>NC_139535.1:51545176-56550176 GCF_965153285.1 Podarcis tiliguerta
AGGAAAGCTGACCAAAATTACCTCCACCTCACCTGTGCTTGTAAACCCTCACTCCTCTAGAGGGCAGCTGGAGAGAAGATCAGAGGAATAAAGATAAGAAATAGGAAATAAAAGCACAAGCACTGTGTAGGGCTCTGGGGAAGGAAGCACAGATAATTCTTCCTAATCCAGAAACAAGGGCAGTCTGGGAGCTCTGTCCCAGCAGAGAACTCAAATTTCAAATCTGCCCATATTTCCTGCTGATTGGAGGGTGGCAGTCATGAAGGTTCTTTAAATGCCCTCCCTACTCTACCAGAGCTTTCTTTTTTTAGGCTCTGGCAACATAGGTTTGTGTGGGCAGGCATGGTAGTTAGTTAGTTAGTTAGTTAGTTAAATAAATAAATAAATAAATAAATAAATAAATAAATAAATAAATAAATGTAACTTTATAAATGTTTATTTGTATTGCATTTGTTAAAACAGAATCTAGACTCACCTTCACATTAGGTTTCTTTATTGAAACTCCTCTGTACCATCCTGAAATACAACAAAATATGCCAGATTAAATTATTTCTGAAGTTAAAAACAAATACATAGAGCAATTAAGAACTCTCTACTGCTACTCACTTACCATTCCAAGGCAGTACACAACTTATTCTGACAGTGTCTCTAATAAGATATTTGGACTCTTTCTTTTCTTTTCTTTTGTTACATTTTTAGAGAACAAACTAAAACCCTTGGGTTTATTTTAACCCAACCTATTGGTTTTAGCTTACAGAGCTTGGCAGGCATAGGAGGATCCAGGCATCAGACTACTGTTTGATGAAACCATCCAGACAGTATGTTGGAAAACATTGGTGGGAGGATGGTGAGGTCTACCACTACATCATCATCATCAATTATTTTTACTCCACCTTTTCCTCTGATGGGGCTAGATGGACAGATACCATAGGTAACCATCATAAATTTGGGTGTATCAGGGGCATGTCAGGCCCCAAAATCAACAGAACCCAAGCAACACAGGAAACTGCCATATATTGAGTCAGACCACTGGTCCATCTGGCTTAACATTTTCTGCTGATTGACAGCAACTTTCCAGGAGTTTCAGACAGGAATCCCAGTCCAACCTGGAGACATCAGAGCTTTTTGCATGTAAACCACTGAACCATACACTCTCCTTACAAAGCAGCACCCCAAGAGCCCTTAAATGGACCCTCAGTGAATAGCAGAAAGCCTCCCTCACTTTCCCAAACTATGCATCATGCTTGATGTTTCCAGTACCAGCCAGAAAGCCAGTATCACAGCAAAATAGAACCAAACACACCATGAAAATATTGTTAAGAGGAAGGTAAAACCACCACAGTGTTGAAGGTCAAAATCTCCTCCTCCTACTCACTGTGTACAGCAATGGCTCTCTGGGAAACAGGGAACCAGCAATATATCTCTGCAAAAACTGACCATTAGATCTGCTTGAACATAGGAGAGTTTTAACCTGTCACTTCAAGTAGTAGGTTCAATCCCTTCTCTTCTTCATGAATAAAATTCTTAAAGTCCTTCCCCACCTACCCTTTCACATTGTACACAACAGCACTGCTGCCGGGAGAAGTCTGAGTAGTGGGCATTTAGAAGAAGAAGTACTATAATGCACACAAACCATCTCTGGAGAGAGAGGAATACAAAAAATAGGCTTAAAAGAGGAAGAATTATTTGCAATCTTGGATGGAAAACTTTAATTGGGTAGTCTGGAATATCACTCAGCTTTCTAGAGAAGGATCCGCCTGACAGAAGTCTAAGGTACCTTCAATAGCTAAACCAACCTGTGGGACCAAATGGAAGTGACGTTGCTGATCAGTCACAGAAACTCCCTCCCCCCAAATTCATTTTGCCTTTGCAGACGACTGATAGCTTACAAACTCTACCACCTGCCCAACTAAAAGAAAGTCATTTTCAATTCTCCTTCTACCTGATACTCTGATTCTCTGCAATCATTCAAAAGGACATCCCATGTTGTATAACAAACAAACAAACAAACTCTCCAAAAAGCCAACTTCCCTCTCATCTCTGAAAGCGTTGGAGTGGAGTTCCCCACTTCACTTCCCCTCTCATGGCAATGAAAACAATGCAGTTTAAATCTCTTCATCCAGATTTTTGCACTGCTATCTTGCCACCACTTCCTCCATAGCCCCCAGCAGTTCACACTATCAATTTCTGATATTAAACTGAGCTTCAGAAGGGTGATCATCTTGGCAAAAGAAGAGATGACCACAGTCCTTTGGAAAGTGCACAAGCTCTTCAGAGAATGCCATGTGGTTCAAAAATGCTAAAGTGCTTCTGAGGATGCTCAAGTGCTGTTGAGAGTACCTAGGCGATGTACAGAATGCAGAGCACTTCTGAAAGCAAAGCAAAGGGGCAAAGGTGGAGACGGACTGAGCAGTGATGCTGCACACAAAAGGCTGTAGGTGTTGAATGCTGCTGGAGTGGGAATGAGGCAGGGCCTCTGAGGAGTTTAAAGGTTTTACAGGCTGGCGCCAGCCTGTAAATAATCAGCTCCCCATCTCTGTCTTAAATAGTCTCAGGGCTTCTTCAGGGTTGCTGACTGAAATCAGAGATATATTGACAAGAGAAGACTAGATAGATTTTTGGATTGAGAAGCAGATCACTCTTCAGGCAAGACTCAAGAAGCTGACAACCAATCTATTTCTCAAGAGCCAGCAACAGAATCTGGGCAAACAACCAGGAAGGAGAAGGTAACAAGAGCAGGATAGCTCAGGTAGAAGTGTGTCTTTGCCATAAAATAGCAAGCCTGAAAGCTCCTTTACAACTCCAGGCTGCACACGTTCCAGACCAGCTGACCCATTACTGAGTGGGTAAGTGCACTCAGCGTACCAAGTTGCCAGCTGGTTTGCTGCAGCTATCCACCTGCATGAAAAATAGGAGACTCTAGGACATCAGGGGCTTTGTTCTTTACTATTCAAATGTGGTTCTCTTTTATTTATTTTGTTGAATTAAACATTATTCACTCCTGATATGTGAGTGGCATGGCAAATCACCCAGTCAAAATTGGTTCTTAGGTTTTCTAGATGACAATTACACAAACAGCAAAAATCCTTCATAGTTTATGAACCAGGCTTTTGGTAGTCTAAGGGTTACACGTATATAAAGAAATAAAAATGACTAATTTATACGAGTTGATTGTGAAACTCTCTTGACAGTTAATAAGTAATTGAAAACTGGAATTCTGACTAGCTAAAACACAACCCTTTTAACTCAAAACAGAAATTCATGTGGTTTGCTCCATATATTCACAAAAATGCATATTTACCTAAAAAGATAAATGGAAGATTTATCCAAGTATACCTTAAGCTCCTTTTTCTAGGAGTTTAGCAACCAATTTAATAATGCACTAAAAAGAAAACTGTGCAATCCTATCCATGTTTACTCTCAGGGGATTGATTCAAAGCTGAATAAGTGCACATAGGATGTGCACTGCCATCTTAAGTTGTTTTGAAAAGTTCACCATTTAAGATACTAAAAGCTTGCAATGTTTGCCACAAAATATACTAAAAGCTCAATATATAGGGCATGGAGGGGAAAATATAGACATGTTTTGCTTATTGCAAACATGTGTTATTAGACTTTTGTCAATAGCATATGGAAAGTTGTTACTGGAAGCAATAGCAGTATAGACATATCTAACATAATTCACTAACCAATTTAGATATATTTCTGAAGTCAGTTTGATCAAGGTTCTTGCTAGACACTGTTACCACAAGATAATGAGGCCAGGGTTCAAATATTTGTAGACAGATGGTTAATAAACATGGTGACCCCCTTTCTGACTGGATTACAACCAATAATGCTCCAGCCATTATACTAGAAAGTGGGTCAGAGTAGGTTTTAGTAAGCATTTGAATAATCATGGTTCCCAAATGAGTCATTGAAATATAGGTTCTCAAACTGTGGGGTTCATCCTTCTCTGTCTGTCTGTCTGTCTGTCTGTCTGTCCCTCTCTCTCTCTCTCTCTCTCTCTCTCTCTCTCTCTGTGTGTGTGTGTGTGTGTCAGTCTGTCTGCAGATCTCCAACAGGACACAAAAGAGTTGGATTTTCCCTACCTGTTGCAAAACAAGGAGCTACAGAAGCTGGAGTTTGCTTTATTCTGTATAATCAGCAGATTAGGTCTCAGGAGGATGCAAAGGAACACAGCAAAAGGCAAAACAGATTCTCCTATATCTGAATGTGCAATACAAATGAAGCACCCACCTCTCTGGTTGAACTACTAGCCAAAAAGCAGAAACACTACAACACTACTTCATGCATTGCCCCTTTCTTATCTTGCCTTTTTTCTTCTCCATTTGGCTGCATGGAGGAGGGGAAGAGCTGAATGAAAGAGAGAAGGGCTTCGCTGCAGTGCAGCTTACAGCTTTCTCCATTCAGTCAAGTAGAATAGATTCAGCAAGAGAGAAGACGTATTATACACTAGGGGTTGTACAAAGGGGGTCTCTTCAGAGAAAGGAAAGGCTCTAAAGATGTTGGAGGATAATGTGGCACAGAAACATGTGGCATTAGATTCATCACATCAGTATAACCATTTGAATGCAATAGCTGTGGCAGGAAACTTTCATATAAAGCAGAAATAAGCTAAATTGTGGCTGCAGCTGCAGCCATAGCTCTCCATTTCCCCTTGCCCCCAGAAAGTGGATCAAGCAAATACATGTGGGAGGAGTGCTGCTGCTATTTATTTATTTTTTCCAGTCTTATATTATGTAAGCATGCCTAATAGATGGGCATACAATTCCAAATGTTATATTTCACTACACAGATGTTTGCTGTATGCATGTCCTTATACACAAGATCAAGGCATGCTCACAGGTACCTCTAGGTTGGGAGTTTAAGAAAGGTGAAGTAAGTTCATATGTGAGTGAATTCAAAGAGTTTGATAGGTACTACATTATAACCAAATTACTTTTAGTACATCTTACTGACCTTCACATTTTTCCAGGATCTGGACGGTTTCTCCCAGTTCCAGAACCAAGCCTTGTGGGACAGGCCCTCGGAAGCTGCATATAACTGGGGGGGGGGGGGGAAATAGAAAAAGGTGAGAGGCTGAGTAGCATTATACAGTGCTGCATAAAAATAGCAACTACATTCCTGTTTAAATTCCATTTATCTGAAGATTAGCAATGCCTTTGTGTCAAGATATAAGTTATGAATAATATCCCACCTTCATTACAATCACACACATTTTTTTTAGTGAACACAACTAATTTTAAGACTCACAAAATAATAATTAATCTAATTCAACAATATAGGTATATAAATTATTGCTAAAATTCAAATTTGGTGTATACTGTATTCTTTATCAAAATCAAGCATTTAAAAAGGAACAATGTGTTATTGTATATGCAAAATCCAACAATTGTCTCTTGGTTTGCATTACTAAACTAAATACTTTTAAACCCTGATTCATGTGCTTGGTGGTGGTGAGGATGAGCTACAGATATGAACTCCCTTCAGTTTTACTTTTGGTTTTCCATTTACTGCTAACCATAGTTTGCTACAATGTCGAAACCAGCAAACTATGGTTTGCATAAAGCTGAATTGTAAACCAGTACTTTGGAGGATCATCTAAATCAGACCTTACTATGAACTTAAGAAAAGCCATGCTAAATCAGACCAAATGCTCATCCGGCCACAATATTGTTATCAGTGCAGTCAACTAGATGCTAATGTCAATCCCACAAGAATGACATGAATTGAACAGCACTCTCATAATCTCCAGCAACTAGTATTCAGAAGCATACTTCCTCCGATCCTGGAGGTAATATATACTCCATGACTAGTAGCCATTGACAGCATTATCCTCTATGAATTTGTCTAATCTTTTTTCAAAACTACCCACATTGGTGGCTATTACTATATTTTATGGTTGCAAAATTCAATATGCACTATGTGAATAAATACTTCATTTTGCTTGTTCTGGGGCTTCCAACATTTAGCTTCATTAGGTGTCCATGGGTTCTAGTATTATAAAATAAAGGAAGGGGAACCACCCTATCTGCTTTCTTCGCACCGTGCCTAAATTCATACACCTCTACCATGTCCCTATACTCAACCTTTTTCTAACATTCCCCTTTCACTACTTTTCTGAACTAAAAAGCCTCAAATACTGTAACTTTTCCATACAGAAGAATTGTTCTGCACACTTGATTGTTATTATTGTCCTTTTCTGAAGCTTTTCCAGCTCTGCAATATCTTTTTTGAGGTGCAGAGTCCAGAACATGATTCAAAGTGTGCTGACACCACAGATCAGAAAGCAATTATGATATTGGCAGTTTTACGTTTAATCCTTTTCCAAATGATCTCCAACATGGAATATACTTTTTTTTCACAGCTGCTGCATTATAGGTCAGCATTTTCATTGTTATTCACCATGACCCTGAGATCTCTTTCCTGGTTAGTCACTGACAGTTCAGACCCTATTCATGTATATGAAGTTAGGGTTTTTTCCTGCCTCAATGTGCGTTAAATTTACACCTGCTTACGTTGGACTTCATTTGCCATTTTAATTCCCATTTACCCAATCCCCTTTTTATTTTAACCACTCTAAACAATTTGGTATCATCAGCAAACATGACTAATTCACTGTGGCTCATCTCTAGCTGCAGAGCAAGATATAAGAAAGATAAAAAGCACTAGCCCCACTAGAAATCATTGGAAGGCCTCCAGGTATGTGCATTTGTGTGTCTGTACAACCAGTCCACTAAACACAGCAGTGGACTTCCGACTTCTAAATTCAAAAGTCAGCTCTGCCATGTCTCCATTCATAAGATTACTGTGAAGTTAAGAAGATAACGACTGCATTCAAACGTAACACTAAACTATAGCTTGGCGCTACATGAATGAAAAACGGGCTCATGGGCTTTCCCCTCCTACTCTGCTGTGGCTGCAAAAGAGTAGTTCTGAAGCATCTGCTTTCATTTTCAACTAACCACAGCTTGTTTTATCAAAGCAGCACAAACTGTGGTTGCTGTTAATTACTGTTCAGGTTTATTAAAATTTGTACGTCACTTGCCACTAAGAAGTCCCAAAGTGATTTAGAAATAAAGTAAAATATATATAATAAAACCACATAAACATGATTAAAAACATGTTTATGTTTGTCCAAAGAAGTCAGAATAAAACCACATTTTGTCCTGATTTGAGACAAAAGGACTAACTGTGATTAGTTGAAAACAGAATGTTTCAGATCATCTTCCCACAACCATGCTGTAGGAAAGGAGGGGAGGAGGAAGCCCAAGGTTCATGCACGTAGCACTACTCAATGGTTTAAGTGTCACATTCAAATGCAGCCCATGACTACAGTCCACAACTATTTAGGAGTAACCTTGTAAACCAAACCAAAATTCAAGATATGAATGTCCCCTGCTCCATAAACTCAAGGCCTTGTTCCAGCTTCTTAACCTCAGCCATCCTGCTCCGGTTGCCTTCAACCAACCTTTGCCATTCTCCCAACTTCCAAAATACCAGAAAACAGGAAGGGAACCAGAATGGAAAGCTGGCATCATAAACTGTTTTGCACTATGATGTCATAGAATTGTGATAATAGTGACTGTTCTCTGTCTTCCTTCCAGACTTATAGGAAACAACAGAAGCTACAGGATACAACTCAAGTTATTTTGGTACACAGGACTTCAGCCTAGTCCTCAAGATTTCTCCTATGGAAAATCTCAATTAAGCATTTGGAGGGGGGGGAGGTGGAATCATACCATGTTAACCTTTTATCATTTACTATAAAATTGGCATTCATTTTATACACGTTTAAATTTGTAGCACTTCAATCCGAATAATTTAAAGCAGTCACATCTGTGTTCTAATAGTTTTTTAGAACTATTTTAATATTTTTCTGGTATAAAATACCTAGAGCCCACAGAAAGTGAAATAATGATGGGTTTATTCAGCCATAAAAAACAGACCTATGCTCCAAGGCAAAGGCTCCCATCAGCTGCATTAGAATCTCTTAACAGATGCAACCATCCAAAAGATCAAATCATACACGACTGCATGTGCTCCAATACAATCATACCCATCAATATTAACATCAGGATTTTATTTTATTACATTATTGACAGAATCCTGCTTATTTTAGAAAAAAAGGACTATAAATGTTGTGTCTCCACTGAAATTCAAAGCAACACCACAAAACTGAGATTATAGATCAAATATTCCTTGATCTCCATCCTCTGAAAATCAACCTGAATTTGGAGCCCTGGCACCACATTTCTAAGTAATCCATTAGCCTGTTGTGTTCAACAAGCCTACATCCCTTTCCTTGGGGGCCCTCTTCTACACACAAATTAAGAGAACAGTTTACAACTGCATACAAAAATAGCACATGGTAGGAAAAGGCCAGCATATTCCTTGTAAGTATACATGGTGCAGATTAAGAAATTGTTGCATACCACAGCCATAATTTTTAAACATGTTTCAACCTGCAACAGCAATGTTTAAGGTTGGGAAAGTGAAAGTGACCTGTTTCCTAGGGCCAAAATACTTTGAGCTACTTGGCCCTGGTTTCCAGGAAGCAGACTTCCATGAGTTGGCTATTTCCCCCAATAAGGGCTCTGCAATTTCTGTTGGAATGTTCTTGTTCATGGCTCTAGCCAGCTAGATATACTTTCTTCCAGCCATTGTTTAGCACTGCAGAATTTTTGGAAAACAACTCAAGAGACTGACTTGTATTCAGTGTGAGTTACACTGAAGTGCTATACAGTGGTACCTCGGGTTACATACGCTTCAGGTTACAGACTCCGCTAACCCAGAAATAGTACCTTGGGTTAAGAACCTTGCTTCAGGATGAGAACAGAAATTGTGCTCCGGCAGTGCGGCAGCAGCGGGATGCCCCATTAGCTAAAGTGGTGCTTCAGGTTAAGAACAGTTTCAGAACGGACCTCCGGAACGAATTAAGTACTTAACCTGAGGTACCACTGTAATATGCCATTTTCTCCCAGTCACAACCCCTTCTAACCTGCAGTATGGTCAATGAACTGCATTTGCTTTGGAATGAGCAATAGCAAGGTTTCACACTAAATAAGAAGAGAGCAAGAAAAAGAGTAAGAAGCCTTCTCTTTGGGGATTTGTTGAGTGGCTGGGGAAACCCAGCCAGATGAGTTTGGTATAAATAATAAAATTATTATTATTATTGTTGTTGTTGTAAACAAAAGCCTACAGTTACAATTAGTTAAAACAGAACCCACGAACCTCTATCAAACATGAGCCAAAACAAACAAAAGAATGGTGGCATCTTAACAAACCTAACAACACTTAACATTGTGCCTGCTTGCTTCTTACCAGGCAGCAGTTATGCTACCTCACATCAGATTCCGAGAAAAACACCTTGAATCCAAGCTGCTTCTAACATTTAACTCAAAACTCATTCCCTCTGCTCCATGTCTCTCTTTGTCCTAAACTGCTGTTTCTTCACTTAGGGCTCATCCACCCAGGCTTTCTAGACACAGGTCATTTGGGTGGAGTGGCGGTTGTGCATGTGTGACATCACACATGCACTACCCCCTCAACCTGGACAGACTGCTTTGGCCCGCCACCCCCCGACCGCTTAAACTTTTTACGCAGCCGAGAGGCTGAGGCCACCTCCTCCCCCTCTGTGAGGCTTGCCAAGGCGCTTTGGCACTTTCCTCTGAGATCAACAGGACACCTTCCCAGAATGCACTCTGGAGGTCCACAAAAGGACATGCCTTGAGGGCCGTGTGTTGGACTACCATGATTTATTAAGTATGTTAGCCACATCTTAATTTAGTAGAATTAATGCTACTGAGATGAAGGCTGCTTTTCTATGTAAAGAAGGAAACAATGAACACTATCTGCCTTGAGATGCAGCATTATAGAGAAGTATAGCCCTGATATGGGGCTTGATACGGGGATCAGAGAGTGATGAATTATCACAGACATTGGTATCCATATTTAACCAGGAAAATCCACAGATCTTAATACCCCTACAGTGGTACCTTGTGTTACGTACCGTCCCCCTTACGAATGCTGCAGGTTATGCATACTGCTAACCTGGAAGTAGATGCCACTTCTTGCAACTTTTGCCCTGGGATGCGAATGGAAGTTGCGCTCCAGTGGTGTGCGGCAGCGGGAGGCGCCATTAGAGAAAGTGTGCCTCGTGTTAAGAGCAGTTTCCTGTTATGAACAGACCTCCGGAATGGATTAAGTACGTAACACGAGGTACCACTGTATTTCATATTACTTAACAACTTTAGATGAGCCATAGACCAGATTCTTGGCAATGCACCTTCACTCCATGCACATATTTAGTACAACTCCTCTGTAGCTCAAAACCCTGTTTTTCATTGCAACATGAATCTTGTCTTGTCCTTGATATCGTCTCACTGTATCTGCATCTAAGTCTCTCTAGACTCTACACCATCTGGACAAACCCCTTTTAACATGTGCATAGGCCAAATGGCCTTTCAATTTTGGTCATGCTAAAAATAAACACCTTTGACTTGTTTCACTTGCTAAGCCCAGCTTCAGATATTGAGAACAAAATGTCAATGCCACCAAAATGTCATTGCTAGCATGCCAGGGTCTCACTGGTACAGGTGTATTGTTTGGAAGCAGCCACCATGTGACTTCCACATTTAAAAAACTCTTTAATGGTTCTATCATTCTTTAGGCACTACAGAGAGGGTGCCTACAAAAGACTGCACAAGGCCCTTTTAAAATAGGTTTTGTAACTGTCACATGTTTGCTTTTACCGACTACCATTTAGACTCTGTTTACTGTACCTTTTGGAAGTCTGGGGGTTTATATTCAACTGTATTATTTTTGTTCTCTGCCTTGAGGATTTTGAATTTAAAACTCTGAATCCCGGACAGATAGGTGGAAGATGAGGCTATCAATAGCTACTAGTCACAATGCCTATGTTACCTCCAGTAGCAGAGTCAGTACACCACTAAACTGATGAGAAGCACAAGTTGGGAGTGTGCTTTTGTGCTCATGTCTGCCTTGCTGTCCTCTCAAAGGCATATGTTTGGCCACTCTAGGAAACAATGCACAGGGATAGAACTATAGGAAGCTGCCTTATACCGAAACAAATCATTAGTCCATCTACAGTCTACAATCACTGGCTGCAAGTCTCCAGGGTTTTAGACAGGAGTCTCTCTCAGAGAACTACCTTAAGATGTCAGGATTGGACTTGTTGCCTTCTTCATGCAAATCAGATGCTCTATGACTGAGTTTACGCCCCTCTGGTCTGAGCTAAACAGGCCTCTGGTCTGATCAGATCCTGCTTATGTGCTTCCCTTGGGCATCTGGTTGGCCACTGTAAGAACAGGATGCTATATTACAGGCTTCCTCAACATCGGCCCCCCAAATGTTTTGAGACTACAATTCCCATCATCCCTGACCACTGGTCCTGCTAGCTAGGGTTCATGGGAGTTGTAGGCCAAAAGCATCTGGAGGGCCAAGGTTGAGGAAGCCTGCTGTATTAGATATGTCATAGGTCTGATACAGCAGCCTCTTCTTACCTTCTTGTATAGAGGTGCTGAATGTGGGTTTCCTACATCCACATGGCTGTTTAAACCATTTTAGCTACATATTATGCTTGTAAAAGGTAAGGCCAGCCTCAGGTCTGAATTTGGCACAGCATCTAGTCTGCCAAGCTAAAACTGGTCTTAGTTTGGTCTGAGCTTGAAAGTGAACACAGTAATGAGGAAAGAGATTCTGAGGCTCATGTTCACCCTACGCTTCAATGTGTGCTTTATATTGCAAGCTGAATGCAGCAATCCTATACCCACTTACCTGGGAGCCCACACTTATGAAAATCAATGGGATGTTCCAAGTAGACAGATATAGGATTGCACTGTTAGTTGCTCTCAGTTATGTTCTACATATGTAATTGGCACTTCAGAATTTGGTATGGAACTATCAGCGAATATAGGATCTTCATGCTACTTTTTCAAATCTCTATAAAGCCAAATGTTTGGATAATCTATAGTAAAAACCCAAACTATACTCCAAAGTACGGATAATCTATAGCAAATTTTAATGCAGAATTCTCATAACCTATCCTATTCAAAGCACAGTGACTCCCACGGCAATAAACTTTTCTCTATTTTGTTAATAGTTCACATGATATATTACATATTTTGAATAGGTTCATACCACTAAGATAATTACATGTTCTTCGTAAATAGGAACAACGCTACTACTTACTCAACATTCTTGTAAAGATTATGTTTAAGGAAAAGACTGATGTGCAAGTCAGGTATTGCAGACAGAACACAAAATTGAAATGAACTAATATTTTCAAGTTGTTCAAAAATGTGGGCTATTTGAACAACCACTGGACAACCCAAATATTCTTCCACAATTATTTGATGAACTGAAATGCCGCAGGGTTGTCTATAACAAAATTTAATTCAGAGTAGACCATTGAAATTAATGGACTTGTTAGTTTTCTCCATTAATTTGAAAAGGTCTATTCTGAGTATGAATAACACTGGATACAACCCACAGAGTAGACATTCAGCCACCAGCTGAAGCTACTATGCAACTGTATTTGCTCTTTGGCGCTAACACCTGCCAAAAACACCCATTTTACTGACCATCACTGACCGTCAAAGGCAACATAATAATGTCTACAACAAAACTCAAATTGTAGAAAGGCAATCATATAATCTCACTGCATTGCAGGAGAGTCCCAGACCAGCGCACTATTAGAGAAAACACACTCCTGACGTACTTCCTCCAAATAACCTCTGTTCTCTGCCCCACTTCCCCACTAAGGAATTCAGACACAGAACATCACAAGTGGTTTATTCAAGAAAATGTTGCACTGTAGAATGCTCCAGTTCAGGATTCCAGCCGGTCATTTCCTCTTGCAGGGTGCTCAATTACATCCCCTGGGTTTTCTATGCCCCCCCCCTCATCCAGCTAGGATTCCACAACCACCAAGCAAGCTTCTCATTGGGCCATTTTGGGTTCCACCCCCTTCTTTTAAAAAGTGCACTTCTGCAAATCTTCAGTTTTTTTCAAATCTGCTGATACTTTCCTCTTGTGCATGGATAAGAGAGCAAGTATCACAATGGCCTTATATAAATCTCTGGCACAAATGTATTTAGAATATTGTGTGATTTATTTGTTTGTTTATTTATTTATTTAAATTGAATTATATTGTATTTACTGTTTTGGTGCATGCTGCCCTGAACAACTTTGGGAGGAATGGTAGAATAACTATCTAAGAACAAATAATAATGCACAAGCATTTACTATCTGAACTGTCTTCCAAAGCTGCTCACATCAAGAGAAAGAGAGGGAGAGGCTTACAAACAAAAAAAAGACAAGACACACAAAGAAAGGGGAGTGGAAGGAAAAGCTAGATGAGAAAAATCAGTTATTAAATCAGTTATTCATGGCCAGAACAGAGTGATGAGATGCAAGTAGACATTTTTACCAAGCTGAACAAGCACAACACACACACACACACACACACACTATATATTATATATATAACTCGTATGTAGCTAATTGCAAAATGTAAGCTAATTGTTAACTGCACTGAATTATGTAATGTAATGATCCATTAACTCTCTTAAAAATAGCAAGATTATATTTAAGCTACCAAATAAAATTTATATTAAAAAGAATTAAAGAGTATATTCATAGCAATTTGTATAAGGGTTGCAATGGGACCAGTGGGAGGTTCCTCCCTGCCCAGAAAAAAACAACCCCTTGGGTCATCAAATACTTACCAGGAGGCTGAGAAAATGCAAGGAGACCAGTCCTGCCGCTACCAACAGAAATATGCTTAAATTGGGGGCAGGTATGAAGAGCCTACAATTACTAGTAGAGTAGCTACTCAGGTTTGGCACTCTGCTAACCTTTGCTTAAATCTTCTGTAGCCAACCGGTAGTATAAAAGCAATTATAACTTTCCCATTACATTTCTATCCCACCTTTTCTCCAAGCCGCTTAAGGCAGTATATATGGTACTTTCCCCATTTATTGTCATAATAACTCTATGAAGTAGATTTAACTAAAAGAAAGTGAAGGGCCCAAGGTCACGCAGGGAGCTTCAAGGCTGAGAGAGGATTTAAAAGTGGGTTTCCAGGAATCCTTGCCCAATACAAGTCCAGCCACTACACTACACAGTGTTTTCACACATTCTGAATTTAACTATACCCCCTGGGCTAGGTGCAAAATTAACTATAGAAAACATAACACTATGGGCAGTATCTATCAAAGTGGTTCTATTAGTGCATGACTTCCTTTTGTGCAATGGAACTGCATTTTACTCTCCCTGTGCACCTGCCCAGAAATTTCTGCCCCCGCCCTTGAATCCCCCCCAGTTCTGCCACTGGCAACTCAGGGGACAGCCAACGACACTCCTGCAGATGATCCTAGTGATCAAGTTGGGATATACGGGTTTAGGTGGTCCAAAAGATAATCTGCACCTAAACTGTTCAAAACTTTATAAATGGATACAACAACCTTGAATCTGGTTTGGCGGTAGCTGGGCAGCAGTTATGCCACTAGATCTCAACTAGCCTAAATTTACCTGAAGAAAACACTCAAAAGGAATGTAAGCTTCTTACAATAAATATATGCTTCCAAGAGATTGGAGTAGGGTACCCAATTATTTACATTTATTGAAAGGTTGTAAAACCACCTTTCAAAGTGGCACACAGAATAACTGCATAACACAAAAATATGTCATTAGATCCTGTCCCCTACTATGTCTGATTAAAAAGAATCTTTTCAAAATGCAGAAAATATTCCAGTCTCAGACACTTAAAATCCTTATGTAATAAAGGGTTTCTTGTATTTTTCTGTGCCGAATTAACTCTTAAAAGTTCACATTTTCCCTTTCTGATGAGCTATTTTAAGCACACACAAACACACAAAAAGGAAGAGGGGGGAAAACAAACACAAGGGGGGCGGACTCTAATACCCTTCCACATGTTCAAATGGATAAAAGATAAATGCTTAATTTTTTTAAAAAGCTTACAGGAATACCTACAATTACAGTTTCCAGAGGAGTAGCCATATTAGTACACAACCAAAAACAAGTCATATGTCAACATAAGAACTTACAAATTTATTATGATGTAAAATTTCATGGACTACAGTTCCTGCATCTGATGATATGGAATATAGTCTACAGAAGCTAGTGCCAGAAAAAATAATAATCCCTAAAGTACCTGTGTTCCCCATCTCCAATTTTAAATGCTTAACATAAATCAGGAATTGCTGAGTACTCTTCCCCAAAACTTGCTTTCCAACCTGACAGAGCTCAGCCATAGAACATGGCAATAATAAACTAAAGGTAAAGGTAAAGGGACCCCTGACCATTAGGTGCAGTCGTGGCCACCTCTGGGGTTGCGGCACTCATCTCGCTTTATTGGCTGAGGGAGCCGGCGTACAGTTTCCGGGTCATGTGGCCAGCATGACTAAGCCGCTTCTGGTGAACCAGAGCAATGCACAGAAACACTGTTTACCTTCCTGCTGGAAGCACTTTGATGTGCTTTTGAACTGCTAGGTTGGCAGGAGCAGGGACCAGGAGCTCACCCCATCGCGGGGATTCGAACCGCCGACCTTCTGATCAGCAAGTCCTAGGCTCTGTGGTTTAACCCACAGCACCACCTGCATCCCAATAATAAACTAGGGGGGTCTCTAAACATGGAGATAGCCAGGATTTGTTTGGGGGGGCAGGTATTATGTTGGGGAGTTAGAACAAAGTTATTTGCGACACAATTGGTCAGTTAGTTAAGCCTTTTTATTTACTTACTTTATTTTTTCGGGGGGCAGCTGCCCCCTGCCCCCCTCTGGCTATGCCCATGTCTCTAAGCATATAAGAATACCAGACTTCAAAAAGTACACGTAAAAAAAGATCTCCATCACCACACTTGAGTAAGGCTTGTATTCCAATTCTGTCTTCATAATCCCAAGTAGCCTGAGCTAAAAACATCAATCTCTTCACATTTCAAAACAAGCAACTGCTCACAGCAGAACTCTGCAACTGAAGATGGACATTCTTCATGCATTAACAACTCATTACTAACCTTTGCTAATGACTGAGCCTCAGGGCAAGCAAGAGCCTGACAAGAGATAAGAGCTTGTTCTAATGCTGTTGCAATTAACTGGATTTCAGTTACTCTGGAAAGATGAAGGCATTGTTTACAAAACAAAGCACGAGACTTCTGGCAGGAAGTCTTTCTCCATTTTGGGTGGAAGTATTGCAAGCAATTTACACAACCGTGGAAGTTTATGCCACAGGAGTTTTTTTTAGTCTTTAAGGTGCCACAAGACTCTTTGCTGTTTTTACTGCAAGCTACTCCTCTGGAAATAAGCCACAGATGTAATCTGAAAGCTGATGAAGCCCCACATGCTCCTATTTTTAAGGGGTAGGTTCACATGAGACCATGCTACAAATCGAGGGCTGGAAACTTATCGCTTGGGTCATGTAGTACTCCCTTGAACAGATTAATTATCTGGAAATTTGAACCAGATATAAACATTTGAAAATGAACTTCTGGTTCCTGGAAAAGCATTTTCTAAAATGTAATTGATAAGGCAGTGGTGAAAAGGCAGGAGTTGTTTTGAGTTTGTAGGTGAACGGGAGAAGCAGGTTCTGGGTTGCTAATGTTGTTTTGTGACTACTTCTACTTACTTGCAGACAAACTAAGCATCAAACATACACCATTAAGTTTCCAGTGCCCTCTCCTTCAAAAGAAACAAACCTTGTAAAATGCTGACCCACAAGTTCTTAGAAAGGTGAAACACAAAATAACATTTAAATATAAATAATATTTACATTTATATATAAGTAATATTTTAATTTTGGGAGGCTTGCTTATTGGTGCATGGTAGCTTGCACGTTAGTAAAGGGAGTATGATAAACAGGACTTCTAGATATGGTATTGTAGAATGTGAGTTTGAAGTTGAGCAAGGGTTGCCGCCTTATAAGGAAGAGGGGGGACATTTTGAATTTTGAGTGTGCTGGGGGTTCCAGTCACAAAATAGCTGCATTGGGGGCATGGCATAACACTAAATTAGAGGGAACACAATCATGGCGAAACTTTTCCCTTAACTATTTCTATATGAAAAAGGCTTACCTGTTGAGTTTTTGCCTATAAAGTGAGGCAACACGCATTAAAGGGGAGGTGGGATACAACAGCTCTTTGGGACCCCAGGAATTTCTACTGCCTGGTGTCTAAACAACTCACATCAATATGAAACCACTGGTAGGGTCAGGAGAAGCTGTGCAAGATCTGGATCATTGTCTGGGTAACGTGGTAGACAATGAGGGTGAATGAACTGAACTGGAACTCTGTAAATGTGGAGGCACTATGGGTTGGTGGCTCCCATGTCTGGGAAACTGGCTTGTTCTGGGTGGGATTTCACTCCCTCTGAAATAACAAGTTCAGAGTTTGAGGGTACTCCTTGATCCATCTTTGTCCTTGGAGGCTCAGGTTGCCTCAATGGTTAGAAGTATTTTTTATGAGCAGTATATAAATTGTTATAAACGAAGAAACATTTTAACCACCCCAGAAAAAGCCACCCACAAAACATTAACATTTTAGATCACTTTACTCTGCAACAAAAAGTTGCAATTTGAATGCTAACTTGTGATTATATAAGACAGTACTGTAAAATATTAGTATCTCTATACCAAGATATAAATTTAATGAGCAATCCTATGTATGTTTATTCAGAAGAAAGCCTGTGTTTAATAGACAAGACAAACATGCGCACGATTGCAATCTAAAATGCAGGCATTTTGGCTTAATATTTTATTGTTTTGTCAAGAAAATACATCATAAGTTATCCTATCCTATCAATGCGAGCTATAAGATAATACCTGTACCTATGTAAACGAAAACAATGCAGTGTTCTAGACTTAAAGAACACTGAATTACAAATGCATAGCCAAGATTCATTTAGACATCCATTACTAGGACTACACTCATCTTGAGCACCATTGTAGAGAAGATGTAAACTTCAGCTCTACAAAACAAGTGCTTTTGTAAAGACTTTTAAAAGGGGGAGGAGGTGAAACATATCCAAAGACCTAGAAAGAGATATGGCTCACAAGAATAGACCAAGCATCCTGTTTCCTCTACTGATCAATCATATTGGGGAACTCAAAAGCAGAGCATACCAGCATGGTTATTCATCAGCAATAATAGATCTAACTTCATGAGTTTTTCTGATCAACTTTTGAAGCCATCCCAGTAGATTCAATAATTATGCACTGTGTGGAATAATCTAAATGGGTAAATGCAAGATTATTCACCTGCTAAGATTTCCAAGTAGGGATCAACCAAGTTTTCCTGAGTATTTTGAAATATGCATTTTCAATGGAGAATTTCTTTCTACTTAAAAATTAGACACAAAGTCCTATTTTCAGAGGCCTATGCAGAAAGACCTAAAATGTAAGCCACAAGGTCCAAGGAAACTACCAAATCTTATTGGGGAAGACCATGAGCCAAAGGATCTAGTTTTTGGATGTATCTTTTTCACATACAGCTGCCTATAACACAGAGTATGGGAGTTTCAAAAATATCTGTGGTGTGGCACAGAGATCAGCTGTTCAAAGAAAAGTCAAACACTCCACTGGGCTAGTGCAAGCCTCTTGGGTAATCTTAAAAAGCTCTTTGGAACCAAGCCTAGGAAAGGATGCAGACCTTGAGCTTACTTCATAGTAAAAAAAAGAGGGGGGGGGGGCTTTGAAATGCTTCCTTTTACATATGTAGTTGAAACTCCTCTCCATCCTATCCCTCTGTCATACATATTTTCTATATGAACAGTTGAAAAAGACCTTGAAAATGCACCTTGGCTCATTGTGTAGCTCAACACTTAGCAGTTGAAACCATATGTGGAGGTAATATTTATCTTTATATATCAAAACAGGTTTTATGTTTCAGAAGGCAGTCAGACACTTTTTTATTACAAGCTCATTCACTTGAATCTTAACTGCCCTAATTTGAAAAGAACGGAGTTCATAATCACAGAGTGTGGTGTTCCTGTTTCCCAGTCCCTTGCCCTCCTTGAGTTGGGGGACCTGTGGGAATGGTAAAAGGGGCTGCAGATGGAAGGAGGAGTTGGCAGAAATTGTTCACTCAGCAGTGCAATTTTGGATGCTAGGCATTGTGAATATATGTCCACATTAAAAAAATATCATGTCTTAAACTTCCAAGCTAATAACCATTGCTAACATACATTTTTTACATATAAATTTGAAATATTAAATGAATTTACAACCTCTCCAAAGGAAGCCAGGGGCATATATAAATAATACAATTAAATTAAAACAATTTAAAACAGCACTATAATGTATTGCAGAATGCAGTTAAATCCAGCAGCAGAAATACTTCAGAAAACTATCAACCAAAGCCTGGATAAATAAGGAAGCATTACATATGGCCCAGATACAGGTGAAAAGGGAGACTGTCTGTTTTCTCTTAGGACGGATTATAAAAAACATCAGCAATGTAAAGTATGGGGAAAAGATTTTTGTTCAGCAGCAATCAAATTATACAGACCAGTACATTTTTTGCTGAGTTCTGAGAATTCATTTTTGACCCTTTAGTACAGCCTAAACCAGAGATTGCAGAAAGCTAGAAACTGATGGCTTTGCTAGACTCTTTTACAACACATAGTATTAATTTGAAAATGAAATCATTTTTCAGAAGTCAACAGTGTTTAATGGGGAGGGCTGGGAAGGATAGTTAGATTCCTAGAGGATATTGGTACAGTCTCTGTGTTGTATGGAGAATAAGAAACAAAGCACGGATAATTTAAAAACAAAGAAAAAGGCACAAAATTGAGAATTTCAGCCTCCAAAGCTACTAGAAAATCTTTAACACTGCATTGCAACATGAGACAGTAAAAAGAATAGTACACCAAAATTCAACAGCTGCCCATCCATCCTGAGAAAAATGTTTCTAAATACCGTAGACTAACTTTTTAGATTTAGAATATATTGGGGCTGTTGAAAACAAATTGTAGATTTAAACTATGGCTTTAATCACTGGTTATTCTCTTTTATGAAGGCCAATTTAATAACTGTTTGTGGGCTGAAAGAAGTAGTATGATGTTTAGTCCTCAATATCTTTTTGACTACCTTATGTTAAAACTACCATGGTCATCACTGGAAGGAATTTCTCAATTTTTATTTTATTGATTTTAGCCTTTAACTATGCAATAACAGTTTGTCTTATAGAGTTATTACTGTGCTGACTAATGTCACACTGTACATTATGCTATGGTTATGTTTCCTGTTCATCCTGCATGCTTCCTAAAGTTCAGCTGTTGCACTAAAAACTGCATCTCCTTGGTATTAGTACATCCTGGATTTTTCTATTATTATAAAACAGAGGATATTTAAATATGAATGATTACATGTGATTAACCACTTACTGGGTAATAAACAGTACATGTTATTGATGCTCTAAATCAATATGGAAACATTTACATAGCCAAAAATATAATTTACCGAAGCAAATCTTCAGGAATACATACAGAAACCAAGTGGGGAAGGATCAGGGGGAAAGAAGTCATCTGATCTACTAAACCTACAGCACACAACATCACAATTTTGATTCTCTCCTGCCACCTGCATCATAGCAGCATTAGGTGTTTGCCTTTTAAAACCACCATTTGAAACAAGAGTACGTTGAGAGAAAGAGAACCCAAAACTAAGGACACCAATCCCCAAAATAAACTAAAACATGCATATATTAATAAAAATGAGCCTTTTAACTTTATATAGGGGTGGATATCCGTGTTAGTTGATAACACCAGCCTAAAGTATTATATTCGCCGTAGTTTTGTATCCCTAGGCCAAATGACTTTTTGTTGTTTGCACGTTATTGGTGGTTTTTTTTTAAGTGTAGCAAGTTGCGTTTGGGTTATCCAGCGACTGACTCAGAGCAGGTGCGTGATTGGCGCCCCCTAACGACGGTACAGTCCTAATTCCTTATCCTCAACCCTCGCAAGAGCGTCCTAGACCACCGATAAAAAGACGGGCTTTGCACGAATTAAGTGTGTTTAAAAAAAGATGGGACTGGGTTCCTGCTTATTTCCTGAACCCTGGCTAAGGCAGCCTGCATTTCACCCCTCCACAAATACGCGAATACACCACACGGCTGATTTTCCTATCCACTCCAGCTGCTACGACACTGGAGCCAGAAGCCTACCCGGATTCCTCCCACCGAGAGCACCGATGTCCATCTTTATTTCTGAAACGCAACCTGTTCAACCAACGCGGAAAATAAAAGGGCTCCCCCCCTTCCCTTCCCTTCCCCTCCCGCCACAGCCGCTTTTCTCTCTTTCCATCTTGCGATGGAAAAGCAAAGAAGCCTAATGGGGAGCAGAGAGAGAGAGAGAGATACGGGCTGCAGCAGAGAGACGAATAACGCTGCACACGCCACGGTTTCCAAAAAGGAAGAGAGAGAGAGAGAGAGAGAGAGAGAGAGAGAGAGAGAGAGAGAGAGAGAGAGAGGCGCCTGGCTGCTCAAGCCACCCAACAGCAGCAACCCCGCATTTTCTCCGACACCCCCCTCCTCCGACACCATCCCCAAAACGCCATTTTCTGACAAAGAATCAAGTTGGGCTCGCCGAGAGCCACACACACACATACACAGAGCGCCTCAAAAGTGCAAGGCGGAGGCAAGGCGCGCAACAGGGAATACGCATCAACGCCGCCAACTACCCCGCCCCCGCACTGGGAATTGTCATTATTCTACCTCCCCTCCCCACCGACCATCCCAGCGCGCCGTGGGGCGGGGGGGGGGGTAAGGAAGAGGAGGAGCGGGGGCCGAAGGAGAAGTGCCCCGGCGGCACCTACCCACGCCGTATTTTTCCTCCTCCGTCGGGGTCCACATGCTGCCGCCCCCGCCGGGTGCGCTCCTGCAGCCGGCTGCCCCCTGCCAGAGCGGCGGCGGCGGCGCTCCGGAGCCGCGGTGCTCATGGGCGAGCGGAGGCGGCTTCTCCTGGTGTGCCCGGGGACGCTGCTCCGCACAGCCCCCCGGGCACCGCGGCTGGGGCGGCGGCGACGTCTTCCCGTCTTCCCACAGGCCAGGCAGGTGCGCTGGGCGGCTGCAGGCGGAGGAGGGCGAGGAGGAAGGAGAAGAAGATGCAGAAGCGTCTCTTCTTCCCTGGAGAGGCAGCGGCAGATTCCTCAGCGCAAGGCTCGCTCTCTCCCCCGCCCCGCTCTCAGGTCGGCTCTCCTCCGCCTTTAATCCAGGGGGGCCCTTTCCCTTCTCCCGGCCTCCCCTTCTGAATAAGGCACCGGCAGTCCCTCCGCCGCCTCCTCAGCTGCCTCCGCCGCCGCCGCCGCTGCTGTTGTTGTCGCCACCGCCGCCGCCGCCGTAGCTGCTGAAGGGCTCGCGCGCCCACCCACTTGCCAGGCGGGCGCATGCGCGGATGCTTTCGGTGCCAGCCTTCCCGCGCGGCCTCGGCCAGCCTCTCCTCAGGTACCTGCTGGCGAGGAGAGGAGCGGGAGGGAGGGCGCGCGAGGGCGCCTTCCCCGAAGATGCACTTCTGCCTCGGAGGCACCGACGACGCCACCGTGAGGTAAGCTGGCGGCCGGGTGAACCGTTACAAATCTATGCCCTCCCTTCACAGACATCGTATGCACAAGACTTCGTCTCCTTATGTACTGTACAAGCGAGCCAATGGAACACAGATTTGGGGAGGCGGGGGAGGGAAGAGAAATTAATTCAGGACGTTTGTTTGTCGTGGCAAATCCTTAGATTGCAAAAGTTGGCGGGGCTTTCCTTAAATGTCACTCTGCGTGACAGCAATGCATCTTTTAAACCCATGTGGGGATATGCTGCGCAGCACAATTACCTGGCCCTAAGAGGAATAAAAGGAAAAGGGTCTCTTCGACAGGGCGGGAAGGGGTAACACTACTTGCCTGAGGTGCTGTGGCAGCACAGGTGCCACTGGCATAGCCAGTGAAAACACCCTCTGTGTGTGATAGAGCAAAACTAACTCACCAACCAATGTCTAGAGAGAAACTGGGCACTCACAGTGGGCTGCCACTGAACAGAGTGCCAGCGCAGCGCTTAGTGTCTGGCATAAGAGCATAGCTGCTGGCATAGCAATGAACAGAGTATGGTTTGGAATAGCAGTATCTGGAATATATGGACAGAACAACAGCAGGCGCAACAAGAAGAGTTCATAACACAGTGTGTGGAATGGTGCTTGGATGAAATGACAAGGTCAGATGTGAAAGAACGGCTAATCTAGAATAAAATTGTGGGAACTGATGAAGAATGCATGAGTAGTATTAAGTGTAATGAAAGCATCTGGAGTGGAACTTCAGTGTGGTTGAGGGAATATGAGGAGCAATGATGGTTTGTAGAGTGACTCATAGGATTTTCAATGGTGCTGCCATGGTAAAGCTTATCTAGAAAACCATTATATTGGAGTTCTGAAATGGAATCCGAACAAAATAGCAGGGTATATACGGTGGACTAACATTTGAATGGTAATTTCCAGTGTGATATGATTGTTGAATGTCAGCGTTTGTAGAGTGGTGATGCCTATGAAATAATGGACATCTTTTTTGGAAGAATGACATCTGAGCTTATAACACCATAATGTCAGGATCCAGAAGAGGGTGACAATAGAGTGGTAGGCTGTAGATTGGAAGAGCAGGGATATGACTGGACGTAGAATAAGGCAAATGATGACAGGATCTACAGTGGATTAATAAATTATAGTGTAGAAACAGTGTCATCAAGGGTGAAATTCTATGGCAGCAAGTGGGATAACAGTGGAATAATAATAGCATCTGTAATTGAAATTGCAGGCATTCTGTAGTATCCTACCACACAAGAAGAATTGGGGTTCAGGATTCCTTAATCTGGGTTTTTAGATTATGGATTGTGTTTTTCTAACAATAAATGTTTGTTGTTGTTTTTTTAAAAAAAGTAATGGCAACATGCTGATATATAATGACATGCTCTCATCTCCAGCTTTCTGATTCCAAAAACTTGCCAAATTGCTCTGCTGGAATATCTGCCCTGCCCTACCATCCAATCTACACACAGTTATTATGATTGTACATAAAGCTTGACTTTATGAGGAAAATCTGCAGTTCTGTAAATCAATAGCCATAGTCATAAATAAAATAAAATATACGGTATTTAAACTTCAAATAAACGGGGCCAGGAAGCCTTAATTCCTTGCCACCAAAACGTCTTTGTTCCTGTTACTGCTTCCTACCTTGCCAATACAGCTCTCTCCTATAATGCACATTATTTTTCAAGCTCCATACATTGTGCACCATCTAATTATAAATAAAACAAAAACAGGTGTGGTGGGAGAGGGAACACTTAGAGTTTTCCATTGACACTCACAATATATTTTATAAATGCCTGGCACTGAACTGGCCCAGGCCCAGTCAGTAGTCTGGTCCACTAACAGTGGACCTTTAATAGAATAAAACAGCAATAGTAGACTCCCACCCTGTTATTCAGAGTACTCTAAATGTTGAAGGATGACATCCATGAAGCCTGAGCCTATGAATGCTTTCTTTATCAAAAGTAAGGCCTACTGAGTTCAGTGGAATTTACTCCCTTATAACTGTTCTTCGGATTGCAGCCTTAATCTTTTGGAAGCTGTGTCAAGCTCTAACAGTGATTTCTGAGTGCAATGCCACCAGCACCAGAGTTATTTTCTCTACATACACGTTTCAGAAACATATGGAGTGGCCTAGCAAAGGAGCTAGAGGACCTTTAACTGTGGTCATCAGTCAGACAAGATAAGTCTTGTTGTTTGCATTAATAACTGCACAAATGTTATTAAGGTGGCCAAGTCTGCTGATGATACTAAATTGTTTAGGCTCATTAAAACAAAAAGAGATTGTGAAGAGCTCCAAAAGGACATCTCAAAACTGAGTGAATGGGCAGTAGATAGAATGGCAAATGCAATTCATTGTTAACAAGTGTAAACAATGCATGTCAGGGCAGAAAAATCTGTTTCACCTATACACACATGGGATCTCAAATGATGGTGATTGACCAGGTATGAGACCTTGGGATCATAATGGATAGCTTGATGATGATGTTGATCTAGTGTGTGGCAGCTGTGGAAAAAAAGTAAATTCCATGCTAAGGATAATTAGGAAAGGGACTGAAATAAAACTGTTGATATCATAATACACATATATGGTGTGAACACATTTGTAATACTGTGTACAATTCTGGTAATCTCACCTCAAAAAGAATATTGTAGAGTTGGAAAAGGTTCAGAAAAGAGGAACCAAAATGATCAAGGAGATAGAGCAACTCCCCTATGAGGAAAAGTTGCAGCATTTGGAACTCTGTAGAAAGAGGTGACAAGATAGAAGTTTATTTCATTTTGTGTGCCATGGAGAAGATGGATAGAGAAAAGTTTATCTCCTTCTCATAACACTAGAACTTGTTGAAATGCTGAATGTTGAAAGATTCAGGGCAGGTAAAAGAAAGTACGGTACTTCTTCACACAGCATAGAGTTAAACTATGGAACTCACTCCCACCGGAGGTAGTGGTGGCCACCAAACTGAATGTCTTTAAAAGAAGAATAGACAAACTAATTAATGTTAAATCTATCACTGGCTGCTAGCCATGAGGACTATGCTCTGCCTCCACAGTCAGAGGTGGTATGCTTCTGAACTAGTTGCTAGAAACAGCAGGAGGTGAGAGTGCTGTTGTGCTCAGCTCTTGCTTGTGGGTTTCCCACAGGTATCTGGTTGACCACTGTGAGAACAGGATGCTGGATTCGTTGGGGCAGGTGCCTGATCCAGCAAGGCTCTTCTTACGTTAACTTTTTTGTGTGTTATTTATAATTTTTTAGAGCTTTCACATTATTACATTTGTTATGTGGTGTGGTGCCAGTGTGGTGTAGTGGTTAAGAGCGATAGACTCGTAATCTGGGGAACCGGGTTCGTGTCTCCGCTCCTCCACATGCAGCTGCTGGGTGACCTTGGGCTGGTCAGACTTCTCTGAAGTCTCTCAGCCCCACTCACCTCACAGAGTGTTTGTTGTGGGGGAGGAAGGGAAAGGAGAATGTTAGCCGCTTTGAGACTCCTTCGGGTAGTGATAAAGCGGGATATCAAATCCAAACTCTTCTTCTTCTTCTAGCCTGCTCCTAAGCTCTAGTAAATGCAGTTCTTAAATTATGAGAGAAAGGGTATGGGACCCTTTAATGAAATCCAAAAGGCCAGACCCCACTCCACCCCTGGCACCCCTGTGGTATTTCAGCCACTGATTAGAGTCAAAGCTTTTGATGAATATTGGTTTGGGTCTGATCCAAAGATCTTCTATCATTGATCAATTGTTGAGAGGGGATGTGTGGATCCATTCTTCTGTCCCTGATTATCAACACTTCCAGAGCTGAAAGTGCTGATAGTCAGTTCAGAGCAGCTCTCAAAGTTTGGCATAAAATCACCATCACCATTATCATCTAGTTGCTCTCATCATGGGTCAGATTTGCTGAGAATTTTTACTAGGTCAGCAGCAATATTTTTGGCCGCCTAGTGTGCCATCTTTTAACAGCAACAAAAAAATAAAATCTTGCATACTGAAGGAGAATTATAAAGGATGCCAATATCACAAAAATTGATGGAGATGGAAAAACATAGCATGCTAGTGAAGCAAGGGGAAAGCACTGTTCCTGAGAATGGCTCTCATCCCACACAAGGGCAGGTGTGAAGATGGGCTTCCCATCTGTCCCTGACACAACATAAAGAGGAGTATGAAGTGGATCTCAAAGTTCAGGTAATGTTTATGTAGTTATTGAAATTGCATTAAACTGCATAATCCAGATGTTGTGTAAAAGACCACACAGTGGCCTGCTCAGAGGTTAAGTGTGGGCAGCAGGTCAGACAGTAAGACAAATCCTTGAAGCTCCCTGCTGGTTCTTCATGTACAGACCAATATAGTCAAATAATAACAAACCCACAGCCATTCCACTGCTGGTGGAAACAAGAAAAGCAGAAAACATGATTTTAGCCAATGCCTGCTGATTTCAGACTAGCAACCAGCAGGGTTGTTTGCTTGTTTTGCACTGTAGCTTCTGAACTAACTCATTGTGAATAAAAAAGATGCATGCAAAGTTTATTTAAGCAATGGGAATTTCAGCAGCAGAGTCCATATAGCTTTATTATAAGTATAATTATGTAAATGTGTTTAGGATTGACTAAGGCACATAACTGTTTTTACTCACTCCAGATTTTACCACTCTCACACTTTGGGTGCAATCCAGGGACTGAGGAAATTTGGGCAAAGAAATAGGAGCCTGTCCTAAGTATAGAAATAACTAAATGTGGCTGGACACCATTATTCCCTGTGCCTTTTTACTGCTGCTGCTGTTCTCCCAGGTGACTTCAGCATCAACTGAATCACACTGGATGCTTGATAGATCAAAGTGACCTTCAACAAGGACTTGACATCTTCCTTCTCTTTATCTCTGCCAGGGTTGCTATTTGCAACCATGGTGTTAAATCTACATTTGTCAAGATACTCCAACTTGTTGAATAGAACTCCAATAACACCCAGAATAGTTATTGATCCTTGAGCTTACTCAAGAATACAAGGCTATTCATACAAAGAGCGCTACTCACGATGTTTTTGTCAATCTTGCTTAAGATTTTCTTCCATTTGCAACTAATACCAAATATGAAATAAGCACGTTTGAATTCTATTACAAAACTTCTATTAAACGGTGTTATTTCTCAACCATGCCTGTACTTTCTGAAATATAAAAGCTTTTTTGCAGTATTACATAGGATACAGAGGGCAGAAATGGAATCATCTGGAGGCTGTTTTGCCCATCCCACCCATTAGGCACTCATTTGAGAGCTATTTTGTCCAGAGGCTGATGTGGGGAGGACAGAAGTGGAATCACCTGGAAAATACATTATTTCAAACATGTAAAATGCAAATAAGAATTGCAACGAGACTTTTTGCTACATTAATCATTAAGCAATATGAACCAGATGTGGAAAAATTTCAGTCCCCTAACTTTGGTATTCTGATACCAGTCGTTAACACCAATCATGAAAATGCTTAACCATGCACTTATTGATTTAACTGGGCTTGTGCATAAAAAGATGGGGTGTGTGTTATAATGTTGGCTTTTAAATTCTCCTTATTAGAGAAAAGACCAATTATGCATCCTCTAATAAGTGTTTTATTTTAATGCTAATTCTAGTTTCACCTTTGACCCCTTTATATCAGATAACATATTGATAGATATAGATTAGATACTTTGTTATTTAGATTTAATTAAGTTGCATTTAATACTGTGCCATAACAGTATATTCTCTAATTTATTGTATAAGGATTATACTCATTATATATCTACTTTTACTAAATTCTGTAACATTCCCCCCCCCCCATTTTGAATACTGTAAAATTTGCTCAATAGTTATTTTAGAAACCCAATTTAGATACATATACTATATCCCCCCCAGCATATATGTTCAGCATTTATATAATGAACAGACTGAAGGGTACAGAGCTCAATGAGGTTGCTGTGGAAACCTATTCTGAATCTTTGTGCTGTGCTATGTCCTATACCATTTAGATTTGAAATGCAGTCCAGTTTAGTAGATCTGCTGAAAAGTGCAAGATCCCATATTTGTGCAGAATTGACTTTAATTAATATGGTTCTACTGTAATCAACCAAAGTTCCTAAGACTCTGAATTTTTAAAAATATTTTGTTGCTATTGCCAAGTTTGAGCAAAGTAGTACTTATTTCTTAATTAAAGAAAGATTTGGATATTAATAACTTTCCGCCATTCTGTAAAGATACTTCATGCTCTGGCAAGCCTCTGGTATTTTGCTCATTCCTTCATTTCAGCTAACAAGGTTCAGAATTGACAAAAGAATATTTGTTTTGGTTTTCTCACCACCCACTATTTGTTCTCATCAGCTGTTTTGCCCAAGCCTTCATGGAGTTCAGTCTTACCGTCAGCCTGATGAAGACGCTCCATGTAGAACCATTGGTGCCCACATGCTTGAGGTGATAGGCAATTTTTTTTACCTGGACTCCTCTATTACCAGCAGCCTCTCCACAACTCTGAGATTGACAAGAAGATTCGTAAGGGAGCTATGGCTTGCCTCTCTGAAAGGGTATGGGAGAATGTTATGCTAATGACCAATACCAAGATGAAGGTCAGGCTTGCGGGTGAGATGTGAAGAAGTTACACCTGGCAGGAGCAACACCTCAATGCCTTCCACATGCTCAGCGTCAGGAAGATTTTGGGCATCACGTGGCAGGACAACGTGTCAAAGATGTGTTCTCCCAAGCCCACATTCCCAGCATGTTCACACTTTCTTGGTGATGCCTAAGCTTCCTTGGTCCTGTCCACATAATGGAAGATGGCAGGATCCCAAAGATGTACTCTATGAGGAGCTGGCTTCAGGCACCAGGCCCATTGGTGGACTGACTCTGCATTACAAAGATGTCTGCAAACATGACATGAAGCTTGGCAACATTAACTTCACTGTGTGGGAATCTCTTGCAGATGACCGCAGTGCCTGGAGACAGTCAGTCAAGTTGTGTATCCACAGCAGTGACCAGAGGAGGAATCATTGCTGGGAGGATCGCAGAGAGAAGAAACACCATGGTCCACCTGCGTCAGCACAACCAGACACCTTCATCTGCCCCAGTTGCAACAAAGCATGACTCTCCCATATTGGTGTCTACAGCCACAGTAGGCACTGTAACTCTCCAACAGTTTCACCCAAAGGCACACTCTTCCTGAGTGTGTCAACTCTTTGTTCTTCTGAAAGGCTGCACTTCCTTAATATTTATTTAATTTAAAACAAGATTTTTGGGATTGATTTCAGATTTCTGAGAATGCAAACAAACTTGAATTCCAGAATGTCCTTTGCTTATAGTTCCAACACTACCTTCTACTACTTAAAATAGTGTGTATTGTAAAGATGCCACTACCAATACAATTTCCGTGTCTCAGAGGGCTGGGTCACATCAGTATCGGTGCCACTGAATTTATTCCACATTGATTTAGTAGTGTGCCACACATGTGAATCATAGCAGGGAATACAGAAAATAAATTTTATTTTCAGCACAAAATTAAGCAATCTCTAGGCACTAGTAGCTGTGTAATATAGGATTTTGCTATTTAGAGACATGGTGTTGAACTGTACTGTAAAGATGCAGCAGGTGTATTGAATTTTGCAGTGGATGCGAAGGTCACATAAAAATATTTTCTCATTTTTGTGCTGTCACTTGTGCCTCTCTCTTTCACATGTTAGTCACAGCAGTCTTGCTCCTAAATTAAATATTCCATGGTAGTTATTTTTAGATAAATTCTTCATTATTCTGGCTAGTACCCTAAATGTAGAAGCACAAACCATTCTCTAAGACCCTAGACTACCAAAATAAAACTGTTAGCTGTATGAATCATTTGTGTACCAATTTCACCAGCTCTCACAGAAATTACAGTGGTACCTCAGGTTACATACGCTTCAGGTTACATATGCTTCAGGTTACAGACTCCGCTAACCCAGAAATAGTGCTTCAGGTTAAGAACTTTGCTTCAGGATGAGAACAGAAATCATGCTCCGGCGGCATGGCAGCAGCAGGAGGCCCCATTAGCTAAAGTGGTGCTTCAGGTTAAGAACAGTTTCAGGTTAAGTATGGACCTCCGGAACGAATTAAGTACTTAACCTGAGGTACCACTGTAGAGAAAAGAAAAGCAGCATAGAGCTCTTTGCAATCATTATTTTCAGGGTAAAAAGATAAGCCACAAGGAGCTGTCCCTGGTGCTGGCGGTCACTAAGTTGCTAGTGATTTCACCGAATATGTAACAAACCAATGCTGCGTATGTTAATTCTGCTACTTTGATGGAAATGGAGCAAACAAACAAATAAGAGCAACACATAGTCTAATTGGGCAGAACCTTTAGGAAATTCTTATGTATTCCTGGGATCAGATATAGGCCTTCTGTCTTGCTACATACAAAATATTAATAAGACATTTTAAATGAGCAAAAACATATTTTACTGCAATAGTAAAAAAACCATGTTATTGTTATTTGAAAAAGGCATATCTTTATATTATGTGAAATGTGGCTGATTTTTTTTTAAAGAAGCTTTTACAATACAATACAATAATTGGCTCCTTCAAAATTTATTGATTGGCTTGATTGATCAAGAGAACTGATTTAAGCAGCATGTGGCCACCATTGGATCCAACCTTCCTTTTTGAATCCTGCACATAGTGACTAATAGGAATTAAAATATGTTTAAAGCATCCAAGGCCAAGATAAAGCCCATTCTGATTTCATGGAATATAATTAATGACATCCAATTAACCCATCATACTTAGTCATGACTAACTTAAGTATTGATTTCTACTTTGATTAGGCCAGATGTGCAGGTTAAATGATTATGTCCATTTTAAAAATTTGATAGTATTGTATTTAGTGGATGATGAAGAAAATGAGGTGGGGTTGTTGTTGTTTTTACATATTTTCTAAAATTCAAAATTAAGGGTTGTCCTGTTACTGCAAGAAAGTTTGCTTGCACAACAGAACTTCCACTGCCTCTCTCCTCTTTCCCCATGCATCCCTTGAGCTCCCTCCCTAAACATGCTTCAGAAGGTTGGAGAAACCCCCAGAACAGATTTGGGGTGTGCCTGGGGGAGGAAAGGGAAGTTCCATTTCATCAGAGCAAATTCTTCTGTGAAAAACAAAACCCAAAACTTCCACTGCTGCAGTAGTTTGTATTTGAGTGAAATCTTTATTATCAAATATATCTACAATTTGATTCAGATGCACCTATAGTAAATAACTACTCTAGCTACTAACTACTAGTAGCTAGTTTATAGATTGGGTGAGGGTGGGGAAGCATAGGTATGAAATAATTGAATTTAAGAACTTACTAATTTATCATATCATGTAGTTATATCATGCCCTTCTTCCAGTGAGTGCAAGGTAGTATACATAGTTCCACACATGAAATTTTGATCTTATAACAAGCTGTGAGGTAGGTTAGGCTGAAAGATAGTGACAGGCCCAAAGTAACCCAGAGTGTTTTTTGGCCAAATGCGGATTTTGGAGAAAGGAATAACTGGAGGGCACCAAACACAAAGGAAGAAAGGAGCAGACCTCCAGTTACACCCAAGTGAGTTTGACTGAGCCCAGATCATTTCAAATAGAACTCTCCTTAGAAGGCCTTCTTAGACCCAGTTAGTTGTATTCTCCAAATTTTGTTGCCCAAGAAATAGATGACAAGACTAGATTTAAATCTAAATTCAAAGCTATATACACCATGTAGGCCCCAGACTAATGGTAATTTCCAAAGCAATTGGTGACATTTTAAGTGGAATGTAACAGAATTCCACTGAGCTGTGCAAGCTTCCCATGTGAGCTTAAGTAGTTCTTTGGATTCTGGCCAAAATTTCTAGTAATAATTCCCTGCACATTTATTAAAAACCTTTAAGTACAAATTAATTCCAGTATCCAACACTTCTTGGGACACAAGAACAATGTTAATGTCTTATGCAGAGTAGCTCTCTCAATATGCTGTCCTTGATTATTCACAACTGTCATTGATAGCTCTTTTAGCTATCGATTATTCCCAGTATGCGAAATGGAAGTCACACCTATCTAGCAGGATGGAATCCGAAACCAATATTCTGTCTCAGAGTGCAAGGTAACTTGAACTGAGCCAGGGTGGTGGAAGTGGACAGTTCTGTTTCTGAAACTGGTGGTAGAGCCAGGTTGGCTTCGGCTGGTGGTACTACTTTGCCTGTTGGCTTGGGCTGGTGGTACTACTTTGCCTACACTGCCTGCCTGCCTGTGTGCCTTCTTGCTTTCAGCTTGCTTAACCAGTGTCATATACAGTATATAAACATTGGGGGGGGGTTAAATTTAAACAGATGTAACAAAAGTGACAAATGTTTTGCATACTATCTGCTCCAAATGAAAATGACCCTTAAATGCATATGCAGAAGTCCAGCTGCTTTCAACTGTGAATTATTTTTGCATAAGTGTACATTAGATTGCAGTCTAGAAATACTATATAAATTGTTGATTACAACAAAAGGAACAAGAACAAAACTGAAAATAAACAGTTTTACACTTTTGACCCTTTCAATTTGTATTATATCTGAGACGCATCATGAAGAATTTAGAGAAACATGACATACCAGCACATATTTATTGCTTAGAAAGATTTTTCTTGTTAATGTATGGGTTTTATTTCTGTCTAAAGTTGGTTTTCCCTGGAGCAAGGTCAATATGTCAATTTGCTGTGAGATTGCTTGACCTTATTAGCCTGAGTTCACTCATAACAGCTGTTCCTTGTTACCTTCTAGAGAATACCATCTACAATTACAGCATTAAAGGAAAATGTAAGGATTGAAACTCATGTAGGGGCTGATTGGGAGCAGTTGCAAAGAGTATTTTAGTTAATAGGTCATCTTTTACTATCCTTACCCATATTTCAATCTGTCAAACTCTTAATTTCCTTCAGGAGAATCTGGTTGTCCTTAGGGAATAGTTTAGCATATGTGCCACTTGTCATATTTGCAGGTAATAGTGGCTGTGCACTTTTTCTGCAGTGAAGAAACAGGGTGTAGTTAATGGTTCCTTTGAAGATGGAGTGATTGGCCTTTGCAAAACTGAGACAGATAAACCTAAAGTAATGCCATTATTTGATTAAATCTGATCATTACTTATGGACTTAAATGACTTCTTTATATGGGAAGTTATCCTAAGGTAGCAGTTCCTTAATTTCTTTAGGCCATTATAGCTAGTGGCTAGAGAATTCAACCTGAGTTCAAGTTCTGCCTCTGCTGTTGAAATTGGTGAAGACGAGCGTTAGCTCCGTGATAGAACATCTGCCTTGCCTGCAGGAGGTCCCAGCTTCAACCCCAGACATTTCCAAGTAGGGCTAAGAGAGACCCCCTGTCTGAAACCCTGCTGATCAGTGTAGGCAGTTTTGAGCTAGATAGGCTAGTGGTCTGACTTGGTATAAGGCAGCTTCTTATGTTCCAGTGTATGGTTTCGGATCTATCACTATTTCACTGCCTCATTAGTTCTCCATCTATAAAATGGGAATAAAAGCCACCTACCTCAGAGTGAAATGTATTTGATTTTTTCATGGGAGAATAAAGTGAATTACAGGATAAAGCTAGCTGGACGTAAGAACCAGGGCCCCTTATTCATTAGGCAAAGCAAAGTGTCAACAAATGACATACATAGCAGAAATGGAAGTTGATGGCATTTTAAGCCCATAGGGGCCTTCTGAGTACTAGAGTTCTGGCTTGACCGCTAAAATAGAGAAATGGTTGGTTTCCTTTCTGGATGAAATGTCATCTATTCCCTTCTATTCACACAGCACCATGAGTTGTATTCATGGAAGGGCACTCCATATGAGCTCTTTCCCTTAACCCTCAGGTGGGTACATGGGTGTCAGGTTAAATGTAATCCACTTTGCCATCACCATGAAAGGATGTGTCCTAGAGGCCTGGAAAGGAGTGGAACCCCTGAATATGTCTATGTGAGGCCTGGAAAGGGCTTGCATTAGTGATAGTCATATTAATGGTAGCACCTAGCCACATTGCATACACCACAATATATGTACAGTGAGGGGAAGTGGAAAGGGAAGTAAAGAATTGTAGACAAAGTTTGAAGCTGAATGAAGAGAGATTTTAAAATGATTTTTGGGTGAGTGTAGATATATAAAATATGTATCATTAAGAGGTTGACAGCATTAGAGTGACATACTTTACTACTACATTGCAGCTTTCATTTATGTTTGAGAAGGCATACACTGGATTGGTTTCTTAGAGATTTGTGTTCTATTTCTAAGGGAAACTTTCTGTGGCACAACACTCCAGTCAAATATGGGGTGGGGAATTACTTAGTTAAACTCTTTCACTGTTGCTCACTTGCCAATATGTGTGTAGTGTGTGTGTGTGTGTGTGTGTGTGTGTGTGTGTGTGTTTCACCACTTTTTTGGCTCATAGGTCCCCAAAGCACTAAGTGACAAATTATTGCATTTAGTGATGTTAAATTCTTGAGAATAATCTTTTGGAGAATATTCTCGAGAATATTCTCGATTAATGAGAATATTACAGAATTTTCATTTAAAACAGGAGAATATTCATTTTAATGCATTGAAAATGATATAATTAGTTAATATACATGTTTATTCATGGGTAAAATTGTTCAGATTGCAACCCAAAACTATACAGATACTTTTATTCAATGGGACAATGCAGGGAATTCACATTCTTTGATTTTTTGAACCAAACTTGAAATTGAAAATTCAACATGAATGATTCACTTTAATCAGTAAGCCTGCCACTAACCGTATATTTACCATCAAATTTGAATTCTATGTTGTGTATGCATGAAATGTAGCTTTTAAAGTAAAAGGAATATAAAAAACCCTCAGGTCCGCTACATGAGTACGTTCTTTAATAAGCGTATCTACATGGTACAGTACTTTCAGTGCAACACTAATAAAATCAATATAAAGTTTAAAATAAATGCTATTATTTCCAGAAAATAAAACACAAATAATCAGTAATGGCAAGTTACATAACATCATAAATGCAAATTATTATCTGCTTAGACAAGTAAGGCAACACACAACATATTTATCATTATAACTGATAAATTGTCACATGAAATAAATTTATTTTAAAAATAGGCTTTAAGGCCACTTCACATGCGGTTGGTTACACATAATTGTATAAAGCGTTAAAGCTACTTTCTGTAAAAAAATCACACTGTATGGCAAAGGGTATAGAATTGCTAAGAATAAGGTCACACCAAAATAGAAAAAAGACTATTAAATATATTTGAAATACATACAAATTCAAATGTTCATCAGATTAAATGAATAGCATTTTTAAAACTAAAAAAAAAAAAAGTTTTCTGTAGCTCACATTTCAGAACCGCCCACAAACATGGTGAATGACACAATGCCCAGTAATGTAACTGGATAAAAAAAAATCATTATTCATTACTTACACTGGTTGACTTATTATTTACTAGATTTTTTAAAATGTGGGTTGTAAAACTTGTTCTTACATTAGAATTTACAGTTTGTGGAGAATATTCTCCAGAGAATTTTCTAGCAGAGAATATTCTCACCTCACCTCACCTCACTAATTGCATTAAAGATATATGATAAAATACAGTAAGCCTGCAATTTACACAGGGGTTACATTCTGAGGATCATGCTTAAAGCAAAAAATGTGTATAGTCAATACACACTGGGTGCAATGGCAGGAGGGTTTGCCAAAGTCTTTTTACCCAAGATACTGACCCCCTTTCCGCCCCCTTTTTATTTTTATTTTATTTTATTGCCAAACCTGTGAAGCTGAATGTGCATGTTAAATGTATGTAATTTTGAGCTTACTGTACAATCAAACAATCTTCAAACAAAAAGAAAACAAGCTACTCAATAGTGGCATACCTATACAGTGAACTGTCAAAAATTTGATGGTCATTGGCAAAATTAGCCCTACTTCTAAACCCAATCGCTATATTTCACCTGAACCCTACAACTCTGTAGTCTCTAGTCCCCTCTCTCATTGCATTATGGAAACCAGCAGACTCACTCATGATTCAAGCCCACATCTGACTGGGGTCCTTGTCCTAACCCAAAAGAACCATCACATAAAGACTGCTACTCCTAGAAGTTTCTATGTTACAGGGCAGGGCTCAATGTTCCTGAGACCTCTAATATTTCTCAGAAACTCTCATATGCCTCTGGCCACAGCAAGCCTTTGCCCTGATCCATTTTATTTTATTTTATTTTATTTTATTGCACATGTTTAACTAGAAAGCCAAAATAAACAAAATAAAATCAAGAATGTGAATGTGAAATTATTTATCTGCATTAGGTTGTGGCATAATGCTATTTGACTGGTGTATTTAGCACACAACACAAAACAGATAGGTAAAATACTGATTTGTAATTAGATCAAAATCAGGTTAGAGATAAAAATATCATGCTAATTGGCTTGCTGAATGGCGCATAGCAGGAGAGCCCTGTAGGGTACCTAGAGCACTGTCTTCCTGTGGATTTGCTTCTTGACAGTGAGCAAGTCATTTATATGAAATATAGCACTTGTGATTCTGATACAAAGTAGGGAGTAGAGGTAAAAAAAGCAATCAAGAATAGAAAGCAATCTGATCTTTGCAGCAAATGTCAATATAAGAATTACTCTCCTTTTAGATTTTTTTAAAAGAAGAATCCTCCACAAATAATAAACAATACTTTTTAAACAACTGAACAATGCAAACACATGTTTTCAGTTATATATAGACTGAAATCAAAAGACTAGTAATTAAGTGCTCACTTGCCTCTAGCTACTTATTTATTTATTTTTTAAATAGATTTTTAATTTAAAGTAACAAAATACCTATGCAAGGAAAACAGAGCTTAGTGGTTGTATAGAAAAGAAAGAAAAATAGTGACTGATAGTTGTAGTTTTAGACATTTCAAGATAGGCATTCAATTGAAAGTGCCTCTTCATAAGGTGCGATGAATTGGTGGAGGGTGAAAGCCGTGTTCCAATTGTCTTAACAATGTCAATAAAAGGATACCATGTTGTAGATGTGAGTTTACCACTGCTAATCAATATTCCTTTTGTGAAATGGTTAATTTGTCCATAAGCACAATGTCCCATACTTGTGAAATCTAGGCTTCAAAAAGATTTGCATTTAAAATTTCCTATTTTTTGGGCAATCACTAACCTAGTTGCAGTTAATAAATGAGGATGAGGTCTTTATTGGTTATGTTCTATCTGAAGAGTAAAATAAGATAGTAGGGCTAATTTTGGGTCTGGTTGTGGTGAGTGTTCCATCATTTGATTAAGTGTTTGAAAACTTTTTCTGCAAAGGGTATAATTTCAGGGCAAAACTAGCAAATGTGTACTAGAGAGCCTGGTAAACTGCATTCCCACCAGCAAAGGTTGGATGTGTTATGATTAATTCTATGCAGTCTGGCTGGGCACATGTACCAGCAAAATGCGATCTTTAAAGTATTCAGCACAAAATAAAGATTTTCTGAATTCCGAAAGGGGTTAACTTCAACATTCAAACTCCCAGCTCCCTTATCCCTCCCCCCAACCTTCCCAATGGAATAGCCCACACCTGTGGTTGAGAACGGAATACTCTGTATTTTTCTCCATGAGCCAAATGCTCATGAGCTAAGGTTAAATTGGGGAACATAAACATTAACCCCCACCTCCCAGAAGCAGAAAATGTTCTACAGGATTATATTGCAAACAAAAATAATAGAATAACAGCCCGATTCCTGTCCGTTTTGGTTATGGAGCTCATTGTTCTTGGTCAAACTTAGCGCTGGTAATTTCAGTGGGACCTCAGGCAGAGAAGAAGCTATCTGTGTGTTGTTTTTGCTGTTGTTGGGGTTTTTTGCAGGTGTATTTTTTGCCTTATTTTTCTTACTTTTTCTTTTGTTTGCTGCCAGTTTCCTTCTTTGAGTTCTGTCTCTTCCTCTCTCCCCTGCCTACTTATTTCAGATGTTTGTCTTCATTTGGTTTGCATCCCAGTTGATTTAATAATTTTTTAGCATTCAATTTTGTGGAGGCATCTTTAGTTACTCCTTCATAAGTTATTAGGATTTTGAATGAGTAACTCCATTGGAAACCTATGCCTGCTTCACAGACTGCTGCTGTGTAATTTTAAGCTCACATCTGCGTTGCAGCTTTCCTGTGCAGAGATCCTGGTAGATTGTATTTTCCATTATTATTTTTTCCAGTGTTCTGAACTTTTGAAATAAGTCATGTTTAATTATGAAGGAGCTAAAACTCACAGTTTATTTGCTTTGGTCAGAGTGCATCCTGTTGATACGGCCTTCTTGTATAATGGCATCAGGAAGTAGTTCCTTTATCCAGGACACAAAAGCTTCAGATAGGTTAGTGTCTCCAAAGCTCTCTGGAGCCTCTCAAGACCATAGATTTTGGCAGCAGTCCCAATCTTGCACATCCTTGATCTGCAAACTGATGTCAGATTGAGCTTTGTAACAATTAGTCTTATGAGCAGTGGTTTGCATTTCTATATACCAGGTTCAAGGCACACACAAAAAAGTATTGGGAAGAAGTTCCTACAAAATAAATCATTTCTGTAGACCTTAGCCTTGTGCTAAGTTAAGATATAAAAGATTATAGAAAAGCAAGGGCACTAGAATTTTCTTCACATCTAGAGATGGATGCGCACGGCTGAGTATTTGAATGTTTTGACATCTAACCTCAACTGCATTAAAATGTCAAAACTGCTTTCTTTTTCATATGTTAAAACTATTTAAAATCACATTGTTTTGCTCTTTTGAATTTTAAATTGTGGTTGTGAACACATTGCAGGCAGATATTTCAGGCATCGTAAGTACTGTATTAGCAGCTTTGACTTGCTGTGTCAGTTCTCTCCTAATAATGTGTATGTGGTGTAGTGATTAAAGAGTTGGAATAGGACCTGGGAGACCAGGATTCAAATCCCCACTCAGCCACAAAGCTCTCTGTGTGATGTTGGACCAGGGTGATGTTGCACCTAGGGGTAAAAGAGCCTTATTAACTTTATTTCAATCTGCCGCAGTTGGGGCAGTTTTTTGTTTTTTTTTAAAGAATGAGCCATAGTAAATAACAACTGTCCAGTACTCAGTTTTGCAGTGCTAGGAGTCTGAATGCTTTGAAATATTGGGCAATCACCCAAGCATTATTAATGTGCATCCTTGATTCATCCTCAATGGGCTTGTGCACGAGCAGCACTTGATGGATTGCACCTATAATATACTGAACTCATGGAATAGTTGTATGGAACTGTTAAAATGGAAATGATATTTAACCAACTTGGTGAGGGTAAAAGAAGGAAGACAGCAATTCGATACGTCTGTCAGCTCTTAGTCTCTTTTCATTAGAAACTGAGAAAATATAGTATTTGACACTAATTAATTTATGTTATATTTGTAAGACTTATATACTTGTAAATTGTTGATAAAAAAGTTTGCTAGGAAAATGAAATAAATTATAATAGAAATATTAACTATGGAAAATATGTGCCAGATGAAGGAATAATTTTCCAGTTTAAAAATACCCTATAGATAAATGCAGGGATGGGAAACCTGTAGCCTTCTGGGTCTTCTTGAATTACAAACTCCCATCATCCTTTACTCACCCATTGAACTTAATAGGACCTCTGTATAGACACACACAGAATTGCTCTTTCGGAGGAGACAGAAGGTTATCAAATCTGCCAGTTGCAGAGAAAGCGGATAAAAAGAAATTATTATTTAGGGTTCAAAAAGTAATTCACACAACACATAACTACTATATGGGATTCAGTTCAACAGACAAACAGAACAAGTTTTGATATTGCATATCAAAGGAAAAAGTGCTTGTGTTAAACATGTATATTGTTAAAGGTAAAGGTAAAGGTACCCCTGTCCATACGGGCCAGTCTTGACAGACTCTAGGGTTGTGCACTCATCTCACTCTAGAGGCCGGGAGCCAGCGCTGTCCGCAGACACTTCTGGGTCACGTGGCCAGCCGTTTACCTTCCCGCTAGTAAGCGGTCCCTATTTATCTACTTGCACCTGGGGGTGCTTTCAAACTGCTAGGTTGGCAGGCACTGGGACCGAGCAATGGGAGCGCACCCCACCGCGGGGATTCGAACCACCGACCATGCAATCGGCAAGTCCTCGGCACTGAGGTTTTACCCACAGCGCCACCCGCGTCCCATATATATATTGTTGCCTGTACCCTAATACCCAGCAGCAAGACATTCCAGGGTGCCAGCAGCCTATATCAGTTCACACTAAAACAAAACCTAGCTCTGTGGCCTATTGAGCTCCTTCCTACAGGAAACCGTCTGATAGAGACTTAAAATGTTTTGTAATATTTGAATTTATTTACAAGTACACCTGTAGAACACAGGTGGAAACAAGCAGGATAACACTTCTACAACCAGAAGATCCACAGACCCTAAACAGATGACCAGAAAGTGTATCTGCACTCCCAAAGGTGCCTTCCAGAGCTCAAAATGACCCACCCACCCATCCACTCACTCTCTGTCTCACACTGCAGTTCCTTTTTGTGTCTCTGCTAAAAACCTTCCCATTGCTCACTGTATACAAAGAGCTATCTTGCATCATCAGTAGCTGGGAGAGGGGGAAGTATGAGTCACTTTCTCCAAAAGTATCTCACATTCCAGGGGAATCTCCATTTCTAGCCTATCTCACCATTAAAAAATATGGCTGAAACAATTTTGCCACAGACTACTGTTTGCCTGACCAAAGGTATGGTCAGGCCAACATCCATAACAGCATGGCAGACCTGGAAATGCTGCAAACAAGATGATAAGGTGTCAGAACACCTTTTTTTTTAACAAGAAAAGTTGCACCCTTTATTTATTTACTTGGGACATAGCGTAGAATTGTAGAGTTGGAAGGAATCCTAAGGATCATCTAGACCTAACCCCTGGGTGGGCTTGAACTAAGGTTAACAGCCAAACACACTGACCCATTATGCTGCCTGAAGTGATTTCTAGCCCGCTTTTCCTTAAAAATAATTCCAGAGTGGATTCATGGTATCTTTGACATTCCTTCACATTCAGAATATTCTGGCATTAAAAAACTTGGACACACAATAAAACTGTATAGGTCGCAGTTTGTCAGTGCAACCTGGTAGTGATAAAGCAGACTTCTATTACTAGATATGATTATGCAGCAGGATCCTGTGTTATAGCCTCCTTCTTTTCTCTTTCCTTAATAGCTCTGGACAGAAGCCTCACTATACGAGACACAACTAAACCTTGACAAATTACTCCCTTGAACTGCCAGCTACTCTGGATTCATCTTCACAGGCTGCAAGTGCACAGAGATTACTGAGCTGCTGCAGTACAAAAATGTGTTCCATTGGCCTTTTAGTGATCTAATTTAATCTGTCTGAAGCTTCAATAGAAATGAGGATAATCTTTGCAAATAGCCCAGAGACCCCAGAATACCCTACAGTGTTTGAAAACAAAACGTCTGTCATCTTCCCCTTGAAACTATAACTTCAGTGTTCCAGATTAGCACTCCTTTTAAAGCCTCACATAGCAATACTCTTTGTGCAGCACAGGTTTATTTCAGTTGCTGACACCTTGTAAAAATGACTAAATGCACAGCAGAAGGACAATGTTTCATTTTGTTTCCTCTTCCCTGTGAAAGCCAGAGGAATATTTTCTATCCCTCCTGTACGTTGTCCCTATATACCATAGAGATGTCATGCAGTCCACTCAAGGACTTCTCAAATTGCATGTTCCTGTGTCAGAACAATGCTTGGTTTAGGTTCAAAAGCAGAAGCAGGAGGATTATTTCCTCCTCATAGCTGATAAAGCAGGGACAGAATATTTCAGTTGCTGCTAAAGTTTGGAATAGTGCAATCAGTTACTAGCTCTGATCACAGCAAATTAAATCCAATATTTATTTATTTATACTTGAGTAATTTATTAGTTGCTGTTCAGTAGGGTTCTCAAAGCAGCATATAAAATGAAATAATAAGACAATTAAATAGAACACAATAAAATTGAAGTTAACAAGCAGAATAAAATGCATGCATAAAACAACAAATAGATTAAAAATAACAACTAAAAGGCTGGGCAAATAAATAGGCTTTCAAGAAAATGAAAACAAAAATAGTACCAGACAAGCATCCTGGGAAGTGAATTCCAGAGCTCACAACTGTGAAGACTTGTCTTCGGCCATTATCTACCTTACTTCAGAAAGCTGAAGGATCAGAGCAGGGCTGCAAAAACTTATGCCAATATCTGAGCAGTTTCAGTGTGGGGAAAGGTGGCTCTTCAGATTCACTGGTCCCAAGCTATTTAGGGTTTTATAAACCAATTCTGCATTTTGAATTGTGCTTAGGAATGGACCAGAAGCCAGTGTAGCAATGTATTCTCCATAGATTATTTACCTTTTAATTAGTGTACTGCTATATTTTGCAATATTTTGCATTTCTGAACAGTCCTCTAGAAGAATCAAATGTGCTGCCTTTCAGATCTCCAGAGATAGATACCTGTACCCACAGAGAGGGCTTCAGGGTCTCAAAACTCTCTCATCTCTTTGTCAAACTCCCAATTTTTGTTTTTCTCTCTGCTAAAAAAATAAAAATAAATCCAGAACAGGTTGATCACCATCACCCCTGGTCCAGACAAACCACCAGCCTACAGCGCCTCCATATTTTCTAGACTAAGTTTCTATTTGCTGGCTGCTATCCAGTCCATTACTGATTGCAGACAATGATTCAGCACCTCCACAGCTTCACCTCAATTTAATGAAAAAGAGAAACGAAGCTGTGCAATGACACCTCACTCCAGTTGACATAACTCATTGAATTCATGTAGATGTTAAATGGCAAGGGGCACAAAATAGTCATGGCAGAAGGTTAAAGCATAATTGCTATGAAGCAGAGTAATAGTCCTCCAGCACCACTCTCTGAAACAGATATCTAGGTAGGACAGCTCCAGATAGTCCAGAAGGATACCATGTTCGGTAGTATCAAAGACCACTGAAAGACTTAGGTGACTCAACAGGATTGCATTCCTTCAGCATAGATCAGCTGTTTCCATGCCAAGCCCCAGCCTGAAAGTGGATAGAAGTAGATGTCAGAGTAAACCAGTGTCATCCAAGGGTCTCTGAAGTTGTCCAGCCATGACCTTGCCTCCAAAGTGCATCTGGATGACTGGTAAGTAAGTTGCAAATCCAGAGAGTTCAATGTGGATTTCTTCAGAGTGGCTTGACAACTACCAATCTGAGTTGAGCCAGGATCACTATTACGCCGTGTCACTTACACTTTGAAACTCCCTGCCTATTGATATCAAGCAGGTGCCTTCACTTTACTATTTTCGGCACCTTCTAAAAGCATTCTAGTTTAGAAAAGCCTATGCAGATGTTTAGATAGGTGAAACAATTTTAATCTGTTTTAGTATTTTAGCTTTTGTATATTTTAAAATCTTGTAATTTTTTATTGATTTCATTTTTTTATCTTTTGTAAACGCTTTTATATATTTTTTACAATCAAGCAGTGTATAAATTTTATGGAGTACATAATAAATAAATGTCAGGAGGCAACTGGTCAACTCATATAAGCCAAGACAGTCAGGCTATATTCCTCATACTTTATCAGTGTCCACATGTTTCAGTAGCTGAAATCTACCCAGCAGTACTAGACCAGACAGTGCTCAGAACACATCAAGATAATCTGCAAAAGTGGTAGAGTTCGTGATGCCGCAGCTACAATAAATTTTACCTTCAATGTACTTGGCAATTGACTCATAATGGGATTCTGAGGGTTATGAATATCTTACTGACAGCTGATAAAATTCTCAATTAATGCCCCCCTCATAAAAAACACCTTTTGGATGGCACTGGGTGAGAAGGGCCATAGCTCAGTGGGACAGCATCTGTTTTGCATGCAGAAGGTTCCAAAATCAATTCCTAGCAATTCCAAGTAAGACTGGGAATTCTCTTGTCTGAAACCCTGGTAAGCCACTTCCTTTCAGTGTAGAAAATAGCTGAGCTAGATGGAGCTATGGTCTGGCTTGATGATATGATAGTAGTAGGGTAAATATTGCTTCTTCACTACCATTTTTGACATGGAGTAGGTCCGAAGATGAACTCATATCTTTGTCTAGTTGTACTTACATCAAGTTTTCCTCCTCTTACCAGCTTCCGAAGTTTCATTGCCTCATGCTCCCGAGTATACAAGGCAGCTAACTGGGTTTAGCCCAATGGGAGAATTAATGCTTAGGAGCAATAACGTTCAGCAGAAAAGCCATCTCCATATGCCACAGAGCAGCAAAGTTTTCAACAGACGCACTAGCCATGCTGACAGGAAACTTCCCAAGAGCTTTCACAAAACCTTCTTTTTTAAAACACTTAAAAAGAACCCTGATCCCTCCTTTCCTTTATGTTTATTTTGATCTGTTGTAATCCATTCCTAATCTGCAGATTTTCAACTAGTTTGCTGATGAGTTGATATTGTCATTCTAAATATGTTGTAGGATGCCTTGACTTTTATTTTAAAATGGAAGTGTGCAATATATTTTAACAGAAGATAATTATTGGCCCTCTATCCCTGAATACAGCAGCTACAGGAAATTGAAACCTTACTGGAAAGTTCTTTGACTACTACAAAGGAGTAAGGAAAAACTCCCCCACCTCTGAATCACCATCCTCCTGCCCAACTGTAAATACTAAGTTAAGAGTGTGGCCTGCCACTTGACTTTGAGAAACCCCCATGTTTGACGTGGTGGTCATGAGGTCCCAAACCCTGATGAGGCAACCTGGCCAAGCATGTAGTTCAGTTTGTTTTGGAGGAAGCTAAAGAGGTGTTGCACAAACGAAAACCTGCGTAAAGATTGTTGGACCTTTTATGTAAGTTCATTAAGCACAGTGGGTTTTCTGGTGATCATTTATTCTCACTGGTAAATCAAATATGACAACTGAGTATGGAGAAAAAGAATACATTTAAGAAATAAATCTTGGCAAAAAATTTACCCTGTATTCATTCTCTTCCATCTGTCAAAACTGTTTTAGTGTCTTTTCTCATTTCTTTGCTTTGATGATCTCTGCAAAACCTACAGTTCCATCAAGATCTACCTTTAATTCTTCTTCATGAATGCTGTTTGCCCTGCTTCCAAGGGATCTGTGGCTGCTACATCAAAGTATCATCCAACATGCTGTATTAGCAATCACATTCAAGTGGGTGAGCTGATGAATAATATACTAATAATGCATAGTGACATCATTTCTTAATGATGGCACAGCATCTCTTTGGAAAACAGTAAAATAACCATCAAAAAGGATGATAAATGGAATATGAAACAAACAAAAAACAATTATGGTTTTGGTATGGTGGCAAACCTAAAGCAAAGTGTTGGGGACAATTTCTAAGATGGGATCTGATTAAATCCACAGGCATTGAGCAAGCTCTAGCCAATCTCTTTTGTATTACTAACTGAGCCAAGATTTCCAGGATGCCCAAAAGAATTACGCATTTAATCCAACAGAAATACACAAAACATGCCTAAATTATAGAAATCCACTGAAGTCTTACCCTTAATTAAAGAAAGCTAGTGTGAACAGAAGCATGAACTAACCTTCTGTTTTGAAGAAAAAGGTAAAGGTAAAGGACCCCTGACAGTTAAGTCCAGTCGCGAATAACTCTGGGGTTGCGGCGCTCATCTCGCTTTACTGGCCGAGTGAGCCAACGTTTGTCCGCAGACAAGTACTCCCCTTTAAATTTTGGTCTGCATTTGCTAGTTGAATGCAAGATAGAACCAACCAAAAAGGGAAGAATGCTAAACAAAATATAGGCCAAAACCAGCCCCAATGATCACTATATGGAAATCCTCAATTGAAAAGTTAATCAATGTAACTTTTCCATCCGATATTGAAATTTGGTATTGATGTACATCAGAAACAGGCTTGCTTGGAAGGTTAGCACTGGGATGTTTTTGGAATCGCACCGTTTATTCAAAAGTGTTTCTGTAATTACGGTATATTTGTTCCGTTACTAGAGTCTACAAACCTGAGATTGTACAGTGATTGAAATTTATCCATATTTGACCATTATGGCGATGCCATATAATAAATGCACAACTGACAGGAAGAGGGTAGGAAAGTACAAAGAACAAGCACTTTAAAGCCCAGAACAGTGAGATCAATGTTCCTTAAGAGCAGGATTAGCTATTTAATGCAGCAGCATAAAAGGCAAAATGGCATATTACTGAATCTGATTCTGAATATTTAATGGCAATTATTTCAGCTAATTCTTTTTATAGACCTGCATCTTTTTATGGTCCTGACTAATGAATAACATTTAGTTATTACTTACATTTGTTATCACCATTTAAAAAAACCAGTTATTGAGTTTTATAAGATACCCTCAGTGTTTGTTAAAATATTTATAGTTTTGTAATTTTAAACAGATTCCCAATATAGTTATTGAAAAACTGTATCTGATGCTCATTTATGAAAAATCAGAGAAATTGTTCATTAAATTACATTAATGGAATAAAGTTTTTTTAATGAACAAGAAACTAAAGCACACATACATATTAAATGACACTAGTATAATTAAGGCAATAAGTTTCTTTTTATTATAAAAGCTCATTGCAACCATATAGAGAAAACCATAAATACATAGTGGGAGTTGGTATATACACAGGCAGTTTATCTATCACATTTAACTTCTGTGTTCCTTGCAAATGTGTAGCAGAATTGCAGGAATGCCAGTTTAGGGGGTGGGGAATGTTTAAATTGGGATGCATGCACATCTGAAAAATGAAGAGGCCATAAAGGAAGCAAACAAATCTCAGATTGAATGTTGTTGTTGTTGTTCATTTCACTTCTATACTGCATTATATTTTTAAGAAAAATTGTTTGGCACACGTTTAGATGGGTGCAAGCCTCAGTTGGTGGAATAGAATTTAATTAGGTTTCAGCTGTTGCAACTTAATCCTAAAAATATAGGCATGCTTTAAATTCTATTTCAAAGTGATGGAGTTGAGCCCTCCTCTTTGTGCTCAATTCCCTCCATGCTTAAACCTTACCCTGCTGAACTGCACCCTTAGATTGCTTATAAAGTTGATAAACATCAGCACCAAGCTGCTGGGTTTTTACTGATCCTTCGATGGGGGGCTGAAACACTTATTAGGGAAAACATGCATTATTTAATGTCTCACTGTGACCACTTTTTATTGTTACAGTTTATAAATTGAGAATGCAATTAGCAAGTGATAAACTGTCACTTTTACACTATGATCATAACTATTTAGGCTGGTGTACCTCCTTGTCACATCATCACAACTTTTGCTATGCTAACATAGAGCAATGACAGGTGGCACTGCACTCAAGGGCCACTTTATCCTCTTTGTTTATTTGCTGGCATAACAGGTATTAATACTACACTGCTAGTCTCCCCCCCAACCCCCCCACATACAGTACTAGATATAGCAACATTTTCCACCAAGAAGACAGACACATAGAATTCATTCTGCTTCACATGGGTCTCCTTATCTCAATGACTCAACTGTCTCCATATCTCGTTTACTTACTCTGTTGCATTTAAATAGTGGTTTTATTGTTTGTCTTAATGTTTTAAGCAACATGCTCCTCATTTTTGCATCCCTAATTGTTCTCTTGTATTTTTCTTGTGTGTTTACTTTTGTTCTCATATGAGCAAGAGTTCTACTTTCTGAAGGAATCCGACTTCCCTCTGACAGTTTCCTTAATTTTTCTAATTACCCATGTTCAAATCCTCTTGGACAAGATGGCACATTTCCTATTCAGTATACATTCTATCTGAATTTTCATTACTGTGGCTTTGAATAACTTCCAAATGTTCAACAGAAATGTGACGCTCTTACTTTTTCCTTTCCTTTTTACTAGTCTCTTTACTGTTAAGAAATTTCTTCTTTTGAAGTCAAATGTTGGTGGAAGAGCAAACAAGTGGCCTTTTCCCTGAGTGAAAGAAACACAAGTCTCCACGCTGTGATTAGTGTAAAGATCTGTTCCAGACTCTGTTTATTAAGAGAAGGTAGTTGTGTTGGAGAAGACCCACATCAGTCAGAATTTCTTCTGAACTAATCAAGAGGGAGTTCTTACATACAGCGCAAACAGCTTCTGATTGGGATGACAAACTTGTTGCAACCTGGTTAGTAAGAAACCACAAGAAACTAGATTTACAGGGAAAACCTCTGAAGTTTCATACTTCTTTCATTCTTTCACTTTCTCTCCTACCATCATACTAACTTTATTTTTACCCTCTAAGAGAGACGTGGTCTTAAGATCTTAGCAGGGTCAGGTCTGTTACTGACCCAGTCCTATACAGTCTGCTTTCACACTTGGTTCTTCTTTAGAATGTGCATCCAAATTAAGTTGAAAAAATGGTATGTACTTTGATGTTTAAAAACACTGTATTTTGTCCTTGAACATTTTTGAGTGCTGATGGTTGATTCGGTACTGTTTATTGGCCATTTGAAAACTAAAATAGATATTGACCATTAAAACTAGCAAGTAAGAAAATTAGCATCCTTGTACATTCATTTTGCTTATATGTCTTCTTCCTTTTTACCATATATGACAGCCAATGTCAGGGACATACACAAATTATATCAGGGTAAAATGTGCTCATTTTCCATATTGAAAACAAACTGCCCAAAACCATATTAAAACACCACCTTCTTTTTGGCAAGAACCTCCTCTTCTACACCTTCATCTTTGGGCAGGTAATGCTTCATCACATCCTTGTAAATACCAGTAGCTTTAAAATACTCCCTTTTTCATGTCTGTTACTCACTGAGCTAAGGCAGACTCATAAGTGAATTATCACAGTACAGTGGTACCTCGGGTTAAGTACTTAATTCGTTCCGGAGGTGCGTACTTAACCTGAAACTGTTCTTAACCTGAAGCACCACTTTAGCTAATGGGGCCTCCTGCTGCCACCGCACCGCTGGAGCACGATTTCTGTTCTCATCCTGAAGCAAAGTTCTTAACCCGAGGTATTATTTCTGGGTGAGCGGAATCTGTAACCTGAAGCATATGTAACCTGAAGCGTATGTAACCCGAGGTACAGTAAATAAGAGCTACTGACTCCTTCTGAGAAGCTGTCAGGGTTGCAGGGTGTAAGCAAGGACCAAAGCATGCTTTATGTTTGTTTGGCTATTGTTTGATGCTTGTGACAATAACCCTCACAGAACAAACACAGCCATTCAGATTGGTTATAAGTTTCACAATATATTAATTTCACTGAAAATTGGCAAAGTCACTAAAAGCACCCCTATTTTGCATTTTGTTTTATGCATAAAAGACTAGTGCTTTCTGCCTGCTGGCTGCTATATCAGGTTTGTCCTCTGAAACCTAAGATAGGCAGCTCTGGGCCTAGACTTCCAAGCCTCTGCTTTTCCCAGCTACACATACTTCTCATGGCACCTGATATCAATGCTGGCCCAACTGTCATGTTTCTTTATTGTGTACATATTTATTGTGTAGAACATGGGTAGGCAAACTACAGCCTGGGGGCCAGATCTGGCTCAATTGCCTTCTAAATCCGGCCCATGGGTGGTCCAGGAATCAACGTGTTTTTACATGAGTAGAATGTGTCCTTTTATTTAAAATGCATCTCTGAGTTATTTGTGGGGCCTGCCTGGTGTTTTTACATGAGTAGAATGTATCCTTTTATTTATTTTATTTGGAATGCATCTCTGGGTTATTTGTGGGGCTTAGGAATTCATTCATATATTTTTTTTCCAAAATATAGTCCAGCCCACCACATGGTCTGAGGGACAGTGGATCCAGCCCCCTGCTGGAAAAGTTTGCTGACCCCTGGTGTAGAAGATGTGGTGTAACAAAATGACCACTAGAGTATTTGCATATACATACGGTAGTACCATTCACATGCGCAACAGCATAAGGAAAGATGGAAAGTCTAGACTCAACACATTATGCGGCAGGTCCCTGGCATAGTGAGTGGGAGCAGACTGGCTGCCTCATTGGTCACTGCTGTGCAGCATCCCATGAACACATCATTGGGCTTGGTTGGCTCCCTGCAGCACAGACAAGACGGTAAACTCGCTCCTATGGTCCACATCCGGGTTATACATTCAAGCCAGGTCCATGGCTTTGACATTCAATATATAAAAGCCATTAAGTATTGGAAATGGGTAGAGGAATTAAACAGCCTATGGGGAGTGTCCTGGCTCACCGTGCCTCTCTCATTTTATTATTACATTTACATCCCACCTTTCCTCCAAGGAGTTAAAGTTCTCTTCTCTCCATTTTATCCTCACAATAACTCTGTGAATTAGGTCAGCTAAGAGACTGTGACTGATCCCAGTGAACTTGATGCCTGAATGGGGAAAACGTAGTCTAATGCACTATACTGGTTCTCTCAGATCTTCATTTGGACCTGCTGCCATTTAGAATAATTAGTGCAGCTGAGTCAGCTCTTAGGAAGCCCACTGCCATGCTAAGGAATTTTTGGGAGAGTAGGAGTCAGGCCTCATATATTCTCCAAGGTGTGCCCCCCATCTAATTGGCAACTAAAAGTCCAAGCTGCATGTGTACTTCAGCTCACACTGAGATTGGGCTAGCCAACAAGATTGGACATGTAGCATATGAGCAAGGTTCTTTTTTGTTTTGTTTTGCCAAAAGATTTTCTTGTAAAATGCAGGTGTTTGTAATAAAACAAAGAGAGATAGGAAAATTAATTAAAAATGTGCATTTCTTCTTTTTTTCCAGTTCACCCCTCTATGGATATGTCTTTTGAGTTTGTTTTTCCTTTACATAACTATTCCAAAAGGCTGGTTAAAGGACCATGAATCTTTCATTCCCTTTTTGGCTGCTGCTACTAGACCTTTATCCTGTTGGTTTTCTAGATTCACAATGCAGCTTCATTTTTCAGAGGAATCTTCAACCCTTTTATCTCTGCTGGATAAGAGCTAATGATACCTAACTATTTTGGTTTCAACAGTGACTTAAACAGATTCAGATTATATTTGTACCTCTGCTTTTACTTTGATTAGGATTTTCCCAAAGAATGAAAACCATTCAGAGAAAAGAGGGAGATATTTAAGTCAATATATACGATGGGAACTATCATTTTTATTTGATCAATTTCTCTAGATAAGAGTTAAGAAGGTTTTACACCTCAAATGTCTTTAAGGAAAATGAGAAACTAAAATAGTTCCCCATTTCACATATAGAGCAAGATTGGTTAACTGTGCTTGTTATACAGTATTTATAACCTGTTCTTGCCCTGAAGAAGTCATAAAAGCCTTAATATGATTTCCAGGTGGTCTCTCACCTCTCTCTTACTGCTTCTGGCTATTTAGGCATTGCAAATACCATCAGTATGCCGGGTATTTATTTAAAGGCATTTGTATACCACCCTATAACCAAGGTCTCATGGTTTTCTTAAAACAATATAAATGGCATCAGCTAAATTGTATCCTAAGGGACAGTCATTGACATTGCACACTTATTTCAGGTTAATTAACCTAGAATATTCACACAAGTCTTTTCCTCTCTCACACTAACTTAAATTTATCTCACTATTCCACAAACAAATATGCACTTAAAATGAGAAACATCTATCCTTCTGTCATACTGGTTATGCAGTATTAAGTATTTTAACTCCAGCAGAGTTATACATTTTGGTCCCAAGTAAGTATTTTCAAGAATCTGACAGATGAAATAGTCATATTGCCAGACTCACTTGCTAGTGAGTGATTATTCTCATCAACAATGATTCCTGCTTGCAGTTTAATTCACAGTACTTTAGATATTGTTATGAGGGTCATTATATGACAGTTATAGAATACTAATCTATCTCTCAATATTATTTTCCAGCATTTGTATACTTAGGGGGCTGTTCTGAATGTGCTATATGGTTTTACCACTGATAGGCCTATTAATATGAGAAAACATGGCTAATAGACAAAGCTACCAATCTGCATTTTGCTATTTCCCAAGAGAACACAGTCCTAAGAAGTACTTAACAGCATCATTAATGCTGCAGTGCTATGCACCCTTACCTGGAAGTAAATCCTGTTGAACTTGCTGAAATTTACTTCCAGTTAGACAGGTTTTCGCTGCACCTCTTTGGGCACATCCAGACAGCACTTATGGAATACATCCCCTGCACTTATTTCCTGACAACCCATGTAAGGCAAGCAAGTGCACATGATTTGGCAGTGAACACAAACTGGATAGGGAAAGGAAGAGATAGGACATACAGCCTGATTCTGTGCATCTCAGGCATTTAACACCCACCCACTCCAAGAATCCTGGAAACTAATTTACCCCTTGCAGAGCTACAATCTCCAATCCAGCAAACTTAACAAACTACAGTTCCCAGGATTTTTTGGGAGAGGGAGCATAGGCATGCAATTGGGGCATGGCAGGTGTGCCCAGGCACAGCTTAGGGTTTTGTTGTTGTTTGTTGTTGAAAAACAGGGGTCATAGAGAGAAGGTGAGAGTGTGGAGTAGCAACCTGGTTCCTTTAGCTGTCACAACATGTGGAGAAGTGGCGGTGGGGGAGAGACAAAGGTGGAAAGTAGGAGGACGGAAGCAGACAGAGAGAGGTGCAGGCAAAAGAAAAAGGTTGGAATGGATTTGTTTTGCAGCCTCTGCCTTTGTCTGTCTTTGGTGCCATGGTTGTGTGATGGACTCCCATGGAGGCAGTAAAGGTTCCCTGGGACATTCCCTGGGAAGAGGGATTGACTGTTAAGCCATTCTGAGAATTTTATTTCCGTGAGGGGAATAAGGGTCTCCCAACAACTCTCTGTACTCTTATCAAAATACAGTTCATAGGATTCCCAGTTTTGTGACTTTCTTCAGAGAAAGGCTGGAAGCTCGTGCGCTGAGGGAGCAGCAAGTCAAAAGCACCATGTTTGAGCAATGCTAGGTTTATGCTGACAAGGGAATTCTGCCAGTTTGAGGCTTCCTCTTCTTTTCAAAAATATAAACTTTAAACATGATTAACATACTTGGTAAATTGATTTATGCCTATAATGCATTTAATACAATTAGGCTAGTAAATTACATTTAGAAAAGAGAACTTTAGAGTTATACATTACAGAAATGAAGACACAGTAAACATAATTAAAACCTCTTTAAAACATTACTCATCATTCTACAAAAAGCCTTAAAGCAAACATGGAAGGCATTTGTGGCTTCTGCTGGTAGCTCTGGTAGCATGGCGACCTGGCAGTTCTACAGGGGCCAGGAAACTGCGTGGTGGAACTCAATTTGATTTACTGGTTTGAATTAAACAATTACTTTACTGGTAGTAGGCTTGTACTTCAGCAACAAAGAAAGATGAAGGGGGAGAGATCCTAAGAAAGATTATATGGATAGTATTTTATCATTATTAATGAGAATGGGAGATGGTGGAAGAAGAGTGGGAAGCAAAAGAGGAAGCAGTGTTTTATTTCAAAGTCTGAAGATCAGATATATTTGATTTCAGTTCTAATCCGTGGCTCTCACATCAGTTTTTCTGCTGAGGCAAACACTTTGATTTCCTCTTACGTATTATTTTCTATGGGCCTGTTAAACACTGAGCTTTTGTGAAGGACTTTGGAAGGAAGATGTTTTTCTAAAGTGCTCTATCAATATAAATGGGAGAATAATGCTCTACCTTCGCGGTCAGAGGCAGCAATGCTTCTGAATACCAGTTGCTCAAAACTACTGGAGGGGAGTGTGTTCTTATACTCAGATCCTGCTTGCAGGTTTCCCACAGGCATATATGGTTGGCCACTTTAAGAGCAGGATGCTGGTTGAGATGAGCCTGCTGGATCAGGCCAGTGACCCATCTTAAATCCTCACATTCTTAAGAAAAGGAAAAGACTTGGTAACTGAACAGATTTGTGAGTTATGAAGCAATAAGAATAATAAACTGCCAGGGAGTTGTAATCCACATCAGGAGGGCACCATGTTGGCAACCCCTGCTCTAGTTGTTGGTGCAGCTATCACCAGAAGTGTGATTCATGCAGCATGGGCTCTTACTTTGCTGAGATGAGTTCACATAGTATTGATTTGTCTTATACAAAATTCCTCCACAGTTTTTAGTGGGTACAGTATACCGTATTTTTCGCTCTATAACATGCACTCGACCATAACACGCACGTAGTTTTTAGAGGAGGAAAATCTGCAGGCATGCCACCCGTAGGCATTACCTCCATAACACGCACAGACATTTCCCCTTACTTTTTAGGAGGAAAAAATGAGTGTTATGGTGCAAAAAATACGGTACTTGCTGAACAAATTCCAGAATTTGATTAAGCCCTCTAAAAGCTCAATAAATAGTTCCGTTTAAAAAGTATTTTAAAAATTGCACTCCTGTATCTTAGGTTGTCTCAGGAAACAGTGAAAGACTGTGCCTTGTGGGTGGTGGGGAGTCAAAGTGTTGGAGAGCGCTTGCTGTGCCTGTAGAGACTGACATGGGAGAGACATGTTTTGTTGCAGCTGGGGCAGATGAAGGGGTCCAGTGTGCTGATGCAGGTGTACCATGACATTTCTGTTGGGATACTGCCAGGGAGACAAAGTCCATCATGACTCCACGTCGTCTCCGGACGTCCATCAATCTCCCGTAGACATGCAGTATCAGCAATTAGCAACACGAGCTCCAGAAATAGCTTGTGACATTCCAGAGCTGATGCACGCTCTATCAGCAGATAATGCACAGCGAAAGATGCACTCAGGAGAGCATTATTTACAAGTTTATTCAGCGTTGGTCAGAACAAAGAAAACATGACTGCCTGCTTCAGTGTCTCCGGCACACAGAGAGAAACGAAAGCAAAGACACAACAGAAACATCCTGTGAAACAGGAAATACGCAGGCTGTGACACAAACATCCTGCTCCCTTTTAAGGTGGAACGGAAATATCCTAACAATTTCTTCTTTCTGCGCTCCTCCCAGAAGTCATTCCTCCTCTAGTCACTGCTGTGGATATATGACCTGACTGATTGTCTCCAAGCGCTGCGGCCGTCTGCAAGGGATTCCCACACAGCGGGGTTAATGTTACCAGCCCTCATGTCATGTTTGCGGACGTCTTTGTAACACAGAGTTGGTCTACCAGCAGGCCTGGTGTCTGAAGTCAGCTTCCTGTAGAGCACATCCTTGAGATTCTGCCATTTCCATTCTGTGGACACGACCAAGCTGGTGTAGAGATCACTGAGGGAGGACTGTAAACATGCTGGGGATCTGGGCTTGGAAGAGCACATCTTTGTTTGAGACTCTGTCCTGCCATGTGATGCCCAAAATCTTCCTGATGCAGGACCTGTGGAAGGTGTTGAGGCATCACTCCTGGCAGGTGTAAGTTGCCCACAACTCACTTCCATACAAACCTGGTGGACCTTCTTCTTGGTATTCATCAAAAGTATTTTAAAAATTGCACTTCAGTATCCTAGAATTTCAGTGATGTTACTACCAAACAAATTTTTATGTATAAAGATAGTGGCTTTGTTTCAGAGAAAAGAAAAGCAAGTATCAGTGTTTAGAATGGCCTTCCTCAAGGGGGTTTATAATCATTATCTATAAACCATTAATTTTGGTTGAAAGCTCTCTGGATATGGTTGATGCTCAATAGGGCAGAACTGTACTATTTCTAATGAAGCACTTACAAACAAGTTTCAAGACACAGGAGGGAAAAGTTATTAGGTGTACATGAGCAAAACAGCACTTCCTTTCTTGAGTGAATTCATATTGAAGATTAATTATTGTGATTGTTTCAAAGATCTATGTTAACACACACGTAATGGTTCTTGACTACTTCAAATCTTTTGCATCATTAACTAAACATACCATTAGCAAAGGATTTACAGCTTGCCTTACAGAAAAAAAGGAGTGTCAGCTTATTCATAAAAATTTATTGTGTGTTTTATTAGTACCACCTCTAAAAACAAATCTGTAACAAGTGCCTGACTTTAGTAACCTGAGAGGCTGCAGAGCCACTACATACTGTGAGCAGTTTATTTCTGAACTGACCCAACTGTGATAAATGCTAACTTGACAGTAATTGGTGTTCTTTCCTCTTGTGCAATTGGATTGCAGTGTTGATACCAGAACAGATTCTTAAGTATGTTTATGATGGATACTGACTTCATGTGCTTTTTAGGACCATGGTTCACAAAGAAACATTTAATCTTACTTTGATATCAACCTCAGAAGCAATGCTTTTCAAAGAAGTAAATTCATACTTTCAGGTTCAAACCATCGTGTCGATAATGGATGACATGGAACTTCTCCTGTGCCCATGGTTTAGATATAAACATTAGGGATTTGAGACACTGGTCTCAAAATGGGAGGCAAATCTTCTAGCCTTGCATTTCCTTTTCATATTTGAATTAAAATAGTAGCACTTTGGAAGTAAATTCTGCACCTCTGCCTATTTGTGACACCCTTCTGCCCCTCCACCCCAAAATCAGCTGCACTATTTCAGTTCCCTAAACCATTCCCCCTCTCTTTCCCTTGTTTCTGTAGGGGCACAGGAGCAACAGCGTTGGTGTTGGAAGATTCTAGTTACAGGTAGGTAGCTGTGTTGGTCTGCCGTATTCGAAACAAAATAAAAAATTTCTTCCAGTAGCACCTTAGAGACCAACTAAGTTTGTTATTGGTATGAGTTTTCATGTGCATGCACACTTTGTCAGATTGTATCTGAAGAAGTGTGCATGCACACAAAAGCTCATACCAATAACAAACTTAGTTGGTCTCTAAGGTGCTACTGGAAGGATTTTTTATTATTTTGTTGCTGTGTTGGAAGAGGGAGGAAGGGGTTTTTATCCCCTCCTACAACTCTTTCCCCCTACAATCCATCATCCTAAGTGAAAGAACATGCTAAAAGTGTGTTTCAAATATGGGAAATTTTTCAGATTCATTTTTAGCACATCAGGGTCTCGCTCTCTCTGTGTGTATAAATATACAAAGAGACAGAAAGAGAGAGAGAGAACAGGTGGGCACTGACCATAGTATATTCTTCAGATCTATATCTGCCTGTTCAAGAAGCAGTCCAATCTGTTCTCAGTTGCTCTGTCTGATTCAACTTGTCTTTTGGTTCTGAGGCACCTTTGTTAAAAACAAAGCTCTGTTTCATATCGTTCACTATTATGGGGAATCGAAAAGATGTGTTTTCTTTTTTGATCAATGTGGATGAAATTTGCAGGCATAAAGTGGATTAAGCTTGCCAACTCACAGAAAATACATCAAGGGATTTGGGAGCTCAATATGTTGACTTTTTTTGGGGGGGGGGTCATCTCTACCTTTTTAAATCTTTATTTTGGGGAAGAAATGGAACTGAAATCCACAGCCATAGGCTCCTCTTCTGAGGGCAAGAACGCTACCAAGTTTCAGAAAGATAGCTGCAGTGACTTCCTGCCTCAAGGGCAGCTGTTACAGTTGTAGACATGTAAAAAATGAATAATTTAACTTTCCATTGATCTGAAAATTGCTGATGTGAGAGAGTTACTACTGGATAACTTGTTGGCATCCATCTGTCTCGAGAGACAATGGAATGTGCCTCAGGGTGTGTCAAACCACTGCATTAGAAACACTAAAATGAGCTGCCTGGGGCATAAGACCCCACTCTTGGCAGCTGGAGACAGAGGAACACATCTGCTTTGTGCCAGACCCAAGGCTGTGAGCTTCGGGCTTCCCTGGAAACCTATAGAGAAGCAAAATTTGATGGTGTGCTAATGCTGTGAGTTCCCCCACCCTATGCTTAAGCTGTATATATGTGTAAACAAACCCATGTATCCTAAAGACACTGCAGCATCCATTGACCTTCATTCCAAGGAAGCTGAACCCTGAGTAAGTGCAGGAACCCCTGGACTTCACCACTCAGAGGCTGGGGTTCTGCGCAACAGCATAGTTATTCATACACATAGAGGTTCTTCATCATTTGCTATCATAGGCACCTGGTTCTGCCCAACTTTCGGAGTTCCTGGTGTGTGTGTGTGGTGTCACATGCTCGATACACATGTGATGTCACATGGCGGGAGGAGGCCATGAAGCCCACCGCAGCTGCAGGGAGGCCTAACGGGGCACATCACAGCCGCAGGGAGGCCCAGTTGTGCCCGCTGCAGTTGCAGAGAAGCCCAAGGGATCCACTACAGCTGCGGAGAGGCCAAGCGCAGGCACAAGAATACAGTGGTACTTCAGGTTAAGTACTTAATTCATTCCGGAGGTCCGTACTTAACCTGAAACTGTTCTTAACCTGAAGCACCACTTTAGCTAATGGGGCCTCCTGCTGCTGCCGCGCTGCCGGAGCACGATTTCTGTTCTCATCCTTAAGCAAGGTTCTTAACCTGAAGCACTATTTCTGGGTTAGCGGAGTCTGTAACCTGAAGCATCTGTAACCTGAAGCGTATGTAGCCTGAGGTATCACTGTATAGAGGAGGGCCAGCCCCCTCCTTCAAATTTTTGGGGAAGCCCATAGCCCCTCAACCCCCCCCCCCCCCGGTGGTGCATCTGTTTACTATGTAAACTCATGATACCACAATTACTCTGATGTTGGGCCTGTGTCTGCTGCTGTAAATATGTGAAGTATGAAGGGGCACCATGCATTTTCAAACACTCATAGACACAATAGACATGTTCCAGAGGTGTTTTTAGATGTTTCTCTTTCATACATGTTAAACACTTGTGTGCCTGCTATGTCACACGAACTTGTTCTTAGTTTTCTTTAGGGTTTCATCTTTTTCTCAGTTTTTCTCTGCTATCCAGCAGAAATGCACCTTATACTTAAGTATTAGGAAGATGTAAGGAAATTACCTTTTGTTTACTGCTGTCTAGTGGGAAGGGGAGATTTTCAGGAAGAGGAAACAAGCAGCCATTCTTAAAAGGAAAAAGATGCTCTTGTATTATTCATATACAAAGTCATAAACATGATGTACAGGGGTATGCAATATCTTTTTCCTCTGTAGGGTTTGCTATTTGTTTTGTTTGTGCTTATTGGTGCTAGCACAGTGTAATTACTTAGATCGGGGTAGGCAACCTAAGGCCCGGGGGCCGGATGTGGCCCAATCGCCTTCTCAGTCTGGCCCACAGACGGTCCAGGAATCAGCGTGTTTTTACATGAGTAGAACGTGTGCTTTTATTTAAATTGCATCTCTTGGTTATTTGTGGGGCATAGGAATTCGTTCATATTTTTTTCCACCACATGGTCTGAGGGACGGTGGACCGGTCCACGGCTAAAAAAGGTTGCTGACCCCTGACTTAGATGGTTCCCAGACGGAACCAGAAGACATCATGAAAGAAAAGGCTGCTGAATTCCATAATACTCACCTCGAGGAAAAGAAAATATCTTTAGTTGCCATGGGCTGATTTCCTGCATACAGTTAGGCTGCTTCAGTCTCATTTAAGACAATTAAGGGAGCCCAACTAAATGTGACATTTGTCATGTAGTTTTCGCTTTCATGTTGGATCTTTCTTTAATAAGTAGCTGACACAGGAAAGCCCAAGCTGGACTGGACCTATGGCATGGTGATAGGGGTTTAACCCTTTGTCCCCAGTTTAGTCCCAGTTGGAATTTGCCCCACCTACATCTTCTGTTCACAATGAGATGAATGCTCCCAAGGGAAACGTCTCACTGGAACCAATTGGGTTTTTCCTCTCATAGCTATTAGCAGGTACTGGGGGTGATTTGAATTGGAACTGCAGTGGGGGCAGAGGATTAAAGCCCCCCCCCAACTACACTACAGTCTTGATTCAGCTCCCTGCACAAGTTTTTTTTTTTTAATCAAACATGTGAGAGTAAATTGACAAATGGCATATTTACTTTGCTCTTGATTCCACATATTAATAGTGTGCAGGTTTGCCCCTTTAGTGCTCGTTGGACTCTGCTGTCCGTTGACGGATATTTGTGTCCTACACTCAGTATTTCATTCATTATTTCAATTGTTTGTTTAATTTAGTTTGAGGTTTTAATAACCTGATCTCTTTTACTTAGGCTTATTTTTCTGTTCCTAGAAATGCAATTAGATTTTTAAAAAAATGCATTCACAAAAGCTCAGGGTTGGTAATGACCTTATAAAACAAGAACCAATTGACATTCACAAATATTGATTGTAAAACAAAGAGATTTGGAAGACTAAATATGTAAGTAAAGCCTATTACTTTTCTCAATAAAATAATCACTTGGTTATCTCTGGCAATTTAATGTTTGCCGAAATAAAAATAAAATAAAATTCTACATCTCCCCTGCAAGATGATTTTTGGAACTGTCCTGAAAATATTACCTACCTAGTGAATTAAAATTCAATAAGTCTCTGTCAGGAGAATGAAAAGTAATTTAAAACCTGCTGGATTTGCATTTAGACTGACAGTTCAAATACAGTTCTGGTAGAAATTGGTCATTATGTGATATTGTATGATAACAGTGATGCATGTGGGAAATAGTTTGTCTTTGTTCACTACCCAGCGTCAGCCATCAACCCCATTAACACCTTTTTGGAAAGATGGTAAAAGATTTAATGGAGTACTGAGATTGTACCCCTTCATTATTTTGATGATTAACAATGCAATCCTGTGTCTGCCTGCTCAAGAGTAAACTCCACTGAATTAGATGGGACTTCCAGGAAAGTATATATAGGAATGCAGCCTAATTTACCAACATAGTCATCCTGAGCTAGTGCTTATTTGCTTGTGTGGCAGGAGCCAAAACAGATCTTCTGCAAATTCAAACAATGTAGTGTTGAATAAAGATGGGGGAAGGGGGGAATTATTCACATTTTATGCAGATAATCTTGTGGTTACTCTGGTGAGTCCTTTATATTCTATGAGAAGGTTGTTTCAATTAATTGATGAAGTAGTGGTGCATCATATTGTTGCCACACAATCAGCACACATGGCCCTGTATGCATTTTGCATATACAGCCAGGACTCCTGGGGCCACAGACGACTGGTGGTGTTAATAAAGGCCTGTGCAAAAAGTAGGCATAGCAGAATGAAACACATATTTATGTAATTACTTTGCCAGAGTCTGTGGTCAGTGTCTCTTGTAAATTGGGCTTTAGGTGCTACATTGTAGGTTTCTTGAGTGACAACAAAGCATCTAGTTCTAAACATCTTTATATCAATTTTTGGACTGTACCCCTTGACCTCTTCTGTTATTACTTTTACCAAACAGGAAATGACTGGCTAGGGTGGAACCAACACACATATAAAAACGTTCTGGAAATGCTTTTTTAAAAAGAATTTTAAATGAATTTTCCATAAGGCTCACCATCACCATCTAGTGTCACATTGTATATTGTACTTAAAACATACTTAAAACATTTTATTTGCAGCTGTATAGCTGAGTCCCTAAAGGACGCGGGTGGCACTGTGGGTAAAATCTCAGCACCTAGGACTTGCCGATCGCATGGTCGGCGGTTTGAATCCCCGTGGCGGGGTGCGCTCCCGTCGTTCGGTCCCAGCGCCTGCCAACCTAGCAGTTCGAAAGCACCCCCGGGTGCAAGTAGATAAATAGGGACCGCTTACCAGCGGGAAGGTAAACGGCGTTCCGTGTGGTGCACTGGCTCACCAGATGCAGCTTGTCATGCTGGCCACATGACCCAGAAGTGTCTGCGGACAGCGCTGGCTCCCTGCCTATAGAGTGAGATGAGCGCACATCCCTAGAGTCTGTCAAGACTGGCCCGTACGGGCAGGGGTACCTTTACCTTTACCTAGCTGAGTCCCAGGTGCTATACAATACCAATTTTGTTATTGCCAGTTATTGCAACTATGACACTCTTAAAAAACAACTTAAAAAACCAGCAGCTTCCTGTCTTTTCCACTACAGTGTTTGTAGGGCAATACTAACAAATGCTGTGCTCCGTAAGCTTCTGGGATCCTGGATTATTATTTTTGCAGCATTTTATTTCAGATCTGACTTTGTGATTGGGATACATCCGTGGCTAATTTTAGAATCTGTCATTTGGTCTATTGATTTGAAAAGATATCATTGCATTATTCAGGCCCATACCTCTATAATGTCAAATTTTGATATGTCTGTTTATACTTCTGAATAACTTATGAATCAGCCCCAATGTTTTTCTGGCAGCATTTTGGATCACCATTGTTTCCTGTAATTTTCCTGTTCGTTTACCATTTCTGCATTAATTTAATTCCTCCTTCTCTTTCTCTGGGCACTTCTGTTCTCCAAATACCCTCAAAATTGATGTGTATCCACAAGTCATTAATTTTGTTTTGTTTTGTCCAGTCAAAATAGCAAACACACTTGGGGGGCCACATGCTCAAATCTTATAGGGTTTCATGCAAAATCACTACAGAGGTAGAATGGCTTCTATGAGTGCAACAGATAATCTCCTGCCTGTTCTCTCCTTTTGTGCCTCCCCTCAGGAAGGAGGAGAAGGAGGGGAACTTTAGTTGTGATTCCTGCACTGCCGGGAGTTGGACTAGATGATCCTTGAGGTCCCTTCCAGCTCTTCAATTCTATTATTCTTTTGGGCTCGCAGAAGTCATTCCACATGCACAATTTAGTTGGATACAACTGGTGGGTTTTTGTGATAATGCATGCCAGTATGGAGTACCATCACCTCTTTCATTGTTGCCGACATCAGCCGTTTTGCATTGTTCATTAAAAACCTCCCTATAATTGCATAGGCCACATACTGATCCCTTATTTTTGGACACAGTCCTACAGAACAGGAAAGTATGCCTCCCCTCCGCCAAATAAATCTGTGTGTATCTGAATACACCACTGATTACACTGAGCTCCCAAGAACAGCTCTTACAGAAATCCTCCAGGTTGAATAGAGCCCTGATTTTGAAGTAAAAAAGCACAGAAACAAGAACACTCTGGTGTCCAGGAATAGTCTACTACTATGCCACGGGACAGAGAGAATGAGAAAACATCACTTGTTGTCACTTATAGCTCCCAACTAAAACCAGTAAAATGTATCATCATTGAGCCTGGACAGTTACTTTTCCCTCTCACAGTATCATGCAACTATAAAGAAATTTTTAATGAACACTATATTGCTTCCAGTATTCTAAATCACACGGGGAACTTCCATGAGTATGGGAGACTCCCTGTTTCAGGAGATTTTCCCCAACTCATGTTCTTGCTTACAAATAGCCGCAAACTAAAGCAACTACTCACTGGGTAGGGTTGCCATGCTTTGAAGAGCAAAAAGGAGAACACATTTGCTGACTTCTGCTCTTAACTATGGATCGCTATGACAACTCTACCTCTGATAAAGAGGACATGCCCTGGAAAAAGAGGACATATGACAACCCTACCATAGCAAGCCACATAGCAGAAATTACATGGGGACCAGAACAGAGGCAGATTTAGGGCAGCACAACCAGGGTGCAGAGGCCAAGGGGACACTTCCCACCACCTTCCTAAAGCCTAATTTCTGCTTGCCCAGCTTTGAGAAGGAGGTAGGAGGGCTCTAGGACCTTGCCAAAGCCTCACACGTCCTTCCCAATGCCCTGTGCTTCCCTTACCCAGCTTTGGGAAGGCGGCTTTGGGCTGGGGGGCGTCCACCACCAGATGCCAACTTTGTCATCTTATCTACTTGGGCAAGAAGGACCCATCAGAGGACCCAGTGATGTCATCCATATTATGGGTTTATTCACCTGCTCACTTTTCGATGACATATATGCCATTGTATGCCAGCAAAGCCCTTCTGAATTCTACATAGATTAAATCATCCAGTATCTTGGGGGGGGGGGGAATAAATGAGCAGAAATCTAATATTAGAAATTAGAATATCCAGAAATCAGCAGGGGGACTTTTCAGCCTACCAGGCCTTGGCAAAACTGATCTTAAGGTTGCCATTCTTGAACAAAGGAACTTCAGAGGGAGACTGCAGTAGGAAACCACTGAAGTGCATTTTTCTCAAGAAATTCAAATCTATGATCTGTGACTTGAATCCAGATTGCATATTTTTTTTATCATGCTCCATATTTTAGTATTGCCAGGATGTTTGTGTTGTCGCCAGCTAGCTGCCACCCTAGTTCGCTTTTACATAATTATCACTTCTGATCTTTTTGCATTTTGTTTTCCTCTGACCTCACTCTCCATCCATCTCCCCCTCAGCCATGTGTGTATGTAATGCCTGCCAATTTGGGATTATACTTCATGGATCTGATGAAGTGGCCTGTAGCCCACAAAAGCTTATACCATAATAAACTCTATTGTTTTTACTGCAATAGACTAACACAGCTAGCAATCTAAAAATCTAACCTCCTGCATTTACTGTTACGAGTAACAGTCACATGATGTGTGGATGTGGTTGGAAGCAGAGAGGGGGGTTATTTTGGCAAAAACAATGCCTTCAATATGTATCCCACCTCCAGCTTTTTGCATCTCATAATTATGCAGATGAGTCATTTCATTAATCCAGAAAGGAGAAAAAAGAAGTTAATAAACTCCCTATTTCACAGCATTCTGTCTGCAGTAAAGTTGTCTCCACTGCTAGTTCCCCTGCTATTTTTTTTAAAATAAATCGACCACATGAAATTTATCAACCACCACTACCTCAAATGAACTTCAGTAACTGACTCAGAGGTCATCATGTTCAACCTGTTGCCAATGCAGGAAGCCCACTACTACAGAACCCCTGAAAGGTGTCCAGCCTCTCCTTAAAAGCAGGGCTAGAGAGCCAGATGTTGTTGGACTCCAATTTCTGTCAGCCTTAGCCAGCATGGCCAATGGGCAGTGATGATGGGAGCTGTCATTCAACAGCATCTGGAGGGTCCCAGATCCCCTAGGCCTGCTTAAAAACTTCTAGCAAAGTCCACTAGGCAAAAGGTAACGTAAAGGACCTCTGGACGGTTAGGTCCAGTCAAAAAGACTGATCCGTTGTCAAGCACCTTGCACTTCCCTAACATTTAGCCTAATACTTTTTTCTTGTAATTCAAATCCATTGACTTGGCTTCTACTCTCTGGAGCAAAAGAAAATAAATTTGGGCCACCATCTAGGTGACAGCACTTCAAATGTTTGAAGATGACTATCAAATTGCCAATATTCACTATTGCCAGTAATACACTAAAAAGGCAATGCTGATGAAGTACACAAGGAGAAAGTACTAGGAGAGAAATCATCCTAATCAGGAGCACAATGCAACTATGGAACATCTTCCTACAGTAATAACTGCAGGACTGGAAATGATTGCAAAAGTCACCCTAGTTCTTTCCCCAAAAAGCTGCTAACATTTAAAAATGGGACACTCACATGGGTCACTTCCTGGGTCTGAAATGATCTCAGAATTGTTAAAGAAATTACCGTAATCGGCTTAGCAAACAGGAATGCATATGGGTTTACAAACTGAATAGTGACATAGATATGATTCCTAGGTTGTTTTTAGCACCTTTAGATGATGACTGTTGTCATAATAAACATTTGTACAGTATAGTGCTTTCAGTTGTTCAAAGTTATTCACATGTAATCCTTGTAATCTTTACCAGAACCCTCATAATGCAGAATTAAGTCTGAAGCTCAGAGAGAGGGGGCAGCTTGTCTAAGGCCAACCAGTAAGTTCAGGGCGGAGGTGAAATTTGAACTTCGTGACCCCAGCTCAGTCTCTTAGACTTCACCTTCCCATCCAGATGAAGTATATTGTACACATCTATCATTTCATATAAGAAAAAGACACAATCCCTCTGTCAGCCTGGTGCTGAAGTGTGGTAATCAAACTACACAGTAAGTGGAACTGATGGAAAAGCATGAAAAATATTGCAGTAGTCTAAAACCAGCTGTAAAAGCTTATAAGTAACGCAATGATATGTAAGGGAGCATTTCAGCTTTGGAATCTATTGATGTCCTTTTAAAAAAAGTAATGAGTTTCTTTGCTAAAAGTGTCTGAAAGAAAAATAAAAGATTAAGCACTAAAATATGTAAGAAGGGCTCACATTTTAAATGCTTTTAGCTTATAACTTAATTAAAAGATTTACTTGAAATTTCATTCTGCACTCAGAGAAAATGCTTTAAGCCTGGATAGCAGACAGACACTATACATAACAAGTGGTTTAATCCCTGCTTAAAGTGCAAATCTTGCCATTAGCTATGGAGCTGCTATGGCACCTCTAGAATGCATGCAGAGAGTTGGCTAAAGCTACTTCTCCAATTTTTAAATTTAAATTTTTATTTATACCCTGCCCTTCCTGGTTCAGAAAACTGAGCTCAGGGCAGCTAACAACAAATTGAAAACACTTAATTGTAATATAACATAGAAGCAGCATAAAATACAGTATAAAAGCATGAATAACAATAAAATTCAAAGTTCAAAAATCAATTTGGGGGAAATCCATCCAATAAATAATCCCAGGGCTAGCTGGCTGAATTAGTCCTACTTAGGCCAGCAAGGAGGCCAAGGGAGAATTAGCTCTGGGGTCTCAGAGCGGGGGTCTCATAAAAGGGGAGGGGGAGGGAAGAGAAGGGAAATAAAAGATCAGGCTGGATTCAGATTAAAGGCCAGGCAGAATACCTATGTCTTATAGGCCCGGCAGAAGGAGGTTAAATCCTGAATGGCCCTAGTTTCATGGGACAGAGCATTCCACCAGGTCAGAGCCATCACTGAATAGGCCCTGGCCCTGGTGGAGAATAGTCTGACTTCCTTAGGGCCCGGGACCTCTAAACTATGGTTATTCATGGACCTTAAGGTCCTCTGCGGGGCATACCAGGAGAGCGGTCCCGTAAATACAAGGGTCCTAACCCTCAATGAAGTTGGGTTCAGTACAGCTTTAGCAGCAATTCAGTACCTGAACCCTGGTTATCAGGGCAGCTCTTGTAGAAGCCATCCTGTCCAACATTTGAGAGTTTTGTATTGGTTCTGTTTGCAGTATTAATATCCCACCCTTCTATTAAAACTCCAATTACTGTGGCTGACAAGGACCTCATTGGTTAATATTTATATGATAATATCAGGGCTTTTTTTTCAGCTGGAACTCACCAGAACTTCGTTCCGGCACCTCTCAGGTAGGTGCCATTGTCATTATAAGAGTACAAGAGTACAAGAGTTCATGGTTAGTTCCAGCATCTCTTTTTCTAGAAAAATAGCGCTGGATAAAATGATAAAACATACTGCAGACACCAAGGGATGAACATGCACGTGTGACATACTCCACAGCATTGGTTACTTCTAGCCAATTCTTTTTGTGTTCTGTATCTGTCAATTACATTTGCCTAGTAACCAATCACAATGTACTGCTAGGAAAATCAACTCCTTTCCGAAATAAATTAAGCAACAAATGATTAAAAGCATGTGAAGACAAATATCATTTAGTCTACTGCAGCCTTTGTTCAATAGCAAATAGATGAATGAATCCATTTGTCATTCAGAGTGCTTCACATCCAGTGAAAATGATGATAATGGTGATGATTATACACTAATAAAGCATCTAATATTTTAAAGTGCTGAAGAGATATTAAAGGATAAGGCCCACAGGCTCACAATCTACTAGACACAATATGAAAGGGAAAAAAGAAGGGGGAAGGAAGAGAAAAGTAAGCATTGGAGCAGCTGTTCCTTATCTAGCCAATGGATGGAGTCAGACTGGTCTTTACCATGCCATTACATTCTTTCTGAGTCTGTTTGTACTTGTTTCATTTGTGTGCACAACAAGGTGAAAGGTATATAATATATAAATATTTGTATAAGTATTTCTGCGAGGTGTGGCTGCCCAGTGGTCTTGATCCCCTGATCAATGGATGGGTCTGTGGTGTACCTTACCATGTGGTTGGCTGTACTGCAAAGCACAGTGCTATCTTAATTTGCCCAGAAGCAAATTTGTGTCATGGGTTTGTGCCCCAGTACTCTTAAGCATGACCTCTCAGAAGGGAGAAACAAATATGTGTCAGCTTTTGCTTTTATGTGTGTCATTATTAGATTCTCTCTCTCCCAAGTATTGCACTTGGGCAAAAAAAATGAGAGGCACAAATACAAGATGGGTGACACCTGGCTTGAGAGCAGTACATGTGAAAAGGATCTAGGAGTCTTGGTTGACCACAAACTTAACATGAGCCAACAGTGTGACGCGGCAGCTAAAAAAGCCAATGCAATTCTGGGCTGCATCAATAGGAGTATAGCATCTAGATCAAGGGAAGTTATAGTGCCACTGTATTCTGCTCTGGTCAGACCTCACCTGGAGTACTGTGTCCAGTTCTGGGCACCACAGTTCAAGAAGGACACTGACAAACTAGAACGTGTACAGAGGAGGGCAACCAAAATGGTCAAAGGCCTGGAAACAATGCCTTATGAGGATCGGCTAAGGGAGCTGGGCATGTTTAGCCTGGAGAAGAGGAGGTTAAGGGGTGATATGATAGCCATGTTCAAATATATAAAAGGATGTCACATAGAGGAGGGAGAAAGGTTGTTTTCTGCTGCTCCAGAGAAGCGGACACGGAGCAATGGATACAAACTACAAGAAAGAAGATTCCACCTAAACATTAGGAAGAACTTCCTGACAGTAAGAGCTGTTCGACAGTGGAATTTGCTGCCAAGGAGTGTGGTGGAGTCTCCTTCTTTGGAGGTCTTTAAGCAGAGGCTTGACAACCATATGTCAGGAGTGCTCTGATGGTGTTTCCTGCTTGGCAGGGGGTTGGACTTGATGACCCTTGTGGTCTCTTCCAACTCTATGATTCTATGATTCTATGATTCTATGATTCTTCAGTCACATCTGAAAATATTCTGAAATCAGAATTTTTACATATTACAAGACACAGAAATTAAAATTAGAACAGACTATAAGGCAATTGATATAATAGCCTGTGCCCAGTTCCTGTTATTATGTAATAAGGGGAAAACCTGAATGATGGAATCAGGACACATTTATGGGAACCTTTTAAAACTAACTACATTTTTATCTCATAAGTGTGCATATCTACACTTGCTGAGGAATTCATTCGAAGTCACATTTTAACCTTGATATGGTAAAAAAATAAAAATCAGCACAGTGGCTTCTGTTATCCTGGCTTCATTCTGTCAGAGCCACCGTGCAGGCCAGAAGCACATTAGAAATCTGCCTCAGCACTGAACAGCACATGTTTGCACAAGAGGCTGTTTAGCATGCCAAACAAAGCCTGTAATTCAGCTGCCAGGATGGAGTAACAGATTTTGCCACATTTCTTTTCCAACATGTTTAATCAAGTGTTGTGTGCAAATCAAATTTCTACGTAACCACAAGGCGGGGATTTTTTTTTATCATATGGCTGTTTTGAATGCTTTCAGCAAGAGAGCTGCGCAAGCAGGGGAAGGGGGGTGGGTGGGTTAGTTGTGTTGTTACAGAGGATTTGCTTCATAATAGTCAATAGCAACTTGGTCCTCCAGGAATTTATTTGAATGTGGGAAGAAGAGTCCGAATCAATGAAATGTCATGCCGTGCCGTACTGCAACAGCTTCCTATGATTACCCTGACACTCCTGTCAGTTTAACACATATTTATTCCACAATGTGAGAGGAGGCAGGTCTCCAGATGCCTCGTGACACGAAGGCATTTGCCTAGAGTGCACCAGCTCTGTGAGGTAGTTGTGTCCTCTTGAGAGGGAGCTTTAGGAATTGAGAGTGAGCAAGAATGACGAATTAATGACAGTGGGTCTCTGAAGAAGAGCCAGCTAAGGGTGTATGGAGGGGGGGCAGGGAGCCAATGTATTATATAACAAGGGTATAGGTGCAGCTGTGACTATTTCAATCCAGAAATCAAAGTCCCTGACTCCTGTTTCCAATGTACATAAATATTTTAGGTCAGCCTTTTTCTCTCTCTTTCTGTCTTCTTAGAAACCTTCCTCTTTTTTTCTTTTAAAAAAACATGAGCCCTGAAAGAGAAAACAAGTGTAATTATTTCTGACGTACAGATCTTTATTTAGTAAAGTAATGCTTAGGGGCTTCATTCAAACTGGGATACATTTTAAACACACACACACACACACACACACACACACACACACACACATCTCTCTGCCTGTATGCTGGTCTAAAAATTGGTGGTTTAATGTCTGATGCTTCCTCAGATGCAATGCAGCAAATGTGAAGATATCATTAGGTAAAAGCATAGCAGGGTTAGATGAAATGGGCCCAAGAGGATGATGAGAAACTAAGAGGAAAAATGAAAAATCCTAGTGAGAAAAATAAATTCATTTCCTTTCTATTGCACCAACCATTCCCCTATTATGGAATGGGGTCAAGATGCAGATTCATCATACAGCTTCTTGCTCTGCTTTCAGTTGCCTCTTCTTCTACAGGAAAACTGTGACGGTGAAAGAAATGGGAACTGTGCATGTCATAGGACATAAAATTTAGAGTGTTAACAGTGCTGATTTTCAACTCACTTTTTAATTTATTTTATTTTTTAGGTAAGTCATCGTCTAACAGTCATAATCAAACAAGGCAGCAAATGATCACCTAAAGATTGTTGCCAAATAAAAGATTGTTTTTATCAAAATTAGAGTTACTATCAGATTTCACCTGAAGCAATATGGTAGAAGTGAATTTGAACAGTCACACAAGGCATTCATCAGAGTTTTCAGCAACACAATTTTTTAAAAATGAGATTAGTAATATTTCTGACATGTGTGTTCACATACCTCACCTTAGAATTCCTGTTTGTTTTGTACTAGAATGATGAAGTCTTGCAGTGTATTTTCCCCTTCACAAATGTCCCCTTAGGACCAGTACATTAACATCTTAGCTTGAAAAAGTGAGCTTTCTTCAGCTTTATTTTCCCACCAACACATTCTGGTCTAATTTTAGCCTCAGAAGAAGCTTCTCTCCCAGGTCTACCCACCCCTTTTCACATTTAAATTATGTTCCAGGTTTTAAGAATGCAGGCATTTTGGTCGCTAAGCAATAAAGAGCAACACCCCCTCCAAGAACAGTCTCCCAAGCCTCCCAGAGGCATAAGAAAGGGAATTTCAGGAGAGCTGTTGTGAACTAAATACTCATTGCATTTAATTGCATGGACCTGAATAAAACTGATCAGCCAGAGAAACAACTGGGGAGCACTGATGACCTGTATTAAGATATATAAAGAGATGGTTTCCACATAGTTTGTGATGGTAATTATTTTAACAGAAATAACTTTTTAAAAATCTCATTAGTCTTAGCATAGTGAAATTCAGCAGAAATCCATTTCACAGCCACTCAGGTTACAAGATAGCTTTTTGAGCTGCTATTGATTTTTATTTTTTTCCAACCTCTGATCCCCCTCTAATTTTCAGTCCTTGGACAAGTGCCACAAGAGAAGAGTGAAAAGGAGATGCCTTGACTCCACCAAATACATTACTAAACATTAGGCAGAGTTCAGCTGCACTTGGCTGCCAGCCTAGGAAGAGAAAGGCCCTGCTTGTTTTGCTATAATTTAATTTTTCATCCCACATGGGATCAATTAGGTGCAATTCTTGGCCCTTAAGAGTGTTTTGCAGCCATTCACAATTGTACCTAAAGCTAGGGGATCCCTGAAAGAGAAAGTGAAGGTGTCCTTCTTCGACATCATCAGTACTGTTTCAATGTGAGGCACCTCAGAAGGCAAATACTGCCAATGCAGCCTCCTTGTCATGCAGGGATTCCACATTTTGAGGATGAAAGGCCTAGCCAGCTGCTTAAGCTGGGTTTATGGCATCTTTGTACCAGGTGGGCAGTCAAATCAGATTAATATGCAAGACTGCAGCCTGGATGTTTTCTTCTGTTTGCCCCCTCTGCTATGCCTAGCCCAAATATTTTGTCACGAAAAGCTGCTTCTCTTGGTCGTTTTGGGCAACTGCTAGTCAATATTGCCACGGAATTTAAAGTGCTTGATAATCCCTTCTTATTTTGCAACTACTTTTCTTAAGGGCTAGAGACAGATCTAGGTAATAGCATCTGCTCCTTTTAATATTTAAAGTTACACAGGGCAGAATTCCTGAAGGGTCTCTCTCTCTCTCACTCCACACACACACACACACACACACACAGAGAGAGAAAATCTTTTCAAAAGGTAACATATAGAGTTCAAATTTCCTTTGGGACTCTTAACCAATAAGGTGTGGGAACCAGAATTTAGTGTCAGTTGCAAAATTGGAACCAACCAAACTGGCCTTCCAGTGTGTCGTTAGTGATTAAAAGGCTAATGATGCAGAACAGGATTGTCTATGTAGGTGATTTGCAGCAGAGCTACAAAGGTTTCCAACTCCCCATTGTTTAATAATAGCCGTTTTAGGGTCTAAATCGGACAGTTAGAATCTCTGATCTGTAGTAACTCAGATGCAGATTTGTATTTGTGTCTGCAGGTCATCCCAGTGTAATGCTCATGGGGAAATGTAGGTAATTGGTTCCATTCCCTGCACGGCCATTTTGCAGCCAGCTTCAGCTGGTGGATCTCAGGTTCCTACTTGAATACAAAGTAAATATCGCATGCCTAAAGTTTGCCCACACCTCCCTCAAGATTAAGCCAAGGGTCAGCAAACGTTTTCAGCAGGGGGCGGGCCCACTGTCCCTCAGACCTTGTGGGGGGCCGGACTATAAGCCACCCACCCCCACAACTCTCCCTTCCCTTCTCCACAGCACCGGATGAGCCCTGGTGGCTGCTTACCTGTGTCTTGCGTGTGGCAGGAGCTGGCGGCAGCAGGAGCGGTGCATGAAAGGGCTCCGGAGAGGGGCTGCTTAAAATGGCGGCCACTCAAGCGCTGCTGCTGCTGGCACCAACAAAGTCCAGCCCCCTTCCTCCTCTAGGCAGGGCAGGGAGAAGCCAGGATGAGGGAGGGAGGAGGCGCCAGCGCCGTGTGAGGGAGAGGGAGAGGGAGAGGGAGAGGGAAAGAATGTGCATATTGGTGATCCACGCAGCAATTCCCAGATCGTCTGCAGGCCAGATCCAGAAGGCAATTGGGCCTGATCCTGCCCGCAGACCTTAGTTTGCCGACCCATGCATTAAGCTATAACTTATATTTCCAGAAATAAGCATATTGTGATTTAAGGCACAGTGGATGTGAGATAGCTCTCAGGCAAGTCAGGCCGCTGGTGTTTCCTATAAGGTGACTCATCTGCCTAGTTTCATGGAAATGTCAGGTCTATTTTGTTTTTTATTTAAAGATATCCAAGGTCTCACAATGTAACCACAAGGGGGGTCTTTTCATCACAGCATATGGAACTTTGATAAAAGACCGTGCTTACAAATGACAAGTTTCTTCCCAGATATATAAAAGTAGGTTCCACAAAGGCTAACATTATTATTGGTAAATCACTAATGGGCAAATTCTAAATAGGCTACCTACCCAGCCTCCATGAACTTGACACATTCCATAGATATGTTTCAATCAAAGGTCAGTTGTATCTCTAGATTTAAAAAGAAATGGAAAATTGTTCTGAAATGAGGACAGGATGTTAACCTAACAGAGAACAGGCAGGATGATCATCCTATTATTTCAGTCTCTGGGCAAATCAGGAGCTGCTCTTTAATTGGACAGCCGACCCTGGGGCAATAAGGAGTTAAGAGAAATCCAGTCCCAGGACTGCATGCTGTGCTTCCTCAATTAGGAAATGAAGCAGCAAGACAGCGGTTTATAATTAAAAGTAGGTTTGAAGTGTAGCATGTCAAGAGAAAGGTTTGTCACACTGTATTTTTCACAGAAGTGAGGTATGGAAAGAAAATTGGAGAAGTAAGGAACTGTGACCATGCTAGAGGCCTTCACATAAGAGAGATGGGTGTGTGTGTTTGCAGAGCATCTTAGGAGGGGCATAAGCTGCCTCTAAGCCACAATTAAATAAGACAGTAGAAAGAGAGGCATGTAAGCAGTTGTACTTTTCTGCTGCTAAGAAAAATAAGGAATCCCAATGGAATGCCTACATATTTTGATACTGAGTCATTGACCACAAAATTGCTCTTCAAATGTGGGAAATCTGAACCCAAAACAGATGACAAGGTAGACATACCTGGCGTTAACGTGCTAAGGGCCATCTGCAAGGTGGCATTTGGTGTAACTAAACTGGCAGTCTGAAGCAAGGGTGGCCAACATGGGGTGCTTCAGCTGTTGCTGGACCACAACTCCCATCAACTTTCGTCATTGTAAAAGGTAGTGCCTTACATACCTTGGATAGAAGAATGTTCAAGGAAAGGGTAGACAAGATGTGGCAGTTCCCAGTGTTCAGACGCTAGAAATAATCCCACGTAGCCTATTTTTACAGAATCAAGATGAAAGGAACAAACCTCATTCAGTTAATTATGGTGTATGTTGCTGCTTACTCATTCCGAGATCCTCTACCACTTTCTTTAGTTGATATCCCCTGTGATCACCCAAGATGCATGCGCACACCCAGCAGTCTTAGCTTTCCTAAGCACATCCAGTCCTTTCTAGGGTGGTTACATTCTGCTCTACTGTGTTAACAGTTAACTTTTGTCATAATATCTTCAAACCACGGTAGATTTAAATAAACAGCAGTGAGATCTCTTGCTTTTGCTTCTGTTATTTTCAATTTACAATCTTTATTGTATTCAGTGAAGATTTCCCAATTCAAACAGGGGAACAGAGATCAGGGACTGCAGTCTTCTAGAGTGTCTTGAGTCCCGGGACTAGGATGAGCAGTTGGAGGAGTTGCCAGCTGACAGCCCCAGGGAGGAGCCCAGTAGATTGGGACAGGAGGTGTCCAGGCTTCAAGAGATAGAGGATTCGCTTTGGATTCACAGATGAGGAGTCAGGTATCGGGAAGGGTTCCAGCAGTGTTTCACCCCAGCATTCTGCCTCATCCCCTCTCACTTCAGCCAAGCACTCTGTGTCCCCAGTGCCCTCAGTTCTCTTGCCAGCCTCACCTCCAATCCTGGTGCCACTTACAGCACTAACTGAGATTGTCCTAAGCCATTCTCTCATGAGTCTACTGCTCAGCCTGGTTCAAAGCTGATGCTGATGTCCCTTCCATTGCCTAGGTCCCTTCCATTGCCTAGGTCACAGAGGCACCAGTGTAGCTGAGAGCATATAACAAATAACATATAATGGGACACAAGGTAGTGTGTTGCTTGTTGGATCAACTTCTTAGCTTACTCAGCCATGCATAGCACTTGTACCTTTGAACTCTACTTTGCCTATGCACTGAGCATTAAAGATTTTGGCAGAAATCAAACTTCATTCTCTAGTGAGACCTAGTACACAGAGGCCACATAATGATCTGATAGCAGAAACTAGGTCTTCCAAGAGCAAATCTTTGTCCACTATACAGAGAATTTCCCTTTTGTAATTAATTCCTCTAACACAGCTAATTTTAGCTTGAAGAAATATATGTCTCCTTCTTTCTCAAAGGAGGTAGTTGTACAATTTCTCTCAACTGTTTAATTTCTTCCTGTCTTTTAATAAAATTGTTGGGTGCTTCCTTAGATGTTCCCAGATGTCTCTGTATAGTGTATGACAGTTTCAACATGATTTGCATAGCATCAGTTCTGTAGTCTAATATCTACAGATACAGCTTCTAACAAAAAAGATTAATGTCCTTCAGACTAAATTGCTCAGGCTTTTAGTTTTAATGCAGAGGGTGGCAGAATCTGATCCAGAAGAGTTCTAGTGTTTCTGTTGCATAAGGCATACGCAGACTATTGCAATGACATCATGCAAATTATGGCACATATTGCTCAACCAGTGAATTCCAGAGATTTTCAGTAGAAAAGGATATTCATTTATCCTTATCATTTATTCATTTATTTGCAGAATTGCCTGAATGGCAACAACCATCAAAATCTCAGAATAAACGTGGAATTTGGGTGGCAAAGTGGCACAAACATGTATCTTTGCATGGGGAAAAAACACAGCTTAAAAGTAGGGAACAGGAGAAAGCAAGAAAAGAAGGAGTGAGTGACAGGCTTTGTATGGCCAGAGCTACTGTGGTGTAATGTAGTGCAGTGTTACATTAGGCTTTAGGGACCTGGTTTCAAATCCCTGCTCAGTCATCAACATCACTGGCTGACCATGGCATTACCTACCTGCAGGATTTGGTGAGGATAAAATGGGCTAACCACACATGGATTGCCCTGAGCTCCTTGGAACTGGGATGGCATACCATTGGGATAAATAAACAAGTTCCCTTACGACCCTGGTTTTACATTCTCTGACCTTATGGCAATGTGCGAAGAGAGAGCCTGGCAGTGATAGGAAAACAGAAATATAGGAAAATTAGACATTTCCCTTTCCAATCTGTCCTCACACCCCAGGCTTAAGGAAAACTGAATCAAAGCCAAAAAACAATGCTGTAATTGTTTTGCTGCATCTGGATGCTTTGAGACGGACACGTTGGGCACTGCGGTAAAAACTGAACAGGACTTGTTCTCCCTCCTTCCCTAGGATGTCCAGCGTTTGTGCTGCTCAAGGGTAAAAGCCTTTTTACTTTGTTGCAGGATTTATCCATTGGCGACTGTGTCCCAGAGGACTGAAAAATTCTACCAGTAATCAGGATTGACCCAATAAACCCCCAACCCCATTGGGAACCTCTGAATACCAAATAAGAGGCATAAGTGATTCTGAATACCAATTGCCTGGAAGCACAAGTAGGGAGACTGTTGTATTTGGGTCCTCTCAGGCTTCCCATGGGCATCTGGTTGGCCACTGTGAGAATAGAATGTTGAACTAGATGGGCTTTTGCCCTGGTGTTTTCAGATCTTTTTTCTGTGTAGCTTAATAGTGTTTATACTGGCAGTGACTCTCCTGGGGTTTTCATATCTTACCTGGAGATATGGATTTGTTCCTTGAACATTCTGCATGCAAAATACCCGTACATCTTCTACCACTAAGCTATTGCCCTTCCACAAATCTTGGGAAATTTGTACCTTCACATTTATGGAGTCTGTCTGACATACAAACCAGTTAGAAAGTCATTCCTTTATGCCTTTTGGTTTGGGCTCATTCTTGTTCAGTTACTACTACTAACATGCTGCTTCTAAAGTTTAGTTAATTAGTAGATGGAAATAGCATTCTTATCTATATAGAAGTCCTACTGGGCGGAAACAATTCCTTCAGAATTCAAATTACATTTCTGTTCTCTTCTTAAATGCAGCTTCTTTTATGGTGTGGCAGAGGTGAACGTTTACTTCCTATAGCTGAAGCTGGTGCAGGGCCCCAATAAAAATATAGATTAATCACAGTGAGGAAGCAGGGTCCACTTAAAAAAATGGTAAAGCATCATTTATTAACATATGCAAAATGTTAATATTTCACAAAGAGTCAAGAGTTCATAGGTTTATCCAGTGTGTCTTAATAACAGTTTAATGTCTACCTGTACATCAAAGAGAGGCACTGAGTGAGGAATAGAGAGGTTGTGCACTGCCAAGTCACAAAGCCAGTAATCCTTGTAATTCTGGAATGAAATTATTACGCGGAGATCTACAAATATTGGCTTGGCTTGCCTCAGTAGCCACAAATCCCCTCCGCTGAAGTCTTCTAGCATGTGGAGAGGCTTAGGGGAGATGATGGGTTTTATCTCATTTGTGCTGCAGTTTGAAAAAGGAACAGTAGGAGTCACCTGCCACTGTTTTTACCTTTCCCAAATTGCATTAGAAGCCTACCTCTTCCTTGAGCCCATTGACAGAAGCAGAGGCCTTGAGGCAGATCGGGGATCTCCCTCCCCTGTGAGAAGGTTTGGAAAAGTTAACAGCAACATGTGGGAATCCTTGATATTTCTTACCCTCTCCAAACCACATTGCACACCTGAGAGCTCAAGCAAAGGGCTGGAAGTGGAGATAGATGGGCTTGCATTTGTAGGCATCTGCACCCTGTTTTTGGAAATAGCTGATGAATGATGGAATGGTTGAATAAGGATAGATGGCACGTGACCAGCATGTCATATGACCAGTCTATCATGAGATATTGTATGAGAAGATGAAGAATCTTCCTTGGTTTGAGACACTGAGGAGTGTTTGGCACAACTGCTGTTCCAGATGGATTTTGCTACCATCTTGTAATAAGTGTTTATTCAAATAACTTGAGTGTCTTTTTTTTTTTACATTTCACCATGTCCACTCTAACCCAAAACATACTGAAAAAGAAAGTGGTTGATCATAAATTCATCAGTCAAGTAAACCTCATATATATGTTGAAAATTTGTGATAATATGCATCTTGATGCAGTGATTATGAGTAGTTATTTGAATTTTGAAGCATTCTCACCAACTTTGTTAACTTTTACACTGCTTATAGGATGCTCGCAAGGTCTAACATGTGATTGCTATTAATTCAGTGCGTAGAATGGTAGAAGTTAGAAACCAGCACTCTACATTAAGTACAAGCCCCACCTGTAACAATGGAACTGGAAGGCTTCGTTCTGGACTACATAGGATCCTCTTTGAACTGAAATCTTGTATATTATTCATGCAAGTGTGCTCACCCTGGATTTCAACACTGCAGAAGTTTCAATAATGACTGCTGCAGTCTAATATTTGATCCTTAATTTTTTTTAAATATCAGTCTTATTAAACACTGATTGAGAGAATTATGTACCCAGAACAATTGTAGCATACACACAAAATAAGAAAAGGGAACAGCTGAGTCATACAGATGTACAGTCCCTGAAGGAACCCATGGTCAGTTGCAGCTTCCCAGTGTACATGGCTCTAGCAAAACAGAAATGGATGTTTACCAACACCTATGAAACCCCCACGTTTCAGTGAAAGTGGAAACAAATTATTAAGATGTAAACGTTTTTCTCTTAAAGTCAAGAGCAATGCTTCTTGCTCAGTTGGGCATTGTGCGAGTTGACAGCATGAACCCTAGAAGTAAAATAAAATACAGCAAAAGCATCAAGGCCAAGCAGGAATACACACATGGAAAGCTTACATGCCGAATTCCTTTCTGTGTGCTTCCTTACCAGACTCTTGAACTTTCTGTCCACAAGGCTTATGCCACAGGACATGGCGCAAATTCGTTTCTCTTAGAAATGCTAGACATAAATCCAGCCAAATTTAAGCAGGTTTATGTCCTACTGAATCCAACTGGAGAAAACTGAGCACAGGCTTAAATATATTTTTGGCTGAAATCAAGGGGACTTAAACATCCTTAATCTTGGCTGGATTGTGCCCATTGTGAATAAGTATGGAACCTGCACTGCCTCTAGTCGGTAGACTACACATCTTAAGCTTCCACTGGAATTCTAGGGTTTTCTGGAACTCTAGGAAAAAAACAAAACAATGCTAAAAACAAAACAAACAAAAAATCCCTTAGAAAAACCCACAGTGCTCACATAAAAAGTTCCAGAACATTGCATTTTGGATGCCACAGTGCAGCTTCTCTGTAGGTCAACTCACTTAAAGCTTCAGTGATGTACACCCTTTGTTCTTGGTGTAAAAGCTGAGCTGAACCCATTTGAATTAATAGTTCTTTTTGATATTTATCTTCCGCTCTTCTCTTCATTGGTTGTTACATCCTGGAGATGCTGAAGAGGTGCCTCCTTGCTTTTGTTTCTTGCGCCTTTTGTTGAGGAGACGGTTGTTGGATGTTTTCAGATCTTTAATCTTTACCTGGTCGTAGTCCACCCTCATGGTCGCTAAAGCACTAGTCATCTCCTCCTAAAACCCACATGAGGCAATAGTTAGGTCTTAAGAAGTGGAGGCCACTTTCCTACCATGTTCAGGTGAAAACAGAACCCTCTGGCCACAGATCTCCATTGACCTCCCCCAGCCAAGACTAAGAGTTGTGCCCTTTCCCATAAGAGAGCTCATATTCTACCCAAGTAGCTAAATGACAAGGAACACATATGCAGAATTATACTGAACATTTCTGACAAAGAGATTAGAAGGACCAAGGTGAAATAAGTAACACAACGCTACAGGAATCCTTACTGAAAGCACTGTATTTTAACGCTAACAATATTTTAATACTTTAGAACAGTGTTTCCCAACTGGGGGCCATATGGCCCCGGGGGGGGGGAAGGATATTACAAGGGGGTCACAGGTGAAAAATGCATAAATGGGGGGGGGGGGCACAGCATGAGGCTAAGGGGCCATAGAAGGAAGTGAGAAGTGAAGGGAAAAAATCATTTTTAAAAATCCTGACTGGCCAATCGCAAGCAGGTAAGGGGGTGGCCAGTACTCCTTTTTGCCACGTGCATTTTCTTGGAGCAGTCTTAGTTTGTTTCTGGCAGGAGGGGGCAATCGCTGAGGCTCCTGTTTTGACCAGTAGAGCCCGCAATCCAGAACCCCTCAGGTCAGGTAAGCGTGGTGGTGGGATGGCAATGGATAGGGCTGGATGAGCAGGAGCTGCTTTGTTGCTACCGCCAATGCTGGGCCCGGTGGCAGCCTGGGCCTGACTCTGCAAGGTGCAGGCTGCAATCCACCCCAGCACCTAGTGGATCAGGGCCTTTGGATGTTGCCGAGGGGCACAGGGCCAGTTGGCAGTGTTGGCCCAGTTCTGCAAGGCGTGGGGTGAAATCCACCCCAGTGCCTAGCCGAGTAGGGGCGTTTGGTGCTGATGACTTGCATCTAGTAAATAACTAAGTGTCTACTCAGAAGAAAGGCACACTGAGTTCAGTGGGCCTTACTCCCAGGTAAGCATGTGTGGGACTATAGTGCTTTATCCAGGCAGCCAGGGCTCCTCCTGATGATGATCTTTTTGCACGGGGTCAGTGAGGACCACTTGCTTTTTAAAATTCTCCCTGTGCGCCTTTGGGACTATATCTGAAGGTTTCCCACTCTCTGTCAAATAACTTGGGTCAAATAAGTGTCGTTTACTTTTTATAATACATGGAAGATGGATCTCCCTCAGGAGGTTCTGGACTCTCCTTCCTTGGAGGTTTCTAAGCAGAGGTTGGATGGCCATCTGTCATGGATGCTTTAGCTGAGTTTCCTACGTTGCATGGGATTGCAGTAGAAAGATAACCCTCAGGGTCCCTTCCAGCTCCATGATTCTATGTTTTCCTGCTTTAACAATATTTCATTATGCTCCTATCATTTTGCGTAATTGTATTTTGGATAAATTATTAAAAAATTATGAATAAAACATGTTCTATTTGCAAACAAAACATTTAAATAGCTACCGTTCTACTGACTGGAGGGGGGGGGGGCATGGGCATAGCCAGAATTTTTGTTGGGGGTATAGTGGAAAATGCACAAGAAAGATAGAGGAGTAAGTTTGGCCTTACACAGCCAAACCTTCCTGTGAGCCCTTGCAGAACCACTCCTGCCCTTGAGGGTGGCCCAACTGTGGCTTGATTGCCCTGATTAGGAGCCCTCATTGCTACGGGTGGCGGAGATATCTAGCCCCACCTGGTTGAGGCAGGTACAAATAGTGCAGGGCAATGTGGTCAAGAGGAGGAGGAGGAGGAGGAGGAGGAGGAGGAGGAGGAGGAGGAGGAGGAGGAGGAGGATGGGGATGGGGATGGGGATGGGGATGGGGATGGATGAGGATGGACTAAACACTGATGAGGCTTCCCACAGTTTGATCTGGTGGTGTATGTGGGTGAAGGTCTGGTGGGGGGAATTGTTGCTTTGAAATTGTTCCTTTGGGGTTATTTCTTGGTGGTAGAGGGTTTTGTATTGCTGTATAAGAAGGTTTAAGGAGGTTTATTACTGTGTAGAAGGTTTAAGGAAGTTTACTGTTTGAGGGTTTTTTTTTGCTATTGTTTCAGGAGTTTGTCCTATTCTGTTGACATAAAAATATATTTCCCCTCATATATTGACTATCAAAGGTCCTTTAAAGAACCTGCAAAGTTAATTGGCAAAACAGGGGGGCAGGTTTTTGTTACTAGGGGCAGAATCTCAAATTTGTATTGATTTTTACTTATGGGGAGCAGCTGCTCCCCTGGCCTCCCCACCCCCTGGCTACACCCATGGGGGGCCACAGGAAGGAAGCAATTTCAAAAAGGGGGGTAATGGTCGGAAAAAGGTTGGAAAACACTGTTTTAGAATATACTGTTTTGCTATATGTAGGGCTAGAAAGTGTTTTGCCTCTGAGGGTCACATGCAAAAGTGGGTAGTCACTCAGAGGCTGAATACCAATAAGCATGGTCAGGGCAAAAAGTGGCATGGCCTGGGTATGCATACGCACACACTCAATGGCTCTCCCTATGGATCAGGAAAGGACAGACTTCTGTCTACTCCACCAGGGAGAGATAACGCTCCTGCTTGCCTGCCAAATAGTTGTTTGGTAAGTTAAAGACCACTGTGCTCCCCAAGACCAGCAAACAGCTATTGGCATGTTGGAAGGAGTGTGGTTTGCATGGAAGTTGCACAGAGAATTACTCTTTCTATGCACCTTCCTACCCATCACTGTGCAAAATTCAGTATCGAGAAGGTAGACTGGGCACCCATGGGGGGGATGGGTAGCATGCAACCTGCAGCTTATGGGTTACTGACATGTGTGCTGGAGTCTGCCCTTGATTGAATATAGACAACATCTTAATCAGTTATTTCTGTATAGTTGGGCAATCGTTATGAAAATGCTGGTAATGAGCTGGTAAAAGATGTTCAGAAAGAAAAGCAAGCAAATTATCTCTGACTGGATTTGCGAATGCCCAGCCTACTAATATATGTGATCATTACCTTCACTTCATCCCAGTGATCTTTATCCTCTTGCAGAACCCGGGCAGTATGAAGAGGGGTAGGTGGCACCACCATGGATTGCTAAGGAAACCAAAGAAGCAGCTATTCAGAAACAGTAATTCTGACAATAACACACTCACACATAACTACTCATCGTCCTTGCTGATGAAGTAATTACAAGTCTTGAGAAAATTGTATAAATATGTCTCCTAAGCAACAGGAGGGAGAGACAAAAACGTACTTAGCTGCATTGCTAAGCACAGTTGCGTTTTCAGTATGACTGGAATATGTGTCATTTCCATAGGATTGCAGCTATGGAATAAGACTGAGGGGCAAACACACATTTGAAACCCCAGAGTGAAAAGCTGCCAGGGAAGAGTAAATCCGGAGCAGGAAAATAGCAGGAGGGTAAAGGGTGATATGCTCCCTCTGTTCCTGTGCTTCTCAAATTGCACTCCTCTCCATCTCACTAATAGGGCTCTAATAAATATATTTCTACATAATGTGAAAATGATCAACCCTGTGCTTCAGCACATAAGCATGGAGGTCATGCCTTCCAGGCCCTCTTGCTTTCATATCAGCTTCTGCCAGTGATAGCCAATATTGCTGGACTACAACTCCCATCATTCTTGACACTTAAGGGCTAATTGAATGGAAGCAATTGTGCAGCAGGAAGGTCCTTACAGAGGAGAGCTGCTCCAGACGGCATAACCCAGCCAAGCCATGCACCATAGGAAAAGGTCCAGTATAAAAGAATGGCAGATTTAGGTATTTAGGTCAAAATGAAATAGAAAAAGTCTAATAGTGAAAAGGAGTGCAGGTTGCCACACTTCAGGCACAAAGGAGATTTTCTTTTTCCTACACGTAACTTGCAGCTCACACTTATTTAACATACACGCTCACAACTTTAAGCACATTGCTGAATAATATTTTTTTAAAGAATGATGCAAAAATTGCATTGGGGGGAAATAATAAAATAGCAGGGGAGGGGGAAAGGGGGTGGGAGAACAGGAAAACTCTTAAAAGCACACAAATGATCTGATTGGAGAGTTTGACCCCACCATGGAACACAGCCTCAAGATCATCCGTGGGATTACAGACACTCTGAGACTTTACAAGGAAATGTTTGATGAGCTCAAGAAACAGCTGCAGCTGCCAATCACAATGTTTCTGACAAAGAAACCATCACCATCAGCGGATGTGCACAGGCAACCCTCCTCTGGATCTTAACCACAGCCAAAAACGTCTTCTGGCTACCTGTCAATCCCCACCTCCCACCCTGGTCCTCATACCATTTGCAGCAAGTATCCAGTGAAGGAGAGAAGGAGGAAAACTAAGAGGAAGACTGAGGGCTGCATTTGCCCCGCACTGGTAAGTGCAGCTATTTTTAAAAAATGCTGTTTTCCTGCTTTTCTAGGGGGGGTTCTGGCTTTACGTGATTTTGCTTATACACGCGATGGCCAGGAACCTATATTGTGAGTTATCTGTACTGCCTCTTTGTTTATTAGTATCACTGCCACTAAGTGCTTTCAAATCTGGATCCTACTCTGCAGCCAGAACACTGGGAACTGCAGCTTAATGTGGCTCCTCAGGACAGTATGTTCTGCAATCCCTAGCTCCTTTGCAGTTCCCAGGTTCCCTTGAGGGAAGGACTAGCTTTGACAGCAAACCACTGGACATACTTCTGCAGTAAGTGGTACCCTTGGCATCCTGCTTATGGATCCTTCTGGGAAATCCACAAAGATGGCCCATTTTGACTCCATGTTTCTTCATGGAGATACCTCATGAGAATCCTTCCACAAGCATAGGCCCGGAGGGAAATGTTACACCCAGTGGCCCCTATACCGGAGATGTACCAACAAAGAGAACTGGCAATATATAAAGGTAATTAGTTAGGTAACACAAATGTGTCTAAATGAATGTGGTTGGGAATTATCAGCAAGAAACATGAGACAATCCCTTTTGTGTTTTATCCTGAGCCTTGCCAACTGTATGGAATGCTGGTCAAATCAGTATTCTACTTTCTTCCTAGGTTATTTAAATATAGAAAAAGAAACAAATGTTTCAGGGAGGACTGCAAAGATAAATTAGTGTTTATAAAGTGCTTTGAGAAAATAATGACAGATGGAGCGTATGCATGTACATTCATCACCCCTGCAACTCCATTCGTTCTTTCCATTGCAAGATGGCTCCTAACAGCAGTGCCTGCTTAACTACTGTTGCATTTGTTATCTGCCAAGGGAAAAGGGAAAGGAGAGAGACTAAAACTGCATTGGTGGGATGTTAAGAGTCCCTGCCAGGCTCTGTGCTGCTGAGTGTTCCCTTTATGCTTTTGCAGTTCCATTCTATGTAAACTTTAACAAAAGGGCATGCTCTGCCACTTCTTTGATATTAAGTTCAGGAGGCAATCTAGCTCATCTGAGATTTGGAAGCACCAGGTCTCTGAGCTGAACAATATTTAGGGCTGAATTTTTTATTTTATTAGGTTGTGTGTAGGGAGAACCTGACTTCCCCCAACAGCTTACCAGAATCTGTTAACCTCACTTGCTAGCCTAGTGTTTTGCATCCATAACACATGATTATCATGCATGGAAGGTGGTGAATAATACACTTCAATATTGTTGTATTATATTTAACAGCCCCACCTGTGTTCTATATTGTGATGGCTTATAAGCAATAAATCTGAATTGACTGAAGACCAACAGATGGATAATATTTTGGTTTAAGCGGAGCCCATCCCTTTATATGGATCTGGCTTTGTTCCCCAGAATGCTCCCTAACAAATCTACGTCCTCTTCCTGATAGCACCATTTCATCTATGCATGGAAACCCTTCAGCTCTGCCTATTTAGGTGGCCCTGAACATGGGATGAATAGCATTTCAGGTGAAGCTACCTTGGATGACCAGGATTTCAACTTCTTATTGTGCTCATTCACAACTTCACTTACTTATATACTCCTGGCTAATTTCCTCCAACTTCTACTTCAACCAATTAGTTTAGAAGAACATTTTTGCATGTACACTTAACTTGTCCACCTGCTTAACTATTTACCTTGACACATTGTCTCTGAGGCTGAGATGATGCATCAACTGGGACTTTACTTGTTCTCATAGAGATGGCATCTAGATGTCTATTTAACCACTGTCTCTATGTAGCGCACAATCCCAGGAGCTTTCAAGGCATTTCTCTTTTCAACCACATTTTTGTTTAGATGTCAGCACATGGTAGAGTTGTTTCTCATTTACTTTAAACACCACCTTTTCACTTTAGATTTGCATCAACTATAGCATCCAATCTGTGTGACCCAATCAAGCTATTTACATTTATTACTGCTTCATTTTCCAGACCAGTTACAAATGACTTTTAGTAAGGCCAAAATCCTTTGCATTTAATAAATTTTGGGATCTATGAATGAAGGCAAATACAGTGTAGGTTAATTAACTTTTCTGACTTTAGTATAGTTCTGCATGAAGTAAAAGCAGTCCGCAGAAGAGCAGCACCGTGCTTGCCTTGAATTTGGGGCTGGGGGCAGGGTCATTAGAGGAATTACTTCAGTGTGGAGGTTTGCCTGGTCCACTAAGAGGCCAAATGACCAACAGCTGTTAGGAGGTTGCATGCTATCGCTTAGAGTAGCAGTTGCCAGTGTGGCACTACGGGTGAAGTGGTGCCCTTGAGGTCTTCCCCTGGCACCCTCAAAACTCTTTCGGCACACCCAGTCACTGAGCCTTGGTCACGAGAGTGGCTACTTTTTGTCCCCTGAAAAGCACATCAAATTTGAAGGAGGGAGAGTGATACTCTTCCCCACTTCCTCTTGTTTTCGCTGCACAGATTAATAATCTTTTCCCCAGAACCCTGAGAAAAGTGAAGTGTGTGTGCATGCATGTGTGCTTCCTCTCTTTCTGCCCCTCTGTGGTGGAGATGGCTGATCCAGGGAATGAGAAGGATCAGAGCGGGTGGTGCCCACATCACTTACTCAAAAATCCAGATCTCCCCACTGGTCTAAAAATGTTAGACACCCCCGACAACTGCATGCCAGCTGCTCTTAGGGGCAATACATGGATTATTTAGGGACATTTAATTTCTTTGTGTTTTTTCCCTTCCTTTTTATTTGTTTTTTATTTTTATATAGACACATATATAAGGGGATATAACCTTAATGGCAGAAGGGAATAGAAATCTAATAAAGAAACAATAAATGCACAAAACTCCAGTGAGTCCTGCATAGCAATAGACAGAAAAGCTGCCCTGAAACTGCTCAGATTTGTAGCCTTGGCAGCGGCTTGTTTCTTGCTGGAGGCAAAGAATTCTATGACATGAGAGCCTGCCATGGCCTTTTAGTTAGCATCACCCATTAAAATCAGCTTCTGGTGTTGTTTTCTTAGAGTGCTGCACATAAACCTCCACTATCGCCCCACTCAATAACCCCAACGTTTCCAGATCTGTGCCAAAGACCAAAACGCCCTTAAAGCAGGAGGCTCTCTATTCATATCAATAGAGAGCAGTTCAGCACGACGGTGCCTTGAATGTCTAATAATAGTCCTCCATAAATCCTACACTGATGAGGTAACATGGCTTTTTTTATAAGTGAGGGAAGGAGGGCGTGTGCATGGCGCACTGAACAGAAAATGCTAGCCGGGAGCAGTTGGGATGGGGGTGTAGTGTCCTTGACTGCCACTGACAGGGAAATTTTACCCCACCCCCAAGAGTTCTCTCACACTGCAGAGTGGAAATTATATCCCTTTTATACAGGGCAGACTCCTGGTTAAATGAGTTATACTCCCTCTTACCACAGCAGGCAGCCTCCTGTCCAAATTAAAACACCAACACCAACACACACACACACACACACACACACACACGAGTGCTTGTGCAGGACTTACATTAATCCAGGGGTGATTCATAAACTGAGAAATTGTCATCCTCTCTGTTGGGTCTGTCTTCAGCAGCAGACGAATTAGCTGCTTAACTGAAAAGCAAAAAGACAAACATCAATGACAAGATCCTACAAAATTCAAACTATTAAGAACCCTTGAACTCTTGTCACTTTTCCTCTGCTATCAAGTCAGAAGAAAGTCTGACACTTAAATGACTGTATAAAACATGGGAAACGTGCCTTATACCAAGTCCATTCATTTGGATTCTCCCGTCCAGCTCTGTATTGTCTACAATGATTGGCAGCAGCTCTCCGGGGTTTGGGACAGAGGGCATTCCCAGCCCTACCTGGAATCATCAAGGATCAAACCTGGGACCTTCTGTATGCAAAGTGCATGCTCTACCACGTATATACTATTTATTTAATGATAGGCCAAGTGAAGAAGTTACCCCTGCCTGCTCCAGCTGCCCACCATAAGGCCAACTACCAGTTACCCCGTGGGAAGGATTCACAGAGAGTGTGATTGCCTGATCCTGTGCTGAGAGGAGCCTGGACTGGCTCTTCTCTGCACAAAGCCATCTGTCACCAGCTGCCAGTGAGAAGGATCCTTATGACGTGCTAAATGTTGTAATTCCTTACAGTGTGTTTTTAAATTGCATTGATGTTACTTGGAAGGATTTGCATCCTGAAACATGGGATAGAAATAATTGCAATAAATATATAGCTGCAAAGAGAGAGCAAAAGCGATGAAAGGTGTGAAGCAGGAGAAAGAACAAGATTACAGAGTTAAACAGTTTCATAAGCTGAGCTGTAAAAAATACTCTTTGCTGCAGGTGCTTAGATCCACATTTGATTGCCCCATCCTAATCAGATTTATACAGAAGTTCCACCAAGTTAAAAAGAACTTGGTTAGGACTGCAGGCAAAACATCTGTACCATCTTATACAAAGTTTCTACAGCTCGTTTAGTCCCATTATATGTAGGCATTGGTCACATGTTCATCCTTGTGGAAATAAATGTGAAGAAGAAGCAGGCCCCGCCCCCTACACTTTCATCCAAACCTGTGAACACAGCCTGCCTGCACAACTGTTGTAAACACATAGGCTCCATTCACAGGTTCAGCTGGAAGCGCATGTGTGTGTGCCCACAGATTCACTTTTCACATGGGGCCATGGTCTTATGTTGTGTCCAGAAAAAGGTTAGAATTCTTGACATTTTCCGAGCCTGGAGTGCAGTGAAATCTGATTTTGACGTAACAGATCAGCAGAATTTTAAATGCAGGAACGGCTTATGCTTCTAAATTTCTGCTAAACAAATAACGTGTGGAGTACTGATCCATGCTTTTGAAATAAATCCTTGGAGCATGTGGGTCTGACTTTGGATACCTCACATCTGCACCCCGACTAATGTGTACATGAACCAGCCCTTCAATTCTGACTTGGGAACACTGGTAAAGTGAGATACATTCCTAACAATGACTGTAGTGACCAACAACTTAGGTTTGGGGTTCTGATCGATCACGGGTGTCTCAGGATGGCAGGAGGGGGAGGCATTTCCCACACATTTCCCCTCTCCCTCAACTCACTCTCTTAATGAGGTGCTCATATCCAAGATTACACAGGAGTCCTGTAAACCTCCGTCTGCTGGCCAAGCAGCACACAACATTTCCCTGCAGCTATCCCTAGGACAGCTCAGAAAGGAGCTGGCGTTTCTAACAGGAAACAGGATTTGGGGGTGTGCAGTATTTCTTGTGTTAGATGGATGACAGGGCTTTCTATTACTGCTAAACATAGTTGTGACAGTACAGTGTGACCTGCATCAAGGTAATTGCTGCAGCTTCTCTGTGAACTAAGGATGGCTCACCCGTTATGTACATCAGCTGCAACTATCAGATGCCTATGATTGTACCAACAAAGCCGGCCCGGAGGTGGCAAAATGACTCTACTGTGGTGCATCAGTAGGCTACTCACGATGCCATACACATGCTGCCTCATCCCTCTGCTACAAAATCTGCTTAGGGAGCATCATGCCTGCAAGCAGTAGGTGTTACTCAAGTTGTAGCACATGTCAACAAGGCACTAGCACAGCCAGTTCAATAGACAAGGAAAATACCACAGAAGTCATGATGGTACCCTGTTGTTGTTAATGGGATCAGATTCCTGCCCACTTTTTTTTCTGGTGCAGCACTTTTTTCAGCTCCACTCTAATGTAAGTGGTGGGTTTGAAGGAACAGTATTTGAGAAGCAGAGTTAATTTAATGGTATTTTGCGTTTCTGAAACTTCTTTACATTGTGTGTAAGAGGCAGATGTTTACTTTTCTTAAACTCTGGGAGGTTTAACAAAACCTTTTAGGAAGTTACCATCTACCATGTTAGTTCATTGGCACATCTAGTTCAGTACTATCTACAACAGAATTTCCCAAAGCGTGGCCCATAGACCCTTAGTGGTTCATAAGCATCATAGCAACATTAGCATCCTGCACACAAATTACAATTGCTAGACAACAGGGAGAAGTGGTCCACCAAGATCCTCAGCAATCATCAAGTGGTTCAGGGGTAAAAATAAAGTTTGGGAACCACTGGTCTATAGTATGATCCACTGGCAGCAGCAGCTCCACAAAATTTCAGACTGGGGTCTCTCCCAGCCCTATGTGGAGTTGCCAGGTATTGAATCTGGGACCTTCTGCATGCATGCAAGGTGGACACTCTACCACTGAGCTACATTCCTTTTATTTTAGAGATCTCCAAGTAGCATATATGCTGGGCCAGTCTCACCACAGAATATTTAAAACATTAAACACACACCCCATTGATGCACAAGTACCAGAAAGTACACAGGGGAATCCATTTACCTTCATCAGATACCTCTGACCATTCAGGATTTGGAAATCCATACTGCCCCATCCGAATTCTTCTCTTCATTCCAGGAGAAATGGCCTGGCCAGTGTTGGAGTAGAAAGGAGGGAATCCACACAAGCTACAAAAGAGTGGGATGTAGAGAAGAAATTGTACTGTCTGGGAAATGACCACATCTTTGTCTCCTCCCTGACCTTCAGTAGCCCAATGCACAGTCCCAGATGTCTGTCGTTTCTTCTGATGGAATGAGTAATAGCCCAGTGACTAATTATCTGAGTGTGGCATAAAAGGAAACATCATTTTAAAACACCATTGATTGGGGATGGATGTAGTTTGGGATAGAAGGGAAGTGTTTATTCATACATGACATGTTAAGGGCTCAACTTCGTTAATCTATTTCTCCCCCACTTCACACTTACAGTATGTACATGATGACACCAAGAGACCACATATCGCAGGATTTGTCATACTTCTCAGGACCAAGGACTTCTGGGGCTGATTGGGATGGGGAAGAGAACCAAAAGAACTGTGAATGTCAGTTTCTCTTATTTTGATCACAAACTACAAATATTTGCATTTTTTTTTAATTAAAAAAGCTGTTACTGGTTGAAATAATACTTTTAAGTATTTGTACCTGAACCCCATGGGTGCTGGTGAAGCTTGACAAATATTTCATGGTATTTTACATCTTGCGCAAGTGTGTGTGTTCTGAACTGGTGTTCCCTGTGCTCAGGCTTTGGCCCCTGACTTCCTGAGCCATCAATGCTCTCATCCCATGCTGGGAAGACTGAGCACTGTGCTTTGATGGTGCCATCTAAGATGCAGTATCAGCCCATCTGAGTCATCAGACACCTGGGTCAATTTCTGCTCACTAGGCCCTGCAAAGCCCTAGCCTCAGAACATGTTCCTCAGCCTGATCAACTTGTTTCTTGGGTAAGGACACTGGCTGCCTAAACTCCAGCCCGCTATCCTACCTGTTTTGAACCATGTACCAGATCTGACCCACTTGAACTGGCAAGCAAGATCCTAACCCTGGTTCTGGTACCTGACGGCCTGGAGCCTGACTGTTGCAGAGATCTGAAAATGGGAGGTGGGGAGGGTTTTTTTCTAAAGCACAATCATGTTCTCCCTGTGGACTTAACAACTAAAGAGAAAAGTGGGGGGGGGGGGGAACATGCAGACTCACCTACGTAATAGGGAGTATAACAGGGGGTCTGCAGCGCATTCTGCACCGTCGTCTCTTTGGCAAATCCAAAGTCTGTAAGCTTCAGTACTGCATCCTTCGCTTTAGATGTATAAAGCAGGTTTTCTGGCTGTGATGGTGTCAAGAGAGAAACATAAAATGAGGCTGAGCAGGAGAGCAGGAGAGGTTTCTGGGGGGAAGTTCTATTCAGCTGTAGGCTTTGTTCTGTTCCTCTAGGCTGATAGGTGGTGTGGTGCCCAGCATCAAGTTTGTATTTTATTATCAGTAGATTGCAATGTGGTGATGCAGATTTTAAATAAACATCAGGCCTTCTTCAATAAGTCTTTTAAAAACGCACTGAGCTTCTGGACAACTGTATACTTAGAAGATACTTGGGATCCTGACCAAGATGGTTCTTCTTCGCACAATTAAAAACTGGGACACACTAGTTCCTCTCAGTGTAGTAACATGGCCTGTGTCAAGTCACCACTGTCCATTTTCTTGTTATGGTTTAGGCATTTCTCTTCTCTGCCAAGGCACTTTTCAAGCCTCACCTTGACATCTCTGTGGGCGATGTTCATCCCATGTAGATACTGAATGGCTGTTCCAATGTCTCTCATTATTTCAGAGGCCTCTAGAAATAAAAATTCATGAGAAAGGTCACATTAACATTCCCTCCATACTTCAGAGATATGCAGCTAGGCAATGCTTCTGACTAGCAACTAGCTTGTTTGTTTGCAGGGCTAGTGTCAAGACAGGGGGAAAACTAAAATTAGCCCCAACAGCTGTGTTTTGGGTTTTGCAAATGACTATGCCTCCACACATCTTAAACTCTCCTGCTCTGCAGCACCCTTCCTAGAAGGCATTATAAAAATGACCAGAAAGTCATGTATGGTGCATACGTACAGTATACACTACTTGTTCCTATGGTATGACTAACCAATTCACACCTAAACTGATAGTAAGATTCTGAATGCCCTTTGAGCCCTCAGACTTGAGCAGAGAGACGTAAAATGCAAAGCAGAAAGGATAAACACTTACCATCTACTACTCAGTGATCTAAAGATCTCATTGCACTTTCTATGTTTGAACGTATAGTTTATAATCATCAGTCTGCTTTGGATACCTGTTTTGACATATGGGGCATGAGTCACCTAAAGCCAGTTGGCAGAAGCCATGCACGAGGACTTCTGCTTGTGCAATGGGGCTTCCTCTCTCAGAATTGGCTCTGGGAGATCAGACTGGCAGGCCCCCAACAGTGCAGAGGAGAGGGGGTGGGGAATCATTGTTCTATATGGCTGGCTGACATGCATATGAAGACAGAACGTTCAACAGTGTGATGCTGAATTCTACCCATGGACTGTCTATATTAAATTATGTGTTTAAGTCAGGATCAGTGGAATATTCTCATTGTTATGGTTGATTGACAACATCCCCCCCCCCCGTTACCTGTTCTATTTCGAATGATACTTTTAAAAAATTGTAAAAAAAATCTTTGGTGAAGTTTTAAGCCCCTTCACCTGTTTCCTCAAAGTGCCTGGGGAAGAAGAAGCTACTGAGAGTTCCTGGGCAAAGAAGAAGAAGAGAAGAAGAAGAAGAGTTTGGATTTGATATCCCGCCTTTCACTCCCCTTCAGGAGTCTCAAAGCAGCTAAAAATCTCCTTTCCCTTTCTCCCCCACAACAAACACTCTGTGAGGTGAGTGGGGCTGAGAGACTTGAAAGAAGTGTGACTGGCCCAAGGTCACCCAGCAGCTGCATGTGGAGGAGCGGAGACGGGAACCCGGTTCCCCAGATTACAAGACTACCGCTCTTAACCACTACACCACACTGGCTCTCAGAAGCACAGTAGGACCTCCCTTTCATGTGGATGGCCTGGCTCCACACTATCATAGCCATTGCAGCTTGACAGAGGAGAGAGTTGGACACCTCCTCTCCAAATTATATGATCCAGACTGATTTGGGTTTTCTTTCTGACAAAAAGCCACTAGCCCCCCACCTGATCTACAAGCTCTTTATACACACACACACATAGAGAAAAAACAATTTAATGCTGTACCTTTTTCTGTGAAAGCTTGGTCGCCTCGTTCCTGGATCCTGCTGAACAGCTCCCCTCCCTCCATGCTGTGAACAAAGTGCAAACACACAGAGGATTCATAATGCAAGCACAAAGGGGGTCCCATCTCAGTAGCTTGGTTTTTTTATATATGAATACTGCTGTTTCCACTTCCTATCTGCTGTGTGCATTTCTAATATTAGCTTTATTATCCTTAAAAGGCGGCCAAGACATTGTTACTATGGCCTTATGGCATAGATGAAGGCCTCAGTAACTATTTTGCCTCACAGTTGCTCAAATGCCTAAAACAGCTCTGATATAAAGAAACTATGATGCTTGTTCTGTAGCTGTAGCTGATTGGATTCAAAGTGTCCTGCTTGCAGAGTTTTAGAGCTTTGGGGTGCTTTCTAGGACCATTCAGATACAGTGGTACCTCAGGTTAAGTACTTAATTCGTTCCGGAGGTCCGTTCTTAACCTGAAACTGTTCTTAACCTGAAGCACCACTTTAGCTAAATGGGCCTCCTGCTGCTGCTGCGCCGTTGCTGCACAATTTCTGTTCTCATCCTGAAGCAAAGTTCTTAACCTAAAGCACTATTTCTGGGTTAGCGGAGTCTGTAACGGAGTTACAGCGGAGTCTGTAACCTGAAGCGTATGTAACCTGAAGCATATGTAACCCGAGGTACCACTGTACTTGGAAAGCAAGGCTGCAAAAGTACATGGGAGGAAAGGCAGCAATCTTCCCTTTGCCTACTCCTCAGATACAGGCATAGCAATATCTCTGTAAACTTCAGTTCAGCCACTTGTTACATTATATTTCATATATACATTTCATATATACATTTCATATATACATTTTTTAAAAAATGTTTAGGGGTACTCTCATTTTCCTACTCATATTGAAATACTGCCCCTCAATGAGGCCAAACTTAGATTCACAAAATGTTTAGGGGTATGCATCCCCCCAGAAAAAAAGCACTGCATATATATTTCCTACCACATTGCTTCTTGACCAGGTTGCAATCTTGCACACAGGCTACTTTAATCACACTAACTTCAATAGGATTTAATCTACTTTAAAGCACACAGGATCACAGCTTAAATCCTATTGAAATTAATGGGCTTTAAGGTAGCCCGTGTGCAGAATGGAACCTACATATGAATGAGCAGGAAGAAAACAAACAAAAAAAGCACAAAAAAGCTTTAAAGCCTGCGGTTTTAATATAGAGGCAGGCTCTTCAGAGAAAGCTGAATCACTGCTCTTTGTTGACCCTACTGGAAATGAGCACATCAGACAGTACTGCAGGAAGGCAAAGAGTAATCCCTGTTGTTCTGATGCCATCAAAATTCTGAAAAGTATGAGAAAAACAACAGAGGCAGCAAAAGGAGGGGAAGATAACACACAAATAAAAGATAGAGTCAAAGCCAGCCCTATCAAAACTCTGCGTAAGAAACCACATAATGATAAAGAGGAAAAATGTGATCTGAGCAAACATTTTTTGGGCCAAGATGTGAAATGGAACCCTTAGAACAAAGATATGGGAAGCTAGGCTTGCCTATATCTCCACTGATTTTGATGCAAGTCAGACAGTTTCCTATGTACCTACTCAGTGTTCAGCTTACAAATTTGGCTCTGAACAATATATTGCAGGGAGGGAGGGGGGGTGGTTTCAACACACCAGCACTGGCTCCACCCTCTGCATCTCCTCCAGGTTTTTGAGAGCTTGCCAAAACAGCAGTTCAACTACATTCATTTATTCACCATCTCAGATCATGTCTGCACAGGATCATCATGTCTTTACAGGAGCTTTCACAAACATAAAACCCCGAAAAGCCTATCCTGGCAACACAAGGGGAATATCAACATTATTTATTCAGGAAGTTGGTTGGTGTGCTTCAAAACAGAGCTCTTTGTTAACAGCAGAATTTTTAGCCTCCTAGTATGTCTGGAGAAAGTTGGTCCAAACAAACAAGAGCCAGAGTGTGGCCTAGTGGTTGGGGTGTTGGTTTGATCCCCGTACACCAAGGTTCAATCTCCATATGGGACAGCTGCATATTCCTGCATTGTAAGGGGTTGGACAAGATGATCCTCAGAGTCTCTTCCAATTCTACAATTCTATGATTCTAAGCTATCCTGTTTCCAGCACAGCTAAGACCTCACCTTCTATTTTCTCTGACAATTTGTTGCCTCTCTCTGACCTATGGCAACAGGGCATTAGTGCCTCCTTCAAGCTTAACTCCTCTCCTCTCTCCTCTTGCAAGCCTGATTAACCACCCTGGAAATGTATGAACTGAATGGCAATATGCAGTTCAACCAGATCAGACACCAGCATCAACCACAGAGCAGGGAGAGCTATGCCCTTCAAATTCTGCCTTGTTGGGTTTTCTGGTTGGCCACTGTAGGAAACCAGATGCTGAACTAGACAGGCCTTTGGTCTGATCCTACAGGGATGTTCTTATATCTGCTTCCTACTACGTTAGGCAAGGTTGAGCTCAATGCAAACTTCTGAAAGGGAGTGGATCGCCACAAGGTGCTGCTATTGTTTTTTCAGGGCCAGAATGGACTCTGCTCTCACGCGAACATGCGCCGTCACGGATCAAAGTCAATGCAGTGAATGGTTTGGACTGGACTAGCATTCTTTGTGTGGAACAATAGTCACTCACAGAGAATAATGAAAGAAAAGACAAACGAAGAATAGTGCACATTCTTGCCTTCCCCAAGGTTCTGTGTTGTTGTTTTTTAAAAAGATTTTGGGCCCCCCATCCCCCATAATTCCAGAAAACTCTGTAAAGCCACATTCCACTGGAGAACCATTTATGTCCATGTGGAGATGGCAGTATTGAATCAGTAGCTTATGTACTGCTAGTTTTGAGGAGTGAGGTTATTACCCCTCTACTACTATCCATACCAGGTCGCTCAACCATTGCTACCCTGTCTTTTCTTCCGGCAGATCAAGTTAACTAGGTAACAGCAAAAACTGCAAGAATTTTAGCAGAGGCAATTAGAATAAGATCTATTATTTGATTAATTTTCTAGCATTCCTCAGCTTAAAAAAAAAAAACAACCCCAAAAAAGCCTATTGGCTCACATGTTTATCTGTGGCTACATTTTGTCAATTTTGTCATTTGTATTGATGTAAATCTCCAGAATGTATTTTGTATAGCTAACTATTTAGCTCTATCTTCATACCATTCCATGATGATCAGGATGCACCTCTTCCCATGATGTATGTTCTCATAAACATCCAGGATGTGGACGATGTGTGGACAGCCCGAAGCCCGCCAATGATGATCCACTTCCTGTCGTGCTTTTGGGCTATCATACAAGAGCTGTAAAGGGGAAAGAAACAGGAATAATGGTCACATTTGTCTTCCTGGACCACCATACTTAGAATTCTGATGGACATGGAACTGAGCAAATATCTCACTGAGCTGGACAACTGCTAGAGGGGCAGCCACATATTTGTTCCCAGAACAAACACAGGGACCTGACTGTGAAGTTGCTCTGTGCCTGGGAAAAAGCAATTTCACAAAATAGCGCCTACCCTGTTGGACTAGAGAAGCCTTAAAGCTACTAGCTCTATGATATCAATCCTGACCCAAATATCAATTAGTTTCTAGGCCCAATTCAAAGTGCGGGTTTTGACCTATAAAGTCTTAAACAGCTCAGGACCACAATACCTCAAGGACTGCCTCTCCCCATATGAACCAACCTGGACCCTACAATCATCATCTGAGACCTGTTTTTGTGTGCCTTCCATGACAGATCTGGAGGGTGGCAACACGAGAACAGGCCTTTTCTGCAGTGGCTCCCTGCTTGCAGAATGCTCTCTCTAGGGAGGCTTGCCTGGTGTCTTGGTTGCAGATCTTTAGGCACCAGGCAAAAATTATCCTAGGCCTTGGGCAAATTTAATCAATCAATTAAAAAGGAATTAGCCTAGGCCTTTGGCTAATTAAACAATCTATGGTCTTTTTAACTGTGTATGGCGGTATTATTTTTGTTTTCTGTTTTTACATTGGAAACCACCCTGTGATCTTCGGATGGGCAGGCATAGAAATTTTAAGAACAACAATAAATGTTAACCAGAGAGACCACCTTGGGGACTCTCAGCCACCCTAACTCATCCTGGAAGGCCTGAATTCCGCTGACACCTCTCTGTAGTCAGGTGCCTATTGCATAGAGGCCAACAGGCTTGCCTGCAAAAGTAGATTAGTGCGGGGATGTGGAGCAGAGCTTTAACAATGGGCAGGAAAAGCAAAGGTTTTAATCTCTTCTTCCCCACTCAGGTAGGCACAAAATAACCCTTTCTCAGTAGCGCACTCAGACTCTGAAATGTAAGCCCTAGCAAGGAAGAATGGGGACAGAGAGAGGACTACTTCCTGACAGCAGCAACACCTAGTTTGAATGGAGTTAGATGTTTCAGCTCTCCAGACAAAGTAAGGATGGTTTGCTTCTCTTTCTCTCCACTCCAGCCAGCACAGAAATGGGCTATTGCAAAAAGCACTTGGGGGCCTTCCAGCAACCAAGGATTGTTAAATACACAGTGACTGTATGAATATGCTTCCTGAATGTTAAACCAACCCCATGCATTCCAAGGGTCACTGACTGTGTTCTTATGCTTCAGTCCCTGCTATAAGCTGAAACAACTTTATTTCGAAGCATCCACTAACACTCCCCATTAGGGCAGAGATTTGCTTCAACCCTCACAATAGATTTATATCTAAGTATCTATCCCCAAAGATCACACTGGAAAATACTCCAAGCAGCACCGCCTTTTTTCCCTAATGTGACTGTTTGGCTTCTCATGCCTCACGATCTGACCAGAGAAATCCAAACTCTGTGCCGAGAAAAGCAGGGTTCTGCAACATGTATGCACATTAAACCAACATCTGGAAATGTTTATAACTAATCATGGGGTGGAGCAAAGATATGAAGCACATGAAATTCAGCCCCTTTGAAATACTAGATGTCTTACTCTGCCATCCCTCTGTGTTCTGAAATTTCACGATGCATTATCTCACACCCTCTGTAGTTGCAGAGATGTTGCATTTTTTTTTAAAAAAAAAGAAAGTTAAAGTTCTCATGGCACAGACTCCTACATCCAATACTCCTGTTCATGTTTATTCTCCACTTGGGAGGTTTACTCAAGAGTAGGCCTATTGAAATTAATGGACTCTGAATAAAACTGAGTTGAATACCACTCCTGGAATTCTTATACCCCTAAAGTTTAGACACAACTGCTGAAGCAGAATCCTAGGGAGGATCATAACAGCTTCTTTTCCTACACAGAGGTAATGCCCAGGTAAAGAAAGGAAGGAAGAAGACATACACAAGTCACCTATTCAGTTCTTGGCTTGAGCTTATTTTGCTATGAATACCTCTTATTGATTCTTGACATAAATAAGGCACATTCATCTACTGAAGTAATGTATTTACTTAACTTACTGTAAAGCATACTGGTTTTGTTATTTGAGAGTAATGCAGTATGTGGTGTGGCCATCTAACATGTTTTTCCTAGTACTGGGTAACACTCCTTGTTGTTATTAGACGGCGACAGCATCCTATCATGGGTAGGTGGGTGTTTGTGTGCATAATCTTCACAATCAGAACCAGCTGGATGCACCTGACTTCCCATGGTAGCCATGAGGTGGTGAGGGGGAGGGGGGAGCAGCAATGACTGTACTCCCTAATCTTTTATGTGATTCTTCCCATGGCAGCCATTTTTTGATAGGCACCCATGGCACTCTTTTTTTTAAATTTTGTATTTAATTTTATTGATTTGTTAGCAACAAGTACAAACATGACAACAACAAAAAGAATACAAAATTTAAAAAGGAATGCAGCTATTAGACTTACAAAATTTCCCACTCCTGACATAGAGCATACAAACCACACATGTACATAGCACCCACACAAGAAATGCACACACCGCAATAGAGGGTGTGATAGGCACAGCGCATGCCCTGCTCTCTGCAAGTCTTCTTGTCTGTGATCTTCCTGGGGAGGTTTTCTTGGTCCCCATACTCTCCTCAGGCTTTTAAACCTTTAACTGCACCTGGTTTTTTTTTCTTTGCCTTGGAGGTTTCCATTTTTCATGTTTTTACCTGCAGTTCCCTTCTCGTAATTGTATTGTTTTTATTTTGTATTGGTATTTTATTCTTTTTCTTAGCCCCACCAGGGAGCACTTGTATGCTGGGGGTGCAGGGTAAAAATACGGTTAAATGAAACAAATGAATGCCTGAAAAGAAAACAGGAACCTGCATAATTCCTTGGTCAGACTCATGCAGTGCCAGGGGGCCTTGGTCCCTCACAAAGGGAGGTGACAACATCATCTGTTTGCTGCCTTTGCATCACAGTAAAGTGGACAGAGAGAAGGTAATAGCCACACAAACCAGGAGCTCTGCATGCTTAGTTATTGTGTTGCAAGCCTAGAAAAGCTAGCACCAAGACTGATGACAACTGGGAGATGTTCCTCAGCTGCACTCCTCCACCCAAAAGCAGAGAGCAGCAGGTTGCCAGTGTTCTCTGTGGTGCTAAGTAAGAAGGTCTTCTCTTTGTTACCTTGATGAACCTGCTTTTCCCAGAATTGTTCTGTGACCTACTCAGACCTCCACTTCTGCAATTCAGCCCTTTGTGTAGATTCCTGCCAAACCGCGACACTCAATTTCTCCAGTTGCCTCCTCACAATCTTGTCACCCATCTTGTCTCACCTGACCATCCCACTGTCATTGTCCTGAGTTCAGCAGGGAAAAGGACACAGAGCTGGAAGCTACACTGACATGGACTTAGGAGCCATGTAATTGGGGGAGTGAGGTACTGAACTTGAAGCTGGCAAGCAGGAGCTCACCAAACCAAACACAAGAGCATCCGGGTCTGTAGAATTGGAGCCATGGTCCTCACAGGCACATTCTCTGCAGCCTAAGGAACCAAGTGCCTCCTATAGTCTGTTGCTAGTCCAACAGCAAACGGAGGCACCAGGCAGCACACCACAGAATGCAAGAGAAGTGCCTGTATCCAGGGGAGAGAGCTGGTTGTTCTCTGATTCTCCCAAAGCCGGGATAGCCTGGTAGAGGGTAGAGAGTTCCAGACCTTCTCAGAGCAGCTACCCAGCATACTCTACCAACCTGATGTCAACAACTTTGCTGTGCCTAGTTTTCCCCCATTCCCACTGAAAACGGGCTGAAAATATGGCTTCTCAGCAGTTATTACCTTGTAATAATATATGAAATGGATTTTTAAGTTTTATGCCAGTTTTAAAATATTTTAAGTTGTTCTATTCATTAAGATTTATGTCTGTTTGATTAAATAGTTAAAGGATCCAATGGAAGGGGGGGGTCATTCTGATGTAAACTTGTCAAAATAAATGGCTTTTGCTCAACTGAGATCTTTCCTTCTGCTCCTCAGAAAGCTCTAGGATAACTTTGGGTACAAGCTTAGGAAATCTAATTCCTATGAGGAAAAGTGTTATTGACCTACTTCCTCCACGGGTTCCTCCTGACAATTCTTTCTCCTCTATACAATAAGAACAATGACACTTTGATGATAACAATGATTACTGGCACAAGATTCTCAATGTCTCTTACATTTGTGAAAATGGTATCCAGCTTGTTGTTTACATCACTATGAAACAATTGTTTTCTCCTTTAAGAACATAAGAAGAGCCTGCTGGATCAGACCAGTGGCCCTTCTAGTCCACCATCCTGTTCTCACAGTGGCTGAACAGTTGCCTGTGGGAAACCAGCATTAGGATTTGAGCACAAGAGCCATCTCGCCTCCTGTGGTTCCCAGCAACTGGCATTCAGAGGTACAGTGGTACCTCAGGTACTTAATTTGTTCCGGAGGTCCGTACTTAACCTGAAACTGTTCTTAACCTGAAGCGCCACTTTAGCTAATGGGGCCTCCTGCTGCCACTGCGCCGCCGGAGCACAATTTCTGTTCTCATCCTGAAGCAAAATTCTTAACCTGAAGCACTATTTCTGGGTTAGCGGAGTCTGCAACCTGAAGTGTATGTAACCTGAAGCGTATGCAACCCAAGGTACCACTGTACTTTCTTTTCCATCCTGAATCTTCTAATACTCATCTTTATTGGATGTCTACAAATTCTAGTGTTATGAGAAAGGGATATACAGTGGTACCCCGCAAGACTAATGCCTCGCAAGACGGAAAACCCGCTAGACGAAAGGGTTTTCCGTTTCTCGATGCGCTTCGCAGGATGAATTTCCCTATGGGCTTACTTCGCAAGACGAAAATGTCTTGCGAGTCTTGAGATTTTTTTCCGCTCCCCACCCCCTTTTTCTAAGCCGCTAAACCGCTAATAGCCTTTTAGCAGCTAATCTGCTAATCCCTTAAGCCTTTAATAGCCGCTAAACCGCTAATCCGCTAAGCCACTAATAGGGTTGCTTCGCAAGACGAAAAAACTGCTAGACGAAGAGACTCGCAGAACGAATTAATTTCATCTTGCGAGGCACCACTGTACAGTGGTACCTCTAGATGCGAACGGGATCCATTCCGGAGCCCCGTTTGCATCTAGAAGCAAACGTAACCCGTGTCTGCGCGTGCACGGGTCATGTTTTGGCGCTTCTGTGCGTGACGTCATTTTGAGCGTCTGCGCATGCACAAGCGACGAAACCCGGAAGTAACGCGCTCCGTTACTTCCGGGTTGCCGTGAAGCACAACTCGAACACGCTCATCCCGAAGCACATTCAACCCAAGGTATGACTGCAATCTTTCGCTATCCACTTTCTCCATGCATCATTTTAGAAACCTCTATCATGTCACCTCTTACCCACCTTTTCTCTAAAAGGTCTCAAACGTGGCAACCTTTCTTCAGAGGGAAGCTGCTCCACAGAGAGCATTACCAAAATACGGGGCTTTGTTATTTTGAAACATTGACTCCTTTGCACTATTGCCTCTCTCATCTTCTGGCCCCAAGCCCAGATTATTATTTTTTTTTCAAGTGACAAGCATTGCCTGTTGCGAAGTGGCAGTGGCAGCTGCCTAAAGGAAAGAAGCCAAGCACACAGAAAACTCTTGAGATTCACCAGGAAATGCTTGATTTAATTTAAATCACCTTGTTATACTGAATTCATTACCGATAATATGCTGCATATTTTTTTTGTAAAATTGAAAAGCAGAAAATGCACCTCGGAACAGTACGTGAGACTCATCAGTTTGCCATGGGTAAAAATAAATAAATCCAAAACTACGCACCATGTACAGAGCCTAACAACAACATTTTTTTTTGCATGATACGGGCCTCCATTTAAGGTTTACTTATATAATCTGTGTTGCAACCCATTTAGGTTTATACAAGGAAGAAGGATGTACAATTACCAGGCATCTAATAGAATTAAGATGTATGAAGGAAAACCTCAGAATGACTGATACAAACTGTATTGGCATCATAATCCTGCAGATAGATGCCACTGCTTCAGCCTAAGACACTGAATGGGAACCCAGTGTGAAGAGACAAGGAAAACAGCCAATACTTTCAGAACTAATCAGTGCAAGCAAAACCACAGATCAGTCACATTAAGAAGGTAACCACTGTGAGCTACCTATCTTGGTATTACTGGATCATGTAAACAAGCTCTTGAAATAAAATTCATCTCCTTTGATACATAGAAGAAGAAGAAGAAGAAGAAGAAGAAGAAGAAGAAGAAGAAGAAGAAGAAGAGTTTGGATTTGATATCCCGCTTTATGACTACCCTAAGGAGTCTCATTCTCCTTTCCCTTCCTCCCCCACAACAAACACTCTGTGAGGTGAGTGAGGCTGAGAGACTTCAAGAAGTGTGACTAGCCGAAGGTCACCCAGCAGCTGCATGTGGAGGAGCGGAAATGCAAACCCGGTTCACCAGATTACGAGTCTACTGCTCTTAACCACTACACCACACTGGCTCTCTAGGACCTACCTATTCCCCCCCCCCTCCCCATATTTGTGGCTAGTTTCCATGGACTGAAACATTAATGGTAGCTGTCAATGCTTGGAGCGTTAGAAATAGGGTTTCCTGACCAATGAGTATGCAGATAAATAGAACCTGCAGATTCAGCTTTGTTCAAAAGCTTCCTCTGAGCATCTAGCTATCCCCTTTCCTCTCACTGTCACATTCCAATGTGACCAAGAACAAGAGTTATGCAGGAATAGAACTACTTCTCAGTGGCCAGAGTCACCAGAGAGAGGAAACGGGCTTCACCTCCCCCATAATGGTGTCCCTGAGAATACTGCTTTACTATGTCCTATACTTGAATGGAGGGGAAAGAACATTCAGCACTGAGGGTTTAACACTGTTGTAGGGGGAAAACCTGCTTGCAACAGGGGCACAACAGAGAACAGCAATCCTCTTCCCCTTTCTGAAGGAATGTCCAGGATTGCAGGGAAGGTGGCAAGAGGCCTGTTGAGGTATTTTTCTGAAAGCGCAGAGAGCAGAGTGGGATTGTGCCCATTAATGCTGCTGGCCCCTCTCTTGCCCCCTACCAGATTCCGGCGTCCCCATGAGAATTCAGGGGGTGGGGAGTCTGAACAGGTGGTCTATTACCTTTCCAAAGCCTCTTGCACCTCTAAAATGCAGCAGATTATTTCTGGGGGGTGTATTTTGTGACAAGTTGCCCTAGGATTGCCCTCTTGTGAGGAGAAAGTCACATTTGAAAGACACACAAACACACCCTTTATAACAATGCTATGATATCTGTACCAATGTACAAAGCATTTCCTAAGATATCTACCCTGTCAAAGTGCAGCTGGGAGGAAATTGCTGTTTCTGTCATCACAGGATTTGGCTGTTTCTGCAGTATCTAGCGACAACAACAGAAGTTATTGGATTTAATGGCCACCTCCAACGAGAGAGCTTCGGGCGGTCTTGTTTGGCTGCACATTACTTAAGAACAGCAGCAGCATGTAAGTGGCTTGTATTCTCTGCACTCTCCGCCACAAGGCCTCTGCAAGCGCTGCGTCTTCGGGCTGAAGTAGGACAGTATGCCTTAATCTAAATTCTCCAGGTATACCAAATCTGAACTAGAGCAGATTAATGATGGATTTCAGTAATGCAGTTTGAGCTGCCCAGCAGTATCTGCCTGCCTTCCAGCAGGGGAGACACAGAAACACACCCACCCACCCGTACCTATATTTATACATTATATTACAGCAGCTTCACTGGTTCCTTATGTCTACCAAATGCAATTCAGTTTGTTAATGAACTGGGATCCAAATATTGTGTCTAGCAAATGCAATTCAGATTGTAAATGAACTGGGATCCAAATATTTGAAAGAGCCCACCTCTATATCAGCCAGCCTATACACAAATATTGACAGTGAAGTCTCTGCTTACTTTCCTGCCCAGTGAGCAATAGTGACACAAGACAGGGGCTTCTCTGTGGTGGTACTCAATCTACAGAACTCCCGCTCCTCAGATATGTGGTTGGTGTCAACATTAACTTTTCAATGTAAACCAAAAATGTACCTCTTTACAAAGGCATTTGGTGATGACTGATGCATTAAGGTTGGCAATATTGTGGATTGTTTGCCTGCCCAGTTTGCACGTAATGCTAAGTTAAACCATGGCTTAGTATGAATGTGTGGCTTCCCAAGAGAGGATTGCAGCTGCTTTGTTCTTCTACACTGCAGCACTGCTGTGATCTAAGCCAAGGTTTGGTTTAGCATGTAGTCTGAACTAAGCTGCATTGTGTTTTGTATGATTTTTTTTAATACTATTAAAAATCTGCAGTGTGAATCTTGTTTTAATATAGAGATTTCAGTTTGTAAGCTGTCTTGGGATCATTAGATAAAGGCTGGTTTAGAAACTAATTAATGTAATAACATATGTTAGGGGTGATGTAAATTGAGCAGTTAATGTGCATAACAACCGGCCATAGTGCACATTCATCAGGCTCATACAGAATGTGCACATAATTTGCCCACAAAGTGAGAAAAAGTTGATTTTTATATGGAGCCCCACCACTTCTTCATGCTGCTCAGATGCTCAGCCCATGGGTATGTTGGAAACTACATAAGATAAAGCGGTAGCCAGAAGCAGCCCAGAGGGTGCAGATTTCACATTTTGGAACCGGAGACAGAAAACAAGAACATGCTTCTTGCAGACTATGCATACTGACAAACAAAATGCAGTTGAGATATGCATATTCTCCAAAGCTTACTGGGGGTTATGCACACTGGCCAGAGAGTTTACAATACGCAGTTGAGATATATACATTCCCTAAGTCCTGCTGGAGGTTATGCGCAGTGATTGGAGAATGTTCAAAATCCAATTGATATATGACTACTCCCCAATGCCTGTTGAATATTATGTATATTAGCCAGGAAATATGTGAAATTCCCTCTTCACTGATCGATTACATGCACATTCTTCATGTGGCCTGGTGAATGTGCACACTGGCTGGTTAATGCACATTAACAACTCAATTAATATTACCAACATTACCAAATCCCACTCCTCCCTCTTGCTTACCTCCATTTTCCAGAAGGGAAATTTTGAGGGCATTTCCTTCAATGACAAAGTGTCAAAGTAGCATGCCAAGCATCCATGTAACAACTCACCCACTCCAAAACAGCCAAGAATGAAACCAGGGGTTGCCTAGAAACCACAATGTACTACCTACAAGGAGCAGCTAGCATTGACTCCAAACCAGCCAGGAGTGTGCTGCTGCTGTCTTTGTACGCACACATTTGATCTAATAAGGAGATCAAGAGACACTCCTTCATCCTGCTATCTGTTCTGCACTGTCACAAGTAGCTAGTGTGGGTCTACAAGATTAATGAAGTTTGGGTCTTGATCTTTCATCTTCCCACTGTTCCCACAAACAAAGCTTTAAATACCACCTATTTTGATACACATGCTGATTTTTCTGTTGTGCCCTTTAAACTTCAAGCTACCTCTGCAAAGCTGCAATTCCTTTGATGGCACAACCAATACACACTTGCTGACAAAAACAAACTGTGTGCCACTGAAGAACAAAGAATGCTTGGGATAAGCTGAACCAGTGGAGGAACTATAGCACCACCATCATGCTTTTTGACATGTTCCCATCAATAACTAAGCTGCATTATATTTTGCTTACTCTAGAAGGGCTTGATTGTGAACTGAGATTTGGTGACTTCAGCTGCACAAAAATTTGAGGAAAGAAGAAGAGCCTGTCGATTTATTCTCAAAGTGCTGCAATTCCCAACAGGGGATCCTGTTTAGTATTTCTGCTTGCTTTGAACATTATAAATCTTTTGACCTTGAAAATAGGATCAACTGCTGAGAAGCTCGGGTATCAGATATATGATATTTCAATCATTCTGTTCTCAGGAATCAAATGGGAGAGCAGAACAACATGCAGTTACTGTATGTGAAAGATCTCATTTGCCTTGTACCTTCTTCCTTCAGAGCCAGTGTGGTGTAGTGGTTAAGAGCGGTAGTCACGTAATCTGGGTAACCGGGTTCGCGTCTCCGCTCTTCCACATGCAGCTGCTGGGTGACCTTGGGCCAGTCACAGTCTCTCAGCCCCACTCACCTCACAGAGTGTTTGTTGTGGGGGAGGAAGGGAAAGGAGAATGTTAGCCGCTTTGAGACTCCTTAAAGGGAGTGAAAGGCAGGATATCAAATCCAAACTCTTCTTCTTCAGATATGGAAACATTCTGGGGCAGGATAGAGATCTAGCATGGATTGGGAAGAAATCTACGGATGTCAGATACTTTGTGCACATTTTCCCCTTCTAAAAAAAAACTTCTGATGATGGTTAATACACTCCTACATAGATAAGTAATCAATTATAACATTTCAAAAGAAACTGCAAGTAATCGTCCAGATCTGAACATATTTACCTGCAAGCGAATCTCACTGAGTTCAGATGGACTTCCTGTGCTTAGGGCCACAACCTTAAAAAATAATCATTAGCAATGCTGATGCATAAGGGAGGGGGGGGGAATTCTAGTAGTGAAATTCATTAACTAATCACACTACATAAAGCAGATCAGGACAGACATGCAAGCTTTCAGGATTAAAGGATCACATCTTCAGGCAGGAAGTTAACTACGAGGTAATAAAGAAAAAGAAGAGAGTTCACATTATCCAAGTTCCCACCCAAACCAGGATGCTTAAAAGTCAACAATTATAGTAGGCCTGGATGAAAGTAACAATGCTTTTGCTCCCAGGTTCCCAAATGATTTTTAATGAGGGGATACTTGGATCTCATAATTTTTGCTGTGTGCTAATGGAAAAGGAGCTCATGCTCTGTTCCTGTTGTGGAGACATCCTTTGTAGTAAAGCAATCATCTTAATCTGCAAAGAAATCAAAAGGGCTAAGAAGGGATTTAGCAAGGTTAGTAATGAAGCATTCCAGCTCCCCTTGCCCCTAAACCGCGTCCCTGTACTTTTGGGAAAGAGGGCTCTGCCTCCCAGGATGATGGTGACAACAACACCTTTAATAAACACTGTCTTTAGTTCACAGGAAGAGGGAGATTAAAACTAAATTCAAGGTGTTTCCTGACAGGCAACAGCAACATTAAGATGTATGCTCTCATAACATCCTAAAGCTGTTTATCACCTCTGTGCATAAATTGGAAAGCCTTCCTACTTACTATATTGTGTGGACACTTCCTTCGACCTCTAATAGGGTTAATCTCCTTGAAATACAAAAAGCAATTTTGCTATCTCGAGCCAGCAACTGGGCTCCCAGAGTAGACCCATTGAAATTAACTGGCTTAACTTATAATCATAGAATTGTAGAGTTGGAAGAGACCCCACGGGTCATCTAGTCCAGGGGTCAGCAAACTTTTTCAGCAGGGGGCCGGTCCACTGTCCCTCAGAACTTGTCCCTCAGGACTATATTTTTTTTGGGGGGGGGGGAATGAAGGAATTCCTATGCCCCACAAATGACCCAGAGATGCATTTTAAATAAAAGCACACATTCTACTCATATAAAAACACCAGGTAGGCCCCACAAATAACCCAGAGATGCATTTTAAATAAAAGGACACATTCTACTCATGTAAAAACATGCTGATTCCAAGACCATGCGTGGGCTGGATTTAGAAGGCGATTGGGCTGGATCTGGCCCCCAGGCCTTAGTTTGCCCACCCATGATCTAGTCCAACCCCCCACAATACAGGAATCTTAGCTAAAGCATCTATGTCAGATGGCCATCCTACCTCTGCTTAAAAACCTCAAAGGAAGCAGAGTCCACAACCTCCCGAGGGAGCCCATTCCACTGTTGAACAGCTCTTAACGTCAGAACAGTATCCCTGATGGTTAGTCAGAATCTCCTTTCTTGTAACTTGAAGCCATTTGTTCAAGTCCTACCCTCCAGAGCAGCAGAAAACCAGCTTGTTCTCTCTTCCATGTGACAGCCCTTGAGATATTTGAAGATGACTATCATATATCTTCCCCATCTCCCCTTTTCCAGGCTAAACATACCCAACTACCTCAACCATTCCACACCCTTGATCATCTTGGTTGCCCTCCTCTACAGACGTTCCAGCTTGTCAACATCCTTCTTAAATTGTGGTGTCCAGAATTAGACACAGTATTCCAGGTGTGGTCTGACCCAGACACAATAGAGCAGTATTAATACTTCCCTTGATCTGGGCACTAGACTTCTGTTGAGGCAGCCTAGAATAGCATTAGCTTTTTTTTTTTTTTTTGCTGCTGCATCATTCTGCAGAATCATGTTAAGCTTGTGGTCCGCTAAGACCCATAGATCCTTTTCACATGTAATGCTAGTAAGCCACTTAGTTGTACCCATTAATTTCAATGAGTTTACTCTGAGTAGATCCAATATTGGATGCAACCCCATTTTAACCGCTGCAACTGTTAACAGAATGATTGATTCAAACTTTGATAAATGAGAATACAATAATAAATTGCAACCGAACCAGCACCCTACTTACATAAATGCAAGCATCAAGGTAAAGCAACTTACATTCTCTGAGTGGTAGGTACATATAAAACTGACCAAGCAGTTCCTGCCTTCAGTTGCCAGTATGAGAACCTTAATTGTCACTGTGACATGAAAGATTGAAAATCAGGCCTCTATAAATATTCTTGCCAGAGACAGATGCCCTGACACTCTGGTAAGGAGCTCACAGACACCTTTCCCCAACTTAGGAGAAGTCTCTTACACTGCACTAAGTGTTGGATTTCTGCAGACTGCAGAGCTCAGCGTAAGAGATTGCACTCTGCATGTGCCAAAGGGCTTGAGAAAAAATGTCAGGGGAAGGGATATGTGTGTTGTACTGCACTGAGCTTCAGCAGGAGGAAGCCCAGTATGATGAGCGTATGGAGAGGGAACCAGCCATCTGGCTGACTGGTATGTGTGAGGGTGGGTGGGGGAGACCCGCTATGGAGCCCTCTAGTGGGAGGGAGGGAAGGTTCAGCACAGTTGTTACTGAGCACCAGGGCAGAAAGCATCATGCGTGCAACAACAAGCAAAGCTGCAGGCTCCAGTGATATCTGATGATGGTTGCAAAAGGCTTTGGCATGTGGAGAGCAAATAAGCTGGTGAGGGATGCCCTCTCATGTTCCCGAGAGACCAGGAGGTCTTGAAAGACGAGGGAATAAGCAGGTGCAGCTTGGAGGTTGCTTTGAAAAGCTCTGTCCAGTTAACTGTTCCACTGCAGCTGAGGTTTGATTCTGGGGCTGCTTCCCACTGTGCAGCAGTGAACTAAATTCAGCATTAAAGAATGGAAAACTCATTCTTCGGACTCAGTTCCTGTGGCACACACAGAGGGCTTTGTAGGAAGGAGAAGGGCTGACCATTGAGCTGAACCAAGATTTGTGATTCCTGATCAAGTAACAGAGGGCTCCACTCAATGGAGAAGGTCCCTCTGTTGTGGCCCAGAGTTTCTGACATGAGCTTTGTGGCACAGGAGCCACCACAAAGCATCCCCCTCCCATGAAAGTGAGATGGGGTCCTTAAAAGGAAAATAGGAAGTTATGTAACAAATGGCGGGGGGGGGGGGCAGGGAGACTAATCTACTTCCAAGCTGAAGGAGCAGCATGAAAATGGACACATCAACCTAATGAGCGGAAGCTGTGAAAATAGAGAATTCCATGCTGGAAAACATTAGGACAGGACCTGAAAATAAAACTGCCGATATCGTCATGCTTTTATACAAAGCTCTATGGTGCTATCACACTTGGAATACTGTTCATCACTGAGTCACTACATCTTATAAAGGAAATCATGGAACTGGAAAAGGTGTGCGAAAGGGAAACCAAAATTATCAGGAAGCTGGAACAACAGTGTTTGGGAGCTTCTTAATTTAGGAAGGGGATGCGGGTGGCACTATGGTATAAACCACTGAGCCTAGGGCTTGCCGATCGGAAGGGTTGGCGGTTCGAATACCTGCGACAGGGTGAGCTCCCCATTGCTCGGCCCCTGCTCCTGCCAACCTAGCAGTCTGAAAGCACGTCAAAGTGCAAGTAGATAAATAGGTACTGCTCCGGTGGGACAGTAAATGGCATTTCCGTGCACTGCTCTGGTTTTGCCAGAAGCGGCTTAGTCATGCTGGCCACATGACCCGTAAAAATTGTCTGCGGACAAATGTCGGCTCCCTTAGCCAGTAAAGTAAGATGAGCGCCGCAACCCCAGAGTCGTTCACGACTGGACTTAACTGTCAGGGGTCCTTTACCTTTTTTAATTTATGAAAGATGCAAGTAAGCAGGGACATGATCCAGTGTCATAAAATGACACATGGTGTGAAGAACATGTACGTTTTTCTCCCTCTCTCATAATATTAGAACCTGGGGTTACCCAGTGAATCTGAATGGTGGGAGCTTCAGAACAGACAAAATCAAGTACTTCTTCACACACTGCGTGGTTAAAGTTATGGAATTCATATCCATAAAATGCAGCAATGGTCAACAACTCAAGACAGCTTCAAAAGGGGGCTGGACAAATTCACGGAGAAAAAGACAAACAATAGCTACTAGTCAAGATGGCTATGTGCTACCTCAGCCTTCTGCAACCTAGTGCCCTCCAAATGTTTTGGACTACAATTTCCCTTAGTTCCATCTAGTATGGTCAATGCTCAGGGATGATGGGAGTTGTAGTCTAAAACATCTGGAGGGCACCTAGATGGGGGATGTTTCTGAATACCAGTTGCTGGGGGGAAAGCAGCAGGGGATGACTATTGCTCTTAAGTGCTGTTTGCTGGCTTCCTCCCAGATCATACTAGGAGAAGCAACATGGCAAACCAATTAAGTTTTTCAGTCTAATCTAGCAGGGCTCTTATGTGCTAACGACAGAGAGCCATTTCAGAGGCTGGAGATGGGTGAGACAATACTAAAGTAGAAATACTAGTTCAGCAGGGGAGTTTCCAACAAACTGCAAAGGGAAAACACAGGAGTAAGGAAAAGCCATCAATGAGAAGAATTCAGTAGGTTAGAAAAATACACGGGCACTGTGCTGACACAGTAGTTAAGAAAGCTGTACAAAACATATTAGATGTATATAAAGCACCATTTTCAAAACCCATTTATTTCCCTCTAATCTCTAGGCAAGATGTAAACGTTCTTGGACCCCATCTTAGATTCATAATTTTGTTTTCCAGGGAAACCGAATGAGTCGAAATTCTTCAGCTTTCGTAACAGAGGAGTTATGATACATTTTTGTAAATAATATTCTGCATGCCTTTGGGGCTAGCTGCAAAATCTGTTTCCTTCTCAAGTATTTGGGGGTGAGACAGATATTAATGAGAAAACTATTGGCAATATATTCCTGCTTCTGCATCTTGTGTAACTTCAGAATAGGGGTGGGGGTGGGGTTGGTCTGCTTTTTCCAATTCTTGTGCATATGATCTACCCTCTCCTGTATCAGAGCTTCACTAGGTTTCTGGTCTAAGTGTGTGGGCAGGATTTGTTTATCATCCTTCTGAACAGACTTATTAAAATGAAAGAAATGTTTTCACAAGAGATGCTTTATGAGATACTCACACAACACCGGAAATGCACAATCAAGCAATAAACAAGCAAGATGAAAACAAAAGCCATGAACTAGGCAAGGGAGAGCATAAGGACATGATAGGATCTGCCTACGCATATGAAAGGCAATGATGGTGGATATTATGCATTATTACTATGTATTATTTTGGAGTATTCTATTCTAGGCATGTCACACACTTTATTTCATCAGCCTAGTTCAGCCTGCTCCTCTGTTTCCATCAGTATTTTAACATGTTAGGACAGAACTATCAGTATCAAGAGAACATATTGCAAATGGATCACACATTATTAATTTTTTTTGTCAGTAATGAGCCACCATCAAAATCAAGCTGAAACAGTAGAGTTTTTGAAATTCACCATTACTGGGGAAAGAGATAGGTTAACACACCAAAAGTTCACCTTAAGGGCTGAGGAAATGCACACATGTAGATAACATGCAAAATTAGCACCAACTCTATTAAAGACCAAACTGAAATCAGCTGCAATTTCCACGCAGGTTGGAGCACACCCTTGAAGATGTCCATATGCCCTGTAATACTGCACCTGCTATAGGTAGTCTGTCATCTGTTTCCTAGGTGGTATTATCTGACAGTCTTTCTTCCCCATGTCCACATGCCATTTGGAGTAGACAGTTCAAAACATAAAATTGCTGGTATTACTACTAAAATTGGTGCCTCTCTCAGCTGCTAAAAATACCAAGACTGGGCCAAACTACAATGTACTACAATAACTTCTTATTCATATTCCATAGCTCTTGATGGACCAAATACTGTCGAGATTTCAAAATGAACTATTCTATCACCTCTGACATGTCCTTGGCTGGCTTCCCTCACATTTTTAGCTAACAGAAAGAAGCTGAGAAATGATCTGAGTTCTACTAACTGCAAATGACATTTAGCGTTTACTATAACTGATAGCACCTGAGAGCAAATAGCAGGAATCATTTAGGACAAGGTGGCTTTCTTTGGACTTTGTGGTTTTCCTTCATTAATTAGACTATAACACTAAGGGTTTCTAGGTCCCATCGACATTAATGTGACTTAGTAGTGCACAACTTGTGTTAGATTATGACCAGTTAAACAGCATCCTAAAGAAAGTAGAGAAAATATAGATCCGCAACACACTGCATTGATCTCTTCAGCTGTTCAGGGATATATAAACCCACACGCACACTCTCTTCTACAATCACTGCATAGACCACTTGGAATGTGAACATTTACAAAGAGTGCTGGCATCCCAAACAGGAAAGTGGCATAGTGATGCTTCAAAGCTGCTCAGATTTACTGAGATTAGAAATCCCAAGTAAAATATTTCAGAAGCTTTTCCTCTTTTCTCCAGAATGTGGCAACGACAAGCAGGAAAATATGGAAAATTGAAACTAGTCCATGAAAACACATTCTCTGAGAATGAAGAGTAGAAGTTAAAACGGAAGTAGCTGCCATTGAGAAAGTTGTTTCAAAGCAAGTAGTACAGAGTATCAGAAGTAGATTGTGTGATTTCACAAGGAAAAGAGGATAGGGAGAAGAAACCTATCAATGGCTACTAGCCATGATGGCTATGCTCTATCTCCAAAGTTGGAAGCAGCAGTGCTTCCAAATACCAGTTAATGGAAACCACAGGAGGGGGAAATGCTCTTATGCGCTGTTCTGCTCCCTGGTTTCCCACAGGCGTCTGGATGGCCACTGTGAGAACAGGGTGCTGGATGCCATTGGCCTGATGATACAGCATGCTATTCTTATGTCTCCCTAGAACAAGGCATAAATACCTGAGCCTCCTTAAGTGTAACAGCAACAAAACAAGGGGGCTGAGCAGGTAGAGCTCTCCCTTCTGCCAAAGTTTGGAGTAGATAGACAGACGGGAGAGAAAAATGAACAATCCAAGACATGTGGCCTCCTAAGAGGTACAATACAGAAGCAAAAGGTTGTTGTTGTTGTTTAGTCGTTCAGTCGTGTCCGACTCTTCGTGACCCCATGGACCAGAGCACGCCAGGCACTTCGGTCTTCCACTGCCACCCGCAGTTTGGTCAAACTCATGCTGGTAGCTTTGAGAACACTGTCTAACCATCTCGTCCTCTGTCGTCCTCTTCTCCTTGTGCCCTCCATCTTTCCCAACATCAGGGTCTTTTTCAGGGAGTCTTCTCTTCTCATGAGGTGGCCAAAGTATTGGAGCCTCAGCTTCACGATCTGTCCTTCCAGTGAGCACTCAGGGCTGATTTCCTTAAGAATGGATAAGTTTGATCTTCTTGCAGTCCATGGGACTCTCAAGAGTCTCCTCCAGCACCATAATTCAAAAGCGTCAATTCTTCGGCGATCAGTCTTCTTTATGGTCCAGCTCTCACTTCCATACATCACTACTGGGAAAACCATAGCTTTTACTATACGGACCTTTGTTGGCAAGGTGATGTCTCTACAAAAGGTACTGCAAGCCAAAATAGAGGGCTGCCTTATGATTAACCTGAAAGATTAATAGAGGAGGTGGAAGCCTTTGATCCCCAGTTCCAGGAAGATCCCCTAAAGGAGTCCAGACCCACATCTGAAAGGGGGTTGGTGCCTAGCAATGATCAAGAACAACATTCTCCTTAAAGGCTTCTTGCCTTTGGGGCCCACTATACTTCAAAATTGTACACAGAAAAGAAAACAGCAGAACAGCTTTTCACATAATTCAATTTGAAAATACTGAATGGAGAATTATGTAACCCAAGATTCTTTTAATTTTATTTTTAATTTTCTTCGAGTTACTTTTGACACATCCTATTCCCATCACATATGGGGGGATCACCTCTCCCTTTTCGGCATTTCCAGCGTGTGATTGAATAATTTTAATTAATCTTCTGTATCTGGTCCAGAGTGATATATCTTGGAACATTTCCCTTTATTCTCATATGTAAGGAGAACTTGTGTGGCTCTTGCAAAACCTTTCCCCAGATATCTAATTGTATGTCTTCTCTAATACTTTGAACTCGTTTTATCATGTAACCTTTCATTTGTTCTGGCTCTGTATCATACCTATTAAGCAGATGATATATTTCTGTCATCATGTGTTTCATAGTTCTCATAATAAGCTGTTCAAGATCTGTCATATCTCTTACTTGCTGATTTAATCTTAAATTTCACTGTACACAAGCTTTAATCTGGAAATACGCAAACCAAGGGGGATTTCTTCCCAGTAATCAATTCTGTATTGCAGTGCAAGAAATCATGGCACCATGTCAGATCTTCAATCTTGAAAAGATGATTATTACTCTACAGCTGAAGAACAGGAGTTATGTCTCCCTTTTATCTTATCCTGCAAAGACTCCAAGGGAGAACAATCTGGGCTGTTGTTTTGTAAAGCCCTAAACAGCTTGGGACCAGCCAACTTAAAGGACCGCCTTTCTCTATACATTCCTATCCATTCTTGGAGATCTGATGGAGATGCATCGCTAACTTCCTCCTATGACATCTGTCCAGTGGCCACAAAGAATTGGATGTTTAGCACAACAGCATATATATCATGGAATTTATGGCCTTTGTATATTAGGCAAGCATCCTCCGTGCTTAGTTTTATACACCAGCCGAAAACATTTTCATTTCCACAAGCTTATCTTGCCACGCAATCCAGTTTTATGTTCTTCTGATCTTTGCCTTTTTATATTTTCACTTTTGATTTTATAGAGCTTTTTATGCATAGTGTTTTGAGGAGATTTATTTTCTTGATTTAGCTGTATAGAAATTTATGTCTGTATGTATAAATATTGGTCCTATATTCCAGTATATCACAGTATATTCCAGGTGGGGTGACGACCATGTTACTCTTTGCTGCAAAAGCACCTTAAGAGCCTTGTAGAATCTTAAAACTAAAGACATCTCAAAGAATTATTAATTTATTATGCCACAAGCTTTTGTGGACTATAGGAATAAAAGTACAGTGGTACCTCGGTTTAAGAACAGTCAGGTTTAAGAACGATTTGGTTTACAAACTCTGCAAAACTGGAAATAGTGTCTTGGTTTAAGAACTTTACCTAGGTCTAAGAATGGAATCCGAACGGTGGAAGGGCACCGGCGGCGGGAGGCCTCATTAGGGAAAGTGTGCCTCAGTTTAAGAACAGTTTTGGTTTAAGAACGGACTTCTAGAACAGATTAAGTTTGTAAACCAAGGTGCCACTGTATGTTCTATAGGAAACAGGTATTAGGAAACTGGCTTGTATCACTCTACTTCAAGGGCAGTCAATGTGGTCCCCTCTAGATGTTGCTGAATTGCCACAGGGATGGCTAACCTCTGGAGGGCCACAAATGAGCTGCCCCTAGATTACAAGTCACATAATCCCTGACAACTGGATATGGTCAGCAACATCTGAAAAGCAACACATTGGTTACCTCTGCTTTTGAGTTTAGACTCATCAACTGTCTATCCACAGTAAGCCCACAGCTTTACTTACAAGACCACAACCTTACATGAGTGGGGGTGGGGGGCATAAATAAATGGAGAGCCAGGGAAGCCCACCATTCTCTGCTCCCCTTTTATTTATTCCCCCACTCCACCCATGTACCCAGCAGGCTTTCCTCACTTACCAGGCTTTAAGAAGGTCGTGGGAGGGTTCTGACAGCATCCCAGAGCCCTCACATGGCCTCCCCAAAGCCCAGGAAGCATGGCACCTTCCTTGCCAGCCTCTGGGAAAGAGGTGCGAGGGCTCTGGGAGCGTCCCAAGGGCTGGTAAGGAAGGAGTCTCCTTGCCTAGCTGGGCCTTGGAAGGTCACAGGAGGGCGCTGGGAATCTCTAACACAGCTATTCCTCTGGAAAATATTTAAGGAACACTCTCATGGATTATTTTAGAGATTGTGATGGCCTTAGTACCAAGGTATTTCAAGGGAGGTTATAAATGTGTTAAATGTCTCAACTTCTCATTTGCTAAGCATTGCCCATAAAACAGCAAAGTCAGCAGAAAGGATTCAGGAATCCTCATTATCTATTTTCTCTGATCACCCTGTTAAGAATTTTAAACCTACCATCTTTGTGACCTTGCTAAGATGTCTGTTTTCCTCCCCCATTCCATTCAAGGTTTTTCCATTTATGTGGAGGAGGGAAAAGACAAAAGCCATTTCCGCTTCTTCCAGGAGTCACAATTGATCCAATTTTCCAAGCATTAGTGGCAAGGCAATCTGCTTCCTTCCTCGTGTCTATTGGATTACAGGGGTACTGAAGGACACGGACAGCATGTGGGAGGAGAGCATCAAAGCTTTTGTACAGGTGGAACAGTCCTTGTTCTGCATAAGAGAAAGCATACTATAACCAAGCATTTCCTTAACAGGTAAGATATTGGAGAAAATCTATTTCTGTGAGGGATATGCGTGCACAGGAGAAGCAGATGCTTGCTTAAATATTGACTGAGAAACATTTGATTGAAAGCCGTCACTAAAGTCAATGTTTGAGATCAGTGGATTTTTATTAGAATTCAGATATCTTCAGCCTTCATTTTTTTTTTAAAAAAAACAAACCCGAACAATTCTAACCTTAATGGCTAAAGAGAAAAGCTACATTTCTTATATTCCTACTATTCCTAATGAGAATACACACTTTTCACTGTAGTTGTTATTATGTAAAATATACATACAGTTATGAGTTTGAGGCTCTCAGACATACAACTCTGCCCTCTAAACAGTACTTTTGCAGAAGATATCCCTAAACTTTAGGCTTCCAAAGCTAGCAGCATTAAATGGAAATGCGCTGTTAGCACCCTTATGCTGTTCTCCATTTCAGCTAAAGTCCCAAAACATGGACATGAGCTTATCAGGAAAAAGATAATGGGCTAGCCATCTCCTGATGTGATTCAGCAAATGTATTCTTCCAAGTCTTGGAAAGCAAAGAGAACATAACATATTTGCTTTCATCATTTCTAAGCATTTCCTGCCACTGAAAGGCTGACTCATCAGTTTTTCCAGCATCAGGGGCCATCAGTAAAAGAGCTTTCAGTTATGCCAGGAGGCTGGAATGCTCAACTGATGGAAGACTTATATTTCAGAAAAATAGTAGCACTTTCCATGCTAAAAATGAAATGCCACAGAAGCCAGAGAATCATAGCCTTTAAGGAGAAAAAGCAACCCGGACGCTGATCATCCCCCGACATCCCACTGAGAATCGAATTGTGCCAATTTGATTCAAATGGTGTTAATTAAATAAAAATGAGAAGTAGCTGCAGGTCTCAGGCTCATGAGCTCAAAACCAATGTGAAATTTAGCACATCACAAAACTGATGCAACAATGCAAGGGTAGCCAACAGACGGCTATCCAGATGTTGTTGAATTACAAAGGTAAAGGTAAAGGGACTCCTGACCATTAGGTCCAGTCATGGCTGACTCTGGGGTTGCGGTGATCATCTCGCTTTATTGGCCGAGGGAGCCGGCGTACAGCTTCCGGGTCATGTGGCCAGCATGACTAAGCGACTTCTGGCAAACCAGAGCAGTGCACGGAAACGCCGTTTACCTTCCCGCCGGAGTGGTACCTATTTATCTACTTGCACTTTGACGTGCTTTCAAACTGCTAGGTTGCCAGTTGTTGGATTACAACTGGCTGTTAATTATCTACCTGGCTAGGTTCAAGGTGCTGGTTTTGGTGGATAAAGCCCTATACAGCTTGGGACTAGAGTACCTGAAACATCACCCCTCATATACCCAGTCAATCACTGTGCTCTGCAGGTGAGGGCCTCCTGCAGTTACCATCTTATCAGGAGGTCCGTACCCTTTGAAATTCTCTCCCCTTGAATATTAGACAGAGGCCATCTCTGTTATCTTTCGGGTGCCTACTGATGATGACCTTCCCCTTTCAACAAACCCTTTAAGTAGATATCTCCCCCAGTCACAAGTGTCCATAGTAATCAATAAATTGTGAAGTTTCCCACTGGTCGAATCCTGAAAGAGAATTACAGCTGCATGGCTTGGAGAAGCTCCTTTTGGGTAAATATGAGTTAACATGGGAATGTTTCGTAACATGCTATCTGTATTCTCAGGTCACAGCAACCACTTTAACAATATGTTTTTGAATCTGCAAACTTCCACAGCTACAGAGTGACATACCATGCCACCTTTCATCGTTGTTCAGAATATGATGTGCTACAGAACTGGTAAACACGTTTCCATGTTAACTTGTGCTTATACAAAGGAAGCTTGACCAAGCCATGCAGCTGCAGTTCTCTAGAAGGGTTCAGCTGCCATTTCAAGTGACAATAGCGATGGAGAAACGAAGTCCATGACATTATATTCTGTAACTGTGTAGAGAAGCGGTAGCCCATATGGTGCCCTCAAATTGTTGAGGACATCAACAATTACTTACTACTTAGCAACCCACATCCTACCGAAGTCACTGCTGGATTATGCTCATGCTACTGACTACGAGTAAAACAAAAGCTTACCAAAGAGTATGATAGTGTGAAATCAGTACTTGCCAGCACACTGCATAATAGAGACTAATTCTGAATAGCAGAAGCAAGATATGGCTACGCAGCCTGTGTTCCAGCATTCTACTGTTATCTGTGTGAAAATAATTTTTTTATTCAAGTAAATATCAACAGCTGAATCTAAAAGGGACCAACTATAACCTTAGATGGAGGCAGTTTCTCTTCCAGCTCTGTGGAGGGTACAAGGTTCAAGGTCCTTCTCTCCAGCCTCTGCCTTTTATTGTCTTTTAAATTAAATTTATTCTCCCTGTAGTGACTATGCCCACCTACAGACTTCCATAAATATTAAGAACACACAGTGCCAGTGTTAACAGTGCCATCATTATTACCTTTCCACCATCTCATCACTGCCAAACACACCTGGATTCAGGGTGTCTCTGAAACAAGCTTTGATTTTTTGGAGTAGGGGAGGTACACATGCTATTATAGTTCTTTTGTTTTTTTAATTAGATTTTGAACTCCAGTTTACCCACTGCCAGGAAACATCTCTAGTAACTCAGGAGTTGAAAAGCCAAAGCTATTTTAATTCCAAAATAAGAAAAAAACATAATCAACTCCTCAGAAATATCTTGAAAGAAGTCTGTCACAGAATAAAATGCATACTTTAAACCCCAGCTTTCGGTTAAATATTCCTCTGAAGTGGTAGAACTACAGAATTATTTTTCACTCTGCTCATTTCGTGGATTTGTATGGATTTATAGCAATTATTTTACAAACCAACACACACTTTCCTTTATGTCTCTTGGTTTTGTTTAAAAAAAACAAAAAAACTCTGGTCATGCTTTCTGTTCAAAAGGCCACCCCATATCTTTGTTGTCTTACTGTTCTTTATACAAAATGGTTCCCATAATAGATGCTAAAATGTAAGTATAAGCATCCTTGGGCTGATTAGCTCCAATGAAAAATTGCATATAAATTCAACTAAGGCAGCAGTAGCGTATCAAGCTAATTAAGTTTTTTACTCTGACTTGTCTAACTATTCAGTGATTCCTACCACTGAATACATCATTAAAAAACAAAAAACAACAACCTTGTTCTAAATTTTATAACAAGTGCAAAATGTGGTTTCACCAATGGCATCACCACAATCCTGTACGTGTTTATTCAGAAGTATGTCTCATTGAATTGAATGGGACTTCCTCCCTGTGTATCACAGCCCGAGTCTATGTATGTTAAAGATGTAAGAGCATATGAACAGCCCAGTCACCATCTACTAGTCCAGCATCTTCTTCCTGGTGTGGCCAACCAAATGGAGTTAGGAGGGATGGTGGGAGTTGGAGTCCAACAACTCCTGGAGGGCTACAGGTTCCTCATCCCAAATGGTGGAGGTTCTAGGTAGAATTAAAGTTTTTTAAAAATCAAATATAATTTTAAAATGCTGCCAGTTTTGCCTGCCACAATTAATATTTGCAAGACTTATTTTATCTCATGCTGTAATATTGCTACTTATAGTCTTTATTTTCCAAACAGGTTTAAAGTTTAAGTTTATAATAAACTTAAGAGATATGATGAACTAGATTTCTGTGGCACAATTTTATAAGCATTAATAGATAAGTATTTTTTATGTTTATGATTATCTGTTTATGTCAGCGTTTCTTTAGGAAACTTGAAGTATATGCTCATAGTAGTATATGTATAGTGATCCAAATAACATGAGAAAACTAGCAAAGAAAAAAAGCTTGCTTCTCATCGAGATCAATTAGACACAAACTGAAAATAATCCATGGAGATAAGTTTGATGACACTGATGTTTTCAGAAAATCCTGCCCAGAATTCCTAACTCTGAATACTAACTGCTGGAAACTGCAGGAAGGAAGAATGCTTGTGTGCTCAGGTCTTGCTTGACGATTTCCCACAGACATTTAGTTGGCCACTGTGACAATAGGAATGCTGTACTAGATGGGTCCATTGGCCCAATCCAGCAGGCTTATGGTATGCATACTTAGGGATAGACATTGAACTGGAAGTTGTGGCAACCTCTGAAAATGGTGGCCATATGTCTAGTTTCTCCTCCACCATCATGCCAAGCACAAGTAACCTCATGCTTGCATCCCCCCCCCCATCAATTAAAATGTGTAGTGCAGGTGGAAAAAGGGTACACAGTGATGCCACTGCATGAGGTCAGTTTGTGCTAAGTTATGCATTTAGTGTATGTTTGGCCCTTATTTCAGAATATGTTCCACTCCAAGTAGGGCTTCCTGCAAAATAGACGCACATGGAGTTAAGCTGTTGTCTTGCTTCCACTTCAATAAAGGAAGGTTCAGGATCTAAAATTAGGGCTTTTGTTTTCTCCCTTTATCTAGTATTTGAGATGAAAGAAATTTGAACTCTCCAAAAGGTTGAAGAAAAATAGACAGATTTTGGGAAAACAAGCAAATCAAGACAAGTACAAAAGGATGGTTCAGATGACTTGAAGCTGCTTCTTCCAAGCAATGATGTGAGGCGCTTACATGCAGTTATAAACACGGGGTGAAATACAATGTGAACTCTAATAACCTATGTTTTTTTAAAATACTGGAATGCTGTAGTACACATTTGCTATAACTATTATGTCAGTTTACATCAGCAGCACGTCTTGAGTTGTATTCACTTTCAAAGAATTATACTTTCTAGAACATCACTTTTTGTTTTAAAAAGTCCAGTTATCCTACTCCTGTAGGATTGCTGATTCAAGACTTTTTCTACTTTATTAATCATGCATTTAATAAATTAAACAAATTTCTGTATCACCAAAACCACATGAAGATGGTGGAATAAAGTCTATGTTAACATACAGCATTTTCTTTTTCAGTTTCCTATCACAGTTTGATGTTAGAGCCAAAATAGTTTAAACAAAGTATGCTTCTTTTCAATCGCCTCCCCATCCCCAGATTTACATAACCACTTCGATATTGATTTCAAAATGTTCATTCCCCTTTTGGTATGAATCTGTAGCAATACCCTCAGAGCATAATTTCCATTATTTTGCATTTGCCCCAAACAATTTTATTTCTCAGCACTAAAAATATCCCCCTCATTGAATGCATCCCTCTATTTCTATTCTCCCCCCCCCGCCCCACACACTTTCAGCATTCTGTACAACAACTGCGGTGAACGGTTATAGATACCAGTCAGTTATCTGTATTGGAACTTGAAATTGTTTCCATGTGTGTGTTTTTTAAAACTGTTGCTATATATGTAACTGTTCAAATTGCTTTTATATATGCAATTGTGTTACATAAGTTTTGAGATTTCTTCCTAGGAAGTGTTTCATAAATAAATACACCTTTTAAAGAATGTATACTTTTCCTCAAATGAATACATGTTGACAACATGTAATTCTAAGGCATAAAGTTGAGTATGAGCAAAAAAAACAAAAACAAAAAAGGATTGCTACTAAAATATATTAAAAAGTAGAATTAAGCTTTAAACTTGTCACATATATAACCATAAATGATGTTTCTAAAATGTCTTCATTGTGAACAGAGCAATGCAAGGTACTGCCTAAACATCAAGCCCATGTGACCAACAATTAGAAAATGGATGCTGAAGACCAGACGCATTTCAACCCACCCATGGTCTTCCTGGGAGGTCAATGAATCATGAAATTGTCACCAGAAGTAAACAGTATGGCCAATTAATATAGATAGGGTAAGCTAAACAATCATATCCATAGCATTACTGTGTACATATGGTAAGCCTGGATATGTATAGATTAATACAGAAAGTGGTATTTTTCTAAGGTATTCTCCAGGTTTCTGGTTCCCATATATCAACCATCCCCCTGGAGATGCCATAAGTTTTGAATACAGGCGGCGACCATTTTGCACGCTTCAAATTGACACACGACCACCAACATGCAGGTCGTTTTGGATCCAGAACAGGGGAAGAATGGGATGGGACAGGCTTATGTGCACTTCACCGACATGCATGAATGCCCAGAACGCAACCCTCGTGCAAACAGAGAGTTGTCTGTACTTTAAATGTCCTAATTAAAACACGCCACACTGAGCTACTTAGGGGGTGTGAAGAACAAGAGTTGCACATTGCTTATAAGCCTTTAATCAATAACATCAGTTTATAATACTGAACTTTTTTCCCATTGGTGACAAGTCAGTTATGCTTCTCAGATATTCAACACAAAATGTTTTTAATAGTAATAGGCATGTAGCTTCAGGAGCATCTGTCAAATTCTGAAGCATAGCTGTCTTTCAAGCTACTCCAAATCTTTTCCTTGCTCATCCCACTCCTTTCACACTCAGTAAGCCACTGAGCACCTTAGCAACAAGAAGAAGATAATACAGCATTGAGACTGGAGGAAATTTCCACTCCATATCAATCCATCATAATTGCAGCAGTTTCTAAATGAATTGACCTTCTCATCAATCCTTTTCTATCTGTCTTTTCTCAGGCTGCTTTTGGAAATCCTGTGGGATGACATTTTGTCACTTTCCAAATTTAGCAAGCCTCCACTGAAACCCAACCCAGTTAATCCTTCAGCAAGCTTACCTGGTACAATAAATTTCAGAAGCACAGGCAGCTAACAGTTTTGTCCCTTTGTGCTTCACTAATTATTTGTGTACTGTAAATAATTGGCGGGCTCTGACAGAATGTAAGGCGCCTGTCTGAAGTGATTAACCAATACGCAGATAAATCCAACTTCAGAAGCGGCTGCCTTTCCAGAATCTGAAGCTCTTACAGCTGTTTATATTACTATGAAAAACTAAATGGGATTAATTTAATTGTGTGTACATCTGACAATGTTTTATGCGTCCGAAACAAATGATATAAAAAAGAGCAAACTGTTTCTCACAAGTTTAGAACTAGGATTGTTGAGTTAGGGGGGGGAAAACATAGCAGGAACTGTATGCAAGTAGCTTCTTCTAAAAGCTCAGATCAATTGCACAAAGTGCTCCAATATCAAGATTTTCAATTAACAAGAGCAATTAGTACTCTGCTGTGCCTGTCTTCAGAACAGATACTGGAACAGAAATGCACCAATACAGTCATACCTCAGGTTGAAGTAGATTCAAGTTAAGTATTTTCGGGTTGCGCTCCACGGCGACCCGGAAGTAACGGAGCACCTTACTTCCGGGTTTCGCCGCTCGTGCATGCGCAGACGCTGAAAATGACATCACACGGATGTGCAAAACAGCGAAACGCGACCCGCACACTCGTGTGTTATGTTTACTTCAGGATGCGAACGGGGCTCTAGAACAGATCCTGTTCATATCCAGAGGTAACACTATACTGGTAAGTCGTACATGGGAGAATCTTTGCTAAAAGGGACAAACCACCACACAATAGTAGAGTTGAAAGGAACATGTTACCTGTTACAGATAATCTATTAGATCAAGGGTCCAGTACCATGCACATGGACACTGATGCCTAGACAACACAGCTGGAAACCTGTATACAAGTCTTGTTGCTACCATGGGGTGACCTTGAGAGAGCCTAAATCTCCAGTCTGTATTTTTTCTTCCAAGGCTGAGTCAACACATTCATGCTTGTACAACTCTTGGAAATTAAAGCAAATACATGAAGTACTGCAGTACTCTATCCTACAACTGGAAAAGGCTTTCAACCAAAATATAAAATTATCTATCATCATGAATTTCTAGATTTAAAGTGTATTTGAAAGGCATTATCCCAGTCTTTCTGAAGAGCTCAGGAAGAAAAGGTGATTCCATAAATCTGGGCCATACTAACCTCAACCCAAACCTGTTTTTAACGAAATTAAACTCTGAACCCATTGCTCTATTTTCTACCAGCCAATAGCTGTCTTCCCTCTTGTTTCTGATAGCTTTTTACATACTGTTAATGCTGTGATATCCTTCTGTGCTGCTTCTTTTAAAAATGATCAGTCTTTGTAATTTTCTTCCATGTGTCATCTTTACTAAATTTCTACCTGTTTTCTATACACATTGGGTGTAGATGCAATCTACTTTGCATTTTGTGAAATTTCCATTACTAAGACTGGTGCACAACACAAAACTATTAAAACCAAAAACCTTTAACAACGAAAACTTAAACAAGGGAAGCTGATGTTGGATTTGCAGGATTTCAGTCCATCCACATTTTTGACATGGGGCAAAGCTGAAGCAGGAGCAGAACCCACATTGAAGTCCTGGAAGGTTGAGCCTACAGTGATAGAGGATTGCAGCAAAAATGGCACAGGCGCAATAGACATGGCATGGCAAGACAAATTTACCCTGGAATTCAAAATGTTATGTGGGAAACAGCTAGCAAGCGAGCATCCAATAGCTTCCTCTTTGAGCTTTCCTGTAAAATCCAGGTGGGCTATTTATTCTAGCAATTCTCTTCTCTAGAAGTAGGGGTTTTTTTTTGGAAAGACATGCAAATTTTAAATGTCCAATTTCCCCTATTACTTCTTCCTGTACTTATAGAACAATTTCTAATTGTAATGCCTTTGACGTGTGTGCATGTGTTTGCGTGTCATAGATAGATATTCATGGAATTCCTTATGCTTCTAGAGCAATGTGTCCCCCCATCCTAATAATTTGCATTCTCTCTTGTGTTTCCTAAACATTGCATCAAGTCACATGACTACTATATAAATTTAGAACATGACAGAAGGATGTTCCATGAATGTAATAGACTCCAAGTTTTTTCCTTCCTTAAGCAAGTTAATTTAAGTGTAGCACATATATGCCTTAGACTACAGTCCTCTTAGGGATGGGCAAATCAGTCAGTTTCAGTTTCTCATTTTTCTAATCTTCAGTTCAGTTTGCCCAGTTTCTGCATCAATTTGATTTGGGGGGGGGGAAGTGCCACAAAAATCATATTCATTCTTGTACACCTTTCTCCTAATGTACACATTACTGCAAGCAGTTTTTCCTAAGATAATGCATTTGTGTATGCTTTTTTTCAAATATGTGATTTTTGTGTGAACTCCTAATACTTTGGTTTCTTCATATGCATTTTTTTCTTTCTGTTTGGCCAGGAATGTGCACATTTCAAAAGACAGTTTGCATTCTGGCTTGCCTAATGCAAATTAATGCAAATTAAAAGCTTCATATTAAAATGCAAACCAAATTTCTGCCACGTGCATAAATTCTATACACAGTGACCTGTGAGTAAGTACAACTGAACTCAATGGAACTTATGTCTCAGTATATATTTATATAGGGCTACACTATTAGACAGTTGTGATCTCTTGTGACAGATGCACAATCGCAGCCGGTCTTCCTGGTTATGAAAAGTAGGAACTCCGATATGGAAAGAGAAATAAAAATTCATTCCTGAGTAAGTCTCAATACCAGCATTATTACTGCACGCTTTGGCAAAAGCACAACATAACTCTTAATAGTTTCAAAATATCAAACCTGCAGAATTTAATATGCTTCCAGAGGTGCATATTTATTACCTCTCATAAAATAATCCTTGCTGTGTAAAAATTCATTGTATTTTCTCAACTTCCTGCAGGAGTGAACACTACAGGTTTCCTATAAATTAGGTTTGTAGCTTGACATGTATTTTAAGACTGAAATCTTTAAAAAGTCTCTTTAAGGGATTTGTCTGCACAGCAGTTTGTCCTGTATAACTGGGAGAGGTTAGGAAAAGATCACTTTGTTTTACCCTGCTGTGATACCCCTGTGACTTAATCAGAAATGAAGACAAAGTTCCTCATATGAATGACAATGAGGCCCTGCAAAGAGGGACAGAAATTACCGCATTTTTTGCTCTATAAGACGCACCAGACCACAAGACAAACCTAGTTTTTGGAGGAGGAAAACAAGAAAAAAAATATTCTGAATCTCAGAAGCCAGAACAGCAAGAGGGATTGCTGCGGTGAAAGCAGCAATCCCTCTTGCTGTTCTGGCTTCTGGGATAGCTGTGCAGCCTGCATTCGCTCCATAAGACGCACACACATTTCCCCTTACTTTTTAGGAAGGAAAAAGTGAGTCTTATAGAGCAAAAAATACGGTACTATACAGTATATGTGATGAAAGCCATTTAGTCTCTTTAAGAATATTTTAAATTATATTTGTTATATATTAAAATATTTTATGCTAAAAATTGTATCTGAACTGTTATTAACACATTAATTTCTTTAATTAAAAAAAACCTCCTCAAGTTTTATTTCACAGGTTTATAACATTGGGTATGAAATTTGAACTTCCTTTCTTTTCAACAATACTCTTCATTCCTAGTACTCTTTATTCCGAATGTTTCCCCATTTTAGTAAGTTTCTTGAAACCTTATATTAACTTTACAAAAAATAAGAATCCAATTTTCAAAAATATTACTCAAAGTGGTTTATTGGGCCTTCTTCCTGACAATATGCATGGAACTGTAATAGATGTAAAATAATACACTATATATCCACAACCAACGCACTATTGTTTCATTAGTGATCTTCAGAATACACCCACAAAAAGCACCAGTATAGATGGGCCCTTCTTCTGCCCCATTTTCTTCCAGATGTATGTGCTCAACGGGGCAATCTTAACAATGTTTCCTCAAAAGTAAGTCCTATTGAATTCAGTGGGGATTACTCTCAGGTAAGTAGGGTTACAATTACAGCCTGTGCCCCTCCATATGTTGTTAGACTCCAACTCCCATGAGCCCTGCCCCCATGGCCAATGGTAGGGGGTGATGAGATTTGCAGTACAAGAACATCAGGAGGACCTCAGTTCAGCTATGTCTTCCCTTGCTCCCACAATTAACCATTTGCTAACAAACTCTGAACAGGACTGGATTGCTCAACAATACAGCTGCAATCAGAAACATAGCTTCTTGAAAACTGTCCCAGAAGAATACTTGTCATTTACTGCAGTTTAACCATTGTTAGGATTGTGCTTTGACTGAAGTCCTATACAATACATGTGAGAGTAAGCGCCCAATAAACCCACAGAATTGCAGAGTTGGAAGGTATCCCCAAAGGCCATCTAGTCCAACCCTTGAAACAAGAATCTCAACTAGTATATCCATGGCAGAAGGCCATCCAGCCTCTGCTGAAAAACTTCCAAGGAAGTAGAGTCGACAACCTCTGGTCCACTGTTCAAATATCTGTTCTAGGACATTTCCTGGTATTTATGACAAGCTCACCATGAGTAGTTAGTTGCCCATGGGACTTAAATATTCACAGGACTGGGCTGAAATTTTAAATAATAAATTTATAATTCCCCCAATAATTCCTAAATATCACTGATACATCTATATTTAATATCCCAATTACAAATACAACAACTTTCCTAAAAGGCTATATGCTTTGATTTTGGGGAGTTTTCAAATATTACTTCAAGCTCTTTAACACCATTTATATTATCTCTGAGCCCTTCCTCCCGATGAATACCATCATAGTATTCTCTTTTGGACTGTAATTAATTGCTGTAGACTTAAATTGAACATGCTCTAAGCCTTCCCCATGGTTTACTGCCATCATTTATCTTGTGCACATATCTTCAGCGTTCCAAATACCGTCAACTTTATTTATCCCTCTATGCAAATTAAGAAATGTGGACATGTGAGCTCGTGAGTCCTTCCACCCCTCTCTCCTTTTTAAAAACCAACAAAGGATTTAGAAAATGTTGATCAATTATAATCCATATAAGCTTGGGCTGCAATTCCTGGGGATGCTTTTCCTCTTATCCTGCATCTGCGCTCCTTGTGCCTGCCCACTGCCTTCAACTGCTGCTGCTTAATGTCCAGAATTCCCAAAGTGCAGCTAAACTTTCTTCTGTAGGAGGGGGCACAGGTGGTTGGGAGAAACAGCTTCCCCACCCCCCGCAAATCAAGAGGGGTTGCTCGATGTTCTTCTGATTGTCCCATCACCACAAGCATTTTGGCTTCTCAGGCAGAACGATCCCCCTTCTCTTTCCCTAGTGTGCTGTTCTGAGGGCTCTCTTGGTCCCTCCAGAGCCAACTTGTTGGGTAGCAGGGCAAGCACAAATCCTTCTGCTCATAGATGAATTCTGCCCAAGGTTTTCCTGCATTTTCTTCCCCTACAGCATACTTACTGGTAGTTAACTATCAGAAGGAGGTGTGCATTTGACATCATACCTATTTTGGCCCTCGGTGCCAAAGCACATGCTTCGCATGCAGAAGGTCCCAGGTTCAATCCCTGGCAGCATCTCCAGCTAAAAGGAACAGGTAGCAGGTGATGGGAAGGACCTCTGCCTGAGAAGCAGACAATAGTGGGCTAGATGGACAGGTAGTCCGGCCTTGTATGTTCCTAAACCAGAAACCTATTCAGCTGACGTTATGAACAAGTTCATCTAGGTAATAAGGATGGTTTGCCAGGGCCCTTGGCAGTCCCCCATTGGCATTGACAGGTGGTGGTGGCAGCAACAGGAACTTGCCCAAGTGGCAGTGCTAGAAGTAGAGGAATGAGCACAGTTGCCCCAAGGCAGCAGCTCTCATCCAGCTCCCCTTACCTTGAGGCAGGTGGCACCAGCCCAACAGCAGTTCTTAAAAGGGTGGCAATCTTTTAAGGTGCCACAAAATGCTCTGTTGTTTGGATTATTGCCCGGTGAATTCATGGGTCAGGTAAACTTTGAACCAGGGACTCTCAGATTCGCAGATCATTTTCCTGGTCACTACTCTAGTGTAAAGCAGCAAGGGGGGGGGGCGTAACCATAGCTGTTAACTTTCCCCTTTTCTTGCAAGGAATCCTATTCGGAATAAGGGAATTTCCCTTTAAAAAAGGGAAAAGTTGACAGCTATGCCAATGACATTTGGGGGTTATACTCTACACACTACAAAGATTGCCAAGACAAACCCACTGGCTGTAGGTCAAGGCCTTTGAGTGTGCTCTGCTTTACACACAAACTCCCCATTTGGTTCAGAAAGCAGGCCTGGCGAAGAGAATAGAGAGCTTCACCAGATCAAGCACCTCCCCAAGTGTCAAAGTGTGACTGTAACTAGATCTAAAAGGGAAAGGGGAGGAGGAGCATTATAAAAAGGCTTTTGCTCATCAGACACAATAGGGCCCTTGTACTCTGATGTGGCTGCAATAGGGGTTTCTGCTGTAGAGACACAGCTGAGCCAGAGAAACCCATCCCCCCTTCTCCCTACCTTCAAGCAATGACATCTTTAGTGTTAACAGCTCTGTTGCTGTGGCAACCAGACTGCTTTTGACAAAGCCACATTGACTGAAAGCAACATGTGGGAAACTGGAATCGCTAAAGCCCTGTGAGAAATGGATTCTAAAAGAAAAATTAGAATTGAAATTTTGGGGGTGGTTAAAACACAAACACACAACAGCTCAGTCGGTAGAGCATGAGGCTCTTAATCTCAGGGCCATAGGTTCAAGCCCCAACATTGGGCAAAAGACTTCTGCACTGCAGGGGGTTGGACTAGATGGCCCTTGTGGTCCCTTCCAACTCTATGATTCTTTGCAGCATGCATGAGAGGTGACCATCTGTGCACCATCCAGAAGACAGAATTAATCCTAGTAATATTTTGAACAAGTTCAGAACAGGCCCCATAGTGCCAGCACTAAGATGATCTCTTGCATCTTCTGGGTCTGTGTAGGTAGCATAGCACAAGTGTCTATCACTAGCTGCTTACTCCAAAACATCTTCTTGTGTCAGCTATGCCTGGGAAAAAACCCCATCACCTGGGAACTGGTGAGCTGGGATCATAATTCCTCTTGTCAGTAACAGCCAACCCACTGTTTTCCTGGATTTTAATTCCAAAAGATTACTGGATGACCAATATTTAATATTCTTATTCCAAATATAAGAAATTACCTACAAGAATATGGTTAGCCACAGAGTGATTTGTTTTGAGCCCCTTTCCTTTTCATATTATTTTGGTAAAGAGCAATGAATTCAGAGGTGCACAGCATCATAGCTGCAAAGAAAAGGCTTGACTCACAATTCACCAGCGAGCAAAAAAAACACTAGGAGCTTTTTTAGCTCCTCCAAGAGTAGTGTCCGTTCTTTTTCGTATTTTAAACAGTACACACTAATGATCATCTTTCTCCCCGGATAAATGTAAACCAAAGATTAAAAATGACTCAAATGTCAAGCCCTGAATTCTCTCTCATGAATATCTTGAAATATGGACTCAGAAGAAATCATATTTCTCGGGGGAAGCTTGAAACCATCAGACAGAGTTTAAAGGTGATGACTATGAACTTGCTCCAGCTATCCTGGATTTGAATCAGCTCTCTGGAAGTTAGGAACCCTCACCCCTTCTATTTCTGCACTATAGATATATTCTGTGGATTAGTCAGACAATGAACAAGAGAGGCCCTCTTTAATTAGATACTCTTGCCTTGCTTCCATTCCAAGGTAACTAATTGTCTAAATTATAGCAGAGGTTTCATCTTGAATATGTAAGGTAGAAACTCATTGCAAGCAAACATCTTGGAAGTGACTGAGGTAGCAAGCATGTGCTATTTAAAATGCATATCCATTTAAACAAGGGCTGTTAATGCTGTATAATCAACAACTGCAGAGGGGAAATGTATCAGGTACGCCATATTTATGGAAAGGGATTCAGAGGAGATATGGCTAGCTCACATAATACTATTCATTGTTGCTTTAAATGTAACACTTTCAAATTGGTTTGTGGGCATTCTGCCACAGCAGTTTTTAAAAACAAATATTACATATATATTTGCCACTTCTTGTTATCTCTCCCTAAGAATAATTTGTTTAACATCCCTGCATGAGCTGCCACATTGTAAAGAGTCATATTATAGGAAGTGCAGAGCTAATTTGCATGCTGAACTACACTTCTTTCCCTCTGCATTTACAATGTATTAAAATGCAAGAGAGTTATAGCTTAATCTCATTGAGAAAGCTTTGAATCATCTTAAACACTTAGGGTGTCTTGTATAAAATACCAGCAGCCAGATAATTTGTGTGCTTCCATAGAGAAAGGCAGCACCCCAGGTTTCTACCGATTGCAAAAAGGAAGGAGTTCTCATTATTTTCCAACTCATTAAAGAGGCCATCTACTCTATTCCATCTTCATTGGATGGAACACAGCTTGCAGTGGATCTAGAACCAGGAAATGTAGCCAGTAAGGGCTGGTTGAAACATCCCATCCCAACACATCACTGCCAGTGTTCCATGCATAATGCTTAAAATGATATTATCCGATATCCTATGTGTGAGGAGTGTTTGACCACAGGCATTTTACATCCCTGGCGGTGGTTACTTTGGTGTTCAGACAAAGCACATATACAGGCTCTTTCAATGGTGGAGAGCATTCTACCACACTGAGATAGTTCAGTTGGTAGACTCGTAATCTCAGAGTTGTGGGTTTCAGCCCCATGCTGCGCAAAAGATTCCTGCATCGCAGGGGATTGGACTAGATGGCCCTCATGGTTCCTTCAAACTCTACAATTCTATGATTCATAAAACTATAACCTGTGGCCATCCAATGACGCTGAATGGTACAAAATTCAGGGCAGACAAAGGGAAGTAGCTTTTCAAACAGCACCTAATTGCTATGGAATTTGCTCCCATAGGAGGTAGTGACAACCACCAGTTTGGATGCCTTTTTATTTTTAAGCGGATTAGACAAATTCATGGAATATAAAGCCATCAGTGGCTACTAGGCATGCTGCCACAGGCTTTCCACATGCATCTGGTTGGCCACTATGAAAACAGGATGCTGGACTAGATGTTCTTATAGTAGAGCTCTAACTGTAGTCACCCTCCTCATAGAAGTTTGGCTGGTGTCAGCATAAAATTTGCTTATTTTCCCAAGTATTGAAGCATTGGCAGTTTATGGAAGTATCCACAGCATTGTTGGTTCTCCAACCTTATTTGCGTATTTGTTTTAATTTCACTTCCCATGTATTACTATGAATTAATGCATATAACATGGTGTTTTAATACATTTGTAAACCACCCCAGGGCCAAGAAAGACGATGGATGGAATAAAATGCTCCTTTAAAAATGCCCCATTTGGCTTCTTTTCCACTGTTAAGTATCATCATAAATAATTACAGCAAAACAAACATCATCTAGGCAGACAATGAATCTTCTGTTGCTTATTGCAACAGATACGCCAACATGAACTCCGTTTTCTGAGTGAAGGTTCTTATGTAGCTAAAAGGGCACCATCTACAAACAAGAGGGAGGAATGAGCAGGTTCGGGGTATCCCCAAGGTTTGCAGAAGAACAGAAAGTCTTTATGGAAAACACACTAAAGGGGTGGGTGGAGGGAGAAGCAAAATGATCATGTTCTGTGGACATGAAATGCTGGGAATGGAATGGAAAACTCTGAACAAGGAGATTCCACATTGCAACACTTTGTTGCAAGTTCCACTTGTAACTTGCCCAAAAGTTGGTTGCCAACACCCAGTTATCAGTGATGATAATTTCAGGATTCCAGCTTGTGCAAGTTACAGAGGAAGTATGATTCACTCAGGTTTCCTTTGCTGTTACTTGTCTATAATGTGTGGTGCTGCCTAAAGTCACCTTCTAAAAGTCATAAGTGGCCTGCTAGTTTAACAAGGGAAGTGGCAAAGGGGTTGAGGGTGTTCACTGGTGAATGGTTGCCACTGGGACTCATAGGCAAGGGAAGCAACAGCTGGTGGAGCTGTGGTCAATGATAGGCAGAGCCGACCAATCCTAGTTTAATCCCCATCCTCTCCCCTGCTGCGTTCTAGAAAGGCAACACTGAGACTAAGAAGGAGGAAGCTGACAATTACTACCTTCCTTGGGTTTCTTGTAAGTAAGAAGGCAGGTAAGTGAGGCGGGACTTCCAGAAGACAAAAGTTACTGGGGCAGTGACCAAATGGGGCAACCTCCATAGGCCTGGTCTTTAACCTTCCCCACATGCCATACCAAAACCCCCCACAAACGTAAGGTGGTGGGGAGAATTAAAACACACCAGCTCCTGCAATTCTTCCCTGAATGAATTACCTTAGGTCTAACACCTGAATGAATGATACACACCCAACACACACACACATAGTGTGGTGCGATAGTTCAACATCCTATGACAGATCTTCAAATGTGCTGAAGCTGTAGAAAGGTACCTTGATCTTCCTAAGGCTCCAGCTAAGCTGTAAATCTGGGTAAACTTGTTTCAGTTTGTTGGCAGATTGGAAAATAACATAATAAAGGGAGCAGCCGCATGGCCTGTTTTACAAAGACACATTATGGTTTATACAGACTCTCCACCTCCCCCAATTCCTGCATTTCCACTCTGATGAGTTAGAATCAACTTGCTTGAACTCTCTTAAGCAATTCTTCTTTTCTTTTCTTTTTTACAAGGCAGCCAACGTCATAACGTTAAACATTTAACAATGCAAAACAGTTAATCAGTTAACTTGGGGTTATATCGAATGCTAGTCCTACTCACAGTCAACCCACTGAAATTAATGACCATGACCAACTTAGGTCCATTATTTTCAGTGTGTTTACTCTGAGTAAGGACTAGCACCAGGCACAATCCTTCGACTCCAAACTATCTGGTTACTAATAGGATCAGATAGCTCCATTGGTTAGAGCACGTTTCTGATACCAGCAAGGTTGCAGTTTCGATCTCCATATGGGACAGCTGCATATTCCTGTATTGCAGTGGGCTGCTCTAGATCAGCCTTTCTCAACCTGTGGGTCCCCAGATGTTGTTGAACTACAACTCCCATCACCCCTAGCTAGCAAGGCCAGAGCTCAGAGATGATGGGAGTTGTAGTCCAACAACATCTGGGAACCCACAGATTGAGAACTGCTGCTCTAGATGATCCTCAGGGTTCCTTCCAACTCTACAATTCTATGATTCTAAGGTAATTTAACCCTCACACCACCATCTGCAAGCACCCACAGCATCACCAGAATGTAGCATAATTAATAACATATCAAAGCCACAGGTTTAGGTGCTGCACCAAAATCATAATGAACTGACATAAGAAATAAGCTTTAACAGAAATGTATGTTGTCAGCCTTTGTAAGATACATTTTTAAAATATACCTAGGCAACTCCCCTAGAAGCCTTGTAAAGACTGGGATTTACTACATTAATCTCTCTATGGGAATTATCACCCAGCTGTAAGATACATGTTTAGCATAATGAGAAATGAGGAGTGTTTTGCAAATCATACACTATAGGAAACAAGCATTTCTTACACATATATTATTTCCTTGCAGCCAAACTCTTAATGTGCATTTGTAGCCTTTAGTAGATTGCCTGGGATCTTAGACAGGGCATAGAAGAGTTCAGTCAATCAGGGTTAGTCACACTACACTTCCTCCGCCATTTAAACTGGATTTCACCATGTTCATACCCATATGAAAGCTGTGGGAAGTTTTGTACTGTTAAGCATTTGAAATGTTTCACTCTAGATTTGACTATTATTCCTCTGGCAGGAGAGGCCATGCGGATCAGTATCAGACCAGCTATAACAAAATTTCTTGTTCTGCAACAAGTCATTAGCTCATGATATATTAGCTCCCTGAAAGGAAGAGTTTTGATCCCTCATAATCAAAGGAGACTTCAAATATCCCATGAAACTACTGTTGAACTCATTATCGAGGGGCCGACTTCACCTGTACTAATCATTATTAGTGCCAAAATATGACCTTTTTAAAAGAAATGCTTATCCATATTTTATTTCTTAGGTGTCTAACCATCAATTACATATTGAGCAAAGCTAAATAAAAACATATGAATATATTCTTCAAAGGAGCTATTTCAAGATCCGCAATATAGCTTCCTGCAATACATATTGCTGAGTCTCTAACCTCTGCAATATGCTACTTTCATGTGTCCTGGAGTAATAGTTTGGATTTCATTGATAATTAAAAAGAAGATTGCCTATTATGTGTATGATTCAGTTTAATGATTTGTTTTCTTTCCTGCAAATCAAATCCTTTAATGTTGCTTTAGGGAACCACTGACAGGGCTAAAAATGCAACTGTTTGCTTGGTCCCAACAAATAATGTCATTTGGAGCAATAGAAAGACCCACTGGCCCAGCTTGCTAAATCTGGTTAATATGTCCCTTTGATTATTTATATTATTTTATCAGAACCAATAAGGGGGACCCCCTGCACACCATGCAATGAAACACACCTTACTCTAATGCACCTCTGCCTTAATCATTAAATACTGTGAATTATAATGCAGTGTATTCCATATCTGATAGACATTGTGTTTTCCAAACAAGGAGAGAGTGGGAAAAGAAGGAGATTTTATATGCACATGAAAGTGCTAACCACACAAAAGCAGCCTGCTCTGAGCTGTCACTGAGTCATGTTAAAGCAATTAACAGGAAGAGGCCACATAAGAAGCAGTATGAGCCCTTGGCCATCATGTTGGCCTGGATGGCATGAACTAGCCATGCTTATCCTTCTGTCCTTTTAATTCCATGCATTCCTTCCACTTGGAAATGCTGCCCTTAAGTAGTTTGGCTTTCGAGCAAGAGAACCAGTTTGGGTTTTCTAGACTAAGCCAGCAGTGTGTGTGGCATTTCATTCAAAGGGAAACAAAGTTGACAGCACTTCTAAGAAGTGCATAGATAATTGCTATGCCAAGCGGGGCAAATCAAACCACTTAACACTTTAGGAAAATAACCAAAGCCACAGTTAAAGCTCCTGCAATGTCTTTGGGGAAGCCACATTTTATATTCCCAGACTAAAATTATTAGTGAGCATTTTGAAGCGGTTCCTCTAACAGGAACTATACGAAACAACATGGACCTCTCAATCACAATGTGCAGTGGTTGAGTGACATATGGCTCTGTGGTTGTGTGTTTCAGTCCATTAAAAACCTTTTGCATCAAGTACTTAAGTAAAAAAAAAAATCTTTCTATTGAGTAGTCTGTCCAGATACAGAATGTTCTGATTTGGTTCCCACAGTGAAAGAAAGCTTTTTGGCAAAGAGAAGCCATCTGCCAAGTCCAGAAAAGCCTTGATGGGGAGAGTTTGGTGATGTCGGAAGCCTACTGTGAAACAGCATTCCCAGCAACAGAAACCACCTTGGATCTCAGAGCATCGGTTGTGTATGCTCATGTATCTCTGCAAATAATGGATTTTCCCCACTCCTACTTTCTGAATACAAATATGAAAACACAAAATGAAAGCATTTGTATTTTATTGTGTATTGAGTGTTCCTTCCTACTTATAATTATCTGGGATTGTTAAGATGAGCTCAAATGATAGCGCTGGGACTATTTTAAAGTTGTGATTTTTTAAAAAAAAGAAAATAATTGCATATATAATCCTTTCAAGAGAGTGTGAATAAGACATTGAGAAAGGCTACTTGATCTCCCAGCAATGCCATTCTTCTTGGCTTCTCTTTTTAGTCATTAAAGATTGAAATTTAGTAGGTCTAGACAAGTCATTATGTGACCCTGGCCAGAACCCAAGGTCAGCAAGGTCCCACATCTGCTAAGGTGTCACATCCCATCAGGGAGACCACCGACAACAGCCTGCTGCCCCTGTTTGTCCATCCGCCTTTCACTCTGCCCCAGACAATAGTGGTGGTGAGAAAGTAGAACAGTAGATACCACACTGCCTGCTTGCTGGTCTCTGCCTGGCAGGCAAGCAAGCAGACAGAAGTTATGGTGAGAAAGAGGACCAGCAGCTGGTGCTAAGGGCAGTGAGGAGGCAGATTCACCAAGGAAGTGGGGGATGGGGTGTGTCTTATTTAGTTTAAAATATCTATCAAACACTCACATTATAAAGTATCAGACTAGTGCACAGAAAACCAAAGATAAGTGTAAAATATACACAAAAAGTTGTAGTACAACACCAGAAGATGGTCACTGGGCAATAATCTAATATTTCATTCAGAAAAGCTTTAGGTAAATAAAAAGGCCTGGAGCATGCATCTGAAAGAGTAGATGGTTGGAATGTGCCTCATCTTGGATGGTAATGAATTCCACATTTAAGGGGCTACAATACTCAAAGCTCTACCAGTGGTGGACTGCAAAATGAACAGTAGGAACTCTTGGTGCCACCAGGAAGTCCTCTACCATGGAACATAGTGGCTAGGGAGGTATGTAAGGGGAGAGGTGGCTTCTTAAGTAGCCTGGACCCAAGTTGTTCAGGGAGTTGAAAATAAGTAACAGCACCTTGAACCTGGCCTGGTAACCTATAGGCAGCCAGTGCAGCTGGTTTGATAAAGGTGCACAGCGTTGATGATAGCATCCTTAAAACAACATTTTGCACTAACTGCAGCTTCCAGACCAACTTCAAGGGCAGTCACACAGAAATTGCATTGGAGTCAAGCCTTGAGTAGACAAACGCATGGCCACTGTGGCCAGATTATCACTGCCCAAGAACGGCTACAGCTGGGGTTCCAGCTGGAACCAATGGAGCCTTTAGCGACAGAGATGAAACCGATGAGTACCCCCACACTATGAACCTGTGTCTTCAAAGGGAGTGCAATACTGTCCAGACAAGGTGAGTGCCAAATTTCCCAGACCCAGGAACCACCCAGTAAGGTCTGCATCTTGCCAGGATTCTGCCTCAGTTTATTGGCCCTTATCCAGCCTGCCACCACATCCAGGCACCAGTTCAGGACTTATTCCCAATTCAATTGTTACAGAGAAATAGTGGTAAGTGTCAGCAGCATACTGAAGACATCATGCTCCAAATCTCCCAATGGCTTCATAGATGTTCAATAGCACTGGGAACAAAATAGTGCCCTGTGACATCTCACAACTTAATAGTCAGGGTGCTGACACACAGCCACTCACACTACTCTCTGCAACCAGCTCTACAGGTGAGAGAAGAACCACTGAGAAATGGTGCCTCCAACCCCCAACTCACAGAACTGATCCAGGAGAATACCATGGTCAACAGCATCTGAAGGGCCTTACAAAACCTGGAGTGAACCCTGAATTTCAGCATTCTGTATGCCAGAGGAAACATCTGCAATTAGGATATGGATTAACAGGCTTGTCGTTTGCTCTCCCAACCCTGCTGCTAACTGTAGATATCAACATTGAGTTGGAGTTAGTGCCATGAAAGCACATTTCTCTTCCAATATTATTGTTGATACACAATTAGAATCAACATCAATATGTATAGACAAGGCTCCCAGGTGAGACAGAAATTGATCAGAAACAAGACCTTTGCTATGCCAAGACACAGTTTTCAGAAATCATGAGCATCTTAAGTTTTGAATATGCAAACTGAATGACACTGACTAGAATACACATTTTGAAACAAATCTTCTTTTAACATAACCACTATTAAACACACCCAATTGACTTATTCCATGCTAAAGATGCTCCTAATGTCACTTGTGAAAAAATGTCCCCAAAATTCTAGTTTGTTTAATACAGAGAGGGATCTATAACAACCAGATAGGAGAATGAATGAATATGTGAACGTTTATGGTTAACGGCAAATAAACTGAGGCCAAATAAGAGTATGGGCAATCAGCTTCTTGCTGTAATAAACATAAAGAAAGTAATTGATCAGCATTTCTCTGTGAAAAATAATGATACTATCACATTTTATATAATACAAAATATGGGAAGGAAGGAGAGGGAGAGGGAGAGAGGATTGCACTACAAATCACTGAAGGGTGCGTGGCAGAAGGAATGTGCTTTGCTTAATACTTAACACACTGAGTGCAGGGAATTGCTTTGTGTGTAGCATCCCATTGTGTAAAACCCTCCCCTCCAGTTGACAGTATGAAGTGGTACAGTTCAGGTACAGAGTTACCTCCTCATCTGCTGTCTGAGAACCAGGCTTCCGCCTCTCTGTAGAGATCCAGCTCAACAGTCTCTCAACACTGCAATCTTACTCTCAAGGTCCACTGAGCAACAGTATTTATTCCAAATAAGTTTATATACTACATGGGATCGCAGCCTAGATGTTACAGTTGCATGCAGAGCCTTGCAAACAGAGCAGCATTTCTAATTATGAAATTGTGACTGAATGAGCTTGCAAAGAGCCCAAAAATAAATATAGGGCAGGGGTAACCAACATGGCGCAAGAACATCTTGATGCCCTCACACTGGCATATTCATTCAGGTGAAAATAATACTTGTGTCACCCTTGCTTGTGGGTTCTTATGCATGTGCTTTCAGAAGAGCCCAACTGTGTTCAGCTGGACATGCTTCCTGGTGAAGGTGTCTAAATGGCAATGTTAGTGAACAGACTCACCTTATACATGTTTCCTCAAAAGCAAGACCCACTGTGTTCAAAAGGTCTTATTCCCAAGTATAAGATCGAAGCCTTAAATTTGCTTCTTTGGGTACAAAAGGGCGGATTATGTACTACAGATGTCTATACCAATCTGCAGTAGTATTTGTCTGAAGAACGAGGAGCTTTAAAAACATCAAGAAAACACATATGAAAAGGTGCCTCAGCACGCATGGAGACTTGGTTAACATCTTTCTTTGCACATCAAGTCCAGCCTACAGCATAATCAGGTAACACAATATTGATGTGACATTCAATTGCATCAACATGCACATACAATGGGCTAAGCGCATATATTAAAAAAGCACATCCACACTACTACACTTGAGACAGATCTTAAGAGACTTACCCTACAAACCTATACATGTCTACTGAGAAAAATGTTTCATTTTTTCAGTGGTGCTTCCTTCCAGATAGGTGTGCAAAAAACCCAGCAGTTTCAGGCTGCAACCATATTCAAACCTACTAGGGAGTAAGCTGCATTGATCTCAAAGGTAATTCTGGGTAAGGATTGCACTGTGAATATATCCGCTACTTACTCTTGATTTAGCATAGACAAGGCAGTGCCAAGTATGGTGGTGTCCTGGGCAAGATGCCCTCCAATGGCCCTTTGGTGGCCACCTGACCCAAGCTTACCAGAGGATGGATGGGGAGAAATGACAGAAGAGATGGCAGCCAGTAACAATGAGAGTAGCATAGATCCTACCACCTGACAATCCCTTAACCCAGTGCTGTAAAGAGAAGCACTAGGCAAGGCAACTCCAGATGCTACTGCCACTGGCACCATCTTCCTAACAGCCGACAGGCTTCTTTCCCACCACCTCATAACCTCCAAAACATTGCTCATGAAATATTGGGGACACCTGCAGAGGAGTGTGCAATTTCATGCCTCCCCTCCAGGCCTAGAAGAGTCTTCTTTGATCAGGCCGATGTCCTACCTAGTCCAGCATTCAGTTCTCACAGCAGCCAACCAGATGGCAAGTGGAAGTCTACAAGCAAGACGCGAGCACAACAGTACTCTGCCACTCATGAGCACTCTTCCACTCATGATCTGGTATTTAGAGGCATATTGCCTTGGATAAGGGAGAAAACATACAGCTATCATGACTAGGAGCCATCTAGGCAAACCAGTATATTCCACGGCAGTTACACTTCTTGTTTGCTTGCTTACATATATATGGCAACTTAGCCATATAATTTATTCAAGGTTATATCAGGCTAGAGTATACGCCACCCTCTGATTTCATTCTCAGCATCCTTAACTGCCCGGAAGGTTCTGGCCTAGCCTGTTAGTCACGACCTTGTTTTGTCACCAGTGTCAGTTCCATAAGTATAATAAGTGCACCATATAATTGGATGTTTACTCTTTCAATAATTAATGCAACTTAATTATTCTAATCATCTGTTGAAAACATTTTTGGCAAATTAAAAAAACAACAAAAAAACTCTGTTAAACATTCCAACAGTGCTCCCCCAAAAGTGCTTTAAAGTATAGCAGTGGATTAACACTCATCCCTGCAGTGGAAATTACCACAATATTAACTATGTATGAAATATATATAGTTATATATCTTGAAGCAGCATTTGTTACACTGCACCAATGAAAATGACTAAGTTCTAACAGAATAAAAGCGTAACATGCTGTTAAATGAAACAGGGTGCTAATAGACAGGGGTCGTTGAGTCTCAGTACTATTGGTCTTGTTGTCAAATCCACATTAAAGTGTTGTTGGAAATACATTTTTTGAGTTTCCATCTCAGATCTCTTGCACTGCTAAACTCAGTAACTAAGGCAATATTTTCCTGGTTCACCACAGTGTAGCATCATCAGCATTCGAATCACTATCTGACTCACCGGTCGGGGGGGGGGGGAGGGGATAGAGAGAGAAGCGAAGGAAGCATATTTCAGCCCACGCAAAGGAGCAAAAGAATTTTACAATTAGTAATTTAAAAGACTAATTCAGGGACAACTTCGAAAGCCTTAAAGGTTTGGAACAACTAGGCCCTCAATAACATAAGGTTCCCATGCAATTTAGAGAATTTCTAATTCAAATTCTTCAGGAGCATCTAGACCGCCGCAGCAGAGAGCACAACACTTGTCTTTAGCCTCCAAATAAGGAGAAACAACAGCTTGTTGTCGTTGTTTAGTCGTTTAGTCATGTCCGACTTTTCATGACCCCATGGGCCAGAGCACGCCAGGCACTCTTGTCTGGAAACAACAGCTACTTACCTTTAAAGCACATTTCCTCCCTGTCGCCTTGTGAAAGCACTCCATTACTTTGCCATTAATGCCAAGGCCCAGCACCCGCTTAGAGATTTTGTAGTCATCTGTGACTGCATGTTTCTTTATTTCCCCCTTAACAGGGACAGCTCCAGCAGGCAAAGGTCTTGTGTTGCTCTTGCTGTCCTCCTGGCCCTCGGGTGGGGGTCCCTGCTGACTCTCGCCTTGTTCCATGGTAGGCAGAAGTAACAAATTCAGAAAAATAAGTGGCCAGCCCAGCCCAGTTCTGCCTCACATTCACCGTCTTCTGCAAGGTACCTCCATCAAATAGGTCAAGACAAACATTTCAAGGAGCCTGGATCCATTTCCTAGGATTCCACTAAGGGATCACCTTAAAAAAAAAAGTGAACAGGCATTTTTGTTGATTATAAAAAGCATGAGAACATTAGCCCTGCTATGTTAGATCAAAGTCCCACTTAGTCCAGCATCCTGTTTCTCAGAGCGGCCAGCCAGATGTTTATGGGAAGCCCTCAGGGAGGACATGAGTACAGCAATACCCTCTCACTGTTATTCTCCACCAGCTGGTATCCAGAAACAAGTTGCTTCCAATCAAGAGTGGCCAGGAGTAGAAAAGGATAGGGCTCTTGCACCTTTAATCATAGCTGTCAACTTTTCCCTTTTCTTGCGAGGAATCCTATTTGGAATAAGTGAATTTCCCTTAAAAAAGGGGGGAAACTGACAGCTATGCCTTTTATGGTTGTATAAGAGAGTGAATTTTAGTATGTGTGGCTTACTAGACATAGCTTCTGCTAAGCAAATAAACTGCACTAACTGTAACCCTGGTGTGGCTTACTAGGCGTACCTTCAACTTACCAAATAAACTGCAGTAACCCTGCCCTCTTTTTCACCTTATCACCCTACACGGATCCTGGTGGTAGTTTGTATCAGGACTAGTAACCATCAATAGGAAAACAATGGACAGTTTTCAACACCAGTTCCTCTCCAGGTTCTGTAGTAGGCCATGTGGCTTATAGAAAGCAAGCAAAACAATTCACATAGTAACTTCATGGCATAACATGACTGCAGCAATCAGTTTGACCTGGAGCTCCAACGTTTTACAACGTTACAACATTTTGGCTACAACTATTCTGAAGGGATGCGGGTGGTGCTGCTGTGGGGTTGCGGCGCTCATCTCACTTTATTGGCCGAGGGAGCCGGCGTATAGCTTCCAGGTTATGTGGCCAGCATGACTAAGCCACTTCTGGCGAACCAGAGCAGCACACGGAAACGCCGTTTACCTTCTCACCCAGAGCAGTACCTATTTATCTACTTGCACTTTGATGTGCTTTCGAACTGCTAGGTTGGCAGGAGCAGGGACCGAGCGACAGGAGCTCACTCCGTCGCGGGGATTTGAACCACCAATTTTCTGATTGGCAAGCCCTAGGCCAGGGGTCTGCAACCTTTAAGACAAAAAGAGCCACTTGGACCCGTTTCCAAAGGAAAAAAAAACTGGGAGCCACAAAACTCGTCATTATAAAAATAACTTTTTTGTCACTTTTTCATTATTTCTTTGTTTAACCCCTCAGAATTACTCCTCCTCATAGAAATAAACATTAAATTAACAAGTTACCTTTGTGTGTGTGTGTGTTCTTCACTCCCCTTCAAAACAGTGACCAGCGTACATGCCCCCTTTCAATGCAATGACCAGCGTACATGCCCCTTACAATGTAGCGGGCCGGCGGGAAGGTGACGTCGGGACGGTGCGTGACTAACGCACGCACCGCCCCCATGCAGCGTCACAGCCAGTACAACGCCTGCCACAGTGGGGAGTGTTGGGGCGCACAATGTGCCTCCTCCCCTCACTAGTATCCACCCCAGAGCCGCGGCAAAGGTGTAAAAGAGCCACATGCGGCTCCGGAGCCGCGGGTTGCAGACCCCTGCCCTAGGCTCTGTGGTTTAACCCACAGCGCCACCCGCATCCTGGGCTAGACAACCCCAAATCCACCCACTCTCTGACAACAGAGGCAGAAGGGTACCTGTTTGTCTAAGTAAGCAAATGTGTAGGAGGCTTCAATAAGTTGCCAGGTTTAAAGCTGGAAAACTCTCCTCATCTCTTTTCAGATGTGTGTTTTGGAGAGTTTCCCCAAGTGCTGCTTTCCATTATCTCAGATCACACTGTTGGAAAAAGCTTCACTTGATTAATTTTTTTGTTTCTAGGCAGCTCCCATTTAAAGAAATGGAAACCCCTTCAAGGTCTAAACTGACAACACTCAACTTCACAGCTATACAGTAGGTGAATAATTCCAGTACAGGAATGGTAGGATGCCAAGCAGCTCACCTGTGCGTGAAGGAAGGTCAGGGAACAGTGCTGGCTCAACAAGGAGATGAGGGGAACCATCTGGATTAGTTAACACATTGAAAGAGTGGTGGGACAGGCAATAGCTTTCCTCGCCTATCCTCCTTTGAAGACAGAGCCAGGAAAGCTGTGCTAGGGAGGTAGCACGGATGACAGTAGCAGCACAGCATACACACACACGTGTCACATATCCGGAGGAGGGCAACATGTTTGGGATCTGACTGTTCATTCATCCGCATGTCTTGGCTGTGTAAGTTACTGGCAGCTGTTGAGACATCTATCTGCCTGCCCAGTATGCCAGCCACCTAGAGTGCCCACCCACCAGGAGGCAGCAGCAGAATAATGTGACACCTTATCCGAATTGTTCCCCACATCTGATGGTCAGGCCGGCATTGCTCTTTGACCTGTCTCCACAAGTGAGCTACTTGGTATGGTACCCCCCCTTTCCAGGGAGGCAGCACTGAGGACTGCAACCCCATTGGGTCACCTTGGGCCAGTCATCCACGGTCTCTCAGCCTAACCCACTTCACAAGGGGGTTAAATGGGAAGGGGGAAAGCCATGTATGCTGCCATATAATCCTTAGAGGAAAAGTGGGATACAAACGTCATAATTACACCTCAGTGGCCTTATCTACTGTGCCTTGAAGCTACCTGAAGGAAGGCAGAAAGAAAAGTGGGGAGGGGGAAGAGATTAAGGCTGCAAGCCTGACTCCACCTACCTGGGAGCAAGCACTTCTGATTAGTCATTGTTAGGACTGCAGCCTTAAATAGTAAAGTTTCCAGGACTAGATGATTAAAGTATATGAGAAGGAGTTATTTTAAAATTTTAGTATGAGTTTAGTATGGAGTTGAGACTGTGTTCAAGATTCTGCTCCTTCCTTGGGGTTTCTAAGTCAAATCTCTAGTGTGCGTGTATGTAAATGGGGGCAAACAGTTTAGGCACCATGCAATGAACAGGTGGCCATTTTACATCCTTACTCTGAGCTGCTTATAAACATAATACCATTTACTATGTTGTTTATTTGTTCCTAGGGCCTTACATTTATTCCACCACGAAACCCAAGGCAGTACACACGTGGTTCCCACACACTGTCTTCCACCCGGGCACCGACCAGACCCAGCAAAGTTGTGTCCTCCTCATGTGCCCGGAGACCGTACAGGAGAAAAAACGCGGTGGTGGCCGAGATCTCCCCAATTTTATTTCTCACAATATCCACACGAGGTTAGGTTAGGCTGAGAGGAGGCGGTCCGGTGGAGAAAGCGGGAGGGGACCATCTACTGGGAAGCCGCAGGTACAAATATGTCCTGGCCTGCCAGGCACTGCCAGGGAGAAAAGTAGTTCTCGAGGCAAAGAGTCTTCCAACCCACCGAAGTCGCAAAGCCCGAGGAAAGGAGGTTTCCTCAGGTGAGCGGCCAAGGTGGGGGCGGAGGAAGAGAGAACAAAAGCGTGGGAGCGGAGCAGTTGGAGAAGCGCAAGGCGAGAGATGCCGGTGGCGGGAGGGTGGGGGTGTTGTATTACCTGCGTTAAGCGCATGCTCCTCACAGGTGGTCGCTCTGTTGCTGCTCCATCAAACGAGCGGAACGGAAGGAGGGGCGGGGATGGAGGCCAGCAGCCGCGCAGCGCCTCGCCACCTCCGCGGCCCAGCCGAGGCTTTTCCTCGAGCCGCGTAGGGCAGACTTGGGCGGCCGCTCATGTGACTCCCCGGCCCAACCCGGTCCCGGCAGAGGCACCCGCCGGGGAGGAGGGAGGGAGGGGCATGCGGGAGTGGTGCGGAGCGGGGGGGGGGGAGGAGAGCACGTGCTCCGGGACACCTGGCGGGGGCGGGCGGAGGGGGCTCCTCTGGTGGCGGCGGCGGCAGGTGGGCGGGAGGACGGAGCCCGGGCAGCGCGAGCCGGGGCAAGACCAATGTGGAAGGCAAGGAGCGGAGGAGAGCAACCTCGACTCGACTGCAAAACAGGGCAGCCAAGGAAACGACGGCTCGGCCGGGGCTCGCCACCTTCGTGGAAGCGACTCCCTGAAGCAAAGAGCCAGGAGTTCCCCGTTGACCCAAATGGACGGTTCGGCGGGGGCGAGGGGCGCTGCGTTCAAAAGAAGGCGCGCGAAGGGGCCGATGCTGTTCCCACCCATTTTTTTTTACTTCCTTTAAGCACATGTCTGAAAAGGGCTTGGCCTGGGATAAAGCTCCCCTTTGCTCTTCACGCTGTCGTGGTGAATCGCGCTACTGTCTCCGGCGACTTTGTTTCGCGGTGACGCTTCTTCTCCGTGGCGGAGTTTGCGCTGAGAACAAAGGGGCTCGCGGGAGGGAGAGGGAGCAGCGGCACCCTCGAGAGCAAAGTCTGCAACTGCATCGCCGCGCTCCGAGGGCTTATCATTTTATTTGCTTTAAAGGGGACAACTGGAAAGCGGGGGGGGGGGGGAGAGGGCAACCGCGAAGCGATTTCATGGGCCATGAGTCTGCTCAGCGAGGAAGAAGCAGGAGGCGGGCTATTTACAACAACCCTCTTATTATTCCGTAGCTTTGGGTTCACGCAAACAACACGATTGTCTACAGCGCGCCGCGCCGATGGTAGCAGAGCAGCACCTGCTGGTCGGAAGTGGGCACGGCCAGTAAGATGCCGGAAGGCAAGCAAGCAAGATGGTGACACTTGCACATTTCAAAGCTGTGTCGACTGTGTGTCTTTCTTTTCGGTTATTTTGGAAAGCGAAAAAAAGAGCGGTGTGCTCTGGACGCAATAGTTGACATCCTACGGACGTCCAAGGTTGGCTTTCCTTAGCGCCCCCAGGGCTGGGGGTGGGGTGGGCTGGATGGTCATTTGCCCCCTGCTGCTTCAAACTCAAGGTAAAAAGGTAAAGGGACCCCTGACCATTAGGTCCAGCCGTGACCGACTCTGGGGTCATCTCGCTTTATTGGCCAAGGGAGCCGGCGTACAGCTTCTGGGTCATGTGGCCAGCATGACTAAGCCGCTTCTGGCAAAACCAGAGCAGCGCACGGAAACACGAGCAGCGCACGGAAACACCGTTTACCTTCCCGCCGGAGCGGTACCTATTTATCTACTTGCACTTTGACGTGCTTTCGAACTGCTAGGTTGGCAGGAGCAGGGACCAAGCAACGGGAGCTCACCCCGTCGCAGGGATTCGAACCACCAACCTTCTGATCGGCAGGTCTGTGGTTTAACCCACAGTGCCACCCAGGAGTCTCAAATCCAGACACTTGTTAATGTTTTGGCGTTTGACAAGTTTCTCAACTAGTTTTGATGTGCATGGAACTGAATTGTGAAAGACTCAGGGGTGGCCTGGGCTAGTGCACTGCCTGTGGTGAAATGGGAAAGTGATACCTCACCCTGCAGCTGCCATCTCCCAACACCCCACCATAGAAGGAAGGAGAAGCAGAGGCAGTGTCTACTTCCAGGTTCCAGCAAGATCAAACTGGAAGCTGCTTCTCCCATGGAGGGGTGGCACTGCCACTTCTCACATCTCTGGGAGCAGGGGGCAGGCGGGCGGTGAGGTGCCTGTGGTGGTGCCAGAGAGCATCTACAGCAGCACTGTGGGTGCCCCTCTGCCAGAGAAATGAGAAGAGATGGCAGCACTGACTTTTGGGTTCTGAGATGTTGCTGGAAGCTCCTTCTCTGGTGGTGGCCTTGATGGCATTGCTTCTCCAGCAATGCGGGGCGGGGGGGGGGGCATCCACAGTGGTGCCAGAGAAGTGGTGGCAGCAGCGAGAGCTCCCCAGGACTCCCTGCCACTGCTGCTTCTCTGGTCACAGTGCCGATGAGTGAAGCATCCATGGGGAGCTGCCCCAGTCGGGTTTTGCTGCCTGAGGCAGCTGCCTCCGTGCACCTTATGGATTTGCTGGCCCTGCACTCAGAGTGGCAAAGTTAACAATATATATATTGTTGTTATTAACTAATAAAGGCTTTGTCTTAATATCAGCTGTGACATTCTCCCTCAATAATTCTTGCATTTGATTAACTAAATTAATAATCACATTATGTCTCATCTTTTCAGCAGGCAAATATAGACATGATTCACCTTCATGTAAAGTCCAAACGTTGTAGTTCTGAATGACCTGGTTGTGTCCTATATTTTTTCACGATTTCAAACCTGCTCCCCTACCTCAATTTCAAAATTTGGGATAAGCAGGTTTAGTGACTGGCCCAAGGCCACACATAATGCATAATAGCAGATTAGGGCTAATAATCCTCAATCTCCCAGCTCCTGGTATATTTTCATTTTATCCACATTCTGGAAAGAAGGCATGGAAATGAATAAACTGGGAAGGAAATAAATCTTTTCACATAGGTCTGGAAGTGTAGGGAGTGTTTGTTAACAGTCCTGTGTGACAAGACTAACCAATTCAGGCTACAATTCCATACACATCAGGGAACAATCCTTGTGGAATTCAGAGGGACTTGCTTCTGAGTTATTTATGGTTATTGTGGCATGAGCCCATGCTAGAAACTGTGACAGCAAGGACCTCTTAAGTATTAATAAAACTGCAATGTTAAAAGTTCCCACTACAGTCGTACCTCCGCTTACATATCCCTCTGGATACGTAAACTTCGGGGTGCGAACACAGCAAACCTGAAGTATTTTTCTGGGTTTCGCCATGTGCGCATGCGCAGAAGCGGTCCTCCAGTTGCAAATTCCTTGGGATGAGGTCAGACCTCTGGAATGGAGCCCATTCGCAACCAGAGGTACCACTGTATTTCTTTGTAAAGGAAGAGGATGGGGAGAAAACCAGAACAGGTGGAGACTACACAGTTTTTCTCCCAGCAGAAAAGCCGCTTTGACAGCAGGGACCACTTTTGAACCAAAGTGACACTTTTCAAATGCAGAACAACTTGTTCAAGCTCCTGTGACCTCATTGGCTACATCCCTGTGAACTAGCAGCCATACTGGGTCACCACAGGCTAGGGGCCTGAGCCTCTGAGAAGGCCTGAGCACAACAGCTCCTAATCCCACTTGGGTTGGGATCACTTGTCAAGTTATGAGGTACGTTATTAACTCTCTGCTATGCTCAGTTGCTCTTTGCATTTGCAATACAGGATACAAATCTTGCTAAGCCCCAGCTTCTTTTGTATTGTGTTAGGGTACAAAATGTTTGTATCCTTATACTGTTATTTAAAAGCAACACTTCATCCGTTTAACTGACTTTTGGACCAGCTTGGCATGCTACTTGGTTAATGGAAAAGGACGGACAAATTTGAGATATTTAACTGTGCTCTGTCAACCAGTTGATCGAACCAGTAACTGATCCTAAAAGCCACTGTTGCAGAATATCGATACATCCCCAGAGAGCCTTTCTGTGCCCCCACCCCCACCCCAGCAGAATCCTCTCTGCTTGTCTAGACCTGCTGGTAACCTCTGCCCTGGAACCAAGTTTCTCCCTAGATGCAGAAAAGGCCACTGGAGATCAATTGGAGTGTTGTTTTTCCTCTCTAACGAAGCCATTAACCAGTTAGTTATACTGATTAATCAAGACATGCTTTCAGTTTGAGGCAAAAATAATGTGCAGAAATTTGTTGGGGGGGGTGGGTTAAATGCTCAGTGAAGACATAAAAGTTACCGTTTCCACAGCAACTGTCCATCAGCACTGATAAGATTTTTACATCGTCGTAAAATTTTCAGCTTCTAATGTTTAGCATGTTAACTTCACAAGGGAACAAATGATGCTACATTTTTATCAGAACAAGGAGGGCCAGCGAAGATGTTGTATGTAGTCTCATGCACATGAATGTGTGTTTATATTAGGGCATTTCCCCAGTACTCATAATTCCACTTCAATGGGGAGGAGATGAGAGGAAAAGCAAACTGTGTGTGACAGATGTTAATGTTGCTTAATGCACTAATGGGAGAGGCACTAAGACACTGATAATGAGAGCAGCATAAAACCCCATCGGGAATTCAATTAAATGCCTTGGGGATCAAACCGGATTTTGCATTCTGCACATCAGCAGCTATATGGGTTAGGACAGAAGTTACAAGTACTAATGAATCCTCTTTCCTTAAAATACAAGATGAGCACTCGCTTAGGTTACTAGAATCATTCTGTTGAAACTGAAAAATAAAATAAAAACCCTGTACAGATGAAGGAAAGGTTGGTATGTCCAGGCAGTGAGAGGATCCCTATTATATCTGTAATCTTTGCACAAAAGGAAGGAAGTGAGATGTGGCTTTTTCTGTTGGAATGCTGCAGCAAAAGGAGAAACTGAATGGTGGACTTGTCTTTTTCAAGGCAACTCGTGATACTAGAGCCTTCTCACATCATTTGTGAATATGAGGCGTTAATACTTAGGTCAGTGATTTACCTTGATCAATAATTCAAAATTATTATTAATAGCTTCATTTTTATACCGCTTTATATTTTTAAGGGGAAAAAAATCTCATTGGTTTATAACGCATTAAAACATCAAATAAAAAGATCCAGAATAAAACATTACTAAAGAAAATCAAATACAAAGTATATGTTGAAAGCAACATAATTAACAGGAAACTAACATATGATCTTAAAGATTTCAAAACATTACAAAAGATGTAAATGACAGAATGCACATTTATTGCATGATGATGAGGAACCATTAGTGAGCACTGTTTGGGTTTGATCAACCAGCTACAAATCCACCTAACTAACCTCATCCAGCCCACATTTTACCAGTTTCTCCACATAAATATGGGGAACTTTGTAAAGAAAAAAACAACTGATTGAAATCAAGATACACTACTCCCACAGCATTCCCCTGATCCACCAAGCTTATTTGAATCAAAAAAAGAAACGAGATTCATCTGGCATGACTTGCTTTTGAGAAACCCATTCTGGGCCTTAGTAATCACACCATCCTTTTCTAAGTGCTCACACATCAACTTTAATTATCTGTTCCATGACCTTTATTGGTATTGACATCAAGTTGACTGGTTAGTAGTTATCTGGGTCTTCTTTCCCCCCTTTTTGAAGATGGAGACAACATTTGCCAAGCTCCAGTCTGCAGGGACCTCACCTGTTCTTCAAGAATTCTCAAGGATTATAGACAGAGGCTCTGAGATCGCATCTGCAAACTTATTTAGTACCCTGGAGGGCAGCTCATCAGACCCTGGAGATTTGAATTCATTTAAAGTAGCTAGGTGTTCCCTTACCACCTCTTTTCCTATCTTTGGCTGCTGCTCCCTCCTCCCATCTTATATTCTGTGATCACCAGGTTGGGCACTCCTTTCCTTTTAGGTGAAGACAGGCAAAGAAAGTGTTAAGCAGTTCTGCCTTCTGTCTGTCGCCCAATAGCATTTCTCTGCCTTCTACATGCAGAGGACTTACTACTTGCTTCTTGTTCTTCTTGCTTCAAGCATAGCCAAATAAACCTTTTTATTATTTTTAACCTCTTTTGCAAGCCTGAGCTCATTCTGAGCTTTAGTCTGCCTGACCTGCAACTGTTAGCTAATGACTATAGTGTATTTAGGATATAAGGTTTTTGCTTTCGTAGATTTTCACGGGTACAGGAATGCAGGTTTTGGTGTCCTCGGGTGTCTTCCCGTGTAAAAGTTGGGGTGTCTAGGCGACGTTTCGACGAGGTCTCACTCGTCATCTTCAGGCTGGTGCTTTCGGCTTCTTGTTACTGGAACAGAGCAGGATCTCAGTGTTTGAGTTCCTATAAATACTGTTGAGGAGGTGTGGTGTATAGCCTCCAATGTTCTGGGCAGAGAGGAGGTTCCCAGGCTAGTGTGCCTTTTCTTCTTTTGTTCCTTAATTACTTGAGGGATATCTTGAGTGATTTCTTGAGTGATTTCCTGAATCCCACTTAGGTGGGTCATTAGGTGTGGATTAGTTGCTAAAGCCTTCGTGTCTTGAACTCTTGAACTTTGTGAAGAGTTTTTCTGAGAAGATGGCTGTACTGCACTTGGTTGTGCTCTGGCTTGGCTTCGTGTATAGGGGCGAGCTGTGGTTTTGTGGCCTGTGCCAGCCAGATCTGTGTAGGGATTGCAGGGGGGTGCAGCATCCGGAGGTGCCACCCTGGTTTGGCTACTGGATGGTGTCTGTAATTTATCTGTGGAGAGGGTCTGGGTTTGGGTCTGGTGTGGTTGATTGGTGATGGCGTTCTGTGTGCCTCTGGATCTGGTGTCAGATTTTGTGGGGAGGGCTAATTTCCAGATGTCTGGCAAGCGGGATGTGTCGTCACGCTTGTTCATGTTGTGAGGGTGTTTCTCTATCTCGATGGCTTCCATGATTATTCTCTTGTGGTGATGTTCCATGTTAAAGAGCAATTTGGAATCTGCAAAATTAATTTCGTGTCCTGTTTCTTTCATGTGTTGGAAAAGAGAGGAAGTTTTTTCTTCTTTTTTGACGGCATTCTTGTGTTCTGCGATCCGTGCATTTATTCGTCTGTTTGTTTGTCCAATGTACGTGGCTGGGCAGACTTTGCAGGGTATTTCATAGACCCCTTGGTTTTCCAACTGAATTTTATCCTTGGGGTTTCTGAGGATATTGGCTATTTTTTGGTTGGTGCAAAAGGCTGTTTTGATATTGTGTTTATGGAGGATTTTGCTAATTTTATCTGTAGTGCCCTTGATATAAGGAAGGAGGGCTATGCCATTGTTTTCTTCTGTGTCTTGGTTTTTGGGGGGTGTTTCTTTTTGGATTAGCTTCGTAACCCTGTTTTGCTGGTATCCATTGGCAATTAACACATTTGAGAGATTCTGTAACTCAGTTGTCAAGTGGTCTTCGTCAGCCAGGCGTTTGGTTCTGGAGATGAGAGTCTTGGCTACGGAGTTTATTTGTGCAGGGTGGTGGTGTGATTGTGCATGTAAGTAGCGGTTGGTGTGTGTTTTTTTCCGGTAGATAGTGTGTCCTAGGGAGCCATCAGGTTTTTTGTAGATTAGGACGTCAAGGAAGGGAAGTTGGTTGTTGGCTTCTATTTCCATAGTGAATTGTATTTTGGGGTGTAGGCTGTTGAGATGTGTGAGGAAGCTATCCAGTTTTTCCTTCCCGTGTGGCCAAATTACAAAGGTGTCGTCAACATATCTGAGCCAAAGTTTGGGTTTGTGTTCTGACTTGTCTAAAGCATTGGTTTCAAAGTGTTCCATGTACAGGTTAGCGATGACCGGTGAGAGGGGTGATCCCATAGGTGCTCCTTCTATCTGTTTGTATCTTTGTCCATTGTGGATGAAGTACGATATAAGGTTTTATTTCCACACACACATATGTATATAAAACTCGATCATAGGATGCATGGGCTTACAGCATCAACATCTTTGGAACTCAATCAGAGCAAATGGCAATCCGAAGAAAAACCAAATTGTCATTTGCTCCAATTGAGCTTTAAATGGTGGGTTTTTGTGGGGAAAACTCAGACATGGAGCTTGATAGCATGGACCTGTAACTGGAAGGAGCAAGGCAAAAGGCAAGTAGGGATAACCCCTAGTTAAACTATGGAATTCACTTCCACCAGATGTGATGGCCGCCAGCTTAGACAGCTTTAAAAGAAGATTAGACAAATTCATGGAGAACAAGGTTCTCAATTCCTAGTCAAGATAGCTGTATATTTCACAATCAGAAGAACCATGTCTCTGAATACCAGTTGCTGGAGAGCAATAGGAGTAAAGAGCAATTGAACTGGTGTCCTGCTTGCGGTCTTCCCAAAGGCACCTAGTTAGCCACTGTGAGGAACAAGATGTTGGACTAAATAAGCCTTTGTTCTGATCCAGCAGCACTCTATGTTAATATATTCATTTTAACATGGGATCAAGCCCAGATATTCCTGCTGTTGCTTTTTTACCAGAGGACTCACAGAAAAACCTTTGAGATAAATGTGAGATTGAAGTCAATTCTTCTCAGTAAAATATATTCCTCAAAGGAGCACAAAGTCCCTATAGCATATTGCAAGGGTAGTGCATTTTTCTTATCTCTGTTAAGGTCAAAGATCCAGTTTCTAATACTTCACCTATTACTACTGGCTTTTTATACTGGTGAATAATATTGTACATTTAGTATATAATAAATAGGAGGTATAATAGGGACGTGGGTGGCACTGTGGGTAAAAGCCTCAGCGCCTAGGGCTTGCCGATCGAAAGGTCGGCGGTTTGAATCCCCGCGGCGGGGTGCGCTCCCGCTGTTCGGTCCCAGCGCCTGCCAACCTAGCAGTTTGAAAGCACTCCTGGGTGCAAGTAGATAAATAGGGACCGCTTACTAGCGGGAAGGTAAACGGCGTTTCCGTGTGTGGCTCTGGCTTGCCAGAGCAGCGATGTCACGCTGGCCACGTGACCCGGAAGTGTCTCCGGACAGCGCTGGCCCCCGGCCTCTTGAGTGAGATGGGCGCACAACCCTAGAGTCTGTCAAGACTGGCCCGTACGGGCCAGGGTATCTTTACCTTTACCTTTTTAAATAGGAGGTATACAAATGTAAATGAATACTCACAGTTGCTTGTATAATTTGGGTCTGCTCATATGAAGTCCTACCCTTTAAAAGGGATGCTGTTAATTTTCTTTCCACTGCCATATTGAATTCAAACTTGCTTCTTATATGTCCCTTGGATTTTCTTATTATGCGGGGGGCAGTGGGGGGGGGAGTTCAATCTGCACATCAGGTTTCGATTGCAAGAGCATGTAACAGGATCAGCTAACATGTGACTTACTAGACACTGTTGGATTCTAGCCCCAATGATCAGGCAAGATGGGGCTGTAGTCCATTCCAGGATACATGGATGTTGCAGACCTGCTTATTAAGCCCCCCACCCAAACTCTCCAGGGGGGGAACTGCTGCAAAATCTTACCAGGAAACTGATAAACAGTGCTAACTTTGGACTGCAACCAGGGGAAGTTTCTTTGGTGGTGTGGCCACCTTCAGCCCTCCCCCTGCATCATAGGAGCCAATTCCTAGGGACCAAAGTCCCTTCACCTCCCCTCTAAAATGTTTGAGGGGCAAAGTTGATAGGCATTGCCATTCAAATGGTGTGTATATGCTATGTATTGTGATCAATTATGGGGGGTGGGGCTTACCTGGTTTCCCCAATATTTTTGGCACCTCCATCCCCAACCCATCTATCCATTGTTTTCTTTTGTGCAGATGCTCTATTCTCTGAGCCAGTTAACATTTTACCATTTTCCTGCCCAGCTTTTTCTTGCAGCAACAAAAGTGCTAGGTCATAAATTCCTTTGAGTTAGAATTAAGCATTGCCACTTGGGAACAGAGAGAAGACTAGCCTGGTTCCTTCAGCTGTATTTGTTTGCACCTCATAGGAGTATTCCCCAAATAGTGCAGTGACCTCAAATCCAGATCTCAGATCTTCCTTTAGATATATATTTATTGTGATAAAAATCAAACCCTTTGTAATTTCCTTTGTGCTCATAGTGATTCAAAGAGCTAAGGATTCCTGTGAGACAGGGATGAAGGATATGTTGATGGGCCCGTAGGAGATGTGAGTGCCATAGGATCTTTTCACTCATTTGAATTATATTTATTGATGTTCGCTTTTTTTTTTTTTTTTGAAGATTTGGAAAGTAGAAGTGCCCAGAAGGCGAAAGTTCCCTTTCTTCTTTAATCTTTCATGAGTCTGGAAATTAAATATTAATTTAAAGTTTATTTTGCTAAAGGCCCTTATTTGACAACTTCCAAACTTTAAATCAGTTCCTCTCAACTGTGTTAGTAGCTTATCACATTCTAGCTTTTGTAGCATAGTTCTTTGAGTCTTGATTCACAGGTAACCATGATATGTAATCTGTTTGTTTGAATGTCTGGCCCTAGCCCAGCAGCCCATGGGTTGTTCTCTGGCAGCAAACCATGTTTTGAAGCCTTGGTTTGCTGTTGGCTAATGATCAAAGGCTTGTGTGAACTTTTGTCTGAACCCAACAGCCTTGCGTATCATTGGCTTGTTTGGCCATCCCACTCCAGACGCTTGCCAAGTTTCAAAGCCAGCTAGAAATTAAACCAAGCTTTGGAGGAACAAGCAGAAGACAGAACCAGGATTCAAGATGACCTTCACAGATTGGAGAACTGGGCCCATGCTAACAAAATGAATTTCAGTAGGGACAAATGTAAGGTTCTACACTTAGGCAGGAAGAACCAGCTGTACAAATATAAGATGGGGTAGGACACCTGGCTTGCTAGTAGTACATGTGAATAGGATCTAGGGGTCTTAGTGGACCACAAGCGTAACATGAGTCAACAGTGCAATGCAGCAACAAAAAAAAGCTAATGCTATTATAGGCTGCATCAACAGAGGTATATTACTTCAAGAGTTAGAGCATACCTATAGTACTGTGTCCACTTCTGGGCACTACAATTTAAAAAGGATACTGCCAAGCTGGGATATGTGCAGAGGAGGGGAACCAATATGATAAAGGGTCTGGAAGCTAAGACTTATGAGGAATGGCTGAGGGATCTGGATATGTTTAGCCTGGATAAGAGGAGACTGAGAGGTGATATGATAGCCATCTTCAAATATCTATCTAAAGGGCCCTCATATGGAAGATGGAGCAAGCTTGTTTTCTCCTGTTCTGGAGAAAACAATTGTTTAGAATGCTGGACTCGTTTGAACAGAAGCAGACCGTCATGGGTGCCTGGCCTGTTGCAAAGTCTCTGCAGTTGCCACTTCCTCGCTTGTAAGGTGTGCAGCTTAAGGGGTAGAATGCCACTTCCTCACTTCATGTATGAGGCCTGGGGGTGGGCTGACTTGTATGCTGCTGCAGCAGCAGTTCATCACCTTGCTTCCTTGATCAGAAAGTGCAGGGTGATGGATGGCTGTCAGGGGCTGGGCAGAGGAGGAGGAATTGTGGAGACTGCCTCTCCATCCTGACCCTTCCAGGGAGAAGGAAAAGGAAGACAGTATAGATTTACAACAGGGGTTTGCGGGAGGTCACAGCTCAGAGACAGATGAGGGTGAAAGTTGGGAAATAATGGGAGATGAGGAGCAGGCAGAGCTGGAGCAGCTGGTTGACACATTACCACTAGAAAGCATTCCAGATCCACCATCCCCCAGAGCCCAGTGAGCCTTAAAAGTAGGAGAGCAAAGAGCTCAAAGACAGGGGGGCACTTAGCAGCACCCATAGAGGAGGTGATGATGTTGACAAATGAGGAAGTGGGAAAGAAAGTGGGTGGAGATTCATTTGGGACAATGCCATTATCCAAGAGGCTGGGTTCTATAGCCACTCTCTGTAAAGTTTGAAATAAAGAAGGACTGTAATAAACTTTTGTCTTTATACTTTCCTGGGAGCCAGTGACAGCATCCTGATAATGACATGCACAATGCAGCAGCAGCCACTGACATACCTGAAACTCTGCAACTATTGGAGAACCTCGGACTTAACCCTCCACCAGAATGGCAACCATCAGATCCACCGAACGACAACCAGTGAACGATTGGATGATAGTCAACAAGAGAAAGAAGAAACAACAGAAACTACATGACAATGCAAACCAAGACAGTCAAGTACCGCTCACAGAACAGCCCTGCCAAACACACAACAAAAGATTATGAAACAACCTCACCTAAAGCCACATACCACAGATTGACAACCCTGCATCATCAACTACTGCCAAATGAAGCACCCAGAAACTACCCCAAAGCAATGGATTGGTGAACCCCCCTCCCACACCAACACCAACCCAGATGACACTCACCATTGCCACCCCTCCCACCCCATGCCTCCATAGACCAACCCAGATGACACTCCTCCATTCTCTCCAGCTCCACCCACCCCAACAACCCATCCCCCCAACCACACACACAACTTCCTACAAATCCTCAAACAAATTTACTCTCAAGCCTTGACAATATGCAGAATTAACAATATGGACTCCAGTACCATAGCAATCCAAAGAGGCACTAAACAAGGATGCCCGCTGTCTCCCTTCCTATTAATCTTGGCCCTGGAACCCCTAGCAATCTACTCTGAGCAGCCCCAGATATCAAAGGTGTGGGAATAAAGGGTAAAACCTATAAATGAGGGCTCTTCACAGATGACCTGATGGTCACAACACCAGACCCCATAAGCACAGCAACCACCCTAACTAAAGAACTCAACACATTTGCAATGGTGTCAGGCCTACAAGTAAACTTTGCAAAATCTGAGGCTATGTGCTTCAACACCCCCCACCCCCCACATACCCAAAAGGAATTCACCAACATCACAAAGATAAAACTACTGTACCAAATTCAGATACCTAGCGGTTCAAATAACCAGAAACTTCAACAAACTATACTTCCACAATTACAAGCCCCTGTGGCGACAAATAACAGAGACTTGAGGAAATGGAACAACACCAACTTCACCCTCTCAGACAAAATAGCCATGATCAAAATGATCACCCTCCCAAAACTAACCTATTTATTCTAAACCCTTCCAATCTGGATTCCCTCAACCCAACTCCAGAAGTGGCAGATGGTATCAAATTGTATGGGAAATGCCCTTACTAAGAAAAGCTAAGCAATAAACTGAAACTGACACGGGGACAAATAAAAGAGGGAACCTGAAACCCAGTATGGCTCCCCTTTATCACATACACAGTTCAACAAGACAACAAGAAGAACCCACTGACAGCATACAAATTAATATGGCTTACCTGATCCAATAAACCCTCCCCCCCTCACAAATGCAAACAAACCCCACTGCAGTCAACCACAGACAACCAACCACACCCTGACTGCATCTGATTGGCCACTATGAAAATAGAATACTGGATTAGATGAGACTTTGGTCTTAGCCAGTAGGGCTGCTCTTATCGTTATTTCTGGCTGGATGCCTGACATTCCTAGACATTCCATGCACTTTGGTGTCTCAGAACAAAACCATCTTTAAATGTTGTACTTAACCTAGGGTTGAAGCGTGTTCATCGATCAAAGCCTGCTCTACCAGAATTAGTTGGATGTTCCCTATTGACATCAATAGATGCCCACTAAATATCCTGCACTACACACATAAGTACTGCAAATATAAATGAAAGTTGACCATGCCATATATATTATCCATATCCACTCATGTCCCAGCTGGTGTTCTAGTTCCCTAATACATATGTCCTATTTGTTTTCACATTGAGATACTTTTACCAGCAGATGGTAGTATTGTAGTGTTGAAACCTAGAATGCAATGTGCAGGAATTATTTTTAGCTCTCTCTTTTTGGAACTTTCCAGTAATGTTGCTCCAAGATTTTCTCAGAATGTTTGTAATAGAGTTCTTTCTAAGTGTGTTTATCTGGTGAATCAACACATCTTTCATTCACGACCTTGTATGCAATTGGATTGTTCACCGATCATCTATGACAGGGGTGTCAAACTCAAATTCATCGGGGGCCGCATCAGCAGTTTGGTCACCCTCAAAGGGCCGGTCTAAGCAGGCATATATTGCGTTGCAACAGTTCGATCCTATGTAGATTTTAGGGAACCTAATTGTATATAGGATCGGGCAGATATTAGCTCCTCTGGAGAAATGTGGTCGTCCCACCAATAAAACAAAATGGATATTAGAAAATGGAGAGCTGTGGACGGGCACTCATTTGGCAACCACATAAGAGGGATATTTCCCTGCTCCTCCTGGAAGATCTTCGCAGAGGAAATTCAACAGGTGCCGTCTTTTTCCCTTGCTGTAGCCACACCGGCAGATTTTCTGCTCGGCACACAGAAAACCTACCAGAAAAATGTTGGCAGGCATTGTAACAATTGAAAGTTAGCAAGGAAGGCCTCCCCCCCCCCCGCACCTCCAGGAAGGAAAACCCTTTTGCCCGGTTAATGCAGTTATTAAAGGCACAATCCTCATTATTTTAAATGAAGCTGACACACTTGGGAGGCAGCCCATTGAACTCAATAGGACTCCCCGATTTCACACGTACGGAGAGAAACCGATGTTACCCATTATATACATTTGCAAGTGGCAATGACTAAAGTAAACAAATATTCCCTTCCCCCTGGAATTCCTTAAATATTTGTAGCTTTGTCTCCATTGTGCACAGCAGCGTATATTATTATATTAGAGTAATCGGAGGGGGAAGGGGAGAAAAATGAGCAAGCTGCTCATCGACGTTACTTCTTACTATGCTCCTGCTGCTGCGCAGGCAGGCTCTTAGCTGAAGCAGGTTTTGAACTCAACTTCCCAGGGATCTTGGCGTGCCTTTCATTCGGTTGCTTAGCAACCGACGTACACCTGCCATGGATCCGAAAGACGCAAAAGGTACTCCCATTCCCGCCCCTCTCCATTTCCCGCCTTCAGCCATTGCCCAGACTTGCCACCACTGGGTTCCCCTCGAAACTACCCCTTGCTCTCAGTAACGTTGGCAACACTCCACTAGTATGGCACACTTTAAAGCGCCGCTAGAGGGCAGACATTCTCTGGCTTGTAGGCTGCCACACATGTGCTGAAGAGGCGGCTTTTTTGTGTCAAAAAAAAAAGAAAGCGAGAATAAAAGGTGAAGGCTGGCGGCCGCCGGCGGCTACACGGGCCACATGATGAGGTCTGGCGGGCCGGATTTGGCCCGCGGGCCTTGTGTTTGACACCCGTGATCTATGATGTCAGCAGCAATATACCAGCAGACATTTAACCTGGAGGTAATTTGCAGAGATTAGAAGCCTGATGTATTAAACATACATGTGGTACAAACAATATGACTGCTTGTAATTCCTAGAAAATAGTTTTCGAGGTATGAAGTGTAGTTTAACATAATAGATACTGGACTAAAAACTAGAATCATGAAAATATGACCAGACAATCCTTTCATTATGTCTGACAATTGCAAAAGCTTTCATACTTTCCTCCCACCAACAGGCAGAGAAATAACATGTATTTCTGAACCAATTAGAGAACTAGTCTGTAAAAGCTACCCAACTTGAGTATACACACATACTGCTGTCACAATTCACTCCTTTAAAAGGTTAATCAAAGCTACTGAGATATTAACTATATTTTCAAAGAGAATGAGCATGAACCCTCACCATGTAGAGCTGGCAGTAATTTGTCAGATTCTGACTACCAGACTGCGCTTTGGTAACAAGTCTAGGAAGTTTGCAGACACCAATAGAAAGCGCCTCTGCTATACTTTTAGGTTCAGAATCAGCTGGAGTGATCATAGCATTTATGTGTCTATAATTTCAAAGAACTCCACTTTGAAATGGGAACAGTATGACTTTATGAAAGGTTAATTGGGGCTGCGGGAAACAACAGCCTTCACACAGCTCATTTCAAAATGTGATCTGGCTAATTGGCTGCTTTTCTTTCACTGAAACGAGACCTATTTATGAGTGTGAAAGAACAGGCTAGCTACAAACTGGCTCCCACAGCAGCAAGACTCTGCTGCCTTACCTCCTGTGCTAAAGGTAAAGGTAAAGGGATCCTTGACTGTTAAGTCACGGACGACTCTGGGGTTGAGGCACTCATCTCGCTTTACTGGCCGAGGGAGCTGACGTTTGTCCAGGTCATGTGGCCAGCATGACAAAGCTGCTTCTGGCGAACCAGAGCAGCACATGGAAATGCCATTTACCTTCCTACCAGAGTGGTACCTATTTACTTGCACTTTGATGTGCTTTCAAACTGCTAGCTTGGCAGGAGCAGGGACCGAGCAACGGGAGCTCACCCCGTCGCAGGGATTCGAACCACCGACCTTCTGATTGGCAAGCCCTAGGCTCTGTGGTTTAGACCACAGTGCCACCCGCGTCCCTGTGCTACTAATTCCCAGCACGTGCCTTCCAGACTAAGCTCTGTTTCTCAAGGGTGCCATCTAGGCTTCAATAGCAAGCTGGCAAGGATCAGTCTGGCTTCACCATCCAGCCTCACAATGTGATTTTCAGTCACAGCAGGGCCTTGTCCTCCTCTCTCATGCTAAGCCTGCCTATCTTGAACAATGTTGTCCACTAGACCTGGATTGTGCCACTGGTCCCATTAGACTGACTGTTACTTTCCACCCCGTAAACTCTGAAACCTGATTACTTGGGGCCTGAGACCTCTTGAATCAGGAGCGTACCAGCACATACACACACACCCTCTGTAAGGGTTTCTGCACACAGGCTATTATTCTGGTGTTGTTACATTATTGATATGTCTTGGAGTCAAGAAACTTGATCTCCCAAAGGCCTTTGATGGTATCTTCCTTAGTGGGATGGATAATGGAGGCACTGTATTTTGGTGGTTCCACTCATAACTTCAGGGTTGTGTCCAGACAGTAGCACTGGATGAGTGTTCCTTGGCCCCCTGGCACTTCTGCTATGGGGTTCCACAGAGTGCTATTCTCCCTCAGTGCTATTTAATATTTTCAAAGCCATTGGGCGCAGTCATTAGGAGTTTTGGAGCAAGGTGTCATCAGTACACTGACGATACACAGCTCTACTTCTCCATAACATCGGAATCAGAGGCATTTCAGTTCTTTTGCCATCAATTCTAAAAGATCCAGGTAGCTATCAGCCTGGATATATAGCAGATAATTCCTTCCTATAGCAAAATCAGACTGAGTGCCAACAGGAATGTAAGTGGAAAGCACAGAGGAATATATATATATATATATATATATATATATATATATATATATATAGCAAGATTGTTCCTTGCCATACACACACACACAGAGCCCATATTCAGGTGAACCTCATAGTATACAGAAATATAAAACATTTTCTTTTCTTTCAAATAAAAGGCACTGTAGAATGAAGTCCATTGTGGAACAGACAAACAAACATGTTCAGTGGATTCCAGGAGCTATGGAGCATTGAGTGACAGAAAAGAAAACCAACGGCAAGGGAATGAATTTGTCTGTTTGCAAGGCACAATCTTGCTACAGAGTGACGATACACTTGACCTTATGAAAATTAAATATGAAAGAGATGTTTTAAAAATACTCTTCTCTCAAGGAGGAAATTCCTCTCAGAATGGATTTCCAGATTTCTCAGAATGTGCAGGATCAATTCACGTGGAAAAAGCAGCAAGGTCTTCCTGGGAACCTTGAAATGCAGTCTGGCAGTGGTTGTTCCACATGTCGTCTGCAGCAGTATGCTGTGCAACTCTGGTTATTTTCACTACTCCACTGCAAGCCACACACCAATGAAAACATGGACTTCAAGATGGGAGGGATTCAACTAGCAAGCCTCCCCATCAGAAGCCAGCACAATGGCTTTTGATAGTGCAGTGAGGCCTATCTCACCTCATGGCTCCAAACAGTTAACTTGGGCGGGGTTGGGGGGGGGATCAGGAACAGTGCAAAGTGAGAGGAGAAGACAGATAATATCATCAGGCTAGCAGAAATGCCTGTGATGATGGAGTGATCTGCCTAGTGCTATACAGTGGTAACTCGGGTTAAGAACTTAGTTTGTTCTGGAGGTCCATTCTTAACCTGAAACTGCTCTTAACCCAAGGTACCACTTTAGCTAATGGGGCCTCCCACTGCTGCCGTACCGCCACCTCACAATTTCTGTTCTCATCCTGAAGTAATGCTCTTAATCCGAGGTACTATTTCTGGGTTAGCGGAGTCTGTAACCTGAAGCGCCTGTAACCCAAGGTACCACTGTACTAAATTTCTTCCCCTACATCTGAAACTTGTGCTTTGACACTGGACTATGACCCTGCCCTTTAATAAAATGAGAAAACTTGCTATATATGCACTCTTGAAAATATACACCATTATAGCCCAGTGTTGCCTGTTCTGAGTTGTAATGACTCCAGTCTATGGTCTCAGGAATGGGTGTTCTGCTTTGCCACTGAGATCTTTTAAGTGGAAAGTCTAGGAATTCAATTTAAGGAAAGTCTAAGCTCCCTGTCAGCCAGGAGGGGTTGAAACCACAACCCCATAGACAACAAGCAAACAAGCGTGCCACAATTAGTCCAGTGAGTCATAGGTGGAATAGCCTCCACATTGTGGCATTTCAAGCAGCCAGCACATGGCTGCTTATTCTTTGAACTGGGCCTGGGATGACATTCTCATTCAACTCTAACGAAAGCATGTGAAGAATCATGGCCTTTGGCCTTGACTCTCAAAGCAGCATCATGGTGCAAGTCTCATGGGCTGCCAGCAGAGTGCTTGTGGGAAAATAATAGACCTTGTGCTGCCTGGAACTAGGCAAGACAGTTTATTATTTTATGGGTGACTATACTATATACCCATCTAGATCTAAGACACGTGACTCACTCTCATTCAGAAGTGACAGGGTGGGATGCTCCCTGCTGAGTAGTTTGCTGTCAAGGGCACCTTAAGGTGTGATCTTCTGAGCTTATTACCACCTAGTTCTATGTGGAGCATACTGGATATTTAGGATGTCTTGAAAAGGAATTCAGGCTGTAAAAATAAAATAAAATAAAAGAATCAGGTTATGGCTGGGAATGGATTAATAATAAAATTGTGAGTCCTGTCCCCTTAAAAAAAGGTAAAGGTAAAGGACCCCTGATGGTTAAGTCCAGTCACGAATGACTCTGGGGTTGTGGCACTCATCTCGCTTTATCCCCCTTAGGCATCTCAAATACACCCCCCAATTATTGTTCTTTTTTGGGTGGCTTGTAACTATTTCAGGTATGACATTTGTTGCGGCCGTGTTCGATTCACTCCCAAGCTTTATGAAATTGTACTTGAAAGGGGTGAAATCACATGGGAGTATTTTTTTTTAGTGGGGTGAGAGTATTTTTTAGTGGGGTGTGTGATTCTGATCTACTCTTGAATTAAAGGAAGAGCGAAATTCCAGGAAGAGGACGTGCCTTATCTTTCAGCAGCAATGACTCCACTTTCTGCAGAGCGTTATAAAATTGCTGTCGTCCAACTATTATTTATTTCCCAATGCTGCGCCAGGAACAAACGTGGGGTGTAAATCATAGGCTTTTTCAAAACTTCGGCGGAAGGAAACCATCAGCCTAATAAAACAGGCGGCCGGCAGCTGCCCCACTACTCAAGGCAGGGAAACGTGCTGCTGCTCCTCGCCCTGTCTGGGAGCCTCAAGAAAGAAGCGGCGGGCGCTTGGCCCCTCTTGCCAAATGGCTACTAGCAACGCCCGCCAGGCTTCCCGCTGCTGCTCCCCGCCTCTACCGCCCTTCCCTTTCTGCCTCCGCGTTGGCGTGCGGGTTTCTCCGCGTGTCTACTGGGCTAGGATCATTGCTGCATCCGACGTCATCCGCCCCTGATTGGCAGGGCTCCGAGGCCCGGCCCTGCCCTCCTTCGCTCTGATTGGCAGAAGGACGCGGTCCGGCCCCGCTTTCCTGGAAAGTTCTTGGAAATCTATCAAAGGTATTTCCTTGAACGCAGAGAGCGGCGGCAGCCAATGCTGGATAAGCCTGAAAACAACCAGCAACTTTTTCAGCCGGATCCCTTGAAAAACCCTCTCCCTTTCCAGCTGGGGGATATTTGGGTGATCTGTTGGGGGGATTATTTTAACTCCAGGAGAGCAAGCCTGACAGCAAGGTCTCTGCTACGGACGCATCTATTTATATATTTCTCTCTTTTTTCTTGTTAATGTCGGCACAGTGATGTGAATACAATACAATTCCAGGAATCCACCACTTCCTGGAATAGATTAAAAGGGAGCAAACAAAAGATTACTTAGTAGTGGCTTCCCCCCTCCCAGAGCTTCAAGATTACTTCAAGAGGCAGCGTCGAGGCGAGCGGCAACTCTCTCTGCTCACTTCTTCCACGCGTTTAAGACGAGAGAGAGATTTATTTATTGAGACGTATTTATTGATTTTTCTTTCCAGTTGTTGCTGGTGATTTTATACGCCACCGGGAAGGAGATTTCTTTCCTTCTCTCATATTCTTTTATTTCCCCCGTGTATTATTATTTTTTTAAAAAATTCACCTCTGCAAGAGTTCAGTGGAAAACTGCTAAGGTTACGTACCTTTTCTTACTCGTAACTTGCTGAGCAAAGACTTTCTGGATACCTCAAACTGTCTGCTTTTCAGCGAGTGATCTCCAAGGTGCTTTTGAGAAGGCTTCTGGGTGTTCATCCAGCCTTCTTTTTCCGAGTCACTTACTAGCCGATTGTGGTACCGCCTGTTTGGGAACAAAGACCGAGCATAAAGAAGACAACCAAAAGAGGGAGAGCTTTCCCCCCAGTTCCCCGAAGACTTGATGCTCTTTCCTTGGTCCTGGAGTGACATGATCCTCTGTGTTCAAGGGTAAGATCCCTCAAAGACTTTACAATTTTCTTATCCCACTTTAAAAAGTACTGAAAAGGTATTGTGGAACAAGTCCTCAAACCCCCTTTTCTTTAAATAAGGGATTTCAATTCAAATCAGTGTGTGTGTGTTTAAGTTACTTTATTTCAGTTGAAGGTCACACTTGGTGCAGGTTCCCATTTTAAAAAAAGGTAAACATGCAGCACATCAAGTTTAACAAAATTCAATACGCTTTTAAAAGAAGTGGAGGGAAGGAAGAGAGTTGCTGTTTCTATTGTGCGTGTTTGATTAAAGATGAACAGTGCAATCTTGTACATGTCCACTCAGAAAAAAAGTCCCACTGAGTTCAGTAGGCCTGACTTCTAGATAAGTGGGCATGCAATTGCAGCAAACAGGCTTTATAATCCTTCTTAAACTGAGGAGCGGTGTGTGGGATCAACTGGAAGAGAATTCCAAACATACAGAAAATACTCTTGCGTTGGTACAGAACAGTTTGTTGTGAGTAGTAAAGGGCTACTGTTTTAACCATCTTCAGATAATTAAAGAAAACCAACAACACTGCAAAAATATACATAGATTGCTGTAACTGATAATAGCTTATCTACCCAAGACTGTGTGTGTGTGTGTGTGTGTGTGTGTGAGAGAGAGAGAGAGAGAGAGAGAGAGAGAGAGAGATGTGTACATGGCGAGCTGGTGACACAACTATCTACATGATATTGCATTTGTGAAACTTAAGGACAGCACAATTTTCCAGTTTGACTAGATGTATCCCGCTGTTCTTATCATCACACCGATGAGTCCCAACTAGAACTCATACTGTGCTGCCAGACTAACATTTACAGTTGCTTCAGACATCAAGGGTTGGTACCTGTACACTAAGACTGCATGTTGTCTGACATTCCACACTCAAGCCATGTAAAATACTTACCTAGTTACTGTATAGTCATTAAGAGCTATGCCATTTAAAACTATTCCAAAAGAGAATCTAGAAGTTTTTGCCCCTTTCCACTCTGGCAAAGGTGGGGGTTTCCACCTCCTCTATTGCTTCTATGTATTGCTGGCTAGACACTACAACGATTTTCCGATTTCTTTCTTTTCATTGCTAATACTTTCTGTTCGTGTGATGCGTCTCAAAACACATCTGCTCTAATTTAGTCTTTGTCCTCATTCACACCATACATTTAAAGCACTACGAGACCTCTTCAGTCATGGCTTCCCCCAAATAATTCTGGGAGTTGTAGTTTGTTAAGGGTGCTGAGAACTGTTAGGACACTCCCCCCCACCCCAGCAACAATTCCTTGCGTGATTTTACAATCAATCCCTCTTCACAGGGAACTCTGGGATGGGAGGGGAATAGGGGTCTCCTAACAACTCCCAGAATTCTTTGGAGGAAGCCATGACTGTTTAAAGCGGTATCATATTGCTTTAAGTGTAAAGTATTTAAAATGTAACATGTAAATGTAAATGAATGTGGCCAAAGACTAATTTTATGTTTTAAATAAAGTGCCAGTAGCATATCTCGTTCCTCTTCCTCTGTTGCTTTACAGTTCATTTGCTTCCTGTGCTGGCTTTTAACCTGGGGCTCTCTAGAATTTTGTGCAGGTTAGAAGCCACTTGTCTCCTGCTCACTTAAGCAGAATTCCCAAGGGAGAATACAAAAGCACCCAATAAAGCACAGGGCTGGAGAATTTCCTGAATCTTCCTATCTTGCCATTTAACTTTGGTTTGCTGGGGAAGTAAGCAACTCCAGAACTTTCAGATTTAGTTTCAGTGCTGCTAATTTATTTTTTATTCCCCAGTACTAATAATTCTTTGCAACCTTTCTTTAAAAGTGTGGAATGCCTTTCACATTTTCCTAAGTAGCTCAGCTTGAGAAGTATACCGGTAGTTGTGTTAATTTCTGATTAAATCATTGTTGCTATTTTGATAGGTTCACCATTCATTAATTTAGAACTAGCTAATGGACCACATGGCTCATATCTCTTTAATCCTAGAAAGACTGACATTCCCCCAAGGGGCCCAGGTGATAGACATGTGGTTCGTCCTCAGAACAAACCTGCAAAGTAGATAGATCCATTGTGCTTCATGGATATAAGTCAAGATGAGAACCAGTCCAGAACAATCAACTACAGCACACTGGTTCTCAGTCTGTGTCCTTCCTCTGAGCAATCACACTTTGATGATGACGTAGAAGCTTTTCTGATACTCCCTAACCTCTTTTTGCAGGGAGGGTACAATTTCATTTTTATTATTGTCCTGTCTGCCCTGTGTTTATGCCCAGTCTGCTTCAGTGTATGTTCCTCTCAGATCATATTTAGAAAGCTACTACCTCATTTGGCATGAACATTTTTATCTTCTTATCTTCTTGCACACCTACTCAAAGATATTCCCCGGCTTACTACTCGCACCAGCCTTTCTCGTATTCCCAGTTGCACTGGCAGAGGAAGGCAGGTGCGGTGTGCACCAGGTGTTAGCCGTGAGGGCGGGTGACATCGCCGTGCCACACCCACCCCCCCATGCTCGTCGTGCGGGCGGCGGGCCACTAGGGACGATGCTGCCGTGGGCAGCTTTCACATGTCTTCATCATTCCTTCTTTGCTGCAAATGCCTTTCTGTCTCACCCTGGTTGCCCTTCACTTGGTTGAAGCACAAAATTTCACTCTTGTCTCCCTTTCATACCCTAGTTAAGCAGCCAGGATGCATGGACTGCATGGACTGTTTCTCTAAGGAGACCGAAGGCAGGGAAAGACCTAGCAAAAAATGGTATTAACATCACAGAGCACAGCATCACTCCCCCTGCTGCAAAAACAAAACAAAACAGGGGGCAGACTAGAATACTTTTAAAATGTTATTTTAAAGAAAGGACGTGTGCTGCAAACTCCACGAATAAGATTTAAAGGACTGGGATAAGGTTATTTATTTCTACAAACAATAGAGGTTTGGGTTAAGTTACAGAGGAGACTGTTTCCACCATGCCAGGCCCTTTGCCCTCTCTGCCTAGTATTTGTAATCCCAGCAAGCAGACCTATGGTTCAAAGAAGCCCATGCCAAGTATCCAGTTCAGAAAATAAGATGGGTTACAGGGCCTCATGCCCTCTTCTCCTTTTGGCCAAGAAACTCTGAGGCCTTTAGAGCCTGCCAGCTGGAGTGGCTGTTTTGTTAGCTACTATTTGGGGTTGGTGCGTAAGGCTAGCTCATTGTCCGTTTGCTCATATGAGTGGTAAACATCCATCTCTAGGAGGGTAACAGGAAAGGACGATGACATTACATTTTGTGCAAGAAAGATGAAACCACACAACAAAAGCAGAAGCTGATATTATTAGGATTTCCCTCCACCCTTACTATCAGAAGCATATATACGTCAGCTTATTAGGAACAGATTTGGCCATTCTGTTCCTATAATATATGGGACAGGGTTTCCTAAGAATCTCTGGATTTTGTTTTGTTTTGTTAATCTTTTAAATTATTTATTATTTACGTATGAGCCATTAAAATACATGTAGCTCTGCTGAGTTTCATAAGCAAAGAAATGCAGAAACAAAGCCCAGACTGAGAGCTTACAGTCTAAAGTAGGCAAGGAAGAAGACAGGGGAATGGGTGGCAGAGACAAGGACTGCAAGGGATTTATGGGCACAGATGCTTAAACTTGATTCCAGTTGGGAATGAGAATTAAACGTTATGCCGAAGATTTAAATATTTACATTTCTACGCATGTAGCAGAATTCCCAGGACTGCTCAACATTTCCCTCATGAACCAGATATTTCCGAAAACAGACGGGCACTTTCGTTTGCGAGCATGAACCCTCCCACCTCATTATCTCTAATTATGTGGGACTCCACATCTCCCTTCCCACAGAAAAGTATTAAGAACAAAGCAGATTCAGATAATTGTGACATTCAATGACATTTCTCTCTTCCCCATATGGGTGGAAGCAAAAATGAGTGCATCACAACAGAGAAAAGATCAGTCCAAAGTGTACAGTATTCCCTATTACAGGTACTGTAATCTTTATGGACTGCCCATTATAGTAACATTCAGGTCCAGTGATGGACCTGAACCAACTGAATTTGGAACGGAGAACTCCTGTAACGAAGCCTTGCTGGTAATTACAGCTACTTCCTGCCTTTTCACTTTGTTAGTCATTTACTACCATGCAAATTACTGATACGTTCAGATTTGCCGGTTGCTATCACACCCACTTTGGAGAGTAAAGTGGTTACACAAGGTACAAAGAAACTAAGAGCCCGGGCCAACATGCGTAGGTGCTTTTGAAAGGCGGCATTAGAAAAGCTATGGAGTGGAACAGAATTGAGAAACTGAGTTGGCAAATGGTTCTTGGCCATGGTTTGCCTGAGAAGGACTGTGTCTCATGGTTATGGAGGAAAGGTGTGGCCCACTGCAAAACTTTAGCACTGTGAATTTCTAGCAATGTCTAAATTTAGCACACAAAGCATATTTGTTACTGTACTACCTGCCGCCTTGCAGTGGGTGTGTTCCAGATAAGGTTTTTGTGTTTTCGTGCATTTCCCCTTTTGGGGAGGTGCAAAAGCTTGCAGCTCAGAAAACAATTACTTAGAAGAAGAAGATGATCACAGCATTCACATCCCTTGCGGGTGATACATGCACTTTTCTCTGTGCTTTTTTTGTTGACTCATCTTTAGACTTCCATATTCAACTGGGTTAATTGAAGGAAGCCAAGCAGCAAGACCACCAGGCTATGTGGAGGGGAAAAATAACAACCAGCAGAATGCAGTGGTACCTTGGGTTACATATGCTTCAGGTTACAGACTCCGCTAACCCAGAAATAGTACCTCGGGTTAAGAACTTTGCTTCAGGATGAGAACAGAAATCGCACGGCGGCAGTGGGAGGCCCCATTAGCTTAAAGTGGCACCTCAGGTTGAGAACAGTTTCAGGTTAAGAATGAACCTCCAGAACGAATTAAGTTCTTAACCCAAGGTACCACTGTACCGATGGGAAAGGATGGATATGTAACCTTATTCCTTGTTTTCATCAAGGTGTGGTTGACACTGCATGCAATGTCTGCCATGTGTTGGAGTGGGTTTTTTCAACCAAAGAAGTGGCAGGCTGTACAACCAAAGCAGAAAGGCCTTTTGCAAATGGGACTCAAATACTTTGACTTTGACTTTGCAGCAGAGCTGGATTTAGGGCAATGCAGGCCATTGCCCTGCACAAGAATGCCAGGCAAAATCATTCTTCTTTAACCAGGCCTTTGGCCAATGCCCTTTTAAAATGTGTTTTGGAAGTGGTGGTGGTGGGGGTCCTTTGTTTTTGTTTTTATTACCCGTTTCCTGTTTTTTATATTGTAAGTTTATGCCCTGAGATCTACGGGTATAGGGAAGTATACTACTACTACTACTACTACTACTACTAATAATAATAATACGCAGAGTAGAAGAAGGGAGGGCACCCAATTTTGTCCTCACTCAGGGTGCCATATTACCAGAGTCCACCCCTGTTGCCAGTTCCACAGGTTTTCAGACAAGTTCACTTGGGGCTAATGAACAAGCTTCCAGTTTGTATTTCCTGATGGGTGCAGGCTTGTGGGTAGCTGGAAAAGAGTGGTGGGCCATGGAACTGGCAGAGGAGGAGGAGAGGGGCCAGACAATGTGTAGCAAGAACAGATCTGACTGTAGGCTGCCTGTAAGCTTATATGCTATTCTTTGACTCTTCAGCTCTTAGAGATGTTGCGTAACACACGTGTACACACAAAATCGCTTCAACACTTTCCCCTCCATATGTGTTGGTAATTATTATTCAGGCACAGTAATGTTTGAGATGCAGTAGAATATTGAGCGTAGGGACGCGGGTGGCACTGTGGGTTAAAGCCTCAGTGCCTAGGGCTTGCCGATCGAAAGGTCGGCGGTTCGAATCCCCGCGGCGGGGTGCGCTCCCGCTGTTCGGTCCCAGCGCCTGCCAACCTAGCAGCTCGAAAGCACCCCTGGGTGCAAGTAGATAAATAGGGACCGCTTACTAGCGGGAAGGTAAACGGCGTTTCCGTGTGCGGCTCTGGCTCGCCAGAGCAGCGATGTCACGCTGGCCACGTGACCCGGAAGTGTCTTCGGACAGCGCTGGCCCCCGGCCTCTTTGAGTGAGATGGGCGCACAACCCTAGAGTCTGTCAAGACTGGCCCGTACGGGCAGGGGTACCTTTACCTTTACCTAGAATATTGAGCACTATATTTGAATACCATAAGAGTGAATTTTAAAACTTATTCCAAATTTCTCTTTTAGTGCATTTGATTTTTAATGGGATATATTTAGGGAATCAAGTGAAGTTCTGTATGCATCTACTCAGAAGTAAGTGGATTCAGTGAGACTTGTTCCCACCTAATTGTTTATGGGTTGCAATCAAAGAGAAAGAAAAAGACTGGGTCTATAGGACTGAAAAGCCACAGGCATGGAGAGAGTGTTTGAGGCTGCAATCCTATATACAGTAATCTGGGAGCAGTTCCACCGAACTCAATAGGACTCTTTCTGAATAGACATGCATAGGATTGTGCTGTCAGTTATCCTCTGTCTGGGGACAAGCCTGCACGACCCCATTTATGTTTACTCAAAAGCAGATCCCACTTGCTTCAGTGGGTCTTAGTCCTTTGTGTGCTTATTATCACAGTTAAGTGGTGTGCATTTCTTCCTTTTTTTCTTCCTCTGTTTATCTGCTTGTGCAGTGTAACAGGCTGTCACATAGTGGGTTAGTACAGTAGGAAGCAATGCGTTGATTCAACCTGGTTGCCAGGCAAGGTAAAAAACCCCACAAAAAACTAATTCTAAATGCCCTTCCTTTCAGATCCCATCCTTTGCTGGCAGAGGAGAAGATCAGGAGCCTATCGCTTGGGGGCCTTGCAGCGAATCTGTCAGAGCAAGTCATGCAGCCTCTGTCAGTCACACCTTTCCAAGAAGAGCCTGCTCCACCCTTTGTGGCGCCCACACCGGACAACAGCCCGCCTCAAGCACGAGACCCAGAAGAGGATCTGCTATGCATTGCCAAAACATTTTCATATCTGCGGGAATCTGGTAAGAGCCCTCGGAGACTCGGTAGTGGAGCGTGCCATGTGTGCGAAAGGCGTAAATAACAAGGAAGTGGAAACATTCATGCGGTTGATGGGCAATAATGACTGTTGAAAGCTGCTTGCAGTGGAGATATGGATGACACACCATTGGGTGGCAATGGCGACAGTTCAGAAGGGCATTATGGGCCTTGAGAACTGGTTGGCTTTTCATTAGATCTCAGTGCAGCCAGGCAAATGGCGCCATGTTCTTCTGAAAAGCTGGCTTGGGGAGACTGGACCTGCAGCACTACACCATGAATCCCTGCTTAGCTCATTGGGACTTACCATGTGGTCTAGTGGGTAGAGGGTCCAGCTTGGGAAAATGGGATCTGGATTCAAATCCATATTCAGCCACAAGGCTGCCTTAGACTGTCAGCCTGGATAAGTGGGGAAATCCCATAGAAGCCACCGTGAACGTATTGCAGTATGCAGTAGTAAACAAATACATCTCCTTTCCTTGTATTACTTTCTTTTATGATCGTAGATCAGGGTTTTCTAAACTTGGGTCTCTAGCTGTTTTTGGACTACATTTCCCATCATCCCTGACTACTGGTCCTGCTACCTAGGGATGATGGGAGTTGTTGTCCAAAAGCACCTGAAAACCCAAGTTTGGGAAACTCTGTTGTAGACCCTGCACTGAGCAGGGGGTTGGAATAGAGGACCTCCAGGTCCCTTCCAACCCTATTATTCTTTGACTAGTTTGTACTTTTTCTTCTATGTGTTTCTTATCTCTCTGCCTCTCTTCTAGGCTGGTACTGGGGCTCTATCACAGCCAGCGAAGCCAAGCAGCAGCTCCAGAAGATGCCCGAGGGGACTTTCCTGGTACGGGACAGCACTCACCCCAGCTACTTGTTCACCCTCTCAGTCAAGACCAACCGAGGCCCCACCAATGTGCGCATCGAATATGCTGACAGCAAGTTCCGGCTAGACTCAAACTGCCTCTCCAAGCCTCGCATTCTGACCTTCCCGGATGTGGTCAGTCTGATCCAGCATTACGTTCTTTCCTGCACCGTGGAGAGCAAAACGGACGCACCTTACCCACCTCCCATGCCTTTGCCTCCTATGCAGAAGGAGGTCTCGGCCGTGCACCTGAAACTCATCCAGCCTCTCAAGCGCAGGGACAGCCCTCCTAGCCTCCAGCACTTCTGCAGGCTACGGATCAACCGGTCGACTGCCGAGACAGACCAGTTGCCTCTACCAAAGAGAATGAATGACTATTTGAAACAGTACCCTTTCCAGCTTTGAGGGCGCTGCTGGTTTGGCTCAAGACTATAGAAGCAATTTTTTAAAAAAACAACAAAAACTATAGACATAAAATAAAAATTAAAAACCTGATGGGACAGTGATGGGGCTTTGTCCCACTGACATGGTGTGGTATTATTTTAAGTGGGCACAGTAAGTTAATGGCCAGCAGAAGAGATGGCGTCCATTATACCCTCCCCGTATTTTCTCCCCAGCTATCCTAATTCCATTCCTGTGCCAAGGAGGAGGTGCTGGAATTGTGGCAGTGCCCAAACCTCAGAGCTTCTCTTTATTTTCTGACTTTGTCTTTGAGGAAAACACACTTGGCATGTGCACACTACTTGAATTTCAGAGTCACCATCACACCGGGAATGTCGAAGCATTGTTACTGTCGTTATTTATATCCATGGTAGCTTTTATTCTTTTTCACTACTACTAAGTATAATATAGATTATTACTACTACTACTATTACTATTATTACTATGTTTGCTTCTTTTTCAAACAAACCTGTAGCTATCCATAGTAACCCTTGGGGGACTTTGAATATCAACCAGTTAAGTTGTCTTGCTGTAGCCTTCTCCTTAATCTATGATAGTGCATTCGTACCCAGATGCCATTGGAAGCCCTTGTAAGGTTGACCCTAGTCAGCTGTCAACATCTAGACTTCAGGTCCCATCATCATAGCACACAGAATACTTCCTTCCCTCCCAAACAAGCCTATCGGGCTCGGACAAATGAGTGTATTTTTGACTCTGTCTATCTTCCCCTCTTGAAGAGGACACACCCATTCTGAAGTAGCCAATTATATACTGATGATTTGCTTTTTAAAAAAATAACACAGTGAAGGCTCCTGAGTACCTTCTGCATGGGGCTGAAGCATTTGTCTTGGTGGGGTGATCCCGTCTTCAGTACTCAGACATAGCAAACTTCTATACATGTATTTATATATTTATTCCTTCCTTTCTTTGGGGGAAGGAGCCCAGCAGAAAACAGGGCACCTTTCTTCCACCATCCCAATAACACCCCCAACCGGTTGGTTCTTAAGTTTTTATGTCACTGCTTTGTTTAGTACCATGTGGCTTCAGAAAGAGCTGGATTCTGTTGTTATTCACTACCTCATTGGCTAGGGGTAGCTTGACTTGTAGGTTGAAGCAGATAGTTGCTTTTTGAATAACAGTGAAATCAAAAAAATTAAACTTTAATGTACCTTTTTTGCTTCCCTAAAGTTTGCCTGTGGACACTTAATACACTTTTATTCTGATCCTTGTATATGGGGAAGGGAGAGGGAGAAAGAAGCAATCAAGTGTACCATATCCAGGCAACTCTAGCACACTTTATATTTCTTAAGTTGCTGGTGGTGCCCAAGACCCCAGAATTTGCTGCGCCTGGGCCAAGATAACAAGGTTGGCGTTCATTCTGCCTTCCTCAGCCTTGTGACCTGATCACTGGGGGCAGAGGATTTGTACATTCAAACTAGAATGGTTGGTCTCCCATTATATATCTAAATCCTCAGAACAATGAGGGATATACTTTCCCCATAAGCCTAGAGCTGAGCTGGAGACGAGAGATTTCTGCTATGTTAAGAGACTGAGATTCAGGTAGGGCTAAGGCCCCTTTGCATCAGAGATGGGGAACCTGGAGCCCCCCATGTATTGTTGAGCCACAGCTCCCATAATCCTTGACTGATGGGGCTGGTATCCAACAACACATTGGAGAGCCACAATTTCCCTGTTCCCACCTTAAAACAGGCTTGACCAACCAAAAGCTTTCCAAAGGGTTTTGGACTACATCCACCGTCAGCCAACAGCCATGCTAGCTGCAGCTGATGTATGCTATGGTCCAAAATGGCTGAAGGGCACTGAAGTTCTACAGAGTAATTTGAAAGATATATCAAACCTTCTGCTCCCATTGCCAATCCAAATGACCTGGGATATTTAGCTAATGTCTGTTTCTTTTTGTGTCCCCCTAACCCCTCTGCCTGGATTTCTTTTGTATTTCTGGTATTATTTTGGATACTTTGATGACTGACAGAGAATGTGTGCCTGTGTGATGTCTGGTTTGTTGCTCACTGAGCTCTCCCCTGTTCCTGTTCACTGTGACAGACTGAGCAAGGGCAAATGAATGAGAACAGAGAATATATTTAAAAACAACAACAAAATACAATAAATGATATTTTTAAATATAAACAAAACATTGCAGTGTTTTCTTTCTAGCCTGTTGGAGAAGCCTTTTAAGCATGTTTCACTTTGCTCTACTAAAAGTATTGTAGTTACTTCAGGAAACTCACCTACTAATATTGCAGTCCTAAATCCTGGCACCAGTGTGTCAGTTTTGGCAGTACCCTCATATTGCTACAGTACAGGGATGGGGAACCAGTGACTGTCTAGGCTTGGCTAGACTGCAATTCCCATAATCCCTGACCATTGGTCATGCAGGCTGAGGCTGATGGGAGCTGGAGGGCCACAGGTTCCCCATCTTTGCTGTGTAATTGCCTATTGTGACGTTGCAAGGTATTAGTCAAGGTGCCATAATGATTATAGTATAAACCTAAGGTCACTTTTCATTGAAGAAGGTTTTGCATCTGTGGTGTACAGGTTGGAAGCAGAGGAATGGTGGAACCAGCTGGGGAACCATCAAGGGAAGAAGGCTCAGACCCCAGGGAGTTGTGGTGGGATAACAGGGGTCAGAGGGAGAAGATGGAGAAGGCTGGGAAGAGGAGCTGAAGAAGTAACAGGGCTTAGTGGGAGAGGCTGTGGCATATAGAAGTCCAAAATCAGAGGCAGAAGCTGAAGCAGGTGTGTGAGAGGAGGGAGGCCAAGAGGCAGAAATGAATCAAGCTGGTGAAGAGTCACGAGTCTTGCCCCCTCCTGCTGCAAGAAGCTCCCCTCCCACATTGTCTCCCAGAACAAGAAGAGGCATGAAAAGGACTGAGGAGAAGTTAGCTATGTGAAGGCACAGTCTCCGATTGCTTGGGGAAAGCACTAAGGAGGCAGGGACTTTAAGTCTCGGCAACTGATTTTCATGCAGGAAGACCACCGGAAACAAACTGCTCTGCTCATTAGGCCCGACAATCAAGTCTGTGGAGATCATGTTTTTGCTAATAGTTAACTCCATCTATGAACGGTGTGATTACTGGCCTGCACGCTCCTGTGACAGCATCCCTACATCTACATATTTAGATGCTCTGCATGTTTAGAAGTTGAGGGCAATTGACAACAGTCTCAGTAGGCTCTTTGATGCGAATAAATCTTATTTCTTTGGTGTTCCAATGCACAGGGAGTTCCAGTGCCTTAGTTAAATGGTGTAGAATTTATACATTTTCAGGGGCACTCTTGAGTCATATCAAAGGAAGTCATCTTGTTAGTGCAAAGTCTTCTGCCTGTGCAATGTGACTTCCTCTCCCTGTTCTTTTGCCTGAGAGACATTGCTGTAGCATCCAGGGGCTACTGGAATCCTCATAGGGTGGGATTAGATGACAGACCCTCTGCCTCAGCACTGGTGGACTGGAGACCATGCATTGCCTGATTGTGGATCCTGCACAAGTAGATCCTGCTAAAATGGAAAGCCACATCATCATAATAGCACAATTTCTTACAACAGGACAACCCCCAAGAGTTTTATTACATCTTTACATTATTATAGTAGGTTTTCAGAGCTAAAGCAGCGTGTCTGGTTATGCCTCCCTATCTGATCTCCTATGGGAATATACCCCACATACCTTTGTGGGTTAACATCCAGGGGCCACATGCCACTTGATGGGTGTGGGTGGAGCCACAGGCAAAATAGATGGAGCAATAGATGTGATTCTTGCATTTGTGCAGTAGACTATACAGCAAACAGCCATGAAAAACCCAGATACACACCCACCCACCCACCCACCCTCCAATCAGACAAGCAAGAGGGATTATCATAGTTCAAGGGTACATTCCAATCAGACAAAAGCATTCAATGAGGGCATAGAGAAGGCCAGTGTGACAGCGGAATGATCCCAGGAGTGTCCCAGAAACTAACTAAAATGACTGGAGAGCCACTAGGCCAGGTGCAGGTGGTTCTTCCTGCTTAAGTATAGAACCTTACATATGTCCCTAATGAAATTCATTCTGTTAGTTTTGCCCCAGTTTTCCATTCTGTTAGGGTCATCTTGGACCCCAATTCTACCTTCTGCAGCACTAGCTAGCACTAGCTACCCCTCCCAATTTGGTGTCATCTGCAAATTTGATGAACATCCCCTCAATTCCTTAATGCAAGTTATTTATAAAGACGTTGAACAACAATGGGCTCAGGACAGTATCCCGCAGCAGTGGCAGAGGAAGGGGGGGCGGTGGGGGCAGTCCGCCCTGGATGTCCTCCCTGAGGGGGGGTGACATTGCCATGCCTCCCCCCTGGGACGCTCGCCTCGGGCTGAACCTCCCTGTGATGCTTGCCATGGGTGGCGCCCCCATGGGTGGCTAGCCCCGCCCCTGGGTGCACAGCATGTGTGCCGCTCCGAGTGCCAGAGCAGCTAACTCCGCCTCTGTCCTGCAGCACCCTACTTATCACTTTTTGCCAGGATGAGGAACTATTAATGTTAGTCAACAAGCTACAAATCCACCTATCTAACCCACATTTTACCAGCTTCTTTGCAAGAATATCATTGGGGACTTTGTCAAAAGCCTTTCTGAAATCAAGATACACTATGTCCACAGCATCCCCATGATCCACCAAGCTTGTAACTCTATAAAAAAAAAGAAATGAATTTTGTCTGGCAGGACTTCCTTTTGAGGAACCCATTCTGGGTCTTAGTAATCACAGCATTCTTTTCTAGGTGCTCACAGATTGTTTAATTATTTGTCCTAGGACCTTTCCTGTCATTGATGTCAAGCTCCCCAGTCGGTAGTGTTAAGTTGTGGGTGAACATATCAGACGACACAGCGATTCTCCAAACAGCTCTTGTTTATTCACAGGTCAGAACAGAACTGAACTGAAGGGCTCAGCCAGCCTGCTTATATAGAGCTCCAGTACAGCGTAACTTTAGCAACTTTCTGTAACTATCCAATCACTGAACGTCACTTTCAATCCCTTATTTGCATATGTGGACCTGAACTATCTACAGTATCCCCCTGCTGGTCCAGGGTGAGAACTTCAGTACATAACAGGTAGTAAACTGGGTCTCCTTCCCCACCCTATTTAAAAATAGGGACATTTGCCTGTCTCCAGTCTGCAGGGACCTCACCTGTTTTCCAAGAATTTTCAACGACTGTAGACAGAAGCTCTGAGATTTCTCTAGTACCCTTAGGTGCAGCTCATAAATGCGGGTATCAGGACCACACCTTGCTGCATGCACAGTTTTTACTCCCTGCCTTTTAGCCTTGGCCATGTTCCATTGCTCTCCTTTGAAGGCAAAGGAGTGGGGAGAGACTGAAGTGTGCCAGCTGGCTACTAGTAAAGGAAGAAACTCCCTCAACAGCAATTTCTGGCTTAGAAGGCATCGTGCTCATCATACTTTTTCATATGGTGAATAGAAATCCAGAGACAGAATGCTGGCTTAAAGCCATAAGAGCCCTAGAAGGTTTGGCCAATATTATACTCCACACCAGCGGGGCCATGTTTGTGAGGGTGCTGAAGCATTGATGGTAAGGTGAGTCAGGGAAAAGCACACTGGGTCCAGGAGACCTGGCTTCGAATTCTAGCTAAGACAAAGACCTGAAGCCTACTGGGTGTCATGTGACCTTCGACCAGCCTGGGTCTTGCTGACCAACTTATTTCATGGGGTTGTGGTAAGGGTAAAATGGGATAATCCTATGCAGGCTACTGCCTTGAGCTCCTTGGAGGAAGAGACGAATCCATGTAATAAACAGATGCCACACTCTACTGGCTTCCAACATTTCACCAGGAAAAGCAAAGGCATTCTTTTGTGCACATAATACGAAGTCTCCCAGCCAGAATTCCGTCCCCCACATTACAAACTGCTGAATGCCATCGACAGGATCTGTTCTTTTTTTCTGAGAAAGTAAATGAAGCAGGACAATTTCATTTACAAAAACGGGAATCTTAACAGAAGGCTTCAAGCTCACCATGGATCTGGTTGTAGTTCATTTCAGGACTCAAATACTTTTGCCAACATTTCTTGTCTGGACAAGCCGGTGTGCGCGTGTGTGTTTAGGAGGAGGGAGAACGGAGATTGGGGTGCTCGGAGATTGGGGTGGCATGCAACAGTACATTTAAAATAAATTGGTAAAGAAATAGCATACCCCCCCAACATTTCTCTGATGAAAATAGGGACATCCTATTCTATAATAATAATGATGATGGTGGAGGTGATGATGAAGATGATGTTATTTATATCCTGCCCATCTGACTGGATTGCCCCAGCCACTCTGGGCAGCTTCCAACATAAAAAACATATAAAAACATTAAAACACTAAACTTCCCTATAGAGGGCTGCCTTCAGATGTCTTCTAAAAGTTGTATAGTTACTTAACTCTTGGCTTGGGGTGTGTGTCACATAACTCCATACTTTCTGATGAAAATAGGGACATCCTAGCACCCCCTCCAATGAAAATAGGGACATCCTAAGGAAAAGTGGGACATTCCAGGATCAAATCAGAAACTGGGACGGCTTCTGTAAATTCAGAACTGTCCCTGGAAAATAGGGATGCTTGGAGGGTCTGAAATAAATGAGTCCTCGAAGTGGCAAGATATTCACAATTTTAATAGAATGGTAAAATGGTAAGACACACCCTGTTGTCGGCTGCCTGGAACACATTTACCTGGGAGTAAATCCTATTAGACTCAGTCGTGCTGTAAACATCCACACCAAAATAAGAATGATTCCAACTGACAATAGAACTTGACATTGCATCATTCCCCTGCAGCCTTTTCAATATACATTCATAACAAACAGGGGGGTGCAGATTCTAACTCTTCAGTTGAAGGGCCTCATTAATTTTAATTTTCAAAGAAGTGCTATTAGGATCACAGCTTTAGCCACAATATGAATTTGGCTCCAGAGAAAACCGTGTTGTGTTACATTGGTATAAATTTGGAGTAATTCAGAACAAAATTTGGGATCAAAACATGTAACCCACCCAGTTGCCCCACTTCTAAACATGTTGCTGCAATGTAGCAGTAACTGCAAAAAAGAGAAGCTTTGTTCTAATTACAGTGGTACCTCGGGTTAAGAACTTAACTCGTTCTGGAGGTCCATTCTTAACCTGAAACTGTTCTTAACCTGAGGTACCACTTTAGCTAATGGGGCCTCCCACCGCCACACCACCGCTTCTGTGCGATTTCTGTTCTCATCCTCAAGCAAAGTTCTTAACCCAAGGTACTATTTCTGGGTTAGTGGCATCTGTAACCTGAAGCGTCTGTAACCTGAAGCGTTTGTAACCCGAGGTACCCCTTTATTTGTCTAGATGTTATGGGCTTCACATGAACACATTGCCTTGCTTGCTGTCACAATGAGTTGTAGAGGTCAGGGATGTACCCCATCTCTCTGACTCCAACTTATATTATCTTTAATGACCATTTCCCATTCCTGCATTTGGAAAGTTCTTCCAAAGCAGACATGCTCTGGATCAAAGAACACCAATTTTCAGTTGAGACTGAATTCATTTGTACAGCTAAGTTATAAATCCCTGCAAACAGAGGTGTGAATGGCTATGCAAGCAGGCCTTTAATTATACCAGCATGAAATTCCCTGCTACAATATGCCTTTCACTGTGATAAGCCAATCATGTGATGTTTGCACAATGAAGCACACAAATTAGATTAGAGCAGCAGATTTTGCACAAACAGTATATTGAATAAAGATTATAGGCATGTGGGGAGTGCATACAAAGCACAACTCCAGTTAGTTCATTGGGGGAGGAAGTAGGGGTAGAGGGGAGGCAGAGGTAATTGGTGGTGGTAGATGCAGCCCGACTGTCACTGTGCAATGTGTCTGAGTGGAGTCAGTCAATTTTCCTGCCAAATGGTAAAGGAGACTCACACCACTTTTCTTCACCTGATCAGAAACCTCTTGTACATGAACTCTAGAGGCTCATAGTGTGAGGTGACTGCTAAATATAACACAGAAATAAATAGTAAAAGAAATTGGCAGGCCCAATACAGATAACCAGTCTACTGCAAAGCACTTACTTGCACTCTGCAGCAAACCACTACTAGGGAATTGCCTCTTTTATCAGGCCTGAGCCACATCTGTCCATGTGCTCATCCACCACCAAATTCTAAAGTGTCTAAAACTATTAGGGCTCACCCACACTTCTTCTTGTCCCTAGAAAGCACAGGTCTGAGTGGTTTTGCGTTTGCCTTGCCGCTTCCCCTTGGGAAATCCACTCTTTAGCGCTAAATTGGAGCAAACATCAATCCAGAGAAAACCCTATTGACGCTCCAATTCAGCGGTAAAGAGCAGGTTTTCCCAGAGGAAAGTGGCAGGGCAGGTGGAGCGCTTTAAAAAGTAATGATTCCCTGCCCTTAGGTTCACACTCTAAAATCAGCAAAAACCAGTGCCAGCAGAATGAGGCCATCTCAGCATCACCATCAGCTGCCTGTGGCCTGCCCTGCAGCCTAGTCAGCTGCCTTCAGGTGCGCAAGAGGATGCTGCTGTCCTGTCTCCAGTACTGAAGAAAGACCAGTTGGCTCCTGAACACAGAACTGGGGGTGGAACACATGCCATCTTATCCTTTGCCTCAGGCAGCAAAGTGTATTGAGCCATTCCTGAACAATGCAATAAAATAAGAGGATTAAGAGACTAGGCGGCAGGGATGAGGAAACATGAGCTTATAGAAGACAATGCAGTGCAGAATACACAGGTGTTTTGTTTTTTGTTGAAAAGTTGAAAAGAAGAAAGAGAGGAGGAAAGATGATAGATACCCTACCAAGTTCATATGCGCACTGTCAAGGCTGGAGTCAGATGCAGGTCAGAAATCCTTACTGTGCAGTTCAGCCACCGACACACCAAGAAATCAAAGGGTTAACTCATCATTATTTTGGTCTCATCTAGATTACGTGCAACTCACATCCTTACTTCCCTCTGGGACATTCAACACTCAGCTGACTAGTTACCACTTGCCATCAAAAGAAAGGATTGGCTTTTTTATGAGTGGCTTAGAGGTTTCATTACAATGGATTCATCACACCCACTTGCGGCATTAATTTCTGGGTTCATCTGACCTGTTGGGTAAGGAATGCCATGTGGTGTATATGTTACTGGTGGAAAACTTGCTGGAGAGTATCATGTGTTGGTTGCTAATGTCAGGGTAACCCTGTGCATGTTCTCTCAGAAGCAAGTCCTAACTAGTTTGATAGGGTGAACATTGAATTGGGCTGTGAAAGCCATTTCCCAATCTCCCACAGTTCTTGAGCCGTGTGGAGGAGGAGCGTATAACTACATAGGAAGAGGCTGCTGGATCATTTAGTCCAGCATCTTGTTCTCACAGTGGCCAACCTGTGTGAAGACAGATGTGTTATTTTTTAAATGGTGATTATAAAACTGAAAAAAATAGATCGAAGAATTATTCAACACAACTTTTTAAAATGTACACTGCTGGCTACAAATAACTCTGAGAAAATCCGAAGTGTTAAGCCAAAACAAAACAGTCAATGGTGACTTGACTGACAGGAGTGCTCTGGGCTTGCTCTTGCTCCTTCACTATTTTGGTCTTATTGTTCCTCGATCACTTGCTCTGGCCCATCTGGGCAAGCAAACAACAGCTGTGGTGAGGTGGAGGAAGGGAAGCAGCTGCAACTGCTGGCTTGCTTATTGGTTCTGGCAAGCGAGAAGATGGCACAGCAGTGATGAGGCCAAGGAGCAGGAACATCTGCCAGCAATGGCAGTGGGAAGGTAGGCTCCCTGCAGGAGGAAGGGCCTATGGAGAATGTCTTGCCCAAGGGCCCCTCAAGACCTGGAGCTGGCACTGGCTTTTTTCCAACAGCAATTAAATTCCTTGCAAAGCTCCTTATTGCTGCATTCAGTTTAACCCGTTTTTCCAGACCACCTTGCAATTCTTGCTGCTTGCCTTAATTAAGCCGAGATCCTCGCGGCAAAGACTCTAATAGCAACAGAAAGGACTATTAAGTCATTCCTTGACTTAAGAAGATTATGCGGTTTCACCCAGGAGGCTTTCGTATTTGGTCCATTAATTTGTCACGGCTTCAGGCTTAGACCGAAGGTAATGTCTGCAGACGGTACGTTCCCCAACACCCGTCTCCATCTGACATGGAGGTCTTCCTGACTCTGAAGCTTCTGGGCCATCGCAATAAGTTCAAGATCACCCCCGTTCCCACCTGCTGCGGCAGATGTCGAAATATATCGACAATTATTTCAGCTGAGCACTGTTGCCAGAAAGCAAGCTATCCATTTTTTGCTCCAAAATACAAAATGTCTGTTAGCTTTCAGTACAAAATGGAAGAAAAGTGGTCTTTAAGGAAGAGACCTGTTGTGGCTGGGTAGCCTGCATCTGGTGTGGTGGGTGGGCCTCAGTCATAGTCCCACAAATTTACAGCGAAGATGGGAACAAGTTCAGCTGTGACCTGAAGCTTTAGTTAGTTCATTGTTCCAGAAACAGTGGCAATACCATGGTGGGGCAGCTGCGGACGGCCCACCAACACTTGAACAAGGCCCCTTGCCTGGTCCCAAATTTACCAAATGGCTGCAGTGGTTTGGTAATTCATTATAAAACAACCTTTCGATATTACCACTATGTCCCAGAATGATGCTGCACCAGGGTGTTAGGGGAGGGGGCATGAAAAGAGTGGGTTGCTTGCAGGCACCTACTGCAGATCATAGTGATGCAGTGCTTCTGCAGACACTTACTGCAGATGTGGGTGTTTCAGGAGTTGGGACCTGCAGGATTTCACTTGGGGGTTGAAATTGCACCTGGAGCTGGCTTTGAATTGGACTATCAATTAAAACTTGAAGTTCTCCCTTCAGTTTTAAATGCACTGCACCCACAGTTATTTTGCACAACTAAAGAAGAACCAAACTACATGGCTACTCTGTCAAATATGATCTATGACAGTAGCTCCTCAGTCATTAAAGGACTTTACTATACAAATGATAACCAATGAAAAATAAGCAAGTAAGGGGGAGAGAGGGAGAGAAATGCTCAGTCTCCCACATTTGGTTCTTGTGTCAGAATTTTTCACCTCATTGTAGTTTTATTTGGTAATAATTTCTAAAGCATTTACACTGAGGTGGGATGGGGGGAATAGGAGTGGCTGGCATGGTGGTACAGAGCTGCCCTACAAACCACTTACCTGAAAGGTGAAGAGGTGCAGTGGGCAGGTGGAAAGATCAAGGCTGGGCATGGACACCTTCTTCAGCCTGAAGGCATCATTTAACACTATCAGCAATATTTATACTGATCTTCTTATGCCGCTTATGGCTTTTCATTCTTATCTAACAACAGCCCAGTTCTCAAGGAGCCCTGTGGGTGCAAACCTGATTGCACTGAATTTCATGCTCCTCCAGGTGGCTGTTTTCATCCCAATTTGCTTGCTCAAAACGGGGAGTTTATATGACAACAAGCATTCATCCTAATTTGCTTGCAGGATATCCCCAGTGCTGTTTTTCCAGAGAAAGAGGTGCTGGATCTTACCATGAATGTCTCCCTCGTTCTCTAATGGTGGCAATGGCACCCACTTGAGAGGTGCAGGTTCCGGCTGAAAAAAAGGCCCTGCATCTTCCCATTAATTGTTTGTTCGCTGCATTTTCAATGCATTTCCCCATCACTTTCCTAACTGCAAAACTTGTGTTTCTTTTTCCAAAAGCAGATTTCCTGTGCTAGGGCAACAAAGCACTTTGATGCGTTTTGAATGCACCAACTTCAGTTTCCCAATATGTACTTGAATCCCTTCTGCCAAATATAGAGTCTGGAGGCATCCTCAGTCATCTGAGGATAGTTTGCACAACAATCCTTCTAGCAGTCATGAGAGAACCTGCTGCTATTGAACTCCTTTGTTAATCTTGGAAACTTTTGCAATCTAGAGAAACTTCAAGACACCTCAAATCAGCATGTCTATAATCTGTCTATCTATATTTTGTTTCATTGTTCCATGGTTGCTCATTGTCCTGATTGGTAGGTCATGATTGTGACACACTATTTACAAAGTTTCAGCCTTCTTTAGCCCCTTTGTGCAAGCACATCTGGAGAACACAATGCAAAATGCCACGTCACACATTAAATTTTCAGCGCACACACACACAAAGTAAAATGGGAGTGCTGAAAACACATGGATCATATGGGATCTCTTATTACTGCTGTGATAGCTCAGCAGTCGATAGGGCATGAGACTCTTAATCTCAGGGTTGTGGGTTCGAGCCCCACATTGGGCAAAAGATTCCTGCATTGTAGGGGTTGGACTAGATGATCCTCATGGTCCCTTCCAACTCTACAGTGTTGGACTGGCTGCAGGTTCCTGGGTTTGCTCCCATGCAAGGTGTGAAGGGGATTTGAATTCATTTCTCAAAAGAAAGAGGGAAAGCAAGCAAGCAAGGAAGCAAGCAGGAAAGAAAGGAAGAAAGGAAGGAAGGAAGGAAGGAAAGAAGGAAGGAAGGAAGGAAGGAAGGAAGGAAGGAAGGAAGGAAGGCTAAGAAGTGAGTGGTAGCACAAGCACATTCATAAACAACCTCCGAGATTATTTTTTAGACCTTGATTTTAGCACCAGCCATGAAATCCGTTGTCACTTGGGAGCTTAGCTGTGCCAGGTCAGTAATGCCCACACTATTTTGTACTACCTGTTCCCACTGCAATTTGTCCATTAGTGCACAAGCCGTTCTCTCCTTTTTTTAACTGTGTGAGTAACTTCTTGTTAAATAAGCCACCTGCCCCCCCCCCCTCCTACGCTATCTGCTGCAGTCATTCATAGGCACTATGTACTCAATAACTCGCAGAAGTTGTAGCCATTCCAGCTTGCTGGTATCTACAATGGTGCTCTAGCTATTCATTAGTGTAGCTCGGAAGAAAACTGGGCCAGAGACTGTAGGCCTAAGACAGACTTAAGCAACAGCCTTTGGCTTCCTGAGAAAAGGATGAGGTCTGCTTGCCAACCAGAAAGTTCATGTAAAACAGGAGGAGGAGGAGACAATGTGACTATTAAGTATTTTACAGGCCGTTGCAATCAGACCTGGAATCTTATTCAGAAAAGAGCAATCAAAATGATCAAGGGGATGGAGCATCTCCCCTATGAGGAAAGTTGTGACATTTGGGGCTTGTTAGTTTAAGAAACGGTGAGTAAGAGGCAACATGACAGACATTTATAAAATTATGCATGACATGAAGGAAGTGGAGAGAGAGAGAATTATTGGATATCCAATGAAGCTGAATATTGGAAAATTTAAAAGAAAAGCACTTCTTCACACAATGTATAGCTAAACCAAGCATCCCCAACCTGCGGCCCTCCAGATGTTTTGGCCTACAACTCCCATGATCCCTAGCTAACAGGACCAGTGGTCAGGGATGATGGGAATTGTAGTCCAAAACATCTGGAGGGCCGAAGGTTGGGGGTGCCTGAGCTAAACCATAGAATTTGTTCCCACAGGATGCGGTGATGGCCACCAAAAGAGGATGACATACTGTTACACAGGTGGTGCGCCAGCCCCTCAACTTCTGCTGAGTCCTTGGGGTTCCAGGTCCTCACCCTTGGGTCATGTTGAGAATCAAGACACAGTGGAGGCTGTCATAGCTTTAAGAAACAGAATCACAGAATGGTAGAATGGCAGAGCCCTATCCCCTGCAATGCAGCCATCTCAATATGCAGTCTCCCATCCAATTTGAAACCATACTGGAACCTGCTTAGCTCTTCAGATGTGCTAACAGTTTTATTGCTGCACCGCTATTTATTCACATATTTACACCTGAAGTTAGACGGCTGGGGTTCAGCTCTTACAGAATGGCTATCTCAAGAGGGCCTTGTTCATGGGTGTAGCCAGGATTTTTGTTAGGGGGAGCAGACCTTTTGTTGGGGGAGGGGACAGAATTTCTGTTTGCCATGTATTTTTATTGATTTTTTTATTGATTGGGGGGGGGCAGCTGCCCCTCCCTACCCACCTGGCTACACCCATGGGCTTATTTCCCACAGCAGTGCAGTCAAAGGCATTTCTTCAAGCCAGCCTTCTGCCAGCCTGTCAAGATCATTCTGGCCTTTGTTCCCCTTCTTCTTCCCAAGCAACTCCTCCTCATCCATCAATTATCCCAAGCCTTTTTTTAAAAGAGGCACATTTTCCCTCTGAGCACAGCCTGCCCCCACTCCCTTTGACAACCCTTGTCTGCCCAGGCCTACGATGTTGATCATCAACACCTTTTGTCATGTTAAGGCTTGGAAAGGAAGCTTAGCTTGTTCTTTTCCACTGGCATGGAATCTCCCCTTCAATACTCCAAATATTAACTAGATTCTGACATTCATTAAATTCTTGGGTTTAGGAGGTCTTCCCTGCAAACCTGTAACATTCGTGGAAGAGAATGCTAACTATGGCTACTAGCCACAATGTCCATGCTCTGCCTCTTGTGTTCGGGTCCTGCTTATCATAGAACTGTAGAATTGGAAGGGACCCCAAGGGTCATCTAGTCCAACCCCCTGCAATGCAGGAATCTCAGCTAAAGCTTGCTGGTTTCCCATGGGCATCTGGGTAGCCACTGTGTGAACACAATGCAGGACTAGATAGATCCGGCAGTGCTATTTTTTCTAGAAAAAGAGGTGCCGGAACTCGCCATGAACACCTCCCCTGTTCTCTTATAATGGCAATGGCACCCACCTGAGAGTATCGGTGAGTTCTGGCTAAAGAAAAAAAAGCCCTGGCTGTTCCTATTTTCTTATGATTCTAATCTCCTCTGGCACATAAATAAATAAATGAGCAGAGTGATATTTAACAACACCGAGAGATGAAACAAATCCGTGGTGTTATATAAAGGCAGCAGGAAGATTGACGTTATGCTGTTGTGTAACTAGCTTTTCCAAGAATACTATCTTAGTCAGACGTCAGTTAAGTGGAGGCAGGGTGGAATAGGACTTGCCTTTGTAATATTATGAAAAGGGAGTGGCTCATTAATAATAGAGCTGGCTTTCCATGAGAAGCCCATTAGCTACCAAAAGCAATTCATCTGCGCAAGCATTTTGAGCACTGCAAAATAGTGACAGCTATGGCTGGAGGAATTCCCACAGCACTTCTCCACATTCGGTTATGGATTTCTAAACTGCTGTCTCTTGCAGTTTTCCCTTTGAGTGATGTGGGGCTGGCTTTACAAGCCCAAGCAAGTGGGGACCCTATTAGATTTTAGAACTACAGCAGCTCAGTTGCCACTGGAAGGAAAGGAATAGACTTCCTAACAGGATGAATAAATAGGGGGCTGGCGGGCTCAGAAACAGATTTGTCTAGAGCTCGAGGACATGCTTGTTGATTTTTGTTAAGCAATTTCTAACAGGAAACTCACCAAGCAAAGGCAGGAAATTGTTTTGTTCCATTGTAGTGGGGATTCCCCAATGGAACTTTTTTTTTAAAAAAAATGTTTTTATTATGTTTTCTGCAAAATTTTACAGACAAACCACACAAGAGAAACACTAACAACTTTATGAAAAAATAAAGGCAGGAACAAAAAGCGAGTGCCTGCTATTTATATCCTGCTCTACAGGGGAAAGTTAGTTTGGAAAGCATCGACAAAATACATAATAAAATTAACAACAACAACAATAATAAAAGTTCAAGCTGGAGACCAACACTGTTGTAGAATTGTACCTAATCCAAACTGAGCTTTTTAATTTAGGCGGAAGAATTTAACCACCTGACTGCAACACATGAACGATCAGTTGGTACCCTGTACTGTCAAGGGTTTGTTTTGATTTTACTCATCTCAATAGTCTGTTACATTATGTTAATTTATCTGCCATGGTCAAAAAACATACTTTCCTCAAATGGAACTTAAGAGAATATATGACGGGTGTTTGGGGAGTTTCCAGAAAATTGGAACTGTGCCAGAGTCCTGAAACCCCACTGTGTTGTTTTCCTGGGAACAGAAAGTTGGATAGGACCATGGAGGTTATCTTTTCCAACCTACTGCTCAGTGCAGGAGGTAATAATAATAATAATAATAATAATAATAATAATAATAATAATAATATTTTATTTATATCCCGCCCTCCCCAGCCGAAGCCGGGCTCAGGGCGGCTAACAACAATAAAATAAGACAACATTTTAAAATCATTTCATTATAAAATTACTTCAAATCAAATTGATGGCAACCGTTGGGTAGAGTTCTGTGAAGATTGCCAAAGGAGGGAGTCAGGCTGTGCCCTGGCCAAAGGCTTGGCGGAACAGCTCTGTCTTGCAGGCCCTGCGGAAAGATGTCAAGTCCTAATCCAAACTCAGGTTTTTAATTTAGTTGGAAGGATTTAACCACCTTACTGCAACACATGAACGATCATGGCAGAGCGTTCCACCAGATTGGAGCCACAGCCGAAAAAGCCCTGGCTCTGGTTGAGGCCAGCCTAACCTGTCTGTGGCCTGGGACCTCCAAGATGTTTTTGTTTGCAGATCGTAAGTTCCTCTGTGGGACATACCAGGAGAGGCGGTCCTGTAGGTACGAGGGTCCTAGGCCGTATAGGGCTTTAAAGGTTAAAACCAGCACCTTAAACCTGATCCTGTACTCCACCGGGAGCCAGTGCAGCTGGTATAGCACCGGATGAATGTGATCTCGCAGCGAGGACCCCGTAAGGAGTCTCACTGCAGCATTCTGCACCCGCTGGAGTTTCTGGGTCAGTCTCAAGGGCAGCCCCACATAGAGCGAGTTACAATGATCCAGTCTGGAGGTGACCGTCGCGTGGATCACAGTGGCTAGATCAGGGCAAGAGAGGTAAGGAGCCAACTGCTTAGCTTGGCGGAGATGAAAAAAATGCTGCCTTTGTTATAGCTCCAATCTGCGCCTCTATGGAGAGGGAGGTGTCGAAGATTACACCCAAACTCTTAACAGACGGTGCTGGCACTAATTGCGCCCCCACAAGACATGGGAGTTGCCCCCCCAATCCCATATCGTCCCGACCCAGCCAAAGGACATCTGTCTTCGGAGGATTTAACTTCAACCGGCTCCCATGTAACCATCCAGCCACAGCTTCCAAACATCTGATCAGTGTGTCTGGGGCCGAGTCAGGATGGCCATCCATCAACAGATAGAGTTGGGTGTCATCAGCATACTGATGGCAGCCCAACCCAAAACTCTGGATAAGCTGGGCGAGGGGGGGGGGCATAAAGATCCAGAGCTAGAATATACCAAAAAATGAATAGTTACTCAGTCTCCGCCTAAAGACCTCCAATGGCAGAGACAACTTCCTCAGCTTCCCCCTGAATTGCTGGTATGTTGAGCTGGACTCCTTGCATACCTTACACAGCAGTCTTCTGAATGTTCAGTCATGTAGCTACCACACCATCTGTGCTCTCCTATTGGATAACTAGCAGCTTTGCTGGGCGTCACTTGATGAGGAAAATGGACATCAGGGCAGAGTTTAAGCCCTCCTCTAACACCCACTTAGCACAGTGCATCCCAATCATATTTAGGCCCACCATTTATGATTTGTTCATGGATCTTCCAGTGTCTCTTTTTGTGGCTTCCACAGTGCGAAGACCTGTGGAATTCCCGCCCCCCCCCCTTATGTCACAACCTCCGTGACATAGCCAAAGAGCCACAGGACAACAGCCCTTCAGTTTGTGCCCTTCAGTTTGTGCCGCAAATAAAAATAAAGCAAATCATTTGCTTGTGAGCTCTTAAATCTCTTTTTATAGTAGCCTTTCTGATTATCTGCCTTGCAGAGATCACTGGCCATGCACTCTACTCTCATGAGCAGAGTAAAGTTGCAGTGGAAACCCCACATGAGCCTCTCTCTTCCATGAAGGGGTGGAGACCTCAACATGTAATATCTATCCATGAAAGTGATGTTGTGATCTTACCTCAGCTCCGTCATCCTCACGTGATTATAACACTTGCATTGGCTGTAATTTGCTTTAGCAAGACAGCAGCTGATGATCATGGGAACAGATCCTTCCATTATATTTTTGTTTCCCACCCTTATCCCATGCCTGAGGTAATACGCACCTGGGATAGCTGTGGAAAATGTGTACCATCTTTAATCCATCCCACCCAAGTAATTTCTAATCCAGCAGGCTGTATTGTACTAGGAAGGTCAAGGAGCGCAGACCATTAGCTCCTGAAGCTGGCCTGAGAAGATGTTTATAGCATTTGTAGTCCATGTATTCAATAAATAAATAAATTTGGCTTCAACAGCATTACCACAGGCCATTGTGAATTCAGTTACTCCTAATTTTCAGGGCCCCCACTGCCCTGGCATATGAATGGTTTCCACTCCATCTAATACTATTTTCTTATGGTTATAGCATCCCTCTGATACTTTCTGCCATTTTATGTGGCTTGTGTTTCTCTTCAGTGTATTTTTACATTCGTTCAGGATATAAGTTCAGGGCCTTTTGTTATGGTATGGAATTCCCTCCCCATAGAGTTCCAGCTGTCCTTTACATGAATTGCTTCTGAGTTCTAGCTCAAGACATAGCTGGTCTCTTGGGCCTATGGAATTGGTTGAAAGGTTTGTTTGTTTTTGACTGGCTGGAGGACTGCTTTAAATGTCTTGTTTTTGTTTTAATATTTGGCTTATGTTGCTGCTTTATGGCATTTCTACATTTTATATTCTGTCCTGTACTACCCTGAGAACCTTTGAACGGAAGGGTGAAATATGAATTTACTAAATGATCATCATCATACAAAGCAGAGTGATTATATTCTCCATTGCTGGACCTGTGCCAGTACTCATGTCCATAGAATGGCTCCTTTCTGCTACACAAATCGGTGTGTTTGAAAGAATATGCCAAGTGAAAAGCAAAGCTCTATTGGGATTCTGCTAATGCCATCTCTTCAGTGAAGTACAGGAGTGTTAGAAAGGTAATTCGCTGTGACATAGCTAGCAAACACTCAGTTGACAAAAGGAAAAACAGAATGAGTTTCTCGTTTCCTGCATAGACTTATACCTTTCACAAGAACCAGGCCTCTAATTCCCAGAGTCAATTATACTTTCATCATTCATGCTTTTCCAGGAATTCTAACCAGATTACCGAAGGAACCTAATTAAGCATGTTTTATTGCAACAATGCCTTTGTTACTTCTTGGGAGTTTGTTTTGTGAGCCTATACCCTGTAGTAGCACAGCTACAAAAGAGAAGGGGCTGTCCTGTTCTTGGCTTAGGTACAGATGGGAAAGTCAAGCATAGTCAATAAAACATTGGTGCCCAAAGGTGTAAATGTGCACACACCTGTATAACCTCCCACAACAGAATGCAGCAACTGTTCATCAAGTCACAGTATCTTTAGGAGAGCCAAAGAAGAAATTAATAGCAGAATAATAATATAGAATGCAATCCCTTGAAGGCACACCCATTTAATAAGCAAAAGCAAAAAAGCAGTGACTATACATATTTCCCCTAAGGGAGTTAATTAAAAATATCCTAAAGCTTAAGTTATTAACACTTCATCTGAATGACATTTTAATTACACCTGCAGTTACATGGCAATGACCTGCTAGTAAGGACTCTGTTTCTTGCTGAAGAATAATTAGTCATTTCTAGAAAGTCTCTTATTTACATTACTCATAACCCTGCCTAATCTTGCCTAGTTGGATTGTGAGAAGGTTCACACCATGACCTGTCATGGTTGCAGGATGCACTGACTTGATTTCGGTCTTTTTTTCTAATATTCTGGGTTTGTCCAGACAAGCAACCTTGTCACGTGAGTGTGTGTGTTGTGACTTTTGTAATCCAACCTTTGTATGTTTATTAAGTATCACATTTCTTATTTCGAGAATGGCATGCCTGAGGTTGTTACCCCACCACCATTCCTAATCAATGCTTGTTTTGCTGCATTTTCCAGAAATAAAGACAGATGACATATTGGCTAGGAAAAAGGGAAGCACGAGACATCTGTGCAGGTGGTGACAAAGTAGTGATGCTGGCGAGACTCTGACATACTTTCCCCTGCAAAATGGCAGCCAAAGTACACTTTCCTTCTGAAGTTAGAGTGGAAACACACTTCACTTTATCTCCTGAATGAGTTTACTTTCAAATTGTCGGAGAGCAAGGATTACTGAGAGGAACCCATTCCCATGTCACTGAGTCACTGATTTCGGTGTGCTTCCTCTAGTAACAATATCAAAAAGCAACAACACTAAAAGCAATACGGGGGGAAATAACAAGAAAAGAGGTAGTGTAAAAACATTGGCAGTCTCATCCACAGTATACACTGGAATTCTGTTGCCACCTGCAAATCTGCCATGCTTCAGGAAATCTGATCCCACCCACCCACGGCAGGCTGCCAGTAACAGATAGACAAGAAGATCTTACCAGTGTCTTTTTTTCAATATTCACAGAGAGAGGCTTAAAAATGCTGCCTCTTGGAGTAATGGTGTTGATCCGAGTAAGCTTCTCAATTGTCAGCAGCACCACCACCCTTACAGTGGCTGCTTAAGGCCATTTGCCTCTTAGCTCTCTGCTCTCCTACTTTCACTGCTCGCCATGTTCTGGGAGAAGGGGGGTCTGGAATGCTTTCTAGTGATAACGTGTCAGCCAACTGCTCTGGCTCTGCTTCTCCCTCTTTTCCCATTATCCCCCATTATCTCTCCTCTTTTATCTCTCTTTTATCTCTTTCCCATTATCTCTCCTCTTTTCCCATTATCCCCCAGCTTTGCCCCTCTTCTATCTCTGAGCCGTGACCTTCTGCAAACCACTATTGTAAATCCATACTGTCTTCCTCTTCTCCGGAAGGTTGAGGAGGAGTGGGAGGCGGTCTCCACCATTCCGCCTCCGTCCAGTCCCTGACAAAATCACAACACCACTCACTAAATGACACCCTGCATTATCCCTGCATAGAAATCACCAGTCAGCAGGAGGCAGTGACATGAATGCCAATATGACCATGCATTTCACACCCTCCCTCACACATTGTCCCTCCAGGAAGAAAACATGCCTCCCTAAATATACCATAACTAACACCCTAATCCCGTGGAAAGCCATATAATTAGATTTTAATTTGATCCTGACTTGTTTTTAGGAGGTAATTTAATTATTGTTTAATTTTATACCAATGATATATATATTTGATGTTAGCCGCCCTGAGCCCGGTTTCGGTCGGCGAGGGCGGGATACAAATAAAAGTTGTTGTTGTTGTTGTTGTTGTTGTTATCATTATCATCCAGGGATTAGGTGAGAAGCAACCTACACCTTCAGTGACAAGTCCCCACCCTCTGACAGGAGTGCCCATCTCCTAGTAGCCTAACCTCCACCTTTGCCAGTGACTAGAAAGAGATAGACTCTGATCATCACAGTCAGCAAACAAGAGAGCCCAGTATCATAGAATCATAGAATTGAAGAGTTGCCAGTGTAAGGGGTTTAGTAGCCATCCTACTGTCAGCCAGCAAGTGTCACTTAAAGGTAGGACTGCACCATTCAAAACCATTGAAAGAAAGCTGTGAAACAGAACCATTTCCTGTGAGAACTGTGCATAAGAATTGATAGTGTAAAAACCATGTTACCACTGCAAATTGCAGCTTGTCCTAATGAACTTCCTGCCATGTCACCCGCAGTGATTCGGTGGAATGGCAATCAATTGCACTGTCTTTCCTGTGTAGAAATCCACCACAGATTATATGCTTAGTGTTTGAGCCTTCACTGTTGTTTTAACATGAAGTACCTTTGGTGTAAAATGTGCAGCATGTTATGTAGTAGCCCGCTTACTTTTGGATGAGTTGTTTATTGTATTGATTTTCCCTCATTACTCTGTTGCAGATTTCAGATTGTTCCAAGGAAGATAACAGAGTATCTATCTCAGCTCATAGGAAATGTACTAGCATTCTGAGAAATATGTTCCTTTCTCCATAAACCAGGGAGGGGGACTCTGTACTGCTCTCTGAACTGCTGGAGAGCAAATGACAACTGAAAGCGCCTTAGTGGATATATTACCTTAATTGCTTTTCAGTTTTTATGCCATTTCCTGCTGTGAAGAAAAAGAGCATGTGGCACTTGCCTGAATGTGGGGAAATGGTTGTAAAATTAACAGAGGGAGACAACATCAAAAAACAACACTTGCTTGAAGAACCTTCATCATGAAACACCCAGATTCTCTTCACGTATTACGTTTGTTGAGCTGCCTTCCTAAGCTGCTTCAGTGTACAGCTGTGAGAGGAGTGCATGAAATGGCTCTCAGATCACTTTTTGCAGATGAGACTTAAATACATCTTGTTGAAAATCTGCCCCTAATTTAAAAGCAAAACAGTGGCCAAGATGTACATTCCCATTTCCTCTTCAGATTTCTTTCTTGCACCAACAGCACCACAAACACCACAAGTGGAGATTCAAAAGTGCTTCTCATTGTCATGCATGAAATTATTTTGATTTTATATACACACACACACACACACACACACACACACAGTAGCTTTTATGTTGATCTTGTTCTTTGAACCACCCTGAGACCTCTGGGTATAGGGTGGTATAGTTAGTTAGTTAGTTAGTTAGTTAGTAAGTAAGTAAGTAAATAAATAAATAAATAAGGTTACACACAAACCTATGATCCTGGGATAAAGAGACATCAGTCCAACAACTCGAATGAAACACACAGGATGGATCAGCAGAGAGCAGAAGCAAGGAGAACCTCAACTGTCTTTGATTTAGCAAAGCCAGACATTAATTTTGGTGGCGTACAAGGTAAAGAAAAGTCAACTAGAGTTTAATTGTACAGTATTACTTAGTGGTTGGAAGGGAAATAGCCCTTCCAATGCAAATTCCATATTCAAGGAGAGAAAAAGCATCTTCCTTTGGCTGTAGCTTTGGCCCTCAACAAGCTAGATTCAGAATTTATTACGATGCTGTTTCTGAAGTGTATGAGTAGCATGCGGACATGTTCCCTTCCGCTTCAAAACCCACCTCACTCCTGATTTTATTAGGTGGATTTAACTATCTCTCAGGCCTACCCCACATGCCTTGTCCTCATTTGCAATGCAGTAATACTGATCAGCCTTGCCGGATTGATGTGAGGATCACTGAGATAATGTAAGGGGAACACAATGTAATTGTGGCTATTATTATTTCTTTTTGCAACAATTGTGGCCGCTACTTGATTTTTTGAAGGGGAAAGTGTGTATCTGTATGGATTTCCAGCATGCTCAGAGCACTGTTGACTGCTTAGAGTCTGCCACCCTGGCTAACCTCTCAGGAAGCTATGATCAATAGCTGAAAACCTTTACCCATTAACCTGATATCCTCTTTCCAAAGTCCTGCACCCCTCGGGGGTTAAATCTTCCTTCTCCGTTTCCACAGTCTCTCAGAGTTTCAGAGCTAAATGAAGTAAGAACATACCCACACACACACCACCCCCGCCACTGCTTGGCCCTGGTTTTATAATTAAGCCAGCCAGACAACCAAAACAAAATAAACTATTCTGCCTCTTTTATCCCTCCCCTCCACTATAGGCTCTTAAAACTGCTTAAGGTCACTGTGACAGCTCTTTTGCATCTGCGTTCCATGGAATGGCAGAGAGGATTCCAGGAAGCTTCTCTTCAAGACCAGCAGCCACGATTCCTAGAACTGGAATTCACAGCTGCTGACTCCACAAAGCTCTTCCTAGAAAAACTGGCCTTTTAATTGCCTTAGGGAGGAGGCGGAGGGTGAGGTGGGGGAGCGGAGGAGAAAATAGACACGTCATGAGGGAATGGGAGGTCATTGGCTCCCAAATTGGAGGGGCCCCCTCCTTTTCCATCAAAACACAGTGGACATTCCTATATTATTTCCTTCTGTGTTTACTCCAGTCTCAGTAAAAATGTTTTTCATTGTATTCCCTAAAGCCTGAAGTCTCTCAAGGCATGTCTCGGCCCTCAACTCTCCACTGGAACTTTAACACAGCATTATGGCATGCTTTTCAACAGGGTTCCTGTGTCTCTAATAGCTGCAAAACAGGCAGACATTCAGGAGATGAAGCTTTCCCCCCTGAATTACATTGATTGGACTTGAGACTTCCAAATGTTCTGGGCCCTTGAATTTTCTGAAATAGAAGACAGTAGTGACAGTGTGTGGTTTCTAAGCCTGTTTTTGAATTATGAGGCCCAGAATGGTCTGAAATAAATCCTTCACTTATCAGTCACGCAGCGCCGCAAGTGCTGTGTCTAATGCTCTGCTTAAATGTTTTCTGTGGAGGACAACAAATGGCTGGTTCTGTACAGCATAATCATAAGTTTGGCCTCAAATATAAAGGTTGCAAAAAGCTAATACTCCAATTCTAAACATATTTTTGTTGATACGTGCAGTGGATTTTAGTGGAATTTATTTCCACGCAACTGACTTCAGGATCATGGTCTGAAACTGTTTTCACATATGGCACTGAAATTACATACCCTCCATCATTTCTCTGATGAAAATAGGGACGTCCCATTCCATAATGATAATTTTACCCTTCATACCTCACACATCTTACTGTGTTGCCCCAGCCACTCTGGGCCACTTCCAACATATATAAAAACATTATAAAGCATTAAACATTTTAAAAAAACCTTTCCTGTACAGTGGCACATCGGTTTACGAACTTAATCCGTTCCGGAAGTCCGTTCTTAAACCAAAACCGTTCTTAAACTGAGGTACGCTTTCCCTAATGAGGCCTCACGCTGCTGGTGCCCTTCCACCGTGTGGATTCTGTTCTTAGATCGAGGTAAAGTTCACAAACCGGGACACTACTTCAGGTTTTTCGGAGTTCATAAACTGAATAGTTCTTAAACAGGGCTGTTCTGTCTGTCACTTTCCTTACTGCAAAAAAAATCTGGGGATTTTTGCAGGGAAGTGTGTTTGTTGCACAAGAGCTCCAAATCCACTTTAATTGTGCAGTCTGAATTCACTGATATGCCACAGAATCCTAGAGATTAATCTGGAAGCTCCCAAGGTGAGGCAGTAGCAAAAGGTCTGGGAATCATTTAACAGAAGCGGGGGAAACAAATAATGATGATAAAACTCCTCATCTCTCTTTATACAGAGGTTGGAATTTCATCAGTTGCCTGTGATATAGTGCCTTGTAAAAACTAGTATTCACTGAGAGGAAGTGCCTTGATCAGCAGACAGTAAACTCAGATAGCAGGCCTTGTCTAACCCTTTCATCTACCCATGCCAGTTTACACACATTCTTTTGCTTGCCCGCTTGGAGCAGCTGCGAGGATTAGCAACCTGAGAGTGTTCTGTCCTAAATCACTTTAGGGGAGGAGGGATTACAAACCGTCCTGGGAGGTACTGTGCCTTAAACTATGCACATGGAGCAAGTCTTCCACCCCCAACACCTCCCACCCACAAATGGAATCTAGATGAAAAAACGACATCATTTCCAATCTCCAATGAGTGAAATCTTTGTTCTTTACAGTGAGTAAAGAGAAGGGCATCAGGGGCAGCTGAAACAATGGTGGAGAAAGGGAGGGCATCACTGATGAGCCTTGGCAACATTCTGTTTTTTGAAAAAATTGGTGCGTGGGTTTTATTCAGAGCTGAAGCTAATATTTACAGATTTTCAAAATTTGTCATATTTTTTTTTTAAAAATTAAAAGTTAAATACTGTATGCAATTTTGGGACCTGGACTTTTTACAGTGCAGTCCTATGCAGTTTTACTCAGAAGTGAGTCTCACTGGGTTCACAGTAGAGATTACTTCTCTAAGTGGGTTTTCTTAGGATTTTTTAGCCATAATATAAACATTTGCTTCCACAGCAGAATTTATAGTGTTTTAAATCATGTGGAATCTCTTGGATTGTAATCTTGGGAGTAAGCAATACCATAGAATAGACATACATAGGCTTGCTCTGTTGGTTGTTTTTTAATTTCTTCAAGTTTCTAATATATAATTTCCACCATCAAATGCTCAGTACCACTACATGTCAACAATTGAATATTTTCAGACACAAAATACTATTGCATGTCAGCTATTAAATTCTGTTGGAACACTGAAATCAATTGTAAAGAATATCAAACACTTGGTTAACATTCAACATAAACAATTACTGAAGAGACTGTCAGGGAGCAAATATACTTGACCTCTGATTTTGCTCATGCATAAGGGCTTTTTGCTACCGATGTGACAAGTCAGACCTGCTACAAAATGTCGCAGTGTAGAGTGTTCCTGTTGAGGATTCCAGGCATTTCTTGGGAAGTTTTCCTTGGGGGATTTCCCCTCCTTTTTGCATACTTCTGCAAACTCAAGATTCCCCCAAGGCTGCTGAAACATCCCTCTTGTGTGAGGGTGGTGCCAGTTTGGATTTATAGGTATCAGCACTCAATTACTGAGAATATGAAATAGATGAAACTACCATAGGCTTGCCATACGTCAGGAAAATTCCTGCCATGTCCTGGTTTTCGGGTGTCAAAATGGCGTAGGGGGGGAAAGCTCAACAATTTGGGTTCGTTCCCTAAAAAAGCTCAAGAATTTTGGTGGTTTCCTTAGAAAAGCTCAACAATTTTGGGGTCTTCCTAAAAAAAAGCTTTGCGGGTGTCAGGAACTTTACTTTTTGAAATATGGCAGCCCTAAGATAACCATGCACACATGCCATGCACATGTCTGTAGCACTATATGATCTGGAATGAATCATTTGTGGCAATTATTGGGAGTGTTCCTTCCTTCTGGCGAGGGGTTGGACTCAAAACTTTTTTTTGCTCCTTTCACACAATATGATTTATGAGCAGGCACCAGAATTTGATCTCTCATCTCTGGTTAGGTTTCGCTCTGCAGCCTCATTTTACACAGATGCCAGAGTCTGTAGGCAGTAAAGGATACATAAAGCGCTACCCCATTTCCCCCGGTCAAGTTCGCAGTACAAAGTACAAGTATCAAGAAGAGTAGTCTTAACAACAGTTACCTCCCATGGCCATAAACACAGTGGGGCAAGTTGATGAAATTCCTAACTTTAGATCTAGGAGTTAGGGTTGCCTCATCCCTATGACCACACCAGTCATTTTGGGAAGCTATAATCACTAGAAACTCAGTGAATCAACTTGGAAAAAATGCTGCTGGCTGCCAGAAGAGGAGAAAGCGAAGGATCTCATCCATGGCAGGCAAGGGAAAGGGATGTCCAACTACTTCAGAAAACCAGAAAAAGGGATGGGTCCCATGACTGGGCCTGTTTTGCAAAAGAAAAAAGAGAAAAGGTCCCCCACTAACAAATGCTCTCACAAAACAAACACCCATTGTGGTGTACATTTCATTATCCAGATTACCTCAGTATTCTGTGGCTGACATTCCGTTTCATCAGAAGGCGGAGCTTTTATTAAAGGAGATCTGGATATCTCCTAGTGTGAGTCAGTGCTGGATATAAGTGGGAGGCAAAAGGGGGCATGAGCACTGGGCTGTAGGATGTGGGGGCACAGCAAAATTACTGCAATGCACTCTATGTGGGGCTACCTTTGAAGGTGACCTGGAAACTACAATTAATCCAGAATGTGGCAGCTAGACTGGTGACTGGGAGTGGCTGCCGAGACCATATAACACCCGCCCTGAAAGACCTACCGTACATTGGCTCGGTACATTTCTGAGCACAATTCAAAGTGTTAGTGCTGACCTTTAAAGCCTCAAATGGCCTTGGCCCAGTATGCCTGAAGGAGTGTCTCCACCCCCATCGTTCAGCCCGGACACTGAGGTCCAGTGCCAAGGGCCTTCTGGTGGTTCCCTCCCTGCAAGAAGTGAGGTTACAGGGAACCTCCCTGTGGAATGCCCTCCCATCAGATGTCAAGGAAATAAACAACTATCTAACTTTTAGAAGACAGCCCTGTTTAGGGAAGTTTTTAATGTTTGATGTTTTTAATATTCTGTTGGGAGCCGCCCAGAGTGGCTGGGAAAACCACTGGTGTATAAATATATTATTATTACTATTATTATTAGCCTGCTAAAAATTGCAATTATCACTTTATTTATTGGACATCGCACAGGAGGAGGGGAGGTGAAAGAGAAAGGAGATGGATGTGTGGGAGCACTCAGATAAATTATCAGGAGAAGGACGGAAAGCAATGGAACGTGGCAATATTGAGGCAGGTGTTTGGAAGGGGCATGGTGGGAAAAGCAGTAGGCACAGGCGGAGCCTCCATCTCTTCTAATCTGGCACAAACAAACTCCAGGTCTCATTGACTGGCTCCCTCTCTGTCTGTCTAAAGAATATGTCATAGGCCTGTTTCATGTTGTGGTTTTGCTGCCCTATTACCTTCTGAGAAAAACACTCGTTTACAACTTAAGGAAGTTCCAGTAAAGCAAACCATATTCTGGCCACCAAACATACCGGATGAAGACAATTTAAAGAAATAATGAATGTTTGAGTAAGAATAATAATTTTTAAAACATATTTCCTTTGGATTTGGCACAAGTGTTGGCATTTTGAGGCCAGCAGTAAGAAGCTCAAAAATGCAGAACAATTTCTTTTTCATACGATTCAGGCTGCAGGAGGAAAATCAAATTCCAATCTGCTATAAGGCATGTATGGAAATGGAACACGTGGCCTGGTGCTATTGCTCATGTTTGCCCTGTAAGTACAGGTTTGTTTGTTTTTAAATGGCAACTCTCTAGAATCATTTTTAAAAAACTCTGTCAGTATTCTTTTTACACACTTGATTATGGGTATTTGCTTATCCAGAGGCTGAAAAGGAAAACAGCACTTACTGTGTCAAAAAACAGCCGGGGAGCAAATTCTGCTCTATTCTAACTGCTGAACTTGGCCAAGGAGCAAAGTTTGCCTGATTATGATTACCTACCCTTTTTGCCATTTGTATACTGCCAAAGAGCCTACTCTTAGTATTATTGGGATAGGCAGAAATAAATAGCCTGAGATAGAAAGAGCTGGCCATAACAGGTTTTTAGAAAATCCTGTAATGCTATTAGCAAAAAGTTCCATTTAGGAGAGCTAAGTCTTGGAGCAACATTCCACAAGCCTGCCAAATTCAGCTTGAATGCTGGTAGGAACTTTTGGACCTATTTTAAGGTCAAAGTGACCCAGCACACATTACACAACTGGCATCTTTCAAGAAAATTTCTAGACACTCCCAAAGCATGTAAGACACAGAAAATCAAAACCATGGCATTACGCACTAGCTTAAGTAGGCCCTGGGGAACTGCTGCAATATGCCAATCCTCAGCTGAAACCTGTCATTACCTCCAACAGGCGTCAGGTGTTTTCTCTTGCTTTCATTTTACTCTCCCATGGGTAGTCAATTTTTGCTTAAAATGTATTGGCTCTTCTATTTTATAGTCCTATTTAGCTCCCCTCCTCATGTGACAGAATCCTGTTAGTATCATAGAATTGTAGAGTTGGAAGGGACCCCAAGGGTCCTCAAGTCCAGCTCCTGCAATGCAGGAATCTCCACTAAAGCATCCATGACAGATGGCCATACAAGCTCTCCTAAAAAAAGCCCCATCCATTGAAGGTGAGTCCACCACCTTCCGAGGGAGTCTGTTCCACCGTCAAATAGCTCTGTTTAGCCAGCATTTTCTTTCTTGTAATTCGAATCCATTGGTTCAGGCCCTACCCTTCAGAATAGCTTGCTCCATCTTCCATAATGAGGGGCCTTTAGATATGTAAAGATAGCTATCTTATCTCCTCCCAGTCTCTGCCTCTTTTCCAGGCTAAATATATCCAACTCCCTCAACCATTCCTTAGAAGGCTTGGTTTCCAGACCTTTGATCATCTTGGTTGCCCTTTTCTGTGCATGTTTTGTCATGTCAATATCCTTCTTAAATTGTGGCGCCCAGAACTGGACACAGTACTCCAAGTGTGTTCTGAGCAAGGCAGAATAGAGTGGTACTATTACTTCTCTTGACTGGGGTACTATACTTCTGTTGATGCAGCCTAGAATAGCATTAGCTGTTTTGCTACTGTATCATGCTATGAACTCATGTTAAGCCTATGGTCTACTAAGACCCCTAGATCCTTTTTACATGTACTGCTGGCAAGCCAGATGTCCTCCCCCATATTATATTTGTACAACTGGTTCTTCCTGCCTACGTGTAGAAAGTTACATTTGTCCATAGTGAAATTCATCTTGTTAGCTTGCACCCAGTTCTCCAATCTGTGAAGGTCATCTTGAACCCTAATTCTGTCTTCTGCAGCATTAGTTATCCCTCCCAGTTTGGTGTCATCTACAAATTTGATGAGCATCCCCTCAATTCCTTCATCCCAGTCAACAACAACAAGTTGAACAACAAAGGGCCCAGGACAGAACCCTGGGCATCCCACTAGTCACTTTTTCCCAAGATGACAAAGAACCATTAATGAGTACTGTTTGGGTTCAATTAGTCAACCAACTACAAATCTACATAGTAGTTACCTCATCCAGCTTCTCCACAAGAATATCATGGGGGACTTTGTCAAAGCCTTTTAGAAATCAAGATACATTATGTCCACAGCATTCCCCTGATCCATCAAGCTTGTAAAGCTATCAAAAGAAAGAAAGAAATGTGTTTCATCTTGCATGACTTGTTTTTCAGAAACCCATACCAGGTCTTAGTAATCACAGCTTCCTTTTCTAAGGGTGCATAGATCAACTGTTTAATTATCTGTTCTAGGATTGTTCCTAGTATCAAAGTCAAGGTTGGTAGTTACTTGGGTCTTCTCTCTCCTCTTTTTGAAGTTGGGGACACTATTTGCCTGGCTCCAGTCTTCAGGAACCTCACCTGTTCTCCAAGAATTCTCAAAGATTATAGACAGAGGCTCTGAGATTACATCTGCATGATCTTTATTTAGTACCCTTGGTTGCTCGTCAGGTCCCGGAGATTTGAATTCATTTAAAGTACATAGGTGTTCCTTTACCACCTGTTTTCCTATTTTGGGCTGCAGCTCCCTCCTTGCATCATTTATTATGTTGGGCACTGCTTTCCTTTTGGGTGAAAACAGAGGCAAAGTAGGTGTTGAGCAGTTCTGCCTTCTGTCTGTCACGCAATAGCATTTCTCCCTCTTCTCCATGCAAAGGACCTACTACTTGCTTGTTTTTCCTGTTGCTTCAAACATAGCTGAAGAAACCTTTTAGTATTATTATTTTTAACCTCTCTTGCAGTCTGAGTTCAAAGCTGCCTGACTTTCTCCTTGCAACTGTTGGCTACTCATGCATACTCTTCTTTCACGATTTTCCTTTTCTTCTCTGTCTTATATATTCCCTTTGTGAATCTCAGCTTATCTGTAAGCTAAGCATAAGGATGCAGGCACACTGGTTTCATTAGATGCCTTCCACTTTTCTTGTTAGAATTGTTTGCATTTGTGCCTTCAATATTTCACCTTTAAGAAACTCCCATCCATCTTGGACTCCCTTCTCTTTGGCCAAGGGATCTGGCCAAGGGATCTCACCCAGTAGTTCCTTAAGCTTTTTGAAATCAGCCTTCTTAAAGTCCAGAGTGCATGTTTGACTACACTCAGCTTTCCCTTGCCTCTGTATCATGAAACCCAAGAGCACACAATCACTTCCTCCCAAGGTTCTCAGCACTTCCACTTCACTGATCAGAGTTTAGGAATTTGTTGAACTTACATTTTTTGACAGTGTTTGAGTTTCAACAGATATGAAAAGCTTCATCAAGAGGAGATCAGGGATATAGTATGCACATATTCCTCAGCAGTAACAAATATCACCTTTTGCCAGCAACCACATTCCCATAATGCTGATCATTGCTGCTCCTTATTCTGAGACTGAAGTCATGAAATATCCATCACTTAATGAGCAGGTTAGATCAGCATTTGGTTGAATTTGTCAAGGTGGGGTTATAAAGTTCCTGGTCATCATCATGTTAAGCTCAAGGCTGTTATTCATTAGATATGAGGTTCAAAAAGCTCCTGGTTATGGAAGAAGGTTAGCCTTCAGTTGAACAACCCATGAAATCCCTTCCAAATCTGTTTTTAAGATTCTGAAAAAAATGCACCAGGCTGACGGCCAGGTACATACAAAGACATCCCACATGTCTGAGGTTCATTTGTATATTTATTTTTTTGGAGTACTTCTATACTGCTGTTCATCAACAAATGATAACAGAGCATTATGTTAGGCCTGCATAAAACCACATAAAACCACAATTGCAGGCCCCAGCTTAGGTTGAAAAACTCATGCTATAAATGGCATAAACTGCAGTGCCGTTATGCCATGTTGCCACTGACATAACAGAATAACTTTTTATTTTAATGGATCTGGATTGCTCTGTATGTGAGACATGCAATATTTATTAAGGCTTGCATTTCTCCTATATTGAGATTAGCATATATATATGCTAATCTCAATATAGGAGAAATGCAAGCCTTAATAAATATTGCATGTCTCACATACAGAGCAATCCAGATCCATTAAAATAAATGGATCTCTCTCTCTATATATATATTCTTTATACTAGAAAGCTTGGAACTGCTTAGCTGGTGCCCATTTAGAAATGCTATGGAGACCCTTTATATTGCAGGGATGAGTCTCCTGACAGCAGCTGTTTGCAAAGGCTATACAGAAATGTTGTGCTCCAAGACGTTTCTCGGCCAAAGCCCTTCTGCCATCAGCTTCCCTCAGAACAGTCCGTCCTTCTCCTTTTCGCTTGTGGCTCAAATCTTCCAGGAAACTTGGCAAGGTGAGAGCCAAACCACTCCTTGGACAGCTGTCCAATCAGACAGGAGGGAGCGAGATTCTAAGAGGAGCCTAAATCTCTGCAAAGAAATTGCCACTTGCTGCTTCTCAGGATTCAGCTTCTGTGTAGTCATCGCATTAACCTGCAGGATTGCAAGTAAAGTAAGGCCTGAGATAAGGAGGGGGGCACCTGTCAGATTTGGTTTCTCTGATTCTCATTTTTCCACTCTTACGTCCAGTTCTGCACATTTCCACATCAGGTAGTTTTTTTAAATACTGTTACTACTACTACTACTATTTTATTTAATAGTCCTCATAAAATTCTTCAGCATTTTAGTGTGCATCTCTCCTAATATATACATTTTTGAAGTGCTTTTTTATTCTGAGGGTACTCAAGGGTACGCAGTACTGGCACCTCCCCCCCCCCCCATGTTAAAAGTGTGACACTTACTGTAACAACTTCATGGTGAGTACCGGCACATTTTTTTCTTTAAAAAGCGCTACATTTTTGTATGCAATTCTGCCTAATAGACACTTTTGCAAAGCAATTTTGAATAATAAAATACATTTTTGTATGCCATTTTCATCAATATGCATTTTTATGCACACTTTAATATATACATTTCTGTACACAGTAGTTTGCTGGGGAACTTTACCGAAAATGTCAGAGAAGTGTGAATTTTAAAGGATGGATGTGAATCAGAGGGAGAGGGAAATGTTTCAAACAGTGCTGTTGAGAAGCGCTTTAAGGTGGTTCCTGCCTCCACCGCCCCCATTTTGGCTGTGTGGGAGCTGCCTTAAATCACTTCACAAAAGATCTGTTTGAAGCAGCTCTCATGTTTCTCCTACCCTCTTGCAGGAGAAGTTTGACTCTAAGGCTGGGAGTTCCAAGTCTCTGCTGTAAACATTTCCTCACAGAACAATTGCTCCAGCCCCTTGATCATTTTGGTTGTCCTTTTCTGAAACTTTGCCAGCCCCATAAGTTCCCTTTTGAGGTGAGGTGATCTGAATGATGCGTAGTATTCCAGGTGTAGTTGCACCACAGATTTTCTAAGAAGCATTACTTATTTATTTCACAAAATTTTTTATACTGTTTGATTGTTAAAAAATATGTATCTCAAAGCAGGTTACAAAAAGAATAAAATGATGGAATGATCAGTAAAAACAGAAAACTTTCAAAAAATAATAATTAAAATAATAATGATACGGACAGTTTTATTTCCAATCCATTTCCTAATGGTCCCTAATATGGAATTCACAAACTGGGTGACATTTTCATTGGGCAGTTTCCTGGGACCAAGGTCAGTCACCTCCAGTTCAGACTTCATGACCTTCTAGATGTTGCTGGACCACAACTCCTATCACCCCTGACCATTGGCCATGTTGACTGGGGTTAATGGGAGTTGAAGGGCTACAGTATTTCTCCTCCTCCCCGCTGTAATGTATTAAAACAGAAGCACTAGAAGATGCAGACATGCTCTAAGAATTGCTGTAAGTGTTTTGGGTAGAATGTATTATCAACTCCATGCTATTTTGGGACGTGAGGCAGATAATTTGTGAAGCAAATTCACAAAGCTTGCAGACACATCAGTGGATGCTTACGATGGGGATGTGAGAAACCTGTCAAGTTATTTAAACATATCTCTTGAGAACCTTGCGCCACACTATGTAAAGTGTGGGAGACGGTGGGAAATCTAGGTGGTAGTCCAAACAGAAGTTTTTGAGTGACTTTCTAATGTCCTGAGTATCCAGATTATCACCCCACTGGCCCTAATGCCAAAATCTGGCTCAACTGAAATCCCAGGTTGGGTAAGAACACCTGCATCTCAATACAGCTGTTATGACGGATATTGCTCAAAACGGTAGAAATCCCAGGGAGTGGAATGAGGGAGAAGAGAATAAACGCTCTGTTAATCATTTGATCAAAAACCAGCTGCTTCTATGCATCTTAGACTGGATGGTGAAGTTCCACAAAGGTATTTGGCTAGAATATTTTGCAAAATTGATTCATTCTGTTGGGTTACTCTTACACTGGTAACAACAGCTTTAGCTGAGTGTGGTATAGTGTGGTAACAACAGCTTTAGCTGAGTGTGTTAGTAAGGAAGTATAAGCTTGCCAGCTTCATTCAAAATAGTAGGGAAGAGAGGGCATTTAGCCATGGTAAGAACTAAGTGTGGTTCTTTGGAGGTCTTTAAGCAGAGGCTTGACAACCATATGTCAGGAGTGCTCTGATGGTGTTTCCTGCTTGGCAGGGGGTTGGACTCGATGGCCCTTGTGGTCTCTTCCAACTCTATGATTCTATGATTCTATGTGTGGGATCACTGTCGTGAAGGAATTTGACTACTGGTTGCCATCAATTTGTTTTTGATTGATTTTATGGTGGAAAGTTTTTAGAATGTTGGATTGTTTTTATTGTTGTTTGCGAGGTAGAATCTTAATTTGGGAATGTTAGCCAATAAAATATTGGAAGCCAGGCTCAGTGTCACGTGCTCTTTTAGGCCCAGGTAATGTGGTCTTTGTAGCTCTAGGAATTAATTAAATCACAGGAAAAGGAACAATTGCTTAATGGATAGCAATGGCTGGTAAAGATGGCCATTTCTTTATTTTATTTTATTTTTTTTAAAAAATATGTCTCTTGATTGCAATAAAACCTCAAAGTGGCTTACAAAAAGAATAAAACAGGCTGCTTCTGGGAGTGTGAGTGATGGTGTCTTGCTCCCCTGAAGGAGCAGATACATAGTCTGGGGGATCCACAACTGCCATTGGAGGCCCAGGGAGTGCCTGTTGCCAGGTATGGTTGGTTTGCCAGCTATGGACATTCCTGGCCTGGAACAGCCTGGTAACAACATTGCTCACTCTGGTAACCTCTCATCTCGATTATTATAATGTGTTCTACGTAGAGCTTACCTTGGAAGACAGTGCAGAAACTGCAACTCATGAAGAATGCCACTGCTAAAGTATGGACGGGTGTCTCTAGATATGGTCACAGAATCATAGAATTGTAAAACTGGAAGGGACCACGAGGGTCATCTATGTAGTACCTGTCTTCTGAGATCTGGACAGGCTGCTTATAGGCTCAATTTAAGATGTAGACGTTATTACACAAAGCCTTGAATGACCTGGGATTTGTGCGTTACATGCTGTGTTATTTTACTGGTTGTGTTGGAAACTGCATTGTCACTAGTAGACAGTGGTGAAAAGCATCTACAGATTCTGGAAATAAGCAATGAACTCAATGCTACTTACTTTTGCATACTGTATAAGATTGTAAGTGGCATGAATGTGCAAAGCATTATTTAGATGCTTCAATAAACCAGCTCAGAATTGTGGTTTAGATCTTGCCAAGGTTCCAGTGACTGAGGGAGAGGCGGGCAAGTTGAAACCTGACCTTGGTAACTCAAGCCAGAGAGAATAAAATAGAAATAAACACTATTATTCCTGGAAAGAAGCTCTCCTGCCCCCTTGCTAAAGCACACTGCCATCCAGATCAGATTAGTCTCAGATTCCTTTCTCTGCTCCACCTCTCATTGTCAGGGCAATGTTCCCAGACCTAGACAACAAAACTGCCATTTTATTCAGACCTCTCTTCTACAGATTTGTCAAGTGAGAGAAACATCTGCACACAGGGCACTCTCTTTTGCTGAGCCAAGTGTTTGGGACAAAAGCCTGCTGATCTTCTTATTTAAAAGGATAAAACAATATTTGACTCTACTAAATCATCAGGCCATGTCACTTGGGTTTCCACACTGTTTTACTCTGGTAGTATTTTAGCACATTAAGAGCAGCACACATGCCACATTGTGCTCTTCAGCAGCTGTGCTTAACTAGCCTGGAGGTAACTGTAGCGTAAACTTAGCTTTTGTTTTTGTTTCAAATCCTGATCCCAAAGCCTCAATAACCCTCTCAGAACACACCACTTGTTTATGAACCTACAGTTGCCGAAGACGCTTACACAGAAATTCTGTGCCATTTCCCTACTTACTGCAAGAAAGCATGGGCATGTACACATGTAACCCCCTATCCTCATCAACACTTTTTGTCCTATCCCAAGAGGATATTAAAATGTACTGACAGCATAATTCAATGCAGAAGTAAGTTCCACATACTTACACCCAGGTAAGTAGGTCTGGGATTGCAGCTTGAATCCTTTAACGCAATACATTATCCCAGGGGTCACCAACTTTTTAGACCAGCAGGCACGCCTTGAATTTTGACAAAGTGCTGTGGGCACCACTCACAAAATGGCTGCCTTGGTGGCATGGCTTAACACAAAATGGCTACCATGGGGCATGGCATAACACAAAATGAGAGTGCGGTCCTTGTTGCTTCCTCCCCTCTACAGTGGTGCCTGCACTGTGGAACAGACCCAGCAGGCAGCTTCAGTAATGTGCTTCTTCCAGCAATTAAAAACACTTCTGTTTATCCCAGCATATGTGAATTGCTGATCACTGGATCATTTACTGTTTAATTGTGTTTACTGTACAGTTTCTTTTTGGGAGTGTACACTTTTATTAGCTTTAATGAAATTCATAATATTGTTTTAATTATGCTTTGTTACCCAGTGCAAAAGAAAGTAAAAAACCCAATAAATAAAACATTCAGTCAGCAGCCTGCTAATGAGATCCTTTTCAGTGGCCATGTGCTATCTGTCATCTCTCAAAACAATAGTTGATCCAAAACTTCCTTTGGAGCGCTTATGGGTGGATGGATGTGGGCTGATTCTTTCATTATAAGTCAAATGAGGTGACACAAACAGGACTGTTTTGAAGGTGACTAGCTTTTCCTTTCAGGTTTAGAGGCCAAGGCTGCCTGTTACCCCCCGCCCCCGGTCCGTACTGAGCTTTGTGACAAGATCCTTTTATTCTGCTGAGCCATAATGAAACAAACATAGCTAGAAGGAAGTGAGTCAGGAACCCCGGTCTGCTTCAAGGGAAAGTGTGATTCAATGCTTGCGACATCGGCCTTGTTCCCCAAAGGCTCCACAGGATGCTGCAAAATGAAAAGAAATTGTGTAATCCACAGAGACAACTCACTGTACATCCTAAATCTTCTGATCTTCCCATAGGAGGGGTGCTTCTGCTGAGTACTGTATGTTAGCTGATTTCTTAGAATGAAAACACCCAAAAACTCTGTGAGCGAACTGAGCCGAAGGCGCTGGTGCTGGGCTGCCTGCCCACACTGACAGCTGAGCTAGGAACCACAGGCGTATCAAATTTAAGAAGAGCTCAGCAATGATTTGGCAGAGAACTCCTGAGTCCTGTTTAGTCTATGCTTTCCTCCTCTGCAATGTGCCAGGGCTAAAGGTATCAGTAAAGGAGATGGACTGACTGGTGGTACTTATAGGCCACTTTTCCACAACAAGCTGGGCTCAGTGTGGCTTGCAGCAAACAAACAAAACCTTCAAAATAGGGAACACTGGAAATATAGAATACAGTGGTATCTCGGTTTTCGAACATTTCCATTGACGAACGTTTTGGTTTTCAAACACCGTAAACCATGAAGGAAATGCTTCGGTTTTCGAACACACCTCGGAAATCGAACATGAAACATGACTTCCGCTGAGTGCAAGATCCTGAGACCTAGCTGTTGGCTATTGAGTTTTCAGTTTTCGAACGTTTCATTGCTTGAACCATCTTCTGGAACAGATTACGTTAGAAAACCGAGGTGCCACTGTATTCAAAATACATAATAGTAAATTTAAAATAGCAGGAACCAACAATTTAGCAAGAACAGAATAAATTCAATATTACAAAGAAAAAAACAATCTAGGTATTATAAATACACAGAGAGAAAAAAGTTAACCAACAAAACAGTTGGTACAGCTCTTTCTGTACTCCAAGGAGCCTGGCTTAAATGCTGCTGAGAGGCAAGTGGTAGAAGACATACAGCTGGCATGATGACAGGGGAGGAGAAAGTGAGGCTGAAAGCTGGATAAGGCAGCTCCAGAAGACATGTAGTGAAAGCAAGGCAGCCCTATAATACAATGCAGGGGGAATGGCAGTATCTCAGCGGCCGAGTTTCTGCTTTGCATGCAGAAGGTCCCAGGTTTAATCCCCGGCATCTTCAGGTAGGGCTGGGAGAGACCCCAGTCTGAAACCTTGGAGAGCTGCTAACAGTCAGTGCATGCAATATTAAGCTAAATGGACCATTCAGTATAAAGCAGCTTTCTATAATCTTATATTTCATTGGAATCTGTCAATCCATCATATTACCTGGGTGCAACACTTTTCTTAGTGTTATTTATTTAATGCCTTCCTCTGCATTGTCTCTAATATCATACCAGCCACTTAGTAAAATAACTACCATTTTGGAATTACTGAGATGGAGCAAAAGGAAAACAAGGAGTCAGGTAGCACCTTAAAGAAAAAAATGAATTTATGATTGCATCTGATGGAAGCAGAGTCTAGTCCACAAAAGCTTATGCCATTAAAAATGGTTATTGTTTAAGGTTCCACAAGGCTGTAGCTTTTGCTGCAACAGGGAGAAAAAACAGACATGGGCACACCTCTTGAAATTGAGATGGAGAATGTTGCCGAAAGGGTAGGGAAGGAAAGAAAGAAAGATCATGAGGAAGAATCATGGGTCCTGAAAGAAGAAGGAAAATAGAGATGTGAAAGTGCATTAAAGGGTCAAAGGGTAAATGCAGCAGAGGCACTGTGGGCGCTTCAACCAGACTTTTAGCAGGCAAAGGAGGGGCAAGCGCTATCTTGAGGTTGCCCTTTCAAGCCATTGCCATTTTGTGTCCTGATATTTGTGTGCATGTATAATTCACCTTGACAAAGACCAGATCAAGAAGACTTTATGAGGGTGCACTGCAATGGCATGCTTATTCCTAAGTAGACCCACCCAGTACAAAAGGTAGGGGAGTTTGGTTTTTCCTTAAAGCTGCTCTCCTTCTCCTCACCACCCACACTGGGGATCTTTAGAGGGTAGCATTATTACTAAGCATACAAATATCATTGGAAAGTATTGTCTTGGGCACAGAATTACTGAGAACCAGCAGCACCTTCAGCCAAACTTTGGATTCAGGCCCCTGTGATCAGCCATGAATTTTTGAGTTGCTTTGGGCTAATCACTCTCCTACCTTTTGAGCTTCAGGGTACCATGTGAAGAATTATAATGTGGTAAGTTTGGGTGGTTGGACGGGAGAGTGGAGACTGTAAGGAATGCTGGGAAGTCCCTTAATGGTCTTGGCAAAGCTGCCAAGTACCTCTTTTGCTAGGGAGACTACAGGTAATATGTTTCTGTAGAAACTAGTTGTTAGAAAACCTTCCTGAAGTCTTCTAAAAGAGCAGAAGCAGAACTTTGCTCCTCCACCTCCATTTAGATGTAAAGGTGGACAGGGTTGCTGTGCCTTTAGTAGTTGTGTAGAAGGGGGTGGGATTTCATCAGTTGAAGCTCGTCCTGTGCCCTCTTTCACACCTGACTGGATTCCCTCCATCCTCAACTAAGGATGATGCAATCTATGTGTCTCTGTGTGAAGAGACACAATAGAATACTGAGGTTTTGGATAGACTGAGACACAAGAACCATCTTCAGGTGTTCAAAGCGAATGTATGAAGGGGCAAGGAGGAATCTGCAGGATGAGCCCCACCACCTTGATGATGCTATGTGTGCCAGACACATGTGATCATTGTTGGTCTGAAGGGAACCGTTTTCATCAGGTCAGCTACGGTTCCTGTCCCCTTTTTGGAAACCCTGTATTTGAGTAAGGCAGCTCCTTCAGTCTAACACCAATCTTGCATGAGCTGGGAAGCAGGTCTGACATTTGAAGCATTATGGGAGCAGGGCTTGCATCTTCATGTGTTCAAATGAAATTCCCAGAGAGCCAGAGAGAGCCAAGCATTTGTGGGTACTGACTTTCTGTATCTGGAGATTAGATGTGGAAGCAGTCGTCTCTGGCTGTCTGGTAGAGCGCTTAAGCTGTCCCTCCACCATACTTAACTTCTATATTTTTAAATAAATGCAAACATTGCAAAACTCCAATAAAACTCCACAGACCTTCCAAACGAAGTGCTGCACCCCTGGAACTTCTCATCATTTGGAGAAGCAGGGTGAAGCTATAATGGCTTGTTTTGCAGTGTTGTTGTTATGGCGAGCAACACTAAAGCAATTTGTACAGAACAGTGCTGCTCCTGCATGGTAGATCCCCAAAGGGCAGACAGGGCCTGCACTCTGCCCATTTTTCTGAAGAGCCACGGCTGCAACCAAACACAAGATTAGCATGTGTTTCTCTCGATGTCGAAAAAGAAAGGGTGGGTGAACAGAAAAAGCAGATTGAAGCCAAACCCCAGTTTGGAATATAGCCACCCGCAAATATCCTAAGGAGTAAAGAGTGGGCTCACAGTGGAAAGAACTAATCGCCCACTTTGAATACAATAGTATCACTCAACTGTGAAGAATGCAAATGTATTTTAATATGGTACTTTCCAGCTGCTTCTTCACACCTCCCACACAAAAGGAAACCCTGAGTTATGCATCACCCAAAGTGGTTCTGAGTGTCTGCCTAGGAAGTAATACTTTGTATAGGCCACACTGTAACTGCCACATAACACAAGCAAACAGAATGGACTTTCCCTTCCCAGCAGTGCTGCTGGTTTGTGTGTTTGTGCTGCTGAAGGAATGAGGGCTCTGCCCAATGTGTGGCAGTGGGGTTGATGGCAGAGGGAGAAAAGGAAGAGGCCTGGCAAGGAAACTTTGCAGTAGCAGGAGTGAAGGATCTGCTGGATAACCCACGCCACCCTGGGGTTGGGACCCACTGAAAGCTAAGGAAGGAAATGGTAGAAGAGGTCATGAAAGACCTAGTTAAACCCAAAGGAAATCCCACTACGCAGAAGGCCTGCACTGAACCGCCAACACAATCCTGACCACAGAGTATCATCAGTAAAGTACACTACGGGGGAGGAGGAAGGAAATGAGATCACTGAAGAACAAAGAGTTTGTCGTTGACTCAAATACAAAAAGGCAAGTCATGTGTTGCAGCAGAAAGCCACCAAGCCACTAGTAAGGTAGCAATGCCCCTTGCAGATTCTTAAATTTGATTCAGAGGAAAATATCTTTTGACCAGAGATATTGGACAGACTGAGCATAGCCGTTGATCAAAGATCACCAGTGCTGAAGCAATGATTCTTCAACATCAACTTTTTTGGACTGGTCATGTTGTGTGGATGCCTGATGATCGTCTTCCAAAGCAACTACTCTATTCCAAACTTAAAAATGGAAAGCGTAATGCTGGTGGTCAACAAAAGAGGTTTAAAGCCTGTCTCAAGGCAAATCTAAAAAAAATGTAGTATGAACACTGACAGCTGGGGAACACTGGCCTGCGAGCGCTCCAGTTGGAGAGCAGCCTTTACCAAAGGTGTCATGGGCTTTGAAGACACTCAAAGGGACGCAAGGGAGAAACATGCTAAGAGGAAGGCATGCTTGGCAAATCCACACCATGATCAACTCCTGCGCGGAAACCAATGTCCCCACTGTGGAAGGATGTGTGGATCCAAAATTGGCCTCCACAGTCACTTAAGGACTCTTTGTTAAAACTGTGTTAATGGAAGACAATCTTACTCGGCTACGAGTGATCACCAAAGAAGAAGAGCCGTTGATCAAGGCCATCAGAATCAGCATCACAGACGGTATCATATCAGACTGCAGGCGAGGATTTGTTTGACTGAATGCTCTCCCATGCAAAAATAATTCCCTGCACATAGAAAACTAGATGTGAAGAGGGAAAGAGTTTTAGCCCACCCTACTCTTGGACCTGCTGGTTTTAACAAACATTGTACCTTGACGTTTCATGACTGGCATGGTTACCTCACACAATTCTCCTTAGGGTGGATACGTTTGCACTGGCAAAAAAGAGAAAATGCATCACCAAAAAGGAAAGTAGAGGTTTGCACAAAACTGCACACATGCTATTTTGTATGTATAGATGCAAATTTAGAAATCATTACTTTAATATAAATAAATAAAGAAATCTCACCTTATATTGGGAGGAGCCTATTGGGACCAAGTGACCTTTGTGTGGTAGGGATAGATGCGTCCATTTCAGTTCTCCCAATTTTTCATTTTTCCAATCTTAAATTCAGCTAGCCACATTTCTTCAGCATTTTTTTTTTATAAAAAAAACCTTCTGAAAAATTGTCAGCAATTTGGTGCAAAATTCCCCCAATAATGCACATTTCTGTATGCAGCTTTCTCTAATGTACACATTTCTGCAAAGCAATTCCCACTAATGTAATGCATTTTTAATGCACACTTTATTATATGCCCTTTTGCACACATTGCTTGCTGGAGAACTGCATTGCAAAATTCAGGGACATGTGAATTTTGAAGGATGGCTGCTTTTCAGTTGGCCTATTGGTACAGAAAGTGCAGATTTGGTAGGTTCACCTTTAAATGTGAACTTAACATCAAATTGCTTCCCCATCCCCAGGGCTTTTTTTCAGCTAGAACTCACCGGAACTCAAGTCTGGCACTCCTAATTAAAATATTAGGAACTATGTTATACATTAGGGTAAAGAGATTCCGGTCCTCCGTCTAGTTATAAACCTACATTCAAAAAAAGGCAAAGTAGGTATTTTATCCAATCATGCACACTGCAGGTGGGTTCTGAAGGGGTTATTCATATGAAGCTTTCAAGCTTAAGGAGTCTTTAGTACACTTTACACTAATTATAGAGAAAAATAAACACCATCTCATAAAGAGAAAGAAAGGATATAAGGTTTCTGAGAGGCCTGAAAATAGGCTGCGGAAAAATAGGCTTATTTGGTTTCTTTCTTTCTTTCGAACCAAAACACCCGAACTTTCTCGGTTCAGACTGACATAACCCAGAAAAACTGGGGAAAGGACAGTGGCAAGGGAGATGTCAGAGCCACTCATTTTTTTCCGCCCAACAACCCCTGGCTACAGAGAATGCCTGTTTCTCACTTTAAGTCCCACGGACTTCCAGGAAGGAGTAGTGAGCTAAGCTGAACTGCTATTCCCAGGAACAACTGAGGGGGTGGCAGGGATAGAACATGACTATGTTCTTGGAAAACCGGGGGGGGGGGGGGGGGACCTATCACAGAGCTGTACAAATTCCCTTTCCCCTCCCTAAACTAACTGGACTGAAACCTCAAGCCTGCTCAATTTGACCAAATAAACACACACACATTTTGGAGCTGATAGTGGAGATAAGCCGATGAAATAAACAATGCTCTGGAAGCTTTATCCAGGGCCATGTCAGACCTACAGATCCATTGAGAAATACATTAAATGTATATAAATATATATATTTTTAAGGAATCAGCTTGTTGTGGTTTTTTATTGGACTCATCTGTTTAATAAACCACGACTTAGCCTGCAATCATAACCCCACTTCTGAGTAGACATGGTTAGGATTGCACCGTTGGGAATTAACTCTTGAATACACACACACACACACACACACACATGCGTGTGTGTGTATGATTTCTTTGTGTCCAGCAACTTTTTGTCATTAAAAATACAAATTATTTTTTAAAAGTCATTTTTTTTTTACATTTAAATCAGAAACAAAAAGTAAGGCATGGATCATGATGTTTATTAACACACTTAACTACAAAAAATATAACCATAGCTCACTTTTTCAATCTAAAATTCAGTTCTAATAACAATAATAATAATTTATAATTTATACCCCGCCCATCTGGCTGGGTTTCTCTACCCACTCTGGGTGGCTTCCAACAAAGTATTAAAATACAGTGGTGTGTTAAACATTAAAAGCTTCCCTAAACAGGGCTGCCTTCAGATGTCTCCTAAAAGTCTGGTAGTTGTTCTTCTCTTTGACATCTGGTGGGAGAGCGTTCCACAGGGTGGGTGCCACTACCGCGAAGGCCCTCTGCCTGGTTCCCTGTAACTTGGCTTCTCGCAGTGAGGGAACCGCCAGAAGGTGCTGGACCTCAGTGTCCGGTCAGAACAATGGGGGTGGAGACGCTTCTTCAGGTATAGTGGACCGAGGCCATTTAGAGGACCTTAGTTTTAAGGTCAGCACCAACACTTTGAATTGTGCTTGGAAACGTACTGGGAGCCAATGTAGATCTTTCAAGACCGGTGTTATGTGGTCTTGGAGACCGCATAATGTTCTGCACATTTCCACATTGGTGTGGTTTTTAAAAGGCCCTCCTGAAAATCCACCAGTATTTTAGGGCAAATTTATGCCAATACACACATTTTATATGCAATTTTTTCTAATATAAACATTTTTCCTAAGCATATTTTACCTAATATAATGCATGTTATGTTCTTCCACCCCCCAAAACATTATATACACTTTTTTTTTTTTTTTTTTGCACACTTTAACTTAGTATATGCATTTTCTACAGATTACTTGGCTGGAGAAGTGTATTGCAAAATTCCAGGGATTGCAAATTTTGAAATGTGAACTGAACTGAATTTCTCCCCTTCCACATATATTTCGGAAAGTACAAAATAGTTTGTACTATTGTAGTTTGCTTGCTATGCATCTGGGCACCTCTTTAGTTATCATAACCAAATGATGGTTTTTGTCTTTGCTTGGATACAAGTCAGTAGCATTTTGAATCAAGATGGCGGACGGAACCTTTTAAATCTGTACAGTACTGTTTTTTTCATTTGTTTCTTAGAATTCCCAAAGCAATACTGGAGTCATTCTTTCAATGCTAGCTATTTTCCATTGTTCCAGTATTAAGTACATACTGATCTAGCACTGCTAGCACAGTGTTCTTCTCAGTTCACTATCTGATTTACTGTGAATGGGCCTAGCACAGAAAGCAATGCCAGATCAGACACTGGGATCTTGCATGAGAAGATTTCTTTCTTCCTTCCTTTTTAAAAAGAAAAAAAATGTTTTAAGTCCTTGTAGATTTACAGAGAAGTACAGGTAATAATAAAATAGCAAGTAAGCTCACAAATTCTTCTCGTTACATATCGAACCTACATGCATTTCAGATGGGCCAAACAATGACCCAGCAAGAAAGATGAGCAAATGAGATTTTTTTAACACACTAGGAACTCAAAATAAAAAAGGAATAATGAAAAACAAGGAAGTACAAAAAGGAAAGGAAAGCTGCTGCCATAAATTATCATGTAAGGGCTACTCTTTCTCCCTCTTCGCTTTGCCCCAATTGATTTAGGTGTCCCAGGACATGTGAACAGAAATTCAGTAGAATGCACATAATTTAAAAAAGAATCATCAGATTTCAGTTTAGTGGATCCCTTGATTTGTGAGGAAATATTATTTTGTATTAACACTTACCAGTCTTTATCCTCTGGTGTGGCCCCTACCAGCAACGCAACAGGGGACAGTTCTATGCTGGAGGCCTTCAGCAATGTGTAATATTGGGGTGGGGTGATAGGAGAGAGGCAGGCAGTGATCTTTAGCATAAGTCTAAAGGAGTTAGAAGGTGAAATATACTCGGAGTCAAGAGTGGATTTCATGCTCTTTCTTCAGCTCATAGTGGTGAGGAGGAATGGATGTTCCCCCAGAATGTCTGCTTTATATACAACAGAATGGGCCCCATGTGGTTGGCTAATTCCGGGATTCACCTGTAGGCCAATCCGGTTGCGGATTCACTTCCACCTGGAGCTGGATTGGGTGGCTCCTGTGGACCAATCTGACTGCTGCATTCTGGATCCTATTGTTCTAGGACCAATCAGACTGCTACATTCTGAATCCTATTGTTCTAGGGCCAATCAGACTGCTGCATTTTGGATCCTATTCAGGATCCTATTCAGAAGGCCCCATGGGTGCCCCTAAAATCAGCCGTGAGCTGTTGGATGGCAAAGAGAAGTCTTGGGGTTTGGAAGGTGTAGTGGAGAGAGGGCCCAGTTCCCTCAGGGCAGTCTGATCTGCAGAAGGGCTGAGAAGCAGATGGTGCCAGGGATGCTTAAAGGTTCTCACCTCATCTCTCTGCAGAGGCTGATGACAGCAGAACCAGCAGCTAATCTTCTGCAGATCACCGAAATGTCCTGAAATAGCTCAACCCCAAAAGTGACAACAACCAAGGCTATCAACCTCTGATTGGCCAGACCTTTTGGCTGGTGTAAATTGTCATTACTTCACTGACACGACAAAGTGATAATAAATTTAACCAGCACAGATATCTGAGCCATTAACTTTAATTAGAACAGGCTGGCTAGGACTCAAGTCTACATAAATATTCTTGCCATTCAAAAGCTTAGGTTTGCATTGACACAGGTCTCTATATTTAATGTACAGTACTCTAAGTGAAGCAATCAAAATAGATCCCCAAATAGACATGCAACTCTGCAGTTAACGAAGGATATAGATGGCTTTCTTAGAATCGCAGACAGAAAGATTTATGGGAAGAAGCCACAGAAGGGAAGCAAGCAAGTCACTGTGCTTACTTTTTTCAAGCCACACACATATGAACCATGTCCCAAAAGTTTGGATGAAATACTGGAGAGCGATCAAAACATAAAGCTTCAGTGATTATGGGTAATGCTGGAGGAATTAGTGACCACATAGATATTCAGGGAAACAACTGTACTTGGCAGAATTACCGTCAGTATGGAGGACGCTTATCTGTATCCAGAGGCCTGGGTCAGTAGCTCCCCCAATAGGTTTGCAAGATAATTGCAAAAGCTGGAAGTTCTAGAGAATTTCCAAGATCTACCCTCACAGTTTTGTGACACTCTGGATGGCCTGATAAAGGCATTGCGCTAATATGGATTTTGGAGATTTTCTTATAGGCCAACCGAGTTACATTTATAATTACATTCACAGTTCCGTCCCAGTGTGTTGAACCAAAGGTGAACTCCTTGCTGTGGTGTCTGTCCCGCACATGTAAAAGGCTAGGAGACCTGCCAGGCTGGTAAGCCTACACCTTTCTTAATAAAGCACTAGAATTGATCACGCTGTTGTCTGTGGCACCCCCCCTTTTTTTGGTATACCTGCACCCAGCCACTCCCATGAACCTTCCTCTTGGTCTATGGTTTAGAACACCCAGACAGTAGAATACCGAGTCTCTCTTAGCCTTCTTTGTAAAATTGCCATGTAGGTCACATCAAAGCTTAGATCCTCTAGAGCAGGGATGGGGGACATGTGGCCCTCCAGATGTTGCTGAGACTCCATCAGCCCCAGCCAGCATGGTCAGGGATGATGCAAATTACAGTCTAACATCTGGAGGGGCACAGGTTCCCCATTCCTGCTCAGGACAAAGGCTAAAGTAAGGGTAGCCAAAGCGGTGTCTTTTACTTTTACTTACTAGATGTGCGTAGTACAGCCCCCATCAACCCCAGCAAGCAAGGCCAGTGCTCAGGGATAATACTAGTTGTAGTCCACAATATCAGGAGGAAACGACATGCTGTGAAGTCACTTGTTGTTGCACATCACCATTTAAGCCATGCAGTGTGAATTTGCTGGGCATTGGGGCTGGCTGTGCCAGAAGAGGAACAGACAAGTTAAGAGTTGCAGCTGCTGGCCAAACATGTATGAAACCAAACAATCACAATTCAAGGGCTGCAACCCTAACTCCTAGCAGCACAAATGCTTTAATATTTCTGAGTCCTTAAATTAATCTGTTATTTCATGTGGATAGTGATGCATAGTTGCCTGCCCTGGGGGCAAGACCAGAACCTGCCTGCAGCTGCTGCCTGGTGGATCTCCCATCTCCCTATACCTGCTGGACCTATGGCCTCTTGGGGGACTTCCAGACCAGGACTTGCCTGCAGTTGTGCAAGTAGGGTAGGGACCAGACCCCTGGGTGAGCAGGCAGCATTGGAAACACCTGCTGCCCCAGCTAGGCATGCACTAGTTGCTGGGGCAGCTCTATAACGCCTACCTGGCCTTTCTTGTCCCTTTGGGGGCAGCACTTTGGAGAGTGTTAAGCACTGAGAAGAGGTTAGCACTATACAACAAATCTTGGAAAGTGGTCCTACGTGTTGTACCACTATCTTCTCTCTCTTTATTGTATGGAAATCTATGCATTTTACTAAAATAGTATGGCCAAATGCTCCTTTAAATTAAGGTGTGTAGGCACCTTAGCTTTCCATGAAGGATGAATCACATCATTTCCAGGGATTACTTCATTGCACATCCACCCTACTTAATGCCCTTGTGGGAGGTGTCTGGAATCTGACTGATTTATCACTTTTGTTTCCTTTGATGCAAGGAAATGCTGGGGGAATGTTACCATGCAAAATGGCTTTTATTTAGTTCATTTCCTATTTATATGGGTCAGTTCCCAATAGTTCCTATGTTTCCCGTCTTTGAGGGATACCTGAACGTAGCAGCTGTGAGGGATTGCACGTGTCCTGCATGTAGAAACCAGATCACTGTCTGGTCACCAGATCAACCTCTCCATACAGCTTGAGAGGAATTGTGGAATTAATAAAAAAAGTGAGAAATGGAGGTCAAAACCAAGACCTCTTCAATTTGTGGCCATATCTTTGAGCCTGTCCCCAGCTGCAGGGCCATATCTTTGAGCCTGTCCCTTGTCACACAGTTTTTGTTGGGATAGGGAACTTTAGGTTTGAGGGCCAATCAAGATATAGTACCAGCCTCTGTCTACTAAACTACCAATCATGACACAATGCCAGTCACTTTCACTAACCAGAAGCTACCCAAAGCCTGTATACACGAAAACTTTCACTGCTCTCTTAAAACCATACAGCAGTGATGGGGGAACTGTGGCCGACCAGATGTTTCCGAACTACAACTCCCATCATCCCTGATCACAGGCCCTGCTGACTGAGGACAATGGGAGTTGGAGTGCCACAGGTTCTCCATCTCTACCAAGAGGAAGTGCATCCAGCAGATTGATTTGGGGAGTACTTCTCAATATTCAGATCCAAGTAAATATTTGTGAGAGGATGATGATCAGCAGTTAATTCACTAAGGCCGTATTCATCTCATTGTAGCTGCTTACAGCACAACCACACATTAGCCATTTTCTCGCAGCACATGGATTGAAAATGATTGTGTTAAGGTTTCATGCTACCCAGAGACATGCTGGGGCAAAGAAACATTCAAACTATTGCTGTTGCTAACTCTGAAGGTATGTTGCCTACACAGCAGGTTTCTAAGAAAAGGTGTGGATGCTAACGCATCATTTGCAAAGTGCTATTTTACCCCGTGTTCCTACATGCTCTAGAAACCTATTTCTCCAGTTAAAGGAAGCCTTTACCCCATGAAGTATAACGACACAGAAATGATTGCTGTGGGTTCCATCATATAGAGTAATTCCTTTAAAACTATGCTAGGAATAGAAGTTCCTAATAGGAACCTGAAGTTCACAGCAGTTAGGCTTGGGACTGGGAGCTTTTGTAAATTTTCCCTCTTGCTGCTGCTTTCTCACTGATGCAGGGACAATAAAAGGAGTATTTATAATCCCTCCAGGCTGGCTTGTCTTTCACATGAGAGCCAGTGTGGTGTAGTGGTTAAGAGCGGTAGTCTCGTAATCTGGGGAACCGGGTTCGTGTCTCTGCTCCTCCACAAGCAGCTGCTGGGTGACCTTGGGCCATTCACACTTCTTTGAAGTCTCTCAGCTCCACTCACCTCACAGAGTGTTTGTTGTGGGGGAGGAAGGGAAAGGAGAATGTTAGCTGCTTTGAGACTCCTTAAAGGGAGTGAAAGGCGGGATATCAAATCCAAACTCCTCCTCCTCCTCCTCCTCCTCCTCCTCTTCTTCTTCTGTGACTTGTCCTTCCATGTTTTACAAAGGAGAAGAGAAACCAAAGAGAGGGAGGCACTGACTGCAATTTCAAGCTTTTCTATTGGGGATCAAGTTTAACTGGATCGCTGCCCATAACCTGTTCTCTAAAATGGTAAAGTGATTGCTTTAGCACATAGAAATACCTTGCATTCCCAACCTCCGCACAGAAACATCTAGCCTGCTGGAGTAGTTTCTAGCAAGTATGAAGGTTATCAGAAAATAGGTATGTTAGGATAGAGCTGTTCCTTCTATTATTATCTTGGTCAAGCGATGGAGCAGGCATTTTAGTAGGCCATTTTCTCTGAGCATGGCTGAGGTTGGAAAGCCCACAACCAACCCGGGGGGGGGGGTATGGAGAACAGCATCAACCATCTTGTTCTGTTATGCAGATGGAGATGGGAAGAAGGCAGGCAGGGATGTACTGAAAGGGAGCCAGCCTCCCCTAAGATTGCAGCAGGAGAGATAATAATAAAAAAGTAGCAGCTGTCATAGTCAAAGCTAACTGACAAAAGGATCCAGCTACCAACTGCACTGTCTTGCTGGATGTGTCTTGGGAGCAGAGCTTTGCTATGGCGGAAGGAGCTGAGCCAAGAGCTTCTGTCTGAAGTGTGAGGAACATCTGGCCCTCTGGATGTTGCCAACAAGCATGGCCAATGGATAGGGGTGATGGGAGTTGGAGTTCAACATCTGGAGGGCCAAAGGTTCATCACACCAGCTCTAGTTCTTCTACCATTTTATAGTATGTATGAATGGTGCTCTTCACAGCGCAGGTGGCATTCCTTCTGGATCTTACAATATTAATTACATATTGGACTGTTTTGACACCCCGCCATGTTCTGCACCTTGAAAAATATTTCTGGAGCCCTTGAGAACAGATATGGCTGTACCTTTCCCACAAACAATTCAAGAAAAAACCCCCAAGATTATTTGTTTAAAATATTTATATCCCATTGAAGCAAGTAACACCACTTCGTAAAATAGTACCTCAGTGAAATAAGAACGATGCTTAAAAATTGCAACATAAATGGCATCCGGCAGCAGCACCTCAGAGGCAATCATCAAAAGTGTGCCATTATCCAGATGTCCGTGATTTAATCTAGACCGGCCAGGTTAATTACCTACATACCAGCCCCTGCACATCGCAGATGACATAAATGGTGGTGTGTGGCTTAGAGGCCTCTGCAGATGCTGTGCCTTTCCTGGGATGTGTCAACTTCTCCCCATCCTAGATCACTAGGTAGGGGAGGGAGTAGTCCAGAGGAAACGATCTGCACACGAAAGGACACATAAGGTGATGGCAGATGTGGCAACTTCTAGCCACCTTAAAATGCCAATTGCACCTGATCACGGTATATGTGACTTGTGCCTAGGCTGTTGCCTATTTGTGGCTATAATTATGGAAAAAACAAACAAAACAAAAACCCCACCTACTGGTTCCACACACCCTCATTTCAAACATCAACTATCATACCTCCTCATTACAAAGAATAATACAACAAACAAGGGTTAAAGGCTAAGCCAGCTCTCACCAAAACAATATTCATGGCTAGGGCTGCTGAAAAGTTGGTACCAGTGGAATTGATGTGCCAGCCCCACAGCCCAGGTACATGTATTGTCTGGTACTGGCATGTACTGTATGTGCCATGCAGCTCATCACTGGCTTCACCCAGAGAATCTGCTTCCTAATATTCCTATGCATTCTTGATTCAAACTTTCCATACAGAAGATTTGCCTTTAATGAGAGCTGCCCCACATAGCACCCCTTCCACAAAAAAGCAGATTATCCTGGGTGCTGGAACCTGGACCATTGTTTTTTCTTTAGAATATGCTGTCCTTTTCTGTAGGGCCACAATCTTCCCCGAAACACCGACTGGCATAGATCCTCTGCTTCTTTCAGCCTTTGCGGGCTGAATTATTTTTCCAAGCAGATTTGTTTCTATTCTCAGAAACATTGGCTGTTGTGTAAACAGGGGTTGCTTAAGGTTGTAGAGAGAAAAAGGTTCTGTTGCTCAAGAGCTCTCACTCTTGCATCTGCATGGGAGATGGAAGCTTTGGCTGATTGATATTATACAGCCTTTTAAATGTGTTTGTGGAAGGGGGGGGCTATTGTTTTGTTGTTTTTAACTGTTTATTTGTCTGTTTTCTCTTGTATTTTTTTTATCTTGTGAGATCTTTTGATGAAGGGCGGTGTATAAATTTATTAAAATAAATAGATAAATAAATAAAAATTTCTGTTATCTTGCATTCAACTGAAAGCCAGCAAGGAAGGGCTCCAAAAAGTCAAGATGAAAGCAACACAATTACGCATGTCTAAGAATCAAATAGAGAGGAGTCTGAGGAAGGCTGCATGCCTGTTCTGTACTTCTTGCAAGAATCCGCTCTCTCCAAAGCCCAGGGCTACTGGGGCCTAGCACAGTGGAGTATACTGCATACTGAATAACTGTTTAAGTTGCACATAGCAACTGCAACATTTGCAGAACACTCAGTCAGGCACTGGTGTGAACCAATCAGTCAACATGCTAACAGGCAGCTCACTCTTCTCTGTCAATTACAAATATATCAGACTATTTGGACGTATAGAACAATGGATGCCAACCTTTTTGGGCTCAGGGGCACATTTGGAATTTTGAGAGAATGTCACAAAATGGCTGCCATGAATTGGACATAAAACTGGGGTTTCTGGTAGGCCTGTATAACAAAGCATCAACTGATTGGTTGACCTGAGAGAGAAGGGTTCAGATCCACACTTAATTATGATGTTCAATGGGTGTTTTGGTGCCAGCCATCACCTCTCAGCCTAATGTACCCCACAGGATTGAATGTGAGGGTGTAATGGGGAGGGGCATAACCATGTATGCCGCCTTGAGCTGCTTGGAGAGCTATTATTATTATTATAAATACAAAGCAATACAATACTCACATCTCAGATTACACAATGTTTTCTAAGTTTAAATATCATGAGTTCTTCCTAGACTCCCACTTCTTTCTCTCACACACTGCTGGGCTGGGGCTTTCTCGGTTCCTCATTTATGCTTGGCTGCTGACCTTTTGCTCTCTTCAGTGATAGCTTTCCTGATGCATCATCCAGTCCGTTTCACAGACATATGCTGCCACACGGCTGTGCACAGCTAAGGGGAGGACGGAACGGGGAGAACATGGCACTCCTTTCCACAAATATTTTCTGTTTTTAATTATTCTGCTGCCAAAACACTTTCTGTTTTAATTATTGATTTGCTAAACTAGCTTTTATTTAATGATGCGCTCTGGTGATGTGCTGTATCAGAGGAAATAACAAACAGAATATCTCATACCATAAAATGGTTTCTTCACAAGGTCAACACTGGCTTTGGGTAGAATGTGTGAGTGAGTGAGAGAACTGGGGTGAATATTGGGTGAACAAGTGGATCAGACGATAAAGTAGGCTCTGAAAGCTTGACCAGCATCCACCATCTACCCAATGTTGGTTGTAGTTGTTTGGGCTCTATTGAAAAGAGACCATTGTAACTTAGTAATAAACACACACTTTGCATTCGTAAGGTTCAGTTGGTCACTGGGCTACACCATCATAGTCTGCACCATATCACTGCCATCCCTGCCAGGATTCCCCCTGTTAGAAACCTTTTCAACCTGAGGACCACATGTCTTTGTAGACAACCTTCCAGGAACCATAGGACAGTGGTAGGTGGGGCCAAAGCCACATACAGACCCTATTCACAAACCCTAATCTCTCTCTCCCAACCCTCTCTGTGACAGCTTGTAATGTGACGGCTGAAGCACGGATTCCCCAAAACTAAAATTAGTGTGTAGTAACATCTCTAGACAACAGGCTGGTATCAGACAGTACCAGTCTATGTAACAGTTGTGAATAATAAAGACTGATGCAATGCCTTAGAGACAGACATTGCAGGTAGGCTACCACCAGCAGCTATTAATTAACTGATGGTGATGATGATGATGATGATGATGATGATAATAATAATAATAATAATAATAATAATAATAATAATAATTTATTTATACCCCGCCCACCTGGCTGGGTTTCCCCAGCCACTCTGAGCAGCTCCCAGCAGAATATTAAAAACACAATAAAACATCAAACATTATACATTATACATTAATTTTATATACTGCCTTTCATCCAAAGATCACAGGGCAGTTCACAACATAAAAAATGAAAGCAAAATGAAAGCATATAATAAAACAAGAGAAGGAATAAACCAATACCCCCCCCCCAAAGCACACACATTTAAAAGTACATAGAATGTTAACTAGCCAAAGGCCTGGTTAAAGAGAAACATTTTCACCTGACACCTAAAGTTATATAATGAAGGTGCCAGGTGAGCCTCCCTGGGGAAAGCATTCTACAAACTGGAATTCACTGCTTGCTGATCGGAAGATCAGCAGTTCGAATACCTGTGACGGCGTGGGCTCCCATTGTTCTGTCCCAACCTAGGAGTTCAAAAGCATACCGGTGCAAGTAGATAAACAGGTACCACTGTGGTGGAAAGGTAAATGGGGTTTCCGTGTGCTCTGGCACTCGTCACAGTCCTCCATGCGCCAGTAGCAGTTTAGTCATGCTGGCCACATGACCCAGAAAACTGTCTGTGGACAAACGCCAGCTCCCTCGGCCTGAAAGCGAGATGAGCACCGTATATGGTAGCTGGCAGGACAGACATGGATTCAAATCCTTAGTTGACCATAAAGCCCACTGGATATTATCTGGTCACTCCCCAACTCTTAACCTAACTTATTTCACAGGATTGCTGCAAGAATGAAATTAGACACTTTTTCCCTAAGGAAGGGGAAGAGAACGATTTAAGGTAGAAATATAATTTTTGTAGCTGGTGATGTATTTTATCGTGTGCAGCAAAAAAAAGCTAAAAGGCCCCTAAAGGCTGTGACACGACTGACAAGGTTTGTTGGTGCTTGTATTCCAACTGCAGTGCATGCCTTGTTTGTGTTTGTTTATATGACACATATAAGCAGGAGGTACCTCAGTTTTGAGCGTCTTGGAGGCCGAACGTTTCAGTTTTTGAACACCGAAAACCTGGAAGTAATTGCTTGCGTTTTCGAACGTGCCTCAGAAATCGAATGGCTTCTGCTGCGTGTTTTTCAGTTTTTCCAATTGAACTTGCAACCAGCCCTTTGTGCCTTGGTTTTCGAACAATTCAGAAGTCAAACGGTCTTCTGGAATGGATGACGTTCGAGAACCAAGGTACCACTATATCGGAAAAGGATGTAGACATTCTCAGTATTGTGTGTAGACATTCTCAGTATTGTGAGATGCAATGACTTGCATTTTCCTGCTGTGGTCTTCTCACTGCTGTCAAGAGAGAGAGAAAATGCTTTAAAAAGTTGTGGCAAGAGGGCCACTCTAAATTCCCCTTTTGGTTTTATCTTAATGTCAAAAACAACACTGGAAGCCAACACAGGCTAAGAATATTTTGCTAAAGGTTGTGTTTTTAGCATTGGCTGGAACAAAATCTGAACAGCTGACAATGATTCATGCAGTAATTGTTAAAACTACATGTGGTTGTGTGGAGGGTTTCAGAATAAGTTTGAATCACAATTGCTCTTAGGGCAGTGGAAAAGTATTTTGTCCAAATAACAGGAGAAATCAGTCTGTCCTGGACAACTTTTTGTTATGGAGCAGCAAACAATAATTGTTGTTAAAAACAGTTACCCGCAGTATACCTGTCATATTGCATCCGGCCTACTTACCCATCACATGTAGCCTAAGGTAGGTAGTGAGAGTCATAACCCAACTCCCTGCTCTAAAAAAGGATAATCTAATACAAGTCAGTCAACAGTTTAGTGCACCATGATACTTGACAAAGAGCAAAACTATCAACCTCAATTAAAAAAACCCAAACTGAAGTCAAGGTATTTGCTGAAGCACATCCATTCACTTCTTTGGAGGAAGTGTCAATTTCACTTCTGGGAAAGAAACTTGCCTCACATAGAATGCAGAAGGATCAGAGAAATATTTCTTGGAAAATAAAACACAGATGTCTAGTTTGCTCTCCCCTCCCCCTTGGAAAAACAAACAAACAGCAGACGATCTTATGATTCACTACTTATGGCCCATTATCGCAATCACCTCAGCACTGTATGGGAAGAAAGTCTGCCCAGAAGGACTGCAGCCTATGGAAGATAGCTCAGCTCACCTGCAGGTCTGCTCACACTTACCAGCTTTCATACATTGAATCGTGTTGAACAGGTTGCCTCTCGACGACTTTAGCATATGGCAGCTAGATGAAAAAGCTTGCCCATGTTGGCTGCCAATCCATGCCAAGCAGATGATGCATACAGGCTTCAGATTTGGCACATTCATCTTTGGAGTGGCAGGAAAAAAAGCTTAATTCTGTGTATGGTGATATGTGCCCACAACTGGGTCTCTCCCATGATCACCAGCCATGTGGTGAGGTGGCAAGGAGAATAGGCCCTTATTCAACATGTGCAGTTCATGTTGGCTACTATTACTGATCTCGTTTGTTACACTGGCCAAGCTCCAAGGAGCTCAAGGGAAAAGGCCCAGTATTATTCCCCTTTCACTCTCAGCAATTATGTGAGGTAGGTCAAGGTGCCAAGCGGTGGACTTATTGGCTGAAGGAGGATTTGACTCTCCGGTCCAACCAAATGCTCTATCCACTCCATCAAATTGGTTGGCTATGCCTATCTGTGCCTGAAAGCTGTGCTCCCAAGACGACTTCACATATACAGAGATTTAAGACTTTTCTTTTATTCAGCCTGCAAACAGAGTTTGGTGATCCGTGTTGTGAGTCTCCACCATTTTTGGGGGATATGGAAGGTAATGGCAAAGGCAATCACAAACTTTGCACGGGCTTCAATCATGGGCTGACAAACTGGAACGTGTCCAGAGGAGGGCAACCAAAATGGTCAAAGGCCTGGAAACGATGTCTTATGAGGAACGGCTAAGGGAGCTGGGCATGTTTAGCCTGGAGAAGAGGAGGTTAAGGGGTGATATGATAGCCATGTTCAAATATATAAAAGGATGTCACATAGAGGAGGGAGAAAGGTTGTTTTCTGCTGCTCCAGAGAAGCAGACACGGAGCAATGGATCCAAACTACAAGAAAGAAGATTCCACCTAAACATTAGGAAGAACTTCTTGACAGTAAGAGCTGTTCGACTGTGGAATTTGCTGCCAAGGAGTGTGGTGGAGTCTCCTTCTTTGGAGGTCTCTAGGCAGAGGCTTGACAACCATATGTCAGGAGTGCTCTGGTGGTGTTTCCTGCTTGGCAGGGGGTTGGACTCGATAGCCCTTGTGGTCTCTTACAACTTTATGATTCTATAGGTTGTGGTTTCAGTGTGGTGTAGTGGTTAAGAGCGGTAGTCTCGTAATCTGGTGAACCGGGTTCACTTCCCCGCTCCTCCACATGCAGCTGCTGGGTGACCTTGGGCTAGTCTCATTTCTTTGAAGTCTCTCAGCCCCACTCACCTCACAGAGTGTTTGTTGTGGGGGAGGAAGGGAAAGGAGAATGTTAGCCGCTTTGAGACTCCTTAAAGGGAGTGAAAGGCGGGATATCAAATCCAAACTCTTCTTCTTCTATTTCTAGTTTCATTTCATTTTAGAATGGATGGCTGTGACAGATCACAGAGCAGCCCCGTCTCCACATCAGGGTCTTCCTGGAGAGACTCACCATGGGCCTGTAGTTGGAATTGCTGCGCCACCTCCTGGTACTCTGGCAAAGCCCATGTTATTTCCAGACACTTTTCCAGGAAAGCTCAAATTGTCAGATGCAGTGCGTTGTCCCCAAAGAAACCTAACCACCAGCAGCCTCAGGGGGAAAAACAAAACCCAGCCCTCTGTAAATTTCATTTAAGGAAAACACTCCCACCCGCTCCTTGCTGAGGCTCCAAGGAATTGAAAACATGTGCCAACTGACTAGGAATGAGTTCTATTAAATTATGATACAATTATGTAAAATGAGGAAAGCAGTAATATTACCTGCCCGCAGCTTTATGAAGCAATTAGAAACTCTCTAGTGAACTGGTTGTCAAATTGCAGACTTTCCATGGTGGAACCTACCCTCTTGGGAGAGGTCTTTGGCCTGGGGTGTCACTGGCCCCTTGGAGCCTGCCACGTTAATATGTTCTCAGAGGCTTCTGAGATGAAGTGTTTTGCTAAACGTGTATTAGATGCTGTGGCACACACTGTGCCGAAGAAGGCATGCTTCCTCTACCAGGACGCTTTGGCAAAGAAACTCATGCAAAAGAAAATGGCAATTTTCTCCCCTCGTGTCCTAAAGAGGTCAGCACATGCCATGTGATCTTAAAGATTTTTATAACAAACTTTTATAAAAGGAGACAAAATGGGAAGGTAAGTATAGGCATATAGCAGCATGGACCAGTTGGACTTGGGTTCAATTTCCCTCTTAGCTTGAGGGGCAGCCTTAGGCCAGTTTCTTCTGCATTGTGCTCAACTGTAAATTAGGACTAAATGGTCATCGACCTCTGAAGACTGTTGCCAGGAAAGAATGAGATTAATAATTGCAATTCAGGTTGCTTTCTCAAAATGCTTAAGAAGTTAGGAACACTGATATAATGCTGGGATAACTCAGCCAGTACAGCAGGAGACTCTTAATCTCAGCGTTGTGAATTCAAGCCCTGCGTTGGTCAAATAATTCCTGCATTGCAGGGGGTTGGACTAGATGACCTCATGGCCCCTTCCAACTGTACAATCCTATGCTGACTCAGTCCAGCTGAGTACCATTTTGCACAACGTAGCCTAAAAGGCACACTGAAAAATACAGCGGTAACATATTTAATGACTACACCAGAGTGTGAAATTATAAAGCTGATGGACAGAATAGTTAGCGTACCTCTCAACAATCCTACAGGAGCATGTCATGTTTAGTGTGAGCTCCCTAGTTGTGTGGCCTGAAAATCCTCTCTAAGAAACCTGAACAAGTGTACATATATATATATATATATATATATCAGGGTTACAGCTAATAAGAGCCTGCCCTCAAGAATATTCACTGAAATGTTGCCTCTTAGTCCACTTCAGCCATTCTAATTGTGTGAATAAGATAGGTAAGGCGGCAGGATCTATCTGCTCTTTCAAAGAGCTTATAAGATGAGTGGAAAGGAATTCCTGTCTGTGCTCAGAGGCTGCAAAACTTACCCCATACAAAAGATGTAGGGAAACAGTAGAGTTCCTGCTTGTATACACATGGAAGCAACAGGTATCCCCTCCCTTACCAAACTTTAGCCCACAGTAGGGTGGTATAGCATAAGAGGCACTTAACCAGTCACATGACCTTTAAAATGCACACTCGAGGGCAGTTTTTATGGATGCAAGGATGTAACCAGCATTTACTAAATCCAGAATAACCAGGATTATCTTATGACTGCCCTCCTTTAAGTTTCTGTCCAGATGTTTAGTCAAACCAGAGTAAACTGCAAAACCTAACTTTTGAGTAGAAGCCACAGGACATTTCTTTCTTTGTCCCATTTGTGCCTTCTGTTCGTATTCGGTCCGAAATCTTCTAGCTGGTTCCATTTAGGGAAGAAGCTTGACTATTGATACATGCACTTTTGTCCTTTCCTTCAGCAAATTCATCTCCTGTTTCTCCAGACATTCCTCCTGGATGAGTAATTTTCCCCTACCAAAAACCCTGGATAAACAAGTCTGGACTTGGATCTGAACTAGAGGCAGAGGTCTAAATTTGGTTCAAATTCACTGAGGTCAAAATCTCGTAAGTTAACACGCCAGCTCATTCTGGGCTGGGTCAGACATTTTGCTGCAAACCCAAATGTTTTGCCCCGGCGTCTGCTGCCATATTCCAGTGGAACCTGGGGGCAAGCACACTTCTTGCATCACACACAGCATAATGTTTGCCTGCCAAGTAATTGCTTTGGTTGTCTTGCCCCGCATGGTTGGGCTTGCCCTGTACTTATATATTTCTGGTAGACTCCAGATTAAAAGATCAAGAGGAACAGGAGCAAGTTTTCACCCAGTCTTCATAAGCAACCTGTGTGCTTCACTCCCCAAAGATGCAGTGATGGGCCACCAAGCTGGATGTCTTAAAATGAGATTTCCACAAATTCATGGAGGATAAGGAGGTTAGAAGGGTATGTTCTGCATCTGCTGTTGCCTCTGCACACTAGTTGCTGGGAATTCCAAGTGGGGAGAGTCCTGTTTCACTCACATCCTGCTTGCGAGTTTCCCATAGGCATCAAGCTGGCCACCGTGAGAACAGGGGGCTGGACTAGATGGGCCTTTGACTTGGTCTAGCAAGGCTCTTCTTACATTCATTGGAAGGTTCAATCAATTTAAGGTCTTCACATATGAAAACGTTCCCCCTTGACTTTTGTTAATGCAAAGTTGAACTCTACCATATTTTACCAATATAAACCTCTATTCGTTTTTGTGAGGCTTATGCTAGCACAGTGTGGGCTTTACTTTCAATGATCTGCTTAAGCTTATTTGGATAGTGGCACTATTCCACCTGATGAAAACCACTTGCTGGCAAAAATCATGGCAGAAAGAAAGAGAGAGAGAAAAAATGCATCTAGGTTGGATACAGAGCACACACCTGTCATGTGAGAACAGCAACAACCGTTTGAAAGTTTGGCAGTTTAAAATTTTATTTACATAACATCTATCACACAACGGGGCCTGCTGATCACCTGAATGAAGTGTCCACCAGGATGGAGTGTTCTTACTGTTTGAGAATATACCATCAGAGTTCACTGGTACAGGTTCCAAACTCCCATCCCTATTGCAGCACTGAGGTCTAACAGAAGGATTCTTTTCTGTGTTGACTAACACTAAAGGCAGCTGTGCTGGGATGACAGAACTCATTCAGTATCTTCTGTTGTTTTCTCCCCCATGTTTCTGGATATGCAGGAACCTTGGCCTATATAGGGAGACAACAAAACACAGCATTGACCCCCCATAGAGAGACCGCAAGGGCTACAATGAACAAGAAAATCTCTCATGGCACAAACCTCTCTGGACTAGAATCCACTTCATCAGATACAGGAAGTGCTTATAGTGCATTCATGATATGCCTGAGTTATTTTGGCGGAGACAAGTGGTGTTCACCCTCAGTTACTTAGGCATGATGCCCAAAATGCATTAGGACAGAAAGAGAATAGAGGTTTTTTCATGTGATTAATGGATTTCCAAACTGTTATTTCTTTTCCGAAGGCCGTCCTTCCATGGCATGCGTGCCATGGAAGGAGAAAAACATTTGGCTCAAACTTTTGTAGCAGAATACGTATCAGCTGGAGCAGGCGTCAGCAACCTTTTTCAGCCATGGGCCGGTCCACTGTCCCTCTGACCATGTGGTGGGCCGGACTACCTACCTACCTACCTACCTACCTATCTATCTATCTATCTATCTATATATTGGGGGGGGGGGATGCATGCCATGGAAGGAGAAAAACATTTGGCTCAAACTTTTGTAGCAGAATACGTATCAGCTGGAGCAGGGTCAGCAACGTTTTTCAGCCATGGGCCGGTCCACTGTCCCTCTGACCATGTGGTGGGCCGGACTATCTATCTATCTATCTATCTATCTATCTATCTATCTATCTATATTGGGGGGGGGGGGATGAATGAATTCCTATGCCCCACAAATAACCCAGAGATGCATTTTAAATAAAAGGGCACATTCTACTCATGTAAAAACACGCTGATTCCCAGACCGTCCGTGGGCCGGATTAAGAGGGTGATTGGGCCGCATCTGGCCCCCGGGCCTCAGGTTGCCTACCCTTGAGCTGGAGCATCTTTCCACTGAGACTCACAGCATTCCAAGCAGGGGGCAACACTTGCCAGTGCTTATTACGCTTCTGTGAGTCTCAGTAGAACAAGAATGAATGTAAAACAGGCTCTTACTTTCCACAAAAGTCGTTATGGGTGGCAGACACAAAGAGAAGCAAGTCAGGGTGACTGCACAGCCAGTTCTCCACCATCTCTGGGTGCCTGGGGTCAACTTCTAGAAACACACTCCTGAAAGCAGAGAAGCAAGAGAATGAGCCAACTTGATCAAAACTTCCCAATAGGCAGGGCACTTCACATGATCAAATTGGCATGTTGAGAATGTGGGTTTAGTGGATCTGCACAGAGTTTTAAGCACACACTGAAGTGATTTGTGCAATTGCTGAAATACACTGAGCTTCCAAATGTTTTTGGCAGCTTTGAGGCTGCAAGTTGAGCATGGATTAAATTAAGAGCTGGGTGAATCGTGATGCAATCACATGCCCAGTTCAATTAGGTCATGATAGTTGGGAGCCTCAAGCTACCATACGGTGGTTCATAAAGTCCAATATAGACTAGTCCAATTGATGCAGGCTCCTCATCTGAATACTCACTTCTTATTTCTGCACTTCAGTTCCCAACCTGACAGAATATAATTCAATAGTGATTGAATTAACAATTAACAATGGTGTTGAAGGAATGGTGGCGCAAGCAGTAGAAGATGGATTCTTCTGGTGGAGCAGGGGGTAAAAACCTGTTACTTGGGACCAGAAAATAGAATTCTATGAACCTAAGAACTGCTGGTGCTGAATCTGACCAATGGTATATTAAGCTCAACACACCATCTCCAAACAGGGGCCAAGAGCAAGCAAAGCAAGATTGAGAAAGACACTATCTGCTTTTGCCCTAAGCACTTAAAACTATATTCAGCAGCTATGGCTGATATTCAGAAGGCTGATCGCCGAAGAATTGATGCTTTTGAATTATGGTGCTGGAGGAGACTCTTGAGAGTCCCATGGACTGAAAGAAGATCAAACCTATCCATTCTTAAGGAAATCAGCCCTGAGTGCTCATTGGAAGGACAGATCGTGAAGCTGAGGCTCCAATACTATGGCCACCTCATGAGAAGAGAAGACTCCCTGGAAAAGACCCTGATGTTGGGAAAGATGGAGGGCACAAGGAGAAGGGGACAGAGGACGAGATGGCTGGATAGTGTTCTCGAAGCTACCAGCATGAGTTTGACCAAACTGCGTGAGGCAGTGGAAGACAGAAGTGCCTGGCATGCTCTGGTCCATGGGGTCACGAAGAGTCGGACACGACTAAACGACTAAACAACAACAACAACATGGCTGATATTCAGTACTTTTGGGTGGGTGTGTAACACTCTGTGCTAGCCTGAAGCACATTCTTTTTTCCACCCAAAAAAGCACTGCCGATAGCCATTGGTGGACCTGCCTGTCCTCCCCCAAGTTGGAGGCTACCAGAATCTCTGGTTACAATTAATCCTCTACGACAGGCACGTCCAACCTCAAGTTGCCTGCAATCTACCAACAAGTATCAAAAACTGGCAGTGATCTACCACCCTCCGTAGTCATTTGTTTATTAAACAAACAAACAAATAAATAAATAATCTTTATTTCACAGATACAGTAGTTATGTTTCGATATCATTATGACAGATCCAAATAGTTACTAGATGGAGAAGTAACTAAACAAGTGAGAAAAGTCAAACTAGTTTGCACAGATCTGAGGAGTCAGCTTCTCTCTCTCTCTCTCTCTCTCTCTCTCTCTCTCTCTCTCTCTCTCTCTCCTGTCAAAGGGCGTCTCGCAGCTGATGGGGATCCAGACTGTGCCTTGTGCCTCCCTCTGTCTCCACTCGCCCTCGTGCTGCTCAGGGTTGCATCGCTGTGGAGACTGGCAGCAGCAGCGGCTGCTGCTGCATCTGAGGTTGCAGAGAAAGGCCCCACGATTGACCAGAGACAACCCGGCAGTTGACCGCAGGCTCGCGATCGACATGTTGTACATGGCTGCTCTACAGTATGCATATTGTGGAAAAGTATTTTCTTTCATCAGTCCTGAACCTACTGCCACTCATTGTCATGTAATCACCTGAGTTCTAGTATTATGAAAGAATCCTGGGGGCATCATTCATACATGCCTAACAATCATAATCCCCTCCTTATCTGCCAAATCAGTTATTTGTTCATGCTGAGCATTAATCTGTCCTTGAGTGCAACAAGGGCTAGAACACACAGTATTTTATCTGTGTATTACTGCATTTAATGCGTCCTTCTGCTGTTGTTAATTAGCAGTTGTGGTTGGGAAGGCATTCAGGATTGGGACTGCAGTGGAATGGAAGAGGGTTTTTTGTTTTTAAGTAACAAACAAACCAGGAGAGAATTTCTCCAAGAAAAAACAAGCGCTTCGGGGAAATAATAGGATTTTCCTCAGGACAGTGAAAGGACAAAGCACTACAAACCTTTCCTCTTGCGCCAAGGGTCCAGATTCGCATTCCTCCTCTGCTGGGGTTGCTGTTTAACAAGAACTAACCCAGATACATGAAATGCAGGGCTGCAGTTAACATATCATGTAGTTTGGTTCCCAGAGGACATTTTCTATTCAGAGATTCAGGATTCATCACCTGTCACCAGAACTAATTATTTTCTGCTACTGGACTAGGAATCTCACAATCTAAGTTTCTAGTGCACCCTGATAGACATCTTAATGACTATACCCAAACCCATCCCTAATGATTCTCAGCTTGAACACAGCCAATGGCAGTTTTGCAGGCTAAATAATAAACTGATGGAGAATGAGCCAAGCCTAGGCAGTGAGTGCGTTCAGAGCTTTCCCACACGGAACATTCCCTCTGAATCAACCAGGCCCAGTCACACACACAAAATGGGCATGTGTGACCTTCAAAATGTTTTTCCTTCAATTCCTCCTCCACCTTTTTTGAGGGGGGAGTTAATAAATAACTAAAATAAAGGGGAAAAAAACTCCACAGATTCTAGGAAACACTGGTTATGCTTTGAGGTTAACAATGAAAAATGATATTATAAACCCTGGAGTATGAGATGGCAAGATTTGCGCTCCAACTTTGCAGGAGGGATTTCAAGTTGCTTTTCTTTGGCTGTTAAATCATCAGTGCCTTTTTAAAACCCACAAGAATGTAGCAATATACGTGCTACCAGTTTTGACTTTCTCATGCTCTGGGAAAAACACTGCCATCCCAGCTCTCTCCCTCCCTATCCCAAGAAACTGCTTGGAAATATTTAGCCACCTTCCAATTATTCGTCTAGGCTTAACAAACTTTGTTTATTATTAAACAAAATAAAAATACTAAGTTCTAAAAGACTTTAAACACTTTTCTCTCTTTTTGGTTAGTGCATTATTGAAGTCTGCTGGTTGAGGAATTCTCTATGCCCAGAGATGATCAACTTCTTCAATACAGTCACTGCCACCATTACATCACTGCTAACCCTCCCCTTCGGTTAGAGTAAAAGGTAAAGGGACCCCTGACCATTAGGTCCAGTTGTGACTGACTCTGGGGTTGTGGCACTCATCTCGCTTTACTGGCCAAGGGAGCTGGTGTACAGCTTCCGGGCCATGTGGCCAGCATGACTAAGCCGCTTCTGGCAAACCAGAGCAGCGCACGGAAACGCTGTTTACCTTCCCGCTGGAGCAGTACCTATTTATCTACTTACACTTTGATGTGCTTTCGAACTGCTAGGTTGGCAGGAGCAGGGACCGAGCAGCGGGAGCTCACCCCGTCATGGGGATTTGAACCGCCAACCTTCTGATCGGCAAGTCCTAGGCTCTGTGGTTTAACCCACAGCGCCACCCGCATCCCTTTGGTTAGAGTACTCTGAGCCAATAAAACAGCCTTTCCCTTAAGCTCGGACAGGGACAGCAGGGAAGGAGGTGCCAGAACAAAGTTGACTTCGATCAGGACAATATAGTGCCCAGTTTCCTCAAAGTACAGTATATTCATCAGGAACAGCAAACACATATTAGACGCAGCATGCAAAAATTAAATTAATTTAAAATGCATAAAATAAAATGAAAACCCTTCCTGACACAATAATAAAGTGTTTGTTACACGACAATCCAATGATACCTAGTTACTGTAATAGTGATGAGAAGGACGGCAGCTCAGAGCAGCTGCTTTGCATTCAGACGGCCCCAGGTTCAATCCCCAGAATTGACAATTTCGACTGAAACCCCAGAGAACCTTTGCCAGTCAGTGTAGAAAACACTGAGCTAGATGGATCAACTGCCAGACTCAGCATAAGGCAGCTTTCTATGTATGTTCCTATTGTGTAAAATTGGTATTTAAATAGTTCCCGACTTCTTGTTTCAGTGCTATGTGGTCAAGGATTATTTCCCCCTTTTTTGCTTTTGTACTGAGTTTTCCTCTCTCGGCACTGTTCTTCATCTAGTGCTGGCACTGAGAGGCCAAGGCATGGCCCAGCTCAGAAGGGACATGACTCTCAGGAACCCTGCACTGAGAAGCACAGCCTAGGTGCTGTGCACCTGGGAGCTGCATGAGATTTCTAAGCTACCCCTCCACTTCCCAGCACTAAAGGGCAAGATAGCACAGGGAAGTGATGCAAAGGCCTCTGGGGCATTACTTCCTATAGTCCTGCGAAGGCAAAGGGCTGGCTGGCTGAGAAATGCTACCTCGCCCACCACTGCTGGTCCAAGTGGCACTGCCTGATGACACTTTTGACCTGTAAGGTGCCAGGAGTGTAGGTAAAGGAGGATTGGACCCTGCCACTAAGGGCTTTAGGCTAGCTAAGGGGGCAGACACAGTTTCCCTCTCCCAGTAGGAAAACAGCCAGGGGAGCTGCCCCTGCTGCCCACCTCCCAGCATTTGTCTGAGGCAAGTGCGCCACACTTACAGCCCTGGCATTGCTGCTGTTTACCGCAGATCAGATCTCTACATGTATTGTTCAATTCGCTTCCAGTGGTGGCTGTTCCACTAACCATCCTTTGTACAGTGGTACCTCAGGTTAAGAACTTAATTCATTCCGGAGGTCCGTTCTTAGCCTGAAACTGTTCTTAACCTGAGGTACCACTTTAGCTAATGGGGCCTCCTGCAGCTGCCACATGATTTCTGTTCTCATCCTGAAGCAAAGTTCTTAACCCGAGGTACTATTTCTGGGTTAGCTGAGTCTGTAATCTGAAGCGTCTGTAACCTGAGGTACCACTGTAGTAGCTGTGCTCCACTGAGAGAGCGCAGAGCTGACTGCCATACCCCAATTCTCCCTGATCTGGTACACTAAAAGTAATTGGAGGCACTGAGAGAACTCTCAGCCTCCAGAGAGGTGTCCACGTTTTCCACAACCACTACCCAGAAATATTATCTGACATTTTCAATTATTTGTGATTTATGGGGTTTTCTTCAAGTGTTTTGAAATCCGCCAAAACATCGTAGTTGCGAAAGGAAGCTGTGGGTTGTTTCCTAGGATTGAGTTCAAACTGGACTTGTAATAATCTGGCTAATGAAGCAAACATTAAAGAGATCTTTCTCACACTTGTTTATTACACGTACTGTGGTTTCTCTCCTCCCAATCTATCTTAATGGAGATCTTGGCCAGCAAAGCTACGTTTTCTGGTTGATGGGTGTGTTCTTAAAACTACAGAGCCACAAATTGGAACATCTCAGCCACAGCAGGGTATTTTGAGATGCAGCTGGCTGCTGGCCTTTAAGTTCCCAAACGAACTTCCCCAAATCATCACAATATAATATCTTAGGATCACTTCCCAAGTGCCACCTAATATAACTTCTTCAGCTCCAGTGATTCCTTCAACTATTTTAAAAATTATCTTTTTGTAACTCCTTCTCTCTCTCTCCATACCAGCTCAGGCACCAAATGATAGATATAAGGTGCCGATATCTTTATGGTTTGTTGAAAATAACCAATGAATTAATGACACAGGTGGCACTGTGGGTAAAAGCCTCAGCGCCTAGGACTTGCCGATTGAAAGGTCGGCGGTTTGAATCCCCACAGTGGGGTGCGCTCCCGTCGCTCGGTCCCAGCGCCTGCCAACCTAGCAATTCGAAAGCACCCCCGGGTGCAAGTAGATAAATAGGGACCGCTTTATAGCGGGAAGGTAAACGGCGTTTCCGTGTGCGGCTCTGGCTCGCCAGAGCAGCTTCGTCACGCTGGCCACGTGACCCGGAAGTGTCTGCGGACAGCGCTGGCTCCCGGCCTCTAGAGTGAGATGAGCGCACAACCCTAGAGTCTGTCAAGACTGGCCCATACAGGCAGTGGTACCTTTAAAAAGGTAAAGGTAAAGGTAAAGGGGTACCTTTACCTTTACCTTTTTAGGATGGTCGAATGGTTAGGCGGGGGGCTGTAGACCCCCACATGGGGGTTTAATTCCTCCTCTTATCAGTAAAAGGGAGTCCCGTGGTGTTTCCACACCAAAATGCAAATTTGGAGGTGTACTTTAAAAGTGCTGGGCTAGGGGGTTGGATTGAGTGGGGGTGCCCCTGTTTCACCCCTGCTGGCCTCTACCACCCACTGTCTGTGGAGTGAATGCTGGGCCTCGCTCCCCCTCCCACCTGCCAAACATGTGGACACGCCAAAGCACTCCTGACAAGATCTGCACTGGTGGCAACAGAAGAAACCCCCTAAATGGCACTTTCTAGGTGCAGGGATAAGCCAGCCTAGCTGCTGTCATGGGATGACACCAGGCTTGACTGCTGCTCCCACTCCAGGCTGACATAGCAGTCTGTCTGCCTCCCCTCTCTTCTGCCCTGGTCACTGTGTGCAACAGGGCAGTGGATGTTGTACTTGTGGCCATGCCATAAATGTTTTTTTTTTTTTTTAATTGCTCTCTAACTTGGTGACTTTCAGACATACTAATGTTGGTTATATTGATTTTTAAGCAAGGGGAACAGGTAACAAGGGAGGATTTCTCACCTCAGTTGTGGAGTTTTTCTCAATCCCCAATCTCTGAACCTGAGACAGAAAAGGAAGAGAACTGGGAAAGACAGAAACTGCTCTCATTTGCACACTCCTGTCATTCTCTTCCTCCAAATTATTTTAGCTGTGGTGGCAGATGGTGTCCCCCTCAGGAAGTCTTATTCCCAGTTCCCTGAAACAAAGCTCCCTTATTGTCAGAAAAGAAGCAGCCAGCATTAGCCAGAACTTACCTGCCATCTTTGAGGACGTATGAAGCCAATTTCAGAATCTGTTTTATTACACTCATCCCATCCTTTCCTCCATCCAGTGCACCAAGATCCTCATATCTAGAAACCAAAGACAAGGTCTAAAAACCAAAGCACTACCTAGCTTTACACATAGCAGCAAAACAAACAAGGCTGCCTGAAAAATATGTTTGCTACTGATAGGCAGTCACAGCTCTCCAACGTTTCATTCAGGCAATATTTTTTCTGGCCCTACCTGGAGTTGTCAAGGATTGATTCTGGAACCTCCTGCATGCAAATCACGCGTTCTATCACTCAGCTATGGCCCATTCTTTCAAGGGAAATGGAAAAGGTCATGACACCTCAGAACCATACCATGGAGATGGTGAAGTGGTCCAGCAGCTGCTACTATCTCTTCAAAATATGGCGAGAGCCCCTTTGAACTCAAAGATCTCCCCACATCATACCTAGACTGGCCTTTAGAATACCAGCAGTCCTCACCAAAGAGCGGGGGGGGGGGGGGCAGAAATGTAGTGAGGAATAAAGAGGGAAGAGGTTTCTGGCTACCTGAGGATTTCTGCCGCCAACTGAGTCATGTCTTCATGGAAAATGTATGGTGGATTACTGATTATAGTATCTATCAAACCCCAGGGCAGTAGGCATTCCCAAGAACCTACATTGAAGAAAGAATAAAAACAAATGTTAGGTTGACAGAAATGATAAATATCACCAAAATTAATGCTACTGAATATTTTCGATGCAACCAATGTGTACATATTGTCAAAAGAATTGATATTATATCTTAGCAACACAAATTGCAACTCAGCGGAAAACAGCCAAAAATCTTGCACTGGATGCTTGGTACTGCTCACTCTGGAATATAGCTATAATGGAGAAAATCACATATAATTTGAGATTTCAGCAAGGACTAGAACCCCCATACACTTTTTATATGGTTTGGCATTCCTTTATGACATATATAGCAGAACCAGCATTTTCAAGACAAGCCTGGCAAACCTGGATCTAGAGTTGACAGTCCTAACTTGGGCTCTGTTGTTTTTAAATCATGTGCAACTACTCATTCTATGTGGCTATTTTATAATTTTGTTTTTCACCATTTCATTTTTGTCTGCTCTTATAAGTGTACATTATAGAACGAAATAAAAATTATAAAAAGCTTTACCAAAAAACAAAAGCAAAGCAAAACAAACTTTAGGTATAATAACAGGCTCAAAGGTAACTTGCGAAATTGTATTTGTTTATCCCTCCCGACCTTCCAGAATAACTAGCAGGTTGGTCTGGATCACATGTGTAATCCAGCCTTCATAAACCATGGTTCATAAATCAAGGGTGTCAAGCACTCCTTCCCTCCTCTGACAAAGAGAAGATGAAGGGGAAGTACTTGGTCCAGAGACTAAACAGCAGCTTATAAGGCCTACACTGATCATCTAAATGACACCACGGTCCCCCCGCCCAATAAAAAAACAAATTAGAAAACCCTTCCAAACTTATAAACTGCAAAACAATGTTTAAGGGAACTGTATACTGTTAAAACAGTGGTGTGAAAAGCAGCAGTAGCGCTTTCCCAATAAGTGTGTCCTGCTTGTCAGGACTGGTAAAGATGGTGGCAAGTTTGGGAGAAGCTACAGGTTGGTGGAAGCCTTGCAGAGGCCTCTACCATCAACTTGGAACTCCCTGGCCTCACTGCCTTGCCCCTCTATTCCTGTCCACTGGGAGGGCACTGCTGCCGCTCTGCTCCCCGCATGGGCTGCTGCTGCTGCTGCACAGTTGTATCTGGCCAGATTATAAAGAATAACATACGAAGCTGTGGCAATTTTGGAATAAATAATACCTTAAGGGAGCCATAGCACCACAGGTTTCATAGCACTATATTGGGTACTGAAACATGCCAATGGTTATATAATGGCAGCCTTATAACACAAAGTGTTTCCCAGCATCATGAATGCCAATGCCCTATAGTTCTCAAAAGCCAAATTCTGGTTATTTTTATGTCTATTCATATCCTGCCTTTTTCCCTGACAGGGACTCGTACCTGTTAAGTTTTAAAAATCTGGCAAAATGGCCGCTTCAGAATTTTGGAAAGACATTTAAAGTGACATATTTGAAAAAGGGACTTTTTCTTCAGGGGAGGAAAAAGGTTACTGAAGTGCAGCCAGGTTTGCTTACCTCAGCATTCAAATTGTTTACAAAAATCAGCAAGCCACTGCTTTGCAAGTACTGTGCTGCCATATAAGGCCTCAGCTCAACACATTTAACTCATTCTTCAACTGAAAATAATAATATACAGTACAGGGCTATTTTTTTTAATAAAAGCTCATGACACATTAAAAAAAAGCAATAAATCAATAAAATAACTGAAAACAGAGAGCACTAAAAGGAATAATAAGCAGAATACAAAATATGACGGAGGTAACTGGGCAAATTATTGATGTATTTTGGGTACCACATACTGATACAGTGTTGAATGTACAGAAATGGCGATTGGCAACTGTGTTCTGCAGGTCACTTCCGACATGTGAGAATTAGCACTCCTGCATTTTAATACACAATGGCTCTTGTCTTTGACCTTCCCCTGGTACCAATTAACATGAGCAACTGCATATATGAAACTTACTTGATAACACATCATGGTGAAGGATCTTTACCCTGTCCTGCAGATGTAACCTTTTAGAGAAGAGATCATACATGAGATACAGATCATCTTTTAATGTAACAATTGAAAATGGCATTAAAACCCATCACATACAATCTAATGAAGAAAACCATTGCAACAATCAACAGCACAGTTTTTCAGTCTGAAAACTGTGAAGTAATTATTATGGTTCTCTTTGGCACAAGCTCAAAAGAAAAAAAGAGAGAGATGTTATTAGTGTAACCATCAATTATGCAAAACTTTGATTAAGCAAGGAATTTTGCACTCCTCACTGCAGTCCTCCTCTGTAGGAAGTCATTAGAAAACTAAAGACTATCAGTCTCCGTGGCTGGCAATTACCGTATTTTTCGCCCTATAGGACGCACTTTTTCCCCTTCAAAAATGAAGGGGAAATGTGTGTGCGTCCTATGGGGCGAATGCAGGCTTTCGCTGAAGCCTGGAGAGCGAGAGGCATTGGTGCGCACCAACCCCCTCGCTCTCCAGGCTTCAGGAGAGCCCCACCGCCAGCCCCACAAGCTCAGGGGACAGCGGGGAGGCGGAACGCCGCCATTCCGCTGTCCCCCGACCTGGTTTGGAGGCTGGCGGCGGGGAGAAGCCCTCAGCCCTGCATGCTCCCAGAGCGGGCTTCGCACAGCTCTCCGCAAGCTGTGGGAGCCCGGCGCAACTTCACGCTGGCCTCCAAAGGCTTGCGGAGAGCTGCCTGTTCTGGGGGCTGGGGTGGGGGAAGCTCGGACTTCCCCCTCCCCAGCCCTGTGCCTGGGGGTGGGGGGAAATAATTCCCCCCCCTTTATCCCCCCCCCCAAATCTAGGTGCGTCCTATGGGCCGGTGCGTCCTATAGGGCGAAAAATACGGTACCTTCTTCCTCCCCATCTCCTTTCCAACATCATAATATACCGCTAAATCACCAAGTTTAGCTGGCGATATATTATGATGTTAGAAAGCAGAAATCGCCACACCCTGGCTGCTGCTGTGATATGTTCAACACCACCGTGTGTCTGCAACATTGCTATAGTGGGGTTTGTATATATTGTATATATTGTTTATAGTGGGGCATAGAAGCGGTTGTGGAGAAGGTGACCATGGGTTGAGTAAATGGCCTCAGAGACCAAATTAGGACCCCTGCCAGCCAAATTTAACCACAGAAATGTTTGCCCACGTCTGCCATTGAAGATGGGCAAAACAGAAATGTGATTAAACAAAACGAAATTTTGCAGCTGTATAACATTCTGCAGAATAGTTATTACGTAAGTGGAAGCTCAGAGAACAGTTGCTTGACAAGACCTTACGTGGGTAAGCAACAACAGTTGGTGGTGGAATTTAGGAACTGAAAGAAAGGGATGCCAAGTCCCATGGCTCTGGCCGAGTTTCTCAGTACAGGGATCATAAGCACATGGCAAATCCTGACTAGGAATAAAGGGCCCCCTAAAAAGAAAAGAAAATCCACCTGTTTGCAATCACATGCCTTTGGGAGATATGGGTGTGGGACTCATTAACAGGGAATGGGTCTTACCCAAGATTTGCCCACAGGGGAGCAGGCCTTGACAGCCTCTCAAGATTAAAATGTAAAAATGAAAGGTGAATTTGCAAAGCTCCATGTTTGCTTCCTACTCGCATCTCCTTATCAGATTCTCCAGCACCAGCAGATCGGGAGATAGTTCACCTGACATAACATCTAGAAGTCTGAAAATCCTGTGGCTGGTGCCTCTTTCACCAGCAGCCTGTAAGAAAAAAGCCACGTGTGGGAAACAGGTGGCTCTGCTCTGCTACAGGCAGCTCATATCTACTCTGTGGGCTAATTTAGACCCACAAGATTCAGTGGTGGTGTTCATTTTCTCAGGGCTATTATCCCGAGACAACAAAATGTGTATACAAACTAAGGACACGTGCTTTAGCCGCCTCAACTTATACTGCAGATCACCATTCCTCCCCAAAGTGAAAGTAGAGTAAACAGAGAACCAGGATGGGTGACTCTTTTTCAACTCATTTCTGGGTTGGCCTGATTTACCAGTTCAATGAACAAAAATGACTCAGAATCTGAAAACACCATTCAAAGACTATGCAAACAAATCTGTAGTCCTTTAGGACTCATTTACTCCACCAAATATTACTAATAGTCTTGGTTAGCAAAACTATTTGCAGAGGGCATATCTTTTCTAGAAATAATCTACAGTAGGATAAGAGAGTCCCTTCTGATAATTAACTCATCAACAGGCTGCAGTCCTCTCTATTACTGCAAGCGCTCCTGGATGACACTGATTATTTGGATCCACTTCAGTCTTGGTTTAGGCCTGGTTTCGGGACTGAATCAGTCTTGGTCACCCTGATGGATGACCTGTATCGGGAAAGTGGCAGGGGAAGTGCAACCCTGTTACTCTTACTTGATCACTCAGCAGCTTTTGATATCATTGAATATGGTCTCTTCCTAGATTAACTGTGTGGGATGCAGTCTGGAGGCACTGGACTACAGTGGTTCTGTTCCTACCTGCCCGGTCACCTGTCTAATTGTCTTCTTCAAGCATGCAAGTAGGGAAGCAATGGAGCAGAACCCTCCACTTGCCCTGTCTGGGGCAGATGAGAGCCCAAAAACATCTGGAATGCCATTGGCTCCCTACCACTGCTCTAGGAAATTGTGCAGACTGGGTCAGAGGTAGAGGGCAAGTGAATAGATGGTGGCGAGGAGCTGACAGGCCCCCCAAGACTTACAACTTGCACCAATAGCTGTGACATGCCTAGCTGGGCATATTCAATCTCAAGGATGAGAGAGAAAGCTGTCTCCATTACTGAAGAAGAGGGGCTGTGCTCTTCTCCAACCACTCACCCCTGATCTGATCCCTTGAATTTTCTTTTGTGAAGACTTGCAAATAATAGCCAAAGTGGGAAGGGCACCTTTTTAGAGGGCAAAAATGCTTGTGACTAGCTCACCAATAATTGGAGCAGAATGTGGTGGCCTAAAAGAGGCCCAGCAGTCTAACTCAGAATATCAGAGATTCCACCAGCAAGCTGCAATTTTCATGATCTTAAACTAAACTAATGCAACTGTCTCCTGCTCACATGTTAGTTGGTTCAACTTTTCCCCAACTCTGCTGCCATTCTGAATGGATCCCTCTCCCCCCCACCCGCACCAGCACAGCAGAAAAGTAGTCATGCTTGTTAATCAGAAATTCACAGGTATCAAAATACTCCTCCTGTGAGATAGCTCTACTGTGTTGCACCCATTGTTATCTACTGATATTACAACACAATCTCTGAATTACTGTGTAAACATCCCAGATGGGTCTGGGTGCTACAGAAAGGGGAATAAAGTAAAGTCTCTAGCTGTCAGAAGAGAACAAAGCCATAATTAAGAAAGGGTAACGCTTATGAAATAAAAGGAAGGCATATGTTTATTGTTCCTTTCTTCACTCTTCACTCTGGTGATATGTAGTAATTAATGTAACTTCATCATGATGATAGAGCAAGCCCATGTCTTATATTGTAAAGCTTGTTTATATTTAAAAAGCTGGGTAAAATTAATGTATGAATAAGAATAAGAATAAGAATTTGTATACTGCTCTTCATCCGAAGAGCACATGGTGGTTCACAACATAAAAATACAAAATGAGAACACAAAATACATAAATAAAACAAAAACAAAAGAATAACCCACCTCCCACAATCAGATTTGTAGAATGATGATCAGCCAAAGGCCTGGTTATAGAGAAATGTTTTTGCCTGGCACCTAAAGATATGTAATGAAGGTACCAGGTGAACCTCCCTGGGGAGAGCATTCCACAGAAGGGGAGCCACTGCAGAAAAGGCCTGGACCTCTCATGGAGAAGACACACAAAGAAGGACCTTAAGGACGCCTCTCCCTGTATAAACCATGACAGATTCTGCGTCCATCATCTGAGGCCCTTTTTCATGCGCTCATGTCCCCCTCTGCGGAGGGGGAAAGGTGCTGAACGCCTAAATTTCAACAGAAAGTAATCTGACCACCGTGACAAGGGGCTGATGTCAATATCATTCACTTTCAGATCACCCTTTTTCTGCTCAGTTGAGAGAATAAGGTCCAGAGTGTGGCTTGCCTTATGTGTTGGTCCAATGACATGTTGGGACAGCTCCATGATAATCATGGCAGCAATGATGTCCTGAGCCAGTTGCCTAGGCACGAATGTTGAAGTCTTCCAAAACCAGTGGTCTTGGGAGTCTCCAACACCGCTTCCAAGACCAATTCTGTCAGCTCAGGCAAGGAAACTCCTGGGCAATGGTGGTAAACTAGCAGAATCTCTAATCTGTCCTGACTGCCCAATGCCAGGAACTCAATTCTAGTCCCCCCAAACTGACAAAGAGAGAGGAGATTTCTATAGATGACAGCAACTTGCCCTCCCTGTCCCTCAGGTCTGCCCTGATGCTTGAGTACCCAGGTGGGCACAGCTGGGTGGGACGAACTCCATCTTGCTCACCCACCCAGGTCTCAGTGATACAGACCAGATCAGCCTCCTCATCCATGATCAGACCATGGATGAGAGGGGACTTACTCAGAGAACCCCTGGCATTCATCAATAGAGTCAAGGGCTGACTGATAGGACAACTGCAACCTGCCAGGCTGGAGAAGGGGCTGGCACATGGTAGCCACTAACAGCCTGTGGCATTTGCCCTTTACCTGGCCTGCCCTCCTACCCTGAATCACTGTGATTGGGGTTGCCCCTGTTATTCCCCGCTCTTCTCTTCCTAGGCATGTCTTACTCCCTTATTTTAAAAACAACGAAACCCCCAAATTTAAAAGGTAAAAACCAGTTAAAAACAATTTAAAACATTGTAAACAACTGGGGCAACACCAACAGCAACAAAATCCAGTAAGCTATACCCCAACCCAAGAGTCTGTTCAGCTACCTCAGCTTTTGTAGCTGGAGTCAGTCAGGGAGCAGGTTCTCACAGCCAAGATCTTAATCTTGTCTTATTTTTTTAAAAAAATCTGATCGAGTTACTCCAGTAATTATAGGTTGGTTGTATGATAGTTGATTTAGTAATGCTTTCTAATATACAAGCGCAATAGCACTTGGAGAGTTATGGCAGAGCTGTTTACGCTGCATCCCACGGTTTTAAATCCTGACCATTAAAAATGTTTGTTTATACAACCCAGATGCTTTGTTTAAACTGCCTGAAATTAGGAACAGAGCACCAGTAAACTGACCAAATGTCAGACACATTGGTAAAGAAATAGAAAATGTTGGCTATTAGTATATACCTTGCTGCATTTTCCCTGGCGAGATTCACAGCAGCTTGTGATTTATCTGTGGCAATGACTCTGCTCTAAGAAAGAAAGGGAACAAGAACAACAGAAGCAAACATGAAATAATTTCTTGGGCACAGCTGGTAAAAAAAATGCCATTTGGAGCATCTGAGATGAGCAAGGCCAGTGTAATGCTTTGGAACCGAGCTCTTTCTAAGCCCCCATCTGCACTATATATTCAAAGCAGTTTCATACTACTTTTATATGGCTTCTCCCAAAGAATCCTGGGAAGTGTAGTTTATTGGACATGCCGAGAGCTGGTAGGAGATCCCCTATTCCCCTCACAGAGCTACAATTCCAAGAGTTGCCTGCAAAGAGGGAATGATTGTTAAACCACTCTGGGAATTCCTGAGCCAAGCCAGGTACGAGACTGCTGGTGCAAAAAATAAATGAATGAATGAATGTGATGTTTGTTCTTGACTTACAGACCTCAGGTGGCAAACTTTTGGAAGCAGTGGCAGGTCTCTCAACATTATTGTCATAAATGAAAATTTCACTCACATGAGGCAGCTTCTTCAGAAGACTCAGAGCAATCGCCCCTGAGCCACAGCCAACCTCCAGGATCACAAGCCCACTGTTCTCTGGAGATAGCTGGGGATGCTTGCAGTTTGCTGAGGTCGATCGCTTCCTGCATTCTTCATCCACAATAAGGGAGACCAGTTCCTAGCAGGTAAGAAGCAGGTTCTGTGATGAGTCCACAGAAGTCTGACCCTAATTTCTCAGTTTACTGTCCGAATACAGAGCTTTCTGTATGATATTGTAAAATTAGCTGGTGTGTTGAGGCATGTACTGAACACAATATATTATATATTATAAAGCCAAGTGCTGTAAAAAGGGTCCTCGTTTATTTCTTTAAAAAGGATGCTGTAGTAAAGTTAGTGTTTGCTTAGAAGCTGTTCTTTGGTCAGGCAACGAGAGTGAGGCCTTGTGGGAGACCAACGAGCCACAAGGACCATGGGAAATGAGTTTTGTCCCTTTAACCCCAGACCAGCAGGCTCTCAGGGTTTTGAAAGGTTTATTATGGGAAAGGAAACCCCTGATTTAATGGAAGGTTTGACACCTGGGTCCGAAGTTATGTGCATTCCCTCAGTGGTGTTATCTGCCCTTGATTGCCTGGGAATGTGCATCTGCATAGGCTCCACGGAAAGGGAGGAAACCCCTTTGATTTAGGCTCTGGGTTCTTAATTGGTCCAGCTGCCAGAAGTTAGATTGATTAGCCCGCAAGCTGGTCATTGGAGAGTTTTGAAAATAATCAAGAGTTATGATTGGTTTTGGGGGTTCCGACGCCACGTGCAAATTGGGAATAAAAGGTCTTGGGAATGGCTGAGAAAGTGCGCTCTGCAATCCGCAAATCGCCCGGCTGCTGATGCTCCACCTAAGTAGCTGTCCTTTCGTCCTTTGTGATGGAGGATTGTGAAAACCTCTGAATGCGGATCATTGAAAGGACTCTAACTATTCTATCTGTGTCTTAGTCGTGAGTACAGTGGTACCCCGCAAGATGAATGCCTCGGAAGACGAAAAACTCACTAGACGAAAGGGTTTTTCGTTTTCTGAGGTGCTTCACAAGACGGATTTTCCTAAGGGCTTGCTTCGCTAGATGAAACGGCCCTGCCTCTCGTGTCATGGCGACGGTCACTGCACGCACGCACGCTCGCTTCCCCGCTCCTCCGGCTCCCTCCCACCTTCCGGCTGACGGCTCCTCCGGCTCCCTCCCACCTTCCGGTTAGTGCCTCGCACCGCTGCCCACCCCACCTCGCGCGCTCGCCTCAGAGAACCGTTGCCGCCAGCGCCTCTCTCTCCCTGGAGTCGCGCTCCTGAGCCCCGCCGCCCTCCAGCAGCCGCGTCGCACGGTGGCCACAACGCGTGGGTGAGTCTGAGGTACCGGCTGTGGCAGCTGTCCTGCTTCTCCCCGCCCCTCCCCGCCGTTGTCAGTGTTTAAATGCAGTGGTGCTTCGCAAGACGGAAAAACTCGCACAACGAAAAAACTCGCACAACGAATTAATTTCGTCTTGTGAGGCACCACTGTATGTAAGTCAGTTAGATTTCACAATGTTCTTGTTTTCTTGCTTGTAACTTACCAAAGATGTGCCTGCTTTTTTAGCACGTTTCCTTATGTTCTTTTAAAATAAATTTTAAGAAAGAAACTGTTTTAATTTGTGTGCCTTTCTGGGGGAAAAGCTAATTCCTAGCCTTACGCTTGGTTGTGCTCTACCGTAGAATTTCTGTCTGCAAGTCAGAAATTGGAGTGGGGGTAACCAGCAATAACGGGGCACAGCCTTCTCCCTGGGTTGTGGCTCTGGGTTCCCCGGAACAAAGGGAGTGGTGGCAGCTTTACCGGTTCTATTTTGTCCTGTTTCTGTAAAACGTAAACGTGTCTGCCAGCCCTGCTCAAGAAACCTGGTCTGGCCGGAGAGCAAAGACAGGTGAGGGAGGGGCGAGCGGCTGGAGGCAGTTTACCACAGATGCCTAGGAACCCTTAATAACATTAGCACAATAGTTTTGTATGCAGTGAAAACCTGTACAAAACCCCTTCATCATGCAGAAACAAAGCCTGTAAGAACAACACAAATGCTCCAAAGTGCAAAGGCAAAAAAATGATAAGGCTTTAATAATGTTGAGTTATTGTTAGTATTTTTGTTGTGTTCATTAATGCCTGCATTAGTGTGCAATGGAGACTTTTCAGAAGGGCAGCTTACTTCATCTGCGTGGCTTTAGACCAAAAAGTTTTCCCCAGGAGAGACGCCTGTTTGCCTGTTACACCTGTGTATTTGCATACCTCCTCCTCTGGAAATTGAGCAACCAGAAAGTGGGCCATAATAGTACATCTGAGGCTACAGAAGCCTAGAAGGAATCCCATCTGTCTCTTCCAGTTTTCTCCCACGTGTTTGCAGCATGGCTGGTTGCTGTGGGAACTATTAGGATGTTGAAAACTGGTAATGAAATGTAGAAATTGGGGCAGAGGAGTCCTTCAGGGTTTGCTGCAAAACAATTACCCGTGGGGAGTGGGTGACTAGAGAGATTCACACTGACATGGGGGAAAGGGAGGGATGATGCTCAGCATAGGACTCTTAGCCTGCAGGTTGCTCAATTCTATGAATGCTCTAGGACTCTAGCTCCCATGAGCCCCACCTTGTCCAAAACATCTGGAGGGCAGCAGGTTGGTGAAGGCTGTTTTAGGAGGCCCTCAATGCCTGAGGCTATGTTCATATGCATTCCAGAATTAAATTAATTTTCCTAATCTAAAAGTGAGAATAATGGCTTATGTACAAAGCAAGGGGAGAGGGGGACAGATGACAGCATGCAACAAGAAACTCATCTTGGGCTACATTCTCACAAATGCAAAGCTGTAGTGGTGAAAAGAAAAGGATTAGTGTTTTTGGTGTAGGAGAGTTTCCACCTTTTCCCCCCTTCACAAGCAGCATATGCTCACGCACAGAATATTCTTAGAGCTCCCACAAGAAGCCCGGAGATTACACAGAAACTCAGGAAACACAGGTCTCTAGTACTCTCTACTTTCATTTGTTTTGCTCTCTCTTTTTCAACTAAGAGATGGGAATTGTGCTGCCGGCAGCGGTCATAAAAGGAGCACTTCCACGAATTTGCAGGTGAGGTTTGTACCCATACTTAGAAAGCTTTGTCAGCAAAAGCACCCTTGAACGTGCTGGCTTTCTGGTACTTTGCAGCAATGTGTGTTGTACATACAAAGGCCTCAGCACTTCAGGAAAAATGTCAAGCACCAGGATGGAATGCTGAGACGTATAACATGAGCATACAATACAGGAGCTTATATTCACGGTGGTGTTTATATAACAGTTGCATAAGGAAGGGCCCTGCTTCCGCCCTTTTCCTTGTTAGCTTACCGCCTTAAGGGTCAAAATTCCATATAAACAGAGGCAGATCCATGCAAACCTGGATCTGTGCCCAGTATAAAAGGGGTGGGAGAAAAAGGAGCACAGGGGGAAAGAAGACTGCTAGATCTTCCACACTAGCCCTAAATGTCTTTAGGGACCCCTGACCATTAGGTCCAGTAATGACCGACTCTGGGGTTGCGCGCTCATCTCGCTTTATTGGCCGAGGGAGCCAGCGTACAGCTTCCGGGTCATGTGGCCAGCATGACTAAGCCGCTTCTGGCGAACCAGAGCAGAGCACGGAAACGCCGTTTACCTTCCCGCAGGAGCAGTACCTATTTATCTACTTGCACTTTGACATGCTTTTGAACTGCTGGTTGGCAGGAGCAGGGACCGAGCAATGGGAGCTCACCCCGTCATGGGGATTCGAACTGCCGACCTTCTGATCGGCAAGGCTCTGTGGTTTAACCCACAGCACCACCCGCATCCTGCCCATGTCTTAAACCTCCCATAGTTTGTCCTCCCAGAGGCTTTCCTCATCAGTTGGCTCTTGGGTTGGCTTATATGTGCTCGACATAGAGCCAGGCCTGCCATCACCATGCCTAGTTTCATCCTTAACCAATGGGCCGGTGAATGCCATTAATTTATGGGTATTTAAGAGAGTGGGTTTAACTGGATTACCCATTCAGGGTGTAGGGTATTTTGATTCACATTGCGCTGAATTTAGTGGGACTTCCGACTAGGTAAATGCAGACAGGACGCTAGAACTTGTGGACATCCAATGAAGCTGAACGTCGGAGGAATTCAGGACGTATCAAAGAAACTACTTCTTCGCATGGCACATTGTTAAACTATGGAACTCACTCCCATAGGAGGCAGTGATGGCTTTGAAATTCATGGGGCACAAGGCTATCAATAGCTACCAGCCACAATGACTATGTTCTACCTTTGCTCTTAGAGCCAATGGGCCTCTGAATATTAGTTGCTGGTACAGACACACCATCTTGAATTTGAACCACTATATGCACCCTGGCATATTAGTAATTCTGAATTATAATTTTTTCTAGGAAAAGCTAAATCTTGCTGCATCATTATCTCAGAAACTGGTTACTCTCACTATCTCCATTAAAGGCTCCCCTTCCACATTTTTTTTTAAAAAAGCAGACTGCATCATATTTCTACTAGGGTGCAAATGGATCAATGTCAGAGATGCAGCATTTATCAAGAAATACTACTACTGCTACAACTAAAACTATGCTGGTAATCCCAGGAGAACAAGGAGCTAGCGTAGGGCAAAATGTTCCAAGATTAGAAAAATTATGAGGTTAGAGGAATCAGTAGCACATTGGTCACAGTTTCTTCCATGTTGTCTGCAGCCTTTTCCACATGGCATGCTAAAACACTGAAGAGGCATCTGACCTAGTTTCATGTATACCCCGCAGCAACTGGATAGATGAGTCATCAGCGTGGTGGTAACAGACTCGACCTATGGGAATATCACAATGCACGTAACTGCTTAAGAGCACTACCTACTAGTCATCCACTATGAGCACATCCCACATGCTAGACACCCTGCCAGTCTGAGTCACTGGCACAGGTTACGAAAAGCAGTTTGAGGATTTTAGTACCTCTTTCCTAGAACTGGAGGCTGAGCAAAAGCATTTCAAAATGAAACCTCCCTCCCTCCCTCTCTTCCGGCCTTGAAAACAGCAGCACCAGCTTTTTCAACAGCTTTGCTCTGGTATATATTGAACTATCATTGGGAGAGACATTGAGGGAAGGGCAGGGGAGAGAGAGAGATAAAAAAAAGAGGACTACTTGGTTTTCATTTGCTTTAAACGATGATCAAGAAAAACAACAGCATAAAATGCTGTAAGAGGAATGGGGCAGGATGCTGCTATAATAAAACAACAACAACAACAACAACTTCTTCTTCTTACAGTGGTACCTCAGGTTAAGTACATCAGCAAATTTATCAACAAATTTAAAGTGCTGGTTTGGGCCTTCAAAGCCTTTAAGACTTAAAATTGCTTGTGACCAGCAGGGCCCTATCTTCTTTCAGATAAACCTCCTTGGTTAAAACTATTCAGTGTGTGGAACAATATGTAAGAAAAGCCCAGTGATCAATTTCCTTCCTCTAAAGAAGCCTTGGAAAGGACACCCTGAAGTGGAAAAGGCAGTTACTGTGAAAGAGAAAGGGGGTTGCTTAACACTTTCCCAACTGAAATCTAGATTCGCATAATCAGGAAACCATTTTTGTGATGTGCAAGGCAGGCCATCTGAATCAGAACAACTAGAATATGACAGCCCTATTTAAGGTGTGAATTTCTCTTCTTTTAAACTTCTCCCTGGCCTATTTGACTTGTGTGTGTGTGTGTGTGTGTGTGTGTGTGTGTAAAAAATCAATCATCATCTCCTCATTTCCATTTACTTCCCTGGCTGATTCAATTTGATTTCTTTAGTCTTTCCTACTCTTAGGTTAGACGGTTAACTCTTTCCCCTTATTTTGCTGTCTCTTCCATCTAGTGCAAGGTTTCCACTTTTCTTCCCTTCTTTAGCCACAGATCTGTGTTTGTCTATTATTGTATTGCTACGGGTTTAGTAGGCCATTACAATAGCAGGTGATGATTATGTTTTACTAGATATTTTGTTGATTATTGTGCTGATGCACAAAATATTTTACTGCCTTATACAAACATGTCTACAGTTTTAGTTTTAAATTTTTATTTGTGTTAAACATGTATGTGTGTGCACCACTGTGTAACCTGCTTTTAGTGGAACGCTGGCATATGAATATTCAAAGTAGAATATAGGAACAATGCTGAAGGCAAGAGGGCTGGAGCAGACTCTCTTAGTTCCATGAACTTTGTGGGTGCCTTCACCAGAAGATACATTCCTGGAAGTACAAATTTCTAATCTGGAAAACATTTCCCCAGAAAGTTAATTCTGGGAGTTTTGTAAGGGAAGATCACCTCACCTGAACATACAATCTATGTGTCTCCAGATGTCGTGCCAACAACTTGCAAAGGCTTGACTGGGCCAGAAATTATTTAGAAACAACCCAGTAAAGCATTCTGAAATTTTTGCAAGTAGTATGTTGGCACTGTATGACAACATACAGTGGTACCTCGGGTTACATACGCTTCAGGTTACATACACTTCAGGTTACATACGCTTCAGGTTACATACGCTTCAGGTTACAGACTCTGCTAACCCAGAAATAGTACCTCGGGTTAAGAACTTTGCTTCAGGATGAGAACAGAAATCATGCTCCGGCGGCACGGCGGCAGTGGGAGCCCCCATTAGCTAAAGTGGTGCTTCAGGTTAAGAACAGTTTCAGGTTAAGAACGGACCTCCGGAACGAATTAAGTCCGGAACTAAACTAAACCTGAGGTACCACTGTACACGAAAACATTGTTTTCCCTGACTAAATTATTGACAAAGTGCAGTTCAATGAGATAAGGCAAACTTATTTCATCATGCACCTTAACTCTGCTGCTCAGGGGGTCAATATAGCATGAGCTATATATGAGCTATATAGTATGGTTTCATTTCATTCCTCTGAAGGAATACTAAACAGTTTCTCCATATTCCAGTTTGCTTCCCAGAAATACCAGGGCATTCCTCCTGTTCAGTTATTGGGGGGGGGGGGGGAGGCAGCGGTCACACACAAAATCAATATCTCCTAGCTGTCTTATAGCTGGGTAAAAGGTAAGATGAAAAAAGGAAGTCTCTCGGTTCTCTAGCATGTAAAGGATGTTATGATGCAAAGCTAACATCCTAAACTCTTAAGACACCATTGTAAGAAACAAGAAGTGACAGAATAGCCATGCAATCTTTACTAAGAAAGAATAGTTGCATTAGGAAGGACCTTCGCTGCTGTAAGAATTCCCCCATGAGAAAAGGCCACAACGCTTGGGACTTTTTAGCTCAGAAAGGTAGTTAAGGAGGAACATGAGAGATGCATAAAATCATGCATAGTGTGGTGAAAGGGGTGTTACCTCCCTGCAAACTCCAGAAGTAAAATAGTTTGGCCAGAAAGCAATGAAATGTATTAGTTCCATAGTATGTAATGGTGCAGAACGGGACTGACACAGAAAAAGGACAGGTCCAAAACAGGACTACAGGAATGAAAACCGCTAACAGTTCCCAAGACATAGCTATACACAGGTAGGAATGGTTGATGGGGAAGAGCCATGGAACTGGCACCACTGCTTACTGGGATGGCAAGCAGCAGCAGTAAGGTTGGGGCAGTGTGGGCACATTGCCCAGTGGTGGCTGGTGCCCATTGGGAATGGCAGGGCAGAAATCAGGGAAGCTAAGGGTAGGTAAAGCCAGAACCCATGGAACAGAGAGACAGAGCCTACGACCGACCATGCCAACTAATACTAGTTTGGGTCTCTGATGAGTTATACTCTGATGAGTTATACTGCTTGGCAGGGGGTTGGACTCGATTGCCCTTGTGGTCTCTTCCAACTCTATGATTCTAACCCTAGGACTAAATAGGAGGAAGCTGAGAGCCAGTGCCACCCCCTGGACTGGCTGTAAGAAAGCAGGTAGGTGGGGGCAATTGAGGTTGGCGGATCAGTTCCCTGTTTGCCCTAATGGACAAGCCTCCATGGCCACTGACAGAGCCAATTCAGTGCTACTGCTGGTGCCTGCTATTAATGGTGGAATACTGATCTCTGGAAGTGGATAGATTCAAGCCTTTTAAATTCATGGAGAAGTTATTCGGGGGGGGGGAACCTATGATTTTCTTTCCTGTGAGGAGAAGGCATTTGGGTTGTATCCAGCTAAAGTCGTACTCACAGAAGACCCACTGAAATCAACAGACTTAAGGTACCCATATCTGTTGAGTTTTAATGGGTTTCCTCTGAGTATTGCTTAGTGGGAAACCGCGTGCCGGGGCCCTTTTAAGTGCAACAGTGCTGTGCAAAGAAGTCCTTCGTTTCATCTGCTCTAAATTTTCCAACATTCAGCTACATTAGATGAGATATAAGAAAAGCCCTACTGGATCAGGCCAAAGGCCCTCAGCATCCTGTTCCCACAGCAGCCAGATGCTCCGTGAGAGCTTGCAAGCCACACCCAAGTGTAACAGCATTCCCCACACTTGTGAATCTCTAGCCACTGGTACTGAGAGCTGTGGCCTGTGTCTGGCAGTGCCCCCATTAATTGATCATTTTGGTTGCCTTTTTCAAGTGAAAAAGTAGGGCAGTCTATCCCATATTAAGAACATAAGAAGAGTCCATCTGGACCAGGCTAATGGCCCATCTACTCCAGCACCATGTTCTCACCAGCTGCCTATGTGAAGTCCACATGTACAACCCGAGTGCAACTGCACTCTCCCCTTTCTCAGCAACTGGCATTCAGAGGCGTATTGCCTGCAACAGCAGAGGTAGCACATAACAGTTGTGGACAGCAGCCATGGGTAGTTTTTGGCAGTGTGAACTAACATGCTGCTTCTTCAGATTAAACCAGGGTGGGTTCAAAACCATGGTTTAAACATGTGGTGTGTGAACTAAGTCACTGTATGCCATAACAGTGCTCTGGTTCCAACGTCATCTCCAGCATAAACACTTGCTGATAGAAGAAGGCATTGCAGGACACAGAGTCACCTCTTATCCTGGCAATCCCTACAGAAAACTTCCTTCAGTTTGCACACAAGATACAGAGCAAGGAAGAGCAGTTGTTGTTTTCTCCTGCTTCGGAAGGTAGGAACTGGACCAATGGATTCAAGTTACAAGAAAGGAGATTTGTGAAGGTAAGAGCTGTTTGACAGTTTAAAACATGACTGCCCTCTGGTGGCTTAACAAAAACCCGTAAACAGAAGACAGTTGGATAGCGTGTGCTGCAGAAAATCCTAGAAATATAAACAGCAAAGTTTATTTAGCTCATAGATTCAAATCATATACAGTGGTACCCCGCAAGATGAATGCCTCAGAAGACGGAAAAACTCGCTAGACGAAAGGGTTTTTCGTTTTCTGAGGTGCTTCGCAAGACGGATTTTCCTAAGGGTTTGCTTCGCTAGACGAAACGGCCCTGCCTCTCCTGTCATGGCGACGGTCACTGCACGCACACACGCTCGCTTCCCCGCTCCTCCGGCTCCTTCCCACCTTCTGGCTGACGACTCCTCCGGCTCCCTCCGACCTTCCGGCTGACGGCCGACCTTCCGGCTGCCTCGCGCCGCTGCCCACCGCCCTTGCACGCTCCTCTCAGAGAGCCGTTGCCACCAGCAGCCAGCGTTGCAGCCAGAGTCGCGCTCCTGAGCCCACCGCCCTCCAGCAGCCGCGTCGCGCGGTGGCCACAAGGCACGGGTGAGTCCGAGGTACCGGCTGCGGCAGCTGCCCTGCTTCTCCCCGCCCCTCCCCGCCGTTGTTAGTGTTTAACTGCAGTGGTGCTTCGCAAGACGAAAAAACTCGCTCAACGAAAAAACTCGCGGAACGAATTAATTTCATCTTGCAAGGCACCACTGTACACAAATCCTTTGAGGCAGCTGAGGAGTGACACCCTCTCCCCCAGCTCAGAAACTAAACAAATCGTAAGTAACAAGGATTGTTTTGGATTGTTCCGGGGGTCTTGACCTTGCCCTGATGCCCAAGAAAAAGCAGCTGCTGCGGCAGAAAGTGCTTACCGTGCCAAGTCGCTTGACCAGATCCAAATCTAAACAACTAAGTCTGACTGACTTCTCGGACTGGATAACTCCTGAAACAGCACAAGAGGCTACTGAAGGACTAGGATCAAGGTCAGAAGAGCAAAGGCAGGAGGGGGATAATCCCCATAGCGTGATGAACAGTCCCTCGATAGTTCAAATTCTCAGCAGTTAGACAGGGTCTGGGAAGATCCCCCCAAGCAGCCAAAAGGCCCTAGATCAAAAGGTTTAAAGAAAACAGACCTATAGGAAAGCTCTCAAAGATCAAAGCAACCCAAGCAGCTCAAGCAGCAGCCCAAATAACATCTCAAAAGCTACCCAAACTGCCTGAAGCAACAGAGGAGTTATTTACTGAAGAATTGCTAAGCTTGATTGGAGAGCAAAGACTACTCACTGGAAGGTCTCTGACGTTGATCTTCTGGAAGTTGGAGAGCATTGGGGATCGTGTGGCGAGGGGTCAGAAGGAGGAGAGCCTGGTGTGGTCCCCCAAGCCCCAGGGGAAGAATGCTGAGAATGCTCAACCAAGCAGGCTGGAGCCCTTCAATCCTTCAAGGAAGAGCACCCAAGAAGCTCAGATTAAATTCTGTCCCTGGAATAAGACTAATGGCCCACATCCCACTAGAAGGTGTTTGCAGTTGGATCAGATAGCTTTGATCATCCGAAATAATTGGGAGAACAAAGGGCACTGGATTACCAGACCAAGAGTTTCCTCCTCCTTATCTGAACTATTGCGATTAAACATAGGTTCTTTGGACCTAAAAACAATAGAAAAATTGCCGAGCCATCAAATGTAATAAGACTGCTTCTCAAATTTCATAGCCATGCCATTCCCCTGTGACTTTTTAAGTAGATTTCACATTTCATTCAGAAGGGTGTTTGCAGACTTGGATGCTGTGCCTTTATTATCAGGCAGTCAAAAGCCTGCTAGTCGGCTAACTCCTGAGCTAAGAATAACATCACTCTCGAGGTTAAACCTTCCCAGAAATCAGCCAGCCCCTCTGGCTGATTCTGCTACAGCTCCGGTTAATCCAGAGAGGCCTCAATTAGTGCCTCTGAAGAAATCATGGCTCCAAATACTGAGGAAACAACAGCGATAATTAAAACACCAACTAACACTATTCTGGCAGAATTAGAGGATTTAACAAACCGGATGGCGCTGTGGGTAAAACCTCAGCACCTAGGGCTTGCTGATTGCATGGTCAGCAGTTCGAATCCCCGCGCCGGGGTGAGCTTCCGTCTTTCAGTCCCAGCTCCTGCCCACCTAGCAGTTCAAAAGCACCCTTAAGTGCAAGTAGATAAATAGGTACCGCTTTATAGCGGGAAGGTAAACGGCGTTTCCGTGTGCTGCGCTGGTGCTGGCTCGCCAGAGCAGCTTCGTCACGCTGGCCACGTGACCTGGAAGTGTCTCCGGACAGCGATGGCCCCCGGCCTCTTAAGTGAGATGGGCGCACAACCCTAGAGTCAGACACGACTGGCCCGTATGGGCAGGGGTACCTTTACCTTTATCCAAGTCTTGCTGTGTGATTTCAACAAGACCAAGGCAAAACCTCTGGATCCGGCCAATGTGGGCTGCACGAATATGAACACTAAAAGGTCTGTTAGAGAGGATATAGATATGGATGACAAGCAAGCTAGATTAGAAGTTACTCAGAAGCAAGGGGGATATTCTAAAAACAAACAAGAGATATCTCTCGGGATACTGGACGTCCTGGGCTCTGAGCCTCGACTGAACTCAGCCGAAGCCCAACTAGAAATTCCCCAGGAAGGAATCACAATGCCAAACTTGCTGAATTCAGTACATATCACTAATCAACTCACTCTCCCCCCAGTGTTCCAGGACTGCCCCAAAGTCCATCTACAGGAAATTGACATTTTAATACATCAATCCATGCCCCGACCCATAAATGCTGGCTTGGTCACCAGAGGTCATTTTAACAGAGGAAATCCCTCCAAGGGAGTACAATTCTGGCATTGCTCCAAGTTCTAGTGAACTTACCCTCCAAATTGACAACTCGAGTACGATCAGTTGCTAGTTCAAGAAGTGATGACACCAGGGTCCACTGACTAATAACCGCGGCCCCAGAGGTAGTGGAGGAAATACATCAGGAACCGTCTGGGGCTCCAAGTGATAGCCAACCTTTCAACATGCACCTAGATTGACTTTATGCCATGGCTGGGAACCTGGTGCAATATTCCTCTTTGAAGTTGTTATCGTGGAAGCTGTGTCTCCCTGACTTTACAAAGTTAATAAGAGCACATGATATTTAGGGGAAAATATGATGAGCCAATGGGAACTCCTCCTATACGCAGATGATATGATTTTGCTCTCATGGGCAAGAATTGGCTTAAAATGATTGTTAAACTCCTGTATTGACTATCTGTCCAGAATGAAATTGTGTATGAACTTTGATAAAAGCAAAATAATGGTTTTTGGGAATTCACGCAACAGCTATAGCTGGGCATTTGGTGGGAAATCCATTCAGCAAGTATTCGAATTTAACTATCTGGGAATTACATTCCATCATAGGCTTCTATGGTCCTCACACCGTGCAACGGCGGTGAATGCCAGTAAGATGTCTATGCAGGCCATAATGCGTTTCTTCAAAACAAGAGGTAATCCGAACATCCCCTCTGCCTTCAAGGTCTTCAACGCCAAAATTATAGGTCAACTGCTCTATGGAATTCCAGTCTGGCTGCCAGGGTTTACCCAGCTGGTAGAATGAGTGCAGGCAGCTTTCCTTTTTAAGATTTTTGCTGTCCCACATTGTGTACCCTATGCAGCCTTGTGTCTAGAGGGAGGTCAACACAAGGTAGAGACCATTGCCTGGGCGAGATTTCTTCTATGCTGGTTAAACATCTGCCTCACAACAGATAAAGATCCTCTCCTCAATGAAGTTTTTTTAGACCCCTTTCCTTCCCCAGGGCTACAACGGTTTAACATAAAGGTACAGCAATTTGGGTTGTCAGTGGAACTTTTGGGAGCGATGTCCCCACCATCTGCCAAGGCTATAATAAAAACAAGGTTGTGGGACACTGAACGTCAGGAACTAACAGCAGCAGCAGCAGAAAAAATATGTTCCCCTCTTCACTTTCAACTTTCTTGGGCACATGAAATTAACCATAATTATCTTGAATTTTTGCTTAACCCTCAAGAAAGAAGGGCATTTTCGCTGGCCTGGTTAAATTCAAATCCATCAAACCTCCTTTGGGGAAGGTTCTCTGGAATGGTGGAAGGAGACAGAATTTCCCCGTGTGAAGATCATCAGGTGGAAACTCTTACACACATGGTCCTTAAATGTAAATTATATGCTGATCTCCGCCAGCAGTTCCTAGATCAACTCTGCATCCCCAAATAGAAACAAGAGTTGGAGGTCATACATTTATTATTACTGGGGAATGATTAGGAGCTCACCAAGTTAGTAGCTAAATAGCTTTATCTGTTTTTTTTAATTGTCGAAACACATTGTTGATGTCTGATCTCCCAGGAGACCTAGAGATGTAACGTTAGACTGCTTTGCCTCTTTTCATTTGACAAATATTTTGTGTCACTGGGGAGGTGGTAATTCTGTATTGATTTGCTATGGATGTTTGTATGTGATGCCAATAAAAGGTTTGATGATGGTATACCGTATTTTTCGCTCTATAGGAAACACTTTTCCCCCTCCAAAAATTAAGGGGAAATGTGTGTGCGTCCTATGGAGTGAATGCAGGCTCCTTGGCTTCAGCGATAGCAACACGAAGCCTCCAAAGGGCAGAGGGAGCGCTCCCTCCTCGCTGCTTTTGCTGAAGCCTGGAGAGCGAGAGGGGTCGGTGCGCACCGAGCTTCAGGGATAGCCGCCTGAAGCCTTTGGAGCGCAGTGGGAACCCACGCTGCACTCCTAAGGCTTCGGGTTCCTTTTGCTGAAGCCGGGAGAGCAAGACTCTCCTGGCTTCAGCAAAAGGAACCTGAAGCCTGCGGAGCGCAGTGGGAACTTGCGCTGCGCTCCGAAGGCTTCAGGGATCTTTGAGGCTGGCGGTGGGGGAAAGCAGCGCTTCCCCCCAGCCCCACAAGCTCGGGGGGCAGCGGCAAGGCTGCGCACAGACCTGCGCTCTAGAGGCTTTGGGTGAACGCACCTTGAACGCACCTTGTTTTAGAGGGGGAGAACAAGAAAAAAAATTTCTCCGTTTCTCCCGCCGCTTCGCTGAAGGGGCGCTGAGCAGAGAGGGGGATAATTTTTTTTTCTTGTTCTCCCCCTCTAAAACAAGGTGCCTCCTATGGTTGGGTGCGTCCTATAGAGCGAAAAATACGGTGCATGTCTTCTCTCACAGAAAATTACTTCTGATTTTTTTTTATTTGCCTGGACCATGTGTTAAAAATATTTGTGAAAAGAAAAGGATTCAACAATATAAGATTAGGCAAGTGAAACCTGCAACAAAATGTTGGAGTGTATTCTCCACCTAAAATCATATGAAGGCTGTAGTCCTGGGCACAGTCACTACAAAGCAAGTCCCACTGAAATTAGTAGGACTGACTTCCTAGTAGCCATGTATAAAATTGCATGCTTATTTCCAAACTTCTTCAGATACCCAAAGCAAAACATAAGAAGAGCCCTGCTGGTTTAGGTCAAAGGTCCATCTGGCCCAACATTCTGTACAGTCAACCAGACACCTATGGGAAGCCTAAGGTAAAGGTAAAGGTACCTCTGCCCGTACGGGCCAGTCGTGTCTGACTCTGGGGTTGCGCGCCCATCTCGCTTAAGAGGCCGGGGGCCAGCGCTGTCCGAAGACACTTCTGGGTCACGTGGCCAGCGTGACAAGCTGCATCTGGCGAGCCAGCGCAGCACACGGAAACGCCATTTACCTTCCCGCTAGTAAGCGGTCCCTATTTATCTACTTGCACCCGAGGGTGCTTTCAAACTGCTAGGTTGGCAGGCGCTGGGACCGAACGACGGGAGCGCACCCCACCGCGAAGATTCGAACCGCCGACCTGACGATCGGCAAGTCCTAGGCGCTGAGGTTTTACCCACAGCGCCACACATGTCCCTAATGGGAAGCCTACAATATTCCAATTCTCTCCCCCGCTCATGTAAAACATTATTTACACACATGCACCTACTCACACATACAGAGGTAGATCTGTATTGTGGCAGGCACTGAACAAATGGGTTTGCCCCCTCCCCTTATATCAATTTATCAACAAAAATCATCGTAGGAAAGTTTGTGGCAAATGGCCAATTATCACTCAAGTATTAATAAGAAAGTTTTCTAAGTATTTCACAGATGAAAACTCAGCTACCTGGGTAACAAAAATATGCTATATGATCCTTGAAATGCAATTTTTTAATCATCCAGAGTTCAAATGAAATTTCGGGGTAAGTACCGTATTTTTCGCCCTATAGGACGCACCGTCCCATAAGGCGCACCTAGTTTTTTGGGGGGGAAATAAAGGAAAAAAATTATTTCCCCCCCAGGCGCGGGGTTGGGGAAGCCCAAGCTTCCCCCGACCCCATCCCCCAAACAGGCAGCTCTCTGCAAGCTGTGGGAGCCCAGTGCTGGCTCCCGCTGCTAGCGGAGAGGTCCGCGAAGCCTGGACGCGCTGAGCTCAGCGCGCGCAGGCTTCAGCATGCAGGCACCTCTCCGCCAGCAGCGGGAGCGCTCCCGCTGCTAGCGGAGAGGTCCGCGAAGCCTGGACGCGCTGAGCTCAGCGCGCGCAGGCTTCAGCATGCAGGCAACTCTCCGCCAGCAGCGGGAGCGCTCCCGCTGCTTGCGGAGAGGTCCGCGAAGCCTGCATTCGCCCCATAGGACGCACCCAGATTTCCCCTTCATTTTTGGAGGGGAAAAAGTGCGTCCTATAGGGCGAAAAATACGGTACCTGCAAGAGAAATCCTGTTGTTTTCAAATGCTACATAATGGCCTTGCAGCCCACAATCTTTGCTTAAAGAAATTGGTCAAGTACACAGCCTGAGCAACAGGTTTATATGTATAAATGAAATGCTGGCAATTACAGGACGTCACACATTCATACGGCATTATCTCACTGCTTGAACACTCACTCTCCCTCCATTCATATCCAAGTATCCATCTCTTAATTTGACCTTAAATCCATGTGGTTATTGTGCGAAAGATGTGGACATTCTTTCCACCAGACCTGTGCATCTAAAGCACCAGCAAATGCATGAGAGCAAGCATTCCTAACAACAAAACAACAACAACAACATTTATTTTTAAATTTAAAGTGTTCAAAGTGTTTCTGATAAAGCCTCACAACGTTCCTGGAAGGTAGACTAAATTAGATATTGCTAGAGGGATGGAGGGCTGAGGCTACATGCAACTACAGCTGAGGCAAGATTTCAATTGAAGACTTCCCTGTTGATAGCTTGCACTATGTCTAGAAGCAGCAGAATAGAAAATGATCCAAAAGCAGATGGAAGTGGATTTGCTCTGCCTTCCAAATTTAGATCTGTGTTATTGCTTTGGTGCTTGGCAACCTGCAAATATAGCAAAGTCCAAGAGTTCAAAAACTGATGGTTTGGTCAGCAACTAAGCATGCCGTGATCTCTTCCCTGGGTGATGAGAGGACAACACGGAAAATAAAGAGGTGATGCAACAACCAATCGTGTAGAAGTGTAGAAGCAGCTCTGTGATGGTGACACTGCTCTTTTAAAATTTTGAATCTCGCATGTAGCTATTTTGGAGGAAACACTTCCCTATTTATTTATTCTCTCCTCCACCATGATCATTTACGCAGCTGCTGTTTTTTGTTAGCCAGTTACACCCCCTCCCCAAGTCTCTCTAAAATTGGCAGCCCCAACTTCTGGCAAATTCCAGGTGTTCTCGTTAATCTGTGAAATATTCCTGGAAGGTCAACTGGCATCAGTCCCATACTGCTAGGTGGAAAAGAAGACCTTCAGCCATTTTACACAATCTGGTTCTAAAATGATGCCTTCAAACTGCTGTTCCTAAGTCCCAAGGGGCTTAATGTGAATTACTGGCAAGCAGATCAGATATAACCCCTTACAAACGGTGCAGCCAGTTGAGAAACACTGACAAACTCCACAGGTTCAAATCAGGCCAAACCAGTGTTTACGTGCTTTAGCAAAGAGAAGGATCAGGGAAGAAGTTCAAGGGCTTTGGGGCTTGAAAAGGAGGTCACATTACATTACATCACATTACATTAAAGTACAGAGGTTAGCACTTAGTCAATGGTTCACATCAAACACAGCATTGAATTGCAAACTAGGCTGGCACGAGCAAACATCGATCATGCAAGCATATGGGCAGAATAAGCAACACACTCTTGTGTTTACTATCAACACTTGCATCACACACAGCAGGCATTTGTTTAATGATTGCGGGGAGCGATATTGCGTGAAGATAGTGACAACACAGCACGGAAAACAGCGATATCACCAGATAGACTTGTGTTGGGCCATCCACTATCTTGTAAGTTCCATTTGGCACAGAAGGATTTGGCACCCAAAATATTAACAGATACTTTGAAGCTGGGATGTCTTTGTTAGAATAGTAGATATCTATGCAAAGGATTCCAAGGTTCCTGCTTTTGTATAGGACATGGGCATTCATTTTGTCTAATTAATAAACTTCAACTTCCAGTCCTGAGGACACAGAACCTTGGAAACTTCAGTGAACTTTCCATAGGTTGAACTTCAGGTTTCTAGGTCTTGTGATTTTAAGGAACAGCAAAATGCAAAAGGAACAATCAGAAGAGAAAAAAGCACATTAGAAACCACTTGGATAGAGCAGCGGAGAATACAGAAAATAACTAAAGAGGAGCCAGAAAATTATGAGATGATACTCCTACCTTCTTGAATGGCTCAAACCATATTTTGTGATCCCTGGGACCTTTGCTTCTGGAATATAATTTGCCTCATGGTTAGGCAAAACTGAAAAATAATTTGGATTTTAGAGGCATATGGTGCCTCTTTCATGCACCCAAGTTTTTGTTCTTTAGTCTAACCTCTCTGTTTAAGCTCTACCCAATAATGTTGTTTTGTTTTTATATTGTTTCAGAGGTAGCTTATACCTCAAAAGAGATATATACATTTTTGAAACAAAAAGCAGAATTTCACAATTGACGACTATTAGAAGAGCACCATCTTTACATATGTAAAGACCACCACATATGTAAAGATCACTGGACACTGGAGTCCTGAAGGGTTGGAGGTTAGCAGGGAAGGGACTCTAACTTTGCAATTCTTAGGCTGTGCCAAGTGACTGCTGAAATTGTCCTGCCCTACTTTCTATTCCGCTCTTGGAGCAGAGGAATGTCAGTTTGGAAAAGGAGCATGAAACCCAGGCCAAAATCACATGTGATGCTCAGTCACATGCATTTCCAACCTCCCACCCCCTTCTAATTCTTTAAATAATAAAAAAAGCACAACCCAAAAATAACCAGTGTGGCTGCAATCTTGAGAGGAAGACCAGTGGGAGGGCAGGAGCTGCTTGTTTCACTCCAGCTAACACACAAGCTGCAGCCAAGGTCTGTTCTTGGTTTACAGCTCATGGTTTGTCTGGAGCAAGACAAACTATGAACCAGGGTTTGGACAATACTTTAAGCCAAACCATGTCTTAGCTCACAGCAGCCAAAGCAAGACTGGAGAAGCAAAGTGGTCATGATCTTGTCTCCAGCAGCCTGGACATTCATGGTCTGGCTTAACATTACATGTGAGCTGGGTCATGTGAGCTGGTGTGTGTGTGTGTGTGTAAATCAACTACCGTATTTTTTGCACCATAACACTCACTTTTTTCCTCCTAAAAAGTAAGGGGAAATGTCTGTGCGTGTTATGGAGGGAATGCCTACGGGTGGCATGCCTACGGATTTTCCTCCTCTAAAAACTATGTGCGTGTTATGGTCGAGTGCGTGTTATAGAGCGAAAATTACGGTACATATATTCTAAAGATTTTCTATCTGAGATTTGCTGCAACCGACCATCGTAAAAATATGTACCTCATCAAAGACTGTGCTTATGATGGTGCTCACCTCTCCCACTGGCTAGGCAACAAAGACCACCCATGAGAAAGGAGGCAGGGGAAGGAATGTCCTTATGACTGCCTAATATTGTGCTTCCTTCAAGTGGAGGTGGGCATATGTGTGTAGCAATGCAAAACTCTGGAGAAGAGCTGAGGTTTGTCCCTTATGATGACTTGCCTCTGTCTCTGGTCGAGGAATGAAGACCGGAGGTTTCATCTTGAGTGTCAGATCCCGGAAATCCCACTCACCCAGAACATATTGCACTGGCATCCTGGAACAGAGGACGTGAATTACACTGTGCACTTGGCCAAGAATCCAGTTGCTTACAGTAACTCATCATCATGCTCAAATATACCACCCTCTTCCAAAGCACAAACAACTGGACAGGCAGTACCTTCCCTAATGGGTGGAGTGGGAAGGAAAAAGAACATTCAGTCCTATGACAGAGAGATTTCAAATGTTCCCTAATGCGAAGTTTGAAGCACTGTACTACTGAAGCTAAAACTGATGCCACTGGTTTTCCATGACAGACTATCTGCAACTCTGCTAGCTACTGACCAGGAGCCAGATGAGAATGTAAGAGCCCTCCCGGATTAGAGCAAACACCTATCTTTATCCAGCATTCTGTTTCCTACAGTGGTCAACTAGATGCCTGTGGAAAGCCTGCAAGCAGGACACGAGTGTGACAGCAGTGACCTCTTTGTGCTCCCCACATGTGGAATTCAGAAGTCTCATCCACTGGAAGTAACACAGCCATCATGATTATTAGCCACGGATAGCCTTTTCCCCCCTGAATTTGTCTAATCTCCTTTTGAAGCCATTCAAAGTTGGTGGCCAACACCACACCCGGTGGAAGCTAATTCCATAGTATCGTGCTGCATGAAGAAGCGTTACCCTTTGTCTTTACTGAATCTCCCAACATTCGGCTTCACTGGATTATCTCGGGTTCTAGTATTATGAGAGATGGCCTATTTTTTCACACTGTGCATAATTCGGCACTTCTATCATGTCCTCTCTTGATACGTTCCCCGCTGATCATGTCCCCACACAAATCCCCAAACTTTGCAGCCTTTCCTTACAGGGGAGTTGGTTCCACGCCCTTGAGCGCTTTGGTTGCCCTTTCCTGCAGCTCAGGTTCAGTTCTCTCCTCCGACATTCACTGAGCAATGAAAACATTCATAATCCTGGATAGAAAGGCCCTTAATAACCACTTTGAGCAAACTGATCCAACCAAGCATTCCTCTTTGTTACACTTCCTTTTGTGGGTGCTGAATCCCCAGTTCCATGCATCAGAAAAAGTAACCACTGGCATATCACATGGTAGATTCCATCCAGCAGGACAGAACTTATTCTAGATTCCTGACTCTAAAGTCTGTCATTTCTGATGGTGCTTAGTATAAAGCTAAAATATGACAATCAGGCTCTTAAGGCTACAGTAGGGATGGGAAATCTGTCTCCCACCATGCCCCCCTGGCTCTGTCACAACTCCCCACCATATCCCTCCTGCTAAGCTGCAGCCACGCTAGTGACCAGGTGTGTGTTGCTGCCCCTCCTTGACGGCCACTCCTGGAAGCTGGAGTGCAACATCTAGAAGGGCAGTCTCCTCACCCCTGTACTATAGGAAGGCCAGGCAGCTGTCATGTTACCATAAGCTTCTTGGTCAGGTATTCTTGCCATCTCCCCACAAAAAGCAAGCCACACATTCTACTCTGAGGAATCATAAACTAACCAAGGTACTATTCTCACTCCCCACCCCCTTTATCTCTCAATATACACTCTTACTAGCGTCAAGATAAGGATCCGGCATGTTTAATTTAGAATCCAATAAGGTTATATGTTTAAGCTTCCGGGTATGTACAGATCCAAGAAATGTAGATAAGAAATCTACTGGCATCTTTATTAAATAGGCAACACACTCTCTGGCAGTTAAAACATTCTTCATGGGCAAAAGGCATTGCGAATGACCACTTGTCTTAAAGGCATCCGCATTGCTTAACAGATCTGATGTGTACCTAAACTCAATCATGTGCATTTTTTTATTCTGTAATCTTTTCTTATAGGGAAAAAAGAAAAAGAAAAGCTTAGAAGGCTGGATTGTCTTTCAGCTTCTGAAGCTGAACCACTGAAAGAAATATCCATGCTACCCACTTCTCTCTCGCTCTCGCTCTCTCTCATTCTCTTGTAACATTAGATGGTCCAAGAACAACCAGGAACTGAAGCTTGGTGAGTTGGTTGCTTAGCTTGGCCTACAACTACAACTGCAACAATTATTGTTGGGGTTTGCATAGTTTATTCATACTTTGAATACCTGAGTCTCCTTCATGATTTCTGAGCAACTAGAGAACAAAGACAGAGACAGGAACTGATGACTTATATGCATTTCCGCCTACAGCAACATAACCTTGAACTGTTTTTGGTTCCAAAGGCTCACAGCATCTTTGTATCTCAACATCTACTTTTTTAACTGCTTACTGAACTGGGAGCAAAGCTTGTGTTAACTTAACAATGGACTTTCCCATGTTGTCATTGTTGTCTTCTTTCCCAACTTTGCTGACAGGGTTGTTCTTTCTTTTGTAAGCCTCCACATATACAATTCACTTACATATTAAATGTGCTGTAAATGGAATCTTAACAACACTAAGTTTCATTAAACTCACTAATTAAGCATAAATAGAATTGGGCTGCATGTACTACTTTTGTGGGACTCTTAACTTTACATGCACTAATGACTGGGGCACAAATGAGCACCTGAAATGCAGTAAGAATAGCACTAGGAGCCAGACTTCTGGGAGGCTGGAGAAGAAGATGTAACCTCACTGTCTTCTCCTCATCCATTTTGCAGCTGCAAGTCTCCTCTACAGCAGTCAGCTGTGAACCATTTAGCTTTGTGAGAAGCCAGGGCCCTCTCTGACCTGTTGGTCAGGCTGCTCTCTGCAGCAACACTAGTAATGTGCATGAACTTTATTTGTATATATTTACTTTTTGGTCACCAGAAGCGGCTTAGTCATGCTGGCTACATGACTCGGAAGCTGTACGGTGGCTCCCTTGGCTAATAAAGTGAGATGAGCGCCGCAACCCCAGAGTCGGTCACGACTGGACCTAATGGTCAGGGGTCCCTTTACCTTACTTTTTGGTCACTTAATTTTGGTTCAGCTCTCCACTTCTTATATATTAAGTCTAGATTATTTCATTGTAGTAATGAATTAATCTTGTGCTTATTGCATTGCTGATTTTGTCTTATTTCAATTCATTATGTCCTACAATACATTTTTCCAAATGTTATATATCTTGATAATAAGTAAATATTTACTGTGAGCCCCTTTGGGCATAGTTAACTGCGGAAAAGCAGAATGCAAACAAACTAAAACCTAAGTACAGTATCTGGCTTTCATATCTTGATTTTGCCTTCATGGGAAGAAATCTGCTTACTATAATTAATAGCTGTGGCAACATGTACCTGGGCTAATAAATATTAATAATAATAATAATAATAATAATAATAATAATAATAATAATAATATCTTTATTGTCATTGCCCCCTTCGGGGACAACGAAATTACTTGGCTGCTCCATAAAAACACTAATTAAAAAATATAGTAAAATACAGCAAAGGAGATTTGATGACTTTGATAGAGAGATCAAAGGTAAAGTTCCTCCATTTGTACATTTCTTTGGTAAGCAAATGCTTAATTCTCCTGAATGAGTAGAAACAAGAGGCTGTCTCTTCTCACTTTGACCCAAATCTAAATGGAAGCTATAAATACTCAAAAACTGTGATCTGCACATATCAGGAAGTATCCAGTGGCTATGCAAGAGGAAGATCCCAGATGCCTAAAGAGGCAGGTGACACTCAGTTCAGATAACCATGCCACATCTGATGGTAGCAAATGCCAGCAAAAATATGTGTTTGTGTTACAGTGGTTAAGAGTGTTTAACTGCAATTGAGGAGACACAGGTCAAATCCCCACTCAGCCATGAAGCTCAATGCGGGTGACGTTGGGCCAGCAACTCTCTCAGCCTAACCTACCACACAGGATTGTTCAGCAGATAAAATAGCAGGGAGAGCTATGCAAATGACCTTGAGCTCACTGAAGAAAATGTGTGATACAAATGTAGTCAATAAATTATAATATCACTAGCTGCTTTGCATATGCGGTTGGGAAAAAACATTAATAGCTAGATGGCTAAAACACTCTAGCATGGAAAGGAAGCACGGGTTCAGAGTAGGCTGTACCTGCTGTATCTCTCCCATGTTTCCAGAAGTGCCTTGCTATGGAACATAACTCATGGGTGGGGAACCATTTCTGGGCAGAGGGCCACACTACTCCAGTGGAAAGCTGTCAGGGGCCACATTCCAGAAGTGGGAAGGCCCAATAGTGAGAACAGTGGGCTAAATCCAAACACACACGATTAACACATGCACACAGTGCTATTTCCCATGAACACAAAAGCACTGAATTCTTAGTAACCCCACACAAGTTTTACCTTCCATTTTCTCCATAGGTTTCTTCCACCCCATTCCTCTGCAAATATATTTGTAGATTTTTTTTTAAAGGAAGCTGAAACTCTCTAATACTTTCCTCTGTCCTGAGTATTCAAAAAAGAACTCATTAATTCCTACACAATGCAAATAATGCCCAATGCACAGCTGAACAGCAAGTCTTGCCTTACAGCTATAAAAAGCACCAAACTTAAAATATCTGTTTCAAAAGAAAGCTCCAGAATGCAATTGCACTCCAAAACTTGCACATCAGGTGGAAAATGCATCTGGTCTGGTACCCTGTCACTGTTTCTACCAGAAAGTAGACAAGAATAGCAGAGGAAAACAGCAAAGGAAATTACCCAGACAGATCTCCTAAGCCCAACATGCAACAAACCATAACGGTCAAGTATGGACTATGCCTACCTATATAAGATTGTAATCCTATGCCTACTTCCTCAGGAGTAGACCCCGCTGGACTCAATGGGGCTTACGTCTGAGTAAGCAAACACACACAGAGGTTTGCATTGAAAAGTTTCATGAACTGTGCAAATACAGCCTCTAGTGGTGGCCGGGTCAAAGCACATATATTTCCATAACCAAAGATGAAGTGCAGCAGCCGAAAAATCAACTTCCAAACTGAGGCACATAATGTAAAAAGACACAGAGAGAAATGGGGAAGTTGTCTGAGATCAAAAAGCTCTCCTTTCACTCATCTTCTACTGCACCTGAGGGAACAGGCTTAGTTAGGGTCCCAGGGTAGGCTGTATGGCATACATAGCTCACAACAGAGACAAATGGCCTGGGAGGTTGGAGAAGACCTCAGGAGCAATAGCCAGGCAACCGCCCCTGATTACTGAGGTAGTTGCTTCTCTCTAACGGTGGTGGGTAACCTCCAAGCCACAAGGCCATTTCCCCCAAACCATACCCACGCATCAACTGATGTCATTGGTGACATCAGCTGGTGGGCAAGAGGAAAGAGCTAAATCCTGCACTGACTGTGCACACCTGCTCCCAGCAGGGAATAGATTTTCACAGCCAAAGCCGCAGGATTTAAACCCTACTCAAGAACTGAAGAGCGGGGGTTAACTCCTGCTCAGTTTAAGCAGCCCAGCATTCCTGTTTGCACCTCTGATTTTCTGAGGCTCATAGTGTGTGAGCGCTCTGCAAAAGCGCTGCTCTTGCCTGGGGTGGGGGAAAGGAGCCTTGTGTGATTTCATAGGTGGGTGGCTTTGCTTACCTGTCAAATGAGGCCCGCAAGTCTGATCCTGATAAGGATCTGACCTGCGGAGCCAAGAAGGTTCTCTACACACTGTTCTAGACCTCATATAGGACATCAGGTGGTGGTGGTGGGGACAAGTAAAAATGTGACTGAGCCAAAAGGGGTTTTCCAGCCACTGCCAATCAACTGATTGGTGACACCTGCAAAGTGCTTTGTGAAGAACTATGTGCAAGCGTCAGAAATCAGCTGATCGTCAGGGCTCTGTGGACAACGCTCTGCAAAAACAGGTCACTTGACATCACTGTGACATTGGATGACTGACATGTGGGCAAACCTGTCCAACATGGCCCACCAGGGTGGGTGGGGAGAGATAAAGATTCAGCCCACTTTAGAAGTCTATTGATTTCTAAGCTTTCAGCAGCTATTGCTATAGCTGGCCCACCCATGAGACAAGGTGAAGCAATTGGCTCATGCGGCAGGATTCACAGGGGCAGCAGATCACACTGTCAATCTCACCTTTTGGAACTTCCCTAACCCCTTCTTCTCTGGCAGGGAGGGAGGCACCATTCTGGGGTCCACCTAAGGTGTCAAAATGTCTTGGGCCAGCCCTGGCTATTGCCCTTCATCTTCAAAACTTTTACTCAGTACCCTCAAGAGCTAAATGCTATTATTGTCTTAGTGGAGTTAAGAGTACAATAAGGGATGCAGGTGGCGCTGTGGTCTAAACAACTGAGCCTCTTGAGCTTGCCAATCAGAAGGTTGGCGGTTTGAATCCAGCAATGGGGTGAGCTCCCGTTGCTCATCCCCCCCCCCGCCAACCTAGCAGTTCAAAAGCATGCCAGTGCAAGTAGACAAATAGGTACCGCTGCGGCAGGAAGGTTAAACGGTGTTTCCGTGTGCTCGTTTCCGTCACAGTATCCTGTTGTGCCAGAAGCGGTTTAGTCATGCTGGCCACAGGACCTGGAAAGCTGTCTGCAGACAAACACCGGCTCCCTTGGCCTGAAAAGTGAGATGAGTGCCACAACCCCATAGTCGCCTTTGATTGGACTTAAATGTTCAGGGGTCCTTCACCTTTAGAGTACAATAAAACAAACCCCAGATTCAAAGAAGTCCAGTTTTCTGTCCGATTCTATATTGTGAAAAATATGGAATATTAACAGTGGGGCTACTTGCATTTCTCCTAAGTTTTAAAGCATAAACATATTAACACAGCAATAACAGCTTATTTGTTTCAACAGGAGGATTAACTAGTATGCAATTTGCTATAAAATCAGAACCAAAGAGACTGTGGGCAATTCGATTCACTATCCAAGACAATGAGTTCCAATACTGTACTGTCATTTTCTTAACCCTAATTGTTCTAAACTCACAAATAATTTAAGAAATTGTGGCTTTAAAATGCATGCAAAATTGTCATTATGGGTGCTAAGAAATCTACAGAACTGATTCAGCCACCATAGATGAACACATTTCAGCGATCCAAGCCTTAAATATTCTCCATCTACCCTGGACGTCTCTTTGCTGGAAATGCCTCATTTATTTAAATTATTTAAGGCCACTTAATTGTTGAATGGCATTATGTAAGCCTAGCAGCCCAGCTTGTTACTTGCACCTCTCTGCTGGCTCAGTTCTTGCAAAGGCCCTATGGATTTAGAAAGGGATTTGTTCATGATTTATTAAAGTGCTAAATGGATGGCTAAATGTTTGCTACTATATTGCAGAGTGGTAGCGATAGCTCAGCAGCTACTTCTAGCACTAGTACCTACTGGTTTGTCTTGCATTTTTTTTTATTACTAAGTAATATGTATGGGTGCATATTTCTAAGCTAAATTGAGGTCAATTCCCATTAAAAGGAATGAATTTAAACATATCCTTCTAACCTTGAAGACAGGACTTGACCCCTGTCTTCATTTTAAAACTACTTTAGTTGTCTGACATTCCACAGGCATCCTAATAGAACAGTTTTTTTCTGCAAAGTCATTGATAAAATGAAACAAATCAGCGTTAAGTACCCACCTTTGTAGCCGTTTTGAACATAGCTGCTGGATCTGTTCTTGTTGCTTTGCAGAGAGGGAAGTAGAGATGCTGCTGGCATTCAAGCTCTGGAACTGAAAAGTTATTTACAGGCATTTAGACTAAATTCTGGTAGCCCACAAAACTGAACTCAGCACCCAGGAGGGTTAAATGCTTTTCTTGATGGTCAGCCCACCTACCCTCTCCATTGTACTGTGATAAGAGCTCTGCTGGCTGAGACCAAAGGTCTACCTAATCCAGCATTCTGTTTTCCAATGAACGATTAGATTTGGGGTGGAGAACCTGTGGCTCTCCGGACGTTAAAGGTAAATGGACCCCTGACCAATAGGTCCAGTAGCGAACGACTCTGGGGTTGCGGCGCTCATCTCACTTTACTGGCCGAGGGAGCCGGCTTACAGCTTCCGGGTCATGTGGCCAGCATGACTAAGCTGCTTCTGGTGAACCAGAGCAGCGCACAGAAATGTCACCTTCCCGCCAGAGCGGTACCTATTTATCTACTTGCACTTTGATGTGCTTTTGAACTGCTAGATTGGCAGAAGCAGGAACCGAGCAATGGGAGCTCACCCCGTCACCGGGATTCAAACTGCCAACCTTCTGATTGGCAAGCCCTAGGCTCTGTGGTTTAGACCACATCACCACCCCCGTTGCTAGACTACAACTCCCATCTTCCCTGACCATTGGCCATACTGGCTGGGCCTAAAGAGAGCTGAAATCCATCAACCTCTGGAAGGCCATAGAATCCACTAAACTTGATTAATCTGGAAAACCAACAAGCACGGAATGAAGGAAATAGTCCAACAACCATTCACTGGCATACTGCCACATGGACAAAGGTTCCCAATAGCTATTATGACCAAAAGCTGTTGATAGGCCCATTCTACATGATTTTGTCCCTTTTAAAGCAGCCTCGCATTTAACAACTGTAGCTATGCAGAGGAGCAATTGGGCTGTAGAGGATGGTTTTTAGGCTTCCTATCCTAAGTAGCCAGCACAGAAGTGAACAAGGATAGTGGCTGAGGGGTAGAGTGTTGTGATTTCCCTCCACCATTTTGCCTTGCCATGCAGAAAGGAAAGACCCTTCCACCAAGACTAGCACGGAAACCAAGCGGGCTGGCACAGAATGAACTAAATGCTCCATCCCTACTTTATTAGTTCACTTAATAGAAGGCAAGTTTATACACTAGACTGCTAAGAGGCTACTAGCCGGCATTTCCATGCTGACCACAGAGGATTTCCACCAAGGAAATGCAGGCTACTAATCTCTTATTAAGCTAGAAAGGTTAGCTATTGTTTATTGGTTGCTTAATAGATGAATTACGGTATTCATTCATTCCTTTCTCTCTCTTTTTTTGCTGGCTAGTAACTTTGTGGGCTCATTTACCAGTCTTGTAAAAAGTCTTCTGAGCAGTCTCTCCCTTTCTGATGGCATAGCAGTAAAAAATCTAAGTCCCCTGCAGTACTTCAAACCAAAAATTATGGGCTTATGAAAACTGGGGCAAACTTAAATGTCAGACATTTTGACCAAATAGCATGCTGCCAAACATCCACAGTGGTACAACTTATTTCCAGTTGTGGAACTGTTTAAGCAATTATTTAGCCATTACAATCTATGGCAAACAGATATAAATAGCAATCCAGAAAAAGCATCAATGATGTAAACAGGATAAACTGTACTTGGATGCTACTGCAAACAGCCGATGTGCTTGGTGAACCTTGATCAGAGCAGAGCAAAGTTATTTAAAAGGAGGTCAAGGCTTAGCCTCTCTGTCTACAAGAAGCACTATTTACTTCATTGGAGAAGCTTGTGATATATTAGAGCGCAGAATTGCTAGCTAGTGAAGCAGACATGAGGCAGATCTTCCAACATTCATTTCAGTGCTCTGCACAGACAACCACTATTTTACCCACATCACTTAACTGTTTTTGCTCCCAGGACATGAGAAACAATATATTCGGAAGATGCTTGTGCTTCGGGGATCTCATTTACTTCAAACACGCCTTGCCAGTAGTTGACCAAGTCAGCAGCTGTAACCGCACCTGCCTTATAACAGAAATACTTTCTTAGCAGTCTGTGACAGGGATTTAGATTGGAGCCTTTGGCAGGACTCTTCCCAAGATGAGGGAACAAACTCAAAAGCTTCCTATACAAAGAACTAGTAAGAACTTTCATGGTTCCAGAAGGTTATGGTTTCCAAGAATGAGAACAGGCTCAGCTTTTTATAGGCCACCAAAGTACACCACAAGTCTCTAACACCAGCAGTCTGGTTTCAGAAAATATATCAACACAGGACACTCCAGTCTCATCAGTGCTTATACAGCAGAATGTCAACAGGAGATTCCATGTCTCCTCTTGTCCTTGCAGAGCACACAGGTGATTCATTCATCCAGTAGCAACCTAGAGAAAAAGAGACAACCAAAGGAAATCATCTCAAATTCAGGATAAGCTCACTTACCATTTAGGCTGAAGTAATTTTTAAAGAGGTCATTATAAACACAGCATAAATGGTGAACTCATATGACACATGAAAATGAAGAAGGCATAACGCATTTCACTTTCCATAATTGTGATTCTAACCACATTTGAATAAAATTAAGCAGTACTGAAATGCCCAGATTTGCTTTTCACCACACTCAAGCTACAGGCTAGTTCACAATCAGGAGGGTGCTAGTATGCTCATGTCCTGTTTGTGGGTTTCCAAAGGGCATCTTATTGACCACTGGGGGAACTGAATGCAAACTACAAGGGCTCTTGTTCAGGTGTTACATAATTCCTACACACGTTTGTCACACATATACTATACACCAAGGGTACACAGACTTGTGGGATCTGGTTTGTTTTTTACTTGAACTCTGAGATATACCAACCGGAGCTTGGCACAAAAGACTTAGAATGAAAGAACTCTGAGCCCAGGAATTTGTTTTGAATAGCAGAACGGAATGGAACTCACAATATACAACTATGTCCTCTGTGGCTTCTCAAATAATTCAGAGAGCTACCAGTAGATCTGGATCTTTCTTCTGCTAATCCCAGCTATATACATGATGCAATGGTGATATTGTCAATTATGGCTTCCCAACCCAGTTATGCAGAGTATGTTTGTTGTGTGTGATTGTCTTGACTACATGTGGATTTCCTTTTAACAGTGCCTTCCATGATCTGTGGCCTGGGACATTCATCCTAAATATGTTTACATAGGAGATTAGACCCAATAAAATGAATCTAAGTGAGGTGTGGGTTCCAATCATCTGCAGTGGTAGGACTGATATTTGGCCAGCTTTAGATATAAAATATATATAAAAAACCTTTTTTAATTCATGTTTGACCAGTTCACAAATTGCCCACATAGGAAAAAAATTATAATGGACAGCTGATGCAGGCAACAAAGCATAGGAATATAGAATGGGAGGTGCGGACAAAAAGAGCCAAGGCTCCTCTATAATAAAGCATATAAAAAGTATCTATGCCATATGGATGCTATTTTGCATTTTTGAAAATGTCTTCCTGTCATGATTCAAGCAGATCAGAATGTTATCCCCTTTCTCCAAATAATCAGGACGTAGCCACAGGCAATGAGAGTTGACAAAATAGTCTGAAATAGTTGAAAGTAGTATGATACAGCTGTTTCCTATAACACACACACACTTACTTTGTTCTGGTGTCATTTCTGATCAAACAGGTAGCAACGACAGGAACTTGTACACATAGATGATAGTGGAATAAGCACAAATGCCTCTCGCAACAATACCTGCCTCCATCATCCCATCACCTTCTGCTGTGAAGATACTATCCTCTTTGAGCAATGGGAGTGTCACATATAATCAACAGGAGAAATAGGAACTAGTACTGAGTGCTCACTGGGAGGACAGATCCTGAAGTTGAGACTCCAAAACTTTGGTCACCTCATGAGAAGAGAAGACTCCCTGGAAAAGACCCTGATGCTGGGAAAGATTGAGGGCACAAGGAGAAGGGGACGACAGAGGACGAGATTTTTGGATGGTGTTCTCGAGGCTACCAGCATGAGTTTGCCAAACTGCGGGAGGCAGTGGAAGACAGAAGTGCCTGGCGTGCTCTGGTCCATGGGGTCGTGAAGAGTCGGACACGACTACACAACAACAACATTCCAAGCCCAGTAGGGCACTCCTTGGCATGCCTGCACATAAGTTTAACGGGATTTACTTCTAGGTTAGTGTGCAAACCTTACGCTGCAAACGGCTGCAGTTTAAAATACATTATTCGTTGGGTGGAAGAAGGCTAAACCATTTTGAGCTAAACCTTCACAGAGTAGTTTCCGCCGCCCGATCAATGCAGCTGAACAGCAGATAGATGAAGTCAGAGAGAAATTCTGAATAAAGCGCGGGAACGAAGCTTGGCTTAAGAACGGCTTCCTATTTAAAGACGGGGAGAAGGAGTGAGACCAATTCGCAGGTCCTTCCTTCCAAGTGAGGAGCTTACGGAAGGCTTTCATGGACGCGTACAAAAAACGTTATACCAAAATGTGGCGGCAATGAGATATTTTGTTCCCTTTTTTACCTGCAAATTGACAAAGCACCAATGCAACTACCGCGCTTCTTTCCCAAGAGCAGGCGACGAGACTCTTAAGCAAATTACGAGACTGGCAAGCGACGCACTTCCGGTTGGGGCCTCAAGCAACACGGCCTTACTCGCTAACAGCGACGGCGGCGTACAGTTCCGCCTGAAAGGGAAAGCCTCAAAGCGTCAATTTTCGGTAAAAGGCAGAGCGAACGAGGCAAGGGGGACCCCGCATGGAAGGCTAAGCCCATTGCAGCAGTTCCACAGGAGTGGCTGCGGCAGAAAACTGTGCACGAAAGAGAGAAATAGAGTAGAGTCTTCCTTGCAAGTTCACTTGGAAGGAAGTCCTGGAGTGTTCAGTGTTTCTTAGGATTTAAGCCTTAAATTTAGGACGGGGGAGGGGAGCCTGACTGTGTTCCCTGGGGCTTCTTTCCAAACAACTGCTATGAGATTGCACACAGGTGCTTGTTCTGCTGTTGTCTCTTAGCACCTGTCTCTTTCTGGAGACAATGGAGGAGAGTGTCAGGGACTGGCTATAGGGGGAGGCGTCCGCCAGGGAACCCCCAAGGGGAGCCCAGGGGGAAGAAGGCTCAGAGCCAGGAGATCAGTGGTGGGACACTGAGGAGAGGACAAAGGGAGAAGACTGGGAGGAGGTGCCAAATGCCAAAGGGGCAACAGGGTTTGTGAGCAGGGAGAGCTTGTACCAGAGAGTAGTTCACATCCAGCAGCTGAAGCAGAGGAGGGGAGTCAGGAGGCTGCTGAAGAATCCCAGGAATCTTCCTGTCCTGCTTCAACAAGCTCCCCTCCTCCCCCATCTCCCAGAACAAGCAGAATAATGAGGAGGGAAGGACAGAGACCAGAGGTATGCACACACAATTTGAGGCTGCTGGGGAAGAGCCTTAGAGAGGCGTGGAAGACAGGGACCTTCAGTCCTGGCAACTGCTCCATAGGGGCAAGACCACTAGTTTGCTGAGATCACTAGGTCGAGTTGTGCGTTTGTTTCCTTGAATAAAGAGATAATGGAGATCTGCTTCCTTTATTGCTGACCTGTGTCTGACTCCAACCCTGACAGAGTGTGCCTTTGTGAGTGAACTCAAACTGTTGCAAGGTTACAGCGCCTGCTGTGGCTGTAGAGACCAATACAGGAGATAGTTGTAGCTGGGGCAGATGAAGGTGTCAGGTTGTGCTGCTACAGATCCATCATGGTGTTTCTTCTCTCTGCGCTCCTCCCAGTGGTCATTCCCCTTTGGCCACTGCTGTGGATTCACAGCCTGACTGTTTCCAGGTACTGCAGGGATTCCCAAATGGCAGGGTTGATGTTGCTAGTCTTCATGTCACATTTGCATACATCTTTGTAATCCAGAGTTGGTCTGCCAGCAGGCCAGATGCCTGATGCCTGAAGCCAGCTCCCTGTAGGGGTTCCTTTGGGATCCTGTCATCTTCCATTCTGTGGACATGACCAGCGTAGATATCTGCAAACGTGCTGGGAATGTGGGCTTGAGAGAGCACTTTTTCTTTGATATTCTGTCCTAAGTAGATTTGAGAACTGTTAACTATTTCATAATACTACTAATAATAATCACATATTGGTTTTCATAAAAATATCTAGAAAAACAAATGCAGGTTAGTAGCATCATTTTGCTAACTGAACCTCAAGCCACTTTCTCGTCACCCTCGTTGGGGTCTCAAAGGTAGAGGTTTGTCAGTAAATAAATAACTGAAGTGGTTTTGATAATGGACTACATGCATGCTGAGTGGAAGCGCAGATCCAGCAGGGGGGTTCAGACAACAATGAGTGCTGCGTTTTGGGTGGGGAGGAAGCCTCCACTCCCAGCATTTGATGTATTGCAAGAGATAACTGTAAGAATCATGAGACGGAGCCTCTGAGCATGGGCAGAGCACTCACCTCTCAAAGGTAGTTAAAACAACAGCAAATATATGTTGCAAACATTAAAGAACCCGCCCTCCCCGCCCTCCCCGCCCCCCCCCCCCAATTCCACACATACACGTTTTCTTCATTGCTTTATTGTTAGGGAATTCGAGGATGGGTTTGGAGGCGCGCAGCCGGTAAAATACAGTCCTGCTGAGTAGGCAGTCGAGGACCACTTTACACTAGACGATGGATTTGCCCCGGCCAAGGGCACAGCGATAAGGGACAGCTGCCGAGAAGAAAAACCCTAGTAGAGTTTTCACCGGCTCAAGCGCCTGCTCCCTCGCCCTGCCGGGCACGCGAGCTTCCTTCGGCCGACCGCGAGACGCGCCCGGATCGAGGCATCTCGCCGTTCATCTCCAGGGCTCGCATTGCAGCCCATCTCTTCGCGGTGGCATCTCCCCGCTGTGAGTGACATCCCGGCCGGCCAATCCCGAGCCACAGCGCTGCCCTCTACTGTCCAATCCCAGGGAGAAGGGGAGATCAAAGCGGAGCATCAAGAGGGACGGTGACAGGAGGGAGGGAGGAAGGGCTTCACCCAGCATCTCGGGAAAAACAATGGCAAGTAAGACCATGGCAGCAGCAGCAGCAGCTCCTGCTTTCCTGTGCAGGTAATCCGAATAGCAGCAAAGCCCCCGGAGCCACCCAGTCTCCCAGCAACCAGAGCGATGTGCTGAGGTCCCCAGCCTAGGCGGCCATTGCATGAGAAGCGGAGAGGGGGGCAAGAGTCTTTCACGTCCAGCACAAGCGCCCCTGGCTGGTCCTCGTCTCTTTGCCCTCCTCGCCAGGGGCACTCTCACAAGTTGCAGACGGGGCTCCGCCAGAGTGTCAAAAGAAGGGGGCGGGGGGGGGGCAAACGTCTGCTTCCCTCTCTGGCCCCCGCGATCCTGGGCTGGGCGGGGGGTTGCATTCCCAACCCGAGCAGGTCAACGTCTCCGGGACTTGCAAGGGACCCGGGTCCTCCTTGCCCGGCGATCGCCTCCGTAAGTGCTGGTGTCATCATCATGGTTTTGTTTAGGCTGCTGCTAACGGGGCCCGGCACGGCCACGCGCGCCCGGCAAGGAGCGAGGAGGACGGCGCTGACCTCTTAAGCAGGCCACGGAGGTGGGTGGAGGCGGTCGGGAGAAGTGCCAGGCCGGCCGGCCAGCCAACCACCCCAAGAAAAAAACCCCCCAAATCATTCTCAGTTCCCTGAGATCCATCATGTGTTGTACCTTTCCCTCGAAGGCTTCCTTTCGCTGTCCTGGTCTGTCACGTTGGGAATTGGGGGAGTGGGACGGGGAGCTGGATTTAGTTCAGAAGTGGTTGGGAACAGACTCATCCCTTGCAATAAGCAGAGCTCTGCCTGGATAAAGTTTCTCTTTGACTCTTTCTCAGTGCTTAAACGCACTTCCATGCAAGGCCCCAGCCAAGCGGGTAATTCTTCTTGAGGTTCAACAGGGCCTTTGGGAATAGGGGTAAATAGCTCCCTACCCACCTCCACCCAAAAAACCCAGGCTGGTCATTTATAACAATGATAACACTGGTCAACAACAAATTTGTTGTCCGCGTTTTTTCAGCTGATTTAGGACGAATCTGATGTGCTGAATCCAAAAATCACATTGGTTTTGCTCAATCAGGTCATGTTTTTGAGCTATGGCCACATGTCTTTTTTTACGTTTTTGTTCACATGTACGCTTGTGTGGAGCATTTTAGAAGAAGTTGGTGGGGGTAAAATGCCATGTCGAATAATTGTTTTGATTGGAAATGATTATTTTAATGACAAGAAGTATTCAGGTCCAATAGTTCTGGGTGATTATGCCGAAAAGGGATCAGTTTGAAGTCATAAAACCTCGAAATCTTCCATAAATTGGTGCGGCAAAGCATAAAGTTGGGGGATCAAAACTAAGTTAATGAGGCAGTCGTGCTCAGCATTACACAAAGAAGGACTGGCCTGTGCGGGAGGAATTGGTGCCTTGCAAAAAAAGGAACGGCATCAACGACCCTCTGGTGGGCAGAGACAGAATACTCTTCCCGCTGCTGCACATCAAGCTCGGCTTAATCAAGCAGTTCACCAAGGCTCTGGACAAGGATGGTGACTGCTTCACTTACTTGTGCCAGGCTTTTCCAGGATTGACCATGGAGAAGTTGAAAGCTGGCATCTTTGACGGTCCTCAGATCTGTCAGCTCATCAGAGATCCAGAGTTCGGAAACTCAATGAACGAAGTGGAACTGGAAGTGTGGAAGGCATTTGTTCTGGTAGCCAGAAACTACGCAGAACTTGTCAACAACGTGCTGACTGCTTTCAGAAACCTGGGCTGCAACATGAGCATCAAGATGCACTGCCTATTTTCACATATGGGCCGGTTTCCTGAGAACCTGGGTTCAATGAGTGACGAGCAGGGGGAGAGATTCCATCAGGACATGAAAGAGATGGAGACCAGGTATCAGGGTCGCTGGGACGCAGTCATGATGGCTGACTACTGTTGGACTCTGAAGAGAGACCTCCCTGCTGCTGAGCATTCCTGGAGTTCCAAGAAATGGAAGTTCAAGCCCTGAAGTTTGAAAAATGGTGAAGCAACATGCAATTTACGTGTACTTACCTTTATCAATGCCCACCATTCAGTTTACAGTAATCAATGTTTCTATCAGGTAATCAATATATGTTGTTGAAAAAACATTTTTTTCTCTTGAAAACATATTTAGGATGATATGTGTTGACAAAAATCAGCTGATAATGCCACAAAAATGTAATCGATTTTGTCACAAGATCTGATTTTTTTTCAAATCAACATAGCACAAAAACCTGACCTGATGGAGATAAACGGATGCCAGTTCCTGATTCAGCAGTGTAAAAATACCCTAAATCAGTTGTAGAAATCTAGACAACATTCAAAAAGTAAAAAATTGTTGCCCAGTGTAATCAATCTTGGGAAATGAAAATCCATTTGCATGTTTGAGCCACACAGTTCTCACTACAGAGCAATTAAATAAGTGAATGAAAAGTGGGGGTGGGGGTGGAGTTTGCTTTGGAAATATACATCTATATTAAAAAGTGTCCCAATGTTCTTTCCTGGTTTCCTTCATTCTCATGAGTATGCTCTTCTCCTGTGGAAAGAAGGACACCTGAAGTGAGACTTGCATCTGAGTGAAGATGCCTAGGGTTGTACAGTCATTCCTTAAAATTCAAGAATTCATGCTCTTTCATTAAAACTAACTTAGCAACAAAAGGAAGTGCTTCACACATTGCATGCACATAGTTTGTTTTTCAAACTTAACGTCACAGGATATTGTTATAGTGAGAATATGTTTAAATGACTAGATTCAGTTCAGGAGAACTGATCTGTTGGTAACTAAGTTTCATTACCAAAAGTGCAATAGTAAGGATTACTAACAGGGGTGGGATATTGCTATTGAGTCTTGCCTTGAAGGCACCTCAAGTACTGTGCCCTTGTTGCTTGACCACACCCAAGTCCACTCACATGATACTTCTGTAGGCCAGCTGACTAGGCCATGTGAGATTCCAGAAGGTCAGCTGGCCAGTTACTTGATACTCAGCTAAACTTATTTCTACTTTATTGACTCACATCTATGTTTATAGCACATGTCACCATCCGGAAGGCTTGAGCTGAGTAACTATAGTATAGCCTTCCTAACAAAACAGAATGTTCAAATTAAAAAAGGAATTCATTGAGACTAGCTTCTGGGGAGACGTGCCTAGAATTGCAGTATTAGTGGTGTAAGGTGATTAAGACTTTGGTTCAGATTTCAGCTCGGCCGTGAATGAACTGAGCTGGTCTTAGGCAGCTCTCCCACCTCAGTTCTTCATCTATAATATGGTCCTAAGAATACCAGTCTTGTTTATAGGGTTGCTGTAAGGATACATTGGGAGGTAATGACTGATTTATCCTTTCCCCTCTATTGCTAGAGATTAGCCAACAGGACTTCAGAAGAGCAATGAAAGAAAATGCAAGGAAAGAGCTTTCCCATCAGGCTTCTTGACTGAAGAGGCAAGGAAATGCACTTTGCAGCAGAAAAGTAAGAACTTGATTGTTCAAGACATCAATCAAGGAGAAGACAACCAAAAGCTCTGGCCCAAAATGAATTATAGCACATCCACTGCGAACACTTTGTACCACAGTGGCACTCCCACTTCCGAGCCAGACCATGGGATGACTGTGGATGGGGCTGGATCAGAAACTGCTACGCTGACCCCTGAAACCAGCAGCTTTAACAGCACCAAAATTCCAGATGTGGCTGGCAATGGTTCTGGCATGGGGACCATGCTGCTGTCCTTCGGCATCATCACTGTGATTGGGTTGGCTGTTGCTATGGTAAGACAGTGTCTACCATGTGGTTCCTACGGGAGGGCTGCAGATTGCTTAGTTCAGGAGGTCCACTATAATATTTCAAGCAGGGTACAAAAATGCCTAAGACTGGGCCAGTCCTTGGGTGCCAGTCTACCTTGATCATATATCAGTTTAAATGGCATGGCTGTTCACCGAAGGACCCTGGGAATTATTTTCTCATTTGGGTGTTTAAAATCCTCTGTTAGAGATCCCAAAACACCCCCTCTCTCCAAAAGCACAGAACTGCCATTTCCTAGGAAAAGGGAATAATTATTAAGTCTAGCTATAGGGTTGGCTTCAGAGATGAAGTGCAAGCCAGTGCATGTCTACCCAGAAGTAAGTCATGTTGCGCTCAATGGGGCTTGCTCCAAGGTAAGCATGTGTATAGGGTTGCAGCCTAAGGTTGCAATCCCATTCATATTTTCCTGAGAGTAAGGCCCGTTGAACACAGTGTGACTTACCGGTACTTCCAAGGGTTGCACTGTAAATTAAGCTGCAATCCAATATGGGCTTATTTGGGAGTGAGGTTTCCTTCTGATTATGCATGTCTAGGATTGCTGTCTTAGTTACTGAGTTACCTCTTACTGAGGTAAAGTAAATTGGGTTTCCAACTAGTTCTTCCTAGCATGCATGAGTGTACACGAATGCCCCAATCCCACACCTGATTTCCTAGGAGTAAGCCCCATTGAACTCAATGCAATTTTGCATGCCAAAGAGTATACAGCACTTGTTTTTTCCTAGGAATTGGTGTGAAAAGGTTTCTCCAGTACTTACAACAACTTTCTGCTTTTCTAGGTTTTATATATCAGGAAGAGAAAACGGTAAGTGCTCCTTGCTGTTGGTAAAGAAATTTTTAGAGACTGATTGTTTCTGTATTTGAAAATCTCCTGTAATAACCTCTGCATTTAGACATCAGAGACTGAACCAAGCCAAAGATTGTACCATTAAAGCAATCTTATACATGCCTCCTCAGAAATAAGTCCCATTGAGTTCAATGAGATTTTTCTCCCAAGTACATACGTATAGGATTTCAGCCTAAATGCAACTTTGGTGATGTGCTCCCTGCTCAGAGTACTTAAATTCTAAACGGTTGCTGAGCAAAAACTGGAACGTTGATGTTCCTTTGCAGTCCGATAACTTCACAGTGGTGGAATTTTCACTGTCCGTTTCCCCTTTGTAGACTAGAGAAGTTGCGACATCAGCTCATGCCCATGTACAACTTTGATCCTGCTGAAGAACAGGATGAGCTGGAACAAGAGCTGTTGGAGCATGGCAGAGATGCTGCTTCTTTGCAGGCTTCACAGAATAAGGTAATCCTCCCCCCCCTCCTGCCACCCCGACCAAGGCATTGATAGTTTGGTATCTTAAAGGGATATTGTGATCATCTCTGCTTGCATGGCTCCAGGCTAGACCCACATCAAGTTAGAGGAAGATTTTCTGTGCTGCTTTTCCTTCTGAAGCCATGACTCTTTCCCCCTTTTTCAAAGTACATATATGGGATTGGAATTTGTGATCAATTTTAGTGCCAAAATTAAAAGGTTTCTGTAAGTGATTATGAAGGATTAGCTGAAGTTATTGCAACAATATGTGTGTGTACGCGCACACATACACACAACTTTCTGATTTCAATGGGAGCTACTTTGAGTAAGTGCACAAAGGATCGCAACCTCTAATGCTAATAAAATGAACTGAGTGGAACCTGAATGCAGGAGACACCTTGAAGATTCATTTGTTCAGCTGAACTGTTTAGATGGTAGTTGTAATGGCCCTATAATCCTTGTCCTAAATGTGTGAAACTGCTTTTATACTGCAGACCATTGGTTCACATAACCCAGTATTGCCTGCTCTTGACTGGCAGTGGCTCTCCAAGGCTTAAGATACAATTCTTCAGACATAAATTCTTTAAGTGTCGTTTCTGGGATTGAACCTGGCATCTCACGCATGTAAAGCAGGGGTGACCAGGCCTGCAGGATCTCCTTTGGGGGTGTGGTGTGTTTTTTTTATTACTAGCACTGTGAGGTTCCCCAATGACAGTTGGGTATAAAATAGTAACTCAGGCCGGCTGGATGCTCAGCCTAGGAATTTGTGATCAGCACCAGAACCAAACTTGCAAGTTCTTTCACTCACAAATACATGCCTGGTTCCCCTCCCCCACACAAACATTTGCAGCAACATAATTTGTGAGAGTAAAGAGTTTTTGTTGTTGTTGCTGCTGTTTCACCCTTGAGAGTACTAAAACCTTGCTAATCTACTGCAAATAGGCAGCAATCATCCATTAGATCCTGACCTACCTTCTGCCTTCATTTAATGTAAAGCATGCATTGAAGTCAAGATGATATAGAGTGGAACCTATATTGGCTGCAACTCTCAGAGTTCTATAAAAATCATGTGTTAAAAAGTGATGAGGGAGAAACACTTCACAAATGCTCAGAAGAAATCTTTACTATTGCTCTGCATGCTTCAAATTAAGCTTTTGCATAGAAACAAGTTCCAGAACTGAGCCATGGCTTCCGTAAAGAAGGAGAGGAAAGGAGAAGCGTTAGCTGATCTCACAATGTATGTTTGTTTTCTCTTCGCATTTTCTCTAAAAGCTTAGCCAGCGGGAACAGGAAGATCCGGTATGTTTCTGTGCAGGTGGCGGGAATGGAATAGAGTAGACGCTTCTCTTGTACCTGAACCTATCCTGTAATAGATCAGTAGAGAAATCCTGGTAGCTTTGAGAAACTTATCTTGGCTCGTGATCAGAGCGACAAGTGCATGCCAGCAAAGAACCTGTTCACGTTCACATTGATAACTAAGGAGATTACGAGCTACTGGTCCAGCGTGATGAAATCAGTTCTGCAATATTATAATTAAAAAACCAAACAAACAGCTTTTGAGGCAGTTTAGCGGGATTTTAAGCCAAAGTGGAACACGCTTAGAAATAGCAAATGGCTCTGGTAGGCTTGGAGCTGCCCCTGGCTATAGGGTGGTAGTGATTGGGTGCCACCAAGTGGGGGTTCTGAAAAGTCAGAGGAGGGTAAGGCTACCTCCTTACCCACCTGGCAGTGCCATCTCCTTGGGTCCCCTTCCTGACAACACTCCAGCGAGGCGGGTACTGTAGGGGCCTCTCCTAGTGTGATTTCCTCCCTATTCCAAGTCCAGGGCCATGGCAGTAGCAGTTGCAACACCTGCATTCAATTTTTGCTTCATTTCTCCCTCCCTGCCCACCTGGCGTTTTTCTTCCTCTAACAATATTTGTTTGTGGACAACCACTTCCTGCCACCCAGGCCACCAGAGAGCAAGAGATTAGTTGTATGTTTACTTTTACGATACATGGACCTTTAAGAATCTGGCTCACTATTACTTCTGCAATAGGATTGCCTATGAGGGTAAAGTACACACAAATTCCTTCTTAAATCTGTTTCCACCACCGTCTCTTTCCAATTTCTTTTTTTTTTTGGTTACAGACAAATCAAAGGGTGCTCCAGAGACCTAGTCGCCTTGTGTTCACAGATGTTGCAAACGCCATCAATGCATGAGCAGTGCTTCCTCAGTCCGAGAGGCAGGAGGGTGACACCAGCCAGCTAGCAACTTGCCACGGACAGTGACCATTGATTCCAGCTGGGGTAGAAGGTGCCAGGAACCAATGTGAAGCCTGTCGGGAATCTGTTGCCATCAAGAAGCTACTTCACTCAGAGCTTGATTGGTAATGCCAATACCAAGCTGTGTGTGCTGAAAAGTGCAAGGTTATTTGAGATAAATTGATAAGAACATGCATTGTGACAGGCTAGAGTTAGGAACGAGAGCATCAGTTTCTAAGGCCTTCCTCCATTGGGTTGTTGTCAGAGTATCCTAACGTCAGAATCTTGCAGAACCCAATCCACTCCATGCAATAGACTCCCATTCTCAGATATGTGGGTGCATCTTTCTGGCACTGCAAGCCTGGGCAGTTGTCTCTGTTATCTGGACTCAAGCCTATATTATGATGGTCACCTGGTTGTCCCATCTCATGTTTCATGCGCATAAGAGGCTGACCTTAAGCATGAGCACAAGGTCCAGAATTTTCCTTGCGACCTTCTATTAGATTTCTCCAGCCCAGGTACTCTAGCTAGCTCACCTTGAGGACCATTCGCAAGCTGATGCTGTAGAGTGTGGCTTCTAGAAGCTGAGGACTCTCCCATATCAGAAGGGCTACCTCTCATGAGCACTTAACTAAAGGGAGAGTCTTAGAAGTAGGAGCAGCAATATGTAACTCATGGATTTTGAGATGATTTATCCCATCCTTCTTCAGCCAAAGACAGTAAGCCTTAGCTGAAGACCAGTTGCTTTTGGAAGAGTATTGTGCTCACATGCATATTCTTGCATATACTTAATCAGATATGGGTTCATGTCCATATAGAACAGTTAAAAGCCTGATCTGTGTCTGCCACAGGATCTGCGTTCAAGGTTCTTTTTGCATTCTTTTGAAAATATTCAAGAACGTTACAAGAAAAGCAAAAAGTGCAGGATAATTTTGTACATTAGGTTCTTGTTCATGGCTCTGTGTTCCATGCTGAAGATATTCGTGATAGTTACTAAATCGAATAAATCCTACAATACAGGCAAACCTCAGTACATGTAAGTTAACACAGTTTTATTTTACACTCCTGGTAGGATGGGGAGGAGAACGTTGTTATTTATTTATATATATATATTAAGATAATTTATATCCCAGCTTTCGACAAAATATAGAATGCTCGAAGGGCTCGGGGTGTAGAACGCAGATTTTGTTTTGCCCCCCTTATTTTCAGCATAGGACCAAGGAAGAGGAGAGGGGATTATCATTCCTCTAGAACAGCCTTTTCCAATCGGATGCCCTCCATATGTCTTGGACTACACCTCCCATCAGCCCCAGCCAGCCTGAGGGCTGGCAAATGCTGGCAAATGCTGATGTAGAACACAAGGGAACAATAGTGATGCTGATGTAAAGGGTCGTGTGCTGAGCAAAGAAGCTCCACACTGTCTTCACTGGGAGCTCAGGTTCCTTATAGTTGAACAGGGATATTTTGGGACACTGAAATTTTCTTTTAGAATTGTGAATACGATAGTTTTGTTCTCCTCCCCGGTGGTGGCTTACATACTCAGGAATTTGCAGTAGCAACCAGGTGCTGCGTTAGGTCAGTCTTTGTGGTCTGATTATGTCTATGCCTGTTTCTGAAACCCTCTTGATATTTACGTATTTATTAGATTCCTATCCTGTCTTTCCACCTCCATGTTCGAGGAGACAAACCAAATAGCCATTACACGAAACTACTGTAACAAATCAGTCAAGAAGCATCGAAGTAAAGTACAATCAAAGTACAATCAAAGGGACAGTGTTTCTTGATGGAAAATGGGAGAGCCTGGTTTGGACCCTCCTGCTGCTGGCAGTTGGTTGTGTCCTACGATGTCATTAGTGTACAAAGAGAGAAGCCAAAGCGTGGGCAGGTACAAAGCCCTTCTGCTATCCACGATCACTGTGCAGTTCAGCATCATAGCTCCTTGTACCCCTCCAGATGTTTTTGACCACAACTCCATCAGCCCCAGCCAGCATGACTAATGGTCAGGGAGGATGGGAGATGGAGTGAAGCATAGAAGGACCACTGTACAAGTATTGACATTTGTGGGCATCTATGCACTTTAGTGCAGGTTCCGAAGCTAACCACAAACTACTTATTTATGTGTGTGCTGCTTATCAGGGCAGGGGAAAGTGTGGCGCAGTATAAGTAGGATTTCATATTGAAGTGTTTGTGGGGGATGAGAGTATCCTGGCTGTTCTCTTCTGGGCTCCCAAGGGAGCCACAGCATCCAAAATGCACTTCTGTCAGCTTCTTCGGTTTCCATTGGGAGCAAAATGGGAAGCTGCGGGGGGGGACCATCAGAGAAACCTCATTCCAATCCTTTAACCTTCTAAACCCAGTTTCTCTTTCCTCCCTTGATAGAATTTTTTTGCTTGGCACACTTGTTTCATGCAAGAGGCAGGTTGTGATCATGTAAAGCTGGATCCATATGATTGATTTGAGATGCTCTGCTGTCATGCAGATGAGTAAGTGGCCTGACATATGCAGAGCAGTACTGTTGATGTGTTGTCACTGAATGTGCCCCCCACCCCTGGCCTGTGCATGCAAGTTTGCCACTCAGGTCTTTTCTAGACCTGTAAAACGTGTGTGTAGAGGTGTATAATGCATATGACTGGCGACGTGAGTATATAGTGTCAAACTCCATGAATTAGAACTTTGCAATCAGTGTTAAGTCTCCCTACTCCCTATGTATCTTCTTCACTTTTGGGGTGTATAATCGCATCGGATCATGAAAACTTTCTCATTCAATGATCATTTCCCGAGGGCATTCACACAAACACCAGTAACACAATTCCCTCCGCCAGTCCTACTTGACACTCCTTTTGAAAGAAAGAAAGAAAGAAAGAAAGAAAGACTGTCAAAAGATTCCAAGGGCTCAGCTGAATCTACAGTTCACAGATAGCTTTCACTGTGACTTCAATTTCCATTGCAACCCAGATCTATAAGACAGCAACCCTGGCTGGCATTGATGGCATTCAATACTGCTGTAGCTTATAAAGTGAAGTAATTGAGGCATTGGAGGTTGGCAGTAAGGCCTCCAACACTGAATTATCAGGTGGTTCGTTAGCAGGCAGCAGCTGCTACTCAGAAGTTGTGCACCACCCTTTGCCAACCATAGGTTTTGGACTACAATGCTCACCTACCCAGGACAGTATATCCCCAAAACATTTGGAGGGCACCTGGTTGGCAAAGGCTGCTCTATTCTTTGCAGTGCTGGGTTTCTTTTTCTCACTGACAGCATTGGCTCTTTCGCATTCTCATCACTGAAGCAAAAAAATAATAAAGTAAAAAATGACTGGAAAATGAAATTTGTTTCCAAAGGCAACAATATGCTCCATGAAGTGCCATTAACTGAAATCCTTGCAATTCTCAGGCACTTGAAAACATAGAGGCTGAGTGATTAACTTACTGCATATTTGGTAGAAACGTGCACTTTGATCATAGGCTGTTTCTGAAGGGCATGCTATATATAGTATGAATGGTTCTGGAAAGGAAATGGGATATTATTACCAGTTCCTTTCTGCCCTGCACCTGGAAGGCTTTCAGTAATGTAGTGCTGATGGCTTCACTGAAAGGGCAGCGCAGGTATTTGTTAGGCTTGTGTACCATCGTATTCTTCGAATGCAATAGCCCTTTCTTACATGGTACTTGGAAGTCTCTGCGTAATGTAGGATAACCATTGCAACATGTTCCTGTATTTGAAACGTTATTAAAATATTTATGTGAAATCAAGCATGTGTTTTACTTGCTCTGCTTGCTGATCCCGAAGAGTATTACTTGGTAAATGGCTGTCAATGTTTTGTCTGGTATGTGACAACTCATAGGGTGAAAAACTGTTTGTGTCCTTGCGCATATGGAAGGACTTTTGATTCAGCAGAGATGTATGGTAATAGGAGGGGAGATAATTCCTGCTCTGTTTGGGACCCACCAGGATGGGGTGGAAGGTGGTCCCCCAACCATCTGGAGGAAATTTTGAGTTGCACTAGTTGCAAGCATGTTTTTAGTCAAATTCAAAGTGCTGGATATAAGGTCTACACCAGCAGATCTCCTAACCTACCCCACTACTTAGAGCAGCAAGGTTTGGGGAAACACAAGAGAGTCTTTTCTGTGGTGGCTCCATGGCTCTGGAATGCCTGACCAGCTGCTCTCCAGAAGGCTACCTGACTTCAGACATTTTGGAAGGCCTTGGAGTCCTGACTGTTTTATATGGCCTATTCATAATCAATGGGGGCTGGTATTTTTTATTTGAACTCCCAGACTTACAGAAAATATGTTTTGGATTTTGACCTGAGTGTTCTTTTATTGCTTTGGGAGAGAGTCTGTAGAAATGTTTATTCTGAGTTCTTAAGAATGCAAGCTTGAAGAAGGCAGTCTATATACATAATTTAAAACAAACAAATAACACTCAACGGGAAGCCTCAGCCAATCTCAGATCCCTGCCATGTGTCCCTCTTTGATACTGTTTGCTACAGTTATGTTTTTACATTTTAAGGTGTACATCTAAAATTGTAAGGCTGCAAGTCACTTCTACATATTTCACAGGAACCATTGACTCTGTGCTGCCATAGTCATTCCTGTCTTTTGCATCCCATCTTCATCATACGTTGCCAATTCAAATAATCAAAGCTCAGCTACTTTATGATGTGCAAATGTCCCACACTCCCACTGTGCTTATCACATCTTGTACGAAAGCACAAAGTCCAAGAGAATTAGGAACCAAAAGGTGGTGTTGGAGATACAGGCTTATTAACGGAGAAATCAAAGACCCCTGCCCCACTTCCCACCTCTAAAGGCATAATCTTCCCCCTCTTTTTTGCTCTATCAGTAGATCAGTATCAGCTGTCAAAAGCTCCCCCAAATTTTTTAGACCTCAGATGAAACAGATCCTAGCTTTTCTTCTGCATCATCTCAAGCAGTGATCTTCTGAATAAACATAAACCCAATTTTCTCAGCTGTTTCTGGCCTGCTGCATTTCAAAGACCTTATCTTCATAAGAAAGTCCAGGGATCTTTGAGGTCTATGCCCATCTGAAAATGCGGCACATCAATGAGGATAAGGCATTCAGGATTTTACTAACAGCAGTGTGTTAGGGCCATGATGGCTGGGGATGATGTGAGTCCACAACATCTGAAGAGCAACAGCTTCCCCAACCCTGCTATAAAACTGTACAATAAACAAAAACCTATGTATTTGGATTTCTGTTTCTTTAACCAAAGGGTGGGGAAATCTGTTGCCCTCTGCATATTGTTGGACTACATTTCCACCATCCCTGATAATTGCCCTTGCTGACTGGGGCTGATGAGAGTTGGAGTCCAACATCTGGAGGGCTATAAGTTAGTGACCCAGATCACCTAGCTGGTTCAGTTGGGCTGAATAATCGCAGTGCCCCTCTCTAGATGGCGCTGCAGCACAGAAAACAACACATTAGCTCTCTCCTGAGAGCTGCGCTGGTGCTGTAGGACCTAGGCAACCCAAGTCACTTTTTCGAATCCCCTTACAGTGTGATAAATATGCAAAAATGACCTGTTCTTACAGATCAAGGACTAATCCATTTCTTGAGGAAGAGTCTTCTTACAGCATGATGCACTATCCTAAAGCTACATTTGCTCACAGAAAGATTGCAACTGTTTCCAGTAAACAAAGATTTCCTTGAGAAGCAGCAGGTACACTAGACTGGCATGGCAATCTTTGCAGTCCAAGCCATTTATGCTGAAAAGGTGAACAACAGCCCTTTATTGGACCAAAGAGATGAGAAGAACCCAAACCCAAGGGCAACTCCTGGGTTACTTTTTTCCAGATCTTCTTTGAAAAAGGGCATGTTTACCTCTTGCTTCCCTCCACATGCAGCCATAAACTATGTAAGGCCGTGCATTGATAATCGTTTCTCTGGAATAACAGAAACAACTTTTTCCTTGTGGCTACTGTGATATTAACATTGCTCCAACACCGGTAGCTTGGAAGTACCGTATTTTTCATCCTATAGGGCGCACCGGCCCATAGGACGCACCTCGTTTTTTTGGGGGGGGAAATGAATAATAAAAAAATTACCCCCCCCCCAACTGCGGCTGCCACCCCAAGCCTTGCGGACACCCGCCAGAAGCAAGGGGAGCCCTCCGGAGGGCTCCCCGTGCTTCGGGCGGCAGGGTGCCGCCCCAAGCCTCGTGCGCCCGGCGGGACCTCCCGCCAGGCGCGCAAGGCTTACCGACACTAGCCTGAAGCACGGGGAGTCCTCCGGAGGGCTCCCCGTGCTTCCGGCGGCAGGCTGCCACCCCAAGCCTCCCGCCGGGTGTGCGAGGCTTGCGGACACTCGCCCAAAGCACGGGGAGTCCTCCAGAGGGCTCCCCGTGCTTTGGGCGGCAGGCTGCTGCCCGCAAGCCTTGTGAGCCCATGGGAACTCCCACAGGGCTTGCAAGGCTTGCGGATAGCTTCCTGAAGCCTGGAGAGCAAGAGGGGTCGGTGCGCACCGATGCCTCTCGCTCTCCAGGCTTCAGCGAAAGCCTGCATTCACCCCATAGGATGCACACACATTTCCCCTTCATTTTTGGAGGGGAAAAAGTGCGTCCTATGGGGCGAAAAATACGGTAAATGGAGATGGGTGAAATCTGTCTGAACTAGACTCAGAGAAGATTGGATAAAAATCCTGGCTTCCCTCCCACTCCCCTGCCAATCATCCCAGCCTCCAAATCATCCTTCCCATCACTCACCAGTTCTCCATAACACTTACCTCCTCCTTTATTTATGGTAGCTGGCCAGTGCAAGTGGTGGGAGGAGCAATGGTGGTATCTAAGAAGGACAGAGGCCTGTCTGCACTGTCCCTTGCTGTATTACTATGTTGAGTACCAGTAGGAAAGCTGTGGTGGTCCTTGGGATTTGTAGTTTTCCCAAGGCTAATTCCAGGTGGCAGCGGGTGGCCTCCCTCTTCTTTCTCTGAACATCTCTATTAGCTAGGCAAGAAGAGGAAAGCTGAGGCTGATGGAACAGGTGTTTAGTAGATGGGGAAAGGTGGCGAGTCAGCATTTCCCATGGGCCAAACCCAAAATTCTATAATAAAGCATCAAGCCTCTAAGAAGTGATTCTCTGCTCAACTCAGGCCTACAGATTTAAGTTTCTGTTCCTAGGACACAAACCCCAATGGACTTTTGAGTGATTGTACATAAGAACCTGCTGTTATTTGCCATTCAATTTTTCCCTCATTTATTAAACTTATTAAATTTATTAAACACTTTGGGAGTGCGAGCATTCATCCTGACACAGCACAAAAAGGTTTTTAAAGAGCACAATGTTACTTTCATTCCAGGCAAATCCTGATGAGCTCTAATCAACCTCCTTCAGCCCAAATGTACTATTTTAAAAGTGAATGTCTGAATCTTGTGAGAGATGGCCATTGGACTGGGCAAAAATTGATATCAACAGCATGGGGGAAGAACAAGCATTGGGATTCGTTTGACACAGTTGGGGCAGAGAAGGAATTTAATATGTTAGAACAAAGAGTTGGAAGGTCCCATGGTGGCCAACCAGGGGACACTTCTTGATGGCAAGAGCAGTTTGGCAATATAAACCAATTCCCTGGAGGGGTGATGGGCTCTCCATCACTGGAGGTCTTCAAACAGAGGCCATCTGTTGGGGATGGTCTAGCTCTGGATTTCCCACATCAAACAATGTGTCCCCTTCCAACTCTATGATGGTAATATATTTTACTTTAGAGACACATCAGCAAGCCGTCTGCTGCTGAACCACAGCTGGAGAGGTGTCCAACGATCTACTGGGTTCTGTACTTCTGTTGATCCTGTGACATCCTTTTCCAGATGTGCCTAAAGAAAGCATGAGACAAAGAATACATTAAAACAATAGCTTTCCTCCTTCAGGCAACCCTTTCAACATTGAATTGTCTGCTAAGGAGGAACTCCTGTGAATGACAGAAGATTCTGGAGCAGCGGTGCATGTTATTGGGAGCACAGCCAGTTCTGATGGAATATTGCCAATGGGGCTGTGGGGCATTGCCACACTTGAACCAAATGTGTACCCCAGCACAATGTAGTAGGGGGAAATCAGCAAAGGGACTAAAGGTCACCTTCCAGGGAAACCTTTCCACTCTTTCTGACCTCACTGCATTGGCTGCAACACCTGCACAGTTTGGCTGGCTAAGCTCCATTTATTTCAGTGGGGAAGTGAGCAGAGGATTACAGCTACAGCCCAAGGCAACAGAGCATTGTCAGGCAACTGCTTTGGTCCAAATGCCCTGAAGCTACTTGGCTGGTACTTGGCCCTCTGACCCATCCATGTTCAATGACAGGAAGGTGTTGGTTGCCAGCCAGGAAGCTGCAGTGCCTTCAATGGGGCGGGGGGATGTGAGTGTTGGAAGGGCCTCATTGGGTGGTTCCCCCTTGAGTTGGCCTTGACCACCTGGTTAAAAACAGATCTGGGCTGGATTGGTTGGGTTATATATCTCACTTACAGACTATCAGCCTTTTGGCAAACATCTCTCACCCATCTGGGTAGATGCTGGTGATATGTCCATTATAAAGTGCAGCTTCCTAACCCCCCAAGAAAGCAGGTGCATTGCGAGCAAGCAACAGTACTGAGGTGCTCTTACACAATAAACCTGTTTTCAACCTTCTATCCCCACCCCGCCCACAGTATTGGTCTGTGGTAAGAAAAGTACTAATAGGAAAAGCACTGGCAGCTGCCACTTGATGGTGACACTGTATAAACCCTGTGCAAAACCATCAGGGCAAATGCTCAGTAACTGGGCCTGTCTGGCACGGGTCATCTTTTCCCAATACTCACTCTGTTGCTTCACCCTTTTGCATCTATGTTTTATCAAATGGCACAGGACAGGAGGTGCCACATGAATGCGGCTATCCTAAGCAGAAGAGGAAAGCGCAACCTGCTGCAGCCGTGGTTTGAAGCGGCACGAAGGAGCTGCCTACCATGCAAACCTGATGCAGAACTGGGCAGGAAGTGAGGCCATCACAAAGGAGTCTGTGGCTGTAGCTGACATCACCGTGCGCCTTAGAGGCGGGAAATGATACGACAGCAGAAGTCGGAGAGGAAATGGACTCAAACAAGTGAGGTTAAACACCCTGGCATTTATCAGGTGGCATCTACATCAACTTTCTTAGAAATCAAGGCAGTGCTTGTCAGTCACCAGCTTATTTCATACGTCACATGATTAAACAAACCTAACAGGCAGCAGGGTGACACCTCTTCTGTCTCTCCCTTTTAACTTCAAGCCTTAACAACAACAACAAAAATTGATGAGTGGCTTCCTGCAATGCGCTATGGTGCCTCCAGCCCCATTTATGCGAGGGCTGATTCTCATGTTATCTGCAGAAGCCCCACTTGAATGCCACAAACCTTCTGTGGCAGGGCACGATGTATTAGAACTTGGGTTGCTGCTCCCTTGAATGCTAGCTTTCTGAAATTCTTCCTCCTGGACAACAAGCTGCAAGAGAAATGTAAGCATCCGACATGAATGATAAGGCTATTGACAGTTACTAGCCATGATGGCTCTTTCTGCCCCCATTATGCCACTTGGTAACAGTTGCTGAGAATGACACATGGAGAGAGGGCTGTTGCACCCAGGTTCTGCTTCTGGCTTCCCATAGCAGCCCCAAGAGGCTGGAAAAGGTGGGCCTTTGGTCTGATCCACTAGGGGCTCTTCTGATGGCCCTGTGACACTGATAGGGGCTGTGACCCTGCTTGCTTTGCTGCCAACCATCTCTACACATTGCCAAACCCTCATTCCTCCCCACTATGCTCTTTGCTCACCAAACCCACCTACCCCCTTCGCCAAAACACCACTTTCTGCACCATAGGTGCCAACTCCCTGAGGCCCTAGGTAAAGGGTAAAGGGACTCCTGACCATTAGGTCCAGTCATGGCCGACTCTGGGGTTGCGGCACTAATCTCGCTTTATTGACCGAGGAAGCCGGCGTACAGCTTCCGGATCATGTGGCCAGCAAGACTAAGCCGCTTCTGGCAAACCAGAGCAGCGCACGGAAATGCCATTTACCTTCCCACCAGAGCTGTGCCTATTTATCTACTTGCACTTTGACCTGCTTTCAAACTGCTAGGTTGGCAGGAGTAGGGACCAAGCAACGGGAGCTCACCCCGTCGCGGGGATTCGAACCGCCGACCTTCTGATTGGCAAGTCCTAGGCTCTGTGGTTTAACCCACAGCACCACTGAGGCCCTGAGCACCCACAAAATTCCCCATGAATGGGCTGGGCACCCACAAATTTTGGTGCCAGGGCCATGCATGCTGTATGGCACCCATGGCCCCGGGCACCCACAGTTACGGAGCCAAGCTGGCACTCCTGTTCTGCACCCCTTTGCTTACCTGTCCTGCCAACCCCTCCTATGCTGTGCTTTAAATGCACGGTGTGGACATGACCTAGGCTTAGGTATTACGGTAACAAACCTCTCCTTCTGCTTCAGATTCCACATTGTCTCTAGCAGTGTATCAGATATACAGTTGCAAAGCTATGTTGTGTGAGTCATGACGGAGCCTTTCCCCCTCTCTGTGTTGCTGGCAGTTTAACCACAGGCCAGCCTATGTCAGCAGGTGTCTTACTGCTAGTCACTGTGACGGTTCTGAATACTTAGCAAACAGCCTCCTCCTGTTTGTATTTTTAGTATGGGGTATTGTTTACGATTTTTAAAACTGCAAGTTGCCTTGACCATTCCAGAACATGGGTAATAAGAGATCTCTATGCACAGGTGATAGAAGCTAACTAATTTACTAAAATACTAGAAATGTGTGTTTGTGTGTGTGGGGGGGTGATACAATTTTAAACAGATTATTAGGTTCTGTTGTTGAGAAACATCTTCTATCTCCATAGATCAATTGTCACAGAGCCCGAAGTAAAAGGACTAACGCAATTAGGGCACTAACTGATGAAGAATCTTAGGGCAAGCCTGTTCATATTTACTTGGAAGCAAGTCCTACTATGTTTAGTGGAGCCTATTCCCAAATAAGTGTGTTTAGGACTGCAGCTGTCCTCTTGGTTGCTAAGGGGTGATGGTAAAAAATGGAATTTAAACCGCATGTAGATAAACACTGGGGAACCTGTGGCCTTCCAGATGTACTGGACTCTCCTTCCTTGGAGGTTTTTAAGCAGAGGTTGGATGGCCATCTGTCATGGATGCTTTAGTTGAGATTCTTTTCTTTTTTTTAAAAGATATTTATTGTCATTTCAACATATTACAAAAATTAGAAAAAATAGAAAAAAATAAAAGAAAGAGAAAATACAAAATAAAAACAGTTAAAAACAAATCAGTCTTTCCATAACTTATCTTTCATTTACTTGTTTCTCTGACCTCCTCACACCTCCCCTTCTTGTATTCCAATTCAGTTGGTTAATTCAGCAAATCCTTTCCCTCTTTAATTTTATCTTACTCTTTTATTTTAATATATTATAGCTTTAAATTATCACCCATTAACAATCCATTTTTACATACTCCTTAACATTGCTGCTAAGCTTTAGTTGAGATTCTTGCCTTGCAGGGGGTTGAACTAGATGACCCCTGGGGTCCCTTCCAACTCTACAATTCTATGAACATCTGGAGGGCAACATTTTCCATTAGGCTATTGGAATAGACTGGCTGCTGGCCCATCCATCAGAAGCACAGTGGCTTGCCTCAAGATTTCAGGCTCATTCTTTTTGCTGGTTGATACTAAAGTTTGTTCTCAATCTCTTGTATGCGAGCTGATCTTGCACATTTCATGGCATTATTGATGAGGAGCAATTTCAAATGTCCCAAATATGCTGTATGAATGGATGTGCTAGTTCGTCCTCTCCCCAGAGTTTGGTCACTCCCCAGATGTAACTTGATCCCAGGCTTATGTCATCAATCTTTAGGAACATCAGGTGCCACTTCTTTTTTTTAAAAAAATGCATTTTTGATTCCATTTAACTTACCCATTTCCGTGGTCGACCCCTGGGCCTTTTTTCAACCGAGGTGTGTACCTGCAATAATGGAGAAACAAAAAGAACCTTCTCTTTAGTCAACAGGTGGTCACCGAAGCAAAGGAAAGAGAAACTCTACATTTTCCCCCTCAAAGTGAAGTGCCTAAATGACTCTCTCTCTCTCTCTGAGATTTCTTTGAAAAGGGGCCATAGTGAAAGATAAACAGTGATACATGATAGCATGAGCATTAAGAAGATGACTGGGAAACAGAACAAAGGAATTGAGGAAGCTGCCATATATAGAGTCAGGCCACTGGTCTATCTAGTTCAGTATTATTGTCTATGCTGACTGGCAGCAGCTCTCGAGATTCTCCAATCAGAGGCTCCCTAGGCTCCCTTGGCAAGGAGCTGTATCACTGCCCCCTGCCCTTTGTGACCTTGGCAAGCAATGTTGGCTGCCCGAAGCAGCAGAGGAGCAGCTCAGGGAGCGCACAGGCAGGTGTTCAGGCTCCTAGTCACGCCAAGCCAGAGTGGAGAGGTATGGTTTTTGTGTCCCTCTGTGCTTGCGCCCTTGGTGGGGCCAACCTGGCTAGCTCCTAGGTACACCCCTGTTTCAGGGTCTTTGCCAGCCTTCCCTGGAAATTGGATCTATAACCCTCTAAGCAGATGCTCTACCCACGAGCTATGGGTCCTTCTCTAAGTAAGCTATTGGCAACAGAGAGGAAGGTGCTGAAGATGCTTAGGTCGATGCAGGTGGTGCAGTGCATTTTGCCTCAAGCACCAGAACGAGACATGTCGCCCCTAGCAGAGGCTAGCCTATGTCGGGTCTTTGCTGAGCATTCATTCTGAATTCATCTTGGTTTGCTTGCACAGTGATTATGTGGCTTCCCCTTCATCACTCATCTATCCCACACTTTTCTGTGCATTTCCCTGTCACTTTCCTAACTGCAAACCCACCACCTCTTTTAAAAAGTGGATTCGTTACACAACGGCAACTGAGCTCTTTAATGCAATTTAATCCACTAGGGGGCAGTTCATGAGAACCTGGCAGTGATTTATATTACAGTAGTGGAGAATTATGAAAACAAAAACTGGACAACAGCAGCTGCCCAAGGGAGACGATGTTGAGTTTGCAGCTGGTGAAATATATTTATGCAGAGGTGGTAGATAATTAAAGGAGGCTTCTAGGTTGCATGGAATTTGCATGTGAATTTAATCATTTCTAAAGCTATAGGAATGAGAGGATGCCAAATGCTTAAAGACGGGCACATATTACATCACAATTAATGCAGCATTGCTGGTGAGGTTATTCTTCAATCTTTGGTGGGAATGCCCCTGGGTTTCATTATTCTGGTCCCAAGCTTACCAAAAAATAACTAAAATAATTAAATCACCTGTTCAGGCTTCCTAGTAACTGTTATTATTGAATATGTAGATGGACAACATGAGAGCTTGTTGCTCTAAAGAGCTTCTGACTTGGATGTTAGCTGCAGCTGGGATTTCAATAGCCTAGCAATGGAAAACCTTGAAAAATCTGCATTTGGCTGTGTGGTATAAGAACCTATAGAATTTGGCTACCAGAGGGGGGAAATCACACACCAATTGTGAGTTTCCAGGAGGTTGGAGGATCCAGAACATTTCTATGCCATCTGGTGGGATTTTATTTCTTATGCTTGATATTCGCCATCTACGTCCACTCGGGAAGTATCTATTTCTTGATTTATATTGGTGTGTTACCATTTCCTTTTCTTACAATTTATTGCTTATCAGCTTTTTATATGGTATGATGCAATGGCCAGCTAATAATGAGGTGCTAATAATAATAAAATTTTGAAAATAATAATAATAAAGATGGACACCTTCCATCTCTCCCTTCTCGGGGGATATGGGCTGAGTGCCAATCAGCATGGAAGCTCTTTCTGTCACTGGTTCTTACCATCTGTCCACTTCCAGCACTCAGCTTTTTGCTTCCTTTTGGCCTTCCACGAGGTTTCTTTGGTGGCAATGGCCCAAGAGGCTCCTGTTCAGATAGGGAAGGGGCATTTACTTGTACAGTACAGAGCAAAGATTGTGTATTTCACACACATTAAAAGGGCAGCAGCACCAGCACAAAACAAAAGCAACCAGAAATCGAACAGGAATTTTATTAACCCAAGTGCTTTTGTGCAACAAGCTCTTTATCAGGACAAACAGTAAGGAGCAGCTCATATCCACTGCAATTTCTTAGATGGATAGCTGCAAAAGTAGGGACAGTCCTAACCTACAGTAAGTCTCACTGACTTCAGTGGGGCTTATTCCCCAGTTAAGTGGGGTTATGGTTGCAGCCTATGTCACTCTCAGAGTAGAAATCATTTAAGTTCGCTGAGTTAATTGATTGCAATAGGCCTACCCTGAGTACAAGGGTGCCAACTTGAGTAAAATATTGCCAGGGGGGGGGGTAGGTAAGCCCTGCCCCACACAATTGATCAAATATTTTATTGGGCCCCCTGAAGGGACATTGGCCCCTAGGAGTTGACTTCTATGCCCAAGTATAACTTCCATGCAGCCCTTGCATTGCATTTGTCAAAATTCAAATCGGGCCATGCCTTAATCCAAGACAAAATGTTAAGAATTTTTATCATATAAGCTTAAATAAAATAAAATAAAATAGGTATGTGATTATGCAAATGTTTTCATTCTGTGGGAGAATGATGAATGCCCTCCAATGAGAAGAGAGACCTTAACATTATTTTTTTTTTAAAAAAGGAAGTAGTGGATAAATAAAACTAGAACAAATATCATTAAAGGAGAGGGGGAAAGAATAGCTGTAAATGAACATGGAGTAAAGGTGAAACAAATATTTACAAAGATTAGAAATTTGGCAATTGTTCCACTTAAATCATGTATAATTTTGAATAAAGATATTTCAAAGTAAAATATTTTGCATATGCCTTTGAATATGTGACATTTGTAACTCATCATGCAAAACCCAACTGATTAAGAACTCTGGAGTGTTTCAGTTTTGGCAATCCAAAATCTCATAAGCAACCAACTGTCAGCTATTCATTACCATTTCATGTTATCCACACAATTCTATGAGATAAAAAGTGACATGCACAGCGACTATAAAACACAAGTACTCATTCTTCGCCAACCATTAAATACTGTCAACCAAAGCAGTGAATTGCAAGCCACGTTCTTGCAATGGTGAGGTGCTTTGGAAGCCTATTAAGAATTTGCCAGTGTGGACTGAGGGCAAATGATGTAGCCATGATACTGATGCTAAGCATCTTTGGATCTGGTTAGTGCCTGGATGGGAGATTTCAAGGGAAACTGCTGTATACTGCCTTAAATTTCATGGATATAAAGCATGGTATAAATGTTCTAGATAAAGATTTCCCAATGAGAAAAACAACAGCTCGTCCATCACCAGTGTCGGATTTACATATAAGCTAAACAAGCTATAGCTTAGGGCCCCACTATCTTGCCCCCCCCCCAAATAATTAAAGTAAAAACAACACCTGGATGTACATTTCCAAAATATAAGATAAAAAACAAATAAAATAAAACCTATATATAGCAAATGGCTTTAGGTACCTATTAGGTCCATAAATTGCCATATAGCATATATTCAACACAAAAAAAACCAGTGACAATTTGTTGTTGACAAAGGACAGCTGGACATATAAAGGGTCCCATTACCTTCAGTAGCTTAGGGCCTCATCAAACCTAAATCTGGCCCTGTATTGATATTCTACTGTGCTGTTACAGCAATAGGGGGGGCAATGTGTATATCAAGGTCAGCAAGGTTTATCTTGCCTGGGCCGGATTGGTCCTCCGGAGATCCCTCCATGGGCCGGATCACACGCACGCCTGCGATTTTTGGCATCTATGTATGCAATTTTCGACGCCCCGGAAGCAAGTCCCTGGACCACGCTGTGGCAACTTAGTGCAGCGCACGAGCAGGTGGTTCAGTTCAGGGGTGGCTCGTGGGCTGGTCAAACGACCTCTGTGGGCTGCTTCCGGCCCATGGGCCTTAGGTTGCTGACCCCTGGTGTATATTCTAGGATGTTCTAACAGTGCATGAGAGTTATGTGAATTCTGCTCCATTTGGAGTATGAACTCTAGAGGATGCCCCAGAATCCTTTGCAACATGGAGCAGTTCCTTGGCAGGTATAGTAAGTGTTCCCTGAAAAAAATAAAATATGAAAACCACTACTATATACTAAGTGTAGCATTGCAGCAACGCTGTCAGATATATAAAGACTACTATCCAAATGCTGCAGTGTATCAACTCGCAAATATCGAGAGAACATTTGAGTGACCAGGAAACTTCAAGAGAGTATTTGACATCGATATTTGCAAAAGAGAATTCTGAGGATAATGTTGTGAGAACAACTTCATTTTCTTTCCAAGATGGGGCAAGAGCAGTGCAAATGTTATTGAGCATCACTGGTAAATTTCAGTTCCTTTTAAAAACAGGTGTATGGCGAGAAAAGAGATTTCCCAGGGCATACAGGTCAGCAGATAAACAAACATATGTCACCCTCCACTTAGAACTGAGTCATTCCATGTTGCACATCAAAATGTTTAGAGCCATTTTGGCAGTCCAGTATTATTCTAGATGCTTTCAACTACAACTTGCACCAACCCCAGTCAGCACAGAGCCCAGTTCCTGGTTTCAAGAAGGAATGGGGTTTGGAGACATCTCCGGACCTTTTGGACTTCCCTTTCTAATCTTCAGCCAATCTCTCAAGGTAAGGAGACCTCCCTGGCTACATAAGATGTGCCCCTTCACATGCCTGTGAAGGTGGCCCTAGCTGTCTCAACCATATTCTGTATTAGCAGCTGATACTGAAGAAATGAATCACGTTCCTCTTTGAAGCTGTAAGATATGCTGCTAGATATGCCTTTCCCAGTTTAGCCAAGGTTGAACAATCAACCAGTCACTCACTTAACAGCAGACAGGTTAATTTCTTGCCTAGTAGAATGTCTTGCCTAGTAGAAAAAAAGAGCCCTTGAACTCAAACATTAGAGCTTTCTGGACATGCCGAACTGTTCTGAGGTGGGTCACAACTAAGTTTAGTCATTCTAATAATGCCACTTTCTTTATGTCTAAAAAACTGTCATCAGCTTCCTTCTTATAAATCTTAACATGGTGAGAAGGCAAAGCGCCGAGGCTGAACACTTACCTGCGGCTGCTTCCTCGGCCGTCCCCTCTTTCGTTTGGGCAGCTCGGTCGGAACAGTGGACCCTGGTCCTGCCTGCTTCCCAATGTTGCTCATAGCGGCACTTCACCAGTCTCTGGAGATGATCAGCCAATGGTTTTTCCCACGCTGCAGCCTTTTAAAGGAACAGGAGTGAACAATCCCACTTCTACCCTGCTTGCTCTCAGCTGTACGCTGCAGAAGGAGGAATGCAGGCACATTTGACGGAGCACTCCCCTCGAGGCTTTTAATACCCCACCGGATGAATCTTAGGACAAGGTATCATCATGTTCTTCCACCTTTTCCTTCCATCCTCAGCGAGTCCCAAAGTCTTTATGGAGGCCCTCAACAGTACCTATCTGTGGGTTGTGTTAGCTCCAAAGGGCTAAGGGATGTTCTCCTGCATGTCTCCCACAGAAGGCTCCACACAACAACTTACCATAAATGATGGAGGAACCAACTGGAGGTAGCCAGTTCAGTGGAGTTTATGCAGAAGAACTTTTCAGCTCTGTGCAACCCAGGCTAGTGGTCAAATATTCAACAAAAATAAGCTTCCTCCCCAAGGAGGACAGAGAAAAGCATCTGAAAGAAGAGGGTATACTAGGCAGGATCACCTGCAACATTTTAACACTATTTCTTGTCCCTCCCTCTGTACCAAAGATTCATTAAGAGAATCATCTGAGCAGCATCAGGGCAAAGGTGATTTCCCAGTTTCTTTTAACAGGCAATCCACATGTGCATTTTAGATACAGACCCAGAAAGGTGATGAAGAAAGAGGAAGCTTACCTGTCAAGAACTTAGATAACACAACTTGCTCTGGCCCCAGCACACTCAGGCACCTAAGGAAGGGAGCGGGGAGTCGAGAAAGAGTGGTTCAGTGAGTCACCCTTTTCCTGCGCGGGGTGGGGAGGGGTGGGGAGGTGGATCGCTAGTTTTGAGAGCTACGTATGTTCATTTCAGGAGCCTCACTCTTCACAATGCCTGTCTGCAGTTCACTCCTGGTTAGTGATATGGAAAGCAGGTTGAGTGCTGCTGCCTATGTTCTAGTGATGGCAGTCTTGAGCTGTGGCAGCAAGTGAAACTTGAAAACGTTCACTTTTTAACTCAGCTAGACTCAGACAGGGAGGGAAACCCCACCAACCCAACCAGAAAGCGCTGGTTCTCTGAGCTTCCCCATTTACTACAAATAAAACCAATTTCCTAAAGAGCGAGCAAGAGGGATCTGAACAGAGAGGACATAACGTTTTTACGCAGCAGCAGCGAAAAGAGGGTGATTCCAAGCATCGTGACCTTGTTTCTCTAAAACTTCTTTCTCATATGAAGAAATGAAACGTACACTGGGTTTGAGATGAGGCAGAGTAGTTCTAGGTCTGCATGCAAAACTCTTTGGGGCTTTTGTCATACGTCAGCCTTCACAGTGACACACAGGACTGGAAACTTACCCAGATTAGAATTAAACAGGCACAGCTAGGAATTTAAACTAAGGTCAGGCCTGCAACACAGATGCCTGAGTTTCTAGTCGGCCACTGATGTGAGCAAGTGGAAGCACAAGAAAGAGAGCACTCGCTTCTCCCCAAAGAGCATGTGAAGCTGTCTTATACTGAGTAAGACTAGTTAAACCTGCAGTCCTGTTTCCCTATTTCTCCAGGGACTCAACCAGAGGTCATTTGCTACAGGAGGCTTTCCACTGTAGAAGCCAGGAATTGAACCTGGGAACGTCTAATACAAAGCTTGTGCTCTTCCACTGAACCATGGAAGGTCATTCCCTAACAGAAAAGTCCTGCTTTTTAGTTTTTTGGATGGACCAGCCTTACAAAGTGCAAGGACTACCTCTGTTATCCTAGGTAAATGTAAAGGTAAAGGGACCCCTGACGATTGGGTACAGTCGCGGATGACTCTGGGGTTGCGGCGCTTATATCGCTTTATTGGCCGAGGGAGCCGGCGTACAGCTTCCGGGTCATGTGGCCAGCATGACTAAGCCACTTCTGGCGAACCAGAGCAGCACACAGAAACGCCGTTTACCTTCCCGCCGGAGTGGCACCTATTTATCTACTTGTACTTTGAACTGCTTTCGAACTGATAGGTTGGCAGGAGCAGGGACTGAGCAACGGGAGCTCACCCTGTTGTGGGGATTCAAGCCGCTGACCTTCTGATCGGCAAGTCCTAGGCTCTGTGGTTTAACCCACAGCGCCACCCGCGTTATCCTAGCATGTACCAAATAGCTACACATCGCTGCTAATATTTCACCCCTAAGTCTATTGATGCTGTTTTACTCTGTTAAAGAGTGAGGCCCTAAGTAGACTTGCTTCCCCCTAAGAGAGGAAATAGATGCCCTGCTTAGGATCCGCTGGATCCAGATGCAGACAAAAAGAAAGAGTCAGTAAGTGCGTGTGAAACATATGAATTCTTCACCCCAAAGCAGAATGATCTGCCTTACAGATCTGGGGTCCTAGGCATCAGCTGGGGAGTGAGTCTGGTTTAAGCGTTAACAGCATATAAAAACCTACAGTGTTGAAAAAATAGTCTCACCCAGCACGAGCTGAGGAGGATGGGAAAGCCACTCAAAGTCACACAGGCGGGAAGTCATCTATCTTTGTGAAATACAACAGTTAAGACACTTAGATGGGTCCTTCCAAACTCAGTGTGGTCTTTATTTCATTCCACATCCTCAGCAAAAACCAACAACCCTGTGGCCTGTGGTAGTAGGATTTCCACTCTTTGCAGACTGTACTGGAAACAATGACGGCTTCCTGATTTCACTCACACCAAGTGATTTATGGCTGCACACCACATTTTGCAGAAGAGAATGTTTTCAAGTTATTACTCTCTGAACCTGTGCAGATAAGGAATGCAAAGAGGACCTCTCCAGAACACAGAAAGCCAGGTGCACAGGCTAGATTAGCTAGGCTAGATGAATATATGTATCTGGAGATGTTGGTAGACAGGGTGAACATGGAGCCAGAGGCAGTGCTACTCATGCACCCAGTTACCCCAGGTTCTCACGGGGTTAATATTCTCTCTCTCTCTCTCTCTCCTCTCATATCGAGACTTATTTGGTCACTCAGATGAAATTAATCTTGCAATGTGAATCAGAACCCCCATATCAGCACTCATCATATCACACACATCTTCTTTTCAAAATACACTAACATTATTCTGGGATCAAGGACAGGGAACACACACACTAGAATATGAATCCTTGCCTTGCTGAGGTCCCACGGCAAAGCTCTTTGTAAAGGATGTATCATTGAGGGACTCTAAGGGTATGTGAGCCCCCTTCTTTATTAAAGGGACCTTCTGTTACATCCACATGGCCAAATTAAACACCCTCTCCCTCAACATTAACAAACCAAGTAAGAAATCTAAATTAGAAGAAATCATTTGAATCACTTTCTGCAGGCAGTTTTGGGGGACTGATTACGACTTGCAACTGCTCTGTTTCATGGAACACAGATTTCTTTTGAGCTTTAGACATTTTCTAGGTTGCACGTTTGCCAGATTCAACTAACCAGTCCTGCTGGTGGAAGCCAACTGGCACAATGGGAATTCTGCCCCTCTTCCCTAATTGCTCCCTCGCCAATTGGCTCAGGGGGTCAGGAGAATTCCCAGAGCAGTATGAAAAGAGAGGAAAAGGGAGATTGTTCCATCGGGCTGTTCTCAAATGGCTGAATAGGTATAATACAGGATAGGGTTCCTGTCTCTGTTGACAGCTGTGTAGATAGAAGAAGGTTAGATATGTAATGAGTGCTGAATTTCCCCTTTCTACATAACTTTTAAAGGGGCAGCAATCCTGACTTCCTTTGCATCCTATTCTTTCTTCTTCTGGGATGTGATGGGACATAACCCACAACTCCCTTGTCTTAAATGAGCTGGCAAAGGCACCATTTCCCTCTTGGGAAGCACCTGGTTGGGCATGCTGCCCTTTACGTCCCCCCAAATCCCTGCCTTTCATATGCTATACAGTGGTACCTCAGGTTAAGTACTTAATTCGTTCTGGAGGTTCGTTCTTAACCTGAAGCACCACTTTAGCTAAAGGGGCCTCCTGCTGCTGCCGCGCTGCCGGAGCACGATTTCTGTTCTCATCCTGAAGCAAAGTTTTTAACTTGAGGTACTATTTCTGGGTTAGCGGAGTCTGTAACCTGAAGCATATGTAACCTGAAGCGTACGTAACCCGAGGTACCACTGTAATGTTTTTGCTTATCTGTTCAGAATGTTTTGGGACAAACTGATCAGAGCAAAAGGTTGACAAGAGATTTCTTTGCTACAGTACCTGCATTTGCAGCTATGAGAATGGGCACATCAAAAATTAAATGGTTACATTCCAAGGTGCAGGAGTGGGGAAACTCTGGTGTTGGGACTCCAGTTCCCATCAGCCCTAGCCAGCACTGCCAATGATCAAGTATGAGTCCAGCAACAGATGGAGGGTTAAAGGTCTCCCATCCTTCCTCTATGGGTTTAAACTTTTTTAAACTGTTTGTGGCATCTGACTGAGAGCCCAGGCGAAGGTGAATTTTCCAAACTCAATTAAGTATTGAATGAGGTTCGCAGGAAAAGTTAATCCTTTTGTAGAAAATGGAAATAAGCAATAAATTCCTGATAGCTGAAGAGATTCCAGATAGCTTGTGGCAGCAATTATGGTAGGCATGTATGAAATCATCCTTGTGTATCAATTTGTTGGGGAATTACTATACATTGTTAACATGCTGGTTTTTAAGACGAAGGAGATGAAAGTAGAGCTGTCTTGGTGCTGGCTCTTCTTGTGGGTGAAGTAACCAAGAAAGTGGGAATCAGGTTTTCTAGATGAGAATCACTGCAAAACATTCCAAGACAGCAAGGATCTTTGCTCCATTACACCCTCAAAATATAATTTTTGGATGTTTTAATGAGTTAGGTATGAAACAGGAAACAGTTTCACTTAGAAACAGCAGCAATATGTTTAATTGCTCATTACTGGGGAAGAAAGAGGTGCCATCTATTCATGTGTGTGGAAATAAGTGGTGGCGCATGATTAGTTGTTTCAAGTTAACTCATTATGTTTGGTATAGAGAAAAATAAAGAAGATTAGAAATTGGCATTTGCTTAACAAGTTTTTTCCGTATTGGAGTAAAAATAGTGGTAATGTGGATAATGAAGATGAGCTGCATGTGCTGAATGGAATTATATTGAGGAAATAAGAGTTGAATATTTGCTAAACTGATATATTTATTACTGATACTGTATATTCATTATTTTGCATGCAATATATCATTCCCCCCCAGTACATTTATTAAAGAAAAATGAAGGTTTGTGGGTGGTAGATCTGATCCCTATCTTTAGGGTAAGATGGAATAGTTCACCTCCAAATGATGTGATCTTCAAATGGGAATTCGTTCTGTTGAGGTATGAGGAAAGGGAAAATTGGGGTATTGTTTATTTTAAGCATTTTTCAACCCTCATTTTCAGTCAACCAACTTTACAGATGAAATCCACCAAATTAGAATAAATAATGAAATTCCAAGGAACTAAAATAACATGATGCTGGATTCTGTGGGCATGACTAAGTCAGCACAGATGTCGCTGACACACATAGGAGCCAACTCCTAGGGACGAAGGCCCCTTCGGCTCTCGCAATAAAATATTTGAAAGGGTGCCCCCTCCCCAGTTAATAGGCATTGCCATTCAAATGGCGTGTGTTTGCCACATCTTGTGTGGAAGAGCACATCCTTGAGTGAGACTCTATCCTGCTGTTTGATACCCAAATTCTTCCTGATGCAGCGCATTGAGGCGTCACTCCTGATGGTTGTTAAGTTGCCCACAACTCACTTCCACAAAGCAGTGTGCTCAACACACAAGCCTGGTAGACTTTTATCATGAAACGTAGTGTAAAATTGACTTATAAAAATGCGAGAGTGACTCATGGAAGAAGAAAACAAAAGGAAAAGGCAGACAAAATACTGATTTCAGAATTTTTAAAAATTCTGGGTTAGGGGCTGGGTGGAATAGCCAACAATTATAGCAGTAGATGAAATACTCCAATTGTCCATGGGGTGGTGCCCTTCCATCACATATCTTAGAGGGGCTTTCTGTCTCTGCACTTTCCACTCAATAGTGACAAATATAAACACAACCACGTCATCTTTACATTCCCCTGGTGAAAGCGGCTGCATTTTGCAATGGGGTTAATTTATTCCTAGGGTTCCTGTCTGGTTGAGTTTAAAATGGCATAGCTTTTATTATTATTCTAATTATGTGCATTCCACATCTGGGAGATGGTGGTGATTTAGTATATATTTAGTGAACGAGCACATACAAATGGGTAATAGTCTTCTTTTTTCTATGACGACCCTAGTTGAAATATTCACAGAATATCCTGAGCACAGATAACTGGGCTGCTGGGGGATGGTTAGTATTCACAGGGATTTCTCAGATCTTGACCACAGCATCAAGGGGTACCTTGCATGGTCCATTGACAAGATACATAGAACATGTGCTCTCTATAATATTGGAAGTGCACCCTGAATGTTCCCCCTGCCCCAGGAGGGGGGAAGGCAGCAGAAACAGAAGAAAGTTGATTCACAAAACCGCTCCCACACCTGTGTTCACCTGACTATGTGTGAAGTGCAGGGGTGGTGGTGCGGAATCACACTGCAATTCAAAGGAAGGGTACATGCCTTTTTGTAAGGGAATGCAATGTATGATGCAGAGCCGAACACCTCCTATGGTAACTCCTATAACTACTGTCAGATCTAGTCCCTAGCCTTCAGAAACTGTCCAAATACTCAGTACCTTCAGACTGTTACCCATCGTGCTTGGGCACTGCCAATGGTTAGAAGGAAGCATGGCTGCATGCTCCCTGGCACATGCAGCATGTTCCTCAGCCTTTTGATAGCAATAGCCTAGGGGATTTCATTTCCAGCATCTTCCCTGGCTCTTCATCCTCCTGGGCAAATTGTTTACACAGTAAAGCTTTGGCCTGACGACGCAGTCTGAAACCACCTTCCCTGTTGGTCTACCCCCCAGGACTACCTTGATGGCCATGTGTGGGCCAATTTCACATGGACCCGTTTGAGGGATGAGACAGGAGGAGATGTTTGTGCAGACCAGCCAATCAGGGACAGCAGTGCTTATTGAAGGTAGATAATCCCTCTCCTAAGACTCAGCTACAGGGCCGGATTTAGGTTTGATGAGGCCCTAAGCTACTGAAGGTAAAAAGGTAAAGGTACCCCTGCCCGCACGGGCCAATCTTGCCAGACTCTAGGGTTGTGCGCTCATCTCACTCTATAGGCCGGGAGCCAGCGCTGTCCGCAGACACTTCCGGGTCATGTGGCCAGCGTGACAAGCTGCATCTGGTGAGCCAGCGCAGCACACGGAACGCCGTTTACCTTCCCACTGGTAAGCGGTCCCTATTTATCTACTTGCACCCGGGGGTGCTTTCAAACTGCTAGGTTGGCAGGTGCTGGGACCGAACGACGGGAGCGCACCCCACCACGGGGATTCGAACCGCCGACCATGTGATCGGCAAGTCCTAGGCGCTGAGGTTTTACCCACAGCGCCATCCGCGTCCCACTGAAGGTAATGGGGCCCTTTCTACGTCCAGCTGTCCTTTGTCAACAACAATTTGTCACTGTTTTTTTTTTTTTTTTTTTTTTGTGTTGAATATATGCTATATGGTAGTTTATGGACCTAATAGGTATCCAAAGCCATTTGCACATAACAAAATATGTATTTTATCAAACTAATTGTTGAACTGAAATGCAATTAAGAAGAAGTATATTAATAGTGAAATACAATTAAGAAGAAGTATATTTTTGGGGGGCCTCCAAGAGAGTGGCGCCCTAAGCTATAGCTTGTTTGCTTAGCTTATACGTAAATCCAGCACTGCTCAGCTCTCAGTGCAGTGACAGCCCACCTGCCCACCTGACCTCTTTCATGTCCTCCGTAGCATGAGTTCGCTAATGGGTTCTATTTGGCCTTGTCATTAAATAAATTACAAGTGGCAGGTTCCATGCAGGTAGTGGGAAAATACAGAAGCATCAGAGTGGTGAAAGGATATTTACACACTGTTTACTGACTTGGGGGGATTTGGGGGCAGGGAGCTAGTCCTCAAAGCTTATTGGCATGGGACTGATGACTGGGACGCAGGTGGTGCTGTGGTCTAAACCACAGAGCCTAGGGCTTTCCGATCTAAGGTCAGCAGTTCAAATCCCCGCGCCGGGGTGAGCTCCCATTGCTCAGTCCCAGCTCCTGCCAACCTAGCAGTTCGAAAGCACGTCAAAGTCCAAGTAGATAAATAGGTACCGCTCCTGCGGGAAGGTAAACGGTGTTTCTGTGCTCTGCTCTGGTTCACCAGAAGCAGCTTAGTCATGCTGGCCATGTGACCCGGAAGCTGTATACCGGCTCCCTTGGCCAGTAAAGCGAGATGAGCATCGCAACCCCAGAGTCGTCCGTGACTGGACCTAATGGTCAGGGGTCCCTTTACCTTTACCTTTACTGGCTTGGGGGGGGGGATTTGGGGGCAGGGAGCTCGTCCTCAAAGCTTATTGGCATGGGACTGATGACAGTGGTGGACTTTGGGCTTCAGCACTGCCCTGTGCAACACCAAAATTCTGTCACTCAACTTCTGTTGTTCATCATTTTTGTGGCATCCCCTGTAATGTCCTCTTGGCTTGGTGCCCAGTGCAGGTGAACCGGTCATGCTCCCCTATATCTGCATCTGCTGCTGATGCTGGTGGGACATCCGCCCGCACCTTTAGGTGCTGTGATCTAGTGCTTGAAGCCAGGGTGGATTCGAGAAACAAGGAGACATGGCCTAGCTCTCCCCTTCGTGATAAGTTGTTTGCTTTGACTAGTAGTTAAGCTGCAAGTCAGACAAGCAATACAATGAAGTTGTGAATCCAATTCCACCTTCATTCCAAGGACAAGCCTTGCCTCACCTTTTGAATAGTCCACCGGTGTACAACCTGCTCCCTGTCTTCTGGATTAAGCCTTGGTCACACCTTCAGCCTCTTAGAGTTGACACCTTGCCCTGGAAAAGAAAATATATATACTCATTTACACAGGCTTGCGATGCCCCTGAGATGAGGAGACCTACTTGTTATGCTAGTATGGGATTTGCTGCAGCTGCAGGTGTTGATCTGGCTTGGCCCCAAGGAGCTTGGCACCAGCATCCTGTTCATGCAGGGTTTGTGGAGGAGGTTTTGCAGCCAATGGTGTGTGCTTAATCCCCAATGAAGGCTTCCAGCTGGGGCCCAGTGGAATGATGGTTCTAAGCAGTGCTGGGATATAATCCTTCTCCATGTCACTCCTTCTGCATACTAGTTTGCACAGAGTCCAGCAACAGAATGAAGATTTTATGCTTGCTCCATAAAAGCCGTGCGAACAAGTCTAGCACCTGCACAGATGGCAGACCTTGTAAATATAGCTTATTTGAAAACAGCTGCATTGGCCATCCATGTACAATTCAAGATGCTGGCTTTCACTTATAAAACCTTGCAGAGACTGGGGCCTTAATTCTATTTTTAAAATGTTGATCATGGTTTTTTTTTGTGGGGATGGGCAACTTTCAATAACTCCTGATGTTATGGTTATCACCATAACAAACACTTTATTTTGAGCTGTACGTTTTAAAGAATAAAATAAAACTAGAGAAATCAGAGGCACAAACTGTCTTTGTGTACTCATAATACAGTGGTACCTTGATTCTCAAGTGCCTTGGTACTCAAATGCCTTGGTTCCCAAATGCTGAAAACCCGGAACTTAGTTTTTCAGAAGCCAAACATCCGATGCGTTTGTCAGCTATTGTTTCCAGGGTGCCTGCACCAATCAGAAGTTGCGCCTTGGTTTTTGAACATTTCAGAAGTCAAACAAACTACTGGAACAGATTAAGTTTGGCGCTTTTGTTTTTGCTATTTATTTTGCGTTGGTGTTTTTGAGGCTTAATTTGTTTTTGTGACTGTGTGGAACCCAGTTCAGCTACTGATTGATTGATTGTGTGACTGCAGGAAATGGATAAAAGCCCCTCATCCAAACAATGACTATCATCAGTGCAGGTAAGAAAAAAATAATAATTTAATTTTTATCATCTACAATACTGTCTTATTTATTTTATAGTACAGTACATTGATTAATGCTTTCATTTTATGGATCAATGGTCTCGTTAGATAGTAAAATTCATGTTAAATTGCTGTTTTAGGGGTTGTTTTTAAAAGTCTGGAACGGATTAATCCATTTTGCATTATTTTCTATGGGAAAACACGCCTTCGTTTTAGAATGCTTTGGTTTTGGAACGGACTTCCGGAATAGATTAAGTTTGAAAACCAAGGTACCACTGTACCTTGGCAAGTAGAATACTTTAGGCTGAAGCTTCCTTCAGGTGGGGGTGAGAAAAGGAGAGAAATGTTTTTCCTTTTTTTAAAGTCGTGCAGTTAGCAGCAAGTTGACATGCAGACATTTACAAGGTGAAACTGCTCCTGGCACGGCAAATCAGCAATGGATTAAAGCTTTGCCTAGTAGATGTCCATCAAGTCACTGTTTAAGAAACAGGAGTGGGGCCATTAAAAATGTATGGCGACCTTCTTCTACACACCTTGGGATGCCAGAGATGCTGCAGAGCTGTTCTGAAGAGTGTTTTGCCCCAGCATGTTCCAAGAGGACCCCTGGAGACAGAGCAGATCCCTCTGGAGATTGGCAGAACAACCCCACATTTGCTTTGCATGTGACTGGGAGTGGGGTGCAGAAATGCCACCCAGGGCCAGATAAGGCATTTAGAGGCCCTCAGCTCTGGAAAGATGATGGTACCAGCCATACGTGATGCAAAATAAAGATGACACTAAACCATAAAATAAAAAAAATAATTTTTTTGAACTGACACCAAGCTTACATGTATGCTGAAAATGCACAAGCTTCTTTTGAAATTTTCTGATTGCAAAATTATGGATAAGTTCATCAAACTGACTTGGCGAAGCATTTCTGCTTCCATGAACAGGAGGGAAAGTGAATCAAGTCTGTCCTGACACATTGTTGTTCTCCGAGGATTATTATTTCTTCTACTACTTCTTCTACTTCTACGTCTACGTCTACTTCTACTTCTACTTCTTCTTTTCAGCTCAGAAAAAAGAGGGCTGTGTGGAATATTTAGTAAGCATCAATGCTAGGAAAGTATGTAGTGTGGTCTCTGCATATGGACATACACATTGTATTCTGTCTTTCACAATTGTGTCATATAGCGCAATGTGACTGCATTTTTCTCTATTTCATTAGATTTGGGGCACATGTAACAGCAGAACTGCTATACTGCTCTACAGAGATTCCTGTTCAAGACAAGAGCGTATGAGTCAGCTAGCTTTTGAGGACCTTGTGCATATTGTTCATCAGATAAGTCTATATTGTTTAGAAAAGAATCTACTTGATACTTCTTCGTATGTGTCAGGGGTTCAGGAGCAGAGGCACAAGAAAGGGAGGAAATAGAGAGCGAGGGGGAGGAGTCCGAAGGAAATGTTAGCGATGACAGCGGTCCGAGGTCTCTGAGTCTTTCCAGCGAATCGGAAGATTCACAGAAAGGGGCGCCCATGGTCAGAGCAAGGGGGGTGCCTAGGGGGGCACCCCAGGAAGAAGGGGCCAGAGGGGACTCAGAGAGCAGCAGTCGGAAATCAGGACCAGCGTCCACACCAGAGTGCAGTAGGGGGGAGGAGTCCCAGGCATCGGGATCAGGCGGCGCACTGCCAGCGGGAGGACATGAGTCAGGATTGGCCACGCCTACATTGGGGAGCGAGGAAACGGTCGAGAGGAAGGTTGAAGGCTGGGCGCGCGCGCCAAGTTCAAATGTACAGGAGGGCGGCGCAGTTGGCAGCCCGGATAGGGAGCCAGGTCCCAAAGCCCGCCGAAAAGAGCGGGAGGAGTCAGGGGGGTCAACGTCAGCGTCAGAAGAATCCAGGAAGGAAGGGACCCCGGGGGGTAGCAGAACCCAGAGGAGAAAGGAGAGACGGAAGAGGTGGAGTAAGGCTAGAATCTTAAACTGGTGTACAGGGGGCGGAGATTCAGATGGAGCTTCGCCGATCTAAACCCTAGACGTAGAGCTGGGGCGCTCCGGCTTGAAAATGGAAACTGTACTTCAATAAAGACCTTTGTACATTACTACCAGCTAGCGTTGGTCCTCTGTGAGCTGGGACCTGGAGCCAGCTCTGACAGTATGCTTCACCATATTATCCATACTTTAGCTTCAGGTGTGTCAAATATGGTATAGTCAGTATACACATAATTTATCTCTGAGATTCAATGCTGTTTCTGGTGCGCTGCCATCATTTGCATTTTTTTCCTGATTCGCTTGTAGGACTGGGCTTCTTTGTAGTCAATATCAGGAAGATTGCTTTTTGATATGTCTTCAAATCTTTTGAGATCGTTCCTCAAAGTGTGCAAGTGCTCTGCTAATGACTGGCAGAGGTCTGCACATGTTTGCAAGTCCAATTCTTCTTCTCGGAGAGCTTGTCTTGTGCAATAAAAGCACTGCAGAATTTCAGTCCATGGGGTCAACATGAACACAAACTAGCTCTTGCATCTTGTTTGCAGTGCTTTCCGCCTCTCATACAGTTTCTCCCTCTTGTAATTGATCTTCAGCTATACTATCTAATGCACCCACAATCTTTGAGTAGGACTGCACTTGTTGCCATGTGCCTCCCAGAGAGAGATTTCAAGTAGAGTGTAAGGAAATTTAACAAACTCTTTATTTTCCCTGTGGTGGCTTCTTCAGTGCTTTTCAAATGAAATCCTTTCACATCTATCACATCACATCTCTTTCTTCCATTGAAGTCAATAGGGAGGGTTTTTGGTGTGCTGGGTCTGGGGACAGCTGTGCTATCCATACTTCCTGTGTTGCCCATGCCCTGTGCAGGACTCTGCCCCATTCCAGCCATTCTGTCATGTTGCTTGGCCAGTGGAACATCTACACTGGCATCAGCATGTTCTGACAGCATAGCTGTTTTGGTGGCAGAGTACCTGGTGTTGCACTCATGTGGCAGCGGTTTCACTGAATGCTATGGCACCTCAGCTAGGTCATCTAGAATACAGGACTGTGCCTTATGCCTTCTAGTTGCTGAAGGACAAAATACACTAGGGACTTACACTCTATAATTCATCAGATTATGCTAATACCTTGGAGGCCAAAGTCCGTGAATTGATGTTGTTGTTCATGCCTGCTAATAGTTTAGGGAGCTGCTGCATCTCTGCCAAAGAGAAGGGATCTGTGACTCTTCTTGGTTCTTGTTTGCTAGTGAAGCCAGTGGATGCATCTGGAATTCTGAATTGCCACAGTTAGCGCATTGACCTTGCCTGATAAGGTTCTACTATAATCTCCTGTTTGATGGGCATCAGCTGTACTGGATTGAATGGCTTTAGAGTAGGGGTCCTAAAACTTTTTAAACAGGGGGACAGTTCACTGTCCCTCAGACACTGTTGGGGGCCGGACTATAGTTTGAAAAAATATATGAACAAATTCCTATGCACACTGCACATATTTTATTCGTGGTGCACAAAAAAACAGGAAAAACAATACAATATTTAAAATGAAGAACGATTTTGCCCCAAGCAAGCTTGCTTGCAAGGGGTGTGTATGTGTTGCTCTCTGTCCTCTTCTTTATAATGTAATAAATGATTTAGTTGCCCCTTTCCAGTATATATTGAGGAATCCGCTCTCAAGGAAATCTCTTCCTATACCCCAGGTATTCCCCCAGGTTGGATTTCTCCAACAACCCCACATAATCCCAAGGATCCCTCTGCATCTCTGGACTAGTGAGCTCTCCTTAAAAATAGAACATCGGCCAGGAGCATCATGGAAAATGAATGAAGTTCACCAGAATGAGATCTGAGGGTCTCTTTTGACAAGCATTCCCTGCAGGGAGCCGGCACTCCTTGCGTGACAGCACACACCACAGCCGCCCCATTTACCGAAGTGGCTGGGGGGGGGGGCAGGCGCGACATCTGGCTTAAGGAGAAAGGGATGAGGATGCACAATCGCTTAGGGCCGACCTCTCAATCAACCCCTTACCTGCTCCTGTGAGATCAGCGAGGCCTGCAAGAGGGGTGGGGAACTGTCTCTGCCCGGTTTCCCACCTTGGGATCATAGCATGGAAGGGGCGCCATGGAGGGATGAACCTCTGGTCCTTTGCCTCCCCTGCTGGCAAAGTAGTGAGTGGGTGGGGGGTAGGATGTCTCCTCCCACCACCCTCCCACCACACCAGGCAAGGAGGAGCTCTCCTCTCCCCTCACCCCAATGGCCCGTCTGCCCAGGAGATGGAGAGCGGCATGGGAGGCACCAGGCAGGTTTGCTTCAGCAACGAATGGCTAGGTCACTGTTGGGATCCCTCCGCTTGGAGCTGCTCATTGGCGCAGTTAATGGGTCTTGGCATAGCTCGGTTGCAGCAGGCACGATGGCTGGGGCGCTGCTGCTCCCTCTTTTCCCTATGGGTGAAGCCATAAACGCTGTACTTCCTTTCGCCATAGACCTGTTAGACAGCGGCGGGTTCTGCAATTGTCGGGCGGTCCGGGTTCAGGACCCTGGTGGGCCGGATGTGGACTGCGGTCCATAGTTTGAGGACCCCTGCTTTAGAGTAATGGACGAGAGAGGCACTAGGGAGATTCCCCCCTTTTCCTTGCAGTGGGCTGAGGAGGGGGAGGGAAAGAAAGGGAAAGATTATGTTATGGAAGGATGAGCAGGAATCATGTTCTAAGGTCTGTGTCCTACAATGGGCTGGAAGGAGAATAACAGCACGCCGGTAAAAGAATGCATGGGTGAACTTTAGCAGTGCTGTGAAGGCTTTGTTTGCTCTGGGCTGACAATGGCTGCCGCCGATGCTATCATAATAAGCAAGCCAAGGTTACTGTCTTAAAATAAATTGCCAAAGTTATTACTGCAACAACCGCAGTTAAATATAGAAGAGCCATAAAAAGTTGCAATTAAATAAAATTACCTTTAAACAGCTATTTCAGAGCTAGTCACATGAAGGCAGGATGAGAGACGGGCGTGCTGTTGTCTTCAACATAGATCTTCTCAGTGGGGAATTTCTACCAGATCCGTTGACAGCACTAGGCAACAAACATATTATTGTTTTTAAAATGCCATCCAGTTCTTGAGAACAAACACTCTCAGGGTGGCTAAGAATAGTACAAAAAACAAAAAACAAACCTGGTTCAAATGATAAGACGGCCAAGGTTAAATTAAAACAGCAGAAGTTGTAAAACACAACTATGTTATCACCAAATTCAGTGAATATTTAAAAATGCCTTGCGGGTGGGAACTATTTGCCAAGCACTAGAAAGACGTAAGTAGAAGCATCAGACCCTCCCTGGAGAAAGAATCCAATAAAGAGGGCACCTCTCACCAGTCACTACATTTAAGAAGAGATGAAGCTCCTTGGCAGATTACTTGCTCTGCAGGTAGAAGGTCCTATTTTCAGCTCCTAGTATCTCCAGGTATGGCAAGGAAGACTTCTATCTGAAACCCTAGAGAGCCACTACCAGTGAATTATAGACAACAATGAGCTAGACAGATCTGTATAAAACAGACCCCAATGATCCTAAGGAATAAAGTTTTCCATCTTCTGAAATCCACCAGAGTTCTAAGCTGCCAATGGAGCCTCTGCAAGGACAGCAGTCTCCCTGCTCAGACGTTCTTCCTTCAGTGCACATAGAGAGGTGGGGTTGGGCACAGAGATGCAACAGAGAGGGCAGAGCCAGCCAGTGTAACCCCTCTCTTACCCCACACAATTTTGACGAATGCCCAAACCAAACATTGCCAGCATACCTATAAGAAGACTTGTGGCAACATGTGCTGAATATAAGGTTCTTTTTATTAAATGCAACAGTCTGGAAGGTCTGCAACCATTCAAACCGATTAATCAAATCACAGCAGCCCAGGGAAGAGAGGTTAAGTGGTGAAGGATTAAGTGTCTCCCCTCTGTTGGGCCTCAGTCTGTGGCCATTCACCAAATGGTTGGAAGTAAATTCTCCCTCCTTGCTATGTGAACCTTGGGTATGTGAACCTGACATGCACACTGTGGCCTTGTTGTCTGAGGTCCACCAAGGTGCTCATGCAAAGCCTAAAGGGCACCCCCAAGCACCACCCAAGCCAAAGGCTGTGGGAGGAGATGGAGAAGGGTTCTTAACTCAACAGTGCCTTCTCGGTAGTGGCGCCCACCCTGTGAAATGCCCTCCCATCAGATGTCAAGGAAATAAACAACTATCTGACTTTTAGAAGACACCTGAAGGCAGCCTTGTTTAGGGAAGTTTTTAATGTTTAATCTTTTACCGTGTTTTTAATATTCTGTTGTACAGAGAGGCTGGGGAAACCCAGCCAGATGGGCGGGGTATGTATGTATGTATGTATAAATATAACAGTGCCTCAGGTTTAACCAACTGGTTTGTCCAAATTACCTCACTTGCCTAGACTAAACCAGTTCAACACTAGGTATGTTATTCCAAAGCCAATTAGACAATGTGAAGTAGGAGAGAAAGAGGAGTCCTTTAAAAACCCTGTAAAAGACAACTAGCAAAGCCCACATTATTATACAGGGAAGGAGGGCGCTTCAAATGAAGAAAGAGGAAGAAGTTGAGACGGAACCAACTTAAGAAGCCAATCTACTGCCCAGTCACCATTGGGAGCATGAGCCCCTGCACCTCCCAGTAACTCCTTCCCTGGGCAAAACCACACAAGGCTTCCCAATGGGTGCTGGGTGAGTGTGCTTGTGGCAAATTTTAAAGGCAATCGGGCACTGTGAGGTAGGCTTGCCACTCATTTTTAGGACAAGAATGCAGTCTTGTGAATGCGCCTCCCTGTGTTGCTAAAACACACAAAACAGTATGAAGGTACTTTTCACAAGACCTCTTTATCCTGCAAACACATAAGGGGGAAATTCACCTCTAGGTGGCTTTCTGACTAGGAACATGGTTGTGTGAATCAGTACATACTGACTTTTTTTAAAAAAAGAAAAGAAAGCTCAGACATTTCTTCCCTCCTTGTGAGGGAGGCTCAGAGAGGAAAAAATGTATAAAACTGCCCATTTTAGCACATTTCATAGCAGTGCTAATTACACAGTTTGAAAGCCTTTGCTCTGGCGCATTCCAAAGCCTAATTACAGCATGTGTGGAAAAGCACTTTTCATCAGAGTTGATTTTTGCCACCTTTAAATCTGGGACAAAACTCAACCTCTTGCCCACAGATTCCCGCGACTTCAGACAATCCCCCCTCGTATGCCCTTCATTCCATAATGACAGCTGTGTTAAACTTGCTGATATCGCCATTGTTAATGCTCCGTATATACGGATCTGACATCTCCTGCAGGGCCCAAGTCCTGCTGCTGGTTACCCCTCATTACAAAGCTGAATTCCCCTTTACCCTGTGCAGCCTGTTTTGTTATGAGACGTTCCGTGCCTGGGAAAGGGAGCTCAATCTTGAGGGGGTTTCATTTTTTATCCCCCCCCCCCCCATTGTCTCTTTATTAGACTGACCCCTTGTGAACTCAGCTGCTCTTGCTCTCCTGTGGTGCCAAGTGTAAAATTAATATTGACTTGAAAATCTGGGCACCACTTTCTGGATTTAGAGCTGCTGTTTGGAGTTAATAGGAATGCAACAGTGTTTCACACCCTCCGCCAGCTATTCAGTGACTTTAAATGCTTGCAGATCATTTATAACTGCAGTGATTAACTCTTAATAGGCTCCAGGGTTTTAGGATGCACAGGCACTTCCCCCAGAGAGCTCTTTTCAGAGACTCTCAGGTTCAAGGTCAGGATCCTGTTGACATTCCTTAAAGAGGTTCTGGCAGTTACTCTTGCCATCATTCCTTGGCAAGGCTCTGTGGAGATGCCTTTTGTGTAGCCTGCCAGGGGAAAAAGAGAGGTATCAGGCAATCTTTGGGGAGACTAGGGTCTGAGAAGCCCCAGTCGCATCGAGGTACCATTTGGCTTTGCCATCTCCTTTGGGCTAGATTGTAAGAGGCCTTGCACTACCCAGAAAAGCTCTGCTGGGCAGCATAGTGAGGATGCAATGGAGGCAGCAAAGTATGCCTCCTTTGATGCCTTCACTGCCACTAGGTAGGATCAACGATGAGCCCTCACCAGTGTTCAATTGCATTTGTCTGAAGTTTTCCTCCACTTATGTTTGAGCCATCTATTTCCTCACCCTAAACTCTGGAGTACACCAGGGAGCTAAGCAGGCCCCACGAAGCAGGCAAGGATGCTCAGGGAAGATCGTGTCAGTGGTCCAAGCCATTCAGATGTTCCAGAGATCAGTCAGGGCTTTGACAGGGCACCCGTCATATCAGCCAGAAAATGCCCCAGAGCCTTCTGGAAATGCATTGGATAAACCAGCCTGTGAGGGTCCAACAAAAACCCTGAATTTAAAAAGCACACAAGTTAAAAACAATTTAAACCATTTCAATCAATTGGGGCAATGATAACAAAACCGGCTAACCAATACCCCAACCCAAGAGTCTGTTTGGCAGCTTCTGCTTTTGTAGTTGAGGTCAGTCTGGGCCCCACCCCCCAGGCCAGGTGGAAAAGGCCTGCAAGGCAGGGAGCAGGTCCCCCAGACTCACAGCCAAGATGGACTTACGCCATAAGCTCTCATGGACTATGGTCCACCTTACCAGATGCATGAAGTGTTATCTTGACTTGCAGGTATGGATATACATAGCTGGGTGAGGGGGACTGCACAGTTTGAGGCCAGAGGGTTATCCTGACAGTTATTCTGATGCTGGTTCTTCGTAAATATTCATCAGCATTACAGGCTGCACTCTTCAGCCTTTCAATGTGACATTCAAAGAATACAAGGCAAGGGGACTGTTTTGTGAATAGTCAGCTTTAATCCTAACATGTGACCTGTCCCACACCATAGGTCTTACTCTCATTTAGTAACCAACTTTTGCTTAAATTACTATGTATCCTATATACTCAACATTACCCTTCTTAAGTTCAAAACCATTAAATAGATTTAAAATTCTTGTAAGACGTTGCTGCTGGGATGACACGAGAGATTGGGTCAAGGGGTGTTGACTACCACATTAAGTGGTCATATCTTTTCTGGTTGGTATCTGATGAATACAATCAGCCTTAATTCATATTTCATGTAGATTTTTTTCTTCTTCTGTTAATTTAGATACAGCACGTCTGTATTTGCTGATAGTTTTCTAATTGTGGGGCTTAGAATCTTAATGAAGAATGGTCACTGATTGCTTCCATTTATCATGTTTTCCATCTAATCAGAAGTGTAAGGAGAGCATATTATTCAGGAGACTCTCTGTGGCAGAAACCAAGGTGGAACCCAATGTGAGATACTTAAAAGAATTTTACTGTATGTGAGAAGATGGGATTGATTCCTTAAAAGACTACTGAGGTGATTGGGGCTATTTCTTTCTCTTCATGATGCCTCTCCAGGTAAAATGCCCAAATATCACTTAAGCAGAACCTTAGTTTTGAAATTATTCTTCAGTTCCTAATGTGATCATTGAGAGACATTTCACAACTCTTCTTTTGTCATTGAAACCATCATTTATAAAGTGCCTACAATCTCCTAAGTGTTGTACTAAGGAATAACAACATAGGCTCGGCTAACAGGCTTATGGCGCAAAAGGAATAGAGGAAGAGGAAAAACAAGCAAGTACTGGTACTCATTGTTAAAGTTGCATAAAGTCACAATTGTTGTTGCAAGCGGGACCCACAGCAACATGTTGCAGGGTGGTGATATCCTGTTCAGGATGCCAGCCAGCCAACCATGCCTTCTTTCAGGCTTGTTGTTGTTTAGTCGTTTAGTCATGTCCGACTCTTCGTGACCCCATGAACCAGAGCACGCCAGGCACTTCTGTCTTCCACTGCCTCCCGCAGTTTGGTCAAACTCATGCTGGTAGCTTCGAGAACACTATCCAACCGTCTCGTCCTTTGTCGTCCCCTTCTCCTCCATCTTTCCCAACATCAGGGTCTTTTCCAGGGAGTCTTCTCTTCTCATGAGGTGGCCAAAGTATTGGAGCCACAGCTTCACGATCTGTCCTTCCAGTGAGCACTCAGGGCTGATTTCCTTCAGAATGGATACGTTTGATCTTCTTGCAGTCCATGGGACTCTCAAGAATCTCCTCCAGCTCCATAATTCAAAAGCATCAATTCTGCGGTGATCAGCCTTCTTTATGGTCCAGCTCTCACTTTCAGGCTACTCCATTCCATTCCACAGTCAAGTTAGCATCCCCTGGCCATTAAGCGCACAGTCTTCACTGGGTGTTTTGTGGTTATTTTCCCTAAAGCTTCTTCTTCTTCTTTTTGCACTCCTTGTTTCTTGGTAGCCCCATTTCGGCTACATAGCCACCAGCCATTCTATGCTACCAGCTGTCTATTGATGCATTTCCTGTGCTCTCCATTTCACTCTGGAGCACCATGTTTGTGTTTACTGCTTGCTGATGGTGTGCAGCATTCTAAAAAATCCAGTTTGTTTAATGGTAGCAGATTCACCAACACAATTGTAAGTACAAGGTATCCAAAAAGCCTTAGCTATTTCAACTGAGCAAACAGCTGTGCCACATAAGGGGAATGGCTTCAAAGAGACAAAGGTACTATTTCCTGCCCCATTAGTCAATTTAACATTAATGATGTTGCAGAAATGACCATTTTAGTAAAGAGCATCATCCAAGGGAAAGGTAGGAGTCTCGGTCTAACCTGTGAGCTTTCCTCGCTTTTGCACCCATGGAAGAATTCAGGCCTTTTTCGCAGCACTTTCACAAATGCAACAGGAAAATGGAGACAGCTGCATCAATAGGAGACTTCCAGGAACCAAACCTCAAACCACAAAAGCATATTAAAGAAATGAAAGAGGGATCAGGTAACCTGCTTTGTCAGAAGTCTTGATTTGAATTTGATGGGGTTGGCAGAGCTATTGGTGAAATTAGAACAAAGAGCCATGAAGTGGTTGAACATTTTCTATTTCCTTCCCTAGCTTTTCCTTCCTTGTACATATTATTTTGGCAATCTATTAACAGTCCAATGGTCACAGTTATATTCTGTGCATATCGCTCCCATGATGAGCAGAAAGCCAGCAGATCCTTTATGTCTCAAAGGCACATAAATCGGAAATCATTTCACTAGGGTTTAAATCTTCTGATTTATTTATTGCTTTCCCTCCTTGTCAATGAGTGATCACAAATTTAAATGTTGGAAATGAATTAATGGGTGCAAGTGTGCCATAAATATCTCACCTCCCTCAACCAGAGATGTGGCAACTTTATCTGTGGAACTGTCATACCAAGAGAGCCTAGATATATGAGTGTTTTATCTCCCAATAAAGGCCGTGCAAATGGTAGCCTCCTGTTATCTCTAAGCAGCCTGTTGACTCACTATTATTTATTTATAAAACATTTCCGATTGCCTTGCTACCCAATAGGAAATCAAGGTCACAATTCTTAATAAGAACACAATTAAAAAATGAATGAATGAATAAATAAATAGATAGATAAAAAAATACAAAACTACAAATACCAGTGGATTTTAGCAATAGCTACTGTGTTAACATATGAATCCTGGATGTGATAACAAAAAAAAATCAGTCCTTTAAAAACATTAGGATACCTATCTCCCTAGCCTCTCTAGACTCCATCTCTGTTTCCTCCCATCTTTAGTCTTCATGTTTGTTCTGTTATTCAGATAACCCCTTATATCAGGTGAGGGGAACCTTTTGCTCTCCAGATGTTGCTTAAATTCCTACCATCCCTGGTCATTGGCCATGCTTGCTAGGATTGATGGGAGTTCTACTTCAGCAACATCTAGACAACCAAAAGTTCCCTGACCCCTGCCTTAACTCTACTGAATTCTGTGACAAATGCGCATAAGGTTTTTACTCTCCAATGAATTCACACCAGAGGTGGACCAGTTGTCAGTAGACCACATAGCATGGCTAGCTGGCTTCAGGAGGCTGGGGGAGAACTCCACCATGTGCCTCTGAATCCATGGAGGAGATCAGCAATGTGGGAGGACTGATGCAGACAAGCTCCAGCTCTGACTTTTATCTTTCATCAGCTTGGGTGGACTTGTTGATGTTCAACGATATGGGAAAAGGTCATGCAAACAATGTAGTTCTTGCAAGGGGACACCAACTGACAAGATGGAAGCATGACCTTCAAGCCTAATTTTGTCCAGGGAACTCATTTACACATGCAGCAAATACTAACAGTTGGTGGTTAATGTAGCCAGGTTCCCTTGTAGCCAGGGGTTGATGCAAACACATTTCAAGCCCTGGTTTCTAAACTTGATTGTGACAGCAATCCTGGATATGTTAACCATGCTTGCAGCACTGTGTACGTCAGGGGTTGGGAACCTTTTTCAGGCCAAGGACCGCCTTCCCTTGTGGGTCATCTTCTGGAGGTTGCATGTCAGTGTTGGGTTGGTGCCAGAGGCCAAAATGGGTGGAGCAGCAAAGGCAACTATTGCTTTGTACAGTAGAGATCGATCCAGCGACACAAAAGTCAGCTTCAATATACTTCTCCCAACCACGGCACTTCATCGTCCATCTGCATAAGCAAGAGGCATTATAACAGTGCAAGGACACATTTAAGCCAGGCAACAGCACTCAAGGAGATAAGAGCAGGGCTAGGGAAGGATGTAGAGTTGGGGAAGGAGCTGGGGCCTGGGAAGAGTCTCAAGGGCTGGATAGGGAAGCTTGTGGGGGACACATTTCGCCTGCAGGTCTGAGGTTCCCTGTATCTGGCATACATAATGCTTAATCCCGGCTAAGATGAACGAGGGAATTTATACTGTGATGTGAGGGAGCATGCATTCCAGGGCTATTGCTCCTATGGTAAAAGAATATCAAACAGTACTGTTGGGTAACAGAGGATTAATATTTGGAGAAGAAGCCATCTGCATCCTAGTTCACCTGCTAGTTTGCAAACCATGCTTTGCAAGGAACAACAGCAATGCCTGCACTGGACTTTTAGTTTCTTTTCCATAACTCAAACCATGCTGGTAGCAAGTCTGAACCTCAACAGCAATGTGGGGCTAACCCTGTTTCACTTTAGTTCTTCCCCATATTCATATTCTGCTTTCCATAATGAATGTTTTTCTTTATTCCAGTGTATGCCAATTTAAAACTGCCTATTTGTGAAGCTAAGCTGTACACACAAATAAATGCAATCTGACTGGGAGGCAGGAAGCCTGGGTTTCAAACTAACCAAGCAGCACCCTAGATGACACTGACTTTCAAGTAATTTGAGTTAAATTCTGAGCCTGTAGCTTTAAGACACTGTTGCACAATGCTAATTTTCAATTTGTGGTAAATAAATTGAGCAACAATTTCCTCTCCAGCTCCCAGGCTGCATCGTGCTGTAACCGGGATTTGACAGGTTTCACGGAGTCACGTAGCCCTCGGAATTTGCATCTTATTCCCTGAAAGATTCAAGCCTAACAAAAATAAATGCTAATGCAGGAGCCCGTGTTTGGATTGGTGAAGCAGATAATCTAAGATTAATTTCATCTGACAATTAGAAAAAGCAACCGTACAATTCCAGTGTCAAATTCTGGTGCAGGGCTAGTAGCTCTGAGCTAAACCAGAGATGCAACTTAATGTCTGTGCCTCTATGAGCACACGTGTTCCTTGGCACCTCCAAGCATCTGCCCAGGGGAGCACCAGTTCCAGACAGTTCCAGACAGAGGAGCAGGACCATGGACAGCTCAGAGTGATGAGCAGGAATTCCATGCTACAGTGCAGAGCAGCCAAGATAGGAAATTGCTCTGGATTATGGGTAGGCAAAATAAGACCTGGGGGCCGGATCCAGCCCAATCACCTTCTAAATCTGGCCCGTGGACGGTCCGGGAATTAGCATGTTTTAACATGAGTAGAATGATTCCTTTTATTTAAAATGCATCTCTGTGTTATTTGTGGGGCATAGGAATTCGTTCACCCCCCCCCAATATAGTCCGGCCCCCCACAAGTTCTGAGGGACAATGGACTGGCCCCCTGCTGAAAAAGTTTGCTGACCCCTGCTCTGGATTTAATTGCGGTCTTAAATCAGCCTTCCTTGACCTGACGTCCTCCAAATTAAAGCCAGATTTGGTCAATTGCGGCAATGGTGGAGGTGGTAGGAGGAATGTGGGCTTCAACCAGGTCAGGTTGGGCCTCCTGGAGCCATCCCTTAGGGTGTGTGGATGGGGTGAATGCCTCAAGTCTCATGCTATGCACCTGCCACCAACACATATGGCCAGCAGTCCCTCTGCTTGGCTGGCCCTGCCACCTCCTGCTAACCAGTGAGGCTGTCCACCTCTATCATCCAGTAAGGAAAACAGGGAGAGAGAAGGCAGAGGACCAGAAGCAAAAGCAAAATGAAAGGGAGTAGGAGAGAGGTCACATCTGCTAAATCACAGCAAAATGACAAGAGGGGAGGAGCTACCATCATAATCCTGTAGAACAGGGAGAACGGCAGAGGCAAGGAGGATTTTAACTGCATACACACAACATGTGTGCATTTAAAGCATGCTTCCCTCCCAAAGAATCCTGGGAACTGTAGTTCACCCCTCACAGAGATTTGATTCTGAGCAACCTGAACAAAATACAGTTCCCAGAATTCTTTTGGGCAGGGGAAGTGTGCTTTAAATGTGTGGTATGTACGCAGTCACAAAGGCAATGGGATGGTGGGGGGCACACAGAGTGATTTGCCCCAGGCTCCTCACTACTCTAGGGAAGCCCTGATTGTGGATCAGGCACAGTTGAAGATCATGGCTTGGAAATATTGGAGGAAAGGATCTACATTTGTTCCTTCTCCCCCCTGCAAAAAACAAATACCCCCCCCCAAAAAACTGCCTTTAGAAGTGACCTACAAATGAAAAATTGATGTTGGAGCCTGATAGAGATACTTGTCCTTCCCATGTTTAACTTCAGTGTCACATTAGCTCAGCTCGCTGTCAAAACAAGTTCCGTTTTGCTGCTGTCAGCACAGTGGGTTTAACGTAGCTTAAGAAAAACATCTCACAGTATTCTTTATACTTCATACATCATCTCCAACAAGCCTGATAGCAGAAAACAAGCTGCTACTGTGCAGATCATTACTGGTGATCATGTACACAGGCAGGCCTGATGATGGAAGAATAATGCCTGATTTCTTAAGGTCCATTTTTACCTGCACAAATAAGCAATGAAAAACTGTTATTGGGTTGGGTATAAGAGGCATATGTGCAATGTACAGAACTCACGTCTGTGGGGGAGAATGAGCCCAGAATTTCAGCGTTGAGAAGAAAATTGCACCAGAAAAGCAGCTTTTGAACGTTGCCACTGCTCTGCTCAGCAGAATGGATTTCAGGCCATACACGTCAGCTTCCTATTGGACAGATTAGTGATGCACACAGTATCTTCCTCTGTAAGATTTTTATTTTGTAAAAAACAACAACACACACACACTGTTTACATCAGTTCTGGAACTGAGATGTCACAAACAGTATGCTGAGAACTCCTGTAGAAGCAATCCCATTTTATGCTCAGATCCGGAGACTTAAGGGAGAGTGAGTGCAAGAGAGAGGGAGAGAGAATCAACATAGGTTCTGAATCATTTTTATAATGTAGGGACATCTCTATTGAAATAACAAAGAAAAATAAAACTTACTTTCATGCAAAGAATAATACAGTGGTACCCCGCAAGACGAATGCCTCGCAAGATGGAAAACCCGCTAGATGAAAGGGTTTTCCGTTTTTCAATGTGCTTCGCAGGACGAATTTCCCTATGGGCTTGCTTTGCAAGACGAAAATGTCTTGCAAGTCTTGAGATTTTTTTCCGCTCCCCACCCCCTTTTTCTAAGCCGCTAAACTGCTAATAGCCTTTTAGCAGCTAATCCACTAATCCCTTAAGCCTTTAATAGCCGCTAATAGCCGCTAAACCGCTAATAGTGCTAATCCTCTAAGCCGCTAATAGGGTTACTTCGCAAGACGAAAAAACCGCTAGACGAAGAGACTCGCGGAACGAATTAATTTCGTCTTGCGAGGCACCACTGTAATTGCATAACAGGACATGGGTGGCGCTGTGCTTTAAACCACTGTGCTGCTTGGGCTTGCTGATTGGGAGGTTGGCAGTTTGAGGCACTGCAATGGGGTGAGCTCCCATTGTTCAGTCCCAGCTCCTGCCAACCTAGCAGTTCGAAAGCACGTCAAAGTGCAAGCAGATAATTAGGTACCACTCCGGCGGGATGGTAAATGGCATTTCCGTGTGCTGCTCTGGCTTTGCCAGAAGTGGCTTAGTCATGCTGGCCACATGACCCAGAAAAACTCTCTGTGGAGCAGACAAACGCCGGCTCCCTCAGCCTGTAAAGTGAGATGAGCGCCGCAACCCCAGAGTTGTTCGTGATTGGACTTAATGTCAGGGGTCCCTTTACCTTTAACATACTGGCACTGCTGCAGGTGCCACACAATACTCATTCCACATTTGTAAGAAATCAAACTATCACTGTGGCAGCTCCCATGCTTTGGAACTCCCTGCTTATTGACACCAGCCAAATAAGTGCCTTCCCTGTAGTCCTAGGCTTTATTCCACCTGCTTCAAAGTCCCAGTTTGGCACCCTCCCCATGTGCATTTACATACACACACACACAGGCTGGGAGCCTCAATGGCACCCCTCTGGAGGCTTCACCTAGGACATATAAAACCCCAGCTAGCCACCCTCTGCACCCCCGTAGATGCAGCTCTGCTTTGACGCACCTAAAGCAAGATTGAGTGCAAAATCCAAGGACAGAATTCCATTTTGACGCTCAAGCGATGGGCGTCTATGAAAAAATCCGGCCCCTCTCCCTTTTAATACACAGCCATAGATCCTTCTGTTAGGCATGAGGGTATAAACTATAGTTCTGACATTACACTTTCATGAGCCAACGATGCTAAATGAATACTAAGTATTAGCTGTATGTGCAGTTCTAGAGTGTGTAAGCCATAGATTTTGAAAGTAATATAAGGAGCAGTCCCTGGATGGAAGAAAAAGAGAAAGCCGTAGACTTAACACTGCACAGGTTATTATAAAGTAGAGGATTGCTAATAAACATGAATGATTTATCATATCAGCTCATCTCAATCAATTTGTATTTCCCTCTGAAACTTGGTGGTTAAATAGAGGCAATAAATCATTCCATTTGACTCTATTCTTCTGCTCTGATCAAGCCCCATTTCTATAAACTTTATTTCTTTCTGCAATCATTTGTGCCAGTGGAGTGCTTTGAGGAACTAGCAGTTAAGTTCATTTCAAAGGAATGGCCTTGTCCTAAATGATTGCTTGGATGAAAGGCCCTTGATTGCCCATTCCCCAGAACACCTTTGTTGGCTTCAGCTTTGACCATTAGATATAACGGCTGCAGACAATAGCATCTCAGCTCAGGAGAATTGTCCAAGGCCATGGTTCCACAATGCAGGAGAAAGGTCCGGAACCATAAAGAACTGCCCAAGACTGTAGGCAGGGCAGCTATTTCCAGTAACCCATGCCTCCATCTTCTTATATCCATTTTCCAATCTTAATGGCACAGTGCAAAACAATTAGAAGATCTGGGTGTGAGAAATAACAAAACAACTTCTGGCAAGCTATCTAGGAAAGACATTTCAGCTGGGCCTTCTCAGAATTTTACCTTTTTGTTCTCCCCTGCCATTGGTTATTTCCAAACCTATCTCATAACTTCACCCGCATGGAAAACTGTATCTAGCCATTTGTTAGTGTTGAACAATTGATTGTACGGTTCTTGTCACTCTCAACCCCTCCTTATGCGTTATCTCCCGGAAAAAAGCTGCCACTGAAACTTAGGTGGCATTTTACACATTGTCAACCTGACAAGGGTGCGCACTAATCTATACAACCAGCCTCTAAAGAAATGCTAATTTATCCAGCGGAACAGACAAGGGCAACTCCATTCAGTTCTCACCTCTTAGCAGCACATACAACTATTTCTTAATGGATTTCCTGTACTCACCTCTTGCCAAACATGCTCCCGTTCCGCCTAAGCAAAACACATGCAGCGGCTGCGGTTTTTCCTCAGATGCTCATCAGCAGGCATTTTCCCACCTTTATTTTAAACTGTTAAATCTGTGCCTTGGTCTGTTTTGATCAGTTCAGGAAGCATTTTAAAAGAGTTAGAATGATGCTGAAGATGCTGCAGAGTGCAATTTACACCCACATATGTGGCTGCTCTCTGCAACACTCAGGTTTCAGGGAGGGGTTTTAATGAAGGGCTAATTAAACACACACACACACACACACACACACTGCTAGAACTAAAACATGTTTTGTAGCCCCCAACTCTCTGTCTCTTCATGCACCCTCCTTAGTACGATATGCAGTTATCCATGTTCCTTCCCACTCCATCAGTAAGTCCTGCAGCCATCCCACTCCATTAGATCTTCACAAAGCACATAGTTAATCTGCAGAATCCACAGTGGATGTGATGATGGCCTCTAGCTTAGATGTGTTTACAATTCATGGAGGATGGGTGTGTCTATGGCTACCATTCATGATGGCTTCACTATACGCAATCTCCAGGTTCCATGCCTCTTGGGGAGGGGCACCAAACTGGGGAGGGCTGTTGCTTTCACAGCCTGGGTGGTGCAACGCCTCCCCTCTCAGCAACTTGGCAGCAGGGCAGGCATTCTGCAGAGCTTTGCTGCAGTGGAGCAGGGCAGTGGAACAGGGGTGCCACCCCTTGCAGGGTGCCAGCTGAGGCAGTCAACTCACCCCACCTCATGGGCATACCAGCTCTGCTCCTGCTCCTTTATGCCCACAGGCATTTCAGCTCTTCTGAAAAGCGCCTTTGCATGAAGAAGGATGAACTTCTATCAAGCTTAGTTTGCCAGCCCACAAGTGGAAGTGGAGCCTCCATTTTTCAGTGCAGGAAGGCACTGTATGTGGCTGTATGCCTCTGAACCCATTCTGAACCTTAGTGGCCACAGTAAGTGAGGGAGGAAGACTGTGAAATGACACAGAGGTCCAGGACACGAGGTACAGAAGCAGCAGCCTTACTTGTTTTCTTGGTTTAAAGAATAGTATGATGAACTTCATCTCTGGGCAAAGACCTGACAACCCTACTTAAAGATGAAAAGGGTAGACTGAATATAATTTTTCCTGAAGCCAGCTTTTCTGCAGCTCATTTCCCAAGCACCTCAGATCAGATTTGTTTCACTGTTTGGATTTCTGAGGTTGTGTGTGTGAGAGAGAGAGACAATCTCTGGAGGCATCAGAGATGGCAAATGTTCTGCATTACTAAAACTAACAGTGTGATTAGATGTATTAACACAAGTTAAAAACCACCATACTTACCCAACCGTTTGGATGTTTCTCTAAATTTGGCTTTTCTGATACTGTAAAAGCTTGCCGTCTTCTCCCTCAAGCCTTTCCGCTATCCATTGTAGAATTGCTCCCATGCCTTCTTTGAATGAATGTCCTGATCAACACTGGCTGTGCTTCAGAATCTGTTGATCTTCTCAGAAAACAAAAGTTCTGGAGCACCATGGATTTCCTCCACTAACAAACTTCTCAATACAGTGGTACCTCGGGCTAAGAACTTAATTCGTTCTGGAGGTCTGTTCTTAACCTGAAACTGTTCTTAAAGGTACCACTTTAGCTTAATGGGGCCTCCTGCTGCCGCTGCACCACCAGAGCACGATTTCTGTTCTCATCCTGAAGCAAAGTTCTTAACCCGAGGTACTATTTCTAGGTTAGCAGAGTCTGTAACCTGAAGCATCTGTAACCTGAAGCGTCTGTAACCCAAGGTACCACTGTATTAGGATCAGGATTAGTTTCATCAGCATATCAGTACGGTAGAGATTGCTTAAGTAGTTTGATAATGATGACCCTCAGCCCAGTCTGTATGAGGTAAAATCAGAAACGTGTCCTAAAAAAGAAAGAAAAAAATGAAAACAGCAAGCTGATCTCATCCACTTGGTACTTCAATATAAGAAATAATGTCTTACAGCACAATTCTAACCATGCATACTCAGAAGTAAGTTCTGTTTACTTCAGTGGGGCTTGCTCCCAGGTAAGTAGGTTTGGGATTGCAGCCTTGCTGTGGGAACATACAACGGCTATTGCTGTACATAAAGTCCCCTGACAAAGAAGTCAGCATGGGGTCAGTTTACTGGCTATGCACTAATTTACCCACTTCTCTATTTTTCAGCTACTTGAGACAGAACCTCTTAAAAAAATAGCCCAATTACATAGCCATGTTCTGGATGCATAGGAACAAAATGTGAAAGTAGGGAGGACATGCCTCTTTTGTTTAATAATGTCCAGCTATGGTGTGGAGAAGTGGGGAATGGGCGGCCTTTAAAAAATACCCGAGAACCCTTCACCCTGGCCTCGTTCTACTTCCTTATCTCGTCCTCTTGCTCAGGAACATGGACTCTGAGGAGGCAACCTGGCAGGAGCCGCAGAAGGAAAGGGAGGTCCCTTGCCTCCACTATCAGTCTCTCTCTGTGACCCTGGAGGAACCGATTGCTGCAGTGGAGAGGCTGGAGGCAGCCGATAAGCCACGGCAGGGCGATAGGCATCGGCTGCCTGGTTATCAAGGGAGAACAAATACCAAATAGATTTTGATTTGCTCGTTACAGCTTTTTCATTTATCCAAGGAAAAAGAAAAGATGGAAAGGGAGGTGGTGCGGGAGAGTTTTATCCTACACACACACACAGAGGTTTGTGACGTCAGATCTCTTTGGTGATAGGCTCTTAGGGCGAGTGGTTATCCCACATGAAGGCTTTCAAGGAGGCTGCTGCCGCTGCCACCACAAATAAAGGTGTTTGTGGCAGGCAGCAGCTGCCCAGAGCTTTCATTCTAAAGCCAAAGCTGCTTGTGAGGAAGCTGTCATTCCTCATGCAGGGGAGTGTGGCAGTGGGAAGGCAAGAGGCACGTTTGCCACCCAACGCAAACTGTATGCTGCATCCAAGTTACATAGCAGGGTCGGTTAATGTGTGCCCCTCCCCCCGATTTGCTGAACTCCGATTTCCCTGAAAGTTGGCTATGCTGACTGGAGACGAAGGGAGCTGGAGTCCAACTGGAAGGCGCTAGGTCTCCCACTCCTGTTAGACATGGTGGAGTAGTGGGCAACTTGGTGGACTTCAACTATGCCAGAAAACCAGATTCAAAGGCTGCTGAGCCATGAAGCTCATTGAGTGAGTGTGAGTTAATCTCCATCTCATAGCTTGGCCTGCCTCCCAAGGTTGTTGCAAATATACTGTTGTTGTTGTTGTTGTTGATCTATCTGCCTTGCCCTAAGCTCCTTACAGGCCCTGAGCTCATTGCAGGAATGGTGGGGTAAAATGGAACTATGCATTAATGTTAAGCAAATCAGAGCAAATAGATAGGATTCTAAGAATTGATTTGCTTTAGCTGAGTTTTCTACATTGCAGGGGGTTGGGCTAGATGACCCTTCCAACTCCAAGATTCTATGATTATAACAGGAGGAACTTTGCCAACTTCCATTGAAAATACTGAAGCAGGCAGACAGTGGCTTCAAACTGCTATGGAAATCAGAACAATTCAGGGGGAGAAATACTATTAAGACAAAGCTATCTGTCACTGATTGCCTTTGGATACTAAATTCCGGAGGCCGCCGTCCCAGAAGACTGAGCTGTCCTTATCTGACACTTTTCTTAAAAGACTTGAACTCACTTATTAATTTAGTGAAAGCGCTTTCATTTTGATGCATTGTCTGAGTTAATTGATTTGCTATCAATAACTTGCATTGATTAGGCCTCCAGATCTGGCAGCTGCTAAAGACCAAATGATGCGCATGCACACTCATGCTTGCTTTCAGAGCAGGAGTTCAAAAGACCAAAATAATTTAAAAACCAGAGGGCAACTTCAAAATGACTGCAAAAAGGTAGATGTCAATCTGTTCCCAGGTGAGGAGGATAAAAGAGCTATGCATAATTATCTCCGAATACAAATAGGTTGACCCAGCATTGTTAGATAAACTGAAAATTTATTTCATTATACCAACGTCACTTCACTTCTTTTACAAAACGAATCCTTCTGTTCCTAGGGTTGCATACCAGAAATTTACATTCACACAATTTTTGGATTAAAGCACTCTGTCACCCTAGCTCAACAAATCCACTTTAAAAAATGACTCTTTGTAGTTAGGAAAATGATAGGCCGATGCATTGAGAAGCGTGGGATAAATGGGTGATTAATAGGAAGACAAGCATCCCATAAACAAATCAGAATGAATAGTCAGTGCCATGAAACCGACATACAATAAAATCAGAACAAATACTTGATAAAGTCCAGACATTAGGCTGCATACACAACTTACATTTAAAATACATGACTTCCTCCAAATGACAATGGGAATTGTAGTTTACCCCTCATAGAGCTACAGTTCCCAGCAGCCTTAACAAACTACAGTTCCCAGGATTCTTTGGAGGGGCACCATGTGCTTTCAATGCACTGTGTCAGTGTGTAAGCAGCATGTGCGCTTTGCAGAAGCAAATCAGAACAAACGCTGAATAAATTGGTCATCTGGAAGAGCCCTGCGTCTTTAATAGCAGTCTGACAAGCAGAGATTTAGTGGGCACAGCTCAGTAAAAAAAAAAAAGTGGTGGCAAAAGCTTCGCCGGCTAAAATCCTACATCAGATTGCTGTTAAATGCACTGGAACAGAGCCACCATGGTAAGTGACACACACAGCTTTATCAAGCACTGCTGATGCGAAGTGTTAACTGCGGTCGGTGGAAGGGCAGAGCCCAGGAGTAGAGCACATGCTTTGCAGGCAAAAAGACCCAGGTTTAGTCCCCAGTCCCAAACCCCCAAAAGCCGCTACAAGGACTCATCCACACTTCCGCTTGTCCCACCGCTTTCCCTCAGGCAAACCCGCTCTTTACCACCAAATTGGAGCAAACGTCAATTTGGTTTCCTGCAGCGGGGTCAAACAGAAAGCCACTCAGACCCATGCCTAGAAAGCAGAAAATCTTTCAGACCCATGCCTTCTAGGCAAAGTATGGCCAAGTCCCAAGTCAACGTAAGCAATGCTTAGCTAGATGAACCAATGGCAGGCAGTCTTGTATGTTTGAAAGGAGAGGGCTAAGGGCAGTTTCAAACATGGCTAGTGAAAAACCCTGCTGTGCAGTTGCGCTTTACTTACCATTGTGCATCCATGTCAACCTCAAGAATCAATGTCAACCAATGCATCCATGTCAACCTCAAGAATCAAGATTGCCAGGTTTTCAACCAGAGATAGCACATTTCCCTTTAAACTAGGGGTGGAGAATCCTGTAGCTCTCCATGTATTTCTGAAGTACAACATCAGCCGTTCTTCACCATTGGCCATGCTGGCTGGAACTGATGGAAGTTGCAGTCCTACAATATCTGGAAAGCCACAGGTTTAAAACTCTGTGGTCACAAGGAAGCAGCAGAATAGAAGTACCTCAACTTCATTTATTCTTTTGCATCTTTTTTACCTGTTGTTAGTCGCTCTGAGCCTGGCTTTGGCCGGGGAGGGCAGGATACAAATAAAATATTATTATTGTTATTATTATTATTATTATTATTATTATTATTTGGATAATAACAAGGAATAATACTGTCCCTCTGTCCTCTGCTAGGCTGCAACCTTCTCAGAGCAGTTTATAGCAACAAAAGATGTGTACAATAAAATGTAGGGAGGTTACCTTTCCTGATAGGTCTCCTGACAGCTCCATGACAAGAAATAACTGAGGGGATGGAGAGCAGGGCTCCACTAGCTCAGCTGCGAGACCAGTGCTATTTGGTTTCTCCTTTCCTTGAACCATTTACATTCAGACAGGTCATTGTAAGAACTTTGCAACATTAGAATCTTCCCTCCTCATCCATTTTTTACTTTTATTTCCGTATTTCATTTCTTTCAGATCATAAGCTTGTGGGTAGGGACTGTCTAGCTTGTTACTGGTGTTATGCAAGACCCCTTTGGGCTGAAATGTGGAGTAATAATGCATAAAATAATAATGAACTCAAATAGGTGCAACATTGAAATGCTGAGAACAGACTTCACACACCCCTACAGTGGTACCTCGGGTTAAGAACTTAATTCATTCTGGAGGTCTGTTCTGTCGCGAATCCTCGCGGCGTTTTTAGCAGAAACGCTCTGAGTCCCAGGTTTTTCCAGTGCAGTCTTTTTAATGTGAGCTATATACAGGTATATACAAAAACAGTCCATACAGAGTACCTGCTCCTTAAGGCAAACGAATACTCTCCACCACAGCACCACCATACCACAAGCACAACCACCACAACCACTGTTAAACAGGCTTTCCTTTTAAAACAGGTGATAGCCAATCACATTAACCACATTCCTGCTGAGTCACTCTGACCCAGCACTTCACAGAGTATTGCATCATCCTGTTGAAGCCTGCAGACTTACTCAGTATCCTGCGAATCCCAACACTCCTCCTTAAGTCAAAGGCTTGAGACCTAATAATTCTCTTAAGTCTCGAAATTTAGGAGCATCCAAACATTTTGTATACAAATCCGCCACATTACATTTTGTGCTACAGTGCTGTACCTTTAACACATTTCTTTCCAAAGCATTTTTCACATTTCCGTATCTTATCGCAATATGTTTACTCTTGCTCTTAAAGTTCTGTTGGTTAGCAAGCTGTTGTGCAGCCATGTTGTCACTTAGCACAGTGATTGGCATTTCAGAAGGTATTCCAAGTTCTTTTGTTAGACAAGCAAACCACTCTATTTGTGACACACATTCGCTTATGGCTGAGTACTCTGCTTCACAAGTACTTGTGGCAACAAATGTTTGTTTCTGGGATTTCCACTGAACCAGGGCATTTCCAATATATATGGCATAGCCAGTGGTAGACTTTCCATTTTCTCTGTCCCCCCAACTGGCATCAGCGTATGCATACACTTGCTGATCATATCCTGTATCCAGCACCAGTTTGTAATCTTTTGTGCCTTTCAGATACCTTAGGATTCTTTTAAGTGCTACCCAATCTCTCTGAGCCGGGTCTGCACTTCTTTGGCTTAACATGTGTACTGCCAATGTTATGTCGGGTCTTGTCCAACAACTTAAATATAACAAAGAACCCAACAGAGAATGAAACGCTGTTGCATTCTCACATTTTTGCCCTTCTGGTTCATTTTTGTACTGGGTAGTTATGGGAGTGTCAACCTCATTTGCCCTCTCCATTCCATATGTCTTCAGTAACTTTTCAATTTTTTCCTTCTGACACAGAGAGTAGACGCCCTTTTCATTTCTCTGAACCTCTACTCCTAAGTAATTCTGAATCTCTCCCAAATACTTCAGTTTGTATTTGTTACCTAGGCTGTTTATAAACCAAGACACTTGCTTTTGTGCAGTTGTTATTAGACAGATCTCGTCAACATACAAAAGTAAATAACAAACACTTCCTTGCACCATTGCTGAATATAAACAGGAATCAGCCAGGCTTTGTTTGAATCCCATCTTTTTCAAAGTTGTGTCTATGCATTCATGCCATAGACGTGCACTTTGGTGTAAACCGTACAGTGCCCTTTGCAGCTTTAACACCATGCTGTCTTTTTCCAGCTCATAACCTGGTATTTGCTGTAAATACACCTCGGCGTCAATAGGAGCATTTAAATATGCTGAGGCAACATCAAAATGATTAACTTTTAACCCTCTCAGACTTGCCATTGCTAAAACTGATTTTATTGTTTCAGCCTTTGCTGTTGGGGCAAACACTTCATCATAATGTATCATTTTCCTTTGTGTAAAGCCCCTTGCCACCAACCTGGCTTTCCTCTGATAACTACCATCAGCCAGCTTTTTCACTTTAAAAACCCACTTACAGCTTATGGGCTTTTTACCTTCAGGCAATTCTGCAGGTACAAACACATTGTTGTTTAGCAGAGAGTTATACTCTGCCTGCATTGCCTTTAACCACGCCTCTTTCTCTAGAGTAGGTAACTCTTGCACTTCTTCAAAGTTTTCTGGCTCAGTTACACAAACCTGGTTTATGGTGGCTGGGAACCCATAACGGTCTGGAGGTTGACCTTTATTACTTCTTGCAGACCTCCTTGGTTCATTAATCTCACCCCCTGGGCTACCTTCAGGACTGCTTTTGGGGTGGATTGACTCTGGAGATTTACCTCCTCCCGTCCCTGTTGCACTTTCTTTTCCCCCCTGCTCCATGCTAGCAGCTGGAGAAAAATGCTCAACCTTTACCTCCTCCCTTTCAGTTTCTCTGGGAGAGCTGCCAACTCTTAGCTTTGTTTCAACTGCCTTATCAGGTATGCTCGGCAGTAAAACTTTTTCTGGCAGCAAGTTTGCATGTATCTTGGGCCAATTTCTTTGCTCATTAAAGCTGGCTGATCGACTATAACTCAAAAGATTTTTATCGTCTTCAAACCTATAGGCTTTCGTGCCACTTTCATACCCAAGAAATAGCAACTGCTGTGCCCTTTTCCCACCTTTTCTTCGGTTCTTTACAGGTATGTCAACCCACGCCTTTGTCCCAAAGATTCTCAAATGTTGCAAACTGGGACTTTTGTTATAGAGAATTTTATAGGGTATGTCATCTAGTACCCTTGACCACAAGCGATTCCCAATATAATTCGCGGTCTTAATACTCTCAGCCCAGTATTTAATCGGAAGATTTGCATCTGCTAACAATGCTTTCATTTGTGTCTGCAAGACACCTCCCCTACGCTCTGCTACTCCGTTCTCCTGAGGCGTTGCCACATTGGCAAGCCTATGTTTAATCCCTTGGGAACGCAACCAGTTTCTTAGGGAGCTTGCCATAAACTCTCCTCCCCTGTCTGACTGAATGGAGCACACCTTTTCGCCAAGTTGCCTTTCTACCCTTCTTACCCAGAACTTCAAAGTTTGGGCAACGTCAGACTTTTGCTTTAATGGATAGACCCAGCCAAATCTAGAATAGTCATCCACTAGGATCAAACAGTACTTGTTATGGGAGACACTTGGTGGAAAAGGACCAGTTACATCAGCATGAATCAACTCCAGTGGTTTTTTGGTTTCTCTCTGGCTTGCTCTTGCTACTGGGCAAGCCCTGCTTTTAACCTCTTTGCAGATATTACAGTCTAAGTAATTATCACAACTTTTAACGTTTTTCATCCCCCCACACAACTCCAATGTTTTGTTTAGCACCTTATAGCTAGCATGAGCCAGACGCCTGTGCAGGAGATGAATACACATATCATGGGTTGGGACATTTTGCACATTTGCAACCTTAGACTCACACTGCAGTACATACATATTAGTTCTAAGGTTAGCATTTGCCAACACTGCCCCATTTTGCTTTATCTGGCACTGATCTCCCACAAAGTTAACTTCAAAGCCTGCTTTTGCCAAGTCTGGAATGCTCAGGAGATTGTTTTGCAAACTAGGCACACACAACACATTCCTGAATGTGTGTCCCAGCTGTGGGAACACAACCTCCCCCTCACAAACCACATTAGCTTTCTGGCCCGTAGCAAGACTTACATGTTTTTTGTTTGAAGCCCTAGCATCAGTTAGCAATCCTTTTCTTTTACAAAAGGTTTGAGAAGCTCCACTGTCCAGGACCCACAGCTCTTCATTTTCTTGACCATCTGCAGACACCCAAGCGGTAGACTCTCTCTGCTGCCTCCTGTGCTTCTGCTGTTTTTGTTGTTTCCTCGGGCAGTCCCGCAGCAGATGTCCACTGGACTTGCAGCAAAAACACCTTTTTACTTTGTTGACCACCGGCTGATCTGCAGCAGCTCCTCCTGGCTGTTTCTCCGGCTCTCGACACCTCTGCTCTTCCCAGCTGTTGTTCCCTCTGGGATGCTCCAACAGCTGGGCTGAGGTCATCTTTCGCTCTGCACGCCTGTCCTCCTCTGCATACAACCGTCCGGTAACGTATTCCAGAGTCAGCTTATCAGTCTCTACCGACTCGAGGGAGTTGACCAGTATATCATAGCTGTCATCAAGGGAACTCAGGACTATAAAGACTTTGTCCTCTTCCCCCACAGGCCTCCCTCTTAAGGCTAGCTCCTGGAAACAGCCTGTTAGGAATTTTAGGTGGTTTACCAGGGAGTCCCCCGGTTTCTTCCGACACCGGTACAGTCTCCTGGTCAATGTTATCAGTGAGCCAGCTGTCTCTCGCACATGGACAGCCTTGAGCGCATTCCACGCCTCACTGGCCGTCACCTTATCAGCTACGTAGACTAGCTGGCTGTCGTCCACTCCAAGGATGATCGTAGCCAAGGCTTTCTCATCCTTTTCTAGCTGGGCCTCTGCTAGTGCCAGCTTTTCATCGTCGTCCTCCTCCTCCTCAAGGGGCTGCGGTGGAGTTTCCACCACCTTCCACAGGCCCTCACGCTTGAGGAAGTGTTGCATGCGGACCGACCAGATGCTGTAGTTCGTGGCCGTCAGCTTCTCCAGCAACACGCCAGTTCTGGACTGCTCCATCCCTGCAGCTCACCTCCAGCACCCACGGCTAGACAACTGCCACCTGTACTCTTGCGCAGCGGAAGCGTGCTGGGCCCATAACCCTGTCGCGAATCCTCGCGGCGTTTTTAGCAGAAACGCTCTGAGTCCCAGGTTTTTCCAGTGCAGTCTTTTTAATGTGAGCTATATACAGGTATATACAAAAACAGTCCATACAGAGTACCTGCTCCTTAAGGCAAACGAATACTCTCCACCACAGCACCACCATACCACAAGCACAACCACCACAACCACTGTTAAACAGGCTTTCCTTTTAAAACAGGTGATAGCCAATCACATTAACCACATTCCTGCTGAGTCACTCTGACCCAGCACTTCACAGAGTATTGCATCATCCTGTTGAAGCCTGCAGACTTACTCAGTATCCTGCGAATCCCAACATGTTCTTAACCTGAAACTGTTCTTAACCTGAGGTACCACTTTAGCTAATGGGGCCTCCTGCTGCTGCTGCGCCGCCGGAGCACGATTTCTGTTCTCATCCTGAAGCAAAGTTCTTAACCTGAGGTATTATTTCTGGGTTAGCAGAGTCTGTAACCTGAAGCATATGTAATCTGAAGCGTCTGTAACCCGAGGTACCACTGTATTAGACACTTGGGGAAAATGAAGGATATGCAATAGAGAGGACTTATCTTAGATCTTGAAAATTGTGGATATGAAATGGTATTTTCTGTGTTCCACACCTTGCATAAGCCCTGCTGGCACAGACATTTAGCTGACCTTTGCAGGAGCATGTTCCTAGAGAGAGGACAAGCTAAGTGCGTGTTAAGTTCTTATTTAATATAAGACAAGCTGACTCATTTTGTATGCCCAGAACAACAGGCTGTTTATTGATGAACAGGCCAAACACACAACTATATAGGAAAATGAAAGTAGTCAGGCTGCAGCCATCATGGGCACTGTTTTATTCTTTATAAATAGTCCTCTCTTGTGAGGGTGAAAGGATTCCCATACAGATACTTGTGAAATTCCTTTAGGCTGAATAGTTAGGCCCTCCCTTTCCAGCTGACAATAGGTCCATTCTGCTTTATTTAGAGCTTATCCATACTTACCTTTCCTCCACTCTTTTCAGGCACAGTCTGCTCCATTTAAAGCTCCACGTCTAAAGTGCCCCTGTTTTGCTCCAGAGCTTTCCCCATGAAAACCTGCTCTTTAAAGCTCAATCGGAGCCAATATCAATCTATGGGAAACCTGAATTAATGTTTGCTCCAATTCAGCTTTAAAAAGCAGGTTTTTGAGGGGAAAGCTTGGGCCACCCCCACAAAAGACTAAAACCCTGCTCAGACATGGAGCGTTTCAGCACGGACCTCTGTGGGGCAAAAGGTAAGTGTGGATAACCTCTTAGTGTCCTGGAGGCAGAACCAATAGACTCTTCTTTGGCTGGATATATTTTACAGGACAGAACAGGCCCCAGTCCACAGGATGAAGCGTCACAAAGGTCAAAGTGGACCAACAATTCTGTGGATCTGAGTTGCTTCTTAGACTCTTGGAAAGTCTCTCCAGGATTTCCTATAAGATGTTTTCTGTGTCCCTTTGGAATCTGCCTGGTGCCGACAAATCTCCATGGGACAACCTGCTACACTGGCACAACCCTTTGTGTGTATCAATTGCAGTGAATTTCCTGTAGTCCTCCTCAAGTTCCATCTTCTAGTAAGCCTGGGACATGTCCAGCTTGCAAAAATGTCCGCCTCCTCCAAGCACTGCTCAGTTTGTGGAATGGGCTAGTTGTCTTGTTCAGAAACTTGCTTGCTTGTGACTTTGTAGTCTTCACAGATGCAGACACTCCCATCAGGCTTAGCCACAGGCACTAGGGGTGTTGCACTGCCCATTCTGAAAACAGCACAGAGGAAATGATGCCTTCTTCTTCCAATCTATCCAGTTTGATTCATTTCTCTCTCAGAACATAGGGCACCATTCTGGCTTTTCAGTATTTTGACTGGCTGCCCTCCTAGATATAAATCCTGACCCTTATTCCTTTTGCTGTACCTAACCCTTCTTGAAATATTTTAGGTCCTTGTAGGTCTGACATTTTACGTACCTCTACTTTCCAGATTTGGTCCCAGTCTAGTTTTTAGTTCCTACGGCCATTTTTAGCCAAACAACTTTCTCCCTTTATGACTAACACCTACAAGATTTTATGCTGTCCTTTTTGTGTGACTGAAATAATCATTGATCCTTGGACCGGGGTACTTTCCTCAGTTTAAAACCTTAATTTCATTCTTGTCTTAGCCAATGGATTCAAGCCTCCTTTATATTGTTGGTAAGTCTCTTCACTGTCTACTTTAACAACAGCTCCTGTATCTATTTCCAGGCCTACTGGATGATTATTGGACTGTAGTTATTGTAGAAGGTTCTACTTTCCCCCTTGTTACACAGTAAACAGAGCTTACTGATCTACCTTCTTCCCACTCTCCTCAAGTAAATGACAAGCATTTTGTTTTCTTGACTCCCTTGGCCCGACTCAGTTGTGCAGCCCTTTGCAATTTATTGCTAAGTGCCCAGTTTTCCTGCATATATAGCACTGGGGACATTCTGAGTCTTTAAGCAGACAGTGACTGCATTCTTCCACAAATGACAACACCTCTCCAGACCTCTAAGTCTCTATTGTGGGCTGTGCACTTGGTTTATAGACTCATTTTGAATGTCTTTATTATCAAGATGCAAATCCTGCAGATTTCTCACTGCTTCTTCCACGGCTGTTGCAGCCTTTGCAGATTTGTTGCAGGTCAGCTCCCCATCAGCCAGTAATTGCTTTGGGATTTTAATATCACCAGCTCCACACACAAATCTAACTCTTCACATCTTCTCCAGAACATTTCCAAAAGAAAAGGGTCCAGTCAGCTTTTTGGGATCAGCTCTACTCTGTGCTATAGATTAGCCTTCTTTCCTTCTCCTACTATGGAATTCAAAATGTTGCACAATTAGGCTTGGCCTTGGAATATAGTGGTCAGACAAGATCTTTTGCAATTCTGCCAAACTTTTGTCCCTTGGCTGTTGTGGTTGCACCAAACTCCTTTAAAGGAAGTAAGTTCTACTGCTACAAGCACTGAGAAACATTGCCTTTTCCCACCCTCTGTGATTTCATTGTCAGGGAAATAGTGGTCTAGCCTTTCCGCTTATCGCTGCCATTTTTTAACAAGTTGTTCTCTCCTGTTAGTACTCTGAGAATACTCTCCTGTCAGTATTTTTAGTTGCAGCACGGCAGGCAGAAATCCAATTAGTGTGGCCTCTCCCAGCAATGAAGTACAATCCAGGGGAAAGCTACTACTGTTGAATTCTTCCTGTCATGCATCTGTTAAAAATGCAGGTCCATCAGTCAGAAGAAGAGAAATCCTGCTAATCACCAAGTAGGGTTCCCGCTTTCTGGATTGCTCCTCTTCCTGTGCATTCTAAGTGTAATGCTACAGGCAGAAATTTAGTTTGCAAACCTTGTCTTGGCAATGGAGAAAAGTCATTGGAAAACCTTTGCCTGCCAAATTTCTTCATGCCCAGCTGCTGTTAGAAGACCAGGTTCAGAGCCAGTAGAGAAGGTGTCAAATCAAAGGTTTGTATTGGGCTACTAATACACAGCAGGCAACAATTGGTCAGTTGGCCTCCAGGCTGCCGTCTTGCTGCTACAGATTGAATGGTTGCTGTCCTGAAACTGTCCCACACCAGGAAAAAGCTGAAAATGAGCAAATGGGACTTTTTGAAATAGATCAAAGGAGACTGGAATACACTTTGACAGTTGCATTTAGTATTGGCCACTATCAGAGGAAATGATCCAGATGGTTGTGTCACATATTGGAGGGCTCCTAAGAACTTCCCCTTTCATCAGTGAATCCATCCATGAACTAAGGTGAGGTGTGTGTGTGTGTGTTTTAGCAAATTGTAAACTTGGGGCCGGATTCAACTAATGGGTCCTGCTAGCAGATGCCAGGGCAAGGACTTCTGTCACCTGCAGCAGGGCTTCCCCTCTCTCTTCCCGCCATGTACCCCAAATTTGCTCAGGGTGTGTGTGAAGCAGGGGAACTCCCAGGACAGTATGGGGGGGGGAGCTTGCACTGGCAGAACAATATCCTCAGCACTATGTTGAATTCCTCCCACAGTGTAGGAGTAGCTGGAAGAAAGCTGCATGGGAAAATGTCTGGGGCGTTCGCCTCTCAACACAGTTATGGCCAGGAACAGGAGACCGGGCCAAAAAGGACTACTGATCTGACTCAGGAAGGTTGCTCCAATGTTAAGAGTCAAGCTGTCCCAGCTATTGTACATAATAACAAAAAGATACAAGTAAGATCCTGTATCTATTCAGGGGATTTACTTCCAGCTGCAATAAGAAATTCAATAATGCTTCAAGGTCTCCAATGTCATAATGCGAAGGGAACATGAAACAACTGAAGACAGTGACATATCATAAGCACTGCACAGATGCTTCATTTCCAAGCAATTATATACAGACATATATATTATTCTGCAGAATATATTCATTAACTCTAAGTTCGATTAGCTCAGATGTTCTTCCCATTAACAAAACTGCTAACAGTGAAAGACCTGTGAGTTAATACTAGCATAAGCCAACAACTTTTGTAGATTTAGCATCCTGCCAACATTCTAGATGCTAACTCCAATGCTTCCATTTCATTTCCACCATAGTCATTCACATGGCAGTTTTATAAAATTATGTTCAAACCCCAAACCATGCTGTTTGGCAAGATTTAAGATATAACATGATACTGGCCGTATGTGGGCACAGCCATCCATGTTTTTGTTGTTGTTTAGTTGTTTAGTCATTTAGTCGTGTCTGACTCTTCGTGACCCCATGGACCAGAGCACGCCAGGCACTCCTGTCTTCCACTGCCTCCCGCAGTTTGGTCAAAATCATGCTGGTAGCTTCAAGAACAGCCATCCATATGCATGTCTGTCCAATTCTTGCTGCCATATTGCACACCTTATCCTTTAAGGTGGATCAAATCATAGGGATTTAGTGTACCTTCATATGCCCTGAATCTCAAATTATATCATATATCTACGTGGCAGGCATGTGCACACTTACCTGGAAGTAGGCTTCATCAGATGCACTGAGACTTACCTCTGAGTAAACAGGCACAGGATTGTGCTGTCAGTGGGATTCTGCATGCCCGCCCACCACCTAATCAGGCACTGACTGAGAGCAATTTTCTGCTGCAGGAGGTTTGCAGAATATAGATGTAATATATAAATAGAATCAGACATACATAGCCTTGTCACTGTGACTCATGCATTGGCAACTTCAGGACTGAACTATTGTAATGTGTTCTATGTGAGGTTGCCCTGAAGGCTGCCCTAGAATCCACAGCTAGTGCAGAATGCTATATTGCTGAGTGGGCACATGCTACACCATTCTTAGAAGTGGTTCAGCAGCTACCTGCATGCTACTGGGCCAGTCTTATGGCTTTAGTTCTGACTTACCTGAACATCTTGGGACGAAAATTCCTGAGACAGCACCTTTTCCCGTCTCAACCTGCCTGGTCATGTATGTATATACATACACACACACACACACACACACAGTGGTACCTCGGGTTAAGAACTTAATTCATTCTGGAGGTCTGTTCTTAACCTGGAACTGTTCTTAACCTGAAGCACCACTTTAGCTAATAGGGCCTCCTACTGCCGCCGTAGCACGATTTCTGTTCTCATCCTGAAGCAAAGTTCTTAACCCGAGGTACTATTTCTGGGTTAGCGGAATCTGTAACCTGAAGCGTATGTAACCCGAGGTACCACTGTGGAGAGAGAGAGAGAGAGAGAGAGAGAGAGAGAGAGAGAGAGAGATTATTTGATGAATTACCTCTGGCCACTCTGCAACCTGTAGAAATTAATCTTGCAGCAACCAAGGGAAGGACCTTTTCAGCTGTGGCCCCCTTTTTGGCACTTGTTGAAAACACATTTGTTTTTCTCAGGCATTTCTAGGCCACGAGTACCTGTCAGTTGTATTGATTCATTTTACGTCTGCTCTGGCCTGTTGGGTGCTGTTTTATTTTATTTTATTTTACATTGGTTTTTTTTTTTTAAAAAAACGGTACTCTGCCTTGTAATTCCAAATGAAAAGTGGTAGAGAAACATTTTAAATAAATCAATAAAAACATTTGCAGTTTTATACACTTTATCGTTGCCAGCCTTAAGCCATTGTTATCACCCTATGCTTCCTTGGCTACAGGCATAAAAACAAAAACGAAAAACAATAGTGACATTTCCTTCTCTGAAAAGCAATTTGCTACAAAGAAAACCTGTAAAAAGGCCGGTGATTCTGACAACGGAACATCTTGAGATTCTAGAATGTGTAAGGCTCCATCAACCTTATTAATAAGAGAGACATATTTCCCTAAGACATGTTTCCTTCCCCACACCAAAGGTCCAGGCAAATCATGAAGCATTGGGTTGTCTAACCCTAAAATGATGATGATGATGTTCCTGCTCTGCTCTGTATTTTCACTTTCCATACTTCCTGCTGCAGAGACATTGTTAAGAGCCTCCTGTGGCTCTGTGTGCACTGAAGCGCTTCAATGCGCTCGGCAGGGTGCTGTTGCATTGCTGTTGCAGCTGCGGTCCAAGAGGCTCGGAGAGCATAGGCAGACAGAGAGTGCCTTGGTGCAAATCAGTGATCAAACTCCATTTGGAGAAAAGGGAAATAAAGTGCACATTGCATGCTACCTTACATTTCAATTACTGCTTTATCTCCTGATCGTTGTGCAATTAACTTGTGTCACCAAGCACTGCGGGTGTCAGGCATGCCCGGAATGAGAATTGGAGGTTATCTTTGCATGAGTGTCGCAGGAGGTCACCTCTCTTGTGCCGTGCTCTTCATATTTAATAAATATGGCTCTGCTGGGATAATTCTTTCCTGCGTTCCCTTTTATTGACTGCGAGGGAGAAGTGTCTCTTTCTCTTGAAAAAGAAGAGGACCACCTGTTCTTGTTTTCACACTTTCCCCACACAGTGGCATGGAACATGGAAAGGTTTGTCCGCATGAGGCATTTGCAGTGTAAGCCAATGTGTGCTTACTCAGAAGTAAACCCAAGTACATGTGCATTAGATTTCACTGCAAAGTATGTAAGGGCTGTAAATGCTCTCCATTGGGACATACAGTTGGCTGACTACGTGTCATATTTGGGACTTGACCTGATTGCCAGAAAGGGTAGACACCATTGATATATGCATTTTTAAATATTCATATTCTGTATGAAATGTCTTTCTTCCTCTTCAAAGACTGTAACTTGCATATAGAAAGTCCCAGCTTCAATATCTGGCAACTCCACATAGGGCTATTAGAGAATCCTGTCTGATACCCTGGAAAGCCAATGTCAGTCATTGTAGCCATCACCCAGCTAGATGGACCAATGGTCTGACGTAGTATAATGCACTTCCAATATTGAAAGGTACTCAGCTGGGAATTGATAGTGATGCTTGCTTCTCTTTGGTGACTCCTAGCCAACCATCTACTTCTTCGCAAAACTGTCTTGTGACTTATAGTGGAAAATGGCCTATCAATATCTTAATAAATTAATCCGTAAATGCCAACGAGTTGAAGCCATGTTACTTCATGGCAGCTCTGTGGCATTGTATCATTTGCCCCCATGCTAGTGGAATTATGATCTAGAGCCCTGCTGGATCAGGCTGATGGTCCAGCATTCTCTTCTGACTGTGACCAACCAGATGGCACCAGAAGATTGCTAAAGAAATATCACAGCTGGTTCAGCTGCAGGTCAGCATGGAGACTCAGAGATGAGCAGTGAAGTTAATTCTTTATTCAAGGAAACAGAATGCAAACAGAGAAACCTATGGGCAAGACTTGTTCCCAGTTAACCAGTTGTCAGAACTGATGATCTGTGCCCCCCATTTCCCTCTACGTCTCCTCCTTGGCCGGATGTTTTCCAAGCAGTCTTAAACTCCATCAGGGAGCCCCCTGTGCTCTTGGTTCTGCTTCATGCAAGGCCCTCCATGCCCTTGGAGACAAGGGACAAGAGGTGCTTAATACAGTGGGACCGGCAGGCTCCCATGAAGCTGCTGCAGCCTCTGCCCCGTCCTCCTCCTCAGCTGCCTGTCCTGCATCTGCAGTGCTTTCTGCCTTTGGTTCCTCTTTCTCACTCAAGCTTGTTGCTTGTTCAGCTTCCAACCATTCTGCCGCCCCTTATCCTCTGACCTGTCTTCCGGGCCCCACTACCACTCCCTGGCTCAGATCCTTCTTCCTTTTATGCTTCCCATGCAGGTTCTCCAGCTGGAGCCTCCCACCAACCCTCATCATCCAGCCAGTCCCTGACAGGAACCCCTGAAAGAATGTTGAACCCGGAGCAGTTGCAGCAGATTCCACCCACCCTTCTGTGGTGTCACACTCTAGAACTTGCTTTCTACGTATTATCTAAATATTGGCAGTGCTGAAAGGAGGATTAGAGTCAAATACCATTGCCTGATATGTTGAAAAGGGAACTGACAATGCGATAAACCTAAAGTGACAGGCTGAGAACGTTCGTTCTTTTCGCTCCACAAGGGATACTAATTTTCTTCACAAATGGAAAGTGTCTGACTTTTGAAGGCTCCTGTAGTGTTGGAAATGCATTTGTTCTAAATTTTGTGCAGTTTAATTTGCTTTGCTGAGCTATCTGTGCATTAGCGCACAAGGCCAACAAACTGACCCTTTACCTCATAATTGCAGTGGCTCCAGATGCCGCCCAGGATAAATGCACAAAGGTCTCTTGGTAACTCTGGCTTCACGTGGCCCAGTCATGTGAAGAAGATGTCTAAAGCACAGTCCCCATCTTAAGGGAGCTACCGCTTGCATGTGTTAAAAGCTACCACAGAGAAAGTAAACATTCTGACAGCAGGCTTCAAAAGAAGGGCTATTACAGTATGTGCATACACAGACAGACAGACAGACAGACAGACACACACACACACACACACACACACACACACACAAGTGAAGCTGTCTGTAGAGAAAAGCAGGCATTGTCTTTAAAACATCAATTTCAGTGACCTCCAAATGGTGGGACTCAATACTTTTCAGGTATTGCTGGGCTGCAGATGGGGAACACTGGGAGACAAGAGACTAAGAGGGGGCTGGAGTGTGTGCAACTCAAATGGAGTCCTAAACTAAGACTATGTTATCCAGTGATAACAGGATAGAGCTTGTGTTGCTTTCATAGCTGTATAGATGTGAACTTTTTGGTTGGATGGGACTTGTTGATTCTTTCAGTACTATGGCATCATCAGCTTCACTTGCTGAAATTTTTAGCTTCTGTACCACATGTATAAAACTACAGGAACATTTCCCTCTGTTAACTCTGGGTGGCCATGAGTAAAAGAAGAAACGACTCCTGCACCTTTAATGGTTGTGTAGAAGAGAAGATTTTGCCATGCATACCTTGTCAGAAGCCCTATCCCCTTTCACATCTGGTCACCCTATTTTGACTAGACATGTATGAACCCCGTGGGCTGCTAGTAAGTTTAGAATAGCAGTTTAACATCCATCATCTCTGCCAACAGGAAACCTGGTGTCCAGATGTGGATCTAAAGGATTTGGATACATAAATGATCCTGTGGTATCGGAAATGCTAACTACCTTGGTTGTTATGAGGCAGAAGCTCGTATTGTCAGATGGAAGCAGAACTTTCCCTCTTCTTACAGGCGGAAATTGGGAGCCTAGAAGAGCCAGAAATCAGCCAGTGAAGTTTCCCCCAGGTGCACCTTGGTACCTGGAAAAATCTTCACCTGCTGACTTCTTCCTGCTGTGTAGCTCCTAAGGGCACAGGGTATCTTCTCACAAAAAGAGGACAACCTTAGATAAAGGCTCTTGCTGATGGGAGGAGAGGGGGCTGTTTGTTTGTTAGTTTGTTTATTATTTTTTCTGGCCCGCAAATGTTCGGGAATCGAGTGCTTTGTTTGGATACCACATGCACCCACCTCACATTTAGTAAGCCAAAGTATATAATAAGAGCCGTGGAAAAGAATGTTTTGCTCCGTGTTTCTGAAACAAATACGGCACCACACTCCCCCTTGAAAGAGAAATCAGCAGATCAATGAAGTTTTCATTTGGCTGTCATGTGCAGCGGGTATGAAAGGGATTGGTCCTTACCATAACAGAGACAGGATGCTGAGATTGTGCTATCAGCTGGAGAATGGAGCATCTGACTGGTGTACTGTTTTATCCCTTCCAGAGAGATGACTGCAACAAATGAAGTGCCTTTGTTATATTTTTGTTCACAGGCAAGAAAACTGATGAGCCACCTGAAGCCAGACAGGAGGGGTTGGAATAGTTGGCAGGCAGCACATAGAGAGCAAAAGAGAGAGATTACCTACCCAACCCCTTGCTAGCATAAATGAACGGGAAACCCAGCATGAGATTCTTCCGGCATCTTATCTGGAATGGGTATTTAGTGAATTGTAACCAAAGTGTGTGTGTGTGTGTGTGTGTGTGCATGCGTATGTGTGGAGGAATGTGTACACTTTTCCCCAGGTGCTGTGGCTGCTACTAGAGAAAGAAACAAAACCCTCAGTCTCAGACAATATCCTCCCAAGGCTTCTCAGTCAGGGGATTCAGAACTTGTCCCCCTGACTGATATGGCCATCTGCTCATCTTCAGAAATCACACACATCAGATTTCATTATCAGGGAAGCTGACTGGAGGTTTTAAAGAGATGGGGCTGGACTTTTTCCAAGCAGGGAAAACATCCACATCTTTTGTGGAGGAATTTACCTAGAATATACCTGAACCCTTTCCACCAGAGGGCTGAGAGGGATTGGGTACAGTCAACCAAACATTTATGATGCTGTCTTCCTGTGTACAGTCATACTTCGGGTTACAGATGCTTCAGGTTGCGCTTTTTCAGGTTGTGGACACTTCCGGGTTTCGGCGCTCGCACATGTGCAGAAGCACTAAATCATGCTTTGAACATGCTCAGAAGAGCTGAATCGCAACCCGCGCGTGCGCAGACACGGCGCTGCGGGTCGCGGACGCTCAGGTTACGAACGTGCCTCCCGCATGGATCACATTCGCAACCTGAGCATCCTCTGTACTTAATAAGCTGAGACAGGTGTAAACCTGACTGTCATTATCGCTCCATGAAGAGAAGACTCATTCCATCCCAAACTCCTTTCAATTCAACCACACAACCCAGCAACCCAACCCAGTAGAAGTTACCTTGGCAAAAAGTTTGGTGTAAGTCACACCTGCCTTGGCAAGCATTGCTCTGAACTGGGGAACCGTTTTATTATTTTAACTGATTTAAATGTTGTGCTTTTACATTATTTGTTTAATTGTATATTTTAATAAATGAAGTTTTAAAGTTATTGTGTGTTTTAATTGTATCTTGACTTAATAGTTGTTAAATGCTTAGAAGCCGTTTTGGCATCTAACCAGTATGGAAAATTAATATAATGATGATGATGAAAGCAGCCTTACCTCTGTGTCCTAGTATATGTGCGTTTGACCAATTACATTATTAACCCAAGCAGCTGTACACATTTAATATATGATATGGCTTAAACTTAATTTTGAAAGCAGCATGCATGGATCTGATGCATTTGCATATAAGTTCAACCAGTTATGAACACTGAAATTTCAGACTGAAATAATGATTGCATTTCTTTCTAAAAGGCTCGTGGTCCAGCATTTGGGACTAAGAATTCGGGAGTTACAGTCAGATTTTATAGGTTATAATCTAAAAGTAATGTATATGCCGAGGTTCATACATGAATAATAAGAGCTGAATGTGTGTCCCCAAAAAGGAAAGACCAGTTTCCTTTGTTAGCTTTGCAGGCCTCAAGGAGTCTGATTGAATGTCATTTCAGGACAGTAGCGCCTATTTCCCTGCCTGTACTTCAAGGAGAACCATCTGACATTTTCTTCTTCTATTACTGACTTACGGCATGATGCACGCTTCCTTAGCTGCTCAGGTAGCATGGGGATTTAGTGTGTGGTGCTGTTTCTCCTTTCTAATTACATTTTTCTAAGAGCTGTGACTGTGGTGAAGAACTTAGGAAATACACTCAACTTTCCATAATTGGAAGAATCATTACCAAGACACACACCGAGAACCTCCTGGCTTGTGAAAATTTGGGGAAACAGAGTGTTGTTATTTGAGGGAAAGCGAAAAAGAAACAGCTTTGTTGTCCTGAAATAACCTGTAATAATTCTCCTCTGAGACAAAAGAAAAATAGAATAAATTACACAAGTAGACTTGAAGGAATTAGGGGTGCTCATGAAATTCTCCCCAACCAAATTTCCCCCTGGATTTTGGAGCTATAAATTGCCTGATCTTAGCAACATGCCGTTTTTTATTTTCAGACTTCATTCAGATGGATGAACACAGAAGCAGTGTGGAGCTCACATATTCCACCCCTCCTTACTATACAGGTAACCAACACGCACAAACCTACTGTACATTGATTAAAACACTGCAAAAAATGAAGCTTTATACATTGGACAATAGCATCAAAAGTATTTGTTCCATTGTGATTTAATAAATGCAGAGATGTGCACGTGTGCATCAGGAGCCTGTAAGGAGGCCGGAAGAGATAAGACTTGAAAAGTGTGGCAAGATGAGTATTGTTCCAATGCTGAAGTTAATTTTAGAAAATCTCCAAATTAAATCAGAGAGCAGGTAGAGCAGAACATGGAGAGCAATCCAACCACAGAACAACAACAAAACTGAACAGTAAGCACCCGCTCATCCCTAGAAGGAATCTGTAAACAGAAGAGGCCAAGTAGAAACTGCACTGTGGAGCCTGCCTTCACCCAATCTTTCTCATCCCCTCCTCCAGAGCAGTCAGCCAGCATTCTGCAGCCACTGGCCATACTCAATCCATAGTGGGCTGTCCTGCTACCACACACACTTGGGATGAATTCCTCTTAATTATTTTGTCCAAACCTCAAGAGTTCCCCCCAAACCTACTGATACCTCCCACTTGGTAATAATTGGTGAGGTATGGTTACATAAGCAACAGAGTTATGCTTGGACTTGGAAATAGAAGAAATGGTGGCTAGAAACCTCTGTACACAAAAGTATTGCATACACAAGCAGAAGCACAAAAAGGAGCTTGTATTCATTGAACGAATGCATGGAATCTGCTTTTGGTGATTCCGTCACAAACTGCTCAAGAGTTTGTTAGTGAATATCACAACTAGGTACATGGGGCTGATTGTGCGACTCTTGACCCATTTCCCCTTGGGATCACACTATTCCTTAAAAAAAAAAATCCTATGATTAGCAAACGAGTGCAGTACTGCACCCCCCCCCCCAAAACTGTAAAATAAATTAAAGGATCTCCCCTACTAGAAGACAAATCTCCCACAAGGATTTTTGACACAGAAAATGAGCACAGAGAGGGATGGGAGAAAAAAGATTGTGTGATCAAGTTGCTTGTTTTTCCCACAGGAAGAGGGCTCCATCTAAAAATGCCCCTTAAATTGTTCAGTAATTAGTTGGCCATTGTTTTCAATGAACTGATATCTCCAGATTACCCAGACTTCCATCAATTTCAGCAAAGAAAACTTAGACAAGCATTTTGCAAAGGGAAAAAAATATACAAATAGCTATGCCTTCTCTATTAGCAGAAAAACGTAAGTACAGTCTTGGATTTGCATTTTTAATATTATTTATGCTTTATACATAATATAATATATAGCCTATATTGTTTGTTAGGGGAGGGTAGTGTCTTAGTATTCTCTTTGATACATCTTTAATTTGACTTAATCAGAAGTTGACCATTGTGGAAGAACATGCCTCTGTAAAAAATATATCTCCGTTGTAGGCAAGACAAATCCATCAGCGAAGGATTCATTTAAGGTTAAATATAATCAGGAAAAGCCACCTGTTTTTGAAGGCTTAACCAGAGTTTTACTTCTCCCCCTAAGGTCTGAGAGATCACACACAGACACAGACGTGAACACACACATCAGCAAAAGCAGCAATGCTGCAGGCAGTTCATTCTAAAAGTCATAGTATGGGCTCATCTCTACACTAACAAATCCCAGGCAGCAAGTCTGATATAATGACAGGATAGGATGACAACTTAAGAGGAACATGTGCGTGGGCAGGAATTAAACTTATTCCCAGACATACAGACTTGGCACTTAAGTCATATGAGAAGAAGTTGGTGAAACAGTATAAAATTATCTAATTGTATTAGGAAAAGAGAACAAGTTATCTAATTCTTGTGTTGTGCTGCCAGAGATCCAGATCAGAGCTTACGGTGTCAGAATTTGTCAGATGCTGAACAAGGTGGAAGAGAAACACAATTAGCTTGTGCCAAAAATAACAGAGTGGGGCAGGTTTCTTCTTCTTCCTTTAATTCTTCTAATAAACAAGATTTCAACTTTTTCCAATCTGGCCATACATTGGTAGAAATATTCTAAAGAGAAATGGAAGCAGTCAGGGTCATTCAACACCTGCAAAAAGAAGAAAATGCAACTGAAATGGCCCTACCTTTTCCATTTATAGGAGCAATGATGGCTGTTACAGCCTACCTGGGATCCCAGGCTTTGCCATTGACCACATACTTTCCCTTTGACAAGTTCAGTGACTGCTGGTTCATTAAGGGAACTTAACAGGTTCTGTATTGAAGATATGGAAGGTTATCCCTCAGAGGATATAATAGATGACTCCACTTACTAGCCTGCAGCCACAAACCAGCCACCTACCTCTTTACTGCTGCTTTATTCCCTCTTCTGCAGAATCCTAGTACCAAAGGATATGCACCCATGTACATCTATTGTCTAATTGCCTTGCCCTCTTCAGTGCCTTTGCGAGAAAGGAAGGCAGGGAGGCACTATGGGAGCTTGGATCAGTCCCTCTTTTCCACCCAGAACCCAAAGACACACTGTTTGGCATTCTAATAGAGAGCTTTTTCCAAGGAGTGAGGAGAACTACTGTGACCAATGATTGCACATTTTCCTTGTAGGATATACATGCAACACTTAATTTCTAAAATGAGGGATGCAGGGACACACAGTGACACCTTCTGCCTTGGAAACCCTTCCTCCTAGTCCCAGGTGTGTGGGGCCATTAGTAAAGATCATACTCTAACATCTTCCTATATGGAGAAATAGGCTGTGTGCCATTCTTCTGCCAGGGTGGATATTGATCATATGTTCTCCAACAGCACTTGGTGAGTTGGGTGAGGAAACTTTTCATCATCAAACATGTCACTTTTGAACGTTGCTAATGTAATATAGCCAACGAAAGGAAACCATTTCTAAATAATCCTGGCCTGTGTGTCTCCTTCATCCAACACATAAATGTGGGGAATTTGCATACCAACTATAGTCTGCAGTCCTATACCTATTTATTTCTTTGAAGTATTTTTATCCCACGCTTCCATTGTGCTCCCAGGATTCAGTGGGACTTACTTCTATGAAAACATGTGAGTATTGCACTGTGCTGTTAGTGTCCTTTGTGAAAGCTATGCATCTCCCCTTGGATCCTACAACTGCTGAATAGGGGCAGCATATTGTGCTGCAGCAACACCTGGTAAGGCAACTAGTAACCGGTTTCTGTACACTACAAAGATGAAAGCTATTTACTTCTAAGGAAATGCATAAGTAGCAAATGCTTTGCTTTACAGACCATTCTCACTTAAACAAAATAAAATTCTTTTCCAGAAGTGTTTCTGGCAGGAGAAAATCTTCAAGGTGACAGGGCTGCATTATTATGTGTTAAACTTTTCATGAGAGTTTTATACCATTCAATGCTCTATGCAGTGTAATAATCTATGCCAAGATGTATTGGCTCTGGTATAAGTTATTTATGTTATCTCTATATGAAGTTGAGTGTGTATACATTTTTATGTTATCTTTTTCTTTGAACATGATTGATTGTTTCCCCCCCTCTTCTCCTCTCTGTTTGTAGAATTAATGTAATTTAGTTTATGTTTATACATTGATAAAATTTGTTGCTAAGAGAGCACATTCCCTTGCTATATTGAGTGGTTTCCCTCCCAGAACCTAGACTAAAAAAAAATCATTATTATTTAGTTTAGTCTGCATAAGAGGAAATGGAGAGGAGATATGATAACTCCCTTCAAATATCTAAAGGGTTGCCACATGGGTAGGACTCAAACCAATGGCTTCAAGTTACAAGAAAGGAGATTCCAACTAAACATCAGGAAAACCTTTCTGATGGTAAGAGCTGTTTGACCGTGGAACAGACTCCCTTCTTCCTTGGAGGTTTTTAAGCAGAGGTTGGATGGCCACCTGACATGGATACTTTAGCTGAGATTCTTGCATTGCAAGGGGTTGGACTAGATGACCCTCAGGGTTCCTTCCAACTCTATAATTCTCTGATTCTATTATTTTTAAACTGTTGCCTCCAATGTCCCTTAGCCCACAGACTGTTATTTTTATTTATTAAATTGATTGGTTGCTATTTCTTGCCAAAGGCAACTCAAAGCGATTTACAAACAACCAAACAGCCTCAAAAAGAGCTCCACATAGGTACATTAAAATCAGCTGCCTTGAGGCCTTTTTCTGTGTTACAAGAGACTAACATGCTCAAATGGTGATGACAATTTAAAGCAATATGTCCTAAGCAAGCATGGTAGCAAATTATACAAAAAAAGGCAATGCTCTATTATTTGGGAAGTAATCACAGATAGTAATCACAGATATTTGGCACAAGTTGCCAAAGTGAAATCACTTTTAGGTCTCCCTGGTTTAAGTGAGAAAATGAACTCTCCTGCCTACATCAGTTGGAACTTACAATTGTTCTGTTTTAGAAGAACCCTGCCCACTCTTAGTTCTGGTCCATCCAGGTTCTGATGGTAGTAAGTCTAATAAGAAAGCAATGCACACAGCCAATAAAAGAACACTAACCCTGCTTGCCAAGGGACACGTCTATACCCAGATTAATTTACCCGGTGTGAATACAAATGATAGAAAAATGCTACTGGGAAATAAATGCAGTTTTATCATTGCTCCTGGGCCAACAAGCTCTTTTTGTGTGTAATTGCTTTATGATGGCACTTGCAATCTAAAAAAAAAGCAACCCTAGAAGGCAATGGTCATTAGTGGAATACTACTGAAGGTCCAGACCGATAGGTCATGGGTAAATTGACAGTCATTCAAATTAGGAACCAAATAGCTCCACAAATGCTAGTATGTAAGGAAGGAAACACAGACCAAGAAGTAGAAAGAAGTCTAGAGAAGCCTTTTAATATATTGTTGCAAGAAGCACATAGGGCTAAGTAAAACCCCATGTTACATACTCCAGTTTCCCAGTAAATATGATTATTTTCTCTTCTGAACGTCACATAAAGAACTTTTGCCTCATTCCATGTTGATGGCCCTTGGAAAGTTTGTCTTACTAGGCTAGGCTAGCAGTAGCCTCGTGGTGATTTTAGTTTCACTCTTCCACCTGAAACATAAAGCACACACTTCTCTGAGCCATTCCTCACTGAACATGAACCTTATTCCTTTCAGTGTACAGCAGGCAAACACAGCAAAAAGAGTCTCGCTGTCTCTGGAGACCTGAACTGGTAATGGAAGGTGAGAAGCTGACAATAGCACACTTGTTTCAGTGGTTCTCCAGGGAACCTACAGAGAAAGCAGCTGCCAGAGGGCACCATCACTATATATTGACAACAGAGGGAATGTCACCAACTTACTGAAAGGTCCCCTAACTTACAAGGATTTGGGTTAGCAGCAGATCAGCTGTCCTGTTGAAGGGAGCTGTGACTGCAGAGGAGTTATGCAAGTTCCCACTTTGGATGTCACAGAAACCCAAGTCACTTGCCATTTCTGTCTCCCCTTGTTCACTTCTGTGGCTCCCTTGGGATATGAACTTCCCTTGAACTGAGAACCACAAGCTTGTTCATTTGTTGTTGTTTGTTGCAGCAGCAGGCAAACAGGGCTACCTCCCTGGAAACATGTGTCAAGTGATGCACACATTGGGGCAAAACCTCTGAGCTTCATATATACACCAGTTCTCAGGCTTGAGGAATCCTCTCCCTCCCCCTCATGGCACCAAGAGGCAGGGAGGAAACAAGAAAGTTCTTACGTATGATTTATTCAGCCATCATGGTATGAGACAAAGAATTCTGGTCATTCCTCCATAATGGAGTTGCTCGCACTGAACTCCTCCCCCTTCCCCCTCTAGCAGCAACACTTGCTTCTACGGAGTCTGTCCGTGGACCATTGTCTTTGTGCTTTTTCTTCTTGCACCCTTAATGAACGCCGCGTTTAGGGAGAAGGGTGTGCGTGTGTTGGTTATGTTGTCCAGTGACGTGTCAGCTAGCTGCTTTGCCTCCCCTCCTCCTTCTCCTAACACTGCATAACTCTGCTGTTCTCCTGTCTCAGAGTTGCTATCTTCCTCAAAGCCCTGCTGTAATTCGATACTAACTTTCTCCTCTCTGGAAGCTACAGGAGAAGGGGGGGGGGAGAGACCTCCACCATTCCTCTTCCTCTCCAGTCCAATCCTTGATACCATTGAGGACTGAGATGCTGGTGAGAGAGCTTGGGGGTCAATGGTGATTTGGTGCAGATATGGAACAAAGCCTTATCTCAGGTGCTTGACTGGAGAGAAGTGTATGCGCAATTGTCCTCATATCCTTGAGGTTTCAGTGGCCAACCAGTGTGGATTTCGGATAGGTGTTTCTTTTCTTCAAAATCAGGAGGCTGATATTGTTCTACAAGAATTGGACCTTCACTCAAACAACTCAGCAACAATTGTTGTTCCCACATGTCTCTGTAAGATGGCATACCTGCCAAGTGCCCCGTTTGAAGCGGGATAGCCCTGCTTTCTTTCAAGGTGCCCTGGACTCTGCCTTCAACCCAGGGTGCCTGGATTTTGTGGGGTGGGCAAGGGCAAGAGCAAGAAGTGGTGGGACGGGTGGGTGGTTGAGGGTGTGAGGGAAGCAGCAGGGCAGGCGGGTGGGCAACGAGGGTGACGGGATGGTGGGGAGTTGGTGGTCTCCTGCTTTGCCCTCCTGAAATGTTGGTGGATATGAGATGGATATTTGAGAATAATCTGTGTGGGTTTTACATGGTGACTTGCTTCTTGATGCCCAAGGGCCTAGGGCAGTTTTCAACCATTAAAACACAATATTAAGAAGCTTTAAACAATTTATAATCACAAAAATAAGGTGATACCCTAAAAAAAAATATACATCTCAGCACTGCATATGGGTATGTCTATTCAAGCTGTCTGAACACTGATATGCCTTCATCAACCCTGAACATGATCTCTAATACATCCAGTTCAAAAGGTGGATAGCCAGTTCACCTCTGAGCTCAGCCTAATCCTGAGCTACTGGAGAAATTGCATGTCTGGTTCAATTACAAGCAGGCCCTTTGCTGGGGTGGAGAGCAAATAGCTCTGCTATTTGCCTATGAAGCACCCATTATAGTTGGTGCCAAAAGCTGACTAAAGTCAGTGTACAGAAGGCTCTCTCGATGGAACAAGATGAGAACTTATTAAACTCCCTGTTTGCGGCTGTCAAATGTATTGTAATTAGGTGCAGGGAATCAGATAAATACATCATCCTAGACAAGCAGTTAAGATAGCACAATGAGGCAGAATGCTTTAATCTGCAACAGGAAAGGGTTACATAGTGTTTCCTCAATAGGCTACAAGGTGTGAAATATGTGAGAGAAGAGGATTTCTGACAAATGACAGCATGATGGCCTAACCTGGTTCAGGAAGGCTTGTTTAAACCTGTGATACAAATGATACAATTTGTTTAAACAAACCCAATATACATTTCATGAGATGATATTGCTTAACATGTATTAGATGCCTTCTACAAAACTGTCTCAAGGTGACAGTGCTAAAACATGCAAAGAATTAAAAACACAACCAATAGACAATAGTTCCAGAAACCTAGCAGTGTTAAAACCACACCATCATCCCCCATTATCTGGCCCTCAAAACGTTTCCCAGGCCACACTCTTCCCTGCGGTCCCACCCACCACTGCCATGTGACTTTCTAAACTTTGCCCATAAGTGAATGCGACCCTCAGTCTGAAAAAGATTCTTCCATCCCTGCATTCGAGTGTTGGACTAGGACTATGGAAACTGGTGTCAAAATCCCCACCCAGCTAAGAGGTTCACCGGGAGACACTGGACCAGCCACTCTCAACCTAAATCTACTTCAAAGGGTTGTTGTTTGATAAAATAGGTAGGGGAAAACCATATATGCCAGCTTGCTCTCCTTAGAAGAATGGTGTGGTATAAATGTAAATAACAAATAAATACATTGCCCAGTGGTTCAAATCATATTCACATACCCCTTAACTGCCTCAATTAAATCAGGACATCCTTGTTTTGGGGCTCCGTACTCTCTTATGGGTCACGTAAGTGTGGTCCAAAAGACACGCATCCCAGTTTAGTAGTTTGAAAGCACGTCAAAGTGCAAGTAGATAAATAGGTACCACTCTGGCGGGAAGGTAAACAGTGTTTCCGTGCGCTGCTCTGGTTCGCCAGAAGCGGCTTAGTCATGCTGGCCACATGACCTGGAAGCTGTCTGCAGACAAACGCCGGCTCACTTGGCCTATAGAGCAAGATGAGTGAGCAACCCCAGAGTCAGGGGTCCCTTTACCTTTACCTTCTTATGGGTCATGTGACTCACCTGGAAGTGTGGTCCAAAAGTCACGCATCCTGGACATGTTGGAGAGTTTGTATTAATGGCTTGGTCCTCAATGTTCAAGGCTAAGTTGGAAGCTTCATGTCAGCAGCTATATACATTTTACATAAATGAACCCTGATTGTTTTTAAATCATGTCTCTAAGAGGAATATGCATCCTTCATAAAAGCTAGCCTTAAATACCCAGATGATAACGACACGGTGGTAGAAGAATGCAGGGTATTTGCATGGCAAGGTGTTGGAGTAGATGACACTTTGGATCCCTCCCAACTGTACAATGCTTTGATTCTAAGAAGAGTCAAGGCGTCCAAATATATAATAAGGAAAGAAGCAAAGGAATTAGAGACAACATGAGAAGAGGAGGAGGAGGAGGAGGAGAGCGAGAGACATAGCTTACTGGGTGAGTTATTTCTCCCTTCATCAGAGAAATATCTGAAAAATTAAGAAGTATTTTTAGTGTGCTGTAAAATTACTCTGGCTTTGCTGGAAATAATGGAAACAAAATCCAGTGAAAAGATTTGTGTATCTGAATAAGCAGATCAATTTTATTTTATTTTTTAAAAAAACAATGTTGATACACTCTAGAATTAGCCACAAACCAAACCCGCAGAGCTCCTTTTCATGATCTATGGCATATACTCAAAAGCCAATGGAGCAAGAAATCCAGCAATGGGAAAAAGGCACTTTCTCTCCCCCTCTGCCCACCCTCTCTCTCACTCTCACACATGCATCAGGAATGCCTAAATCCATATTCATTTAGCATGGTAGCAAATCCCATCAGCAGGACACTGCAGTGGAGAAATGAGATGGTTGCATAGAAGCAATCAGGGCACAACTGAGTAGTTCCCATGTGGCCCAAAGCAGGCAGGAAAATCTTCCCTGTGCTTGCCCTGAGGTCCCAGGAATCAGCATGGCTGTGACTGTACAACGGAATGAGGTGGCATCTATAATGTGGCTACTTGAGCAAGATCTTGAAGAAACCGGATGTTCCTTGTTCTTCCTTGCTCCTTTTAAATCTAGGTCGCACAGTTGCAAATGTAAACTGATCCTCAGGGAAGAAACGGCTATTGGTTGGCTGCAAGCCAGGATGGACTATGTACGACCCACACTATTGTAAGTGGCATGCCTCTGAATACCATTTGCTGTGGAATATGAGTTTTGTATCTAAAAGAGGGGAGTTTGTAGCAGAAACAACTGCTGAACTGGTCAAGCCAGTTTCTTCGCTGAGCTAATGACGTAGTTGGGGTTGTAAGCATGCTCATCTGCATGACAGTGAAGAACAGAGGCTTTGCCATAGAGACAACTGGGTGATGATGCTTTCCAGGAGTGGGTAGGCTTCCACCAATACCCCACCTGGCTGGAGGCAACATCATCTTGTAGGTAGGAGAACCATAGGCCACATTTGTGTGTGTGTGTGTGGAAGCTGTGGAAGCTGTGTACAGAAAAACTTGACTGTGCTGGAACCAAAGCTATGGTTTGCCCCCTCCCTCCAGAAATCTAATGGGGAGGCAAGATTGGGTGGAGTGTTTCTGCTGTGAGGCCTTCCATCTTGCGCTCAGGTTGCATATATATGTGTACTAGGGACTGCTGCTCCTGCTCACGTTGCTTGCCAATCCTCCCCTTACAGCTCATCCAATCTGTGCAGCTACTTTACTCCCCGCCCCATCCATCTCAGAAACCCCATTCCTTCACAGCTCCGTTAACCACCATTTCCCTCTCAGTTCCTTTACTCAAGCTTCTGCTGTTTTAAACCACCACTTTTGCCCTCTCACTTTTCCCCACCCTGACTTCATGCAAATCCAGAATTGTGATGAAGAACTACAGATCCATCAGTGGAGGCTGTGTGATTGTCCTGCTCCACAGGCCCCAAGGCTGGCCTGTGCAAGTGGTTTGGTGCAGGAGATCCAAAGAAGGATATCCAAAATGCCAGAATGATCAATTCTAGTGCTTTAGTATAAGAAGGTGGAAACTTACAAGACAATACTAGAGACCTTGCAATTGCAGCTCAGGGCTGGATCTAGACAAATCAAAGAAGATGTTTCAGTAAACTTTATATGAGAAATCAGCTTGGCAAAAACATATACAGTACTTTTTCTTTCCCAATGTAGCTGAGTCCCAGGATGGACAACTGAAACAGCAAGCATTTGTCATGAATGTCAACACCCGGGAAGGATTTTATATGTTACTTATACAGAAAACATTAAGCCCACCTGACTATGAATACATAGGTGGCAGGCCTCCAAAGTACACTGATAACGCCTCTCCCATGGCCAATAGCCAAGTGTCCCAAGCCAACAGATAAGCATAATATCAAAGCAAACCAATAAGCATATATCAAAGCAAGTGAATAAACATAAGTGAGCTCATTCTTGCGGCAAATAACAATATCTTGACTACCAAGATGGTGTTTTCAAGCCTTCTGGGGCATTTTCAATTTGGTTTTACACAATGAAATATATGTCTGTCTGTCTATATCTATCTATCTATCTATCTATCTATCTATCTGTCTGTCTATCTGTCTATCTGTCTATCTATCATCTATCATCTATCATCTATCTCTATCTATCTATCTATCTATCTATCTATCATCTATCTATCTATCTATCTATCTATCTATCTATCTGTCTGTCTATCTATATCTATCATCTATCTATCTATCTATCTATCATCTAGCTATCTATCTGTCATCTATCTCTCTATCTATCATCTATCTATCATCTATCTATCTATATCTATCTATCATCTATCTATCTATCTATCTATCTATCTATCTATCATCTATCTATCTATCTATCTATCTATCTATCTATCTATCTATCTATCTCTATCATCTATCTATCTATCTATCTATCTATCTATCCATCTATCTATATCTATCATCTATCTATCTATCATCTAGCTATCTATCTTTCATCTATCTATCTATCTATCTATCTATCATCTATCATCTATCTATCATCTATCTATCTATATCTATCTATCTATCATCTATCTATCATCTATCTATCTATCTATCTATCTATCTATCTATCTATCTATATCTATCTATCATCTATCTATCTATCTATCTATCTATCTATCTATCTATCATCTATCTATATCTATCTATCTATCTATCATCTATCTATCTATCATCTATCTATCTATCTATCTATCTATCTATCTATCTATCTATCATCTATCTATCTATCTATCATCACCATATATCTTAAAGTCAGTCTCTATTGACCATTGCAAGGAAACTGAACCCTGGGAAGACTGGCACCTGAGAGTCTCCTGTTGCTTGGAGACTCGGTAGTGGTGGTGAGGGTGCACACAACAATATTTTTTTAAGTGGAATGGGAAGTGGGTTTTGCCGTGTCTGGTGTCCTCAGGTGCCATGTTGAAGACCCCTGGCCTAGACTCAGCTCTCTCTCTCTCTCTCTCTCTCTCTCTCTCTGGCAGTACTTTCTTCTTCTTCTTAAAAAATGTTTAGGGGTACTCTCATTTTCCTACTCATATTGAAATACTGCCCCTCAATGAGGCCAAACTTATATTCACAATATGTTTAGGGGTATGTGTACCCCTGCATCCCCCCCCCAAAAAAGCACTGGGAGTCTCTCTTCAGATACATATTCTTAGATCACAACATCCTTAACTGGAGCTGGGTGGGGGTGGGAGGTTTGTCTTTTGCCCCTTTCAGGTATTTCCTAGTCATTCAGAAAACTAAAGGAAACTCTTTAACAATTAGTTCCCATGGAAACACATCACCCAGTTATTAACACTCATTTGTCAGGTCAGAGGTTCTGACCAGATATTGCCTCAGAGCAACACCAAATGGAGTCCTACTCACACAAGCCTGACAGGAAACCCGTATCAAGGCTTGGGAGATGGCTGCACAACTACAGGGCTGTGTAAGGTTAGCCACCAGGCTCTCTATACCTACAGAGCAGTTACCATTTCTAGAAAAATCAGTCTTTTGAGGGCCAACATGCTTAGCACAGTATGAGGTAATTATTCCACAGGAAAATATTAAACTCCTCAGTAAATGTATAAATATTAAAAGGAGACACTATTTTGTGTGCGTGAATGATGGTGTCATGCTTACAGATCTGGTTGTTCAAATAGCCAAAGAGCAGGTGGGCGGCGGATTAGCTTTAGGGAATTGCCATGAGGGGAGGGTTAATGTCGCTGTCTGCACCCACTGTGTCTCTGCCCCAGTATAAATTGGGAGCCCTTTTACAGCTGCTTTTTGAGAGGAAAAAGGGAGCGCCTACAAAATGTCTAGTTTGCTCTTCCCCACACCATAGTTTTAAATCCCTCGCTGTAAATAATTTACTACAAGATCATTGCTATGTGAAAGGGCTCTCTTGGGATATTAAAGCCTTTCGACAAAGGAATCTAAAGCAAGGTAAAGCAAGATAGACCGGCCACCCCCCTTATTTTGTCACCATTTCCTGATGAGACCCATAATGTGGACTTCTGAGGCAGAAGCAATTTGGAATGAACTGGAAGGGGGCCATGTGTCTTGTTAGAGCCTTCATGCGTTCCAGCCAGCCAGTTTGTTTTGCTGCCATGGAAAATAGACACATCCATTTCCCCCCGAATGCTGGGAGCTGACCAAGGGAGACAGCGCACATTGCCGAGCACAGGTGTTGCTGGCAGGTGTCCCGCTTCTGCGGAAGCTGCAGTCTGGCTAAGCTGCTGCTGTTGCTGCTACCTCCTTGCTGCACCTCCCATTCTCTCCTGCCCAGAAAGAAATACAAGCAGGGCTATTTACAAACAGCAAGCAGAGCAATGAACACATCAGGTAATTAAATGGCAGATCAACTCGACTCGACTCCTCCTGGGAAAGCAGCCCTTGGGAGAAGGAAGAATGAAGTAACGGGAGACAAAAACTAATGCAGCAGGAGCACAGCAGTGACAAAAACCCGCAAAGCGAAGAAGAATAAGCTTTCGGCAAAAGCAGTGCCAACAGTTGCAGCCCACAGGAGGTGTGCCGTGTGCTCTGAGCTGCCAGTGCTGCAGGGCTGGCATAAGGAGGTTATGGAGGGAGGCCGCTGTATACTCCATGTAAGTGCAAGCACACACATTGCTGAATGTGAAGAGGGAACGGCAGGTGTTTGCATCACCGAAGTTCAGCGGCACATGCAGGAACTCGCTGTTTATCTATTTTTATTTATTAAATTTCCCTACTGCCCTTCATCCAAGAACCACAGAGCAGTTTACAATATAAAAACACAAAGATACATAATGTAGTAACAAACGAAAACAATACCCCACCCCCAATACTTCCCCAATAAATAAATAAATAAAGCAAGTGTTAGCGCTTTCTTGGTCAATAGTGGTGACCTGTGGCACTAAACCCACATACATACATTGCAACTGGATGTCTGCATGAGCAAAATGAAAATAGGCAAAGGGAAGGTGTCAGAGCCCTCTACCTTGAGGCCTAGTCAAGGCACCTCAAAAGGCCTTGCATGGAAGAACCTAGCAAGACTTCTGCTCCTTCTAGCATCTGCACCCTACCTTCCAATAAATCAAAGGTAAAAACTTGGACACCATCTTTTGGGATGCCATTTTCCCATTTTCCCCCATGAGAGAGCAGTGGCCTTTTAGGGTGCTGTGGTCTTGTGTGATTTCATGCTGTGACTCCCCCCTGGAAAAGTACTCTTTTTCAGGCATGGGACCCTAAACGTGTGTTTCAGGGCACCAAGCAAAAGTGTGGCCCCTAAAAAGCGCTTTGTTCAGAGGAAAATCACGGTGCAAAATTGCGTGAGATCATGGCACCCAAAATGGCCACCGTCCTCTCATCAGAAAAAAATGAGATGTCCCAGTTTTTCCAGGACACTTGCATACCCTCCAACATTTCTCCAATGAAAATAGGGACATCCCATTCCATAATGAAAATTTTACTATTTATACCCCACATATCTTACTGGGTTGCCCCAGCCACTCTGAGCAGTTTCCAACAGATATAAAAACATAGTAAAACATTAAACATTAAAATAACTTCCCCATACAGGAATGCCTTCAAACGGCTTGGGGGTTAGATAACTTGATTTGTTGTTGTTGTTTAGTCGTTTAGTCGTCTCTGACTCTTCGTGACCCCATGGACCAGAGCACGTCAGGCACTCCTGTCTTTCACTGCCTCCCGCAGTTTGGTCAGACTCATGTTTGTAGCTTCGAGAACGCTGTCTAACCATCTTGTCCTCTGTCGTCCCCTTCTTCTTGTGCCCTCAATTTTCCCCAACATCAGGGTCTTTTCCAGGGAGTCTTCTCTTCTCATGAGGTGGCCAAAGTATTGGAGCCTCAGCTTCACGATCTGTCCTTCCAGTGAGCACTCAGGGCTGATTTCCTTAAGAATGGATACGTTTGATCTTCTTGCAGTCCATGGGACTCTCAAGAGTCTCCTCCAGCACCACAGTTCAAAAGCATCAATTCTTCAGCGATCAGCCTTCTTTATGGTCCAGCTCTCACTTCCATACATCACTACTGGGAAAACCATGGCTTTTACTATACGGACCTTTGTTGGCAAGGTGATGTCTCTGCTTTTAAAGATGTTGTCTAGGTATGCCATCGCCTTTCTCCCAAGGAGCAGGCGTCTTTTAATTTAGTGACTGCTGTCATCATCTGCAGTGATCATGGAGCCCAAGAAAGTAAAATCTCTCACTGCCTCCTTTTCTTCCCCTTCTATTTGCCAGGAGGTGATGGGCCCAGTGGCCATGATCTTCGTTTTTTTGATGTTGAGCTTCAGACCATATTTTGCACTCTCCTCTTTCACCCTCATTAAAAGCTTCTTTAATTCCTCCTCACTTTCTGCTATCAAGGTTGTGTCATCTGCATATCTGAGGTTGTTGATATTTCTTCCGGCAATCTTAATTCCGGCTTGGGATTCATCCAGCCCAGCCTTTCACATGATGCATATAAGTTAAATAAGCAGGGAGACAATATACAGCCTTGCCATACTCCTTTCCCAATTTTGAACCAATCAGTTGTTCCATATCCAGTTCTAACTGTAGCTTCTTGTCCCACATAGAGATTTCTCAGGAGACAGATGAGGTGATCAGGCACTCCCATTTCTTTAAGAACTTGCCATAGTTTGCTGTGGTCAACACAGTCAAAGGCTTTTGCATAGTCAATGAAGCAGAAGTAGATGTCTTTCTGGAACTCTCTAGCTTTCTCCATAATCCAGCGCATGTTTGCAATTTGGTCTCTGGTTCCTCTGCCCCTTCTAAATCCAGCTTGCACTTCTGGGAGATCTCGGTCCACATACTGCTTAAGCCTGCCTTGTAGAATTTTAAGCATAAGCTTGCTAGCATGTGAAATGAGTGCAACTGTGAGGTAGTTGGAGCATTCTTTGGCACTTCCCTTCTTTGGGATTGGGATGTAGACTGATCTTCTCCAATCCTCTGGCCACTGCTGAGTTTTCCAAATTTGCTGGCATATTGAGTGTAGCACTTTTACAGCATCATCTTTTAAATTTTTAATATTTAATAGAGAACTTGATACCGTCCAACATTTCTCCAGTGAAAATAGGGACATCCTAAAGAAAACCAGGATCAAATCAGAAACTGGGACGGCTTCTCTGGAAAATAGGGACACTTGGAGGGTATGCACTTGTGGGTGGGTTTCAGTCCTGCTTCCTGCAGCCACATCTCTGCCTAATCTACACGCAACATCACATATGACATCAGGTGTGGGGCAGTTGGGAATGGTTTCAGCAAAATGGCTTGGCAGGCCAATGGGGAGATTCTTTTTCTCTGGAACATAAGCTGTAACCCTAGATTTTGAGCACAGCATGTCTCTAAAACCTGAGTATAAAGAATGCACCATTTAGTTGCACATAGGCCAGGCAGCCCCAAACTCGGCACTGTAGTTCACTCCTCCTAGAGTTAGAATTTCCAGCAACCCTTAACAAATTATAGTGCCCAGACTTCTTTGAGGGGGGAAATGTGCTTTAAAGATATGGCATGCGTGTGGTGTTTGACTCCTGTTGAAATCAAAGTCCTAGAGTTGAACGTTGGAACTCCTGTGCTGCAGCTGCTTGCTCCTGCCCTCCCAAATGTGCTTTATGACTGATGCCTTGTAGTGGTACAGGCCATTGTCATTCTTCAGGCAGCTACTTGCAGCTGGCATCCTGAGCTCAAGAAATAACTTCTTGAAGGGAAAAGCATGAGCGACGCAGCTAAAGATAAAAATAGCGATCATTTCCCGAGATGAAACTTCATGTTAAACACTTAAAAAGCAATCAGAAGTCAGATTTCCCCCTTTCAATTATTGTGTTTATTCCATTCTAAAAAGTTCCAGCCTTGTGAAATGCACTGCAACAGCTCCCATCAATAACGGCTCACCTCCCTTCCCCGTTCTCATACCCCCACCTTATTCCTGCTGGCTCATTCTCTGGGCTGGCCAGGGTGTAACTATTCTTCTGGGGTCAGGCAAGGAAAGGAGATGTTGTGATATGTCCCTAGAAGGGAACCCAAGAAGAGTTAATGAGGGAGCCCTGTGCTACCTGACTTGGCACAGAAGCACCTTTTCAGAGGAAGAAAGATAAAAGGCGAACAAAGGCAGGAATTAATATTCTAGTACAAAATATGGCAGGTTCACAAGAGCAGCATTTAACACTTAATCAGAATGGCCCGACAATGCAAAAATTAGGTTTTCGAATGTCATTAGTGTTTTATAATAGGTTCAATTAATATCATTCCCATCCCTGTTTCATTCTTTGCTAATTGTTTTCATTCGGTTCCTTTCATTTTTTATGCTGTTGTCTTGTTGGTTTTAATATTTAATTATAATAGCCAAGGTCTCCCCCTCCCAACACATTGTAATTGGTCTAGGTTTTCAAAACTAGTCCTGTCATTCTTCTTCTCTTTCTTTCCATTGCAGAAAGTTACAGAGCAAAGCTTGGCTCCCATTCTGAGTGAAATCCAAGTCACGTCCAGGCTTTTAGGGTGTCCCCCCCCCCCCCAGTTATTTTTATTTGCTTACTTATTATTTATTGAATTTATATACCGCCCTATGCCCGGAGGTCTCAGGGCGGTTCACAGAACAAAATCAAAATATAAAATCAAAATATAAAATATATACTCAAAATAAAAACAACAACCCAATAACCCTACTCAGAGTAGACATATTGGAATTAATGGGCCTTAGTCTTGCCACCTTTTGTATTTTTGTGGAAGGGGTTTAAGTTCATTCTGGAAATTTAGGGTGGTATTCAACTAAGTGTTAACTCAGAGAAAACCCATTGAAATTCAGGGACCTGACTTAGTTGTGTTCATTAATTTCAGTGGGTCTAAGTAGAATTTAATTGAACAGCACCCAATGTGTGTGCAATTAAAGAGAACTCATGGATTAAAGCACTCTCTTGCCCTAGTACAACAAACCCTTAAAAAAAATCCAGATATTTTGTGGTTAGAAAAGTGATGAAGGAAATGCACTAAAAAGTGTGAAATGAATAATGGGAAGATGGATAACCACTGCTCGAGTGAATCAGGATAAATGCAGCACGAATACTCACTGCCATATAACCTTTCTGCAAACAGATCAGAATGAACTCAGTAAAAACAGACATAGTCTAACTTTTGTGTGAGCTTTGTGCAAGCAAATGGTCAATAAATGGGCCATTTGGAGCAACCCTCAGTGCATGGGAGCCACACTGTCCATGTCCTTCCAGAAGCCAGCACTGTTGCCGCATGGTGAAAGAGTTATGTTCATGGCACAGTCACCTGCACAACAGTGTGAAATGACAAGCTCTCCAACATCTCTTCTTGTGATAGAAAAAGGCCACTTTGTGCCAACCTGAGCTTGTGTATTTGCATGCAACAAAGCCCATTCAACCCCCAGCAGAGCAATTCAGCACGGCTTGATTCAAAGCTACAGTGGCTGTGGTGTTGTTCAGGGCTGGGAGCATGGAGTCTCACTTTTGCTTCAGCAAGATGAACAGTTCAATTTCTGGGTTAACATGGAAAAGATTTGTGCAGGCAGAATGCATAGGGGAGATCTCCCCCTCGCTCGTGGATATTTTTATTCCTCCACTCTGGGTTCTTGCTCTGTTGAAATGCCACATAATCCCTGAGCTGAAACACAGAAGGTAGACTTCAGACACATATTCTAAATTAGAAATATCCGGGACAAATCAGTTAATAGAAAGATTGTCAGAGAATTGAGCACTAGGAGCTACTTTGGAGACTTGTTGTGATGCGGTTGCTCTGTATACACACTTAAAAAAAAAAGTGTTCCAGGCATAGGTCTGTGACTAACCCTCCTGTGGAAAATTTATTGCTCAAATCAAATTTTGGCCTGTCCTAGATGGACTTCCATTATCTGCTTCCTCCATGGCTTCACTCTAATCAAAGTTTCTAGGAACTATTTTTGTATGGATGTTTTGCCTACAGTTTCAATGCATTATGGGCTTGCATTATCCAAACAGCCATTTCCACATATGTAAACAGTGGTACCTCGGGTTAAGAACTTAATTTGTTCTGGAGGTCCGTTCTTAACCTGAAACTGTTCTTAACCTGAGGCACCACTTTAGGTAATGGGGCCTCCCACTGCCGCCACACGATTTCTGTTCTCATCCTGAGGTAAAGTTCTTAATCTGAGGTACAATTTTTGGGTTAGCGGAGTCTGTAATCTGAAGTGTCTGTAACCTGAGGTACCACTGTATTTCAATTGAAGTTGTTACAGACTATAACTGTTATAGTCTTAAATGAATTCAAAACACGAATGGAATAAAAACATACACAAGGTTAAATGGGCTTAGTCAAACATGCAGCATCATGAGACAAGACAGAACCATAGGAGGTGTTTTGGCATCCTTCTTAAAATATCACAAAGAACTGTGCAACTCTTAAAAGTTCTTTCATTTTGCTCCATGAAAATGCAGATACAAGTTACGAACCTTGGTAAACTTGCAGTCCCTGTTGCTCTCCTTTATCAGACTTGCTACTGATGTGGTATCATCAAGGCATCCCTACACCAGGGGAGAAGAGGGGAGTGAAGACCTACATCAAGAACAAGGGGAGGAATAAATAGCAACATGGGGAATAGTGGGTGGAAGAAGATCAGCAGTGCCTCCTATTCACCAGGAGGCTGCAGCAGAGGCAGCAATGGAGGTGAGGAGGTGGGCAGGGGCTACAGATAGGTGACAGATCCAGCCTTCGGGGGCATGCTGCAATGCATTCCTTGGAGGCCAGATCTGCTATCCCTGCGGATCCTGCCACCTGAGGTGGTTGCCTCACCTGGGTGTTACAGCTGAGGTGACAGATCACCATCTCTTTCTTCCTTTCATTTCAGACCACGGCGATGCTTTTACTCACATCTTCTTTATAGCAGAACGTTGTGACCTATTTATTTGCACACACTGCCCATGGTTCATCACCATTTATAGATCTAAACTAGCGTGCCCAAGCAAAAGTACAGTCATAATTGTGATTCTAACAGCTTTGGGGTTTATTGGTATTCATCAGCATGTGGGTGCAATTGGTAGAAGAGGCGGATTTAGGGGAGCGCACTGGGTGTGGGGTCTTGGGGGCACCACAACTATGGGGTAGAATGGAAGGTGAGAGGCAGTGGGTGCTGAATTTTGGCAGCACACAAAATAGCCCTAACCAAAACACCCTAACCCTAATAATTAGTCTGTCTGGTTAGTTTCTGAACCAACTACCAAGCATAGATGCTTTCAAACAACTCCACTAGCAAATTGCTGCCGGTGAAATCTGTATGGTGCTTCTCTATAGAGAAGCTTTGGGTGGGTGCCCACCCCCTTTCCTACCCTGGAGTCTCCCTGCCTTTACCCTCTCTCTCCCACCTGCATCTCTCCTTATAGGCATTATTTACAAAGACCCAAGATAGCTCAGTAAATAACAAAGAACAGCTCCCAAATCACACCTTCTGAGGCTAGGAACATGTTGATGTGCAGAACTCTACCTTGACAAATTGCCAGAGAGTGTGCTGCTTTGGCCCTGGGAGACTTCTCGTTCGGGTTAATCTATTGCTGGCTCTGCTCTAGGAAAAACTTGCTTGGCTTTGTCAAAAGTTCATTAGAGCCTTAAATCAGGAGCAAAATGCTACTTTTTAATGATGGGTTGGCAAGACTCTGCTATACTGCTAGCAGGAAGGCCTTTGCCTGATGTTTTGTTATATTGACTGGAATTGATAGAGTTGTTTATGGAATTTAGCGAATGCCTTCTTACTGTGGTCCATATTTCTATCACTGCCACCAACGGACAGGGAAGATTTTGTAGTAGAATGATCAGAATGGGGATTGTGCTGTAGAAATGTTCTATAAAGTCAACAGCCATTATGGGCAAAAGCACATTGCTCCTAAGCCACACAAATATAAACATAAGCCAAAACATCCCAGGAATCACAAGCTCTCCTCCTGGAGGCCTTCAAACGAAAAGCAAAATATTGTTGCAATGTTGGCCTTTGATTCCCCACCCACCCACCGAAAGCACAAGATCAGAGGATGCTTCCCATCTATACAAAGCACACCACCCATCAGAATTAGAGCCAATTTGAAAATCAGGACTCAAAGATGGAGACAGGGAAAATAAGGCTGCCTTTGGAATCCGCTGCCCACAGCGGACTGTTTACATCACTTTGTGCTAAGACTGGCTCTGAGTTTTATTAAGGGATATCAGCTCACATGCCCATTTGAAGAAAAAAAAATTGGCAAGTCATCCCCATGAATAGCTACAATGCACTGGAGGAGCTGCTGTGTCCCGATAAATAGTGATTGAAAGCTAAGGCAGGAAGCCACAGCCAGACCACCCAGGGTTGTGAACTTGTCAGATCCTATAAGTTAATTAGCATCAGATCCATGCTTTACATAGATGGGAAATTACAGTAGAAGGCAGGTGCTACAGGAAATAGGCACTTTCCCATTTTCAAGTGAGTAGTGACTGGATTCTTTCAAATGGCGTTTAAGCAAGATCCAATTCCAGGCATTGTTTTATGCTAATGGGGCAGTGGCAGGGCTGGCCCACCCATGAGGCAAGGTGAGGTGACTGCTTCGGGCAGCAAGATATGCAGGGACATGAGACCCAGCATCCAAGGAATGCATTGCCTGCTGTTGCTGTGATGGCAGTGACAGTTGCAGCATGCCCCTTGCAGCCCGGGTCTGCCACCTCCTGAGCAGCTCCCCCATGCCACCTCCACAGTCAGTGTGGCCTCTTGGCAAATAGAAGGCACTGCTGGTCTCCTCACACCCCTAGGGAAAAAATGGCGGGGGCTGCCCTCTGGGGTCTCTTGGGCACTGTACCCACCCAGCATGATTCAGAGAAGGGGAAAACTCCATTTTGTGGTTCACCTGATGAGTAGTATTCGGATTCTCATGCGTGGGGACTGGGAGAAGTGGGGTTGGAGATAGTCTTGGAAGAAAGGTACAGTGATCTGGGGAAAACTGTGTGTTATGTACTGAGCTTGGATCCTAGAACATTAGGCAGGTAGGATCCTAGAAGGCAGCAACCTGATTGGTCTGCAGGAGCCACCCAATCCGGCTCCAGGAGGAAGTGAATCAGCAACCTGATTGGCCTACAGGAACAGTCCAATCAGGCTCCAGGAGGGGGAGATGAATCAGCCAATCACATGACACCTATTGTGCTAATAGTGTATATATAGCCAGAGGTTTTGGGGGGAAATTGCTCACTAACTGTTTACCATGAGCTGAAATAAGGAGCATGAGACCAACACTCAACTCTGAGTATATTTCACTGGAGATGAACCATGAGCCAGGAGATGAGCAACAGGTGGTGGAGAAGGAATAGATAGGTCAGGCTGGTGTACACTCAAGGGCTTCCACACCACACCACACTTCCTCCTCCTGCTGCCCCCACTTCTGCTGCTCCATTGTCTCCCAGGACCAGAAGAGGACTCAAGAGGGAGGAGCAGAAGCAGGTTACACACAGGCGGAGTCTGCATTTGTTTCTGCAGAGCTCAGGCGGGGGAGATACATAAGTCAAGGTTGAGGGCGGGTCCTCTCTGTTGCTGCAACTGCCTCATCAGGTGCGCAGCTAGGAGTAGCTGAGAGACCTAGGACCAATGGACATGCCTTTCCCTAACTTGTAACTTGACAATAAAGAACTACTTCCTCATCTTGGACATTCTTTGCCTGACAGTGTCTTAAAATGCATGTTGTGCTTCCAGGCCATCATGGAGTGCTGTTTACTGGCTGCTATTGCGAAATGCATCTTAAAAAGCAGAGACATCACCTTGCCAACAAAGGTCCATATAGTTAAAGCCATGGTTTTCCCAGTAGTGATGTATGGAAGTGAGAGCTGGACCATAAAGAAGGCTGATCGCCGAAGAATTGATGCTTTTGAATTATGGTGCTGGAGGAGAGTCTTGAGAGTCCCATGGACTGCAAGAAGATCAAACGTATCCATTCTGAAGGAAATCAGCCCTGAGTGCTCACTGGAAGGACAGATCCTGAAGCTGAGGCTCCAATACTTTGGCAACCTCATGAGAAGAGAAGACTCCCTGGAAAAGACCCTGATGTTGGGAAAGATGGAGGGCACAAGGAGAAGGGGACGACAGAGGACGAGATGGTTGGACAGTGTTCTTGAAGCTACAAACATGAGTTTGACCAAACTGCGGGAGGCAGTGGAAGACAGGAGTGCTTGGCGTGCTCTGGTCCATGGGGTCAAGAAGAGTCGGACACGACTAAATGACTAAACAACAACAATTGCGAAATGGAGGTCAAGTTTTGGGGCTGGGTTTCATTCACAAAGTTTAAGTAGCGGAGTGCTGAACATGTGCATGCTACCAGAGGACTCTACACGGGTAAGAGATGCCTATTATATGCAGACTATGCTGTTCCAACCTCCTTGACCATAGCGCAGCAGTGGTAGCCTGGAAGATCAACATACACCCCTACATGGGCTATTGTTGGCTCTAGGCTGCATTCTAATTTAGCCATTGTGCAGAGCCTTCCTTCAAATTTCCACCCTGCTGTGTCAATTGGACACAATGTCTTGCCTTGACTACCTGCCTTAACCTATTAATGGCATCACCAGGAGTTTTTAAAACCTGCCTAGTTCAATTTAACCCAGGGACTCCTGAGGTTTTGTGATCCTATTCTAGCCTGGAAGAATTCCTTCTCTCTTTGGAGTGAAATGACCAAACATAATGTAAGAAACGAACACATTTTCCTCTAGCTATCTTGTGCTAGGGTGATGTAGGCTTGATGCAATTCAAGCTACCTAGTCAAACTAAGGCTAGGGAAGATAATAGTATAAAAGCAGAGCCAGATAAGGTAAATACAAATCACAGGCAAACAGAAGTGTCTTCTAAAATAATAATGCATTGCACTCTGGATAGGATTCTCAGAAGCACACCGTGATGTACTGATTGTATCCATTGAAGTCAATGGAAGACTTATTGATTAAATTTCAGTCAGAGGCTAGGTTGCCAGAGTGCTTCTGAAAAATCTTCATTTGTATACAAATAGCATGGACAACTTAAAGGTTCAGTTTAGCTTTTCCAGTTTAATTCAATTTTCTTCACAACCGTTCAAAATTTACCTTCTCCCTCCCTCCTCCCCTCCTTCTTCCTGTCTTTCCCTCAACATGGCTGGCTTAAAGGGCCAGGGAACAGGCCAGGGAGAAGACTTCGTCTCTCTGGTCCACTCCAAAGCTACTTGCACAAGAGCGCTTCCCAGCTTCCAGTGTGGTTTCTCCCATCTCACTGCAGCTGGAAGGTGGAAGAGTCCCATCCATCCATGGCCACGCTAAGCCACAATCTCTGTTTTCCATGATTCTGCAGGTAGCAGCCATTACTATCTCTGTTATTAGAATTTATTAGTTGTTTGGCACATAAGAAGTCTCCAACAAGTGACTTACAAAATTTTAAAAGCATAGAGCAGGGGTGCCCAAACTTTCAAAGAGGGCCAGATTTGATAAAGTGAACATGCATGAGGGCCGACCAAAGTCCTTTTTGTAGGATTGATGTTGCTGAGCTTTTTTTACATTTTTACCCCAACATTGGTGAGCTTTTTTGGGATTTTACCCCAGGAAATAAACTGCTACAGGAGCCAGAATAGGCCCCCGAAACGGACTTTGGACATGCCTGGCATAGAGCGTAACTGAGGAGCTGCTCAGAGTGGCTGGGGCAATGTAGCCAGATAGGCGGGGTATAAATAAAATAATAACAACAACAAATCAGAAGAAAGTACATTAACAGTGGGGGAAGTCATGGGCAGCTTTACAATCTCCCAGTTGATGTTTGGATGTTGCTGGTACAACATCTCCTTCTAACCTTCTAACCAATCTTTCACACAATTAATGTTGCCTCTTGCACGCGTCCTCCCATGCAATAAATGGCACAGAATTTTACATTAAATTGTCGAGATTCCTCTGACGGTGGCAGAACGAAAGCACAGCTGTTACAATTTGCTGAGAATCGCAGCAAGTGTGTGTAGCACGAGAAGCATGCACTTCTGATTCACACAGTATTTCCAATCCCGTCTCTATCCACAGCGAGCAGATCTGTGGCCTGGCCTTTAGCATCTGTCAAACACTTTCCCCTTTACATGAATGCAGTCATATAGGAGCCTGAGGACATGCGCACGCCAGAAATTCAGCATAGTTGTCACAAATGATTGTGAATTAACCGTTTCAAATGCAATGAAGAGATATCTGCAGTAGCGTGGAATTAAAATAGGCCATAACTTTTATTTAAAAAGCCATAGCTATATAAGGCTTATGACTTTACAAACACTTGCAAATGCTGCAGTAATTAAATTTGGCCAGTGATGGAGCATGGCCCAAATTCTCCCTGTGCCTCTGGGGCAAGGCTGCCACTTCCAGTGAAGCAATTTCCCTCAGGCAGCAGAACCAACTGACTCCCTGTTCCTATTGCCCCACTGCCTGCCCCCATGTAGCAGTACTGCTGCCACAGCACTCTTGCTCTCACCACTAACCCTACACCTTTGCTTCTGCATTGTTGTAGCAACGTGAGTGCAGCTGCGGGTGGGGGTGCAGTTGTGGTGCTGAGGCTGGCAGCAGTGCTGACATGACAGCAGAGGCAGCAAGGGGGTCCAGATCTGTGGGGGTGGTTGGGAGGCAGCGGTGAGGTGTGTGTGGCGACAGGGCATATTGCTTACAATGGCAAGACATCCAGGGCCACCCCTCCTCTGAGGCCTGGGCTTTCTATTCCTCCAGCAACAATTCTCTGAAATGTCCCTGACTTTTTTGCTTGAGGCAGGAGAACCAGCCGCCCTACCATCTTTGCTCCCCACCTCGCAACCTCTGTAATCCATGGTTGTTCATCTAGAAGTGCTAAACGTTCCTAACTGCTCTCACAAGCTCTGGCTAGGAATGAATCGATCACTCTTATTTCTGGGCTGAGTCAATTTTACATGTATGTATTCAGGTCCATGTCAATTTTATATGTGTTCATTTATAGGCCCACCCCATTTCCACATTATTCTGAGGACTTAATTTTTTTTATATAAAAGCCCATACTCAAACCCATATTCTGTCACAATATACTATATAAATATATATTTTATCCTTTACAATGCACACTTCTTTTTTTAAAAAACCATTTTGATATGTGAACTATATTGCAAAATTTGGAAAATTCCAACGAATAACGTGGACCGAACAAAATTCTCCTTCATCCCTCTTTTTGAATGGCTTTTCTTTCACTCAGTGGAACTACCAAGTTGGTAGTTGGTACAAGGGGGGGGTACAAGGGGGGTACAAGGGGGGTTGGTACAAGGGGGGGAATAAAGTGGGAATTGCCAGACCCCTGCGCTGGAGAAGGACTAAAGCAGGTCTCACCCAGGGAAACAGCAAAACATGGAAAAAGTTATTCCTGGTTTTTCTGATGACCCAAGATGTTGGGGGCAAGAGATGCAAACCCAGTAGGAATGGTGTATGTGTGCAACACGGGACCCCAGCTGCAGATCCACTAGAACAGATTCAAGAATAAATGCCAATGCATTTTCTCCCCAATAGGGAGCAGCCATGTCTGGTCTAACTGTGACCGCTGCCTCCTCACACATCACAAATAATACCCACCCTGTCAGCTATGCAGCTCAGGTGAAAGGCCCTGTGTTTGGTCCTCTTTGACAGCAGAATCTTCTCTGTGAACTGTATACTAAATAAAGGATATGTTGACCTAGTGAAGCATGGGACCTCGGGGAAAGAAGATTGAAAAATCAAACTAACAGAGATCCTTAATGAAGAGGGTTTTGTGACCTTGATGGGATATTATCTTTTAATAGAGTAGAGCAGGAAGATATTTTTAGAGCTTTTTCAGCTTGAAAGAGAGGTCTCAAGTACGTGCGTCAGGTAATGAAACCACTACCTGCTCAACTTTTTGCCATTGCCACCACCTGTTTAATGGTCCTGTCTTGTGGTTGTGATTATGCTTCCAACTTCTGCTAGGCAAATCATTGGGAGAAGAAGGTGTTACCCTTACTCAGGTTTAGCTTCAGACAGTATCATGTGACATAAGCATGAAGTCAAATTAGAGTGAAGGTAATGGGTGAAAAGGATGCGGGTGGCGCTGTGGGTTAAACCACAGAGCTTAGGGCTTGCTGATCAGAAGGTTGGCGGTTCGAATCCCCGCAACGGGGTGAGCTCCCGTTTCTCGGTCCCTGCTCCTGCCAACCTAGCAGTTCGAAAGCACGTCAAAGTGAAAGTAGATAAATAGGTACCGCTCCAGCGGGAAGGTAAATGGCGTTTCCGTGCGCTGCTCTGGTTTGCCAGAGTCTTGCTGGCCACATGACCCGGAAGCTGTACGCCGGCTCCCTTGGCCAATAAAGTGAGATGAGTGCCGCAACCCCAGGGTTGGCCACGACTGGACCTAATGGTCAGGGGTCCCTTTACCTTTGTTAATGGGTGAAAAATAGAGGAGATAATTACAGTGCTCCCCCCCCCAATGTCTAGGGGTACTCTCATTTTGACTCAAGAAAACCACCATTTTATAGTTCAAATCAGGAAAAATAAATACAGTAAATGGACAAAATTACAAAGAACATGTATTACCTCATATCACACAGCTGGCAGCTCACAGTTACTTCCACATTGGCATGAGGTTGCGTGCACTAACATCTTGCTGATTCCACACATCCACATTCCACACTGCTTCACACATTAAATGATCACTTCCGTCTGAGACTCAGGAAACACCGGGAAAGGAAGTGAGGCCACCATCGTGGGTAGTAACGGAAATGACGATTCACCATGCTAGAAAACAAACTATTTTTTTTTTAGTTTCTTCTTCCGTTAGATTTACAAAATGTTTAGGGGTATGCATACCCCTGTGTCCCCCCAGAAAAAACCCACACACTGGATAAATATATACATCGAAGCAGTCAGGATCACAATTAACCACCACTAGTAAATTTACCCTTTACTGCTCACTGGAAGGACAGATCCTGAAGCTGAGGCTCCAATACTTTGGCCACCTCATGAGAAGAGAAGACTCCTGGAAAAGACCCTGATGTTGGGAAAGATGGAGGGCACAAGGAGTAGGGGATGAAAGTGGATAAGATGGTTGGACAGTGTTCTTGAAGCTACCAACATGAGTTTGACCAAACTGTGGAAGGCAGTAGAAGACAGGAGTGCCTTGTGTGCTCTGGTCCATGGGGTCACAAAAAGTCGGACACAACTTAATGAATAAGCAACAACAACAAGTGCATCTGTTCATGCCCCAACCCAATTATTAAAATACTCCTGAACTTTGCCACCTGTGAACAGTGTGTGCATGAAGTTAAGCTGTGGGGATTTCAGGTCAGACCTATGTTGTATAACCTGTTAAACTGTGCCCATCTTTAACAGACATCTAGTGGTTAACCTTTATCAGCCAGAGCTGCCATCATCAGCACCCACCACAGCCCCGGACTCAATGTGTAGCCAAACCATCATCTCTCAGTCTGCATCCTCCACCTGCAAAATGTAGATAATAATGGCCTACAACACAAAGTTGCAAGATAAAATACTGCTACACATTTTATGCATTGTGGTGGTATAGAAATTTTAAAAAGCCGTCGTACGATTTACTGCCCATTATTCCCACATGGGCACTTAGAATCATGTGTTCCCAAGCAATTGTCAGACTATGTTATTATGATTTCCACCCCTCTCAGGCAAGCAGGGTGCTTTTTCTTTTTCCTTTAAACAAACCCTAAAAACACAGGCAGCTGCAGAAGAGAAAGGGTTAAGTTAGTCATTTTTGCTGCAGTCCCTGCCGGGCGGAGAAAAATGAATCACATTTCATTCTGCTCTCAGTCAGCCAAGATTGCTCTATAATTTTGTTTTTAGTCATTCGTGACTGAGACCTTCTCTGGGAAATTTAGTCACCCAGCATTTTTGCAGTTTGGCCCCAGTTGGTTTAAGTCTTGGGAGAAATGGCTTCATATTGCAGCAGCTGAGAGGGGAGCAGAAGGGAGAGCTGATGGATGTTGATGGCTCAATCTGCTGACATTTGCTATTGTTTCTCTATCCCACCTGGCCACCCAGGGTCATCCAATGCACTCCTTTATGACCTTCTGCAAAAGATTCCAGTCTTTAATGTCATAATAGCTTATGGCCTCAGACAGTCAAGTAGTTTAGGACCTCAGTTTGACCTGTTTTAGAAGCCATTATAAACTAATGTGAATAAAAACAGAGCGTTTCCCCCAGTGCCCTCTTAATGCTTTGTAAAAATATTTATGAACACCCAGCAAAGAAAATAAAATCCAGACCACTTCTCTTGTCTATCATCACCACATCCAATGATCTGAAATCCTTTAATGTATGTATGTGCATGTGCATCAGCCCTGGGGTGCGGGGGACGGTCTCACACATCATATATTATTGTGCCCAATTAATTAGGCAAGAATTGGTCATTGCTGCCCAGATAGGCTATATTATTTACGTGCGTAAATGGTCTACAACTTTTTTAACAATTTAGTTTTTTGGAAGTGAAATGTGTATGTGTGAATGCAAAGACAAGTGTTTGAGGATGTGCTACTGGCCCTGATCCTGTGCCTTACAGTGAACACCTTGTGGAGACAGGGAGGCTTCTCTCGCCACTTGTCTCAATGACAGGCTGCTGGTTAAAGGCACAGGAACAAAGTCAGGGAAAAGCTGGCAATCAAGACCTGGAACCAGGGCTGGATTTAGGTGTGATGAGGCCCTAAACTACTGAAGGTAATGGGGGTGCTGTCCTTTGTATGTCTAGCTGTCCTTTGCCAACAACAAATTGTCGTTGCTTTTTGTGTTGGATATATGCCAAATGGTAATTTATGGACCTAATAGGTATCTAAAACCATTTGCACATGCAGAATGTAGGCACCCTATATATAGAAATGAGCAAACCACTGATATTGTAGGGAGCAGGCTAGCTGGCAGGGCACATTACTTACATCACAGGAGCCTACACAACACAAAACACTGTTGCTGTATGTAGGTTTTATTTTATTTGTTTTTAATCTTATATTTTGGAAATGTACATCCAGTTTTTCCCTCTTTAATTTTTTTTGGGCCCCCCAAGAGAGTGGGGCCCTAAGCTATGGCTTCTTTAGGTTATACGTAAATCTGGCACTGCCTGGAACCACTGGGCAAGGGAACAAATGCAAGAGGACAGAGAGTAGCCATTTCCTTATTGGCTCAATTCTTGTCCCTGGCAGGGAGAAATGAAGCAGGTAACATTCCCCACCCCAACTTAACTCTAAGCTTAAACCCCTGCTTAATTTCTGGATGTCAGGCTTCCCAAAATGTCATTGATGGAAGCAAGGACACTTCCTTCATTTTAAAATACATTTTATTTAAAAAATACATTCATATCTTACAGACAACTGCAACAAAAAAAGAATCATATAACCACAGACCAGCAGAGAGAGAGAAAAAAGTCTGTTTACATGTCAGCAGAGATGATTCAGATGTCATATCAGCCAGGGGCCCCCAGGAAGGCAAAATAAAAAATTGCAAGGTAAGTAAGTACATCCACCTGTCCAAAATAATTTGTGGGCAATTCTTGTGTACCATTCCTAGTCTCCCAGCAGCACCCCCTCCCTCTCCCTCCACTATTACGCCCAGCTAATAGGTCTCTTCCATCTGCTGTACACTGAACCAGGTAGGGGTCAGCTGTTGGGGAGGTTCCCCTCCTCAAGCAAACAGCAGATAGGTGGGATTTATTCTCTTTCAAAGACTATGTGCACAATGCTGTTGGATCAGAACCATTTTCTCTACAGCTGCCAACCGCCTCCTAAAGCAGGTGTCTTAGTAACCTAATCATAAGTTTCGTTTTATACAAACAACCATGAAGCATCATATTTACTAAAGAATAGCTGGAACTCAAACATATCCAGCAACATTTAGTATCTTGAAAGGCAATTATGCGGGGGATAGCAGAGATACGGCACACTGTCATTTTGTGTTTAGACAAGCAAGCAAGAATTAACGTAGTCACCGTCTGGGTCTGCCCACATGATTTAAAAGCAAAAAAGTGTACAGTACTATATAGCAGGAGGGGCAGGTGGGATAAATCGCAGCGCAGCATATTGCCATGTCTAATAGTTTAAACAAAAGGCAAACCAGACAAGATGCTAAACACATCATTGGCAACCACATTAATTGGAAAGGGTAAGTCCATGGGCCCCTGATTTTGGGTGGGGCCACAGAGCAAGGAGGAGAGCTGTCCCCTTTCCTCCCCTGCTGCAGGCCTGACCAACACCATCCCCACATGTCCTACTAGGCCCATGCGGGTGGCGCTGTGGTCTAAACTACTGAGCCTCTTGGGCTTGTCGATTAGAAGGTTGGCGGTTCGAATCCCTGCGATGGGGTAAGCTCCCGTCGCTCGGTCCCAGCTCTTGCCAACCTAGCAGTTCGAAAGCATGCCAAAAAGTGCAAGTAGATAAATAGGTACCGCTGCGGTAGGAAGGTAAACGGCATTTCTGTGTGCTCTGGTTTCTGTCACTGTGTTCCATTGCACCAGAAGAGGTTTGGTCATGCTGACCACATGACCCGGAAAGCTGTCTGTGGACAAACGCTGGCTCCTTTGGCCTGAAAGTGAGATGAATGCTGCAACCCCATAGTCGCCTTTGACTGGCCTTAACCGTATGGGGGTCCTTTACCAGGCCCACAAGGGAATCCTACATTAACCTACCCTACATTAGCTTTCCCACACACCACAGTCCCAACAGAAATCTCCCCTGCCACCACACACCGGCTGTGTCCAACTAATGCATGTGGGTGTGGCTTTTAAAAGGCACCCCCAGTCCCGCATCGGAAAGCAAAAAGAGCAGCAGTGACTCCTGCAGGCTTCCTATAGAATACACAGCCCTCATATGGAGGGATGCCATAGGATATGAACACTTTTCAGGTGTTACTCAGGTGACAAGGGAAAGCGAGATGAAAGGGACCATGAGGCTGCTGGGGGCAGCATACATTCAAAAATGGGGAGTCTGCTCTAGGCGTAGAGGTTCCCAGCATGATTTAGAACAAAAACGGTGCAGGGGGTTTCCATGCTGTGGGATAGCTCAGCCGGTAGAGCACAAGACTCTTAACCTCAGGGTTGTGGGTTCGAGCTCCATGTTGGTCAAAAAGATCCCTGCATCACCGGGGGTTGGACTAGATGATCCCATGTGTTCCCTTCCAACTCTACAGTTCTATGACTCTATGTGGAGAGCAGCAGATGGGGCAGCCCCTTGCACAGCATGTGAAGGCAGAAGGTCACCTTAGGTTCTCCAACATTTTTATGATGCTCTTCATTCCCTGGCATTTCCTGCCTGAGGCAGCCTCCACACTTTGCCCAATGGTAGGGTCTGGTCACTATGCTTGCCCCTTCCACATACCGTAACTAAACACTGAAGAGGGCCGTGGCCAATGTGAATGCTGATGATGGCAACGTTGACCGTAACTGCCTTTGACAACCTTTCTTTACTGGCCCTGCTCCTGTGCATTTCAAAGCCACACGAGTTGCTTTTTCTGGGCATGAAGTTCAGGGGTGGGAGAACGTAAGACATTTCAGACACGGGTGTCTCCCAGTCCTGCCTGCAGATGCTGGGAACCAAACCTGAGACCTTCTGCATGCCCAGCCAGATGCTCTGTCACTGGACTGCAGTCCTTTTAAAGCTCCAGCTGTTTCTTTTCTGTGCCTCTGGCTGGTGATCAAGGCAGTGGGGCCAGGCCAGTAAAAAAGTGGGGCTGTCTTAGCTCATCATTGGAATTCTCCGATGTGTTTGTACGGACCCCCTCCGCCCCCACCCCTGCTTCCCAGTGGTTGCTCATGTAATGATGCTCTCGGTGAGAGCAGCAAGCTCCAGTGATTTCGGTGGAGACGGCATGCTTCCTAGATTGGGCTGTTAAGTCAGCATTTCCAGGCAGTTAGTGACTGACTGACAGAGGCAAGAACCTGAGGCCATGATTGCCATTATAAACCTCAGAAATATATAAAAATTCAGAGGGTGGGGGGGGGGGAGGATAAAGGAAATTGCCTTTTTATGTGCTAGAGAATTTAAAGTTGAACGGCATGTTGCCATGGCTACAGTATTTGGTTTGCTGTGTTATTGCTTAAGACTGGGGGGCGGGGGGGGGGCGGATCCTGCTCCCTGCAAAACTTTCTGAGTTTTGTGGAGCCTGTTTCAAGCTCTGTGAAGTTTGTAATGGGTGGTTCTTAGCATCCAGCTCAGTTTGTTGTATAGACCAAGGAATCGCCCACACGGTGTAGGGCACCACACTGAACCTGCCTCAAATCACTTTTTAAGATTGGGCCATTGTCCTGTTTGGCACCATGAGGCCATTGGGTGGGGAGACTGCTGAATTGTTCCATGCATTTCAGAGAGGGTGCCTTTTTCCTTAACCCCCTGCCTGATTCTTTTACATTTTCCTTCCTTACCCCCTGCAAAAGAAGGACTGATGTGTCTCATTGAGGAATCTGCTTCATCCCTGCTGTGGTCTCTGGCCTTTCTTTCACAGCCAGGGGTGGGAGGAGAGCTTGCCAAATCAGTGCCGGCCAGAGAACTTCTGCTACCTTGAAGTGAGACTAGATAAGCAGGCCCCCATATGGAGACCGAGCTGGGAGGGTGTTTTATCAGGGAGGAACACAAGCTCAATGGAGGCCTTGCAGTTTTACTTCAAAGGGGGTCAGGACAATAGACACCCCCGCACTCCTGGAGACCGGGTGGGCAGGTTATTAACATCCCAAATAAAGAACAAGGAGCCTTTCTAACATATGTCACTTGGCCAGTTGTGGAAACTGCATGACAGAGTGGAGAGGACAAGGGAGGATTTCTGTGAAAACAACAACTAACTTGTCTCCCGCAACCACTCTGGGATTCCAGAAACACAGCACACCTCCAACATTTTCTTTCAATAGGCAAATAATCACAAGTGTGCATCTACTAACTGTTTGCATCTGAATGGGAAAGGCCCTTAGGTAGATATGTGAGCCTGCAAAGGACTCCCTTCGTGCCCACAGAGCCCCCCCCCCCCCGAAATCAGTCTTGAAAGAATCATTCATAACTTATTGAATATGTTCCACAGTGTGTGCTTGGTTGCCACGCAAGTGAGGTGCCCACAACAGTGTCTCCAGCTTGCAAATGTACCCACAGGCCCCAAAAGAGGTTAGTGGTCCCTGATCAAACTTAAGCATGGGGAACTGTTTTCAGTCCTTGGGTCACAATCCCTTGTGGAGGGGCGGGGATATGCAAGTGGCAGGCGGGGGCACAGCCAAAAGTAGGTGGAGACATGGCAAAAGTGGGCAGGGCTGTGACAAACACACACACACACACACACACAGAGAGAGAGAGAGTGAGAGAGAGAGTGAGAGACCCACAAATAAACTCTTTTTCTCTCTCTCACACCATTCCTACCACATAGAACAATTGGGAGAGGGGTGGGCAGGACACTAGCCAACTTCCTTAGGAAATGTATGTAACAAAGTTACAATGCATGCTGTATTTTGAAAATCCGAAGGCAATAGTTATTTTATTTATTTTTATACTACCCTTCAGTCATATTCCCATGGCAGTTTATCAATCAATCAAACAAACAATTAAAATCCAAATTCAAACAAACAAGACAAAAAGGCCCCAAAATCAGACGGACAGCATAAAATAACCAGCAAGATTAAAACTGATTTTAAAAAGCTTGGAGAAACCACATTGTCATTTTTTTTCCTGATGAGAGGCGAGAATTCTGCTTGTCTTGAGGAGACTCGGAACAGGTAAGAAGGGCAGAGAGATTGGTGGATGAGGCCTTCAGGAACATTATAGCTCTGCCCTGCTCCAACGATGACAGCTCCCTGGCTGTCTGGGAGGATGAGTGTCTCAGGAAGGGAAGCATCACTTTGAGGCAGAGGGAAACATTCCCTTAGGAAAAGTCCTTTCTTTGTGGGGCAAACCACTATCCTCTCATGCCAAGGACAACTTCTTTGAGGGGTGGAATGATCATGGCAGTGGGCGAGTCAGTCATTAAGAACATAGATTGTTGGGTATATGGGTGTATAGATAGAGAGTTGCCCGTTGCCTAGATACTTTAGCCTGGTAGATGGTTTGGAAAGGAATCATGGCACATGTTGGCACTGATGACATGGGGAAATGTCAATTTGTCAGTTTTTATTTTGTCCATTAGGCCTAGAACTTAATCTTTTGCTACTATGGCTTGCCTTAGCTCCTCTGTATTTTTTATTGCGGTATTCTTCTCATGCTTTTGTCGTTTTAATGATGTCTTATTGTAGTTTTACTCATTCTTTGTTGTTAGCAGTTCTGTGCTCCAGACTCCAGGAAGTACCCAATAAATAAATAAATGCACAAAATAAATGTCTCCCCCTAGCATTGTGTATGTATTCTTATCATTGCATCACAGAGAGGGTCGTTGCTGCTTGTAATACGATGAAAACTCACTTTACCGAAATGAATGTATGTGGGGATCCTCAATGTGCTCCTGTGACCCAGAGTAAGAGCTCAGAGAGACTTTTCTTATCTATCCATCATCCTCTTTTATTCTTCAAGGAATATTTCCAGGTTCCCAGCCCTTATGCTAACATTTCTTTGAACAAAAATAAGGGATCTGCTTTAACAAATAAGAGATGCTTGGGAGTCTAGAAAGAATGATTTTCCCCATTCATCAAATCAAAACAGCCTGTATCGGGAAATATTGAATTTTTACTTAAGATGGATAGTGCAATTGAATTTCTTTTTATAAATGAGTTATATTTTGCTTACTCCTTCTGCATTTGTGTGAGAACGTTGGAGCTTATGAACTGACACAGGGCTGTTCAAAGTCTTTAAATCTATCTGGGTTCGGCACAGAGACCACAAAGGATAGGTTCCACAACTTAGTTTGCTAGAGGTACTCTAAAGTAATACACAGGGCTTATTTTCAGTCTAGATTCACCAAGACTCACTCCTGGAAACCATTTAAATACCCTGATCCCTATCATACATGAGCTGGGACTTTTTGTGTTTTGCAAAGTGGACCTGAGCATGTACAGAATGCCTTACCCTCATCACTGGGTATCTACAGCCAGGGATGGAGCAAGGCAGACTGACCCGGGTGTCATCGCGGGGGGGGGGGTGAGTGACATTCAGCATGTTGCCTGCACGTGACTCCCGGCTACCTCGATCTGGGTGGGGAACGGCGGAAGCTGCACTGTTCCCCCCTTCTGCCTTTGTTTTTACAGCCCTGTTATCGTGGTCTGGTGGAGGAGGCATGCAGGGAGAGGATGTGAAGGAGGCAGGTGAGCGGAGGGTGGAGGGAACTCTGGACCCAAACCGTGGAATCCCAAAGAAAGCTCAACAAAAAGATTTCAATGTGTGTGGTGGGGTGACAAGAAATTTTCTGCACTGGGTACCACCTGACCTTACTATGCCTCTGTCTACAGCTAATCCCTGGCATCTGGAATTAGTGTGTCAACATTAGTGTGTCACTACTTGGCATTTATTTCCAAGGACTTCAAATTCCAGTCATGATGGGGACTAGGACTGGATCTACAATGACTTGTTTAATGTTATTAGACCGATATTAGATATATCGTTCTAAAACATCACAGGCATACTTGTAAAATACAGTGGTACCTTGGTTTAAGAACAGCTTAGTTTATGAATAACTTGGATTAAGAACGCTGCAAACCCGGAAGTAGGTGTTTTGCCTTGGAAGCAGATCATGTTCTGCTTCCTGTTGAGTGTGTTCCATTTGTAAATTGAGTCCCCCCCTGCTATGGGAAAGCATGCCTTGGTTTAAGAACGGACGTTCTTAAGTTCATAAACCAAGGTACCACTGTAAAGTGTTTCTTACCTTTGTTCTTTCTGTCAAAACAGCTATCTCCCTACTGCTGGTCGCTGGTTGCTCTGCGGCATCCTCTGGTGTCACATTTTTATAACGCATTATGAACGTTAAAAGTAGAACATCATGTGTCCATATGGTCTTCAAAACCATACCTTATCCCTTACTTAACGTTTAAAACTATGACTGTAGATTCACCTAGGTCAGTTTGAGGTTCCCTATAGCCCTTTTAGTTTAGCTTTAGCCCTGCCCACCCCTCAGAGGTACACGGCTCCTCTGCCTCTTTCACACATTCACAGTGAATGTGTGCAACAGGGAGTGCAGTGTGGAAGCTCCCTGAAAATGGGAGGTACCATCTTCAGTTTGCATGGGGAACCTCCATGAATACACAAGGCTCCCTCCCTATTGCCAAGATTCTCTGTGAGGGCAAAGGGGCTTCTGAATCTCTCCTGTTCCTGAGGGAAAGGATTTGTTGAATCAGTTAATTTGAACTAGAATACGAAAAAGGGAGGTGCGAGGAAGTCGAGGAAATAAGCTGATGAAAGATATAGATATAAAATTTGGATGTGTGTTTTTGGTTTTTTTATGTTGTATTGTTGTATTGTTCTCCCCCCCCCCTTTTTATTGTTGATGTATTGTTTGTTGAATCCATGTATTGTTTTTCTTCATTGTTTCTCTTTTTATAATTATAAAATATCTAATAAATATTTTTTTTTAATGAATCTCTCCTGTTCCCAGGGATGAACACAGCCCTGCTCTACCTGGGTTCCTCCTTCAGGTGATAATGCCTGAAGAGGTTTTGCATAGGACTGGGTTTTCAAGACATCTCACTTCCGGCGGTTCCATGTGATCACCTCCAAAGGTCATGGTGCAGTTTAACAAAACATGCAAATTCTATGTCAGCATTAGGTACAATTGGATTTCTATTTTACGTGAAACACCCACCAGTTCCTGTTTTGTCTCCTCTCCCTTCAAAGAGCTGAGAATGCTGAGTAAACAGGAGCTGAGCCTTTTCTTCTGAAAATGTGAGCTTTGGCTTAGTGCTAACATCTTTCCCCAAATGATCACCCTTAAATGAATCCTTTGACAGCGAGCTCCAATGCTTTGCAGAGACACATGCATATACATTTAGATGATTAGGCACAAGCTCCTGAAAGTCAAATGAGCAGCCTTGCAAGCAGCATGTTGGTAAGTGCCTGGACTCAGCCATGAAACCAAGTGGGTTTCAGCTCAAAGAAGCATTTCCTGTTTGCCAGGAGACTAAGCTAGAACCTATTTGCTCTGTCCAAGCAGCAGGTACACCCTGCCTTTGGCCGCTAGTCAAGAGCAAACGCATTACTAGCTTCTAATCTAATCTATCCTACACAAGCCACGAATAATAGAATCACAGTGTTGGGATGGGCCAATCTGTCAACTTGGCTTTCTCTGAGTTTCTCACTATTCCAGTCTTAAGTTCAGTCTCTACGTTTCCGTAATTGGCAATTAAAAAAGAAAAAATCCTCATGGAAATTCTTCAGAACTATAGTGCAAATTTGTCTTTTTAGTTTGCAATTTTGCATACTATGCACATTTTTGCAAAGCAGGCTTCCCCTAATATAATGCTGTTTTGAATGTTTTTTTCACTAATATATGCCTTTTATGCACACGGTACCCTAGAATGTGCATTTTTGTACTCATTGCTTGGCTGAAGAATTGCATTTCAGAATGCAAAGAAATGTAAATGTTAAGAAATGACTGTTTTGGTTTGGGTATTCTTTCAGAATGTGTGGATTAGGTAGATTCACCTTCAAATATGAACTGAATCAAATTCCTCCATCGCTAAAAGGGAATCTGTTCCAACCTCTGTCAATTTGGGAAATCTGCTATTTCAATAACCCTTATAGCTGAGCTTTCCGAACTGTGCGTTGCAACACGTTAGTGTGTCGGCTGCAGTGTGTAAGTGTGTCACACAAACTCTCTCCACGTTCCTCCTGGGGCTGGAAAGGTTTCGTTTAACCTCTGGTTTGCTAGTAAAACTGAATTACTGTGTCGTGAAATGATGCATGTCCAAAAAGTGTGTCACCAACTTGAAAAGTTTGGAAAGCTCTGCCTTATAATATCTGAAGTAAATTCAAAAAAAGACTGGGCAAGGGAAATCTAAATTATTCTTCCATGTTAGCAGAGTGTTACAATAATGGATGGACTGGGGAAGAAACAAACACACCAGTGCCCTAGTTATACTTTCTTAGGCAACCTCACCCATGGTCACTCACTGTTTGATTGGCCCCCATGCAGCACATCCTCTCCAAAGAGCAAAAGTGGAACACAGCCCACTGCAAGGGCCCTTTTATACCAGCATGAATTTCCATCTTAATTAATTTTAATTTGCAGCTCACCTACAAAGTAAACATTTCTACTAGGGCTCCTACCTGGAGACCCAGGGAAGCTCCTCCCCCCAACTGTGTATAATGGGAGCAATTAATCACAGTGCAAGAATGGCCATGCATTCCCCAACAATGGCTGTGAGAGGAGATATGCAGCACCCACTCAAAACGGTCAAGATGCAGAGTCCAGAGAGGGACTAACACTCTGGAACATGTACAACTTCTGTTTTCTCACTTGGCAAAAATGTTTCCATCTAAAAATGCATTATCTATAGAGAAGGCAACCACTCGCTGCTGACTGCTGCTCATTCAAACAAATAATAATAATAATAATAATAATAATAATAATAATGTATTATTTATTATTTATACCCTGCCCACCTGACTGGGTTTCCCCAACCACTCTGGGCAGCTCCCAACAGAAAATGAAAAACACAATAAAACATTAAACATTAAAAAAAACTTCCCTAAACAGGCCCTCTGCCTGGTTCCCTGTAACCTCACTTCTCACAGTGAGGGAACCGCCAGAAGGCCCCCGGAGCTGGAGCTCACAAACACACACATACTTCAGTAAACAAATAGCCTTAAATTAAGTTATGACTTCATTATCTTTCAGCTAATATAGTCTTCAAAATAACTTTATGCAGTTATTGTGAGCTAATATTATATATCAGGAATAGGGGAAGCTATGGTCCTCCAGTTGTTGTTGGACTCAAATTCCCATCAGCTCCAGCCAGAATGGCAATGGCGGTGGATGATGGGAGTTGTACTCCAGAAGACCACAGCTTAGCCACCCTCATGTTGGGCCCTGAAAAATGTAAAGTACAACTGGTGTCTAGATGAGAAGGAAAGCTTATGAATCAATTAGTGTACTCCAGAATCACACAGGTGTTGGGTGAGCTAAGGTCATATCTATCTAAAACAAGTCTCCATAACTAAACATGGGCAGGATGTTAGCTTTCAACTGGATTAGCTTTCAAGTAGGGTGAGCCAATCCGGGTCTCGGTCACTCAGTTGCTACTCCTTCCCCAGGGGCAAACATCTTTCATGGAGTTGCGGAAGGCCTGAGCCACTCCTTCTCTCCAGGGAGGTGACCCAAGTTGGTTGCTAAGGGCATCCATACCCTTTATCTCCATAGCCTAAGGGGCACCCCCCTTCACCTCAGACACACTTCTTAATGCTCATCAAATTCTGACATTTATTATTATTATATATTCTGCTCCTAGCAAAATAGTAAAAACACGATAAAACTTTGAACATTAAAAAAACTTCTCTAAACAGGGCTGCCTTCAGGTGTATTCCTAAAGTCAGATACTTGTTTATTCCCTTGAAATCTAAAGGGCGGGTGTTCCACAGGGAGGGAGCCACTACCGAGAAGGCCCTCTGCCTGGTTTTGATGTTTTCCCCAACATAACCTTCCCAGTTGTGACCAACCTAAATCTGCTTAAGGTGGCCATCTGGGCACTAATGGCCAGAGAGAGTGAATGAGGTTGGTTCGCCTTTAAATACAAACTGAATTGAATTTCTACCTCAGCCCTCCCTTCAACTCAATATCTTGAGTTGAAAGGGAGGGTTGGAAATTTTCCCAGTCATAACAGCATTAGTCCCTCTGATATTTCAAAGAGTGGGGATGGGTTGTGGGGCTGTTCTGGGGTGGTTGTTGTTGTTTTGAAAGCAGGAAGCAAAACAACTATGGGTAAGAGCACGATTTATCCAAGTGGAAGTCTTAGCAGCAAGCCTTCTCTTCTCCCACTCTGTCTTTTACTCACAGGACTTTCCTGTAGCATTTCCACTTTCCCCACTATTGCTCAGAAAGGTCAAAGTAAATTAGCAGAAGTGGGAGGTTAGGGATAGCAGAAGGAGGTCTCAGCTGGGTGCCAATTAGCAAGAAGTGCAATTGACTGCGTTCGGAATGTAGGAAAGAGTTTTGGCTTCATTTCCTAATCCTTAGGGTGAGAGAGAGCAGCAAGCGATTGGGTTCCTACCATTGTTCCGATTGATGATCCATGCCTATCAGTAGCATGGCAGGCAGAAGAGCAGGGGGCACAGCTCTCTCCCTAACGGAGAATTTTCGTGCGTCACACAGTTTGTGTATCATATGGGCCACCTACAAAGAAGGAAATATAGATAATGGTGATAATTTATATCCTTACGTTCCTCCTAAAGGAGCCCAGAGTTGCATCTACAATATTTTTTTTAAAAAAGCCTTCTAGAAAGTTACAATTTAGAATAGCTACAGTTAAAACATTCTAAAAGCAGTCGAACATGTTCTCTCATCCATCTCAAAGATACATGGAGGACGTTTCTCCTCCACACACCTGGCTGCTCAGTTGTTGGATCTGGTGCTGCTGCTGTTTAACTCCAGATGGGTTCATAATAAGATCCCACTCATACTTGACAAGTTGGCTGGCCATCCATCATGGATGCTTTAGCTGAGATTCCTGCATCACTGGGACTTGGGCTAGGTGACCCTTGGGATCCCTTCCAACTCTACAATTCTATGATTGTAGGTACGCTGTACAGATCTAACCTAAGTTAGAGGGCTGGGAAATCAGCCTTGGCTGCTCTGCTTTGATAGATGAAATTGCAATGGTTATCTGGAGAGGGACTATCAGCCGCTGAGAGAGTAGAGAGCACATTTGGAAAGAAGTGTGTGTTTGCTGTTTTCTCACCTGTAGTGTTTTGGTATCAATTCTAGTGCTTCTAAACCTGTACTCGCTGGAGCCCTCGCCTCATTCAGTTCACGGACAATGCAAGACAATTTAGTTCTTGCAGCTCTGACAAAGCGATGCAGCCGATAAGAGAACTTCAAGGTTAAATCCACAATTTTCTAGATGAAGGAGAGCTGGAAGGCTTCTCCAGACAGCAGGGTGGGCAGAGTTCAGGTAAGGCATAGATGCAGGACTAAGCAGATAAGGGGACTAAAGAGGGCTTGTATATCCTCCTCACGTGGTGTTTTATTTATTTTATTTTATTTATTTATTTATTTATTTATTTATTTTATTTTATTTATTTATTTATTTTAATTTATTTTATTTATGGTCATTTTGGCACATTTTTCTTCTGCCAGGCCTGTTAAGATACCTGTGTTTTTAGTATTCTGAATCATTATTTACCTGCTTTTGTTCTTCAGTATGCAGGAAGTCTCCCCCCAGCCCTTCTGCTGGAAGTTTTCCTTTCAAGTGTACTTTACTCTGTGAACTGCCCAAAGAAAAATGCCATTGGTCACCCGCACATAAGTATAACAAGTAAGTATAACAACAACAATAACAACAGCAACAACAAATTGCACAGGAAGTTTGGTAACAGAGGCTTTATAAAATTCCTGCAGCGTTATGATATGATTGGTAGCACCTAATGAAATACATGCTTGCCCTGCCCTCTATGACAGCAAGTCACTCTCTACAGACAGCTTTATCTTTCTCATGGGCCAAAGAGTGTTTTAAAATATGAAAGTTCTATGAATGTCCAAATGCCAGTCATGAGATTCAACTTAGAAAATATATGGGCAACTTCCTTTGTTCCTGAGCAATTAGCAACCCTGAGATGCAGGCTAGCCTGCCTTTTCTAGAGTCGAAATACATTTGGTGATGCATATGAAGAAGTAGCCTTGAAACAGGCACTTTGGGGGAGGTGGGGTTTCCAAGCTGAACACACACGCTGAGATGGATTAGTTTTTGTTGCTTTATTTGGTGATTGTGTCAAGATAAAATAAAACAAAATTCTGAGCCATCAGCTTGGGATATGCCTGCTTGCCTGACTCCAGGGTAAGTGTGTATGACACTTAGATCATAGATCCTAGAGTTGGAAGGTACCCCGAGGGTTATCTAGTTCTACAACCTGCAATGCAGGAATATGCAGCTGTCCCATACAGGGATTGAACCTGTAACCTTGGCGTTATCAGCACCATGCTCTAATCGATTGAGCTTCAAAATTACTTTATCATCCAAATGCCACTGTGACCAAGAGTGTTTTCAGTTAGATAGCCTGGGCCAGTGACATGTAAATACAAACACAAATTAATGTGGGTGCACCCAGAATGCACAATACCTCCCCAGAGATGACAAGAACAGATGCCTTTCAGTAGATTATAATTTACAGGTGCAAGAGATGAGTTTTATCATCCAGGCCTTTTTGGACATCATAAAGGAAGTCATAAACTTACCTTGTTTTTTCTTCCCTCACCCCCTTCTACTTTCTGGGCCAGGGCTGCTGCTTGGCAGCCCAGGAGAGCTGTAATGCTGTCACCCCTCAGTGACTGCGGCATGAGTAATTGTGTTCTCTGTTTGCCTAGTATTCTTCCACTGAGGAAGAGGCATGCAAACTCAAACAGAAGAAGAGAGATTGAGAGAAAGCAAAACAGATCCATCTCCGTGGCCTTCTTCAAAATCTTTCTGAGGAGAGAAGACCCACCTGGGTCATTTGGAAAGGGTTCCACCTCAGACCCACAGACCCTCCAAGTGTCCCTGTTTTCCAGCGACAGTCCCAGAGTTAGAGAGGCTGTCCCAGATTCTGATTTGTAGCTTTGAGATGAATAGAATCTAAAGAGCAAGTCCATCAGTTAGCTTGTTCAGATAAAGAAGGTTCAGTTCAATTGATGGGTGCTGTACATATATGGATGTTAGCTTGTCAATAACGTATTTTTAATCTTTTGTTGGAAGCCGCCCAGAGTGGCTGGGGTAACCCAGCCAGATGGGTGGGGTATAAATAATAAATTATTATTATTAAAATTATTATCTGCTCGAAATGACTGCTTTGAACCCGGAACTTCAGGTTGAAGACAACACATGGTACCAGGAGTAAGACACATTTGTGGGAAAGTACTACGGGATGTTAAAGGTGTTAATTAAAGTGGAAATGGGTGGAAAGGTTGATGGAAGAAGTATTTGGGACTTTCTCTTAATGGCTTGGTGTTGTGGTTAGAGTGTTGGACTAGGACCTGGGAGACCAGGGTTCAAACCTCCACTCAGTTGGGCAGTCACTCACTCTCAGACTAATCTGCCACACAGGGTTGTCTTGCTGGGATTAAATCAAGCCCCCCCCCCCCCACAAACAGCACCTTGAGCTCCTTAGGGAAAAGGTGGGATATAAATGCAATAGAATAAATAAACAAATGTTTCTATGATTCACAAATGACACAAAAAGGCAGCTCTTGTATGCCACAGATGCTTGCCTGCTGTTTCCATGTCAGCCACTGCTGCCATCCCCATAGAGCAAAAATCGGTAGGACATGGAAGCTAAGGGAAGATGCCATTTTCTTGCCCATTCCCACTACCCCATTGCTTGTTTTTGTGTTGATATACATGTCCAAACAATAGAATTAGGAGACAGAAAGAAGCATGGTGTCTCCCTATGCCACCTTTGGTCCTCAGGATCCTCCCCCGGTCACCCCCCCCCCAGCCATGCCTTCCCTGAAGGATTTTACCTAGCTAGAATGTGCCCTTGATCTGTTGCTTTCCTGGATGGAAGATACTGTCACTTGTGCATGATTGGAATGCAAACAACTGTACCAAAGGTCTGAGACACATAGGTTGCCCTGCCCACTTTTTCATCTGGTCATGTGCCCACCTCTGGTATATGGTCCCTAGGGGGTTGCCCAAAATCCCTTGAGCTGAATAAGGTTCCTCACCCCTCCTCCACACAAATGCTTGCTAAGGTTGAGCTTGGTGGTCAGAGGAGAGTATGTTGGTTGTCACCTTGTTTTTGAGAAAATCACCTGTCATTTCCTTCTCCCTAACACATTGCTCATTTTAATGGAATCCCTTTGCTTACCTTTAGTGTGCCTGGTAATGTTGGCATAAGTCACTTTGAGCAGGCCGATTGTGCAAATAGAACACATGCCTATCAGTGCTTGAGCATGCAGTAATGCCCATGCTCTCACTGCAGTCGAACCATAATTTTTTGGCCTTCTGCTGTTTCAGGTCTCCCTGCTGCCCCACTTGTTAAGGTTGACAGATCTCAGCTATCTACTCAGTGATGATTCCTAGCACAGCAGGGGCAGTCCTGGTTCTGTGAAAGGACCAGTGGAATTCAAATTGCACCTTCACAAAACTATAATTCCCAGAATTAGGGCTTCAGTCTTAACTATGTCTATTCAGAAGTAAGATCCATTGTATTCAAATGGGTAAGTGGGATTAGGATTGCAGCTTTCATTAGATGAAGTAATTTTCAATTTGTAGGTTAGGCAGATGCATTGTGTAAGCATTTCCTTCATTAGCGATAGGTTTTTGATTTTAAAAAAAGTTTCATTAGAAGACCAGTACTGTAGGCTGGTAGGTACCACACAAACCCCATAAATTAAATTATTATGCAGTGAAAGATTACTCACAAGGTATACTTCTGTTGGGATGCAAGTTGGGGTTAAACTATGCCTTCCTTAGCTGCTGTGGTCCCTGTGAAACTGCTCTCCCCCAGCCTAGTCAAAAATGAAAATACCCACTAGCATAGTTAACATAAGAATGTCAGAGTAGCCCTGCAAGATCAGAGCAAAGGCCCACCCAGTCCAGTCTCCAGTTCCCCACAGTGGCCCGCCATATGCCTTTGAGAAGCCAACAAGCAAGGCATGAGCTTGATAAGTGGCACCCCAAGGAATTCTGGCCTCTGACAATGGAGACAGTAGAGAATGATTCTGACTGCCAGTCATTGAGAGCTTTGTCCTCCATGTATTTGGCTAATTCCCTTTTCAATAAGTTGGGGGCTGTTGCTACATCTAGTGGTGCTTCCTTTAGTCTGTCCGGTTATTTAAATACGTGCACAATTACCGGTAGTCTTTTGAAACACTAGCTTGGAGGAAGGTAGAGTTTGTGTGCACTTGTTTGTACCCAACTGCCCACACTGATCTTTGCACATTTGCGGAGGACAGTATTAGTAGTTCCATGGAAACTTTGAGAATTTTAGCACTTTTCAATCGTTCATACTTTTCACCCCTTCTTCAAGTTGCCGACAGCTAAGGGGAACAGATTAACTTTAAGGACCTGTGAAAAGATACATAAATCACATAGGGAAACCTCTGGGCCCTATGACTAACTAGACATCAAAAATAAATCTTAGGAAAAGCTTCATGATGTTTTGTTGGTTTTATTTTTAATAGAAGCGAGAGAGGGGAAAATCCATTATCCATCAAACTTGGTGGCAAGAATCGTGGCATGCAATCCTGTTTGACTGGCGAAATCCCACTGCAGTCAATGTCAGTTAAGCAGTCGCACTGTTCATAGGACCTCAGACATGCGCCAGTCAAACCCAAAGCATGCTTTGGGCATTGAAAACCCCACACACTGTATTAATGACATAAACTCATGACTGCTTGTTATAGACCTTTGTGATATGCATAGTGAATTTTCTAGAGATTAAAAAGTACAGCTTGCTAGTGTGCAGAAAGTGAATGGCCTGTTGTTTAGAACTGGACTGGGCCAGCTTCAGATTTGACAGATCCATTTTGCTTTTTTACTAGAACCCCAAGATATATTAACCAGAGCCTGCTGCAAAATCTATATTGTTGCCATTGCTGTTGCTGTTATTATAATAATATTTATATTTATACCCCACCTTTTCCCCTGATGGGACTCAAGGCAGAAAACAGAATAAAAGAACAGGGGGCCTCTGGTCACATTCAGACCATACACACACTTCCATTTACTCTGCTTCCATTACTCTTACTGCTGGTTTGAGAAGCAGTGTGCACATGTAGTTAGCCACAATCCAGATCTACTCTGTACTTACCCTGTTGTTTCTTATGGAATACTGCATTTTGATGCACCCCCCCAAAGGCCCCCCCAGCTTTGATCTGAACTGAGAAAAAGAATGACTTGTGTTTTAAGCTGATGGTGTGTACACAGCCCAAGCCTCAGAATCAGAACTGAATGGCTCTCGCAGCCCTTTCACTCCACGTCCACTAAGTGTGATGGCCTGGGATTCCGATTCGGAGGATGAAACAGAGGAATCCCGGCCTGCACAGGAGTCCCCGCCTCCAGGGCCGGCTGAACTGGGGCCAGGCCTAGATGCTGAAGAGCCTGCACCTGTGGCAGTGCATCAGGAGCTGGCCCCAGGTGAAGCCCTTCTGGCCCCAGAGAGGCTTGACGACTCAGTGGCCACAGGTGAGCCTCCTCCAGGGCCCAGTAACCCTTCGGCCTCTCCTGATCTGCAGAGGTTTAGAGCAGAGAGGCGAAGGGAACTGGTTGCCCCCAGGAGGAGTGCTCGCCTTAAGGCCAGAGGAGGCGGGGCTCCTGGGGGCCGGGACCGCCCCTGGCCTTAGAAGAGGATAAAAGCCCAGTCAGCCCGGCCCCAGGTTGCGGGAGCAACGTCGTTGTTGGCTTCGGACCTTCCTGCGTTCGTGATCCCTGCTCGTGACTATCCGGTACTCCTGTTCCCTGCTCGGCCTCCTGTTCCCGACCATCCGGTGTTCCTGTTCCCTGCACAGCCTCCTGTTCCAGCGTTCCTGTTCACCGCCCGGCACTCTGCCTCGGACCTTGCCCCTCTTCGTGTGGACTTTGCTACACCCAAGGTACCTTACCCCCGGGACCAGCACAGTTTGCTCCCGCCACCTCCCGCACTCCCCCTTCGTCGGGGTGCGTTCGGGAAGAGCCAGAGGCCATGGCTGAACAGGCGGCTGCACTGGTGGCTTTGGCCCAGGAGAACCAGGCCTTGTCTCACACCGTGCAGCAGCTCAGTGACGCGGTTGAGGCACTTCAGCAACGCTTGGAAGCCCTACCGGCTTCTGGGGCCGACGCCCCGGCTCCGGGCAAGTACCCAGTGGCTTTGCCTGAGAAATTTGATGGAGCCCCGGCCAGCTTTCCCATGTTCCTGGCCCAGGCCAAACTGTATATTCAGGGGCGAGCCCGGAACTTCCCTGACGACCGTACCAAGGTGCACTTTTTGATTAGCTTGTTAAAGGACCAGGCGGCCAAGTGGGCGTTGCCGCTACTCAGGCAAGACTCCCCCTTGCTGGCAGACTATACGGGGTTTTGCAATCGTTTGGAGGCCGCGTTCGGCAACCCCCAGAAAGAGAGTCAAGCCAACCGGGCGATTCGGCATTTGAAACAGGGCAAGTCCACGGTGGCCACATATACCACGGAGTTCCGGCTGTTGGCACAGGACTTGACCTGGAATGACTCGGCACTGCGGGACCAGTATCTCGAAGGGCTTTCGGACGAGGTACTGGACCAGTTGGCCACAATGGAACGCCCCACCACGCTGGACACTCTCATTCAACGGAGTCTACAAATAGGCGACCGGTTGGAGGATCGTCGTCAGGCCCGGGGTCGCCGACACTTCCAGTTCACGGCACCAGCTTTTTCCGGCAGCCCCACGGTCACAACTGATTTAACGGAGGAGCCTATGCAGCTCGGGGCAGTGCGGCCACGCCTTTCCCCCGCAGAGAAGGCGCGGCGTCGGGATGGAAATCTCTGTCTTTACTGTGGCGGAAGTGGACACTTCGCTCGGTCCTGCCCTGAGAAACGCCAGCCGCAGGGAAACCGCCAACCCCAGTAGCTGATGGCCCTAGCTACCGGGGGTCCCAAACCGTACAGAATGGGCCCGCACCAATGGACTTGCAACATCTTATGGTTTCGGTACGTTTATACCCTCCAGGTGGGCCCTGGATCCTCACCCATGCTTTGGTAGATTCAGGGGCAACCCGCTCCTATATGGACGCTGCTTTTGCCGCCCATTATCAGGTGCCACTTCGGAACAAGCCAGTACCGGTCCAGGTGGAAGCGATTGACGGACGACTTCTGCGTTCAGGTGCCGTTACTCAGGAGACCCAGCCTCTGGTCCTGTGTCTCCAGCAGCACCGGGAGTTGCGTACTTTGGACATTGCCTCTATGCCCCGCTTCCCCCTGGTGCTCGGGATGGACTGGCTGGAGGCCCACAACGTTCAGATTGACTGGGTCAAACGGACCGTGCACTTCCCAGACCCATGTTCCCATGCTCAATCCGGAACGCTGGCGGCCGCGCCCTCAGAGGAGGCAGCACCCACGCTCCCAGCCGTGTACCAGGACTACCAGGACGTGTTCGAGGAACGGGGGGCAGACCAGCTGCCGCCGCATCGGCCTTTTGACTGCGGCATAGACCTCCAACCCGGAGCGCCTTTACCAGTGAGTCGCTTATATTCCCTAACAGAGCCAGAGCGCGAGGCTTTGCAGGACTTCTTGCGCAAGAACCTGGAGCGTGGGTTCATTAGGCCTTCCACCTCGCCCACCGCGGCGCCGGTGCTTTTTGTTAAGAAGAAATGTGGGGAACTCCGCCCTTGCCATGATTACCGAGCCCTGAACAAAATTACCGTCCCAGACCGGTACCCCTTGCCCCTTATCTCGGAGCTGCTGGAGCGGGTGCAAGGGGCACAGGTGTTCACCAAGCTGGACCTCCGGGGGGCCTACAACTTGATTCGGATCCGAGCCGGGGATGAGTGGAAGACAGCGTTCGGGACCCGGTACGGGCAGTTCGAATATTTGGTTATGCCTTTCGGTTTGTGCAACGCGCCTGCTGTGTTTCAACGCTACATCAACCACGTGTTTCAGGACCTGTTAGACAAGTACGTGGTGGTGTATTTGGATGACATACTGATTTACTCCCGTGACCCGGCTCGCCATGAGGGACATGTCCGGACCGTGCTGCAGCGCTTGCGTGAGCACCGTTTGTACGCAAAGCTCAGCAAGTGCGAGTTCCATCAGCGGACTGTGGACTTCCTTGGTCACCGGCTCTCTCCAGATGGGGTGCAAATGGACCCGGGGAAGGTGACAGCGGTTCAAGAATGGGCGGCACCCCGGAACCGCAAGGACCTACAGCGTTTCCTGGGGTTCGCCAATTACTACCGGACCTTCATCGCTGATTATGCTCATCGCACCACCCCGTTGACCCGGCTACTGCGCCCAAAGACGCCGTTTTCCTGGGACAAGGAGGCAGAGGAGGCGTTTCAGGGGTTGAAGGCCTGTTTCCAGAGGGCACCAATCTTACAACATCCTGACCCCTCTCGACCCTTTGTGGTGGAGACCGACGCTTCCAGTACGGCTCTCGGTGCCGTCTTGTCTCAACAGATTGGTCCTGAAGCGCCACTCTTACCCTGTGCCTTCTATTCCCGCCAGCTCCTACCAGCGGAGCGTAACTATACTGTGTGGGAGCGGGAACTACTGGCCATCAAGGTAGCCTTTGAGGTCTGGCGCCACCATCTTGAGGGGGCACGACATCCGGTGGAGGTGAGAACCGACCACCGGAACCTGGAGTACCTCCAGACCACCCGCAAGCTGAACCAAAGACAGATCCGGTGGGCGTTGTTCTTTTCCCGGTTCCAGTTCCGGATCCGCTACATCCCTAGCTCTCAGAATCAGAAGGCGGATGCCCTGTCCCGGAAACCTGACGACAACGCAGACACGGTACAGCAAGCAGAACCCACCACGATCCTACCTCCGGCTGCATTCCTGGCCACCCAGGAGGCGCAGCCACTGCAGGTTCGGGTGCGGGAACAGCAGCGGGTCGACGCTTGGGCCCAGGAACGACTCCGGGAGCTGGCTGAAGGGTCCAGCCCACAGTATCCGGGGCTGGTCCTGCATCAGGGCCTTCTGCTGCACCACGGTCGTTTGTACATCCCGCCAGGGCCACTACGGCTGGAGGTTCTCCGGATGGCCCATGATGCCCCAGCAGCGGGGCACTTTGGACGGTATCGGACCACCCATCTGGTCAGTCGAGAGTTTTGGTGGCCCCGCCTGAAGGCTGACGTGGCTCGCTACGTTGCTGGTTGTGATGTCTGCCGGCGCGCCAAGGGACCTACCGGGCGACCCCCCGGCCTACTTCAGCCATTGCCAGTTCCACCGCACCCTTGGCACACGGTTTCGTTGGACTTTGTAGTGGACTTACCCTCGTCTCGTGGCTGTACCTGCCTTCTGGTTTTCTCCGACCATTTCACCAAGATGGTGCACTGCGCTCCCTGTCCATCTGTACCCACAGCCAAGGAAACTGCTCAGCTGTACCTTCAGCATGTCTTCCGCCTGCATGGCCTACCTGAGCGCGTGGTGTCCGACCGGGGCGTTCAGTTCACATCCCGGTTCTGGCAAGCACTACACCGGACCCTCGGGACGGAGGTCTGCCTCTCGTCAGCCTACCACCCACAGACCGATGGCCAGACGGAACGGGCGAACGCGGTGCTGGAGCAGTACCTCCGGTGTTACTGCAGCTACCAGCAGGATGACTGGGTCGACCACCTGGCATTGGCGGAGTTCGCCTACAATAACGCGGTGAATGCGTCCACCCAGCAGACCCCGTTCCAGGCCAGTTATGGTTATCATCCACGGCTGTTTCCAGAGGTGCTGCCGACATCCGCAGTCCCGGCGGTGACGGAGTGGCTTCAAGAGCTCCAGTCCCAGCAACAGCTTTTGGTGGAGCAACTGCGCCAGGCCAAGGAAGCGTACAAGGCCCAGGCCGACCGCCACCGCCAGGTGGGGCCGGAACTTCGCGTCGGTGACCTGGTTTGGCTCTCCACTCGCCACCTCCACCCCTCTCGACCTTCGCGGAAGTTGGACGCCCGCTTCACCGGCCCGTTCCCTATCGTAGACCAAGTCTCTCCTGTGGCATTTCGTCTCCGGTTACCCGCAACCCTGAAGGTTCACCCGGTCTTCCACAGGTCCCTTTTGAGTCCGGTGGCCCCACCCGACGAGTTCCACCCGAACCGTCCCCGACCGCAGCCAGTGTTGGTTCGGGGAGAGCCTGAGTACGAGGTGGAACGCATCCTGGACTCCCGATACCGCAGGGGGAAGCTGCAGTATCTCATTGACTGGAAGGGGTACGGACCGGAGGACCGTTCCTGGGAACCAGCGGCCAACGTCCACGCACCTGCCTGCCTCCGAGAGTTCCATGCGACGTACCCCGGCAAGCCGGGTCCGGACCCTCGGTTGAGGGGGGGGCCTGGGAGGGGGGATGGTGTGATGGCCTGGGATTCCGATTCGGAGGATGAAACAGAGGAATCCCGGCCTGCACAGGAGTCCCCGCCTCCAGGGCCGGCTGAACTGGGGCCAGGCCTAGATGCTGAAGAGCCTGCACCTGTGGCAGTGCATCAGGAGCTGGCCCCAGGTGAAGCCCTTCTGGCCCCAGAGAGGCTTGACGACTCAGTGGCCACAGGTGAGCCTCCTCCAGGGCCCAGTAACCCTTCGGCCTCTCCTGATCTGCAGAGGTTTAGAGCAGAGAGGCGAAGGGAACTGGTTGCCCCCAGGAGGAGTGCTCGCCTTAAGGCCAGAGGAGGCGGGGCTCCTGGGGGCCGGGACCGCCCCTGGCCTTAGAAGAGGATAAAAGCCCAGTCAGCCCGGCCCCAGGTTGCGGGAGCAACGTCGTTGTTGGCTTCGGACCTTCCTGCGTTCGTGATCCCTGCTCGTGACTATCCGGTACTCCTGTTCCCTGCTCGGCCTCCTGTTCCCGACCATCCGGTGTTCCTGTTCCCTGCACAGCCTCCTGTTCCAGCGTTCCTGTTCACCGCCCGGCACTCTGCCTCGGACCTTGCCCCTCTTCGTGTGGACTTTGCTACACCCAAGGTACCTTACCCCCGGGACCAGCACAGTAAGCTTTCTTCATTTTGGCAGCCAGATTTAGGTGGAAAGAATCATTTTGTTGCTGTTGTTAATCAACTGGGAGCCAGAAACCCTTGGTGATCTACTACAAATCACTCAGAGATCTGCCAGCAGACCCTGATCTACCTTCTGACCACCTCTGAGTTAAAATATATTTCTGATGCATTGTGAATAGGGCATCAGTATCCTTTTTGCGGGTGGCGCTGTGGGTTAAAGCCTCAGCGCCTAGGGCTTGCCGATCGAAAGGTCGGCGGTTCGAATCCCCGTGGCGGGGTGCGCTCCCGTTGTTCGGTCCTAGCGCCTGCCAACCTAGCAGTTCGAAAGCACGTCAAAGTGCAAGTAGATAAATAGGGACCGCTTACTAGCGGGAAGGTAAACGGCGTTTCCGTGTGCGGCTCTGGCTCGCCAGAGCAGCGATGTCACGCTGGCCACGTGACCCAGAAGTGTCTTTGGACAGCGCTGGCCCCCGGCCTCTTTGAGTGAGATGGGCGCACAACCCTAGAGTCTGTCAAGACTGGCCCTTACGGGCAGGGGTACCTTTACCTTTTTTATCCTTTTGCTATCAATAGAACACTTGAGCTTGACAGAGGCAATAAACCTGGGTCCACATTACAGGGGGCAGCTCACATGATTGCATGTTAACTGTTATATGCTCACCTCCCTCCCAAAGTAGTATAACCCAATGACAACTAGACTATGGAAACCATCATGAGTCCTTTTGCCCCAGAACCCTGAAGATGCACTGGGGAATTTTTATTCGCACAGGGAGCATCTGCCAGTGGGAGATATTCCAGAGGGTTTCGTGCCGAAAATGTCAGCACAGTTAACAGCGCCAGAGATGAGGGGTGCTGGATGAACCAGATGATCCCTACAGGGACCAAAGGTAAGAGTTGCCCTCCTGCAGCTAATGAGCTTTCCAAGGCTTTGTGCTTCCACTTCACTGCCCACTCGACATAGATAAAGAAGGAAGGTTAACGAAATTTACCTGCTGCCTTTGCCAAAGGAACAGGCAAACAAGGAGCCTAGCCCTGGAGTGAGAATGGAGAGAGGGAATTGGATGTCTGTGTCTAATTAATAAATTCCCCTCTGGTAGTTTTTAGATCACCTGAAGCTGATCAATACCTACTGGGGAGACTTCCAGCAAGACCCACTTTTAATTTATCACCCAATTTCATCTAACCAGCAGATCTAATTACATTGTTGGTTTATTGGTTTTGCCTTTTGTGTTTTCTCCCTGTCTTCCAGGTATGGGAATGGTATTGCAGTATCTAGTGGAGAAGCAAAGTTATCACAATGCCGAAAGGAAGTGCTTAGCCCAGGTGCTTTGGACGACTCATGCAGAATAACACACTGTTAGCCACAGTGCCTCTGAATCCTATAATTACTTGGTCCAGAATAATGCACAGTTGATTTACTAATCAGGCACCATTTCCTCCCAAAGCCCTGCAGCAGCCTGGAATGGTTGGCGGGCTGCTGCGTGCCCACAGTCTATCAGTGTTCACCAAATCACTGGTGCCTCCAAGCCAGCTGCTCTGGTCAGCATATGCTGGTTGCCCTGGAGCTCCCAGGAGCTGATGAAATGGGCATTGATGCTGCAGTCCTACACACACCTGTGAACAAGTCCTACTGAGCTCAGTGATGCCGGCTTCTGAGCAGAACTGCAAAGGATTGCATTGTTCATCGGAAAAGCCATGTAAACGCTACCTATCTTGCCTGATTGAATGGCATCACCCTTGCATGTTTAAAAAAATCCTCATGTTCAAAATAATGTTCTGGCAGTTCTCTCTCATGGAATTGCAGTGCTCTGACTGGAACAGTATATAGTTGGCCAAGAAATGTCCACTCTTTCTGAACATGCTTGTTGTAAATTTTTACAATCCCACTCTTTGCCTTATGGCTGTCATAAGGACGATTTCCCTTAGAAACAGTGGCAAAAACACTGCCTCATTTAAAGGAGGCAAGCAGAATGAATAGCAGTGCGGCATCTATAGTATTCACTGTGTGACTATTAATTGTTACTGCCTGGTTGCTGCATTGATTGGGACTTTAGGAACACAGATAGAGAGATATTTGTAACAGAAGCTTTTAAGTGGCTAAGTGATGGACACTGCAATTTACAGCACAGCTCAATGTTGCCTTTTTTTGTGCCGTAAAACAGCATCCCTTATCAGAAGGCCAGTATTGCCCCAAATGGTTATTACTTGAATGTTATGTGCTGTGCTTCCTTTCCTGAGGAAGTGCCAGTCAGTAAAATAAATAAGAAGTCACTGATATATAGGGAAGACCTCCAAATAATCTAATGGACACTAAGTCCCTGACCCATCTCAGAACGGTGAGGAATATCTGAGATGCAGCTGAATGGATTCTGTCAGTGCAAGGAGTGTTTACTGAAGAAATCCACCAGGGTTTTGGGCTCTTGAAAACTTATTGCAGACCCACATCCACATGATTTGGAACTAGCTGAAAATGTCAGACTTTAGATGCCGACATCTACCTCAGCTTTCCTTCCTTCTCCCCACCCAAAAAAACCACTGAAGACAGTTCTATTTCTTGGAACTCTCAGACAAGGCTTCTAGTACAGACTCCCCATTTCTCTGTGGATTCCAAGTATAAGAACTCTGTGTAGGGGCTTCCTTGTAAGAGATAAATTCACCAGAAGCACCCGCTTTTGCTGCTCAGCTTGAAATATCCTAGAAACATTGGGTAGTAGGTCAGCTGAGACCTCTCCAAAGTGACAGTGCACATCCACTCAGCCAGGACCTTCCAGATAAGAAGTGTATTCAATTGGTAAAAAGTATGGAGTGTGTTTCGTGTTTCTGAAATTGTAGTAGAAGCTGTAAGAACATAAGGATTGCCCTGCTGGGTGAGACGAAAGGCCCCTCTAGGCCAGCATTCTGTTCTCCTGGTCATTAACTTGGTGCCTCTGGGATGCTCATCAGCAGAATATGAGCACAGGTGCACCCTCCTGCTTGTATTTCCCAGCAACTGATATTCAAAACTATGCTGCCTCAGATACTGGAGGTAGTATGTATTGCCATTAAGGCTAGTAGGTATTGCTACCAATAGCTCCACCAGAAAACTCCATGCATTAATGCACCTTGGCATAGGATGTTGGTTATTTGTTTCCCACCCAGTGAATGACCCAGTAAACGTTGACCAACATACACAATGAACAGCTGAGTTAGGTCTGTAGGATTTAGCCAAGCATTTGAATGAGCCCTCTATTTCCAGTTTTTCTGTTCTTTCTCCTTCCTGGTCATATGAAAACTTCCCTAATTCAAGTACTTACTCTATTTCTGCATGGTCTATTTATTCAGCCTTTGCCCCTACATTGGGCACCCTGTAAACAGCAGATGTGAGTCCATTCAGGCTAACAGGGCACTGCCCTATCAATTTCACTTGGCCCCAGCCAGTCCCCACCTCTTGCCTTCCTAGTTACCAGTCAAAGAGGTGGCAGTGCCTGTTGGCTTCCTCCTCCCTGGTTTCAGTTTTGCCCTGGGAGAACTTAGCTGGGAGGAGAATGGTGGCAAAACCAGAATTAGCGGGCTCTGGCTCCCCTTGCTGTGGGCCTCCCTGCCTTCCACCCTCCCAACCCCAATGGCCACCAGCCACCACAGCATGCAAATACATGTGTCTTCTTAAAACAACAGGCAAGAAAATACCTGAGGATTCCCAGTTTCCTGGACTGTGAAATATTCTTTCAGCAGGCTCCAGCCATTTTTGACCTACATCTTTAGCCAGTCTCCTCTGTTCATGTCCTGATTACAGAGCCTCCCCCCCCCCCACTCCCCACCCCATAGTGTTGCTGTCGAGGTAAACGTTTGAAGGTACCAAAGGGCAGATCATAATACACCCAGGGAAAGAGAAGCATTGCAGAGGGGAAAAAAAATAAGTGACCGTGAAAGAGGGACATGGTGCCAAATCACCAAGTGGGCTTGTGCACATCATCAACTGAAGAAGAAGCTTCTGTCATTAAATGTTCAAGCTGTGAATACAACCCAAAGGTGTTTAATAAAGCCATGTGGCTTACTGCCTGTATAATGACAGCGCTTGGCAATAATGCATGAAGGAAGGGGACAGAGTGCTGCTGCCCACTCGGAGGGAGAGAACAGGGACTTGACCTACATTGAATCCAGAAGGCTCCGTGTATTGAATTCCAGGTTCTGTTCAACCTGAATATTCAGTTAAATAGGAGAAGTCTAAATAGTGGGTGTGGGGGCATTATGAACGGTATCCCCCCACCAACTGCTTTCAAAACTGATTTCTGCCAGTTGCATGCTGTAATTTTATAGCATCTTCCTGCTGAAAATTCCCCAGTACAATTCAGGTGCATTTGATTAACTTCCCCCATTTCTCTCCATGTTTGGCACACATCCCGCTGTGCCTGTTTCGCAGATGGAAACTGGCACAACACAACGCAGGGGGTTGCAACTTGGGGGAGTGGGGAGAGAAATAATATTTTCATACCACCTCACTAATATGAATGAACTCTTAGGCAGTGGGACACATCTGGATATTCTACTTAGTTGCACAATGAAGCCAAACAAAAGAGTTGTGTTCAATGTGCATACTGGTTACACATGAAGATGATGATGGTGATGATGATGATGATAGACTCAAGTCAAAAATATCTCATTTTTGTTTTTGTATGCATGTATATTGCAGCCAGATTTAATTTTAATGGGGGGGGGGATCAGCCAGGGGAATTGAGATTTACGAATATTAAAGAGTTTCTTAAAGGTCATGTGGAAATCTAAGACAAAGGACACACACACACAATGTTTATGTAAATATTTTACTTTGATCCGTGATTCAAAGTTTGGAGAGGGGGATCACTGATGTGTAAATGGGGTTCTATGAGATAAGAGGTATCTTCATTTTCCTCAGTGGATGCCACCCCATTCTGCACACAAAGCAGCTCTCACTGATGAGAATAGGGAAGTTTCCACTCAAGCTGTGCTGGCGAGATTGTCAGGAGTGATAAAGGAAGAGTCAGAAAAAAATACATGGCAGTATTATAATGCATCTCTATAAACCGAGTATGTACATCTCAAATATTGGCTAGTGTTTTGATCAATGCATGCAAAAAATTGTATAGATGAATGGAAAAAAGTTCAAAGAGGAATATCAAGCGAATCGAAGATTGACTGAAAATATGAAGAAGAAGAAGACAGAGAGATCAGTATGGGACTGGAGAAAATAAAATGCAGAAGGAAAACATTGTTTACCTTGCTTTATACCGTCTAGTAAGGGGCACCCAATGAGACCAGCAAACATCAGTCTCAGAAGAAAAATGCATTTTAATATAAGGCAGCCAGTATGGTTTCTCTCACTAGAAGAGAAAGTGGTTAGTTTCATGAAAGTTTCTTTTCTTTTCTATCTTTAAAAAAGGATGGTAACATTAATAGAAGATTTAGAATATTTGTAATTAGGGACACCTGAAATTTAGAACAGGGGTTGCTAACCCCTGCTCTAAATTTCAGCTCCATTTGCAAGCAGGAGAAACTGTTGTGGGAACCATGCTTGTGCCACAAACTGCACACAATGTGCCTTGCCAGCCACACATGCACATTCACCCCCACCCCAACATTTAGGCTTGCAAAGGGTGGGGACAGGACTCTCTAGGCACCAGGGAAGCTCTCTGTGGACTACACTGGCAGGCTATGGTTTCTAGCACCTGCTGCTAAAAAGAGCAGGATTACGGTCCTCTCTCAGAACCCTGTGCTACATCACCATGGGTTGGAGGCTCCTAAGGCACTGTGTGCAGGGAATGGCTTCCACAAAGACAACAAAACTTCCCCTCCCTCTCCTCTGCATCACAGGCCTCCTAGATATGCTCTTGGGAGTTCCCCAACCCTCCAGAGCAAATTTGAGGGTGGTGCAGAGGAGGGAAATTTCTGTCATACTTCTGATTATTTCATGCATGCGATAATTTAGTTGGATATAAATCTGTTTCTAAAACACCTTGATCTAACCCAGGGCTCAGCAACCTTTTTCAGCCATGGGCTAGTCCACTATCCCTCAGACCATGTGGGGGGCCTGACTATATTTTGAAAAAAATATATGAATGAATTCCTATGCCCCACAAATACCCCAGAGATGCATTTTAAATAAAAGCACACATTCTACTCATGTAAAAACATGCGGATTCCTGGACCGTCTGCGGGCCGGATTGAGAAGGCAATTGGGCCGCATCCGTTTCCCGGACCTTAGGTTGCCTACCCCTGATCTAACCGTTGTCTGAAATCAGGGTACTAATGGACTGCTTTGACCAGATCTTGTAGGACTATTCTTTCCATACTCATGCAGCCTGGTCCTTTGCTCAGAAACAAGCCCCTTGGTGTGGATAGGATTGTAGCCTTATTATTCATGGACAGCCTGAGCCCACCTCATTGAAGTGTTTCCTGAACAGTGAGGCACCGGTGGCATAGATTCCCCCAAGGGTGGGAAATCTCTCTGATATGATTCCATACCATTCAGTTAGGAAAGAAAAAGAAAAACCAAGAAACAGTAGAATGAATATAGGGAGTGAGATGAACAGGGAATGAAATGGACTTAGATTCAGACCATATCCTTCAATGGGTCCCAAAGGCTGGGTATGCAAGTGTTTGTGCTTTTTTTCCAAGAGAGAATGAATAAGAGAGAACTCTCAAGTGGAAATGCAGTCAGTCAGCAATGAGCAATTTTCAGTTTGTCATGAAGGTATTCTGCTATGGATAGGCTGAGAAATCAGAATATTGCTACACACCACCCCAAGCTTTGAATGGTGTGAGATTCCAGGGGGTCCAGTTTCCTTGGGATTGGGGACAGCAGAAACTGTGGTGTCTTTATGATTTATGGTTTATTTGTATATGTATACTACCTGAGCAACAGCTTTGGTTATACTAATGATGGCACTGAGATGGTACTTAGGTGGCAACTAAGGCCGTCATCTCACAAGCTTGCCTGACTATTACAGCAATGGAGCCCTCCATTAGATTTTAACCCTTTCTGGATCCAGGACCCCGGGAATTAGAAGGAGATTGGGCATCATGCAGACTAACACACCCACCCCAATTTGTTGGCTGCTTTCATGAGATGCAGCTGTCCTACAGTCCTACAGTGAGGAGGTAGGTCGCTATCCATCTCTTCCTGTCCCTTGAAGTCCCAGAGGCTCCCTTCAACACATTTCTCCATTTCTGCTCTCTAATGTGCTTATGGTGTAGATTTTTTTTTTCTAGCAGGAAGAGCAGCAGAAGGAGTGTCACCTGTGCCAATATGTTAACTATAGGCACAAACATTGTAAATGCCGTATGCTCCCTGCCCCCCACATGTGCTCCTCATTTTTGTCCTGTATAATTGCATGCTCTTCATGGAATGTTGGGGCGCATTCGATATGAGCTCAGCTTCTCACATACACATCCCAGATGAAGTGTGAAGGAAACAGCAAAAGGAAAGAGTATAACATTTGGTTGCTCTCATCTAATTGTCAGGTCTATTGATCCATTTGCTCTGCACTCAGGTAGCAGCTGCTCTATGTGGGCTTGAAATGACTCCTAAAACAGCTTGAGTCCTTCTACAGCCTGTGCAGAGTATCAGGCTCATACACATCTCCTTTGGGTCCAGCATTGGATAAGGCAGCTTATAAAAGAAAAAGGAATTTGAGGCTACAGTAGTGTGTTGGCCTGCAGAGACAATAAGAGAAGTACTGATCCATACCTTCTGCTACCTAGCTCCAAACCCTTCCTGCTCTCACCATTGCTGTGCCAGATGCCTCTCCTCACTCCTTTTACCTGTGGCAGAAGTAGTTCTGAGGAGTACTGGCTGCCCTCCAGGGAAAGAGCAGTACAGCACTGTGGTAGCTGTCCACCACCAGAGAACCATTAAAGGACAGCAGACCCCAGTTTTGAAGGCCTTGTAATCACTGCCTCCATTCATCATACTTTAACCTTGTTTTGTTTTAGGTTGGGAATTCCTGAATGAAGACAGCATTTGGCCGAAGACTACGAGTGGGTGCTGTATTCACTGTGGCTCTCCCTCCACTTCTGGAAGGGTGGGTATTCGGGATAATCTAATAAACTCCCTTCTAGATAAATAGCTGTTTGGCTTGTATTAATGGTTAGTGTCTGCAAAATCACCAGTTGTGCACAGTGCCAGTGGGAGTAAGGTGGGGCGATGAATCCAAGAACCTAGTCATCAGAACTCTGATGATGGAGTCACCAAATATAGTCCCCCCAGTTAGAGATATGCTATTAGAAAGTGGAGCTGTCACCTTGAGGGCAGAGCTGTATGTTACATAGACACACAAATATATATTTTTTCTAGGGAAAAGAACCTTTTGGAGGGGGGTTTTCTACTGCGGTGGGTGGGAAGCAAGTGTTTAACTCATTCACAGAGAAGCAAACGAAAGGCAGAGTCTCACAGCGGGTACTAAGCAATATTTATTCAGGGGGCAGTTCTGGGGAATGCATTTGATAAAGCTGATAACCAGTTTAGGGTTCTGCCTTTTTCTTTCTTTCTTTTTCTTGCCCCCTTTTTCTTCACTTCTGTTGGTTTATCATGCCACCCCTCACATTTACCTCCAAGCCATTATTGGCTCACTACTTATTCACTCTAGTTTCCCCTGCACCAAATGCTGGTTTTCTATAGGAAAAGCATCCATTGGGCTTTGCGAAGCACAAGCTAATGTGGCATTAAAAGGTAAAGGGACCCCTGACGGTTAGGTCCAGTCGTGGCCAACTCTGGGGTTGTGGTGCTCATCTCGCTTTACTGGTCGAGGGAGCCGGCGTACAGCTTCTGAGTCATGTGGCCAGCATGGCGAACCAGAGCAGCGCACGGAAATGCCGTTCCCCTTCCCACCGGAGCGGTACCTATTTATCTACTTGCACCTAGTGCTTTTGAACTGCTAGGTTGTTAGGAGCAGGGACCGAGCAATGGGAGCTCACCCCGTCGCGGGGATTCGAACCACCGACCTTCTGATCGGCAAGCCCTAGGCTCTGTGGTTTAGCCTACAGCACCACCCGCATCCCTAATCCTGCATTAGTTAGGTCCTAAGAGCTGGAAGTTGCCATCTTGACTGGTAGAGAGAAAACAGGCTGTTGCAGGTGAGGGCCATTCAATCAAGTTTAGCTGCATGTTACATCATCTTGTGCTCGTATCTGAAAATAGCTAATGGTGTCTGAGTGCTTATTCATAAGTGATGGCATAGTAACTTACAGAATGAAGCCAGTATTCTACAATACTCAGATGTAATATCCCCTGGTTGGGAAAACTATAATCAGCAATTGAAAAACTTCAAAAGAAAAGCATAATTCATAGCAGAATTTTATTTCTTTAAAATAATAATAATAATAATAATAATAATAATAATAGTAATAATATTGTAGGTATTTCCTTTATATAAAATATCAGGATATTGTCCTTGAGGCCATATGATATTCACACTTAAAGCTGAAAAGTTACTAATAATTCCAAATAGTAGCACATTTCACAGGAAGCTTTAACACTGTTATTCTTGATTATTGGCAGGGGCGGGGGGTGGGGCGGGGTAGCTTGCTTCTATTCTTGTAATAGAAAAGTGTATGATAAAAAGGGAGTAAGTGGGGACTGGATAGGACATAAATATTGTTAAGCACCTGAGTCCAATATGCCATATTCATGGAGCAAGGGGCAATCTTTCCAAGCCTGTCAATGAAGGCATTATCCTCTTCCTTGCATAGCCAACTAGTCAATTGGAGCACATTTTCTTCTATCTTTGTCCTTCTAAAAATAAGAACATTAGAAATTTCCATTTCCCGATACGCATAATGCATAATTCTGCATAATTCACCACACGGACATATCAGAGTATGTACCCCATAACCACCTTTAGCTTAGCTCAGTTGGTTACAGCGTGGTGCCAAAGCTGCAGGTTCAATCCTCATAACAACCTGCATGTTCCTGCATTGCAGGACTAGATAACCCTCATGGTCCCTTCCAACTCTTCCATTTTTTGATTCTATGAACCACATATTACTTTACAAGCACTACTATGCAGTTTGCCCCCCCGCCCCCTTGCCACCTTCCCAGAAAACCTTAGAGGCATATGCTTCACAGCTCATATTGCGCAAAGGCCAGATGGAGTCCATTCAAGTCATTACATGAAAAGTGAAATAATACCCAGCTTTTGCTACATTCATTCATGTTGATTAAACATTATATTCTGTGAATTGTACTCCCACAAAAGTCACTGGGATTTTTCACGGAAGAAGCTAATTCCCATCACCAGTAAACTTTGCACAATGAAGATATTGCGTATTATGGACATGGGATGATTATCTTATCATTCATACTGGGTAAAATAGTTGCTCGGTGGATTCATATTAATGTCAGACTTTTAAGAATGGGCTTGCACAATACTTTTCTTCTCGTCCCTAGGGACTATTTCTCCAATTTCTTAGTTGTAGTAGACCTAGTGAGAAACAGTGATTCAGAAGGGGGGGGGGGAGCAGGGAGAACACTGTGAAATTGACATGACATTTTGAGAAGAAACAGTTTAATGAAATTGACCCACTTTGTTTTACCAAATCGTATTACCAATTTGTCAATTTGGGGATAAATCCCTGTGAGCTCAATGGATCTTCCTTCTGATTAGACATGCATTGGTAATTGATCCTCGCCCTCCTACCATTTTTTTAAATAAAAAAAATACTGCATGGGACACTTTGAAAACCTTTGGGTCTGTTTTCAAATAAGTTATACAGTAGTACCTCTGGATGTGAACGGGATCCGTTCCGGAGCCCCGTTCGCATCCTGAAGTGAACGCAACCCGCGTCTGTGGGTCGCGATTTGCTGCTTCCGCGCATGTGCAGGATGTCATTTTGAGCGCATGCGCGAGCGACAAAACCCGGAAGTAACGTGCTCTGTTACTTCCTGGTCGCCACAGAGCGCAACCTGAAAATATTCATCCCGAAGCTACTTCAACCCGAGGTATGACTGTATTTGGGTTTTTGTAAGACAATATTTATAAAAGTAAGACATTCCAAAGTAAAAACAAAGTTTTTCTTAGTATTTCAGGTTTAAAAGTATGGTTGCATGGAATGACACACTGCGACTTCATATTTTTAACAAGCCTCCTTCAATCACTGCCCTTTCTTTGGAGGGGAATTTAACACAGCACCTCTCATAGAAGATGAAATTCTGGGGGAAGAATCAACTGACTGAATAAAAGTGTGTGCTTTTTTTGTATATAGCCAACTGCTGTCTGCTATAATGGCAAGCCCAGTGGGTGACAAATGAGTCAACATTATTTTTTTAGTGGTGGCAGAAATTTTTAATTCCTCCAAATTCAAAATGCACCTCAGAATGGAGCTCTCTCAGAAAAAACAACAACAAAATAGTGGCTGCTCCAATTCTCTTCCCTGCAATTTTTTCCCCACTTCCTCTCCCTACGTATTCAAAGAGCCAAATTTGAGGTGGATGAAACAACAGAAAAATATTATTCATTTCATTTCTATAACACTTTATATTTTTAAGAAATAAAAACTCAAAATGGTTTGCAACACATTAAAAAAACAAATACAGTGGTACCTTGGGTTAAGAACTTAATTCATTCTGGAGGTTCATTCTTAAACTGAAACTGTTCTTAACCTGAGGTACCACTTTAGCTAATGGGGCCTCCTGCTGCCATCATGCCGCCACCACAGGTACTATTTCTGGGTCTGTAACCTGAAGCGTCTGTAACCTGAAGCATATGTAACCCGAGGTACCACTGTATTAAAATTTAAGCAGGCAGCAATGCCTACAACCCGCCCACCCACCCTTTGATCTGAAGAATGAAAGTTTCCCAAAGTATTTTTTTAAAGCCCACAGAAATGTGGGCATGACAATTTTGCCATAAACCCACACTAGAGGTGGGGGGTGGGGTGCAGAAAATATACCTGTCCTTAAAGTGAAACAGAAGTATGCAGAGTGCTGGAGAGTGCTAGCTAAGTTCTGACCAGTTAGAGCTAGAAAAGCTACTGACTACAGGAAAATCCTTTGTTTTACAGTGGTACCTCGGGTTACATATGCTTCAGGTTACAAACGCTTCAGGTTACAGACTCCGCTAACCCAGAAATAGTACCTGAGACGAGGCTTGTACCAAGGTCAAGATGGAGAATCTCATGTCATGTTTAAGCTGTGTCAATCTTACACTTTTGCCACGATTTACAGAGACAAAGCCATGGTTTTCCCAGTAGTGATGTATGGAAGTGAGAGCTGGACCATAAAGAAGGCTGATCGCTGAAGAATTGATCCTTTTGAATTATGGTGCTGGAGGAGACTCTTGAGAGTCCCATGGACTGCAAGAAGATCAAACGCATCCATTCTGAAAGAAATCAGCCCTGAGTGCTCACTGGAAGGACAGATCGTGAAGCTGAGGCTCCAATACTTTGGCCACCTCATGAGAAGAGAAGACTCCCTGGAAAAGACCCTGATGTTGGGAAAGATGGAGGGCACAAGAAGAAGGGGACGACAGAGGACAAGATGGTTGGATGGTGTTCTCGAAGCTACAAACATGATTCTGACCAAACTGCAGGAGGCAGCGGAAGACAGGAGTGCGTGGCGTGCTCTGGTCCATGGGGTCACGAAGAGTCGGACACAACTAAACGACTAAACAACACAGAGACAAACCATATCATAAGTTCAGATTCACACACTTGTTCACAAAGTGTTTGGGAATCCCACTCCCAATAGCAGAACAGCATGAATCGGTTGAGCTGCAGGGATAGAGGAGTGACTCTCTGCTCACCCCGCTATGCACATCATCTAATTCTGCAAGACAATTGCTGTATAGCACGGATGGCCAAGGTTTGGGGCTATATGTAAGCTGCCCTGCTTCACTGCCTTACTGATAGGCACTGGATCACCAAGTTGGCTATTAGTATAGAGATGATGATGGTGATATATAATGTAATGTTCATTGCCAAAATTCTAACAGTGTCATCCTAGATCTAATGCTCAGCTTCTTGGCTGGAGTTTGACTGGTGTTATGATGAAGGATGATCTGACCCCTCTTGTACATGCACTGCTAACTTTGCATTTGGATTACTGCAATGCACTTTAGAAAGGGTTGTCCATAAAGACCATCTGGAAGCTGCGGCTAAAGTGTGACATCCCAGTTGGCTGCGGGGAACTCATTACACCATAATGGATCATCGTCATCTGGGCATTATTTCAAGGTGAGCTTCCAGGCTGGTTCTTGTCCCCCCAGTCCTGCAAAATTACCCACTACAAAGAGACACCAGGATCTCTCCTTTTGCATATGAACCCTTTCCTCCCACCATCAACACACCAGTCTGTTAAGATCAATTTATGAGACCCTCTTCCTTGTCCATCCTATGGAAGAGAGGCTATTGGCTAAAAGGAGTGGAGGTTTCTGAGTGCTGGCACCCATCTTTGGCTGCTCCCTCCCTAAAAAGGCATGTGTGACCTATTTTGCTGCTACTTTTTGACGTATGGTGAAGACCCGGGCATTTTTTTCAGCTGGAGCACACCGGAGTTCAGCTCCTCCACTTCTCAAGTGGGTGCTAAGAGAACAAGGGAGAAGTTCATGGTGAGCTCTGGCATCTCTTTTTCTAGAAAAATAGCACTGACTAGAGGTGCTGCTATTGCACCACTGCCATAGATGTGTAGATGGCTTTTGTGACTGTCAAAGGCACCAATATTAAACAGTGCTCATGATGTGTGTGGCACTCTCCTCTCCTATTTTTCAGAACAATTCTGGAACTTCTTATGGGCACGTTTTGTAAATGTTTCCCAATCTCATGCTGTATTTTGATATTTATTTCACGATCATTTTGAGCATGGCCTTCTTTGAAAAAGTAGTGTATGTGTAAGCTATAGGGGTTCTCCTTTTTTTTTTAAAGTGAAACCATGAGCTCCTGTCCACTTGCCTGCAGGAATTCATGGTTTTATCACCATTTCCTACAAGGTTCTGACATTCAAGGGCAGGATTTATTATTGTTGTTCCTTATGACTGAAATTGACTAGCACAGAAGCTGCTTACTCTCCCGTCTACTTAGTTTAATGACTCCCTTGGTTTATATAGATTCTAGGGAAAGTAGCTGCAATAAGGAATTAGGAAAGCAGAGCAGATAGGATTTCCTCTAGCAATGCCTGGCTCCCCTCACTATTAAGCTACTAGCCTACATAAAAGAGTATATGAAATGGAAATGCACTTCCCACTTTATGGTTTGTATGTAGCCTGAGTAAAGGCCACTGGAGCAGAGTCAGTGGCACAGCCTGTTCCTGCATACACACAATGGGTAGTTCAGTTGGTAGAGCATGAGACTCTTAATCTCATGGTCATGAGTTTGAACCCCCAGTTGGGCGGAAGATTCCTGCATTGCAGGGAGTTGGACTAGATGATCCTTGTTGTCCCTTCCAGCTCTACAATTCTATGATATGCATGGCAACCATAACAGAGCTTAGGGTGCCACTTTAGCCGTGGTGACACAAACCACTGTTTGGTGCCCCCACACCAGCAGATAAAGAGGGTGCTTAGGGCTAGGCTGTAAGCTGCATATGCAATGGGCAGAGTGGAGAACAACAACCCAAACTTTTCTGGGTGCTTCTGAATACCCTCAAACCAGTTTAACAGAATGTAATATTGCATATCAGTGACTGGTTGCTTCTATTGCAGGATACCTCTAGGAGCACTATGAAAATCAACAAAACCAGAGAACATGGCTGGGTAGGAACCTTGAAAAATTCAATGCCATCCCTTTGAAAAGCTATTGCTAACGTCATTATACATAGCTATAGACTGCTGCTGCCTAAGGGGGGCATTGAATAACCATTGTGGACTGCTGCTGAGCTGAAGCTATGGTTGAGTCTCTGCAGTCTTGGAAGCAAAGTTTAAGACAATCTTAGCCAAAACTGAAATTGTGCAGGAGTTTTCCCTGCTTCATTTGCATTTCCTGCATTTTGATTTTCTCTCTCACTTCTTCTCTCTCTTCCTGCCCCCAAAAGCAAAGTGGAGGGAAGCCTTAAACCTGGAACTTGTAGATTAAAAAGCAAAAAGAAAAAAAAAGGGGGGGGGGAGCCAAACCACCAATTCCTCATTTACTGCTGATGGTGAGTCAATCAAATCCTGCTTTCCCACTGCTTCCTGGCTTTCCCATCTGTGTGAATTCATGACCCGGTTTTTGATATGTTCCACGCTGTTACATTTTCCCCTCAGAGTTTAATTGTTTCTGTTTCACATTTGGGTGCTGAAAACTTGACAGAAGCTGCACAATTCCCTCCAGCTACAGCTCCTATTTATATTGCTGTAAACTATGTTTGCAGTGATATGATTAGTAATAAAGGGGAGAAAATTAAACAGGAATTAGCAGCTCTTTATATAGAATCTGGTTGCCTCCCAAGTTTTTCTTCCAGTATCATCGGAGAGAAAAATGTTGGAGAAACCCCATTACACTATCCATCTCTTTCTCTTGTGAGGGCAGAATCTAGTTGGCTTACAGAGGAGATATTAGGTTTTCATCCAGTAGCATGACTGACATTGGCCAAAGGACTTTACTAAGTCTTGACTCAAGCCAAAAACGTCAGGATGGAGCATTCTTCCTGTGCCACCACCATCCTAGTAAAAGTTGGGAAAACAGAAGGACATACTGTTTGCCCCTTTGTGATCATTTTCATCTACTCCATGAAATGTCCCTGCCTGTATGCATAAAATGAATCCACCTAGCCTTGTAAAGTCTCCCCCCCCCCCAGCTGCAGCTGTTCTCAAGGACACATTGAGGACCTTTGCAGAAAGATGCCCAGGGTCCCTTTCAGTGCATCTAGTAGTAAAAGGGAGCACAGAAACTGCTTGCCATGTTGAATTTGCCTTGCTCAATGTAATTCATGTGCTTTAAGTGGGATACTACCAAATATATCTAACATCTAGGGCTATGTCCAGTGTTCCTTGCTGGATTGGGTTCATACGGGCATGGTTAATGCTTTAACAATATCCAACACATCCTTGGGAAACAAGGGGGAGATAGATCCAGGCCCCTCATTCTCCCCTCCACACCTCCAAGAAATCATTTATAGGTGCTTTATGGGTGGAGGCGGAACATGTGGCCCTTTGGGTCTCTATTTGGCCCTCAGGAGTCTTCCCAGGCCACTTGGACTGTGATATTACCTCTTGCTTGTCTGAAGGAGGATGGGGAGTTGTGTGGCATGCCTGTGTAGCATCATAGAATTGTAGAGTTGGAAGGGATCCCGAGAGCCATCTAGTTCAACCCCCTGCAATGCAGGAATCTCAACTAGATCATCCATGACAGATGGCCATCCACCCTCTGCTTAAAAACCTCCAAGGAAAGAGAGTCCACAACTTCCTGAGGGAGACCGTTCCGCTGTCAGTTCTTACTGTCAGAAAGGTTTTCTTGATGTTTCATTGGAATCCCCTTTCTTGGAACTTGAAACCAGAGCAGGAGAAAACAAGCTTGCTCCATCCTTCATGTGGCAGTCCTTGAGATATTGAAAGATGGCTATTATACAAACCTCTGACTTTTGCATGGCTACAGTCTTCTGTAGAAAAGTAAGAGTTGCATCCATTGCTCCGCCCACTTTTACAGAATGGCCTCCAGAAGCAGCCCTCAGGCTGAAAAAGGGTTCCCTATTCTTGCCACAGAACCTCTGTTTAATAGTTGTGCATTAAGTTCACTGTACTGCATGGCAACACTGTAGAAACCATGACAGATATCCAGATGTGGTTGAGAAGGGTTCATCAATATGAGCTAGACTGAGCTAAATAGCACAAGGGACTTGGCTCACACAGTCCCAAATGGGAAACACTGTTTCCCCACCTCATATGGTATGGGGTGAAACGTGCATTTGTCTTCAGTGGTGCTTAATTCCTGTGATTCTTCCACTCCTTTTTTTTAAAGACAGAAGGATAAAACATCTGATACAAATTCAAGAACTGATATAACTGAATCAAGTGTCTAGTAGGGATGTTTGTGTTTTAGCTTGTTTGAGTTTCTGGTTCTCATCATGCTGGCTCTGTTCATGCCAATACTTAGCCCACGTTTGCAGTATAGGTTCAGCCCCGTGAACTCAGCTCTGCTGTTGAGTTGAAAATGTTGAGTTCAGGCTCTCTAAAAGGTGACTGATGTTGACTCCCATGCAAATAGTTTGCCCCCGGGACACACAAGTAAGCCACAGAAAAGAACGCCATGTGTTTTAACTTTATATATTGGATATTCTATAATATGTCCCCATCACAAAATAAATAGTCTTGCTTTGCCATTCCTCCCACCCTTGATGTTATGCATTATTGTTTACATTTCCCCCTCCAGTTCCTTTTGCCTCAACCAGCCACCTCACCATTACATCCTTAAGACATTAGATCCTTAAGACATTGAGGTTGCAACAAAAAGATTCTGGTTGGTGTGTTCCTGCTGGGACATATCTCCTGTCTCAACCCTCACTCCCACCTTTAAACATGTCTCTTCAATGGCAAGAAATGTTTCTGTTTGTTTTCCTGGGTGAGCTGTGGAGAGGGCACCTCATTCAAGCATCTCTCATTTCCGATGGTGGGATTGATGAGCACACTCTAAAAGCAAGAGGTGAAAATAAGTTATTAGCAATATTATCCTGCTCCTTCTCCCCACTGGTGGAAGTTGCAAGGAGAAGATGTTGTGTCCAGACCCAGATGAGGGGTTCAATATCACGTCTTATAAAAGTCCACCATCACAAAAGAAACTGAACCTACAGCTCCTGCCAGGGATTAATGTTCACCCGGGATCAATTAGCATGCAATGTCCTGTTGTTCCTTATCCCCAGCCAATGAGATATGCCAAATTGTTTTCCCATCGATGGATTGGAAAGTATTCAGCTGCCATTCTGCTTCTAATGCTGGGGTGGGAGTTTTTATCACTCTAATCAGTTTATTAAACATCATTGTCCACAATCCCTCTGCTAATAATTTGCACTGCAATGCTAATATGCTGCCAAGAGTTTTTCAGACTGGCTTCTGTTCCCAGAGGGAACAAAGTAAAGAAAACGAGTCCTCTCATTCACTGCTCATCCCAGCAGGAAATCAACATTTTGTTATCACTCAGCCACTATCTTTTGTGCAATGCTTTTTGTGGGGGGTACATTTTGCAGTCCCTGTGTGCATGCACATGTATCCATGCTTGCATAGCTACCCATCACATGTGAACTGTGTTCAGCCCAACACTTTAGTTACTTAAAATCATTTACCAGAACGAATATTTCTATATCTCCTCTAACACAGGCCATGTGGGTCACACACAGGGCCATCTTTACCTGGGGGTGCAAGGGGTGCGGGGCACCTGGGCGTTGAATTCTGGGGGATGCCAGGCGCCTGCCACTGAAACCGCCTAAGCACTTAACTATCTACCTGTTATGAAATAATAAATAATTTTGATCAAGCTAGAAAAAACAAAATTCATATATACCTAGGTATTACTGAAATGTATACCTACTGTTTCACTAAAGGACTTTCAACTTTGTGCACTCATTTACAAAAGACACTCCGTGTCTGCAGAGGCACTTGTCATTCACAACGGTGGCGCTTGTCATTCTCAACGGTGCTGTGCATGTGAAATTAACTCTTACAAAATATTATGTTATGTATTGTATTGAGCTGCTATGTGGCAGTGGGGTGAGTCAGCGGCACCTTTGACATGACTGATGTTTGTCCTAAGTAGGTTCCTAAACAATACTTATAAGTTTAAGTGTGGTGGTGTTGTATATTTAAGTATAAGTGCATTGTAAATAAATGAGCAAATAAAAAAGTTTGTTTTTTCTTCCCTTCTTTTGTAAACAAGAGATAAGGCGTGGTGTCTGACATAAGCATAACAAAAGTTAGTTTGGGGGCTAAGCTAAATTTGGGGGTGCTGGGCGGATCTTTGCACCCCAGAGGCGCATATGCTAAAGACGGCCCTGGTCACACATATTTCATTTTTCCATGTAGTGCTTTCAATTGAGCTCTGTCTCAGTGTTTCTCATCCACATTAGTGGGTGGTCCTTAATGAGAGGCATTTGCACTGTGTGTTGTTGTCCTCCTGTCCCTGCTAGTATTTGCCCCCACCTTCCTGAACTCCAGAAGCCTGAGGTCATTTGTGGACATGTGCACTAGCACAAAACAAAGAGGTGAGCATTGTGCCTGGTTCTACCAGCATCTCACTGCCTCACCAACAGAAGCAGGGGGCATGGTGATAAATAGTACCCAGCAAAGCATCACCACACGTGTTTTAAAAAACCACCCACCCACCCACACAAGGTGCTTCAGTATTTTCACAGTTGGGTATTATGCAATTTTATGTTGGATTTCCCTCCATTATCACATTATCCATGAATTGGGAAAATCTGGACTAAATTAGTGGAATTGTGGGCTGCCACTTGAATGAGGACCCCATTTTGTGGGTGAAGTGAAAAACATGCACACCTGAGATGCATCAAGTTCACTCTGAACTGCCATGTGTGTGCACGAGCATCATAGCTTTTTAAAAAAAATGATTTAAGAGCATTTAAATGCCATTTAATATTTCAAAAATCTGTAAGTGGTGTGCAGTCTAAAAAACCCAACATATTATTACACGATTAAAGCAGCAATAGACACATAACCTAAAGCCAGTAAAACAGCATCATAAAAACACATAAAAGTGCAATTCAGATGATTTTGTGCTTTTATACTGTATCTTTTTGTTGTGAACCATCCTGAGATCTGTGGATTAAAGGTGGTATACAAATTTAATAAATTAACAATTAAAATTAAAATATATAAAATTACACATTCTTTGCTGTATCAGTACATTTGGCAGCCATTTATTTATTTATTATTAAGTGACTTAACACAAACTATTCTAAGCAGCATAGAAATACATTATAATGTATATCAAATACAACAGGATTACACAGCCAGATGGGCAGGGTATAAATTATTATTGTTGTTGTTGTTAAAACATATTTTAAAAACCAAACAATCCACTGTGACCACAGCAAAAACCTTAGTAAGCTCAAAAACAACAACAATAAAATCCTCTAACCCAGTGACGTGCTTCATTATATTGTATTGAGCTACTAAACTAAACAATTATTTAAGAAACAGCAAAAGAAATTTCACCAGTAAAATGCCTGGGAGTAAAAACAAAACCCAACGTCAACACCTTTTTGTCTGGTGACAGAAAGGTGTCAGTGTTGGCATTAGGTGAGCCTTCCTGGGGAGAGCACCCCACAAATGCAAGGTGTGGGGCATCACTGATAAGGCCATTTCTCTTGTTGTCATCTTCAGGACTACTGCCAGAGAGGGCACTCAGAAGAGTTTCACCAGTGGTGACTGGTGTATGGTCTACATAGGCTCATATGGGAAAATGTATTCCTCAAGGTATTTAGGTTCTAAATTGTGTAAAGTTTATAGGTTTAGATCAGTATTGTAAATTGGACCACGATATATATTCAAAGCCAGTGCAGCCAGGATGGAATTGGTGTAATATATTCGAGTCATGTGGTCCCATTTAACTCTTGGCCCGCTAAGTTCTACACCGGTTGCAATTTCCAGACCATCTTCAAATGCCCGTCATAGCATGATTTCTTGTGATCTTGTATCTCTATCCTGTCTAAACATAGATTTTGGGGTGTTGTTATAGTCATATTGCTTAGCAGATAATGGAATACTTTATATTTGACCATATAGAAATGCACACGCCATAAAAGTGATACCGATGCCAAGTGGCTTTGGAAGGTGTCGAGAGACAACAAAGTCCATATTTTTGAATAAACTTGGTCAAATAAAAACATCTCCTCACAGCTTACATAACATCTTTTGTCAATTTGCTGTGTCAATCCTTCTTAACGTGCTGTTTCAGATTGATGCACATAATAACTTCAGTGAATAAAATGTCATATTTGATGATATTAACTAATTTGATGGATATCTGCTTTAAATAACACTTTTTACTGGAAGGATTATCTGATTCCCCCTGCCCCCCCCCTTGGGCAACAGCCCAAGAGTGGACTTAGCTGTCGTGTCTTTTATGAATGGTTGGCAAAAATCCATTCCCAGTCTGCTCCTGTGATGTTTTAATTGGTTGATATTATCCTTTGAAAAATAAAAAAGGGGGGAACCTCATACTTAACAAATCTATGGGTAATATACATTGGGAGGGATTGGAAAATGTCTTAAGGGGATATGCTAAAAGCTCTAAGTGATGTAAAGGTCTTTTTCTTTAGTAAACAAAACAAAGACAAACGTTAAAACCTAAAGTTCAAGTATGAAGTAGCACTGTTTAACTATACATCCAGTTGTATACATCCAACTATACATCCAGTTGTATACATCCAACTATACATCAGTTGTTAAGTGCTGCTACACATTACCCAACAGTGGGTAATGTGTAGCAGCACTTAACAACTGATGTGACATTATCACATCTGACATTTTCTCACCCTCATGGGCAGCAGCCAGAAATATAGAGCAGGGCATGGAAATGCATGATGTGGTGATATTAGCAAATGCTAACCCACTAAATAAGGGATTGGGAAAGAGCACAACAATTGAAGCAGTAATCTCATGTCTATAGCAGTACCACCCTCACTATTCCAGCCCAACCAAAGAACCTGCTAGGTGTATTACGTTCAACTCTGAGGGAAATAATGGCTAAAAATAGAAGCTCTCAAGCTGAGGGGGCTGGTGATGAGCTATCCATGGTACTGAAACTGAGATCTGTGTAAAATCAAGAGAGTCTTGTGGCACTTTAAAGACTTTTGATATTATTATTATTATGGCACAAAAATGGCTGCTGATTTTATTATTATACCACTTGAAGCCAAATTAGACTTCTAGTCAATGGACTGGAATCCACAACAGCCGATGCCTCTAGTCCAGGTCATACTAAAACCACCTTCTGTTGGTTGTGCTGCAATTCTGCAATATGGGTGAGGCGTTAAACACTCCCAAATTGTTTCCTGCCAAAAGCTGCTTTAGATTTTGTTTTTAAACAGCTACTGTGGTAATGGATAGAACGTCTAATCTGGTGATGACAATTGTCAGTTTGGGCTTTCTAAAGTGAAGATTGGTAGCAGTTACCTTATGAGATCAATGTGCTTTTATTAAAGAGGGTGCATCCTCATTGAAACACTGTTACGCCCGGGGTGTCTTTAACATGGAAAGGGGGAAGACCCCTCTGGAGCAGTTGCTGGAACTATGACAGGTTCCTACAACAGGAAAGCAGCTGCTGGTGGAGCACTTTTCGACCTCAGAATGGATGCGGCCATATGTCTTGACTGCCAGATTTCTAAAACAGGTGCTCTAAAAAGTGAGGCATCACTGTAATCAATCCTTGGTTGCAGCTCTATGATTGACAGTTTCACACCATCATTGTAATTGCACCACTGAGCCCATAACAAGGAGTTTATAACTTAATTCCCATCAATACATTCTAATCTGCCTGTATAGACCTTTGTAAAATGGAAGGAGGGATATTTTTAAACACCATCTTACCTGAGAAATCAATATTAGAGGTTTCTGTGGCTGATGAAAGGCCTTGACACCTACTCTGTGCTTGACCTTGGGTAAAATATATAAAAGGATGTCACATAGAGGAGGGAGAAAGGTTGTTTTATGCTGCTCCAGAGAAGCGGACATGGAGCAATGGATCCAAACTACAAGAAAGAAGATTCCACCTAAACATTAGGAAGAACTTCCTGACAGTAAGAGCTGTTCGACAGTGGAATTTGCTGCCAAGGAGTGTGGTGGAGTCTCCTTCTTTGGAGGTCTTTAAGCAGAGGCTTGACAACCATATGTCAGGAGTGCTCTGATGGTGTTTCCTGCTTAGCAGGGGGTTGGACTCGATGGCCCTTGTGGTCTCTTCCAACTCTATGATTCTATGATTCTAATGTACTAATCTGCTTGGTGTTCTAGTGCCCTGTGTAACACCACAGAATGACACGAGCCTTAATTAATATTTATTTTTAAAGTGATCAAGCTCCTTACATGAAAGGCACCCCAAGAGTGTGAGTAATTATTAAAACAAATCAACCAGTCTGTTGCCAAGAAATTATTAAACTCTGAAGGCTGACGCATGAACAGGCTATGTCACCGACCCCTATTTCTGCGTTTATGTGCCAAACACCTGAGCACATCAGCTGCAGAAGTAAACATAATCAAAGGTTATTAGCGAGTAAGGACTAATCTCCTAAAAACACGCTCTCTGAAACATGTTCTCAGAAATGTCGGCTTCCTCATTATTATGCATAATGTCTGCAGCTCTTTGCAATGTGCAAAGTGCTTTACTGCTATTCTTTATTTTGTGAGTCATTACAGCCCAACTCAGTGCATATTTACTCAGATATAAGTTCCACTGAGTTCAGCGGGGCTCCTCCTAAGTAAACATATGTGCAATATAGCCTAGAATAAATAAACATTGCTGCTGTTATGAATGTCTTGCAAATCTTGGAGCACCACATGAAATACACCAAATACATGGATGAATATGATCGCACCATTGATGGAGATAATTATGATGGTTTTTAAAGGGGTGGTGGCCCTAACCATGTCTACTTGAAAGTAATTCCCATTGTTTTGAATGGACTCATTTCCAAGTTAAGACTTTGAGGTTTGCAGCCCAAATCAATATTCCTTGCTCTCAAAAGCAGAGAACTGCATACAGCTCTTACATGGCTTCATGTCACAAAACCAACAGCTTTAATACCTGTCTAATGCATTTACCATTCCTCCCCAGAACAGAAAAGTGTGGGGAAGCTGTGTGCACAATTCCAGTTCTCCCCTTCTGGCCCAACAAGCTAGAAATAAATCTAATAGACTGTCTGGTTAGCTGCCTTGCCTTGTTAACTGACATTATCTATTACATGAAAGTGTCTACCTGGAAAAAAACCATAAACTGGATTGGGAGTTGAGCAGTCGATGGTCACATCATACCCTTGAGATGCTAACAGTAGGCTAGGCCCCTCAAGGTCACTTAGTTAGGGATGCCAAATCAGACAGGACAGAAGATGCACCAAGATCCAACCATGAGAAACGAGTCAAGACAGGGATTAGGAAAGCAAAGCTAAGTGAGGCCATGATAATGTGAGGCAAAGCAGAGGCGGGACAAGCCGTGTTCTCTTCCTTTAATGAAACATACAGCATCGTAGATATCTACTGTAGCTTCTATTTCCCTGGATTCGCTTCTGTGTTTCCCAGGCATGCTGCCGTGATCTATATCCTGGAGATAAAAATCCCCTCTCTTCTGGAAAAGCATTTAGACCTGTGTATGAGAAGTATTATTAACTTATTTATCATCAGGTTTAAACTGCCGCTCCTCACCTTCCAGCTCTACATAAACTCTCAGCTTCTTTAGGAAGGGCAATTTCATTTTTATTATAGCTTTCACATAAAAATGGCTTTAAAATGATATTTCCTGGGAAATTCTTCTGTACAGCTCTGGTTGCTAGGTAAGCTGTGGGAATGAAGGTGCCTGGCTTTATTTCAAGCTTACTGGTTCATTGTTCGCTGCTCCTAATTGCTCAGTAGAGAACCAAGAGCTGCCCCCCCTTTTTTCTGCACAGTCTGGGGGCTTCTGTTTGTGTGAGTATTAACAAACATTTGTTTAGGTTATGTGATTCTGGATCGCCTGCTCATTGAAACCCTCTAGGCAGCTAGCTAACTTTAGAACCTGGATAATGGCTTTATGGGAGGGCGAGGGGGTGCTTGAAATGCCCACCTGCATTACTTAGTTGGGAAACATATATTGGCATTTCTCTTTTCTCTCTCCCCACCCTGCCCACATTATTCCATGCTCTGCAACAGTTTCTACATTCCTGATATCTCACAGATGGGGTGAAGAAGCTTTCTCAGCCCAAGCGTCACATTCCCTCACGGACAGGTTCTCATCCAGAGACCACACCCTTCAGTAGAGGGTGGAGCCAGAGGGGGAAGTGGGAGGAGCCAGAGGGGGAAGTGGGAGGAGCAATGGATTTAAATATTACCTTTGTACAGTAGGCTACTTTCTACACATTCTCACACATCCTCTCTATCCACAACCACCCAAAAGCTAGAGGGTAGACCCATACCTTTTCCCCCCATTCTCCATCTAGGAATGCAAGAGGCATTGTCACAGTGGAAGGACACATTCCAGCCAGCTGAAAGGATGTGGATTAGGGTTGGTGAGAGTACTGAGGGCTGGATAGAGGGGCCTGGATGGGTACATTTGACCCTGGGCCTAGGGTTCCCCATCCCTCTCTCAGAGCTCCAAGCAAACAGTTTGCCAGACCTTATAAGACAAAAGAGAGAGAAATGCTCTGAGCACATGCAGGTTCATGTTTTAAGCTCACTTAAATCATACAGCTATCAGGATACAGGAAGGTTTGTTTCTGCTCAGCACCAGCCTTTTAGAATTTTGAGAATGTGCCATTGTCACTAGTCACAAAAATGGGTGTGTAGGAAAGCACAAGGTGACATCTGAAAGAACAGAAAAAGAGACAGGATATCAAAATGGTATGATCCAACTCTCCTCCACAAGTCCCCCTTCAATGAGAAAGGGCACGTTGTCAGCAACCACTGCATTCACTCACAGAGAGAGGCTCCAGGCACCTCTCCTCTGTTCAGAACAGATGGGAAGATGGATGTCCTATCCTGGCATCCAATGAAATTTGGGCATGTTTGAGGGCATGGGGGCTGCGAGAGGCTGAGCCAGTACCAACAGCAACTGAGCAGGGAGAGCAAGCAGCATCTCTTGCAGAGCGGATTTCTGAAAGGATGTTTACTGAGCCATTTTGTGGGCACTATTGGAGGTAGTGGCAGGCACACTGGTGCCTGTGGGCGCTATGTTGCTGACCCTGGAAAAATACATTTACTTGGGAAAATGCACCATTTTCTTGTGGAAGAGGGATATTTTTAAAGTAAAAAAACAACAATAAAGCAGCCATCTGTAACCATGTGCTGGCCCAGGTGGCTGCTCCTGACTACAACAAGAAGAAGAGGGAGAGGGAGAGGGAGAGGAAGAGGGAGAGGAAGAGGAAGAGGAAGAAGAAGAAAAGAAGAAGAAGAAGAAGAAGAAGAAGAAGAAGAAGAAGAAGAAGAAGAAGAAGAAGAAGAAGCAGCAGCAGAAGCAGCAGCAGCAGCAGCAGCTGATCTGGGGCATGTTTATCTGGACTTTCATAATTTGCTGCTCCCCGAGTGGTCATATTCAGGAGACATGTGGGAGGGGAATTTGCAAAACTCCCCTCACTGCCCCCTTTCTTGCTGCTTGAGTGCAACTCTGGAGCCAGCCCTCTTCATGCCTGCAGCAGAAGAGTCTCAGAGCTGTGCTTTAGGTTTCTGATCACAGCTCTGCCTTCTTGCACTGGGTAAATAGAAGATGATTAGTCATGTAGCGCCTATTGATTTAGTAGTCTTCATTTTAAAAATTATGTTTCCCAGTATTGTTCTTTTTTTATACTATTACTCAAGCAAATTGTATCACAGTCAGCTAGAAATTGGTTAACTCCTTCTTGCCATTGCTGCGCCATGTATGCCGTGCTTATAGCTCAGTCTCGCCCTGATGGAATAGCAGCCATAAAGTGAAAACTGTTTTCTTTTTAATGTATGAAATAAAAAAAGAGCTGGAGGTAAAATTCTTATAGGACATATATTAGTTTAAGAAACCTGTGGCTCAGAGGCTTCAAAGCCTATATATGCTACTGGAACCCAAAGGAAAGGCAGCAGGCCATAGTGCTCAGCCTTAGTGAGCTCCCATGAAGTCAAAGAAAGCCCTCCTGTGGGAGAGTCTCCAGGAGTCACCTGGGTCTCTGAGCAATGAACTGTTGCCAACAGAGCTAAAGAAAATATCGCCCTTACACTTAAAATAACAATAATCTTATGAAAAATATGTCAGGGTTTGTTGTTTTTTTATTGTAGGGTTGGAGCCAGACCATAGAAGGGAGGTGGGACCAATTTGGATGGTCCGCCCCCGCCACTTAATGGATCCAAATGGTTTCCAGAGCAGGGGATGCTTTATCCCATGTTGATGGCCTTTGAGCTGATTCCCTGGTGGCCCGCTGGAATGTGGAGTTAACCAGGGCTATTGACTGTTTGGCTCCGAAGCTCCCTCTCCGATTGCATGGAGCCCGGACAGCCCTGTGGTTTTCCACGGATCTGAGGGCAATGAAACAATCGCTGAGACGGCTAGAGCGCCGGTGGTGGATAACTCATTCCGAATCTGACCGGACACAGGTTAGAGCTCAACATCGAGCCTACCAAGTGGCGATAGCGATGGCGAAGAAGACTTTCTTTGCCGCCTCTATTGCATCTGCAGAAAACAGCAGCAGGAGACTTTTTCAGGTGGTTCACAATTTAGCGGAACCACCTGCGACATTGGGGCCCAGTACGGGCCACATGATCTCCTGCAATGATTTTGCAAAGTTTTTTGCAGATAAAATCGCTCAGATTCGGGAAGAAGTAGACTCCACTGTGGGAGCAGGGCCGGGGCGGGAGAGTGCTAGAGTCCTGTCTAGTCAAGTTGCATGGGATCAATTCCAATCTGTTACCTCCGAGGATGTGGACAGGCTTCTTGGATGAGTGAAGCCAACCACCTGTCTCCTGGATCCTTGCCCATCCTGGCTTATAAAAGCTAGCCGGGAAGGACTGGGCGATGGGCTTTGTGGGGTGGTGAATGCTTCCCTCCATGAGGGAGCCTTCCCAGACCCGCTGAAAGAGTCAGTTATTAAACCGCTTCTTAAAAAACCATCTTTAGATGCAGCCACGATGGCCAACTATTGCCCAGTCTCAAATCTTCCATTCTTGGGCAAGGTGATTGAGCAAGTGGTTGCTGAACAACTCCAGCCACGCCTGGAAGAAGCGGACCATTTGGATCCCTTCCAGTCGGGATTCAGGCCTCATCACGGGACTGAAACTGCCTTGGTTGCACTGGTTGATGATCTCCGGCGGGCTAGGGACAAAGGTGAGAGCTGTTTCCTAGTTCTGCGGCGTTTGATACCATCGACCATAACATCCTTCTGGACCGTCTTGAGGGGCTGGGAGCTGGGGGCACTGTCATACAGTGGTTCCGCTCCTTCCTCCTGGGCTGTGTTCAGAAAGTGGGGGGGGGGGGATGAGTGTTCAGACCCCTGGGCTCTCACTTGTGGGTTGCCTCAGGGTTCTGTCCTCTCCCCCATGCTTTTCAACATTTACATGCAGCCGCTGGGAGAGATCATTAGGAGGTTTGGGCTGGGTGTTCATCAGTATGCGAATGATACCCAGCTCTACCTCTCTTTTAAATCAGAACCAGTGAAGGTGGTGAAGGTCCTGGGTGAGTGTCTGGAGGCAGTTGGAGGATGGATGGCAGCTAACAGATTGAGGTTGAATCCTGACAAGACAGAAGTACTGTTTTTGGGGGACAGGAGGCGGGCAGGTGTGGAGGATTCCCTGGTCCTGAATGGGGTAACTGTGCCCCTGAAGGACCAGGTGCGCAGCCTGGGAGTCATTTTGGACTCACAGCTGTCCATGGAGGCACAGGTCAAATCTGTGTCCAGGGCAGCTGTTTACCAGCTCCATCTGGTATGTAGGCTGAGACCCTATCTGCCTGCGGACTGTCTCGCCAGAGTGGTGCATGCTCTGGTTATCTCCTGCTTGGACTACTGCAATGTGCTCTACCTTTGTGGGGCTACCTTTGAAGGTGACCCAAAAACTACAACTAATCCAGAATGCGGCAGCTAGACTGGTGACTGGGAGCGGCCGCCGAGACCATAGGTAGGAAAGACCTACATTGGCTCCCAGTACGTTTCCGAGCACAATTCAAAGTGTTGGTGCTGACCTTTAAAGCCCTAAACGGCCTCAGTCCAGTATATCTGAAGGATCGTCTCCACCCCCATCATTCTACCCGGACACTGAGGTCCAGCACCGAGGGCCTTCTGGCGGTTCCCTCACTGCGAGAGGCCAAGTTACAGGGAACCAGGCAGAGGGCCTTCTCAGTAGTGGCGCCCTCCCTGTGGAACACCCTCCCACCAGATGTCAAAGAGAACAACAACTACCAGAGTTTCAGAAGACATCTGAAGGTAGCCCTGTTTAGGGAAGCTTTTAATGTTTGATGTATTACAGCATTTTAATATTTTTTTGGAAGCCGCCCAGAGTGGCTAGGGAGGCCCAGCCAGATGGGCGGGGTATAAATAAATTATTATTATTATTATTATTATTATTATTATTATTATTATTAAACATTGCCATTCAAATAGTGTGTGTGTGTGGTTGATTATTTGGGGCGGGGCTTACCCCCCATATTCTCTTCAAGTTGGTACCCCTGAGCCAGACTTACTCCTACATGGAACTTCAGTCTCATTTATTTCAATGGTTTTATTCTGAATAAAACCAATACATGAACTCTCTTTCAGCAACTCTACTGCTCCTAGAAAATGTAAGGAGATGCACAGAACAGCAAAGGGTTTATCCACACCTACTTTTTGCCCCACTCTTTCCAGGCACAGGTTCACATATCAAAGCTCTGTGCCCAAGCATGTTTCCCACTTAAAAAACCTACCCCTTAAAGCTGAATCAGAGCAAATGTCAGTTCTGGTTTTCTGCTCTGATTCAGCTTTAAAGAGTGGATTTTTGTGGGGAAAGGTCTTGCTGCAGGGGGAGGGGGGAGGTTCTCAGATGTGGAGCTTTAAAGCAGGTCCAGCCTACTCACAGGGGCGTTTGTTTGCTTGCTCAGTCCTGAAGCACGGGATGACAACCAGGCGACTGACTGTGCCCACCTTGCTCTTCAGGAGGGGAGATTATGGGGCATGTCAAGTGTTGGGGTAACAGATAAGCTTATGCCAGGAATCCTAGAGCTCTGCTTTGAACGTGTGAATTGTGTAATCTGTAGCCTGATGTATCTTTGAGCCTTGTAGTGAATTTTGGAATAAAGCCTTTAGCAACAATCACACTGTGAGTCTGATAGCTGCATCTTCAAGTGGGAGCCAGGACACTGTCAAGTTGTGAGTTAGTGAGAAAGGCAGGAAGCAACTTGATGGGAAGTAACTCTGAAAAGGGGTGCGCTATTTCCCTTTTCCCATCCACAAACCGCACTACCTCCTGAGCAGCCTTCTAGCAGGGAGCACAGTTGAGGTTCCCCACCTATGCAATCAGCCCCACACGCATGGTGCTGAGACTTTAAGCATTGCTACAGTGGCTAATGACTCAACCGTTGGATGAAGCCAGCAAGAAATGGATCTTGAAACACTTTCCTAATGTCAGGAGGGATCCCCAGGAGAGGTGAAATCTATATACATGCTCTGCCAATAATTATTGGCACCAGTGCAGGACTGAGTAGATAAAAATCTGTGACTGATGCCTTAGAACATCTGACTCAGTGATCATAACAGTACTTCCTGATCTTTCAGTCTATAAAATATAAATCCACTATATCAAGCAGATTCCCCCCCTTTCCCCCCAGAACTCAAGACAGGAAGCCAATCTCTAGTTCATTACCTCATTTGGCACAATTCTTTGCTCGTTAGAAAAATTCTCCTCAAAATACAAAGAATAATCAGGACACTGAAATAACAAAATTAAAACACAGCAAATAAAATAATCAATGGTTAAAAAAAACGAACAGATCCTTTTTTCCCCCAGCAGCAGCACAGTAGCATCAGTTGTGCGCAGACACAAAAGCAGTCCTGTGTGAAGAGTGTATTTGAGGGCATATGCTGATGGTGCTACACCACTCATACTAGGGAAGACATTCCGAAGTGCTGGTGCCAACACCGAAAAGGTCCTGCTCCTTGTCTCCACATAACACATTTCATTTAATCGGGGAACCCAAAGCAGGAGCTCAGCCATTGAAGGAAAGGATGGGAGAAAGAGGTAGTGGAAGTAAATAGGCATGTGGTGGGAAACTTTTGCCCCAGTGGGCCACATCCCAATCATCCCAACGCCAATGGGCTAACTTTGACACCTGATCACACCTATGACACAAGGTGCAGGGCAGGTGGGTGTGGCTTCCCTGAAATCACCTTGCAGGCCAAATATGGAAGCCTGCTAGGCTTTATTTGGTTTGCAGGCCAGAGGTTCTCCACCCCCAGCCCTAGACAACAATCTGGCAGCAGCTTTAGGAGACATGCCTTGCTGCTGTGCCTGGGAGCCTGGGTGCTACATTAGTTCCATCCTGTCTAAGATTCTGTAGCCCCCAATCATTTATTATTGCCTCTTTAGCCTCCAAATGCATTTGATGGCCTGTGTCATTCCTGCATTTGGGGGAAATGGTAGTTTACAAGCTAAGATCTAAGCCTGGTTAAAGGATATGTTCTCCCTTGTGGGAGCACTTGGGAGAGTTAATCATTCTGGACAATGCACACTAAAGACTCAATTCTTGAGGTCAAACCGACACCACAAAAATGACCCCATTCTGGTAGATCAGATCTCATAGTTGCATCCTTGAGTTGTTGCTTGTTTCTTCCTGTAAATACAGATGGTGCTTTATGGCCAAATCGTCTGAGCTTCTGTGCTGACAAATAAGAAGGCAGTCTTGGGCACCAGGACTGCTGTGCTGACAAAGTGCCACAGCTTGCAGCATTGCACTGCCATTGCAGGCCCTCTCAGTGTGCCTTGCTGGCACAAAAGTTGAGGCTTGTGTTACCCCTCTGGCAGCAGAAAACCTTGCCAGGTGTGGCACAGTAACTGCCTGTAGTGCTGATACCTGGCACAGATGTGCGGGGGGGGGGGCATGGCAAAGTGAGCTGGGGATGAACCACTTATGCTGAATCTTAAAACACCTCTCAGCAGTCACGGAGCCTGTATTACTGTATCCCTTGCACAGAAGAGATGCAATTGAGTTAATTTGATTTAATGGGATTGCAACTTAAAAGGCAGCACAGTAGACTGAACTTGGGTTCAGTCTTGGGTGAAGCTGCTATCCAAACACATGCAAGTCTCTCTCCTTTTGCCCCATCACAGCTATGGGCCTATGCAGGTTTTGGGTTGATGCTTGCCAATGGATCATCTTTGAGGGTCATGGCCAACACCATTTGCACAGCCCACCTCCTCGACATTATTTCCATTATTTGCTCAAGAAAAAGAGGATAGAAATCTTTTTCCTTGCCCCTCCTTCTTACCTTTACCAAAAGGGTTGCTCTGTTTGTTTTTTTAAAGCTTCTAACTTAACCAAGCGAATGTTTCCTCTATCTCCAGCATCAATTTTTTTTCTCTTTCTTTTGACATTTTATTTTATTTTACATGCGGCCTCCAAAAGGGTATAATTTCACACAGTTAATACTATGCAATCAGAGACAATGGCAGGATTCCTGTGAGTTGAGCAATCCCTTCTCTTAATCATGATTCTCCTGTGCTGTGAAAGAATCAGTCCAAAGCTAAAACAGGAGAAGTCTACAAGGAAAAAGCATCTCCTGTGTGGCAACTAAAGGGCCATTTGTAAAAGCCTGTGGCAAATGGAGTCCTCTGTCTCATGAAAAGCATTGCATCCCCCACTCATTCTAAAAAGCTCACCTTGCATGCAAAGCACTCAAAGTGTTTTCAAGTAGAAAAGATGGCTTTAAAATGTATGAGCTGAGGAGATACTTGCCACCATAGTGGCAGAGGGAAATGTCTGTGGTCAAATTGCTCAAAGTCCAAGTCAAGCTCAGATCCCTCATTCACACAGTCACTTGACACATAGCTCATTGCTTCACAAATCCTCATTCTGTGAGAAGTTACATTGGGGAGATTTCTGGGAATCATTTTAGAAAAATATGAATCACTGCCTCTTTTAAGAGGATGCACCCAAAAGTCAAATTACTCCAACCTCTTTCCACAGTATTCAAAGGGCAGACAGGGGAATGTTTGTAGCAGAGATCATAGTCATCATGCGACATATCTTCTGTGGAATATCACCAAGTGATTTCAAGAAAAAACCTCGGAGGTATTGTTTTGTTTATAGCAGACAGTGAGCAGGAGACACTGTATGGACACACACCTTCACATGTGACATTCAACAGGCCACATGTTAAACAATATGGATCACATTATTTCCCCTTACAAAAAAAAGGCAAGGATTAGCTCAGTGTAGGAAAAATATAATGTATAAAGCACTCTGAAGATATAAGAAAGATTTTCGGGAATGCTCCCTTGTCATAAAAGCATAATGTGGGAAGTGTTCAGAGTCAGAACCCATACAGAAACGCTGCTAGAAAATATTACACAAAGCCCTTTTCTATACTGTTTAGATGTGTGAGTTTGTATTATTCACCAACAGGTAACAATCAACAGGACTGGGAGATTCATTTATTCTGTTCTGTCTAGATTGTTTCTAGCGATGGGTTGGGCTTTCTTTGAAATAAAATAAAAACTTCAATATATAGCATTGTTATTCTGTGGCAGTGATTTAAATGTGACGGTCATGCCAGTGACAGCTTAAATGGCTCCAGCCCCCAGCCTCCCCTTCCCTTTCTCTCAGCCTGCAGTTAATCTCTGTAACGGATGGGAAGCTGACAAATTCTATTCGGAAACAATGGGAAGTCACAGAGTAGCTGGGGAGCCTTGTAATTTGGAGGAGTGGGAGGCTGGTAGATGTAGCTGGTTTAAGAAACAGAACCATTTCTCTTTCGCTGGGGCCAGGGTCAGCTTTCAGGAGAGGCAAAAGGGCAAAACATCAGAATTTCCTGCACTGTTCAGAAGCTGTCCGTTTCCGATGCCTTGAAGAAATAAGGAACTTGATCTGAATTCCCAAGGAGGTTGATTGCATGGCTGGTTGCCCAGTTGCACCTGTTTTTCAGATTAGAGGGAGACCTGAAGGCTGCTTTTCATCTCTTCCTTCTTACTCTGCAGCAACAACCTTCAGAGAGCAGAGAGACATCCATTGCTGTCTGATCTCTTGCTCCCCATTCCCTAGCTTCCTACGGCAAAACATCTCCTATTGGTAAAACTGTACTTCAGATTTTAGCTCGGAACCCCCTCCTTTTCTATTTTATTTTTTACTGAAGGTTAGTCAGATATGTAGCTCTGTCTGTAGACCTGCAACAAGCCTTTCAGGACAGGGGCTTCTGGAGCAGAGAGGTAGCAAATGACAGGTGGCTAGTAGCACAAAGGACCAGGTTAAACACTGCAGAGCAATTCCATGCTGGATTGATGAAAAATTTACTATCAATCCTGCTATAAGACAGGCTGAGTAAAAACTGCCAATCAAACATCAGAGAAGCAGAATAAAGGCAACGTGGGTTGAGGGGGGGGAATCAGGTGCATTATTGAAAAGATACAGGAGCAAAGCTGGCAAAATGCAGGACCCATCAGAAAATAAAGCTGCAAAGCATAGACTTCTTCCCCACCCTGCAGTGGAAAGGTCTAAATCACAAAGGAAGACAGAAAGAGCTGAAATATAATTCTGATTTATGGTCTACAGAGATACCTTCCAATGCGTGCAGCTCACTTCAGAAAAACAGGACCATGCCTAATTGTGTGTGTGAGAGGAAGAGAAACAGAAAATAATATATCATCCTGCAGTTGGTTAATTGTATTGATCACAGAATCACCAAATTTTAGAGATGGAAGAGACCCAAACGGTCATCTTGTCCAACCCCATGCAATGCAGGAATCACTGCTAAAGTGATTCCTTACAGTGATTCCTTTACAGCTAAGTGATGCCTTGATTGCTTCTGTCAGGAATAGATGAAGTAGTGGAAGTGACATAAGGCAATGTGGGCGGGTGTGGTACAATGGCAAAACACTGACTGACTGAGTTCAGGAATTGCATACTGGTTACCTAACCCAGATAGCCATAGCATGTTGATGTATCCAATTCCCTTCGAGTTTTTCCTAAGCCCCTGAGATGCAGCCTGGGTTTATGACCAGCCACAGCAAGGGCTATAAGGTAATTTCATGGGCTATGACTGGCATAGGTTCAACAGCACATTGGGACACCTGTAGCATCCTCCTGCTCACACATGAAAGATTGCTGTCAGCTGGTGTCAGGCATAGGTCAGCAATAAAAAAAACACAGTGTCAATGATGTTAGCTCTTTATTCAAAGAAACCAAAACAGTGCAGGCCTAGTAATCTCAGCAACTCTTCACTGTCAGCCTTGCCCCAATGAGGCAGTTGTGAGGACTGAAGGTCCTCATCTTCTCACTGCTCTCTAAGGCTCCTCCTCTCCAGGGTCTTTCCCAAGCAGTTGCAAACTGCATCTGCACACAACCAATCTCTGCTCTGGCCTTTTCATTTGTCTGCATGTTCTGGGAGACTGGGGGAAGAGAGCTGGGTCATGGCTGGTGGGGACTACCTAGATTCTTCAGCAGCCTGTCTCAACTCTGCCTCTTGGCCAGCCTCTTCTCCAGCTTCCGCTTCAGCCTTGGAGTCTGAACTGCTCTCTGCCACAGCTTCTTCCTGCTCACTAAACCCTCTTCTGCTTTTGACACTTCTTCCTCCCAGTCTGCTCCTTCTTCTCCCTCTGACAACTCATTGTTGTCACACCACCAATTCCCTGGCTCGGAAACTTCTTCCCCTGGGGGTTCCCTAACTGGTGCCTCCCACTGCTCCTCTGCATACAGCCAGTCCAGGATGGTTGGGTTGTGTCTCTCATTTGTTATTTATCTAAGACCATAACATATGAAAATGTTCTAAGAGGAATATATTCAACTGTTATGAAAAAGGGTAATGTCCTAGGTTACCATAATCAGTGGTTGTTCATAATGCCTTGAACAATGGTCAACAGTTGGTGCTTATTGTGGTAGGTGCCATCATAGGACATTATCATCTTAGGACCTGAGTTTAGATCCTGACCATATTAGGTGGCCTTTCATGAATTATCAATGTTTGGCTTTTCCAGCAACAAACAAGGAAGTGTGGGCATCATTTCTTACTGTTGTAATCTTTAATTTTATTGCATATTATGCAGCTACCGGAAGGAATTCATTTTGTACTCAAACAGAGGTCTTACTATTAATTTAAAAAAGTACTAAATAAACATGGGCCTGATCTTTTCCCCATCTCCACTTCTATGTTAATTGTATGTGTATGTGCTTTTACAATTGCTGCTGTGGGTTTAGTCTGCCCTTTAAACCTGGTTTCTTTAAGAGTGTGTGTGCGCGCACACACACACACACACACAAAACATGAATCAGCTTTAGGAAGTTGACCAGTGTTCCAAGTCATTGGTTTGGCAGTTGGAAGGCAACATGTGACCATTGCTGCTTCCAGGTTGCAGAAAGAACTCTGCAAAGGGAATTCTGCCAAAGCACTTTCAGGGAGAGGCAAAACGAGTGAGTGATACTCCTGGCTGCTTATGTTTCAGATCACAATGTGCTTTATTAGGGAAGAGGAAGAAGTGTGATGTAAGCCGTGTGCTGGCTTTTGTGCACGCCGCTGTGCGTATGATCTCAACACCAGCTGCCAGCTCTCCGGATAAGAGAAAATAATGCAGTCCTGGAGAATCCAATGTGCACGAGAGCAGGCAGAGCACTTAATGCAGGGAAAGCAGCTGGCAAAGAGCCTTCGCTGTCAGCATGCAAGCACCATGGGAAGGCACCCAAAAAACTTCATCAGTGCACTCAAAATGTTACTCTGCCCCCCCTATGTGTGTGTATGTGTGTGTATAAAATTTGGATGCACTAGACACAGGCATATCTAATTACAGTCACTTCAATAGTTTTCAAGCATTTGTCCCATTTCCCCCCAAGGAAAACTGTAAAGAAAACGAGGACTGTTTTTGTCCTGATTGTTTGGCTATGTTAGAAACTGCCAAGTCCTTCAAAACAGGAGAGGCATTTCAAAGGGCTGATGAAACAACAGGGAAATCCAAATCATCACATAGGAACACAGGAAGCTGCCTTACCCTGAGCTTGATCCATTGGCCTATCTAGACCAGCACTGTTCACAGTGTCTGGCAGTGGATCTCCAGGGATCCAGGCAGAGGAAATTCTCAGTCCTACTTGGAGATGCCAGGGATTGAACCTGGGATATTCTGCATGCAATGCAGATACTCAGCAATTGAGCTACAGCCCTTTCCCTCACTTAGCTCCCTCTCTAACAAAAACCACTTAGCTCTAATTGCAGCAGCAACAACAGCAGCAGCAGCAGCAGCATCTCATGCCATTATGAGGCAGAGAATACTTCCAAAAGAATCCAATGGATGGGGCACTAGTCTGTAACTTGGAGAATCTGGGCTCTTCCTCCCCTCCTGCCACTGATTTGCAGTGCCACCCAAGGTCATCTCAGTTTGCCTGACATGACAGGGATTAATCCTCTTGTTCCATTTGCTACTGGAAGGTGAGAAAGACCCTCCGGATAAGAGTGAAGATTATGGAAACTGATCCTACACAATATCAGGCATATCCTTACATCTGTGAAACTATTTGCTTCTTGATCCATCTTCTCATTTGGAAGCTAAGTTGGCTCAGCTACCAGCGGAATCAGGACTTGTTCTGACAAGCAAATCTCCTCACCGGAGCGTAGGAGTAGGCAAGATTTATTTAGTAATTTTGCCATTTCATGACTCCATTCATTTTCATTTTAAAGACTTCTTTAAGTTACTTATTGATTTGTTAAAATCACATTTGTTTTACTCTTGATTTGGTATAACCTTATTCATTTTGTTACATACATTTTGTTGGCAACCACTTTGTCTATTTATGGTAAAACTGTCTGCGGACAAACGTCAGCTCCCTTGGCTTGTAAAGCAAGATGAGCGCCACAATCCCAGAGTTGTCTGCAGCTGGACTTAACTGTCAGGGGTCCTTTACCTTTACCTTTTTATGCCAATGGCAGCAGAGTTGATCTGAGCAGCAGCCATGCCTGATGGCCACCATGTTCTTTTCTCACACTGCCTGGTAGACTGCACTACTCTGGGTGATTTGTGAAGGAACAGAGGCTTCCCACTGACACATTCACCATTTTTCTCTGAAACGACCCAACGACTAGACCATTCTAGAAAAATAAGATGCCAGAAAAATAAGAGCCACCAGCAGCCTGCTCTGAAATCAACTTTGCTGCTGCCTTTGCTACTCAAACAAGACAAGGCATGATAAATGGATTGCCAAAACCAGTAACTACTCATAACCATTTGTTACCTATTGCATTTATTTAAAAAAAAATGAAATGTTGATCAAGTCAGAATGCTAGGAAGAACAAAAGAATACAGGAAACTGCTGTCAGACCATTGATCCATCTAGCTCAATACAGTCTACACAGATGGCAACAGCTCTCCAGGGTTGCAGGTGGGGCGTTTCTTCCAGCCTTACCTGGAGATGCTGCAGATGGACCTGGGACCTTTTGCATGCAAGACAGATGCTGTGCTGCTGAGCTATGGCTGTTCCCCATTGAACATTGGTTCAATTTTCATTAGTTTCTAAATAAATGCACACCCCTACTAGGGAGGCTCAGTTAGTCCTATCATTTTTCTTTTGGAAACATTATTTTTCAGAGTTTCTTTTTCACAGTTTTTATTACGAGGATTAAAGTTTAAAATGATTTGGCATTTCTTTCTGTCCCCCAAACTTGTGTTTTAGCATATTTTTAATTTTTGCCTTATGCATTTCTATTATACTGTAAACTGCTTTGGGCATCCCTCAGGAGGAAATGACACCATCTACATTTTTAAGTGGCAAACTTAACTGAAAGCCTACACATGCTTACCTGTGAGTAAGCCCTGATTTACACAGTGGGACTAACTTCTGAGTAAACACGCATAGGATTATGTTGCACTTAATTAACCAAGCAAGCCAGCAAATAAATAATAAACAAATAAAATATTTTAAAAGTAAGGTGTAAGGGGGAAAAAGTTTTCCTTTTATTGAAATGAATGACACCAAAAGTACAAGCATAGCTCCAGAAAATGTCAGTGAAAGCTCAGGGATAATTAAACAACTGATATGATTTCAGAAAGGGAACTATGGGCATGCAGAAGGTTATCTATGTCATTTAATTAACCGGTGTACTGAAGAGGGATTCTTTGCCCTTATCTGTTGATCCCAGTTATATGATGTCTGTGTGTTGTCTTTTAAAGCTAGGTCTCCCATCCCTCCCTCCGCCGAAACTGGATAAAGCTAAAAGAATGTTGACAAATCTGATCAGACTTTAAAAAGAAAACCATCCTTTAGGAATGGGGAAAAAAGTGGTGTAAGTCACTTTCCCGATCATTGCCCACGTCAGAGACAATGAAAGAAAAAGGCGGGCAGAAACGCAAGGAGTTCTTTAATGCACCTTCTGGGGCACCAATCAAACTCGACTTTTCTGCAAGCTTGTTTCCTTCCTCCCAGTTGTGTTATACACAACAGTGCCCATTTCAAAATCTTACATTTTTTCCCTGCAGTTTGACTCAGCCATTTGCACACTTGTACAGTCAGATGCTGATGCAGAAGAGAGGAGAATACCATATAAGGACCGCTGAACAGATCCAGATAGTGATCTGGGAAACATGGCATTAGCGAAACCACATAGCCCTGATGAACTTGCAAGCCTGGTCCAGAGAAAAACAGACGAAGGAGGATATTTTCTTGACCCACACAGGAAATGTAACTCCTTTAGATCGCCCTTTAAAAAGTTGCATCCTCCAGGTTAGAACTTTAGGGATCTTCTGAATTTAAATGGACTACCAGAGCATGTCCTCAGGAAGATTACCAGGGAAATATACGTATGAGGTTGCCTTGTAATTGATCACTGGTTCATCTGGTCCAGTACTACATACCCTTCAAAATCATAGCGACAGGGTAACAGGATTTGTAATAATACAGTCAAGAATGTATCCCTGTTTAATGGATCTGTGCCAGTATAATAAATGGTTGAGAGCCAGTGTGGTATAGTGGTTAAGAGCGGTAATTTGGTGAACCGGGTTTGCGTTTCTGCTCCTCCACATGCAGCTGCTGGGTGACCTTGGGCTAGTCACACTTCTCTGAAGTCTATCAGCCCCACTCACCTCACAGAGTGTTTGTTGTGGAAGGGAAAGGAGAATGTTAGCTGGTTTGAGACTCCTTTGGGTAGTGATAAAGTGGGATATCAAATCCAAACTCCAAACTCTTCTTGGTTGCTTGATCTGTGCAAGTGATATCAAACAAAAGGTGGTATGCTCCCAATTCTGACCAAACTAGCTCTGCAGATTGACAAAATTCCAACAGGGCTAGTGCTTGACTTCAGGGGGCACATTGTTGCCAATAGGCTTTCCTCTCCCAGCATACACACATCACTCCTCTATTGTGGCCAAGATTTCATAGATCTATTGACGGGGGGGCTAGGGGTAATTAAGGTGGTGGGCAGCCACTGTGGGTAGAAGCTGAGGTTGGCCCCCATTCCAAAGTAGCACTGCCCACCTGCCCAGACTGCCATCTGAAAACTCAATGGGGAAGGCGATGAATAGTGACACAACCAGGTTGGGCCAGTGAAAGACCATTCTGAGCCCTTGGGATTGTCAGCCAGTGCCTGGCCCAGCCAACCACTGGTGATAGACCAGAATTCAGAGGTTGTACCTTTCTCCTGGGTCTAATTTTTCCAGTTATAAATGAAATAAGGCAGGAATCTATGGTGATGAAGATCAGGTGCCAGTCTCACCCACTATTTCATCCATCCAGGTATTTTAAAAATCACTCCAAGCAGTGCATATCCTGATTTTTATTTAAATAGAGGCTGCAAAATGACAATATAAATCATGAGAGCAATGAGTCTATATATAGCAGGCAAGGAAGTGCTAGGATAGAGAGGAAGAAAAGGAAGGAGATCGACAGATAGATGCAGAGGCTCGGAAATGGTTCTTAGAACCATTTGACAGTGCTCCTCTGTCTTTGTCAAGAAAAATGGGAGAATGTCTGAATGCTTTGGCATAAAAAGGCGACCGCTTTAGCAAAAAGTGCTATCTATGTGTTCTCTCTTTAGTGCTCAGAATGCAACTTGGATCATTTAGCACATTCATGTACTGAATACACTCCCACAGGAAGATTGCAGAAATCTGCACTGGCACTGAGAGCACAAGTTGGCGCTAGTTAAATTGAAGTAAGCCAGGAGAATGCAGGGAGAAGAAGTTTGAAGGTGACAGGTTAATTGGATGCAAATGTAGGGAGCTGGGTTGGATTCCTTCCCTTAACAGAAACAAAGAAGGAAAGGTTATTCAGCCAAAGGAAGTTTGTTAGTACAAGCCTTCTTCTCCAGTACATCCTTAAAGGTGTCACAATCTAATGAGTATTAAAGAGATGGCCAAAGGGGGCCATGATGCCAATTTCATTTCCATATATTACCTTAAGGAAGTTGCCCAGCCTCAGATCTGATGATCTATGGGGAATTTCTTGTAGATTACTGTGGCAGGTAAAAATAGAATGTTGAGCTATGTCTGAAAATGAGAGTTCAGGGCCAGAACATGGGGTAACTGGCTTATCTGTTAAATATAGGGTGGTCTCAGGCATAGGACTTGTGGATTGCTAGTGCTCTGAACCAGCTGAGAGACTGAGCACAGTTTGTACAATTATAGCAAGGATTCCTGAAATGATCTATGATAGTTCACATGGGCTAGCAGTTCAGTACAGGGCCGCACAGCTACTGCTACCCCCAAGCAACAATGGCAATTTCCAAATTCCAAGTGTAGCAGGAAGTACTTCTTGTTGAAGAGGAATTGCTTCTAAATCTTAGAATTCAGTCCCACAGTTACATCCATGACAACATCTTCAGACATCACTCCGGGCATTCCTGACCATTGGCCAAGGATAACAGGGCAGTTTATGGTATAAAATACACAGTATAATAATAAACATTGGCTACCACTGAGACAGACAATGGACGGAGGAATGAGAACACAAATGGCACACATTTATTTTGGACTTCTCACAGAACATCCTATGAGCCAGGCCTCAATCCTCCTCTGGGAAGGAGAAGACCCAAGCTAGTATTCCTCCTATTCCTCCTCCTCCAGAGGAATATATCTGCAGTTTGACTGCTTGGTGTTGTCTACAATCTGACTGCTGGCAGAAACTGCTGGCAGAAATCATGCTAAAATTATGACAAGGAAGAGAAGTGGAAATGCAAATGGCTGTGCATCTGTATTCTGCAGTTTCTATGTGATGCTTCTCTTCTCTTCTCTTCCTCTTTTTTTATGTAGTGAACTGGTCCTCTGCAATGACTGTGCTAAGTCTGTTGTGATGGAAAGACCCCAAAAAGCAATAAGTGTTATGTAGTACCACCGTGAATGAAGACATCAAAAAGTGCTCCTTATAAAGTGCTCATAAATGTGTCAAGAGACACTAAACATGGATAAAGGCTGTAAGAAGAATGGGGAATTCGGTGACAAATCATAGCAGCTTTAGCAAAGATGTTTTCTCTCTTGCCTATGATACATGAAGCATGCCTGTTTTCAGCCAGTGGGGGACATTTTCCATCCCTCTGCAGGACTATAGTTTTCAGGTGCAATGGGGCAGGAGGTGGGGCAGGCTTCAGGACCAGAGGCTGCTGTGAAATCTTGTGGGATACTTTGTACATGTCTGGCTGTGCATGAGTTATGTTCCAGGCTCACCGTGGCTGTCCATCTCTCCCATCACAACGTGTCCATGAAATATGGGTTGAAATGAATGGCAAGCAAAACATCTCTCAAACAGAGCATCAGGAGAAAGCAGACGCAGGAAGAGTGTGTGACAGGTTAATAAAAGTTAATTTGCTGCAGGAAGATATTTTCAGAAATAGAATGACTACAAGGCCCTGGCTCTGGTTGTATCCCCCACAATGCTTTGCCCCTGACAGAAGTGACAAAGTGTCAGCTTCCATATTTTACATCAAAGTGACACCTTCCATGCAAAACACAGATGAGAATTAAAATGGAACTGACAATAGATCTGCATTTTGCTGTCATTAATCTTGGGGTGCCAAGTCTCATGTTGATGGGGTCTTTAGGAAACAGGCAAGCAAATGAGCTAGCTTTTGACCCTCTTTTCAAAAAAGAAAAAACACACCCTAAAAATAACTGTTGTTTCTATGCAGCAAAATGTGTTAAATTCTATGTAACTGTGGCAAAATGTATACCTCTATGCTATCAGGTGGTATGAATTACAAACATTAATTTCTATATAAATAAATGTGTCTTTACCAAAAGTGTCCTCTTGTTTGGGTTTTAGCCCTGTTCTAAACATATTTCTAACTGAAACTGTGTTTCTAACTGTTTTTAATGTGTGCATTACCCTGAGAAAGTGTTTTAGAAGAAGATGATGATAAAATAACAACAACAACAACAACAACAACAACAACAACAACAACAACAACAACAACAACAACAACACTATAATTCATTGTATATGCAGGGTGGGGGAACTGAAACAGATGGGGAAAGGTAGCCTGAGTGGCAGAGTAACTAAAGGATAGGACATAGGGATGGACGGAAATGCCTGTTCTGTCATTTGTTCATTGCAAAGCAAGCTGGTTTCATTTCTGTGCCATTTCATTTCTGTCTAATAGTTTGGTAGCCGTCCCGCTGTTTGTTATGGTGGAACAATACATATTTATTGCCATCATTGTGTTGTGATCAATGTGTATTTTTAACAGGCAGTGGAATTATACATATTTATTTGCATGGTTTATTTCATTGAAGTCCCCCCCCCCATGTCTATCACATTAGCTTCTCCCTATTTTTCCTTGTGTGTTCTCTTTCAAAGTAATGAAGCAGCTAATGACCCACCAAGCAGCCATCTCCCTGCGGTGCATTAGTGGTTTCCCATGTATAAAAACCTTTAAAACTATCATGGTTTTGTAATGCCTCCTTCCATCCCTGGCATGTGATCTTCACACAACAGTCCTGCAAGTTAGATCACGGGCATATGCTAAGTCCAGGAGGAGAAGGGGCAAATCTTCTCAACCTTTGCAAGGCAATCCTGGGCAAACTTACTAGGAAGCAAGTCCAATTGAATTCAATGATGCCTACTCCCAAGAAAGTGTGCATATACGATCACACTGTTAGTTCAGCGATCATCTGCATATGCTTAAAACAAAGAGCCTATTTTTCAAATGAGAAACTGGAATGACATTTGCCAGGGTCTGACTCAGATAATGGGAACTGTAAAAGGTAAACTCCCAGAAACCATTTGAAAGCCAAACCGAAGCCTAGATAAAATGTATCCCTCCAGCACAAATATGGTTAATACACCATGAAGAGGAGAATTTATTCCACCAGAAATAAGCTAAACCCACTCTCAAGGTAAGAGAGGAGAATTTATTTTTATGTGAAAGGCTAAATCCCGCACCCCAGTCTTAAAGAGTGCTGCAGGGAAGCACAAACCAGCTTGCAAGTGCTGGGCAGAAAGATGACTGAGAGGCTCAGAAAAGGATTACAAAGGCTGACCAGCTACTAACTCCCTAACAACTAACTAGGTCCCACAACAAGCAGGAAGATTTGGAATCTGGTTAGTCTTCTTTCTTCCTGCTAATAAAGTCCAGGTTCAGTGGAACTTAAGCACATTTCTAACTTCGTTTGTACCATTTCACTACTGAGATATTCTTTGAGAGATGTTTTGCTTTCAAGATTTTGCAGGGCCCTTGTTATTACTCATTTCATACAGACCACAGAGACAAGCATTCGAACTCAGATCTGTCCATGGTATGTAAAGTAAAAAGGTAAATGACCCCTGGATGGTTAAGTCCAGTCAGAGGTGACTATGGGGTGCAGTGCTCATCTTGCTTCAGACCTAGGAGCCCAGAGCCGGCATTTGTCCACAGACAGCTTTCCAGGTCATGTGGCCAGGATGACTAAACTGGCCAGCATGACTAAACAGAAGTCAGAGTGCACGGAAATGTCGTTTACCTTCCCACCACAGCAGTACCTATTTATCTACTTGCACTGGTGTGCTTTCAAACTGCTAGGTTGGCAGAAGCTGGGACATAGCAATGGGAGCTTACCACCACCACACTCCCTGTAATAAGCATCCTCCATACCACTTAGTGGGATCGTGCAAATGATCAGATCACCCCAGGATCATTTGCTTTGTGGCAATCTGGTAATATTTATAAGTTCATAACATCCACCACATGATGAAAAATGTCCATATAGGATGTTAGAGCTTAGAGTGATTCTGGAAGGAGACTTAACAACAACTAGCAGAGCTGGAGAACATTACCTCCAAGCCCCAGGAGCTACCTTCTCTTGGAGGTAAGTGGTTAGAGGTAAGTGATCAGAGGGGTCATACTGCTGGTGGTTCACAACCCATAACCACACACACATACATACATACGGGGAATGGGGTGAGGAAAGGGAGTGGGAGTGAACTTAATGTAGCAGCATGGCCTAGAAAGCATGGTGGGAGGTGAAAAGAGAGTCCTGGTGGGACAGCCCAGAGGTAGGAAAGAAAGCAGATTGGTTAAATAAATAAATAAATAAATAAATAAATAAATTATACCCCCCCCCCATCTGGTTGGGTTTCCCCAGCCACTCTGGGCAGCTCCCAACAGAATATTAAAAGCATCACAAGCTGCTACCAAGAAGGCCCTCTGCCTGGTTCCTGGGGGTGGAGACCCTCCTTCAGGTATACTGAGCTGAGGCCATTTAGGGCTTTAAAGGTCTGCGCCAACACTTTTAATTGTGCTCGGAAATGTACTGGGAGCCAATGTAGGTCTTTCAGGACTGGTGTTATACAGTCTCGGCAGCCACTCCCAGTCACCAGTCTATTTGCCGTGTATGTGATTTTGACTGGGAAAGTAGCCCACGGCTACTTTCAGTTAAAACCTTACATCTAACCTTAGCTGTTCACCTGTGAAGCAGCCCCGCCTATGGATCTTCTCACAGAGAACTTTCCCACATTAGCAGCATATACATGGCAGGCAAATGTTAGTCTCTCTGCAAGTGTCTTGGCACATCAAGACTTTGGGAGAAGGAAGGAAGGAGAATGCTTCTGCTGCCTGTACCGCTGGAGATAACATTTAGGTAGTGCTATATAGAAGAGGCCCATTAAGCTTTTATGACCTTGAGCAGGAACTGCAGCTTGGGTCCATCTCCTAAAGACTTTAATAAAGTGAAAAATTGTTTCAATACAAAATGTGATATTGGGACATTGTTCGTGAATATATTGAGCTTAAGTCAAATACTCTGCGTCCTCAAATCCAACTGATTAATAATTAGGAGCAGAAATTCTGTCTTTACTCTAATGTGTTTAGGAAAACTGATGGATTTAATTTTTTTATCAGCCTAAAGTAAGAAAATGTAATCTTTCTTAAAGTATCTAATACAACAATGCAGAATAATTAGTTTCTCTGGAAACAGGCATAATGGTACAGAATAATAAATCATGTTCCATTTTGTGTCGGTTCATCTGATGGAGAGGGCACAGGGCCTAATGCTGGTGAGAACAAGGGGCTGGAAATAAATTAAATTGGTGAAGGCTGTGCCCAGCTATACATTTTAAAGGGATTGTTCATTTTGATAGACGTGCATACCCTCCAACATTTCTCCAATGAAAATAGGGAAGTCCCATTCCATAATGATAAGTTTAATATTTATACCCCACACATCTTACTGGGTTGCCCCAGCCACTCTGGGCAGCTTTCGAAATATATAAAACCACAAAAAAACATTAAACATTTTTTAAAAAACTTCCCTATACAGGATTACCTTCAGAAGGCTCAAAAGTCGGATAACTCCATACCCTCCAACATTTCTCCAATGAAAATAGGGACAGCCTACCATACCCTCCAACATTTCTGAAATGAAAATAGGGACGTTCTAAGGATAAGCAGAACATTCTGGGATCAAATCAGAAACCAGGATGGCTTCTCTAAATCAGGGATGTCCCTGGAAAACAGGGACCCTTGGAGGGTCTGGACACATGTGTTTCTGATCACCAAATATTCCCAGTGGATGTGCTGGTCCCGTGGGTTACCCAAGATGTGAGGTCCAAGACCAGTCCATGGTCAAGGTGCAATGGGGAGCCAGTGCATAGTAGCAGAAGCTGGGTGCAGGGCAGGGAGCCGGGTGAAGTCAGGAACAGGCTTGCAAGCAGGGAGCCAGGGCGGGTCAGGAGCTCAGGCAGGACAGGGTTCAGGCAGGAACTAGCAACCAACAATGTTGCTCCCACAACTTGGGACTGGGGAGGCATAGGGTGGCCCTGATCCTCTGGTGACTCACCTCTCCTGGCCTGGAGGTGAGCACTTCTCCTGCGGGAACTTAGTTCCCTCCGCCTCTCTGTCCTGAGCCTCTGCAGCTCAGGAGAGGCTGGAGGGTTACCGGACCCAGAAGCTACCTCAGCTTTCTCTGACGGGGCTGAGAGTGGAGCACCTGCAGGCAATGGGTCCTCCATCACCTCAGGAGCCAGAGCAGACTCAGCTGGTGCCTGCACCTGAGGAGCCAGCACAGGTGAGGACCCTTCAGGCTCATGCCCCAGCCCCGGCTCAGATGGTTCTGGAGGCAGGGAATCCTGTGCAGGCTGGCAACCCTCAGGTTCAGCATCCGAGTCTGAATCCCAGGCCACCACAGTGGAGAATATACATGTGTGCATTCTTAACACAAGAATCCTGCTGGGTCAGATCAAAGGCCCATCTAGTCCCTCATTTGGTTTCTCACAACAGAGAAACCAATGCCTCTGGGAAGCCCATGAGCACAAGTATAAAAGCACTCTTTTGCTCATGTAGCCCGGCAGCCGGTGTGCAGAGGGTTCTTAAAAACCGGTTTATGATTGGTATTGCAGATAGGTCCTGAGAGTGTGATTTTGCCCCGCTCCTATCAGTTCTTTAATTTCATCCTGTCACTTATTTCAGTACAAATCTGTAATCCCGTCGGGGAGGGAAGCAGCTGTGGGAGCAGACTTTGAGCAGCAAAATGGCTGGAAGGGAAAGGATTAAGCGGTGCCTGCCTGCCTCTGCTCTTCCTCTGAAGATCACAGCCTCCTGTGGCTGCTTTTCATTACCAAAAAAACCCCCCTTCCGAATCTGGAATTTCATTATACAGATTTGCATGTAATGTGCAATATGGCATATACTCTTCAGTTGTTCATATACATTCAATACTTGAAAATACCCCATCCCACCCCCACAAAAAAACCTGGACTGAAAGCCTAACTGCTGGGGGGGGGGGGTTAGAAGGGTATAATATTCATGGAGAATGCAACTGGGGTAGAAGGGTGAATTTCCCCCTAGAAGCTGTAACCTCCAGGAATATCACCCACCTCACAATTAGGCTCCCAAAAAGCTAACCTTCAGTTTCCAACCCTCATAACTCAGTGGGTGGATGTGGAAGTGTGGAAGTGGGGGCGGTGTATTAATGGGTGTGAACTGTGTGTGTATGTATGCATATGCTCGCGTGTATTTATGTATGTATCCCATGGACTGCAAGAAGATCACACCTATCCATTCTGAAGGAAATCAGCCCTGAGTGCTCACTGGAAGGACAGATACTGAAGCTGAGGCTCCAATTCTTTGGCCACCTCATGAGAAGAGAAGACTCCCTGGAAAAGACCCTGATGTTGGGAAAGATGGCGGGCACAAGGAGAAGGGGAAGACAGAGGATGAGATGGTTGGACAGTGTTCTCGAAGCTACTAACATGAGTTTGACCAAACTGTGGGAGGCAGTGGAAGACAGGAGTGCCTGGCACGCTCTGGTCCCTGGGGTCATGAAGAGTCAGACACGACTAAACAACAAAACAATGCATGTAAGCACATGTGCGGCCATATACCCACTGTTGACACATGGCCCTCAGAGGACTGGCCAAGAGGGGATGAAAAGAATCCCCCAACCCACATCTATACAGTGGCCTGCCCTGCATCTATGAATGCACCCAGATGCTACAGTGAAGATGCAGTATTGGGTTGTTGTTGTGCTGGCAGTAAGGCATTGACTTGCAGTGATGTGAAAGCACCTCGGGAGGAATTGAGGGATTCAGTGAAAGTTACCACTTCGTTTAAAAAGGTCTATCTAGAATACAGTGGTACCTCGGGTTACAGATGCTTCAGGTTACAGACTCCGCTAACCCAGAAATAGTACCTCAGGTTAAGAACTTTGCTTCAGGATGTGAACAGAAATCGTGCTCTGGCAGCGCGGCAGCAGCGGGAGGCCCCATTAGCTAAAGTGGTACCACAGGTTAAGAAAAGTTTCAGGTTTAGAACGGACCTCCAGGACAAATTAAGTTCTTAACCTGAGGTAGCACTGTATATCCCATGCTTATATTTTTCCTTACTTTCCATTCTATCCATTCCAAACACACTGAGGCAGACTCTTCAAAAGGGGGAAAGGAGAGGACAAAAGTTCAAATGATCTTTCAGTGTCTGCAAATAGGAGAGTGAAGGGAACATCTATTACAATGGGGCAAAGCAGTTACTTCGCTGCTCACCCGGTGCTATTTACTGCATAAAGTGCCCTGCAGTGGTGAAGCAAGCAAGAGGGAAGTGTGGTAGCTCGGTTTCGAAGGACATGGTTTGTGTGCGAAAGTTCCCAGGTTCAGTTCCTGGAAATACTATCTGCAGCATAGGGACGGGGAACTTACAGTTCTTGCGATTTAGGCAGAGTTGCAGGATTATTTTTTAAAACTTCCTACACAATAGGAATGTTAGAAGTCTGATTTATTTTTGATTTTAAAAAAAGGTTGAGGTTGTCGCACACATTCATAACATCTCATAGTGTTATGCTTTAAGAAACCATCCAGCACCACGAAAGCTGCGTTAAAACTGCAAGAGTCAGCAGCTCTGCAGAATATTTAGTTTTTACATATTTCTGGTGGAACAGCAGGCGGGCTCTGGGTGGGGGTTTGCTCAGTGTTATCAGGTAACAGCACAGCTCCTTAGAGGGTAGTTACCATCTGCTCACACTTTGGTCTTTGACATCAAGACAATGATAGAGTTGGATCAGCAGGCCAGAGCTTAGAGAGGAGGGGAAAATGCCTTTCCTATGGTCCTTGTCAGAGGCGTATTACACAGCGCTGGTGACCTAAAATAAGGTCACATGGTGGCAGCTGAGCTGCTAGACTCAAACTACCCCCCCCCCCAGTTGATTTGACTCAATTCATATGGAAAGTCCTCGGGTCCACATAATTCTTGCTGACTTCTCTGGAGAATGAGTCAAGGTATGTTTATTTTTTGCAGGGTGATCGTAAATGGTAAGCATTTCTGTCTCTCTTTTTCCTCTCCCTCACCCCTCTCTCTTTCTACAGCAGGGCAGCTTTAAGCACTCTCGTTCTCCCCAAATCATCAGGCCACTTCTGTGGAGCAACATTTTTATCTTAAAAAAAAAAACAACCAACCTAGGTTGTGCAAGTTCAAAAACATCAGGGCAGAGAAGTTTTACAGAGTACTGTACTCTTGCAATCATGCATGCATGCACCCCAGGACTGTAACATTTGCAGCAAGAATTATGTGCAAGGATAACAACTAATCTGGCCTGCCATCACAGTAGTAGTGGGGAAATATCTTGGACATATGATGCAACGGGAGCGGGAAACCTGATTTTAAGAAATTGTATTAAATTAAAGTAATTTGGTTTGATTTGTAATAATTTGGAAAACAATATAAAAAACTTTTTAATCCTGTTGCATGGCAACAGCATTGAAATGTGCATCCAACTGCAGGTGGTGGTGTGTTCTGCTGCAACTTCTCTCCTGCCTCCCCTGAACAGTAGCATCTTAGGAGAACTATACCATGCCTGTAATCTGAAATCATATCAGCTCAAACTCAGCTCCACTAAAGCTGAAGTGTTAAAAGTATGAAAGTGCCCTCAGGTTAAAATAATCAGTGTGACATATAATGACATGAGTCTAGTTCCTTACTATGTTGTCCCATCAGGGTGCAGTCCCAAGATAATTCTAGCACTGGGCTTGTTTTCCATTTTAGTGGCTACCATCTCTTTGTGCATGCTCTTAGTTTGTCGAAATCAGTGTCACTGGAAAATAATCTCATGGCATATGTGAAAAGTCGCGCCTACGCAACGTTAAAGGCAAAATTATGCAGCAGTGTGTCAAGCAGATCAAATCCATCTCTCTCACCCAATAGGTGTAGTTCATTAAAAAAAGAAGGAAAAAACTTGACATCTCTGTAGCAGCCGAGCAAAAATATAAATTACACTGGAAATTGTCAGGTTGATTTTACCAGTTATGCCAAGGCACTTCAATAAGACCAACAGAAGAAAAGATATGAGTAAAAGCCTTAATAAGAAGGCTAGAAGGAAGTTTTAACGAGATTAGTGAAAAATGACCATTGCTTTAATATTTGGACTGAGTCCATATATGTAAGGTTAGCTGGACCAAAAGGCCATTTGGTTCAACTCCAGCCATTAAGCAGGACTGTGCATTTATTGGGTTCTCCTCAATCACATCATGCAACAAAGCCAGGGGTGTACCCCCCCAAACCCCTGATAGCGTGTCTTTTCTCAAATCAGTAATGTTTATGAATACATAACACCAAAGAGAAATGTTGCTGTGAATACCATCATTGTTGGTTCTGCTTCCTGCATCTAATGCTCTCATTCCCAACAGCGTCGGTGTTCTCAGCACTTCTTGAGTACACTGCCAGTGTGTAGCATGGGCTACTTTCAATGTGGTATCGTGTCTTAAAGATGGAAGCTGTTTAAAAATGGCCAATGGCAAGAGCCTTCATCACATCACAAAGGTCAGGTGCAAGCAGGGCCATCTTTACCCAGGGGTGCAAGAGGTGCAGAGCATCTGGGTGCTGAATTCTACGGGGCGCCCGGCGCCCACCACTGAAGCTACCTAAGCTCTTAACTACCTGTTATGAAATAGTAAATAATTTTGATCAAGCTAGAAAAACAAAATACATATATACCTGGGTATTACCGAAATGTATACCTACTGTTTCACTAAAGGACTTTCGACTTTGTGCGCTCATTTACCAAAGACATGCCGTGCCAGCAGCGCTGCTTGTCATTCACAATGGCAGTGCTTGACTCAATAACGGCGCTTGTCATTCTCAACGGCATCCTGCACACGAAATTAACTCTTACATCATAATAAAAGCTAGTTTGGGGGCTAAACTAATTTTGGGGGCTCTGGGCGGATCTTTGCACCCCGGAGGCACATATGCTAAAGACTGCACTGTGTGCGAGTCAAAAGTCTGGGACCTGTGACAGGTGAAGCAGCTCTCTCTGTCCTCAGTGCACCTGCCTTTTTCAATGCGATTGAGGTTCTTAACTTTCATTACTCTTATTTCCTACATGCAGAATTTATCATGCGAAAGGCTGGGCTGGATGAATCCGATGCTGGAATTAAGATTGCCGGAAGAAATATCAACAACCTCAGATATGCAGTTGACACAACCTTGATGGCAGAAAGTGAGGAGGAATTAAAGAACCTTTTAATGAGGGTGAAAGAGGAGAGCGCAAAATATGGTCTGAAGCTCAACATCAAAAAAACAAAGATCATGGCCACTGGGCCCATCACCTCCTGGAAAATAGAAGGGGAAGAAAAGGAGGCAGTGAGAGATTTTACTTTCTTGGGCTCCATGATCACTGCAGATGGTGACAGCAGTCACGAAATTAAAAGACGCCTGCTTCTTGGGAGAAAAGCAATGACAAACCTAGACAGCATCTTAAAAAGCAGAGACATCACATTGTCAACAAAGGTCCATATAGTAAAAGCTATGGTTTTCCCAGTAGTGATGTATGGAAGTGAGAGCTGGACCATAAAGAAGGCTGATCGGCAAAGAATTGATGCTTTTGAGTTATGGTGCTGGAGGAGACTCTTGAGAGTCCCATGGACTGCAAGAAGATCAAACCTATCCATTCTGAAGGAAATCAGCCCTGAGTGCTCACTGGAAGGACAGATCCTGAAGCTGAGACTCCAATACTTTGGCCACCTCATGAGAAGAGAAGACTCCCTGGAAAAGACCCTGATGTTGGAAAAGATGGAGGGCACAAGGAGAAGGGGACGACAGAGGACGAGATGGTTGGATAGTGTTCTCGAAGCTACCAGCATGAGTTTGACCAAACTGTGGGAGGCAGTGGAAGACAGGAGTGCCTGGCGTGCTCTGGTCCATGGGGTCACGAAGAGTCGGACACGACTAAACGACTAAAAAACAACAACACACTACTCATGTTCTGAGGTTAAAGAACTTTGGGTTCGTTAGATTCTCACCACACCTACATTCGGGCCAAAATAAACCAAAGATGTGTTTTAATTCGCAGGATCCTTTATCTCTAAGGGCTCGTTCAGAGTGCCTTTTATGCCACGTTTCTAGGAATAAGTCTGGGCTTTAAGCTCCGTGTCCAAGTGTCTCTGTGTGGGGTTTTTTCCCCCAGCACTTTCCCCAGCAAACACCACATTTTACGGCAATCAGGTTTTCCATTTGTGGAAGCCAGATGCAGCTCTTCTTTGGTACCTAAGCAAGTGCTAGATGGCCTTGTGTCAGAGATGTTGCAGCTGCAGCTTGCATTGCAGATCCTGCACTGAGCAGCCTCCTGGACTGGTTGACTTCAAGTGTCCTTTCTACACCAGATACAGTACTGCCTTTGTCATGGTATTAGAGGGAAAGTTTGAGTTTACCTCATTCTTTTTGTTGCTTCCTTCATCCCAGAAGTCTTTTCCTCTCACTCCAGCAAAACTCCCTCAGAAGCAATCTCAAAATCTTTTGATTTTGGGATTTCCCCTCCTTCCTTCCTTCCTTCCTTCCTTCCTTCCTTCCTTCCTTCCTTCCTCTCTTAGAATTAAAATGCTTCAGTAACAATGGATCCAGTGGTTGACCTGGTTGGCTAGTAAAGTTAGCATTGCATTCATTTTTTCTTATGATGCTGAAATGAATGAAGATCAGAGGAAATATTATTCCTTGGACTTTTGAAAATTTAAACAGCCACATTGTTTAAGTGCTAAGCAGAGATTCTTTTTGAAGTTGGTGATTCCTTGCAAGATCACAACAATTCAGTTATAAATATGAAACTTTAATGCCCATTGAGCAGGACACCATCAGCTACTTCTCCACCTGGACTTCTCCTTTGGGACATCTAGAAAGATTTTTTATTTAAAGGCATGCACCTTAGCAATCCTTAGAAAGCTTTTGAGATGTTTTTCCTTGTTAGCACCACTAGCATTGTATTGTTGTCTATGTTATGCTCTCACATCATATCCTCCACCGTGTAAATATTCTGTTTGATTTTTTGAGAAGCAAAGTTTGTGTTCATAAAAACTTACTTTCAGGCTGCTTTTCAACATTTTTGTCAGTACCAAGACCCATTGTATCCACACAGAAAAGATAGTGAGGTGGTACTCCCTTCAAGAGAGATTTCATTTTGGCCTAGTTGGCTGAGTAACTTCGTTTTCTAGAAATACTGGTGGTAGGAATGTTTTTTTCCGAAAGGGGTGAAACATGATATATTGTTTGGGCCAGAATTATCAGTTAGCTTTCTTGTAACGCTGCTCCTCTTCTGTCATAGTCTTCACCTTGCTTCCATTGCTTCTTATCTTGTCTTTCTGATACACATTTTGTAATATATAACACATCTATAATAATAGAAGACACAGTAATTGTGGTTGTCACAGAGGTGGTAGTCATAGCAGAGTAATAATAGTAGTAGCTCCTTGCAGTAACAGTAAAAACTTTAAGCATCCATTTGCAAATTGCTCTTTGCAAGTTATATGCCAACTTTACAAACATTTATGGCAAAGGTGCTAATAATGTGACATTGTTATCTTTCCTTGGTAGTGGCACTTACTGCATGTAATAAACCAGTAAAACTCTGAGCATTTACAGCGCTCCAGATGTTTATGTGTATAATTTCAAACACTATTTCAAAAATAAGACCCTCATGCCTAAGTGAAAAAGTTCAGTGCCATTTTGCCTCTGCTTGGATGACATTAACTTTTTCTGTGCTGGTCTCAAATTGCTGTGCTGGCAGATTTGTGCTGAACCCAGAGGAAAGCACCATTATGCACTTTCCCTACTGCTAATAAGGAAGATGTATTTTGCCATAGCACCCAAGGGACAGGTTTTGTGCACATGCGAATAAAGACAATACCCACGGAGGGATGTCATTTCTGATTCTGGGAAATGGGATAATGATTATGCTGATGGTGGACTTAGTTAAGGCAGTTTTCAGGCCTAACTAAGGCAGTGATCATTCAGTGGTGTGTGTGTGTGTGTGTGTGTGTGTGTGTGTGTGTATATATATATATATATAGGGATGCAGGTGGCGCTGTGGGTAAAAGCCTCAGCGCCTAGGGCTTGCTGATTGCAAGGTCGGCGGTTCGAATCCCTGTGGCGGGGTGCGCTCCCGTTGTTCGGTCCCAGCGCCTGCCAACCTAGCAGTTCGAAAGTACCCCCGGGTGCAGTAGATAAATAGGGACCGCTTACTAGCGGGAAGGTAAACGGCGTTTCTGTGTGCGGCTCTGGCTCGCCAGAGCAGCGATGTCACGCTGGCCACGTGACCCGGAAGTGTCTCCGGACAGCGCTGGCCCCCGGCCTCTTGAGTGAGATGGGCGCACAACCCTAGAGTCTGTCAAGACTGGCCCGTACGGGCAGAGGTACCTTTACCTTTACCTTATATATATATATATATACCTACCACCAGGCCCACAACCTGTTCAGGGTTGTGTGAAGTCACACTTAACAACCTAGGAAGAGACCTGCTAGATACGCACAGAGGTCTATCCCATCCAGCATTCCTTCCCCACAGTGGCCAACCAGATGCTTATGGGAAGCCAACAAGCAGGACAAGGGAGGTAATCGCCCTCTTCAGCTGTTGTCTGCCAGCAGTTGGCATTCAGAGGCATTCTGCTGTTATGGTATGTATCCAGAATACCTGAGAGGATTCTGAGAGCGAGTCCTTTGTAAGGCTTGCACTTAATTCAGAGAGAGCAGGGTGGAGACCCAATCCTGTTGGGTGGTTTGCAGCAATGCATCCTATGCTTTGCAGTGGTGCTGAAAGGAAAGCAGGTGTTTTCATCCCAATGTTTGCACGCGTGCCAAGCATCCTTGATGCCCTCATGGCTCTGAGCCTGCTGCTTCAGCTGAAACTACGGGGGATTTTTGCCATCCCCTTAAATAAAAGGAGGGATGAATCAGGGCTGGCAAGAGACAACCTCCTTGGCATCAGCATTTCTCTCTTTCTGAAGCTGATAACAAGGAAACCCCAGGATGAGTCTTTGCGGCTAATGAGAACAGATGCTGGGCTTAACTCTCAATTAGAACTCTCACATCTTCTCCAAAGGCATGATCTCTTGCAGCTGGGAGGGGGAATCCTGACTTTTAGAAATATTTTCCACTGGCCTTTTCCACTTTGCAAACACTCTCCCTTGATCATCACTTATATCCAGAAGACAGTGGATTGCTCAGATCCATAAGAGCTGGGGCTCATTTCCAGCTCACCTATCAGCCACTGTGCTGTGTAATAATGGGGAAGCCATGTTCTGCATTTTGCTTTCTGCCTTTGACTCTCTCCTGGATTGTAAATTCTCAGGGACTTATCAGCATATCCCCAGGGTGTGCTCTACTTCTGCAGGCATAATGCAAGAGGAAGTGGAAGCATCATGCAAACGGAGGTATTGTCATCTAGAAAACTTTATTTCATTATATGTGCACAGCTATTGGAGGTAAGCCAAAGGTGTGTAGTTTCACCTGCCACATTATTCTTTGGTGCCCTTAACATCCTCATTTATGTGTCTCTTTGGCAGGGGAGAATAAGATGAAGAATTAAGCCTGCGCTTCCTAGGGAATAAATCCCACTGAACTCAGTGGGTTCTATATATTTATTGGTGGATTTTATGAGCTACCCTCCAGCATAAGCTCCTATGCACTGCACAGTGTACAGTTAAAAGTGTACAGTGTACAGTTAAAACAATGTGCTTGGTTTTATTTCTATACCACATTTCATTCAGATGAATCCTAAAGCAGCTTACAAACAATAAATAATATAATAGAACAACACAAATACAGCATAAATCATATAAAATAATTAACAAATCATCAGTGAAATAATTCTATAATTGTTAACTAAACAATAACTAAAGTGTTAACTAAACAATAGCTAAACAATAAGCTAAACATCACAATTAAAGTAAAAAATCATACTATATGATATGATATAAACACAGAAACAGCATCCATTCAATAAATCAGGCTTAGCCATAAAATAGCAAACAAAACTAAGATCCTGAAGTGCCTGGGCAAATTAGGAAGCCTGTTTGGCATCAAGAGACATCAGAATAGGCACCAAGCAACCCTGAGCACAGCAAGTGCGACATGTAACATCTGAGAAGACTCCTTCCTCTTGTCACCACCTGTACAACCACAGTTGGCAGTGGGAATCAGAGGAGGACCTCTGAGGATGCTTGTAAGGTTCAGGCAGGCTCATGTGATAGAAGGTGGTCCTTCAAGGAACTAAGCCATTAAGGGATTTACACTTCGAAGTATGACCAGAAACCAGAAGTCAGTGCAGTCATTGAAGAAGTGGTGAGATATACTATCTTCCAAATTAGGATACACTTTGGAAGATTTAAAAACAACAATTTTCATGGGTGATCTATTCTGGAGGATGCTCTTTCATGGAAATATCTACAAGAATCAAAAGCTTAATTTCCCCCTTGTGGTTATCAACATTCCACTAAGTGTGGCCTGTTATTTCTGGGAAAACTGGGGTGATTCTTAATCCAGCTCTTGAGTGCACAAAATGAGGGAGCAGGAATTTGACTCACTGCCATTCAATAAATGGTAGGGTGGGGATTTGATTCATTGCCATGACAACAGCAGTTGTATTGGTGGGGTATTATTGCTCCTTGTCATTGAATTACATAAAACTGAATGCTTCAGGGTTTCCTCAGGAAATTGCCTGGAGGAAGCTTTTTGAGGGAGATACCACTCTGTAAGCTCATCAGAGCAAGCCTTCCATTTATTATGCCCGGTATAATAAGAGCTTGATCTTGTTTGGAGTCCCTGAGCCCCCTGCTACAATAATAAATGAGTGACATAACTTTGGCTTGATGTCATTGCACAAGCTTTCCTCCCATCAACCCACCCACCCCCTCACCAATACCAGCATTTTACAAGTCCTAATTCCTTTCTCTTTATGATTGTTATTATTTATATTTCCCTGCTGGAGCTCCAAGCCATTGCAATGGAGCATTGGGTAATGACAGGATAATTGTTTGTTTTATTGATCATCACAAACCCGTCTGCATCTCCGTATGATTTATCATTTTCCCAGCCTCTTACTCCTCCTCCTCTTACTTCCTTAGCTATGGGAGCAGCAGAGCAGAGCTAATCCCTACTGGCTACAAACGAGCCAATTAATGACATGGAGGGAGAGAAGTTTCAGAAAGAATGAGTCCTTGTGCTACTTCCTAATGATTCCTCATTGATTCTGCTGAGCCACAGCAACTGAGTACAAGTCACCAGGCAGAAATGGGAAGCTGTGAAGGAATTTGTGATTACTTTAAGTGAGCAAAAGCTCAATCTTAAAACACAATAGGATAGAGAAACCAAACTCTACAAGTTTCTGGAGAGTGATCAAAGTACTCCTGTAACATGGTGGTTAAGAGAACAACCTGAGAGCCCCCCATAATCCTTACAACAATCCTATAATTTAGCCCAATATTATGAGATGCCAGCGAAGTTCTCCTGAGCCAGGCCTGGAAAAGAATTTAGGAGACTTTGCAGAAACCACTGTGCGATACAGCATCCCACACAAAGAGATAAGGGAAAGGGAGCAACCTTTCTATTTCCTCCACTTTCCTGGTGCTCCAACATTACTGCTGGACACAGAGATGACAGGAAGTGAGGTATTTGGGGTGGCAGAGTGGGGTGGTCATATAAATTTTTCCAGGTGTTGGACTGGCTTGGAAAATGTGGTGAAGTCCAAATCTGCCCCCCTGCACTGCCCCAAAGAAGACATTAATGAGTTATAGAGACATACTCCCCGCCCCCTCCAGACACACATTCTGGAAGAAAATTTCATCACCTGCTCTTACGCCATCCCAGGCTGTAAATGTGGCCTTTCCACCTTCCTTGAAGTCAAAGAACGAGTCTCCCACACTGTCTCATAGATACCAGCTGCCAAACCAGCCAACTCCTCCAAAGGGGTGGAGTCAGCTGCAAAACAGGCCTTGCCAGTCTTCAGATAACTTCCCTCTCCATTGTCTCAGCAGAGACTACAGCTAGCAGGGCTCTCTGTGGAGCTTTCCATGGTCCTGATTTCCATGGGTTCCCCAGGTAGGGAGAAATTTCCCATCTCCCATTATCATAATTCCTGTTACAGTTTGCAGCGGGGAGGAGCCAAGTTTGAGAAGGCACCTTCTAGATTCATTTAGGTGAGATTCAGTGTGGGGCTTCTTGGCCACCATCAGGACCATAAATAAAAGAAGCTGTCTTATACTAAGTCAGACCATTAGTCAATCTAGCTCAGTGTTGTGTACCCTGGCTGGCATTTCAGACAGAGTTCTCTCCCAGCTCTATTGGCAGATGCTGAGGATTGAACCTGGGACTTTTGGTATGCAAAATGTATACTGTCCTTCTACCACTGTCAGCTGTTAAGTTTCACAATCTGTTTCCATGTATTACAACTGCCTGGTATGTTATCAAACTCCGCTGTGGAAGTCATTGCCATCAGTTTGTCCCAATCATGTGAGACACTACTCCATGTTGTACACATACAGGTGTGTAATTAACACAGCTGGAATACTGGAGTTCCAAGAAGGACCTCCGTAGAAATGTGTGAATAAATCTCTCAAAGATTAAACTTTTAGAAAGGTGATCTATTCTATTCTATTCTATTCTATTCTATTCTAAATTTCTATATCACTCTTCATCTGAAGATCACAGGGTGCTTTACAATATGAATTGTAATATATGAATTTTCGTATATGAACCTACTTATCTGGGGATTTCACTTAACACAGTAGGGCTTACTTCTAAGGACATCTCAGTTGGCCCTGTAGGAATAATTGCAGGGAGCAAAATGCTTCAGTCTCCTCCATATGCCTACTAATTCAGCAACTTCTAACTGGGGGACAGTATGATGTATTGAACCCTAAGATCTTCATCCAGCTTAATGGGATTTTTCTATAATTTGATACATAACAATGTTCCAGTTGTCTAACACTATAATAACAGTATTATTGTCTTAACACTTCTGGGATGTTCGCTGTACTAGAAAATATGATTAGCAATTTCCAAAATAAAGAGTGTGTTCCCACCACCTGCATTCTAACCATACCTAGAAGGCATCTTTTTCTATTGAAAATAACTTCCTGTCATCTAATATATATCTGCACTCTGAATCACAATGAGATTGTAATCACTGAAATAGAAGGTTCTTATTATTAATACTGATGCTGTGTGTTTCTGGATTTGAAAGTAAACTTTGTTATCGACTCCAAGTTTCTTAATCTTATTTTTGTGATGCCATGTTTTGCTGTAGCAAATCCATCTGAGCATTCTTCAGCTTTAATTGACTAACCTTTTTATTTTGACTATGGCTTTCTTTGTCACACTCCCTTGTTTGTCCGCCTGCCGCTTTCCCTTCTTATATATTGAATCTACAGAGTCTCCATCCAAATCACAATCATCCTCCTTATACCTTCTAGTGTCTGTTGATGCTCAAATCTCTGCTCCCCGCCTTTTACCATTTTAACCCATTGCATTGCCAACCTGGTGCCCTCCAGATGATTTTGAATATATATATATATATATATATATATATATATATATATATATATAGTAACCTACCTTAAGATCTTATAGTGAAGGGTGGCTTAGAAATCTAATATTATATTACTACTACTACTACTACTACTAATAATAATAATACAGTTCCTATCAGCTGCAGCCAGTACAACATTGGAACTGACTGATGGGAACTGTATCCAGTATCTTGGTAAAGACTGCTTTAAATAATAACATTTTGCAGAAGATCATATACTGCACAATTGTATAACAGAAATGAAACTACTACAGTAAGTCATTATAGCATCAAGGAATCCTATTGAGAATTTTTTTCATACACACAAAATAAGTGAAGAGAAAACTAGAATAAAATATATTGTTTATATTATAGCAGCCTGTTACAAATGAAGCGGAAGTCAGCACAGTATGTTATTTTAGCCCAGTCTTAACTTATCTTTCTGGGTGACTCATAGCGGTATGTAGGGTCTTTTCAGGTGTTGGCAGAACATTTGAAAAGTAAAGTATGCCGACATAAAGGCTAGGCTAGTAGTGCCATGTTTCACCATTTATCACTCACCATTTATTATCATTTATCACTCTCAGGTTTTAGCTGCTCGGAATAGGAACCACTTGTTATTTGGCCAGTAAAGTGACAAAACCACTAAAGCAATCAGCTTTACCATTCTGTTTTCCGGGTGACCCTATGGAAGGGAAAGAGGATTTTCCTAGAACAACCTTCCTCATCTTGAAACCCTCCCACACACTCCAGAGTTTTTGAGTGATGACAACTCCCATCAGCTCTGACCATTGGGCTAGCTGAGTCTGATGGGGAAGACCATTTGAAGAGTTGCAGGCAGAGATTGTGTGGGTCAGGGTGGAAGCTTGTGGAACCAGAGGCCTGGCAAAAACAAGTGTGCTCCGAGTTTGTAAGATTATGGATCTGCACTGTTTCTGAACTAGGGCTAGCACGACTTGATCCTCTTATTTCTTTGCAACCTGGGCTGTCAATGGCCAGGTAAAACACAGGTCTCTCCTTCAGGAGAAACTCATTCTACCTGTACTTCACACTACTAAAGGTTCCCAATAAATGCAAACAAGTATGTTATGAACAAGCACTATTTTCATCTCTTAAGGATCATTCTAGAGAATATTGTACCACTGGTGTCACAATCTAGTCAATACAATTGAAACATCCTTTCTGTATGGAAGTGAATGGGATATGTTGGATAGCTTAGCATTGGGCAGTTGTTTTAAAATACATGATTTCCCTAGAGGTAAATCCAGAATCCTTTCTATACAGATTTCTGAGATCACAAGATGAATTTTGGGTTTTGAATCCTAGATTTGCCTCTTGAAAACTATGCATGCTACTCTTCAGCTCCCAGATACTTTTCCAGCAATTTTATTCCATTTTCTCTTTAAAATTTGGACAAATTATCTTCTTTGGTGAGTTGGCAGCGAGTGCTTTGACAAATTAAATCCAGTGGGAAGATGGAAAAATGCCATGTTTGAATAGGGTTCCAAGAAGCTAGGGCCTCAAGATACAAAACCACAAGAAGTTTAGCAATTACATTTTGCAGCAATTACCTTGATTGTCTCTTGGAATCTTTGCCATAAATGTGCCATGAAAAAGTATAGCTTTTAAAATAATGATTTTTTCCCCTTTCTCTTAATCACTTTCATCATACCAGGGAATAGGATTTAACAGAATTTATATACCGCTTGATTATAAAAACCTCTAAACAAACAAACAAAAACTAAGATAAAATTATCAATTAACAACAGTTTAAAACAGGCAATTAAAAATATTCAAAAAGATAGTTAAAATCTGCAGTAAGCTAAACATCTTACATGACTGTATAAAGGTAAAGGTACCTCTGCCCATACGGGCCAGTCTTGACACACTCTAGGGTTGTGCGCCCATCTCCCTAAAGAGGCCGGGGACCAGCGCTGTCCGAAGACACTTCCGGGTCACGTGGCCAGCGTGACAAGCTGCATCTGGCGAGCCAGAGCCGCACACGGAAACGCCGTTTACCTTCCTGCTAGTAAGCGGTCCCTATTTATCTACTTGCACCTGAGAGTGCTTTCGAACTGCTAGGTTGGCAGGCGCTGGGACCGAACATTGGGAGCGCACCCCGCTGCGGGGATTCAAACCGCCGACCTTTCAATCGGCAAGCCCTAGGCGCTGAGGCTTTTACCCACAGTGCCACCCGCGTCCCAGGTACATGACTGTATAGGCTACCTAAATGAAAATGTTTTTAGGTGCCAAAAAGTGTACAGCAAAGGCACCTGCCTGATAATCGATAGGCAGGAAGTTCCAAAATACTGGTTCTATGCTAAAACAATTGTCTTCTTACAAGCATGGAATGAATATTATGTGCCACCTGTAACAGTGCCCAAGCCACAGATCAAAGGGTTGTGTTGGCATCCGTCTGTCTCAAGAGACAATGGAGGAGTGTGCCTTTTGGGTGAAGTCAAACTGTTGGAGAATTACAGCACCTGCTGTGGCTGTAGATACCAAAGTGGGAGAGACATGTTTTATTGCAGCTGGGTCAGATGAAGGTGTCTAGTTGTGCTGGAGAAGAAGCACCATGGTGTTTCTTCTCTCTGCCTCCTCCTAGCAGTAATTTCTCCTCTGGTCACTGCTGTGGATACATGGCCTGACTGTCTGTCTCCAGGCATTGCAGTCATCTGCAAGGGATTCCCTCATGGCATTGATGTTGTCAGTCCTGATTGATGTTGCCAGCCTTCATGTCACATTTGCAGACATCTTTGTAACACAGAGTTGGTCTGCCACCGGACCTGGTGCCTGAAGCCATCTCCCTGTAAACCACTTCCTTGGGAATCTTTCCATCTTCCATCTTCTAAATTTCTCTGTGTTTAATTTGTGGGTACAAGTTTTCCTATCTGAAAAAAAGTATTCAGCACCGTAAACATCTTAGTTTTTTAAAAAAGGCAGCATCCATATTTTCTAGTCCTCATGATTATGATAATTTTAAAAAAACAAAACAGAAATGACTTCCCCTGTTCCATAGCCCTTTCTCACCAACATCCTTGTTCCAAAGTCTAATTAAATCACAACAAATTAAGTAATGTTAAATATATACAGCTACAACTAATTTTTATAGGCCTATTGTCTTTGTCCATGGAGTTTTCTTGGCAGGGATACTGGAGTTGCTTGCCGATTCCTGCTCCAGGTGGATCACGTTTGGTCAAAACTCTCCACTATGACCTATCCATCTTGGGTGGCCCTGCACGGCATAGCTCATAGCTTCTCTGAGTTATTCAAGCCCCTTCACCATGGCAAGGCAGTAATGCATAAAGACAGGCATGCCTGGCGTGCTCTGGTCCATGAGGTCATGAAGAGTTGGACACGACTAAACAACAGCAACATAACTAATTTAAATAATTTACTCACCACAAATTGTGTAGCAGTTTTGCTTAAGGCTCTCCAAACCATAACACTTTTAAACTGGGTAAACCAAAGCACACTACTGCATCCTAGGGAAGCCCTGCGCTCTGTTCCAGTGATCTACATATGATGATTATTTTTTACAAGTGTTGAACACTTTGCAAGTCTCTACCAGGCAAAAGGACAAATTATCTCTTCTGCTAGCCCACTCATTGTTATGGCCTCTCACAGCTCCCATGTGGCAAATATTTCCCATCTAGAATCTGTTTCCTTCTCTGTGGCCAGGAGCAAAAAGAAAGACAGCAAATGCTTTGGACATCTTACAGCACTGACATATTTTGCTAAATCTGTCTGTTGACTCGACACACTGCTTCCCAGCAAATGAGCTGGTGCCATCAACCTGGAAGAGGCATTTGAACAAATGCTCTGGCTTTACAGAAAGCCCTTCCGCTCCATTCAGCCAGGCCACTTAGTACAGTGCTCAGGTCAGGGACAAGGATCTTGGAACTGTGTGAATTAAGCTCTGATGGTTTGTATGCAGCAGAATGGAAATTTCAGTTTTTTGAAGAGTTTTCATAATGCATCAGGGCACATCGGATGCAAAGGAAACAGTCTGGCAGAATTGCATTAATTTTCATGAATCTGACGGCTTTGGAAAATCATGAAAACTGCAACATAATGAAAGCCTGGAAGGGAAAAACCTGCCCTCTTTCTCACTGCTGGAGAATCTGCATGTGGATTTCATCAAAGGAGAGCGCTGATGAGATTCAGAGCAGGGGGGTGGGAATTAACCCCTTGGAGCACAAGTCCGGGTGTAGAATTGACAGGGCACCAGCAGCTCCCATCCTCCTGTAGGGACAAGGAAATGCCTCAGAGAAGGTCTGGGCACCATCGCTGCAAACTCATTGTGTGACATGGCACAATGCTACCAGCAGAAATTAAGAGATGTGTTTCTTTCTTTCTGCTCTCTGCAGTGTTTGCCCAGGGCTATGCTTGGCCCTTAGCTCTCATGCCATGCATGGTGAAAGCAGTACAATGGGGTGGGTTACAGTGGTTCCTGGGAAATCCTATACACCCTTTTGTTTTAGCAAGGTTTTAGTTTGCCTCTCTGTTGCTAACATGTGAAATTGAAAAAACCTCATTCAAATATCTCACCATTCCTGGAATAGGGACATTATTTATATTTGTGTATTTAACTCTCTCTGCACCAGAATATCAAGACAGCAGAGAACAGGATTAAAAGCCAAGTCAAAGCCACTCAGGTTCCTGAAAATATTTGCCTCTGTTAATTTTTTGGAGGTTCATGCCCAGCCTCAGTAACCAAGTTTCTTTCTGGGAGTTGGGGCCAGCTTATAAATAGGGGGTGGAGCCAACAATAGCCAGGCAGTCGGTTCTGGAGATTCACCCTCCCTACCCTCCCTTTGCTTAATGTTTCTTGTTTGCACGTTAACTTTTTCTTCCTGTTTAGAGGGTGCTGCTATGATCTTTGACTGGTTGCTGTTGAAGGACCGGGAAGAAATTTTCCTGCATTGGCAGGTTTTGTCTTCCCCGTAGCAATTCGCCACAACTTTGGCGGTTATGGCCTTGGGTGGAATCCTTTTGTCTTTTCTTCCCTATATGGTGTGTGTGTGTGAAAGGGTGACTCACCCCCCTGTGGAGGTGATTCCAGGGTCCCCCTCTTAAAGGGGTTATATATATGGGTGTCACTGACCATACACTGACAGGTCGTCCGTGAACTACCCTGCATGCGGGGATATGGGCTTGGCTGCCTGCCTGCTACACTTACATCTCGCAGAGCACCCCCATATCCCATTTACCCTGATGAGCCCCAGACCCCCCCAGCTGGGGGGCTGGGAGGGATACACGCCCAAGGCCTAAGGCAAGGTCTTCCTACATTCAGAAGTTTAATAAAGTTGTGGCTAATTTTAATTCCATATAACGTTGTCAGAGTCTTTATTCCTTCCTTATGATCCCTGGGGGCTGGGGCTGTCGCTGCCTGGTCATGCAACAGAAACCCTGCATCACCTCTCTTATTTCTTCATTACATGGGGCTTTCTGAAGTATGCACAGCCTCTAGGGGACCCTACATTGAACCAAGGGACAGATACCCTAACATTGACATCAAGAATAGGTGAGGTGATATAAGGTTTCTAAACACTTTACTGCAGTGATGGCCTTCTGTTCACTCATTGTGATCCGCAGAAGTTGCAGGCACTTCCCAAGGACATGATATTTCTTTTCTTTTTTTTTAAGGCATGAGACGAATTGGTAAGCCCCAGAATAAACAGACGCTCCTTCCCTTGGTCAACAAATTTCAGATCAGATACAAAAGTCTTATAACATGTAGCTTGCAAAAGCATGCTGGGTGGATCTGTGTATTTTGTGGAGGTGTCATGCTTCCTCTCACCGTACCTCTAGGGTTCATGCAAATGGGGGGGGGGGTATGTTTCTTCCCCTGCATAAAAATGTACATTGTCCTGGACAAAATTCAACATTTCTCCAGACCAAATATACTAATTTTCCCACAGCCTTTTGTGTGAGCCTCAGAAGCGAGGAAGTCCGAGTCACATAGAGGTGCAAAGTCACACAACGGCCACAGGGCAGGGCAGGGCCACTGTGCACCCAACAACTTCTGCTACCACTTGTTCGTAGGATCCTATAATAAGGCAGGTTTTTTTTCTTAAATAAACCCAAACCTGAAACCTTTCTGAGGGTATTTTTATAGGGTGTACAAATGAGCATCATTTTGTTACTGCTCTTGCTGACTGTGAAGCAGCCAGCAATTAACAGCCACTCTTCCGGGAGCTTTGCTGACATCATCACTGATGCCGAGAACAAACAAAGCTGGGAGTTGGTGTTTTTTTTTCTGTTTTTTGTTTTGTTTCTTTGCAGGATAAAAGCACCATATACATGGAGTTTGTTGTTGTTAAATAAAAATAACCAAGCTAATTTCAGCTTCATTTAAAAGACATGGGGAATAACGATTGCTTACTGAAAAGAAAAGAACAAAATCAGTAAGTGGGGGAATCATTTTTCAGGCTTCTGGAATACTTTTTGCGAACAATGGCACAATAAACTATATTTAAAAGTGCTACTCACTTCTCTTTCAACTCATGCTTTAGTCTAATTGAAAAAAGCAACTTTTGGGTCAAAATCCTCTTCTCCCTCTGCCCTTTATTTATGAGGTAGTTGGTTGCTTCATCAGGCTATCTGGTTTTTTTAAGGCTAGTAATAAGAGGTAAGTTCACTTAACTACTAAACATGTTAAGGATGGAGATTTAAGTGCTCTCCCTAGCTCCTTAAGGTGCCTATTTCCTCAGTCAGAGCCACCACTTTTGACAAATTGAGACATTACAGAAGACATGGGTCTACATAGAAAACAGCATTCTCAGGCAGGCCTAGGTCTCCCCTTCCCCCCCTTGATGGGACATCATAATGCTGTCAGTTTCACAGCAAGAAATAGAATCTTGGGCTACTTGGTCTGATCCAACAAGGCTCTTCTCTATTGTTCTCTTGGAAGGGCAGCAGCTGCTCACCAAAAATTTCAAACTGTGTGCATCACACATCCCATCCATAAACGTTTTGTTGTTTTTTTCCGTAGGTGACAATCCACCAACAAGGTCTCCTGCAGAAGTCCAATGAATTGTAATTTGCCCTGTGATCTTCAAATGAAGGACAGGATAGAAATTAATCATTAATTAATTAATTAATTAATTTCGATATGGCCCTTCATTAATTAATTAATTAATTGAAATGAATGGGAGCTTAACACAAGAACTATGCTACACAATAGTTTCCCAGCAGATTCTGCCCACTGCTCATTGCATTCCTGGCAAAGTCATTAGAGAAGCTATCAAATGACCATCTCAGACAAGGTTGCTGTGGTTCCCGGAAAGAAAGTAGGTGATTTCAAAAAGATGTCCAACTAATATTCTGCTGTAGTTTTCCACAGAGTGACAGATTTTACAAGCATTTGGCCCAGTATGCACGATGCAATTTGGGTATTTTGCCTACCTAGTGAAACCTTCCCAGTTGGTTTACTGAGCGATTAAGCCTATTCCTCTGTGTTACCCAGAACCATTATGCAATGTTAAACAACTGTCACCACCTCGGAAACAGTTGCACGCTCCTAGATAGGACAGAAGAGTCTCATTATGGAAGCAAGATTAATCCTGCGAGCTAGGGGGCGTGTGGGGAACAGACATTCTCTGTCTCTTCTATGGAAGTAAAAAGAACAGGAATGCCACATAACTGATGACACACTGCATTTGCATTTTGTTCAGTGCAAAGCCACGAAGGTTTTGATGCTAGCACAATCCAAAAATTCAGGTCTCTTTGTAGAAATGCAAGTTGCTAATGTAACTTTGACACAAAGGACAGTACGTGTATACATATGGATGTTGGAAAGACAAATTAGATTGCTTGGTTTTGCATGTGAAATTTCCTGATGGGAAGCAGCAAGGGAGAGCTGGGCTTAAAATTTGAGCCACTCATGGTTCTCCCGGCCGTAGACTTGGGACAAATGGTGACATTTTGGTAGAACAGAGTGGGTAGGGTCATATATAAACAAAATATATTTTGGACTGTATGTGATCAGGCTTCAAGAGTGATCTCCACATGTAGACCAAGTACAATGATCTCCACATGTAGACCAAGTACAATGCTGTAAATCACTATTAGCCATGATGGCAATATATCGCCTCTTTTATAAGGACCAGTGAAAATCAGGTATGAGTGGGAGAGTGCTATTGCACTCAAATTCTGCTTATTGTGTTACCAAAGACATGTGATTAGTTGCTGTGAGGAGAGGATTCTGGAGGAGATGGAGTTTTGCTTGATCCAACAGACCTCTTCTTATATCTTTATGCATTTTTGTAGGCTCTCTATGCAACTTAGAACAGTTGTATATGCACACCTTGCAACAATCCCCAGTCCCATGCTTCAAATTATTCCTCCACTGCACCTATTTATTTGATCAATTTAGTATTCCTGGAACTGGTACTGAGGCTTCCTGCCTCCAATCGGAATGAATGCTCAATAAATAGCCAACATAATTGAATCTCTCCTGAAAACAAATCAGGGTCAATGCCCAATAAACTGGTCATCTGGAAACGCCCAAGTCTCCAAATGGCCACTTAATCCAGTTCTTCACCCAAGTCTCCCACCCTTTTGTTGTTTGTGTATTTCTTGGCTCCAACACAAGGAGGCTATTTCATTTGTTTAACCATCTCACCTCAATGAACTTATCCCACAAACTGCTACTCTGCTGTATCAAGCTCTCACAGACATGCAGAACCTTGCAGAAAACTCCACAAATCACACTAATGTTCTCTTAGCAGTATAGCTGCTGCTGCAGCTCCTCTGGATAGACCAGAGAATGTCTAAAACCAGCTACTCTTGGCTTTATCTCACATTTAATGAGAATCTAAGTTGTAACTATTCCAAATTCTGAAGGTTCCCTGCTGATAACAAAGGATAGAATCATAGAATCATAGAATCATAGAGTTGGAAGAGACCACAAGGGCCATCGAGTCCAACCCCCTGCCAAGCAGGAAACACCATCAGAGCACTCCTGGTTGTCAAGCCTCTGCTTAAAGACCTCCAAAGAAGGAGACTCCACCACACTCCTTGGCAGCAAATTCCACTGTCGAACAGGGGTCCGTGATATCATCTCACCAGGGAAGATTAGCTGAGTGAGACAACCAGAAACTTTAATAGAAACTAAAAAACCTGCTGACCAGCAACACCTCCTTACCCCCTAAATATGACTGCAAGGCTAGCCTCTCTGGCTTTCCCCAACTTTTGTAAAGGAGGTGAAGTAGAAAGAACTTTCAGAAATCTGAACATACAGCAACACTGCGGTGGCTGTAATGTGTAGTCAAGATCTACTACTCCATCAAACCCTCTGTTACAGTAAAGAAGCACTTCATGTTTTAATTTTTGACCTGATTTTACACAAGCAGGTCTTATTTTAGATGATTTCACAGAACACAATCAATGTCCTATTTTCAGAAACACGCCTCTTCCCAGGCACATTGCTCAACAGTGTCCTCCATTTTGGAAATGCTGATTTGATGGTATTTTCCGCATAACTCTGACAACTACCACATGGGAACTGGACAGTAAATTTTCAGTTACCACCCACAATCCAGACAATGGGATTTGCAAAGTCCGCAGATGACACTATATTTGGAAATAGCACAGGACCCAAAGGTAGCTATTTGTCTAGGCAGCAAATCCCACGTGCAGAAGAAAGCAAATTGAACTGGAAAACCTTATTAAGCATTTTACCTGATTTTGATCTCATTTGCATCAAATAAATCCAGAAGCAACTGATATGAGCAAAGGAAAATCAAGCCCACTGGTGATATAGTACAGCATTAATGTAATTCCAGCAAGATTTACTCTTAAGCTGCGCCCTAATTATTAATAGCTTTAGGACACCTTAAAATTGTCCAAGATATGATTGACATATCCTATACTTGATGTGGCATCTTATATGTTCCTGTGAAATTCACTTGATCACACATTCATTTCTTGATCAGAAATGTCAAATGCTTTGCCTTATATCTTGAGTGTATGCTGTCCTACTCCACTAAACTCCATTGCTGTTGAAATGGTGGTTAACTTTATGCCCCATCTGCTGCTCACCATGGCATAGCCTGGTGAATTTTTTTATGATCTCACTGTACTTCTTAAACAATACAAGACAGAATCCCCAAGGTCTGCCCCTGACCCATATAATACGTTGTTTTCTATACATACTTGTTACAGTACTAGGCAAATATTTAGTCTCTTGGAAATCAGTACCAACCAACTCTAATTTAGTCAAGGATTACACTGTAGTTTAACAATGCTACATTTTTGTCTGGTATTAAAGCAACAAATCTTGATACTATTAATTACCATATTCATTTTTCAGGATATTTAAGGAACAGGGATTAAGAAGGCCAATGGGTATGATGAACACAACCCATTATGTTCTGCATTTTCTTCCTGCACTGCCCCAACATTGCAATCAAATGTCCTATCCTGTTTTACAGTACCATAACCTGTACTAACTGCCAATTTCCATAAATCACACACACTAGGAGAAAAGAACCAGCCCCTCCGACAATATGAGGAAAAAAAAGTCTAATTTGGTTCACCATGTGATCAACCTATGTCAGTATTGTGTACCTGAGGTTAGAGAGTAGGTGATGAGAAAACTACAATTGGCTGATGGGAAGCACGGGCATGCCTGGTGGATAAAGCCTTAAATAAGTCATCTGAATTCCTACCTCAACATCAACTGTGCGTGTAAATAGCATGGAGTTTAGTTTGACCCAACTATAAAGTCATTATGGGGCTTGAGGGGAAGGGCTGGGACATCTGGCATTAAAATAGTTGTGGCTAGTTCATCTTCTTTTCATCCCTCCCTTCCTCCCTTCCATGGATGAATGTAACAATATTTTATTATGTTTTCCTGCCCAATTTCTGGGAAAACATTATTTCTTTCACAGTGTTTCAGCAGGTGGTAACTTCTTGTTTCTGCTGGTCCCTTCTGGAATATGTTCAAGGAGCTACAGCTGCAGGATTTTCCAGAGTTCTTTTATTGAAACATTTAGAAAACCCTCTGGGAAGTGTGTATCTCTTGTACTTGCAGCAAGGGAAAAACCAGTCACTGATAGGTTCTGGAACAGAAATACCAGGGGCACCACATCAGATTTCAGTGGTGGGGTAGAAAGAGGGGGTTGGGAATCAGTAGGGGAAAACAAGATTCAGAACAATGCTCAGAAGTTTTCCCTTGGATATATTCAATACTAAGTTGCAAAAACAAAACCTCAGTATGTTTTGAGGGCATGCATTCTGCTTTCTTTTGTGTTTCATTATAAGTATAGATTCACATGTTGTTGTGTTGTTTAGTCGTGTCTGACTCTTCGTGACCCCATGGACCAGAGCACGCCAGGCACTCCTGTCTTCCACTGCCTCCCAGACTTAAAGCCCAGACTTATGCCTAGAAACACGACATAAAAGGCACTCTGAACGAGCCCTTAGAGATAAAGGATCCTGCGAATTAAAACACATCTTTGGTTTATTTTGGCCCGAATGTAGGTGTGGTGAGAATCTAACGAACCCAAAGTTCTTTAACCTCAGAACATGCCTTCAAAGGATATGAGTAGTGTGTTGTTGTTTTTTAGTTGTTTAGTCGTGTCCAACTCTTCGTGACCCCATGGACCAGAGCACGCCAGGCACTCCTGTCTTCCACTGCCTCCCGCAGTTTGGTCAAACTCACGCTGGTCGCTTCGAGAACACTATCCAACCATCTCGTCCTCTGTCGTCCCCTTCTCCTTGTGCCCTCCATCTTTCCCAAAATCAGGGTCTTTTCCAGGGAGTCTTCTCTTCTCATGAGGTGGCCAAAGTTTGCTTCAGGATCTGTCCTTCCAGTGAGCACTCAGGGCTGATTTCCTTCAGAATGGATAGGTTTGATCTTCTTGCAGTCCATGGGACTCTCAAGAGTCTCTTCCAGCACCATAATTCAAAAGCATCAATTCTTCGGCGATCAGCCTTCTTTATGGTCCAGCTCTCACTTCCATACATCACTACTGGGAAAACCATAGCTTTAACTATACGGACCTTTGTTGGCAAGGTGATGTCTCTGCTTTTTAAGATGCTGTCTAGATTCACATAAGGGACATAATTTCAGATAACAATGTATGTTCATTTTTCTTTAAATGATTTTTACAAAAAGAAAGACAATAGAATAAAAAGAATAACAGCAGATATATACATAGACACCTTTGTCCTAAAAGTAACTATTTATCTGATTCTTAAATCACGACCAAGTAGACTCTCTTCTGTTTCCCCACTAACCAGACTGCCTCCTTTACCCTCCGTGTATTTTAATTAATAGAAGTTGCTGCCTGGGAGAAAGCTGTGTGGGGAGGGCCAAAGCTCAGTGGTAGAGCATCTACTCTGCGTGCAGAAGGTCCCAGGTTCAGTCTCCAAGTAGGCCTGGGAATGGCCCCTGCTTGAAACCCTGGAGATCTGCTGTGTATCTGAGTTAAATGGTATGGCGTGACTTGGTATAGGGCAACTTCCCATGTTCCTTCTGTGTTCCTAAGTTCCCTCTCACCAAATAAATGACAGTTATCAATTACAAGTTGTTAAAAAAAAACATACTCATGACCTGCACTATCAGGTCAGTTTTGAGGGTTATCTCCAGTATTTTGTCTCCAGTCATGGTTGGCAAGACCAGCATAATAGAATACATTCATGTGGAGTTATGAGTAACAGTCAGAACAGATCACCAGAATTCTGCCGTGTTCTTTATTCTGGCATTTGCTTCATAAGCATGAAAAAAATGACTTTTCTTTTCAACGCCCTGCTCTTGTCTGTTAAAGTAGGGACATTATTACTTATTTGCCTACCTACCAGCAAGGGTATGAGTTTTAATTTATCCCTGTTTGTAAAGTGCATACAGATCCTCAGGTGATGAAAATGATTGACATGTATATGACTCACAAATAATATTTATCCCAGCAGAACAGCTGTCAGGAAAAAGGTGAGGCTTGCTTTTTGCACTTTAGGAAAGTCAGTGTAATTACAAAAACCTTGATCTATATTTTGAAGCCATGCATATCAAGCACACTCAAGCATTATTATATTTTTAGCTTTTCTTACATCAGTATCTTTTTTTAAGTAATCGGCTTTGAATGAGTTAAATACAATAACCTGAAGTGATGGGTGGGGTTGTTGTTGTTGTTGTTGTTGTTGTTGTTGTTGTTATGTAACATATAAGAGAGGGAGAAGGTGCTTGAACCAAGAGACAAGAATTTGCAGTCTGCATTATTCCAAAGAACTGTCAGGATTTTATGAGAAGAGCTATTTTGGAGCCTTGAGACTTTCACATAGATTTCCTTGTATATATTCTGCTAGTGACAACTCCTAGTAACAACTGTGTTCAAGATAGGGCAGATTTCACTGACCGAAGCAGCCTGTATGGGCCAAAATGAAGCAGAAAATGGAATGTCTCTTCACCTGAGGAATATGGTTTCAAAAACTTTTCAATATATACTGGTGATTCTGATATTGTTATCCCACAAAGTGGCCAACTATTTTCTTATGTCAAATTGTCATCTACATCCGTAACTTGTGGTCAATGTTTTGAATTGATTTTAAAAAAACTGTGTGTGTGTGAGAGAGAGAGAGAGAGAGAGAGAGAGAGGGCATCCACATGGTTTCTGCTTAGAATGAATTCTGTAGTCCTAGACTCTTACAGGGGTAAGATTTATTTCTGGGATATTTTGGAGTGAACCAGCGATACAAAAAAATGCTTAACAACAACAACAATCATACTTAAATATTTAATAACTGCAACTTAATAATGACAGAATAATATGCTATAAGTAAAATTATATAACTCTGTAGTCACTCTTTCGTAAATCCCTTATAAGTTCTCAAATGTTCATAACTCCAGCACTTTAGCTGTCATTTCTCTCCCTCCTTAACATACTCTCCCGTTTTCCTGCTAATCAGTCACACTCAGCCACTCACTCACTGCACCCAGCCCAACTGGTCATGCCCTATATAAGGTTCACTACACATGTAGATCCCCTTCATGGATCACTGACTTGCCATGGCAAAGGGGCTTGAGTAACTCAGAGAAGCTATGAGCTATGCCATGCAGTGCCACCCAAGACGGACAGGTCATAGCTGAGAATTTAGACTAAATGTGATCCACCTGGAGAAGGAACTGGCAAACACTCCAGTATTTTGCCAAGAAAACTCCATGGACATAAAAAAGGAGAAGATTTGAGAAGAAAGTGAGAGTTTCCAAGGCATGCTCTGGTTCATGGGGTCACAGAGAGTCGAACACAACTAAGATGACTAAACAACAACAACATATGTAGATGTCATATGAAAGGTCAAGTATGAGGCTTTTGGAAAGATGCTGTGCTTCCCCAGGTTGTGAGAGCATTCTAACCTTCAATGAAAAATTGCAATGAAAGACATGGATAGGCATCGATTAGGCTGAAACAGCCTTCAGTTCATTTTCATGCCCATGAAGTTCAATTTACAGTGACACCTTGTTCACTCTTGAGTGATCTGCCATCTATCAGTATATTCTCACAAGTGAACTTGGCAATGCAGATGGGGCAAAACTGAAACTATTTTACAAATATATGCATAAAATAATTGTCTCCAGAGGCAGAAGGGTAACATTGAAAGGAACACACAATGCCTTTTGCCAGGGCCATAGCTGGGGACAAGCAGGTGAATGTAGCTGGTGTGAACCCCTCTCCCCATGAGCTGCAGTGGTATTTGAAATGGTAACTATTTCAACTGAAGCGGCCATAACTTCTATAATATATAGGATGCATGCTACAAGCTGCTGAAATGTGACTGCAAAAAGTCTAAGACTGCAAGCAATCTCAAGAACACCCTTTTTACCATGATGTGTGCAAATTTCAAAAGCAACTGTCAGTTTTGATGTGTGCATATATTCCTCATATGAAAGCACAAAGTTTCAGAAAATTCTATTGGGTACTAAGTATTAAACTAAGTTTTACTTGGCATAGACCAGGCATAGGCAAACTCCGTCCCTCCAGATATTTGGGACTACAATTCCCATCATCCCTGACCCCTGGTCCTGTTAGCTAGGGATGATGGGAATTGTAGTCCCAAACATCTGGAGGGCCGGAGTTTGCCTATGCCTGGCATAGACCTACTGAAATTAATAAACATGACTAAGTTAGGCCATTAATTTCAATAGATCTACTCTGAGTAAAACACAGTTGGATACCACCCATTGATTTGAAGTTATATCTGCATGTTATATCCTAATGTAGTAAATGACATTTTTACATGTATTCTTCATGCATTTTCATAATCTTCTACAAGTAGTTCACTTGTGGGGTTGTGACAAAATTTAAAATTTTTGGAACTTTGTCTATGAGGACTTAAAAAAATAGTTTAGACAAACATTTGTGAAGAAGCCAGAATGCCTTTCTTCTAGGTATTCTAACAATTGATATATCAAATGATAAAAGGAGTGTGTTCCTATATGCTACAGCTGCAGCAAGAATGCTGATCACTAAAAATTGGAAAGGGGATAGGACACCTACAAAGGAAGAATGGCAAATCAAATTGTGTGAATATTTGGAATTCACAAAAATGACAGGATTAATTAGAAATCAACCAAAAAGGAGTGGGGCTGTTTTAAAGAGTGCCTGAAAAAACATTGCTCTCAAACAAAATCTTTGATGTGTTTTGACTAAAGTTTGCAAAGTAAATAAGAGATAGATAACATATATTATGTAAAAGAAGTGAAATAAGGAAAACAATACAGTTAAAAAGATAAGGAAGAAGTAAAAAGCAGCAATAAGGCGGAGGGAAGTCACTTGTGAAGAAGTATTGATTTATTTTGGTTTACATTCATGTATAAGTTAACATATTTTAGAATGGAAAATGTATATAATTAATCAATGTAAAACTCAATAAAGAATATTTTAAAAAAGCTAGTTCACCTTTAACAAGTGCAAAAGGTTTGAGTTTTCCCATTACTTTTTCTGAGTTGAAACAAATAGTATCTTATTATGATTGTTTGACTGTTTTATTTTAAATGTACATGATTACATTTTTATTTCTGTTATTTAAAATATTTCTGTACCAGCTTTCTAGAAAACATATTCAAGATACCAAAAACAGCATATATGATATAGATTGGTATGCAATCATAAATAAACCCTCTTCTGTTTTTACTTTAAACTTATCCCTGTTCCCCCTGTCAATGCACATCTTTGTTTTATTTTCTATTGGGTTTTATAAACAAGAATAATGTTATACAAACAAGTATACCAAGTTGTCTCATGTCATTTGTATATCACAAAAAATTAAACAACAACAACAACAACAACAACAGAGAAACAGCATTGTGTGCTTTCTAGTCTCAGGAATGAACCCATTATGTAGGCAGGTGAGCTGTTGCAGCACCATGGAGAGCTCAAAGTGACCCATTTGCTTTAGTGAGGGATGGAGATGAACCATGCGTTTGTGAGTCTCTGCCTTCAGTCCCCCTCTCTTCCACTCGGCCTCCTTGGTTGGACAATTGTTCTGCCTTGGAGATGGGTGACTCTCCTTCACTTCATGGCCTCCCATAGACTTTATGGCCTAGAACAGAATCCGGATAGAATAGAATCTGGATAGATAGAATAGGATAGAATCTGGTGTGCTGCCTGCACCATTGTACTGGCAAGGTAGTGGAACTCTTTGCTACTTAATGATATCAGCAAAATTAAGTGCCTGCTGTCCAGCATGGCTATGTCTGTTATGATCGACACAGCTAAGTTTTCTCTTAACACTTCCCAGCTTAGGGAGGCATGAGAGATTAACCATGTGACCTGAAATATGGGCATGTATGTTTTATGTATTATGTGTGTTTTATTGTGCTGTTTGTTATTATCATCACTTGGTTGCACACACCAAACAGGCAAATACACCTATGCATTATGAGCCAAACCAGGCTTCTCGGGGCTGTCCTTGTCTCAGGATCCTAGTGAGGAAGGGGCATTAGACGGGGAAAATCAGTGTATAGAAAGGTGTGTTTTGCTATTCTCTCAGATACCAATTCTGCCCTGCAAATGCCACCCTCCCCATCTGTTTTTAAAAGTTTCAAAGACAAGAAATAGCCAGTCGTGGCAAAAACTGCCAAGAGGGCATTTTCAGGAGAGGACCAGTAGATGTGGGAAGAGTTAAGCGCACGCACACACATCCCGCAGTGTGTGTTCGCTGAGGGGAAGAAATACAAGAGAGAGGACAGTTTTCAGCTGATGCCCCCAGCCTTCATTGTCATCACAAACTGTCACAGCTTTACCACCCTCTCCCTCAAGACCTGACATCCTTGATGAATGACATGTCCAGTATGTGTCAGCCCTTCAGCTACTCTCTCCGCACTCTTTTCAAAGCCATTTAACACCACTTTAACTCATCATGTACATTAGGGACAAGCAAACAAGTGTACTGATACTGGCCCAATTCGTGTAACGATTCTTTTGTCATGTGGATATGTTACTTTGATTTACAAAACAGTGAGGAACACTTGGGGAGAAAGAGCTACATTGGGAGGACAGATCTGAAAAGAGTTTGTGAAACAGGTGGGGGGGGATGTTTGGAAGAGGGTTCTGATAATTAAAATTATATGCAAATTATTTTTATGCTTTATGGTTAATCCTGTCCTAGTTACTTAGGGATAAAACCTGCACTTAATTCTTGAAGGAAGTCTTATTATGCATTCATTTGTCTCTATTCACTATTAATTCCTCCATTTATTATTAATACACTATGCGTAAGTCATTAAAAAAAACTCAATAAGGACTTTGGATTTCTCTTGATTTGCATGCAGCATAATTTGCATGCAGAATAATTTTTGTTAACATTTGAAATCTCAGGGGTTTCTCTAAAAAAATTATTTTTCTCCTCATTTCAAACATACCTCTCAAAGGAAATCTGAATATAAAAAGATGGGGATTTGTATTCACAAGAGTTCTGACTCCCATGATTTTATCACACACTAAAACCCTGAAAATTATGAGACTCACTGGAATCATGAGAAATGTGCCCGGCAGCACTTCTTGTAATCACTACGACTGTGTAGGATAACAAGGAGAAATATGTTTCTTTACTACTTCTTTATATGGATCGACATGGGATATGATGAGCCACAAATATATTAGAAAAAGGTAATCATAATTTATTTATACAGTTCATAAATTTACTAAGCACAGTAAATATTGAGCATAGGAGCTTAGCCATTTTTTAGAAGGCAATGTCTTCCTTACAAGTTCACATTGGTCAACCATTTTTTCTGATAGAATGTCAGTGGTAAGTGATCTGCACAAATTTAGCAGATGAAACTTTCATCATTCCTTCCATCTCCATGCTAGGGAAAACATTCACCTGCTAACTTTCTCTGTGATACTAATGTCACAGGAATCCTGCTGGGCAAACCCACTGGCAAAGCATCTTGCTCTTGTATCGGTGCAGGTCCAATTTCTAGGAGTGCTGAGGAAGAGACATGACTAAGGCTTGATCTACAGATGCAGCAGAATGAGATGCTAGAAGAGCACTATTTCACATTGCAGTACAATGTGTGCTGTAACATTTCTGAATGCTCCTCCTTGTCAAAACTCCCTGCATTTAGAAAACAAGCATACCAGGCAGAGAGATTATGGTGTTGTGGATTGGTTGGATACAGAAGAATGGTGGGAGGAACCAGCAGTGGAACCACCAATGGAAGAAGGCGCAGAGTCATTGTGGGATAGCAATGAGTAGTCACAGGGAGAAGAGGGAGAGGACTGGGAAGAGGAGGTGTCAGAAGCTGAAGGGGTAACAGGGCTCAGTGAGTAGGGAGCTTCTGTGGCAGAGAGAAGTCAAGAATCAGAGGCAAAAGCTGAAGCAGGTGAGTGAAGAGGTTAAGAAGCAGAGATGAGTCAGGCTGGTGAAGACCCACAGGTGTCTCCCCCCCCCCACCTGCTCTGCAAGCACTACCCCCGACTCCTAGAACCAGGAGAGGTATGAATCAGGCTGCACACACGTGCGGTCTCCGATTGCATGCAAGAAACCCTGGAGAGGAAGAGATATAGATGGCTGTAGGGAGGTGGGGACTTTTAAGTCTTGGCAACTGATTTTCTGGAGCCTATTCCAGGAAGAACCTACAGGGCATAAGCTACTGTGCTCATTAGGCCTGACACTCAGCCAAATCTGGGAAGATTTAAATCTGCCAATAAAGAGTTAACTCCGTTTTTGAACTGTGTGATTTACTGACTGGCTTGCTCTGTGGCAGCTGGCCCAGAAAGATTCTCTGTCAAGCTAGCTTTCAATTTCCGGGGACTATTTCAGGTATTTTGGAAAGTGTGGGACTGTACTTTATGTCACTTTTATGCTGTTTATTTATGTTTTATTATTTGCACACAGCCTTGGGATTTTTAAATGTTAAGATGACTTCAAAACCCAAACACTCTCGCCAGCTGGGATTTGCAGAACAGTGAAACCGCTGCCACATCTGCAGCCTGTCACTCCTGGGGCTCACAGCAGAAGGTGGGCAGAAGGGCAGGGAACAGGACAATTGGGCCCAGTCCCTGAGCCAGCTCCAAGCTGGCACAGTGATTCAATCTGGCCTTGATGCTGTAAAGCAACAGCAGTGAGAGAGCCACTAAGGATCTAGCAATTGGGGGTTTTCTGCTAGACTCTGCCAGTAGAGAACACACCAGCAAGAAGAATCCATCGATACTAATTTAAACATACTGTACATATTAATATAGATAGTCCATATGTCCAAATGGATATCCAGATGAGATTGATGATCATAAAATATATGCTCAGATGTGGAAAGGACAGTAAGATCTTCAGACTATTGAGCAATGGATGGTGGGCATTTATCCTTGAGGCATAAGTCTCTTTGCAAACATAAGGGCTTATAGGATCCACTTTCATTGTCCATCTGTTAGGCCCCACATCACAGGAATATAATTTAAAAGCACGAGAACATCCACAAATATAAAATCATGTGAAAAGCCATATAAAACTATGAAAGAAAGAAGGACAACAGCAGGAAGATTTAAAGAAGAAACTATTGGAAACTCAAGGCAGTAGAACCATAAGATGATTGGACCCCACTGAACTTGAAGCATGGGAAGCCCCAACAAAAATCTATAATTTGGCAAAATATTTGGACTTTATGATATGTATTTATATAATTTGGAATGTTTAATGTGATTTGATTGGATTGTTAAAATGGAAAGCTGAATAAAAATTATTCTAAAAAAAGAAAAAAAGAAAAGCCATATAAAACTGTACAGTGGAAATATTTTTAATATTTGTAATAAATAAAATAAATGTAGAGGGACATTCAAAAAATGTGACTCCCCGCCTGCAGTGTAGCAGCAGGTGAAACAGACACCTCCTGTTTGTCACCCCATTCACAGGTGACAAGCGGTGCCCTCATTGTTCTGCCACCTCCTTAAGTTAGGTATTTAGATTCCCACCCAAGGCTCAGTCTACACATGCAGAAGAATGAAGTGATAGAAGCACAAAGTGGTGGATTGGACCACTTCAGACTGCAGGAGAGAGATAACATTTGATTCCACATGTAAAAAGATTCCTGCAAGTAAAAAGAATACATGGCACATTAAAGAGAAATGCTCTAACCTGTTGTGCTAGATTTCTGTTTTCCTGAAGTTTTTCATATAGGGAAGCAATCCAAAAAGTGGCATCCCACCTGCAATCTAAAGTAGTACAAACCATCCTATCGCCTCAGTGTTCTACCACCTCATTCTGCTGCATGAGGTGTGACAAGGCCCAAATCGGCAAGCTTTTCAGAAAGTGTCTCCTATGGGCAAAATCAGCAGTTGTAAGAGCTGTGGTTCTGTGAACAGAAGCTGTTCAGCATGCAGCCTCAGCTGTAATAGCTGATTAATAGCAAGTCAAGTGATAGGATTTGGGAAGTCGCTGGAGTAATTAATAAGATAAGTGCAGGTTGCTTTGTGCCTCACATTCATTGATAACAAAAGCTTTCTCCCTGCAGGCTCCCTGTGATAAATAAGGGAAATAATAATAATAATAGAGCAGGTTATAATGGCAGGTATGCAATGTTCATTTAATGGAAAGAGAGATCAGAAAGGTTGATTTGAGTGCGCTGTGCTGATGGCATCTGACTTTCTTGCCATATAAAACAAAGTGAAAAAACGGAGTCAGAGGGAGAAAATGGGAGAAGGGAAGGTTAGAAGATGAGGGAAAGGTTTTTATTGCCAGATATGATTTCTTAAGGCTTCTTCCAAGAGTTATGTGTGGGAAGGTGCTGTTGGAATTGGTTACCCATATAATTTTAAAATAATCAATTGATGTACATGATACAGCAGCAAACTAGGATACTGGCCAGAGAGGCTTCTGAAAATATGTATCCAGCAAAGTGGTTAGAGGGGAAGGGCTATAGCTCAGGGGAGGAGCACTTTGCATGTAGAAGGTTTCAGGTTTGATCCCTTGCATTTCCAGGTAGGAGTGGGAGAGACTCTCCATCTGAAACCTTGGAGAGCCCCTGCCACTCAATGTAGACAATATGGAGCTAGATGGACCAATGGTCCAACTCAATAAAATGCAGCTTCCTATGTTCCTAGTTCTGTTCATTAAAAATATTCTTTTTGGCTGTGCAATGGAACATTCCCCCCCCCCCTTTCCTCTCTCTGAGTGCTCCTGTGTTTGCTCTAGAGAGTTGGGGAGGGACCCAGAGAGATTTAGGGGACACACAGGGAGAGAAGGGAGAGGAGCTTCCATTGTGCAGGCAGAAGTCTTTGCACTAACACCCTATAATTCCAAATTAATATTGACTGGGTCCAGACACCATAATCTCATAAATCATGTCTTATTGGACTGGGAATGAGCTTTCTAACAAGGCGGCTCACTCTTCTGTGTACACTTCCAGTATTAATGTCAATCTCCTGACTTGTTGCACCACAATTTCCAGGGACTTTTGAACTGGGGAAATGTGGTTTGAATGCTGCTTACAAACCAGAATATCACAACAGATGTGATGGCCTAGTTTGGAGGAAACCCTTAAACCACAGCTTGCTAAGTTGGGTGTTTCCTGTGACATGGTTTTATCGGAAACTGTGGTTCAACAAGTCAGGATATTAATGCTGAAACTAAACATGTGCAGCGAGAAGGGAAAGGAAGAAGCAAGGCTGAGAGAGGAGAACACAGGCATAGGGCTCATTCCAAGTCTGATGAAAGAACTCAAATGGTCACCTCAGACTCAAATTTTGGGTATGCAAAAATAATTTAAAAATTGTGGAGACTTCCCTTACATTTGAAGTGGGCTTTTAAGTAGTCCAACCCTGCAAGGTTTGAAAATGTGTCAATTTGCAGGAACTGAAAGATAACAAATCTGGTGCTATATATATTCCTTTTTTGTTCTGATTACTTAGAAGCCTGTGATTAATTACCTTTGGTTATTCATATTGGCAACTGCATCTATTCCAGCTGCTGGCTCTCTAACAAGCCTTGAGATTTCATAGCTTGATGGTTAGAGAACCCCTGATCACAGAGAGCTTGGCACCATAACTGACAATTGTGACAGCACATCTAAAGCACTTGCAGCATCAATTCAGCAGTTTTGTCTTCTGGGTGGCTGTGTTGACATAAATGCTTTTAGGACACCTTCCTGAGAGGCCAAGCTGTGTGTACAATAGGCGGGAAGCTCTTGAGTCCCCCTGAATGTTTTGTAAAACAGTGAACAAATCTTGTCACTTAACAAAACGTCTTTAAAAGAATGCAAGGCTTCAACCGAAGGACATCTGGAGTGTGGTGACTCTACTGAATGCAACAGGATGCAGTGCAGGTTACATTCTAACACAGTTAATGGCAAATCTGCTCTGGCTGATTCAGATTTTCTAAAAAGGCTTTTTGCATCCTCCTATGCAGAATCCCCACTTGATAATGTACTTCTGGCTGATATTGCCAGAGAGAAAGAGAGAAGCTCTTCCATTTGTTGGTGTTTGGTATATATATTGCAGTGAAGTGCAGTAATAAATAGTCTGCTCAGACTTCTGTTTAAAAGAATAACTACCGGTAAGCCCAAGGTTTATTTCTCCTCCTGGTAAACAAAGCTGATCTGAGAATAAGTTTACATGCAGTCATCATGAGATTGAAAATTAGCACTGACCGACTTGGAGAAGGAGCAGGACAGATGAAAAAACCCAAAAAACAACGAGCTACAGGTAGTTACTGAAGGAGGAGTAACTTTCTGTCTATCACTCCTGACTGGTTCAGATAATCTTAACTACAGTGGTACCTCGGGTTAAGAACTTAATTCGTTCCGGAGGTCCATTCTTAACCTGAAACTGTTCTTAACTTGAGATACCACTTTAGCTAATGGGGACTCCCGCTGCTGCCGCTGCACCACCACCGCGCGATTTCTGTTCTTATCCTGAAGCAAAGTTCTTAACCCGAGGCACTATTTCTGGGTTAGCGGAGTCTGTAGTCTGGTACCACTGTAATCTTTCTTCATCTGTCTACTCAGGAGGGTCCTCCAGATCAGGCAGGAGGGTAACCACCAACCATAACCATTCCATCCCTCTCACCAGGAAATCAGTCCATCTGGGAGTCAGAGGCAAGTGGTGTTGGGCCAGAGAAGCAGAAGAGGGGCCTTGTTGGTGTGCCAACCATGTCATTGTCCAACAACCTATCTGAAAGATATAGCAGAGGCAGTCTCAAACATGACTTTGCAGAACCTGAACTTTGCAGTATACCCGCACAGTATACCAGAACTTTGCAGTATACTTGAAGGAACGTCTCCACCCCCATTGTTCAGCCCAGACACTGAAGTCCAGCTCCGAGGGCCTTCTGGCGGTTCCCTCATGGCAAGAAGTGAGGTTACAGGGAACCAGGCAGAGGGCCTTCTTGGTAGTGGCGCCAACCCTGTGGAATGCCCTCCCATCAGATGTCAAGGAAATAAACAACTACCTGACTTTTAGAAGACATCTGAAGGCAGCCTTGTTTAGGGAGGTTTTTGATGTTTTATCGTGTTTTTAATATTCTGTTGGGACCCTGCCAGAGTTGCTGAGGAGGTCCAGCCAGATGGGCGGGGTATAAATAATAAAATTATTATTATTATTAACCCCCAGGTGTTAGTTTTAGGACTGTGGGAGCAGCTCAAAGGCCACAGAACTTTGAAGCTCTTAAGCCTAGAGAAGCTCTATAGAAACAGTCTTAATGTGATTGGAGCTCCTTCTGTGTAGACATGTAATTTTAATTTCTTCAGAAGTGATAAGGCTATCGATGGCTGTTAGCCGTGAGGGTTATGCTCCACTTCCATGGTCAGAGGCAGCAATGCTTCTGAATACCAGTTCCTGGAAGCCACAGGAAGGAAGAGTGCTCTTGTGCTCCCACCTGCTTGCAGAATTCTCACTGGCATCTGGTTGACCTCTGAGGACATGATGATGTCCTAGATGAACCATAGGCTCTTCTTACATTTTTAAAAATAAGTAAATAAATATTTGAAATATTCATTTCTATATTTTTTTTTACATTTATATCCCACCTTTCTTCTGTCATTGAACCCAATGAGTTATGCATGTGGTTTCTAGGCTCTCCATTCAGGGACTGACTGAGACAAGACCTGCTTAGCTTCAGCAAAGTGTGCCTCTACACCATACAGGGAAGACTTTACTCAAAAATTAACCAGGCAAATATTTCCCTGTGTGAATGAGGAATGATGATTGAGTTGTGACTCTGGATTTTGGCACACACAGAATAAGTGACCAAGTACAAAATGGAATTTTTAAAAGGGAGAGGGAGTAATATGATACAAATGGTGCTGTTTGACAGCTGCTCATTTACTGAGAATGTTTGATAACATTACAAGTGCTTTTAAAATAATCTCATTTATATGGAATATTTCTTACTAATTGAACCTGTCTCCTATTTTACTAAATAGAAAGGGTCTCTCTCCCCCCCCCCCCGAATTACATTTGACAGTTCAGGAGTTATTCCTCTTAGGAGCTATTTAACTGTTAGGCACAAGGCTTTTCATAAGGCAAATTCCTATTATCGTGCAGAAATATGGTACTGGGAAACTCAAAAAATTATTTGTCATGGTACTAGGCATTGCTTTGGGCTGTTGCTTCTCCTTTTGAAATGGTCCCTCTTCAAAACTCCAAGGTTTGTTTAGCCTGCAGTGTTTTCATTTATTTCCCCAGCTTTCTCTGGAAGCAGAAAGTTGGAAAAATGAAAGTCTTTCAAGAACAATTGTTCTCTAAGCACTTAATGCTACTGTGACAGCACTCTATGTCACTGAAGATTTAACTTTGGAAATCTACATAAGTTAGGGGAATAAACCTTATTTCCAATTAGGAAGGGCTGGAGACAGATTAAATGGAGAATTTGGGAGCGAGGCCCAACAATGCACTTGTTTCCTTACTTATTTAAAGCATTTATTTACTTGAGGCATAATTAAGGCTCCCCAAACATAACGAGTGCTTAGACGGATGTCACTTCTCTGCTTATACGTGCCATCTTATGTAGAAAAATTCACATACATCTGTTTGCCCATATGAACAACCAACATAGATGCACTGCCAAATAGGGATTCCAGTGAGATGTAGTCACAGCTTAATAGACATTGTGTGTACTCATAATTTGTGACACTGTATATACGGCACATAAATAATTTTCTGTAAGGAAGTGACACCTGTACAATAAATCATTCATGTGTAAATATCAGTATTAGAGGTGCCTACACTTACTACCATACAAAATAAGTAGATAGAATCAGGTGGCACTTGAATGTGCCAGCCTATTTGCAACGTATCTGAGATATTCCACTCACTCAGTTCAGCAGTTGAAGAGACTGAGAACCCTCCCCCTCTCATCCTCTGCAGATTGACAACTTAAGTATATCAAGAGATGTATCCAAAGATGGCGAAGGTGGTTTCTTCATGGTTTTTTGAACAGATTTTTTTATTTAAAAAAGAAAAGAAAAAAGGGCTGCATGGTAAGACTCCACACATAACTCTTATTTATAATAAGAATGATAATAACGGAATAAAAATCCTTATTTATCAGTTTACCTAACTGATAACAGTATAGATTGCTATTCTCTTAGGATACGTTGATGAGTTGTCCAACATCTGGGTGATCCTGGATCACCTGACCTTTCCTGGCTCAGATTCACAGTCGACACATCTCAGGGATGTGTAGAGTGAAGCCTGGCCACACCATGGATCCTTGGGTAGATGATCTGGTCACTTTTGTGTCACCCATGTTTCCAGAAAGCTATGAGTTGTCAGGAGAAGACATCTTCATTTTTTACATGCTTCTTAATCCTTCTATCCCATATCCTACCATGCCTCTGCCTGTTGTAGTCTATTCAAGTTGACCACAGACATGAAACCCAACATCCTAGGTATTTTCCTATACATTACACTGCAGGAGGTGGGGGACTACTACTTTCTGATTCAGGACAATATTTTAAACACATTTGACAAATCTAAATAGGAATGGAAAGGAGATATTTCTGCTCCCTGCCCCCGGGGTGTGTGTGTGTGTGTGTGTGTGTGACTAATTAACCAGTCTTTCCCTGCAATGTCAATGGAGATGGCAAATGGGTGCCCCACTGAGTAGCAAGAGCTTAGAAAGGCCTCAGATTGGCTTGTCCACATAAGGCAAAGGCTGCCATCCATGCCCTGCCCTCAGTTACTTGCATCTCCACTCTCTTCAAAGCTCACCACCATCACTTGCAACATGGTGGAAGGAGAAGGGAACGATAGTCTTTCTCCAAAAATTAGGTCCCATTTTGTTCAGACTGTTTTGAAAGAAATTTTCATATATCAAAAGCAATCTCAAAACAGCAATCTCATTTGGTTTACATGGTGGTTATTTTGTACATTTAGCACTTTCTTATATTACTTTCTCGGATTTTTTATCTTTTGCATTCTGAGCTCCTGATCCTTTCAACTTTTTGTATGTGGAATTCTTTTATGTATTCTGAAGATTAACTAGAGCATTTAATTTGCTGGAGCAATATCAAATGGGTTTTAAATAGGGGGAAGAGGCAAGTTGATCCCAACTTTGAGGAGGAAATGTTGGGCTCCTAAAATGGGATTCCAGGCAAAAAGGAAGAACAAGAAATGGAATGCTCCTATGGCATTCCATAAAGCAAAACAGTAGTGAGCATAGTTTTTGTAGCCTCTACATTTGTCCCAAATGCAGAGAGCCTTGCCACCATGTATGCAGGAACCTGCATGCACATAGTGGGTGCTATTGAACAGCATACTTATAAATGCATGAATCATAGAATGAGGTTTCGCAATGGGATTTCCCCCTCTCCTTCCCCCATCCTGTCCCCAAATCTGCTCTAGAGGGTAGGGGGAAACCCCGGAACATATTTGGAGAGGGCACAGGGGGAGGAGATGGGGAGAATGTTCTGTTGCACAATTGTAAATCCTTGCACCGATGAAACATTCTCCTTAGTACTGAGTTGAGTACATCCCAATGGTATTTTTACTGCTTTCTTTGAAGAGCAGAAGGGAAAGTCCATTATAGTCATTTTTAGTAATTTGCTTTAACTGATTTTAATATTACCGTATATTGTTATATTGTAACCCACCCGGGGACCTTATTGTTAATGGTGTGTAAGACAACCAATTAGCAACAATAATAGTAAGTGTAATGCCCTCAACACAGCCCCTACCATTCCAACTCATCCTAGGTGACTGCACCCCAGCACTGCAGAGAGGAAAATAAAGATACTGCTACAAATTGCAGGATGCAATCCCCAGCAATATTTGCTTAGGGCATTAGCATGAAAAGACTGTGGGTAGGAGGAGGAGGCAGGGAAACACCAGTTCCTTAACCCATAATAGATTTCTGATTGAGAAATCATTAAGTACGTTTGAGTAATGGGCTGAAAAATTGGAGGCCCTTTGGGTAAACAAAACTCTGTGGCACTTTTTTATATTGAGTGTTAAATATAAAGAAAAATGCTTTGGCTTCTTCTAATTACAGCTAGCAAATTTTTACCCTATGTAGAACTTTCTCCAGTTCAGTTTCTCTGTGCATTTCAGTAAATTTGTAATAATGCTTAGAGAAAAAGAATGCAACTCCAAGCAATCAAAAAAGAATCCCATATAGTCTGGTTTTAAATGGACATAAGTCATAAGATCTTTGCTAAACTACAGTTGAGGCAGTTGAAATCCTCACCCTGCAGTGGTTTTAAAGTGGGGGTCCCCAATCTTCTTATGCATGGGGGGGGCATATTGGAGTGCTCCAAGCCTAAGGAGGGCTGCACCTTGAATAATGTTAATTTACACTTCCTACCCTGTGCACATGGCCAGATTTTGTTCCTGGGTGGCTACCTATGGTTTGCCTCTTAATTTAGGACCTGATATGTCAGGCCCTGCAACTGGAAACAGTGGCATGTTGGGGTTAACTCTTCCATTTCCTGATGCATTCCCAATGAACCACCACCCATTTGAAATTAGCAATCTTCTCCCCCTACCCCCAATATTTAGTAAAATTTGCTCCTCATCTGAGTAGTTATGCTGACTTTTTCCGGCCATGCTTAACGTTTTTGCTGAGGGAGCTGTGCCTGCCATTCTCCACACCCCAAAGCTCTGTGAATGCAATGACTTCAAATCACAAAGGGGTTTCATTCACCACTTCCCAAATTCCCTAGATGTGTGTTGCAGGTCTATAGGATCCCCCTTCACTTTTTTTGTGCCTCCAGGTGCTCATCCATTATGGTTCACTCTCTTCTTCTTCTTCTATCTCCCAACCCCTGCAGTTCCCAGCCTAACCTATCCAACAGGCACCACCCCTACTTTTGTTAACTGCCTTGCCTGCAACTAGAGGCTACAGAGGGGGGGGGGTGGACAACAACAACCAAACAAACACAGATTAATGGGAGAAATTGCAACTTGGCCCAAGGCTAACGTTGCACTACATCCAGGGTTGGTGGAGAAGTGCAAAATTAAATGTAAACTGTGCCAACAAGGAACAGGTGGGCATGAGGCTTATATAGCTCCATTTATCTCTCTCACATCTGTGTCTGGCTGTTGGCCCTGTGCATGGACCTTAGCCTCTGCACAATGCTGGATGCAATGTCACCACCTCCACCTGCTCCAAAGATGCATGGGAATAACGGAGCAATAATCTGTGAGCACAATGCAAAGTGATGACAATGTACATTGGTATACAATAAACAAATGGTATTTTGTTGAAGACACAGACGTAGTTCCTCAGCTGCGGGCATACATATACGCTTGTTGATCCTTAACTGGCTGTTTGTCTCCAGAGAAGAGGGATTATAGCAGGCATAGGCAAACTCGGCCCTCCAGATGTTTTGGAACTACAACTCCCATCATCCCTAGCTAACAGGACCAGTAGTCAGGGATGATGGGAGTTGTAGTCCCAAAACATCTGGAGGGCTGAGTTTGCCTATGCCTGGATTATAGTTTTCGGGTGATATCCAGCTAAGATACTCAGAGGAGACCCACTAAAGTCCACTAACTTAATTAGATCTACTCTTAGTTGGGTAACAACTAAGGGCTTCCACTAGCTCAGCAGGGCTTCCCTTCCTCTCCTCCCTTGTGTGTCCCCTGAGCCCCCCCCCATCTGCTCTAGAAGATCAGGAGAACCCCCAGAACACCACTTGGGGGGGGGGGGAGAAAAGTAGAGATTGTACTGCCTGGCAAGCAGAAATGCTTGCACTGAAAGAACAATCAGAAGAATGCAGTGTTTAATTCCTCCCACAATTTTATAGATCCAGCTGGTGGCTACATGGAAGTAACTATCAAGACTTCTTACTAAAACTGATTGCAGATGGCTGAGTTAAGCACAAGATCCCTTGGTTGATACTTTTGCACTTAAACCTCTGGCCCATCCAACAACTAGTTACTTGCTAGAGCAACATTGGTATGGGGAATTCATTCCTACTTTTCAGTCCAGTATATTAAAAAAATATGCAGTCTTAGTTACCGTACTGAGCGGGCTTTGAAACAGCCAGTTCACTGCATTGCTATCATTTCTACACACACTCCTTGTTCATTTATGCAAGGGGTTTATACAGTTTGGTGTTAAAAAAAGAGTTGTTTCTGTTGTATGATGTCTCTGTTTTCTCATTCTCCTAATGGGCTCCTTGTGAAACTGATGTTTCAGCAACATTTCTGTTATTAGTTATGATGCTGGTAAGCGGAAGTCTCAGCAGCGGATGAAATTTAAATTGGGTTCGAAGAGCGCTCAGATAATTCAGCATCTTATTTTTTACTCTGCAGTTTGGTTTGTGCAGTCTATGATCCAGTTATTCACTTTTAAACTATTAGGCTGATTTTGTTTAACACAGATCTTGTTTTGCCTGAATCGTGACTAAGGATTAACATAAGGTCATTTATAGTCACTAGTATGAAATTAGTTGTGCTTTATGAACTCCACTGCAGGGTTATAAAGTCAGTTACACTGGGCCATGCTGAAGCAACACCCATTTTTTAAAAAAGTATTCAGTACCATATAATCCAGCAAAAGCAACCTCCTTTCTACGCATAAATATGTTTTGCTATGTAGGAATTTGAAAAGAGAAGGAATCAGCTTCTCAAAAGATCCCTTAACCAAATGTTGAAGTCTTCAGGCATAACTTTAATTAGTAGGAGGATTTTCTGAAGTCCAGTATTCACTATATACCCAGACAAAGTAACATTTTCACTGGGCCTCAAATTATTAAAACCTTAAACACATGCTGTGCAATCCTATACTCAAAGGTAAGCCCCACTGTGTTGAGTGAGACTTACTCCACTTGTTTATAGGACTGCAGTCTTAGGCCTGGATTAGACTAGACAGCTGCACTAGTAGGAGCCCATGCAATGGGTCTTACTAGTACAATAGGGCCTCCCCGCCTCTCTTCAGCTGTGTCCCTCAGTCAGTGCTTTCAGGTGTGTGTGTGTAGAGAGAACCCCCAGAACAGCACATAGGGAAGATAGGGGAGGTTGTTCCACCCGACAAGTTAAAATGTTTGCGCTGATGGAACATTCATAACAATGCAATGTTGAATTCCTCCCTTAGTGTGAAATGTAGTTGATGCACGGTGCTATTCAACTACATTCTACTCAGTGTATATCCACTGAAATTAATGGACCTTAGTCATGTTCATTAATTTCAGTGGGTCTACTCTGAGTAAAATGTAGTTGAATACCACCCATAGTGCTGGACTTAGGGCTTATCCACATTTCCTCTTCTTCCGCTGCTCCCACCCCCCAGAAAACTGCTCTTTAGTGCTCAATTAGAGCAAACAGAAGTTTGGGTTTCTCCATATTGAGGTTTGTTCTGATTTAGCACTGAAGAGTGGGTTTTCCCAGAGCAAGGTCAAGTGGGAAACAGCCTGGACCCATGCTTTCTAGGCACGAGACACGCAGCAGTGTGGATGAGCCCTTAGACTGGGAAATATTCAGTTTGAGATTGGGGAGAACAAAGTCTATGCTTGAACCATGAAACTCAAGGTCGGACATTGGGAGCAGTTGCTTTGCTTCAGTCTAATCTACCAACTAGAGATTCTTTTTGGGTCTAGCCAACCAGATCTTTTTAACCTTTATCCTGCAGGCTAATAATGATATCAGGTGGCTGATAATTGGGTAATCTTGCCAGCTGGTTAAAATTGGCTCACAAGGTATGTGTAGAGGGGTCACCCTCATGTTCCCTGCAGGGATCTGAGGAGGATTTAACCCCCAGTTCATTGACTGATGAGTGGGGGGTTAAATCTTACTGCTTTGGTTGTGCATGCCAGATCCCTTTGGGAAACTGCAGGCTGAAACCATTGGAGAATTGATACCTGCTCCCTGTACCCATTATCTGATGAAAACACCCACTCACAGGTGGGTGTGGTTTGGGTGAAAATGTCTTACAGGCCCAGTGGGCCAAGATTTGGCATGCAGACTGGAGGTTCCCCACCCCTGACTTTAGAATTATTGTACAAATAAAATGGATTAGCACACCTGAATGCTGCCCTAAGTTTCTTAGAGAAAAGATGGAGTAATTAACATTATCATAAAATATCATAATGTTATTAATACCTTTCAAGTGTTCCCATTGTGATGGGATATTTATGCTGCAGCCACAGAAAAAGGTAGCAAGGTTTCCTTTGTTCCTCAGCTTTTCATAGAGCCTTTAACTCCAGATCTGAAATGCTAATTTTCTTATCTCACTCGGTCTAACAGGCAGAATGGCTATCATTCAGATGGCCAAACAAGAGCGTGGCAACAGTTTAAAGCAAAATACAGTTGCTGGGTACTTAATATAAATTGTGTCCTACAAGCTGTACATTGTTGTTATTATTATTATTATTATTATTATTATTATTATTATTATTATTAATTTATTTGTACCCCACCCACATCTGGGCAGCTTCCAACAAAGATTAAAAATACATTAAAATGTCACACATTTAAAACTTCCCTAAATAGGGCTGCCTTCAGATGTCTTCTAAATGTCGGGTAGTTGTTTATCTCTTCGACATCCGATGGGAGGGCATTCCACAGGGTGGGCACCACTACTGAGGGTTATACTGATGCTTTGGCTAATACAAGTTTTGCAGGCAACTTAGAATACCACCTGAGGCAGTGAGCTTCTCTGGAGTGGAAGAGGATGAGCAAAGCATGAACAGAGTGTGCTCCACTCTTAAGTACACTAAAGCCTCTAGCCTGGAGGCAGACTTCATCTATTTATGTATATAAAGACACCACATGCATTTTCTAAGTGAATATCTGCTCTGAAACCATCCAGTGAAGGAACTGATAAAACCAAATCTTGTACTGGTGATGAGGAAACGAGAGGTCCGTTTTCTACACTACAGTTTAATCTTAGTGCTCCTGCAAGTTACTTCGGTGAAAAATAAAATAAAATGGTTTATATCAGTGCCTATTCATACCAGACACAGACAGACTAAGGCATTTCCTGATTCTCAGTGTGGCCATGCATGTCTTGTAAGTAGATGGAGATATAAATGACTCCCCACTTGACAGTTTTCATCACGGGAATAACTTGCCAAAGTACAGTCCTGTGGATGAAAATTGCAATATGGTGACATTCTCCATGGCTTTCTCTGCCCTGCCGAGAACTTGAATGCTGGTGGCAGGAGCCTCTGCTAACCTGTACTCATGGGAAGCAGGAGAAAGTAATGGGAGTTACTAGGGTCAAACCATTGAGAATGAGGCTAAAATTGGGTCCCTGATGGACTTGCATGAGACAAATGATTTAGCCTTTATATTCACAAAAGATATTCCAACCTATTAATAAGATGCATTTCATTTTAACTGGAAATTTAGTCCAATGGCCTAATTATGAGCTAATTCATACTTGAGAGAAAAGGGGAGTTTTGATTTATACAGTTTTCATATGTGATTAAATCACTGGAGGAGGAAAGGACAATTTTCAGACCTTTCTTTCCTTTGTATTTTTTTCCTCCTAAGAAATTCTTCCCACCTTCACTCACTGCATTTTTTTCTAGTTAAAATGGACTGCTGTGTTTTTATTTATCTGCTTAAAATGCTGATATTTTTTGCTTGCAGGGGGGTGTCAAAATCCAGTATGAACTTTCTGAAGCACCTAATGATCCATTCTGTTATCCCCCAGGACAAATCTAGTTTCAGTGATTTCATGGGGAACTGATTCAGAAAATACCCTTTTTCTCTCTGGCAGTCTCCTAGGCCTTTGAATCATTTTGCTGCTTAGAGACTTCTTTTCTTCATAACAGTATGGTGGAGTAAATAGCTGGAGAATGTCAGAAAGACCTGAGGTGAGGGGGAAGAAAAAAACATATTCACTGTATGTAACCTATCAAATGGATGCAGTTTTTTTATTGCATTTCAATAAAAACACTCTATTTAGATGCTATCTTATTGTCAGACAGTTTTTAAAATTAGATTTTTTTTAGTTTACAGGCTTTATATCTTTCTGGCAATTTAATATCATATTTATTAATTTTCCTTGTACAGTGTATATTTACAGGCAAATCATGTAATCGTATGATCCAGCTGCCAATAAAGGTTGGGGCAACCCAGTCAGATGGGCTAGGTACAAGAAATTACCTATTATTATTATTATTAAACTTTAGAGCCTTAGGAGCCTAGTAGCAAAATCCTAACCACATCTATGCAGAAGTAAGTCCTATCAGATTCAGTAGGATTTAATCCTAGGTAACGAGGGTTAAGAATGCAGTGTTATTCACTGCACTGGAGATGGTACATTGGCTTCAGGGTTTTACTAGTGTGAATAGTGACGTGTTCACATCTTGCCTTATCATATGTAATTTCAGGATGGATGCTTTTATTCTCAGAACCTTTTCAGGTACTCTTCCTCAGGTGTCCAGAATCAGGATATTGCAGAAACACCCACTTCTCTCCAGCGGTTTAAACTGCTTAAACATGGATGGCACTGTGGCCTAACCGCTGAGCCTCTTGGACTTGCTGATCAGAAGGTTGGCAGTTCGAATTACCATGACAGTGGTGAGCTCCCGTTGCTCTGTCTCAGCTCCTGCCAACCTAGCAGTTCAAAAGCACACCAGTGCAAGTAGATAGGTACCACTGTGGCGGGAAGGTAAACAGCGTTTCCGTGCGCTCTGGTTTCCATCACGGTGTTCCCTTGTGCCAGAAGCGGTTTAGTCTTGCTGGCCACATGACCCTGAAAGCTGTCTGTGGACAAACACCGGCTCCCTCAGCCTGAAAGCAGATGAGTGCCACAACCCCACAGTCACCTTTGACTGGACTTAACCGTCCAGGGGTCCTTAATCTTTACCTTTTTACCTAAACTGCATTGACATCTGTATTACTGGCCACACTCTCTTCACCAACAGGTAGATCCCCCGATGTGAACAGCAGGAGTTCCACCAATGCTGGAAGGAAGCTGAGGCAACAGCTCCTAGGCATGGACACCACTTTCACTCCCTCGCTTGCTCTGTTGCAATTCCTGACAATGACTTATTACTGTCCCTGTGCATCTTCCATGACTCTTTCGTGGCAGCCCTCCAAGAGTTGCAAAAGCAAGATAATTCCTCATACCCAGCAAAATGCAGACCACAAATGAGACCTACAGCAAGGATATCAGCAGTGACTAGCATGCATCTAGCTATTATTGCTCTTGTTTTAGTGGAACCTTTGTAACTTGCTCGGTGGACAGTTATGCATTTATGAAGCCAATATCGCAGCAGTGAGAATGCAGCAGTGGGGAATTGCCAATTTGTTATAATGGTAATTCTCTTCATCTGTTCTGCTTTCCGAACCACCTCTATCACCAATGCTGTTCAGTAAAAGCTTTGACATTGGCATCTGAGTCATTGCTTGACAATATGGGGTAGGTAGCAGCTGAGGACCCACCTTCTCTTCCATGCTAACTTCTCAGTTGTCTTCAGGATGGATCTTTGGAGGTGGCCAAGGCTTGATTCACCATTACCACCACAATGACGATAACCCAGGGCCTGCTTCTTTCCCACATGCTTCTTTTGTCCACCTGAGATGCTGCAAGGGCTAAAAGTCAGTGCCTATCACTGGATAAGCTCTGGACAAGCAGTAGGTATTGACAATCAAACAAATAACCAAGGGGAACTATGGTGACTAATCTTGTGGTAGCAAAATCCATAGGTTAACTATGGAGTATGCATATGAGCATACATCACCAGCTGAGCCTTTCAAGCTGAAGAATACTTGGATAAAAATGAGGAAGCTTCCAATGTCACATTATGCATTAGCCATTATCATCTGTTTTCTCTTAATTACCTCCTGTTCTTATTTGTCTCACTTTAGTGGTATGTCAGCCACCATTTCCCATACTCTCACTCAGTAGCTGAACTTGCATAAGAGATTGCGGTAGGTATACTTGCAAGCGCTGGAAGCTATACATAACCTTATTTTGAGGGCATTTCATCTTATGGCTGCAATTGGATAGAACTGGGGTTTTTTAGTAGCTGATTTTTTATTTATTTAAAAAAGTACATATTATTATACATGCAAGTATTTTAGCTGCTTGTTTCTAATTGGTATCGCTCACCCTGAGCCTTTGGAAATAGGACAGGTTAAAAATCCAAATAAACACATAATTAAATCTTAGCCACAGGGGCAAATCCTGTTCTAAATCTAGGACACCTCAATAAAGTTACTCTAGTGTTACATATAACAACTTAAAGCTCAGTCCTTGAGAGGCTGTTTTAGAAATAAGTTCCACTGAGTCTGCCAATGGGTGTAGCAGGATAGGCATGCAGGCTCTGCACATGAGTGGGTGGCACACTTGGTACAATGCATGCGGTGTTATCACTTCCATGAACAGATCTGCCACAACTAGGGTTGCAATGTTTAATCAATGAATTGATTAGATGAATTAATAAACATTGTTTAAATTTCCAAAAAAAAAATGTGAGCTGATTAGAAATTCTTATTTTTAAAAATAAAAGTACTAATATAAATATTTATAAATACCTCAAGTGGTGTGCCTCTTCTTCAGAGTGACATTACAAAGCATGGGGTTATTATTATTGTATTACTTATTTATAGCCCACCTTTTTCCCTGACAGGGACTCAAAGCAGCTTACAGCTAAGAAGGGCTACCTCTTCTGAGATGATGCCTACCCTAAAGCATGCATGTATAATTTTAAAATATTACCAAAGGTTTCTTGCTTCAGAACCATACGCATATTTATGCATATTTAATTGCTAGATTGAAAAGGTAAACTTACATTATTTATGAGCTAAGGGGTTGCCAGCCTTGGGCACCTGGACATAGTGGCTATTTAGAGAAAGTTTCATGGGCACCACACACACTCCACACACTGCAACCTGCTCTATGGGCATCAACTGGATGCTCCTTCCCTGCCTAATTTCAGGATAGGGAGAAGGGGATGGAGCAGACCCTGCCCAGTCCCCAGCTACTAGAGAAGGCCTCCTTGGATTCATGTGTACCTGCAGGTCCCACACCGGGAGACCTCTGGCTCAAGTTTTCTTTTGTTGTGTGACAACCTAATCCCATGCAGGAGTTTCTGCAAGCAACCAAAGGTAAAAAGGAACATTTGAATCGGCCCTTAATTTCTGATATGCTCTTAGCTCAGAAGTGCAACATGTGCTGGAGCCACCCTGCAGACCCTGGTGTCACACTGTCGCTTGCCTGGACAGAGCTGGGGCAGGCTGGAATTGACACTGGGGCTGTATGGTTGCTGCACAGGCTCCTCCTCCACCACCACATGGCCATGACCTTGCCACTGCCCCATCCCTGCTCAGGTAAGCAGCAGCGATGCAAGTGTCAGAAGAGTGGCTCTGCAGCTCCACCTCACTGCAGGTGCCACTTCTGCCTTAGTTCTGCTCTTAGATAAGCCCAGATACACATGGATGGAGATACCTTTGTGACAATTACCAGTGCTCTGGTAACCTCTTGGTTAGATTGTTGTAATATAGGTCAACCTTTAAAAATGGTCCAGAAACTGCAATTGGTTCAGGAAACTGCCTAATTTCTCTCTCAAGCCTGCCTTTGTTCCCTATCCTTTTCTAGAATGTTATGCCCCCCTTTCACTCATCCTGCACCACCAAGCAGGATTCGCCAAACAGGCATTAACCAACCTCCGTAGAAGTGTTTTCAGTCTTCTACTCCACATACTCAATGGAAACCATGAAAGATGGATCTTCTGGAGAAACGGAAATAAATGCCAGTACTTCCTTAGCCCCGTGTAAGAAGAGCCTCAAGGTGTTTGTGTGTGTGTGTGTGTGTGTGTGTGTGTGTCAGTAACATGCCTCTATCCAATATAGTTTTTATGCTGGTAACGGATGTTTGCACTGATTGGCCATAAATTTACAAAGTTTGCATGTATAGCTGTCTGGGTAAAGATGATAGTATATGAAACCCTCTGATGCATTAATTCACATTTGCAGCCTGGGCAATGGATTCTGGCTGCGTGCAATGTCAGGGCTAATCTAGAAACAAGCAGGTGTAAACCAGCATGTTCCCTGTCATATATTCTAACTAATCCCTTCAGTCCTCCCTCCAACATATTTTTGATTACTTTCAAACAGTTCTTTTTCTGCAGATTGTCTGCTCCTAGACTGCCAAGTTCAAAATAAACAAAGTGTAACCCAGTTAGCAACACTGACTACCACAAGTGCAAAAGGCTGGATGATTAACTGGGGGGGGGGGGGCAGGAGAGGAGGGTGACTGACGTAAGAAAACACTGAAATAAATATACAAGTGAAGTTGTGCAGCAAGATTTCTAAGAGAAACCTCCCAAATCAGGTGTAGTCTCAGCAAGCAGCAACAATAAATGTAGAAAGATTCTAATACAGGCAAAAGTGTCTCTTAAACAACTCGTCCCTTGAGTTGGCGAGGCTCGTTTGACAACAAGAAACCAAGCCTTTGATGTCATCAACCCAGTCCTGTGGAACACCCCTCCAACAGAAATTCAGCGGGCACCTTCTGTGCCAACTTTTAAATGCCTGCTGAAAACTTTTCTATTCCGCCAGGTAGAATGCAAGTAATGAAGAGCACATCCCCTACAATGACCTGCTGATGTTTGTTTTTAATTATTTTGCTTTTAACATGTTTTAGATTTTTATGGTTTTACTTTATGGTTTTGATATTGGTAAGCTGCTGTGATACACAGTATCTCTATGATACAGTGGTATATAAACATTTTTATGAACAAACAAACAAACAACTAAGCCTCAGAGCTGGCTTCTCTGCTCTGTCTTACCTACACATTACCTCTGTATTACTCTGATGCAGAGCAATTGCTAGTAGTACACCCCACAGGCAAACTTTGTGCTGGTATTCTAGTGTTTTTTCGTGGCAAAATGTTCAATATGGTTTCATAAATAGTAATTTGGTTGCAATGTTTCACCAAGGACTGTTCTGCCTTTGCTTCATGTACAGTCATACCTTGGTTGTCGAACGCCTTGGTACTCGTATGTTTTGGCTCCTGAATACCACAAACCCAGAAGTGATTGTCCTGGTTTGCAAACGTTCTTTGGAAGCTGAGTGTCTGATGGGGCTTCTGTGGCTTCTGATTGGCTGCAGGAGTTTCCTGCAGCCAATTGGAAGCTGCACCTTGGTTTCCGAATGTTTTGGAAGTCGAACGGACTTCCGGAACGGATTTCATTCGACTTCCGAGGTACCACTGTATTTCTGAAAGTTACTTCAAAACGCAAGACATTGGCCTAGTTTTTTTATTAAATAAATAAAAGTATCTGGTAACAATGGCATATGGTGAATCTGACCCATGGGAATGCCAGAGGAGACTTTGAACACTTTTGCATTCTGTTATCACTGTATTTTTATTCCCAAGGACAAGAAGCAGAGATTAATTGCCAAATCTTGTCCTTATTTACCTGGTAATATGTCACATTGTAAGAGGGACGCGGGTGGCGCTGTGGGTAAAAGCCTCAGTGCCTAGGGCTTGCCGATCGAAAGGTCGGCGGTTCGAATCCCTGCGGCGAGGTGCGCTCCCGTTGTTCGGTCCCAGTGCCTGCCAACCTAGCAGTTCAAAAGCACTCCCGGGTGCAAGTAGATAAATAGGGACCGCTTACTAGCGGGAAGGTAAACGGCGTTTCCGTGTGCGGCTCTGGCTCACCAGAGCAGCGATGTCACGCTGGCCACGTGACCCGGAAGTGTCTTCGGACAGCGCTGGCCCCCGGCCTCTTTGAGTGAGATGGGCGCACAACCCTAGAGTCTGTCAAGACTGGCCCGTACGGGCAGGGGTGCCTTTACCTTTACCTTTATGTCACATTGTATTCAGTGGGTCAAAGTCACAGGTAAGAATGCAAGTTTGGAAGTAAGCCCCATTGAATTCAATGGGATGCACACCAAATAAATACTGTTTCTAACAATAAATAACTATGAAATGGTGCTCCATTTTATTCACACATAGATTAAGATGGTGAGGCCAACTGCTGGAATGGACAAATGTCCTTTATAAAAGAACACTTGTGAGTCCATAGGACAACCTTTCTGCATATCAATGATTATGCTACTTTCCCCTCTGGTCATGGTTCAGTCTAAGTTAAGTGCTTAACTCTCATTTAAATTAATGGGTCTTTTTCAGATTGATCACATGCATGTTTACTTGGCTGTTAAGTTCCACTGAGTTTAACGGGATTTACTCTCAAGAAAGTGAACACTGGATGCTAGCAAAAACAAAAGCAAAAAATAAAATAAAAAATTAAGAGCAAAATTCTATGTGCTGAAGCATGACTTGATCATGACCTTTGTGTTTGGAAGTCCTGTTTAGCATTCTCAGTTCATCCTAATCATGGATAGGTTAGATGTGAAGTAATTAGAAACAGACTGCTGAAGAACAGTAGGAGAAGAGGCAATGAAATAGCAAATGAAATGCAAGGTTGATAAATTAAAGTGATGCATAACCAGAAAATAACACTAGTTGAGCCTATAAAGTGAATTAAAAACATTTCTGCTCAAGAAAATATATATTGGAATCTTTTAAATAGCTCATTGGGGGGAGGGGAACAGCTCAGTATGTTGCAGCCTTCAAATGGATAAATACAATTGTAGGATTTATTAGGCAACAGGTAGAAAATAATGCAGACAATAGCATTTGTCCACAATATTAGATCTTTGAGCAATTCTGCTCAGGCCATCCCAAATAAGATTACTAAATGTCCAGAGAAGAGCAGTAAAACTGAGCAGAGCTATGGAATGTATTTCATGTACAGAACAAAAAAATTGTAAGGACAGTTTAGCTTAAGAAAAAGTCAGTCAAGAAAGGATATGTCTATAGTATATAAAATCATGTCTGCATGATTATTTATCTGCCTTTCAGACTACAGTGGTACCCTGAGTTACATACATTTCAGGTTACATACGCTTCAGGTTACAGACTCCGCTAACCCAGAAATAGTACCTTGGGTTAAGAACTTTGATTCAGGATGAGAACAGAAATCATGCTCCGGCGGCGTGGTAGCAGCAGGAGGCCCCATTAGCTAATGTGGTGCTTCAGGTTAAGAACAGTTTCAGGTTAAGAACAGACCTCCAGAATGAATTAAGTTCTTAACCCGAGGTACCACTGTACAGGAACGCAGGAAGCTTGTCCTACTCAGAGCACATCCATTGAAATTAATGGACTAAAGTTAGCCATGCTCATTAATTTAATGCATGGGTAGGCAAACTAATGCCCAGGCAGTGGCGTAGCGTGGGGGGTGCAGGGGGGGCCGGCCGCACCGGGCGCAACATCTGGGGGGTAGGGTTAGGGGGCGCAAATCCACGGGTTAGGGGGCGCAAATTACTTGCCTTGCCCCGGGTGCTGACAACCCACGCTACGCCACTGTACCCAGGGGCCGAATCCAGCCCAATCGCCTTCTAAATCCGGCCCGTGAATGGTCTGGGAATCAGCATGTTTTTACATGAGTAGAATGTGTGGTTTTATTTTAAATGCATTTCTGGGTTATTTGTGGGGCCTGCCTGGTGTTTTTACATGAGTAGAATGTGTGCTTTTATTTAAAATACATCTCTGGGTTATTTGTGGGGCATAGGAATTTGTTCATTCCCCCCCCCCCAAAAAAAATATAGTCTGGCCCCCCACAAGATCTGAGGGACAGTGGACCGGCCCCCTGCTGAAAAAGTTTGCTGACCCTTGATTTAATGGGTCCACTCTGACTAGGACTTATCGTAGATTGGATTTAGTCCTTTGTCTACCTGGCCCAGTACTGTTCATTCTGACAGAAATTCTTGAGGGTCTTAGAGCTAGGACCTTTTGCATATAAAACATGATGCTTGTCAACATTTATTAAGTAGCCCAGGCTAAGGATAACAGAGCCATTGAAGGGATCAGCAGCCGCCTGAGAGAACTGTTGGGCAGCCCCACTGTCATCTTCCCTGAGGCTACTTTAGACCTGTGTGCCCTGAAGAAAGGCCGAAGCCAGGCCAGCGAACAATTACCATCAGCCCCTGAAGCAATTCTTGGTGGGCTGAGGTAACTGTTGAGGCAGCCCTACCCTCCAATTTCCCCAGGGCTGCTTGAGACCTGTATACCTTAGTCAGAAGACAAGGAGCTCCCGCCAGCTGCTCCTAAAATTGTCCAAATAATACTTTGTATGATTTGTGTTAATATTTCAAGTTGCAAATGGTCTTGGGTTCTTTGGCAGATGGTATATAAAAGCAATAAAAAAGTAGGTCCACAAGGCATGTAAACAGCTCTTATAAACATTTTTCCTTACATGAAATCCTTCTCCTGAATGAAGCCCACTATGAGGCATAGAGAAGGGACTGAGCAGATCTTAGGCAGCAGGCAGAGTGGTAAGGGAGGAGGTCATCACTAACACTGATATTTATTCCAAGGTTCATCTCTCTCCTGAACAGGGCAACCTCAGTTTTTTTCTGGATTAAGTCTCAATTTATTAGCACACATCCAACCCTTTACAGCTTCCAAAGGCTGTAAGGCATGCAAGGGCCCACAGCCCAGCTCCCGAGGTGGCCAGGTGGGGTTTGCTAGCTCTTTGAGGAGGTACGTGATTCCTCAGCTGGAGTAGGCTCAGAACAGGTGAGGGTCACATGCCTCATCAAGCTCAGATGCTGCAGTCAGCATGGGCGGTATAAAAGGGAAGCACAGCTGAGATGCTGTGTCTGATTAACTGCCCACATTGATGGACCTTGGTTTGAATGTTCTAGGACCTCTGCAGGGCAGTTCCTTGGGTTTGACTCTGGAGTGTGTTTCCTAACCTTTGGAATTTGGGCTTCAAATACGTGCATTGACCCTGGACCGTGTTTCCTGGCTCTAGAACTTGGGACTTGACATACTGACTTGCAAGGAAGTAGGCAAGGAGTTCAGGACAATATAATACTCAGGTACTCTAGACTACACAGGTTACAAAGAGAAACGTCCTCCAAATAACTTTAAAGTACTTAAAAATACCCATGAACACATATTGATGTTAAAATTATTTGAAGCATTATAATGGCCACCATATGCAGCACTATATTATGGAATGTGTTTCCAGTTTTAGTATATGAAGTGGTTGTTATCTCAGTGGTCTATGAAAATAAGACTGGCAGAGAAGGTAATGTATTAGTTTAATTTGTTTGATTTCTAGCCTTGCTCCCACCTCAATGGCTTGGGTCAGGTAACAATTTAAAAGCAATGCACATAAAAGTATCTAATCATATAAATAATAAGCAACAAAGCCTGATTTAAAGCCCTAATGTATTCAGGGACACTCTTGAATCATGGCACCTATAGTTTTCATGCGCAGAGTGACTTGGATAAGATGTACATGCGCAGAAGCATTAGGAGCTGCTGTGGAACCTGCGTAGAGCAGTGGTAGTCAACGTACTGCTCTCCAGGTATTTTGGACCATAGCTTCCTTCAGCTTCAGCCACCTGGAAAGCACTGTGTTGACCACCTCCATGCTCAGAATGGCCCGATCTGCGCTTTCCATATGCCTGACATATCTTTGCTGTACTTCAGCACTCAGAAGCCTCTGCAGAAAGATGATATATTTATTATGTATTTCTTCTAAAAAAAAAGATTGTCCCATGATATTTAGGCAGATTCTTGTGGTAGCTTACAATAAATGAAAACAGTAACAGTTGCAACATACAGTGGTACCTCTGGTTAAGAACTTAAATTGTTCTGGAGGTCCATTCTTAACCTGAAACTGTTCTTAACTTGAGGTACCACTTTAGCTAATGGGGTCTCCTGCTGCCGCTGAACAATTTCTGTTCTCATCCTGAAGCAAAGTACTTAACCTGAGGTACTATTACTGGGTTAGCGGCATCTGTAACCCGAGGTACTACTGTACTCTGTGTAAAACTACTCCTGAGGTTGGTCTGGAAGCTGCAACTACAGCAAAAGGCTGTGGCTGGACTTGGACAGCCTTCCATGAAGTCATTACCCCGTTCTGAAGCAGTTGCACTGGCTACTTCTTTACTTCTGAAGTACTGGTATACAAGACCCTATACTGCTCAGGACATAGGAATGTGATGAAACATATTACCTGCCAGACACCGAGATCTGCAGAGGAAGCTATCTTGGCAGTGCCACATTTGCCATGAATTCAGTATAGGGGGGTGCTTTACAGGATCAGGGGCGTGGGTGGCGCTGTGGTCTAAACCACCAAGCCTCTTGGGCTTGCCGATCAGAAGGTTGGCAGTTCGAATCCCCATGATGGGGTGAGCTCCTGTTGCTCGGTCCCTGCTCCTGCCAACCTAGCAGTTCGAAAGCACGCCAAAAAAGTGCAAGTAGATAAATAGGTGCCACTCCGGTGGGAAGGTGCTGCTCTGGTTTTGCCAGAAGCGGATTAGTCATGCTGGCCACATGACCCGGAAAAATTGTCTGCGGACAAACGCCAGCTCAGCTTGACCTGTAAAGTGAGATGAGCGCCACAACCCCCGATTTAAGATGGTAGAAGAATACACGTCTCAAAGTTAAGGTGTGCATGCAGCCCTTGGAGCATTATGCCGCCAGTTGCTGTGGAAGCAGGTAACCTGGTATTTTCTCACTAAGGCATTATGAAGGGAGCTGCCAAAAGTACACCCAGGAATATATTTGAGATTGGTCACCATGATGTCTGGAGGATTCTGCTTGTCCATGTGCGGTTAAAATTCAATTCCTAACCAGTTTCAAAAATTAAAACTAGCCAAACCAAACTCTAGGCTTCAGGAATCTCCTCGAATTCAAATTTGGCGAGGGTTTTCCAAACTCAGTTTAATAGATGGCACTCCTAAAATGGGATAGCTCCGACGAATTGCCCAGGTGTACCTTCTCAGGGGTCGGCCTCAAATTATGTACAGTGGTACCCCGGGTTAAGAACTTAATTCGTTCTGGAGGTCCGTTCTTAACCTGAGGTACCACTTTAGCTAATGGGGCCTCCCGCCGCTGCACGATTTCTGTTCTCATCCTGAAGCAAAGTTCTTAACCCGAGGTACTGTTTCTGGGTTAGTGGCGTCTGTAACCTGAAGCATCTGTAACCCAAGGTACCACTGTACAGAATTTCTCTTGCCCCCCCCCATTTAATTTCCTATAATAGCAGCCTAGAGGAACTCGCAGCTGATGAGTCAGTTTGATTGGCAGGTGTTAACTTTCATGGTCCAAAGCAGTGGATGTACTCCTAGGGTAGCTGCGCTACCTGCGTTGGTGGGGGGGGGGGGAGAAAAGCTGGGCGCAGACTCAAGCTGAGTGACCTGCATTAAACTGCTTACACACCGAGAGAGTTTTCCAGGTACGCACCAGTAGGAGAAGGGGAAAGCGCTGCTGGTGGTGGTGCTGCGGCCGCGAAGTGGGGGAGGGGGCAGAAATCCGCTTCGCTAGCACTTGCGGGGTCAAGAGGAGCGCAAGTTTAACAGGACCCGGCCAATGTGGCTGCACCGACTGCCTCGCACGTGCCCTGGCGGCAAAGGCACGCGAGCGCGCCAGCCCCCCTGCTGCCACGAGCAGGCGAGGGCGAGTGCGTGACGCTTGGCGGGGGGCGCGCGCAGCAGCTCGGGCCGCCTGGGCCCAGCGAAAGGTCCAGAGGCTGAGAGGACGCTGGTTCGCCAGGCGCCGGCTGTCTCGGGAGCATGCGCCGTGGTGGCTGCCGAGGATGGAGAGCGTTCCGAAGCGAGGGGAGGGCGGCGGGAAGAGAGGGATGCGGAGAGGAGGGGGAGGAGGAGGAGGGATGCGAGGGGAGGAGGCTGGGCAGGTTGGCCGCCTATTTGAGGGAAAGTAGCAGTTTGTATTCGCTCAGTGTTTGCCACAACGGAGCCGAGCCCGCCGCGTGAGGGCCGGAGCGAGCAGCAGCAGCAGCAGCCACCGCCGCCGCCACCCGCCTGGCTGGCTGTGTAGGGAGCCCCAGCCGCGCTCTCCCGACCCCCTCCTCTCTCGCCTCAGCCTCCCGAGAGCTGCCCCGCTCGTGGCATTTGAGTGTGGGGACGGAGGGCGGGAAGGAGGCTGCGGCCGCCACCACTTGCTTATAGCTGACTGGCTGGACTCTTGCGCCTCTCTGGAGTAGCCGGAGGAGATTCAGCAGCGCCGGTCCCTCAAAGAAGCCCCTCGCAGGTTCCCAGCCCGAGCGGGGAGGGTGTCTTTGGCAGCCCAGCGCCACCGCCGCCGGGGAGAGGGTGAAGAGTTGGTGCCGCCGCTGAATTTTTAATGGAAAAATGGCGTTCTCCGCTCAGACCTGCGGCGCATCTTGCATCGTCCCGGCTCTGTGCAGCCAAATAATCCTGTGCCTCGTCCTCTCGGCTCCCGCCGCGGATGGCTACAGCTTTCCCCAGCAGTACACGTAAGTGAGAGCCCCTCACCCATGTAGGCTGCCAGGGCAGGCAGGCAGGCAGGCAGGCACCTGGCAGTCGTAGCAGCAGCAGCCTCCGCCGCGGGCGAGTGCAGCCTCTGGCTGGCTGGCTGACGGGCGCTCGCCTCGCAACTTGATCCGGATTGCCTGCCGGGGGGCGACTGCTTTGGCACTTGTCCCACTCCAAGTACCTGCAGCGATACTACTTCAGTTGTTCTTAGGGTTTTTTGTTTGTTTGTTTATTTATTTATTAAAGAAATAGTGCAGCCGATCTGCATTGCCCAGGGCTACTCAGATGTCGAGGGGACGTTTGGAGGGGGGGGGGGTCCCGTTTAGTTGGGGCGGATGGGAGAAGTTGGCCAGCGCACAGGTTCTCTCTTCCCCCGACTCCCGCTCGCCCGGACGCTTAGGCACAAATCAAGCGCTGTTCCGGATCCTAGCCAACTACCCCTTCCGAAGTGGTGGGGTGAAGTTGTGTGTGTACCATATATCTATGTCTTCTAAAATGCCTGACCGAGATAACTCCTATCGTCCTTTATCATTTTTTAAACAATACCTAAGAAACCCTTTCCTTAAGTGCTGAAGAAGCACTTAAGCAACTGTAAACAAGCAAAAGACCAACAGGACAATATATTAGCGTTAACACTTCGCTGGAGAACTGTTAATATGTGCAGAGTTTCGAAATATCACACGAAGTAGTGAGGAACATATTTAGTTGTGCTCCATTGTTTACACCTATATGTGCGTTTGAAATAGCTACGACTTCAGTACAAATGTTGGCAGCAGCAAATTTCTATTTTTAAACTCCTCTTTGCTGTGGCTTCATCGGTTTCTGCATTCTCTCCCCCCACTCCCCCAACACTTCTTTATATAAAACTGTTGGCGTGAGGGTCCTAACATAATCTTCTTAGGGGTGGAATGAAGGTTGCTGAAGTTCTTAAGGTTTTTGGTTTCTAAGTGGGATTTTTAAAAAAAAGAAAAAGAAAAATACATATCGAAATTTTAATTTGAGTCATGGAAGAAACAGATGTCTTTTATGGCTTACAGGTGCACCCACACAAACTCTCCAGCCCAGGTATATATAGCGGAGTTTTAAATGACTAATGTATTGATAGTTGCATTGCATGCAGCATCTATGGCTCTATTGTTGTTGTTGTTATGCCTGAACTGAGACAAATTGATTCCAGTCTGCTGAGACCAAAGATTGGAAAGCATCCTACTATGAGATTGGGAGGTGAGAGGCAACATATCAAATGTCTTTCAGTAGCAAATGGTTTGCCGCTGAGGAGATTGCCACATTCATTGAGAGCCTCTTCTCCTAGACATTTCTGATCATGGTAGCTGCAGGAAATGCAGCATTTTGAGGCACAAAACATCACTGTTCTTGGGGCTTGGAAGTTGTCAGTGTGTCCATTTGTGACCTGCTTCTTTCAGCGAAGAAATGTTTTCATGACACAAATCAATAATGGTCACATTGACCTTAACATCCCATTGGTATTTCGGGTACAATAGTTTAGATTGAATCCTCCAGAGGGCTTCAATTATAATAAATTGGTACAACTATGATAACATATTTTAGCAATATTACTTGGAAATATATTTTTAATGTGTGTGACCTGCTGAAGGACATACTTGGCATTGAATGCTTGCTTAAAGACCCATGTAAAGATGCAATGTGGGTTCTTTCCTTAGTGAAACACTTTTCAGTCCTTATTTTTAAACATTATGGTTTGCTGCAATGGTTTGCAGCCCCTAATGGTGCCCTCCTCCCCTTTTAAGTTTCCTGTATTATTTCTTTGCCCACTACAACTCTCTCTCCCCCCCTCCCTCTCCCTCTCCTCTGGAGGTTCCATGTTACATTCCTTCTTTCCTTTGGAGCTGAGCCTCAACACGCTACTGACCCCTGAGACTTAGCGGCAGAGTTCCCTTTCTGTCACTTTCCCTGCCAAACATGCTTACAAATTCCACTGGGATATAAAGTTCAGAGAGGTTTCTGCCTGGAGTGAGGGAGACAAAACACTTGTTCATTGCTAAATGTTTAGGGTTTGAACTTGCAGCCTTCCTGTTTGAATGAGTAGTCCTCACTCATGCAAGGAGTCTCTTTAGAAATAATCAGTTTCCCTCTCTGTGTGAACAATCACTAAAACAGCCCAACCTCTCAATCATTCTGTGTCAGTGTTTTCCCAGAAAATGAATTCGGAACATAACACGGTTAATTAAAAATGAATTACTTTGTTGTACTTATACAAGTTGTAATTCCTATTCAGATTTCTTTAACTTAATATAGTTTATAAATAACTTTCTCATACACAAGAAGTTAGAATTATTGCAAGATCTGTTCTCAACCTTTAGCATGAATTAATTATTGGGGAAATGGGCATTGTGGTTCCAGTACGCACGTACTTCACCTGGGAGTAAAACCAATTGAGCTCATCAGGACTCATTTCTGAATAGACATAAATAGAACCGAATGGTACAAGATGTGTTTCCTTATCTGCTCTCCTTTAGCAGTGTCAGTTGTAGAAGTCACTGACTGTCAGGTGTGCTATACAGTAATTCATTTTTGCCAAGTAAGAATACTCAAGTAATTTATAACTATTTTAGACAGGGGGAAGAGGCATTTATCCAGACTGTGCAGTATAACATGAGACCACATATGTTTTGGGGGAGCTGTGTTAGCTGATATTACAAATCAATACAAATAAGCAGATTTTAATTTGCCCATTTGGTGCTTGGATGTTCCTTAAAAACCTCTCTTCTTGTATCTACAAACCTCATTGTAATGACCCTTGAAATATTATTTTTTAAAAAAAACTGCATTGATAAAACAGGTCAAATTTTGCAGAGATTCTTGGTCTTCTGAGTATAAGGTAATTTTTTGTTATTTTGTACATTGCTCTCTCTGTGTGTATATATATGTTGCAGTTGACAATGAAGATTATGGGGTTAAGCCAAAGGCCTTGCGGAAAAGGTGGGTTTTGAAGAGAGGTTTGAAGGAATATTTGAGGGGATATTGTATCACAGCTGAGAATGATACTGAGCTTTTAAAATTAGAAACACTCTTAACTTTTAGAGATTGTTCCTGCTGAATTACCGGTACTACCTCTCTCTCTTTCTCTCTCCACACGGATGTAATACATATATATATAAAATTATCAAGTATAAGGGCTTAGCCTTCATAACTATTTCTAGAGCTGCCTCCCATTACAGCAGGCTGTCTTGCCTGCAGCATGCAGAATGATTAGAGTATTTGCACTTGGATTGCTGCGACTCAGATATGATTTAAACATTCACAGTGGTTTTGCATATCAGTTCCTAGTTCTGTCCCCTAGTAAACCTCTGGTGTTTCATATTATCTCTCTCTTCCTGGGTAGCATGGTTTTAATCATCTTATGCTGAGCTAAGGAAGGCTTGGCTCAGCCTGTTGTCTAACGTAGAATTTCTCATCGAGATTTAAAAAGCAAAATCCGAGATTGGAACAGGCCCATTCACTTGGGCATGTTGGGTGGTATGCACTTGATTGACAAGTTGCTTTTGGTGACTGGGTATGCCTGTGTACACAGATGGGATTAAGGGCTTTGCTCTTTGATGCTGATTCTTCTTTTAAATACTTTTCAGCATTGGCTAACTGGTACTAAATAGAAGCAGGATCTTGTGGAGGCTGATGTGGAGTGAAAGAGGATCCTGTATAACAATTGATCACTTAAGAAGCTATTCTCATGTTTGAGTCCACATTTAACTTATACAAGACATTACTAGGAATTAAACTATGCGGGAGCAGAGCGGAGTAATCCAAATACAAATTCCAAAGCTGCAGTTATGTTGGTCTGTTTCAATCAAAGCAACATAGATTCCTGTTGCACCTTAAAGGCTGACAAATATATTCAGACATAAGCTTTCATGGGTTAGAGCCCACTTCACCAGAGACAGAAAATATAAATTGTTATCAGCATTGTAACCTTTAAACAAGTTGGTTATCTTTTGTATTTGAAATAAATTTTCCAAAGGCTGGAGAGCTATTTCTGATTAAGGAAATGAATATGCTTTGTACCTACCGCTTTCCATAAATGTGAGATCTTTATTAGTTTATCCTATTGTCTGGCAGTATGGCTTATTTGTTGCTTTGCTTCAATTCCCACCCCAGATATAGTTATTTATTCCTATGTGATGCATAGTATTTTTTTTTTTTTAAATGGCAGTTAGAAATGTTGTGTGATTTTTTTGTCTGATATTAGGCATCACACATTTGAAAACGGGTGATATAATATAAACATGTAAAACAAAGATCACTGTGAGATCAGGATGCTGGACTAGGGCTCTTCTCATGTTCATTGACTACCTTTAAGACCCATTGAGAAATGTCCAGTCTTGATGCTTTCAGCAAACAAGATGGATAAGGGTCAAGCATATACTGTATGTACTTGGTCTAACTTCTCCATGCACTCTGTCTACATCTTCAGGACCAGCAACCTGAAAGGGATCCATGAAAGCTTGGTGAGACAGCACAATAGCACCATCTTTCTCCAATCTTGCTTCAAAAGTAGTCTCAAAGTCTGAACTGATGCAAGTGATTTTACCTGTGAAAACTTTCAAAACAGTCACACTGGTTCATGAGTTGTTCTTTCACTTCCCTGACTTTACCAGGTTGTAGAAAGCCTTTTACCACTGGAGAGGCTCCACTGGATGACACTGAGCAGATGTAAAGGTGTCAGAGAAGTGAGATTTGGTAGCTGTCACCACTGCCAAAGAATAGATGGTGATGATGATGATGATGATGATTTATATGCTGTCCATGCGACTGGGTTGCCCCAGCCACTTTGGGCAGATCCCAACAAAATATTGAAAACACAATGAAACATCAAACATTAAAAACTTCAGTATACAGCACTGCCTTCAGATGTCTTCTAAAAGTTGTGTAGTTCTTTATCAACTTGACATCTGATGGGCAGGTGTTCCACAGGGCAGGTGCCACTACTGAGAAGACCCTCTGCCTGGTTTCTTGTAACTTCACTTCTCAAAGTGAGGGAACCATAAGAAGGTCCTCAGAGCTGGATCACGGTGTCTGGGAGACACTCCTTCAGGTATCCAGGGCTGAGGCAGTTTAGGGTTTTAAAGGTCAGCACAACACTTTGAATTGTGCTCATAAATGTACTGGGAGACAATGTAGATCCTTTAGGATTGGTGTTATATGGTCCCGGCGGCCACTCACAGCCACCAGTCTAACTGCCGCATTCTGGATTAGTTGTAGTTTCCGAATCACCTTCAAAGGTAGCCCCATGTAGAACGCCTTGCAGTAGTCGAAGCAGGAGATAACTACAGCATGTAACACTCTGGCAAGACAGTGCACAGGCAGGTAGGGTCTCAGCCATCATTCCAGGTGGAGCTGGTAGACAGCCGTCCTGGACACAGAATTAACCTGCGCCTCCATGGACAGCTGTGCCCCCAAATGACCCCAAGGATGCACATGTGGTCCTTTGGTGGCACAGTTACCCCATTCAGGACAAGGGAGTCCCCCATACCTGCCTGCCCTCTGTCCCCTAGAATAGTACTTCTGTCTTGTTGGGATTCAACCTCAATCTGTTAACCACAATCCATCCTCCAACCTCCTCCAGACAGGACATTCACTAGCCTCACTGGTTCCAAGTTAAACAAAAGATAGAACTGGGTATCATCTGCATATTGATGAACACCCAGCTGAAACCCCCCTGATGATTTCTCTCAGTGGCTTCATATAGATATTGAAAAGCATAGGGGATAGGATAGAGCTGTGAGGCATCCCACAAGTGAGCTCCCAGGGGTCCGAACACTCATCCCCCAACACCACTTTCTGGACACCCCCAGGAGGAAAGAGCGGAAGCACTGCATAACAGTGCCTCTAGGTCCCAACCCCCCAAATGGTCCTGAAGGATAAGATGCAAATGTTTATACTGCTCCTGGAACCTTGATGAGCACAGCTAGGATGGGTTAAATCCATCCCCTACCTAGGTTGGAATTCTCACCCAGGATTAAATCCTGGACTGTGCTGATGATACCATTCAACCATCTGGCATCGAGGAGCAGCACATTAAGGCTTAACAAATTACTTAGATGTCTTCCAGGAACTGTAGATCTGGAGTAAGGATTGGGAGGAAGACTGTTTTATCTTCACCTCAATAGTAGGCCTCTGTCTAAACCACATTCTATGTTTATGCAGATTTTCTGTCACAACAGAGTGTATAGAAAATGCAGCACCATGGTTAGCACCCCCTTTGTGAATGGTCTGCAGAGATCTATCTCAGAATTTGTGGAACACAGTATGTTCCTAGTCTATACTGAACACAGTTTGGGAGGACATTGTATTTAATAAAGGCATGTCCTCCCTGAAGGACTCTGAGACTCCTATGAGTATTATCTGTGAGAATCTTGGCTCTGCCTGAAGGAGCATTTTGTGGAAACCTGAAAGGTTGTAAACTCTTATCAACTGAAGTTGAAGATGGTCCACTAAAAGCTATTATCCTATCTGCTTGCTGAAAGGCTTGGCAGTCAGTTATGCAGCACAAACAGAAAGAAGATAGACAGGAAAAATGGTTGGCAATATTTTACCTTGTCATTAAATCTCCTTTCTTTTAACTTCCATCCAAGCTTGTTTTAGATGTGACTCGTTCGGAAAATTAAATCAATACAGAAATAACTGATGAATCAAATTACTGCCAAAATCTTAAATAGTTCTAATGATACTTTAGTTTCCCCTCATTTTAAATTATCCGCACAGTTCTTTGCTTAATATAAAAATGCTTCCTTCTCTGGCAGGTGAGAAGAGGAATGCAATTTTATTCATGGAGTTCAGAATGTATCAAAATGGCCTGCACCTGGAGCAAATAACCAAGAAAAGTTGGTTGGTTATCTATGGTGTGTTCTGCAGGAACACATTGAACCATGCTTCCGCTCACCATCAATTAGCTCCTGCAGCCTGGCATCTTGGAAAATCAGCATAGGTTTTTCAACAAACACTAATAAATAAATAAATAAATCTTTTGTCTCTTAGTTTAGGCTGTTAGGCTCATAAATATATTTGAAGGTGAACTTTGAAAGCAAAAAAGAAATAATTGAGTCTAATGGTGGTTTATATTTATGTATCTATTAGATTAATTAATAAATTAATTAGATAAATTAATTAATTAGATAAATTAATTAATATTTTTCAATGTTCAATATTTTTGCACACATCTTGCATGAGTTGACAGCTAATGAAGCAATAAGATTTCCACCCCTCCTGCAGCTCTCTGCAGCCCCCCCCCCCCCAAATTAGCTCCAGATGTCTGGGAGATCCTTCAGCGCAGATTTTGGTAGGATGAGGGGAATGCAAGGCAGGAGGAGAGGAGAAGCACGTCCATTTCACTCACTTGGATAGAATTGGATGCAATCCCTGTTCAATACCAGTGTGTATTTTTGGAAATCTTTTTTGTAAACTTCTTGAAGGTTTTATGACAAACAAGCAATATAGAAATTGTTGTGAAATAAATAAATAATAAAATATGATTGAAGAAGTATGCCAGGGTAGGCAGTGTAGGGTTGTGATAATAATTTTGAGAACTGGGGTATAGTAGGGACTAAAAACATGAGTTGTGAGCCAAAAAGCTCCTGGTTTAGGTCCCACCTCAACCACAAATCTCTCACAGCTTCATCTTCAACTACTGTTTGCAGATAGAATAGTGGCCTGTCTTACAGGGCTGCTGGAGAGAACAAAAAAGCTTCATTTGCTGCTCATGCAGCCACGTATTCTGCCTGTAAAGGTAAAGGGACCCCTGACCGTTAGGTCCAGTCGCGGATGACTCTGGGGTTGTGGCAGGGACCAAGCAATGGGAGTTCACCCCATCGCGGGGATTCGAACCGCTGACCTTCTGATCACAGAGCCCTAGGCTCTGTGGTTTAACCCACAGTGCCACCCACGTCCTATTCGGACTGTAGTGAGCCACAATAAAACAGACTGAAACATACAGTTGAAAGTAGTATGTAAATACATCCTCACATATTTAAAGCCAAATCACTCCACTACCTCAGAGGCTTTTCTCCTAAGATTTATGCCGAGCTGGAAATGATTAATAGAATATTCATTCTGATTTGATTTTTCCCCTGTTTGTTTTTAAATCTGGGAACTAGTCATGCAGTACACTACAAAGTTTTGCTTACTTGGTGTTCAGTATGTGCCTTCAATTGTTGATCGTACTGCTCCACGTACTGGAAAATGTTCACCACAGTACATTTAATAAAAACTCTTGGTGAACTGAGTCTTTTCATTCCCTTTCTGTGCTACAAGCACTTTGATAAGACATGGCACGTGAAGAAGTATGAACCTTGGTTCACAATGTTTTGTAATGAAGTAAGGTCCAAAGAAACATTATGTTGAACGTCAAACCTTTGCAAAGGTGTGTGTGCACACCTACACCCAAAAGTTGTGATGATTTAAAAGCAGACCTTCACAATTTGTGGCCAGCTGAACTGGACAACCCAATCTATTTTGGCCTGTCATTTGCTTGATAATCCTTCCCTGCCCCCAGGCACAGCTGAGCTGAGCTGAGCTGAGCTGAGCTGAGCTTTGGATACCTTGATGGCAAGCAAGCCCTTCAATACAGCTCCTTGAGTGACCTTAAGAGCTTAAATGAAACTCAATGGAATCCCACATCAGGTGAGTAAAGGATCAGTTCTGTTGTGCCAAATGGAAACACAGTATTTCAGTGTCTTGAAGCCTTTGGAACTGGCTGTGGATTCACCCGCATGAGTAGAAAGGAAAATGCTAAGTGGTACACATTGTATCTTAAGAAGACTCTTCAGTGAAGAGAATTCAGACTTCAGATAAAGAAAGCAGAATGCTTGCCATCAAATCTTTGGATCTCCCATATATAGTAACCAATAAATACAGTTCACAACCCCCAAAATGTGTTGTCTGATACTTTTTAAGGCATTTCTGGATTTCACAGACACAGCCATTATTAGTCTTTACACGCATTTTAGAATTTTTGGCCTTGATACTGCTTTCATGAATGACTCCAGAACTTTCCCCCCATTTTCATAGCAATATATATTATATCTCAAGAAAACACAGGTACAACAATCAATACTATAAGAAAGAGAGGAAGTTCAGGTATCCTGAGTGCTATTTGTCAGTCAAGAGAGTGTGCCCTACCAGCCCCATAGAAAGGAGAGCAATAGAAAACTTCCTGCTGTTTTGAGAGTATGGGTCCTTTATTTTCTAGAAGTTGAGTTCTTCTGCTTACCCATCTCCATATATTATGTATGGGGCACTGGCTAGTTATTCTAGGATGCTTGGAAGAGAACCAAAGAAATGGACCTCAGGGCTGGGAACAACCAGGAACACAGATTGCATATCTAGGTTCTCAAGTTGCTTTCCCAATGTGATATACTGTTGCAGATTCACAGGTGTTCATGTTATAAGGAAAATGAAAAATCCAAGTGTCTCCAGTCAGTCTAAATTGGGAGAAAACTATTCCATGACCTCAATATGTCTTTCACTGTGGAACACATTTGTTGAACACTACTGCTTATCAAGAAAGTTCTTTAATACCCATTCCTTTCAATTCCAGTACCCCCAATGTGGTGTCTCAGTAGGGAAGTGAGGAAGTTTTGGGTAAAAGATTTATTTCCAGATACATACAGGCTGCTAGTGTGACCATCTGTCACTTGTACTATTTATCCAGTTTTAAAAGTATTTCACTTACTAATTAAGAGATCTGAAGGTGGCTCATGACCAATATCCTCTGCTGTGACTGAGGCATATTTACAGTGGAGTAATGATGTGTGGACACGGGTGGCGCTGTGGGTTAAACCACAGAGCCTAGGGCTTGCCGATCAGAAGGTTGGTGGTTCGAATCCCTGCAACGGGGTGAGCTCCCGTTGCTCGGTCCCTACTCTTGCCAACCTAGAAGTTCAAAAGCACGTCAAAGTGCAAGTAGATAAATAGGTACTGTTCTGGTGGGCAGGTAAACGGTGTTTCCATGCGCTGCTCTGGTTCGCCAGAAGTGGCTTAGTCATCCTGGCCACATGACCCGGAAGCTGTACGCCGGTTCCCTCAGCCAATAAAGCGAGATGAGCGCTGCAACCCCAGAGTTGTCTGCGACTGGACCTAATGGTCAGGGGTCCCTTCACCTTTTTAATAATGTCATAATCAGCCTTTCCCAGCTGAGAACTACAAATTTGTTGTGCAGCAGGACAGGTTTGACTGATACCAAAATTTCATACACAGAGGCTTCTTTAGATCTGTGGCCTTCTCAAGCAAAGATAAATCCCTTCTCTGTTTTTAGTGTGTTCAAATATCACATGAGAAAAGGGTTTTTGCTCAGTGGTAGAGCATCTGCTTTGCATGTAGAAGTTCACAGGTATGGTTTCTGACACAGCCAGGTACAGCTCAGAGAAAACCCTGTCTGAAATACTGGAGAGTTGCTGCTATTCAGTCTAGGCATTACTAAGCTAGGTGGACCAATGATCTGACTTAGTATAAGGCAACTTCCTATGTTCCTATAAAATTACTCTTTAACTATGGACTTTAATTTTGCTTGGCCCAAGAACATCTCTAAGAAATGAAGTTAATAGGGCAACAGACTTTTTGTTCAGGGGTGGGCTTCTTTCCCTTCAAAATTGATTTTGGATGTGCAGTCTCTACCCCACCCCCTGCAAATCAAAGGAGAGGAAGTTTCTGAAACAAACTAAAGTTTGAAGCATGAAATAACTAAACCTGAATTAAATACAATTTGGATTAAATAAATTTATTCCAAAAAATGAAAGAAAGAAAAAAACTTTCCCCAATGTTCATCATTACTTCTTCTTCTTGTTGTTGTTGTACTATTGCATTGTTGCTCTGGAATGAACTCTGTAGTGTAGATGAATACAGCCCAAATACCATACTGACACATTGGCGCAAAATGTCCCGAGTACATGCAATCAACACTGCATTGATTATGCTGGAAGTAAAGATAAAATCCTATGTGTTTGAACTGGGGAGCGTGGCTGGTTCCATTATTTGGAGAAGGGCTTCATCTCACTGCAAAGGTAAACCTAATGCAGCGGCTCACCATGTACAACAGCATAGGAAACCACATTTAATTATTGAAGGCATGGAAGCCAGTGAGTGTTGCAGGATTCTGAACCTGAAGCCAGTTAGATGTGGATTATGGCTTCACTGAGTGCACCACCCCACCCTCAACTGCAGGGCCAGATAAGACACAGTGCTGTACTCTTTGGAAAATACTTAACCAAATTCTGTTTTTAAGAATTTTGTGAGCTTGATTGCATTTTATAATGACAGTAAAATGTATAGTGATGTTACAGGTTTAGAGGGTCAGTCGGGTGGTGCCCTGAGTCCCTTCCTGTTCTTGGGCTCCACTACCCAGTAGGGGTTAAAAGCTGAGTGGAGGATTCCATTGCTAACTAGGCCTTAGCTTGCCACTTAAGCACCATCATTAGTAGTAGAAGAAGAAGAGTTTGGATTTGATATCCCGCCTTTCACTCCCTTTAAAGAGTCTCAAAGCGGCTAACATTCTCCTTTCCCTTCCTCCCCCACAACAAACACTCTGTGAGGTGAGTGAGGCTGAGTGACTTCAAAGAAGTGTGACTAGTCTAAGGTCACCCAGCAGCTGCATGTGGAGGAGCGGAGACACGAACCTGGTTCCCCAGATTACGAGACTACCGCTCTTAACCACTACACCACACTGGCTCTCCAGTGTGCTTTTAGTACAACCAAAGAAGTTGCTCTCTGCCTACGTTAAATGGGTGGGGCTTTCTCCTTCCCACCTGGCTGGTAGTTAGAAGAATAATAGTAGTTTTATGTGAGCTAAGCAGAGAGGCAGACGAGAAGTTGGTGAGATAGTTTTGATTTGTGTGGAATCCAAGCTGTGACTAATGGAGAAGCAAGACCTGTTACTACTGTGAGCTCTTCCATCTTAGGCTCAGTGTAAATAAATCACACTCTGTGCTGACCCTCATTCCAAGGAACCTGAACCCTCGGTAAGTGCCTGGAACCCCCCTGGAATCTCTCACCGCTCAAAGATTGGGGTGGTGTGTAGCAGTATTATCTTTCTTACCAATGAATGTGAATGTGAAGCCCCAGGAGAGTCAACATGAACTCAACAGAAAGAAGTGTGTATCTGCCTACACATGAATGAGTGTGCAGTCTGAGAAGTATTGCTGTAGAAAATAAATTTTCTCCAGTCTCTCATGTTCTTAAATGAAAAAGTTCAGTGTTTGGTAAGTAATCATCAGGATGTTTTAGAAAGCTGATGTTGAATGTGACTCTTGTTTGTCTTGATCAATTTGTACTTCAGATGAGTAAAGCATTGTCTCTCTATATAGCCAAAGACCACAGAAATCCCAGGTTCATTTGCAAGGCACACTTTTAGTCTGTACCTATGACTTAAGGTAAAGTAAAGGTAAAGGTACCCCTGCCCGTACGGGCCAGTCGTGTCCGACTCTAGGGTTGTGCGCCCATCTCACTTAAGAGGCCGGGGGCCAGCGCTGTCCGGAGACACTTCCGGGTCACGTGGCCAGCGTGACAAAGCTGCTCTGGCGAGCCAGCACCAGCGCAGCACACGGAAATGCCGTTTACCTTCCCGCTATAAAGCGGTACCTATTTATCTATTTGCACTTAGGGGCGCTTTCGAACTGCTAGGTAGGCAGGAGCTGGGACCGAAAGACGGGAGCTCACCCCGCCGTGGGGATTCGAACCGCCAACCATACGATCGGCAAGTCCTAGGCACTGAGGTTTTACCCACAGCGCCACCCGCGTCCCTGTACCTATGACTTACAAGCCTCAAAAATCAACCCACAGAAACATTATTTAAGCTTCAACAGCCATCACACATCTCCATCTATGAATGCTCTGTGACTGTCTTAAATTTCACAATGTTCCCAGGAGGATTTTCATGTTGGGCTTCTGTTAATTTCCTTCTATAAGGGGAAATATAATCCACTTTCTGTATGGAGGTCTTAACTTTGGTGTGTATGTGCATGGGATAGTAGATGGGTGAGTGGGTAGCCTTTATCTTGGAGGGATGACATCTCACAGGTATTCAAATATAGTCCTCTGTATACTCAGTACTTCTGGAGTTTCACTACTCCAATGCAGATTTGGATTTATAGTTGTAAGAAAAGCGGGATTGCTGAATGTGAGCAATGCCAAATCAGGGAGAGGATAGATCAGAATATGCAGAGATTGGGCTTCAGTGCTCTCAATAGTTTTTTTGTGCCTCTTTCATTGAGTAAAAGAACTATAATTATGAAAAAGTGGTAAATGTAGTGATATTTCGCTTATTTGCATGACATATTCATATGGCTGTGTTTGATGCTTTTTGTAACAGAAGTTGAATTTTCTTTTGTGAGGGTGCATATAACCCACATGGAGTTCATCTGTGGTCCTCCTGCTTGCTTTTCTCATGTTGCATTGTTGAGGTAAAGTAGAACTGTAAATCATTTATAAAAGGGACAGAACAAAGTGTCTAGATTTCACCACTACTCCTTTACTTGGCTAAAAGGATTTATTCTGCTCTTTGCTCTGTGGTATCTTGTGTACAGTGCCATCTTTATGTGTTTCATTTCCTGTGGAAGGTGAGATACTATCTACTTTGAATTAGAATGCACCTGTGGGTGGTGGTATCCTCTAAGGGTGTGTATCAGCTTCGTGTGGGAGCCAATAGCAAGGCCACCCAGCGTCATTTGGGGGTGTTCTCCCCTGTTGCATTAAATGTCAATGTGAAAAACACCCTCTGGGTCAGTTTAGCCCCAAAGCCACAGATAACTCGGGTCACTGTTGCTCTGTTTTTAATTACAGAATTGCTGTGTTTTCTATTATTCCTATGTTTCTTGAGATACATAGGCTCTGGAAGAAGTGACACTGTCCGAAATGTTGCCTGTGAAGCAGTGAAGAGCTCTAGCTGTTAAGCACAGTAGTATATGATATGTAAAAAGTTAAAAGCTTCATTCAAAATATATATCCTATCTTTAATCTCTTCTTTAATAAAATTATAAAGAAAAGTTAATTCTCTTTACTCCCCCACCAAAAGGTCCTGGACCTATTTATCTGCAATTTAGCATTCTTAATCAACTCCAGAGTAGTTCCCATGTCTGCAAATGTCATCCACTTTGGCCCAAAGTGGGAAATGTGGTAACACTTTTTAGATTTTCTGCTATAGTGACAGAGTGGGTTAGGAGCCAAATTATAGACTGAAGCACCAGACAACTTAGAAGCATCAGAAGTTTTAAAAACACACAGATGCAAGATGAATTTGGGGGATGGTGTGGGGCATGCACACCCTAAGTATGTGCATAGCATCCATACGTACATATTTTGGAGCGGAATCTTGACTTAATACTCTCTACCAGTTTCTGGCAGTGCATGAACCTGATTATTTGCATTGAATTCATCTTTAAAAAATAAAATAAAAAGCCAGTTAACAAATCTGCTCTTTAGCAGCTTTTGGGAAAGTAAGCATATGGCCTTCTCACTGGAAAGTGGGTCTGCCATGTCATATGGGAATCACAGATGAGTGGACGATGTGCCTGCAGCCAAGATGAGCATGTGAACAATTTAATCTACTTACTTCCATCTATAATTATATCCATCTTTTCACCAGCAGTCCTACCTTATGTTGCAGCATTGACTTTTTTTTGTCTTATCTCCAGGTTTTGCGGGGCTCTTGGGCAGGGATATCTCAGTGGGGTTGTCTCATGGAGTGGGCAATCTCCTTGGCACTGTCAACTCTACATTGCCTTCTCCCTGCAGACCTGTACACTTAGAAGGCAGGTGAAAAAGCAGCAAAAGTTAGGAGGCAAGCCAGGGGGGGTTAAGCAGTGGGGGACCTGTTGAAATGTGGGCCTTGGAAGGTGCTGCATGATGTCAACCCCGGACACTGTTCTTTTTTAGATAGAATCTAAACCCTGATCTTGACTGCTTAGTTTTAGAGCTTCTGTCCATGCCTTATTTTTGCCTTATGATATAAAGGATTTTTGTCAGTACTTTGGTTTAGAGGCATATTGTTGCTTGGTGTCATGACCCATGAAAGCTGCCTGCATTGTGTTAGTGATTTTATATAGTTGTCAACTGATTAAATACTTTTTCACGAAAAATGCCTATGCAGGAATGGAATATTCCTGATTATAGTCAGAACACCAGAGCCAAGATACCCGTCAATATTATGGAAGGCCCAGGCTTAAAACATGCATTGTTGATATTGACTTGAACTGAACTGAACTTTGGCACCTTTGTGGTGTAAACTCCTATGCATGTTTACTCAGGATGGAATGTCCCACTGAGTTCATCACTCAAAGTGATAGTGATCCTATGCTTCCAAGTAAGGGTGCACAGGATAATGATGGCTTTTGACGATGGAGGAAAAGCCGTGAATTTCATACTGCACAGTAACTACTAAATTTGACTAAGGGGAGTAGGAGAAAAGTGGATGTTTGGAAATTCGGAAGTCCTGAAGAATTTTTGCTTGTTAGCAAAACAATTGACTGAACAGTTTATACATTTTAGCCTGTACAGCTCTAATTTTTAAGGTGCTTTGTTTGCAGCACTCTGAAGGTTGCAAGAGTTAGTAATCCAAATATAGAAAGTGCACAATTTACATGTTTAGTATTTGGAATAAAGCCAATGTACCTTGCATATAGTTTCTTTATTTGTAGTTCCTTCCACTGCAATTCTTAACTGCTTGGAAAACTGCACTTAAAACAACAAATTTCCACAATGACAACCATTTCAGCATCTGCTGTTACCTTGAACCTGTACATATTCTAAAAGTGAGATTGTATGTAGTGCTTTAATCTGAACATGAAATGAAAAGCTTTAGTTTATGTTGCTGTTGTTACCATAATTATAATCCAGTGTTAGAAACTGAGATATGAAAGCTAGGATCTAAGTGGCACCTTAAACCTAGGTTATGGGTGCAGCAATGGAATGTCTAGGCACACTTTTTTATAAGAAGGATACAAAGCTGAAAATGAATAAACTGCAGCTACAATATTATGTTCATTTTTCATATGGTCTAATGCTTCCCCTGCCCACCCCCCTTAAGAGGGTCTCTTCTCCAGTCTTCAGAGAATAGCTGTAAGTGGGGAGGCAGAAAAATGTCCTCCTTTCCTTCCACTCTGCAGTTTTAATCTGAAATCTTAGGCGCAGTACTGTGCCCAGAGCTCAGAAACTGCTCACACTAATGAAATTCCTTGTCATAAAATGTGCCTAGAACAATGGGAGTTCGAACACTGTCACAATCTAGTTAATGGAGTTCTAAACTGAGAAAGTTTTGACATTTTCTGGATTAACGCCATATCATTCCAATTTGATTTCTTATTTGGGTCGAAACCCAATCTATTAAATATGAACCTCTGTTTCATCTTCATTGACTATCACCGGGAATCTAAAACCAACTTTTTCTTCTCTTTTCACATAAGTGGATGAAATTTGCAGACAATTGAGCCCCCTCCCCCATGTGGATTAAGCCTACCAAATTTCAGGCAGATCCATCTGGAGTATTCATGCAGTTTATTTATTTTTTTAAGAATTTTTTTTTTACCTTAAAGAAAATTCTGCCAAAATTAGATGCAACTTGCAGGCATGGCTGCCCCCTTTAAATGGATGAAGGCTGCCAAATTTCAGTGAGCTGATTTTTAACTGTTGGGGGAAAAACAATTGGAGAAGAAAAAGGCCACCCCAGTAGTCTAAGTCAGCCACCTGCACCCTGCTCTCACAGTCAAAATGTGGGGAAGAATTATGACCTATGTGAAGAAGAAGAAAAAATCACCATGAGTGGAGTGACTTCAGAAAATGATTCACTGTGATTAAAAACTGGACATAGGCATCAAAATTCCCCCTCCCCTCAACACTCAACCTGTGGGCCTTTTCCCAGTCAGTTTGGTTTTGTGTCTTAGAAAAGAAAGGAGGCAACATTTTGGAAAAACTGAGACCACAGAGCAATGTGAAAGCTTGGGAGGTTCCCAGTGTGCCTCAAGATGCCTTTTTAGGTGCAATCAACTCAGGAACATAAGATCATGATTCAAATCACCCCAATTCACCGTATTATTGGGGTACACACAGAGAGTCCCTACTAATCACCAAATTAAAATGGCCCATAGAGTTCAGCACAATCTCTTTCATTATGCAGCTAAGAAGAGCGAGGCTACATATTGTGTTATTTAACATTCTGTAATATTAGGATCATGTAAATTAAATGAATTGTGCAACATAAGCTATTTACATTTGGCTGTTTGCACACTGTGTAAAATATGGCTAGCCCCACACACCCCTCAGGAAGTGTTTTTAAAGAAACACAGTTTATGCCAATGATGGTTCTATTTCCTATCTGGTTATCCTTCTCTTTTTAAGAGGCTAGATGTGTTTATGTTAGCCTCGTAGGGAGCCAGAGTTTTCCTGGGGAAACTTGAGTCTCACAACTGTTATCCCCCATCAAATACTCACCTGGTTCTTAGCATGGATCCTATGATATTTTCTGAACATATCTGATTTGTGTGAGAATGTGTGACTGAGAGAGGAAGAGAGAGGCAGAAATTCCAGAGGCCATTAAGCTGGGTAATTTACATGCTTCTTGAGCCTGTGCCTAGGGAAATATATTTCACAGGTAATTTCAAATCTCTTGGCGTGTGGAAGAAGTCATTATTCTAAATAGAAAGGGTTGATGATGTCATACGAACCATCATGAAAGGACCATATTAAGAATCTGTTTTGTCTTCTCGAAAACAAAGAGAAACCTCAGAATATTATCTGAACATAGTGTTTGGGCTCTCTAAAAAGAAAGGTTTGTTTGGTTTTATTAGTTTAAAGAAAGTGTTAGCGCTAAAAATAGAAACAAATTATCCTTGTTTTGTCTGTGTATGCGTGTTTAATCTACTAGGAAAGAGGAAGCAAAGAACTATGTTTTAAGAATCTGTCTTCAAAGAAAATCAGTTTGCTCCTAATAGATACATTGGATCTAGAGTCTTTAATAAATTTGCAGAACATATGGGGGTTCTGAGTTTTTTTCTCAGGTTATCACACGAATTAGCTGATACCTTTCCCTCACAGTTTTCCAAATTATGTAGCTTTAACTCTGCATTACCTGGCTCACAGTGTGATTGTATCATCAACTAAGACCCACTAGGAAAGGTTATCCCCACTCCCTCAACCAGCAGAGGTCAAAATACACCACCCACCCTCCAGTCCCAAATTCAGAGCTTCCCATAGCACAAATGACACAAGTTACATGAGTGTTGCTAATGGTTATTGTTCATCACAGTGCAGCATTGCCACCAATCTCCTCGGCTGGGCAGCGCCACCCAAGGCTCCTGTTGAGGCAGCATTCTCATGGCCACCCCCCACCCTAGAGTGCGTGACCCTGACACAAACCTTTGTGGGTGCCCAGCCCTGTCATGGGGAATGTTGTGGGGGCTGGAGCACCCATGGCCCCCTGCCTATGCATGGGCCCCTCTGCAGAATTTCTTGCCTTTTCTCAACTCTCTGTCTGGATTCCACTGCCTGAATCATGGTTCTGGTTTTGGATCATCTCACTTTGCTCCTGATCCTGCAGTCTTTCACATTTAACGTCCAGTTACTTTCATAATCATATGAAACCTAATAGGTACAACATAGTCACTTTCCCCATTCTCCTCTCCCTTTTCTGGTCCTTGATTGCAGCCAATTACTCACCCTAGCTGAAGGAAGGAGGAGTCTGAATCACTGGCTTGGAGGGGGAGGAGTCTGAGTCACTGTTGGCTGCAAGGGAGGAAAGCAGAGGGAGCAGAACACGCTCTCTCCTTCCTCCAAAACCCCATTCTCGTTTTACTTAAATGGCAGCATTGATCATTCAGCTTCTGGCACAATCAATTCCAGAACAGATACTGCCAATATAAGCTAATGTTTTCAGACTGAAATGGTCTTTGTAAAAGTGGGTTCGTGTTAACTTCCCAGTTTTAAGAAGTCATGATATTATTCAGAATCTGGTAAAGCTTTTATTTTATTTTTAGAAAAATGTGATGATCTGAAAGGGAGTGAAGTTCCGTAATTTAAGTCAAATCACGTATGCTTACGGTTTTAAATTCTGTGGCATTAAGAGCTTTCCCCCCATGGGAGTGATTTATGAGTCAAGAAAACAGCAGTTCTGTACACGTAGCACATTGACCAGACTTCTTTTCTTTTCTTTATAATGCTCTTATGTGACTGTACAAACCAGGCCTTCTTTCTGTCTGCAGCCATTTCCCCATTGACTTCCCTGTGCTTGTAGCATTAATAAATGTACTGGGGAAGTGAGGAGGGAAACATGTACAACTAGAAAAGAGCTATAAGAGAGAGAAAGGGACAAGCAAAGCAGTGGTGTGATGAAGAACAACAAAAAGCTCTTGGATCTTTTGGAAAACATGAATGTGGTATGAGGACTACCAGCTTTTCCAGAGGATTGAAGGGGCCCGATGTGACGTTGCATGCACAACTGTGCCAGGGGGCAGAGCTGAACGTCCTCTGAAAATTGAAGGGGCCTGGGCCCCTCCAAAAATACATTGGGGGGGGGGACTGCCTCAGCCCCTAGGAGTTATGCCTATGACTATGATTAAAAACTAGTAGATGTCAAATTTGAAAGACACCAGCAGTCATGTGGAGACTAGGTAGAAGGAGGAGTTATTCAGTGAAGCAAACTGATGCATTCTGCATAATAGAAGAGAGACTGCAGATCTTCCTTTACTTCAATTTCCTGACTTCTCACTACTTCTTGAGCTGCAGAGTAAGTTGGCAGTGGGGAGGGGGTGTAACACTGGCAGCAGCTAGTACTGCTGAATGACATATCCTCAGTACCTCAAGAGGAATCCATGGGTCTTCTGTTCAGCCTCTCATTCCTTTCCATAGGAACCTAGTGTCCTTTTTGTGGCCATCACTACCTCTTGTGCAAATGAATTCCATATACTTTCCCAGATATCTGTCCCAATACAGCTGGTAACATCCAAATAAGTATGCATGTATTGCTTACTGAATCAGGAACTACTAGTGTACATCAGACGTGGATCCACACATGCATGTTGGGGTATTGATATTGTATATCCACATTGCATTGCTTGCAACTGGATGAATCCACCTTCTGGCACAATAAGTCACTTATAAATAGCTTTTCAAAAAAGTGTGACTAGAGCAGATTGAAGCAGTCAAGTTTCTGAAAACAAATAGCTATGGCCATTATCCAAATTCTACTATCTCCACCACTCACAAAGAGGGGGAGGATGCAGCAGACAGGAAGCTAGGAGTGGAAATGTGGCTGGAGTTGGAGCAAAACTCTGGGAAAAGGAAGGATTTTTCTGCACTTGCCAATCCCCTTTTCTCCTTGATTGAGTTCATGCCTGTGGAGCATTTGGTGTGTGTGTGTGTGTGTGTGTGTGTGTGTGTGACATGCATATGCATATGCATATATGCATGGGGGGGTGTGACTGTATGAGGGTGAGTGATAGTGGGGTGGACCAGTGGCCAATAAGAGGAAGAAATTTCCTTTTCTGGAAGTTCTTTTCCTTTCCAGTTTTCTCTGCCCAGCTGGTAGGGCTGCTTGGAGACTCCACAGCTTCATAAGTTTGAGGGATGGTTAGATTGTGGTAAGCATTTGTCACTGTGGCCATTTACTACCTTCATCTTAAGCAATACTGAGATTGTGTGTGTGTGTGTGTGAGAGAGAGAGAGAGAGGGGGGGGGGAATTTTGAAATAATTATATCTAACAGTACAGATTTGCAAATCGTACTCTACTTTTTTGCTCATGCTGGCTGGGGCTGATGGGTGTTAACCAACATCTGGAGGGGCACCACTTTTCAATAGATTATTCCCCCCCCCTTTATTTGCACAACAGAAGTGCATGTCTTGCTTACACGTAGTGTTGAGTTAACAACTTATATCTAACTTATGCAGAAGGTCTACTTTTTGTCCTCTGAAGTGTCTGTTGGCATTGATTGGATCCAAGGAAGACATGTCATCATTGCAAGGTAGTGATCAGCAGGGTTTTGTTTTTGTTTTTTCATTATGAAGAATAGCAAGGTCCCCTTTCTTTCCAAGAAGTGGGGATTCTCAAAGATAAAAATATATATGAAAGGGTGCATATTCTCATATCATTTGGACCTACAAAAACCAAAACCATACAAGCATTGTACAACAGGAAGCAACTTGGTTCATCTGTAAGTTTTCCTTAAACATGTTTTGTAACCTCACATCATTTATGCAACTGTCTGTTGGTCTCATTTTTAGAGACTGTTTTAATGTAAGAAATTTTGCTAGAAGACCAACAAGAGATGCAGCTGGAATGATCCTTTAGCCTGTTCTTGCCAGCTTCAAATCAATTTACCAATGTTGGCCTGATGTCAAGAATGAATAGTGAGCAGGTGCATCCTGGCAATCCACACAACATTTGGCTTAAGCTGTCTTTAGAGGTACTGTTTTTCATAGAGTTTGAATCAGTCTTATAGGTGGCTTTTACTACAAAATATTTTCCCCTCACATCTATGGCAACTGTGCAATATTCATGGTTTTGCGCCTGAGAAACTTTATAGTTTCATATTTAGAGCACTGGCTTCTCTTTTATGCATTCTCGTTCTATCTTATTCCCATTTTGATGGCTTTCCTTCATATTATTCTGTACATATACCGTATTGGCCTGAATATAAGCCACACCCAAATATAAGCCGCACCTTTAAAATTCAAAGGGGGGAAAGGGAAAAAAGACAATGCCCCAATATAAGCCACTCCCTTAAAATTCCACAGACACTATTTTTAATAAACACTCACAGACTTTTTATTGATAACAACCAGTTAGACAAATTAAGGATTCATACAACTTTGTAACATGCAGAGAATAGCTTTTATAGAGAAACCAGAGATTGGAACCGAGGGAAGTCAGGGGTGGGGTGGGGAGGGTGGGTGGGTTGTTTTATGGGAGGGAGGAATTAAGGATGATATGTGTTTAAGATAATATGTTTTGTTTAAATTCCTAATAAAAATTTAATAAAATAAAATAAAATTCCACAGGCACTCACACCCATTCCATTTTACTGTATGTCTGTTTCAGCAGCGATATCGTAAAAGCCAGTTTTTGTAAGGTTGCGAATTTAAGCCACACTTAAATTTTTCACGGTCAGAATTTGGGGAAAAAGTGAAACCTATATTCAGGCCAGTACAGTGCACACCTACCACAAACTCAACTTGATTAATGTATCTGATGCAATACACCTCAGTTCTTTATGCCACTGTAACAGTGCAATCCTAAGCAAAAGTTAGTCCCACTGGGTTCAATGGGAATTTCCCCTCAAATTAACTTAAATCAGATAGTTTCCAAGGTGCCACAGCACTCTTTATTTTAGTGTTTGGTCTTCCCAAAAATGGGAGTGACCATTCTAACATTGAGATTGCTGAGCACCACACATAGCAAGCACTTATATTTCCATAGTGAATGGGTTCTGGAAAAGAGCCATCTGTATCCACAAGATCCTCATCCTGTTATCTATGTACAACATCAGCATTCCTCTGTGACAAAAGAAGAATCATGTCTCTCCATTGTTGGCTATTGTGGGAAGCAAGAAAATGGTTCAGATGGAACAGTGTGCTATTCTTGTTTGGCATGTTCCATTTGGATATAGGCACCAAATTATGTGGGCCCGCTTTGGCTAAAATCCACCCATATGGAGGACAGGCTGTTCTCTGAGCTGCCTGATCCTTGGAATCCCTTTAAAAATTAGCATTCTGGGCTTCTGTGTATCTGGCTTTGTCCAGTTATTTGCCAGGTATGATGGGCTAAGCTCGGTTTCTGTTGTGCTCACAGTCCTACTTGGGGACAGGCCATTTTTGTTTGTTTGTTTGCATTTACTTTGAAGGTGAAAAACTTGCCCAAGTTGAGGGCAAAGTAAACTGAAAATTTTAACAACCCACCCCCACCACCTTTTACCATGCTGGAGGATGATGAGGTGATAAACACTAATTTCTCTAAACTGATATTAAATGCTATCTTACATAATGCAGAGATTCCATAGTCCTGACATAAATGGCAATGATCTAATAGCAAAATATTCAGCAAGTTGTTTTTCTCCCTCCTCCCTTTTTCTCTCTCTCCACAGTCACTTTCTGGAAAGTAGCAATCCTACAGTCTTCTCCTTGGAACAAAGTACCCTGTATGTAAAATGACAGGGTTCTGCATGCTTGGCTATCGAGAGAACTGAGTGAACATTGCTAAGTGCTTTATAATAACTATGATTATACCACCCTCTCTTAATGATGCTGTTCTTAGGAGCCAGAAACTTTTTTCAGGGAAGCAGTAGTGGGGAGAGCAGTTGGTAGATTAACAAAGGACACATCAAGCAGGTTGGCACTCAGTATCCCAGGAATATATGATATGTAAGCGGGGAGGGGGGAGAAGCAAACTAGCACAACACAGCCAGTGGATTAATGTAACTGGAAGCTTATACAACCCAGTCACTTAAAGTGGCCAGAAGACAGCTGAAACCATATACCGAACCCATGCAAGAAGCCACTGCTTTGAAATTTGTACTTAAATGTCTTCTTTAGTTCTCTCTTGCTGCTAGCCTTTTTACACACAGAATCTCTTTCAGCCTTTGGAGGAGATTTGCATTTTGAAGTCTAAGTAACTACTTGAGATACTCCATGCCAAATTAGCTGAAGTATGTCTACCTCCATGTGTCCTTGCACATGGCCAATTTTGTGCCTAAAAAGCGGAAGTTGGCAGGATATATCTTTCCCCCTCTGTATAAAAAGTGTTTGAAAGACTGCCACCATACGGTGATGCTAGCCTGAAAACCACTTGGGTCCTGGCAAGATGGAGGCACTGTGCGTGAGTTGTTCCCATGTCGAGTAAACTGCTCAGCTGCCAACCCTAGGTGGAATTGTTCTCTCCCTAAAGGAGCAGGCTCACAGTTTGGGTGTGCTTCCGGATCAAGCTTTGTCACTGGAGGCTCAGGTAGTCTCACTGGCTGGAAGTGCTACTGAGTTGTTTCTTATGTGTTTGTGTGTGAAGCTTGTTTCTTGTATAGTCACCAAGCTTAGAATTCTGTAGTAGAATTCCCTAGTTCTGCAATCAGCATCAGTTATGCTAATTTTTCAAAAGCTGCATAATGTCATATCAATGAAATATCATTCTTACTCTTTTGCCCATGTTATTCCAGATCCTTGAAATATTTTCCTAACTTTACAGAAGCTGGATCTGCTGTAATAAAGGCAAAGGAAGAAGAGAAGTTTTTAGAGCACCAATGCCTGGGACTGGCAGGGCTCTGACAGGTGTGTGACAGAGGCAGGGGAGCTGGAGGCTGACATAGGAAAGAGGGCCAGGTACTTATGTGGGTTTGGTGTTACCCATGAGGCAGGAGCCAAGGTGGAGGGAGCAGGAAAGATCCAAGCAGTCAGAGATGAAGGTGGGGGGCATAGGATGTGTCTGAAGTGGAGGAAGAGGCTGTTTAGGTGAGGGGCAGGTCAGTCAAATCACCACTGTACCCTACTCAGCTGTCTCCTAGAACCAGCAGGGGCTTGAAGAGGGAAGCACAGGGTAGGTACAGGAGAAGTCTCAGGCTGCATGCATGTACTCCATCAGACAGGGGTACAAAAGCCCTGGAGGTGGGCATGGTCCTGCTGCTGCATCAACTCTGCCAAGCACAAACCAGAAAAAGTTAAAGCCGGCTATGTAGATGCTGGAAGTGTGTACTTTAGGAGCTGCTGTAAGGGTGTGCTTTTTTCAATAAAGAATTAACTTTCAGTCATTTGCCTTCCTTGGCTGAAGTGTTCAGAACAGCAAGTGACTGCTGGGCAGGGCCTATCAGTATTGCAGAAGTCCCATTCTGTACACCAGAAACTCCTTCTGTGCCCAAGATCTATTTTGTATCTTTATCAAACTGACACCTAAACATTTGTATAGGTTTCACTGCACTTTAAAATGTAAGAATTAATTAATTAGTTAAACATTAAACTTGACTCTATTTGTTTGTTTGTTTGTTTTAATGAAAACCATCTCATGCTTTGGTAAGTTCTGTGCTGTGATATTCCTTTTCCATCTTGCAACTATCCTTTCCCTCTTTTGCTCCTCAAGAAGAAACACGGACTCTCTCTTCTTCTTCTTCTTCTTCTTCGTATCACCTATGTGCTACATTCCCAGTTTTTCTCTGTTGACTGCATCACGCAAGCAGCCAGGTTGTCTTTTATAACAATTGCATCACCATGTAACTTTCTGTTGCCACAGTTACAGACATCATTATAGATGTGCAAAAGAGCTGACCAGCAGAATGATTAAGAAAGTAGTATCATCTGCCAGGCATTGCCATGACTTCTGAGCTTTTGCCAGCTCTTTCAGTGCCAGCTCTGTCTCTTGGCTAGCTCTGCAAGAAGCGGCTTCTGTGTTCCTATCTTGTCTGAGACAATAAATTCCCAGGCCCTATCTTAGTAGTAACTGGGCTGTTCTTTCGGATTACTTAGCTTTCTCATGCTGTTCCTTTCTGTGATGACCCTTCTGTTCCTCTTCCACCTCCCGAGAGAATTACAGATTATACACAGAACAAACAAACAGTCTAGTGCCTTAATAATTCAAGCTTCTTGCTGAGCTTCCATTAGATGTGCTATCCTAGAGCCCCCAGTCTTTCTTATCCGGAGAGTTCAGAGGAGATGGCATCTTTTCAACCGCTCTGTCCTCATAAGAATACAAAATAATGCATAGATGGAAGCTTTGAAATAAGCTTCTGCCACTGACTCACATTGAGGCATGCAAAGGTTCTGAGTGAGTTGCAACTGAAATGGATAGAGAATTCTTTTCAGATAGTAAGTACTATACAGTTGTGCCCTCCTCACTTATTAGTTCAGATGGGCAGACTTGCCTAGTCCTACTTATTTGTGGTCTGTGCTTACTGAGTTCACTTCCCAGGAAACTTGGGAAAGCTTCATGGTTCATCATGTTGGTACATACACACTGATGGTGCTTCACCCATGCTCACAATCTCATTGCTTTTGTGGATTCATAGAACTGATGCATTGAATTTATAGTGTGGTATACAACGATAGACTTGCCTCACACTACACCTTGTGACTAGTTCCGTGTCTGTGTTATATGGGACAAAATGAAGCAATTAAAAAAGTCCAAACCAACTTCAGCTTTGACCTTGTTGCCTAAACAGCATGATGATGCTGGGAAGGAACATTGAAGTGGATATCCCATTTGCTGAATTATAATGCAATAGTAGTGAATTGTGTGAATATTGAAAAAAGTTTTCCTTCATAGAAATGGGTTAAATAAAAAGCAAGGCTGCAACACTATGCAACCTGCTGGGGACTAAGCCCCATTGAACACAGTGGGACTTTCCCTATAGGATTGGCCAACACATATCAGCTTAGTGAATTACTGTCTGCATGCATCTTTGCCCCAATCATACACAGCATGAGTCAGGGAGGAGGCACTGGAAACAGAAATAAATTAGAATGCCTTCTGCATCTTATTCTCTGCAACACTGAGTAAAATGGAATGTCATGGCAAATCTCCCATGGTGCATGTAGGGATGCTTGAGGAATTCAGTCTTTGAAAAAACTGATATGAACTGACCTTATTCTCACCTCACAGACTAATGTGCAGATCAGAATGCAGTTACCTGCCAGCTTATACACTTCTGGAATGTTCTGAAGCAGTTCCTGACAGAAAAGTTGAGATAAAATATGTTTTAAAATGAGTATTTTGAGAAAACACATGCCTATAAATCTATTTTTTTATATATATATTTAAACAAGTATTTTCATGAATTAATGTGGAAATGGGACAGAACAAAGTTATCAGTGCACACCTTAGAAAGTAGCATGGACACCAATTCACCCCCCTCCTAGTTGCATCCCATTATTGCTTTGCATCTTTGCAACCAGTTTAATTGCACATGTTCACTGTGATTACACTGTGAATTTGTTACTCCTTTGTGGGTGTACACTTTGCAATAGGATGGCAATAGTTGTGGTGATCTAATAAAAAACAGCAAACTCAGATGTGTGATATGATGCACCTGTATGTGCTCAGCACACACATACACATGAACAGTTAATGTGAAGTGTAGTATGCTAGCGTGGAGAAAGTTGTTTAGCTTACTTTTGGCCATTGAATGAAATAGAATCCTATGTCACAGCCAACGCTGTTGGTCATTCAGTGCTGGTGTGATTGTTAGCTTGTTGTCTTTCAAGGTACCTGGGAGCCCTGGCTATTGGGTTTCTCTTTCTTTGCCTGGATATGTCACTATTAACACAAGAAGCTGAGGATGGCAGACTTCTAAATATGTCTCACCCCAATTTCCTTGTTTTCATCCAGCTATAATTCCATAGATGATTCAAGCGATTAATGAGATGCCCTCCTTGACACACACACACACACACACACACACACACACACACACCACTTCTCTCTCTCCCTGTTCCCACTATTATGATTGAAGTGCACCTTCTTCAGTTCTCCCCCTTTTTGCTTAGATTCCAGGAGCCACAGAAGCTGCTGAGCAAAAAGAGAGAAGCAATAATGAAGAATACCACGTGGAACTTCTTCTTCAAATGCTGAATAAGCTGTTGCTGGCTTGCACATTTTGTAATAAGAGTGTTCCCCGACATTAAGCCTGCATCGGAATACCCTTTCTTTTGGCTGCATTTTACAAAACAGTACATTATGTGCATAATAGAAGAAGTTGAGTTGCATGTGGCGTGGGGAAGGGTTAACCCAGATTTTGGGCAGGACTGTTTGTTTAAAATATTGTTATACTTCCTTTGAAGACAAAAGTCCTCTCAATATGGCTTATGAATGACATATGTAGAACAATGGTTGGCATCCGTCTGCCTCAGGAGACAATGGAAGACACACGGAACAAGAAGAGCATAATATACATTTAACTTAAGGTGGCAGCATAACTATTACAGACACAAATGTCTGTCCTAACCTGAGAATAGTAGTGTACATCCGTTCTTTATGCCCCCTTCTCTTCAATTTGTTTCTCAGGTTAACTGCAGCATCGATGGCCCTTGTGGTCTCTTCCAACTCTATGATTCTATGATTCTTCCCTGCTGTAAACTACCTGCCAACTTCTGAGATGTTTGCCACTGCCTCATGGAGTCAGATTAGTGTCATCAGCTGGGTGACCCAACCTTTTATTTGCCTCACTGTGTACCATGAAGCACTCAACCTTCTGAAGTGCCAGCCACAGCTCTCTAGACCAGGAGCCAACTCTGGTTCAATTTTGGACGGTTTTCCGCTTGCTTTCATCTACTAACCATTATTCCCACTCCTTTTGAATTCATGGAGCATCATTTTAATGTTCTCTGAGAGTACTGCACCACCACACAGTTGCCCCTATTTCCCTTGATCTTGGAACTACCCGGGAGGGCCCAGAGCACAGCAGCAAACCGCTAGAAAGCATTGCATAAGGTTTTCAGACTATTATGTGCTCTCTCTGCCATTTCACTTTAAAAAAAAATTCCACATTCCTCTGCTTTTACATCTGTGTTTCACAGTTCCAGCAGCATTCTGAGTCTTCAAAATTGGACCTTTCAAACAGTAATTCTTTATCCTTTGCCAGATTGCAAACGGCATTTCTAAATTTTTAATAGAATTTGTAATCGTTGTTGTTCCAGAAATGCTGTCTCTTCTTTCCCTTCAAATTCCGCCAGTAATGTGGACTTTCTGCCAAGAGAGAGAGAGAAATTGGTAGTGAAAAAGAGTCATCAAGTGATGACTAGGGATGGGTGAATCTATCAGTTTCATTTTCTCTCGTTTTCTCACTTTCCCCAATCTTAACTTTTGTTCTCCACCTTTTCACATCAGTTTGTGATTTATTTATTTTTTGACACAAAGAAAGCCCTAATGAAAAATTCATCAGCATTTTAGTGAGGCCAGCACCAGCAGGCCTGGAACTTCCTGGATGCTGGAGAAGAGGATTCATTCTCACAACACTTTCCTTTTCTTGATGTCTGCCTTCTCTGGGGTAGAGGTGAGGAAGCCAGTTGTAAATCATCTAGCCTGCTGAGAAGACCTCTCTCCCTCTAGTTTTATTCTTTTATGGCCTGCAAATTTTCATTTTGTCCAGTGCTTGTGTATTAAGTCCAGACAATTTCCTTGTACTGTTGAATTTATTATTAAGCTCATTCTGAAAAGGTGGCATATACATTAACTTGACTAACTAAAAAAAATGGAAAATCCAAACTGGAATATGGATACCTATATTCTTCCTCTGGACTGGGAGACAGTGTGCCTCTACCATTGTGGAGTAACAACTGTGGGAGAGTGCTGTTGCCCTCATATCCTGCCTGCGGGCTTTCTACAGACATCTGGTTGACCATAGTTGGAAATGGGATGCTGGACTAGACAAGACTTTGGCTTGGTCCAGGGGGCTATTCTTGTATTCTTAAGTATCCACTGTATGGTTATATGTGGTTTGGCACTGGACATTTTTGAATATGTACCTATTATATGGTATTTTTGGTCCTTGATTAGCTACATTAGCAAAATCATCAGTATTCCGGCTTGAAATTTGTTTTCCACGAACCCTCTCCCTTGCTTCCCTAAAATTGGGTCTCTCTCAGAGTGCATTGCATATTCGTGGTAAACAAATGTAAATGAAATTGTACATGGCTAAAGTTAGCTACAGAATGTGAAAGTGTATTCACCCAGCTTTGGGAGGCTGGACTTAATGTTGTTTTGCCTACTGTCATCTCATTGTTCTTAGAGAGACAACAGAAGCTCACAGCCAGTACCAGTGCTATTTTGCTAGATGCTTTCCCATTGAGAGGTCCAGGTGAAATTGTGATTATGAGTGGGGCAGGGAGAAGGATGGGGAGGGTGCAAGCATGGGGCTGCAAACTGGCATCACTGCTTGGGGACATCCTCTTTAGTCTCCAGTTGTCACCCAACCTGCCCTCTTTTTGATATAAGTACAGGATTTGCTGGTTGCCTTTACGCGGACAAGCAATTTGCACTGAAATTTGGTGGATAGTGCAGGGTGAAGAACAGGGAGGTTACTAGGCAGTCAGTGTTGGTGTTTAAAACAGCTGGTTGGTTATTTGGTCACTTGGCAGGAATCTGTGGCGAATAGGAAAGAGGAATAAGTGAGCATCCTGGGGCATTTTTCCAGGTGAATGGTGAATATCAAGACTTGCACACCAGCCTTGGTGACTCATGGACAGGGCACAGACCACTGTTGTGGCTTTTAACACTTTTATGGGTCACCAAGGATATAATAATTAAGAAGTTTTCCTCACCTGAAGAGGTGTGGCATGGGAAAGGTGAGACATCTTCAGCAAGCAGGATGGCTCGTCTATGATATTGGGCTTTGTATTCTATTCCTGCACATGTTCCGTTCAAGCAGAGCCATTAGATTATTAAAATTTATCCCAACTAGTGTAATCTGGCTCTTTATTTCCCTTCTTCCCCTTCAGACTGCAAGGTAATTTAGGCTGCAGTCTTCATTCCACTTACCTCTGAGTAAGCCATTTGAGTATTGCTTTAGGAAATCAAGGAGTATCAAAATCAAATCAAATGGCATAAGACTGTATTAAAATAGAAATGCCACTGGACAGATTAAAAAGAAGAAGAAGAAGCCCTAGAAGATACTTGTTCACATTCTTCCTTTCTATGGGAATGGGAAGAGGAAAATGCATTAATGGAAATCTTCAATAACTGAAAGAAGGTAAAGATTCATGGAGGTAAATGTTCACCCCAGAGGTGAATGGAGTCTGATGGATTCCAGAGAGCTTTGATGTTGTTTTGGGGGTTTTTTTAACCAACCGGCATGGCTGGTGCTCCTACCAAAGTCCTGGTCAATTGGTAGAATATGGAGATGGCCCTGGTGGTTGGCATGGTTACTCCTGAGCATTAGCTTCTGTTTAGTAGAGTTTTAGCATTTCCATGGGGTACATCTGAGCTGAGGATGAGGCAGGTTGAAAGATGATAGGGAATGAAGCCAACAAATCCAGCTCAACACAAGTAAGGGTACACCACTCTGTGGTAGTGAAAGCGAACAAGTATCAAACGGTAGTGGACGAGGGCCATTGTTTCATACCATTGTTGTGTGTTTCCTAGAAGCATTTGATTGATAATTGTGGGAAGCAGGATGCTGGGCTAGATGGACATTTTGGTAATGTACAGGGTTATGAGTCCTACGTGGGCCTCACATTATATTTGACTTTACAAGCTTGTTTGGTGGGCTTTCAAGACAAATTTGGTGGTATATTTCACCCAAAAGGTTGCAGATCTATTTAAATTTGGGGAAATGCTTCTATAATCGAGACACAGCTGAAGCTTTCTAACTGGTTTTTATGGTATTTGTCTAAAAGTTGCCAGCAAACCTTGGCACTAAATACACTATCAAAGGTTGTACCCATTGCTGCTGTTCCACGAGCTCAGATGACTTCCACTTGCACAACATAACTATCCCTCCCCCTCCCCCATATACCTTCAGAATCTGCTCCAGAGAGCTGGAGGACCATCTTCATGGTTGGAACTCTGCATGCACAGCATTGCATGGAATCCCAAGAAGATTTTTTAAAAATATTAAAACCACAAGACCTGCATCTGTGTCAATGGCCTGTTGTGGAAAGTGCCCCACTCTGGATATTTTTCTTCATATATTTGATACTTTGCAAAAATGGTAAGAAATTTCAAGGAATGGTGGTTTCTTCAGCCCTGTAAAACCACCCGAGGCATATTCCTAAAATGCAGTGATTGCCATGTATTATATTCTCTGTACAGATTTGTCATAGAGTGAAAACCACACGTACATAATGACATATCTGCTGCTTCTGTCCTTTTCCTCTTGACTATTCACTTTCCATAAAATGTAAAGTACATTAAATAGGTATAGTGTTAGGTGACAGGTCAGATAAGGCTGAACAGAAATAATAACTAAAATAATAGTAATCTTGTCAGTGTGTTGCTACTGCTATGTAAAGTGATAATATCTGAATCCTGGTCATGAGATTCACTGTTCTCTACATCATATGTCATTCAATATTTGCAGAAATGCCTCATGGTGCAGTAGTTAATAAACTACTCAAATTGATTACAGATTCCCCCCCTCCCATCCACATATTCAAAACATGTTGCCATTTCAATTTTTCATAAGCCTTTCTTGTCTCATTTGCGTGTTCAAACCCAGAGACCTCCCCCCTAAATAAATTCACACTCGACTCAAATTTTAGTTTGGTTTTTGGCAGAATTTAGGCCACAGCTTTATTGATTACAGAAGGTGCTCTGGTTTGACTAGCTCCCTGCACCCTTGCAGGGAGCGCTGACCCAGGGCACCAGCATAGGTCAGCCAAGGGTGAACACCTGGGTAAGTGAAAAGCCGGGAACAGACTATGTTCACCACCCAGATGCCCCCCCCCTGGACTCAGGCATGGTCACAACCCGCTCTCAGGGGTTGACCAAACCATTTGAATCCCTGGATTCCTTTAACGGAATACCCTTCACATAGGGATGGTGAGAGCGTTCCCCCATCCCTATCACCTGAACCAGGGCCTATCTGCCACACGAACACCCACGCTCACCGCCAACCACTCACACCTGCAACCAATCCCTTAACACAGAGGTCCAATCCCTTAACACAGAGGTCAGCCACAGAGGTCAGCCACAGATCATTCCCTGTCACAGACAGATGAACCCCATCAAGCCTGTAAAGGGACGCATCACAGAAGGTAATGCCTGATTGACAGATCACCGTCCTGCCCAAGGCCAGAACCTTCTTGGCCACTGCGCTCTGGACGCGCTTCCTGGCCCTCTCGGTGGCAGCTGGGCATCGGCTACCATGACACACATGTCGTTGCAACAGCTGCGACCAAAGGATTTTGAGTCTGGGAAGAGCTGCCTTCAGCTCATCAAAGTCCTTCTGCATGCGGATCCGCAGGCTCAAGCTGGGAACATCCGGCAAATCGTTCTTGCCCAGCTGCACCACCACCACCACAGGCATGCCTTCCGCAGACATCTTTGCCTGCACCATTGGGAGAAGCTCCTCCCAACGCATTTCTCGTCTGGACACCCGGGAGACACACATGTGGTCGGGGAGTCCGAGCCTGCGTCTGAATCCAGACTCCACCGGCCCAGTGGACAATGCTGTACCTGACTATCCAGATGTGCAGGGTAGGCAGACCTAGGAATGAACAAAACAACATTAATAACTGCATCTCAGTGCTGCATCCGGACATAACTCCTATATGCACCAATCCTCGTGAACCAGGAAGGGACCACCCCCAGGCGGGTGAAGTGACAAATATCTCTTGGCATCTTTCACTGGACAAGGGCCAGCCTCATAAAGGCACCTCTGCCCAACTGGTCCTTTTGGGAATTTCTAATAGTGAGCACCACCTCAGCATCAGAAAGCTGAACGTCCTGCAAAAGCAAGCCCCTGGGAGCCCTTCCCTGTTCTGACTCCAGCACCACTTCGCCCACACGCAGTGCACCGAAAAGTGCTATAGAAAAGTCTGCCAGAAAGAGTCTTGCCTCATAAATCGACCAGCAGACATGTCTTAACGTGCTGTGCATCAAGAATAAAATGTCAAATGTGACTGGCCTCCTACCTGGCGACTTTGGTGGCTGCAATCTGGCCCAACCCTCAAGAGCCTTGCGCACTACAAACCTTGCACAAGGATCTCTGGAATAGAGGCATTTATAGAAAAATGAAATGGCAGAAGACTGGATTCTGATGGGCTTTACAGCACGATCCATATATCGTAGGTGAGCCAAATACTGCAACACCTGATGTGTGGATGGTGGCACTGTACAGTCGATCATCAAGTGCTGTGCTCTGAAAGGTAAAAAGTCCATCCAGGCCTTCTTATAAGACTTCAAAGTGGAAGGAGAAACAGAAGCTACTACTCCCTGAAGGACTAGCTGCTGCCAAGGTTCAAAAGCAGAACCGGGAAATATTCCGGAAGCTGCTGGGCATCCAGAGCCAGGGATCTGAAGCGCTCCCTCTGAAAATGGGATGGGGCGTCAGCAATATCATTAGTAGTGCCAGGAATAAAACAGGCAGAAAACACAATATTAAACTTGAGGCACCGCAGCACAAATGTGTGCAGTAGGGCAGAGACTCTGCTGGAGCATGACAACTGCCTTGCCAAAACACTCACCACAGCCTGGGTATCGGACCAGAAACAGACCCGCCGGTCCTTGAACTCCATGGTCCAGATGTGCACTGCTACTACAATGGGAAAAAACTCAAGAAACGTTAAATCACAGGTAATGGCTGTACCCTGCCAGTGCTCAGGCCACCTCTGAGCACACCAACAGCCACGGAATTAAAGACCAAAACCCAAGGATCCAGCAGCATCTGAACTGATCTGGAAATCAAATTGCAGATTCAAAGTATCCTGCCACAAGGATACGCCATTGAACTCCTTCAGGAATTCAAGCCACACCTCGAGATCTGACCTGACCTCACTGGGCAAACACACCCAATGATGGGGTGGACCACAAGCCTGCAGAAAATCCTGCTAAGCATGAGCAAAAAGGGTGACCAGTGGCAACCACCCTGCAAGCGAAATTCAAATGGTCCAGCAGAGGCTGAATCTGGCTCAAGGTAACCTTTTCCCATGGCAAAAATTCCATAATGATGTCACACAGGGCCACCTATTTTCCTTCAGGCAAAAAGGAAGTTTGTGCCACAGTATCCAACTGGATCCAAAGTAAGACGACCTCGTAACTGGGCCCTCAGTTTTATCGGCCGCCAAGGGAACACCCAACTCCTTAGTTAGGTTGTTAAATGAATGCAGTAATAGCAAGCATTCTTCAGAATTGGCTTCAGAACGTAGCAAAAAGTTATCGAGGTAATGGGTCACCTCCCTTAAACCTGTCTTGGTATGCAAAGTCCAGTCCAAAAATGTACTAAAGGCTTTAAAAGCTGTACAAGATATAGCAGCCTATTGGCATGGCCTTATCCACATAATATGCTCCATCCAACAGGAAGCCAAGCAACTTAAAATCATGTGGATAAACAGGAAGTAAGCAGAAGGCAGTTTCCACATCACACTTTGCCAAAAGTGCACCCTTCCCAAAGCTCCTGATCAACTTGACCGCTTGGTCGAAGGTGGCATACTTGACAGAACAAAACTCAGGAGGGATAGCATCATTTACTGATGAACCCTGTGGGTAAGATAAATTGTGAATTAAGCGAAATTCCCCAGCGGCCTTCTTGGGTACAACACCCAAAGGGGAAAGGTGCAAATCCGGGTAAGGAGGGCACTCAAATGGTCCAGCCATCCTTCCCAACACTAATTCCTTCCCAATCTTTTTCCTGGCTCAATAATAATAATAATAATAATAATAATAATAATAATAATAATAATAAAATTTATTTATACCCTGCCCTCCCCAGTCAAGACCGGGCTCAGGGCAGCTAACACCAGGTATAAAAACAATTGATTAAAATACAACTTAAAAACAAGATTAAAATACAACATTAAAATGCAGCCTCATTTCAGTAGAAACTCAAATCAAAAACTTTTCGGGGATGAAAATGTCTTCACCAAGGCCAACTATCCAGACTGGTCCTATGTGGGCCAGAAAAAAGCCAGGGAAGTCCACAAATAGGAGTTCCATCAGAGAAGGAGAAAGGAAAAAGGAAAGAGGGGGAGGGGATCAAGTTGATTCCAAGCCAAAGGCCAGGTGGAACAACTCTGTCTTACAGACCCTGCAGAAAGAAACCAGATCCTGCAGGGCTTCTGAGGGACCATGGGGCTCATAAACAGTGGAAGACGTGGAGGGGCCAGGCTGAGAATCAGACTTCCTCCCAAATTGCTGGGCCAGTGACTCAAGTTCTGAATTGAACCTAGCCATGGCAGCAGGGTCTAAACCAATATTAGCCATAATTGCACTCAAGCGATCCAGCGTAAGCTGAGGGACCGCAGGCGCCAAAGCTGAACACAGTGACTGAGACGGACCTCTAATCACCCTCTTAGAAGGGAGAGCAGGACTGTGATTCCTTTTAATAGGCATCTCAATCCCTTCCTTACTGGATGGGGGTTATGAAATCAACCTCTTTTAGGGAGGACATGATTTCTCTTTGAAATTTTATTTTGATGGGCATTTGACTCATTCCATGAAGCTGTCACAGAACACACCATGATGGATTTTTAGGGCGCCACCTATTGCTTAAGTTATGGGGAAGAAACTGCTAGATCTGCTGCTTACTCATGAATAGCCCAACCAGTGATCAGCCAGGGTGGGCTACATGTGAGTAAGGGTGAGGTTTATAAGAGGCTGCAAGCCTCAAGACTCCTCTTGATGGATTATAAGCCTCAGCGTGAGTAATAGAAAAGAGGGAGAAGGCTGTGGCTGCATCTACATCTTGCGGGAGGAGAAAGCAGGTGAGGAGTGATAATCCTGCCTAACTAATTCCACCCCACCACCATTAGGAATAATGGTGTGTTCTGGAAACAGAGAAGTGAGTATATTTTCCCCCCTAAATAAAGCAAGGACTGGCTGTCTTAAACTCTGTGGGGCCTGGAACTTAAAATTAGCAAGGAGTGGACCTAGTAATATAGGTATCATTAAAAAAAAAAAAAAAAACTGAGTCAGCCTAATGCTCCGAAAAAGCTGCCTCTTTTGTGGTCTTCCATATAATTAGATACAATAAACTATGACGCATTGGGTAGTCTAGAAGTGATTTTCAAGGACAAAGGGATACGAGGAACGTTGAACCAACAACCTGATTGGACATAGCAAGCAATCTGTGTTCTTAGAAAGGCAAGAGGTAGACATATGTTAATATATACATAGATTCTACAGGTAGATGAATCTCAGTGGAAATACCAGATGTTCAATCTTGCTACAGGCAGCCCAAAATCTGTAGCTGTCTACTGCAGTGCAATGGATTGTGAAGCCTTGTTTTCCTGCATCTCAAGGAAACTGTACACGGGTGCATTTTAAAGCCCCCAAATCAGCATATTAAAAACAACATGCTTCTACTGTGTATATTTTAATTGTATGCCACATGCAAACATAAACACCAGATCAGCTTTTTAAAATAGCCAGCCCTCCCAACATTGTTACAAATGATTAAAGAAAACAAAAATCACTCTCAAGAAACATGGGTCGCTGTCACCCTTGACAAATCTAAGATAAATTGCAACCTTTTATGGCAAGTCCCAGTGGACTAAACCTAAGTCTGAATTAATTATGTGCAACTATATATGGCATGTTATGGTATCCACATTCACTAAGAACAGTACCCTTCTTAATGGCTCAGACAGCTCCAGAGGGATGTAGAAGGGATATCAAACACTTCTCCTTGCCCTTCAAGACTTTCTTCCTTTGTGGTATAGTTCTAGATCACTGCTAGCCAAACTGGAGCATTTTTATAGCAATAAAGGGAGTAAGCACAGAATACTCAGGTCTGCAGAATGGGAAAGGGGAAGACATTTAATAAAGATTCTTTTATAAAAGGTGAAAGGTAAAGGACCCCTGGATGGTTAAGTCCAGAGAAAGGTAACTATGGGGTGTGGCGCTCATCTCACTTCAGGCCAAGGGAGCTGGTGTTTGTCCACAGACAGCTTTCTGGGTCGTGTGGCCAGCATGACTAAACCGCTTCTGGCACAACGGAACACCGTGACAGAAGCCAGAGAGCACGGAAACACTGTTTACAGTCATGCCACAGTGGTACCTATTTATCTACTTGCAATGGTGTGCTTTTGAACTGCTAGATTGGGAGAAGCTGGGACAGAGCAACAGGTGCATTCGAACCTCCAATCTTCCCATCAGCAAGCCCAAGAGGCTCAGTCGTTCAGACCACAGCACCACCTGCGTTCCAAAGATTCTTTAATAGGTCAAGGCCAACCAGCAACTTTTATTTTTCTGTCCTCTGTTTTCCTTCTCCCCTGCCCCACCACTGACACACAAACATTTAGTGATTAGGCTGCTCTCAATCATAGACTTGATAGACTCGCACAGTTGGCCTAACTTTTGGGTTCTTATGTCCAACCTCCCTCTCCCTGCCAATGGCTCAGCTACCATCATTGCAGGGGGTTGGACTAGATGATCCTCAGGGTCCCTTCCAATTCTACCGTTCTATGATTCTATGATTCTATCACTCTGCAAGCTCACAAGTTCCTGTCAGGCAGCTTGAGGGTTTAAAATTTCTTTCTTTCTTATAATTCAGAAGCATATCATACCCTCCAACATTTCTCTGATGAAAATAGGGACGTCCCATTCCATAATGATAATTTTACTATTTATACCCCACTTATTGGGTTGCCCCAGCACTCTGGGTAGCTTCCAACATATATAAAAATATCATTAAACATTAAATATAAAAAAAGCCTTCTCTAAATAGGATTGCCTTTAGACAGCTAGGGGATTGCGTAACTCCATACCCTACAACATTTCTCTAATGAAAATAGGGACATCCTAATGAAAAGCAGGACATTCTGGGATAAAATCAGAAACTGGGATGGCTTCTCTAAACCAGGGACATCCCTGGAAAATAGGGACACTTGGAGGGTCTGGCCTATGTGTTGTTGCACACATGGGCATCTTAATATTTTTTGTGGCTCTGCTTGCTTCCGAACTGATAGGGCATCATCCAACTTAGTTTGCTATTTGAAGGAAGGATATTGGGAGTGTTGGGCATAGAAGACAAGGTGTTATTGTGAGGAGCTGGACCAGCTTGCCCCTCCTAATCTGTGTTAAGTTTTTGTTACCAGAGAAGAAAGGCAGCTTGCAGCTTTTATGCTGACTTTATTTTTTGTTCTCTGTGTGTACATTTACAATTTTGGAAGCTGGTCATCTGATAAGCTTTATCATTCTAAGCTTATCATCCTTATCTTGGAGGTCAGGCATGCTTGGTATTCTGCCCACAGCTGGAATGTCAGGAGGCAAGTGTACAAGCTAAGCCCTGGGCACTGATTTGTAACCATCTCCCTTTTTGTACCTCTTTAAATGACTCAGTGTGCCCTCTTTCCCCCTGTCTTGTAGAATGCAGTATTGGGCCAGAAGACTGGAGCAAGAGATTGATGGCGTGATGAGGATATTTGGTGGTGTTGATCAGCTGAAACGGGTAAGTTTTGCCTTCTCTTTCCTTTCTTTGTGACAAGATTTCTGGATAAAGCTGGTTACATCCAGAGAAATAATGGACATTCATTGGTGTCTGCGTTCTCATGTTCATATAGCACCACAGTCTTGGGGTGATGTTGTGTTTGACTCATTTTTGCAACCAGGGCACACCTCACAGTGCTTGCTTTCAATCTGTAAGCTATTAAGAGACTTCAATCACATATGCTTGACATCATCATCACTGTTCTAATATATATAGTCACTGACAGCAGCCTCTTCTTCAGATATAATGGGGGAACATGGTATCCTGTTACATTATTGAACCTTTGGCTCCTTCTCCTCTCCTCTTTTACACTTGCAAGGAGGAGAGTGAAAGTAAAAGCTTATGAATTTGTTATTATTATTTCTAATTTATTTTTATTTATCACCTGAGGATCACAGGAAGGGTTACAATATAAAAACACAAAGTACCTAACATATATAAACACAAAGCACATAACATATAATAAACTAAAACAATAACACACACACACACACACACACCTGTTTAAAAGGCCTGGGAGAAGAGGAATGTTTTTGCCTGCCACCTAAAGGTATGTAACAAAGGTGTCAGGTGAGCCTCCCTGGGGAGAGCATTCTACAAATGAGGAGCCACTGCAAAAAAGAAGAAGCTTATTCTTCTGTTATCACCCTCTGAACCTCTCATGATCGTAGGGTCTGGGTCAATCATAGGGAGAGGCAGTTCTTGGGGTAATTGCAGTATTTTAAACTTAACTGCCATCCCTCATGATGTCTGAACTTGGAGAATTATACTATGGTTTGTGAAAACAAGCCAGAATCTGAAACCATGATTGCCTCAGCTAAATGTTGAACTTGATATACTGACATTCAGCTAAGACGAGGGCCGCATTTAGCAAATCTGACAGGGTGAGCGGCAGTGTTGTTTTCCTGTTCTGGGTCCTGATGCTCCTCCTAGAGAATTGCTAATACAAATAGAAGTTGAGACAAACAGAAATCTGAATACTAATAATAGCTCCTAAGCAAAGCCCTAATAGGAATCTCTTTCCTTGTGCATCTGAATGACGCTTAGCACAGTCAGAGCCATGATACCTGCTTGGGTGCTCTGGGGCTCTGTCCTTCCTTAATTTTGTGACTCAGTCTTCTGTGTCTTGGTGATTAAAAATAGAACTAAGCATGTCAGAGGAGATAAGTCTCAGACCTACAAATCTGTCACACACCATCATCTGCAAGTTCTAAATTCAGTTTTTGTTTCTTCATAGCTTTTGTATGTGAGACACACACACACACACTCACAGAGAGAGAGAGAGAGAGAGAGATGTACAGTCTGAGAGGCAGAGCTGCTTCTTTTCCCTTTTAATTCAGGTCTAACTATAAGCAGTGACATGTTAGTAAATAAAAATTATAATACCTCCTTCATTATTATTTTTTAGTTTTTGCTTCTTAATTTCTCCCTCTTTTCTGGGTGAGGATATGGACCTGCGCATTGGTTATTGACTGAAATCTCATAAATGCTTTGCCACATGAGGCATGAAATTTATTGTCAAGAATATAGTGTCAGAAAATGTAATGGTGCTGGTATTTTCTCTGACAGCTGGCATATTAAAAAAATTATTTTTTAACACTTTCTTTGTTTCCAGAAACAAGGGGTGTTGCTTACTACAACGGAGCTATTCCTGTTTTCAGGAATCATAAAAAGGCATTTTTCCTGCCAATTTATTGACCATCTATTTACTTTCACTTTCAACAAAGCAAGTGAGATTCTGATTATGTCAAGAAATATGGAGCAGATATAACTGGTTCTGAGAAAGGTATATCCAATTTCATAGGGAACCTATCTGTTAAAGGCCTGTGAAGGATCTATACTGTGAAGGCTGCAATTCACTGACAAATGCCAGTGATCCTTGACCAATAGATTTTGAAATATCAAGATAAATGAAGCAAAACTCAACAGATATTGGCAAACTAGAGCATCAGTGTCCACCTCAGTGAAGATGTACATAGGATTCTTACTAATAAGATTAAAATAATTCTAACCTTCCTTCTTTGTGTAATAAGGTGAGGTAGTTTGGATATGCATACACTATATTCAGTAACAAAGGATGCTTCAAAGCATGTCTGGTTGGGAGATAGCCAGTGTTAGTTATACTCAGAGCTGATCCATTAAAATCAATTTCAATAGGTCTACTGTGAGTGTGACTTAGATGGGTATCAACCCTCCCCCATGTGGTAGCAGCATACACATCCATGGGGAAGAGTTGCTCTCAGACTTTCAGTTTGACACAAAACTGCCAAATTGGCAATGGCAGAACAACCTCATGTGGCTAAACCTCTAAGGGTATTGCTACTGTTTGCTTTGTTAAAATGGCTTAAAGGAAACCACCAGATCCCATGAACTCCAGCGTAACAAAGAAGGAACCAAGCTGAATTGACATGAGGGAGTGTTTACTCATCAAATTGTCCATATAACTTGGGGTGTGCACAGAAAAAGAAATGGCTTTGGAGCCTGTTTCATGCAGAGGGCCACTTCACTTTGGATTAATTCAGACAACACCTCATTTGCTTTGGTTTTGTTTCCGATTTCTGAAGGACTCCCCATTGATTATACTGGGGAAATAAATAGTGGGTATAGCTTTTCTATTTGTTGGCAGAATTAGCTAAAATTTGCAGGCATAAAAGCCTATTGTCAGAGGATGGAACAGTTGAATCCCAGACAAATAAAATACAGGGGAATTTGTGCAAGGAGCCTTTAAAGTTAAAGGCTTTTAAAAAAAATAATAAATAAACCATGACAGGTATCCAAAATCTTTCGGGGCCCATGGGCAAAATTTGGAATTTGTCAAACGTGTTGTTGGTGCTACCACTGAATAGCAGTTGTAGTAAAATAGCCACTCAGATTTAGGAAGGAAATAAATAAATAAATAAATAAATAAATCTGCATGTGGCTCTCTACTCTGCTCCCACTAATGCCATAGTCCAATAGGAAGTCTGCTCCTGCATGCTTCTGACCAACCAGAATGAAAAGGAGGTAGGACATGTGTTGGACGTTGGTGGGGATATGCACAGAATCAGCTGAGCAACTAAAAAAACTATGAGGAATCAGAGATGTGAGGGATGATTTTGTTGAAGTAGCGAAGGCACACTGCCTGGAGAGAGAGGAAAGTGAGTTAGTGGTAAAGAGAGAGATAAGAAGGGTTCCATGTGTTTGTGAGCTCAATTCAGTGCTTTTGTGAACCTGAATTTTTGGAGGGGCCTTAACACTTAACACAAGTTATGCATGCTTAACACATGCCTTAACACTTAACACAAGTTATGCATGCTTATTCAGCAACAAGTCTTCCTGAGCTCAATGTGGGAGAGAGCTGCTGCACTCAAGTCTTATTTGCAGGTTTCTCAAAGGCATCTGGTTGGCTCCTGTGAGAATAGGATGCTGGACTTATCCAGCAGGTTTCTTCTTGTGCTCTTAAACCATTCCTGATTACTATAAGCCATTTTCTGGATTGGATGAGCATTTTGGTTTACTACCATTGAGAGATGTTCTGATATTGTCCTATGGTATCTTTGGTAGTCAGTTCTTTATAGCTAGTTATTGAAACAATTTCAAGAAACAGGTTCCTCATGAAAGTTGTAGAATACCTGGATGCATTTGAGAAGATTCCAGATTTGTATAATGAGTTAAGTATCTAGAGGCTGACTTAGATGAAGAATCTTTTTGCAAAGTACTTCTGATACTATATCATAAATATTTGTAATGTCATGGCACGGCAGTAAGGTTCAGTATGTGTTTTGCTGGTGTGTGTGTGTGCATGTATATCTAAATTTTATATGCAAATTTTAACAAAAGAAAGGGGGAATTTATCAATTTAAAAATAAGACTAATACTAATAGCAACAAAAAAGCACCATCAATTCACATTACGGATATATTGCTAGTATTTCCTAAGCTCCTACATCTTGATGCAACTAAATCTTATAATACTGTCTCTTGAACTTGATAACACAAGAGGCACATTATATTGTGTCATGTTAACCCTCTCCAATTGTGGCAACAATAATCAGTAGTTGTTGCAACCGACCATCTGCTGTTGTGGACTTCAGCATGCCTCTGATGCTAACAAATGTGTTGATGGAAAACTAAACATGTCTTACTTGTTACAAACAAAAATTATATGTTATGTATAAACCTTACCCTGTTTGGACCTTTTTTTATATAAAAAAAGAAGGAGATTCTGTGTGTCTTTAATTAGTACTGTAGAACAGCTCACAGTCATTAATTCCAATTATGTACAAACAGAGAATTGAGGCATAAAAGGACTGATCAAGTAGGGAGCTGATCAGTGAAGGAACAAGAAATTTAACCCATCCTACTAAACTCAAATTCCTATACGGCAGCCCCAGGGGCCATTCTTTACCTGCCTTTTCAAATCAATTGGAGTGTTTCTTAGCAGCCATTGAAACAGTAATTGAAAATGGAGTAATCAAAATGGGATGGAAAATGGCTCTTTTATTCTTTATTGCATCTTACCTTGCTTTTCACAGTCAGCCAAAGGATATGCTCAAGGGTTTAATATCAGACTAGGGATGGGATTGAATCCTTAAAAAGAGGTTTGGGAATACTAGATTTCTGATGTCTGCCTTCCTGCTCCTGGAGACAACTGGGATTGGATCTAGATTCCTCTGAAGTCCTATGATCCAGCTGGATTATTGTCGTATTACACTCACACATGGCCACACCACAAGTATGTGCCTTTAATGCCACCCATTTTACCCTAGTTTCCTCAGCTGGAAGTAGAGAGGGATGCCAAACACTGTAGTTCCAATCAACTCTGGACCCAATTAGATAGACAGATTTATTTTTCCAAGTGAGCTCCAGAGATTTGGAAAAATTATCCAGCTTTTCCTAATTATCTCCATAGTGGGCTTGGTTGTGTGTATCCACTGATCACTATGTAAGCTCTCTATGTAATAATGACCATTCTATGTAAGTAAGAGTCTGCCAGAAGGTGGTTTACAGGGAGACATTAAGAAAAAAAAAGGAGTAGCAACTGCAAAGAGTTTCCTCTTTGTCCATGCCAACTGTTCAGTGTAATGTGTGTATCTGACAGTCCTCTGCTGAATTTAACAGACCTGATTTCTTGTCTTTATTTCCTCCACCCCCTCCCTGTCATTTTCAATACTAGGGGCATAAACAATGCTGCTATTTGGCTTGGCCCCATGTCCTTATCATCCAGTGATGGTATGCTGAGTAATGGACAGTATTGGCACATTCTCATACATTTTGAAGAGGAAAACACCCAGTCCATTAAAAGGTCCAGATGGCCTGAAAGCTTGTGCCATTGGTTGGGAGTGGTGCACAGCTTGTTGGCAGTGCTCAACAGCCGACTAGCCTGCAGCTGAGCAGCATTTGATCCTCCTCAACAGGTGTCACTGCGACTCAAAGAAAATCGCATGGAGAGGGCAGGAAAAAAACAGTCGCTAGCCAGGACTGCTCAAGCTCTTCCAAAGAGAGGCTCCCTTCTCTTCTTTTAAAAACAAGGTTTTTATGCTGTAGAGCCATGCACTTCTACCCTTTCCCGGGAGGCTTCTGTGGCAAATGCAAGAGATTGGACAGAGCTGGTTTGGAGTGCCTCTCTAACTGACTTGACATTTCATTTTTCTTAAGTGGCTTTTCACAAGCATTCACTGCATCAGTACTTTTATTCTCTATTGTGGTTTCTGTTCCTTGGCTAATTACCTCATGCTGACAGTCTGGCATGTCTACTTGCCACGTAGTTCTGCTCTTTATTAATTTTGTTGCCTATGAAAGTGAAGAAGGACTAAAAGCATTGGCCAGGGGTTCAGCAATCATGTGTATGCTTCCCAGGCACTGTCTTGACCTACAGCTCCATCTGCTGTTTTAATCTCACATATCTTGCCAATGTGCTGCAGTCTTGCCTACTTTCCCTTTGTTTAAGGGCACATCTGCACAATGCACATTTGGATGGATGAACAGGATGTGGTCAGAAACCACATTGGATTCCTGCAGGGTACATGCATCTGAACTTGGCCAGTGATCAACCACACCGCCTGTTCGGAAGATGGAAGAGAATTACAAGCAGGGCTGGCCAAAGTGATATTGTCTGCACAAGCCACTTAGCAATGTCAGCCCTGTGTTCTATGGAGTCATACAGAACCTGAAGTTTAGGGTGATTCTTGGCTTTTCAGTTTGGGGCTACAGTACTGACCTGATTCTGTCAGAATCTGTTCCTGTCAGAAGGGAGTGGGGGAAGGTAACCATAGACAGAAGCTAGCTAGGAGCAGAATCCCCTTGCTGGTTTTATAGGGGTCAGGCAATATTCTCTGATCTGATCTGGCCTATTGCGGTTGAGAAGCTTCTTTCCTGGTGTGATCATCCCAGCAGTTTCCTCCCTTTGCCAGAGCTGCATGCGGTACACATGTTGAATCTCCCTTGCCCACATACTTGGTGTTCTAAGTACACAGACTAATGTGGGCTCAAGCCCTGGCAAAACATGGTAATCTGCCATTTAAATCCACCTCGGTTTGTCTAACCACCCTCCCCTACATTCTTTGCATTCTCATCTTTCTGAACATTTCTCGAAGTGTAACTTTAAATTAGGGAGGTGAAACCTGTGGTAAAATGGGTGATGGATTCTGGACAGTTTACATTTTGTCACTGCATGAAGATTAAAACTTGGCTCGGCAGAGCTGAAAGTCAAGTGCATCAGCCCAATGTCACTAGAGCTCCTGTAAGGATATTGATAAAAAAAGAAGGAACATATTTTTTCACATGATAAAGCTGCTTTTGAAGCTGAAGACAGACACCCAGTTTTTCAGGGATGATAATTCAGGGTAATAACTGTGAGATTTGTGTAGCAGGAGACTTTATCTGGAGCCAGGCATTGCTTTACTTGTGACCCTGAATCTTGGAGCAAGAGATTCTAAGGGGTATTAAGAGCTGGTGAAAATTTTGCTCTTGCTATGTATACAGTGGAGCTTTGAATACGCTAGTGGAGGGGGTGCTGGGCATTTGATTTATGCAGATTGAGTGACAGTCTTTGCCCTTGTCCTTTCTCTGGTGTGTTCTTATACAATCAGTGCTGCACCAAACACTGATCACACTCGCTCCCAGCCACCTGACTGACTGAGCCACCTGCAAAAATAGCTCCCAAGTCTTCATAGATTTGAAAGAAACACTGCAATGGTGTCTTGTGAACTCTTCCTGAGTCACCTCTATTGACCAATTAATACAGGCAACAGAATTGCAGAGCAACTGTTGTCCACAAGTGTGCAGTGGGGTTAGGTGGGTTTGCTTGAATTTGACCTCATGGAAAACTGAACATGGAAAACTAGCATGTCAGGGGGGGCACTAGGTCAGACCCACTTCCATAATATATTAGTTTTCTGTGTGCAGATTTGCCCCCCCCCCCCCGTAGAAACATTCAGACCTACAGTACAAGCTCCTACCTGTAGCAGAAAGTGGTATAGTATAGGAAAATAGGCTTTTCCATATGTTTCCGTTGATTCTTTTATAGTGTTGATCTGAGTCTTCTGTTCAGAATTTTCCTGGTCCATTTTAATGGCACAGCTACAACATGTCACACACCTGCTTTAACTTAAGTGTTACCAGGAGATACAAGAAGAAGATATAGGTTGATGTCACCTCAACATAAAGGTGACATGGCCCCACAAAGGTGAACAGCAAATCCAGATCACTGTTGTGAAACTCTCCCTTCGCCATCCCAGCCCTGGAGTTGGAACTTAGATTTAGATTTTCTTAGATTTTAGAATCTTAGATTTTCTTCTTCTATATCAGGCAAGTCCTCCTAACCAATGGTGGGAGTTGCTTCTGTAGGCTTGACATAATCTGTTTTGATAGGAGGGTGGTTTTGATGCCAGTATATGTGATCCAGCCCATTTCCCCCCTGAATTTCTGTGTCCAGTCTGTTTCTGAGTGGAAGATCCTAATTGTTCCCTTTCTTTCAGTGGCTTGATTAGAAACATGGGTGGCTCTTGTTGTCCCACTCTACAAAAGAAGCTGTGGAGGATTCTCACCTTTTCCTCTTTGTCCTTTCCTTCCACTTGCCATCCATCCTAGGAAATGTCAGGAGAGCATATGCTCCAGTGTTTAGGTCGTTTGCATAATGAGGCTAATGTGTATGCATAATATATAATGAATATCTGCATAGAGAGGTTCGCTGTGTGGTGTTTGTGTCCCTTATTAAATTCTTTCCAGTCAGGAATGCACATCCTGAGATATTGCATATGATATTTGCCAACAGAAAGGAACAACAGCAGTTCAGCAGCAAACATATCTGGATATGGTATAGAATTGGTTATTGTTAGTAGCATTAGCAGTATTAACAGATACATCTGTATCCAGACATTCTTCCAATGTGCTCAGTATGACATATGTGGGTTATCACATTTTTTAAAAAAATCTTTACAACTGTAGGATCTCGGCTAGGCTTAGGGCTTGCCGATCGGAAGGTCAGCGGTTCGAATCCCCGTGGCGGGGTGCGCTCCCGTTGTTCGGTCCCAGCGCCTGCCAACCTAGCAGTTCGAAAGCACTCCCGGGTGCAAGTAGATAAACAGGGACCGCTTACTAGCGGGAAGGTAAACGGCGTTTCCGTGTGCGGCTCTGGCTCGCCAGAGCAGCAATGTCACGCTAGCCACGTGACCCGGAAGTGTCTCCGGACAGCGCTGGCCCCCGGCCTCTTGAGTGAGATGGGCGCACAACCCTAGAGTCTGTCAAGACTGGCCCGCATGGGCAGGGGTACCTTTACCTTTTTAACTAACTCATTATGACGCACTGAACTTCATGGCTGAGTGGGGTTTTTAACCCAGCTCCCATAGTCAGCATCCTGCCCCAGGGACTTAGGGGTAAGGGCAGGTGGTAATGGTGGTGACAATAAACAGCAATAATGAAAAGTATTATTTTAAAAAAATCCAGTTCAAGATAAATTTGTGACCTTGCCTCATTCATTTCCAATCCAGCTTTTCACCAGAAGCAAAAGGTTTATCTCACTTGCACTCTCACGTACACCTCCCCCACACTTTGCTATTTACTGAAGCTCATTTTAAACCAGCCAGAAATGAAAAGTGGTACTTCTGAAGCAGCTAGTCCACATCTATTCATGGTAAAGGCAACTCCGCAGACATGATGGCTCTTCTTGTGGCAAGATTCATATTGGGAGATGCATTTTTCCTGAATTTTGTTTTAACTCTTAAAAACAAAGCATAACTCCCACTTGTACTTCAGTTCCATGAAAACCCAATGGATGCATACTGTATCATTAACAAAGCTTGCCTCCTTAAAAACACAGATATATTATTATTTAATGGATATTTAATTGTCTTATTATTCTCTCCATATGGTTCTTTTCCTTTGAGCACAGCATGGGAGCTGATGTAGCTTGGGATGCAAATTCCTATGAGCAATATTGATAACTAAAAATGTAGCTTTATCACTGGCAAGAATCAGAATGAATAAGAATTTTAAAATTCTAGCATGGCTACAGTATCTGTATTTTCCTCCCCAATGCCAAAATTCTACTTGGTAGGAAATTTGTCTTTATTCCCCTTGGTAGGTTTTCTCTTTTCCAGGTGTAAGGAACCTGTTCTCAAAATGAGAGATACTTACTCTTCTGTTCTCTCAGAAAATATAGGCTAGCTGCAGAGCTTTTTCCCCCCAGCAGAAACTTGCCAGAGCTCAGTTCTGACACCTCTCAGGTGGATGCCATTGCCATTATTAGAGAACAAGGGAGGCGTTCATTGTAAGTTCCGGCACCTACTTTTCTACAAAAATAAAACTGGCTAGCTGTTAGTTGACTTGAGCTGAAATATGTAGCAATTGATTTCTAATGGTATAGAGAGGAAATGCTGCCACTTTGTCAGAAAGTGCAAAGGTTTATTAGGGCAACTGGCCATTCTCTACCTGCACTGATCACTAACTGTCTTAAGACTGCAGTCTTGCACTTGCTTAACATTGAGTACGGGCTTACCCACAATTACCTTTTGCTCCTCTCTTTCCAGACAAAGCTCCACACTTTAAAGCTCCATGTTTGAGCACTCTTTTTTTTTTTTTTTGCCCTGGAGCTTTCTCCTTGAAAACCCACTCTTTAAAGCTGAAACACAACAAAGGGCAATTTGGGCTTTCTGCAGATTGCCTTTTGTTCCAATTGAGCTTTAAAGAGTGGGCTTTGCGGGCATAGCTCTGGAGCAAAAAAAGAAAAGGACACTTAGACACAGAGTTATATTTATTATATGCTTATTTGTTTATTTATTAGTATACCGCTCATCATCTGTAGATCTCAGGTCACTTCACAATATAAAAATACAGGACTAAAAGCACAAAATACGTAATAAAAACAAGAACAAAAACAAACCAATAACCCCCCATTCCACAAATACATTTAAAGTGCAAACTATGCATGGAAAGCGCAGAGGGAAGGTAAGTGTGGAAAAGCCCTAACTCCAATTGCGCTGAATGGAGATTACTTCTGAGTAGTTATGGACAGTGACTTTATAGACAGTGATTTTTTAAGAGGGCCTCCTTTTCATTTGAGAAGTAAATTAGGTGGCCATGGCAGATTAAGGAATAATGGGCCCAGGGAACAAAGTCCTCTGCTCTGCCAGACAGCAGCTACAGTGCTAGGGATAACATGGAGGCATCGGCTGGAGGAGAAAGAGGAGCTTGATCTCTTGTCATCATCAGTTCTTACAGACTTTCTGCTAGGTGGGTCTAGTAAGGTCATTATAGATACTAGGGCAGCCTATGCCAAAGAAAACAGGAATCCTGCACTTTTAATTGTTGTGTATAAGAGACAGTCTTGCAAATGTGCAAGATCTCATTAACATTTGGCCACTCAAATTTTAGCCAGGTCAGAGTGTGGGTCCATATATAGAGAAAAGACTCTGTGGATGTGTGGCAGAAGGCAAAAGGGTCCTCTAGCTTCCTGATTTTCTTAATGTCATAGTAACGTTTTTTTTGTAAGCGCACTTATCAGAGCTCAAGCTGTGTTTCAATTTCATATCCATTTTGAAATGTGGCTTCAAACAAGGCAGCAAATAACCTTATTACCATTATAAATCATTTGTACAGCGTTTGTAATTTGCAGTGTGCTTCACAGTTTCGTACCTTGTTCTTCTCCTCAAATTCCAGTAAGATAGAACTGTATCCTTCTGATTTGGGAGGGAGGGAGAGACATGGGAAGGCAGCTTCCAAGTGGGGATTCCCTTATTGGATCCAAAATCGCATGTGCAGAATGGATACAATTGTACACCCAGATAATCATTTCTGTTGTGCTGTACATTCATATACGAGGCATCTAATGTTGGGATAACATGGTGGGGCTGAATGTGCTCTTCTCCATCCATGGTGCAATACAAATGAGTGTATACATCCCCAGTCACAGTCTTGGGTGGCACATGTTGCATAGCACTCAACTATATCTTGATTGGGGACTGTTGTTGTAGAAACATAAGAGGCATAACAGCCAAGATCATTCAGCTATCTATTGGTTCCCAAGACTCATTTGCCAATATTAATTTGTGCAATCCAGTAGGAGCGGTGCATCCCGTTCCACCGCTTGATGCCAAGTCAGAAGTGCCACCTTGCTCTGCCATGCAACCCACCCTGCCACTCCCGCCTCCACTGGCACTGCTGTGTGCTGATTAACCTCATGAGATTTTGACAAGATCTCATGAGATCTTGCCAGAAATTGGCAGCAGGGTGCCCACAGGGAAACTACCTCATTGCTTGAGGTAGCTGCTTTATACCACCTCATGAGTGGGCAGGCCTGCAGTGCAATCCAGACTACATAGTGCTACAAGGAGGGAGAGTTGTACCACTAAAGGGCCCGTTAGATTTCTAGGTAAGCTGTGAATCTTGTTGAGACTAAGATATGGTAACATGCCCAACACTGTCGAGCGTGTGTCCACTGCTGTGCTGGCATTTAAGCCTAGGCTTCTATGTCCACACTTATGCACATTGTATCATGTTGTTTGTTATCAGTTCCTTGGCAAATCTGGAAGCCATTGAAGTGCTAAATTTGAGTTTCTTGTGCTGTATTTAGTACAGTTGCAAGCTGAAAGAAAGTTATTCCCCCTCATCTTTATAGGTGGAGACATTAGGCAAGCATGTCTTTTAGGCAGCTACTTAACCACAAGCAAGTTAATGTGAACTTGTGAAAGCATACCTCTTGGTAACTAACAGCCAAAAAGAAATACCATTACAAAATATGACATTTGAATGTGAAAGAGTTGCATTGTGATTTTTATTTTATTTTTATGATTTCTGCAAGGCCACACAGAGGGAAGAAAATGTGGCTTCTGCTTGCTATGAAACAGCCCAGCACTCTTCTAAAGGCAGTCTTCTAAAAATGTGTATATAACCTACATGGCAATTGGAATCAATGCACGAGGCTATTGATATATTCTCTGCCTGTGGAGACATGTAACCTCTACCTCCACTACCATCATCACTAAAGTTAGTTTAATTTTGTTCCCTTCCATACCAGGTTAACAGCTTCATCCTGATTATGTTTACTCAGAAGTTCATTCTATTGATTTCAATAGGATTTACTTCCTAAAGAAGTGTTTGTAGGATTGCAACCTTAATTATTTTGTGATCTCTTATCAGCTTAATCCAGGCTAACTATTTTTTTTTTAAAAATCAGAACACAGTTACAAGGCAAATAGAATATAAACCTATATGTAGGCAATCTTTGATAGCAGGGGTGGGGGTGAGGTGTGTTACTGAATTCTAGAAAAGATGGTTTGCAAACTGTAATTAGGGAAACTGTAATTAGGGAAACTCAGAAAACTATGAATGTCAAAGTGGAGACACATAATGGACTTTGAGGAAGCAAATTCTCCCCTCCATTCCTCACATGTTGCATGCTTTTCATTTGGGAGCAGATAAATGTTATTGTTAATCTTGATATGGGGGAAATGGTCGATGAATGTTATTTGTCTTGGTTTTGATGGTATTAGCCATGCAAATTAGTTCTTAACAGCAACATCTGTGAATGTGTGTGTGTGGAGGGAAATACTTTGAAAGCTTCTGGCCTTGTTAGGTTATTCAGGTAGAGCAAGGAACGTTAGAGGCACTAAGTGAAGGGGAGCAATAGATGCTGATAGCTCTGCGTCACAGATATTGGGGGGGGGGACTACTTAAGTAATTAATTAGAGGCACTATGAAGTCTTGATATCTGTGGCAACAGTCAGTGCAAATGCACACAGGCGCTCCCACGAGCCCAAGTGCAGGATAAATATTACCCAGCAGACTGATGGGCTACCTCAACATTGTTAGATATTAATGCAAACAAAACTGATACAGTATCCTCTCAATTTCCCCTGTCATTGGCATCCGTTATGCATGTGTGAAGCCTGATGCATTTGTTTCTCAGTGTTTGCTTATTTAAAGAGTGGGTGGCACGCAGCATAACAACATGCCACTTCAGAGGGTTCCCTGTTGGAGGGAATATCTCGAAAATTTGAACACATTTGCCACTGAAGCTGATGAAAAGTAGATGTTTTTGTCCCCACAAGCCTTGCCCATCTTGTAAAGCCAACAGTTTGCAAACTATTGATTCCTGGCCAATACGTGGCTGATGTTGTGACATGTGCCAGAAGCCTTTTGACTGGCTGTGATCATTTGTTTGGTTTGCATGTTTCCAGAGTGCTGCATGCAAGTCTGACATTATCATTATGCAGCTTAAATGGCAGTAATACCACATGCTCATGCTCAAGAAAAAAAGACAGAGTAGCACAGATAAGGAGAAAGCGGGAGTGGGGACAGATCTAGAAAAACAAACACATGTAGAAAAATGAAGAGTGGTGCCTATGGTGGTGTGTGTGTGGCCTGTCTCTTTAAGTGACATGCCCAATCTGTAATTAAAACTCCCCTCCCCTCCTTATGTATGGTTCCCTTCATAGCTCAGTGGGAACCAGACTTGTCTTTGGAGCAAGCCCTAGCTTCTATGCTGAGTGTTGGTCCATTGGTCACCAATAAATACAACTGCTGAAGTTATCCTGACTCCTGCTGCTTTCCTGGTATTAGAGCAGACCCATTGCAAGGTCTCCTTGCACAGTAAGCACCTTTACCACCCCATGGGATGCTACATATGGCGAAACTAAGGTAAATGTTGGGTCTGGGTAAGAAAAGGGCAAAGGCTGCTCATCTAATGTACCAAAACTGTTCCTGACACTCTCGAAACCTACTTGAACATTTCATATTTGGGGTGTAGTATATGCAGTGCTTACCCCCCTAGAAAAATAGGTTTTGGCACGCACCATGAAGTTGTTACAGTAAGTACCACACTTTTTGACAACAAAAAAAAGAGGTGCCGTTACTGCATGCCCTTGAGAACTCCCTCAAAAAAGTACTGAGAATATGCACATATCCATAGACTTCAATCCACACACACACACATGGTGTTCCAGCCAGTATATATCCTCTGCTCCTCATTATTGCTTATAAGGATGAAAACACAAAACCAAATGACTGCCCCGCCCCCCCATTGGAGCATGTCCTTTGATGCACTACTGCATCAAACTGGGCAGTCTGGACAACTGTAAGGCAGACATGCCCTCAGTAAAGTGTGTTTGCACATCCTTTAAAGGCACAAACAAGAGTCTTAGGTCTCCTTCCAAACTTGACGTAATGGATATTGGGATCGCCCCAATAGGCTCATTGACAGCAGGTATATCCTCTCCCCAAGTCTCAGCAGGATGTTCCACGGAAAGTTTCAATGTCAGTGAACTGCTTTGGGTGCAAGATTCCCAACCTCTACACTCATGTTTCTTATAGGTTGTGGCAGTACTTTAATACATTTCTAGAAAATCTGAAAACGATATAAGGCCTGACTGGCTCAAGGCAACCAAGGAACAGATGGCAGGATATTAGGTTGTAGGAGTTTCAAGCTTGGGGTTGGAGTAAGAGGACTTTGAAGGTTCAGTCTAAAATGTAAATGTAAATAAATATGGGGAAAGTTATGCATATCTGGGGCTTTCCCCTTCAGTTTACCAATCTTCTAAATGGGAGAGAAGGGATTTTCATGGCAGCAAGAAATGGTCTATGCTTGCAGAATGCAAGCTGATTATAAGGCTTATGAGCACCTGGAGTTGCATTGCTTTTTAAAACCCAGTCAGTTAGATGGCCAGTGTGGGTGGAATTATGTCTCGTAATGTAGCAAAGGCATAGCTCTAGGCACTGCAGAAGCATCTCATGTATTTGAAAGTGCTTTCTTTCTGCAGCATCACAGTTGGTAAGCTAGTTGAAAGATCAGGTAGTTTGTGCATGGTGTCTTCAGTGTGACATCACTTAATACAGATGGAATGACGGTGCCAACATTTACATGTAAATATTAGGATGTGTTGTACTGTATTGGCCTGAATATAAGCCTCACTTTCCCCCCAAATTCTGACCGTGAAAAGTTAAAGTGCGGCTAATATTCTCTACCTTACGGTATGCAGCCAGGAGCGCAGGGTAAACAGCGCCAGGAGCACGGCAAAGCTATCCTCTCCCCCAAGGCCGGAAAGTATGCAGCCAGGACCAGTGAGGAATGGAGCGGCTTATATTCGGGTATTTTCCCCTTTTTTTCTCTCCCCCTCCCTCCAATTTTAAAGGTGTGGCTTATATTCGAATGTGGCTTATATTCGGGCCAATACGGTAATATAGGAGAGGGAGAAAGGATGGAAAGCAGGGCTCTGTGTACTCATGCCCAGAGTGAGCATAAAAGGTAAAGGTAAAGGGACCCCTGACCATTAGGTCCAGTCGTGACCGACTCTGAGGTTGCGGCACTCATCTCTCTTTATTGGCCAAGGGAGCCGGCGTACAGCTTCCAAGTCATGTGGCCAGTCATGTGGTGAACCAGAGCAGCGCATGGAAACGCCGTTTACCTTCCCACCAGAGTGGTACCTATTTATCTACTTGCACTTTGACGTGCTTTTGAACTGCTAGGTTGGAAGGAGCAGGGACCGAGCAACGGGAGCTCACCCCGTTGCAGGGATTCGAACCACCGACCTTCTGATCGGCAAGTCCTAGGCTCTGTGGTTTAACCCACAGCACCACCCGCGAGCATACCTATCCCCAATAGTTTCTGCTGGAGAAAAGCTATATGAAAGACACTGACGTTCTGACCCCTAACAGCTATGAATCTTACTCAATCCATTCTCTTGCTTCTAAGGATCTTCTGAGTGGTTAGAGTATCAGGCTAGAACAAGGAAGACCCAGGTTCAAATACCCCCTTAACCACAATACATCTCACTGCATGACCTTGGGCTTGTCACAGTTTCTTACTTCAGAGGGGTGCTGATAAAATTGTGTGTGTGTGTGTGTGTGTGTGTTTATATGCTGCTCTGAATCATTTGGAGGAAGAATAGGTTGAAAATGTATAAAGATAAGATCTCACCATGCATTTCCCACAGTTTTTCAAATCATTTTTTTCGTAGCCATGGACAATATTTTTTAAAAAATAAAGGTAAGGATGTCAATTTCTGTACTCAGCATACAAATTCTCAACTTTTTTGTGAATTTGGGAAATTTGATGCATTGAATTTGAACCATCAACCGACGTCCCTGTGCTAGGCTGTATGCAAGAGAAAGTAAATGTTTATTCCTTATAAACGTCCTGCTCAACTTTCCCTGGAGACAGAAGGCACAAAACCCTTTTCTGTCTGTTTGTTTTTAATGGATATCATATCTGAGTATGATACTCTGCTTTGGATGATAGCTGTAGCCAAGAACTAATGCATTCTTATTCTCCAGTGATAGTATAGTTATGGCAATTCAGCTAAAAAGCAGGTGGGGGACATGGAAGATGTACATGTTCTAAACCACTGGTGAGTGGTGATCTCTCTCCTCCAAAGAAATATTCTTAAGTTTCTGTGTCCTGCAGCAAACCACCTTTTTGGCTCAGTGAAAGATATAACAATCTAGCTAAAAGGAGCAACTTGAAGTATAGATTAGAAACTGTCTCCTTTCTGTCTCTTGGGCTGCTACTGTGTATTGTAACTCTTGCCACTAGGTCTTGCTAGGAGCAGAGCCCTTCCTATAGCCCTATGTGCCAGCATTGTTGAGGTTCCTGCTATTTTGCATTAGAGCACCGTGTCAAGAAAACCCAACTCCTGAGTTCAAGTGCTACCTATTTGTTCTTTTTTTATCAGATATTTACTTAGGAGGATTTCATTATGCTGAATCTACAAGCTGTGAATAAATTGGCATGCGGTAAATTTATTCCTTTTGAAAGAGAGACTTCCACCCTGGGTAGAACTATTTAATAAAAAAGGAACGTTTATACAAAAAGCAATTACTTTGTCAGTAATTTTTTATATATATTCTCATACCTGCTACTGTAGATACATTCTGTTTGTATTTCAATATGAGCTTTATCCAACTTGCTGCTGCACTGCTTACAAGCTGCAAGTTTGAATTTGTGATGTCAACCATGCAACTAACTTTTTAAAATGGATCGTGAAGTACATTCAAGTAGATTGGCTGACTCTAATCCTTTTGATGTGAACATTTATTGGCTACAGTGGACTGTTCTCCTCTGGTAGATCCCAATGCTACCCTCAACACACTCTCAGTTTAAAAATGGATTAGATTGGTGGTTTTCCAATGGTGTGGTGTGCCACACTGGTGTGGCAGGAGAGGATGGCACCTGGGGTGGGAAGATTCAAGGACAAAGTATCAAAATAATTATATATACAACCAGAAACAGTATCCACACTTCCCTTCTTCTACAGTTCTCCACAACATATTGTTGTGAATAGGGATTTTCAACCCTGACAAATATAAAAGCTCAGAGAAGACAAAGGCTTCTTTGTGTTGATGAGATGAGTGTATCAAATCAGACCTCTAATATAAATGGGATTACCCAGCAAAAGCAAGCACACACCTCTCATTGAGTTTTTATACGTACTTAAGGTACATACGCAAGAGGCTCATTTATAATTATATTTGGGGAATGATTCATGTTCTTATGTAGCTGCATTGTTTTATACTTTCTGTCTGTCCTGTGATCTTATTGTAAAGTAGTTGTGTTCTATGTTAGAAATCAAGAACTGCTAGGAGTTGTTTCTTTTTGTTTTCCAATGTATTTCTTATCAATAATATAATAAATTGGCGTGGTGCAAGCAAATTTTTATTGTGAAAGAGTGGCCCAGAGAAAAAAGTTTGAGAACCACTGGATTAGAGGGTTGGCGTGTGGCGGTTCAAAAAAGGGAGAGAAGTATGATAAACTGTGATGTGTGCATGCTATGGCTTGCTTGCAGGCTCCACATCTCCAGATAGAGGCACTATCAACTATACTCAGTTGTTAATATGATTCCTTGTATATCATGTAAAAACAAAAAACTGACCTGAATGCTGAAAAGCTCATATTCTTTCTCACATACATACACTCCTACCCATCCACTTACCTATCTGCAAACCCACTCACCCCAATTTGATTGGGAGGACGCAGTTGCCTCATGAGGGAAAATAATGGTGACAGTGCATGAGTACTTTGTAAAGGTGAAAAGTGTTGGCACAATGTGAGTTCAAAAATGTGGAAAGAGCAAAAGTAGTTGTTGCAATACTGAGTCAGAAAGACTCTTCTGCCCACCATTTACTATATACTGGAATGCACATGCATACACAGTAGGGGGATTTGATTTTCACTGCCTGTGTGCTGCTTTATTATTGAACAGCTGGCAACACAGAAGCCAATGCAACAACAGAAAGCTATCCATTATGAGAGGTTTTGGGGTTTTTGTTTTTTTAAAAAAAATGTGGATGAGGACACGTTGTGTTTTTATTTATTTATTGATATTCATATCCTATCCTTTCTTCCAAAGGAGCCCAGAGCTGCAAAAACATGAGCTTTAAAACATCTAAAAACAACCCCAATACAGATGCAGACTTAATTACACAACATTGTAGTTATACAACAGTGTAGACTTAATTACATGACATTTCAGAAGAAGTCACAGTTGGATCTGTTTGTCTTATTTTTGTCATCTTGGCAAAGCTCTCCTGGAGTTTTAGGCGACCTCTCTGGGGTCCTGTAACAGATGCCATCCTTTTATTGCTAACTTGCTTACACTTTGCTTCTATTGTGTCTCCTACAGTTACTGCGCCTGCACTCCTTGTTATCAAGTGCATTTCTGTTTATCTCAGAGTAATTTATGGCACAGTATTTCTTCTCCTGTTCATTCTTTCCCCTGCAGAACTTCTGTATAATTGGTGTTCTTAAAATCACAGAATTGGAAAGGATCCCAAGGGTAATCTAGCCCAGCCCCCTTCAAGGCAGGAATCACAGCTAAAGAGTCCCTGGCAGATGGCCATCCAACTCTTGTTTAAAAACTGCCACTACAACTACAACTAATCCAGAATGCGGCAGCTAGACTGGTGACTGGGGGCGGCCGCCGAGACCACATAACACCGGTCTTGAAAGACCTACACTGGCTCCCAGTACGTTTCCGAGCACAATTCAAAGTGTTGGTGTTGACCTTTAAAGCCCTAAACGGCCTCGGCCCAGTATACCTGAAGGAGCGTCTCCACCCCCATCGTTCTGCCCGGACACTGAGGTCTAGCTCCGAGGGCCTTCTGGCGGTCCCATCATTGCGAGAAGCAAAGCTACAGGGAACCAGGCAGAGGGCCTTCTCGGTAGTGGCGCCCGCCCTGTGGAACGCCCTCCCAGCAGATGTCAAAGCGATAAATAACTACCTGACATTCAGAAGACATCTTAAGGCAGCCCTGTTCAGGGAAGTTTTTAATCTGTGATATTTTACTGTATTTTTTGTTTTTATGGAAGCCGCCCAGAGTGGCTGGGGAAACCCAGCCAGATGGGCGGGGTACAAATAATAAATTATTATTATTATTATTATTATTATGAAGAAGATTCCATCACCTTCCAATGTAATCCATTCAAGGGTGTACCTAGGGGTTGGCCAGGTTGGCCCCCTCCAAGGGTGCAGGCCCGGGAGGGGGGCACAAAATTGTGCCTCGCCACTCTGGTTCAGGGGACGCGGGTGGCGCTGTGGGTTAAACCACAGAGCCTAGGACTTGCTGATCAGAAGGTCAGCAGTTCGAATCCCTGTAACGGGGTGAGCTCCTGTTGCTCGGTCCCAGCTCCTGCCAACCTAACAGTTCAAAAGTACATCAAAGTGCAAGTAGATAAATAGGTACCGCTCCGGTGGGAAGGTAAACGGCATTTCCGTGCACTGTTCTGGTTCGCCAGAAGTGGCTTAGTCATGCTGGCCACATGACCCGGAAGCTGTACGCCGGCTCCCTCAGCCAATAAAGTGAGATGAGCACCGCAACCCCAGAGTCAGTCACGACTGGACCTAATGGTCAGTGGTCCCTTTACCTTTACTTTACTCTAGTTCAGAGAGGCTAGGACCCTGCCTGCCCATGCACTCTCCTTGCCAAGGGCACAAGGGTTGGGGAGGTGCTGATACAGCTTCTTGCCAAGGGCTCAAGGGAGCCTAGGTACACCTCTGACTCCATTCCACTGTTAAATGGCACACTATCAGAAAGTTCTTCCTAATGTTTAGTCAGAGTCTTGTTTCTTGTTCCTTCTTCAATGTGATAGACTTTTAGATATTTGAACACAGCTAGCATATCACCTCTCAGTTTTCTCTTCTTCAGGCTAAACATACCCAAGTCCCTCAACCATTCCTCAACAGCGTGATGCAGCAGCAGAAAAAACTAATGCTACTCTAGGCTGCATCAACCTAGTCCTTGAGTGTCCATATCCAGGGAAGTAATAGTATCACTCTATTCTGACTTGGTCAGACTACACCTGGAATACTGTGCCCATTTCTGGGCACCACTCAGTCATGTATGAAATGCAAACTCACATGAAAGATTCAATTCCCCAAGGCAAATTTTCATGAGACCCCGGGACCCCACCATTTTTTATAGTGGCAGCAAAACCAAAATTAAAATAGACACAGTGTTAGGTAGTTTGAAACCCAGCACCTTCATGGAAATGCAAATCATCCCCCTGCGCAATCACTGGGCTAGTCATCTGATGACCAGAGAGGGGACAAAAATCCCCTTCTCAGTTGATTTGCATATATTGACTGAGGAAGGGGCCGGTTCTTGTGTGTGTGTGTGTGTGTGTGTGTGTGTGTGTGAGAGAGAGAGAGAGAGAGAGAGAGAGAGAGATTGTTGGAATGTGACCCCTGAAGGCTTGGCCTAGAGTGAACATGGCCCTAGAATCAAGCAAAGGCTAGAGTTTTGATTTGATATTCTGCTTTATCACTACCCGAAGGAGTGTCAAAGCGGCTAACATTCTCCTTTCCCTTCCTCCCCCACAACAAACACTCTGTGAGGTGAGTGGGGCTGAGAGACTTCAAAGAAGTGTGACTGGCCCAAGGTCACCCAGCAGCTGCATGTGGAGTAGCGGAGACGCAAACCTGGTTCACCAGATTACGAGTCTACCGCTCTTAACCACTACACCACACTGGCTAGTCACCCCCTGATATCAGACATATCGGTACCAGTGTAGAGCTTCCCTCTGGGTTGGCATTGCTGACATCAGAACCCCTCTTGTGCTTTGGGTATCTTATATGTTAGTAGAATAGTGTGATTATAAGGAAGTGGGTACCATGCAAGGGTTCACAAATATCCTCATGCTAAGTCTTGGAGAGACTAAAAAGGGAATAGAACATGTCACTGCTTTTTGAACCTCTCCGAGGCATAGCATGACAGGGACAATGCCCCCTCTACCACCAGCTTGGGCTGGAGAGGTGAGTGGGTTCACCCCTACAGTCATGAGGGATGCGGGTGGTGCTCTGGTCTGAACCACTGAGCCTCTTGGGCTTGCCGACCAGAAGGTCAGCAGTTTGAATCCCCTTGACAGTGATGAGCTCTCATTGGTTTGTCCCATCTTCTGCCAACCTAGCAGTTCGAAAGCACACCAGTGCAAGTAGATAAATAGGTACCACTGCAGCGGGAAGGTAAATGGCATTTCCATGTACTCTGGCTTCTGTAACAGTGTTCCATTGCACCAGAAGTGATTTAGTCATGCTGGCCACATGACCCAGAAAGCTGTCTGTGGACAAACACTGGCTCCCAGCTCCAAGATGAGCGCCACACCCCATAGTTGGCTTTGACTGGACTTAACCATCTGGGAGTCTTTTACCTTTACCTTACAGTCACTCAATCGGCATGATACATTAATTAAGACCCCCAAACACCCCTGCTCACTGGAATGTAAATATTTTGGCTGGTTACCAAGCCGAATCAAAATTTGTAGACCTCTATAGCCATATATTTGAAGCCACCCATGAACCTTATTAAACGCTGCCAGGTTGTGTGCATGCGTGAGTGAGAGAGACTGCCAGCAGATGTGTGTGCTGAGAGTGTGTGACTGTTTTGTTGATTGCTCCTTTTGCTCTCAAGGAGATTAAGCTATTTTTAGACCCAACTATTGGTGTGAAGCCAGCAGAAACGTTACATCTTTTAGATTTATGAAAGTTGCTGGGCAGATCTCTAACACTTTCATGGAGCTGCATTTATTTGTGTTTCCCCAATCTTTCTTTAATTTATTTTTATCTGAGCACCAATTTGCATAGGAACCCCTCAGCACTGATAGAAACCCTGGTAGGGATGGGAGTTTGTCAGCAATCTAATTCATTTGACGTTTGGTGGTAATGCTGTGCCTTTTTTCCCTTAAAAAAGTAATTTATTTTCTAATTATTCCTTGTCTAGTACACCCGTGCATTGCTGAAGTGTCGCTATTTAAAATATTTATCTCTCTGCGCTGTGTGATCTGCTTGAAGGCCATAGCAGAGCAATGAAATAAAAGCACTCATTCCCAATGCAGGCACATTACTTTGACTTGTCTTGGGCTGTTTTGACGTCTCCCTGTAAATACATTTATTTTTCGTTAGGATGTTTTGGGGTTTGTGGGAAAGCCAGAACCATTATGCTATTTATACATTACACACAGAATGAAGGAAGATAAACAAGTGTAATGAACTCTTGCAGAAGCCATTCCTCTGCTTTTCCTACTTATCAAATGTAAGTGTTTCTCTGTGTGCTCCACCTCTCTCTTCTGTGCAGTTTCATTCTGTTTGGACTGCCATCAGCACATGTGTTATTTGTGATTCCAGTTCAGCTCTCTTCTGCTGGAAGATCTTGATGCCCTTTACAAACATTAATGAAGTTAACCTCGCAGCACTCACCCTCTGTGTTATCCTCAGTTACATAGCCTGGGAGAGTGGCTTGTTAAAGACAGCATGGTGACCTTGAATTGGAAACTAGTTTTCCTTCTTATCATGCTCTCAACACTCCCCTTGTTTTCCAGATGCAGAAGGGCTGCCCTTTCCGTAAAACAAGGTGACGTAGTCATGGGAAGCAGCCTAGAGGGACGGTACTGTTTCCCTCTGTCTGTCCTCCAAGAAATGTCATTCTGAAAAATAAAGAAGAGGGGTGTCATTTTGACTTCAGGTTTCAGAAGATCTAAGACCAGCTTTGACAAGTCAGGCATTGGGTAGATTGGCATTACCGGAAGAACGTTCTGCAATATGAACAGGCTGCAGGAAAGCTACTATATGTTTACTGGTCTTCCATGTCCTTCTGCATGAATATCTCTTTAAGGACCTTGATGTGCTGAATCAGTATAAAATTATCATGTTTGGCACAAAATTGTTTAGACCAAGGACAATTGGAGATGTTCCAATTTGGGAACTTCGCAGATGTTTGGAAGATAACAATTCCACTCTAGAGGAATATGAAAAGGAGGATAAAAATGTTAAATAAGTGTGTTCAGTTTTCTAAACTGGCAGATTCAATGATCTTTCTCTTTCCACCCATACTTTCTCGTTTTATTTGGGCCCTTACAAACTGATACCTTCTCAATCTCTCTTTTTAAGCTCATTGAGTCTGAGAGTTTTATGCTGCGTTTTAAAATAACTTCTCTTTTCTTCATCTTTGAACTGCTAATCTCCTGAGCTGAAGGATGCTGGGACAAAGAGGAGTCCTCAGAGTGGAACGTCATAAAATTAGCTTTTGCTGTATTAGTGTTTGCTCACTTATAGATTGATGACTAGCATTTTACTGGATTGACTGGCAGTACACCTTTCTTCTGGGCAGGAGATGCATGCGGTGGGCACCTCCCCGTCTGCTGCAGCCAGCTTGGCTACACTAGAAGGATGCAGACAGAAATGTTTGTCATCATTTGCAAGTGAAGTGATTTCATCAGTGCTTCTGATGTAGTGCAGTTTTATCAGAATTGCTAACATTCTCCATATTGCATTGGATGCCAGCTATTTAAGTGCTTTCACTTGTGTAGAAAATTCATATTTGTGAATCATCTTATGTATTGAGTTCTTTCATGTAAGCCACAATGAGTGCAAAGGGACTCTGCAGTTTGCAACAAGTGCTGCAAATTGGGACTCAGATAAATGTTTGTGCTTGGATTTTTTTTTTTTCAATTATTATTATTTTATTATATTTCTATCCCATCTTTCCTCTAAGGAGATCAAGGCGGTTTACATAGTTCTCTTCCTCCCCTTTTATCCTCACAGCAACCCTGTGAGATAGGTTAGGCAGAGAGTGAATGACTGGCCCAAGGTCACTCAAGGAGCTTTAAGGGGTAAGTGGGGATTTGAACCCTACTCAGATAAATACTGTAACCCTCTTCTGTTACTCTTTCTTAGGTTCACTGATGTATTTGCAGATCAAAAGAGATCTAAGTTGTAAATAAGCACAATCTCAGTCATCAATGAACATAAATATATAATAAAGATTATTTTATTTATTTTGTCCTGTCTATGGCTATCTGCCCTCCCTAGTAGTCAAAGAGTAGTGGACAAGGAGTTTCCTTTTCTTTGTATAAGACAGTAAGTTTAACAAGTCACCTGCCAAAGAATGAAGCATAAGCTCTGCAATTTCTTCCAGATTTTGTCTTCTTTTGGAGTTGGTAGTAAGGGGACTTGGATGGCTATAATTATTTATTCATTATATTTGTATACCTCCCTTATAAATAGCTTCTCTGGGTGCTTCACAGAGAAATTAAAAGCTACGAAGATTTGCATAATAGAAACCACAGAAACAAAATCCATCTAAAATAAGCATTATAAACAGCAGCTGAAAACAATTTGAAACCAGTATAAAAGCTGCAAGGAGATAGCTTGGTGCAAGAATCTAATGCACCAAATTGATGTCTGCATTTCAATTAAAAGACCATAGTGTGAGCATCAATATGCTCTGGGAAGCATATTCCATGAATGGGATGCCACAACTGAAACAGTGCCCACTTCATTAGGTGGGGCACCATGGTAAGGTGGGGGAACATGGTGAGGAACCTCAAGATGATGATCCAAGGCAAAACATAAATGTATGTATGGGAGAAAGTGATCCTTCCAGTATCTTGGTCACAATAATTTAGAGTTTTAAAGATTAAAACCAGCATTTTGAATTGGGCCAAAAATGGACTGGAAGCCAGCTCAGCGAATGGCATAATATGATCATGTTTACCAGTCCCCAGCCTGGCCAACTGACATTTCTGGACCATTGACAAAGGCAGCCTGACAAAGGTAGCTCAGTTGGTAGAACGTGAGACTCTTAATCTCAGGGTTGTGGATTTGAGCTCCACGTTGGGCAACCCCCTGCATTGCTATATGACCATCATTGTCATTTCCAACTCTATGATTCTACCATCATAGTAAGCCTATCACTGTCCAGGTAGGGTCATGGTTGGTAGATCTGCCAAAAGCTCAGAGCCACCAAGTCACCTGAGCTCAAACAACAATGCTAAATTTAGGAACTTGCATAAACTATGTTGGTTAACTGAATAATGATTAGCATTAATATAATGTTTTTACAGTATTCAGAGCACTTCATGTACAATATCTTGTTGTAATCCTCACCAACATCTGTAAGGTGTAGATAGGTCAGTATTATTAATCCCATATTGCACTTCCATGTTGTGGACTGAGACATAAAGTCTTGCCTAAGTCCATCTAGTGTCTACCAGTATATGCTAGAGGTGAGATTCGAACTGGGGGCTTCCTGTCTCTTAGACATGGGCTGCATCAGTTCTCAGTTCTCTGAATGAAGCTTGGCCAGTTCCCCATCATGTTAATGGAATGCATTCACAAACAAGTTAATGGGCTTCTCTTGTAGCTAGCTAGCCTGTTCAAAGCATGTCTTTGATATGTACCTGCTTATTAGCAATTATTGAATCCAGATACTTTCCTTTCATGTAGTAAGTCTTAGTAGCCAAATCCTGCTGAACAGAAATTTGTATTTTTGAGCCTTTATGCTTGCTGTCATTGTACTAAGCTATGGAAACTTTGTTACTGGATGGAATTAGGTTATCGGTTATTAGGATCCTACAGCTGGTTGGTAAGAAGCTACATGGCATTTGTGAGGTCATAGTCTAGTTGCATATGATTTGTTTTTGAAGAAGAATGTGTAATTTTAACATGTAATTCACTATAATTGCTTTTATTTGTATTTATACATGAATGGGATAAATGGGCCTCAAAATTAAGCATGGCATATTTTTGTGGCATCCTAGAGCTGCTTCATGCATTACTTTTCTTGTCAAAGAGACAATCTGTTGCAGGGAGCATCCACAGAACCCTCTTGTTTTTCAAGCTCACACTATTTTGATCCCAGTGTATTCATCACTCCTCTCTTCCTCCAATTCCCCGGATTATACTTGCTACTGTTACATCCACCTTCTCTGTGATAGATCATTTTCTTAAATCTCATTTTTTCTCCTTATCCACAACCTTGGTTAAGTTCATCTATCTGACTTATGACCTTATGCTTGCACCTTTGGGAGCCTTTGAACTCAAAGTTCCTTTGCCATCCTACCTTCTTGACAAATTCATGTATTCCTCTTCTCTTCCTCTTTTACATGCTTAGCAGTAATCAAATCCATAGTTGGTCCTCTTTTGTATTTTTCCATCTTTTGCCCATTCCCTTTCAGGTTTTGGATTGATCCTTTATAAATAAACATTTCTTCCATTTGTGCTACATTTCCTTTCGTTTTCTCCTGCACATTCTCCTACCTTTATCTTATGTATCCTAATTTAGAAACTTAGGAGGCTGCCTTCTACTAGGTCAGAGCACTGGTCCATCTAGCTCAGAACAGTATTGTTTACAGTGACTGCCAGTTGGTCTCCAGGGTTTCAGGCAGCAGACTTTATCAACTGAACTTGGAGATGCTGGGAAATAAACCTGGGACCTTCTGTAGCTATCCCATCTCATGTTTGCCCCAGCTGCTGAGAAAAGCAAAGGCAAGCATCCTGGAACATCTGGCAGCAGCTTGCCAATGATTGCACCCCACTCTGCAATAACAGTTGTTACCTATGCCTGCAGCTCTGTGGAGTAAGAGTGCTTGACAACAGGTGGAAATTCTGTAAGAAACTCTGCCAGCTAGTCATGAATTTTCCAGTGAGTAGTCCTCACCCTGTACTCCCATTTATCTGAGGCAACTCAGCAGGGAACCATATTGTGAGCATCAGCCTGGACAAAGGTTTCATCAGGTGGTAGCCTCTCCCAGACATCTTGCACCCTTTGCTTGGGAATGTGAAGTGGGGTGAAGCCTGCCACCACCTCACTGATGCTTTGCTTTCTCCCAGAGTGGAACAGCAGGTCTTTAATGAAGCTGGAGCAGAGGATGCTAAGCTGCTTGCACTCCTCAGCCACTTCCTTGAATTCCCTCCCTGACTTCTTCTCATTCTACTTGCTGCTGTTTATTTATTTTTTTATAAATATTTTATTAGGTTTTACACAAAAAATATAACAGAACAAAACTAAAAAATACAAGTTACAAAAACACAAAAACAACAACAAAGGGCAAAAAAAAAATCAGAAAAGCAAAACATTAATAAAAGCAGTTTCATCTTCGTGATATTTCTTTCATTTACTTATTTCCCGACTTCCCCAAACCTCCCTTCACTGTATTCCAAATCATATGTTTATTCAGCAAATCCCTACCCTCTATCTTAATTACTCCTTGTCTTAATTTTAATATCTTGATATAACTTAGTCTCCTTAAAATCTTAAAATATTAAATCTCTTAATTTTACAACTTTTATACTAATAACCTTTTAGATTCAATCTGATGTCATTTTAACATTCATTAATCTTATAATATTTCTGTAGATAAGCTTTGAATTTCTTCCAGTCTTCTTCGACCGTCTCTATTCTCCCTGGTCTCTGATTCTGCCAGTCATTTCAGCCAATTCCATATAGTCCATCACTTTCATTTGCCATTCTTCCAGCGTGGGTAACTCTTGTGTCTTCCAATGCTGTGCGATGAGTATTCTTGCTGCTGTTGTAGCATACATAAAAAGGGTTCTATCCTTCTTTCGCACCTGTTGGCCGACCATATCCAGGAGAAAGGCCTCTGGTTTCTTCAGGAAGGTGTATTTAAACACCTTCTTCATTTCATTATAGATCATTTCCCAGAAAGTCTTAATCCTTGGGCACGTCCACCAAAGGTGAAAGAATGTGCCTTCAGTTTCTTTACATTTCCAACATTTATTATCGGGCAAATGATAGATTTTTGCTAGCTTGACTGGTGCCATGTACCATACTTGCTGCTGTTTAGACCCTGTTCCTTTCCTCTTTCCTCAAACAAATACCCCCTGCTAACTTTCTCTGTTTCACATCTTTAATCTATTTGTATCATCTGATTTTATTCTTCCCTGCTTTAATTTTGGTCTTGTCTTGCCAATTCTTTAAAAACAAAACAAAAAACCCATTCCCACAGCCCTCTTTTTCTCTTGTTAACCATCATCCCATCTCTTTGGTTCTTTTTCCTCTATGATTCATTATCAAGCTCTAAAATATGTTCTCTGATAATTTTCTCCTTGATCCCTATCAGTCTGTTTTTTGTATCCCTATCTGGTTTTTTATCTGCTCATGCGACTGAAACTTCACTAATCCAGATCTCAAAAGATCTTATCTGTGCTAAATCTCATTTGTTTCTTTTCTCCTCTTCTATCTGTCTTTTGCTTCAGACACCATAGTGTCATGGATATTAATTGAAAATATAGGATTCATTCACCTTTTCACTCTTGCCTGATACACCTTTCTACTAGTTAACTATGGCCACATACACCCTTGCTCTCCTAGCAACCTATTGCCCTAGCAACCTGCTTACCTATTTCACACTGTTGACATACAGTGGGATCAAAAGGAAGGAAAGAGTTTTAGATGAGATGGAATTCAGTAGAGGATGCTAGTTAAGAAGAAACAATTCATTTCAAGATGGAAAAAAAATAGTCATAAATCTGTTTTATAAATACCATACATCAAAGTGGAGGGTGCAAATTAGGGGTGTGCATTGGGTTTGGACAAATCCTAAGCTAAGGTAGAGTGTCTTGGAGGGATATTTTGTTTGCTTGAGCTAAAGTGGAATCTGTGTGAAGCATCCCAAGTTAAAGAGGGATCTCTTTGTTGTTCCTCATTGACTCAAATGCAACAAAACAAAACAAAACAACACACTGAGGACACGTTTGTGAAAAGCAAAACTAATCTCTCCAAGCTTAGTACCGTATAAAGAAAATGCCAGAATGGGAAGAGGGTCTGACTATTTTGACTGGCAGATGTAGCTTGTCATAAGAGGGATTGATTTCACCAAGGGTATCCAATCTCAGTGCTTTGAGGGAGGAATGCTTATGACAATAAAAAGTCTTGCAATAAATGTGTCCCTTGCTGTTTTGCAAGGCTGGCATGTGTTAAGAGTTCTGAACTGGTGGACTTGGAGGCAACCGTCCAATACATCCTTTCCGATTGTGTTACCAACTTCTTTTCATACCATTTTCTCCCCATTTATTTTATTTTGGGTCATTTGTTATCATTAGCAGTCACTGACACTGTTTCAGTCTGAGTTCGTTTTAATAATTTAACAGCATTATCCCCCTTTCTCTAGTTCTAAGTCTGGGACTTCTGTTTGTGAATGCTTGCAAATTTAGTCAACTTCTTTCAAAAGGAAACAAAGTTAAAGCTGTTTTTGATTCCCCACAATGGATGAAAAACTAAGCCGAATCAGGCAGCCTCTGAAGTGCTTCAGATAAAATAGGGCTATCTTCTGAAGTTCTTTTTAAAGTACCAGTTCAGGTTCTGAACCAAATGTTATAGTCTGTGCACATCCGAAACTCAAACATTACCCCTAAGTTATGACTTGTTTTTTTAATCTTAGGAAGTAATGTTGCTGAAAATTCTATGTAGGATTCTCTTTAGTTTTATCATTTCTACTTAAGTTTAATATAAATAATTTGTGAGTCCAGTAAGGGATCGGATGCTTTCAGTACCTCACCTGCAGTTTCTAGTAGCTGTCATAATATTCTGAAATTAAGACTAGCTCCTTAAATGCATCATTTTCTTTGCTAAACTCCTTGAAATTACTTCCTTGGGTAGTGTGTAATGCTTCTCATATTATGTATTATTCTGTTTGATTTTATGAAAGTGAAATAGTAGTCTCCTGAGTTCTTGATAGAAATTAGATGTCAAATAAAAACTTCTGCAAAAACTACAGGAGTGATGTCTTTTCCTCATTTTCCAGCACCAGGGAAAATAAAAACACTCATCCTTGCCACTTGGACTCTTTACACCCTTCCATTGGTGCATTTTTATTCCTGATAAATACTTGCTGCTTCATACTGTCTTGTTCTTACCTTATACTTCTTACCTTTGCCCTGCATTCTCCTCCTCTTTCTTGTCTTGTTTTATTTCGCTTGTAAGCCTGAGGTCATAACCTGTGCCTTATTTTTCTTTTATGTAAAGTACCTAGCCTTTGTAAACAAGTTAAAATAATTTTAATAGTATTAATACACTTATTAATACATTGTGGAACAGGATTCGTTCCATGAGTGAGTGGATCACCACTGTCAATACATGCAGTGGTATCCTATTTGTGGCAAGAAACACACATCTAACTACTATACTGTGTTCATCGCCATATGTGCTTCTTTTGCTATATGAAGATTATCTTAATAACATAAGAAGAACCATCCTGGATCAGTCCAAAGGTCCATCTAATTCAGCATCCTGATCTCATAATGTCCAACCCAAAATCAGATCCTGAGCAGAACAGCACTCTCCCCATTTGTGATACCCAGCAACTGGTATTGCCTCCGACTGGAAGTAGAGTACTATCCTATAAGAAAAAGTGAATGAAGGTCTCTGCCATCAATACTAGCAATGTTCAGTTCTTTTCTGAATCTTCCACAATTATCTGAGGGAGATTTATCGATAGGAGTCTCAAGATGCTGGTGCTTCAGGTTTCTAGGCCGGGTCAGAAAAAGCTTACGCAAGTTTTGATATTTTGTTCTAAATATGTTACACTGGTTACTTATGGGATGGGGACTGAAAATTATTTGATTGGAGATGGCATTGTAATATAGGTGGCATGGAGAGAGCTAGGATAGAACCATCCCAGCACCTGGACCTGGTATTTTCTGTGTCATGTGTTCAATTTTTCATTGTTAATGGTTTGTTTTGTTTTTCTTTTTTTGCAAATGAGACATGTGGTTTCAGTTTGACTTTGCCCTCCGTGGCCTTTACAGCTTCTCTTTGTGTCTGAGCTGCCTTCTACATCTGCTCTTTCAATAGAATTACTCTTTGGCAAAAGAAGCGTGGCCTTCAAGAGGCCCTGTAATACCTGATCCAAATTGAAATGTTGAGTCTCAAAGAAATTTACCATACTCAGACTGCTTTTGTGACAACATCATACCCAAGAGGTGGGTTTAAACTTTGCTCTGCCAGCACTGATTCCTAGTTGCAATAGACTCAACAAAAGATATGAATATTGATCCTCAGAAATTTCACCTTCTCCTGTTTTGCATCATTGTGACACATGGACGGTTAGGGAGTTTTGCCATTGACTGCTACCAAGTCTGGCAGAAAGAAGCCAGCATTTGTTCAACCTAGTGGGTACCCAACATAAGTCACTCGGCCTTTTCTGTGCTCTGGTCAGTTCTTTCTGTTGATGGTGCTGCTTTTTTCTTGTCTCCAGTGCTGCCACCTCCAGCTCAGTGCTGTTATTGCCTATGGCAATAAATGTGCTGATTTAAAACTGCTTTTCTCCTTTAACTGGGCTTCTTGTTGTCTGTGTGCTCTGCCATTGCAAGCCACAAACTGGCTTTTTAGTCCCAGATCACGCATGGCTTTGACTTTGACTACCAATGTCTTGTTCATGAATTGTCTTCTGCAAAAGTCTCCAAGCTGTGTTGGAGATGCATGACATTAAGACAACTAATTCCAGGAGGCACTTCCTACTAGGGATGCAATGTTTATCTAAATAAATTGATTAAAAACCATTTGATTGACTGAAAACTTCTTCCTGATTAATTAGGTGACAGACTTTTGTTTTGTTTTTTAAAGGAAAGTATTTTAGTATGACTGCACAGAGAATGCTATGATGTGGGTGTGCAGGAAATGCAGTTATAATTAATTAATTAATTAATTAATTAGTCTGTTGATTGAAACGTGTGATGAAGTAAGCTTTCTTTTAAACAGGTGACAGCCCTACTTCTTACAAACAGAATAAAAATGAGGCACCGGATAGCAAATACGTTATTCTCAGCTCCAGTTCATTTATGCTGAAGTTAATTGTGAGATGGTCGTAACTGACTAGCAGGTGCTTGGTAACCCATTCAAGATTAGTACCTCTTTCTGCCTAGCTCTTCTTTTTCCATTCCACAGCATGGTGGCAATCATACCAATACCAAAGCAGACTGAAAATGAATTCCTTTCTCCTTCATAGCTGAACTATTGTACAGAGAAGAAGCTTGATGGACAAGGTTTATGCAGAGAGAAACAAGTTACTAAAGATTATTTGGAACACATTATCCATTTTTAGTTAGCTCAGCTGTGCCCCTCGGCAACCTTATTATGGAATTTCCAGGATCTGCAAGCTTGTCCATTTCCCCCCTCAATAAAATAGTTTATCCTCTTATGATTCGTGGGTTGTAAATCTGAAGAATGTTTAGGTTGAGAGTCTGGTCTGCCCAGACCAATATCTTGAAATGTTTCCTCTTTGTAACCCACATAGCGAAATATTGAGAGACAATGTAAAAGGCTTATTCCTATATAAAGTGTTTTTATTTGGAGTTAAAAACTCCTGTTGTTGTTTTTTAATTCCAGTTTGTTTTATCTTCCCTTTAAATTATTAAGTTTTTAACAACTTTTAACATGGAAACACAAATAAGGTGTCACATTTTAAAAAGCACTTTGTTGTTGAGCAAATCTTCAGATACCGAGATTTTGACTAATGTGTAATGTGAAAAAATAGGTTACAGTGAAATACTGAACTATCACTTGTTGTTTGTCCTCTTTTAAGTTAATATCCTAATTGAAAAATATATTTGTCCAACACAGTTCCACCAAATGCCCCTGGAATTTCAGATGCGCTAGCTGGGAACTAAACAACATTGAAACTCCAGTTTTGATAGAAATCTGTTTTAGTGCTTTATACATTTGTTGTGTGTCAGTTGATTTTGTAAAGCTGTTTTGAATACTCAGAAGTAAAGTTAATAAAAACAATACTGGATTTGTATGTCATAGCCAAGTTTGCAGAATTGCAGAGCTGCAGGTTGCAGCCTTCTCTGTAAATAACCATCATGCACTAGACTCTTTCCACCCAAGCTGGCCATCGGTTTTCCGTGACAGGAAAGAATGCAAAACAAACTTCCTGTTGCAGTCAAGGGTATGAAGGAGTAAAGAGGGAAGAGTTGCCTTCAACTCATCCAAGTCTTCCTGCATGCAGGTCCGCAGGCTCAAGCTGGGAGCTTCCGGCAAATCATTCTCACCCAGCTGCACCACCATCGCCGCAGGTGTGCCTTTCGCAGACACCTTTGCCTTCACTGTTGGGGAAAGCTCCTCCCAATGCATTCCTCATCTAGATATCCAAGATACGCACACGTGGTTGGGGAGTCTGAGCCTGCATCTGAATCCAGACTCTGCCGCCCTCATACTGGCCCAGTGGGCAGCCTCATCAAGGGGCCTCTGCCCAACTGGTCCGTTTTGGAATTTCAGGCAGCGGCAAGCTCCGCAAAAGGGAGCACTCTGGGGCAAAAGCCCCGTGGGCGAAGGCCCTTTAAATGAGCAGTGGGGAGCTCCATAAGCAGGAGCACTCAGCCGTGGGGTGAAAGCCCCCTTAAAGGAAAGGGAAGAGAAAGGAAGGGAAAGGACTAAAAATCAACAAAGGAGGGGAAATGAAATTAATTTAAAAAATGGATTTGGGAAAGGAAGGAATAACGGAAAGAAATCACCAGGACGATCCATCGAAGGTAAATCGCTCTCTCTCGGCTGCACAGAGGACACGCTGTTCCTGTTCCGAATGCATGCGCCAAAAGAGGAAGCTCTGGGCCATGTGCATGAGTATATATAGGTCCCTCAATCTGTTTGGACTGAGCCCCATTGGTCAGACTGAACCCAACATTGAGGGACCTACCAATCGGGTGTTGTGGCTGACCAATCTTACCCACCCACAACACAGGGGATCGGTCTCCAGGTCTCACGCAACACGTACCCTCTTTTAGGGAGGACACAATTGGTCAACCTTAGCTGAGGCTTTCAGAGCATGGTACCCTCAAAAGGAGATGAAAGGCTGTTGAAGAAGGGGCAAGGGGGAGGGTGTAAAGAGAAGTTGGTGGAGGAAACTATGAGCTGAAGGGGTGCCAGAAGTTTGGTAACAACCACTTCATTTGCAATTTTGACAAGGATAGGGCCCCCCAGCTACTATATGAACAATTTGCAGAGGTGAAACTAGTAGACTAAAAGAGAAATACAACTACTTAATGGAAGTGGAAAGGCTCGAAAGCAGTGATTAAGAACTGGGGGAACTGGCTATTGTTGCATTGAGGGATAGTTTATTTATTTATTTGTTTTATTAAAGCTGCTAGTTGCGAGACATTGCATCTACCATTTTGTTGAAATTGTGTTTTCGACCTGGCTGGAGGGAGGTTTAATCTTCTCTGTTGGCTGTAGGTATAGCAGACTGGCAGGGAGCTCTCCCTGATCTAAGTCTCATGCCCAGTACCTCATTAAACCCAAATTGATGATGGCTTCCCTCCCCTCATCCCCCTTTTCTCTTTAAGTATTTATGAACCACCTTGGAGATGAAACCTGCTATTTAATGTGCCAATCTTTTCTAAAAAAGAAAATTGGTATAGAAACACATCATTTGACTACAGTAGCAGTCTTAATATACTGTAATATCAAGCTGTGCCTACCCTGCCCCCTGCGTACACTATTGCCCTTCCGCATTGCTTTTTCCCCATTGTAGTCTGGATGCAAAAGCTAACTGTGAGAAACAAATTTAATGAGAAACACATAAAAGGCCTGTGCAGGCATTTTATAAGATATGTCCCCCCCCCCCCCTCCTTCTTTAAACATAATTCACATCACTAGAATTCTCGGAGACTGAAGACCCCATTGTTCCAGGGAACAATAAATGAAAAGGAAAAAATAATGAAGCATGCAAACAGATAAACCTAGCAGAGGATGGGAGTAGATGCAGAGAAAGAGAAAGACAGGGCCGTGGTCACACAATGGGTCATTAAAGTGACATGGAAATGTCACTTAGCTGTCCTGAGAACTGAGGGCAGTACCCTCCTAACATATCCCGACAGCACAATAATTTCTCCTTGTGCAACAGGACTTCCCTCTCTCCTTCCCCCTGCATGTACCTCATGATCTACCACAATCTGGCAGGTTGTGGGAAACCCCCAGAACAGTTTTATGGAGTTGCTCTGGGCAAGGAGAGGAGGAGTACTGTTGTGCAAGTGGAAATCCTAGCACTGACAAGAGGCTTAGCACTGCATTGGATGCACCAATACAAAAGTCCCTTGAAACGTTGCAAGAAATACGATGGAGGCAACATGTGGGCTGAGTTTTCTTGAAAATGTTTAGCCTCCCATTGGATGCCAAGGAAGATATAGGGGCTGCTAAACACAGCACTGGTAGTGGAATAGTTATTTCTAAAATCATACACTTTGAGTTAAAAGTACAGTATGAAACTTGGCACACTTACACAGTGAACTACACTAAACTATTTTTGATAAGAATCCCCGTAAACTGCCTCTTGCATGGAGGGGCAGCAGGAGGAGACTGGCAAATATGTATTTCCATCTTTAACCTTTATACCTGGCATCAGCAGTTACTCTCCTTTCAATTGTTGAGGAGTCATGTTCATTTTATGTGCATTTGAAGGCCTCCATGCTCACAGAAAGCCATATGGGAGCAGCTGCAGTATGTGTGTGAGAGAATAGCTTGACCACATACACAGAACTGACTGCATGGATCTTTCCAGTCTAGTCATCATGCATCTTCCCATTGGTTCATCTAAGCAGCCCTGGCCATGCGCCTGTGATATTATCTCTTTCTGCCTCTCTTTCTCACATACAGCTGCATGAGATAGCTGTTTGCCTGTGAGTGTGTGTGTGTGTGTGAGAGAGAGAGAGAGAGAGAGAGAGAGAGGCTCTTGGTTTAAGTTTCGTGATTTTTTAGAACAAGTGGGGAAGCATTATTGTATGGGGGCTAAGTTTTAAGCGAGCACTGTTAAGTGGGAATATATAAAGTATTTCTTGCTTACCGAAGATAAGATGGGCATCTAAATGGACAATTTCCATGCTCTGGTCATGAGTGAATTTGTAAGCTCATTAGCTCTCCTCTTAAACTGAAGGCTTTCGATTCTAGAATATAGATAGAATATGTCAAACATTACACGCCAGCTCCCGGGAAAACATCACCAATTGTTTCTGCATGCACATAAAGTATAGGGAAGGGATAAATAGATGGAAAATGCTATTTACTGTGCTTGTCTCTCATTTCCCAGTTAAATTTCCATGAAACAGCTTACTTATCCATTCACTTTTATGGAGCTCAGAAAACAATATGCCACAATCAGCAGCAAGGCAGTTGCTTGTATGCTGTATTTTGTTTTAAAATCACGAACTCTAAAGGGGTGTGTGTGTGCTCAGCATACTGCATATCAGACCTCTTACAGCAGGCTTAATTTGAAAAGCTAATTTGAAAATGCAAGGGATGCACATATAAATATAGAAACCAGCAAGGAGAATTTTCTATGCAGTCTCTAGTTTCACACTGCAGCAATAGGGGATATAGTGCCCTGAGTAGAGACATGTTTTAGAGAGTAGGCCTGGCACTTTATGAGCAAAGTTCTCACATGGCGAGGACTAGATGGAAAAGGAACTGAGAGTTGCAAGGTAGCACACATGACTGTGCAGTTTGTTCAATGAAGTTATGTTGGAGCTTGAAGGGATCAAAGGTGTTTTGATGGTTATTCACATGAGTAAAGAGGAGAAAAAAGATAGGGAATACTGCCCAAAGTAATATTTCTCACATCAGCTGTATAAAAGAAAGCAGTCAGAAATCAAGCCCTAGTTACAGGCTCTTGGGACTGTATAGCTTAATGGGTAGTATTTTCATTAAGTATTTTTACAGAGAAACACAGGAGCATCCATAATTTAACCTTGTTTCCAGGCAGCCTTGATATGGTGTTGTAAGAAGAGAGTAAGGCAGTTGGTGGTCTAGTGCATTTTTAAAAAAGAGCATTTCTTTTCTTGCTAGTGGACATGGTTCTATAGAACAGGGGCCACTAATCAAGTGGGAAACTCAAGGTGTGTGGGGGAAGTAAGCAGGGAACATGAAAACCTCCTTACCTGATAAGAGGTCTGTAAGCCGTAAAGGCTTGGACTTTTTTTTCCATTGTGGATAAATGAAAGGGAAGAGTAAGGATGTAGCCCCCTGTCTGTTGGCAATTGAAGTGTTGTAGGAGACAGGGATATGTTGAACCTGGGGGAAGTTGTGGTGAGGGCTGGCTGGGTCCTTGGCAGAGGAGTGAAATGGCACAGAGGGGATGCTGAAACTAGGCCAGAGAGGCTTCTAGAATGCAGCTGCCTGTGACCAGTTTTCAGAGCCTGCTTCTTATTTTGGTGACTAAATGGAATCTGTCTCCCCACCCCCCACCCCAGCTGAGATTGTTTTAGGCAATGGCATTCAGCTTTGTAAGCACATTCTAAACCATCTCTGAACAATAAGGTAAGTAGGGCTGGTGCCACTGGGTTAGGAGTGGGAGCAGTTTCAGAAATGCAAAGATGTAAGCATGTAAACATCTCTGCCATAATACAATGGCATGAATGTAAGTATGTAAGTTGTGGAGGGATTTTGGTTGCCTTTATCGGTTACTTTTCCAAAGCTTTTGGCTTGTACCTGACTCTACTGCCAGAATACCTTAAAAAAAAAACAACCCCACTCTTTGTTAACCCCTTCAGCTCCCAAGAACCACTATATGGCTCTATTAAGGCAGCTGCTAATCATTATAATTTTCTAGATGTGAGAGAGTCTCCAGTAATAGGAGGAATGGCAAGATTTGAACTGTAGCATTTGTATTCTCTCTAGTTGCATCAGTACTATAAATGTAGGGGTGAGTAGAAAGTACAATGGAGTCTGCTAATAGATCTCTAGGTGATTGAAGCAGGTTTCAACAGCAACAACAAAATGACACCATTCATCTAAGCTGCTGAACTGAAGAAAGCCAACTACTAATGGACTTTTGGGTGAAAGGACTGTGACTCCTGGTACTAAAAACAAATTCCTGAAGTCTTATTTCTCTTCTCAGTGGCAGACCTGGGTACTATGGCACCCTGTGCAAAGCCAAAATTTGGAGCCCCCACTGTCAGGTCCTCACAGGCAGGTAAGGAGGCGCTTGTTTTTGGTTAGGAGGAGCAAGGGCTCTGGCAAGGACCTAGAGCCCTCCCACCTCCTCCCGCAAAGTGGGAAAGTGCTAACCAGGCTTTGAGAAGGAGGATTCTAGGACCCTCAGAGCCTCATGCCTCCTTCCCAAAGCCCAGCACCTTGCTTACTAGATCTGCCTCTGCTCTCCTTTAGAATGCAATATTAGATGCCAGAGGTGCCAACATGATTAAACTATTGGGGGTGGCAGGTAAGTCCTGCCCCACATAATCAATCACATGATGTAGTGCATGCACACCACTTGAATGACAGTGCCTATCAATTTGGGAGGAGTTCAAAGACCCCTCAGCCCCTAGGAGTTGGCTCCCATGTTAGATGCTGAGAGCATCAGATTGGGGAAGGCAAGTTTACATACTCAAGTTGATGACCTTCCATTATTTTTTGTTTGCCAGCCTTTCTTTCTTTCTTTCTTTCTTTCTTTTTTCTCTCTTCTCCTCCCCTTCCTCTACCTTCATTCCGCTTATTGTTACTTTATTTCTGTCCCTTTCTTTGCTATAACATTTTTTGTTAGCTATTGGGGAAAGTTGGGGGGGCAGGTTCGGATAGGTAAGATTGATGGTTGTTCTTGTTGTTGTTTTATTAGGCACATTTGGAATAAATTAAAAGTAATCACATTTGCCGATAAAGGGCATATTGTTGACTTGGCTTTCCTTCTGCATGTTCCCTTGCCTCCTTTCTCTTCCACGCTTCACTGGCATTTATTCAGCTGTGCCCTCTCTTTTGCTACACTCTGGCACTGTGTTGTTTGCAAGGAACAGAGAAGGGTAGAGAGAATCAAGAGGGGGATGTTGTGTTGGACTTCGTGCTGCAGAGCTGCCAGCTCCAATTTTGTCATCCCTGCTGTTTTCTGCGCCCCTAAGCCAGAGTTCAGCAAAGGGTATATTCAGAGACATTTACTGTAGATGCTGTCATGGAATGCAAAGGTAACAGTGGGCAAAGGGAAGCCTGGAAGGAGAGAGAAGGGTAAAATGCTCCTGGCTGAGGAGCACCCAGTGTGTAGGTCAGAGCTGGGGGCTGTGAATACTGTCATCACTTGTTTGAGTTCCTTTTTAAAAAAATTCTACTAGTGTGTTTCTGTATGTATGTAGGTGCTCAACACAAGGGCTATCATAGCGTCCAACATAATTTAAAAACTATTAGAAACAAAACAAAAAATATAACTACCATGCAAAAAATGGTAATTATGGCACAAGTAGTCATATCCTACTGCAAGCCAAATGCTTTCCTGATAATAGAAAACCTTACAAAATACATGAGAGACCCTGAAGATATACCTCCGCAGGAAGGGCGTTCCACAGGTAAGGAGAATTTATTGAGATCTGGCTACTCTTGCACATACTTAAGATGACTTTAAGTAGGTACTTTGAAGCTGAGCTCAGATGTCCAGAGGGAACATCAGTAATATAGGTGAGAATCATTCAGTGTGACCTATGATGCTGGAATTATTATTTTTGTGCAGTGCTTTTTTTCTGGGGGTATTCAAGGGTACGCAGTACCAGCACCTTTTGTCCAGAAGGTGCTTAGATTACTGAGCCTAAGAAGACAATACTTGCTAATGAACTATGTTGACTAAGTATTCTGAAACCAATCCCACTTTTGGTAAAGAATGCAGAAGCATCTTTTACGAAGTGCTGAAATATTCAGTTCTACCAGATTCTTTCTTTCTTTCTTTCTTTCTTTCTTTCTTTCTTTCTTTCTTTCTTTCTTTTTTTTTCTTTCTTTCACACACACACACACACGGGCAAAATGGAGCACAAATCTTAGAAACATCTAGTTACATTTAATAAAATATTTTGTCTCTGCTGTTTGTAGGATGGTTGGGCATCTAATATTTACTTTTTTTAGTGACAATTGAAGGGACATTCCCTGCATTTTGAAAGTGAGTTTGTATACTGGGTTGTTCCTGGTAAGTAAAGTGATGACCTCTCCATGTATTTCAGAGGCTGTGCCAGAAGTCTTCCTTCTTTGTGGTTTTCAGAATGCTCACAACACACACCTCCCAAAACGTGTAAGCTGAGAAGAGCTGCTGAATGAAAAGTTTACACACATTATACATGAGGAAATGGGATTGAGAAATTAAGAAGCATGAAATTAATAGCTCCTACACTCTACTGCAAAGTAAATGGTGTTGCAAAAACCTGCCTGGTTATTTAATTTAGTTGCATTTCCCTTTGCACATGTTAGTGCAATTATCAGATGGAAATTAACTAGCATGGGTGAGGACAATAGACAGGACTCTCACAACTTGCTGAATCACAATGTTTACTCTGGTCTAAAACTTTAAATTCTAAAATTCAAATACGAAAAGTCTGGAAATCTGGACTACTGTGTTTAAACTAACACACAACACCTGAATTTCAGTTCCAAACTCCAGGAATAAAACCTCTAAGATTGGTCTTTCATGGCTCCAGCCTTTCCCCCACAATCATTTATTTATCCCTCCCCTCCTTTGAATTTGGCATCATTGCTATTGTCCAATTATCCAGAAACACTGATAAAGAGGATTGTGATTCAGCATCCATAGGTGTAACCGGGGGGGGGGCAGCTGCACCCCCCCTAAATCAAGTAAATCAATACAAAATTCTTAACTCAGATTCTCCCCCGCCCCAGCATAAAGCCTGTCCCCTAACATAAATCCTGCTATGCCCATGCCAGCATCCAGTCTTTCCCTAGATTCAGCTGCTTAGGTTAAAAAGTAGGGAGACAAAGTGACACAATCAAGGTACATGGAAAATATTCTTAATTTTTATATAGGATGTGGTTTTGGCACCTTTGTTAAGGATACTTCATGATGGCTGAGCTCTCCTAGGCTCAAAATGAAAAGCACATTTCCCAGAGGCATTTTGTTCCTGGCGTGTGAGGCATCCAATGGGGAAGAGGCTTTATTCATTATTCTTTTGCTTGCCCCCTCTGAGTAAATAGATGGAGGACAGGGTTTGGAGGATTTTTGGTGGCTGAGGAGACAAAAAGTGGAAATGCATGTTCGGAGCGGGTATCAGGAGCAGGGTATCAGCAGTAAATGGTGTCACTGAATTTAACTCTTTATTCAGGAGGCCAGGCCTGTTGAGCATAGCAATTCGTCTTGATCGATCTTGCCTCTATGAGGCAGTTGTGGGGACTGAAGTTCCCTGCTTTCTCACCATTGTCTAAGTCTCCTCTTCATCCAGGTCCTTCCCAAGCAATCTGAGATCCCATCACTGTGCCTGTCTCTGGTCTTTGGTGTAGTGGTTAAGAGCGGTGGACTCGTAATCTGGTGAACCGGGTTCACTTTCCCACTCCTCCACATGCAGCTGCTGGGTGACCTTGGGCTAGTCACACTTCTTTGAAGTCTCTCAGCCTCACTCACCTCACAGAGTGTTTGTTGTGGGGGAGGAAGGGAAAGGAGATTGTTAGCCGCTTTGAGACTCCTTAGGGTAGTCATAAAGCGGGATATCAAATCCAAACTACTACTACTACTACTCTTCTTCTTCTTCTTCTTCTGGTTCTGGGAGACCAGTGGGGATGGGATCTCGTCTCAGCAGGAGGGGGAGACACCCTGGCTTCTTCACCAGCCTCTTGACCTCCCTTCTCTCCAGCCTTTGACTCTGGACTGCTCTCTGCTGCAAACTTTGTGCTCAGTAAACCCTGTTACCTCGTCAGCTTCCAATACCTAGAATCATAGAATCATAGAGTTGGAAGAGACCACAAGGGCCATCGAGTCCAACCCCCTGCCAAGCCGGAAACTCCATCAGAGCACTCCTGACATATGGTTGTCAAGCCTCTGCTTAAAGACCTCCAAAGAAGGAGACTCCACCACACTCCTTGGCAGCAAATTCCACTGTCGAACAGCTCTTACTGTCAGGAAGTTCTTCCTAATGTTTAGGTGGAATCTTCTTTCTTGTAGTTTGGATCCATTGCTCCATGTCCGCTTCTCTGGAGCAGCAGAAAACAACCTTTCTCCCTCCTCTGTGTGACATCCTTTTATATATTTGAACATGGCTATCATATCACCCCTTAACCTCCTCTTCTCCAGGCTAAACATGCCCAGCTCCCTTAGCCGATCCTCATAAGACATCGTTTCCAGGCCTTTGACCATTTTGGTTGCCCTCCTCTGGACACGTTCCAGTTTGTCAGTGTCCTTCTTGAACCAGTGGTGCCCAGAACTGGACACAGTACTCCAGGTGAGGTCTGACCAGAGCAGAATACAGTGGCACTATTACTTCCCTTGATCTCCTCCTCCTCCTCCCAGTCTTCTCCCTCTTACCACCCATCACCATCTTACCACCCCTCTCCTGGCTCTGAGCCTTCTTTCCTTGAAGAAGATTCCCCAGCTGGTGCCTCCAACCACTCCTCTGCAACCAGCCAGTCCATGACAGTGCATCACCAAAAAAAGATGGTACTTACTAGCACAGCATTTGCATATGCTAATTTCCATCTATTTATATAAATATAAAAATAATCACCAGAATTTAAATAGACACACAATACACCTCCCCATAGTGGGGAAGAATGTAGATTATCCCTAACAGTGGTACTGTTTCCAGCAACACTTAACCCTACTGTGCCCAGAATTTTGATGGTGTGTGTGTGTGGTCTGAATTTTCCTTAAAGTTGTAGTGTGAATACAGCCTCTATAATACTAGGGCATTTACTGCATATATTTTTTTAATTAAAAGAGAATCCACAATCACAGTATCAAGATGTTCCCTTAGGCACCAAAGGCAAAGCACACAGCACTTTAGCTTCTCATCCGTGCTCAGCCTTTCAGTCACACACAAATAACTCCAGCAGTTATAATAAACTTAGGACTCAGCTATACAGCCGCAAATAAACTGCTTTAAATGTGTTTTAAGTGCAGTATACAATGTTGGCAACGGCAAGCCTTATGGAAAATTCAATGTATTTTTAAAAACACTTTTTTAAAAAAGCATTTTCAGAATGTTTTTTTATAGGTGTGTAGATTCCATCTTGATTCTTTCAGCTGTAACTCAGGTTGCTTTCTGTTTTTTGCAGTTATCGCTGTAGTTCCCCGTTCACTTTTAGAATGATTTGAAACCTCTTGCTTTAATGTTTCCTGGGTTTTCCCAGCTGCCAGGAGAGGAGTAAGCCAAACAGCCACTGCTGGTAATACTTGAGTAACTCAATTGCCAAGTGGTTATTTTTTTCAGTTGGGAGAGGAATGAAAATGTTAATTGAAATCAATTGCCAGCAATAGAGTAAAACAGAACAAAAACAGGATTACGGTAGCTCAAGGCTCAGCTGCCTAAAAAGCACTAGAGAGAATGGAAAGTAGCACAAAGCTGGACTCATGGTGTGTTGGGGTTTTTTGCACAAAAATCTGCACTGTGAGTCCAACTTTGTGCTGATTTCTCTGTCTACTTGATATGAATCACACACACACACACTTCTCTCTTCAGATGATTAGGAAAAAGAAAGGCGGTAAGGGAAGTCATTCGTTTTAATGTTGAGGTCTTTGCTTGGATAGAACTACATCCAATATTGTTGTGAGTGTGTCTGTGTGCTCATGCACACATGTTAATGTTCTTATAAAGTTAGTTTGTTCCATCTCTTGGGGAAGATTATTGAAAAACCACTAGCTTAGTTAATTTGAACTAGAAAAGACTGACAGAGGTGTAGTCATTTTGACTCCTCTTTTGCACTTGGAACCATTAGCCCACTCTCTTAAAATTACAAGAGGGAGAGAGGTGAATTGCAGTTTTGTATTCTGCAGGTTGGTAATTAATCAGCCATTTAGAAACAAAAGGACCTGCTGGCTTATAAACCAATTAGAGGGGAGCTGGTTTCTGGTGTAACTAATTTAGTGGGGTTGCTAGGAAGTTAAAGATCCGTTACAGAGGGAGCAGCTAGTCGCCGCAGGAATATGTCTATATTACAAGGATTTAAAAGAATGTATTGGACCTACTGGAGCATGAGGAACATCATTAGCAAGAAGTCCTACTTTGTAGATGAATGTTCTATAGTGAGATTTGCACATAATGCTAAGGCAGACCATTGCAAAGGGAGTGTCTGGGTACCCACTCACAAAGAAGAAACCTTGGCTATAGCTTGTGGATTGTTCTGGACACAAATTATGAGCCCATGTTCTGGCATTGTGTAGCAACAGCAGCAGGACCTGAGGAGACTGTGATTTGACACCCCCCCCCCCCCGTCAGTATACACTCACTAGTTCACCAGAAGTCCACATTTTAGCAGGCTTGCCTTGACATTGTTGGATGTCAGATCTGGAGACATAATCCAGTTCTATGTCAGACTGATGGACACCTCGATCCTAAACACATTGGGAGTTGAAATCAATAGAACTTAACGTGTTTAGGGTCAGGGGGAAATACGAGATAAGGCTTCCACAATGTTTTTCAATTTTTTCTTCTGTAGATGGTGTTTGGGAGCAAGAAGATAATCTGTGTCTGTTCAGGTGCAGCAGATGTCAATGTGCCAGGCGCTTTCTGAAGGAGTTGAATCAAGTTTATCTTGTGATCCTTGAGTCAGTGTATGTGAACATGAGGAGTTGGATACATTGGACTCCAAGTAGTTCTCCCCCCCCAGCACCACCTGAAGCCTTTAAATCTCACCTGATGATAAACATGTTCCACTGAAGTTGGGTGGAACTTTTTTTCTGAACAGTGTGTTGATGGCTGGCATACTAATAACATTTATAGCAAAACCTGATATGTGTCTACTCAGAAGTAAGTATCTGGTGGTATTCAACTAAGCTTAACTTGGAGTAGACCCACTGAAATTAATGAACATAACTAAGATAGGTCCAATAATTTAAATGGGTGCACTTGGAGTTATAATTAGTTGAATGCCACCCATTGATTTCAGTGGGTATAGCACTGCAGGCTTATTGTATAAACGTAACATTGTGTGCTATGCAGAGGGCACTTTAAAGTGCTTAAGCTGAAATGTTAATCTGAGGTGTGTGTGTGTGTGTGTTGATGAATCATGTTGTCTCCTAAGAAAAGCCCCCTCAATCCTAGCAGTTCTCTCATTGTACCTATCCGCCAACCCGTCAATTGGCACTCACATCCATTTAACACGAAAGGCCTGCCCCTTTACCGTTCAGCTAAGACCAAATAATAAAAGGGCCTTTGCTTCCCAGTACAGCTGTACCCCATGTACAGTTCTACCTGGAGCTCAGCTGAAACAAGGATGTATTAGGGAGGGATACCTATCAATTCCTATCAATAGAGAAGCAGTGTATAGGAAACAGTCAAAGCTTTATTGATCAGCATCCAGAATGGGCCCAAATTCCTGTTAGGAATACCATTACCATGATATAGTCCTTTGTCATTGAGGATTCATGTCTAGTCAAGTTGGGAGACAGAGGCAAAGTAATGAGTTCCATGTAGTTAGTTAGTTATCTGTTAGATTTTCACCCCTGCTCTCCTCAAGGAGCTCTCCATGTTATCCTTACAACAACCAGGTGAGGTAAGTTAGACTGAGAGTGAGTGAATGGCCCAGGGTCAGCCAGTGAGTTTCATGGCTGAGTGGGGATTTGAACCCATGTCTCCCAGGTCTTAACACTCTAACCACACTGCCAATGGAATAGGAGTGTTGGTTTTGCTCTGCTACCAGGATTTTTTGTCCCAATGTGCATGACTGCACTGAATCACATTTACTATTTCAAAGCTTACTCATCCAGTCCAGAGATATCATTTTGGAACTCCTAGCACCTCCAGTTGGAGTGGAGTGCTGAGTGTTGGTGCTGGAGGCAGGGATACTTGTTAGTATTCTGGGCACATAAATGTTAACAATGTGTGCAAAGTTACATTTTTCATAGTATCCTACCAGCAAGATCACCCTTTGGAAGCTTGAGACCAGATAGAAATAGTTCAACTCATCTGAGGGCTTATGCACACTTCTTTTTGTTCCACAGCTTTCCCCCAGGTAAAACCACTCTTTAGTGCTCAGTCAGAGCAAATGGCAATTTGGGTTTTCTCCAATTTAGCACTAAAGAGCAGGTTTTCCCTGGGAAAGAAGCAGGCCTTGGGGCCTATGTCTAGAAAATGTGTGGCAAGGGGAAAATCTATCAGACCCTTGTTTTCTAGGTACAGTACAAACAACAGTGTGGACGAGCTCTGAGTTGGGGTGTTTTGTGATTAGGTGCTGAGTTTACTATGTTGATGGCATGTTGGTTGACCTAGGAGTGGCTTTTTAAAAAATTTCATGCGGTAGGCCTGAGGCTGGTGCAAAGATTCACTGTTGAAACCACAGGTATGGCCATGGATGGAAAAGGGTATAGTGTATGACACAAGTGTGCTGCTCTGTGGAATGTGTAGGACTCTACCCTATTTCAGCTGCTTGGTCAATGGATCTTCACCAGTGAAATGGCTCCAGTGTTGGGCTTTCTGCCAGGAGATCTGAGGAATCCCACTAGCATATCTGTTGTGCTAGTTGCGTATCTCATGTTCTGCCAGCACAGCAGGGTTTCCACCAAACCATAAAGCTACTCAGAAATATGAAGCATGATCCTTTCTCCCTCACATGGAATTGATACAAGAGTGTGTTGTGTTTCACACAGAGTTCAAATATTTCCTGTTTTCCATCTTCACCAATTTTCACTACTGATTTATTTAATAGTCTTCTCATCTAGTTTGTAGGTATTTAATTATAAAAGCATCAGAGTAAATTGCCAAACTAAGTCAAGCACAGGTTGGGGTCACATGATAGTAAGCGGATTTTAAGCACATTCAAGCATTTTGCTGAATCCAATAACAGTTACTGTAGCAGGCAAATAGTGTAGGTTTTGTGGTGTGGCTAAAGACAGAGCTTGTTGAACTCTCCTCATTTGTACCTTGTATGCCAGACCTTCAGAGACAAAAGGCCAGTGAATTAACCTGCTGAGTGAAACATTCAAATTGAGTTTGAAGTTGTTAAGTGGAAAAGAAAATTTCCATGACAAGTGATTTCCCTGATCAGATGACAAGCTATAATGAAGCAGGGCAGTTTGGCTAAGAAGGTTTATGATGGCAGCTGTGTGCAAGGCACTCTCGGTCTCCTTCAAGAGATATGAAAGGGGGAGGAATCAATAGAAATCTTTAGCTACTCAGACTGTATTAGATCTTGTTATACCTTTTAGCCGTCATAATATTTTCCACAAGTATTGCTATAGGTTCTTTATAGCCCATTATGGATTTGCAGTCTAATAAAAGCCATTGTCTTATTTCCTAGTAGGTCCCCCCCCCCTCCATAAAAGCAGTGCTTGTTGCAATTTCTGGTGTAGGATTTTCTCACTAGACTGGGGCTTTGGCACCGATGTGCATATATTAATCAAGGCTGGTTTATCTGAGGTATCATTTGTCCATCAGCCACACATGGTTACTCTGGTGTGCAATATGGCTGTATGTATGATTTGTATGAGGGAGTTTCTGAGCCTTGCTGCTGAATTCTGCTCTGGTTTCAACTTCTGAACCATCTTACAGGGCAGGCCCACATATACAGCAGATTGCAAACAGTCCAATTTAGGAATGTGTGTTTTTTAAATGTATAAAGGAGCCCTACCACTGCTCACCTCTGTCCATCAGTAGATGTGAGTGTAAGATGTGGCTGTCCTTGAAAAGTTAAACAGGGACACAAACCCTTTCCCTAGGAACTCCCCCCCCCCCTGAGCACTCATGTTGTGGCCTCCAGCTTTGTCTGTTTATTTGTGCTTTCTGCTCCTCACAGAGAAGAATCTTCGTGCCCCCCCCCCTTCAGCATGCAGATCACTGAGTAGCTACTTTCCACACTCATCTTCATGCCACAACAAGCAAAATCCAACACAGATGTAAACACTAATATGTTTAAAAGTGGACAATTATAATTAAAGACACAAAATTTAATCAATTACAGCGAATTAAATTTGTAATTAACTACAAATAAAGTTTAAAATCAGTTTTGAGGTACAGGTTAACTGAAACAAATGTATATAGTAATTGTGGGCCTCTATGGAGAAAGAATTTGAGAAAGCTGAGGTTTCAGAGAAATAGGTAGCGGAAGACTTGGTTCCACATATCCCTTCATTAATAGGACAACATGCTAAACCACTGTTAATGGCTACCATTGAACTAGAGGAGTTTGCAGCTCTTCTGTCTATTTTTCTACTCTTTTTCTGCTCCATATTTTAGATGTACAAAGAATGCCAGAGTCAACTCTCATTTTTCTTCCCCGTGCACCAAGCTCTGTCAGATTTCTTTTTGTGATGCTTTGAACTACAGACCATGTAACATTGTTCCTAATACACTGTGATCTTATCTTACTACCTGCTTAATGTGATTCCTTCTGCAGAAGGTGACAATGAATCATCTTGTCTGGACACTGTTCTGTCTGGGACAACCAGCAACTGACCTTCAGGGTGGCCAGATTTATCTCTTTCCCCAAGCAAGCATAGGGAGGTACTGACTAGCAGCTGCTTCAGCTTACTTCCCCCCTTTCCAAATTTAAACAGTATTAGATTTATTCACTGCCCCTTAGTTTCAAAATGTACTTGGCTCTGCTGTGCTACGCATAGGTTTTCTCATAGGGAATAACCCAACCTAAGGAATATATTCCCTGACCAAGTAGTAGATGCCGAAAAATAAGGTCAGGGTGCTAAATGAACATTGTATATTACAACAAAATGTCAATGAAACATACCATTATTAACAAAAACCTTGTTTAGCCTCACAGTAATAAGATGCTAAAACTGTGTGCAATTACACAAAAATATATTCTAAATTACCTGACTATGCTGACTAAATATGTAATTCAAATAAATAACTACACTAAAGCAATGAAATATAATGGTAGAGGGAGGAATTCAACATAGTGCTAAGGAGGTCACCCCATCCATACAAGCATATTTGCTTACCTGGTGGAACAATATCCCCTCTGCTTCCCCTGCGTGCTGTTCCAGGAGTTCTTAAAACAACAACCCAGACCCAATTTGGGGGCACAGGGCAAGGAGAGGGGAAGAGCCCTGTTGTGCTAGCAGAAGTCCTTGCACAGGCTTCCACTAGCAGGACTCGTTAGTTGAATGTAGCCAATGGTTGCCCAAAAGAATGTTATCCTACCTGCTATGTTGTCCTCATTGCAGTATCAACCCTTGAATTTCTGCTTCCGTTAATGGGATTCAAGGAAGACCAGGGGGCTATATCTTTCTCAAGGTTGGAGCCATCATACTCCAGCAGACTCTCAAGCATCTAGTAGCCTCACTTGCTCCCTCCCCTTCTCTCTGGTTTTTGCTTTTTTATTTTTCATGTTTAAGAAGGCGGCTGGTGTCCATGGGCAAGGGGCCTGTATCTTCAGTTACAACGCATGCCACACAGACTTTCTTCTTTTTACATAGAGAGGCTGACTAAATCATGTGATGGCAACAATGGCTGATGAGAGCAATAGCACATGGGAGCTGCTGGGTGTATGGGCAGTTTGGCTCTTTCCTTCCTGTCCTTTCTAAACAGTTCACTGATCATTAAGAGAGGGCTTTGGAAGGGTTTAAACACAATTCCCCAGAGTAGATGTTAGGAGGAAGAGTCTGTATGGCACACATCCAATAAGGGGATTCTTTCGAGTGATGCTGTTTCATTATTGCGTGTGGATGCAATGGGGCAATATGCATATGTTATTTGAAGAGGAGTTTTTTTTAATTTTTTTAAAAAACATTCCTTTTGCAGGATATTTACAAAATCTATGCTGGTATAATTCTGCTTCTGCACATAAGCAACACTCACTTATATATTTTTCAGAGCAAAATGAAGTTATTCTAATTAAGGAAAGAGCTGAATGTTACACACTGAAATGGATAAATGACTTAGAGCCCAGTAAATTACAAAGTGAAAATAAATAAATCACCCAGTGTTCTCTTCCCTGCCATTCAACATACAGAAGTTATCTCGCACATTGGGAAGGTCGGGGGGGGGGGGGAGAGAATACCAATTACTATGTATACATGTATCCAAGGGCAATGCCTCTGCATTTACTAGGCATATTTCCATAGAAAATAGAGTGGCTGTGTTGTCAGTCAATGGTAACTTTTTTGAAAGGTGGTTTATTAATTCATTTGGAGTAGTCAATATTGTCTGATGAGAGAAAATAGGGTTCAAGTCACGCTCAGCTATAAAGCTCACTCATTCAATGACTGTGAGCTAATCTCTCTCTCATCTATTTGACCTGATGGTGGTAGTGTGAGGATGAGTTGGGATAACTGCATGTAACCTTCCTGAATTGCTTAGATGTAAATGTAATAAATAAATTTCAGGTGCTAAATGCTCATTCATCTTCAGTTGCTTTGGAACCAGAGATTTGTTTTCATACTGGCAGTTCTAAGAAAAAGCATCTGTCTAGCTTAAAACCCCTCTTCTCCTTCTCCAGACATGGAGGCTATTAATACAGCTGCTGTGTTGCTGCCTCCTACCACCCCTTCAACACGACAGGAAAGGACAAGGAAGGAAGCAATATGAGGTCACTTTTGCCTCACAAATCAGAGACCATGTGGTGACGCTGTGCAGATTTAATGACAGTGATTAAAGTAGGCTGCAGTTGGGATCCTTTTGAGGCACAATGATGTGCAGCTGACGTTCACTGCTGAGGACAAGTGTTGGGTGTGCATTTGCTAAACTGGCCAGTGGTTTTTTTAGCAAAGGCACAAAATTGTGTGAATGTGTATGTCATCTTAATATAAGTCAAATGGTGTAAGGCAGAGAAACATTATCTCTGTTTTTACAGTGGTACCTCAGGTTACAGATGCTTCAGGTTACAGACGCTTCAGGTTGCAGACTCCGCTAACCCAGAAATAGTACCTCAGGTTAAGAAATTTGCTTCAGGATGAGAACAGAAATTGCGCAGCGGTTCGGCGGCAGCGGGAGCCCCATTAGCTAAAGTGGCACCTCAGGTTAAGAACAGTTTCAGGTTAAGAACGGACCTCTGGAATGAATTAAGTTCTTAACCCGAGGTACCAATGTATTTCAGTTTTTATAACAGCATTGAATAACAGTGCAAAATACAATACAATACAATTCATACCAATACTAGTAACATATTACGAAGCCCACCTATTCTAACAACCTGGTTTCTGGAAATCTGAGAGACAGCATCATAAGATATCAAGGTTTTTGTGACTCTAGCTTTCATGTTCTTGCCCGGGAGTCAGAACATAACTACATTGGTCTATAGTGTTTTCTTTAAGTATATATATATTTATTTAAGAACTTCAGCTCAAAAAAGCCTAACTCAAAATTTTTCAGAGAATTCAATTGCCCTGTAATGTTGTTTTTAGTTTATGCGACGTTATTAGTAAAATTTTCCATAACAATTTAATCAATTAGAATAATACATTTCAATCTTAGGTTAGCCCCCTGTGCGTAGCAGCTTCTTGTCAAAACAGGTAGGATGTTATTGACTGATTTAATAAGTCTTTGAAATAACACCTCATTTCAATGTCCTTAGAAGCGTGGCTTTTTCCAAGTTTTTCACCAATATGATTGCTTCTTGTCATCCATCTTGAAGATTATTTTACCTGCAAACCTTAATACTTTGAAATGGTTCCCTTTAGATATCTTTGCTGGTGGAGGTTGTAAGGTTTGTTTTCTACTGTTTCTGTTCACTTGATATGCACCACACAATTTAAGTTCATGTGTATAATGCCTGCCAAACCATGAAGGATTAGGAGAACTGATTTGAATAAACTGCAATCTAACATCAAAGCTCTTTGTCTTGTATATGTGAGGTGTACTTTCCATATTATATTAGGTGAGGGGCTGTAGCTCAAGGGAAAGGGGTCTAGTTCAATGATATTATACTCTAGTTCAATGGTATTATACTCAAAATGCACTATACTCATAAATCCCCAGGTTCAATCTCCAGGTGGGGCTTAGAATGAGCCCTGCCTGAAAAACTGAAGAGCTGCTGTCAGTCAGGTTCTGGCCTGGTTTGGGGGCCTGTGGCTGGGTCTAACACCTATGTGGATTCCATCAGGGATGGATTTTGGGGAGCATGACTGGTTTGGTCACACTGGGCATGGAGCCTTGGGAGCTTCACAACTATAATGTAGAATGGAATGCAAGGGGTGGGGAAGGTGCTGAATTTTTGTGTTGCACAGGGTGCATTAAGCCACCTGTGTGAAGGACTTCTCCATTTCAGCATCTGTTGCCTCCAACTCTACCATTTCACCCTCTTGTTCTCTGACGTCTCTGCTTCCTCTTTAATTCAACTTTCTATTTCATCTGTCTCTGGTCTGCCCTCATTCATCATTTCATCAATATCTGCTCTAATTACTTTTAATTGTTCATTGAAAAATTGCTGAAGGATGGCAGCAGTCAATGGAATGTCCAACGATGTATTTTCCATATTGAATGCTCTTGATCTTTTAAACAATTCAGTATCCACCTTAAGATCTTCAATCTCCCGTCTCCACTTTAAGATCTTTACAGTGTTATGTCTTATCAGAACACATTTCTTTCCCACAAAGGCAATATGAAGTAGCAAAATTACTTTCAATTTTCAAGGCAGCATTTTGCTAGGAAAACAAAGAATAAAAAATAAAGGAAATAAAAACACATAGCATTCAGAACTCCCCTAACCATTTAAAACTTTCTGGGTTCAAAAAGTTCACTCTTACCTCCAGAGTGAATATGATAGCCAAGATTCATGTTCCTCCCCTGAAAGTCCGAGTAGATCTTACATTTCTGACCAGGCTCACAGTCAATACCCTAAGAACCGACAGTGAATGCAGAGGTGAAATTAGTCCTACCAGTCACAAACTTTTTTTCTTTTCTTTTTTGTAATATCTAATATTATAGGGTGTATAAAATCCTATGGTTTTATAGAAGGGTTCTGACTCACTGGCAATACCATGGAAATAAGAATCATGATAACTTTGACATCTTATGATGATGACTCTCAGATTTCCAGAATCCAGATTTATTAGAAAAGATTGCATTGTTTTCATAAAAGAACATGGAAACCTGGAAAAAGAAAGTGAGGCCCATTTTTCATATGATCCAGATGTGGGCCTAATTTCACGTAAGCCTGCATTACAATGTGTAACTTTATTTCTGTTTATGCTTTTACTGCAAGAAGACTTCAAGGGATTGCAGCCTTAAAAGCAAAAAACAAAAACAAAAAAAGGAGTGTAGTGGACCATTTCCACAAGCATTATAAGCAAAGCCTTCAATGTAGTATGACATTTTGAGTAGGAAACTGGCATGTTTTTCTAATCATATGAATGAGCAAAGTGGATGTAAGTCTACCTCATAAGATTCAGGTCACATACCAGTGAAGTGCTCAGCTTTTCTCTTCCTCTTAGCTGCTACATGTTTGTGCTGGCAAGGAGATAAGATGAAAAAGTTGTTGCTACTGCTAGTTGGGAAATGGGCTTTCTCTGTTCTGTTGAAATGTTTTTCCATGCTGTGTTGGAATACCATTTTTTTATGGAGTCACAATTTGTATGAACACTTTATGAATCTATGATGTTGCTCACATGAGCTAGTATTTTTAATGTTTATTTACATGGCGTTTTTTCATGATACATGCTGCTAAAGATATTTTGAAAGAAAAGACTCTAGGATGAAAAATACCAATGTGGGGATATATGCCCATGCTTTATGAATGCACATAAATTTGTACAGTAAGCCTGCAGTTTACTTGGGGGTTATGTTTTGGGGGTTGTGCCTAAAGCCAAAATCATGTCTAGTTGTGAAACACGTTGGGTGCAATGGCAGGTGAGATTGCCAAAGTCTTTTTTTTTCCTGGATGCCCACCCACTTTCTGCCCCCTTTTTATTTATTTTATTTGCCAAGGTCATAAAGCTCAATGTGCACAAGTTGTTGGCTTACTGTAAATGTTTCTGGGTCATAGCAGAAATTTGTCCGTTGTTTTAGGAAGTTAATAGCTTGATAGAGTAGGAAGAGTGAACCGAGATACGTGTTGGTGAATGTCCCAGCACTGGCAGGCCCAGAAGATCCAGAGTGAGGAATTAACTCTTTATTGTCACAAGCACACTTACAAGTTAATGAAAGGCAGGTCCCATCAGTCCAACATCTCTCAGCTACTCCTAGGTGTGCACCTAGTTGCCACAACAGAGAGGCCCCACCCCCAACCTCAGCTTATGTTATCTCTCCTATCCAAGCTACGTGCAAGCAGGTGAGGACTCTGCCTGTGTGTAACCTTCTACTCCTCCTACTTCAATCTTCTTCTGGTCCTGGGAGACAGTTAAGCAGGAAAGGTGTGGAAGGTCTTAACTATATACCAGCCTGACCTATCTCTCTGTCCTCCCGCAGCTTCTCCTTCCCCTGCCTCTTGCCTTCTGGCTGTTACAGTTTCTCCCAGTTCACTGATCCTTTCTTCCAAGTTAGCCTCCGGCTTCCTTTCTCTCAGTGCCCACTCATAAGAATCCAGCCACCACTCTTCAGTGTCCAGCAAAACCCTGACGGTGAATAGTACTGAAGAACATATTCTGTCTATCAGGAATGGGGAAGAAGCTTCCTGGTGTAGCAAACAATTTTTATATAGCAAATTATGTTTTCTCTAAAGCAGAAGCAGGGAATATACAGCTTACACGTACAAGCTTGTGCATTTGAGTGAAGATTTGTTCAGTTGACTGATCAGATATTGTCAAATGGGAAAGTATTTTTAAAGCACTGCATTAGAACAACATTTAAAATATTATGGTTATCAACTGGGTTGATAATTACAAAAACAAATTAGTTAACTGTTACTGAAAATAAATAAATCAGCTTTAAAAAGATGAAATGAAATTATTATAGATTTTAGCAATGTTAGGTGGTCTGTTCAATGAAAATCTCTTTTCTTAGGCTGAACCTGGTGTTCCTGGATGAAAGCCAAACAGTTAACATTTTTAAAAATTAAGTGTAGCTTTTAAAATTAATTAAAATATAATTACAGAAATAACAAACTATTTTATTTATTTAGAAAAATCTGTAAACCACTTAATATAAAAATTAGGCAGTATATATTAAACAACATAACACAATTTTAAAACACTAGTTTATTCAGCACAATTGTGCTGAATAGGAAGGAGGCCAATGCATCACCAGCATAATAGCAATATTTGACTGAGGTCTAATCTAGCATTGGTTGGTCAATGGGCTATAATACCAAACCTAGATGAGCCACATTTAGAAGGATCTTCCTGTGGCCGGTACAGTCCATGCTACTGCTTTCAGGTGGGGAAATATTATTTCTAAATTGATCCTGTTTACTCAGTGATTGTGAACATAAGTAAAGTGTTTATTTCAAACCAACCTGGCATTTAACAACAGTGCTACCAGGCAGGCCATGGAAACTAATGGAAAGGCAATGAGGTGCTGCCACATGGTGAGAAAAACCAGAGAGGGGAATGGTGAGCAAAAACCTGTGTGTACCACATGTCACAGTATGTTTTTCTGCCTGTATCTACTGTGATGGTGATAGCATCGTTGGAACATGTTCCTATCAACTCAAACGTATCATTCGCTCACCTAACAACTTCACTGCTCAACATTACAATTCACCCAACAAATTCAACAACTAGGACATACAAGCCTGCTTAGCACCCACTCAGATCTCTGACCCAGCAATATCAAGACTTTCAAGATAAGTAGATATTTTTAAACGGAAATATAATCAGCCACAATCCACAGGATCTGCCTGCCAATAAAAGTTAAGTGAATATATTTATTGCAAACAAATCTGTTTCAAATCTTGTATGCACAACAAAATCCTCTTAGGTGAACATCTTTCTGATAAAAGATTAAAGCTGTTAAATGATTAAAATTGTTCTCTGCCAACTGGCAGAATGTGCAAATTTATGCCATGCTTTCTTACTTTGCTTTCCAGTTTGCCTTTTCAATCTTCTTCCCCAGTCATGAAGCCTTTCTTATGCATGATGGACAGAAATCATGGGTGTATTCTTGGTACAATGAACTCCTGACCCTGAGGGAATGGGTTAGTTCCCTTCAGGCCAAGACGGCTGACCAGGAAAAGTTGAGAGAGGCAGAGAGGTTGGTGGAAGAGGCTGTTGGGGGCAAGATATTTGTATCCCTTTTCCAGGGTGACAGTTTGGAGAATGAGTTATCCAGGAATGAGACTTTGATGTTCTAGTGGGTGGCCTGATGATGATATTGCCCCGGTAGCTGTGAAAAAGGCAAATTCCATGTTAGGGATTGTTAGGAAATGTTAAGTTGTGGGTGAACATATCAAACGACACAGCGATTCTTCAAACAGCTCTTGTTTATTCAGAGGCCAGAACAGAACTGAGCTGAAGGGCCCAGTCAGCCTGCTTATATAGAGCTCCAGTACAACGTTACTGTAGCAACTTTCTAAAACTATCCAATCACTGAACATCACTTTCGATCCTTCATTTGCATAGCTATCTACAGTATCCCCCTGCTGGCCCAGGGTGAGAACTTCAGTACATAACAGGAAAAGTGATTCAAAATAAACCTGCCAATATCACGATCCTGTTATACATATCTGTGGTGAGACCATATTTGGAATACTATGTTTAGTTCTGGTCCCTATAGGTTTTTGGAAAAACACACACACACACACACAACCAGAATTATCAAGGTTATGGGGCAACACTCCTTTGAGGAAAGATTACAACATTGGAGTCTTTCAGTTTAGAAAAAAAGCAAGCAAGGAGGGACATTGTAGAAGTGTATAAAAGTATGACACTGTATGGAGAAAGTTTTTCTCCCTTATAATACAAGAACTTAGAGCTATCCAATGGTTCTGAATGGAGGACAGACAAAAGGAAGTACTTCACACAATGAATCATTAAAGGATGGAATTCTCAGTTTCAGGATGTAGTTCTGTTTACCAACCTGGACATCTTCAAAAGGAGATTAGACACATTATTGGACAATAAGGCTATATTGATACTTACTAGTCACAAAGGCTGTATTACCTCCAGTACTGAGGGCAGTATGCTGAGAAAATGAGCGCAGGAGAGTGCGATTGTGCTAATTTCCATCTTGTGAGTTATCTTGTCGGGATTAGATGAGTCAAAAATGGACAAAAAATTAAAATGTTTTGACTTCTGAAAGCAGTGTCTGTGTTAAGGTGTGTTTTTCTTTCTTTAATTGCATTCTTCACAGCTGTTAAATAATCAGAAAGCACTCGAAACACTTACAAGTGACGAACTTGGAACTTTAGAAATGAAAACAGTATTTCCCCCTCTCAATGAAATCTTTCAACATCTTGAAATCTGCATACTTCACAGTTTTCAAATACTGATTGTTTTTCAGCTGTTGAATGTTTGAAAATAGTTCATAAGTGAGAAAATGTTGTGGATACAAATATTTCATTCTTTGTTATATTCCTATTAGATAACTTTAAGGACAGAAAGTATATTTTTCCACATTCAACTACTCCTCATTTTTGCTTCTTCCATGTTTATTAACCCACACACCTCTATGATTGTTTTCTCTCCCACCCCCTCCTTAACACGACTTTCTTTGTTGCAATGTGGGGAAAGCTACAGTTTTTGTTTGCGTGCCCGTAGTGTAGTGTCATCAATTCCCCTCTTGAAGAAGGGACCCAGGGTCAAATTGGACTTGATAGCTTCTTGTTTAGCATAACCCTGATTAGACAGTCAGAGGTTATAACTGACTCTGAGTCATTAGTAGCTGTCAGCAGTGAAGCATTCAAGTGGAAGGACTACAAGTGGAAGGAGAAAAGGAGATGCAGTAAGAGCTAAAGGCTGCTACAGCAAGAACAGCTTACTATTTATGAGGGCAGTAAGACTGACTGTGGCCCGTAAGTCCTGTCCCTCCACCTCCCGGCTTAGTTGATTAGATGTTATTGTCTCAGGGGTCCAATGGTGTACCATTTATGGCAGCTAGCTTTCTTCAGGATGTTTGAAAGTCCAGGTCAATACTGTCATCGTGCTAATGATAGGAGGCATACATCCTGTGCTGTGGGCGCAGGTAGCATGAATGGAGTGGTCCATTTATATACATTGTTTAATGGCTCCATTCAGATTTTCAATTGCCCCTCCCCAAACTCTCTAAATACATCTCCCTCCATCATTTAAAATACTTGTTCCTGCAAGGTAACATTCTCTCAAACCCAAGCTGTGGTAGTTAGAGAATTCAGCATGTAAACAGGGGTTTCTTCAGCCAAAACTCAGTTCACAAGATAACATTTCTAGTCGATTACTTCTCGTTTCAGGGATTTTCATGGTATTTCATTTGTTTTGTGCAGAAACTCAGTTCTGGCAGCTCTCAGGTGGGCACCATTGCCATTCTAAGAGAATGAGGGAGGTGTTCATGGTGACTTCCAGCACCTCTTTTTCTATAAAAATAGCACTGGGTATAAACTATAACAGCTCCAGGAGGGAGAGTCTAAATGTAAGGATTCTATCACTGGAAATTGTTATGGGTTATATTTAGAATAAGAATTGCACAAAAACCATCAATCTATCACTGGTGCCCATACAATACTGTTGATTTTAACATGCTCTCAAGGTGCTATGTGGCTATAATGTCAGTTGTTGGACCAGAATTAACTGCCCTGAGTTAATTCTGCTCATTTTGGGCTGCTCAGGGCAAGGGCAAGAAACATGCCTTTGGTTGTTTTTTTTAAACTAAGAGTGTTGGAAAGGCAAACTCCAGCAAAAAGTGTTGAGAGAGTGTTTCGGAGCTTCAAAACATCTGGGGTTAGAACCAGAGTAAGAAGAGATCTTGAGCTTGAGGGCAAGGGTGGAGAGAGAAGCAGTGGTGAACAGCATTTTGTTCAGTGTTGTCATAAATAACCATCTTCTCTTTGCTTCTGTGCCTTGTTTGCCATGGGGAATTTGTCAATCAACCCCCTTGCCACCTCCATGCAGGCTGCTGGTGGTTTATCCGAGTAGGATAAGCCAGTTGGCCTGATGGCTGCTGGCTTATGCAGGCAGAAGGGGCTGTCTACTGGGGTGACATGGCCATGCCAGCAGCACCTCTAGGCACTGCTAATAAAGTTCACTGATTCCATGTTCCACTTGGCATAACATAGCTAATGAACTTAACAAGCTCAAGGGGCAATAAAACCCTCTCTGCTCTTGTTAGCAGGCACCATCTGGGAGCATGACAAAAGGGGAGGTGGGAACTGGCAGAGTCTGGAAGTTCAGATTATGAAGAGAGAGGGAAGAATGGTGATGATCCCATAATGCTAAGTGAAAGTCTGGACTGCATTGGAAATGGGAGACTACTCATAGCACTGCAAAGTAGATATGGGCTGCAGACTTGTGGCAAGTGTGTACTGGTGATAGGAGATTCCTCTTGTGTGTTTATAAGGAGAAAATGGAAGTAGATTCAGGGGTGTCCTGGTTGCAATGCAGGCTACAGTTGTGCAGGCAGCAGAGCATGGATGAGGGGGAAGAAGGAAACCGAGGGAGCTGTTGCAATGCTGCAGTGCAGTTCTGAGCCCAGGGAGTGAGGAGCATTCAGAACACAAGACTAAGCCCTGCAGAACAGGTCTGATCTGACACTTGAATTACTGTCCTTCACTTGGAAATTGCATTCTCTTTAACTTCCTATTTCATTCCTTCTCTTCCCCCCTCCCTCTTCCTGGAAACCTTTGAAGCCTCTTTTCTTCACTCATGTGAAGCAGTAAAGCTGTTTCTTTCTAATTCAGGGGGAAGTGCTGGCATTCAGCTCCTGCTGGGAAGAAAATGCTGGAGACCAGCTTCTGCCAGCTCCTGATCTTTCTGTGCCCTGATTAGTGACTTGTGCTGCATCACATGAGGTGAGGACCCTCAGGGAGTAGGGAAAGCAAGCGCTCCTATCACAAAGCCCTCACCTTCAAGACACTACTAGCCTCTTTTACAAAAGCTAGCACAGCATTTGGCCTGCAGCGCCTCTTTGCGTCATCTCTTTGTAGCGACAGCCCCAAGTCTTGCTTGGGACTCGGTTTGCCCTCGTGGCAAATTGGCCAGGTTTAGTGGGTTGCTTCTGACTGCTAATGTCTCCTCTGTGTGTCATTAATTCTAAGGCACAGGTGGTTTAGGTATATATTCTTAAGAGAAGCCTGTGGGTTTGTAGAATATTTAGGAGTGGGTTATGGGCGCATGCAGGACCTACTTAATTTTGGTGAGTAATAAAATATTGAAGAATCTGTCGAGGCAAGTTCGAAGGCAGGTGTTAACACAGAATTAGTGTCAGAGCCTTTCAAAGGAATGTCTTCCCCATGTACATTGTAATTGTGCAGCTGTGTCCATCTCTAATAAAAACTTATTTCCAACATAGCTCTCCTTCCCTATTGGCTACAGATGGGTCATCATATAGGAGGTGTAGTTCTCATAATGCTCAGCTACTCTGTATGTACCATACATGTGTGAATGCTCAGCAACATCCAAGGAGTATGCACAGGCACACTCACTGTCCCACTTGAGATGGATGAGACCCTTTCCATGGCTCTCACTTATCCAGTAAGTAGCATAAAGCAGAAAATGCAGGGGAAGTCCTGTTCATGCTGGCAGGCATGGTGGCTGTGTCGAGGTCCTGTGGGCCCTATCACATTATGCTGCCAGGAGTATGCAGCAGGGCCAGTGAAAATCGCCTCTCCTTCTCCCTTTTCACTGGGAAGAATATATCTTGAGCAGTAGTACCCTATAGAGACTTACCCTCTAGAGCCTTGAACCTTCTCCCCTGGTCTGCTTATAGTTGTTAACCGAAAGCATGGATGACATTCTGTTAGATGAGAAGTAGGTGTTTCCTTCTACCTTTATATGGTCTGAGCAGATGACACTACCATCTTTGAGAAATCTTTCCTCGGGGCATAGGAAGGGGGGTGAGGGGGGAGGACTGCCCCAAACCTACCCCAAGCCATCAGGGTAAGTGGGGGGTGCTTTGCCTCTTTGCCGACGGCATTCCCCCTTCCCCCTTTGTTTTAAAAGCTTGGGGGAGGCTTGGGAGTCACGGGTGGGCGGTGCACTGAATGTCCACCATGGGCAGCTCGCTCCGCCCCTGGCTGCAGGATGCTCCCGAGCGGCTATCCCGTGCCTGGGAGGGCACCCTCCATGCCACACACCCTTCAGGAGCACACCTGCCCTGGGCAGCACGGGCATATACTCCACCTTTGATCTTTCCCCCTTTAACTTGTGAGGGATGAGGTTGTTTTGGCGGAGATGGGGTTGTTTTGCTCCTTGTAATGCTAGTTCTAGATTAGAACAGTTCTAGAATCAACCGCAGGGTCTTTCTTGCTTCTTGATGACTTAATCTACTCTGGGTGAGGCAGCTGTTGCTGTTGTATGAGGGTAATGCTTTAAATGCCAATATTAAGATCCCAAGGGTACTTATACGTCTGCCATACACAACTTCCCTGCTTGCTCAGATTCACCAAATTACAAATTTGAGCCCAATTTTCAAATGTTTCTGCCTTTTCCATGCAACTTTTGATTTTCCTCACCCCGCCCCATGAAGCCAGTATGCTATGGCAGATAGATTATTGGGAGACTGGGATATCAGTGTCAAAACCCAGTTTAGCCATATACCTATTCTTTCTCATCCCAATCTGCACTGCAGGGCTGTTGGTGAGGTTAATCTGGGATGGCCCCATGTATGCTGTCCTGAGTCCTTGGAGGAAAGGCAACAGCACAGCGCAATGTGTGATAAATGAAATTTGCAATCCTTTGAACCCACCAACTTTTTCATTTAAACCTCTTGGCAATATTTCCCTGCTACAGAATCCACCCAAAGAATTGTGCTGATCCTCATAACTTCCTTCTCATCCTCTTGGGATAATGATTTTGCTGCCCTATAAACAGTAGTCTGAATTTGCCATGCTACACACCCATCTTGGGCCAGCAGTGGCAAATTATGCAGATTTCTCTCCTCCCTCCCCTCCCTCACCCTTTCAGTTTCCATTATCTGGTTTGGTAGAGGCTGTAATTTATTACAATTGGCAGCCTTGTAATTTTGGGCTCTCTTTTTTATTATTTAAAGCTTTCAGAGACAGCATCTTTGTGTATTCAGTGCATTTCACCATAGCGTCTCGGGTCTCCCCAACCTAGCTCTGCTCCCTTTTTTTGTGAGTTGCTCATACACTAGCGCAATTATTATTGTGCACTCAATAAAAATGCATTTAAAAAGTGATAACTGAAATGACATTTAACATGGAAAGCACTTAAGCATAATTATACTATATGCATTACATCATTTAGTGTCACAGTTATTAAAAAATATCTTAGCCGTTTTGTTGTTGGAGACTCTGGAGGGAATAGAAGGCATGTGTTTGGCATTTCAACATTTCAAGGAAAGTATTTTGCATTTCTACCTTTTTTGTCATTATAATTCCAACCTGCCTTTTTCCATTTCTAAGAGCTGCTCTGCTAGTAGCACTCCTGACTGTTTTTAGGGTGGGTGTGTTTTGTGGTATGTGTGTGTCTGTTTAATTTTAAAAAGCTTTATGGGAAGAAAGATGGGTTGGGGTTAAAACTAACTTCTCCTTTTTACCTCCAGTGATCTTGCAGCACCATGTCTTCCTTCTGGGGAACTGTTGCCATGACTCAACCTCTCTCTCTCTTCCTGCCTCACTCAGAGGAAATGCCAACACATGGGCAATAATAACTTTGCCGTATCAAACCCAAGGCTCATATAGTCCAGTATTTTCTCTATAGCAGTGCTCAGGAAGATGCCTCTAGAAACTTACAGGCAGGCCATAAAGGTAGTCATCCCCACTGCTTTTTCCACAGGTATCTACTTGGATATTTATGGAATTGTAGATTTGGAATCTGGGGGCCATCTAGTCCAACCCCCTGCCCAATGCAGGATCTGCAAAAAAATGATACATCAACAGCATCCCTGACAGATGGCTCAGTGGCCCCACTTTCTGAACTCCACCAAAGAAGAGCCTGCCCCTTCCTGAGTAGGGCTGCCATACGCCCAGACAGAGCCAGAATACAGCAGTCGGAAACAGTATCTGGGTGGAAATCACAGACATATGGCAACCCACGTCAGAAGTTAACAAGTTTTGTGTCCAGATTTCCACTTTTTGAAATATAGCAGCTCTGCTCCTGAGGCAATCCAAAACAGCTCCTATTGTTAGGAAAATTCTCCTAATGTTTAGCCAGACTCTGCTTCCTTACAGTTTGCACTCATTGGCTCTAGTTGTGCCCTCTGGAGCAGGACTTAGTTTGCTCCATCACTGTTTCTGAACTCATTTAGCTATTCTGAGAAAAGGAGATTGCAGCCACACCCTCTTTTCCTTGCTGGTCAACTGGAGGGGACATAAGTTGTTTAAAAGTAGGCAGTGGATTGCATGCAGCTTGAGGCAACAGGCTGCCCAACTCTAAATGAAAGAAACAAAGAGTGTTTGCCTATTTCCCAGATAATGTGCACATTAGCTGGAGAATGTGCAAAATGTCAAGATATGCACATTCCTGCCAGGCAAGGCCTGGCAGAGAGTTTGCATCTTGACTGGGAAATGTGCATAATTTGTTCTTCATTGGCAGATTATGTGCACATTTTCCATGAGGAATGTTCACAGTGGCAGTTGTTACGCACAATAGTTAGCTGCCCAGCTTACATCACCCCTAACGTATATACTATTACATTTCTGCTATGAGGCAGGAACTTTTGCTGGGGGGAAATGGAAGAAAAACAAAGATTGTGAAGAGTCAGGTGGATTCCATTCCAATCAAGTCAAACTCCCTGGCTCTTGGAGAGAACTGCTTTCCTCTACTATTCCATTTTAATTTTATTTCTTCAATGCAGCTTGCTCTTTGAGTTAATAAACACTTAATCACTTAAAAGGTTTCTGGGTCATTTAATTCAAAATGGTCAGAGGCATCTCAGGGCCTAGATACAAGCATGGCATGAGTTTGGGCATTTTTCTGTTTCCCTTCTCTTCCAGTGCTCACATAACTAGAAACCATGCAGAGGCAATAATAGTAAACATAGCTAGGAAAGGCATCTCCTGCCTGGAGAGATTATTCTGTTTTTAAAGGGGGAGGGGGAGTGGTGAATTCATGTGAGATGGTTTTGTGCATCTTTGCAATAAGGATTCTAAAGAAAAGGGGGGAAGTATGTGTGGTGTGCTGCGGGGAAAGAGATTCTTTTTTTTCTGACGCAACTATAAAATTCTCATCAGCTTTATGATCAGTCTCTGCTGGGAATTATCTGGCATTATGTTGGCTTAGTTCATTAGTAAGGCTATAAAGACTGGAGGAGGAAAAAAATGGACATCTCTGTCAATAGCTTTTTTAATTGTGGAAGCTAAAGTCACTTTTATAATAGCAAGCACTGGGAGAAGAAGCCTGTAGACTAATTTTGCTTTGAATCTCTCACTGGAAATCATGCAACTTTGGGTCAGGGTCAAGGACTGAGATGCAATAAAATAATTGTCCAGTTTATGTCAGCATAGGCCACGCTGAAGGGAAAAACTTGGACGAATGGTAACTGTCCAAAGACCTCAGCCAACTTGTCCTAAAGCTGTAATATATTGCTAGTATCCAGCGGTAACCCAGTGATGGGGAGGAAAACAGGTAAAAAATAATAATAAATTTAACACAAAGCATGGTGCTATTTCTTTCTTTGCAGCTACAAACTGGAAGGAAGCAGATTTCATCTCCTCTAGTGCTTCTTAAGCATTTGAATTTCTGACGCTCCTCTCTACATTATTTCTTTTCAAATAATGCTCCCTCTGACGCTCCTCTCTACATTATTTCCTTTCAGCATTAACGATAACAGCAAAAAGCTCACAGTATGTACTCTTGCTTGGAATGCAGCTAATCTATGCATATCATGCTTTCGAGGAGATAGGAGTATAACACAGGAATTTGGCTGCATTATCTCTGCTTTGTTAAACTGCATTTCTGGACAGCACAAAACACTGAAGCACATTTTTAGTCCATCTGTCACCCCACCACCGCCAATTTTATTTTTGTAGGTTTCATCACCATAGCTCCTGGCCACCTTACCTTTCTCTAAAGTAGTCCAGGTTATCTATGTTGCCCTGTGGCATGTAAATGTCCTGTTAAATTTAAAGGATCAGAGCTTGTGGTGTGCAGTGAAACTGAGGGAGGGATTATCTGTTAATTACAGAGCCACAGAACTGTAGAGTTGGAGGGACCCCAAGGGTAATCTAGTCTACCCTCTGCAATTCAGGATTCTCAACTAAAGCATTCACGACAGATGGCCATTCAGCCTCTGCTTTAAAACCTCCAATGAAGCAGAGTCCACAACCTTTTGAGGGAGTCCGTTCCACAACTGAACAGCTCTTACTGTCAGAAAGTTTTTCCTGATGTTTAGTCGGAATCTCATTTGAACCACTATTGGTTCAAGTCCTACCCTCCACAATGACAGCCCTTGAGATATTTGAAGATGGCTATCAATTTCCTCTCAGATTCCTCGTTTCCAGGCTAAACATACTCGGCTCCTTCAACCACTCCTCATAAGGCTTGGCTCCCATACCCTTGATCCTCTTGGTTGCCCTCCTCTGCACATGTTCCAGGTTGTCAATATCCTTCTTAAATTGTGGCACCCAGAACTGGGCACAGTATTCCAGATGCGGTCCGACTAAGGCAAAATAGAGTGGTACTATTACTTCCCTTGATCTGAATACTATACTACTGTTGATGGAGCCTAGAATAGCATTAGCTATTTTTTCCTACTACATCACATTGTAGCCTCATGTTAAGCTTGTGGTCTACTAAGACCCCCAGGTCCTTTTCACATGTGCTGCTAGTAAGCCAGGTTTCCTCCATCTTATTTTTGTGCAGCTGTTTCTTCCTAAGTGCAGAACCTAACATTTGCCTCTACTGAAATTCATTTTATTTGTTTGGGCCCAGTAATCCAATCATCTTGAATCCTGATTCTGTCTTCAGTAGCATTGGCCACTCTGCCCAGTTTGATGTCATCTGCAAATTTGATGAGCATCCTCTTAATACCTTCATACAAGTTGTTTATAAAGACATTGAACCACAACAGGCGCAAAAAAGAACCCTGCAGCACCCCACTTGTCAGTTTTTTCCAGGATGATGAGGAACAATTAGTGAGCACCCTTCGGGTTCAGTCAGTAAACCAGCTACAAATCCACCTGATAGTTACCTTGTCCAGCCCACATTTTATCAGCTTCTCCTCAAGAATATCATGGGGGACTTTGTCAAAAGCCTTACTGAAATCAAGATATACTACGTCCACAGCATTCCCCTGATCCACCAAGCTTGTAACTATATCAAAAAAAGAAATGAGATTAATCAGATATGACTTATTTTTGAGAAACCCAAGCTGGGTCTTAGTAATCACAGTATCCCTTTCTCAGTGTTTACAAACCAATCATTGAATTATCTGTTCTAGGACCTTTCCTGGTATCAATGTCAAGCTCACCAGTCAGTAGTTACCTGGGTCGTCTTTTTCCTCTTTTTGAAGATGGAGACAATGTAATTATTCTCTTTCTCAATTGCATTCACCTGTAGTCTGATCTTTTAGTGCTTTCATATTTCCTCAGTTTTTAACATTGATTTTAAGGAAATGTTGTTTTTAAAACCCTATTTGGACATTGGTTTTTTAAAAACAAAAACAAAAATTTATCCTCTATAAAGATCAAAGAACCATAGATTCCTTTAAAATTGCTAGCCTTTGCCAATCCATTGCCCTCCATATGTTTTGGACGACAACATATGTATATCTGTGACTGTATATGTATACATGTATTTGCATCCTTCAGCCATCGTGTGGGGTGAGCTGACACATGGATCTATTGTTCTCTGTACTTTTTCTTTCCTTTTCTTTTTGATAAAGTATTAAGCTAAGAGGGTCCATGTCACACATTTCTCATTCCCTTGGCAAAAAAGATCAAGGCAAGAAAGGATGAAATTGGAGACAAGCAACATGCTTTCAGAAAGGATTAATTTCTGCCACTGATTAACTTTGTTCTAGAACTGTGGGAGAGTAATGCCAAAACATGGGTATGGGTTTCCACATCTGCAACCTTAAGCAACATTACTCTCCATTGATTTAGATTCTGTTCTATACAGTACTGGTGCAGAAGCGCTAGATACATGTTTAATTGGATTAGGTCGTTAAAGAAATCTGGTGTGTGGGTGTCCTGCTTAGAACACATGAGGGTATTTTATAATGCTTATTGTAACTTAAGTGCTTAGGCTTCATCCTTATAGCTCTAGAGATTTACACCAGAATATTAACAGCACATTTACAGAGAAATTATGGGCATGTTTGCTCAGAGGCAAGTCCTGCTACATAGAAGGAAGCTTACTCCCAGGGATATCTGCATGGGACTGCATTGTCTTTTGACTTCTTTCTTGTGGGGTGAGGGGGATGGGACTCTAATGATAATGACACTTTAGGAAGGATAATCACTTTATGCTCATTTCCAAAATGAGGAAGTTGACCTATATAGAGGTCATGAGCTGGCAAAGAACAGTGTCAAGCTCAGAAATAATAATCCACAAATCCTGGCTTTCTGATACATGTGACCCTGGGCTGCTAACACTTGCTTTTGGAGTCTGGCAAAGCATAAGTGAAATAAGTGTAGCAATTTCAGCATCTTGTAGTGGTAATTCACCGGAAGACACAGGTGCAGAACCAAAATAGAATTTGTCATGTGTCAGTGTTAAAAAAACCTTTGGCAGAGTTTTGAGGAATTGAAAAGCCCATTATTTACTACAGTAGCAGGAAGAACTGCAGGTCGGGGTTTATGCATATCATCAGAGTTGTGGGAAACACTCAGAAAGATGTCTATGTTGCAATTAAAAACAAAGATAATTAATTTTCTCCCTTTTGAACTGTTTAAAAAGTTGATGGTGTTCACGGTGGATGCATTTAGAGCCTAGGTGAATTTGGTACACATTCCATTACCATACCCATCATTCCTTTTTTCCCCTCGGCACGATTCATGTAGATCATCAGAGCATCAACCAGTAATATGTGTCCATATTTCTATATGAAAGAACTTATAACATTTTACCTTTTTCTGCAGATCTTGCTCATTATTTTCGGGGGGGGGGAGTGGTGGGGAACAACTGTGAGAATTACTAAAATGTATTCATTAATAATCCATATGCAAGAGAACTTTCTCAGGCTCTTCAAAGTCTCGTTTCTTCATATGTGGTATAGCAATAAAACTGTTTGCTAGAACATTTGCTAAGCTCCACACATTTGCAAAGCTAAGCAGGGTCCAGTATGCTTTCAAAGTAGATGGGGGACTGCATGTTGAGATTCCTGCATTGCAGCGGGTTGGACTAGATTACCCTTGGGGACCCTTCCAACTCTACAGTACAATTCTATTCTTTTGAGGCCTGGAAAGCCACTCCCGATCTCGAGAGGGGGTGGGGTTGCGGGCACTCGTCCCGCGACTGCAGTCTCGCGGGGCTGGGAAGCCCCGCGGGAGTCAGGGGATTCCCTAGGCTCATTATTATGCACCTCCCCCTGGGCCAGCCAATCGGCTGGCGAGAGGGGCGGGCCTGCCAGGGGTAATTTAAGGTCAGGGCAGCCCTGGCTCGCCCCTTTTCCTTCTCTCACCGGCACCAGGTAGCTTTTTGAACCTTCTTGACTCAACATACTGAAACGATTGGGAAGCCCTTGTCGAGGGAATGGGGAATGAGGAAAACCTTCACACTTCTTTCCAGAGCACTTTGTCTGTGTTGAGCTGTGGAGGCTGAGAGAAAGATGTACGGTAGTTGGGAAGAGGTGTCCTCTGGCTATCCTAAGTTTTGCAAACTGTCGAGATCAAGACACTTGGAATACCAACCGTGTGAGAAAGATATGGCAGTTCTATGGCTTCCAAGCTATCTATGCTCATTCATTCATTCAAAAGTCTAAACCATTATATATATATATATATATATATATATATATATATATATATATATGTCTTAAGAGGTGTGTAGTATGTACAATATAAAGACAATATCCATTAAAACAAAAATACAGCCTAAAATAAATAATATACAAACAAATAAAATAGATTCAGGGGGCTCTCTTATTTTATACCTATTTTTTAATATGTTTATAAATCACTTCCCAAAAACATCCCAAAGTGATGTATCTATCTATCTATCTATCTACCATTTTAAGCTCAGTAAAGACTGGGATAAAAATCTCTGCTAAACAAGTTTACTAAACTGACTTCAGTAGAAGCTGGAAAAATAATAGTGACAGCACATGTCTTGATACATAATGGGAAGGAGTATCAGGAGAAGGATTCTGTTTATGCCACATAGGCCCACTTTTATGTTTTTTAAACTAGCTAGGATGATCTCTCTCCAGACCCATCGTAATCCCATGTTCCAGTACTCTGTGAAAAGGAAAACTGACTTTTCCTACATAATAGCCTTTTGTGCAATGAAAGCCTGATTGAGGTATGAACATGCTGATGGGAAATGTGATTTTCATGTTCCACTGTATATTCTTTTTTCTTTAGTTTGAAGGGTCTCTCTCTTAGTATGCTGTAGGAGCTGGAATGTGGCACTGCACTGGGAGACTGTGCTTTAAGCAGCACTGGGAGGCTGTGCTTTAAGCAGCATGTACATTTAAATAGCACATCACTGAAGCAGCAATATTCTGGGGAGCCTGCTTGCAATTTGCCTCTGATGTAAAGTCACATCTTTTGTTGCATTAATATGTGCTCAGTGCATGTGGATATGAGAAGTTAGGCACTTTTATATGGGGGCAGTAAGTGCAAAAAGACAAGTTCTAGTTCATATAATCAGAGGTGGGAAACTGTTTGGAATTTCTAAATGTCAGCATCAGGTGTTTTGAAGCCAGCACCAAATTTATATGTATTGAGCCTTCTCAGAATTAAAACATATCACATTCCTGGAGAGGTCATATCTCAGTGGTAGAATACATGCTTTGTATGCATGAGGTCCAAGGTTCATTCATGGCTCTCTCCAGTTAAAGGATCTTACTAGGCCGGGAGGGAGCATGGGTGCCAATAGCATTTTCTGGGTCCAGTTCAATATATGTGGTTTTGACCCCACTTGCAAAAAGATGACACAGATTTGCATTTTAAAAAACCAGCATAAGCTCTGTGTCATATGCAAATTTGTGTCATATTTTGCAGGTGGAGTGGAGATTCCAAGAAATAAATCAGTGGTCACACATGTAATAAAATATCGGACAGACAGAATGTGAAGAGGTAAACTTACCCATAATTTTATTTCCTTACTAGAAAAGACAACCAGTTGCATTTCTGCCTGACACACAGCTGTTAAAGGCACAAGAACCCTGCTTTCCCCCAATGCCAACCATAAACCAAAGCCTTGGTAGCAACTGTGTACTCATTTAGCCTGTGAAACACAAATAGACTTGCTGCTATTGTACTGGCTGCCTTAATGACTTCCTTATCCTTAGCTCCTGCACAACAGGATACATACCCAAGCCTTTTTGCATCGTTTTCACATTTTGCATAGCCACCTGCACTTATTGTGAAACTTTGAGGGAGTACCTAATCTCAGATAAAACTACCATGGGAAAGTTACAGTCCCTCCTGTACCTGCCTCTCAGCAGCTCTGAGACCATGGTGAGCTACAGAGTTAGAATGGTCAATGTTGGGCTAAATACACCTGTGGGTGACTCAGTAAGGCAACTTCATGTTTAGGTACTGCAGCACCTGAGACTTCCCAGCTCATTGTTGCCATGTAGTATGTTGTCATAACCTCTCGACTTGTAGTCAACTAAATCTTTTGGGGGAAAGCACCCTTCCTAGTCCTTACCATTCCAGCTCTGGAATCTCACATCCCTGTTGCATGTGATCTATTCCTTCATTTTAATGCCAAATCTGTCATAAATACCTCTTATAGCCGTGCTGCTGTACACACATTAAACATAATTTTTGTAATCTAAGTAGACCTGTACTCTTTCTGGCTATTTCATGATCTACAGCACACAGGAAATGAAATTGCATTTGTAAATTCATGTACCTGCTTTCCACCCTGTGCCAAGTGCACAAAGTTCATTTCCTTCATAGATTTTTATTTGCTTTCAGGTAATTTTACTTTGCAGCTTGGTTTACATTAGTGCTTTTTGTCACTTTATCAGATAACCCTTTGTAGTCAGCCACCAACCTCCAGAATAAAATGAATGGATTAGGAAAATGGTACTTAACTAATAAATGTATAGTAGTCTCCAAAACTCATTTATTTTTTTTCAGTTTCATAACCCTCTTTTATACAATGGTTTTGCAATGCCTTATTTTGGAACACTGTTAAATATGTGGAATTCAGTGGTGGCTTTGGGCTTTTAATTTAAGCTCCGATCAAACTTAGTCATGCACTGGCTAATTTGGGAGTGCTTCCAAACCAGGTCTAGAAAGGAATACACCCACTCAATTTACTACTTGTGGCCTTGATCAAGTAGAACCTAAAGCAATGCTTCCTTGCTGGAGGGAGTGTGTTCTCTCATTTCCCCCAGACTTGTGGAATGCGTATCATAATTTCAGGGGGCGGCTCCTGTCCTTGAGCTGGGGGCAGTTGCGATGGTAACCTCTAGGCTAGATTGCTGCAACATGTTATATGTAGGGCTGCCTCTGAAGATGGTACAGAAACTTCAGCTAGTGCTGAATTCAGTGGCCAGGTTGATCACCAGGACAAGACAGTTTAAGCCTACAACACTGATCCTGGCTAGACTTCACTGACTGAGTTTACAGGCCCAATACACAGTGCTGGTTTTGACCTTTAAAGCCTTAAATGGCTCAGGACTACAATACCACAAGGATTGCCTCTCCGCATATGAGCCTACCTGGATCCTATGATCATCATCAGAGCCCTTCCTTGTGTGCCCCCCTCCATGTAAGATCCGGCAGGTGGCAACACAAGAGTGGGCTTTTTCTGCAGTGGCTCTCGCTGTTTGTGGAGTGCTCTCCCTGGCACCTTCATTGTACACCTTTAGATTTGTTTTCTTATTGTTTTTATTATGTATTTTGTGTTTTGATCTAATGTATTTTTATGCTGTGGAACACCCTGAGATGTTCAAATGACAGGTGGTATACAAATTTAAATAAATAAATGCCTTCACAAAGCTCTCAAAGAGTGTTCATCTACTCATCAATATGACATTTTTTAAAAAAAAAAATGTGTTTGTCATTCTGGTGTTATTTCACATTTAGGAAACTAGTAAATCTCGCAATTTGAACCAAAGAGTATAGACAAAAAAGCAAGGACTGCTTGGAGATAATGAGGAAATGACAAGAGCTGCTCACCAATGACAGTTGTGATGTGCCTGATATACTTTTAGGTGCAATAATAATAATATTACTAAGTGTACCATTTGTAGAATTTAAATCCACACACTTTTTATGAAGCATGATGAATTGCCTTTCAGACTGCTACAATTTACGGCATGTTGAATCTATGGCTGCACAGATTTATATATATATATTATGAATAGTGCAAGCAATGCGGGAATAGATGCACACATTGTGTGTTCAATTTGTCACTGACCAACAGTTGAAAATCCACGCTAAAGGGATGAACAACACTAGCAGTATCATCAGTGACACAATGCAAATATTTATTGCACTAATTAAATTACTCTGTTTACTTACTCATTAAAAGGGAAGGCAAATGAAATAAGATATCATAAAATCAATAAATTAACCTAGGCATAGGCAAATTTGGCCCTCCAGATGTTTTGGGACTACAACTCCCATCATCCCTGACCATTGGTCCTGTTAGCTAGGGATGATGGGAGTTGTAGTCCCAAAACATCTGGAGGGCCAAGTTTGCCTATGCCTGAATCAACCCTATTCTGAATCAGCAGCTTTTGATGTCATCAATCATGAGGTCCTTCTGGTTTTGACAATTCTTCTTCAAAAAGACTGATTCTAGATGGTGTTGTGGGAGCAGGGGCAGAGGGCTATAGTTTGGCATCATGGTATTTGGACCCCATGGAATCAAGATCGCATGGGTGGGCACTGCTTTATAACATCTACATGAAATTAATGAGCAAGGTTAGGAGCTGGGTGTCACTGATATGTAGATAGCACTGGCACCTCTCTTTTATATGAGATCCTGAAGAGACTGCGGAATTGCTAACAAACTGAAGCTCAGTTCTGACAAGATGGAAGTGCTGTTGATAGGTGGTTCATATTGTCAAGGTGGTGATGTTCAACCCATTCTGGATGTGGCTGTATTCCACCTAAAGATATCCTTGAAGTTTAGGAGATTGTGGCAGCTGGATAGAGCTTAGTGGTTGCCAGTGAAGGACAATGAACACTGGTGGATACTCATTGTTAATTTATGTCCTCTTGCTGATGCTGAAATGAAGTGATGCATGTGTTTATGAATATCTCAGAGCATCTGAGGAATGCACATGTTGGTTGGAGGCCAAAAACATAGTGAAGTCTCCCATGAGGATGCTTTGTTTACTATATAGATATATGATTTCTCAGCCCAGAAGAATAAAGTCTTCAAAGAAATAGATATGAAACAAAATGATCTAATTCTGTGAATGGCCAAGAACCTTAAGCAACTTCTTTTTTATCACTAAAGCCAACATATATATAATGGGATCTGCAGCAAAACCTTCCACTTTAGAGTTCAGGATTCCAGCCAGCCACTCATGCTGCCTTTTAAGATACTCCATTCCATTCCCCTCCCATGTGGTTTTCCATTTTTCCTCTTCCAACTATCAGTTGGCATTGTGTAGCCACTGAGCACTCTTAGTCCTCCTTTGGCTGGTTTTGAGTCCACGTCCCCCAGAATAAATGACAAGTCTTATTAACTTGCATCAGGCAGTTTTTTGGGCAAGTGTATGGAGGGGGAGAAAACAGTAAAACGGTTTTATTATTATTATTTCTGCAAACATTGGAGTTGCCCAAGCATTCCAATAATTTCCGTCTTATGCATGGATGGTACCATTTTGGCTAAGGAGTAGCACTTGAAGAATTAGAATATATTTTGTTCTATATAAAAAAAACCACACAGGTGTGTATATTGGTAATGGTATGGTTGGAAGATAGTTCGTGTTTATTTCTACCTTTGTAAGCAACCATCCAGATTCATGAATGCGCGAGGCGTGTCAGGTTCGTTATGAATGAATCAGTTACAGGTTCCAAACCTTAACATCTCAACGTTGTGTCCTTAATTCTCACCCTCCAGATTCCTCCTCTTGACATGATAATTGACTCTTTCCCCTCATTTCTTCCACTCCCAGTATCAATGTTTCTTTACATAGAGCCTCAGAAATCAAACTACCTTCTTATTGTTTGATTCTAAACATCATTTTTCACAGAATCGCTCTTCCTCGCCAACAGCATTGTTCTGTGCTGCCAGCTTACAATTAACCCTTCCTCTGCTGCTCCCTATTGCCCCCTTCTCAAATCCTGTCCTCTTTTCTCTCTTTTTAAAAAGTTATTTAGATTGCAAGGCCATGTGGCTGGAACATCACTGCCTCTCTTTTGGCTCTGGCACCTAGCCCACTGTTAGGGCTGAACAAAATGTTTAATAATTATTCAGACTAATTAGTTCAGGTATTGGTAGCTGTCGTTTTGATATGCACAGGCAGAGCTTGCTTGTCATAGGATTGTCATCTGGTGACATTTTAAATTGGCCTAGCTGCATCTTTTGTAATCTGGCTGGTGCTTTCAGGTCAGCCCTATGGTAAGAAGTGAGGAAATGCTCATTTGTATATATTCAGATACATATGTAAATGAGCGGTGGTCCTTTCCTCTCATCCCTCAGGATAGAAATGACAACTCTTATTAACTTGCTTCAGGCAGTTCTTTGGGCAGGAATATGGGGAGCTAGTAAAAGCTAAGAACATGGATTTGTATAGGAAAAAGCACAATTGCTTTAGGTAAGCTAAACTCCTAGCATCTTCTCTTTCTCCTGTTACGGCTTTATACAGTGTTGCATGATTTTTTGTTCATTGGGTTTCTTGTCCCTGAGGATCAGTTTAACTGTACACTTCTTTCTATAACACTCTCCCTGTTTCTCTCTCATTTATTTATTTTGCAAAGAACTGCTAGAACAGTCTTTTTATTGTTCAGTAGGTAGGAGGAAAACTGCTTGCAAGGTGAGTGAGAAGAAAGCATTTTCTTTAATGTCAGCCTCCCCCCATCTTTTCTTTTAATCTCTCATGAGCATTCCAGATCTCCAGGATCAGGTTTCTTACTTAAAGGATGTACTACTACGGGATGCAGTGGAGGTGGTTCATTCTCCAGGCCTGTTTACGTGGCAGTAGTTTGGTCCCTGAATCATGTGCATCCTGTCTAAAATTGGCTTATACTCCCCTCTGAGAGCGGAGAGCAACCAGCATCTTGGACTGGCATGACTGAGGCTGCGGGAAGACTTGCAATGCTGCTGCAGCTTGGACTGATGTCACATGATGCACAAAGGGGGATATGCATTTTCCGAGCAACACAGGGTAGACTGCAGCAGTCTAAATCTGCCACCGTTTTGTCTCTTCTTCAGCGTTTGTTCTCCAGAATGCATGTGTTTGCTTATTTCCCATTCCTGTTGTTGTTGCCCCCTTCCAAATAGCTACTTCTTTCCTAATTCCTCCCCTGCATATGTCTCAGTCTCCATCTCAGCTGTGCTGAATTCAAGGTAGTTTTACACCGAGCTGTTTTGGGACTACAACTCCCATCATCCCTAGCTAACAGGACCAGTGGTCAGGGATGATGGGAATTGTAGTCCCAAAACATCTGGAGGGCTGAGTTTGGGGATGCCTGTTTTACACCTTCAACTTCCTAATCTCTTGGGTACCCCCTTTAGGCAGCCTTGTGCATTACTTCTTTTCCACCACCATTCCATGCTTTACAACTAACTGCTTTTGCATCCCTAATATGTCAGAGTAAAAAAAACCCAAACCATACAGTTTGCCAGTTCTGTGTTAAAAAAACAACACCACTCTGAGCATATGACGTTTTGCATTTTAAACTCACTTAATTTATAGCACCCTCATGGCTGCAGGAATCCATGTGGTTTGCTTCTGCTGCCCTGGTGGCAAACATATTTACTTGGGAATAAGCACCATTTGCTGTATTAAAAATATGGTGCATTTTTATATTAAAAATAAAACAGTGAGCATCTGCGATCATTTATATGTCTGGCCAGTTGTCTCCCCACCCCCTGCCAAAAATATATATAATACATTTAAAAAGAAGGATTCTGCAGTGACCACTATCAGCCCCAATAGACACTGGCATATCCTTGCTGACCTTTTTGCCACTGTCCCCTTCATTTGTTGCTATTTGCTCATGGGGGAGATGCTGGCTGTGGCCCAGCCCTAGCTGCACCACTCCCCAATTTTCCACTACAGTGGTATGTGGCGATTTCCACATAACAGGCTACCAGCAGCAGAAACTGTTCTGGTAAGCTGGCAATGAAGCCTGCTGTCACTTTTGCCACTGCCTGCTTCATTGTCTCTGATGTTACACAGAACCTGACATCCTGTTAGCATAATATAGATGGCACTATGCTTGTGATCACACTATGAGATACAAGCATCAGCTGATGAAATTTAAGAACACTACGGTTATGGGGCAACCACGAGTTGGGAATCATGTTCTTTCTGACATTGTCTCAAGTACTGAACACTGCTTGCGTCTGGGAATAGTCTGGTGTGTGACCTCATTCACCCACCTGCTAAGTTGATTCCCTGGTTGTGAAATAGTAGGATAGAAGAATCTCCAAACTGGACCACCCAGATCCATCCAGTCCAGCATTCTGTTTCCAGCAGTGATCAGTTTCCAATAGTGATCTATTTTTAATAGTGTGCCTAGCAGCTGATATACCAGGGCAAGGGGTTGATGGCCTTCCCTAATAGTTGGCTCTCAGCATCTGGTAACCAGATGCAGTACTTCTGAATATGGAGGATCCATTTAGCTATCCATTTGGCTAATAGCTGTTGATAGACTGATCATTTATTAACTTGTCTGAATATTCTAAAGGCATGTAGGCTAATGGGCATCACTGCCTGTTGTGGCAGAGGTCTCCAGAGTCTGTAAGGAAGATAATTTCTGTCATGCAGAGATTTTTTTTTAGAACAGTGGGAAGCATACAACGTTGGGAGCATAGTTTTGTTATGTTGTAACTGAGGCTACAATGGGCTAAGATTGCATACTGAGGCAATCTTGACAAAGCCCATTGTTTCATGATGTGATATTTAATTTTTAAAAAGATCTCACCCAGGCTTTCAGAAGATATAGTATTTCTATACTTCTGTGCATGTTAGCAACCATTATGGTGCAAGCATTGTTACAGTAAAACCTAATGCCAAAATGGCTTCTTTAAAACCATGCTTCCAAGATGACGTTGTTGGACTACAACTCCCATCATCCCTGAGCCAGCCTGGATGAGGATAGTAGGAGTTGTAGTTCAACAACATTTGGGGACACGAGGTCAAAGAATATTGCTTTAAGGGATATTGTGTCCACTGCAGGGGTCAAGCTTGAAATTCTCAGGACAAGCAAACAAGGGTACATATTTTAATTATAGTGAGTTGTGCTTTCTGGAGGAAATCCATTGATCACAAGGCATAATTAATAGCCAGGTTAGAGGCTTTACCTGCATTAGATATGTCACTGGTTTGGGAGGTTTAATTAGGCATGCATATACATGATTCATTATGCATATCAGTTACTGTAGGAAAATTCCTAACTACAGCAGGAACTTCTAAATAAATGATACTGGGCTTAAGCAGCACTTATACTTGGCTTTAGCTTCCTCCAATTACTTTCTCTAACACCACGCTCCTTGCTTAGTGAAACAAAAATAAACACATGGTCTTGGGGGTTGTGTAGAGTTCCAGTTGAACTGGCCTTCTTGGTACCTCTAATACCCCTCCACTGAGAGAACTGTCCATTTATTCTTACTTTCTGCTTCATGCTCTTTAACCAGTTGTCTGTCCATTACAAGACCTGGCGTCTTATCCCTTGGCTGCTAAGTTTACTTGGGAGCCATTGGTGAGGGACTTTGTCAAAAGCTTATTGGAAGTCCCAAGTATACAATATCTACCAGTTCCACGTTTCAGTAGTTAGAGGGGCATGTAATACTAAGGACAAGGATTAGGGATAAGCTCAGTGATAATAGTCACTGGCAACATAAGCGTCATTTTCTCTGTATGAGCATCCATACTGCTGGCTGTTTAACAAGAGCAATCTGTTCTGCAATAATGAGCACACTCCACTATGTTATTATAATAGTTCAACGTGCCCTCTATAAAAAATGCATACAATATTTGGTTATTGTCACCTTACTGAAATGTTCCAGTAAACCCTACTGAATTAATAGACTTACCTCACTATTTAAGACAGACAGCATTAGGGCACAATGTCATAAAAGCACAACACACCCTCATCATTTTTCATGGGCAAGGCTAGCTACAACCAATGGGAGCAGATTTGCCATTTCATAATAGGAAAATACTGATGTCAGGATGCCCTCTGCATCTGAAGCTTTCTCCTTGAAGATTGCTCCTTTTCTTTTGCTTCCCTAATTGCTGCTGCTCAGCTGGAGCCAGTGTGCCTTCAAAACACATTATTTTGTTATGCTGTTGTTTACCCAAGGAATAATAGGGCATGGGAAGAGAAAGGAAGTAAGAGAGACTATGAGAATCAGTTATGTTCAGTTCTGTTGCTTAACAGCTTCTGCAAAGTATTCCCCCACCTTGCATGCATGCACGCATACACACACATGTCTGGCATGCAGAAGGACTAGGGTTTGTTATTCAGACACATCAATTCACTTCCAGCTGCCTTTACATTATCAGGATGGAGCTTGCTGTTTGCTGAGCAGCCATTTCACACAGCAGGTCAAAGGCAGTTTCAAGAAATGTATGGAAGGGGCAACTAGCGATAAACAACATCTGAAAAAACAAAACATTGCCATGTTGGGTGTTCGTAGCCCTTCATAAGCAGCTTGGATTGCAAACTTCAAAAATCTATTTCTGTAATTGATTCTCAAAGCTTTCCTTTATTCTGATAGCAATAGCCCTATTCACATGCTGAGCACACTCTGTAAAATAGATGCACAGTTGTGAAATGGGATTGCGCTCACCTGGTTTGTCTCTGCCTGATTGCCCCTAGGCAAGCTGACCTCTACAGATTGAATGTAATGTATCAGTGGCTCATGTGTGTGTAGAGTGCAATGTGTATTGGCTACGCATTTTATCCTAAACACACATACACATTTTGCCAGGTAAAGATTGTAAGTTATCAGGTTTACTTTATTCACGCTGAACTCCTGCACACATTTGTTTCACTTGCTATGGCCAAGGCATTGAAGTGAACTGGGTCTAAAAATGAGGACAATCCTGCTGCCACACCATGTATTGATTTTATTATTTCCTCACCTTTCTGTTGGCCACTATTGACACCATTTGTATAAGTGGTATGTAGTTTGGATGTTGGTGAAGAGAAGCTTTAATTCTGAAGCTTAGTGATAACATTGTGAGAGGAGTCCATTAGGTTGTTGAATTAGTTTGTTTCTCTGGTGCAAAATGCTAGTCCATCCCCATTGCTGAATTTGATCCAAACATATTTCAAGTCACCATCAAATATAACCCAAGGGGTATGACAGTTCTTGTGTTATATGTAATCTATCTATCTATCTATCTATCTATCTATCTATCCATACAGATTAATGTTGCACTGTTTTGTATTTATTTACCTGACTATTTCCTTCCCTTCTTACAGGCCTTTTATCATACCAACCTGTTTCTGTCTGTTTTAAGCTCTGCTTACACTTCCTACCACCTTCAGCCATGTACCATCTGCTGCTAGTCTCCATCCCCACTAAATTATATGCACAGTGGGAGGGATGAGGGCAGTATGCTGGTTTTCATAAAGTGGGTTGGGCATACGTGGCATTTCATGAAGTGCTTTTCTGATTGAGGCTTGGGGGCAATCTGACTATCCCAAGAAAATGAGAAACTCTGTTTCAAAGGCTTCTGACTGTGTGGCATGCTCAGTCTGTGACAGTGAAAGAATATTCAGAAAAGAGGGGGGAAAGTGGGAAATCTCACGGAGGTTAGCAAGCTGAACTGGGCATTCAGGCACAACCTCCTGCTTCAGAGAATTATTACTAGTCTCCTTTGCACCTTCAGTGCTACCCACCCCACCCCCTGCCAGTTGGTTGGTTATTTAAGGCTGCCTTAGCATTGGGATGCCAAATATCATTTCATTTGTCTTCTCACCCACAGTAATTCATGATGGCTCCCACCGTAGTGGTCTGAAAATCTGATAGCCATTCATTTCTTTACTTTTTTTGCCTTGTTTCTGGGACAGGGATATTGTGGATTTTTGTCTGTCTGTCTGTCTGTCTGTCTGTCTGTCTTTCTCTCTCTCTTAATCCATGGAAAAGCACAACATTTCTAACAGTACTTACAGGTCTTGGGCATATGATTGCTATTTGTATGAACACTTCATAGTCTATAGTTCCTAAAATACATTTTCTTAAAGCTGGTGCTTATGTGTGTATATAGCTGTTTCTCAGAATATCCATTTTTCTTCTCCCCTCCCCCATCTTAATATCTTTAAACAGATCTACGATGAAAAAAAGAGCCTGTTTGATGTAAGAGAGAATATCCCAGAGAAAATAGTGGAAAAGGTGGCAGAGGACATTGAGAGTCTGTTGGCCAAGAAAGTCCAGGCATTGAAGGTAAGGTCACATCTTGGAGCATTAGCCTTGATTGGTGTGTCTGGTAGAAGAGGGAGTGAGCAATATGGAACTGGTATGTATGACAACATTCCAATATTTGCATAGTCTCCAGCTGATGAATCCTTTATTCAGAATGATTCAAACAATGTTTGTGAGCCACAGAGTTGGGGAATTTTATGAAGTTCCAAGGATAACTGCTATTCAGCCCAAATGCCTTTTTTGTTCTTGGTATCTCTGTCATGCAAGGGGTTGCAATTAGAGATCATTTTTAACATGACTAATAAAACGCTCTTCCCTGACATGTCTGAATCTTAGTTTCCTGCCTACCCAGAGTTCTTCAAAGAAGTGACCTTTGGGAGCTGTAACCCATTGTGCTCACATGCAAACAACTCATGGGGGAGAGGGGCAGAAAGTATTCTGAGTCCTTTGATAAGATGTACAGTTCATTCTCATCTTGGGGTTTGGGGTACATTTTCAGTCTAACTTTCCACTATATCACTTCCTTCCTAAATGAAGGAATAAATGTTATATTACTGCTGAAGCAAGCCAACAAGATTAAGCTATAATGATAGGTGAAGCTGACCCTTTATGTGATGATGGGCAGGTATCTGGCATTTCTACTTAACTTTTTCTGATTAGAAATCATCACATCGAGGACTTTTGGGTTTAGCAAAGGGCTTTTATATTTATGTGGTCCTATGCATTATCTGTTTCATTTCCTCTAACTGAAGCTTCTGCATATATAGTTTTCAACTTATAAGTATCATAAAGGTGGTTTGTTATCATCATTATTATTACAACTTCCATGCTGCTTTCCCACAAAATTCATGGAATTACCCAAAGCAATTCAGAAAATAGAACAGCAAGCATAAAACAGTACATATCAAAATATCAGTTTACTTTTTAAATAAATGTTTCAATGGTGATAGCAAAACAGCAAATTTCAATAGGCCATGAAATCAAAAACTGTGAAGCCTCAGCAGCAAAACTTTGTAGGTGGGAAAAAAACAATCAGTACTGCCAAAACAGATCAGCTAGATCCTCAAAAGCAGCAGCAGTAAGATAAAGTACCTACATATTAAGGTGCAATTATGCAAAAGTGTGGTCAGCACCAATAAACTCAGCAATTGAAGTTTTCAAAGCCCAGCAATAGCACGTGCTGCTTCCTTCGCACCCATATATATATATATATATATATATATATATATATATATAGTATACATATAAATATATAGAGAGAAAGAGTACTCCTGGAGTACTGTGTCCAGTTCTGGGCACCACAGTTCAAGAAGGACACTGACAAACTGGAACGTGTCCAGAGGAGGGCAACCAAAATGGTCAAAGGTCTGGAAACGATGCTTTATGAGGAACGGCTAAGGGAGCTGGGCATGTTTAGCCTGGAGAAGAGGAGGTTAAGGGGTGATATGATAGCCATGTTCAAATATATAAAAGGATGCCACATAGAGGAGGGAGAAAGGTTGTTTTCTGCTGCTTCAGAGAAGCGGACACGGAGCAATGGATCCAAACTACAAGAAAGAAGATTCCACCTAAACATTAGGAAGAACTTCCTGACAGTAAGAGCTGTTCGACAGTGGAATTTGCTGCCAAGGAGTGTGGTGGAGTCTCCTTCTTTGGAGTTCTTTAAGCAGAGGCTTGACAACCATATGTCAGGAGTGCTCTGATGGTGTTTCCTGCTTGGCAGGGGGTTGGACTCGATGGCCCTTGTGGTCTCTTCCAACTCTATGATTCTATATATATCCAGGTAATATATATATATTTCAGTTGGTGTAATCTTTTCACACCATTCCCTCTTTCACACCTAACATTCTTAATCATAGCCTGTATTCTGTGCACAGCAGCTGAGTTGATTAGTATGAGTTAGCCAAGGTAGGCAAAGCTTAACTGACCAGACAGTGTAAGGATTAATGACGGTGACTACTGATTTTGATACCAGTAGACTTAAGCCTTGTATTCCTGTCACCTCTTCTGTTCTTTATACCTAGTTTTTAGTTCACATGGATGTTTGAAAGGAGACAAATACATCATGTGTTCCTAATAATTACTACAGCTGCTACTAACATTTAGTGTCAACGGTATGCCTGGCACCATGCAAGACACAGTAGTGACACCATTCTCCAAGCCAAAATGGCCCATGTTGCAACAATGACATGTGTCAAATGGATTTTGCCCTGGTAAGTTTCCATGCAACACTGTCCCACTGCAGAGAAAGAAAAATATTAAATTTCCAGTTACCAAGCATGGCGCTAGGAAAGCCTTTGCCAGCAACTAGTGTGAGGAGAAGACAGAGAATGGTCAAATATCTCTCCTCCTCCCACCTTCCGATCCACCCAAAGACTGCTAGGAACTTCTGATGCAATAGCTACCATTCATAGAATCACAGAACTGTAGAATTGGAAGGGACCCCAAGTGCCCTGCAATGCAGGGATCTCAACTAAAGCATCCATGACGGATCGTCATTCTTTCTACAATGATTCTCTTGCCCCTAGAACTTAGGGGGGTCAGGAGATACTTTGGGGAAGCTGGAATTTACTCTAGCTTCTGATTTCTAGGCCAGGCTTACCACATGTGAAGAGCAAACAGGCTTGTGCATCTTTAACCGCTATAGAAGCGGAAATTTGGTGAAGATAGCTTGTCATGCAGCATGTGGCGAAAGCTGTAGCAGCCAAAATTCTCTCTTCTACACAACTATTAACGGTGTAGAAATCCTGTCCTCCTTTAGAAATGGGCACTACAGTGTTACCTCGGGTTAAGTACTTAATTCGTTCTGGAGGTCCGTTCTTAACCTGAAACTGTTCTTAACCTGAAGCACCACTTTAGCTAATAGGGCCTCCTGCTGCTGCCGTGCCACCGAAGCACGATTTCTGTTCTCATCCTGAAACAAAGTTCTTAACCCGAGGTACTATTTCTAGGTTAGCAGAGTCTGTAACCTGAAGCGTCTGTAACCTGAAGCGTATGTAACCCGAGGTACCACTGTGTATATGTGAGTGAACTATGTAGTTTGCAAAGCTTAGCTTCCAAAATGCCCCCAAGGCTTTGAGAACATCCCAGTTCAGTTTGGAATACGTCAAGACAAAAACCTTCTTCACCTTGGGAGAGTCCCAAAACTCTTTGAATGTGCCCAACTTGGCTCAGAATTCATTTGAACTAAATGCACACCCCTAGTTGTTATAGCCATACTTTACTTCCAACACCGCAGCACAGCAAGTTGCTAAGGAATGCAACTGATTGGGTTTTTCTTAGATTTATAAATAGCAAGGATCAGGGTCTTGTTTCTATGGCACTGACTCCCTCCCAAGCGAGAATATATCTTGACCTCAGACTCATTCTGCTTATTATATCCATGACTCATGAAAGTTGTGATTAAAAAAATAAAGTTATATTTATTAAGCCAAATTGGGATGATGAGCAGGAGTGAATGCAGGGCAGGTAGTATTGGCAAAGGTCTTGGGACATCCGTCTGTTTCACCTCATCCAATGCAAGCATTCTTCACTCTTTTCCATTGTTCTGGTGTAGGAACTGGAGGGCTATATTACTGTGGGGTGTGCTTCTGATAAGCAGTAGCAGCCAAAATAGGAGCTATACTCCAAATTTGTTGAAGATTCAGTGCATTCAATTCCAGAGTGCATCCAGATTTTAATGACTGGTTTTTCTATGTTTTAGCAGTACTTCTGCAAGCCACCTTGAGCCTAGTCAAGGAAAAAGGAAGGGTATAAATAAATTAATAGTAGTACAGTAATATTAGTATAGTATAGTATAGTATAGTATAGTATAGTATAGTAAAGCTGCATTCTTAGAATTTTATTAATATTTGCTATCTTTCCCTCTCCAAAGGGTAGATTGCTTCTAGTTATACCTGAAAATGCTGGTGTAACAGTGCAATGTCTACTCACAAGTAAGCCCCTGATTCCTATAGGACTTACTCCAGTGCATTCAATGTGTTGCGTAAAAGTTGTGCAAAAGAATATGGGATGGGCATTTGAAGTTCTGAATTAAATATGTGCTGATTTGAATATAATTCTCTCCCCCTTCCCCCATGTCTTGTTTGACAGCTGATGCTTATTAATTTTTCACGTAATGCGTTGGGCCGCAGACAATTTACTTTGCCTTATGAATTCTGCATATTCCATAGTTTACTGGAGGTTATGCCTTGAAGTGTACAATTTCTGTTCTGTGACCTGAATAAAGACTGCTGTCTAAGTTGATGTTTTTATCACCGGCTTCATCTTGTCCAGTAATATGAGATAGAGGAATTTGGGACTGCAGAGAGGGGCAATAACAAAAAGGCCCCAAGGTGTTTTGTGCTCTCTTCAAGATTCCTGCTCTGTCCTTAATCCAGTTTGGCAGCTGAGCAGAGTCACTCTGGCTTTATCTCTTTGATAGCAGAACCTCTGGTACAAGTCCCTCTACAGTTGGAGCTCAGCTCTGAATTTGGATTCTCTTTCCCTCTTGCACTGTGGTTCAAGAGAAGGTGAAGTCTGACTCTCACATTTTCCCAATAACAAAATATCTAGGAAAATGTGATATCCCAGAAAGAAATGGTAGAAGAATCTTAAGCAACCAGTTAGTAATCCTTGTGCCTGTATTGACCAATCATGGGAAAGTTCTGAAATCATCAAAATTGGTAGTCTGTTTCTGCTTCCTGTATGCTTTGGGTGCAGTTGAAGAATGTTTGGGACATTGTTCAGTGCAGGAGTTCTTATGTGGTCAGCTCAGGATTCTCTTTGTGGCAAAAACAACCAAGTTAAAGTGCGTGAATTGTTACTCCATCAAAATGGATGTTGTAACTGGAGCACTCTGAGATGCAATTTCACACTTCAGCAAGAGGTAAATGTGTTGTCTAAAAGCATCCTTGCTTTGTTTTTAAAATGCAGAAAATGTGTGAGGTTATATTTGGAGTGCAGTTTTAGGAGGAAACTTGTTTTTACCTCATATTTACATTGACTGTGACTCTGAATAGCTTACTTAATCATGCTGTGCTTCAGCATTGTGTTGGCAGTAGTTATCTAGATTATGGTATGGAGAAGGATGAGTGCGAACAATAAGAAGCATCTATACCTTTACCTTCTGTTGGGGGGAGGATTGGAGTTTATGAGTATGTGTGTTCGTAAGGTGGAGAAGGGAGGGCGATATGTCTTGAACCTGTGCTTATTTCTGTGTTTCTAGTCTGCCAACACCAAATGCTCAAAGCTTGGCCAGTTTATGCAGTCATTAGTATCAAGTAGTGCAGTTTTTTATTTTTGTTTTTGGACTATACACAGGCTGGGGGCAGAGAGCTGCATGTATGGATGCTCTCCCTCAAAGAACCCTTCACATAGAAAAATGAAATTTCAAGAACAAGGCTAGATATCCAACCTTCCTACCTGGTGTAGTTAGGAATGGATCTGTTAGTTTTGTTTTGCGTAACCAAGTGGTGACAGCCCCAGCCCCCAGGGATCATAAGGAAAGAATAAAGACTCTGACAATGTTATATGGAATTAAAATTAGGCCACAACTTTATTAAACTTCTGAATGTAGGAAGACCTTGGCTTAGGCCTTGGGCATGTATCCCTCCCAGTCCCCCAGCCAGAGGGAACTGGGGCTCATCAGGGTAAATGAGATATGGGGGTGCTCTGTGAGACGTAAGTGTAGCAGGCAGCCAAGCCCAGATCCCTGCATGCAGGGTAGTTCACTGACGACCTTTCAGTGTATGGCCAGTGACACCCATATATATATAACCCCTTTAAGAGGGAGACCCTGGAATCACCGCCGCATCCAACCTTCCTACCTGATGTAGTTAGGGATAGATCTTTTAGTTTTGCTTTATTTCAGCTTCTTATTTTTCCCCCAAACCAAATTTCTCCAGCAGCAGAAATCTGCTGTCTCTTCAGTCTGTTTTAGTTCAGTTGGAAGTTATCAATCTCAAGCTCAACTGTTGCTTATCTTGTGCATTTAGTGTGGGCAGGTGCATCCTTTTAACAGCACTTATAATTGTATTATTTTTCTTACATGTATTAAGTGACGTCTTTCTCAGTCCTTCAACTCTCTGACAGGAAATTGTTTTTAATGCCATGAAAAAACTGAAGTGTCACAGAATAGGACTTGTCTCGCTCTTAAGAGTGCCTTGTGGCCCTATCATGGTTAGCAGCTAAGAATAGGCTGGCTCATTACAGAGATGGTTGTGCTGCTGAATTGGGGGTGAAAGCCTGCTCCAAGCTGGTGTGGGTAGCTTGGTGTTGTACTTTTCAAATGTAATTTGCTGAGGTTTTGTTTTGCTTATATTCTGGAGGAGTAAGATAGAGAGGCTGTGCAGTAGAGGGGCTCTAAGCTACTCGCCCAAAAGCTCAAAATGAACCCAACCTAGGTTCTTTGCACTGTGCCTTTGCACCTTTTAAGCTACATAGAGAAGCTGTACAAGAAGAAGAAATAATCTACAAGAGCCTGTGCAGTGGTTAGCGTGTCCAGCTAGGACTGGGAAGACCCAGATTCAAATCCTCACTCATCCATGAAGTTGATTAGGTGACTTTGGGCCAGTCATTCTGAGCTCTGCCTCACAGAACTGTTTTGCAAATTAAAGGTGTGAACCACGTTCACTGCCTTGAACTAAAATTCAGGTTATGGATAAAACAAATATGTTTTCTTTTTCAGTTGCTCCACACTTGAGGGCCAACTGGTTTTGCACATCATATAGAATGTGAGAGGCAGCAAAGTACAGCCAAATAGGTCAAACACAAATACAGTACAGATAACTGGAAGCGCTGGAAGTGACTTTTTTCAAAATTACATAGGAGGCCAGTGGCAGGCTTAGGCAAAAACTCTAGCTTTCAGAATTACGCCATAGAATTTAGACCATGTATAAGATTCAGATGGAGTAGCAAAAAAAGTTTGTCTTCTCATCACATTTCTCCTGAAACTTAGGAGGCAGAGGTTCTATTGACACAATACACAGATGCAGTCTCTGGAAGCACATAAGCCTACCCAACAATAGAAATGGAAATTAGTCTCTTCTGCTGAGCACTTGTCTTAAAAACCCACACAGCCTAAATTGGAGAAAAACAACATTTAAAGGTATAATCTCCTTGTTTTGTTAATTAATAGTGACAATTCATCCCTTTTCCCACTTCTTCTTTAATTGCTGGTTGGTTGGGTTTTTTTGTTTTAATTATATTTTTAATTTACTCCTAATCAAATCCTGGCTTGTTGTCTCTGTCTGTGTGTTTATTTTGTTAGCGTATGTGTTCAAGTGTGTGTGGCTGCATACTTCCCTCTGTTTTCTCCAAATTGTTTTCCCCCCACCCTTCCCAACCTGGACCAGATCCAGTAATCCAATTTGAATCCAATCTCTGAGGTCTGGAATTCTAATTTACAGATTGCAGAGTGGGAGTTGAACAATGCAAACACCAAGACAGGAGTTTATTGTCTAATCTAATCAGGGGCAATCAGATGTTTGTAACAAGTCTATCAAAGCTGCATTGGGCCCTTTCACTGAACAGTGTAACCAGTCCTCTAATAATACTAAAGTGATTTAGGGTTTCATGCACTTTCATACAGATTAGCATGTGTATTTTCCTTTCTTTTTCAGGGCAGGCTTGGCAAAAGCCCAGCCCACTATGCTTTTGGAATGTCGTAATGTGAGGGTGAGGGTTTATCACCCTCATGCTCTGTGAGGGTTTATCAACATGCTTGGGGTTTGGGCATGATTCCTGCAGTGTGTGTGTATATGTGTAACAAAATAAAAAAAAATTCTTCCAGTAGCACCTTAGAGACCAACTAAGTTTGTTATTGGTATGAGCTTTCATATCTGAAGAAGTATGCATGCACACAAAAGCTCATACCAATAACAAACTTAGTTGGTCTCTATGAGGCATCTGATCAAGGTCTGTATTTTAAAATGAGCTTAAAAATATATTTGCAAATGTTTGTAGGCTTCATGCCAGGCAGAAACCAGCTGGCTAAGTACTCTGGCAGTGTTTATCTTCCTGCTCTCCTGGACAAAGGCCCCCCTGATTTATAGCAGTAGCAGGAGACAAATTTCTCAAAGTTGTAAAAGGGAATTACAGGCTGGGAGCAAAGGTTATACTGACCCTACATATTACAGAATACAATCAAGCTGCAAAAACACTAATTAAGAGTTGGTAAATAGTAAGATTTATTGTTTAACAGAAAATAATACCATGTGCCTCCCATCAGATTCTAGCCATATTTTCCCAAGGTTTAAGGTATCTTGAGAAGGTTAAAGGGCAAAGAGCTAATGGGAAAAGCAGCTGGCTGGAAAAGGGGGGTGCAAATTAAAGAGGCTTCCTTTTGAAGCTGTTTTTTACTGAGTTCCTTTTTACTTTGAAAGGTCCTTTTCTTCTAAAAAGCTATCTATTATTATTGGCTTAATGTAATTATGCAAAGGATTTAGAAAGTAAGAAATGTTAGATTCTTATGTTAGATTCTTATTTCATTGATGGTGTGTGAGAATGTGAACCCAAGATCTCCGTTTAAGATAGAATTTAATACCATGAGCCATCTGTTTTAGCCATTTGTTTTGGAATGAAGGGGCAACAAGGGCAAAAGGTGATCTGGTAATTAAGGTGCCTTGTCGAGGCAAATGTAAGATATATGGCTACTTGTCTGCCATTTATGGATAGAAGGAAATATAGCTCTTTGTCTCCCATAAAAGGTAATAGGAAATGGGTGTATCTTTTATGATTGTTTCTAGCAAACAGCCAATAGGAATTTCAACCAGGCTGATCGGACAGAGGCAGCCAAAGGAGGAGCAAGGGGGCTGGGCTGAGGAAATATAAGTGCTGGCCATCAGGGCTGGAGTGGGCAGAGCTTTGGTAACCATATACCACTGTGCCTATCATTTATTTGTTTGACAAATAAATTATTATTTTAATTTCTGTATTGCTGCGTTGAATATTTTATTCCAGCTAAGCGTTAACCACAAGCAGGGTGCTACATCTGAGGGACTACTGGAAGAAAAAAAAATATTTTGTTTCGACTATGGCAGACCAGCACGGCTACCTACCCATGTGTATATGTGTGTTATATTTATTTATTTTGTTAACAATTAGTAATTAAATTATTGTGTGGAATTCAACATAGTGCTACGGAGAGTGTTCTGTCAGAGCAAATTCTTCGGCTTTTCCCATGGAATGATACTCACCCTCCTCCCCTGTATGATATTCAGAGGGTTCTCCCAATCATTCAGAGTGGATTGGGGGAAGGTGTGGGGGTCACACAAGAGGGAGGGAAGGACGAAAGTTTGCTGCACTGGCAGAAGTCCTTGCACTGGCTTCTATCAGCAGAATAAGTTAGTCAAATCCAGCCCATTGCATTTAAATTTATTCCTTCATACACAAAAAGAAGACGGTGTACAACAAAAGAGAAGTAAAATAAAATTACAATTTAGAATAAAATGGCATCCATTAGGTCAATCGCAAAATAAGCTTAAAAGAAAACATCTTGTTGTTTAGTGCCTTGGAAAGACCTCGGAAAATAGATAACTTTTCAGCAAATGCTTCCCAGCCACACTCCTTCCTTCCTTCCTTCCTTGGTGATTCAAAATGCTAGGTGGATGGGAAATTTCATTTCTCCAGCAGTCATAAATATAGGTGCCTTGCAACTGCTACTCTGGATGTCTGGGCAAAGAGGGAGATAGGAGTTCAGATCCTCCACAACAGTTTCATAGTAATTGCACATTTTTGCACAGTAATCCAGAAAGGTAAACTGCTAAAAAAGTTCTATACTATCCGTCCCTTGGATCTCAGTTCTTCTTCTTACACTGTTAGGGCCTTTTTTTCTGGGTCAGTGCCCCATTTGCCCAAATGGACCAGCCCACACAGTTCCCAGGCTCTCTTCTGTGCCCCACTTCCTATGCAACAGGATCCTCCATTGCTTCACGATGGAGAGCAAATGCACAGGTATCAGGGAATCTTGCAGAACTATCAGGCTAAGCCAGGCTTCCTCAACCTCAGCCCTCCAGATGTTTTTGGCCTACAACTCCCATGATCCCTAGCTAGCAGGACCAGTGGTCAGGGATGATGGGAATTGTAGTCTCAAAACATCTGGAGGGCTGAGGTTGAGGAAGCCTGGGCTAAGCAGTTGGTTTGGTCCTTCTCCCAGTCTGTGCACACAATGTGCTCCTATTGCTGTCCCTTTCTCCATTGGGAAAAGGAGGTTCCAGCAGCAAGCAGTTCAACTAGGCTGGCGCTTCTTTTGGGTGCAGGCAACAACCAGGACTAGACTCCTTGCTGCTACCGTTCCTACTTGAAGGAAACTTCTGGTGCCAAGCAGAAGCATATAAAGTCTAGAGCAGCCTTTCTCAACCTTGGGTCCCCTAATGTTGTTGGACTACAGCTCCCATCATCCCTAGCTAGCGGGAGCAGTGGCCTTGGATGAGGGGAGTTGTAGTCCAACAACATCCTGGGAGCCAAGGTTGAGAAAGGCATGTCTGGGATATCTGATTTTTATGTCTGACTCTGCAAGATTCTTAGACTATTAATGGGCCCCAAACATGCATGTAAACATGTATTTAAGAGGTTGACATGCTTGCTGAGCCTGGACTTCTGCAATTCTGCCTCTCTGTACAGTCTTAGATTACTGTTTTCTAGGTCACTAAGGATGCATTTCAGTTTCAGCCCTGGAGAGAAGAGTTGAAGCCATTACCCTCCGAAGGAGACACCTGATAAATATTTGAAAGATATATTTTACTATGAGCCCTAAGATACTATGCAGTAAGGAAAGATGTTGCTGGGGAATAAATAAGTAAATATATAGTATCTAGAGTGTGTGTGTTCTGTTTTGCTATGGGCAACATTAAACTCGGTGCACCGTATCCATATATCTTTCAACAGTCTCTTTCTACACCTAGGAGTCTGTTTAGGAGCTGGACTATCTATTAAGGAAACACTCTGCTCGCTGCTTTTCCTAGTGAGTAGAATCAAGTGTGTGTTCATCAACAAAATCCTGCTTCCCTATATGGATTAAAGGCCTAATTTAGCAAATTAAATGTAGGTGACAGACTGGAGGTGGGCAAATATTATTCCCATCTTCAAAAAGAGGGGAAAGGAGGACCCAGGTAACAACCAACTGATGAACTTGACATCAATACCAGAGAAGGTCCTATAACAGATAATTCAACAGTTGGTCTGTGAGCATTTAGAAAAGGATGCTGTGATTACTAAAGCCCAGCACGAGTTTCTCAGAAATAAGTCTTGCCAGACCAATCTGAGTTCTTCTTTTGATGGAATTACAAACCTGGTGGATCAGGGAAATGCTGTGGACATAGTGTATCTTGATTTAAGTAAGGCTTTTGATAAAGTCCCCCACAATATTCTCAAGAGGAAGCTGGTAAAATGTGAGTTGAACGAGGTAACTGTTAAATAATTTGTAGCTGGTTGATGACTAAACCCAGAGGGTTCTGTCCTGGGCCCATTGTTGTTCAACATCTTTATAAACAACTTGAATGAAGGAATTGGAGGGATGCGCATCAAATTTGCAGATGACATGAAACTGGGAGGGGTAGCTGATGTTGCAGAAGACAGAATCAAAATATGAAATGTCTTAACAGATTGGAGAACTGGGCCCAATCTAACAAAATGAATTTCAATAGGGACAAATGTAAAGTCCTGCACTTAGGCAAGAAGAACCAGATGCACTTGGCTTACCAGCAGTACATGTGGAAAGGATTTAGGGATCTTGGTTGGCCACCAGGCTTAACATGAGTCAACAGTGTGATGCAGTAGCAAAAAAGGGAATGCTCTTCTAGGCTGCATCAACAGAAGAATAGTGCCCAGATCAAGGGAAGCAATAGTACAGCTCTATTCTGCCTTGGTCAGACCACACCTGGAATACTGTGCCCAGTTTTGAGTGTCACAATTTAAGAAGAATGTTGACAAGCTGGAACGTGTGCAGAGGAGGGCAACCAGGATGATCAAGGGTCTAGAAACCAAGCCTTCTGAAGAATGGTTGCGGGAGCTGGGTATGTTTAGCCTGGAAAAGAGGAGACTCAGAGGAGATATGATAGCCACCTTCAAATGTCTAAAGGACTGTCACATGGAAGATGGAGCAAGCTTGTTTTCTCCTGCTCAGGAAGGTAGAACTCAAACCAATGGCTGCAAGCTACAAGAAAGGAGATTTCAACTAAACATTTGGAAAAACTTTCTGACAGTAAGAGCTATTTGGCAAAGGAACAGACTCCCTCTGGAGGTGGTGGACTCTTCTTCCTTGGAGGTTTTTAAGCAGAGTTTGGATGGCCATCTGTTAGCTGAGATTCCTGCATTGCAGGGGGTCAGACTAGATGGGTCCCTTCCAACTCTAAGATTCTGTGATTCTGTAATTCTAGGCACATATTGAGTCACTTCACACATAATACTAAACCAGGGATTCCACATTCTTGTGCCAAACCATGACAATGCTAATGTTCATGAGCTCGACTGAGCCCAAGAGATATTCGGCCCTGTTTTCTCCCTTCCCCTCTTCCCCAACAGCTGGGAAAATGACTTTGTCAGTGTTTATGACAGGTTGTCATGTCATTTGAATCAAGGACAGGTATTTATAACAAGAAGACAGGAGTGCCTGGCATGCTCTGGTCCATGGGGTCACGAAGAGTCGGACACTACTAAACGACTAAACAACAACAATTTAGAAACCAACTTCAAAATCCATAGCTTAAGGTTTGCTTGTTTTGAAATTGACAATTTGTTAAAACCACAGTCAGTGTGGTGTAGTGGTTAAGAGCAGTGGACTTGTAATCTGGTGAACCGGGTTCGATTCCCTGCTCCTCCACATGCAGCTGCTGGGTGACCTTGGGCTAGTCACACTTCTCTGAAGTCTCTCAGCCCCACTCACCTCACAGGGTGTTTGTTGTGGGGGAGGAAGGGAAAGGAGAATGTTAGCCGCTTTGAGACTCCTTAGGGTAGTGACAAAGCGGGATATCAAATCCAAACTCTTCTCACAGTCCCACATAACAAGCTGACATTCAAGGAAGCTGAAAGCAAATGTCAGTGTTACAGTGGGAAGAGAGGGAAAGGTGGAGTGTGTGCCTCTATCAGACTCATGCATGTAGCACAAACCAATGTTTAGCATGACACATTACTGTGACCATAGTTGCTCTTCTGTTTTGTCTTGAATTTCCCTAACAAGCTAGCTATTGCTAATGCCAGCAACTAACAACAGAAAACCTGTCACACATGTACAGTGGTACCTCAGGTTAAGAACTTAATTTGTTCTGGAGGTCCATTCTTAATCTGAAACTGTTCTTAACCTGAGGTACCACTTTAGCTAATGGGGCCTCCCACTGCGTCGCCACCACTCAATTTCTGTTCCTATCCTGAAGCAAAGTTTTTAACCCAAGGTACTATTTCTGGGTTAGCAGAGTCTGCAACCTGAAGCGTCTGTAACCTGAAACGTCTGTAACCCGAGGTACCACTGTACTTTCCTATTATGGTTTTTTTTTAAATGCTTTCTCCAGTATAATATGTTGGCTGCCCTGTTAGGAAGAGTTCATGAATGAGGAGACAGTGGTTCTGACCTGCTCTTGCTATTTCCATGTTTCTTTTGTGGTTTCCTCCTCTCAGAGTTCCAGTTTAGTTATTCTGCTCTATTTGTCCATCCATCCCATGCTTCCTTATTTGTTGCAAGGTGACCTCTGTGGTTCAGCACATTCCTGTGCTCCTAACGGATCTTGAATCTTGCTTTTGATACACATTGACAGGCATTGCACAAAGCAGTACATTTGCAATCACCCATTGTTGCTTAATTGCATATAGAAGTTTTGTGTTCCACAGGTCTCAATTAGTTGAAAGATACATTAGAGCCGTTTTTTGTTTAAACTAGGGGACTTGTTTTCATTTATGGTAAATCTTTTTAATTGCTCTAACCATAAAAGTTCATACACTTTATTGAAATTGCTGTTCTTCCTTGATGCAGTTGCATGAAGAGCCCTTTGTAAGATATGGAGTTGCTAAGTTGTAGCTGTTTAAAAAACAATGATGATCAAGTTATCTCCCTGTGCTCAGCATGTAATGTCATCACCAACATTCATGAGCTCTCAACTCTGGGAGCTCAAATCAGGTAGAACATCTCTGAGGGAGGAGAAATTGTAAGGATCCTCACACCTAGGCAGGAGCAGATTTGGGGAGGGGGTGGGGCAAGAAGTGGGTGAGGTACCATCAGGCAAGCGGAAGTATCTGCACAAACGGATCACATTAGTAGAATACTGCCCTGTATATTTACCGTAACCTCTGGCACCTCAGCAGATATAACAAAATGAGAAATAGCAAGAAAAGTCCTATTATTCTTGCAAAAAAAAAAAAAAAAAAAAAAAGAGGACTTATTATTGCCTACTTCCCATCATATCTGCTATCCCCATTATCTGCCACTGGGCCTTATGCTAGGCAGACAAAGAAGACCAATTTGAGTATGCATTTATCTTAATAAAGATACTATTTAATGACCAGTAAGCATACTTTTTCTTGCATATGATGCAATCTAAAATACATGAGCCTGAAACATGATTGCATTTACCCTATTCCCACAGAAGAGCTTTTCTTTCTTCCTTTAGCAGTTGATGTCCATTAAATCTTTTGAGTGACGCTGGAACAATGTATGGAATATCTCAGTTTGGTATCTCTTAAATCTTAATAATAATAAAAAGCCCAGAGCCGACAAGAATGTAAATTGCACATACAATTGTGATAAAAAGCTGCAGATAACATTAAAGAGATTCTATCAGTTTAATGCAAGTTTAGTGCCAAACTCTGTGATCCGTTCTTTAAAGAGCAATCCTTGTTAGCCGGCAGAAAGTATTTAAATTGCCTAAGCTTGCTCTACAAACCATCTGTAAATCCACAGCCCTTAGTTCAAAACACTCTTTGCTTCCTAGGGATTAGTGAAAAACCTGTCTGACTGTCATTTATCACAATAATAACCTAGTTTTTTCTATTTATTTACTGGTTACCTGTGTCTGTAGACCTTTGAGTGCTTAACAAAAAATATACCATATTTTTCTGTGTATAACACGACTTCATGCAGAATTTTGGGAGCCCAGAATTAAGAAATTTAAAAATTAAGAAAGTTGTTGAGCTTGTAAGTTCGCTGAGCTGTTGAACAGTTTTTCGACGATCCCCCTGCTCTAGCTGACGGAACTGGTGCCGTAACTCACCGCATACTGGCACTCACAGCATACTATTCCTAAGCTGGGAAGAGCAAGTAAGCAGCCTCCTCGCCAACATTCCCTGCTACCCCCGCAGCTCCAGCCCTCACTTACTTACCGTATTAACCCATGTATAAGACAACAACCCCCAATTTATCACTAACATTTTTCAGGGGGAAATGTCGTCTTATACATGGAAAAATACAGTAGTTAAAAACGTAATTTTAACAGAGAGGCCGCACAGCCTCGTAAATTCCAAAATGCATGAGCAAAATTACTAAGAGTGTACCTGCCAACCTGTATTGAAGATACTGCCTATAAAGTAGATTAAACTGATGTGAGAAAGGCTCTTAGGTGTACATGCATATTATACAGTATTTATGTCACAAAACTTTTAATCCAACAAAATCTAAACAGGGGTGCCAGTGTCTTTGGATCTCAAGCTTTGGGGTGCTGATTCTGGTGAATCATTTTAAATCACTGTGGATCAAGAAGGTCAGACTCTCTGTATCATCAGCAATAAGATGCCATTTTAAAGTTGATCAATATGTGCTGCAGGAGATCTGTGGTTGTATGTCGAAACTTGTGTTTTTAATAGGAAGTCACTGTGTGAGGTAAATGTAAAATGGACTGAAGGAGCAGTGATGTTGGAGGGGGCTAACCCTCCCCGCCATGTTGTGTGTTTTGCACTTATTGGTCCTTTGCAATATAAACATGGGTGTTCCTGAGAAGCCAATTGTCTCTGCAGCAGAGTTCCTCATTCCTACGTTGGACCAGATCAATCAGCCGCAGCCTCCCGAACCATAACTTCTACCTAATCTCCCTTCTGTTCCCAGCTCTCCTCTACCTGTTCCTGGCTCTTATTTCCAGCCCTCCTCCTTCTGCCAATGACTGCACCTTTTCAACCAAATGAAGGTGATGATCACATTGCTCTCTTGTCCTTATCTCACTGTGCTGTCTGCTAGAAATATGAAGTCCGAATCTCTTGTTTTTCATGATTTGGGGGGCTACTGAACTACAAATGCCAATGAATTTCTCCCCAGACCTGCCTCAAAATGAGACTTAAGTTTTACAAGCCCCAACCTTTCACTCCTATTGGGATCAAAATCTGAATCACAGAGGATTTACTCCAGTGATCCTGTCCTTCTTCTCCTTCATTGGCCAGACTGATGAGGCACAGTGGGTTATGATAGACTCCTTGATTTAGGAGGAACTAAAGCTATAACAGTCTTTTTCAGAGGGGGTAATGGAGGGAAGTTGGGGGAGAATTCCCTTTTACTCCTGCTGCTTCCACAGCTGCTTTATATTGCCAGTGACAAAGAATGGGGAAAGGTATATTTTGGGCATGGGCAGAGGTTGTGTATCACTTAATCCATGGTGATTACTCCTAACTAAATGTGTGCTCTATCTCTGTTGAAAGGTATTATGCTTGTGTTGGCACTGAATTACACTGATTTTTTTTGCCTGTGGGGATTAAACTGTGTAAAAGTTGATTCACATAATGAATGATCCCCATGCATGTGTGAATTGGACCTTTAGAAATTGTGTGGGCACTGTTTATCCAACTTTTGCCTGGAAAAAACCACAATATAATTCAGTAAAATGTTGATAAAAGGGATGAACTTTATTCTCTCGTTGCTTTGTAAACTTACAGGGGTCTGGATGTGTATGTGTTTAATTCAAGAACAATGGAACATGTGAAAATTAGTAAGACCACTCAAGGTCATCTGTGCCTTGAATTCTCCATTTAATTGTACCCCCCACAAACAAACAAACAATACCTTCCCTCTGCCCTGAACATCTAAATTCAACCATAATAAACCCTTTCTAAGTGTGCTTTATTCCGTATATACCCAGCAATTGTAAAACCTGAACCATAGCACTATTCCTGCTAATTGTATCACTTCAGATTTATTTCTTGGCAACATTATCACTAGCCTCAGGCACCACCACAATCATCAGGAAACACGGAATGAGTATAACTCCTTCGCTGTTTCCATTAAACCTGAGCTAAGCGTCTGGTCCTGTTTTGATGAGAGCCAAGACTGATGAGCCTTTGTGGCTTGCAGAATACTCCCTTCAGGGATTCTTGCTTCGATAAAGCTATGTACAGATGGAAGGATCATTAGCTGAATGTGTCTGGATTTGTGAGTGGAGGGGAAGAGATTCTTCTTGCGTTTCTATCCTTTTAACTTGTTTGGTCAGTTCCTGGCCTCTCCTTTCCGCTCTTTCCTTCTGCAAATCCACTTGTGCGGTTCACTCACTTGTGCACATGTCAGATGTTGCAAAGTAAGTAGTCTAGCTGGAAGTCTTGGGAGCTGATAAATGGAACTGCTTTAGCTCAAAGCCAGAGATGATGTTTCTACTGTGACGAGTTTGCCACTTTGCAGGAATATCATTACTATTGACAGGCTGTGGAAGCTGCTAACTTAACTATTGAGCCTGAACTCAATATATATTCAGTGTTGGGATCATTTAAGGTTGAACTGGACTGAAGCAGAATGGCAAGATGTGTGCATGTGTAATGAACAACTTTTTGTTCATTTGATCCATTCCTGCCTTGGCAGTTGGTGTCCAACAAAGAGAAGCTACAATAGTGATTATCTTTGTTATCTTCATCCCCCTTGAAGAGTGCATTGCACCTGGCAGCTTATAGTCTGCTGGAAGGAAGGAAGGAAGGAAGGAAGGAAGGAAGGAAGGAAGGAAGGAAGGAAGGAAAAAAGGAAGGAAAAAACACCATAGCCCCCCCCCTCCCCTGGAATTAAGAATAGCAATTCCCCTAATGTCTCTTCTTACTTGTTAGCAATCAGGCACATCTAGACTAAGGTGCCAACTCTAAAGGCCCCAGGTCCCATCAGCCCCCCCCCAAAAAAATATTTGGGGGGCATCCCAATGAATAATAATAAATGACTAAAAAAAAATGCAAAACGCACTCAATGGCTCCGCAGCTGTACCACACTTTTTTGGGGGGGGGGAGAGTAAAATAAAGAAAATATTCATGTGCAAAATGGGAAGTTTTCTTTGTTCTGCTTTTGGAACCAGCTACATTCCATGCTACATTCCACTATCTCTCTCTTCAACACATACCCCCCCCCACACACACCACAGGAGGAAAGAGGGAGAAGGCAGAGGGAGAAAGGGGGAGAGCAATTTCAACTACATAAGACACGCTGTAAGATTCAAGAGAGGAAGGAGGGACATTGTCCAGAGCTTCACCATTTATTATCAAGTTTCTTTTCTGCTGCCCCTTCTTCCTCCCCATGCCCCACCCACCCTCCCGTATCACTGTCTGCCTGCTCCCCCCCCCCCCAATATTTTCTTCAAGTTGGCACCCCTGCATCTAGATAATGTCAGGCACACCCACACGCACCCAGCGTGCAAAACCCCCAAGTCAATCTGGTTTCAAATTCAGTATAGTACTAAATCATCATTTGTTGTTATCACAAGTGACTATGACGTAGAGGTATATAGGGACTCTTATGCCCTTTGGGGGCCCTTCAGATGCCACATGACTGGTTCTCATTGGTTTCATCCATTTTTTAGTATAGAAGTATCAAGGTGCTGGTGATCAGGTGCTTATTGATTCTGTGGGACCTTCCCAACTGATCTATCTTAGGGTTGGCATTTTCCGGAAAGAGACAGGATTTCCCCATCAGAAGCAGTGTCTGGGTGAAAACCACTGAAATGTCTGGGAAAATCCAGACATATGGCAACCCATGTCAAACTTCCTTTAAAATAGCTCAAAAACTTCTTCTTTTTTGAGATTTTGCAACAACTTTGGGCACAACTAAAACAAAGCTTAACAACTTTGCCCAACGACAAGCTCAACAACTTATTTTGTGTCTGGATTTTTTCAAATATGGAAATCCTAATCCATCTTGTTCCCTGTTCCTCCTCTGAGCGCAGATACGATTTGCTACCGGCAAACATCATGTTATGGATCACAAAAAATTGATTATAAATGTCCATTTGTCCATTAGCAATGCAAGACATGTAGTTTAATAAACATAATCTACCGGGATGTGTTCATTATATTTATTTATATAAAAAAAATCTGCCCCACCTTTTTAGTACCCACATGCACTACTCAGGGCAGCTTACAAAATTTAAAATCTCAATGCAATAAAAAGATATTAATATACAAAGAATAGAACAACACATAAAACACTCTTCATTTAAAAATTATTTAAAAGCCACAATGGCAGCAATCACAGGTGTTTTTTTAAAAAAACCCACCTGCTATTTGTTTTAGTAGTCAAAACCCTGCTGGAATGAAAATGCTTTTACTAGCCAGTGGAAAAAAAATTCAGAAAAGGGTGGCATCTGCACTTCACAGCACAAGGTATACCACAGTATTGGTGCAGCTACTGAGAAGCCTCAATTGCTTCTAGTCACTTGGGACTGACACAATATAAAATATTTAGCTAACTCTAGTGACAAAAGGGTCTAACATTTGCACCAAGATATAGAGAGAATTGGGAACTGACCTATCAGTCAATAGTTCCTGCCAGAATCCATAAAAATAGCTGAGTTGCTATTGATTTTACTATCTATGGCTATTTATTTATTTTTTAAATCCCTCTCTGATGACTGTGTAAAAAACCACACACAGACAGTGGGATGGACATGCCAAGAAGCTCAACTGATTGAAATGGGATCAATAAATTATATGCAGACGAAAAGGTACTTATGCTTAGGCAGTGTTGAATCTCCTTGTGATTTCAGCAACATACCAAGAGCAGAAATATGCTGATAATTATTTAAATTAGACTGAGATCCTTGAATTCTCTCCCCCTCCCCCAAGTAGCAGCATTTCAGTACTTGTCCAGATGAGTGGTAATTTTCTCAAATGGAAAGGTTTATTAAACATGCCAGGCAGTGCTTTAGTAATATTTAGAACACCAATTAACTTTATTACGGTTTTCAACAAAAGATGCTTCAACAAGGGTGCTCAGGTCAGATCAGAAGGGCTGATTCACCTTTTCTCCATCCTCTTGGAGGTTTCAGGCTATAGTTACCTCCTTTTATCTCTATTCACTCTCCTCCTGACAATGCCAATTTGGGCAGTGGTAAAGGCCTCAACATTGCCAGGGAGGGGCAATGATGGTCTCTAACCTGCTACTGCTAAGAAGGAGGGTTAGGCATCACTGTGTGCTCATTTGCCTTCCCTCTGTCTCTGCATGATTGGGAAAGGGGGTATTTAGTCAAGGAGGTGACACTACTTTGTCCCTCTGGATGGCAGATCGAACAATTAGAAAGAGGAGGTCTTGCCATAGGTAGTTGTAATACACAGAAGGGATGGAGCACAGAGGGACTCAAAGGGAGATATTTTGCCAGCCTCCCCACCCCTCTCCCTGCTCCCCAAAAAAGAACCAAGTGACTAAGGGGTCATCCTAAGCAGTGCTGAAGACACAATCTCTGTATCTCTGATCAGCCAGTTTAATACTGCTTCTGTAGTGTTGCACAACTGCTTCATTTTTTTGCCATAAGCTTGCTGTAATGAATTGGCTAACTCATTTAATATACTTTCCACTACAGTACTATGCTTCTACTTCCATCTACTTCCCTATCACTGTAAAAAAGCCCACTTTGCCCCACCAACATCACTGGCACTCATCCCAAATATGTGTGAATAGGTGTATAAATGTAGTATGCCTATACACGTGAATACATGTGTTTGAGCATGTGTGTGTGAGAGAGAGAGGGGTTCTTTTACAAAAAGGGCAAATTCTCCCAACTCCATCTGGCTGCCATGTCTCATTTGTGTGTATGTGTTAATTTGCCAGAATTCATGTGAACATTTGTATGTATTAATTTGTATGAGAGAGAGAGACTGTGCTGGTCCCGGGGGTAAGGTACCTTGGGTGTAGCAAAGTCCACACGAAGAGGGGCAAGGTCCGAGGCAGAGTGCCGGGCGGTGAACAGGAACGCTGGAACAGGAGGCTGTGCAGGGAACAGGTACACCGGATGGTCGGGAACAGGAGGCCGAGCAGGGAACAGGAGTACCGGATAGTCAGGAACAGGAGGCCGAGCAGGGATCAAGAACGCAGGAAGGTCCGAAGCCAACAACGACGTTGCTCCCGCAACCTGGGGCCGGGCTGACTGGGCTTTTATCCTCTTCTAAGGCCAGGGGCGGTCCCGGCCCCCAGGAGCCCCGCCTCCTCTGGCCTTAAGGCGAGCACTCCTCCTGGGGGCAACCAGTTCCCTTCGCCTCTCTGCTCTAAACCTCTGCAGATCAGGAGAGGCCGAAGGGTTACTGGGCCCTGGAGGAGGCTCACCTGTGGCCACTGAGTCGTCAAGCCTCCCTGGGGCCAGAAGGGCTTCACCTGGGGCCAGCTCCTGATGCACTGCCACAGGTGCAGGCTCTTCAGCATCTAGGCCTGGCCCCAGTTCAGCCGGCCCTGGAGGCGGGGACTCCTGTGCAGGCCGGGATTCCTCTGTTTCATCCTCCGAATCGGAATCCCAGGCCATCACACCATCCCCCCTCCCAGGCCCCCCCCTCAACCGAGGGTCCGGACCCGGCTTGCCGGGGTACGTCGCATGGAACTCTCGGAGGCAGGCAGGTGCGTGGACGTTGGCCGCTGGTTCCCAGGAACGGTCCTCCGGTCCGTACCCCTTCCAGTCAATGAGATACTGCAGCTTCCCCCTGCGGTATCGGGAGTCCAGGATGCGTTCCACCTCGTACTCAGGCTCTCCCCGAACCAACACTGGCTGCGGTCGAGGACGGTTCGGGTGGAACTCGTCGGGTGGGGCCACCGGACTCAAAAGGGACCTGTGGAAGACCGGGTGAACCTTCAGGGTTGCGGGTAACCGGAGACGAAATGCCACAGGAGAGACTTGGTCTACGATAGGGAACGGGCCGGTGAAGCGGGCGTCCAACTTCCGCGAAGGTCGAGAGGGGTGGAGGTGGCGAGTGGAGAGCCAAACCAGGTCACCGACGCGAAGTTCCGGCCCCACCTGGCGGTGGCGGTCGGCCTGGGCCTTGTACGCTTCCTTGGCCTGGTGCAGTTGCTCCACCAAAAGCTGTTGCTGGGACTGGAGCTCTTGAAGCCACTCCGTCACCGCCGGGACTGCGGATGTCGGCAGCACCTCTGGAAACAGCCGTGGATGATAACCATAACTGGCCTGGAACGGGGTCTGCTGGGTGGACGCATTCACCGCGTTATTGTAGGCGAACTCCGCCAATGCCAGGTGGTCGACCCAGTCATCCTGCTGGTAGCTGCAGTAACACCGGAGGTACTGCTCCAGCACCGCGTTCGCCCGTTCCGTCTGGCCATCGGTCTGTGGGTGGTAGGCTGACGAGAGGCAGACCTCCGTCCCGAGGGTCCGGTGCAGTGCTTGCCAGAACCGGGATGTGAACTGAACGCCCCGGTCGGACACCACGCGCTCAGGTAGGCCATGCAGGCGGAAGACATGCTGAAGGTACAGCTGAGCAGTTTCCTTGGCTGTGGGTACAGATGGACAGGGAGCGCAGTGCACCATCTTGGTGAAATGGTCGGAGAAAACCAGAAGGCAGGTACAGCCACGAGACGAGGGTAAGTCCACTACAAAGTCCAACGAAACCGTGTGCCAAGGGTGCGGTGGAACTGGCAATGGCTGAAGTAGGCCGGGGGGTCGCCCGGTAGGTCCCTTGGCGCGCCGGCAGACATCACAACCAGCAACGTAGCGAGCCACGTCAGCCTTCAGGCGGGGCCACCAAAACTCTCGACTGACCAGATGGGTGGTCCGATACCGTCCAAAGTGCCCCGCTGCTGGGGCATCATGGGCCATCCGGAGAACCTCCAGCCGTAGTGGCCCTGGCGGGATGTACAAACGACCGTGGTGCAGCAGAAGGCCCTGATGCAGGACCAGCCCCGGATACTGTGGGCTGGACCCTTCAGCCAGCTCCCGGAGTCGTTCCTGGGCCCAAGCGTCGACCCGCTGCTGTTCCCGCACCCGAACCTGCAGTGGCTGCGCCTCCTGGGTGGCCAGGAATGCAGCCGGAGGTAGGATCGTGGTGGGTTCTGCTTGCTGTACCGTGTCTGCGTTGTCGTCAGGTTTCCGGGACAGGGCATCCGCCTTCTGATTCTGAGAGCTAGGGATGTAGCGGATCCGGAACTGGAACCGGGAAAAGAACAACGCCCACCGGATCTGTCTTTGGTTCAGCTTGCGGGTGGTCTGGAGGTACTCCAGGTTCCGGTGGTCGGTTCTCACCTCCACCGGATGTCGTGCCCCCTCAAGATGGTGGCGCCAGACCTCAAAGGCTACCTTGATGGCCAGTAGTTCCCGCTCCCACACAGTATAGTTACGCTCCGCTGGTAGGAGCTGGCGGGAATAGAAGGCACAGGGTAAGAGTGGCGCTTCAGGACCAATCTGTTGAGACAAGACGGCACCGAGAGCCGTACTGGAAGCGTCGGTCTCCACCACAAAGGGTCGAGAGGGGTCAGGATGTTGTAAGATTGGTGCCCTCTGGAAACAGGCCTTCAACCCCTGAAACGCCTCCGCTGCCTCCTTGTCCCAGGAAAACGGCGTCTTTGGGCGCAGTAGCCGGGTCAACGGGGTGGTGCGATGAGCATAATCAGCGATGAAGGTCCGGTAGTAATTGGCGAACCCCAGGAAACGCTGTAGGTCCTTGCGGTTCCGGGGTGCCGCCCATTCTTGAACCGCTGTCACCTTCCCCGGGTCCATTTGCACCCCATCTGGCGAGAGCCGGTGACCAAGGAAGTCCACAGTCCGCTGATGGAACTCGCACTTGCTGAGCTTTGCGTACAAACGGTGCTCACGCAAGCGCTGCAGCACGGTCCGGACATGCCCCTCATGGCGAGCCGGGTCACGGGAGTAAATCAGTATGTCATCCAAATACACCACCACGTACTTGTCTAACAGGTCCTGAAACACGTGGTTGATGTAGCGTTGAAACACAGCAGGCGCGTTGCACAAACCGAAAGGCATAACCAAATATTCGAACTGCCCGTACCGGGTCCCAAACGCTGTCTTCCACTCATCCCCGGCTCGGATCCGAATCAAGTTGTAGGCCCCCCGGAGGTCCAGCTTGGTGAACACCTGTGCCCCTTGCACCCGCTCCAGCAGCTCCGAGATAAGGGGCAAGGGGTACCGGTCTGGGACGGTAATTTTGTTCAGGGCTCGGTAATCATGGCAAGGGCGGAGTTCCCCACATTTCTTCTTAACAAAAAGCACCGGCGCCGCGGTGGGCGAGGTGGAAGGCCTAATGAACCCACGCTCCAGGTTCTTGCGCAAGAAGTCCTGCAAAGCCTCGCGCTCTGGCTCTGTTAGGGAATATAAGCGACTCACTGGTAAAGGCGCTCCGGGTTGGAGGTCTATGCCGCAGTCAAAAGGCCGATGCGGCGGCAGCTGGTCTGCCCCCCGTTCCTCGAACACGTCCTGGTAGTCCTGGTACACGGCTGGGAGCGTGGGTGCTGCCTCCTCTGAGGGCGCGGCCGCCAGCGTTCCGGATTGAGCATGGGAACATGGGTCTGGGAAGTGCACGGTCCGTTTGACCCAGTCAATCTGAACGTTGTGGGCCTCCAGCCAGTCCATCCCGAGCACCAGGGGGAAGCGGGGCATAGAGGCAATGTCCAAAGTTCGCAACTCCCGGTGCTGCTGGAGACACAGGACCAGAGGCTGGGTCTCCTGAGTAACGGCACCTGAACGCAGAAGTCGTCCGTCAATCGCTTCCACCTGGACCGGTACTGGCTTGTTCCGAAGTGGCACCTGATGATGGGCGGCAAAAGCAGCGTCCATATAGGAGCGGGTTGCCCCTGAATCTACCAAAGCATGGGTGAGGATCCAGGGCCCACCTGGAGGGTATAAACGTACCGAAACCATAAGATGTTGCAAGTCCATTGGTGCGGGCCCATTCTGTACGGTTTGGGACCCCCGGTAGCTAGGGCCATCAGCTACTGGGGTTGGCGGTTTCCCTGCGGCTGGCGTTTCTCAGGGCAGGACCGAGCGAAGTGTCCACTTCCGCCACAGTAAAGACAGAGATTTCCATCCCGACGCCGCGCCTTCTCTGCGGGGGAAAGGCGTGGCCGCACTGCCCCGAGCTGCATAGGCTCCTCCGTTAAATCAGTTGTGACCGTGGGGCTGCCGGAAAAAGCTGGTGCCGTGAACTGGAAGTGTCGGCGACCCCGGGCCTGACGACGATCCTCCAACCGGTCGCCTATTTGTAGACTCCGTTGAATGAGAGTGTCCAGCGTGGTGGGGCGTTCCATTGTGGCCAACTGGTCCAGTACCTCGTCCGAAAGCCCTTCGAGATACTGGTCCCGCAGTGCCGAGTCATTCCAGGTCAAGTCCTGTGCCAACAGCCGGAACTCCGTGGTATATGTGGCCACCGTGGACTTGCCCTGTTTCAAATGCCGAATCGCCCGGTTGGCTTGACTCTCTTTCTGGGGGTTGCCGAACGCGGCCTCCAAACGATTGCAAAACCCCGTATAGTCTGCCAGCAAGGGGGAGTCTTGCCTGAGTAGCGGCAACGCCCACTTGGCCGCCTGGTCCTTTAACAAGCTAATCAAAAAGTGCACCTTGGTACGGTCGTCAGGAAAGTTCCGGGCTCGCCCCTGAATATACAGTTTGGCCTGGGCCAGGAACATGGGAAAGCTGGCCGGGGCTCCATCAAATTTCTCAGGCAAAGCCACTGGGTACTTGCCCGGAGCCGGGGCGTCGGCCCCAGAAGCCGGTAGGGCTTCCAAGCGTTGCTGAAGTGCCTCAACCGCGTCACTGAGCTGCTGCACGGTGTGAGACAAGGCCTGGTTCTCCTGGGCCAAAGCCACCAGTGCAGCCGCCTGTTCAGCCATGGCCTCTGGCTCTTCCCGAACGCACCCCGACGAAGGGGGAGTGCGGGAGGTGGCGGGAGCAAACTGTGCTGGTCCCGGGGGTAAGGTACCTTGGGTGTAGCAAAGTCCACACGAAGAGGGGCAAGGTCCGAGGCAGAGTGCCGGGCGGTGAACAGGAACGCTGGAACAGGAGGCTGTGCAGGGAACAGGTACACCGGATGGTCGGGAACAGGAGGCCGAGCAGGGAACAGGAGTACCGGATAGTCAGGAACAGGAGGCCGAGCAGGGATCAAGAACGCAGGAAGGTCCGAAGCCAACAACGACGTTGCTCCCGCAACCTGGGGCCGGGCTGACTGGGCTTTTATCCTCTTCTAAGGCCAGGGGCGGTCCCGGCCCCCAGGAGCCCCGCCTCCTCTGGCCTTAAGGCGAGCACTCCTCCTGGGGGCAACCAGTTCCCTTCGCCTCTCTGCTCTAAACCTCTGCAGATCAGGAGAGGCCGAAGGGTTACTGGGCCCTGGAGGAGGCTCACCTGTGGCCACTGAGTCGTCAAGCCTCCCTGGGGCCAGAAGGGCTTCACCTGGGGCCAGCTCCTGATGCACTGCCACAGGTGCAGGCTCTTCAGCATCTAGGCCTGGCCCCAGTTCAGCCGGCCCTGGAGGCGGGGACTCCTGTGCAGGCCGGGATTCCTCTGTTTCATCCTCCGAATCGGAATCCCAGGCCATCACAGAGACAAACAGACAGACAGACCGAATATGCATGAAAGGAAGTGGGTGATGGAGGAAGCAGGAGGGAAATGGAGTTTTGGAGGTATTTCTGCACAGGAGGGGCAAAAGTTCGCAGGTGTCAGGGTGCTGTCAGCAGCTCCCAGGAAAGTATAAAGAGAAGGAAAAGTTTCTTACCGTCCTTTTTTATTTCAATATTACAGAGAAGCTAAAGAACCCAGCCTCTTGGATAATGGCATTGTGCCAAGTGAATCTCCACACCCATCTCTCCCACTTCCTCATTTGTCACTTCTGTGAGTGCTGCTACATGCCCTCTGTCTTTGAGCTCTTTACTCTTGCTTTCAAGGGTCGCTGGGTTCTGGGAGGGGGAGTCTGGTACGCTTTCTAAAGACACTGTGTCTGTCCCCTGTACCCCGCTGCTTCTTCCTCCTCTCCCATTACTTCCCAACTTTCCCCTTCGTCTGCCCCTCCCTCAAACCCCTGTTGTAAATCTAAATTGTCTTCCTCTTCCCCCTCCCTGAAAGGGTCAGGCTGGGGAGGGGCCTCTACCATTCCTCCTCTGCCCAGTCCCTGACATCAGGAAGAATTAAGGTGTATAGCAGAAAGTTTTGCACAGGAGGTTCAAAGGTTCAGCCCTAGGAATCTGGTGATTTAGGGAGAAACAAAGCTTACCTAGGACTCTACTCTCCTGATTGGATAACTATATAAAATATGCCTAACTATGCGTGTTTACCCCTGTTCATTTTTATTTGATTTTATGGGTAATTGCTCAAACTGCAAAGTTAGGTTCCACCCCTCAATCTTTTTCTCAAAACAATCTACCTTGCTGCCTTACTAAAACTACAGTGGTACCTTAGCTTAAGTACTTAATTCGTTCTGGAGGTCCGTTCTTAACCTGAAACTGTTCGTAACCTGAAGCACCACTTTAGCTAATGGGGCCTCCTGCTGCCGCTGTGCCGCCGGAGCACGATTTCTGTTCTCATCCTGAAGCAAAGTTCTTAACCCGAGGTACTATTTCTGGGTTACCTGAAGCATTTGTAACCCAGGGTACCACTGTATAAGTAAAATAGTATTTGTTTTGAAAACAGTCTGGGACTTTATTTACCCCACACTTAAGTGCTATTTGCTCCAAACCATTGCAGTCTACCTAGCATAGGGACTAGGAGGTTAAAAAAAAGGCTGTTTAGTGGTGGCAATGGCGGGTGGATCTACATTGTGGCAACAGTGGAGTGGACAAGGAGAAGTGGTTGGTTTGCCTGCCTCCTTTCCTTCTCAAGGTGCAAACTACAGCCCATGCCATCTCAGAGTTTTTCCCACATTGTGCAATATTGTTGTATGCCATATGCCTGCTACATATGGATGGCCCTGCATAGTTTGTCATAGTCCTGTGCTGACAGATGATTTCTGTCACTGGGTAGGAGAGGGTGGTGGAGACAAAAGATCACAGCTGCCCTTCCATATTATGCATCATGCACAAACGTTTAGTGATCGTGGTCTTGTAAACCAAAAACAAACCTTTAGTCCAGATGACTCTGTGCAGAAGTGATGCTATGTTTTTCTGTTTTTTGCATTGTGACAAATGGTTGCAAATATAAACATGGCTGCTGACATTGTTTCAAGGCATGAACATCTCTGATGCTATTGATTTCACATTGTGCAGTCCCATGGCTATTTATTGTGTCTGTCAGTTATTTGAAAGAAATATGAAATTTTCAGAATACGAAGCATAAAGCAAAAAACCAACAAAAACAATTGAGAGAAACACACAGCAGCTTATTGTGGATAAGGCTTGTGCTGCATTGTGGCAGCAGAGACTGTCGTATGCAAGCTATAGTGTGATTACAACTTGAACTTGTGATATACGGGCAGATTCTCATCATTCCCTTCAGTCATTATTTCATGTAAAGTGTGCAAATTGGCCCTTTAATGGTCTGGGTTTCTAATATTCCATTTTTTAGGACAGGCATGATGGCATCCGAAGACTTTTATTTTGACCCCACTTCTGCCATGTAACTTCTTGATGGATGCTGAAAATGAGAGGAAAAGCAAAAGGACTGATTGAATGCATTATTGCAGAAGGCTGCTAGCTAATTTACTTAATCCTCAGCACTGAGGAAACTAAAGTGCCTTCTCTCATCATACTGCAGCTGCAATTTATATTGGAAGAGAAAGTGGGTGAGTGCACACGAGAGGAAGAGGCAGACTTGATTTTTGTGCAGCTTGATTCACCGCACATCCCGCCCCTCCAAAACTCACCTTCTCTCCCTTTGGGTTTATGCTTTAAAATGTTTTCTTCTTGCTTGTGATTCTGTTCTTCCCACCGCAAATGAGACAGTATGTGCGCTGCAGGTTTATTTGTCACAACAGGAAAACTACAAGGAATAATAATAAAAAATGGCTCCTCCTATTACTAGGTAACATTTTACTTCAAGGGAAAATCTCCATAATGAAAAGCTGCAATATCTGCTCTCCTTCTTTTGGTATTCTTAACAGGATTAGCAGAATTAAAACCTGCACTTTCAAAGGGCCCCAAGATATTTGCAAGAAATGAATTGAAATCAACACTTTTTGTTGTTGTTGAAGAGCTGAAGTTATTCGTTCTTCTTGCAGAGTCTTACTGTGCAGACTGAAGATCCACAATTTAAATGTTTGATGCATGGAAATATGGCATGCAGTTATTTCCAGCTGGAATATCCTGTGCAGTTCCATATAAACTAGCTTTCTCTACATTATTCAGCAATAATGCTTACTTTAATAGCACAGTGTTGCGGAACGGGACCGGCCCACTGTCATGGCATCTGTATCACCGAGTCTCTCCATTGGAGGGAGATGTATCAGCCGTCTCCCTCCAGCTAGAAAAGTTTGAATCTGGCCCACCTGCAAGATTGACCAATGGCAGGTGGGCTAAGGGGCGGGCTCACACTGTAGGACAGACCTGACCAAAACCCCTTGAGGACTTCAGTTAGGTTCACTCCTTAGGGATAAAAGCAGGCCTACCATTCACCTGGCACTGCAAACCATTGGTTTGCCTCCTCTACCTTTTTCATTAACCCTGTTGCACTCTCCTTTGTCTGCCTGCCTGCACCCATTCCTTTATACATGATCCAAGAGTGTTGGTGCCCATGATTTGGACAGAAAATTCCCCATGGGAAAAAATCTGGTGCTTTATTTTTCTGTGGAAATGTCTCTGTTCCGTAAGTTTATTAATAGCAATCAATAGATACAGATATTAGACAAGCTTGGCAGTTTCAAAGTTTTTAGTGTTGCTTACATGTAAAATAAACATGCTAAATCAGATCATTCTCTAGGACATAAGAAAAGTTTTCTCTATGCAAATTACAGAAATTTACATAGGAAAATTTCCCAATTCAACACCTCCATTAAACCCACATCACTGCTTAGTGCCTGAGAGTGTTCCATAAATTTCAGTCAGCACAAACTGATGGTGAGAACAGAATTATCATTTCTATACTATGAACTGAATTATTTAGGGGAAAGATAGATTGCAGTAGTTAAGTTCAGCACTAAAAGGTTCTTAAGTAGGTGTCAACAATACCTACTTTGCACATTCCTTTCCCTTATGCATTAATTGGTGTGGAGTTCATGTTTCTTGCACACAGTCTTTAAATGTGTTATTTTTCTTTTATTTTCTTGGACAGAACACCTAGCAACCTGTGCCAGCTTAATTAAGTTAGTCTGAGGCATCTCTCAGTGCATGAGAATGGGCAGATCTAGTGGAAAGCCTGGTATAGCTATTATTTGCTATGCCCTCAGTGGAACAATTGGGCATTAGGCAGAATGCAGTGGAACTAAATGGGGCCGCAGGTAATGCCAGACAGTCATCAGCAATGCATTCAGAGAAGAAGGAGAAGAAGAAGAAGAAGAAGAAGAAGAAGAAGAAGAGGAGGAGGAGGAGGAGTAGTTTGGATTTGATATCCCGCCTTTCACTCTCTTTAAGGAGTCTCAAAGCGGCTAACATTCTCCTTTCCCTTCCTCCCCCACAACAAACACTCTGTGAGGTGAGTGGGGCTGAGAGACTTCAAAGAAGTGTGACTGGCCCAAGGTCACCCAGCAGCTGCATGCGGAGGAGCGGAGACGCGAACCCGGTTCCCCAGATTACGAGACTACCGCCCTTAATCACTACACCACACTGGCTCTCGAGCCAGTGAGCACTCAGAGAGCACTCTTACAAACACAGTATTGCTGAAAAGGGTACAGAATCCATCATGGGGAGTGCTGATGGGATTTCAACAACCTGTGGAGAATATTGACTGGGGAGGCAGTGACCTTGAAATGTTTCCTTGTAGGACAAAAGGAATTTCAGTGATGCCCTTCTACCACCAGTAAAATGACTGGATATACAGCAATTATTTTCTTTTGTGTCACTGTGAAGACAGTGGTTGTGCTGACCAGGTCAAGGTGAGAAAATGGCTAAATGAATGCAATACATAAGAACAGGCCTGTGCGGAACTTGTTGGAAGTCCGGAGCAGGAGTCTTATTAGAATTTAGTTATAAACTCAGTCAAAAGAAGCAGCTGGTCCCTGCAGCCCCACCCCGACCCCCTGGCCAGCTTAGCCCTTTGAGGTCTGGGGCAAGTGTACCCAGCATCCACCACCCTCTGTATGGGCCTGCTTAAGAGAGGTACATATCATATAAGTACTACATATCTTTTAAGTATTGACAGGTCAGATCCACTAGATAGCAGAGTTGCTAAGGAAGCTGATCTTGACAGCTGCCTTGTTTAAGCTTTCTCAGAAACTGCATTCAATTAAACAATGGAATTTTGTTGCATTCTGCAACAAATGAGTGCCCACTTTATAGGCTAAAACAGAGGTAGGTTCAGTTGCAGTGGGCACAGAGCCTCAGAGGTGCTGCAGGAGGCGCCACAATTATGATTTAGAATGGAGCATGAGAGGTGGTGGGTGCTGAATTTTGGCGTTGCACAGGTGCCGCTGAAATTTGAGACTGTAAGATTCGGTCTCATGTCAGCATTGGTCAAGAATAGATTCACAAATGCATGACAAATTGTTATCTTGCCAGCCATGGCATCATCATCATCACATTGATATGCTGCTTATTATAATATTGTATATTATACCACAATGTAGTCTCCAGGCAGCCTCCAATCTAGCCACTCACCAGACTCAAACCTGCTCAGCAAGGTGAATGCATGATTTACCTTCAGACCATATCCTAAGTTTGTACCTCTATCTCTCCCCCTTTCCATCCCCTTTTTTACTTGCAGTGTCATGTGGGTTTCTGAAGAATAGTGCCAAAATGGAATGAATTGAGGGCAATACATTTTTTTAAAATTGCTCTAGTTGGTTTTTAGGCTTTCCCTCCGTGGCTCACTTTTATTTTTCATCTTTTCACTCTGAAATTAAAGATAGTTTTGTGAGTGTGCATTTTATCCATTTTCTGCATTTAAAGATCTTGACCTAGCCGTTCCCTTTCCCTGGAAGAAAAAGTAATACATTGTGCCAATTAGTATAGGAAATTAGGTGTCTGTGAAGACATTTTCTCTCTGATTGCTTGCATTTAAGTCTGATTATGCTTAAATCAGCCAAACACCACAGAGTACTATGCATAGTTTAGTAATTTCTTGTCTGCAGCAGGCACTGGCAGGAAGGGACACCTTCCAAGTTTGACAAGAAAACCTGACAGCATTTGTTGTTGTATGTAGAGGTTGAGGTATGTTGCACATTCACTTGTGCAATCTAACACCTGAAGGGGGACCTATTAGACGTTTAGTTGCTCAGCACTTATTCATCAATGGGAAATAAAAAGTCTGAATCAAGACTTCCAATACACTTAAAAGTTTTTAACATGAAAGAATACATGTTAAAAATGATTCTAAACTGGAAATGTTAGAGTTAAAACAATCTTAATGATACCATACCATTGTTTCTCAAACTTGGGTCTCCAGCTGCTTTTGGACTACAATTCCCATCATCCCTGCCCACTGGTCCTGCTAGCTAGGGATGATGGGAGTTGTAGCCCAACAACAGCTGTGGACCCACATTTGAGAAACATTGCACATTATAAAGTCACTTCAGCAAGTAAAATATTGTTACGTACTAGTGTAATGAACTCAGGAAAATGCAGAACCTGTATATTACTGGGTTATATATAACATTATATAATGGTTAGATTGTCAGACAAAGACCTGGGAGATTAGGGTTCAAAATGCAACTTTGCCATGAAGCTCACTGGGCCAGTCACAATCTTTCAATCTAACCTACTTCACAGGGTTGTTCTGGTATTTAAATGAGGAGGGGTAGAACCATGTAAACCACCTTGACTCAATTTGCATATAAAGGCGAACCCACTTATTTCACACTTTCCAAAACAACATGCAGACCAGAACACGACCATCCTTTGAAATTCATGCTTCTCTGAATTTTGCACTGCGATTATCCAGCCGAGAAAAGTTTGCAAAGTAGCAAGGCAAAGTGTACATAAAATGCATATAATGGTAAAAATAATGAAAATGCATTGTATTAGGGGGAATTGGTTTGCAAAAATGGGTGCTTTAGGCAAAATTGCATAGAATAATGTGTATACTAGGAGAAATGTGCACTAAAATACAGATGAATTTTCATGAGGACTTTTTTAAAAGTTGCAAATCAATGTTTAAACGTGGATAACTGAACTTAAGACTGAAACAATGAGAAACAGAGAGAAACTGAAAGTGACAGATCTGCTCAACTCTAGTTCAGTGTCTTTTAAGGGCAGAAATGCCTCTCTCTGCTGGCACTCTAGCAGAGCAGGAAACAAAAATTCTGAAAAGGTCTTAGGCAAGTAAAGACAGCGACCCAATGTGAAGAGAATACATTACTCCTTGCAACTAGTAAGCACTGAGTGACTTTCATGAGCCTTCTATGGGCTGTTCTGTACTTCTTTCGTGCACATTTAACAGCGTAAAGGTGCTTGGAGCAGCTTTAAACTGTGGCACCTCTGCCATGTAGGGTGAAAATGCTCTTACAAATGGTAAAGGAGTGTTCCTGTGCTACACAAAGAGCCAAAATGGCTGGACGTATGTACAACATGGAGTCCACATCCCACCCATGAATGGCTGGGTGTAGCTGTCAGGCACCTGAACTCTCTCTCCTTATTCAGATAGAACAAAGAGCTGGAGCCAGATAGACACTATGGTGGCTGTAGCACCATCACTCCTAAATGTCCTCCAAACTTAAGAGTTATCACTGCTTCATGGTATTTTCCAGAGCTGAGCATGATAAAATGTCTAGAGCACAGAAGGCAGAAAACTCAGAGGACACACTTGAATACAAGTCTGGAATTCAGGTTCCGTGGTCTTCATCATTTAAACTTGATTAAAGGCCTTACCATGAGCCATAACTTCATTTGACCTGTGAGATTCTCAGATACTATAGTAGGCACAAAGCAGTATTGCTAGACTGCTGCTTTCTTAGCAGATACTCCAGGAGGCAGTTGCTTACTTCACAAATGGCTTCTTCGTTCAGATGAGCTTCCTTTGGAGGGTGAGTGAAAGATGAGACAATTAGTTGTGAATGTTTGCATTACTATCATATGTTCCAAGACAGAATTTAGCACTTTGTTGTTTTTTTAAAAGGAAGATGGTATTTTGCAACTACACACACACACACACACACACACACTCATATTTCACCCACCCATTTATATCCAAGAAAGCAAGGAAGTGATTAACTTGTCTATGTTTGCCATCTCCCTCCCATGGTGCTGGGATTATTTCTAGCCAAACATGTACAATTGCATACTGATTTCGATATCCCAAAGAATTTCTAAGCCTCAAGGGAAAAGAAGAGGCTGAAGTGGCAACCACAGCTTCGAATTTTCTTCCTCTCTATGTTGCTGGCGGTGATTTAAAATTGTCAGCTTGATGCATTCATTCATTAATCTGTCCCCCCAAAATATGATATTTTTAAAGGAGGGGGAGGGAAAATATCACACTATGAAATACAGTGATAAGCTGTGAAAATCACCGCCTTATTGTTTTCCTTGTGAAAAGGCCTAACAGCCTTTTGATACCTCCTGTGTGAGTTTGAGTTATAGGCCTTTCAACCCCTTGAAAGAAAGGAGTATTGCCATCATTCTTCAACTAAGCAAGATTCCTTGTGTGTGTTCAAAAAGCAAAATGTCTCCTGGAGTCAACAGCGGGCTACAGTTGTATAAACAACACTTTTACAACTCCCACTGAGCATTGCTTTCCTGTTCCTTTAATGATGGAAGGCAACACAGCACTCAATGACAAATGCCCTCTGGTGGCCTTCTCCAAGTCCTGGTTTTTGGATTTCAGCTCTGTGTTCGTTGGCCACACTGCCTAGGGTTGGGAATTGTAGTCCAAAACATCTGGAGGGAGCCATGTTGGAGAAAGAAATTGTACCATTGTAAAAGACAATGGTGCTGCCAGAAAGTTAGCAAAACACTTGGATGCTATCAAGAACTAATCACCCTTACTGGCAGGTCTTTTCCCCCAGCCAAAACTCAATGGAACTCAGTTCTGTCACCTCTCAGGTGGGCACCATTGCCATTCTAAGAGAACAAGGGAGGCGTTCATGGTGAGTTCCAGCACCTATTTTTCTAGAAAAATAGCACTGCTTACTGGTAACATTCTCTGATTTGAATGACTTCATTTACTGACTCATTTTCCTCCCAAAGGAGCCCAGGGTGGCACACATCAAAACGTTAATACAGTTTAAAACAAAGCATACAAAATGTATTTTAAAACAACTAAAAACATTTAGATAATTTTTAAAACATTTAAAAGTGATCGTATCCCCAACAGTGGGAAATGGGTTACCACCACTGAAAAGGCCTTGTCATGGTTCAGTGCTAGTGGTATTTACTAATAAATTGGCAAAAAATTGGAAATGTTTGCTAATGGTAGAAACTCTGTTACTGTTGGTGGTTGACATTTGTTTTTAAATATAGCACAACATATAACATGTTGGAAGAACACACACACAAATGCACATGCACACAATGCACACAGTGGTGGAGAAGGGTCTAGCTCCTTTCTGCTGCCCATTTCCCCTGTGACATCACTACTGCAGTTTCCAGAATGCCTTTCCCCTTTGTGTTAAAGAAGGCCAATTCATGATGATAACTGGCATGTTGAAAATGTAGATTTAGATAGCAATCTAAACCCAAGATCTTCCATGATGAGTGACTTATGATCCAGTGGGTCTCTGATGTAGCTAGGCTATGTCAACTCCTTGATCCTGACTAAACCAGATATACACTGGCATAACTCCCTCAACCTGGTTTAGATGGGATTAAGCCAGCTGAGCCGAGGCCGGCAGAATTTACAGCAGCATAAGCCCTAAACAATGGGTGTTCCAGGGGAGTGGTTGGGGCAGGACTGGGCGTGGGGAGACATGCTGGATCCTATGCTCAGCTCAGTCATGTGACCTGCAGTGGGTCAGAAATTATGCTGGTGAAAAGGGTGGTGTCAGTCAAACTATATTTTAAATGTTTGTTTTCCCTCTTCCAGGCTTCAGCTGGCTCAGCCAGCAGTGGCCCCACTTCTCAACAGAGTTTGTATCTGGCATACTTTCCACTGGCTTAACTTAAGCTAACGCAAATCATGCTGTCTTCTCATACTTATCAACTGGTATAGCAATTTGTCCAGTGCTATACCAGCTGCATTGGCTCCTGGTGGAGTACAGGATCAGGTTTAAGGTACTTGTTTTAACCTTTAAAGACCTATACGGCCTAGGACCCTCGTACCTATGGGACCGCCTCTCCTGGTATGCCCCACGGAGGACCTTACGGTCCGCAAATAGTAACATTTTGGAGGTCCCAGGCCTCAAGGAAATTAGACTGGCTTCGACCAGGGCCAAGGCCTTTTCGGCTGTAGCCCGGGCCTGGTGAAATGATCTGTCACAAGAGACCAGAACCCTGCGGGATGTGACATCTTTCCACAGGGCCTGCAAGATGGAGCTATTCCGCCAGGTCTTTGGCCGGGGTCCAGTCTGACTTCCCATCTCTCCAACTTACATGAAAGTGGCCCCCCAAACTTTCTCACAGACTTATATAAGATCAGTATAAACACAGGCTTCCTCAACCTCGGCCCTCCAGAAATTTTTGGCCTACAACTCCCATGATCCCTAGCTAGCAGGACCAGTGGTCAGGGATGATGGGAATTGTAGTCTCAAAACATCTGAATGTTGAGGCTGAGGAGGCCTGGTATAAACAGTTAGGCCTGGTGAGCATTTAAGGTTCTCATTACTACTTTGCAGGTTGCCTTCTGATTGGATTTCACTTTGATTCTGACTTGATTTTAAGATGTATTTTAATTGATTGCTTGATTTTATGATAATGTGTCATATATTTGATGTTAGCCGATCTGAGCCCGGTTTTGGCCGGGGAGGGTGGGGTATAATTAAAATTAATAATAATAATAATAATAATAATAATAATAATAATAATAATAATGTTCATACGTAGATCATTGCCTTGGCTTGCATCTCAATTTGTATTTACTGTGCCATTGATCAACATTCATTAACTGGGTTGCAAGTTGGGCACGGTGCACTGCAACACTTTAATTACCATTTCAACCCGTAAAGAAATCTCTGTCAATTCAACATGCTAATTCGGTTGTGCTGCTTCACTATCCTGCTGGCTTTGACCTGGGTGATTTTCACGTTCAGCTGGTGTTATATATAGGTTTTATTTCTCCCATGGTTCATGTTAAGATATGCCTTTGTTTTTATACTACTACCGCCTATGTGAATCTATGAGTCAAAACTTTGGATTATAGAATATTTCTAACTGAAAGTGCTAAGAAAACCTAATAACTATAAAACACTAATCCCATCATGTGTGGGTTTGTTTTGATTTAGTTCATTATGGGAACCCACGTTCTGCCATTGTAGCTCTATAGTACAAGGATGGCAATGTTTTCACCATGAGCAATTTATCTTGCAAAGTAAGTGTCCTGAGGTTAAAAGCTTTGTTGAGGAGGTGTGTGCATTGTCATTTGTTTTGGAATAAATGAAATCCATGTGTAATTTTAGCATCAGCTACTGATTGTAAGATACAATCTTTTTCCCCCCTTACTCAAAGGATTCTTACAGATAGTCATTTTATATCTTGCCATAAATAGGCAAATTTGTTTGTGTCTTAAAGGTTTGTGGAGATTTCTTAAATTAAAGACTAGGCCCACAATATATAATTGCAGATTGGAAACAGTGGGAATGCTTAATGGCTATAGCTGTCATCTATTCAGTAATCATTTGATTATTCTGATATGAAAATTCAATTTTTTCTACAACATTTGCCTGTGAAGAAATTTCTCTCTCTTTAGCTTCTACTACCCCCAGTGATCATGCCTTTAGCCTTAAAGATTCAAATTGCCTATCATTTCCCTGGGCACTGAAATATTACTTACTCATTTTTGTTATGTCTTTTAAAAGCCTCTGAAGAATCTTATTTACTCTGATTCAGTACATTGGCAGGGACTCTGATTGGCAGGGACTCTGATGCAAACAGGGAGCTTCCCAACCCGCATAAATTTCTGTATTTAATTTCAGTGGCCAGGGAAGCTCTTTATATGCAAAAGGAGCTTCATCCTTTATTGTAGTAAGTTGAAAAACCCGCAGTGCTGTGTACACATAAACCTTTGGACTGGAATAAGATAGAGTATAAGGTAGCCAGCTTGAGTTGCTGTGTCTGTGAGACATAATTGTCCCTGATGTGGAAGGCTGATGCAGATGAAAGCTCCCACACTTTTATTTTGAAACGGGGGCAGGGGAGTTTCAGGAAATATCTGGATGTCATAATATCCACTGGTGACTAATTCATAGTACAGACATGTTCCATTAATACTCTGACAGTGCTCTCATGTCACAATAAATCAAGGGTTACCGTGATTGCAAAGATGAGCTCTAGTTTGCTTCTCCCCTAAGTGTAAGCAACAAACTACAAACCTGAGCTTAGGGCTATATGGTTGTGAATTGTTTTGCTCCGAACAAACTATAATGTTAAGTCAAAGTTTCCCTAGGGTACTAATGCATTTGTGGTCTGTTGCTTCTGCTCATGTTAGGAGAGGAGCAGAGGAGGAACAATCTTTACATTCATGGGAAACTATTAACTATGATTTACCATAATGTGTGAACTGGGCCCCTAAGAGATAACAGACTGACTTGGGAATATAAACATTGTTCAGAGTTGGCATCCCTTAGAAGCACCACCAAATTGTATGTGGTAGATGGGCTGTGAGGCTTTATGACCGTGTAAGAGGCTGTTTGGATTCCCAGATGTAGTCTTTCAAAGTGTTAAGAGTTTTCTCATTGCTGAAAAGGTTATGTACCAAATTAAAGTGAGCATAGTAGAACGAAACCTTGGGGACATTTTTGTTTACTTGGGTCCATTAATTGAGTATGTCAGGGACCTTGGCCAATAAGCAGCACAGCCCAAAAATGTACAGGAGAATATTGCATAAAGTCTGAAATTACAAGGCATATCTGTGTGCATGCACAAGTCTTGCAATTTCAGTCTCTGGCTTAGGTTTGTGGTTTATTTTAACTGTCAAATTTCTTAGCCTGGCCATGCGTTATTAATCCTTGGTCCATCTTCCTTTATTTACACCCAGGTTTTATTATGCGTACTGTAGGGTTCATTCCCTGCTTCTTGTGTGCATAAACTCTATTTTATTTTTGTTAATATCTACAAAACCCATGAAAAGCAAATAATCAAATTCTTTACAAATTAACACATAACTGTATAATGTTGATACAGTGGAAGGAAATACATTTGGAAAATAGCGTCTCAGAAAATGTTCTACAGTATGGGAGTTAGAGCGGCAGTGCGCATGTGTGGCACATGGTGATGACTTGCACAATGAAGCAGGCACCCCAGTGTGAAGAAAAGCTTCAGAGGATATCTGGTGGAATAACTCTGGATGCATCAAAGGTGGGATGCATTTGTTATACAAGGTGATGATGGTGCAGGAATGTCTTGCATTTGAGTTGGCTCAAAGCGTTAGCAGAAGAAAAGAGAGCACCTGCACAATTGTTATTTTTGTTTATCTTAAAAGGCAGTCACATTTGCAGTGATTATATCATAGGGACAGGCTCCACATATAAAGAAGGCAGAAAATTTCAGTAGCATCCTGACCCTACTTGCCCCTTTAGCACCCCCTGTAAACATGAGGAAAGGATGAGAGTCCTAGTGAAGGATGGAGATCAGAATGCTACAGGTGACAGAAGGAAACTGTCTGGGTTGCTGCTGACCTTCAGCATTTTTCTGGATAATGAGGACCTTGGAGTAAATAATGACTATGCCGCCACTTCCATAGGAAGCAACTGAAATCTAACAGGCCAGACCATTTGAAAATTGTCAAAGTGTCTCAAGTATGTTTTCTCCCTTTTCATTTTGCAAACCTCTTTCATGCTTCCTCTTGGGAGTGCTTGATTTCACTGCCCCTCTTTTTTTCCTTAGAATTTTCAAGCATATAAAAGGTTAATAGTTCAATTAGTAAAAGAGGAAAGCATTGTAAGAGGAATATGTTGGAAGAAAATACTGAAAACAGGCGTAGAGGGGGCTTTCTACATTTATGTTTTAAATTTATCTGCAAGAGTTCAGATCCCTCTCCATATAAATGGATTGGCAACAACAGCAATCCCTTGTGGACTCAACAAAATTTCTGGTTGCCCTGTTTGATTGTAAGGTTGCAGGAGTTTTAATATGTACACTCTGGCTGCCAGAGCCAGGTCCCAGAATGTGATCTGATGGCATATGATACAGCTGCTTTGCAGAAGCTAAGCAGATCTGGTGCTGGTCAGTGCTTGCGGCAGACTGCCTGGGAGGTCCATGTACTGTATCTTGAGTTCCATGATGGAAGAAAGGTAGGATATAAAATCTATTTAAATTAATAAGACAAATGAATTACTCTTTGCACCATGATGTCAGCTTGTCAGAAGAGGGAGCTGTTGGCCTGCTGTCTGCGGTGCGTAGCCACCATCATTGCAGATGGCCAGGAGGCAATGCTGCAATTACTATCTCAGAAGGATCAGACTCAGCCTGAGGAACATGTCTTCTGGGATAAAGATCAAGCTATAATCAAACTGCTTTCATTCACTTCTTTGCCTACCTGTTTTCTTGCCTCTCACCTCTCTGATCATCGGCTTTTCGGCTCACCAGATTGACCTTTCTGCCTTGCCTCACCTTCCCCTGAGCAGCCTGATTCACTAGCCCTAGTCACATGATATATCTGTGTTCAGTGAATACATGGAGGGGGAAATGAGATCGTGTTCAGTTGCTCTGCCAGTACAAGCACACAGTATTGCAGCTATTGTGCAGCATAAAGTATTGGTTACATAAAAGCTGACTCCTTTTTGAATAAAAATAGTCCAGACCCATAGGTATTATTCAAAGCTTTACTAACCAGAGCTTCTTCAAAACAGGTACAAAAACATCAATGGTACATCCAGAAAGTTGTATAAAGCATATGCATATTCAGGCATAGGTTCTTCTTCTTAAATATATAAAATAATAACTCAGTCTCCCCCATAGCTTTTATTACCCTGCATCCATCTTAAGGCTTTGCAGCTCCTAGAGAGGCTCATTTTCTCACACCCTTCTCCCACTGTGTCCGGGAACAAAAGATAAAGGCAACTCCTTTTCAAAATGAAGATTTGCAATTGAATACCCTCACATGATCTAAACACCATGTGAGTGCTAGCAGAGACTATCAACAGTTAATTATCAACTGAGTTAGAAGCTTTGAGAGCTTTTTCTTGCTTAGTATACTGCAGTAGAATTTTTCAATGTTAAAACCTTCAGCAATATACATACAGGCATTCTCTACTTCAGTGTGCAATTAAACAATTATACTCAACACACACTTTATTCAGACCTTCAGATGAATGCATGGCGTCCAGGAGCAGGGACAAATGTGTGAACACTCTTTCTTCATTTAACTTGTGAAAAGGTTTACTTGCAGGGGTGGTGGACATTTGACCCACAGAGCTTGCTAGACTAGCATCCCTGACTATTGACTATTGTGGCTGGAACCGATGAGAGCTGGAGTCCAGCAGCATGAAGCGGGAGCTGCAGCTAATGTATCTGTCTTGGGACTCAATCTATGACACTCCCTTTTCAGAGACATTTAGTGGGGCCGATCAGTTTGAAGAGAGGTATGCGGAAGGGTGTGTCAAAGTATAGTAGTATATGCATGGAGCTGTGGACTGATATAATGGAAATGCAAATCAGAAATTGTTCTGAAAGCTGTGTGCGCCTTTGTAAAGAACATATGCTTTTTGTTTAAAAGCATAGATTTTGAACAGCTTTTGATTTGTCTTTATTGAAAAACATATTAGCTAATTAAAATCTTAATCTCTGTTCTGACATGCAGAATATGCACTCTCTTTGTGGAGCATCTCAGCACATTGTTAATAATTAAACTAGTCTTACAAATCCTCACATGTGTTTAAATTCAAGCATACGACTGACTCCCTTGTTTTGCGGCATCCAGACTTCGGTTCATCTTTCAGAAATGAAACTTCAGAGAAACCCTTCTGAACCATTAAATATGCTATGCTGTTTTTATGAAAAGACATCAAATACACTTGGAGAGATGCTCAGTTATGAACACAAGAATGCCATTGTATCAGCGATTGCTGCAACACTCAAAACATTGTTAATGTTGTTCAAGCTTCTTCTAGTAAGTATTCTTGCATTCTAGGTCAATCTTTATTTGTATTTTTGACTGACCATTTGTTCAGTGGGAAAGGGGTACATATTAAGAACAAGGAACCACTGGCACCACAAAGCCTACCCATCCAGCCTGCTGCTGCCCGACCTTTTCCAAAGCCCTGCCCCTCTCCCTCATCCTTAACTGGAAAAATGAAGGAATCAGTTCCATCCCTGAGGTGCTTGGATTGCCTTGAAGTGGCAATATTCAAAGAATCGGGCTGTTGAATCCTTTTTTGCATCTGTCATGCTTGTAAAACAGATAACTTGAAGAAAGGTCAATAGATTTTTCTGCCCAGTGTTGGGAATTGGACTAGATGGCCTTTGAGATACCTTCTGTCACCATAATACTGTTCTCTGTTATATTCTCTGTATCTTGTTATTTTAGTGTGTATGAAAGCCACACACTCACACTTAACGTGCCTGCCTTTATATTCTCCAGTGGGAAAGATGAGGTAAATCCCATATCCCCCTTTTATAGCCAGGGAAATAAAGGGCAGCAAGATTAAGAGAAAGATTTTTCAAAGGTTAAAAGGGCATGTATAGTCCCATAGCTCCAGCAAATTTTCATGAAAATCAGATGCCCAAGGGCCCTTTGTAGTTTCAAAATATCTACCTCTGATTGAATTGAAAGGTCACACGTTAAGACTGTGGCAAAACAGAAATGAATCTAGGCATCCTAGAATGACCTCACACTAGGTTTTAAAAGTACTTTTAAATTGTAGCATTTAACTATTTAAAGCAGTGTTTATATGCTGAATGTTTTTGGAAGCTCTGCATGCGGCTATCATACCATGCTCATTTCGAACAGTCCTGACAGTTTTGCCATTAAAATAGCCATAACAGAAGGAAAGAAGTAAAGAAAAAGAAGAGCAACTAAAATAAGCAGGGTGATAGCTAAATCACAGATAGGAAATCTGTGGCTCAGGTGTTGTTCAACTACAGTTCTCATAATTCCTCCACCTTCTGATGGCGGTTGGGAGTCCAGCAACATAGAATCATAGAATTGCATAGTTGGGAAGAACCCAAAGTGTCTTCTAGTCATGCAGTGCAGGAATTTCAGCTAAAGCATCCATGCTAAAGCATATGGAAGGCCACTTGATCTAAATCTTTCTCAAGGGGAAAAAGCAAAATGATTGGGACTTTCAGGATGGGAAAGGTACTTGGACTTCACTCTTCTCTGACTTAAGTTTCCTTTCCCCAGTAAGCTAAGGTGCCCAGCAGCAGCTGATGCTAAGAAAATACAATTTGTAGGGGCAGTATGGTTTGCTTGAAATTCTTGTTTCGTTTTGTTACTGGGTATATAAAATAGAGAGTGGTTATCCCAGGACCAGCTCTTGAGTTAGATGTCATTCCAAATACTTTAATAAAATGTTCATAGAACCATAGAATCATAGAATCATAGAGTTGGAAGAGACCACAAGGGCCATCGAGTCCAACCCCCTGCCAAGCAGGAAACACCATCAGAGCACTCCTGACATATGGTTGTCAAGCCTCTGCTTAAAGACCTCCAAAGAAGGAGACTCCACCACACTCCTTGGCAGCAAATTCCACTGTCGAACAGCTCTTACTGTCAGGAAGTTCTTCCTAATGTTTAGGTGGAATCTTCTTTCTTGTAGTTTGGATCCATTGCTCCGTGTCCGCTTCTCTGGAGCAGCAGAAAACAACCTTTCTCCCTCCTCTATGTGACATCCTTTTATATATTTGAACATGGCTATCATATCACCCCTTAACCTCCTCTTCTCCAGGCTAAACATGCCCAGCTCCCTTAGCCGTTCCTCATAAGGCATCGTTTCCAGGCCTTTGACCATTTTGGTTGCCCTCCTCTGGACACGTTCCAGTTTGTCAGTGTCCTTCTTGAACTGTGGTGCCCAGAACTGGACACAGTACTCCAGGTGAGGTCTGACCAGAGCAGAATACAGTGGCACTATTACTTCCCTTGATCTAGATGCTATACTCCTATTGATGCAGCCCAGAATTGCATTGGCTTTTTTAGCTGCCGCGTCGCACTGTTGGCTCATGTCAAGTTTGTGGTCAACCAAGACTCCTAGATCCTTTTCACATGTACTGCTCTCAAGCCAGGTGTCACCCATCTTGTATTTGTGCCTCTCATTTTTTTTGCCCAAGTGCAATACTTTACATTTCTCCCTGTTAAAATTCATCTTGTTTGTTTTGGCCCAGTTCTCTAATCTGTCAAGGTCGTTTTGAAGTGTGATCCTGTCCTCTGGGGTGTTAGCCACCCCTCCCAGTTTGGTGTCATCTGCAAATTTGATCAGGATGCCCTTGAGTCCATCATCCAAGTCGTTGATAAAGATGTTGAATAAGACCGGGCCCAAGACAGAACCCTGTGGCACCCCACTAGTCACTCTTCATGTTGTTGATGTTCATGTTGCTGTTCTTATATTTCTACTCTACTTTTCCTCCAAGGAGCTCAAGGCACACAGTTCTCTCCCCTCCATTTTGTCTTCCCAAAAACCTTCTTGGTAGGTTAGGCTGAGAGACAGTGACAGGGCCCAGGTCCATGGGACTTCATACGGATTCAAATAGTGATTTCCCAGTTCATATGGATTCAAATAGTGATTTCCCAGTTCAATACTCTTAACCACTGAACTATGCTGTGTGTGTAGAAAACTTTGCACATGTGCACATACACACTTAGACATATCTGATTAGGTCCTTGTCAATGAGGCATCTAGAATTGGAGGTAGGAGTTAATGAAGCTATTGTTTATATGAATAAATGAAGCAAGTAAGTGGATGTAATCAATGAGATGGGTTCAGTTAGTTAAATTTATTTCCTAAAAATCATTAACCATCACCAAACTACAATCAAGTTAAGAGATGCATTTGATCCCTGGTACACTAAATCTCATTTTGTGTGATGCATTTTAATCTCATCATTTGAGCTGCTAGAGCAAAGGCACTATACAGTGGTACCTCAGGTTACCTTTGCTTCAGGTTACATACCCTTCAGGTTACAGACTCCACTAACCCAGAAATAGTACCTTGAGTTAAGAACTTTGCTTCAGGATGAGAACAGAAATCGGGCTCCGGCGGCGCGGCAGCAGCAGGAGGCCCCATTAGCTAAAGTGGTGCTTCAGGTTAAGAACAGTTTCAGGTTAAGTACTTAACCCGAGGTACCACTGTACTTAGATAGCAAACGTAACTGAATGCTCCTCCATACAAAATATTTTCTTCACACAGAGAACTAAACACTGGGAGAAAAAGTTCTAGCCTAGCTATTTCCCTGATATGCTAGTTTTCTATATGAAGACATTGCTTTTTCTGTGAAGGAACAGTTTCAGGTTAAGTACGGACCTCCGGAACGAATTAAGTACTTAACCTGAGGTACCACTGTATATATTAGATAGTTAACCCTATCAGATTCATTCTATTTTATTTTATTTATTATTTATTTATATATGGCACTCAAGGTAGCTTCCAGATAAAACCAAGAATCACTAAAAACAAAAACAATTTTTTTAAAAAAACAATTAAACATTAATAGAATTGAAACAATATACATATTATTATTATTATTATATACTTGTTTATAGGCTTTCTCAATACTGTTCAAAAAGGAAACAGAAGGATGTACTGTATTTTTCCATGTATGACTAGGTTTTTTTCCTTTAAAATAATGTAAAAAATTATGGGGCGTCCTATACACAGATAGTGACTCCCCCATTATCTTAAATCTGAGTCCCCCAAAATAGGGCATGTCATACATGAGGGCGTCTTATAGACAGAAAAATACGGTATTTCAAAAACTTACCTCTTGGGGAATTATACAGGGAACATTGTGATACATATGGAACATATTGGGAGTCTGGATAGCCCAGTCAGTAGAGTTTGAGATTCTTAATCTCCATGTTGTGGGTTCGAGCCCCACGTTGGGCAAGAGATTCCTGCATTGCAGGGGGTTGGACTAGATGACTCACATGGTCCCTTCCAACTCAACAGTTATTTGATTCTATGATATTCCAACAGCCTAAGCCTGTTGCTTAGGCTAGACGTCACAACTCAGTGGTAGAGAACAAATTTTGGATGCCTAACATCCCCGATTCAATCCCTGGAATCTCCAGTTAAAAGTTCAGGTACAGTAGGTGATAGGATACACAACTGCCTGAAACCTTGGAGAGTGACTGACAGTCAGAGTAGTTGACAATACTGGGCTAGTTGGACAAATAGTGTCACCTGGAATGAGGCACCTTCCTCTGTCCCTGATTACTCCCACCAGCTGTCATGGGATGCTTGAATGGCATAGCTCCACCCTGAGATCTTTTTTCACCCTTTTTTGGTCATACTACAGTATAATGGACAATTAGGAGAGTGGAGCAGAATGTTAGGAACTGTCTTTTATAAATATAGATGACTGATATAGAGAAAATGTGCAAGGGAAAAGTTCATATAACATTCAAGTTCCAAACCGTATTCCTTGCCTGAAACTGACAGACTGTAGGCTTATGAAAAATGAAAAGATGAATCACTCCACAAAATGCTCAAATGATTATTTTATGACATTTATTGCTACAGAATGCTATGATGGCAACTAGCATGAATTGCTTTTTTAAACGTTGGCTAAACCACTCTTTTAGCTTCAGCTCTCTTGGTTTCCTTTGGCTCTGGTAGTCAAGAGCTCAGATTCTCCAGAAATTATTAAAGATTTAAATATAATATTTGAATATTACCATCGTGTTTTGCTTTTGATCCCCTCCATCCTCACATAATCTGGATCACCATAGTCAAAGGATGTGAGCTAAATGCACCTTGGCAACAATATTTATTAAAATCTTCAAGGAACCATAATACACGTGTAGCACAGTGGTTAAAGTATTAGCTTAGGAAAGAGTAGAGCCAAATTCAAATCCTTATACAGCCATGAAGTTCACTGGGTGACCTTGTGTTACTTCCTCCCAAAGCCTAACTTTTACTGTGTTGTTGCAAGGAGAAAATGGAGGGAGGGGAGAACAGTGTATGCTATACAGTATTTCATTCCTTGCATCAAATATGGGATGTAATTGTAACAAGATGTAATAATAAACAGGAGTTCTTTTGTGATTTCTCCTCTAAGTTTATTGAAGCATTGGCACTATAGCCTAATCTTTATTGAAGAGGTAAGCCTTTGTCTCGTCTGTACCACTTTGGACTGCATGTTGTGGGTAGGAACTCGCATGACTGGCTGTTCCTTCACAGAAAAGCAATGTCTTCATATAGAAAACTAGCATATCAGGGAAATAGCTAGGCTAGAACTTTTTCTCCCTGTGTTTAGTTCTCTGTGTGAAGAAAATATTTTGTATGGAGGAGCATTCGGTTACGTTTGCTATCTAAGTATGAAACTAGCATGGAGTGGGGAAAACTAAAAATTAATTTTTGTTTGTCAAACCACTTTAAGGTATTTGTGTCACATCAGTCACAAAGCCAACATATTTATTGTGTCATGTGGAAGCTACCTTGTAGGCACAAGTACTATCTTTCTCCATTGCAAGTACTCACCAAATTCATTTTTAAAAAAAACTAAAAGATTTTTGGTTTTTCTAATAGCTTACAGATGTAATGGGGGGAATACTCACTACTTCATGAGGTCGGAGACTTTTAATAGGTTTATATTGCTGCTGTTGGCTCATGTGTCTACAACAGGAGAGTACTCTGTTTCATCGGTAAACAAATTTGGGTATAAAACCAATGCTTGCTAAAGTGACAGGTTTACCCTTCTGAGGCACTTTCATTTTGCAAGTTTGAGTCCATGTGTCAGGTAGCTCCTTGGATTGTAACATGGATGAGTGTTCACAGCGATGTTCTCCTGGTGACATTTTTAATCTTTCATCTTTTCCAGTTAGTGCTTTCCCCCTGATCGCTTTGCCAGGCAGAGGATTGAGTTTTCCTCTTTTCTCTCTCATTTTATATGCGCTGCCACATGGCTTAACAATTTGCAGGGAGGTTGTGAATAATTTGTTCCCTTCACGTCAAACAGACTTTGTGTCACTCCACTGCAGTCAGCTTTGCAGAGGAAAACAGTCAAATGGACAGAATGGTTAGTGACACAGATTATATGCAAGAGCTATCTATCTCTCTGTACACCTCTCTTCCATGTATGTCTGTATGTGTGTTTGTGTATCACACCCACACACAATCACTGTGTGTAAAGGTTCATTCGGTTTTTGTTCTCAAGATAGTATCCCTCAGGTGTCATTTTTGTTGGCAGTGGTCAGTGTACGCTATGTGTACACCTCCATTGAACCCTCATAATGATACTCTCTAACATTACCTGTGAAATCCCGTTTTGCAAATGTTTGTATAACTTTGGTGTTCCAGCACCTCAGTTAATGTTGATGGTATGGCTGTCATGCAAATTGCAGTGCTGAAAAATTTATTTCTTGAAATCTTGAGACTTTATAATTGGTTTAATAAATGGATTGATTAATTGATTGATTATTTAAGTAACTGTGTACAGGATCCAAATGTGGGCTCAACGCATTAATCATCAAAGTGACTGATTCTGAAGGTCAACTTTAAGTTTATTTATTGCCTACCCTTCATCCTAAGGTCCCATGGCAGGTTACAACATTAAAAGGTAAAGGGACCCCTGATCATTAGGTCCAGTTGTGACTGACTCTGGGGTTGCGACGCTCATCTCGCTTTATTGGCCAAGGGAGCCAGCGTACAGCTTCCAGGTCATGTGGCCAGCATGACTAAGCCGCTTCTGGCGAACCAGAGCAGCGCACAGAAATGCCGTTTACCTTCCCACCGGAGCGGTACCTATTTATCTACTTGCACATTGACGTGCTTTCGAACTGCTAGGTTGGCAGGAGCAGGGACCGATCAACGGGAGCTCACCCCATCGTGGGGATTCGAACCGCCAACCTTCTGATCGGCAAGTCCTAGGCTCTGTGGTTTAACCCACAGCGATGAGCCACACATAGTAAATAATCACATGAGTTGTTGACCTTTTCATGTGTTTTCACTATATGTTTTCAGATAGCAAAAGGAACGGTTTGCAATTGTTTAGGAAAACTACAAAATAGCCCCAATTTGCTGGATTTTATTGGCTTTGAATGGCATTGAGCTTCCTGAATTGCTATAGCATCCTTCTCTCTTTTCTTGTTGCAGCTTCTTTGTGGCACAATAGTTAAAGTGCAGTGAGTACGTCTTGGGTATCAAATGTTGTTATTCCAGCCTGCTGAACAGACAATGTCAGTTGTTTGTTTCACTGGGCTCTACGGGCTCCCTTGTTTGTATCAGCTCAGATTCTTTCATCTCACTCTTCCTTTCTCTTTTTGTGGGCAACCATTGTTTGAGGCTCCTTGTTGTCCTGATGAAGCCAGTCCCTTCTGATCAGCGCACTATTCATCTGGCACCCCCTGTGGAAACTATGAGGGTCCATGTAATTGCTTTCGATTGCCTTTTCTCTCCACCGGGCTGGGGAGTGGGTGTGATTTCCGCCCCCCTCTCCAACACATCCCACCACACTCATCTTCCTGTGTTGACTTGATTTCCAATGAGCAGTGGAGCATCAGTCCATTAGGTTGTTTTCTTGCCTCTTGCCCCTCCTCTCTGCTTCTGCTGTTTATACTGTGGAAAGTTTCTCTACTCTGGGTTTTTCCCTGAGTCCACAACTGCAAGGATAACTAGCATTGACAGGAAGGTCACTACACATAGAGAATAAAAGCAAGGAAACATGTCCATCCCATCCCTTGTGCCTCCACCCCCACCTGCTCAGTATCTCTGTCCAATGTGATCTCGTCAGGACACCAGGGACAGCAATGAGCCCCCCCCCCCCTCGAGGCTGCTTCAGGCCTCTCCCAATTACATTTCCCCAAGGGGGGGGGGTTGTCTTGTTTCACATCAAGCACTCTTTAAAGGTCCTTTATTTATTTAGTCATTCATTTTGTTTTATTTATATGTGCCTCTTTGAGCATATCATTTCTGGCAGATGTGATGGGCGTGTGTGAAATTTTAGGGACAGACTCTATGCCAATAATTGGGAAGAATTTTATTCTTTTCCCTCATCCTTCCTTCAGAGCCCAGTCCTGTTCCAGCAGCACCTGGCAGACACAAATACGTGTGTGTGTGTGCGTGTGTGTGTGTATTTTAAAAAGTGGGGATCTCTTTTAATATACTGGACAGAAGGACTCTACAGTTTTATTAACTGGTTTTGATCTATTTGCTTGCTTGTTTTGGGAATTGAAGACGTTCACTGCAGCTAATCCTTATAAACTGACAATCAATTGGCAATCCTTACCTCCACTCAGATGTTCTAATCCCCCAAAGCCTAGACAGAGTTATACTATACTCTCATATAGTGATACTATGAAGCAAACACTTAAATGTTTTGCTGCATTGAGGATTTGGCAGCATCAAGGCAGAGCACTCGAGTTGGGAGGGAGGTGGTTCCATAACAAGTAGTAGCAGTAGTTGTTGTGTTGACCAGTGCTTTCTTTCGGGGGGGGGCACAGGGTTACACATACCCCTAAACATTTTGTGAATCTTTGTACTTTTGTCCATTTACTGTATTTATTTTTCCCGATTTGAACTCTAAAATGGTGATTTTCTTGAGTCAAAATGAGAGTACCCCTAAACATTTTTAAGAAAGAAAGAAAAAAGCATTGGTGGTGACCACAATCAAACCTGCAAACAGAATTTTCTGTATGTGGTTAGGGGGATGCTGGTGGCCCACTTGCAAAAGAAAACACAGATTGGCACAAAATTTGCATGTTTTGTGTCATATTTTGCAGGTGGAGTGGAGGGTCCAAAAATGAAACAGTAGCCACAAACATTATAAAATGGTTGATAGACAGAATGCAAACAAATGAAGCTTTCTCCATAACTGAATGTCCGTGCTTGAAAATCTGAATCTTGTTGAATGTCTGCCTTCCACACAGCTTTACCCTAGTACCAATGTTAAACCAAAGCCTAGCCTATAATCCTTTACTCACCTCAGAGTAAGCAGGTCCCATAAACACAAAGAGACTTACTTACCTATTCAAAAGTAAGTCTCTTTGTGTTTTATGGGACCTGCTTACTCTGTGGTAAGTGAGTAAAGGACCCTAGAGATTCCTATCACAGTGTCCAAACAACTCACTCATCAGTCACAACTCTAACTTCACTCATTGGCTTGAAACACTGAATGGTGGGAGCAGCCAGGTTTGCTCATTTTGCATAAATTACTTCGAAGGGGACATGGACATTTCCTTTCATAGCTCTTTTTTCCCCTAGGAGGGTTATAGACTTGAAAGAAAGAAAGAAAGAAAGAAAGATGAGAATCTGGGGGTGCTGCTGGTTCTAAGGCCCAGTAAATCAGTGCTTGCTGTGCTTGTTGGTGGCCCTGGCCACAATTGAACCCCAACTTTTTTCCAGAGAGCATACAAGGGCTTAATAAATTTCATCGTCTTAGATGAGTTAAAAAGAAATATAGACAGTGGTCCAAGATCATCAAGTTCACTCTGCATAGACTGCTGACGTGTGTACACAATACCCTAAAGAAAAAAGGTGGGTGGGTGGGTGACACTTAGACATAATTTGATTTAATTTTTGCATTATAACATAATGTGTTCTAGCTATGCTTTACATTACTGTACAAAGAGTGAGCCCACACACACATTTCCCCTATTTTTCCTAGTATAAACTCAAGAAGTGCATTGGGAGCTCCAGGTCAGACTGTTGTCACCCCAGCTTCTAGAACCCATCTGACTCCTGACATCCTCTCTCTAGCACTAAGCTTTGGGCCCAGTGCCACATGTTATTGATGAACTTCTTTAGTGTAATGCATGGTCTGTGGATGAGAGCAGTGTACATAAAACAGAGCAACATCCTTTTAGAAATGAGAAGTGAAGGGGAAGGGGGAAAAAACCCTGCTGTATCTTCTGATCCATTCTGCTTCCTGATGGGCTGATCTGACTGGAGCTGTTCCTTGCCCTTTTGCAGTCTCGCTGCAAGAATTTATGAGCATTGCTCTCAACATATATATTCTTGCTCAGAATCTATATCTAATCTGAAAATAAATCACTATATATTCTATTAAACCACCAAGTGCTTTTCTTTTAGCAACAAAACAATTGAATTGGGGGATGGCTTGTTTTATTTTAACCTCCAATTGCTTAGCAACCCCCATTCCTGCCTTTGTAAAGACTCCCAGGAATCATGCAGCCTCAAGGAATGCTTCTGTTGTGAACTTGCCAACATAAGTTTATTAGGGTGGATAAACACAGTTGTTTGAAATATATAGATAGGCGAGATCCGAACGTGTTTGCGTTGCTGTTGTGGGCAGCCATTGTGGCAGCTTTCCAGCCATGAGTTCAGCTGAGCTTCACCGTGAGTGCTAGAAGCTATTTACCCAATTCCTGTGCACTGCTACAGTCAGTTGTGTAACTCTACTATTTGTAGGCAGAAATGTAGCGCAGTCAGGCTGAAATTTGTAGTTTTCAATCCATCACATGTTGCTTGCTGGAGAGGAGAAATTATAGATGTAACAGATTCTTTACCTCTAATTCTCTAAGGCAGAGCTGTAGCCTTTTGTTCCAGTTTCATTGAGGGCAAATATTTTCAGCAGCTATCAGGATTTTGTACTTTGGAATGTGAAGTTCTCAGTAGTGGAAGCAGGTAGATGACAAAGTCCAAAAGCTGAAGCTTTAGAATAATATTCTAATGTCCACTTCAGTACCCCAAAATGTCAGCTGCAAAACTGAAAAGCGGAAAGGAAGTAAATCTTGTCACAGTGAATGTTCAGGATGAAGTTGATTACTGGGGTCCAGGTTTCTATGTCTTATCAGCTGTATTAGGAATATGAAGATATTGCCTACTATGTACTATCTTTATATGTTATATATATCACATGGCCGAAGGAGGCAGGGTGGACCTTGATGAAGCTACCGTCTCATATCTATGAGAAATGTATGTCCATATAGTACAGGACCAAAATATTGTTATGCTTAAGCTTGCAGTGCTATGTTTTGTTCATACTGTGGAAATGTAAATATAACAAATACTAGCTATGGGCAGGCATTCTGTTCTGTCTGTATATGAGAGCTAGTAATCTTGTTTTGTTTTGGTGGTGGGTGTTACTGATATACCCCTGAACCAACTCTGGCCAACAGTTATCAGAGCTGTTCTAAAATAAGTGGAAAGGAGGGATTTGTTTCTCCTCCTCATTTTCCAGCCTCTGGTTATTGTGTACGCTCTCCTCAGGTATTACAGCAGGTCATATGGCTCTCTGCCCTGCATTTCTTGCTTGTTGTGAGAAAACTAATTTGAGGTCACGATGGAACTTGGTGATGCTGCCAAGCAACAAATAGCAGCAGACAGCAGCCCAGAGACCTGTCCATCTCTGCTCTCAAAAGCGCTGAAATACCTACTGAACATCAGGGTTGCCACCTGTCCCTAGCCTCAAAGGGCAGGAGAAATGTTAACAGCTCTTTCCCCTTGTCATGCAGTATGAGTCTGCAGAAATATCAATCTTAGGATCACCGCTGACATTACTGTTTACTTGAGTGTGGCTGCTTTTGAAAAGAAAATGAGTACAGGTGAGCCGATCTCATTTTGTCAGAGGGCTTACATTGGGAACTTTGAGATTCAGACCAAGCAAGCCTTGTGATCATCCTGAGACTGTTTGTGTTCAGGTCTCGGAACTGGCTATAAGGGCACCTAACATCAGCCCCTGTGACAGGCAGACAATAATTAGGCCTTATCTTGGGACTCAGCTATACAGCTGCAAATAAAACATTTTAAGTGTGTATTAAGTGCAATATACAATGTGACGCTATATGATGATGGCGAGCCTTATGGAAAATTCAAAGTATTTTAAAAAAATGCTTTTTTAAAAAGCATTTTCAGAACGGTTTTTATATGTGTGTAGATTCCATCTTGGTTAGCAGAACAGGTCTTCTTGTTTGCTATAGTTACAGAGAGGGCTCTTGTCTAATGTCCAGCTCCTCCTCACTTTTTTTGCACTCACCCTGGCCTGGATATCACTGATTTCAGACCTAGTCATTATTCTACACTTAATTTAAGTCCAATTCCTGCACAATCACTATGATTAAAACATTCAAGCTCTTGTTGCAGCAGCAGAACACTTGCAAGTGTTTCTGTTTTCTTTATTTATTCAGCCAGTTTTCTCCCATGAGGAAATGAATTGGACTGCTTCAGCTGCTTTAGTAATGTGGGCCGAGCAGTGGTCTTTGTTAAGCAGTATACTGTCCAAAATATGCATGCTAATGAATTATTTCAGAGTAATGGTTAACCCTCCCCAGGTTCCTTCTCTTCTCTGTTCCCCTTGAAACGAAACCTCTAGAGCTTGAATATACACATCATGTAGTCTGCCCTCAATTAAACTGAATATGCCTGTTGGTGCTTCAATGTGTTACACTGGATATAAATGACCAGAAACCAGGCTGTGTTTAAATTAATAACTTCTATATGGCAATGTGCTGTCACTTATCTGCTAGAGGCAGTTACAGCACATCGCCAGGATTTCAGAGTTAACCATTCAGAGCTTCAGTGGAGGGAAATCTATTCTCCTTCTAAGTATGTAAATGTTTACTGAAAAGGAAGCCATTTGTAGTATGACTTGGGTCTGTGTGATTGACATATTTTAACCTTATATGCTCATAACAGAGAATATAATTAAATATTAATGTAAGTGAGGGTTTTTTGGGGGGTGGGGCAGGTGATTCCAGGTGGGGCAGGAGGAACTTCAGGGAATGGAGCAGGAGGGGAAGGTGCATGTTAAACTTCAAATGGCAATTATTAATATTGGAACCATATGCCTTTTGTTCTCCATATCCTCTGGTCACCCAGATGATTACTGCATTGCAATCATAAAGAACAAATTATGCAAAACTGAGCAAATATACTTAATATGCCTATTTTTTATTGAAGAAGTTGATGTTTTCTTTCTTTCTTTCTTTCTTTCTTTCTTTCTTTCTTTCTTTCTTGTTGTCCAGGGATATTAATACCCTTTAGTGCATTTATTTGACAGAAGTGATAAGGGCAGGTCTGTTCTATTTGCAGCTCAGTTGCGGGTTTGCTTGATAATCTTGGGCAAGTCACTCTGCATAGCTGTCTCTTGATGTGTCCTCCCTATTAGACATCTTGCCTGCTCCTGTCTGTGATGTGTTATCATCTGGAAAGTACGGGGTAATCTCTAGTGAGAATGGTGACATTTAATATGTGGAGGCTTTATTTTTTAAATGGGGGTTGCACTGATGGCCTTTCAAGCCATGCTAGCAATTATCATTCAATAAAATGCTTTGAGATCAGTCGCAGAAAAGTTTTAACTAAGAATTCTTTTTAGTTACAACAGTAATTCTAAACACAGAAACAAGTCTTTATATGATACCAGATTTCTCATACATATATATTTGAGACAGGATTTGCTTTTAAGTCAGGCTTGGTCAAAGCAGGTAACAATGATGCCTTGAAACCAATGAGGTTTGTCCCTGAGGAGTGTAGGATTGATGTTGTGATTGCCCTTCGCTCCACCTACCAATCCTGCAAATGTCAAGGTTGTATAGTACCCTTTCTGACTCTTTTGGGTGGCCTTCCATACATCTCTTGAAAACTATCGAATGTCACTTGTTGTCATTATTTGTTTTCTGCTTCCACAGGTCAGCAAAAAAGAAAAGAAAAAATCTACACCACTCAAACACAGCGAGTTTGCCCTTCATCACCCACCCTCCACCCTCCAGACACAAAGCTCTTACGTACTAGGAATTCACTCATACAGATGTTCTAAACAGTTTCTTCAGTTAGGGCTACTATTTAGGATGGGCTTAATAGGGTTTGGTGTAACTGAAAATTCCATATCAAGTAATGCCTATATATTGGGAGATTCTGAGACTGTATGGGCTTAAAGTATAGTCCCAGCTCCTATAGCACTCAATGTGGATTTCCTCCAAGATAAGTATGCTAGGAATTTGCTGCCATGTGAAGATGAGTTACTTAGAACTTGTTTTTGATCCCACATGGGCAAGGAAAATCTGTTTGGTGTGGTTTGAGGGAGTGGGTGGGGAAGAGCTCCCTGTATTAAACTTAGCTTCCTCCTGCTAAACATGCGTCTCAGCTGAGAAGCGTGTTGTTGCAAGGGGAAGACCAATTGGAATAAATGGGAAGTTTACTCCCATTGCTTGTAATAGACACGTCATATCTTCTAGTATCATCTTTTGGGGTGCCAATTGGCTGAAAGGTGCCTATTGTAATGAAGCAAGGAGGGGTGATAATGGGATTGGGGAATAACTAGTGGTCTGTTTTCTGGGCCCCACAAATACCAGGACTTTGTCCTGATTGGCCTTGTTTTTATTCTGCTTTTTGCTTCCTGTGCATCTTCTGGTGGGTGACTTCTCATTCTCTGTTTGGTTATGAAGTTTTTGATTCTTCTTACCAAAGGACCTTTGAGAAGGCCAGATGAAAAAACTTCTAAGAGCTGGATGCAATTAGCAGAAGCAAATTGTAAACAGTTCTTTCATCCTTTGCAGAATATAGGACAAAGATAGGTTTGCCTTTTGCCTAAGGGCACTGCAGCAGTACATTTTTCATTATTTGTTACTACAGTTCGTGTCTGGCAGGACACTATGTTATGTGGGGGACAGGAACCATTGCTACGACCTTTTAAAAAATAAACATTATCTCTTTAAACCTAAGAGGCATCTTTCACTCCAAACTAGAGTCGCCTTTACTTGGAGAATGATGATATGTGGATGCTCACTAGTCATACTCATGAAGAAGAAAATCAATAGCAGACAAGGTGATGCTCTCACTTCTTCTGGAGATAGGTGGTTTCCTACCCCTTCACTATTTCATTGCTGAAAATGAAAGGGCTGTTCTATTAACCAAACTCAGTGGTGTTTAAGTCCCTAACTTGGCTTAAGATCCTGGCTTGAGCTGAATGGACTGACTTATTTAAGTTATTTTTGTGGTGTTTTCACTAAGTTGTAGAACTAGGATAGTTAGGTGTTGGAAAGCAGAAGGCTGCTTGGCCTGAAAATGAACTCAGCCAAAGGGAGCCCCAGTCTTCAAGCATTGATTCGGGGTTCAAAATAAATGCTGAAAGGGTACTGATTCCCCCCTGCCAGCTGGCATTGTCCTCACATTCAAAGACATCCCATTGCCGACTGGCTTGCATGGGGCAGCCTCTGAGCCCAGAATGGAGCAGCTGGCTGACTTTGAAGGTACAGCCTGTACCTTCAAAAGAAAGGTAGCCTATTCGAGTCTCGCCCATACAGGACCACCCTGCAGCCTGGGATGAACCACCTTTGAATGAGGGATTGTGTGGGCTAGCAGTTGTGCAAGCTCATATGATCCCCACCTTCAAAGGACTTCAGGGGGTAGGCTGCTCACCCTCATTCTGCACACAGAAACTGAGCAGCGATATTTGCTTTACACATGCAGCTGTGCTTGGTTTCTCACAACACCCCTAAATGTACACATAATAGTACTTCATAGGAGGAGTTCATAGGAGAATGTTGTCTCATGATGTATAGATGTGGAGCAAGTTCCTTGCCCAAGGGCATCCACCGAAATAAAAGCTAAACCAGGAAGGATAATGTACTTTGTAGTTTTTGGCCTAGATCCAAAGTGGAGATATGTGTGCTCAGGCGAGTACCATGTGTGCTTTCTATTTTCTTCGCAGCAACCCAGTTCCCCAAAGACAAACTGCTAATCAGTGAAAAGGGGCTTGTCTCTTTATCATAGGTAATGGCTGTTATAAAAAATTGATAGCAAATTCTGTCTACATGTGTCACTCACTGTGGTAAATATATTTGGATCTAACCTATTCAGCTCTCACTGCTGTCTAGCAATCATCCTCAACTGATTAACAAGAACCCAACATAAGGGGGTTGGGATTAAATGTAATGAAAAAGCAAAGTAAATTATTATATATTGCTACATTACACAATTTCTTGGTTATTTCCACATCTCCTGCACCTGCCATCTCCTGCACCTGCAATATTGGGTACCAGTCCACCCGTTATTTTTATTTTTACTTTTACTTAAAGGATAATTTAACTCTAGCTATGAGTTTACTCCTATCTTACCTTTGTCAATGAGAGTTTGCCAGACTCGGACTGGATTTGTCCATAAGAGACTCCAGCCAAGATATAGAAGCAAAACAGCAGCCAGTAGGCCTGATCTGTATTGTTGCAACAAGACTTCATTCCGCAACTATAAGTTTCCCAAATTTACCCATAACAACCCTGGGAAAAAACATCATGCACTTGTCATAAACATGTCATAAATTGGGAGTGGTTTTTGGTGGATACCTGAGCACCAGGCCTGCCCTGTCAATCAAATAACCTCTACATTCCTGTCTTTTAGGTGAAACAAAGGTAAGTATTTGCATTTTCCTGTTCTCCCAGACAAGTTAAGCATACCACTTTGTCTTGACTGTGACCCCAGTCCACTGAGGTTTGGTATGCATTATTTTTGAAATGGTTTCCAGTCTGGCACTCAGGGGCAAGATGCCAAGAATTATCACCCAGGCAGTGTGGTCTCATGCTTCAGGGATTACAGCTGCGGCTACTCTGGGTTCAAGCCATTTTCCCTCTGAGTAGAACAACATTAAGGTGAAGGTAAAGGTACCCCTGCCCGTACGGGCCAGTCTTGACAGACTCTAGGGTTGTGCGCTCATCTCACTCTAGAGGCCGGGAGCCAGCGCTGTCCGCAGACACTTCCGGGTCACGTGGCCAGCGTGACGAAGCTGCTCTGGCGAGCCAGCACCAGCGCAGCACACGGAAACGCCGTTTACCTTCCCGCTAGTAAGCGGTCCCTATTTATCTACTTGCACCCGGGGGTGCTTTCGAACTGCTAGGTTGGCAGGCACTGGGACCGAGCAATGGGAGCGCACCCCGCCGTGGGGATTCGAACCGCCGACCATGCGATCGGCAAGTCCCTAGAACAACATTAGAATGGTGTAAATCCATTAGAGGAGTTACAGAAGTTTTCTACGAAAGGGTTTCACTACATTACTGTAAGTCTAAAAAGCTAAGGCTACATACAACGTAACAAAATTGGTTTCAATTGCTTGTTCTCACTTTCCCCTTATTCCCAGCAGGGTTTCTCTGCAAACTTAACTCAGCAGGATTTGCAGAAGCTGACTTGGATGGCTGTAGTACCCATGTTGTTCTTGTTAGGGGGCTCTGTTTTGTAACTCTCCAGGCATATCTTTTTCCGATTGGCTGGGATTGCGGTAGCTGTCAAAATAGAGGGTTCTGATTGGTCACTTGTTTGTCAGTTACTTAAATGGTGGCTGTGGGTTGGCTGCGTGCCTTGTGAATGGAGAAGCCAGAGTTTGGCATGGAAAGCGGTCTGCCCTTATCTATGGGCACGCTTTGGACATAAAAGGAAAGGGAACAGTGGGGCAGTAGGATGGCATAAAGGGGTAGAGGCACACCAGCAGGGGGTGCGAATGGGGCTATTGAGGCAGAGTGGTCCTGATTATCATAAGGGTACCCCCCTCCTTCTTTTCTATATTTCCAGTAACACCTTGCTAATTAGAGCACCATGTTCCATATATAACATAATTCATTTACACTCTAACCTCTTTGGGACAGGCCTACTTTTCTGCTATATGATAATACAGTCAGTTTTGTACTACATACAATTTTAATTCGGTGCTTAGGTAAATATAATAGGAACAGAGTTATAGCTGAAATAATATTTTGGGGAAAATTTATCTGGCGGACTGAGTTCTGAGAGCATCAAAGAGAAACCAGGGTTCCCATTTTTCTGTATCTTGCAGAGAGCACCAGTACTTTTGAAAGTTGTGAGATAGAAAGGCAACAGACACAGCTTTCCTTATCACTGTATCCTCAGGCTGGAACACTCTGGCAGGACACAGGAGCCTAGCAGAAACTACAAAAAGTGACAACCCCACACCAGAAGAGCGACTTCCTACTTAGTCATGGAAGGATCTGTCAATTTAGATTGTTTCACTTTCCATTTTTTCCAGTCTTAAATTCAGTTCTTCACAATTCTTGCAATAGTTGTGTTTCTTTTTTTAAAAAAAATCATCTTGAAAATTCTTCAGCATTTTCATGTAAATTTCTCTTAACAAACACATTTTTGTGTGTAGTTTTGACTAATTACACATTTTGGTGAGTCCCCTTCTTTGCATATTTATGTAGGGCACCTTGTTGGAGCAGCGTAAATGGGCTTCCTGGTGCCTGTAGGTGTCTGGAGTCAAAAGGCAGGTACCAGGAAGTTTTTTGAGAATTATTCATACACACCTTTTCTGTTTGCTTGTTCTCCATGTGCAATGGGTCTTTGGTTTTGGGAAACTTTGTACAAGCAAAGTTCTTACTTGTGTTTCTAGAGGAATAACCACATTAGTCCTTCACAGCAAAGTCAAAAGAGAGCCTTGGGGAACCTTAAAGACCAATATATGCAAAGCACCGTGTTCAAGTAAGAAATATTCATTTTATAAAATCATTGTTACTATATAATAATTATAAATATGTCCCCATTGCTTTTTATTATATATCTTTTCTTGTTCCGAAAATAGTATGAGGCAAGGTGGTTTTCTGCCGCTAACAGATTGTCAGTTATTGCTCCACTTCCTGTCCTTTCCCCTCACACATTAAACCTAATTTAATTATTTAAAGTATTTATAATTTCCCCTAACCTGAAGGCCTCAGGGCAGGTGACTACACAGTCCAAATGAAGAATGAAATAACAACATTTTAACAGTGTCTAAAAATAGAGAATTCAGTTAGAAATAAAATTATTATCAGCAACAAAAATTCACATGCCCAGTACATCTCATGCCTTCTCCCAAAAGATGAGCAAAGAAGTATGTCTTCACCTGCCTGTGAAATGACACCAGCGTCATAATGAGACATAGCTCCATGGTGAGGTTGTTCAAAGGCACGGAAGCCCCCTCAGAAAAGGGCCACCCATAGGGTCCTGCCATTTATCTGGACAAATGATTATTAACATCTCCCTCCTGCTCGGCGAGTGGCGCTGTGGGTTAAACCACAGAGCCTAGGACTTGCTGATCAGAAAGTCGGCGGTTCGAATCCCCGCAACGGGGTGAACTCCCGTTGCTCGGTCCCAGCTTCTGCCAACCTAGCAGTTCAAAAGCACGTCAAAGTGCAAGTAGATAAATAAGTACCACTCTGGCAGGAAGGTAAATGGCGTTTCCGTGCGCTGTTCTGGTTCACCAGAAGCGGCTTAGTCATGCTGGCCACATGACCCGGAAGCTGTACACCGGCTCCTTCGGCCAGTAAAGCGAGATGAGCACCGCAACCCCAGAGTCGGTCATGACTGGACCTAATGTTCAGGGGTCCCTTTACCTTTACCTGCTCCGCAATCTATGCTTGCTCTTTTGTTATCTGAGTTCATTGCTTTTGGAACAACAAAATTAAGCCCATACTTCTGAGAGCAGGATGTGTATATGCATATGAATTACACTAAGTTTTGTTGTAACACATGACAGGGAAAGAGTGGGCAAACAACCTGGTTGCAGCCACAGAAATGAAACAGAGGCGCTCTCATTATCAGCCCATCTTGTCACTGGTGGCAGACTCTGCATTTTTAACTAGAGTTTGCATAAAATGTATATACAAGGCACTCTCCAGATATGACACACGCTTCCCCCCAAAAAATTCGTGTCCCAGCAGAGACTAATAAATTTCACATTGTTATTTTGAATTGGGTCAGCAGAAACTTCAAAATATTCTGCAGATCGTTTGATACAGGTTACTTAACAAGGGAGATAAACTAGCACTTGAACACAATTGTAGGAAGAAATGGATTTGCAAAGCCTGAGGCTGTCTCCAGCACGGTAGAATCCATTCTGATATGTGCTCTTCAAAGCTTTATATATTTTGCCAGCCTTAGCATTTTTAATCATTTCACTGGTTACACTATCAAAGTATTTTTTTAAAAAATGAGCAAAATATTTGGAACATTTTATCACAACTATTTACCCTGTTCGTATTTTGCATTTTAAATTGAAGGTCCAAACTATCAGCATTTGTGTACTTTCAATGGTCTGTTATACAGCTCCCAAGAGGTTAAAATAAAATGCAGTTTTCTGTTGTTTTTCAGTTTTAAGGTTTTGTTTTTTAAAATTAGCCTTGAAACCAAGAACTGAAAATTCCTGGCTCTGACTGCTGAGCATTCTCACAAGGATACATTAAAGAGTAGATAAGTCAAAGTGTTAATGGTGCCCAAAGGGAAACATGGCTAACTAGAAGAGACTTGTAGATAACAACCCTTCAGTCTTTTTCGTTTTTTTTAACCTAGTAGAATCCTTGCTCACAAAGAAACACCCTGTACATCACAAATTCAGCAAAAATGGATCTCTTACTGCATATCTCTGCAGTAATAATAATAATTTATTATTTGTACCCCATCCATCTGGCTGGGTTTCCCAAGCCACTCTGGGCGGCGTCCAACAAAAGATTAAAAATACATTAAAGTGATACTTCCAACCCCTTATAGAACAAACCAGGTTGGATAATTTACCATTTTAAAAAAAAATTATTTTCTATATGACCGGCTACACTTCTCCCATACCTTCCAACATCCTGTTGATCAAAATCAAGCGTCTTTTGGTCCAGCACTCAAAAAATGAGCGTCTTTTCATCTGGTTCTCTGGCACCAGCCTGCTGACTCACGCCAGAGTGCTGGACTAAAAAATGGGACAATCCAGGACTGAATCAGAGACTGGATGGCTTCTGTGATTTTGGAATGTCTCACTGAAATTGGGCCTGTAGAGAGGCATGTACTCCCATGCTTTCTGCATTTTTGCATTGCGTTGGGGGATCGGAGTAATAGGATGGTCCATAATTAACATTGCAACTGGACCTGGGGAACCACTGCTTTGTAGATGTGAGGGTGGGAATTTGGTGAGGGAAAGTATCCAGTTAAGTGATTGGCCGCGTGTTCAAGAATGGTTTTTCCCCCCAGACTTGTATACCATTTTCCATGGCTTTTAATAGTACAAATTGTGGTGCTGGCATTCAGCATAGACTGCTTGTTTTAAAGATTCTGTCAACAGCTCTTGGTGTTTAATAATGTCTCACGCTATGTGTGTCACCATTGTGTTTTACTTTAGAACAAGCCTGGGGAACCTTCAACGCTCCAGATGTTGTTGGACTACAACTCCCATAATCTCTTGCCATTCACCATGCTTGTGGTGGTTGATTGGAGTTGGAGTCCCTCAACATCTGGGGGGTCCAGGTTCCCCCAGCCTTGCTTTAGAACTCCCCAAGGATATCCACTTTATTCCATCCTGGGCAAGAAGGACCTTGGCATTATTTGCATTTTAATTGTTTTTGTGTTTTCTTCTAAATTCTAACTGCCCTGGGAAAGCTATTGAGGGGAAGTACGCAAATAATGAATCTTGAGGATGGAGGCTCTTGCCAGCATTGGGGTTGAAGCTGTCTGGTTATGACAGGATAGATCAGGGTAGATAGGGGTGTGGCCCTCAAGCCCTTTTTGGCAGCCCTCAGAAAACATTTGATGCACCCTGTTGAAGCCCTCACACTGCCTTCCCAAAGCTGTGAGGGCTCTTCCTGCCTCCTCCCCAAAGCCTAAGTTGGCACTTTCCTAACTTTGCGAAGGAGTTGGCAGGTCTCTCGGGCCCTGCCACATCCTAATGCCTCCCTCCCAAAGCTGGTTTGAGAAGGCAGCACGAGGGCTGGCAAGGCATCAAATCCCACCCCTGCTCCATGCAACAAGGCAATGAGCTGCTTGCGGGTTCTGTGTTGAAGTATTCCTGCAGCCCGCTTGCTATGGAAAGTTGGGCTATCCTGGGGTAGATGATAACAGTGCTGAAATGGTTAAAAAAATCACATTGCAGTGGATTACAGGCATCCGCAGAACTGAAGTGCATGCTGCTGCAGAGAAGAAAGCCAAACTGTGGGGTGCTTGAGTTTTATTTTTTTACTCAACTGTAAACTAACTGTTTACGGGCTGAGTAACAAATCACTCTCTCTGCTGAAATGGGTTTGCTATTCCCTGTACTTTTCAGTGCATAGAGGTTTCATTTATTAATATATGTAAAGCACTCTGGGGTCCTTGGAGGGAAGCAGGAGAAGAACTGCATCTGAAAAACCTGCTGTGTGCATATGAAATCTGCACTGCGGACCAGAGAGCAGGATCTTGTGCCAAATATGTCTGAACAAATTCATTCTTCTTTGAGTGCACATCATGGTTGCCTGTGAAACGCGTGCTGCCCCCTTGAGGTCTCTCATTTCAGTGCACCCTTGGGAGCTTCAAAAAAATAATAATCAAAAGGATAGATGCTTCTTAGACTTCTGTTAGTAGGTGGGAAGCAGGGCCACCAAACAACTGCAAATTAGAATCCCCTATCGTGATCTTTTTAAAGTTGCTGGAAGAAGATTATATCTGAAATAGTTTTCTGCATGTAACCCAGTAGCAAGCTCCTTATAGAGAAGTCGTATATGTTCAGATTCACTTCTGATATTGGTTGTTAGGGTTGCCAGTTTGCCAGAATTATATAGGCCCAATCTGAATATTATTAGGCCAGGAGGAGGGAAACACTAGATTTTATTTTATTTTTATTTTGCAAATAATGAATATGTGTAAGAAACAACAGTGCACACAATTGCTATTCTGGTGATAGTAGAGCGAGTGCACATCTGTGTGCATCATAACATGGATTAAAGGTAAAGAGACCCCTGACTGTTAGGTCCAGTCATGGACGACTCTGGGGTTGCAGCGCTCATCTCGCTTTATTGGCCAAGGGAGCAGGCGTACAGCTTCCGGGTCATGTGGCCAGCATGGCTAAGCCGCTTCTGGTGAACCAGAGCCGCACACGGAAATGCCGTTTACCTTCCCGCCGGAGCGGTACCTATTTATCTACTTGCACTTTGACATGCTTTCGAACTGCTAGGTGGGCAGGATCAAGGACCGAACAATGGGAGCTCACCCTGTTGCGGGGATTTGAAGCGCTGACCTTCTGATCAGCAAGCCCTAGGCTCTGTGGTTTAGACCACAGCGCCACCCACGTCCCTTAACATGGAATATTCACACCTTAATAAGTGGTAAGATGGTCCTCTCCCCTAGAATATCATTATATATCCCCTGATATTTAGTCAAAGGTAGCAGGAAAGCCCACTGACATCAGAGGACCCTTAGTGTAAGAGACTCCTCCCCTTTTGTTTGTTTAGTTTTGTCTGTTTTTGTTTTTATTGCATTTTTGAAAACTTTAGAGAGAGAGAAATAAATTAAAAATTACACCCAAAACTACAAAAAGAAAAGAAAAAGAGAGAAAAATAATAAAAGAAAAATTACGAGAAAGAGAGAATTAAAAAGATACACACAATTGTTCAAAGGATACAAGCCATAATTTGAATATTCTATACAAAAGGTTCCCAGAAAGAAATTACATTAATATTTTTTCCCTTTTTTTCCTTACAGTTACTTTATTTCTGTTCCACTAAACTTGTTTGAATCCTTGATATGTTAATTGACTTCCCTCTATCTCTTTGCGGCTTCAACACTCCTCATCAGTTATCAATAATCTGTATTCCTTTATTCAAATCAATTTTTTCCATTATATCTGTGAAATTAATCTAAGCACAACCAAGTATTATTTTTGGAACCATATTTAGTCAGATAGTTTTTGAAGCAAACCCATTCCTTTTTTACCTTGTCGCCTGAGTGGTTTCTTCTTAGTTCTGTCATTTTGGCTAGTTCGAGGTACTCACACAACTTCAACTGCCACTCGTCTTTTGTTGGTATTAGCTCACTTTTCCAGTATTTTGCTATTAATATTCTAGCCGCTGTTGTTGTGTAAAGAAACACTCTTTTATATTCATTTGGGATGCTTATCGTTAAAATGCCTAATAGGAAAGCTTCAGGTTTCTTTAAAAATGTATATTTTTGCATTTTCTTTAGTTATTCATAAATCATGTCCCCCTTTTTGGGGGGGGGGGTCATGACCACCACATGTGGAATAAGGTTCCTTCATTTTGTTTACATCTCCAACACTTATTACTGTTATTTTTATTTATTTTGGCTAGTTTGCTTGGGGTCAGGTATAGCACACGGTGAATGTTAAATCTGTTTTCCATAGTTTTTCCCATTTTTCCATCTTGATTGGATAACTAAAATCGTGTGCCCATTTCACCATCACTTCCTTCACCTCCTCGTCCTTAAGGTTCCAATCCAATAGTTATCTATATGTTTTTGATAGTATCTTTTTATTATTTAATAAAAGTTCTTTTTCTAAATTTGATATCTTTGTGTCAAACCCTTTTTTTTTTTTTGTCTGACTTGAAAATTTCATTTAACTGGTGATATTGTAGCCAGTTCACACCTACCTGCTTGAGTTCCTCGTATTTTTTAAATTTTCAATTGATTATTTTCTTCTAATATTTCCTTATAAGTTGGCCAATTAATGTCCATGTTTTTCTTTTTCACTGCTGTTGCCTCTACCGGTGACAACCAGTAAGGGGTTTTGGGTTCCAGTAATTTTTCATTTCTTTCCCATATTGTGAATAAAGATTTCCTAATTGCGCAGTCAGGCGGAGACCACCCCCCCAACCCTGGGCGACACCTGAGTGGAATAATGACTCAAGACAACATGTTATGGGATTAAAATTTGGCCACAACTTTATTAAAGCTTCAGATGTAGGGAGACCTTGGCTTAGGCATTGGGCGTTTATCCCTCCCAGTCCCCGGCTGGGGATCTGGGGAACATCAGGGTTATCCAGAATGTGTGGGGATTGGGCTGGCTCTGGAGAATGTCTGTTCAAGCAGAGAGCCGGCCCCCCATTTTGCCACCATTGCAGGGGAGAGCAATGACAAACTATTGGCGTATGGCCAATGCCTCCCCTCAAAACAAGCCCTTTAAGGGGGAACCCTGGGATCGCCACCGCAGGGGTGGCATGGGTCACCACTTCACCACCCCCCCCCCCAATTTAGGGAAGATAGACTAAAGGATTCCGCCTAAGACCTAAAACTGCCAAAGTTGTGATGTTTTGCTACGGGGAAGGCAAAACCTGCCAATGCAGGAAAATTCCTTTCCGGCCCTTCAACAGCGACCATGATGTAGCAGGGCTCGCGTACCTGTGGAGAAGAGGTTATCCTGTAAAAGAAGGCTTAACTGAGGGATGGCAGGGTAGGAGAAGCTCTGAAGCCAACTGAGAACTCACAGGTAAGTTCTGCCCACTATTGTGTCGGCAGGGCAGTCCCTCCCCTTACCTGGCCAACTCTCTCCTGGCAACGCCTTCCCAGCTGGGATTGGGTAACTGGCAGAGGTAGGCAGCTACCTTCAGATATCCAGCGGGGGGGGGGGGCGAATCCAGGCTGTATTGCCGGGAGCCTCATGGGATTGGGGGAGCTGTGCACAACCACGCAAAAGGCGCCCCCCATTTGATGCAGGGAGCGGTCATTATGTGATTGAGGAATCCTCTATGGACTTTAACTTTATGATATCCCAGATAACTGTGCCAGCCGAATCTGTTGTCCCAGCCTTCAATGTCTAATATGAGAGTCCTCCCCTTTTGGATTTTCCCTCTGCAGCCTTTAACATGTGCACATATTACAGACTGAGGATGGGTTCATTTTCCCAGACTTTAACTTAGTTTGAGGAAATACTCCAAGTCATTCAAAGGGGAGTTTGCAAAGTGGTTCTCCAGCTAGATTCCTTGTCTGTCCCCAAAGTCAATTCACCATTTCATAGGTCCCAAGAGGTCAGCCTGCCTTCATATTTTCCAAATCCCTCATCTCCCAAGGAAAAGACCTGGCACACATTGGATGTCTATAGGGCAGGCGCACGAAAGCTTATACCCAGAACAAACTTAGTTGGTCTCTAAGGTACTACTGGACAATTTTTTAATTTTGAGTGACTAAGACGGTTGTAGTCACTGAATGTCAAAAGGTAACAAGAAGAAATATTCTTTGTAGCTTCTCTCTTCTTCTTCTTCTTCTTCTTCTTCTTCTTGCATTTACATTACAGGTTCATATTTGCATCAGTAGCAAAAAATAAATAAATCCCAATTTGCGGGTCAGACCCTTCTTTGTGTCCTTTGGCAATATTGAGAGTGGAATGGCAAATGTATTTTGAATGCAGTCCTGCATCTGAATTAACGTAGTGGTATTTGTGGGTGGAAAGTTGTGTGTGAGTCAGAGAGAGAGAGAGAGAGATACATCTGTACAAAATAATCCTATTATTTGCGTTTGCAATAACAATAGAATTATTGCAAGTATTGAAGGCTGTGTAGGTCATAAGCATTTTGTTTCATAATCTCATGAAGATGGTGATGATGATGACCTTTCCTTTGTCTGGGTTTTCATGTACCTGTGTCTCGTTCTTATTAAATGTCCTTGTGTTGAAATCTCTTACTAATCTAATCTCCACATGCGGCTGCTATATAATTATCTCATTTTGCAAAATATTGCATCTGTCATCTCCTCTTCCCTCCTCCCCCCTGCTTTCCCTAGAAAGGAAGGTAGAGAGAGAAAGAAAAAGGGAAGCAGAGAGACTGCTGGGAGAAGGAGCAATAATTGCACTTAAGGAACAATTCGTACAATATCAATTTATGCTTCAGCACTGCCAATTGGGTCAGGTAGATTGCCAATTTCTTTATGCTGCACCAAGTTTTCAGCAGGGAACGACACAAAAAGGATCTCCTCGGGAACAGCATCTCAGGATCAGTGCTTTTTGTGCCCGTTATCATTGTGCTGAAATGAAAAGGAAGATGTCGGGGGTGGGGAGGGGTGTTCTTAGCTGAAAGTACGTTATTCGATGGTTTGGTATAGGTCTCCAAATATTACAGATTATTATTAACAAAACGATGCCATTTTAATCATTTGTAATACTCAATGTGGTTTATTGTTGTTTTTTGCTGCATAGTAGCAGAGAACGTTCTTCCTTATTTGTTGGAACATCAGGAAGGCATGCACAGCTATTCTGAATTATATCTTGGTGTTGGTGATATACAGTTATGCTTACTGCACTTCCCAAGAGGTGATAAGGACCATAGTGCTTACCAAGGCTTAGTTCCCTTTAGAAGGAGGTTGCTGGAGGTTATTGGTATTGCCTTATATTGGTGTTTATTTACAAATACCCAGATTGAGCACTGGTAGAGGCCAAGCTGAAAAGAGTCAATTGATAGCAAAAGTTCGCTGTTTCCACATCATCTTCAGGAAGAAAGCCAGCACCCTAAGATACTTACAAAGCTCAAATTGAGCTCCCATCTCTTCCTCTGGGTCTTACTTCAACTGCAGTCTATTGTTCTTTTCGCACGCAAGATACCTTCATTACAAACTTCTCAGCTGGGGGCAGGAGAAATGCCAAAACAACTCTTACTTTCTATAGGAGCCTCAAGCTTTTTCCCAGTCATTCTGGAGCATTTACTTGTGGCATCTCAAAGCACCCGATTGTACACAATCCCAAATTTCAATATAACAATTTGCAGGTAGATAACACAAAATGCTGTTTTCTTTTCAACTTTTCAATGTGGCAACAGAGATAGAAGACACATTGACGCCTGGAGATAAAATTGAAGTATTAAAAAAAAAATTCATATATTCCATTTACTACTATGAATTAAGGTTATGTTGGTCAAGGGCATTTTCTCATCATCTGTGGGGCTGCATTAGTGCAGTATGAATAAAGACTAGGGTTTAAAATGTAAGTACCGGTACTACCTGACTATAGTCCACTCCTGATTTTTTACTACTTATTATGGGAGTAGCTTATTTCTACATTATGTAAAAAATAGGAATTTTGAATCACACAGTCAAGCCACAGTTTAAACAACAACTTCTGTGGTGAAGAAGAAGAAGAAGAAGAAGAAGAAGAAGAAGAAGAAGAAGAAGAAGAAGTTGTTGTTAATGGTCATGACCTAGAAAAAGTTAGGTATCTTCAAACTCCATTCAAAACAATGAGATTTGAATTTGTGGCAGCCATGTTATCCTACTGATGGGACACATCCAACTAACTTTTTCTGGCCTGATGCCAACATGTGAAAATGCTTTAATTTCTATCAAGAGACTGCTACTGGACTAGAGGATTGGATCTCTTTTGCAAGTATTCACCCTTTTGAGATGTTTACACACACACACACACACACACACAGTCCCCTGCCTTAAATATACAGTTTAAGCATAACCCATCTTCAAAACTGAAAATATTTTAAGCTGATCCTTGGTTTTATTTTTTTAAAAAACAAATAAACTGGCTTTTTAAGAACTGTAACTCTTACCAGAGATCTACTTTCCATTACATATGTTCATTGCTCCTGACTAGATTGTGCCTTTTGTCTTTGAACACATTCCGCTTCTGTGTTCTGGCATGATATGAAAATTTCATCTGCAGTGAGAAATGATAATCAGACAAAACATTCTTAGGCTCTGGAAGATGTCAGTTACATGCCAGGATATTTTCCCACTTATCTTTTAATTCTAAAGCATCTTTGTGTGACAGTTTATAAATTAAAAATGTTTCCCACATGACACTTAGCTTCTGTTTCCTATGCATTTCATATAAAGAATTTTCATGTGTGGAATTCAAGATGAATTATGCAAAACCAGAATATCTGGTTTTATGTTCTCCTGAATACTTTTTTATACATTTTGTGTAGCTAAAATTAGGCACTGTATATGTGCATTAATAATACAGAAATGTGTTCTTCACTACAGATGTCTGTCAACTCCAAAAACACTGGTAAGAAATTATGCCAGCTTTAACACATTCACAAATAAATGTTTGGCTAAATCGGTATAGACTGAATTTCAGCTCCAGATCTAATGGATGTTTCTTCATGAAGCCAGATAGCTATCCCACCATCACCAGATATCCTGGCTTCAAACCATTTTTGGCTTTATAAATAAGAAACAGCACCTTGAATTTCACCCAGGAACAAATGGCAATCAAGTACATTTTGTGCAAGACTGGTGTAATATAGTCAACAAAGGGCACACCAGAAAGCAATTTGGCTGCTGCATTTTGCACTAGCTGCAGCTTCCAAGCACTCTTCAAGGGCAGCCCATCATAGTAATCAAAATGGGAAGTGATTAAGGATCGAATCATAGCAAAAACTGGACAAAGATGCTCCTGGCCACTGCAGTTACCTGACCTTTCAGGAGCAATGTTGAGGCATGAAACAGCCCAAAGGTGCAAGCCTGATCCTTCAGAGAGACAGAGAGAGAGAGAGAGAGAGAGAGAGGACAAGCTAAACCCCAAAACCAGGAATAGCTTGTGTAGTGACCAACAGTACGACTGAGCCTCAGGTTGTTAGCCCACACCACTGCTACCAGACAACAGTTCAAGACTTCAACTCTCTCCTTGAGATACAGTGTATGGAGCACATATACATGGGTGTGTGTGCCTGGGTATATATACACGTGTATATGCCATTCAGGCTTGACTACTTTTCTTCAAGAAACACTAAAACGTATTCAAAAATATTTTTTCCATGCAATGTGTTTTTTTCTAAAGCTGTATGGAAATCTGCAAGTATGTTATCTGTGATGACTGCTGGGAATGATTAATGCAGGTCCATGTTTCCCATTTGAGAAAAATAAGATGGATTATATATATATACAGTAAATATAGCTGATTCATTAGCAGTAATCTCAGTTTCTGTATGGCTAAGGGAATACTCTGTAAAAATTCACATTGGCAATGTGGTACTGTGCTGAGGGTGTACACATTTGATGTCTCATGAATATGGGGAGAACATCTGTTTGACTGATCTCTGTATCCTGTTTCTGTGCCCATTCCCTATTGCCTGCAGGGGTTTCTCAATGATACTTAATCTCTTTTTAAAGAACATATGGGCTGAGAAATGGAGCGTTTTGGCAGCTTTGCAATCTTTTTGTATAATCTGTTGCTGAGAAACAGAATTCTTCCCATTTTCCTTTTCCTGCAGCTTCTTCCAGTATCACCATTAAAAGGTTCTAAACTAGATGGAGAAGTTCCGTGTTCGCTAATACTCAGGATGAATAGCTTTTATTTGCCTATACAGTGGTACCTCAGGTTACAGACGCTTCAGGTTACGGACACTTCAGGTTACAGACTCCGCTAACCTAGAAATATTACCTCGGGTTAAGAACTTTACTTCAGGATGAGAACAGAAATTGCACGGTGGCAGCAGGAGGCCCCATTAGCTAAATTGGTGCTTCAGGTTAAGAACAGTTTCAGGTTAAGAACAGACCTCCGGAACAAATTAAGTTCTTGACCCGAGGTACCACTGTAACTGCTAAACAGCATGACTAGTATGATTCTAGAATAGATAACACACATTATTCTTAGGTGCCAGAACTGCACAGCAAAGGTGTCTTGGAAGGAAGGACATCAGAAATGAATGTTTGGTGGAAATGGAGATGGAGCATTAATATAGTTAAACAGGAGAGGACTGTGGTACTTCCAAAGGACTTTGCAGATCTCTTAACACGAATTGTGCTATGATGGAGCAATGGCCAGGTACAGCTTCTCAGGGTTCAGCCCTTCTCAAACCAGAAGTCTAGTCAGCTGAGGAGGAAGTGGAGCAGGTCCCTTTACCCCCAACTGACCTTCACATTCTCAATAAGCCTGATGGGTCATGCACATCCCTGTCCCAAAACTAAAGGTAGTACACACCAACTGCCTAGTTTTCTGGGCAGGTCTCAAACTCTGCTTCCTCTCCTCCAGTGCCAGGGGAGCAGAGGAGATAGTGAGCCAGGCAGGAATTTCAGAGTCCCTGCTGAAGTGCCCAAATAACTATATGTCTACACACAGTCCTCTTTTTTTTCTCTTTAAAAATGTTTAGAGGTACTCTCATTTTGACTCAAGAAAATCACCATTTTGTAGTTCAAATCGGAAAAAATAAATACAGTAAATGGACAAAAGTACAAATATTCCCAAAAGGGGTATGCATACCCCTGCGTCCCCCCAGAAAAAAAAAGCACTGGTTACCCATAAAACCATATGTGTTAGGAGGAGAAAATGCATGGACAAAGCCACTCATTTTAGGACCAGACAAATTTATGGATGATAAGGCTATCAGTGGCTACTAGCCATGATGGGTATGCTCTGCCTCCATGGGCAGAGACAGCAGTGCTTCTGAATATGAGGGATCTGGTTGACCACTGTGAAAGCAGCATGCTGGACTCAATGGTCCATTGCCCTGAGCCAGCAGAATGTTCCTATGTCCCACATTGCTGAAATAGCTGCTGTTTCCCAGCCTCTGTGCTTCTGAGTGCCAGTTGCTGGGAATCACAAGTGGGGGAAATGTTGTGCTCAGGTCCGGCTTGCTGGCATCTAGGGTGGCCTGCTAGGCTATATGGGTCACTGGCCTCATCCAACAATCTCTTCTTGTATTCTCTAGCCTTCCTGAGCCAAGGAAATGGACATATGCACTCATCTTTCCTATAAGAATTTCAGATAGCTTGTCCAACAAGAAAACCCAAATAAAAAACCCAGAGACCTACCTTGTAAAGTAGAATTTTTGCTCGGTTCAAAATGAGCTTGAAATTCTCCAATCTAGAGGGCAGAGAAACTCATGGGGTTGTTTTGTTGAATTCCTCCAGAGGCAGAAAAATGTCTCCAACAATTTCTTGGGAGTGGGGCATACCATTAGGACACAGTCCCCCGCCTCCCAAGTGAGAACAGCAACAACTGTGTTGGCTACCTGTTCTCTGTATTGCATTCTCCACAATGCCCTGGAATTGGTGTCATTCCAGGGAATTGTTAGGAAAGAAATGGCAGCCACCCCCCAAAGAAAGGTGGAGACTGGTTGGAAAAATTCTGCAAAGTCACCTTCTTGTTCTAAGAGGGTGAGAAAAAGAAAAATCTCTTCCTTACAAAAATACCTGCTGAGAAATTTCGCCTCTGCTCTAGGTATAGAAATCTGTGCATTGCTTTTGAGCACAATTGTTTTTCTTTTTCCCTGCTTTATCAGCTTTTTGTGTCTGTCAGCTACAAATATCCTTGCCAAGGGAAAATATTAATGGCCTTTTCAGCTTTGTCCTCTGGTCAGTGGTTCTGGTAGAACCGCCAGGGCTGAGTTTGATTGAATATGGGACTTTGGGTAGTCAGGGATACAAGAACAAGTGCACTAATCTCAACTTCATTAGCAATTTAAACAAATTTGTGTGGCATAAAAGGGGGGAATAGAATAAACAACACACCCATCTGAAATCTCTAGGAGTGTGCAGTGTTTTGTGACTAATGTGAACATAATTACTGTCATGCTTTTAACAAAACTCTTTCATCTCGGAGACAGACACATTCCTTTGGCCATTAATCTCCACAATTGAAGGTAGCAGCTATTCAAAAGATACAGCCTTCACAGTTGAGTATCAATCTGAAGTGTGCATTAGGTGGAATGGTGTGGAAAGGGCAATGCAAACTTGCTGCATCAATTACCACAAGTTTGATACGCATTCTGCTCTTATTCCCACTTCTTAATGTAGGTTCTGAGAACTACACTTTGTCCTATTGTCTAGCTAAGGAATCCTATAGAGATGCAGGTGGATATAGATAATCTTCCACCAGCCATTTGGCCAGAAGATTAAAACCTGAGAGTTGTAGGCAACTAACCTTTACTCACAACAGACCCATTGAAATGAATGGATTAATGCATTTCCACTACACTGACATCCCTGCCACCTCATCCCAGGTGCTGTTGGGACGTGTTTGCAGGAGGTAAGGAAGTTAAGAGCTAAGCGGCGCTTGATAACTTCCTCCCCATTACCCAGCAACCTATTATCTTGGTTTGTTTTGCCTGTTGCTGGCATTCACCTGTTGAGAAAAAACAATGGGAAGGAAGAGGTGGTGGCAAAGATAGGAGCAGCTGGTTCCCATCAGACCGATTGGCCTATGGCCTTATAAAAGACACAGCACCAAGGTGTTGTGGGTTGCTGATGCTTGGCTTCCCTGGCTAGGGTAACACTGAAGTAGAAGACACCAAAGGGAATTTTCACTCTGAGTCACTCCTTCAGGGAGTAACAAATTCACGGGCACAACCTTCTGTGATGTCTGAGAGAATAGGTGATTCCTGAGTTCAAGACAGGAGTGACAGTGGGGAACAGCTGCTGCACTTTGTTGACAGCCTGGATAAGCTGTTAGTAGAGGCCAAGTGTGGTGGAATGTGGTTGAGTAAGCATAGGAGAGGTTGGAGGAGTATAAGCATCCTGCTTCAAGTCAGGAAAGTATGATGTAGTCAAGGATACAGATAAGAAAAGAAGAAGAAGGGGACAAAGGCTTCTGGCTGTCTCCTTTAATGATCCTATCTGGCAGGGAGCTGGTGACTGGACTGCTGATACCCCTAACTTGGTGGTGCTGTTGTTCAGTGACAGATTTGTGCATTATAAGACCACCCTTATCTAGGATTTGATTATTATGGATGAGGCAGCTGGCCTGGTTGGTATATCTGCGACCTCTCAGTTCTTTCCCCCTACTTAGCTACTCAGTTCAGCACCATCCAAGCCCAAAAGCAGGATCCAAGTACAACAGACTTTACTCACCTGCCACTCCTAGCAACTAGTATTGAAAGGCGTACTGCCTTCAACATTAAAGGTTTGATTTTCTTGAAATACATTGTCATAACTGACAGTATTTGTAATGAGGAGACCTGTCGCTATATCTTTCTCTGATCTGCTCTTCTTACAACCAGTCTTTCTCCCCTGTACTAGCTGCTTAACTTGAGAAGATACCTAGAATTGGTGTCACACAGTGGCCGAGAGATTGAGTTGTGAGCCAGAAAACCTGCCACATTTTTTCAGTGGGCTGTGAGAGAACCTCAAGCAGCCACTAGGTCAAATAATTGTCTCTAGAATGCTGCTGCTGCTGCTGCTGTTGTGTGATCATTTTGGCTGATTGGTCAGAGAAAGGGGAGACCAGGCTGTAGGTGGATGGCTGCAGGAATCTGGCATGGCTGCTCTGCCTCTGCAAGGCAGTGTCATTCATGGTGCCCAGAGCTAACTCTCAGAGCAAAAGGATATCCCTTGCTCTGTTTTACTCTATTTTTGTTAAAATGATTTGATTTGACAAATGAAAAGGAAAGCCATTGTGGAAAGAAATAGTCAAATATGCCTTCCTTTCTCCACTCCTCTCCTTAAGTAATGATAGACATACTGTCAGTTCAAGATGTACTCTTCAGAGGTGTCCTGGGGCTCATTCCATGGACAGATCCTGGAAGGCGTTTTCCTTTGCTGATGAAATGCTTCTGCTCACGCAGTCATAACAATTTTGACACTTTGGGCAAGGAGAGAAATTTTGCCCAGCATTGTCCATGGTTGGCAAAAATACAGTTGACAGTATAAAGGAATAGGAGCAACTTTGCCTTGGTTCTAATGCTGCCACATATTTATTGTCTGCAAATGACAAATTTCCAGTTCATCACTTGTCTGTCTGTTTTGTTTTCAAGTTTCTCAAGTTTTGAGATTCTCTCTCCCCTCTTGTAGCCTTGTAGCAACTGTAATCATGATACAGATCTGAAGTAGTGCAGCAGACTTGGGCTCCTATAATTTTGTAAATGTCCACATTTACCAGCAATTCTTAAGATTTCAGGAAAGTAGTGTAAATGCCTGGAATATTTCTGTCATCAGACGATTAGTCATTTACCATTTCTGCAGCGAGGAATAGACGATTCCTGGTCCCTTTCCGTTATTGTACACAATTTGTGAAGCTAAAGAAATACAATGATCTACTGTAATGTTTTGGACTTCTAAGATATTCCACTGCCTCCTGTTGGAAATCAGATGGCTGTCTTCTCTCTCTTGTCTTAATATCTTTTCATTTTAATGAATCACTGAACCAGCTCATTAATCAGAGATCAATCAGTGGATTTTTAATTTGATTTACCTGTGGAAAATTGTGCAGTGGTGACTGTAGTATTGGAGACGATGTGTTGTATTCAACATAGCACTAAGCAGATGATTCCACCAGCACAGGGATTTCTTCTTGTGCAGCAGACTGATCTCTCCCAAATCTGATTTGGGGGTTGCTTGTGGCACATGTAGTGGGAGGCAGGGAAATTCCTATTGCACTAGCACTCTTCCTAGTGTAGCTGTTTAGTTGAATACCATTTTCATTTTAAAAAGGAAACCCATGCCTTGGAGAGATGTAAACTGCCACGTTCGTCTTAACGTTCCTATGATTTCCTTTGACGACATCACCCAGTGATATGTCACAGTGCAGGCTGTGACTATAAAGGTGTATCCTGTATTATAAGATTTCAATGTTGCAAGGTTTTAGGCTGTGTAGGCATGCTCCTGTAACTCATGTTATGTGTTCAAAATGAGAATATAGAAACATAGAATATAGTGTGAATTGAGAGAAAACTGGACTCATTGCTTTGGGGTTTCTTTCTGCCCTTTGGCAACTGAATTGCTTTTCTTTCCAGGCAGCCATTTTTTAAAAAATAAAATAAAATATTGGCACTCTTAATCTGACAGGTGCAGGATGGTGGAGGGGAGACATTTAAAAGATCTTTCCATGGCTGCCAGATGAGAAGTTCTAATTTAAAACGTGGGAAATCAACTATATTTTCTAAAGGGCATTTTTTTAAAAGCACCCCTCCACCATTTTAAAGCCTCCATCACATCTCTAGAATATTTAAAGAGATGTGTAGCCAGAGGCATTTCTTTTGCTCCCACTCCCTGCCTTTCTCTGCACCCAAACTCCCTTCTTTAGGAGAAGTTAGGTTGGTGACCACTAAAAGCCTTTTTCGGTCATGATGCTCTCTCTCTCTGGAACTTGCTTCATCCAGGTGTTTGCTCCCTTGTTGATTTTCAGGAAGCATGTCAGGGCATTTTTCTCTCTTCGTCTTCCCTAAACCATCTTCTACAGGGGTAGATTAGCACTGGTCACTGCTAATTCCCCAGCCCAGCAATTCATGGTTGCTTTGCTGATCTGTTCCACGTCTCCTGGTGCTAATTCCTATGAGCAACCTGTGTTGCTTCCGAGGAAGGGCTGCATTTAGGGGTTTTTTTTATAAACTTCTCTGGTTTACAGTGCCATATGGGGCCACGTCATCAGTCAATTACAAATTCTTCCCCTATCTAAATTAAATGATTTGTTAATTTGGGTGAGTGATCGCTCCATGGCTGGGGAGCTTTGTCTGTGAACAGCTTGCATCCTTTCAGAGACGTATAGTGATTTGGTGCCACTGGATACTTTCCGGGGTTGTTTTCAATTTAGATGCGAATTGAATGAGGAGAAAAATGTTTCTCTTGGCAATTTGATAGGCACTTGCTTTTCTGACAGATGCTGGAGTTTATTATCCCACTGGGACAATGTTTTGTAGTTCAGAATTGCTAATTATTTCAAGAGCCCAGCTATGAATGAGGAGTGGGATGTGTCTGTTGCCAGATAGTGTTTTTGGTCTCATCTGTTTGTTTGTTTGTTTGTTTGTTTGTTTGTTTGTTTGTTTTCTCCGGTGCTTGCAGCACATGTAGTCTCTGCTTTCTTGTGAACATTGGGGACACACTGGCTAATTTATACTTGAGTGTTCGACTCATTCTTTCCTTCTGCTTGGTGGGTGATTCCAGATCTGTGGATGGGAACCGTCTTGATGGTGAATTTTTATTTATTTAATTACAAATTCTCAAGGTTTTTTCTTGCTATTTGTAAGCTGGGTGGTCCACACCTTTGCACTAAAGCTATTTTTTAATGTCAGTTTACCATAACTTTGGTGGCTCTACATCTAAAATGGATAGCTAGGCACAGTGCACAAGTTCCCTTCAATTTCCCTCAGTCTAATCCTTAAAGCTTTGCAAGGCCTCTTAAAATTCCTGGAACTTAGGCAGGGGGAGCTTAGGCTTGAGAGTAGTGGTTTGTCTGCTTGATTGTGTGATGTACAGAGGCATCATAGGATCCAAGCCACAGGGTCTAAATGCAAGTACAACTGAATCCCATTGTACCAGTGATGGGACCCGGCTCAAGCCCAGTATTGGCACAGCAATAGAAACGGGTGCTGCTGCGTCAGCATTCTCTTCCAACCTTATTCATGACTCACTTTCCCTCTGAATAAACATTTCCACTCTATAGTGTGATAACAGGCTATGACTGTGTTAGTTTTTTTTTAGTTTTTTGCCAATCACTTATGCCTGGTATATACTGAAAGGGAACTTGGCAGTGCAATCACTGATATTGCTGAAGTCTGCCACTTCCACAGATTTAAAAAACCTGTCTCAGAAGTTTTGCTGATTTAGCGTGTTTGCTTCTATGTGTATTGCACATCTTAATCATCATTAATTTACTTGTTGCCTTTTACACAATCATCTCAATATGATATACAATAAAAACAGCAAAAAATTAAAAAGAGGTAAAAAAAATCACAACAAGCAAGCAGATACATTTAAAACAGGCATAGGCAAACTTGGCCCTCCAGATGTTTTGGGACTACAACTCCCATCATCCCTAGCTAACAGGACCAGTGATCAGAGATTATGGGAATTGTAGTCCCAAAACATCTGGAGGGCCGAGTTTGCCTATGCCTGGTTTAAAACAATGCAAAACGGACACTTGTGGCAAGGACCCATTTTTCCAACTGGGAAGGCCTGTCTGAGCAAAGATGTCTTAAATTGGTTTCAGGAAAGTGCAGATAGTGGGCACCTGCCATATCACAACAGGAATGCTATTCCATGGAACAGAGGCTGCCACACAAAAAGCCTTGATCCAAGTTACTGCTGGATCCAGGATTAAGTGAAAAAGCTGTGCACAAATTGTCTATTGAAATTATCCACCCTGTTTGTGGACTGAGAAATATGTGGGACCAGTTAAACCCCCAGAGACAAGAGTAATTCTTCAACTGTTTCTTATATGTGGGGTTCACCATTAGCTGTAGTAGAAGCCTACAGCCTGTTTGAGGTAGGAGTGGATCTACTCTGAAACTAATGAAGCTTAAGTTTCAGAGCTGCTAATCCTGGAGGAGCCCCAGAAGTGACTTTAGTCTACATTGCTTAAAAATGTTGCGTCTAGTAGGCCGAATTTGAGCCACATGATTGTTGTATATATTTCAACAATCCCGAAGTCTGAGTCAGTAGCACAGATGTTGTAAAGTTGTGGTGATCTTGTGAAGGGCACTGTATGACAATTCAAGCTTCAGGACCCCAAGAATGTAGGTTGGGGGAGTTTTTGGTGGCTTCTACCCAAATAATATTTAGAAGAATATTTAGAGAATATTCTGAAAAGTTGGCTCTTTTCTAGAGGAGTGAGAAAAAGAAAAATAGAAATTTCTTCAAGAAAAATATAACTTGCCTTCTGATAAATTTTGGCTCTATTTCACATGGCAGTTTCTTTGACCTTTGAGCTGCTGCATTAGGTTAGGCATCTGGGTTATGATAGGAACCTATATTTAGGAATTGTCATATTTTCCCCTTTGAGCACAGAAAATGCTGTGCCTCTGCATTTCTACATGCTCTACCTTTTCTGTGATCCCCTAAGGCAAGGAGCTACAACAGTGCTCAAATTATGACAGCAGGGCTCCAATGCTGGACTGCATATGCCAACTCCTGGATGTGGTTGATGCTTGAAAGCAAAGTTTGTAACCACTCCTGACACGATGGGAGCCAATGCACTTACTTCTGTGGAATAAAATTAAGCATGCTGTGTGCACAATAAGAGAGTGAGTGCTATGAACATCTTACAACAGAGTAAAAGCTACATAATTTCTCTAGCCTTTTTTTCCTGGAGCAGTGATTGAGCTCACCTGTATACATGTCTTGCTCTCCTTTTGCTTTTGGGTGAATAGCCATGCTAAGTCTGCTGCAGCAAAAAAGAAAAGAAAAAAGAAGGGGGGAAAGCCAAGCCAAGCCAACCAACAATTTAAGAGTCCTCCTGCCCCTTAAAATTACAAATGTCATGGCATAAGCTTTTGTGAAGTCTGCTTCTGAGGTGGACTCCAATCCACAACAGAATAAATTAGCTTTTAAGATGCCACGGGACTCATTTTTCTTTCCCTGAGTTCTTAATATATTTCTCTGCACAACAGGATTTGTGTAGGCACACATACACACATTTTGTGCATGCAGCTACCTATACACAAATTCCTGATTTGGTTTTTCAAGCCATAGCATAAAGTATTTGTTCATCAGGCTTCTCATCATCCATTCTGTATTTATTCCACCCACTCTAGCCAGAAGCTGGATTTTTTTAAAAAAAATGTTTGTGATGTCCAAAAGCTGACACAGTGCTGAACAACAAATAAATCCCTTTAACATATATTATTCCCTACCAATATACAAACCAAGGCAGGCCTGGACCTCTGGGCAAAGATGGCTCTTTGAATAAGTAGTTGGCAAATATCAAAGTAATGAATTCTGCATTCTTCTCTCTTCCAGGGAATACTGCTTTTAATCACTATTGTAACATGCAGTATTATTTTGTTACCAGTTCTATATGGAAGCTCAGAGAGGTTACTAAGAATTTTGAAAAGGACAGAATGATGTGAATAGATCTGGTGGGGTCTGGACTCCTTACTAGTGATGGGATAACCAATGCAGTTATTATTTGCAAATTGTTCACTGAGGTTTGAATGCAATGTTATAAACTGAGATGAAAGTGCTGTGTCCTTACAAGTTTTTAAAGGTATCTTTGAACTTATACTTAACAGTACTGTTAGGTTGTCCAGAGACATTTTATCCAATTTCCTCAAAATAGCTCCTCAAAATTTACTCCAGTTCAATTTTCTATAACAGGACACCCTATATGTGGTATAAACTTGATTTTATTACATGTGTTGGTATATGCCTGTGCATGTACTTCACACATGACCTTAAAACACACTTATGAGAGGCAGGAACTTTTGCAAAAGAAACAATCAAGCGCTCTTCCAATGTGTGTTTACCCAGTCTTTATTACCCTCAAGAAAATATGCTCACATAAGAGTGCTCAAAAGGGGGTTATTTATTACAAGAAAGATAGGATACATTTATGAAATGTGCCATAAATATCATGGGCAGCATAAAGCATACATATAAAAATCAATAGTTCCTAGCACATTCACACTCCTAATCTAAAGAAATGAAAGACTCTAATCTACAAGGAAACAAAGTGGGCGAGTGTAACGTTTGTTATGAACTCTGAAAATAGAGATAGGAGCAAAATTATATCTTTCTCGGCTCTCATTAGAGCGATTCTGCATTTGGAGGAATGAAAGGCGATCAGGACCCAAGGTCTGGATTCAGGATTCCAGGATTCCAGGATTCCAGTAAGAGTTAATCTCTCATCTTTTAAAACCAACCAGCAACCCTTCCATGGTCTGATGTCAAATGATGCACTAAAGCTATCACAACGTGTAATATTGAGAGAGATGTGAAAGGGAGCGGAATTTGTTGGAGCCATGCTTAATCCATGGAAAACCTCAATCTTAAAAGGGATTTTGGTTCTCATAGATCAGGGGTCAGCAAACTTTTTCAGCAGGGGGCCAGTCCACTGCCCCTCAGACCTTGTAGAGGGGCCAGCCTATATGTTGCCAGATTATGACCTGCATTTTTGGCAAAAACCCTTATTGGGACCAACCCCAACGTTGCCCAAATGTGATTTTTTTTGGGGGGGGGGTTCCCTCATACACCCACACTGCTTCCTTTGCATTTTACGCATTTACAGTTATTATTTCTCTTGTAGGGTGGGGTGGGGGGGCTGAGGTAAGCGCGACATTCCTGTCAGCCCTGGAGAGCGTTTGTGCATGCGTGGGTGAAGGGAAAAGCTGTTGGCCAAGCTAAGTCAGGCCGGCGCCACTCAAGCAAAGACTTTCTTTTCCCCACGTGAGGGAAGACGAGGCAGTGGCTATTTACCTTTCCATGGCTCGCACCGTGTAGCTAACAAGCAGCCTCCCCAGCAGAGTGCAGAACTGCTTTGGAGTGCAGCCGCCCAGGCGCTCCCCGCTTCCTCTGGAGGCACCTCCAAGCCCCTGCCACCGCAACTGCCCTTCCTGAGGTCAGTCGCTGGCAGCTCCATAGTGGAAATCTGAACTGTAGCTCCTTTTCCCTCATCCCCACCCCGGAAGACAAGATTGCTGCGTGCAACGGATGGAGAAGGGGCTTGTCTTGAGCAGCCGTCTGCCTCACTTTTGACCCCCAAGCCTAGCTGAGTCGCAGAAACCATCGCACGCATGCACTATGCCGGCTGCCTGGATTCCCGGATCGTCCGCAGGCCAAATCTAGAAGGCAATCGGGCCTTAATTTGCTGAACCATATCATAGATGCACATATAAAATGGTAGTGGGAATCACAGAATCACAGAGTGGTGATGTGAAACAGGAAAATAAAAATATTATTTTGAAGCAGGAGTTGGTGACTTTCCTCAAGATTGTCATGAATGTGAAATACCTGGTGTAAATTCCAGCATTTAAAGGAAACAAGGATTGCCTAATATGTCATAAATTATGTCTGTGACTGGTTGACACTTGTTTCTGTTTGGAGGAAATCTGTTGCCCAAGAGGCTGATAAATTACTGGTTTTGAAGCCTTTCCCAGTCACATTCCTGATTTGTCAGCAATTATCAGTGCTTGCCTCATTGCAGTTTCTGGTGTCGGGAACCCTGATCATGCATTCTATGTCACAAACAGGAGTAAGTGCCACAGAGGCTATTCCCATGATGCAACGCAAACAGGCTAATATAGTGGCTCACTGATATGAACCAAATTAAGTTAAGTCAGGCATTCTCCCATTATATTGTTATACATACAAACTGTTTTCCATGGCAGAAAACTGTGTCTCTAAGGCAGGCTTGCATTGTGGCAGCATTGTGTGCTTTTCTCCCTTAATCTGTGATGTTCTCTCTCATCCATTCTTAATGTCTGCTATATCTCATTTCCACTCACTTTGGCATGTCACTTCACACTGATTTTGCTCCCTGCATTCTCTTGTGCCCCTTTTCTTCCTCTTTCCTTGCTCTCCCACATACATGTACTTCCCTTCGCAGCTCTAATTTTAGAACAGATTTCCCCAAGTTACTATGTGTGGGAGTAGGGAGCTAGAAGGTGTTACTCCACTATTTTTTAAAGCATGCCTATTATGCTAGTTGTCTTAGCAGATACAATATTTACACAACCACACGTGTCTGACAGATATCACACCAAAGGTTCCAGAGTAAAATTGACAATTGGAAATATCTTCCAGCATTAGGCATGAATGAATAATGAATACAAGACTGCAGTCTTCTAGAATCACCAGCACTGGCAAATGCATATTTTTGTTTTTTACTAATTTTGGTTTGACCAGTTATAGAATGGTCTTATTGCTACCAGAATAGGCAGCGTATTCTATATATACTCTCTTTGTTTGTTTGTTTGTTTGTTTGTCTTTCTCTTTCACAAAATAACATGTTTTGAATATTGTAGTTTCCATTCCTGCACAGCAGGGGTGTTGAACACTCAGAATGGTGGTCTCCTATGTATCCAGGTGTAAACCCTGGAGAGTACATAGTTGCATTTGGGTCCTGGCAGTTCCTGCGCACATTGGTTGATATTTTAATGAAGTGGGATTTGGTGTGGGCAAATTTCCGTTCAAATTTGAATAAATAGCAAGAAGGCTTTCCATTCCATTCTAGCGTCTGTAGCTTGTGGGGAGTGGGGAAAGTGGGGCAGAGATTAGCTGTAACAAATATTTTTCTGTACTGTACGTAGTTTTCAAAAAGACATATTATGCTCTGCATTTGTCTTTTATTCCAGAAGAGTAGGATCTGACTTCTCCATTTTGTTTGCTTGTTTGGCTGAACTTTTGTTTTGTTTTTTTATATATCTTATTTTAAAAGTTTTTTGCATACAGTATTAATTGCATTCATCCATAACAATTTCACTAGCTTTATAGGGGTTCTTCCAACCCTCGAACTCTCCCCCCCCCTTCCCCCGGTTTCCAATATTTATTTCTACTCTTTTCTGCAACTAAATAAAGGTAAAGGGACCCCTGACCATTAGGTCCAGTCGCGGACGACTCTGGGGTTGCGGCACTCTATAAAATCTCCTTTTTCAATATCTTTTATCAATTTATGTTACAAGTGCTAATCCAACCCTGCTGACATTTTTAAATGTTTGCAATGCTCCTTCATATATTTTATAAAATTAATCTATTCATTTCTATTTTTTGGTCGTCTTGGTGACTAATCTTCCCAGTCAATTTCGCCATTTCTGCATAATCCACCAGCTTCAGTATCTATTCTTCTTTTGATGCCGTTCTTTCTTCCTTCCAACCCTGGGCATGTTTAGCTGACCTTTTGGTGGGCCTACAGAACAAGGACAAGGAGAGGAGAGTAAAGAATGCTAGGATAGTAGGATATCCTAAGTGGCTACAGGAGAGATATGGGGAAATGGGGAAATACATAATACAGAAGCCTTTGACCATATAATCATTTTGTGGTTCTCCTTACATCTCCCTAGGATAAAGCTTTACCGTGACATCCATTCCATTAAATAGGGCATGTTCAAAAGAGAAAATTGCTACTATTTCCCCCTTTTACTTTACTGCCATAAAAAATTGATCCCACATCACATCTTTATTTCAAAGAGTGCTACAAAAAAATTCTCATTTTGCAGTGACAGCTTTATAAAACATTTTTTTAGAAAAAGAAACATGAAACATGTAAAAGGATCATTTAATAAACAGGTTTTCTTGCAAGATGGCCCCCTTTTGGGCAGAGGAGGAGAAAATCACAACATAAACTGTTTTAAATTGCTTTGTTTCCCTTTTGCACATTGGGCAGACAGGGGAAAGGGATTCGTTGGTTGTGACGGCGGTTGAGGAGTTCAGAGAAGGGTCCCTCTAATAGTTAAGTTACTGAGTTCATAAGGCACTTCTTCATTAGAGGCTGTAGGGGTAACTAGAGTACACAAAAAAACAGAATTGCATGTTGAACACTGCAAGAAGTGCTGGTTTAGTCAAATATATGACTCTGAGTCTGTATGGATGGTACATTTTAGCTGCAAGCCACCTTGTGTCCCTGTCAGAGAAAAATGTGAGATATAAGTAGTGGGAATGATGCAACCTGGTGCCTCTTGATATTTTGGGTTATAATTCTCATCAGGCACAGAGGATGCCAGACTGAGGAAGCTTGATCTAGGAAGGGGGTCTGGGTAGATCAGCATTCTTCAAGGCCTCCTCTCCACTGAGTAGCACTTGGATTTTTATTCCACACAGATTCTGCCCCATTTCTTCAGCTATTAGGCCACAATGAATCTGGCTTTCTGTCCATATGGAAGACTGAAGATGGAAACCTTAACATGCTGAGCTGCCCAACACATCTCCCAAACTTCTGAAGAGCACAAGCTTTGCCTGTCCTTCTACATTCATTACAAAGCTGTCTTTTAACCTAGAAGTTTGATAGTGAAGCAATCAGAAAATATTTTTTTAGCATTCTGTGCCCCTTCTCATCACATATAGGCAAGAAATGGAGGCTTGATTGTGTGAGACATGTGGGTGTTTTTTTTAAAAAAGGAATTATAGAAGGATGTGGAGCACTAGGCTGCAAAGGAGCAATGACAGACCTGTAGGTGCAAGAAAAATTGGGTTTTTAATAGGAATGTGAGGTGGAATGCATCATGGTACAATGTGGGATCTTGGGGGAACGCAGACCTGTAAAGGCAACAGAAACATCTAATGGTGGAAACAGGTAGTGTGGTGTGGAAAGAAATGTGGCTGTGGGCTGCCTGAATGCTATTGTACAAAGCAAAGCCACAGAAATCTTATAATCATAGAATTGCAGAGTTGGAAGGGACCATGAGGGTCATTCATGCCAGCGCACTGCAATGTAGGGGGCTCAAACCCACAACCCTGAGATCAAGAGTCTCATGCTCTACCAGCCGAACTATAAGATGCTAAGTAATATGAACAATCCTCTTCAACTATGAAGTCCTTTAAATCAATAGAATTCCACACCAAGTGCCTGGCAAAGTGAGAGGAAGGGCTTCTGAGAAAGGCAGAGATCCTGGAAAACAGCAAGCTGAAAGGAGAGAAAGGGTGCAGAAGACAAGGCCGTTCCTTCTTCTCATCCACTTTTTTCTGATTTCTTAGTGCACTATTACTACAAGAATCATGCTGGCAGTGACTCACCAGGAAAGAGAACTTGGGGTCATGGTGGATAGTGCAATGAAAACGTCAGCACAGCATGTGGCAGGGTTGAAAAAGGCAAACTCTATACAAGGGACTATTTGGGAAAGGAACAAAAATAAAACTCCCAGTACTGTAATAAATCTGCAGCTGCATACAGTGCTAGTTGCCTCATCTCAAAAACGGAAAAAGGTGTAGGAAGGGCTGGCTGAAACAATTAAGGGGTTAAGCAACAGCATTTCTTTATCTATCAATTGGATATCTATCCAATTGTTTATATATCATTTATACACCACTTAATTGTTTGCATTTCTTAAAAATAATCCACAGAAAATGGGACAATAAAAATTATCGTATTTGGAGTCAACCAGCAAAATTGTTTGGCAATAGTTCTAAAACAGACAAATTTCAGAGCAGACCAAATAAATTACCACTTCATATTCATATATATATATATATATGTGTGTGTGTGTGTGTGTATCCCAGCTGTCAGTGTCAAGTGATCTCAGGGAGGGTACAGCTGTAGAAATGCAGCACCAACTCAAGTCAGTAAAAACTGAAACTAGAGATAACCAGTTCACTACATAAAGTGTTTCCCCTGTCCCTCTCACTCCAGTACAGGCCAATGCCACTAGGTGACTCTCTCTCCAAAAGGCAGGAGGAAGGCGTTCAGCTAGCACTGAAAATCAAGCAGCTGCACTTGGATGTGAGGGGTGGAAGGAGGATGTTCCATAGCCAGGGTGCCTCTATAGCAAGTCAATGTGCTTTGATTGGTGGCCACCCTTTGTACAATATATATTTAACTTATGGAATTCATTACCAAGATATGTGGTGATGACCGAATGTCTTTTAAAAGTGATTAGATGAATTCATGGAGTATAGGTCAATCAGTGGCTTTTAAGCATGATGGCTAAAGGCTAAAGATTACACTTAACACCAGCGGTAGGGAAGGATTGTTGCCTTTGTGTGCTCCTTGAGGGCTTCACTGAGTCACTTATTTGGCCACCTTAAGGAACAGGATGCTGCAGTGGACAGACTTTCTATTTGATCCTGCAGTGCTCTTCTTTTTTTCATCCTTTTACACAAACGTACAGACACACTTATTTTAAATTTAATGACTGCAAAGCAGTCATTGTGTTCTGTAGGTCCTTTTATGCTGGTATGGACACCTTTAATAGATTCCCATTCTTTTCAGAGCAGTTAATCCTCAAGAGATTTCTTGGGGGGAACCCTGCAGCAATGGTAACATTTTCTTAAATAAATAATTATGGACACATTTTAATGATTGATGCCTGCCTAGAATTCAAGCAAGCTTGAATATGGGAAGAACCATAGCACCAGAAACAGTCCAAAGTGTCATTTCTGATTAATTTTCTCATAAACCCTTTCACCGAGGTATGCAGCTGTCCTTCTTTGCCATGTTTCTGGAAAGAACAACAGTCCGAAGCACACAAATATGCCTTACTAATTTGTGATATATTTATGGTAACTGGAAAGATAGGGAGAGCTTATAGAGGTTATGGGCTCAGAACAACCCTCTAATGACCTTTACTTTATTCTTCTATACACTGCATGCAGGGACGGGTTAGTGGACAAGTAAAGGATGCTTAAGGTGGCATCTACAGGGGGAGGGGTTGCTGGGGGATTTTCGGCTTCCCATTTCCATCTCTATATGCCATGCAGGAAAAAGAAGAAAAGCTTTGGTCCAATGGAGTGATAAAGAGTGGGTGTCAGTTTGGCCCTCGGCCAGCTTCATTTGTGGACTTTTGCCTCCATCCATTGTCTGCTTTGATTCTACACTAGCTTTTATTGTCTGGGAGCAAGAACCTACACCTTCTGGGAGCTCAGGAAGATTTGTGGGGAAAGGCTTTCACAGGAAAGAACTCTACATTCCATGTATATTGACAAGTTTTCATTTACTGTAATCCTGTTTTGTCCCACTCAGATATGCATTAGAATGCAGCATGCTGTGGCATTGTACATACTGCTGAAAATAGTCTCCTGTCTTATAGGTAGATGCTAAATCATTTGAGAAAAGAACTATGCATTTTTCTCTCTTTGTACAGTGCCTAGCATAATGGGCCCCTGGTGTGTGTTTAGTGCTATGGCATCTGGGATTCACATAATAGTTTGATTTAAAATCCCAAATGTAAACAGCCTATGCTTTAGTTAGTAAGCTGGGGTCATGTTTGTACCTTTTATGTGCTTTAGCTAAATTTGGATTAAAGCTGATTTGCATAATAGCAATTCCACAGTTGTGTACAGCAATACTGCACCCAAACAGAGACTGTGGCTGATAGCAGCCATATAGTCCATTTTCTTTATTATGGATTAATACATCTGGTAGAAGAAACTGGGGTTAGTGCTGGCATAGCTAAGTACACAGTTCCAGCTTCTTTCCAGGCTGCTCCATCTCAGGAACTATTTCCAATATGTGAATAATAATGTGTGGATCAGTGCCTGGAACCAGTGATGGGCTGGATGATAGCCAATGAACTGAAGCTGAATCCCAGTAAGAACGAAGCCCTGTGGGTGAGCAGTTCCCAAGTTCAGAAAATTGGAAGATTGCCTGTTCTTGGCAAGGTTGTCTTCTCCCTAAAGGTGCAGCTAAGTATCTTGGAACTACTCTTGGATCCATCACTGTCAGTGAAGGCATAGGTGCTTTGGGTGGCCAAGAGTGCTTTTTTCAAACTTTGGCTGCTGTGCCAACTACAGTTGCTCCTCTACAGGTATAGCTTAGCCACAGTAGAATAGGCATTGGTGCGCTACACCAGACTGTTGCAATGCACTCTACATGGGACTCCCCTGGAGAAAGGTTTGGAATTTGCAGCTAGTGCAGAATGTTACAGCCCAACTTTTGTCCGCAATAGCTCTTTGCAACGATTCATCAAAGTAGAAGTGTTTTATTTAATAAATTAAAATTTAAAAATCACTATTCTGTGCACTTGACCACAGGCCAGTTTGTATCCAAATGATAGTCCTTTAACACCAGCCTTGCAGTCCCTTCTCTCCTTTTTTGGGACAGCCCACACAGAAGAAGCACATGGTGAGTCTTCAGAACTGTCCTTGAAGCTGCCTGCTTGTGACAGGCTGATGGGGGGTGGGGAGAGAGAGAGACTGCATATCAGATGACTTTCCTGTACTCTTGGAGGACTAATCCTCCATGACAGTTCCTGTGCTAGAGGTTTCATGACCTGGCATAGAAATTCAGTAGACTTGCCTTTTAAAGAGAAATATTAAATCCAGTCTGAGGCGTGCAGCTCTGCACCATATCAGAAGTAAAAGGAATGAGAGAAATTGCATAGAATGTAACCGCAGTATCATGATGCCGGAGGCAGTTGAGTTATACAAAGCTTGTTGGATATAGGTATGGCTTTCAGAAGCTCTAGAATATGCAGGCAGTACTTACTTCCACACCACAGGCCACAATATGGCCCTGTACATTGTCCCTGGCAACATGGAATAAAAGAGCCTGATATGTCTTCATGAGCATGGGGGGTGTATTTTACAACTTACATTAGGGTTGGACATACAGGAAAGAAATCATACCTATCAAAAGCATTTCACTAGGCATCCAGTGTCTGTTCTGTAAGAAGTAACCCATTACCTATTCTTCTGATTTCTTTCTTTGTGCGTAGAACTGCTTATTTGCAACAGCTCAATGCTTTGGCTTCAGAATAAGATGAATTCATTTACTAGAAGAACTATGCCCTTATAAACAGGAATAAGAGATACCACAAACTTGGGGTGGTATAAAAAATATTTAGATCTTTATTCTATACCATCCTAAGGAGCAGGCAGTTATTAGGACTGCAACTTCAAGTAACTTATTAGGTTAATTGATCAAAGCACCATTTTAATTGACAAGAAATACACCTTCATTTAATTGGGAAACATACGTGGGGTTTTTTTAAAAAAAGTTAATTAGAGCAAGAACAGGAGTCCTCATTACCAAGTATTTGCTCATTTGTTGAGCCACAGTAATAGTTTGAAATGAGAATATATATAGAAAACATGAATATTAAGTCAGGAAATCTGTAAGCATATAAGCCAGCTCCTAGGGTCCAAGGCCCCTTTGCCCCCCAATAAAATATTAGAGGGGGCTGCCCCCCAAAGTTGATGGGCATTGCCATTCAAATGGTGTGTGTGCACCGCCAATATTTTATTCAAGTTGTTATCCCTGTCAGGAAAGGCTTTACGGTGGTACCTTGGTTTAAGAACAGTTTAGTTTATGAACAACTTGGATTAAGAACGCTGCAAACCCAGAAGTAGATGTTTTGGTTTGTGAGCTTTGCCTTGGAATAAGAACATGTTCCGCTTCCTGTTGAGTGTGTTCCATTTGTAAATTGAGTCCCCCGCTGCTATGGGAAAGCACGCCTTGGTTTAAGAACACTTTGGTTTAAGAACGGACTTCCAGGATGGATTAGGTTCATAAACCAAGGTACCACTGGATTTACTGTCAGTCTTGGGGGAAACAGTGGGGACTTCTTAGAGCCAAGAGTTGGGATTTGACCAGTGATGAAGTAATATTTTTAAAGTCCAGGAGCTCAGCATGACAGCCACCATGCACACATCCCGAAAAGTCCATAGTCAGGCCCTGCAAGGAAAGCCCCAAAATGCATGCAGCTGTGTTGATCCTTATTTATATATTCAATGAAGCAACAGTAGATAGCATAACTGAAATTTTATTAATATCATTTGCCAGAGGGAACTGGTAAAAGGTGGTGTAGTGGTTGGTATGTTGGAATTTGCATGGTGAGATCTGGTTCATATCGCTGATCAGCCTTGGAAGTTTGCCAGGTGGTTTTGGGCCAGTCACTGAGCCTAGCCCACCTAATGAAAGGGACCATGTGCCAGGGCAGGCCTTGCCTCCAACACCCCCAAATACTGCTCCAACAGATGGCATAATTGCTTTTACTGTGAAAAAAGTACTGGGCACAGCCAACAGTGAATGTCCTAGGAAGTAGTATGACTGGTGTTGAAGTGCCAAGGCTGTTACTAGTTCAGCTCAGCAAAGGAGCCAGAGGCTGGATGAACAAATGAGTATATGTATGAGTATATGTATGGACAGGAGTATATGTATGGACTGGGAAGCCTGCCCAAAAAGAAAGGAGCATTCAATGGCAACAAGCATAGCAATGTATAGCAGGGGGATTCTGAGGGAGGTGTAACTCAGCCAGAAGGGAAAATGGTTAAGGGAGAGAAGGGTTAAATCAACCCTAACCCAGACTTTGTAACTGTAGAATTACCTACAGTTGTGTTAGAACTCAGAGTACCTCATCTTGTCCTGCTTTTCTTTGAGGTACTTTGACGCTGACCTGTTCCCAGCAATCCCAGATGTTGTCGTACTACATCTAGAAACATCTTCTTATGTTACTCTTCCTTACATGTATTTTTCAGACATTTGTATGATAACAGCATAAGATATGGAACCTGGGGATATTTCTGCCTCTGAAAAATTTAACAAAAAAGTGCTTGACAGTTGGAAACTACTTTTTGAAAGAAGTATATCATTGTTCCTAAGTTTCAGTGATGCACATCTTAATATCTGGAGTGTCCCTAACAAATGGACCTCTGTGGGACTTCAATGTAGTGCATAATCATTGAAATGACCCCATTGGTGCCATGCTTTGCTCAGTCAATGATGAGAGCAAATAATTGATGAGAATGGCTATAATACATTTACATTTTAGAAATCATAATCTTACTGAACACATATCTGGAACTGTTGAAGCTTCTTTTCCTTTGTTATCAGTCTTCCAGTTCCATCCCATTTCACGTCTTTTTGTAGAGTTTCTGGATCAGAGATCTCTAGTTATCTGAATTATATTATTTGACAGTGGCAGATGCTGATCAAAATGTAATTGGGGGGTATGTTAAACTCTTGATTTAGAAGTTGTGACCTGTGCTGAAATGTGATGTGTAACTGGGATTTGTAATAAGTAGGCAAGGAAGAGAAATTCAATTTAGTAAACTTTTAAAGACAAAATAACAAATCTGCACTCTCCAAAGCAACATGTGAACTGAAACACAGCTATCCTTTGAAATTGATACTTTCCCCAAAAATTTAATGCTGTTTTCCAACTAGTGTTTACAAAAAATGCATATATTAAAGGGAAGTGTGCATAAAAATGAAGACAGTAGGAGCCAAACTAATGACTTTAAGTTACAAGAAATGAGATTCCAACCAAACATCAGGAAGAACTTTCTGTCAGTAAGTTCTGTTCAACAGTGGAACGGTCCCCCTCAGGAGGTTGTGGGTTGTCCCCCCATGGAGGTTTTTAATTAGAGGTTGGATGGCCATCTGTCATGGATGCTTTTGCTGAGATTCTCCTTGTGCCCTCCATCTTTCCCAACATCAGGGTCTTTTCCAGTGAGTCTTCTCTTCTCATGAGATGGCCAAAGTATTGGAGTCTCAGCTTCACGATCTGTCCTTCCAGTGAGCACTCAGGGCTGATTTCCTTAAGAATGGATGCGTTTGATCTTCTTGCAGTCCATGGGACTCTCAAGAGTCTCCTCCAGCACCATAATTCAAAAGCGTCAATTCTTCGGCGATCAGCCTTCTTTATGGTCCAGCTCTCACTTCCATACATCACTACTGGGAAAACCATAGCTTTTACTATACGGACCTTTGTTGGCAAGGTGATGTCTCTACTTTTTCAGTGGCTTTAGTCTGAGTTAAAACTTTGTTGATTACCACCCAAAGACTCATTGGTGCAGGCTAGGGCAGCAACTGATATGAAGAGGTGTGGCTGAGTGGTAGAAGGCATGCTTTGCACCGCTCTAGGTTCCATCACTGGCATCACTGGAGAGTTAATGCCAGTCTGTATAGACCAACCTTCCACAACTTGGTGCCCTCCAGATGTTGTTGGACTACAGCTCTTATATTCCTAACTCCCATAATCTAATTATCTACTCCATGGCTCTTGTTAGTTCAGTTCCATTGTGTGTTTCAGAGAAATCCAGCAGAAGTGCTATATCTGTGCAGCAAAGTCTACATTCAAGACATCTAAAGGGAGGAAGAGGTGTTTGTTGCATGTTAGAAGAGAAATGGCGGGGGGGGAAGGTTGCCTTTCTGCATCTTGTGTTTGGTTGTATATGGCAAACAAGTCAGCAATGATCAAACATCCCATAAAGAAGGAAGTTGTTGAAAACATCTGCCTATAAGAATTCAGCTATAAAACACAACAATGCAAGTACTTTCCTCCAGCAAGTACCCCCACCTATCTTTTCTCCAGTAATGTATTTCTACTGGAGTTTTACAGGCTGCAATGCATTACATCCGAGGAACGTTTTCAAGCACGGCCGAAAATAAATAAATAAAATCCCCAGACCTATCCAAGGCAACAGTTTAATTCTATTTCCTTGGGTTTGACACTATATCAACTGACACCCGAGAATTCATGATATAAAGCCACAGAGCTAAAAAGGGAAAAATTGTGCTGTTTAGTACAACTCTCTGCATTCTTGCTATCTCTGTCTTTAGTTATCTCTAGATGGTGATGTTGAATACCTCTCTTTTTTTAAAAAAAAAAAAGGAAAATAAAGCACAAGTCAGCCTCATGTGCTGCCTGTAAGTGTTCATAAAAATATACACTTAAACTGACTTTGAAAGAGAGGAATTTACTCTCAGTGTTGTTTGCCATAGGGGCATGACCTTTAAAAAAAAGCTCTGATGGTGAGCGTAGTGTTGTCCAGCTGCCTAAGAAAATCATCTCTTTATTCCCCAAAGTAAGATTCAAGGAGCTTCCCATGCAGGTTCAGACTGTGAAGATTGACAGCAAGAGAATAGAGGTTCCCTTTCCATGACCCACTGCTTGACAGTGAAGAATCCTCCTGTATGTATACAGACAGCAGGCATAGGATCCTTGGTTGTCTCATAGGTCATGATCAGAAGGCTATCCCTAATTATGGATCATGTTAATGTATTTTAATGCAAGCATATTCATTTTTATTCATTGCCTAATTTTTAAACCGCTATTATATCTGTCTTGATAGCAAGAATCCTAACCAGTGTTGTTTAAAATTGTGCCGAATGGTGCAGAGTGAAAATGGTAGTGGATTTCTTTACCCTGATGAAAATTACTGAGAAATGTGCAACAGCATTTGGATTCTACCTTTAAATACCTTGCCTCTAGGAGTAGGGGAAATCCAAACCTTATATTTCATTGGCACTCCTGAACTTGGAGACCAATGTCCAGAGTATCTTATGGACAAAAATGGTGAAGAGTTTCAGAACACCAGCAAGGGAATTGTGCTGATTTTATTGGTGGCAGTGAGGCAGCTGGTAGGGATGAAGGGGTGTCTGCCACTGGCAAACAGAGTCATTTATGACAGCACTACAGTCTCATAAAGAGAAGAGACACAGTAGGTTCTATTAGCACATATCCAAAATCTCATTTTAGAGACTCAGAAGTCAATACCAGAACAAGCTAATGCCCTGTTTATTCAATTACCCTGAGTTTCCAACAGTGCCCAAAGCCAGATGCCAAAGAAATAAGTTTGAACTCTCACCATGTGTTGTTCTATACTAATTGGCTTTGAAAGGAAATTTCCCTTACCCTTCGAAGGCAACAAAGTAGGAACACATATATGCCTGTGAATATGTCAGAGTTCCCCACTGGATTACACTTTGTCTCCCTTTTCTTCCCATAAAGTTCAGCCAAACTCATATTGTCCAATTAGCATTTTACCTCTGTGCACAGTGACAAATATATATGGCTCAAAGGAAGCAGGAAGTAGAGTAATTAATGGGGAAATTGTTTTAAACTGTCAGAGATATATGATGTGAAGATATTTTCATTGTAATTCCTCCCTGAAATAGAAAATGGATAACACACGATTAGAACATAAGACGAATCTAGTGGATCAGGACAATGGCCCTGTAAGTAACCTGTAAGGCAGGGGTAGCTAATGTGGTTCCTTCTGGATGTTGGTGGACTCCCATCATTCCTGACCATTGGCCATGCTGGCTGGGCTGATAAGAGTTAGAGTCTAATCATAACTGGAGGTACCATGTTAGTTACCCTTACTCTAAGGCCACAAGAGTTAAGTTTTTGGTTGACTATAGTTAACTGCTCATCTGTAAAGATCTGCCAGGTGGACATTAGTTTAGAGCACATACTTTGCATGTGGAAGGTTCCAGGTTCAATAATCCTTGACTTCTTCCTTCCTGATCCTTTAAAAGGGCTGCTATCAGTCATAGTAGGCTGTACTGGACCAATATGCACACACATGTAGTGAAGAGAATTTCCCACACACATCTGCATCCAATGAGTAGCAAAGTTTTCTTCACTATTTAGAGATAACCAACCTCACTTCTTGTGTTCATTTTGAAACAGTACAGGAGTAGCTTTCTTGCAGAAGATCTACTGGGGAGGTACAAATACAGTGGTACCTTGAGTTACAGATGCTTCAGGTTACAGGCGCTTCAGGTTACAGACTCCGCTAACCCAGAAATAGTACCTCGGGTTAAGAACTTTGCTTCAGGATGGGAACAGAAATCGTGCAGTGGCAGCAGCAGGAGGCCCCATTAGCTAATGTTTAATAGGTTTTGTGTTTTAATATTCTGTTGGAAGCCGCCCAGAGTGTCTGGGGAAACCCAGCCAGATGGGTGGGGTATAAATATATTATTATTATTATTATTATTATTATTATTATTATTATTATTACCTCAGGTTAAGAACAGTTTCAGGTTAAGAACGGACTTCCAGAACCCGAGGTACCACTGTACAGATAAAAGGGGGGTTACATACATACTGTAACATGATAACTATTTACTGTTTGGAAAAAGGTTCACTGGTATTCATCATCTGGGCCCTTTCACTGAAGTTTCTGAGAAGACTACAAGTGCCAAGGAACTCCATTCCAGCAGAAACTCCTGTCTTTCAGGAGAGCTTCTAGGAACAGGTTATTTCAAACTCTCTTAATGTAGTTTGACATGTTCTCTTGAGCTCCTTCCACTTTCTCACCTCACCACCCCTCACCATATTAAAAAGGTTGAATATAAGATTCAGCATTTTCAGATGCTATACAGAATTCTTTAAATACTGTTTCTTTATTGATCCGCAGTTACTTTCTGTGTCCAGTCTCTCTGTAACCTTGTTTGAGTTTGTGACATTTCTTGGGAAGAGTACAGGCTCTTCCCACTCCCTCATGTCCCAATGCTGTCTAGATATGGAGGGCCTGCTCTTTATTTTGGCTGCCATATGTATGATATGTCTACTTATGCTCTACCAGCACTATTTTCTTGCAATTCCCCTGTTTATGGTTACTTCTCTTTCAATGTGTAACAACACCTGTTTAGAAGAAGTGAGAATTTGAATCTGGAATATATCCTGGGTTCTTTCAGAGTATCCTTATCTTTCTGATTTAACCTGTACATCCAGGAGGCTACTATGTAAGCCCATGTAAAAGGGAGTTTGAGTTGCCTGATCTTTATGACTGGGACTAAACCTATACTTAACTATCCCAACAAATTAGTAGCAGATTTGCTTATTGAATCTGACTGGGATACTGAGACACCACTCTGCCAGTTCCCAGTATGTGTCCACCCCACACCCGGAAGGGTCAACCTTTACCTGTTCAGCAGTTTTCCTGAGAAGCCCAAGGTAGTAATGTGGAATGAGACATATTCATTCTGAACAGAGCACATTGGATTATTTAAACCAGAAAATGCATGTTTATTAAGTAAAACACAGGGTTAACATTGTGACCCATTCAATAAACAGAATAATATACCTAAAACTTGTACATTTAGGATTGGAATATACTCTACCTGATATAACAGACAGGTACTTTCCTTTCTTACACATTGCAGAAGAGCCAACATATTGAGTCAAATTTTAAAGTCTCTGTATATCTTCCTGGCAGAAGAACAGCTTAGACTTCAGAAACAGTGACTGACAGGATCCAGGTGGAAACTGGGGACCAGAGGCTAGGTAACCCCTTAGATCTTCAAGTTTAAAAGACTTGGTTCTTTATTTATAGGAACTTGCCTTTTGAAATTGACTCAATACTAAGCCACAGGTCAGATTATTCAGTAGGGTGAAACAAAGGTCAACCCTGTTTGCAGCATCTTGCCTCTCAGTGGAAGGTAGGAAGAAAAGGTCTGGATTACAGATCACATTTTGTTTGTATTTTCTGTAATTTAACTTCTCAAATCTCCAAGACAAAGATCAATAGGTTTGAGTTGTGTGTACCCATAGCTACCTAAATGCCTGTGTTCCTCACAGTTGTTTCCCCTATAGGCAGAGCAAATAGAGCAGCGACCTCATTACCCACCAACTTCCACTCCCAGGTTTGAGCCACACACAGAGAGAGATAGAGAAAGCTGGGGAGGGCACTTTCGCCTCCATTGTAGCCACTGACCAAAATCTACTTGCAGGCCACATTAGGTCCACCTGTCAGAGATTCCATACTGCTGCAATAGATATATCATTTTAAGGTGGTGTAAGGTGCCACATTGATGGCTTTGATATTTAGTGGTTGTCCTAGAAAAGACCACCTACATAGGCATTATATCAGTGAACATCACACTTCAGTGCTTGCTACAGTGTGCTTTTGCAGCACATACTGAGGCCATTGTTATTCTGATAACACGGCGGCTTCATTCAGGTGAACTGATGAAGCAAAAGTGTGGGGCCACAGCAGACAGGTTCCCTGGTAGATGAATGCTCCCTCCTCTGCTGCATTCACCTGCCAGCATTATTATTGGTTGCTTTTCCTATTTTTAGGAGACCAGGACTAGAAGCCTCTACCAGAAATGACAGAGTGCTTCGGGAAAACCTTATTCACAATCATTTGTTCATATGTTCTACTGTCACTATTTATGTCCTTCCCAATGCCTTTCTGAGGCACTTACTGCTGTAATATAATGTCAGCTACAATTTGGCCAAACACTTTGCATGAGCAGTTGATGGAATTTTAAACCTATGCTTTGTGAGCTTGGTTCGACAGAAGGATAAGCAAACAGAACTATTTGAAAATAATGTGACCTGCAAATGGCAAGGATTGGATTCCCCCTCCCTCTCACTCTGCATTGAGGGTAAAAGTACAGTATGTGACACTGGCAGTCAAGATGCCAAGGAACACAATTTGTTTCCCAACTATATAGCACATGTGTCAGCCAGAGTCTGGCACAGACATAGCTGCTGCAGCATCAGCCTCCTCCCTCCCCTAACTTCATCCCTTGTTCCTTGGAGAAATCAATATCATTCACCCAAACAATAGCACAAGGCTCTAAGGAGATATTGATCTATAGCAGAGTTGGAGAGGGGAGTGTTTGTAACATAGAGATGCTCTTTTGTAAGTGAAAGATAATTACCAGATCATAGGAACACTTGCTGAATAGGACAACATTAAATGGACATCAAGGTGAAGGCCACCAGTGCCCGTGAATGAAGCACTGAAATAACACTTTTCTCCTGGGTCACTGCCTGAACAAAAGCCCCTCCTCCTCCTCCATCTCTGTCCTTGCCAATTTTTCCCCTGTATGTCTGATAAGCTCTCACCCCCCATCTTAATTTTGCATTGTTATATCCCTGTCTTTTTGCCTTCTGCTCTCCTATATTTTATCTCCTGCAGTTTGTAGAGCTGTTATACTCATAGATTTTTGCATCAGTAGAAATAAACTAGTTTAGAAACTGACCTAGCCCACATAAGGCTCAGCACTTTTTACCAATAAGCATCCAATAAAGGAAAAGTTGTAGCGCACCATATTTTGAGAGGAGGACATCAATAACTCTTTGCATTACAAAGAGTCAGACTAGAGTAATCATTCTTTTAAATTGAGGTAACCTTCCTAGGGAGCCTCAACAAATGTTTATCCATTTCATTTTTCAAGGCAAACACAGGGCTTTTGTAGTGCCAAAGTATTTCCCAAAATATCCTCCTTGTTTTCTTTGTGTGCTGTCTCTGTTCACTGTAATCTCTCCACCTTCCCAATATGCTGCTGTTTCAAACCGCCCCCCCCCCCTTTTTTTTAACAATGCTACTGCTTTTTGGGAATAGTCATCTCAATTTTCTTTATTTACTTAGATTGTCCGAAAAGAAGCATACAACCAAATGACCTTCCAAAGCAGATTGGGGGGGGGGGATATTCAATACATTTTAAAAACACAGTAAAGGCAACAAAGCAGAGCAATAGAAAAACTAAAAGCAGATGGAACACACAGTAAAATGAAACACATAAAAAGTTATACAGTATTGCATGCTCGGGTCAGTGAGCCCACTGCCTGGTGCCTTGCATAACTGTATCAAGAAACACAGGACAATGCTCTTGGATCAAAACTTTATTGATTACAGATATAAATTAATTTGGCACAGGCACTGAGTGGTTTCTCACTCACTCAGTCTGCCTGCCTGCTGACTGCTGTCCGGGGGGGGGGTCAAATGTGGGATAGGATTGCTCTATGACATACATCAATTAGGAGCAGCCCATCAGAATCACCACCTTGGGGGGTGCTATGGCCCTCAGCCCCCAGCTGGGCTTATGGCAAAAACATCTCCCCTAGGATCCCTTTAATAGGGCAACCCACTTTCCTGGAAGTGTAAGGCAAAGCCAGACAAAGCCAGTTACTATGAGGGAGGCAAAAACCTCCAGACCACCCTATTAGTCTGGATGCAAAATTCCTTTCTGGCCCCGAATATGGCAACTGCTACTTCCATAGCAAAGTCTTAACCATACAATAATCCAAGAAAATTAGGGAAGGTGAGTGGGAGATCAAAAAGCTGATTGTGGTGCCAGGCTAGGAGATAGATCCCTTTTTATGCAGGAAGAGCAGGCCCAAATGGAAACCAAGACAAGTTTTCCTGTTGGCTCTACCCTTCCCAGCAGCCTCCTAATACCTGCCTGTGACTGGCCAATATCACAGGCAGCCAAATTTGAATTCCCGAGGCCAGAAGAAGAGGAGAACTCTCCCAGGCAGTTGTTGGGAAAGCCAAAACAAGCCGGTCAGTTGAACAGAATTTAGAAATCACATGTGCAATATGATGCCATGACACAATATAGCTAGTTGCATTTGCCTAAGTGACAGTATTACAAAGCTGCTTGAGAGTGAAGGCAATACTTCCAGGATCAACTTTGCTCTCATTCTAGTGAATCCATCCATGTTTTGGGTCAGCATCTGAAAAATTACTGTGATGGCATAAACAACTTTTGCCACTGCCATAAGTCTTGCAAAAAGCACCTCCCCTTTGACTGAGTTCTAATCAAGGTAAAGAAAAGTTGCTTGGGAAATTATGCTCTCCTTTGTAATCTCATTGATAAATGGCTGGATTAGTAGAGAAGATTGATTTCCAGTCTTTCCCCTCTCCATATTAGTATAATGAAAAGTTTGTGGTCTGCTCTTTGATACGAGTACTGGTAGCTAATGAGTCACATCTTCATTTGTTGTAAGAGTTTGGCTTTCTCTGAGGTCACTTCTTCGTGAATTTCTTTGTTGACGTCTAATCTGAGAACATAGTATACTGAAATAGCATTCCACAGAAAAGCTTGTGATGAAAGAGGAACAAACTAGCAGTTGATTTTTGAAAAAATCTTTAGAAAACTGTGTTGTTGGGTGAGAGCCCTGCCACTCCCCAGTTCAGATCATCTATTCAGCAGATTTTTGACAGCATATTGTCCTTGGCATTATTCAGAAATGGTACCATCTTAAAGCCCTTTATTTAAGGAACATTTAAATCATCACTGGTATCATCTCCATGTAGCACTCCACACTGGATATTGACTGCGCTGCAGTCTTGAATCTAGGCAAAGAAGACTCCCGGGGATACCTTTGCAGAGTGATGAGCACCTGGTCTTTGTAAAGAGCTTCAGATTAGCTACATGACTGAGTAACAACACATGTCCCAACAACTATCTGTGTCCCAATAAGAAGAGGTAATTATGGGAGTTCTGGAGTCATTCCCTTGCTTGCTAGTTTGTCCTTTTGATTACAGGTATACATGAATTCCTTGTCAGTAGCAGTACTTATCACTCAGTCTGCTTTTTTTATTTAAAGATCCACTAACAAGGTTCGGCAAGTGTCATAATGTTAATCTTCAAATGGTTAACATAGCATTTAAGTGCCGCCTCTAGTGCATTTATGTCAGCTCATTATTAATGACCTCTTGAGTTGCTCCTAAGTAGCTTCAGAGCAAGGAGAACATTCTCAGAATGAAATGTCTCCTAGCAAGACAATTCAGTATTTCTGGCCAACCTCCCAGTTGTATCATATCATGAAAGGGCGTCGTGGTGGCTTTGAGAGCTTATATGGGATATACAAAGATATGGTTCACTATCAGTAGGCACAAATACAGAATCCTATGGTAGTAGCTTTCTCTCCTTCACTACATTTTTCTGGTTATCCAGCTATCAAAGGAGGCTAGAGCTATCACTGTGCTAAGGGAGAAATTGCTAAGAAAATGTTATGCCTATTTATGCAGCTTATGCCTAGTACATTTAGGCTTAGGGATAACTGAATTACTATGCAATAAAACCTCATGGCTCCTAGCTACTAGATCCAGGTTGATCACTGATTTTGCAACATACAGTGGTACCTCTGGTTACGTACTTAATTCGTTCTGAAGGTCTGTTCTTAACCTGAAACTGTTCTTAACCTGAAGCACCACTTTAGCTAATGGAGCTTCCCACTGCCGCCGCGCTGCCGCCACGCGATTTCTGCTCTCATCCTGAAGCAAAGTTCTTAACCCAAGGTACTATTTCTGGGTTAGTGGAGTCTGTAACCTGAAGCGTCTGTAACCTGAGGTACCACTGTATTAAAATTACATCCCTGTTTAAAACCAGAAAATTAGTAAATTAAACATTTTTGTTGTCCAGACTGTTGTTATATTTTTGTAATACATAGACTATCTTCCTCAAAGGCCTGCTTCACATGGTTTGTTCTTGCTTACACAGCTCATGGTTAGTCTGCAGAGAACTCAGCCACAGACCTGGGTTGATTATGCTAAGCCAAAGCATACCTTACCATAGCTCCAGAAGGACCCATGAAGGAACAATGCTGTTGCGAGCTCCTCCTTGAGAGCCTGCAGGTTCAGGATTGGTTTGTGTACTGTGCAAACTAGGGCCATTGCCTAAGACCATTTATTAAAAGCTTTTCATGCAACTATCATGAAATATATCAAATATATGTGTCTCATGTTGGTTATAAATAATGTACATTTTGTAATGTCTGCTTTTCTTGACGAAATACATAGAGCAACAATCGAGAAAGAACTGGGCCTCTGCTTATGCACATTTTTCTGAAAACAGCATCAGCTGAAACATGCCAAATCCATTCGCAGCTGGCGTGCAGGTGTTTCATAAACATGAATCTGTGCAGAAAGTATCCGAAAAAGCAACCCAAAGGTTAGAAAGCATCCTCCATTAGGAATAGGTATTATCATCTGTTTTTATTTGTTTCCCATCATAAACAGTAGGTATCTTCCATCATGACAATATGCTGCTTGTACTGCTAGATTTTGTTGATTTCAACCAGTACGCTTCCTTGATAACAAGCTTCCTGAGGATTTGGGTCAAGTCTTATTTTAGTCATAAGTTCTGGAGTTGCAGTTCTTTGTAACTCCTGGCACACTTCATAGCAATTTGTGATTTCCTCTAGCCTATGGCCAAATTCTTGAAAGGAAATGTAACTAGGGAGAAAGGAGAGAGCCTAAAGAATAAGTTATAATGTCTGTGTGTCACTGCCAAGTCCTTATATGCATGCAGTTTCCAAAAGGCCTCTTGCACTGGCGTTAAGTGCCTGCCATCTCCAGGCAAGCGCTGGCTTCACAGCCCGATCAGCATGACGTGAAAATAACAGCAAAAAAGAGAACAATGTATCTTAAATAGGCCATTACTGTTGTTGAATACAATCTTGACTTTTTTTATATTAAAAAAAACTCTTTTAAATATTGTCGCTGTGTTTCCAGCTGTTAAAATCAGCCATATTTAGTTATCATAATAACCAAATGCAGCGGTTGATTTGAGCAGCAGGGAGGTGGCCCCATTACTCAGAAGGGTTTTTAAATGATCACGTTTTCTTCATCACAGTGGTGTTTTGTTGCCTATTAAAAATCTCTTTATAGTCTTGGCACCTCTAGCCTGGATGACTGATGTGGCATCTTCCTATTGGCTCCAGGCCATTGGAGGTGCTTAGCAACGCTCAACTTCTACGCTGCTTGAACAAGATGCTAAAGAAAAATGCTTTACAGGCATCTTGTAAGGAACAAAATGGGGGGGGGGTAAAGGGGGAGAGAGAGATCCTGCCACCTCCCCAGAACTTCTGAAAGGAAGTTTAAAAATTATAAGAGAGTGGAAATTTGTTCAATTGCTTTTAATCTGGATTTTGCAACTGGGGGGAACCAGAAGTGAGCAAGTAGGAAAGATGTGGGGTAGACAGAAAATATGGGCAGAGAAGAAAACAACAGGATGGATGCCCAACTCAAATAAAATTGGCCAAGTACGTTAGAAGTAGCTAGGTATGAAACTCCTGGAATAAATGGATTCGCAGTGTAGACTTTGTATGGATGATGCCTCCACGGTTGCCCTAAATTGGATTTGGATTGCTCTTGAATGTCTTTTGGCATCTAGTGTTTCAGGAATTGGCAGTTCATTTAGATACTATAATCTCTTATTTGTGTGTGTGTGTGTGTGTGTGTGTGTGTGTGTTCGTAAGCGTTTATATCCCATTTCTCCATAAAGTTCAAAACATTAAAATGACATAGTAAAATTCCTAATGATAGTATTCCAACTCTTGTGCAGCTATCAATAGGTGACTTTGAAACTACAGCTGGTAGTGTCAGGTATTGGGCTCTTGTGTAGTTGAGCCAAACCAGCTCCTGGAGCTCCAAGAGCATTGCAGTGCCACAACTCATTGACATCTGCCCACTTACACTCCTAGCTACTGGAACAGTCCTCTTCTCTCTAAACTTTTTTTTGTTTGCTTCTTTGTATTCTTGCCATTGTTTATGGCAACAGGCACATTCTTTACCCATTCTTAACAGCCTAATAGAAATTGTTGGCTGTCTCAAATCAAGCCTTATGTGTTGATAATAACAACTGATTCTATTTCCAATGGCTGCTTCCTTTGTGCAAAAACTAGTCAGTTTTAGATATAACTTTATTCTGAATCTGCGATTCTAATTCTTGCTGGAGAGGAATGGCTTGACCTAATTTTTAAATCCAGTATTCTCTGCATTATTTACTGCTTTCAATTCAGCTTTCTCTGCCAGTATGGTGCTGGCAATACTAGCAGCTGAAGAATCCTGGGCAAAATAAAATGTCAGTTGAAGACATTTTGCAGCAATGTTTTCATGTTTTCTTTTTTGCATTTCTTTTAGCATTTGGCATCATGCACAGACCTCACTCAAGCAGCTTTGCTACAGATTTAATCTCAAACTGGGACCTCGTTGCCTCTTACATAGAGATAGGGTACACGGGTACACAGAGGTGCCTGCTTGCACTCCAATTAGTTCTTTGCATTCCAGTAATATCTTAGCCTTAAAGGCTGGTTATTAAGGGGGGCAGATCAGTTTGCAACAGGATAGGAAATTGCATAATGGACCATTCCATAATGTATAGCCAGGGATGGGGAGAGGGAGAAAGGGGCATACCCTACTTCCCCCATTCCTGTAGTACTGGGAACAATAGAAATGACTGGGCATAGGACAATTTTATTGATTCTGCCCACTTCCTATTCTAAGATAGAAATTTATTCAAGTGGGCAGTTAATAGCTCATCGATTTTTCATCATGTTTAACTTTTGAGCTTGCATTCATTTCCAGTGGAGCTTTGTCGTGTCATTTGGTATTTGCTGTTTCATTATCTCCAGTGGGCCTTCGGATAAGGTCCCATTGTTTTCAATTAGCATTCTTGCCATTTGTTTTAGTAGTAGTAGTAGTAGTAGTAGTAGTAGTAGTAGTAATTTATTATTTATACCCCGCCCATCTGGCTGAGTTTCCCCAGCCACTCTGGGCGGCTTCCAATCAAGTGTTAGAAACAATACAGCATTAAAGGGGCACAGTTACCCCATTCAGGTCCAGGGAGTCCCCCAAACCTGCCTGCCCCCTGTCCCCCAAAAACAGTACTTCTGTCTTGTCAGGATTCAACCTCAATCTGTTAGCCGCCATCCATCCTCCAACAGCCTTCAGGCACTCCCACAGGACCTTCACTGCCTTCACTGGTTCTGATTTAAAAGAGAGGTAGAGCTGGGTGTCATCTGCATACTGATGAGCACCCAGCCCAAACCCCCTGATGATCTCTCCCAGTGGCTTCATATAGATATAAAAAAGCATGGGGGAGAGGACGGAACCCTGAGGCACCCCACCCTCTGCTCTTGTGGTGCTCTGAACAATACAGTTTGGAGGGGCAATTTGAGCTTACTGATATAATAATAATCTTTATTGCAGTCCAACGACCCATAACATGGATTCAGAATAAAATACAGATTCATACAGACAACCCCCCCCCCCCAGGGAAGGGAGACCGAAGCGTTATTTGTTTAGTCATGGGTATGTTGATCTTTGATTTGTATGACTACTGAAAGAAACTTTGCCACAGCCACTGTGATATCATTGGACTTGTCGTCCAGAAGATAATCTGGTATAGTAGGCTTCAGATTGACCCAGCCGATTTGCCAATAGTGGTTTAATCAATAGTTCCCTAGCTTGATCATATTGTCTGCAATGCAATAAAATACGCCTCATACAGTCGATGTCCTGAGAGCATACACAGATCCTATTTTGATAAGGGATGCCTCTCAGCCTGCCATTTAGCACTTCTGATGGGAATACATTTAATCTGGCTTTGGTAAAAAGAGCCGATATGTTGGTACAGACAAATTTCTAAGATATGCAGGTGTCTGAAAATCAAACCCATAGTGAATTCCTACTGCTAATGGGCCACAGATAACATGAGATTGAGATTGAAGATCACTATGTGATATGTCCCAGAGCCTTTGCCTCAGAGATTCAAGGGTAGTATCATAGCTCAGATGGTACAGGAGAGAAGGTGGCATACCAATCAAAGTGGCTTTTCTAACCATGATTTTCATCCATGAGCTAGTAAACTTCTCATTGTAACCCCTTCCCTAGGCCAAAGACTGAGATCTTGAGCCAGTATCTCAGGGCAGTCCACCATGCTTTAGTTGATAGAGGACTTTCATCTGTTTCTAAAAATTGTATTGCATTTGGAACAGAATTTGGAACTTGTAGGAGGGACCGGAGAAACTTTGCCTGGAAGCCATCGAACCTGGAGAATGAACCATTGAACCAGACGTTTGAAATGTAGAGGAGTTGAGAGACAGATTTTGCATTAAATACCTTAATGGCTGATGGAACATAATGGCCTCCCCTTGTATAAAAAAAATCGAAGTATAGCCAGTTTGCTTACCTCCGCCTTCTGAGAGCTTACTGAGAAGGTACACAGGATGAGGCAGAGGAGCAAAGGCGACCATGTCTCATGAAGAAAGAAACGGAGTGAACTAAAAGGGGTACTTCAATGGTTGGGAATTCATGAGGACTGGTGGAGAAATTTTCTCACTATTTCATATGGTTTTAAAAAGGTTGCATCTTTCTCGGGATATTTATGAACCAGCTTGAACCCTGCAATCATCATCCAAAGCACTCCTTCATGTGCCTCCTCCATGAGGGGTCAGGAGGGCAGCAACATGAGAACTGGCCTTTTCTGTGGTGGCTCCCCACTTGTGGAATACTCTCCCCAGGGAGGCTCATCTGGCACCTTCATTGCCGATCTTTAGGCTCTAGGCAAAAACATTCCTCTTCTGTCAGGCCTTTGGCTACTTAAACCATCTATGGCCTTTTAAACTGTGGGGGGTGGGGAGTTATTGTTTTGGTTTGTTTTTATGGTATGTATTTTTGTGCTTTTATATTGTAAACTTCCTGTAATATTTGGGTGAAAAGTGGTATAGAAGTCTAATTAATTAATAAACAACAACAACCTATTAAAAAACCCTGCATATCTTGAGACAGACTAAAAAAAAAAAGACTTGGGAGATTCTAACAATTCCAGTAACTAGGGCCTTTTAATCTTGTTATAAACCTCATTGGCAGGGCAGGGATACTGGATGTAGGAAATGGCTTGTGCTGTCAGCTGACACTTCTGATAACATCCCAAAACACATCTGGTTTGTAACCAGTTGCAAATAGAGCTTGAGGTTAAGAGCATGATTTGTGAGTTGTGAAGCTCTGAACAACACTCAGTATGTTGTCTAAGCTACATCATCTCCCCTCATTCTCAGTTCCATATTTACAATGGATAAAGGTAAAGGTACCCCTGACCGTTAGGTCCAGTTGTGGACGACTCTGGGGTTGTGGCACTCATTTCGCTCTATAGGCTGAGGGAGCAGGCATTTGTCCGCAGACAGCTTCCGGGTCATGTGGCCAGCATGACTAAGCTGCTTCGGGTGAACCAGAGCAGCTCATGGAAACACCATTTACCTTCCTGCCAGAGCGGTACCTATTTCTCTACTTGCACTTTGACGTGTTTTCGAACTGCTATGTGGGCAGGAGCTAGAAACGAACAAAAGGAGCTCACTCCGTCGCAGGGACTTGAACCGCCAACCTTCTGATCAGCAAGCCCTAGGCTCTGGTTTAGACCACAGCACCACCATATTTATAATATGGAGGTGCTAATACAGTCGTACCTTGATATTTGAACACCTTGTGAGTCAAACGTTTTGGCTCCTGAACGCTGCAAACCCAGAAGTGAGTGTTCCAGTTTGCGAACTTTTTTGGAAAGCCAAACATCTGGCGCAGCTTCCGCGGCTTCCGATTGAGTGCAGGAAGCCAATCAGAAGTTGCGTCTTGGTTTTCGAACATTTTCAGAAGTCAAACGGACTTCGGGAACAGATTCTGTTCAAAAACCAAGGTACGACTGTACTAGTATAAATTGGAAGGATTATGAAAATAATGTGTGTCAGCTACTTTCTGTGTGGCTAAGTTAAACACTTCATAAACAGAACAGCTGGATAATTGAATGCTTACTCTGAAGTAAGTAACTGTGAGTCTTTTCCCCAGGTGTCGTGGATTGCTGCCCAATTATGATGCAGCCTGAGTCCGTATTAGCCTAAATCCACAGGTCTGATACATCAGTACATCAGATCTGTGACACTATGCTTCATATCATGCTCCCAACCTAGAAGTAGATAAATCTTTCCTGTGCACTGCCAATAAAATGCATTATGTATACAAATTAGCATGGAATTGTTGCATGCCACGCTTTGGGCAGAAATGGCCTATTTTATTCCTTCAGGAAGCTGTATTGGGTCTTATGATGCCAATTATCCCAAGTCAGAGCATCCTAGTTGTGAGGCTAAAGAGAAAAACTAAACCTTGGCTGTAGCCAACATCACAGGTCATTAGGGCTGGAGCCTCCTTCAGGAAGGTGGTTGTTTTAATGCAAGGATATTGACCTACCATGCAGCAGTAGCTTAAAACCATAAAATAAAGAACTCCACTGCAGGACTAGATGGCAAATGATTGGGAAGGAGCATCACAGGCACTGGCAGCTGCGATATGCACATAGAAACTTGTAGGCCTGTTGTAGAAATCACAGTATAGGCTCCAACATGACATGATGCATTTGGCATCAGTGGAGCCAAAAAAGTTTGAAAACTCAATGGATAAAAAAGGGGAGGAAATACATCTACTTCATAGTTGTGCTCTAGAGTTAAGTCTCCAGGCATATCTCAGCCACCTCCATGGACCAAGGAGATCTGAAAATAGGCCTTTTCAAGGGTTTCACTATGTTAAATTCATGTCAGCTCCTGTAACCATATTAGTCCAAGCCCCCACTCTGCTGTAGTGTGCTCCCCAAAAGGTTACATTCAAAGAGTAGAGGATTGTGGGTAATTAGATGCAAATTGAGAAAGACAATATGCCCATATTGCAAGTGCTTGTGATGGGGGCTAGCTTTTAAAAAGTCAGCCTGATTGCCTCTCTGACAATTTGCATAGCATTAACCAGATATATTTTCTTTTTAAACTTGAACTTTTTTTCTTCCAGAGGTCACCTCAAACTAATTACATCCCCAATGCTGCTTCACAAAAGAGGCTCCATGGATGTGATTACAGGGTTTGAAGTGCAACCAGGAGATTTCCCAGTACTGAGGAGGGGAGGGGGTAAAAGGCCACTATCTCTGTGAACTCGGCTAGCTTTTAATGCATAAATTCAGGTACTTTAATTATAGGAGCCTTGCATGTGGTTTTGTTTGTGTAGGCTTTGGAATGTGGCGCTTGTGATGAGTGCAACAACAACAACAAAGTTCGTGCCTCATTGAAAATAAACAAAAGAGTCTATCCACTAATCATACATTTGACTCATGCCAAATTCCAATTTCCAGCTGGGAGCAATTTTACACTGGAATTAATGTAGCCAGGTTGAAATGAATCGGTCATTATTGGATATATGAGGATAATCCAACTTCTAACCAGTCTGGTGTTTTCTTCTCATGCTTGACTCCATCCATACACACACACACACACACACACACAATCCCTTCCTCAGTGTTCATCAAGGGAGCTTAAATTTTGCCGAAATGGTAGCTAGTATAATGGAAGAGGATTAATCCAGACCCGAGGCGTTTCTTACTGAATAATACCTGGAAATGCATACATATGAGAAATCTTATTCTAAAATTCAAAATCCATAAGTAGACTAGGATCCCTCCCTTCTCTGCTTCAAATAGAGGTTGCATTCCAATCCTACATTTTTCAAATAATACTGGCTCCCATAGTTATTAGCATACAGCTGGAAAAAAATATATTCTTGAGCTATAGAACTTCAATGACCTAACTCCACAACACATTTTTGCCTTGTTCCATGGATAAATTATATTTCAAAATACACTGTTTGGAAGCTGGCATTTAAAAAGGGTTTCAGTAAATATTGAAGAGCCATGGCGTGGTAGTGCCTTGCATAGGACCAAGCAAAATGTCGCAGTCATGAGCAAGCTTTGGAGTTCTCCACAACCATTCCTCAGATTATATGCTAGAAAAAAATATAGAGAGGGAAGAAAATGCAAGACATGACATCAAAACCCAGTGTCTGCAGTTTCTAAAAGTCTTGAGATGAAGTGCATAAGGAGTTGTGCAGCCCTGATTTCATTAGCCTCTGTAAGTAGCTAAAATGGCTGTTCTCCTATTATTAGTTGTTGTATTAGTATTTTAGTATTAGTATTATAAAGTGTTTAGCCATTACTGCTTCTTTGGCTTGTCACTATGGATAAAGTATGGCCTTGGGTTTGCATGCTTCCCAGCCACTCTTCTCATGTGGTCATGAAAAGGCGATAAGAAGTTTTTGCTTCCATTTTTATCCTACCACAAACCTGGATAAACTATGGTTAATAATAATAATAATAATAATAACATTTATACCCCACCCGTCTGGCCCCCCCCCCAGCCAGTCTGGATGGCTACGGTTTACTAAAACAAGCTAGTTTCAAGCCATAGTTTATGCAGATGGACCTGTTTTGATAAAATATATAATGATTAAATGTAGTGTAATGCTTGACTATGGCTAACTGAAAATGAAATCCAAAGCTTCCACTCTCTTCCTCAAGCCATGCCTGAGTATGAAAGGGATGGGAAGTTCATGAGCCCAAGGCTCATAAACATAAGAACAACGAGTGTTATTGCTTTGTCCAAACCTTCCCCTAGTCTCAATAGCTGTTGGTGTTTCTAGCCTGCTCCGCATAAGAATCTGTCATCTGGTCCTCAAGGAATGGAAGGAAAAGTTAGAAAATGCCAATGTCTATACATGGACATTTAGACATTCTACTACAGTGTTCCCCAACCTGGTGCCCTCAAGGATGGAAATGGCTGGTCTGCTAGTCCAAATTATTCTTGCTCTGTGACCAAGTTAATTTATGTCTAGCAACAATTTATCCCTGGAACTGGGTGCCTGGTTGGCTAGGGGTGCAGTTTATAATAACCTTAAAGGAGCAGCAATTTATCCAAGTAGGCCAAAGTGATGTTTTAATCATGCTTAACACTCAGTAAAGATAAGCTGTAAAAATGTGAGGGGCACAGCAGGATATATCAGTGCTACTTTTGTAAGAACATAGAGACTTTCAGAAGTTAAAAGCCATATGCAGTTATCTGGCAACATCAGTGGTACTGATATTTTACTCATCTGATACTCTCAGCATATCCACCTGTGGAAGTGTTTGCCAGAGGAGAGTATAAAATCAGCTGCCCTCAAGGTTGACTTTTGAAAGCCATCTGCATAATGTGATGACCATTAACAATGCCTGTACTTATGCAGACCGTGTCTAGATATGAATAATCAAATCTCATGCTTCAATGCAAAAGCATCACTTGCTTCAGTTGGAAATGAATCTGCTATGTATGGCTTTGCAGTGTTGGTTAGGTATATTGTCATTATAATGGTTTTATTATTTTCCAATCCTTTCTCTGGAACATCAGCTACCATATTAGCCATTAGAGCCAGAGGAAACTTATAGACAGAGATGAACCAACAGTGTGATCTAAATTGACTGGAAACAAGATATTTGACTAGGTAGATGGTGGAAGTATCTGCTGGGTAGTTATCAAATCCCCATGATAAGGAACTAAGTAGTTATTTTTCAAAGACCCAGAAGAACTTACAGGACCGAGGTACAAAGAAGATGCATAATCTCAAACTAAAGTTTACATATTGGGGAAGAATTTTAATGTTAACACTCCATTTAGCAAACAGTAGGACCATATCACATCTGGTTGATTCAGTAGGTTTGTGCAGCAATCACACAATCTGCCTTGTATCTGTACCATTTGGAAGCAGCCTGATCTGTTTTGGATCCACTACATGGCATTCTGTTTTGATTCATTATGTGGGTCCAAATCTAATCTGTTGAATCTGAAGCTCTGTTTTCCCCTATGTACTATAATGGGGAATCTAAAGAATGGTCACAAGTCCTTTTCACATAAGTGGCTGAAATTTGCAGACAAATGACCTCCCATCATCTAGAGTGAGTTAGCATACCAAATACCAGGCAGATCTATCTAGGTATTTTCTTGCAAGGAATGTTTTAAAAAGCTAAAAAGGAAAATGCTGACTTTTTATTTTATTCCGCAATTGGATGCAAACTTCAATTGTGATTTCTGTCGGGGTGGGGGGTGACACCTGCCAAACTTCAGAAAGATAGGCACACCAGTTCTCCTGCATGGACAAACTTTACTATTTACAGGTTGGGAAATAAAGATTATGGTCTCTTTCCTATGTTCTCTTGATGTTGTTGGGCAGGGTGGAAGTGGGCAGTGATTTTGAAACCTTGAGGCATGAAGGAGGTGCCCCTGGCTATAAAACCTACGAAAATTCATACGAATAGGTCAAGGGGCTATCGTGTTGAATAACATTATCTTGTGAGATCTTCGGATGAAGAGCAGTATATAAATTAAAATTTAAAAACTAAAAGAAACCTGAAAAAATCTCCCATCCTGGAAGTATCCTCCATAAAGACAAAAGTGAGAGGTTTTTAATTGCATCGTGAGAAAAAGACTGACTGAGAAAGAAGCAGGACACTCCCATAGTCTCAACTCCACTGCTGTCACACTGCTTTCACAATCAAACTTGATGTAAAACAGCTTTGTTTACTTTAACATCAGTCCCACATATTACTGGGATTGGAGTAAATTTGGGAAATAATTCACTGTAATGAAAAGCTAGACTGGCCATGAGAATGAAAGATAATCCCACCTCTCCACCCTCTTGCCCACCCTTTACATGCCCTCCCTCTCGAGCTCTGGACTAGTTCCCTATTTCCCATTTGTTTGTTTCTCAGAAAAGGGGAGGGAAAGGTTGCACATTTATGTTTTGGGGGAAACTGAGGCAACAGAGATTATTAAATGGTTGGAAACACCTGGTACACCTTGACACAACTTGTCAGTGGTGCAATTCCACTTAGGAACATGATATCATGACCCTAATCACCCCCTGTTTGTCTCTATATTCGAGGAACACAAAGAGCTGATTCACCCCTGTTATTCAGCCACATTGGTTTAATAGGTGACTGTGACATTTTGTCTTCTTGAGTTTCTGAGGGGATTGAAATTGTAAAAAGTACAAGCTTTCTGGGTGTATGTCTTTCTTTCTTTCTTTCTCTGTTCTTACTCACTTTTTTTTTCTCCTTTTCCAAAGATTGAGGATAATCAGAGCTAATCAGAAAATTATGAGCTGCCTGATTGCTGATTAGATTCCTAATGTTAATATAGTCAAGAAGCCTCTCTTAGTGTTGTATTTTAACAGAAGTGTAAAAATAATGTCTTGGAAGGTGAAAGAAAACTATGGTAGTAGGAGGAATACATTTGGCCTTGAAAAACAGGGTCAGAAGGAAGTACCAAATATCTCTGGGGTTGGAAGGAACGATGGTATTTGCACATGACTAGGCTATCAACCCCTGTGGGATAAGTGCTTACTGTTTATTAAGAGGCTGGTCTCTCACCAGAAAAAAATACTATAGAAATGAGTGGCTTCAGTGCCCTGAGAAAATAACTAAGTGGAAGTGGTTGAGCAGCTCTTGGTGGACAGCATGCAATTCTTCCTTCCAGTTAAACCAGAAGTGGCTAAAATTGTGCCCCTCCAGATGATGTTAGAATACAACTCCATCATACATGACCATTGGTTATGCAGCTTGCAGCTTGTGGGAGTTGTAGTCTAACAACGTCTGGATTGGATTGAGGAGAGGAAGCTCAGGAAGAAAGACTGGGGAAGAGCTGAAACTAACCAGAGGGGGGAAGGCTGCTCAGAGGCTCTTACAGAGGCCATACTCCAAATATAAGTATCTGTTCTAAGGGCAGAGATGGAAGGAGGAGGCTACAACGTCTTCAGGGCCAGCGGAAGGAATCAGCCCTCCTTTCAGCCTGCAGCATGAGATGGGTCACAGGAGATGCTTCCACGCCACCAGAGGCACACCTCAGACCTTTAGCAACTCATATCCAGTATAGCATGGCACTAGCCTGTCCTGTCAGTTGCCACTGCCTTAAAAATAACAATATAAGATTCTACAGTGCTGTGTGCAAATCTTGACTGGCTAATAGCCAGAGGAGATAGCTCAGTGCTCCCATGCTAACCTCATGTAACTAAGATGCCTGTCCAGTGCCATATTTCAATGATCTTGAAGGGAAGCCCACCACCCCCACCTCCCAGGCCACAGCAAAGTTAAAGACAAAAAGGGAAAGACATGTAGTGCAGTGCTGGCAATGAAACAGCCACGTCAGCATGGAAACTCAAAGAGCACCAGTTTGATTGCCTGAAGGATATCGACACCTCTATTCCTGCCCCATCCTTTAAGAGTGAGGACAATGGGAGATTTTCATTTGCCCTCAAAGACACCATTACATGGTTGATTCTGGTTGTCTGTATGGAGCTGCTTGGTTGTTGCATGATCACTATTTGCCTGGGATCACACAGTGAAGAAAACCTTTAAATTGTGTGGGGTGAGGGTTGTGCTGTAGCGGTAACAAATCTAGGAAACCACAGTTGCCAATGAATGTGAAAAATATGTGGCTGAATGGAAATGGGGGTTGTAGGGGGCTTTTTAATGGGCCTTCCCCATTCTTCTTAACAGGCAAACTTCATGTTGAAAATCAAGTAACAATGTTTTTTCCAGCATGGCTCTACACCTTAACCTTCACTGGAAAGCTGAGTTGGCTGGCGCAATCTATTTGCCTTGTGAGTTGTTCTGCATTGCTTTCCCAGTGTCTGTGATTCTCCTCCTTAGAGAAATAAAACTGAACTCTATTAGTGAAGAAATCCTTTTTATGACTCATTCAGAACCATCACTTAAAATAGTGGCTTAAATCCCAGCTGCCCTGTCCAAAAACTTTTGCTGATACCAGCTATTTCTGCTGATGAGCATGGAGCTCTTCAAAGCTGAGTTGCAGCAACTTGATTTTAACAGCAGGCTTTAACTAGAAGGAAAAAATAAGAATCAGCGGAAGATTTATCCAATGTTATTTATTTATTCATTCATTCATTCATTCACACATGCATTCATTTATTTCTAGGATTTCTATACAGCTGTTCCAGGGCAGTTTACAATAACCAGTAAAACTCAGTAAAAGACAATAGTAGTCAGTGCAGAAGGCAAAACAATCACAGCAGCAAAAGGAAAATACGTCAGTGAGTAAAAGACATTTTGGAAAACTTATTTGGCACCTAAAATACAATGTGTGAGTGCCAGCCCAGTTTCCTTAGGGTTATAGTTCCACAAGTGAGACATCACAACCAAAGAAAGAAAGATTTCTATCCAGTGAGAGAGCTGGTGGAAGCACTGTGAAGAGCATCTCTGTGCAATAGTAGAAGCTGAGGCTGATGTAGAAAAACACCTGTATGCAGGTATCAATGCATGTAGGGCTTTAAAGGCAAGCAGGGCACTCTGAATTGTGCTCAGAAACCAGAAGGAGGTTATTTTAAGCACTGGTAAACTATGTTCTCAATGACCAGTCCCAGTTAGCAATGTAGTAGCTGTATTTTGAACTAACTGGCATTTCTGGATAGTCAGAGGCAGTCCCATATACAACACATCACAGTAGTCTAATCATGATGTTTAACAGTAGCTAGGCTATTTCTTTTCAGGAAGGAACACAGCTGGCACATTGGTCTTACCTGGTGAATGACATTCCATGCCACTGGAGATCAAGTCTAGAACAAGGGCAGGGACCCTTTTCGCCTCTGGAACCCCATGGACAGACTTGGACATATGGGTGAGACAAGCCACCTGTCAATTGCATGCCATCATTATGATAGGTTGGTTGTCTCACCCATCTGTCCAAGTTGGCCTGTTAAGGGCATGGTGAATTTAGGGCACTTGTGGAGGGGAGAAAGAAGCCTCATTTTATGAGCCTTGGCTACAAGAAGTCCCTCTCACAGCTGATGGCCACAGGAAAATGGCGCTGCTTGCTGCAGATGTCTGTTCTCAACTCTGTGGTCCTCTTTTTTCTCTTTTCTGTATTCTTTCCAGTGCTAGGATATCGTGTTGTACAAGCATCAGACGGAATTGTACATAGTATTCCAAAAATGGCTGCATTGTACATTCATAGGCTTTTACTGATTAATCAAGGCAGTTCATCAGTTATAGTTGCAAGGGAACATTTCCCTTTTGATTAATCAATTCAGCAGATGTAAAAAAAACAACAACAACAAAACCCTCACCTCCAGGACCCTGGAGCACCGAGCTGTGTTGCTTTCCTGAACCAAGTTCAGTAAAGTGAAACTTAAGGGAAACAAAGCAAAGCTGTGGACATTAACCTCCCCATCACCTTTTTTGCTACCTCCCTCCTTCCCTGTTGCCCCCATCTCACATTTCATTCCTTTCCCTTTATGTTGGTGTCATTTTCTTGATGTAAAACAAAGAAAATCTCAGACCACATTTTCTTCCTTAGCTGGTCAATAATGTGCTTTTTGGAGTGAAGCTATTGTGACTTTTCTTTGTAACAGTAAGGAAAATGGAAGCTAGATAGTGCTCGGCCAAAATAAACATTGATATGCTGAGCAGATGCATTTGAGAAAGTATGCACTAAGAGAACAGCATGCTTTGTGTCTGCTCCTGATATGTGGCGTTCTAATGCACATTGTTCAAGATCTAAGGCATATTTTCCAGATAAATGGTGGCAGCTGAACCAGCAGGGGGAGCTTTCATTCAGAGACATGATATATCGAGTAGCCTGAGATATGCCAAACCAGAAATTGAAAGAGTTTGCCATTTCACTTTGTTTACAATTCATTTAATTAGCTGTTCCATGCAAACAGGAAAACTCTTGCAATTATTTTGAAAATGTCTCAGAATATTCCCCAACACAGCTTAAACAGATGTAAGATGTCAACAAGCTGACTGGAGCGGCAAAAAGTTTGTTTACTGTGGTTTTTACATCACACAGATCGGAATAAACATTTGCACCTCTTTCCCCATATAATTTGGCTTTAGGAATCAAGGCCCCATCTGCTGAAACCAAAGAACTGACAGCCAGCCTGTCTTTGGTTCAGAGCAGCTTCCTTTGAAGATGAGTGGAACTGTATTCCTTTAAATCACACAGCGCTTGTAGGGAGGGTTTAGGTGCTGCTTGTTAAGACAAAGGAAGGTTGCTGCACATGACACTTCCTGCTGCTTCTCCTCTTTAGCATTCCAGATTGCTGAGCAAACATTTGCCTCCTTTTACAGTCAGTGTACATATTTAGAGCTAGGGCAAAAGTTTCTCAGTGAACTTGCTTGTGCATCTTTGAAGAGTATTCAGGTGGTCTAAAAGGCAAGGTATCTTCTTGGAGAGAGGGGGTGGAGAAAAAACAACAATAAAATAGAAATATACTCGGAGTCAAGAGTAGATTTCATGCTCTTTATTCAGCTCATAGTGGTGAGGAGGAATGGAAGTTCCCCCAGAATGTCTGCCTTATATACATTGTTTACACAATGGCCCCCACATGATTGGCTAATTCCGGGATTCTCCTGTAGGCCAATCAGGTTGCGGATTCCCTTCCACCTGGAGCTGGATTGGGTGGCTCCTGTGGACCAATCAGACTGCTGCATTCTGAATCCTATTGTTCTAGGGCCAATCAGCCTGCTGCATTCTGAATCCTATTGTTCTAGGACCAATCAGACTGCTGCCTTTTGGATCCTATTCAACTCAGTACATAACAAAAATATAGGCAGCAGTGACAGGCTTTTCCTTTCCTTTATAAAGACTTGTTTTTTGTGTTTACTGATGCAACAGCAATACTCCTCTAAACAGCCCAGCAGCCACATCTTCCCCACAATGCTTCCTGGAGCAGCACTGATGCAACATAATTCTGGACCCATTGGTGGTGGACGGAAACATGACACCCAAGGACCATTGTTACACAATTTGCCATATGCAACTGGGGAACTGCGTTTGGCTATGTAGGTTAGAAACTGTGTGCGAAGTGCCAAGCATAAATTGTTCTGAGTGGAGTTTTTCAAAAACTCAGCTGCACACACTGAGGTCTGGGACTTAAACAACCCTTCACAAAGTCAGTTTTCTCCACAAACTGCTCAGAGCACATGCTGAAGGTGCATTTGATACAAATCTAGCCATTGTTTGTTGTGTACACACTGAAGCAATCAAGGAGGCGACAGAGCACTGATGTATTTGCGTGCCTTATTTGTTCTAGAGGTTGAAAAAGCCAAGAGCTAAATGTGAAAATAAACAATTGATATGGGAAGTATGAAATTTACAGTTCATTAAGAGTCATACATCTTTCTTTTTTTTAGAAAAAAGCTATCACAAAGTTAATAGTTAATAGCTGAAAATGAGCAGGGACGTTAAAGTGGAAAGACATGCAAGCATAATTGTGTTCCATTTCTAGTCCACTTCAGCAAAAAGCTCACAATAAAATGTTAATATATCCAGTTGTGGCTTAAATTGCACTTTTTAATTAGAGCATATAATGCTTCCCCCAAAATGGTCAGGCGGAGCAGTGGACTAAATTCAACACATCTACCCCAAAGTTAATGACTTTGAAATCTCATTGTTCTTAGTGAGGAAGATTCTATCTGGTGCTTAACTCTCCCATGGTTGTCAATGGGGCTTAAGTGTGCCCCACTTCAGCTCTAGAAGGCAGCAACAACAGCATTTGTTTAGGGGGCCCTAAGAACAACAAATGCCCCACCACCCTAACAGGACTGCTATTTTCGCTTTACAATAAGGCAACAGTGTGAGAGCTCTTACTGTGCATACTCCACATCTCCCAGGGTAAGGGTGGGCTATGTTTACTGAGGGCTACCAAAATCTGGAGCTTTGGTGTCCTTGAACATATTGCTGCACAGTGTGGATTATGCATGGGACTGCTGAGTTGGCAATATTACAGTGGAGCTTCACTTACTGAAGTCCTGCCAGTAGTTCCTTCAATTAGATCAACAGCCTTGTGAAGCTAGGTATTTATCCTTAACTCATGGAATCACGTAACTCGTGGAACTTGTAGATCCATCCAGACCTCATCTAATGCTTGTGAACTTTTATGTTGTGAACCGCCCTGAGAACTACAGATGAAGGGATAGGGAGGGAAACCTGAAAACCTGCACTGAATACAAAGACTGATGAACTAGATGCATTTGCAATATCTTTAAAATTGGTTTCTAAGATTTTCAGTGCATTTCCCAGTATCTTACTGAATTATAAATCTAATTTTTGTTAAAAGATAGCCTGGGTATTCTTGCATTAGTGGGTCATAAGAATAGCCACAGTATGTTGGTACCACTTAGAAGGGAATGCATGTTTCCCAGTGACACTGAACCATGCCCCTTCCCCCTGCCAACTGTATGGAGCATAGAGATGAATACCCAATCCGAATGGCAGGTATTATATTCTGCTACACTAATGTTCTGATTAATGAGTTTTTCCCCATCCATTGTGTGCTTTCACTTTGATTCATCCTGATGGCTATACTGTATAATAGAGTACGTACTGTAATTCTCTCCCCCCCCCCCGCACACATTGTTATTGCTTAATAGCTTGGCATGATGTTATCGGTAATTTTTGACTAGCATCAATGAATTACATTTTGTTGTAATTCAATAAAAAGCATCCAGAAAGTAGGGCTTTTTTTAAAAAAAAGTACCAGGTTTTCCTTACTTGCCCATCACATTTTATTATTATTATTATCCAAAAAGGAGTGGTGGCGAACTACTTTTAAGGATCAGAGGGCTGTTTTTGTATGCTGGGTGGCCATCTTATTTTGTCAGGATTTTCCAGAAAATCACTACGGTGCTCTTAACATCTAAACTATTCCTTTCTGGACAAAGAAGTCATAATAAAGAGATGGAAATGGAAATGTTATGTGTGCCCTTAATGTTCTTTTGCAACACAGCTGCATCGATACACCCACTGTATACCTCCACAATTTGTTCAGAAATTGATAGGTGTTCTGAGAAAGCCACAAGTCAGTGTTTTCAAACTGGCAGCAGAACAATAGCTTACACGCAAAACTACTACGCAAAAATAACTAAGATTATTTCTTACCTTCTGATACAAAAAGGTTCCTAAATAAATAGACCTGTACAGTGGTACCTCGGGTTACAAACGCTTTGGGTTACAAATGCTTCAGGTTACAGACTCTGCTATCCCGGAAGTAGTACCTCGGGGTAAGAACTTTACTTCAGGATAAGAACAGAAATCTCGCTGCCGCGGCAGCAGTAGGCCCCATTAGCTGAAGTGCTACCTCAGGTTAAAAACAATTTCAGGTTAAGAACGGACCTCCGGAAGGTACCACTGTACTGTGTCACTGCTAAAGCTCTCGTGTCTAAAGTGTATATATGTAGTTGATTATGCAGTCTTTTCTTTTCTGCACCTCAAAACCACACCCAGCTCCACACAAGGTGTTTCTGTGGTGTGTAAGAGGTTTTAAAAAGTAGACATGTGTGGTTTCAAACACTGTTCTGTTGGGGAAATGCAAAGCATGTTTCTATATTCTGTCGCTATTCAGATAATAATATGTGAAGTGGCCCTCTATCCTCCTCCATTGCTCTACTGAAAAATGACCTAATTTACCTAAATGTAAAGATGGCATGCCTAGTGCGCTCAACAAGGCTAAGCCAAATTTTCAATTTAACTTTTTGCATTGAAATTTGCATGTTCAGTGTTAGAAAAGCTTTTCTCAAATAGCTAAGCAAAAACTCTTGACAATCAAAAGTGTCCCTGTGAACCTCAAACACGGCTCAGTGCAGAAACCCCCCCAAATCCTGCTTTGGTGCTGTCCAATTCCTGAATGTGTCTAGTCCAGCTCTTGATAGTTCTCCAACTTGACTGCATTAAAGCTTGAGTAGAATGCCTTTATATAGGCTGTATAATCCCTCCCTCATGGCCATGTGTCTGTAAGAAGGACTAGTGGTATTTTAAATCATAAAGGGACTCTGCTAGAAACTCATGGATTTCAGAGCTTTCTTGCTTCCGAAATCCAAGAGCTTCTCTGAACTGTGTCCACCTTCTTCAGGGATGTAAGTTTCCTTGAATTGTAAAACCAGCCTTTGGAGCTTTGCATTGACATTTCAAAATGCCCAGGCCTTGGGCAAAAACTAGGTAAAAGCACAGTGAGAACTGGAAGTCCGTTTTAACAGTAATACTGAAGCAAATGATTGTTTCAGTTTAGCTGTTGTCATTCATATTTTCAAGAATGTTAAAGATTTATTGAAGATCTAATGCAACAGTCAACAGCACTGCTGGACTCGGTCTTTGAAGATTAAAGGTGTACCTCATTAATGATTTCAATAGGAATTTCCAGCTCAAAGCTCTTCATTTCTGTCTCGTTAACTGAGTGTTTGACCAGTGCAGACTCCCTGCTGCTTTTCCACTGCCATTCCTTTCAGCAGGGCATTTACAGGAACAATTGAGGCATCTAGTCTTGGTGGGTTTTGCTCCTCTGATGTAACATTTGGCATAATGGGTGTGGCTTTCAGAATGATTTCTATGGAGGTATATGTGTAAAAATATTTATGTCTAAATCCTCACAGTAATCAGATATGCTGCTCACATATATTTTTCCTCAGAAGTCCAATATCTTTGTATACCTACAGATTCCAAAAGCATTCTCATGGAATGAGTGTCATGTGGGAGACAGGACTGTTGAGCCAGGATACTTTTTGGAAACATTTTGGCTTCCTGCAAAAGGTTTCTCCTTTCCTCTCTCCTATTTGGACAGTGTTTGCACTTCTTTGTGAAACTAAAGTTGCAGGGGGACACTTCTCCGAACAAAGAGGTGACATTTCCCTGTTTTGAGTCAACTGGTCTGACACTGCCTCTCACTGAGGTGCACAGCCCAGTCTGAAAGAACATAGGTGGGGAATCTGTGTAGCCTTGGCAGTGGAAAAGACCTCCCTTATCCTGATCTCAAGCAGTAGCAGATTGGACTATGGCTGTGAACAGGTACCGAAGATGTGCAAAAGAGTAGACACTAAGATCTTCCCGCCCCTCTTGTAACTTTCGCAATGAAAATTGAGCCATGTGAAGATTCAGTGTAAGCAAAAACCTGGCTTGTTGCGTCAGCTTCCAAGCTCCTAATGTTGGATAGAATAGGGAAAGGTAGTCAGAAGGATTCTAATTGCAATCTGCAAGGAAATGTCTGACCCTCCTGCTTTCTTGCTTTACACCCCAGTGAAAGTAGCTACAATATCTTATTGGGGCGTTCCTAACATACACATTTTGCATGCAATTTCCCCATATAGAATAGATTTTTCTGTGTTATTTTTTGCAAATTACATGTGGTTTTGTGCAAATTTTGAAGGATAGCTGCATTTCAGCCCATGCATTGTTCTGGAAAGTGCAAATTAGACAGGCCTGCATTAAATGCAAACGAGACTTGATTTCTACCCCATCCTATACTCAGGACATTGGTGAATATGGTTATTGTGGGGCTTGCCAGTGCCTCCTGAAAGTTACACCCTGTGTGCGACAGCAGACAGACACAACCAGCATGCTGTGGGTAGAAGCCCAATGCATGTAGGGTTCTCAAGAATATTTCTTGCAGCTGCCTGCCACACATCACCTGATAGTGATGTAAGCTGTGCCCCTCCTCCCCAGCCTCTGAGGGAATGTGATTATGTAATATATGTTTACATGGTCGCCATCCAATAGCCAAAGGGTCCTCTTGAGAAAACGGTTGGCTCTGAGCATGCCCAAGGGCAGTTGTTCTTGGGACATGTTCCAAGATGGAAGGCAGAGTAAGAGCTGTGTAACAGAAACCAAGATATAAAACCAGTTATTGTTCTTCCTGCTGGTGTAGCATACATTTATTCATTATTTGCTGGTTCCCCCTGTGTTCTTCAGCTACATTTCACTAGTTATGGGATGCACCCCAGCATTTATCTGCCACCTCCAAGTGATTAGTAGTGATTATTTAATCAGTATTTGGCTGGTAGGGGGAGAAAATCCCAACCTTCTTCAGGCACTGAGTATGCTGGAAGCAAACAAACAAAAATCGATGACTCAGATCCAGAGACTGCAGAAAGGTTTCCTGGGGAGGAGGGGAGCAGAACTTCTGCTTTCGCGAGGCAGAAGGTAGAAACCTAAATGAGTTTTCCCCTGGAACACATGTCCTGACCTTTTTTAAAAAATGAAATCTATTTTATTAATTTTTTCCTTTTATCAAGTTCACCAGTGAAACATTAAAGATATGACTGTCGAAAAGGTCAGAGAATGTGTAGTTGTAGAAATCTTGTTTCGGTTGATGGCGTTTCCCTGAGGGAAATTCTCTCTCTTTCTCTCATTCTCTCTCTCCCTCTCCTCCCTCCCTTTTAAAATAAAAAGTGTTCCAATTTGTTTGATTTTCCCCCATGTTAACGCTAACAACTGGATTTTGCTTTTAAGAACCAGGCAGAAAATGGGGCGGGGGGGAGATACCAGAGAAACTCTGTTTCTGTGGCAGTGGGTTCAGTTGTAAAACTCATTTTTCTTCGTGTAAGATGAGGGTACTATATTTACAAATCCAAAATATAGTAGGATTTAGGTTTGTTTGTTTTTTACTCACCTGAGCCCTTGAGTTATATACACTGTGCAGGATAGGATCGTGTTAAGTAAAGCCTGCTTGGAAAATTAATTGTTATATGGCGGAGAGAGAGGTCATAAATTTATGAGATTCCTGCTAGCAGAGCCTGGAGGAAGGGATTATGTTCCCTGTACAAATTTGCCCCAGATTACAGTCATGTTTATCTTGTCCCCTTAAAACTCAGTGTGAAGCAAAACATTTCAGCCTATCTTGGTCACCCTGACAAACAAAAGAGAACCCAAAAACTAATTGTCTTGTCTGTCTATCTGTCTAAATGGATCAGGCGAGAAACAAAAGCCAGCCTCTACAAATCTAGTGTTTATGCTATTTGGGGGCTTATAAGAAGAAAGCAGGGGAACTAATCAGGAAAAGGAAGTTACTAGAATTTGCCTACCAAGGGATGAAACAAATAAACATGCTACAAAGCAATCTGGGACAGGGCCTATTACTCCAGAAATGTTCTACATATGTAACACAATGCAAATCCTTTAAAGCTGTTTTTCCTCAAGATTCTGATAAGTTTCCTTCTGCTGAATAGGACACCTAAACAGCTGCATTTTTACATATCCTAGATTAAGAAAATAATAAGACAAATTCCTTTCCTCCTTCCATTTTGAGGGTGAGAGCAGCACGTGACACCCTGCTTATGGACCAAGACAGACCTAGAGTCAACGAATCTTTGTTTAAGGAATCTTTGTTTGCCTTGGAAATAAGTCCATGATGGGATTCCAATATGGAAGCCACACATTGTTGTGGAAAGGATGGAAGTCTATCTCCCTTGGCTTCTGAATATGGCACAATCAAATGTGCAAAAGAGAAGGAGGCAGCTCTGAATTCTCATTACAGGCTGCTTTATAATTTTTGAGCACTATGTCCGCAGAGTAGGAAATGTTCCTTAAATGAGAAGCACTGAATTCTCAGAGTAGAGGTATTATCTTTAAAAAGAAGAAGAAGAAGACAAAAATCAAGTAAAAAATATCATGCATTCAAACTACCAGGCAACAATTACATGAGGGGAACATTAAGTATCTGTGATAGATGAAGAATTTGTAGTGAAAGCAAAGAGTCCACATTGCATATTCCATCTCTGTGTGAGCCCAGCCTTTTCCTGCTTGGGTCTTTTATGCTGTGAACTGCCCTACAGGCATAGGGTGATATACAAATAATAAAAAATAAAAAATTAAAAAAAAATTGATGCACTGAACTAGATATACCACTATTAGGGAGGTTGGAGCAATCTACTGAAATTAGGATATCAAGCCAATTTCCTTCAATCAGTCCATGCAACCCCAATTACAGCACAAACTCTTCCTGTGAAAGTTTTTCATCTTAGTCCTCTACAATGAACATTGTTTTTAATATGCACACATTACACGCACACACACAAATTATATATTCATTGATGTATACAGGTGTCTTTCCCCTCCCCACCCCTTTTCTTTTGTTCCTGAAGTGTTTTATGTTGCCAAAAGCAGCTGATATACAATAGGACTGGGATCCTGTCAGTTTCACATGTTGAAATCCAGTTGAAAGTGTCTTCACTCCACAGCTAGCTCCAATGGCTCACTCTGTTGTGATAAATACCAGCTATCAAAAATGTGAACGCACATTCCGACACATTGTTTAAGTGTGTGAAACTGATCTGCCAGAAGCACAACACTGTTGACTTTCTAACTTAAAAAGTTCTTAATCCCATCATCATCCATGAAGCTACCAATGGATGTCAGCTATGGCCAAAAGTAGATGTAGATACAAGTCCAGGACAGATTTGTATTCTGTGTATTCGTAATAATAGACTTTCAGAAACAAAACTCATGATTTGCTTTAGAGTATTTTTGTCTGAGTATTTTTGTGTACTTTTAACAAAAAAGTACAGCAATTGTCAGAAATCAAATAGGTCAAACTATATGTGCTTGACATATAGGGTGGCACTGTGGGTTAAACTACAGAGCCTAGTGCTTGCCGATCAGAAGGTTGGCGGTTCGAATCACCGCAACGGGGTGAGCTCCTGTTGCTTGGTCCCTGCTCCTGCCCACCTAGCAGTTCAAAAGCACACCAAAAAATGCAAGTAGATTAATAGGTACCACTCTGGCGGGAAGGTAAACGGCATTCCTGTGCGCTGCTCTGGCTCGCCAGAAGTGGCTTAGTCATGCTGGCCACATGGCCCGGAAGCTGTCTGCAGACAAACGCCGGCTCCCTCGGCCTATAGAGCGAGATGAGCGTGCAACCCCAGAGTCGTTTGCAACTGGACCTAACGGTCAGGGTACCTTTACCTTTATATGTGCTCCACACCTTGCAGCTCTTGGGAGGCTGTTCCTAGAAACAGGCTGCTCTGCACTTATTATGTCCAACATACCTTTCAGTGTCCCAAATGATGGGACATCTATGCAACCTTCAGGGGACAGTTTCCCTGATCTCACTGCTGCTTTGTGTTGCTCTAAATTGCATAGATGCTGTATTGGCTCTGATAATGTTCTTTCCCCTGATAACTAATAGCATATTGCACATGGTGCACTATAACATCAGTATGCAGTTTAGGATACCCATGGTAGTGGGTATAAGTTGGCGTATGTGCACATATTTATCTAGTATAGCAAGTACTGAAGGCAAGAGGCTACCCAGGATGTAAGCACGTTCCCCATCTTTTTCTGGACAATTGGGCTTGGTGAACTTATTTATTTCTCACATTCCTCAACTGCTTCCCAACTATGTTTCCAAAGTGGTTCTGCAACTGCAATCTATAGGAGTTTTGTTCCTGCGAACAGCAGATGCAACGTTTGGCTCCTTAGTCTTTTCACTTACTTGCCATCCGTTGTTTTGTTCCATCATACATTTTTTTTAACTCCCACCCAACTCTTCTGGAGGTTACTTCAGGTTGTCTGCTTAAGGAGGTACAGTGATGGGAGATGTATAAAGCATCCCAGCTGGGTCCCCTAAATGGATTCTATAAAGAGCAATTAGACCAGGCCTGCTCTGCGGTGTGTATGTGACACAGAAGCACAGGCAAAATTCTGTACTTACAGCTGCTCTGTGATTTGTAGAACCGAACCCCTACTGTTTCGCATTGAATTGTGGCTGAGTTTTGTTGCTGAATTTAGTGCAAAACCTCTCGAGGAGACAATAGATTCCCCCCCCCACACACACACACACATTCCCTTCATGTACTTTTGAAAAAATATATTCACCAACTTGGATGGGAGTATTTCAGCAAAATTCAGTCTGAAGCTTGCTTAGCGTTTGACTCTTTAGAGTTCTCTGTTTAGAGACAAACATATGCATTTCATTTCCTCCTCAGTGGGACACTATCCATTGCACAAGTCCCATTGAAATGAAATGATCTACTGTACTTCTGTGCAGCTCCCAGAGTTGTTGTCAGGGGCAGCATGGTTGGTCACCCACTGAGGCTCATGCTGTAGTAGTGGCCTGACTCTAACCCCTGGGTCCCCCCTGGCCCTGCTGCCACTACCACTCTTCCTCTCTCTGAAACATTCAGGGACAGAATCAAGGAGAAGGAGCTGCTGCTTCTGCTCACCTCACCCTCCCCTTCTGGCAGTCATGAAGTCATGAGTCCAGGAGAAATGAGCAAGTGATTGGGCAGAGGTGACACATGTGAGGAGGAGCAGACCACTGAGAGCCACTTGAGGGAGGACCTTGTAACATTTGGAACCAACACTGTCCATTAAACTTTAATTAGTTCAATGTTAAGTAAACGTCCAGTGCGCTTCCAACGCCATAAATCTTATCTCAGCAGAGAATTTTGTGCAGTGGTTGAAGAAGGCAGGAGAGTCAGTATCTTTCAATGAAGAATCCTGGAGCAAGCACTTTGGAACTCAGGAAAAACTTTATTTACAAAAGAAAAAACCCTGGCGATAAAGCACACATGCTTTTATCTCCGGCATAAAGAAAACTTTACTCTAAACTTAACTCATATCAGCAAACACGCCCATGGCCACAAACTGAGTCTGCGAGTCAGGTCAAAAAGAAAGGGCGGGGAAAAACACACGGGTGAACTGACTATTTATACAAACTAACTCACATTCCTGGATGCTTAATGACTTCCAGCTGCTCAGTGATTAGAGCGACTTGTTACCTCTTAACCCTTTAGTACCAACAAACACTAATAGCTCCCACTCACTTTAAATGGGCACGTGCAGGAGAACATCTGAAGGGGATTGTGGCCACAGAGAGGTGCTTATGTGCAATCTCATCTATCTAAGAGAGCAGTCCTAAGTATAGGAAGCCAGTGGAACATAAACTGGCTATTGCAAACTCTGTTCAGCAGTGGGGCTACTTCAGGTGAGCCAACCCAAGCCTGACAAAGGGAAAACTTACACACCACCCTTTTTGCTGGCATAAGATCTGCTGAGTGGCGAGGTTAGATGCCTTAGCTGAACAAAGTTAGGATCCAGCATAAGTCTTGCCCTTTCCTGGTACCTCCCCACCACCCTCCCCACCACCCTCCCATTTTTCATGGCTTACGTTGCGATAAGATCCACTGGTCTTAGCTGAGCCACTTGAGCTGAGGTGAAGGAACCATGCCAGCATATCTTCAGCTGAGCAGGGATGTAGGGTTTTGGCAGGGTGAGCACAGCTGAGCTGAGAATGGGCCAGCTGAACTGGAGATCCAGTAGATCCCAACTTGCTCTTTTTAGTGGAACTTGGGTTTGGATTGCTCCCCAATACCTTTAGAAAGCTTTGCCCTCTTTTCTTTTTTTAGAGGAATGGTACACATTTGTTACATTAAAAAGAAAATCTTATAGCTTAATAGAGCATTTTATTCAGGATAAAATTTCCTCTTGAAAATGATTAAGCCCCACCCAATATAGTTATTTCCCCCTTTCAGGTAGAAGTAAAAATGGTATATTGGGTGGGATTATTATTATGAAGTACTAAGAAAATGCCATCTGGGAAGAACTCGATGGATTAGTTCTCCAACAGGTCATCATATAAGAAAACGGAGAGGCATTTTTAGCATTTTGCAAGAAAGAGAATCCATATATGCTCTATGTGGGCTAGAACAATTTGTATGTTGTTTACTGGAATGAGTTTATTAGGATTAGTTTTATTTTTACAACAATAAAATAAAACACAGGTTTTTAGTGGGATTTTGGATTTGATCAGACATAACTCTTAACTATTTGTCTTTTTTTAAGATGCATATGCTGCCCTTTAGAGTTACCACTCCAGGTCAGATGACATTGGCCAATTAGAACAGCTGAATCACAATTTTAAAGTCTTGGAAAAATAAAAAAAGTATTTGCCCAGCACTTAAGTAATCTCGGAGTGGTCCCCAGGTGAGCATCCTTGCTGAGAGTATTATGAAGGCAGAGTACCACAACAAAGAATGCCCCCTCACGAATAGCCATGTACCTAGATTAATTGATGGGTTTGGGGTGGTTGACATTTGCATATATATAGGCAAAAATATCATTTTGAAGCAAAAGACACATGGTCTTGGTTATTAGATGATGCATATATGTATCATAAGAACGCGGGTGGCACTGTGGAAGGTCGCGGTTTGAATCCCTGTGACGGGGTGAGCTCCTGTTGCTCGGTCCCTGCTCCTGCCAACCTAGCAGTTCAAAAGCACATCAAAGTGCAAGTAGATAAATAGGCACTGCTTTGGCAGGAAGATAAACGGTGTTTCCGTGTGCTACTCTAGTTTCGCTGGCCACCAAACCCAGAAAAACTGCAGACAAACGTCGGCTCCCTCGGCCAGTAAAGCGAGATGAGCGCCGCAACCCCAGAGTCGTTCGTGACTAGACTTAACTGTCAGGGGTCCTTTACCTTTACATGTATCATAGAATGCATCAAGAGGCATTAACTCAAAAGGCATTTTTGTGGAAGAAGAGAAAATACTTCTTGAAATAATTTTAAAATCTTCCTGATTCACTGAGGCATCTTGTTAGCAAGTTGAAACCAATTAATTGATTAAATATTACAGCCTTAATAATGAGGGCATCAAGACTATTTACTTTTTTGCCTTCTAGGTTAATTGCTAGATTGTGAAAGCCCATTGAGGTTTTGCATTTCATACATGATTTTCGTTGCAGGGCCTGCACAAAACATTTTGCTGCCTGAGACAAAGGGAAAAATCGTTTCCATCCTCCCATTCCATATACAGAAGCCGGCAATTGAATCTTACTTCAGCACTGGCAATGGGACAAGTCTTCCACTAACTGCATCAGAGGGAAGTGGCCTAGTTTAGGAGGTGCAGCAAAGGCACACACAAGCTCAACAGAGGGCAATGGCTTATAGACTCTTGCCACAGCTGCCTACTGAGGTGATTGCGTAACTCTGGCTAATGGCAGGGCCAGCTCTGATCCATTGTTTAGTAAACTGATCATTTAGAGCTATCAAGAACCAGCAGTGCTTTTAATATTTAAATACTTAGAGTAGAGGTCTTTTAAAAATATGGCAAAAGCTCACTTTTAGTACTATTCTTGTTTCTATTGTGAAGCAAAAATCACCAATCCTTTGCTAGGCCATAAGAAAAAAAACATTTATAAAGAGGGCACAACACATAAGGCTTCCATGCTTCCATAGTGCACAATAAGACGCACTGTACAATCTAAGAAGGAGCTAAACCGTATGGGGCCTTATTTCATTCCCATAACAATGAAAAACCCCATAGTATCACTTATGAGCAAATAGATACTGATTCATTTGCTGTCTAATTTAGCTGGCTGGCTTTATAGTGCTCTTCACCATGCTGTCTTCTATTGGAAGTAAATAGTCCTGTATCCTAATCTAACCTCAGTACTAATTGCTCAGTGGTACCCATGGTGATACGAGTCCACTCTGCCAATTGCCTAACTGTTATTTGCTAATACTTTCCTCTGCAGCCTCTTGGTAATAACAGGCTGTCATCTCAAATGATCATATTCAAAGTTCACACAAGATAAATGACAGTTGCCAGTGTAACCAAGAATTGCCAGTTTGAGATGCACATGCAAATTGGCAATTCATCCATGGAAATTCCAGCCTGGGAGATCAATGACTAGGTAACCTGGTTTGACCTTCCAGGCACATGACATTAATTTTATTTAAGTTATTTCACTCTGCTTATGAAAACCTTAACTTTTTTTAAAAAAAAGAATCAGTTTTTAAAAATATGTATTGTATTACTTTTGAAAAGGGGTGAAATGAATGGTTTCACATGGTACCATATCATAATCTAAAACAATGTATCCGTCTCTTAATAAGATCTTAATAAGATGTATTCCTTGCTCTCTTGCCCAAAAGGCAGGCTCTGTGTATCACTTTTTAAAGAACTCTTCCCCTGAGTGCTAAGTAAAATTGATTTTTAAGTGAAACTATCTCTTATAATTGGAGACAAAATGCCTTGTGGTTATTGTAATGGATTTTGAACTGTGACAAGTCCTGCTTGATGATCACAACTAGAGCGCCACAGATTATTTTAATATGATTTAGTAAGTGTTGTTGGATTGAATGGTTTGAGTTTATCTGTGATTTCCCCCCTTCTGACTAAGGAGATACGTCTGGAGAAATGGCCCAAAATGCTGACTAGCTCAGTCTCTACGCCTGCTTTCTCCGCATGCACCTTCTCCAGATGCTGACTGCTCTGCAAAGCCTAGCACCCCAGGTTCTTCCTGCCTTTCAGGTGAACTCTATTAACCTCTCTGAGAGGTGAAGTGTGCTTTCTCTTACCCCTTGATTCATGACATTTCAGAAGGCAATCTGATGTCAGGTGTCTTGCCAAGCAGGACAGCCTTCTCAGCAAGAGAAAAAACAGGCTTAGCAAATAACTACTGGTGCATATGGCATCCTGTGAGTAAATTTAGAGTCCAGCTTTTGTGAGGATAGACAGCGAGTTTGGGACTTGATCACAGAGCTTGTTTGTGTACATCCCACCCCCAATCTGGATACATTTATTGACAGCCTATCCTAACTGAAGGCCTAAGGATGAGAAATAGCATTGCACAAATATAAGCACCAAAATCTCTTTTGGAGAGTACCTAGGCAAACATTAAACAATATAGAAAGATTGTGTGTGGCTCAGTATGGGGTTTGCAATCCTGCTACTGATTGTTTTCAATATTTTAAGGCTGTCTGTAAAATACTTGCCTTTTTCCAGGCAGTCCTGTACTTGGGCCCCATACATGTTGTTAGGATTTACTGCAGCTTTTAAAAGTACCCAGTTCTTCAAATAGAGCTCAAATAGAGCCAATAATTATTTATCCAAGAGCCACTTTAAAGGGGATAAGAAATGTGGAATTAACACATTTGGGGAACTCGGAGAATTATGGCCCTGGAGCCAGACCAATCCCTGACAGTTCACATTTCCTATGATTAGTAAGCTAGTGGCATGGTTTTGTCAGGGAGCACTAGATCAGGACATAGAAATGTTGGTTTGTGGGTCAGCATCCTTTGTTGAGTTGTAATAGTTTAGAAGCCAGGGTTACAATGGGCCAGTGGAAGTGTCACCCTCACTTAACAAGTTATGTTGCTGAAAATCTTTTAAGATATCAATGGAAGCAGCAGGCACTGCACTTTATTGATGGCATCTCTCTCTCCTTCACACACTCTCACGGGTGTTTGGAAATCTGTGTCACACAGCAAAGAACTGAGATGAGCCACCAAGCTTCTTGTGAATTCCAATTATTCATTTTTTAAACAGAAGCAACCAAAGCCATTAAATACCTCATATAAGTATCTCTTAAGAAAGACTAGGCTGTGAGGAGTAATTTGAGGTGTTACAGAATACACCATGCATAATAGGTCATCAAAGCTAAAAATGAACATTGGAATGATTATAGCTAGATTACAGTTTGCATTTCTTTCATAAGAATAGGTCACTGTCCTTGATGGAAGTCAGAGGACACCTCTGAATCTCTGCTACAACACTCAGTTATAGCTGGAGCAGAAATTAACTAATGGTTTCATGTTGGTGTTGCCCTGATCAAACTATTTTCATGGGGGGGGGCACTTTAAAAAAAATACAGTGCTAAGCACTATGCAGATCTACAGATACTCTTTTTGGCAGATTGGATGAATGTGCTCTTTTGAGGGAAAGCAATGAAAGCAATTGCCTCAGTCCTTAAACATGGAGCAGAACACATCAACACTGGCAGCAGTGTTTCAGTGTTTGATATGATTGGTGCTGGAGGCATCAGCCCAACAAATAGTGGAAACAGATATCGGTACTTACTGGCTGCATTGCATTGCCAACACTACTGCACTGCAAGGGAAGGCCTCCTCCAGGCCAAGAGGCACCCTTGGAAGATGCAAGGAAGAGTTCGCTTTCTCTTGAAACTATCTGAACCTCTCACGTAAGCCTGCCTTACACTTGGAGAAATGCTAGTGAAGCATCTGAGAGTGGACCATTTTAGGTCTTTTGGGTGGTTTAACTGTGTTTAATTTTAAACTTGAACTGTAAGATTACATCAGTATTTACACCATAATCCCAAGTGCAATTGACATAGTCCAGCCGCTTGTAATTTCCAGTGAAGTAAGTGACCTGGTTCAAATGTCACACTAAACCAGAACATGGCTTATTGTGAATGAGAAGACATGAGGATCACTAGAGTGAAGATCACAGTCACTTGGCTCCTCGCCTGGTCCTGCAGCTCTTGTGCTGTCCAAGCTCACCTTAGCATTACGTGGAAACCTGGGCTTGTGATTTGTCGTGCTTGAGTCCAGACAAACCATGAGCTGTAACCAAGGTTTGTTCTTGGTTTGCCATTTATGGCCTGCATGGAGTGAAACAAACCATGAGCCCAGGTTTAGGTGTAACAGGAAGCCAAGCCATGGTTTAGCCCTGGGTTGAATGACAGTGACAGGACTGGGGGAGTAATGCAGTGGCTGTGATCTTCACTCAGAAACCCACATGTTTACTTGTTTGATTGGGTTTAGCTTCACATGCAAAGTGGGACAGTGATAGAGACTTGAGCACACACTTAATTCTCCTATTGAAATCAGTGGAACTTAAGTTTGCATAATGTGCATAGGATTGAGTTGTCCTTTTGTAATATTCATGCTTTTCCCTCCAGTAACCCATGCATGAGCATAAGATATCTAGGTGCACTGACTCACTGTTGCTGCTAGGGCAATTCCTTAACAGAAATTACTGTTGCTTTAGAGAGGGTGAAAGGTTAAACAGGCTGCGGAGCAGAAATGCATTGTGCTTCAACAATAATCAGCTCTTCATGGCACCATCTGAAATTTTTGCAACAAGGCTTCGTGACAGAAGTGCCCCCTTAAACTTAAAACTCAGCAATGTGGAACACTTTCCATTTGAATGTGATCTTTCTATTTACTGAGGGAGAGCAGAGGTGAACGCATCACTTTGCCAAAGGTAGAGTACTGACTGTTGCATGTTCCCTTCCAACCGCCTGCCTCCCAGAACAAGTGGGCTTTGAAGAAAAGAGTGTCTGGTGGTGCTTGTTAAGTTGCATAAGTTATAAAATCTCCCTGGCAGCCTATTTCCAAAAAAAGAGCCGTTTGTGGAAAATTACCCAGAAATAGCAAGATGGGTAATGAAAACCTTTTTGCAGTGCTTGCCCGCCCATAACAAATGAAATGTGCCAGGAGTAGGTTTGAGCAACAATTGATGAAAGGAGGGAGGGTGGAGGCAGGAGACACACAGGGTGTGGCTGCTAGCATATAAATGGCAGCGCACAGGCACTGCTAGATCCCCGTTAGCAAAAGTAATAACTGTAATAAACAAAGGAGCAAGTATGGCCAGGAGGAGCAGGAAACTAGATTAGCACTTGCCAACAAGAGAAGCTGCCACTCAGCTGCTGAGCATGAATAAAGGGCTCCTCTGGACATCCCATTCCACTTCTGCTCAGTAGCAGAAGGAGAGCTATGGCCCAAGAGTTAGAAGCAGTGCTCTACGGTGCAAAGAGCATTTAAGTATTTCGTAATGAGAGCTCAAGTACAGCAGCAGCCACCCCTAAGCTTTTAGCTCACAGTCGGCTCCTGCTCAAACCTTTGGCTGGACTCTCATTAGAAGGCAGGCTTCCAGCCTTAAAGGCATGGGGAGCAGGATGGGGTGGAAGCTTAATGTTTTATTAGCACCATTGTTCTGCATGCTCTTTGCCATGGGTAGGCAAACTAAGGCCCAGGGGCCAGATCCAGCCCAATCGCCTTCTCAATCCGGCCCGCGGATGGTCCAGGAATCAGTATGTTTTTACATTAGTAGAATGTGTCCTTTTATTTAAAATGCATCTCAGTTATTTGTGGGGCATAGGAATTCATTCTTTTTTTATTCCAAAATATAGTCCAGCCCGCCACAAGGTCTGAGGAACAGTGGACCAGCCCCCTGCTGAAAAAGTTTGCTGACCCCTGCTCTTTGCCATTAGAATGTGGGGAGCCGCCAAGTGCAAAGCAGGGCTGCTTCAGAGAGGGTAGCTCTTGCATTCTCCTGTTGTGTATCTTGACTGGGTGAGATGGCATGTCAGCCTCTCTGCTCTTGTACACACACACACACACAGAGAGAGAGAGAGAGAGCACATACATACATTTATACTGCCCTAGACCCTTTGCAAGACTCCCTGTGTGCAACAGTGAGTCCTCTGAACATGAGCAAGGTGCCTTTTTCTTCCCCTCTGTTCTTTTCACCACCCCACAAGAGTCTCATTTATTTATTTTTTAACTATTATAACTACTATTGCTTATGTGTACTCCAATAAATTTGGCTGGGCATCCCTTCAATAATCTATGTGGCTAACTGGTGTACAGCCCAAGCCTGTGCAGCGAATGGAGGCATGTGAGTGGCCAGCAGTGTTGTGAATTGTAAGGCATTAGCTTCTTGGTCTCATCCCAGTTCTTCTTCAGCTTATCTGCTTTTCAAAAATTCCCATTTGTATTGATTCAGACGGTTGGCTTTGTTGAGAATCTTCCTTCTCAGTTGGGCTGCTGCATTTATATCTAGCCCTGGCAGATTTCATACCTAAACATGGAGACATTATGGTTGACAGAAAATCTATTTCAGAAATGTCTGAAAGGCAGGAAGTTATTATTTATCTTCTCTGGGGTCTTGTGTTTCTGGACACCATGTGTTTCTTCACAAGAAGATACTAAATGTGGTTACATTAATATAGCCTCTTCAGCAACAGATAACCTCCAGTGACAAAGATTCACAACTCATCATAACACACACCCATTATTATAGAAATACGCTGGATCCCACTGTTCCCAAAGTAGAGTCCAGGGACTGAGTGCAAAGCTGTCAGCATTTGCAGTTTCAGGGAGAAAACCCAGGCATGTGTGAATTGAGCATATGAAAATTCATTGGTGTGTGGATAGTCACTTGCTCCTTCATAAAATGGTGCCAGGTAGAAGGACAGCCAATATTGGAATTTGGCACTAAAATAGATTTGCACTTAAAAAGAGAGAGAGAGAATCCAGAGGAAGTCAAGCACCTTTGATTCCCATTTATTTCAACAGAGAGAGAGAAAATGCTTATATTTGGCCAGTGTAAACCTGTAAGTGGCAGTTCCCAAGATTAGCTTTCTCTTTCCACACCTGGAGACAATACAGGCTTCGCTTCATATATGTTTTATATGGGTATATATTTATATTTTGCTTCCTAAAATACTACCAAGTAGTTATGTCTTTATATATCTCACAGTTTACCCCCACTACACGCTGCCATGCGTACAGCCTCCTTGCAGAACCAGGTGGCCAGCATTATACACGTTATAAATACCATATAATCAACAGATGAGAATCAACAGAGAAATACGTATGGTACTGGGGAGGATAAGACAGCTATGAAGAACGCACTGTAGCAATCTGCATGCCTGAGCATTGTGAGAGGGGTGAAATGGGAACAATTTGAAATTGTGATGCTTGGATTTATCATACACAAGGCAACCTTTGAAAATCCATTTGTGCTGAAGCACTAACCGTACTCAGAAGTTACTACTTCATGCAGCAGGACAAAGCATGAAAAAATGAATCAGACCTTTGATTCTGTATCACAGATGCAAAGCACAGCACCGAGACTAGCTCTTTGCCACCTGTACCTGTCTGCTGCTCTGTTCTCAAATACGTTCTCATGTTTAAACTGGGGATCTGCAGTGCTCTCTGTCTCTGTATTCTCTGTACTCTGTAGGGGATGAAAGTTAAGATACAGCGGTGAGAAAGGATTTTGTCATTTTTGTTTCTTCTTTCTTTAGTTCCTTTCTTTATTCCTTGTAGATTAATTTGTTCTTTTAATTGTATTGTGAAAACTTCAAAAAAAAAAATCCTAAAGTAATAATGAGATAAAAATTGTATTTTGACCTGCTCCTTGTCCCTTTTAGATTTTCGCCCATTTGCAGGGCTGGTCCAAGACTACCTGAGTCAAAGGACAAACCTGCACATGTCTGTCCCCCATTCCACATATGGAAGCCAAGCAGACTAGCCACTGAAACCTCACTTCAGTGTTATGGGACAATGCTCTTCATCACATCTGAAGGCAGCAGGCTAGTTTAGGGGGTGAAGGTCAGGTCAAATGGCACTCATAGTGCTGTCCTCCAACTCCTTGCTGCTGCCTCCTGCCCTCTGTCATGTGCTGCTTTCCACTTGACCTGGATATTAGGTTGAAGAGACAGCTAGGTGGTTGCATGTTTTCTCTCCAGACACTCACGCACAACACACAGTTGTTACAGGAAGAACACCCAACAGCAGGGATAGGGATAAAATGGTGGTTCGAAATAAGTACTCCGGTGTTAGCACAGATATGTCCTGTACACAAGTAACGCACGAATAGGCAGCTTGTGGTCCCCTGTTGAAAGCTGAGCCCCATCCTGCATCTGCAATTGAATTGTTTTTAAGTGTTTTAAGTGTTTTATTATTTGTGTGTCTGTTCTCTGAGGCTCCGTTTGGGAAGGGTGGGGAATAAATTTAATAATAATAGTGATTTTGCTGCTGATACCTCAAATAAATGCTCCAAGTCTATCCCACATACAACAGTGCTGGGCCAAAGAAGATAAAATTCTTTTTCCCAATTCTATGAGCAGGTCATCTAATCTTTTCCCATACGTTCTACATTTTCTCTTGCAATTGTCAGTCACACTCTTCTACTCCAGGAGATCAGAACTTGAAGGGAACAACCAATGAAAAGAGAAATATTTCCGTACTTATCTTAGGAAAAATGTGACCTCCAGATAAGCCTCGCAAGCATGAAATGCACTGCTAGATCAAGACATCTTGCCTGACATTGGTATTTCCCCCTATGGGATAATATAAGGTCCATTCTGGAAGACAGATATTTTTAGAATATGGGAAATTTCTTAGGCAGATGTCATTCCTTATCCATGTTTAAAGTCAGGTACCCTGCAGATGCACACACATGGCCATCTGCGAGGCAACCGTTTCTATTCCAAGGGACAGAGCATTGCCTTCATGGAATGTCACAGCCATCACACACCCACTCCCTGTTCTATCTTATACATAGCAGCAGCATATTTATGGACTCAAATTCCAGGCTCGTTCAGTGCCAGCTATTATCTAATCAGGTAATAAGGGTTTCTTCAGATCTTCCAAACAGCCACACCAAGAGCATAAGCAAGATGGTGTTTTGTTTGCAAGTCAGCTAAACACAAGAGAGCACTTTTTATTTTACTTTTCATTCGAAATATCCAATGCTATTTTTTCTATATATGAAAAAAAGAGGTACTGGAACTCACCATGAATACCTCCCTCGTTCTCTCAGAAGGCCATAGTGCTCACCTGAGTTCTGGCTGAAAGAAGCCCTGCAAATATCATATATGTGATCTAACCCCCATTTCACTAGTACTTTACAGAACAATCTCTATACATGTCCACTTTACTCTCAGGAAAGTTCTGTGGGGCTTATTCCCGGGAATGTAGGTAAGAAGTAGTCTTAATCTCACGTTGTTGTTGTTGTTGTTGTTGTTGTTGTTGTCACTGCTGCTGATAATAGATTTATTATCTGTATTCTGTTTTGCAGCTCGATTACCACAGCAAAGCAACTCCCTTTTTGCATTTCATTTTTTATTCTGATGCTAAAAACAGGATACATTACCACTGTGCTTTCAGGTTGAGGCCCGGAAGATCACAGGCCTTTAATATCATAATATGCAGTGCTTTTGGGGTGCCAGTAGTCACAAATATCAGATTGAAGCCCAAGTAGCATGAAAAGACTTTCATGCATAGAACCACTCCACAGCTTGCATAAAGTGGCTCTGTCCAATTTTCAGTTATGCCCTCTTGCCCCACCCTGCCCCACATCCCCTTTCTTGCTGTTCTGGCGCTTTGGAGAGACTTTTAAGGGTCTCAGGGGTGCACAAGCTGCTTTTTGTCTCTCACTCCTTGGGAGCTGAGCCAACATAAATATACAGCAAAGATATACAAATCCGGATCTACATCTTCTTCTTAAACTCAGCTCCCACCATGCAAAAGAGAGAGTTATTGACAAACAAGTTAGTGCCTTGAAAGAAAAATGCAGCAGTGTTTTGTGAAGCTGCCTCCTTGATCAATATTTAGCCATGCCTCAACCTGCTGTCTAGTGGATTTCAGATGAGGGCTGCATGCGTAATATGAGCCCTGGGATCAGCTGTCTCAGAGATTAGCACAGGACAAGATTGTTGGTTGCTTTTCAGTGTTTACTGGTGATTTATGTTCCCTATGTGTACAGAAGGGGGTTGTCCCTCTTGTTTCTATTGATATTATTTTTTTTATTTTGTTGTACTTACTACTGTTAATTTTGGTTTTCTGCAAGTATTTCCTTTTGGGTCAGGGGGCTGGAATGCCCATGAGGACCCTGCCAGATGCAGAAATCAAAGGATTGTGATCCATTGAACAGAGAATGCTTCCAGAAGCAACAGGAGGTGGCATGAATTCAGGGGGCTTATCATTTTCTCTCTGTCTAGCGATTTGGGGACAGAAGGGGGGAAACTGAATGGCAAGAAGAGAAGAGCAACCAAAGCAACAGGTCCGCTCCAAAGTTAACTCAATTCTTTTGTCTAAAATTTGTTTCCCAAAAGGCTTCATCTCACCAGGTCTAAATGAAGTGATGGAAGCCTTCAGCACCTGCTCCTAAGAGAGATTTCAGGAATCTGTAGCACCATCCTTCTGTTAGAGAACTTTTGAAATGAGTTTTCTATGGCCTCATCTTGATTTAATCATGACAAATTTTGCTATGCTTAGTTCTGCCAGTCTCTTAAGGAGTTTTCCTTCCTCTTTGAGAAATGGGAGTGGAAAACGAAGCTTTTGTTCACTCTGTGTGGTGGAAAATAAACCTTTATTTGCGCACTATCGCTGTCCTTTTCTTATTCTGTGAAAATATCAGGACCAAACTGCCTCCCTTTTGCCCTTGGTAAGGTATTGTCAGCAGCTGCTGCATCTGTATGTAGAGCCCCTGTGTACAGTATGTAGAGCCATTGGACTGCAAGTTACAGTTCATCAAGTGACTGACTCCACTCAGTGAGGCTGACTATTGGGTCCTTCTGGGCAGGAAGAATATAAGGAACTTCTTGTTCTAACAGGGCTTTGGTTGAGCAGCAAGGTCTTCTTGAGCTCTGGTTGCTATGCTTCAGTGCTGCCTCCTGGTTTGGCCTCTGGTCCTGACTTGCTCTTTGACTCTGCCTTTTAGTTAGCCTTTTGCTCCTGGCTAATATCATGTGCCCTAGCTCCTGACTTAACTCATCCTGCTGGTCATGATCAAGCTCTGACAAATATATTGAGGAGATGCCATTCTTTCCTTAGCTGGTGGGGCTCCACCTTTTTGGAATGCTGTGTGGAACATACTCGGACGAGCATTATCCTAAGAACCTGGTGCCCATGACATCACTGATAAGTGATACCACTCAATTCTGTTATAAGAGCATCTTCTCTCTTACCTTCAGCTCCCTTGTTGTTTTCCACGGTAAGCCAGATATTTCAGGACACAGACATCTAGTCTGAAGCCATATCTGTGCTGCTTTCTCTCAGTGCTTGAGGACATTTAAAATAATAAAAGTTATTGGGACCTTCAGAATGCAATTTGGCAAGGAGTGGTGGTTTTTCGGGAGAAGAATTCTGGGGGATTACCAGCCACCTTGGCAAGCCATCCCAGCCTCTCCAGAGAGGGTTTTATATATGGATTATGGGCCAGACTAGCAAATAATGCCAAAGGCATATTATTTGTTATAGTCCCTTCATAACACCTGGTAATGCCTTCTCTGGAGGGCCTCCTGCATTATACCAGAAGGGTTCGTAATCCGTCCATAATGATCTCTTGTGAGAGATAGTTGCTGTTGTTTTATACTGGAAATCATCTTGGTTGTTTCATTGAAAGAGGGACTTGCCTCCTTGCCAAGAACACAATGCTTTATCTCATTTAAGCACAAATCAATTATCCAGCCACTTGTTTAATTAATTTTCTTACCAGCTACTTTCCCTGAAAAGGGAAGAGACAGAAGGCACCCCTGTCCCCTTGATCCTAGGAGGAATGAAGGTCACTTCAAAGTAATTGGGGTTAATATTTTATTTGTGGCCTTGCATTGCTTTCTGTCATAGAACGCGTGATGTCTCAGATGGAAGATAATGGTCAGATCCATAAACATATGTGAATGTTTTAAAGGTCCACTGATTTAAATTGTACTTTGTAACTTTATGGCAGGAGCTCTGTCTCTAGAGGGACTGTCTTGCAGTTTGGTTTTCAGCTAGAAAAGAGAAATCTCTTTATTCATACCCAGTAGAAGGGGTGACACACACAGCCCAAGCTTTTACCATCAAAGATACCTCTATATGAAAGTATTCGCTTTTAAAAGTAACTTCTAATACAAAGTGATGAACTGTTCCTCTTTGGCAGCCCAATTCTTTAGAACTACAGGACCCTAAAGAACAGCAGATAATGCCCACTGACACTGTAGTCTAATCTCCAATGTCAAACAAGCTTTTCCATCTCTTACAGATATTGCTATGTTCATTCACTTCACTAGTTTGTAATGGCAATACACACAGGTCCTGCTATGCAAACCTAATATGTTCCCGAGATATGGTTTGTAAGGTGAGTGTTTGCATGGTGAACTGACCATTTCAGTTATTTCCTATGGGGAAAATCCCAATGTGTTATCAACCAAGAAGAAATGATTAAAAAATCCATCTCCCTCCCCCCCCACCCCGCTCTGAAAATGTTGTTCCTTAGAGCTGTTGTGTTATTTTCGCTGAGATTGCATTTGACTGTAGCAGCTGCTCAAGCTCGGTTGGGGGGATTTATTAGCTCAGGTTCATTAGGAGTGTGGTGCAGTGGTTAGAGTGTCAGACTTGGGCCTGGGACACTGGGGTTCAAATCCCCACTCAGTCATGCAGCTCACTTGGTGGCCTTGGGCCAGTCACTGCCTCTCAGCCTAACCTACCTCACAGGGTTTGTTGTGGGGATAAAACGAGGAGGGGGAGAACCATGGATGCCACCTTGAATTTCTTGGAGAAAAAGGTGGGATAGAAATGCAATGAATAACATTTAAAAATAAAAGATATTTGCTACTCTTCTGTGCAGAGAAGCTGCTCGTGAAGGAGCAGATCCTCTCACAGATCTGATTCTTTGCATCTGAAAAGCATAGTGTATGCATGCGGACAATGCTATATAGATAAATAAATAAATGGAGGGCCAGCTTAATACACTCTTATTTTTGATCAATGGAACAAAAATTAGTACACGGCATGTACAAGTGACGAAGGCACACAGCCTATTATAATGTACACAAGTTGGGTTACTGCAGAGGAGAGTGGGAAGGGTTTTTCTACACCACTTGACAAGCATGAGTCCTATTATGACTAGCCAATTGCTGGCTTTCTTGTAACTCTCACTTTTGTCTAGAAAACCCTTGTACAGCCCAAAGCTATACATAGATATTCAGAAGTAAGCCCCATTGAGTTCAATAGGACCTTTTCCATGCAAGTGTTTCAACTTGTTCCTACTTAAGTGAACATATGATTGCAGCTTTATCCTTTTCAGCCACTGCTAAAAGAAAGGAAAGGAGGAGGCAGAGGCAGAACAAACAGACAACTTGCCTTTCAGTGTTGCAGAACAGCATCCCATTAAGACGTTTATTACTTTCCTTACCAGGTTTTCCCACAAGGGTGACCAAACTGAAGTGTGCCTCTCACTTTCTCATAGCCCAGCTGAAATGTTTACCAGTCAATGCTTGAACTCCTCAGTGAAGCAAAGAAATGAGTGTTGTGTAATCGCATATGGGCATTAGACTGTAGGGGCAGTTCCTCTTCAGGGGAAGGGTAGTTTGTATTGCAAACTGAAGCAGGGGCATGGAGAGAACTGTAACTGGCTTGATTCCACCTAAACATTAGGAAGAACTTCCTGACAGTAAGAGCTGTTCGACAGTGGAATTTGCTGCCAAGGAGTGTGGTGGAGTCTCCTTCTTTGGAGGTCTTTAAGCAGAGGCTTGACAACCATATGTCAGGAGTGCTCTGATGGTGTTTCCTGCTTGGCAGGGGGTTGGACTTGACGGCCCTTGTGGTCTATTCCAACTCTATGATTCTATGATTCTATGATTTGGCATGTGTTTTGATAGGCAGTAAAGATACTGTTCCAGATGTATGAACTAGACTAACCAGGTAATCGGCTGTGTGGCATCTGGTTAGGTGGTGTGGAGACAGGTGCAAAGCCTTTGCTACTGGGTAGCATTTTGCAATAGGGGGCTTGACACTGTCAGCATCACTTGGTAGCAATGGAGTCAGGAATGGGTGATGATATCATCATCCCATGCTGGGCACTTCTGGCCATTGGGTATGAGTATGCCTGCACAGTGCTGCTTTAGCCTCTCAGCTGCCACTATACAACACATTCCTAAGACCATGAGATCCCCCTCCCTCTTGATTGCCACTTGGTGGTGGTGGCAGCCTCATTCTGCCCTCTGTCCCACCTCCCCAGCCACTACTTGCATGCTTTGATGGCTTAAGGAACATTGAATGAGTTAATGTGTGAACTAAAGATAGCAGGAATACCATAACTCCACCTGATAAATAAATGCAACATACGGCCCAAGGGGAGATACGGTAACTTACCTTTTGTAATATGTTATTGTTCATGTCCAACTCTGGTTTGTGGCAGGCCCTGTGCAGTGAAGGTCCACCATCTTGTCATGTAGGTGCACACAGACATTTCTCCTTTTATTCACTTCTCCTTTGCTTCTCTGTTGTTTGTCTTAGTTCTAGAAACTTAGCTTCTTCCATTTGTCATAGCCTGAGTTCTGAATCAGTGCTGAGATTCTTTAATCCTGGACTTGGAACTCTGAATAGAAAGCTCAAACTGGATTTGCCCAAGTGATGAATGAAATCAAGAAGGTGTGAGAAGAATATTAAAGCAGACAAATAAAATATAGTAACCAGCTGCATGTCCCCCAACCCCCAATCAAGCCTGTCTAAGCTGGCTGCTGACTTTGAAGAACTGGCCACCCTCTGGTCTGTGATTGGCCTTTTCTGATCTGCTGGCTCATGTAAATTCATTGTTCTCAGTCTCTAAATCTCTCCTACTTAGCCTTCAGGGATGCTCTTGGTGAGGAGGGAGGTAGAATTCTGGAGGGAGGTCATGGAATGTGTTGCACATTAGCATGCACTATTTAGTCCTTTCTGACTTGGCAGCTATTTCATTCTTTTGCTTTGCCTTCTTTAAAGCCTCTAATAGCCCCTTGGTTTTTCTTTGATCATTGCAATCAATATATTTGCTACATGAAGTCTGGACATGACAGTTTGCCTGTATGTTGCCATGGAGATAATTAAAGCACCACACACAAACCATCCAAGATGCAGAAGGAGCAATGTGTGAGTCAGACTTACAAGGGAACAGCTGACTTCTCAAGAGCTGTTGTAAGAATGGAAAGAGCAGTGGTTGCCCATTTGAATCTCCACCTTCATTTCCTCTAAGTGCTAGTGTGACATGTTCTCCAAGGCCAATAGTGTTTTTGAGCTTCTCTCATTCTGTGGGTTTGCAGATGTGAAGGGCAAATATGCAGTTTTATAATATATACAGATATATAGATATGCAGGTTTATAAACTAACTGATAGCCATGCTAGAACGTGGATTTACAATTGCATTTCAAGCTTCCTGTATCCTTCTGTGTGACCTGGGAACATAGCTTTAGCCCTCCATCCACTATTTTCTCCTCTATAGAATAGTAAACTTTTAGAAATGGTTGTTTCAGTGTTTTAACTTATCCCCATAAAAATGTGGCTCTTTTGTCATTATTGAGAAGTGAAATGCAGCTCTTTTACTGAATTCCTCTTTCTTTTCCATGGCTGTGGGCATTTTTTATATGGCTGCCATTTTTTACCACCATAGCCATGGCTTCAGTGAAACTGAAACCTGACCATGTGGGCTAGATCAGTTGGGGCTCTTAATCTCAGGGTTGTGGGTTCAAGCCCCACGTTGGGCAAAAGATTCCTGCATTGCAGGACGTTGGACTAGATGATCCTCATGATCCCTTCCAACACTACAACTCTATGATTCTATAACCCAATATGGGGACATTTTAGTCTATCTCACTAATGTCTCATGCCTGGTTCCCCAAACTTGGGTCTCCAACTGTTTTGAACTGCAACTCCCATCATCCCGAGCTAGCAGGACCAGTGGTCAGGGATGATTGGACTCATAATCCAAAAACAGCCAGAGACCCAAGTTTGGGAAACATTGCATGAGCTTATTTTTTAGTTAAAGTATTACTCCATTCACTAACGCTGTGGGCATATACGTGCCCTTCCATAGAAAAAGGCATGGTTAAATCAGCAGTTTCCTTACTCTAGCCTTCACTAACTGTACCAGGAAACAGAAGCTTGAGGTGGTGGTGGTTTAAAAGAAGGTGAGGTGGATACTGACATGGCTTTCCTACAATTTGTTAATTTCATTAGAGAGCAGTGACAGTGAAGGAAATTATAGTGTGGTCATACAGAAAGGTGGCATTGCTCACTGCCAGGTTGTCACCAATCAGGTCACAAAGGAGCATGCGCTCCTCTGCAGCATGGGCAGTCAAACAGTACCTTCTCCCATGCTAGAAGGGGATAGAATCATAGAATCATAGAGTTGGAAGAGACCACAAGGGCCATCGAGTCCAGCCCCCTGCCAAGCAGGAAACACCATCAGAGCACTCCTGACATATGGTTGTCAAGCCTCTGCTTAAAGACCTCCAAAGAAGGAGACTCCACCACACTCCTTGGCACTCCTTGGCACCACACTCCTTGGATATTGTGACAGTTAAAGTGGGGAAAGCATAACATGTGAATTGCGCTTAAGCCCATTAAATGAAGGTTAATGAGAAGCTTTCAACTTGCATTCACATGTTATTTAGGGGAAATATGCGCTGATTGCTTTTTTATTTTTCCCGAGGAAACAAATGTTTTTTTTTAAAAAAATTGTAAACCTAAGGATGGAGTATATAAAGCACTTATCCCCCTGAATTCAAACTCAAAGTGGCATACCACATTGACTATATATATGCAAATTTGAACCAGATCACCGCTTAATGCAGCATTTATTGCCAAAGATTGCATTTATTTATTTAATGTATTTAGACCATGTCCTTGAATACATATATTTCAAAGGAGCGTACAAAGAGCATGATAAAATAGTAAAACAGCATTAAAACAATGGCAAAAGGGCAAATGTAAAGTGGCATAAAAGCACTGGCTTCAGATATCAGCTGGCCTGCCTACATTTCCAATAACCAAAGCAATCTTCTTGATGAGAAGAGGATCTTTCTTCCATTGGCCTGTGCAGCCTGTGAATTGTTTAGTGGATTCAATGTGTTTGGGGGTGGTGTTTTTTTTTCTTCACACCAAGCTTAGGAAATGGTGGTATTTATCATGAATATCATGTGCCCGCAAATGTGTTGGCATCTGCATACAAATATTTTGTCAGTGTGTTTGCTTCCTCCTGGCACATGCTGGCTCTGTTTATATTCAGAGCCATATGGTTATTAGGGATGTATTTTTATGATGTGCCCAAAAGTAGGATAATGTTAACTTCCCCAAGAGGAGAAAATCTGGATTCCCCTGCCTTGGGAATGAGATATTATTGCAACAGGAAAGGAAAAGGCGTGTGTTTAGGGTAAATTCTTCCACTCCTCCAAAGAGGCTGCAGGTGATTTTCCTCCTCTCCTGAAAGTATGACAGTAAAGTATGGGTCTTGGCTGAGCCATGCAGTGCATAGCATATCGTTGGTACTAGATAAGAACCTAGGAGGAATAGGTGAAGTAGATTCATGTACCTCTTGCAATACGCTTTGGGTGCTCCCAACTAGGACAGTCAAGTGATTAACTAGATTCCTGTACACTCCCCAAAATTGGTATTTCTGTATGCCTTTAGAATTGAACTCTGCATATTACCTGTAGTGGAAATGTGGAAGAATTGAGATGGTGTAGGTGGGCTTGTGCAATTAACCCTTCATTTAATACTGACAGTAGAGCTTGCAGGAGCACTACTGTTCTTGGAAATGACTCATGGGAGCCGCAGGCCAGGTGCGGGTAGTAACAATCAAGCCAGGTGGAAATCGCTGGGCCATTTAGCCTCATCCCTGGAGCAGCTAAAAACCATAGAGCTTCAGCCAGGAAGGCCGGGGGAGCTTTGATGCACCTATGTTGCTGTAGGTGCTGCAAAAATTGGCCAGACTGAGATCCACTTTCCTGCGACCTATGGGGCTCCCTGCAGCTGGAAGGAGAGATTCAGGCGGCTGTCTGGTATGGTATGCTTTGTGGGCTTTGTATCTTTATGAAGAGGGAGGGGTTGTTGGTTGTTTAGTTATTCTGCATGAAGGTTTGTGTATTATTTGTGCATCCTTGTGCAAAGCAGGAACTGTTATTTGAACCTGGGTGAGGTGTGTGTGTATGTGTTTAAAGTGAGGTAAAGGAAAAGGGACCCCTGACTCTGGGGTTGCGGCGCTCATCTTGCTTTACTGGCCAAGGGAGCCGGCATACAGCTTCCGGGTCATGTGGCCAGCATGACTAAGCTGCTTCTGGCGAACCAGAGCCGCGCACGGAAACGCTGTTTACCTTCCTGCCAGAACGGTACCTAGTTATCTACTTGCACTTCGACCTGCTTTTGAACTGCTAGATTGGCAGGAGCCAGGGACCTAGCAATGGAAGTTCACCCCGTTGCAGGGATTTGAACCGCTGACCTTCTGATCGGCAAGCCCTAGGCTCTGTGGTTTAGACCACAGCACCACCCGCGTCCCTTGTTTAAAGTTAGTTTGCTCAGTAAAATTCAGCCTTTCTCCCCCACTAGTGATCTGTCTTTGCTTCAAAGACCCTTTAACAAAGAACACTTTTGCCTTTGGCAAAAATTACCGAAGGTGTTTCTATTTAATTCTGCAGTCTCTTTTGTTCTGTCCTTATGCAGTCAGTTCCCTGCACCACACCTTTCTTTAGGACAGCTGCCCTGGAGCAGCGTTTTTCTTCTTGCAGTCAACCTCCAGTTAAGGAAGCAGGAGGGCTGCTTTTCTTCTCTGCCATGAGGTTGGCTGCCTGGCTCCAGTACATCTTGCAGTCTGTGCACGCGGTGCACCTTGAAATGAACCGATTGATCTGCCACACTTTAAAAAGTAATGGTTTAATCATTGTTAGAGCTTAAAAGTAATCCTTTGGCCCTATTGATCATGATAAGATTATTCATGATGAATTCATTTGGCATTAGAATGGCTGTCCTCAAGCACCACCTGCAGTTCCCCTCTTCTTGTTTACCAACTGCTGCCTCCCAAGTGAAAGGGAGAGGAAAGAGTGGCAGCTAGGGAGCATAGCAGCTCAGATTGCTGGCAAAGCTGAACTGGGCCATCTCGTTCTAGTCCTATTGGGATTGGATTATTAAAAGCCCACCACCCATTACAACCACATTGCTAAAGCTTTGCTAAAGAATTATGCTGTTAAGGCTAGACTATGATATTGCAAATGAATGGTATGGCAGAAGAGTAGATGAAATGTGCAATGTAACTGAGCATTGGGAAGGATCAGTGGAGGTGAGGGCTGGCAGAAACTCAAGACAGACTTTATAGCTGCTCTGAATTTAACCATGGACTATCTTAATTCCTCAGTAAATGACCTGGGCATGCTCAACCTTGATATCCCAGCCACTCAAGAAGCCCTCCCTGGACCCAGAGATTTGTAACAACCACTATCCAGTCCCAAACAACTCCTTTCAAAGCTATTGTGGATATTGAGTTTGATGTCTTAATTATGAGAGCTATTCTATTCTTTCGCTTTAATAACATGTTAAGATGTAGCCGGCGCTAAGATCAATGCAATGAAAGAAGGGCAGGATTAAAACTGAATGAATAAATAAACAAAACTCTATTCAAATCACTTCCTTCCTGCAGTCTTCTGTTCAGCCCCTTCCTTATTATTCCATAACAGAAGAGATTGGATCTCAAGCACTTAAACAGTAAAGAACCAGCCGGCTGCTCTTCCCTATTATCCATACTTAAGACTTATTTCCCCACCCCACTTTAACAGCTTAATGAGAAGTAAAAATGTAATGGCGAAGGGGTTGGAATCTGCATGTCTTGCATCTTTGACCAGAAATTGCATGCTTCTTGAATATGTGCTTGTTACATAGGTGCCCATAGTCTTCACACATTTTTCCCTTCTCCTGCTATTGTAACTTTAACCCAGGCGTACACATAGTCTTGGAATCTTAATGAGGTTGACCAGGAGTGGCGCAATGGTAGGGTGAGCTGCACATGGAAGGAAGAGGTGGCAGAAATCAGGCCTGCTCCATGTGAATAGAGGATACCTTAGAATCCAAGCCTATGTATTTACATGCAATAAATCCCCCATATTAAAATATTCCATTTCATGATCTTTTTTCTGTTCATGAAAGGAAAGCAATAATGCATATTTACACATCTTCCATGAATGTAAGAGATGTACATGGCAGGACAATATGACAGATAACAAAGAATACAGCAACTCCATGTTAAATCATTGAGAGAGGTTGAAAGCTAGGGAAGGATAAGTGATGGGAGGAAATTCAGGTTGTGGGAGAAATTCTTTCCGTTAGCGTTTTAATGTGAGCCAACCTAATTTGCACTTGCTGAAGCGATACACAAAGAACACAGCTATCCTTTGAAATTTGCACTTCTCTGAACTGTGTGATAAAGTTCCTCAACCCAAAAACATGTGTGTGAAATGTATTAGGGGAAAGTATCTGAAAAATACATATATTAGTGAAATTAATGTAGAAAAAATGAATTATATTTGGTGAAATTGCTTGCAAATATTACATACAAAAATGTGTTTTAAAAGGAATGTGCTTGGAGGTGCAAAGTAAATTGCAAGCTGATGTAGAAATGTGGGAAACTGAATTTAAATTTGAAAAAATGCATAACAGAAAAATTAAAGTTGATAGATTTATCTGCCCCTAGTCCCTGTCCTTAACTGCTACAGATTACCAAGGGATAGCTCAGTTGGTAAAACATGAGACTCCTAATCTTAGTGTCATGATTTGTGGCCAATGTTTGGTGAAAGATTTCTGCATTGCAGGGAATTGAAATGGATGACCCTAGTAGTACCTTCAAACTTTACAAGTCTGTGATCCAGTGACATTCAGTAGAATGTGAATATGCTGAAAATATGCCAAGCCATGAGCAGCTAACTCATGGCCCATGAGTTTCATCCATCCCCCGAAAGGTTTTTTTGTGGTCCCTCTCTCTCTCCTCCAAATTGTCATTTTTTAAACGTACATGTGTGTGTGTGTATGTGTGTGTTACAAAAAAACCCTGAAGGTTTTCCTTGAACAATTTTTGAACTGACCACTTCATACTTAATAAGGAGCTCCTGGAGGGTTAATCATGCTACCCTTGGCCTGGAAACGTTTAGCCACCCTTGTGCTAAGCTGAGAGAACATGGCCCTGTGTTGTGTTACGGCTCCATCCTGCCCTGCTCCATTCTAATGTTCAATGACCCTGGATATGAAGATGAGAATAGGATAAAAGAGGTAGTTTCTAGGGAAACAGTGTGCATGTGCCTTCTCAGTAGTGATTACTTCTCAGTAGCATCATCTTCCTGCTGAGGATTCTGTGACTGGAAGTTGCAGTCCCACCTCTGCGGGGGAAATGTGCTGCACTGGAGTCTGAGGAACACCTACCACTGCCTTCTCATGAACTGCCTCAGTTGAGCTGCTAGTTCAGGCTTCCTCAAACTCTGCCATCCAGCTGTTTTTGGCCTACAACTCCCATGATCCCTAGCTAGCGGACCAGTGGTCAGGTATGATGGGAATTGTATTCTCTAAACATCTGGAGGGCCGAGGTTGAGGAAGCCTGTGATAGATCCTTGGGGACAAGGTGAACATTCTCTACTATGGGAAAGAGGAGGCAGGTGGTAGCACTTGTAGGAATGAGACAATCAGAGCTCCCTCTCCTCCTTGATCATGCTTGCAAACATTTGAACATGGAAGCTCAAGTCGGTGGAAGGCTCATGTTCAAATACCTGTGACCTTCATTTCAAGTCCCCAGGCTGGTTATTTCCCAACATAACAACTCAATTCATTGCTTCATTCAGTCTGCTGAGGAAATCCCATGGTTTATGCACCACTATTTTTGAATGCGCTATATTTGAGGGGGTTTTCTATCGCACTAGAAAGGTGCCTACCCACTTCAAAGACCAACTGGTCACAAAATGTGGCCAGACAAAATTTAAGCAGCTTGTGAGCCAGATGTTCAGCCCAGCCCCCTGCAAATATAAAGTTCTGAAGTATAAGTTCTTTTAAAGCAGCAGGTACAATTTCATTGCAAATTAATTTGTTTCACACCATGGGAAATGTTAAGTGTCTTCTCAGCTATATCTCAAGGGAATGACTGGGAAAGCGCATCTGTTTATTTTTAGAGTTTACTCTAGTTAATCAAAAGAATGCTTAAATAATTTCTGAAATCATGTAGCTTTAGTTCTTGTCAGGAGTACCTGTAAGATTGAGAACAAGAGGCTGCTAACCAAGGCGAACCAAATTATTATTGTTTATAATAGTTTTTATTAAATTTCACATCTTAAAATAAACATTTTACATACTGTTAGGTATCCAATGACTTACCTCCTCCTCTTTCCATGGTTCATTTTATCTTTCATTCCTGCATATTTTGCCACAACCATTTAGTCAGTTTCCACTTTTACATCCCTCAAACATTAATTACACTGTTGAATTTATATTAATGCTGCCAGCGTTTTGAGCTGTGTACAATCATTTTCCATATGCCCAATAAATATTTTCCAATCTTCTTTGAATATATGTTGTTCTTGCTCTTGTATTATGTTAAACCTGCAAGCTCTGCATAGCCTAACATCTTAAGTTGCCAGTCCTCTTTGCCTGGGACCTCCCTCGCTTTCCATTTGGGGGCTAACAAAACTCAGGCCACCGTTGTTGCATGCAAAAATAAATTTTGCTGACACTGAGGGACTTCAGTCTGAATTATTCCCAACAAAAATGACTCCAGTCCTTTTGGGGAAGTTATCTTAAACATTATTTTTCAACTGATTATAGATCATTTCCCAAGGTGAACCAAATTAGCTATGCGTATTTCAGAATGAATAGATTGAATTTACACAGCACCTGCAAGTTTCAGCAAAAGGTGTGGATTCTGAATACATGAGCAGGGATGAGTATACCAAGCTTCATGTCCATTGCCTTCTTCGTCTCCTCCATAAGTTGGTGGACAAACTTCTGAAGCACTGAGCCTTGTATACTTGAGGAGGCTCCCTGCATGCATTAAAATCCAGTCTACAACCATGTAACAGTGAAGGCCAAATGCTTTGGTCACTGCAGAAGTATACACACAAAAACTAGAAATCCAAAGCAGTTCCCAGTACTACCACCCCAAGAAACAACAACAATCCAGTGGCTGTAGAATGTGAGCATCAGATGGAAAAGAAAAGAGGCAGGTTGGCGAGTGGAATGCCTACTTAGAAGTAATGTCTGGCTGAAACCCTGAACAGCAGCCCACTCTTAGGTTGCGATGATACACTGCAATGTTTTTTGTTGCAGCGCCCACTAGTACTCCTGTTGCACCAACAGTAGTTGGTGAGAAACTGTAACAGAAGCCCTGATCTTCTCCCTCTATAATTGCACAACAGAGCGCACGATTCCTCTGTCTTGGAAAAATCTATAAGAAAAATATAAACACCTGCAGACACTAGAAATAGAACAACTAAAGCCTTTGCACACCTTTAATGCATACACGTTTGGGCCACAAATCAATAGTTAGATGCTTTTTTCCCTATTAAACCACTTGCTGTAGACAACATTATTTTCCCAGAAAGCATAAGTACTTATTGCCCCCAAATTTGCTGTCAATTGATAATATATTAACTAATATTTTCCCAGCTTAACAGTAACTCTGGAAGAAAAAGATACTTTGGATACTAAAATAGCAAAATAAAACCATTAAACAAAAAAAAAACCTCTGTAACTCACATTTGAAGATGAAATATGCATTTCTTTTTCCTTGATAAGAATTAAGTGCACTTTATATGTAGGGAATGTGAGAGTTATAGCGTCCTTAGCTTATTTTTGCCCATTGAGCTATCCTGACTATTCAGCTCACACAAGAGTGCTAGGCTGGAGTATTATTTAATAAATACGAGTGTGGCGTGGCAAAAACAGCCTTCCAACAATGGATTAGTCTTAGAAGAATTATCATTAAATGTGACATGATCAAGGATTATTATTATTTTTTCATTGTCTAGCACCTTACCCCACCCTGGGCTTTTTAAAAAACAATAAAAAGCCTTGCTGCCACTTTTGGCAGAATCTTGGCTGCTCCAGCCTCATTGCTTGGACAAAGAATCCTGCAAAAATGCTACTACATCATGGAGTAGCGTTTTCCCAGGGTTACCTTAGGAACCCATCGTTCCCCATCGGCTACCTAGTATTTTAGGTAAGATTGAAATTCTTGAAATGTGACTGCCCCCAGTAGTCATTGAATTATTCCCTTCCCCTCCACCTGGGATGAATGGCCCCACAAACGTGGGAACGGCATATTTGTCACAGCTTTAATCAGGCTGACAGTGAGAAGTGGGCTTCTGTAGGAGAATAATTGCATGATGTAGGCATGGAAAGGATGGCTTGGGGTGAATTATGCCAGGAAACCAATTATGTGGGAAGAATGATGTTCATGGAGATTGGTGTGGGAGCTAAGGTGGCTGCTTGCCTATGATTAAGCCAGTGTCTAGAGAGAGAGAGAGAGAGAGAGAGAGAGAGAGAGAAAGTGGTTTTGCCCCACTCCTAAATGTCTTGACTTATGCTCACTTACTTTATGGTACATGTAACTCCAGAAGAATTAAGCCAGATGCTGCCCTGGTTTTCGTCTCTTGGTCATGCCGGAGCATGACAAGATTCTTAATAACTTGAATTGGTGTCAATACAGATCAGTTCCCAAAGAGTCCAGAATTCAGTAGCACTGAACTCAGCTGGCACCCATACTACGATTTATTGCCACATTATTTGACAGATCACAATAAGGTTAGTAGGGCACATTTGGTTTTGTTGGTCACAAATTGTGTGGAGTCTGTGTAATACGTGAGATATTAAAGTAAATAAATGAATACATTTTGTTTATGTTAGAATTGTGTGTGCTTTTTTTGTCATTGCTAGCAGTCAGGGTGCCTACTCTGTTCAAAGCCTGCAATAAATGTTGCCTTGATGGATTTCAGGGAGGCCTGATGCAGTAATGTGTTAAATAGGTTCCTTGAAAGGTGTTTATCTTAGTAGATTCACAGCTATTTTCCTGCTCATTGTCTGGATTAGCCATAGAGCTATGGATAAAGCACTGTGCAAGATGTTCATTCCATAGCATGTGTGAGTGATTGTGTGTAAGCAAGATGTTCCCAGTTTTTGTAAGGTTTGCAGGGCAGGGAACGGAATATTCATGAGAAATAGAGTCCTTGTTATTCTTTAGTCCTATTTATGAAAACAATGCAGTGGTACCTCGGGTTAAGAACTTAATTCGTTCTGGAGGTCCATTCTTAACCTGAAACTGTTCTTAACCTGAGGTACCACTTTAGCTAATGGGGCCTCCCACTGCCACTGCACCGCCACCGTGTGATTTCTGTTCTCATCCTGAAGCAACGTTCTTAACCTGAGGTACTATTTTTGGGTTAGCGGAGTCTGTAACCTGAAGCATCTGTAACCTGAGGTACCACTGTAATCAAATTCAGCCATGCTCCTGTGTGGTATTGGTGAGAAATGCGTGCTGATGCTAAAACCAGACCCTGCAATTAGAAACTTGCTATGGAACCTAAATAAGAGATTGTTGGGTGGGTGAGGGGACACCAAAAGCAAAGAGCAGCTACGACTGCATCTCTTAAACCCTTCTTTATGCTGTGAAGAATTCAGCACATTGGAGAAACTGAAATGAATGATGTGTGTGCACACATGTATAATTTTAGTACTGAATTGTAATAAGTGCTGGACAAAATAAAGATCTAACCCTACAGCCATCCACATTCCCTTCTACCCTTAGGCTGTACAAAATGGGCAATAAAGTAAACAATGCTTTCATGTTCTTCTTCCCTAATCTACATCCTTGTGACAAATGGTTTTGCCCTCCTGATTGACACCTGAACCCTCCCAGGTCAAAGCTGACTCCATAAGCACAGCTGCAATTACGTATTCTCCTTACCTGGCAGCCTTCCCTTTCCTGAACTGAAGCAAAGACTGACTAGTGCCAGAAGGGGGCTGTCATTTAGTTTGCTTTCTGTTTTTAATTTACTTGCTGGTGCAAAATTGATCCCCCTGGAAGTCTCTGGCCTCTGTATATTCACACCTATTGGCTTAATAAAAATAAGAAAGAAAACAAACCCCAACCACTGCTACTTCTCAGCAATTTCATTATACAAATCAATTCTCTGCACTTTAATTTCTTTATACCCCACTTCCCAGCTTTTATTTTGTTGAGCTGTTGGGCACGGGATTGTGGGAAACTTTCCTATCTGCCATAGGCTGCCTCTGAAACGCTTCCATATACATTTGCATTCAGCTGAGCAACAGACAACAAAATGGCAGTACTTGGAGAGAATTAAAATAAATTGTCTGTGTTTGGGTGGCAAAGAGAGATTCTGATGCATTTCACACAGCTCTGTAAAGCTTTAGCACAACAGACTAGAGGCAGTGTAGTGTGTGTTTTGCTGGACAGCAGAGAAGGAAAAGGCATTTTCTAGATGACACCATTTTAAATCATTCCATCCCTGCCCCATGATTTATAAATGCTTATGCATTTTCTTTTATTTTAAATCCCCTTTCTTGAAATGTTTTCCAGGATAGTCCTCCAGAAATAGCTGTGGAGCCATGGCTAGGAGAAAACTCCTATATGGAGCTGCAGGTGGTATACTCTGATGTAGAGCAACTTATCACCACTTAGGACCTCCCCACTCATGCCTACTGTGTCTTGCTGTAGGCGCTTGAGCTGCATTATAGCTGCAGCAGTTGAGAGCTGTACACCCCTGGTACTTGTAAGCAGGCTCAAGGACAAAGATATACCAACACCTTCCTTTGGACATAAGCTGATTTAAAATTATGGGCAGCACAACTGACAACAGGCCTGGTGCTCTCATCTTGCACTCTCAAGAAACAGAACCCTACAAAACCCTTAGCATTACACACACCCCACCCCAACCTCTGCACAATAAACCATAACCCCAAATTTTTGTTTTTAAAAAAGACTTGCTTGCTTGCATTTGTAAGAATCTGTGGTATGAGGCAAAATATACTGGCACCCTTTCTCTTCTTTCAATGAAAAGCTAACCTATGCCTCATTTTAAGTGTGCTACTCTCCCCTGCTGACCTAGAGGAAAAAATAATGCAGAGGCCCATGGTATAAATCCCTTGTACTGCAGTGAATCTTATACTATGTGCCAAAACGCTCAGAATGTTAGGACTTGGGCTTTGTACACTTGTAGTAACACCTTGAATTGAGCCCAGTAGCACACAGGCAGACAGCAATGTGCTTTTAGAATGGGTGGTATATGGTCACATTTCACTGTCCCCTTAACAGCTGGGCAGCATCATTCTGCACCCACTGCGGCTTCCAGATTGTCTTCAAGGGTAGCCCCATACAGAGTACACTGGAATAGTTCAAACATTAGGTTATGGTACCATGGGTTACTGAAATCGGACTATCCCGGTCCTGGAAACAAGCAGTTCATACCACTAAGGCCACCTGAGCCTCCACTGATGGCATTGGATAAAGGAGTATCTCCAAGCTTTGTACCTCTCTGTTCAGATGCACTTCCACCAATAATATATTGTGTTTCTTCCTTTGCAACACAAACTAGAGAACCAAATGTTTGCAACTGTGGGAGGGGTAGGGAATATCATGGCCACAATTGAGCAGATGAAAGCACTTCTCATGTAACTCTCAAGAGCTTGGCAAAGGGCTGGGGAGAGTGGAAAAGCTGGAAGGGTGCTGTCCTGGAAACAATCCCCATCTTTCTTGGAAGGCATCTCTCACACCCCAAAAACCTTTCAACAAGAGTTTTTAAAGAGTAAGTGCTGATAATTTTTTCCCCCATGAGCGTTCATTGGCATAGCTGCTGTCAGGCACAAAACATCTTGCCCCAGGCCTTGGATATTTGAATTTTCTGTTTGAAAGATAAATAAAACAACACACATATTTACCATGCCATTAGCTGCTTTGAAGCAAACCCAGGTTTTGTTTGTGTTTTCTTATCTGATTGCGATGGAACTGTTTTCATCACTAATTGTCAGCTGACTCCTGTATATTTTGGAAATAGGCATTAAATAAATAAAGCCATAGGAGAAGAGTGCTGCATCCCTGGGAGGAGAACCATTTATTGTCCCTAACCTCCTTGAAGAACTTTTGAGCCTCCTGCCCTTTTAAGCTCCTGATGGCCAAAGGAGCTGGGATGATGAGGCTTGGCGGACAGATGATGCTCTGCTCTTGACAGTGCTGAAATCCTGCCCCATGGCTTCCTGCTAAGTAATGAGGCATGCTTCTGCAATCACTTCAACGGCAAACTCTACAAAATCACTTCGGGTTTTTCTTTCCTTCCCTCCCTCCCTTTTGCCCCCTTTTTAAATCTCATACATTTTAAGCAAAGAAGATGGCTCTTGCATCTGCATTTAACATCCCGCTTGATTAGATCTTGTCAGGCTGTCTTTAAATGCTATCTCAGCCTGGAGGTTCTTGCTGCAGCCTGTAATTAAAGGAAGAGCTTGTTCAGATATCTTACCTGATTCCTCAGCCCCTTCACAGCTTCACAGGAATGGCTGGCGCATTGCGACTGGTTGGATGCTATGCATACATACACTGGCTTTCCTCGGAGATTGAATTGGCAGTGTAAAAATAATCTGTCAAAGTGAAGGGAAAGTAAATAGGCCTCAGACAAAAATCACCACTCTGGTAAATCCTGTAACCACCAAATTAGAATGAGTGATCCTCTGTAGACAAAGACTTTTATTTTCACCAATAACTCAGCATGTTGGCTTGGTTCTAGCTACATGGGTGTCCTATAACTTCCTGCTAAGCAATGAAATCTGCTCAGCAATTGATAGCACTGTAAATTCTGCAAAAATCACTGTGAGCCTTCAGGCTGGCAAGAATGTTATTCCACCTCTGCAATAGACAGAAGCTCAGTTTGCAAGTAATACCAAACCATGGTTTAACATGATGTGCACTAGCGGGAATGAACCTGACTTTACTCTCTTGCTCCCAGGCAGCTGGGAGAAGGACTTCACCAGCACTGTCATGTCATACAAACTAGAGATAGTGGTATAAAACAAATTGTGATTAGTTAAACAAGCCAGCTTCATTGCCCATGGTTTGAAGTTGGCTTGTTGCTTTTTAAAATACTGAACCATGACCCGTGGTTCATAGAACACAACAAGACAAGCTAGTGTGAAAGCAGAATTAAATGCTGGTCAAGTAGCCTATGCTAAGATAACCTAAGCTGTGAAATTTCTCTGAATACATCTCCCCGCTCCCCAAAAATGCTTTCTTTTTTAAAACCCTACCAGAATAAGAATTCCACTTGGCAAAATTTTCTCCACCTACTGCCATTCCTTGCTCTCTGAAATGCAGCACAGTGTCCTAGAAGAGCATTAAGCTTAAAGCATAGTGGGGAATGCAGAACAGTGGCCAATACAATTACTGCTTCTGCCATTTACAGAAAAAGCCAAAAGAACACAAAACCTGGGGGGGGGGGGCTGCTACTGCCAATACTAATGATGAGCCCACTCCCAAGAAACTTGTTGGAAAATTTCACCTTCCCCATGGTTAAAATTGGTTAAATGGTTCACCACCACCACCACCACCACTCATTTTCTTCGAAAATAGTGTAGAGATTTTCAACAGCCCTATACAGCTCTATTGTAGTGTTACATGTGAACACAGCCATGGTATGTGTGGGTATATTCCACCATGCTTCATTATAAACTAAGGAGGTACAGGCCTTCCCTCTGATCATTGCTTGCAACTGGTGAGTGAGCCACATGTCGCTTGTCTTTGCTGCCACCAACCTCAAGTTGGCAGCCTGGCAGATCAGAGAACCTCCTACCCCTACTTAGCCTGGAATACTATTTGATGCTGCTGCTAAGAAACTGTCGCATCAGCAGGTCACTTTGGAGACAAATGTGCACATCAGAATTATACCAACAGGTATCAGCTCAGTTCTTTGGAAACAAAGAGCATCTGGTATGGTTTAGCTTCTCCTCCTCTAGATGGTGCACATTTGCAGTACATTCCTGGGAATAATCTTAGCCCTATTCTGCATTCCTTTTTCACTCATGAAAACAATGTGTGAGTATGGTTTGATACCTTGCTGGCTAGCCCCACTCATACCTTCACATGCCCACTTTCACCAGCTTATTCAGTTAACCACCAAGTCCAGTATGTACAAAATGTGATTCCTGTTTTGTCAGTCCTGTAGTATTCATTTCTAATTCATCTCCTCTTGTATTTTTCTATCTGACCTATTCCTTAGAAGAGTACCATGAAATAGTCTGATAAATGTCTAATGAGGATGTTTCGTCCCAATGGGCTTCATCAGCTGTGCATGGTTCGTTACTGTATATAACAGCTACATGGATCTTATTCATGATAGATTCTCAGTTGGGGCAAAACGGGAATATCCAGGAATCCTTGTCTTTGTCTACCTGTGCTAGCATCTACCAGTGCCAGTTTCTTATGTCTACCAACCTTATCATCCTCATTAGACACTTACAAGACTATTTCATGGTACTCTTCTAAGGAATACATCAGATAGAAAAATACAAGAGAAGATGAAGAAAATAGAAATGAATGTACTACGGGACTGACAAAATAGGAATTGCATTTTGTACATACTGGATTTGGTGGTTAACTGAATAAGCTACATTTTAATATGTTATGTCATGATGTTGATTTTGAAGTTATGAGAAGCTGTATCTAATTTTGAGAAGTAGTTTCTAGTAAATAACGTTACAATTGCTATTATACAGCCTATTACGTTTATGTGTTTTTTCAAGTTGATTTGCGTAATATAGGCATTCTGGTGGTTTTGATTTCACTTTCACCAGCAGTCAGTGTCTGGCAGCTGAGCAGAGGTGTTTCTGCTTCCCTGATGGAGCAACCTCATGAGAACGTAAAAAGAGCTTGCTTGACCAGACCTATCTAATCCAGCATCTCATTCTCACCGATGCCTGTGAGAAGCATGCAAGCAGAACCTGGCTCCCATGCACAGTTCTGGGGCTTCCCCTGCCCAACCCCCTGGAAGGGAAATCAGGGGGGAGAGTGAGAGGAAAGCTTTGTAGTGCCAATAGGAGTCATTGTGCTACCTTCCAGTAACAGAATGGGCTACTTGAACCCAGCCCCATGTGTGCAAATAAATGCCTGGATAGGATTACTATTGTTAATGTATCTGTTGTGAACCACTTGAAGTATAGTGTTTGCAGAAACCTGACTTGACTAATACTCTGTTTCTCCCAGGGAACAAAATGGTTTGCATTGACTTCTATAGGCAAGAACACATTTGAGATAGGAGCAAATTAGGGTCATTCCTAAACTACAGGCAGCTTGAATTATGCTATAGATTGTATCTCCCCCCCCCCCCTCACATTTTATCTTTTGTGAGTCACTCAGACCTTCTTGGTGGTGGGAAGCGATGCATGGATTCAATTAACTAACTAACCAAATTAACTTAAATGTGGGAGAAATGAAGTTGCTTCCATTGCAGGCATTACTGAGGTGAAGGCAAATCCTAGATCCCACGAGCAGCTCTAGCATTAGGGACAAAGGATAGATTTTGCCCTAACTTCAACATCATCACAGATTGCAGCCCATTTTTCCCCACAAATGCCAATGGAAGCCAACCTCCCTTATGAAGGAAAGTAAATTCACCTCATAAAAGACTTTGAAGCACAAGGCTTCTCACAGGTTTGCTCCTTTAATTAAACAAGATCAGATTTGCATACAGAAGATGGTCATGGGAACCCATAAACCTTTAATTAATCTCTTTTCATAACAAGAACTGCTTTAGTAAGGGTGCTGAAAGTGCTTTGTTACCTTGTAAGCCCCAGGAATGATGTAGCTGGTTCCATAATGTGCTCCTCTTTCATTATTGCAGTTCACATTACCTCTCTGTGGACTTACCCTCTCTCTTTTCCATTTTCAGAGACTGGCTGATGCGGCTGAGAAATTTCAGAAAGCCCATCGTTGGCAAGACAACATCAAGGTAAACCTCTTTTCTGTGGCCTCTAATCATATCAAGGATTGAACACAACCACACCACACCACACCACACACCCTGCCTGTCTCTTTGTCTGTCACACACAAACACATACACACTTACAGTTCAGTGTTACATGTGCTGTCAAATCCCTCCTTGCAAGTGAACTTTTTTGAAACCCAGATGCAATGGGTGTTTGTTTGTGTGTCCAACATAAAATAAGCACAACTGATGTAAGCACTTCTATAAATACATATGTCTGGTAAAAGAAAGGCCTTCACATTCCAGCTGCTGCTCTGCAGTTCACAGGTCTTCTCTCACTATGTTTACAGCAGGGTTTGTATTACATTTCAGCCACTTTAGAGGTGGGTGTATGCTCGCTCCTTTTGAAATTCATTGTAGGTCAATATAAATATTAAGTGACCAAATTAAAATAAATTCTTGAATACAATGAGGTCCTTAAAATAAATCTTTCCCCCTCTGCTTCTCATTCTCACAAAGCCATTATGTCTTCATTCTCTCTATTTTCCACTTTCTTTTTCTTCCCTCTGCCCCATCACTCCTTCTCCTTTCCAGCTCTTTGGTTTTCCAGAAAGCTCTGTATTTTCAGGTGCCCTGCTATTTGCTTGTTAGTCTCCCTGTGCTGGCCAGCCAAAATAAAAGTGAATTCAGTCATTTTGAGCTCACTTTTAGTATCGCCTCTATCTGCATGTGCAGGTAATAATACGAGGCAGACAGCAGGATATGGAGGTAAAACTAACAGTTAAAAGCTTTGTTTTTGAGTTGCTGTGGAGAACTCTGTTACGAACGTGCCATTTTAATAGCGCAAGAGGCATGATGTGCTAAGAGGTAGCCCTACAGGCAAGGGTTTGCTCAGTCCAGTGGGGGGGGGGTTGGGTTCTCGCATATGAGAATACAATGGCATTCATCTTTAATAATATTTGATGCAACTCATTCCAGTTGGAGTTTGTTCAGGAGGAGGTGAAGAGCAATCTGAGATGGTGACAAGCAAATGTTGCTGTTTTAATGATTGCATTTGACTTTGTAATTATGGCGGCGCTAAAGCTCAGCAAGAAATCATGGCATTCTGCTCGGAAATGCATTTAAATTGTTACAGGAAGACAAAAGAGAGGGAAAACTCCCTTCCTTTCAAAGATAGCATTAGGGCAAATAAGTTTCTTAAAGAGCCAGTGTGGTGTAGTGGTTAAGAGCAGTAGATTCATAATCTGGTGACCCGGGTTTGCGTCTCCGCTCCTCCACATGCAGCTGCTGGGTGACCTTGGGCCAGTCACACTTCTCTGAAGTCTCTCAGCCCCACTCCCCTCACAGAGTGTTTGTTGTGGGGGAGGAAGGGAAAGGAGAATGTTAGCCGCTTTGAGACTCCTTCGGGTAGTGATAAAGCGGGATATCAAATCAAAACTCTTCTTCTTCTTCTTCTGTCTGGTTTCATACTCCAGCTGATAGATGCTACAGGAGAGCAGTTCTCCACTTCAGGGGGCATCAGAGTGTCCCCACTAGACACCGTCTTCATTCTTCTTCTCTGCTTATAGCACTGTGTTATGCAGAATATGTAGGGTAATCTGGTGCGACAGGCGACGAGAGAGCCTTAAGGAGGTTAGGCTTGATAAAGCTTGGGGTTCCTTTCCACCTTCTTTTTCAGCTTCCTCTCCTAATATAAATGAGCACCTTCATCACCAGAATCAACATCCAAACCTGATGGCAGTGAAAGGATATAATGCTTTTCCTTTTGCTGTCTCTTAAGAAAAGGAATCCATATTCTGATAAACATACTTAGAAGAATGAGATGGTGGTTGTGGGGAGCAAAAAGCTCCCTGCAGTGAAGTTCACTAAAAACAACAACAACATTGAAATGCTGAGTCCCACCCCCTTGCCAAAACCATAGTTCTCCCACAGCAAAGGGCACGTTCCACAGCTTGCCATTCTGCTTGCTCCAGTGAGATAGATTATTTTTTATAGAGGTAACTTGACATTCCTTTTACTTCTTTAAAGGATCAAAGGGCAAGCACTCTGAGCACTGCTAAAGTCTGTGGTTATAACTTTACACCTGAGTGAGTTCGAGACCTGAGAGTCAACCAGAGCATCATTTGTGAAAAGACAAAGGGGTGAAACACACACTGAATGGCAATGTGCAACCCACTGAGACCTCTTGTGGCACAATGGAAATTTCTATTAAGGAAGGAGGAAAGAGGAAAGAAGAAGGCAAGGACATTAGGGCCTGTGGTGAATGGGAAAATATGGAGTGTACATATGTGGAAAACAGGGAAGTCAGGCAGGAATGGAACCTGGAAGGATCCCAAAGAACATGTGAACATACTCATGATTCTGGGTATTCATAGAACCCTGCACTGTGCTTTGAAGCCCCAACAATCAGCAGATAGTCAGGATTTTGAATAGCCTTGCAAAAGCCCTCTTTGGCCCATCCATGACTTTACCTTCCCCTCACCGGATGTCATGTGTGATGTCAGGTGGAGGACAGGAAGGCGTGTCTTGACTAAAATTGGCCTGGCAGTCCAAAAGCAGAGGACTGGTGGACCTAATTAGGCCCACAAGCCAGAAATTCCCCATTCCTGCTATAGAGGCTGCCTTAACAAGTAAGCCTTGATTTCTCAATAAATCAGAAGCTAAAACCTATTTAGGGAAGGGAAGAGGTTCATTTTGTATGAGAAATATAAAGTGGTTGGTCATTCATGCACAGGATCCAAGGGCCTTTCCTGAAAAAATGTGCTTCTGTCCTGCATTTCCCAGCACTGAAAATAGTTCTTCCATTGCCCTTATAAGCACTGAGTGGAAGGTGGTTGCACCAGTGACATGGGCATGGTGACTCTTACACCACTGCACACTTTATCAACATAATCCTGCAACTTTAACATGTCTAGCAATAACAGCAGTTTGTGGTAGGCAAGGTTTGCTACCCATGTGTTTGACTTCTCTGCATTTTGTTTCATAAGCCTAGATTTATTCAGTGTTTTGCTGGCATGCCAAAGGCACAAATTGCTCTGCTTCACAAGTTATTTTCCCGTGTTGGGTAATTTTACTGTTAGTATGAATTATTGAAATATACAAAATGTCCATAACATGTGCTGCTAAAGCAAACTGGCTTCCAGATTTTAGGCTTTGAAAAATTAGCTGGCTCTTTATAGGAATTGCATCCCACCCATCACCTCTTCCTCTGCAATCTTTAATGGTATCTGTAGGGGAAGCAGCTTTTAAAAATAGATCCATGCCTCACAATGAGGAATACTTAAAATACCTGCTTCTTCTCATTCAATCAGACATGGGATAAGATGCCTGTGAAGAGTAGGTGTGAAATTCACTTTTTTTTTCTATTCAGGTATCGTTCAGATTTGTTATAACCCTAATGTAAGAGATTCTATGTCACTATTCAAAACTGAGTAGGTTTAATTTATTTAACTCTCGTTAACTTTGGTGGCACTATTTCCAAAAGCTATGCTGAGAATGAGAAACCTCTGGCCCATGCATCTAACCAAGCCCAATCTTTGGTAAAATCTTATGTAAAATCTTTGGTTCATGCCAGAATATTCTCCCCAGTTTCTAAAAGTAGGCATTGTGTGGAGAACATACATGGGAAGAACCCAGGGTTAACTTAGGAAACCTAAGGGTCATTAATGTAGTACTTCACATGGTGCTTAGTTAAACTATGGACTTTGATACTATAATATGCAATAATTACCACCTACGTGGATGGTAGGTGGTAAGGTTGGATCCTTAAAAGAGGATTTGACAAACCCATGGAGGATAAGGCTGTTGATGGCTGCCAGTCATGATGGGTGCAGCTTTTGGGTTCAGAGTCAATAGGCTTCTGAATGCCAGTTGCTGGAGAACATAATCAAGATAATGCTATTGTACTGATATCCTACTGGTGGGCTTCACATGAGCACCTGGTTGGCCACTTTGGAAAAAGAGTGCTAGACTAGGTAATCCTTTGGTATGATCCACCAGGGCTTTTCCTATGTTCTGATTAACCCAGTGTTACAATAGACACCATAGTTTCTCCCTCCCTCTCCCCCTCTGCTGTATGTAGCAGTGTGCATACCATGGCAACTATAGCTGACTTACTAGGATATATTAGGAGCAAAGGTGGCCTTGAGCCTCTTCTGCCTGTAGCAAGAATAGAGCACGATTCTTTCCACTTGGGTTATGCTTTCATCACTCCAGCTTCCATTTCCTTAAACCAAAGCCCACAACCAAGTGGGTTTTATTGTTTCAGTTTACAAGAGAAATGCCCTCAGATGCCCGTTTTCTCCTTGGAAGGCAGACAATATCTCTGGGCTTCAAGGTCGCCTCACTGACAACTCCAAATTGCTAGCTCTGAGCCTGATTCCCATAGGAGCATCTCCACTCCCATCAAGATATTATTAACATCACTGGAGCACAAGCACAGGGAGCCAGAGGGCAGCCTCTATGCTTTTCTGCATTTCAAAACAGCAAGACTAGCAGGCAATGGCTGACTCATGCAAGCAGACATGAAGTGAGCAGCTAAAGTTATTGTTCCAGGAAAGACAGATGAGCCCCCACAGCACTGAGGTTAGCATGCTCCACCTTGACCTGTCCCTTGATTTGGGTGCCTTGGAGCCTAGCCCCTCTTGACAACATCAGCATCAAAGAAGGATTTTCAGCTTTGCAATTTGGCACTTGTAATGGGCACCTGTCTGGTAAAATCTTTGGAACAGCATAACAAATAGATTTTAAATGTATCCTTATTCTCTCTTTATCCACTTGCCACCATGCTGAGTGGCTTAGATGCCAGCCTGCCCTTGCCTGGTGTTTTCTTTGATGTAGCGACCCGAAGGATGTTCCATATTAGTCAGCTACAAACTTCCATTTCTGTGGATTATAATCACTGCTATATAGACTTTGGATCTTCAGGGCAATGCAAACGCGGCACTTATCCAGAAGGGAAAAGCTGCCAGTCAAAATAATAATTATAAAACCGCACAGTACAAGAAACAAAAGCCTGAATGATTCTGAGATTTGTGTAAAGTTTAAATAGAATTTACAATTCCATATTCTTGGGAGTTCCACAAATATTTCAGCATGTAGCAGCACAAGTTCCTCCTCCTCAATTTCTCCAAGAGCTATTAAGGATTTTGTATGGCTTTTTAAACAGGAAGGGTAGATTCAAGGTATGGGATTTGCATCTTAATAGATTGGTACTAGAAATATGACATAAACTTGTAAACAGTCAAATTGATTAACAATTGCACCAGGCCTGCCTAGAAAAGAAGATAGATAGATAAATCAGGACTGAACATTTCTATCAAATTGTAATCTAATCATTAGTTATATAATTGATTCAAGAGTCTTAATTAATATCTTGACATACACAAGGCAGGCTAGATTATCATAAGGCTTTCGCATGAATGTGCAAATCTTCTGCTCAAAGCAGTCTCACTGCTATGAAGTTAGTTTATGTACCTGGCACAGGAATAATTTGAAAGATTTTGAGACCCCACTGTCTGTGTGCAGCAGAGTCTAATCAAAGTGTCACAGGCTACTGCTGCGGGGTTGGGGGCACACTTGCTGTGGGAGTGAACAAAAGCCGTCTTTGTGGGGTGACACCATGCTGGCTGTTGTTATCTGCCATTGGCAGGAACATAACCTTCCTCCTGGGCTGGTGACAGCAAGAAGCGCTGACCTTAGTGAACAATGCAAAGGCCTCTGTATGTGACTTCCTTCCCCCCTCCCCCAAAAAGCCATAGATGTTTTCTTGCCTGTTGTTTGTGACCCATGGGGCATTGTGCCATCATGCAAACATTAGCAAATCATATTTCATCTCTGTTATCTCAGGCATTCAGAACCCCCAGTATAAAGAAGAGCTTAAAGACTCTACTCCCGCTCTCCTTCATCATCTCTGCTATGCCTGGTTAATTCATCTCCTGCACCACTTCCAATCTATTTTTCTCTTTCTCTCTCTCTCGCTTTTCCTTCCTTATTCTTCCTCAAAATTATTGGGAGCTTAGGAAATTTACAAGGAAATAGCACCTGACCCCTAAGATACAGGAAAAAGAAAGGGAATCCACTTGTCTTTGAAAACGGGGACCAAACAAGAGGCCAAGCAGTTGACCAAGGTTTATTTCGAAGAGTGAGGGTAATTTCAATATCTTTGCAACCCTGATTTCCCACCTTTGCCCTGAGAGCTTGTGTACCCGTTCTTGGTGCATTTTGGAAGGTGATCGAGCTGAAAGCATCTTCCCCAGACTTATCCTCCATTTTCCCCATTTTATTTTATTTTTGTCTATAAATGGGGGAAGCTGCAGGTAAGTAGCTGCAGGTAAACAGAGACCGCTCTGCTTTTGAGCCTACTCTCCCCCTTTCTCACATTTCAGGGGCTTTGTGCTCCTTTTGTCCTTCTGTTTCAGTAAATCCTGGTGATGTTCTTTTGGCATCAATGGATTCACTGAGCCCAAGCCTATCACCGGCAAAGTAAATATGGGGTTAACTGCAATGCATGTGGCTCCTCTACATTGTAGCAGACCTATGGGCAAAACAGAAAATAAAAGAGCAAGAGAAAATGAACAGGAAAGAGAGATTCTCGTGGATCTCTTTCTCTTCTCGAGGATCTCTTTCTCTTCTCTAACTGCACCATTATTGATTCCCTTAATCTTCCGTCTTCCCCAGCCCACTCTGAATACTCCTCATTCCAACTTAAAAAGAAAAAAACCTAAATGATTTTAAAATCCTCTTACTGCAGTTGCTGCCGCTGCAGCTGCTTTCTGCTGCTAGCACATCCTGTGGTCCCTTTGCTCCTCTGAGTGTGTCCTACGAGCTGCCTGCCCTGATTAGCAGGAGATGGTGCTGATTCTGCAGAATTACAGATAAGCAGCAGTGAAAGAAAATTTCCTCTGGTACCGGAAAGCAACATTTGGATGATGGCTACAAAATCCGTCCTCTGACTGTGCTCCCTGAGTCATTGTCGGGCAGGCTCATTTCACCACCAGTCCAGGAAAAGGGGTTTGCTCTTCTCTTCAGGCCATGCCGATCAATAAGCAAGCATTTCATCATAATCATCACCAGTTGCACCTGGAGAATCAAAGGCTTTTGTGGTTGCTATAAACATTTATATCCAGCTCATTTAAAAATAAAAAATCAGGTTGTCTTACAACAAAAAATCATAAAGAATTATACAATAAAATTGTAAAATAAATAAAAAACAAACAGCGACACCAGAACATTTAGCAGCATCTGGAAAGAGGGAGTGCAAAACTGCAAATAACAATCTTCAGTCATTAAACATCACTGAGTTCATAGTAAGAAATATTTACAATGTTATGTAAAAACTTGGACTCAGAATGAGCAGTGGGGAATGACTTTGGAGTGAGTTTTGTATTGCTGGGGCCACCACTAAGAACCTCCTGCTACAATGATGGAGTCTTAAGCAGTATCACCTTAAATGTAAAAGGAGGGACCCCTGACCATTAGGTCCCATCACGGACGACTCTGGGGTTGTGGCGCTCATCTCGCTTTACTGGCCGAGGGAGCCGGTGTACAGCTTCCGGGTCATGTGGCCGGCATGACTAAGCCGCTTCTGGCGAACCAGAGCAGCACATGGAAACGGCGTTTACCTTCCCGCCAGAGCAGTACCTATTTATCTACTTGCACTTTGACCTGCTGTCGAACTGCTAGGTTGGCAGGAGCAGGGACCGAGCAACAGGAGCTCACCCCGTCGCAGGGATTCGAACTGCCGACCTTCTGATCGGCAAGCCCTAGGCTCTGTGGTTTAGACCACAGTGCCACCCGTGTCCATCTAGTAGGTCTCAAAAGGCTGAGGAGAAGGAGAGAAGAGAGGCAGTTACTGCCTCCTAAAAGTCTTTCCTCTATATTTCCTTCTCATACAGAACCCGAGCTCTCCTCCCTTTAGCTATCTTTGATCTTCCTTCCATTCCCTCTGTGCTCTGTACCATGCCAACCTCTCTTATCCATGCACTGTGCCAGGAGAGAAATGCCAGCTATGACTGGTGGAAAATGCCACAATTTTCCAGACTGTTACTTGCTGAGACATTGATCCTTTGGCATACTTTTCAACAGCAGCCCGTTTTCTGTTACATCTGCCTGTCAAATCTCTGTCCCTATTTTGCCTTTTGTACACTATTTAGAGTTGTGTGTTTTAAATATTTTTGAAAAATCACTATATATGCAGCAGACTGTATGCAGTTTCTTTCCATCCTTCTCTGCCGCCGCCCCCCCCCCAAAAAAAAAACCCTAGCTGCCTATCTAAACAATAAATATTGCTGAATGCATTTGAGTTCCAGTGGGACTTCTATAGCAAGGACAGACAGAGATCCATTGTAAGATTAAATATTCCATCAAGTTACTGGAGATTTTTTTTAAAAAGCAAACTATTGCACTCTGTTTACTATCACAGCTGCTTCAGACGCTAATATGGGACAGGCTGTTAAAGAGTAAATGAGTGCAGCATACAGCAGGGAGAAAAGAGCCTTCAGCAATAGTGGATATGTGTGACAGTGGAGTGCAGGCACTCAAGCAGGGAGCCCTTGATGTGAGATGTACACAAGTGTCCCTATTTTCATCTGTGCAATGTTGGGGAGTATAGTGTGAATCCTTTTTATTATCCTGTATTGACTTTTACTGGTTTCCCTCACATCCTTATCGGTGGTTCCCAATGCAAAGGACTGGGGTGTCCTGAATGCCTTGCATGCTATTAGGTACTTTCAGCGAAGTGCCTTTTTATTGTTTTTATTCTATTTTATTGCTATACGTTTCTGTAAAGATGCAGAGCGCCGCTAATCTCCATTCCCTAGATGAAGAACAGGGATGCAGGCTATCTTGAAGCATATCTGTATTGGTTCCTTTGCTGAACAGAGGGAGAGAATTAAATCATTCAATCCTTTCTTTGGGGCATGGCTGCAATTGTTTTTGTTCAAAGTCCTGAGAAAAGGGAGACGGCATTAGGGACAGCAGTCTTGTTACAAAAAGGAAACTGTCTAAATAGCTAAAACTAACTGTTATCTCTGAGGATACATAATATTGGTTTTTTAAAAAAACACAACCGGCCTTTGCTACAGTATCAGAACACCTCACCAATTTTAGTGTATACAGTGGTACCTCGGGTTAAGTACTTAAATCGTTCCAGAGGTCCATACTTAACCTGAAACTGTTCTTAACCTGAAGCACCACTTTAGCTAATGGGGCCTCCCACTGCTGCTGCGCCATCGGAGCACGATTTCTGTTCTCATCCTGAAGCAAAGTTCTTAACCTGAAGCACTATTTCTGGGTTAGCGGAGTCTGTAACCTGAAGCATATGTAACCGGAGGTACCACTGTAAATAGAAAGTATTAGAATTGAGCTTTCTAAACTCTTCATGTTGGTGACACACTTTTTTTACACATACATTATTTCGCAACACAGTAATTGTTAGTTTTACTAGCAAACCAGAGGTTAAACTAACCCCTTTCCAGCCCTGGGAGGAGCATGGGGAGTGTTCACATGACACACCGCAATGTCATGACACACAGTTTGGAAAGTTCTGTGTCAGAATGGCCCTGCACTCAAGAAGGGCCCTGTTCTCTATAACCAAGGTATTGACAAACCCACAACACATTCCTATGCTTATCTTCATTTCATACATTTCCAAACTAGCGTTCGTAGGACTGGAGCTGCAAGGACTTACTTTTCCCAGAATTGCATACAGAGCAGACAAGAGAGAACTAGTCAGAGTTTTTGGAACTGGAACTTATAACTCTAAGGCTGGGCATCTTTCTGTATAAGCCATAGCTGCATGCCAGCAGGGCATGTTGTATTAATAGTGAGCAAGTGGCAAGATGCTTCCTAAGGAGCATCCCCCATGGGCCTTATTTTCTCATTTGGACACATGCCTTCTCCCTTGGGCTGGTAACAGCTGTTCTCTTGCTGGTATGAGAAAAGGTTTGATTTTATGCCTCCGTTCTTAAAGCTGTTTCTCAACGAGGAAGAACAGGAATGGCCTCCGCTCAGAATCAATGTAGTTCATAACACTGTCCTGAAAAACACCCGTTTCCTGCTGTTTCTCTTGTTGGGTCATTATTCTTCTCCTTTTCCTTGCTAATGCCCCGTTGATGTTATCATTTCCATCAACATTTTACCTTGGTACTTCTGGCCTTGGTAGCTTAGGCAGCATTTTAGATTTGTCATTTTGCAGCAGTCTCTCAAAACCAAGCTGCACCGAGTCCTGATGATATAGAAATGCAGAAGCGTTTGAGTCAAGGTGTTAGCACAGGCTTCCTCAACCTTGGCCCTCCAGATGTTTTTGGCCTACAACTCCCATAATCCCTAGCTAGCAGGACCAGTGGTCAGCGATGATGGGAATTGTAGTCTCAAAACATCTGGAGGGCCAAGGTTGAGGAAGCCTGTGTGCCCAGCTCTCCTCAGGAGGAAATAGATGTGTGCAGAAGTCCACAGATGCACTCACACAGAGAGAAGGTGTTTGAAATCCTGCACACTTGAGGCACTCCAATGGCCTCAGAAGGTCTGAGGGCAACCCCCAGGCTCCATCCCAGCATCAAGCTTGAGAGGAGGCTTGGGGCTTGTCCACGTCATGCTATGTTTCTGTGGCACTTGGGGTTTCTTTAACTGATAGGCTAGCCTGTGTTCTAGAGCTGTTCAAAGTGCCTAGGCAGAGCATTGTAGATAAAGTGGTACCTCGGGTTAAGAACTTAATTTGTTCTGGAGGTCCGTTCTTAACCTGAAACTGTTCTTAACCTGAAGCACCACTTTAGCTAATGGGGCCTCCCGCTGCTGCCACCGCCGCAAGATTTCTGTTCTTATCCTGAGGTAAAGTTCTTAACCTGAGGTACTACTTTCAGGTTAGTGGAGTCTGTAACCTGAAGCGTTTGTAACCTGAGGTACCACTGTATAGCCCTTGTCTGAAGCTTGATGCTGTGAGAAATAGTAATACATATAAATACTGAGATCCTGGTCTTCTGTTCTTGCCTGCTCAGTACATTCTGCTAGTTCTGCTCCTGGCCCCAGCCCCAGAGACAAATGCGACATTGCAGATCTGTATCCGGAATGCTCATTGTTTCAGTGCAGTGGCAGCAGAAATCCTCTAGTGTACAGGTGAGGCTTCCTGTACTCCCAAATAAAGGGGGGTTCCTTAGCAACATAAGATTCTGTGTCAATCCCCAGAATGGGAAGGTATGTTGGTGCATTCCTTCTCCCCCCTCCCCTTAAGAGGCACCTTAGATGTCAGTGCTGGATTTTCCTCTCAGATCTCCTTCAAGTAGATCAACCAGCGCTCAGCATTTGTTTCAATAGGACTACAGTCCTGTGCATATTGACTTGGGAGAGGCCTCCACTGAACTCACTAGGATTTCTGAGTAAACTCGCTTCGTAGATGGACTGTAAGATCCATGGGACTCACATGTGAGCAAGAATTACTATAGGTTAAGCTGAAGAGGTGCAGGTTTTATCAGCGCCACCAAGAAGTGGCTACAGAAGTACTGATGTACATGTCCCAGAGCCAGTTTTTATCTTTTAAATATGTCTCTAGCCCGCCTTTAAAAACAATGTTATGAAGCAAAATGAACAGATACACTTTTGCAACTTCTGTGAGATGAACCAGCCTGACTACTTCTACCCTCTACCAGCAAATGAGGACATGAATTTGCAAATGGCACAAAGAATATGGAAACTTGATGGTGGTGGTGGTGATTATAATGATACTTTTATTATTTATATGCTGACCATCTGACTGGGTTGCCCCAGCCTCTCTGGGCAGCTCCCAACAAACTATTTTAAAAAAACGATAAAACCTCAAACATTAAAAACTTCCCCGTTCGGGGCTGCCTTTAGAGGTCTTCTAAAAGACATGTAGTTTTTTTATCTATTTGGCATCTTATGGGACAATGTCCCACAGGGTAGACATGACTACCAAGAAAGCCCTCTGCCTGGTTCACTACTCACAGTTAGGGAACTGCCAGAAGGCCCTCGGAGCTGGACCTCAGTGTCCGGGCTGAATAATGGGAATGGAGATGCTCCTTGAGGAATGTAAAGATGTGTCCTCTTTTGTGAGTGGGTTGGAGAGCCTAATCTGCATACTGTGTTCCAGGTCTCATAAAGTCCTGCTGGCATCCCTGGGCTTTATAGCTGATTTCTATTGTATTTCTCCTTTTCTGTGGAACAGGCACAAAGAAAGAGGAATATGTAATATCTTGACCAGCAGGCTAGAAACCGTTCCTTGCTCCATTGGTAGCCATAGCCTCATTCCACACAGACCACTAAGCATCACACAGATGGAAGGGGGTATTTGGTCACTGCCAGCATCAACCGTATCTGATTCAGTGTCTATGAGGGGCATAAAGAGGTTAATTACCTTCTTTAAAATGATTTTTCATGCCTGTGGGCCACTAGCTGCAAACTGTTCAGAAATCCTCTGGAAAATATTTTTAATGGTACCAATCGTACCAGTTAATCAGGATGCAGGTAATTAGGAACAAGCCACCCAAATCGGATATGCTCTGGCACCTCTCTGCAAAATGCAGAGCTGCTTTATCAGGATAGCCCAGAGCTGCTCACTTGCATACCTGGGTCGCTCTTCACAGAACACCCCATCCATTGAACCCAGCCCCCAAACTGGTGCAGCAGAATAATTTCTAGCTCAGGAAAGGAAAGACTGGCAGCTTCTTTATTATGAAACTGCAAAATACATAGGAGAGAGGAAAACTATGCGTAACTATATAGATGATCTAAGCATTCATCACAATGTTTGCAATCACATATTCCTATATCACAGTCTACCGGGGGTGGAGGAAAATGTATTATTTAGGTTGAATATATTTTCGGAGAGATTTTAAGCTTCACATAATCTCATCTACCAACTCATGGAGTTGCTATCAATCTCATAATTTTACAGCTGAAGCATGTGCATATTTGTTCAGTCCCACTGTGTTCAATGGAACCTATTCCCTGGTAATTATGTTTAGGATGTCAATCTAAGTCAATTCTTAGCCCTACATAAATAAATCAAGAATCTCTGATAGCAGCATTACCTGCCTGCCAAATATCCCCCCTCCTCCTTTTCGTCAGAACAGTTGTTGAGTAGCAGTTGTTGGGATGGCACTGCTTACCTGGCCTCCTGTCATTGCTTCCATTGCTGTGGCGTGCCAAAAAGGGGGAGGCCAAATTGAGGACTGCCAGCATATTTGTACTGTGCTGGCCTCACCTTCCTCCTCTCCCCCCATGGCACACCACAGCAAATGCAGTGGCAGGAAGTCAGGTAAGCAGTGCCACACCTCCAACCACTGCTGCATTTGTCCCTGTGAAAATAGGGTGGGGGGGATATTCAGTGACTTTCAGGGGTGTGCAAATGTAAAAAATTATTTCTGTACCTTTATCTAACAAAATTTGTAGACTGCCTAACTGTAGGGGGTGGGGTCCTCTAAGTTGTTTATGAGGGTTTTTCCTTTTTTTCTTTTTTCTTTTTTCTTTTTTACACACACACACACAGCTTCCAGCCATGGCAGCCCACCCATGTTCCTAAGACAGAATTTCCCTGCTTAGGATGCTGCAACATCACATAGCATCATTCCAATAAGGGCATTGTTATGTGAGAAATGACACTGCCTTCCCAGGGACATTCCACACCACCAACATGACCAGGCTGCTACCAACAGCTAAGGCATCACTTTCACCATGCCCAGTTCATACCCACTCCCAAATTTACAAAATGCAGATGGGCTGAATAGTTCAGCTGAGCGCTAGTTCAAAGCATTAAAAGCAATAACAGGAAGCCTTGTTGGAAGAGACTCCGAACAACTTGTTTTGTTTGACCCATTTCATCTAAGTTGAGAAGCAGAAGTTCTTCCATTTTGCAGGCAGCTTCTCTTCACATGCCTAATTAAAGCTGAGCATAATTTAAATGTTTGAGATAAATAAATGCAGTTTTTGTATTTGGTTGTGTTTTTCTTTTAATATATTTTCTCTCTCTTTGGACAACATCTAAAAAGCAATACTGAATGTATTAATAAATTTAGTAAACGAGTACATATTTTAGCACTTACATGTTAATAGCTGTGAAACTCAATGCATAACCTTGGGCCAGTCACAGTTTTTCAGCCTAACCTACCTCACAGGGTTGTGTGAAGATAAAATAGGAAGGAGGAAAACCATGCACACCATCTTGTGCAACTTGGAAGATATAGATGAGATATAAAAGCAATAAACAAACAGGCCAGTCCCTATTTTATTTTGCCCACAGCAAAACATTCCCACTAATAGAGACCAGATTTCCTCATGTGTGTCATCTTTAACATGTTTGCTGAATATAAGGTATTTTTTCTGTTCCTACGGTATAAAAATCCTATTCAAACCAACCTCATGTCACCTTAATTCTAAGTGCAATTTGCAGGCCCAGTAGTGGCAATTCTGCATGCAAGTTCCTTGATCTTCAGCAATTTCATAAGAGGTGACTATGTCAGAATCCTTCTTATCTGAACCTATTTATGCCACAAGAGTTTATTTCTGAATAATTGTGTCCTCTATTTGTATTCTGAGTTCTGTTCACATTTAACCAACGTGCCCAGCAAATATTAACTCAGCACCTTGGAGAGCAACCATGTCTCTGCTGTTTCTCTGGACGGCTCTGGGTGGATATATCCAACCCTGTTCTTTTCCAGATGTCCCTTTGCATCATGCATCTTCCTTATTTATCGATTGTGTATTTACATTCCTCTCTCTTTCATTCTTCCTTTTGTTTTTTAACCAAGTGACTTGTTAATTTTGGCCATTTCTCTCTTTCCATCTCCCAGTATGTCATTTTATAACCTCAAGCTGGAATTTATGACAGATTGCGCCGAACGTGGTTATTTTTGTGTTTCCATCTGAATGCGCGACAGCAGATGCTGAGTGTTTGGAATGCATTAGTGCTAATGGCAGGACCATTAAACATTAGAGTCACTCACTGCAGATGGGTTGCTATGGAAGTTCAGGGGGAAATGAAACAAGAGCTGGAGTGAAAGCGACTGGTAGGCTGTTTCCAGCAATCATCGGCTGGGCAATCAGTCAGAACTGTGATCCCTACATGGAAAGTTTCTTGCTTTTTCTTTTTCTCACCCCCGCCCCTTTGTTTCTCTCCTGTATTAACCATACACCAGCATATTCTGTTTTCAAGGTTCTGATTACAGCAACACCCTTTCAAGTGACCTTCAGTTGTCTACTTAGGAAAGGAAGACAGGCATTCCCTGCACTCTGGCTGTATTCTGTTCTAAATTCTAACCCACAGGCCTGTGTTTTATTTTTATTTTATTCTTCAAAATTTCTGCAGTTAAGAAGATAAGCTAAAAAAATAAATAAAAAGCCAGCACATTTGGGTAGTTAAAAGACCATCTTCTGCAGTGCTGTAAAGGCCAGTTGCCTCTTTGAGGGTATACGTTATTGTGGAAAGGTAGGCAAGAGTAATTGGCTTTCCCTTCACCTTGAATATGCATGCACTCTAGGCTGGAAGTCCAAAGGTTCCACAAGCAGCCCTGCATCTCCTCTGCCTCTCCTGCATAACATGTAAAAATACACAACATTGGAGGCAATGTCTCTGTGTGGCACAATATCCCCTGCTCCTGCTCCAGTCCTTCATCTGCAGCTTACAGGAATGAGTAAACAGGCAACAGGATTGCTTCAAATCATGCATTTTGTGTTATTAGATGTTCCCAAGGAAAGGAGGAGAAAATGACCTGGAGCTGTCAGTGGCGGTGGCAGCAGCACACATTCTCTTTAATTCACATTCCAGTTTCAGTGGCCAGAAAACCGGGTCAAGTCTTTCACTACTGAAAAGCAACACATTTTAAAAATATTTCATCTCCTCCCCACAACCCTGTAAATTTCCTTGGATATGTTAAGCACAGAACAATTCCCCACATAGGGGAACTCTAGCTTTCATCAATTTCAGGTACTTATTCTTTTTTGTTACTTCCTTTAAAAGGGTTGTTCCTATATAGTTCTGGCACTGTTAGCTAGATTATTTTTACTCATATACACAATTAGCATCACTGCTGCTCATAGATGATGTGTTTTGTTTCTACAAACTAATTCTGTAGCAGCAAAACAGTATGAAATGCTGGGGGGGGGAGGTTAAGAGAGGCCAGGTCATCAGTAAAACTCTCCTCTCCTCTTGGATATTCCTGGACAGCTGGCAAATTAGATGTTTTTGATCTGGAATGAGTGCTACAGTGTTGTTCTCCAGATTTCAGCCATCCATTTACCACTTCTTTTAGATGAGAAACAGGTGCAAAATGTACCTATAAAAATTACAGAAGGTGGCTTTTTTGTTTGCAATTTTCTTTTATGTGCCCCTTGCAAATGAGGGAACACTGCAGAGCTGAAGAGCCATCTCTCTTTTTTTGGTAGTTTCCAGCCAACAGCTGCAGATCAAAAGTATCTGTCCAAAAGGCTATTCTGTGTGCTTCTTAGTACAACTAAACCTACTAAAATCAATGAGTGGGGGACAAATGTATGTGCTGTATCCCCTCAAATGTATTCTGCACTTTGGGGGCAGAATACAGTTTTCCTTCATATGAGTGCAATTGCATGTAGATGTGTGACTAGGTTCCCAGTCTGCCAGTTCCAGGTTTGCATATGGGGCAGATTCACATGTATGTGAATGAGCTAGTGAATGAGACTCCTTTGGGGTTTGAGCCTGTAGGAAAGAGGGCTGAGCATCATCCTTGGTGGGAGACGGGGTGTCAAATATTATATGCATTTGCACCAGAGGGCGCTAAGACACAGGAACCGGGCACAACTGATGCTGCGCCCTCTTTTTGAATGTTGTCTTAGCTGCCCAGTGTGGGGCAGCAGAGTTTTGAGTGCCTGAGCAAGGAGCCTACAGCTGGTCAACCAATTGCTAAGGTTCTTTCCAACCCTTAAATGATGTTGTGCTTCTGCATATTAGGTTGGACAACACGGGAAGACCATGGAATCAAAAAATCCACATTATCATATTTGCCATTCCCTTCATCTAAGACCTTATCCCTAAGGTCCATATGTTTCTGTCCTGCTGTGCTATGGATTATTTTTTTAAAAAAAAAAAAAAAGATTCTGCATTCATCCTTTGCTGAATTATGTTTGATTGTTAGCACATCTTTCCTTATCTTAAAAGAAAACCCAACCAAAAACACCCCACAACATTTTACCTATTTACAGTCTTCATAGGCAGAAAGCAAATTTGAAACCACAAAATGAATGTATATTCAAGTTCAAGACATAATGGAAGGCATCGTAGACTCAACAACCAAACATTAACCTCATACATTCAAAATGCATTTAAAGCATGAGGATCCTCCAAAGAATCATTGGAACTGTAGCTTGTTCAAAGTGCAGGGAACTCTCCTTGTAACAGCAGAATGTGCCCAATTTCAGCATAATCTGACATATGCCTTGCTTCTTTTTACATTTGGTCATTTCAGGGTTTCCCTGTTCAAATTCACAGAGATAAAAGCTGTGCCTTTCAAAGTACTAAAACATTACTTAAAACCTCAAATTCAGCTCTCTAGCACCTCCGTGCAAAATGGCACATTACAAGTGCCCTGGTTTTATTTCTGTTTTTAAAGATTTATTTATTACATTTCTATCCCACCTTTCCTCCAAGGAGCTCAGTGCATGGTTCTCTGCTGCCACCATTACTTCATGAGTTATTGAGAGAAATCTGGCCTTTTTATTAGTTTTATTATTTGCAACTGCTGCTTGGAAATCTTGATAGCAAGCGCCATCCTCCAGGCTCCAAGACAGAAGGAAGAAGTGATGTCCTAGGAATCCAAAAGGGAGGCATGAAGATAGCAATTGCGGTTATTAGCTTAACATGATTTTCTTTTGGCTTTGCTAGCCACTCTCTGTCTCACTCAGCCCAACAAAGAAGGTAGAAAATGGGGATGGAGCACTTAGCTGAGTGCTAGAAATCTTCATATGCCTTCAGTGGATACATTCTTCATTTCTCCAGATGCCACACTTCTCTGCTGAAAGTGGGTTGCCTATCATTATCAGCGTTCTTTTTAGTAGCTTGGTTTGGCCATCCAAAACCCTTTGCTGAAGCTATTTGTCCCATTTAAAGAAATGCTTAGTGGTTGCAGAGAGAGCTATTTCCCAATTTATGTGCACTTGGCAGGATTATATAAATTGCCTTTAAAAGTTGACTTCTTTATAACCCATTTTCTGCTTCATAAAATGTTTATTACTGTTGTTTCTCTCCTGCCTTTTTTCCACTGCCTTCTTCATTTTCAGTCTCCCATCTTTTCGGTACTGCTGCCCTTTCAGTCTCTCTTGTCCCAGATCATACCCATGAAAAAATATATTGTGTGTGTGTCCTATTTGGAGCGAAACAATGCATTTTTGCAAGTTGCTCACTTCTCTGATATACTGATGAGCAGCATTCACCTCCATGTTTGTTCTCCTCATTAAGCAAGGTGCTCATATAGAGGAAGTTTATACATAGTAAGAGCTCCATGGTAACACACACACACAGCGGTATTTTGTGATATATGCATTGCCTCCAGAACTAGAATACTCCATTTGCTGAATTGTGTCATGATGCCTACCAGAAACTGACTGATTTCCCCAATAGAAATGGACATAACATCCCACAATACACAAGTTGGTTCCGTTAAGTATCATCTAGAGCAGGCATAGGCAAACTCGGCCCTCCAGATGTTTTGGGACTACAACTCCCATCATCCCTACCTAACAGGACCAGTGGTCAGGGATGATGGGAATTGTTGTCTCAAAGCATCTGGAGGGTCGGGTTTGCCTATGCCTGCTCTTGACCACAACTTAACGTTCCAGTAGGTAATGGTTGGAAATATAAGTGGGAAGGGATTTCAGAGAATCAGAACAACACCATTGTTTTGTGATTGCAAGTTGTTTTAAACTGTTTTTATTGTTCTAACCCACCCTGGAACCTTAGAGTGAAGGGCAGGTAATAAATTATAATTATAGAATCCAATCATTTATTCTGCTTATTCAGAAGAAAATCCCATTTCATTCAATGGGATTTACTCCCAAGTAAGGGTGTATAGGATCAGAGCTACAATTCCACAAGCAATAGCTATCTAGTTTAGAGGAGGCAGAGAATGAGATGGATATTAAACCTGCAGTCTTGAGGTTTTTCATAGAATCGTAGAATCACAGAATTGTGGAGTTTGAAGGGATCACAAGGGTCATCTAGTCCAATCTCCTGCAATGCAGTAATCTCAGCTAAATCATACATGACAGATGGTCATCCAATCTGTCCATAAAAACCTCCAAGGAAAGAGTGTTCACCACCTCTCAAAGGAGTCTGTTCCACTATCAAGCAGCTTTTAATGTCAGAATGTTATTCCTGATGTTTAATCTCCTTTCTTGTAACTTGTAGCCATTGGTTCAGATCCTAGTCCTCTGGAGCAGGAGAAAACAAGCTTGCTCCATCCTCCATGTGACAGGCCTTCCTTTAGATATTTGAAGATGTCTATAATTTCTCCTCTCAGTCTCCTCTTTTCCAGGATAAAGATAAAGGTACCCCTGCCCGTACGGGCCAGTCGTGTCCGCCTCTAGGGTTGTGCGCCCATCTCACTTAAGAGGCCGGGGGCCAGCGCTGTCCGGAGACACTTCCGGGTCACGTGGCCAGTGTGACGAAGCTGCTCTGGTGAGCCAGCACCAGCGCAGCACACTGAAACGCCGTTTACCTTCCCACTATAAAGCAGTACCTATTTATCTACTTGCACTTAGGGGTGCTTTCGAACTGCTAGGTGGGCAGGAGCTGGGACCGAAAGACGGGAGCTCACCCCGCCGCGGGGATTCGAACTGCCGACCATATGATCGGCAAGTTCTAGGCACTGAGGTTTTACCCACAGCGCCACCGACGTCCCTAGCTTTTCCAGGATAAACATACCTAATTCTCTCACCCATTCCTCATAATATGGCTTGGCTTCCAGTCCCTTGATCATCTTTGTTGCCCTCCTCTGCACACATTCCATCTTTTCAATGTCCTTCTTGAATTGTGGTGCCCATAACTGGACACAGTACTCCAGATGTGGCCTGACCAAAGCATAATAGAGTGGGATTATTACTTCTCTTGATAGAGACACTATACTTCTTTTGATGCAGCCTAGAATAGCATTAGCCTTTTTTTGCTGCTGACTCATGTTAGGTTTTTGGCCCACTAAGACCCCCTCAATCCTTTTCACATGTACTACTGACAATCCAGGTAACCCCCATCATATATTTGTGCAGCTAGTTTTTCTCCAATGTGTCAAGGTCATATTGAATCCCAAATCTGTCTTCAGAGGCATTGGCTACCCCTCCCAGTTTGGTGTCATTTACAAATTTGATGAGCATCCCCTCTATACCTTCCTCCAAGTTATTTATGAAGATGTTGAACAACAAAGGACCCAGGACAGAAGTCTGTGGCACCCCCACTTGTCCCTTTTTTCCAGGATGATGAGGAATCATTAATGAGCATTCTTTGGGTTGGGTCAGCCAACCAGCTACAAATCCACCTAACAGTTGCCCTGTCCAACCCATATTTTACCAGCTTGTCTGCAAGGATATCGTGGAGGAATTTGTCAAAAGCCTTTCTGAAATCAAGATATACTATATCCTCAGCATTCCCCTGATCCACCAAGTTTGTAACTCTATCAAAAAAAAAAGAAATGAGATTTGTCTGGCATGACTTGCTTTTGAGAAACCTAGGCTGGCTCTTAGTTATTATAACATCCTTTTCTAATTACTCACAGACTAATTGTTGAATTATCTGTTCTAGGACCTTTCCTGGTATCAATGTCAAGCTGACTAGGGACAGCATTTGCCCACCTCCTGTCCTCAGGGACCTCACCTGTTCAGTTCACCACAGCACAGGAGGATGTGTGTTTGAAACATTAAAATTTGCACATTTACAAATTACATTGCCTATATTTGAGGGTTCTATGGGATGAAGCTCTGAAATGATACAGACCGCTTGCTTGGTCCTTGGAACGAAAAAGAAACAGTTGCATGTTTGCTGGTGTACAGATTATAAAGATGAAGGGTACAGCAAGTTAAAATGTAAAACATTTTGATCAAATGCCACTTTATTGTCTTGTACATGTGTGATTGCTAAGCGTGCCTTTGCACCAAAAGAGGGAAGCAATAATATATTCCCATATATGCCTTGTGAAAATCCAGAGTGTTTCTCATTAAGCTATTTTAGATTAATATTGGATGTAAAACCGGGAATAGAGTACAGCTTTGTGTATACAGTAGAACAGTACTTTAAATGTCTTATGTAACAGGTCAGTCTAATGGGTCTCTCAAGGACTTCACATTCTTTCTACTCACATTCGCTCTGCAAGGAGGAATCCCTTTCCCCTATAATGGAACACAGCAACTGTTAAACAATACATCACACAACAGTCCAGGAGATGAAGTGACAAATTGCATCTCATCTGTCTGATACTGCTGGGAGAAATTAGGTTGGCACTATAATTAGCCAAACTGGAATTTTACCAGGACAGTTATCAACAGAAGTACCTAGGGAATCTTACATAAATGATTGTGCATGGTCTTGACTAAAGCTACACCCGGACCTGAACTCCATTCTGAATGTGATTTTGTGAAAAGTGATAAAAAGGTTGAAGCTTTAACAGATCGAAAAGTTTGAACAGTCTCAGAAATGTCAGACTACTTTCTTTCAATAACGGTGGTGATTTAGGAAAAAGATATTCGAACATCCCTAAAGCAAAGACAGAGGGGGTTTTTTTCCTTGAGTCTGACATGAAAATTGGCAGATCCCCTTAAGCAGCTTCATTTCCTTGTAAGTGTTGAATGCAGAAGATGTCCTAGCTACCTGCTAACCCCCTGGGACTTTCAGACCTCATCATCCCTGAGGCCTGGTGGAAACACAAAGCAATCATAGTTTTTCATGAGTGCTTCCCATTTGGAAGTGGTGAATTGTTCCTTCTCTGACAAGAGGAGCTTGATATATTTCTAGCCATCTTTAGTCAGTCCTTATAAAGCTAGAGATCCTTGTTGTCAAGTTACTCTGCATTAAAAGCTGTGGCAGAGATGGTGTTCTGTGATGTATCTATCCCTCTCTTTCCCCATGGAATTTTCACTATATACTTGTATCACAATTTTTCAGAATTTGGGTTTGTGTATGCATTTTGCCACCTGTACCTTGGGTGCCTTGATTTGTAAACATCCTTAAAACTAAAAATTTATATCAGAGGGCATAAAAATATAAAGCAGCAGAGGTTGGATGGCCATCTGTCAGGGATTATTCAGCTGTGATTCTTGCATTGGAGGGGTTGCCTTGAGGCCCATACCTTTCTTTATAGAGTGACATCAGCACGCCCCATAGCATGCACAGCTGACATCTGCACGCAGCAGGGTGTGCACACATGGTGTGCTGATGTGGTGCTGCCCCAGCCCTGGCCTCCCCAATCATGGGGGCAAGGCAGCACGCTTGCCCTGAGCCATCTTGGGGGAGCATGGGGGCAGGAGGGAGGACTTGATAGGTGAATCCCACCCATTGTAGTGTTACTTTTATTATCTCTTTCATTTTATTCATTTGGATGAAGTTTTGTAGGAGCAATTGTGCTCCAGTTTCCTTTTGTGGTGGTGTTTCTCAAACCTCGTGGCAATGTACCACCATTCGCTCAGCGAAAGATATTGGATGGGAGAGGCATGCAGGATTGCCAGCTTGACCATCATTGACTGAACAATTGCAGTTTTCCTTAACTGAGTGACCGACTGGGGGCATCCCAGTTTCTTTGGAACCCACTCTGTATTGGTGGCCCCAGAGAGTTAGAATTGAATTCTACCTTGCAATGAATATTGAAGTTCAACTTCATGAAATTACTAGAAGATAAGATTTGTCCTTGGGACGCGGGTGGCGCTGTGGGTTAAAGCCTCAGTGCCTAGGGCTTGCTGATCGAAAGGTCGGCGGTTCGAATCCCCGCAGCGGGGTGCGCTCCCGCTGTTCGGTCCCAGCGCCTGCCAACCTAGCAGTTCGAAAGCACCCCTGGGTGCAAGTAGATAAATAGGGACCGCTTACTAGCGGGAAGGTAAACGGCGTTTCCGTGTGCGGCTCTGGCTTGCCAGAGCAGCAATGTCACGCTGGCCACGTGACCCGGAAGTGTCTTCGGACAGCGCTGGCCCTTGGCCTCTTTGAGTGAGATGGGCGCACAACCCTTGAGTCTGTCAAGACTGGCCCGTACGGGCAGGGGTACCTTTACCTTTTTAAGATTTGTCCTATACAGTGGTACCTGTAGTTACGTATTTAATTCGTTCCGGAGGTCCATTCTTAACCTGAAACTGTACTTAACCTGAAGCACCACTTTAGCTAATGGGGCCTCCTGCTGCCACTGTGCCGCCGCTGCACGATTTCTGTTCTCATCCTGAAGCAAAGTTCTTAACCCGAGGTTACTATTTCTGGGTTGGCGGAGTCTATAACCTGAAGCGTATGTAACCCGAGGTACCACTGTATGTTCTTCATCCTCAGCAGCATCTATTGTTGTTGTTGTTGTTGTTGTTTAGTCGTTTAGTCATGCACGCCAGGCACTCCTGTCTTCCACTGCCTCCCGCAGTTTGGTCAGACTCATGTTTGTAGCTTCGATAACACTGTCCAACCATCTCGACCTCTGTCGTCCCCTTCTCCTTGTGCCCTCAATCTTTCCCAACATCAGGGTCGTTTCCAGGGAGTCTTCTCTTCTCATGAGGTGGCCAAAGTATTGGAGTCTCAGCTTCACAATCTGTCCTTCCAGTGAGCACTCAGGGCTGATTTCCTTAAGAATGGATACGTTTGATCTTCTTGCAGTCCATGGGACTCTCAAGAGTCTCCTCCAGCACCATAATTCAAAAGCATCAATTCTTCGGCGATCAGCCTTCTTTATGGTCCAGCTCTCACTTCCATACATCACTACTGGGAAAACCATGGCTTTAACTATACGGACCTTTGTTGGCAAGGTGATCTCTCTGCTTTTTTTTTCTTTTTTCTTTCTTCTTCTTTTTTTGTCTCAGCAGCATCTATATATCAGGTCAAATCATGGGTTCTACTGAGTGATCATGCTGTTGTTTTTTAACAACAATTAAATGTGTCTCCCAATGTGGTGCCCTCTGGAAATTGCTTGGTTCCAACTCCCATCAGCCCCTAAAACAGCCAATAATGTTTACTTGAGGGTATCATCATTTTGCACATGTACAATAAACAATTCCTGCTTTTACAGTCTGCTCAGCAGTGTATTCCAGCCCTCTGTCCTGTCTCTGGTACCCCAGACCTTCAAGATAACAAAGAATAGAAGTTTAGATAAACTCCACACGTATGAGAACACTGATGATTAATTCATGCTGTGATCAGTGTGCAACCCTTCCCATCACTATATTAGCCAAAGGCTAATGCTAATAGGTTACCTAATAATTATTATTTGGGTATGTGTGTTTTTAGGGATATGGGTACAGTTCAGGTTTAGCAGAGATCTTCAAATAATGGTTCAGGGTCTGTTCTAGTTCTGAAGTGGTGTGGGGTTGGGAATAACATTTTTGGTTTAATTTTCAGTGTTGTCTTGGCCCAATATATACAGCAGCTGCAAAAGGTTGTCATTTTCATAAAATGCCTAGAAGATATGCACACCATATATATTGGGCATATGTGGTATATACAATAATTTATGTACACACATGATGCCTATCATCTCGTTATTTTCAGAGCTGCATTACTGAAGTCTGTCCTTTGTGTTCAAAGCATGTTAAGAAGGGCAAATGCAGCTCAGCACCCCATTCCATTTTTTATTCTCCCTTAATTACGGAGCCCACTTATCGGCATAGAACAGAAAGATCGTCTCTTTAACCTTCTGCTTGCCCTTGTGGAAGGTTTACCTAAAAAGCTAGAAAATAAAACCAAATGCTCTAATTTGCAATCATCTTGCCATTTCAAACCCAGTTTTCATTACAGCACAAAAAGTGCATTGAAGCTGTGTTTATAACTCCTTTTTAGATAACAAATCACATTTTCTTTGGGCTGGCGAGTGTGTAGAATTGATATTTTTTCTTCGGTTTAATAGGTTTGTGTGTTCAGGAATGATCTTCATCAACTGAGACTCTTTATTGTGTTTGATATAATGTCAGCTTTCATTATCCTGTGAGAGCGCACTGCAAATTTCTGTGTTAAAGCACCAACCTTGCTGTAGAACCATTCTGAAAGAAAGTAAAACAAGAAAAACCATTCAGCAGGAAAAAGCGCACACACACATCTTTGGAACCACTTTTAACAGAAAATGAAATGCCATCAGGGAAGGGGCTTTTCTTTCTGCTTTTGATACAACAGAAAAATCTACTTTATAATGTTATCAGCATAATAATATGGTCTGGGAGGCTCCACATTTCTGGCCATAAGAACAGTTGTATGCAAAGGGCAAAATGAGATCTGCCTGTCTGTCTGCTATCTATAAAAGACCTGGTTCCTTTTAAAATTACTGTTTTATGAAGATTAATCTCTAAATATGATTATTTTCAAAAACTCATCCACACCCACATATGCATTTCTCTCTCTGTCTCTCTCTCTCTGTTTCGATGACTCACCGCTGGATGTGTGAACTTGATCCTTTGAAAAACATTAGTCTTTTCGTGGAATCTGAAAGTTCTGTCTGTAGTGTTTTATCTGTGATGCTCCAGTCACATGTTGATGTTGTCACTTGATAGTGCTTACAGTCATTCAGGGATGAACCTGCATCTGTGAACAAGATCTACTGAAAGTGGTGTGAGATGAACCCCACAACTCCCCACCCATCCAGCTTTTTCTGCTGTCCCTATGCTACATAGGACGTTTGTCACTTGGGAGTATAATGTTGCTTTTCTTCCTTCTGCCTTTAAAAAAAGTCTTGTCTCGCTTTTCATAAATTATTTGCATGCACTATTGAATTTTCAGAATGGACGTTAGCAGTAGCAATCTTTGCTGCCTACACAACATAGGGCCTCAGTCTTCTGCAGGGAAGATTGCTGGCTTTCTTCTATAGCAGTGTGAACCCAGACAAATTGGGCTGACTTTGAATAGAACCCCTTGCTTTATTGGCAGACGGCTAAGACAAGATGTGTTGCATAATATGGAGAAGAGAGCTACATAAAGAGAATTACCCAGTTTTCATCTTAGCAAGTCTTAAGCTGATACAGGTAGAGAAAGGCTCTATCAAAAGAAAAAGTAGACAGGAATGCAAGATCAGATAAAATGTCCTCTCCAAGGGAAGAAAAAGCCTGTTGATGGGTCACTTAAATATTTCTCCAGCTCTGTCAGAGAGGCAGAAAGAGAAAATTGCTTTTTGGGGGGTGGGGAGAGAGATGCCAAAGTGGATTATGCCAGCTGTTTCCACCTGTGTGCGGTAATACATTTTGCATTTCATGTTGTTGAATGCAGCAGAAAGGAAATATTAGGCATGAGTTTGTGGGAGAGGCAGGATGATTTTAGACCTCACTCATGCAGTGCTCAAATTTCCATTAGCCAAAGTACTGTGACATGTCAGGCAACAGACCAGCCTGGCTTTGAATGTTATCATATTCTGCTAGAAACAGATTTGTATTACATGGTATTGTGCATCTGCTGCATCTGCATATCTCAGACACTGAAATTTGGTCCCCCAGTGTTCAATCAGATACCCACCTTGATGAGGGGGGCTTCACCCTCACTGGCAATCACAACTCACACCCTGACTGATCCTTTTGCTAAAGGGTCTACAAAAAAGGGAACCTTCACGTTACCTACTTGACTATGAAGCAAGCCAAGCTCCTAGCCAAGCTGTCTGTGTTATCAGGACCTGGGCAGGTCCATCAGGATGCTAGGGAGGGGAATGAAATCTGCCTCCTGCCCCACCTTAACTTTCTGCACTATAAACCCTTTCCCCCAGAGATGTCTCCAGTACCACATGAGCTGAACAAGGAAGACATTTCTTAAGTGCAAAGGGGAAGGGAGAGCAAAACAGGGGAGGGAGGAGTTTTTGCTCATCTGTCCCATTGTACTTCTTTTCAGAAAAGGAGTAGATTCCCCCATCCTCCTTCTATATGGGGCTGGTATGTGCATGAGTATATACCTCATGGCATCTAGGCTGGTCCTTAGTAGCTCATCAAATTAGGTTTCAGTTCATGTTTCTGGGTAAGTCATCCAGCAACTAGCTTTAGCAGACTCTTAATGGAGCCTCACATCCTGTTTGACCTTCCCACACTTGTCTTGCTCCACTCCTGCTGATGCTTCTTTTCCTGAATGCCCAACCTCCAAGTCCAACCTTCTCTGTTCTTGCTGCTTTGCCATTCAGCCTTTCATTTCCTCCTTACTATGCTCTCTGGTTTATCAGCCTAAAAGAACACCCCTTCATTCTGTCTGTCTCAACTAGCTTTGATGAATTCAGAACCCTGGGCTGAATTGGGGTCAGTGCAAAGAAATTTGAAGCAAAGCAGGTCTCCAAGTTGTTTCAAACCAAATTGGGCAGCTCCCGAAACCTCAGGGATACTTCAGAGATTCAGACTGTCTGTAAGTCATTATATTTCGCCAAGCTCTTCATATAAGTACAAGGAGGAATTGGGGAAGAAAAAAGTGGTGTCGTTTACTGACTGACAGCTCTAGCTGCCAACCAGGGAATTCAGTTCTTGCAAATTGAGCAAAAAGAAAAACAAAACAGCAAACTAATTTTTATTCACTATACCTCCCTAACCCCTGTGCCTAACCATCTGAAATATTAAATGGTATGTACTTTTAAGAACCTCTACAGTGCATGATAGTTTTATTTAAAAAATTCTGGAACCTAATGGGGTGTAAAAAAAATCCCTTTTTACATCTTCAACTTTAAGATTCTCCCTTGCACAAACGTCTCTACCTATCTGTCTAAAATCTGTCAGCCTTTACTCCTTCTCAAGAGGGTACTAGGCCTACAATATTCATCCAGTTCCCCAATAAATCAATAGGCACCTCCCTTTTAAAAATATATTTTTTTAAATTTACCTAATACAAAACCCCTGCACCTATAACTCTGAAATATGATAAGTGTAATTTGGAAGGGACTGAAAATGTATTCCACTTCTTTCAAAAAGTATCCTGATACCTCCATTATAAGTCAATGGGATTGCACTAAGCTTCAGATTTTCTGAGGCAAGGCTTTGGATCTGAGCCAAAATGGGTTATGAAACATTAAACATTACTGCATAGTTAGCTGATGGCAAATTTGGATTTGTTTCAGTGGTGGCCAGTATAACTTCTAGGAAAGATAGCCATTACTGTTCAAACTTGGCATTGTGCAGCCTGAGTAAACAGTTTAAAGTGAAAACATCAGAGGCAAACAAATATAATTCCTTAGATGTTCTCTATAAGTTTTCAAAGACTGAGAGCAAATCTATGAAATGCGTCTTGTGAACTGCAACACATGAAGCAGATTATTAAACAGAATTGGAACTTCTGCAGCAAACAAATACAATTGAGAATAAATTGACTCTCTCAAGACATACATTTGAAGAGAGCATTATGAAGAGTAGTCAGTGGAGCTCAACCACACTCCTGAAGTCTCTGGCAAAACTGACAGAAACAATGACCTAAAGTCTGCATTCCTCATCTGTGATGTACAAAATTTAGCACAATGTGATAAAATAGAGCAGATAAACAACTGATATTTTAAAATGGAACTTGGAGAACTGAAAACTCTAACAACAGAAAGGGGACATTCAGCTGACTGGAAAAATTGTGCAGGTCCTAATGTTTGCAATCATTACAGAAGAAATTACATTCAGCGTAGAAACACTTTGCTTGCTTGCTGATCAGTATACCTGATCAAAGCCAAACAAAAAAGTTAAATGTGTTTCCAAAGAAACTAGCACCATGGAGAGCTCACAACTTGCACCCACAAGAGTTGGGAGCAAGCTGGTCATTTTGAATGATCAGTCTATCTAGGTTCCACCTAGAACTACCATAGTCTCTTAAGAGCTTGACCATCTGGTCTGAAGACAGATGCTTCTCCTGCCTTCCATGTCCTCCAATCCAGGGCACTCCCTACACCACTGGACTGGCAAGGTGCTGTGGGAGGCATTCTGTTTGCTCAGATCCAGGGGAAGGTGTTGATGAGGGGTCCTGCCTCTAGCTCTTTGGGCCCCGGTGCCGTGACACCTGCTTTGCTGTGCTCCTGCCTGCAAGCCTCAGGTTCAGTGGTCCCTAATCACAAGCATCAGTTTCAGACCCAGGAAGCCAGCCTGGCTCCTTAGCTGGGCAGAACCGTAGCCTCTTACTCTGTGTCCAAGTCACTGCAGGACTCCAGGGTCATGACAGACAGTTGCTTTTTAGCATTCAATTTGCATGAAATGTTCTGAACCTATAAACAACCATACCATATATGGAGTTTTAAGTAACTTTTTCTAAATTCTCTTGGGGGGGGTAATTGAGGTTGCAATTAGAAGCAGAAGAAGGACAAGTCAGAAGGGGATTGTTAATTCTTCCCAGCTGTTTCCCCACTCTCAAAATCACCCCTGTAAAAGACATCAGAACCTGTAATGTTCACTTTGGTTTTGATATACTGAAATTTCAGCTTTCATAAGAGCTGGAAGCTTCAAAATAACAAAGAAAGTCCAGGTGGCCCAGGGACTAAGGTTGAAAGATAGCTCACTTTATAACTTACACATCTTACACATGCCTCATTGTTGATATATCATAGGTAATTTTAAATTACCACTTTCCTCAGTGAAAGAAAAGGAATTGGGGTTCCTTTTCTATCCTCTTTCAACCAATATGAAGTACATGTACACGACATTCAGGTAATAAAAGCCATGTAGACTGAGAAGCATCCCTTAGGACACCTGTTGCTCCCTGTGTTGCCACAGCATCATTTGCTGCCTATGTTAAGTTCCTTAGGGACAGGGGGTTTTTTAGGTTCCCTGCTTCAAATTATACATTTTCCTGCTACTTTGAAACCAGTCTTCACATGACTGCCTAATTCTGTTAATATCATAAGGCACTTGACACAAGGATCAGATCCCTTGGTGCCACTTGCCGCCATTCTTTTTACTTACTCTGCCTAGAATATATGAGTACTTCACCTCTCTGTGCAGCTGTCCTTCTGGAAATTGTGCACAGCAGATGTCAATTTCTCCCATCAACTGATCAAACTAAAGACTGAGCATTTCAAGAGATTATTGTAATGCTCTCTGCACCCTTTCTTATGTCCAGACTTCAGTCCCATGGACCATTTGTGGAGTTTTGACCTTTGCATATAATTCAAAGCTATCGAACAATTAAGAGTGTGTGTGTGTGTGTGTGTGTGTGTCATTTCCTAGCACTTGGGCAAAGACTTTGGAACAACCATTGATTTCCCAGAGGCCATGTGATAACTGCTTTCAGTCACTCCTGCCATGAGTCAGTGACTCTCTCACTGAAATGCTGTGTGTCATGTCACGTTTATCAGCATTTGGGGGCCAGTTGCCACTTGGTTTCACCCTCCCTTTTTTATTTTTAAAGCTTTTAATGCCTGAGGCAACACGAGAGTTACAGCTGTGCAAATAGCAGCCGCATTGTTTGCCCACGCAGTATATCACTATCAAACACATAATTTTGCAAAGCGTCTTGCATAGCGAATACGCTGCCATATGCTAAATTCTGCCCTGCTCCTTATTCAGTCCCAGGGGGCATAACTATTATCTAGGAGGCAAACACCTCCGTATTTACCTTTTCACAATCAATTCCTGTGAAAGTAAAAAAAGGCCTGGTTGGGAGGAAGCCAGGTTATGCCTTGCAGGTATGCCAGAACCCATCAGATGTCTCTGCTGACTGACGAATGGGGCAGGCGAAATCCTCAATGTGCTGGATGTCCATCTTCATTTCACTCCTGACATCCAGACGTGAAAGTTAGCTCCCTAGGCTGGTTAAAGTTAAACAGACTGTTTTGCTGAATGGATACAAATTCAGGTCTGTGGGTTTATGTTAATCATGAAGCACATATTTGGATTTGAGAATGCTATATTTAATTTCATTATATCATCACTTCCTCCACGTAAAAAATTTGTCAAATGGGGAATCTCATTGGAAAGAGTGGGACATCAGTCATGACTTTTACATTTCAGTGGAAGTTAGTCACAAATAACTTTAGCTCAGCTGCATGTCTAAAGATATAAAATTTGCACTGACCAAAACACAGACACATATAGCATGCAAAAATAAATACTATATCCTAGGAAGCACTAGAAACATTTTGGTGGAAGTGTTGACAGATTTCAGATATATTAGATGCATCCTGTATCATCTCAGAGAGAAAAGGCAACATCTCAAAGATGGTTACGTATAGTCAGCTTGTTCATATGCATTATATACCATGCTTTTTGTAGGAAATCCTTGATAGCCTACTTGGAAAAAACCACATTGGGATTCTGAGGAAAGCAAAACAAGACTGGCAGTGTTTCTCAGTGAGTTTTTCCTTACTGTGTTTCACACAAAGTAAAATTCTATACAATTTTTATTTTGTCCACTTAATATTTGCAGCTATAGCCTTCCACCAAACAGCCCCAGGATAGGTTACAAAAATATCACAATAAAAATAAATACAATGTACAATTACAATCAAAAACTAATACCACAAAAAAGAAAATCCTGTTTGGAAAAGCGAAGTGCCTTTCAAATAATCTGAAATCTCACGTTTCCATGCCTTTAATATCTTTATAACAATTAATATAACAGTTTTACAGAGAGAGAGAAAGTTGGGGGAAAATAAAAAGAAACCAAATCCAGAGTAAATTAATAGGTATTTTTCAACCAAGTTTTACTCAGAGTAAATCCATTAAAATAATTGGCCTAACTTAGTCATGTTTATTCATTTCAGTGTGTCTGCTCTGAGTAAACCTCCAAACACACTGCCCAGGCTTGTGCCCCAGGGTGCTGCCCCACTTTGGTGCTGCTAACACAGTGGTTTGACTTCACTCCCAGAGGTGCACTCCATTGTCCTGTGGGACAGACATTTGCCAAGAACAACTCTTGAGTAAAACTCAGTTGAACACCACCCACTGTGTCCATAACCCAAACTGCAAGAAAGTGTACATGCATCCCAGAAAGTGATTCTAAAGCAACGGTTTAGGTGACTTAAGCAAGCCAGCCAAGCTACATGCTACCCTCATTATGTTTAGTTGCATGCCATTTTTTCCTTGGTAAACTCAAAGCAGCTTACAATAAACTAATAAGACATAATGAAATATTGCATCAATGTTCTAAAACAATAATCAAACAAGTGAAAACATATCAGCAAAATAGAAGAATAGAAATAACATTTCAATAAGACCATCAAAACATCACATATTAATAAAATTAGTATTAAATTACAACTGCCCGATCCACTAATTAGTGCAGAAATAAAAACACAATACAAATTAAGAGCAAAATAATATATATTGACTCATACTTCATAATTACAACAATAAAATAGTATGAAGCGAAACATAATATTTTATTTCCAACCATTTCAAAAAGAATATGTGACTCTATAGTTAACATGCCAGACAGGAAGATTCTCCCTAAAGTCCACCAACCAGTCTGACATGGTCAAAAGTTCTTTCCAGTTCTGATATTTCCTCCCCCCACTCCTGAGTTCAAGCTAAGCCTTCTTGGAAGGAACTTCGAAGGAGGGCAGGTATCTGCATCACCCAGCATTGTTCTTCTGTTTGTAGCCTTGATACCCAAGAGAAGCAGGGCAGGTGCGGGGGGGGGGAATCATGCTGTAGGTTTTCAAAGGACTGTGAAACTCTCTGCTGTCTCTTTATGACTTTGATGTCAGTATCCTTTGTAAAGGTGTAGAGAGTGATGGGAGTTACCAATTTGAGACGAAGATGGAGCTGAGCTGTAGTAGCCAGAGTTTTGTTTACTCTTTTCTTTTTATCCAGGACAAGAGAACACAAAATTAAGACTCCCTCTGTAAGCCAATTAAACCTCCAGAGAGACTTGGTACAGACTGGGGCCATGCTGCTTGGGCGAATGAAACTCACAGCTGGGGATTATGAGACAGACCCAAATCAATACAACACAGCAGGAATTGGTGGAACTGTCCAGATCAGTTGCTAAAATGACTGATTAGCAGGATGACCCTTGCAGGACTTGGGGGGGGGACGGACTTCCCTGAAGATATATTGACCCGAAGCAAAGGATTATCTCGTTTGATTGGCCTTTCAGAAGAACAGATAATAGAAAAATATGTGGATTCTAGACCCTGCCAGCAAAGAGAATGGTACAGTGGTACTTAAATGTACACAAGATCAGCACTGCAATAAATTCTGACTAGGTATCTGGGACAGCATCTTAATTCTAAACCACCTCTCCAAGGTGTTTAGAATGGTTCTCAGCATCTGAGCATCTTACAGACCTTAATGGATTTATCCCAACACAAAATTAACTTATGATAGCATTTCATCCCTTCCTCATTTTACATGAACTTGTACAATTAAGAATTGATTAATTCTTGACACACACCTGAGCCTTAGATCAATATGAAATTGGAGTCCAATATGTGGATGTTACTCCCATAGAATTTGCTAGTTTTGCTCTGATATCCAACACACACACACACACACACACACACACAATGCCCCTGTTTGTACACAAAGCTAAGCTAACCCAAACCATGGCTTAGTGTGAACAAGCAAATGCACAAGCTCCCAGACAAGTGATGGCAGATTCTGTGCTCCTCCCTGGCAATTTTGCTGTTGCGTTGCACTGTGCTCTGCCTTAGTGTGTTGTCCAAACCCAAGTTCATAGTTTAGCGCTCCCAGATAAACCATGAGCTGTAAACCATAGGGAAACCTTTAGTTATAGCTTGTGGTTTGTTTGAAGAGAGCTAAACCCAAGTCCGGGTGACATGCTAAGCCAAACCATGGCTTAGAACAGTACGGTGTAGAAATAGAATAATTGGCGAGGAGAAAAGCAGCCAGGGACCTGCATGTTTGCCCCTTCAGCCATGTTTTGTCTTAGCATTATGTGAAGACCGGCCATAAAAAGAGATTATTCAGATTATAACAATAAACTTGCCCCTACTGAGTGACACTTCACTAATTCCTCTGGATATCATTGCTTGGAGGGTTGTTGTTGTTTTTACCACCGTCTTTCTCTTCCCTTCATTTTGGGCTGCTTCATATCAGCAGATGCTCTTTCCAGGAACATTTTCCTAGGCAGAGAATATTTGAAAGCTGCTCACCACACAGGTCAGTCCAATTGCTTGAGAAGTCGCCTTCCCAGCACCAGATCCTGCCAGGTTCAGTCACAGCCTCTCTTCCACACAGTTCAGGCTGAAATAGGAGGCTCACCTGAGCAGAAAGGGGGGGTGGGCCACACTCCAGGTTCCAGGGAGATCTCTCATTTATGTTTAATTAACCACTTATTGGCACTTTAGGGTCTGTCATGAAGGGCAGGGCAGAAATTGAAATGTAGAATCAGAGTTACTGTGGCTTGAGAGGTTGTGTGTGTGTGTGTGTGTGTGTGTGTGTGTGAAAGACACAGGAAATAAATAGGGAGGGAAGATGGCCTCATTATTGCATACCACCCACAGCAAGTATCATTGGTAAAGGCTGTGGCTGATGGCTTTTCCTCAAAAGGCTCTGAAACCATTCAGTGAATTTGCACGAACCAGGTGTAATTCAGAACCCTGTGGTAGGAATAGCAGACATGGGGGCCCTCCAGATTTGTTGGATTACAAATTCCATCATCCCTGACCATTTGCCATGCTGGCTGGGAATGATAGAAATTCAATTCCAAGGACGTAGCTTCTTAGTTCTACATTGCCCTGGTCCACTGTAATGTGTATCAGACCAAACCAGCTACCTGTTGATAGAAAATACAACATGTGGTCTGTGAAAATACTAGTATCATATATTGGTCCAAAAGTGGCTATTACCTTTCTTTCTCTTACAAGCCTTCATCCCCAGATAATAGGTTAAGCTTCTGTGATGACAACGAATGCTCATGAGAACATAATTTATATGACAAAGAAATTAAAAGCTCATGCGCCATTTATTTGACTGCCAGCTTTCAATGAACCCTCTACAGCTGCATAAGACAGTTTTGTGTAATGCTTATAAAGCCACCACACTTTAGTATCTTCTCATTAAGAGTTAGTCCCATCTCTCATACTTTTTTTGGCCTTGCCTAGTATGACAGTAAAGTGAATAAGGGAGAAGGCCTTGCCTGAGACTTTCATTTCACTCAGGAGGCCAATTAATCTGTTAGACTGCACTGAGTAATCCATCTCTTCTCATATCTACACCCCCTATAACATAGTAGGTCTCATTCTTAAAAATCTTGCTGGCCCCATTTCCCTCTGTAAAGTGGATGTATCCACTTTCAATTTCTCACTACCGACACCCTGGAACCAGCAAGGGTCACAAAGCCCAACTGCTTCCGTTAGTTCTGCTGATGGTAGCAGCTGCTGCTTCCAGGATATCATGGATGGCTGGCTGGTTGGCCGGCTGCAGTCAGTGGGCCCTGCGGGGCTGGCTGCAGCTCGTACTATCAAGCATCTCAGGCAGAGTGTGCGAGAGTGATTCCAACTATCAGATGGTTGCTTTACTGCATATTTAACCACAGTCCTCACACCTTTCTTGTCACAGTGGGAGCAGTACACACACACCAACAGATGGGCATTAATTGGATGGGTTTGCTTACGAACAGCTGAAATGGAAACAAAAAGGGAAAGCCAAGTGGAAGAAGATGATGAGGGGAGAAAAGTAGCAAGAAAATAGTAATGAGGCTGTGGTTAATTTTATTAACAATGTGAGGTTCCTGGTCTTACAGAGGCTTCTAACACAGTTAGAAGCTCCATTTGTGCTCAACACACAAAGGTCACCTATGGAAATCAGGGTGTTTGGGACAGGGCTTGCAAACATTTTATGTGCCCACTTTGAATGTCTGAAGATAACCACATTGACTAGGGATTTTGGAGTCATTTCTCTTTTCCTGTATACTATGGTTTAGATCACTTGCTTGAAATGTCTTCAGCCAAATCTTTGGCAGGTGTACCAGTTTACTTGTGCTCTCTTCAACTGCCTCCAGGGCTCACTTCCCTTTCAGCCCTCGGTCATAAGAGGAGGTGGAGTTAAATCTCTCTGAGCCTCCCCTCACCTTGTGTTCTCAGCTTGGCCCTCTCGTATTTTGTCTGGTGCATCATGGCATTTCTTCTCTCTGCGCTCCTCTGAGCTCTCATTCTTCAGAAGGGCTCAGAAGGCTTTAGCCTGCTGCTGGCAATCGTTCTCCATGTGTGCGTTTCTAGTCAGTCCTGGCATTGTAAATTCTGCAAGGTTAGAATTTGGAGCACTGACTTTGACCCAACTACTGCACTTTCCTTGCCTTGACCCTGTTGCTGCTGTTGATATCATTTTGATTTCCTACCTGCCCTTCACTGTAAGGTCCCAGGGCACAATGCAGAAATTCAAAAATACAATATTATGTAAATTTAGAAATTTACAGAATAGCATGGTGGGTGGGTGGGGTCAAAGGCCAAGGTTTTGAGATGTGACCTACAACCTGTACTAACCTGGCCTGCCCTGGGGCTCTAAGTTGGAAGAAGACAGGAAAATCTTCCTTCCTGGTGTGTAGGGGGCATTGTGAGAGGATCCTTGATATACTTTGTGCCTCGTATATACCGTATGTGTGGAAAATAGACATGGGTTGATGTATGTGTCACCAGGGAGATATTTTAAGACAACAGATTTAACTTTATTCACTTTGACTACCTTCAAACTATAGCTAGAAACTCAGTAAAATACAAAAGATGCAGGCCCAGGTTCACATGGGGAATGACAGAGCTGCAAGGTTTCATCAACACTTGAATTATATGTGTAATCTTATCTCAGGACCTCATATGTTCATTAAGCCTTCAGTAATTTATACATTTTGAATTTTATTTTATTTTTTTGAAACCACATGCTTTTAAAACTGAATTAGAAAAGGCCATTTTTTCTTTAACATCGACATTTTCTTTCAAACTCTCAGTCAAAGAGACGTGTTGTGACTCAGAAACTAAAATCAAAATGAAGCATTTCAGTTTGCCGTGTCAAAATGTTTTATTTTTTAAGTTTTAAAAATGAACATTTTAAGCTTTGGCAATTTTTCTTTTTAGTTTAATGTTGTTTCGCTCCTGCTGAATTTTTGATGCTATAACTCCCCCACCCCACCCCCTCTAAGTATTTAACTATGTCTGCGGACTACAGTGCTGATTATCACATGAAATGTAAAATCCATTTTTTGAAAGCGCTGTGCCCAGACATCTTTATGGTGCATCAGTAGGTAGCACATTCCAAGGATTCTTGGCAACTGAGCATAGCTGGGATTGTGCAGCAAGGGAACCATAGCCATTCCTGGATACCCTGTGCAGTGCTATGTCAGTAGATGGCGATTACTCTTGGAAGGGTGCAGCAGGCAGGAGGCATAGCCCAAGCTACCCTTGCTTTCTTTTAATTCATTGCTCTTTTAAAAGAAAAAATGGAGGGATTTCTATGGAAACCAAGTACTTAGCCAGAAAGTAGGAGGTAATGGATGTTCCCTGGTGGTTAGCATTATAGCTCTGAAATGGATTGCAGAAGAAAGGAAGGAATACAAACTCCCTCAGCTGCCTTTCCTCCTTCCCTTCGGTCCTGTCTATTAATCTGCGCTCCCATCCCTTGTGCTGATGTTTATATGTATCTAGAGACGGGCTGGAGGGGGGGATAGAAAGAGAAATGTGTCAAAGGGCATCCCACTGCTGCCGGAGAGATAACAGGCGGGGAGTGTCACTGTCTGCCAGGTCCTCTGATAACCAGCTGCAAATGGATGGTAGTGATATTTAGCAGAGGAGAGCTCGGCTTTGCACCGCTGCTTGCTCTTCTCCCACCTCATTACTCTGCTATAGGCACAAGCGTGCAGTCACCTGCTGTCACTGGCACAGACGCCAAGGCACAGGGCTTGGCCACAGCGCTCACCACGCTGGCTGAACATGACATCACTGGAGCAAAGACAAAAGACTCTTGTTTTCTCACCTCTGTGCTGATGCTCTGTGCAAGTCACCTCTGTGAGACCTTCATTAACAGGGCAATGCTCACAATTCTTGCCAAGCAAGTACACACACACACACACACACACACTTCAACCAGAATAGATACTTATGGAGTGGACCAATTTACTATTAAACCTTTCTCCTTTCTTCCTCAGTTGGATACTTTTTTTCCCCCTTGCTAAAAATAGGATCTTATTCCTGAACTTATTATGGAAATCTCTTTCATTATGTACTTCTAATATTAGAGCAGCCATATTAGAGCTCTACGTAAGTCTTCTGTCATATCTCCTGGGGCTGAACGGTCCTCTACTTCCTAATTTTAAACACTGGGATTGTTCTGGAGAGAGTATGTTCATATGAGACTTCACTACAGGCTTTTAAGTCGTTTGATGGCCACTCTTTTTCCATGAAACTCTGCAGCTAGGGATAGAGATGATATTAGTTTGTTGTTAAGGTGCATTTCCTGGCTTTGGGTGAAAGTCTGCCTTGTTTTCCCAGGCTGCACTACCACTGCGGCAGTTTGCTGATATTCTCAGTGCTTGCAGAACCAGGAACCCAGAGGCACAACACTAGTGCGGGTTTCAAATCAGGACTAAAATGTTGTTAATCATGTCACACTGGAGAAGCACAAAATCTTCTTGTCCTGTGGCTACTTCCCCCATCTGCAGCATTGGGGTGGGGGAGGAAGGAGTGATATTTTGTACCGGTATCTATTGGATCCTGGCTTGTTACTATTTTTAAATTTCTTTCATTATGTATTATGTTCCATGTCTGCGTTTTACATAGGGCCTAAACTACATGTGACATTAATCACATCATTTGTCCTAGACTGTAGGATTTTTCTTGCATAAATAGCCAACGGCAGCTTTTGAATCATGCAGATTTCAGGTTCAGAGGGCCCAATCTGCCTTGGGTCCAACTTGGGAATTAAAAGTGGGAAGCAAAATTCATTTTTAAAAAGCATATCCCCTACACCAGGGTCCTAATCTGGATTGGAGAGCCCATGCTGGCCACCCCTGGAACAAAAATCTCACGCTCGCCAAATGATATGATTAATATCATGTGGCCCTAAGAGTGTTTTGGTTTTGCCTCTTCCATTCAGTGTATTTCAGTGTATGGTTGTTTCCAGGAAAACATAACAGAGAAAAGTGGTCAGCAGTTTTATTGGGGGGAAATTGCAGTACACACTGCTTTCCTACCACCCATGCATCCACGGTCAAAGATGGATCCAGAAGCAACCCCCAAATTTGCTGTGTCTTGTGTCTAGCAACCCTCCACTTTTGCAGTTTCAGGTAGCAAGAACATGGCAAAGCCCCTGAAGGTTGCATACAATTCAGAGATCAAAAATCATTTCCAGTCAAAAGGACCACAAGTAGCAGAACTGGGAGCCAGCCTCTACCTGAGACTTTGGAGATCAACTTCCAATCAGAGTATATTATAATTAGGCTGTGTAGACCAATGGTCTTGATGGAATAGGGCATGTTCACAGAAATTCAGTTTGCAACCCTGCTTTGTAGAGTCATTCAGTCAACTGAAATCACATTGGAAGCAGCAAGAGAGTGGTATTTTACACAGCCTGCTCTTGGATATTCTCAGCCTGCTTGGCATTGCTCATCTCTTTAATCTTCACTTCATTTTGTGGCTGCATCGCTACCGGCTTTATTCTGTGCCTCTATAGGAGCTGGGCCCTCACATGTCAAAGCAGAATTTAGGGTTTTTGGCGGGAACGATGGAAGATAAAATGAACAACAAAGCACCTTCTGGATGACTGTTGTTAGTCACACTCACTTCTGATTAAAGATCATTAAACATGAAATTAGCTCGTTTGTGTTACGGGTCCCCTGGGGATTCTTTTAATTATGAAGTGCAGATGGCCGAGAACCTGAGGAAACTCAGCTTTGGAAAAAGGGGGCATAGCTTTGTGCAGGGCTGGGGGGGGCATGGAAAAGGACTTGGGAATTGGAGAGAATATAAATTAATTTATTTTTACTTTCCTTGTTGTTTTAAACCCCTCAGCATTTCACAACAAATCACAGATAATTAATAAGTACACTTGCCTTAATGACTAGGATTTTTAAGTAGCAGAAATTGGAAAATGCCACATCAGTTTATTTCCACACACGCCCTTCTTCCCTTTAGGTTAAAAAAGAAAAGAAAAATATCACCATGCTAATTTGAGTCTCATTGGCTGCCGAACAACCCAGACCCATTGCAAGGCTTCCTTTTCCCAGCCCCCATTTTTGTATTGGCTTGTCTATTGTACTGAAGCAGCAGAGAAAACTCCCAGCCAACTGATTCTTATTCAAATAGGAAATACTCCATTTGAGGAAGCAGGTCTCTACCTGGCTTGGACCTACCAAGCATAATGGAAAAGTGACAGCAGCAGCGCTTTAAGGTCTCTTTTGTGTGAATGGCTGGGCTAATGTGAGGGCTATTTCTTTTGATGGCTGCCAGCACCCGGCAAGCCAGTTGTGAGGCATTACCATTCAGAGGAACGTTCTGTTGCTACACTACTCCTTGTGGCTGGTTCAGGAATAGGAACCTTCTCCATGTGACAGGTCACTCTAGGGCAGGGTTGGGGAACTGGACCCAGGTGGTGAGCCAGATCTTGATTTTTCCAGCTCCTCATGGGCCAGATTTGACAAGTGGGTGAATCCAACCACTTGTAAATGACCCATCATCACAATTATGCCTGGTGACGAGCACTTTGAACCCCAACAAAATCAGCTGATTGATGGGACTACAAAGCATCACGCAGGACTCTTTCAAAAGGGATTTGAAATTCTAACACTCAGCTGACCATTGGTGCTTCAAAAGCCAGATGCACATAACTGGTGAAGTTCTGACCAGCAGGACCTCAAAAGCACCACACCTGGGCCTCTGGAGCACTGTCAGCTGATTGGTGGCACTCCAGAAGCCCCCTTTTTACCTGCCCACAGTTGACATCATATATGGTGTCAGGTGACTGGCAAGTGGGTGTGGCTTAGCCAAGATGGCCTTGCGAGCCAAATTGACAGGCCTGGTGGAACAAATCAAGTCCCATGGCTACAGGTTCCCCACCCCTTCTCTAGAACATCCTTCCCCAACCTGGTTCCTCCAGATGTTGTTGGGCTGCAACTCCCATCTTTGATAACCTTGAATCATACTTGCTTGGGCTGATAGGAGTATGCTCTTGGTTACAGCTCAAAGTGAGGAGAGAGCTTAACAGCGAGTCCCAGTTTGGATGTCACAGTAACCCAACATTGACTCAGTTCAATGTAACACAAGAGCAAAAAAGGACTAGGGGGGAGAACAGTGGTTCTTAGGGAGCTTACATGTTTGTGCAGACTTGCAAAGCCAATGTGTGGCTTAGCATGTCATGCGAACTAGGCTGACATATTAATTCATACCAGGATACCAGGGGCAGTTCTGATATAGTAATATGGTTTTGTAAGAAGCAGGATTCCCACCCACCCACCCACCCAACATTTATATCCTGGCTTTTTAGTATAAACTGTGCCACTCAGTGTGGTCCACAACACATAAAAATAATGTTTTTATGATTTTTGTAAATGTTTTGAGCTGTTTAGTATCAACCTCATAAAACAAAAGGCTGAAGAAATAAAAAGGCAAAACCTTGGTGGCAAAAAAAGAAAAAGGTGATAAACTTGGCCAACTACACTTCACATGGCAAGATCTGGGTAAGTGGTGGGATGGCCCTGTCTTGTGCTCCCATCGAACTGTGGCTCCACATTAGGTGGGACACAGAGAAGGTGCTGTGTTAAGGAGTGAAAAACCGGATTCAACTAACCAGTCTTGCTAGCAAAAGCCTGCATTAGCCCTTTCATCGTATCATGTACCCCCTGAGCCTCCACAGATTGGGGGGGGGGGGGTCAGGAGAACTTCCCAGAACAGTATGCAGGGGGAGGAGAGGGGCGATCATCCCATTAGGGAAGATGCTTGTGCCAGTGGGGCAATCTCCCAACACTACACTGAATTCCTCCCACAGTGCTATGTGCATGGCTCTCTGCCTTTCTGTATGCAGTGTTATGTGAGCAGTGTTGGGGGAGGGGGATGGATAATTTATTACTGAAGAGGCTCCTCTCTTTTTTTTTATTACTCACTGATGCTTGCAATGACTCCCCTGTGCCTCACTGGGTTCCTTTGCCTCTCAGTGTGGAGCTCCAGCATTCACTTGTGTAATTAGAAGCAGATGCCCCCACTTAGCAGCAAAGTTGCAGTTTGTCATTCTGCTCCATCATGATGACAGGTGAGCCCCCCACGCAGGCGAGTTGGTAATGTGCTGCAGGGAAGCTAAAAGTAGCACAGAGGCTCCTGAAGATTCCACCTGCTGCAGTTTAAATAGGTGCAAAAGATATTCTTTCATTTCCATTTATTAGCTGGGCTTCAGTTACCAGAGCTGTGGCCCCAGGGGCAAAAAAGGACCACATGACACAGAGTTATGGGAGGTTAAAAGGGATGATTTGATACAGCAGAAAGTGTGACTTCCCCGTTAAGGTGGCATTGTGTCATGACAGCAAGGCTTCATCAAGCCCAGACCGTCAAAAATTTGCTTAGAGGTTTTAATCAGGAATGGAAGTCTCCATCCTACTATGTCATCAAACAGGAGAGTGGAATATCTATAGTACCCAATGTGAGTGCAGTGCTGCTGGTTTTCTTTCCATGTCAGAACCTTAGTGATGTTTGGGTGTCATGGTCCTCATAGCCCACTCCCCCACCCCCATGAAGAGAGCCTCACCTATATTTTCATCCACAATTTTTTTATATAAAAAAAATTGATGCTATAAATCCCACACCAGATTTTGGGAACCAGCTTCTCTTTATATTACCATTGCTTGTGCTTAACTGGGATTTACAAAGAGGTGATTTGACAGAACACTGTGCACAGTGCAGTATAGATCTATTATCAAGGAGCTTAATAAGTTCTACATACTGTGTGTGCCAAAAGCTACAAGCATGGTATAGATTAAGGTCTTGCTCTGCATTGTATAATGTGAATGGTGTGATAGCACCAAAGCATAGAACACAATCTACCACAGTTTAATAGAACACTGTCAATTTCAAAAGGGAGTCAGGGAAGACTAGTGGAAGGATGTTATCTGCCAGTAGGTTAAATCCTCACAAACCAGGAAGACAACAACTTTAAAATCTTCCTGGGTAACTTTGCCTTTGCATTCTGCAGCAAATATTCTCATCTCGTGTTACTTCGCAGACAATCTAATAAGTTTTGTTAATTTTGCTCTCATTTCCATAAGCGTTTGCCACTATCAGCTGTTACATCCTGACTTGCCCAAGATTGGTGATTTCCAGAAGTTTTAGACCACAATTCCCATCAGCCCCAGCCAACACAACCAATGGTCAGGGGTGATGGGTGTTGTAGTCTGGAGACATATATAGAGCACCATATTGCCTTCCCCTGGCTTAAAGACACATCCTAGGTGAAATATTAAGCTGACCTAAACTAGGCAATGCTTTAAAAAATTGCCTACAGGAAGTGATGCAGTCGGAATTCTAAAGGTTTCCTAGAATCATATGTGTCAGATATTCTAGGAATAGCCAATAAACCAGTAGCAAACGGTCTTAGTTTCTCCTGCTGCAAATTATTTAACTACTTCTAAGCTTTGGTATCAGAATGTGCATGTATGAACATATATATTCTATACTGATACAGATGCTGGGGGAGTTTAGCAATGAGAACCCAGTCAGTTGCAAAGTCTCCAGACATTTCTGCACAATGCAGTTACCTTCCACCCAGGTTCCTTTAGATCTGATCTCACAGCTTGACAACATTGCACAACTTTCAGTTGTTGAGGGATTAGCACATCACAAAGGCACAGAGGCAGTCAATAAAAGATTATCATGTACCATACAACCAAGAAATATTAAAGTCAAGCTGAGGATTAGGAGAGAGGAAGTGTTTGCACCATGTGAAAAGGGTCTTTGCCATGCCTTCTCCATGAACCACAGATGGAAAGGTTCACAGATGGAAACAAATTGGAAAACGGCAGGTTTTTAATGTGCTGCAAGGGAAAACATAATGCCCAGAACTGGGTCACAAAATCAAGGCCATTTTGAAATTGTGTGATTTGAATGGGAGAACCTTCTTAATATTTAAATATCCAACCAAGAAAATAAAACATGTTGACAATGACACCTTTTATTCACTCGAACTGCAGCACAAGCAACCTTCCCTCAATTTGAGAGTACTGTCTCTCCCAGTTTCATATACATTCCTTAAAAATTATCTTCTGTTAGCTCTTATTATCGTGCACTTGTTGAGTAAGATTGAACTCACCCATTGATCACCACAGCATAGAAAAATTCCATCTGAAATGCCCCCAGGCATATTTCTGCACATTAAAATTAGTGGTTGGCTGACTTAAGTTTTACATTGTTTACTCTCCCCCCGTCCCTTCTGGAATACCCCCAAGTCCATCAATGAGTCCTCAAAATCAACAAAGTAAGTGTTCATACTCAGGATCCCTTAACAGTAAAGACATATTAACTGTGTTAAGTGGTGCTTAGTATATACACTTGCTTTAGAACATTAAGGGACAGAGCACGGCACACCTAGGTGAACGTTCTTGGAAGAATCCCATTCAACAGTAAACCTTAATGGTCCACTGAACATTGCCCAATGGTCCACTAATGTGTGAGGGGTCAGGTCTGTGCAGCATGGCAGCATCTACTATCCAATGCATTCCCTCCTCCTCACACCCACCCAAGAGTGGTTTTGTAAATTTTTTATATTGTAAACCACCATAAATGAATAAAGGGTAGGCACTACCCAGAAGGTAGCACAGGACCTTTTCCACAGCAGAGGCAAAGGCTGGGATAGAGGGTACTCTTGGTGAGGAACAAGAGGGAGGGAAATCCAGAGAGTCTGAACCTGGAGGTGAAATAGTTTATGGGAAACAGCCATGAGGAGTATAAATGGGGATATGAGGGAGCCCTGAAGGCATGGTTTACTGGAGGGGATTCTCATTACTGGAGCTGCTATGATGAATTGGGTTCCTGAACTAAATTTTCTCTTTAATCCAGCCCTTCCCCAAGGATTTGAAACCAAGGTTGATCTGGCCACCCATGATTCCATTGGTAGGGATAGATTGACTCTTGCAGTTAAATTTTTTTTTCTATGCATTTACACCAAACCCTCATTTAGAGATTAGGGATTGAGAGCATGGTGCAAAATCAGGCAAGTCTGTCCCCTCTGCCTCACCTCACTTAGAGATCTTGAATTCCTCCTCAGCACATACCTGTAATTATCAGAACTCATATTAAAATGAAACTAGGTATGCTTCTAAACTTATTTTAAGCATCTCTGTTTAGCCAGCGTTATCACTTGATTCATGTCACCCTCACTGACAGCCATGTAAGTTTGGTAATTTTAGACTCCATGTTGTATTCAGTGTAAATCTTTGTGTGAGTAGAGTGGCTTCTACTTGCACAAACGACTTCCCTCCCTCTCCTCCACTTATGTGCCCCTAAATTTGTTCCAGGGTTTCCCCCAATCCTCCAGAGCAAATTTAGGGACAGTGCAGGGGGAAGGAGAGAGGGAAAATCTAATTGCACAAGCCAATGTTGGTCTGCTCGCACAAGGATTTAGGTGAATTTGGCTCTCTGGTTTTATTGGCAGAAGAGTGTTTAGATGCAGTGCTTCAAAATGTATTAAACCACCACTGCAGTGTTTGGGGTTCCTCCTCATTCTACTGAATGGAGCTCTCTGCCCTGTCATGAAGACACCATTCTGCAGTCCCCCATCAAGTCTCTTTCTTTGCTGCTCTTGGATTTTGGTGCTGGCCCGCTTCCCCCTCTAGTCTCCATGTTTCCCAAGTCACTGCTTTTCACCTCTCCCCTCTCTCCAAAAAGAATCTAACACCATCTACACAAAGTCCATCCTGCGTTGATGAACAAGTCTGTTGTCTCCCATAAGAGAAATAATGCAAAAAGGAGAAATTTGTTCTCAAAAGTGAAGCAGCTTGTATAAAAACCTATCTGGCCCCACAAGGAAGTCCCATATTAACTGACCACTTTTGAGCATCAGCTTCTGTATTCTGCTTTCTTTAGGGTTTATGTGCTTCCCTCCTCATTTTTTCCGTTCTTTGTATCACTTATCCACATTGGTTGAAGGGGTCAGTTTGATCTAAATACCAATAATATCCTTTCCAGACTATAACTAGGCCAGGCTAAACTGGTGAATGCATTTATAAGTTGTCATGAGAGGCACATATATCTGAAAACATGGTAATCTCTGCTGAGGAGGGTGAATTTCATGCCAAATGTTAAATATAAGCTTATGCCTAGTCCTTTATATCCAGCTAGCAAACATCTTCCCATTGATGATTTTCTTGCTCTCTGCCTAAGTAATTGGCACAGATCTCCCTAAGCTGAAGCATTTTGTCAGCTTGAGTTTTAGCAGTCTGGAAAAGGAAGAGGAAATCGCTTTAGCTGAGCAGGTTTTGTCTCCATGATAACTCCAAAGAGGAGTTAGTCTCTCTCAGCTCATTGTGTAAGTTCCTCAGCATGACAGAACTGGTAATACTGACAAAATACAGAGTTCTGTGTTGGAGAGTTTGTAGTTTAAGTCTTAAGTGTACAATAAAAGTTAAACTTGTGGTCAATAATGTAAATCAGCTAATATTTTTGTAAAGTTATAAGGGAATCATGCTTCATGCCGTGCTAGAATTGTGTGTGTGTGTGTTAAAGGGAATGTAAATTAAGTTGTTAATGTGCATAACAACCAGCCATTGTGCTCATTCACCAGGTCTCATGCAGAATCTACACATAATTTTCCCATGAAGAAGGAATGGTGCACATTTCCCAGTCAATACATGTAATCTCCAGCAGATTTTGAGATACATGTTTATATCAACTGAATTTTGTACATTCTGTAGGTAGTATACACAATCCCCAGCAAACCTTGGGCATATCTCATCTGAATTTTTTACGCTGGTTGAGGTACTTCACATTGTTTCTCACCCAGCCCTTTTTTACCTGCTGGGCAACCCTTCATCAGCTGGTTAGATCTCCCTTCCGCTGCAATTCCCATGAAGATTGACCAAATGCTTCTATTAAACTTCTTCCTGAGCTTCATAGCATTTCCATCAGAATCAGGAGAGTGGAGTGGGGATTTAAAATTCCCCCCTCTCTGCAATTCTCTTTGTGCTATTTAACTGACTGATGAGCAACTGAAAGGAGGTTGAGCTGTGGGGGGTGGGGGCGGGAATGATCCTGATCTGGAGCCCCCTTCCTTCTTCCTGATGCTTGGCTCATCATTGGGAGAGGATGTTGAGGGCCATATAAGATTAGGTAGGGGGCCAGATGCAACCCAAGGAGCACAGATAGTACACTTCTGAAAAAGAAATGGGGAGGGGGAGGCAGGTTTATTGGAGGCTATGTATACTCACTGGAGAATGTGCATATTGCCCAGACAATGTACAAAATCCAGTCGAGATATATGCACTCCCCAAGTCTTGTTGAGGATTATGTGTATCGACCAGGAATTCTTTATTATTGTTTTTATTTATTACATTTGTTAGTTGCTTTATCTTGCCGGGGACAACCCAAAGCAACTGACAAAGAACAAAAATGTGCATAGTTCATGAAGCTTGGCGAATGTGCACAATGCCAAGCGCCGTGAGGTACAACCTATCTCTGGTTAGAAATCCTTTCTCAAGGCAGTGGAGATCATGGTCCACTTGATTTACATTTCCTTTAACCATCCATTTTTAGTGCAGATGAACAGTCAAAGCAGAAAATTAGTAAACTTTATAGTGTAATTTTAAAAAATAAAACAGCAATTAAAATATTATAACAAGCAACTAACAAACCTTGATGATCTAAGCAGAAAGGCAAAAACCAGAGTCAAATCCCACCACGTTTAGTGATGAAAAGCTTCTCTAAAAAGAAATGTCTTTATTGCTGTGAGCAGACGCTGGGGAATCACTCAGCCAAACCACTCCGGCCATGTGGCAAAACACTGCATTAGGAGAGCAGCAAGAGACAGCATCCAGCGACGATGGGAGCGGGACATGCTGCTTTCTTGCTAGCCCACCCAAGGGGGCTGACAAGCTGCAGCTGCAGTCAGTGCAACAGAAAGAGGCTGTAGAAAAGAAAACCGAGGCAGTCATGAAAGGGTTCTCAGTTGAATGCCAAGGGGAGAAGTGGAGATGGGGTAGGGCAGCGCATGCAGGAGCAGGTTGGAAGGGAGGAGCTGAGGCAAGAGGGAGAGGTATGAGAAGAAAGAGAGGAGGCAGGAGTATATCAGGAAAGTCACCCACTGCCTTGAAGAGAAGCTGGCAGAGTAACTGCATTGTGCTTGTGTGAGAGAGTGTTTTATGTGTGGTATCTGCACATATCGGTGTGTGTGGGAGTGTGGTATTTGTGTGTGCATGCGGCAGCTTTGGTCACAACCGCTGATGGCATGTGAGTGTCCCAGGGTCAGCCGGCAGGCCAATAAACACCTATGAGCATCAAGCATATTTGCATGCTTCCACCAACCTTTTTATTTCCCTGAGGTGTGACCAGCCATGTGTATTTCAGTTGACTGAACAATTTTTGCATATGTTTGAATTTTATTCTGCTTTATGTAAAACATATGTTTTTCCCCACTTAGATTTTTTTTATTAAGCAATATGCATACTTGTTTAATAAACAAACAAATAAACAGGTTAGCCACCCCTCCTTTAAAGTATGCTGGAGAAATGAAGCCATCTCTCTCTCTCTCTCTCTCTCTCTCTCTCTCTCTCTCTCTCTCTCTTTGTAACAGCAATTCACAATGCCATCTTATTTTTAATTTGCTTTTGACCAGCTTCACTTTGCCAAACTGGCCGCGCTATTTTAAAGATATCTTAGGCTGTTTGTAGATCTGTTTCACCCTCCTCTAGTGTCATTCTTCTAGTTACCATGTCATTTAAAGCAACACCCCTTTGAGAGTTTAACACTTCAGTCAGCTGTGAGAAAGTGTGTGGCTTAGCAGCTTAGTTTAGAGATTGAGTTGTGAACCGTGACATCTCTGATTCATGAACTGAACCAGTCGTCTTGGAGCTGTTCTCTCATGGCCCCTTAGTAGTGACACAGAGCTCAGCCCACCAGACACTATGACTGTTCAGTTTTGATTCATTCAATGGGATTTGTTTAGGGCTCCCTGAGCAAACCTCATTAAATTAATGGGAGCTGCTGAGCATTAGGACTTGGGGGGTTGCATCCAGAAAGGGGTCTTTTACACATTCATTATCGATGCACAGTTATTTAGATCCTTCTGCTGCTATGACTGATAATAATACGGACACATGGGGCCATCCCTTGCAGCACTCCATCTGTTAACAGATACATCCTCTTGGAACAGAACAGCATCCAAGTAAACAAAAAGATGTACCCAGCTCCTTCTGCCTGCTTCCAGCTGTCTTCACATCTGCATTGATGTGTCCCTCACTATCAACTGATTTGTAGAGCTCTTGATATTGATATCGTGGATATAAGTGCATGGGTAAAGGGCAGAAACTAAATTGAGAAGCACCTTCAAGTAGAGGAAGCATCTGTGCTGCACTTCTGAGAAAAGATGATTTCCCACAGCAGGGATAATAACTGTTGTTCCACGAAAATGTTCATGGTCTTTGCAGAGGTGCACATCTAAATGCACATTCAAACATGAATGGACTTCTTTTTTATGGAATATCCACTTGCATGTACACCTGAGCAGGGTTTCCATCAAAAGCAAAGTATTGCCAATGTTAGTGGTGTCACTCAGGTGTGTACTGAATACATATCAGAGTGCATTTACTGTCTGCACTGCCTTCAGTGAATGCACATCCAAGTGTGCAGTTCCACTTAAATCAATGCAGTGTGGATAAGCGATTTCTGTGCTTGGATGCCCACTTCAATGGGCATTCCATTTATTATGGCTCTTGTTCTAAACAATACAACCTCCAGAGCGAGTCTCACCCCATAGTCTTTTCAGCTATGAGGAGATCATCTCCCTCACCTAGGCTCAAGGGGGCTTCTGCCCTCACCCTTCAAACTAAGAAAAGGCAATTCCCTTTGCAGCTTAAAATATTATTTTTGGGTGGTGGGAGGAATCTGGGTAACCCACTTCTGCTCCTCTTTTAGTTCACAGGCAGATGAGAAGCAAGTGGCACACTGCTTGCTTCCCCTCAGCCTAGCCTATATTCAGAGCAGCGTGACAACAGCAGATACAGTAAGTGTGCCTCTTAGTCTGCACAGAGTCAGGCAGTTTGGGGCATGTGGTTTGTTTCTTTAAAAAGACATTTTTTCTGCATACCTTGCGGGTCCTCCAAGAATTCAAGAAACCCCTCCTGGTCTGGCCTGACTCCATAGCAAATTCCATATGCAGGGTACCCGCAGTAGTGAGAGTAATTTGAGAATACTGTTTGAGAATAGCATTCCAGAATTTCAGGTCCCTAGAAAGACGTTCTTCTGCTGATGTTGAGCTTGCTTCAGGGGGAGAATGTACTGCCATGACTTCTGCATCCCCACTCCCATTTTTTGCATGCAGAACGGAGAGTCCAACTGCCCTTTAATTATCCCTTTTGATGGAATGTGAACTTCTATTTTGACAGTATTACTGCTCTCTGAATTGCCTGTCCCTTTATGAATTTTATCAGCTGCTGCATGTCCTAGCACAGGAGGAAGAGGGATTGGAAGAGACCTTTCTATGTAAATAGTTTCTAAATACTGCAAATTAATGACATGCAGTTCTTCACTGGAATGATGAAATCACTCTCTAATTTTTCATTGCCTGTTTTGTGGTTTTGAGTAGAAGAGGTTATTAGCATCTCAGATCTCCACCATTAGCACACATTCCCCTCCAGCAAATGATAATGTATTTCTTGTTCCCATAGATTCAGAGACTTCAGAGTCGGGAGAGAGAGTATTATAAACCTCCAATGTGACCTTCCATAGAATAGCACAGATTTCGAAATGTTAACACTTGGATTCCTGTACCCATTCTTAGATTACTTGTAACTGAGCTAGTGTGACCTTCTAGTGAGGTATGCCATAGTTTGTTTCATGATGAAACATTGGATGAATGCAGATGCCTATTTATCAAGGGTGGAGGTAAAAGGTAAAGGAAAAGGACCCCTGGACAGTTAAGTCCAGTTAAAGGCTACTATGGGGTTGCAGCACTCATCTCGCTTTCAGGCCGAGGGAGCCGGCATTTGTCCACAGACAACTTTCCAGGTCATGTAGCCAGCATGACTAAACCACTTCTGGTGCAACAGAACACTGTGACGGAAACCAGAGCACCCAAAAATGCTGTTTACCTTCCTACCACAGCAGTACCTATTTATCTACTTGCACTGGCATGCTTTTGAACTGCTAGGTAGGCAGGAGCTGGGACAGAGCAACAGGAGCTCACCCCATTGTGCAGATTCGAACTGCCAACCTTCTGATCAGCAAGCCCAAGAGGCTCAGTGGTTTCCTACATGTTTCAGTCCCATAGCTTTGAAGTTTGCCTGCTTCTTCTTTGCAAAGCAAGTTAAGGGCAGACAACATGTCCATGATTCAATCTCTAGGTAGGGCTGAAAAAGACTCCTGTTTGAAACCTTAGAGAGCCAACCCTGTCTGGCTTATGAGTGATAAGGAAAATGTTGCTGGCTTTCTCAACTGATCAGAAGTCTAGGGAAACTGAGTTTCTCGGTCTAGGGAAACTGAGAAGTGGATTCTGCTGATCAGTTGGCAGGATGATGCAGACAACTTCCTTATCAAATGATTGTGCACTGTACTAAGTTTCCAACTAGTAAGTGGTTTCTGTATTCTGGTACAGGAAACAGGCTCTACAGTCTACCCAATGTAAAAATATGGGGTGCTTGAGGAATTCTATCTTCATGGATCCCTAATCAAAATGTCATCCAATTAGATTAATGTGTTGATTGGAACATCACTATCAGTAGGATTTTGTGGTTCTCCAAATATTGTGATACAGTTTTCTGTCATTGAAATATATCAAGGCATGCATTTCAATACTGTTTTGAGGAAGAATATACATTTACATCTTAATTATGAAGAGTATTTTTAAAATAATTTTGACGATCATTGTGGAGACAACAAAATTGAATTATGGGCAAACAAGTGTGAGAGTAGAAGAGAAATAGATCCATTTCACCAGTGGCATAGTGGGGGGGGGGGCAGGAGCGGCTGCCCCAGGTGCAAAATTGATAGGGGGTGCAAATTTTCAACAGCCAGTGCTGTGTGTGCATCCATCACGGGGCTCTGTTGAAATTGGCTTCCCCGTGCAAACCAGGAAGTGACCTCTCTAGACAGCAGAACAACTCTTCTTTCCTTATCTCTGTGACTGCAATCTCCTCCGTGATGTGGATGCCGCTAGGCAGTTGAATGTGTGTGCCCTTACTCCCACCCACCCCTCTGCATGGCCCCAGGTGCTGGCAACCCTTGCTGTGCTACTGCATTTCACCCCAGTAAAAATGCCCTAGTCTAAAGGAGAAAAGGAAAAAGAGTTATTGATATCATTGACATCAATGTGGTTCAAACTCAGAAAAGAATTTATTTTTAAAGTAATTACTTTTAAAATACCTGTAGAGTCGGACACAACTAAACAACAACAACAATTTTTAAAATAAGGAGTTACTTCTGCCATGGAGGGGAAATCAGGTCATGCCATCCCTTAGTTCCCAGGAATCCTTTCTGTATGCCAGCCTTAGCATTTGTCTGAGTGTTTGGGTTGATAATAATAATAATAATACCCAAACATTCTTGGCAAGATTCAGGTAGGTAGCCATGTTGGTTTGACGCAGTTGAAATATATAAAAATAAATAAAAATTGTTCAATAGCACCTTAGAAACCAACTAAGTTTGTTCTTGGTATAAGCTTTTGTGTGCATGCACACTTCTTCAGATACCTTCAGATAATCTTTGCAAGCTCTTTTGAGCCAAGGTAAACAGGACACCCAAAGACAGAGAATGTGGCCAACTTGCAGTGGCCCCTGTGGGGGCTGCTCTCCCATCATGGTTCTTTAACCCTTCAGTGGAATCCAAGCACAGAGTTAGCCCAGTGTGCCTCCCCATACCAACATCATAAGTGCCCCAAAACATTTTGCAATGAACTTTGCCTTTAACATGCTAGAACTCACCAGAAACCCCAGCCCCCAGACAGGTCAGTCTTGTTAAAATGAAATGCTGGCAAGCCTACTGATGACATTGAAAAACCTCTTTCCTGTGGCCTGGGCTGTGTACTGTACTAATCACACCTTTTCCCTTTTATTCTGTAGGAGGAGGATATTGAATACTATGACTCCAAGGCTGACACAGAATATGTAAGTGTCTTCCAGTTGTCCTTCACTTATATTTTATGCACTGAATGAGTTTCACATGTTATTTCCTTCAAGTTAGAATTCCACTGTCTACTTTGCCACCTTTGTTTAGAGCTCAGAGTAATTTGACTGGCTCCAAAGCACAGGATCTACACTTAAGGCAGTGAACAAAATGGGGTTTTGTTATAGAATTGCAAGTTCTAATATTTCCTCATTGGGTGGTAATAGAAAGAAGCAATAATGGTTAAATTCAGGAGAATTCAGAACTCCTTTTACTTATGACAAATATTTTCCAGCAAGGAGGCACTTAGAGAATAGAAAGTGGGATAAAGTTGTTTTTATTGATCTTGGGAACTGAATTGGGGGAGGGAATCACAGCAGGCATACATTTTTGTGTTTGCTTCATTTCATAAAAGATTTGGCAGCATTATTTGACTATTTTAAACTCCTTTTTTCTCTTTAAATTGTGTTCATCTTAGACACATTCCCATGAAGCCTTGTGAAAAATACAATAACACATGTAAGGGAACATGTTTCAGTCAAATATAGGCATGGAATACCACAGTAAAATCTGCAGAGACATCTGCAGAGATGGGCAATGTAATTCTGCTCTGGGTACTGAAGCAAAATGAAGATTTCAGATCATTCCACCTCTTTTCATAGAATCATAAAACTGTATAGTTTGACCCCAAGAGTGATCTGGTCCACCCCCCTGCAATGCAGGAATCTCAACTAAAGCATCTATGACAGGTGGTCATCCAACCTCTGCTTAAAAACCTCCAAGGAAGGGGAGTCCACCACCTTTCAAGGGACTCTGTTCCACTGCTGAACAGCTCTTACTGTCAGAAAGTTATTCCTGATGTTTAGTTGGAATCTCCTTTCTTGTGCCTTGAAGCCATTGTTTTGAGTCATACCCTCCAGAGCAGGAGGAAACAATGTGACAGCCCTTCAGATATATGAAGATGGCTATCACATCTCCTCTCAGTCTCCTCTTATCCAGGCTAAACATACCCAGATCCTTCAACCATTCAGCATAAGGCTTGGTTTCCAGACTCTTAATCATCTTGTTTGCCTTCCTCTGAACACATTCCAGCTTGTCAACATCATTCTTAAATTGTGGTGCCCGGAACTGGACACAGTATTCCAGGTGTGGTCTGACCAAGGCAGAATAAAGCAGTACTATTACTTCCCTTGACCTGGACACTATACTTCTGTTGATGCAGCATTAGCTTTTTTTTGCTGCTGCATTACACTGTTAACTCATGTTAAGCTTATAGTCTACTAAGACCTCTAGATCATTTTCACATGTACTACTGGCAAGCCACATGTCCCCCATCTTATATCTGTGTAGCTTATATTTGTGTGTAACATGTCGTTTTATTGCAAACATATAATGACAATAGGACCTTGCAGCAAACACTGAAATCACACAGGAGCTCTTAAATTAAGAAACAACACTTTCATCCAAATACATGAGACTTCTGATGAAAATGTGTGCTTTTCCTTTCAAATCCCTATTTCAGAGTGAATTGTGGAACTTGAGAAAACCCACCCCCTTGCCAACTGAATGCTGGGGGGGGTCTCTTTGAATGCTGCTTGAAACTCTAAACTGTAGAGTCTACGAGATTACATTTGATCTCATGAAATGATGACTACATTGCCAATCAAACATAATGAAACATATGACTGATGCATATTCCCTCTCTTGACTGATTATTCTGAAAGGAATATCTTTCTTTCCAGAAGAGAGATCTCTGTTTGTCAGACCCTTTCACATAGCATGGAGCAGGTCATATGTTGGCTCAGAAAAGCAAGGCCAAAGAGATCTACTGCAATCACATTTGAAAGCATACCTGTCCACCATTGTGATATTCTGTAAGTTTAACTGGGAGTAAGTTCCCTGACAACAAGGGACGCGGGTAGCGCTGTGGGTTAAACCACAGAGCCTAGGGCTTGCCGATCAGAAGGTTGGCGGTTCAAATCCCCGCAACGGGGTGAGCTCCCGTTGCTCGGTCCCTGCTCCTGCCAACCTAGCAGTTCGAAAGCATGTCAAAATGCAAGTAGATAAATACTTCCTTCGGCAGGAAGGTAAACGGCGTTTCTGTGCACTGCTCTGGTTCGCCAGAAGCAGCTTAGTCATGCTGGCCACATGACCCAGAAGCTGTACACCGGCTCCCTCGGCCACTAAAGTGAGATGAGCGCCGCAACCCCAGAGTCGGCCACGACTGGACCTAATGGTCAGGGGTCCCTTTACCTTTACCTAAGTTCCCTGAAGTCAGTGGTGCTTCCGTCTAAGTAGATATACATAGGAAGATTTCCCTTACCTGAATGATACTTCCAGAAATCTGACAGGCAGTAGGTCTGCCCCTTGGACCTAGAGAAGGAGTGACTGTGGTTGGCTCCACTCTGTGCTTATTTTGTGACAGCCCATCAGACAAAGCCTGAAGGAGCCAGGTGCACTTTTGCTAGAGAAAGTCACTATGCTTCCTGGGAAAGTTTCTAAAATTAAAGCTGGCATCTGAAATTCAAATGAAGAGCAAACATCTAATTAGAGACAGAATCTAATTCTCTACCCTCCTCCTGGCACAGCCATCCTGTAATTCTGGCAATCAGCATGTTAAGTACAAACCAAAGAGCTTCAGTTCCCCAAGGAAATAGGCCTTTGCTAGTGACTGTGTGCAATGTGAATAGAGCTCTGTTCAAAACAACTCCCAGGCATTGGCCACTGGGCTTAACTCATCCCAGAAATGGCTGCATTTTATAGAGCTTTCTGGAGTGCTTTGGAGTCTTCCTGGGTGGCCTAAATGCTGAAGCAAGGTGTGCCCTTGGGCCCTCTCCTGTGGCCAAGAAAAGGAAGCACAGATATTAAGCTGCCTCAGCTTGCTGAGAGGACACAAAGCCTTTGGCGCCTGCTTTTGACAAAGCTGTTCTCCTTAAACTTCATAGCATTATAAATCAAAGACTGAGGGGTCCGGTGTAGTTGATGTTACATAGCCTTTAAAAAGTAGTAACATGGGACCACCACTGTACTAGATAAGTCAGTACCTGTTGGAATGGAGTAGATACCAGCTCTTGGCAGTAACTGCCTGAAGAGCCATTTCTAATACCCTTTTCAAACCTAATTATATGAACAGTGGCCAGCTAAAACCCAAATGGGCAGCAAACAGAATATGAGAGAGAACAATATCTGAGGTTATGGTTTTTGGCACTTGAGATGTATATTTTTAGGACCCACCTTATTTCTGTAATTTTCAGTTGTTTAAAACTGTATTTCATATTTCATTGTATTTGTTGTAACCTGCCCTGGAACCTTAGGGTGAAGGGCAGGTAATTAATTTATAATAATAAGCCAAAATATGGAGAAAGACCACAGGCCCAACCAAGAGCATTTCCCTATCACATTCAGATATGTGTATAATCATTCATACTTCTGAGCACAAGGTGGTAAATCTTTAACTCTGGCATGCCTGTTCCTTTGCTTTTGAGAATTTATGGTGCTGTAAAGAGCAGAAATGTAAGATTTCCTACAGTCACATAGTGTACAGGTGATTAGTTTAATAATAGATGGATTTTTAAGGTCAACCAGGAGCACGCACATCATTTAGCTCAACTTCCTTAGGATGTCCCTATTTTCATTGGAGAAATGTTGGAGGGTATGGAGTTATCTGACCCACCCCCCAAGCCATATGAAGGCAGCCCTTCATATGTATACCCTACCAGTATACCCTACCAGTATAGGGTAGTTTTTTAATGCTTAATGTTTTATTATGTTTTTATATGTGTTGGAAGCTGCCCAGAATGGCTGGGGCAACCCAGACAGATGGGCAGGGTGGGTAAGTAAGTTAGTAAGTTAGTAAGTAAGTAAGTAAGTAAGTAAGTAAGTAAGTAAATAGGAAGGACATCCTTATTTTCATTGGAGAAATGTTGGAGGGTATGATGCACCAGCACACTTCATAACTCCTCAGCAATTAACTAACCTCGCTGATAGTAATAGCAGTGATCGGCTCACTGCTATCTGCTTTTGAGGCTGCCACAAAATTCCATCCTCACAGCAAGCAGAAGGCCTCACATCCACGTTAGATAGTGATGAGAATGCTGGATCAGTACAATGCTGGTAGGGTTATATTGCATGAGGAAGCTGCAACATGAACATTATTTTTATTCAGGAAGCTTTGTGTTGAAGATATAGAATACAAGCTTAGACTGCGATGGAAGAAACCTTTGGGCACATACCAAGATCACATAGATTAGAAGCCCCCAACTAGGGCTGGGTAATATTTCATTGTAATTGTTGTAACCTGCCCTGGGACCTTATATATCCTCCAAATCCAGTTTGAAGTCCATATCGTTATATCAGTTTCATAAATTTTAACCTGACAATATATTGCAAATCATGGTGTGTGGGTGAGTGTGTTATGTAAAAATCACAATGTAGGAAAAACTGTGAAACCAGCCAATGCTTCTCTCGATTCCTGAAGCCCCTGTTAGCTCTGCTGGCTCAGCTCCCCCCTGCCTCCTGTGGGGGGCAGCAAATCACATGAGCAGGCACTGGCAAAAATCACAATGCAGAAAAAACTGTGAAGCCAGCCAATGCCTCTACATAGCTCCATCCTTACTGCAAACATTGAGATATATCAATATATTGCAATGTTTAGCTGGTGATGTATTGTCATGTTGAAAACCAGGAATCACCCAGCTCTAGCCCCAACCTCATGAACCTAACTACTCTACTCCAGGAGACAATGCAGAATTAAGAGAGGAGGCTTAAGAAAATGAGACTGACTTGGTACTTTGAACTATCCCTGGCAGACCTATGGTGTCTATCAACTTCCACGGTCAGGTTTGGTTTTTTTCCTGCATAGCTCTCATGAATACTAGAGCATGAAATCTCTCAGTGTTTAAAAATTAATCAACCTTCAGACAACCTGTGAACTCTGAAACTGTAAGAAGGTGGAAAAGGGATAGGAAATCAGTTTCCAGGACTATTAATATCTCAGAGCAGTATATTTTATGCTTGTTGATGGTGGTGTCTGATATTATTACAGATTCAGATAAGTTTTTGTTGGTTTTTGTAAAATGATGGTCCTTCGCCTATTGAAAACACATGTAGCGTTCTCTGCCTAAGCCTATTGCTTCACACTCAGCAATATTCCAGCTAATTTTCTTCCAACAAATAAAGAAAAGATGATGGTGATGGTGATGATGAAATTAAAAAGATACCGAATTGTCTGCAGTAGAACTAAATAGAAAGAAACCACAGATCCTCCATTTTTGTTAACATTCATTTTAAAATTTAAATTGAGCATGATCTCCCTCAAATGAAGTTAGTTCAGACAGACAAAGCCTATTCAGTAAAACTGTGACTTTATTCAAGAAGCTTATGCCAGATATAAATGCAGAAAGAAATAGAAATGAGGTTCCTATTCACTGCACCTTTAGTTCGTCCCAATGTAATTCTGATTGTGGACCTCTAAAAAATAATAATTTAATTTTAAAAGGTAATGGGGATGCCAGATTGTGTGTAAATGGGAGCTCGAGATATACAATATTTGTAAAAAGAAAGAAAAGGGAGAGGAGAGTTTAAAATTCCTCTTTACTCATTCTTCCAGCAGGAGAGGGTTTCAATGTTTATTCACAAAGAAGTGTTTAAATTAACTAACATTCGCTATAGGATGCCACTAGCAAAACGGGATAAAATTACAGTTATTTTTGCAAGTCTTATTATTATGTTTATGGTTGGAAGACAATGTTTAAATCATAGAGGAGGCCAAAATTCTCCAGCCAGATCCCCAGCTCTATTAAGTTGCCACCATTCTGCTGCTGTCACTAGAACTTTGTGGATTTCTACCGCACCATATGCAATAGCTTTCATTTTCTGTACCTGACTCTGGTGACTGATAAATTGTTAATTTCCTAGTATTTTTTTTTTAATTAAAAAAATAACAGGTGGGCTTTTTCTTTTCTGGGCTGATCCAGGATGCATGTGTGTGTGTGTGTGCTAAAACAATGTGCTCTATGGTATAAATGAGGGGAACCTTTGTATCTGCCATTCCAAAGGGTCTGATCCTTTAAATCACAGAATAACCCGGTTCCATACTTTAGCGAAATATGAGTACGTTTGTATTTGATTCATTTTTCTGTCATTTTTGGTGGCCTCACTGTGCTGGTACAAATGGCCAACTGATGTGAGAAATTGCAGGCAAAAGCCTGAAAGCTTGACCCTTCATGCACAAGCTGCTGAAGTTGAAAGTAATGGCTAGAGGCCTCTTTAATTCCACTGCATCCAAAGACGTTTCTCTATCTATTTTCCTTGCTGTTTGAGACTATGGAGAAAAATTCCCTCCTAGGGAAGAGGGACCTTGCTGAAGTCAGATTGATCTCTGCAATCAAATAGGATCCGTATAATCTGGATTTCTTTCTCCTTCTTAACTGGCTGGCTGTCCTTTGCTATCATCATCAGCATCATAGCGGGGGGGGGGGGATCTTGTATGTCATGTAATACTTTTTTGATAGGCTTTTGTCTTTTAGACAAATCAGATGCTGAAGCTGAAATCAGAAGTGGAGGACTGGTGCGGAAGAGAAAAGGGGGCTTCTAAACCTTTCTCCCTTGCATTGCTTTTTCTGGTGAAAATCATCCCCATAGGGAGAAAAGCCACCCACCCATCCCGTGCACAAGAGTAACAGCAGCTTGGGGTAGGGTGGGAAAGCAACATTGGGGAAAGAGTTTTAAGAGCCTCTCTTCTTCCACAGCAGTATTCAGACTGCAGCCTTAGCCTCATCTTGAAAAGAATCATGGAAGTACATGTCATGTAGTTTCCTAAAGGCTGCTGTAATCCTAAGCATATTTAAAGGTGAAGGTAAAGGGACCTCTGACGTCCAGTCGCAAACGACTCTGGGGTTGCAGCCCTCATCTCACTTTACAGGCCAAGGGAGCTGGTGTTTGTCCGCTCTGCAGACAGTTTTTCTGGGTCATGTGGCCAACATGACTAAGCCGCTTCTGGCACAGTGGAACACCGACACCAGAGCAGCGCACGGAAACGCCGTTTACCTTCCCGCCAGAGCAGTACCTACTAATCTACTTGCACTTTTTGGTGTGCTTTCGAACTGCTAGGTTGGCAGGAGCAGGGACCGAGCAACGGGAGCTCACCCCGTCACAGGGATTCGAACCACCAACCTTTTGATCGGCAAGCCCAAGGCTCAGTGGTATACACCACAGCGCCACCCGCGTATTTGCCTGGAAGTCAATACCACTAAACATGTTTAGAACTGGGCAGTCCAGGTACGGTACAAACAGTGGCGAAGCTGCATCCTCCACTACCGGGCACGGAGAGCAGGTGGGGGCGTGGTATGCCGCCCACAGGGGCGTTGGGGGCGTGATGCGCTGCCTGTGGGGTCGTGGCACCCGGCGCGCGGAGGATGAGAGCGCATATCCGGGTGGGCGCAGCGATGGCACCCTACCAGAATAGTGGTGCTGGGGGAGGTCCGCTCCCTCCGCACTCCCATTCCTCCACCAGTGGGTACAAATAGATTAACTTTCCACATATTACCATTGCAAAGGGCATGGGACAAGAGAAACTGCTGGAAAGTTGAGCAAATGGATGTTACTATATAGCTTCCCCTCACCCCCACCCCACCCCCGTTTTCGTTTCTTATAAAGGAAGTTGAAATTCAAGTCACAAGGAAAGTGATTGATGCATTGGAGGCGGCCACATCAATGGGTGTGTTAAGCAATGCAAATGGATGGGTTTCCATACAATCAGCAGGAGTTTGTGAACTGCACTGCTGAGGACTCCAGAGAATGGGAGGCACTGGAGCTGTCAATGCTTGCCTGAAAACGGAGTTCATAAAAGTGATCAATTTCATGGCAGCCAGACGGTCTCCTTAGAATCATGAATTGATGCTGTCGGTGTAATTATTATAAATATCAGATATTTATACCAGGCCAGCAGGAAATATATAAAAAAGCACTTTACCAATAAATCATAATATTTCCGCCACTCTGCTTAATGGCATATCAAACACAGATAGAACAACATGCCAGGCAGGATATAAATAATGCTTCATACGTTTGGGAACCCTGTGAGTCACAGCTAGTCTTCTCTCACACTCAGGGGACATAAACAATCCCAGATCTGTTAATGGAGATCAAGGCACTATTTTGGAAAGAAAAATGAAGATCAGTACAGGGCCAGCTTTGCCATGAAGTGACTTTGAAGCAGCCTGCTTCAGTAAGCAAATTCCCACGACTGTCCCTTTCTTGCTTCCAAATTCCATCCTAGTGTATGGGTTGTTGTTGTTGTTTTTTAAAGTGAAGCCAAATTGAGATGAGGGCTGGGCGGTTGTGGTTATTTCAGACAACACCAGCATGCCTCCATTCTCTTTTTGGTGAATTTCCGATGTGGTAAAAATGGCCACAATAGCACAAGAAGCGTATTCTCTCAAGCACCATTTCCCACTAAGAGTTATTACCTGTGTTATATTATTGGGGGGAGGGGGGAAGGCTACCACTTTGCAGATAACTGACCATGCTGAGAAACAGGACCTAGTTTTGATTTCAACGGCATCAGTTTTGTACTTCGAAAACAACTGCACACAGAGTGGCCCCTTTTTCATCACCAAAAAAGAGGTTTGTGTATGTTAATGCATAGGTATAAATGCAAACCTAGAAATAACTGCAATGATTTAAATAGACATGCATTGCATCTCGACACAGTGTGGAAGACTGTGATCAAGTGATCTGCATGCTTTCTCAAGTCTACTATCCAGGTGGGAACCTTAAAAGCTTGTGCACTCCCTTCTTATAGTTATTTATCTTTAAACCATACTTACGACCAGATAGCTCAAGGCTGGGGACCCTATGGCCCTCCAGATGTTGTTGGAAACCCAGCTCTCATCACCCCTAGTATGGCAAATAGTAAGGGATAATGTGTGTTTTAGTGCAACATCTGGAGGACCACAGGGACACATTAGAGGACTGCTGATGAAGATCTAGGCTCATGGTGCGGCTCATAAGAGAGAAGGTGATCCTTCAAATGTCTTGGTCCCAGACCCTGAAGGGCTTTAGGTTAACACCAGCACTTTGAATCGTACCTGATTAAAAGTCACTGCACTTTCAATAAGGGAGCCAAATGTTTCTGATAGGCACCATCACTCATGCTGCTTCCCCCTTTTTGCTGCAGCCTCCAGGTTGGTATGGTACACGCTGCTCCAGGAGGGTAGTATGTTCAGATATGATGGAACAGGATGATTGGCATGGAGCTGTAGGTAGATTTTCATTAATAGGAGATGGGCCATTCTCAGACACTGTTAATAACTGACAACTTGGGGAGAGCATGCTGAAGTGTTCATCTGCATCTCACTGCATTCCAGGCATGGGAGAGGATTGAGAGAAATGGCTGCATGCTCAGTGGTGGATTTGACAGGACTCTAAACAAAAGCAGCCATCACTTGCCAAGCGCTCTCTCCCAGTCTCTGCAAATCCATGAATAATTAGCTAATTATAGGAGAGTTATCCAGAGAAGGCAAGTGTGTTGATAGTAATGCTGTGCTGAAAGTTCCAATTAGATTTTTTTTTATTCTTACTATTATTCTTACTATTTTGCACATGGGTGGGTGGCTGTGGAGGACACAAAAGAAGGTGGGGAAATCCATAATCTCACGTAGGTAACAAATTCTGAGGGTGAGGGATATGCATTTGTAATACCCAGCAGCAGATATATATTTTTTCTTCTTCAACTGTGTTTGCCAATGTGGGAATGTGGTGGCAGCACCCCTGGTGCTGTCCAGGGTCAAATACACAAAGGCACTGGAAATCAAGTACCCTTGTAGTTCTGAATCAAAAAAGGACAACAGAAATCTCCTTCCACAAAATTAAGGCTGCTGGGATCTGGCATGGCAGGAGTTAATTCTAAAATAGCATACCATTATTGCATGGAATTTGCAATAGATGTGATAAAGTGTTATTACCCTTTGGCAGCCTGATACCGCTAGCAATGCTGATTTTGTTGTGAGATTGATCGTGGGTGAGGCTTTTTTCCTTTATTGTTGTTTTTTTTAATCAAGCTACTGCTTGGAATCACAAAATGGTATTAGAATGTCAGTGTTCCTTTGTAAAATTATTTCCTGCCCTTTTCGGTAGAAGGGAAAGCTTGACTGACTGACTCCATCACCTGAAACACGGAGGCCAAAACAAAACAAACCCCACTTGTTGCTTTTCTTCTTAAATTCTTCTTACTGTAAACCAACCTGATTAAAATAAATATCGGACGAGGTATAGGCTGATGATGGTTTTTGTAGTGTTGGGTTTAATAATACTGTGGCTCTTCAAGAGATGGAGGAAAACATGCTGAAAGCAAAGAACCGCAGGCCATAAGCCAGCAAACATTCATTAAATGATAATAACAGTGGACCTGCTTAAATTAATGACTTTTTTTTTTAAAGCAAGGTTTCCAGTCAAAATCTTATCCCACAAAGCTTACAAGTACCTTGCATGTGCAGTCACAGAGCCAGATGCAATCCTCAGGTCAAAACTAAAACCTACCAAAAAAGACCACTTCTAAGAAGCTTTCTAACATTCAAGTCTGCAGAGCCATCTCTCTTGTGCAGGGTTTGTTTGGGTTGTGTGTGTGTGTGTTTAAGATATTAAGGCTGAAAAGCAGGCGCTAGAGGGAGGGAGGGGGGAGCAAAGCTCCCAAAATGTCAACAGCAGATGAAGGGCATTGGAAAATTTAATCTCCCAACTTTCTCAACTAATGTGACATTTGGATTTCATTCTGATAAGCAATCGGTCTGAGATTCCCCCCCCCCTTTTTCCCCCTCCTCTCCTCTGGCTGGTAATTTAAAAATAAATGGTCTAGAAAGATCTCTACACAGTACCTTTGGCAAAGTGTGTGTTTTTCCCCTTAAAAAAAAGAGAAGCAAACAAGCGAAGGAGACTGATTGTTATTTATAACCAGTGCAACTATAAAAGCAGAGATGCGGCAGTCTAATAGCAGGCTCTTGTTCATTTGTTTCTGCATATTGTTGCAACTACCTGAAATTCCAGTGCAGTACACACTTCTGAAACTAGGTGCAGCCTTCTCCAATCTGGTGCCCTCCAGATGTTTTGGATTTCAGCTCCCACTATCCCAGCCAGCACAGTTTATAGGAGTTGCCGTCCAAAACATCTGGACGGCGGTAGGTTGAGGAAGGCTGTGTTGGAGGAAATGGAGGGGAGGCATTCCACAGAGTTTGTTTCTGCTAACATAACCCTCAACCAGTTGTCTTCAGTGCTGATACTTAAGGAGGCACCATTTTCTCTGATTTAATACCCCATGGAGATGAACTGGAGCACTCTTCGGCCCTTAGGCACAGAGCTGGCTCAGCCATGAGGCAGGTTGAGGCGGCTGCCTCGGGCGACAGAAGCCTCCAAGGTGGCAGCTCTGCAGAAGTGGCACTGGGATCAGCCAAAGTCACACGAGATCTTGCAGAACAAGCAAGGCTCCCACCAAAGTCGGGCAAGATCTCACCCAAAATTGGTGCCAACGCCAGTGCTGGTTCTCCGCTTGTGGCAGAAGCGGCAGGGTGAGTGGAGGAACTGCAGTGGCAGCAGTGGCAGGGCAAGGTGGCGCTTCCTGTTTCACCTCAAGCGGAGAAATGGGCTGCAACGCCCCTGATTAGGCACTGTGATTTCAGACTCGATGGCTGTAATTAGGACAATACAGGCCACAAACATTGTTATTAGAATTGCAAACAACATGTAGGCCTGTACAGTGTTAGTGAAGTGTACAACAGCACATAATCAGTTGCCCTGCATACATGGATAGCATAGCAAGTTGATGGGCGAGACACAAGTTGATTTCATGTGCCTAAACCAGCATGAGCCTTAGCATTTCATCAGCTTTCGTACTAAAGGTTGATCTGGGCTCACCATATAAGAGTGCCCATGTGTTTATGCACACATTAACTCTCGCCCACCGGCACCTGTTTTTCTGTATCAATTTATCATCTTGTATAACTCAAAAACAACAAATGTGACAAATTAGATATTATATAAACAAACAAACACCCCTCCGCCCTGCCTTAAAATTGCTTGCATATGCCAGGGAACACAGAGGCAAGGAGGTATAGTGAGGGAGAGGTGAAGAGACCAAAAAATGAAAACCCAAATCCTTGGCAGACTACAAACTGGTGCTCATGTTCCTGGGAGTAAGCGCCACTGGGCTCAGTTGGGCTTTCTTCTGTGTAGACATGCATGCAGTCACACTGCCAGGCATTCAGTCCTCCTGGCACCCCATCCTTGCATCATAGGCAGCAACAGCAACAGGGTTTTGCTCTTAGAGCTCTTTAACACAAAGGAAATCCCTGTTAATTATGCATTGTGCAAATAAGTACTTCCTTTTGTTTGACCTCCTGAATCTACCACCAGTCATTTTTATAGGGTAGTCTTATTTTATTCCATTTCTGATTCCCCTAGCAAAATATATTCTCTTGGCTGCATACATAATAAAAGCAACAAAATACAACTTAATAAAACCATAAATCCGTAGAACTAACCCAGAAACAGATTAAATCCAGCTGTAAAATCCAACAGAGAGTGACGCAAATTAAAAACCCAGCAATGAATCCAATAAAGTTCGGTTAAGCTACAAAAGCTACTTAAAAAAAAGAAGAACCAGCCAAACTGTCATTATTCTGCAGAGGTGGGAAATTATAATATCAGTGATATTAAAGGATATTAAGAGATGTTTTAAAAATGTTTAAAAGCCTGAGGGGGAAAGAAGTCTTTTGACTTGATAGTGAAAAGACATTAAAGTGGGTACCAGGCAAGCCTCTCTAGGGAGAGCATTCCACATATTGGGGGGGGGGGCTTCTAAAAAGATATAATGAGAGAATGAGGAAAATGTATCTTTGTCCACTTCCTCCGTGCTGTGTAACGTGTGACTGAGCCCTCTGAGCAATCTTCAATTTACACATGGCAAAATTCAGCCTTGTTTCGTTTCTCACTTGGAATTCAGTTCCTCGTTACTAGCTTAAATTAATTCTTATAATAACATCAGTGCCTCTCTGCGGGGATTCCCATGGCAATACAGTTGTGATAGAAGAGACAGGTGATTTCTGTAAAGCCTGTTCTGATGTCAAAATCAAAGGCAGCGTCAAGACAAATTAGAACGCTTTTAGGATCAGGACTAATTCATTAGTGAAGAGGATGCTCATCACTTAGTAGAAATCTATACATGACAAAGACCAGGTAGTTTGCAAAGCATCAGAGAAATACAACTTTTCAGTGATGCTGCTGTCAAACATCTTACAACTGTACTGTCAGCAGCCTAATTAGGCTTGGTAGAATTGTGTGTGTGTGTGTATGCATGCGCGCACATGTGTGTGTTTAGTAATTCAGATGGATATTGTGACTTCATGGTTTTCGAGAAGTATTCTTGGTTGCAAAGACATTAGAGCAGCATTTTTTAAAAAAGGATACTGAGATTCAGAAACATAAAATTGCATTGCCAAATATCACCCTTATAAATCTCATATATCAAATATCTCATATATCAAAATATATACATTTCAGGGAGAAGGGCTATCAGACTATCACCATTCCCTCTATTTATTTTTTAAGAGAAAATTATTGTTGGACTCCAACTCCTATTAGCCCCAGCCTGCAAGGCTAATAGTTAGGGATGCTAGGAACTGTAGTCCAGCAACATCTGCAGGGTCACTGATTCCTGTCCGTGCAGTAAAGGCTGCTCTAGAAGGTGAGAAATGATACAGTGCAGGGCTTCCTGAGCTGTACTGCTATAGATGTTGGATAGATAGTCCAAAACAGTCACTGTGGAGGAGAGCATAAACTGTCTTAGATCAATTGGGAATTTGAGTGGCTGTTTCCCCTTCCCTTGAAGTACCACGATTCCACTTGGAAACCAAGATTCTTGGTGCTTCAGCTGAGCTCCACCAGTGTTTTCCTTCAGCTTGTATGCGTAACTATATTCACATATGAATGGAGACAGCCAGATTGTACCAAGTCCTAAAGAATACAAATTAACCACTCACAAGGGAATGTTGCAACAGAATAATGATAAACGGGGGGGTCTGTAATTGCACACACTGGTTCCGGCACTTTGAAGTAGTGAATAAAAACGATAACGTTGGGTGAAAATTAATGAACATTTTCTTCTTAGAGCTGAAAGCAAGAGCAATGGCACATTCCGCCATGAAAGAGGCAGGATGGTAAAAAGAAACAGTAGGAAAGGGGTGTCAGTGCATGGGTGCTAGAAGCAACACAGGCAGCTGGGGAGGTGACAGTAGTTAGATGGCTTATTGGTCTATGGCAAAAATCAGTGCTCCTCAAACTTTTTTTCATGCACCACACAAAAATTACTTGGGGTCTCAGCAGGCTACTTAGTAAACTTTTAATGTTGTTGTTCTACAGGTCATACCTAATTCAAATACTTCATTATATGCCCAGCTTTCCCAGTGTCCTTCAGATATTTTGATAGAGTTCAATAGATGTCACAACACATTTCCAATGTGAAAGATGTGCCTGTTTCTGTAGACTTTGGGTTTTTTTTGGTTTTTTTGTTTCTTTATGTTTCTGTAAGCCTTGTACTATGAAGCTCACGGGCACTAGGCCAGGGCCAGGACCTGAATGGCCTGTTAGATAAATCTGTCCCTGTTCTAAACTTTCTCAGTCTTCATCATCAGAAAAAATAAAGAGTAAGGCCAAATAAAGATACTCTCAACTGTTCCACAACCTGGTTGAAGGCACCCTGCTTTACGCGTGTTGTGTGTTTTTTTCAGAGGGTCCTGTTCTTACATTGCTCCTGTTTTTAAAACAAGCTGCCATTCTTTAAATGGGGCTGTTGTTGTCTGTCATGTCATAAATTATAAATGTATGTTACCATTAAAATCGGGGGGGAGAGAGAGCTTAGCTCAAGGGGGACAGTGCACCCCACTCTGGCTACAGGGCTGGCTGGAGCTGATGGGAGTTGGAATCCAACAACATTTGGAGAACACCAGGCTCTTTATCACTGCTTTAAAGAAGAAAAAAAAGGTATCTCCCTTTGTAAATAAAAATGCTGCCGGTACCGCATGTAAAAGTGCACTCAACAGAGTTATGCTCAACAAAACTGAACATACAGAAACAAATAACTATATTTAACAAATAATTACACATGGCTAAAACTGAATCATGCCATAAGAAATATTGAATATCAAAGTGAATGAAAAGGTTTCAAGCTTCTAAGACGGCAATAGCATTATAGATGATCCAGTATTTTCAAATACATACTGCATTGCCTTTCCAGGGCAATAATAAAATGTTGCAAGAAAAATAGTAAAACGTTCTAAAATATGCTATCCTTCCTGACTCTGGTAAAATGTAAATAGTAGTTTGCTTTTAAGGAGTTGCTCTTTTGTTAACCAATGATTTGCTTTTGAATCTTTAGTTTTTGAGTGTGCACTTTTGTTGAGTACTGCTCAGCTCCTTTCCTTTCTCTCTCTTTGGCTTGTTATCAACTCAAGCTGGAAATGACAGAATACAGTGGTGTAACCTCTGATATGGAGGACAGCAAATTAGATAAACCTAGGGGTTCCTTTGCCCATGAAATCTCAAGTTGCTCTCGTCTCTAAATATGCAATGCAATAATATAGAAAAGATGAGAATCTAGCTCTGTGTTATTACATTGTCAGATTTAGCTTACTGAGTTGCCCCTTAAGGGGAATTGCAGCTGTGTTGTATACTGGTAGAGGCTCCTGAAAACATAATTGGGCTCTGAATCTTTCCATGCCACTAGAGCTGCTCCATTAAGACCCTTGTATATGGTGCGTTTACACTGAGTACATCTGCTGGAATTAAAAAGTAAACATTGCATAGCCAACCTATTATTCTCCCTTACTGTGGAAAAAGCTATTGCTAGGCTTGTAGTGCTGGGAGAGCATTATTTCTACACTTTTTTGTGCATGCTATAATGCAAGAAAAGGGTTTCCCCCCTCTCCTATTCATCCACCCGGAGCAAAAGTGGCTAGTTGCTGAGTCCTAGTGGAATCTGAGGGTGATCATCTGAAGTGAAGTAAGAAAGCAGCCTTAAAAACACAGCCAGGAGACCTAAACATAAACAAGATGAGTTCAAGTCCCCAAGAATGATTCTTTTGTGGCCCCATTGATGTTAAATGGAGCAGGGCTTGATGGATTGTGCCTGATAAATTTTATTGACTGAAGTCAGCCTAGAAGTGTTCAGGCTGTCAATCTGCACAAGGCCCCTTCTCAGACAAAGGTCTTAAGAACAAAAATAAAATAAGATGGGAGGGAGGGAGGCCTCTTAACGTATCTTGACTTGACTACAGATATCCAGCATTTTTTTTCCTTTGAAATGGTTTCATTTAGGGTTGAACCAATCAGCTTCCCCTCTTTAACAGTTTCCCAGCACTCCCTGCATATTTTTTAACTTCAGTTTCTATCACACATTCAGCAGCCTTCTCAAGCAGCCAGATCTGATCAGCTACATAGTGTTGTGATGACATTTCCCTGTTCACAACCTGGTTCCTGATTAGCTGCAAACAGCCATGTGCCAAACCCAGGAAAAAGGAAAGCGGCAGTGAGGTACAAAGTGGTATTAAAAAAGCAGTAGTCAAGGGAAGCAAGGAAGCAATGGACACACATTTCAGACCAGTGTTTTTCAGGAGAAATTTCCATGGTTATCGAAACTACAATAAAAAACAAACAAACAGAAAATACCCCAAAGTGCAAAATACCTGGCACTTCTCCATAAATCTTAAATATGGGGTTGTAGTCAATACTAGTATTACTCAAAGGAGACCCATTGAAATTAATAGAGATGACTAATTTTGATCCATTAATCTCGTTAGGACTAGCATTGGATACAAACCATGGTAGAGAAATTGGCTTCTTCTTCAGTACAGAATACAAAATTCTGGACAAATAATTCCTGCTCTCCTTTCATATTAATATCAGTGGAAAGACAACTTTCCCTCCTTCCTGAACAACTAGGAACAGATAGGCAAAAATATCCCTACCATATTTGTTCACTGTCTGTCTGCATACATGCCATACATCCAAAGCACACATCCATGTACACACACACACACACACAGAGAGAGAGAGAGAGAGAGAGAGAGCGCTTCCTGGGAACTGCGGTTTACCCTCGCAAAGTTGCAGTTTCCAACACAATTAACAAACTACAGTTCGCCAGATTCTTAGGAGATCAGGAAATGTGCTTTCAATGTCTGATGTGTACACAGTCTCTGTATCACAATCTATTGGGAAGTTTCAGTCTTCTTCATGCTTCAAACTCATTGAAAGAGTACCTGCCAGTTAACAGAAAAGCTTGAAAAGGCCATAGAGCTGAAGCACATATGTGCCTGCCAAGCCAAGAATCCTCCTATAACTTGGCTGCAGGCCACAAACAGTGACTGAGAATCACTGACCTAGAGAATATTGAGTCCCTGACATCTAGGGTTTGTTAAGTTTGAGAGTCAATGATCTGATAGGACTTCACAAGCCGCCTGCTGCAGCATCTGCTTTGAGATCCTGCGCTGTTCAGAGCATTGACCCAAAGAGGCCCATCATTTTTCAGAATTACCAAAGAGATCAGTCCCTGTTATAACGGCCCCCCAACGAAAAAATATGTTGCAAGGGAAATTTGGTCTGTGTCTCCCTCATTGCAACAAGGAGTTGTGAGGAAGCATTTGCGCTGGAAAACAGCTTTTTCTGTCTGAGTGCGGGTGGACATTTATTCGTACATTTTATTATGTGCAGTTTAAAGAGAAATTAACGTTGATTGGTCCCCTCTCTCTGCAAATGATGCTACAAATACACCAGTGATTGTGCAAAGGAGTCTTCTGCCCTTGGCTGAAAACTTCTTGCTTCCCACCCCTAACATTTCGGACTCTGTTAGATGGAAATGTCCTGAATAAAAACATCACTTCCTATAAATGAGTACACATGTGTTTTGGTAAGAGCAAATCCTAAGTGTTCACAGCTCTAATGTGCCAGTTCCAAACTCAGTCCAAAACAGATTGCAAGGATTTCATGTGTGCTTTCTGTTCATGATTAAAACAACAAAGAGTCTTGTGGTACCTCAAAGACTTAACAAATTATAGCACAATCTTCTGTGAGCTAGAGTGCACTTCATCATGCACAAAGTGTAACTCTCAGTTCTAGGTAAGGAGCTGGGGGTTGGAAACTGTGAGGTCAGAGGGAAATGCAGAAAGCACAAATAGTGACAATTCAACAAAAGCTGAATAGGCAAAATAAATACAATGACCATTTACAACAATAGTGATAGGTGATAGAACTGTCAACTTTGCAATTGTAAGTTAATTGATCTCTGTAGTGGGAAAGCATTCACAATAATCATTTTGCTTTCCTTGATTTCGCCCATTCACAACGTAAAGAACTAAGGGTTATTCAGTGTTATTGGGCCAGGCTCTGGCCCACTTCTACTCTAAGCAAAATAACATGCAACTTCTTTATGAAATGACAATGTCAACAAGAGGCAGTGTGATCATTGCAAGGCGTGTTGCTAAGTTGAATCATTTTCAGCAGCACATCCTTGGCAGTGTATTGGACAGACTCCAGCGGGTCATTCATCTTGTTGACTTACAGGAATGCCCAGTAACATCTGAGAAGTGGTGCAGAGTTAAGGAAGACAACAGCTTCAGAACTCATCTGTGCCTCCCATCTTAGGTCATACGTGCAGAGTAAAACTAGCTTTTTTTACTTTGTGGTGTAGTGGTTAAGAGCGGTAGACTCGTAATCTGGTGAACCGGGTTTGTGTCTCCGCTCCTCCACATGCAGCTGCTGGGTGACCTTGTGCTAGTCACACTTCTCTGACGTCTCTCAGCCCCACTCACCTCACAGAGTGTTTGTTGTGGGGTAGAAAGGGAAAGGAGAATGTTAGCCGCTTTGAGACTCCTTCGGGTAGTGATAAAGCGGGATATCAAATCCAAACTCCTCTTCTTCTTCTTCTTTCTGACCACTCTTCCCTGTTGGCAAGCTGGATTTTACAACTGGAGAAGAAGAGTCTGTGGACTCTTTGCAGCTAGAGTCTGTGGGCTCTTTGGGAGTGCTGAGAGTAGATGAAGGGTAAAGATCTAGAGGAAAGAATGATATAAAATACTCTCTTTCATTTCAGGATTTGGGTAGCTGGGTCTTTTTTTTCAGCTTCACAGAATGAGCAAATTTAAGAAGTTCCTTCCCCTCTCTTCAGAATGTTCGGCATTTTAAGCAATCTCTCATTTCACACTAAATTCCCATTCTTTTCTTTGTGGGAGAGAAGCAGAACCCTACATTTACTTGGAAATAATTTGATTTCAGTGGGAACTGCTTCCAAAAAAGTCTTACTGTATAATTGGAAGCTTACACCAGAGAGGATTAATGGAGCCAGAATCACTGCTAAAACTCCATTAGTAGTTGGTGACAAAATCGCCAGGTACATATTTTGTTAGGGAGATTGCTCTTTGCTCTTGATTCAAACGGGGCCAAATATTCCCCCCACCTCAATTTTCTTTTTTCATTCTTTTTCTGTCTGGAATGGGATTTCAGGAACTGTCCTTTACCACGTCAGACCATCTGTCGCCCAACAAAACTGGGTGATAATTTTTGGCAACTTTTCAGGGTGACTCTTGGTCAAGCATTTTCATTTTCCTTTCTTTCCTTTTCTTAATAATAATAAAAAAGGCTTTCCAACACGGCAAGCAGCAACCTGGTGCCTCTAGCAGTCCTGCTGCATTTCTGGGACAGAACACCCCTGGGAATGATGCTGTGTCACCATACAATATCATTCCCAGGGGCATTCTTGGCTGGCCCCATGATGCCCAGTGGTGGTAGTCACCTCCCCCTCAAACAATAATGTGCCTGGACATAGTGTTATGTCACAACTTGAAATGCTAGCAGGTCTTGAAGCTCTGCAGAGTCACTCCATCTGTTTGGCGAAATGAGATGTTCACTGTAGGGAACTAATGGCCAATTAAACAATTGATGGCCCTTTAAACTGTAGAGGGGCTATTGTTTTTGTTTGTTGCTATGCTACGCTGTGGGTTAAACCACAGAGCCTAGGACTTGTCGATCAGAAGGTCGGCGGTTCGAATCCCCGTGATGGGGTGAGCTCCCATTGCTCGGTCCCAGCTCCTGCCAACCTAGCAGTTCGAAAGCATGTCAAAGTGCAGGTAGATAAATAGGTACCGCTCTGGCGAGAAGGTAAACGGCATTTCCGTGTGCTGCTCTGGTTTGCCAGAAGCGGCTTAGTCATGCTGGCCACATGACCTGGAAGCTGTACGCTGGCTCCCTCGGCCAATAAAGCGAGATAAGCGCCGCAACCCCAGAGTCGGTCACGACTGGACCTAATGGTCAGGGGTCCCTTTACCTTTACGCTACATATTCTGTGTTTTTATATTGTAAGCTGTCCTGTGATCGTCGGATGAAGGGCAGTACAGTGGTACCTCAGGTTACATACGCTTCAGGTTACATACGCTTCAGATTACAGACTCAGCTAAGTCAGAAATAGTACCTCGGGTTAAGAACTTTGCTTCAGGATGAGAGCAGAAATCAGACAGCGGCAGTGGGAGGCCCCATTAGCTAAAGTGGTGCTTCAGGTTAAGAACAGTTTCAGCTTAAGAACGGACCTCCGGAACCAATTAAGTGCATAACCAGAGGTACCACTGTTCAGAAATTTAATAAATAAAGAAGCTAATGTTAAAAAAGAACAACAGATGAGCATAACAATATGCTTAACGATTGAAACTTTAGTCTTTTCTTCTAAAGGTAATTTCACATATTATTCAACAGAAAAAACTGGTTTATACTTGGTAGGGAGCCACAGCTGATCAGCTCTCTGAAAAGTTTGCCTCTATGGTGCATGTATTTGCAAAGAGATCTGAAAACCCAAAAGGACACAGGAGATTTTTGATCTGATATGCAAAAATTCTGAAATGGATTCCCCACCATCACCACTTCAGAGCAGGGAGTCAGTTTTTTAGTTTTTAGTTTTTAGTTTTTAGGTTTTTTTTTGGTGGTAACACTGGAGGATGGGTATAATTAACCCTTTAATCCTGTGCCATTTTCCCGATCTAAATCACCCCCTTCCACAAAGCTGCTATTAGCTCTGCTGGGGATTGCTGGGGATATAAGACACATACAGACTCTTGAATTTCCCCCCATCAAAGCTAATAGCTGCATGGGGATGAGATGATTTTGATTGGGAAAACAGCAAGGCTGAGAAGGGTTGACCTTCCATCCTAGTGCTGAGGCTCTGATGAAAGTTGAAGTACATTGTGACTGCTTTTTTTTTTATTGAGCACCAATGAAAAATCTTCCACATTATGTCTATTATGGCCCTGATTGCCACCTTAAAAATGTAACATGTTGAGAAGTCGAGATGTACATAGTTCCAGCCCAGTGATGCTTTTAAGCAGGGATGCGCAAATCTGTCAACTTTGGTTTCTCTCAGTTTCTCATTTTTCCAGACTTAAGTTAAGTTGTCCCCATCAGTCAGTGATTATTCTTAGAAGAAGAAGAAAACCCTCATGAAAGTTCATCAACATTTTGGTGCAGATTTTTCCTAATATATACAATTGTGCATGCAATTTTGTCCATTATAATGCAGTTTTCTCCATTCTAATACAGTTTATCCATTTACACAAATATATGCATTTTTATGCACACATTATGCACATTACACAGATAGAGTAACCCACATTTTCTGGGTTTCGGTTTGCTTATAGTTTTGGAAAGTGCAGATTGGACAAATTCCCCTTTAAATGTGAACTGAATGAAATTTCTCCCCCATCCATTCTTCAGAAACAGGGCCATGCAAGCTGCAGTCCACTGAGCCACCTCTAATGATCTCACCTTGCTTGTAGTCACAGCTGGCCTCAGATATGGCCACTGCCAATCATGGGGTGCAGAGTGGCAGCACTGAGTGTCTGTGTATTTTTCTCTGTAGCCCAGAAACAATGTACAGAAATACTTATCCTCTTTACCTCTCCCCACACTCTCCCTTTTACACACCTGCAGGATTAAATTGCTGCCTCTTATCTTTCTGCTCTCCTCCTCAACATCACTCCAATTATATCGTTAGGCTCTGTCATTTGAGACGAACTGCAGAGTGGGCGGTTTGCTCCCTTGCTTGTGTCTACAGTGGTGCGATGCCATAATTGGCACCTGTCAGGGGCAGGCATGACGTGGCAGGGAGGGCAGGGGCTGATTTTAGAAATGTAACGCTTTCACTCCTTCTGGTGTAAGTGGCAACCTCTTACCTAAGGAAATGTCATCTGCTATAAATAAACCTCTTGCAAGCGTGGAGGTGCTTTAGCTGTGGATCCACACAGGTAGCAGGGGAGGGGCAGGTGTGCAGGATCATTGGGCCTGTTCCTGGAGGCTGCGTTGACCAAGGCTGCTTCTTCGGATGTTATGTGCATGCTAGATACTATTAGGAGCAGGACAGAAGAAAGAAGCTGTAGGCTTGCATGACTGGATTACCACCTCTTGGCTCCAATCTGTATTCTCACCAGTCCACTTCTGGTTCCCCTCATACATCTCTACCAATGTTTCCATAGATTCAGATCACCATTGTGTAGCTTTTTTGCACGTATGGAGCAAGGAGGAAACTCATGCAGAAATGTGGGAGAACTGTACTTGAAACTGGGGTGGGGGGATGAGAAACTGAGAGAAACCAAAGCCGACCTATTTGTCCATCCCTAGGTTTAGTGTTTTGGGACTATCCTTGATTGAGGATGCAAGAATCATTCACTTTTTTTCCAAATCATTTTGCAAACTGCATGCACAAATAAGGATGAATTCTTTATTATGAGCAACAAGAGGACCTACCTGACACAGAAATACTCTGCAGTCTAGGATAACCAACCAATCGCACAAGCTTGTGCAGGTGGCATTGTTCAGAGGAACATGTATTTAATGAATTCATACAATGCTATTTCAGCTCTTTTCACACACAAAAATAACCTTCTGTACTTTTACTATGCAGCTTTTATACTTAGTGTGTACCAGTTTCAAGGCCGTAAATTATCTTCCGTTTCATTACATTCATTGATTCAAAAGAGAAGCTTTCTGTTTGAAACTGACTTTATACATAGTTTCATAAAATATACCATTGTGTATTATGGGAAACCAGCAAGATGGGTGGGGGATAAATAAATTATATTATTATTATTATTATTATTATTATTATTATTATTATTATTATTAAATATAACTAGATTTTACTAGATTGGAAACTTTTAAAAACTCCCTACACCTTCCAGCTCATAAGTGTCCTCTTGATGATTGCCGCTGCACAATACAAATGCACTGCCCTAGAGCATGAGGTCCCTAATGAAGTCTCTGTTGCCAAAGAGTAATCGTGTATTTGATCCCCAAAGCAGTCAGTGCTTGTCCTTTCAGAAATGCTGAGCTGTGCCTTTAACAGCCCTGGACTTGTCTATATGATAGTAGGGTTCTGTAGGGTCTTTTGCTCTGTGGAACACCTTTGCTACACCTGCTGCTCAGTGGGAGTCCAGAGGATTCCACGTTACATCTCTAATATTGAGGGCAGCAGTCTTGCGTTGCTCACCTGATTGCCCTTTGGCTAAGTTACTGCTGCATGCTAGGATGGAGGGAGAGATGAGGGAGAAAAGGTGGTCAGGTTGGCAAGGTGCAGATGCACTGAGAGAGCCTATCTGCTGCTCCTGCTGGCATGTTTTCTGTCAGGAGCTCGTCCTACACTTGAGTAGGACCCTTGTAGAGACACATGCCCGACTGACATGTTCCCTCCCTCCTGGTCGATTGTTTGGGAACTTCAAAAGCTTTCTTCTGCCCGAACATCACAGTGACCAATGCCAACAGACATTGGCACACTTAGGGATCTACAGAGTCTTCGTAGCTTGCATGGCAGACCTCAGCAACTCAGCAGTTTGGCTAATCTACTTTATTTACATATAAACACACACAGAGCACTGCAACATTGCTCCCTCTCTCTCTAGCATCAGACAGCAAAGAGAAAGAACAAAGGACAATAGTCCCACTTCACGGAACATAGTAACACAAACATCCTGTCTCTGTCACTTCCCACTTTGTGAAGTCAAAACATATACCGTCATGTGATAGACAACAACTCCATGACTGCAACCACGGAGCAGGAATTCTAACATTTTCACCACCTCACTGCCCCCTCACCCTTGCCAACCTGTTTTGCAGCTGCGACTTAGGCAGAAGGAGGCCAGGTGGGGGCGCAACCCCAACACACCATCCACAACTGATTTTGCATACTTTTGTCCAAATCTTATCCCCCTTTACCACAGGGATAGTGCTGGTTCCGGCCACTGTAGTAAAGGAACATTTTGTTTGCTTCTGTCTGTCATGCTTCTGAGAGGCATCGCCATCAGAATGCAGAACAAGTATTACTGTATAGCCTTGGAGGTCTCTGAGCTTTCTGCTTCCTGCCCTGTTACGCAGCATCAGTCTGAGATGTCATCTGTCCAGCCGCCACAGAAGACTAGATGGGCTTTATGCCAGATCAAACAAAGCGGTACTTCTCTTGAAGACCTGACCTGAGGCCTGCTTCTGTTGTCTCAAATGCATCTGATTGTTGCAGCTGCAATCAGAAAGAACCATCAGGTGTGAAATACGCTGGGAGAAGATTGAGAGCAGAAGCTGTATTATCGGGACTTTTCTTTCTAAAGCCCCTCTTGGCGTTTCTATTTGACTGCAAAGATTCAGTGGTTAGAATCAATGGGAAAACTTTTTTTGAAATCAGATGAGCATTTTAGTTCATAGTAATTACTTGTGTGTCTTTTTCTTTCTTTTTTCCTTTATGGCGCCGTTGGCTGGATCTCTGGCAGTAGCCAACCTGTTGGGAGGCTAACTCTCAAACAGTTAGAATTCGCAGATCATATAGCACACTCCAGTTTTTCAAGAGCTGTTCCAGAACAGAAAAGAAACACCATACATACATCACAGAAGTGGTGTAACCTAAGACCACCCCTCAGATACATCATACCTACATCACAGAAAAGGCGGTCTTAAAACAGAAATTTGAATGTTGTTTTTCTCCTGTCGTTGTTTATCTCCTGTCTGGCAGGTTACTTGATTGGATTGCCTGGGTAGACTGGCCAGTCTTTTGTAATGATAAATACTTAGTTCCTGGGCCATGTCACAGGCTCACATCCTATTCAAACACAGACATACCCTTAAGACAGGATTTGTGAAGGAAAAGACAATGGGGAGGCTTTTCCATTTTGCTTTGACCTTGCAGAGAAAACATTTGGTCAGTTTGGGACAGTTTGGGAATCAAAATGGTTCCAGGTCAGTCTTCCTGTGCTGATCTATGTATGTGCTTGGTTGGTACACTTATGAACATTTAACATAAGACCTCAAAATTCCTATCACAGTATGGACTACTCCAGTCTGATTCAAATGGAGGAAATGTGGATTGGCAGCTAATGAATGCTCAAGTGTGGACAAGCCTGCAGTCTCATACAGCAGATTGCTATAAAGCAGGAGCTAGGCACAGGGAAATGGATCATGCAATGAGTGCTTTCTTTTCTCTCAGCAAAGGGTCAGAACTAAAGAAAGCTTAGCTTTTTTACAATTTGACTATTCTGCTCTTTGCCACAGAGTCCAGAATAACTTAATTTAACCTTTCTTTCATTCTGACACAAAGCATGAAAAAATAAGTTTGTTCTAACCTGCTGTTTGTGAGGATGGCATCCAGGAAGGAGGTCTCTGCTGCTAGCTACACAGTTATACTTCAGTGGGCTAAAATTAGCCTTCCCTACAATGCTTTCAATGTCATTTATGATTCCAGTCTGTGTCCAGAGCATCAGTAGAGAGATGATGACAGAATACAACAGAATATTAGCCTGGCTTTCTGCCAGCAAAGAAAGCTTGAAAATCTTGTTGCTAAACAGTTATGATACAATAATTGCAAAAGCGTATAACACTTAACTAGGCACTGTGCATAGATAAAACAGGTCCTAGCCCTGACGTCTCAGAATCTAAATTAGGCTTGGACAATTTATGGCTTGCCAAACTGAAAGTGATCCATTGGCCACATCTTGAGCTCCAGCAGATACCAGTGCTTTCTAACAAATAGTAGAGGGAGGGCTATAGCTTGGTGGTAGAACACATGTTTGGCATACAAAAGGTCCTCAGTTCAATCCCCAGCATCTCCAGGAAGAGCTGGTAAATAATCTAGTCATGAGCCTTGGAGAGTAACTTTGCTGCATTAAATGTGCGTTCTGTAGTTGACCTGCTTTGTAATGTTTTATTCAGAAAGCCTCTTCCTGTATGATGCTTTAGCGCAGGGAAGATTCCTGCTTGTAAGCCCCTGGTTATGAACACAATATAGAATTCCAGTAAAGTTTCTAGCCCTGGTGACTGCTGATTCACACACATAACATATGGTACTGAACTATAAAAGTATTAAAACTGAAGGGGGCAGATAAAATTCATCTGTATTTCATTTCTTGGGTCCTAGATCAAATCTTTTCAAGGCATATTCAGCAAGAGGGCAGATGCAAATGTGTGCTTGCAGATACTGTTAGGAATGGCATATGCAAAACGGAAATCTTCCCCCAAACAATTAATTGAGATGCAATCATTGTCCCATTGTATTTCTCCAACCCAAATCTTGAAGCTATGAATTGGCATGCAGAAGCAGAAAACAAGCTTATATACAGGGACATTTTCCTCCCCATTAGTTAGTTCAGTTGCTGTCTTTAAAGTCCTAGAGAATTATAGTCTTCTGCAAACAATGTCTCCATTTTTTCCTTGGCATAGAAGTACTCTTTTGCTAAGAAGGTTTTGGCTATTAATTGTTTAGAAAATATATCTAGCTTTCAGTGTCACAGATGAAGCCTTTTGTTACAAATTATCAGAGAGTTTCCATGTAAGTAGGTGTGGCTCATAAGATGAGGCACTGCCACAGCGCTTGGCCTCACACACGGCAGCTGCATGGGGAAGAGGGGACTGAACGGAATGCATTGCAGATGCAAAATGAATAAAAGTTTCATGGGAGCTATACATATATACCATAACCCTGGATTTAAATAAGCATTCACTTCCAATTTTAAGGAAGGCTGCAAACAATCGGAAAGAATCCCAGCAGGAATCGATGGTAGTGAAATGAGGCTGCTGAAGGAAATGCAATGAATAAATGAGAACAGCCAAAAGGACAAATTTTGGCAGTGTGTATCTGTAGTAAGGGAAATCAGCCAAGCACATTTCAAGAGTGGCTGCTAAAAAAAACCTTTATGTGCTCCCTTCCCACCCCAGAAAAAATATTCCCAAGGCAGATCAAAAAAACTGAACGTCTGCTAGGAAATGGCTAGAGCCATTAGGGTAAAAGCACATTAAAGAAAGTTATGGTCAGTGCAGCGAACCTCTGGTGCAGGAAATCTTTGCATCAATCTTCACTGCAGATGACATCAGGGAGATACCAGCAGCAAGAGAAATTGTCACAAATTGACATGTCAGAAGAGCAAATAAATGAAAGAGTAATATGTCACCAGGACCAGATGGCATTCATCTGAGAGTTCTGAAGGAACTCAAATATGAAATTGCAAAATAGCTAACTGCAATATGTAGCTTTCTTACTAAACTCAGCAACTGCATGAGAAGACTATGAGAGGAAGCTATGATAACAACAGGCTTTTGAAAGGGATAGGTCTACAGGCCTATACAGTGGTACCTTGGGTTAAGTACTTAATTCGTTCCGGAGGTCCGTTCTTAACCTGAAACTGTTCTTAACCTGAAGCACCACTTTAGCTAATGGGGCCTCCCGCTGCCGCCGCACCGCCAGAGCACGATTTCTGTTCTCATCCTGAAGCAAAGTTCTTAACCCAAGGTACTATTTCTGGGTTAGCGGAGTCTGTAACCTGAAGCGTATGTAACCTGAAGCGTATGTCACCCGAGGTACCACTGTATGCTATACCCAGATAAATGAGTAAAGTTTCTAATAAATGATAGGTGATGCAAACTCTTAAGTTAAATGCCATATGCTAGGGAGAAGGCATGCTTTTTGTAAATAGAAAGCATTCCTCTTAGAATTGTTTGAAGGTGACAATGAACATACAGCTAAACCTATTACAGTAAACATACATGCTCCTTCACCAGCAGCCCACAGCCATGCAATGAGTGGAATGGGACATAGAAGCCAAGGAAGAAATTAAAATTAAAAGGAAGAAATTAAAATTAATTTCACACCTACAGAAATTCCTGTGATATATTTTCTGAGTCAGAAAAGTCACAGTAGAGGGCTTTCTTGCAAATGCCCACTCTGGGTAGTATGAGAACATCTAGCCCGGTGTCTGATTTGGCCGAGTGGTCAGCTGGGAGTTCAAAAGTGTGCCTTGAATGCAGCAGCCTATCCCCAGCCAGCATCTAGTATTCAGAAGTATACTGAACCTGAAGGTTCCATTTAGGTATCATAGCTAATGGCTTTTGATAGGACTGTCCTTTACAATGCTTGAATTATTGGCGTGGGAGGAGGAGGAGCCTCTTAATAGCATCTTCAAGCTCCATCTCTTGTTCCATGGAATCATAGCCAAACCACGGCTTTCCTCTAGCCCACTAAAAACATTGACTAGAATAAAGGTGAGGACCCTGTGACCTTCTTGACCCTGCCACAATGAATTATCAAGTTTTATTCTCTCTTTTTTTAACCCACCTCTGTGTCTAACACACCAAACATGTGTAACAAAACAAACTGTTGCTTAGAAGAAAGCATCTTTCAGAGGGGAAGTGTTTGGATAAGAGGGGTGCTTAGCTCTCACTGTCAGCCACTTCCCCACTGCAGCTCCTCCCATGAGCCACTTCCCCCCATACCCTGTCCAAACAAGCTGAAGTTGGAAAAGCCTGGATTTGGAAGTGCCATGTCCCACACATCTCTGTAGCACTTCTTGATCCTGCACTGGCTGATCAAGATTTCTCAGTTCTAATGCTCCAGGAAGAAAGCAAGTTTGCTTCTCCAAACAGGTTAAATCTCCTCATACAAAGAACAAAAGAGCCCTCAGTTTGTTCGATTTGACTGCCAAAGCTGTGGCAATCTGTACAGGGAAGGGAGAGAGAAGTGGAGTGTGAAAGAGCCTGCGCGTATTCCAGCCTCAGCAGCAGGGAGTTTGCCATCTCTCTCTGCCATAATTAAATATTGTTTGCATTGCTTATTGACAAAGCACTAAGCTCCACTCAGTTTTAATTTGTTCTTTGATAGTCGCCTTTTGCTGCTAATTGATTTTCAAGGGGTTTTTGTCTGATTTAATACCTGCCATGCTACTGAAAACAGAGAGGCAAGGTTAAACAGAGCCAAGAAATGAGCCCGGAATCAGTGCATCTTCTCAACCAGTTTGCTTTACAAGCCACCTCAACCTGACGCACAAAGGCTGCATTTAAAAAAGATTTAGCAGCTCTTCCACTCCCAGCCCCTTCCAGGCACAGCTCCTGCTGCTCCTGCTGTTGCTATGGAGTTTACTTGAAGAGGGCTCAGAAGTATAAATGTCCTGGTTTCCCAGCAACACACACTCCAGGGAATGGGCCAGGACCATTGGCTGCAAGGGGAAAACTGCTAGCAGCGCTGTCCTGTGGTGATCAAGGCCATGAGCTATAAGCTGAGTGTGTCCCATTCAGAACTGAACTAAAAAACCGGATTTCTCATGCTCAAGAGAAGACTGCACTAAAAATAATATCTACCTGCTGAACAAGGAGAGTTAGCTGTGGATCTCCCTGCACAGCTGCCATGTTCAAATGGAAGTTACTGAAAATACTAGCATTTTCTTTTTAAACATGGACGACATCTATAACCAACCGGGGGGTGTCCAGAACTGTGGTGGGACCTATTTCAATACCACAAGCAGCAGCCAGTAAGGTGTTGTGGCAGGTAGCATATATATTGCTACCTCTGCTGAGCTGCAGTCAAGTGAGATGAAGCCCTTGCTCTTATGGGAAGTATAAGCAGTGGCATAGCGTGGGATGTCAGCACCCGGGGCAAGGCAAGTAATTTGCGCCCCCTAACCCGTGGATTTGCGCCCCCTAACCCTAACCCCCAGATGTTGCGCCCGGTGCGGCCGGCCCCCCCTGCACCCCCCACGCTACGCCACTGAGTATAAGGTCAGCACTGAGCAAGCAGGTAGCTTGCTTGCAGGCATGAGCCAATGATGTCAGCAGCCTATGTAGGGTGATGATGATGGTCAATCAACAGCTATGTGCCCACAAAAAAGCAGACCTATCCGTCCTGTTCCTCCTATATTACAAAGCAACTCCAGCAGATAAAATGGGGACTCTTCATATTGGTTGCCACTCAGCTGCAGATGCCACATACAATCTGCCGCACCAGCTTGCTGGCTGCTTCTGTATAAAACTGACCTGAACTTTTGTCTCCTCTTTTTCCTCTCCAGGAAGATCCAGATGGAGAAGAAATTGAAAAAGAAAAGTCCAACTCCCTGAAACTGGAGTTCACAGAAGATGCCAACTTCAAAACGAAAGTTAACTACTCTTATGCAGCTGTGCAGATACCTACAGACATCTACAAAGGCTGTGAGTTGCCCCTTTTCACAGAACTCTTCGTTTTAAGTCTGAAGACAACCCCCATAGATCAGGAGTGAGGAACGCTTGGCCTGTGGGCCAAATGCAACTGGACAGTTGGCCTTCTAGAGCCCCTTCCACCCACCAGTTGTTCAGCAGGAAGCAGCTGAGAGGGAACTGAGGTTCTGATGTTGGGCAAAGTGTGTATGATTGCAGCTCCTCCCTCTGCAAAAAGGGAGAAGTGCCTCAGCAGAGAGGCAGAGTTTTTGCATATTTCCAGGAGCGCAAGCATCCATGCAATATGCAGTTGCACACATGCAATTTTGGGGAAGCAATTGCAGTTTGGAGTTTGAGTCTTTGACTGGCTGTAAGGCAGGGCTTGCAGTTCAGCTGTGCATTGGTGTTATTTGCAATCTTCTGTTGGGATTACCGAGTTCTTTTTGCCTTTTCTATAGTCAGCAGAGACAAAGGCTGTTAGCTTTTCCTTTTCAAACTTTTTTCTAAGAGTCTGAGGAATTTGAATCATTTTTTCTCTTAAATTTACTTATTTTTTTAAAAAGGTTTTTGACTGTTTTTACTGATAAATTTAATATTTATTGTAAACAGCTCAGAGGTTTTACTGCAACCAAGTGGTACATACATTTTATGAAATACATGAAATTAAGAGAAAATGAAAGGTGAGACTAGAGTTACTGCACATTAAATATATACGTTGTTTCCATGAGAAGTAACTGTTTGTGTGTCTATGTGAATGTGCATATTAAGGGTATGTGATTTTGTGTGCATCTCACCCCACCCCTTTTGGATCTGAGCCAGCCACTGCTGGAATGTGGCCCATGAAAGCTTTCCCCCAGGGTAATGCCACTTGTAGACCCCCAAAAAGTTCCCCACCTCTCCCATAGATTAACTATTCAAGCTTCATAATAGACAATATAGTTGGGTTAATTTATCCTTGCACATAGATGCTAGATAAACTATAGCTGAGCTTAACCAGATCTGCCCTTCCCCAAACAACAGCCCAGCCTGCACTGAAAAATGAGCACACATCCACACACACAAAATCAAAGTATTTTTGCCTCGCTCTACACTAGACTAATCTGGGATTGTTTCATTGCTGCTGCCTTAGTATGGTAAGGTCAGGGGCGGACTTTGGTAATATGGTGCCATGAGCAAGGACAAAATTTGGGGCGCACACCCCAACTTTGAGTAGCTACTCATCTAAATACAGTGGGACCTTGGTTCTCAAATGTAATCCATTCCAGAAGTCTGTTCAACTTCTGAAACGTTCGAAAACCAGGGCGTGGCTTCTGATTGGTGCAGGCACCCCGGAAACAATAGCCGACAGCCGCATCGGACGTTTGGCTTCTGGAAAACGTTCGAAAACCGGAACAGTTCCTTCTGGGTTTTCAGCATTTGGGAGACAAAATGTTTGAGTACTAAGGCATTCGAGAACCAAGGTTCCACAGCATAGGTATTATTATTAATAATAATAATAATTATGCACCTCCTTTGCTTGGTGCCCTGTGTGAGGGAACTGCCTGCACCAGCCTAAACCTGGTGCAGGTATGGTGCCAGTTTGCTGTGTAGCTGCACTGCACCAAAACCACCTGTTGCTTTTTATTCTGCTGCTGTTGCCTGCATCGCTCTTGTGATGGGCTACATGCCCTTTGGCAAGCTCTGCAGCTTGATCCTCTTTGAGAGTTGGTATTGATCAGCCTCGCCTTTATAGTCGCACTCTCGTGCTGAGCCTTCCTTCCCGTGGTCGTTACAGAGAACAGCTTTCTCCTGGGCAGTTGTTTTCCAAATAATGGTTTCTGGCTTTTGAAAAGTGCAATTGCCATTCTAATTAAGGTGGGGGCACAGGCAGTTTCTCTAGCACCATATTGAAGATGCCTCTCCTGCGCGTCACAGCGCTGCACCTGATGGCTTGTCATGGTGCGCATGCCCATCAGGGTTGTTACGCTGCATCTGAGACTGCTTTGCCCTTGTCTCTGTCATTCCCTCTGGCTTTTGCTTCCTTTTTGCAGAAGAGAAGACGTCAAGTTCGTCTTTGCAAATGCTCAGGCACAGAACAGTTTGCTGTGTGCATAATTTGCACTACAGGCTATCAAATTTCTATTTGATACACTATTTATTTGCATTGCTTTTTTGCATTTCTTTCTGATTTTCTGCTGTTATAACACACCCACACCCACTCCCCCCCCCATGTAACTGCAAAGTAAGTGGCCTATCCCAGAATAGCCACAGCTTTTGAATCAGGTAAGCAGAAAAAAAGAAGGGTGAAGAATGACAACTCCCATCTGTAGGTAGAGATGAGGAAGAAATTAATTAGGCAGGTTACATGAAAATACAAACTTGATTCTCACTTCCCAAACCAGTAAACAAAATGAAATATTTTCCATTCTTCAAAATTTGCACTTCTCCAACCAAAAAGTGGGCACAAAAATGCATTGAGAACAATGTGCAAAATTATATTAGGAATAATTTCTTACAAAGATGTGTGTGTAAGGCGAACTTGCATACAAAATTGTATATTTTTAAAAAAAATGCAACAAGAATGCATACCGGTTTTCACATGAACTTTTAAAGAAAAATTCAGAAATTGACGTGGAAATGGGGTGAGCTGAATAAATGAGAAACCAAGAGAAGCTGAAATGGACAGATTCATTCATCCCTACCTGCATCTGTTTTCTGTAACATCCAACAAATAGGAGTCCAGTCCAAATGCATTTTTTAGAGGGATAAGTTGAAAGGAAGTGTTTTCATATGGTCCTTTCTAAATTATAGTCTTTCACACAAATTCTCTCACAAACGCCCCATCCATGTGCATATATGTATGATTATGAAAGAGAGATTTGTTGAGGTGGCTGGGATCATAACATTCCTGCACAAGCACGTGAGATTACAATATGCATCTAGTCTCGCCCATCATAAAGGTTTTTATTCTGGAAAACCTTCACTGTATAAATGCTTCCAACAGATTTACGGTCTGGTGGGAAAAGGCCCTAGGTGTTTTCAAAAGCTCTTAGTGATGCTGCCTGTTTGCAGTCCAATTAGTGCTTTGTCCCTGCATGGCTCATCACTGGGTAGAAAACTCATTCTTTCTCACTAGCTCTGCAGCAGCCACAGCAAAGCCTCGAATCTTCACCAGGAGCTCTGAGTTCTTTGTTACCCCCCTAAGGACTAGTCTCTCTGTTGCCACAGGAAGATGGGAGGAGAGAGCTGTTCTTAAGACTTGGCTTTACTCAGCTGAATTCTAGCTGAGGGCTCACGAAGGCTTTTTCTGCCTCTGCACTTGCTTCTCTTTGAGGGAGCTTTGCTGGCAGACAAAAGGAGGTCTCAGAGCATCCACTGAAACGCAATATAAAAGCCTAGCATTTTGCTTAGGTTTTTGAAAGCTACTTTAATTTGCATTCTCCGTGGACAGCGACAAATGTGAATGAAAGCAGGGTAGGATCCAGGCACTTTGACAAGTGGACACTCCTATGTATGGCAATGTGGAGTGGTGGTTCAAATGCAGAAGCTTCTTTTTCCAGGTGAAATCTAGAATGGAGAATATGCCATGCATTCATAGTGTTAAAAAATATAATAGAAAGATGCAACCTAATTCCAGGCCTCTTCAAAAAAAGGCCAATGTTTGTTTGAACCCATTCACAACAACGATCAAAGAGGAATGCAAGCAGCCCTCTTCCACAGAATAGATGTGAATCTGAGCTAGTCTGTGCTGTTGTTTATATACACTGGAAGTCCTACATTGAAGGAAATGTGACCCCTTTCCTCAGCCCTGCAGCTGACCTCTCCAGCAGCCACAGCATAGTTTGCATTGAATATATCTCTGTGCTGCTGGCCCTTATATTCAGGCATAGAGCAGGTAAGTGGAACAAGGAGCAGCAAGGAGCAGTGTTTACACAGCCTATGAGCAGGGTGGAATTGTGCTCCCCTGCCATGTGTGCTCTAAAGACTTTTGTGCGCAAATACTCCCTGAGCCCACATGGCCCCTCCTTATTCCAACCATTTTGTGGCCGTATATTGGGGAGAGCTCAGAGGGGCTCCCATGTCTTGTGCATATAACACATACTAGAAAGTACAGCTCTCGGTCTCCCTTTAGTGGCCGCTCTGAATATCCACATTGTTAAGTCTCTGGCACCTGCTTGCTTTGAGACTTTAATATGCTTTGAAAATTTCTCCATTAAGTCACTTAGGAATCTAATCAAAAGCGACATAGAAGCTTAACTTTTACTGCCTTTCAGCCAGACTGTGAGCTAGGAAAGGTGTGTTTTCGCTTGAAACTCTCGTTAATATCCTTGTGTAGAGAGACTAATTCCACCTAACTTAACAGCAAAATAGGAAGCATGGCGTTAACCTTAGAAAGCTGAGTCAAACTAGCTGCCTATCCTCACGGTATAGTGTGTGATAGCTCACTGGAATGTGAAAGTCTGTCTCCTGATGTAACATGCATGTTCTAAATGTTTTGATTGCTGCCACATTAAAGAATGCCGCTAATCCTTATGAATCTACCTCACCCACATTTGTGACTTTCCCCAGAACAGGAAACCACACACAATATCTCACTGGCTCTTTGGGTCACATTTTTGGGGGTTTCAACAATGGTTGCCTCTGTGCCACCCAACATCTAGCTTGCATTGTTCCTTTGGCAGTGTATTCCAACATTTACTTATGTTGGCTCGTTAATGTGTGGAGAACGACATCAGTAGAATGATTTCACTGCACCGGCACCAGTGGATTAGAAATGGCAATTAGTTTTATTACCTACCTAGTCCAGGCCGAGCAGCTAATGAACCAAATCATGAGATGGGGGGAGGAGACCTTGGGGTGGGTGAGCAGGATGAAATATTCATGATTTCCAACCTCCTGCTTCTAATGCAGAACAAGCGCTGGTGCCCTGCCAAAGCCACATAAATCAACACACAGTGCCATGGAACGAAATCAAATTGGAGATTAACTCACTCTAGGGTGTTATGCCCTGCTTAATAATAATAATAATAATAATATGATGGAGGAAAATAAGGGTGTGGGGTGGATTTTCTATGGGGAAAGCATCTCACTATATGGAAACAATGGTTACAAAATGCTTTTAAAATAAATATTACCTCCACCATATGAAGTATGGGTAATCTTTGAAATGTGGTCTCCACTCCACTGCCAGACATTTCCTGCTGGTGACTTGAAAATGCTGCCTACTAAGGGATGAATTTGCATGGAAAGGCAGCTGATATCTTATGGTCACCACAGGTGGTTTTTTTGGTGAATGTATTTGGCTCAATGGGTATCTTGGGTAAAAGCGTAGTAATAAGACGACCCCTCATCCCCTTATTGTCGAACCCAAGAGACTGTTAATAAGGCTAGCTACCTCTAAGGCACCTGTATTGCTTTCTATTGCTTCTTCAGCATCATTAGTGTTTGCAGTTCCTCCCAAGTTGTTATTATCGGTGAATCACAGTATAAGTTATCTGCGGTTTGCTAATGCAGTTGTTATCTCATCAGCTAGAATCACCCATGATTCCAACAAGCCTTTGTCACCTACCAAAGGTTTGTGTGCTGCTCTGATATATCACTTTAATTTTTCATTTCATACAATAATGCTGATATTATGCCAGGCTGAATTAATTTTGAGAAGATCTCCTGAGAATTATATCAGATGCTTCGTCAAGCTACCTAATTACCTTCATGTCTACCTTAATGTGAACCCATAGTATTCACATCCTGACTTTGCAGCGCCCTCTTGCTCCTTTGCTGGTTTAAACAATAATGTATTGTATTAAATGCTTTGTACAATAACCATTAGCCAGGTGGAACCTAAAAACTGCTAGGTTCCACTTGGCTAATGTTTTCTCCAATAGAGAGAGAGAGAAAGAGAGAGAGAGAGAGAGAGAGAGAGAGAGAGAGAGAGAGAGAATAAACAGGGTGATTGTATCTCCAGCTGGAGGAAAGTACCATCTTGAAGTGAATAAAAGGTAAAGGTGAAGGACCCTTGGACGGTCAAGTCCAGTCGAATTCAACTATGGGGTGCAGTACTCATCTTGCTTCAGGCTGAGGGAGCCGGCATTTATCCACAGACAGCTTTCTGGGTCATGTGGCCAGCATGACTAAACCGCTTCTGTTGCGCAGAACACCATAACAAATGCCATAGCACACAGAAACACCGTTTACCTTCTCACCACAGTGGTGCCTGTTTATCTACTCACACTGGTATGCTTTCGAATTGCTAGGTTCGAAGCTGGGACAAAGCAACAGGAGCTCTCCACCATCAAGCAGATTCGAACCACTGACCTTACGATCAGCAAGCCAAGAGGTTCGGTGGCTTAGACCACAGCACCATCCACATTACCTTTTACCTTGAAGTTAATATGCAGGAATGGGACCTGCAGTTGCCAGTATGCTTCTGTTAGGGATAGGGCAAATATTCAGTTCATTTCACCCCAACCCCTACTTTTGATTTTATGGATGACAATGTAATGGCCAGCCTAGTATTGGTATTACTGTTCCACTGTGTGCATCCTAAGATCAGGATGTACACTTTCAATCACTCAATTTTAGGAGCAGTAAGGAAGCTTACTTCCTACTGACTGTTTCAGGCAGAATCTTCTGAATCTTGTAGGCCTCACTTTGAGAACTTCCAACCAGAGTTTCCAAACCCTCATTGGTTATATGATTATTCCATACATTAGTTAAGGATGCAAGAATGAAGTGCCCTAAACAAGTACTATTGTTTCTAGTGCTGTGTGTGTCACTCTATTGTAATCCTCTCCTCAGCAGGGAACTGTCAGAGGAATAAGGCTATTACAAGAATCGATTGTTCATGCCCTGCTTTTCCATGTATATTAATTTTTCTGGGCCTCAAGATCCCATGAATACAGTTGTTGTTGTTGTTAATAACATTTTCTTGTGCATATAACTTTACATAGTGTTTGATTAGTGCCCTAAAGCAGGAGTGTGGACCCTGAGAGGCATATAGCCTATTACATTGGGAAATCCCGGAATGAAAAATAAGGAAGTGAGCAAGGAAATTGGTAAGAAAATCCAGAACAATCGTCATAATAATACAGTATCACAATTTCAGGAAATGCCCTAGTCCAGTGTTCCCCAACCTTGGGCCTCCAGCTGTTTTTGGACTACAACTCCCATCATCCCTCACTAGCAAGACCAGTGGTCAAGGATGATGGGAATTGTAGTCCAAAAACAGCTGGAGGCCCAAGGTTGGGGAACACTGCGGCCTAGTCCTCTGTTAAATGCACTAGCCCTATGCATAACAGAACTGTAGACATCAGCCATCTCCTTTGCCAATGCACAATCAGCATCAGTCTGAAAGGGGGGGCCTATGGGTGCAAAGATGTACACATACAAAGCTCACTCAATGGGGATGGGAACCCTGACTGTCAAGGGTTTGCATCCTCATAGAGCAGGCTTCCTCAACCTTGGCCCTCCAGATGTTTTTGGCCTACAACTCCCATGATCCCTAGCTAGCAGGAGCAGTGGTCAGGGAAGATGGGAATTGTAATCTTAAAAACATCTGGAGGGCTGAGTTTGAGGAAGCCTGTCATATACTCATTGGGACCATTCAGACTGATGCCATTGATGTGACTGATGGGCATGTCAGTGTCTAAGGCTATCTACTTATTCATGAGAGCTCCTTCAATTCGAAACCCCTGTAGAGCTGATTTCTATGAGCTAACTGGGGTTTTGGCTTTTGCCACCCTGCGTTTTCTTCATTGGCTGGCCCAAAAAAGCAGCGCATCATAGTAACTCAGGGAACCTCCACGCAGTAAGTGAAGAAAGGAAGGCGCAAAACCCACTTCATCAGTAAAGGTTAAGATATAGTGAAGGTTCTGCAGTGTGTGTACTGTTTATTTTCTCACCTGAAACCATCACAGATCACACCTGCAGCAGGTATAAGCTAGAAGGCAAAGTAAGAGGTCTGAAGGTGTGGCTTTCCATACTTTGTCTCATGGGAGAATATGATGAGTTTTTGTACAGTATACAGGGGTTGCTACAGCAAGGACTAAAGAAGAAGAGACTCGGAGCTGTGGCAGGGAAGAAACTGCACAAAAGACAACCATTAAATTTTCCGAGGGTGGAGGGAAGCGTATAACTGATTCATTTGTCTATAATATAACCATATCCCATTTAGCACACTGCAAGCCATAAGCAGTCTCTAAAATAAGAGGTACTGCAACACAAGGCTACTTGGCTCAGAATAATAATAATAATAACAATAACAACAATAATAAATTTATTATTTGTACCCCACCCATCTGACTCAGGCAGAGCGAGGTGGCCACCTTAGGTAGCAGGGCTTTGATATCATAAAAAGGCAGCAAATGGTTAGATATTGTTGTTAACATTACCAGGGGGTTGGGGATTTTTTTGTTGCCATGGAGAGAGACAGTTGTGGGATTTTCTATTCCAAGTGCCAATATATTCTGGCTGGGCTTGGGTACTGTATGGAAAGAAAGAAAGAAAGAAAGAAAGAAAGAAAGAAAGAAAGAAAAGATAAATGGTTGGTGGGCCAGTTCTGCCTGAAGCTTGTGCCCTCTCCCTTGGAAGCCTGTCTCTCTAAACTAAAAATGGTGAGGTCTAGTTGTTGTTACTCAGTGGATAAAACAAAAGCATTCTGAACATGCTTTCAAGCTCTCTCTTCTTTATGGCCGCTTCCATGTTTCAGAGCTAAGAGCTGGCAAGTTGTAGCTCAAAGGAAGGCATTGGTGGAAGTGGTGGTGAAGAGGAGATTCAAGAGCAATCAGTGGAGAACCATCATTTGACTGTCAGCTGATTTGGGGGTCCAAAGATGGATTGAGTTTTGGAGGGCAGGTGGCAACTGATGCAAGATGAACTATCATGTGAAAAGACTTGGGTGTAGCTTGTTCCCAGCACTAGCTTCCTTTTATTGTAGTTTGGAATTAGATTTGTAAGAAATCACAAGCAAGACTTACAGAAGTGACAAGTGTGCGTGACCCTTTAATTGGATAGATCCTCAGCAACTGCTCTTCAAAGTAGCTCCACTGGTTTCAGTAGAGCTGTATCAACTGAAAACAGGCAGCGGCTGTGTTTCTGGCTTTGTTCCCAGGCAAAAGGTACCAAATTCTCAAGGGGCAATGGAGAATAACAAGGTAACCTGTCACTTTCGTCACATCTGGCAAATGCACTTAAGAGGGGAGGGAGTGGGTAATTTGCTGGTATTTTTAAAGTGAAAAATGTGCTGCCTGTAAGAAGCCTAGGCAATAACTATGATCTGCATTCCAGAGCAAGCAAATTAACTGATCAGGTATCTTTCAGAAAAGAATGAGGCACAGCAGAAACGAAGGTTTTGCGGAAGCATTTACAGTACAGTGAGGTGGCTTGATGAGTAGGAGAAAATCCTCATTTCCAAGGAGGCTGCGTGTGTATATGCAATAATGAGGGTGATTCACACATGCATGTTCCTTATCTGATAACTGCTAGTGATGACTTGCATGCATGAAAGAGCTCTCCCAAAACAAACACCATAGTGCTTATGTTATCAATTATCACACAACTTTTTTAAACGGAGGCAGTTCACATGCTGAACTATGAAGTATCAAGGAGGGAGAATCACTTAGGCAGTAGTAAGAGACAAAATAGACTTTAGCTGCAGCAACGAAATCAATATGTGGCAACTAAACTGCTTAGTAAACTAAACGACATAGCAAATCAGAAAGAAGGACTGGTTGCAAAAATGCAAAGAGTCAGATACAAATGTGATCATTGCTAATTTCTCATTGCAGCCAAAAGTCTTTGTTGTATGCCGAATCCTACTTTACCTAGCATACTGTTGAGGGAACTAGCATGGGGGCTGGGGGTGCATGTTGTGATTCCATTTTATCCCTCATGATTTTGGACGTCTATATGAAGTTGCTGTGTGGGTTTCCTCTGGGAATGTGGAGTGACACACCATCAGCAGGCTGTTAGCATTTGGCTCTATTTTTCCTTGTTCTCTCAGTCTGATGAAGCTGTGAGGAGCTGAACCAGTTCCTGGATGTTGTAATAGGCTGGGCGAGGGGTAATAAACTGAATCCTGACAAGACAGGGGCACAGTGTGGAGATTATTCCTAGATTATTCCTATTTGACCTGCTTTGGACGGGGCTGCACCACCCCTGAAAGCTGATAGCACAGTCTAGGGCAGCCTTTCTCAACCTGTGGGTCCCCAGATGTTGGACTACAACTCCCATCACCCCTAGCTAGCAAGGCCAGAACTCAAGGATGATGGGAGTTGTAGTCCAACAACATCTGGGGACCCACAGGTTGAGAACGCCGGTCTAGGGAATCTTAGGAGCCCAAGTGGCAGCTGTGATATGGAATGTCTTTTATCAGTTTTGTCTGACTCATCAGCTGCAGCCATTTCTGGACAGATGCTATAGCAGTGATGGGCTCTCAAATTTCAGCAACACCCCGTGTAACACTAAAATTTGGTGCCCCCTGCCTCTCACATTCTGTTCTACAGCATTGTTTTGGCACCCTCTGCAGCATGGCCCCCAGTGTAACTGCACTGGTCGTGTCACCCTAAAACCGCCTCTGGCCGTAGTCTACCACAGTGATCCAAGCTCTGATAACTTGGATGCTTTAGCTGTGAATCCTGCACTGCAGGGAGTTGGACTAAATGACCCTTTGGTCCCTTCCAACTCTAAGATTATATTAACTTCCCAGTTGGTTTGTGTTATACGTGGGGCTGCTTCTGAAAACAACTTAGAAGCTTCAACTGGTACAGGATATGGCCACTAAAAATTGACCAGTACAGCCAGGTACTGTATATGGATGTCATGCCAGTTTTTTAAAAAGCACACAATTCAGTGTGACTTTATGTCCTCAATAGTCTAGGTCCCACAAGCTTGAAGAAGAAGTGCTTCTGATAATATCAGTCTTCCTGTGTTCTGAGATCATCTGCCAAGTCTCTTTTCTCTTTGTCAGAGGTGGTTTTCCCAGTAGCGGCTCACCAGTTGTGGAATGCCTTCCTTGAAGAGGCTTGCTTGGCACTTATGCTTCAGTCTATTCAACACAAGACGTTGTTCTTCATGTTGGCATTTTAACTTGTAATTTTAGCTCTTTGGGGGCATTTTAGCTGTTTTAAAGTTCTTACCCTGCTGCTTTATTGCAGTATTTGTATTGCAGTACAAATGGTTGCATAGCGTCCTGAAATAGTAAATAGGATGAAGGGCTCTGTGCAAGTGTGTGTGTGTACAAGCACTACACAGACACACACACACACACACACACACACACACTGCACTGCAGTAAAAAAAGGTAAACAACTATAACATGTGGAAAGACCACCTCAACACTTGCAAAATCACTCAAAGGCATCCAAGATAACATAACGATATTCAAAATCCACAACTTTAAAAGTCACAGCAATAAAATGGATTTAATACATTAGAACTAAAGAGCCTCCAATCAAAGCAGTACACATGAACAACAAAGTAGCTAAACCATTTAGGGATGATAGTTTTCAATCTGTCTCTTAAAACATGAGATTTAAAAATACTTGGGGGTTTTATGAAAATGCTAAGCTTGTGCTCTAGAGGACAGCCTGCAAGCATGGAAGATGATGGGCAACAATCTCAGCTCAGTGGGAATGGTGGTCCAGTGAGGCAAGGAGGAAGTTGGGGACAGTGGCTGAGGTGATCTCTACAAGGCCAGGACCTGTTTACCTATCAGACCAGTCCAAGAGAGATGAAGAAAGAGCTGCATGTCCCCGAGGGTCTTAGAATAACTGTGTCGAGGGGGAGAGCATCTTACTCCATCTAACTCCTCCTTTCCAGCTTCCCGAACCCCCGTGTTAAGTGATGGTGTCTTGTATGGGCTGCATAAACTTTTTGTGTTGTTCTTCCCCTCACGGTTTGATCTGGCAGAGGGTGGGGTGCACCTCCAGAGCTGTGTTAACTCATAGAGATAATTGAAAATAACTTTCAAAGAGAGCTCCACTTAAGAAGTTAACTACTTGCTCATGATCAATTCCGTATACATCCATAATGGCATTTAAAGCAGAGCATTAGGAGCAGCATAATTTACTTCTAATAGACTCATTATTTGTAAATGTATTTATTTTTAAGATAAAAATACCATTTTAAAAAAGCAAGTTGTGCAAAATGTTAATATCCTTGTGGGGAAGAGAGGAATTAATGAGAACAATGAATCTCTTGCCATTTCATCATTTGATTCATTAGCATTCAATTTCCTACCCCCAGAACCTGGCATTACTGCAGTCATCAGGGTTTCTTTTTGCAGGAGACCAGAGGAGATTGATTCCATTTTCTGCTTCACCCTCTTATGGGAACTGGCAACTGTGACCCGTATAATAGCTGGTTTTGAAACTTGTTGAGTTGTGAGCTGCTTCTTTTGTAGCCTCTGACCACACAGTAAGGCCAGAACTGTTCAACCACTTGTCACTTCTCTACATTTCTGAAGGAGGGGGGTGCTGAATCGGAGGCTACATATTATACTCTCTTCCATGCAGCCAAAGTCACCACAGCAGTAAATCTTAAGCTGCTACCACATGGTATCCACTCAAAGAATAATGCCATAGAAACTATTCATAGAAAAGATCTGAAGAACATGCTCCGTTGTTTTCAGCAAATGCCCATAATTGACATTTGGGGCAATTTAAAATCCATTTAAGCCACCTGTATATTAAGCTATTGCAATAAAGCTCCTGTGAAGCAGATTGAGAGTTTTCTTTAAGCGTTTTGCAAAAATATGCTTCAAAGAGAGTTGGGACACATTTCTCATTTTTTTTTAAAAAAAGAAACCCAACACATGCCCCTTAACATTCAAGTGCTGTAAACCATAACTGTTTAGAAAATTGAAAAGTCCTTGGAACTAACCCCCTAGAAAGTTTCATTAAGATTGATCGTGTATTTTTTGAGATATTAAATGTTTTAGCCCCCATTATATTCCTGATGCAACCTTAATTATTCTGGTACTACTGTGCCTGAATAATAATGTGAAATTTATACATTTTGAAGGCAACACATATTGAATGATAGTCTTACGCAGAAGCAACCTACTTTTTCTTCTTCAGCAAGAGCAGGAAAATACAGAATGCTGTTATGGTCCTTTATAGATAATTGCACAAGAAAATGTTATATATGAGAATGGTAATTGGAATATATTTAGCACTGTGGTAAATTGTTCCTCTCAGATGTTTTGGAGGCAAAGGAGGGGTTTTCAGAGGGGTACAAAAACTTCCTCCCTAAACTCCAAAAAGGTAGCTTTTAAGTGGAAGCAACTTGCTTGTGTCCCCCCCCCCCATTCCCAGTGTTCTTCTTTTCCTCTTTTTAACCCCAGCATTCTTCTTTCCCAAGTGGTCTGAGCACATCAGGGAGCATGGAGAAAATTCAGTGACCTCACAACAGCATTATGCAGCTAATCAGATTGGGTTGCATAATCACGTTACTGAGGGCAAATGAAGTCAATTATGTTGCCCCTCACTCTCCATGGGTGAGGAAGGAACTATGCCCTAGTTGTCAAATACATCCATGCTGGACTGGGCTGGGCTATTGTGTGGTTGTTCCATTGCCCACATTTACAGTGCAGTACAACAAAACAAGGAGCATTGATATGGAAGTCTTGGCAATGGGGATGCCCTTCACAAACATTTATATGAGCTCTTGAACCCCTATGCCCCAAAAATGATGAAAGGAGCCCCCCTTGTTGGGCGAACAGAAGTGTTTTTCCCATGTTCCCCCAGCTCCATAATTTATGCAAGTTTCAGATGAGGTTTCCTCCATGTTGAGAGAGCTAGTTTGCTTCTACTGAACACCTGAAAGCTGCTGGTTTTCTAGCCCTTGGGAATTGGGTCACTGGCCAGACGACATTAAGTTTGTGTGGGCCGTATTCAGCATTTATCCACAAAGACATTCTAAGTAGTGGGGTTAAATGAGCCTGAAAATTGTGAGTATATTAGCCTGTGACAGAGCTCTTCCTCATTAAACTTCATCTTATTTGAAAAGGAAAGTGCTTTTCCGTCTACAGGCTGTAGCTGTCTTTTCAGCACCAAGGACAGCCCCTGCCTATTTAATCTTCCTCTACCTTTTTCACCACAATTGCAAAGAAGGAATGCCCCTTCTTTTGTATTGTACTCTAACCTGTCCCGGAAAAGAGTTATGAAAGGTGCGACTAGGCAAGGATTTATTTATTTATTTTGCAAATATGCTAAGTTCTCCATAGTGCTGCACAGAATATACTATAAAAGAATGTGGCATGAAGTATTAACTACACGCAGCCATATCAGTGATGCTATCTCTCATGCATGTCCGATCCCCCTGATGCTGCTGAATTAACACAAAGGAGAGAAGTGATAAATGCAAGCTAACCACTTAGTTGGTGCTGGGAGAGGGGCAGGGAATGTGAGCCCACAACACAGACAGGAAGACAGGGCTATAAGATCTGGGGTAGCATAGTGGCTAAGAAACTGAGCTGCAAGTCAAGAAGCACTTGGGTTTGAAATGGAACTTCAAATCAAGTTTGAATCTTGTCTCTGCCATGCACTCACTGGATGGCCTTTGGCAAGTCTCTCTCTTTCTCTCATCCTCAGTCCTTATCAACCCCATCCCCTCATTTGAAATATGGGGTATGAAAATACTGACATTGTCGAAGCTTGATAAAGATTTCAGCTACATTTTTTAACATGCGAACAGTTGAAAGTTATTACTTTTTGTGAAATAGAAGTGATGATTTGTAATCAAATGCATTAAATATTTGATTGGCAGATAGAGACTTTGTAAATAAAGTTTTGGAATCTGTAGCAATGAAACACGAAAAATACATTTCATATTGGCCATAATAAACAAATATAATATGCTGTGCATATTATATTTTGATTTCACTTCTGTAAAGACAAGCTACCTTACACAGAGAATGGAGTTTCCAAAACTCTCATTGCTGTGTGTAAAGCAAAATATCCCTAATATCTATCCGTTGATTCGCCGTTATGGGTGGTAGGAAGCAGCAGTGGTTTTTGCAAGAGACACAAGCAGAGGTTGTAATGGGATTGAAATGAACAAACTGTTCCTCTTGACTTGCCAACCCAGAGCTTGTATGCCACATTCCTAGTCCTCCACCCTTGTCTGAGGATTTCAGCACTGAAGCAATCGAGGGGCACTATCGCGAGCTGGCATGCTAATTAAAACATTTAATAATACACCCTCCATAGTCACCCGTCGCTACACACACAAATTGCATTTTATATGTTTTTTATTTACTGCGCCAGTTTTAATTAAATCTGTAATCACTTGCCAGGGAAGGGTGGGGAGAGGGCGTGGCCAGGACTCTTGTTCTCCTTGCCTGGCTGGAGGGGCTGGTTTGAGCCTTCCAGGTTAGACCCACAATGGGGTCCCTTCCAAGGGAAAGAGCACAAGATGGATGGGGGGGGCGGAATCAAGTCCAACTGCAAAAATATTCAGAAAGAGGAAAACCTGGGATGTGTCTGGATGAGAAAGGAGCTTCAAGAAACAAGGTTCTTGAGCGACATCTCAGGCTGGAGAGTTTATTATCTTGCTGTTCAGATGTGTTTTTTTAGTGATTTTAGATTAGAGGCAGCCAATGATGATGACTGAGCATGATAGCTCTTAGCCTGAAGGATAACTTTGTTTAAAAGGAGTTTCCCAAGAGACAGATTGTAACATTTAAAGCGGGGAGGTTTCTTGGGGGGAGGGGAAGTGTAAAGAGTTGCGTAGCTGTGCTCCCAGTGCAGCTGTGCAAGGCTATAGTATCTCCCCACACCGGCATTATCCCCACCCACCATTGTCTAGCTAACGTGTTTCTGTGTATCAACCTGCATGAGTTACGAGGAAAATGTACTGATCACACTCATTGGGCAATTAGAGCTAGATTTTTCGCATGATTTTACTCTCCTTAGAAGGGACTTTCCTTTGGCTTATTTTTTTAAACGTGTTTTTTGCACAGGTAGATTTGGGCTCTTCTGAAAGGTTGCCTCTATGCATTACTAACAGTGCAATCCTGTACATGTCTATTCAGACATGAGCTCCACTGGCTTCAGTTTGACTTACCCCAGGTTGGTTGTTGTTGTTTTTTATCGTGGCCTAAAAGTATGCTCAGCATCTAATATGAATGCCAGAGCTGTTTGCTCCGCTATGCTGTCAGAATAGTATTAGTCACATAATGCTGGGTCGATAAGCCAAGAGTAAATGTCAATTCCTTATGTGTTTCTTCAGTTTTGGCGTTATAAATAGTCTGACATACTATAAAGCCATGTTGCTTTGATATCTGACTGTAAACTGTTAATACATTTAATCTTCTCATGAAACCAGCCATTTTGTTTCATGAAAACTTACACAAAATAAGATAAACAGGAAATCATAGGCTGATAACATAGGGAAGGGTGTGTTTTTCTCTAAGAAACATCTACTGAGATAGTGACTCAATAAACTGCTGATCAGAGGTGCATCTGTCAGCAGAAATACAATAGCCTCTTCCCACTGTAATACATTAATAGTTTTTTAAAGAAGAAAAAGATTCAGGAGCAGATCTGAAAGAAATGTGAACTGACTGTTTAAGTGAACTCTGTGTCAGTATGGGTTTCATCTCTGAGTCAATAAAAATATATGATGGTCATTAGGTAAAGAATAAAACAGTAAGTAAAGACATGATCGATCACATTTTTAAAGCTGTAGAAAAAGAGTGCGGTGTTCAATGCACTTCACTTAAGGTTTTCCATATTTTGCCACCCCAAACCAGACAGTGTATGTCTACAAATGTCCATTTGGAACTCCCACCTGTGTAGGTTTCCCCATTCATTGGGCAGAGCTGTCCCCTCCATGGAAATGACTGAGGAAATCCTTTGCAGGAGGGCTGAGCTTCACTGTGTATATCAGAGACCACACAGGAGGATCAAGATATTAATGTCTCAGGATTGTTCCATGTGCTTTACAGCTGAAACCTTTCAGCTTTTGTAACATGGGAAGCCACATGGGAAGCAATTTCTCCATCATCACAGACTTTGGGGGGGGGGAGTCTTCAATTAAATGGTGAACATTGCCTTTCTGAGCTGCTTTTCACATGAAGATAGTTGCCAAAGAGGTAACCAGTATGGTCCCCTCCAAATGCTACAACTCACATCAGCCCAACAAGAATAACCAAAGCCAGGAATGATGGAAGTTGTAGTCCAACAACACCTAGAGGGTACTGCATTGACAACCCCTGCTCTACAAGGCTGTTGTTGCATGTTCTTTAGCCCTGATCTCACTGGTTATACCACCTGGACCCTAAAACAGACAAAATCTATTGTTGTAGGCAACCTGTTTGAGATGTTATTTGGCAAACAATGTTTGCTCATGTGCCTTCAATAAGGAATGTGTGCTTAGACTATATATGCAGCCAAGGTGTTCCCTGCAATAAGCATCTGTGTTCAGAAAATATATTGGCTCTGATCTAAAGCCACAGGTACATGGCCTGCATTGCTTACTATGGCAGATAGAAATCCCCAAATGTACAATAATAATAATTTATTATTTATACCCCGCCCATCTGGCTGGGTTTCCCCAGCCACTCTGGGCAGCTTCCAACAGAATATTAAAATACAATAATCTATTAAACATTAAAAGCTTCTCTAAACAGGGCTGCCTTCAGATGTCTTCTAACAGTCTGGTAGTTGTTTTTCTGTTTGACATCTGGTGGGAGGGTGTTCTGCAGGGCGGGTGCCACTACCGAGAAGGCCCTCTGCCTGGTTCCCTGTAACTTGGCTTCTCACAGGGAGGGAACCGCCAGAAGGCTCTCAGCACTGGACCTCAGTGTCCAGGCAAAATGATGTGGGTGGAGACGCTCCTTCAGGTATACTGGACTGAGGCCATTTAGGGCTTTAAAGGTCAGCACCAACACTTTGAATTGTGCTTGGAAACGTACAAACCCCAATCATTAATATATCGCTTTTAACAGATTCAATTTAACACAGGCAGCCCTGCATTTCCTTCTTCATTATTATTTTCCTGTTTTGAATCTGGTGCAGAAGGCCCATGTGCCACCTTTTTCTCAACTCTACCTATGTCAGTTGTGGCCATTCTTAGTGAAAGGTGACCTGGTGGCTACTGCTGTCCATTATGTCCAGCCTTGAAGTGTTGTAATGTGCTCTCTGTGGGGCTACCTTTTAAAATGGGGAAGGCTAACCTGTAGTACTCTTGATGCTGTTGTACTATAACTCCCATCAGCCCTGGCCATCTACCATGCTAGCTGGAAGTCAGAGTCCAACAACGTTTGGAAAGGGCTGCAGGTTCCCTGCCCCTGTTTTAAGAACTGCCAAGTCTCTAGTTTTGTGATGACATTCCATGCTATTGAAGCCAATGAATTTGGGGGCCTATGTGTGTGAGCCAATATGCACAGCCGCCTTCCAGCACACTGCCGTCATGCATGCATGTGGGTAGGGACCGCCAGCATGATCACACAGGTCCATTAGAAAGCTGAAACAAGGCGGGCACTATGTGTTGCTTCGCCGGAGAGAAGCCAGAGTGGTTACTGCCCATTCTAACTGGATGCAATGAGAGGCTGTTGGAGATTTTGGAAAGATTAATATTTTGCTTTCCCTTCTCCACTCCATTGTATAAAATGATTGAAGGAAATCGATACATGAAGCATTTTTCTCAGCCTTGGTAATGCAGAATCTTATACCATGTAATGTTTCATTGATTGACTGCAAGGAGGCAGGGAAATCAAAAAAGGGGGAAAGAGAAGGTGTGCTAAGAAGGCAAAGGAGCCTGGCGGAACGCCACACCTCTGCAGAGGCCTTTGAGCTTACCCAGTCGGGGATCTTAGGAAGTCCTCTTTCTATTAAGCATGCATTTGTTTTATTTATGGATCGCTTTCCATGCGGCATCCTGAAGCAATTCACAATATAATAAAGCACACATAACAGCAATTCCATATATAGAAAACAGTCAAAGCATGTGTGCTGATCACACTCAAGTGGGGAAGCGCCTATGTGTTTTTCTCTAGGGACTGATTTATACAAGGCACAAAGTGGACAAGAGCATTTACTGACGCAGAGTTCAAGTGTGCCAAAAACTCACTTGGCCCCAAACTAGCTATGATACTAAACTTGTCATTAGCGAATCATGCCTTTGTGGCTTTTAAAGCCTTTTGAGCAGGTATTCAGAGAGGCTGTTTCATTGGAAATGAACCCTTCCCCCCTCTACCATAGCCCCGGTCACTCACATGCCCTGAGAAGCTGCTGTTAGCCCTAGAAGGAAAACTCCCATTGACATTGTTTCTGTTGTTCACCAGCTCTTTAGCATGTGGCATCCACACACAATAGTGGCCTCCTTCTTGGCATAAATCAGTCACCTGCAAACATTGCAGATGAAGAGGATAACAGTACACAGGGTTAGAAATGCTTTTGCATGAGATGATGGTGCATATGAAACCTGAATGAATGAGTAGTTTCTCTTGCCACATACTTGCAGATAAATCAGCATTAGAAAGGAAGGAGAAGGGGGGGAGAGAAGAAATGCTCTATGTGCATGTGTATTGCATGCCTGAACAAACTTGAATTAAATAGTGATTATTTTAAAATTTTACTATGCCAGTAGCAAGAAATGTGCCCATGGAGTTATTTAAATGGAAGAATTTCCTTTATTTATTTGTAGGAGTTTTGTAAAGTGCTTGACACTGTAAGGGCTGCGAACCTAACATTAACAGGTTTATCATCAAATCCTGCCTATGAGGCAAAACACTATAGTCATTAGAGGAAATGAGGCACAAAAGGCCACTAATATTTGAGGATGCAGCATGAGATATGTTAAGGCTCATTTCAGAAATTCTGAACACCTGCAGACGCTCTTAGATTTCAGCTGCTATTATGGATGCTCTGTAGGCCCGAAGCAAAATTCACCAGGGAATTGCACAGAACTCTTACAACTCCCAAACATTTAAAAGAGATTTTTACAGAACAAGTTCTCAACAGACTGTGTCTGAAGTGCCTCTTTGAAACAAAACAAAACAAGCCCCCTTAAATTTAATGAACATTTTGCTGCACTGGTTTTCCAACAGAAATCAGGTGTGATTCATTTAGATGGGGAAATGATGTACCTGTCCCTTGTGCCCCCAAATCAGAAATTCAGATAACTGGGAGATGTATCCATAGATTTTTCAGATGTACAGGTAGGTGCAAGATCAGTGGAATACTTGATCCTTCCTCTAAAGTTACTGATACGTGGCAACTGAAATTGCCTAACCTTTGATAGGCTACAAAACCTATATGAATTTCCTACTAGGTCATTGGTCAATCCTCAGCATTCTGATCAGAGCAGTTTTGCCTGAATTCTGAGGTTCCCTCTTCTAAAGTACCAAGCAACTTGTGGGCACACCAGTCCTTTGCCCTAGTTCACCTTTGCTCGAGCCCCTACCTGAGGCCCTAAGCTACTGAACATAATGGGGCCCTTTATATGTCCAGTTGTCCTTTGTCAACAACAAATTGTCACTGTTTTTGTATTGAATATATGCTGTATGGTAATTTATGTACCATGGGGACGCGGGTGGCGCTGTGGGTAAAACCTCATTGCCTAGGACTTGCCGATCGCATGGTCGGTGGTTCCAATCCCCGCGGCGGGATGAGCTCCCATCGTTCGGTCCCAGCTCCTGCCCACCTAGCAGTTCGAAAGCACCCCTAAGTGCAAGTAGATAAATAGGTACCGCTTTCTAGCGGGAAGGTAAACGGCGTTTCCGTGTGCTGCGCTGGTGCTGGCTCGCCAGAGCAGCTTCATCACGCTGGCCAGATGACCCGGAAGCGTCTCCAGACAGCGCTGGCTCCCGGCCTCTTAAGTGAGATGAGCGCACAACCCTAGAGTCGGACACGACTGGCCCGTACGGGCAGGGGTACCTTTACCTTTAATTTATGTACCTAATAGGTATCTAAGGCCATTTGCCACTGTTGCTGTATGTAGGTTTTATTTTATTTGTTTTTTATCTTATATTTTGGAAATGTACATCCAATTTTCTTTCCTTTACATTTTTTGGGGGTCCGAAGCTATAGCTTTTTTAGCTTATATGTAAATCTGGCACTGCTCTCCCAATGCTTGCTTAGCTGTTTGGCTTCAGTAATTGTGTAGCTGAGAGTGATTCTGGACTCTAACTTGCACTTGGCTGTAACAGCCAGGTGTTTGACAGGCATTAAGCTGCATTATGGGAGGGCCTTCTACAACTCATCAAATTTGGAGCAAATTTGGAGATTTGTATTCAAAAGTCCAGATGAGAAGGCATCAACCTTATCTTTGTTACTATTCTAAAATGTTTTCGGACAATGTGCAACAAAAACCCAAACCCTAAAGAGAGATCTGCAAATGGTATCACCAGGAACATAGCCCTGATACTATCCTGAACATGAAAGCAAAAATGCCCAGCACACTAGGATTGTCAGAATTGTTGTGGTAATCAGAATAAAGTTATTTGAGTAAAGAAGCAGAATTCAGTAAAAGTATCTGAAGTGTGATTCATCTGTCTGTAATGACCCTTAGGGGTTTGATCAAAGGGTAGCAAGAATAATGAAGTTCAAGGGAGGAGAGGCTGCTGCAGGAAGAATTTCTGGAAGTGCTAAATATAGGCTGTTTCTCAAAAAAAAAAAAACCACAAAAAAGCATGATGCAATAGCATGTCCTTTATTTCAGTAGCATTTTGCTAACCAGCTGTCAAAGAAACAATTTCACATGGGTTTTTCAGGGTTTTGAGAGAAGAATGACATGATGATGATGATGATGATGATGATGATTGGCTGCCCCCAATCCCGGGTTCTCTGTGTGCTCTGATGGAGGCTTCCGATGTATGTGCAATGAAGATGCGCTTGCAGAGCTCCACCACCACTTTGAAGCAAGGGGAGGATCCATTGTGCCAAGAGGCTAAGCCCTCCAAGTGTCAGCTTTCAAAGAAGCCAGATAGAATTGATGCTATTCGCTACATGAGATGCTTTCAACCTCATGCACTCAAACTCCTGCAGCAAGCAGGCTGTGTGAAAGAATCGCATTGGGCAATTGTCACCCTCTCCATAAATCCATCCTCTTGACAGCACTGACATTTGAAAGTGACTGGCCCTAAGAGCATTTTCATTATTCACTGTGATACTGGCTGCTTTTGTTTGGAAGCTGCTTTATTGTTGATATGGTTTCACCAACAGCCTGCGAGGTCAGTATCTTTTGGAACAACTCTACGACACCATATTCTTCATTAATAGTTACATTAGGAATCTGTAGCTCATATCACCAAAGGAATTATACTTGGATGGATTTGCTTGCTATCTCCTCAGGGTCCCCAAAGCCTTCTCTTCCTGTATAGGCTGTGTGTCCCACTCAGTGTCCAAGCTGGAAAAAAATAGAATAATCTTGCTGGTGCTGCCTTGTTCTGAATCCAAATCATACAGGACAGTGTCTTATTAATCAGCCAGCCAACAAACCAGTGGGTCTTTCTGCAGGTTACTCCATGCTGAATCAGCCAAATTGCAGCTTTATCTTCAGTTTGGAAAACTGGGTATTTATTCATAGCAATATTTATATGTTGCTTTTCAGTCCTATACGGCACCCACAAAATGACTCATTTTAAAAAACTAATAATAGTAAAAGTAAAATGAATTTAAAAGGAATAACTATTTCAGTAAACAAACAGCATTATAAGCAAACTCTGGGAATCAGACAAAAATCAAAGGTACATCTAAATGGTTGGCATACATATGTCTCAGGAGACAATGGAGCAGTGTATCCTTGGGGGTGAAGTCAGACCATGGGAGAGTTACAGTGCCTCTATGCACTAAGACCAGACCATGTCCGAGCTGCTTCAGGTCGTGGCGGATTTTCTCCTGGAGACACCTAGTTTGGTTGTCCTAGGGGATTTTAACATCCATGCCGACACGACCTTACAAGGGGCTGCTCGGGACTTCGTGGAAAGCATGGCCTCCATGGGGCTGTCCCTGAATAAGTTTGGCCCAACTCATAGTCATGGACATGCCTTAGACCTGGTGTTCACCTCTAGTGACGTGGGTGATCTGACACTAAGTAAAAGTGAAACAAAAGAAGTGCCATGGTCAGATCACTTCCTGGTGCAACTGGACTTCTCCGCGACCCTTCCCCTCTGCAGGGAGGTGGGACCAATTCGGATGGTCCGCCCCCGCCACTTAATGGATCCAAATGGTTTCCAGAGAGTGGTAGGGGATGCTTTAGCCCATGTTGATGGCCTTTCAGCTGATTCCCTGGTGGCCCGCTGGAATGCGGAGTTAACCAGGGCTATCGACTGTCTGGCTCCGAAGCGCCCTCTCCGATTGCATGGAGCCCGAACAGCCCCGTGGTTTTCTTCGGAGCTGAGGGCGATGAAACAATCGTTGAGACGGTTAGAGCGTCGGTGGCAGAAGACTCACTCCGAATCTGACCGGACACAGGTTAGAGCTCAACGTCGAGCCTACCAAGTGGCGATAGCGACGGCGAAGAAGACTTTCTTCACCGCCTCTATTGCATCTGCAGAAAATAGTAGCAGGAGACTCTTTCAGGTGGTTCGCAATTTAACGGAACCACCTTTACCACCGGGGCCTTGTAAAGACCCCAAGATCTCCTGCAACGATTTTGCAAAGTTTTTTGCAGATAAAATCACTCATATTCGGAAGGAGCTAGACACCACCGTGGGAGCAGGGCCGGGGCGGGAGAGTGCTAGAGCTCTGTCTGGTCAAGCTGCATGGAATCAATTTCAATCCGTTACCCCCGAGGATGTGGACAGGCTGCTTGGACGCGTGAAACCAACCACCTGTCTCCTTGATCCTTGCCCATCCTGGCTAATAAAAGCAAGCCGGGAAGGGCTGGGCGATGGGCTCTGCGGGGTGGTGAATGCTTCTCTCTGTGAGGGAACATTCCCAGATCCGCTGAAAGAGGCGGTCATTAAACCGCTTCTTAAAAAACCATCTTTAGACCCGGCCAGTATGGCCAACTATCGCCCAGTCTCAAATCTTCCATTCTTGGGCAAGGTGATTGAGCGCGTGGTTGCTGAACAACTCCAGGCACGCCTGGAGGATGCGGACCATTTGGATCCCTTCCAATCGGGATTCAGGCCTCACCATGGGACTGAAACTGCCTTGGTCGCGCTGGTTGATGATCTCCGGCGAGCTAGGGACAAAGGTGAGAGTTGTTTCCTGGTTCTGCTGGATCTCTCAGCGGCCTTTGATACAATCGACCATGACATCCTTCTGGACCGTCTTGAGGGGCTGGGAGCTGGGGGCACTGTTATACAGTGGTTTCGCTCCTTCCTCCTGGGCCGTGTTCAGAAAGTGGTGGTGGGGGATGAGTGTTCAGACCCCTGGGCCCTCACTTGTGGGGTGCCTCAGGGTTCCGTCCTCTCCCCCATGCTTTTTAACATCTATATGAAGCCACTGGGAGAGATCATCAGGAGGTTTGGACTGGGTGTCCATCAATATGCAGATGATACCCAGCTCTACCTCTCTTTCAAATCAGAACCAGTGAAGGCGGTGAAGGTCCTGGGTGAGTGTCTGGAGGCGGTTGGAGGATGGATGGCGGCTAATGGATTGAAGTTGAATCCTGACAAGACAGAAGTACTGTTTTTGGGGGACAGGAGGCGGGCTGGTGTGGAGGACTCCCTGGTCCTGAATAGGGTAACTGTGCCCCTGAAGGACCAGGTGCGCAGCCTGGGAGTCATTTTGGACTCACAGCTGTCCATGGAGGCACAGGTCAATTCTGTATCCAGGGCAGCTGTCTACCAACTCCACCTGGTACGCAGGCTGAGACCCTACCTGCCCGCGGACTGTCTCGCCAGAGTGGTGCATGCTCTGGTTATCTCCCGCTTGGACTACTGCAATGCGCTCTACGTGGGGCTACCTTTGAAGGTGACTCGGAAACTACAACTAATCCAGAATGCGGCAGCTAGACTCGTGACTGGGGGCGGCCGCCGAGACCACATAACACCAGTCTTGAAAGACCTACATTGGCTCCCAGTACGTTTCCGAGCACAATTCAAAGTGTTGGTGTTGACCTTTAAAGCCCTAAACGGCCTCGGCCCAGTATACCTGAAGGAGCGTCTCCACCCCCATCGTTCTGCCCGGACATTGAGGTCCAGCTCCGAGGGCCTCCTGGCGGTTCCCTCATTGCGAGAAGCAAAGCTACAGGGAACCAGGCAGAGGGCCTTCTCGGTAGTGGCGCCCGCCCTGTGGAACGCCCTCCCAGCAGATGTCAAAGCGATAAATAACTACCTGACATTCAGAAGACATCTTAAGGCAGCCCTGTTCAGGGAAGTTTTTAATCTGTGATATCTGTATTTTTTGTTTCTATGGAAGCCGCCCAGAGTGGCTGGGGAAACCCAGCCAGATGGGCGGGGTACAAATAATAAATTATTATTATTATTATTATCTATGGTGGCTGTAGAGACCAATAAGGGAGAGAGATGTTTTGTTGCAGCTGGGACAGATGAAGGCATCTGGTTGTGCTACTGCAGATATATCATGGTGTTTCTTCTCTCTGCATTCTTCCCAGCAGCCATTCCTCCTCTGGTTATTGCTATGGATACACAACCTGACTGTCTGTCTTTAGGCACTGCAGTCATCTGCAAGGAATTCCCACATGGTGGGATTGATGTTGGCAGCCTTCATGTCACATTTGCCAACATCTTTATAATGGGCCTGGTGGCTGAAGCCAGCTCCCCATAGAGAATTACTGTTTCAATTATTGTTTTGAAATTTGGGAGGGAAAAGGTTTTCTGGGAGGTATTTAGACACTGGAGGGGAATTTTCACCATAAATGGAAAAGATGTAGCCAATAGATTGTCTCTATGTGTTCCTGATACACAAGCAAAGAACGTCTAATACCACTCCTAGGTTCATAGCTCAAAACTATGTGCAGTCGTATAGCATCAATCTAGCATCTGATGTGTCAACCAAGACTGTAGTTGTTGGATTAAAATGGGGTAATATGCAGTTCTGCATTTTTGAGCATTGTGGGGCAAGATGGCAGCAGTCGCTGCAGTACTGCAGGCAGCATCTCGTCAGATCTTCCGCATACCATGTGTTGGACTAGTAAGGGGTTTTTACGTTGACTGGAGGATGGTACGTGACGTTAAGAGAAGGAAGACAAGTTCTATAACTTGCAGCATGTAAGGAGTGGGGGGGGATAGACCTATTGGTAGAAGACTCTTAGCTAGAAGGGGGCAACCTGGTTTAATTTTGTCAAACCTTCCACACTTGCTCCTCTTGCATATTTAAAATTGACATGGAAAAATAAAGCAGTCCCACACTTGGGGGGGGGTGTATGTTTTTGTAACCCATTCAAGAACTGCTTTTTGCAATGAAGAATGGGCTAAAAATATTTCAGATAACATAAAATTCTCTGAATCCCAAGTGATCAGTTACAACATAGTTTCTAATTGCTGCATTTTCATGTTTCAATTGAGATGTCATTTGTAAGAAACAAATTATGATCTCCCCTAATTTTTCAGTAAAGTTTTCCTGATTATATAGATATAAATTAACTACACATATAAACTACACATTAAAACACAGCCACATGTAGCACTAGCCTGAGGGATGCTTCTCTGCTTTGAAAGCATTCTCATCAAGGAGTGATTTGCAACTACAAACTCCTGGCCATGTGCAACATTTATCCTAAGACTCCCCATACCACTTTTCTCTAGCAGGATTCCAGGCTCAAGCTTGGGAGATAAACACAGCCTTGGAACCTTTAAGGGCACAAAAGAAAGGAGAGCAGGAGATTGCAAACCAGAACAAACTGAGAGTAGTCTAAAACTATTCTAGCAATAAATGTGAAAATACCAAATGGTCCTCAAGCTATCAGAACTCTCCACACATATGCCCCCCCCCCCCGTTCATAGCACTGCTTCACAATGGAATTGTAGAATGAAAATTATCCATACTGCTTTGCACAAGAAAGGAGTCAGAAGGCAGGAGATTATAGACATGTTGTTAGCAGCTAGCTTTGGTCTAAACCACTGAACCTCTTGAGCCTGCCAATCAGAATGCCGGTGGTTCGAATCTGCACGAAGAGGTGAGTTCCTGTTGCTCTGTCCCAGCTTCTGCCAACCTAGCAGTTCACAAGCATGCCAGTGCAAGTAGATAAATAGGTACCGCTGTGGTGGGAGGGTAAATGGCGTTTCCGTGTGCTCCGGTTTCTGTTACAATGTTCCGTTGTGCCAGAAACGGTTTAGTCATGCTGGCCACATGACCCGGAAAGCTGTCTGTGGACAAACAGCGGCTCCCTCGGCCTGAAGCGGGATGAGTGTCGCAACCCCATAGTTGCCTTTGACTGGACTTAACCATCCAGGGATCCTTTACCTTTTTTCTTTTTAACCAGTAAAAGATGGGCATGAAGTCGGTAGTTCACCTTTGAAGTGGAAGCTGAGCAAAGTGAGCTGAGCAGCAACATTGGCAAGTTGTAACTAGCTACGTTTGATCTTGGCTTTACACTCTGATCCACCATGCTGGCAGTTGCTCTACATTTTGAAGTGTGCTGTCTTCTTTTCCATCAACCTCAGAAACAGCAGCATGTTACTTAAGTAGTGGCTGCATTAGAGAACACCTGAAATAACCATTTAGCCTGCCTTTGCATACAAATAAAAATGATTACCGTAGTTTCCCACTCATCTCATTCCATTTCTCCAGCAGTGTGTTGTTTGTGGTTTTTGCCACTGTCTGTTTAGAAGGCAGTTCTTAAGCTGTTGCTTAAAGCCCTCTTCGGAGCTGGACGGTGTGGCACGCTTGCCCATGTTCAGGTGTCACCACACTACAGCTCTATAGATAAACTCTTTGACACTAGCTAGTGAAAGGAGTATCTCTTACGTTTTATTTTAACATTCTGGCATGGTTGTTAGCTTTATGAAATCCCTTCTGAGTCATCGTCCAAGCACTGAAGAGAGAAGGTCGAAGCCATTTCCCCTTCTTTAGGGAGCATGATCTCAAAGGTGAATGCAGAGGGAATGCCTTTACAGCCCCAGAAATGCATGTGCATAATAATGGATACAGCGGCTGGATGTACATGAGTACATCTAGGAAATCAGGCCAGAGCTCACACCCAATAAACTCCAGGATTCCCCCACAGGAACTGCATCAGGAAGCTGGAAAGGAGTTATTTTACCTGTGCTTTGAACCTATCCAAAAGTCTAGTTGGAAAAAAGAGCTATAAGTGTGAACTGACCAAGTCATAGCATAAGTCTTGCATCTATCACCTTGACCATGACTCTAGCAATTGCTAATGCATGCTGGGGTGCTTTTCTGTGATACTGTGAGCCCTTCTCAGAGCCTGACTGTATGCCCCGATTTCTTGGCTGTGAAATGCCACAAACTGAGCTGCCCTCAGGTGTCTTTCCTGATTGTTCATAGAAAGCTCTGAAATCCTCTGCTGCAGAAGAATGTGTGATCTTCGATGAATGAATATGAGAGGATGACTAGAATGATGATGATTGGTGGGGCTCACACCTCTTTTTCATCTTGCCAACCTGTGCTCAAAAAAAACTACTTCCCCCACCTCAGCTCTGACTGCAGCTCTCTAGGAAATTCTCCACTTGATTTTCTCCCCTTGAGTGCTGTTAATAGAGGCACGTTGGAGGGGAGAGAGGTTTAAAAAAAATAATGAAAGAAAGAACAGGCTGGCAGCGACAAGTAACCAAGTGCCTGTTCTTTTCCACATTCCTTAAATCCTGGCCCCAGCTGATTAATCACAGAGTCAGGCTGCTCTGAGCTTATCACTTTCCTTAATAGCTGAATAATTTAAAACCTCTGTTTGCTGGCGTCTTAATTGCTTTTGCATTAGACACGAGGGCCACCATGAATGCAGAATGGGACCAACCCCAGTAGGGTCTTTCTCCCCCCCCCCCCACTTCATTCAATGTCTCTTTGGAACTGGCTTAGAGGGGAGAAACTGGGATGTGGTTCCTAAAGGGGATGCAGGCAATTTATTTCCCATCTGCTGTGGGTGGCCAGAGGGACAAATGCACTTCATGGTGCACTGACTCTTATTCTTCAGAAGGCTTTGATATTCTTCATGCCTGGAATATAATTTTCATCCAGTCAGGGGGTGGGTGGGTGTTTTACTTGTGGATTTGTGGAGTGGCTTCACATGAGCAGGGTATGACAGTGTGCATATCTGCAAGGTGCTAAGGGACAACCCAAAGCTAGTCTTCAGTCTCAATAGTACAATTGAGTTCATATTCCTAATAACTGGTGTGAGTGGCATGAGGAGTTCATCGTTCCTTTTGCTTATCTGTGTGTATCACATGCTACAAAAGAAGGCAAAAAAAAACCTCTGCACTGATCTAATTGTGTAAACACTACTGGGACTGGGTTTGTCTCCATTTTTGAGGAAGAAATGACAAAATATTGTCAATTTAGTCTTATTCTAGTCCTATTTGGGGATTTTTCTGTGCTATTTATTGAATCTGATGGGACAGATAATGTCATGATTTACACCAGGGGTCAGCAAACCTTTTCAGCAGGGGGCAGGTCCACTGTCCCTCAGACCTTGTGGGGGGCCAGACTATATTTTGAAGGGGGGAGAATGAATGAATTCCTATGCCCCACAAATAACCCAGAGATGCATTTTAAATAAAAGGACACATTCTACTCATGTAAAAACACGCTGATTCCTGGACCATCTACGAGCTGGATTTAGAAGGCAATTGGGCTGGATCCAGCCCCCAGGCCTTAGTTTGCCAACCCATGATTTACACCACCTGTGACGCATTAAAACCAACACCCAAGTATGAGCTAGTTCCCAGTATTACAGATAAATACATTTGATGATGTTTAGTGATGTAGACACATTCATAGGTGTTACTCGTGAAGTTATTAACATGGCTGGTCTTCCTACTAGTTCAGTTGTAGCACTGGTAGTAATGGCAAGGTGTGGTCATGAATACACTTGATGCAATTCCTGTGCAGCTGCTTCTTGCGAAAGGACTGTTGACAGTTAGCCCAACAATCAGGGATAATGAGCATTGTCAATCATAATTCTTCAACTGGAATTATCAACAACTCAGCAAATTATTACCATCTCAACAGCTCCATCAATTGGGCTGTGTAGAAAGAAGTTCCGCACCTCTGTGGCCATATAGCTTTGTGGAAGCATCTTGTGTGTGTGTTCTTTCTAAATTACAGAGAAGGGATACATCTGCCCTTTGGTGTCCAAATTCTAGGCACACTGATCTTGTTTTCTTTTTGTTTCTTGCAGCCACAGTAATCCTTAACGAACTCAACTGGACTGACGCCTTGGAGGATGTATTTGTTGAAAACCGAAAAGAAGATCCATCTCTGCTATGGCAAGTCTTTGGGAGTGCCACAGGCGTGACGCGCTTCTACCCAGGTTTGTGCCATTCTAAAGTGAAAGAAGGGGAAACCTACTGATATGGGCCTGAGCAATGACACCACAATTATACATGTAATGTGTCTGGTGTAGTTGGAGTAGAGCAAGTGGCAGGGACAGCTTTCCCCACTGTGTCTTTGTCCTTGAATATTAGTCCTGCTTAGATTTCACTACTGGGTTCAGTACTAACAGGAGCTGCTTAGGATGGAGAATAGTGATAGCTACACATCCCTTCCTTTCCTGTCTTCCCATTCCATCCAGGATTTCACAATATGCACCAATGGCTAGATGTGATTAGTGTGATTTGTGGACCACAATCCTCTGCCTCTACAACTGCATGTACCCCTCCCCTCAATAGCATCCATATGAATTCATCCTCACTGGCCTGTAGTATTGTTTCTTGTTGCCAGATAACACCAGGGGCGGACTTTGGTAATCTTTCATAATATGCAGGGGCAGAGGAAGGGGGATGCAGGGGTCCTGAAAGAGACATGGTGGCTTGGGCACGTGCAGGCTCCACACTGCCCAAATGGTCCACCCACTGCCTCCCCCCCCCCCCCAGCTGTAGGGCGGCTGAGTGGGAAGAGGCAGGGAGACTCCGGAGGCCCCGCAGTGCACCCTGCCCCTGGGCACGCCTCCCCAGGCACCCAAGAAGCTTCCTCCCTCGCTGATAATATGGCACCCTGTGCAAGGCCAAATTTTGGCTCCCCTAAATGGATCTTCTTGATTATTGATCTTCTCAATTTTGTGTCCCTTCAGCTGGGTGCCCTATGCAGAGAAACCACCTGCATCAGCCTAAATTAGCCACTGATGACACTTTTTGCATAATCAGCTCTGTTGCCATTGACTTGTAGCAGGTGGGCTTCCACATGTAGCCTTTGCTGCCTTCCTTCCCCACTGTTTGTATTTCCCTGTATGGGCATCAGCTGTGCTACTTCTAATGTTACTTCTAATTGTCTCTTCCAATTGAAGCCACTCCTTGGAGGATGCCCAATAAGATTGACCTGTACGATGTCCGACGAAGACCTTGGTAAGTGAAGCATAAAAGAGTTGCACCGAAGTAGGTGGATCCTGGGTTGCATACCACAGGAACAGTGGTCTCAGAGTTGATAACAGGGGGGCTCTCATTTAAAATGTAGAGTTAAGCACACCTAAGCACATTCAACTAACTTTTACTCACCATAGTCCCATTAAAATTTATGATCATAACTAATTTAGGTCCATTAATTGTAAAGGGTTTACTCTGAGTAAAACTTAGTTGACTACACCCATGCATGTTTTTCAAATTACAGTTGCACCTGTTCTTCCACCTCTTACTCTGGTGCTAGCTGATCTTTAAAAGTGCTTCACTCTAGCAAACTGTATTCAGTGTTAAGCCTTAACTAAAGTGGAACAGCTGAGCCACCACGACTCGTGTCAGCAGAGCAGTGCATGCACACGCACACATGATACCTGCTGAATTGCACAATCCAGGCTAGAATTATCTCAGCCTGCTCACTTGGTCCAAGGGACCATCTATGGAAAAAGGTGGCAGTGTGTAGAACCGAATGATGAAAATGTTTTGGAAGGCCTGTAAACGCCATCTTGGTAGTCAAGATAACCCTGAGACTAATTGTTCGTTGCTGCAAGAATGGCCGCACATGCTTTGATATATGCTGATTGGCTCGCTTTGATTGTATATTTATCTGTGGGTTGCATAGGTAGTTAGGCGAGGGGCGGCTTCTCATACTGGCTGGCTGTCAGCTGCTCCCCTTTCTGGAAGTTGGAAAGGGCTATTGATGCCAGCTTTCATAGCTTGCTTTATGTATAAGTAATGCTTAAATGATTTCCTGCGTGCGGGAAAGTCGTGAGAACTGCTTGCTGCTTCAGCATCCATCCTGAGCCTATAAAGGCAGCAGGGCACTGCAGGTAAGTTTACACATTTCTTTAATAAAGCACTAGAACTGGCACTTTTGACATGTTTCTTTCATATCCCTGCATCAGACTAGTTGTGCAGGCCCTCCTTTGGGCCTGCAGATCAAGACAGGCAAGCAGCCATTCCTGCGAAAACCAAGAATCGCCACCCCACCCTACCCCCAGGTACCAGATCTGGAGGAATGGCTCAGAAGGCTGGCACTGATGCTCCCCAGCAAAGGCACCCTTCTCCCTCTACCTAATGGTATGGCTGAATAGCATAGTATTCATCCATAGCTGTGATATTGGATGCACAGCTTCTGGGAGAAGCAATAGACTCACAGTGGAGAGAAGGCTTTGTCATGGAAGGACATCTTCTTCTCACTGGGCAAAAACGTGTAAGCAGAGCTGAGAGGAAATGCTGCAAAGAACTAGAAATGCTGGAAGCGCTTGAAGGGAGGGAAGGCTGAAACACACAGCACCTCGTGGCGCAGATGAGCACTCTGATTTGTGAAATGCCAAAACGGCAAAGAACGGAGGGGGGAAAGCCACACACACACAAAAAGTAATGCGCCCACCCAAAGCTAGTGCTGTTATTGCCTGTGCAATTACTGTGCTAAAGGTGATTGCCTGCGTGTTGCAGACAGCTATTTGAGGCCACGTAATTCCCCCACTCCCACACATTCCATTTCCTGGCAACAACGTTAAGTGCTAGAAAAGTGCAACATCTTCCTCACCATAAAAGTGCTGCCTGGAGTGAATGCATCTACATCCCCTTCAACAAGGGAGCATCAAGTGTGCATTTATTCATTGTGCAAATAAACGAGCATCTGAACAGGCCTTTGGAGCAGCTGTCTCAGAAAAGGGCCAGACCCTATTGGCTCTGGGTGGCACCTGGGTGGCAGATTATCCCATACTTGTTGGTTAAATGGTGGAGACCAGATACGAGCACAGAACGTCAGTCCCATGTGCTGGCCTTTAGAAGTGTGCTTGCAGGAGGTGGCACAGAGCCTCAGCGTTCTGCTTAGCAAAAGGCATTGCGGGTGGGGAGGGGATAACTCCTGAGTGCCTTCAAGTTTGTCTTCAACCTTTCTGCCCCTGTAAATTGTCTCAGCTACCAGAAACTAACAGAGCGTTCTGAGTAATGAAATGTAAATGAGCACAGTATGTTCAGCACTGCCACTACGAGGGTCTATTAAACTGGAGCGGGATTTACCCAGACCATGGGTGCATGGAGCCATCCAGCAGGCTCTCCCATTCCCTCCCATCTCCGATATCTTCTCTGTGTCTCTGCTCCCTCCTTCCCTCAACTAGTCTGTATGAAATTCCAGGTCTGTGAGCAGCCAGCTCTGTCCAATTTTCATTTCACACATCGTTGCCATTGGAAAATGGATACAATAACACAGGCAGAGGCATCCAAGCTGCGGCTCTCATCAGCTTCCTCCCCCTCCCTCCCTTTGTATATCTTTGGAGAGGAGAGGCAGAGGGGGTTAGATAGATAGATTATAACCTTAGATACAGATAAATGGGGCAGGGCTCTTCCGCCCTCCCCACTGAAGTTGCAATTGTAAATTTAGCCCTTATTCACAGACAGCTTTAGGTAAGGCTCTCATCTTCTGTAAGGGGGAGGGAGTAGAGAGAGAAATGGAAAAGGAAAAACAAATAACTCTCAAGGAGCAGAGCCAGAAGGACAGGAAGATAAATGTGGCACACGGCAACAGACTACATTTAAGTGAAAGCTGCAAGCGTCAATTTAGCCACACACCAAGTTAAGCATGATTGAATCAGTTACGATTAGCCCAGGTAAAAGGCACTAGCTTGGCAGCACTAATTATGCCTGTGCAAGTGCAGGGTGCTTAGGATTTAATTTTCCTCCATTTATTTTGGAGCTCTTGTATATGAGCAGAACAGGTATGGCTTTGCTTCGTACAGAATATTCATGTGTGCGCACGCTCTTAACATACACAGGGGGGTGGAAGAGAAATTACGGCGCCTTTGTTTTGTAGCATGCTGCTTTTAGATTGTAGGTAAACATTGTTCTTATTTTACATTGATTTTGCCCGTGTCCTAGATGGGTCTTTCTCTCTCTCTTTTTCCCATGGGGTGAATGACATTCCTTTTGTTGCCGGCATTTTCTCTCGCCCGACGGGCTGCTCAAACAAGTTCAAACAAGTATTTACCAGCCACGCAGAGGCAGTGGGGTGGGAATGGGGGATCTTGAGCAGGAAGCCCTGGCTGGGCAACAAAGAGAGAGAAAATATCTGAGTCGGAGGCACTTTTCTTTTTTCCCTTTAGCCTTCATATACATAAACAGCAGCAGCTCCTTTCAAGTCTGTCCTTTAAACTTCAGGTCCCCGCTTATCGGGAGACAGGCAAAGCACAGTTGCCACAGGGCTGCCTGCAGGATGGATAAGGCTCTCTCTGTGTGTGCAATGTGGGTCTGATCTTTTCCATTCTGCACATGCATTAATGCAACTGCATGGTGGTAGAGTTGAAAGCACAGGCACCTGGCAGAGAGGTCTCAAGAAGGGACTTATTTTGGTTCTTCTGCACATCACCTATGAAGAAAATGTTTTCTTTTAGCAGGTGGATCTTTGCACCTACCACTCAAAAGAGATGGATCTGAGTTTTTGAAACAGCTTAGCTTCATTCCATTTAAGCTCCAATGAAAGCTAAGGAGAGGGCCTTCTTGGTGCCTGCTCCCAGATTGTGGAACTCCTTCTCACAGGAGGCTAGGCTGCCCCCCCCCCTGCTTTCCCTTTAAAAAGTAAAGAGACCCCTGACCATTAGGTCCAGTCGCGACCAACTCTGGGGTTGCGGTGCTCATCTCGCTTTATTGGCCGTGGGAGCCGGTGTACAACTTCTGGGTCATGTGGCCAGCATGACTAAGCCGCTTCTGGCGAACCAGAGCAGCACATGGAAATGCCATTTACCTTCCCACCAGAGCGGTACCTATTCATCTACTTGCACTTTGACGTGCTTTCGAACTGCTAGGTTGGCAGGAGCAGGGACTGAGCAACGGGAGCTCACCCCATCACAGGGATTCGAACCGCCGACCTTCTGATCAGCAAGTCATAGGCTCAGTGGTTTAACCCACAGTGCCACCCGTGTCCTGTTTTCCCTTTACCAGCAAGCAAATAACTTTCTGTAGACAGACCTTTGGCCTCTAACTGGTTGTTGTGGCAGGATATTTTACTGGTGGGGTTGTTGTTATTATTATTTTCCTCTTGCTATGCTTTTAAATGTTTTGGTGTTTTGATTCAGTGCTGTTTTAGAGATGGTAACTTGTTTGTTTGTTTAACAAATATAACTGATCGGTGTGGGTTTTTAAAAACTGTATCCACTTTTCGTTCATGCTGCGAGCCTCCATGAGTCCTGCACTGGGATGGAAATAAATAAATGAGTACCCCAAGTTCTTGGACCTGTAGAACATCTGTCCCAGCACCGCAAGCCTTGACTAGCCATAAATATCTGTGGTCTTGAGCATGAATCTCTCATAACCACTCTCCATAAGGAAATGTGGGCTAGGCCCTATTACAAGGATGGGAAACCTATGGCCTTCCCAGATGTTGCTAGACACCAACTCCCATCCAACCCAGCCAGCCAGCAAAGCCACTGATGATGTGAGTTGTAGTCCAACAACAGCTGGAGGGCCACAGGTTCTCCGTCTGTGCCATATGGGGTAAGCTATCACCTTCCACCTGTAGTTATTTAATTTGTTGGAAGCCACCCAGAATGGCTGGGGCAGCCCAGTCAGATGAGAGGCATATAAAATATTAGTAGTAGTAGTATCTTCTGCGTGTGAACATGTAATTTGTCTGCATTTGTGTTTATATTTGCTTAGAAGACAAATGACCCCAGAAGATCTATAGGCAGCCACATGAATGGAGCACTTGGCATATACCACATATTGTAAGGCACCAAACTAGATGCTTCCTCTTTTCTAAAAAGTGAAAACCGCTTTTAAAAAAACATTCCTTCTTTTAAGAGCACACTAAAGAAATTGCCTTTTCTGAGAAACTGCTGCCTAGGAGCCATAAATAAATACCTCCCCGGTTTACCTTTCACTGTGGTCTGTTTCATTTTATGTGCCGTTCTAACAGAAAGACATCTAATGCAGTTATTTGTGGAGCTGCAGCTTCCTGCAGATTTTGTTAAAGAACCTTGACAAAGATGGCATATTGCGGCCTCTGTTCTGAAGGCCTCCACTCTGGCACAGTGCAACACAGATATTTTAAGCCAAGGCTAGCTTTATCAACACCATCCTTGGAGGTGCCGCAAAACAGGTTCTAGGAGACAGCAGATCATTTTCTCTGCCACATCCTGTTGCTCAGCTTCTCTAGGGGAGGGGGTGTACATAGTGATTGGTTGAAGGAAAAAATAAGTACGGGGCTGAGGTGATTATTTGACTTTGAGACCGAGTAGAATATGGCTTGGTTCAGATTTATTGTTCAGCTGCAGGCTACTCTCATGGGATCTCTGGCAACCTCATCCTGTGTGGAAAATCAAGGAAGGGCTCTTAGGACCTCTTTTCTACTGAGCATGTGAATGGGATGTGTGAATCATATTGTTGCATGAATGATGTGTGAATGCACCAAGAGTGTGTGAACCGTGGGGAGGGGGGAGTTGTGTAAATGGATTTGTCTTGCGTGGAGAGCGCATGTGAAATGATGCATAAGTTTACAAATAATAGGCACCAGCGAAAACAGAAAACAATTATTCAACTGTTTATTTTCACTGTATATTCACTTGTCTTACAATCTCAGACATCAGCTGACCAGATGGGCAATTTTACTTTAAGCCATGCTGTGTCACCTCCTTGACAAATAGCGTTGAGTGCTTGCAATGATTGGACTTCCTTTGTCAGAAAATTAATGACTCTGCCACTCTGGTTAATTGTTGATGAGTGTTCCACATTAATTATTAACTTTCCTCAAGTTATTAGGGATAGAGCAGAGAGAAGACTGACAGGCCTTGCATTCCATTATGATACTAAGGCCTTCATTGAATCTCGGTGGAGGGGGATTAGCTGGGCCATAAGAGCAAAAGGGACAGTGACAAACCAACAGCAGACAGCTGCCGCCCTGCCCCTAACCTCATTCTCTGCTCCTGTTTCAAGTGGTGTTAGTTATCATTAATAATCAAGTTTCTCTCCCTGCCTGCTGTCCTAACCTTCTTACCTTATATTCCTGCATTGCATGGGGTTGGATTAGATGATCCTCACAGACCCTTCCAACTCTAAAATTCTACGATTCCATGATACACCACCAACCCCAGAGGTTAAGCTCACTCTGCAATCTCTGACCAACCGTCAACACTCTCTACACATTCTGGTGTTAGCCTACTGTGTGACTTATTTGCAGTCTTAAGTGTTTTAAGCAGAAATATTTCTAGTGCATTGTATGTTTTCACACCAGTGACGCTGGGAAAACAGCAAGGAGAACTCACACAACATAAGAATTGTGGATTTGATAGAGTGCAAAATGATCTGGATCTGTCTCTAATTGAAATGGGATTGGCTCAGTCACATGAAACTGAATTAAGGTCTGATCTGATGTGGACAACCTTAATTCCTTTGCACTGTTTTATGGAGGTTCTCTGTGGTAAATATGACAGAAATAACTTCCTCTTCCCCTGAAGCATAATATGCACACAGGGGAACATAATCCAGTTTTTCTGTTCCTGTTTAAACTACATTTATTTTCATCTGGTTTTATCTTCCCCAGATACAACAGAAGAGCCAATTCTGCGAACTCCAGAATCAGCCTAATGTTACAGGGCAGGGCAGAGTTAAATTACAGCCGTACCAGAAACAGAGTTGCTCTCTCTAAGCCAGACTTGCTGTGCTGGTATCCTTACTTCCATCTCAAATCTGGGCAGGAGCACATTTGGTGTCAGTGCTGTGTCTGTCCGTTGTAATAACTTAGGAACATCCTTTTATACAAAATTATAAACATAGCTTTGAACTCCTGGTTTCAGTGGTTGCCGTAGCTCTTTTTCTTGCTTAAATTCAACAGGCAGGACAAATTATTTCTCCAGATCAAACATTTCTTAGAGCATTCGCATGATGAAGGAGTTGCTTGCTGCCACCCCCACCCCCCTTCATCTGTGTTAAGCAGTATGAACCTCCACACAAACTGCCTGATCATGCAGAAGCCCTGCTAATGGAATTTCTCTCCCTCAGAAAAACGAAGGAAAGGAATCATGCAAAGGTTGTGCAGAGGTTTCCATGCAATCAGGCAGCTGCATGAAGGCCATACATTGTCTCAGGGGTGCTATTCTTCTACCATGAAAGCAGCCCAGGTTACATACGTCCTTTGGGGCTACATCAAAAACCTTGGGCAGCGTTTGCTTCTATGATTCCGGGTGAACTCCCACAGGGTCTGTGGCACTGCAGTCTGGTCCCAGAAGGGGACAAACACAGGGAAGGCATGGTGAGGAGGTCTGTTTCATATACCATCGTGCATGAAGAGAGTGCAATGTGTTTCTTTGCCGCACATGAAGCATAAAGCCCCGCATCACACCGAAAGAAAATATAATCACTCCCAATTAGATAACATTAGTAATTGGGATTAGCAATCAAAGGCTGTCCATTTGCAAGCAATTCCCAGTAATGCTGAGTAATTGACAGTAATTAAGCACTAATTAATTCATGCTGGGACTGATCCTGTTTGAGCCAGCCAGTGCCACCAAATCTCCCTCTAGCTTCTTTGAAGGAGGGATCAGGCTCTGTGTAGACATCGGAGGAAACATCAGCCAGTTATGTCTCAAGCTTTACTTATAATTTAACAGCATAATGAATTTTTAACACAGCTAAGTGGAGTTTCCCTTACCTGAACCCTCCTCTAATGCACTCATATTAGATAAGAAGTAAATGAGGTAATTTTAATCTGTTTTAAGTATTTTAACTTTTGTATGTTTTAAAGGAGGGTTGTAATTTTTTCTTGATTTTATTGTCTTTTTGTAAACCTCTTTGAGGTTTTTTACAGTCAAGGAGTATAGAAATGTTATGAAATTAATAAATGAACTATTGAGGGTCAGTGCTCAGGCAACTGTAGTTCCTAGGAAATAAATAACACATAGTAATAGACAGCACTGCAAGGGTGGGTAACACCTGTCCCTCAAAACTACTCTTCTCCCTTGCTCCTAGCATTTCTGAATATTCATTTCTGAATATTCATGACACTGACACTCTTCCAAATATTAGGAGGAAGTCCATTTGTCCTCCTCCTCCTCCCTCTTTGCAAGGATGAAGACATATGGAAATGTGTCACCAGTGCTCAGCATGTGGTCACAAAGATGCACATCTTCATAAGGTGTCACCACTCTAAAGGAAGTCTCTTCAGCTCAGGTGTGGCAACTCACCCACCTGTCCTGTTGGCAGTATGGGATTAGCCAGTCACTCCATTAGAAGCTGAGCAGATTTGGGAGGGGGAGGGGGCTTCTAAGAATTGGCTATAAGATAGACTTGTTTTCACCTAGTCCATATTATATGAATGGTGTAAATAAAGTTTATTTGATTAAATTGACTTTACCTGTGGTCATAACTCTCAGGTGTTGAAAGTAACTAAGTTGGTAAGTTAGGCTCCTGTCAGGCTTCAGGAAATTGGCTTCCTCCCCCATGGCAGGGAACAAAGGATCAAACGAAAGTAACATCTTACCAGTTAGAATCTTTAATAATCACAGTGGGAGAACAAAGAACACATCTCCTAGAAGGGCAGTGCTCCCAATTAAGGGTCACTCCCCCCTCCGTCCCTATTAATCTATGTCACTCCTACATTTTGTAATCTGAGTTTATAACCTCTGCGCTTTCTGTTCTGACACTTTCTGAGGTCTCCATGACTTTGGAGAAGGGGGGGGTGAATACTATCTAGAGACTGTGAACCTGTTAACTCTCTCTCTTCTAGTGTTTCTTCTGCTAGCTGTTCCCTTTCCAGTATTTCCCAGCTTCTGCTTTCTGAACTATGCCCTTCTGCAACCCACTGTTCCAAATCTATACTGTCCTCCTGCTCCTGGGAAGATCCAGGATCAGGATCAGGAGGAGGGGGTGGCTCCCACTATTCTTTCTCAGTGCAGCCCTCCTCAGCACGGTCCCTGACAGCTGGCCTGGTGAACACCCTGAGATGTCCAGTAGATTGAGGGGTGATGTTTCAACCTACATCTCATTGCTGCCAAGTTGAAGAGAATGGGCTTGGCCACACTTCCCATGCCAAAAAAGCACAGCTCCAAGCGGTTTTTCACTTGACGTGCACTCCTTTCCCAGGGAAAACCCACTCTTTAGTACTAAATTGGAGCAAACGTCAATCTGGATAAAACCTAAATTGCCATTTGCTCCAACTGACAGCTAAAGAGAGAATATTTAAGTATTGCTAGTATCTAGTGGTACCAACCAAACTATATTTTTTCCCATATGGCAAATAGTAGATTCAGGAATGATTTAGATCAGAAAACTGACACTTGGTCCCCCAGTGCAGCTTCCCTGATCAACTCAGGCTCCTGCCAGTTGCTTTAGACTAAGGAAGAAACACTGGAGATCTTACAGATTGCTCTATCCCTTGTCTAGTCTGACACTCAGTGTAGCTTTGAGTATGTTCCACGTATTGTAGGAGGAGTTCAACTAGCGAGTCTTATCAATGGAGGAAGCCCAGCAGAATGACTTCCACTTGCATGATGCTCCCACCCCCCAAAACTGGCTAAGCATCAAGTCAGTAGAACCCCTGAAAAAGTACTAGGGGCAAGGAGAGTAGGGACCATTCCATCTAGAAAGCTGAAATGCTTGTCCTGATGGAATGATCGCCTTAGCGTGACGTCAAAATCCTCCCTTGGACTTTCTGTGCACACATTGCTTTGTGCATGTTGTGTGCCATTTCTGGCTGGGTTTTTTCCTCCGTCTCCATGCATTTCTGGACTCTGATGGAGAGTGCTCTAATGGAAGGTAACTCAGCTTGGCAGGCAAGCAGTACTACTGTATGCTTCTCGGTCCATGAGCAACTTTCCAGAGGGTGTCTTCTGTCACGTAAAAATGAGGAAGCTGTAAAAAGAGGGATGAGCTGAGTGTAAGAGCGAACTAGAGTGTGAAAAAGAATACATATTCTTGGACTGTCAGTTACTTTTGAGCATCAAAAGGAAAAATGTGTCCCCTAGAGCCACCGTTCCTGATTGTCACCCCACTCCACTGAATTTGCACACATTCACCCCTTATTACCCTGAGGAAGTGGTTAAGCTGGGGAGCATGTTACAGGATTCAGCTGAAAGAAAATCTACCAGACAGGCTACAACGTGTGTGGAAACTGGAGCAGCCTTTTAAATGGAGCTCAGTAGAATGATGGTCCCACGTTGTTCTTTGGAGCAGAAATCAGGCCACATTGTTAGCGTGTGGAAAAGATATATACTAATAACTTGGCTAACAGGTGGCCATGCTGCTGTATTCTCCTCATCCTGCTTCCTATTAATCTTCCCAATCCCATCCACCTTTATTGGTTCCTTAGGGCCTGCTCATGGTGTTCCATTATTATACAACTCTTCTTACTATCACCCAGTCATGGCTCTAGTTTTGAGGTGGCCCTCAGCCAAGTGCCTTCAGGTGGGTGCCCAGTCTGGTGGCAGCAGTGAGAGACATCCATTTTGGAAAAACTTGAGTGTGAGGTTATGCTGGAAAAACACAGTAAAACTGAATAGTGAGGGAGTGAGAATCAAGAACTATTATCTGAGTAAGCTGGTTCCGCAATAGTTAATTTCTCTATAGTTAATTCCCCTATTGTTAAAAATAATACCGTAGTTAATTTTTATATTGTTCACAACATTTCACAACAGAACTGTTCACAGTACATTGTCCTCACTACAGAAATACACACACACACCCATAAAACCCCAGGTACGTTCCTAAATAGTTTACACTTTTATAGATAGATAAAGCCCAGAACATGTGTGTGCATGTGTGCACAGGGCTCCCATTCACACAACAGCTTTTTCCACATAGTTTGCCATCATAGATAGCTTAGGCAAGGGGTTCTCAACCTTTTTATGGCCCAGTGGACATGGATAGAAATCTAAGAAACTAGATTGGGGACCACCCACTTCACAGTAGAAAAACTGTTGATGCTCAGAACCAACCCAAAAAAACAGGGCAAACACCTACAAACACACACACAAAAGAAACCCAACTAAAACACAGCAGGCAACACTTTGTCACCAACATTGAAAGACCATGTTGAGTGCCAAAGGGTTAATGCCATGGTACCCTCTGGGGACCCCAGAGTTAGACTGATAAACTAATTACTGATGCAAAGTGGGTCAGTGAGACTCTTGGTAGAACGAGGGGTTGAACTCAGGTCTCTCATGTTTGTATGTGTATTCATTTCCATATTTTCACATGACATAACAAAATGGAAAAAAGGTCAAAACAAACAAGGAAAAACCATAACATATAGCCAGATTTAATGTACACTGTTTTAAAAATGGATGTCATTTTAAAAGATTTTATTTGCTGTTTACAAAGGAAGGTGCTCTTTTCTCCTACCAATTGCTAAAAATATCCTAATCAGGCTTGGCCTTTGAAAGCATCAAGGGCTGGGGGAATAAAATCATAACATATACGCCTGTGTCAGCACAATCACCGCTACTAAAAAGGGATTGTGATTATGGAAGAGTTTTGCATTTAGAACTCGTTAAGCTGACACAGTGTTGAGTGGCAGTCAGGTCACTATAAGTTTCTTTGGAGAGCTATGCCAAAAATACCCTCTCACTTTCATAGGCCCAGGTGCAGGCCACTAAAGGTGGGGCAGGGAAAGCATTTTCTGTATTTTTCAGAGGGGGCAGGAGGAAACAATGAAATTTTCAGAAAGGTGAAGTGCTTCACTTGAAAAGTGACAACAGAGGTTTCCCTTCTCCCTCCTTCCTTCCTTCCTTCCTTCCTTCCTTCCTTCCTTCCTTCCTTTTACTTTTGCTTTTCTTTTTTGCTGTAGCAGTGTTTGCAGCGCTGTTTCCCACAATACTTCCTCTGAATGGTGTTACGTCATGATTGAATGCCATTTTGGTATATTGTTTTGGGGGAGCAGATGTTTCCCCTTCAACACCACTCCAGGAATGACACCACATTGCAACACAGGGGTTTATTTATGTAATTCCTAATCTGAAACAGCTCTTCATTCATTGCCATAGCAGGTTACAATTTAAAACAAATATGTCATGCAGTCGGTCACGACTGGACCTAATGGTCAGGGGTCCCTTTACCTTTACCTTATGTCATGCAGTACTCAAGGACAGATAGTTTCGACCAGCCAGCTAAAATAAACATGAAGACCAGTCCCTCCAAGTGACCCCGTTTTCCAGGGACTGTCCCTGATTTGATATTTTTCTGCCTCCAAAAAGTACTTTCCCACCCCACCAACCCCAATTCGCCTCTCACGACTCTCCTCAAAGTTCCACGAAGAAAAGCTTTTGAGGAATACTTTGGCTCAGTCTCCACTTTCCCTTCTTCTCCTTTGCTTGCTTTATCTGGTTCACGTATGTTCTTTATTTGTGTGTCTGTAATTATTAAAACATTGGCTATAAAATTATCCACTTACATTAACCATATTGAATGCTCTGCTCTCATAGCTCATGCCTTGCCTTGCTCTAGAAGTTTGTGGTCAGAATACATTGCTTTTCCGTCTCTCTCTCTGCTCAAATTCTTGGGATAAAGCTTGGGGACCATTAATGAAATCCCCAAGGCTCGCCTCTGATTCAGCCAAATCTTCTGCCTCATGTGCCTGTGGCTATATATGCTAGCAGGCTAAAATGTACAGAACTGCTTCTGAAGCACTCCTTGCTTCAGAACCAGTTGAATGGGCCTTGAATAGGCTTCTCTTCAGCCAGAAGAATGACCATAGAACAACACTCTTCTTCTAACTGGTGCCTTGTATTTAGAATGTAAGAAGACCCCTGCTAGATCCAGCCAATGGCCCAGCATCCTGTTCTCATGGTGGTCAACCAGCTGTCTATGGAAACCCTCAAACAGAACGTGGACGCAAGAACACACTCCCCTCCTGTAGTTTCCAGCAACTGTTAGAACCATGCTGCCTCTGACAGTAAATGCAGACCATAGAAGCCTCTGATAACCTCATTCTCCTCTTTGCCTATTCCTATTTTAAAGGCATCCATGTTGGTGGCTATCATGGTACATTGTGGAGTGAATTCCATAGTTTAATTATGCAATTCATGGAGGGGTGCTAGAACATGCCTGCATACTTTGTTCCCCACCAAGCTGAACACACCTGACCGTCTATGCACGGCAATGCACCGGAGACTCTGTAAACCTTCTGTTTTTGATGCTTCATTGTAGGTACAAAAGAGGGTGGGGGCTGCCATGCACCCAGCAAGCCATAATATATTGTTCATGGGCTGCATTTAGCTTGGCAGGTCAGAAGTTGTGCAAGCCTGATTAGAATCACTGCAGCATACTTCATTCTGATTTCAATTGTCAGGATGAAGTTCTGGGAGTACTAGGATGATGAACCCAGTATCCATTTCTGCATAATTTGCTCACATGCTGTATGCTGGTCTTAATAGGTGTGCCATGTTAAAGATTGGCCTTGTTGAAGCAAAATGCTTCTCCTCCCTTTCCCTTCATTTCTGCGAATTTCCTGAATGCAGACTGCAGACTGCCAGGGCATTGAATGCAGGTGGTTAGCATGGGAGTGGCTTATTGCATAAAAGGAGTGGGGAGAGGCATGGACATGGGGGTAAAGGTGGAAACAGGGCTGCAGAATGGAGCTGCAGAATACGAGAAAGATATGGTTTCAGGTAAGGGGTTGGGAAGGTGAAAAGCAAGCTTAGTACTTGTATCGGGCAGTTAGGGGAAGTTTGAGGGAGTTAATGGGGGAATTGCAAGGGGGTTGGTAGGCAGAGCAAGCAGGCGTGCAGTCCCTAGTAAACCTAGATTTCCTTTCTCTCTACAGTGGTACCTCGGGTTAAGTACTTAATTCATTCTGGAGGTCTGTTCTTAACCTGAAACTGTTCTTAACCTGAAGCACCACTTTAGCTAATGGGGCCTCCTGCTGCTACCGCACCGCCGGAGCACGATTTCTGTTCTCATCCTGAAGCAAAGTACTTAACCTGAGGTACTATTTCTGGGTTAGCGGAGTCTGTAACGTGAAGCATATGTAACCTGAAGCGTATGTAACCTGAGGTACCACTGTACTAACATTAGATGTACTTCAGTAGTGCATTTCTTTTTGTCATCTCTGAAGAATCTGAATATTTCGTGATGGAAAACAAAGCCTGTAGTTTAATAATCTCACAGACGCTTTATTGTACATTATGTATAAGTTTGATTTCACAGTAATATTTTATAGATGTAGAGAACATGTCAATCTCTGACCACAAAAAACCCCAGCAAGTACATTTATTGAATTAACTTCACAGGTATTATAGAAAATGTGTGTTTCGGAGTTATAGCTGATAGATTGTTATTAAAAGAAATACATGGATTTATCTGCCAAATGTTAACATAGCAATTAAATGATCAAATCATTTTTACATTATGTGTGGGGTTTTTTTCAAATGCCACAGGCTTTACCTGTGACTGAACTATACGCATAGTTACATAATAAGAAAAATATTCATTTATTAAGTACAGTATTTAAATGTTTACAAAATTGCTTAATAGCTAACACAGTTGTTTGTGAGGCAGAAATTCTAGTGGTAAATATTGAATAATAAACGAAAGAACACTGGTGGCTAACTTGCCTTTAGCCATATGCCAAAACTGGCCCCCTAGATGTGCTGCCTCAGCCTGCCAAATGGCGTGCCTGCCATTTTTGTGGTGCTCTGTGGGATCATCAAGGCTGTTGGATGCCTGGTTCTCACTTTATCTGTGTCTTTCCTTAATGCAGGTACATTCAAGGCGCCTCATCCCCAAAGGACATGGTGATCATCGTGGATGTGTGAGTGTCTTTCCTCAAAAGCAGCCACTTTCAGTGACATTTGTACCTGCTCAGTCCAAAGGCCACGATTTATCCTATAATTCTATGTCTTACTGTAAAGTCTGCTATACTTCAAAGATATGTGGGGGTCCAGGGGTTGTCATGGGGCCCAGCTCAGAAACCAGGGAGGGGTTCTTCAAAATGGGAGGGCAGTGGATTTTAATTTTTAAAAAATGTTTTCCCCTGTAGTCATAAAGTGGTGGCATGAGCTGTTTCTTCCTTTTATTGACAGGAGTGGCAGCGTTAGTGGCCTGACACTGAAACTGATGAAGACGTCAGTCCATGACATGCTCAACACTCTCTCAGATGACGACTATGTCAATGTGGCTTCAGTGAGTGTCTAATTTGTGGTTGGCAGAACAAGAGGCAGGTGGTGGAGGTAGAATGAAAGATGTAGGAAATGAAAGTGGTGAAGGCTTATGTGGCTTCATGGCACCTAATATCCCCCATGGATATCAGTGGTGATACACACACACATCCCTCTAGGTTCCCAGTTGTTTCAGTTCCAGTCAGTGATCTTTAGGATAAAGATGAAAAATTAGGAAGAAACAATTACTATTTTTGAAAGGAAAATGCATGTAAAGTAAGAGCCTTTGCAGATCTGCATCCTGTGATCCAAGACTGGTTTTCATGATGTAGAATCTATTATATTTAAGAACAAAATTCCAGTCCGTACCCTCACTTGAGGATAGCTTAGAGCTGTAAAAATCAGATTCAGCACCTAATACACTTACCTTGGGGACTTTGTTGTGTGCACACTCTATTAGTTATGTCTCGTAGTATATATTGTTGTTTAGGAAAGAGATAAATCGAGTGGCACTAATTATATTGTAGCCTTTCTTTCTTGCTAACCAGCACACCATAATTGTTATGCAGATAGATCTGCGGTATAGACAACTAACCTCAGTGCTCCTCTGTGCTATGAGACAGTGGATTGCTGAGCTACTAAATAACTGTAACGGAGATGAGAGCTGTGTGTACAAGTCTATAAGGTATCGTTACATGGTAATTTCTATGTAGCATAGTTTAAGTGCCCTCTAATTGCAGTCTTATTTCCTCACTGGAAAAGAACCGAGTGTGGCAGTAAAGATGCATGGGTCCGTTGTCGTTGTGAAGGTGCTACATGATCATCAGTGAGTAAGTTGCTTTGCCATTGCTACAGGACACCATTATGCCAAATAATTGGCATGGGGGTGTCAGGACACATGTAACTGAGTAAGAGAGGCTGGTGTAGGTATCAACTCACTCTCTCTTTCTCTTCTTCTTACTTAGAAAGAGACAGAAGGGTCTACTTCTGTCACATCCTTGGCATGTTGTCCATGTGTCATCTTCCATCTTCTTTAGTGATCAGGACTAGGTTCAAAGTTGTCCAACACTTCTTGATATCCTTATGGCCACAAGGCGATATGCATATCTGTCCTGATGGCTGGAGGGTATTGTCCAGTGACATTCTAATTTGATTGCCAAATCTATTGAAAGATTGACTATGGTTGCCTGGCCTGCGGACTTGCACTTTAGTATAGCCTTAGGGAACTATCAGGTAGACATTCTGTCCCAGATCTTTAGCCCAGTGATTCATAGAACTCAACTACATTGCCATGTAAGGAAGACAGCTTTTGAGTTATTTTGGACTGAGATCCTGTCAAGATAGTTGGTCCAATTAAATGTATAATCCTGTCAAGATAGTTGGTCCAATTAAATGTATCCTGTCAAGATAGTTGGTCCAATTAAATGTATAATCAGAACCTTTTTGTTATATTTTCCTTGCTTCCCTGATCTGATAGAAACCAGGGCATAATATGAACCTAATCCAAGCATTCTTAAACATTTGATAGAACTAAAGCAAAAGTTCTACATAGAAATAATCTAATGCACAGAGTAATTATTATTATTATTATTATTATTATTATTATTATTATTATTATTGTCGTCGTCGTCATCATCATCATCCTATAAGTGGCTGAGAATCTACTGCTTTTCCTAGACAGAGTGTTTCATTAATTAATTTTCCTTTGTATTAATAATGAGCACCGTTTTGAATAATCTCAATATGCATGGTACTTGCTCAAGACTTTTTAAAGCCAGTTTCATCATAGGCAAGTGTGATGGTGCTAGGCAAGGGGCAGGTAAGAGTGGAATGACAGCCACTCAGGAGTGAAGAAAGTGTATCACCAGTAAGTGAACTGCATAATGAGCAAAGCTGTTCTCCAGGGTTTATATGGAGTTTTCAATCCATGTTCTTGCACTTACCAGCCTCCAGGAGTTAAACAACAGGTTCTCTAGGAAATGAGTTCTGAAAGCATCTCAAAACAAAATGCCACATCAGCCCTGTGAAAACAAGTGTGCTCTTTATTCTGTTGTATTTATTGCTTTGTATAATGGGAAAGAAGAGGGAAACGCCCGTCAGAGGCGTTGGCCTCTGCCTCATGCAGCTCCTGCAGCCCAATTTACCATTTCTGTCACCTTTCCTTTTCCTGCACTCCCGACTGCTCTCTGCCTTTGATCGATTGCAAATGACAAAACACACCTGCAAGAAATAAATTACATCCTTCCACTGCCATTTCCCCCATGCCAGCTTTGATGGACTATTCTGTTTGCATGAGGTGTTTATTGTGGGGGGCAGGTTGGTGGTGAGGGGAAGGAAAGCTTTGGCAAAGAGGCATACAGCCACAGAAAACCAGTGAGCTTTGGAGACCATGTTTCTCAGTGGGCCTGAGCTGTAGCAAGCTTAGACTAAACACAGGTAAGATTCTTGGGGGGGTTTAAGCATGCAAGATGATGCATGAAATAGGCATCATTAGCAGAGCTGGGCTCCTTTCAGAGTGATATATTTTTAGGTACAAGTAATGATATTGCAATATAGTCCTTCAGTATATTAGAGTATTTAAGCAATCTAGAGTAGTCAGTGAACATGTGGGTTGTTATGGGGTTTTTTGCTGTACAGCTAATAAAGCATATTCTGTTCAGTGTCTTAAGGAATAGCACCAAAATTCACACTTCCTTCCATGGACTTAAATGGCTCAAGAAATCCATACATGTTTCTATTTGCTCACCTTTGCATTGCTAAGGTCCTTGATGGATACACTTGCCCATGGTATATACCAAGTTCAATGTTACAAGGAGAATCACTGTTGTGCATAGTGGATAGAGAATTGGTCTAGGCCGGCTGGGCTAAGCCATGAAGTAGAACCCTGAAGGATCAGACCAAAGGCCTATCGAGTCCAGAAGCCTGTTACCACAGTGGGCAACCAAATGCCTATGGCAAGCCTGAGAGCAGGACATAAGCACAAAAACACTCTCTCCCCTTGTGATTCCCAAGGAATCTTCTGGTGAATACAGCCCCTTATCAGGCAGCCTCACTCTACCCAACCATATTTCCATCCCCCACATAAGATTGAGGCCATATGGGTGAGGCGTTTACACACCCATAAGGCAGTCTGTTTCCATTATCCTTCCCAGGCCAGGAAAATGGAGGCAAAGTTCAGTCTTCCCTATCTGCTCTGCCGAAGTGGCATAGAGAGGTAATACTATAATCAGCTGTCAAATTGCATCACATCAACTGCTCAAATGCTTCCAGAATGAAACCTCAAACCTCAGGGGGACAGATAGAAGGAACACAAGGCCTGCTGCACGCATGAGTGAATAGTCTTGAGGCAGGCTGGGCAGAAGGGTCAGGGACATTAAGCACAGAGAGGCTTGAGCGTTATTCATAATGTGTCTTGGGGAGGATAGAAACATAGCCTTGTGTCCAGGTTAAGGCCATTGGTCCACCCAGCTCAGTATTGTCTACATTGACTGTCAATGGCTCTCTAGGGCTTCAGATGGGAGTCTTTCCCAGCTCTACCAGAAGATGCCAGGAACTGAACCTGTGACTTTTTGCATTCAAAGCACGTGCTCTGCCTCTGAAGTTTGCCATTTCCCTTCGGAAGCTGTATACCTGATCTAGAAAAGAGGCATACCCCATCTTTCCGCCAAAAGTCTTCTAGACAGCTTTCATAGAAAACTAAAACAATTCAAGAACAAAATACAAACCAAGGCAAGCCTAGAATCAACAATAGAAATGGCATCAGCATTAATAATGGGTAAACATACCACAAACTGCCAAACAGTGGGCAGAAGCTTATCTCTTACGTGGTTAAGCACCACAGCGCTGAAACTGGATTAAGTTTCTGTCCTATCTTAGCGCTGTGAAATTTAGCACTAAGATTGGAGCTAAGCGATTGCATATCTTTGATCTTGGGCATTAGTGCTTATTCAGAAGATAACCAGATCCCTGTGGCATTATAGAACATCAGGTGACTGACAGGTGGTTGTGGTTTGCTCAGAATGGCCTCAGGACAAATTCAGGGACCTGGTGGGCCTATTTAAACCCATTGGCCACAGAAGTTCCCTACTACTATTTTAAGAGTTTTGAAGCTGCCAGCTTTCCCAGCAGCTCCATTGACTGCATCACAAGCTGAGCTCTGACTGTCAGCATACTTCCTTCCCAGGTGCCCCCCCCCCCATCAAATGCACCATGGGGAAGGAAGCATTTTTTTGCAGCCAGAATGCTACTCTTTTTGTTTCCCCAAAGCCACAGGTAGAGCCAGAAGCTTTAAACCATTAAATCATTCAAATAAAGAACATTTTGAGGATACCATGTTCAGCAGCATGGTTAGTGGCCTGTTCCCCTCTCTGGTATTTTGATTCGCAACCACCTTTTGAAATTGTAGACCCTGATTCAGGATGGGTTAAAATACCTCTGAAACCAGTTTTTTTTTTGGGGGGGGGAGTCCATAGCCCTAGTAATAAGAGAAAGAGAAGGAGAAACTCCTGCTACTTCTATCCTTATCCATAACGCTGTGCTAGTGAGAACCTGTGGGGCTGCTGGGAGCCCTTCTTATCAGGAGACAAGGGGCACTCGCCACCAGTGAGGTAGCAAGTAGAATGGTTGATGCCTGCATGCTTTCTTTCAAATGCTAAAGGAATAGCTGCTGTGTTGTAAAAATGCCTGCAACTCACTCTCTCTTCCTGCAAGGTGTGAAGCCATCCTAGAATTCGATATAACCCACTACATTCTGCCCAACTAAAATTTAAAAAAGTATTTTTAGAGTTTTCAGGGACATCTGGAAGTCCTGCAAGGGGAAGAGCCTTTAAAAAAAACCAAAAACAAAATATAATTACACGTATTTGCTGCAAAGATCAGACAAATGCCTCCCAAATGGCTTGTGAAGATCTTGCAATCTGGTTACGAATCAGTATTATCATTAATGCATTTGGCCAGTTAGATATCAAGATAGATGCCTGGGGGGAAATATTCTCTTCCTCACTCATAAGACCATTTTGTTAAACTGTTGGCAGCTGTTGTGTCGGGAAAGGTGGGCACATAACTCCTATCTTCCTCACTTCTGCATGCCCGAGAGAGTCCGATATGAGCCATTGCTGGATTGCTGCCATCATTGTTATTGATTGGTTTATCTTGCACCAGGGACAGGGTGTGCTGGGCTTTAAACAGGCAGGTAAAATTGGCAATATTTAGATAAGGGGAAAAGGAGACAGAAGACAAGAGGAACAGACTGTGACATGGTGAGGGGCTTATCATCAATTCCAGGGCTCCTCCCTTTTAAATTGATTGTTAGGACTGTGTGGAGAACATATTCATTTGTTGGGAAAGTATCATAGAATAATAGAATTGGAGAGTTGGGAAGGATCCTGAGGGACCCTCAGGAAGGGGCCCTGACTTGAGTCCAACAACGTGCAATGCAGGAATCTCTGCTAAAGCATCCATGACAGATGGCCATCCAACCTCTGCTTAAAAACTTCAAATGAAGGAGAGTCCACCACCACCTGAAAGTATCCATTCCACTGTCAGAATCTACTTTTTTGTAACCTGAATCCATTGGAGAAAATGAGCTTGCTCCATCTTCCACCTGACAGCCCTTTAGATATTTGGAGGTGGCTATCATAGTAGGCTCTTACTGTACATTTCATTGCACAGGAGTTATTGGTTGAAAGTTCTCTGTGCTTATCTTTCAGGGAAAAGCTTTTAGTTGTGCAAGGCCTTGTTTTGTTTCTCTTTCGAGGCTAATTAATAAAGGAGTTGGATGGAATTCTGGAAGAAAGAGCAGGAGAGCTTTGGGCATGTGCAGATGGCAGAGTTGGAGGAAAGGGTGCCAGAGGCAGTGACATATCCAGATGCACGGACAGAGAAATTTGGGTGGGATGGAGAGTCTGTGAAGGGCTTTTAAAACCACAGCCAAAGAGTTGGGAATGAACAGGTAGCCAGCACAAGAATTGAAAGAGGGCTGTCACAAGAACTGAGAACCGAGAAAGATGGATGACTGTGGCAGCTAAGGTGCAACAACAGAAGGCCGAGGAAAAGAAGGTTGCGGTTAATAGGGTGGGAGGTGATTAGAGCATGAACAGGTGTTTTAGCTGAGGGGATGGAAAGGGAAGGTGTTCTGTGCATTGCAGTACAAGGGAAAGTGATGTAGCTTATCAACAAATTGAATTAACCAGAAATTGTGTTGGACCTTCCTTGCCCACCTTGGCTTTCGAGTAGTAACAGTGTATAGGCTTGAACTGGCCCCATCTGTATTGGCATTCTACTGGCTTTTGCAAATTCACCTGTTTACGCAGGCATTTCCTTGATCTCTTGACCCCAGTTTCCCATTTTGATTGCTGTAATGCTTCAATGGGATTGCTTTATTGCATATTTTAAGCGCAGGTATTTCCATGTTGGTGGTTTATTATTATGTATTTTAATCATGATGTGTTTTTAATTGTTCTGTATCCTAGTAGTGTTGGGTGGTTGATTTTTATGTTTTGTAAAGCATTTTTAAGCTATCATGACATTAAGCCATGGGTAGGCAACCTAAGGTCCGGGGGCCGGATCCGGCCCAATTGCCTTCTCAATCCGGCCCGTGGATGGTCCGGGAATAGCGTGTTTTTGCATGAGTAGAATGTGTATTTTTATTTAAAATGCATCTCTGGGTTATTTGTGGGGTCTGCCTAGTGTTTTTACATGAGTAGAATGTGTTCTTTTATTTAAAATGCATCTTTGGGTTATTTGTGGGGCATAGGAATTCATTCCCCCCAAAAGTAAAATTATTATTATTATTATTATTATTATTATTATTATTATTATTATTATTATTATTATTATTATTACCCTGCCCATCTGGCTGGGTTTCCCCAGCCACTCTGGGCGGTTTCCAACAATACAATTGTCTGTCAATAGTCTGTCAAACATAAAAAGCTTCCCTAAACAGGGCTGCCTTCAAATGTCTTCTAAAAGTCTGGTAGTTGTTTAATAACTGCCCCCAAAAGGCAAAAGGTCTGAGGGGCAGTGGACCGACCCCCTGCTTAAAAAGTTTGCTGACCTCTGCATTAAGCGGTTAACTAATTAATCAATAGTACAGGCGGCAGCGGCAGCTACAGCAGCAAGCATTTTTGTCTCCTACAATTGTCTATGCCTGGTTCTGCTCTAGAACACAGATGTGCAACCCAGCCCATGGTCGCCTTTAGGTTTGGGCCCCCAAGCCCCAGGGAGCCCTGACCACTTTACCCCATTGAACAGCCGGGCAGCTGGATACTGAGCAGCAGGGGAAAGGCTGCTGTTCCTGCAGTGCTACACAGCAAAGAGACACTGGGATGGGCTGCCGTGGGGGAGATTTTAAGCACATGCAGTCAAAATCTCTGTCCCCACAATGCTAATAGCAACATAGGGGGCAGTGTTATTTTACTAAGGGAGTGCATAACCTCCCTGCTCTCCCTCACCACCCTGCCCTCCTCATGCAGCTTGTGGGTAGGTGTGTATGTGCATGTTCCCATTTGCTGGGAATGGAAGGAGGGGGTTAAGGTGTCAGAGAGAGAGCGGGCCAAGTGTGGATGGATGGATGAGTGGGTGCATGCATATGTGACTGTGAGTCCTTGATCAGCCTCCACATACAGCCCTTGGCCCAAAAAGGTTGCCCACTTGTGCACTAGATAGTGACCCATAGGCTGAGAATAAACTTTGTGTACCGCCTACCTCAGATGAGTTTTTCAAGGGCAGAATGTCAAAGAACAGGTCAGGGCAACCCTTATCTTTGATGCCTCCTCCTATGCTCTGGAGCTGGTATTTGCTTTCTATAATGCTAGAGTTAATGCCTGCTTGGAAACCATCACCTTTGCCCTGGAAAGCGTTGTGGTTAGTGGTAAGGCAATTTTCGTAAACACAAAGGTATGTCTTCTTTACTGCTGCTTCATGTTTTAGGGCAGGCGTCTATATAGCATTGCTGCTAAGCCCTGATCAGTTGTAGCCTTGACCCAAATTAAGTCTGCTCACTGAAAAAAGTTCTGCAACTTTATTTCTCTGTGAGCCTAAAGAAAGTCATATCGGGAGGAAAATGAAGAGCTCTTGTCATTCTCTGCGTCACGTGCCTGCTGTCTGGCATGGAACATGCCTGTGCTAGGGCTCTGCTAATTAACGAGTCTAGCCTCGTTACTTTTGCTGGCTCACTGCCTCCTAAATGAATGTTCCATATTTCCAGCAAACTAAGCCATAAGCAAAAATGAATGCCTTCTCGCTTCACCCGCCTGGCCAAACTCTGAGTGGAAAGTCAGCCCTCTCCTAACAGGAGCTTAGCACAGGGCATGCTCTTAACTGGGCCTGTGACCTTGTGATAAGCCACCGAAATGTCCTGCAGAAAACACGCCTGGAGGTGTTCAGGTAATCACAGCTTTCTCTCTCAGCAAATTCATTCTGTTCTCAGTTGCGCATTGAGTGGTGGTTGGGGTGTGTGTGTGTGTGTGTGTGTGTGTGTAAATCACATCATACCATTAATGCCAATGAATTCCTCCACAATCTAAACCTATAGAAAGGGGGGGCAATGTGGCCCTCATTATAAGAAGACCCTGTCCTTCAGCAGAGGGGCTGGAAGCATGTTTATGCCCATTGCTTGTTTATTTCCCTCACTTCTCCTCACACCTTTTAATCCAAACTCCTTGATTTTCTTTCTCGCCTTGTGCATTTGGGACAACGGACTGTGAATATTGCATTCACAGAGGGGGCAGGGGCATAGGAGGGCTGCCCAAAATATCTTCCATATATCCTTTGTTCTTTTGGAACCATAAGAAGGTTCGTGGTCATGCCATGGCAACTTGTTCAAATTTCTACATGACCATAACACTTACTGGATAACTTTGAGTCAGGCACCATCTCTCAGAGTAACAAAGAGTAACAAACTTTACAGGGTTTTTGAGAAGATAAAAGGATGGGGGTCACCCATCTTTGCCACCCTAAATTCTTGGAAGAAGTACAGGATAACTATTAGATAGTTGGAGGCTGTGTACACACCATACATTTAAAGTACCACTCGCGTCCAAAAATCATGGAAACTGTAGTTTACCCCTCACATAGCTTTGATTTCCTGCACCTTTAACAAACTACAGTTCCCAGGCTTCTTTGGGAGGAGCCATGTGCTTTGAATGTATGGTGTGTATTCAGGCAGAATCTTGGTTCCCTTTGAGTCTCTCGTGGTCATATCTACATTACAAATATATCCATTTTATATACTCTCTCGTTTGCCTTTCCCCAAAGGGGGAATCCTGTGAACTGCAGCTGACAAGGCAAAGAGAAATTTCTGTTTGATGTGCCCAGCTGTCCTTCCTTCCCACAAAAGAGCTACAACTGCTAAGGTTATCTGTTTTAATTCTGCTTAAATCTGGAGTTTGGATATGTCCAGTGATGCAAAAATATGCGGCAGATCTTGGAGGAGCATAACCATTGGCCAGTCCCCAAAACAGGATGGCAGAAAATCAACACCAGTTGAGTTGCAGTTGAGCTACAGTTTCAAGGCACCTCCTCTCACAGATGTGCTAAATGCAGCTTATCACCACTCCCAAATGTTTCGGGAAGGAAGAGCAGACCTCTGCTTGCCACCGCTCAGACCCAAACCCAAAGTTAGCACATCTGCAATTGCCTTGTCACTAGGAAAAGTCCCAATGAACTGAGCTAGAATGTATGTGAGAAGGTAGCAAGTGTCTACTGACAGTAGCATCTCTCTCTCTCACTTGACCTTGCTTGCCTCCCAACTAACTTCCTCAGCTGTCCACGTAGGTTGCTGAGATTGCTAACAGAATAAAAGATAGCCTTGCATCTGTATTTCTGAAAACATCCATGGTTCCGTTGTTAACTAAACAAGGTGTGGCTTTATAGGGAGGGGTGGATGCGGTTCACAACTTTTGCACTGCCTTCTCGCCTCCTTTAATGCACTGCACCTCTCTTACCTCTTGTCTTCCAGTTCAACCAAAATGCACAGCCTGTATCTTGCTTCAAGCATTTAGTCCAGGCAAATATTCGCAACAAGAAGGTCTTTAAAGAAAAGGTGGATTTAATGGAGGCCCAAGGAACCACGGACTACAAGGCTGGCTTTGAATATGCCTTTGAACAGTTGCAAAATGTAAGCACAGGGTGTAAACTCAGGGTGGGACAGGGGAAGGACTACAAAGAGAGGAAATCTGTAATTCAAATAAGATGTGTGTGCAGGAGAATATGGGGCTGTGGAGGTGAGGACCAAACTAGGCGAGATGTTGAAGGTACATAAACAGGGTTAAGATCATTAGCGTCATGGGATGAGGAGGGGCTTCAGTTTCTCCAGAGCCCCTATCCAAATTGGGTGGTTGCTTGGGGTGGAGGAAGACGTTGGACATGCATTCACATCACTCCTCTAGTTTGGCCCTGAGGTGCATGAGTAGCAGAGAAGCTTCCTAGGACTTTGTAGAGATGTGTCTCAGACTTGCACATACTATTGCAACATTACCACATCACCCACCTTCCAAATTCTTCTTCACACATCATGAGAAATGGCCTTTATGGCTCATCCACTAATTCATGGCTCCTTTGTTCACACAGCGAGTGGGTGTCTGTCAGGCTAGGACCAGGGAGAGACCCAGATTCAAATCCCCACGCAGCTGCAAAGGTCACAGGGAATCCTTGTGCTAATTACTGACTGTCATCCTAACCCAGCATTTCCCAACCTTGGGCCTCCAGCTGTTTTTGGACTACAACTCCCATAATCCTCAGCTAGCAAGACCAGTGGTCAGGGATGATGGGAATTGTAGTTCGAAAACAGCTGGAGGCCCAAGGTTGGGAAACACTGTCCTAACCTATACCTCTTTGGATAGTTGTGAGCATAAAATGGGAAGAAGAACCATGTATTTCTTAGAGGAAGAGCAGGGCAAAAAAAAATGGGATAAATAACATTCTGAGGCATTGGCATAAGCAAAGAAAAAGAAACAGTTGTTTATGAATCTAATTTGGAGTAGCGGATGCTGTTGGAATTGGAGGAAATTCCTCTGTAACCAACAATCCATCTCTGGAGATTGTTCTTATGGCACTGGATTCCCAATGACACAGCAGCTGCAAAGTGGTGAGCAGGGCTGGGAGCATCCATGTTATTCTCCCTGACATTGTAGTGGGGGGGGGGGAGGTCTGTGTGCCTTAAGAATAGAGCTATACTGGGACAGGGCATTGGCGTTGCCTGCTTCTCCCCAGATAAATGAAAAGCATCAGTGGCTGACACTTAAGTTTTAATGGCGGCAGCAGCTGCCTCTTCCATTTCATTAGAAAAGGTAGCATGGCCTATCTGAGAGGGCTCGGCTCAGGCAGGCTACGGTGACGTTGGGCAAAATAAAGACGGATAGCCCTATTAATCGCTGAGCGGTAATAGCCACAACATAATTTCCGTCCAGACAACCCCTCCTTCTCCCTGTTCATCTGCACCACCTTCACCCCTGGAGAAGCAGCTAAAGAAAACAGATCCCTCACTGCCAGTTTCTTGGGCTGAAGACGTGGCTGGGAAAGAGCAGGAAGCTGTAGTCCCGGCATTTACTCTGCGTACGCCTCTGCGTTTGCAAGCACATCTATGTCTCTCTTTTACAAGTAAAGAAGCACGTGCTTATGCATACACAAGCCTGTGTGTATCTGCTGCCACTAATTTATTGAATTTGAATCCTACTAATTTATTGGATTTGAATCCTACTTTTCCCTTCACTAGCCCTGACACCCAGTAACTGTAAACCCAGTAACTGTGGGGATTTATCTACTGTAGAGATCGCTTCCATGTTTAAAGATTGTGAGAGGAGAATTGCATTTTTGCATATACACATACCTCACTCATTCATATTCTCTCTCTCACACTCATCAGCCATCCATCCAACCAGATCGTTTCTCTGAAAAAAATGCAATCACGATGCTGATGCTGCCCCTCTATGCTTTATTTTAAGCAAAGGGTATTAAACATACAAATATACATATTTGGCATTCTCTTCCCACAATCCTTTCTAGGCCACTGCCTTTGGTTCTGAGTTGTGCACTCACTCAAATGTTTGCTTCCCATTTGCAGTCCAACATCACGAGAGCCAATTGCAATAAGATGATCATGATGTTCACTGACGGAGGAGAAGATCGAGTGCAAGATGTGTTTGAGAAGTACAACTGGCCTAACAAGACAGTGAGTGTTCAAACTGGAGGGGACCTAGTCTAATCTCAGTTGGAAGGGGGTTTCACAGAATTGTACTAATTCTGAATGCACAACTTCTGGTGGATCTAAGCCATTTGGGGGAGGGGGAGATAAACAAAGACTACCCCAAAGACCTCATTGATTGGGTGGGGATATAAAGGATTAGGCAGTCCTTAAGGTATCCTGGATCCAAGTTGTTAAAAGCCTTGTAAATTAAAACAAGAATCTTAAAATTGACCCAATAACATATGAGCAGCCAGTCCAAGCTTTTAATCACCAGTGAGCAGGCAGTAGTCTGTCCCTATCAACAGTCTAGCCAGAGCATTTTGCATCAGCTGGAGCTTTCAAACCAGGCCCATTTGTAGCCCCACATAGAATACACTACAATAATCAAGTCCTGGGTTACCAGTGAATGAATCTATTGCTGTCCAGAAATAGCTGCAGCTGGCATAGCACCCATAGCTGAAAGACACTCCTGAACAAATGCTACCTGAACCTCAAGGGACAGAGACTGATCCAGGATTATTCCCAAACTATGGACTTGCTCTTTCAGAGGGTGTGAACCCCTGCCCAGAACAGGCAAATGGCCCATCTCTCAGACATGGGAAGCCCCCACACACTGTGCCTTCCTATTCCCAGGGCCCAAACTCAGTTTATTTGCCCTCTTCCAGTTCACCACTGTGCCCAACAGTGGTCCAGATCACATTCTGCCTCTTCTGACTCATGTCCATGTTATGGACAGAAAAAGCTGTGTGTCATCAGTGTACTGATGGCACTTTACCCAAAACTCCTAATAACCACTCCCGAATGCTTCATGTAGATGTTGAACAGCACTGGTAACAGGATCATGCTCTGCAGAGCACCATAGCACAAGGATCATAGGGCTGAGACAATCTCCCAGTGCTGTTGACATGGTCCTGCAGCTGGAGTAGAACCACTGTGAAACAGTGCTCCTAATACCATCCTACAGAGCTGGTCCCGGTGGATACCATTATCAATGGTCTCAAAAGATGTGCAACATAGAATCTTAGAATTGGAAGGGACCCAAGGGTCACCTGGTCCAACCCCCGGCAATGCAAGAATCTCAGCTAAAGCATCCATGACAGATGGCCATCCAACCTTTGCTTAAAAACCTCCAAGGAAGGAGAGTCCACCACCTTTCAAAGGAGCCTGCTGAACAGCTCTTACTGTCATAGTCACATTCCCCCAGTCCTGCTCTTGATACAGGTCATCCAGCAGGGTGAGTGAATCCCAAAGCCATGCCTGAGGCCAAACTGAAATGGCTCCAGATAAGCTGCATCCTTCAGGAACTTCTGCAGCTGCTCTGCCACCACTCTCCACCATCTTGCCCAAGAAGGGGGAGATTGTCACTGGGTGGTAGCTGTTATAAACCACAGGGTCCAAGATGGATTTATTTAGGAATTGATGCACTACTGCCTGTTTAAGAACAGCAGGCACCACTCCATTGTATGTTTACCACACCTTGCCAATCCATTTTCCCCAACTGGCTTTCAGCAGCCAGGATGAACATGGGTAAAGAGAGCAAGAAGCAGGTCACATCATTGCAAAGGTCCTGTCTACATTATTGGGTCTCAAAAACTGAAGCAGATCCCATAAATTCTGTACTGGGCAACCCAAACAGTATTCGCAAGAACTACTGCATTGAAAGTGCTATGGAGCTGAGCAAATGTATACTTGAAATGCCACGAAAACTAGTCTGACTATGACAACGGGATTATGACCACCACTCCATATCAAGATCCCCCTCTTACTATTACAAGAAAGATTAAGTCAAGTGTAACTGTCAAGGACTGACTGGATGAAGAGGGGCAGTGGGAGGCTCCAGCCGAAGAGCTCCCTAAGGAAGCAGGAGGAGAAAGAATGCTCACAGCCAGAATTGTGGTGGTGGGACTCTGAAGACATGTCAGAAGAGGAGGGAGGCTGGGAGGTAGAAGAAGCAACAGGCTTAGGGAAAGAAAAGAGCTAGAGGCAGAAAGCCTTTCAAGGGCAGAACACGGTGCAAACAGAGACAGGCTGAGAACTGAAAGAGAGGAGGAAGAGGAAGGGACAAAAGCTGCACCAGCTTCTCAGCAGCTGCCTGGTCCCACTGTAGTAAGCTCCCCTTCCCCTTTGACTCCAAGGTCACATAGGGCTTTGCATGTAGCTAAACAGAAAGCTCAGCCCATGGGGGTACCCTCCCCACTGGAGTTTACACCAGTTTGAGAGACATCCAGAGGAGGAGGTTTCGGAGGAAGCAGCAAGGGCCAAGAGCCAATCTTGGCAATATTGCCACTGAGGAAAGCTGTGCCTCCATGCTCTCTGCTTGTATACTATTTTCTTGAATAAAAAACTGGGTTTACTTTGAGTCTCTGTGTCTCCGTTCTGATCTGCTGATGAGTCAGCCCTGAGAGTACGCCTCACCCTGTGCGTTGGGGTGATAGCTATCTGAATTAGTCCCATGGCTGCCATGCAAACTCAAGCTAGCCATGAGGCACCCTCAGCATGATGCTGATGCCACCCAAAACAATAGTGTCCAACGTGACCCTGGAGACAACCTTGGTCAGGCAGGCCATTGCGCATTGCGCACCAGCAATGTCCTGCAGTATGTGCAGTTTGACCTTGAGGCTCCACCATAGCATTTCTTCTGGCTACTCCCGGTTGCCTCAGTTCCAGCTTTTCTGTCAGTAGTTGCTCATCACAGGGGCAAGCAGCTTGGCAAGGCCAAGGATGCTGTTCACTTCAGAGTTTGCTTACAACTGTTGTTCTGCCCCCCACCCACCCCCATGCCCAGCAATATACTATAAATATATCCCATTATTATCTTCCATTATCAGGCAAGAGCTAATTTTCAGGCTTCTCTCTGGTCCCAAGAGTGTTTTTCTGAGCTATAGGCTGCAGACCTGAGTTTTGACCCACTTAACAGTTGTGCACAGAGAGACCTCATTCTCTATGGATCTACAGTAGTGGTAGCAGTAGCCAACAATGTGCCTTCCAGATAATAGTTGGACTATAGCTCCCATCATCACTGTTGCTTGGTCATGAAGGCTGGGGCCAATGGCAGCTGTAGGCCCATAATGCCCAGAGGGTGTTATTAGCTATCCCTGATCTGCAGCAAAGCTTGGAGGGGGATCACATGCCATTATTATTTTTGTCACTAGCCGACTCTAGGCTTTAATGTATCTGGATGGAGTCAGGGATTTTCTGTTTCTGTGTCTGTTCTCTTCTTGTTGAAGGGAGACAACTAAGGGAGACAGTTAAGTCTTCTGAGCCTTCCATCACAGCGTTGAACCTGTCTGAGACCCTTCCCCACTGGAACCCCTGATTTCTCCCCTCACACACAATATGCACAGGCCTTAATCCAAATGTTTGTGTTTTTGAATATCACAGGACACAAGTTTAAGCAAGCAGGTTCATCTAGGTAAAACCAGAATATAAAGTACTGCATAAGAAAATGAATGCAAAAATAGCACTCTGTCTTAGCTAAAATTCTGACAGGGCTGTTAAATGCATTACAGTTTTCCAGCATGTAATGTCATAATGTGTGAAGCAGCTCTTAGCTAGAGATGGAAAACGCTGTTGATTCCGATTAAGGTAACTTGTTAGTTATGAAGTAAATTACCATGCCATTGTAGATAAGTGTTGCTGGCTCTCAATCAGTCAGAGAGCAAAACAAGCCACTCACTCGCAGCATCTGGCAAGCTAGATTCCCGAATGGTCTCACTCAAGTTGCTGCCTACAAGGGACGGGGGGGGGGATCCACTCGCTTTTATGGGAAATAAATTCCCGAATTCAAGTTTCAGGTATAGAAGGGGTCGTCGTTGTTGTGTTGCCAATGCAAAAGCATTGTAAATTTGATTTCTACCTGGGAGCAGGAAAGGGAAAGAGATTTTTCTGCTGTCTGTTTGGGAAGAGTTACTTGTGAGTAGCTTCCCATACATATTCCATAGAAGTCTTTGTGGGGGATTTAATGGTGTGCTATTACAGACGCTCCATCTGCACAAGCATAGCAGCTTGCCATATGGAACAATCCTCCCTCCCCTCTGCAATGTTCTGGGAGTCCCCCCAAGCCTATTTTGGGGGGTGCAGAAGGAAAGCCCCATTGTACAAGTGGAAGCCCTTGTGTCAGGCTTCTGCTGGCAGGGTTTGTTAGGTGGATTTGTCTTTCTCTGAAAGTTTAAGCTTTGCCTCTGACAGACCTTTGTTACACAAAATGGGTGTATTGCAGCCAAAACATATACCAGACAGTACAATAGTGTGCACTGTGCCTCCCTTATTCTGTGCTTCTTCATTTGGCACGAATGTACCATATGGAGGCTTGAACTGTGCCAGGGAAGGGGGGAGGTGGAGTCATACTGTGCCTCTTCTTCACCTGCTCAAACTGTTATTAGCTTTTCCAGATAGAATCTGTGCATGAGCCAATGAGGGGTGGAAGACAGTACCACCCCACCCAGATCTTTGCATATGGAACCTTATAAATGAGTCAAGACACAGCACCGAATAGCTGAGGAACCTGCTGCGTGACCTGGATCAGCTCAGTCACGGGAACAAGGGGAAGTGGCTAACTCATGCTTTATTGCAGGATTCCGCCTCATTTGATGTGAGCTATTTAGACAGTTGATCTTCCTGCCTGTCTGCTCCCGCACTGAGCCACTGCCCCTTTAATGGGGCGTCTAACATGCTGGCACTGTTTTTATTACCTGCACCGACCTTGAAGTGCCAAAAAAGGTGGACAGAACTTCCTTTGAAACTTTGCACAGGCTGTTGCTACAGGAAAAGGTGCATCTTTGTCAACACTCCTGAGTTTGGGAGATATTCCATCACACACACACACACACACACACACAAGCCTGCTGGGTGGAAGTACTCAAATGGCTTGGACTTATTTTCTCCCTCCCTATATACAAGAGGGAAAGGAAATGGGTATGATCTCTAACATTTTAAACCAGATGAGAGATCTCAATAGTGAGAAATAGAATACTGTACTGAAACATCATCTTCCTCGTCCAGCAGTTTGCAGAACAGTAAAGATCAGTGAAATGCTGCACCAAAGCAAAATCCAGTTTCTGGCTCATGAACGTCTTCCCTACTTTCACTAGTATTTCATAGCAATCCTGATGCTTTTCAACAGCTGCACAGTTCCTTCCAAGCATCTACACCTTCTGATTCATGGCTTGCACACAGAAAATCACCTTTTCCATGTTTTTATTCTATTTCCAAACTCATTGTACCTGCATGCAGGCAACAAAGGAAAGAAATTGAGGGAGTGGGTACTGCCTACAACAGTAGCAACTCTTACCAATAGTAGTCAAATTTATTCCCTCTTGATCCCATTTGATGGAGAGTCCAGTCCTCTAGCACTTGTGTGATAAGACCCTTCCCAGATAATCTATAAATAATATGCACAAGTTTTCCTGTGGGCCTGTTGATTCAGGGGATAGAGGTCTCTCCACCCACATAACGGGTTCAGGAATGGCAGTCCATTTAGCTTGCAACTCATCTCACAATGATAAATGTGTGCTTGGCTTGGACTCTGAAATCTCTGCTGAGCCCAAACTCTGCATAAGACTTAAGACTGGATACAACCATATGTATTTAAAACCAAACAGTTGGACCTAGATCCCAAACGCATTTCATTCAGGAATGTGGTTTTGTCAACTTGTTGCTTTTCAATCTGCTTACTTCATTTTGCTTGAAAACTGAGGTTTCTTCATTGTGCCATTGGGAAACGAATAGCTCCTGGCTTTGACAACCAGACAGAATAGTTCTTTCTGTGACATGCATCTGTGCAAAGGTGTTGCTGAATAGCAGCACAACGATGTCCAGCATAATTTAAGCACTTTATGTTAGTGATGTGAATTGTTAAGTTATAAACATGAACTGCTAAGTGATGAACAGCCATACTCATATGCACCAGGTACTTGATCTTAGGACAAATCCAGGTGGCCATTGGGTTGGTGGCAGCTGCTTGAAAATTCATGGGCAGTTGCCATGACACACAGGGTTCTGCTTCTGCCATACCACTGCAAGAAAGGGTTTAGAGTGGCACCTGCTTGCTTGTGCTGAAGGGTGGGCACATCACAGTATCTGGTACACACAGCTGATGGGAGCCAGCATGTGTTAGCATTTCATCCACAAGTGCTGCCCATCCAGTGGTTGTAGGAACAGACCCCCTAGTTAAGTACATCAAGGGCTTAACATTGTTGATGGGTTTTATAGTGTTGTGAGCCACCTTGGTCCTTCTGGAGGATTTGTATTTACAAATAAATAATTTCCATTTTACTATTTAACACGGTGTAAGCCGGACGCAGGTAGCGCTGTGGGTTAAACCACAAAGCCTAGGGCTTGCCGATCAGAAGGTCGGTGGTTCGAATCCCTGCGATGGGGTAAGCTCCCATTGCTCGGTCCCAGCTCCTGCCAACCTAGCAGTTTGAAAGCACGTCCAAGTGCAAGTAGATAAATAGGTGCCGCTCCAGCGGGAAGGTAAATGGCATTTCCGTGCCCCAGAAGCACATGACCCAGAAGCTGTACGCCAGCTCCCTCGGCCAATAAAGCGAGATGAGCGCCACAACCCCAGAGTCAGCCACAACTGGATCCTAATGGTCAGGGGTCCCTTTACCTTTATGCTTTGGCTGGTTTGCTGGTTTTCTAGTTATCACTTCAGTAGGAGCAATGATCAAGAACTGTGCTTCTAAGCAGCAGGCTATAAATTACAGAGTACATGAAGCCACCCAGCTGCAGAGCATGTACTGCACCATTCAAGCATTTATCTTAGCACAGGGAAACTGGAAGGCATGGTAGCTGCTTGAACATTCCTTTTTTGTGTTTGATTCCTCAGCTAGTTGGGTGCAGCCAGCTGCCACCATGTGCAAGATCACACTTTTTGCCACACCTTAGAAAATGTATTTTTTAAAAAATTGTATTTGGTGCAGGAGATGCATGGCCAGAGGGAGGGAGGTGCCATGCAGCTACCATGCAGCTAGTGGTCATACAGATAAGTCCCTAGGAAGTACTTACTTGTAGAATCTCTATCTGCCATTTTCCTTTACAGGTGCTTGCATTTCAGATGCAAAATGTGTGCATTTATGGGCTGGGGTGTTTGCAAACCCTCCACGGTTATTGAAGGATAGTACTAATTTTATTTTCTTTATTAAAAAGAAATCACTCTTTTTTTCCTTTTCACAGGTGCGAGTGTTCACCTTTTCTGTTGGACAGCATAACTATGACGTCACTCCTCTGCAGTGGATGGCGTGTGCTAACAAAGGTAGGGAGAGTGGCTTAAGTACAGAATTACCTCTTGTTAGCCTGTCAAGCAGAATGTGAGAGGGGAGAAACTATCCTCTGCTGTCAGAAGAGGGGAGGGGAAAGTTAGCTTTCTGTTTTCCAGAGTAGACCAGTGTAAGCAACTCGCTCCACTGAGCCAGTGATGCTCAGCTATTATTCATAGTTTAATTGGTTTAGTTTTACATAATCAGCACGATTAGTGTGATATGTGCATGAACACAGTGAAGGCCAAGCAACATTTCTTATCCAAGAACCGGTAATCTCTGATGTGAACAATCTTGAGTCAGCCCACCCGGCATCCAGAATCAAGAAATGGACTGGCACATGTTCTAAGTATACTTTTTAAAGGAATGTTGCATGTGGAACATGGTACTGATAACTGATGTTTGCATACCCTGTATCTTGCATGAATTGACCCTAATAGCTCCACATTCCAAGGCCCTTGTCTTAACTTGCTTGTTCCACTTCACCTGCAGTCACCTGTAGTTATGCATAGCCATTTGCATCAGAAAGTGGATGGAAATCCACGTTCAGATTCACATCCAGGTAGACAACATCTCTGTCCACCGTTCCTGATCCTAAAGTGAGGCCAACATCTCTCTCCAAGGGAGTATCACGTTGTCTGGATTGGGACAACCATTTTTATAGCCCCTATTTGTTTAACTTTATACTTACTTCAGCTGGATCTCCTGGTCTCTAAGCCATCAGATTAATCTAGTGAATAGTCTTCAGCTATTACATCAGACCTTGTTTCAGTCACGTCTCCTAATTGTACAAAAACTATTCAGGCACCCAGTGCCTGAGAACACATCTTCGCAACATAGGTAGCAGGGGTTGTGAATTAACTCACTTTCATTCATACATTCTTAGATCTATAACCTGCCCTGTCCCATCATTCAGGACAACTTACATGCATTAATGAGACTTCCATCCTCACTGTCTGTTCTCCCTTTTCTCTCCTTCCAGAACACTTAACAGGGTTTTTTTCCTGATAACCCAAAAGCTGAATTTTAGGGGAACATTATAATGAAACTCTGGGGTATATTTTTGGTGAAAATGTACTTATGTGCACAATCATCTGTGTTTTCTAGTTCAAAAGAATCACTTTGTTGTCTAAATACTCTTTTGATGGAGTCCCCCCCCCCAAAAAAAAAATCCACTCTAAGATTAGTTTGTGAAAATAGATCATAGATGCTCTTGTCTTCACTTGCCATCTAGAGACGCCTACGGAGAGCTTATCTCCACTGGGCTAACTCCTTCCATGGCTACCAAGAGCTCAGCCAAGAGAACCAGCTGCTGTCTGTCTGCTCACCTAAGGAAAACCTGAGGCCAATATCTCAGCAGCAAAGTATATAAACAGTTTGGGCAAAGCACTTTGCTCTTTGGCAAAGAAAGGAAGCCTACTAGAAACAGGGAGGACGTTTCCGTAACAGCAAGCATTCTGTCACAGTATGTACTGCTTGGCTGAATATTCTGCACAGCTGCAGCACAGAGAAAACAAGAGCCTTCCCAGCATGCTGCCACTAATTATAGCTGCAGATAAATATAATATTTTTGTTTGTTTATATATTTTAGCATTTACAGGCCATATTTCTACTGAGAGGTGGCACCCAAAACAGTGTATGAAAGAGAGGTGGGGGAACCTCTGGCCCATGGGCTGGAGGCAGTCTTATGGGACTTCCCCATCCAACTCCCTGCGTCCTCTCATTGCCTCATGCACTTGTTTGCATTAGCCCTACCTAAGACTGGGATGTGGCCTCTAGAAGGGTAGTTATGCGGGTGGCGCTGTGGGTTAAATCACAGAGCCTAGGACTTGCAGATCAGAAGGTCGGCGGTTCGAATCCCTGCGACGGCGTGAGCTCCCGTTGCTCGGTCCCTGCTCCTGCCCACCTAGCAGTTTGAAAGCACGTCAAAGTGCAAGTAGATAAATAGGTACCGCTCCGGCGGGAAGGTAAACGGCATTTCCGTGCGCTGCTCTGGTTCGCCAGGAGCGGCTTAGTCATGCTGGCCACATGACCCGGAAGCTGTACACTGGCTCCCTCGGCCAGTAAAGCGAGATGAGCGCCGCAACCCCAGAGTCGGTCATGACTGGACCAAATGGTCAGGGGTCCTTTTACCTTTACCTTTTAAGACTGGGATGTGGCCTCTAGAAGGGTAGCTACAAGGGAATGCCTCCCTCAGGTTAAAAAGGATTCCTCCCCTTGTTGTAAAACAGTCAAAATTTTGGACTCTAAGCCGCAAACCTAAAGAAATCATTCATCATCAAGAAACCAGACACGCAATAAGAATCAGGGAGCATCGCTTGATAAAATAATTCATAATCGGGGGGAAACAGCAGCTGTTAAAAACATCCAGGTAATCCTGTGGGGAACATACCAAGTTTTCCCTTGCCAATGAAAGGTAAACAGGGTAAGGGTCAAATAAAGACCAAGTGTTCCATTGTGTAGGTGCCACAGCTCCATAGCTCCATTTCCTCACAGCTCTCATGCCTGAAAAGGAAGGGGGAATAGCAAGGTGCGGATCTGGGTTGGAAGGGAAATGGCACATGTCCCATGGGCTTGAGGCTGGTTCGTCATCACGCACGAAGCATCTAGTGTTCTGCAGTTTACCTCTTGCATTTAAATTTGTACAGGACAATCATTTGCTATTTATACCTTTCCCTCAGGGAGAAAAATGGGATAAAGCACTGTGTGTGTGCGTTCAAAACATTTTTTGGCTACCTTTCTAAACAAATTCAAAAATCCACAGTAGGGCAACGCCTTTATTAGGCAAACCAAAATGTCACAAAGTAGCATTCAAGCTTTTTGAGTTCTGCAGAACTCTTCGTCAAGCTAGATGGTGAACAAAGCGATGGAGGGAGGAGGGGAGCAAAAAAGTGTGCAAGGTTTGAGGTTGGAGCCATGCAGTCTGCATCAGGCCACAATTATAAAGCACAAAACTGAAAGATATAGTGTTGTTTAAACTTTTTAAAATGACAAAATTCAGAGATAAGCAACATCTTAAAATATAAAACAGCCAGCAAAAACAAATGATCAAAACCCCAATGAAGCAGTTATAAAACAGTAAATCAAATGATCAGCAGCATATTGAATAAAATAAGACCACACCAGTTAAAAGCCATTTGGATCAGTAGTAGTTTATTACACTGGACCTCTTTCTGCTTCTTTAAAAGTATGCAAGGTCATATATTACAGAGATGAAAGGTCTGTGTAACTTGAAAGCTTGCATGTTGTTATGCTAACAGATTAGGATATCACTTTCCATATTTTGTCTCTTATTCTGCAAGACCAGTATGGCAGCATCTGCCTATGCTTTACAAAGGCCTCCCTCTTGTTCCCTGCTGTCCACCCCTCCCATTCGCTGCCATCTGAAGTTCCCTTTGTTCATCACATTCAGTCCCCTTTAATCTCCTTCACCTTCCTCTGTATCTGAAGCCTCCTGTCTCTGCCTCTCATTTATCCAAGATTGCCTCATCTGCCCTTTTGTTCAGCAGCTCTGGCTTTCCTTTCACACCTCCTGTATCTGTCAGCAGATGGTGGAGGCCTGTGAACCTTTGGGCTTGCAGTAATCCATCTTCCCATTGTCCTGTCCCATGAGAATACCTTTGGTCATTCATGCTCAAATTCCTATTTCTCTTCTTCTCTCCTTCGGTTCCTGGCCTTTTCAGCCTCACCTGAGTTGTGGTGACTTTCTATCAGCTGTACATGTAGTAGCTAATTCTCATTGGGGTTCGAATTATTTTTATTTATTTATTTTTATTTTATTTTATTTACAACATAGTCCACAACAACTCATACATACAAACAAACCCACCACCATTGACAATTTAATTATCAAAATTAAACTCCTATCCCCTTACACACAAAAAATAAAAATAAAATAAAAGACTTCCTTTATCCTGTAAATGGCCTCCATATTTAATTCTTGTATACTGTTTCTTTTATATGCGATTATTACAATTTTTCCTAATTATGACTTTTAAAACCGCAAAGTATCCTATAGAAATTAATCAAAACAAGTCCAGGTGTATATTTTGGGGCACTGTTTGGTAAAGTATTCTCTGCATTTTCCCCATTCTTTTTGGAATTCTTGTCTGGGTTGTCCCCTAATTGTCTCTGTTAATCTGGCCAATTCAGTATAATCTATTAATTTATCCCGCCATTCCTTTTTTGTTGGCACAAATTCTTTTTTCCAATTTCTGGCAATTAAGGTCCTCGCCGCACCTGTGGCATACAGGAATATTTTCCGATCCTCTTTTGCTATACCTGTGTCTGCTATTCCTAATAGGAAAGCTTCTGTATTTTTCACAAAGTTATATTTAAACTTTTTTTTTTTTAAGATCATCATATACTATATCACAGATTTATTACTGTTATGTACTGAGCTGAATAGGATCCAAAATGCAGCAGTCTGATTGGTCCTAGAACAATAGGATTCAGAATGCAGCAGTCTGATTGGTCCACAGGAGCCACCCAATCCAGCTCCAGGTGGAAGTGAATCCACGACCTGATTGGTCTACAGGAGAATCCCGGAATTAGCCAATCACGTGAGGCCCATTGTGTAAATAATGTATATAAAGCAGACATTATGGGGGAACTTCCATTCCTCCTCACCACTATGAGCTGAATAAAGAGCATGAAATCCACTCTCAAGTATATTTCAATTACAATGCTTTTTCAGGATGCCTTCGTGTGTTTGTATCAGGGCATCTTACTTAGCAGCCTTTATTGCACGTCTTTGTATGCATGGAAGTGCTTTGGTTTCCTCTGCATCCCAGCACAGGAGCTTGCCAAGAGAGGCATCCCAGAGCTTTGATGCATGCACTCATATCAGGCAGACATGTGGCTGTTGCCATTTTCTGACCACTTCCTTGCACATTTCCCCCACTCCCACATCATCACATCAAGTGAAATAATGTCAGCAGCAATTGTCATAATCTGTTTTCAGCATTTCGTTGAGCAGGCTTGAGGAGCTCCTCACCAGAGGCACAACTGCTTCCTGCCTCAACTGCTTAACTTGATTAATTAATTTGTACTAAGACAGAGCTTGCTAGGGTTTAGCCCCAGAAACTGTTGTCAGTGTCATGGCTCAACTCCAGGGCATTTGAAGAAATAATGAAGAATAAAGGGCCTTTGATAATGAATGCTTGTGCCAAAATAGATTTCTTAGTCTTTACGGTGCTACAGGACTTTGTCACACAGCAGCACAGAATTTATCTCCTTTGTGCTTGTGAGGGCTGCCTTATCACCGAGTAAACAAAACCTTCTGCACCCAACTGGCGTTAATCGGGAGGCCCTTGTAATCTGTTTTAACTGTTTTTAATATTGCCTAATGAGGTAAGCCACACTGGGGCATCATGATGAAGGCTGGTGAAGGCCAGCAAGAAATCTAGCAAATAATAATCAGAGTGATTTCCTAGAAGACATCATTGCCAGCACCTTCATCTTAGAAAGCAAGCTCTGTGGTTAACCCTGTCAGGGTTAAACGAGCCCAGAGGTCATTTTGGACCAGTGGCCACATACTGAATTTTTAGAGAGTGCTGTAGGCACCAGTCACAAAAGGCCTGCCATGCAGGCATGGCAAAATAAAAAAGTAAAGTAACAACCCCCTCAAGCAACCTTATACTTCCAGTATGAAGTCAGCTATGTTCTGCTGGCCCTGACTGTGGCGATCACACAGTATTGGCCACACACAAACCCAGTTATGTTGTTGATATCTAATAACAACAAGGAGCATTCCTCAGTACCAGGAAAATATAGTCGGGGGCCCCTGCCCAGAGGCGCCAGTGAAAGCCTTTGTGGGCACCAAGATGCCTTTGGGTGCTAAGTTGATGACCTCTGAAGTAGACGTCACATATGCATATCATAAAACACCAGTGGGTTTTGTGGGGGGTTTTTAAAACAAAAAGCAGCCCCAGGCATCTATTTGGATTGAAGGGGTTGGGGCAGGAGCTGCTTAACACTTAACTCTGCCAGCCACATTTCTGCTCCAAATTGTTCCTCAGCCACATTCCACCCCACATTTCCTTGGAAATGCTATTTGTCTTCTCAAGATTTTGGTCTTCCAAGGCTGATTTCCATTTTTTACAGCCGCAAATTCTTCATTGCATATAATTGCATGTAGCATCTACTTTACCACTGGTAAAGGTAAAGGACCCCCGACAGTTAAGTCCAGTTGCGAACGACTCTGGGGTTGTGGCGCTCATCTCGCCAACGTTTGTCCGGAGACAGTTTTTCCCGGTCATGTGGCCAGCATGACTAAGCCGCTTCTGGTGAAACCAGAACAGTGCACAGAAACGCCGTTTACCTTCCCACCAGAGTGATACCTATTTATCTACTTGCACTTTGACGTGCTTTCGAACTGCTATGTTGGCAGGAGCTGGGACTGAGCAATGGGAGCTCACCCCATCGCGGGGATTCCAGCCGCCAACCTTCCAATTGGCAAGCCCTAGGCTCAGTGGTTTAGACCACAGCAAAGGAATAGATTTTGGCAGCCATTTATGTTGTCAAGGTCCTATTGTTGGTTTTGGTTTCCTTTCGTTATTTTCCTCCCTGACAACTATATGACTATCCCAACTGTGGCTTTCACTTGCCTCCCTGTGTTTTCTCGGTGACCTTTCGGAAACCTATTTAGTGCCCTCCCCTATGGATGAAGGCTCTGTTCTCCCCTTCTCTCTCCCTGTGCCCTTTGTTCTGAGTGGCATGAGGAGGAGGAGCTGAGCCTTTGCTTCTCGAGAGCTTTGTCATCTCCTGCTGCTAGTGCCCCCAGGCCTCTGGTTCTGACATCAAAGGCATTTTGAGAGCAATAGTGGCATCACATGCAGGAAGGAGCTCCACTGAAAACAGCAGGCACTCCTGAACCAGATAGAAATGAGTTGAGGCAGATAAAGCACGAGGGATCTCCAACTGTTTGTTGCTGGCTACCACTTTAAGTTTTCTTACCAACAAGAATAAAAGGGTCATATAATTTAAGAATATGAGGACAAGGGAGTCCACTCTCTCTTTTTTATATATATAATATTTTTTATTAATTTTAGCATACAAAAAATTTAAGACATACCACACAAATTATTTTACATATATCCTTATTTGGACTTCCTTCAGCATCTCTGATAGCCTTCCGTCTTAATTATTTCTCCTGCAATTCTTAACTTAATATTGCCTTTACATTTTCTAACAAATCATTTCTTCCTTTCCATTTTTACAATATTTCTTAAATTACTCCTCACAGAGCTTCTTGTAGTCCTACAAACGTAATTTGATCATCGCAAATACTTTTCAGATACTCAGTAAATTTAGTCCAGTCTTCGGTAGACCTCTGGTCTCGCCGGTCCTGAATCCTTCCTGTTAGCTTATCTAATTCTGAGTCCACTCTCATTGTATTCCAGCAATTGAATAGGATGCAAGAATGATACAGTTGGCAAGAAGAAGCTCTAGGTCTAGGAGGAAAAATTGTATTGAGGGGAAATGTTTGCTGTTCGTTAAAGCAGCATAATATGAATCTGGACTTCTTGATTGCCCCTAGGAGTAACTTTTTCAACCTTTACAACTATGGCCTAGTTCATATTATGTCATGCTTCAGTTACATTACCGAACAGGAGTAAGTTCCAGGAGCAGCTTTCTATGTGAGCAGTAAATATTGAGACTTTGGGAAGTTTTGCAATATCGTTTAATTTACATTTATACACACTGGGCATGGTAGATTAGCATATCCCCCCCCAAAAAAAAAATTGTGGAGAAAACTTTGGGGCACCCCACGCCATCCCACTGACCCCGTTGCTCACCAGCTTGCCCCCTCCCTGCCACCGACCCCTTGTAGGTTCCACGCCGTTACCCAGGGTTCTGTTTCCTTGGAATGAAGGATGGTGGAGCCTGTTGTGTCCTTATGATATATGCTTTATTTACAGAGCATTGACACCCCAGAAAGGTCTTGCTTCTCCCATAGCCACAGCTATGGGAATCAAACAGGAATCCGGCATAGCTCTGTCTCTCCCAGACAGAGCTTCTCACTTCTAGTTCTCACACATAACTCCCAACTCTGGCCTTTGTCTTTTTAACTACCAGGGCTTTTTTTCAGCCGTAAATCGCTTCCAGCACCTCTAAGGTGGGTGCCATTGCCATTATAAGAGAACAACAGTGAGTTCCAGCACCTCTTTTTCTAGAAAAATAGCACTGCTAACTATCATTTTTCATTTGGCACAAAGCCACTTGCTTTGGTCCTTTAATGGCCCAAACTTAGAGGGCCTGGGTATTCCAGGAATTAAATCCATGCTGGATCCAGAAATTAGAAGGGGGCTCAGGTATACAATCTACCTCCCACAAACTCATAGCAATAATGTATTGCAGTGGTACCTCGAGTTACAAACGCCTCGGATTACAAATGCTTTAGGTCACAAACTCCGATAACCTGGAAGAGTTACCTCGAGTTGAGAACTTTGCCCCAGGATGAGAACGGAAATTGTGTGCTGGCGGCGCAGTGGTAGCAAGAGGCCCCATTAGCAAAAGCACGTCTCTAGTTAAGAACAGTTTCAGGTTAAGAACGGACCTCTCGAACAAATTAAGTTTGTAACTAGAGGTACCACTGTAGATCCAAGAGAAGTACTAGCCTTTACTTGCATGCAATGCAGCTTGAATGTTTGTATTACTATTTCCCCATATAACCGCTTAACGGCTGGGGTAGACAGCCTTAGAGCAGCATTTTTGTAGATCGAGTAGTACATTGGGGTCTGGGATGATAGATAATCCTGTGCTACTTATAGCCAAATGCACATCTCAAGGATGTACTAACATATTTAAGCATTATTGTTCTTCCACTCTTCAGCCCAAAAAGTCTCCAGAGTGACTTATGGGTCAGTCTTTTTAAAAACCAAGGCAATCCCAGTCCTCAGGTTTACACAATGAAAGTAGAAAATACTGTATAAAACAACTTTTATTGGAAAAGTTCTGCCTAACAGCAACTATTTCCAAGAACATTAAACTTGAAAAGCAACAGAAACCAGACAAACTTTAACAAAAAACTAATGACCTTCTATGCGAATAAATAAAACAAAATAAATTACACATTCAAGTTGTGTGCAATGCCTTTGTGTACAAAGAGGGAAAATCATAGTTCTACAAGCTCATCATGTCAGTAAATATTTTATACAATTAAGTTTCTCAAGGATTATTAAAACATGTGAACAGAAAATGTGAGAGAAATTGCCATTGTATCTTATTCATTCTTCCATCATTTGGCACTTGTTTTCTGTCAGTGCCTCTGTTTCCCTGTCTACAGAAAATAATGGCACAGTGTCCTTCATTTATTGTGGATGAATTTACCATAAATGAAGGAAGTCGTAGAGAAATAGATAAAAATGTCATATACAGAGTTCATATGGGGGCTGCTAAACAGATATGGTAACTAAATAGGCAGATGCTTCAGAGTGATGGGCAGCACTGTGGACAGCTAGGTTCACAGATGCTATAGATGGGCCAATAGTTGCACTGGGTAGAGTAGTCCACTAATGTGCTTGATGGACAGATGCCATAGACCAGTAGATAGAGCAACAGACATTTGCTGTAAAAGCCTCGGATGCTAAATGGACTGTAGTTATTATTATTATTATTGCTGCTGCTCTCAAGTTGGCCTCGTGCTCTTTCCATCATGTGGCATTCCCCTTGGAAAGACGTGGAAGATTTTAGCTACAACCATCCCAGGCAGCAGCTGCAGAGCAAGCAATGCAGGTTCAGCGCCCGCTATTTGATGTGCATTTTGTTTGTGTTTGCAAGAGACATCAGGCTGCTGGCCAGCTCTTCCATGAGATCAGTTAACTCAGGGAGAAACAAGCTGGAGGTGTTTTTCCCCCTGCCTTAAAGGAAAATCTCCCTCTGCTGGGTAACTGTCCTTAGACGCTTTTTCAAAGCTACAATGAAATGCAAGCTATATTTCTTTCTGCCGCTGTTGTGAACCTTTTACTGGCTTCAGAAATGCTGGGGTGACATTACTGAGGTTGCAACAACAAACCTAAAAGCAGGAATTGGACTTCTTCATCTCAGTGTTTGCTTGACCTGTACGTTCATGGTGGGTGGCAAGCAGGCATTAGCTACGTGGTTGGGGACTGTAAAACAATTTGAACTATTGCAGGAGTAGCTGAAGCTGCTGTTTTCCAAGGGCTGTTTGCTTGTTGTTCACTCAATATTTATAGGCTCTTTTGTAACAAAAAGTTATCAGGTCAGGGTATACTCTGGTTTCTCTTCAGATTGTAAAAAGCTATCAGGGCAACATATGGAATAAAAACAAACATGTTAAAAACAACAAGCTAAGGAGTATGATAATAAAATATACAGAAAGTTCAATCATCCAGGTACCATGAGTCCAAGCTATGAAGGGCCTTGAAGTGAAAAAGCAGCACTTTTAATTGGGCTCAGAAATGGAATGGGATCCAGTTAAGATGACAATGGCATATTTGTAATGTTCGGGCCCGAACTGTTCCCCTACGAAAAATTTCACCTCATGTCACTATTCTGGGGACATTGTTGCGGGGGCCTGGTTGCCTTATCAAGCATATATATATTTTCCCTTAAGGGGAAGGATTCCCTGGAAGGGAGCTACATTGTAAGGTAGTGTCCTTTCCCAAAGGCATTGTGAGATGAAATGGCTCTGGGTATCACTATAAGTGGCACCAATTATAGTGATACCTCGGTTTTCAAACGTAATCCACTCTGGAAGACTGTTCGAGTTCTGAAACATTCAAAAACCGAAAACTCAATAGCCGACAGCTAGGCCTCAGGATCTTGCACTTAGTGGAAGCCGTGTGGCATGTTCGACTTCCGAGGAGTGTTTGAAAACCAAAGCATCTACTTCCGGGTTTATGGTGTTTGAAACCCGAAATGTTTCCCAACGTAGACGTTCAAAAACCGAGGTACCACTGTATTTCCTACAACGGGAAAATCTGTTTTAAAAAGGGAACTGGGTGAAAGATAAAACTCTGATACCAAAATCCCTTAAGCGTGACTGGAAAGCCCTCTTTAGCCATAGATGTGGTGGAATCTTTGGAAAATCCTGATGTCTAATTTATCTACACAGATTTTCCCCCCCCTAATTCCCATATCTCACCTTCATCTTATCAGCCAACTTTTTTTTGTTCTGCTAAGACCACGAACAATTCCTCCATATTATATGCATATATACTTCAGGTTTCCTTAAAAAACCAGCACATAAACAGATACATATTACGATGCAAATAACGATATAAAAATCATATGTATCATAATAATACAGTTGGAAGGAAACCATGTGGGTCCTCTGATCCAACCGCTTGCAATGCAGGAATCTTTTTGCCCAATGTGGGGCTCAAACCCACGACCTTGAGATGAAGAGTCTCATGCTCTTACTGACTGCGCTATCTTGCTGTGGGTAAAATTATGCTGCAGAAATATAGTATAGCATGAAGCCTGACCCTTTTATATATATTATGCATATAATACACACTTCTTACATATAATTTTGCATAAATGCAGTTGGTTTAAAAAACAACAACCCTGACAATGCATGAACAACTGAGACGTAAGCAGGATCTCAAAACAAGAGGTTTTCTGATGTGAACAAAGCTTGATCAGTTGGGAACCAACAAATTATGAGTATAGATTTGTTTATAATGGGCTCCTCCTCTATCCCTGCCTGTGTGCCAAGTATGTTTCCAGTCCCCTGTGACCTTTGTTCCTCCAACACTGTGACCCCCAGACACCTGAGAGATTCCTTTTGTCTTCAGTGCCTTAACCCATTCTCCCTCGCTGCCCCAATACCTGGAAATCCTGCACAGAACACCCTCATGGTTCCATCTTATTTTCTTCAAATTCCTCCTTGGATCCCAAAGGGATACTTACCTCAAGCTGAAGTGGAACCCAAGTGTGCATAATTGAATTTGCCCCCCACTCCTCCTTTGCTTATCTCAAATTCCATTTGTCTCTTTTGTTTGTTATCTGAACCTCTCCCCTCCACACCGCTGCTGAAAGTTAGATTTTGAGTTTCCTCATGAAATCTATTTTTCTCGCTTTTGGGTATGAATGGTACTATATATATATATATATATTCATTCAATTCTTCACTTTCCACTTATTCGTGGATAGGTATTCTATCTCCACACCTTTTTCTGGCCCTTTAATATACACAATACATATCTCTTAGATCCAGTTGTAACAGCATGCAATGTGGCTTATACCAGCAAGCTCTGAGATCTGAAACAGGAGGCTGATTTGGCCACAATCTAATCCATACTTTAGACTAATTAAAAGCAATGAGATTATGCACAACTTGCTTGATTGTGGGGCCTGTAGCTGATGTGCTGAAATTGATGGGATACACAAGAGGGTTTGTTGATGAGTTAAGAGGTGCCATGCTAAAATGCACTTCTAAAATTCTTTGTGTCATGCCTTTCTTGTCTCTTTTTTTTAAGGATATTATTTTGAAATTCCCTCCATTGGGGCCATCCGAATCAACACACAGGTAAGGAAACGAAACACAATTTGTCCAAACATATAATTTAAAGTACCTTTACTGGCATCTAACCTGACCTTTTGCCTAGCATAGGGCAAAAAATGTAATCCATATTATTATTTCTGATTAGGCTGGGATATATATTGTATGCCCATTTTTCAAGACTGCATTCACTATAGAGCCTGTAATGGCCAACTATCGTCTTGCTAAACATCTGCTCTAGCTGTTAGGGAAAACCCAGTCTCTACTCCTTGGGTATTCTGAAGGAATTACAGAACATGAGGGGGATAAGAGCGGATGAGAGAAAATTGCGTGCCTTTTCAAATCTGGCTCTTGAGAAAAAGCGAAAAATGTTGCTTACAGCCTCGTATCTTCTCTTAGGAGACATTTTCATGTCCCTCTCGAAACGGCTCAACATTCCACTTAATGCAGTTCTGAGTTCAGCATCCAACAAAAACTCAAGTGCTGACATTGCACCCTCACATGTCCCTAGGAGCCGCTGCCAAGGGAGAGTGTCAGCCTAGTTATCAGTGTGCATTCTGCCAAATATGTGACTGGCTTTATTCTATCAAACCAGGGGGGGGAAAGGATATACTGCCTTATAAAAATAAAGAGATGTCTTTCAGCCAGTCAGAAAACATTGGTCCATGTAGCAGCTGCCTTGAGGTCTTCGGGAGACGTCTTTCCTAGCTCTGCTACCAGGAATATTTTAACTGGTGAGGCTGCAGAACCTGGGATTTTGTCCATTTACACCATCTGTGCTCTCCAACTGAGCTGGAGCCTCTTCCAGTGCACTGCCCATGCTTCCAGATTAGCCTAATATCACCAAGTTAATAAAAGGACAAACAGCTGAACATAAATTCAAGTACAGTGGTACCTCAGGTTACATATGCTTCAGGTTACATACGCTTCAGGTTACAGACTCCACTAACCCAGAAATAGTGCTTCAGGTTAAGAACTTTGCTTCAGGATGAGAACAGAAATCGTGCTCCAGCAGCACAGCGGCAGAAGGCCCCATTAGCTAAAGTGGTGCTTCAGGTTAAGAACAGTTTCAGGTTAAGAACGGACCTCCAGAACGAATTAAGTACTTAACCCGAGGTACCACTGTATTCACTACTAACCCGCAAGGCCCTGTTATTCCAGCACTGGGTCCTCCGGGCTCACAAAACCTTAGTTACTTACCCCACACTGCTCTGTGATGGCACAGCCCCCTGTTATTTCTGTCTTAGAAACACAGCCTCCCCACACAAAGCTCTGCTAATATCATAACTTGTAAGGCCCCCTGCTGTCGCAGCACAGCCTCATCCATGGAGAAAACTCTCGCATCCTTGTTATATGGACTTGTATTTATGTGGCTAATTATTAAAACTTCGTGCTTGAATCAGCACGCAGAGGAGCAAGCCAAACTGCCCGATCTATCAAGCTATTAGAGTCGACATGCGGCGTGTGAGAGAGGGAGCTTGGGATGAGTTATTAGTGCCCTGGAAATGGGGTGACGAGGCAAAGCTAATAGCTTTCCATTCAAATGATGCCTAAATCTTCAGGCCAAAAGCCAAGGGGAAAATGGGGAATAGGGTGGGGTGGAGAGAGGCAGAGACAGGAAGCGGGGGAAGATTGAGAAAAGGGAAATGCTATTCCTTTTTTTCTCAGCTTGACACTAGCTAACTGTAGGTAGGCTGGATGCTTGGCTATAGTAGCTCTAGAAGCTTTCAGCACTAAAAATCGTCGGCATATTAGCCCCACTGACAGACACTGTATGCTTCTTTTTCCAGCCATTAGATTCTTGGCAACGGATGCATGCAGCATTCTAATAAAACTCAGCAAAAAGCAGACAAATGACAAAATAAATGTTAAGTTGTGACAGTCTCCTATCTCAGGAAGCAGGAATTTATTTATTTAATTAATTTGTGCCCCACCCTTTCTCCCAAACGAGCCCAGAGCGGTAAACATATCCACATTTTTTTTTGTAAATAAAAGGCATTCTAAAACAGTTTAAGAATTCTAAAAATAGTTGCAGTTAAAAACAGAACTGAAAGCAGAACACTTCCTTTCTACCTCCCCCATCATAATGTAAGATATTTTTGCAGGAGTGAGGTGAATGGCACCCAGGGCATAATTTCTGCATGCTAAACCCAATCCAAACTAGGATTAGGGGTTGTGGAGAAAGCTAACTGAAATGCCACTGTCCCTCAAAATTCTCACTTCCCTGCAGTTCTCCAACCTCAAAATATATGCAAAAATTTGTATTTTAAGGGAAGAGTGGCTAAAATACATTTTTAGGGAAAACAACATACAAAAATACATTATATTAGAGGAAATTGCTTGCAAAAATACTTGTATTAGTCAAAATTGGCTACAAATATGTGCATATTAGGATAAATACACAGTAAAATATGGAGGAAATTGTGAGGTTGTGGTTTTTTTTAATGACAAACTGAATTTAGGAATGGAAAAATGAGAAACTACTAGAAAACAAAATGTACTTATTTGTACATCCTGAACTGGTTTAGGACTAGGGTGCTCCTCTCTTTCATTTTTCCAAAGCAAGACCAAGGCATCACGCTGCTCTGGTTTCAATTCAGTGAAGAGTGGGGGGGGGGGATTACCCCATAAATTAATAAGGAACTCATTCTCCGAGTGTGGGTTCTTATGTAGCCAAAATAGAACCATCCACACATAAGAGGGAGAGATGTGATGAACAGACTTGGGGGAACCTCAGTGTTCACAAAGTACAAATATATTTAAAGAAAGAAAACTAAGGCCAGGCTGGGTGTGGTGGAAGACTCATAGCAGCCCACTGAAGACTGAGCATGTTCAGCAGGCATGGACTGCTGGTTTAGAATTTCAAATCCCTGGTGTTCACTGGGAATTGTACCACTGTGAAGGAGAAACTACAGTTCCCAGGATTCTGTTGGAGGGGAGGGAGAGTCCCCTAGCCTACCAACCAAGGCTGTAGTGAGGATTAAAGGACTGAGCTCACTGGAGAAAAATGTAGATGCAGATTAAACAAATAAATCCAACAGTAATGGCTAAGACATAGCTGTCAACATTTCCCATTTTTAAAGGGAAATTCCCTTATTCCGAATAGGATTCCTCGCAAGAAAAGGGAAAAGTTGACAGCTATGGGCTAAGAAAATCCAAGGAAAGAGGAGGAGGAGGAGGAGGAGGAGGATTCTGAGACGGGAAGGGTGGGCTGGTGGGAAAGATGTGCATGGCCAGGAACTTCAGCAACAAGGAAAGCAGAAATTCACCTAGACTGATTTGAAATACCCAGCCAGATCTTTGGCTGCAGGGCTCCAGAAAACCTAAAGTGTCAGAAAATGTAGGTACTGCATATGAAGGACTCCAAAAGGGAATGAGGATGGGTAGTATGTTTTGTGGGCATCGTTCATTGTGTTTACTTTTACTTCGAGCAAAGTGAAAAGGGAGTGTGTGATTCAGGTTTGAGAAGTGAGAGGCTGGTGGGCAGATAGTGTTGCCCTGTGATGGTGTGATAGTGTTTTGGTGCTTTCAAATTCTATGGCTGTTTTCACACTGAGCATTTACTGTGAAATAGTCTTGCTTTGTTTACTCACTTTTTATGGAGCAACTGCATGACATCATGAACGAAACACACTGCTCTTAATGGTTTTTTTTCAGAGCTAAGAAAATCCCAAGTATTTTAACTTCATGGGACAGCTCCATCATTTCCCCAGATGTAGAATAAATCAGGCAGCTGTTCAGTAAATTTTGGGTCTGGTTATGACTTGTATAGATTGCTCTTGCCATTTTCTTCTCTGTGGTTCATCTCTCCTTTCTAGAAATCAACTCTGTCTCTATAAACCTTGCATTCCCTCCCCCCTGCCAAACAATGCTTTTATTTCACACAAACACACAATACGGTCCTTCTAAAAATTATCCCCAACATTTATGACTGGGGAAAGAAGGACTGCCCACTTGGCTGCAAAATGCTTTTTGAATTCCAGAAGTCTGGAAGCGCAGTCTTTGCTATTCCTCTTGAAGCTCAAAGCAAAACAGCAATGCTTGGCCGCTGCTAAATCATCCGTGTCTGGAAGCATCATATGATTCCTGATGTGGATAGAGTATAAATGAAGAGGGAGCTGAGGAGCTGAAATCAAGACATGAGCATTGCTATGGAGAACAGAAAAGGGAGTGGGGGGTCGGTCAACCTGGTCCAGTATGGGTCCTCCCAATGGACCAGTCTCTTCCTTTTCCTCTGCAATGATGCCTGAAGCGTATCTGAATCATTCAGATCTTCTTTCTCTTGTTGTTCTTTCACAGGCTTGAAAGCCCTATGCAAGCAGGCTTTGTCTAGCTCATGCTTTTACCCAAGCCCATACTGGAGTTTGATGCTGAGGAGCCTCTGGCCTGGAAGCATCCTGCAAAGGTGCGCTTCTGCGCAGCTAAGCAGGATCCCGTGCAGCTTTGTAGTATCGTATTTAGCATGTCCCCTCCCCATGCCCCCTTAGGGAACCATAAAGGTTAATAGCTCATTACTGAATATTTATTTCTAGTGACGTGAGTCAGGATTTTGACAGGAGCTTCCCCTCTGGGTTGCTGATTCATTTTTCACTCTGTATTGCGCAGAGAGCACAGAACAGTGTGTCAGTGCCATCTGGTGGGTTTCTCCCAACACTGTAGGAGCCCATTATCTCTCAAAAGTCCCTGATGTCACCTTGAGAATCTTACCTGACTATTTCTTTATATGTGACACGCAATCACATCTATCTTTCCCCCATGGGTTATTTGTGTCTGTGTGCGCATGATTGTTTTCCTTTGTATGGAGGCTGCCGATTTAAGTAAAAGGACAGCAAAGAGAGATGTTTCTTAACCCTTTCCCCTTTAGCTGTTTTTCCCATTCAAAATCTCCACACTGCCTCCCCCCCCCCCCCACTTGCTGAGAGAAGCCAGCTGGAGGGGAAAGGGTTGTCTGCAATCCCTTCCACCCCCATGTCAGTTTCTTAGGTTAAAAACAGAAGGAAAATATACATTGCAGTGGGATCTCTCTCAGCCTTCAGTTCATGAAATACAGAAGCTCATTTTAAAAAGATCTTAGGTCTTCCTCTCCACCCTGTGGGTCCATAGGTGGTTGATGAGAGGGGCAGCTTAAGTGTTGTTGTTGCTGCTGTTGTTAACATGATCCTAAACCTCCGCTGCCTTGTGGGATATCTTCAGGAGAAGAAAAGGCTAAGGAGTAAACCCTACACAAGTGGAGTCCCTACAACAGTAGGATGACACTTTGTATGCTTCCTCCTGGCAACTCCTGCAACCAAGCTGGTGACAAACATATTGCTCTGCTTTCCTTTGGGACCACATCAGTGAGTCTGAGAAGGGGATCTTGTCCTATGGGCAGCTTAGGACCTCCATGCACATATTGTCGGCTCAATCTGCCGGAATCTGTATTCACATGCTGGGGAAGTCCCTAATTCACTGAGGGTTTGAGACCCATTGGCTACCCTCACCTGGTTTAGCCGGCCAGTCAAAGCCATTCCGAAGGTGTGGCTACTGCCACAGGCTGACAGCTTCCAGGAACCATAGGGGAGAGCTGAGCACAGGGTGGGGACCAAAGGTGGACAAGCTACCCCAAAATGAGCACGATGTGTGCAGTGGTTTGACTTCACCTCTGGAGGCACACTCCATTGTCTTTCAAAAACAGCCGAATGCCAACAACAGCAACAACAATAATACACCTGATTGCAGTGGCACATCATTGCATGCTGTTGCTTGCAGAGCCATCTCCACTTCCACTCTCAATTCATGTGGCTACAGTAGTGCATTCTGCCTTCTCAAAGCAGCTAGTGCCAGTTTAAAAAGAAAGAAGCAAAGGCAGACCAAAATCATGAAATTCAGTGGAAGTGGATTTCGAAGCAGACCATGTCCCAAATTGCATGCTAAACTCAGAGGTGCTGACCAGATGAGTCCACTTTGAGATTCAGGCCCACCAAATTCCACAAGCATCCCTGGCTGCCTCTACTAAAAAGTGATGCTTTAAGTCAGTAGTTCCCAATTAGCTAAATAATGTGGACCCCCTGTTTTTCAAAAGCCAAGCCCTGGACCTTTGACGATTTTGATATCTCTCTGGTATTTTTTGTTATGTGAATGATGCCACCGACTCCCCCCCCCAGGTGGGTTATGTGGACCCCCCGAGGTCCGCGGACCACCAATTTGGAACCACTGCTTTAAGTGATGTCTTGTTGCATGAAAACTCTTTCTGAACTGGTGTTTCATCTGTGACAGCTGCTTTACACATGCAAGTCGTTATGTGATGTTGCAGTTGTCCAGTGATGAGGAGGGTATGAAGTTACTCAGTTGCAATAGGTGGGTATCAAGTTTCTCACTCTCTCTATAGCTAGTACTGCTGTTCATAACAGCATTGGGGAATAAATGGTGTCTGTTTTTATCTTGACAGATAGTAGTAGTGCAACAATCAATATGTTTGGAAGGCAGCTGTCAGTCTTGATATGGATTCTCGTACGGGTGGATACAGCGTGTCAGCTGTAAGCACCTGCATGAAGGTTTATGATCCCTTAAATGTCTGGGCAGCCATGCATCTTAGCCTGTTATTTATATGAATGCTCACCTATTATTAAAATCATAGAGTTGGAAGGGACCCCAGGGGTCATCTAATCCAACCCCCTGCAATGCAGGGATCTTAAGTAAAGCAGCCATGACAGATGGACATCCAACCTCTGCTTAAAAACCTCCAAGGAAGGAGAGTCCACAACCTCCCAAGTGCCTTCAGTATTGGAAGCCCATTTTTGACCAGTCTAATTGCCTGGGAGGGGGCAGATTCTCATTAGAATTGTGTGCAGTTCTGACAAGAATCCTCCCTGCAGTGGGACAAGGGGGGGGCAGGCTTCTGCAGCACCTAGGAGAGGGCCGGGGATGAGGAGAGGCAGATCAGCTGAATGGAAAGATCCTGCAGGACACCCATTCCTCCCTCGCCATCAACATATATGTAAATATGTTTGCTCCTCTATGAATACCAATATAGCCATGCAGATGAGTGTGCAAATTAAAAGATAACGACGGTGTACATATGCCTGGACCTAGGCATGCATGCACACAAAAAACATGGCTCTGTGTGTGTCCATTGCTGACTTCGGGTACTCATTTGTGCAGATGCCCCATCAGCATCGCTTCTAAATCAGCTAAGTAAATGTCCTTTTCTCTCCGTTAAGCTTCAAATCACCAAGGCCATCATGCAGCTTTGAAACGCCGCCACCCTAACGTCTTTTCCTGGCTGCACACTGCTCTGTTTAAAGATGAAAGCATCTTTGGAAGGAGAAGAAAAAAGTGTGGGGAGCTGCAGGGCACAGCAGATAATTATGTGTACAGTTGGAGCTTGTTCTAATGAAGCCTTCATCCTGCGTAGAACATCTGCTGTCCCCCACAGAGAGCACCACCTAGAGACCTGTGAGAGACTGCGCATCAGGCCAACATGCGCACTCCCCCTTGGCTTGCTTCTAAAGCTCCAGTGGGAATTGCCAGCAAATTGACCAGCTGATTCCTCTTTGTGCTTTGTGGCATGCTGCCCTCTTTCATTCAGCAGCATCCTTAAGTACTTATTCATCTCTTTGTAGGGCCAGGCAGCCCGTTTGAAACCTTCTCCGACAATATGTGGAGGAACGGAACCTGTGATTCTTCAAAACGAACCACAGTTAGAAATTCAGTGCCAAGCTCACCCCACCCCAAACACACACACACACACACACAGAGAGAGAGAGAGAGAGAGAGAGAGAGAGAGAGAGAGAGAGATCTTAAAATAAATGTAGATGACAACTTGCAGCAGGAAAAGTATGGTTTGGGTTTTTTATTTTTAAAATCTGGATGGCTACCAAAATACTTGTTTCCCCCAACCCAAAGGCTTAAACTTCTTGCAAAGATGGTTTCAGACAGTTGTAGATACATTACATCTCATTTGCACACCAACATGAAAGCCTCTGTAAATCCAACCTTTAAGACATTACAGATTTAAAGAAAGGCAGGAGGAGTTTTAGATAGGAGTAGGGATGGGTGAATATGCCCTTTTTAGCTTCTCTCTGTTTCTCATTTTTTTCAGTTTTAAGTTCTGTTCTCCATATTTCTGCATATCATTTTGCAATGAAAAATAAGTCATGAAAATTCACTTTCAAAATTATTTTCTCCTATTGTACACATTTCATACTCAATTTTGCCTAGGGCGCACATTTTTGCGAAGCGATTTCCCCTAATGTAACATTGTGTATATGTTATTTCCACTAATATATACATTTATGTGCACATTTTGCACAAGTGAATGCATTTTTGTGCACATTGCTTGGCTGATGAACTGCATTGCAAAATTGAGAAATGCTTGAATTTCAAACGGCGCCTGTGTTTTGATCCACATCTTGTTTCAGAAAGTGCAAGTTAGGTAAGCGAACATTTAAATGCAAACTGAATCGACTTTTCTTCACCATCCCTAGATAAATGTTATTTGCTGTTCAAGAGGGCTGCATTATAAATCCCGAAGTACAGTGGCTAACACTAAAATGAGTTAGTTTATGAAGAGAAACTAACCAGATGAACAAAGGGCCAAGGGAAAGCATGGAGGTGGTCCTGCTCTGTTAACAATCTTATGAACATGCAGTCCAGGTGCTTGTATCCTGCTCATTCCATTTCCTACACAGGCAGAGCAATTCTAATCCAGCCCAGGGAGCAACCAGGCAGACTTAAGTGGCAGCTTTATTGCTGCAACCAACCGCTGCCACACATGCCAGGCAAGGCAGAAGGTGAGGACACCCACACCCACCCTGCTTCAGCTTCTTGCCCTCACCCCTGTGCCAAAATGCTTCATTTAAAAGATTTCCACTGGCTACTGCTCACAGGAGAACTTCTGCAGGTAACACAAACCTTGGGGCCTCAAATTTCAGCAGTGCCCTGTGCAATGCCAAAATCCCCCCCCCCCTTCTTGCACTCCAGTCTAAATCAAGATTGCAGCATCCTCTGCAGCATCCCTGAAGCTTGGTTCCCGGTGCGACTGATCCAGTTGTGCTCCCCTAAATCTGCCTCTTTTCCCAGCCATCAGGTTGAAGCTCAGGGCTTCAAATTCAGCTGAGCCTCCTCCTTCCGAAATGGTGTTCCCCAGAAGTCAGCAGAGAGTCAACTGCTTGCCAGCCTAACACCCCACACCCCACCCCCGCCCGCCAACAATATCAGGGATTAGTATTGCGCTGTCAATCTCTTTTCATTGGCAACAAAATGCTAAGTTCATATGAGCTTAATTCGGTTTCATACAAAGCTGCCGTAGTCATGTATTGCACAGTTAAGCCAATCTCAATGCGGTTTAAATACTGTGCAGTGCAGTCCTGTGCACATCTGATAAAAGGTAAGCCCCACTGTATGCTCAACACGGCTTGCAACAGGAATGTTGATGCAAGACTGCAGCTTAACATTCAACCTAGGAGCCCTGGAAATGGCAACTGCTTAAAGAACTAGGGATCTCCAATAATACTTTCACAGCACTCTTAGTAAAATAAGTATTTCATAGTTTTCTGAGGTAAATGATGGTGGATACAAATAGTTGGATATCTGTCTACAACAGGCATGTCCAACTCCCAAGAGACTGCAATCTACTCCCACTATTAAAAAAACAAAACCTGGCAGTGATCTCCCCATTGGATTGACCAAAGCTGTTGAGCTTTTTTAGGAGAGGAATACCCAAAGTAGATCTCAATCAACCTGTTGGACATGCCTGGTCTACAATTATAATGCAGATATATATCCTTAATCACAGATGTTTTCAATGCTTATTGTATTTAAAAACAAATGAGGTGCCAGTAATTATATCTTGATAAATGTCCTGTGGGTGCCAGCACAAAATGTCTGCCATTGGCAGGAAACTAAAAGAGGTGACAATACTTGGTATCAGTGAGTACTGAGTACTGTCACCAAAAAGCACTGGGTGTAGCCATTAACTGGTAATGCACAGATTATTCACTGATGAAAGAAAAGGCGTCAGTGCTAATTTATATGAGCAGACAATCTGGCAGGAGCGGTAAATAGTTTTACACAGCCTTAGAAAATATCTCTTGGCTACTGTCACCCAGCCAATTGTGACAATTTTATTGTACAATATTAGTTGCTTAATTCTTACCACCTTTAACACCTATTAGAGCGGATTCGCTCAAAGACATACCACAGCAGAAACAAACATTGATGGCATTTAATCATCCTGTCTCTCAGCGGAGCCTTATATTAGCAAGAAGCCATTTGTGTTTCTTTCATTGATGCACAAACGAGACAACAAGTATGCCCATCAAATAATCACACTTAACTGGACTCTCAGCTGCCTTAAGTCTCTAGTCCAATTATGGGAGCCTATGATTAAACTGCCTGTCATCAAAAACGTCAGATTTCATCTGCCTGAGGTCTCCGAGAGAAGCAGATCAGGCAGAGTAATGGAGCCATTTATATCCCAGATCTGAAGCATTTGCTACAACATAGAAATTAGTGTAGTAAAGCCAGGCTGCCATGAAGCAGTGCCAGATGTTAAGTTATTGGCCTCATTTGTGCCTACGATTAAGTATGGTTTTTAAGAGCTGTATGCATCTACTTGTCCGTCTGGAATAACCAAAAATACAATATGTGCCTGGCTACCCACAGCCTCGGATGCACCACACAGGCACTTTATGCTGTTAAGTGTTAAAATAAACACCCCGACTGCATGCAGGGAGAGTTTGGAAAGTTATTTGTGTAATACCAAAGACGAATTGTTATAACCACAGTGTTTAATTTTTTTAATGCCCCAATAACTGGCTGACTATAAGTGTGGGATTAGTAATCTGGTCACTTATAATTATTTATTTTTACTTATTTATTTAATACATTTATATCACACCTTTTCTCCAGCGAGCTCAAGGTAATGTACATGTTCCTCATTTAATCCTCATAACAACCCAGTTGTGGTAGGTTAGGCTAACTCTATGTGTGCACCACCTTGAGCTCCGTGGAGGAAGGGGAAGATGTCAAAATGTAAATTAGGTAAATTTTGGAGCCCAGTATTGAACTAAGAATAAGACCCATTAAAATTAATGGACCTAAGTTAAGTCAGACCAGGGTTATCATTGGATAGAACCCCAGGTCTTCTGATGGCCTCAGAAACTAGGTTCAGCCCTTTACCTTCATAAATATCTCAGTTTACTAGCAGTTAGTAAGAATTTCCTGTTACGTGGCCAGCCACAGTGGCCACCTATGAAGGACTCTTTACAGCAGGGGTAGGGAACGTGTAGCCCTCCAAATGTTCGCTAGACTCCAACTTCCATCAGCCCCAACCAGCATGATGGGAGTTGTGGTCCAGCAACATTCCCCACCCCACTTTATTATTTGCCTCTGAAGAACAACAATCACAGGTAACCAGCTGTGTTGCTGTGTTTACAGGAGCAAGAAAGGTAGGGTGTTAGTTTTCCAAGAATAGCAATCAACCCACAGGTCAAGTGTGTGATCTTGAAAGTGTGACTTGACTTTCCCTTTACTCGCCCTCTCCCCTCTCTTTTCTGTTTGCATCTCTGCTTTTGTTCCGCTTTCCCCTTCTGCTGCCTATATCTCTCCCTCCTCTCTGTGATGCTGTTTTCCCTTTACATCTCTCTCCCCCTGTATTAAATCATCCGGAAATAATACATTCCCCATGCGCTTCAGGGCTGAAGCTCTTGCCTGCCACAGCGCCACACTTCACCATGGCAACCTGCAGGGAGGGTTAATCGATTTGGGGAAAGGGCGTGTTTCTTTCATGCTGACAGCGAGGGCTGATTGGCACATACTGTCCCTTAACATGCTTACAGAAGACAAACAGGTGGCAGATACAGCTCTCAGCACAATGAACTGCTGTCACCATTCGTTCCCCCAGCCCTCCCCACTGCTTACATGGCATTCCTGTAGGGATAAAGGGAGCAGGACCCCATGCACGTTGATACAGGGCTCCCCTACATTTCGTTCATTTTCCCTTCTTCCCTCACCTTTGTGGTTTTCAACACTAAATGTGCTCAGTTGCTTAAATCTTCCTCCTCAAGCTGAAGAAGTTATGGAATGAAGCAAAAAAGAACTCTGTCATTACTTAGTTCTGCCCTTGCTGAAATCAGCCTAATATTGGAAATGGCAGAGTATTGAGATTCCTTCAAGTGTGTGTGTGTGTGTGTGTGTGTATCTCCTGCATTTCTGTGTAGGAATTTAAACTGAAGCATCTGTGTGTGTGTGTCCCTATGAGTACACTCACTAGAAAGTCACATGCGGCAGCTGCTTCCCAGCATGTTGGGTGTGTGCACCATGAAATTTGTGAATATGCATTTGTCACACATCACAGTCTATGAGCATGGATTGCACACTAATTCCTGTGCACACATACCTTCAGCATCAAACACAGATGAATGAAATGCTTTTGCCGGTGGAATTTTCCAATATTTGTCGATTTAGTGCTGCAAATGAGAAGGAGCCAATTACTAGAGTCTCATGCTCTCCCCCCCCCCCCTCCGCATGCGCCCCCACAGAGTATTTCAAGGATGGGATAACATTTTTGACAAAGCATCTAGCAAATGTTTGCTGTCCATCTGACATTTGTTGAAGCCCAATCTCACACAACAAGGGCCTCAGTTATTTTGGAAACTTTTGCTCTGTTGAAGTATCTTTTGTGAAACACACAAAAGAAAAGGGGGGAAAACATACATACGTACATACGTACATACATACATACATAATTTTATTTGTATGCTATCTTTCCATTCTCAAGGCGGCTTACAACATAAAAAAATACTTAATTGCAACATAACAAAAGTAGTCATAAATAATAAATAAAACATCAAAAAATACACAACCAGACTGAACCATTTCCACATAAATAAGATCTGAATAAAGATACAAAACATAATAGAAAAAATAGCAACAGCTCCCCTCCCAACCAAAAAAGACCCCAGCCCAAGAGTCTGTTCAGCAACCTCAGCCTTTGTTGCTGAAGTCAGTCAGGGCCCCCCAAGTAGAAAAAGGCGGGCAAGGCAGGGAGCAGGATTTCCAGGACTCACAGCCAAAACCTTACCTGTTGCTTTTGAAAGGTTACACATGTGTGCTGGTCAAAGCTAGATGTTGAAATTCAGCTTCTGCATGACACCATACAAGAAATTTATGACTTAAGAGTTATCTTTTATCTCCCTGAATCAGATATTAGTTATTTGTAATGATGCTGCTTTCTTTTCTGCCTGTATAGTAGCATACTGTGTGCATATTAGTCTATAGCAGGGCATTCAAGTTGTGGTGCAATGTCCCCTCTAGTGGTGGAGATTGTCTACACAGAGATCCGTAATTAGAGAATGGAACTCATGAAGCTGAATACCACCTTCAAAGTGCCAGATGTCCCTGTAAAATACTCAGGAGATACTTGACCCACTCTCAAGTCAGCACTGCAGTGGAGATGACTGGGAATAGATTTGTATCAGGGACGTGTTATATCCACTCAAGGATTTGTTTTGGAGTAATGGTAGAAATAGTATTTTGCAGCTGACCTGCATTTTCTGAACAGAAGCCAGCCTCTACAATTAAAATCTCAGTTTTCATAACACACAGGGAACAGGTTTTCTCAGTCTCCTGGGAATATATAGAATCCAGCAGCTCTTGACAGAGTTCTGGGTTCAACTGAGAGTTCCATTGGGAAGCCTGTGTTTCCATTTGCATCTTGCATTATATCCGCATACAAGATTACTTTCTCCAAGGCTTTTTCTCAGCCTACAGCTCTCATTTTTACTACTTAACCTAATACGTTTGTACAGTCTGACCTTGTCCTGAAAGGGTTCTCTTCTTCTGGGCTTCTGTCTTAGCCTGTCTGAGCAACATCTCAACTATGATTCAATAGCTTTCCAGTCAGGGCCGGATCAAGATATTTGGCTGCCTAAGGCAAAGAACAAGACGACCCCTCCCTCAATTCCTGGAAGCGGATTCTCAGGTCAACACTGGCCTCATCCTCCACTGCTCCTGATGGAAACACACTAGATGAGGTGGTGCATGGCAGGCCACGTGTCACCCACAGCTTGCCACTGCTTCCTCATCACCACCACCAACCTGCGTCAGCCACCTGAGATGGCAGCCTCACTTTGCCAGCCCTGTTTCAGTCCAGTCTCATAACCTCTATCTTAGGAAAGAGATCCATGTTCAGTTTTGGGATGAGGCAAGTCTTTGATAGGAGGAAGCTCAAAATGCAAACTGCAGCTTCATTCAAGTTGGGTCCATCTCTCTTCCAGCATAGCCTGACTCAAGCTGGGGCTCACATCCCACCTCCACCGGGCTCTACTCTGCGCATGTGGCCTCTCCTAGTGGGATAGAATCCCTCCTCTGCCTGTAACCCTTTCCTCAAGTTAAGGGAGTTTTGTTTGTTTGTTTGGGGAGCAAGATGAGCAACTGAACTGAACATGACAGACATCATTTTACTTCAGTCAAGAATAATGTTGCGGTATACATCTATTACTGTATATCACCTACTTCCACAAGTGAATTAATCTGCGTGCTTTTCTCCTTCTGTTCTCTGCAGGAATATCTGGATGTTCTAGGAAGACCCATGGTCTTGGCAGGGAACAAAGCAAAACAGGTTCAATGGACCAATGTCTATCGGGATGCTTTGGTAAGTAACATCACTTTATGAGTTCCCACAACTGGTCTTTTGCTTTTCATTTCTTTTCTCCTGTTTGTAAGGTATACCCATCCACTGCAGTGTAATTTGTCCTACTTAATTTATTTTATGTCACATACCTCTTCAGTGTCCCAAGTCTGACATTCCCAAGTTTGTATCTTCTCCAATTTCCTTCAGGAAACAGGCTCTGAGGATTCCACTGTACAGTGGTGTACACGCAAGACATAGTAATTTACACCTCCCAGCATGGCCCGTGTCCATGTTTCAAGGCCATTAGTTTGCACAGTATAATTGACAGTGGGCAATGGAATAAAAGTCAAAGCTCCCAGTGACTTGTTTCAAGTTTTTGGGGGGTTTTTTAAAGACAGATTTGATCATAGATCTCCTATGTCACACCTATTTGACCCTTAGGAGTATGGAGCTATTTAGATAACTGTGTTCATCATATTTTCTTGCTTTTGACATTGATAGGGTCTGGGCTTGGTCATAACAGGCACTCTGCCGGTGTTCAACCTCACTGAAGATGGCAGCAGTGAAAGGAAGGTATGGTTTTTTCCTGCAATGTCCCCCACTCTGATTTTGACCTACTGCTGATACGCTTCTTGCTCATATCCACAACAGTTAGCCTGCTGTGAAGTATGTGTTTGTGTGACAGAGAGAGACTCTAGCATCCAAACAAAGGTTTGTTTTGTTCTTTGCCTTCCATGTATATGTCACTGATACCTTTAAACAAAAAATGGTGCCGTATAGCATCTCCCTGCAAATTTTATGACATTCAAAAGAAGTAAACATGGGGCAAGATTATAAATGAAGGAGGGGCAGTTGGCTGGGAATTTTCCAGAGCAAATGCAAGTCAGTCAGCCCACCAGCTGAGCACCTTCTTGTCTTGTGTTTATTGTTTATGTACATCAGCATCATACCTTTATGACCAGGCCTGCATGCCAAACCAATATAGTGTTTATTTATTAAAATTTGTTAACTGGGAAGGTACCTGAAGTTAGGAGTGGCATAAATTCCTCCTTCAAATGACAGGTGAGCAGTAAGCATTTTAAAACATACTAGTGTGCGTATAATCTACACTCCTGCACAAAGCAGAACTTCACCCAGTTATTTCTGTATTCAATACTGTGTACTGTGTCAAAGTCCTGGGGTGGATAGTGCCCTGGTTTGGGTGCAGCTGGCAGAGTCACAGAACCACCCTAATGCCAGCATCGCTGTAGCTTCCCTGGGCAGGACTCGGGTGGCAGAAAGGAGAGGACTGCACAGGCATGCTGGGGGAGTCCAGCAGCAACAGCAGTCTTGGAAAATCAGCTCCAACACACTACACTGTGTGTTGTGTGTGTGTTCCCCTGTTTAAAGAAGTTTTCAATGTTTAATGCTGTATTGTGTTTTTAATATTCGATTGGGAGCTGCCCAGAGTGGCTGGGGAAACATAGCCAGATGAGCAGGGTATAAATTATTATTATTATTATTATTATTATTATTATTATTATTATTATTATTATGCCTATCAGCTTAAGCATTTCTGTTGGATTTTCTCACCCTGCAATGGCACCTGAATTCCAAAACAAACCAGCCCCACTAAACTGAGCACTTATGCCTCCCTTCTCCCCAGTGAGGAGAATCCCAGCATGTGTCAGCAGCCTGTCTCATTTGCCTTATGCTTCCCAATTCATGTTTGTTTAGATTTATTAGCAGTAATAGACCTGCCATGGCATTCTATAGCTGCTTTCTGTTAAACAGTCAATGATCTGTTTCTCAACTAGGTAAGCGACAAGGCCAAAGACCAAGCCATTTATTCTCCAGGGAGCCCAGTTACTGCCTCATAAAGCAGCATGGCAACTCCATTGCAGTCATTATCCCATGGTGTGCAGTGTAGCAGTTGGTATTGTGGCTTTTTGCAGGTGCAGGCACCGGTGTCTCTTTAAGAGGAGAATGTACTTGTCTTAAAGAAGCATGTGGTTAGGGTAGAAGAGCCTGATAAGGAACTGGCACTGATTTCAGGGCCCTTGTCAGTCACTGGATTCTGTTTACTGTTGGGGTTAGTTTGCTTTTAGCTGTTTACAGCTCCCTCATGGGCTGAACCACTGAGCTGCTGGGGGGAGCTTCAGTTCTCAGTGAGCTTCCATCCTCCAGCTGAAACCACCTGGGCGGGCCATTGGATCCTGCTGGACAGGAAAGAATATAAGATGGCTTCCAGCTCCAGTTGAGCTTTGCTCAGTTGAATGTGTCCCACATCCATCCATCCTGTTTACCTAATACCATGAGAGAAAAACTGTAAGGGTAGGTCCAAATGACACCGTGATTTGTCTACATTGTAATGCTTGCACAGTACATAAGCTGAGTTAGTCTTGGAAATGCTCGAGCATTTTGTGGATCGCCATGCCATCATTTTACTTCATTTGGGAAGGCTGTGCAATCCAGATGCGTTCATGTGAAAATTAAAAGGAAATCATATTGATTTTCCCATGTTTTTTAGGGGGCTGCTGAGTCTTCTTATCATACACTCCCTGTGATTGAGTATTTTAAATATTGGTTAAAAAATGAGTATATGTGTTTGTGAAAGAGAGAGAGAGAGACACACACATATTATTGAATCTAGGTGTATAAGTGGGATGTCAGAGAAAGGAGGTTCAAATGTGAAACATTTGGAATAGTGAAGTGGTGAAGTGTCATCCCACCATCCTCTTCACCTGGGGATCTCCCTCATCTTGCACAAGTATTACACTTTTCCCCTGTTTGGCTTGGCTATGACAAGTTATCTCCCGTCCTTCTCCTTATATCAAGGACATGGGGGCAAATAAAAAACTACATCACTATTGGATGGCATCTATGTTGTCCACGACTTCAGTCTCTTGAATATAACTGCTTTTGCTGCTTGTGTTTTTTCAGAACCAGCTCATCCTCGGTGTTGTGGGGATTGACGTGACTCTGAATGACATCAAGAAGCTGACGCAGCGATACAATGTGCGTAAGGAATGGATTCCTTCCCTCAGAGTGGCATTCTTCCACCCGCCAGTCCCTGCAAAGTCTCAGCCGTGATAAAGAGCAAGCAGGCGGGGAAGAGAGGCATCTTTGGGAATTAGCATGAGGTTCACATTTGCACAGAATTCTCCTAATTGCTTCCTGCACTCCAGTTCCAAATCAGCCCCACCTATCTGATAGTCATTGCTTCTTCTGCAGTGAGAGAATTTGGGGGGGGGGGAACACCTTTTAGAAGGTCTTAGGTGTCTGTTCTGTGCTTGGGTTGATTAATGGAGGAGAGGCAGAGGTCTGTAGAGATTATCTGTAGCATGGGAACTTTGATGCAATTCCGCTCTTTCATCTTGAGCTGTAATTTGTTTCTCTTGTTGTCCTACCATCCAGTTAGGGGCCAACGGCTATATATTTGCTATTGATCTGAATGGATATCTATTGCTACACCCAAATCTGAGACCTCAGGTAAGTGCAGTTTACCCCTCCTTTGAATAACCATTGCCACCCACCACCACCAAAAGATAAGGTGACTTTCCATCCCATTTACCCCACAAAATGAAAGTGTGTCTGTTTGGCATCATCCGCTCTCTGTCGCCGCTTTTCACCACACCATTCACCCAAAGAACATTTCCAAAGGTCATTGCCATGTTTTCCTTCAAACTTCAATGTAATAAGCAGTGACTTGGTGCAAAATTCTCTTGCTATTATGCAGAGGGTCGATATACCTGCCTACAGCTGGATTGCTGTCTAGCTGCGAACAATTGATTAGGTGGGAATGTTAGTTATGTCAATTTGCCACCAGATTGAAAGTAGTTCCAAACAGTTATCACAAACAAGTGACTTGTCCATATTCAGCCACAGATTTGCCACCAAAAAGCAAACATGTGCTTTCTCTCTGTTGATGGTTGTTGTTATTATTGACCAACAGTCAACTATTTGCCTAATTATTTAAAATCAATATGTTGAATTCAGCCTTTTGCACTTATCCAGCTCCTGCCCTTTCTATTTCTATGGCCCTTCTTTTTCCTACACCTTTCGTCAAGTTTCTTCTCTTCCATCCATCTCTTTTGGTACCTGCCCTCATGATTCCTAGCTCTTAACATCCCTAGATCACTACCTTTCCAGCCTCCCTGCAGCACACACCTTTTTTTTCTATCCTCCCACCTAATGTGGATGCTTTTCTGATCTTGAACTATATTCACAGTCATGGCATAGACTCACAAAGCCTTCCCCTAAAGTCTGAACTAAGAACAGAAACATGCTGTGATGTCACAGAATGTTCACTAATATTTTAACTGCTGAGAGGTTTGACTAGCTATTTCCAATCAAAATGTGAAATTCAGCCATTCTCATCTCCACTTTTCTTAGCAACATAAAAGAATCCTTTTTGCTTTAGACCCTGCTAAAGGGATTTCCACATTATTCTGCCTCCATGTCTTTCTCCTCAGCCATCCTGGGTTTCTCTCCAGAGCTCATACCTGTGCACAGCCCTTCCTGTCTCCAGCAACTCTCTGTGGTTTTATGTTTTTATTAACCTTTCACATATACATTTTGCACTTACTTTCATTTCCATTTTACAGCATTTCCTCATCAGTAGCTTAATGATACAGGTTGGACTGCAAAAAGCTGAATTGCCCATATGTGGCAAGAGTGGCAAGATGCCAAACAGGATGGGATTCCTGTACCTTTAAAAGTTTTGTGGAATAGAATGTTTCACTTTTCTCACCCTTGCATGATGACTATTAAAGATTAAAGATAATTTTATTAGGCCCACTGATTTTAAAAGTATGTTTTCTTACAAATATTTTATTTTATGTAAACTACTTAGAGGTGTTTTCTTTTATTAAGCAACATATACCGTATTTTTCTGTGTATAAGACTATATTTTCCCCCAATTTTTTTAAGTTTAGAATTGGGGGTCATCTTATACACGGAATGTTTAAAATATTTATTTCTTAATTTTGGGCTCAAAAAATAGGAGTCATCTTATACATGGGGGCATCTTATACACGGAAAAATATGGTAAATCTTGTTAAATAAAATAAAATAAATAAAGACACAGCAGCACTATTCCCTTTTGCACTATGTCCTAAAAAATAAGGTTACTAGGAAATCTGGGTAAGGACTGGGATCTGGGCCTCCTTGCATTATCTGCCGCACCAAGAAAGTCTCCAGTTAGCTATATAAGCAGGAAGCCCTTCTGCATCTGATAGTTCATCAGAATTATAGGCTGATACAAGCAAGCCATTAAAGGGCAAATTGAATGTTTTTCAAAAAGTGGGAGATTAAGACTGGGAGAAAACCCTATTGAACTCAGTGGGATGTGGGCAAGGAAAATCAGAGAGTGATTAGACATGCAAAGGATTGTCCTGTAAGGGTGTGCCAACAGATGGAGCATTTCCATCTGCCAATTCTCTGAGGCTAAATGTAGACCATCAACAGATTTCTCTGTGGCTGCATGTCTCACTCCTACCAGCTGCCTCCATGCGTGCCAAACACTCCGACCCAAGAGCCGGTGAGTACCTTGGGCGTCAGCCAGTCCGTTAGCAGAGGAGGAGGATCTCATCATCTCCCTCAACAACAAATTGCCCAGACTGATGGAAGGCAGCAGCAATAAGAGATTTCATATCAGCCAGAGGCATGGGTTGGCCCTGCAGCGGCTTTTGTCTTCTCAGGAGAGAAGGATTATGGTCTGTGATGTTCAGCAAACAGAGAATCAGTATATGATCTGCAGGACTCCCATTGTGCAGTGTGTGTAGATGGGTACAGTCTGCTTCTCGCAACTGTGACTTCTCTGCTTGTTCGTTCTTTGCTTGTATTTGCACAACCTATTTGTTTTAGCATGGCGGATGAATGATGACTGGGGAAACTGGGCAGGGCTGGTCCTAGGTGCTTGGGAATTAAATTAATCTAGAGTTCAGCTAATTATTCACCACTCCAACGCTGGGAGCCATTTGCTGTACTTAATGCGGAGCAGGAAATGGTGTTCTTGTCAGCCACAGAGCGCTAATTGCCACCTCTCAGGGACGTGATATATGGACTTCCCTTCTACTCCTGGCAGGTGTAGACAGGAATTAGCTGGCCCCTTTTTATGAAATATTACTTCCTTGGGATATTATACACGCACACAAGAAGGAGTGAGTGAGGAGCCCCAGGCTAATTTATCTCAGGGGACGCTCTACATCTATCAGGGTGGGGCAAGGAAAACAGGCTTCCAGCTCAGATACCGTTCAGATAAATCTATCATTAAGAGGCCAGCCAGGAATTAGGGCACTGAGAAATGGCAGCGATCAGAGTGAGATATGTTTCATTGGCATAAACTTCCAACTCAGTTCATCAGTGTTATTAATGGGCAAGTGATGTGGCAGAGACGGACAGAAAGAGCACCAATTTATTCACTTGCCTCAGTCTCACTCTGATCAATAACCATTTAAATTGCTCAGCAGAGTAGCACCACCACCACCACCACCCAAGACTCGATGCATTTTCTGTGCTTGGCCTGAACTCAGTCAACTTTTGCACAAGTATCTCTCTTCAGGTAGAACCGCCATTTCATCTTGGCACACTCAGCCCTAGATAAATTACCTTTTTGTTGAATTTCTATACTGCCCTTCATCCAAGGATTGCAGGGTTGTTCACAATATAAAAACACAAAACTATATAGCATAGTAACAAACAAAAACAATACCCCCCATACACAAGCAGTTTAAAAGACCATAGGTAATTTAATTCGCCAAAGGCCTGGGAGGAGGAGTGTTTTTTCCTGATGCCTAAATATAGGTAACGAAGGCACCAGGTAAGCCTCCCTGGGGAGAGCATTCCACAAACTGAGCTGCCGCAAAAAAAGGTCCACTCTCATATTGCCACCCTACAGATTTCTCATGAGGGAGGTCCATGAAAAAGGGCCTCAGATTATGATTGCAGAGTCCAGGTTAGTTCATTAACTTTGTATGTGCTTGCTATCAACGGGGGCGGGGAGGCGCTTGAGAATGAGAGAGACCTTTTTTTTTGGTAAATTCTGTGCTTCTATTTTCTCAACTGCAAAATGTAAGGAGGGGGGAGAATTCCAGGAACCTGTGACCCTGGACTTCCTTGATGCTGAACTAGAGGACGAGAACAAAGAGGAGGTAAGTGAAACCTTGGAGGTGGGGTCTGTGCTGTTTTATGAAGTTAAGGGCATACAAGACTATTAAGTCGTGGCCATGTGGCCAAAAGCAAAGCTGTAAGCGAATTGTGAATACGCTTAGGGCTTTGTAGAAGCATTTCGCTCACTGCAGAAAAGTAAGATTCCACCACGGGTTCGTCTGCAGATGTGTCCCCATATTAAACAGCAGTTCATTTTCCTCAATAAAGTGAATGCTACCGTTTTAACAAGATTCCCAGTAATGGCAGTGTAGGCAATGACTGCTGCAGATATATGTACATCATGAGGACCTTACACTTCCATGTAGCAAAATGCACTTACCCAGTAAATATGCCAACATGTAGGACCAGGGATGGGCAGATATGTCAGTTTTGGTTTCTCTCAGTGTCTCATTTTCCCAGTCTTGAGTTCAGTATGTCACATTTCCACATCAGATTGCATTTTTTTTTTATAAAAAAAAGTCCTCATGAAAATTCATCAGCAATTTAGTGCAAATTTCTGTTAATACATACATTTTTGTTTGCAGTTTTGCCTAATATTTTTGAAAAGCAATTTCCCCCAATATGGTGTAATTGTATATGTTACTTTCATTAATTTTAATGCACACTTTGCCTTATTATATGGGGTTTTTTTACATGTTATTTAGCTGGAGAACTGCACTGAAAAAAATCAGTGAAGGATGGCTATGCTTTGTGTATTGTTTTGGAAAGCGTGAATTATGTGGGTTCACCTTTAAATGTGAACTAAATCGAGGTTTACCCCATCCTTATCAAATATATCCATGCCTGTTTTGCTTCATACCATAGTAATCAGTGATCAAACAGGGCTTCTTGCCCCATGTACACATGATGTGTATATAGGGAAAGTGTGCAAGCTGCTACATGAAAGTGTTATCTGCTTAGGAATTGCCACACATGAAATAGCCCTTAGAGGCCTGGCCATGTATCCCAGGTTACAGTCCTGATGCATTTTCACAGAACTTGCTTATGGGATCTGTTCCTTGGCCAATGAAAAATGGTGCCCTGTGTTTATGCCATAACTGAGAGATCGCACAGGGAGCATCTTGGGGTATAAATCCTATCTCCATCCTTGAGACTAGTATTCTGGACTTTCTCAGCATCCAGTTGGAAAACATGGGTAGGGAACTCTCATTTTAATTACCTATCTTAGAATATTAAAACCATTTTCTAGAGAGGTAAGAAAGATGTCCAATTGCTATGTGCAACTTCTGGCACTCAGCCATGTTCAATGCCTCCTTTCACGTCCTTCCCCCCCCCCCGCCCACCCCCCACTCCAGATCCGGAGAAGCATGATAGATGGATTTAAGGATCAGCGATACATCAAGACTCTGGTCAAGTCCCAAGATGAGGTAAAAACTTGTGGTGACCTTTCAGATTGTTTAGAAAACATAAGAGTGAATTGGTCAGTGTAACCAGGAGTTTTAAAAGACTGGATCAGTTTGCCTTGTCCTTAATAGAGAAGGAATGCATGAGGGTTGGGAGTAAACATAAAAACCCTTGAAGTTGACTTATATTGAGTTAATCCATTAGCCCATGTAGACCACTCAACTACTGGGCCACAGCCTGATCCAGTGTAGGTTGCAACAGAACCACTACAACCATTCAGATATATGGGGAAAGTTTAAGAAATGAGTCCCCAATTGCATGTTTGGGTTAAAAGTGGGTCCCAGGTCCAAAAAGGTTGAAGGTGGTTTTCTTCTCTGCCTGGTAATGGCTTTCCAAGTTCTATAGAAGAGGCTTTGCCATTCTCGTTAATGGCGAGCTTAAAGGCACAAAATGACAAAAAACAGCTGTTGTTCAGGACTTGATCTTGGGTGAGAAAACCAACCTGACTTGTATTTGCTAAATGTGAATGGAACAAGCTGGGAGATTATGACCTCCTTGGCTTTGTGCACCTTATTTTTGGTACAGTGCCAACCAAGTTTGGAAAGCTTGGAAAGGTGTTGCTGGAGTCTATATACATTCCATCTCCTTCTCCAGGGTGGTGGTTAAGTTGGATCTGGCTCCTGAATGCTTATACCTGGTTTTGGGTAATCAGGACCTGTTGGTGCTCAGCCATGATGGAAGCATTCTCCTTGCCTGAGTCAATTGCAGTGTTTGGGGGCATTTTGTCATTGTTCTGGAAGACTGCAGTATATAGACGAAGTCTGCCTTGACAGATGCAGTTCAGGATTTCATGGCTGCCATGGCAGCCATGGAGTTGCCCCAACATACCATCGTCCCCACACTCTGGGCCTGGTGTTCTTGATTCAGCAGAATAGTGATCTGGATTTGGATAAGATTCTGTTGGCTCATTTTGTCATGGTTAGACCAGTTCCTTATAAGATTTAGGTTTTCACTGACTATGTATTTCCACAAGGTTTGGGAATCTAGTAGGATGGCTCTCTCTCAGAGGTTGATGGATCCAGATGGATTCCCGAGACCACTGGGGCAGTTTCCAATCTGCATTCCTGGAGCTTCTATATAGATTCTAACCACCCAATGGGATACAGAGATGAGAGTAGTAGTAAATTTAGAAGGGCAGGCACACATCATGACAGTCTCCATAGCCATCTCCCATAGCCGGAGTCTGCAGCTCTGCTGCCAAGTTGATTCACTGCAGGACTGCATGATTTGAAACCTCAAATGACACCTTGAAACAATAGTTTCTGCTTCAGCGTCTGGGGACTTTGTACTGAAAAAGAAATGGCTGCCCTTGTGGTACAGTCAGCGTTGCTGGAAACAGTAGTGGAAGCCATCATTTTTCAGCATTGTTTGAGGTTTCAGTTTCATGCAATGTGGCAGTGAGCTAGCAGCACAGCTGCTGGCTTGCCAATTTACTAGGAGAGAGAGAGAGAGTGCAAAAGCTGTTCTGGATTATTACATCATCATTCTGGGTTTTGATATCGATCCAGAGTGGCACCATGTTCATGCAGTTTCCACAATTGCTCCTACAGGCTCTTACATTGACTTGAACCCAACCGGCTCCTTTGTTTTCTGAGGAGCCTAAGAGCTATGAAGCAATTGGGAAGACTTCTAGAATGCAGGTTTTGGAAGACTCACAGTCAATTTAAATGAAAGAACGTAAAGGACTGGTTACAATGAATATTCTTTAATTTCTATTGTGAATTAATATTGGTGTTTTTACTATTTTGCTGTGTGATGCCCCGATAGCTTTATTAAAGCATGGATGAAATAATAATAATAATAATAATAATAATAATAATAATAATAATAATGCTCTCACTCTTATTTCTTCACCTTTGACCTTCCAGAGATACATAGATAAAGTCTACAGGACCTATACCTGGGCTCCTATCAAAAGCACAAACTACAGGTAAGGAGCTAACAAGAAGCAGCATGGAATAATAGCTTCCCTCGTCCTATTCAGCTGAACCTCCACCATGAATGGTGATCCAAAAGAGTGCGTCAGAATCTCAAGAGAGCTATTTAGAACGCAGTAGGGATCTCTGCCTCCAACAGTGGAGGTAGAATGTAACCATTGTGGCTAGTGGCTGATGTAGATCCAATGGATCTGGCTGGCATCTCTTCATCAGCACCAGGATGCTGCTCAGGATGGTGTCTAGACAGATACAGTTTGTTTGTTTGTTTGTTTGTTTGTTTGTTTGTTTGTTTGTTTGCATTTATATTCCACCTTTCCTCCAAGGAGCTCAAGGTGGCATCCATTATTCTCCTCCTTACCCATTTTATCTTCACAACAAGCCTGAGCCAGTAATGATGGGTTGTTCCTTAGCTGTCCGATCCATGGCTGCAACACCTGTAATATCAAGAATATTGATGTAACTTTCATTATCCACACCTAAAAATAGTAAGATTTGTAAAGAAATGATTTGCAGAGGGGGGTACACTTTCTCAGCCTGTATGACACATACAGCTGTCACATTTTACAGCTTTACTATTCAACTAGGAAAAACAAAATGAATATAGTCAGCTTTTTTAAAATGTAAGGTCTGCTTTTTCTGTTCTTGCCATTTGATTGTGCTTCTCATAATCCTATGTGATGCTTACATTTGGGACAAAAACCCAGCAGTTGGCAATAATATCCGTTATTAAGCTGGTATAAGGTTTAGGCAAAGGAGCTTTATTCAAAGTGGAGTCATAGTGGGGCAATGATATAATGACTTTCTGAATAATTTTGAAGAGTTACTCCCACATGTAAAAAGATCCATGAGGCTGGATGGATGGATAAATAGATAACTAGGATTTAGTAGCAAATTGCCTTATAGTATTTTCCATACCCCTCATTTAATAATAAACTCTAGTGCTGGCAGAGTAGAATACAACACACGATTAGCAGAACCTATCCAAAACCAATGGGGCGTCAAACAATTGGGCAAAAATAACTATTCAATGACAGTAAGTGAATAATGCAGTACTGAGAAGAAGTACTGCAGAATCCTTATCTTGATGGATCCATTGAAAAGGTTTAAGCATCTTTGTTCTTGAGGAGCTGTGCATTGCACTGCATTGTATGCACACCCATTGTTATAAGATGTGTGGAAATGCAATATGGGGAAAGGTAAAATGCAGCTATTTCTAATGCACAGTCCCCTTCTCAGTTAATAATAATGCATTTTAAAAGAAATGTGCTTATTTTTGTGCATTTAAATTGTGACAAAAATTAGAGAGCTGCCCTACTTTAATGGTAGCTCGAGGCATCGTTTTGAGTACTGAAGCCTGAAAGTGCTTGGTGAGGCTGCCACCTAGTGCACAGTTGTTTGTTGCAAATACACATATTCCCCAGGGATTTCCTAGTGCAGTTGATGCTGACATTATAAAGTGCAATAACAACTTGGCCTATTTGAGACAGAAGAACCTGTCCAGCCCAGCTACATAAGCAAGTGTCCTTCAGGACTTTTTATCCTAGAGTTGCTCAAAGACTCCCACACTCCCTTCAGCCCCAGCCATCATGCCCAATGGGCAGCGATGATGAGTGCTTGTTACAGGTAGGTAGCAACTAAGTTTGTTTTTGGTATGAGCTTTTGTGTGCATCTGAAGAAGAACTGCATGCACATGAAAGCTCATGCCAATAACAAACTTAGTTGGTCTCTAAGGTGCTACTTAGGGACGCGGGTGGCGCTGTGGGTTAAAGCCTCAGCGCCTAGGGCTTGCCGATCGAAAGGTCGGCGGTTCGAATCCCTGCGGCGGGGTGCGCTCCCGTTGTTCGGTCCCAGCGCCTGCCAGCCTAGCAGTTCGAAAGCACCTCCGGGTGCAAGTAGATAAATAGGGACCGCTTACTAGCGGGAAGGTAAATGGCGTTTCCGTGTGCGGCTATGGCTCGCCAGAGCAGCGATGTCACGCTGGCCACGTGACCCGGAAGTGTCTTCGGACAGCGCTGGCCCCCGGCCTCTTTGAGTGAGATGGGTGCACAACCCTAGAGTCTGTCAAGACTGGCCCGTACGGGCAGGGGTACCTTTACCTTTACCTTTAAGGTGCTACTGGGAGGATTTTTTTAATTTTGTTTCGATAATGAGTGTTCTCGTTCAAAAACACATGGAGGGCACCAGATTGGAGAAAGCTGCACTGAAGAATAGATGTACAGAATTAGAAATGTGCCTTGTTTGTTGTGCATCTCCACATATTTTCTTAATAACTGTTGCTGGTCTCAGGGCGGGTTCTGTACCTGCTATGGCCGATGGACCCCATTACGAGGAAATGCTTGTGAGCCCTGGCTCCTTGGAAACTCCAGACAGAAGTCGATGCCTGTTCTCATCTCCTCGAATCTGTGTTATTATCTCTTTGGCTCCACTGCACCCCCATGCCTCAGTTTGTGCCGCAAATAAAGGTCCAGTTTATACACCCCTTGAGAAGGTGATAGTTAAAATACACTATGCTCCATTCCTGACAGATCCAAAGGTCATCCTGTGTCAATAGCTCACTAAAGTACTATACTGGGTGGTCAATATATTACATCCCTGCTCTTGCTTTTGCCCATGTCTTCATCCATCAATTGCTAGCAACTGTACAAACCATTTTGTGCCTAACTATCACAGCCATTTCAGAAACACTCTTTTTCTCTCTCCCCCCTTTACCAGCCTTGGTTTGGTCTTGCCGCACTACAACACGTATTACATCCAAGCTATCCTCAACGACCAGATTCTCCAGGTGAAGTGTAAGTAGATACTTCCCGTTTGCTGTTGGCCTTTCGCGTGCTCTGTGACCCTGAACCCACCAGCTAGCCTAAGGATGGCTAATAAGAGAAAACAAAGCGCCAGAGTCACTTTTTACAACGTTTATCAAATGAAAAATAAGAGCAACCCTACACATAGAAGAAGAGGAGGTTTCGTTTCATTCCTGGAAGAATAACGCACAGGCTTCCCGGGGATGTGAAGATTTCCCGTGACACTTTGCATAAAACAAACTAAAACCTTTAAAAAACATCCAGGGGAGATGAGGTTGAGTTGCTGCTTTAAATGCTTTTTATGTACCAGGTGATAACTCTGTAGCAGCCAGTTAATTTGAAAGCTGGGAAAGTTTGCATGTTTTGTTTTGTTTGTTTCAAGCCATTATTATTTTTATTTAAATTTTGGATTTATTTTTTCCTAACTAATTTACAATTAATCTGTGTACTTGTGTGTTAGCCTACCCTTGTGTGTGACCCTGGGCCCTACTCTCTCATCGCAGGGTGGGATGGACTTCCAAGGGCGTCTCTAACATCCTGCTCTGAGTGATTCTGGCTGTGTCTCTTTTTCTTCCTGTGTTTATCCCTCTGTCTCTGTAATCTCTCTCCTTTCTCATCTTTTTCTCTCTTTCTTTTCCTTTACCTTCTGTAAGTCCCATACTACACGCACGCACACACTGCATTACTTGTAGTTGCTCAAAATTTCATTCTTAAAGGAGTTCCTTACCACTTGAACAGCAGATTTTATGTCAAATAGTGCCAATATCTTCCAAAGTGCTTCACTTGATAACTCTGATCTGGTTATCAACCTGTTAGCTTTTATTTAAATAAAGTGTAACCCATCTTCAAAAAAGACATTGAGGCTGTGATTCTGGGTGCACTTACCTAAGAATAAGTCCTATTGAACTCAGTGAGGTTTACTTCTGCATAGTATTTTAAATCCATAGGTGGTTTTCAAATAAGTGTTACTCAGAGTAGAACCACTGAAATTGATGAACATGAGTAATCTAGGTCACTAGGTCTAGCAGAGTAAAACATACTCCTATGTTGGCTGTATTTGTCTCTGAAGGAGATTCAACACAGGGATCATCCTAGATTCTGGACTTTACACTCATGTTAAACTCAAAACATGGACTGAAAGTTAATTCAACAATTCATGATAGTCTTCCTGAATAATGTTGTATATTCTTTTAATATACCCATGTCTTACTTTCCATCCACATAAAAAAGCTACCGTTTTAGGGGAAAATATCCTAGCAATCCTTTTTCCTCGTATGATAGATATTAAAACATAGAACATTTCTAAGTGATAGGTACTTTCAAATAAATAAATGCTCCCATATATTTTCTTTGGTGGTACAGTACCATGAGAGGACAGTACCAGCATGTATGAATCAAATAAGGTTCCCTGCATGTTCTAATCAGTCATTTTCTTCCTGCCTGCTCATGCCTCCATGAGTATACTATATGATCTCAGCCAGACAGCATCTCCCACAAACACCTAGAACAGAGGATGCCTTTTCTCCCTGGTGGTTCCTTGCAAGATCCTGCTCTGGCCACTGTGTTCCGGGTTTTATGTCCAGAAGTTACATCATCTCCTTCAGAGAAGGGCTGCTGTACACTGTGCAGTAAGAGCTCCAGAACTTGCATTCTAAATAGCACAGTGGTTGTTCAGTCCCTGAAATCCACTGTTGTCTGATTCAAGCTCAGTAATGACACTGGAGAGAAAGGATCTGTCAATATCACAACCAGACCAGGATGGTGGCTCACAGAATTATTCTGCAGCATTGGTGCCCAGGGCTTAATGTGCAGCTTTATGCACTTTTATGTTTCCTTTCTCAACAGCACTGCTTAAGGCACAATCCCACCTCAACTGCGGCAGCCTAGAGTAGGTACTCACTGGCTCCCTTAGAAAGGTAGGACTCTGCTTTACACTAAGTCAGACCAGTTGCCCATCTGACTCAGTACTGTCGACACTGGCTGGCAGTGGCTCTCTGCGGTCTTGGACAGGGGTGTTTCCCAGCCGTATCTGCAGGTGCCAGCGATTGAACCTGGAGCCTTTCACTTCCAAGGCTTGTGCTCTACCACTGAGACACGGCCGCACCCCTGAATGTTGTGTTGAGTTTAATATACAGATGCGGTGACATTTTCCACCATCGCTATCATCACCTTTGGTCCTTCCAGAACCACGGCTAGTGGCTACTCCTGCTGCACCACCTTGTCAGAAGGTCACCCACACCTTCTTAGCAAGTTTTCCATTTCTTTTTAAAGTGGTCATATAGTTTTCCTCCATGCAGCATAATTTGAGGAGGAAGGGTGAGGCCCAGACTTTTTGGCTGTGTTTGCAAAAGAAAATTTAATAATAATAATAATAATAATAATAATAATAGGAAAAGGACCCCTGGACAGTTGAGTGCAGTCGAATTCAACTGTGGGGTGTGGCATCCATCTTGCTGAAGCAAGGGAGCCGCCGTTTGTCCACAGACAGCTTTCTGGGTCATGTGGCCAGCATGATTAAACCTCTTCTGGCACAACAGAACACCATGACAAGTGCCAGAGTGCACGAAAATGCCATTTACCTTCCTGCTGCAGTGGTACATTTTTATCTACTTGCACTGATGTGCTTTCGAACTGCTAGGTTGGCAGAAGCTGGGACAGAGCAATGGGAGCTCACCCTGTTGTGGAGATTCGAACCACCAACCTTACGATCAGCAAGTTCAAGAGGCTCAGTGGTTTAGACCACAGCGCCAATAATAATAATAATAATAATAGCCAGACCTTCTCTCCACAAGTGGTCTGTTTCCAAGGTTCCTCCACCTGTAAGGTTCTCTTCCTGAAGACAGTTGCACCCACACATTTCACAAACAGACCCAGGCTCACCACACCCTCGCCCTCTCTTTTGTCCCTTTGTTTCTTTTCCTTTTCCCTCTCTCTTTCTCTCTCTCTCTCTGTATGTATCCTTTGTTAATCTTGAATTTTGCATGGTCTGCTAACTCAGTAAGAACATTTCTATATCAAGACTGTTGCAAACTGTTTGCTACTGAATTTCATTTTTTCTGTTGGTTATATAATATATATCTATTTATCTAGTTATATCTATACATTTTTTATTATTTTATTACTGTGGCCTTTTTATTGGTACTTTTATTATTCTTTTTTTAATTTTTGGTTTCTTTTTCATGTCGTTTTTTGCAAGAGGTTTCCTTTCGGTATGATTATGATACACAATATTTTTATTCAAACAGCCATTGAATAAAATATTGTTTGTACCCCTTCCCCTTTCCACCCAACCCCCCTTTTTTGTTTTCTGTTTTTTGTTTGTTTTTTCTTGCTTTCTCTCTCTGATGGATTCACACAGTACCAAGCAAATTGAAGGGCAAGTATTTTCAGTCTTAGACCACTCCCCTTCCACCACCCCCTTCTCCTCACCCGTGTCCAGTACCCCCACCCGTCACTCCAAACCTTCACCGTTCCCCCTCACCACTTACCCGGCCTGCTTGCCCATTACCTTGCCCGTTTGCCACGCCTAACCTTGCAAACCACCACCAAACTGTTCCTCCCTGTCTCCTGCTCCTCCACTTCCTCCCCTCAAACTCGTTCACCCTTTTTTTGAAAGCAACATGTCTTGTTATGTTCATAATAGCTTCACCACTACTGATCTCCCCACTCCTTCCCTGTGCATTGCTCAGAGACTCAATCCGTTTAAGACGAGCCAACTTCATATGGAATTGTTATGTTTGAATTCAATAAGGTTTTTTGTAGCTAGTTTTAATATCCTGCTCTTCTTTCTCCCTGCAAAAATGCCTCCCTCACGCCCTTCCTTCCTTTCTCCTCTCCTGTCTCACGCCTACCCTACAAATCTTCTTCCCCTATCCTTGTCCCTGTGCTTTCCTTCCTCTTGAAGACAACTCAACCTGAATGGGACAGGGCTGTGCAGAGACCTTCAGACTGAGAAGTGTTTGGAAATGGAGTCCAATATCACTTCCCCAAGAAAATATTTAGGCTTCTTGAGTACTGAAACAGCAGGGAAAGTAGAAATCTCAGACAGGTCCACAGCGTGTGTGGGGATGGAGGAGGACTTCTTTTGGTCTGCATTTCCAAGCAAACAGACCTAATTCACACCTCCTGGATGAACACACAGATCAGGACTTCAGAGTCCTTAGAATTTTGCAGGACAGGTCTCAACTATAAAAAAAATGCACCAGAATGCATTAAAATAAATACTTTAGGATAAAATGCATTTAGAAATGTGTGCCTTAAGATAAATAGGGGTTTAAAAATTTATTTTGTGATCAAATACTATTTAAGAACATAGTTGAACACTTATTTAAACACCAATTTTCATACAAACCTTAAAAAATTCACAGATGAATTCACAAATGGGCTGGGCTGGACTAATGAGTAAAGGAATGTGAAATTGTCGTGGGCACATAACTAGGCTGATCTGTCCATACCCTAGCTACATGCAGATCAAAGCTGTTTTCCCAAAAGACATAACCCTCACAAGTTGCAGCCAGCAAAAAATAGTTCATAAACAATAACTGTCCCTTAGCTTCCCATAGATAAAGGGTACAGCATGAAGACAATTTACTAAATTTGATGTGGTAAATTTCTCTCAAGGGTCTTGATTCAGCACCTTCAGAATCCAGTTGCAGTCTATCTGGCACCTTAGGCTAAAACTGTTTTGCATCCTGTTTTGCATTTTGGGGGTTAGAGATAGAGCCTGGGTCTCCATAGATTTCTGTTTCCTCCTTCTCTTGTGGGTCAAGTCCTGAGAATTGCAGAGCGGTTGCACTTCACTTTGAACACAGAATAGGATCTGCTGGTCATCTCCCCCAATTATGAACATGAATATGTGTACATGGGACATTAAGAATAGCAGGAGACCTTTCTGGGTATTGGAAGCTTTCCACGATAAAATTCCAAGGCCACTGTCCTGTAGGCCACCTACATTGAGACAGACGCTTTAGAATGCAGATGCCACTGTTATCAGGGTTCTGTATTGCTAAATAATGAGCTCAGTGAAGATGGGGAACCTGTGGCCCTCCAGATGCTTTGGAACTACAACATCCATTTATCCCTGACCATGGGCTCTGCTGGCTGTTGGAGTCCAGCAACATCTGGAGAGCACCATGTTCCCCATCCCTGGTGTAGAGGAATGTGCAACCTCAGCATCCGCTGCAGCATTTCATCCAGCTATGGCATGAGCAGAAGAGGAAAAAGAATTATTAAAGACTGCTCCATAGCAAAAGCAAAATATTGACAATGGGGAACAAAGGCATCCTAGAGCACTCCTTATGTTATGGTCTGAGGCTGTTTGCACATTATCAGTTTAAAATGCAGCAAGGTCTCTCTTTTCCCCTTTTTGCTACATTTCAATTTGCATTTGCATGTCAGTGCAGTTGGATGCATTTCCAGGTCACCCACTGCCTGTCCACATCAGTGGGCATGGATGTCTTCATATGGCTTACGTTTACCAATTGGATTGAAGCTGGTTTAGGAGAAAACACATCCAGATGCAGTGTTTCTGAAGAAACGGCAGGATAGATGTGGATCATGGCTAATGCCATGGGTACACAGCTTCATAAATCAGTGGTGGAAGTGCCCTGGGTGCAGAGTAAACAGAAGTGTGTACACAGCCCGGGTTAAATGAAAGCCATGATTGGAACTCTGATTTTGGCAAGGGCAAAGCTGAAACAGGGACCAACTATACTGTCAGTTATTCCCAGGGTTAAAGGTCCTTTAACGTGGCCTGAGTTGGCAAAGTCTGTGCGGTGAAGAGTTTACCATTCACACAAAAGCAAAATGAATTGAATATGGAGATGCATATGCTGCCCTCTGATCTTCTCAGTCATCCCTGTCACTACCCAAGGATACATGCATTCTTACAACCTGGACCAGTGGATCCAGAAACACAGAGATGTGCCAGGAAATAGAATTGGGGAGGGGAGGGGTTAAGCATACTGACTATTTGATCCATTTATGTTTTATGCCTTAAGGTGCCTAGCAGTTGGGAAGGTGTGTGCAGATAGACATAAAATAAGTGTTTGCCATAAACACAGAGTGGAAGGAAGAGACACTGTTCATGTACAGGTAGCTGGCACATTGTGGCACCAAAGAGTTATCAGCAGGGACCTGACCTCAAGCACTAAGGTTCTGTCTGTCGTCATCAGCCCTGTTCTATCAGCATTGAGCTGCCTGTTCCCGGTGACCCTGTAATGGCAATGCTGATGGAATAATTACTTAGTGTTTTTGTATTCCTTTCCTCTTCCTCCTTTCATTGGCTTGTATCCAGACCCTGCCTTTTAGTCCTGTTCGAAAATAGCAGTCCAACCTATGGCTGTGCTGCCCTGACAAAGGGCCACGTATGTCTTGTAATGCATTGTGGGAGATATTGGTGGGGGAAGGAGAGGCGTTTTAGTGGTCTCACAATCAATGTCTTGATATGGATATGCTTGAACGGACAATTTGCTGCTAAGATATAAATGCATAGCTGCGGTAAGGTTGCTTGGACGGTGATTAAAAGTGAGTGGGTGTCCGTCAGAGGAAAGCCTGCAACAGCTATCCCTCATTTTGTTTCAGCCACAAGAGTGGGCTATGTAGTCAAACCAAAAGATGTTCAGATTGCTGAATGAAGAGCTAAAATACTATGATGCTACATGCTAGGGAGAATACACAAAAATGAGCAATAAATTTGACTGCTATTGTTCCTTCCATAGAACTAAGCAAAAATCCTATAAGCTTCTTTAGGGTGACCGGTGTGCTTCATCTGTATCACCTTCTGGTTAAAATGTTGCTGAATTGATAAGATCCCCCATTGCTCTAATTGTCAAAGCAGAGCACTATAAATCTCATTCACTTTCTTGGGGTCTCCAGTGGCGAACACTGTTGAAGTGCAGAATGCTAGGAGAAGAAAGTCAAAGGAATTCATATATGAAATCGTTTCCCCTAGAGACATTAACATCCAGTTGTACAGATTTATTGGAGGCAGTCCTCTAAATATTCCTTCCCCCCACCCTTAAGAATAAAAATAGCAAAATAGTTTTTTTGGGGGGGTGGGGTTAAGTGGATTTTTATGTTAGAGATAATGCATATAATTTGCAGCACAGTTAAATAGTGGCTCCCACACTCTGTACAGCAGTACTTCAGGTGTGGTGAAGGACATAAGCAGACAGGCTCATATAGCATGAAGAGAAGTGTGCTAAACTGTGTCTTGGACCTCAGGCTGCTGCCCATAAGCACACAAATTGCATTGTATTGCTCTAGGCACATTGTCAGCCTCTTTGGCTGCCTGAATCCTTTTGCTGCTCCTTTAGGAAAGCTGTGCAACAGGATGAGGAACCTATGACCCTCCAGATAATATTGGATTATTGGCCATGCTAGTTGGGGCTAATAGAAGTTGGCATCCAGCAGCATCTGGGGGGTTCCCTACTCTTGCTGTCCAGGGCTATTCTGCTTTATATATATATATATATGGTTCAGATGCAGAAGAAGCAAAGGTATTAAGCTTTTAGTTGAACTGGGGAGCATTCAACCCAGTGGAAGCTTCAACAGCATTGATTGTGCGGACCATGGAGGACTCTTACTGGAGCACATTCCAGACCGGCAGAAGAAGAGCAAGAGTGAGAGACTTTAACAGCAACCCACCTCCAGATTCCCATCCAGGGGGCTTCTCTCTCCACCACAGCCCCGTGAGTGACAGCAGAAGTGAGTCAGCTGGGGTGAGTGTCCAAACCCCTCCGTTCCTGTGCTCTACAAGGAAGAGCCAGCAGGCACCCCAGGATGCTCTGATGAGGTGCATCTCCAGAAGGGACCATTCAGATCTGAGGGCTTTGCCAGAGGTAACACGCCCAACAGGTTGCTGCTGAAAGAGTGATGTCAAAGGGGATTGTCCCTTTAGGACTTCCCTTAGGGCTGCTCACTGAGCATGGTATGGCAGTTAGCATATTCATTGGGAATGCTTACATTTTCTCTGATTAAGATAGGCATTCGGCCTTTGTCTGGACTGAGCCCATCCAATGATGGCGGGTGATATTTTAGTCAATCACATGTACCACCAGAAGTTTACCCAGTAAGAGTTGGTTATATTCCCTATTGGTAATATCATTAGTATCTTCCACTACGGTGAGAATAAGGTTCCATTGTTCCTTCGTGGTTACTCTGATTAATTCTGTAGCTCTCCAGCACTTTTTTTTATCCTCACTTGGCATTATGCTATATCCCTTAGAAGGTGTTTTTTTAAGTTAAGCCATTAATTTAGATTAAATTCTGGTGTGCAGTTAATTCTGTGTCCTCTTATGAGCTGTCACTATCCTGCTGCCAAGTGTGGAGTGTTAATTAATTATTGCTAATTGCTACTACGCTGTGGAGATGGTGATTAGAGCTCAGATGTGCCTGGCAGAGGTAGATGTTTGTAGACCAGGGTTAGATATAGGGGAGCTGGGAGATCTGGGAGGAGAGCAGTGAGATCTGCTAGGTTTCCATTAGTTAGAAAAATTCAATAATTTGAGTGGTGTTTTGTTTTTGTTTGTTTTTTAGTTCTCTATTAAGGCCTTTACTTCCAGGGAGCTCAGTCAGCCTTCCAATAATCCTTCATTTGTTTCTTTTAAAATACCAGGTCAGGCCAAAATAATATAGATACCATCCAATATAGATACCAGCCAGTGTGGTGTAGTGGTTAAGAGCAACACTCATAATCTGGTGAACCGGGTTCGCATCTCCGCTCCTCCACAGGCAGCTGCTGGGTGACCTTGGGCCAATCACACTTCTTTGAAGTCTCTCAGCCCCACTCACCTCACAGAGTGTTTGTTGTGGGGGAGGAAGGGAAAGGAGAATGTTAGCCGCTTTGAGACTCCTTTGGGTAGTGATAAAGCAGGATATCAAATCCAAACTCCTCCTCTTCTTCTTCTTCTTCTTCTTCTTCTTCTTCTTCATGCTAGGATAGGGGTGAATTGATAGGGGCGTCCTGGTATTATATAAGCTTGGTTTGATAAGGCAGTGGGTCCTATTGGTCCAAATTGCTTCTAGCTGGGTATTGGAGCAACGTAAGGTTGCTGGATGGGGAGCAATGTTTGCTGTGGTCCATAAGGATTCTATCTCCCTTTCCTGTATCGGTTGTGGCCCATCCCACTACATGCCTGTTGATTTCTCTCTGTCCATTTTGACTGATGAAGTAATATTGGTTGAAATAATTGCATAAGGGTTTAATTCATCAAGGCAAGACGATGATAATATCATTGTTGGAAAAGCATCTCCCTTATATTGGGGAATTACAAATTAATCTCAGAGTTGTGATTCCTGGCAAAGTAGGTCTAGCAGACGGTAGAAAACCAGCTTGGCTTGGCTCGTTTTGGTTGAAACTGGCTGTTTCAGACTGACTTCAGGATGTGTTGTGGATGGAAACTGACTCAGTTGCCTGGTAGATGACTCATACAGGAAACAATGGCCCTGTTAATTCTCCTAGATCTCTCAGCAGCTGTTGAAAGCAATGGCCATGGTATCAGTCAGGACCACCTGCCAAGGGTTAACTGGACGAATTAATTTGCAGTGGTTTTGTTCCTACTTCATAGCATGGTTTCAGGGAGTGATTACTGCACTTCCCTATGGGAATTTTCCTACATGGTCCTGCAGGTTTATTTTCTTCTCCCATCCTTGTTAAGTTCTTCTTGAAACTCCTGGTTGAGGTTGTTCCAGGAACAATAGGCCTGGTGATCTATGAAGTATAGTTCAATTCAAAATGAGAATACACTCTTCCTTAAGAAGCAGGCTATTGAGGAGGCCTGACCCATTTAGCAAGGCTTTTATTTTATTTTTTTGCAATAGAAAGGCCAGGCGCGATGCTTACTTATTTATTTTAAATATACATATATTTAGAAATCTCTATCTTGAAATTCCATCTTCTACACAACTATTAAAGGTGTATGATACCGCTCTTCTGTTGCATCTCACCACTGAAAATCATCCAGCCCAGTAGAAAAATAAAATACAATTTAACAAACTGGTATACAAGTTATTGCTTTCCTTGAAGACTGGTAAATTGGCTGTTTCTTCAGCAACTGTGCCATTCCAGCTGAGCACCCCTCGCAGCTGCTCTTTTCTGCAGTTTAGACACTTTGCTGAGAATATTTTTGAGTCTTTCCTTTTTCTCTCACCGCCACTCCAAACATTCCTAAGAAAAGCAAGACTACAATGCAAAATTTTCTCACCACCATTCTTTTTCTTTTCTTTCCTTTTCTTTTTTGCGGTGGCTGCCATCTAAACACACACTGCCCCAGAATAACAGTCGGTCTGTGGCGTTGTAGAGAACGCAAATCGGTGGCAAGGTGGCCAACACATTTGTGGCTGCTTTCATTTCTAGCAGCATCAGAAAAAGAACTGGCTGGGAGGGGTGGAGAAACTGTACCTGCCACTGTGAATGGTGATCTCCATTCTAGAGAAATAAATGGAGGATTTCTCCTCTCACACTGGGAAAAATCAGTGAAATGATCCTTCCAATTTCTCTGTTCAGAAATAGGCTGGAGACTTTCAAGAGGCCCATCTGGGCACAGCTTTAACTTAATCTAGCATACGCCCTGTTTGCACATCTAGTTCTTTGTTTTAATAAACCCATTTAAGCTGAATGCCTGTTAAGCAGATGAGAGAGAGTACTGGACATATCACAAACTGACAGGCAGGTAGAAAGACAAATTCAAGCAATCAGACCATAGAGCTGGAAATTCAGCACTGGAAGAGCACATATGCTGCTCTGTGCTTGCTATGGTTGCATCTGTTTGCTCCTATGAAATCTGGAGGATGTGTTCTATGGTTTGGACTAGGGAGGGATGGCTATTGCAGTGCTTTGAGACCACTGTCAGCTAGAAGGCAGCTGCTGCACTCTCGACAATGCATTGCATTTTACCTCTATCTGATGGGTAAGTCTTTGGTTGGACTGTCTTCCTAAAGGACCCTGGTTTGGCCATGTTGATGCCTGAAAGATAATTTTTCTTACAAAATATTGTTTTGGTAATTCTCTTTCCGTATGAGCAGAGCATGTGGTTTATTTTGTTGTTAATATCGTAATAAGAGAGAGATGTCCATATAACCTACCAAACATACATATATATATGTATATGTATAAATATGAGGATATATATGTGTGTATATGTGTATATGTAACTGTATAGCCCTAAAGCAATACATATACAATCTATCAAACATATTTAATTTCAATTATATGATTTTTAAATATATATATAAATATATATATATAGACAATAAAATATCAAAATCCTCCAAATGTTGGCACCATATTGGCTATAACTTTGTATGATGCTAGTTACCAAAGAATCTTCTCTCCTTTCTCTCTTGTTAAAACTAGTCAGTTGTTTTGCCTCTTTTGTTTATTCCTGTCTATTTTCTCTCTCTCTCTCTCTCTTTCTTTCTTTCTTTCTTTCTCTCTCTCTCTCTCTCTCTCTCTCTCTCTTTCTCTCTCTCCCCTTACTCCTCTCTTTCTCTTTTTCTTTTTCTCTTTTTCTACCTTCTGTCACATTCTGAGACTGAAGCCTTCTTCTTCCCTCATTTCAAACCCCTGCCGGATAACGTTACCTTTCTGTTGCAGATTTTGAATACCTGCTGCCAAACAGCTTTGAGTCCGAGGGACATGTATTCATTGCTCCAAGGTAGCTTTGCGTGTGAGCTTGCTGAGGTGTCCATTCAACCACTCTCCCCTCAACACTGATCCTGGGACTGACTCAGCCCCCTTTCCCATCCCCACTTCCCTCCCTGCCACACCTTTTAAATATTCTACTTCATCACTCCCACCCTTCTGAGCTGACACCTCCTCATTGTGCCAAAGTCTTGGTCATTTTCCTTTCCTTCTTTTTTGTGTCTGTCGTCTGCCTGTGTGCCACTCTGAGACTACAGCTGCCACCTGCACCTTGTTGAGACGCCACTGTGGTTGGCAGCGCAGTGGTCCCACCTTCTGTTCACTCACCTACATAAGAAGAGTATATATGTATGCCTGCGTATGAGATATTATGTGCACATACATATATAGGTATAGTTTCTGAAAATACTCACAAAATAATAAGTCAGTCCTATTTGGATCATGTTGAGATCATGCCATCATGTTAGTTAAATCTGAAATACATTTTTATATCTAATACACAGTGTTTGTCTAAGCCAAAAGCCCTCTTTGGAAGGCAGGAGTATCATGTGTAATGCCATCTAGATTTCCCACTGAATGATTTCAGCCAATATTTTCCGCCCCAAAGCGTTGTTTGCTCCAAATATCCCATTATTTGATTTGGTTGACTAGGTGCACCTATCACACAGCATTTGTTTGACCCATGATTTATTGACCAAATGATTTTTAACACAAGACTGGCGTTTTGCCAGTTTTTTTCTAAGAAAGAAATTATAGGTCTGGGTCACTTTTGTTTATGTTTTTGGATTTCACAAATACCAAAATTTAAAAATACCTAATGATAAACAACACCACAATAGCATGAATCACTCACTCACTGCACTATTTTTATTAGTGAAAATACTTCCAAGCTTTCATAAAGACACTGTGTTGTTCAGAAAGCATTTTCAAAATGTACATGATTCAATATTGCTAAAGACCTTTGTGAGGCCGTATTAATACAGTAGGAATGATAAAATAGTCTACTGCTATATGTAAAAAAATCACGAAGCCACTTTCATAAGCCTGCCTTAGTCATGAAGCTCACTGAGTGACTTTGGGTTATCTTTCAGCCTAACATACCTGACAGAGTTGTTCTGAGGGTAAAATTGGAAGGTCAAATAACGATGGCTGCTGCCATGAGCTATCAAAGCAAGCCAAGATAGAAATGCCATAGGGAGACAGAGAAGGGGGTTTATTGGCAAACGTCAGCCAAAATCCAATAAACTGATGTTACATTTGGCATCTGGGTAAAGTGAAATGGTGAGATCCTATTAGTCCCTCCTGTCTTTAATATGGTATTTTTAAAAATGGAAGAGAATTTCTGTACATCACATGGGTTTGATAACCCTCCACAAATTCAGCTTTGTACAGAAAAGAATAATACTGAAGAGGGTGTGTTGATTTCTAACTTTTATTTATACAACTATTAGATTTACTATTCTAAGATGCTTCTTTTATACAAAGCATAATCAGTGAGAACATAATAGCATAAGAGGTGAACAGATGTTGGACTCCAACTCCCATCAGCCCCTGCCAACATGGTCAGTGGTCAGGGCTGATGGGAGCTGTAGTCTAACAACTTCTGGGAACTCACAAGTTCCCCAGCTCTGTGCTGTGAGCAGCAGTCCATCACTACCATCCATACTATAAGTAATGAGCTTTACATAGTCGGCATCCAAATCAGTGTTCAAAGTCACACTAATGTGAAATGTATACATGAATCTAATGTTGTTGTTTTTTAGGAAATTTTCAATTTTGTTAGACTTTTTCTATAAATAGAAACCAGAACACTGCAAATTCTTCGAAAAATGTTCGTTACAACACAACGTCTAATCAGGTCTCTTGCTACATCGGAACAAACAGACTCCTGTTCCGTCAAGTCATAATACAGAAGGTCACATGATAGCACTTGAGTTTCAGCTGCACCATCTGTTAGCCCTTTAACACCAATAATACCAAACAGCATACTAATGAGACTGTATGATATCTCATCAATACTAATATGGCCAATAGTCCATGGTAATTTTCAGAAACCATATATCACTAATGATCTGTTTGTGGGCGTGCAAGCACATATATCTGTACACATTTGTGTAGATATATTGGTGGATGCAGTGTTGTGTACTTCTAGGTCTTTGAGAAACAAAATTATGTGGACAGCCGAGATGATTTTATACTCAACGTAGGAGGACTTGCAATATATTGATGGAAAGTCAGGAAATTAGCAGAGTAAAATAGCTTTGCCTCTCAGCTGCCTCTCCTAAAATGTGATTACAGACATTTACAGGTGAGGCCTGACTCTTATTCAATCTCTTCTTACAAGCATATTTTAAGTGCTATTTGCATTCATTTTCCAGAATCTGGCAGGTAGGAAGTATAAACGGTTAGCTTGAATAATTTGAGTGCAAAAAAATGTGCCTGTTCAATACAAAGGCCTGTCCATAAAAACATACGGGGTGTATAAGTGGAGTGCACTGTATTGCTGTACATCTACTGCTGCTTTTCTCAGCCCTCATTAGAGAAATGCAGCAAGAATTTGGCTCAACTACAGTGTATTAATGAGACTGAAGTAAGTAACAGAAGCAACATGCACTGATGAAACTAGCACCTCCAGTGATTCACAATGTGAGTGCAACGCAACAGGTAATTGCCCAGTCACTATGATGGATATATAGCTTCCTTGGTTTGACCAGTTAATGACTTCAATTACACAACATCTGATACTTGTTGAGGAATTGATTGTGTGGTCTCCAGAACACTGAAGCACAATTACTTCAGGGTTTAGGCTTTCTGTGAAAGCCAAACTTAACAAGATATGCACGCTGATTACCTCCTTGGGAGCAGTATGATACAGCAGGGAATAAAGTGGATTCGCTCTTGCTTTGCGAGTTAGAGGCTCTTCCATTTGCCCTGTCTATTCAGCATAGAATCATAGAATCTTAGAGCTGGAAGAGATCCTAGGGTCATCTTGTCCAACCCCCACAATGCAGGAATCTCAGCTAAAGCAGCCATGACAGGTGGCCATCCAACCTCTAATTAAAAACCTCCAAGGAAGGAGAGTCCACCACCTCTCATGGGAGTCTGTTGCACTGCCAAGCAGCTCTTACTGTCAGAAAGTTTTTCTGAATGTTTGGTTGGAATCTCCTTGCTTGTAACTTGAAGCCATTGGTTTGAGTTGTACCCTCCAGTCCAGAGTATCATCCTGATTTCCTTGAACACAGCTGGTGTGTAGGTTATATATGGTGTTTGCTCTGGATTCAGCATTCATCCTGACTTGCTTGCGTAGAGGTTACACATCTTTCTGTCAATCAAAAATTATCCCACACTTTCTAATGCATTTCTCTGCAGGGGCAGTGCATCCCATTTCACTGCTTGAGACATAACTGGACGTGCTGCCCAGTCCTGCCCCCACCTCCACCACCAGAAAAGTGGCACCAATTTCTGGTGAGATCTTCCAAGATTTAGATGCCATGTCAGCGCCAGTGCCAGAGGCAGCGGGTCACCCATAGATGCACTGCCTCGGGGGCTTCTGCCACTTTGTGGTTGGGCCAAGCCTGTGTCTGTGTCATTTTTGTGACTAAATCCCTCCTGCAAAATAGTGGCAGTCTGGAGGTGACCTAGAAACATGGCCCTCACCCACTGGGTAAGCCTTCTTACTAGGTTTGTTTTAAGACCTATTTAGCATTACATGAGTTAAGGTGAAGATGACCTGACTGTTCCCATTGCCTTCTCTGTGTTGGACAAGAGAAGAGGGTCTACAGCAGAAAGCCAGCTGTATTTGTGTAGGCTTCCTGGTATGGAACTTTTCCTCCAATGATGGGAGGGTGGCAGGACCAGCAAGGCAAAAGGAAGAGCTGGGGTCAACTAGCATGTCCACACTCTCCCCTCACTGCATGAGCCCCTTAATGCCTGAATATTCATTCAGCAGTTTTCTCAAAAGCCCCATATGTAGGGGATTTTTTCTCCCAGTGTTGTCAGCTGTGAGAAACCCTTAAGGCCTCTGGAGCTACCATAAACTGTGATTGGCAAACTCAGTAAATTCTCTTTTTTTCTAGCATCAGAAAATGCAATGGTGTGCTGTCATGAGCCCTCTAAATGAACGTCCGCCTTTACTTTTTACTCCTGAGAGGCAGTGAGGAATGAGGCCAGGCACACACACTCTCTCTCCATCCTTAGCCATTAGCTACTGGCAATGCAAAGCCAGCAAGTGAAAAATGTTCACAAGAACTTCACAGCTGCAGCTCTTGGAAAGCTTCCAGAGACAGAAGTATACTGGCATAATGCCCAATACAGAGCTGTTATTTGCAGCAGGATCTCTGTAATAAATAATTCTCCGTCTTTTATATACTTGCAGGCATGCAAACACACACTCTGGGGTGGCAATCCTGATAGACAACAACCCATTAGAAGTGTGGGGTCTGTAAGAGCACGAATTATCACCTGGGTAGGGTTGTTTTTTAAGAGAGAGAGGATACAAGTCTGTACTGAAAATACATGCCCTTCTACAGTCTAGAGTTAGCCCTTATCAATCTATATGAAGGATGTGCTTTCCTACCCAAAGCATGGCTGCCCACCTTGTTCTCTTTTTGCTGTGGGTGAAGAGTGGTTCTCTGTTACTGTCCAGAGAACGTCTGTGCACTATGGAATATTGATTTGTTCCACAAATGAAACAGATCCTCAGGGTTTTCTCTCATGCATTCCTTCTCCACTCACTACTATCATGTCCCCCATTTCCTTGAAGTGCGAAGCTTCATGGGAGAAGCAGCTTTCAAATTCAGTAACATTCAAAAGTGAAGCCAAATGGCACACCAGAAATTTTGTCCAGGTGAGTATCGTTATTCCTCTCTTGCAAAAGGACGATAACAAAGGGAGTCCCATGTGCAAAGTTACAGTTCAATTCATGCAAGAAACTGAGCCATCTTGCCTCAAAGCTCATTGCCTCCTAAGCACAGCCCTTCATACTCCAGTCACCAAGTGCTTAATCTGCCGCTTTCCCCCTTTGCATTATGGTCCTGCTCCTGGTGCTCCTGGGTGCACAGTTGAATCAGAAGGCATTTCCTATGTGTTTGCATGTCTGTGTATACATCAACACATGGTGAATGCAATTTGGACAGTTGTTGCTGCTAGTCTGTCTGCCTACTGGATTACAGTGTGCTCCACTTATATTCTTCCTGCTTTGTTCAATAAGCCTGAGAAGGGATGAGGAGAAAGGACACTTTCTAAAGGAAACACAGAGTTTGCAGTCCCATGTCTGCCTCATATGACTCGTGCAAGATTGAGGTGCATATCTGCATATAAAAAGTAGTGGTGGGCTTGATCCTTCCCAACAACTACTCTCGCCTGCCTCCTAAGACCACTGAAAGGAGAGAGATTTGGCGACTGGGTAGGTGTGGTGGATAGAGGGAGCAGATGAAGGAGTAAACATCTCCTCTTCCTTTTGATTCTCTTTTGTAAATGCCCAGCGCTCGCATTATTATTAACTGCTAACACACGTTTGGGAAAACTCGGATGTGCCGTGCTAACTTGTAGTTCTTTCCATCCTCAGCCCATTGCTCTTTAGGGTTAGAGTCAGAAATAATTATTTGCAGAAAAGTATGTGGTGAAACAGTTAAAGCCAATGTAGGAAGCAGTAAACGTGCTGTAGGGAAAGCATACAAAGAAGGAACCTCAGAATGATTGTTCAAAATGAGCAAAGCAAGTTGATTGGCTGGACTAGTCTCAATGAAAAAGATTTAGGCCTGCATAAAGTGGCACATTATATAAGTGACTTGCGCTGTGTATACATCTTTCATTTGTAGACAGCCATGGCTCATCCTTGTATCTTTCTATTTTGTTTATTTGGGGATGCACTTGCTCCTTAGGGAGATCCTAACACAAGCGAGTTAAGGATAGGGATGGGAGATATTCAATTCAGTTCACATTTAAAGGCAAACCTACCTAATTTTGCAGTGCAGTTCTCCAGCCAAGTAATGTGTACAAAAAGGTATGTATTAGAGAAAAAGGGTGTCCATAAGTACATATAATAGTGAAAATATCACAAAATGCATTATATTCTGGGAAACTGCTTTGCAAAAATGTAGACAAAATTGCGTACAAAAATGTATATGTATTAGAAATTTGCACTAAAATGCTGATAAATTTTCATTGGAACTTGGGGGGGGGGGCGGAATCTCAAACAGATGTGGAAATGTGGAGACCCAAACTCAAGATTTGAAAAATAAGAAACTGAAATTGACACATTCACCCATCTCTAGTCAGAGTTAGTTTCATTTAGGAGGCAGGAGTATTATTCTCAAAGACATAAAAAAGTCATGCTTCTTTGACTACAGTGTTGTATCATTCATAATGCCTGTATCCCAGAAACCTAAATTGCATTAGTTTGTAATGGAAGCCAGTGTGGTATGAATACAATCAAACATCATTATCCAGTATTGTGGCTTCACAGGGAGCTATGTGCTTTACAGCCAGAGGGCTTCATCTTCCATCTAGATTCTTATGCAGCCCTTGACCTTAAAAAGGTTGCCCACCACTGCTCTAGAGAGACCTGCTACTACTGGAAGTCCTACTAGGATTAATAGAGGCATTAGTTATATCATCTTTGAATCCTAAGTTTCCCACTGTGGGATCTCATTACATACATGAAGGAGTCATATTTCTTTAGCTGTGCTTAAAAAGAGACCAAAGAAACCAGAGTTAAATAAAGCTGTGACCAAATGTAGATAAAATGATGGATAAGAAGAAAACCTATTGCTAGAACTGCACAGGTGAAACTACAGTCCCCCATACCTGTTTTCCAAAGCTGTATATAAATCTATAACCATCCTGATTACCAAAGTTTCCATTTTTGTCGAACAGTACTTGTTTATAAACAGAAGCTTTTTTTTCTTACGAGAGCTGTAAAGCTCTGTAAAGCTTCTGCAGAGGCCATATTGAAAATCAGAATAAAGGACAGTTCTGGAACTTCACAAAAATAGATGAGCTTGAAGGAAAGAAGGCCTTCTTTTGCCACAGTCTTTCTAAACCTAAAGGAGTTCAAGCAAGTATCATGGTTAATTAAGCTACCTTCCCTACAGCAACCTTCTCCAACCTGATACCCTCCAAAGGTGTTAGACTACAACTCCCAACAGCCCCAGCCAGCATGGAGGGCACCGGGTTGGGGAATTAAAGGAATTTAATTAAACAACTGAATTCTTAGAATAGCAGCGCATTTGCAACACAAATCCAGAAGAGAAGCAGTCACAGTATTCATAGTGTTTTTCTTGTTTTAGATGGTGATGGGTGGCATCAGTCAATAACAGGAATGAGTGAATGCCACAGATTTTTATATGGTCATTAAATTCCCCAGACTGCCTACTATTCCTCCATAGATCAGCCCCACATTATTTAATGGTCTTCTAATATTCTTGAGAGGCACTATAATAGCAGTGTGGGAAACCCAAATGCCACCTTTATTGAGCACAGTGCCATCTAATTTATCTGTAAGCCACCTGAGGGGAAAGGCAGGAGATAAATAATGATTACAATCTGTATCCACTTGTGTTCCAAATTGAGCCTAAGTCATACAGAACAGCGTATGAGTATCTTCGATATGAAGATCTGTTTTTAAGATATTTGGGGTTTTTACACGTATCCTTTTCCACACTTACTTCCTCCTCCTCACATCCCCATGTTTAAATGCATTTGTAAAAATAGATTTCAAGTGCACACAAGTACTGATGTCTCACACAGCCTTGCTCATGGACAGGACAAATATCTTTACAGGAATCCCCTACCACTCCTATCTCAAACATGTATGCAGACAGTATTGAAAGTGTTCTCTTAGGCACAACAGCAACATGACTGGGTAACAGCCTCACCTACGTTGCACACAAAGTCATGATTATAGCAGTTCTGAGAGGAAGAAAACTGACAGTAACTTTTTCATCCTTCCAAACGACAAATCTTTTCATCATAATCCCAGAGAATATTGCAAAGACCTCAGCCAGTCGGATAACAACACTGAATTCCTGGAAAACTTTATCGCCCTCATGGAAAAGGTGACGCCTGACTCCAAGCAATGTAAGTACCCCCCGGGGCATGCAGTGGAGACTCAGCCCTCTCTCAAGAAACACTCAGCACTGTTTGGATGAGAGAACCAAGGAAAAACCAAGAAGCAAAAGTGTGCTTCTGCTTTAAAAGATAGACATTTAAATGTTGTTGTTTTAAAAAAATGGAGCAAAGTTTATGTTTGCCAAAAAAATAAAAATTATTTGGATCAAGACTGGGGGGACATTTGGCCCTCCAGATGTGGCTGAACCACAACTCCCATCAGCCCTAGCAAGAATGGCCAATGTCCAGGGAACATGGGAGCAGTAATTCAGCAACACCTGGAGGGGCAAAGTTTTCCCTCACCTGATTTAGATAGAGTGCACCCTATGAAGAAAGAATTGGGGTGGGTTACTATTCTCTGGGGAAGGTTGTAGCATCAGTTCTCTGGTGTCATGAAGGTGGGATGCAAATGATGAATGAAACCCCTAGGTTCACAATGAAATACTGGGCATATCCACTTGGAAGCAAACTCCATTGAATTCTATGGGGCTTATTCCCAGGAAAGGGTGTCTCGGATTGCAAGCACAGTCACTGAGTAATGCAGTTTGTCAAGCATAAATGTGCCCATCAGCAGGTACTCTAGTTGTGATCTGGTTTGAACCAGGTCATATTCCATATAAGGCTGGTGCTCTCTGATTCTAATGTTAGTAGTACACATTTCACAAAAGTACCTCATGTATAAAACCGGTCTGTTCCTGACACAAATCCCCAACCAAGGCAGACAAATCCATTTCCAGGGATAGCATAAAAATAGTGAGATTGCATTGCAAGAAAACAGCCTGCTATTAAACATCAGTTAAATTTTCTAGTGATAACGCAATTCAGCACTGAAAATAAGGTAAGAAGCCTATGGACTATCACTCCCCTCTGTGTATGAATTTATTTATTTTTAAGTCTTTCACCTAAAGTATCCTTAGTTTGGAGACAACAACCTCTAGAAGTCCCCTTCCAATCCTGCCTATAATTGAAATGCCACTTTTAAGCTTTTGTTTCTTTGCTGTACTCAGTGTGACTGAGAAATGGAAGCAGTCTCAAAGTCCATGCCCACATGGCAGAGAACTATGTGGCTTAGCTGGCAGACATCTGTGGCAATCGCATGAAACAAAAGAGGGCCAGGAAAGGCTCAGAGTCTTTTCCCATAGGTCAATGCACGGAGCAAACAACTGGGAAGGAAATGTGCCCCGCATAGTAGCAGCACTAAGAGATGCTCTAGGATGGGGTGGAGGATGGGAAAACTGTTGCCCACAAATGTTGTTGGACTTCTCCCATCAGCCTCAGCAATGCTCAAGGATTATGGGAGCTGTAATCTGAAGGACCCGCAGGTTCTCCATCATACATGGCCTAGACTTTCTCTGCCAGTGGTGCCCACCTCTATTAAGTCAAGTAAAAGGGGACATAGACCTACCATGTGGTGGCAGCAGTAATGTGGAGAATTATGCCAGAGGCTGCCTGTCCTACCAGGACAACTTAGGTAAGAGAGTTCTAACTTGAGAGACATCAGCAGAGCTGGAGATGCCAAGGTGCAACAGGTTACCAGCAGAGTTGGTAGGTCTTCCAGGATTGAGAGGAGAGTCATTGACAACATTGCAAAACTAGCATAACACTAGAAAGTACTGGGATGCACTAGTAGAGCTGGTCATGTACTCTTAAGGTTTATTACTTTTGTGAACATATATAACTTAATATACATAGCCAACTAATCAAGTTATAAGGATCACACAGCAACCTCAGAAGCTTATCAGCTAAAGGCAACATCTGCAGGGCATTCTAACCAGTGAGCATTGAAAGGGTCCACTGCACACCTTGCAGTATCCTTGTTTTCCGACGCAGTTTAAGTTGCTGCTGAAATAAGTGAAAAGGCGGCTATGCAAGGAGAGAGGGAAAAGGCAAGCAAGAGTAGAAGGCAAAGAGGATTCTTCACCATCATACTTTAAAATGGAGTGGAACCCTCCTCAGGGGATATTCAATAAGCAAGACTCTGGATTGGAGACATTTCTCTCTTTCTCTTTCAAGGTGATAACTTCCTCCTTCACAACCTCATCCTGGACACAGGAATCACCCAACAGCTGGTGGAAAGAGTGTGGAAGGACCAAGACCTTAACACGTAAATACAATTTAATTTCATTGCTCTTTCAGACACTGGGAGCATTTTGGTGCCCCAACAAGAGTATTTTCCAGCCAGGAAGAAAGTAGATATATGGCAGTGTTCACCCTGAAACTCTCTTCTGAGGCCTATACAATTGGTCAGTTCTGGAGAAGGGCTAAAAGGAAACCCAAGTAATATATAACTCTACACGATACAGACCTAGTCATCTTAGATTTTTGAAAATAGGATTAGCTTTAAGAACAAGCTTAAAGTGGACTTAAGTCTTCCTACGTTAAGAGGGCTAGGTGAGGTTTTAAGTGGGAAAAGCCTCAGCCGAAAGATTCAGCTTTCCATTCAGTATAAAACCAGTGAAATTTAAAACCAAATAAAGTTGAAGACAAGTTAAAATTTTATCCAAGCTAAACTGCAAGTCACAACTTAAAACTAGATGGTAACTTGCCCATTTAGAGGTTCCTTCAGTTCAGTATAAAATCAGGTAAAAGTTTTTCATTTTCAAAGGTTTGTCCACTCCCATTCCCTGGGGGCAATACTAACCTAAATACACACACACCCTTTTATTACAGTGGTGCCTCGCAAGACGAAATTAATTCGTTCCGCGAGTCTCTTCGTCTAGCGGTTTTTTTGTCTTGCGAAGCAAGCCCATTAGCGGATTAGCGGAATAGCGCTATTAGCGGTTTAGCGGCTATTAGCGGCTATTAAAGGCTTAAGGGATTAGCGGATTAGCTGCTAAAAGGCTATTAGCGGTTTAGCGCCTTAGAAAAAGGGGGTGGGGAGCGGAAAAAAATCTCAAGACTCGCAAGACATTTTCGTCTTGCAAAGCAAGCCCATAGGGAAATTCGTCCTGCGAAGCGCATTGAAAAACGGAAAACCCTTTCGTCTAGCGGGTTTTCCGTCTTGCGAGGCATTCGTCTTGCGGGGCACTACTGTATTTATTAATTTTCTATATCGCCCTTCATCTGGAGATCTCAGGGAGGTTCACAACATAAACATACAATATGATTGGTGCTTTTTTCTGGGGGTACTCAAGGGTATGGACACTTTTTTTCCAAATGTTAAAATATAACAACTTTATGGTGAGCACTGGCACCATATTTTCTTGTAAAAATGCACTGAAGATAATAAATAATGACAACAAAGGGTGGAAAACACAAACCATACCTACCACAGTTATAATGATCAACACATAGGCTAAAGGTGCAGGGCAAAGACAAATTGGTGAGAAGCAGAACTTTGGCATGTTGCTTGAGGTTGTAACTTTCTCTCTCTGCCTTTCTATAGGTATAGCCTCTTAGCTGTGTTTGTTGCCACAGATGGTGGTATCACCCGCGTCTTCCCTAACAAGTAAGTGACAAGTGTTGTATTATCTGTAGCTGAAGAGAATGTGTTTAGCATTTAGTGGCCCCAATCTACTGTAATCTAGAGTTAGTAATGATTAAGGATACACTCCTAACCACATCTACTCAGAAGTAAGTCCTTTTGACTGAAGTGGAGCTTACTCCCAGGTAACTGCAGTTACATTGCAGCCCAAGTCCCAGTGAAACTAATGCAACAATTTAATTACTTCCTTAAGGGTGCAAATGTTCATGTATTGTCATATCTATATGAAACATTTTTAATGCATTTTTATCCGTGTCAAGCTACATTGAAAAAAACATATTTTATAAGTATTTTATGTACATTTTATTGCACTTGTCCTCTTAAGCATTTCTAACATCCGAATTGATTTGATTTTGATCTGATTGATTATACAGTATTTCTATGTCATTTTTAATTCAACTGAATCCCAAGGCAGCCTTCAAACAATAATAGAACATCACAAATACAGTATAAATCATACCGAATAATTAACAAATTTACAGTGAAATAGATATAATCTATAAAACACTGTTAACAAATCAAGAAACTAAAAAATAAGCTAAACATCACAATTAAAGCAAAAGTCATAGGATTAACAAATCAATACAGCACTTATAATCCATAAAACACTATTAACAACATTAACAAAATAGCAACCAAAAGATAAACTAAGCGCTGTGAAGTTCATGCACGCAGTCACTCCACACCCTCTGTTCATCTTATTAAAATACACAAACACATAATGCCCATGGCAGCAACTCCCTTCTGAAGGTTCCTTGGGCTGGAGGTGGAGCCACATAGGTGAAACCAGCCCCATCCACCCCCATGGCAAACATAGTCTCTCTCCCCTCATACTTCTTCCTCTGGAAACAGCTCCCTTATGAAGGCTCCTTGGGCTGGAGGGTGGGACAAGGCAGATGGGAAAAGCCATAACTGTTGACATTGTTAGGTTTCCAAAAATTACTGTTGAGCTAGACAGAATACTAATGGTACCACATTACTTTGGGCATCCAGCAAATGTATTCCTTGATATGTTCTTTTAAGGTGTTGAATGACCTTCTTTTTAGCACAAGGAGCAAAAGGTAATGTCAAACTGTACCCACTAACAACTTTGCAGCCTGTGTCACTGAAGGACACTTCTGGTTAATAAGACCCTCACAACACTTTTCCTGACGACGAAATAGATTTGTATTCCCAACTACCTCCTTCAGGGGGAAATTATTAGTGGTAATTTACTAGGTTCAGGTGCCCTTGATGCTCAAAGGAATATAGGCTGCCAAGTTTTAATCATCGCTGTGATTCTGTGACCCTTGTGGTTTTAGAGGTTTCTGAAAGCGTGTAATTATCTTTAAAGGCTGACAGTAGACAATGAATTGTGCCCACGTAACTTGTGATTCACTAAACCAAATGCAGCTTGAAAGGGGCCTGGTAGACTTCCTGATCCTCTGTTTGCCTGGGGCTGCAAAAAGGGTGGGTTTGCCAAGCACTTGTCTCTGTGCAAAATGAAAACTACCACAGCCACAGTAAATAGCTGGTAGTCTTAATAAAAGAGCATTTATGGCTCAATACCATCCTGTATTTCAGAGGTGAAATATATTATTTGTTTACATATGATGATCCATCTCTACAATTCTGTGTATATGTATGCATAATGAACATTTGTACTTTCTCAGCTATCACCTCCCTGTCTCTAAGACTGGTTGTGAAAGTATAAATGTTCATAGTACATATTATTGATGGCTTTACCAAAAAAAGCCAATATTTTATTTGCGGCTATATGGAAAATGAAATCTCTGCCAAAAGCTTGTGACATTCTGTGGGGCTGGTTGATTTCATTAAAGAGCTGCTGAAGACTGGGAAGAAGACCGGGAGCCCTTCAACGCCAGTTTCTATCGGAGAAGCCTGGATAACAAAGGCCACATCTTTAAGACCCCTTACAGGGATTGTAAGTATGCCCTACACAGTGCTCCAAGTGGGTGGGACTGGTTTGCCCTGCCTTCAGCTTCGATAGCCTTTATAAGCATGGAACTACAGGAATTGGCACCAGACATCTGGCTACAGGATGTGAGGCAATAAAGGCTAAAGGCTTACTACAAGGACAGTGATAGTAATATGTAGTATTTACATAGTCTTGATCAAGCCACGGTTCCTGAAGCTCTATAATAAATGGCAGGCAAAGAACCCCATCATGCCTCCAGGTCCGTAATTTATAGCTTCTGAGCTTAGGTTTCTTGCACCATAAGGGATCTGCCACTTTGCATTCACAAACTCCACTGAGGACAAGGGGTAATGTAATAAAGCGGTTCACTGCTTGCTGCATATGCTGTGGCTACCCTTTCATATTATATGCAGTGGGTAATTGCTTAAGCAGAAAAGTGTTCTCGTCATAGATTACTAATTAGAATGTTAATAAAATAAAAAAGTAAGGCACAGCCTTACTTGCATTTTGTCACCACAAGGAAGCAGGGAGAGGGCACTGGCAGGAAGTCAGCCCTGCATGGAACCATAAAGCATTGCCCCCCAAGCCAGAGAGTGCTTTGCAGCAGTTATGCTGTCTGTGCCATCCACAGACTGGCAGGTCCTTTTTCCTCTTCTTCCCCCTGTAGTCAACTACCGAGGGCTGGAACTGGAAAACAACACAGTTGGGATCCTTGTCAGCACAGCAGTTGAGCTCAACTTTGGTGAGAGGCACCTGAAACCAGCAGGTAAGAATGATGGGGCGTTTGCCTGTATCTTTGTCTTTGGAATGTCTCTCCTGTCTTCAGGCCTTCTGGTCTACATCGTTTGCAGCTATGAAGCCTTCCGCAGCCTACATAAATACCAGCTCATTGTCTTCAGTCAGGCTGCAAAAACACTTGGTTTTTTTGGGCTATTGGGTTGACAAACCACTGGGCTGAAGGCTCATGTGGCCTTTGTGTAATCCTTCATGCTGTCACGTTAGCAGCTAAGTAGTTTTTGTTTCTCAGTTCTGAATGAAGCTGGTTTTAGGAAAAATGCATCAAAATTCAGTACTTAATAAGAAACAACAGGACAGCTGAGTTAGATGCACACCATTCATTTAAAGCACATGACTTCTGCCAAATAATCCTGGGAACTGTAGCTCTGTGGGAGGTAAACTACAGTTCTTATGGTTCTTTAGGGGAAGCCATGAACTTTAAACATGTGATGTCTATGCAGCCCAGGTTTTTAGACAAAAAAAGAAGATGACATTTTTCTAACCTAAATATCTCTTTTGTTTTCCCTTTCCAGTGGTTGGAGTGAAACTTGACCTGGAGGCATGGGCGGAAAAATTTAAAGTCCTTGCAAGTAACCGAACAGAAAGGGATCAGCTGGGGACAAGAAGAGTAGGTGGTGAAAAATAACCTCCTGGAAAAGGATCTGGGATTTTGCATTTTGTAGATAACGTGGTTGGAGCTGAGGAGCACTTGCAAGTCCACTTTGCATCCCCATTGCTGTTCTAACACTGCAGCAGAGCAGTCACCCTCGCCACTGACATGCCAGGTTCCCTCTGGCAACAGTGAATGAACCCCCAGAGGCAGTGCTTTTTTTCTTTTAAAAAAATGTTTAGGGGTACTCTCATTTTGACTCAAGAAAATCACCATTTTATAGTTCAAATCAGGAAAAATAAATACAGTTAATGGACAAAAGAACAAAGATTCACAAAATGTTTAGGGGTATGCATACCCCTGCATCCCCCCAGAAAAAAGCACTGCCCAGAGGTTCTGTATCTATATCTATATCATCTATATATCTATATCTATATCTATATCTATATCTATATCTATATCTATATCTATATCTATATCTATATCTATATCTATATCTATATCTATATCATCTTACTGTTCCTGAAAGAGGTGGTTTGTCATCCTACTTCATAACACTTCTTTGCCCCTCCAGTTCATTTTGAGAATCCTGCATGCTTAAAAAATTAAGATGCTAAAATTAGAGACACTTTAATATATCTGGGGAAGATATTCCATAAAGAAGGGCCCACCAATAAAACAAAGACATTTCTGGTAACTACCAGCCTAGTTTCTAAAAGGTGAGGCTCCCCAAACTGGGGTCTCAGAGGAAGTTAAAGAACAGCAAAGTTCGTATGAGAAACGGCTGTCTGTCAGATCTACTGACCTAAAGTCATTTAGAGCTTTGTAGGACAAAGACAAGACAGCACACTGAATTGTGCCTGAAAACAAGTGAAGACCACCAAGGTATAGTCCAAGCAGTGAATCCCGTTGCCAGTCCATGTTAGTGTTTTTTTTGCTGCTGCTGCTGCTGCTTCTTACTGGCACGTTTCACTTCTATTCCTTAGAACGATTTTCAAACCACTTTTAAGACGACTTTTTTACTAGTTACATTTTCTCCCACTATGGATCTCGACGTGAACAATCCATGCGCTGTTATTACTGTTCTCAGCAGGAGTGGCTTCAATCCTGCAAAACTGGTCTGGCACCCTTCTTTCCCGCCCTCCTCCCCTGCCCTGTCTTTAACCTTGGGTGGACAGAAGCAGATCTGTGAGAATTGATTATTACACTCCATTTTACTCCGACTGGACAGTCATCATAATTCCCCACGTACAGCACACTGTAGCAATCTAAACATTACCAGAGTATATATAAATGTTGCCAAGGCTGTCTCTGTTCTCATTTCCTCACAATTCCCTTCTGACTGTAGAACCTGTTCCTCTTGTGATTAGGAAGGGTGTGGATGTGTGATTTAAGTAAGTCAGTTTTGAGATGTGTTTAGAACTCTCTTGGTGTCATTGCCTTTCTTCTTTCATTTCCAGTGTGACCCCTCCACAGGCTGCGAGATGGACTGTGAGGCTAATTACAAGGTAAACATGGAGGAAACAAATGGAAAATAACTGGGCCTTTTTGCTGATTGTTACATAGCGACTCTAACTGCTTATTGTAGTGTATCCTTAGCTGCTTCCTAAACCAGAAAACTGTCAGAAATCCTGATGTGGGGTGAAGCAGTCGCCTTGGGCAGCATAAGCCAAAGAGTCAACACCCTCATGGGCACCACCTCCAGTGGATAAATCGTGCCATCAATGGCATCAGTTTGACAAGATCTTGCCTCGGGCGGCAAAACAAGGGGTGCTGCCCTGTGCATGTGTGTGTGTATACACATAAACATACCAAGCTTTGTTTCCACCACCTTTATTCCCTTGCTCTTAGACTACCCTGATCCTTAAAACACATGCGAGCACCATAAATGTTTATAGAATGACAAGGAATGCTCAGTTACAGTTGCCTTTGCTCATTATGGAGACAATCAGGCATGTAGACTAATGTCTAAACCAGAATATAGAAGCCACAGCAAAACACAAAGTATTGTTCAATCTTTCAGGACCTCCTTTGTGTTCTCATCGATGATGGGGGTTTTCTGGTACTTTCCAACCAGGAGGATTACTGGTTCCAGGTAAGCTGTGCTTTTTCTATAGCAGGGGTAGAGAACCTCCAGTCCACAGGCCAAATTAGGCCCAACAAGGGTAACAATTTAGCTCATCGTTTCCCCCAAATCACACCTACTTGTCAAACACCCAATGTCATATGCAATGTAAGGTGTGGGGCAGATAGAAATGCATATATGAACAATGTAGAGCTTGGCAAGCAAGGCTTGTTGTCACCCCAGCCCCTAGGTAAAGGAATGCTTGCTAACAAGCCCACTGAGATCAGCTACACTACAGAATTCCTGGCTGTGGGTACCATAGGGCAGCCAATCCCTGGGATTTGCTATAAGCACTGATCAGCTCATATTCCTTTGTATCACTAGCTTGAATGCAAGTGGCTCAAACCAAACCCACAAAGGGGAGTAATTACTTTGGGTCATCTAACATCATTATGATATCAGACAATTGATACATGGAGGACCCCAGTTGCCAACATGCATGTTCAGAAGCTTCCTAAATGTTTAACAGAGTTTATACATTGCTCCCATTTCAATTGGGCTGGTAGCATTACTGCTAATGCTCACAAGTATTTTTGCAGCACCCAACCAATGTCATAGGCATTATCGAAATGCCAGCCTATACTTTAATCCAGATTTCAACGGCTAATAGCCACAATGGCTATATTCTACCTCCATTTTTTAAAAAAGAAAGGAAGGAAGAAACCAAATAGAAGTAGGCATTGTCCTTCCCAAAGAAAGCATAAATTTCCATTTTTCCCATTGTCAAGCATGATGACTTGGTATAAACACATACACACATAGAGATACAGGGTGGAAAAGACAGTGGAGAGATGAATGATTAAGAGGAAGGACAAAAATCCACACGGCTGAGATGCATTCCATCAAGCTCTGCCCACTGGTTTGCACAGCAATACTAACAAATATAGTGACGGGGGCAGGGGGATGCATGGAAGCTGAAGCACCAAACTTGCACACAGAAAAATCTGATCATTACCCATCTGCAATAAAAGGTCCCTGTCTAGAAGCACCCATGGTTGGAAAATGCATAATCAGCTTGATACAGCTTAAACGAATTATTTTATCCTTTTTTCCCTTTTCCAGGTAGGGAAGTTCTTCAGTGAGGTTGACGCTCACTTGATGTCTGCTCTCTACAACAACTCGTTCTTCACACGGAAAGAATCCTATGACTTCCAGTCAGTCTGCGCTCCAGAACCTCCGAGCAATACGGGAGGTGCCCCGCGTGGGGTGTACGTGGTAAGTGGGGGATCCCATACCGTGAAGACTTACCTGAAGGTTTCAGAATTGTGCATACAAGTGGGGATTTGCTTTTCAGGTGGAATTATGTATGCACAGTAACCACAGTATACTTAAGGCAAAGAGAAGAATTGTCAGTTGGATCAATGCAATGTTTAGGAAGGATAAGGATTGTTGAATTTTTAGATTAGGTGAACATTACTGTTTGTTATACATTGTTGTATAAACAAGAATTTTGTTTGAGTACTGAAATATGGCTGATACCAAGAATTCCAAAGAGATTTTGCAGGCCACTGCTAAGGAAACAAAATAGGGCTGAAATTTGGGAGGTTTTATACACACACACACACACACACACAAATTGTAGCATACATTGTAATTGGTGGTGGCTTGAATATTCTCCACACATGGTGGGTGAACTGGAGAGTGAGTAGCTTTTGCATATTAGAGCCATCACATCAAGTGATCTTTCAAGCAACTTCCCACACTCAAAGGTAAGAACTGGCCTTGGTCTGTCAGTGATGCAGAGCGTGGATAATCCAAACAATATCTACCTGCTATCTAGCAACACTTTGCCATTCTTTTTCCCATACGTTTTGTACAGTTGCATCAGAGTGCAGATGGAGTTGTTTTAAATTGGTAATTCATCACCATTTCTTCTCGTAAAGTCATTTCATTTTCTTCTATTCATGGGCCACGAGAAGGGTTTGGTAGTTTACTAACCACAATGAGTCACTGAGATGTTTCCAAGCTCCTGATCTTTGTCTAGTACTAGTAAAATCAGTGCTAGGTATCTCAGAAATTGTATTATGAGGAAAGTGATGCCAGACAGGGCCATCTAATCACAAATTTTGCATGTCTGGGTGTGCTCGCAGTGCTCATGAGTAGGGTTGCTCTGGCTCTTTGTGAGCCTCGTCTTCTCTGCATCATGAACCAATGGATACCTCTGTAGAATTATTTGTGTATTCTCTATCAATGGCAAAGCACCATTAGATGCAGATAAATGTGGTCAAAAGGTTGGGTTTTTCAAGACATTACAGAATCCTGCCTCTGGGCTTTGTGTTTGATCCTCAGCATGTGAAAAGCTGCTCCAGCACATTGAGCTTGAGCAAACAGTGGTATTTTTCTGTTAACAACCACATTTCCCTTATCCCTTTATGTCCAGCCAACAATGGCAGATTTCCTGAACCTGGCCTGGTGGACTTCAGCAGCGGCATGGTAAGCCTTTCTTTTGCCCTTTACTGGATAAGCTCTTAGAGCAGGACAGGAATGTCACACATTGGGCCCCTCTGCACTGCACCTAATAGTGAGAGAACACACATCAAGAAGTACCTAAGGTTGTCAACATTTCAACAAGTTCTGCAAAGATCTAAGTCAAAGTCCATTTAGGTGGTCTGTAGAATGGTTGCAGAAATATTAAAAATATCTGTACTTTCCCACTGTACTTGATTTATTTTTCCCCATGACAGAAATTGATGCCATCTTAGCCTGAGCTGGATTATCGAACATAATTTTCATTATTTGACTTTTTACCTACCAGATAAAGGAGCCATTTTCAGCAGCTAGGGCCCATTATTTTGATTATATGGTGTAGATTTTCACCATGATGTTTTGTTTTTCTTCATGTTTACTCCAGGAGTGAAATGCTTGTGTTTCCCCCCCAAAAAAAATTCGTACCACCCTACCATGCTAGGGTAACATGGTTTTATCAGCTGTGTATGCATGGGTTTCATGAGATGCAATTCAGCTAACTTACACCTGTTGTTTTATTTGACATAGATAGGAAACTGTGTGCTTGTAAGGGTGTCATTGCTTGGAATTAACCATGGAAGGAAAGCTGTGTCTGCTTCTATACAGTACATAATGTAAATATCAATTTGTAGCTGTTAACAAAAAAGAAGCACCCTAAACAAAATTGCAACTATATGTCCAGCCCTGCCTCTATCCACTTGCACCCCTCTTGTAAACTGACAAACATGACACCAAACTTCAGAGCTCACATTCATCACATTAGAAAGGGAAGTCTTTTAAATTGCAATTATGAGCATTGTTTTTAATTAAAAGACTGAAAACCATTAAAAAGGCAACACTATAGTTATTAAAAGATGAGATAACTAGGCAGAACAAAAACAAGAAAGTTTACTACGTGATCCACCAAGACTCCCAATGATTTTTAAGTGGCCCACAAAAAAGTCTGAGAACTACTGATCTTGAGGTTCCTTGCTTCTTTCTACCCTTTTGGCCTGGAAAAGCGAGACTTCCTATCTTTTTGGTCCCATAAGCCGAGGAACTTATTTGGGTTGGTGACCTGCATTTGTTTTCTTCACCTAATAGCTCTGCTGTTTTCTTCTATAAGGTCTCTGTTTCAGCAGTTCTTGTATGGACTAACCTACAATAGCTGGTTTCAAACAGGTAAGCTCCCTACTGCATGCATCCGGAAGCAAGTTTTCCTCACATTTAAAAAGTTTTTGTGTGATTGGGGTGGGGGTTTAACAGGTGTGTAGGTGTAAACATTACATGAATGCAAAAACTTGGGTCATGTGATATAGCTTAATTTCTAAATAAGAGGTATGGAGTTGATCTTATCTGAAAACCATACTTGGGTCCTGTTACATGGGAGCTTTTTCCCTGTCCATAGATATGCAGAGAATAATTGGTTTATTTGTTTTTAGAAAGGAAGAGACAATGGCATTCTGCCCACGTGTAATGGCACTCTTTTCTAAATAAGTGCTGTGCAATTCCTATTGTGTTGAGAACAGCAAGGTCAAAAACTGTAGCCCTACCAAGTCAAAATGTCACCAGCCACCACTGTGCAGGTGCCATACCTATAATTTACACACAGGTTAAAAAGCCCCTCCCCAGGTCCTGCTATTCCCATGGAAATTGGTGGGAACTGCATTTAGGATTATTATTTTTTAATCCCCTGACATGTCTGCAAGCCCTATAATTAACATAATGTGTGGTTAAAGCCCTTAGACACAACATTAAAGGAGAACAGCTAATTTAGATGATTTGGGAAGGATAAATGTTTGCCACTTCCATTATTTCCAACTGTATGTATTGTGTGTCCGAACAGAGGATGTCGCAGCTGACAGCATGGAATCCAAGGAGACCAGCTGCATCATGAAGCAGACCCAATACTATTTTAGCACAGTTGACTACACCTACAACACCATCATTGACTGTGGAAATTGCTCCAGGTCAGTGGGAGATGTCCCTGCTATAAAGATTCATATTAGCTGATCAAAACTGTTGGTCCCTAGAAGGTGGTCATCCCTTCTGGCTCAGGTCTCTTTTAAAGTAGGGTTGAAAATTATCATCAGAATTAGTAGTATAGAAACCAGTGAGTGGTATTTGGCTAAGATACAAGAGATCCTGGTTGAGTTATGCAGGTAGATTGCTTTCCAGGAACAGGCAATATTGGTCTGAATTGGGGGGTGGGTGTATCTACACTACAGATTGATATCATTTTTATACAGTTTTAACTATCATGGTGCTAAAAAAAATAAAATCCTAGGAGTTGAAGTTTGGCGAAGGTGGACAGATTCCTAGCTGCCCTGCTCAAAGAATTCCAGTTATCTGGTTGCCCTAGGCAGAAAGAATGAATACTAAGCCAATTAGAATGTTAAACCAAACAAAACATTGTGCCAAATGCATTATTTTAAAAGCAAAAGTAGATGCCACAGGAGGCTTGGGGGCAATCAGGATCATGACAGGCCAATGTGAGTTTTTACCCTTATACACACAAACCACCATTCTGATGAAAATCACCCCATTCCAAAACTGTTGTTTACATTGTGAGGGAAGCTCCGGCTGACAGCTGGGGTTGGGGAGTGTTCATCAGGACTGCAGTGGGGGAAAGAATTAAATCCTTTCCCTACAGTCTTGGTCTCTCCCCTGCCCTGTGGTGACTAATTGTTTAAATAAAATAAGCAGTCACATTAGGTGTGAGAACACATTTAAAATAAGCTGTATTTTGGACCTATATGCATATCATGGATAATGCCTAGATAAATAAAGAAGCAAGCATAATCATGACCAAAAGTAAATTGTGTATTCCTATATTATTAGTCATGTTTTCCTTCCAAATACACAAGAGTGGGGCCTGATCCTTCTTCCACTGCCAGTTGCATGCATTTAGAAAGGTAAAAAGTGGCAAATTGCACACACATACAGCTCTTATCTGATGCAGTTTGCATATATTTTGTATTTGGGCATGTGTAGTTTTGCCATAAGGCCAAATATTTTATGAGCTGAATTGTTGTAATAATCTGCAGTAAATAGAAATAGTACTAAACCAGCATGATAGCAGCACTTCCTCCTTTCCCCACGCCCTTTTCTTTTTCTTCCCTAGGCTATTCCATGCACAAAGGCTTGCTCGCACCAACCTTCTGTTTGTTGTAGCAGAAAAGCCAATATGCAGCCAGTGTGAGTCCACCAAGCTTCTCCAAGCGGAGATAAAGGGTATCCTTTGCTTCTCAGCTCTGCTGCATGATGCGGTATCAGGTTCAACATAATGGGCCCAACCACATTGGAACCCTTCCCTCCCCTTCTCCCCCCTGCCTCGGCATTGCAGTGTTGTTTTTGTTGAGAGTGGAATTGCTGCTCTGTTTCTACATGCCAATGAATATTGGACTGTATTCATTGCGCAATTCCATGGCAACATTTAGAGTGGGAGGTGCATGAAAAGTGGGTGGTGCTTTTCAGGTCACATGGGCTGTTCCAGGGCACACCTCCACCTCCCCATTATCAGTTGGCATGCACATATGGAAATACTTACCTGTGCTAAGTCTTAATGCAAGCAGTGGGGTGTGAAGTCCCTTTGGGTGATAGGTAGTTGATAGTTTCTTTTCCGCCGAATTGAGATACCTTTGTACATGCATGTTTTGCTTCATAACCTTCCTTCCAGGAGAGCTAGAAACTTCTTTTTAAAACATGTGGCCCCTTTATAGGCATGCTTCCTGGTGCAATCTGTTTATCAAACTGGCTGAGCTCTGGCTGATCAGGACAGGGCAAGGTCGAGTCGAAAAACACTCTACAGTGGTACCTTGGGTTACAGACGCTTCAGGTTACAGACTCCGTTAACCCAGAAATAGTACCTTGGGTTAAGAAGTCTGCTTCAGGATGAGAACAGAAATCATGCTCCGGCGGCGCAGCAGCAGTGGGAGGCCCCATTAGCTAAAGTGGTACCCCAGGTTAAGAACAATTTCAGGTTAAGAACGGACCTCCAGAACGAATTAAGTTCTTAACCCAAGGTACCACTGTAATGTAAAAATTTGAAGCTTTATTAATCAGAATATAGCAGTTAGTGCTCTTAACCCCGCAATATGCTCAAATAAAGTCACCTAACATGTATTCATACTTACAAATGCACAACCTGGGTGGCTGGTTCAAGTGTAATGTGTTGAAGAGAGACCAGTGCCTCTGGGTCTCCGAATGCCTGCCTCAGGAGTCTGCTGTGGATCTCCAACTTGCTTTAGCTTTGGGGTGTTCTTATACCTCAAAGCTCACCACACATTTTCACTACACTAGACTGTCACATGGACAGAGAGACCATAAAACCATAAACCATGTTGCCACTGGCAGAACCAAATGAAAAGTTATACTTCCTTCTTATCTGGCAAATAGGCCCTTGGCTCTCTCCAGGGTGGCTGATGTTACATTGCACCGTGTTGTATATTGCCTGTTAGCGAGGCCCAGACTTGCTTTGGCTGCTGTTATGTTTCCCCTGATCACCGAGATGGCGATTACTCACTCCAGTTGCTTCTCACTCCCACGGCACTCTCTTCCTTCCCTGTAACAGGAAATCACTCTCACACATTCACACTCTAGGTTCCATTGGATTTATGGCTTAATTATACCCAAATAGCAGAAAGACCAGAAAAAGTCACAATAGCAGTAGACCTTACAAGCCAGGTTAGTTACCGTATTTTTTGCTCTATAAGACTCACTTTTTCCCTCCTAAAAAGTAAGGGGAAATGTGTGTGCGTCTTATGGAGCGAATGCAGGCTGCACAGCTATCCCAGTAGCCAGAACAACAAGAGGAATTGCTGCTTTCACTGCGCAGCAATCCCTCTTGCTGTTCTGGCTTCTGAGATTCAGAATATTTTCTTTCATATTTTCCTCCTCCAAAAACTAGGTGCGTCTTGTGGTCTGGTGCGTCTTATAGAGCGAAAAATACGGTACATTAGAAACATTAAAGTAAGTAATTGAAAGTTCTCTCTTGCATAATACTAGAACATGGGGCTACCCAACAAAGCAGAATGTTGGAGGATTCAGGACAGACAAAATAAAGTATTTCTTCACACAATTAAACAATTGAATTTGCTACTACAAGATGTAGTGATGGTCATCAATTTGGATGGCTTTAAAAGGAGACTAGACAAATTCATGGAAAATATCAATGGCTATCAATTATTATGGCTATATATGGTCTCCGGTATCACTCCGGTCTGCCTCTGAAAATCAATTGCTGGGGAACCTGAGTGGGGAGAGTTCTGCTGCACTCATGCCCTACTTGTGGGGTTCCCAAAGGCATCTGGTTAGCTACTGTGAGAACAGAATGCTGGACAAAATGTGCCTTTGGCCTGATCTAGCAGGCTCTTCTGGACGTGGGTGACGCTGTGGGTTAAACCACAGAGCCTAGGACTTGCCAATCAGAAGGTCGGCGGTTCGAATCCCTGCGACGGGCTGAGCTCCCGTTGCTCGGTCCCAGCTCCTGCCAACCTAGCAGTTCAAAAGCACGTCAAAGTGCAAGTAGATAAATAGGTACCACTCCGGCGGGAAGGTAAACAGCGTTTCCGTGCGCTGCTCTGGTTCGCCAGAAGCAGCTTAGTCATGCTGGCCACATGACCCGGAAGCTGTCTGCGGACAAACGCCGGCTCCCTCAGCCAATAAAGCGGGATGAGCGCTGCAACCCGAGTCGGTCACGACTGGACCTAATGGTCAGGGGTCCCTTTACCTTTAGCAGGCTCTTCTAATGTACTGTCTACACATGGCTGCATAATTTCCTTCCACACCTACCAGTAGGTAGGGATCCTTATGGGATTCTGTTCATGTGAATTTAATTTGAAAATGTGAGTTATCACATGGTATCTTTCTGATGAAGCATTAATAGACATGTAACAAAAAGCAGTGGATATGAATAAGCCGTTGCCCTCTCCCTGTGAAAAATTTCATGACAGACATTGGCCACATCCACACTGCTGGTTTCTCCCATTAATGTTTTGTTTACTTGTAAATCCACACAATGCAGTCATGAGCCCCCAGTGTTTCCATGATTGGTGCCTCTTCAGTCCACCCCCCCCCCCAATGTTTTGCAATGGTTTTCCTGTTTTCTTGCACTATAGCTCTGCAAATATTCTGTGCTTGTGCTTGTGCTTGTTGGGTGGAAACATGGCCAGATTATAACGGTGCAAATGGAGCAATTGCTGTGGCACTCAGATATTATTTGATACTTGGATCACCAGTTGGATCACCAGACATCATTGGTCAACCCCCAATCAGGCCCAAGGGGAAGGGGGAAGGGGGAAGCTCAGGACCTGGCCACCCCTGTGAAAGGTCCTTGGTCTGATCCAGCAGGGCAGTTCTTGTGGTTGCTAGTCTCCATAATCAAGGGCTCCTTCCTTTGACCCCACTTCCTCCCCCTCTTCCATATCACTACAAGTGTATTTACTGCCTTGTGCTATATTTTCTTTGACACTGCAAAGCTCCACCGGGAGATCCCAATCAGTGTGAACTAGTAGACAAGCCACGGTATCGAAAAGGTCCCCACATCTGTTTTGACTACAATGCAACGGTAAGTAGGAGGACACAAGGAGTGCATGGATATATCTAAAGTGGCTTTGCTCCGCTAGGAATTTGAGAAACCCAAGGCTGAAGCTGTAGGCTAGAGCTTTCCTTGTCAAACCATTCTACTGATATGAAGGGCCTTATCAGGGCTGTATGTAGGGGAGGGCTATAGTTCAGTGGGAGAACACCTATTTACATGTAGAAGGTCTGAGGTTTGATACCTGGCGTCACCAAGTAAAGCTGGAGGAAATTTCTGTTTGAAATCCTGGAGAGCTACAGCCAGTCATTGTAGGCAATGCTGAGTCAGATGGACCAATGGTCTGACTTTGTGTAAGGCAACTTCCTATGTCCTTAAGGGATTCAGTCAGAGTACTGCTCGCAATAGGAAGCTGGAGTACCAGGCCACTAGTCCCATCTACTCATCCCCTAGCCTGCTAATTCAAATGGCATGTTTACTGTGGGGTAACACTCCTCGCCAAATTTGTCTCAGTGTAGCAAAATGCACTGCAAAGGGTGGAGATCAGGAACAAGCAGCCCAAAATATCGGGGGCACCCGCCCCTAATGTCCCCAAAAAAATAGGGGACAGAGGAGGCCAAGCAAGGCATGGCTTCAGTGGCCAGCTCCTTCTCCTCTGTTCACTTGCCACGGAGGGGAAGGAGGGTTGAAGCAGACCCTCACCAGAGGAGCCACCAGCCGTTGAAGCTACACTACTGCTGCGTTTAGCTGTACTCCCCCAGCTCCTCCCGACGGCCTGATGTTGCGTGTGCGATGATGGGACATTGCGCATGTGTGATGTGGCGCACGCAGTGTTGCCCTTCAAATCACCTTCACAAGATGCACCTCTGGGAGGATGAGTATCTCTTTAATAAGGCACTCCTTTTCTAATGGTAAAACCACTCTATTTAGGAGGTGGAACTGTTTTTGCCAACTATTCCTTAGAGCTGATCTGAAAGTCCTTCTAATCTCACTGGGCTCTATATTTTTTAAAAAAGAGATAATTTTCCTTTCCCATGCTTATAGGAACTGTGAGAATATGTACAGAGAGTAATGGACCTAGGATGGGAGATTGAAGTGTCTACTGAATCATAAAGACTATTGTGGTTTATGTTGAACAGCTTTCGAAAATCACATTGAAAAACATGCAGGGAAGTAACTTATCCGTGCCTATATATGGAGTGACCAAAATTATCTATCCTTTTTTTTGTTGTTTCCATAGGAAGATACCTCAGACTGTGGAAGAGGGGCCTCCTTTAGACCTTCTTTGAGTGTCTTGTTATCTCTGCAGCTCCTCCTCCTCTATTTGACTGCCAGTCGCCATCCGCTGCCCTTGGTGTCTTGCCTTTGAAACATCCATTTAGTCTAGCCCATTCATTTTTGCTTTGTGCACCATCTCCATTCCCTCCAGACTTGCCAGAAGAGGGCAGCTGCCTAGTCCCATCAACTCTGGTTACACCTTGGCACTCACTCATGAGGACCTTCTCTTTCGTCATTCAGAAGTCCAGAAGCTATTCTCATTGTTTTGTTTCTTGTTTCCTGTCATCCTCTCCTTGCCCTTCCAGTGTCTCTGCACAGCAGGTTGTGCAGGTTGAGCTCTGAGCAAGACTTTGGGAAGCACGAACCATTGCGACTTTCTCCACACAGTGAACATCCTTGAGCTTTGATTCATTGCTCCCCTTTCCACCCATTGAGCTGTGGCCAAATAACAAAGAACAGCGGCCTCATAAGTTTTTTTTCCCCATTGAATCCATGGAATTCTGGGAAGACCTTTGCCAGTTTTCATCAGGATATGTCTTGACATTTTATTGTCTTAAAAGTATTTAATCAACAATGCTGACAATTTGCTATTCTGTTTGAAACAATTTACTTCCCCATCCCAATCATGCAAACAGCAGCAACGACAAAATTATTCAATAGAACAGGAAAAACAATGGTATATTCTTGCCAAATTGGTTCTGTAGTCTAGTTTAACTTTTCAGCCAATTTAAATGGCTTATTAAACTCAAAAGTAATCCTAGGATGTCACCACGGCATCTCCATCCCACCCAGCCCGCTCTGTGTTTTCGAAGGCCATCGCTGCTGAATCTTTCATTAGTTAGATCCCATCTCAAATCAATTTTCAAATTATTTTTTTTTAGCCTGAGGATTTTAATCTAGATCTTTTTACATCTAATTTTCAAGCATTTTATCCTGACAAATTATAGTATTTGTTGTCAGCAACAAAGACATAGAAGAGAGAAAAAAAGAAATTGACTTGAATTTTATGGTCAGTATTATTTATTTAAACCAACTCACACCATACTGAGAGGACTTGGAGAGCAAGCGGGGGAAAAGGAAGTGTGTGAAGATCCTTAGGAGGTCACAGTGGCTCTCACTGTCTTTAGCAAAATGAATAGCAAGACAGAGTATTTCTAGTGGGCAAGAAACAGCCAAAACCCAGCAGTCCCTGGCTTCATTTTTTTTCCTTGCCAAGCCTGTTCCCTGCGTGGTCCATAAATGTTTAAGTCCATCAAGAAAACAAGATGATCTCTTCTGCTCCCCCAATTCACTGTGAAGACTTCATTTTGGGATTTTTGCAGCATTCTACCCTTGAGGTAGACAAAGGGTGGAGTTGGCCAAGATAAAGGTGACCTTCTTCCCAGTTCACACTGTCCCTTTTCTTCTAAAGGAAATTATCCACCATGATTGGCAGCAACAATTTGTGCCAACCCAAGAAGGTGATAGCTAAAGGTTTTCTTCCTGGACTTTGTGCAGAAGCCTGACTGCACCTTTAGAGTCCCCTCCATCCATCCAGTATTGGAATCACAGTGGTGGGCAATGGGCCACAATTAGAGCTCTAAAAGCAGATGTTTTGCAGGCAGCTAATTGTCTCCAGTGTCCATGCAGAGAAAGGTGAAAGAACTCTGCATCGTAGTGAAGGTCATGATGACACCTGCCATTCACCTCAAACCCACAGAACACTTCAGATGACTTTGCAGGTACATATTTCATGGCTGGGAGCAGCCACATATACTGTTGGAGGTTTGAAAACAAAGAGTAAAACTTGAATTCATCACCCAATCTCCGCAAAAGCTGCTTGCTGTTGAGGGCAGGTTATCCGATTTTGTGCCTGTTATTTCTGCACATACAGTGATAAACATACCTTGCCACTTAATGAAAACAGCAAGGCCTTTTCAGTCCCCAGAGAACTCAAAGATTTCTTTCTCCCCCCATGCATTGCCTCTGTACTCAGAGTAGCCAGCAAAGTGGGGAGAATCCTGTCTTGTCTCTGCTGTGTGTGATGTCAGAGCCACAATCACATCCGGGCAATATGAAGAGCAGCAGCACAATGCAACAGTGTAATGCAACTCCATCAGCAGGAAGTGGTTAAGTGCGCTGTCAAAAGCACAATGTGATGTGATAGGAGGATGAAATGTCGTGCATATCTTGGTGCACCTCATTTTGACTTCACATGCTCATTTCCTCAACCAAAATTCGCTTTCCAGTTAATCCAAATCCTGGCATACAACCTACTGTGAGTAATTGCAATGTTGTGAATTCCATTTGACTTGTTAGAAGGAACTCTAGAAAGCAAATAACGGTGGGACGGTTACTTGAACCTGTAAGTTTCTAGGCAAAGAAAGCTTGCTCAACAATGTGTGTGAATGGGAACTTTCTGTAAGCCTGGTTTGATGCTTCAGTACTAAGCCAAAATTTTAGAGAAAGTCTCTTGGAAAGAATATAGCATGCCAAACTCCTATGCTGGTTACATCACAATTTATTGTGCAGATTCTGGTGGCCCCACTGCTAAGGTGTTTCATTGCAAGGCAAATGGCAGGAACCCCTTTAAAAACTTGATTCGTCTTGGGAGGTTTTGATTCGCCCAAACAGTCCCAAAGAACATGCTGCAATGCACTACAGGTGTATCTTCAGAGAAAGCTGAAAATGGATTTTTGTGCTCCTGGTCTGGTCTGGTTTGAATGGGGGTAAAAAACAGGTCACTGCTGTCATATGCAAGGTAGTGGTACAATGTAAATACATGAAAGAGGTAACTTTGTTGTAGAAAAAAATCATTTAAGAGATCTGGAAGCAAACCTTTAGCACACACATTGAGGTGCATTTGCTTTCTTTCTAGTTATCCTTGTTCTTGAGATCAGAAATAGTTTCTTAACCTTTCAAAAACCAGCTCTTTCCCAAATCCACTGTCTGCATACCCCCTCCCCCGTCCTGCACCAAATGCCCTATGTTCCAAATCACCAATACTGTCTGAAAGAACCTTTTCCTCCAAGTCTCCCACTGTTCTTCCCCAAGCTGACTTATATACACAGTGATACCACTGGTGCTAAGGTTAATAATTTTGCTTCATTGGCCTTGTGTAGATTTCTAGAGAAGCAAACTGGGAAGTTACAAATAGCTCCAACTCTACCAGACACACAGTAGAGACAGAACCATTACTCCTTGAGTAGACTTCCAGTAATAATCAAGTGTACTAGTTGTGGGTACAGTCCCAGTATCTTGATAGTCTCTTCTGAGCAGAGACTGCCAAATTGTGCCAAATTGTGTGATTGTTTTTTTGTGATGTGAGCAACTGTCTATGGTGTGCTTGGCTGAAATCCTCCAGGTCCATTCCCACTTTGGTATGACTAAAAGCATAGTCTTCCCCGACGCCACTTTGTCTGTGACTCTGTTTGGCTAGTGCTCTGGAGCCACCGTATGTTCATAGGGTGTACTTCATTAGTAGGAGAGATTCAGGGATGGAGAAAGCTGGAGCATAGATTGGGAAATGGCAGTGCCTGTCAGCTGAATGAGAGATGGTTTCATAAAAAGGGCCTTGCCCCACTTTGGAGCACTTTAGACCACAAACAGTATGGCTACCACTTCTCGGTTGGCTGCTATCTCACAGTCACTCAATACCTGGGTTACTATCCACTGGGAACAAATCAAGGTCTTTGTGTTGGTGTTTGAACTGTGACTGATCCCCTTAGAGAGGTGGTTTTCAAACTTGTACATGGCTAACGGAGCCTCATTACAAATTTTCCAGGCATGTTCCACCATTCATTTATATCGGCAGCAGTGCTGGGAAGGTTAGCGTTACGCCCAGAACAGCCAACAATGGAAATAAAGAAATAATAATAGCAACAGCTCAGTGTTTTGCATCCATAATTCGTACAGCTATAGCTTAAAATCGCCATCATTCCTCCCCTGGTGTGAACCTGTCTCCGGCCACTTTGCTGCAAAAAAGGCATACATACCACTGATTTGACCACAAATTCAATTCTCGGGTCTGCCCCTCCCCCACCACTTTTATAAGTGGATATCCACTTTTAAAATTTTATATTTTAAAACATATGTATCTTTCTGCAGTTAACCCCCCCCCCTTTTTAAATTTAATGTAGGAACTGTGTTTTAAAGGTTGAAATGTTGACGTGATTTTGGAGCATCAGTGGTTCCAGCCAACCAGGGCTATGCACAGCTAGCTTCTGCTCCAACCATGTAGAGATAGTTTCCCTGAGCTCAACCCAGGTAAGAAAACAATACACCTGAACAAAGTAAGCAGGCAAGGGCAGATTTAGGGCAGTGTGAGTGGTGCGGCCGCACTGGACACACATCTCAGGAAGGTGCCTTCTCAAAGCCCAGTAAGCACTTGCCCACCTTCAGGAAGGGCTCTGACAGGGTTCCAAGAGGCCTCCTGCCTCCTTCCCAAAGCCAGGCAAGTGCCTACCATGCTTTGGGAAGGAGGTAGGAAGATTCCAGGACCCTGCCAGAGCCTCGTGCCTCCAGCCTTGCATAGGGACAGGGTGGCTTATTACCAATGTCCCTCCCTGAAGCAGGCTTACACAGGTGGTTCAGCACTCAAATCCTATACATCTGTATGCACCCTAAGGTTTTTAAAAAGGCTGCCCTACTTCTCACATGTGGTTACAACTGGTAGCAAAGTTGAGAGACAGAAAGATGTGTAGGTGCTGCTGGGAGGTGGGCAGGAACAGCTGTGCTGGGTCAGAGCAAAGGACTGTATAGTTGAGCATCCTGTTTCTCAGTGGCCAATCAGATGCCTTTGGGAAACCCCCAAGCACATCAGTTCAGTAGCACTCTTCCACTGATGTCCCCCGGCGACTGGTATGCCGAGTCATCTTGCATCTAATACTGGAGGTAATATGGAAGAGTTTCTCGAGATCCATTCTAGCCATGAAGTGCTAGCAGTTGTTCAACATTGTCCCAATGTTGTAGTCTCCCAGTGACATAGTCTCCCAGTGACATGCAGTGGCTCTGATGACTGCTACCTAAACTTGTGGAACTCTTGCTTTCCTACTAGCTTAGATTTCAGTGAATCCTTGCTGGTGATGCTGGCATTTGTTCAACTGAAACTGTGGTGCGTTAAGCCTCCAGTCTACCTTCTGGAGATTAGCTTTGCCTGTTTCTGCATTTCCATGCAGCACATCTATCCTTGTTACAGCTTATAGACCTTCCCAGCACCTGGCTTTGGTCTCCCTGTCAGAGAGGAGTGAAGACTGCTGAACAGAGAATGTTGGAGATGGAAATGAAGATGTCCAGTAGCCCAACACCAGACAGAGCACAGATTGCAACACAGCACATTTTCCACTTGGAGTACTTACCCACATCACACCTGGATACCAGGGCATTCAGCCTCTTGACTGACTGGTCAGGAGATCAGTACCAGATGTGATGGAGATGCTGCACTGCTCCCACACCATTCATTTCTATTTGTGGAAGCCATGTTAGATGTCACTGGGTCAGAGCTAAGGCAAAAGGGAACTGGGGTGGAAGACCCTCTTTCCTATCATGCAGTCCAACAGCACCCCTCCCTCACATTTTTCACAATGGTTATATGAATGAAACAAAGGCCTTGTTTCTCTAGGTTTCAAAGCCAAAGCAGGCAGGTATTTGGATGGTGAACTTTTCCTAAGATGAGAAAATGTTGCCCTATTTTCAATGCAAGTGGATGATTCCTTTTTATTTTTAAGGTTGTTGTTTGTGCATGAGTTGATGGCATCCCAATATGTGCAAGTCTGAAGATGGGTAGAAGTTGTGCTGGTTTATTCCCCTGCCGCAGTAGTGATATTTGCCATTTTAAGAATGAGATCTCCTGGTGTTATGTATAAATGAGTGTACAAGACTGATCTACGCAACAACCAGCTCTTTCCAAATAGCTTAGAAATATAAATCAGGGCTGGGAAACCCATTCCCAGCGCAACTCAGATTATCTGTAGGGTGTCCTAGAGTCCCCCTAGGTCAGAACTATGCCCCCACCAGTCAGAATCACCCATGGGTTGCCTGTAAGTCTGTCTCCATTTCAGCTTTGTCTGCTGACAGATGGGGATGGTACAAAGACAAACAGATTGAGGGAAGCCAAGAGCATGATGGGGTTGCTTGCCTTTTATCTCTAACGTAGAAAAATGGATAACCTCGCAAATCATAGTACCTATCTTATAATAGGAAAGGAATGGAAATAGCTTCCCAAGCTCTTAGAATGAAGAAATAGTCCTGGGAGCATAAAATTGGAGAGCCTAAAGGAATTTTACCATGAAGTACTATATCTGAAATCGGCACGGAAAGACACAGAGAAACAGCAAGGAGATTGTGTGTGTTATTGTGAACTTGGGTTGACCATCAAGGTGATTTTCTGAATCCTGGAGAGGACCTTGAAGGAGAATGAAGCTGTACAAGATGGGAGTCTGTAGGGAGCAATAGACTTGCCCAGTACAGGAAAGTCTGTAGAATGGAGAAGCCTGTAAAATCATTTGAGATTGCTGGTCATTCCCAATAAGGCATCCTCCTAGCAAATCTTAAAGAGCTGAGCGAAGGCTAGTTCAGGCTTCCCTATGTCCCAGTCTGTTCTCACATGTGACTAGCAGTACTGGTGAGACATAGCAATGATTCAACCCACCTCACATGCTTTGTCCATTTTAAAATCCATTTGAGCAAAACAATTTGTGGTAGGGTAGGTGGGTGGGAAAGGGAGGGGGGTCCATGAAAACCCTGAACATGGTCTTGGAAGTTTGACTCCAGAGCCAAGCGGGCAGGGAGGAGATTCACTAATAATGACAAGGTTGATTAAAGGTCATTTTGCTTGTAGCTTTTTCAGTGTGTGTTTGGTTATGTCTATGGGAACTGTGCTTTGACCAGATGGCTGGCTCTGTGTTACCAGGAGTGTGTGTAAATCTGTAGTCTAGTCGGGTGCTGCTCATTTGAGAAAAATGGAAAAAAACAAATATACATAATTATAAATATATATATATTATATTATATTTTAAGTTAAAAAACAAAAGGGAAAAAAGCAAAACATGAAGTAGCTGTCCTTATAGCTGCTGGGATACAATTCCTAACATTCTTCATCTGAAAGTTTTGTTCCCCCTACTGATTAAAAAAAGGGTTGTTTTTTTTTAATTATTATTTGAATCTCTTTTTTGTTGTACAGAAGAGTTGGAAAATTTTAAAAAAGACTAAAATCTTTGTAAAATATTGTGTGCGTGATTCCTTGTAAAATATTTTCAAATTGTTTATTACAGAGGATCAGTTATTAAATAATGTTCATATTTTCACTTCAAATGTGGTGGCTCTTTTACTGGTTTACATTTACAACACATTAAGAATGGTTAGATAAGCAGGTACCTTACTGGTCTCGTGTTCTGATGCTTACTGTTCTGAGTTTCTCACGTTGCAAATCCTAATGAAGAAAATAGAAAAATAGTAAGGATCAATAGAGTTGAGCTGAAAGTTCTATCTCAAACTGTGACGTAGCTTCAGAACTGGGTGAGGGTGGTGAGAGACTTGATTCCTAACCCTACTGCTCTGTCCAGCCCTCTGTAAGCCTCTACATTTGATCTGGGATAGACCATTTCAGTATTCTTGCTGGTTAAATGAGATATGGTAATTAATCTCCACAGGGGGTTATTCACCCTGCTTGGTACCAGCCAGTGGAACACAGAAGTGCCTTGCCACTAGAAAGCAGCTTCTTTTATAGAAGAGAAACTGACCCAAAGAGCTGGCGTTTAAGGCACTTCCCACTTCCTCTCTAAGGAAGATCTTAGTGTGCCTTCTTAGTGAATGGATTCAGGATTACGGAAAAATGACCATTAATGGTGATGATGATACCAAGACAAAGAGAAGAACATAAGAGCCCCTTGGATGAGGCCAGTGACCCATCAAGTCCAACACTCATTCTCAAACTGACCAGCCAGATGCCTATGGGCAGCCTACAAGCAAGACCAGAGCACAAAAGCACTATCCCTTCCTGCTGTTTTCCAGCACCTGGTATTCAGAAGCGTACAATGCATGTAGCACATAACCATCAAGAAAGAAGAAAAGTGAAGCTGTGGGACTCAGGTTCTTCCTGACTCCGGCCCGACTCACAGGGATCCTGAGCCAGCTGCGCAACTGTATGTTGCTTCCTTCCCCCAACGATGACAACTACTACACCCACACACCAGAAACAGGAGGAGGGGTAAGCAGGCGTCTGTGTTCCTTGGCCCTGGCCTACTAACAGGCCCCTGACACTGGTCTAAGTTTTAAAATATTAAAAAGGTTGCCTAGAGCTTTCAAACAACCTGGAAATGCTTTTATTTGACGTACCTCCTAAAACACACACAAATTGCATTACTTTCTCAGAAGCTCTGCCAGATGCTGGGAGGTAAATAGATAAAATCTACCCCGATTGTTTGTTAGCGGGTCCTCCTAGAGACACACAAAGCCTTGCCAAGCTTGGCTGGCCACATATACAGGCTGATCACTGGGGATCATACAAAGATATGAGTTCAAAATATAAAGGGCCATATCCAATGCTACAGCTCCACTGGTACACTGGAGCTTCCATTTCTTGGGTGAGAGGATACAATCGAGATCAGATTTTGGGGTGTGAATATGGAGGAGAGGAAATGGAAGTCCAATTGCACCGGCACATCTACACATGCAGAACATTAGATGCCATCCATAGTAGCAAAGCCACAGGTGGAGTCCAGAGAGAAAAGTCCTGCTAACACTTTACTGAGGAAAACTGAATAGTTTAATTTGAGGAGAAATAAAGAGGTTTTGTCTTTCTTCAGGCCTTGCTTATAGCAGATGACATTTAGCTAACATACAGAGGAAAACTCCTTCAGAACTACACAGCCAATCAGGGCATGTACTATCTCAGTGAACATCATGCCATTCTACCTGGTTGCTAAGCAACACTACCCGTTCCCATCTTGGTTAGGTGACTTCAACACTGACATAATTAAACCTTAAGTTAAAACTGAATGGTCCCTGCTGTTGCACTTCCAACAAGTATCATAAAATTGGACACTTTCAATGAACTGTTTCTTTAGAGGAGGTTAATTATTGCCACCAATCTCAAGAGAGGTTATTAGGTGAACAGTGTTGTGTAAGTATTATCAGCTTTGCAGATATGCACACACAAAGAAATATTTACTAGCCTGGTTGTCAAGTGCTGACTCACATCTATATTAGTCATTTATTGTAACACACTGATGTCTTGAAAGGTGGGGGAGCTATCTTTCAGTTTACAACTTCCTTGACTAGCTACCTAGCAGAAGGAAGAGGAAAAAATCAGAATGACTTTGCTCACCTGAGTTTGGCAATCTTTATCATGTTTCTGTTAAAAATTCACAAAGGAAACTGACTCAGCTGTTTTATTAAAGACACCTTTGTCCCCATGTAATAAATAAGCTGTCTGCAATTGAGTGCAAGAAAAGGATAAATGAGAATTCCCAAAGTGTAGGACATGAGCTTCTCGTGTAGATCTGCTGAACCCATATTTACTTAATGGCAGACAAATCCAAGGAACCAATCTAGCTCCTGCAGAAGCCAGTGGAAAGATTCTCATGTGTTCAACCAGATACAGGGTAAGATCCAAATGAGAAGGGATGAAAATGCTTGGGGTTTCAAAAGGGATAAAGGGAGCCCTTCAACCTGACAGTTACCTCATCAATAATACTCAGAAACAGACTGTAGATCTGGGGTCAAGATAAATTCTACAGGGTGCCTCCACTTCTGGGCCTTTAGCCAGTGTTAGAAACTCAGATATATAAACTATAGGCCTGGGCAACGTATCAATACAGCTTCAGCCGGTGGTATATCACTGGTAAAACCACCACCGCTCCCAAGTCCCTCTGCTACCAGCACTGCTTTCAACATCCAACTGCTGGTAGCAGAGGGACTCGGGAGCAGTGGTAGTTTCACCTGCGATATATTGCCAGGTGGAACTGCTATCACTCTGCCCCTCATACCGTAGAGGGAGGAGCAAGCTGTATCGCTGGGCTGATGCAGCTTAGTCCTCCCTCATCTTCTTTAAACCACTTCCCCACCCAGTTGAGCCATGGAAAGGAGCCCCAACACTCCTCCCACTTGCCCACCAGCAAGGGGTGCACTGGGGCTGGCTCAGCTGGGGATTGGCAGCCCTTCTGCACCCCAGCTAAGCCATGCAAATAAGCTGTGTTGTCCCAGCCCATGAGGCGCTGGGGTGAAACCGCCTCAGCTCCTGCAGTTTCACCGGCACCTCAAGAGCTGAGGCCAATGTAGCTTGTTTTTCCAGCATTGCAGGATACTGCTAGACCATGATGTTTAGCTGGTGATACACCGCAATGTTGAAAAGCTGATATCGCCCAGCCCTAAAAAGCTAATCGCCAAATGGCACCTTATGGTTATGGTTGCAACAATGGAATGTCTAGGCGCCTTTTTTCTGGTGGAATTTACCATTATTATTGTTCATTACTATAATGCTTTATATTTTAATGAATGAATCTCAAAGCGGTTTATTATGCATTAAAAATCAAATAAAACAATCCAGAAAAAAAACAAATTCAAGCTTCAAGGAAAGTATTTCAGATCTTTCTCTAAGTGACATTTTGCTTTCCCCAGTCACCAACCTGGCATCCAGAGATCTCCACGTGGTCGCAGTTGGACCCTTGCCTGTCGCAAAATGCATCTGTCGCCTGGCTAGTTTGTAACACTCCCTTTAGCTACCCACATTCACTGTTTGCACAAAACAAATACATCATGAATACAAAGAGATCAACAATAAAAAGAGAAAGAAACTGCATGGGAATAAAATGAGACAGAAAGTGAATTGACATTGTCAAAGACAGGCCTAGTTAAGAGATCAGAACAAACTGCCGCAGAATTCAGGTATAAGGAAGCCTGAGAATAACCTATGCACATTGACAGCTCTGTCGATTCACACTACATTGAGGCCTTCTTACAGAAGTCAAAGCATGCCCCAATTACATTTCAGCTTTGCGTGGTGCTTAATAATAATAATAATAATAATAATAATAATAATAATAATAATGGCATGTTAACTTCTCTGCACATAATAGACAGGACAAGCACAATGGAAATAATAGCTGTGCCTCCACTCCCTTTTTAAATATACACAGCTGTGTGCTTCAGAGGGTGTGCACAGCTTCCAAAGTGAAAAAACAAACTAGATTAACAGTATAATCCTGTGTATCTTTACTCAGAAGCAAATCCCACTGTGTTCAGTACAGGTTATGTCTAAGCCAGGCATGTCCAAAGTCTGTTTCAGGGGCCTAATCCAGCCCGCCAGTCAGTTTAATCCAGCCCCTGTGGCAGTTTATTTCCTGGGGTAAAATCCTAAAAAAAACTTCAACAACTTCAATCAAATCTGGCCCTCTTTGAAAAAAGCTGGACACCATTGATCTAAGCAGACTAAACTTTTTTTTTGTAAACTGTTTACTTTTTTGGGTCACTTTGAGTCAAAAAGCAGTATGCAGATAAACAACAATATTATTGGCAAAATGGTAGTTAATTATCATAGTGGGATGACAGAAGCTTTGATAGTGTTTGCAAGAATGAAAGAAAAGGGGTATGTGTTTGATTTGTACTATTGCAATAGCTCTTCTACAGAAGACCACAAAGCTACAGAAGACTATTCAGAAACATATAATAAAACTTTGAAAAAGACCAAAATAATGCAGACATGTATTTGTGGAATGGTGTTTGTAGTGTAACTGATACTATTAGTGCTTTGGAATTTCAACTACCCTTCCTGATCCTGCCACACATACACACAAAACATACAGGTTTGAAAACTGTGTGTAATCAATGAAAAACGTACAAAACTGATCCATCCAAAAATTCCTGGAGACAAGCTTGCTCAAACCATTAGTAAGTCAACTGTTTGGACACACATTACAAAGAAAGATGCATGTCCCATGTGCCTAGACATCTGTGTGCAACTCTGAAGTCTGTTGCACTACACGAATAAAAATAAGAGACACGGCATTCAATTGCCTACAATATTTTTGTGGATTCAAAGTATGTGGTCAAGAGAGCAGGGTGCCACTGCACCAAGTCCCAGATAAAACATAATTGCAAAAATATTTTCTCATACCAGCTGTTGAGTATTTTGTTAATGCTAGTAACTGAAGTCTATAGAGAACTTGAGTGGAATTAATCCACAATCAAATTTGCAACTAATAAGCATTCATAATTAGGTCCATCGTTTCATTTCACTGGATCACAATTCCACTTTAAATTAGGACTGTATTGTGATGACTAAAACACTGAAAGAAGAGGTGCTAAATCAGAAGGATGTGGACTGCAGAGCTGTTTGCACGCCACATAGACTAACAAAGTATCTAAGGGTGGTATCCAATGCTAGTCCTACTCAGAGTAGACCAATTCAAGTTAACAGACATGACTAATGCAGGTTTTTCTCTTTTAATGGGTCTATTCTGAGTAGGGCTTTTTTGGATACAACCCTCACTAATATTACTTTATGATTACATGCTGAAGGAAATGCAAATTCGAAATGAGGAAAAAGATATTGAATTCAAGGACACTGTGATAAAACCACATTTTGAAGTCTGCACACTTGTCAGCCACCATCCCCCTTAACCACGCATGACACTTTACTGAGATAATGAAACAAGGTGTGTTGAACATTCGAAGAGTGCTATGCAAATGTTATGTATTATGACGTCAGCCCCAGTGCACACTTTAAACCTATACAACACTGGCTGCTGTAGGGTATGGCACACACAAGATAGAATATTTGCTATGACATAGAAAATATAGCCACTTTTCTCCTGTTGTATGAGAAGACATTATCTTCCCATAGTCAAGAGATATGAAAAGGCCTCAATCTGTGGGGCTGGCTACTTGGTAGCATCCTGGCTTATCCAGTCCTTGGAGAAACAATGAAGAAAAACTGGTTTCTTAGCTGAGTATTTTGCAGCAAAAACTAACTTCTGCAGACAAAGTGGGCTCTGGCCCACAATTCTGTCCATCTTACACTTTGCTGATTTCTGTTTATATCACATGTATTGCTGTGTGTTTCCAGACACTAAAGAACAAAGTCATGTATCACTTTTGCTACTGACCAGCTCCATGTTTGTAAGAAAGTAAGCAGGAGGCTTTGTACTTTTGCGCCTATGCCTTTGCATTCTCTACCTAGAGAGCCTTCCATCTCTTCTTACAAGCAACTTTACTAGTTATCTCATAAAGCCATACTTGGGAAACAAAGTTCTACACTCCATTTTGCATTGTTGGCACACAAACATTTTAGTAATTATTACATCCACCAGCGAATTCCTTCATGAGAAATAGAGGGTGGCATATTGGAATACAAAATAGCTTTATGAAACTTAAACAGAAACTACATATTGCAAAACAGAAATGGGGTTCCTGTTTACCTTATAACACTAATACAGGAGAAGGGAGAATCAGAGAGGGTGTTTCACCTTTTCTTCTGTAACCTAATGCTCCATTGCAACCCCCTCCCCCCAAAAATTTCTCCCAGTCAGCTTTGACATCACACATAAACTGAAGGGGGAAGAGTTGCAGGGAGGATTTATAGTTGGGGGAAGGGTTAAGCAACCCTATCCTACCCACCATTCCTTCCATTCCTATGTTTAAAAGGTTAGCATGTACTTCTGTCCTCAGTTACTTAGCTATAAATAAATGAGCTTTTTTAATTTAAAAAAGTAAGTTGTCTAGATATCCTGAATTGGTAACATTGCTCTAACTACTATGAATGATATGAAATGGAAAATTATAATAGCAAATGCTCCTTAAATTAAACACACACATTGCAGTCATTGTAAAGTGTATATTTTCCTGTTCATTTCTGTAGCAGAAATGTGATCAACTGCTTAACTCTCCCACTTGTACGATGTCCAGTCCAATTCTATGCATGTCTACAGAAGCATATCCAAATGAACAGAGCGTCTACAGGACAGTAGCCCTAAGTGCCTGAACTTGGCTGGATAGTGCCCAGCTTTTTTCAAAATTAAACTCTGAATGTAACAAAGTGCAAGCCGTAACTGTACTTGGCTGAGCCTTGCATAACCACCACAATTTGAAATGTCGCTGTAAGGGGCATCTATTTAAAATGGGGAATATCCCTATGGAAACTTCATCAAACAGAGGATGTAACAGCAGAAAATCAATTCTAGGCCTCATTTTCCACACCATTCTGAATCCCTCCCAATTTTCTCATGACAAATAGAAAGGGTATATCAGAGCTTTGAACTAACCCTCTCTGAAGCCAGAACCTGTTTATAACTTCATCCTCTGCAGGTTTACACTGAAATATGTCTTCGCGAGTTCAGTTCGGCTGACTCCCAAGTGTGCACAGCTTTACTTTTTCAGAAGCGCAGACGTGCTAAAGGCAGGATTCACCAGCAAAGCTTTGGAAATTCACAGCTGTAGATGTGCATTTAATATACAGTCCTGCAACCTTTGGCTTCGTTTCTCGTTCTCACCCTTTCCACGAAATGCATCCTGCCTTTTACTCGGCAGGGCGGCGCCATTAAACTAAACGGAATGGATTTCACTTGCGACTAAAAATGCTGAGGCGAGGGCTGCACCCCTCTGCCAACCCCGCGCCCAGGAGGGCGGGCTCCCTATTCGTGCAGGCCCATGCCAATGCTTTCGGTCCTTTGCCAAGCACAAGTTACCGTGACAAGGCAAAGCAAACAGGAGGAGGAGATCCTGCGGGAGACGCCGCCACTCCGCCGAGCGGCCAGACCAGCCTCCTCATCTGCTTGTCAGCGATCATTGCGCTTTGGGCCGCAAGAGCCGCGCCCTGCCCGGCCACGCTCTTTCCTCGCGGCCAGAACGCCTCCTAAGCCCCCGCCTCCCAGGTGACTCTTTGTCCCGCCCCGCCCGCACTCCCGCGCTTCCCTGCGCAGACCCCGCATCCCAATGCATGCTGGGATTCGCAGTCCTCTCGCCGCGGGCAGCGTCCGCCGCGCGCCAGGGCCGAGCCTCCATTTCCCGGCGTGCCCCGCGCAGCTCATAGAACAGCCACGCGTGCGCAGCCGTGCTGTTTGTTTGCGTCTGAGCGGAGCCCTGCCGAGGAGCGGAGTGCTGGCCTGGAGAGGGAAGTGGCGGCGAGAAGGCTCTTGGGAGTCGGCCTCAACCAGAGCGGCTGAGGCTCCGGCTTCCGGCGGCGAGCAGGCCGAAGCGAGGCCTTCCCTGAGCGGCCCCCGCCCCCGCCGGCGGGCTGAATGGGGCTTGCGAGGGGCTCGGCTGCGGGAGGGAGCGAGCTGCGCCTCCGCTTTGGCCGTCCCGTGAGCTCCGGAGCGCGCGCCTCTCTCGCTCCGCTCCGCTAAGGGGGCCGCCCTCGACTGGGCCGCCCTCGCTGGGTGCTGCAGGGCCGCGCGAGGAGAGGGTGCAGCGGTCCCCGCTCGGAAGCAAAGGAAAGTGGGGCGCGGGGGTGCCGGTGTTTCCCATTTGGGACGAGGCCGGATAAAAGGAGAACGCCTTTCCTTCCTCCTCCATACAGAGCGGCCTGTGGCTTAATCAGCTGTCGCCTCCGTTTGGGCGATCCGTGGAAGGCGGCGATGGAATCGACCGCGAATCCGTGCTAAAGAAAAGAAGGGGTTGTCAGGGCCACCACCAACGCCTTAACGCCTCGCCCCTAAAGCGAAGACTCTTGGACCTCGGACCCTGACGCGTGGGGCAGGGCTTGTGGGTATAAAGATGAACAGATACCTCCCAGTAGCTCGGCAACACTTCTTGGCTGCTCTGGCCAGCACCAGTGTCGTGGTGAAGTCCATATGTGCCATCGTCATCTTGCTCTACTTTCTCTCCTTTGCTGTGGACACCGTGTATGGGCTCGGGGTGACGCCTGGGTTTCTCTTCCCGCCCAACTTTTGGATTTGGACATTAGCAACCCACAGTGTGGTGGAAAAACACATCTGGGATGTAGGTGTAAGCCTGGCTACTATAGTGGTGGCAGGGAGGCTGCTGGAACCACTATGGGGAGCCCTGGAGCTCTTGATCTTCTTTGCAGTGGTGAATGTATCAGTGGGGCTCTTGGGGGCCTTTGCTTATCTTCTCACCTATATGGCATCATTCAATCTGTCTTACCTATTTACCGTTCGCATCTATGGCATGTTGGGCTTCCTTGGTGGTGTCTTGGTGGCTCTCAAACAGACCATGGGTGACAGTACTGTCTTGAAGGTACCTCAGGTACGGATGAAGGTTGTTCCCATGCTTTTGCTCCTGATCCTGGCAGTTCTGAGATTGACCACCCTCATCGAAAGCAATGTCTTGGCCTCTTATGGTTTTGGAGTCCTCTCCAGCTGGATATATCTCCGTTTTTACCAGAGGCACAGCCGAGGACGTGGTGATATGTCAGACCACTTTGCATTTGCCACATTTTTCCCTGAGATCCTACAACCAGTGGTTGGCTTCCTAGCCAACCTTGTGCACAGCATCTTGGTCAAAGTGAAAGTCTGTCGAAAAACAGTGAAACGTTATGATGTTGGTGCCCCTTCATCTATTACTATCAGCTTACCAGGAACAGATCCTCAGGATGCTGAACGGAGAAGGTAATATTCCTCCAATATAAAACTTGTTGGAGACTACTTATGTTCACTGTTGAACATTGGTGAGAAGGAAATGGAGCAAGTCATCTAATTCAATATTTTAAAAGTGTCTTCTATATTGCTGGTACTCCATTTGTGCCTATCGGGATCTTTTTTAAAAAAAACAAAACTGGGGATTCAATATTTTTTGAAGCTCAGTGTGCTTATTCTGTCTTTGTATAGGAGTAGCCCAGTTGTCAGCAGGCTGATGTACAGTGGTACCTCAGGTTACATACGCTTCGGGTTACATACGCTTCAGGTTACAGACTCCGCTAACCCAGAAATAGTACCTCAGGTTAAGAAATTTGCTTCAGGATGAGAACAGAAATCGTGCTGCGGCGGCAGCGGGAGGCCCCATTAGCTAAAGTGGTGCTTCAGGTTAAGAACAGTTTCAGGTTAAGAATGGACCTCTGGAACGCATTAAGTACTTAACCCGAGGTACCACTGTATAACATCAAACAAAACAATCCAGAATAAAACAAATTCAAGCTTCAAGGAAAATATTTCAGGTCCTTCTCTAAGTGACATTTTGCTTTCCCCAATCACCAACCTGGCATCCAGAGATCTCCACATGGTCGCAACTGGACCCAAGCCAAGGTGCACCTGTTGCCTGGCTAGTTACTAACACTGTTTGTGGTGTAATTTCAGATTTTCTAAAATCTGCTACAGACAACCCCTGCATTTCCACAGCACCATGTTGTTTCTGCAATATGTAAAAGAGAGACAAGTATGCAAGTACGTGGGGGAAACTTAACATGGGGACCTCAAACTATCAACTCCCGTGTTCACGTTTCCCATCTGTTTGCATACATATCGGAAGTGACATGAAGGAATTGTACCAGACAAGTGTTCCCTGCAGGGACAGCCCAGCACGTACTGTTTGCTGAATCACTGGGTGCACAAGGACATACTAAGTACAGTGGTACCTCGGGTTAAGTACTTAATTCGTTCCAGAGGTCCGTTCTTAACCTGAAACTGTTCTTAACCTGAAGCACCACTTTAGCTAATGGGGCCGCTGCGCCGCTGGAGCACGTTTTCTGTTCTGATCTTGAAGCAAAGTTCTTAACCCTAAATACTATTTCTGGGTTAGCGGAGTCTGTAACCTGAAGTGTATGTAACCTGAAGCGTACATAACCCGAGGTACCACAGTAATGTGTAGTAAACTGCTTTGAATTTCATTCTTTAGAATATAAAGCAGTATAGAAATTTAAGTAATAATATTAATAATAAATTCAACTGGGGAAAAGGAGCCTAGACATTCCATTGTGGTGCCCGTAACCTACATTCATATATCAGAAATTCTAACACTGACTGCAAATATACTAACGAGTTAAGACACATGAAAAGAAGTTGCATTAATTTTTTCTTTGGGCACAGAATCTATACAAAAACATTTAATCCATCCAAATACTTGTTTAAAAAAAACAAGCAAAAATCTTTAAAAAGTCAAGGCTATTAATATTATAATAAGTATATTAATGAGTATTTAGATGCTCTTCTAGTAAATGTAGGTGTAATTAAGGAGTATAGCACTGCTGCTGAAATAAAAACAATAAAATTTACTCCTGACAAACTGAAAAGCTTAGCAGTGCAGTTCCAAGTTTCTACATTTACCTGGGAGTAAGTCCCACCATAGGATTGCAGCCAGCTTGTTCTTTGCCAGTGGTGCTGCATATTGACACCTAAAGCTTAGTTCAATTGTAGAGTAGTCATGTTTTTGTAGTCACACTAACTCCAAGAACATTTCTTTAAAAAAGAAATTCTAAGATCTGTTTTTGGTTCATAAACAACCAAAAACTCTTCTTTACAAACTATCTTGTTAAACACTGCCAGTGAATATTCAACTTAAAATTTGCTTTTCACAGATTACTGGCATACATTTTTAAAAATGCAGAAGTGTATGTATACTTTTTCTTGCTTTAGTCCTGTTTGAAGACTGTAGTAATCCGGAATTTTAGTAGTCTAAATCAAGTCAGTAATTGCCACACCTATATATGTCTCTTGCTTTTAACTTAGTTTCGCATTTCCAAATGAAAGAGCTGAAAGAATCTGATGATGAAAGTCATTATTGTGCACTTTACACCATCAAAATGCAGAACTCTGAATGCCTGGAGCAGATTGAATGATTAAGTTGTCAGGCAGTTAATAGCACTATGTGTGTAGATATAACTGTGCAGTGTGTTCCACTAATACAGCTTTCAGCAGTGTTCAGCTCTGAAGCATTTTTAACAAAGCTAGGTGTGATTTTTAACTGTATTGCCTAAAATACAGGTGTTAAAATCACCTACTACAACATTGTGCTAATGCTTTGAGCCAACTATTGTCCCAATTACATATGCAGAAGATCTATTGTGTCTTTTAAAGGCTTGCCAGCTTTCTTCAGCTTAGGAGAAGCTTATCCCACATGTCCCAATGGCATGCTTGGAGCTCTGCTTGGCACAAAGGAAGCCTTGCTCGCACAGGAGCTCCAGGCAGTATGGATATGACAAATCCCGTACTATTTTCTTCTAGGAAGGCAAAGACTCCACATGTATTCACTTTGTGCTAGTAAAATATTCACCTCATGAATGGGAATATTCTGTAAGATAGGGATGCTCCAAATATTGTTGGCCTCAAACTCTCCATCAGCGCCCCCAGCCAGCATGGCCAGTGCTCAGGAATGATGGACACTGCAGGTCAGCAATCCCTGGAGGTCCCAAGGTTACCCACCCCTGGTTTTTTTTGATGTTCAACATGCATATTGGAACAATTGAATGATGACTATCTGATTATGATGAGCAATTTGGTGCAGATCTAAATAATTCTTTGATTGTATCAAAGGCAGAAGTCGATAGGACCCAGCAACAGACTACCTCTTTTCTGAATATCAAGGTTAAGTGCTGGTACATCTGAGAATAGGGAACTTGTAGCTATACATATGCTGGTAGAATCCAGCTCCTGTCAGCCCCAAACAGCATGACTAATGGACAGGGGTGACAGAATTTAGAGGCCAGTGACATCTGGAGGTCACAGGTTCCTCATGCCTTTGAAGGTTATCAGAATAGCTGAATGTAGCCTTGAATGCTGTTTTTAGGTGAAAATGAGGAAATACAACATTTCTAAAATGGTTGTTGTTGGCATCTGTCTGTATCGAGAAACAATGGAATGGACCTCCAGGGGTGAAGTAAAACTGCTGCGTTAGCAGCACCGAAGTGACCTCCCCAGGCCTCAAGCCTGGGAAGTGTGTATGGTGGTCCTGGGCTGCTCAGACAACAAGACCCCCCTCTTGGCCTCGCTGATGTGATCCAAAATGAAGCAGAGCAATGTTTGGTACCAGCATGGCTGCAGGAGTTGCCAGAAAGAGGCATTTGAGGAACCATCCAACAGTCTTAGGGACTTCCTCCAGATTTGTGTAGGGTTTACTCCTGAGTTTTTTCATCTCCTGGAGATAGCCCACAAGGCAGCAGAGGTTTAGAATCAGAGTTTTCCTTCTCATAGAAGTTTTGCCTTCCCAGGTTGACAAGCCCCATCTGCCTATCACTTCCCTCTACAGCATGTGCAGAAACAGCCTTCTTGACCACTCATCTGCTCTATTCGCTGGAGCATGTCTCTGCATTCAAAGGAAGTCCCTAACTCACTAAGGGTTTGAGACCCATCAGCTACCCTCATCTGGTTTAGCCAGCCAGTCAAAGTCATTTCCTGGTGTGTGGCCGCTGTTGCATGCTGACAGTTTCTAGGAGCCACAGGTGAGAGATGAGTGCAGGATGGGGACCAAAGGTAGACCAGCTGCCCCAGAAGGAGCACAATGTGTGCAGCAGTTTGACTTCACCCCAGAGACACATTACATTGTCTCTCATGACAGACAGATGCCAACGACGACAAAATCCCTGATTGCAACGGCACATCATTGGATGCTGTTGCTTGCAGAGCCGTTTCCAATTCCACTCTCAATGCACATGATTGGGGTTGTGCTTTCTATCCTTGGAGGGTTGGCCAAGGGTGTCTGTGGCCTTCCCAGCCTTAGAGGGTCTCTGGACTCCTTTGGTGACTTGCACTAGAAAATACCCCTCTCGTGAAATATGCCGCTTAATATGCAAACTATCCTACATTCACTATGGATCATTTTCTCATTCTGTAGACAACTGGCCCTGAAGGCACTGAATGAGCGGTTGAAGCGTGTAGAAGATCAGTCATCATGGCCCAGCATGGAGGATGAAGAAGAAGAAAACATCAAGGCTGATGCTCCATTGCTACCCGAGAAGAGCCGGGACTCTGTCACTGCAGGGAAAGCAGGCAGCCAGGAGTCCAGCCTCATTACCTTTGAGGATGCCCCCTCTCAGTTGTGACCATGAGGCACCTGCCCTTCTCTTCTATGTGTCCCTGTATGCCAGAGCTGCTAATAATCCTTCACATGTCCTTCCTCACAGTGCTGCCTGTTCTGCAGGAAGCAAAACACTGTGCCTGCTGGCCCTGAGGGAGACCACACGTCCCTTCCAACGTTTGTTCGCCACACTTGGCTAGTGCCAAGTCCCAGGACTCATGGTGAAAACTGTTTGCACAGATCTGGGATTTGGGCTCAGAATTGGCAGGCCAGAGGGAGAGCCGCATCTCTTCAGCCCAATAAGGAGTGTTCATCTGAATAAAGCAACCTGCAAAATCTCCAACAAGTAGCTGCCATTGTGGCTATTATCACATGTATGTGTGTGCGTGTTTAGCTCCTTCTGGCTGGCAGTTCCAGTCAACCTGTGTGGGGCCCTGGCTTGCCCAGCCTGGCTCCTGTTTTTGAGCTATAACTGCTAGACCACTGTATAAGCCCACCAGGGCATCCCAGAGCAAGCTCAGCAAGCAACACAGCACTTTCCCTCTTGATTTTATTTTACCTTGGCAGCATTGGTTGTCAAAACAACTCTGCAACTCCCCCTTTTCCTTTCAGAGTTGGCTTTGTTGTTGATTAAATGAGCAAGCACTTTAAACAAATGCTTTGCTGTATTAACCCTCCCTCCTTACAGATTTGGTAGCCCTGAGGAGCTCTGCCAAAACAAGTTGCTGGGTTAGGCATTCGCAGAACCAGCAGCTTAAAGCCTTTTTAATAACAGCATAGCCACTCGGTCCACCTCTTGAATTCTTGACAGTGATGGCTTTAGGGATAAAGAGCAGGTTGCTGCTAGTATGTGGACTACCTTGTGGAAAAGCATTATCTCAGATTTTCCATAGGACTCAGAGGGAATTAATTTCATTTCTGTTCTTTAGCCTTTGGTTGTTCTTCATTTTCCTTTTGCGGTGATTCAAATGACAAAGCTGCTTTGTCTTAGGTGGGGTGCCCATACATTCACAGGATGTTGGAATGAACTCCTTGCTACAGTAGAATATATGTTGCTGGTTCTGTTTTATTTTAAAAGGTGCTTTTTGTGGGACCCTTGACGTTTCTTCTGATGCCTGCTTTTTCCTCTTTGGTTAGATCATTATTAGTCTCTTCCTCTCCTCTGGGATGAGATGCTTTTTCTTCCCTTTTTTTTTTTTGTGGGTTGGCAAGGCCTAAGATGTTTTGCCTTGACACCCAACCCCAAAGTATCCCAAAGGGTACAACTCACCCAGCTGGAGGACTGGGTGAGGGGACACTTAGCAGAACAGGAAGAGAGTGCGAGACAATGTTGTGATAATTTTTTTAAAGGACCACAAGGTTTTGTCAACCAGGTAATGAAACACAATTTCAGTATCAATAAACAGTTCTTTTGAAGAATGCTTCTTGATTGGCTTTGTAAACCTTCCTTTGTATATGATCATGTAAGCCTCCTAGTTGGAGAAGTTTCCAAATGTTGGGGTCTTGTCTTCTTTTGTGGGCTCACTCAAGACAGCTTTACAGTTGAAGAACACAGACACAAGGCTTTCAACCAATTTAGGGAAGTGATTAGCTTTACTGGCATAAAAGACTGAAGGACAGTCACTTCGCTTCTGAAGGCTTGACTTTTGACATCTTTTCAGGTAACTTCTAAGTCTTATTACATTTCTGTCCTGCTTTTGTCTAGGATGTTGTTTTTTTCCTCACCCCTTTTCACCCATGCAGCATCCGTGTAAGGTACCACTATGCAGTAATGAGTGGCCCATGTTTGCCCAGGGAGCTTCAAGAGACAAGACTGGGGATTTCAGGCCTGATTTCTGCAAAACTCTTTAACTGAGTACTTAAACCTGCTCAGTAGGCACTTCTACTAAGAGCTGCTTCACACAATATGAATTTCCTTTACCAAAAGGAAATCTCACCTGGCAAGTTGCTGTGAAAGGCAGTTGTATACTTTTTTCATGTGTTTCTTTGGTAGATTAATAAAAAGACGAAAAATGTAATTTTATTGTTACACATTTGGAATGCAGGCAGCAACCATTTTAGGCACATCCAATATGTGTGCGACTGCGCCAAACCCAGAAGTGACCTGAAAATATCACAAAAAGGGGCAGGGGTGGAAGAGGGTGTTTGGAAGCTTTTTCAATGGAGTTTCAAATATACGAGATTTCGCCTTGCAACGTAACCCCCATGTAAATTGGGAGTTACCTGTACTTTCCCTTTTGATCCCTTCTTTCACTTAGTGTTTTCTACATGGAAGCATTTACATGTAGGAAATTCATCTTGTGTGAAGGTATCAGTACTAAACGTGATGCTCATTAAGAAGTGGTCAATTTTATAATTTTTCAAGACGTAAGTGACTTCCTTGGGGAGGTACTTCTGAAAATATCTAATACTAATGCAGCTGTCTATGAGTTCTAAGCCATTGCAATATCTTTCTACGCAAGACGCATAAGAAATACAGTGTTTCAATACTCTTAGGCCAGGTTCTGATTCTGTTGCAAAATAAGATTTTTGTACTAAATCTCAGATGTTGGGCATCACTTCGTTTTGACAGAAAATGTATTGGAATAGCTCAGTCAGTATAGCATGAGACTCTTAATCTCAGGGTTGTGGGCTTGAGCCCCACGTTGGGCGAAAGATTCCTGCATTGCAGGGCTTGGATTAAATGACCCTCAGAGTTGCTGGAGAAACCCAGCCAGATGGGTGGGGTATAAATAATAAATTATTATTATTATAATGGTCCCTTCCAACTCTACAATTTTATGATTCTACTGGGTGCTTCACAACACCACCCTGATAGTCCTAACTTTAAGCCTTGTGCCATAAATGTTGGTCGTAACTTGCAGACAACCATGATTTGTAATTTCCAAATCGTGTGTCTCATCCTGGAACAAGCAAACAATACCAGGGACAGACAGCATTAACAGCAGCCACTGTTGCACTGAAGCTGATAGCCAGCTACTGGAGACACAGCACTAACAAAGGCTATAAGAAATCGCTAGTTAAATTCATACCCTTGCATTCAGTATGTAGAAAGGTTTTCTGGCCTGTGGTGGGTGGGTGGGTGTTTGTTTATTCATTCATTCTACTACTACTACTATTATTACTATTAGAATTTATATACCGCCCTATACCTGGAGATCTCATTCCTGTTAGGGAGATGTTTTGTGAGTAAATAAGATTGGGTGGGGTTCTAGTACAGCAGAGGATAGTGAATGCAGCATCCTGGGATGGATGTGGAAGGTCTTCTGTGGACTCAGACGAGGTTTCAGGAAAGGAATTCTGTAGGGATAACCTGCAGTCCTTATATACTGCGTCTTTCTTACTTAGGAAGTAAAAGGCATTTTCCATTTTAAAAAAAAAGGAAGATAGCAGGTTCTCAGAAGTCAGTACAATCAAAGTAAACAATGTTGGGCTGGATGACCCAATCAGGCCAAGTGGATGCTTCAGTGATGTGTGCTAGCCAGGTGCCTTGGTGTATTACTAAGTCATTCTTCTGAAGAGCATACTGGGCCCTTGCAAGTTAGGTAGAGCACTGGTCTAAAGCCCAAATGATTCATGTCAATCACAGATACATAGAGCTAGTTCCTGTAGATCCTTCTTTATAACTTTTTTTCTCATTTTCTCTCTGTTTAAGAGAAATATCGCCGATGTGAAATATCCACCTATAAATTCTCACTATCAGGAGAGGTATACAATAGTTGGAGGTTTTCCTAAAACTGTTGCTACGGGGAGTCGAATTTACCTCTTCTCTCTACAGCCGTACAATCCTGCCTTGTAAGTGGAATTTAACTTTATACCCATTCATATTATTTGGTCTTACAGAAATTTATGGGAGACTTCTGAACTGCTGGTACTGCATCAGCTTTAGGTGTCACTATTCTATCCATTGTGTCCTTTTTGGCTGCCAAGACAGTGCTTCCCTCCTGTGACTTTAGGCAGCGTAAGTTCACCAGGCCTTGTTAGTTTCATAACTAAATTCTGGGCTGCTGTGAAAGAATTTTTGACACCAACAGGTATTTTCAAGCTGCCCATTGACTCCTTGCAGTTTACTTCACCCCAGTAACAACTTTAGGAAGTTGAGGAACAGAGAGCTTTACTATTTAGCACAGTACTAAAGGAGCAGTTGCAGAATCACTCTGGATTCGATTAAGCTTTCAAATAGCAATTAGGATCTACTTGTTGTTTTACTATCATCCTTCAGCTACATCACACTTAGGAAACACACTGGTGCACCCTGAAGGCATTGGAGAATTTTGCCAACACCAGAGGCTTCCCATAACAGCTCTTTTCTACCCAGGGGCAGAAATAATTGTTAAATCTCTGCTATCCTTTACTGTTGTAGTGCCACCTATTGGTAATAATCAGTATGACAACTACTGGTAATGAACACATTCATAGAATCGTAAGAGTTGGAGGGAGTCTTGTAGGCCATCTAGGCCAACCTCTGCTCAGCATTGGAAATCCTGAGCTACAGCATCCAAAAGATGATTGCCCAGCCTTTGCCTGAAGACTTCCAATGAGGGAGAGCCCATCAGCCTCAGCAACTGATTTCACTATCATTAAAACAGATTTTCTAACATTCACCTGCAATAAGCCCTCCCCCAACTTGCTTATTAGATCTAGTCCTGTCCTCTGGGATTGCAAGGAACAAGTATTTTCCTTTTTCTATGTAACTGACCTTTGGGTATTTGAAAAGTGCTATCATTAAACATGCCAGTTCTTCCATTCCTTCCTCATGAGACTGGCTTTCCACCCCACTAGCCATCTTTGGTGTCTTCTTCTAAACCTGTTCCAATTTGCCTATGCAGCACCCAGAACTGTAGACAGTACTTTAGATGAGGTCTGACTAGGGCAGAATAAAATTGTTATTAACAGATGTGATGCCAGCAAGAAAGAGCAATGTTATCTGCAGATACCAGCTATCTCATGAACTCTGCTTGAGGATATCTCGTCTTAGTGGATCAGAAGGGAGCAAAAACAAATAAAAAGGCAGCATGCCAGAGCCACTACAGGTGTTCAAAAGCTTTATTTAATAGAGCACTCTTGATTACCTTTCTTTGATCAAGCTCATTGATGGGTACACCTGCCTGGCAGATATACTCATCACAAACAGTCCAGTGCAAACAACGATCTTCGTTGGTGCAGTTTCAGATTTGGCAGACCGCTTGATGTTTCAGTAACAGCAATATATATTTCAGCCAAATCAATCCATGTAACTGGTGAAAATGAAGCATTCCTGCTGACATAATGCCTGTCACAGTTGTCATTGAAAGGACTGGTATCGCATAGACGCAAGAAAAGGGGGGACCATGGGCTCCATAGAAAAGATAATCAGGTACTCATACATAAAAATGTAGCATTTTTACATAATACATTATGGCAAACTATATGTTGAAGTAAATGATGCTGCACAGAACATCTAAGGTACATACCACTGGAAGATGAAAACAATGCGACTTCAGGTAGTCACATTCTTTCATAGGTTTCAAAGAGCTTTAGTCATGATTAGCTTTATCTAGGTCAGGGCCAGTGTCTTATCTCCTTGCAACCATGGTGCTTCTTCCAATCCCATTAAACAAGGGGCCCAGCTTTGCCCATTTTCTCATTCTTTGCTAAGCTTTGCCCATTTTCTCATTCTTTGCGCCTTTCCTTGATTTAGTCCCACAGCTGGTGGGAACCTTTGTATGCACTTTGGTTGAAGCCACTTAAACATGCTGCAAGCAAACCAAATCTGGAAGTCAGCTGTTAGCTAATGATAAAAAAGCAACTGGGTTTTATCCTTGCCTTGGAACTGCAAGAGATTACCGTAAGTACCATCAGCCCATCTAGAAGCTTGTCTGAGTGCCTCAACATTCCGTGTAGAAAGCATTTCCACGCAGAGATTGTATGTAGATCAACACAAGTGTTGATCGCACATGTTACATTTGTGCAGAACTTGTCATGTATCGGCAAACAGTGCCAAGTCTGAAAAAAGAAGAGCGCTTATCTGTATTTCAGTGCTCTGCTTCCATGTTCCTGTTCACAGGATCGTCTCTGTTAAATACTGTGACTCATGAGAAATCAAATGCTGGGAGTTTTGGTCTAAGAGCTACAAAAGAAGACAGCCATGCAGATACTATTCTAACCTCTGTGCTTGGATCAGTGGGAAACCTTTGGACATCAGAGCTGCCTTTTGCTTACCTAGCCATAAAATGAAGCTACTATTCATCTACCACAACGCAAGAGTGAATGGAAATTCTGTACACCTAGAAGGGAAAGGACTGAGCAGGTTTCTTCTCCACCTTGAGAGGGCATGATTCATTTGCCGGGCTGTAAGCTTCCCTCTATCAGGAATAGTTTCAGGTAATAATGTGGTCTTGTGGCATACCATTCCAGGTATAGGATCAAAGATTATGAGAACCTATACCACTAGGCCAGAAGTTCAAAGAGAAATTCCTAAGCTTACATATTATTGTGCTTTTGTCCGTGAAGCTTTCCCATGAACAGTGCACGCGTCAACCTGAAAGGAGGAACCCAGAAGTTATCAGTGTAAAGAAGGGAACAGAGACTTGGTTATACCATTCTTGAAAGCCTTTCTCAAGTTCAGTGTACCATATGCTCGTGAAACTTTTGCCTGCCTCACATCTTTCCACCAGGGAAGAGGAAGAGGAGAATCCATCACTGTGCTGCCCCTCTTCTTCCTGGTTCTCAGTGTTTGCCTGTTATTTTCTAGGCAGCAGTTGCTCTCAAAGTGGCTGCTGACCAAAGAAAAGGCCACAGTGACTACTGAGAGCCAGAGTGGGGATAGAAGGGAGGACACAGTAGCAATTTCTTCCTTTCCCCCAACTTCCACACAAACACAAGGCAAGCACAGGTAAACAAGCCTGCAACGCAGTCCAGAGTAGCAGGAGACTAAGCCACATTGAACTGAGTGGTGCAGACATGGAATGACAGGACTTCTAAGAGAGTAAAAAAAAAAAACCACAGGAGAGAAGGTGGGGTAGTGAAAGAGTTGCAGCCCTCAGAATATTATAACAGTGGAAGGAAATGGCAAGTATCTCCTAATGTTTGTCTAGATCTAAGACAGGTTGTACAAAATGCTCTACATGTCAACCACCATCTCTTCACATCAAATTGTCTCTGGAAAACGCCAATGGCTAATTGATCCACATCTGAGCCACTTCACTATTTCAGGAAGTGAAGGTACTTAGCCATTCTAACACATATAGTTGATCAGGTTTGGTTTTTAAACTGTTTATGTAAATCCCCCTGAGAGCTTCAGCTACAAGGCTATGAACAGATAAAGCAGCAGTAATAATAATTTACACTTACATGCTAACATGCACTTTGAATCCTGCTGGGGAGAAAACCTGCTAGACAGGGGTGGTCTGGTGTTCTTGAGCATTAAAAATGAGAAGTCTTAGGCCCTCTGTCCTCCCTTGCCACTTTCTGGTTGTAGAGTCTCCATACAAGACAGCTTTGTTTTTAAAGCACATAATATGTTTAGATAATGCCTAGCTCAAATTACCTTGTCATTTCTAATATAGCTTAGAGCACTGCACAGTCAGGACAGATTTTTTTAGACAGAAACTCAGGCCGCTACAACTGTGTTAGAGAGAGATCAGCCCTTCCCTTATTCAATCTGATACCCAAACCAGGACATCTGAACCCCAAACAGTTTACCAAGAGAAAGTATATTAAAACAGCTGAGGTGTGTGTGTGTGTCTGTATGCAAGAAGGATTTCAGCAGCTACCTGAATCAAGAACGACCTAAGCAATACTTGGTGTTCTTTCACAGGGAGGCACCAGCAGAGTGCAACTGGGCTACTTAGCACTGGCCATATTTCCAGAGGTATTTTGACAGAGAAGAGAAAACGCTACATGGACACTCTGGCACCAAAAGGAAGCTGGTTCAACAGGATGGGCATCTCCAGGATTTTAACAGGGGAAAGTCAGAAATTACATAAAATACCATATGATGCTATAGGCAAGTAAAAAGAGATTCTTCAGTCCCACTGCCTTGTAAGACCACCTGACTCCTTACTGACAATGCAGGAATTCTTCAGAGATCCCACAAGCTGTCTGTTTCAGAATGGCTTTCAAGGCTGGATTCTTTTGCGATAGAGGTAGGCATTGCTCACTTGGTTCATGATAACCAGGCTGGTGAGGATAGGACACAGCATGGACAGATACCAGGAGACTCCAGTTACAGATATGGTAAACCACAAGGAACACATACCGAGCATCAAACTGGCACAGCCAAGAATGTAACCGATCAGCCCTGATGTGGCGTGGTAAAGCTTGAGTTTGCTCAGTGTCCAGTTCTTCATCAGCTTGGGGTACAGCAGAGCAAGGCCCCCCATGCACTGCATGGTAGCATACAGCACAGTCAGCAAGCCAGTCAAACCGTGCCAGGTGACAAAATGGTCTTTCCCCTTGCGGTACTTGTTATAGCTGATGATGGCCAAGCCCAACACTGCACAGGTGAGTGAGAGCAACTGTAAAGCCCAATGGAAGCGGACCTTGGCCTTCCGGGAGAAGGACTGGAGGAGGGAGCTCTCTGGAGAGAAAGTCAGCAGGGCTTCTGTCATCAGGAAAGAAAACTGGAGAGGCAAAAGAAGACAACATCACTATGGCTTGTTACATTACATTTAGCCAATGGTAAAATTGCACTCATTCCCAGCTCAACAACAAGAACAAAAGCTTCCTTGCTTTCCCCTGCATTTAACTTTGTGTAATAACTTGGTAATTCCTGCCAAATACTGGAGAAGAAATTGTTCTGTCATGGGAAGGCTTATCTCTTTTCCAAAGAAGGTGGTAATAATAATAATAATAATAATAATAATAATAATAATAATAATAATATTTATACCCAACCATCTGGCTGGTACAAATTTTATAGTGATCATCATCAGCAAAGGAGAAGATAAAAGCATTGTGAGCTGCACACAGAGAAGGAAGGGATAATTATCTCATATTTTAATCCTAGCCACCAGTAGGGAATTCTGGATTCCAGTCCCACAACAGGCAGGAGCAGCTGCATCACCTCTGCCTTTTCCAATTCCTTAGCACAGAATTTCCATCTTACTCCACAATAAGCTGCCTCCAGCCTTTTCTCAGACTATTCAGTCCACTAAACAAAGCCCAATATAGATAAGGTAAGGTTATAATTAGTTATTTAGGAAGATGGTTGTAAAGAATGCCTGTGGCTGGCTTACCGCAAGAGACATTAAGAAAGGATGCCAGGAGAACAAGCCTGTAAAGAAACAAAAGCAAGGTGAGTCCCTGTAGACAATCAGTTAGCATACAGCTGAAAATGTGTCACCTGCTCTGGAAATAGGAAACATCCATTTAAATCCTAGAATTAATCCAATTGTGTGGAAATGCTAAGTGTACTAGAATCATTGTTGCTGGAGAGAAGCCGTCACACATTTTTTTATACCGTGTACTTCAGTTTGGATCCTTTTTGTCATTCCTTCTCACGTGAGGTTGAGGGAGGAACAAAACTTTCCCCAAAACAGACATAACAAAATGACTTCAAAATCAAAAGCGCTAAAAGAAATGCAGTACAGCACTCCAAACACATTGTGGAATTGCATATGAATTCTGGAAAGGTTGCCATTTACTTTGTAGCAGGAAAAAGATAAACAAGGATTGTGGTACCTTAAAGATGGAACAGATCTGCAGTGGTATAAAATTTGTGGCCACAAGTACATGAAACCTTATGCTACACTAAATTGTGGGTTGTAGGTGCAACAGGGATGTTTTTAGAATCTGGCACAACACAGATTATATCCCTCTAAAAAAAAATAGAATATTTTGAGCAATGTGGTGTGTTGTTCTGATCTGCAGCCCAAAGGAGTGCCAGTGGGAGTGGTTTGGTGCAGAGATACCAAAAGTGAAAATCAAAGACACCAGAATGGCCCATTCTAGTGCTTTATTAAAGAAAGGTATAAACTTAGAACACAGCCTGCAAAGCCCCACTGTCATTACAGACATGGGGGGAAACACCACAGCAGGAAGCAATCGTGACTTGTCCACAAAGTGCTAATAAGTTAAGCATTACTTATACAAAAGACGGCATACTTTTGTTTGACTAGAACTTCTCATCAATCCATCTGAGGGCATAGCTGGAAACTATCTAAGGCAGGCTTCCTCAAACTTGGCCCTCCAGATGTTTTGAAACTACAATTCCCATTATCCCTGACCACTGGTCCTGCTAGCTATGGATCATGGGAGTTGTAGGCCAAAAACAGCTGGAGGGCCAAGTTTGAGGAAGCTTGATCTAAGGCTTACAGATAGTTCCCCTCTGTAGGCCAAGAACCCAGTATCCCAGGCCCCACAGATAAGCATAGCATCAAAGCAATCCAATTAGTCTATAACAAAGCAAGTGCATATATAGGTGAGCTCATTGTTGCAACAACTACCAATTAGTTTCAGGGTCATCTTGACTACCAAGATGGCGTTCGCAGTCTCACCTTTGGTTCAACGCATGTGCTTTGCTGAGACTGCAAATGGGAATGTGGTGCCCTATGCCAAAATACCTAAGGCATCACTGAAAATGGGCCTAGTGATCTTGTCTAAAGCTTTTGTTATGTTAAAGGATCATATTTCACTAGAAGACTCATTTAACAGAGAGAGGCTCAAAGTTTATTCTCATAAAACATCTAGGACTGCAAAGTTAGTAACAGGAGATGTTGCAAAGGATTGGTTTACTGTGACAGAGCTCATGTGTTGCATTTTGTAATGGAAAAACAGAAATGCTACACTATTTGTCAGTAAAGTGCACTGGCCAAACTCTCTCCAGGCAATAATCAAAGACTGTAGTCACAGACATGTAAACTTCATGTGGATGGTCTTCCTAATTCACATAAGGTTTGGAAAAACACCATGAAGGGGATGAACATTAAAATGTGCATCAGGAGCATGCACAGGTTTCTTGCAGGACTGAGACACCATCCTATGTGTTATGTCAGGCAGAAGCTATTCCTATCAGTTTAGGCCCTGTAAAACAATTATATTTAAGAGCAGAAGCGCCCTAGAGAGCTTAGATGCTTCAGAAGCCTATCATGTTAGCTATATGCAGAGTGAGGCCTAAACCACCTGAAATCAGCTCTACAAAGTGCTGGACTATAAGTCTTACTTTCAAATGACTAACATCCTTTACTCACACTCAAGGCAGAATTTTGATTGAGTGTATATCTGCCCACATCTCAGTTTTTAATCAAACCTATGCACAGGTATTGGAGCACATTTAACAATGCACCTATCATTGCATCCTACTTACTTGATCCAGGTCTAGCAACCACAGCTACGAAGATGGTAAATCCAAGTGAGGCAAGGTGCGCAGTAGCACCAAAGACAGCTCTGAGAGAGTGGTATATTCGCGATTCTGTTTCAACAGTCAGAGCCATGTCTTCTCCAGCACAGTTGATAGGATCTTGACCTTCCACCCTTCACCAGTTACCAGCTTCCTTTTTCTGTATGCAGCATGTATCAGCTTCCCCAGCACATGAGGGGGAAACTATAGAATGTTATTGTGCTGATGGGGAAAACATACTTCTCATACTTCTGTTAGTTATCTGAGAAAAAGACAGGCAAAGCTATTAACACCAAAAAATCTGTCATAAAATGGCACAAGGCCCAGCAATAACTTTCACTGGTGAATCTTAAGGGCAGACCAAGGAAAAATCCTGGCTAGCAAAAGAAGACTTTGTTCCCCACCATCTGCTTGATTTATTAGCAATAGCAATGGGCTATTTCAGGAAGTCAGCTGAACTCTCCCCTTCATCATGCCCATTCTTTTTTCTCCCTCCCTTATTGTAACTGCAATACTTGTGATAGTGTGGTACTAAAGGGAAACATTTGCCCATGCCACATTCTGCCTGGCATGTGCACTGCTGAGGGGGGAGGTTCCAGGTTATTTTTTATGTGGCAATACACTCCAAACATCTTATGTACACATGGGTTGCACATTCATTTCTACCCAGCGCTGCTTTCTCTACATGAATTTTGTCCCAGATGAAGCAACCCTGAGTGGAGAGCTGAAGCAAGGTCCAAGCCCTGTTAATCCCTTCTTTGCACCCTCTACAGATCCACCTTCTTACTGGAATGAAATCATAGGCTTAACTAGGGCCATATGTATGGGGGGAGAGGTTGCCCCAGTAAAGTATCCAGAGTGGCACCACTGAGGCTCCCAGCCTGTGTGTGCAAATGCATGTGGCTGCTAAACTGGGTCTTTGACCCAGGTGAAATTAATAATAATAAATAATAATAATTTTATTATTTATCCCGCCCATCTGGCTGGGTTTCCCCAGCCACTCTGGGCAGCTTCCAACAGAATATTAAAATACAATAGTCTATTAAACATTAAAAGCTTCCCTAAAGCCTAGTTTCACCCCTGGATTAACAAAGAAATGAGATTGACACTGAAATTAAACTCAAAGGGACCACACCCAACTGAGAGATGCATTCACTTCTTTTCAAACACAGAATTATTGTCAGTCAGAGTGAACACTCCCTTTTAAAAGAGTAAAAGAGAGAGAGAGCTCATTCAGTAGTTTCCAAAGTAGTATGAATAAGTGTTCAAACCCAGGAAGCCATAAACAGTGAAATTACCACCTCTACACTTGATCTTGTAACTGGATGGCGTTTGTGCTTATCCCATTTAGCGTATTTTATTTAAGCAGTAATTAAACCACAGCCGACTTCAGGAGGAAAATACAGTATATTCACTCTCACCAGCATCCCTTTCTTTTAAACCTGCTGCCACAGATCAGCTGTCATGTCAGGACACTGATCCTGTTGTCTTAAGTATGAAAATGTGGTAGAGTCGCCATTGCTCATTCATCTCCCCTCAGCAACCTGTTATTGCAGAGTCTGATCCGGATTTCTTTCTGTGCACTATGAACGGCTGAGCGAGATTTAGCGTGCTTCATGATTCTTCCCCACCCTATACATTTGCGGAGGGAGGATACCCAATCTGCCAAATTACAGGGGTGGGGGGAACACCCACAGACCCTTCAGACCCCCGCTTAATATACGGTATACTGCATAGCATATATGCTTATATACATATTTATATATTCGATAGTCATTGGGAGGACCCAATCTTCCCTAATCCAAAAGCACATTCTCCTCGGATAAGGCATCCACCCATCTTCCTAACTCTTCGCAAAGCGAGATTTTGAGGAGCAGGAGATTTCTAGGTTTTAGGTGCCGATTTGTCAAGATCGAAGATGCGGGTCACACAAAGGCATCCCCAGCAAGGCTTCAAGTCACAGGAACAGCCCCACCCACGACAGCTGTGCAAAAGGGGGCAGATCTCGACCCACGCTGCCGCCCACCTTCCCACTTGGGTTCGCATACACACCGAACACACACCCACACACACACACACCCGTGTCCAACAGTAGATCCCGGGGAGCGCGGATTTCACCCACCTGCTCGCGGATGATCCTCATCGCAAGGGAGCAGGAACTCCGATAGAAGCAGAGGAAGCAAGCGCCACCTGCTGATTGGGCAAGGCCGAGACTGGCCTTCTAGGGCCCGCCTACCCTGACTGTCACCCTGCGCATCTGAGAGGCTGAGCCTCGCTGTCCATCACGGGCGAAGTTCTGTCAAATGAAGCCTTCAACCTGATAAGACACGTGACCACCCGGGCAAGTTCTCCTCGACGGCTCCTTTGTTTGGAATTGCCATTCGTTTTATCGGGAGTCAGAGAAATCTGTGTGCGCGCATCTCCGGGACAGCAGTCTCGCCACTAGGCCAGATAAAACGGTGATGGCACGCGCATGCGCCATAAGGTTAATCTCTCTCTCTCGCGCGCGCGTGCCCAGCTGTTTTGCGCCTGCGTTGAAAAGCCAAGCGTTCTCCCCGACTCCGGCCATACTCAGGACTATAGTGTGCGCATGCGTGCTCTTGCTACTCTCCTCTCTCGGTCGCCGGTGAGTGCGGCTTTCCTTCATTGCTGTTCTTCGTTCACTTGGGGAGGAGGGAGGGGGCGCTTGCAGGCTGTTTCGCCCGTTTGTGCTGAGTTCCCTGGGGAAATGTGTGTGAGAGTGTAGCTCTTACTTGTCTGCGCACTTAGCAATGAACCTGGAGTTTCCTACACAGGAACAATTTTTTCCAGTGTCTTTTGCCAGCCGGAAGTGTAACAATTTAGAAAGAAAACGGAGCCAAGGAGAGTGAGGGGTTCAAAGCTCAGCCTGAGCTGAGCCAGGGAAGCCCTCCTGAACTGAGGGGAGAGGGAAAGGAGAGCTTAGCTGCAGCAGGAAATCACACTGGTTGTCACTGTTCCTTTATATGTGGAAAAGCTTGCATAACTTAAACATGAATAAAAGTCCTCAGAGACTTATAAGAGCTATATGATGGGATGTTGTACATAACTGAGGGAGACATGGTTAACAGCTACAATAAGTCGTGCCCTTCCTGTGATCTTTCTGGATTTGTGGAGTTCCCTCCCTATTACAAGTAACAGTTCTTAAAATTATGAGGTATTTACTTGGGAGTATCATCAGCTGTGTATACTTGATCTCTTGCAGTTATCGCTATGGAAGTCAGCAGCAGAATTGAGTGTATCTTTTTCAGTGAATTCCACCCAACACTTGGGCCTAAGATTACATATCAGGTTAGTGGTACCAGACATCATGGTATAAAGAAACGGGTCAGTATATAGTTGTGGGACATTCAGAAAGCTGCCTTATGTTATGTTGGATTATTTGTCCATTGAGCCCAGTACTGTCTACTCCGAGTGGCAGCTACTCTCTGGGGTCTCTCTCTGCAGCATAGCTCTTCCTTGACAATGGAAAACTGATTTATAAAAATATGTTTAGATGGGTTTCAAAGGAGTCCATAGATCTCATCTTGTGACTACTGATCTGCAGATTTAATTTCTGACCCTGCAGGTACCAGAGGATTTCATTTCCCGAGAGCTCTTTGATACAGTTCAGGTCTATATCATCACCAAACCTGAACTGCAAAACAAGCTCATCACTGTGTAAGTAGAAAAAATCCACATGAGTCTTGTAGACCACCCTTCCCCTTTAATCATGCCCATCTGTGGCAAAGTAGCACAAAAATATTATATTCAATAACATTAAAATACATTCTCTCTCTTTCTAACAGTACAGCTATGGGGAAAAAGCTAATTGGTTGTCCAGTTTGCATTGAGCATAAGAAGTACAGCCGGAATGCCTTGCTCTTCAACCTTGGCTTCGTTTGTGATGCTAGAGCTAAGACGTGTGCACTGGAGCCTATAGTGAAGAAACTGGCAGGTTATCTTACCACTCTAGAGGTTAGACATGACACAAATATGCCATTCCACAAGAGGATGTACAGATCACATATTTTAGCAACATGAAAGCTTAATTTAAAGTGTCCTCTGCTTTGTTTTATTGTTGTGTTTTCTTTCTTGTTCTGTTGAATTGCACCTGCTGAACTCTGAAATGGACCACCCAAACGTGCAACCAGTGCTACTATGATAGATGTGTGTGACTGTCACAGATACCTGTTGGAGAGTACCTGTGACATCACTGATGACCTGGCAGAGCACTCTCCCTGTTCTTTCTTAGGGTACTGTGCAGTTGCTTTTTAAGAGTTTATATATCATCTTTAAGGTTGGTAAAGTGTGAATATTTACCTACTTTACCACAAGAGTATTTCTGTCATCTTCTGAGAAGAAATTGTGCAATTATCTAATTCCTTGCAACAGTGTTCTGCCATGTTGATGTTCTTTTCTAATTAAAAAATTTTTCAATGATACATACTTTCTCCCTTCCCACCAGTCTCAAAAGCACACATCTCCTGTTTATTTGCCTATTTGCTTCAAGAAGCATATAGCCTTTTCTCTTGTTTCAGGGCTGCTGCTTTAACACCAGGAATATCTTCCTATCCACCTTATTACATTTGTACCACTTTGTTAAGTTTATACCAATATCACACAACTGCTGCAGGATTGTTACCTATCCTGCAGTTGCACTAATGGGGAAGTTTCCCCCATTACTGTATAAAAAGGTGTGTGTGGGGGGGGGTGTTTGTTTACATACACACACCTATATACATGCACATTCCCCATGAAATATTTTTATTTAGTATGGGATACTTTCAGCACAAACTACTACCTCTGCTTCTCTTGGTATATTTAAAGTTGCATTTTGGTTGGGGCTAATCATCGACTTTGCTCTTTCCTAGCTTGAGAGTGGCTTCATTTCCACTGATGAGAGCAAACAGAAGTTGATACCCATCATGACCATCCTACTTGAGGAACTAAATGCCACTGGCAAATGCACTCTTCCTATAGGTAACTGTCAACAAAAAAGTAGCAGCAAATGCTCCTTTTCAAGTTGCATGTTATGTTGCAAGATTGCAAGGGATTCTTGGAGGAAATGCAGGGAAAGATGGAAGTGTGGCACTTTCAGAGCAGGAGAGCACTTAGTGTTGTGTTGCTCTCTCTTTTTTCCTCCTGTTATTGAAAGATAGAAATAGTCCAGTTGCTGTAGAATGTGGTGTATTTCAGGAAAGGGTGGTATATGAATATTAAATCCTACATTGATGCCCTTGAGTTTAGTTTTTGTTAGGTTCAAGAGAATGGCACAAATGTCCATTGAAAGTTGGACTTTCAAGCAAGTTCTTCCTGTCATAGATGAATTATTTCTGATGCTCAGACACCTTTATTTTCCTGTCAGCTGTTGTCTGGCTGTCATGACCAAGAGTGCAAAAAAAAGAGAAGTTGTTGGTTGTCATTGTTCAATTAATCTGGATTAGCTCATTGTGCTAATTTCATCAGGTTCCCCCTTCCTGTTTCAGGCATGCAACCCTGTCTGCTTCTAGGGACCCTTTTGATCCCCCATCTGATAACTTTGCAATTGGGAACCAAGCAACAAACTAAAGTTCAGACTTCAAAAGATTTAGATAAGATGTTTTGGTTTACATTTCTTAATCATTTATTTCATTAAATTTATATTCTGCCATCATCCCAAAAGAGCCCGGAGTGGCTCAGGAACATTGTTCTTATTTGTAAGCTCTTGGGATGGAACCACCCCAGTTGTGCAATACTTAAAAAGTCACATCATCAAAGTACAGTGCAGAGATCCATGTGTTCTAATTGCAGCTGTCCTATCAACCAGTGTTGATTCAGCTGCCAGCTGCCAGTTCAATGAACCTCTGTACATAGATTGGGGCGTGGAACCATTTTGTCCTTTGCTTCAGGCAGCAAAACATCTTCAGAAGTCTCTAGCTCTCTGTCCATTTTTGCTCCTTCATACAGATGAGTCAAACACCATTCACTTGAAAGTGATTGAGCAACGCCCAGATCCCCCCATTGTGCAGGAATATGACGTTCCTGTCTTCACCCAAGACAAGGATGACTTCTTCAATTCCCAGTGGGATCTCACCACTCAGCAGGTTGGTGCCCACAATGGTCTTGTTTAATACAATAGTGTGGTGGTAGCAAAGGCATCTTCACAGTCCCCCCTCCCCAGCTAATTAACCTTGCCTGGCCATAGAATTTCGTGGGAGAGGCTGGCCATTAAAGCCAATTGGCAAATTATAATAATAATAATAATAATAATAATAATAATAATATCTTTATTGTCATTGCCCCCTTCGGGGACAACGAAATTACTTGGCTGCTCCATAAAAACACTAATTAAAAGAAATATAGTAAAATACATAAAACACCAATTAAAAAAATATAGTAAAATACAGCAAAGGAGATTTGATGACTTTCAAAGTCCGGGCTTCCCATTCAGGGCCGAGATCGCTCTGGAGAAGAAGCTGTTCTTAAGACGGCTTGTTCTTGTCTTCATCGTCCTGTATCTCCGTCCCGACGGCAAGAGCTCGAAGAGACAGTGACCAGGATGCGATGGATCTTTTACTATGTCCAGTGCCTTCCTATGGCACCTTGTGGCGTAAATCCACTCTAAGGTGGAGAGTGGGCAGCCAACAATGCTCTCTGCTGCCTTCACAACCCTGTGCAACCCCATCCTGTCCTGGGTAGTACAGCTTCCGTACCACACACATAAGCCATAAGTAAGCACGCTCTCAATGGCACAGTGATAGAAGGCAAGCAGCAGTTTCTGCGGAAGATGGTTTTTCCTTAGTATTCTCAAAAAATACAGTCTCTGCTGCGCCTTCTTCACAAGCCCCCTTGTGTTGACACTCCAGGACAGATCCTCTTGTAACTCAATGCCCAAAAATCTGAACGTTGTTACCCTCTCCACACAGACCCCATCAATCAAAAGTGGCTGGACATTGCTCTTCTGTCTCCTAAAGTCCACCACAAGTTCCTTTGTCTTCCTTGTATTTATGAGCAAGTTGTTAGCTCTGCACCACTCTGTCAGCCGCTCCACCTCATCTCTATAATCCATTTCACCCTCCCTTTCAGAGATGAGCCCAATCACGGTTGTGTCATCTGCAAATTTGACAACCCTATTACTAGGGTGAGTAGCGACACAATCGTACGTGTAAAGAATATAAAGGAGCGGACTGAGTACGCATCCCTGTGGTGTTCCTATGTTAGTCTTAAGCATATTAGAGGTATAAGGGCCCAACCGAACCCTCTGGGGGCGGTCTGACAAAAAGTCCAATATCCACCCACAAAGTGATAACGGAAGCCCCAGATCTTCCAGTTTAGACATCAGACGTTGTGGTAGAATGGTATTAAATGCCGAGCTAAAATCTAAAAAAAGCAGTCTGGCATAACCCCCCCGCTGCTCCAAATGTGCAAGGACAGCATGGAGGGCAATCGCCACAGCGTCCTCTGTCGATCTTTTTGTTTTATAAGCAAATTGGAATGTGTCCAGTCCCTCTGGTAGGCAGGCAATGACATAATTTCGTACCAGCTTTTCAAAGCACTTCATGATTATAGGTGTGAGTGCTACTGGACGAAAATCGTTCAGATCTTCCGGGTTAGGTTTTTTTGCTATTGGAACGATAATAGAGGACTTTAGGCAGGATGGAACAATAGCCTGGGCTAGGGATTGATTTAAAATCCTAGTGAAAACTCCTGCCAGTTGATCTGCACAGTCTCTCAATACCCTTCCAGCTACCCCATCTGGCCCTGTGGCCTTCCTTGGGTTGATTCCCTTCAACACCTTCCTCATCTCTTCTTTTTCCACAGAGACTACTACATTCCTTTGTACTGATGATGGTAATGGTGGTGATGATGGCAAAGCCTTCACAGGGAGTGGTGGTGGTGTTGGTAAAGCCTCAGCAGGTGTTGCTGCAGATGTTACTTCAAAACGGGCAAAAAAGGCATTCAAATCCTCAGCGAGGGATGCCCCTCCCTCGTCTGCCAGGGAGTCCTTGGATTTATACCCTGTTAATTCTTGTACACCTTGCCACACCTGCCTGGTGTTGTTACTTTGTAGATGATTCTCCAGCCGCTGTCTATATGCCTCCTTTGCTACACGGATACCTCTCTTTAGATCGGCTCTAGCTGAGCTGTACAGCGACTTATTTCCACTTCTGAAGGCAGTATTTCTTGCCTTTAGCAACCCCTGGACCTCCCTTGTCATCCAGGGCTTCCTGTTTGGGTAGATCTTTATCCGGCGCCTCCGTGTTACATTGTCAGTGCAGAACCTAATATAGTCCAACACTTGCTCAATTATCAAATTATCACAAGAAATATGTGATTTTTAGGCATCCTGATCCTGTGCAAGTCTTCTGAGAAGAAATGGGTTTCTGTAAGGTGTGCCTGTTTTTCTTTCCCTTTAACATGTTACTCTTATACTTACTGATTCATTTTTCTCAATGAGCACTGAATGGTACACATGAGAGGATTATTCCCCAGAATTTAACAATGAGAGGAGCCTCCAGTATCAAACTTTGTAGAATCTGAAACACTAGTCACAGATGACTTCAAATGCTGCTGAAATGTGCTTGTATAGTTGGGTTTGTGTTACTGCTACTTTAATAATTGCTTCCTTTAGTCATGTTACCTGGAGGGTGGACAAGAACGCACTTCTCTCATATAGTACCCCTTAGGAAAAAGTCCTGTAAGGGGACGCGGGTGGCGTTGTGGTCTAAACCACTGAGCTTCTTGGGCTTGCCGATCAGAAGGTCGGTGGTTTGAATCCATAGTGATGGGGTGAGCTCCCGTTGCTTGGTCCCAGCACGCCCAAAAGTGCAAGTAGATAAATAGGTACTGCTCTGGTGGGAAGGTAAATGGCGTTTCCGTGCGCTGCTCAGGTTTTGGTGTTCCGTTGCACCAGAAGCGGCTTAGTCATGCTGGCCACATGACCCGAAAAACTGTGGGTGGACAAACGCTGGCTCCCTCGGCCTGTAAAGCGAGATGAGCTCAGCAACCCCAGATTCGTCTGCAACTGGATTTAACTGTTGGGGTCCTTTACCTTTACCTATGGTCAGTTTAAAGCAGCATTACCCCTATGGTTGATGCACAGGGGGTAAATGAAGACCTAGGGGTCAAAAAGAAGTTTGAGGTATAGTGGGGAGGGGAATAATTAAGAGCTCTTAAGATTCAGAAGTAAAGAGCATGGGCATGTACAGAGTGCACCTCCCTTGCCAGTGAGGAATCTCTGTATTTAATCAGAGATTTGTTTTTTTATGATTCCTAGTAGTGGTGACTTATGATTAATAAATGTTGATTATATATTGTTATTTCACTTACATTCCTAAGAATTTGGGTTGAGGTCAATGACAACTTTATAAGCTCATCATGGTGTCAATAAAGTTTGGGAAATGCTGGTTTATAAAGGAAAAGGGGTCATGAGATGCAGGCAAACATTCTTAAATACTTAATGTTCACACATGTTTAATACTGTTACCTTACTGCTTCCCCTGGTTCTGGATACTGAAAGTGAAGATTTTTTGAGTTCAGATATCACTTGAGCCTTCTACATTCATGTCAATTCTGAGATGATCTTGCCTTGTCTTCCTAGTTGTGTGAAAAGTGTGCTTGTGCATGTACATCCCTGCTTAGCCTTGCATTATATGCATATGCTCTCTTCCAAGATCTTGCCGTACATTGATGGTTTTCGGCATGTTCAGAAAATCTCAGCTGAGGCAGACGTGGAGCTCAATTTGGTTCGAATTGCTGTCCAGAACCTCTTGTAAGTACCGGGTGCCAAAGGGAGAACAAGGCATTAGCTTGATTGCAAACCAGTTGGGATTTTTAGATTCAGTAGATTTCAGCCCTGTTGTTTTCCTGTCCTCCATTTCTTTTAGCTCTCTCTTTGCTCTACCACCTCTTACTTTGTCTGCAATTCAAGCACAATCATCTAAATCAAAAAGGCAAACAAACAAACCCTGGATTCAGAGCTAAACTAGACAATAAATGTTTTACTCCAAACTTGAAGCGTGTTAGTGTGTGTGTGTGTGTGTGTGTGTGTGTGTGTACATGTAGGCATGAAGTGTAAAATGTGGAAATTTGGAGAATCCTGTGCCTGGTGTCAATTAACTTTAAATAATGAACTGATGTCCTTTAGGGTGCAGCATTTAGAGTCACACATATTTTGGAGTCTCACATACCGTATAATTTTCACACATGCAAGTCACTACTTGTAACTGCACTGTGGAAACTTATGCCTTTCCCACTCTTGTCTGTGATTGGGGAGGTTGGTCTTTCATGTCAAGAAGCATAGTGAATGCCAGCCAAGCAGAAATCTCAGCACCTGTCTTAGAAAGTACTGTATATACTCGAGTATAAGCCTACTTTTTCAGCACATTTTTTATGCTGAAAAAGTCCCCCTCGGCTTATACGCGAGTGAGGGTCCTTTCAGGCTGCTCCTTCCTCCTCCACCACCTTTGCCACCATCAGTGGCAGCGGAGGAGGAACAAGCAGCCCAAAAGCAGCCCTTTCGGGCTGCTTGTTCTTTCTCTGCCGCTGCTGCATCCAGCCTCTGCCTCTCAGCAGCACCCTAGGTAGACAGGGGGACGGGAGAGGCTGGGGGGGAGAGAGAAGCCCCCTCTGCTGTGTGCGCATGCGCACACACACACACACACTGGCCCACCAGGAGGTTTGTGGTGTGGTGAACCGGCTTATACCTCGAGTCAATAAATTTTCCCAGTTTTTTGTGGTAAAATTAGGTGCCTCGGCTTATATTCGGGTCGGCTTATACTCGAGTATATACGGTAAGTGTTGTTTATTTTTAGGGTTACAGAAATTTTGCAAGATGCACTTAACACTATGTTAGCTAAAGCTAACACCTTTCTTTCATGTTAAGCGTCTACCCTGTCCTAATGTCTTCAGTATTACTATAGGATCTGTATGGAAATTATATCAAATATATTATTTGCACTACTGTATACTTTTGCACTCATTTGGTGCATGAAGTTTTAGTATGGGTTTATTTCTAATGGCTATCATGTTTTTCAGATACTATGGAGTAGTGACTCTAGTTTTCATACTTCAGGTGAGTTTAATGGGTAAGTGGCTCAACATGATTGAGTTGATTTTAAGCAATGGGATGTCTAGTTCATAAATGCGCATACAGTAGAACCTCTACTTACAACCGCCTCCACTTGCAGACGTTCCAAGTTGCTACCACGGCAAACCCGGAAGTAACTGTCGGGTTTGCCACTGTTCACGCATGTGCAGAAGCGACAGTCGCTGCCCGCACCTACGCACAACAGCGCCTCTCCCAGTGACCCATTTCGCCATAAGGACGGGCATCCGGAATAATTTAAGTGTACTAAGATTTCTCACTTTCTTCCTCAGTACTCAAATGTATATTGTACCACACCTAAAGTCCAGGATCTGGTGGATGACAAATGTCTTCAAGATGAATGCCTCTCTTATGTCACAAAACCAGGTATGAAAGATGCATAAGGATTGCTGGTAGTTATCAGTCACAATCTTGTAGTTATCCTCATCCAGCAGCATCCCAGCTCTTTCTTCTGTTAATATACTTCTGGCACTTTAGCATAAACACTTATTGGTACAACGAGGCCCTTTCCTTAGATGTTCTGCTATATAGATCTATTTAATTGTTAACACTGGCAGTTCAATGGACTACATTTGGCAGCATTTATGAATTTGCATCCGTCCTGGCTGGATATTTTGTGGGTTATTTGTAGCCCCTGTAGTTATTTGGCTTCACTTAGTACATTTCATATTTTCTGTTACGCTGTTTGTCATATATTGGTATATATTGATCATGAGTGTCCTCCAGTTGCAAATGATATTTGAAATACATTTAGCTGGGTGTATTTAATTAGGATATACTTCACTGTAATCACCAGATGTTTCAATACATTTTCTTGTATAATTTTGGGATAGGTCACAAGCGAGCCAGTTTGAGAGACATTTTCCAGCTCTACTGTGGGCTGAGCCCTGGCACAACTGTACGAGACCTCATTTGCCGCTACACCCTACAACTCCAGAGAGTGGATGAAAGGTTGGAGGGTGGCTTGCTTTATATTGTTTTCACACATAGGAATGACTCTTCAAGTCATACTACCTTGCTGTGCCCTCCTCAGCTACTGTTTTCAGATGGCTAAAAGAGGAGACCATGATTTGGCTAAAATTGGAAAGAATCAGAGGGTAGGGCTCATGAAATACCTTAAGTACCCTCACCTTTCCCCCTATAATCGGAACATTGCTTACTCTGCCAATTACAAAAATACAAAAAGTAATGCTCAGTATAGCAAGTGACAGAATGAGCCACTTACTCATTCTCAGAGACTTTTCTAGGTCTCCTATAGAGATCATAGGGATTGTTCCTGAAAAGAACAAATATAATTTTTGCCATCCTAACAGGGAAGTTTTACATTCTTTAAATAGGGCTTAATACTTTTTCTGATATAAATATTCCATCTGCTCTGTTACTTTAATGCCTAAATAGCAAACAGGTTTGTTTGCCTATTAGACACAAATCCATGAGTTCTGTTAAGAGTTTGAACTGTATCATCTGCATATTATTTTTTGCTTCATTTCTGATATATATCCCTTTAATATTTTTGTTAATTCTAATTTTGACCGCAAGTAACTCCATTGTGAAAGAGCTGAGAGCACTCCTGTTTAGTCCCTAGAGAATTAATGTTTTGGACATCATGCCATTTACACAAACTTTGGCTATATAAAGAACTTTAATTTATGTAATAAATCTGTGTCCTTTCCTTGAATGTTTTAGTTCTCTCTTTCAGGAAGCTCGTCCAGTTTGGCCTGATGAAGGGCCTTATTCGACGGCTCCAGAAGTATCCTGTGAAAGTAGCTCGGGATGAAAGAAGTCATCCAGCCAGACTGTACACAGGTTGTCATAGCTATGATGAAATCTGCTGTAAAACAGGTAAGGAATTATCTGTCTACACTTATCCACCCAGCAGTGAAACTGCACATAGTTTACAGTCTACCAAGCAGCAAATCGGATAAAAAAACAACATAACATAGCAATGAAATAGGCAGTAGTAAAAGTGACTAAAGCACCCAAGTGATAAAACTTGCACTGCAAAAGCCTGTTGAAATGCATGGCTTCACAACATGCCTAGAACTATTTATTTACTTAGAGTATTTATATAGCCTTGAGAGGTTGTCAGTGCAGCTTAAAAGGGGTTCTCAGAATAAAATCACACTCAAATCTGGTACAGGAACAAAAATTATTTAGCATGCATCTGGAAGGAGGATTATTCAGGCACTCCTTGTTCTTCCCTGTGGTCGGACAAATGAGGGGTAGAACAACTGGAACAATGTCGCTTAACATGCCTCCAATTCAGATTTGGCACCACCATGAAAAGAGCAAGGTGCACCAAAGAGTGTACCAAAAGAATGAATTAGGGATACCCACAGTATATACGTATACACATATGAAATAGTAATGCCCCTAAATCTTGCCCAATTACTATTCCTTATCAGGCTGCCATAGCTGTGTTGTAAATGAACTGGACTCTTCAGAGCCTCCCGCAGGCTATTACTGACAGGCTTGACTCCAAAATTCTTTTAGATTTTAGTTTTGGAGTGGGATCTGTCAGTGGCAGCTGAAAAAATCGTGACTGATAGGGGGTCCCATACCTTCAAAAGCAGTTTCACATATCTGTCACCATGGAGTCCTATTAGTAGTACTTTATATCCTCATTCACTAGTATTTTGTGTTTCCTCCTTAGGGATGAGCTATCGGGAGCTGGATGAAAGGCTGGAGAATGACCCCAATATAATTGTTTGCTGGAAATGAGTCTCCAAAAAGGGGGGCGATTATTCATCATGTCCTGTTTACTACTGTGCTGCCTGGGACTGCTCATGATTTCTTCGGAAATCATTAAAAGCAACATAGCTCAAATTGTGTTGCATGATGCACCATTGGTGCCTGGAACAAGTGAGCTGGATGGACTTGGATTTCTTTGGATTGTTTAGCGAAGAGACACGTTTTAGTGAAGATCACATTTGTCTGGGCAAAACACACAGATGTATATCAAGAAGTTTCGGGAGTTCCATTTTCGTTTAAAAAATAATTAAACCAAGTTTTGCAATGCTATGAAGTTGAGCAGTGGGGCAAGTGACTGCTTAAACCTATTCCCAGCTACCCATGGCGTTATGGATGTGTGTTTACAAGGCTGAAATGCTGGTTGTTATTAATCTGGCAGTATTATCCTGTAGTAGCAAGAAATCACATAATTCCTTTCCTTGTGTAAAGCATTGAAGGAAAAAGTTCTGTAACATTGTACAATAAAACAGAAAGTAATTGCATTACCCATGTTCCTGTCCCATTTGCTTTGAGTCCTTCCTGTGTATTACTGGTAATGAGGAGGAACGATGGGCATCTTATAAAGCTAATGTGGAACCAAATCATGTTTCTGTGCAATTAAGAATTTAAGTGTAGAAGCAATAGATAGCGGACACAAAGATTTGACACTTGATACACTGAAATGAAATGAAATAGAAATGGTTTGGTTACTTGGGTGTCTCCAATTTAATATTTAATTACCTTTCTTATTAAATCATTTGCCACTTGTGTATCCCAAACCTCTGGGTTTATAAGATGACATATATTTTGATATTGGAGCAGTGTATTCCTTTTACTGAATTCTCTTAACCCAACCGCCATGCCTCTAAGGTGGTTGTGGGTAATGATTGATAAAGGCATTCTGTTAACCATCTCCCATATTTACCTTCCCTGATATTTAAGAAAGGAAAAAGGTTATGGATCTAAGTTATACTTTAAATAGAGCCTTACTTTCAGTCTTGGTGCTGCTATTACTACTACTCACCTGCTTTCTAGAAGTCCATGTGATGGATTAGGTTTAGCCTTCCCTCCCCAACTTAGGTGTGAGTGGAGAAGGGCAGATTCAGCTCTGGCAAGATTTATAATGATCACACAGCAAGCACCATGGCTAAGTGGGGATCTGAAGGTGGTCTCCTTAGGCTAGGACCAATGCTGTCCAGTGTATAGTTTCCTCTCACCGGAGTAGGGAAGGGAACATGCAGCCCTCAAAATGTTGTTGGACTCCTAACTCCCACAATTCCCAACCAACATGGCCAATAGTTAGGGGAAACTTCATAAAATCATAGAATTGTGGAGTTGGACGGGATCCCGGTAGTATTCTAGTCCAACCCCCTGCAATGCAGGAACCGCAACCAGATCAATTAAGTGTTTTAAATTTGTTGTTAGCCGCCCTGAGCCCAGTTTTCTGAACTAGGAAAGGCGGGGTATAAATAAAAAAATATTATTATCATCATCATCATCATACATATAGAAATCTGTTGGGGTCATATCGAATCTTCTGCGGCACTGCATTTCCACGGCATGAGGGTTAGATGCCAGGTCTGTCTTTCTCCTTTGGCAATCACTCGTGGCCGACTAAGATGGTCTTCCATGAACGCGGTGGTCTTAACGGTGTCTCCGCAAGTGACTGCGGAGGCCCATTCTGGATCCGTAGCAGAGATATGTCGGTGGACCGCAGTGCCAAGTCCTTCCACTAGAGGTCGCTGGTGGTGGTGCTGCAGCGGCAGCCCGCGCTCGTTTCCATGGCGACGGCGTGGGGCCTGGCGTCTCCCTCGAAGCCACGATGGAGGAGGCGCTTCCCACCGTCCTGCTGCCCGGCGAAACCGAAGCGTTGGTGGAGTCGCTAAGGCACTTCCAGCTGCGGGATATCGGAAACTACGGGTACGAGGAGGAGGCCGAGCCGGAGGGAAGGGGGTGTCCATGGGTGATAGGAAATAGCGCCTCGCTGGGGGAAGGCGCCTCAGAGTCGAGCAGGCCGAAGCAGGGAGGCTGAGCCCCTTTGTGGGGACGAGTGTCTGTAGCAGTTGGGTGGCAGGCAGGAATCTCACAGGCAAAGCCACCGCACTTCGCTTCACCTGTGGGATTTCTGCCTGCCCCATCTGTTTTTAAAAAGGTCTGGATCCCTTATCTCCTGTTATCCTGCCACAGGTGGGGAAATAATGGCACAGGCAGTGCCACATTTCCGTATAAGCTAAACAAGCTATAGCTTAGGGCCCCACTCTCTTGGGGGGCCCCCCAAAAAAAATGTAAAGGAAAAAACCACTGGATGTACATTTCCAAAATGTGAGATAACAAACAAGTAAAATAAAACCTACATACAGCAACAGTGTTTTGTGTTGTGTAGGCTTCTGTGATGTAAGTCATGGGCCCCGCCTAGTAGCCTGCTCCCTAATATATCACTGGTTTGCTCATTTCTATTTTTAGGGTACCCACATTCTGCATGGACTGATTGCATGGCAATATGTGCAAATGGCTTCAGATACCTATTAGGTCCATAAATTACCATATAGCATATATTCAACACAAAAAACAGTGACAATTTGTTGTTGACAAAGGACAGCTGGACATATAAAGGGCACCATTACCTTCAGTAGCTTAGGGCCTCATCAAACCCAAATCCGGCCCTGGGCACAGGAGCCACGTGGGCAGCAAGAGATTATTTATCTCTTTATTATTGCATTTGTATTTCACCTTTTCTCTCCAAGGAGCTCAAGAGGGCCTACATGGTTATCCCCCACCTCACTTAACCCCGCACAACAACCCTGCAAGGTAGGTTCGGCTGACAGAGAAGGTGAGGTTGCTCAGGGAGCTTCAAGGCTGAGTGGGGATTTGAACCCTCTTCTCCCAACACCGTAACCCCCCTGCCACACTGCCTATGTAGAACTGCCACTGCACCTGAAGTGCCCTGAAGTTGGGAGGGGGAGAAGAGGGGAGGCACATGCTATCCCATCAGCTGAAGACTGATGCAATGGAGTGAAAGGATAAGAGGCAGTTAATTCTTTTCGAGGACACTGGATGCTAACAGCATTTTCAAATTAGGGATGTCATCATACACTTGTGTATACAATGTGAAGAGTGGCTGATAGCCAGAAGAAATTGTTGTTAGTGGTGGTTGCAGAGAAGAAATGGGGACTGGTGCTAACTACTCTCACCCTACTCTTCTAGGTGGATAAGGCAACATGAGCACATTGAGAAGCTTAACATGCAGGCAATACTGAGTGCTTCTGCTGGGCATGAGCAACTCCTCACTGAGCTTCTGGTGAACAATGGCAAGGTATGAAGCATTCAACTGTGGACCTATAAGAGAAGTATTGGTATCTGACAGAATCTATGTTCCCCTGAAAAAAGTTGAACTGTGTTTTATTTGGTACTTGCGTAAGGTTGCTCAAAGAGCTACTCAAGTTTATACACTTATATCCTACATAAAGTAACTACTAGCCCCACCGTGGTCACAACCATAAATGATGATTATTATAGTTTCTCTCCAAATTAACTTGACAGGGTAGAAAAAATTACTTCTTCAGCACTCTTTGTGACTACATGATGGTGGTTATGGTATTAGGAGCTAACTCAAGCTGCATTTAATGATTTTGATTATGCAGTCTAAGGCCACAATCCTAAGTGAGATTTTTAACAAATTAATTATTGAATTTATATCTTGCCCTTCCTCCCAAAGGAGCCCACAAACACATCAACAATTTTTAATGAAAAACATTCCAAACAACTAAAAATTCTATTAATAAAACCAATTACAGTTAAACTATCTAAGAGCAGTTACAGGTTTAAAATGCTCTAAGAGCTGTTACAGTTAAAAGCATTAGTTCAATTGGTGATCTTATGGTTGCCTAGAATCATATTCTTCAGCAAGCAAATGCCTGGGTAAATAGGAATGTTTTCAAATTACTCTTGAAAGTTAATAATAATAGAGAGAGAGACATCACTAAGGGGGACATTCCACAAATGGGGAAACCAGCAATGACAAGGTCCTGTCATGAGTCATTGACAACTGAGCAGACAACCAATTGTTGAGTCTGAGATGGGACTTAAAGGTAAAGGGACCCCTGACCATTAGGTCCAGTCGTGGACAACTCCGGCATACAGCTTCCGGGTCATGTGGCCAACATGACTAAACCACTTCTGGTGAACCAGAGCAGCGCACAGAAACGCCTTTTACCTTCCCGCCGGAGTGGTACCTATTTATCTACTTGCACTTTGACATGCTTTCGAACTGCTAGGTTGGCAGGAGCAGGGACAGAGCAACAGGAGCTAACCCCATCACAGGGATTCGAACCACCAACCTTCTGATCAGCAAGCGCTATATTCTGTGGTTTAGACCACAGCGCCACCCATGTCCCTTGAGATGGGACTTAGTGCCAAGTAAATATGTTTTAAACAACCCTGTGAGGTTGGTTAGGCTGAGAATGAATGACTGGCCCAAGATCACGCAGTGAGCTTCATGGCTGAGTGGGGATTTGAATTGTGGTCTGCCAGGTCCTGGTCTGACACATTATTATTATTTATTAGATTTATATAGATTTATATATGTCAGGGCAGTTCTAACTGCTACACCACACTGGCTTTCAGTGTCCCACAAAAAAGACTGTGTGCACCTTCTTTCATTGTCACAGGTAATGGTTTTTTGTCTGCCCTGTGAACAGCAGTGTGTAAAGTGAGAGAATTTCTTCTGCCTGCAGTAAGCTGTTTGAACATCAGAGAGACATATCACAAGCCCTGAAATTTTCTTGTTTGATTCAGGCCTTACAGACCTCATATTTATGCTGGAAATATCTCACTCATTCCTGATTATTTGTTTTCTCCTGTTTAGATCCCAGTTCTGATTGAGGAATTAATCACCGTGGAGATCTGGAAGCATAAGGTATTCCCTATACTTTGCAGACTGGAGGATTTCAGACCAAAAAGCACATTTCCCATATATTTAGTGGTAAGTTTTTAAAGGGTTTTAGGTACAACATTTCATAATACTATGCTACTTATACTGCACAGTACCTGTAAGAAAGTATCACACAATGATGCTTCAGCTAGCTAAATTAGTCTGGCACATCCCAGAATTATCACTATTAGGAGATTATATGTACTATTAATGTACAATAAATTTTAAGCTAAATTTCTGAGAAAGCTAATTATTTCGTTAAAGCTAGAGCTTCCAAAACATCAAAACAAATTGTACCTTTCAAGAGGGTAGCACCCCATTTTAGTACCTATTATCCTGAATATAGAAAATCAGTTTTTATTTCAGTATGTAATACCCTGTTCTGATCATAACAATCCTACAGGCCAAGGTTCAGTGTAATCAACTGCAATTTCTAAAGATGGTTTCCCCACCACTACACACACACACATTAAATATTTTAAATCTGAATCTGATATGTGACATTTGCTCCACTATGTTCTCACACCACTAAGATGACACAAAAGTGGAATTCTATTTCTTACAACATATTCTCTTGTTTTTTGACATTACTAATGTCTCCAGTAAGCGGCATTTTGATATTTTATTTTTTTATTCTTCCACCTCAGCTACGTCATGAAGCTTCAATTATTAACCTGTTGGAGACAGTGTTTTTTCACAAGGTAGGCAGCAAATTTAGACTTTACGAGCAACGATTATGGACAAAAATATCATAATGATAATTTAGGTCACTGAGGATGAATCATGATAATTCACCAAGTGGAAACTTCTCAGTGTGGTAATATGGTCCAGGGGATAATTGTTGATCTGGGCTTTTTTATTCTTTCTTATTCCTCTACTACAGATTATTTTAGAGTGGAGTAGGATCACCTAGGGCTTCTGCATGAGCTACAAGTAACAATGTCATTGATTTGCCAATCTGTGTAAGATTTTATGTGACTTCACGTTGCAGGCCTGCTGCTCCCCAGATTGGCAGAAGTAAATTTCCACTGGCCCCTCTGGGGCCAGACATTACAACCTCTACCCCTACCAATCTGAAGTGCAGGCAAGTGCCCCTCAGAAACCAAATATTCGCCCCAGACTTTTTACTTCATTCCTGGTCAAGTATCCTATCTTTTCTTACCTGACCTATTGTGGAATATCCCTTTGACTCTCTTCTAGTACATTTCTTTTGCTAAACTGGTTGCAACAGTGTAATTCAGTCTTCTCTTACTTTTCACTAAACAACATTTTATCTCCCAACAGAATAAACCAGATGGCTTCTTATCCTAGCTATTAGACATGCATGGTCAGGCAAGAAGGTATCTTGGATAAGGAAGAAACACATTTAATCCATGTACTAGAAATTAGGCCTAACTCATTGACAGCTATGTTTTTTCAGAGACACACTGTAGAGAACTTATACACTAGAGTGTAACCAAAGCCACTTTTTAAGTGATGAGTTGCCTTCATTTGGAATAATGTTTCTATTCTTTCTGCAGAATTTAGCATTTCTATTATTGTGCAGGAAATCTGTGAATCAGCAGAGGATACCATTCTGGACTTGATAGATTACAGCCATAGGAAGCTGACCCTATTAGCAGCTCGAAGTACCAGTGGGAAGATCCCAGTTGAACAAAAGCTTCAGTCAGAGGATCTTGCCAATCCTTCATCAATGCAGGTTGGTAAAAGTTGCACCCTCCCACTTCTAGATGCCTCTTTGGGTAAAAGAAAAACTTTTGGTGGGATTCACCTAACCAGCTCCATCAGCAGAAACCCTGTGAAAAGAATTCTGCTTGTGCAATGGGGTTTTCACCCCTCCCTTTTGCATACCTCTTGCCAGGTGGGGGCAATTCAGAGAACCCCCAGAACAGCTCATGGGGGAGCGGGGATCATTCCATCTGGCAAGCTGAAATGCTTGCATAAACTGAATGTTCATCATAAGGCAATGTGGAATTCCACCCTTTAATTCCCAAGATGGAAAATTCATGTGGTGCCTCCACACCATAAAATATTTAATTAAAAAACAGATCATTTGCTACCCTTTGATCTCACAAATGTCCTTTCTGAAGTGGCCTATCTCACTTTGCATCATGGTAGGACCAGGAAAAAAATAATGTCTGCAAAGCTCTGAAACATTCTGTGTTAGTTTCCATAACCACATCTGCTCTCTGCACTTATTCCCACTACTTTTTCAGAACCAAAAGGCCATAAATCACTGTTCTGAGTAATGAAGCTATTCTAAATAACGAGTTCCCCCTTTACTAGGCATGTAGTAACCGTCTAAGTGAAAATGAGTTTTATTTACTACTTGTGTAACAAGCTTTATTCATTGAAGGAATGCAGTTCTTGTTGAGTTTCAGCTAGCTTCCTCTATCTCCATGCTTCCATCATTGTTTTGTGACATGGTAGAGTCTGACCAGTTGTGTCTCACTGTCTAGCATTGTATTAAGCTTGGGAAGATAATGCAGAACACTCAAGAGTTTTACTTGCTGTGAGTTAATAGTGTCTCAGACACTAAGTAAAGGAATATGCAATCCTTCCACCAGCTTACCTTGTAGCTGTCATCTCCCTGCAAACCCTTTGCCTTCTGATTTTGGACACAACTACTTCATAAACTGTCCAGTCCTGGTAAGGCTGTATTCACTGAAGAGTTGTAAGGAAGCAGAACCAGTTTGAGATTATGTAGCATAGGTAATAGCCACATTTCCAATGCAGTATCAAGAAGCCAGACCAGAGAAGAGGTGCAATTACCGGTAGATACAGGTTCTTTAGTACCCTGGACAGATCAGAGAGTGCAGGCAGCTTGTTCCCACAGGCTCCTAGCTCCCAACCCTTATCCCCCTCCCCTGGTGTTTAGCTACCCATCCTAGGCTCCACCTCAAGGGGTAGAAAGCTTTAAAGATGTAGTTTTCTAGCCTCAAACTTAACACTCCAACATTTCTCTCTTGATTCCTGTCTGGTGTATTGCCTGAATGAGGGAGCAGCTACTATGGAGCAGTGTTTCAGAAAGATTGGGGCCAGGGAATGTTATCTCTAGGAATTATGATGCAGGGAGCTAAGGTTCACTGCTGGGGCCTGGGTCCAGCACCTCTGCAACTTCACCTCTGGCCCAGGTACTGCTTGAGATGGTGCCATGACTAAGTGTCATTTGCTGAATATGGAGAGAACTTCAAAAGGTTCAGATTTCCCCACCAGCACCTGGCAGCATCACTATAGTGTTTGAGCCTTAGATATAGCTCTTTGTGTGAATTTTGCTGCTTCCAGGAACTAAAGAAACAAGCTGAGGAGATGGAGTTTGAGATCTCACTGAAAGCGCTTTCTGTGTTCCGTTTCATTACCGGTCTATTAGAGAGGTATGTTCAGTTTTCATGGAAGAACTGAGGTAAACACCTGGGAGAAGGGGTCAAGATTTTCTATATTCCCATGTCTGCTAGTTTCAATTTTGGAAGGAGTGCCACCTTTGCCCCATGGGTGCCCGGGGCTGTGGGTGCCATGCAGTGTGCATGACCCTGGCACCAAATTTTGTGGGTGCCCAGTCCCTTCATGGGGAATTTTATGGGTGCTTGGGCACCCAGGGCCCCAGGGAGTTGGTACCTATGAGTTAGTTCATAACTTGTAATATAATGAGAAGCTGAATTTTGATTTAAGTTGAATATTAACTTAAATTGCTATGAATATGATCACTAAAGCCTTGATGACATCCTTATCTGAATAGGAGTAAACATTTATATATGTTCATTGCGTAGTGCTGTTAATTGCTTAAAGTATTACTCACTGAAGTGTTGGAATATATTAGTTTTGCTATAATAAGTATGGTGATAGGATTTTAGCACTGCTTGCTGGTGTGTATTCTTCACTGCTGATTATTCATTGTAAGCATCCTAACATGACTACCAGCTGAGGTCTTAATTTTTGTCACTTAAATTTTTCATATTAATTTTAGTTTTGTGAACCTTGACAAAAACACTTAGCTGCTCGATTGCATAAAACTGGCATCTTCAATATATCCTTATGTTTTGTCAGTTTGCCAGTGAGTGCTGCAACAAGAATTCTGAATACCCACAACTTTCCATGTCTCTTAGTAGAGTTGGTAGAGCATTCTCCATGGAGCTGCCGTGAAGAAGGTGTGTGTTATGGGCTAGGGATTGTTCCTATCAAAAAATAATCACATGACCTTGTTCCTTTGGTTAATATCTCCTATAGCCTTGGGTATTAAGGGTTCCTCTTGGTTGTGTCCTCTGTTGTTTGTAAATTGAGACTAGAACAGCAGGATAGACTAACACTCTTCTCCATAAAACTCAGGGTTCCCCCTTTTATAACTCTTCTGCCCAGTAAATGTATTTGTAGCTTATCATCCATTACTTCTGATGGCTATGTCTTCAACTAATTTTTGCATGATTCATCATTTTTTGTAATTAATATATGGTACAGGCTGCACCTCAACCCATGCTCTGTAACCAGTTGTGGAAATTCAAAACTATCCTTACCATAGCCCCTCTGTTTTAGTTTGTTTGTTTCCTTTTTATTTGAGCCTAGCTATCTCTTGTTGTCCCTTTCTGTTCCTGTACTGGTTTTTCTACCTCTAAAGATAAGCAGAACTGTGAAGGACAAACATGACAGTTCACAGGTGCCTACTCACCCTTGTGTATTCATGAGCAGGTACCTCAGTCTGTCATGCCAAGAAGTAGACTGTCATCTGAATATACAGCTAACCAGGCAGTAGACCACAGTCATGATAGAAGAAAGCATGTATGTACAAGAGATGTATAGGAATACCACTAGGGCACTGATTTAGAAGAAATGCCATGGTATACCTGTAGCAGCAAAACCGGATGCCTTCATCTGCCCCAGCTGCAACAAAACATGTCTCTCCTGCATCGGTCTCTGCAACCATGGCAGGCTCTTGTAACTCTCCAACAGTTTGACTTTACTCTTGAAGGCTGACTCTTCCATTGTCTCCTGAGACAGACAGATGCAAACAATAGTTAAGGAAACATAATTCTGCAGCTTCAGTTCTGCAAAAGAGAACCCTAATAGAGAGGCTTCTTGCTATCCTAATAGGGTTGCAGGACCAGAAAAACAGCCTGCTCATTATGCCCCTGAAGGACTAAATCTAGGGATAAAGAAACAAACTGGACATAAGAAAGTGTGCAAATTATACATTTGCGTAAGCAGCTTTTCATCCATCTTGGCCTGGAGATTTTTGCCTACTAGATTTATATTTAGCATATTTAAATGTTACTTATGATTTTAAAAATGTCCTTTTCTTTATTATCACCATTTATCATTTTTCCCAGGGAAGCTGAAAAAGTATGAGAATGGTGCATGGTATGAGGTGCCCTATGAAGACCATGTAAAGATGACTAAGTTGGATGGGCAAGTCTGGATTGCTCTCTATAACCTGCTCCTTAGCCCAGAATGTCAGCGCAAGTACAACTTCAATAATTTTAACAAAGGCCAGCTCCTGAAGGTAGAGGACTACAGAGGACACAGACTGCAAGTGCATGATTCTCATAATGTTTAGTCTGGCATATTTAGATATACTATTCTAGCTTTAAACAATGTTGCAGGAACCAGGATTAAAAATTATTGATTTTTCATCAGCTAATCCATCACAACTGGGAGTAAAGTAGGGCCTGCAAGCCTTAATTGAGCTAACTGGCAAATTAATATTAGTTAATTTTAAATTAATTAGTCAACAGATGACAAATTTTATCTGTGGGACACATTTATTTTGGGAGTGGGATGTTTTGTTCTAAAGGAAACATTGAAAATGCCCTTTTCTTCTAACAGTATGTGGTAGCTTTTGTTTGATAAATTTAAATTCATTATCTAAAAATATTGAGAATTTGGTGATACACAAATTTTGTTACAACACTGCAAATTTTGCTGCAACATAAACATTTGTTACAACACTACAGAGGGATTCTGTATATGTGTACTTGGAATTAAATTCTATTTGATCCCATGGGACTTGGGAGTAAGTATGCATAGATTTGCCTTAAATTAGTTATTCAGCCATTTCCATATTTTCCAGAAAGCAGTCAACAACAAGTGCATTTCGGCCGCAAGACATTACTCATATAAATGAGCTTTGTGCTAATAAGGCACATTCTATGGCCTTTTACATGTGTTGGGGGTGGGGATATTGCTTTGTTTTTGTTTTATTATGTATTTTGTGTTATCATTTTGGTTATTTTGTGAACTGCCCTGTGAACTTTGGATGAAGGGTGATATACAAATTTTATTATTATTAATAATAATATTCCATCACATTCCATCTGCTGCAACAGAGGATGCAGGGCCACTCCATCCATTCAGCTGAGAGACCAGCAACTTTTGATGCCTTATTTCCTTGAACATTTCCACCCTGGCTGATCATTAGAAAAACTTGTAACTTAGTTTATTTCATCCTCCCACATATTTTCCTTCTTTTTAGTGATCTGTAAGTCACTCTCAGAGCTTTTTTAGGCAGAGTGGGTTTAAAAAAATCAAAGCCATTGAAATGTAAGAAGATAAATTTCCTTAGGACACTGGTACTGCATTCTGTATAGAAATTATATTGGTATGGACTTTTAAAGTCCTAAACGGCCTGTCCTGTAAACCTGAAGGAGTGTCTCCGCCCCCATCCTTCAGCCTAGACACTGAGATCTAGCTCCAAGGGCCTTCTGGTGGCTCCCTCACACCTGCTTAATATGGGAGCTGGAGGGCTACTTGTTTATATCTTTCTCTGCAGTAATTATAATAGTTGCAACTGATGGCCTCCTTGCTGTTCCAAGTGTAGCAAATTTCTGCCTCCTTATATTGTTGCTTCCAGTTTTTTGTTGAGCAGTAGAGATTGGGTAATTTGAAATGCATTGTTTTACTTAACCAGCTCTGAGATCTGAGACAGATCTGAGAGAGAAAGTATAAAAGTGTCCGTTGTTCATGCAGATCCTTTTACTTAGCATGTGGCTTATTCTTAACATTTTTTAAAATCTTGTGATCATCTCTTTTTAGCTCCGTGCCTTCCTGACCGATGTCCTCATTGACCAATTCCCCAATCTTCTCGAGCTGCAAAGATTCCTGAGCCATCTTGCTGTGACAGACCCTGCTCCACCCAAGAAGGACCTCATACTAGAGCAGGTATATCCAAAACCATCTCCTTCTAGCCAACTTTTTTATTCTTGCACTTCAATTTTCCTTCATTATCATTGGGTTTTTGAAGGCATTTGCAGCTTTGATATTTCAGATTTATGCCCACAGCATATTTGAATGGAAAATATGCCACAATACTTGTAAATCATCGTGTATCTGTGGCAAGGAAGGTGTGGAAAACATTGTTCAATATGTGCTCTGTTGCTCTCTTCATAATTCTCCCAGAGATAGATTTATTAAAGGAATTATTCAGAGAGTTTCCTTTTTGAATAATAAGAAAAACTGTTATTTGTTGATGGATGGGGATAAATATACAACATATAAGGTTTCTGTGTTTGCCTTAGCAACCTACTTCTATACTGTTTGTATTTTCCTATTTTCGTGTTGATGGTTTCCAACAAATAAGTTTGACTGTAGAGTTTACCAATCCCAAAGTATGTTGCAGGTTGATTAGGTGAAATATACCAATTCAGTAAAATACAGGTTAAGCCCCAGGCATGGTCATATGGAACTCCTATGCTGAAAGGAGAAATGCAAGAGAAACTATACTACTTAACTTTGTTTTATGTTAGCTGCATACAGTTCAGACAAGGTTTGCTGCACACCGGAGAACCCACCTATATACGCAGCAGCAAAATAAAAAGTCATGTTTAGAGAACTCTGGAATTATATGATTTGGCATTAGAGCTTATTCTAAGGATAACTTAAGAGCAATCAAATATCAAAGGCAGATATGAATTTAGGAACAGGATTGTTTTAACATCATCAGAATTACAGCATTTGAGCATAGAAATTCCTTAAGCAAGGATATTGATAGTCAGCAGGTAACATTATTCTAAATAGGCAAACACGTAGGAAATTAATCTAGGAGAAAGCCACAGAAAAAGAGAGCATGGAAGCATGTGAAGTTACTCCTCAAGAATATAAAGGTGTGCAATGGATCCCAGAAAAGCTGAATCCAGTGTGCTTGTGTCTAAATTCTTAATTATTGAGCTGTTCTAGTCTACTGATTCTCAGGAACATAGGAAGCTACCTTAGTCACACCACTGGCCCATTTAGCTCAGTGCTGTCTACACTGATCGGCAGCAGCTCTTCAGGGTTTCAGGCAGAAAAGCTTTTCCAGCCCTATCCTGGAGATGCTGGGAGTTGAGCCTGTGACCTTCTGCATGCAACGCAAATGCGCTACCAATGAGCTCCAGCCCTGCCCTTCTCTTAGTTTACATTGGTACCAGTAACTGAGAATTGGCATTCTGAGAGACTTTTGGTGGTGGCGGGGGTGGACGGGACTGCAGCCATGCTGTACACACCCTGGCAAGGCAAACTTCCCAATGAGCCATGAACTCACCCACTGTCTTTATGCCAAGCAATGATGAAGAGGCTTTTTTCCCTCTCTGTCTCTCCACAGAGCAGTCTTTGACTCTCAGTCCCTGCACTGCTATTTTTACTCGATAGGGGCATCAACTCTAATGAAACATCAGCTTTTCCTGTAGAGCTGAACTTCATCACACTTGCCCTTTGCCAGATTTTTCTCTCATATTTGAAAGCCCACGCCTGGGTGTTTCTTTTCAGGGAACTGACAGATTACAGAAAGTTCTATTTTAAGTAAGCTTTTAGCCATGTGGCAGATTTTTTGAAAACTACTACCGGTAGTTCCACATTCTAGGCTCATGCCTCAATATCCACCTTCAACTTATAGTATTTGGGGCCTCCTACTGAATCCTGGAGCGTTCTGGTATTGTATTTTCTGAAGACCTGAACACTACAAATTATATTATAAATATGTAATCGTCAGGGGGACAGACAGGGTTCACTCCCCTCCAAAATAATAACAACATCAGATACACACAAAGAGAGTTTAATAGCTAAATGGAACAAGTCTGTTTTTTCCATCAATGCTTCTTTTCTAAGCAAGACTTCCCTCATTTCTAGTTCATGTAACCAACATGCTGGAAACTGATTGCTAGTTGTGCCCTAGCAGTAAAGCGGATTCTAGCATGGGGAAGCAAGGATTTGGGAGATAATCAAACAGAAATATTTTTTTATTAAAAAAACAAATAGGTAGAGGACAAGCAGGCCAGGAATTGCTCATGCTGTTAAGCTTAATTCAAATCTGTCTAGAAGAGGCTGCAATTTCTTAAAAGAATTATACTGAAATTTCTTCTATTTGGCATTTGTCCACTGTTACATAAAACTGTTCAATATTCCTTCAGAAGTCTCCCCATTCAACTCTATTGTTAGACTTTCCCTTTAGTCAGTTAAACCTAGACAGAAATCCTGCTTTTTTCTTTTATATAAATAGATGCTTATCGCTTCCAAATGTGCTTGCACTCTACTGAGCTTCAGGAATTATTACTGCTCTCGAATCCCTTGCTTTAGATGGATTCACCTTTCTTTCTTTCTTTCTTTCTTTCTTTCTTTCTTTCGCTGTCCTAACAGGTTCCTGTAATATGGGAAAACATTGTCAGTAAGAACTCTGGAAAATGGCAAGCAATTGCCAAGCACCAGGTAAACAACATGTTTAGCCCTTCAGAGGAGGAACTGAAAAGCCAGGCTTGCAGGTAAAATTTTACTATGCTCAGATTCATACTATATCAAAGCTTATGTTATGGCAAGTCTTTGTTTTAGCCAGCTGGATGCACAGAATCTGAAAGCTCACATGCTGAATAACAAACATTCAGCTTTCCCAATTCAACTAGGTTTAGGAACCCCCGGATGAAATTTGACTTCCTATAGTAAAATTAGAAGGTCTTTGACGTGTGAAATGTGAACTTATTTTCATGTAACATAATGTCATGAAAAAAGCGTCCTTTAGTGTTCGGTTTGGAGTTGTTCAGAACTTAAAGGTAAAGGGCCCCTGGACGCCAGTCAAAGGCAACTATGGGGTGCGGCACTCATCTCGCTTTCAGGCCAAAGGAGCCAGAGTTTGTCCACAGACAGCTTTCCGGGTTATGCGGTCAGCATGACTAAACCGCTTCTGGTGCAATGGAACACCGTGACGGAAGCCAGAGCACAGGAAATGCCACTTACCTTCCTCCCACAGCGGTACCTCTTTATCTACTTCCACTGGTATGTTTTCGAACTGCTAGGTTGGCAGAAGCTAGGACAAAGCAATGGAAGCTCACCCCGTCGCTGTACTGATTCGAACTGCTGACCTTCTGATCCGCAAGCCCAAGAGGCTCAGTGGTTTAGACCACAGTGCCACCCGTGTCCCTGTTCAGAACTTACATCCACCTCAGGTGGGTATTCAGGCCTTTGGAGTTGCCAAGCAGGAATTTAAGCTGTGCATCATCCAAGGAAACCAAAGCAAAAACAGCTGGAGTTCAAACCTATAAAAGCCTCTTGAATGTTAACAGGCCATAGCAGATCATGTGAAACACTTCTGAGTCAGATTTGGTTTTTTGCCAAAGGGATTTGGCTCCCTGCCACATACTCGCCTTACAGGACCCAGGCACCACATCTAAGTACTGTTGCTCTAGGACTGTGTTATAGTTATCTTTTATATTGCCTTTTTCAGTTAGCAGTGTCCAAAGCACAAGAAAGCTTTCTTAGAATTAGGAAATGGGTCCACAAGTATGATCCATCAAAACTTTCCGAAATTTATTTCATTTCATTTCTGAACGTGTTTAAATATTTCTAATTATCTCTAACTTGCTAGTGTCTGAATTCTAGTTCTGTCCTCCAGGTGTAAGGAAGTCTTTGGGAAAAGGCTTTTCCATTATGTGGTGATGTCATTGTGTGTCCAGCCTGCAGTTGTATGAAGTGTTTATAACACTGTTTTAAATCAAGATTGTGAATCCATTTATTTATTTATTTATTTTCTCATATTGCACTAAATTCAACTAGCTGTCAGCTACCTTACAATACCACTTGACATTCCGCTGAATGTGATATCAGTCTTGGATGTAAAGGCTGTATCCTGTAGCACATGACGAAGACTAAGTAACTGTTGGAATTATCTGCTGTTGCTTGAAGGACTTTCTGAAGCCTGCTTTCTGTCTTAAATCAGATGGGCAAAAACATACAACCTGGATGTGATGGAAGCCCTGATCCCAGAGAAACCCAAGTGTGGGATGTGTGGCTCCGAGGCAGCAAAACGCTGCTCTCGTTGCCGGAATGAATGGTATTGCAAAAGGTAAGTACACCTAACATAAGACAGTTGCTGTGCTATACTGAGCCCTTTTTTTGGGTAGCTCATATGTAGGCAAAAGCTTCAGAGATACCCCTCAGAGCAAAAGCCATTCATTTTAAAGCCTGTGTTTTGAATACTATAGGACACCTTACTGGCTTTTACCTAGACTACAATCTTGCTTTTCTGGCTCATTTGTTGTGAAATCTAGTAGTATTTACTAACATTACTGCAATCTGAGCTCTGCAACTTAGTGATTATACTGTTCCATATGAGTCTTTGCATCTTCCTTTGTAAGCATTTTGTTATGCAAAAAATACACAGTATTAATCTTTAAATCATAGTTCCAAAATTAAATAAACTTTTTTCTTATAGCCTTGATTAATCTTATTAATAGGAACACTGACTTTCTCAAACAATCTTTATTTAGCAGACATTTGCTATTCTGAGGTATTTTACTACTCCTACTGAGTCCACAGTGCAGACTTTTAAACTTCCATTAGAGGAATATCCCTCCATTGCAGTTCTGTTTTCCTTACAGAAATATATGAAATTATATGAAATATATTTCAGATCCATGCTTCGACGTCCTCATTTTATATCCACTCTCTCTTATCTAATAGACCTTTAACAATAAAACAGTCATTAGATTAGGCATATCCTAAATGACATGAGCTAACCATTCCTCACATCTTATAGGGCTGATCAAACCTCTTGCAATATACCATAGCAACTCTCATGTGTATCATTCATGCCCATTATAAAGAGGAGTTGTGCAGACTGAGGCTGCCCTTTGCTTTCTTAACTGAGTCAGAAGATACGTTTTTCTCGATGTCATCTTTCAAGGTTACCTCTCATTGCTCTGACACTTAATTTCCAAACAAGGGTTAGTGGAAAACACAGCTCAGATGGAGGAAATTATTCTGTATGAATCTGCATTGGATTTCCCCCAGCCAGTTTTGTCCATAAAGCAAAATAGGGGAAGAATTATTAGTAATATTAAAACTTGAAATTTATATAGTGCTTTTTCCTAAGAACCCAAAGCGCTTTTCATGATATTATCTAAGTTGTTTTTCCCAACAACCTTGTAAGCTATGGACAGTATTATTATTTACATATTGCATATGAAGATGAGAAGCTGAGCAATAGTAGCTTGTTTAAGGCTACCCAGAGAGTTTAAAGCTGATGAGAGATTTGAATCCAGGACTAATAAACTCATCATAGCCTGTATTTTTAGCCACAATGCTATACTTTATTTAAAAATATAGAAAGCAAAAATACACATTGTGCTGGCTACAGAAGGATATATAGGGGATAACAGAATTCCTGTTTATTCATATATGGGTAAGAAAACACAAATCAGTGTCCCACTCTCAAATATGTGGGTAAAAATCACAAATTGGTGCCCCACTCCAAAGTGAACTTGTTTTACAGTATATAGTTTATACAACACCAATTCCAGTTTCAGCATCCAAATCAGATTTTTAATCCAAATAGATTTTTAATCACTGTGTGATATAAACACTCGAGGCAAAATACTGTTTTAAGACATATTCAGTACAACTTTTCTCAAGTTCATACTAGTATACCCATACAAACAAAATTAAAATAACAAAACACAATAATGAACATTTCAGTTTACTAAAATTCCACAAAGGAGATCATAGAAATCAAGAGGCAGTACCTCAAGTAGAATGGCAATCTGCTAAAGGTATCAGGGAGGCTTCAATCTTGCAGTTAACAAATTTATATATCCATATTCCATTCTGACTCCTGAGCTACCTATTATTTTTTTCTAAAATCCTTTCTTTTTTCACTCTCCCCTTTGCAGAGAGTGTCAGGTACAGCACTGGCAGAAGCACAAGAAAGCTTGCAACTTGATGGCTGATACCTTGAAGAAAATACAGGAAGATGTACAAGTGCAGACAACTCCTTCCAAGTAATTCTGATGGGTAGAGGAGTTTGCTCCAGTTCCTCCTTTGACAAATAGGCTAAATTTTAGAGTTTGAGATTAGAAAATACCCTCCTATTAACAGCATACACAGGAAGCCACTTAATGTCAGATTTAACAAACTTTCAAACAAATACAGCCTAGGCTAGAGGAACAAAATTCTCATACACTAGAAGAGATTGCACAAGAAAACACTGAGCCCACTGAGTCTCTATTGGTTTAGGTTCTCTCCCCTATGCCAATTTAATCTTAAAATACCACGGCTGCTTGTCTCCTGGACTGTGAATGTGATGCATGCATATTGGACTGTTCCTGTACTAGTCACTAGAGAGCTAGAGTGACTCCCTAGGAATTTGGAAGGGCTGAATTTTAGTTGTGCTAGAATTGCTTCTTTACTTTGTCATTTAGAATTTTTAAGTCTATGGAATCGTTTTGCATACTGGCTTAGATGAAGAGCCTGCCCAGTCCCATGGCACTGAAATTAACCAGATTCCCTGCTACAGTTAACAGCAGAAATGATGAAGCTGACTCACAATTGTTTTCTTTCCATGAACCGATGCAGACACTGATACCTATATACCTGATTTGAGAATGAAAACCTGAGCCTATTTTTTTAAGCCTTTATGGAAAATCATCATTAAACCCAGAAGGCACTCATCTTTTCTGGATTGTTTTTCATATGCCATTCTATAATGTTGGACACTCTCCTTATCTGACTTCCCTATGCTGCTTTTCAGAGAGAAGTAAAACAATCTAAAGAGCATGAAATATCTTGCTCAAATTCAACCCATTTTTCAGCACTGTGGAGTGTATAGACACATTCACACACAGAGAGAGCATTCTTACAATTTACAAAGTTCCTATTAGATCTCAGTAATTTAAATTTACTTTTGAAATTATAGCTATATCCTGAATACTTGAATCTCAGTCCAGAGACAGTTTATTCTACATCTTGTTCAAAACAACTAAATTTAATTGTTTTGCAAAATATACATTACATACAAACTGTAGCTCAAGGGCTGTTTTTGGATAAAAGCTGCTTCTGAAGGGGGTAATGAGAAGCAACAGATCAGAATGGGTTCTTGACTGTATTACCCTGTTCAAAATTCCTGCCCCCACTTGTGGCTTTCACCTCATGGGGTAGTGTTTGTAAAGACTAGGTTATACACATTTATATATAACATGTTGTTTGATCCCAATTTATGTCAATTACTTTAATAACTGCACTCTATATGGACCAGGATCCCAGCATTTAGAAATATTTTGAAGTCTCAAAATAGCCTATGTGTCTTTTGTACTATGGGACAAAAATAATGGAGAGGGCCAACAGGCAGTGTTACCAACTGTCCCATCTGGTTGCTTCAGAAGCATTGAGTGCTAAACCAAGGGAGGAGACAGGGAAAGGATGTGGTTAATTAAACAATTTCAGTTTTGCTGAGATGCACAGTTTCAGAATTGAGAGCACAACACATTACATCTTTACTGAGAAAGTTGATTCTGTTATTTAATTCTTGTTTTGTTGTTAAAAATTAAACTAATGTCTACCATGTGAGAACATTTAGGAGTGTGATGCTATGTGTAATTGATACCCTCAGGCAAGAAGTCCCAAGGGAGTGAATGAAAGTCTTGTTTAAAAGTATCAAGGAAGTCTTGGCTTTGATATTTTCAATATTTAAAGTTATTCAGAGCTTGCCAAAGAATCCTATCAATACCCACCATCACTGTTGTCCTTTCCCCTTGGAAACTGATCCTTTTATCCATTTTGCTTATATTCACCAGGGGCTTCAGGGCTAAATTAGGCATGAAGGAGTAGTTGTGCAAGTGTTTGTCCTTTATGCAAATAAAAAGGTGGCTGGGGCCTATTGTTACAGAAAAAAGAGCACAGAGTGTGGGCAGCAGAAACGGCCCCTACCATGTGTTACCTTGCTGCCCTCCACTGCTTTAAACAGCTTTCCTTAATCCTGTTCCGATACCAGAGGTGAGCCATGCTGGAAGAAAATTGCTTCAGGAAGTGGATCAAAGCTAGGTAAGGTGGAAGAGGGTGGGTGTCAAACTTCCTCTGAAGATGAAGAAGAGTTTGGATTTGATATCCCGCCTTTCACTCCCTTTAAGGAGTCTCAAAGCGGCTAACATTCTCCTTTCCCTTCCTCCCCCACAACAAACACTCTGTGAGGTGAGTGGGGCTGAGAGACTTCAAAGAAGTGTGACTGGCCCAAGGTCACCCAGCAGCTGCATGTGGAGGAGCGGAGACGCAAACCCGGACCCCCAGATTACGAGACTACCGCTCTTAACCACTACACCACACTGGCTCTGCCCATTCCATTTAGTGTAAAGAATGGATCCAGTCAAACCCTTATATGTGAAATGAGCTGGCATCTGCATAAAATACATATATTTATTGTATTGTTCATTTGGAAGTTCTTTGGAAGGAGCAATTACACACATACACTGATTGACTAGGCACACTGTCTTACCTCATAGTGTGTGGCTTGGCTCTGTTTGCTTGCGTCATGCTTGCTCTGCAAACATCACACATATAATTCTAGCACACTGGGACTACAGATGGATTGTAGTCTGGGAAGGACTGAGGAGTTTATAGTTTCAGGTCAGCGGTTGGACTAGATGATATTTTGGGTTATTAACACTGATTCTGTGCATTCCGCTGTGCTCTTTGCCCATGAAGATGAAGACTAGCATCATGGTATAACACACATATGGCAAACAAGTACTGTTTCATGGTTCCTTGACCACAGTGCCCATTTTGCCTGGTTTTCATTATGTCACAGTCATCCTGCCTAGAGAACTGTACCTTCAAAAAGAAGATGAAAGGTTTTTTTAAATGAAGGCTTATTAGTGACAAGATTGAGCTTGTCAGATGCAGTTTAACATTGGAGGTGAATTACTGATTTAGCTAAACTTAAAAGAGATACTAAGAATAATGTTTAAATGGCCTTTTCCAATTTTAGGCCATCCAGTCCAGATAAATAAATGATATGAATTCAGGTATTCTTCTTGATAGTTGGTCTTGTAAGGAAAAATCAAGCTGAAATGATAATAAAGGTTGCTGCTCAAGATTTATAAAATTCTTACAGCGCTTGTTATCTCTGAGAAGATACTTCTTTTACACCAGGCACTATGGAAGTTGATGTTCATTGTTCTAATCAGTCATGAGTTCAAGAACCAGACCTATGACCAACATGATAATGTTTTTATTTGAACGTTTCTTTGATGTCTTCCAGTGACAAAAATAAACAGGAGCCAGCTGTGTCTCAGCTAGCTTTTGCAAAAATAATAATATATCTTAATCTCCCACATTTCTAGTACTGTTTTCACCATTAGCTGTCCATAAGTATCCCAGCTGTCCCTGGTTTTATAAGGCTGCAGTCCTAGACCATCTAAGCTGGGAGTAAGCACCACTGAACTCAGTGAGGCTTACTTCTGAGCAGACATGTAAAGTTTTGCATTTAAAAAATGGTTTACTTCTTGAGCTAGGCAGGCTGTGCACAGGCATTTCCTAACCTAAGGCTTGCTTTAGAAATTCCTGACTATCTAATTCTAGATTTTAGTTGAAGTGGGATTGTGTTTTACTGTTGTGGGGAGCAAAGTTGTTGACCATTAAACTCCTCCCTGCCTTCATTCTATAGTCCAAGACTCAGGGGCTTTTTGTGTGTGGTAAAAATCAAAGCTTATGGAGAAAGTAAAGTTAAAAGAAGGCTGGAACAACTGCTCTTCCTTCACAAGCACATACACACACACACACACAACTACATTCTTCAGAGAAACAGCAGAGGAGAATGTACTCATTTGGTAATTGTAAGGTTTTAGATTTGACCTTGGGGAATTGGCTAATTGTTTTTCCGGGCCTTGGTTTTCTACATTAAAGTAACCAGGATAACCACTCATTGTACAATTATGAAACAATCTCTGGTCTTTAGAGGATATCATCTGTGTAAACAACAAGCACCGTTTTCTGGCAAGGAAATATGCAGCAGCATATGTGCATGTACATAAAATATGTATAACATAAATCTATTCCTTTATCAATTTCCGCTTTGCTTCCACATCACATATCCTGCAAACATTTCTTGTTCTAGGAAACTAAAGAATAGCAAATCAGAGGTTATTGTCTTGTAAATGAGCTTTTAACTGATTAACCAGCTAGAAGGAAGGAAGGAGACAATCTACAAGAGGGGGAAATGTTCCATCAGTTTTGTTCATGTTTAAAGTGTAGGTCCTTTCTAGCTGAGATATGGCAGTGGGTTGGCTTGGCAGATGTTGGAATGGAAATAACAAGAGATTTCACATATCACTTTTTATTCTTGGAACAGTGGCTATATCACTGCTGTCAACATAGTTGATTTGTACACCTTTTCCTCAAAGTGAAAAGATTTGTGTTATCTATGATGTACATACAAACAAAAGGCTCAGAGGTGAATTTTAAGCAATGAAGTAAGAAAAACATGAAAAGCAGAAAGTACAGTGACATAATCAGTTGCATAATTGATAGTGGTAATTCACGAAATAGCCGTTGATAATACACACATCCTGGTATTAGTAAGCCAATTAACACATGTTAACATATTGGCCCTGAATTTTCAAGTTGCAATCTCCCTGGCCATGACTGAATAAACAAAAGTAGCACTCACACATGGAATTAAGGCCTCAATGTCAATTCAGCTACTAGCAACCCAATTTGTCTGGGGAGTCCGAACACAAGAAAAGTCTTGCTGGATCAAGCATCCTGTTCTCACAGTAGCCCACAAATTGTCTATAGGAAGCCTGCAGCACTGACCTGAGTACAACAGCACTCTCCCTGCTGGTTATACCCAGCATCTGGTGTTCAGAGACATACTGCCTCCAGCATTGGAGGCAAAACAGAGCCTTATCCTCCATGCATTTGTCTAATACACTTTTAAAGCTAACTAACTTGATGGCCATTATATTATTAGTGGGAGCAATTTTTATAGATTAATTATGGGCTGTGCAAATAAATACTATTGTTTGTCTTTTCTGAATCTTCCAACGTTCAACTTTAATGGATGGCCCCAAATTTCTATTTTGGAGCTCTGAAAGTGTATTTAAACTCAAATATTTTGATAAGATGACAGAAGTGGGAACTTGGGAGAGAAAACATATCTGCATATTGGATTTACATCCATTTCCTATGTTTATGCAATGTAGTAAAAGAAGGAATGCTATTCCTTTTAAGTTCACAACTTTAAGTTGCAATTTTAATTAATACACCATGTAACATAAGTCATTCAATTGCCTATTATTACAATCAAGACAACTGTTTTGATTATGGGCAGATCTCTGGACTTCAAAAAAATGTAGCATGAATGTGAGCGACAAAGATGGATGGATGTTTTAAAAGAAAATAATCCCAACTATAAGAGGTAGCAAGAAAAAGACTGGATCTTCCAAGGTTCAAAAAAAAAAACCAGCCAAATTGCTACAAAGTCTGCTGCTTATATCCTTCCAAATTTAACATTTCTCTGGCAGATGTTTACTCCCAGGAAATGACAAAAATAGACCCATTTCTAGACTCTTTTCAATAGTATTTTTGGATTTATTCCCATGGATATTTCTTGCAAAAGTTCAAGATCCAGCTCCCTAGAGCAAGCAAGAGGCCTGTAATGTTCTCCTTGACTTGTTTTTTCCATTCCAAACTGAGAGATGATTTTAGGAAAATAAGCAAACCAAACAATATGGTTCCACAGCAACCACTAGCAACAATCTACTAGGGACTTTGGATGCAGCCAACCTTCAGCAATAGGGCCTTGCAGGAAACCTGCCAAGGGCTTTGTGTCAGCAGTATAAAGATCAGCTAGTGATTTCATCCATGAAGAGGCCACTCAGGAAAAGCCATGCCATCATTTACACCTGGTAACAAGGCTGCAGTACATTGCTGCAACAGCCCTTCAGCCATTCAGTGCTATGTAGGTGCCTTGCTGCTTTTGAGCACTCCAGAGGTTCAACAGGACATTGTTCCTTCTGGTTCTGGATGCATCTGAAGCCCAGTGCAATGCTAATGGAGAGGTACTTCATGAAATGGGGAAGGACCACAGTAAATATCAACCACTGGTTTGGTTGTCTGCAATGCCAGCCCAAATCTGTGGTCTCTTAACTCTGTTCTCAGAATAAGCAGGAAGACAAAGCCAATTATTTTCTCTGTTTCACCTTCCCCATCTGTTCCACAATATAACTCACACATCTCACTACGAACAAGCAAAGTGGAGAAGCAGCTGAGTTCTGGGGACTTTCTGTGTTGCCAGTAACCTAGTGAAACTACATGTCATGTGGAAAACTTAATTGTCCCAATTCTGTGATTTCCTCAAAAGGAAAATGCAGATGTGCGGACTGCCAGGGAGGTTGTTATTAAACATTTGCCACTGCCAAAACAAACCAGAACAAAATCATTTTGAAGAGAAGGGCAGCCTTTGAGAACATTTGTAGATGAGAAACTGTAAATTCTTCTTTACAAACGCCACCTTCACTTGCATCATTTTGGCAAATATGTTTACCCCGGACACAGAGATTTAGCTCTGAAGGCCTTCTGGAGGTCCCACCACTGATAGAAGTGAAGTTACAGGGAACCAGGCAGAGGGCCTTCTCGGTAGTGCCACCCACTCTGTGGAACGTCCTCCAATCAGACGTAAAGGAGATAAATACCGTAACTATACAACTTTTAGAAGACATCTGTAGGCAGCCCTGTATAGGGAAGTTTTTTGTATTTGATATTATTATGCTTTTATATTTGTTGGAAACTGTCTAGAGTTGCTGGGGCAATCCAGTCAGATGGGTGGGGTACACCAATCAATTATTTACTGACAAATGGTGAAGAATCACACTAAAAGCAGGCTGAAGATACCCACTTCATGCTTTGCTTCACTGAATTAGTTCACCCAAAACAAAACAGCAGCATCCTTAGTAATCCTGCTTAGGGATATAGTATGACCATAACAGTGGGGTGAAGTGCAGTCCTGCCTTCAGAAAGTTTACAAGAAGTTGTATATCTAGACCCTAAAGACTTAAGGAAGTCCAGAGTATTATGACTACAAACAAGAAAAAACATTTTTGTTATGCAAAGACAAATGATTAGGCTCTGTTTACACTGTGGAACTTCCCAGGCAGGAAGCAGTGGGGAAGGAAATGCAGATGATGTCCACAGTCTCCATGCATTACTTATGATCCCTGACTTCAGTAGAATGTGAACAGCAAAAATACAATGTTTCCGGATGGCTACTTCTCTGAAAATGTGGCTGTTTGCCCCATCACCAACATCCAAGTGTTGACAGTTAGTTTGTCTGAGGGGGCAGTAAGTGGGTAGGGAGGCCCTCACAAACAAGGACAAAAAACAATAATACCCTCTAAATTACATTATGCAATAATGAAAAACTCAACTGTGAACATTTACACAGAAAGTCGCATGAAAAAACAGGTAAGCAATTACTTAAGCCAAGAATAGCAAATTATGCTGGCCAACAGGAGGCTGGTCAGACAGATTTCATGAAAATGCAAGCATAAGCAGTACTTGATGTGTATACTGAGAATAAGAGTTGGTTTCCTTGCTAAGTTTATGCTTTACTTGGTTGGAACTAACATTTAGCCATATCCAAACCAATTAGAGGTCTCAAGGAGGTGATCTAGTGCTGAGACATTATGCAGCAGGAATGAGGGGAATGCTCTAACATTTTGATTTCATTAAGGCTGGTATAGCAGCTCGTTTAAACTAAGTCTGTTGCATATTTTTAAAACTGCAAACTATGTTTTGCTTGGCACTGGAAATGTGTTGCAGTGCCTTCTGTAAAAGAACAAAGGAATGGCTTATTTTTAATATCTTGAGATAGCTAAAATGGATAAATAATAGACTCTGTTCAAAGAACAAATGGTACATGCTCACCAGACTTATTGAATGAGCAATTGCGGTGTATTTATTGCATATGGAATGTGTGCATTGTAATCTTGTATCCCTAGACAGATAAATCTTTCCTTTTCCCTCATAAAATTAGATTAAACAGCTTTTTAAAGGTCTAAGATTCTCTGTCCCATGAGCATAGGGGGGGGGGGGGCAGTTGCCTACCCCAGATCAAGAAAAACAACAGAAATACTTAACAGATCATTCACGTGGGTTCTGTCCCCCCTAACAAAAGTTCTACCCCCCCCCCAAACAAATTGGCTACCATGCTCCCTCCTCAGAAAAATAAATGGCAACAGTGCCAGCCTCAGGATTTAATGGGCCCTCAGGCAAGGCAGCCCACACCTAGTAGAGGAGGGATGTGCATATTCAGCATTCTTTCATCCTTTTCTGGGTGTTCCAGGCCTAGGGAAAATGGTGGTTGTCTGAGTGGCAGAGGCCCCTTCCCTATTTGGCACCCTAGCAAACAGCCGCCCTTGGGTGCCACTCCTTGGGGAAGAGGTCCTTTTGCTCTTGCCACCTGCTGATAACCCGAAGAGATTAACCCCGGTCGCAGAAGCCTCCCTTTGAGGGTAGATGGGCGCTTTGCTGCCGCTCAGACGGAGCCGCGCCGTCTCCCGCCGTGCGCTCCTCCACCTCCCCAGACTTTGACGTCAGGCGCCGGCCTCTCGAAGCGCTGCGGTTGCCCGCTTCAAAAGCAGCAGCAGCGGCATCGCTATAGAAACACAGCTGCAGAAGTAGAACGCGAGCCCGGGAACCTCGCTGTGAGCGCAGGCGGAGGACCCAGCGCGGGCCAGGAGGGGAGGCGATTTGCTCGAGGTCCTTAAGGAGCCGTGGGGAGCAGCAGCTCCCCTGGAGGGGTCTCCTTTTCTCTGACGCAGCGTTTGGGATTATGAGGGACGGCTTTGCTACTCTCTGGAGCAGGGGTCAGCAAACTTTTGCAGCAGGGGGCCGGTCCACTGTCCCTCAGACCTTGTGGGGGGGCGGACTATATTGGGGGGGGGGGTGAACGAATTCCTATGCCCCACAAATAACCCAGAGTTGCATTTTAAATAAAAGCACATATTCTACTCATGTAAAAACACCAGGCAGGCCCCACAAATAACCCACAGATGCATTTTAAATAAAAGGACACATTCCACTCATGTAAAAACACGCGGATTCCCGGACCCTCAGCGGGCTGGATTTAGAAGGCAATTGGGCCGGATCCGGCCCCCGGGCCTTAGTTTGCCTCCCCATGCTCTGGAGTCTTAAAACTCCCGCGCCAGTTCTCCCCTACTCCCTCACAGCTGTGTCTTCCTATCCCGCCTTTTTGGCTCCCCCCTGCATATCCCCATATCCCCCCCCCCCGCCAACCCCACACAGCCTGTCCCAGGAAATGATGCCGCGCAGCTGTCGGGGAGTTGGCAGCGTGTCCGGCTGCCGCTTCCCTCAAACCTGCTGCGCTTCTTCAGTCTTACTCCGGAGGTGCCTTAATGCGGGAGAAGCGGGGGGCGGAAAGCAAGACGAGCGACAACTTCAAGGCGTGCAGGACTAGGCGCCGCCTGTTGGTCTCTTCTCCCACCCCCCTCCTAGTAAGGAGGAAACGCATGAAGGGGAGGGGAGCTGGGACCTTTCCTCTTGCTTGTTCAACAAAAAAAGAAAGAGCAAGCCAGCAACTGGTAGCACTTCAGAGGCAGGACCTAAACTAACGCAACTCTCCCCAGCTTCCTCTCTTATGGAGCGCGATTGTAGAACCAAAGGAGGCTGATGCTGTGGAGCCAAGAAAGCTGCCCGCCCGCTCGTGGGGGCGGGAGGCTCTTACTGAGCTCTAATCTTCCCAACAAAGATCGCCTGTGACTTTTTCTGGCTGCTGCTTTAAAGCTAAGGGGTGAAAAGGGGCGGGGGAGAAGACAGGCGGAGAGGAAGAGAAAACAGACAAGAAGTGAACTTTTGACAGACTGGGAAAGGGGTCGAGAGAGGAGTGCGGGTTGCTCCGAACAGCACAGGGACCCCCGAGGAGCGCGGGCGAGATGGGGATGTTTCTGGGCCCCTTGTGAGATGTGTTTGCAGGCCCCCTTTCCCGCTTTGCATCCTCAGCCTATGTAGTGGCCATGAACCGGCCGATGGACCAGGAGATGATCGAGCTGAAGAATTTGGGGCTGGAGAAGCAGCTCGACCTGACGCGGGGCCCGCGAGGCACGTCTGAACGCCCCGTCCGGCTGGAGCGGGCCAACGCCCTGAGGATTTCTCCGGGGAAAGTGCCCGAGATCTTGAGCCGCGTGCGCCAGATCCGACTCCTGGGCGGCCAGAGCGACCCCAAACTGACTGAGGAGCTGGGCGAGGGGCATGTCTTCAAGCCCTGCGCGCAAAGCCAGTCGACCTGGTGTGATCTGTGCGGGGAATTCATCTGGGGCGTGTACAAGAAGCGTCTGCAGTGCATCCGTGAGTACCGGCCTCCAGCCGCACGTGGCGGCATTTGCCAGGCCGCTTTGCATCCTCGCGGGAGGTTCTGGGAGAAGCAAGAGGGCAAGGTAGCGTTCGGTTCAGGGAGCATAAATTTGAAAAGAAATGGAAGAGAAATAGGAGTAATAAAAGTAAACTAAGTAGTCCAGGATGATGTAGCCCTATCTGGCTTCCGTTACAGGTAGAAATTCAACTGGGATAGCTTCCCCATCACTTCTCTCACTGCTGCATACTGCTTGCCCTGCAGCTATTAAAAGTCAGAAGAGCTCTTTAATAAGAAAGGCGACAAGTCTATGGCACACAGAGAGAAAGCATAAGTAAAGGACGTATTTTGTATTGGCCCAAGGGCTGCTTGAGAACAATTTGCTTTGGAAAGTTTTTAAGTTTTGGAGGAATTGGGGTTTGGGGCTAAAGAAACATACATAATTATTCTGGTAGCTTGTTTGGATTTGGGTGAAAGTATGCACAGAGTTGCAGCTTTAAGCAAATGGTGGAGCTTAAAGTAGACTCTGAGGTCACATCCACACCATGCATTTGAAGTATATGGCTTCCCCAAATAAAACTGGGATCTATAGTTTCTTGAGGGTGTTGGGAATTGTAGCTCTGTGAAGGGTGAACTACAGTTCCCAATATTCTTTGGGGAAGCCATGTGCTTTAAATATATGGTTTGGATATGATCTTATAGACAGTGTTCTATGCCAGCGAATGTTCTCACATATTGTATTCCCATACCATTTGAGCATGTGAAGTCCTATGCAGATTTACAGTGTGTTAACTGTGCATGCCATCATGAGTGATGGCTCTCTCAATGTCTGTTATACTGCAACAATACTTGCTTAACAGTAACTGAATGAATCAAAATCTAATTCAGTAATGCCAGGCAACATCCTCATTCTTTTCTACCATTTTGATTACCTGGATCATATTTTGATTTAGGAGTAGGTATGTGCAGACCGTAGGAGAAATTGGAGTCCCCTTCTCTTTCTTCATTTGTTACTGATTAACACAGGCCAGAACTACCTCTGTTTAAGAGCAACTCAGAACATCCCAAATGAATGTTTGCTACAGTCTAATCAGCAGCCCACAATCATCATATTGTGGTGGTACCATCTAAGCTCAGGCTATATAAATTCTCACATGTACTCTGAAGAGCAGGAGTAGTTTTTAAGACTCTCAGAATTCTTCTTTAAAGGGGCACAAGATGGACTAAAAAAAAGAGTAAGGGGGTGGGAATGATTAGAGGTCTCAGACACCAGCAGCTTGCATTTTCCCATGCATGAAAAGGGCTTCCACAATTCTTTCACTTGTTTCTGAAACATTGTTCTACATGGACTTGAAGCTGGTTCACGTGTGTGTGTGTGTGTGTGTATCTATCACCATCATCTTATTATTTGCACCTAAACACAATAACTCCCACATTGAAAATATTGTTTGTGTTGATGTGAGATGATCCACTGTGGATGTTTAACTATAAGCATTACCATGGGTGATAACGAACATAAATATATGAATGAACATGCTGTCACAGTTGTTCCCAGTTGGGGGGCTGAAGAAGACCGAAGGAGTTACGGTCCCAAATTATGACGGTTAAGGATAGCATCCAGCCAAGGAAAGCCATCAGATCTTGTGGCATAATTGAAACTATGAATTTAGAAACTTTTCCAATGGCCTAGGGCCTAGCCCTAGGCAATCAACAAGTAGTACCCTGGGGGATCTCCTTAAAGCTATTGCATATTGTTTATCAGAGGACATGTAGGGAAACTAGGTTAACTGAATGAGGTTTGCTTGGGCCACAGATTACTCAGTATCTGTTTCTCCTTCATCTCTGCCACTGAATCATTCTATGTTGAGAAAATGCATGTGGGAGTATGTGTATGTTCATGAAAGCAGGTGTGGCATGGCCATATCCAATATTATTCACTTAAATCCCCTATTTTTAAGCCCAGCAGTGAAGTCCTGTTTGGTTTGGTTGGGTTGGATTCTGAGAGAAGGCTACAGGGTGCTTGGGAGACCTTTGGTGTTCTTATCAATTGCATGTGTATTCCATTCCTCTGCTGGCTTATAGTGCCAGAGTTGATTTATTGCTAAGCGGTGACTACTGATGCTCCATGTAAAAGGATGCTCCATGTCAAAAAGAAAACTGGGTCTTTGAAATCAGCTGGGTTCACCAGCTTCCTTCATTCCAATGGATTGGAATTCCTGCCAACCCCATTTTCCAAAAGGATAATTGTGTGATAACAGTGCTGAATTGTGCACCAAAGTTGCATGTGTGATAGCCAAGGAAAGCTCTGCTACACCTTTCACTGGGGCATGCACACAGATATTGTGTTTGTGTGTGTGCTTGCAGGATGCTGGACAACAGCTGTTTTATTTCTCTTGTTCTGATAGGCCAGGACCCAGATGATCCTGATTTGTGGCTGCTTATTTTAATGACAGTCTATGTGAATATGTGAAAAACTCAGCCCTTCCTGCCCAAAGTTTGTGCATGTTTGTGGAGCATCAAGGGCTGGGAAGGCTGCCCCTGTTGAATCTCTACCTGATAGGCTCGTTCCAGGAAAAAAAAAAAAGATGGCATAGCTTCTGTCTTGTTAATCTATTGTACATAGTAAGTCTTCTGAGCAGGAGCAGTATCATATGTGCAGTCTTCTTAGGACTTGGACTTGCTTCCAAACTTAGTCTGTACCAAGCACAAAGAATGGCTGAGAGTAATTTGATTGGCCTACCCTCAGTGTTCCCACCCTTTCAGCAACTGTAGCTGAAAGGATGTGGCTGCTCTAAACTCAGTGGGTGTGATTTGCGAAGAGCTCCTTAACTGTGCCTCATAGCAGGCTTTGTATCCCTGAGCCTACCTTTGTCTGTATCTTTGTCTCTGGCTGCCATACACTCTGAGAACTTCATTTGTTTTACCCTGTTTGTTCCAGCCACTTTCTCAAATTGCTACCATGTCCTCTGCCTTGTGTCCTTAAGTTTGGTCCTCCCATAATTTACACTAATCCTGCAAGATTGTCTGTTGACTAACAGTTTTGTATAACGTCTAGCACACTGTTAATGCTGAATAATGTTTAGTAGACTTAGCAAGGAAAACTCCTGTAACAAACTTGTCGCATCCTACAAAATGTCATATAAATTGGACCTAAAAACAGAATTGTTACACTTTGAGCGCTTAATTTTTTCTTGCACCTTTGCTAACCTTTATTGCTTTTGTTAAAAACAACAATTGATTTGAGATGCAGAGGGCTAGAACTCTGGTGTTAATGTTTCATTTTAAGTCTAATCTGTTACTGATTACAATTAAAGATATTTACAGTATTGAGAGAAATTATTCCAGAGTAATTAATCCAGAATAAAATTGTGCACCTTAATGAATGGGATACAAGTAGGATAATGGAAGTGCATTCTCCTAATGCCTGTAAAGCAGAGCAGATGTCACTAGAGGGTGTCAGAGTGTTTAAAAGTTTTTTTCCCTGGAAAAGAACAGGCAAAGAGACAAATCAGAAATAAATCTAACAGTTTGCAGTGTGGAATTGGGATTCACTGTCTTAGAATAATGAAATTGCTAACGGATTTATTCTGCTGAGGAGCTTCATTTAAAAAAAAAAAATTATCTGAAAAATCATGCTGGCACCTTATACTTGCCTGTAAAAGGACTGCTTTCTGCTGCTCAGTACTTGCGCTGGTGCAAGACAATTGGCAACTGCTAGAACCCTGAGATAGAATTACCGTATTTTTCGTCCTATAGGGTGCACCGGCCCATAGGACGCACCTCGTTTTTTTTGGGGGGGGGAATGAATAAAAAAAAAAATTATTCCCCGCACCCAGCCGCGGCTGCCGCCCCAAGCCTTGCGCACACCTGCCTGAAGCACGGGGCGCCCTCCGGAGGGCTCCCCGTGCTTTGGGCTGCTGCCCGCAAGCCTTGTGAGCCCGCGGGAACTCCCACCGGGCTTGCAAGGCTTGCGGATAGCTTCCTGAAGCCTGGAGAGCGAGAGGGGTCGGTGCGCACCGCTGCCTCTCGCTCTCCAGGCTTCAGCGAAAGCCTGCATTTGCCCCATAGGATGCACATTTCCCCTTCATTTTTGGAGGGGAAAAAGTGCATCCTATGGGGCGAAAAATACGGTACCATTTCTCTGTGGTTTCGTGTTGTTCAGTATGATTCTTCTTTGTCCTCAGCCCTGCGATGTTTGTGGCTAGTGGCTGCTTGATGCTGATAGTTTGGGTCAAGGCCCTAAAGTCTAAACTCATTAAATTATATTTGCCTTCTGGCCTAAGAGACTTGAAGACACAGACTGCTTTCACTTTTCATTATTTTCTTCACTATCTTAGAGGCAAAACATAACCACCATTTTATTTTCAGTGGGCAGAATGTATAAAACCTAAGAGTTTACTGTTGTGCAGGAAGAATATGTGCTGCTATAAATTGTGGAAAATAAAGATGGGTTTTGCAAAATATGTAGGTGAGAAAGATATTCATTCACTAATCTTTATGATTTTTAGGTGGAGCCAGTTATTTTCCAGCTCTTGATCTCTGCCATTCTAGTGATTCATCAAAGAATAAATCTGCCCAGTTACTGCTCCACAGATAAAAGCAGCATTAGATATACTGAGGTAGTTAAACAGGCATATGTATTCAACAGCTGACAGACAGAGTCAGTCTAAAAATGAGTGCATGGTGGTTGGTTATAGACTCTGGAGAGAGTAATGGACTCCAGAGTGATTTGCCTAAATACAGTACTAAATTCCACAACTGCCATCATCCCTGGCCCTTAGTCATGCTTGCTAGGGATCTTGGGGGTTCTGGTTCAGCAACTTCTGGAGGGCCAATAATTCCCCAGCCCTGCCCTATTAGAGCAAATCCAGTTGGAAAAAGAATGGCTTTTTGCAGTTTGGAAAGTGGTGGGATTTAAAAGTGTGGGATGGGTTAATTAATGAGAAGATGTATAAACACCCACAAGCAGATCAGGATGAATGGAGGATGAATGCTTGTTGTACAACTGCCCTGCAAACAAATCTGAATGAATGTTCGGTAAAGACCAGATATACTAATCTGACCTTTATGTGAGCTTTGTGTAATAAGAAAATCAGGAATATTGCTCAATAAACCAGTTGTCTGGACTGTAGAGGTGTTCTGTTTCTTTCTAGAGAAATAATTGCATTTCTCCAGCAACTTGATTGAGTGTTTGAATGCTTGGAAAGCACAGTTCCTCTGTAACAAAAGGTGCTTGCTGCAGGAATGAAATATGGATGGTGCTCAGCTGTTTAGTAAAAGCTGTGCTGTTTGTGCATGGAAACGAAATCTGATAATTGCAGCAGACAAAAGGCTCCAATCTACACATAGCATAATGATTAATCAAGTCCTGCTTAAATTGCAGATACAGAAAGGTTTTGCATTTACAATGCTGTCTCTTATTACAACATAGCGAAATCGGGGTTTTTTAAAGTCCCCAGGCAGAGACTGGAAATATTTCTGAGGACATGCATTCTTGCAATAAATATATGAGCATGCTTTGTTTGATTTCCAGAAATTTCTGCCATATTTTTTTCTAGTCTGTTTCCATAGTGTTGCTGAACATGTATCTTCTGAAAAGTGTGTTGGTCTTTCCATGTTATAACTGAAGACATCTTGCAAATGTGTGTGCTGGCGTCTTTTTTACTTCCTTTTTTTTTTAAGGCAGCATACTTAGAAAGCATATTTAAAACCCCTAATCCTTCTACCATTTTTTGCTTGTGTTGCCTGATGAGGCCACAAGAAAAAAGGGGGACTTGGAGAAGGCCATTTGTGTGGATGTTCTGTTATCTTTCTGTTTTGCCCAGTACAAGGCCATCTAGATTGTCTGAGGCCTAAGGGAGCAAGGCACTCCCTATGCTGAGGGTGACATTGTGCCTCGACACTATGTGAGTGGCATTAAGCATTCCTCTCACGTGAGCACATATTCTATGCAGCAGATTCAGTCCATCCAAGCAGAAAATAATCAGTGCAGGCTGCCTCTTAAAATGAGGCCTTTATCCTGGCAGGCGGCAGAGTGGCTGCCAGGGAAAGGTGATGCCTTGGGACAGAGGCTCTTTCATGCCTCTTCCTTTGAAGAGAGTGGGGAGGGGAGGGGTAATTTTCTGGTCTGTCTTTCTGCCAAGAGGCTACAATGGCTATGCATTAAAGCAATGCCCTGGAGATAAGAGGCCAGCATTGCATATTAAGCGCAAAAGACAGAGAAGTTTAAAATGAAGATTCTAGAGATAGTAAAAATGAAGTGTTGACCATGATTCTGGTGTGATCAGGCAAAGGTTGGATAAGCTTTCCTTTGTGGGGTGAGGGGAGAAGAAAGGCAAGAAAGAAGTCTGCCTTAAATACAGTGGTACCTCAGTTTTCGTCTCGGAAGCCAAACATTTCAGTTTTCGAATGCGCCTCAGAAGTTGAACAGCTTCTGCTGAGTCCCCCCCCCCCAATTTTCTCCATTGACTTTGCAGACCACCCTTTGTGCTTCGGTTGTCAAATGTTTCGGAAATCGAACAGTCTTCCAGAACAGATTGCGTTTGACATACAAAGTGCAGTGGTACCTAAGATTAAGAACTTAATTCGTTCTGGAGGTCTCTTTTTAACCTGAAACCATTCTTAACCTGAGGTACCACTTTAGCTAATGGGGCCTCCCGCTGCCTCTGCGCTGCCACCACTGCGCGATTTCTGCTCTCATCCTGAAGCAAAGTTCTTAACCTGAGGTACTATTTCTGGGTTAGCAGAGTCTGTAACCTGAAACGTCTGTAACCCGAAGTGCCTGTAACCTGAGGTACCATTGTACAGTGGTACCTCTGGTTATGAACGGGATCTGTTCCGGAGGCCCGTTTGCAACATGAGCAGAACGCAACCCGTGTCTGCACATCTGTGGGTTGCGATTCACCGCTTCTGCGCATGTGCGTGACGTCATTTTGCACGTCTGTGCATGCGCAAGAGACGAAACCCGGAAGTAACCCTTTCTGGTACTTCCAGGTCGCTGCGGGACACAAACTAAAAACGCTCAACCCTGAAGCAAAAGTAACATGAGGTATGACTGTACTAGCCTATCTCACAATATATTTCAGTGCTTAGAGTAAGCCTTTTCCTGAGAATTAGGAAAAAGGAGGTCCTGAGCAGTTTGAAACCTAATTGACATATTGCTACTGAGATTTGAGTACCATCTCCTCCCACCCCTTCCTGCTTAATCATACCTGCAAAAGTTGTGTGATGTGCAGCAATAGCCTATTTGCTCTCCCCCACACAGAGATCTGACATGTGGTGTGTTTCCTTGCACAGACTAAACCTGTGGGTTCCTTTCCTTCCTGAGCTTTGTCCCCCCCTTGCCTTATGGACTCTCTTCTTTTTATTTTCCTTAGACTGTAAGTTCATCTGTCATTACCGATGCCGCACCCTTATCCGGCTAGACTGCAGTGGCCCCAGATATGAAGACAGCGAACAGAATGAAGGCAACGAGCAGACAGTAGAAAAAGACACTAACGTGGTAAGAAAATAGCTCTGAGTCATATACTAGGGTTGCCATATGTCTGGAATTTCCAGGACATGACTGGGATTTCAAGGGTGAGAGCACTGTCACAGGAGGATTTTTAAATTAAAAGTCTGGGGTTGTGTTTTTTGTTTTTGGTACGCTGAGGGCACTGGCTGAGCAGCAGTGCTGTCACAAAAGGAAGGGGCAGCCATGGCGCTGTTACTTCTGGCGGCCATGTGTACGTCTCTCCTCCTCCCCTCAGCGGCCTCCAGGCTGGAGCCCCTGCAGGCCCCATGGCCACAGAGCCACTGATGCACCTGGCCTACACCACTTCTCCAGAGGCAGTGGAGGCCAGCCACAGCCTGTGGAAGGCCGGCCTGTACTGCTTCTCCAGAGGTGGCAAAGGCCAACCGCAGCCTGTGGAAGGCCTGCCTGGCTTTCCAGGAGGAGTGCCTAGCCAGCGCCGTTTAAAGAGAGCAGGAGGCCAAAGACAGTGAAGGTAAGAGAGGGGATGGAAGGAGGGGGCGAGGAAGGGTTCAGCGGCAGGGAGGGGGTGATGTGATGGAGATGGTGGGGGGGCCCCCCAAATGTGTGGGGGGGGGGTCCGGATTTTTTGTCTTTGGAATATGGCAACCCTATCATACATGGGGCTGTAAAAATGCAAAGAGCTTCTTTGCACTGAAGAAAATACATCTGAATAGCCTTTACAATGCTTACGCAAATGCTGCAAGTTGTGCCAGCCCAACCATTAGGCATGATGAGGTGACTGTCATAGGCAGCTGATATGGGGTGTCATGAAATAGCAGCAAACTGTTGTGTGTGTATGTATCTATGTCTTCTTTACTGTTGGAGAGATGGAGAAGTTCGAGAATAACTTGGCTGGCCTTGGTACTATGAACCATGGCTTTGGGGTAGGAGAGACACTATTTACTGACTTGGCAAGGCGATTTTTATGTTCATTTGTAACTTTTGTGCCAAATTAACACGCTAGATGTCATTTTGAGGCTGGAATAGCCAGAACTACAAACTATACTTCCTTTCTTTTTATAGTGGGTGAGGAACTTCTTTTGGCTCAAGGGCTGCATTCCCTCCTGTGCAACTTCCCAGGGGCTGTGCACCGCTGGTGGACAGGGCTTAGCAGCAAGAAGTTGGTGGGGCAAGAAATGTGACTTCTCCATTGTACAGTAGGCTATATTCCAGCCATGCAAAATTCAGGCACGGGCACACCCCTCTCCATTCAGACAAGCAAGGTGCATTATTACACTGCAAGGACACATTCCAGCCTAGCAAAAGCACTCAAGGAAGATGCAGAGCAGTGCCAGTGAAGGGCGTGGCCTGTGGCGGGTATGTGGCCAAGTGAGATTTCCAAGGGTCCTGTATTTGGCCCCTGGGCCTGAAGTTCCCCACCTGTGTTCTATAATACCTTTTGTTCTTGGGACTCATAGATTTGCCAGACTTGGTGCGATATTTGTCTGGTGCTCCCCAAAATGTATATAGGAATATGTCTGAAAGGATAGTGTCTGCAGACAAGCTTATTAAAATCAGGGGTCCTTTTTGATGGTTTTCAACTGATAACTAAACATGTTGCAGATTACCCTTCAGATTGCAGCTGCCTGTAATGAGGCAGGAAGAGACATACACACAGAGTTGATTTTTGATGCAGTATACAAGTGTGAAAATCCTAAGATGTTCAGGAGCTCCCTACACTCACTTCTGTTCCTTCACATGGCTGGGTTTTCTCTTATCTTCACTCAAATTTAGCATAGCACTAGGTATATTATAAATTATGGAGGGTTTATCCCTGCCTGTCTTATCTTCTTAAGAGAATTTTGCTGCTGCCATATGTGGGAAGCTTCTGGTACCTCTCGATAAATGCAGCAATCAGCTTTCATTTTCAAAACAAGACAAGATTTAGCAGAAGAAGGGAGGGGTCCACAGATTTCATCATGGTTCTGACAGATCCAATTCAATCCTGTTACTGGCAAAGCTGCTTGCTGCAGCTGGGGCTAGATGCTGCTATCATGTCCCAGGGGCAGGGAGGGCTGAAAGGGCAGGTACTTAGAGATGCAAGGCCATCAGCCCAGCTGGCATTGCTCGTTGCCAATTAACATTTTGCCACGTGCTGGACTAAACATTTCTGCCATGGAACTACATTGCTTAGCAACAGCTTTTGCAAGCTATTCCCAGGACAGACAGAAACAGACAGGCATGCACGTACAAGGAAATTGGGTGGGGGAGGAATCCCTGATTTTTGGCTCAAAGTGTCATCTCTTCAATGTTCTTCCATCTCGTTGACCTCTTAATACAATCATAGAGTTGGAAAGGACCTTGAGATTCATCTAGTCCAACTCCTTGCAATGCATGAATCTCAACTAAAGCATCCATGACAGATGGCAATCCAGCCTCTGCTTAATAACCTCCAATGAAGGAGAATCCACCATCTTCTAAGGGAGTCCGTTCCACTGTTGAACAGCTCTTACCATCAGAAAGTTCTCCCTGATGTTTAGTCAGAATCTTCTTTCTTGTAATTTGGCAAAGGTGTCTTAACATATATTGTTAAGAGATTTCCCTCCCTCACTTATCTGTTATGACCAGAAATGCCTGGAGGTGTGCTATTCATGCTATCTGTTTGGTCTAGAGCAGCAAAGGGGTGGCGAGAGATTACCAGACTTACAGAACTAAATACTTTAAGCAACAAACATTAAAGGATCAAAAATAAAGTTAAACAGGACTAGATTAACTCATGTACTAAATATGTTTAGGCAGTGCTCCATCAACCTGAGAGCTCTTCCGTAGTGAAGATGATCTGAGAAAGTTCCTAGGTGGAGGCCATAGGCTTGTACTTTGTTTTTTAGAATTCTGCTAAACTCAATACATAACAGATATGTTCTCTACATGTGACTGTAGTGATGTCTGCACACGTGGCTCTGGGAAATTTAGAATACTTCTAATCTGGCTAGTATAAGGAACATGGTGATTGAATTTCTGCCTTTCTCTGTGTCTTGAGGTGGAGAATATGTGGCCCTCCAGATATTGTTGTACCCATCACAAATCCTTGAAGGAATACCTTTCTTTAGATAATCCAATGTGCAGTTTACAATCAGAGGAGAGGTCATTCTCATATGCTGTGAAGGTAGCATGGAAGTCCAATGTCAGAGAGGACTTTCTCTGTAAAGGGACTCCCTGCTGGGGGAGATCAGACAGTCCTCTTCCCTGGCCATGTTCCGGTGGAATTTGAAGACCTTTTTATTTGCCCATGCCTTTGAAATAAGATAGTCACTGTAGTCTTTATAATAATCATTTTAGTTCTAGTCCTGTCTAGAACTAATAGGAACACTTCACTCCAAAGTCTTTGTGACAGTCATCTCATAGTGTGACAAATTTCTGTACCCACAAGGCAGAAATCCAGTAAGTTTTATTCTTCCACGCCTAGAGATGTGTGAGGCTTACATGCAGAATTTCTGTCAGCTGCACATCCCTGCCCCTGCCCTCACAAAAGTGGAGCAACCCAACCAAACGGGAAGCTGCCTTTTTGCCTTTTAAATGAAGGTTCTGCGAGACCTACGTCCGAGTAGGTTTACAAATACAGCCGAACAAACCTGCCTATCCTAAACAATATATACAGTATACTTGGAAGGAATTGCCGGGAATGCATACCGCAACCCTTGAAACTTTTATTATTTTTTTTGGCTTTTTTGGGGGGGGTCTGCGAGGTTAAGTTGAGGACGGCTCTAGGGTGTTGCTATTCCGGGAGGACTTGAAGGGCGCGAGGAGAGGAAAGCCAGTAAACGTGACTCCACTTCCCGCGTGGCTGGGTTGGGGATGAAATCACTGCGCGGGCCGCTCCCGCAGAAGAGGGAAAGGGCGGGGCCGAGCTTTTCGCCGGCGACGGGAAGGGGGGTTTCTCCCACGTCAGCCTCCCCTCCCTCCGTCCAATGAGGCGCGCGCGTGCGGAGGCTGTATACGTTTCAATCCCAACGGCTGCCAGGAGAGGGAGGGAGAGGAGGCGTCTCCGCCTCCAAAGGGAGCTCGGGAGTCTGTTGCCACTCGAGCAGCCCTCGCCCGGCAGAAGGCGGGGAACTTCCATGAGGCGGCTCTCGGCCGGCGTGGCTTCAGTGCTTGAAAGAGGGGTTCGCAGGCGACCAACGGAAGCGGGCTGCCCCTTCTAGACGCTGTTTAGGCGTTTATTATCGTTCCCTCCTCCCGTCAGGAGGCAGTTTGTACGGAGAGAAGCCGCGCTGCTCCTCCCCAGCTCTGCCGGGTTTCTGGGCACGCAGACGGCTTGGGTTTATTTGGTCCGCTGGTGTGTGGTCTTCTTGTGAAGGAGCGAGAGGAAGTGGAGGAGAAGCCTAAGCTGGGCATGGGCGAGGGTGACGCGGCGGCCACCACCCCGTCCTTCGAGATGACCTGGAGCAGCACCACCAGCAGCGGCTACTGCAGCCAAGAGGACTCGGACTCCGAGCTAGAGCAGTACTTCACAGCCCGAACCTCCTTCATCCGAAAGCCCCACAAGGAGAAGAAGGTGAGGCAAGCGCCCCCCCCCCCGTCAGTCTCCAGGCGGCTCTAATGCAAAATGCACGGCGCGTACACCTCGCTGTGTGGATGGGATGGAATCCCACGCGGTGTTAGGATCTCCTTCCCAAGCTCCCAAATCCATAGGGGTTGGCGCGGGGAGAGGAAGGAAGGAAGGCATAGTATTTCCGACCAGCCCACTTCTGTCTCTGTCTCACGGCCCCCCACCAAAAAAAAACACACATTAGGTTTTCCATAAACGGAAAGCGGGTGGAAGGTACCTTCGGTCAAACGCGAAACCCGCTGCGGTTAATAACAGTGAGAATGAGTTCCTGTTTGGAACTTCCCTGGAGAGCAGGCTGGAGGGTTGGGAGGAACCGAGCAGGAGAAATCCCTTCATTTTTCTGTCTCCCTGAAGTTAGCTCGAAAACGGAACCAGTTATGTCTGTTAACTGTTTAGGAGCCAAAGACATAGTCGAGAGTACAGGACAGTTGGGGGAGCGGGGACGATTTAGGTTGCATGCAGTAGCATTTGGTTAGGTAGCTGGTTTATGAGTCCAGGGATTGCGGTGAACAGCAGGGAGCACAATTGTGTTATTTGTAGGGTGGGGCTCCAAACCTGAGCACAAACTTACTTTTGAGCAAGGAAAGGAGAAAGTGCTTATGTAGAGTGTTGATGTAGGCAGAGCTTCACTGAGAGGGCATTGAGTGTATTGTTTCTCTCTTTTTCTGACTACTTGTATTTTCCACCATATTAGCATGTGTATGGCAATAAATTGAAAAGGGGTTGAGTTTGGGTTTTTTGCTATTCCATGCTAGCAAAATTGTTGTTCTCTTTCATGTGGTTGCTCCAGATATCATGGGAAAAGAGTCCTTTTGGGAGGAGGGCTAATAGTAATGACAGGTGTGGGATTATGTCTTAAAAGGGGTCTACATCCGGCATCATGGCAGTTTAACAAGCTTCCTTTGAGAATAATGAATGAATGGTCACTTGGGGACAAGATGAGATTACCACATGGAGCTACAATGCGATGACAAGACAGCGGAAAGAACTATCATCCGTTTTAATTTTACATGGGCCAAGCCGTAGTGTGTGTATCAGTGCAAAGACCAACATAGCCAGTTGGTTATAAACTTTTCACTCGTGGGTTTAAGTATGATGAGCTTTGCTTGCGATGATGATATCCTTTATGTGCTGCCACCAAATGAAAGTAACAAAAATGATTCCTCTAGCTTTGGTCTAGTTATCAGGGAGCTGCTTTTGGAGCTGCTTTCTTATTCTCTTGAGTGTTTGGATCAAAATATGTGGTGTCTCACACATTTTAGACTGAGCATCCCAGCTTAAGCAAGGAATCATTCAAAAAACCTTGACCCTTGGTACTGGCAGTGCATGTTGGGGAACTGAAATGTAGCTTATTTATCAAATCCATGCCAATAAGTTGTTTGGGACAATATCTGAAATGGGAACCTGCTTGTTTCATCTGGCAAAGAGCATTGTCCAGAGAGATAAGAGAAAATAAGAGAGATCCCAGAACCAGAAGAACCAGTCCTTAATTCCTTAAAGCTAATTCTAGTAGCCTGATATCTTGCTTTTTATAAAAAGATACAAGCAATTTTGTGATGTTGAAATGCACTTAGCCTTTCTGATAGGATGAAGTGTATACATATGACTGCCTAACAAAGAAGTGAGTGTTCTTGTTAAATTTCCCTTAAAGACATTAGCACTATGAAGATGCAGACTGGCACCATATTAAGAGTGGCTCTCTTTTATTACTATGGAGGAGGGGTGTTGCAGAAAAAGCAGTTCCTTCAAAGCATTTTCTCTTTCTAGCCTTGACTTCATGCTACCAGATGCTCCTTCCCAGTTGCCAGTATGCCAAGAAAAAAAGGCAGCCTAGTTATTATTGTGTAACCAGGAGCAGCTGAGCCTGCCTGAGGATTCAAAGCAAGTGTGGGGGTGGACACCTAGGTGCAAGTTGCATCCAAAGAGTCTGGGCTTGTTGTCTGCAGGGTGACAACTACTGAGCCTTACATAGAGGCTTGTAGAGCCCAAATATAAAGTGTTCTTTTGTAGATGAGGTGCTGTTTTCATTCTGTTTTAGGTCTGAGTGGAATTTTCTTAATTTACTTGGACAGTGAGAAAGGAGTCAGTGAGATCAACAGTTAAATAAGCTCCTCTTCTTGAGGTTTTCATGAGCATGACCAACAGATGATGAAGACAAAGTAGAAGCAGTAGGCATCTTGGGATGCATTGTTGATTAGGAAATGTTAGTCACCTCTGATTAAGTATGATAAAGCAGGGTTGAAAGAGAATTTGAAGAGAATGGTAGGAGGGAGGAATGGAAAGGCATGTGGGAGTTGGCAGATGATCCAAGATACTGATCTAGCAACCCCTCAGACCTGTGATGTGAAATCAGCAACTACAAACCCATGTGTTAAGCATGATGTGGTTTGCAAGGTCTAACAGGGACTGAAGGCCCTTTACCCTTCCATAGCCTTGGTGTGAAGTTTGGTACAGTATTGTAAAGTTCCACCGGTGAGTTTCCACTCAGGTCCAGGGGGAATATATATATCTTTCTGACCTCCACAGGATAGACAAGATGAGTTTATAAACCCTGCAGTGAGCCCCAAAAGTGCAGCTTGACAGGGGATGAATGCACAACTGGAAATGTTCTTTAGCCAAGGGTTGTGACTAATACAGAGTTAACTTTTGCTGAGATCCAATAACTTTAAAGGTCTCAATATGTAAACAATTCATTCTCTCTTCCCCCCCCTCCGCCCCGCCCCCCCCCCATCCAGTGAAAGAGTAAACTGATTTTTTTTTCTTGTTCCCAACTGGTCTGCTGATGGCTTATGCTGTGTCTGTCTTCATGTTCTCCTGGGACACCAGGGAATGCCCGTGTTCATTTATATATGCGGGGAAGGAAGGAGAGACTACCAGGGAGTTGGACAGATAAAAAGTGGCATGTTGACTGTAGCTTATGCTAGTCTTCTAGATAGACATTTGGTATGACCCAACAGGCGTCTTCTTATGCTGCTTATTTTAGTAGGAATTAAGCTCCATGATTCTTTGCTCAACACTGTGGTATCAACAGGGGCAGAACCCTGGAATTGGCATGGATTTTATGTTGCTGGCACTTTTTATGGAAATCTGTTGAACCATGAGGACACTAGAGAAGTGTTGAGAATAGCAGTCATCCTTTAGTTCTAAACCTTAAATCCCTTGACCAATGCAAGTCCCCCCCTCCTTTTTTTTTTCTTTTCTTTTACTTGAGGTTTTGTCTCTTCCTCTCTCTGGCTCCCTTCCTTTCCTGTTCACATGTGGACTGAGTCACTGAGTGCACAGGCCATCTTCGTTGTTGGTTTTTCTTGACATAAAAAGCCACATATGCCACAAAACTGCTCTAAGAAAAGCACAGCAAAAACAAAACAACCCTGGCCACAGCAATGCAGCTAAGAGTCCATATTGGACTGGAATCCAGCAGCTATTCTGAGTTCACTTTTCTAGTGTTAGTGAGTAGGGACTCAGAGGGTTCAGTCTTTGCCGGGCATTTCGTCTTCATGCTGTGCCCCCTGTTTCAGCAAAGAATGCCACAACCTAGCAATCCTGCATCACTCACGCTTGGGGGTTTATGTTCTGTTAATTAACTTCTGAGGTTGTGGTTTTTTCTTTACTCATATGAGAGCACTCCTGAGGTCAGAACTGAAAATGATGATAGCAAAGTCTGCCTTTCTTCATTCTTCATAAAGTAAGCTATTCAACTGCTTTAACATATGGCACAATCAAGTCCATGAATTAGTGTCTTTCTAAATCATGTGTTTTGGAAAGGGTCTAATCTTAAACGGAAGTATGCAGGTGGTAGCAAATCTTATCTAATGAGTCATAATACCAAGCAGAGTGCAGCAGGAGAACTCTCAATGCTTATGTATCTTTTATATTCATAAAAGTTAATAATTCATTCCAGAAAAATTCTAGACAATTGACTTCTGTGGCTTCTGGGTTTTAAAAAATTGCATTGTCAGTAGGCTCACAAGTACCGTTGATGGCTACAGACTTGAAATTAATTTTAAATTATGACTTTAATTTCAGCATTGCTCACCACTTACTGCAGAAAGAGCATATGTTTTTGAAAATACAATTGCAGTTGGGCTATACAAAGGGCCCAATTTCCTTGTGATAGCATCATCCTATTATATCTTTGGTGCTTTTAAATTTTATAATCCTTACTTAATTTATTCTCACAAGAATATGTGGGACAGCTTCTCTGGGGATAACATTCCAAAGATAATGGTGCAATAGCTGAGAATACCTTCTCTTTGGTTATCATCTCCCTTAACTTTAGAGAGAAGAGCACCCGTATAATATCCTGTGGCAAAGACTTCAGTGCATGGACACATTTTAATATAAAGTGGTACTTAAGGTGCCCACAGGTCACAAACCATATAGTGCAGGGGTCAGCAAACTTTTTCAGCAGGGGGCCAGTCCACTGTCCCTCAGACCTTGTGGGGGGGGCGAACTATATTTTTTTTGTGGGGGGGGGGAATGAATGAATTTTTATGCCCCACAAATAACCCAGAGATGCATTTTAAATAAAAGGGCACATTCTACTCTTGTAAAAACACACTGATTCCCGGACTGTCCATGGGTCAGATTTAGAAGGCGATTGGGCCAGATCCGCCCCCCGGGCCTTAGTTTGTCTGTTCTTGGTATCTGTGCCTGAGCACACTAGGTCTGAGGTAACACTGCCCATTAGACAGTGTTGGCTCATGTTTATATATAATATAATGATTGTTAAGCAACTCTGAGGTAGTTAATTCTGAATTGCTTCAGTTACAGTATCCCAGCTGTGATTTATGGCATTTGCACATCATTAGTAAGGTAATGGGTAAAGGGACCCCTGACCATTAGGTCCAGTCGTGGCCGACTCTGGGATTGCGGCGCTCATCTCGCTTTATTAGCCGAGGGAGCCGGTGTACAGCTTCCGGGTCATGTGGTCAGCATGACCAAGCCGCTTCTGGCGAACCAGAGCAGTGCACGAAAACACTTTACCTTCCTGCCAGAGCGGTACCTATTTCTCAACTTGCACTTTGACATGCTTTCGAACTGCTAGGTTGGCAGGAGACATCAAAAAATTGTATACTCTAAATTGTATAATAGGATTGAGTCCTAGAGATGGCTCTTTGTCTTGTAAACAGGATGCCTGTGTCCCAAACTTGACTTGTTTACCTTGTGTGTGTTGGGGGAGCAGGAGCTGCCCTTCCCATCCTATCTAGAGCCATCTTCCCCTTTGTTTGTTCCACCCTTGCAGATTTCCTCTTGCTCTTTTCCACAGGATACAGCAACTTCCCATTTTGTTCCTTGGGTCAAAACTTTATCCATAGGAAATGTTCCCCACCCCAATACACCCAGCTTCCCACAATCCAGGCTTTGCTGGTTTTGTCAGTTTGCATGTAAGCTCCTGTAGAGTGGTGCATGGCAGGTTTAGACAGATTTTTTTTCTGTAGAACTCACTGCTACTGTAATCTTGTGCCTAGTTAACTGATGAGCAGCAAGAAGAGGGTGGCATTGTTTACTTCCTACGAAACATCTACTTGTTGGAGAGGAAACTAGATTAAATAATTTGCTGGCTATTTCCCATTCCCTGGTAAATATAAAATAAATAAAATCCCAATTTTATTCCTTGGGACTTAGTGTGAATGCAAATGTTTTTCCTGCTGCTGTGGGATGTAGCAGTTGGTATAAGACAGCGGAAGAGTTGATTGGGAGAATGCAAGAACATGTAGAGGGCTTAGGATAATTAGTAGTTCTATTTAATCTGTTCTATCCTCTTCATGCCGCCTTATGTCAACCTAGCAGTTCTAAAGCACGCCAAAAGTGTAAGTAGATAAATAGGTACTGCTCCGGCAGGAAGGTAAACGGCATTTTCGTGCACTGCTCTGGTTCGCCAGAAGCGGCTTAGTCATGCTGGCCACATGACCCGGAAAAACTCTCCGGACAAATGCTGGCTCCCTCGGCCTGTAAAGCGAGATGAGCGCCCCAACCCCAGAGTCGTCTGTGACTGGACTTAACTGTCAGGGGTCCTTTACCTTTTTTATGTCAGAAAAAGCTGATATGGAAGTTTTCTAGGGTCTGTTAAGCAGGATCACAATAACAGAGGGAATAGCATGTTGCCCTTAAGCTGAATATGCTGCAAATCTTTCTATATAGCTAGTATGGCAACTCCTTGTTGAAGGGATATGATAAGCAATTTAGCTCTGAAGGATTCATCTATAGCAGAGCTTTTCAAACCTTTCATGTTGGTAACACACTTTTTAGACATGCATAATTTCATGACACAGTAATTCAGTTTTACTAGCAAGGTAAAGATAAAGGGTACCAACCCTGGGAGGAGCATGGAGAGCATTTGCGTGACACATAGTTTGGAAAGCTCTGGTCTTGGAAAACTCTAAAGAAAGTAACTCTTGACATTGGTTCTCCAGCCATAAAGTGGATTGTGGGGATGGGTTAGAAGCTTTTAAAATGCTTGTAAAATATGAATACTACATAAATGAGTGTGCTGACTAGGCAGATGATTTCAACCATGTAAGTAGAGTATCTCCCCAGGACTCTCTTGAAGAAGTAATTCATACAGATTGTGTTGTGAGGCACACTTGTAGCATGGCGCCAATTCTGTTCTTGATTCTGCTTGGGAAAGGAGGCATCCCATCTCTCTTACTTGTTACAATTATTTATATTACACTTTTCAGGATACAAATCCTTCCAAAATTATTTACAAGTACCATCAATGCATATTAACACTCGCACACAGTAATCAAAATTAACAAATACCAAGCCATAAGGATCCTTCCCACAGGGCACCTAGTAGTGGATGACTCCAGCTGAAGCAGGGGCAGACTTCATTTCACCTTTCTTACTCACTTTCCTGGTATCCTTTCCAAAGGCAGTTGGTAGTTTGCCTTGGCAGGCAAAGAAGAGCAGTTGAAACAGAGAAGACTGCAAGCACTTCTCCTCTACTACTCTGTAATATACTACCTATAATAGCTATGGAAGCCATATAAAAGGCATGGATCAAAACAAAACAAAACAAAATTAAATTGACAGAAAAAATTTATAGTGCCGATGATTCTAGCATGTGGAATATCTGCCCTGTACTTTGAACACATGTAGATTTAGAGGGTACATTGTTGTTTTGCAAGCCATGCATTGTGTGAACCAAGTGACAATACATTATTCTGTAATTCACAGTGCTCACTAGTTTTATATGGCACAGAAATGGACTTTGTTTCACCACACCTGTGAATCTGGCTTAGTGGTATGTGACATTGCTTTAGGAGTAAGAAAATTAATGGAAAGAGCCAGCTAAAAGTGCCTGGGTTACAACTACCTGCCTACAGAGAATGGGATGCTTGGAGCTGAAAGTTCATGGTTTAAATCCAGGGGTGGGAAACCTTTTTGGTCCAGATTCCTATCACTCCCTACTCCCCTGGGCAGAACAACCCATCTGTAAATCACTTGAAGTCATTATAGCACCAAATGATTGGTATGCAGGAGGTCCCACCCACCTGTCAAAGTCCATCACACATTGTTTTTAAAATGTTAGGATGTCAGGCATTGGGAACTGCAGTGCAAGGGTTTTGCCAGCCCTGCGCTTGCCAGTGCCAAACATACACCTGGCAAAGCTGCTTTCTGCAGGAATTTGCTGTGCAGTCAAGTTTCCCATGGGAACTTAGTCACTCAATCAATGCAGCTGTTCTGCAGGGATCAGCTGCATCTCTACCTGCCCCACACTTGACATCACATAGGATGTCAGATGTGGGGCAAGTGGCCATGGTTTGGGAAAATGAAATTGGGACCTCTGCCAGGCCAAATTTGGCTCATGGGCTAGAGGTTCCCCACCTCTGTTTTAAACATTGGAAATCAGAAGGATTTTTCCATTTCAGCTAAATGGTAAAATAAGTTGTCTCTAGATTGACCTGCCAGTAGGCAGGCAAGTTGTAATGTCTTGAGCTATCGCACAGCCAGGTTTTCTAGGCCAAGTACCATTCTTCTGCAAGTATTAACTGTACAACTCTAAATTGTAATGCTGAATTTGGCACATATTCACATGAGGTGTGCCCAAAAAATGCCAGTCTATTTTCCTTTGCAAACAATCTCTCAAGCACTTAAATTTCAAGTAAAGGTAAAGGGACCCCTGACCATTAGGTCCAGTCGTGACCGACTCTGGGGTTGCGGCGCTCATCTCGCTTTATTGGCCGAGGGAGCCGGCATACAGCTTCCGGGTCATGTGGCTAGCATGACTAAGCCTCTTCTGGTGAACCAGAGCAGCGCACGGAAACGCCGTTTTGCCTTCCCACCAGAGCGGTACCTATTTATCTACTTGCACTTTGATGTGCTTTCGAACTGCTAGGTTGGCAGGAGCAGGGACCGAGCAATGGGAGCTCACCCCGTTGCGGGGATTCGAACCGCCGACCTTCTTATCGGCAAGTCCTAGGCTCTGTGGTTTAACCCACAGCGCCACCCCCGTCCCTCAAGCCACTTAAATTTCAAAGGGAGAACTAATTCCTGGGAGTTACTCCTGTGGCTTAAGTATTATCAAGCTATTGCAAAATAGAGCCACAAGGTTGCTAACGGGCCATGTGAAGGGCATGCTGTTGCTTAAAGACCAGCACTGGCTCTTGGTTAATTTCTGTACATGATTCAAAGAGATGGTGCTTTTCTTCCAAAACTCCACACAACATGGGCACAGGTTGCCAACACTATATGACCCCACCAACCTGCCTGTGTGCTGTGATCTATCTTGGACACCTTCCTTAGGGTCACACCACCAAATGAGGTAAGACTAGTAGTAATGAGAGCCTCTTACCTGGTGCCTTAACTTAATTATTTTTGAAGCACCAGGCTTTTCTCAGGCTGTTAAGATATGATGAAATCTTAGAACTGCTTTTGATAATTTTATCTTCATGCTTCCTTTTCTTGTTATTGTGATTGATGTTTGTGTTCATTTTCTAATTCACAGTATTTTTTTGAATATACATCTTTATCAATAAAAGATGTCCTGGTTTATTTTTTTAGAAGTAGTATATAAGGTCATATAACAAACATTGTCAGTGACTCACAAATGCATTATTATTGCTTGGCTCCCATGTCTCCAGCTAAAATGATTTGTATTATATTTATACTGTGTAGAGGATTGCATATTGCTTTATTCATAGGTCTCCTCTGTGAAGGAGACCCTGGGAGAATAGGAGCTGATCTCTCCCATTTCCTTTTGCTCATGTGGTTACTCATGCAGTGGGAAAGGAAGTGGTTCCCAGTAATCCCTGGAGATTTCTGATTGGTTTTTGGTGAGCTCATCTGGCATTCCCTACAATCTCCCTCCCCCCACCAAAAAGAGTGATGTCAACAGGAAAAGAGGCTGATGCAACCATGAGCAATTCACTTCTTCTGAAAATCTGAAAGAGAAACTGGTTGTGGGTGTGTATGTAGAAGGGTGCTCATTTTGTGCATGTAATTCTAGAGGTACTGTAGAAGGAAGTTTCTCTTCTGTAGAGGAGCTGCAATGTACATATTAAAGCAAATTTTTTATTGCACAGATTCCTGGCTTTCAGCGGGTTGAGGGCTATACTGTATTAAGTTAGTAATGTCGGGAGTTAATGTCTTTTAAGAAGCTGGCTCTGTTGATCCTTTTGGTTCTGAGAGCCCCATTACCTTTTAATCTCAGTCGGATTGCTGTTTCATGTATTAGCAACGTAAACCATAGTGAGTTTACTTTACGTGGAAACCATTTGGAATTACCACCATGGTGCATAATGCCAAAGTACCTATTTGAGGTAGAGCTAGATCCTTGAGGTGAAACTGTATCTCAATGTAATTCTCCATAATTCAATTTGAAGTACCGTATTTTTCGCCCTATAGGACGCACCGTCCCATAAGGCGCACCTAGTTTTTTGGGGGGGAAATAAAGGAAAAAAATTATTTCCCCCCCCCCCAGGCGCGGGGTTGGGGAAGCCCGAGCTTCCCCCGACCCCAGCCCCCAAACAGGCAGCTCTCTGCAAGCCGTGGGAGCCCAGTGCTGGCTCCCGCTGCTTGCTGAGAGGTCCACGAAGCCTGGACACGCTGAGCTCAGCGCGCGCAGGCTTCAGCATGCAGGCAACTCTCCGCCAGCAGCGGGAGCGCTCCCGCTGCTTGCGGAGAGGTCCGCGAAGCCTGCATTCGCCCCATAGGACGCACACACATTTCCCCTTCATTTTTGGAGGGGAAAAAGTGCGTCCTATAGGGCGAAAAATACGGTAAATGTTTGGAAAAGTGTTGCTTCCGTTTCTGCATGTTTGAGAGTAGATGTTTGGCTCTAAATAGAGAACCCTGGTCTCTGCATTAGTAAAGCAAGTACTTCACAAGAAGGGTGGTTGCCTTTTTGGTGTACTGAAGCAGATTTTTTGTATGGTGGCTTCTCTTCATGACAGAGGACCCTCTATGTGTCCTACCAAAAATCAAAAATTATTTTTGCAATACTGTGAAAGCCAGTGGATACGGCATTCTATTATTCAAAGGAGGGGGGTATCATTGTCTGTAAGAATACTTCTTTCATGCCTTCATTTCAGTGCCGGAGGGGACCCAGTGGGTACAAAGAAAGGCCCTTGCAGGTACATGTGTGCCGCACTGGTAACCCCTATTGTTCTGAATACCTGTTCTTGCAGCTTCTGGGAATTCAGGGTGTGGTTAGATGCTGGAGTTTGCAGGTACAGCATAAGTCTACTTTGTAGCCTTTTTAATGGTAAGAGAATTCTGATCCTTGGGTGTTGCATATTAATCATGGGGCCAATGTACAGTCATGTTTCTGGGGTGGTGTAACACCAAGCAGGCATGGTGTGATTATCAGCCTCTTCTCACACCCACATATGATTTGTTTGCACACAAGGATTTTGTAATCTACCATTCAAAGCTGAGAATGGAAATCAGGAAGTTTTTGTTTCTTGGTATAATGAGTTCATTCAACCCCAAAGCAAGCTAAGGAGTGGTGAGGACTGGCATGTAGAAAGCTTCACCTGAAACCTGTAGTTTCTCTTGACACCACCTCCATAATTTATACAAGGTCTGATCCACTGCACCACTTGATCATTTGTATCTGAACAAATGTTCGTTTAACTTGCCATGAAGGGAAATGAACTATATTTGTGGGATTGCATTGAAAACTAATTCCAGATTACCTGCTCTTCTGCAGGATGAACAGATCGACTGGGACAAGCCAGTTCTGTCCCAAACTGAGATTGAGCAAAGGATAAAAGAATACAACAGTCAGATCAACAGCAACCTCTTCATGAGCTTGGTAAGTTTCAGGAGAGATATAATTCTTAGCCCTTGTATAACTTAGTAAGGTTAAAAGATAATGGACCCGTGGATGGTTGAGTCCAGTTGAATTCGACTATGGAGTGCAGTGCTCATCTCCACTTTTAGGCCGAGGGAGCTGGCATTTGTCTGCAGACAGTTTTTTCAAGTCATGTGGCCAGCATGACTAAACCACTTCTGGCACAATGGGACACAGTGACGGAAGCCAGAGTTCATGGAAACATCATTTACCTTCAAGCCGCAGCAGTACCTATTTATTTCCTTGCGCTGGTATATTTTTGAACTGCTAGGTTGGCAGTTTTACCTGTATAACTTGGTAGCTGAACTTCGGAGGCCTATGCCTGCATTTGCTGTCCCATCATTGTAATCCTTAAAATGAAAACTACTGTATAGCAATCATCGCAAGCATATTCCATCCCTGTTTTGATGGCATCCTGTATTTGTAGAAAAACCCTGTTGATTCCAAGGTTTGTAAGAATTAACTTTGGCTTCTTTGCCCCTCAGAGACACTGACTTGTAGCCTGTTTTTATTCTTTCTTTTACAACCATGTGACCCTCATGCAATGCTTACTGTACTTCTGCTCCTACAGAACAAAGATGGTTCCTACACTGGTTTCATCAAGGTGCAATTAAAGCTGATCCGGCCTGTCTCGGTACCTGCCAATAAGAAGGCGCCCTCTATTCAGGACACCAGGAAGTGCTCCTCACGCAGCCAGGCAGTAAAGCGGCGCACCTCATTCTACCTACCCAAGGACACAATCAAGCACCTGCATTTAATTTCTTGTACACGTGCCAGTGAGGTCATTGAAGCTCTGCTGAAGAAATTCATGGTAGTTGACAATCCCCGCAAGTTTGCCCTCTTTGAGAGAACAGAAAAGGATGACCAAGGTACCTGATCTCCCCCTTCCCAGTTTTTTGAGAAGCCAACATGTAACATATTGCAGACTTCTAAACAGCAGCTTGCCTAGTAACCTGCAGCAAATAAAAATTGGTTCCAGTTGGCCAGGAAAGGAAGGTTTTATCAGATGGGAAGAAGTTCATTTCTTTGCTTAGGTTGTTAAGAGTGCAGTGAACAACTGACATAAGTGTTAATGAGCAAAGAGGCTAGTAAAATTTTGTGGGCCCTTAATTTTTGCACTTACTTGTGAAGCTGATTTATTAATACATTGTCTGAAACCAAGTGATGTAATCTTAGCAATTAGTCCTAGAATAAGAAGAGGTTGAGAGAAAGCAGTCTGTAAATCATACAGAGCAAGTTTGTTCACTTTCTACTGAAGATTCTAAATATAGTTCTGACTTCATTTTTGAAGTTTCTGCTGATGTAGCAGAGAAGCTTTATATAAGGCTATTCTCATTATTGTTAATTATAGGTCTGTATCAGAGTGTGTCTCATCATTTTATGTTGCTGCTGACTGAGGCAGGCTGGAAGGAAGAAAAGCTGAATCTTCCTTACATCCTCTTTTCCTGACCTGTTCCCTGCAGCACTGCTTACTAAAAGAAATGGAAATTGAAAACTAGTGGAATAACAGCACCCTCTGCTGGCAAAAAATAGACTGCTTAAATTAAACAAGGGCCAGTCTGATCTGTCCAGGTGACTGTTATACAGAGTCAGGGTGATTGAGTACTTCATTTAATCCCGCTTCTAATGTTCTTGTGTGTCAGTATATCTCCGCAAGCTTTCTGATGAGGAGCAGCCCCTGCGTCTCCGGCTACTAGCTGGCCCTAGTGAAAAAGCACTGAGCTTTGTCCTGAAGGAAAATGAAACTGGAGAAGTCAATGTGAGTATTTGTGTTTATGGTTTGTCTGAGGTTCCATGTCAAGTTATGTGGAACTGACAAAGCCTATAATATTTGCTATCAAGTTTACTTTTATCTTTATCTCGGTAGATAAAAGAAGGGCACTCATGCTCCTAGTTCCAGTTGCGTGGTTGGCTTTAACTAGTGATGCAGAGTAGAAACTTCTTCCCCACAATTATTTTTCTTACAGAAAACATTACATTTCTAAAAATATATCGTTTAACATAATCAGTGAATACAAATTTGTACTCTGTCAGGAAGTTGTACCTTGAACATACATGGTGCACAGCTCTGTGGGTTTGCAAAAATTAGTAACAGCTGTCAGTGCTACGTTATTTTTCTTTTTTTAAAAATTGGGGTGTGTGGGGATGCAATATGTGCTATTTGTCATCTCTTAAAATATTTACATGCGTTCCAGTAAAAAAAAGCCCTTTTGAGTAAAGCTTTGGTTCAAACATAGCATTTAAACTGAATTAAATTATTCTAGCCTTTCCCCCAATCAAATAGTTGAGTTTTAGGGTTGGAAAAACTTGAAGTCAAACATGCTGAACTGGATGCCAATTAATGCTGGGGATCATAACATCTTTTGATTTAATGTATTTCAGAAAAAAACTACTGCTAATTTATAACTATGAACAAAAACAGCAGCATACAGGCTATCTGTTCTTGTTTCATGTTGACACATGATACATTCTAATAGATGGGAGCTTGAGGGGTTTTTAAGTTAAGGGCTGAACCTTCAGGAAAAAAAAGAATATTCTCTAGAGCATGATTTAAAAATTCAAACATTGTGGCTTGATAACACTCTATTGCCCCATTGAAAATGACCCAAGGACTTAATTGTAGAACAAGACTGACTATAGAGCAGAGCTCTTAAAGGTGATGTTCATGGTAGAAAAAATCTCACATAATGGAATTAATGTGGTAGAACATAGTTCTTGGTCTACTCATAGACGCCGTTGATTAATTAATTCCCTGGGTCAAGAGTGTACAGTGGTGCCTCGCAAGACGAAATTAATTCGTTCTGCGAGTTTTTTCGTTCTACGAGTTTTTTCATCTTGCGAAGCACCGCTGCGTATTGATGGTTTCCCATAGGAATGCATTGGCGGCTAAAAAAAAAAGGCGCAAGACGTTCCGTCTTGCGAAGCAAGCCCATAGGGAAATCCGTCTTGCGAAGCAACTCAGAAAACGAAAAACCCTTTCGTCTTGCGAGTTTTTCATCTTGCGAGGCATTCGTCTTGCGGGGTACCACTGTATAACATGGGAGAATGAATGACAAAAGGATCTGTTCTACACTGTTCATAGGGATGTCTTAGCATTTGCAATAACAAATGCTCACTTTAGGTTAAAATCTTTCCTGAAATCTTGAAAATGCTAGTTATCTGTGCAGTCCTGTTTCAGTATTTTTCTTGAATCTTGGAGCATTGTGAAATCCAGATATACCACCCTTATACACACTCTGGCTATTTTTCTGCCTTGTTCTACATGCATACATCATTGACCCCTTGCACCTCTTGCCACAAGTCTAGGTTCCCTCCTTACCAGTAAAGCTGTGCTTCTACCTGGCGTACCACTGAGCTCACTGTAATTAGTATTAGACTGTAATACTAATACAAGTGCCATCAGCACTGTGGTCACTACTTGCTTTTTCACATTTTTCTGCAGTGGGATGCCTTTAGTATGCCTGAGCTACAGAACTTCCTGCGTATCTTGCAGCGTGAAGAGGAAGAGCATATTCGACAGATCCTGCAGAAATATTCCCATTGCCGCCAAAAGATGCAAGAGGCTCTGGCCACCCGCACACCAGGTTGACGAGGTGCTCCATCCCAGACCCAGCACTCCAGTAAATATAAGATGCCAGATGCAGAGAAGTGGTGAAGCCAAGAAGACTACGAGTGAAGCGATCCTGCGATTGTGTGGGTTGAATGTATCTCTGGAGGGGCGTAGGGTGGGAAAGGGACAACAGGGGTTTGTGAGCCCGTGACTGGTGCATGTGTGTGTGCTCTCCATGGAGTGAGTGGTTAATAGAGATGTTGCATGCATGATGCAATGGGATCAGTTGGGGAAGTAAGGAAGTGCCTGTGGGATGTGTTTGAAGATGAGAATTTGAGTAGCCTTGCTACAGCAGCTACTTTCAAAGTGCCAGGATGCTAATGCCACTTTTATACCGACAGTGTGTCCAAATGAGGTTTATGTGGGCTTGGTGTAAAGATCACTTGAGATTTAACATAAGCAAAATAAATCAAAGTGGCCTCAAATTCTGATGTATTCCCAAGAAGGGAGGTGGCCTTAGCAAGCACCTTCCTTCACAATACCATTTTTGTATTTCTATCAGAATCAAACTTTGAAGGCCCATGGATTGATCTGATATGTTCAATCATGTCTTTATTTGTCAAGATTGATACTGATTCATATAACAGTAAGACTGCTAGCAGAATGGGACTACTTGCCTATATAAACTTTGCTCAGACTATGGTCATACAAAACAATGACAAAAATGTCTGTTGACTCCCATCTCAGATGGATCTGAATGGGATTCAAGAGTAATTGAACCAGAATCAAAAAATGCCAAAGGAAACTCTGATTAGCAGAACCCAAAGAAAAGGTAGAGTTCCTGATTATTTTTCTGATACATAGGAAAGGACATGCAGACCAAAATGCACCATAATTGCAATACAAATAGTATCTAGAAATGATATTTGGACTATGGTTGATTCCGCAGAAAAAAGGACTATAAAAAACAATATAATATAAAATAGTATGGTAAGAGCAGTGATCAAGGACCCCCAAATAACCCATGGAAGAAGGAACAGAGAGACACTTTTTATTGCCCAGACAGAATTTATTAGTCTCTAGTTATTAAAAATCTGAAAACCAGGGATGTAACATCATCAGGATTCAGGTTTCTCTTCTGCTGAAGGCAACCATAGCTTTGGCCACCCTCCTTTATATGTTGCAATCTCTCATAGACATGCATGAGAGGCATTGGTGTATGTCTTGAAAGGCAACCTTGACCTGGCAGGAAATAAAACCTTCTCTGTGTAGTAGTAGAATTTCATTGGTGGAGGGGGTATTTGTACTGCAATAAGTGTTTTGTTCTTTTTAAAGTCCAAAACACTCTGAAACACTCTCCAGACCAGGTATCCAAAGGAAAATGGACCTCCTAGTCTTGGCTGACCCTTCTGGAGAGTAGTTTTTCAAATCAGGACTGTCTTGTTATCTGTCTTGAGAATCCAATGGATTAAAAACCTTGGGGGCTCAAGTTATGAATGGCGCTGCTTGTATACAATTCAATAAAACATTCAGGGGTGAGAAATGCGTGGTGTAATATGTGTTTGAGAACTACTACTATGTTGGGACAATAAGGTCATTCCACAGTCGATAAACTAGAGAAGTATAAGTGGAAAATGCAGTTCTCTCATTAAGACTGTACTCCTGTTCTGTGCTCCTAACTCTGGCCCTTTGCCACCCACCTCTCAGATTTCAACAAGGACATCCAACGGTTGGTATGAAATCAAAACATCCTAGGATGGTTTCAGTTTGGTGTAGATGCCAATGAGAGAATTCTAAAATGCAATCCTTATTTTTCAAAACATTTTTTGTTACTGATTGCCCCTTCTGATACCCAAACTATATTTCAAAGCAAGAAGCAGTTTGTATTAAAACGTAAAGGACCACTGACAGTTAAGTCCAGTCACGATCGACTCTTGGGGTTGCGGCGCTCATCTTGCTTTACTGGCCAAGGGAGCTGATGTTTGTCCACAGACAGTTTTTCCAGGTCATGTGGCCAGCATGAGTAAGCCACTTCTGGTGAAACCAGAGCAACGCACAGAAATGCCCTTTACCTTCCTGCCGGAGGGATACCTATTTATCTACTTGCATTTTCACGTGCTTTCAAACTGCTAGGTTGACAGGAGCTGGGACCGAGCAACAGGAGCTCACCCCGTCGCGGGGATTCGAACCGCTGACCTTCTGATCGGCAAGCCCTAGGCTCAGTTGTTTAGACCACAGCACCACCCGCATCTCTAGTTTGTATTAAGGTGACTATTGGCTCTGGAATTAAAGCAGAATAGGTGACCCCTAAACAGAATGCCTTCCTTAGAACAGAGAGTTGTTGAGCCCTCAAGACCCCACAGGACATCACATGCAGAAGATGTTGATGCAGTTCTGTAAATCCATGTATTGGTTAATAAGGCTTTTATATTCTCCCACAACTGCCTTGGTGCCTGCTTCCAATAATGTTGTCAGGTACATTGGGATCCACAAGCCATTTCATATTATTTATTTCATTTTGCAGATTTATAAACACTTCATAGCCAAAGGTACAATAAGATAAAATATTAAAAGGCACATTCAAAAAAACAACAAAACTTTCTTTTTCATACCTTGCAGTTCAGGCCTAGGCAGGATAGTGTACTGTACTTAACAAATATCATCTGCAAAACAAAAATCCGGTGTGGCCACTGGCTACCAAAGTGGTCTGCTGAAGGCACAGCAGACTGCACATAAACCCCAGAATATTATAGAGACTCCCTAAGGACCAGAGACAGTGTCATCCATACCTCAGTGCCGCAAAGTCCTCAGTCCTTGTCAAATTGTGGCCATACAGTCCCTCTGTACTTAATGGATTGCTCTTTGTCAAGCTTGCGGGTTGGGCGCCATCCTGCTGGCAAAATTATTTTTCAGTCCAATAACGTGAACTAGATTTTTATAGCCAAAGCATGGGTCCTTTTGCCCTTTTGCATGTGATTCTCACAAAACACTTCAATACATCTCCGTTTTCAACAACAGGAAAATGTATGCTGTAAAAGGACTTAAGAGAGTTACCCAGTTCAAGAACAATCCTGAACTGGATTTGTTTGTCCTTACTAGTGATGTCATAGCCAAATCAGGCTACATAGTGTCTTATGAACATCATAGGAGCCTGCTGGATGAGGCCAATGGCCCATCTAGTCCAGCATCTTCTGACAGTGGCCAACCAGATCGCTGTGAGAAACCCATAAGCAGGATTTGTGCTCAAGAGTACTTCCCCGACTCCTGTAGTTTCCAGCTGCTGGTTGGTATTCAAAAGCATTACTGCTTCCAAAATGACATCCAGTTCATTATGTGATTCCCATTTCAGGTTGGTGGTTCATATTATCAAGCTGACAACCCAGTGTAAGAGGGGGAGATGTAAAAGATCAAGGAAAAAATGCCGGTGAACAGGAATTTTTGCATAACTTAGGGTACGAGGGATACATTCTGCCTCTGAAATACAGTGGTAACTCGGGTTACATATGATTCAGGTTACAGACTCCGCTAACCCAGAAATATTACCTCAGGTTAAGAACTTTGCTTCAGGATGAGAACAGAAATCGTGCAGCAGCAGCACGGCAGCAGCAGGAGACCCCATTAGCTAAAGTGGTGCTTAAGGTTAAGAACAGTTTCAGGTTAAGAACAGACCTCCAGAACAAATTAAGTTCTTAACCCAAGGTATCACTGTATACTTTTGGCCTGAAGATCAAAAGAGGTGGATTTTCAGTGCAGCCCTAATAACAGGAGAGAGAGAGGAAGACCGCTGATAATTTTGTTTACGTCTCAGCCTTAAATATATTTTCATGGATGCAGTTTATATTGTTCTGGAAATAGAAATTGGCTTGGATATGCAATTGCTATGAACTTTTAAGTCATTTTTTGCTTCACTTTTCCCCAAACGCTGCATCACACTGCACCTGTTCATTAACATGTTTGTTGGGAATACGTCCCGTTGACTTGAGGTAGGTTTTTCAGCATTGCAGCATGAAAACATATATAAAAATGTAACAGAAATTGGAAGTGTACCAGTGAGGCCATTGAAGCTACAAATAAGTAGGACTGCAAATTTGGGTATTTCTTTGTTAAAATAATTTAATATAGGTAATCTGAATTTCTTGAATGACAGTTTATTTTTACCAGAAAGGTAATTTGTTTGGAAACCAGTTCACATACTGACCTCGCTACTTGCATCAGTCTGCTTGTAGCAGCATTTGCATTAATGGAGGCCAGTCATCCTATTGCCACTTGCTTAGAGGTGTGTCGGAAGTGTAGTTTTGAGCGCTGGATTCTGATGGAAGTATAATAGCTGTCGGTCTCAATCGTCCTATTGAGAACATGGATCCTGCTTCCCCCACCCACTCTCGCCTATACAGGCAGCCCGCTCTCACCTCCACAGGGGAGCGGAAGTTGCGTCACGCCGCAGCCCCGCTACAGAGCGGCGCTTTCGACCTTCTTTTGGAAGCGGACTTCCGGAGGCGGCGGACCTGGAAGTTGCGTAGCCGGGAGAGGGGCGGAGCTTTCCGGTGCGGGGAAGGTGCCGTTGCCAGCAGCCTCCCCGGAGGCACCGGCAGGCTCCTCTCCCTCCCTCCGCTCCCCTTTCCCGGCCATGCGGCCGCTCTGAGCCATGGGCGCCAGCGGCTCCAAGTCCCGGGGCCTCTGGCCCTTCGGCTCGGGCGGGCCGGGCGGCTCCGAGGGGCCGGGCGGAGACCAGGCTCTGGCCCGGGCGCGGGGACTCTGCTCGGCCACCCCCTTCGTCTTCACCCGCCGCGGGTAAGAGCAAAGCCGACTGCTGCTGCCGCCGAGGGAGCCGCGGGAAAGCGAGGGAGGGAGGTCGCCCTGACCGGCCCGTAGACCTTGCAGAGGCGGCGGCAGGACTCCATCTCAACCCTCCCCGGTGCTCGTCCGCTTTCCTAACCCCTGACCCCGGTGCGACGCAGGGACTGGCCAGGCTGGTTCCTTCCCCTTGCGTCCGCCCCATCCGAGTCTCTGCCTCATCCAGTGGACGGAGATGCGGCGCTGACCTTATGCCAGGGGAAGCGGGCTTTTCTTTCCCGCGGGAGAGGCTCCGCCTGGCGCTTCTGGGGACGCTTTCTGAAGCCTTCCTTGCGCCCATGGGTCCCCAACACAAGTTCATGTGCCGCTTGCAGCTCCCCCCACCCGCAGCGGTGCCGGAGTCTTCCTCCTCGCTCTCTCCCTCCCCCTTTCAGAAAGCCTCGTGGGCGCATGTTGCAAGTTCGGTAGTTAAGGGCTCTGCCGGCCTTCTGCTGGTCTCTCTAAGGTTGTGGTGCCCGAAAAGTTTGCCGGGCAAAGGGCGAGATTTTGTTTTCTGCGCGCCACCATGGTGCAAAGAGGTTTCATAGAGGTAGGGGCAATGTTCAGCTACTGAATATTGGCTTCCAGGTAATAGTATCTCCTTGTGCATGCCTCCTGGATTTAGATAAGACTGTCTAACGCTCTGTTTTCCTTGTTGCCTGACATTTGGTTTATAGCACCTCTTTGCTCCAAAGCTCAGCTGATACTGTTTTTATGTAGATGTTGAATTGCATCCTGAAGTATTTGGCAACAACAGACCATTCTGTAAAACCACCTAGGTGTTTTTTGAGAAATTTAGAAAGTTTTTTGGACCAGTTTGTGGGGATAAGCCTAGATTTATTCCGAGCTTGTAAAGTCACTAGCATAGCAAGAAATGTGACAAGCGCATTCTAGTGGCTGGGAAATAGTGCCTCCATTAGGTCCTTTTGCACTATTGTTCCCTTGCCAGCTCTTAAATTAGTAAATTTTCAGCTGTGCCAGAATGCCTGCCTTCTTCCAAAGTAATGACTGGCATCTGTATTTCCATTCTAGCTAGGCAACTGGCCAGATGTTGAATCAAATGCCTTTGTTGGCAGACTGGCTGCAAAATTTCTATATCATGGAAGCAAAGGTGTCATTTTCATTTTGAGTTGCACATTCTTGCTATTTTCTCTTTTCTCGTCGTCGTCCCCCCAATGTATCCTGAGAATTCCTGTGGATTTTCATAGTCTGCTATGAATGTGGCAACACAGCAAAGAAAAAAAGTTACTGAATTCTGAACACTGCTTTGCTGAAGCAGTTGAGTATGTTAGTGAGGAATGTTTAAATTTAGACTTGACAGAATTCCAGTTTCATAAGCTTTGGGCAGTTGTTTAAAAGTGGCAGAAATGCCTTTTTAAGCATTCTGTTGTTGGTCAGGAGCTGTTGGCATTTATGCAGCAGGAGTGATTATCCAATCCTGTCAGCATCTTACCTCCAATAAATATGTTTTATTTATTCAATCATTATGATTAATTATGATTAATTCTAGTTAAATGCCCATTCTGCTTAAGTGCAACCATGACACTTTTCTACGCTTTGGTTTTGCCATGCTATAAACTTGTTTTAAATCAAATGCTCTCTCCCTGAGGAGTATCTGACATCTTGTCACTTCAATAGTTCCACCAAGTGTTTTTCTTTTTACTCTTGGCAAAAATTAGTCAGGTTTGTAAGGTAGTCTTCAATATGTGTCTGCACATACTTCGAAATGTTACTGTGTTAGAGCATCTGTTTTGCATACAGAAGGACCCAGAGTCAATTCCTAAGATCTCCAAGTAGGGCTGGGAAAGATCTCTACCAGAAGCCTTGGAAAGTTGATGCCCGTCATTGTAGATAATATTGAGCTAGACTTGATAGAACACAGCTTTTTATGTTATTACTGGGATGGAATATGATCTCAAGAATCGCCATCTGTTTGATGGGACAACATTTACTATGAGTTTTGTGGAAAAGCTAATTTGTTCTGTGTAAACTATTAGTGCAAGGGTGGGCGACCTGTGGTAATACTGGTTGGGAGAGTAGGTTGATTAGTAGTAGTATGGTTTCTGCTCATTTCAGGCAACCGCCGTGCGGAATTTCCCCTGACAATTAACCTTCTCCTTACTGTAGTGCAAGGGATGAGGAGCTAGCAAATGGGTGGCAGCAACAGCTGCCAGCTAGCTGGCTTGCTACTAGCTCTTAATCGCAGATTTGAAAAGCAGCTGCTTTTGCTTCTTCTGTCTGAAGCTTTTTCTAAATGTTTTTCATTTCTTCGCAGCTCTATGTATTACGATGAGGATGGTGACCTTGCCCATGAGTTTTATGAGGAGACAATAGTCACCAAAAATGGGAGAAAGCGTGCCAAGCTGAAAAGAATCCACAAGAACCTGATACCTCAGGTAACACAATCAGAAGTAAAAGGGAGCTGTTGCAAAGTGGTTTCAAGCTAACACTTGAGGATACTGAGCAACAAGAGAGTCTCTGAGTTTATACCAAGGGTAGCTAACCTGCTGTCTTCCAGCTATTTCTGCATTCCCATCAACCCCAGCCAGTGTAACCACTGGTCAGGCATGATGGGAGCCGTAGAAATCTGGAGGCCCACACGTTGGTCATTCCTATGCGATTCCTTTGAATTTTCATAGAAGTGGTTTTCTACATTGCCAGCTTTATAGTACAGTAGTACCTCGGGTTACAGACGCTTAAGGTTACAGACCCCGCTAACCCAGAAATAGTACCTTGGGTTAAGAACTTTGCTTCAGGATGAGAACAGAAATCGCGCTCTGGCAGCGCGGCGGCAGCAGGAGGCCCCATTAGCTAAAGTGGTGCTTCAGGTTAAGAACAGTTTCAGGTTAAGAATGGACCTCCAGAACGAATTAAGTTCTTAGCCCGAGGTACCACTAGTCTACATTAGACTACAGCAGGGGTGGAGTGGGGGGGGGGCTTTAGGCCCTCCAGATGTTGGACTCCAACTCCCATCAGCCCCTGCCAGTGTGGCCAATGCCAGCTTTATAGTACAGTAGTACCTTGGGTTACAGATGCTTCACGTTACAGACTCCGCTAACACAGAAATAGTACCTTGGGTTAAGAACTTTGCTTCAGGATGAGAACAGAAATTGCACAGCGGCAGCGGGAGGCCCCATTAGCTAAAGTGGTACCTCAGGTTAAGAATAGTTTCAGGTTGAGAACGGACCTCCAGAATGAATTAAGTTCTTAACCCAAGGTACCACTATATTGTCTTCTGAAATACTGGATTTGATTGTTTGTGGGGACACCAGTACCAGCCTTCATCATGTCCAGCAACAATGGTTGTGTCTGTATTGGCCTCTTGAAATCCCTACAAATGCAGTTCTAGGAGTCTTTGTCAACCTTCCCTGGGATTTTTTTTTAATGGTGACAAAACAACCTAATTTTAAAATGCTTGTTCAAGTTCCTGTATGCAGCAACTGTCACATTCTTGAAAGAACATCAGCCACTTTGAATTTCTGTCTTTTGAGCTAGTGATAAAAGACCCAGATGCCTCATTTCTGGAACTGGATTGTAGTAAATATGAGCACTTTCATAACATTCTATATTGGGTTATTGAGGATTTCGTAATGAATGATGGGAACATAATAAATATTTCATTATCGTTTGAAATGATTTTATCCTGCTGTTTTGCAACCTCATGTCAGCTTAGATCAAATACATTAGTCATATTGAACCAAAGTAATTTAAGACAAAGCAATCCGAGTTTTTAATAATAAGATTACATATCATGGCATAAATTAGCAGGCATATGATTTGCAACGTAGGTGAAATTTGTACCCTGTCTGGATTTAGGAGAAGAGAGAGCAGCTCCATGCTTCCTTAGGGAAGCAGTTCCACAACCTTGGGGCACTAATTCTTAGGATGAATTACTGTACATCCACACCTGTGTAGGTGGCCCAAATAGATATTAATACTGCTGTTAGGTACGAATGTTGTTCTTGTAAGATCCCTTCATAGTAGTAAACACCCATGGCCTAGATCCATGGAACTGTGCACTGTGGTCCCAAGAGTTTGAATTTGTGTTTCAAATGGCTTGAGGGAGTATCTGCTGTTGGAAGAGGAAAAATCAAACATTTCATTGGGTATGTCTAAAGTAGCTCATTGAGTCTCAGCCCCTGCTGAAATCATGGGTAGAGTTTGCCCAATCAGTTTATGGTGAGAATGAGAGGAGGCTAAAAAGGCAAGCCTTACTGAACGTGAACTGATGTGTTGGGAGGCTTGTGGAACTGCTTCTGGTTAAAATCAGTGCAAAATACTGGTGACTATAGCTGTGTAAATGAGCAGAGGAGAAAATAACAGCTACTAGTGGATAAGAAAGCTGCAGTTGTAATGGACAGTGTTTTGCATCAACAACAAAAATTCAGATTCTTGGGAGTCACAAGGTTCCCTATCATTATAGAGAAGGCAAGGCAGCACTGCCTCAAATTTTAGTCAGAAAGTAATATGGCTTGTGATGACTTGGTAAAATTGTAGATGACAATGGTATATGGTAGAATTTCATGCTGGAAACATGATGTGTAAAGTTCTGTTGGTTCTGGGCTCACTTGAATGAAACTCTTAATGATGATCCAGCACTTGAGAAGAGAAGGATAAAGAAGGCTTGTTCTTCTGTTGTCTGTCCTGTATGTGGACACTGCTTCCTTGGGGGTTTTTAAGCAGAAATTGGATGGCCATCTGTCTTGGATGCTTTAGTTGAGATTCCGGCATTGCAGGGGGTTGGACTAGATGACCCTCGGGGTCACTTCCAACTCTTCAGTTCTATGATTCTGTGCCTATCTCAAGAGCTTCTGACACCTTTTCTTGAGCACTACAATCCTGAAGATAAGGAAAAAGGTATAGAAGTAAGTGTAAAATCTTCACTGTAGATGTACCTAAGCATGGGGAGTGTGGAGGGTCAGATATGGCTGTCATAACCTGGGTTTGATTTTGCCTTGACAAAAGGTTACTCTTCTGTCCGTCCTGATTGTAGACCCATTGACCAGCTTGATTCTGTCTTGTAACTAGCACACCAGGGAACGTTGTTGGGTATGCCTATAGTTCAATGGAAAATACAAGTCTGGTTATCTGGTGCTATTTATAGCCACTAACTATAAAAACCTTCCTGTGGCTACTGTTTCTATAAGCATCATTGGGGGGGGGGTTCTTTGCTAATGCTTTTATATTATGACTTCTAGAGGCTTCCATAACATCTTGCATTTGCCATTTTTCAAATAAAAGTAGTGATGAAATATTTTCACTTCTGCACTGTGGCTCTCAATATTGCTTGTGGCGTATAATTCTCTTGAGAAGTGCTGGACCAAGTTTGTCAAATACCACTAATGCATGACCAGTTAGTTTTATGAGGCAGTACTTGGAGGTAGCATACCTTCCAATCAATTTATTGTTGGAAGAATCTGAATGCAGCCAGCGTGTCCTAGATTACCACATCTTGACTTAATAAATTGAGATATGAACAAGCGTTTGCATGTTTGCACAAATCTGCTTTATTCCTCCTTCATGCAAGAAGGCAAACAAGCCAGCAGGCCATTGTTAAACATAGCTTCCTGTTAAATGTCCAAACTGGGAAGTGTTGATTAATGGTTTCCAGTGAAGCCAACTTTAAACCTTCATCTCCTGACCTATCTGTAAGCTATGGTTTACTGCAGCTTCTTGGCTTGTTTGTCTGCTTGTGCACATGGAGGGACAAGGCAGATATATGAAGCTTGTTAGTATCTTCAAGATGTGATTATCCAAGGTTTTTCACTTGGCCAAATTCATATAAACTCACTTATTAGTCTTGCTTTAATCAGATGAGTTTACTTTGTAGTCCATTGGAAGCTTGGCGACTTTCTCCATTCCATTAGCATTCAGCAAGAATGGAAAACATCTGAATTACTTAAGGCCAAAGTAGATGGCAGCGTGAAAGATGATTGGTGGCAGGTTAAATTGAGTAAATGCCGTGATTCTGAGAAGGGGGGATTATTAAAAAAATCTCCCCTGAATGCTTTTCTGCTCAAATCTCTCCTCTCCCCCCCCTCCCCAGCTGCTGTTTAACCTGCAGGACAAAACCTATATAGGGACCTAATAACTTTGCAGTGGGAAGGAGCTTCCGTTGGAAAATGGCATGGTGGGCAAGAGTTGAACATAAACACCTAATAAAGCAAAAAACATTAACTTCCTTCTCACAAACACATTTAAAAGGCCATAGAATGTTTAATTGGCCAAAGGCCTGCTTAAAGAGAAATGTTTTTGCCTGGCGACTGAAGATACGTATTGAAGGTGCCAGGCGAACCTTCCCAGGGAGAGCATTCCAAAAATGGGGAGCCACTGCAGAAAAGGCTGCGTTCTCATGTTGCTGCCCTCTGAGCCCCTTGTGGAGGGAGCACACAAAGAAAACCTCAGGTGATGATTGCAGGGTCCAGGTCAGTTCATATGGAGGGAGACGGTCCTTGAGGTATTGAAGTAACTGGCCGTACATTTCCAGCTCATGCAGTTTTCTGATCCTTTATCTCAATTTGTTCCTGTCTAGTTTCTAGATAGAGTTCATACCCATGACCTAACACAAATAGCCCAGTTGCTTTGGTAAGGCTTTTGGGCCATTAAGCAAGGAACTGTATTAACTCGACTGGCACCATGTCCCTTTATTCCACATCATTTTTAGCCTGATTTCCAAGTGGCATTATCTCATCCTTGTTGCATCTTTCTCTTTACAGGGCATAGTGAAACTGGAGCACCCTCGGATACATGTGGACTTCCCTGTTATCATCTGTGAGGTCTGAGCCATGGAGGGCAGTGTGAACTGTCAGTGTGTGCTATCAAGGCACCTTACTTGCCCAGTTTTACTGTACCTCACGTAAACCAAGCTAGGCAGCCACGTCTCCCTTCAGAGTGATGGATCAAGAGCACAGACGCATGGTTAGCTTTGAAGCTTGTCTGCTAGGATGAGGCGGCAACGGCTACGGCACTGACGGCATCATGGGATCGTATAATCAGGAATAGCATTGGCTAGGAATGTGTGTTGGTAGGACCTGTGTCACATGAGATGTTTGGCCTTGTTTAGTGACCTGCTCAAAAAAAATCCCCCTTGCTGAATTGAGTAAAATCCCTTTATCAGCCTTAGGTGGCAACAGATTTCAAGTGTCTTGAGACCACGGAGAACCGACCTGCACCTTTTTCTGACCAGGTGGCCTGCTTTCTGAGTTCCCCATCAGTATTCTTTAAATGCTGACAACGAAGTTTCTGTTTATATGCTGTATATGAGAGTAAAGGTGAGTGGTAAGCGGCTTGTGCTTCTCCACCCCTTTCCTCAACGTAACATAACTGAATAACCTAATGCTGTACTGTACTTGGAGGGGTGGAGGATGATAACAGAGCTGAACCTAACAGAGTTGTCCAAGGCAGGGTTCCCTATTGAAACAGACTGATGTGCAAGCCTTGCTCCCCCCTCTCTCTAATATCTTCCTAGTGAGTTGCACTATTTCCTTTGCAGGCAGTGTCTTTTTCAACTTCACTGCTTGGAAAATTCCACTGACTTCTTCCTATGCTGTGGCACATCAGTAGAGGCTGTTGGCAGCAGCAGCAGCAGCATCTGAGCTTGCAGTTTTCCTGTGGAGCCTTACCAAACAGGCCACCTCTTAGAAGGCGTTTGTCGACAGGTTCTGGTTTCATTCCAAAGTAGACTTCCTTCTTGTGAATCTGCATCTTGTGACTGGGTTGTATTCAACCGGCTTTTACATGGGAGTATTCCCCTTAAAATTAATAGACCATGGTAAATTGGTCATGGTAATTAATTTCAGTGGGTCTACTCTGAGTAATAAGTGGAGAGTGCAAGGCAGATTGCCATTTCCCTCCCCACTCCATTCTTACTTCTGACATTTCTCTCTCTCTCAATTAAAACAGAAATGGGTAACACTGTCCTTTTAATCCTTAGTTTTTGCTGTTGGCACTAAGGCAACTTACGTTGCTTTGATCAAAATGTTTACCAACCTGATTGTATGCTTCCCCTGCCCCTTTCCTCCAAAGGAGAAAAAAACAAAACAATAATGTACTGTGATCTTCCTTTGACAGTCTCCTTGACTCTTTGGATTGGGCCAGGTATTGCCTGATATGGGAGAATGCAGCACACTTTAAAGGAAGGCTACGTGCTTTGGGAGGGCTCTACCCTTTCCCCCAATGTATGAATGTGAAATGTTTGGTTTGTAGGGCCACTTCCCAAACTTGACTTGAGTACCACTGGTAGCTCTATGTGCTGAAGTGGTACACCTGCCTCTCCTTCCCAAGTTTTTGCTTCTAAGATTTAGAGCTACCTGCTGCTGAAAACTGAACAGGCAAAACCCTGTCAGAGGCACTCTTTATCTTTTGAAGACGGTTTCATATGCAATGCCTGCCTGCCTGCCTTTTCTGCCAACTCTCAGAATTTATATAAAGCTTTAAAACCGAATTGTGGGCGAGTTAGCTGTAAGAGTTGGTTCATTGCACAGCATATTTTCCTTCCCGGAGCATGTCATTGCCTTTCTGAGCACTTCAGGCATTTGCTACCTCAAGGTTTAGTTTAAATTTGCTGGTGCAAAGCTGTGGCTGCCAGCAGCATCAATAAGTTTGTGTCATCTCTGCACCTACATGGGAATCCTTTTTAAGCACTACGAATCAGGTTAGAAACAGGGTGGAGTTTAAGTGGCAATGTTGACTGAGCTCTCTATTCAGTGACTGTCACATTTGCCTCGCTGTCACCCTTTCAACTGTATGTCGAGGGTTGTATGTTAGGATTGTTCCTTAGGGTACAGAGCAGTTGCAGCTGCTCTTCCATGCAGAACTTGTGTATTACTATACAGGTGTAGAACTATACAGTTAACCATAAAAGGGCAAGAGCATAAACTGTTGGCATTGGCCCCGTGTCATAGTTCCATCCTCCATCTTCATGTGTCACTTATCTTTTGGTTGAATCTCATTTGGGTAATGATGGGAAGCTGGCATCTTTATCCTTCATTGGGGAAGGGAGTGTCCACTACCAAAACAAGAGCATCCCAGGGGTGGAGGTGTGTTTGCAACACTCATTGGAAAGCAAAGCTCTGTCTCTGCATTATTGTGCTTAACGAGTTGCAGGCTGAAATCAGTGGGAGGAGACTTCCTTATTCTTGAACTGTATAGTTGACAACAGATATCAAGCCTGCCGTTTAGAAGTTTTGCCCCACAGATAGTTCAGAAGAAGCACTTTGCTGTATGTGAGGGTTGTTTGTTGCATCTTCACACTAGAGAGTTTTCTCTGTTACATGGGACTTGATAGTCATGAGAGATGACTATCAAGAGAGGAGTGAAAGGCTCGGTGGTGACACCCTTTGCAATTTCCTAAAATACCCAATTTATGTTATTTCATTATCTGTCTTGGTTTTGAGCAAGCAAATACCCTGTGGTCAGAAAAGAACTGTGCAATGTTGGCTTTCATTTCCCCCGCCACTTATAGTGCTTATATCCCTCCTGCTGGGGACCCAGAGAAAGCTTCATTTCTGCCTCGCTTGAAATTTCTCCTACGATGTAGCAGACTCCCTGGAGCTACCGGCAGCTGCTTTCAATCCATTTCTCTAAAAGGCTGGCTTGCCCACTGAGACTGTAGCTGTGCAGTTAAGACTTCCTGGATTTTATAATCCTACCAATACTGTCCCTCTCATTGTGCTTTCTGGCAGCCCCATTTCTCTTGAGAGTGGCAGCTGTTGTCAGGCTCGGGGAAGACGGCTTTATACAGGATGCTGATAATGTGAAAGTTGGTGTAAATAAAATATATATATTATCACTATTGTTGGAGCAAGCAAAAAGTTCTGTTTCCTTTTTTATTACTCTTCTGTGCATATGTGGTTGTGTAGAAGACCCGAACCCACTAGCACTACACTTCCTGCTCCTATAGCATACGGATAGGAACCCTGAAGGCAAATGTGTAAAATATTTATGGTTTGTTTCTCTGCCTTGAAGTGCATTTGTTGAATTTTGTTAAATTTCAATAAAATTATTTGTAAGTCCCAGAACTTTACTTTCTGTTTCTGATTGTCAATTGGTAGTGGATCATCACCCATTAAAATGAAGGGACTGGTAGGCCCTGTTGATTCTAAATGAAAGTAAATCTCTTCTGTCTTTGTGCTGCTCTGCTAAGCAAGCTACCTTAAGGCACCCTGCTAATCTTGCCTAATGCTTGACCTTATTTGTCTGAAAACCATCATTCTTAAATGGTTAGGTTTGTGGCTTGTGGCCTAAATGCATTTCAGACTATGAACTGATTTTTCTAACATTGTCTCTTGACTGATTTGGAGGTTAAGTTCAAGCCATTGAGTTATGCTTAGAACTCAGTTTGTAAATAGAGCAGCTAGCTGTAGCTTAGTCCTCCTACAGCATCTCTGCAAATTTAAGCTTATCTCCTTATCAAGCTTTACACAACTGTGCTGCCATTGCATAAGGCTACAAAGCCAAGTGCAGCTGCTTCTACTCTCATTCCAGATACAAATGTCCACCTACAGTCATTCCATTTGGAGTACTGATGGACAAATCGATCTTATTTCTGGTGTCTCAATTTTTCACCCATAAACCCATTCTAAATCTGCAAATTTGTAAAATTCATTTTAAAATGTTTTTATCTCAATGTACACATTTCTGAATGTATTTACTCTTAAAATATATATTTTTTTACACATTTTAGTACATTTCTTGAGTTGAGAACTGTATCCCAGAGAAATGGGAAATCTGAAGGGATTATTATGTTCCAATAAGTGTATTTGTTCGTGAGGTGCAAATTAGGTCAGTTTGCTTAAAAATGAGGACCAAACAATTTTCCTTCCCTGACTTGGAGTAACTAATTACTGATCTCAGTTGGAATGATTTTCTATAGAAAGTAATTATTATCAATTGATTATACCAAAACATTGATTAATTGAAGTCCATTCACAAACCTTGGCTATCACTTGTTGATTGCTGCAGTCTGAAGTTGCTCTCAGTAGTTTGCAGAAAATTGAGTCCCACCACCCAAAATAAACAAAATAAACTTGTAAACCTAAACAGTTCATAGATATATCTGTCTATTTGATCCAAACATGTCTGTAGGATGTAATGGTAGGCATACAGTAAAAAGAGTTATGTGACAAGTATGTAGAGTAGAGTCTAGTAGTCTACAAAAGCTTATGTCACAATAAATTTGTTAGTCTTTAAGATGCCACAGGATTCTTTGTGTTTGTTGCAACAGGCAAATACCCTTCTGGAACTTCTTAGGCACACTGTATATGCCATATAATCAATATGATCTGTTGAAATATGGAGGCAATCTTATTTTTGATGGAATTCAAAGAGATCTGGTTTCAAGGTCTTTCAGTCTACTGCTGTGGAAGGTAATTGCTTGGAATTGTAATACGTATGTGGACAAATTCAAAACTTTATTCATGGTAGTGTACAATAGTTTGTACCATTAGAATCTGAATTAGAGTAGGTAGGGTGAAAATCAATAAATACTATTATATCAATGATGGGCCCATAACATCCATAAAATGGCACTAAATATCTCTGTAGACATACTGAAATTGAAAACCATGAAATGCTGAAATACAGCTAGATAGAAATTTGTCAGTACTTAAACAAAAGGCCTTAACAATTTTCAATAAGGGTTTCAACTATGTACTCTGAAATTGTGATTTTGAAATGGGAAGAGAAAAATAATGAGTCATGTTAAAACTATGAGGAATGGATGTTTGATAAACACACAAATATTTTAGGTACCTTCTAAGAGCCTAAGAGATAGGGGTAGAAGTTAACATTGACAATGAAAGTTAAGACCTGCAATTCATCAGATGTTCATGTTTTTAGCTGTGAGGGTAGTGGGTAATTGGAACTGCTGTGTTCTCAGGCCAGGAAGCGTAATATATCAGATAAGCTGCAGCAGTGTAGACCCTGCCACTTCTTTTGTTTTTGCACTGATAAGTATTTATGCTGAATTATTTAATTCTTATGACTGATCACATCACATCACATCACAGAAGATAAAAAAAAACCTACTATGCTAAATCTGGAGACACCTACAGAGCATTTGTCAAAGCTGCTCCTATAAATGAACCAGAGGGTCGCAGTTCGATATTTTGAAACTAACCAAACCAGTGCTAATGATTAACTAAAATTCTGAAAGGCCGGAAGTAATAAATTGTGACTTGAAGCTGCCTTAAATGGAAGCCTGTGGACCAGAGTGCCCTTTGGCCATTCATTTGGTAATGAATGCCACTAGTTGCTTTCACACAATGAAACCGCACATATTCCTGGATCCTGACAAATAGGAATGTAATTCCAAACTCTCTTTCTATTGTATCTCACACCTTAATCATTAGGGTTCCTAGAGCAGCATCTGACCTATTCCAGTAAGGGTTCCTTAGACTTGGTATCACATCATGACAGTAAACAGCATGCTAACTTAGAACTGCTTCCAGTATTGTGTGTTGTTTCCTATGGTTCATCTTCGTAATGTCAGTCTGACAGATGGATACACTTACAAGCTAGTATGCCAATCTGTTTTATGAGACACTTCCTCTGGGAATGTGAACTCCGTATAGGAAACTGAATCTTCCATATAGTTCATCATGTGCGGCAAATGCACTTGCCTATTCCAAGTACATACAGAAAAGCAGCTGCGTATTCATTTGTCACCCATCAACTGCAAAAGGATTTGTGCAGTTTCCATGCTTGTGGGATGTCTGTGCTTTTAATAAATCCCTTTGGGGAGATGATTTGTGAAAGCGTCTGCAAGCATGAAAAATTAAACATTTGAAATGGCAGCGTGTTATGCTCAAATGCTGCTGCTGCCCATGAGGGGGCAGTCTTCAGCTGCTTTGAGTGTCCTCTTCCCACTTCAAACAGCCCTGGCTGCTGTTAGGATTTTTAGTTTAATTTCTGGGTTATGGGAAGGAGTGAGGATTGTGGCTTGGCCCCCATTTAGCCTAGACAATGAGCGATTTGTTCCAACTTTGCTGTGTCCTGTGGTATTTCACCCTCTGCTGAGAGGTTTCCTTGGAATTGTGTAATATGACCAGCTTCTGCTAACCAAACCCATCAGTTTCTGGCTGCTGTGGCCATGGCAGCTCTATAATCAAGTTGTGGGCTCTCAAGAGCAAAACGCGGTGATCATCAGGAGAGAACTCTTGTAAAAAAACCTGAAGTGCCTTCTAAGTTACTGCAATGGTGATAGAAAGCTTTTTCATAGAATCATAGAGTTGGAAGAGACCACAAGGGCCATCGAGTCCAACCCTCTGCCAAGCAGGAAACACCATCAGAGCACTCCTGACATATGGTTGTCAAGCCTCTGCTTAAAGACCTCCAAAGAAGGAGACTCCACCATACTCCTTGGCAGCAAATTCCACTGTCGAACAGCTCTTACTGTCAGGAGGTTCTTCCTAATGTTTGGGTGGAAACTTCTTTCTTGTAGTTTGGATCCATTGCTCCGTGTCCGCTTCTCTGGAGCAGCAGAAAACAACCTTTCTCCCTCCTCTATGTGACATCCTTTTATATATTTGAACATGGCTATCATATCACCCCTTAACCTCCTCTTCTCCAGGCTAAACATGCCCAGCTCCCTTAGCCGTTCCTCATAAGGCATCGTTTCCAGGCCTTTGACCATTTTGGTTGCCCTCCTCTGGACAGGTTCCAGTTTGTCAGTGTCCTTGTTGAACTGTGGTGCCCAGAACTGGACACAGTACTGCAGGTGAGGTCTGACCAGAGCAGAATACAGTGGCACTATTACTTCCCTTGATTAGATGCTATACTCCTATTGATGCAGCCCAGAATTGCATTGGCTTTTTTAGCTGCCGCGTCACACTGTTGGCTCATGTCAAGTTTGTGGTCAACCAAGACTCCTAGATCCTTTTCACATGTACTGCTCTCAAGCCAGGTGTCACCCATCTTGTATTTGTGCCTCTCATTTTTTTTGCCCAAGTTCAATACTTTACATTTCTCCCTGTTAAAGTTCATCTTGTTTGTTTTGGCTCAGTTCTCTAATCTGTCAAGGTCGTTTTGAAGTGTGATCCTGTCCTCTGGGGTGTTAGCCACCCCTCCCAGTTTGGTGTCATCTGCAAATTTGATGAGTATGCCCTTGAGTCCATCATCCAAGTCGTTGATAAAGATGTTGAATAAGACCGGGCCCAAGACAGAACCCTGTGGCACCCCACTAGTCACTCTTCTCCAGGATGAAGAGGAACCATTGATGAGCACCCTTTGGGTTTGGTCAGTCAGCCAGTTACAAATCCACTGAGTGGTAGCATAGTCAAGACCGCATTTTACCAGCTTCTTTACAAGAATATCATGGGGCACCTTGTCAAATGCCTTGCTGAAATCAAGGTAGGCTACATCCACTGCGTTCCCTTCATCTACCAGGCTTGTAATTCTGTCAAAAAATGAGATCAGGTTAGTCTGACATGACTTATTTTTCAGCAATCCATGCTGACTATTGATGATCACAGCATTCCTTTCTAGGTGCTCACAGACTGTTTGCTTAATGATCTGCTCCAGAATCTTCCCTGGTATTGATGTCAGACTGACTGGGCGGTAATTATTTGGGTCCTCTCTTTTCCCCTTTTTGAAAATAGGGACAACATTTGCCCTCCTCCAGTCTGCCGGGACTTCGCCTGTTCTCCAGGAATTCTCAAAGATGACTGCCAGTGGTTCTGAGATCACATCTGTCAGTTCTTTTAATACTCTTGGATGCAGTTCATCTGGCCCTGGAGACTTGAATACATCTAAACTAGCCAAGTATTCTTGTACTATCTCCTTAGTTGTTCTGGGCTGTGTTTCCTCTACTGAATCATTTGCTCCAAATTCTTCAGGTCGGACATTGTTTTCTTTCTCGGAGAAGACTGAGGCAAAGAAGTAATTGAGGAGTTCAGCCCTTTCTGTGTCCCCTGTTTGCATTTCACCATCTTCTCCTCTGAGTGACCCCACTGTTTCTTTGTTCTTCCTTTTGCTACGAACATACCCATAAAAGCCTTTTTTGTTGCTTTTAACCTCTCTAGCAAGCCTGAGTTCATTCTGTGCTTTAGCTTTTCTGACTTTGTGTCTACACGCGCTGGTTATTTGTTTGAATTCCTCTTTGGTGGTTTCCCCCCTTTTCCATTTTTTGTACACATCCTTTTTTAATCTTAACTCAGTTAAAAGTTCTTTAGATAGCCACCCTGGCTTCTTTAGGCACCTTCCATGTTTCTGTCTCATTGGTATTGCCTGAAGTTGTGCTTTTACTATCTCCCTCTTAACAAACTCCCAGCCATCATGAACTCCCTTTCCTTTTAGTATTACTGTCCATGGGATCTCACCCAGCACTTCCCTAAGTTTTATGAAGTCGGCTTTCTTAAAGTCAAGAAATTGAGTCCTAGTATGCTTGGCTGCTCCTTTCCGCTGTATAGTAAACTTCACAAGAGCATGATCACTCGTGCCTAATGATCCTTCCACTTCTACCCCAATAACCAGGTCATCAACATTGGTTAGGACCAGATCTAAAATGGCTGTTCCTCTTGTTGCTTCTCCCACTTTCTGGACAATGAAGTTGTCTGCAAGGCCAGTGAGGAATCTGTTTGACCTTATGCTCTTGGCTGAGTTTGACATCCAACAAATATCCGGGTAATTGAAGTCCCCCATTACTACTATCTCCCTTCCTTTTGCATCCTTGGCCATCTGTTCCAGGAAGGCATCATCTATGTCCTTCGTTTGGCTTGGGGATCTATAGTAAACTCCCACAATGAGGTCACTGTTATTCTTCTCTCCCTTAATTTTGACCCAAATGCTCTCACTTTGGCTTTGAGGTTCTAAATCTTGGATCTCTTCACAGGTGTACACATCACTGACATATAACGCCACTCCTCCTCCTTTCTTGTCTTGTCTGTTTCTCTGAAATAGATTGTATCCCTCCATTATTACATTCCAATCGTGGGACCTATCCCACCAGGTTTCAGTGATGCCTATTATGTCATATTTAGTTTGCTGTACCAAGAGCTCAAGCTCATCTTGTTTATTTCCCATGCTTTGCGCATTAGTGTACAGCCATTGAAGTCCATTAATCATTCCCCTGTGTCTCTTATTTAAGTATTTTTATTTTGCCCGGCACCTCGACCTGGTTTGTTGAGGTCGCTTCTATTCTGCTGTGTCATTAATCATTAGCCAGAGGCCTATTTAGGTTTCAGTAGCCCAGCAAAATGTTCCTTTTTTTGGTGTGAGCCAAAGAGACAAAAGTCAGAACTCCTTTTTATTATCATTACTTTAATATTTTTGCACAAGCGTTTACATTTAAAGAGGATTATTCTTCAAGCAGACAGCACTTGTTTCTTGACAATATAGAAAGCAATGTTTGTGCAAAGTCAGTTTAAGAGGACAGTCTAACTTCAAAACATTTGCTATGATTTACTATGAGTAAGCTTAACAGCACTCCTCTATCAGCACCATTACTAATACATGAGTGACTCATCTTTCCTCCAAGCTGTTTAAAGTGGCATTTATTAGTGACTGGTACAAAGAAACCCAGGGAGTTTCATGGCTGAGAGGGGATTTGAACCCTGGTCTCTCATCTCCCAGTCCACCATAATAGCCACTGCACCACACAGGTTTCCTCTATAGCAGGCACGTCCAATTTCCAAGAGACTGCAATCTACTCCCACTATAAGAAAAAACTATCTGAAGAAGTGTGCATGCACACGAAAGCTTATACCAAGAATAAACTTAGTTGATATCTAAGGTGCTACTGGACAATTTTTTTATATATTTCGACTGTGTCAGGCCAACACAGCTACCTACCTGAATATAAAGAAACTGGCAGTGATCTACCCATTGGCTTGACCAGAGTTGTTACCAGGGACATCCCTCAATCAACCCGTAGGTCGCTGGTTGGACATCCCTGCTCTATAGAGATGCAATGTTTATCTTAATTTCTTATCTTAATTTCTTTTGATAAGTTGAAAAGGTGACCCTGGTTGTTATTTAAAAGTATATAACTTAATGCACCATTTACAAGTTTATGGGTGACAAAACACTTTTAAGAGGAATTCCTTTCACATACCTGCTGGGACATATAAATGCATTATCTAAAAACAAAGGGTTCTTCTTTCTTCAGAACTATTTATATGTAAATATATGCATATTTAAATGAGGGGTTAAAACTCCTGCTTGAATAAGATTTCTTTCATCAAGTGACAGCTCTATTCACACTTCCTGTTGTGTTCTTGTAGCTATAATGTTTGAATTATATGCATTTTCTTACACATATTGGCCCCAGACACTTTGCCAAACTTTTTCTGTCTGAAGCTTTTAGAAAATGGACTTCATGATAGCAAGATCTGAGATAGATTCTGAGGCCTGGGTGCTTTTCCTGAGCATCCTGGAATCATTATCTAGACCCACAGCAAGTTCTGTCTTTAGAGCAAGAAAGAGAAGACTCCAATGAACTCAGCCCATGGCTGTGTGAGCTCATACGTACAGTGGGGGGGTTGGACTCTTGGGTGTAGAAATAGGAGATGTGCATCCTTCAGACACAGAGGAAACACACCAAGGAGCCTCACCTATCAGTGCTCCTCAATCTGTGCCTACCAATGTGCCCCAGAGTGTTTGAAGATGCTCATCTCTCCTTCAGATTATGTGTACTTGATGTTCATGCAGCTGTGTAAGTAGAAGCCTGTTGCTATTTAGGCCTAACCAACCCATTTCCCAAGCCAGGTCAGCACCAGTACATTTCAGTTACAACTATAGGATCAGACAGATACCTTTAGTGTGTAAAATTTCAGATTCATTGTGTTCGTCTCCTCAGTAAGTAGCTCTCCACAATGCACTGCCTGGCAATGAAGGTGCTTTCACTCTTATGTGCCCTAAGGATATGATTATTTTCCTATACTGTATACAGGTTGGCTAGATAGGTCCTATCCATCGTAGGTTTTCAGAGGCAGAAGCTCAGGTAAAACACTGACTTGCAACTTGCTTGGCTCATTTCCCTTAAGTCAGTGGTTCCCAGTTAGCTAATTACTGAGGACCTCCTGTTTTCAAAACCTAAGCCATGGACCCCCTACTTTTGAAAATTCTGATAACTCTATGGTAGTTACCTCTGCAAAGCAGTTTTTAGAATAAAATGTGTGGTAGCCCCTAATATGCAAAAACGGCAAAACTTTAGTTGGGAGGGAAGCACAGGATGGGGCCGAGGACCCCCCAATTAGTGGTTCCCCTAATTGGGAACCACTGCCTTAAGACATAATAACACAATGCAAAGTCAAATCGATTTTATTTTTAGTTACGACAGTTCTATCATTAGCCCAGCATAAATAATGTGACATATATCAGTTTGGATATGGAAGGAATTCTTCACACTCATCCCAAAATGCTGTCTTTGCGTCAGTAATTAAACAAAGGCTTATTGGCATAAGACTCCTGGAGTTTGTAGCTGTCTTTACCCCCAAGGCCTTTTAAACACTTAAAAGGCCGCTACAGGGTTTGCCAAGGTGAAAGGGCAAGGCATTCCAGGAACCATTAAATAAATTTCAAAATCTCTCCCCCTTAGCTGGGGTCTAGAAAGATGGGAAAGATTTGGCAGGTCTCCTGCTTTGAAGAGTGAAGACCTCCCTTCACCCCCTTCCTGCCTATCCTCCAACCCTCACTTCAGCGATGATGCACTTTTGGTCTTCCCCGGTGACAAAAGGTTATTCAGTCCCAAAGGGCACATGCTATGCTGTGAGATCAGAGGAAGTGGCTAATTGGGCTCTGAAATATGTTGCCTCTGCAGTGCAAGGTCATATTTTGAGCCTGGAGAGTAACAAAGAAGGGCAGATGGTTTGCCCTGAACTGAGACCAGCTGGTGTAGAGTCATCACTGGATCAGATAAATGGCACTGATGAAAGGGTCACTTGGAAACAAATCTGAAGCTGCTGGGGGGGGGGGAGGGTCAGAAAAATAATTCATTGCTGTGAAACCTATTGCCCCAATGACATCTCTCAGCCCTTGCCACTCTCAATCTTCCCTAGAATTTGATTGCCCTGTGTTTTGAGTATAATGTATGGGGCGCTTACTGCTGAGATATGATGTATGCAGCATTAGATATAATTTGGGAATCATGGCTAAAGGGATAGTAGTTAGGACAGGGTTAAAAGGGAGCAGAAGTCCATTTACTCTGCTTCCTTGAAGTTAAGCTGACCCATCCACCCACATGCTTCATAGCCCCATCTTCTGGGCCTCCATAGGCCACAGGATTAGGACTGCACTGCATTGATATGCTTGCAAAGCAGTAACTCCAGATTACCTCAGCAACTGAGCACAGTGTTTGCATGTACACATACTCCACTATCCGATCTGAATTAAAGGAAAAATCTTTTTTGGCACAAAATGTGCAGTAATCCTGAATATAAGTAAATCCCATCAACAGAACCATACTGGGGTAAAGCTCATGCCGTCCATGTATTTATTTTATTACATTTTTAATCCCACTCTTCCATTAGGGGCTGAAGGTGGCTTGCAAATTTCCCCCTCTGTGTCTGGTTTCACCCTCTACCTATTTTATCCTTCCATCAACATACCCCTCTACTGTCCCGGGAAAACCAGGGCATCCTGTTTTATTTTCATGCAAGAGCACAGCAGCCATTTGGGGTACTGCAATCTTGCCACTGGGGATACCCAGCCAGATGGGTGGGGTATAAATATATTATTATTATTATTATTATTATTATTATTATTATTATTATTATTACTATGGGGGGAGGATCTCGCACGGGAGCGTAGTCTTGGAAGACAGCATCTCGTTTTTTTACCCCAATGTGTTTGAGGGCAAGGCAACAACAACTAGGTCATCTACTAAGCTTCAGGAATGGGTGGGAATTGGAACCTGGATTGTGTCAGTCTTCATTTGGCGTCTAGCCACCCCCACCCCCAGTAGAGAATGCTTTCTAATTCTAATCCTGCTTCTGGTTGTAACAGGCTCTGATGGCACAGAAAGAGAAGAGGGAGAATGGTCCTTCTGACTTCAGTGAGTCGCAACACTTAAAATAAAAAGACATCAAAACACACTCACAAAATCGTACAATAATGTGCTTGAGCAGTGTTGTTCCTTCCAAAAACCAAACAATAGATGGCATGGTTTTGTAATTATGATACATGACAGGAACCTAAGTGTAAACGGAGTTGTTGTACAGAGGGAGTGGTTCAGGGGAACACTCTAGACAAATAGACTTGTTATTGTTAAACTATTCTTTGCCTTGCCCTCCTATCTCTGTGAGAATAATTTTATAAAATTTTCAGCAGCAAATGTTACATAATTGTGATGGGTCAAGCAATCACGTGCTACATAACCAGAGGACCAGATTTTCTTGTGGAAGAAGTATGATGCTTTCCCAAGTAAGTATTACCGGTTTGAGTGAAAATGCAGTGCAAACAACTCCACATTCACACGCGTTTCAGGCACATGCGACTGCGCACACACGTATCACCACAAACCCGGAAGTTACATGAAAAGGGACAAAAATGGTCCTAAAAGAGCATGAACACGGGAAATAATGGTGCAGAAGCTGCTCCTAGCAATCCCAGGAGCCTTTGCAAGTGCAATCCCAGGAGCCCTTGCACTGACCTTTGAAGCCTGTGGAGAGTTGAGGTTTGAGCAAGGAGGTTTGGAAGAGTGATTGTGGTGTTTGCAGGCCTTACGGTTGTCATGCAAACAGGATTTCCCAGACATATCCAGAATACAGCTGTCTCTAGCAGGGTCCAGGCGGAAATCAGCCTAATGTCCAGGAAAATCCGGACATATGGCAGCCCATGCCAGCTGTTTAAAATATGGCAACCCTAATATACACAATTTCACTTAAACTCGCGGTGCCTTGGGATATCGCCACCACATAAATGGGGAGTTGCCTGTAACCGTACAACTAGTTTACAGCCTTGAGAAGAGAGTCTGTGCAGCAAATGAAAAAACAAATAACTATGGATTGTACCCAGAAAACACACCACTGCCCTGGTAATGTGGAAAGCTACTTAATTACTGTTCCTACCAAGTTGGCTCCAATCAAGTATGCATATGCTATTCAGAGATAAACTCTGAAAGTAGCGTGATGGATTTCACCTGGCTGTGTGCCATCCCTTAGCGTAGACCCTGCTTGGTATAAAAGAAAGACTTGTCAACTTCAGAGCCTTATCATTTCTATCAGGCTTCAGAGTGGGTGGCATGTATGCAGAATCACAAAAGAGAGGATGTCTACTCCCAAGAGAGAATAGAATAGCTCAGGATAATGGTAAATCAAGGCCAAGTTGCTCCAGAGATTCTAGCACAGATCTTGTGTGGCTACCAGAAATAAGTTTATATTGAAAGGACAATAATACCATGATGGTGGCTGTTATATTGTTTTAGGTTTGATGGTGGTTGTTATAGTGTTTTTATATTGATGCAAAGATTATTAGGAAACGAGCATAAAAAAGCATGTCCTTATGGACAGTTAAACTGGTTCACAGAATAACGGCAGTGCTGGAGAGAAATAAAATGTAGTTAGAGAAGTCACAGAGAGCTGCAATTTTCTGATGTCCCCAATGCAGAGTGAGTGAAGCTGCCTTATGTTGTTGGATGGTCCATCTTGGCCAATTTTGTCTACTTTGGTTGGCCAAAGTTGGTTCATGATTTTCAGCAGAGAAGGCTCTTTTCCTGCCCTGCTACCTAAAATCATAGATATTGAATATAGGGTGCTGATTAAAAATAACAAAGGGAAATGTAAATGCTTTCTTTGCGGGATTAAAGACAGATGCTTAATCACTGCCTTGAGTGACAGCGGTATGTCTGAGGCTCAGATTTCTACCTGCCACCAACACTTCTTTCCCTGACATAATTATGATGTTTTTATGATGCCTTTGGAAATGCATTCTGGGAAACTTGGGGTTTATGTAAACCCCTTTTGCAGGGGTACCCCAAGCTTTATTGCTCTTTAACACACCCCATTGCTCTTCTGTTCTTTGTGGGAGGCAAGGGGTGCAGACTCCCAGTGGCCCTTGGTCCCTTGGGCTGATTGGAGAGTGTGCTTTGTTACCCTTTGTCTTGGTTCTTTGGACAGAGAGGCTCTATTTATTACGAATTTGGTATAATGAGGCTTCAGTCTTGGGCCAGTGTTCTGCAACAATCATGTTTAACATTCCTTGCGCTGGAGGGGTGCTGTCACTCCCCACCCCACCCTGCCTTTCCTGTGGGGTGGCGTTGCCTCCGCTGCCTCCTGGGTTTCATTGTTCAGCTAGGTCTTCCTGTGACTGAGCTTCTATTTTTCCTCTCCGTGTCATATCCAGCTCAAGCCTCTCCCTTCTGTACTTCCCCTGCTTCTGTGGCATTTACACCCAGAAGGCGCTTGCATCCAGCCACCCTCCCCCAACCCACGCAACCTTTCGGCCCTTCAGCCATTGTTCCAGATGCATTGTGCACATTCCCATTCTTGCCTTTTAAGTCAGTCCCGCCAAGCCCCTGCGTGCTTCTGATCCTTTTTTCTTGGAACCCATCCAAAATGTCTGGCTACTGCAGCGGCCAGTGCTGAATCCCTTATTCTCGCCACTGCTCTGTCTCAGTAGCAACTGTAAAAACCTCTCATAACCCAGGAAGTCTCCTCCCCTCCTGTCTTTTCTCAAATACATTTCCAGACTCCTTTTGAGGGCCACACACCTGTTTCCTTTACAAACTCTCCTGAGATTTTGCTCCCCTTTTGTGTATACTATTCTGGTTTTCCAAGGATGGCTCAGGGAAATGGTCTCATCGCTAGTTGTATAGATATTTTCTTTGCAGAGAGACTGTTAGCCATGACTTTTCTGAGCATATATTAAGCCAATATTTTGGACCATGCTCTCACACAGGGACTAGCCTATTTGAGTGGTATTAATGGAACAATGAATGTGATGGCCATGTATTTAGAGGGAGAGCCTGTGTATGGGAGAGATCCTTAGGGAAGTGCAGGGTATACTCTTGCTCACAAAGTCACAGTGTGTGCATGGACACACACAGTGTGGAGTCCCTGTGTCAAGGATGGTTGGTAAGCAAGTTAACTATCACTGGATTGCCCCCAACTGAAACACTTTTTTTCCCCCTTGCAGGAAGAGTGCGCCTTAGGACACAAATGAAGTGTGAGCTATACTGGTTGAGTGTCCCTCAACACTCCAATGCAGCTTTTGCACTTCTAACTGACTGAAATGGCAAGCCAATTTTGTCCATAAAAATCAGTGAGAGTGACTGAAAGTCGAACTGCGTAGGTTCTGTTTCTTCATCACACAGATAGCTCAATTGGTAGAGCATGAGGATTGTGAGTTCAAGACCCATGTTGGGCAAAAAAATTCCTGCTTCACAGGGGGTTGGACTAGATTACCCTTGTGATCCCGTCCAACTCTACAATTCTTTGAGTCAGTGATTCTAAGAATCCAGGAATATGTTTTAATGCATGCTGACAAGACACCGGGAGTGGATTCAGGGCAGCGCGACTGGTTCTGCCACTCTGGATGCCGAGCCTAAGGAGAACAGCAGGGCATCACAACTATGATGTAGTGAATGGAGCAGAACAGAAGGTGAAGGGCAGGGGGCGCTGAGTTTTGGCCTCGCACGGGGCACCACTGAAATTTGAAAGGCCAAAGTCCACCCTGAAAACACTGATAGGAAGATCAGTTTGCAAAAGTGGGATTTGCTTTTACTCTGAGGATCCCACTGTTTATTTAAAGACCATGGAGCCCGTTCCTGCAGGAGCGTTTGAAGCTGTAGGAATACCAAGAGGAGCCTGGCAGCCTGAGTCAGTACAGTCGCGCCTTGGAAGCTGAATGGAATCTGTTCCAGAAGTCTGCTCGACTTCCAAAACGTTCAGAAACCAAAACGCGGTTTCTGATTGGCTGCAGGAAGCTTCTGCAGCCAATCGGAAGCCACAGAAGCCCCGTCGGACATTTGGCTTCCAAAAATAGTTCGCAAGCCAGAATAGTCCCTTCCGGGTTTGTGACGCTCAAGAGCCAAAACATTTGAGAACTAAGCTGTTCAAAATCAAAGGTACAACTGTAATTTGTGCTGCCTAATGCAGATATCTCGTTTTGAAGTGATTATACCTTGCCAAGCATAGTCACACATGTGACTATAAAAGCTCAGTTTGCCCCTATTCCTAGTTTGCACACTTGCTAGAGTTCCTTGCTCGGGTTATTAATTTTTGCTTCCCTCCCCCTCCCCTGCACTTCTCTATGTGGATTGAGCATTGGGAAGCTAACCCAGCACCCTGTAAAGGAAGAGTAGTGGAAGAAATGAGAAGTGGAACATCCATGATCAGGAGGGGAAGGGTGGGCAGGGGCAGTGCTGGAGCATGCCAGGCAAAGATCTGTTTTCCCAACCAATCTCCAATTTGTTCAACTTACATTATTTCCCCCTTTCTGGTTATTCCATCTGTGATGACCCCTGGACAATAAAAGTCAAGCCAGGGTTCCCCTGGCAGCAGTCCTGCTCCCCATCTGCTCATTTCCTTCCTTCCCCGACTCTCCCTGATGCTTCTCTTCAGGCTATCTTTACTTCACCATCTAAGTTTTTTAACTTCTAAAAGTTGCACTTGCTCATTGGATATGCATGACATCACACCCACGTCAATAGCTACTAGCAAATCCAAGGCCTCAGCCTATGTCCACCCCTGCCCCTTGTTGAAGGCACGGCTGGTATTTAGGGGCTAGAATGATGCTCAGTTAGATCAGGGAGGCCTGTGTTCAAATCCTGTCACTACCTCTCTACCTATGTTGCCTCATATAGCTGTTCAGAGAATAAAATGAGGGGGGAGGATGAGGATTCAGAGGTCATAAATAAGGTGGATATGCTTAAAGCTGTTGCCAAAAGAGTTGCAAAGCAGACTGTAAAGGGATTGAAAAACCTGCATCGAAAGCAACAGAGAAATCAAGGAGAATTAATCGAGATGCATTCCCTTGTCTCTCTCCTGAAAGAGGTAACCATGCAGGGTGATCAAGGCAGTTTCTGTGCCAAAACAGGGCATTAACTCAGATAATATGGATCTAGAGAATCGGCTTCATCCAAGCATGTCTGGATCTGGCCTGTCACCACGCACCTGAGGACCTTGCCCAAGAAGGGGAGATTAGTGACTGGCTGGTAGTTATTTATATTTTCTGAGTCCAGGGAGGGTTTCTTAAGAAGTGGTTGTAAACACTACCTCCTTTAAGCAGGCAGGGACCACTCCAGGGATCACAAGAAGACATTAACCACCTCCCTGCCACAGCAGTATCTTCCTTGCTAGTTTTTATCAGCCATGAGGGGCAAGAGCACAGGTATTCGGACCAAGCCAAGCACTTTGTCCATGCCTTACTAACATGAACTCATCCAACACAACAGCACCAGCCAGTGTTCTGGACACCTCTTGAGACTCATCTGCTGTAACAGTGGAATCAAGGTCCCGGCAGACAAGTGATTTTAGCCTCAAAATGTTTTGCAAACAGGTCACAATGAGCTACTGTTGGTTCTACCACCTCCTTTGGGCCAGAATGCAATTGGCTCAGTAACACCCAGAAGACCTCTCTTGAATGGCATAGTGAAGCTCTGGCATATACTGATAGCTTCTGCAAATTACCTGTGAGTGCCCAGTTTTCTTCTATCCCAATCTATCTGTTCCAAGTACTATATAGTGGTTTGTCTTTCTTTAATAACTGTTTCCTGAACAACCTACTTCTAAGAGCCAAGCTTTAAAAAAAGGGTAATTTGCAGGAAGCGATCTGCAAATTAAACAAACAAGGAAAACAATATCTGGAAGATGTCAATTGCATTTCAGATTCAGACTGGTATCTACAAAGAGGTAGAGAAAAAGACAAATTTACCTCTTAAAAGGCAGCATCATATGACTTAAACATCCCTGCTTATATGAAGAATTATTTGAAAATAAAGTAGGGTTTCTTGGGTGGCAGTGGGACATTCAGCACAGTTGAGGACACCATGATGAAAGGAATAAAAATCAAACCATTTTAGGGGCAGATGAGAGATTTGCTTTGAGCTGAGAAGCATTTTGCAGGCAGTGTCATAGGTAAATTTCCTGTTGACCCGTTTTGAGGGGTGGGATGTTGGGGGCGCAGTGAGTTGGGGGTGTTTCCTTGTCTTCTTTGTGTTCTGTGCTGTCCTGTCCTGTGTGGATGGGAAGGCAAAAATGTCACTTCCTGACTACGTGCCGGAATCAATCTTTCAGCAACAGAGGAAAGTAGGAAACCTAGAAGACCTGCATAATAGGTTCCCAAAGAAAGGGGCATTATCTCTTGGGAGCCTTGCCTGCTCCAACCACAACGTCAGGGAATTATCAACCCTTACAATGTCCTCATAGTTATTGTATACGATTGCTTGCCTTGGATGACGCACACAGGTGAGATTCTGCTGATAAAAGAAGAATGTCATATGAGAACAACACAGTTCAATAACCTTCAACTGTCCCAGCAGCAGTTGGAACCTCTGAGGACTGAGAGGAGGCATCTAACACCTTTGCTCCTCCAACACCTGCTTCCAGAGCCCAGGGCCTGGTCTATAAGAGACAACAGAAAGCAGTGAGGAAGCCCTGACCTGCAAGGGCTAACACACACCTGGCTGCTTCAGGTCAGCTTCTGGGCAGGAGATTCAACCATTGGCGGAGGAAGGGGGTGCGCCCCAGGTGTCATCCTGGGGGGGGGGGGTGACATTGTTGCACTGCCCCTCTGGGATGCTCGCTGCAATAGCCCTAACATCTGTCGTTATGAAATGTTTCGAGAGATTGGTGCTAGATCATATTAAGGCTGGTCTTCCATCCACTCTAGACCCGTTCCAGTTTGCATACAGAAGAAATAGATCTACTGATGATGCTATTTCCATCGTTGTCCACACTGTATTGAGTCATTTAGAACGACAGGGAACCTACGCGAGGCTGTTGTTTGTGGACTACAGTTCTGCCTTCAATACAATTTTGCCAGACAGGTTATTTCTTAAAATGATCAATTTGGGTATACATCAGAAGATCTGTCTGTGGGTAAGGAATTTCCTGACTGACAGGCCGCAGACAGTGAGAATGGGACCTTACTATTCTTCTACTCTAGTATTAGGCACAGGAGCTCCTCAGGGATGTGTGCTAAGTCCCTTTCTCTATTCCCTGTACACATCTGATTGTACCCCACTGTATAAGTCCAACACAATCATCAAATTTGCGGATGATACAACAGTGGTGGGGCTCATTAGTGAGAACGATGAGACTGCTTATAGGAAAGAAGTACAGGGGTTAATTCAATGGTGTAAAGAAAACAATCTTATGCTTAACACCAAAAAAAACCAAAGAACTCATAGTTGATTTTAGGAGAAAGAAAAGTGTATTTTTACCATTGCACATAAATGGCGAGGAGGTGGAGAGGGTTGGTAGTTTTAAATACCTGGGCATTTATATCTCTGAGGACCTCTCATGGACTGCAAATATTAACATGGTTGTGAGGAAGGTGCAGGGGAGGTTGTATTTCCTGAGAATGCTCAGGGGACTGAATCTATCTCAGCACCTACTCCTGTCCTATTATCACAGTACCATCGAGAGTGTCTTAACCTATAGTATACTATCGTGGTATGGAAGCAGCTCTGAAACGGATAAAAAAGCTTTACTGAGAATAACAAAAATTGCCCAGAATGTTATAGGGCTCCAGCTACCAACCCTGGATGAGATCTTCACATCTCACACTTTGAAGAAGTCACACAATATCCTGAGAGATCCCACCCATCCTGCTCACAACTTCTTTGAACTGTTGCCTTCGGGCAGAAGATATAGGACAATGAAAACACGAACCACATGCCTTCTGAATAGTTTCTATCCAAGAGCTCTGATTGCACTAAATAATGATCTCAGGGCCAGTTGTAAGAAATAGCAAGCAGGGAGTAGGAAGGAATGAGATAGGGTTTAGGTCATGTTATGCTTTTAATAGGTCATGTTATATTCTGGATTATGTATGTTTTATAGATTATGTTTGAATGGGATGAGAGTGTTGGAGGTACGTGCAAATGTGTATGTGAAGCCGGTCTTTGGGTGGGTGTTTGATTTTCGTTGTTGTGTATACTGTGTATATACGGACAATGACAAATAAATAAATTTCAATTTCAATTTCAATTTCAAATTTCAATTTCAATTTCAACTAGCCCTGCCCCCCGGGTGCACAGGATTTTCACCGCTCTGGGTGGCAGAGAAGCTTGTTGTGCCTCTGGATTCAACTGCTGCAGACTGGCACTTGCTGGAACATCAGAGAACTAAGAGGAGGAATTTATATATACCTTTGCCCCGCTCTAATGCTGTCTATAGAATTGTCTATTTTACTGTATTGGAAGCTGCCTCGATAACTTTTGATTTTTTTGGTACAGTCTAACTACTCCAAAATAAACAAGACAGACCAAAACAAATTGAAAGTCAGGGCTTAACAACATGCTTTCTGTCTTCCTGTAAAAAATGTTTTGTGTTTTTTAAAAAGGAATAAAATAAAATTCAGTTTGAGGAAAAGTTTTGTGTAACTCAAAAGCTTACATTTCACATTTTAAAATTTAGTGGGTCCTAATAAATGTGTTGTGATACTGTCCCAGCAGATCTTTGACTCTTTGGCTCCATGCCTTGTTTGAGTATATGTTGTCCAGTGTTGTCTCTCCGCATTACCCACAGAGCTGGCATGGAACTGAGTTTGAACAGCTGTTCCTTCTATTCCTCCTTGAACCTTCTGGAGGGGTGACTCACTGGCTGTTTCCTTTCCTGAATACATCTCCCGTCCCCATAACCGTCCTGCCATTCAGATACCCTGGCATCGAGCTCGGTCCAAATGTAGGGCAGTTGCCCTTGCACTTTAGATGTTCTTTCTGCAGCACTACATCCTCCCGCCTCCCTGTTCTTCCTTCGCCTGCTGTGCCATCCAAAGGCCTGGCCTGCCAAAGAGCCTGTCTCAAACCCAGTTGAAACCCTTGGAACTTAAAAGGTGTAAAGGAATAACTGGCTCCCATCGGCACTCATATGGTTGATATATAGTGGGTATGGATGTATGGAGCTCTGAATGAAATCCACAGGTTTTTGCCTAGCCATGCACCTCTTTTTTAGCCTCAATATTCTCCCTCCCCCAACAGGTCAAGTTCCAAAAACAATAGCTGTCAAAAAAGGGCAAGGGGGCTGGAATTCCCCCCCTCCCTGTAATTCAAGCACTGGATTAGATAAATACATGAATGATCAATGGCTAATAGTCATGATGGTTATATGATACCTCCAGGATCAATGACAGCATGCCTCTAAACGCCAATTGCAAGGAAATAGCTGTGGAAGAGTTTTCTTGCCCTCACAATCTACTTGCGGGCTCCCCATTGTCTGCTGTGAGAAACAGGAAGAAGGTCTAGATAAAAGACTTTGGGCTGATGCAGCAGGCCTCTTCTCAAATTCTTTTGACCTTTGCCTGTCTTTCTTTGAACTCCAGACCCTCCTGCCATATCTCAGGCTGCTTTCTAGAGTCTTGTCAGTCTTGAACATTGCCTGCCAGGGAACATGGCATGGGGAGGGGGGCTACTGCAGTTTGAGAAAGCCTCTCACAAGTGTGCAGGACGAGTTGTGTGGTTCTTTGGATCCTGGTCATGTACAAAAGGGATATATGAAGGAAATCTTTCTCCAGCTCCTAGTGGAAAATCCCTAACTCAGCCCTTCCTGGAACAGTCCCTTCCCCTGCTCTGCCAAACCCAGAAGACAAACCTGCCTTTGAACCATGCAGCAAAACCCCAGTACTGCTCCAGATAGCTGTGCTCTGTTGCCAGTTCCCTCTTCTGCTGATCTAGGTTCTTGAGATGCCAGGCCAGGTCTTGCTCTTCACAATAGCACTTCCTGTACAAGCCAATGGAGTCAAGATCTTCATTGTAAGGTATGCCTGAGGCTTCTTTCCTTTCCCTGTAGTCACCATGTCTACACAAAATTCTAATATTTTGGATCCAAAAATGATATGTTGATGCTGCATCCCTAAATATTGTTGTGTGTTTGTAGGTGCCTCGACCCCCCTAAATTCCTTGTTCTAGTGGGTACTGGAGTTTAATTGAGGCTTAACGTCCAGATGCTGGATTTAGCAAAGTGTTAAAATGCAGGCCAAACCAGTTCCTCATTCAGGAAATTGCATGGGAGAAGAGCCATTGTGGATTACGAAAGGAAGGTAACGGGCGATTAACAAAGCAAACAATCTGTGCCAGGTGGGTGTGAGACCCTCCTTTCACAGAAAGATACATGAAGCAGGGTTGAGTTTAGGATTGCAGTTGGCTGGGATGTGGCAGAAAATAGTGCCAGTCTATAAAACGCAGCAAACTGGAGCAGAACCTCAGAGAGCCGTGGCGGATTTCTGTTTGGATCCAAGGCCACAGCTATGGGAGAAGCAAAACCCTAGAGGAGTGTTAATGCTGTGAGCCCTCCCACCACAGGCTCAGGTTACATATGTGTGTAAATGAACCATATACCATAAAGACACCACAGTCTCTGTTGTGCCTCATTTCCAAAAGGAAACGTGAACCCTGGCTAAGTGCCTGGAATCTCTGGAGTCTCTTCCTCTGCTCTTGGAGACTGGGGGTGGCGTGGAACAATATATTCACTAGGGAACCCCAGTGTGACTTACTTCAGAGTAAACAGGCATAGGGTTGTATTTTAAGTTTCTTTTAAGTGTAATGGGAAATCTCTGGCCCTCTGTATGTTGCTGAACTGCAGTTTCCATCAGCCTCAGCCAGGGAGTTGTAGTTCAGCAATATCTGGAGGGCCAAAGGTTCTCCACACTGGCCTTAGAGCCTTTAGTCCTCTCAGTATAAAGCAGCACGACCTGCTAGTGCTCAGCAGTGTACTGGTTGGGCATCCTGTTGTGCGTCAGAAAGATCTTTATGTCAGCACAAATTTTGGAATGTTCTCATCTGTGTTTGTTTTCTTCTGAGCCCTCTAGAGAATGGGATGTGCTGCTGTAAATCATGAGTCGTATCCAGTGTTAGTCATAGAGCGGAGCCATCAAAATTAATGGACAGGACCACCTCAGGTAGTAAAAATTTAGTTGGCCTTAACCCAATGTTTCCCATACTCAGTGCAACCCAGCATGACATCCTCTGTAGGATCCCAATTCAACGAGAGATGTAAACCATATTCCATGCCTCATTCCTTGTTGGAAATCTAGGTAAGGTAAAGGTAAAGGGACCCCTGACCATTAGGTCCAGTCGTGGCCGACTCTGGGGTTGCGGCGCTCATCTCGCTTTACTGGCCGAGGGAGCCGGCGTACAGCTTCCAGGTCATGTGGCCAGCATGACTAAGCCTCTTCTGGCGAACCAGAGTAGTGCACGGAAATGCCGTTTACCTTCCTGCCTGAGAGGTACCTATTTATCTACTTGCACTTTGACGTGCTTTCGAACTGCTAGGTTGGCAGGAGCAGGGACTGAGCAACGGGAGCTCACCCCGGCGCTGGGATTCGAACCACTGACCTTCTGATCGGCAAGTCCTAGGCTCTGTGGTTTAACCCACAGCGCTACCCGCGTCCCTGGATATATAGGACTAGGCTCCATATCCCAAACCCACCTTCCTGGATTAAAAATGAAAGACCCAGTCTCTCCTACATTACTCTTTTATTTCCAAGAGTGAAGAGACTAGGCTCTTGATGCCTGAATGCCCACATAGACAAATTCATACACTCAGCTTTGAGATGGAATATTTCCCTTCAAGATTAAGAATAGGGTCTTACAGGATTGCAGGTCACCTTGCAACAGAGCGGAGTAACCTGCTGCAAGCGGTGTTGTGGGTAGGGAGGGTGGTGCCGTATCTTGAAGAATACTGAACCTGCCCTTCCCACTCTCTTTAAAAAATAAATAAACCCATTCTCCAACTTTACTGCGTGAGTGATTCTGTGATTTTCTTCTCCTGGACTATTCCCCATTCGCCCATTCCAGCTGCAGTGAGGACTCACTGCTCCTGTACTGCTGAGATTCCTTGTGTGAGTCTATAGCCAAGGAGGTAACTATAGTCAGGAACACTCTGGAAGACTTCATTTCCTTTGAATCTCCTCGTGATCCTGAAAAACACTGCAGAGTTGCATCTTTGGGGCAGGAAGGAACCGAGGCTCAAATGCTGACTCAGTTCTTCTGGCATCACCATCAGCATTTTGACAAGCAGAGGAAATCCTGCTCTCAGGATACTGAGATGTGTCCTTACCTTCAAACTGAGATCGCTGGAATTGCAAGGTCAATTGTAAGTACTGACCAGATTATTTCCAAGCGCTGCAGAAGTATTGCAACTGCACTGGTTTGCTGATGCGGTGAACAGGACGTGGGAGATTGGCAGCGATGGTGGGGATACAGATGCGCCAATAGGATCCATTTTATGCCAGGAGTTATTTTAAAATAACAGTACCTTGATTCACTTCAGCTTCTGACTTGTTTGCACTCCCATGGGTGAATGAGAGGCAGAAGGAAGTTGACCGAGAATCACTAAACTCTGGCAAAAGCATATTCCAGGCCTTTGACTCATCTCTCTTTAATGACAGAAAAATGCTTATTTAAACGGTAGCAGGGGTCTGTCATCATTGGTGTAGACTGATGCACGAGTGGCTTGCAATAATGAGCTGCAAGAAATGGCTAAGTTAGAGGTTTGCTAGAGAATGTCTAGGGTATCTGCTGAGAAATCCATTGTCCCTTTGAGGTTGAGGCTGAGCAGCTCAAACAGAGGCTCTCAGACTTGTTCTTGGAGCAGTTTTGGTGTTCTGTGGAGACCTGGCAAAAACGCCCCTATTACTCTGGCTTGGGTTCTTTTTCCAGTGGCTAAACCTAATAAAGAAAGCTAATTATATAAATATATTTTTCCGCCCTTTGCATGGAAACAAGTTCTTGATGATGCAACACTGAAGCAATGAAAAAAATGTCTACAAGGCAATTTATTATTATTAAGAGGCCGTTAAATGCATATTCAGGATATGGAGAAACTGCAGTGTGGTGTCCTGAGTTGGCTTAAGGAACTTCTGTCCTGAGTTGTTTTTTCTTCTACTCAGTATAAGCAGGAGCAATGCTTGATTCAAAGCTGGATGAAGCCATGAGCTAAATGGGTGGCACCCAGGGCCCACCATCTCAGCTTCCTGCCATCTAAAAAAAAAGAAAAAGTGTTCTAGGCCTATTTCCAAAGTTCTAGTTGCAGGTAGGTAACCGTGTTGGTCTGCTGTAGTCGAAACAAAATAAAAAAAATCCTTCCAGTACCACTTTAGAGACCAACTAAGTTTGTTACTGGTATGAGCTTTTGTCTCTGAAGAAGTGTGCATGCACATGAAAGCTCATACCAATAACAAACCTAGTTGGTCTCTAAGGTGCTACTGGAAGGAATTTCTTTTATTTCCAAAGTGTTCTTCTGCATGGCCTTGGTTCTTACATCATGGTCTTTTATATCTGCTATGTATTATCTGGCACTCTTGCTTCTCTGAATTTCCCGTTCTTGCACAAAGTCTTCACCTGTTTGTTAGGCCCAGGCAGCTGACTTTGAGTGTCATGGAAAGGCAGCAAATAGTTATCAAAGGTACCTGCCTCAGAATATTTACAGCTGAGACTTAATAGCAAATACTTTCAAAGACAATGGCGCCTGTGCTCTGCTCAAAGAGTTTAACCAGTTGCTGCAGCTCTTTTAAAAGTAAGCAAGAGTGCTTGACTGGGCTACTTTTAGCTAGTGGGTAAATATTACTGCTTGAGATAAAAGTACAGTGTACAGTAGTGAGAAATTATAGAGAGAGCAGAAGAGCATCTGTCTGAATGAAAAGGATTCTCACAGACAATTACAATGGAAAAAGGAGAGAGCTTTCTGCATTGATAAAGTCAATCTCCATTTAATGGATATTAAAAGGAGAGTTAAGATGGCCCAACATTACATTATTTAGGGAAAGATTCAGTTCTTTCAGTTTCTGAGGTCACACAAAGAAGTTTTGCTTCTGTTTTCTTTAGTCCATAATTTGTGGCTCCAGGTAGAGTCTTTTTTGACACAGTCTTAATGCTGGAATCAATTCTCCCTTGAGAGTCACCTCATAAATACCATAGAACATTATTATTTAGATGTACATTGAAATGTATGTTTTAAAAGGGTAACTGGATTACTGTTTTAATTTGTCCAGATGACCCTCAGGGACCCTTCCAACTCTTCGGTTCTCTGATTCGATGATCGTAAAACAGCCCATTTTAAATTTGGTGGGAATATCTTTTTTAATAAGCAAACAAAAACAAATAGCTACTGTATGTTGTCTCAAGCATTTACGGCATTCCATTGTTAAAGTCTGGATCCTGGGCTTACATAAATCCAACGCTTTCTGAAAGCTTCTTTAATTGTTCCTTGATCTGGTCATGGTAGCCTTTGAGAACCAATAGGGAGCATCAGGCGACAGCAACAAATAGTGTGCCTAATTAAAAACAGATGACATTTAAACATTGCTTTGGGACTTTGTCAAGGACAACAGAACACCTTGAATATTCAGAAGAGAATTGGGGAAGACTGTAGTGAAGAAAATATAACTAGTGCAGTATGATTATTGCAAAGTGTTCAATGTGCGTCAGCCGTTAAATACAACTAGGAGACTTTAGCTGGTCTGAAATGGCCACATTACTATTCCAGGTAGCTTCTAGTCCAAGTGGCCTATAAACTCCAACTAGTGAGCAGCTTTCCTGCCTTTCTCCCACTTCATTGTGACAGCCTATAAACAAAATTGATCTGAAGAAAATTAAAAAGATAGCTTCCCAGGCCTGGGATTCTCCAGCTGTTCCATACAGATAAGGTACATCCCACATATTACATACAAGGAATGATTACAGAAACATTTTGCTGTGAAATATTCCTACCACAGCCAATTTTGGTTCCCTTACATTGCATATATGTTTGACACACATCTAGGATCTACATTTACTTTTAATTTAGTTATTTGTTAAGAATACTTGTACCCCACTCATCACATTAGCATTTAAAGCAGACCTAAAACATGTCTGCCAGATGACTGTATACTTGCCCAGATTCTTTCTAATGGCCAGTGAAAATATTTCAATGCCTTATCTGGGCCATTTGTTCTAGCCTCTAATGTAAATCATCTCTCCTACCATTTAAACCAGGGATGGAGAACCTGTGGCCCTCCAGATGTTGGACAACAACACACATCACCCCTGACTTTTGGCTAAGTTGGAGTCCAACAACATCTGGAGAGTCATAGCTCTCCATGCCTGTCAGAACACTAGTTTTAAACCCTTATGTCTGACAGCTAGTTGGGGGGGGGCTTTAAAAGGGGGGGGGGTTGCATCAGATAGCATTAAATGATGGCAGTTACTACCTCTAGTCTGAAGTGGTAAGGTCCAGTAAGAGATTTACCACCTCAATGAGAACTGGGTCTCCAACATGCCAAGGGTCTGGTGCATACACAAGGTGCAGAGCTATGTTCTTCAACCTTGGGTTCCCAGATGCTTTTGGACGTCAGCCCCCACCATCCCCTGCCATCTTAGTCAATAGTTAGGGATTATGGAAGTTGTAGTCCAGCTGCATCTGGGGGCTCATGGTTGAAGAATAGTGGTTTAGAGACCATCAGTGTAACCCATAGTAGAAGGTGATATAAAGAATACAACAGACACACAGGTGGTGAGATGGTTATCGCTTAACTGAGATACCTGTAGGCCCAGAGACTGTTATCAGCCTCATTTACACCCACCATGAAATGCCTGAAAGCGATCAGAGAAATGTACAAAATGTGCTAAACAGAATTACGTTTCCAGCAGGAGTCAATGCGGGGGTTGTTGTGTGAATGGACATTAAGGAACAGCTCAGGGGGCCCAGAGTGCTGGCTTCGGGGATTAGCAGGCACTGTTTCACTCCCTGTTCTGGAATGTCAGCAAGTGTTCTCGTATTTCCTGCCTGTTATGAGCCTGGCTTCCTGCGTTTCTTTGGGATTTTCCTTCGGCTCGGGCGCATGTGGGTTTCCTGTGCTGTCAAGAAGTCAGATGGAACTGTGTGTTATCTCCTCAACATGCTGAGGCTTGTTTGTTCGAAGCAGAGAGGCGCGAAGGGCAGTTTTATTGTGTAACTCAGCCACAGGGGCTGCCACCAGTCACAGGCAGCAAAGACCACACATCTGAGGGGTCGGGGGAAGCTACAATGTCCCTACAAGCCTCCTTCCCTTGAGGAACTGAGCCTTAGGTCATCTGCTTGGCATACGAAACATCCCAGACTCCATTCCCGGCATCTCCAGATATGGCAGGGAGAGACCCCCTACATGAAGCCCTGGAGAGCTGCTGCCAGTCAGTGTAGACAATATTGACCTAGATGAACCAATAGCCTGATTCAGTATAAGGCAGCTTCCTGTCTCCCTACAGTCGGGTGAGGGCACAGTAGGGAACTGACCATTTACATTGAGATGAGAGGAAACACTGACAGCATGATCAACTGCTGCAGGCAGCACATATCTCAGAAATGAGAGATCCTGGGGCTGAGGCCTGCCTGGAGTCGTAGAAAGAATAGATTTCAATGAGAAGGTAAACCAAGCCTTCTCCCTGACCCATGATCAGGAAACACACACAGCTTCTCCCAAATGCCAGAAGGGGCACAGCTGTAGCCAGTCAAGGATTAGGAGAGCGAGCCCTGCAGAAACCCAGAAGCTCTTCCTTATTTTACATGTTCCAGGATTCAGATGTAGTGGTGATTAATCCTGGTGTACCTAGTGCAAGTTACTCAGACTGTATAGATGGGAGGAAAACTGAGGTTGTTGGGGTGTTTTTGGAAGGATCAAGTGGCAAGAGGAAAGTGAGGGAGACCCAGCCACCTTAGGGAGCAGATGTCCATGGTCAGGGAGAGGTGGTGAGGTGTTGGAGGACAGCACCTGCTCTGCACACGCATACCCCTGAGCTATCCTGCCATTGGATGTTGTGAATAATGTTGCCCAGTTGCGAGTGCTGAAGGAAGATTCAACTGGTCATGTGATCAGCTTCTGGAATGGGGGAGATGGAGAACTTGTCCTTCACCTCAGGCAGCAAAAAAATGTCTTGGGCCGACCCTGCTGGAATCAGTGATCTCAAAAGATTGGGTCCTGGCCGAAAGGATGCGATTAAGGGCCCTTCCACTTCCCTGCGCAATCACTGCACATTTCTCTTTTGTTTCACATAGTTCATACACCCTCCGAAGGCTCTTTTTCTGTTTCAGAGATACTGCTTTATCATACAGGCCACAATGTTTTCTCAAAAGGAAATGTAGTATTTCCCTCAGATAATGTATTTATTATCTCCATTCAGGTTTCCCTGTGGGCTGTGGGTACATGCACACTGCACATTTAAATAATGCGCTCTCTCTCTCTCTCTCTCTCTCACACACACACACACACACACCTGCTGCCGCAATAAAAGAATCATGGGAACTGTAGTTTACCCTCCACAGAGTTACAATTCCCAGCACCTTTAACAAACTACAGTTGAGAGGAGAAATGTGCTTTAAATGTTTGATGTATATGAGACTGTCCTGGCCCTCATTGCCAGATGAAGAACTCAAACTCCCAGTTCTGCCAAAGACTATCATGCTCAACTCAGATTGGTACATTGGTACAGGTTACAAGGCTCAGCAGGATTTTCACAGGGCAAAATACAGGCCAAGCAGAAGTGTGGATGAGCTCACAGCCTCTTCCCTGGATCCAGATTTCAGCTAGACCCCTCCCTGGGCTTGGACAGGTCCTGATTCCACCACCCACGTATTGCTAGGACCCCCACCAAGGTCCTCCAGCTCCAACTCCCATTCCTCTGCAGATGCCTCCATGACACCCCTATGGCACTCATGACAGAGACAAATTCTAGGCCCCACCACACTGCAATGAACACACCATTTGGGGCATCCCATTTTCTATTTTCAATTCTTTGGTGTCCCTGTTGAACAATTGCTCTGTGGGAACAGAGAGCTCATGTGGTCAGTAAGACTATTCTACGCCACGCACACACAAACACAGCAGTGTCTTGCTATTCCGTGACCCTTTTGTTGAGGCTTCGTTTTGTTTTAATGCTTTGGGGGCTGTGTAAGCTTCCTGACTTTCCTGAGCAGGAATGTTTCTCTGCCCAGATTATCATTATTTGTTAAGAAAGGGAAGAATGAACAGAAGCATTGTCAGCATTTTGCAGCCTGAGTATGTATCCTCCTTCCACATATTGCAAGAAGATATCACAACAGAGACTTTAAAAAAATAAGTTTTAGGTGTCCGAGGCAAAAGCTGGGCCTAGGGCATACTTGGGTTTAGTTCTCCCTGAGGTAGTAAACACGTGGGATGAAACTCTTCCATCTGTATGTGCTGACTCAGATGATTAATTGCTCCTCCAAACCAGGATTTATTTCACCCGGGTCAAAAAACCAGTTTGGCCCTCCTCACATGCACATTTGCATACACATGCACACAGGCTAGGAGCATCAATAGCACCCCTCTAGAGGCTTCACCCGGGGCAAAAAACCTGGCTACATTTCACACCCCCACACCCCCACTAGCTACGGCTCTGTCCAAACAATTTTAAAACTACAACAAACCTAGCTATAGATAATGAGATATCAGGCTGGTGTGGTCTTGCCCAGTCTTCTACATGTAAGGTGTATGTTGAGAAATCCAGCCATGTAAGCCTCTGCCTACAGCCAGGAATGGTGCATACCCTCAATGAGACCTTTTATTTGTACAGAAAGGCTCTCTCTTAAAGGCATGGCCAGCCCTACTATGAGCCAAAGGGAGGAAAAAACTAGATATCAAGTTAAAATTTTATTTGCCTTTAAGATGCAGGTTGGTGGTTTTTTTTAATGCAAATATCAGCTTGTGGGAAGATAATTGTTGGGGTTGCAGCAGATATAGAGGGAGAACTTAAATACTTTCACTCTGTGATGTGGTTGTGGGGGGAAACCTTCCTCTGAAAGTGCTATTTGCATGGGAAGAACTTTCCATCTGATGCTAATGGGGAGGGGGGTCCTCTCCATACAAATTTATTATTTATTTCATTACATTTATATATCAACTTTTCCTCAAGGTGGTGTACATGGTTCTTCACTCCCCATTTTATCCACACAACAACCTTGTGAGGTGGGTTAGATAGTGACTGACCCAAGATCACTTGGTAAGCCTCATGGCTTAGTGGGGATTTGAACTCTGGTCGCCCATGTAATAGTTCAACACTCTATGACAGCACACTGTCTCTCCATACAAATAACACTTTCACAATGCAATCCTATGCATCAAAAAGTTCAATAGGGTTTATTCCCTGGCATATGCAGATAGGCTTGCAGCCTCAGAGAAGCCAGAGGGGTTCACTTCAGGACCACAATAGGGGAAGAAAGGGTTAAGCTCCTCCCCTCCCTTGCCACTGTGATTCTGATAATTATCAGCCCTCCCCAACTGATGCTACTTGCATTTAAAAACAAACATGTGTAGTAAATGCAAATGTCATATTAAATGATATAACTAGCTTTGGGTGTCACTGAAGAGTAATACATGGTCAGCCCTTTTTCTAGGTATATGTTTAAATAAAACTAATTACAGTGGTACCTCAGGTTACATACGCTTCAGGTTACAGACTCCGCTAATCCAGAAATAGTGCTTCAGGTTAAGAACTTTGCTTCAGGATGAGAACAGAAATCATGCTCTGGCGGCGTGACAGCAGCAGGAGGCCCCATTAGCTAAAGTGGCGCTTCAGGTTAAGAACAGTTTCAGGTTAAGTATGGACCTACGGAACAAATTAAGTACTTAACCTGAGGTACCACTGTAAAGAGAACACTAGATTTTCTTCCCCAGAGACCTTAAGAGGTGGAGAAGAACAGCTTCCTTGGGTAGTGTGTGTAAGAGAGAGTATCCAAATATCACTTAAACTGAGGGCACATTCAGAGATGTGTTGCCTTGCATGTTAATGAAAACAGAAGACAGCCAGTTTTTACATTCAAATTTTATGCATGGGAAATGCAAAAAGAAAAGAAAGATTGGTAAGTGTTACATGTGAAAACAGCCTTTCCAAGTTGATGTGGCCTTTCTAAATCCCAGATCTGCAGAGGTCCAGTCGGATAACAAAAATTCCCCTCTTCCACCTCTTTCCTCAGTGCTTATCAGCCAGGACTTTGAGCCGTCCAGCTCTTTTGTGTGGGGACGAACTTCTGTGCTCCTTCCCAGTCTAGCCACCCCCTTTGAGAGCCCCATTGTGAGGGCAGGCTGTGGCAACTCCTTTATCTGGAGAGATTTGCAGCCTTGCCCAAGTGCATTCATCCAGCCTCTCCCTCCCACTGGGAATTTTATCCTCTGAAGAAGTGGAAAGGACTCAGTCCTTTGAGGAGCCATCTAGCCAGGGCCGCCACTCCTAGAGGAGAGGGGGGGAGGGGGAGCTGTGATCAGATTGCAGATGGGCTGCCCTCCCCCATCCCGGATCTGCTTTGGAACAAGGCAGAGGAACTGGGAGTTGGACTGAACAGGTGGCTGGGGGGTGGGTGGGTCAGCAACACTGGTTAGGAAGCCTGTGGTGTCCAACTGAGGCCTCTCAACCAGCAAGCACACTTTGCAAGACCTCTCAGCTTAGGGATTCTTACAAAGATTTCTAGAGGGGTCGCCATCTTACCCTGTTAACAGCAAAAACAGCAATGGGTCTTGTGGGTTCAACATGTTTATTATGGCATAAGCTTTTGTGGACCAGAATTAACCATCACACACACACACACACACACACACACACACACACACGGTGGGATGGTGGGGATGATTGTAAACAGAAAAATCAGAAGGAAAGGAAACACAGAAGAATTCAAACACTAGTTTATGTGAGGTTCCAGGTCTGAGTTTTCCTTCATTTTTACCGTTCAGCAGTTCTTCCTGTTTGTGTTTGGTTTACCGTCCCACTTACAACCATGAGTGTGTACCTGCAACACACACATTTCCCAGTATGCTTTTTAAAAAACAGAATTTCTACTACTGAATTTTAAGGCAGGAGTTGCCAACTTTTTTTAAAGCCCATGGGCACATTAGGATTTTTGAGTGCGTGCTGTGGATGCCACCCCTCGGATCGCTTCTCTCCCCTGGATCAGTCAAAACACACACAGGGAGAATGAAATTGTGCACATGCCCACTCTGCTTTTCCAAGGAATCTGTGAAAAAGTCAAATTAATTCAGTAGAATTTCAAAAAGCATAAGGTTTAAAGCAGCAGTGGCAAAGAGAGTCACTCATCCAAACTTCCTCCTTCAGATGTGTATCTACTTTTCAAAGGGGAAAAAACGTTAACCACTCTCACTGCCTCTTGACCAACAGGACTGTGGGTGGGGAGTCTCAGAGGTTTCGTGGGCATCAAAGGAATGCTGCTCAGGGACCATGGATGCCATGAGCACCACATTGGGGAACCTCAAAATTGAAGGCATTATCGCTAAGTACCAGCGCACTGTTACAGATGCAGAAGCACTGCCAGAGGGACAGGTGCTAGAAATTTCCAGTTATTTGGATATGCTGTGCCTCTTTGCAGAAATGTCTCTGTATCCTGTTGGGATCTAGGAACCTGGAAACCTTATTAGCATTGTCATCGTTCTGGACATCACACTGTTTTCTTGGCCACACCTGGTGATGCAGTTTGTTTTTTCGTGTGTGGTGAAAGTATAGCTTTGACGTACAAAATTGAGCCTGTCAGAGGCAAACCCCCTCAGGGGTTTCCTCTAACATGATGCCTGGGTGGAGGAACTTCCTGTGCAGGAAGGAAACGGACGTTCCCTGGCGTTATCTGGCTGCTCCAAATAAAAAGTTGGATTTTCCTGCAGTGGTGTGAAACCTAGCAACAAAAAGGTTGCTTTTCTGACAGACTGGCTATACGGTATCTCCAGTCACACACACACACACACACACACACACACACACACACACACACAGAAATGTTCTTGAACTGTGTAACAGTCCTGTTCCTCCCGTGGAAGGTGGCAATTGTGAACAAGTCAACTGCCACAAAGAATCTCAGAGGTTAATTAGCACAGAGAAGTCCCCCTCACAATCCGACGGGAGGCTGAGAACACTGTAAGGGACGTGATAAGCAAAAATCAGTGGGTCCTCTCTCTGGTTGTGCCAATATGACACAATGCACCTAACACCGAAGCATGGTTGCTTGCCACCTGTTTCCCTAGCAGGTGAAGGGCCATAGCTCAGGGGAAGAACGTCTACCTTTCAAGGAGAAGGCCACAGGTTCAACCTCCAGGAAGGCCTGGGCGAAACTCCAGGAGAGTTGCTTCCAGTCAGTGTAGATAGTACTGAGCTAGATGGACCAATGGTCTGACTGAGTATAAGTCAGCTTCCTATTTTCCTAATCCTGTGCCGTTAACTTGGCCTGCATGCAGCCTCACTGCTATGCATAGGATTGCTTGCTGCAAATCTCACATACTTCCTCTCTTCAGCAGCATCCAGTGCCTGAACATAAGAAGAGCCTGTTGGCTCAGGTCGGTGGCGGCCCATCTAGTTCAGCATCCTGGCCAACCAAATGCCTATGGGAATCCCCAAAGTAGGACCCAAGCTCTCCCTATTTGTGATTCCCAGCAACTGTCATTCGGAGGCTTACTGTTCCCCAACAGTGATGCTAGAACGTAGCTCTTGTGCCCAGCAGCCATTGATAGCCTTACCCTCCATAAATTTGTCTAATCCTATTTTAAAATAATCTAAGTTGGTGGTCATCTCTGCCTCCTGTGGGAGTGAATTTTCTGTCCTGAATCTTCCACTCCCAGCTTCACAGAATGCTCATGAGTTCCAGTGTTACGAAAGAGGAGAAAAGCTTTTTGCAATCCAGTTTGTCAACAGCATTCCCAGTCCGATGCGCTGCTATCATGACCCCTCTCACTTCCCTTTTCTCTAAACTAAAAAGCCCTAAATTTTTCTCATAGAGATTTCTGTTGATTTAGGGAACTTTTTTATTTTAGATGGAAACTGAGCTGGAATAATTCTTTTAAAAAGCACACACACACACACACACACACACAAATTTTGACTCCAGGACGTCCCAAGCAATTGGTTGGCATCCCTCTGTCTCAGGAGACAATATTATCCAACAAAACGCATAGACTGCATAATCAAAAAAGAAAAATCCCCAAGAAGAGCTTACCACACTCTAAACCCAACCAGTTAAATTTATTCTGCTAGATTTAATAAGCCAAGAGGAACAGAGGGCAAGAAGGCAAATAGATATAAAGGAAAGCTGCAAGCCATGTGTCCACATCGTCTGAAAGTGATTCTACAACACATCAAAGGTTGTGTAAGTGGACACTTCCACTGAAACTGAAACTACTGTGGAGTCAAAGTCTCTCCATTGTAAAGTGACTCTCCTCAGTCTCTGAGGACAGACCATTTGAGCAGACCCACCATAGGTGCAGGGACGAATTGTCCCCACCAATCCAACTTCACTAGATGGTGGCCCATCCATGACAAAGGAATGCATTTCGCACATACCCTTACAGTCCATCCCTCACACCACTGAGCAAAGACTACATCGGGAATCAGGATGTGTCCTGCTTGATCTTTCAGACCATTCAAGAGAAGCCCATGGTTGCCACAGAGGTCGCAAAGTCACAAACTGGCCCAAGAGCAACCTTTGTATAGATGTTAAAGTCACCCAGAATTATTGGCCATGGTAAAGGCCTCCTCTGCCAGTTTGCTCAGGAAGCCTGTTAGGAAGCAAGATGATTGACACAGCAGCAGAAGCAGCACAAGACCAGGACACTCAGCAGATAAGCAACCAAAAGCAGTGGATGTGTTAGAAAAAGGGCATAGAGACCAGCCCTTTCCCCAGATGATCATCAGCCTCTCCACTTAAACTGTAGCTCACCCTGCTCACAACCACCAAAACTGAGGTAGTATCATAGTAGCTCCCTGCCACATACCCAACCAAGACATATCTTCACACCATCACCCAATTAAAGTGTGTGCAGCACAGGGATTAGGGTCAAAGATAGCAAATGAAGGACCAGTAGTAACAAACATGGCCCACACTGCAAGCCAGAATCTGTTTTCCATACCCACTCAGGGGAACCCCAACAGAACCAGGCTTACCTTCACTCAGGACACAGGCCTGTTTCTCCCACAGGACCTAGGCACTGGCCAATAATTCCTGTTCCTAACTAACAGTGTCCTTTATCACTTCCCAAGGGAGCAATCTCGCTTTATGTCGTTACTTCAGGATTAACCCCACCACACACAGCCTCGTCAGTACTTATGAGTCAAACCTGAGGTAAGTTCTGGGTCCACCATCACGCTCCCAGCTGTAATCACTCAATCAACACAGTGGTTTCCACAAAAATACTCATCCTGCAAGCGGATTAAAAGAAAAAAGAAAAAGAAAACCCATACACACCTAAGTCATACTATCAACTTGAAGCAGTCAGATAATGAACAGTCTTACTGGCCAAGAAGAGAAGAGTAGATAAGGCACAGGATGGTGCCAGCCACCAGGCTGCTCAGCCCTTCTCTGGTCCATACTCCCAGATGTTAATATTTGTGCCAGTATAAAACCAGTCAACACACTGGGAGCACAGAATGCTCTTGGGCCTGATCAGGCTGGTGTCACTTGCAGCATTTTTCCTGGGCTTCCGAAATGAGACACTCTCCATTGACTTCTGGGTATGCTTTCTGGTGAAGTGTGTGTTCTGGTGACAGCATGTGGGGAAAGGAGCCAAACTTCATTGTTGAACAAAACCCAACTATTTGGCATCTTGGCTCTCAAGAGCTGCATTTTCTCCCAATTTCTAGTGGCACTTTGGAAAAGCTCCAGAGCACTGGCCGGTAGGGATGTGCTAATTGTTTGCAATGGCAGCATCCTGCATTGGCATGATGCCCCCTGTTGCCAGGATACTGGGAGCCACCCAGCGAGGCCGACAGGCACATTCCTGGGAAGAAGACTCTCCTTCACAAGACAATGGCTGTTCAGTGAAAGGCAGATTGCTCCTGCGGCAGATGCTTATCTGCAGTCTATAATCAAATGACTGCTCTGAGGGATTCCAAGCTCTGGACATAACAACCGCTTTGTGGTCTTGATAATAGAGCCAGTGCTCCCAAGTCAATCCTTATACCAATTGCCACTGAGAGGGATGGTGTGGGGAGGGGGGTGCCCACAAGTTGTTTGGCTTTCAGAAATTCTTGTTTGGGGCAAAAGCTCTTATAGAACAGTTCTCGCTCAAGGCTCCTTGGGAGGCCAGAAATAGAACTTCATTAACTATGAACCCCAGAATTTTGGATTAATGAAGCTCAGTAATAGCCAGTCAGGAGTCTCCGTTACCCTCCTTTACAGTTTCTCCATCTCAGGAAGTTTTCTCATGAACTCCAGTCCTACCCCACCTCCATTTCATTATCGCGGCAGTTTTGGGGAAGGGCTGAGGCTTAATTGTCTATGGCAAGCCATGCAAACAGGAAAGATGGTTTAAAACAAACAATTTTGATCATATAAAATACTGCCCCTTGCCATTGTTCTGAAATTACATAGAAAGAAAGAAAAAACACTTTATTCAGCAGAGAAAGTAAGGCAGAAATGAACAGGGACTCTGATAGGATGGAATAAAGGGGGCAGCTTTAGGAGGCATTGGTGGGCACATAGATAAAATGAAGAGAGCACTGGTTGCCTACAACATTCACAACACTTAATTGCTAAAAAGAGGGATGATGGGGTTCAAGCCTGCCTAGAATTAGTGTGGCACAATTCCTGCAACCAAGCTCAGAATCAGAAAAGTCCCCAACTCAAATCTCTCCTCTCCAAGAACTCACTATATGACCATTTCTCAGTCTCTTCACTCTGTGATATGCAAAAATGAGGATAGTACTGTATAACAGATGTACGCTGCCAGGCTGCTGTACACACGATGTAAGGAAAGCTTGCTGCACTCTAAACCTTTCATGTAAGTGTACATAAATGATATGAACCAGGGGCAGCCAACATGGGGCTCTACCGACGTTGGATTACAACTCCTGCCATGCCTGATCATTGGCCGCACGAACTTGCCGAATCTGATGGGAGTTGTAGTCCAACAACATATCAAGGGCACTATGCTGGCTGAGCTTGATATAAATTGTTGCACCCTTTGATTGAGGAGCTTTATTATCTAATGATATGCACGGTGTGGGGTTGCTGTGAGTGTGTTGAGTTTTGAAGGAAGGGCACTCTGCACATGCCAAGGGGCACTCCTCCCAGGTTTCTGGTACTGTGCTGGAAATGAATTCCAGGGCTGAGCCCTGGCAATTTCTACCTCGAATAAAGTCCCAAGCATAGGTGCCAACTCCCAGGGGCCCTGGGTGGATGCCTGAGTACCCACAAAATTCCCCATGAAGGGGCTGGGCACCCACAAATTTCAGTGCCAGGGCCATGCACACTGCATGGCACCCAAGGCCCTGGGCACCCTCAGTCGCGGAGCCAAGTTGGCCTTCCTGATCCCGAGTGAGCATCCCCTTGCGAAGAAGAGCTCTGAGTGGCTGGCAACTCAAGCCCCACTCCTCCATAAACCCATCGCCTTTTCCTGTAGAGGCTGGGGGTGGCCGGGGTGGGGGGTGGTGGTGACTGCAACCGCCTTTGCTCACCGGGGTCTGCGAACTTGCTGGCACCTCGCCTACTACCATATTACATTCCACCCTACTGCTGAGATGTTCGCTTCCCTTTAAGAGGCAAAACCACACTTGGCATACGGAAAGCAGCTGGATTGTACCAAGTGGCTCCGCTAGGCGGGGGAGCACTCACACCGGACGGTACTGAGGAGAGGGCGGAAACAACGCCATTTGCACCCGAGCGTTGCAAAATCAAAGTGTGCAAGGATATCAGCTCTCAAACGTCTTTCTCGGTTCTTGCTGCTCGCGCAAAAGTCCTCAGAAGGCTTGTTCCATGGTGTGCCCCTTCTCCCCCTTTCCTGAAATCGGCAATGGGCTATCCCTCGCTCTGATCTTTTAAGGGAGAAGCGGACTTGCCGGAGAAGCGGGTGGGTGGTACTGGGCTCATGTGCCCTTTAAGTAGAGGCTGCTCTGCGCCCAGGAGGATATATTGCTTAAGCTGGCAAGGGGGGTGATAAGTTAAGTACCCAGGTGAGTTCGCACAGCGGGGGACCCAGAGAGCTTCCCCGCCCCCAGCCCCAGGACTGTAGGACAATAGAGATGCGGCTCGAGGAGCGCTCAGGGCTGGTTTAGAGTTGGCTGGCAAGGAGTGTCTGAAGTTGAGCTGGGGATCGGAGAGGAGGAGAAGGAGGTGTGTGTGTGTTTAGTGTGGTTTTTCCTAAAGTACTTTCTTTCTGCTTAGCTGTTCCTCTCTCGGGTCCCCTAGCGCATCTGTGCAGGGGTAAGTTTTTCTGCAAGACTGCAGATCGCTTTCCCTGCTTGGTTTGGCAAGCCTCCTAGTTGATGAAATGCCCTTTTGAGGAAGCCGAGCCAGTGAATGGAAAATATCTTTTTCTCTCTCGCTTGAACTTATTTCTTCCGGCCCCTTCCTATGTGCACCGCTTGAATATTTTGTGGCGAGTGATTCTGGTTTGCATTTTGGCTGAACATCCCGGTTTCAAGCTACTTGCTTTTTAGTGGGCAGATTTTTTTGCTGGAAAGATCACGCTCGCTCGGAACTCGGAATATTTGACTTGGTGTTTGCGTTAGCACGTGGAAGTGCTCTTCCATCTGTTCTGCTGACCCGGCTTCAGTAACTACTTGGGTCTTGATTTTCTTTTCTAGCTAAGTTTTTCCACTTTTTGCTGCTGCCTGTTCTTGTAGCGTTGTCCGATTGCTGCAGTTACAGTCTTTAAAGCTATTTCTTCTTTTTTCCAAAAGTGACTCTGTTAGATCAGTTGCTGACATCCACATTTCCCCACAACTCTTTCCTCTCAAATGCTATTTGATAGGGGTTCTTTCTTTCCACCAAATAGTTCACCTTGTGAACTTTTCTGTGGGGGGGGGACCCCAAAACTTTAGAAGCTATGTTGTTCCAGCAAGATGTTAAGAGTGTATAATGGGGAAGCAAAGTTTTACGAACAAAGGATAACTTTCTTTTTAAAAAATATTAAAATTGTGTTGATTTTGTTGATGTGTTGAAAGAGACAATACTGAATTTCATGTTAGGAAGGTAGGCATTTTGGTATAAATTTAAGAAAATGTTCTGATATTGGAGGACCATCCTTTGCCGGGGAAGGCTTTAAATGCAGTTCTTTCAAAGTAGCTCTTGGACTCTCTTTCAGCAGTAGTGATAAGGGTCATCAAAGCTGAGGTCTCACTTGCTTGGCTTCCTTAGTGAAAAGCTTCTGCTGCCAGGGTTGTGATGGGCTAACTTCTCTGTTTACTTGCCCCATTTTCCTCCTGAGGCCAATGGTGCTTTTGTACAATCTGTATGCTTGTATAATGGCCCTTTCTCCCTCTAGGTCCACCAGTTAGTCTAGGGTTATGCTGATGACGGGCCTTCAGGGAAAAGAAAGCAGGAAGGTTCTCCTTAAGAACTGCCCTGTCTAGGAAGTATCTCTGCAGTGCTGGCAGGCCTGAAGCCGCTAAATAAACAGGCGGCTGGTTTTCTGGACACATGTGTCCCTGCATGCTGATTCTTGAGGCTCCGAGAACCTCTCTGCCAGGTTTTGCTCTGCTCTCCGCTGCTGTTTATTTGATTGTGCCTGCCATGCTTTTGCTAGACTCTGTAGACTTTTCCAACTCTCTGTCCTGTAGCAGATGGTGGGTTACGCCAGATTGCAGACGGAGCTCTGGGAACTGGTACGAAAGTTGGAAAATAAAAGCATGTTGCCTGTTGAGATGCCACAGGTTTTTTTAAAAAGGGGGTTGGGATCATAACAATAATAGCTAAATTCTGAACACTGCCACAGTCATTGTATACCAGATTAGGCCAGCTCTCTGGTGTGTGTGTGTGTGTTTCAATTCCCAATTAGCTCCCACCTTCTGAGTACGATAAAGACTAGTGGGAGGAGTTTTACTGATAGAGATAGAAGTTCTGGTTGAGGAATTCTTTTTTCCTTTGTTTCCAAAGAAGCATTTCAAATGGCCGCCTTTAGCTTATACTGTTGTACCAAGGAGCTTGCGCCTGGTCAAAAAGTGTGATTCCTTTTCCTTACTTTAGCATAACCACACATTTCTCTGCTCTTCTTGTGTCTTCTTTTGCAGGCCTTTGCTCTGCCTGCAACCTGCCACCACCTTGTCCCCAAACCACTTGGAGAGGATGCAGGGAAGCTCTGTGCTGGAAGTGACTTGGTTTGTGTTCCTGGTTGTGGCTGGCGCCCCTGGGCAGGACGAAGAGAAGCCCGCCTTCACCCCCATTCTCACCCGCAGGCCTTTCATTGTTGCTTGGAATGCGCCAACCGAGGAATGCAAGCCTCGCTATGGTGTCCAGCCAGATCTCAGCATCTTTGACGTTCATGCCTCGACCAATGAACTTTTTGTGGACCAGAACTTGACCATTTTCTATAAAGAGCGCCTGGGCCTCTATCCCTACTATGATGGGGGGAAGGCTGTGAATGGGGGTGTCCCCCAAAACAGCAATTTACAGCAGCATCGGAACCAACTGGAATCTAGTATTAGGAAATACATCCGCACTGAGACAAAGGAGGGGTTGGCTGTGATCGACTGGGAAGAGTGGAGACCCATCTGGGTCCGGAACTGGCAGTCGAAAGACATCTACCGCAATGTCTCCCGTTTACTTGTGAAGGCTCGGCAGCCTCACCTGCTGGAGGACCAGGTGAAGAAGGAGGCTCAGTATGAATTTGAGTCGTATGCCCGTGAGTTTATGAGCGAGACCTTGAGATACGCCAAGTACTATCGCCCCCGGCAGCTGTGGGGCTTCTACCTCTTCCCCGACTGCTACAACCACGACTACAGTAAGAACCAGGACAGCTACACAGGGTGCTGCCCAGATGTGGAGAAGTCACGCAACGACCATCTTTTCTGGCTTTGGAAGGAGAGCACTGCCCTTTACCCTTCCATCTACCTGGAGCAGATGCTGGCTAACCACACAAATGGCCGCAAGTTTGTGAGGTCTCGGGTAGGAGAGGCCCTTCGCATCTCCCAGCAGCACCATGATAACTATAGCCTACCGGTCTTTGTCTACACCAGGCCCACCTATATACGCACACAGAATGTCCTAAGCGAGGTAAGAAAGCCTTTCCTATCTGGTAAATGTTACTCTGTTGAAATTGGGAAATAGCCAAGAATCCAGGGCCATTGGGGTTGGATTTCTGTCCCATGAAGAGGAGCAGTCTGAAGGACAGGTCAGCCCAGCTTGTGATCCACCCTCCCAAAAGGTAATCCACCAGCAATGTATGGCACTCTCCAGGGGTGTAATAAACTTTCTGGTGTGCTGTCTGCCTGACACTGAAACAATGGGGCTAGGGTGGGAGGCTACTTGGCACTTAGCTGGCCACCAATACCTAGCTGGTGAGCTGCTTTTGCCTTCCTGGGTCAAACGTTGTTCAGACCTGTTATAGCAATAACTGAGATGCATTAGTTTGTGGTAATAACTGATAAGCATGATCAGATAAAGGCTGCTTATCAGAAGCTTTAATGAGGTCTCCAACCAAAGTTTTGTGGGCTGGGACTGCTCCCAGGAAGCACCTGTGAGCTGTGGTGCCTGTGGATTTGCTGTACAATGGGACTTCTCCTTTATCTTGGTCCTAAGCAAATTGACTTGATGTGTAATGGAAACTTAAGAAGTCTAGGGTGGGGCTGAGGAGGGAAGGAGGCAGCTGCTTCTGTCTGTCTCCCTCATCAGTTGTATGGCTGTGGCAGCACTGCTGCAAGAAAGTGCTGTTCTTTATGGACATTTAATTCTCCTAGAAAGAATCATTAGTCTGGCATTTTGCCAAGGGCTTTTCTAAAGAATAGGGAGCCATTGGGCTGGATACATGTCCAGCCCATTGGGGACCACTGAGCTGGAGAAGTCGGAAGTTGCACTCCAAATTGTTCTTATGGGTGGGCTTAGTTCTGGCGCACTGAAGCACACAGGGTTGGTAAGGGGGTGTAGTCTATTGACCCAAGTTCTGTTGGCTTGAAGAGCATCCAGGCACGTCAACTTCAGAGTAGTCCTTTGCCATGGTGCCACAGCCTTTGGAGTGTAGATCTGTGCTGAAAGCGAAGCTGCATTGCTTCTGCTTCCTGCAGTTTCCCAAGGTAACTTCTGAGGCTACCAGGCACTGTAAGATGCAGCAGGATCATGCAGATGCCCCCAAGGTCTGAGCACTACTGAGGCTAGTGTCAGGATTAATGTGACTGGCTTGTCCATAGGCAAAAATGTACTATCTTCTGTCTTCTGCCTTGGCCCACACAACTTGGGAGCGAAAGCTTTCTGAGATAGTTGGTCCCTGTAACTGTATCGTAATCGGTAATCTATTGCAGTATGATTTCTGTTTCCTTCATATAGGAAAAAACTTCCCTATCCTAGCTGGACTTACAGGAAGCAGCAGGCAGCAATGTAGTGTTAGTGATGTGGGGCCTTGGGGTGGGGGGAATCAAAGGCTCATTACTGTTTCTGCAGCAGAGTCTCCAGTGACCTTAAGCCACATGATCAGCATGAAAGGGAAGCTTTTTTAGCCACTATGCTCCAACGCTAAGCATTTTGGAACACCAAAAACACAAGGTGCCTGAGTTTCAAGAGAATGGTGTACAACAGGGGTCAGCAAATGTTTTCAGCAGGGGGCCAGTCCACTGTCCCTCAGACCTTGTGGGGGGCTGGACTATATTTTTTTGGGGGGGAAATAATGAACGAATTCCTATGCCCCACAAATAACCCAGAGATGCATTTTAAATAAAAGGACGCATTCTACTCATGTAAAAACATGCTGATTCCCGGGCCGTCCATGGGCTATATTTAGAAGGCAATTGGGCCGGATCCGGCCCCCAGGCCTTAGTTTGTCTACCCATGGTGTACAAGTTATGTTACATGTAATGAGACATTATGAAAAACACAACATAAGTTACTCTGAAAGATATTGGAGCACTCCAAATCATTTCCCAAGTATGTGTGCAGAAAACAGTAGATTTAGGTGGAAAGCGTTTTATTGCAACACATCCCCAGTTACTGCTATTTTATCATTATAAGATTGTTGTATAATCTTAGAAGGTGTGTGGCTGGGACTATCATAAAGGGACCCATCACTTCTGAGTTTGCTACTTACAATAGGAAAGGCACTTAAGCTTCAGGGTAGGGGATTTCCTTCCAGAGTTTCTGGCCTTGCTCATCACTGGGCTCTCTGATGAGCCCACTTCTGTCTTGCCTTGGCTGGGGTGGGGGAAGTTTCCAAAACAGAATTTTCAGCTGCCCTTACACAACTGGACTTCAGCAATCAGGAGTGCCAGCTTGGCCCCGCAACCGTGGGTGCCCGGGGCCATGGGTGCCATGCAGTGTGCATGGCCCTGGCATTGAAATTTGTGGGTGCCCGGCCCCTTCAAGGGGAATTTTTTGGGTACTCGGGCACCCAGGGCCCCAGAAAGTTGGCACCTATGTCAGCAGTTGCAATTACCTTGTAAGTTACTTTAATAAGTTTGCACCTTGCAGATCCGCTCTTTGGAGAAGCAGAGCTGGGCATGATACCTGCACGCACCTTGGGTCTTTCTCTCTTTGAGATCTTAACTTGGTTTCATGCTCTACCTCTAACCAAAGGCAAGAGCAACTTTACAGCTGAGCATTTTGGAAAAAAATAATAATCTGTGGCCAGTGGTGAGTTCTAGAGCCTCAAAAATGCAACCCTTGCTTGTTATGTGGCTGACTTTGCCCATGGATAGAGTGGAAGTTAGTGAATGGAGGTTTTTATCCCTGCTACTTAGGAATCATTCAGATTAACTAGAGGGTGCTCTGAAAGTAAGCAGTGTAAGTGAAACACTAATTAAAATGACAAACTTCAGACATGTTTAGGCAAGGGGTAGTAACGCCCAAGTTTTGTATTTTAAAAGAGTTGTTGTTGCTCCTTCTTGCTTGGCAACAGTCATTGATAATAAAATGGCAGCTTTAACCACACATGCCTAAAGGCCTATTCATCCATAGAATACAATTTGCAGTTCCACTCCTCACCCAACCCCTTTGAGCTCTGGGGATGATCTCTGCATTCGGTGTAGCATGATTTGTCCTGCTTGTCTACTCTACCAGAGGCATGTTCACACATCTGCCTGAAAACGTAGATGCTGAAAGTGAGGATGGGGACAAGCCTTCCTCCAAGGACCTTGTGCATGTCTCAATGTGTCCCTGAACTTGCCCATGTTGCATTGGGGAGTGCTCACTGAATGAAGGTAAATCCTCCATGTAATTGGGGCTGTGCTTTACCATTGCTCTGTCTACTATCAGACCATTGCTCAATCTGGCTCAGTACTACCTTCATGAACTGGCAGCCACTCTCCAGATTTTCGGGTGGTGAGGCATTCCCAATCCTTTGTGGAATTTTCTGGCCTACCAACACCAGGTGACACCTGTTTTGTTGTGTGGTGCATGTGCATTGACGGATGGAAAATGTAAGAGGTGGCAATGATTTTAACTTAAGATAATCTACCACCCTACACTCTTTCTGTATCTTCAGATTCTTGAGAGATTGCATGTAGAGAGGTTCTGGCCCTGCCCACTGCAAGTGTGTGACCCTAACAGATTACTTCCATGGAACACGGGTGGCACTGTGGTCTAAACCACTGAGCCTCTTGGGCTTGCCAGTCAGAAGGTTGGTGGTTCAAATCCCCGCAACGGGGTGAGCTCCCAGTGCAATGTCCCAGCTCCTGCCAACCTAGCCATTTGAAAGCACACCAGTGTGAGTAGATAAATAGGTACTGCTGCAGCAGAAAAGTAAGCAGCGTTTCTGTGCACTCTGGTTTTCGTTACAGTGTTCCGTTGCACCAGAAGTGGTTTAGTCATGCTGGCCATATGACACGGAAAGCTGTCTGTGGACAAACGCTGGCTCCCTCGGCCTGAATGTGAGAGGAGCGCCACAACCCCATAGTTGCCTTTGACTGGACTTAACCGTCCAGGGGTTCTTTACCTTTACCTTACTTCCATGGGAATGAAGCCTTCAGGAGTAGGGGAGCAGGCAGTCCCCCATCCATTTCCTCCACAGCACCAAGAAGAAACTCCCTCCCACATGTTGGCCAGGCAAATCTTTCACCTCTTTTCATCAGTCTGAAATGTTGCTTTTATCTGACAGTATGTATTTTGTGCGTATCTCTCCACCATAATACTGAAACTGGTGTTAAAAAAGCACCCCCTTTTACTATATAATAAGGAACAGTCATAATACAGCAACCGGAACAGCTTCTATCCATTCTTGAGCTAGAGAGTATCCTACTAATCTCCTAATATTCTGTATCTGTACTAACTGTGGAACTACCTGGATGTTTCTTTCCAGAAAGACTTGATCTCCACCATCGGGGAGAGTGCTGCTCTGGGGGTAGCTGGTACGATCTTCTGGGGAGATGCAGAGAACACTAAAAGTCGGGTATGTATGTTTCCACACCAGCCCCAGAGAGACAAGCCTAGTGGGAGCTTCTTTCAGATAAAACGGCTCTTCGATCTCACTTCTGCCAAGAGCATGTCGGGTCCTGTCTTAATTCAGCAGGCAGCCCTCTTAGTGGAGCTACTTCTGCAGTTTGTTCGGTTTAGCAGTTCAGCATCAGCACAGCCTCTTTTTGGTGGGCTGTCGGGGGAAGAGGCATGTGTTGAAAAAGATACTGGCAACACCTGGAAGTTGCTGAATGCCGGAAAACCCCAGAAAGGCCCTCTAGGGAACACTGGTGGTCTCAGGTGTGGGACAAATGGGCTTTCTAGACATCTAACATACCACCACAGAGTAATAAGAGGCATGGCAAGACATGATAAATTTGACATAATTTTGTTTCCCTCTAAGCTTTATTAATAGGTCAAGTGCAAATTGTAGTCCCCTGGCAACTCATGACTCCCAAGGGAGTGGCTATTTCATGTCTCCCTGAAAAGATCTAGATTGTATTGTATTATGGCTGGTATTGTTACTCTTTACTTCCATTGCTTTATTTTCAATCCCAGATCCTGTGTTGCCTGTTACATGCTGCACCATTTATTGTTTTAACCAATACATACATACACATACATGCATAGATAGATAGATAGATGATAGATAGATAGATAGATAGATAGATAGATAGATAGATAGATAGATATAGATAGATGATAGATAGATAGATAGATAGATAGATAGATAGATAGATAGATAGATAGAGATACTGTCAATCCAACGACCACCTGGTACTAGAGGGAGAAGGGTGGCTTTTGACTACTAATGGCGTTTTGCTTTGAGGGGTACAAAGACACTCTTCCTTGGAGCTTTGCTACTTTGTCCAAGGGGGCATGGTCCCCACCAAAGGCCTCCATAGCACTTCCTTGTATTGAATTCAACTGGTCGCCATTCCAGGGTTGATACCAAGCATATGCATCATTTCCTAAAGAGATGGAACCATAGAGAGATACTCCCTTTGGTGTCCAGAGTACATAATGGGCAATGACTGCTTTCAGTGTAAATAGTAGAGATTGAGGCTGTACACAACTCGAGCCTTTCCGTCTTGAGGAAGGCCTCCTTGCGCTGTGAAAGTCCTAGCCTACACCCTAACAGCTGCGGGTAGCCATATTGAGCTGTCAACACTGCCTTTATAGTGGCCTTCAAGCACCGAGTTTAGCAAAGCAGCGCTGGGAACAGTTCTTCCAAGTTTTCTGCAAGGATGTGAAGCAACTACAGACTACTGTGGGGATTGTGTCATCCGGTACACAGTACAGTACAGACTACTGTGGGGATTGTGTCATCCGGATCTGATGTCTTAAGTCTTTTCAGTTCATCCTATTGAAAGAGGGAAGTGATAAATTCCCATTACCAAATACAGCCCCATCTGTTCATGCATTATTCACATGTAGGGCATGTCAGCAGAGGGGGCTGGGCTTTTGGCCCCGCCTCCTCCATCAGACCTTCTTCCTCCATGACTGGGTGTCCTGATTGCATGCAGCCCCTTTGCACAAGCAGGTGCTCATGCTCTGAATTTTCTCTGCAAACAAAGTCGGATGCAAGCTGAGGTGGTTGCAGACCTGGGTTCAGGACTTGGAATCATGGGTCCGCACAGAAATGCTCCACACATAAGTAATGTATTAGGGTTTAGGAAAGGGAAAAATACTGACCAAGGCAGAAACCCTATGCATGCTTACCAAGAAGTAAGCTCCATGGAAATAAAAGGAATTTACTCTCAGATATGTATTTTGGCTCAGAAATCTAAACTGCTGGATTGTAGGATGGATGGATGGATGGATAGATGATTCCATTGGACCTTCTTGTATCAGGGATTCAATAAGAGCGAAATCTCACCTCCTGACTGTAGCTGCTGGTCTCCCAGTTCCTGTTGCTAATTTTGAATCCTCTCCTCTGCAGGAAACGTGCCAGCTGATTAAAAACTACATAGAGGAAGGCCTTGGCCGTTACATCGTCAACGTGACCACAGCTGCCGAACTCTGCAGCCACACTCTGTGCAGCGGTCACGGGCGCTGCCGGCGCATTTTAAGCAACACTGACGTCTTCTTGCATCTCAACCCAGCCAGCTTCGAGATCCACCGCAACGCTCCTGGGCAGGGCAAGCGGCTGTTTGAGGCCACGGGGAACTTCTCTCAGGATGACACTGCCTTCCTCAAGGCCCACTTCCAGTGCCACTGTTACCAGGGATGGCATGGGAAAGGATGCAAGGAGCAGCTGAACCCTCCTGGGGGCGGCCCCTATCTTCGCAGTAACCTGGGACTCCAGTTGCTGATAACTCTCTGTCTGCTGGCCTGCTTGCACTAGGCTGCCTCCAACTGGAATCTCTGCGGCCGCAAACTAGTTCCTGGTGCAGCAGGCAGTGGTGATAGGCAGAAAGGGAGAAATAAGAGCCGCCAGCCTCTCGTTTTTATATATATATATTTCTTTAGCAGTGATGTAGCAGACCTACTATTTAAGAGACTGTCCTACCTCTCCCATCTGTGCCACTGGCCCTTTAAGGGGCAAAAAAGTGAAAAAGGACCTTCCCCCCCACTGACAGTATTTCTGTGCGCAGGCAGATGGGTGACTGGAGGTAGGGGGGCTGCCATGAGGCCTCGCCTCTCCTGCCTTTCCCTTGCTGTCCAGAAGTATCTCCAACACAGGAGTCGATTTGGTGCCTTGGGTTAGCTACCCAAACAGAAGCAGGAATTTGAGGGTGGGGAAAGTTGTCGAAGGGTAACCTGGGGGTGGGGAGGAATAGGTGCCCACATTCGGCATTCTTTTGGGAGAGGATTAGGGAGAGGGGTGCTTGGCTCTTCTGTTGTAAGGAGGGAGGGGGGCACGGTTAGAAAATGGGAGTCCTGGAGCCTGCTTAGGCCTCAGGAGAGGTGTGATGGGTTTGGTGGAGCTGCTGTAGTGAGGAGAAAATTGCTGCTGTTTAAAACATGCCTCTTTAGGATAGCCGATAGAGAAGGAGAGAAAGCATTGCCCAGCCAGTGGGGTTTAACCTAGAGAGTAGAAAAGGCTCTGGTGGCGAAAATGCCCTTTGCTGACCGCCTGGGTGGGCGGGCAAACACCATTTGTATTGCTCTGAGAAGGGCAGCCGTGGGGTGCGGGAGTGCCATGCCCCCGATCTGTGTGTGGCCGGTGCTGAGTTGGTGCCCTGCATCCATTACAGGAAAACCAAAAAAGTTTTACCTCAGAATTAAAGACACACCGAGAAAACGTAATTGGCGTTCTGCATTGTGTGTTGGGAGCTTGCTTCGTTGCCCCGAGGGGCCCTTCATGCCAATAAGGAGGCTCCAGCTGTGAGTGGTATTTGCCTTCAGACCCCAATAAAACATTGGCCGGCTTTTCATTAACACCTCCCCCCATCGTGTGTGGCTTTGTCCTTCTCATCACAGAACTGTGGCTCTGGCTAGTGCTGGTCACCCTCCTGTGACCATCCCTGAGTAGCTGCGCCTGAACCAGATCATTCTTACTTGTATTAACAATTCCCTCAGCTCTTCCCGTTTCGGGTGCGGCCAGAGAATCTGGAGACCCTCAATGAAAGAGGCCTGTTGCTGCTGTGGCTGCACCCCCCTCCCCTTCTGCTGTTTGTACAGAGGCCATCTGCCAGCCTGGCCTTCAGCTCTCCTTCCCAGTGTTGCTCTTTGTCTCTACTGGAGCAGCAAGGGGCTGCCTCTCCTTGTCCGGACTTCCTGCTCCTTGTAATTAAGTCAACGAGTTTTGGCTGGCAAAGCCAAGCAGTTGCCAAAGTGGAAGGAACACTGGGTGTCTCTGTCAGGGTCATGTGCCCTGCACAGGAGAGCGAGAGGCTGCAGGCAGGGGTGGGGCCTGACTGCCATTGTGTTCCTTTTCTCCCCAAACAGCCGTGTTTCTCCTTGCTTCTCTTACAGTCGACGGAGGACCTTCTCTGTTTGCCATACAGGGCTCACCCCCCTCCCCCTAGGCCTTCATCTCCCACTGGTTGTGCTCTGCACCCTCTGTTGTTTTCGCCTGCCTTTTCTTTGAACTCTGATGATACCTCTTGCTTCGCTGGATGGAAGACAGAGCAACCTGTTCACAATATGAAAGCAAAGTTTACATTCATTGCTCTCCTCACTTTGGGCTTTGCAGGTGGCCCTCAGGAGGTTGTCAGGAAAGGAATGTGGTCTTTGGGCTGGTTGAGCTCTCCCACCCCTGATTTTAGGAGTGTATCTAGTTTTCTTTGGCTGCTTGTTTCTTGGCTGATCCTGCTTTGTTCATCTCTAAAAGCGATGGAAGAGGCTGGGGATCTGTAGAAAACAAGCTTGGAAATACTGAACCAAATTGTGGTGCTTCATGGGGTTGTCTTGCTGCTGGTTTGGAAGGCAGCTAAGAGGCACCTTGGGCTGACTTGGGGAACAGGCAGGTAAAGCTGCGTCAAACTTGCAGCCTCTTTTCTTATCTGCCCTTCAGCTGCCTGTGATCAAATTGGTGTTGAGAACACAGGGAGCTGCTTCGTACTGAACCAGGTCAGTGGGTTATTTTGTCCAGTACTATTAACCCACTCGTATTGTCAAGCAGTTGGCAGCAGCCAACCTCTTTGTTCTGTTTACCAAAACGTTTTCCAGCAATACATCCAGTTAAGTGATCGAGCTGAGAAATGCTACGATCTGACCCTGGAAGCCTCCAGCACCTGTTTTGTAACTCTGAACTACAACTCCTCCCTGTTTTCTACCCAGGGGTTGGGCTGCAGGTCATCTTCTGCCAAGGGCATGGGGTTTATTGAAATGAAATTCCTGATGTGAGTGGATATTATTTGTTTTGTAGTGAAGGAAAAACTTGACTAATCCTCTTGCACATAAAATGCCTCTTGCTACGGCGCCTAAGATGGGTCTCTTGAGAGCAGGCATCTCCCTGTGGCTGCATGCTCTCCTCTGGGATGGCTCTTGGTGGGCTAGTTTTTCTGCCTACTGTAAGTCAGCCTTGTTGGCCATGTTGCCTCAGGCTGATTGTTGGGATCCAGCAAAATCTGGAAGGGCACAGGTTCACCATTCCTGGTGTAGAAACATAGTGTGTGTTGTCCACATGCTCTTCTAGGTGAACTGGAAAGTGCGCTGGACTTGCAACCCCACCTAAAACTCCCACCTTAAGACCTCCAGAAATAATGACATCTTGTCCACAAAAGTGAACAGTCCCTGGGCACAGAAGAATGCAAGATGACTTGGGGGTGGGCTGTGGTTCTTGCATTTCCTTGGAGAATGTTTTTTTTTAATTGTGAGAAGAGGCACAAGCCAGCTTTAAATCACAGGATTAAGAGGCGTGTACATGTCCAGTGCTATAAATATGAGCATTCCTCTGCTAGCTGAGTTCAGCCAGGGGTGCTGCTGTTCACTGCACACACATTTTGATTAGAGACAATCTGGGGGAGCAAGGAGGTACACGGCTCTTCATTTGTTTGGTATTTTGTCCTTTGAGGTCTTTATTTCATTGCCCCCAGGAGCCTCATAAAACGTGATGCCATATACCGTATTTTTTGCTCTATAAGACTCACTTTTTCCCTCCTAAAAAGTAAGGGGAAATGTGTGTGCATCTTATGGAGCGAATGCAGGCTGCGCAGCTATCCCAGAAGCCAGAACAGCAAGAGGGGTTGCTGCTTTCACTGCACAGCGATCCCTCTTGCTGTTCTGGCTTCTGAGATTCAGATTTTTTTTTCTTGTTTTCCTCCTCCAAAACCTAGGTGCGTCTTGTGGTCTGGTGCGTCTTATAGAGCGAAAAATACGGTACCTAAGAGCATAAAGGGCAAGTAGGTGCTTGAAAAAAGGCGTAAGATCATGGGTAGACAAACTAAGGCCCGGGGGCTGGACCTGGCCCAATCGCCTTCTCAGTCCGGCCCGCGGACAGTCAGGCGTTTTTACATGAGTAGAATGTGCTCTTTTATTTAAAATGCATCTCTGGGTTATTTGTGGGGCATAGGAATTCATTCATTCCCCCTCCCCAAAAAATAGTTTGGCCCCACAAGTTCTGAGGACAGTGAACCGCCCTCCTGCTGAAAAAGTTTGCTGACCCTTGCATAAGATTAATCTCCACAGATACGGTTCGGATAACTGGGGCAATTAAGCATCTGATTAGACTGCTCTTTGGGAAAGGGAAAACAGGACCTATAACAGTAGCACAGGAATTTTTCTGGGGGTGGGCACAAAGTAAAATGCTGAAATGGGGGAGCAAGCTAATTCATCCCCCCCCCAAAATGAGAATAGTGTCTGTACACTTTGTCTCATCTCATGTCCTATTAATGCCAAAAACTTTTATTTTTTTAAAAAAATCAAAGTGGGTGATAATATTTGTGAGGGTCTGCATGAGGAGGCAAATCTAGTCCACTTGTTTCTTTAGACAAATGTGTGAGCTGGGGGATGAGGGAGGTTGGTCTGTTTGCCTGAAAACCAGGAGTGCACAATTTCTCCATCATAGCTTTGGAAAAACAAGGAATATCGCTCCCTTGGGGGTCCCTGTCAAAACATCTACTGTGCGAGGGTCAGTGCTGAACGTCCTCCTGCTTTCCATTCAGTAGGAGAGCGCCCCCTAGTGCCACAAAGGGCGCCAACGAATCAAAGCTCAGTTCCTATCTCCCTACGAGGGCAGAGTGTTGCACAACAATTGCCAGCGCTGCTTATGTGGGCAGTTATCTGTAGTTTCTTTCGGAAGCCACAACCAATGCAAGCCTTGGCAGGTCCTTGTGTCTGATTTCCCCAGAGTATATACCAGCCCACGGCTGATCTGATGGCAGGCTGCCATTTCTTTCCCTTCTCTAAATCTTTTTCCCAGGATCGGACATGTTTTCTCCCTTCCTCTTCTTACTTTTTGATGTGCTGCCTTTCTCAGCCTTTCATGGCTTTCCCCACACACATTTCCATATATTCAAGACACTGGAACAGAAAGCATTTCCCCCGTTTTATTCTCTCTTTTGTCACATTGATTGCACGGTTCCCTCTCTGAGCCTGGAATATGCTTTGTGCTGTCAAGTTCCACCTCTACTTGTCGTAGTCAGGCAGAAACTAGTTGTCTTTTGTTTAAGGCCATGCCAAATTCTTGAGCAGAGGCACTTGGAGAAAGGTTACTAAAAGCCATGTGAAATGCTTGGGGATGTGGTGTGCGAATGCTTACTGTTTTAACACTTTGTAGGGAACCAGCCAGTCTATGCACCTACACAAATTCCTAATTCTTACTCTGGATTTATGGATCTAGAATTCTTAATGATAACCCCTGATTTGGTACTCAGTCACTTAAACGTGAATTGCCATCCGCACTTTGCCCATAGGTATGCATTGAAAAAACAGAAAACTCCCAGCTTTTATCATTCTTTAACTATTCATTTTAACCGTCACTCTTTGAAAGAGAGAACAGTGGCTAAGCATGACAGATATAGATATATATATATCATGAATTACAAAATTATAGGTCACAGTTATGTAGCTAGAAGATGTGTCATTCTGTTTCAAAGGACTAACACAAAACAAATGTGTTCAGTGCACTTTTACGAAATCCGCAATATGCCGATTCCTGAAGATTTGTTCTGTGGCCAATCCTCTGTATAACATGATCATTTAAAATAAATTCCAATCCCTGTACTTCAAAACAGTTTCTCAAACCCAGCGTGGATACAATCCTGGGTATTTTTAAGTGTGAGCCAGAAGACTTCCTACCCCAGCCCCCAAGCTCTTTTGCTGGGGTGTGTGTGGAGAAGGTGGTTAATTACAGTGGTACCTCGGGTTAAGAACTTAATTCGTATTGGAGGTCTGTTCTTAACCTGAAACTGTTCTTAACCTGAGGTACCACTTTAGCTAATGGGGCCTCCCACTGCCACCGCATGATTTCTGTTCTCATCCTGAAGCAAAGTTCTTAACCCGAGGTACTATTTCTGGGTTAGCGGAGTCTGTAACCTGAAGTGTCTGTAACCTGAGGTACCACTGTATTTGTTGTTTAAAAGCTTCCTGGCCTGGTCATTAAGAGATCTGTCTCTTAGTTTTGCTCAGTACATGTTGACAAAGAACTTCAGGTGGTGGCAATTTTCAAAAGGCGCTTTGATTCAGTCTCCTCAGAGATACTTCAGTTACCCACCATGAGGTGTGGCAGTGCTGCCTTGGGAGGAGGGAGCAGAAGTAGCAGCCTCTTTCTTGGGGGGAGGTGTGTTTGAGAGAAGGGCATACATGGTAGCATCACCATCATCCTGTGAGGTGACAAGAAGTTATAGCATGGTTAGGAAATTTGTGGCCTTCCAGATATTTTAGGACCTAAACCCTTGTTAACTCTGACCAATGGGCACCTGGATACCTGAAAGGCCACGGCTCATCCACCCCTGGTTTAGAGGTCCTTGAAGACGAGCAAGAGCTGATGGTTCCCATCCATTGCCTTGAGTTTTCTGAGAGCTAGAGATCAAACCACTGGTGCCCTGATAGCACAATGGCAAATTTCACCCCCTTGTTCTCATGCTGATGTCAATAGCTATGGGAGGTGAATGAAATGCTTTCTCTGTGGGCCATTTGAATTGCCCTCTCCGCTTTCATGATGTTAATGCCACTAAATAATCATCAGCCTTCGCTGCTGTGGCCACTCACAGCCTTGAGTCTGGTACTGAAAAAGGGCTTTGTGTGGCTAATCCTAACCACAGAACAACAGAGAAGGAAGCGAGGGGAAGAGGGGGCCTCTTGCATAGGCGTTGCTACTGGGCAGGGGGATGGGAAACCCAACCAGGACTCTTTATGCAGAGCAAAGCAGATCACCCAGCAGTAAAGCAAAGAAATCTTTCCTTCTCACCCACTACCCCACTCACATCCTTGTTTAGGAACATAATATGATCCCTGCTGGATCAGGCTGAAGGTCCATCTATCTGGTCCAGCACCCTGTTCTCACAGTGAGCAACCAGATAAATGTTGGAGGGTATGGAGTTATCCAACCCCCGAGCTGTCTGAAGGAAATCCTGTATAGGGAAGGTTTTTTAAAAAATGTTTAATGTTTTAGTATGTTTTTATGTATGTTGGAAGCTGCCCAGAGTGGTTGAGGCAACCCAATAAGATGTGTGGGGTATAAATAGTAAAACTATCATTATGGAATGGGACATCCCTATTTCCATCGGAGAAATGTTGGGGGGTATGCTCCCACATTAGGGCTGCACTGGGTAGGGGGGCATTACGTTGTATATCTGGAGATTTCTCCCCCCGCCTTTCTTAAAAAGAAACAGGTGTGAAGGGCCTTCTAAGAGTGCACCTCCAAATCCATGTTTAGTGTGTTACTGAGTGTGCTTGATCCTTATAGATAGTTGAGCAGTCTTGCAGTTCATGTTATTAGGGATCCAGTCGTTCATATGAAGGTGCAAAAGGTCTCCTTGTGCCCCAATGTCATACAAACGTGCCCTAAAATGTCATACATGAGGCAACACTGGGTAAGTGGCAGAATGGGTGCTGGAGGGAGTCTTTCTGAGTGCAAACTGGGGAGAAAGGTAGTGGTGTCTGGGGGTTGGGGTGCAATGTGTGGGAGATAGACACAGAGAGACCACATCACTGGGTTAGTAGGTAATGTGCACAACAGCCACCTTCCTCCCTCATATCTAGTTCCGGACAACATACAGTCTGTCTTCTTTAGCAGGTTGTAAAACTGATTCCAAATTACACTCGAAGGTAGAAGCACTACCTACATGGTTTTAAACTTCTTGGGGGCAGACTGGGGGTGAGTGGGTTAGTTTTCTACAGATATGGCTCCCTCAATTGCAGCTGCAATCCAATATACAAGGCTGCAACCCTGTATAAACTTACTTTGCAGTAAACCCCTCTGAACTTCCTCTGGAGTAAAGATGCCTAGGATCAGGCTGTAAGAGTTGTTTAAAATGTTGGTTGAATTAGATTTTGCAGAGAGTTTATGGGCTGCCTTAGAAAACAGAAGTCCTGGAGCCTATTTAGGCCTAGGGAGAAGTGTAACTATAGTGGTTTCTCATTTTTTATGTGAGATCCAGATGTCTTTCCTCTATGCCTGCTGCAGGGACATGTTACTCTGCCACTGAGAAAAGTAATACCCTTTCCTGCTCAGTCCATCCCACCTTGCAATTTGATGCAGAAGCTGCATTGCATGCAACCACACCACTGAAACATATATTTCTTTAAAAGTGGTAAAAAGCCACCAATCCCATTTGTCCTTTGTAGGTTCTCAGTTATTCTCAGTTATTAAGAAGTGGAAACTTAACTTAGTACAGGGTGTGAACTCCAGCACACATCCTTCCTGTTTTCTTTTTAAAGTGTCAGGCAGGAGAGAGGCTGTTCTTCCCATCCCTAAAAACTGGTAAGAAAGCTACCATGACCCTCTCTCCCTATTTAATGGGAACAGAATACTATACTATTGTTGACATTGGACTGGCACTACTGTAAGTTTAGCAGTGAAAGTGTGTTTATTAAAATTTGTCTGGAAAGCGCAGAGACCAACGGAGTAGGAGGCCTGGAGAGAAACTGAACCCCACGTAGAGTGTTTGCTTTCTTTTTTCCTCTGATGCGCTTGCCAAGAATGTTCGCCGCTCCCCTCTTTCCACCCACCTCCATTTTCAAGCTCTGTCTCATCAAGGGAGATTGCTCTTCACCCACCATAACGTTTATCATTTCGGAAAGGCAAGGATTCCAAGCCCCTTTGTTTTATTGCAGGGGCTGACTGGAATGTTTCCAGCGAGCTGTAGAAGAGACTCTACTCTACCCACCGAACCCCATACCTAGGTACAGTGGTACCTCTGGTTACAAACTTAACTCGTTCCGGAGGTCCATTCTTAACCTGAAACCGTTCTTAACCTGAGGTACCACTTTAGCTAATGGGGCCTCCTGCTGTGATTTCTGTTCTCATCCTGAGGTAAAGATCTTAACCCGAGGTACTACTTCCAAGTTAGCGGAGTCTGCAAGCCGAGGTGTTTGTAACCCGACGTACCACTGTATCTTGAAAAATGTCGGGAACCGATCCCTGCAGTTCGTTTTTCTGTCAGTTCCCCACCAGGAGAATCTGTGTAGGCCAGCTGTGGAAACACAATAGGGTCACCATTCTGCCTAATTTGTGGGGTTTGTTTGGACAAAGAATCTACAGAAAGTTGTTCTCATAAATCCAACAACTATCGCCTTTCCCAAAGCTCCGTTTCATCATTCTCACTAGAACAGTTCTGAATTGCACAATCTAGGACAAGAATGAGGGAGACATCTACTGGTGACTCCTGTTGCCACAGTCTAGGGATCTTTCCCACATACTCAGTTGGGGTTTTGGGGGGGGGGGTGGTAGAATAAATGCATATTCATTTATCATTTGCTGCAAAGTTACACTGCTGTTATATGGACACGTTTCCCCCACCGAATTCTGTTATGATTGCTCAGTCCCTTCTATTACCACAGTTATGCCACGGACACATGTACTGCAAGCCCAAATGGATCGGATGAAAATGCTATGACCCTTTACATAAAAATATTGGAAGTTTTAAATGCCCCCCTCGCCCACCCCACAACTCATCAGAGACTCAAGACTGTGCATGGAAACTGCCATCATGCTGCCAGGGAATGTTGGTAACAGAGCAGCACCCAGATGTTGGTACTCAGGTGGCTGCAGCTGGGATTTAGGCCAAAAGAAAATCAAACAGCTTATTGCTTGCTTCACTTTAGCCTGGGGCCTGAGGTAGCTGGGGGTGACCGGGCTCCTATCCCACCTTTTGTCCAAATGATTTTTCAATCCCGCCCATCGCACAAGGTGGAACAGATAGTATCTGTGCAATGCGGTGATCCTGGAATATAAAAGGGCAGGAAGTGAAATACATTAGAGTTGGTGCTGTGGATCTAGCGCCTGGAAGTGCTGACATCCTCACAGCCGCAAGAGGTACCTTTGAAGTCGCACTCCAAGGTGGCATCGGACGGTGCCAGTCTATTCCAGTGCCCTGCAAGGAGAGTGATGATGTTCCCAGGACTTTTGCCCAAATCTTCCTGAGAAGAAGGGTAGCTTGTTCAGGGCACGGGGGGGGGGGGTTCCCCCACAGAACTACAGTTCCCAAAGTAGGTTACCAGGATGCTTTGGGGAAGCTATCTTTCTCTATTGTATAACTTGTGCCACATTTTACTGGGGTGAGTAGTTGTTTACGAGACTGCTTCATCTTCCAGTTAGGATGGCATATTATAATTTAAACTGACATGTTTTAGGGAGCCGGACAAAACAAAGAGAGAAATCCACTTTGCAAGACTGAATTAGTTCTGGTAATTGAGGTCAGCTCTTCACAGCATAACTGAGCCAACTGGACAATAATTAGCTGGATTGAATCAGTTGTTCCATTTTGCTAATAATTAGAAGCTGATGCTGAGAAACAGGCAGTGTCTAAAGCAAGGGTGGGGGACTCAGTGGCCTCCAACTCTCATCCACGCCACCCAATATGGTAAATGGTCATGGGTGATGGGCAACTGGAGTCCAAAATATTTGGAAGGTGCCAGGCTGAGGAAGGTTGAATTAGAGTGTGGTTACTACGTTTAGTGTTCAAAAACTCTTGTCTTTCTTTTGGGAACACTCTTTTAAATGATTATGGCAAAGTGGCTCTGAGCATATGCAGAGTGCCTTTCAATGGTGCACAGAACAACCCTTTTGTTTAAAAACTGCGAGAGACTGTACCTAAATTATTGCTTTGGGAGGACCTGCCCTTTGATAGCCCAGATGAAATTGGTGGATTGTAGTGACAGGGAACACTCTGTATATGTCGAAAGGTACTGCATTTATTTTGTGTAATTGCAGGCTGAGTCCAGCTGTTGAAAAATTTCCAGGGCAGAGTCTGCCTCAAATTAAGCCTCCAGTGGCAGGAAAGACCATCTCAAAGCTTAGACTCAAGTTGCTATTTCTCCCCCACCCCACCCGCCAGGGCTCTTGTAACTAACAGAAAGAGGAACAGAACAGGTGCCGCTTTCCCCCAACTCCCATCATTTATCACAATGCAGGAGGAAGCTGTGCCTGTTGAACTCCTGCCTATCACACAGCTTTTTAGAGTAGAACAGAAGTTTCTCGGGGATTAGAAAATATATATAGTTAGCCCTAGGTGTGTGAACTGAAGTCAGTCTAATATTTGTGGCTTCAAACACAGCACAGTACCAATCAGGTCACTCTCCCCAAAGCCTGCGTCTTTTATCACTTTAAAATGCTGCCTCTTTGAATTGCTCCCTTTCGATTGCTCTGCCCCATCCAAGCTCCCGTCGAGCAGCTATCGGTGCAGGTGAGAGATCTGAACGGGAAAGTCATTGGCTTGCCTTTGTGAAATTTAAAATTCTAGTAATTTCTAGGTTTGCATATACAGTAATTGCTTATAAATTAACACAAGGATTTTTTTTAAAAAAATAAATATCTGGGCTTGGATCTTTTGAATACCCCGTGATGCTCCTGTGCGTAGTATTTTTTTCCTAAAGACCTAGTTTGGCGAGGCTAAACCCCAGCCGGCCACTCTTCTGCTGCTGCGTCGCCCGTCCTGGAGAGGGAAGAGTTAAGGCTCCACGATCCACAGCTGCACAGCCCGGGCTTTTGCCTCCAGAAGCTGCAGAGCTTAATTGTTTCCTTTCGCCGAAACCCCTTCCGCCCCCTCCTCGGAGCCCAAGCAAGCGGGACAGGCTGCATAATAGAAACCAGACTCCGAAGGGAAGAGGGATTTGTTCCCCCGCCTTGCGCCTCGCCCTCCCGGGTTGCAGGCGTGGGATCGCTGCTGCCCTCTGCCGATCAGCGCCCCCCACATGGCCCCGACCTCCAAAACAGCGCGCCCGGGAGAGAAACAGAGAGCGATTTCCCTCTCGACCCTCTTCTTGGAAAACAGAAACGGGCGGCGCGGAAGCCTCGTACGGCAATATAACTTTACACGTGTACAGTGGTTGCGTCGGAATTCTGAATCCTTCACTTTCGCGGTGAAGGCGGCAGAGCTCCGGTCTCTATGGGGGTGCAGCATAATAGTCGGATCTGCCTGCTAGATTTACAACAAGGGCATCACGAGAAACGCTTGGAGCAACCCCCCCCTACCCCGGGTCTCCCACCCTTTCTTCCTCATCCTCCCCGCCAACTTTCCTTTCCCCTCCCGTCCCGCAAAAGCGCGCCTTTAAATCCCACCCATGAACGCGTATGAAGCTGGCGAGCACCCACGCGCCCCCTGCGTCCTGTATTGGAAGTGACGTCCCCCCTCTCCATCCCCATTGGCCGAAAGTTTGGGAAAGGGGCGGGGTTGGGGAATATTCCGCTTCCCCAGGAGCCGGTAAGTCTCTCTTTTTTTTAATGTGCGGTATTTTTTCCTCGCACGTTTCCCGGCGATTAATTCCCATCCCCTCTTCTTCGCGGGAGCCGACAGCCTTCACGGTAATTAAACACTCCCACCCAAAATTTCTGGCCGGTTGCTCCAAGCGTCTGCCAATGAATTCGGAATTCTGCAAGACCTCTTGTCCTGCACTGTGTTGTTTCATAATTCAAGAGGGGAATGGTTTAGCAATCATTTTTTAAAATCTGCTTTAATTTTTTATTTATTTAAAAAACCGCACTTTTAATTCTGGCTTCAGTCACCAGTTTCTCCAGCTAACAAGGGTGGGAAAAATTCTGATGAAACTTGGAAATAACTGTCTGATTACACAGTTCAGGGCTAGATTACTCATGGTACTTAGATCTTAAGAGTTATACAACATCAGTGAGTTTCCATTCCTCAGCCTTTATTCTGTGTCAAAGATTACATTTGAGCCTTGTTGCTGAAAGCCTGAAATACTTTGCAAAGCCCCCCTGCGCATCTATAAATAAAAATAAGGCAATTGCTGATGCATCACTTTGATCTAATTGGCATCTAAATTAGATTCCTTAAGCTCAGAATTAGAGTGCATAGAAAAAGGCCACCATAGCATCTCTCTGCAGTGATATGGGGGGGGGGGGAGGGAATGTCAATGCTTTGCTTGATTACATCTCATAAAGTTCCACAAGACTCTTGTTTTTGCTGCAGCTCTTCCAGAATTTATTACAGTGGTACCTCGGGTTAAGTACTTAATTCATTCCGGAGGTCTGTTCTTAACCTGAAACTGTTCTTAACCTGAAGCACCACTTTAGCTAATGGGGCCTCCCACTGCAACCGCACCGCTGGAGCACAATTTCTGTTCTCATCCTGAAGCAAAGTTCTTAACTTGAAGCACTATTTCTGGGTTAGCGGAGTCTGTAACCTGAAGCGTATGTAACCCAAGGTACCACAGTACTCTACAAATGTTTCATCGTCATGATCGCCAGGACCAACAGTTCGTAGACTTTCTCCCTGCTCTTATGCCTGTGAGTGTCTTCATGGGCCACATCCCATACTGTAGTGGTATTGTCCTGGGAGCTTGTTTTCTTCCTGCCTACTCTCTTCCCCCTGTGATCCAGCTCTGTCACTGGTGGTCAGTGATTGCTAATGACTGGCAGGCTCAAATAATCTCACATGACTTGGTCTTGCTATAGTGAATGGGATTAAGTGCTTGAACAGCCTCCTAAGTACCAAGGGGGGAAAATGCTTTCAAAGAATGGCAGCTAGGGGTGCAATATTAGGGTGAAATACATTCTTAACTATCCACTCCTACATACCTATTCTTTCTCAGTCACCTGTATTTACTTTTCTTGTCAGTGCTATACTTTATGCAAACAGGTAGCAACATGTCCACCTAGTATCTGTAGAAAATGATGTGATTTTCTGCCCCTCCCCCCCCATGTTTATTTCATATTGCTGTTTGATGCAGGTGGGTGGCTTTCAGAACAGTTTGATTATAGAGTCTGTGGCAACATTATTGACTCTTACAATGCAACTAATGGCTCAAAGCTCCTCTACAGAGCTGACTGTATTTTTAGGCAGAGAGAGCTGATTGCCTCAATAGACACATGCAAAGAAGAGGGGCCAATGGTGGCAGCTCTACAGCCCTTCCTCTTATGCCCTCTGGCTGTGCCCTTCCGCTGGGGGGGAGAGTTACCTATGCCAGGCATGTCCAAAGTGTGTATAGGGGGTCTAATCCAGCCCCTGTGGCAGTTTATGTCAAATCCTAAAAAAAGCTCAACAACTTTGGTCGGCCCTCACGCATGTTCACTTCATCAGAACTGGCCCTCTTTGAAAAAAGTTTGGGCACCCCTGACCTATGCCATGTGGCTTGTTTTGCATCCCTGTAATTATGCTGCTATCCCCAGGTGTGCTGGAGGATACTGAAACAAGACCACCATCGCTCGCTCCATACATTTAAAGCACTCTCATGCCACTTCAAACATTAATGGTTTCCCACAAAAGATCATGGAAACTGTAATTTGTTAAGGGTGCTGAGAAAGTAATACCTTTCAGGGCTGCTGTAAGGATTTCTGAGGTAATGTTTTGTTGAAATGCTCTGAACACTTGAAATGTGCTACATCAGTTCTATTATTTGATCCCTGTTTTGCCTTGATGCTTCCCTTTTTCACCATAGGAGATTTAACCTGCATTCAGAGGTCCTGTCTATTTGCACACATCCAGCCTCCTCATTGTGGCCTCTGTAGAATGACCCTGCAATGATCCAGAAGAGGAGGAACATGATTCTGCTTGAGGATGGAAACAGAGACATTAGCTAACCAAAGGACTGGCAGTCCAAGGGATAAGGATCCCTTTGCCCACTCTGCCAACACTATCAAAACGTTTGTCAAAGTCACTGGATAAGCAAAGACCAAAGGTCAGTCCCAGCAACATTTCCATTGTAGGACTCTGACGTGTATTTTCTGCTTGGTTTGCTTCTGGAAGAATCTGGAAACAGAGGGGGAAAATTATGACCAACAAGCTCTCCTCTGTTATAGCTTCTTCCTCTTGAGAGATGGGGTAAGAAGAGCAAACTGCTGACCCTGATAACTTCTCTCCCTGCTGCCTCTCTGCTGAGGTTACTTCCCCATTTGCTGGAAGGGACATTATTCTGCCAGAAGCAGGTGGTGCTGAAAAGGAGGTGAAAGCCTAGAGCAATTTCCAAAGGTATCTTAGGAAATCGGCTTCAAAATGGCAGTTATTACAGCATACTTGACACTGTGGGTCTGCTTGCTGGATGTTTTCTCAGTGGCTTGGAGCCGTCGAATGGCTGGTGGAGGCCCTGTAATACTGGATCACCCATTCATCACCGTCTGGAATGCTCCCAGTCAAGAATGTGAAGAGAAATACAGAGTATCCCTTGACTTGGGGATTTTTGATGTGGTTGCCAACCAGAACGAATCATTCACAGGGAGCGACATTACCCTTTTCTACAGCCACAGGTTAGGATATTATCCATACTACACTGAGAACGGCACAGCAGTCAACGGGGGCACCCCCCAAAACGCCAGCCTCAATAGTCATCTTTGGAAGACTGGGCAAGATATTGAAAAAACAATTTCGGAGGCAGGTTTCAAAGGTCTGGCGGTCGTGGACTGGGAGAGCTGGCGTCCCCTGTGGCTTCGCAACTGGGACTCCATGCAGATCTACCAGAATAAATCCATAGAGCTGGTGAAGGAGCAGCACCCTGGCTGGCCTGCTGATAAGGTGGCTAGGGAAGCTAAGCGAGAATTCGAGCAAATGAGTCGGGCGTTCATGGAGCTGACTTTGGCGCTTGGCCAAAGCCTGAGGCCGGAGGGTTTCTGGGGCTTCTATGGCTTCCCTGACTGCTATAACAATGAATACAAGAGCACCGATTACACCGGAGAATGTCCAGAGATTGAGAAGCAGAGGAATGACGAATTGCAGTGGCTGTGGAACCAAAGCCGAGCTCTCTATCCCAGCATTTATCTTCCCAAAGAGCTCAGATTCCTCAACAAGACTCTTGAGTTTGTCCGTCATCGAGTCCAAGAGGCATTCAGGATAGTGAACCAGACGGGGAATGGAAGCATCCCAGTCTTGCCTTATGCTTCCATTGAATATCAGTTCACACAGACACAGAGCTTCCTGTCACAGGTAAGCTTTCCCAGATGTCCCAATGCAGAATACGATCAATCTTTGCCAATAAGTACTTAACCTGAAAACATAACATGGAAGTGGGAGATACTTCTCTGTCGGGATGCTTGGAGAATCTTGGCTTCAGTGTGTGCAGTTGCCATTAAGAATCTGCTACAGTGATTTTCCTGGGAATGAGCGGTAGCCATGTCAAATATTTCTAATATTAATATTAATATTCTAATATTTCATTTTGAGAAAAACACTTACCCCAACATGTAGATGTTCATAACATTTCTCCTGGTTAAGCAAAAAAGCTGTTGTTGTTCTCCTTTTTGCAACTGTTTTTGGTATATGTCACACTTTTATTTTTGGCCAGAAATATTATGAAGGCTCTTGTTTTTCAATAAGTCAATGTTGAAAATTCTTGTGTTTTCGAATGTTGTTATGTATTTTAATTTCCCCCCATTTTATAAGTAAATATTATGAAAGAAAAATATCAAACTATTCTTATTTCAGATTTCTTTTAAGAAAATTGGGGTTTAAAAAAATAAATAAATGTTGATGTTGTGTCAGTAATGAAAATGTACTGCAAAACCTCAGACTAGCACAGTCCCTGCTCAGCAGACTTCAGTTTGTCAGTAATGGGCAGGACTAATGAGAAAATAAGCCTTGATTTGGGGTGTAGGGAGGTGGGGTGAGGATGTTTTGGAAGGAAGGCTGTAGAGGAGTTAGCTAGTGATAGGCATGGAACAAGTGAATCTAGGGGAGCCCAGGAAAGACTTTGCAGAGGAAAGCTATTTAAAGGAAGAGATGAAACACTGCAATGGTGACACAACAGAGAGGGAGAGGTTCTTCCATATACTTAGTAGGCAGTAGCAGGGAAATGAGCCAGAGCTTCATTTCGGATCAGGCTTTTTTAAGACACCATTTCTCCCCCTCCCACTGCTTCTTCTACCCTTTTCTCACCTTGTGCCCCTTTCATAGGGAAGATTTGGGGTGGGTGGTGACTGCAAAACCCAGGCTCCTCTCACGCTTTTTCCACATAGCAAGCATCTCCTCGCAAGCAAGCTCTGAAAAACACTTTTGCTCCCCCACCCCATGCCTGCACAGAACAAAGTCAGTGTGAAAACAGGCCAGTATAAATATCGTATACTAAGAAATATTCACGTAATTAAAAACATATGATTCCCTCTTCCTGCTGAGCATACTAAGCATATTGCTGTACAATGCTTCTTGTATTTAAATTTTGTAAACTGCTTTGAGGTTTTTTAAAAAATAATCAAGAGGTGTTTATATTTATTATATAAATAATAATAAATAACATATTCCAAGAGATTAAACCAGTGGCAAATATAGGTTTTTGTTGAATCCTGCATTTTGTTGTTCCGATAAGAGACGAACAAACTTCCCTTCTCAATGAATTTGTGTTCTCGTTGCCTATCCAATTAACTCAATGTGCCAGTGGATGGCTCTGTCATATTGTGAGCCTGGCTGCTGTTAGCAAAGTAATCACCATCTATAAATCATTTTCTAGTACACTATACTTTACATATCCAAATAATTTTGCTACAGGATCTTTAGAGAGAGGGATCGTTTTAGCTGAGGCTTTCTGAATTTGCTGAAATGGAGAGAGGACAAGAGAGTGATGAGCAGCAGGATTTGTAGCAGCGAAGGCAGGATGTGACCAGAGCATGGATGAGAGGAGGAATCAGGTGGTTTCTAAGAATGTTGAAGAGGAAGGAGCATCAGCACTGGGTGATGACTTGACTGTGGAGGAATTTGAAGATGACTCAGAAAAGCATTGCATGCCTGGGAGACAGGGGCCTGTAATAATAATACTGGCATGTCCACAAGGAAGTGTCAGATCAGAAAGATATCTTGAGACAAGTGATCCGATAGAAGCAGATGGATTTGAAGGTCATCCACACAAAGGTCAATTAACAAAGGAGCCACTGAGGAGAAGGAGTTAGATCTCCAAAAAAAGGTTTTTTGTTAAAGGCAACAGACTAAATGTTTAATCACTGATCATTTCCTGATTCCTTTCCTAATACATAATCCTAAGTATGGCCAAGATACCCAGAGTGTTGCTGCTTCTGTCCATAACCCATAGTGTCTTAAGGAGGGGTGGGGAACATGTGGCCATCCAGATGTTGCTCAACTATAACTCCCCATCGCCCTTGGCCATTGCCATGCTGGCCAGGGCTAATGGGAGCTAGAGTTCAAGAAGTCACTGGTTCATCACCTCTGGTTTTAATGGATCAAGAAGGACCCAATGATGGGCATGCAAATCTAGATCTCAGAGAAGAGACTACTGGTGAACTCACTGTTTTTGCTCTGCTTGTTCTGCAGGAGGACCTGGTCCACACCATTGGTGAGAGTGCTTCTCAAGGTGCTGCTGGCGTCATCTTGTGGGGGAGCACAAATGACAGTAACTCTGAGGTGAGTGACGCAGAGGAGCAGGAGTGGGAGTGGGAGCCAGTGTGGTTCAGTGGTTGGAGTGTCGGGAGCCTGACTGTTGAGTCCCAGGTTCAGATCCTCATTCAGCCATGGAAGTTGCTGGGGGGTCTTGGAGCCAGTCACAGTATCTTGGCCCAACTTACCTTGCAGGGTTCTTGTGAGGATAAATTGGGGGAGGGCGGAAGAACTTTGTGTGTTACTCTGGGCTCCTTGAGGAAGCGTGGGATAAAAATGAGGCCAAAAAAGTGAACCAGACAGGGGACAGCAGCAGGATCCTGTAGCTATGGAGCAGAGTTTTGTTTTGTTTTGTTTTGTTTTCTTACAACCAAGCAGTACATAAATTTCTCTCTGCTTTTGTACATCAACCTGTGTGTTACGGTAGCTGCCTTGTGGTTGTGAATAAATCTGTGACCATGAGGTGCTCAGATTTGCAAGTCCCTTAAGAGAGAGGTGAAGCATCCTTATTTTTTGACTTGCTTTTCTCCTCCTTTACCAAATGATGGGAAGCCCCAGTTTAGACTGGCGAGTCTACGTTGAAGGGGACAGTCCTGAATGTGCCTTGGAACCTTATTGCCTCTTAGCAAAACTTTTTATATTCACAAATGTATAGGTTGAAGGAGAACCTCTGGGGTAGGATGCCGTTATTAGCTTGGATGGGGTTAGTGGTAGTCCTTTTGCATCATCAAGTCAGCTAGCCAGCCAGGCTTCTTTATTTATATTTATAAAAGTCTGCACTGCCACATCACAAATTATCAGGGTGGTATACAAGGTTAAAAACATAAGACACCGTTAAAAAAATGAAAATACAGATTAAGGTCATGAAGGCGAATGGCTAATTTTGTTAGTTCTGCGATTAGGTGTGTGTTGATGTTGGTCTCGCTTTGTGAGTAACTCATGGGGGACTAAATACGGGGCTTGGAGATCAGGCAGTGGCAGGAGGAATCCTCCCATTCATGCTCTTAAAGGTTTGGTCCTACAACAGCAAGGATGTGTTGAAGGAACTTGGCTGTTGCCCACTTGGAATGGGAAAATGCTAACTTTCTTCCCCTGGACTTGGTTTTGCCCCTTTCAGGAAGCCTGCCTCGATGTGAAGAAGTACGTGGACACTGTCCTTGGTCCGTACATTGTAAACGTGACCAGCAGCACCAGGCTGTGTAGCCAGATTTTGTGTTCAAAGAACGGCCGCTGTGTGCGGCAGGACGGGCACCTCGATGCTTTTCTGCACCTCACTCCTGCCAGCTTCTCTATTCAGAGGCATTCAGAAGAGCCACGCTTTGTTGTCAGGGGTCAGATGTCAGCGAAGGAGCAAGTCCAGATGGCCAAAGAATTTGCATGCCAATGTTACAGCGGCTGGGAAGGCTCGCGGTGTGAGAAAAAGTCAACTTAAGAGAAAGAGGCACCTTATCTGTTTGCACAGGCACTTACTGTATTTTTCGCTCCATAAGACGCACCTGACCATAAGATGCACCTAGTTTTTAGAGGAGGAAAACACGGAAAAAAATATTCTGAATCAAATGTTGTACTAAACTATTTAAAGCAGCAAAGCGGGCAGCTCCTGTCTGCTTTGCTGCTTTAAAGAGAGCCTCAGAGGAGGGAAGGAAGGAGAGCCATGGATCCTCTGCTCGCAACTGCAGCGGGATCCCGCCACCGTCTGTAGGCATTCACTCCCCTTACTTTTTAGGAGGAAAAAAGTGTGTCTTATGGAGCGAAAAATACAGTAATTGGCAAGGAAAGCTGCAGGAAAGGCACATTGCACCAGCCTGTACTCCTTAGGGATATAAAAATCTCTTCTCTCTCTCTCTTCCCTCACCACTACACACTTATGAGATGATCTCCACATTTACCTTCTGGTCAACATGTGCTTATACATACTTTCCTCAGAAGCACATACTTGGCTTTCTCCTGAAATATGCAATCTACTCAGAAGAGAGGGAGGGAATGCTTTTCAGGCATGGCTGCGCTATAGGACACCGCTTGTCTTTATAAAAAACTAACAATGCGCATGCGTATCGATAGACCAGTGTGCATGTGTTTAAATTAAACTGTTAAATGCCTATTAGATACATTGCTGGCCTGCCATTGCAATATTTCACAACACTCTGTCCTATCTCACGTATGACTTCTGCTCTCCAAGAGGCCTCCTGGCTGTCTTCAGGAGTAGACTTTGTGTTTCAAGCAGGAAACCTAAAATTACTCTCAAACTTGTTAGTTGTTAGGACTGTGAAGAAAGGCCCTAATCTGCCCCCATCATTTCTCTAAACCAATTTGTCAAGTATCTCCTGCCAATTCTCTTCACTTTCAAAGAGGGTACCCAAGACGCCTACCTGAGAGACTAGAGCGGCCTCAGCATTGGCCCCATTGGTCAGCAGTTGTCAGAAGTCACTCCCTCAAGAAGACAAGGGAGAGAGAACCTTTAAGAAAGCTTAGCTGCCTCTGCGTTCCCTCCCACCATCCGGGATTCAGACTGGACTTTCTGCAAAGCTGATCATCTTTGTTGTCTATTCATAAGTAAATTAGAATCATATTGTAATGGCTAGACCAGTTTTAGAGCCACAGTGTCCTGGTTTATTTTGTTTTCTGTTTTGACCTTCTGCCTGCTTTCCTTTATCTTTTATAAAGATTTAATAAAGTTTCCTAAGCTGACCACTGAAGTGTGTGTTATTCCCAGCCTCAGAGTTTTAGAATCCCCACGTGTCTTATATTGGCATCTGACTTTCTCAGGAGACCATGAAGGAGTGGAGGTGGAAGGTTATTTTGCCTACCTGGGTTCCACAGTAACCATGTGCCTAGAGATGCTTGGAATTTATGCTACTGAAAGTTTAAGATCAGTGTATAAGAGACCAGCATGCTCTTCCGAGATCTGGGAAGGGCTCAGGGAGTGTGGGCTGTCTTTACACTCTGAGTAACTTACAAGAGAACTGTCTGGGATATGCACAGTGCCCTTGGTCTCAGAGTTCTTGGGTTTGAGGAAGTTAGGGGTGGTCTGCCAGGGAAACAATCAAGTTGCTTTGAGCTTGGACCAGGATAAGGCAGCTGGAAGCTAGTCCTGATTTCCCTAGCAGTTTGTGAACCAAGGAATGCCAGGTGCAGTGGCTCGGGACCTTTTGAAAAACAATTGCTTTGGTGCATCTCAGGTTGGGCTATTTGGGCTACAACCCATTTGGGCTACAAGAGTTGGGCTACAACCCATTTGGGCTACAAGGAGTAAGTGAGAGGGTGGTGGTGGCAGGCAGCTACCAGAGAATAAGACCCACTGGCAACACAGCAAGGCTGTTGTGTTGCAGTTGAATAAGGACAACCTTCCTCAAGCTGGTGCTCTCCAGATGTTTTAGATTCATGGGCTGGCTGGGGATGATGGGAGTTGTAGTTCAAAACATCTAGGGGGCATCAGGTTGGGGAAGGCCGAATTAGGACAGCAGATTCAATGTGGTATCCCAGCATATAGTTTTTGGTGTATGATCCTGCTTCTTCCTCAAGTCGAGAAGAACTTCAGCTAGAGCCTCTATGATATTGCTAGATGCAGCAATATCATATCTATGAAACTGAGCAGGCACAGTAGTATATGACTCTAACTGGGATTTTTGGATAGTAATTCTTAGACCATTAGTCAGAAGAAGCCACTCTTCATGCTTCCCTGCATGTAGTGCTAGAGGCTGGATCTTTATTAAAAGTGGTATACTACATGTCTAAACTACTGTCCGTGTTTGCATCTGACATTATCTGTTAGAACCTGTTGCACATAAATACACCTGCAAATGGGCACTTCTGTTCCATGCTGCACCTTCCTCACCCCTCCCAACACTTTTTGGATACGAGGGCCACATTCACCCTTGGCCAACCTTCCACAGGCCACATACCAGTGGTGAGTGTGGCCACTCTTGCATGCGTGCACCCACAAGACACACCAGCAGCCTCCCCTCCTTAGCTAATCCATGCAGATCAGCTGAGAGGAGGGGTAATGGCCCCCTCTCTGCTCATGGAAAGATCTAATTGCCTGGGAAGGAGCAACCTGCACTCCCGTCAAAGTTATGCTCTTGGTTTTCCCCATCCCAGTGTTGTGTCTATTTTTGCTATGCCTAAAATCAGTATGGTCATGGGGAGTCAGAAACATTTGCTTGTAGAAGTAGATCAGGCCCCCAAACTAGGATTAGCCACTCTTGCATTACTTATATGGGCAGCCCATTCTCAAATGACTTGTGATGGGAAAGTTCCTGGAAGTGTTTGTTCTTCTGAAAATATACTTCTTGTCAGTGGCGTAGCGTGGGGGGTGCAGGGGGGGCCGGCCGCACTGGCCGCAACATCTGGGGGTTAGGGTTAGGGGGCACAAATCCACAGGTTAGGGGGCGCAAATCCACGGGTTAGGGGGCGCAAATTACTTGCCTTGCCCCGAGTGCTGACAACCCACGCTACGCCACTGCCTCTTGTACAAAGTGAAGTACCAGGCATTCATTAATGGAGGTAGAGTGACAGCAGGCCCCTCCCAGATGTCCTACTGTGGAAGTGCAAATTCTTCTGAAATCCTGGAGATCTGAGTAAAAGCCTGCACGTCTACACTACCCCTGGGAACCAATGACAACAGTTCTTTCCATCCTTCTTAAGAACTGAGCTTGGGAAAGGACATATAATAAACTAAACTACCTACTGTCTGCCACATAAAATCATATGCTAATATGAGTACTTCCAGTATGTAGCTGAAAAACAGTGCAATGCTGTAAATGTCTGGTCCTTTGAGTTAAGTGGGGCTTACTACCAGGTGAGTTTGCATAGGATTGAAGCCTGTATCATGAAGGAAAACAGAAATGGTGTAACTGATCTTTCAGGAAATGTTCTTCACATCCTGCCAGGGTTTTCTTATTCTGTAAGAAAAACTAAAAACTAAGTAATAATATTTATGTTGTACCTAATTTTACTAACGTATGCTTACTAAATCTATTATGTCTATGCTAAATTGAACAGATGCCTCTTCCAAGCAAAACAAGGGTTTCAAAGGGCGTCTCCAACTGCATAGCGGACAGTCGAATTTCATCTCTTCTGGGGATTCAACGCGCACAATATGCATTAATCTCCCCTTCACGAAGCACGCGCGTCTTCCGAGTGCACACATGCTTCTAGACGCGCGGTTGAAAAAGCCAAGACGCGATTGGGGGGAGCGGGAGGCTCTCCTGAGGAAGACATTTCCTAGCCGCTACACGGCGCTGTGGCCTCCAGAAGAAGCTGGGCGTCTTTCTTTCCCGCCTCTCCTCGACTTGTGCGTAAAGGGAGGAGCGAGGGCGAAAGTGGGGTAGTTCTGCTCTGCGCAGCCGGAGGAAGCGGGGAGAGCTGAGCGCGCGGCTGAGAGCCCCTGCCGTTCGCTAGCATGTCAGTATCTCTTCCCGCCCCGTCCCCGCTTAAAGCGCTCGCGGAGCCGGGCTCGCCATCATTGCACAGCCGGGGATGCGCCCGGGTCGGAAGAGGTGGTGCCGGGGAGGTTACGCCCGGTTGAAACCCCCTCCAGCGGGAGGCAGGGCTCTCCACGGGGCGACACCCCACATTCTCTCGGGGCGTGGGGTGGGGGCAGAATCGCGTGCCCGATTTTAGGGTGGCCCCTACGAGCGGGGAGTGGGGGACCGGCCCGGCGGCGTCTGTCCTGTGGCATCTCGGAGGAAGCAGGAGGCTGTGTCCATAAAAGGGCTTGGACCTTTTCTGGCAAGGAGGAGAGGCTTCTGCGGGAAGCGGGCGAGGACACCCGTCCCTCCCTCGCTCCTGGGATCCAGCTTAGTGACTCAAGTTAAAGACTTGCAAGAGTTTCTTAGTCCAGTATTTGCGCGCAGGCACGAGTGAGCGAGAAAGAAAGGAAAGGGGGAAATAATATTAGATGCCCGCTTCTCCTTAGGGGGTGCCTCCTGGAGAGCGGCCCCCGGAGAGGAAAGGCCTGCTTTTAAGGAAGGGAGCGCCTTCCCCGGCTGGCCGCCCCTTAGATCGGGGGGAGGCGGCGGGTTTCTAGCGCGCTGGCAGGAGCTTTGCTGACACCTCGCGTCGCTTCTTGGAAAGCTCTTTCGAGCTGCGATTCTGCCCTAGGGGAGGCGGACGGGGGACGCCATTCCCCCGGACTAGGAGCCAGAGAAGGGGCTGCCGGCTGTTGCTTGGAGCAGAAAGAGCGAAAGGGAAGGGATGCAGCAGGGCTGACCATCGACCTCAGCTGAGGTTGCAGAGCCACTGCACAATGACTAACATCCGCTCAGAGTTCAAAGGTGGATTCCCCAGGGAACTGAAACAGAGTATTCCCACAGGTGCACACGGGATAAGGCAACTGAAGTGCTTCCTCCCTAATATCTGACCCACCCCATTACTGAAATAGGTCGCTCTTGTAATCTATCCATATTGCTCTAGAGGGGCTGTAGCATCCTTGAATTATAATAATGAGTCTCAGGAGAGAGGAGTACCATGTGCGTTGCCAGTGCAAGGCACACTGCCTCCTCTATCCTTGGATTTGCCTTAGGCAGGGCTGGAGGATATTACTTTGGGCATCAGCCGTTTATTAACCAGTACCTCTGCCTCTCAGCAGTGAACCCATCCCTAAACCCTGCAATGTGTAGGTGGCTTTTTATTGGAGCTTTTGTGTTCCTTTCACTAGGAGGAGATTGAGAACCAGTGTGCAATTCAGTTCTCTTTATAGATGTGCACCTGAGAGGCAGCAATCCTATATACTTACTCGGCAATATTCTGACTAAGCATGCATAGGATTCGAGTGCATGTGTGAATGAATCTGAGTTTAGTTCACGTAGTTCATTTTTAAAAAAATTAAAGGCAGTGCATGCTAAGGCCTTGAGGAGGACCAGGCATTCATTTGGAAATAAGTGGGATGTGAGAAGCACTGGCATGAACTCACCTTTCCTCAGCATTATGTTGTTTATAGAAGTGACCTTTGGTCTCGACTCTTCCTGTGGCTGAAAATGTTTTATTAGGGTTTCCCTGCGCTTTGGTAATTTTAACTGTGATCTATTGACTGTCCTCTCTTTTGGGTCTAGACAGTGGTTTTTGCAGCATGACTCTTGGGCAGAATAACTAGTAGAGAGGGTTGGGGATGGAAATCCCATAAACAACACTGATGCATCCGTTCACCCATGGGAAAGGATGCATTGTTGGCTGGCAGATCCCAATTTTACTAAAGAGGGCCAAGCCATCTCTTGAGACTAACCCAACCACAGGTACAGGCATCCAGGACTTGAACTGTTTCTCTCTTGCGGAGACCTAGTTCTGATTCTCCACTGCCCAGCGCTTTGGATGAAGTGCATGTAAACTGCTTGCATAATCAGGAAAAAATAATAATATGTGAAAGGGACTCATAAGTGCACCAGTACTAAAGCTTTGTATTATTAGGTCCCTTCCAACACTACATTTATATGATTGTATGATTATTATGTATTAAATTTGTATACCACCCTTCCATCTAAAGATCCAAGGGTGGTTCACAACAGTAAAAGACAAAATGAAAATAGCAAATCAAAACAAACCAATGAACTCCCCACCTTCCACAACACTTATAAAAAGCCATAGAATGTTAATCTGCTGAACGCCTGGTTGAAAAGAACCTTTTTTGCCTAGTGCCTAAAAATATCTAATGAAGGCGCCAGGTGAGCCTCCCTTGTAGAAGAGGGAAGCCTACTGTGATACCAATGAGGCCAATGGACACTAACTAGGGAAGGTATGACCAAATAGCCTGTCTGTTGAAGCTACACAGCCACTTTCCCCCACAACCTTAGTGGGCTGTATCCTAGTGACTGGGTTGCAGGCACACAAATTTAGGTCCATTTGAAAAGGGGTTTGTGAGTGCTCCAAAATAGGATGAACATTTCATTTTATGCTTTTGTAAGATTCTCCCTTACAAAAAAAGGGTAATTGCAGTTCAGTGAAAGCAAATGTAAAGTGGGGCAAATACAGTGGTACCTTGGTTTGCAACCGTTTTGGATTACAACCACGTCAAACCCTGAAGTGTGTGTCCCTTTTTTTGGATTACAACCTCCCCCCCCCCTTTTTTTATTACAACCATTTTTATTTTTTTTTGAGGCCCCATTGGCGAAAGCACGTCTTGGGTTACAACCTGTTTTGGTTTACAACCGGACCTCCGGAACGGATTATGGTTGTAAACCAAGGTATCACTGTAAATAAATCTTAACTTCACATACATGCTCATGGGATCTGAAGTGGGGTTGACTGAGCAGAAGCAAGATTTTGGGGTCATTGCTGTTAGCTCAACTAAGATGTTGAGCCAACCTGCAGCAGCTATGAAAAAGGTGAACTGCATGCTGGGTTAGGAAAGGGAAATAAAACTGCCAATATTGTAATGTTGTTATACAAATCTGTGGTGCAGCTAAACTTTAAATAATACCGTGTACAGTTCCTTCACATCAAAGAGATTATTGTAGAGCTGGAAAAAGTTAAGAAAATGGAAGCCAAAACTGCTCTACAAGGGAAAGGTATAACATGTGGGGCTTTTTTTTTTTTAGCATAAGAGAGAAGGTGAGTAAAGGACAGATGTGATAGAAGTGTATAAAATTATGTATGGGGTAGAGGTAAACTAAGAGAAGCTCTTCTCTCTTTCGTAATACTAGAACTTGGGACAGTCAATGAAGTTTAATACTGGAAGGTTTAGGGCAGATAAAAGAAAGTACTTCTTCACATAACACATGATCCAGTACTGTATTAGAAAATCAGATATAAAAAGCTATGTGCCAAATGTAAAAACCAGGGTTACAGTTGCCAAAACGGAATGCCTAGTTGCCATTTTTGGGCCACATTGGCTTGAAAGACATAACTTTCACCACGACTGTTTGGTTCCTGAAATTCATTCTGATTGTGCAGATAAAATATAATGGGTATAATTCTACAGGATGTGTTGCTATTGTGTGAAAACAGGCAAGACCCAAAGATCCCCCAGGCATGCGCCTCCAGATGGTGGAGACATCAGGCGCCATCCTGGGGGCTGGACATCTTCACTTGGTCGCATGTGAATTTTGAACACTGGACACGCATCTTTAAACTATGGAATTTGAGCCCCCTAGATATAGTGATAGCCACCAACTTGGATGGCAGACGTTCGTTGTAACTCAGCCCCATAGAAAGCACTGAATTTACTTCTGAGTAGGCATGTATAGGATTGTGCTGTCAGTGCCTTTTGTCCATTGAGGCATAGTCACGATTCCCTTTTGCTTGGTTATGTTTCCCATCCGACAATGGGTAAACAGCAGTTCCACTTATTCAGAGCTCTATGAATATATGAATGTTTTCTGTGTCCCCAAAAGGAATATGACTGTTTTCCAGAAGTCAGGATCTGGAAGGGAATCGAAACATAATTGGTATTTTTAATTCCATTGCAGGAAAAGCTGTGTTGGGTACATTAATAGTCGTAGGAAACAGACTACCGCATTGCCTGTGGACAGTCTAACCACCTTGTCTTCTCCCCAGTTTCATGAGTTTTGTGACCTTTTACCAAGGAGTGTTTGTTGGTAGCAGGTGCGTCCCAAAATTACCTGAGACACAGAGCAGGTTTGTTTCCTCCTTGTGCTGCACTATGTGTTGACACTGGAAAACAGCACAGGAGAACAAGGCTCTGTGCTTTGAGACCTTGTAAACAACATCCTTCCTGTCCTTTCTGGAGACCGGGCAGGATGAATGTCTTCATGGCAATGTCCTAGTTCTGCCCAGTGGATTCCCTGGCCTCCTCACCCCACCCCAGTAGGCCTGGTTTCCATCTATTACTCTAGTAACATAAGCTCCGTTTGGCTCTGTAGATCAATCCACTGTTGACATTGAATAAGCCGAAGTTTATATGTTCATAGAACTGGTGTGTAGGTATAACAGCTTGGAAACATGCCTCTAATCAAGAAGGTAAAGTACCTGTACTAGCAAAAGGGGTTTTGTGCTGTGGCAAGAAGGCATAGAGAACTGAAAATCAGAGGTGGGGAATTTGTGGCCCTCTAGATATTGCTGGACTCCGACTCCCTTCATCCTTGACCATTGGCCACACTGGCAGGGGCTGATGGGAGTTGGAGTCCAACATCTGGAGGGCCTCAAGCCCCCCCTTCACCCCTGCTGTAGACTAATATAGTGGTACCTCGGGTTAAGAACTTAATTTGTTCTGGAGGTCCGTTCTTAACCTGAAACTGTTCTTAACCTGAAGCACCACTTTAGCTAATGGGGCCTCCTGCTGCCGCCGCTGCGCAATTTCTGTTCTCATCCTGAAGCAAAGTTCTTAACCCAAGGTAATATTTCTGGGTTAGCAGAGTCTGTAACCTGAAGCATCTGTACCCCGAGGTACTACTGTACAAAGGCTAGTCTGGGTTACTACCAGCCTTTTGCTTCAGCAGCCTCATTTTGTGATGTGTATTTTTTGTTTCTATGGAAGCCGCCCAGAGTGGCTGGGAAGGCCCAGCCAGATGGGCGGGGTACAAATAATAAATAATAATTATTATTATTATGATGTGTGGAGATGGAAGTATTGGGGAGGAGTTAAGGCACGGTAAGCAGCAAGTCTGGTTTGCCTTCCTTGCCCACCTGCTTTCTTTGGTGTTGGATGGTTGCCAGCCCTGCTCCCTTTCCTTTCTCCTCATGATAGAATTGCTGTTGCCAAAGTGAGTTGGCTGGATGTTTATTGGGGCTGGATTCTCAGAATCTAAATGGGTCCGTTTCTCCCCACCACCACCACCCAAAAAGAGAGTTCTTTGATACTTCAGCCTACACTTGGACCTAGGAGCTGTAGTGGTTGAAGGCATCTGTTTGGGAACCCCATAGACGAAGTCTGTGTCTGCTGCTTTGTTGTTGTTGTTGTTTGGATGGGTGCCAGCCTTTGGCTCCTGTCAGGGCTGGGCTGGGCTACTCAGCACACAATTTACATTCCAAAACCTGGGTGTCAAGTAAACAGACAGCTCACTCTTTAAAAGAAGAAACGAGCTGTAGGCGCATGTGTAGCTTCCTGTCATGCTCTTGCGAAAGTAGACGGTTTCCCTTGAGCCTTAGCATTGCAAGCACAATCTCCAAAGGAGGGAAGCGGCACTTCAGGCAGCTCCCATTTGCCACAGGTATTTGACACTTCTTTTCTTCTGCTGGTGGTCTTATTGTGGAGCAGGGGAGGGGAGCCTGTGATTCTTCAAGTCTAGCTGGACTGCAGCTCCCATCAGTCCTGACCACTGGCAATGTGGGCTGGGGCTGATGGGAGATGAAGTCCAACAACACCTGGAGAGCCATGGGTTTCTCATTCTGTTATAAAGGGATCCTGTAGCAAACATGTATACTGGGCTCAGACAGCTGTACTAGAGAAACAGGCAATATAAAACTGGGAGGGGTGGGATATAAAGTGTGTAGGTTTGGTGCCTGTTCAGAATTTTGGAAGTTTGGGACCAGGGTATCATTGGGTCATGCTGTCATGTGGGCCTGGTTCTGAGAGGTAACGGTAGAAATTGAAGAATGAGGGATGCTCTCCTGGCTTTTGTTAAGATGGATAGAATCTTCACCTCACGCAAGGAGCGATTCTCATCTAGTGCTGCTCTAGTAGAGCTGGGGGGTAGGTGTGGATGAATGGAATTAGTTCAGCCTCTTCTTCTCTTCCTCCAGGATGTGTAGAGCGTGTTGTTGATTTTAGCAGGAGGGGTAGGGAATCCTAGTGCCCAGGTTGGCAGCAGGATGCTTAGAAATGGAAAAAGGAAACACTGTGTGACATTTTTGGGTGGTATTGCTTGTGAAGTGTTGTGATGACACTGCCGGCTCATTTCCAGAGCCAGGATCCTTGAAAACAAGAAATCCCCTGTAGCAGTGCATGCCTTGGATACAGAGGTTTTTGTCAGGAAAGCTACTTGGACCAGAACTTGCAGGCCTGCCTGGTAACTTGGAATTTAGCGCAAGTAGTGCTTATCAGTCTACCTAGGGGTATGCTATTTTCTGATTGCCCTGTTCTCTGCTAGAGTGCTTTCCAAAACGGTCTGTGAGTGATGCAGCAGAGGTCATTCACATATGGTGCGTTAATTACTTTTCTCATCTCTTCTTCAAGTGAGTCTTGAATAGTGCACACAAGGCAGGTTGTATGATTTTTATTTATTTTCTGACCTCTGTGTCATTAATTTAGTAATGGAATTCAAGGCAGTACAGTGGTACCTTGGGTTACATATGTTTCAGGTTACAGACGCTTCAGGTTACAGACTCCGCTAACCCAGAAATAGTACCTTGGATTAAGAACTTTGCTTAAGGATGAGAACAGAAATCGGGCTCTGGCGGCGCGGCGGCGGCAGCAGGAGGCCCCATTAGCTAAAGTGGTGCTTCAGGTTAAGAACAGTTTCAGGTTAAGAACAGACCTCCAGAACGAATTAAGTACTTAACCCGAGGTACCACTGTATGTGCATGGTTCACAGGCAGTCACTCATCCAGGCAATGTGGCAGCCTGTTTAGCTCCAGCAAGGTGATAGGCTCATGTGCCTTCACACCATACCTCAGGGCTCTTCCCTCCAGGGGGGCTTATGACAAGTGCCTTGTCTATGTATTCTTGGACACCTGGTGCTGAGCAAGCTCCCAAAGCAGTTGAACACCTGGTGCTTAAATCAATTTGTAATGTGGATGCAGAACCTACATGGGCGAGAATGTAAATTCAGGTTCCCTTTAGCAGTCTATCCCCACGTTGGCAATGGTCACAGGTGACAAAGGTAGCCCTGAGCAAACTTAGAGGTGTTTTTGTGTGTGCATATCTGTGTGCATATCTCAGGGGCGGAGAAAGGGGGGTGCGGTGGGGGCGGACCGCCCCGGGTGTCTTCGCTGAGGGGGGTGACATTTGGTGCTCCACAAACCTGCAACGCCTAAGCCTACCCCGAGCCATCAGCGGAGGGGGGGGGAGCTGTGCCACTTTGCTGGCGGTATTCCCCCCTTCCCCCTTCGTTCTGACAGCTTGGGGGAGGCTTGGGAGTCATGGGTGGGCAGCGTGCTGAATGTCTGCCATGGGCGGCTTGCTCCACCCCTGTGAGTGGCTCGCTCCAACCATGGCTGCAGGGCGCACATGTCACTCCCTGCACCCAAGCAGCTATCCCACACCTGGAAGGGCACCCCCCCACTCCCCTCGGGAGCGGGCCCGCCCTAGGCAGCGCAGGCATATGCTCCGCCGTTGCCTTCACTAACCTAGTGCCCTGCTGATGTTTTCGATCACAATGCCTGCTAGCCCCAGCCAATGGGGCCATGCTGCATGGGGCTGATGGGAATCACAGCCTAAAACATCTGGGGGGCAACAGGATGGCAAAGGCGGTGGAAGCTGGCATAGTGCATGGTTAGAGAACGAGCTGTGGTTGGCAAACCAGTGAAAATCTCGCCTTACCAATCATCACCTCTGTCAGTTTATTTGTATGTCCCTTTCTCTCAAGAGCTTCCCCAAACGGCTTAAGATACAGAAGAAAATAACGAAGACAGCGGTGCATAGCAAAATGTTAGTATCAGCCTATCCAAAGAGTTCAGCAGTAATTTTACATCAATCTTTATGTCAATCACGTACTCATTAGGTGGCCTTAGGCAGGCCATTGCATTCTCAGCCTCAGCCACCCCCCATACGCCCCCAATCTGTGATGCTGGGATAATAAAACTGGTCTACCTTACAAGGCTGTTGTAAGGGTTACTTCAGTGGAATTCATGTGAAGCAGCTGGAAAAGTGCCTACGTACTTAGTATGCATAATTAGTAATAAGCATGAGTAATTGATGTTTGTGAGAGGTGATTGAAATAGTTTTAGACCGTTGGACTGATTCTCTGCCCTGGTGGGAATGCACTCCTGTGACTTGAGTGGGCTGCAACAACTTTGAAAAGATGTACATTAATTCTTTTTGGTGCACAACCAAATTTTGTCTTGAGGAGCAGTCCTTGCCAGTAACTGGAGGCACAAGTTGTGGTGTTCTTAGCCTTTATTGAGAAAACTCTTTCTACGAGACACTTCCTTCCCCAAACATACGGCTTTTCCAGTAATGTCACAGAGCACCTTTGCAGAAAAGGTAGCACGGGCTGTGTTGAAAACTTGTGTGAGGGGGCTACATCTAGCCTCTGAGATGGAACTGAGTCATCTGCTGTTTGTGGGTAAATGAGAGCAGACATAAGCAATCGTGAGGACTTAACTGTGCATGTCTGCAGATGCAATAAAGTATTGTCAAAATAGCATTCTCTAAACTCAATGCTGCAGTAACTGGACGATGCTAAGGCTCTAAAGCAATACCCTTGAGTTCCCTCTGCTTACGTGGCTCTAGGATTTGCCCCCAGCTAATGTCCCTGTCATGAGAATCTCCTCAGCCCACCTTTCGGAGGGCATGTTCTGTTCCTATTTCATAACCTGAGTGCAGTGGCTGCATGGTATAATTTCATAAGCTACTTCATAAAGGGTTGTGAAAGGATGATTTTTTATTGTTGTCTCTTGGGTGTTTTTTTCATCTTCCAGTGTGGCTCCCATTTGGAGGCTGCCTCACGGGTTTAGTGAGAGTCTATATGATAACGTTGAGTCTCACCATATGGAAGGTATGGAGAGCCAAAGAAGAAAGAGTGAGGGGGAAAAGAATGAATGAGGACATTTTTCTCTCCACAGTCTCCTCCATTTCCTCCCAGGCAGCCTGGAGAGAATTCTCTGTGCTGTCTGAAATATCGGAGAGATGAAGAGTTTAAGGGGACAAAACTGTGTAAATGGAAGCCCACCTTCCCTCTGTCACATGAACACATGAAGATACCTTCATATCATTGCTGTCTGACTCAGTATTTTCTATATTCTCAACTTTCCAGGGTTTCAGGCAGTGGTCTTTACCAGCCCCATCTATGAAGATTCCTGAGTTGAACTTGGGAACTATTTTATGCAAAGTGTGTGCTCTGTCACTGACTTACTTGCACTTGCATATACCCCACCACCACCTCCAAAAATATATAGAGAAGGATAGAGTTGTGACTAGACTTGCTAACATTCACTGGGGGGTCGGGGTCCTGCTCAACACAGCTGCCTCTCTGCAAATTCATGCACCAACCAAAGGACAATGAGATTCATACAGTGTTTGAACTCTCACTGTGGGCTGATTCTTGAAACCATTTGAGGCTCATCTGTGACATTCTGGACTGGTTAGGGGAACGTTTCAACATACCACCTGCTTGCAATTTGCCAAACCTATAGCTGAGTCCCCTTCTGGGAGATTTTGGAGGAAGTAGCACATTGCATTATGGAGACATGTGGAAACACTTGCTTGGCCAGTTCCCACGTGCTCCAGATGAGACAAAAGTGGTGATGTAAGGTGGTCCTTGGAATCATTGCTTCTATTTTGTGTGGAAGATTCTGCTGGATTTTTTTTTTTAAAAAAGTAAACAGCCTTTCACAGTTTGAGCATGTTATTGGTCGATGCACATTCTATGCAAATACTCACTTGAATGATCTGTAGTGTAGGCAGATGCAAACAGAAGACAAGCTGTGTTGCATATTTAGGTGCCATCTCTTGAGAGGAGGTGTGACTGTCCTGAAAGAAGCCACCGAGTACCTAAGCTATATCAGAGTACCTTCAATTTTAAACCACTCTTGAATCAAGGTCCCAGCTGGACTGTTGTAAGAAGGGTAAAGAAGCCAAACAGAACCTGAGTTTTCTTCTAAAGTGGATTGCTCTTCACACATAGCTTAAGAAGTCGTATCTGTCTGCAGTCTGGCTGCCCGGGAATCTCCATGGCCATCGTCATCTCATAGAGTACAGAACATACTCCCATAATTGTGAATTAAATGTGGGAACATGTTGGCAGTTTAGAAACTCATAGAGCTTGAGTGGGCCTTCCAATGGACAAGGGATGAGTTGCATTCAGCCAGACTGCACTTACATGAATATAGTAAGTGAACCATGTTACGTACTTCTGTTCCTTGGGAGGGTGGACACCATATTTCTGTATGACTGAATCCTTTTCAGTCCCCAAGGGAAAAATAAAAGCTGAGTTTCAAACAAGCATTTATAGGAATTGGCTTATAGTCTACACTGATTCCCAGATGTTTTTATAGTAGAACTGGATTGGGAAACTTGTGGCCTTCCAAATGTTGCTGGACTCCCAACTCTGACCAGCCAAAGCCAGCATGGCCAGTCTTCAGGAACTGTGGGAGTTGGGGAGCCACAGTTTCTCCATCACGGTAGCAGAGGATGCAGACTAGATGTCTTGTTACGCATGCCCCAAACCGGCACTTGGTAAAAGACCAAGTGGAAGGATAGCCAATGCAATGCCCTCCTAATGTTGTTGGACTACAACTTTTCATCAGCTGCAGCCAGCATAGCCAATAGGGATGTTGGGAGTCATGGGCTACAACATTAGAATCACACTGCCTTGGCTATCTGTGCCTTTGTAAGACCAAGAGCTAAGGCTGTCTTGGCACCTGCAGCCCTTTGCTTTATGGGATGATTACAGAGGATGTAATCATCCTTCCGCTTGGGTTTGATCCTGGCAAGGTGAGGTTTCCCTGCGAAAGGGTTAGTAGGTCTCTTGGAACTGATTGTGCACTGCAAACACACTTCATTGTGTTTGTGCTTTCAGGAGTGAGTCAAGCTCCATGTGTCCCATGTAACGTTTCGCCGCTTGGTCCTCTGGTGGTGAGAAGAATGGGGTCTGTTTCAGAGATGCTCACAGCGGTGCCCCTTCACCAGAGGCCCGATCTCCTAGAGGCCTGTGCCGACCTCATCAATGAAGAGTGGAAACGGAGCAGGACTTCCCGCATCCACTCCCTGCAGAGATCCAGCAACAGCTTCCCCATGTGCCTGGTGCTGATTAGGACCCAGAGGTCAGTGGAAGACACCGCGGAAGGGAAGACGGCCAAGAGTCAGTGCCAACTCCTGGGGCATGCCAGGCTGTCCCGTGTGGTTGGCCAGCCCAAAAGCTTGTTTGTGGAGACGGTGGTTGTTGCCAAGGCCCTCCGGGGAAAGGGCTATGGCAGGAAGCTGATGGAAGCTGTTGAGCAGTACGCCAAGTCCCGCAGCTATAGGCGCCTGCACCTCACCACCCACGACAAGCAGCAATTCTACGCCCACCTGGGTTACAGCTTGTCCAAGCCAGTTCAGTGTGCGGGATTCACGAGTTCCCTTGTACCCATGGAGTTTCTGGAGAGCTTCTCTCCCCTTCAGCAGGACAAGGAACTTCCCACAGGGCCTGGGAAGCGTGAGCCAAGTGCATCTTGCAGCAGGAGATGCGGAGCAAGCCTTCCTCCATTGCCACCTTCAGCACACCTTTCCTCATTCGCGGTTTGCTCAGCGGCTTCTCCTCCCCCACCACCCCCATTGCTTCCTGTTCATTCTTATCTGCCAGCAGCCGCCACCATTTCTCCCCCTCCCCGCCTGCCAGCTTCTGTAGCTTCCCACAGTTCCTCTTCCCAGGCCATGAATGCTTCTGTTCCGCCCTCGCAATCAGCCACCGTGCCTCTTTTTGCTGCAAACCTTCCTCCCCCTCCCCCGCCTCCTCTTCCTCCACCTCTGCCCATGGCCCTTTCGGCAGGCCATCCCGATTCCTGCAAATCTGCCTCTTCTGGCCCATCGGGGGACAAAGCCCAGAACCAGCTGTTTCTAGAAACGCCATATCGTGACCTGAAAGGGCGGCCCATATTCTGGATGGAGAAGGACATCTCACCCTTTCACCATGTACCTGTGTGAGTGTGATGAAGATGAAATGACGGCTGAACGAGCAGAGATGCTGAGAAGAAAAGCTCAGCTTCGGATCCAGTGAGATGGGCTGTGAGAGAACTATTCTAACACAAACAAAGCCAATAGATTCTATCTTCCACGGTTGTTTTTCCCAGAATTCTTTTCAGACAAGAGCCCATTTTCATGCCATAAAAATGTGAAATTCGCTTAGACAATGATCTATTTTGGATATACTTTCAAGGCCATCCACTGTCCCCCATTGTCTTCCAGTGGTGGTTGCCATAGCTGAGTGGGTGGGCCTGTGCTGAGGCTGCCTTGCCTTCAAGTTTGATGTCATTTTATCAATAAAGCACCTCTGAAATATCTGAACCGTCTCCTCTGACTCTGCAGCGGATGCACAGATAGGTGTATTTCAGAGCCCATGGAATTAATGCTAACAGAAGTCAGTGCAGATGCAGGCATCTGTTGGAGGCAGCAGTGTCCCCAGAAAGGTTAGATAAAACTGAGAGAAAGACCTATTTTGATAGGATAATGTCAGAACAGGCCGGACCTTCACAAACGCACATGATTCTAATTTGAAACCTGTATCATTCTTTGGCCTCTTGGTCTGTTCTGGGAAGCCTGCATTCCAGAAATATGTTTGTAATAGGATGCTTGCTTGATTGCAAAGGTGTTTTTTAATGGTCAGGTTAATGACTTGGTCTGAGGCAGAGATCAACTTCATGGCCTAATTTAACTGTCATGATGTTATCCTCTTAATAGATGAGGTAATGATCACAGTTAAAATGAGCCCGGTGAAATGAGTGTCCCTGGTGGTGGGCTGGATTCTGCTAAATAGCTGTGCTATTGGAAGCCAGCTCAATTAGACCTGCTAGCATAATGGGGTTCTCCTTCCTTAAGCCATGTTCTTAAATCAATGGGGGGGAGGGACAGGATAACCACAGCACAGCATACAGAGACGGGGGGAGAAGGGAGATTGCTCTGTCAGGACATTTATGTTTGCCTGATGGAACAATTTCTTTAGCAATACGTTGAATTCCAACCAATGTGTAGTACTTTCCTCTCACTCTTGAGCAACCACTATGAGGCCCAACAATTTGGAATTACAGGATCGGGTTCCTACAGTGAAGGACACGTGTTAAAAACTTCTAGGAAAGTCAAGTCTCTCTCCAGCCTGCCACCCAATTGTTTGTGTTTAGGTGAAGGTGCTCACTGTTCCTTCTGTGACTATTTGTTCTTAAGCCTGTGGTTTCATTTCATTTCAGTAATTTATCATCATCGATTATTTGTATGCCATCTTGCCATAGTTAAATTTTGCTCAAGGCAGTATCCCACTTCTAAGGCAGTTTCACGCTTTACATGTTAGGAACATCCTTCTATATGTTAATTGTGTGCCTTCGCAGACACGTGTTGGTCATGTGCAGATGCCACATTTTTTGCAGGTAAGGTTGAAATCATTTGCAGACACATGTTAAAACTGTAGTGCGTGCGATGGCCCTAATACTCTTTCGCCTTCAGTGTGCTTGTAGGAAGCATACTTGCTGTTTCTTCTAAACTAGGCTGGCTCAGCTCTTGCTGTTATAAAATACATTCTCCATTGAGGGGGACAGTCAAAAGTTTGACGTCTGTTCCATGGAGCCCAAAGCTAGAAAATAAATGCCACAATTTTGTGGAGAATTAACATCCCATGTCCTATAGTCACAATAGCAAAATACAGTAAGAGTAATTAAAGACTTTGTACAACCATGAAACTATTTTATCACAGAAATTTAATAAGTCTCAGTCTGATGCAACTTCAAACTTCTACTGTATATAAACAATTTATTATTATTATTATTATTATTATTATTATTATTATTTCTTTACATTTATGACTTCAAAATCTTGACAATTCCTTCTTAAGAATGCAGAGCCCGAGCCCATTTGGAATTTCCATTTGGAACAGCAGTTCTGGGGATGCAGCTGAGAAAAGACTGCTGTAGGAGAGAGTGCAACTTTTATGTGTCGGTTATCAAACAATTCCACATGCAGGCTATTGGGTGCTTGATCACAGATGCTTTCATTTCTGAATTGTGCATTGTACGCTGAGGTTTCCATTAAATGAAAATAATCTCCAACTCATACCAAGTATTGACTCTTGCAATCCCTCACCTGAAACCGCACAAATGGCATTGCAGGTACAATGCAACACAGCTGCCAACTTGTATAGTACCATCTACATTGTTCAATACATTTTCCTATGAAGCATTTTCATTTAAGTACATGCGAAGAAGCCATGTTCCACCACCTTCTTATATTTTTCCAATAATAATGCTTGAAACCACACCAATAGCTTTGTCCCTTGTTTCTTGGAAGAGACAATAGATCTGTGTGGTTTGCAGGATCCCCACATTTTATTTTCAAAAGTCTGGTCACCTTGGGTTGTTTTCCTCTGTACCTACTACTACTACTACTAATAATAATAATAATAATTGAATTTATATACCGCCCTATACCTTCAGGTCTCAGGGCAGTTCAGAGTTCTGGTCCCTCAAAGTAAAATGAGGTCCCCTCCAAAAAAACCCCACAATCTTATGCAAAGTTCCTCTGATCATACAAATAAAATCATGAACGAATGTATGCTCTGGACACCTCTCTTTTGTATGTAGGGATTGTTCATCTTCTGTGAAGGTGTTGTGGAATCTGACACTTTCTGCCAAAGAAATTGACCATGCCGCAAGTATTATGCCTTCAGTGTTTCATCCTTCTCTGCTCATTATAGGTGATTTATGTGGCATGAAGCAATGGAAATGGACAGCAAGTCAATAGTAGGGTTCATTATTTGCTTGCAGATTCAGGATCCGGGGAGCCACTGCCAGACAATGTAGAGAAGGACAACACTGAGCTTCATAGACCAATTGTCTGCTTCTAATTCTAAAGCAGCTTCTTTCATTCCTAAGGGGAAGGGATACCCTTGATTGCCTGACAGATAGATTAGCTTCAGCTCTGCTTCTTAAACCCTTTGCTGGGCCTGTTCACATGAACTGTTCACTGTGTTGGCTGTTGCACATGCACAGAATTGGCCACGTAGCTAGTTCAGTTCACATCTGGCCAAAACATGGTTGATCTATCTGAATTCAGTCCAGTTTGTGTGTGTGCTGATCTGATTGCATGAGACTTGAGCACAGGCTGAAATAGCAACATGGACTATATAGCACTGCAGATTACAGACCAGAGTCTCTCTTGGCTTCACACCTTTGCTCTTTTGAACCCATCTGGCAGTTTCTCCTGCAAAAGTACACATCACTGATGTAGCTGGGAAAGCCTCATGCTTTAAGCACCATACACAGAAGACTGATAAGGAGATTGCTCCAAAAACTAATATATCCAGACCCTGCGAGCACCATCTGAGGCTCTTCTCTGTGTGCCCCCTAAAGACAGGTTCAGAAGGTGGCAATTAGGGAGAGGGCACTCCTATCTATGTAATGCTCTCCCCATTGAAACCCTCCTGGTACTAACCCATGTCTTTGGTGCCAGGTTAAAACAATCGCCTACATCCCAGAGTATGAGAAATATTTGATGGAATATAATTAGGCTTATATGTTTGGGGTTGCTTTTTAGTTGTAAATAATGTTAATATTGTTTTCTTTTTAGAGATTGGTTTGGGGGTTGTGTGTGTTATGCTTCTGAATTATTTCAGTTTATTGTTTTATTATTGTTGGGACCGATTGGTTTCAGGTGAAAAATAAGTTAAATAAGTGTGGGTTTTTTTAAAAAGTCACAACACAACAAGCTGCATTTTAAAAAGGTCAGTCCAAGCCATCAGACTCTGAAGCACGTGAATTGGCCTCTGTAACTACACATTAGCAGCTATTACATGTTCTTCTTCCTCCCACACTTGCTGCCTTCCACAATGAACTTGGCAAACTGCAAACCAATTTGAGTTCTTGTTTACTTCTACAAAAACCTGTAGATTTAAACCTACCAAGTTGTCTGAACAATCAGGCAAGGAAAAATGAATTTTTGTTATATTTTTATTTTTTTTACTTGCTGGTGCAACGTAAGTCAACAAAACATGACTTAGTTAACCATGACACTTGATTAGGGATCTTTTACCATAAGAGCAGAATCAGCTTTCTAACCATGCTGCCATGAGGTGGCTGCCCTGAGGCAACCATACAGGTAGCAATTGTTTTGAGTCTGGCTCAGTTCTACTGAGTAACTCGTTCTGCCATGGTATAGCCGCCCCAGATAGAAATGGGGTGCAGTAGGTGATGATGTCATCAAATTTGGGTACTAACAATGCAGCTGGGCTGGTCACATCAGCACTTCTGGCTCAGATGTCCTGTGGAATGAGAAGAGCGGACTGCAAGCTTGTGGAGTAAGCGCAATTATTTATTCAATTTACTTCCCTCTCTTCCGCCTGAAGGAGCTCAAGGTGACAAATATTATTCTTATGTTACTTGTGCTATTTGTAAGCCCATGGTTGCAATTTATTCCACTTTTCAGCATGCAGGAAACTCAGCCTACTAATAAAGAGCCTACTAATAATGGGAGGGAGGATTCAGTAAAGTGATCCCTGTTGCCAGCTGTCTGCTCTTAAGACTTCACAGTAGAGGGAAGCAGGATGTTTTCCTGCATGTAGATTAGCACATCAAAATGTTTCGGTATTGTTAGGATGGTGAGACTATAATTTGGTTCGTTTCTACTTTTCCTATCCGACTCTCCCATACAAAATTCCTCAATAAACAGATTTTTCTGCTGGGAAGTTGGCTGGGCTATGATTGGTGCTTTTATATTCACCAACTTCAGCAATATGCAATTTTAAAAAACCAGAATAATGCCCGCCCTAGCCTTGATCAAATTGTTGTAGTTGTAACATACTAATCTTCAAATCTTCTTCCCCATGAATGGCGACTCTTGCTTCTACTCCTAGGCTAACATTACCTTCATATATTCTTTAATCCATATTGCTGTACACACTTGGTTCATTAATACATCACTCCTGAGTCGAGGTTATAAAAGCTGGTGAATTATGCAAATCAGCATGCCTGCTGAGAAGGAAATTGTGGAAATGACAAATGAGTTCTTTTGAATTGCACAAAGCCCAAAAATCTGTTTTCAGCGTCAGAGCTGAGCTTTGAAATAACATGAAATAAGCATGTGAGAGTCTTGTTCTCACATTACTGAGTAACCAAAACCACCATTAAGGATTCGACTCCAGCACTTCCCATTTTACATATTAATGTTTTAATTATGAAAAGGGGCTTTTTCAAGCCTGGGAGTGTACAGCAATGTCCAATTCCTGGTTGTCAAGTCCCATCTCTGAGCATGTGAGGCTGTTTCTGACAACTCACTCAATACGATAATTCTTAGCTTGTATGCCCAGGGGTGCACCTATGGGATGGTGAAAATGGCCCCTGCAAAAATCTCCCCAGATTGCTCTGACCAAGAGAGTTAAGTTGTGTGGGCCAAAAGTCGTGAGAGGCAGATTGCCTGGATGACAGAATCATCTCAGAAAAAATTGAGATACTGGAGTAGAGGGGGTGATTTTAGACAAATAATGCAGCTATTGCGGTAAAGCGGGTTTTTCAGGGGTAGGGCATCAATACAGCTCCTTGCCAAGGGCGCATGAGACCCTTTTTTATGTTTCACCCCTTCTGTGCCCTGGGCACTTCAATTTGTGAGTAGATTTGCATAGATCTTTTCTGCAATAAGGAACACTCTTCACACTTAAGTGAAGCCAAATATCCTTAGTAAATTCAAAACTCTTGAGACACCTAGCAATAGCTTTACATCAAACTGTGGTTAGAGGAAAAGTTGGAGAAAGGAAAATAATGCTATGATTTCTATGCATTAACAGTAACATGAAGATCAGAGCGCACATCATGGCAGGAAAGAGGCTAGGAGAAAGGATGTTTTACCACACCTGTTCCACTAAAAGGAAATATTGCAACACAGAGAGATGATGTCTGGGGTTTTCCATGCCGACTCAGGAAGCAGAATGCTTACCTGATCCCAAGATGATGGCATGGCAGTATGCTTATCTAGTCCCAAGATGATTGCAAAACCAGTCATCGAATTGGCCTGTCTAATAAAGTTTGAGTTTGAACCCTGGTGTTCCTTTGCAGGGAGGGGGTGGGCTGGGGGTTTGTGCATGTGATGTTAATGATGACCTGTTGGCTTCAGAGTGGCCATGTGGTTCTGATCCTAAACCACACCTGATTCATTGGACAGGCTGGCTCAGACAATATGCCCTATTAATTCATTAGCTTGTCTCTAGTTCAGAGGCTGGCTAGCTAGTCAGTAGTTCAACTAGGGAAGGATCCTGGCATGCAGTTTCTTAGGTATTATTCTAATCCTCCGTAGTGCAGTGTTAAGAGTGGGAAATGAAGCCAGGGGGGATGACACAGAGCAAACAAAACAAAACCAACAAGTGGAAGCAGCCCAGTTGGTGTTTTTGGCTTCTCCATTGTGGAAAAATACCTGGCAGCATAGATGCCTGTGTAATCCAAACAGCTTCTGTTCCCAAGTAAGGTGACTTTAGGTAAGTTTACACATCAGCCAGTACAGCCAGCTCTCCTCTTCCTGGTGTTCAGCCTTTCCCTCTCCTTGGGTTTACCTCATGAATTTATCTCCCTTAAAACTTAGAGACATAAGACACTTACCCCAAGATACCTTGATATTCAAGGTAAGCAATCCCATTTGGAATACATGTCAAGCCCAGATATCCAGGTTTAAAATACAATAAAAAATATTGAGACGCTAGCTGAGTTAATTATATTCATGTCCCACATTTTCTCAAGGAGCTCCAGGTGACTGGCATGGTTGCCTCTTCCCTGTAAAATCCGTGAGACCTTGTTAGGCCTCCTCGTATGGTGGTTTGGCCCAAACCATCGTCACCTGTCCATTACCTGATGTCATATGATAGCAGGTGCAGCCCCAGTGCCCAATTCAGAAGGAAGAATGAAGAACACAATCTTAAGTTTGCAGCTGCAGGTTTAAATTTTAATCACCTCACATCATATGGTTCCAGGTAATTGCTGACTAGCATTCTTGTACACCTGTCAAAGCGGCCTATGGAGGGTGGGCCAGTTCTGGATCCAACCTGAGCGGGCCAGTCCCACCTACCCCACCCCCCTGGGCAGGGGGGAAATGATTTCCAAAGCCACCCAGTGATTTATGGGGAGCATGGATTCAAAACTGCCTTGCTTACCTTGGCACATCATGTCGCCTTGGTAAGCGGTTTTGAACCTGGCTGTCCCTAGCCATAATCTGAGCCTAACTGCTACACTGCCCTGGCCCTGTGTGTCAGATATTTAAATTCAGGGGGAAGATCTTACTCTGTCTTTCCCCTCTCCCTGCCAGGGTGCACATTTGTAAACAAAGCAGGAGGGGCCCCAGAAGAGACATTGGCTTCTTACACCCACCATGATCCTGGACAAAACCATTTCGGTCCGCATCATCTTCCTCCTTGGAGTCATCCAGTGCCTGAGAGGGTATAGCTGGGAGCAGACGACAGCCAGCTCTGTTTTCCAGCAGGAGCCATTTGTGGTGGTGTGGAATTTGCCCACAGCTAAGTGTCGAGAGCATTTTGGGATCACCCTGCCTCTGGAAGCCTATGGCATTGTGGAGAACAAGGACAATGCTTTTCGTGGCCAGAACATAACCATTTTTTACAAGAACAAGTTTGGGCTCTATCCCTACATCTCCCCAGATGGCAAATGGCACAATGGAGGGATACCTCAGAACGTCGATCTGAAGAAGCACCTGGAGACGGTCTCAAGAGATGTTTTGGAAAGCCTGAAGCCTGATTTCCAGGGACTGGCCGTGGTGGACTGGGAGGAGTGGCGGCCTCTCTGGAGGCGGAACTGGGGCCCCAAGAACGTGTATAGGGCGGCCTCTGAAAAATGGGCAAGGAACAGAAGGCCTGATGAACCCCTCACAGAGCAATCTTATGTTGCGGAGATAGAGTTTGAACAGGCAGCTCGGGCCTTCATGGAGAGAACTCTAAAAATGGGGAAGTCTCTGAGGCCACAGGGATTCTGGGGCTTCTATGGGTTCCCTGACTGTTTCAATTACAACTGGGAGAACGAAGAGAACTACACTGGTCATTGCAACCCCACAGAGGTCCAGTGGAATGATCATCTCATGTGGCTCTGGAAGGTTTCATCTGCCCTCTATCCCAGTATCTACCTCTCACCAAAACTCCCAACATCTTACCACCAGAGTTATGTTCACCACCGCCTCAAAGAAGCATTTCGCGTGGCACAGTTTGGCGTGAAGCAGCCTCTCCCTGTGATCGCATATTCCAGAGTCTCCTACAGACATTCTCCACGGTACCTGACTGAGGTAAGAAGTGAGAGGTGCCAACTGCGTACAATAGGTCCAGGCACTTTTCATCAATGGTAGCAATTGAATAAAGGTTAAGGCTGCAATCCTAAACCCACTTTACCTGGGAGTAAGCCCCACTGAATTCAGTAGGACTTACCTCTGAGTAAACACAGCTAGGACTGAGGTGCACATCTCTTATCTAGCTGGAAACTTCCTTCTGTGGGGAATATTAGCTGCCACCATACAGTGAGGGGGGAAAGTATTTGATCCCCTGTTGTTATTTTGTCTCTCACAGCTGCAATAAACCTACCATTAAAATTATGGACTCGTCATTTCTTCGTCAGAGGGCAAACGGCCAAATTTAGCAGGGGATCAAATACTTTCCCTCCTCTCTGTACATTCTTCATTTATTATATTTTTATCCTGTCCTTCCAAGGAGCCTGGAGTGTCACAGAGGGGGTATTTCATTACACTGTTCTCATAACAACCCTGTGAGGTAGGTTGGTTAGCCAGAGAGAAAATGATTGGCCCAAGGCCATTCAGTCAATTTAATGCTTCAGATGGAATGTTGCACCACATATATATATATATATATATATATATATATATATATATACACACACACACATACACACACACACACACACACACACACATACACATTATATATATATGTAGTCACAGTAGTTAATTAATTGAGGCACTTCATTAATGCTGCAGCCAGCTATGAGTGAACAGGAAGCAACTAATTAACTGCTTTAATAGAAAGGTGTTGTCAGGGATGGGGAATCCTTTTGGCCCAGCTAGCCACACTCTCATCTTTCCCCAATTCTGTGCGCCAACTTGGATAGGTGGGTGGAGCAACCCGTTTTTCAATCATCTCATAACTATGTTCCTCATGGGGAACTTGGTACCAGACAGTCTGGTAGGCCTGAGCTCACTGCCCATCACTGATGGGTAATGACTTCAACCTTGCTTTCCACAGGAATTGGCTGTATGATCACAAACCCTGTAAGGCACTCAGTCACACAGGTGATCCAGCCCCATGTCAGGTGTGGGGGAATTAGCCTTGCGGGCCAAATGGGGGTCCATCCATCCTGATCCAAATTTGGCCAATGGGCTAGAAGCTGCTGATTACTGGATTTTCTGGATTTAGGGAGGAGAAAGTGGGGGTGAGCAATAGCTTGAGGAAAATGCTGCATAAATATAGAATAAAATGATGCACAAAAGGGGTTCACAATCCACATTCCTGTGGTGTCTTGTTAAACAAATTGGTCAGACTTTTGAATCATTACAGAAACTACAACTCATGTTTGACCAGAGAACTTAATTGGGCCAGAAAAATTCAGTGAAAATCTATCCATTGTAACTAGCCAGAAAACCTGCCTAATGCAATGTGTTAATATCACCAAAGTGATACGTTGCACTTCTCATGCAGAAAGCTGCCCAGTGCTAACAATTCCCTCCTTTTCTCCATTCAGGCTGACCTGGTGTATACAATTGGAGAGAGCGCAGCACTTGGGGCCGCTGGGGTTGTGCTCTGGGGTGACCTCTCCTATTCCCAGTCACCGGTGAGTATCTCTGCAACAATGTCCCATCCATCTATTAATTCATGAACCGCCTTTATATGCTTCCCAATTACAACATTTCCTGAGAATACCTATAATATATTCAAATACAACCATCAACCGTGAAACAATCATGCAGCAGATTTAAACAATTATATTAAAACTTTTATTATTTAAAGGAAATAAAAAGCTATTTACCAGGCACCAAAACAGGTGCCAGCCTCCATGGGGAAAGCGTTCAATCAGTGGGATGCCATGGCCAAGAAGGCCCTCTTCCTAGGATATACAGTGGTACCTCGGGTTACATACACTTCAGGTTACATACGCTTCAGGTTACAGACTCCGCTAACCCAGAAATAGTACCTCGGGTTAAGAACTTTGCTTCAGGATGAGAACAGAAATCGTGCTGCGGCGGTGCAGTGGCAGCAGGAGGCCCCATAGGCTAAAGTGGTCCTTCAGGTTAAGAACAGTTTCAGGTTAAGAACGGACCTCCAGAACGAATTAAGTACTTAACCCGAGGTGCCACTGTACTTCCTAAGTTGAGAATCAGCCTGAGAGAGAAAACAGATACTCTCTTTGCCCACCTCATTGGTAGCCCAGCAGCTATTCCCCTACTTTCCAGCTTTGGTGGGGATAGGATAACTTGTTTCTCCCAGTTTTATTGATACCTTGACTAATGACCATGCTCACCTGCCCGTGTGGTTGGTTCTGCCTAAACAGAAATGGCTGGAAGCTCCCATCCCCCGTGCCGATGGGTCCAGTTCCTAGAATGTTCTGAGCTGTAATCCTAGCTTTCCATCTTCTAGGAGAGCTGCAGGAGCCTCAAGCATTACATCACCACGACACTGGGCCCATACATCGCCAACGTAACCACGGCAGCGCGCATGTGCAGCCGCGAACTGTGCCACGGGCATGGACGTTGCGTGAGACAGGACCCCAGCGAACTGGAAGCCTTCCTCCACCTGGACCCGCAGCAGTGGGAAGAGGAGTCCTCAATGACAGATTTTCCAGATCAAGACATGTTCGCTTGGGAACAATTTCAGTGTCACTGCTATCCTCAATGGACTGGAGCCTCGTGTGAGACACCGCTGTGGCTGGAGCCTGTCCTAGGACCGGAGTGTAGTCGAGCTCAACAGTATTACAATATATTTCATGCAGGGTATGTCAGCAATGTTGTTGTGAAGTCAAACATCTGTCCTCCTTCCATTTACAATGAAAAGACAGAATTCCAATAACACATCTTTGCAGATCCAGCACTTTACTCTAAGGGCAGTTTCAATGATATCTGTTCTTGACATTTCTCAACTGGGTGACTCCTCCGTTTTTCAAACAGAGCGGGGTCTGGATGTAGACAAATAGCAGACTCACACTTTTTCCTTCTTTGATGGTGCGCTATAATTTAAAAATGATCTCAGGTGTAAGCCTAAAGTAAGGGCTTAGGCATTGCTGGGTTTTGAAACTGTAGCCAAGCACATCTAGTAAAATAAAGACACACTTGGAAACCCTAAAGAGCTGTAGCATGAGAGCACCTTATACCTTCCGAGTTCGTATGTGATCTGGCAGGTGGAATGCTGGGAAATAGAAGCATTCACTACCACCATGAAAGTCATCCTTGCACACCCTTCCTACACTTGTTAGCACTACAACTTAAAGGAGACAGATGTCTGGAACTTGGTGTCATAACTACCTTTTCGTAACCACTCTCGTCTCTTTCCCCCCCCAACTTCAGTAAAAGCTATGAGAAAGCAAGTGAGTTGGAAGGCTTCTCTCATTCACTTTTCTCCCTCAGTCTGTTTTTTTAGCACACTTAGCTGAACAACTATTATGCAAGATTCGGGTTCATTTCCTCTCACCTGTGCTACTGCTACAAGGATATTGCACTTTCCCAGGTGAAACTGCAATACTTGGGTGAGCTAACTGCCTTTTATCAGACACAGGGCAGTGCTACTACCATGATGATGAATGCAGGGCAATGGGGAGATGTGTGAGTATTATGGTTACCTATTGGATAGTGTCCACGAGGCTGCTGGTCAAGAACTACCTTCCCCAATCTGGTGCCTCCCAAATATTTTGGACTACAACTCCCATCAGCTCCAGGCAGCATCACCAGTGGTCAAGGATGAGAACTATAGCCAAAATATTTGGAAGGCACTAGATAGGGAAAGGCTTGTCAGCAGGTGTGACACAACTCTTACCCCCTTGCATCCTTTTTTTGCTGGGGGGTGGTGGGTGGTATTAAGTCCAACTGAACTAAAGTTATTTAGATGTTGAGCCCTATTTATTGCCCCTCAAATTGGCTGTACCACCCCTAAGTATGGCCATACTCAAGTTAGCCTTTAAAAAGTGTTGTGAGCACCAACAAGTCTTCCCTCTTCCCCACCAGGACCTTGCCACAGATGGGGAAAAGACTGCTGTAAGCAAAAGGACAGTTGGCCTGCAGTGTGATACAATAGCAGCACCTCCATCAAAAGAGTAGCCCTGGAAGCATGCGCAAAGAGGACCAAGACTCATTCTCCAGCGCCTCCTGTTTAAGGTGCTACCAGGGCTGGAAATGACATCTGCCAGACACCAAGGGGAGCTACTGCCAATTAAAGTGTGGGGCGAGATGGACCAATATAAGGCAGCTACATATGTTTATATGCTGAAGTGTGTGTTTGCCGGTATGTTAGTCTACCCTACGTGAGATCAAAACATCCTGCACAGATTCACCTAATGAGACCTGCTAGCAGAAACCCTGCCCAAGGGTTTCTGCTGGTGCTTTGGGGCTTACCCCACTCTACTCCCCCAGTTGGCTTGGGGGGGTGATGAGAACCCAGACCCATGCAGGGAGTGGGTGAGGAGAGGGAAATTGCTGTGTTGGCCAAGATGAAATGCTTGCACTGGTAGAATGATTGCCATGGTACTATGCTGAATTCTTCCCCCTGAATTTCCCAGTCCCTAGGAGGCTCTGGTCCAATTGCCTAGCTTTTGGATGCATCTGTGCTGGGCTTTTGGCTTCTTAAATACATCACGTGTTTCTTCTTTTCTGTCTCAGCAATTCCAAATATTGGTGTCACTAAATCTTAATTTCATTAAAAAATGAAAGTTAGAAGACTCAGTGGAGTCCAGCATCCTTTGCCAAACATACTTCCAATAATCCCACAAACAGAGCAAGACATCAACCCAGTTGTTTGTACTTTTGCTATCATGAGATATTCACAAGCACGTGGTAGGTTTCAATGCTGAGTTCAATTCTGCTATTATGGCTAATTCCATGAGTTAAAAAGAACCCAGTAAGATCACATCTCAGCCCAAACTGGCATTGCATCAAGAGAGAAGGGTTTCAGTGCTTCGTCCAAAACAATATATCCAACAGCTTCCAAGAATAATTATAGATACTAGCACCCCAGCTCCATTAATGCATTCTTCACAAGACAGGCCACACTCATTGTTGTCCCTTCCCTTCTAATCTTCAAGTAGCTAAAGGATGGTGTTAGAATAATGGTATGAAGATTTAATGGGCTAAAAATGGATTAAACATAACTTCAATAAAAGCATCTTCAAAGCAATTCTTTGTGGTTCTTTAAATAACCATAAAAGCAATGTAAGTTTCGTTTTCTGCTTTATCTCCTTCCAGGATTCTTAGTTTAGGTGCTTTGGATTTTTAAATCTAAATTCTGTCTGTGAAATGCTAAATGATATCAGCATTCGACCGTGCTTGTTTTGGGGGCAAGCCCAACTTGATAGGAACAGTCATTAGTTTAAAAGAGCATTTTCTGGTTGGTTGTGCCTGAAAGGCTACACAATATGTTTCCATATGACTGAATGGGCTTATCTGGATGTCAAAGGGTTGATCATTAACTGGGAAAATGGCAGGCTACTGTACAGCGAGATCAAGTCATACCACTCTTCTTGTTTTTGCTCTGGGACTGGGTGTTCTCCTTTTCAGAACTGGAATTGTTCAAGGCTTTTGTAGTGTTTTGCATAATTATTGAATATCATCCACTATATAGTGTCAGCCAGCAAATTTTAAGTATCAGATAAATGGCGAGACAACAAATACGGATTCAAATATCAAAGGGCAAACTGTGAATGTATGACAGTGGGATTTTTTTATATATTTGTGGGGTACATTTGTTTTCACACTTGTTTTTGTTTGAAACAAGGAGAAAAGTTACCTGAAGACGTTTCTTCTGGTTCTAAGTAGGTAGAATCTGTACAAAATTACATATGGAAATATACAAGTTTGGCTCCCTGGGCAAAAATCTCAGTCTTGCACCGTTCACTGACTCACACTGAAGTGTACTAGTTCGGGCATTTTAAAATCGGATAAAACATTTGCAATGATGCCGCTTAGCTGCTTTCTGTTACCAATTTGGGGGGGGGGGGAGATCTCTGTTCAGGAGGGAGAATAATCTGATTTTCCATTTCGCTAACCTAAGAGCTGTGGTTGGAATGTTGGGCTAGGACCTGAGTTCAAATCCTCACTCGGCCATGAAGCTGAGTGAGGGACCATGGGCCAGTCACTCACTCTCAGCCTGATCTAATAATATGGAGACAGGGAGAGCCAGTAACTAAATAAATAAAATAAGGGATCCGTGCTTTTCCCCTCCTCCATACTGACTCCTTCATCCTACCTTTGCTGTTCTTAGGAAACTGTTGCCTTCCTGCCACAGTTATCTGTCTCTCCCCAACGCAGTAGCCTTTCTGCATTCTGCCAGTCTGCTCTTTCTTTTCCCAGCACTCACTTAACATAAGCCCCCACTGTATCCTCTCCAGCCCCTCTGTTTGGTCTCTATCTATAGCTCCTCCTTGGGCTCCACTTATTCCTATTTTAAGCTTGAGCAGCTGATATGACAGGCAGAAGCCTGTGTTTACTTCCCCATCAGGTCCCAGGGGGATCTGCACACAGGCCCCTCACAGCTTCTGCAGCAGCCACACACAGAGGACTCTGGTTCTAGGGATGTCCAGTGACACTGGAGAAGGTATGGTCTGGGGGTTTTGGGGGGGGGGGAGAGTTGTAGAGAGCGTGTTGAAGTAGGGTTAATCTTCTAGTCATTGAGACATGACTCTAGCACCTCTTTGGAAGGCCAAGCTGCAAAACTCGACCAGGAGATCTGATTCTCTTGCCTTTCTGGCAACAGGAGACCTGGATCTCAAGCCATGTCACGATGTTCAAAGGACAGAAGACAGCTCGTCTGTCACTGCCACCGGCACAGTGAGCAATGAGGGTGACAGCTGGAAATGAGAGAGAATTTTGGCTGCTCTCGACTTTATGTGGGTGTTGTGGGGGAATTCTTGTCAAAGGACCTGAGCTTATCCTGGCTGGTGGCTGTAGTTGGTGCAGGTCTGAGAAATTCAAAGCAGAGGTTTGAGAGCATATTGCTGTAGCTGAACAGGTTCAAAAGAATGAAACACATTGTCCATAAGAGCCTGATCCTGGCGCAGGCAAGAGGGACGAGAATTATCTAGGTGCAAGCCTATTTGGTTGTGATTTAAGCCACAACTCTCCCCATGCTTGCTAACTCTCTCAGACATGGCTGAAACAAAATTTTAAAAAATCCCTTCCAGGTATCACCTTAGAGACCAACTTTGTTTGTTACTGGTATGAGCTTTCATGTGCATGCACACTTCTTCAGACATGGCTGAGTCACTCCTGCTGCCTTCAGTCCAAGTCATGGAAGCCTGTCATGTGCCGTCCAGTCAGAGTGACCGGCTCCTGACTCAGAGGCGGTGGCTGCTTATTGAAGAGCCCGGTGCAAGCCCCAACACTAAGCCTCCCTCATACCATTTACTCACCGCAGTCCTATTTGCTGCTTCAGGAAAGATTCCACTTTTACCCAACCATGTGGGCCTATTTACTACTATAACCTAGGGGTAGGAGTCACCCTTGTGGCGTGTTGCCTCTGTTGCTTCAGCAATAAAACCTGCTTCAGCTGTAGGACTCTGCCCACGCAGCAGAATATACAGACCACATAGGGTTTCAAAATAATACAATTGTGGTGTTTTACAAGAGGACCTGCCCTTGAGTTGCCAATAGAGGACAATAGGACCTGATTCACACAGACAATTCCTTCTCAATGCAATGCAAATTAAAGCAATTAAAAGTTGCTTCCTGCTCACTCAGCTACAGTGAAGACAGATGTCGCCCTAAAATAGTTCTTTGCGTGCCTATTCAAACACATTGTTGCATGATGATTGAAATGTTGAAAGCAAGACTGTCCTAAATTGTAGTTAGGAACAAAAGCTTTGTTCTGCTTCTTGGTACTCCTTGCATTCGACACTGTGGAAATGATACATGGGTAATATGGAACTAGCAACTGAAGGGAACATTGGAGAAAGGCCAAGGTTACATTTTAAGATCCTATTTAACTCGATTGCTGCAGGAAACATGATGGGCCCTCAAAATGTAGCTGGATAGTTAATGGACCCCATCCAGCTCTAGCTGAGCTTGATTGTATGAGAACATCACTCTCAGATGTGAATGTGTCTCCTTGTCGGAATCAGAAACATCCTCTTAAGTTCAATGAGAACCAGATGAACATTTGAACATCAGTCAAATAAACTTGTTACAAACTACTTTTAAAAGCAAAGGAATTGGTGTTCAAAGAGAAAAATACTTCCGGAGGCTGAGTTGTAAGTTAACTGCATAAAAAGGGCAGTTTGCAACATCCCACCAGAATCTCTCTGCACAGTCTAGCAAATATGGCAGCAAGTGGGCCCAGTTTTAACTCAAACAGTACTGCCTGGACTGTTACCGTTTCAGGAAGGGGTAGATCACATGGCAGAAGACACATCTGTGGTGGGCCTTCCTCCACACAGAAAGCTAGTTATGTCAGTGAAAAGGAGCCCTTCTCCCTCACATCTGGTTTTACCTTTTTCATGGAGTCTTTCTGTATGGAAGCGAACAAGCACATATATGATGCATACATGCACACACACACAGGATGTGCATCATGTCACAAATGCTTTCGCTGAGATTCCTGCATAGCAAGGGGTTGGACTAGATGATTCTCAGGGTTCCTTCCATCTCTACGGTTCTATGATTCTATGCCCCTTGCATTCAGAAGTGGTACAGCCCAGACATAGGCACTAGTTTTTTACTGCTGAGGTAAATCCAAGTCCCATTAGCTTTGAACAGTGGCAGTATCGTAGCCAATAAGGTTAATCCAAGGCACAATTAGTACTAATTGCCAACTTTTCCCAATACCCTGCCATGACAACTTGGAAAATATATATCACAATCCAAGTCACATTGAAGTATAATCCACAGCTAAATGCTTTATATTCTTTGATTCTGACACAACCAAAGCACTATTCAGAAAATCTCCACATATAGGGATGAAGTGTCCCTCTTGCCATCACATGCCCAACTCTGACTACTGGTCCTGCTAACTAGGAATGATGGGAGATGTAGTCCAAAATTATATTTTGAATTTTCAAAATACCTGTTTTTAACTTGTCTTTTACTGACAACCTTAGAATTTTATTTTTTGTAAACCACTTAGACTAGAGGCTCTGTTTACAGCCAAGTAGTACATAAATGCTATTAAATAAATAAATGTTCAACTGTGTGTGACCAGGCATCCCTCTGCAGATGTCTGCTTTCAACTCATGGACCTAGGGATCTGGGTTGGTGGGATGTGAGACATTACAGGCAAGATCAGGCAATGTAGCCTGGCTCCTCCTGCCATGCAATTATGTCTACGTGTAATAGGCTTCCAACTTTCATACGAATGCCTCCCATTTCAATCCTCAGTTCAGTTCTTATAGTCATTCACCCTGATTATAATAACCACTCCATTTTACAACCGTATTCATATTATCAATTAACATGGTTGTTTGCTCCCTAACACAATCTAAGGGCCGTGTTATAGCAATTAACATCATGTAGCAATTTGGCCCACACACAATGTTTTTATTGAAAGGACCATTCTTCTCCACTCAACCAAAGCATTTTCATAGTAGCCTTTTACAATTCTACAATTAACCTCTTTTATTTTGATTAATTAACATGGCATTTTCTTTGTCTAGGCACTTGCGTAGTGTACAGCCCACCTATTTCACCTATAAAACGTGCTTAAAAATGGCAAAAAAACAAAAACAAAAAAACCCCCCCGCAAAACTAATTTCAGACATGTAATCTCAGCACAACTAATTTTGGGTAAACATGTGGAAGTGTAAGAACTTTTCCAGTGCTGCTACTGTGCCTTTAACAGATGGTCAGCAAAGAGAAATTCCACAACTGTGGCCTTTTTATTCTGGCAGAGAATCAGAGAGAATGTCACTGTGGAATTTCTGTCTTAGCCTGTAATTAAAGGTATTTTCCCTGTCTGGGAAAAGGTGACACTGCTGTGCTAAGTGTAATTAGGCCGAGTTGTCCTTTGTGTCCTTGAAAGATATGATCCCAAAGTGCCTGTAAATTTGAGCCATGATTTAGCTGGCAACACTTCTGTAATCAGGGAAGCATTCCTGCTAAGGATAAGGTTGCCAGCTTAGTCCTTCCCCCCCCTGGCAGAGTGTTGTTCTTTCAGCTACTATTTAACAGGCAGTTGTTCCCTAGGCAAAGTTGTCTATATCTCCGGTTGGCAGAGCATGAGACTCTTAATCTCAAGGTTGTGGATTCAAGCCCCACGTTGGGCAAAAGATTTCTGCGTTGCAATGAGCTGGACTAGAGATTATCTTCATAGTCCCTTCCAATTCTACAATTCTCTGATAGGCTTCACCTGTTGAATGTTTACCTGTGTCATCATTAAAGAGTTTGGGAAAGCACAAAGAAAGAAACACAAGCAAATGAATAAAAAGTCAGTAACTAGGAAGATCTATATGCAAAAGCATAAATCTGCTTCTCGAAAGGCAAGGAATGACAGCCAGGTAGCAGTAGCATCAACATATACAGCTCAGGCTCGCAGTTTCTGCAGCTTGACAAATGAGCCTCTGGGTCATATGGTATGTGTACAATCAGGCCATGGGAAGAGGCCAGTGGTTATATTAAGGTACAGGGGCTTATTACATAGGACAGCGGAGACTGTCCAGGATTCCATCCCTGCTAAAGAGGCACTGGAAATCCTGCCCCTGGATGTGCTGCTAAGCAGTTTAAATGGGGAAGGGCAGAAACACAGCAAGGTAAGTGGTGCATATTCTCTGAAGTGGCAGAATCTGAAGTATTAAAGTTGGGGGGGGGGGGCTTCAGCTGTTTCAGCCAATTGGTAATGGAAGATGGTCTCAGGCTCACAAGAACCCGAGTGGGTGGAGGATGTAAATCTTTGCTAGTTACAGTCTCCGAGGGCCTCATCTCACACAAAATGGGTAAAGGCAGAGCTGTTGCATCAAATATACCAGCAAGTGTAACAACAGAAAGCACACGGGAGCTCTAGAAAAATGACAATTGTTAAGAGAAAAGATCACAGGGAGGGGCTTCTTTGGTATCTACCAAAAGACTTGGTGGGATGGTGGAGAGAGTGAATGGAGACTGGAGAGTGGGGGAAGGGAGGCTCTTATCCTCCTGCACTAGCAGAGCATCAAGTCTTTTCTAGGAAAGCCTTATTCCTTACTGAAGAAAATAGCAGTGACGCACTTCCACCTCTCATACGCCAAACCACTCTTTCCTGTGCAGACACCATGGCGAAGAATGCTGCTTCCTCCGATAGGGAACTCATTGAAAATGGCATGGCAGAAATAAACTTGCATGCGGTAGAGTCCATCAGTGACCTGCATTATGCATCCGGCGGGCGTGAGAGTGCCAGGGTCTCAGAAGGTATGTAGTAACCAGCACCCCGAGTTGAACTCAAGCAACCTCACAAGTGCCCAGAGTAACTAAACAGCAGTTCAGCAGTAGGAAGAAGACCCCATGAGCTTTCCCCATGAAAACAGGACACTGTGAGCTGAGCTGGCGCTGGGCTATTTCATGGGCTAATATGGGTGGGAAAACTTCTTCAGCCCAAAGGCCACATTTCCTCATGGGCAACCAGCAGGTGGTGAGCAGGGTGAGACTGGCAGAGGCAGAAGTGGGCAGAGCAATGGATGCAACTCTAACCTGTGTAAAGCAGGCTATATTCCAGTCTTGCAGAAGTCAGAGATTTCAACACCTCCTCTCACACACCTCTCTGTCCTTTGATCCAGGTAAGCAAGGCATTGCCAACAGTTCAAGGACACAAGATAAAAGAACTTGAGGGACCAATGAGGGCTGTGGCCTGGGGAAAGCCCCGTGTCAGCCAGAGGTCTAAGGGGGCAGTTTGAAGCCCTAGACATGAGCCCCCCCCCAGCCTAATATAAATCAACAGTGGCTGCTTCTCCACTCCTGCTCATTCCTCCCCCCCCTTCTTTTCCAGGGGGCAGCCCATCTCAGCCCAACAGCCCATGGACTCCTCACAGCACTTCCTCCAAACATTTCACTTTCCCAAACGAAGAGGACACGTCCTTTCTACCTGTCCAGAATCTCCATCTCCTCCCTGCGTTCACCTGCTGCCCTTGCTTCAGTCCGACATGTTGCCCTGCAAGCTTCTTTGCTCTCCTCGGGGTGCTCGTGGTGGCCAGCCTCGGCCTAGCCACACTGGCCGTGTATCTGAGTGGTAGGTTCGGGGTCTGGTGGGCCGTTCTTGACAATAAGGAGCTCCACCATGGGGGCCAGGGATGAGGGTGGCTCTGTGGGACCCAAGTACTTCCATCAGGCCAGTCCCAGGTCAGTGACCGTATGCAAGATGAAATGTGGGTGGTAGGAAACTGATGCCCCATAGTGGTTCTTCTGGGCAATGCAGGAGAAAGTACCATAAAACAGGTAAGTTATTTGGGCATCCACTAAAAAACATAGGCTTAAAACAGTAGCTCAAACGGCACCCCATTCTGTGGAATGCACAGCACTTTCTGTCAAACTTCCAAATGCATATATACACCACAGATCCTGAGCCATTACTTTGTGGGGTACAGAATCCAGCCTGTTCCCCTTGGGCACTTGAATTCCCACCCATCCACTTCTAAGGATGCAACTGTTGTAAACTTATTGTCCTCACATCCAGCCTTCCAGGAAGCTATACCTCAGCTTACATTTTGTGAAGGGTCTGCCAGATATGACCTAAGGACATGCTAAAAAGCAGTATCCCCACACTGAAACGGATTATGCCGAAATCCAATGTGAAGTACTCTTGACCAATGCAATAGGAAGTTTTTCCAAACCACCCTTTAGTTAGCAGAGGGCTGCTGCCCCTCAGCTAGTGGGCCTTAGAATTTGCAGGGGGTTGGACGAGAGGACTCTTGGGGTCCCTTGATGGCACCACAATTGACCATGTAGTCCAGCCCTCGGCTTATGCAGGAAAACCACTACAGCATCCCTACAAAGTGGCTGTTCAGCCCTTGCTTTGATGAAGGAGTCTGTCACCAGAATTATTTATTAAATTTATATATCACCCTTCATCTGAGGATATTAGGGCCATTTACAGATCGCCTGAACGGGAAGTATGGTATTGAGTTATTGAGGTCCAATAATAATATAAGCCAAGGTATGTAATCTCCAGCATTAGGATTGTCCTCTATGGCCTCTGGATTTGGGGGAATCCTCTCTATGTAATGGGGTCCCTCAAACTCAACCAGAAAACGAGTTTGCTCCCTCACCGCTCTGGTGACGGCTCCCATAGTGCTGCTTCATCAACATTCTGTCTGTAAAATATTTCAGACAATTTATATTGGCAGAAGAGCTCCTCAGTTCGCTCTTAGCAAGGCAACGTACGAGTCTGATATGCCTGGTGGTAAGCTGCTCTTGAGAATGAGTGTCAAAATGGTGAAAGCTACAGTGCCTGCGATACATTTCTTCAAAAAGTAAAACGGAGAGGCTGTTTAGTCACGTGGTTTCTGCTTCTCCTCTCTGCAGTCTTGCAGCGTGAGTCACTACGTGTCCTTGCCCAGTGGCTGGAGTCCCAGGAGGAGGCCATCCGAGAAATGAGAGCTGTGAGCTTACAGCTATGGAGGCAGCTAAATGCCAGCGATTCAGGATTTCAAACCTGAGAGAGCCCTACCTTTCAACCCCCCGCAAACATTTTCTTTGGGGAGCCGGATGGGAAAATCGACTCACTGCTTGGCACGTTGAGGACGGACATGTGTTGGTCTATGCAAACCTTTAAGCAACCTCCCCCAACTCACCGGTGGGGTGCTGCTGAGGTTGATGTGCCCTATGGGCAGCACTGGCTGCAGGACTGGAATCTGCCTGAAGAGAGGAGGGACAGACAGGAAGATACTGATGCAGAGGGCCTTTCCTCAGCGCCTCAGATACACTTTTGCTTTTATTTGAGAACTATTTTCAGCACCTTATTTGCACTATGTTGCTCTACTTTATACCCACCTTTTAATCATTGCCCATGGGGCACCTTTGCAGAGATGTTTTAATAAATGATGATGAAACTCACAGGCTTCCTTTGCCAAGCTGTGCTTCTCTCTTCAGCTGATCAGCATAAAATCTGCCCAGGCTCTATCTGGTGAAGAAGGACCGTCGGCCTACAAACTAGGCTTGGAGCAGAGCAGAAGGAACCCTTGTGTTCTCTCAGGCTGCTAAAACAGAAGCAGCTCGAACTACCTATGTCAAACCTCTCTGCAGCCACAATACCTTGCTTTTGTTGAACAATTACATGTAAATGTGACATATGAGCCTGTCCTTTCCTTAATTAGTGCCTAATTCCTGCCCCCCCGCACTCGACAGTGCACAGGATTCCCGATACTCGTTTTTCAAGACCGTTTCTGAAGGAAAAAAACGGGTGTATGGTCCCAATCTGTTCTTCAAGGCAGCTAGATTTTATTTTAAAACAAAAAGGGATAGCTGAAATTATCCGAATTCTACACTCTGATTCTAACTACAGTCATAGCAATGCAGACATGTAGACTCCCTGTTTTGATGCACCAGCCCCAAAGTTCACAACTGAACCCGGAGTAAAAAGAATGGCAGGAAGCCAGCAGCAGAATCCCAGGTGGCCCAACCACAAGAGTTAGGACAACCCTTCAGTTTGGCACTAGGCAAGGGCAAATCCTCTTGAGCAATTGCTTTCTGGGAACAACTACTCAAGATGTCTTGCGATATGGGGGTACATATCACATGGTAAGTACCGTAAGTCGCTTGGAGACCTTCAGATCGCAAGCGACTAACAAACCTAATAAATAATAATAATAATGCATGAATTCATTGTACAGATCTGCACAACTCAGCTGGAGTCGGAGAATGTATGGGAAGGAAAGGCACGGCACAACTCCTGAGCTGCAGGACGCACAACAGGACACCCCTGATTAATTCTGCAAATATCTATGAAGCTTGCAACTCTTGAACCCCCAGACATAAGTTCTATGCCCATACACCACTGCTGATGAGGTCATGTCAATAGGAATATGGCTTTTCACCTACCACTTTATGTTTAATATTTGCTCTTGATTTAAAGCCAAATAGGCCAACGTGGGCATTTTCTCCTGACAACACTATGAAAGTGAGGCAATGTGTTTCAGAGATCAACAGAGGAAGGTACCAGGAGATAACACGTACTTTCCATTATTTGTGATGACAAAATCCCCCAAAATACATTACAGAGAAGCCAAATGAGGGAAGCAAAATGGTGAGCAGCAGTTCTTCATACTGCCAGATTCCTCCATTTGCTGATTTCCTGGTACTCAAGTGCAAGGCTAGGATTCTGTGCAAGTGAGCACTGCACAAACACAGACTAACTTTAGGCACAGAATTCAACCTCCTAAGAATATGTAGAAGTATGTGAATGAAAGAGAAGAGCACAAGCATAGTATATATTTATACAGGATCTGATCCAAACTAAGTTAGTTTCACCTAAGCCGCGCTGAAATCAGTGGAAACATAATACAACTAGCTGGTCCAGATCACTCCTATTATATATTAATCTGGATATCAATCTTTACAGCTGCACAAAAGAGGAAGCACGTAGACCATGTTTTGCAAAAAATGATGAGGGATAGCAAGAATTGCAGCTGTCAAAGTAATGGGGCCCCTGTATAGCTCACCACCACCACCACATAGCAGACTTAAAATAAATTATGCAATATATGCTTACAGAATTCAGCTTTCTGAAGGCAGGAGGGCCCACTGAGCAGAGCAAAGCACCACACACCAACTTTACACCAGCCAAATAAGCCACAGGACCCTTCTCCTACAACAGGGGAAGATGCCCCACTATGAAGAGGAGCTTTGCCAGGATGGCCAGAGGACAGGCCCTTTCTTTGCCGTGAGGCTTTTGCTGGCTTTTCATTCTGCCATCAAAGAAGGAGAAAAGAGAAGCAGCAGCCATGCAAGTGCGGAGCAAAACTGAGTGTTATAATCAGGTGAGAGAACAGAATTAAAGACAGTGTTGGGCAGGGTGTCCTAGAGAGGCTGCGAAAAACAGCAGCTGCATGAGCAGAGAAGAGGTACAGCCCCTTTCATGGTGCTGTCAGCCCAGCCTTTAATAAACAACCACACTGGTTTCTAGTGTACATTTCATTCAACCCAAAGGCAAAGTATCTTCAACACCGGAGGGGAAGAACCCAAGGCACCAAACCTCAAGCCGGTACTTTCGCCACCTCCATTCTGGACAACTGCAGTCTTTAGCCTTACAACTAAGCCAGCCTCCTGCCCTGGGTACCTCACTGGAAGTTCTCACCGCGGAAGGGGGTGGGAAGACCTAGTCCTTGATTTCACTGCGCACACTGCAACGGCAACTGCAGGATGTGTTCAGCATCAGAGACAGGGGGAAAGATGGGGCTTTTAGAAAAAAGAATCACTGGCTTAAAAAAGCAGTGGGGAGAAAAAATAAGCCTCCCCAATACCCAACCTCGCTTAGATTTTTTTTTTTGGTTAAAAAAATAAAAATGGCACCTGCCCATTGCCACCCCGCCACGATTCAAACATTCGAGACATTTAAATATTATTCTGTACATATATAAAAGCCCCCAGACAATGGTGGGGGAGCAGAGGGGGGCATGGCACAAGCCCAGCTTTCGTAAAGAGCGAAGGCAACAGGGCTCCTTTGCCGCAGGCTCTCCCTCCACCCACAAGGTTCACAGTGTTCCAGGTCTGTAGCGCATTGGCTTGTACGGAAGGCGGCAGCAGCAGCAGCAGCAAGAGGAGGAGGAGGAAACAAGCCTCCCTCAAAGGACGTCGGCTCGCTTATCTCGAACACGGCTCCTTGCTTTCGTCCGGGCCTTGAAAGCAGCCGAGTTGTAGAGGTGCTGGTGGGGATGCAGAAAGAGAAAAGAAAGAGATACAGAGGGGGAAATTAGCTGAGGGAATATCAGAAAAACTCTGCCAAATCAGACCAAAAGACACATGTAGTCCAACATTGCATCTGCAGAAGTTGCTAGCCATGCCTCAGGGGCATGGGCCCCCTCTCCTTCCCCCCCAGCACCTGGTTTTATTATATTACATTCACACACACCCCTCACCCGCTGCCTAAAACACACACATTTACTGGTTTCCACATGTCACCTCCACACCATCTGAAGACTTGCATTTCAGCCATAATCTGGCTTTGCCACTGCACATTTCTCTAGAGGGCCAGAGTGGTCACATAACCTAAAGGTTGTTACTAGGAAATAGGCTATCTATGGCAAGCTGCCATTGGTGGGGAAAGATGCACACAGGTTTGCTGGTGTTGTAGGGAAGAAAAAAAACATTGAAACTTAACAAAGCAAAGCAAAGCAAGGGAGCTAACGGTAGCAGAAATACTAGGAGCACCGCTGACGTACCTTCTCAAAACGTGATATCTTGCTGGCTTTAATAGCCGCAGCATCCAGCACTAGCGGGGGGCCCAGCTCAAATATCTCACGCAGGAGCTCGTTGTTCTGTGGGCAAGACAACAACACCCATTAGGTGGGAAATCTCGGAACTGAGGGAGCAGCAGCCCAGGTAGGCCAGCACAAAGGCAAGGAATAAACCTTATGAGCCCCACGTGGACTCTTCTGCCCTTACCTGAAGGTGGTGTCTGACCCCAGAGCCAAGAGCCTCTTTGAAGGCATTGTATGTTCTCCTCCTTGCCCAGCTGTCCACATACATACACTCCAGTCCAAACTTGATCGTCTCCTCATGGCACTCCCCATTCTGGAGCAGGGAAGAAAAGGCAGCTGGAGACTCCGTAGAGAAAGAGAGAGCGGAAGTTCATCTCACCCCACATCTCACCAGCAAAGCTCAGCACCATGTTGTCTCTCTTACTGCTTAAAAGTGGCAGCTTCATGGACGCTACTTCACAGCAGGAGAAAGCCACTCACAGGCATTTCATGCAAGCACCAGCACTACCCCAGTGCCTACCACAGAGAGTTTCATGGATACTATGTCCTGGAAAGCAGGACAGCAGAGCTGCCCTAAGTGCTCACAGAGAAAACCCTCTACTGACAGGCTCCCTTTCCAGGAACAAGAGGATAAGCCCAGAGCTTTAATCTGAGACCGATTTTGAACACCAGGTCATAAGCTTGGAACACGTGAAACCTTATGGGGGCAAAAAAAAGAGGAGAATGCCTCTTAAACATGCACAGAGTGCATTTTTCCTCAGAATAGTCGCAGCCTGTGCATCACAAAGCTGGAGTTAAAGGAGTGCAATTCTATAAAGGCCCTCAAGTCCCTGCGCCTTGTTCTTCTGGAAAATCTAATGGTTGAAGCAATGCGGAGGGAGGAGCCCTCATCTGAACTAGGCAAGGGCGGCATGAGCCAGGCAAGGCACCTCAATGAAATGCAGCACATCGCGGAAGATGGAGCGCTGCTTGCGCCGGTCGGTCTTGGCTCTGTACTTGTTGCTGTCTGTGGCCAGGGCTTTCAGTTTTGTGCAGAGCAGGTCAGTGTCTTCATAAAAGAAATCCTCCTATGGCAAAAAAAGGAGATGAACGGTGTCAGGCAGAAGCTTCAACTTGCAGGCAGCGAGAGGTGCAGAAGGATAGAGAGGCCACAGCTCTTTCCCTAGTTTTACCTTTTGTATCTGTATCTCACAACTCCTCCCGGAAACTCTCTGTGGTCTGAAATGGGGCTCCCGACACCTGCTGTCCAGGCATGTACTTTTATCAGTCTTTTATCAGTCCACATCCACTTAAGGAATAGGATCCTATGCCTCAGATGTAGGGATCTGAGGAATTCAATTCCTGTGAATTCCACTGCAAGCCAACGTGACTCCCTGGACTAATGTGTAGTTTGGAAATTAGTTTACTGTTAGGATTTCACACTTATGAATTTTGCAATTCAATGCTCAGTTTAAAAAAACAGCAACAATGTGCTGACATACATTTAGAAAATGTATATTTTAGGATAAAAGGAGTGTTTTGCAATAAAAAGATGGCTGCAGAAACAATACGAAACAACTCATGAATATGTGCAAAATGGACAAAAAAAATAGACTGACCCACCCTTTTCTTGTATAGATTCACAAATTTTGAGTGGGACAGCATTTTACTCAAGATTAAATTTTCTAAGGCAGTCTTTTATCAACACAAAGTCAAAGGAGATTGCAGGGTTATCATATCCTAAGACACTAAGAGCGAGTGTGTGTGTTTGTGCGCACACAGGGAATGAAACTTGGAAGTTGATAAGATTTGGAATTGCTGTCAAGACTATTATTTTCTTCACCGGGTCTTCCAACCAGCTTGCAGGCTTCCCATATGCATCTGGTTGGCTACTGTGAGAACAGGAGGCTGGAGTAGATGGGCCATTGACCTGATGCAGAAGGGATTTTCTTAAGTCGCCCCCCCCCCCAGCTTATTGGCCAAGGCCTCAGGGGCCACAAGAACCCAAGATGAGCCTTGCTGGACCAAACCAAAGGCCTATCTAGTTCGGCAACCTGTTTCTCACAATGGGCAATCACAGGGCTCTGTGATACGAAGGCAGCAGATGTTTCTGCTCCCCAGAAGCTGGCGTTATTGCCTCCAATATTGCCTCCAATAGAGAATGGTCACAAGCACAAGAGGGACTTCACATGTGTGCATGCAAGTATCAGCAAGTGCTATATCCTACCTCCATGTCTCGAGCCAGTTCAAAGAGCAGTGCAATCGTTTCCCCTGCCACAATCCGAAGGTTGACGTTATCACTGGACAGCATCAGAGGCAACTTGGGTAAGTGACTGTAGAAGGAGAGTACAAGGTAAGAATGTAAGAACAGCCCTGCTTGATCAGGCAAGTGGCCCATCTAGTCCAGCATCCTGGTCTCACAGTGGCCAACCAGATGCCCGTGGGAAGCCCCTTCCCCATTCTGATCATCAAGCCCACAGTGTGGGGAAGCTACTTCCTCACCTCTTTCCCCGCACTCAATCTCAACACTCACTTGTCCAGGATCTTCTTGATCTGGGTGCTTGGGCAGATGGTGAGGAGCAGAGACCATGACTGGAGTGCATTGCAATGCAAGGTCTGGAGCAGAGGACTGTGATGAGAGGGCACCAAGCTGGCATCCGTGCTGCAGGAACTGCCAAAGATGCCTTCTAGGCAGGCAAGACAGGAAACCAAGTCCTGGAAGGGGTGGGAAGTGATCAGTCAGTTCTCACAGAAACAATAAGAGAAACTAAAAAAGGATACAATAAACCAGAAGAGTATCTAAGTTTCTGGGTGAACTACGCTGGGGCTTCAGGGTGGCACATAATCTGGGTTCACATTACACTGGCAATCAACTCTGAGGGAGCCAGGTTTGCCAATGCAGGAAAGTTGGGTAGATTGCAGCCCTAAAGTTCAATGACACCCAAAGTGCTTTTTCTTGTTCTCTATTATTCTAGAAATGAAATGCACACCCCAAAGCATTTACAGTATGTGCTTTCCCCTTGTAAATCTGTTAAGTATTCCTGCGCATGAAGAATGAGTCCATTTTGGTGAATGAAGCCTTAAACCACCAGTTTCAACTTGAATAGGTCAGTCCAGCTACGGCCATGTCCTAATGCAGAGAGCAGCTCATCTTAGTCCCACCTCTCTGGGCTGATCCAAAAGGAACTGACTCTACCTGTAGTGAGGTGGCCAGTCCTCTGTGTAGCTACAAAAGCAATAGCTAAGCGGTATACCAGAGAAGCAGCATGGGATAAAAACTGTGGGTGGAAAAACCAGGAGCTATTTAATCAGAAGGGACTATGGAAGAGTCTCAATAGACTGAGTTATGCAAGGAATCTCTAGTCAAGGGGCTGTTTCTCAATGCAAAATGAATGGCTTCCCTAAAACACTTAAGGGGATCAATACTAGGCTAACCACTTTTCAGAAAGTAACAAATACTCTCTGAAACAATTTGAGGAGAGCAAGGTGGAGTCGGGCACTCTTACAACTAATCTAGACCTGACAAACTCCAAGGATCAGTATTCAAAGACAGGGTGTTGACACTCTAGTCATGAGTAGACAAACTAAGGCCCGGGGGCTGGATCCAGCCCAATCACCTAAATCCGGCCCATGGACGGTCAGGGACTCAGCATGTTTTTACATGAGCAGAATGTGTCCTTTTATTTAAAATGCATTTCTGGGTTATTTGTGGGGCACAGGAATTCGGTCATCCGCCCCCAAAAAATATAGTCCGGCCCTCCACAAGATCTGAGGGACAGTGGACCGGCCCCCTGCTGAAAAGGTTTGCTGACCCTGCCTGGCTACTACTACACCACCCCATACAGGAGGGGAGGGAGATCTAGGTTCTTGCTTCACTGGCTACCGCCTGTCAAGTTAAAGCATTAGTGTAAGTTACCTCCATGTCTGCAGCAGCGATGTAGCAGCACATCCCAAGAGCAGTGGCACACTACCGGGGGAGATGGAAGAGAAAAAGGAAGACACCACAAGGCAACGTCAAAGCCATTCCAAGTAGCCATTTTAAGAAACCATTTCCCAGAGTGCCCAGTAGCATCTCCCTCCCACAAGATTTCCTCCGAGGCAGAAAAAAAGAAGTGCTACTCACACTTTGCCGAGCAACTGGGCTGGCCGAGGAGTCTGTGAGGATGGTGGTGAGGAGGGGCTTCAGGCTGCGGAACACCTCCTCCCCCTCGGGCCCCGAGCCCATCTGAAGGCACAGTAGTGTCAGGACAGTAGCAGCAAGGGACTGCTCCTCCCCTTTACCTGAGAGGAGGAAGAGAATAAGCTGCCTTTCCCTCTCATGCAAAATATTCAAAACAGCACTAGTCATGTGCAAGAGAGCAGGGAACATGGGGCAGTTATGAAACTTAGAATTGCGGGGGCACAGAGCACCAGAAGCGGCATCTTTTCCGCCCTGGCACAGTACTGTCTCACAATATTCCAAAGCGGTTTTAAAGGCAAAAGGCTGCCTACAGGATATAGAACTGGGACAAAGATGCTGCGGCCCTCCAGATGTTGTCTGACTACAACTCCTATCATCACCGACCATCGGCCATGTTGGCTGAGGCTGATGGGAGTTGTAGCCCAATATCTGGGAGGGTTGTAATGACTCACCATCTCTGATGCAGAGGGTATTTCAAAGGCAACATCAAGAGGGCAGGCAAGAAGCACGCAAGTTGTTAAAATGAACATAGAGAAGTAAAGCTCTATCCCTTTGCCATATAACAATGGAGATGTCACAGAAACCTACCAGTCCTTCACAGATGGGAGAATGGCAGCACTAACATGCCTCATTTTGTGAGAGAGCCAGGAAGCCTTGGTTCAAAATTCACAGTAAACCTGGGGCGAGTTGCAGTCGCCCTCTGCTTGTACTAGTAACAAGGAGATTATCACACTAGCCTATCTTATAAGGTGGTTGTTAACGATATATGAAAACTTATGTGGAAATGTTTACATTAGCCGCTCAGAGTGGCTGGGGAAGTCCAGCCAGATGAGAGGGGTATAAATAATAAATTACTATTATTATTATTCATCAAATATGGTAACCTCACAATCTTTATGCTTGACAGAAGTATCAAATGACAAAAGGACAATAAAAATGACCAGAAGCTACCTTATTTAGAAAAGTATGAAACTGCCAACACAATCCACCCAAACCACTTTCATGCCCAGTTGTTTTCGGTGGGAGAGATTTAATTAAAGCAGGCGCTCATTTCTCCTGCTGAAACCAAATGGGACTTGGAAGTGCTTTGGTTAGGCTGGATCAACTCTGTCTGTATTAAATAATGGTGCTGTACTAAAGGTTGCAGAGACCCACCTTTCTTCAGGCACTTCTCTAAGGAGTCTGTGACGGTGAGCCTGCGTTCCAACAGAAAGTCAAAGAGCGTCTTGGAGGAGAAGGCCAGTCGCAGGCTCTCTAGAGCAACCTGCCGTGTCTTGGCACTGGAAAGATGTCAGAAAGAGAGAGATGGGAGTCATAACAAGAGCCATGCAAGAGCCTCACAACAATCCAAGTTCAGTGCCAAATAAAGCCAGCTCGCTCAGATTTACTTCAGCTTTCTGAACAGTTCAGCAAATTCTTCACCTGCTACAATATTCCTACTGATTCAGTGTGAATCAGTATGCACTCTGACCTGCACAAGAGACATACCTTTTTTTGACTGGGGGAGGGCAGTGTGTACATAGCTCTGCGGCTCAGAACCAACCGCTTCTGCATATCAGGAAATACACCAGAGGTATACATGATATATCCCAGTGTGCACCTCCTAATAATTCCATGGTGTGACAGAGATCAGAACGCAGGCTAAGTCAATGATGTTCTGTGGACTGTGCAGACCACCACCCCAGTTCAGAAGTTGACTCTGAATAATCGAGGCTGCATGGCCAGAAGGGCAGCGGTAATTCATACGGTTGTAGTGAGAAGTGCCAAGTGCTGTGTGCACTTCTGCCAAGTTCTTCTCAATGGAGCTGCACCCAGCCTATCCCGGTTGGCAGCTTGCCACTGAAGCAGTCTGTATGCTAACAGGGAACACAGTTCTCTGACCGCCGCCTCTTAGGCAGCCCAAGTGATGAGTGTTATGTTTCTGTACGTATGAGCAGGCTTGGAGGAATCAGAACTACTTTCCAGAATTAAAAGTAACTTTTGGGAGGGAAAACTTTAAAGGGGTGGGAGAAAAACAACAATAATCCAGGGAGGACTGAGCATCCTCAGGGGGCATGGAATAAGCTTCCAGAGCCGCGGTTTGGCACAACATCTGAATTTAGCTTAAAAACAGCCGATGAGCCTCACACCTCTTGTCCATCACATTGTCAATGCACTCCTTAAGTTTATCTTCCACCTCCTCTTGCTGCGCCTGCTCATCCACTGCTTCACCTCCTGCGGGAAAACAGAAAAAATGAGAGCAGGGGAGGAAAGTGTTAAAGTAAGATTGGACCATCCAAACCCGCAGCCTGAAGATCTTGTACCCCTAAAGAAAGGGGAACAAGGGTTGAAAGTCTGAACAGTGCCGCCAGAACTGCCAGTGGATTCTTTATCATAGAATTTCAACAGGTTTTTTGTTTGAGACGCTTGCTCAACAGGCTTTTGACCAGTCTTGAGTTATGAATTGTCCTGGCAGCTGATTTAACTGTATCAGCTCAAATACTGTAATTAATGAAGTTTTAGTAACAGCAAAAAACAACAACACACACACAACCATTTTTTAAAACCATCCATGCTTTTAATTGCTTTGTTGAAAGCAACTCTGAGTACCAACTCGGTGGAAAAAAAATTCATACAAAGCGATGTCTCTGGAAGTGTGCCTTTTATGTGGTCACATGGTGGGGTATATCACATCCATTACAGCATCCTAAAACTCTTTATTTTGATTCTAAGACACTCCACATACCAGTTTGTTGTGTGAGGTGTTTTTTTCTCCCCCCCCCTTTTTTTTTGCAAGCTTGTGAATTCGTCTGCAGATGTTATCTGCTAATGTAATTTGCAACCCAAAATAACCACATTTTGTCACCTTTCCCTGTCTTATGACCTGGAGGAGATTCTAACAAACCTGAACATGTGGTGGAAGTTTTGCTAAAAAGCTCATGTATTCTCCTGTCCCCAATCTTTTTTGTAGAGCAGCAAGTCTTCCTTCTCAATGACTCCCCACCCCACACCCCAAAAATTATCACACACATGCACACATCCCTCTAAATTCTGAAGGGTGAAAAAAACATTCCAGGAAGAAAAACCACTATGTTGTGTGGAGCTTCCTGAGGTTTGAAAGTAGTGTTTACAAAATCTAAAGTTTTGCTCAATACACAGAAGGCCAGGGTTTCCGTCTCTTAACTTCTGCCCACCCTCACCTGTCACTTCTTCAGTCACACTGGTCGTCTCACTGGCGCTGCTGTAGTGACTCAGCACTTCACTGGCTGCATCGTCATCACTGGCCTGAGACTCCATCTTTGCAATCCGGTGAGCTCCTAGGAGGAAGAGAGGAGAAAAGGTCAGAACAAGTGAGACGTTCACCTGTATGACTTGCAGGATGCACACTGTTTCCCTAGAATGCACCCTATCTGAAGAATGTGGAACATGAGACAGGGCCTTCCTTTTCCCTACCTGTGACCGAGGGGGGTTACAGATGACTATTTGCAAAGAAGGAATTTACCATGGTATGAAATCCGCCACTTAACAAGCTAAGTGCCCACTCAAAGTAGATATTTCCCACACTTCTACACCTAATCAGAAATCTTGGAAAGCAGGAGCACAGAAAGCTGCAATATACCATGTCAGACCATTGTCCTATCTAGCTCAGTGTTGTCTGCACTGATCGGCAGCTGCTCTCCAGGGTTTCAGACAGAAATCTTTCTCAGCTGGAAACTGAGGTCCAGCTCTGAGGGCTTTCTGGCGGTTCCCTCACTGCGAGAAGTGAGGTTACAGGGAACCAGGCAAAGGGCCTTCTCGGTAGTGGTGCCTGCCCTGTAGAACGCCATCCCATCAGATGTCAATAAACAACTATCTGACTTTTAAAAGACACCTGAAGGCAGCCCTGTTTAGGGAAGTTTTTAATGTCTGATGTTTTATCGTGTTTTTAATATTCTGTTGTGAGCAGCACAGATTATTATTATCATTATTATTATTATTATTATTAGGAGATGCCAAGGATTGAACCTGAGACATATAATTACCACTAAGTTATGGCCCTTGTCTAATCTTCACCATTTGGCAAGACAATGCCATGGAACCCATATAGATAACCATTTCTTTTACTTTGCACTTCTGCAGAAACAACTTTCTAACCATGTGCTAGGATAACACAGTTGAACCTTGGCTCCCCAACGCCTTGGGAGTCGAATGTTCCAGCTCCCGAACGATCAAAAACCAGAAGTGAGTGTTCTGGTTTCCGAACTTTTTTTTAAAGCCAAACGTTTGGCACAGCTTCCGCTATTGTTTCCGGCGTGCCTGCGTTTCTGAACGTTTTGGAAGTCGAAGAGACTTCTGGAACGGATTCTGTTCGACTTCCGAGGTATGACTGTACAGACAAACAAGCAACTGCAGAATGGTTTGTTTATATGGGCTCACATGCCCTGTCAAGTAGTTCCATGAAGACTGTGATATGCTGTTGCCTAATAAGTGATTATCTATATGCACCCCGACTTGTTAACTGTGTCTGCATTTCCCTTCTAAACAACAACCAAAATGGCACCTTCATTCTAACCAGCTATGCTTCTTTCTGTTGTAAAGAACAAGTCCAAGATGCTTCTATGAAACCTCAACCTCACAAGCTCCACTGAACAATGATACTGTCCAAGACTGTACTGCATAAGCCTTAATGGCAAAGCAAGCTAGGGCAGTTCTGCTGCAGAAAAACTGCAGTCACCTGTCAGGAAAGGAAGGGTGGACAACCCTGTTTCCCCACTCACCTAAAGCAAGACGAGTTGCCCAATCCCTTGACATCCCTGGATAGCTATTAGCCGGCTACTGCCTTTGGTTAAAGTCAGCACTGTCAGCTTCGACACACCCTACTGATAAATGTTCAAGGCCTGGACCAGGAGATAATCAGAACCATATGGAAGGGGATGAAGGGGCCCCCCTTTTAACCCTTTCTGACTTTAAGGGACCAGAGCTTTAAAAAAAAAAATTTTATTTGCTTGCAGCTTTAACAAGGAACAGAAAAGAGAAAGGAAAAAATAAGCAAACTACTGAAAAAAGAGAAAATAAAAATATACTATTAACAAATTGCCATATGTTCCCATTGCAAATACAATGGCCATCAGTACATAGATTTTAAAATAGACATGATAGTTAATATAGGTGTTCAATATGTCCAGATAGGTATCTGCATGAGATTGGTGCCTATATCAAATATGTAACCAAGGAAGTAAGGTCTCTAAGCCATTGTGTAATAGATGGTGGATAGCAAAAAAGTATAAGTTTCTTAGCCACCATAAGGACTCAAAGTCCACTTTTGTTATTCAGCCATTAATCCCCATATGGTTAAAATCTGGATCTGAAGGAACCATTTGTTCATACAATTTAGGAGGGAGGTATAAAATTCTAATTCACTTCATAAATTCCTGAGGAAATCCAAATTTTTACAAAGTGACAAATAAAAACTGCCAATATATTTTGTCAAATGATTTTTCAGCACCCAAAGAAATAAGCTGAGTCGGATCCATTCAAGAACTATTTAAAGCTACCAGGAAGACGCTTGGGTAAATTCATAGTTATTATTGATTGTTTTCAGAGAGAAATAAACAGAAGTAGCCAAGTTGTGAAGCAAGTGGTTAAGAAAATGGAGTATTGTGGTGAAGGCAAAAACATAATAGCACAGCTTCAGTCTATTAGTTTATTTGTTTCACCCATAGGCTATGATAAAATTGCAAAACCAAAACAACCTAGCACTGCCACAATCAATAGGCACAGAGCACAACTTCATAAAATGCATGATTAAATTCAGATTGATCCAAATGACTTAGAAGCATAGAGGGGTTAATACAGGGGCTCATTTCATCCAGGGTTTGGCATGACCTTGTTGTAATCTGCAAATAAAATTAATCCTCATTTCTTCTGCAAATCTGACCAGGGATCTCAATTCTTCAATAACTGGAGGAGGAACTTCCCACCCCACCGTTAGTAGGCAGGTAAAGAAATGGCACAGAATAGTCTCAGGCAGCTATTAGCTGGGATTGCTCAATCGGTAGAGCATGAGACTCTTAATCTCAGGATCATGAGTTTGAACCCCATGTTAGGCAAATGATTCCTGCATTGCAAGGGGCTAGATGACCCTTCTGGCTCCTTCCAACTCTAGGATTCTATGATTCTGTCTAGTCTTAAATTGGGGAAGGCATTGGGTAACCAACTGGGGACGCCGCTTCAGGTTAAGAACAGTTTCAGGTTAAGTACAGACCTCCAGAACGAATTAAGTACTTAACCCAAGGTCCCACTGTACAGGACAGAGAAAAGCTGGACCTGATGCACACTTACAAGCAATCTATATGGGACCAGAAATTATAACTATGTAGGAAGCTTGAGGTGATAGTTACATATGCCAAAATCCACCATCAAACCACCTCAGTCCCAAGGGGGAGGGGAAACATGCTGAAAATTCAATGTCTACACCAGCATTTTCCAACCTGGTACTCTCTAGCTGTTGCCGATGACAACTCCCATTATTCTGACCACAGGCTGTCTTGGCTAGGGATGATGGGAGTTGTAGTCCAAAACCTCAAGAGGGCACCAGATTGGGGAAAGGTGGTCTACACTATCACCGTTGCTATTTATCATTTGTGTGCAAATTACTTTATTATGCTTCTAAACTTCCTGTCCACCCCCCATCTTCATCCCTGTCATTCAGCACTCCTGACAGACTCATGGCAAAGGGAATGAATACTCAGTGTGGCCTTGAATAAACTTGGATTCCAGCAGATGCTTCACAGGTCCAAGTTCACACTCCCAACTGTTGAACTGTATCAGCAGCTAATCAAAATCACACCGGACTGGACCAACAACTGCGTTAATTTTATTCCTGCTGCAGCAGAATGACTTCAAGGGCCGCATCTGCCCACAGATCGCAGCAGTTGCCTTACCCTGACGGACAGGTGCAAAGGATCCTAGGCAGGGCACCCTGGAGCAGCTGAGCCACCTGAGAGAGCTCCGTCACCTCAGCTAGCCCCAATCAGAAGCCAAGGAGGAAGCAGCCTTGGAAGGCAGCCAAGCTGCTACGCTGGGCCACCCGTCCTTCCCCTGCTATGCTCGCAGAAACTGTGATCCATTAGGCTGGATGCAGCCCAAATGTGTTGGTGGGGATTAGCATGGAACAACGAAGATGCTGCCATGATAGTGTCAAATGAGCTACCATAGACAGACAAGCTTTTAATTTGTTTATTTTTAAAGCACAGAAAGCAAACCCAAAGCAGAACTGTACAGAAAAGCAAGGCTATTGTTACAGCTGGCAGACAATGGCTCAGTCGAACAGCTCAGAACAATTTGACAGCGTTGTTTCAGACGTCACGTTTGTAGAAAAGCACTGCTGTGCCTGATGAAATGTGTTAGGACATCCTGGCTTTTGGGTTGCACAAGAGACCAAATCTGTTTGCTATCTCCTATTAAAAACAGCAGAGTCGTGGAAATGCCAAAGACTGAAAAATACAAGCCTAGAAAAGGACAAGGACTGAGGCTTTAGGGCATGGGTCGGCAAACTAAGGTCTGTGGGCCAGATCAGGTCCTAGATGTGGCCCGCGGACGGTCCAGGAATCCAGGCAGCTGGCACAGCACGTGGGCACAATGGTTTTTGCGACTCAGCCAGGCTTGGGGGTCAAAAGTGAGGTGGGTAGCTGCTTGAGACAAGCCCCTTCTCCGTCCGTCACGCACAACAATATTTTCTTATGGGGTGGGGGTGGGGAAGAGGGAAAAGGAGCCACAGTTTGGAATTCCACCACGGAGCTACCGGCGACTGACCTCAGGAAGGGCAGTTGGAGCGCCTGGGCGGCTGCACTCCAAAGCAGTTCTGCACTCTGCTGGGAAGGCTGCTTGTTAGCTATATGGTGCGAGCCATGGAAAGGTAAATAGCCACCGCCTCGTCTTCCCTCACGTGGGGAAAAGAAAGTCTTTGCTTGAGTGATGCCGGCCTGACTAAGCGTGGCCAACGGCTTTTCCCTTCACCCACACATGCGCAAATACTCTCCAGGGCTGACAGGAATGGCACGCTTACCTCAGCCCCCCACCCCACCTTATGAGAGAAATAATAACTGTCAATGCATAAAACACAAAGGAAGCAGTGTGGGTGTATGAGGGACCCCCCCCCCCAAAAAAAGTCACATTTGGGCAACATTGGGGTTGGTCCCAATAAGGGTTTTTGCCAAAAATGCGGGTCATAATCATGGCAACATATAGTCTGCCCCCCCCACAAGGTCTGAGGGACAATGGACCTGCTCCCTGCTGAAAAAGTTTGCTGACCCCTGCTTTAGGGCTATGGCAGAACAGAGCATAGAGAGAGGAGGAAAGGGAAATTGATTCCTGCTCCATAGGAGCCAGCTAGACTGCAAAATAGCTGGGATGCTAAACACTACTGAATCATCACCCAAAGCAGCAGGCGTGACATCAAGGGAGCAGCCACTCAAGGGTTAAGAGGCTTCTGGCTCAAAGCCCCATACAAGGAGAGAGCTGAACTGGTGGCACCAGCCAGATGAAAGCAGATTGCTGAGTACACAGCTGGGCCCCACAATGAACAGAGCAGCACGCGGCACCCAGGAAGGGAGGCTGGAGCAAGCATTCTGCACCGCCAACTCCAGGGGTTGCTAGCTGCCAATAAGGAACGCAGGCACTCCAGCCCCAAAACAGACAACAGGGCAAAGGGTTTCCTCTCACATGGTGTCCCTCGCAAGAACACTAATTTACCAGCAAAACTAGCAAGAGGGGGAGAGATGCATGTGCGAACTTTAACATACGCATCCGGCTGAGGTTCTGTTTATTCAGAGAGGCTGCAAACGCTTTGCTCCGCAGATGCCAAAAGAACAGTACATTGAGTTCTGCCCAGCTGCAAGGAGAGAGTGGCTTGGCACCATTTGGGGGCTGGGGTGGCTCCTGAAGGCATGTCAGGGCGGTCCTCACCAACACCTTCATGCCACCTAGTGCAGCCTAATCCAATTAAGCCTCAAATCTACTACAGCACAGGACTTCCGCCTTCAGGAGTGTGATTAAAGGCAGCTGTGGCTTCAGACATCCAGCCAGCTTTCCCTCCCTCCTTTCCACCCATCCCCATCTGCTTTGTTTAACACCCAGCCTGATGAGGAGTTCTGCATCACTTAAAAGCCACCTCACTATTTTGTGAATCCTAATAAAGTAATTGTCTTCTTACTGGTTTGCAGATTTTTCTAGTGTACCACCACTGCTGCCTCGGCTTTCCCAATGCTAATTGCTGCACTGGGGTTGGGAATTTCACGGAGACTGTTGGCTGGGGAAGAAGAGCTTGCATTTCCCTTTGCTTTGTGCCGATCCTGGTACCTACCTCTTCCTACTATTTAATTTTTAAACACAAACCCCGTGATTACTAATCACATGCATAACATGGTGTGTAGTTAGGTTCTAGTGTAGATCATGCCTAGCACTCCTTTCTTTCACGGCACTCTTCGGTATGTGGTATTTGCCTTGCCAGGCCTCTGATATTCCTGTCAAGAGCAGCCCATTGGAAAGCAAAAGGCCAGGATTCTTAGGTGGCAAAGACTTACAAGCTCAGGAGATAAAGATAGACTATGCAAATAGAACAGGTTAAGACTCACAGAACAGAATCCAGCATATGTTTAACACTCCCACTGAAATCAACAGGATGTAAAAATGCTTAGCACCCACTGTGCCTTGCCTATAGCAAATGTCTTCTGTAAAGCAATACATGGGTGTTATATAGAGCAGGGATGACGGACTGCAGGCCTTCAGGTATTGCTGGACTGCAACACCCAACCATTCCTGGCTACTGGCAATGCAGGATGGAACTGATGGGAATCCAGCATCTCTACAGGCAGAGAGAGGGAGACTAAAAAATGGATTATAACAGGCAAGGAAGCCTGTGAGGAAAAGTCACAACAACATTTGGAGGGTGGGAGGGAAACTTACTGAGATGAGTTTGGAAGGCAGCTCCAGTGTAAAAGGCGTACTTGACAAAATACAAGAAGAGACAAAATGGTGGTTTCTAAATGAGGACATTTTTGTAAGGGAACTGGCTTTCTTTTAAGGATACTGTCACAGACCTCTTAAATAGAAAGCATAGAGTACATCTCACCATACAGGCCATCCAGCTAAAATACTGCAATTCAAAGAAATAAAGAGCACTATCCACACACTGAACTAAAATACCTAGGTGCATAAAAATGTTTTTACCTGGTGTTTAAAACACAACACTGGGTGTTGGGCATACAGACCTAGGATGGGCAACCCACAGGCAGACAGCCACCACCACAGAAAAGGCTTGTCCTCTTAGAAACAAGGGGAGAAAAGAGCAGTTTCAATTATGGCTGAAAACATATGGAAGCCTGAGATCTGTTTCACGTAGTCCATGCCAGACAGCAGCCTATCTACTGTATTTTAAACCAAATCAGCCTTCCGAGAGTTCTTTCACCCCACAAACAATGCAAGGCAGTAGCCAAGCCAAAGATGCTACTCGAGCATGGATAACTGTGGCCAGGCTATTGTCGATTGCCACAGTACAAAAAGGCTTCAATTTCCAAAAGGTTTCTAGAACCACAACACATGCTTCCAGCACTTCCTCCATAATAACATTCTAAAAAGACCTACTTGAGCATGGCAGCACCCAGGATACACATGCTTCCAGACTGTTACATAAGCAGCATCAGCTTATATCTGTGGAGAGAGTATTGCATGCTTTCCAGATGACACCAAGCTGAAAGACAGATGCTGATTCCCAGAGAGTTCCACAGCACACAGGTAAGAAGCAGGTGCTTCTCCTGCTGCTGATGTCAAAAAGTAAACATAAAAGGACTGGGACACTTACAGCTGTGTGTTCTTAGGGGCAAACAAATTTGTTTAGTACACCTGTAAAGGTCACAAAGTGCTCTTTCTTTCTCCCTCCCCCCCCCCACCGCATTGTAGGCAATTTTTAAAGCAGCAGTGTGCCTTTAAAACAAAAAGAAAAAAGCACAATGCAAAGCCACCCGCCCACAAATGTAATTGTTTCCAACCCTCCAGAAAGACTCCGCTAAATAATTTCACTTTATTGTGCCATACGCAACAGAAATTTTGCCTAGATGGCTAGCAATGCTGCTTGGCCCACTGAGCCATACACTGGCCTGGCCTGGGCTATACCAGAAGGTACAAAAAAGTCACACAGCGGGTAATTCCAGCCAAGGATTATAATTTTACACAGGGGTTGACCAGCGTGAGATACAGTCAATCCAGGTGTCTACAGACTTTGAAGAATTAAACACAGGATAATAAAGCTACCATAATGCATACCTTCTATAATTGCACACTCTCCCGTATTTGCACTATTACACCTTATAACTTGAAGATGTCTGGACACAAACAGCTTAGATTGCTTAAAGCAGAGCTTCACTTCTCAAGGTTGTTCCAGTTTCATGTGTAGCAGTAAACAGGAACTACTCAGTGGCGGCCCATGGCTCTAAAATTATTTTCTAGTTGAGCAATGTAAGGTTCCATCACTGGAGGCCCTTAAGAGCCATTTGTTTAAATCTTAAACAGAGGAATTAATTTTAATCTGCTTATCTGATTTCATAATTTTTACTGGAAATGTTTGTGATTTGAATGACCAACAGTAACACTAATTTGGTAATGTTATTGCATCTAAGTAATAGGTTATCGACTACACATTGGATTTTTTTATGCCGGAAGCTGCTTTGGGAGAGTTTGACCCTGAGTTTGAGCCTATTATTTGTTTTAAATAAACACTTCAAAGAACACAGTCGTCAAATGGTTGTTATAAGAAAGCAAAGCATCTGATAAGAGATTTACACCAAGGTATGTAACATATGGTTAGCTTCTTTATGGACTTGGAAGCTAGAAAGTTTAACCATCACTCTCTGTAGCCTAGATGTTTCCGAGATACGAAAACTATGCCAGGACTCTACTATTTCATGCTGCCACCAGACTGAAGGCCCCTCTATGCAGAGCAATTTAAATTTTTTATCCCTTATTTTCTATGTACAGAGAACTGTCTTACATGTCTGGGGTCACTAACTTTTTTAAGCCCTTGGACACATTTGGATTTTTGAGCACATGCAAAGTGCACTAAAGTCACTTCTCTAATCTCCTTCAGATCAGCCTCCCCTCTGCTCTCCCCCCCAGACAAAGAGAGTGCAAACACACACTTTGCTTTTACAAGGGTAAATATCAGATTGAGTAGAATTAATCTGAACCTTGAAAAGATACAAGCTTGAAGTAGGTACATAGGAAGCTGCCTTATATACCGAGTCAGGCCAGCTGTCCATCTAGCTCAGTATTATCTACACCAGGCGTAGGCAAACTCGGCCCTCCAGATGTTTTGAGACGACAATTCCCACCATCCCTGTCCACTGGTCCTGTTAGCTAGGGATGATGGGAGTTGTAATCCCAAAACATCTGGAGGGCCGAGTTTGCCTATGCCTGATCTACACTGACTGACAACAGCTTCATCCATCTCATTACCCATCCATGGGGCTATAAGAGAGAGGTGCACCAAGGGAAGACCTCAAGAGCACCATTGCCAGGACAGGTAGGCATCACGCTGGCAACCCCTCATGGGGGGGTGGTAAATTATGGGATCTCACCCATCTGAAGTGGCATGGACCACAAAACAGGTTTATGACCTCAGTAAGAACTAAGACTGCAACAGCAGTGATCTAACTCTTTGACTTCCATCACAGAACAAACAGGAAAAGCCCAGCATCCAACTGTAAGACAAGCTAGATGAGCATGCAAATGGAGAGAAGGGTGAGCCCAGATGCCTGAACTGTTGCTTACAAGTAGCCAAGCTATGTTATATAAAAGAAACAAATTCTAAGCAAGGGCATTCTTTCTTACTAACTGGCCAAAGAAATCAGCAAACTGCAATCAGTTTATCATATGGATTAATCAGATGCATCCCTATTTGCCCCAGGAACTGCTCCGGGGTTAGAAAGTGGCAACCAGAAGATAAGCATTTCAGAACAAATGTACACTATAGGAACATGCAATTACTTCTGTCAAGCTGTGTTTCTTTCTACCATCCTCTTATCTGGAATGCTTAATTTGTGGCTTATTGTTTTCCATTGCTCAACTGCTATAGGCAGCCCTGCTGGATCATACCAAAGTCCCATAAAGGACAATCTCAGGCTACCCAGAGCGGACAACCAGATGCCTCTATGAAGCCCAGCAGCAAAGGCCAAAGCCACTTCGGGAGTTTCAGAAGCACTTCCACAGCAGGGCAAAACAGGAAGCCTGAACGCATGTGCTTCGCCTCGCACGCAGGGGGATGCATGCACATGAGACAGAGATACACGTGTCACTTTCGGAAACACCGCCATGGTTTTACGCGTCGGACTAAAGCCCTTTTGGCACTCCGCTCTGAAGTGAAGCGCGGCAGTAGGAAGTGAGAAAGGGAAGGCGCCTTGGGACGGGATGTGCAACTGGAGAACGAGGAAACAGAAAAGCCGGGCGGCTTCTCTCAAAGGCCACGTGGTGAGGGGTTGGGGACAGCCGTGCTCCCAATGAGCCCGGAGACCACCCAGTGGGGCCGAGAGCCCCTCGCACCCTTTGAAATGCCTTCATTGGAGAAGCTCCGCTCGGGCGGCTCCCGCTTCTCTAGTCGAAACGCGGAGGCTGCCTGGGCAGCTGCCTACTGAGCCCTCCTCGTACCCCATTCCCACATCAACCCCCGGGCCCCTCCGCCCTGCGGAAGAGAGAGATGGGCAGCGGAGAGACTGGTAGGCGCGGAGGAGGCGGAGATCTGCCCCGCAGGCGAACGCGCGCCAACCTCGTCCGGACCCGCGGCGCAACAGCTGTCCGGGATCCCCGGGCGAAGCAGAAGAAGCAGAAGCACGCGAGGACCAAGCGCCTGATCCGGATCTCTATTCCTCCTAAGCAGAGTGACTCCCGCGCCCGCCACCCCACCTCCCGGCCAAACCCCGGCCGGAGGGAAGGCGAGAAGCAGCCCCCGACTCCCCGCGCTCACCTCGGCCGCCCCGGCGGGCTCCGTCGCCCCGGCGTGAGCGGGGCATGGCCGGGCTGGGCGGTTATCAGGAGGCGATTCGGGGCCGGGAAGAATCTCTGCGCTGCTGCGGGTTGACGGGGCCGGTCGCTGCCTGACGAGGGAACCACGCCGCTTGCTCCACCATCTTCCTTCTCTGGATAGATCACTCGCCCTCTTCCCGCTCCTCCTCCTCCCTCCAAGCGGGTGCCGGTGCCGCCGCCGCCGTGTCCTCTGGGAGCTGGAGTCCTGGCAGGCCCGCCTTGCTGAGCCAGCGCGCTTTGTGACAGAGCTACGGCTGGACTACGAGCCCCATGATGCTCCGCGCGGCTTGCCCCCACCCCCTACAGGGGCTTGCAGGGAAGTGTAGTCCCACGGATCAAGGCGCGCACTAGCAACGCTTGGCAGGGCCCAAACATACTACGACTCCCAGAAGCCTGCGGTCTACGTTTCGGCGCCTAGGCTGGACCTGTGGCTTCGGCGTCGCCCGCGCGGCTCGTGCAGAGTTAGGCGCTGGAATGTATTGGCGCTCGCGCTCTCTAGCGGGGAAATGGCGCGAGGGCGGAGGCGGATTAAATTCCACAACTTTATTATGCAGAAGTTCAGGACGGGTTTCTTCCTAACCCGGCGACGGGAGGGAGGGAGAGAGATGCACTTGGAGACCGAGGCGTGGATTTCCTCAAGTCCCATTTTGTCACCGTAACTTTAGTTTTATTAACTAAAATGACCGGCATTGCAAAGGAGGAGCATTTTGTCCTGCCCTCAGGAGGATGCAGTGGCATTACAGAGCAGGCTGGCTGCAGAAATCGGAGCACAGCCTCGGCGTGGAGGAGCTGCAAGAATTTGCGTTGCTCCACCCGAAAGAGAGATGTCCGCTGCGGCAGGAGTCGCACGCCCACTAATGGCAATAGTATTCGTCGTGGTCGCCTTCTGGTGGGTGGCGCCGCTTCGTTTCCTTTCTGAAAATTTCAGCACCTTCCCTTCCTGCCACACCTTTTAGTAAAGTTGCTACTAGAAGGCTGCTGTCATTTCAGGTCCACCGCACTCTTCAGCCTTTCCGAATATGCATGTGTTTAATTATATTTCTGTGCCTGTTCCAGCCTGCTCCGTGGCCTCTCTTCGATGTTCCCACGTCCAGCAGCAGCTCTCCTCCGGATTTACTAAAACTGTTGCAGAATCCTTCCCTTTTTATTCACCACTGGTAAGCACCATTCTCAAGTCTGCCCCTCCTCCGCCCATACTGACAACCCTCGGGGTATTTCTTTTCAGCTGCCATGTTATGTGAAAGGGCGCTCTGTTGAATTTAGTGGGTCTTTTCAAGTTTGGGTGCTTCCAGACAAGAGTTTGCTGTGGAACTGGCACACAAACATCTTTGCAGTGTCTGGTGTCATCAAAACGGCAGCCTGTACTTCAATAAATATGGAACAAATCTGGGGTTCCCTTTACCATGGAAAATCCAATAAATATTTATCACCTGTTACACATCCACAGTCACCACTGGTGTGAAAAGTCATCATTTCTTTTGTTTCATGGTGGGTGGTTTGTCACAAGTGTGGTGATGTTTCTGGCAGGTGGTCTGTACTTCTGTTTTGCTCCTTACCTGGGCACAGGGTTTGTTTCCAATGCCAAACAAAAGACACTTGTATCCACCTATTGCCACATGCTGAAAGCCTGCCTGGATTCAAACAACCTACTTCGGAGGAGCTATCCTCTCAAGACCTTCACAATGTGCAGGATTACCTTGGAGTCTGTCATCACAGTACATACACCAGACGTACAATAATCCAGTGATCTTGCGCAAGACCTCATTATGATAGGTCACAGTCCCACAATACATTTAAACTTTTAAAGCACACTCTTCCCCCAAATAATCCTGGAAACTCTGGTTTGTTAAGGTTGCTGGGAATTGTAGTTCTACAAGGGATAAACTACAATTCTCATGATTCTTTGGGGAAAGCCATGTGCTTTAAATGAATGGTGTGAGTGTGCTAATGATTTCAATATTTCATTGCAGTTGCGCATTTCCACCTCCTACTTCAGCTCCACCAAATCAAATTCCAGATTGATGTAGGTAAATGCCACTCTTTCACAAAACCTCAATGTTGTTTTTTTAAAAAATTAAATGGATATTGCCCCCTCCTCCACCCTTCATCCCTTGAAAGTACAAGCCTATTGTGAAGCATGATAACTAAGGACTAGTAACATTTGCTATTGTGTATTTCCGGTGAATTGCATATTTAAAGATGCATGTGTATGGGGACAGAAATAAAGGGCAGGGCTTTCGGAGGGGAGAGACAAAAACCACAGCCCATGTACATTCTGTGTGAAGCTCTGCCCATTGGTGTGAATGGCAAGCAGTGTCCATCCCTGGGGTCAGAAGTGCATGAAAGCTAGTGTGCCAATCACACACTGAGAAAAACCAGGCCTGATTGTTTAGACAATTCAACACAGTTCAGTGCCAGATGCATAGCATCCAGTGTCTGTCATGATGGTAAACATATAAAAATGAACTAAATAGTTGGCAACCTAAATGGTGTTCCCATATTCCCAGAAATCTGTATGAAGCCCTTTCTGGAAGTATCCCATGTGTGCATGATAAGATCTAGCTGTTAGGGTGTAACCCCAAACACATTTTCTAACTAGAGTGTCTCATTGAACTCAGTAGAACTTGTAAGCAAATACGCTTAGGAACATGCTGTCAATGTGTACCTCAGGTGTGGACATTGGCAGTGCCTTTCAACGTTGTACTGCTGCATAATGGAAAGAAACTGAACAGGTGCATGCCCTGTTACTATTGGAGAAAGTGTTACCTATTGAATTTCTCCCTAGATTTAAGGTGGCTTAAATCTAACTTGGAATTGCCCTTGTTTTGATTAATGTGTATGCAAAATTGGTTGGGATATCAATTTTCCAAATCAACATATTCTCAGCAATAACTTCTCTGTTCCTAGACTGTGTAAATAGCCATACATTTTCTTGGCAGCGCCCCCATTCGCTTGTTTGTTTTAAAAAGTATTTTTACTTTGCTCTTCTTCTTTTTTAAAGGGCTCTTAGAGCAGCTTACAACAATCATAAGAAGACAGTCCACGCCCTTGAACTTTCAGTCTAAAAGATGCAGCCCAAAAGGAAAAGGGATTGGGCAGGACAAGGAAAAAACCTAAATTCAGACACTATTTCTTATAAGTGTTATTTCAAATAAGTTTGAATAAGAGCTTTCTTCTAGCACGTAAGGTTGAAGCAAGCTCCCTGCAGCTGCTCCCTCTCTGGCCAAGGGATGGGACCAAGTTGGTCTCCACTTTGGCATGATGTGGGTGTGTAAACAACAGTTTCCCAGTGGACCTTGGTTTCCTGGCCACATGCCTTTAAAGCTGCAAAGCAGGCAGAAAGCAGCGGGTACTGCTTTTCTTCAGATACAGCCTAAAGAACATAGAGCTTTGATCCATTTAGGGTGCACATCCTCATTCTCTGCCCCCAGGCTGTGCACTTCCTTGTAAGTCTCTCTTTTGCTCTGTTGTCCACTCCTTTAGGGATTCTGCTCTTCTGAAGTGCCTTCTTTTATCCCTTTGTGGATGTGGCTGCCCTCGGCTTGAAGTTCCAGTTATAACCCTGCAAACAGTCTCCATAGGCTCTTGCTCTTCACTCTGTGCTGGCTGTTTCTTCTTTCTTTTTTTTTAGCTTTTTCCTCCATTGGGTCTTGTTCACTGGGGAGGGTTTCTGAGAATGTGGGGCGTAGCACCCATCAGGCCACTTACAGGAAGGGGAAGGCTCCTGAGTCAGGGCCAGCTCGGACTGGGTGGGAGCAATTTCCTAACTTGACATTGCATCATACTGATTTTTTTAAAAAACAAAATATTCTGAGTGTTTTGTGTCAGCTGGGACCTGGGGAAGGGGCCAACCCACTGGTTGAAGGAGCTGGGAAAGAAAAAGTGAAGAGGTACTTAAGGAGGTCCACTCAGAGAAGTCTCCCATGAGCAACTGTACCCCAGGCCCTCTAAACTTCTCCCTCCTCCAGAATTATTCCTGACACGTGAGCTCTGGGTAAATATTTGGCCAGTGGGGTCAGGGGGGCTCTGTGCCTTTGCTTCCTGCTGGGATATTCCTGTGTGCACAGCCCAGCTGGCAGATCCATTTAGCCAAGCTGGGAAGGCTGGTGCTGCCGGTGGGAATCATGCAGGCCATGGGTGCTCTGGTCCTTCTGTTGGGCTGTACCTTCAGCACAGGTAAGAAACCTCCTCTCCCATTTCTGAGTATATGCTGACTAGAGGTGGGTAAGAATTCCTGGTGAGGGGCTTCCAATCTGGGCCGCCTCCGAACTGGCAGTATTTTATGGGACGGATTCAGTTCTATACTGGAAATTTAGGTTTGCATGATTACAGTGGATTAAAGTGCTCTAGTGTGACAAATCCCTTGTGGTTTGGAAAGTGATGGGGAAACAGGCTGAAAAGTGTGGAACAAACACTTGATTAACAGGAAGACTTATAAACACTGCAAGCAGATGGTGAATTCTGCGTGTGTGGTTGTATAATTCCCCATGAGCAAATCAAAAACAAATGCTCAGTAAACATTAACCACAGTGTAAGCTTTGTGCATGTGAATTGGAATGGATGTTCAATAAGCAGGCTGTTTGGAAGAGCCTCTAGTCCTGTTGAAGCACACAATCTGAGCAGAGTGAGAAAGAGCTTGTCTTCCTCCCAACTCTTGCTATCCCAATCTCTCATGTCCCCTCAGAGCTCTAGATAAGCAAGCAAGAATCAATTGCTAAGAGCAAACACAATGGGTGGAACTCAAAATTGTGCTAAGGTGGTTGTTTCATCTGTGCAGGTATTTCTGTTTGCTAGATAGAACAATCTCTCCTCTCCTCCCTCCATGCCCTGCTTTGGGGCTTCTCCAGACTCCCTCACCTACCAGAGCTGATTTAGAGGGGGCGTGGAGGCACACGGAGGGAGGAGAGAGGGGAACAGCCCCATAGTGCTGGTGGGACTTGTTGCACTGGTTCCGGCTAGAGCAACACCTGAGTTGAATCTAACCCAACTTCTAGGCAGTGTCTCTGCCTCCCTCTCTCCCCTGGCAGGGCTCAAGAGCCTTTGACAGATTCATCACCAACATTCAGTGGGTCTGAATTTGGCAATGCAGTTCTATAGCTAATGCATGCAAAAAAAAGCATGTACTCAACTAAAGTGTGCAAACCCCCGCACATATTAATCATTAATCATTAATTTAAAAAAGTAAAGCAATGTGTAAATGAGAACAGAATTTAAGATTGGAAAAAATGAGAAATGGAAGGAAACCAAAATTGACAGATTTCTCCATCCCCAGCTCCAAAACTGTCCCTTACTCCCTGGCTTCACAAACTGCTAGATGATCACATCTTAAGTGTTAGGAGCCCTGCTTGCTTGCTTGTTTCTCTGGATTGTGCCCTGCATCTTCTGGAGCTGGTTGGATTCTGGATTCTTTTCAAGGGGCCAGAGCAACGTGCATTTTAAAAATGTCTTTCCAGGCCAGCGTTCTCCTCTGAATGACTTCCAGAAACTAAAAGCGACTAAGCTAATCCATTTGTCCTACCAGAGGGCGGAGCAGCCCAAGGCCTTAGAAGAGTGTGCACGGGGTTGTGTCTTGTGGCTTGACTGCAGGTAAGAGGCAAAGCCAGAACACTGGGTGCACAAGGGCACAGGAGCTACAGAATCATACAGGGATGAACAGAAGGACCTGCCTTTGGTCCCAGGAGATGGTCTGAAGGCACGCAAGACCATCACCTTGCTAAAGCTCAGCAGGTCTGGGTCTGGTGGTCAGTGCCTGCATGGGGAGGCCACTTGAGAATCACTGGTAGACTGCCTTAGGTTCCATGGTGGTTGGGGGCGGGGAGGCAGGATAGAAATCTAACAAAATTAAAATCTAGGTCTTTGGCTTATTTAGCCTTGGTGGCCTTCAGGAAGCTGCTATCTCAGCTTCAGCATCCCTACCTTCACAGCTGGAATATAGGAATAATATTGACTTACCATACATAGTTGCTGTCAGGACTGCCGAAATAATTTATGAACACAATAAGACTTTATGCTTATTATTAGCAGAGGTATGAGGAGGCGGCCAAGATAGAATTCACATAACAATAGAAAGCAGAAGGTAACTGGGAATCTGTTGTATATAGAAGCAAATGCCAAAATGGGATATGGGATATTCTGGTTGCTTTTCTGGGCCAATGAATATTCTGCTGTTGTGTTGCTCCTCCAGAGCCTTTCACTACAACTTGCACAGTAATCGATGTCAGCTGCTGAATTTCACCCAGAATACACCCCACACTCAGTTGCAGAGGAATGTCCACTATGACCTCTACCAGAAAAAAGGTAGGATGGCGCGGACTTGAACTTTGCAAGGAAGGGGAATGTGAGGAATCATCACACATGTGCAATGGAAATATGTTCTGGAGGGGCCCTCAGTCAACAGATGTATTTATTTTGAGACAGAGAAATGACTCTGCTGCAATTTGGAGAATAAAAGTTGTTCAATGATTGGGTGAGCTGTAAGTGAGAGCACTGACTTAAGCAGGTCAAGAGGGAGACAACCGTGGGCAGCAAGGAGCAGGCCAGGGTGGGGGCTGAGAGTTAAAATACCCATTAAGAACCCCCCACATGTTTTTGTGGAGTATGGGAAAATGAGGGGGCAACTAACGTTTGCTCTATGCTAATCCGCTTGTGTCATGCCACCTTCGAATTTATCAAAGGACAGAAGTCCAGTTACACTGCTCTGCTGTGCTCAGGTGTCCTGCGCCTTTGTGCATGAGCCTTATGAGTATCTCCATCACTTGTCATCTCTCCCTTCCACAGGTTACATAAGGCGCTGCATCATGGGAAATGGGACAAGCTACAGAGGGAACCAGTCGGTGACTGAGAAGGGGAAAACCTGTCAACATTGGGGCAAAAAGACTCCGCACGACCACAGGTAAATCTTTATGAGGGACGAAGTAAGAGTGAAATACAAACCCCTAAAACAACAACATAATACAGGTGCAGTGTAAATAGTGAGAACATGGTCCCACTGTACCCTTTGGTAGTGGCGCCGACCCTGTGGGAACGCCCTCCCATCAGATGTCAAGGAAATAAACAACTATCTGACTTTTAGAAGACATCTGAAGGCAGCCCTGTTTAGGGAAGTTTTTAATGTTTGATGTTTTGTTGCCTAATAATGATGATGATGATGTATTTTTATACCCCACCCATCTGGCTGGATTTCCCCAGCCACTCTGGGTGGCTCCCAACAGAACAACAACAACAACAACAGTAGTAATAGTAATAATATTTCCCAGGGCTTGTGTGTGTGTTAGATGAGTTAAGAAATGTCCATTGTTGAACATTGGAGGACCAGGAGCAGGATTAAGGAACCCCTGGCCCTCCAGATGTTGTTGGACTCCACCTCCCATCAGTCCTAGCCAGCATGATGATCAGAGATGATGGGAGTTGTTTATCCTTCTGTCAGCAGGTTAAGACCTTCGTATTCAAACAAGCCTTTGAAAGTGAATGGATTGACTGTGCTGATTGCTGGACTGTTGTCAGGGCAAACTGTATTTTAATTACTTGTTCAAATGTATTTTAACTTCTGTTTTAATTATGGTAATTGTGGCTTCAAAATTGAGGTTTTGAATAAAACAGAGGGCTGATTTTTGCAGAGAGTTCTAGATTAATTGCTAAAAGGATCCTTTTGGTTTGGAGCATTTGCCTGAGCCTGACAGTTCTGCCTCTGTTCTATAAGGTTTTCCCCATCACGATATAATGGGTTGGAAGAAAATTATTGCCGGAATCCTGATGATGATGTGCATGGCCCTTGGTGCTACACAACTGACCCTACAACCCGGCACCAAAGCTGTGGCATCAAGAAATGTGAAAATGGTATGTAGATTGGCTTGAGAAACCTGCATACCACTCACTCGCTGAGCTAGTTATGTGACTAATCTCACATAATTATTCACGAAGTTACAATTATTGGCAAATATGCATTTGCACTACTGAGGTTTAAGTTTCAAACATCTCAAGGACAAAAATGCTATTTGAAGCACTGGTATTGCTAGGTTCAATGCTCCAATAATTTTGGAAAAATAGACACAGTATTCTAGCCTTTCAGGTGAAAGAAGCCAGTGGAATTCTCAAATCAAGTGAAGCCTCTTCCAACATCATTTTTAATTAACTCCATGAACTAGCTCAATACGTTGTCTCTGACTAGCACTCACCCAGCAGTAGGTAGAATTCTTCAGAGTCAGTAATGGAAACAGCTAGTCTGGACTTTTCTTCCCCCATTATGCTGAGCCCCATGATTGCCATATGGGAACACAATATTGCGGATCAGGAGGACATATTTTCTGGGCCAGCGCCAGCTTGCTGTGATTGCGCAAACGATGGGTTGTATTTTACTCAAGAGTGGACCTCCTGAAATCAATGATCATGACTAAGATAGGTCCATTAATTTTAATGGGCATGTTCTGCATAAACCTTAGTTGGATACTACCCAGTTATTTTAATTTGATAGTCTGTAACTGAAGATGACCATGAATTCCCCCTTTGAAATTTAGTCTTGCCACTTGTACGGTATCTGCTACAGATTTTGAAGCAACATGCAAGAAGCATCAAGGTTAAATATGGTGCAATGATACTGAGACCTGCTTCTGTCTGATGTCTGGCATTGCCTGGTGTCTCTGCGTGTTTATTTGTGTGAGATGGTGCTGATGGTTATCAAGCTACGTCCAGTCTGGTGTCCTCTCTCATCTCACTGCATGCTGGCTCTTGTCAGCTTGCTTTGCTTGTGTTGTCTGATATCTGCTTAGGTCTCAGGAGTCTCATATCTTGTCTCCGTCTGATCTTGCTTGTTTGGCGTCTGCTCAAGTTGCTTGGTGTCTTCTCTTTCTATGTGTATGTTCACATTGCCTTGCATTGGTATCGGTGCTTGCTGAAAAAGGCTAGCCCAAGACATTTTGCTGCCTAAGGTGGAGCAACAGATCAAGTCAACATGCCTAAGAGCCATGGGTGACCAACTGATTGTGACACTTGAGGCAGAAAACCCCACAAGTGCTTTTCCCTTTCCCTGACACTAAACTAAAAATAAAAATACAGCTGTAATAAATTAAATAACTTACCAATCACTTTCGCTGCCTGTTATGTACTGAGCATGGATCCCAGAACAATAGGCAGGTAGGATCCTAGAATTCAACAACCTGATTGGCCTGCAGGAGCAGCCCAATCAGGCTCCAGGAGGGAAGCAGAGTCAGCAAATCACACGGGACCCATTATGCAAATAATGTATATAAGCCTGAGGTTTTAGGGGGGAAATTCATTCACTGTTTACGAGCTGCAATAAAGAGCATGAAATCAATACGCGACTCAGAGTATATTTCACTGCCCTTTCAGGCCACCTCAAACTAACTGCCTGGGGCAAACTTTGCTTGCTCAGGTTTTGCTCATCTGCTTGTGCCAGTAACTTTTGCAGAATGTGTCCTCTCTTCACCTTTCCAGCTGAGGTGTCAGGTGAGGCTTGAGCAGGCTTTATTCTGCAGTGACTCTTTCTGTCTGTCTTTGAATTGCAGCTGCATGTCTGTCATGTAACGGGGAGGACTATCGTGGCTTCGTGGATCACACCGAGTCTGGCAGAGAGTGCCAACGCTGGGACCTGCAGCACCCTCACAGGCACCCATACCAGCCAAACAAGTACTGAGTTCCAGTCCTTGGGAAAGATATTAAAGGGCAGGGTAGGGACATTTCAAATCATAAAGTGACTGGGGAGCCCCTCATTATGGAGCTTTTTGGCAGACGTGGGAATCTGCCCATAGCTGTCAACTTTTCCCTTTTCTTGCGAGGAATCCTATTCAGAATAAGGGAATTTCCCTTTAAAAAAAGGGAAATGTTGACAGCTATGAAACTGCCCCAAGCTACGTTGGTGCCTCACAGTGAACTACTAGGCTATTTTTGCCCGTAAGAGAAATTGGCCAGTGGGTGCATTTGGAATTTTGAGAAAATATTGTTGGTCACAAAATGGCTGCTTTGTAGAGTGTCTGCATAGCACAAAATGGTTCCCACATTTAAAAGAGGAGAGGAAAAGGTGTGGGCATGCCCCCCACAACAATGGAAAAATGTGCCTACACCAGACACCGTGGTGCTTGTTGAGAAGGACAAGCTATTTGCATCTCTCCTTTGTTCAGAGTGGGGGATATCCAGTCCTGACATCCAGTGAAATGTGTGCATATCGGATGGGACATATTCAAATAGGACAGACCGAGACAGGAGCAGGAGCTGCCCTGTTATCTTCCTGAAGGAGGTGCAAATCGAGGCTTGCTGTAGGAGCAAGTGAAAATAGAAACACTGTGCACGTGGTTTCACACACATCCTTCTTCTCTCTCCTGCTGCTTAAAGATACCCCGATAAAGACCTAGATGACAATTACTGCCGTAATCCTGACAGTTCCGAGCGTCCTTGGTGTTACACAACAGATCCAACTAAGGAGCGAGAATATTGCCACATTCGGAAATGCAGTAAGTCCTCCTGAGATTTCAGGCAGTGGCGGAGCAAGCCGATTGGGCGCCTGGGGCGATGCATGTGCCCTGCACCCAGGAGCGGGGCCAGCCGCCCACGGAGCAGGGCCAGCCAGGGCAGGACACTCCATGGGGCCTCCAAGGAGTCTGCCTGCCTCCTCCCACTCAGCCGCCCTACAGCTGAGGGGGAGGCGGCAGGCAGACCGCTTGGGGTAGCTTGGAGCCTGTGGGCACCCAAGCCACCCTGTCATTCCCAGGAGAGACGCGTGGCTCGGGCGTGCTGCAGGCCCTGTGGTGAGTGCCGCCTGGCATTTTGCCACCCCCCTCAGTGGTGACACCCAGGTCGATCTGCCCCCACCGCACCCCCCTTCCTCCACCCCTGATTTCAGGGTTCACCTGATAGCAACAGTAGGGAGAGTATTGTCTTGAAGGGTATGCTACTGAGTGAAATCTGTTCCTAAAAAAAAATCAGCAGGTTGACCCCTGCCTGCTGGGTTTCCCTCTTCTGCTCACCCTCTGAGGTGGCATTGTCACCAATACTGTTATTAGTGACTTGAGAGCCAATAAAATTTGGGCTTGTTTCACCTGCTGATGTGAGAGGACAGGGAGTACAACATGTTCTTATGGAATGGAAAGGGAGGAGAGGGCAGAGCAGCCATTTAGCAACAGACACCTCTTTCCCTTTCAGTTCAATAGAGAAGATTGGCCCCACTTTAACCCAAGGGCCACACAAGAGCCAGTGACAATGAGCTTTGGCAATGATATGTTTGTTCTCAAGGGGAGTTTGCAAATGTCCGTAGAAACTCACACTGAACAATCCTAAATTCACTTAGCAGGGACTCAGCTACAGGTGGCAAAGATGCACAGGCACCCAAGGTGAAAAATTCCCATTTATCTTCACCTCAGCATCTACCTGATGCACATGACCTCTGACCCCATAACTTCCACTCCCCAAACTGGTGATGCACACAAATCTGGATTTTGCTGTGAAGTCTATATAATGCTGTCTTGAAAGTCTAAAAATCAATTCTGCAACTGATCATCATTAATTTAAAAAACATCCAGAATGTAAGCACATACGTAAAATATCAGTTTTGAAACTTCAGCTGCAACCCTCCCCACAATGAGTAACTTGAAATTTTGTTTCACAAGGCCTTTGTGTGTTTAGAATTAGTTTTGTAGCTATGTTTTTTTCTGTCTTGTTTATGATGTATGCTACTATATTGGTGTGGTAAAATTGGTTTTTGAAATAATTGTGGCTTTGATTTCCTTTTTCCACCCCTGGAAGTAGAGAAGCGCCGACATCTCCCATCTACAACCAGCTGCTTCAGAATGAAAGGAGAAGACTATCAAGGCAAAGTGAACATCACTGCGACGGGAATCCCCTGCCAACGCTGGGACTCTCAGATGCCTCACCGTCACCATTTCCTACCTGAGAAATATGAGTGCAAGTAGGTCCTTATTCAGGAACATGGAGGGTCTCTTGAATTTGCCCAGTCCCCAGAAGTTTCAGGTGCAAGTTGAGCCCAGTTAGGAGTCTTTTGGTGCTTCTGTGGGCAGGTGAGGAAGCTGCTGATACTCTGTCTTGCAATATCTAGGGGCCTTAAGGAGAATTATTGCCGAAATCCGGATGGCTCAGAGGCCCCCTGGTGTTTCACTAGCCTCCCCAACATGAGGACGGCCTTTTGCTTGCAGATCAAACGCTGTGCTGAGGATGTGCAGACAGAAGGTGAGAGCTGAATGGACTGGTCTGATGAGCTGGGATCGAGTGGGATCCTTTCAACAGTGATTCTTTCTTTTCTCTTTCTATTCAAGTCTGGGTAGTACCAATATATTATATTGTATTGTATTGTATTGTATTGTATTGTATTGTATTGTATTGTATTGTATTACACCATAAACAAGCTTTTGTATGTGATTTGGTATTGGAGGGTTTGACAGAGCTGCAATAGAGGTTTCCAAGTTTACAGCTACCAAGCATAGAATCACTTAACTATATAAAAGAACAAGTCTTGCTGAAGTCAAACCAACATGGCCTCTGTAAGGCTAAGTCTCGTCTCACGAACCTTTTGGAGTTATTTGGAAATGCCAAGAAGCAAACAGATAGAAGTGGTCCAGCTGACAATTGACTCTCCGTTGCAGTTGACTTTCGCAAAGCAACGGCACAGGGGCCCATGGCGCTGAGTCTCCTTTTTAGAGGCCCTCTTGTGGAATAATAACTGGTTCAGAAACAGGAAGCAGTGAGTAGGAATTATTGAAAAGTTCTTCTAGTGGAGAAAGTGGAGTCCCTCCAAGATCAATATCCAGACCTGTGCTTTTTATCTTGTTCATAAATGACCTAGAGTTAGCAGGTAAACAGTGAGGTTGCCAGGTTTGCTGATTAATTGTTCAGGGTGGTTCAACAACAACAACAACAACAACAACAACAACAACAGGGATGGCTTCCTTGGCTCCTCATAGGCATCTGGTTGCCCCTTGTGAGAACAGGAGGCTGGACTAATTGGATAATTGCCCTGATCCACCAGGCTGTTTTTATATCCTTACGGGGGGTCTGCTGTGTTAGAGATGATATTGAAGTGTATAGTAGGCAATGGCACTCAGGTGGGTCCTTTGTCCTCACAGACTGTTACCATGGAAATGGAGTTGAATATCGAGGCACCGTTAGTAAAACCCGGAAGGGAATCACTTGCCAGAAGTGGAAAGAGCAGTCACCTCACAAACCACAGTGAGTATGTGATGGTCTGTCTACCGGCAGGGCTACAATCCTAATGAAAATTTCTGCCCTCATCCATATGAGTTCTGAAGGTAAAGAGCCTGCCCCCCCCCACCGGGATTTTGGGGCCTAGCCATCAAATCCTTTCCCAAAAGCTGTACGCCCTGTACATTCCCAAAATAAATGGGGGGGGGGGGTAGAATAGAGTAAAATAAAGAGCACTTCTTTGTCATTTTTAATGTTTCAGATTACCTGAACCTGCCAGCACTGTATTGGTACAGAATCAGTACACTCGGCACTGTACCACATCCCTGTGTAGAAACAGTGAGGAAGAAGGATTGTCTTATTGTGGGGGGAATCTGTACTAGCACTGGAGAAAGGAGCACACAGCCTTCAAAGAACTGAATTTGAAAAATAAAATAAAATGAGAAGATCAACAAAATGGGATATTGGAGTGGGATGTTGTAGCCTTGCCAGTGTTTATCACTTTAAAAATTGTGAATAACTACCTGAGTCGGTGCTTCCACATTTGAGTGGCTTAGCTTGGCTTTTATTCTAAAGAAAAGAAGAAAACATACAAAAATTAACCCCTTCTGCCTAGTGTCATTATGTTATGTTGCTTGTGCAATTACATTTGAGATGGTATCACTAGCTGTGAGGAAAGAATTGCACCCCCCCCAACAATATAAATATTGTCATTTGTATGCTGGGAAATGCAAATACCTGCTCAATGCAGGTGCTTCCAAATGTCTGAATCAACCACAACAAATAATTGAAAGTGGGGTATCTGTTGAATGACAAGGAATTTTTCCAGATAGGTCTTGGGGATTTAGGGAACAAGAGGCAGTCAAATGTTCATGTGCTGAAGGGATGGTTGCCCTTTCTTTCTCCTAGGGTCTTCCCTGTCATGTTCCCCACTGTGCATCTTGAAGAAAATTATTGCCGCAACCCTGACAATGACAGCCATGGCCCCTGGTGCTACACCATGGATCAGAAAACTCAGTTTGATTACTGTGCTATTAAGCCATGTGGTGAGTCTCTGAGCCAATGTCGAGAGTTAGGCCAATGTCATGATGAACATGACCCCCCTGTCCTGGTCACTCCCTGGCAGTTCTACCAATAGTGGGCAACTCGCGTCCCCTGCCAGCTGTTTTGTGCACTCTATGGAGTGAAGCCTTTGGCTAACCTTGCCTGTTCTGTATTGGTTAGTTTGTAGGTTTGTGTGCAACGCAGCAACCCCCTTGGGCATTTTGATATTGGAGTAACATTTGACACACACATTCTGTATTTCATATTTTAAACCCCAGCTTGACCCCCTACACCTATTTTGAAGAGGGCCTGGAAAGGTGTAAAGCACACTGTTGCTCTGTTTCAGCATTCTAAAACATGCAAAAATGATCGCATGTGGTAGAAGATTGCATGTGGTTGGAGATTAAAATCACCCTGTTAACAGCACTGGGCTGAGAGGAGATAGTTACACCAGCAGGACAATTTCTCCATTATGGAGTTGATCAGCATTAAACCTCTTCCCACAGCTTAGTGCTGTGCTGGACAAATCATCCCATTGCAACAAACAGCAGCAAGGAGAAATTTAACTTCTTCTCTCAGCCCAGTGCTGTGATGGGGGTGAGTGTGGTCTGTTCCTGAGTATGAGTAGATTAAAATTGCCCTTTTCTTGCATAGAGTTGAGATGGGGCATCCAGTTTTACTGAGGGCTGGCAGGCCACCTGCAGAGACTTGGCAGGATAGATTTGGCCTGCAGGTTCACCAGCCCTGAAGTACATAGTAATCAAATGGTGTACAGAAAGCAAGTGTTGTGTTTGCACATGTAAACCAGCCTTATGTTTCCTCTTTTTAGCCGGTGACAATAAGCTGTCCAACTTGCTGAACCCGGGTAAGTCTCCTGTGCCTGATGCCTGTGACAGTTGGGAAGGAGGCAGTTCTGATGAGAAGGGAGTGCAGCTGGGCTGGGGAACCTGGACTTTGCCAACAAGCTTTGGAAGCTGAAGTCTCTTGTTTTGCTTTTCACCACTGAGAGCGTTGTGCCTGACTTCGCTCTCACATTCCTGGTTGCAGATAACGTGGTCTTTGACCAATGTGGCAGGAGGGACGAACGAGTGCAGCTTCGGGCTCGTATTGTGGGCGGGCGACCTGGGAATTCGCCTTGGACGGTCAGCATCCGCAATCGGTGAGAAATATACCAATGCTGGTGGTAGAGTTCCATAAGGAAGATGAAAAGTTTTCAATGGTCTGGACACCTCTGCTATGGGGAAGAAATCAGAGTGAATCTGTCCAGCAGGAAGCGCTGATGGGAAAAGAGCCACCTCAGTAATCCAATGGCTTCAAGGGGAGATTTCAGCCCTGTGATACCGCCTCATTTCATTTATCCTTCGTCTTTGTTACTCAGCTCTCACTGTGTGTTCCAAGCAATGAAAGCACTGCAAAAGGGAAAGTTCTCAGCAAAAGGCTGGCAAGCTGATCGGTTTTTTTTGTATTATATGTCTTACAGGGAATTAGTCCACTTCTGTGGAGGATCATTGGTGAATGAGCAGTGGGTCATTAGCACACGCCAGTGCTTCTCTTCCTGGTAAGCATTTTATCTGGCTTTCCTCTGAGGTTTCCTACGCTATCTCCTTCTGGTGCCCCTTGGGAAAGGCAGTACAGTGGTACCTCAGGTTACAGACCCTTCAGGTTACAGACTCCACTAACCCAGAAATAGTACCTCAGGTTAAGAACTTTGCTTCAGGATGAGAACAGAAATCACGCGGCGGTGGCGGGAGGCCCCATTAAAGTGGTACCTCAGGTTAGGAACAGTTTCAGGTTAAGAATGGACCTCCGGAATGAATTAAGTTCTTAACCCGAGGTACCACTGTACTGTTGTTTTGTTGCAGAGCCTAATTCCTGATACTTCACAGGAAATTGCTGAGGGGCCACCTTACTGAAACCATTGACTGTTGGCCAGTCATTTATCCTAGATGGAAATAGCCTCTGCAAAGGTGGGGGGGGGGGAATGCCATGGGTAAAGAAACACCCTAGCTCAGCTTTCCCCAACTCTTGGTGATTTGGACTACAACTCCAGTCAGCCATGCTGGCTAGGGCTGAGGAAAGTTGTAGTCCAAAATATCCAAAGGGCACGTGGTTTGCAGAAGCTGAGCTAGCACAGCTCATTTAAAGCACTCAGTCAACAGCAGCTTCAGTTCCTGTCCCAGAGTTGCATTCAGGAAATGTAAATCCATTTCACGTTCGCTTTCAAAGGAGGAAGCTGCAAACTGCATTTTTTTTAAAAAAAAGTATGGCTTGTCTTAATATGCTTTTGCTGTGACCTCTGTTAGCAACAGCTAAACCCAAAAAGTAAACTATAAACAAATGTAAAATGTCTGGAAAGACAAGAGCATCCGTTCCGCAAGTCCATTCAACTACTGAAAAGTTCGGAAACTAAGGTGTGGCATCCGATTGGTTCCTGATTGCTCAGGCGTGTCGGAAACAATAGTGGAAGCTGCACCGGACGTTTGGCTTCCAAAAAAAGTTTGAAAACCAAAACACTCACTTCTGGTTCTTGGTCATTCGGGAGCCAGAATGTTCGACTCCCAGGGTGTTCGGGAGCCAAAGTACGACTGTAATGTCAAAGCCAGTCAAGCCTATCTGAGGAGGATGTTCCAGAGTTGGGATGCTAACACCAAAAAAGCCCTCTCCTTTGTGCAGTCATAACACACTTATAAAGGAGCTCAAGTAGGGAAGCTGCCACTTAGGATTGCAATCTTTGGACCCCTATGATAACTGTGTTCCTCTTATTGGCAGTGAAGCTGACTTGTCTGGTTATCAAGTCTGGCTTGGGACACTCTTTAGGAACCCTGGTCCCAACGACCCTGACAAACAGGCCATCCCCATCTCCAAGATTGTGTGTGGCCCCTCCGAGTCTCTTCTGGTGATGCTGAAACTGGAGAGGTGAGTGCCTTTTGGAGATGGGCTCTGTGTCTACTACAGATGGATGTGGCTTCCATGTTCTGTATCCTAAAACAGGGGTGGGGAATGTTTTTCAGCCTGCATCCCTTTCCAGGCAATGTGCCAATGGCAAACAGTTCCAGAGGCAAAAGTGGGCAGAGCAACAAATGCAAATTCTATCTTTGTACAGCCATCTACTTTCTACACACATCTATCCAGACAAGCAAGAGGCACCCTCAGAATTCAATGACACATTCTAGGCAGGCAAAAACACCTGTGGTGTGATGCAGGGCCAATGAGTGTGTGTGAACTGCAGAGTGTTTTGAGGCCAGATAGAGAGGTCTGGATATCGTTCTAGGTCCTCAGGTTCCCCAGCTCTGTCTGAAGATGTGGATGGATCCTATTTACCCATTGCACTTGCACATTCTTGAATATGTGTACATTGGTTCTTGAGAAGACCACCCTCATTGACATTGGATAGTCCAACTGGATGCTGTGAAACCTTCAAGTCTTGGAAAGGGAATGATGACCGTCACCCCCCATAAATGCACACATTTAGCAGAATGAGGTGGGACTGAGCAGTGCATGGAAGACTGAGGGTGTTCCATACCTGCCAGTGCAATTCCACAGCCCAATCTGGGGTCGGGGGACTAGTTGTTCTTATCTTGGGGTCTTGGCATTTAACCTTTATTTTAAATAGGGCAGGGCCATAGCTTAGTGATGGGCCATCTGTTCTGCATGCATGGTTCAATCCCAGGCATCTCCCTATAGGGCTGGGATGACTCCAGTCTGGAACCCCATTGCCAGTTGAAGCAGACAGAACTGAGCTACATAGACCAAAGGTCTGGTTCAGTATAAGGCAGCTTCCTATGCTCCTTTTTGTGTTAGATTAACAGAAAACAGATAATTTTTTATTATTATTTGAAAAGATATATATACACACACATTATTATTATAGTAGACGCCAATATATTTTCTTGTTTGGCTTGCCTCTTGGCCTAGGTGCATAACACTAAATGATGGCTCAAGTGTAGAGTGCCTCCTACCACCTTGGAAGTTGGGACACCATCTTCTGTTCTTCAGCTAGAATTCTACTCCTGTGGTTCATTCTATGGAGAACTATAGCCTCCAGGGGAGCAGTCTGTGAGGGCAGTGATATGTGCAAGAGGGAGTTGGCAGATGAGAAAGATAAAAAGTGATGTGATGTGATGCATGGATTTCAACAGGAGTGTTTAACAGGTGGGATAGGATATCCAAGACAAGGCTAAATTCAGCAGCAGTTTTAGGTTTTGAGGATGTTGTTTCTCCTCTGCCTGATTGACAGGCACCTCCCTTTCCTGGGCCTAGCAACCGTGATGTTCTCCTGGAAGCCAAATTTTGAGACTCCTCTTCCCTGGGGAGTTCCAGGGAAATGGGATTGTAATTCTCACCTGTAGTGGATTTCAGTGAGTTTTGTGGTTGTCTCCATATCTCAAAGCTCTTATGCCATGCAATAATGGAAACACAACAGAAGGGACTTCACTGGTCATCAGCAGCCCTTGCCAGAAGTAGGAATCTTACTTACATCACTCCTCTTGAAAGGCTAGCCAACCCTACTTTGCCTCTACTGATAACTTTTGAATATCCTCCTATCTCAGAAACTGAACCAACCTAAATCAGGAATGGACCTGACCCAGGAATGGCCCTCCAGAAGTGGTCAGACTATAGTTCCCAGCATCCCTGACCATTGGTCATGCTAGCTGTGGCTAATGGGAGCTGGAGCAAACGACATCTCCTACAGGATCTGCTCCCTGCTGATAGCTATGTGTAGCAGCTATTGCCACACACAGAGAATTACCGTATTTTTCTGTGTATAAGACGCCCCCGTGTATAAGACACCCCCTACTTTTGGGGACCTCAAATTTAGAAAATGGGCATATGCACTATCCATGTATAAGACACCCCCAGATTTTGACCTTATTTTAAAGTAAAAAAAAAAAACCTAGCTTATACATGGAAAAGTACGGTAAGCATTGCAGTTGCATGAGCAGTCGGCCACAGGCATGACTTGTAATGACATTATCTTGGCTCTCTTATTTGAATATTGGTGGTTTTATAGCCTCTTTCTTTCTTCCTGAAGGCCAGCAATTCTGAATCAGCGTGTGGCACTGATCTGTCTTCCCCCTGAGCGTTACATTGTGCCTGCGAACACCGTATGTGAGATTGCAGGATGGGGAGACACCAGAGGTACAGTCTCAGAAAAAGGGTATTGGGGAACAATTGGTGGGTAGATGATTTTTAAATTTATTTACTGTATTTATACAAGGCCACTCAGTAAGATTGTTATCTGGGTGACTCACTGTTTTTTAATTTTTCTCTTTTATTTTGTATCATTGAAACAAGAGTGTGCAGCATAACAATATTAAAATAATAATAGAAGCAGATAATTAAAATACACAGCACATAATTAGTGGTTCAGGACACTAAAACCTCAGATTTGGGAATTTGTTTTAAGTGTTTATCTGGTGCTTAAATTATCGGATAAAAGGTATCAGGCGAGTCTCTTTGGGAAGGGCACTTCACAAACGAGTGCTACCATTGTGGAGTCCCCTCCGCCAGGCAGTCTGCCATCTTGCGTCACTTGGTGGGAGCACCTGAAGAAAGGCCACTGAAGAACATTCAAGGTCCAGGTATATAAATGTGGAAGGAGGCCATCTTTGATCTGACCTGGTCCTAAGCCATTCAGCACTTTGAAGGTTAATACTGGCACTTTGAATTGGGACTGAAAATGGACTGAGAACTAGCGCAGCTAACAAAATTCTGGAGTAATATGACTGAATCACTCAGTCCCAGTTAGAAATATTGTAGTCTTATATTGGGCCAACTGTAGTTTCTGAACTTTTCTGAAAGGCAACCCCACACACCACACATTTCAATTCTCTAAACAGAATCATGGTCTGGCAGCCACTCACCCTTCCAATTTGCCAGGAACTTCTTTAGTGTCTACTCTCTAATTCCATCTATTCTCACTTTCCTTCCTTCTGCCACATCAGCTACAGAGCTTATGTTCCCCGGTCGAATAAAAAGGTTTGATGCATGCTGGACCCACTCACTGACCCTGCCTCACAGTGTGTGCCCCTCCTGACATGGTCCAGCTATACAGGAGGTTGCCTAAGCCAGTTCATCCTCACCACCATTTGTTGATTTGTATGCCACTTTTCCAGGAGACTGTGCCCAGAGTGGCTCACAGCATATCAAATGAGCAATAAGGATAACAGTTCTAAGAATATTATTAGAAACAACCATAATATCAATAACTAAGTACAAAAAGTCAACACTGTATAAAACAATACAAAAGTTAAAATTAGGTTAGCACCTTAAAATTAGACTATTGCCAAACACAGAAACAAAAAGTATTGTATAATATACCTGCATACCATAGTGTGGTTCTGAGACTGTCTTGAAGCATCCAGGGAGCCTACCCCCATCTCTCACTTTGGAGGGGTACTGTCCTCACCCTCAGGGTGACCCCCAACCATTGATCCTAAGCCTCTGATTCTGCTCCCCATGCAGGCACTGGTAATGAAAATGTCCTCAATGTGGCCAAGCTGCCAATCATGAGCAACCAAGACTGCAATGTGGCTCTTCGAGGCCGTGTGAAGGAGAGTGAATTGTGCACAGCGCCCTTGAACGTACCTGTGGGGGCCTGTGAGGTAAGCAAGGCAGGGTATGTGAGGGGCTGACCTGACCTGCTTTGAGTGCCCTGATATGTGGGGTGAGACACATATCCTCCTCCTGCTTCTCATGTAGATTCCCAAGAGAAGGAGGGACCTGCAGAGAGGGAAGGAAGACAGGGTTGGGAAAAGGCTAGAAAGGTTAAGATCAGTACCAGGAAACAGTCCTCTGAGGGAAGAAGTGGATGAGGGGATCCACAAATAAAGGAACTCATGACAGGGAAAGGGGAGACATAAATTATTGAGCAAATTCTAGGAAGAAGAACCACCTCTAGTGCCTTGATGGTGTTACTCTGCCCTACAGGCACTGAGCCATGTTTTGTTTGAACTGACTTTGTCTTTTGTCCTCTGCTTCACACCTGCAGCGTGACTTTGGAGGCCCCTTGGCTTGCTTGACTCTTGACTGCTGGGTGTTGGAAGGTGTGATCACCCCCAACCGCGTTTGCGCTCACAAAGAGAAGCCTGCCACCTTCATCCGTGTCTCCCTTTATGTTGACTGGATCAACAAAGTAATGAAGTTGAGCTGAGCTGTGTGGCTGGAACCAACTCATCATGAAGCCTTCCTTCCTCCACAATCACCATCCTTGAGGTCCTTTAATAAGGATCAGTGTTGCCAAATGGGAGGACATTTTCCAAGCCAGGCTGTGAACTTTGGGGGAACCTTGTCCTGAGCCTGCCCTTTTGGAACATACAGGCGATGCTTTTGAAACAAATGCTGCCATAACCCAGACACACTTTTCTTCTCCTTCTACAGGAATAGCTGTCATCATGGAATCACAGGTACATCAATAGAACAAAACACCACCAAACTGATACAGTAGTAATTTGTTTGAATGCAGCACAATCCCATGTATCACAGAATTGTAGAGGCAGAAGGGACCACAAGGATCATCTAGTCCAACCCCTGCAATGCAGGAATCTTTTTGCCCAATGTGGGGCTCAAACACACAACCCTGAGATTCAGAGTCTCGTGCTCTACAACCTGAGCTCTCCCAGGTGTATTTAATTTAAAAATCATTTCAAGTCAGGCTTTTACATTGGTTATGTACCTTCCATATAGAAACACACACTTTCAGAAGGTTTGAACAAATAATATTGGTGTCATGCTCTCTCTAGCAGCAACCCCATTGCAGTAGCTCTTTTACACACTTTCCCATCTCTTTGAAGGAAGGTTTCCTCTCTCCTTCCCAGGGACTGTCATATAGGCTGAGGCCACACCGCAGGCTCCATGTCACTGCATCCCCCACTAAGCAAGGCACCGGGTTTCCTAAGAACTTCCATCTATCTGTCTTTCTTGTTACAAAATAAGTTTCCATATTGTTGGTATTATTATTATGTCATTAAAAAGAACTTTGTAATAAATTAATAGTAATAATTCATTCCTTTTTGTCAAAATTCATTGGCTGAAAGAAAGCTTCATTATTCAGGCTTTGTGTAACCTAATTTTTTTTAACCATTAATGAAATCCTCTTTTTAAGTCCTGACTCCGGAGGGCAACAAACAGTGCGAAGTTGAACAAACAGTTCAAAGTTCCTCTGAAACTATTAATAACAGAGTACAGGCAATACTTAATGCAAAGCATGATGCTCTAACATTGTTGAAGCTCAATGCATGGCTGACCTTATCAGTGCCTGGGAACTCACAAAGTAACTTACTTTTCCAATGGAAAAAAGGCTCCAAGTATAGTATAGTATAGTATAGTATAGTATAGTATAGTATAGTATAGTATAGTAATAATATTGTTGCATGCCACCCTAATCTCCAAGTGATGCGAGATTACCAGGGTTCCAGGCGCTTACTCAGGGTTTGTGTTTCCTTTTGTTAATGGGGCACATTGGAGACTGTGGTGTCTTTATGATATATGGTTATTTGCACATACTGTATATTCATAGAACTGTACATGGATCATCTAGTCCAACCTCCTGCAATGCAGGAATCTTTTGTCCAATGTGGGGCTCGAGCCCACAACCCCATTTTATATTTGTGCAGCTGGCTCTTCTTGCCTAAGGGCAGAACGTTACATTTGTCCCTATTGAAATTCATTGTATTAGTTTGGACTCAGTTCTCCAATACGTTATGGTCATTTTGAATCCAAATTCTGTCTTTTAGTTTCCCCTCCCAGTTTGGTGTCATCTGAAGATTTGATGAGCACCACCTCAATGCCTTTCTCCAAGTCATTCATAAAGACGTTGAACAACAATAATCGGCCCAGGACAGAACCCTGTGGCCCCTCATTTGTCACTTTCCCCCCAGGAGGATGAGGAACCATCAGAGATGGAGAACAGATACAGTTACCACTGTGCTAAATAAAAGACGCATCTTTGCATTTCCTGTTTTGGAAAACAGCAACAAGCAAATCTGTGTGCTTTTTTAATACACCAAAGAAACAAAACCCTATCATGATTTGACTGGTAAACTGATCAATCTTATCTGCCCTTGCCTTAGAAAAAGCCCATTGAATATACTAGGATTAAATTCCAAGCATGAATAGGATTGGGCAGTACACATGTCTGTTTACTCAAATATATATACATGTCTGCCATCTCTGGGTAATTGCCTGGCTTTGTGTGTCTTCCATAGTATCAAGATTGTGAACAGCACTGATTTCCACCTCCTCAAAAGTTCAGATCTTTGGCATGGCAGCAACAACCTTGAGCACAGTCAAAAATGTTAATCTGAATGACACAGGCAATGAGGTCTTTTTGTAAAATAAAAAAAGATATCTGACAGTATTAGAAACTCCAATAATAATAATAATAATAATAATAATAATAATAATAATTTTTATTTATATCCCGCCCTCCCCAGCCGAAGCCAGGCTCAGGGCGGCTAACAACAATAAAATAGTACAACATTCTAAAATCATTCATTATAAAATAAGCTTTGGATGGGTGTTGTGCTGGCGTGTATTTAAGCAGCAGCAGAAAGGCATATTGTGCAATGAGTAAATGAGTGGTAGTGGATCTCTGAACTAACTGCTATTTTGATTCTCACATGCTGGATTTTGATCTTGTATTGAAAATCTCGCATCTGTTTTTAAAGAAGAAATAGTGTATTGGGGGTGGAGAAATGAGCAGCTACGAAAGGAATGACCAGCTACAAAGAACTGCATAAGGCTTTTAGTTTGGAGATGCAAACTAACTTACTGTTAAGGAAACAGAACTTGCTTTTAAAGTGGAACCAATAAAAAGTGTGGGCTGAAGAGAGTCTGAAGGCAAGGTGGTTTCTTCCAGGTGCCAACAGCAGAATTTCCAGCTGCTGCTATTTATTGCCTGAGTAGTAGAGTCTGGGCCACTAACTTTCTTATTCTCAAAACCACCCAAAAGGAGTACCACCCTCACTCAAGACACCTTTGGCAGGAGGCCCTTTGGTATAGTGTATCAACACCACTATGTGAGATAGCAGCAGTAAGGAAAGGAGGAGCCTGAAAATCCCATTCATTTACATAGTCCGGCACATGGTTCGTTTGCATGGTCCCCAGCCTATTTAAAAGTATGCCGCAGCCCTGCTAACTCACTCACACTCTCCACTTTAGCTCAACAATTTTGGTTGCTGAAAGTCTTACCTGTACAGCAGTCTGAAAGGATCCGGAGAGATGCCTTCTTCCCAGATCATTACCTTTCTGGTGGCTTTAATTGACTTGGCCCTTGGTGGGCTCGTCTCCAATGGCTTTGTAGTTGCAGTGATAGTCATTGAATGGGCTAAATGCAAGACCCTCGCGGCTAGGGAGCAACTTATTCTATCCATGGGTACGTGCAATATCTTCTTCACACTTGCTCTGACTGCATTTTTCATTAGATACGGGTTAAAGCCTGAAACCAGGGACGGCGTAACATTTGGCGTATATTACTACTTTTTAGCCTTTGGCCTATTCTCCCGACTCTGGTTCATTGCCTGGCTCTGTGTCTTCTATTGCGTCAAGATAGTGAACAGCACACACTGCCTCTTCCTGTGGTGCAAGCTGAGGATATCGCGCCTGGTGCCCTGGCTTCTTGGGGGCTCTCTTGTCATCACGTTTCTTGTGTCTTTCATTGCAATTCAAAATGAGCAATGCAATTCTCTCATGAGCAATGCAACAGTCAACAATGCAAACATGACACAAGGGAAGACAGAGAATAAGCTTGACTGCTTTCTTGAAGACTTGCTTCTAATTGGTTATACTGTCTGTCCCTTTCTTATAGTTTTCCTTTGCTCCATCCTGGTTGTAACCTCGCTCTGTAGGCATGTCTGCCAAATGACAGGTAAAGAATCCAAATTTAGGAGCCCTCAAACAGAAGCCCACGTCAAGGCAGCTGGAACAGTGCTCTTCCTCCTGATTCTTTCCATTTTTTTTTATGTGGCAGAGACCTTGTTTATAACTCGACAAGCTGAAAAAAGCATATTTGCTACTTCAGTGTGTATAACAGTTGTAATATCATATTCCCCTGTGCAGGCTGCCATCCTGGTGTCGGTGAATCCTAAGCTCAAGCAGGCAGCTGCCAGGATGCTTCCAAGACCAAAGCCTTCATAATTCTTAGATGTTGCATTTTGTAAAAAGAGCTGGCTCAGGGGCCCCAAGCCTGGTCAAGCGTAGGGTGTGAAGTGGAGAAAGGACTGTAACACTTTGTTTGCTCTCATGTTTTCAATCAGCATTGTCCTGCTCCTATCATGGCTGCTATTTGCAATGCTGGGAAAGCCCCTCTTGGTTCCAGTCAATGCTATCCTGCCACTGTGATTCTGATAGGGAAAAGGAAGGATTAATGGTTAAAGTCCCCTGCCCTCCTTGCCACAGTCACAACCAGCCTTCCCTCCCCACCCACTCCGCAGGGCAGCTACTTTCTTAAAATTAAGCCTGCTACATGTCTTCAGGATCACGGGATAAGGACTCACTGCTGAACAACTTACACCAGGCATTCCTCAAAGTACAAGGCTCATCTAATACAGCAAGACAAAGCAGATGCCACTTACAGCCCCCAAATGAAATCACTCACACATTTCATCAGTTATCGACACCCAAGTCTGGAGAATGACACTTCCCTCTCACACGCCTTGGCTGTTGACTTATACATCCTCACAGACATCTCTTGAAACAGCTCTTCCCAAAAACAGCTCTTCCCAAAACAGCTCTTCCCAAACAGCTCTTCCCAAAGAACAACATGCCCATGACAGGGCTATGGAGATGGGGAACGCAGACGCTGTCCACAGACTTACTCTGGGAAAAGTGTTTCAGGATTAATGATGCCATCCCAAACCTCAGGGGATTGTTCACCTGCTCACCTTCCAACATGATGTCTGCCATCATCTGCCAGCACTGCCCTTTTGCTTTCTATAGAGGAGGAATGAGATACAAAACGGACAAAAATCTGATGTCAGAAATCTCAATATTCAAAAGGAAGTGGCGGAACACTGAAACCTTCTAGGTCCTAGGACACTGTGTAAATAACCTGAAAATAGCTATCCTGCAGCAAAGGAACTTCAAAAGAGACACTGAGACATGAAACCACTGAATTACAATACATCAGGAGTTTTCACCGATATCATTTGTGAACTGAACTGACACAAAGAACTCCTCACACATTCCATGTGCTTAATGGTGCCATGATATCCGCATTTAAAGAAGGGTTTTGGAAATTACCACTGTTAACTATGTAATTATCACTGGCTGAAGTTTTACACTTTTCATTTCCCTCTGACCTTGTTTTTTTTACGATTGCCCACACCCAGACGTATATTTGTACTGGCAACTCCAGGACAACATGCATAAATGTGCTAGCCTTGAGTCTCTTCACCATTCTTATTTGTTTTTACATGATGTAAAATAAAAGCCTAATTATATCTTGTAGTATGTACCTTATTATGTCAGGAGGCAATAAATATTTTCTGATCCTGAAAAAAACCCCTGTTACTTTATTGCCTCCCTTCTTTCACCCTTATGAAACAACATATTCATACATTTTCAATTCCTGTGGACTATGATGAGTTAAGACTCCCACATACCCTTCCTTCCTTCCTTCCTTCCTTCCTTCCTTCCTTCCTTCCTTCCTTGAACTCCATTAAGTCTCATCTTCTTCTTTGTAAGGACACTAAAGTCTGTCTCCATCACAGCTTCACCTCCCTCTGAGTTCCTACCATGACCTGCTCCTTCCTCAGAGCCACCTGCTCTCCCTCTGGATCTCAGAAGGGGATTAATGTTTCAGTGAAGGACAAGTCTACCAATGGCTATTAACTGGACAGAATGAGTAGACTATCACTTTTGTGGACTGTCTGTGGCTGCTAGGAACAGCTGCTTGGCTGCTACATGATGGAGTCAGAAATTTTTGATTGTATGGCACACTTATATTCTTGGTTCTTGGGTACGTTTCCAAAGACAATTCAAAGTGTTGGTGCTAACCTTTAAAGCCCTAAACGGCCTCGGTCCAGTATACCTGAAGGAGCGTCTCCACCCCAATCCTTCTCCCCGGACACTGAGGTCCAGTGCTGAGGGCCTTCTGGCAGTTCCCTCACTGCAAGGAGCCAAGTTACAGGGAACCAGGCAGAGGGCCTTCTCGGCAGTGGCACCCGCCCTGTGGAATGCCCTCCCACCAGATCTCAAAGAGAACAACAACCAAACTTTTAGAAGACATCTGAAGGCAGCCCTGTTTAGGGAAGCTTTTAATGTCTGATTTATGACTGTATTTTAATATTTGGTTGGAAGCCGCCCAGCGTGGCCGGGTATAAATAATAAATTATTATTATTATTTATTATTATTATTATTATTATTAGGTTGGATCAGCCTCTGTGCATCTATGTCTCCCCACAATATTGTGTATGATAGCATTTCCTGTGTGCCCCAAACACAACATATTTATTATGTTAGTTTGCTTCCCCCTCCCTTCCCTTTATGAAGCTGCTTATCTGATATTGAGGGACAATTGATGCGCAGAGGCAATGTCAGAATTAGATGTTTCAAAAATCAAAGGTATCATCTCTGTAAGTTACTTTCTCCCTAAGATGATGATATTATTATTATTATTATTATTATTATTATTAAATTTGTTAGTCACTTTTATTATACATCTCTATAGGATTTGAATTCTATTTGCCTGTCTTGGGGTTGTTTGCCTTTGTATCATGCCTGCCTGCCTGCCCACACTGCAAACAGGACAGAACGTAGGTCCTGTTTTCTTACACCTGTTCATTTAATAAATTTCCTTAGAGATAGCTCAGTCAGTAGAGCATAAGGCTCTTAATCTCAGGATCGTGGGTTCAAGCCCCTCATTGGGTGAAAGATTCCTGCATTGCTGGGGGTTGATCAGAGTTTCCCAAACCTGGGTCTCCAGCTGTTTTTGAACTACAATTTCCATCTTCCCTCACCATTGTTCCTCCTAGTGACATCTGAACGGCCACAGATTCCCCATCCCTGTAATAGTGAAATAAGTTAATGTAGAGGTAACCTAATGTCCTGCAGACAGCAGCTGTTGGTGGGATTGGGCAGTCTTGCTTTCCTCACTTCCCAAGTCCGAGGTCCATGCTTATTACTGAGAGGGAGAAGAGATGAGTAAGGCAATTCGGGTGAGGAGGTTGATGCACCCAAGCCACTGGGAGGACTACGCTGAGATCTCTGCTACCTTGCTTCCCTCTCTTGCAGCAACCTAGAGGGACCCTGAGAGGCAGTGCTGTCTTACCCCATGTTGTCAGCTTCTGCCTGAAAATATTACTGGAACCAACTTTGATCACTCAAAGCACCACATTTCTCTTAATGTGTTACGTGGCATTTCTCTTCCTCTCTCTGCTCTTTATGAAGGTTGAGATCCACAGCTCAAAGTGTGATGGAAGCACAGGTGCGGTGCAAGAATTAGACCCTAATAAAAGATGCTGTCCTTTGCTATTTGCATTGCTATAATTACAGCTGAGGATCAAATAGGCAAACAGATCCAGTTACCAATGTGCTAAATTAAATACACATCTTTGCATTTCCCGCTCTGGAAAACAGGACCAGCAAGCAAATCTGTGCTTTATAAGACACTAAAAAATCCACAATCCTATCATGATTTGCAAGTAAACCTACCAATCAGGAATGCAATCACAGGTGCACTAACCTTAGAGAAAGGCCACTGAATATAGTAGGATTGGGCTGGACATGTCCCTCTGTTTAAAGATCCAAAAGTTTAGATCTTTGGCATGGCAACAGTGCAGTCAAAATGGTAACTGAATCACACACACAGTAAGGTCTTTTGGAAAAACCAGGCAGAAGAAACAAAAGTACTGGGTAGTATTAAAAATAGGTTCTACATTATAAATATACTGGGTTCATGCAGAGCTGGAGTGGAGAATGTGCAGCAGTGCAGAATGTGCAATAGAAAAATGAGTGCAGCTGGATCTATGTGCTAAGTCTGCTATTGTGGTTGTTACACACTGCAATTTGAGCTTGCATTGATATGTTTTTAAAATAATAAATACTGTACTGCGGTTAAAGAAATTAGCAGCAGGCAAAGGAGAGGAAAACTTCATTGGAAATAACTGCGGATAGATTTTATTTTGGGGCATGCAGTTGAGGAAGAAGCATTTGCCTATAATCTGGGATCAAATAAAAGAAAAGGCTGCGGAGGGACCAGAAGCAGGAGGGTCTGAGGACAAACAAGCCAGCTGGAATTTCCAGCTCCTCCTATTCTTTACATAAACTCTGGGCCACTGCAAAGTGGTTGCCTGTGGAAAGCTTTCTTATTCACGGGCCTGGCAAAATGGAGCACACCCCCCCCCCCCAATTTATACAAAGTGGAGTGACAGGCAGCCCTCTGATACAGTTTCTGTCCACACCACTATGACAGATAGAGGCATTATGGAAATGAGCAGCCGGAGAGTCTCATTAATTTATAATTTGGTTCACAGTTCATTTGCATAGTTCCCCGGTCATTCATAAGGATGCTGCAGATGTTCTGTCTCATTTGCACACTGCATCTCAGTGCAGCAACTTTGGATCGGTGAAAGGACACCTGGTACAGTAATCTGCAAGGATACGGAGAGATGCCTTCTCCTCAACTTATTGCCTTTCTGGCATCTTTAGGTGTCCTGGCTATCGGTGGGCTCATCTCCAATGGCTTTATTGTTGCAGTGATAGTCACTGAGTGGGCTAAAAGCAGGAAACTTGATGCTAGAGAACAACTTCTTCTGTCTCTAGGTATGTCCAATATCGGCTTCTCGGGTGTTCTGTCTCCATTTTTAATTAAGTACTACTTAATCTCTGACTTTAGCAGCCCCTTAATATTACAAATATGCTACTTCATTGGAACCTTTCTCACATTCTCCCGATTCTGGCTTACTGCCTGGCTCTGCCTCTTCTATTATCTCAAGATCGTTAACAACAACTGCTCCCTTTTTCTTTGGTGCAAGCTGAGGATATCACGGATAATACCTTGGCTTCTTGGGGGATCTCAAGCCATCTCCTTGCTTGCTTCCTTCTTCGCACTGCAGAGTGCATATATTAAACCCCAGGGAAGCATTACAAACATGACGCAAGACCAGACAGAGATTGATTTTGCTACTAATTTCAAAATCTTCTTTATGATTACTGGTGCTGGCTGCCCGTTCCTGATAGTTTTTCCTTGCTCAATCATGGTTGTAGCCTCACTCTACAGACACGTCTACAAACTGACTGGGAAAGAATCCAATGTTAGGAGCCTTCAAACAGATGCTCACACGAAGGCAGCTGGGACAGTCCTCCTCCTGCTGGTGCTCTCCATTTCTTTTTACGTGGCAAAGATCTTATTTTTAACTGGCTATATTAACAAAGATATAGTTGCCATTTCAGTGTGTGTAACAATGATACTAATGTACTCCCCTGTGCAGGCTGCCCTCCTGGTGTTGGTGAATCCTAAGCTGAAGCAGGCAGCTGCCAGGATGCTTCCAAGAAGAAAGCCTTAACCATTCTTAGGTGTTGCCGTTTGGGAAGAGCTAGCTCAGGGGCCCCAAGCCTGGTCAGGAGTAGAGTGGGCATGTTTTCTCCAGCACACAAACTGGAACTGACCCCTCCTATCATGCCTGCCATTTGCCATGGGAAGAAAGGGCCTATTGATGCCAACAGCAGGTTTCCTCCCATTGTGGTTCTGATTGGAATGGGGGGTGATGAGTGGTTAAAGACTCCTGCCCCACCTTGCCCCAGTCCCAAGCAGCCTTGCTTCCTCCCCCTAAGTCAGCTACTTCCTTTCTTAAAATGAAACATTAACATCCCTTCAGGCTCACTGGTCAAGGCATCTAAGAATTGCCATAGGAGAGACCGATATTAGAAAACAGCAAAGCAAAAACAAAGGGACGTGATGTTTACAGGCACCTCCTGCTCTTGAACAGCTCTTCCCAAGAAACAACATACCTATACCAGGGAGCAGCCCCTGTGGCAGATGCAGATGCCATCTCTGTCCACAAATTCACTCTGGCAATACTATTACACAGCCTTAGAATGCTGTTCACAACATCAGGAGTTTGTTCACCTCCTCATCTTCCAATGTGATATCTGCTATGTTCATACGTGAAATCTGCCATAAGAAACTCCTTTCTGCATTCTACTGAGGACAAACACAGCAGCCTATATGTAAAATAAGAAATGGACAGAAGTCTGACATCAGAGATGGCAATATTCAAAAAGCCTTTGGGCAGAATGCTTCTATGACACTTTGTAAATAACCTTAAAGTTGCCGTCCTACAGCAAAGGAACTTCAAAGGGAAAGGGATACTGCGACATGAAACCATTGAATCACAATATATCAAGAGTTTCAGTGCTATCATTTGTGGAGTGAACTGAGCCAAATAATTTCTTGTCCATTTGCCTTGTACTTAATGGTGCCATGATATCTGCTTCATAAAAAATTGTTTTGGAAATTACCACTGTTAACCATGCAATTATCACTGTCCAAAGTTTTACATATTTTATTTCCTCTGATCTTACTTTTTACAATCACCACACCAACACACCCTTGCAACTCAGAATAATTGTACATACATTTTTTCTATAGGGGAAAATGTTTAGGGAAGCTTTTAACATTTTATGAATTATTGTATCATAAGGTTTTGTTGGAAGCTGCCCAGAGTGGCTGGAGAAACCCAGCCAGATGGGCGGGGTATAAATTATTATTATTATTATTATTATTATTATTATTATTATTATTATTACTACTATTAATATTATTACTATTTTTATTTTCTGCCTTACAACTTTTCACTGTTCTTGTTTGTTACAGCATGTCAAATAAAAGTCTTATTATTTACTGATGTGCTTTATTATGCCAACAATCCATAAGCAATTGCTTATCTTGAATAATAAGCCTCTTACTTTTTGCCTCCCTTGTTTCATTTGTATAAACTCATAAGTTTTGCCATTACTGCATATTCCTGCGTTTTGAATTCTCACTATGTCATGGTTTTTGCCTTTTCCAAACATTTTGCATACCAGTCTTGAAACTCTACTCACATAAAATTTAAATTCCCTCTGTTATACTTGGACCTTGTGTGTGTGTGTGTTTATAGGTTAATAAAATATAACAAGGGTAATATGACAAAGGTCAGATTTTGACTTTAGAAATTGTTATACCAAAATCAGGTACCCTGTAAAGAAAAACAAACAAACAAAGAAATAAGCAAGCGATCAAGCAAGCAAGCACTATTTAATCTGTTTTGGTTGAAGACAATGGCAGAAATCGTAAGTTGCAATGCAAATTCTTATTCATCAACCTTGCCAGCAAGATTAAGTTCAATAGGCACTCCATCCATACATTGGCTTAATGTGGATCGTGAAGCCCTTTTTTTTACCTCCTTCAATTCCCCCTTGTCATTTTCTCCATCTACTTCTGTCCCACACTTTCCCCTCCCTATATCCAGAGTGTCCTATGAAATGGATTTAGCTTCTCTCTCCCTGGAGTTCTTCGATTTCTTCCCACTTCCCCTTGGCAACTGGTCTCCTTCTCCATGATGCCCTCATCTGGGGCAGATGACCAACAGTAGAATATTGCATGTATATAGGAAGGCTAGACCTTTATAATTTCCTTTTTCATCAACCACAAGCGTTTCAAACTTTGCTAGGCAATTTGGACACCTGGAAAGCTACCCTACCATCCACTACAGTGGTGCCCTGCAAGACGAAATTAATTCATTCTGCAAGTTTTTTCGTTCTACGAGTTTTTTTGTCTTGCGAAGCACCAATGTGTATTGACGGTTTCCCATAGGAATGCATTGGCGGTTTTAAAAAAAAAGGCGCAAGACGTTTCGTCTTGCGAAGCAAGCCCATAGGGAAATCCGTCTTGCGAAGCAGCTCAGAAAATGAAAAACTCTTTCGTCTTGCGAGTTTTTCGTCTTCCAAGGCATTCGTCTTGCGGGGCACCACTGTACTTGCAGATGTTGTTAAACACCAACTACCAGAAGCTTTTGTGGCTTTTTTGTGCATCAAATGTCTCCCCTCAACATTTTGTGTGATTGCAGTTCTTGCGTGCTCAGAACACAACATATTTCTTACACATTAGTTTGATTTCTCTCTCTCTCCCTGCCCTTTATGAAGGTATTTATGCACATCTCATGGGGCAACAGAAGCACAGAGGCAGTGCAAGAACCAGCTGTTTCAGAAATCTAATAAAAAGTACTGTCCTTTGCCTATTTGATCCTCAGTTGCAAATACAGTGATGCAAATATAGAATGGAATTAGTTACTGCTTTGCTTAATAAAATACATATATTTCCATTTTCTGTTCTGGAAAACAGCACCAAGCAAATCTCTATGCTTTTTAAGGCACTGAAGAAACCCAATCCTATCATGTTTTTACAAGTAAACTGATCAATTAGGGCTACAATCTGTGCATGCTTACTTTAGAGTAAGTTCACTAAATACAGTAGGATTAAATTCCATGGTTGCATAGGATTGGGCTGTCTGTGTCCCTTAATTTAAAAACATACTTCAACAATCTTGAGCAAAGTGAAAAATGTTCCTTTGGAATGACACGGGCAATGAGGTCTTTTGGCTAAACTAACAGAAGAAACTAAAGCATTTTGCAGTATTACAGCTTTTTCTGTGTTATGAATAGACTGTGGGTCAGTGGAGAGCTGGAGTTACTGTTTATTTTATTTAACAAAATTTATGTACCCTTGACTGTAAAAAAAAACCTCACAACCCTTCTAACTGGTTACAAAAATATAAACAATAAAATTCTCAATAAAAAGTTTAAGAACAAGTACAGTCGTACTTTGGTTCTGGAACGCCTTGGGAGTCAAATGTTTTGGCTCCTGAACGCCACAAACCCGGAAGTGACTGTTCCGGTTTGCATACGTCCTTTGGAACCTGAACGTCCGACGCGGCTTCTGCAGCTTCCGATTGAGTGCAGGAAGCTCCTGCTGCCCATCGGAAGCCGCCCCTTGGTTGTCTAACGCTTTTGGAAGTCGAACGGACTTCTAGAACGGATTCCATTTGACAACCAAGGTATGACTGTATGTATTTAAAAGCAGTCATAATATAATTAAAATCAACAGTAGCGAAAAAGAGAAAAACACATGTACAGTGGTACCTCCGGTTGCGGGCGGGATCTGTTCCGGAGGTCCGGTCGGATCCCGAGGTTTCCGCAACCTGAGGACCACTTCTGCGCATGCACACGCAGCAAAACCCGGTAAAATACTTCCAGGTTTGCCGCACGCGCATCCCAAAGTTTACGTAACCAGAGGGTTACGTAAACGGAGGTACGACTGTAACTTCTGTATGTCTGCACAGAACATACAGAACATTTTAAGCAGGCACCAGAAAGAGCACAGCAAAGGCATATGTCTGATATCAATAGGCAGGGAGTTCCAGTTTAGGTGCTACCAAATTAAAAGATCAATTTCTTACAGCTACTGAACAGATATTATGTGGCATCTGTAACCATGACAGTTCCACAGATCAAAGCCATCTTGCCAGGATACAAACAAGCTTATTCCCCCTCATCCATCCCAAGTCTGTATCAAGGAATCAGCCCAGGGCCCACATGGCTTCTCCTGATTCAGAACTTCTGGACAAAGAGAGCTGAGGATCAGCATACAAATCGCACCTGGCCCCCAAAGTCCTAATGGCTGCTCCCAGCAATGAGGATAGAATAGTGCCCTATGATACCCCATATTGTAACCACCAGGGGTGGTCCTTCCATGTTTCAACAACAGTATTTCCAGTTCCTCCTATTCTTTACCTGAGCAGTAAAATCTAGACCACCAACAGGGTTCTCTTGGGCAAAATTTCTTGTTCCATATAACCACCAAGATGAAGCACCAATTCGACTTATACAAAGCCATTCAATATAGTTTGTCATCAACACTGCTATACTATCTAGAAGCATCATGGAAATGGGCAGACCAAGAGTCCCATGAATTTACATAGTTTGATGCATAGTTCATTTCCATAGTTCCCAACCCATTGAGAAAGTATACTATAGACCTGCTACCTCACTTGGACCCCCCATCTCAATGCTAGTGAAAGTCTAGCAGTCTGCAAGAATCCAGAGATATGCCTTCTCTCCCAGATTATTGCGTTTCTGGTGGCTGTAATGGACTTGGCCCTCTCCAATGGCTTTAGAGTTGTAGTGATCATCACTGAATGGGCTGAATGCAGGAATCTTGCTGTCAGCGAACAACTACGGCATTGGGTATGTCCAGTGTCTGCTATATAGGTTTCATGGTTCCATTTTTCACTAAAAGGTAAAGGTACCCCTGCCCGTACGGGCCAGTCTTGACAGACTCTAGGGTTGTGCGCCCATCTCACTCAAGAGGCCGGGGGCCAGCGCTGTCCAGAGACACTTCCGGGTCACGTGGCCAGCGTGACATCGCTGCTCTGGCGAGCCAGAGCCGCACACGGAAACGCCGTTTACCTTCCCGCTAGTAAGCGGTCCCTATTTATCTACTTGCACCCGGGGTGCTTTCGAACTGCTAGGTTGGCAGGCGCTGGGACCGAACAACGGGAGCGCACCCCGCCGCGGGGATTCGAACCGCTGACCTTTCGATCAGCAAGCCCTAGGCGCTGAGGCTTTTACATTCTCAATTCTGGCTCACAGCCTGGCTCTGCATCTTCTATTGCATCAAGATAGTGAACAGCACCCACTCCTCCTTCCTTTGGTGCAAGCAGAGGATACCAGGTTTCTTGTGGGATCTCATCTCACTGTCCCCCGTCCCCCCCGGTTTGCAGTGCAGAATATTTATAAAATAATCCACAGAAAAATACCAGACAATGTAACAAACGTGACAGGAAAGACAGACTGAATTTTTCAGCCCTTTCCCACCCTTACTGGTTCTGGCTGTCCCTTTCTTGTGGTTTTCCTTTGCTCCATCATGGTTGTAGCCTCACGCTTTAGACATTTCTGCAAGATGACACGTAAAGGATTGAATTTTCAGAGTCCCCAAACAGTAGCTCACATCAAGGCAGCTGGAAAAGTGCTCTCCCTCCTGATGCTCTCTTTTTGCCTGACAGAGACCTTGCTTACAATTGGACAGGGTAAAAAAAACACACCCGCGTATGTTATTTTAGTGTGTGTAGCAGTGATACTAATGTAATCCCCTGTGCAGGTTGCCATCCTGGTGTTGGTTAATCCCAAACTCAAGCAGGCGGCTGCCAGGACGTTTCCAAAAACAGAGACTTAACAATTCTTAAGGACATTGACACTGGCCACACAGAGAGCATTGTGTTTAAGTTATTGGTTTGGGGTGTCCCCCCCCCCCATGTTGTTCTGTTGGGCACACAGGTTTCTTATTCCTGTGCTGAAAAATACCAATAATAAGGATTATTTAAGAAAATTCTTAGGGCAAAACTAGAGTGTAGTACCTTTCCCGGGCCTGATAATGCCATCAGCAACATAAGGGATTGATTCTCCTCTTCATGTGACATCTGCCATCTGTCAGTTATGCCCTTCTGCATTTTACACAGGGCAATCTCTATGCAAAATAAGAAATGGACAAAAATCGGACATCAGAAATGGCAATATGCATTTTAACTGTCTGGTACACTGTACACTGCAATGTGAATCCACTAAATTACAATACACATCAAGAGTTTTCACTGCTATATTTGTTGACGGAACAGCAAAAGAAAATTCTTAGCACATTGTATTTATTTACCAATGCAACAATATCTGTGACATCAAAAACTGTTTTGTGAACTACAACTGCTAAATACGTAATTCTCATTGTCGGAGGTTTTGCACATTTCATTTCCCTCTAACCTCACATTTTACAATCTCCACACCCAAAATATTTATATATGTACTTGCCACTCAGGATAACATAACATGCTTAAATGTGTTAGCTTTTAAACCTATTTGTTGTTCTTTTATCTTGTCATATAAAAGTGTTATTATCTCCTGAAGTATGTGCTTTATTATGCCAATAATCAACAAATCTTGGGGGGGAAACCTGTTAATTTTTGCCCTTCCTTCTTTCATCCTTATAAAACTCATAAGCTTTGCCATTGCTGTATATTCCTACATTTAGGGTTCTCACTGTGACATAGTTGTTGTTGGTATATCAGTGTTTCCCACATATTTTGCATACCACAGTCTTGAAGCTATAATCTTATATGGCATTTAATTCCCTCAGGGACCAGTTTGGTTATGTATAGCTTAGTAGATATAACAATAAAAACAAGAAGGTTGAGTTTTTTATTTTAGCACCTATTATTCCAAGATCTGGTGTCCTGTAAATAAATAAGTAAGAACTATCCACACTGCCTTGTAGTTATAAGCAGCAATACACATTCTTAAGATGTCAGCTTTGCTACAAGTGTCAAGTTCAATTAGACAGTTGACTGTTTGCTGCGGATTTTCTGAAAAGGACCTGCATCGTGGCACAGTGGTAGAACATCTGTCCATGCAGAAGGTCCCAGCCTGAATCCTCAGCATCTTCAGATAGGGCTGGAAATGCCCGCCATCTGACATCCTGGGAAGCTGCTCTCTGTCAGCATAGACAGTACTGGGCTGCAGGGGTCAAAGGTTTGACTCTGTACAAGGCTGGTTTCAAGGCACCAGCAGCGCATCTTTTAAGAATACACTGAAAGAGGAAAGGGATTCCTATCAGGGATACAAAGGCTAAATCTATTCCATCATGGGTAGGCAAACTAAGGCCCGGGGCCCGGATCCGGCCCAATAGCCTTCTAAATCTGGCCTGCGGACGGTCTGGGAATCAGCATGTTTTTACATGAGTAGAATGTATGCTTTTATTTAAAATTCATCTCTGGGTTATTTGTGGGGCCTGCCTGGTGTTTTTACATGAGTAGAATGTGTGCTTTTGTTTAAAATGCATCTCTGGATTATTTGTGGTGCATAGGAATTCGTTTTTTTGTCCCCTCCCCCCCTCCCCCCAAAAATAGAGTCTGGTCCCCCACAAGGTCTGAGGGACAGTGGACAGGCCCCCTGCTGAAAAAGTTTGCTGACTACATATCTATTCTATCTGGCAATCTTCATGTGACATGGTATGTATCTCCACAGGCTGGCTGCTTTTTAATATTTGAGATCCTTTATTTCTTAGCTGGCTGCTGACTTTCAGAGTCCGCTTCCTTAGAAAGGTAATGCATAATCCACTGTGCACTGTTCATAAAGACATCTGCTTCAGCTTCCACTCCACTTACAGCATGATTCTCTTCTGGGTACCACAACAGCCTGCAAAGGGAACAACACAAAATTGTATTTTAGAAGTTCCTGTGGACTATGATGAGCGAAGACTCTCATATATAGCTTCTATGTACTCCCTTCAGTCCCATCTCCTTCTTTGTAAGGACACTAAGGCCTGTCTCCATCACAGCCTCATCTCCCTCTGAAGTCTGCCATGACCTGCTCCATCCTCAAAGCCACCTGCTGTCCCCCCTGGATCTTAGGAGAGGATTAGATGCACCATGAAGGACAGGTCTATCAATGGCTATTCATCAGAATAGCTAAATGGAGCCTTCATGTGGAAAGAAACAGACTCAGCATGCTGCAGGTGGAAAGAATGGGTAGGCTATCACTTTTATGTGCTCTCTGTTGACTCGTAGGAACATGTGGTTGGTTGTTATTTATTGGAGTCAGACATTTCTGATCATACTGTGCTCTTATCTACTTTGAATAGTTTGATTTATGTACAACAAGGTCTCAAAACAACATGGAGCTATTGCATTTCCCGTGTGTTCTAAGCACAACACATTTATTACATGCTAGTTTGAATTTTTTGCTCCCCCGCCCACCCTTTAGGTAGGTTGTTATCCACATCCCAAGGGGCAAATGAAGCACAGAAGCAATGCAAGAATTAAATGTTTCATGACTCTAATAAAAGATTCTGTCCTATTCCTATTTGATCCTCAGCTGCAATTACAGTGGTACCTCGGGTTAAGAACTTAATTCGTTCTGGAGGTCCGTTCTTAACCTGAAACTGTTCTTAAACTGAGGTACCACTTTAGCTAATGGGGCCTCCTGCTGCCTCCGTGCCGCCGCCGCACAATTTCTGTTCTCATCCTGAAGCAAAGTTCTTAACCCGAGGTACTATTTCTGGGTTAGTAGAGTCTGTAACCTGAAGCGTCTGTAACCTGAGGTACCACTGTATAGCGATGCAAGAAAAGAGAAATAGTTACCACTAGACTTAGTAAAAGACACTAAATCTTTTTCCATCCATCTGGGGTCAGAGAAATAAGCAGCCACCAAAAAATAGTAAACTGTACCAGTGAAGACTTTATGAAGCTTTTAAGCTTGGGGCATGAGATAGCTTCCTGTGGTGGAAATAATATTTTTTATGAAGTGGCATAATAGGCTAAAAAGTCATAAAAACCAAAACTAAGAGGGTCTGAGTGTAAGCAAGACGACGAGTATCTTCCAGTGCCATTTCTTGATGTTCCTTCCTTGCTTCAAGGGCCATTTCCCCAACTCCTAACACTTTTTCCCTGCAGAGAAAAATCTGGGCGACTGCAGTGGATGCCAGTGGCAAGCTTTCTTATTCATATAACTCCCAAAATGGAGCAACATCCCTGATTCACAAAAGGTTGTGTGACAGGAAGCCCTTCTATACAGTCTGTATCAACACCACTCTCCCAAATAAGAGCCTTGTGGAACTTGGTAGCACATTGATTTACATAGTTTGATGCTCAGTTCATTTGCATAGTTCCCAATGGATTAAAAAGTATGCTGCTGATCTGCTACCATCACACCTGTGCGCTGCATGAACTCAAGAACTTTGGTCAGTCCACCTGTACAGAAGTTTGCAAGGATCTGGAAATATGCTTTCTTCCAAAATCATTGCATTTCTGGTGGCTGCAAGTGACTGGGTTCTAGGTGGGCTCATCTCCAACGGTTTTATAGTTGCAGTGATGGTCACTGAATGGGCTCAATGCAAGAGTCTTGCAACTTGTGAACAACTACTTCTCTCTCTGGGTACGTCCAATATCTTTGCCACTGCCTGTGAGATTGCAGTCATTACTAATTTCTTAATAACCAACTCAAGCAACGGCTTAGTGTTTCAAACATTCTACTTCTTTGCAACCTTTGTCTCATACACCCGATTTTGTTTCACTGCCTGGCTCTGCGTCTTCTATTGCATCAAGATAGTGAACAGCACCCACGCCCTCTTCCTTTGGTGCAAGCTGAGGATATCACAGCTGCTGCCCTGGCTTCTTGTGGGATCCCAAGTCTTTTCGGTTTTTGTTTCCTTGATTACAATCCCACATATTTCTTTTCAGCTCCAGAGCAACATAGCAACCAACACTTCAAATGTGACTCAAGGAAAGAAAGCAACCCAACTTTCTCGTTCTCTGCAAGCCTTTTTTTTAATGACTGCTTCTGGCTGTCCCCTTCTTGTGGTTTTATTGTGCTCCATTGTGATTGTAGCCTCACTCTACACACACGTCTGCAAGATGACCGGTAAAGGAGCCAGTATTCGAAGCCTCCAAACAAAAGCTCATATCAGGGCAGCTGGGACAGTGCTCTCCCTCCTGATCGTTTACATTTTTTTTTATGTGGCACATTCCATAATTGTACTTGAAAATATTGAAAGAATCACCTCTGTTTATTCAGTGTGTCTAACAGTGATCCTAATGTACTCCCCTGCACAGGGTGCCATCCTGCTGTTGGCTAATCCCAAGCTCAAGCAGGCAGCTAGGCAGATGCTTCCAAAAACATAGCCTTAAATTCACAATGAAAAACTAGAAGGTGGGCGTGTGTGTGTGTGTGTGTGTGTGTGTGTTTAGCTACTAATCAAGAAACGTTTTCCAATGCTGAACAAATCTGTTAATTTTTTGCCTCCTCCTTTCACCCTTATGCAATGCCTAAGCTTCCTATTACAGTATATTCCTACATTTATGTCGCCCACTTTGCCACAAACCTTTCCCTACCTATTCTGCATAACACAATCTCGCAGCTACAATGATACATGGCATTAAGACCATGGACTCATTTGTACAAGTTAGTATAAATATAATGGATTCTAAAATCTAAATTGTCGCAGTGTCATTTTTGTCTGTTATATTCTATATCGATGACCAAAACCTCTTTGCTTCATTACACAGATATCATATGAGAATATAACTTTGAATGTTTTCTTTGACTCTTCCCTTCCTTCTCTAAATTAATCCTTACTCAAGTACAGAAGCTTTTGCTTAATTCCCCTTTAGGTAAAGGTAAAGGGACCCCTGACAGTTAAGTCTAGTTATGAATGACTCTGGGGTTGCTGCGCTCATCTTGCTTTACAGGCCGAGGGAGCCGGCGTTTGTCCGCAGACAGTTTGTCCGGGTCATGTGGCCAGCATGACTAAGCCGCTTCTGGCGAAACCAGAGCAGCGCATGGAAACGCCGTTTACCTTTCCGCCGGAGTGGTACCTATTAATCTACTTGCACTTTGACGTGCTTTCGAACTGCTAGGTTGGCAGGAGCAGGGACTGAGCAAAGGGAGCTCACCCCGTCGCGGGGATTCGAACCACCGACCTTCTGAACGGCAAGCCCAAGAGGCTCAGTGGTTTAGACCACTTTGCCTACTATTAAATGTTCCTAAGCGGTACAACCCTAACACTTCTGCTCAACCCTAACAATGAGCTCCTTCCTGGGATACCCAAGGCACTAACTGGTTGTCTTGTACCTGGCCATTTTGCATCTCCTGTCATACAAGTTAGATACAGAAGCTGACCTTTCATTATCTGTCTCTGTGTTGTCAGGTATGACATTGTTGTTGGCATTCCGTCAGTGCCAAGAGGCAATGGAGTATGCCTCTGAGATGAAGACAAACCATTGTGTTAGCAGCACCAAAGTGCAAGCCTGAGCAGTGTGTAGGGAGGTCCTGGGCTGCCCAGACAACAAGACCCTCTCTCAGCCTTGCTGATGTAGTCTAAAGGAATGCAGAGCAATACGTTTGGCACCAGCTTGGCTTCAGGAGTTGCTGGAAGGGGTAGTACCTCTGATGGGGAATACATTGTGCTCCTTCTAGTGTAGTTTGTCCATGTTTGGGCCCCACCCTGCACTCAGCTCTCACTTGTGGCTTCTGGACACTGTCAGCATGCAACTGTGGCCACATCCTGGTAATGGCTTTGAATAGTTGGCTAAACCAGGTGAGGGAAGTCGATGGGTCTCAAACCCTCAGTGAGTTAGGGACTTTCCCTGCATACGAAGACAGTTATCACAACAGACATGGAAAGAAATGATCATCTAGTACTAATCATAGCAGTGTGTCTACCATTAGGGTTGATCTGTCTCCTGACAAACCAAATGTACTCTGAAATATCACCCAACATTTTTTCCAAGGTAAACCGTGCAAATTAGCCCTGCTTCTGAAAAACAGCTGAATCAAACCCAAACACATTACTATCACACATCTCCATATTTAGCATAGATAACTGCATTGATGAGTTGCATCAATGATGCTATTATTGGTTATTATTCCCTGTATAGAAGCAGTAAAATGTAGGCTGGACAAGGTAACTGTTGGGTTGATTTTTATTTCATTTATTGGATTTATATACCACCCTATACCCACAGGTCTCAGGCCTTTGTAGCTGGTTGACTGACTGAACCCAGAATGCTCACTAATGGTTCCTCATCATCCAAAAAAGAAGTGAGCAGTGGGGTGCCACAGGGTTCTGTCCTAGGTCCGCTGTTGTTCAATGTCTTTATAAAAAGATCTAGATGGAGGAATTGAGGGGATGCTCATCAAATTTACAGGTGACACCAAGCTGGGAGGGATAGCTAATGCCACAAAAAGCAAAATTGGGATTCAGTATGACCTTAACTCACTGAAGAACTGGGCTCAAACTAACACAATGAATTTTAGTAGGGACAAATACAAGGTTCTGCAATTAGGCAGGAATACCAGCTGCACACATATAAGATGAGCAACACCTGGCTTGCCAGGAGTACATGTGAAAAGGATCCAGGGGTCTTAGTAGACCACAAGTGTAACATGAGTCAAGAGTGTGACGCAGCAGCAAAAAAAGCTAATGCTCTTCTAGGCTGCATCAGCAGAAGTATGGTGTCCAGATCAAGGGAAGTCAAGAGTACCGCTCTATTATGACTTGGTCAGATCACACCTGAAGTATTGTTTCCAGTTCTGAGCACAATTTAAGAAGGATGTTGACAAGCTGGAACATGTGCAGAGGAGGGCAACCAAGATGATCAGGGGTCCAGAAACTAAGCCTTATTGGGAACAGTTGAGGGAGCTGGGTATGTTTAGCCTAGAAAAGAGGAGACTGAGGGGTGATATGCTAGCCATCTTCAAATATCTCAACAGCTGTCATATGAAAGATGAAGCAAGCTCCCCCTCCCCCACTCCTGCTCCAGAGGGCAGGACTTGAACCAATGGACTCATATAACAAGAAATAAGACAATGACTAAACATTCCAACTCTACAATTAATAAGGCAGTACTATTGTACTAGGTAAGTTCTTTACCAGTTGGAGGTGTGTGGAGTTCCCCAGTAAAGTGGCCATGTTGATGACAGGGCAGCTTTCTGCATAGGCTTTGGGCATCTCTGGGAATCAACCAAATAAGTGGCAACAAAGTCGCCACGAGAACTTTCCAACTCCACAGCTATCTTCCCCAAAATTGCACTGCACAAAACACAGAAGGGCTACTGAGATGTCTATTTCAGCAGAAAAACTAGGAGCTGGTGGGTAACTTCAAATGAACGATTTGTTGCTATAGGCATCTCAACAGCCCTTTTGAGTACCTTGCTAGCAATGTTTATGCCTAGTCGGAATGAGTAAGTAATATGAATGACTAGAAAGAAATTAGCAATCCTATCTATTCATCTGCAGGGCAGTGGGATTATCCTTATGACTGATGTATGAGCTTTAGTTCAGAGCCATTTGATTGGATATTGACCTTCCATATTCACCTATACAAAAAAGAGCAGCTATTCAAAAGTATAGACATGTAGAACCATATTGGTCAAACGAATTGTCTGCATTTCCTTCTATTCTGTTGTTATCTACAGAACAACTGAAGCAGAGAGGTAATGAAAGAATTAGAAGTTTCATAAATCTAAACAAAGGCACTGTCTCAAGCCTGTTTAATCCTCACCAGCAATCACAGGGATGCAAATACAGAAGGGGATATATTTACCACTCTGCTATCTCTGGCACACATCTTTGCATTTTCCTTTCTGTAAACAGCTGCAAACAAATTTAAAGATACTGATGAAAGAAAAACCTATCAGAATTTGACAGATAAACATATCAATTAAAGCAGCAATCAATCCTGTATTGAAGGGTTGGATTAAACAACCCTTTGGGTCCCTTCCAACTCTAAGTTTATTGTTACCAAGTACCTCAGTTCAGCTGGAACTTGTTCTGAGGAATGAGGGTGTCCCTGTGGTAAGTCAGGAAAAACCTCTATGGCAGGGATGTCCAACCAGTAGATAGTGATCTACTGATAGATCCCCGGCTGATCCTGGTAGATCGCGGGATCCTTATCGTGTACAAAAAGACATGGGGCGGGGAGCCAAAAAACTCTGTGCAGTCCTCCCTCCCAAAAAAAAGCTCAACAACTCTGGGGAATTCACCCACCCCACGCATGCTCCTCCTCCCTCCAGTGACAATGGGTAGATCACTGCCATTTTTTTTGTACTGGGAGTAGATCACAATCTCTTGGGAGTTGGAAATGCCTGCTCTATGGTATAAGCCAGTCCTGGTTTCAGCACTTCTCAACCAGAGGCAGTAGTTTGTTGTTGTGGCTGATCTTCTGAAAACCTAGTGTCATGTCTAATGCAAACAATGCTTATACAGTGGTACCTCGGGTTAAGTACTTAATTCGTTCCGGAGGTCCGTTCTTAACCTGAAACTGTTCTTAACCTGAAGCACCACTTTAGCTTATGGGGCCTCCTGCTGCTGCCGCGCTGCCGGAGCACAATTTCTGTTCTTATCCTGAAGCAAAGTTCTTAACCCAAGGTACTATTTTTGGGTTAGCGGAGTCTGTAACCTGAAGCGTATGCAACCTGAAGCGTATGTAACCCGAGATACCACTGTAATACTACTACCACTGATTATTGCCTGGATGTTTCTCAGCCTAGGATCATAACCAAGTGCCTCCTTGCATTTCATGGGAGCTTCAAGCTCATCCCTATTTTCAGCAAAGACAAAAATACCTTGTGAGGATGAGGTTTCTGGGATGGTGATGTCCTCAGAGCTGAGCTTCTGCCCTGTGGCATGACACTTAACCAATATGAATAATAGTGCTTAGCTTTGGGGGGGGGGGGGGGAGGGATTCATGAAAGGGACAGCCAGAACCAGTGGCTGAAAAGAAGAGGGTTCAACCCATGTATTTCCTTGGGCAATGTTTGCAACGTTGGCTTTTGGGTAACTGTAGCTGACTTGGTCCTTTGTGTGCTCATTTGCAATGACTTTATAGTTATAATCACTGAATGGGCTAAACATGGGAGCCTCACAACTAGTTAGCATCTTCCATCCCAAACTATGCCCAAGATCTGTGAGACAGTTTTACTGATTCCAATTTTCATTAATTACTGTATAAAGTGTTTAGGAACCACTTGGAGAATTCACAGTATTTTCTATTTGCACCCTGTCAAATTCTCTCCATTTTGGCTCTGCCTAGCTCTGCATCTTCTGTTGTATCAAGTGAACAATGCCAAATCCTATGCCTGCTTACCCAGAAGAAAATGACCAGAGTAGGGCTTGCTTCTGAGTAAACATGCATACGGTCCCCCCCCCCCCCCGTGCTCTGATGTTTCTGTATGATCAGTTCTTTGCATATTGTTTCTCCTTCACTGTATACCAAATGTCTCTCCCTCAACATTGTGTAAAATTGCATTTTCTGTGTGCTCAAATCACACATTCTTTCTTCAACATTAGTCTACATTTTCTCCTGCCTTATATGAAAGTTATTATCCAAATCCCAAGAGACAACTGAAGCACAGAGGAAATGCAAGAATTAGACTTTTCAGGCATCTAGATGTAGATACTGCCATCTTTCTTTCTTCTTCTACAGCATTTCACATCCATCTTTGGATATGTTGTTGTTTAATCTAGTCATGTCTGACTCTTCGTGATCCCATGGACCAGAGCACGCCAGGCACTCCTGTCTTCCACTGCCTCCCACTGTTTGGTCAGACTCATGTTGGTAGCTTCAAGAACACTGTCCAACCATCTCATCCTCTGTCATCCCCTTCTCCTTGTGCCCTCAATCTTTCCCAACATCAGGGTCTTTTCCAGGGAGTCTTCTCTTCTCATGAGGTGGCCAAAGTATTGGAGCCTCAGCTTCATGATCTGTCCTTCCAGTGAGCACTCAGGGCTGATTTCCTTAAGAATGGAGAAGTTTGATCTTCTTGCAGTCCATGGGACTCTCAAGAGTTTCCTCCAGCACCATAATTCAAAAGCATCAATTATTCAGCGAGCAGCCTTCTTTATGGTCCAGCTCTCACTTCCATACATCACTACTGGGAAAACCATAGCTTTAACTATACGGACCTTTATCGGCAAGGTGATATCTCTGCTTTTTAAGATGCTGTCTAGGTTTGTCATTGCTTTTCTCCCAAGAAGCAGGCATCTTTTAATCTCGTGACTGCGGTCACTATCTGCAGTGATCATGGAACCCAAGAAAGTAAAATCTCTCACTGCCTCCATTTCTTCCCCTTCTATTTGCCAGGAGGTGATGGGACCAGTGGCCATGATCGTTCTTTTTTTGATGTTGAGCTTCAGACCATATTTTGCGCTCTCCTCTTTCACCCTCATTAAAAGGTTCTTTAATGCTTCCTCACTTTCTGCCATCAAGGTTGTGTCATCAGCATATATGAGGTTGTTGATATTTCTTCCGGCAATCTTAATTCCGGCTTGGGATTCATCCAGTCCAGCCTTTCGCATATAACTTAAATAAGGAGGGAGACAATATACAGCCTTGTTGTGCTCTTTTCCCAATTTTGAACCAATCAGTTACCAGTATTCCATATCCAGTTGCTTTTTGCCCCACATAGAGATTTCTCAGGAGACAGATGAGCTGATCAGGCACTCCCATTTCTTTAAGAACTTGCCATAGTTTGCTGTGGTCGACACAGTCAAATGCTTTTGCATAGTCAATGAAGCAAAAGTAGATGTTTTTCTGGAACTGTTTATCTTTCTCCATAATCCAGCACATGTTTGCGATTTGGTCTCCGGTTCCTCTGCCCCTTCGAAATCCAGCTTGCACTTCTGGGAGTTCTCAGTCCACATACTGCTTAAGCCTGCCTTGTAGAATTTTAATCCTTAAACCTGTTCCTCACCTCCACTGATCTTTGGATATACCCCTCTTCAAGTTCTCTCCATCACTTTCTGTTGTTTGCTTCCTGCATCCACATAAGCTCTGCTGTTAGTTTTGGATGGCCCAACCATCACATAGGTCTTTTTATTATTATTATCTTTATTGAGTTTATAAACAAAGAAAATAATAATCAGAAAGAAAATACAAATAGCAAAGGATTTCCCATATAGGAAAAAGGTAGCATTTAAGTTTACAAACTGCTCAAATCTATGTTCCAGTTCAATTAATCGTAGCTACCTACATATAATTTAACATGCCTATATACAGTGGAACAAACAGAAATAAAAAGAAATGTGAACACTTCCGATTAAGTCCATAATACTCTTCCTGCTGTAACCATTAGATCCAAACATCGTCTTCCTACTTATATCCATTATTTAATTTCGTTATTATTGTTTTTTGTATTAATACCATATGTTGTTACTCATTCTTCTAATGTCAGAAAGCCTCTACTATTGCAGTATCCTTGGAGATATTCTCTTGCCATTTTCCATTCCTTGTCTACCTCCTTTTCGGAGGCTCCTCTCACTGGTTCCATTTTTTCCGCTAACATTAGATATTCTACCAGTTTAGCTTGCCATTCTATCTTGGTTGGTGGTGTTTCCCTTTTCCAATTTCTGGCTATTAGATTCCTGGCGGTGGTGATTGCATACATTGACTGCGGTCTTATTTTGTTTTTAATATCAGATGTCATTATGCCTAAAAGAAATATTTCTGGTTTCTTAGAGAACATAGGTGGTCTGTAGGGTCACCATACTAACACTGCTTTAGTCCATTGGCCTGAATCGTCTCTGGCCACATGACCTGCCCACTTTAGCTTCATGGCCTTTTCCATTAGAACCACAACTTTCAGTCTTTTTTGTACCCAATTATTAGTTTTTCTATCTTTTAATGATATTCCTAACATTGTGAGTCCTGTGGCATGTTGTATTATTCTTTAAATTTTCATGTTTCTTTGTGTGTCCAGTTCTTCATAACACATCACAGCTAATATGCACATACAGTGGTACATCGGGTTACAGACACTTCAGGTTACAGACTCCGCTAACCCAGAAATAGTACCTCAGGTTAAGAACTTTGCTTCAGGATGAGAACAGAAATCGTGTGGCGGCAGCGGGAGGCCCCATTAGCTAAAGTGGTACCTCAGGTTAAGAAGAGTTTCAGGTTAAGAACGGACCTCCGGAACGAATTAAGTTCTTAACCTGAGGTACCACTGTATTGAACACTTTAGCTTTTGAGTCTAAATAAATATTTTTATTTTTCATTTGATTCTTTGTTCAGTTATTCCAGCATTTCTTGTAGTTCTTGTCGACTTTTCATTATTACAACACCTGCATATCATAGAAAATTTAGATATCTTCTGTTAACACAGATTCCTTTTTTTTTTTTACCACTGCAGCTTTTAATACACCTTCCAAGGTGAATGTAAATAGCTTAGGTGAGTGTAGTTTAGGTGGTAAGCTAACTTCTTGCCTTAGGCCTCTTTTTAAAGGTACTGGGTGGGTCTTCACATGGAGATGATATGTTGCTGTTGCCTTATTTCCTATTTTCTTGCAATAGCTGGTTATATCTGCTGTCAAATCTGCAGTTTTGTATCCCTCACTGTATAGCCCAGGTTTCGATTGTATTGAAGGCTCTCTTTTTTGGAATAGATGAATCCAGCGTAAACAGGGATATTATATCCATTACATTTCCCTAACAATATTTTCATAGTTAATAGATGATCTGCTGTCACCTTAAGTCTACTTAATCCCCAGCGGCAATTACAGGAATGCAAATAAAGAATAGATATAGTTACCACTGTGCTTTATCAGGGACCCATATTTACATTTCACTTTCGGTAAATAGTTGTAAACATACCTAAGTGCTTTTTAAGCAGGTGTGGTGAATCTCCAGATATTGCTGAATTACACCTCCCATCACCCCTGAACAAAGCTAGTTGGTGGGATCTGTAGCTCAGAAACATCTGGAGGCCATAGGTTTCTCCTTCCTGCACAAAAAAATAAAAAAGCCTATCGTTATCTGAAAGATAAACACATCAATTACCTAGATGTCTATGTACGCCCACCTAAGAATAAGCCCATATAACGTAATAGGATTAACTTCCAAGTAGACATTCAGTGAATGGTGGGTGATAAAAACTGCCAATAAATAAACTGAGTTGGACTGTGTCTGTTGACTCAGTATAAGTATAAGATCTTGGCATGGGCAGCATCCTTGAGCACTGTAAATTTCTTTACTCAGGATGACAAGTATTGAGGCCCTTTGGCAAAAACTAAAAAGAAGAAATGAAAGCACCTGATAGTATTAAAAGCTTGTTTCACATTTTGTGTGTCCTACAGGACAGTGCAGGGTTGAGGTTGATTTAAGCATCAATAGGCATTCAGCATATTCAGTAAGTCAGCTGAGAACTGGTCACCAAAATATATGCTTCTGTAGTTTAACTATACACTACTCCAAATAAGTAGAAATGCTTCTGGTAAAGCTTAAAAAAGTATAAGAGTGTTTTACCATAGGCCTCTGAGCCAGCCTTGCTACTATGACTGTCCCATGCTGGTTTCTAGCTTGCCTTGTCCATTGTGCATCTTATCATGAAGAAGAAACAATATTTCGGGGGAGCGTGTGAGGAGATGAGCAACTAGGAACTAGGAAGGTAAACTGCACTGACAAGGGCTGTACAAGCTTTTGGTTTGGGGCCTGAGAATTTGCTTATGATCTGGGAGCAAATATAAGAATTGGCTGTGAAGTTCCTGGAAACCAAAATGAGGGGGACCTGAGGGTAAGCAAGCCAGCTAACATCTTCCAAATGTGGTTTACAGAGGCGGATTATTCCTTGCTTCAACAGCGGTATTTCCAGCTCCTGTTATTCTTTAAGTGAGCAGTAAAATCTGGGCCATAAAGGGGTTGCCTATGGCTAACTTTCTTATTCACATAAACACCAAATTGAAGCAATAATCCTGATACATACAAAGTTGTGTGACAGGAAGCCCTTCTATATAGTTAGTATCAACACCACTACCCCAGATAAAAGAATTATGGAAATTGGTAGTTTGACACACAGTTCATTTGCATAGTTCCCAATACATTAAAAAGCATGTCGCTGATCTGCTACCACATTTGCACTCTCCATTTGAACTCAACAATTTTGGCTGGCAAACGACTACCTATACAGCAATCTGCAAGAATCCGGAAAAATGCCTTCTTCCCAAATCATTGCCTTTCTGATGGTTGTAATCGACATGGCCCTCTCTGGGTTCATCTCCAATAGCTTTATAACTGCAGTGATGGTTGCTGAATGGGCTAAATGCAGGACCCTTGATGCCAAGGAACAACTTCTTCTGTCCATGGGAACGTCCAGTATCTGTGCCACAGTTTTGATGATTCCAGCAATAATCATTTACTACTTAAAGTTGGAGTTCAACCACATAATGATGAGAATGATTCATGTCTTTGTAAGCTGTGTCATATTCTTCCGATACTGGCTCCTTGCCTGGTTCTGCGTCTTCTATTGCATCAAGATAGTGAACAGCACCCACTCCCTCTTCCTTTGGTGCAAGCTGAGGATATCACACCTGGTGCCCTGGCTTCTTGCAGTATCCCTAGCTGCCTCCTTGCTCTTTTCTGTCTATGCATTTCATAATATCTCAGTGCAACATCAGAACACCACAACAGCCAACGTAACAAACATGACTCAAGGATACTCATGGATAGAAACTGGCAGTTCTTTACAACTCTTCTTTTTAATTACTGGTTCAAGCTGTCCTCTTCTTGTGACTTTACTTTGCTCCATCATGGTTGTAGCCTCGCTCTGCAGACATATCTGCAATATGACAGGTAAAGGAGCCAGTTTCAGGAGCCGCCAAACAGAAGCTCATATCAAGGCAGCTGGGACAGTGCTCTCCTTCCTGATCATTTATGTCGCTTTTTACATAGCACACCTATTGATTGCATTTCGATACTTTGAAAAATCAGAACAGAGATTTGGTTCAATAATGTGTTCAGTGGTGCAGCTGATGTGCCCCTCTGCTCACGGTATCCTCCTGGTGTTTGTTAATCCCAAACTCAAGCAGGCAGCTACCCAGATTCTTTCAGGAGCAAAGCCTTAAAAAATATCACAGGTATCTTAAATGTCATAATTGTCATGTAGTTTGCCCTAGGTTGCTTTTTTTGGTGTGTGTGTTTTTTTAAGGTAAAGAGCTGACACTGAAGGGCATGGGGAAGCTGGACTGGGACTATGGTATGGTGACAGGTGGATTCAATCTTTTGCTTCCCACAGTTTCCAGTCAGCAAGCAAGCAAACCTCAAATTTAATCTGATCCTCAACATTTCATCCACCTTAAAGAGAACTTTATCCTAGCACTGGTTGACTGAATGATTCCATTATTATTATTATTATTATTATTATTATTATTAATTGAATTTATATACCACCCTATACCTGGGGGTCTCAGGGCGGTTCACAGAATAAAATCAAGATATAAAACCACAAAATACCTAATAAAAATAAAACAACAATCCAATAGTGCCCCCCCATCATCCTGTGAATCTTGAACACTTTGTAACGGCATTTTAAACATATAATACTCTATCTTTGAAATGATGCATAGGTAACAACACTGGGTCACTGTTTTGAAACTGTGGTTAATGCAAACTCACAATTGTGGACCTTTAGGTTTTCAGACTATTAGGACATCTACAAATTGTTTTTGAAATACAGGGGCGCCACCAGGTAGCGCGTTGGAAGATGGCCGATAATAACATCTCTCTGACCCATACGAGGTAATTAAGGGGCTGCTATGGGAAGTATGCAGTCTTCCTACCCCCCCAGGAGACGGGGGCGCTGCCTTGCCAGCGGTGTTCACAATGCACCCCCTGATCCGAGAGATGGGGGTGCCGAACACTTGGCACGAGCCCTCGGTGAAGTCAGATCTTCCTGACGCCGATTCCAATTAGCGCATGCTGGTTGCTTCAGCTCGGAATTATAATTGGAAACATATGATTGGAATGAAGCTGAAGCACATACATCAAGTAATGCTCGAGAGATAAGACTGCTGATTAATGGATCTCTGTGACCGGGAGTGACGGGTGGATAAGTAAATCTTCTGATGAATCACCACTAGGAGACTGTATGTTTGGAATGAAGGGGGGGTGGAGGAAAAAACTTTTTTTTTCTTTGCACGATGTGATATTAATAATCCTTCACCCCAGATAGAAATAAGATCGTTGCATTTTTATTAATCACAAGCAGGAATTCAAGAACTGTGTGGGATGGATTATAACAGGAGAGAGGATTGGTGAACGGTGAGAAAGACGAAAACTTTTATGACGCAGTTAAAAAATGGCGTCTTGCCAAGACAGGCTTGCTGGAGAAAGAAGGACAGGGGGAGGAGAATCAGGATCGTTCGAAAGAGAAGGAATGTTGGAACGCAAGCTTGACCTGACAGAGCCTCCTGATTCATTTGATTTATTTGGCAAGCCTGAGAAAAGTAAAGGACAGACCGAAGATTAATTTTTATTTTATTTTATGGAAGTGTTGAACAGAGGCTGTCCCCGAGCGATATGATCTTTGGAGAGTACAAAACCCACACAGAGGATGCCTGTTTTCAATCTGCTTGTGAAAATTATCAGAGATCGCAAAGAAAGGAATATACGATAACAACAAGAAGAGAAAGAAAGTAATAAAGGACTATCTGGATTGAACTGGATAGAAATATCTAATTAAAGCATTAATATAAGTGATGTTTGGACTCGTTCAGAGTTTTGGACTCGTGCGGAGCTTGATGTATGGGTACCCCCAACAAAATTTTAAATTTGGCTGTATAATTTGGAACTAATGTGATTTGGATAATGTCATGTGATTGGCCTGTTAATAAAAATTAATTTTTTTAAAAAAATTGTTTTTGAAATACTGACATTGCAGCAATTGACACATACGAAAAGAAGAAACAGATGAAATGCTTGTATAGTCGTGATAATTCTATGTATTGCTTTGGACTTCTAAAAATCATTTCTTTAGCAAATGCTGTGCCCACCTACTGCATCCTTGTGGTGTTTGCCCTCCTAGGTGTGTGACATCATACTGGGTTCATAAGGAAAGGGTTAACTAATTGTAAAATGACTAACCAATGGGAACCCAAGGGAAGTGAGTTAGTTAGAGTTAGGGTGGTTGAGAAGACAGTCTGGAGTTAGAAGAGACGGACTTCTAGAAGAAACGGAACACAGTCTTTAAAAAAAGACTTCCTCTAAACAGCTATGTCTGAGAAAGAACATACAAGATTTGAAAGTTTGCAACCTACTTTGTAGGCATAATAGTGCAACCGAAAACAAACTATGGTTTCCACTGTGTACTGCAGCCGCCATTTGGAATTTACTTAGGAATGCAACGCATATGCATATCAAGTTTAATAACATAACTAGGCTACGCAACACTTCCACGCTATATAGTACATCCATACTTTGATTTTGCACTTCACTACCTGTTTCTTGTTACAGCATGTCAAGTAAAAAAATGTAAAGTTCCTGAAGTATGTGCCTTATTATACCAATAAAAAACATACATCTTTTTCCAGTTCTGAACAAGTCTCTTAATCATTTCCTTCCCTTCATTAACCCCTATATAACTTGTAAGCTTCCCCATTACTTCCTATTAATAATTTTTCAATTCCCACTCAGTCATGTTTGGCATCCGAGCCTTTCCCCAATATTTTGCATACCATGATTTTGTAGTAAATAAGCATATAAGACAGGGGTGGCCAACCTCTTTGGACCAGTTGAGCACATTTTGAATTTTGAGAGTGCTGAGGGTGCCTGTCACAAAATGGCTGCCACACACGTAACACAAAATTAGTGTGTACAGTCATTGCTGCTCCCCTGTCCACCAGAATACCTCAAATTTATCATGGGAAGTCAGTGCGGAGTTACAAATCAAGAACCCTGTTTTATTCCATGCCAATCCTAAACCAAAGCCTAGGCTGCCATCCTGCACCTACTTACCTGGGAGTTAGCCCCATTAAACACAAGAAGAAATACTTCTGAATAAGACATGTACACCATTGTACTTTAAGCTAACTATACAATTAATTCTAAACGAGTGCCTGTTCTAAACGAGTGCCTGGACAACAGTTCCCGCACCTATAGAAATGTCTTAAGGTTCATTGCAATGTTTTGCATTTGCTATTTGAGGAGGGGATTCTTTAACACCTAGCTTCACTTACTGTGTAGTACTATTTGCAGAAAATAGCATGATCTTAGACAAAATCAACACAGGAAAAATGCATCCTGGTTGATAGGGAAAAAGAGTAGGGCAAATAGTGGAGATTCCAGGCATTCCAAGGACTCCTAGAAAAACAGAGCAGGAAAGGTACAGTAAAAGGGTGAGGGAGACAGCAGATCTTTAGAACCCCAGCAATTCCTGCTGCCTGGTACTCAAACAGTGGTTGTTGATATTTCTTCCAGCAATCTTAATTCCGGCTTGGGATTCATCCAGTCCAGCCTTTCGCATATAACTTAAATAAGGAGGGAGACAATATACAGCCTTGTCGTGCTCTTTTCCCAATTTTGAACTAATCAGTTACCGGTATACCATATCCAGTTGCTTTGTGTCCCACATAGAGATTTTTCAGGAGACAGATGAGCTGATCAGGCACTCCCATTTCTTTAAGAACTTGCCATAGTTTGCTGTGGTCGACACAGTCAAATGCTTTTGCATAGTCAATGAAGCAAAAGTAGATGTTTTTCTGGAACTCTCTAGCTTTCTCCATAATCCAGCACATGTTTGCGATTTGGTCTCCGGTTCCTCTGCCCCTTCGAAATGCAGCCTGCACTTCTGGGTGTTCTCAGTCCACGTACTGCTTAAGCCTGCCTTGTAGAATTTTAATCCTTAAACTTGTTCCTCACCTCCACTGATCTTTGGATATACCCCTCTTCAGGTTCTCTCCATCACTTTCTGTTGTTTGCTTCCTGCATCCACATAAGCTCTGCTGTTAGTTTTGGATGGTCCAACCATCACATAGGTCTTTTTTTAAAAAATTATCTTTATTGAGTTTATAAACAAAGAAAATAATAATCAGAAAGAAAATACAAATAGCAAAGGATTTCCCATAAAGGAAAAAAGTAGCATTTCAGTTTACAAACTGCTCAAATCTACGTTCCAGTTCAATTAATCGTAGCTACCTACATATAATTTAACATGCCTATATACAGTGAAACAAACAGAAATAAAAAGAAATGTGAACACTTCCGATTAAGTCCATAATACTCTTCCTGCTGTAACCATTAGATCCAAACACCGTCTTCCTACTTATATCCATAATTTAATTTCGTTATTATTGTTTTTTGTATTAATACCATATGTTGTTACTCATTCTTCTAATGTCAGAAAGCCTCTACTATTGCAGTATCCTTGGAGATATTCTCTCGCCATTTTCCATTCTTTGTCTACCTCCTTTTCTGAGGCTCCTCTCACTGGTTCCATTTTTTCCGCTAACATTAGATATTCTACCAGTTTTGCTTGCCATTCTGTCTTGGTTGGTGGTGTTTCCCTTTTCCAATTTCTGGCTATTAGATTCCTGGCGGTGGTGATTGCATACATGGACTGTGGTCTTATTTTGTTTTTAATATCAGATGTCATTATGCCTAAAAGAAATATTTCTGGTTTCTTAGAGAACATAGGTGGTCTGTAGGGTCACCATACTAACACTGCTTTATTCCATTGGCCTGAATAGTCTCTGGCCACATGACCTGCCCACTTTAGCTTCATGGCCTTTTCCATTACAACCACAACTTTCAGTCTTTTTTGTACCCAATTATTAGTTTTTCTAACTTTTAATGATATTCCTAACATTGTGAGTCCCGTGGCATGTTGTATTATTCTTTAAATTTTCATGTTTCTTTTTGTGTCCAGTTCTTCATAACACATCACAGCTAATATGCACATACAGTGGTACATCGGGTTACAGACGCTTCGGGTTACAGACTCCGCTAACCCAGAAATAGTACCTCAGGTTAAGAACTTTGCTTCAGGATGAGAACAGAAATCATGTGGCGGCAGTGGGAGGCCCCATTAGCTAAAGTGGTATCTCAGGTTAAGAAGAGTTTCAGGTTAAGAACGGACCTCCGGAACAAATTAAGTTCTTAACCTGAGGTACCACTGTATTGAACACTTTAGCTTTTGAGTCTAAAGAAATATTTTTATTTTTCATTTGATTCTTTGTTCAGTTATTCCAGCATTTCTTGTAGTTCTTGTCAACTTTTCATTATTACAACACCTGCATATCATAGAAAATTTAGATATCTTCTGTTAACACAGATTCCTTTTTTTTTTTTTTACCACTGCAGCTTTTAATACACCTTCCAAGGTGAATGTAAATAGCTTAGGTGAGTGTAGTTTAGGTGGTAAGCTAACTTCTTGCCTTAGGCCTCTTTTTAAAGGTACTGGGTGGGTCTTCACATGGAGATGATATGTTGCTGTTGCCTTATTTACTATTTTCTTGCAATAGCTGGTTATATCTGCTGTCAAATCTGCAGTTTTGTATCACCCACTGTATAGCCCAGGTTTCGATTGTATTGAAGGCTCTCTTTTTTGAAATAGATGAATCCAGCGTAAACAGGGATATTATATCCATTACATTTCCCTAACAATATTTTCATAGTTAATAGATGATCTGCTGTCACCTTAAGTCTACTTAATCCCCAGCGGCAATTACAGGAATGCAAATAAAGAATGGATATAGTTACCACTGTACTTTATCAGGGACCCATATTTACATTTCACTTTCGGTAAATAGTTGTAAACAAACCTAAGTGCTTTTTAAGCAGGTGTGGTGAGCCTCCAGATATTGCTGAGTTACACCTCCCATCACCCCTGAACAAAGCTAGTTGGTGGGATCTGTAGCTCAGAAACATCTGGAGGCTATAGGTTTCTCCTTCCTGCACAAAAGAATAAAAAAAGCCTATCATAATCTGAAAGATAAACACATCAATTACCTAGATGTCTATGTACGCCCACCTAAGAATAAGCCCATATAACGTAATAGGATTAACTTTCAAGTAGACATATTCAGTGAATGGTGGGTGAGAAAAACTGCCAATAAATAAACTGAGTTGGACTGTGTCTGTTGACTCAGTATAAGTATAAGATCTTGGCATGGACAGCATCCTTGGGCACTGTAAATTTCTTTACTCAGGATGACAAGTATTGAGGCCCTTTGGCAAAAACTAAAAAGAAGAAATGAAAGCACCTGATAGTATTAAAAGCTTGTTTCACATTTTGCGTGTCCTACGGGACAGTGCAGGGTTGAGGTTGATCAATAGGCATTCAGCATATTCAGTAAGTCAGCTGAGAACTGGTCACCAAAATATATGCTTCCTTAGTTTAACTATACACTACTCCAACTAAGTAGAAATGCTTCTGGTAAAGCTTAAAAAAGTCCCATGCTGGTTTCTAGCTTGCCTCGTCCATTGTGCATCTTATCATGAAGAAGAAACAATATTTCGGGGGAGCGTGTGAGGAGATGAGCAACTAGGAACTAGGAAGGTAAACTGCACTGACAAGGGCTGTACAAGCTTTTGGTTTGGTTTGGGGCCTGAGAATTTGCTTATGATCTGGGAGCAAATATAAGAATTGGCTGTGAAGTTCCTGGAAACCAAAATGAGGGGGACCTGAGGGTAAGCAAGCCAGCTAACATCTTCCAAATGTGGTTTACGGAGGCGGATTATTCCTTGTTTCAACAGCGGTATTTCCAGCTCCTGTTATTCTTTAAGTGAGCAGTAAAATCTGGGCCACAAAGGGGTTGCCTATGGCTAACTTTCTTATTCACATAAACACCAAATTGAAGCAGCAATCCTGATACATACAAAGTTGTGTGACAGGAAGCCCTTCTATATAGTTAGTATCAACACCACTACCCCAGATAAAAGAATTATGGAAATTGGTAGTTTGACGCACAGTTCATTTGCATAGTTCCCAATGCATTAAAAAGCATGTCGCTGATCTGCTACCACACTTGCATCCTCCATTTGAACTCAACAACTTTGGCTGGCAAACGACTACCTATATAGCAATCTGCAAGAATCCGGAAATATGCCTTCTTCCCAAATCATTGCCTTTCTGGTGGTTGTAATTGACATGGCCCTCTGTGGGTTCATCTCCAATAGCTTTATAACTGCAGTGATGGTTGCTGAATGGGCTAAATGCAGAACCCTCGATGCCAAGGAACAACTTCTTCTGTCCATGGGAACGTCTAGTATCTGTGCCACAGTTTTGATGATTTCACCAATAATCAATTACTACTTAAAGCTGGAGTTCAACCACATAATGATGAGAATGATGAATGCCTTTGCAATCTGTGTCATATTCTTCCGATACTGGCTCCTTGCCTGGTTCTGCGTCTTCTATTGCATCAAGATAGTGAACAGCACCCACTCCCTCTTCCTTTGGTGCAAGCTGAGGATATCACACCTGGTGCCCTGGCTTCTTGCAGTATCTCTAGCTGCCTCCTCGCTCCTTTCTGCCTATGCATTTCATAATCTTTCAGTGCAACATCAGAACACCACAACAGCCAACGTAACAAACATGACTCAAGGATACTCATGGATAGAAAGTGGCAGTTCTTTACAACTCTTCTTTTTAATTACTGGTTCAAGCTGTCCCCTTCTTGTGACTTTACTTTGCTCCATCATGGTTGTAGCCTCGCTCTGCAGACATATCTGCAATATGACAGGTAAAGGAGCCAGTTTCAGGAGCCGCCAAACAGAAGCTCATATCAAGGCAGCTGGGACAGTGCTCTCCTTCCTGATCATTTATGTCGCTTTTTACATGGCACACCTATTGAATGTATTTCGATACTTTGAAAAATCAGAACAGAGATTTGGTTCAATAATGTGTTCAGTGGTGCAGCTAATGTGCCCCTCTGCTCACGGTATCCTCCTGGTATTTGTTAATCCCAAACTCAAGCAGGCAGCTACCCAGATTCTTTCAGGAGCAAAGCTTTAAAAAATATCACAGGTATCTTAAATGTCATAATTGTCATGTAGTTTGCCCTAGGTTGCTTTTTTTGGTGTGTGTGTGTGTTTTTTTAAGGTAAAGAGCTGACACTGAAGGGCATGGGGAAGCTGGACTGGGACTATGGTATGGTGACAGGTGGCTTCAATCTTTTGCTTCCCACAGTTTCCAGTCAGCAAGCAAGCAAACCTCAAATTTAATCTGATCCTCAACATTTCATCCACCTTAAAGAGAACTTTATCCTAGCACTGGTTGACTGAATGATTCTATTATTATTATTATTATTATTATTATTATTATTATTATTAATTGAATTTATATACCACCCTATACCTGGGGGTCTCAGGGCGGTTCACAGAATAAAATCAAGATATAAAACCACAAAATACCTAATAAAAATAAAACAACAATCCAATAGTGCCCCCTGTGAATCTTGAACACTTTGTAACGGCATTTTAAACATATAATACTCTATCTTTGAAATGATGCATAGGTAACAACACTGGGTCACTGTTTTCAAACTGTGGTTAATGCAAACTCACAACTGTGGACCTTTAGGTTTTCAGACTATTAGGACATCTACAAATTGTTTTTGAAATACAGGGGGGCCACCAGGTAGCATGTTGGAAGATGGCCGACAATAACATCTCTCTGACCCATACGAGGTAATTAAGGGGCTGCTATGGGAAGTATGCAGTCTTCCTACCCCCCCCCCCCAGGAGATGGGGGCACTGTCTTGCCAGCGGTGTTCACAATGCACCCCCTGATCCGAGAGATGGGGGTGCTGAACACTTGGCACGAGCCCTCGGTGAAGTCAGATCTTCCTGACGCCGATTCCAATTAGCGTGTGCTGGTTGCTTCAGCTCGGAATTATAATTGGAAACATACGATTGGAATGAAGCTGAAGCATATACATCAAGTAATGCTCGAGAGATAAGACTGCTTATTAATGGATCTCTGTGACCGGGAGTGACGGATGGATAAGTAAATCTTCTGATGAATCACCACTAGGAGACTGTATGTTTGGAATGAAGGGGGGGGGGGTGGAGGAAAAAACTTTTTTTTCTTTGCACGATGTGATATTAATAACCCTTCACCCCAGATAGAAATAAGATCGTTGTGTTTTTATTAATCACAAGCAGGAATTCAAGAACTGTGTGGGATGGATTATAACAGGAGAGAGGATTGGTGAACGGTGAGAAAGACGAAAACTTTTATGACGCAGTTAAAAAATGGCGTCTCGCCAAGACAGGCTTGCTGGAGAAAGAAGGACAGGGGGAGGAGAATCAGGATCGTTCGAAAGAGAAGGAATGTTGGAACGCAAGCTTGACCTGACAGAGCCTCCTGATTCATTTGATTTATTTGGCAAGCCTGAGAAAAGTAAAGGACAGACCGAAGATTAATTTTTATTTTATTTTATGGAAGTGTTGAACAGAGGCTGTCCCCGAGCGATATGATCTTTGGAGAGTACAAAACCCACACAGAGGATGCCTGTTTTCAATCTGCTTGTGAAAATTATCAGAGATCGCAAAGAAAGGAATATACGATAACAACAAGAAGAGAAAGAAAGTAATAAAGGACTATCTGGATTGAACTGGATAGAAATATCTAATTAAAGCATTAATATAAGTGATGTTTGGACTCGTTCAGAGTTTTGGACTTGTGTGGAGCTTGATGTATGGGTACCCCCAACAAAATTTAAAATTTAGCTGTATAATTTGGAACTAATGTGATTTGGATAATGTGATGTGATTGGCCTGTTAATAAAAATTAATTTTTTTAAAAAAATTGTTTTTGAAATACTGACATTGCAGCAATTGACACATATGAAAAGAAGAAACAGATGAAATGCTTGTATAGTCGTGATAATTCTATGTATTGCTTTGGACTTCTAAAAATCATTTCTTTAGCAAATGCTGTGCCCACCTACTGCATCCTTGTGGTGTTTGCCCTCCTAGGTGTGTGACATCATACTGGGTTCATAAGGAAAGGGTTAACTAATTGTAAAATGACTAACCAATGGGAACCCAAGGGAAGTGAGTTAGTTAGAGTTAGGGTGGTTGAGAAGACAGTCTGGAGTTAGAAGAGACGGACTTCTAGAAGAAACGGAACACAGTCTTTAAAAAAAGACTTCCTCTAAACAGCTATGTCTGAGAAAGAACATACAAGATTTGAAAGTTTGCAACCTACTTTGTAGGCATAATAGTGCAACCGAAAACAAACTATGGTTTCCACTGTGTACTGCAGCCGCCATTTGGAATTTACTTAGGAATGCAACGCATATGCATATCAAGTTTAATAACATAACTAGGCTACGCAACACTTCCACGCTATATAGTACATCCATACTTTGATTTTGCACTTCACTACCTGTTTCTTGTTACAGCATGTCAAGTAAAAAAATGTAAAGTTCCTGAAGTATGTGCCTTATTATACCAATAAAAAACATACATCTTTTTCCAGTTCTGAACAAGTCTCTTAATCATTTCCTTCCCTTCATTAACCCCTATATAACTTGTAAGCTTCCCCATTACTTCCTATTAATAAATTTTCAATTCCCACTCAGTCATGTTTGGCATCCGAGCCTTTCCCCAATATTTTGCATACCATGATTTTGTAGTAAATAAGCATATAAGACAGATGTTGCCAACCTCTTTGGACCAGTTGAGCACATTTTGAATTTTGAGAGTGCTGAGGGTGCCTGTCACAAAATGGCTGCCACACACGTAACACAAAATTAGTGTGTACAGTCATTGCTGCTCCCCTGTCCACCAGAATACCTCAAATTTATCATGGGAAGTCAGTGCGGAGTTACAGATCAAGAACCCTGTTTTATTCCATGCCAATCCTAAACCAAAGCCTAGGCTGCCATCCTGCACCTACTTACCTGGGAGTTAGCCCCAGGTAACACAAGGAGAAATACTTCTGAATAAGACATGTACACCATTGTACTTTAAGCTAACTATACAATTAATTCTAAACGAGTGCCTGGACAACAGTTCCCGCACCTACAGAAATGTCTTAGGGTTCATTGCAATGTTTTGCATTTGCTATTTGAGGAGGGGATTCTTTAACACCTAGCTTCACTTACTGTGTAGTACTATTTGCAGAAAATAACATGATCTTAGACAAAATCAACACAGGAAAAATGCATCCTGGTTGATAGGGAAAAAGAGTAGGGCAAATAGTGGAGATTCCAGGCATTCCAAGGACTCCTAGAAAAACAGAGCAGGAAAGGTACACTAAAAGGGTGAGGGAGACAGCAGATCTTTAGAACCCCAGCAATTCCTGCTGCCTGGGGCTCAAACAACTCACTTATCAATCATAACTCTAACTTCAATAATTAGAAACAATGACAAGCAGGAGAAGCCAGCCTCACTCATTTTACAGAAATCATTTAGAAGGGTACCTCCCCAGTTTGCTCCATAACTTCTTTCTAGGAGGGTTAGAGACATTCATTTTTTAAAAAAGAAGAAGCTCAGAGTCTGGGGACCTTGCTTGTAAGCACCAGTTACAGTCTTTGCAGGCACCATGGTTCCTGTGGGCAGTGGGCTGGCAACCCCACTATATGAAATCAATTCCTTTAGCTGTACATGGCCTTTTTTACAGGTTAGCAAAAACAGAACAGATTATAAAATGTAGTTTCATCCAAGTCCCACCCCCGCCTTATACTGTTATTTATGACCAAAATGTCTCCACACAGCTACCATATAGAAAAGTAACTCTGAAATGTTTTCTTTTATCCTTCCATATCTTCTCTCAGTTCAGTCCTTACTTCCCTTTGGTATTGATGCCTTGCAACCCAGCCACAGATATTTATTGCTGAAGTCCTCCATAATGTGCTTCTAGCACTAACAGATTATCTTGTACCTGTCCATTTAGCCTCTTTTGTAATGCAAGTTAGATGCTGAAGCTAGTCTTTCCAGATACAGAGTTGTTCAACTTTAGATCTGTTACATATTGCATCATTTTCCTGATACTACAATTTTGAAAGAAACTATGCCACACAGACATGCAAAAAATGATCTTAAGGAGCATCCAAAGTATGGACAATTGCTTAACTGAGTGAAAACTGATCAAAGTAGCAATAATATAGTGTACCTAGTACGCTTTGCATAGAGGGAATTTCTTCCCTTTGACTGAAAGGGTAGATACTGAAGAACCAGCACCATCTACTGGTTAGCTTGCTGCTTCTCCTGATAAGAAGCCTCATTTAGGCAGGACACAATGGGCAAAAGGAGGAAAGGATGGCATAGCTCAGGAGTCACCAACCTTTTTGGTCCTCTGGGAACATTGGGAATTATGAGAGAATGCCATCAGCACCACCCCCTCCAGTTGTTCTTTTCTACTTGTCACCTTCTCAAATCATTTCCCCTCACAACAGATGCACGGACACACACAGAGAGAGACTTCGCTTTCCTATGGGGTCTGGGTAAAAATCAGATCCAGTAGAATTAAAGCTGATCCTCTAGACTTCCCAGGATGATCTGTGCCTTGGATCCGTGGTTTTGTGCCATGGCAGGACTGGAAAGTTCCAGAGCTGTCATTTTCATGGTTCAATCAATGCAGACATACACAATGATGCTGGTGATGCTTAATTATATTATAAATTATGTCATTTCAAGAGGGTCAATTTTACTGTATTCAACTTGAAAATACATGTGTGTGCCTTTGCTCTCTGGCACTTAATTCTCTTTCTCTACTGACTCCTGCAGCACCCAATTTTCACCTCTCTGCCTCCTTCCTCCACCTGCTACCAGTTGCTCCACTGTCCTCCTCCTAGACTCCCAAATTGCTTTCTTTCCTCTCCTCTTAGTTATTCTGCTTACCATTCAGCCACTCAGGTACTGACCTGAGTCTAAGCATATACAGGAGGAAGTGAGAAGCATTACTCTTCTAGCTTCCCCATTCAATTCCATGCACTTTTCCAGAAGGGTGTGAAGGTAATCACTCTCACCACCTCAAGATGAATGGGGCAGCAAACCGAGGAAGGGCTCAGAAGCTTCATGAACATCAAGTGGAAGTGACTGAGGGTGTTATTCCACCAACAGCCACCAAGCCAGTGATCCCAAGCGTACTGTAGTCAAATATAGAGAAACCTTAATTCCCTGGTGTGTTCACTCTCCATATTTAAGAGAAGGCCTTGGCCAAACATAAGGAACAACACTGAGGAGAAACCAGAGCAGTTATGCATATGCAATGTGAAAAGCTTGGAAGAAGGGTCCTGGCATGTTTTGGGAACAGAAGGATTGCACAAGGAACACACACACTCCTCAAAGTACGCATGCTCTCAGATTTGGATTAGTTTTGCGAGAGACTTGTGTTCTACAAACACTGATTGTTTCAATACATTCTGGAAAAGAGAATAGCTCAGCTACCGGGCATGGGATTCCATTCAAGCAAAAGTGTGAAGATTGCTAACCCAAATATGTGGAAGGCAAAGGATGAGAACTCACTGCACAGGGATACCTCTGGCTCGCAGCACATGGTAATATTCCAGAGCTTGGTACGGAGACACTCGCCGGTCCTTGGCACCCACATACATCAGTAATGGTGTGTGCACCTGTAGGAGAAGGAGTGTGTGACTAACAAAAACAAGGCCCTGCTTCTTGCCTGGAGCCAAGTACCAAAATCTGCCTTTTCACTAAAGTAAAAAATAAAAATGCTGTGACAAGAAAATTGGAACCCTGCAACTATATAGACCATGCAAATGAAGCCAGTGGAACCTAGATGCCTATTTGGCTTCTGCTATTTATAGATATAGTCAAGGGCATCCCTGTTGCCATTAAGGACAATGAGAATATGCACACACACTCCAGAAATCCTATTTAGCTTTTCTTCTGGCTGCTCAAATATCAGGAAGCATTTTTCATGTACAGTCAAGTCTGTCTTCAGCCATAAGGGTTCTCAGGATGCTGAATTCCATACTGCAAATGCAAATTAAGCAGCAGTTCAGTTTTGGTGCCAAACTGGGGCAATGCACAGAGCCCTACATATGGCACAAAGGGTGGGCTGGGGGACGACCCAACAAAAAATGGCACCTCCTTAGAGGGACACATACTACATCCAATGAACAGTTCTACTAACTGTCTCTTACCTTTGCAGCATGAATTATAGGGGAGCAGAGCAGCATGGCAGTCAGGTCTTCCTCAGTAGGAATCCTCTCAAAGCAGTATGGCAGACCTAGCACTGCATACCTCCTATGGAAACGATGCAGTCCGTTAGCATCATGCCCTCAATCCTCAGCTCTACCAAAGAGCCAAACAAAAAACTATTTTCAGATAGCTGTACAAGTGGCCTTGTTGAGTGGGGCAATGGGGTCAGAGAAGAAGAGAGGGTGAATGCAACCTGAATAGTGAGGATTAGGGAGATTGGCTCAAACTGACACAGGAAGGGGACATGGCAGAGAGATGGGTGAATGAAAATGGCTTGGGCAAGGCAGAAAAAAATGAAGAAGTTCCTTACCAGTCTGGGATGTCAGAGGTCCCCAGTAGAGTGGCCATGTTGATGACAGGGCTTCTGACTACACAGGCTTTGTACATCTCTGGGTATCGGGCAATCAAATGGCAGCAGACAAAGCCACCATGAGACCCTCCCAGCAAAGCAATTCTGTCTGGGTCCAGAGGTTCCGTCCGTAATGCCAATTTCACTGCCAGCTGCCAGAGCCAAAATAAGTCGAAGTCAGGTATGTTTGCAGGGACTGGTGCAAGCCTCTTTCCAAAAAGGCTCAACCAACAGGGGTGGGATAGGCAGCCCTCAATCCTGAGCCTTTAGCCTATCATATCTACTCTCACATGTGATTCCCCGGCCCCAGCTGACCTCATCCCCCAAAGCTCAGTGAAGATCAACTGACTGCACAAGGCAGAGGGTGTCTTCTTGAGGGATGATGGCAGAGAAATGTCTACAGATTTCTCTGCATGGAGCTGTCCCATTAGCGCCCCTGGGCTCAAGGTCCAGGAGTTCTGCTGTTCAAAAACATATCTCACACTTGACCAAGAAGATCTATGCCATCAGTCAAGCTGGCAGGTATGGCTTTGCCATGATCTCTCACAAGCTGCTGAGATGAAAGGAAGAAGGGGGTTGAACAGAAGGAACAGTCTTCATGTGTGCAGAGCCTATAGATAATTTTAGGTGGGCTTTGCGATTACCTCTCCTTCCCACCCCATAGCATGGTGCACTGTGAGCCCATTCAATGACTCTGCCACTATGCGCTGAACTCCTTACCCCTCAGCCTTCAATAAGCTGCAGCAGCCCATGGTGTTGGGAAGCCAAGACAGCGACAGAGCCCCACCAATGCAGCCCCACCAGCTGCTAAAGGGGAAATGGGTTGCCTGCTATTATAAGCAGGGCAAACTGATACTCAGTGCCATTATCATCCTTTGTTCTTTTATCGTCAAAGCTTGGCCTTACCCTAGGGAATGGGGAAAGAAAGGAAAGGGGCTGACCTGTGTGTCCTCCACATCTTGCACTCCCACATGGGAGATTAGAGACTCAATGCTGGCTTGCCCAAAGCCCAGGGAACCTCTGTAATTTACTGTCCAGAAAAAAGGCAAAGCAAAGTGTGAGTTGTTATGTCCTCAAGGGACATTCAGGGCTTTCCTGCTCCCCTGAGGTGTGCTTGGCACAGGGAACATGCAGCGCAGGGAACACTTATGTTTGAATATGAAGTGTTACAAACCACATGCAAGACAATATTCTGCTTTCAATTTCCTATGGCACAATTACTGGATATTGTTGGTCCAGTTTAGACATAATGTTGCCATTACAATAAACGGATTTGTTGGAATGGAAACAAGCACTCACCTCAAGTGCTTCTCTACTCCTGGCACGTCTGGCTTGAGAGCGGATTTCCTGGTTTCCAGGTAAATCACAGTTCGCCACAATATTTGAAGCAGGAAACTGGATTAAGTGCTGCCTAGAAACTGAACTGCAAGCCACTGCCTGGGTTGCAGAGTACATAAAATTCTGCCTCTGCATACCCTTAGCTTTAGGTCAAATGAGGCTCCATTGTCTTCTCACACACATAGAACCCCTTCAGGGCCATTTGACAGGGAATTTCTTGTTCTGTTTCCCAACTTCTGCTAGGACACACCAAGACAATCTCACCCTCTTTTGGTCACAATGCATACTAAACTTGCTGAGGTATTTCTCATGCAGAGTCATTTCTCAAGGAGTAAGAATGAATCAGAAAACGGCTTGTTTAACTCAGCTCTGCAGACCTGGAAATAACTTCCTGGCTTGTTCATGGCATTTTTTCTCAAGGGGGGCAGGTGGGAGGGCTGAGAGGAAACTGGAAATCTGAGGACATCCTTCAAGAAGTCAAATGGCTATTCTTTTTCAGCAAGGCATCCTTCTTGCTGTACACTGTACACTGGATTGTTAGACACACAGTAAAATGCATGTGCTGACTCTCTTGCCAAGCCCTCAGGAGCAGCAGCAAGGAGTGTATGTGGGTTTGGGAGACAGGGGTCTTCTGGCACTCACCCATGAGAACAGCAAAACCCAACTGGCAGAGACTTGCCATTTTAGGACGCCAACAAGCATCAAAGACAGCATGCGGGCCACCTGGAAACAGAATGTCAGCTTTAAAAGACATCTCCCAATTTGGGGAAAGAGTTCAGAGAAGTCAAGGCACCACCAATCTGTCATATACCCCCTTCACAATCAGCAGCTGAGAAGTTTGTGTTCAGGAAATAAGAAAATAGGCAACAGGTTGGAAATGCCCTCTTTACATTTCAGAATTCAGTCTTAAGATTTCTGCTCTCATAGGGAAAAATGTAAAATGATCACCTTAGATAGGGTCCTAACAGAACGACGAGAAGGAAGCAAAGAAGGATGGGGCCAGCTGACAGGGCAGGCAGCAGAAAAGAGCTGTGGTGACTTACCATGTGAAGAAACAATAAGGGGAAATGTATTTTCTCCTCGTTTGTTCCCCCGAGGAGTCAGCAACAGGGCTTCAAATGCCTGGCCAGCTGCAAAGAAGACCACACGTTAGCTATTTGCTGCTGAGTGCCATTTTTCAAACTTCACTACCCTGGGGGAGTCAACCTGCAACCCCAGGGCTTGACAGGCACCCCTCCTCCTCCACCTAGCACCTCCTTCTGCTCAGGGCCCCAAATGCAAAAGAAGGCCTTAAGACAGGCACCCCCAAACTCGGCCCTCCAGATGTTTTGGAACAACAACTCATCCCTAGCTAGCAGGACCAGTGGTCAGGGATGATGGGAACTGTAGTCCCAAAACATCTGGAGGGCCAAGTTTGGGGGTGCCTGCCTTAAGACTTTAACTTATGTTACGAAGGACCATCAGTGCAATGTCATTCCCAATTTTCCTCTGCAGCTCAAACATTACAGTGACACTATGGATGAAGAATCCAGGCTACCCAATGCTGAACTCTTTCATTCCATTCATCCTATTTAACTCTGTTTGGGCTGTCCCAGCACTCAGGGCAAGGTGATGAATCTATCCCCAATTTCTACACCAAGCTCATATTACTCTTTAGTTAGATTTTTTTAAAAAAACAACACACCAAATGAATTAATGAAGAATGCACCTCACCTATGCAGGAGCCCTGACCATTCCCATAAGCCAGGCTGTCCCCCTACAAACTGTACTTATGCCAGACAGCCAAACCTAGTCCCACTTAAGACAAACTTACTGCATAGTACAGAGTAAAGCACAACCAACAGTGCATGTGAGAGAGTGAGTCAAGTACCTGGCCTGAGGCTCCCTGTTCCTGCATCCTTACTGTACTGGTTGTTCTCAGTCACAGGAGGATGTACTGTGAGAATCTTCCATTCCATATCTGGCAGTTCAGAGGCTTCCTCCACACTCGTCCACTGCAGTTCCAGCTCACATCCTGCAGGGGGGAGCACTCCTACCTTCTGCGAAGCAGGTATAATAGTTTGTTACTTAACCTGAAGGACCAAACAGTGTGCTGCACAAGATCTCTTAGCGCTGCAAGTAGCCTATATAGCACTAGCTTTGTCCTCAAATATCTATCTTTGATGGAGTATGCATTTGTTGCAATCCACAAGGGAATTTACACAACTGTTTGTTTCACTAAGGATGTATTCAACTAGCATGCCAAACCATGGTTTGTAAGTGCAAATCATGGCTTGCTTTATGGCTGAACTTATATTATTTCAAAAGTCAGTGTTTGTGATAAGCTGCCAAACCAAGATATCAAACCGTAGTTTGCTGTGTTATGTCAGAATTCATAAACTTCAATTATGGATGTTGCTCCACTGTACATCTGGAGTCAATTGTTTCAAGGAGAAATGAGTGCTGAGCAAAAGGAAAACTAAAGCAAACAAGCAGCTCAAAACCATGGTTTGCCTATGGTGTCTTAACTACAATTAGCACAAACCATGGATGAGCTTTTATTCCAAGCACAAGGTTGATGGGCTCCAGGGCTTAGGCTGAGATTTCTTTCTGAAGGTATTCGCAAGATGACATTGCTTACTGTTTCGGTGTTGCTATATACAGTGACCACATTAAAATGTAATGCTAAACCATAATTTGTATTAGCCACAATTTGTTCAACAACCCACATATCATCTCACATACGAGCAAATAATCCACAGCTTTTTAAAGCTTGGTTTGTTTTCTGGCTGTTCTCTCAATTCCTCTGTAGCCTGTTGAGCATATGGGTGAAGTGGCCAAATAAACCATAGTTAAGTAAGGCTGATGAATTTGGACATAGCACCAACCACAGATAAAACAAACCATTACTCATAAGCCAGAAATAAACCTTGGTTTCACACTGATTTGCTGCTAGCAAACAAACCATGGCTCAGTGTGAACTAGGCCAATTTGAAAATCAGGAATGGGAAATCTATGACCCTCCATATGTTGTTGGAGTACAAATCCCAGCATCCCTGATAACTGGCCATGCTGACTGGGGCTGATGGGAGTTGGAGTCCAACAAGATCTGGAGGGCTACAGAGGCATATCTGTGGTTTGAACAAAGCTAAATAGTCACACTAAAGAAACATTCACATTGGGATTTTTGGCTACAGCCTTGCTAAAAATTCACATACAAGCATTATGAAAAGAGCACAGCATGAAAGCTCACTCCGGCCCCTGTCAATTTTATCAGGTTCCCCTAGAAACAATGGGGAGAGGATTGGAGGGTGAAGCAACCCACACCTTGACCTGCAAGGTAAGTTTCTTACCAGGCTTGGAGGGCAATTGGGAGATGAGCAGCTCACCACCAGGAGGTCCTGCTGAATTCCTAGCAGGGTCCAGCTACCTTCTGGAGTGCCTGGGACGGGTTACAGAGAATACTGCTTAGGAGTTATTGGGGCTGTCAGTGACTCAACAGATCAGCTATGACTTGGGAAGGAGGGGAGAAGGAGGGGTACCTGGCTTTGAGAGAAAACGTCTCCCTGCTACACTGCTCTTTAAGGGGGAGAAAGAGAATAGAGTGGGTAGGTAGGTAGGCAAATCTGAAAAACTGTAGTATAAACACCGACAACTGGTGAACAGTGGCCTGTGAGTGCTCCATTTGAAGAACAGCCTTTACCAAAGGTGTCATGGGCTTTGAAGACACTTGAGCTCAGGACGAAAGGGAGAAACATGCTAAGAGGAAGGCATGTTTGGCAAACTCTCACCATGATCAACTCCTGCCCAGAAACCTATGTCCCCACTGCGGTAGGACGTGTGGATCCAGAATTAGGCTCCACAATCACTTACAGACTCACTGTTAAAACAATGTTCATTGAAAACAATCTTACTCGGCTACAAGTGATCGCCAAAGAAGAAGAAGAAAAGGAGGACGGTGCTCTTTCCCTGGAGAAGGGGTGGGCATAATCCTCAAAAATGAAATAAAATTAAGATATTAAAATGCAAATGTTCACATAGGGAAGGCGGAAAGAGGAGAACTGGTTTTATTGATGAGATTAGATGAAGCAGTTGCATACCCAAGTAATACTGGGGAGCAAGGAGCAGCTACTAACATCTAACAGGAACCATGTTCTGAATGGAACAAGTGATGAAAGGCCCAACTCTCCGAAAGAGTCTCCTGGGAGCTGAAGCATAAAGCAAAGAAGCCTAGTCATAGGATCACAGAATTCCTTCTCATTCTGAACAGCATAGAAGGATCTGCCAGAGCTTTTTACTGATGTATCTCAGGGGCACATTCATATCCAATCTCAGTGGGACCCCACATTGGGATCATAATCTCAATGGAAAACATCTCGGTGCCACACGATTAATGGGTTACAACTACAGATGTAACGCAATGCTGGTTGCCTCATAGGAGAACAAGCAAGCAAGCAACACTCAGGAGGCTTTTTGGCCCCAGCAAGGAAGGATGTGAAATGTAGCTGAGGCCAGTTCTATACACATATAGAAAATATGTACATAGTGAACAGAAGTAGTAGCCTAGCACCAATATTCTAGCGTCATTTGCCTCAAAAAAAAAAGACCCCCTATAAAGCAAGGGAACTAGATCTGGCACGGATTAGTAGTGGCTGCCTCTTGTGGAGAATGTAAGCCAGCATACAGGAAGTGGAAGAGCTTGGCTGTAGCCTTCTAGCCCCTTCCTTTTCCCTGAGATCTCGGAAATGGGCAGAAACACAGGATATGGAAGACTTCTCAATTAATGTGCCTGGTCTTTGGGACAGATCTCAGCAAACACAATACGGCCCCTGGACTTTGCAAGCTAAGATTTGATTGTACCTTCTGTAACAGCCTTCACACTCCCCAGCTCAGTATCCACAACCAGCAGCTCCTGCAAGAGATAATAAAGGAAGGAAAGTGAGGGCTGGGAAAGCGACTGCTCTGTTACAAGAGCCCATGGAAACTTAATAATGGAAAAAAAGCTTTTTCTCACTTTCCTCCCCCCACTCATACATAATCTCAGAGAATATTTCCTGCTTGGCAGTGGGTTGGACTCGATGACCCTTGTGGTCTCTTCCAACTCTATGATTCTATGATTCTATTTTTGGAACACTGGCCACCTACCACGAAGGCTCCTGTCAGTGGGTGTGCAAGAACCCTTCAAATAACTATGTGTTAACCCAGTCACCAAAGGCAGGGATACGTGATCAAACTTTGCACTAACTAGCAAGGTCCTAAAGCCAGTTCTGTATCCCCAGTTCTGTATCCCGATGGAGAGTCAAAGCACAGAGAACAAGAAAGGCAGAGAACATCCTTCTGAGGCAGGAACGACACAGATTGGAACCACAGTATGTCCAAAGTCTATTGTGTAATCCTGGGGGGAAATGTGCTGTAGCCACTTAAAGAAATGTAACACTCCAAATAGTGTTAATTCCAACTTCCATCAGCCCCAGCTAGTATGGCTTGGTTCTCGAACTCAATCCATTCCAGAAGTCCATTCGACTCCTGAAACCATTTGAGAACCAAGGCACAGCTTCCGATTGGCTGCAGGAGCTTCCTGCACTCAAGTGGAATTAGTGTCGGATGTTCAGCTTCTGAAAAACATTCAAAAACCGGAATACTTACTTCCGGGTTTTCGGTGTCCGGGAGCCGATTTGCTCGTCAACTAAGCCGTTTGAGAACCAAGCTATGACTGTATTCAGGGATGATGTGAGTCCAGCAGCATCTGGAGGACACAACTTTTGCTGCCTCTGAAGTAATCCAAGACTAGAGAAAGACTAGGGGCTCAGTTCCTAGGTAAGGCAGGGAAGGAACTGGGGAGGACGCTCAGGAACTGGCAAATTAGTTCCAAGTTTGATCCCATGCTCCTGTCTGTCTAAGGCAGTGAGGGAAGTAAAGCCACTGCTGCCTTGAGGCCTCCTGTATGCCAGCCAGCTTCTCAATCACAGTTTCTTCATCTCTGATTTCCAACAGATACCTTTTACACCCTTATGAGCCTTTTCAGGTTCAGTACCCATGGTTCACGTTCCCCAGCTGTAATTAAAGCTTGGCTCTTACATTTCTGAAATGTGTATCTGAGTGGCAAAAGTGCTTTATTAGGACATGGAGAAGCCAAGATCAAATCCCTGTTTAAATACAAAGCTCACTGAGCAGGTCACGACAATATTGAAACCCAACCAGCATCATAGGGATTGTTGTGAGTCTTAAAGCTCTGTTCTGAGGTTATTGGTGGAAGACAAATATATGAAAACACACACACACACACACACACACACACTTTCTCTGAAGCCAATTGTTTTGCATTCACACTACATAAACCTGAACATCTTCCTATACATCCTGCAAATTCTCAGGACTGGTGGAAAGCATTTGCATACATTCACACCCCGAAGTCTTCCGTTCTGGTCTCAGCATACCTTTCTACTCCTTTGAGGAGTGCTAAGCAGGACTCTATGGTTGTCAGCAGCCCAACAAAGCAGAGGCAGTGCCCCTGAGTAAATCCCAAAAAACCCTGAAAAGGGAGAAAATGGTTAAAGTAAAACATGGCTGAAGTCTGGAGCTTTGGAGAAATGTTGGAGAACAGCATCAAACAGATATTATAAAAAGACAGTGCGTGGAATACGGTGTATATGGAGGCATATGGCTGACTGCAGGACTCTCCATTTTTGGGTAACAAAAGCAAGCCTTAGCATTCTTTTTGTATGTGGTAGCAGGAGCTGGGTAGTAGGACATGTATGAACTAAAGAGGCAAGGCGATAAAAAAGCAACTCTAATTTTGCATGCTCTGTCTCTGAAATTGAGACTTACCAGATGTGGCAGTCCTGACTACGTCCACCACTGTAGATGTGAGCTTAGTTTGCCAATTGAGCTAAGCAGGAGGGGGAAAAATCAGGTAATGAATACAAAGCAGCAAACTTCACACTCCTCCTCCACTGCATCCCACAGACCAGTTGCTCTGCATCTTTTCAGTAGTCGATTCCAAGCTAATTTCCCTTCCAGCATCTTTCAATAAATGCTAAATTCTACAATGTTTTAATTCTGCAATCAGAATTAGTTGCATTTAAGAACTATATCATTTTAACTTTTTATAATAAGGCCATGTTGAACTCAGCTTTTCTACTCTCTAAATGCTTGTTGTTGTTGTTGCATACTCATTTCAAATTCCACAGTTCCTTTGCTATTATGACTTGCCTGCACCCACAGTCCCTTCTCTTCCAAGCAACTACCTACCAGAAGTGCCACACTTACCATCTGTAGCTTCAGACACTGGCGATGAGGCCCAAATACAGGGCACTCAAGGTATAGCAGGCGAGTTCCGTCAGGGCTGAGCCGGGGAGAGGAAACAGCCTCGGAATCTGAGGACAGCAACTCTGCAACCACAGATACAATGCAGTATCAGGGCATACAGACCCATCAAAGAGGAGTTGCATATGCAAAGAATACTTTAATCTCATAAAAGCAATTGGCCAAAAGTCTCCAGCTGATGAAATTGGAAAAACATTAACAGTGGATGATCTGAATTCCTTTTCTGAAAAGTCCCTGTAAATTTACCTCTGAGGTTTCTTCTGACAACGCTTCTTTACTCACATTTTGAAAAAAATAAAACATATAAGAAAGGAGCAATAGTGACTGAAGAAACTATAGACATCTTTGGAAAGCAAAGTAAGTTTGAAGCTAGTAACCTGTAAAGGCAGTGTCAGATTTATGTATAAGCTAAACAAGCTATAGCTTAGGGCCCCACTCTCTTGGGGCCCCCAAAAAAAAATTAAAGAAAAAAATTCTGGATGTACATTTCCAAAATATAAGAAAAAACCCCAAATAAAATAAAACCTACATACAGCAACAGCGTTTTGCGTTGTGTATGGACCTATTAGGTCCATAAATTACCATATAGCATATATTCAACATAAAAAACAGCGACAATCTGTTGTTGACAAAGGACAGCTGGACATATAAAGGGCACCATTACCTTCAGTAGCTTAGGGCCTCATCAAACCTAAATCCGGCCATGCAAACCACATGTCTGATTGCTGAAACATTAGAAGGCCATATTTTTAAGCTCCTTTACAAAAGGCAAACTAAGCTGCAAAACAGATTCTGCTGGGCTGCAGAATTCCATGGAAGACTAGGCTCTTCTGGCTTGCACATACACACAGATTGTAAATTTGGCAGTCACTGTTGTTCTTTCTTTGCAGTACTAAGGCAGGAAAAGTTGTTTCTGCTGAAATGCGTCCATTTGCGAAGTTACAACAAAGAATCCTTGCCATATTTGAATGTGATAGCCCTGACCAACTGTGCAAACATTTGTCACTGTCAGGAAATCCACCCAGGGCTCCAAGTGACTGAGAAGCTACAGGTACACCCCACCACCACCATTGTTGGAGGAATATGGGAAGGAAAGGCGCTACATGGAGGGACAAGAGATAAGCTGCCTCCAAGATGACTTACCACAGCTACTTTCAGACAGATCGAAGAGAAAAAGGGCTGACCTATGGCAGGGAGAGGGGAATGAGTGAGACGTCTCCAACAGGGATCAGGTTTTTCACCCACCCACCCCATGATTTATTAAATGTTAGTCACTATAGGATTAAATTTTCACACTCTGCACTTAAAATATAGTGAAGCTGAGGATCTAGAGGTTTTCCCTTCCACCTTCCACTGATTTAGGAAAACCTTCAAGGTTATTTATATTTGTGTGTGTGTGTGTGTGGAACAGGCTACTTTAGAGAAGCAGAATGCATTTCCTTGGAGGTTTTCACCAAGGAAAATATGGGCTGGCACCCATCAGGAATCATTTAGATATAGTCTATACTATTTTAGGAAGGACAGGGGTGGAGCTGGACTAACAAATAACCCATTTGGCTCCTTCCAAACCCAAGAATATCACTTCTGCCGATTCTACATTTTAGAAATGATCACCGAGATCACTGACTAAGATCTCATTATTGTTCAGGACATGTATCCCCCCCCCCCTTTTGTTTTATTTTTCTCCTCTAAACTGAACAAAATGTTGCCCTCATAATTTTCCCTGAGGCAGTGGCTGGTCCTGGCACAGCCAACTGGAGAGCTGAATCCATGGTTTCACACTTAAGAGTGACTGAGACCTTGCCTACCTTCTGTTGGAGCAAGCATTCAAACCCAGTCTGAAGGGCTCGTGCCACCAGCCAATAAACAGTATACCTTTGTCGTCTGGGGACCACAGGGCCTGGCCAGGGAAGCAAAATCAAAATATTAGCCATTCACATCTGGGTGTGATGCACCATGGGCTAAGCTTTGTCTCCCCATATGATTTGTAGAATCCTGCTGCAGCGGCTGAAATGCAACAAGGCTGTTTACTGGGAGATGTTCCAATCATCAGGGCTCTGCAGGCAGCAGACTAATTTACTGTTACAAATGTTTGGAAGCAGAAAGCATGGGAGGTATGTATCTGCCTCTGCACATGATGAAGGGTCAGGTGATGGAACTGAGAAAGCAGCATTTTCTCCAGCAGGCTTCTGCTGAGCTCCAGCCTCTAGTGCTTGAACTGATGTTGCACAAATGAATAAACCTCTGTACTCCAGCACCAATTTATTTAAACAGCAACTTTCTACCTTTAAAATTTTAGCAGTATGCATGGTTCCACCCATTGCAAAGGTGCTTTTTGCATGAAACAGAGAAGATGTGAACTTCTACATTTAAGTGGGGAGCGAATGTGACAGCATCCTGTACCAAACAGATCGTCAACTGCAACAGGCAATGCAATAGGCAACAGGATGGGTTGGGAGATGGTTTGCCTGTACATGGAAGCCTCTTTCTGGGCTGAGGGAAAGTTGGCTCTGAAAAAGCACCTTCTAGGAAGATATGGAAAGCTACTGTTGGATTCCCTTGGTCAGTTCAACTCTATTCAAAAGCTAAGGGTACAAAAAGTGCAAGAATCATAAAGAGAAATAAAATTTTTGAGCTCAGAACCAGATCTATGACCCAGGACACCGAGTATGACCGCTTCATGCATTCTTCTGAAAGCCAAATAAAGCAAATGGGTCAGAGACTTCCTCCTCCCATTTTATTAATTTAAATCTTGCTTCATTATTCTGAAACGCTTGCAATCCATGGTGGCCTGAGGAATGTCCCATTAAATTCCCATGCTGCATTGCACTAACCTGTCCAGGTGAGATATGCCCTGGGATGCCTTCTAGCACTGAAACTTCACTGGTTTCAACATTCACCAGGCACAAGACAGGGAAGCTTTTATCACTCAGTGCTTCTCCCCAATTGTCATAGTATACAAAGTGCTCCTCCTAGAAAAAAAGCAGAGGGGAAGGTCTTGTGAAGATTCCTGATCCAAATAATAATTAACAACAACAACAACAGCAGCAGCAATAATTTATAACCCGCCCATCTGGCTACATTTCCCCAGCCACTCTGGGCGGCTCCCAACAGAATAATAATAATAATATGAAAAAACATCAAATATTAAAACCTTCCCTAAACAGGGCTGCCTTCATATGTCCTCTAAAATCAGATAGTTATTTATTTCCTTGAAATCTGATGGGAGTGCGTTCCACAGGGTGGGCGCCACTACCGAGAAGGCCCTCTGCCTGGTTCCCTGTAACCTCACTTCTCGCAGTGAGGGAACCACCAGAAGGCCCTTGGTGCTGGATCTCAGTGTCCGGGCTGAATGCTGGGGGTGCAGACGCTCCTTCAGGAATACAGGTATAGAGTTTCCCATGAGAAAGACATATAGACCTCAATGTCATGCAAAGGCTTTTTTCACTCACCAGAATTTTCTGCAGACAACCTCTGCAGTTATGCCTCCATAAGCATGACTTTATCTGCAATTTTAATCCACAAACTATTCTCTAAGCCAGTGTTTCTTAAACTTGAATCCTCAGCTGTTGTTGGACTACAACTCCCATCATCCCTGACCACTGGTCCTCTTTTGAAGTCAAATGTGACTATTTCAGACCATCCAAGTGTCCCTATTTTCCAATTTAACATATTGGAGAACTGGGTTCAAACTAAGAAAATGAACAAAACTAATTTCAATAGGGACAAATATAAGGTTCTGCAATTAGGCAGGAACACCAGCTGTACAAATAGAAAATGAGGGACATCGGGCTTGCCATCAGTACATGTGAAAAGGATCTAGGGTTCTTAGTAGACCACAAGCTAAACAGTGAGATGCACCAGCAAAAAAAAAAAAAGGTAATGCTCTTTTAGGCTGCATCAACAGACGTATAGTGTCCAGATCAAGGGAAGTAATAGTACCATTCTATTCTGCCTTAGTCAGACCACACTTGGAATACCGTGTCCAGTTTGGAGCACAACAATTTAAGAAGGATATTTAATAGTTGGAATGTGTGCAGAGGAGGGCGACCAAGATGATCAAGCATCAGGAAATCAAGCCTTATGAGGAACAGTTAAGGGAGTTGGGTGTGCTTAGCCTTAATAAGAGGAGACTGATAGGAGATATGATAGCCAACTTCAAATGTCTAAAGGGCTGTCTCATGAACATGGAGCAAGCTTCTTTTCTCCTGCTCCGAAGGGTAGCAGCCAGACCAATGGACTCAAGTTACAAGAAAGGAGATTCCAACTAAACATCAGAAAGAGCTTTCTGACAGTAAGAGCTCTTCAACAGCTGAACAGACTCCCTTGAGAGGTGGTGGACTCTCCTTCCTTGGAGGTTTTTAAGCAGAGGTTGGATGGCATCTGTTATGGATGCTGCAGTTGATATTACTGCATTGCAGGGGGTGGACAAGATGACCCCTGGGGCCCCTTCCAGCTCTACAATTCTGATTCTATGACAGAATAAAGATGGTAAAGCATGTGGTGTAGCATAAGCATCTCAATGCCAAATAATAAAAAGTAGATACCTTTATTGTTTCACCTGGCTCCTCTCCTGGGGGGGACCTGCTCTGAGGGAAAAGTGGTTGCCTTTTGGGGCGTCTTCTCTCAGCAACATAAAGGATCTGTGTTTCTGAACTGGACCAGGCAAAACACCCAAACTGCTCTGGTGGCATAAGGTCAGAAAGGAAAAAAGGTAATGATCTTCCTTAAAGGTAAAGGTAAAGGCTGACCCCTCTCACTAAAGCAGAACGCAAGTGGGAAAAGAAGCAGTTCATAATGCTGAGCACACAACTATGGGTAACAGGTTGACTGACTGATCTGATATTTCCCCAAAGCCATTGCATGGGGGGGGGGGGAGGAAGCCCCATTGCATCGGTAGGACTTGTTGCACTGCTGATGCAACTATTTGGTTGAATCTGTACCTGAGAAAAGCCACAAGTTACTAAACAGTGTGTAAATATCAGCCAAAGATAGTCCTACTCTACTTGTGGAGTTATAATTGTTCATTGTGCCTAAAATGCAAGCTCCCCCTTTGTGTGGAAGTTTGATGCTTAAGATGCAAAGAGCTCAGGATTTGCTATCTAAATGTGAAATCTGTGATTTGAAAAAGTGAAATCTCAAGTAGCATAGACCGGGTCTCAAATTGTGCTGCATATTTAAATATGAATGTGGCCTCACCAGAATTCTACCTCAGACCGTTTTCACAGACAGAAACATGTAAAGGCGTGTGTGCTTTGTGACCTAGGTGCATGGCTAGTGTGACATTCACCAAAGCAGTTCAGCCTAGCCTTTTCGCTAAGATCTGAAAACCTGGTTCCAGTGAGAGTTAGGGAGGACCTTTTAAGAATGCCAGCCAGAGATGCCTGAAAGGGCAGTGAAAGAGGAAAGAATATAGCGTAGGATAACCAAATTCTCCTTTGGCATTAGGGAGAGGGTGTTAATAGGAAGAAGCATGAGCAAGTGTTGTGCTGGGAGAGAGCAGGGCACACAGGACTGAGGGAACATCACTTGCTTTGCCTGCAGAGTAGCAGCATACAGCCAAGCCCACTTCTTTTGCCCTTACCATCTGTGTATACTCTGCCATGTTTATCCAGTGATGTGAGATTAATGCTTCTCACCCTTCCACTCTTGCTCCAGACCTGCTGAGAAACAGAAATCAGCAAGAGCCAATGCCCACCACTACCATGCAATATCAACAGGCCTGCTACATTTCCTCAAGCACCATAACCACTTTCTTCCCTGACTCCACTGCTAGGACTGAAAAAGATGGGGGAGCTGAAGAGGTGAGGGAGGGCAGTGCCAGATTTTAAGAGACATGTGCCCAGTGATACCAGTCCAAAGGGACTGTGCGTGTAATCCCTCACCTTTGGTCTGTCTATGTATCCCCATAAAGGCAGATTCCCTAGATGTTTCACACATAATACTGCAGACTTCCTTCCTTCTCATCCGTGGCTGGATCTCAGATTTCATGTTAACAAAAAGGCAATTATCAAGTTATTCTGTTATATCCAGAGGCCTGTAGTAACCAGCTTTGACTATTTATGTCTATTTAAAATATTTATAGATTGCCTTCCTGAGAACAACTCTTTCAAAGCAGTTTACATTATAAAATATAACTAAATAATACAACAGCATCAATTTTAAAATGTAAAATACAAGGTTATTTCTACAAAACACCCCCAGTGAACCAGCAATAATAAAACAACCCACCAAATTCTCCAAACCAAAATTATTATTTTTTATTTTAAAACCACAATATTTTAGAATGCAGATAATAATAGCCCACAAGCAGATGGCTGTATACAGTATTGTAAAAGTATATTCCTACAAAATTCCAAATACACATACCTGGGTGCAGCAACACTATTCCTAACTCTTTCTACACAAAAGCATTTAATAAGTCTTTGCAGCACCATCCTTGCTCTCTAGGTGTGACGGGTATTTGCTAGCTAGCGTGCACTTTACTGTCACGCACAAACACCATTTTACCTCTATCACTTCCTGCTTCTGCCCCATTTCCAAGCGATGGGTGAAAACAGCCTTATGCATCCCAGTAGGTGACATTCTGATCAGCAGTCTGTGGCACAGGAGATAGGGACAACATGAGCAGCAGAGCCAGCTCTGAGAGGTATTTAAAACCAAAGGACACCCTACTCCCATCCCCCCACCACCAAAGGCCATCAGTGTTTTTCAGGAGGGATTCAAGCACACACCAAAACTTTAGGTGTGCACAATTCAAGTAGGTTAAAGCACTCTGTTACCTTAGCGCAACAAATACACTTTTTTCTGAAGGACTTTGAAATTCATTTCCCTGTCACTTTCCTAACATGGGACGAGCAAATTGACAGGATGATATATAAACAACCCAAAGTCAAGTCAGGATGAGCATTCATTGTTGCATAACTGCCCCCAAAACAAAGCATAAAGTCTGTGCAAGTAAACCAATAGATAGGTCATTTGGTTAAAGCCCATTTATTTCCATCTGCTTTAAGGAAAACCCTCCAACCTGGAGCTAAATAGTTTATCTACAGTCCTATGATTCCCATCACTCCCAGTAGAAGACTTTCAGGTTGCACAAAGAAGGATCTTGGCCTATGACTTGCGGAAACTGATGTCAGTTACAGTTGACAGTAATAGGGTAGCACAATTTGTCACCAAGGCAAAAAAAGTTATGTTCTCTTAAAGCACCCCCTTGAAAACAACCCATTCTAACCTATCTCGGTTCCTTGGGAAAAGTTGATTATCCTTACTCTGGTTTATATTTTATCTTGTGCCAGGTTATCCCAATCCAAGTCTGGATTGAATTTCTAAAGCATGGTTAGGTATGCTAAGGGCAACTGGATGTTCTACGTACTGGTCCCGGATCTCAGCTGGAACGCCAACAGGAGTAACGGAGACAATTGCTCTGCTATTGTGGTGTAGGATATACTGACGGCTGAAATGCAGCTTCTGACGGCGCCCCAAGTCAGGCTGGCACCACTCTACAGGAAAGGAGGGAGGTGAGACCGGGTATCTGAGCCTTGGAATCTCCCGCCCCAGTGTGTAGTACTGCTGTTTCTGAATTTTATGTGGAAATCTGTGGGAAGCACAATGTCCAGAAAGCCAGCAAGACAGAGACACCGATTCTGCTCCAAGACACCATGATTAAGATAACCAGAGTTCAGAAATGGAGAACTGATCGCAGAGCTGAAAGAGCACCTCATCCAGCAATAAAGGAGTTGAGAATGTGTTATACCGGAATTAATATTGTGAGAGATGACAGTTAACTGTGTTTAGAGACATTTAGGGAAAGTGCAGCTCATCAGAACTGAAATTGCAAGTAAACAGAATGAGTAACGGGTCTCAATGAAGACTTCTGGAATTGGTAATTTCAAGAGACATTTTTGCTTATCATTGTTTAGAGGTCACACATAAAGCAGTTATCCTCTTTCATGCTGCAAATTCAGCATAAGTGACATTTTTCTAACTGAGAACAGACACTTGACATTCTACTGATAGCTGGAAATCATTAGCATTAGATACAAATTAGGCTGTGAGATTCTTGGCCAACTTTGCAGCTTCATCTTAACAGCCTCACTGAGTGGGACTGGGACCTAGCTTCTACATATGCTCAAGACCCAACTGCCTGGATTTCCACTCTCACCAACACCAGGCAGAGCAGCAAAAGTGGAAATATACTTATTTTTCTGTGTGACAGAGGAAACTAATGGGAAATATTGAGATAGCAACTTTTTCAATATTTTTGGAGGGTTTGGAGGGCTCTGTTCAAGGCAAGGACACCAGAGCATCATAGCACACTTCACCAGAAGTGCAGCAGCACCTGCCACATTTGGGACCAAGGCTGTCCTAGGGCAGATTTGCAGAGCTGCCTCTGGGCAAATATGTGTCAGCAAAGGCTTCCTTCAGGTCACAGGGACATAGTTTGCACCCAAACTCATCCTAGACTCCCCTCCTCCACTGAAGGAAAAGAGAATGTTGGACTTTGTGTTAAGCTCCTTTTCTGCAATGAAAAGGGGTGTTGGCCTGCTCTGTTGTAATATTTTGCTACTGCAGGTACTAGGATCAGCCATAGCCAGGTGTATAAAGATAAGTACCGTCAGCATACTTAAAACAGGGGTCCTTATCCTGCACTCTGGAGAGGGGTTTCCCTCTCTCATTTCCCTATCTATATGGCCATCTCTCTTATCTTCATTTCTTACCTAGTTACAATCCAGCCCATTAAGCTTTCCTCCCTTACAGCTCTTGGTTGCCACATTACTGATCATAGTTCTCAAGAGTTTATTCAGGCTTGAATATTAGCATATTGAAAGAGGTTGCCCAGCCCACTCAGGTAATCCCTCCTGGAGGATTCGACTTCCTGCCAGTAGAGCAAGAGGGCAGTGACAGCCCATCCTAAACATCTCTTTCACTGCAGGAAAACTGTCAGTTGCCATGAGATGCTGCAAGGCCTGATAGCACATTGCTTTTTTAACCAGACTCAAATCATGTTACTTATAATATTTGGCTGCTAATTTGACATTATACACAAGTCTCTTACTTTACCATATAAAAAGGGGGCAGCCACTTCCCACCCCCCTTGCATTCAGCATATGTGATAATTTTAAAAAATAAATAAATTACACATCTTCTTTTAACTTGGAAGTAACTGCAAACTTGAGATGTATGGGCTGGGATGGTGTTATTCTTACACAGTGAAGTCAGCTTTTTGCAGTGCATATGATTACAACACACCTGAGAGTTTCTACAAGACTGGGCCAACTCCTCTCCTCCGGACCTAAGACAAGGCAGGTTGTTGAAAAGGCAACTTACAGTTTTCTGACCTCCATGCCATGATACTTCTAATCCCAGAGGTGTAACAGGCAAGAGACAGAGGGGCAATCCAATATTTTTCTCATCTGCTACCAAGTAAGAGGTGTCCTGGCTGTCTTATGTCAACCTCTCTCTGTGACAGAGTTCAAATGGAAGGCCACTGCAACTCCATGTTTAACTGGCTCGGGGTTTGAGATGCCCAAAGCGGACGGCACTGCATATTAATATTTGCTTTTAAAACAGTTGATTAACAGCAAAGGACCAGGTATATATATAACCAGACTCAAAAAGCACCATACACAAGCTTTATAACCTCCATACATATACCAAATTTGCACCTCAGAGTCGTCGTCCCCCCACAACCCTTGTCCATGGCATTTACAGAGTGAGACCCTCACTTATCCTCCAGCAAGTTAAACAGTATACAGTACCAGCAGTACTGCTCTGCACAGCTACACTTCTAATGGTGGCTTTTATTTTGATTGTGTATTTTGTCATTGTATATTTTGATTTTGTTCTGTGAACCATCCTGAGACCAGGTATAGGGCAGTATATAAATTCAATAGACAATAATAATTTTATTATGTATACCCCACCCATCTGGCTGGGATTCCCCAGCCACTCTGGGCAGTTTACAGCATATATTGAAACATAACAAAACATCAAACATTAAAAACTTCTCGATACATGGCTGCCTTCAGATGCCATCTAAAAGTCAGATAGTTGTTTGTTTCCTTGACATCTGAAGGGAAGGTGTTCCCACAGGGAGGGAGCCACTACAGGAAAGTCCCTGTGTAACTTCACTTCTGGAAGTGAGGAAACCAGCAGAAGACCCTCTGGGTTTATAAGCCTAGTCTATTCCCCAGCGTGGGCTTGAGTCACTTGCAACATGCTGTTCACTGCTTTAATTCCATGTGACAGTGTTTTTAATGGAGCAGTGCTGAAGCCCGTCGAAAAGAGAATGGGTTGGGAAACTGCCCGCCCATCAACAGCTCAGCCCAACCTCCCACTGGGCTTGTCCACACATCCTCGGCTCTTCTGAAGTGGGGTCCGGGAGAGGAGAGCGCCTAACCCGCGCAACTGGCTCACCCGTGTAGAGGGGCAGGCACTCGGCGGCGGCGCCGCAGGCAGCAAACCCGACTCCTACACTGGCATAAGTCACGCGGGGAAACCGGCTCAGCTCCCGGTACAGGCCTCCCAGAGGACCCGACCCCGCTGGAGGCTAGAAGGAGAGAAGAGGCGGCGTTCTTTCAGGGCAAATAGAGGGCGCTTGCCCGGCGGCACCTGCTCCCCAGCGCCCTCCTCCCCTGCTCCGCAGCCTCACCGCCTCTTCCGCCCGCTCCGCTCTAGAAGCCATTGGCCCTGGAAGCCCCGCAAAGTTTCCCCGAAGCAGCCGGAGAGGCGCTTGTCCCGGGACAGCAGGGCGGCCACAGCGCACGGGCGGAAAGCGGGCGGTGCCGACAGCCATTGGCCATGGGGGAGAGGAGGCGGGGACAGAGCCAGGCCCCCACGAAATCCCTGCTGGGAAGGCCCAGCCGAAGGGGTGGCGGCCTTTCTCGCCCCCGATCCCGCCGCTCCTTTGTTTCCAGGCAGGCGACTAAACTTAAAGATACACGCGAAGGGGAGGCTTGTGTTCGTCACAGCTGAGGGATCGACGGTGCTGTGTCTGATCCCTGTGAGACGCGCAGGATCCCCATCTCTGAGAACTGACTGTATCGGGGTCTCCCTGCCCATAATAAAAGCAACCCCAACAACAAAGTTTTGCTGCTTCTTTTTCTCATAACCATTCACTCACTTCAGCTGACCTGCAGGGTTGCTGGGTACGTGAGAACCACGCTTACACGCTGCTCTGCCGCAAGGTGCTTGGAAGGGCGAGAGTAAAACACAATGTGATGAAGGAAGGGAAACCGCACAGGTGGCAAGAACGCAATTACACAGACGCTCGAACACCAGCTACTGTGAATAAAACTCGCTCCTAGCCCCTAGCCCCAGACCCCAATCTCCATTCTATAGTCCCCCGCTGTGAGGGAACCTGGTGTTATATATATCAGATACGCTCATGCTGTCTCACCCACAACTGCGCACAATTTAACAAGTCATACTGGTGTGTGCATCTCCCTCAAGACATTTTCTCAACGGAGGGTCAATCCCCTGGAAGCAGCAGCAGAACTAAAGGAAGGTGATGGGATCAGGGTGGTGCTTTCAGCAGCGGTCTCTTGGCAACATTTCATTTGTTACAACACTTTCATTTACAGGCTATGGAGAAAGCAAAGGATGCAACCAATTACTCCTATGCAGCACTGCTGAAAAAGCAGTGGGATACAGGAGGCAGGCTGTGAATATAGGAGATTCAAGTTAAATTGTAGCTCTGTTCACTGGCCTAAGTGGACAATTTAACCAACGGAACACAGCATAAGAATCAAAATACATTTTAATCTGACCCAAGCCCTCGGAATGAAAATGGCAAAAATACTGGGAAATTGTGGCATGATTAATCCTACAGTATCTTCTATTTAGTAGGAATTCAAAATCTGGTTACTTGGCTCCCAGCACAAATGCAAAGCGGTTATCTTAACAAAGCAATGAGGAACCTTTGGCCCCTACAGGGACACCCTACCTATTGGCCATGATAGATGGGGATGAGGAGAGCTGGAGTTCAACGACAATGGAAGAGCCACAGGCTCCCAACCCATGACAAAAGTGGTTGTCTTACAAATGGAGGTATTCTTATTCTTTGGCAATCACTCGTAGTCAAGTAGGATGGTCTTCCATAAACATGGTTTTAACAGTGAGTCTGTAAGTGACTGTGGAGGCCAATTCTGGATCCACACATCCTTCCACAGCGGGGGCATAGGTTTCCGGGCAGGAGTTGATCATGGTGAGGGTTTGCCAAACGTGCCTTCCTCTCAGTACGTTTCTCCCTTTCATCCTGAGTTTGAGCATCTTCAAAGCCCAGGAAGTATTAACAACACCAGACTAATCTGTCTTGAAGTTTTTTGGCTTCTTTGGGGATTATGTAAAGCAGAACTGAAGGAACAGGTGAACAGGAACTTTAACGGGATGTTATTTAAAAAGAATGGTGGTAAGTAGTGATACACTCAAGTACATTAATATCAGATGTCCTCCTGTTCCATTTAAGGTTTCTTAAATGGATAGATAAATAAAGAAAAATACTTGTATTTTCAAGAATTCAAGACATTCTATGGCCTTCTAAACTGGCGTGTGTTGTTTTGTTTGTTACTATGTTTTAGGTTTTTATACTGTAAACTGCCCTGTGATCCTTGGATGACGGGTGGTATAGACATTTTTAATAATAATAAGGGGAAATTGACAAGGGATGGGACAAAGCCAATGAAAATAACAAGAATTTTAAGGTGGCTATTGATAGTCCACCTCTAAGTTCCCAACAAAAACCAGCAGCAGATAGGGTAATGGGTCTCTGAATTCCCCCTCTACTCAAGAGAAAGACCAACTGTAGAGTCTACTTCCATGATAATGTATCAGGAAGCATCAGAGAAAACAGTGCCTGTATATAAAAGAGCAAAACGATATAGCAGAGTGTCAAGCAGGAATTTGTCCTGAGGCAACACAGCATGAGAGGTTCATATGCACTATGATCAGTTTGGGATTTAGTTTCTGGTGACATCTGTAGCTATAAGCTGGATGGGAGGAGTTCTGAAGAGCAAAAGCAACAGGTGAGCATTACATTCCACAAATTCTCTTTGTGAATTACCTCTTTTCCTTTAATTGCTAGTCCTGTTATCTCTTCTTCAAAAAATATCCAGTACTCTCCAATAAAGTTTGTATCTCAGTAGTTGACAGGACCCAGTTGTTCCCAATCTCTATAAAGAATTACACTTTGCAAGTCAACCTCTCAAAAGTCAGGAGCGAGCAGCCTTAGACAATCAGGTGTGTTTTATTTACTTTTGCAGCAGGAGTCTTTGTAGTTCACCTGTTGTCCCCAAAGACTAAGGCTAAAGACAGAGATTCAAAAATCAGTACCCAGCACCTGACACCTCCAAATAAGCCACCTGCTATGGTGGAACTACTTATCAGAGGGCAAGATCTGACAAAGTGTGTGATGAAGGTGACCTCTGCCATGCACTTATTCAAGTTCTGGACGACATGAATACCAGAGTAACCAGTCCCTATGGTGGCTGTTTGGAATTGAAGTGCCTTGGATTATGTCGGCTGGCCACACTGCTTATTAGTATGGAAGCGGGTTACAAAAGGAGTAGACCAGCTTCTGTAGTCATCATTTCAGGTGCTGGATCAGCCAGAGTGCAATATTCATGAAACCGTCTGCCTCGGCCTCCACACCAGAGAGTGAATGGTTATTGCCCGGATAAAGCAGCATTCTAGAAAGAGAGAGACACATATATTAGGTGTAATGCATTTATTTTTCACACCACTCTCTCTTGCCAGACCTTCTGCCCACACACAATTCTCTCCTCCTGACCCAGTCGCATATATTTCTAGCCTCTTACCACCACCCCTTTGTCCCTATAGAGGCTCCTTTCAGCCAGCTCCTTTGCATTATTTGGCAAGTTTGCCTATTATGCTTACCGGGTTGGGACACCCTTGGCCTTGAGAGCACGGTAATACTCCAAGCCTTGCTTGGGGGGTACACGTCTATCTTCCTCTCCGATCATTAAAAGAACAGGTGTCTGAACCTAAGGAGGAAAAAGGGCAAAGATATCAGGGCAGGTGGAGAAACCAAAGCTCTGAACCAATGGATGTGGAGAGGGAAGGTCTGTGTGTATTGTACCTTGTCAACGTATTGCATAGGTGAACAAAGCAGCATCTCTGCCCCTTGCCTGGGATCTGGGAGGGCAGTCTGGTCATACGGCAAGCCAGCCTCCGTCAGGCACCTAGGAGTAGCAGCACAGCAGGTATCAAAACAGAGGGAACGGGAAACAGAGAGCCGGAATAAACGGAAAGTTCTTCCAGCTGACAGGTGCAGAAAGCGGGGTAAACCCTGTACATTGGGACCAGTGCATTTTATGAAAGTGCAGATTATAAATGGGTAAATAAATAAATTAAAACTATGGAATATAGTGGTGGTCACCAACTTGGATGGTTTTAAAGGACAATTCAATTAATTCATGGTATGCGTGTGTTAAGACTATCAATAGCTACTAGCCACGATGGGTGTGTTCACCGTGAGGTGGTACGTCTCTGAATACCAATTGTTGGGAACCACCTTGGGAGAGTGCTCTTGCCCTTGGGTCATGTTTGCAGGCTTCCCATCAGCAGCTGGTTGGTCACTGGGAGAATAGGATGCAGGAGTGTATGGGCCTTCTTGTGTCCTCATTACAGCAGCCACAGGCATGAAGGAGAAACTGCAGCTGCTCAGGCTGCCTTTGGTACGCACCAGTCAGGGATGTCGGTGCTTCCGACCATGGAGGCCACGTTGACCACGGGATTCCTGGCCACGCAAGCCTTGTAGGTGCCAGGGTATTGGCCGATGAGATGGCAGGATAGGAAGCCTCCATGGGAACCACCAAACACAGCCACTCTCTGTGGATCCGTCAGTTCCTCCTGTAGCACCTGTTCCACACAGAACTGAAAAGAAGGCGGTGGGTGCAAGGGGGAAAAACAGCACTGCAGCATCTTCCCCCCAGTGAAAAAATCTACAGCTCCACCCCCCCCCCCGCTTGCCCTGGAAAGGGGGATTGCAACCCTCTTACCTGCACATCCTTGACATCCTGACTGCCCACTTTCCCTGGAAGGGAGTCCACACTGTCCTGGCCAAAGCCTAGTGATCCTCGGTAATTCACTTAGGGAAGGGAGAAAAACAGGCTCATTGAGATCTCCAGTTCTTTGCTAGACCTGAGCCTCCTGCTCTTCAAGGAGATGTCACTCTGCTCAACCAGGCTGCAGAATCACTGGGCAGGAGGATGCTTCCTCTAATGGAAGGATGATACCATGGCAGGAATCTCCAGTTCTCGCTACCTGCTACTGCCACCCACAGCAGCTCCTACACCTGAAAGAACAACCACTGCTTTCCAGAAGGGTGAGAAGCCTTTCTTGTGCCATTCCTCCTCCAGTGTCACACCTCCTAGCACACCTGTTGAGCAACTGAGGCAGACTGGACTAGACAGGAAAAGGCCAAGAGATTTGGACCATGCTGCAGTCATTTACCACTGTCATGGGGGAGGATCCACTGACAGTCCAGTCTCCTAATTGTGATGCCCTATTCTAAGATAAACTGAGACCCCGGCAGCCCAATGGGTGACTGAGAATGCTCTGGGCCACCACTTACCCAGCAGCACAGCAAACCCCATCCGACAGAGCAATGCTGGGTATAGCATCCAGCTGGTGGTGAACACCGAGTGTGGGCCTCCTGCAAAGGAGAAGACGGGAGTGCCAGTGAGATGAAGGGCGAAGGAATCACCCTGTGCCTTGAATGAGGGGAAGGGAGTAATGAAGACAAAGCACTTACCATGAGGTGACACCACTAATGGAAACTTGGCCTTCTTTGGCTCCTGAGTGGGCCGGAGTAGGATGGCTTCAAAACTGAGGCCAGCTGTGAGGAAAGAACAGTTTGCAGATCTGGCGAAAGTCAGGCATAAAGGCCTAGATTCAACTAACCCAGTACACTCACAGAAGTCAACGCAAGGGCTCCCACTAGAGCAACAGGCCTTTCCCCCTGTGCTTCCCTCAATCTGCTGTGGAGGGTCAGGAGAACTTCCCAGGACAATACACAGGGGAAGGAGAGGAGGATAATTCCATCTCCCTGCAATGGCAGATCTAGCGTAAGTGAGTGGTGTCAATTTCCTCCCACAATCTGCATATCACAGCCTCAATGCCCCAATTTCTTCCCCGGCTCAAAGCTGGGAATTAAATTCCTTGATCTCTGGCAATGTCTGTCCAATTCTTTTTCTCTGGGCCCTCACCATACTGGGGGTTGTCCTGTTCTGGAGGAGGCTGCAGGGTACGGACATCCCAAGAGATTTCTTGAATTGGGCTGGCTTCTTCCAGGCACACCCAGTTAACTTCAGCTTCCTTGCCAGCAGGAGGCAGGAAGGCCACCATCTGCAGCAAGAGGACATAGAAAAATCCAGCACCACTGGACTGCACCAGGTCACCCAGAACATAAGGAGCAGAGCATGTCCCCTAAATAGCAGCACATGTCAGATATTTGAAAAGAAAAAAAAGAGGCAAGCCCAATGGAAATACCGGGGGGTGGGGTGGGGGGTTGATGTTGTGTTCTGTCCCTGGGCTCTTAATCATCACACACTGCACTGCCGACAATCCTTGACCCTACAGCCTCTGTGCTGTTTCAGCTTTGGCTGTAAAAATCTGTACTATGGGCAACAAAACATGTTGCCTCATATTTTGCCCTCATCAGAATTCCCTCCCTCCCCCCTAAAAAAGAATCAGTTAAGCACATAACTAGCAGGATGTTGCATCCCGGCCACAAAGTTTGTGCAATCACAGCCAAACAAATTTTTGACACAAGACGAAAAAATAATTTCCCAAGTTGAGGATAAAGGGGCCTCGACTGATTAATTTGATACAGGCCAGTTCCTAAGTCAAAGTCTACAGGCTTGGTCTATTTCATATTTGGGTAATCCTAAGCAAAACATAAAGTGACAGAGAGCATAGGAAGTGTTATTTTAGAATTACTGCAACAAGCAATTCTGAGGAGTGTCAAGCCCAGGTCCCTCTGCCCAACCTTTGGCCACTGGACACTTACAAGCATGGGAGGGCAGTTTGGAGTGGAGAATCTGGCCACCAGCAGATCTCTGTCGACAGTGAGCAGGGCCCAGCTTCCAAGACGGGAACCTAGGTTAGTAAAGGAACAAAGTTTTTCTCTTCCCCCGTATCCTGTGCTCAGGTGGAGTGTGCAACCCTCACCGCTTTGTTTCTGACCTGGTATGTTTGCATTTGAGCACTGAAGGCCTGAGCAAGCTGGCCTGATACGAGCAAAGCTTTGGGGCAGAGAAAAACTGACTTTGACATGCGGAAAAAATTATAAAAAATGGACGGAATATGCAACAAAATGGGTTGCATCCAGAGAAGTCCTCCTGCTTGTGCAGTTCGCCTCACTCTCCTCCCCCCCCCCCCCCATCGGCTCCAGGGCTTGGGGAAACTCCCAGAATAGATTAGGGAGGGGGTTGTCGTGGGGTAAGGAGATAGGGAGGGGGTTGTTGTGGGGTAAGGAGATAGGGAAAGGTCTGTTGTGCAAACGTAAGTCATTCTGCGAGTGTTATGGCTTTGTTGGATGCATCCCAGTTTCCAACTGCTGACGGCTGGAACCTGAACTAAAATTAAGAACGCAGCGTTGGCAGAATTTGGAGGGGGTTGGAGGAGGGGGCAGTGCATGTGAAGCAAAGGTCAGTAGAACAATGGGGGTGTTCACATTGGATGATCAGTGGGCATTAAGAAACTAGGATAAAGATATTGGCTTGGGATGCATCTTTCGCCCAAATGCTTACAAAGGCAGTATAGCGCGATACTAAAAAGGGTGGAGAAAAAGCAAAAGATAAGCAAGTGTGGACACCAGATACAATTATCTCCAACTGTGCTGGCTGATGACAAAGGTCTGAAGGACTCCCTGAACAACAGACTGCAAGATGGCTTGTCTGTTCTCTTGGAACAGCTTTGCCCCAAACAGATTAAACAAATTAGGACTCCCTTCTGCCAGAAGATCAGAGGATTGCAGTGGCAGGACACACCATAGACTGCTGTTACTGGAAGGAACTAATTATGGAGGGCCAAGTTATGGAGTTTGCTACTTACCCTTGGTCAGAGAGCACACACTGCCTGACACTGTATCAACTACAATCAGCTCCTAGAGGAAAAGACAGCATGAGAGAGATCTACTCTCAGTTGCATCCAGAAAGTACCTTCTCACACAACAAGCTGCCCTGCAATTCATCAATGGGGAGACACACACACACACACGAGCAAGGTTCTGCAAGATTTGCACAACAATTCCTTCTCCACCACACTATTTGGAAAGAGTCAAATGTTCAGATGGTGCTATAATCCTCTGCTTTGTTATGTGGATCAATGTGAGATCCCCATGATGTTTAAAGATATTAGATGTGCTGATTCAATTTGCCCGTTGCCAAATAAAGCCTTCGATTGGAGGTGCCCTTTGTGCTTAGTTTGCCCAAACTACCCCTGGCTTCAGTCTGAAGCTCAAGGTACTCTATGCTTCGTTCTTACCTGCCTGCTACGTTGAATTGTGTCCAGCACCACCCTCTGGCTGTCTGCTGCCCAGCAGTGCTCTGACAGTGCTGTGCTATAGATCCCAGTGAATTCACCTGTAAGAGACAAAGTGCCTTCACTGAAACAACAGCTGCCCTTCCGGTGGAAAACACAGGGATGCCCCTGGGCCAGGAAGCCACATGATAAGCCCCTTTCATGGATGCCAGCCAGAAATAGCCCATGAAATTCTGACACCATGGCAAAAAAACAACAACCCCCCCCCCAACTGGCATTCCCCAGAGTGGTAAAAATGATAAAAAATAAATTAAATTCTTGTCAATTTCCTGCCCTTTCAGGGTAACAAAAATGATAATAATCTGCCACCTATAACAGGTGACTTCACCCTGCCTAATGAGAAGGTTAGCCTTGATGCTGTCTCTCTTCATATATATTCCAAGGCCCCCCAATCCCTCTTTGCAGCCAGTCCCCGTGATATTCCACAGCCAGGATCTGCCGACTGAGCCTGCTTTTCTAATGGCAAAGTGGATGTGGATTCTGAATTCCTGAAAAAAACTGGCAAAAGATTCTGCAGAAAAATACTTGCTGAAGACACAGAACCTAATTGCCATTGCTGATTCCAAACTTGAGGCAGGCAAAGAAGCTGCTGCTGCTGCTGCTGCTAATAATAATAATAATAATAATAATAATAATAATAATAATAATATTTATGCTCCACTGGCTGGGTTGCTCCAGCCACCCTGGGCGGCTTCCAACACATATAGAAAGATTCCAAGGGGTGCTTCCAGAGACACCCTAACAGAGAAGGTGTCATGAGCAGCCTGTGGTTGGTTTTCATGTTTTCCCAATGCTCAGGTCTTTTCCCTACTGCCCCAGAATCTCCTCCTTTCGTTCCTCCTTAACACCACCTTGTTTCTTTCAAACCATCCACAGCCCTATAGGCGGATTTCACATTCCACACTCCTGTAGCTAACGCAGTGATAAATGTTGGCCATTCTGAACAAGATACATGACTGTGCGTGATATGCAGCGGTCCTAACATTTGGCTTCGCTTGTTGTTGCACATGGAATACTTGGCATACCCACAGGGTTCCATCGGATCCCATCAAACACCCCTGGGAGCTCCAGCACGGTTGTAATACACACCTTGGCTCTGCCGAGGCACAATCTCCACCACGACGGAAGTGAGCTTTGTGTACCAGTCGTACTGGGGGCAAAAGAGATCAAAAGGCATCAGAAAAGGATGTGGCAGTGCACAGCTTCTTGCCCCACAAATATTTTATAGCATCAAGACATGCTTCATGGAGGTGCTGAAGTGGCCTGATGTGGTAGTTCTGGGTGGACAATGACAGGCCTTGGTTCTCCTTACGCTCTCACTGAGGAGCTCTGCCTCAATTCCTCTGACCAAGCTCTCCAAGAAGCAACCCTCATAACCCCTGCTAGCAAATATGGATTCCCCACTATGGTTGCCAACAAGGCAGAATTAACTCAGGCTCATCCAGAGCTATGCCTGATCTCTCACACATCAGTTTGGCAAAGGCCAAAGAGCTCAAGGACTCGTTCACAAAGCTGCCAACAGGACTTTCTACATGGGGACTGGGCCCACTTCCCTATCTGCAGAAGAGGCCTCCGATTTGCAAAAAAAAAAAAAAAAATGGGCCATATGCAAATACATACAAATTGACATTCTCTTCCACGGGCAGGGAGGAGGACCCAGCAATAAATCAGGGGCCACACGCAAGTAATAAGATGTCTGGCAGGCAGAAGGCCAAAAGCTGGAACTTTCCCCATAATTGTGTTTCTGTCCTAGAAAATATGTGACCTGTTGAATTTCTACCTGACACTGCTCTCCCCCAGTGCCAACTCCAAACCAGGCAAAAACCTCAATTTTCATGAGCTGTAACACATTGTGAAGCTGTAATTTGCTTTTCCCTGGTGTGTATGTGACTAATATTTCTCTACGGTGCTCATCAGTCATTCACAACTGTGACTGTACTCCTTCAGCTGCAGCACAGAAAGACAGGAGCTGGCTCATTTCTTACAAAGCAGTGGGTTAGACTGATGCCTCCGCATCTTGCTTCGTAACAACCTTCTTTCTGGAAAGGGCTAGATATTTACATTTTTCAAAATGAAAACTCAAGAGTCTGGGTCGCCTGCTACCTCTGGGCCCAGTTCAGAAGTGTTCCTTGTGCCTTCACCTCTGGAGTCTATATAGAGGGCAGGAGCTTATTCATCTCTCATGCAAAGACTTAAGGCTCAAAAGCAATACTCACCATGCAGAGACGGCTGCACTGTTGGTGAGGCCCAGAAGCCGGGTTCTCCAGGTACACAATGCGACATTGGTCTGGACTCAGGCGTGGAGACCAAATGGCTTTGTTGTCGTCTGATAACAGCTCTGCAATTTGAAGGGATACAGTGAATTAAAAGAGGACTGAAGTCATTGCATGGCTGATGATGATGACAATGATAAAACAGGAAAACATGTCTCACCACAACGACCACCTGTCAGGTCCACATAGAAGATAGCTGATCTGGAAGGAAAACCACAAAACAGAAGTTGGGGTTACATGGGAGAGCACCATGTGAGACTGGCTAAGGGGGTGGGGACATCTATCTTCTCCCTGCAAGTTAGTGTCTCATTCATCACCCAGACAGGAACATAACAGGAATATTATTATTAATTACATTTTTATACCGACCTTCATCTGAGGATCACAGGGTGGTTTACAATATAAAATCACAAAAATATATAACATAGTAACAAACAAAAACAATTCCCCCCCTGTTTAAAAGGACAGGGTGAAGAACCCTGATGAGGCAGCAGGGTGGTTCCCAAACAGAAAATGGGCAAGTTCTAGAATCGAAAAGGGCCCAAGTCCAATCTGGGTGCCTACTTCATCTGCATGAAGCCACACAAGCTCCTCCATAGCCAAAAGACCACATCCTCCCTGGCTACAGGTGTGTTTTGCAGGCATACAAAGCACCTCCAGCCCCAAAGACTCCAGAATGTTCGTAGGCCCACTCTCCCCCCCCCCCCAAATTGGTCCCTCATCTATCTAATATAGTCAATACCACTTGGATTCTTACTTGTCCTGATAGGAAACTTACCTACGATTGGTGCAGTACCTCAACCCTAGGCGGAAGGGCTCGTGCCACCAGCCTGCGAACACCACCCCAGTGTCGCCTGGAGCCCAGAAGGCCTGGGGGAGAAGGGAATGCCATGTCAGGTGTGGAGAGGCAGGCAGGTGACTCTAGCACATCTCCAGCATGCGGGATTAAAACAGGTTGGAAGACAAGAGCAGACCCAACTAATATATACCATGGAAACCTGGAATTAAATGGATGGGGAACACTCCCTGGCTCTTGTCTTGGAAGATAATTTTGAAATTATCTTTCCAGGAAGACAGCATCTTGGCTGACAAGCACAGAGTCCTTCCCACTATATCCTAGTCATTTTGGCACAGCTATTATAGTATTGGAGTTGGGAAATAACACTTTTGGGGGTGGGGGGAGCAGGCAACACCGAGGATGACTCCACATTGTTTCTGTTCCAGATACCAAACATGTGGAAATCTTCTGTAAGTTGCTTTTAGAGACCCTCCTTGGAGCTAGAAGGAAGATTGCAAGTATTTAAAATAAATAAAAATACCCTTATCTAACTGGGTGCCAACCTTCTCCCTCAGTTTATCCTATACTGACCTGCCCAGGGGAGATGTGCTCTGGAACGCTCTCCAGGACCGAAACGTTGTTGCTCTCAATGTCCAATACACACAGCACAGGAGTGCTTTTAGCCACCAGGGTCTCCCCCCAGTCTTCGTAGAACACAAACTGCTCTCCCTAGGAAAAGCAATGAGAGATCCTGATGCAGAGGCAGCTCGAGTGACACCAAAGGGAGTCTCACCTGCCTGGGAGATTGCCAGGGCCCGCATCACTGGTTTTCAACTTGGCGTCAGTCAAGTGCTTCCCACTTCCTGAAGAGTGAGAAGCCCACACACACATTTGCTTACAAACTCCGCAGTTCCACTGCAGGGACATCACCTTTGGAGGCAACTGCTCCCTCAGAGCCAACTGTTCAGGATGCAAGCATTAGCTTTACTGCATTTCAGGTATAAGTGTAATTGGTAGTGCATCGCCTTATGAACAGAGCTGCTTTGAATATGGGAAAAAAATGGCATATGGTGATGATGAAGAGAAACTGAAATAATGGCTCGCAGGACACAAGGCAAAGCAGAAGTTCCTTCTACCTTAATGGCTTTATCTCGTCGCTCTGTCTTGGCCAGCTCCTCTTCACTGCTCAGCTCAGGGGCTTTTGGCTTAAAGAACGACTCAGCCTTGGGGCGCTTCTTCTCCGCCACGTAGAGAAGGTGCGTCTCGGAGTGTGACCAGGCCAAGCAGCCAAATTGGTCTGGGGCAGGGAACAAGATGACGATAGATTTCACTGACTGACCTTAATCAAAAATTCAATGACCAGAAGCATTCCTAGGTTTCCCAAGTCCCCTTTTCAAACAGGACAAAAATGACTTCCCTTATCAATGCATATCAGGGATATCGGAGAACACCCTACCACCACCAGCACTCCCGAGCTGCAAGGAAAGGATGAATGTTGAGGCCTAGCTATCCTCTTCTCTTGTCTCTTACAAATGGAAACAGAGCTGCAAGGAAATCTCACCGTCCTCGTACACTTGGCCATGCTTCTCCAGGGCTGTCAACTCGATGCTCTTCACCTTGCGGTTCTTTTCCCACACCTGTGGGAGCAGACACATGGCAGATCTAGTCTCTGAACCCCTTTGCTTATGTACCCAATGTCTTCTCAGAGACCGGACCTATTCTGAGCCACATGAAAGAGGCACAAACTGACCCCTTTCCTTTCAAACAAAAAGAAGCAAAAGCCACTCAAGTCAGAGTGCCATACAACTGCCTCCCGGGTTGGAAGCATGACAGATAGTTTGAGAATCACTGAGCAAACAGGCCAAATATGAAGCCATGTTGCTCTGGGAATGAAGGGCCAGAGCATCTCTGAAACATATTAGAGAGCCAGGGTATAAGTCTCTTCTCTCAGCTTTCTTCAAGCCAGCTATATATACCTCTAGGAACTGTTTCTCTTCGCCTTTGGTGTTGCTAGTCTTTCGTAGAACGGCTTTCTGGGCTCCACTGGGAGAGTCCCGACTGAGCAGCCTAAGAAGGAAAACAGCATGGTTAGCTTAGGAAAGATGGCTTTGGTCAGGCACAGGCCAGGACGAAGAAGGTACCAGAAAGGAAGGCAGCTCAGACTGTGCCCATCCTTCTAGGACAAGCAGGGGACATGTGGCCCTCCAGGTGTTGTTGGGCTCCCCACTCCCCATCAGTTCAGATCACTGGCCATGGCGGCTAGGCCTGAGGGGAGCAGCCCAAGAGGCTCTGGAAGCACACCAAGCTAGGATATTGAAAGGGATGGATGGGTCGTGTGGATCATCTCCATTGTCATTTGGTAATAAAGTAAATGTATGGCAATACATATAATGTATTAGAAGAACTACCTCGCCTCACATGTCTCCCCAGGGCAGGATGACACAAGAGAGAGCCTTTTAAGTGTGGTGCCACAGCTGTGGAACACCCCTGCCAACCAAGGCCTGCTTATCTTTAGTAAGCAGCAAAATCTGGGATTTTCCAGAAGTTCCTGTTCAGTAAGTATATGCTGCTGGACAGGTTTGCAGTTTTGTCTTTCCCTGTGGCTTCTGACAGTGCTAGATATTGCCGATTAGGGCACTTAACCATTGTTTTAGTGTTCTGATTTTCCGTCAGCTGCCTTAGAGGCCCCTTCGGTCCAAAATTATGGACTCTCAAATAATTTTGAAAATAAAGCAGTCTGATCTCATTAAAGGATTCGGATTGTTTTGGTGCAGAGCATGTATCCCTGGCACTGGAGGTTCAAGGCTGTGCTGATCCTTGGGAGACCCCCTTCAGCACAAGGCTTCGGGTAGTGATCTGCTGTTTCTGCAGAAAGCGTGGTGAAACACAACAAGCAAGAGACTTACTCTCCCTTGATTTCCGTGCAATTGCCAGAGGGGCTTGAATACACAATGGAGTGGCTGTCATGGAAGATGAGGTACTGATGGCAGAATTTTATATTTTCAGCTCTTTCCAAGTCTCGCTGAGACCACTCTGTAAAGGGAGGGAGAGAACTCAGTTTCTGTCTAGCCTACCACAGAAAGAACCAATCTTCCTCTACCACAAAAAAAATCCCAACATCACTGTCCCATCCTCCTCTTCCCCCAACTATTTCAGGCAAGACCAGGAGCAGACAAGAAGAGTCTCCCCACACAAGAGACTTGCCTGTCAACCTACCTTAATATATTTCCAGTCAAATAACTTTATTTCCCCATGTCTAAAGTTATGATTTCATCCTAGTTTGACTTCCGCAGATTTTATTCCATTGGCACCCCCCCCCCCCATTTTACATTGATTTGTTGCTGCAAAAAATATTTTATTTACTTTCCTACATTTATATCCCACTCTTCTTCTGTCATGGCTCGCAACGTGGTTGGCAGATGGTCTCCCATCCAGACACTGACCATACTCAGGCCTGCTTAGCTTCAGCAAAGCGGTGACCTCATGTGCATTCAGACCATACCCAGGGACCTGTTTTAATGTGATTTGTGACTATGTAATGATGCGGATTGTAGTTTGTTTTACTGTTAATTTTGGTCTCTCTGTGTGTGATTTAAATCCCATTAAGCTGCCCAGAGAACTTCAGTTATAGGGTCGCCTATACATTGAATGTATGTATAAAGGCCCATCATGCCCATTCCTGGTTCAGAGTGAAGAATGCCAACAGCTCTATCTTTGGGCTTTATTTCTTATGATCATCAGAGGAAGATGAAAGTTGGTTTGATACTGAAGCACAGGAATCAGCCAGTCAAAGCCACAGAAACCCTGGTGCTAAAAGCTAGTCTCCTGGTTTATTTTGTCAGGAGTGATGGTTCAAGGCAAGGCAAAGAAAAATGTACTCATTGCTTCTCATGAGGCATCCCGAAGTGAATTGCAATATAACATGGGTCTCAACTAATGTTGGCAACTACGAGAGAGAGGGTTTACCTGTGTAAACGTTGCAGTATTTCCCACCATACTGAGTTGTTACCTCTGGCCCAATAGAGGCACTGGAAAGAGATGGGAACTGGCTAAGCTCACGATACAAAGCAGCTATCTCCTCTGCGTCATTCAACAACTGCACAATAAAAAGAAAGCAGCAGCATAATTAGTTGGGACCAACTCCAGGTAAAAGCAACACAAACATGCTTGCAATTAGCCCTTTGCTCATGGCAAGTAACAACTGCTTCCGGGTGAGAAGCTGGAACAGAGAGCAGGAAGCATGTAAGGTGGGGACACTTTGGTGAGTTGAAGGAGAGAGCACACAGCTAGCTGGAGACATAGCAGTCCTGGCTTTGCGCCTTCTGCAGGTTAGAGGAAGGTTGTAGCAGCTGCTCCTAACTTCTTTTCTTACCTAAGCAGATGTACTGATGTGCATACAGGAAAAATCACATCACTGCTGCAGATAGGAAAGAGAAGCTCATCACCTGCTTCTGAGCAAATTAAGATGCCACACTGATATAGGGTGTATGTTTCTCCCTGTCTCCTGCTCAGTTTTCTTTTTTCATTCCCACCACAACCAATACACAATATATGTTACTTAGAAGTCCTTTCTCCTGGAACATTTTGGGTCCTTAGTTAATCTTTAAGGTGACACACAAGACTTGTTTTGTCCCAAGTTTGCAATCCAAAACAGACAAGAGCTGGATGTTTCTTGTCTACTTGTTTTTGAAACAGACAGAACCAGGAAGTCTGTTCTGTACCAAGTTGCAGGTGCTGCAGCAAAGGTGCTCTTTCAACTACCAATACATTCATCAGCCCAGCAGCCCAAGTTAATGTGTGACACTCTAGGCCCGCAGCAATTGAAACATGAAAGGACAAAGTTTCAATAGCTACATTTGGCACACTATTTACTTTGGAAAGGCAGGGCAGGCAATCACATGGTAATTAAAGGCCAGTTATCACTCCTTCTATCTGAAAAGTTCACAAGCATGTGAGGATCCCGAATCAGCAACTTCCATGCAAAAGAGAGACATCAATTGTTATTGAAGCTAAATAGGAGAAGGGTAAAAACATTCCCTGCCTCCCTTGCTCATTAACATTTTATCTGTGCCATCAGGGAATAACCTTGGGCCACTGGCAACTACAGAATTTTGTTTGGAAAGGTGTCCAGGAAGAACTCTTCCTATACCCTTCCTGCTCCCCCAGCTCCCCCTTTGTGTTTTTTTCTAAACCAAGGATAGGGAACCTGTGGCCCTCCAGATGTTGTTAGACTCCACCTCAGCTAACATGACCAATGGTCAGAGATTATAGGAGTTGAGAGTCCAACATCATTTAGGCTGCAAAATCCAAACCCTGAGCAGACAGAAGTGCTGTTTATCAGATTGCCATGGCTGCCATGGGCGTAGTCAGGATTTTTGTTAGGGGGGCAGGACTTTTGTTAGGGAGGGCAGAACCTGTTAGCTATGTATTTTGCTGGTTTTTATTGATTAGCTACACCCATGCTGTTTCGGCTGGCCAGGGTGGAAGGTGTGGGGATGCCTGGAGCTAGTGCAGCAGTTGGATGGAGACTGGGTCCGGTACCATCAGCAGTGAGGCTGACTTGCAATGCAATGGATCTCAGGCTGGTTCAGCCCTTCCCTGCCTTCACATCACCCGATTTTGGGGCTTTGTGTGGGCCGCTGCTGACAGGGATCCTGCCAGTGGCACTTCCATACACTTGCAGGCTCAGCAGGCAGAACAGGGGGGTCCATACTGGCAGACTGATGTGGATGCCACTGTGCAGGTGGAGGCCAGCAGAGCTGAGCAGAGGGACACCTCCACCCAATCTACCTGCCACACTGTGTCCAAGAGCCACAGGTCAGCCACTCCTACCCTAAAGCAACAGGACTCCTTTAGTCCAAGAGTTCAAAGTCCAGTTCTCTCTGCTACAACAGCTACTTCATACACTTAGTCCTCCCTTCTCCGAAGCAAGTGAGGAACTTTACCCTAATAATCCACTTGATATATGGGAACAACAGTGTGGTGACAAAGAATAAAGATAACCACTCCCCTCTCTGCCGCCACCTTAAGACTTTCCCCCTGTAGCATCCTAAATTCGTGCCACATCCAGTCACCCATGCGCTCAGGGTTCTTAAATCATGCCAGGTCAACACGCTAAAAAACAAATATTTTAGAGCTGTGACGGTTCCCACCTTGTGTGCACGTGAATTTTTTTTTTAGGGGGGGGGGAGAGTAGAGGGATGCTGAAGTACTGCGAAAGGAAGTTTTTGTTTTTTTCCTTTTGCCTGGAGATATAAAGAAGAGTTGCCACATTCTCCCCACCCACCCCCAATTACATCTCCATATTGGCCGGGTGTGCCTGTGGAGAAGAGTTGTTTCACATGTTGCAGTTGTGCTCATCTCGCAGCTCTTAAAAGCGGGGGCCGGGGGAGAGAAAGGAGCCAGCAGCCTTGGAGCGCGGCCCGTATCCCGCCCCCAGGAACAATCCTATGCGGACAGCTAGCGTGGCAGCAGCAGAAGGGAGCCCATTCACACGTTCGTGCCCCTCCGAAGGGGATGCTGGGAGCCCCAACACACAAACACACCCGCCCGCGGAGCATTGTGGGAAGGTCTGCTGAACGAGCAGCAGGAGCTGCTTCAGGCGGGCGCAGCCCACCCCCCGCATCCTCTTGGGGGGGCGGACCCGGGGAACCCCCCTCCCCCCCCCGCGTTTCCTACCGGTGGTTCCATCTCCTTTGCCGCTGCGCCCAGTCCCGGAGGTTCGAAGTTCGGTCACCTTCCGCTCGGTACCTCCAGGGTGGGTGGGGCTGTTCCTTTTCGGTCCCGCCTACTTCTATTGGCTATGGACCTGCCCGTCAAAGTCAGCGCGCGCTGCTCAGTGGGAAGCCTGGTCATTCCTTTTATCTGGAGACAGGACTTCCTGTGTTGCAAGGCGAAGCCTCGGCTTGGCGTGGACGTCTCTGACCACCCGGCCCGTTGGTGCTCTTTTCTTTCTAAACCGACCCTTTCCCCCACTCTAATGTGAATTTGCAATCACTTAAAAATGTGTTGCAGGCGAAGATCCTCGTGGCGGGGCTTCAAGGACAGTGGCTTAAAATAGGCCACCCCACAACGTTAGCCCCGTACTTCTCCTTATTCTCCTCTCATCCTAAATTGTTTCTTTACTTTCCTAAATAAATGTCGTGCTTGTGTTTATTATGAATTTGACTCATATTTTCTGTGTAGGTGGCGGCGGCGGGGAGAGGCAGCAAATTTAAAACTGTTTCTGCAATCATCTGGCTGCCAGGAACTTGGAACGAAAAGCCTACATTTTTATGAGGGTTGTTCAACCACCTACTACTTCCAATCTGAATTTTATCTTTGCAAAAGTCAAATGAAGTTCAGCGATTCTGCTGCTACTAGCTTGAATTGTGAATGTACTTTTTTTTTAAAAAAAATACCAGACCTAATGGAAATGAAAACAGCTTTGTTTTTAAAAGTAGTGACATAGGTTTGGTGTGGTTGATACCTCCAGTTCAGTCACAGTGACATTCAGGCATGTTTGAGTAAAGTCCAGCCGAGTAAAAACCCACATGCCGTTCAGTGTGGGGCTCACACTAGGCATTCAGGAATAATAGAAAGGGACACCAAATCTCATGCCAATATAACTGTTTTTGGATCTTATTTACAATTTTAGCAGCTCCACAGGCAGGGTGGCAAGCCAATTATCAAAGCCTCTTCCAATTTGTGTCCATTGCATGTGAAAGTCACTTGTAATTCCTTCACCCTTAGGTTGTGTTTTAGCAATTATGGAGCTGCAGTTTGTCTTGCTACCACTGTTTTCTGCACTGTGTGCTGGTATGAATCCCTGGGCTGCTTCAGCATTTCCAATTGTTTCTGTAAGAGAGCTTTTAAAAACAACAACACCACAGCTTGGATGCTCCTTTACCATCACTGATGTTGCTCAATGAAAGTTGTGCATCAGCTGTATCTGTTCTTGTGATGCTTAGCAGATGGTGAAGCATTGCTTAGCTCTGCTGTTTTCATAAAGGGACTGGGAAGAGGGCAAGGTCACTGGGTTCTCCAGTGCCCTACCAAGGACTGAGCATCTGGATCCTGTTCTTAGTGATTCTGCTAGACAGCAGTCAAGGGGGAGAGGGAAGGCCCGAGCTGCTCTGTGGTCCACTGTGTTATTTGTGGTGCTATGATAAGCTGATTTTACCACATGGAGTGGAAGGTGACAGAAGGGGTGTCCTTTGAGGAAAAAGCAGGCTGCTGGCAGTCAGTGGAGGGAAGGAGGGGTTATAGAAAATGGAATAGGTCCAAAAGTTTGTAGAGTGAGACCATTGGTTTTTGTGTGTATGGCACTTGAACTATGGATACTCCTGCATCCCATAATTCCTCACAGCCCGTTCCCCCCCCCTTTAAGTATTTATAATTCAACTGTGAAAGATTGTTCATGAGCAGTTCCTCTCGTCTTGCCTTTGCAACAGATCTAGCTATCCATCTAACCCGCTTGGGTGCCCAGCACCTGCAGCTTTGGAAAGGAAGAGTGATTTGCTTGGTTTTGGCTGTCACTTCATGCACTGTACTTTCATCTCAGAAGGGCACACACGTCGCTTTCATGACTCCATGGAATCAATGCAGACACCTCTCTTGGCAAACAAGGGGTGCCTCGCACAAGCTCTTGCCAACTCTGGCTGCGTGGGACTAAATGTTCCTGCGCCAGTACTTGAACGGGGAATAGCACATGCCATGTGACTCCCACAGGAAAGCTGTGCAGCTCCTGGGTCTGCAGGCAGCCGCCTGAAAATGTGAATGGATGGGGCTCCTAGCAGGAGGCAGTGTCTGCCGGAGGCAGGCACCAACCCTTTCCCAGCTTGTTAATAATGGCTTAAGGTCTATGGGAGCAGCTTCCCTGCTAATCCAGCCAGCCAATATCTCAGGGTCAGGAGAAAACCTCGCCCTGCAAAGCCGAGTGGGAAGCTGCCCCCACGGCAGGGTGACTGGAGTGGAATGACAAATCACACCTTCCAGATTGGCGCTTCCTGTGTGCTGCTAATCAGCTGAACTGCAACAGGAAGCACTCGGTGGCAGATGGCTCTGCAGGCACTGAGTGGGAGCTGCATCCATATGCAGTGGGTGGGCTGAGAGAGACCCAGGTATGATGGGAGAGGGATAAACAGTTAAAAGAAGAAGAGGGGGCAGGGTAATTGGCTTTCTGAGAGAAGCAATGTCTTTGACAGGCCTTGATGCTTTAAGCCCTTGCAGCCTCAGGGTTGGAGACAGCAGCAGGTGGGCATCCTCTTCCATGCTATTCCTGACATGTAATGTGCTTGTTTAAAGCCTTGGTGGTGATATGAACTATGTCTGTACCTGAAGTCGATTTGAGCACTCTGTGTGTGTGCGCTGGAAAAGCAGCAGAAGCAATTCTGAGAAGTCAAAGACGCCATTCTTTTTTATAACACAACCCCGCCTAAAATCATACAAAGACATAGAAATGTGGAGAAATTGGGTCCTTTGGCTGTGAATTTTTAAATTAAAAAAACCAACACAGGGATTATTTTGGGAAAGTCCTGGACAGCCTTAAACCCACAGTAATTCTGTCCCTGGTTAAAAGAGAGAGAGAATATCAATATTGGGTCCAGGCTCACCACCGTAGCAAGAACTAAAGTGGTGCCTTCTGAAAATTGTTTAACTTTGAGCTCCCAACACTGCCAGCCAGCATGGCCAGTGGTTAGAGATGGGAACTGTATAGCCCAACATCATCTGTAGGTAGGTAGCATGTTAGCTACTAACCAGTGATGGATTAGTTTTAAAGCTTCTCCAAGGAAGCCTCCTTGATTCTGTTTCTTCTGCATTTCCCAATACCATTTATTTTTCCAGACTCTTTAAAAATGTTTCCCTTTTCCTCCCCCAAACTTGGCAATATCATTTGTGGTCCTTGTTAGTGATCTTGACCTGGAGGTAGAAATAAACCATTTCTACCTGTTGAACTCATGAAACCTTTCTGCAGGCTTCCACATTGTTCATCAAATAGTTCATATTGTTTGAGTGACTTTATGATGCCCCTTGCCACCATTTGTATCCTTTAGAGTGGTCTTACTCACTGCTGGTTTGTAGGGCATAGCTCTATCTGCTCATGGCATTTCCCCTGTAGGATAGCCTTGTTGTTGAATCACGATTCCCCTCATCCCTGACTGCGACTACTCTAGCTTTTCTGATTCATAGCCTTATGATACATCTGACTACATTTTGGGATACCCTTTTTAATGCTACCCAAACCTAGCAAATATGCTTTTGTGACCTCACGGCTAGACTACTGTAACATGTTCTATCTGGGTCTGCTATTGATGACTACCCAGATGACATCTGCAGGGGCTAGACCAGGTACCTTTCTGGTGGAGCACAGATCTCAGCTACCTGTCCTAAAGGATTTGTCTGAAAGACCTGGAACTCTGTCTATTGAATGCGGCAGGGTGATGTGATTAATGGATTAGTAGCAAATCTAGGCACAGCAAGTCTGGATTTACGGGAAGGGCTGTCACTCCATGGAAGTGCAGAAATCCCAGTTTCAATCCCTGGCATCACCAGTTAAGAGACCTCTGCTAGCAGAGCTGGCAAAAACCTTTGCCCGAGGCTCAGGTGGGGGTGCTGCTGTCCACCAGAGTAAACAGTATTGGACTAGTGGGACCAGGGGTCAGTGTCTGACCATGTGAAGCAACTTCATGAGCTCACCTATCATGAAGATGCAAGTCAGTCCAATCAGGATCCTCAGGAAGCCATTGATGCTTATCAAGGCCCTGGGAATATGTGATGTAGCAGGGAATCTGGGAATGATGGGAGCAGGATTTGGGCACTCACGATGTGACTAGATCTGTTACAGCTACAGCAGTCACAAGCTGTCTGCTTTCATCAGTCAGGACTCCACTGGATATCTGTGTGTGTAACTTGCCACCCCCCATCCCTAGAGCTGACGTCTGATGCCTGAGGCATCCATCTATACTGCTTGTTGGGTTGGCCTGGCACTGCAACATTATGCTTATGGATGCAGTAAAAGAAAGAGACACCAGCCCCAGCCCCTATTCCCAGTTAAAGCCTGGCTTCTCTCTGGGATTTTTCAGTAATGCAGGAATGTTATTTAGTGCAAAGGGAGAAGCACATTGTACACACAAAGAACCATTCTGGGTGCTCTTCCCTCCCCCTTTTTCCCCTCCCGAGGGGGACTGATCACACAAATTGACCCTGTGGACATACAGATAGATGGCTGACTGTAATACTTGTGTTACATGTTCCTTTGAATACAGTCAGGGTGGGGAGCAAATCCTCTACTGTGCATATTGGATCTCTTGCTGGATGAGTGTGTGTGAAAGGACTCTTGAGGCATCTGGAGCCATGGGTGTGTGTGCACCTTGCTGTGGCACGTAAAACCACCTCCATTCTGGTACACTGTGGTCAGGATGGCTGGTGCATAGATGGCCCTTTCCAGCTGGTACAGCTCTCCTTTTAGAATTGGGAAAGACCCAGACTAATTTGACCATGGCAGCCTCATGTGCTGACTAGGTCTGTGACAGCTGCAATCTATAAGGCAGCGACTGATGCTCATCAGTTTTGGCTTCGTTATCAGAGTGGTGGTTTTCTGTGTGTCCAGGCCATTTTCAGTTACATTCAGCTACAGGAACTGTCCATAGTCTGAAGGAGTGCTGTCCAGATATGGCTGTACCCAGGGCTTTCCCCCTCCCACAACCGGAACTAAGCAGAACTCTGTTCCGGCACCTCTGAGGAGGGCACCATTACCACTGTAAGAGAGTTCCAGCACCTCCTTTTCTAGAAAAAATAGCACTGGCTGTACCACCAATCTGAAAACTAGGCTCTAGAAGGAAGTGTATGGAGAAGCAAGGAAAGTTTACACTGCTTTCAAATCTAGGTAACCCCCCCGGGGGGGGGGGGGACAACCACCCTAACTTTATGTGCCCCTAGCAGGTATGGACTCAGCCTTGTGAATCATATTAAGTCCTTTTATTCTGTTTTCCACAGAAATACCTTGTAGGGCAACTTCCCATACGGAATCACAATACATGAGGTGGTACACTGAAATACTACAAGTTCTCACAGAGCACAGCAGGACACACACATCATTTACAATGTTCAGATAAAGGATTTAGGTCATTGCACTTACAACTGTAAACTTCTTCTTTTGTTTGATGGGTGGTGGTTGGTATTTTTTAAAATTAATTTTTATACAGAACCCCTCCTGCCTCCAAGATAATAAAAATAAAAAAGAATAAGGGAACAACTCAAGATACATGGGAGGCAGGACGAGGGCATGAAAGGTACATGTCATGTGACAGCCACAACAACTCTACAAGACTCTGCTATGCTTTGCAAGAAGAGGAACAGTCCAAAGGAGCCAGTCACAAACACCAGGCTTTGTTTGTTGATCTTTTGTACACAAAAGCAAGAGTTGGCAGGTGTGCTGGTTGGTGAGATGGAGCCCCCGAAAAGGGGCCTGTGAGTTGTTGTTTTTCTTTTTTTTTTCTTCATACCACATGAGATTTTTAATTTAGTTTTATTATTTTACACACTGTACAAATATTTACAATGGAAGGGAGGGAGGGAGGTTGTAGCAGCCACTGTTGAGAAAACCTGTAGGGGACACAAATTCAACCTAGAGCCCTGAAGAAGCATCCTCAGATTTTGCACTTGTCATTGTGGGTAATCCTTTGTATATTGGGGGGGGGGAGGGGAACAGGGGAGGCCTGAGTGGCAGGGAAGGAGCTGGGTGGAGAAACTTGCAGTTGTTGCTACCAAATGCCTTGTTTGACTCAAGTTGGAAGCAAATCTCCATTTTGGGAGTCTCTACCCCAGCTTGCCATCCAAGCTGAAGCAGCTGCCAAGAACATATGCTTACCAACCAAGCCTTCCATCCTGTATGTAGGTCCACTATGAGTAGCTGCCACCCCTTCTACTTGGAATTATTTCCAGTCTGTCTATCATCAGAAAGATCCATGAACTCCATAACTGCTATGGTGGCCACAACTCCAAGATGAACCAAACAGGTACACAGACTGCTGCCAAAACTGGGTCTTTACAATGGGTGATTGCCAACAAGGTGAGTGTGCAGTTTCCTTGCCCATGGAAAACTCAACTAGCATTCTCTGAAGCTAAGGTGACATTTTCTGGTCTCCTCCAATGAGACAGCACAGTGAGGTAGGGCCCAAGTACCTGCTTATGCTTTTATTAGTAGAGTAACCAATTCAACAGTGCAAGGAATTCAAGAGGCAGCCAGCTTGAAAGCATGGCCTCTGCCTTTATCTCCTACATGAATTTCCATGTCCTAAGCCAACTGCTGTATCAAATGATTGGCCTTTGTTCTACAAAGCATTCCACGCTGGTAAAATACCCTGGCTTGGCTACTTTAGAAGACAGCCTCTAGTCTACATACATATGATAACTTTCCCCACCTTGTAATCCATGGGAAGGAATAACTTAAGGCTTAGAGGTCACTCAATGGTACCAGAGCAGGAGGGGAAGATAGTGCCAAAAGTTGTGTAGGCAGTATATCTGCATCTTGACTGAGAAGCTGGGTTCTTAGCAAACAGCTGAACTACCATCAACAGACCTTCCTACTAATATTTTTAGATTTGCAACTCAACATCATGTCTGCACCAGACCCATTTGGGTATCAGGTGCAGTTGCATTGCCCGTGTAGCTTCTACCCTGTAGACTTTGACCCTGGTCCCCTTCATCCATCCACACAGCTGGTGGGGATGACTGTGTCTCCCTCAGGCAGACACTGGTTCTCATTGCATAGGTGTCTCAGGCAAAAAGGGACCTGCCTTTTCTAAGGCTTTTGGCCAGATCTCTAGTTGGGCACCATAGTGACAAACTAGGAGCACAGGCAATTGCTGTGTGAATGTGCTCTCTAAGATGACAAGGAGAGGCCACTGCTGGCCAAAGATGTTGCAAAGTGCGAGTCTTCCCCAAGTGCACTCCATGGGAACCATGCAAACATGTCTGCCTTTACAGTTTTGCTTAGTCCTCTTTTCGCACAGTCCTCGCACAGTCCTCTTTTCTTTTTAGTTAGAAGATGAACCATACTATATGCTAGCTGTTCACATGAGTCTCTTGTAACATTAAGGCTTATATCAAAATAATGCAGACCTGGATTAATTACTGTAGAGAGCTCATGTGATTCCAACCCCCAGCTGCCTAAGGGCCACAGCATACATTCCTTTTTCAGCATGCTCCTTTTTTAAGCGCTCACATAAAATAGAAAAGCGTGAAAGCGTGAAACACATTTTGCAAGTGTGTTTTAAGTATCAAATAAACCAGGAATACGAGTCAAGGAGTCCTGGTGAGCTGCTGCTCCTTGAGTATCCAGTTGGTACCCAGGTTTGCCTCTGCAAAACGGGTGACGTGGCCCTTAGACTCACTGATCTGTCAGGTTCTCTTAAAAATGTCACAAACTTCTGTGTTTGCAAGAACCTCTCGTGTAACAGAGGTAGTTGCCTCTTAACCTTTCCCCTTCTCCTCTGTCAGAAAAAGCTCATACAGTTTTGTTCCAATTTTTGCAGAGCTCTGCCTTTGAGTCTTACCATGAGGGAAAGGCCCTGCACCATCATTGCACCAAGGGTGCTTGGTATGGCGGAAGTGAGTTGAAACGGTCTCTATTCTGGAACCTACTTCAGCTTAAACTGCACCGCTCAGTGGCTGTCAGCCTCCCATTGTCATGAGCTGCCGTTTAGTAGGTCTTTATTCATTAACATTGTGCTTGTGGGAACAGGAGACATCACTGCTGTTTCCCAGGTTCTGAACTTAGGGGAGGGGAATAAGGTGCTTTCTTTGCACTAACCGATGCCACACTGCTCAAATTGTCCATGCAGAATTTATTGGGGTAACTGAGTCTTGGAACACCTCCCCCAGCCTGTGGTGCTCTCGAACCAAGATAAATTTGGGCTTAATATTTTTTTGGCCAGGAGGAATGTGCTTCAGGTCTCAAGAAAGCCCAGGAAGACCCTTGAACTGGACACTAATGGCTACTCCAGGGAAGGATGTGGCAAAGGACCAATAGTTAATGGAGTTCCACAGGACACATCTGGTGTTACATTCTGCAGGATAATTATGCTTCATGGTGTCACTGACAGGCCTTCAATAACAAGTGCATAAATCTGCTAATGGCATTCAGAAGTGATGATGAATCAACTGGAGAGAGAGAGAGAGAAAAAAAAAACCTCAAGCAAAGAACGGCAAGCATTCTAAATAGATGAAACCGTGCAGAGAAGTAGCAAGCCATGCTCTACAACAGACAGAGACAGTCACCGGCTCTATGGCTACCCTTTGGCAAAAGTGTCCCTCGGATGGGTCAAGCATGCCACTAATTGAAAACTTCATACGCACAGGTGTTCGATATAAAGATACCTATCCAGTTTCTCAATAGCACATTTGCAATTAAATCCTTATACATAACATTGAACTTATTAAATATTAACAGTTGTTTTTTTAAACTTTTTTTTTGTTTTGTTATTTCATTGCATAGAACATTAGACATGAGAATCATTTTGCTGTTACCCACGGTGAATGGAAGCTCCTATGGGTCACACCAATGAATTGTTGCTCTTGAGCATGCTCAGTGTGGACGAGAGACGGGCAGGAAACAGACAGCGCAGACAAATGGGAGCCAGAGCATCCATACACTTGCTGGATTCTTTACAGCAAAGGAAAAGAGGAGCCGTTTCACAGGGGTTTTTTTCGGCTCTCGCGGGTAACAGTGCCAGGAGCTCCTCGCCAGCAGGTTCAGCAACATCCTGCCCCCAGGGAGCTCCTCCATCGTTCTGAGCATGCCCACTGGTAATGGCTTAAGAAGGACTTGAATTGCACAGTAGTAGTAGGAAGGAGGATGGCAGAGGCAAGCTCTCCTGATCTCATCACACTGGATTGTGCTCTTTTTTGTAGCCTTCTGCACTCTATTGCTTCTACCGACAACAGTCCATGTGCTAACGCAGGACAAAGCAAAGAGGAAAAACAGTATGTTCGATACAAAGTAAAAAACAAAAACTGAGAACAAAAAAGAACCTCACAAAAAAGAGAAAAAAAGAAAATTTAAAATAAATCCAAACCCCCAGTTGCTGGGTGCTGATGAGGTATACGCATAAATAAAAGTGGAATGATTAAGGCTGTTTTTGAAATAAAAATAATCCCCAGGCATACATAAAACAATGCACAACACTAACAACGGAAAGCACTGCCATTTGAATGCTTTAGAATGGCTTCAGGATGGCTTTGGGGTGGCTGATAGACATGCCTGGCCAGCATTTGCTTCAGTCAATAGTCAGCCAGTTTGCACTGCCTTTCAGAGTCCTATGGCCTCTTATCTCAGTGGTGAAACAGTGTTAGGTCCTAGTCGAAGTTCTCTTCATCCCATGCTTTCCATTGCAGGGAGGATGAGAGGGAACAAACACTGTGCAGGCGGAGCGACCGACAGGGCAAACTGGAATGTGAAGAGCAGAGCCTCCAGCTCCCAGCCCTCGACTCAAGCACATCTTGGAGAGTGGGAAAAACCTATGAAGATTCTAGAGTTAAAATTCAGTAAGAGAGAAAACTCTGCGTATAATCTCAAGAAAGGGCCATGGCTCCCAACATTAGACCTTAGGCACAAATGGAACCACCGCAGTGAGTAGTCTCTGGAGCCCCAGACATCCCCTCCAGGATCAGGGAAGTGGCCAGTCTGTGTGACAAGCTGGGACCGGGCCATGTTCTGTAAACGTCTTTTATGTACATCTTCTCAGACTAAGCGTCTGCCTTCACCCCTTGGGGCTCATGCAACGAACACCGTGGAGTTGACAGCAGGCGGCTTCTGAAAGCCTTTTGCAACAGTTGGCTCAGATGTCCTCAAGGAGCTTCTTATGGGATCCACTGGCAAATGTCTCCATAAAGATCTCTTCCGCCTTCCATCTCGCAGCCTAGTGGTTTTCCATGGTTTCAAAAGCTTGATGAGACAAAAGAGAGAATCAGAAATATTATATTTACAAGAGGTCATTCACAGAAACACAATTTCTTGCCATGCCATGGTTTGGCACAAATTTTCCTGATCCTCTCTGGGTATTCACTCACAGCACCACCTGAGAAAGCTCTGCTGTACTGTACTGTTTATGGCTGCAGTGTGCCTCTCTCATTTCTCAAAACCAAAGCACAAAAGCAACCCAAAGAACTAGCCAGAAAAGACCACCAATCAAAGAGCCTGAACAGTTTACATAATGACATCAGCTGCCCACGCTTACTGAGATGCAACTGTTTCATACTGGGGTTGTCTAAAACTGAGGATTGAAAGAGCCAGCACTTTCCCCAAAGAGATTTGTTGTTTGCTTTCACCTCTCCACTCAAACCCGGGGGCAGACCTGGCTCACACTGTAATGTACAGACTGAGGCAGCAAGTGTAAGAAGCTACCCACTTACCTCAGCTGGGATAAGTTCAATTTCCCCCTCAAATCAAAAAGCATGCAGTCCTTTCAGTGAGCTCTCTAAAATGGACAAAAACACAGACAGGGCCATGAAAGGAGATAGTGCTGTAAGTGGCAAAGCTCTGAGCACACCCAGGGGATGGAATCAGCCGACAAAAATATTCTCTCTCTGCTTGTGGCTCAGGGCTGTGGCCCTGGGGCCTATGCAGGCTTGTGCTGCTACCCACATTCTGGAGCTGCCATGGGTCTCTCTGCCTCTTCCCCTCATTTCACCTCTTCCCAAGGTAAGAGTGTTCTGCATATGGCACACTGGCTTTCCTGGAACTTAGCACAGCAATGCACAAAACAGGTTCTTTCCCCTCCCACTTCCAGATGAGCTGCTGTGTTCTATTGATAGAGCAAAGAGAAAGGATTGTTGTCTGCTGCCTGCAGTGAGAGGACTGCTAATAACAGCTGCTTTCCCCAAAACAGTCACTGCAATATTGTGCTGAGCGAAGTGGTATTTCTTAGTCAAAATAAGCAGCAAAGAGCAAATATCTTCACTCATGCCTTCTTCTTATGCCCCCCGTTATCCATTTTACATCTGGGTTGCTGGTCTGGGGGCTTAGGTCTTTAAGGCTGTGGCTGATAGAATAAATTTTATGCCACAGCAAAGCCATTTTGATGCCTTACCATTACAGACAACAGAGTTAAGCAGCAAACAAATGGGACACATTTCTACAGTTGGTTCCAGACAATCTATTTATTGGCCATTCATCCTGATTTGTTTGCACAGCGTTTGCGGGGACAACACCAGTTATTTATGGAGCATCCATACTGATTTGTTTGCAGGGAGGTTATATGACATTGTGCCAACTACGTGCTATCCCACACCTTAATTTTCTTGCTTCCTCTATCACAGTAGCTGAGTTCACCCAGTGGGGTGCAGCTGCGACATCCTGGCAGGTGTTTCACTGCTGCTTAATGTGAGGAGGAAGAAGGGGAAGGAGGAGATGGCGGGGAGGCTGTTGTGGCATGGTTACAGTGGCAGGAGCAAAGGAATAGCCCCACTGTTGAGCCCACACCATCCTGGCCTCCCTCTTGCCTAGTCCCTCTTGCTCCTGGTTAAGCAGCAGAGGCACTGCTGCAAGGAAGTTAGCATTGCAACTCTGTGTAGCAGGCGACCTGCTGTTTTGCTCCATCATGCTTTATCATCTCTTATTCCCCGCCACGGCTGTCCCCAGACATGCTGTCCTCTGTGTCTAGAACATCTTCCTGCTGTATATAAGAGTATTTAGTGCCTCAGCCTCCTTTAAGCCCTTCTTCTTTAGAATCGTAGTGTAGAGTTGGAAGGGGCCCTGAGCATCATCTAGTCCAATGCAGGAATGTCAGCTAAAGCATCATGACCAATGGCCATCCAACCTCTGCTTAAAAACCTCTAAGGAAGGAGATTCCTTTAACAAGGCCTTTCCCAAACTCAGATGGTTAAGAGCAGGCTTCCTCAACCTCGGACCTCCATATGTTTTGAGACTACAATTCCCATCATCCCTGACCACTGGTCCTTCTAGCTAGGGATCATGGGAGTTGTAGGCCAAAAACATTTGGAGGGCCGAGGTTGAGGAAGCCTGGTTAAGAGTGTGGTGCTGATAACGCCAATGCTGGTAAGGGCCAGCTGCATATTCCTGCATTGCAGGGTGTTAGACTAGATGATCCTCAGGATCCCCTCCAACTCTATGATTCTTTGAAACCATCCTAGCCACACCGACCTGCACCTTCATTTCCTCCTCCGTGTCAGTCCCTGCCTTCCCCTGCCCCCACTAGCTATATCCACCTAATACAGACTGTAAGAAGTCTGAATGGGGACTGTCTCTTTTCTCTAAGTCTGTACAGTGTGTAGCATGCTGCGGACATTAAACAAACATTTAGCAGCAACAGGATATACTCTTGACTGGAAGTGGCACGGCTTACCTAAACTATCAGACAAATTGCCATAAGCTAAGCAGGATATCATATGACTAGGTAAAAGAAATATCTCCTCTGGGCTTTGTATCTTGGGGGCCATCTCTGAGCCTTGATGAAAGCCAAGTATCTGATCTCATCCACACCCTCAGAAGAATGTAGGAATGGAGGCAATGAGGTGACACTCACTGTTATACCCAGAGTCTGGTGCGGCAGACTGAATTCCAATGAATTCTTCATAGGTTTTTCCAGTGCAATGATGAGATCTCCATTTATTCTCCCAAACTCCTGCCGGGGTGATAGAGAGACACACATAAGAAAAAGATATGGCTATTAGGAAAGAAAAATATACATGTGCAGAAAAAAAAGAAAAATGTCAGAGTAACTAAAGGGGGTGCTTGGATTAACAGCTCTGATGTTAGGGTGCTGCAGCAATGAAAGGCACCTGTTGAGGAACAGAAGTTGAACCAAGCTATTAAACAGGAAATTACGCCAGGACCTCTTTCAATGGCAATGGCCAGAGAAGATGAAATGTATCAGGGGTTTTGCTTGGCAGCTGTAATGTCATTGAGGGTTGTGTATATATACCGTACTTTGTTGGAAGCCACCCAGACTGGCTGGAACTGCTCAGTCAGATGTGTGGGGTACAAGAAATAAATTATTATTACCACAACAAAAAGTGACTCACCCAGCGATGTTCTCTCACCAAAATGATGTGAATTTCTTGCCAAAAGCTGACACAGCTATGGGAGTAAAGATAAGAGAAATAAATGCCATCAGCATATGTGGTACCGAAGACTGGCTGCATCTTTTCCCCACTCACCTCTTTCCCGCTGGATCTTCAGTTTTTAGGGCCCTTCTTCTATTTCACAAGAGCCCCTCCTCCATATTATCAGCCTTCACATTGCCAGCCCTGTTATCACCCTCTGTCCCCACATCTCTGTTTGTGACACAGGAAGGGACTATGGCTACATGCTTTGCATATAGAAGGAAATTCACTTCCTGGCATTTCAAGTAAAAAAGGATCTCCCAACAGAAGGGTTGGCCTGAGCTGTTGGAAAGCTGCTGCTGGCCACTGGGATAAGGCAATTCTATTTTAGCCCTTAGTGATCCTCATCATCAAGTGAGCACTTATGGCCTGCCGTGTTGATGGTCTGCTATGCTAACGTGGCTTTTTCCTTCAGTGTTCTACCACCCAATCCCCATTTTCTTTGTTTTGATTTCGTCTTCACAGCTTTTACTTTTCTTGCTGGCTTCTTATTTCTTGTATTCTCACATAGGTGTAAATTAGAACAAGGGCTGTGGCTCAGCAGTGGAGCATCTGCTGTGAGTGCAGAAGGTCCCAGCTTCAGATTTCTGCCTGCTCCAGAGAGGCCTGAGGGAGACTCCTGCCTGAAATCCTAGAGAGCCACTACCAGTCAGTGTAGATAACACTGAGCTAGACGGATCAGTGGTCTGAATCAGCAGTTGCCCTGCAGTTCTGCCATTTGTCCTGAAAGAAGTGTTGAACAAATCCACCTGTGCAAGCATGAAGACAGGTGAGCTGTCTCCAGGAGCAAATCCCGCATGCTTTGACATGGGGCGCCCAAGAAAGATGCCTCTGAAACCTCTCACCTTCTGTCAATTTGCCTGCTTGTTCTGCTGCCCCTCCTGGCAGGATTTTGGAGAAGACGCTCTCTCCCTCAGCTCCTGGCAGTCCAGTCGCTGCCCCTGCAGAAGTGGGAGCACCTGCTGGTTTGGAACCTATCTTAATGCCTGTTGGAGAAAGAGAAATTGATTTGTATGGATTTATTTAGCTGCATATATGCATTTATTTAAATATATATCCTCCCATATCACCAAGGGTAGGTCCAACTGGCAATTTGCATATACCCCCCGCCCCACATTCATAGGCCATAACCAATCTCTGTCTAACCGCCTTCACCAGAAAATGATGGCCACACTATTTCTAAGAGTGTTAACCAAGATGCACAATGTGTTGGTGAGATATCAGTATGACAGGCACAAGAAACGACTAAAACTTCTTGGTGAAAAAAGTATTTTAAATTGGAGCTGAATGATGAGACAACTCAATTTGCAGTCATTTCCCCAATTGGTTAATGAGAAAGGAGTGGGAAGCCTTTTATTTTTGACAGCTATGCAAAGCGAACCTATTGTACCTTATGTGGAATGAAGCTGGAGGCTGCTTTTGGACATTCTACTTGTGTTTATCTTTTCTATGACATACAGAATACTAGTTTCAAGTGAATTAATTCTATGCTGACTGGCCTACACCCTGGGGCCAAGCATGGCTAAATGACCTAAAGCATTTGCCTTCTTAATCTCAGGTAGGACATCCCCCCCCACCCACAGTAAATGGTCTTGGAACTCCCTTTGACTTCAATCTAATCGTCCCTCAGAGAGATCTGAGCCTACTGAACTACTGGTGCTGCCTCCCTTTTTAAGGAAAACACATACAATTGCAGGTGCTGGAAAGGAGCTACTGACCTCCTGCTGCTGCTCCCAGTGGCTGTGTTTGGGGTGCTTTCCCCACCTGTGGCACTTTTGTGGTAGGTTTGGATGCATCCATCTGCTCTGCTTTAGACTGTAATATAGCAAACAGTGATTTATGTATTTATTTAATGCATATGAGAATGAATAATGGTAAAATTAAGCCCATCTCCTGGGGTCTTTCTCTTAGCCTTCTTCCTAGAGTTTAATTGCCAGGTTATCCTGGCTGTCTCACAGCAATCCTTATCCACCCACCCTATTCTCCACCAGATACTCCCCACCCTCTAGGATTCCTGAGGTACTGCCTGTGATCTCCATCAAGAAAGCTACATATAAAGCTCCTATACAAAGGCCATTCCCTTAAGTGCATTCCTTTCCTTTCCTCTCCCCTCCGCTCTTCTTTGTCTCTGTCCGAACTGCCCCCTCTGTAACTTACTGCAGCCTATTGTTAGTTCCATGAACCACTACTCTGCTGGGAAGACTCCATTCTCCACAGTGACCTAGTCAGTCCACAAATGCACATTTCCTTGCTTTGACATTCTAAGGTGAGGCAATCCCAGCGCGACTCCTGTACTACAGAACAGGCCATCGCTTAGCCCAGCCCTCTCACCCGACGTGGGGAAAAACAAGTTGTGGTCAGCTCTGAGGGACCTACTGTATAACTGACCCCGAACAAAGGCACGTAGATACTTACTGGTCCCGCTGGGTGAGTGCCAGGTTGTGCTTGGAGGGCAGATTGGGGTTTGCCTGCTGGCTGGGCTTGGCCAGGCTGTTGTTGGGCTGGCCGTGAGGAGGGCTGGGCTTGGGTTCCTGCTGGCGGTGGCTGCTGCTGCTGCTGCTGCTGCTGCACCCTAGCTTGCTGTTGCTGTTGCTGAGAAGGTTGTTGCGAGGGAGCTGCTTGCTGCTGCTGCTGCTGTCTGCTTGACGGCTGCTGCTGCCTGGATGATGGCTGCTGCTGCTGCTGCCCAACTTGCTGCTGCCTCGCTTGCTGCTGCTGTTGGTGCGAAAGAGGCTCCGATTTTGGCTGCTGAGATGGCGGCCCATGTTGCACCTGCCTCTGCGATTTTTGGGACTCTGAGGTATGATGGTAGCCTGACGGCTGCCGAGACTGCTGGGAGTACTCTGAGGAGCTGGAAGGATAACCTGGCTGCGCTCTTATATCGGCCTGCTGAGCCTTCTTCTGGGAAGAGGGCTGCCCATGTCCGCGTGACTCGTGGCGGCCAGCATCTCTTGGATGTTGCCTGGATGACCTCTTTGGCAGGTCATCGGTGGAGTGCCGGGAGGAGGACGAATGCCTCCCGTAGTCTCCATGGTGCCTGTGTTCTTTGGAAGAGGAGTGTCGCGGGTGAGAGTAGTCATCGTGATGCCACATGTCTTCATCCGGGGGCTCATCATAGTCGTGATAGGTGTGCTTAACTGGACCCCTCCTTTGGGAGGATGAGGAGTGGCCACCATAATGCCTCATCCTCTCCGAACGAGGTTCCCTCGGCTTATCAAACCAGTCTGTCTCCTCCTGACCCAAGTGATAGGCTTCAGAAACCAAAAACAAATCACAGTCAATCCCCTCATCCACAGTTGGGAATGTACCCCAGGATGAAGCCATGCAATGGATTAAAAGAAAGCAAGGAACCGATCGCATGCACACAGGATATGCCACAGTAGCCGCTTGGGAAATAGATATCTAGAAATAAACAGGAATCATAGCACAGTATCACACTGAACAAGCAGTGAGCAGAGCACCAGTAGGACATGCAGAGTGCAGCATGCTAACACAGAACCACCAAAACAGAAAGCAAAATGCGGGAGAAAGGCACCTGGCAAGGAAATGGAGGCTGTGGTATTGTCCTTGCAAATATGACCCGCTTGGGCATGCTCTGGGGTTAAGTTACCACAGGTAGCCATTACCTTCACTGTCTGAAACAACACAGTGTGAATCATCCATGATGTAACCTTCCTCATGCTTGTAAGAGTGGGTTCTTGGCACATCTTTGATATGTTCTTGTACATCAGGCAATGAGTGACTGGAGCAGAACTGAGAGCAGCTGTCCCCAGCAGACTGAGGGAGAGGCCCACCTGAGGACCGCGATACGCCCATGGACTTCCCCAAAGGACTGATGGGGCTCTCTTCTTCTGAGGTTTGTGTGCGAATTGGAGGTCGCCCGCGACTTTGACTCATGCTAAGGGAAGAAGGTTTGGAACTGCCTCTCTGAGGCCTCTCCATGCTCTCTCTCTCGTAGGACCTGCTCCTGATCTCACGGCTCGACATTCTCTCCGACACATAACCAGACGATCTGGATCGCCCGCCACTGTATGCCCTGTCATCTTCTTCCATCGTATCCCTGGCAGACCCACCATAGTACTTCTGCTGTTCATATACATTCTTTTTGAGGCCGTATGTGATGTCGTCTTGCATCTTCTTTGCTCTGGATGCCACACTGCTGCTGCTGACTGACGTGGTTGCTGGGTAAGAGGCCAAGTCTGATTCCACATCTCTCGCTTCTTCTATAGGGGAGAATTTCGAGATCTTCTGCTCCATACCTTGTTTCCGATGCTTGCTGCGTTTGGAAGAGATGACAGCTGGGGCCAAGTTTTTGGAAGAGTGCTTCTGCACTCCCATGGTGGACCCAGGCTTGTCTGGGCGAGTGGAGTGCCTGTAATCACTGTCCCCGTAGTAGTAGGAGCCGGAGCTACCCGACATCCTCCCATTGCTCTCTGGACCCCTATGGTAGCCTCTCCCACGGTGGTCAGGGCCGTGGTGATCATACATGTCCTCCTCTGACTCTTCTCCCTTAGGGTAGCAACAAGGCCTGCTGGAGACATCTGTGTCTGTGAAGTCACTCTTTTCTTTCATATATCGCCCATTGCTGCTCTGCAACTGCGAATCTCCTTTTTGGCCCTCTGCTGAGGTGCTCTCTTTGGTTAGTTCACTGATGTCATCAATCATCACATAGTTCCGAGGAATGTTCTGCTCCAGGTTGGTGTAGAGGGAGTCAGAGGAATAGCTGGTTGAGGGACTTTGAGCTACGCCGCTCCTGTCCACCAGCCTTCCTTCTGGCGGCTTGTACTGGTCGTAGCTGCTGGTCACAGTTGTGGTGCTGTATGTCACTTCTGGAGTTGCGGCTGAGATGACCACAGTGGGGTTGCCTATTACTTCATAGTTGGTGGGCATCTTCTGCTCAAGGTCAGCTAGCGATGTCTGCCGCGGTTTCTGGGAGGTGGTGTGTGTGTCCGTGTGGGTCTGGAAAAGAGCGCTCTGCGCTGGCTGCAGAGGTGTCTGACTGGGATACGTGGTCTGTGCTTGGTAAGGTGGCCGGAAGCCTTGGTGACTTTGCAGAACCTGTTCAGACTGATACCCGGTGCTTGGAGTAAAGCTGTGACTCTGGTATGTCGTTTGGGAAGGGTAGGCAGGCATCTGGCTTGCTTGGAATCCGTTCTGCGCAGGGACATTGCTTGCTGAGGGGTAGTGTGGAGGCTGAAACCTTGCTTGTTGGAATGCGGCTGGGGCTGGTGGGGCAGCTTGTCCTGAGGAGTACTGATATGGGGTGTAAGAGGAGGCTGATGTGTACTGTGCACTGGAAAAGTCAGCGTATTGATTGGAAGGGGCAGTACTAGGCCTGGTCAGACTCTCATAGCCAGAGAGTCGTAGGTTGTTGAGCTCGCTGTCAGACATATAATCCCTGTTTTCCCCCAAGCATCTCAGGTAGGGATAGTCACGGACGTTCCGGTCCTTCAGCAAAGACTCTTTTCTCTGCGTAATCCCCAGTTCCAAGTACTTCAGTTTGGCATCAATCTCCTTTTCTTCTTCATCAAGCTCAGCCTGTTTCTTCCGCAGCTTTGTGGACTCGTGCTCCACTAGCTTCAAGTCACGGTCAATGTCTTTCAGGAGGCTGGCCTTCGTCACCTGAATGGCTGGCCCTGCCACTCCCTTCTGCATGAGGCCCGGCATGTACATCTGTGAGTGAGCTTGGCTGGCCAGAGGGAGATGAGCTTCTTCCGGTGGGGGGCTAGGCAGTGTCCGTTTCACTTTCCGAATGAGGGTGTTTGACTGCAGGGTTGAAATCTAGAAGGTAATGGAAAGCTTAATTTAGATAGCAGGTAACCATGTGTGTGAAAGAACACATTTCCATTTTTAGTTACCAGGTGGGTGTATTACTCAACAGTGGCCCACACTTCTGGGGTTCCTATCTTCTAAGGCAGGCCCATTATATATATCTCATATTTTACCTCACCCTTTTCAACTCAAAGTGGCATAGATGATTCTCCCCCTCATTTAACACCCCCCCAACAATCCTCTTTGAGGTAGGTGAGGCTGAGAGAGAGTGACTGGCCCAAGTGAGCTTTGCCAAGTGGAGAATTGAACGCTGGTCTCCCAGGTCCTAATCCCACACTTTTAAATACAGTGGTACCTCTGGTTACATACTTAATTTGTTCCGGAGGTCCGTTCTTAACCTGAAACTGTTCTTAACCTGAAGCCCCACTTTAGCTAATGGGGCCTTCTGCTGCTGCCGTGCCGTCGCCGCACGATTTCTGTTCTCATCCTGAAGCAAAGTTCTTAACCTGAGGTACTATTTCTGGGTTAGCGGAGTCTGTAACCTCAAGCGTATATAACCTGAAGCGTATGTAACCCGAGGTACCACTGTACTACACCACACTGGCTCTAATCTTGTGATGGAGACAAAGTGTAACCTTGCACATTAATGGTTGTTAAAACTCACCAGGACTCAGAAGCACTTGAGTCACAAGGATGCCACATGCAGCCAGACCAATGAGGACAAGCGACAGGAATTTTAGTTCTTTATTAGCAAGGCACTTGGTTACATCAGCTGCTAAGGTGCAAGGGATATGCACACCCCTTCCTGCTAACTAGCTGCCTAGGAAATCAACCTCTGCGGAACAGTACTCTATCTTGGAGAGTTGGAGCAACAGTGTGGCCTCGCCCTTTCCTGTTTTCTTACCTCCCACCCCTTGTCTGATGTGGTGCACGCAAGCACCAGTTGTTCCCCTCACTTCAAGCCTCTCCTTGAGCAGAGATACAGTGGAGGTGGGGAGAGAGGGGATCTCAACGGTCAGCTTCCGAGACCTCTTCCAGCTTTTCCTTCCTCCTTTCCCCGTTTCTGACTCCCCGGTTTCTTCCTCCTGACTCCCCTCAATCTCCTCAGAACCTCACAAATCACTGGCCCCTTCTGAGGGGTCCTCCCCACCACCACCCATAGCTGTCAACTTTTCCCTTTTCTTGCGAGGAATCCTATTTGGAATAAGGGAATTTTTCTTAAATAAAGGGGAAAGTTGACAACTGTGCCACCACCTGCCTCCTCTTCCCACACATTTCCCCAGCTGTCATGCTCCTGCCCGTCTCTGACACACAATCCTCAATGATTCTATGTACCGTATTGGCCCAAATACAAGCCGCAGTTTTATTTTTTTTAAATTCCAACCGTGAAAAGTTAAAGGGTGGCTTAAATTCACAACCTTACAAAAGCTGGCTTTTACGATATCGTTGCTGAAACAGACATATGGTAAAATGGAATGGGTGTGAGTACCTGTGGAATTTTAAGGGAGTGACTTATTTTCGGGTACAGAGGCGTAGCAAGCCCAGGTGGTACCCAGTATGGATTTTTTTTTGTCACCCCCCCCCCCCCACATTGACAGCTGGGTAGGCTTGGGAGTCGCGGGGAGGCACCAAATGTCACCCCCTCAGTGATGAAACCTGGGGTGGTCTGCCCCCGCTCCCTATGCCTCTGCGTCCCCACCCCCACGACTCCCAGGTACCCCAAGCCATCGGGGGAAGGGGGGGAGCTATGTTGCTTTGCCAGGGTGCTGGCAAAGCTGCGCAGCTTGTCCTCTCAGGAGCCACGGCTCCCATCCGTCCCCCTCCCTCTCTCCCCGGCTCGCTGTAAAGCAGCAAAGCAGTAGCCACTTATGGCGAGCCGGGGAGTGAGGGAGGCTGGGAGGGAGCCCCCCAGCTCGCTGTGAGCGACTCCTACTGGCAGCGGAGGGATCTCACCGTGTCCGTACGGTGCTCCAGCGGCGCCAGTGGCAAACTGCTATGTACAGCACATGTGTGGCATCAGTATGCACAGCGCATGCATACAACAGTGCAGGCGTTGTATGTAGCGGTTTGCCGCCGCTGCCACCAGAGATCCGTATGGACGGTGGTGGGATCCTCTGCTTGCAGCTGCAGCCATGAGCAGAGGATCCTCCACATTTGCCTGCGGCGGCACGATGGCTGCTCGTGCTGACAGGCCCGGGCCGGGGCAGCAGGGCAAGCACCCCGCGGGGTGCCAAGACACCTGGGGGTGTTTTGTCACTCCCCCAGACATGGAACACAGGGCGCACCGCCCCCCCCCCCAGCTTGCGACACCACTGTTTGGGTGCGGCTTATATTAGGGCCAATATGGTAATGATTCTGCTTAATGATGCTTCACCCTCTCCATTATATTAAATTAAATTAGGTTAACGAAATTGTATTTCTATGGAGGTTTTGAAATTTGGCAACGCCCTAGATTAGCATGTCCATGGCTTTTTCTGCTAAAGTACTCACTGGATATAGAGTACCAGCACTTCTTTTTATTTTATTCATTTGCAGCACATGGCAGCCATTTTGTGCTGGCACCCACAACACTTTTATCATTATATGAGTAGAGGCGCCTCATTCTTTTACCCCCTCCCCCCCAAAAACACCCACTGAGAATGTCCAATTCAGGAAGCCTTTGGGTGGTTATCTTCAAAACTAAAATGTACAACTAAAATATACTGTATACAAATTCTCATGATTTGGGGCAGGTGTGTGGGGGACTGCTTCTTAATATTGGAAAGGCTAAATTGAATAATGATGTTAATGGCAATATTATACTATATGAATCACCACAGCTACTGACATTGAGGAAATGAGTTCTGAAAGAAGCAGGAATCAGCTTGAATATTTTTCTCTAATGAGCCAGAACAAAAATCAACTCAGTCTGGTTCACAGATTTTTTTAAAAAAATAAAAAAGGCAAAATAAAAATCTCTGCTTAGATTATCTTGGGAAGATTTCTGCTTTTGCAGGCAAAGCAAGTTTCTAATAATGCAAAAATTGTCTGTCTGGGAAAGGCACTCTTATTTAGTCTGAAGGTGTAAATCCACTGTCTTTGAAGTTCAGATGATCCTGAGATTATTATTTTTTTTGGTCTTGCTTTTGTGGAAGCCCAAGCCAAAGAGTATGTAAAATCCCGGTGGAAGGAAATCTCCCCAAAGGTCTTACCACCTTGGCAGATCTTACATAACCAGTGGAAATATGAGACCCTAACAATGTTAGAGAACAACGTTTTGCAGTGTTAGAGTATCTGAGGTCATGCAAGTAACATATTTTGAAATGACTATACAGGATCAGTAGGGCCCTAGAAAGAGACAGCTATTGTGTAGATCTTGGAGGAGGGGATAACAGCTATTCCATCAGTAGCTCTGATTGGCCTCTAAGGGCCATGCAGCCTGCAGGTTTCCATTGGGCCAAGCAGAGAGGGCAAGGATGCCTTGCAGGCAAAATGTCATCTGTCTGACATGAAGACATTCTGATGAGCAGAAATATTAACAATTAGCTTTTGGGCAGTCAGAGATCATTTCATGAGTATTTTCATAGCAGCCAGTTTTCGTTTCTCTTTGCTGAAAAATGAGAGCTGCTTCCCCACACAGGGCCTGCTATCCCTAGATCACCAGTGGTGTCCCTGGGCAAGTGTCTCTAGCCTTCTTAGAAAGAAAGTTATGGGGTAAGATTTGCAGGTTATGGGGTAAGATTCTGTAAAACGAGAGTGGTGTGGCTATCTAGTATATTTTTTGCTTTTTCCTGGGGAATGTTCCCTGTTGTTATTAGAGAGCAACAGCATCTGTCAGTGTTGGATCTCCATAATCAGGACCAGCAGAACGTAGCTGACTTTCCATGGCAAGAATAAGGTTGCCAGTGGTGGGCATCTAATTTTGTGTTATGCCACCCCTGCCTTCATGGCTGTCATTGTGAGATCTGGAACTCTCTGAAATTTCATAATGTGCCCACTAGTCCAAAAAGGTTGGTGACCTGTGCCCTGGAGGAATGGTGCAGTTTCACGAAAGCACACTTTCTTGCTTCTCTATTGCTTTCAGCAGTCAGCCTTCATTGCAGGAGAAAAACAGAAAGATAAATGATAAGATATGGGATGCCAGCCTTTTGATGTAGCAGGATTAACTTTAAACAACAAAAGTGTAGATAGATCCTCACTTTCATTTTTCTGGGATCTCACCAACCTGTTGATCTCCCAAAAATCTTTGTACAGGCACCAGATATAACTTGATCTTCATAAAGTTTCAGTATATATCAGGCTAACGTGGCCTTGCTATGTTTTGAGATTTTCAAGGCAGGTATTAACCCGTGATTCCTTTACATCCTGAACCATCTACAAGTATTGCACTTTTAACCAGTATTTTGACTCCCTTAGAGAAAGGGAGCAGAGAGGAAACAAGGGATACAGAGAATGAGAAGGAAAGGAAAAATTGTGAGAAAGTAAGAGAGGCTTACATAGTTCCACTGCTCTCTGCCTCACACCTATTCAATGCATTGGTAGCTTGTGATACTTACAGTGCACTTATAATGCAGCCGTATTTAGCCTTCTACCTTGCACTCCTGCATTGAGAGGACATGTCTCAACAGTCCATTTTGCAGCAACACAACAAGCAGCATTTGGATTCCTACATCACCTTAGATAATTGTCTTTTAAAAGCCATGCAACAGCTCCAGCAGCAATTGCAGAAGGGAGATTTCTGCCGCTGAAATTTGGGCAGCAAATATCAGTGGGTATCAGCTGGTTCTTCCAGATTCTAGAGCTGACAAGGAACACTCTTGGACCCTAGTGTCATTGCTATCTTGGCCTGTCAAAGCAGCTGATTTTCAGGGATTTCTCTCACTCCTCAGCTGCAGGATGTCAATAGAGAAGGAGAGACAATTGCGGCAGATCCTGCAGCAGCAGCAGCTCCAAGAAGAACTGAATAGCACATAAAACAGGCCGCAGCTTTGAAGCCACACGGTGAAGAATGGGGAAATTTCTCCCTTTTTTACTGCATACAATTTGTAGTGGCCTAAACAGTAGCAGACTATACCTAGGTGAGTTCTACACATTCTCAGTCCATATGTCAATCAGAAGTGTTTATACTGTAGAGGTAGGTCTAGTGCTGGTGAAATCAACAGAATTTCAGTAGTGACCCAGGATAAATGACAGCGTGGAGGAGTCAAATGAATCTGCCAAGAGTTTGAGTCTGCATCATTTGTAAAATGTGTCATCTCTCATGTGTGTCTAACCTATTGAAGTACATCATGTAGTGCTGAGCTGAAGTGGAGGTGGTGGGGGAGAGCTGTGGAAGAAGCATGAAAATAATCTTGAAATGGAAATAAAGGGGAAGTTGTGGACCCTTTGAAATGACGGTTTTTGCATGAAAATATTGAAGATCATGAACATTTTACACATCACTACCACTATGCATCCTCAGCTAGTAGCTGATACACAGAGAGGTACTAATCTTTTATTCTGTCAGCTAACAAACACAAGCTGTTCATCAAACAATAAATAACTATCCTGCAGTACTTGAAGTCCCAAGTGAAAAGCCTGAAGGCAAAAGCAAGATGAGAATAGTGTCAGAATACCAGAATGCCAATCATAATGTTATTGACGGAAGAAACCTAATAAATGAGGGGATTAGTTAAAAGGAAGTTGAAAGGGAGAGGCAGATGTCTTCAGAACACTTGGAAGCTAATGAAACATACTGTACTAGAAGCTCATATAAAATCTATACAGCAGATTAGAAAGGAATAAACAAAGCCAAGAAGATGCCCACCTAGTTAATGAGCAGACTTCAAGGAAACAGTAAAAGGAAGAAGCTTTCTTTTAGAAAATGGATGCCTTGTCCAAATTGGGAAAACAAAAAGAGCATAAACTCCGGTAAAACAAATGTAAAATGACAATAAACCAAGTGAATAAAATTTGAGGGAGATATTGTTCAAAACTATACAGCTTTATTTTGATCCTTTAGAATGAGGAAACTAGCCTGGGGAACTGTCAGATTGTTAAGACAAAAGTGGTGTGAAAGAATTGCTGAATGAGAATAGGAAGATTACTGAGAAGCTGGATGAATTCACTGTGGAAGATACAGGAACTAGTATTCATTAGAGATGGCAAGAGATGAAGGTCTATGGCTAATTGACCACAAAAAAGTCACCGGATGCCACACACCCAATATGAAATCGTTGATCATCCAATTAAAATATGACCTTTGTCATTAAAACTCAATTTCCTTAAAATAATCCTGTATCAACTTTTTAAAGCTGGCAGAAAATCAGGAAATTACAAATCTATTAGTCTAACCTTTGTTCAGGGTCCTCTCATGATAATTGGTTAAAGAAGAGGCATCATAAGACAGGAATAAACAAATTGACAGTATTCACAATGGACAGAAGTAAGCAGTGGAGTCCCTCAAGGATATGTATAGCAACCAATGCGATTTAACTTATTTACATCAGGCCAAGGAGTAAGTCGTAAGGTGGCCAAGTTTTTGGATGATATCAATCAGAATGGGGCTTGATGTAGAATGAGAAGAGCTCCTTAAGCAGGGAAAGGGATCTTACAGCCCACAGGCCAATCTTGGCCTACCAGGGGGTCCAATTTGACCTCCAATTTCCCCCAAAGCACTTCCACCTGCCAATCAGCTGATGGGCGAGGTTGAATTCTGCATTGGCTGTGCCCACCAGGTCCCCATAGGGAACTGGTATACAGTCAAAACAGCAGGATTTACCACCCCTCTCATCAGCTGATGAGCAGAGAGTTCAGTCCTGCTGGGTGGTGCTTCCCTAGTGCATTTCCTGCAGGGAGTGTGCTGGCCAAGCTGACCTCTCCCTCACGGTTGAACTCTTGACAGAGTCCCTACTCCTGTCCTGAAGGGTGTCCGCAAACTGAGTGAATGGGCAAAACAAAATGGCAAGTTAGGTTAACTGAAAATGGAAAAGTGATAAACACCGAGAGAAAAAAATTCCACCCACATATATGCCAGGGGGAAAACATCACTTCATTGTGAGGCATCAGTGATAAAAACAAATTTCATATAAAGGGTTGTTTACAAGATTCTAAATAATAAAGTGGTCAGTATTGTAATGGCTTGGTACAAAGCTGTAATACAACCGTATTTGAATATGTAAAGAATATTGTAGAGCTGGAGCAAATGCTGAAAGAGGGCACACAATGATGAGTGTATAGCACCTTCCCCACCATGAAAGGTTAAAGCAGTTGAGGCTTTTACAGGTGAACAAGAGGGATATTGTAGAAGTTGTACTAGAGAAAAACATTTTGAATGGTCTAGAGACAATAACTAAAAAAAGAGACCCCCCCCCTTCCCAACTAGAATTCAGGGTCACTATTTACATTAATTGGTGATAAGATTCAGGACAGACAAAAGAAAGTACTTTTTCAAACAGCACGTAATGAGCTTATGGAATTTGTTGCCACAAGATGTTGTGATGACTTTAAAAGAGGATTAGACAGGTTTACGGAGGATAAGACTATCAACAGCTATCAGTCATGGTAAATAAATGGAACCTCTGAATACCAGTTCCTGGGGGCAGAGGGAGGAAGCAATGGGGGAGGCTGCAGGCGGGTCTCCTAGAAGCATCTAACAGAGAGAGCCAGTGTGGTGTAGTGGTTAAGAGCGGTAGACTCGTAATCTGGTGAACCGGGTTTGCTTCCCCGCTCCTCCACATGCAGCTGGTGGGTGACCTTGGGCTAGTCACACTTCTTGAAGTCTCTCAGCCCCACTCACCTCACAGAGTGTTTGTTGTGGGGGAAGAAGGGAAAGGAGATTGTTAGCTGCTTTGAGACTCCTTCAGGTAGTGATAAAGCGGGATATCAAATCCAAAAACTCTTCTAGAGGAACCCTTCGTCTAACCAACTATTGTGCCATTACTGATGCTGCAATTAGTGCTAGTGTTCTAAGCAAATGCCAAAATTAAAGCAACCGTTATGTCATACAGAATACAGCCTTCAGCTATTTTTTGGTCACCCTGGAGGACTCCATCTTTTGCTAAGTGGGTTGGAGAGAGGGTGTTCAGGGAATGAGGGCTTTTTGTCAACCTGGGCCCCAGCCTGTTAATCAAGAAATTGAAGATATTAACACCGTGTACAGGGAGATGCACTGAGAGTGCATCTGTAAATGACTGTGTATGTGCACACACCAAGGCTGTAATCCAAGTCCAGCCTTTTAAAATATTCATTGTTGGAACGTTAATCAAATGGAAATGTCCAAGTCTACCTGCTGGGGAAATTCTCCTGCAGAAAAGGTTATTCTACAGCATGGAATACTGGATATGCAGAGAGGTGTGCAGAGTAGACATGGAGAAATAATGGCAAAACTTTGATATCATTGCTTTAGGCAATCCTCCAGTTGCACTGAGGAACACCTCCCAAAGACTGACAAGGGAGGAATATATTAAGACGTTACGCTGCATCAAAAATGTAAACAGCACTCGTTTCATCAGTAGAATTTGCCCAAGAGCATCATGATCAGTTCACACACTGAGGCAGTCTCTTAAAGTCAGGCAAGAAAACACCTTAAAAATCCAAATACAACTCTTGGCTGACATATATGCCAGCCTATTCTGGAGAGTTGTCATTCCAGAAGTGTAACTGTCAAATGCTTTTCATGACTATTGCAGGGCACTTCAAACACTACAAAATTCCTACATGGGAAGCATGTAGGAATTAGCATGTAAGCCCTAAGTTTATTAAGCTGTTTCCTCTGGAGAAAGAGAAAGATTGAAAGCTGAACATTTCTCTCTCTCCAGAAGAAATAAATTGGATTCAAAGAGCTGGATGAAGGACTCTGAATCCAAACCACTTTCTTTGCAGAGGGATAAATCCTCATTTTTTGAGTGCTTCCTACAGCATTTTGAATCCAAGCTGTTTCCTCTAGCCTCCTCAGCTGCCCTATGGATTTCCCAATGGGGACTTCCCTAGTGCAGCCAGTCCCTGCTGCTTGTAAGAGATGAGCTTTGGATTCCCAACAATCAGCTGATTGTTGGCTGTGCACTTCAGGCACCCACAACCAGTTGATTGTCGATGCTTGTAGAGATCCCTAGGTGGTGATTTGAAGCCCCAACAACCACCTAACAGCTGGGGCTTCAATGTGCCTTGCAAACTCCCATTGCGCTTTTATCTGCCCCACACCTGATGCAATATATATGACATCAGGTGCTGGGCAGGTGGGCATGGCTTGGTCAAAATGGTCTGGCAGGCCTAGTTAGATTCACAGGCCAAAAGTCCCCAACTAATATATTTGTCCTGTTCAGTGTCTGCTCAGATATATGCAACACTCAAATTTACAGACACAAAAAGCCAAGTAAATACAGCTGGTGTTTCAAAATGACACTGTGTGAGTCTAAAGCATGCAGGAGAGGGAGAAAACAGAGGTACTGGGACATAAGTTGATGGGATAAGTCCTTGGATGTCTGTTATCACTCATCTACTAAGTACTCTGAAGATAAAATTGCTTGCATCTGTGGCAACCTGCACTCTGCATTCTTGTGGATCTGCAATGAATACATCCAGAGTGCCATCTATTCCTTTTTTATGAAATGACTTTCAGTTGCTGAGACAAGGACCAGAGCCAATTACCTGTTAGGTACGACCATCTTGCTTACTATATCACGCAGGAGGGGGTTTGACCAGTTTGCTCCAGGAAGTAATAAATGTTCCATGAAAAGGGGGGGGGGGTGCAATCCTGATTACCTTGAAGACAATAGTTACATGGTCGTTCCCTGAGAAGGCTCCTTTGTCTCCACAAGACTTCCCCCCCCCTCTGTTAGCTGGTCACAAACATTCCCTTTAGGGGAAAGCTGCTTAAGTGCAACTGCAGACATTCTTGGATGACACAAATTCTTTGGACCCACTCGAATCCTTTTTCTGACCTGGTTTTGTCATTGAAATAGCATTGGTTGTCCTGAGGAACGAACTCAGGTTGTAGGGTTGGGATACTGCAAAACCCTGTCAATTTTCCTGGGCCTCTCAGCAGCTACCAATATAATCAATCATGGTATGTTTCTGGAAAGGCTGTCTGAAGTCAAGATTGGGGGGACTTTTTTCTATACTATTTCAGAAGGTGGTGCTGGGGACTGCAGCTCTGTCTCTGGTGTTCTGCCAGGTTCCATTCTGTCCCCGTGCTGTTAACATCTGAGCGAAGTCACCCATAAATTTGGGGTGTGGAAGTGTCTGCAGACAGCGCTGGCTCCCGGCCTATAGAGTGAGATGAGCGCACAACCCTAGAGTCTGGCAAGACTGGCCCATACGGGCAGGGGTACCTTTACCTTTATGTACAATATTCTAGTCTGTCTGCAATGGGAGATGCTATGCTGCCTGTTCTGGATGGGGTTGCACTCCCCCTTAAGAATCAGGCCTGTAGTCTGGGGATGCTATTAGATTTAGTCTTATCCATAGTGGCCCAAATAGTCTCAGTGACACAAAGCTAAGCCAGAGATAGTTGTTCTTGATATGCTGTTCTTGTTTTGGCACAGTCTTTTTTTAAACTACTGCAATGTGCTGTACTGGGGACTGCACTTGAAGGTCATTTAAAAACTGCAATTAGTTCAAAACATAACAGCAGGTTTATTGACTGGGACCACTTTGCAATAGAAAACATTTATTAGCACTTGTACTGGTTTCTCACAGCTGCAAACTGTAATGTTAAGACTATCTGGAAAACCTGTGTTGCCTACCACAAGAGCTTGACAGAGCAAGAATACAGATGTACAGCCTGCTAGAGCCAGAAAATTAGAATGCTTCCAAGATTAACACCCCCCCCCCCAGTGTCTGGAAGCACCTTTCCATTGCAATTTATCAGCTTTCCAAAATATAGATTTCTTATGTCTGTGTAGAAAAGGATATGACTGACGAAGGTGAGTTGATGGACATTTTAGGGAATGTGATACGATTTTCCCTTGCGCAGCTGTCCTGGCAGGTACTAAAGTGAAAGATCTCATGACAATTCCCACATGGATGTCTTGTTTTCATATGAAGGGAAAGTTCCTCTGAGATGCCACGTAGGAGTTCCTTAGCAGCTAACAACATGTTTTTCCCAAAGCACAAAAGGCTATTTTTCTTTATTGCCACTAGATGGCACAGGAGAGAACACACAGCTTCTCTGCCTGCATGGGTTTTTAGGATGCAGAAAAGGGAGCACTTGCTATTTTGGACTTGGGTGTGTTCAGTATCTTGCTGATACTGAACCACACCACAGAGTATCAAACATATATTAAAGACAAAGCAAAAGAGATTGCTGTAAGAGGGTAGACATAATGCAATCCTATATGAGAAGAACTGCTGCAGTTGGTAGGTAGGAAAAGCTGAGAAGTATAATAAAAGCGCAATACTTTATATACAAAATATGTTAGGAATGGTGTTCATTATGTATTTCTTGCACAAATTCAGTAAGGATGCTGTACAATTCAAAACTAGACATTGCTCCTGAAGATCAGGATGTCAATCTGCAATGTTGTATGAGTGAGATGTGATGGTCCCCTCTTTAAGATGTCTGTAGATTGCCTGAAGATGTTCTAGTATCTGATATCATACTGGGAACATAAGGAGTAGCAGTGGACTCTTTCACGCTGTGGGGTATAATAATAATAAATGTATTCATACCCTGCCTGTTTCCCTGACAGGGACTCAAGGCGGCTTACAGACAAAATAAGAATAGCCAAAAGCATAGAAAAAAATACAATAATTAAAAACCAATTAAACATTAATGAAATTAAATATCTATCTACCCATCCATCTATCAGAGATCTATTTAAAACATACAGCTAATTATAATAAAAACAGCACCTGCTGACAGTTCCCAAAAGCCTGTTGGAATAAGAAGGTATTTACTTGCCAGTGGAAGGACAACATGGAGGGAGGCATAATAACTTCTCCAGGGAGGGATTACCCAAGGCCCTCTCTCGCATCCCCACCAAGCATAACTGTGAGGGTGGCAGGACCAAGAGAAGGGCCTCACCCAAAGATCTCAGAACCTGGGCAGGTTCGTATGAGGGAATACAGTTTTTCAGATAGCCTGGACTTTGTATATATATTCATGCCTTATATACAAACCACACATTAACATCCAGTAAGAGGGAATACATTTCTTAAAGGTTAAGACAGAGGGATCATTTTAAGTATAGTGAAGGTGGTTTGGAAGTGCCTTTGCTGTATAGAAAATGCATATACCTTTCAATGTCTTGAAATGAACTCTGAAAAAGTGGTTCTGGAAATTTTCAGCATGTCAAGTGAAAGCAGGCTGCAGTCAGCAGCAGAGCTAGTCGCTTGGGGACCCGGACCCATGCCGTGCACCCAAGGGCGAGTGGCATGGCGACGATCCACCTGGGGCGCAGATTGGCACAGCAGCGATCCGCCCAGGGGGGCGATCGGTATGGTGGTGATCTGCCCAGGGGGGATTTTGATACCCCTGTCAGGGATGACATCCGGGGCGAACCGCCCCCCCCCCTCCTATGCCCCTGGCTGCAGTGGGTACTTACTGGTCAATGTCTACTACCTCACCAATCCTTAAAGCAATTTTATAATTATTTCAGTGTCTTCATGGTTTTATTTTATTTTAGCAATTTTTTGGGTTTAAAAATGCGGGCACTCTGCTTGAAGGAGAGGAGCATGATTAAGAGCATCATGCATTTGACTTGCATGTCTGTGAAGAAAGTTGCAAAACAAGCTTTACATGGAGAGTGAGGGACCTGCTGTGACCAATAAGCCTGTTGTGTCTTATCTTCACGGGGACTTTAAAGCAGCTCTCCTTCATTCCTGCTGCATACAGTGATTACGTGATAAGCGGGGGCCTTTAAACAGAAAAGCAGAAATATCATCAGACTTCTCTTACTTATCAGACAAGCGGCAATCTTACCTGGCTACCAGGAAGCAACGCGTGCTGATACAAGGAGAACCTGTCTTTTGCAGACTCCTCTGATGTTGGGCTGATGGGCTTGGGGTCAGATAAGGACCGCTGCATGGTTTTGATGGGGCGAGGTAGGGTCTGCTGGCGCTGGGTGGTGTCGGCTGTGAAGTGCTTCTGCGGGGTCACGTGGGCCTTGTTGAGCCTCTCGCTGGTTGAGAAGGAAGACTCTAGCAGCCGATGTGGGGACAGGGGCGAGACTGGGGAGTAGAGCACTTGGGGGGACTTGGGAGGCTGACGGGACACCAGCTGAGACAAGGAATCTGTCGGCAGGTGGGACTGGTAGCCAATTTCAAGTGGGTCGGGCTTCTTCTTCCCCAAGGCCTGCTGTCGGACCGAATGGGGATCCAGGGGGCCTGTGCTTACGATCTGGATGTTGGAGGAGTAAGGCGTAATCGTCGTAGGCACAGTGAGCTGGGGGATCACGATGCCTGGCTGTGGCTGCGCTTCCGGCTCCGTCTGGCAAGCCAGGCTCTCTCCACGATGGGTCTTCTCGGGGGCAGAGATGTACTTCACGATCTCCACCTTGGGGTCAGGGGTGGTGATATGGATGGAAGGGGACACTCGGTGGAGCTGGTCAGGTTCGGTTTGCACAGAGCAGTCACTGATGGTCTGGATCGCTATGCTAGCCGTGCCTTTGGCCGAAGAGTCTGGCTTGCTTTCTGCGTTGGAGTCTGAGTGCCGCGAAAAGCGGGAGCGCCGGCGCCGCACGGGCTGCTCCCACTCGCCGTCGTCTTCCTCGTCCGTCTGCACACTGCAGTCGGTGCTGCGCCGGGTCCGCCGCCGGCGGGATGCATAGAAGCGCTCCTCCCCATCTTCCTCATCCGTCTGCACACTGCTGTCTGTGATCTTCTTCACGGCAACATATGGCTCGTGGCCTGGCTCCTTGTCATAAGCATCCCGGAGGCGCGGCATGGAGTTCCTCTTCTTGATCCCCCGACCGGCTTCCCACTGGTCTTCCGTCTGCAGGGACATTTCAGAGGCTGAGTTGGTGAGAGGCCTCTGGAGTCCAGGGTAGCGAGGCTGCCCTTGCCCGTCTTGCCCTGGGGCCGCAGTAGCTATAAATGCTTGGTTCATGGGTGGCCAGTATTGCCCATTTTGAGCAAGGGTCCGCTGCATTTCTATGGTGATCTCTGACCCGGCCTGGGGAGGGAGCCTCCCCGAAGGGTCACAGACGGGAGGGAAGGTGCTCTTCTGCCTCTTCTGCTCCTCCAGTTGGTGCTGCAGCTGCTGCTGCAATTGCTGGATCTGCTCCAGCTGCAAGCGCTGCTGGGCCAGCTGCTCCCGCTGCAGCACAAACTGGACTTGGCGCTCCTCCTGCTGCTGTTGCAGGACCTGGTGCTTTATGGACTGCAGCTCCTGGATCTCCCTGTGCATCAGCAGCTGCTCCTTCTCTCTGTGCCTCTGCAACTCCACTCGCTCCCGCTCCAGCTCCTCGTGCAGCCTCATCTGCCTCAGTTTCTCCAGCTCAACTCTCTCCCTCTCAATCTGGAGGATGTGCTCCTGCTGCTTCCTCTGCCTCTCTTCCTCCTTCTCCTTTTCTTCCCTTTCTGTGGCTGCTTTGCTGGCAATGCTGGGCTGGGTAGCTTCGGCCTGTTTCTGGGTTGGTGGTGGTGGTGGTGGTGGAGGCGGCGGCGGTGGCTGCTGCTGTTGCTGCTGCTGTCCTTGGCTGGCATCCCTGACAGTACTCTGCACCCCAGAAGTCACTGCAGCAGCCTCCTCTCTGCCTTTCTGCTCAGGCCTTTGCAAGGGGGCAGCAGTCGGAGCCGAGGGCTTGGAAACTGGTGCTGGGCTTACGCTACTGGCAGCAGTACTGGCTGCAGTGGTGCTAACAGGCTTCCCCAAATACATTGGTGTTTCCATTACTGAAGATGTGGGAGCCGCTGGGAGTCTGCTGGGCACTGGATAACGATACAGACCTTGGGATGCAAGGGGGATCCTGGGAGCAACTAGAGGCACTCTGGTCAAGCTGGCCAGAGGGACAGCTGTGATACTGCCTGGGGCATAGGGTCTATATAGGCCTCGGAGCATGGGGCGCAGCACAGAAGCTGGCTGGGTAGTGATGGGGAGAGTTGATGCGATTGGTGTGTTGATGGTTGAATAAATCATGCCATCAGCAGCTCGGACGGTGGCTGTGGAAGGGAGTCCCTGTCTGACAGCTCCAAATCTGGAGAGGTTGTACTGGGCTAGGTTTCCATAGCCTTGGCCAGACTCTGGGAAATTTGGCTTGTACATCATGTTTGATTTCATGGCACCCTGCTGGGCCGAGATGCCTCCGCCCCCTCCTGGCCCATACTGTCCATATTGGAGAAGATCTGAGCTGTTTGGATGCCGTCCACCGTACTGGTCCATAGAGTTGAGTGCTGCACACATTCGGCTGATTTCGCGGGCTGTTGTGGCGCTATAATGAGCCAGGCTGGCTTCCTGGAAATTTGCCAGATCCCCTCTTAGCGAATACCTGTAGTCAGAGTAGATATTGGAGGCCGAGCTATATCTCCGTATTGGGTAGGAATGGCTCAGCAAGTCACTGGGCTGCCTGAGGTCAGAGAAAGAGCCGTACTGCATTCCGTGCCCCATGTAGCCTCCCTCGGTGAAGCTGTGGCTGTATGGAGGTTTCATGGTGGTCAGATCCACAGCAGAATCCCCAGCTCCTGCATTGAAGGGCTGCCCTCCCTTAACTGGGTAATAGTTCAAGCCCATTTCAGAAAGGTTTGTATCTGACATTGAGGAATACAGTCTCCCAAAGAGGCCATGATGGTAGAACCTGTGCTCCTCGTACGGATTAGGCCCTGGTGCTGCTTGTTCTCGATAAGGATATGTCTCTGCCACCTCCTGTTCTCTGCCGCCATAGTACTGGCCACTAGGCTTGTCGGCGCTTGCTGCATCCCCAACATTTTTCTCTGGCACCTTGGAAGAAGGGTTAAAAGCCCCAGTGCAGCTGCCTCCAAAGGGAAATTTGTACACTACGTCACAGCATGCTATTTGACTTTCAGGCTTCATCCCTGTGAGATCCAAGGCATTGGGAGGAGGTTCCTCTTTGATAAGTTTGGTGACAGGGCCTGCTGCAATATCATCCATCTGCACCATCATAACCTGGGATTTCTTAGTCCCAATGGTGACTGGGGGTGTCTGTGTTTTCAGTTCCACTGGGATCCCTCTATACACCTCTGAACTTTGGTCCTGAGGAAACGGTCTGGGAATGGCACTCACAATATTCTGTGCATTGTTGGTCTGACTGATCAGGGCATCTTTTTTCATCAAGGATGTCATCTGGTTGGGCAAATTGTATCTTGCAAATTTCGCTTGCTGTGGACCTGCGGCTTCTGGACGGCCCGTAGAAGCAGAAATTCCAGTGCTGCTACCAACTCCTCTGAAAGTACCAGTCTGAACTGCTTGTTCTACCTGCTTAATGTGTGTCAGGCAGACAGGACTCCCCGTCCCTTGACCAAAGTCCACTCTGTTCTGGAAAGGGTCTCCATAGACCGCAGGATGCTTTGGCTGAGACACAAGCATGGAAGATGCAACAGTGATGCTGACTGTGGTGGCTGTGCTTATGATAGCATGGGGCTGTTCCTGGGCATTAAGGTTGATAATTAAGGGTTGGATGGTGCTGGACTGCCGACTCGGTGACTGGTCCATAGTGAGGCAGTATTTTCTGCTCTCTGTAGCTAGGGATGTGAGATCCATCCCTTGGTCTGTTATAATGATTGGAGCTGACTTTATTGCAGTCCGCAGGTCCACAATATTACTACCAACTGCTCTGGGTCCAGGTTCTACTCTGGATGTCCCAGGTATTGATGATATCCGACACAAAGAAATGTTCTCTGCAGGCAGCGTTCCCCAGCTATACACACCAGGCATGCTGTCGGCAGCAGTTGTTTGCACTTTCTGCATTGCAGCACTAGGAGCAGAGGCTCTTTCGAGAGCTGATTGGGTCTTCGTGTAAGTGGACTGCAGCTGCTCTTGTTGGACTTGCGCTGCATGGATTACTGTCTGACTGTAGCTATGCTGGCGGCCTTGCCGAGTTGGAGAGGAGGCTGGTGAAATGGAGGAACTTACGCCAATCGGCTTGGTCTGAATGGCTGCATCCGCTGCTAATGTGATGACCATAAAGGGAGATTCTTGTGATGATTGTTGCCGAGCAAGGCGAGGGGAACTCGATCGGTAGGGAGTTTGTGTTCCTTGAGCTACCATTGGAGAAGAGGTTGACATAGCGGTAGTCGTGGGGGCATCGTAGGCGAGAACCGGGCTATGGGTTTGGGTGGAAAACTCTGCAGTTGATTTAACCCCCATCCCTGAACTGGGTGGCACCCCAGCTCTAGGAACAGAATGAGTGGGGCTCTGAGTAGGAGAAGAAGGGGAAAGTGGTGGGCTTGAGCTTTTGAAGTAGGAATATGTTTTAGGTGTCGACATGGGTCCAGTGGACTTGTCAGTCATGCTTTGGAGTTTTTCTCTTGCTGACGACCCACTAATCTCTGCAACGCTCCTGACCCTGGAAATATTTTCTGTTTGACAACCATAGCTGGCTGTTACTTTTGTTTGAGTATAACTTCGGCTAGTAGTGGACACGGATGGTGCGTCCGAGCCACTCAGAGAAGTCGGAGAGCTGTAGATTCGTGGTGCACTTGCAGGACTGGAAACAACAGTGGTGACGGTGCTAGTTCCTTTAGCATACGTGTAGGGCGTTGTTACGCTCTTTGAAACTGAACTAGGTGCTGTGGGTGAGCTATGAAGCTTTGGCTGCTCCTGACTCTCCTTTGCGAAATGTTGAGTGACTCGAACATCAGGGATTATTCTGCCTGCGCTGCTTTCAGTGGAGGAAAAGGAGACAGGAGCAGACAACTGGGTTGGGCTTGTCCCAGGAGTGAGTGGGCCACTTTCATAAGCACTCTCTGCATTCAGAAACTGCTTTTCTTGATAAGCATCTTCTCTCCCTTTCTTCTTTACTTCCTGTTCAAGGGTCAAATCCAGAGAAGAGGATTGATGCATCCTGGAGATATTCTGTGATGTCTGAAGGATTTCTTCATAAACTGCCCCAGATTTGGAAAGTTCATTCTGATAGTCTGCTTGAGAGGAGTCTAAATTCCGGCCGTCATAGCTGTAGTCGTCTATGTATTGGTATTCGAAATTATTTTGGCCTTCTGAACCACGATAGCCTACTTGCTGGAAGGTGTTGCTGTAGGAGACGCTTTGCTGGGATGGTTGCTGCTTCTGAAACATTTCTGCCTTCCTCATCATCTCTTCATAAGCTTCTTCCGCACTTTTCAGGGGCTTGTTGGAGGGGTAACCAGAGCCAGCAGTTTTTTCTGTTGGAGAATAGAGAGACATAAATGTTGGGAGGTTGTACTCGCTGCCAGACTTGTACAGCTTGGAGGCAATGACATCAAACCCCTCTGCCTCGGAGTCAATGGAAGGAGAATATTCCGAACAGGAAGATCTGTGCAGTTCCTCCATCTCTGCAGCCTGACGCAGTTCCTCGGTGGGTGATGCATCTTCAATGGGAGACAGATTGCTGGGTGGCGTTTTAGACCTTTCCCTCCTCCTCTGTGCCCTCAGCTCTTCTTTATCTCTCTTTGTTTTCCGAGCCGTGCTTCGGATGCGCTGCTGTTCTACCTCTCGCATTTTTTCCTGTTCTCGCAAGAGCTCCTCCTCCTCCCGCAGCTCTTCTTCCTCGGAAGAATCTTCTATGGTTGGCAGCAGAGGTCCGTGGGAGCGATGCCGGGCTTTCCTTTGCTGCTTGACCTCTTCCAGCCTCTGCCTGCGACTAGGGCTGCTATCGCTGTCCTCCTCCAGGGAAGAGATGGAGGTGGGGGAGGTTCCTGATGTGTAACTGGGTGTTGTTGCTGGCAAGGTGGAAGAATATTCGCCTCTTGACCTGTCTTCTGGGGATCCCGTCAGGCTTTCCATCTCCAGTTCAGGTTCTCTGTCCAGGCTGATGTCTGCCTCTTGGCTGATCTCCATGTCTCTGCCATAGTTGTTAGTGCTGTTTAACTCAATGGTTTTGAAACGCCGCAAACCTCCCTGAGATGCAGCCATGTCTTCCCCCTCAGTACTTTCCAGCTCTTTTCTTTCCTCCTCATATATGCTGCCGGAGCTGTGAGGCAGGCGTCTCTTGGATAAGGCGGCCTCCCTGCTTTTCTCCGAGTCAGGCTTGTGCCCGTTTTTTGCAACGCTATACTTTACACGATTGTATTCCTCCTCCTCCTCCAGGTTATCTTCCTCTGCGCTCATCTCCAGGAGTTGCCTTCTCATGAACTCTTCGTCAGTCATTGGAGGTTCTTTGCTTTTCTGTCTTGTTGGTACGATGGAGAACTCTCCTTCGCTGCTGTCCTCCACGTAGTCGTGGCGTAGCTTGCTGCCGAAGTCATCTGAAGATTCCATGCTGTCCCTCTGCTCCTTCTGGTTCTCCCATTCTAGAGAGTCTTCATCTTCTTCCATGATATCTTCTAGCTCCTCATCGGAATCAAAGGCTTCCGGGGTGATAGAAAGGGACCGTGGCCTCTGCCTTTCCCTCTGCTCCTCTCGTAATTCATGGTATGTTTTACCTCTGTCTGTTGGCTCCTGAGCCAGCCCCTTGGACTCCAGTAGGGGCCGCATGCTGCTTTCCAGCTTAGTGAGTTCCGAAGGACTTGGAGGGCTCGGCTCTACGATTCCGGTTTCGTTTAGTTGTTCTCCTTCTTGCTGCACTAAGCCCGTGATCTCACTCTGGGAACTGGATATGCCATCAGATGAGTAGCCAGTGTCACTCAAGCTTTGAGGGCTACGAGACAGGTCTGGTGGATAAGGCTTACCGGATTCCTACAAAAGAAGAGAAAACAAATTCCATTAGATGCCATTAAAAGAGACTTTTATGAGCACAACCCAGTTTATCACACAGGCTTGCAGAAATCCTGTGCTATAATTAACTTGGACATCATGAAGGGACATAAAACCCTCAAAATTTGAAAAAAAACACCTACAACACAATAGCCACAATTTAGCAAGTAACAAAAGTGTTATCCCTCACTTTAATAATAATTTTAAAAATTAAGGAGGGAAGGGCTCCTAAACTCAGGAGTCATAAGCAAGTAAAAAGGTAAAGGGACCCCTGACCATTAGGTCCAGTCGTGACCGACTCTGGGGTTGCGGCGCTCATCTCGCTTTATTGGCTGAGGGAGCCGGCGTACAGCTTCCAGGTCATATGGCCAGCATGACTAAGCCACTTCTGGCGAACCAGAGCAGCGCACGGAAAAGCCATTTACCTTCCCGCCGGAGCGGTACCTATTTATCTACTTGTACTTTGACGTGCTTTCAAACTGCTAGGTTGGCAGGAGCAGGGACCAAGCAACGGGAGCTCACCCCATCACGGGGATTCGAACCGCTGACCTTCTGAAGTACCGGTAATTTATTTTTAAGCTTGCACCCCACCCTATCTCTCAATACTCAGATGTCAAAGAATGTAAGCAAAGCTATCAAGTTTAGAAACAAAAATCTGGCACCCTTGCAAATTAACATGAAAGAAGTATCATTGCATGATGCATTTAATTAAAAATTCCTTCTTGCCAAGTTCATGACAGTAAAGCAAGACGGACAGGACCTTTCACGCAATCCATTTAAATCTAATAAATGAACAGCTCTTAGTCATTTGTTGCAGATGTCATTCTTCCAGGAAGCACTTCTGGTTTTGAGAAACATTATATTTTCCCAGAACCCAAATGGAAACATTTTGCTGCTAGGAAATGTGATTCCCCTCACCTCTGTGTTAACAAAATCAGAATTATCCTGATTGCTCTGATTGTCATTCATTGACTATGATCAGGGCTTTCCCCATAGACCAGAACTCGCCAGAACTCAGTTCCAAAACCTCTCAGGTGGGCATGGTGAGTTCCAGCACCTCTTTTTCTAGAAAAACAGCACTGATTATGATCAATTTACATCTCTTTCTTTAAAAAAAATATTTATTATTTCATGTTATACACTTAGATATTTCTTTAAAAATTAAATTATGTCTAAGTGTAGCCCAAGTCTTCAACATGCTAACTTTACTGCATCTGTTTGCTTCTGACAGGTCTGGATTTCAGCAAGTCCCTAGGAACAAACAAAACATTTGTAAAATGCAAATAGCTGGCTCTGCAGTTTTGTAAATCTGTGCTCTCTTGTTGTCAACCCAGGGGCTAAGATGACAGTGTCTTATTGGCTGGTTCCTTTCCTTTTAAAAAGGACCATCTGGTTTGCCCAAGGCTGGTTGGCTCCAAAGTCGTATGCTCTAGCATTTTTTTGTAGCCTGAAGTCTAGTGAAAATTTAAGTGTTCCTTTTGCAATAAGAAGGAGCACAAACCCTGAAATCCTACAAGTTAAGACTGCAAGAATTACCTTGCTGGACCAGGCCAAGGTTTATCTAGTCCAGTAATATATTACCAACAACAGCCAGGAAGGCCCTCTGAAAGCTCACAAGTCAGGTATGATTGTAATGGCCTCAGCACCTGGTCCTCAGAGGTACAGGACCTCTGAACATGGAGTTTCCATACAGCTATCATGGCTAACAGTTGTTAATAAGCACTATTTTCAAAATTAATGCCTAAGTTGACTACTTTTCATGTACAAATCTGCAGATTGGTGAACATTTGTAGGGAAGTTTGGAACACCATTGTTCGTGGCCCCAGAAACTACCCAGTTTGTGTGTACAGCTCTATCTCAGCTCTATTTGTTCAAATATTTGCTTGGTGTGTACCTCTGAAAATGTGGGCTGGAAGATTAATTGTCAAGAATATTACTTGTAAAAAAAGAAATCCCAAACTTGACAGCCAGCTGTCAAAAGACCATTATTCTCTGGTGTGGAAGAATGGGTATTAGAGTATTTAAATATCTTTAATATACTATAAAGTGATGTGGCACTGTTAACAACACTGTTAATTTCTTGGTGCAGCAAATAAATTAAGCTGCCATTGTTGGTTCTAGTCCTGTGATTACAATTTCTCCTGCATTTATTTCAACCGTTCTCCATAAAATAATGGCTAAAAGGGAAATTGCATTCAAAACTTTTCAGAGGAGGTTTTTGGTGTTGTTTTTTTTAAAAAGGATTAATTCTCATGGATAGGGTACATAGCATTTGGGCAATGGGGCCTTGATATAATCGGGACAGGATTTGACAATCCTGACTAACTGCAGGCAGTCTGAGGCTTCTTATGCCAAAGAATTAGAGTAATTTGGAAGCAATATACTTTTTTCAAGCAACTACAGAGTTAGGTTTTTTTTAATAGGTGTTTGGCAAAAGCTGCCACAAGCCAGTCATGATCTGACGCCTCCTCCCAAAACCAAACAAAACATTTGCCCAAAGAGCTGGAAAAGTAGGCTTCTTCAAAACTAAAAATATGCATCACTCAATATTAGCTTTCCTCTTCCTTTCACACCACCCACCTTTGCTCACTCTCTCTTAAGGGTTTCTTTGCTCAGGCCTAGGATAAAATATAATGAGCCTCTTCTGCCCCAGTAATTCAGCAGCTTCCTGCAGGCTGCCAGCCTCTATAAATAGAGCAGAAGTGAGGATCCTGCTCCATATTCTGCCCCCCCTTAAAACACTTACCCTTCTGCTCCTTTGCAGTCTTGCTCCTCCTTGTGCTCCACCCATGCAAATACCTGATGGACATTTGTCTTTGTTTGATAAAGAAGGCATTGTGATTGTGTGGCACAAACTCCACCTCCATTCTTTTCTACAAATTCCTTACAGCAAAAATGCGTCGAAAAGGGCATTTCAGAAATGTTGCTGCAGTTCAGCTAAGCGTTATGTTTATTCCCAGGGCTCCAGTAAAGTTTATGGTGACTGAAATCCCACATACAGCAGTGAATATTTTAAATCTTCACACAGAACTTGTGGAACTTATAATTAGAATTTGAGATCAAGAAGGGAATTTTATTCATGCCCCGAATAGCAAGAGGCTGAAGATCTTAATTCCTGCACTTCAGATGCCAAGACCAGGTGACAAAATAACAAGAGAGGACAAAAGACCAGCTAATCAGTGTCTCTGGAGGCAGCAACCGCTCTGTGGAGTTTAATTTCAGGGGTTGACAATTTTGCAGAGAAAGCCCAAGAGATTGAGGCAAGGGACAGTGGCACAAATAAAAGCTTGTTTTTAATCAATACCCCAATCAAAGCATTGGCAGCAGGATTGGTATTGCATAACTGGAGATTCCTACAAAGCCCTAACCAAATTAGTGTTAAATGTCATCTAGGCTAATGCTTACTCCCTACTTGCAGTTCAGGGGGGCTGAGAAGGCAGATCCTTCAACTGTAGTAAACTGAAATTAGTCAATGTGAACAACTGATTAAAAACAGAAGCAAAGAGAGTCTGTATAAAGAACAGCAGAAACACCAGCCTGCTGTAAAGTCCTCTGGGAAGTATCTTTGCCGTCCATCCTGGGAGGAGCCAGGAGAGGGGGAAAAGGAAACTTCAAAATGACATTCTGATGCTGAGTATTGGGGCCTTGCCCTCTGCACTCTCTCTTCCTTCTTTCCACCTTTCTGCTTCTTCTGCTAGCAAGAGCTTTTCACTTATCCCTCAAGTACTCAATTTCACCTTTGTTTTTTCTCTGGAGCATCTCACAATTAGCCTCACACTGTGCAGGTGGCACCTAACACTCCACCTCCTCTGCTCGCACTTTCATTCTCTCTGCTAAACTCTGCTAGATCTCGGTAACCCCTATTATTACCCAATAGCGAATGCTATTAAAAAGGAACAGACACTGACTTCACAGGTGCAAATGTTATTCACAGGTAGCCATTTTGACTCCTACCGGCTTTTGCTGGATAACCCCCGCCACACACCCACACAAAAGCTGCTTTTAAAACATAAAGAGGTATATTAGGATGCAGCTACATACATATGAGTGTAACATGTAGTTTGAACCTAAGGCTGCAAAGGCATTACACTAGGGTCAGAAGGAAGGAAAAAGACTCTCTGGAAGGTCTTCTCTGTAAAACATGCCTTAAATCATAGAATCATAGAATCATAGAATCATAGAATCATAGAATCATAGAATCATAGAATCATAGAGTTGGAAGAGACCACAAGGGTCATCGAGTCCAACCCCCTGCCAAGCAGGAAACACCATCAGAGCACTCCTGACATATGGTTGTCAAGCCTCTGCTTAAAGACCTCCAAAGAAGGAGACTCCACCACACTCCTTGGCAACAAATTCCACTGTCGAACAGCTCTTACTGTCAGGAAGTTCTTCCTAATGTTGAGGTGGAATCTTCTTTCTTGTAGTTTGGATCCATTGCTCCGTGTCTGCTTCTCTGGAGCAGCAGAAAACAACCTTTCTCCCTCCTCTATGTGACATCCTTTTATATATTTGAACATGGCTATCATATCACCCCTTAACCTCCTCTTCTCCAGGCTAAACATGCCCAGCTCCCTTAGCCGATCCTCATAAGGCATTGTTTCCAGGCCTTTGACCATTTTGGTTGCCCTCCTCTGTACACGTTCTAGTTTGTCAGTGTCCTTCTTGAACTGTGGTGCCCAGAACTGGACACAGTACTCCAGGTGAGGTCTGACCAGAGCAGAATACAGTGGCACTATAACTTCCCTGTGCATAAATCACTGTGCATAAACAAACACTCTTGTTTTGTCATAATTTCTGCTATTACAAACCACCCAGCAGGGTCACCGGCCTACTGTGCTTGGCCCCACAAACAAACAGTGCTGGGATAGGTGAAACCTCTCTGTGCACAGGAGGTACACTTATGAAAGATGCTGGAGACAAATAACAAGCACCTTCATGTCCTGCTTGGTCTGATCCAGAAAGGCAGTTCTTGCATTTGGACTAAAGCATTACAACTGGAAGAAACTTCAGCTAGGGTAGAGCCACTACACAAGCTTCTGGCAGGTGACCCACTGTGGCTTATTTGGAGGCAGAGGAGGAGGAGGCAGTGGGTAGATGCAAACGCACCAGCAGGAGCACCACATTGGCTCTGCCAATGAGTTTGCACTATGCTGACCTCCCCACCATCTTGGCACCTTCATCTCCACCTCACCTGGTGATGTGCTTCTGATTACCACACAAAAGCCTATGTTGTTACAGTTACAGTAGCCTATGTTGTTGATGTTAAAGTATAATGTCACCCAAAAATAATCATGCTTTCTGCATTAATTTAGTAAGAAGACTCTTGAAATTAACTCCAGACATTTTTGAAACTAGAATATGTTCAATCCAGTTATGCTTGGAGGCATTAGTGTTTCGAAAACCCAGGAATGTTTTTAAAAATAGCAAGCAATGAAGTGGACGAACAAATCTTGGCAAGGGGGAAAACCCCCGAAAAGAGACTTCTGCAAATATGGTGCATTTGTGCGAAGAGGCCTGTTGGATAGCAGACCATGTCTCTATCATCCCCTGCCTGACTGCCAGCTAAAAACACTTTAATAAACTGTCTCCTGTTGGGCTTTTAGGTTGGGTATCAGCTACTCAAAAAAACCCTCTTCTAACTAAACCATTGTGTCCAGTGGAGCGATGCTTACCTCCTGTTCTCGTGTTTTCTGAGACTCGGATACGGTCGTGCTATCTTTGATATCCGCTTCTGGTTTTGTGGCCATAGTTTTCCCCTTTGGCAATGGACTTTCAGAAGCTTTGGGAGGCTCTTCGGGTAGTTTGGGCAGTGGCTTTCCTTCTGATGGAGCAGGAGGCTTTCTGTCTTGGACAGCGGTTGGTAATTTGCTCGGTTCTGAAGTCCTGAGATGGTTTGCTTGTGAAAGGTGCCTGTCGTGAGGAGCTGACATTTCAGGTTGCTGAGGAGCTCCTCTCTGTTGCTGACCAATTCCTCCGGGTTGGTGTCGAGGGGATCCAGTTGGCTGTTGCTTTGGAGCAGGCAGTGGCATTGGAGCAGGGTCTCCTAGGCTTCCTTCTAGCAGCCTCTGAGTTTGGCAGTTCAAACACAGCCATTCATTTTTCTGAAATAAAATGGAAGAAACAAACAAACCAGGAATGAAATCCACATTTCATTCAAGATCAGCATGAAGATACCTCTCCTATGGAATGCAACATACTTCCTTCTCTCTGAGTTAAACATAATTATTTCCACTTTACATTATGTGTCGGAAAGCAGATTTTGCTGTAACCCCCAAACTGCCATGGTCTAATGGACTGATGTAAATCCTATTGAATTCAGTAGGGCTAACTCCCAGGTCAGTGCACATAAGATTACAACCTTGGACAGATAGGCCGTTGATCCATCTAGCTTAGTTAGCAGCAGTTCTCTAGGGTTTCAGACATGCAACATTCCCAGCCTTACCTGGAGATGCTGGGGAAATGAATGTTCTGCATGCAAACCTACAACCCTTCCCCCAGCCTTAGATGTTCAAATTATAACTCAGACTATAAGTCAGAGTGCGGCCGCCTCAATTCACCATCTCTAAAATGGGATTAACATTGACCAGCCTCCCAGGATTGCTGTGAGTACATCAGCATTAACAGCAGATATATGTTGTCATAATATTACACTGGTGCATTTCCAATGGAAGAGCCAAAGATGAGCAGTGGCATTGTTAGCTTGGCATTATGACAACAAAAGAGACGGTGCGTGTTAAAACACATCAAACTCAACTGAGAGCCAAAGAATACTTCCCACAACCTCCTCCATCTCTGCCCGTACCACCAAGACAAAGTTTAAGATTCAGATCAGCTCTGCATCCAGTTACAGCATATCCACAGCAGTATGAAAAACCCCAACAGGGAAACCTACCAAAGAAGCTGCCTGGACACTACACTACACTGCACTGACTACCCTTTCCCCACTTTTGATAGATAATTCAAAAGGATGGCTATTTGCAGATAGAAGCAAAAGGGCTTTCAAATAGCCATCTATGGGGAACATTGCAGCCTCTCAGTTTCTGGGTTCTTCTTGTCTGCATCACAGTGGTTGCTTCTGTGGAAGGTGCTCTCGATGTCCACGTGTCTGGCAGGCTGCGATTTCTCTTTGTAATGGAGAAAGGCAGCATTTCACAACTGCTTTATCTCCATCCAATATATATGCATTTGCAAAAGTTATTGTTTGGATATTAGTTGGGGATCCAAATGTTTGCTTAACATTTTCACCATGTCAAGTTCAAGATGTATCTCAACAAGTTAACTGAAACACCGCAATGATCAAAGAGATAATATTAATATGAAATCAGCTCCTTGTCCCTCAACAGAAACAGCTTAAAATCACGAGGTTCTATGCAATGTCTTTCTCTGAAAACATGTAGTAGACAAGGCATAATTTTTCAGAATAATACATGGGGAGGGAACCCCCTCCATGTCCTAAAATTAAGAAAAATTACTTGGTATTGTGTTTCCTGTTGCTAAAGATGCCATTTCAAATGCACAAGTAGCTTCACTTTGATCCATAGTGATTTTATATGGAATGCTTAGTCACTTCAGCGCTGTTAATTGCATTCACTTATTCCACTCATAATGGCTCCCTTGTGTGCAGTGCATCTGCTGCATGCATAACAGCTGAAATTCTTCTCTTGTTCTTTTATTTTTAGCTCTGAAATGCAGAAGCTAAACTGTATTTTACCAAGAGGATGATTCTCTATAATGAGGGCTTTTTAAGTCTGCTGGATGATGGGCTATAGGAGGGGTGGAGAAACATAATGATGTTTGTGTCCCCAACTTTAATATTAACATGCCCTTTCCAACCTCAAGATTTCATTTTACAACCATATATTTCTCTCATACATATCTGACTTCATATGACACCTTCTGGTACACCACATACTGAGGTATTCAGTACCAATGACCACAGAATCCTTCTGGACTAGCTTCCAGTAGTTCCACTCTTGCCTGATGGGCCAGAGGATGGTTCTGGCAGAATATTGCTCCGCACATGGCATGGCATTCTGCAAGGCTCACTTTGGACCCTCGTGCATTTTAACTGCAGGAAAAGTGTGCAATTAATAGAGAGTACTACATGAACCTGAGGGAAAAAAGAGAGGCCTGAGAAAATGGATGGTGGGACTATGGCGTTAGGTAGCCTATTTTTTTCTGAGTCTAGGCCCTGAGGAGTCTCCAATCCAATCCCTTTAATAGTTAGATGGATAATTTTCCACCAGTCTTTACTGCAGCATTGTGAGCTGGCAATCCCAAGGAAGCAGTGAAAAGGCAATGGGACAGTGTGTTTATATGTTCACTTTAACCAATAAGCCAGCTCTTTGACTGTGATGTGTGAGGCATATGGAACTACAGAAGGGAAGCCACATCCACCTCATAAGATATGGTCTGCCTCACAAGGAAACACACTGGACTGTAGGATGTTGATCCAGTACAGATACTCTCCTCCTGTTTGTCTTCCCTTACAATCTGTTTGTATCTGTTTCCCCTCCACGCAGGGCTTGCCGTTCTCTTTTCAGTATTCTCATACTGAAAAGGCAGCAGTGGACTGGATGCCTGTCATGTTTATTTATGGATATGTATAGGCTTATGCCTTTTGATACGGGGCTTCTGTTCTTTCTTTCATACTCCTGTGATTTAGAAATGGTACACTGAGCATTTTAACTATCTGGATAAATAGATAAAGAGTAGGGCTGAAGCCATGCTTGGATGTCCCTGAGATTCTGTGGCAAATCTGTTGAGAACATAACACAAGCCATTTCCTGCCATCACCCTGTCATGTGGGAAGGTAAACGCACAGTTAAAATGATGAGAGCGTCATTTTGAAAATCCTGCTGCATTCATTCTCCTCGGGGACTATATAATTAATGTAACAGGCTTTTTCCTTTATTCAGGTCAATGCTAAGGCTCAGCTCAAATATCCCAATGCAGCTAAAGGGGTGGGGGTGGAAATAGGAAGAAGACAGGTAACTAGATGGAAGCGTACATTAAGCAAGTGAAATAACTACACAGGAAACAACATGTTAATGGAATATACCCTAAAACCACCATTGTCACCATGTGATACCTTCAGATGTTTGACTGCCCATCTAGCCCTTGGTGACAGGAGAAAACAACTTCCCCTGCTTCATTTCGGCTCAACCTCAACTTGCTTACACACATGGAAAATATTTACTGTAGTACCTTGGTTTACGAACTTAATCCATTCCAGGTCCGTTCTTAAACCGAAACCGTTCTTAAACCGAGGCGTGCTTTCCCTAATGAGGCCTCCCGCCGCCGGTGCCCTTCCACTATTCTGTTCTTAGACTGAGGTAAAGTTCGCAAACCGGGACACTACTTCTGGTTTTGCAGAGTTCGTAAACCGAATAGTTCTTAAACAGGGCTGTTCTTAAACCAATATACCACTGTATTTAATTATCACAGCATAAAAATATAAGATAAAAACACAAAATGCTCACAGATGCTTGTTTCTGACTGCTACTGGAAATCTAAACCCAAGCTGCTGATTCTAGCTATGAGAGGAAAACTGCTACAACCCAGCAAGTCTAGTGTGGCTTGACTTCATTTTTCTTTTTTGCAAACATACTTATGAATGATCTTGCACAAAATAAACAATCCTTTTAAACAACAGCTGAGTTTAAAATAAATAGGATAAAACTAAAACCAGCCATAGTCATGAGGACCCCCTTCTATAACACACGTGACCAATTATACAGAATAACAAACATTAAACATGACTGTACAAAGAGAGAAATGCCTCAATTCTAAACTACTCAAAGAAAGGAAGTTAAGCACAAGTTAAAAATGACTACGTAAGCTCAGAACTCAAAGGACTTCTCCCTGGAGAAGGGCCATAGTTTGGTGTATAGCATTTATTTTCAATACAGAAGGTCCCAGGTGCAATCTTTAGCATCTCCAGTTAGGGCATCTGAAACCCTGGAGAGCTGCTGCCAGACACTGTAGAAAATATTGAGCTAGATGGACCAGTGGTCTGATTCAGTACAAGGCACCTTCCTAGGTTCCCTCCTCGCATCTGGAGAGGAGAGTATATGAGAAAAACAAGCAGTACAGACAGAGAAATGAGCTTGTTTCCCTTGGGCTTTAGCCATACACACTTGGCAGGTAAGCTTATGTGCTACTATTACTTTTCCAGACCGTGTTCAGCAGCATTTCATAGCTTCCTTTACTTTGTGTTAGGAGTGCCAGCTATTATTTCAAATATATATATATAGACCATTTTCCCCTACCACAAGATAGTACCTAACAATAGAGTGTACAATGTAAAAATAATGAAGTATAAAAGTAAAAGTACAGCATTGATTAACAAGTTAAAATAACCCCAGCTCTATAAACTCTAAAACAATACAAAGGTTACCTGTCATGTTTTGAGTTTTGACTATTGACAATATGTCCCATTTTCAGACACCTGAAAATTTGGTACATTATTCAAGATCAGGATGTCGTGGACTGTATGTGCTGCACACACAACTTCAGATTTCCAGGTCATCTGGAAGTACAGTGGTACCTCAGGTTAGTACTTAATTCGTTCCAGAGGTCCGTTCTTAACCTGAAACTGTTCTTAACCTGAAGCACCACTTTAGCTAATGGGGCCTCCTGCTGCTGTGATGCCGCCGGAGCCCAATTTCTGTTCTTATCCTGAAGCAAAGTTCTTAACCTGAAGCACTATTTCTGGGTTAGCGGAGTCTGTAACCTGAAGCGTATGTAACCTGAGGTACCACTGTATATTACTGAGTCTGATAGACTGGCTCTGTGCGGGAATCAATCCCAAGTCTCAAAAATGATGCATCCTTCTTACTAGTGGAGAATAGGTTAAAACCAGTTTGGTAGAGATGACCCCGGGCTCCTTCAGGAAGAGCGGGTTATAAATTCAATTAATGCTAATAATAACGGCTGCACATCACTGAAAGGTCACAAGTTCAAATAAATAGGTTGGGGAAAACCCAAAGCTGACTGGAGGGGGAACATAGGGAGAGGAGAGGATGGGGAAGTTATGCTGTGCGCCTAAAAGTTGTTGCATTACCATAGATATTTAGCTGGATACCACCCTTGGTCCCAAAATTTGCCAATGAATTTCAAAATTAAAATTTGGCAATAAAATCTGAAAATCGCCTGTTTTGATGGGTATATCACGTTGATATAAAATGACCTAAGTTCTACTGCAAGCTGCCAATTTCAGTCAAAGACTAACTGCTAGGTGTTAGATACAGTTCAAAAGTAACTACTACTGTATGGTAGCTGTCACATACTGGCAAATGTTGGTTTGCCACGACAAAATGTTTGGATGTCAAACGTTGGTGCTGAACATCAAACAGGCACCAAATAGTCACTTATCCAAAGAACATTATTCATCAAAATCCACAGAAGAAAAGTTTGAGGAGACGTTTTGACTACAAATTCATTTCAGCTCTAAGATTTGTACTACTATGATCACACAAACGCAGCCCACCTTGTCGGTGACACATCAGAAAATGAAAGCTATGATTCATTTAAGAAGGGGAAACAGAAACTTCATATAGCTGAGTAATTTGTTGCTGCACTGCGTATACGTATCTTTGTAAATTCACCTAGAAAATCCAGGACTCCATTTCATTTTAATGCAGCAAGCCACATAATGCCTATGATCCATCTACTGAAGTCATGGTTTTGTGGTGACAGTTGTACAAGTTGCTTGTCCCAGGCACTGATAAAGCATAGAGAATGCCATTAAACATGTAGCATAGTTCACCCTGTGGTTTGTCTAGCTCCCAGTTTGCCAAGAAAATAGAATAGAGGAAAGTTCAAGCCTAAAGTTCCATAACTGCAGTTCTCTATACTTCAGAATGGGCAGTCAGTCATACCTACTCAGTCCCTTTGAAAGTTAGTGGCTTCCAAACAATGATCTGTGCACAAGTGGAACAAGAGGCTATTTGGGCAAGGCGAAATATAACATGTAACAGTGAAAATAGCATACAAAAATAAATTAGGGTAAACTGCTTTGCAAAAAATGTCTATATTAGGGGAATTTGCATTAAAATATGTATATTATATTAAAGTCACAACAAAATGCTGATGAACTTTCATAAGGATTTTTTATGCAAACTGATGTGGAAAAGGGGAGGACTGAACTTTAAGACTGGAGAAATGGAAACTGAGAGAAACTGAAACTAACATATTTGCTGGACCTTATTTGGGGAACCCCCTAGAGCAGATTTAGGGGGAGGAGAGGATGCAGATACAGATTTGGCACTTCAGTGGAAACCTGTGGTACCTGTGTGCTCATTGTTAGACATGCCTCAAAGATATTAAGCTGCTTTCCCTTCAGTTAGCTATGAAACTAAGACTTGCCAAGCCAATCAGTCAAATTAGTATAACCGGAATTGTTGTCAAGAAGAGCACCAAATCATTAAGATTACACTATAAAGAAACATATTACACTGCTGTGTCATAAAATGCATTGGGAATGTTCAAGTATTCAAGCAAAGACCGTATAGAGAATGCTGTTTACCTGGAGGGGTGAGAGTGTGTACCATCTATTCTTTGTTTTTGAATTTTTGCGTATTTGTAATATTTGCAATCTACCTTTTCATGCACCATGGGTACACATAGTGACTTACAAGAGAGGTAAACACATGATGCGCCATAATACCATATAAAAGCCAATACACATAAGAAAGGCATCAGCTAAAAGCAACACATTTCTGACAGTATTACTAGAGATTCCTACTGCAAACCAGCACCTAGGGTGAAAGGAAAGCTCTCCTTACACACGAGCTGTTGTCAAGTGTAATGGCCAGCTGAAATGGAAAGAGCTGAGGGACAGGAGAAACCAAAGGCAGCTAGTTTTTCAGCAAAGCCAATGGAGTAAGCCCTATTTCCCAAGCTTTCTCTGTGCTGCAGCTGGGAGAAATGATGCTAGAAGAGAGTTGAGGGAGAGAGCAAGCAAAATGGAGCTGATCCCTGACTGATCAAAGCCAATGGAGATAACCATGCTTCTATCTCCCTCTACTGCTTATAGAATTTATCTTCTTAATTCATTTACGTGGTTTATAAAGCCACCCTTCACGCAATGGTCTGAGGACTGGGTGCATTCTTCACTCGAATAAAATGAAACATCTGTACAAAATCACTGACATAATCACAAGCATTGAAACAACCATCATCACAACATACTTTAAAGCAGGTGATAAAAATAGATCAAACTAGCTGGCATATCCTCACCAACCTTCCAAGGGCCTAGGCAAAGAGGTGGTCTTCAGCTGTCGAGGAAACTCTTTTGGTGTCACCCCTTCAAGAGTTTTCTTGCTGATGGTGACCCACTGCCCAGAGCAGGCTCTCCTTTTATGGCTAAACATTGTTATAGTATGGAGGACACATGCTGGCAGCAGGTCAGCTTTTGCAGATGCTTTTAATAAATTATTTGAAAAGATTAATAAATGGCCTAATCAGAGAGGTTAATATGAAGAATGGCTTTCAATATTAATCCAGTTCACCTAGGAATCTGCCCTAATGTATTTTTCCATTCTGGCACAAGTGATTCAATGCTGCAATGAATATTTCAATCACATTTACTTTCTGAAGCCTTTATTACTGTGCTATATCATAAATACGATATTTCTAGGTCAAGTTCCTGTCTGTACTATCAGGCGCCATCAATAAGCAATCAAAATACCTGCTCGCAGTTCATAAAGTATTTTCACAATAATAGACCAAGCATAACTCAGAACCTCAAGAAATATTTCAGCATTCAGATTATTGGTGCGCTTGCTGAATAACCAGCTGTTGTCAGAGCTTGCCCTCCCATTAAGCAAACTGGATCAGTTGTCTCACTTGGAGATATAGGCGGTCAGCAAATTGGTGCACCCCTGTATCCGCCATATGCATCTGCTAGCCAGCTCTGCTACTATTCCTGCCACCACATCTGGCAAGGCGCTTCCCCTCCCTACATCATTCTAGGAAGGGACAAGGGGGTCCTCAGTCCAAGTGAGCCATTCTGTGTGCGGTGGCTGTGTGTCACTGCCAAGGCTTGCTGCTAAAACAGCTGCCTAAATCGGAGTCTGTGTGGAGCTTAATGTTACTATAACTTTAAACTTCTAAAAAATGTTTGGGAGCAATTTTGGACATTGCAGCAAACCACCTCTGAGGGCAAGGCAGGCAGGTAGGTAGGTAGAAGATGGAGACAGAAAACCTCACCACCATAAAAGAAAAGTAGGAGGGAAGGAGTGCAAGAGGGGCAGCAGCAGCTGCTGCAGAGGCTCAGGTGGCACAATCTCTTGCACTGGCCCTGACTGCTTCCCTCAGGAAATATGCACCAATAGATGCATTTGTGGATGAAGATACAAAGTTGTTATAGTATGTGTTCTACATGTAGAACCTGGGTGCTGATTTCTGAAATTTAGCATCAGCCATAAAAGCTGTTCACTTCTTTATTTATATTCTGATTTCCCCCACATATTTGAAAGTTGCTTTTCCTTAATCAACTCCTGTTATTTCTTATCATCTGAATGATAATAAGGTCATCCCTCTCAGGTGTTAAGATTGGCAAGGGAGGCCCTCTTGGTAGTTCCAGTTTCCCCAGAATTTTAGCGGACGCCAGTCCAGGAGAGGGCATTCTCTGTGGCAGCCCTAAAACTCTGGAGTGCCTTCCCCCATAGTCTCACTGGGCCATAGCTGTCAACTTTTCCCTTTTCTTGTGAGGAATCCTATTCAGAATAAGGGAATTTCCCTTAAAAAAAGGGAAAAGTTGACAGCTATGCACTGGGCACCTTCAGCATATAGGTTTTGCCATATGCACATCTTTCCCCTGGCCTTTGAGTCCTGAGATATATATTTTAGAACCCACCCTTTTATTTTTACTGTATTAGGTTTTAACTTTTTAAATATTAACTTTATTTTACTTATTGTACCTGCCCAGGAACCTCATGGTGACAGATGAGTAAGAAACACAGTAGATGAGGAGGATAATAATGTCAGTGGGCAGCATTTTCAGTTTCTTTCCTGTTATAAAAGTTTTCTGAATCAGTGGATCAAGCTGTGGGAGCTATTTTCAGATACATCATGTTCAAATATATGGCTTAGCAAGATGTGCCTTCATATCCTGTGCAAATCCCATTCATATTCTGTTCCCTATAGGCCAAATTAGTTTCCAAACATGCCTTAGTTTCCTAAAAGTTCTGAAAGGATCACTGACAACTGCCATAAATTGATGGATATGCTAACAATGCATCAAGCATTGCTAAGCCATGCTTCTCTTTGGACTGAAAGATTATCCATATAGCCTCCCATAGATTTTATTTAATTACTTCTGAAAATCCTGTTTGCTGTCACCAAGGAACTAGTGTTTGCACTGTTGACTCAGATAAATCCAGATTAGGATTTCAGAATATTTTACATCATAAGAGATCCACAGAGTCTGTCTCTGTTCCCAGCTCAGCTGTCTCTCCAGACTTTAGGTCTATCACAGACATTGTTTCACTGTGTGCAAGCTTTTTCTCCTGATTGCCTCAGAATCTGCACAATGTTTTATGCCCTAAAATTCACTTTCAGTACTGGAACATGTAAATTCCACACATGGAAACCTGAAGTCCCATACATGGCAGTAGACCTCCTCTGAGCAATGCTCAAGAAGACTATACCGCTTCCAGAAATTTCAGTTTCAAGCACGAAGATCCTACAACATCCTTCTATTAGCTTTCCCCTAAACTGTGCGCTGTTATGCCGTTTGGGAATTTAGCTGGACTCCATCTGGAGCTCATACTCCACAGCTGTTAAACTGCTGCTGGAGTCAGTTAAGTACATGTCCCCTGTAATGCTGGGGTCCTAGAGTGTTGGCAGTAAGGTCTCTCTCCCCCCCCCCCCCCAGCCCCAAGCTGGAACCACAACTTACTTATGAATTTATTTAGTAGCCTATCCCCTGGTGATCCCAAGGCATATTCCTTCCATGCTGCACCACTTGTGTTCACTATACACTTCAGGTAACGGAGCAATTAACGCTGTTGATGACTCTGACTTTTCAGGAAGATCCATTAGTTCCTGCTGTGTGGTGAAGTTTGTTAGCATGATTATAGCCTTCTCCTGTTGAGAAGAAGCAAGTGCTAATCCTCAGGGAGATGGATGGTACTGCAGGAACTGGGAGTAAAAATAACCCATTGAAATAAAGAGGGTTGCCATGGTGATTGGAAAAATAGAAATGCAGAGATGGACAGGCAGTGGAAAGAAAAGCTACACTTCCTGTAATCAGCCCTGTGCTCTGTGCCATTTTTGTAGCCGTGGACTGCCATATGCATACGACTGAACTTGGTCATCACCTGCTGAACCATCTGTACACAGATCCGTCCCACATACTCAAAACTATGCAGCACTGCATGTGATAAACCATTTGGTTCTGGCTTCATTCAATCACACAGCTGATAAGTAACTTTGCTTTAACTCTGGTTGAAAACTGAAAATATCCTGATGAAACACAGCCCACATTTTCTGCCCCCCCCCCCGAAGTAGCAAGGAAAAGATATAGACCAAGATTTTATGCAGAAACATTGTATTGGACAACATCCCACTCCCCAATTTTTCTTTAATAGAATAATATTTTATGGACAGTGTAATATATTTTGTAGTCCAGGAGATTCCCTGAGATTCCATTATAGGGATCCTGTGGTACATCGTGTATCAAATAGTCTACTAGGGGTTAAAGGGACTAGAATACAAACAATCTCAGCGTCCAGGTTCTACAATGATCATGATCAAGGGCATGAATAATCAAACTGGAGTAAGGTAGAACTTTTAACCTGCAATAATATACATTTTTACTTTGGAGCAAGTCCGACTGACTCTTCCCCCACCCTTTTTAAATGGGACTTATTTCACAGTAAAGATGCATAGGATTGCACTATTAGAAATTTGTTTACAAAAAAAGGTAAACCAGAAGAAAAACAGTAAGCCACAAAGGGAGGATTTCAATTGCTTTTCAGGATGTCATTCATTTCATTTAAGAAAAAATTCTATGCATGTCAGGATGGCATATACTAAATACAGCAATTAAAGCAAAATCTAATATGCAGCACAATGGATAAAACCACAGATGTCTTACACTAGCTGCTCAAATGCCGGGACAAATAGAAGCATTTGCCTGGCACCAAAATGACATTAAAGTTGGTATCAGGAAACCTCTCTGGAGATGACAATCCGCAGATGGGCCAACATGACCAAGGAAGTCTTTCCCCAGTCACTATGTGCATAAATTCAGATAGTTGGAGAGATGATCGAAGTAAGACCATGAAGTTCAGGCATGCTTCACAGGGTAGGGTATAGTCTGATGAAGTCAAGAGGGGGGAGGGGGTTCATTTACAAGAAAAAGACGACGACAACAACAACAACAACAACACAGGGCCAAATTGCACATGAATAGCCTGTTTAAATAGTACGCTTAGGACAGGGCCATGATTCTTTCTTAATGAAAAGCAGTCTCATGGAACCCTAATCCAAATTATCACTGTAGCTGCTTTTTGTTCATAAATATGTGGCCAGTCCCACACACTCTAATAGCGTAACATGGAGCATGAAGAAGAACTAGGGTTTGGATTTGATATCCAGCTTTATCACCACCCTAAGGAGTCTCAAAGCGGCTAACAATCTCCTTTCCCTTCCTCTCCCACAACAAACACTGGGCAAAGCTAATATCCACAAATATTATTGAAAAGCATTGAATTTTTTACCCATGATTTCCAACAAAAATCCTGGCTATGCCTATGAAAGACTTATCTGCTTGTTAATAGCACTCAACAACTTTAGCCTCCCCCCCCCAAAAAAAAACTCAACAAGTTTGACCTCCCTTAAAAAAGCTCAACAACTTTGGCCTCCCCCCCCCCCAATGACACTGCCAGTTGTCTTTTACTGGGAGTAGATTGCGGTCTCTAGAGAGTTGGATGTGCCTGCACTAAGCTATACCAGATCTTATGAACATCTGATCACAGGCGACTGATGAGGTAGGAAGGGTGTATGTGTCATCCAGTGATGACATCTTTGGGAATGTAGCAAGAGGGGAAATCCACATGCTTACAAATGATGCAATGGCCTGATGCCATGATACAAGGTTTGTGTTTCTGAACCTGCCTATTAACCCTGGTAAAATATTATAATAAAAAACACAAGGGAAGTCTTTCACTTTCCTTTTACAGTGGTGCCTCGCAAGACGAAAAGAATCCGTTCCGCAAGTCTTTTCGTCTTGCGGTTTTTTCGTCTTGCGAAGCAAGCCCATTGGCGGATTAGCGCTATTAGCGCTATTGACAGTTTAAGCGCTAAAAACGGCTTTTTAAGGCTTAAGGGATTAGCGGTTTTGCTGCTAAAATGCTTTTAGCAGCTTAGCGCTTCAGAAAAAGGGGTTTTGGAGCGGAAAAAACCCTCAAAATTTTTTGTCAATTTTCGTCTTGCAAAGCAAGCCCATAGGGAAATTCGTCTTGCGAAGCGCCTCTGCAAACGGAAAACCCTTTCGTCTTGCGGGTTTTCCGTCTTGCGAGGCATTCGTCTTGCGGGGCACCACTGTATTTTGATTGCTCTGCTTTTGGGTCATTTTTAGTGCTTTGTCCTTTTCACCCGTCTGTTCAGGACTCATTATTCCATTCACCCTGTGAACCTGTTCTCACCATTAGCACTCCTAAAAGAAGTCAACCTCCTCACTTAACTTCAACCAGAGGATTAGGGCATGCACTTTAGATTTCACATTTGTCAACTGTTGCTAGATTTTGGCTCTGGAGGGCCAGCAAGCGTCACACTAGGACTGTACTCCCTATTCCTATCACAGCAGAGGTTAGTCAGCCCTCCCCATAGGCATGGAAAAGACTTCATCACCTTGACAGAAACTTCCTAAGGATATTGTTGCAATTCTATGTGTCACTTATTATTTTTTAACAAGAGTATCAAAATCTCCATCCAGGAAGGAGCACATGAAGGCAATATGTGTGCCAGTCAGAGAGCTATATAAATAGCCAGCCTCGGCCACCCACTTCCTCTTTAATTAAATTTTAAGCTAGAAATATATCAGAGGGTGACCTAAAAAAAGTTAAGTTTCCAGCAAGTTTCCAGGATGCAGCTGAATGTAAGCCTGATCAAGAGAGAAAGCTTCACCAAAGGAGAAAGACAGGAGGAAGTTGTCTCATATAGGCTCCACCGTTTCGCTCTGTGTAAAGGTTCACCCTTGGATCCAAACACCAGAGGTCATTATTTCTTGGATCCAAACACCAGAGGTCATTCTATATGTAGATTCGCCTCCTAGTTCACTCTAAGACTGCTTAATAATAATAATAATAATAATAATAATAATAATAATAATGCTATATGCCACCCATCTGACTGGGTGGCTTCCAACAAAGAATAGTAAAAGCTCAATACAACATTACAGTTAGGGGTGAGTAACTAGACACATTACAGTAGGGGTGAGGAACTTCTGGCCTGTGGGTCAAACTTATGCTTATCTCCATTGCCACCAAAGTATATAAAGTCCTCACTTTTTTTACAAGATAAACAACCTCTCCAGTCAAGCTATTGCTTTCCTTTCCTCCCATCTGCCCAGCCTCTCCTTGTAGAACAGGATACATAGAAAAGAACACTCTCCAACCAAATCGGTCACCGTAAGGTCTTGCAACGTTTTCTTCCAGTGTATGGCTGCTGCCTGCAGAACAACTTTGGAAGCTGCCCCTTTTCCTCCTGATAAGCAGAGTGATGCAGCTGATATGAGGCCAAATGCATATCGCTGTCCCCACCCACTGGCTGCCCCTGCCCCAGAGGGGAAAAAGCCCCCCCCCCCATCCCTAGATGTGCAAGCTTACACTGAAAAGTTTGCATTCAGCCTGCCTCTGCAGTACTCACCATCTAAATGAACCAGAAAAGGTGTGGAAAATCTCCATACTCTCCTGCATGCTTCTGTTTCATATACTCATGGAAGAAAATGCTTTCAGTGCCTAATGGATATGTATTGCATAACCTTAAGGCTCTTTCATGCGACAGGACTACAGAGCGCTTGCCAAAACAAAATGTACCCCCAAGCCAGAAAATAGGTACATGATGCAGGAAATATAAATAGATACATGAAGGCTTCTCATAAATTAGTGGCTAAGATTGCGATCCTAAGCAGGTTTATTTGAAGGTAAACCCTGCTGAAATCAATGGTGTTACTTCTGAGTAAATGTGCTAATGGTTGAGCTGTAAATTATCAAACATCATTAGTTGGCTTGTTTTTCGCTCACAAGAGCGGGACTGGCTGGGATGCATTTGTGCATTATGTCCAATGATTACAGTAACTACGTCTTCCTCTTTTCTTCCTTTGCTTGCATGGAAATCAATAAGCACAGAAGGGAAAAGGCACGCACCAGAGGTTTACCTAGATACACACAACTTTTGCAGCTCTTACCAGGAGACTTGAACAAAGGCGGCAGGGAAGTAAGAAGGGATTCACTGGGAGATTTTTAGTGTTGCATATGACAATTTTGTGTGCACATTTTGTATTGCTGAAAAGTACTGTGGCTGCTGATACCATGCTTGCATGAGCTGTTTTTCCCTAGTTTAATAAATACACCTCAAGGCTGAACCTCTAAACAACTTTCTAGGTACTAAACCCCATTGAACACAGTGGTACTTCCAAGTATTATTACTATTATTTATTAAATTTACATTTCCCCCTTCCTCCCAAAGAGGCAAAACACATACAGAAAACACAGCCATTTGAAGTGCATAAAACATGGGTAGGCAAACTAAAGCCCAAGGGGCAGATCCTGCCCAATCGCCTTCTCAATCCGGCCCGTGGATGGTCCAGGAATCAGTGTGATTTTACATGAGTAGAATGTGTCCTTTTATTTAAAATACATCTCTGGGTTATTTGTGGGGCATAGGAATCTGCCCCCCCCCAAATAGTCTGCCCCCCCCACAAGGTCTGAGGGACAGTGGACCGGCCCCCTGCTGAAAAAGTTTGCTGACCCCTAGCATAAAACATAGTTAAGAATTCTGGGAATATCTCCATGTGATTTTCACTGAACAAGAACAGCACTAAAATGCTTTTGTTCTTGATATGTATGAAGAATACAAAAACAATACTAACATTGTTCAGCAATGTTCATGTGAATGCATCCTGTTAAATAGCAGTATGCCATTGTTTTTCATTTTTTCATTTTTGAAGAAATGCCATATGGACATGATGATATCATATGTACTCTTAAGATATATAAATAGAGCTGTTTAAAAATAACTGAGTTATATAACAGCTTTTTCATAGCTTTTGCACGTGAAAATGGTGAATTTATGGTCCTCCAAATGCCAGGCACCATCTCCTGTCAGCCCCAACCAGCATGGCCAATGATCAGGGATGACACACATTGTACTTCAGCACCATTTTGGAGGGCTACATGTTCCTCACTCCTGAGGAATTGCAACTATTGAAAGGGAAGCCAGTACGTCAGTGGATAGGGCAAGTTAACAGGACCTTTTTCAGCATTACTCTGCAACTGGCGCAAAATGAAAAGAACAGCATAATATATAAATATGTTGATCCACTTTTGTACATCTTAAACTCCTTCCGTGAATCTACTTTCCATTCCATATTCCCTGACTTACTTCAACTATACCTAATATATAAACTCTGCTGTACAGAGCAGGCTGTAGTATAGTAAATCTACAATGCGCTATTAAGATTCAAGAGGAACTGACTGACATGTGACTTCAGCTTCCCATGCACAACAGCAAAGGGTCACTGTTCAGGACAAGCGTTTCCCTCAGGAGCTGTTGCAGAGAATTTCCCAAGGTTGCCTGGGAGCAGAATAATTTCTTCAGTATATACCACTAATACAAGATGGAAGAAAATGTCACTATTCATCCATCATACTACACCTTCTTAGAATAAAGGCTAAAATCTGAAACACTTTTACAAGTGAGTAAGTCTTATTTTACGTGCACAAATGTTGAGCTTGTGTTCTCCTCCTTCCCTTCTTCCTGCCTCCCAGAGGAGGAGATTGGAAGGTTTGGATTCCATTTCCAACTAGCCACAGCATTACCAGAGTTGCTTGCATGTTTATACACATGTAACACGTGGACTCATATTCTGCATGCATGTTCACAGAACTATTGATTTGGAGATCTTTTCTGTAGATGATTGTGTGCTGCAGGCAGTACTGCAGTGGAAAAATAAACTTAGGAAACAATCATTATTGTGTTGTGTTTAGCAATGACAAATAAATGCCAATATTGCTCAGCTTGCTTAAGGCAGCATTTTCCAAACTTGGGTCGCCGGCAGTTTTTTGACTACAGTTCCCTTCATCTCTGACCACTGGTCTTTCTAGCCAGGAATAATGGGAGTTGTAGTCCATCAAAAAAACTAAGATCATGGACACTTGTCCCATCACCTCCTGGCAAATAGAAGGGGGGAAATGGAGGCAGTGAGAGATTTTACTTTCTTGGGTTCCATGATCACTGCAGATGTCAACAGCAGTCGTGAAATTAAAAGACACCTGCTTCTTGGGAGAAAAGCAATGACAAACCTAGACGGCATCTTAAAAAGCAGAGACATCACCTTGCTGACAAAGGTCCATATAGTTAAAGCCATGGTTTTCCCAGTACTGATGTATGGAAGTGAGAGCTGGACCATAAAGAAGGCTGATCGCCAAAGAATTGATGCTTTTGAATTATGGTGCTGGAGGAGACTCTTGAGAGTTCCATGGACTGCAAGAAGATCAAACATATCCATTCTTAAGGAAATCAGCCCTGAGGGCTCACTGGAAGGAAAGATCATGAAGCTGAGGCTCCAATACTTTGGCCACCTCATGAGAAGAGAAGACTCCCTGGAAAAGACCCTGATGTTGGGAAAGATTGAGGGCACAAGGAGAAGGGGACAACAGAGGACGAGATGGTTTGACAGTGTTCTCGAAGCTACCAACATGAGTTTGACCAAACTGCAGGAGGCAGTGGAAGACAGGAGTGCCTGGCGTGCTCTGGTCCATGGGGTCATGAAGAGTCGGACACAACTAAACAAAACAACGAAAGTCCAACAACAGCTGGAAACATAAGTTTGGGAATCCTTGGTTTACGGGAATTAGCAAGAATCACACAATTACTTTAAAACACACAAACACACACACATTTACAGTATTTATACAAAACTGCTGACAGAGAGTAAAAATGGCTGTCGCTTGAAGCACCAGTACAAAAATATGAAAAATAAAATAAAATGGTCAACTATAACAAATAATGCAAAGAGCCCTGCTGTATCAGACCAAAGGCCCATCTAGTTCAGCATGTAGTTCTGAACTAGATGCCTATGGGAAGCCCACAAGCAGGTCAGGAGCACAATAGCACTCTCCTCACATTACACAGTTGACTCACCCCACATTGCTTGAATCATACATTTAAGCAGTTTCCAATAGAGATATAAAGATAAGCAGAGATATGTCTTACATAAGATTCTGGGCAGGGCATTAAAGGGTGAATTCAGAAATAAGGATTGTTCTGTTAGTTTCCCTGGTCATAATGCTAGCACTTCTGTTCTGGTTTCTAATGTTTCTTTTATGCTGTATTACATGTTGCATTATGGAAATGTGGCTTTTTATCGATATTTCACCATGTTGCACTAGATTTTATTCACAACACTGACCACGGTGTGACAAAACACCAGATGTCCCTGGACAAGTCACTACACTTTATGTGCATGCATGCTTCTGTTCCCCCAAGATTTAGCCACAAATATGGTGGGAAAGAACTGTATGCCAGAATACCACCCCAAATTTCATCACATGGTATGATTCATGACAACGATGGGGAAATTACAGGCCCAAACTCCCATGATTTTTTTGGTTAACAGAGTTGCTAATTGATTTCTTTCTGGAAGCAAGGTACATGGAAATAAGCAAGAAGCTTTCACTAGATTCCACTAGATTTCCAGAAATGGATTTTATATAGTATAAAAGAACACACAAAACATGGAAATTATCAGGTAAGCAGGTTTTAATCTAAATTTGTGAGGTGATCTTGTTAATGTCTGGGATGAGCATCAGTGGCATTTAATAACAAAGGACCCAGTGATGAGTAATAGGAATTAAGTTTCCCGCCACAGAGTTATGATGGAGTTACAAGGGAAGACTTGGCCAATCAGAGCACCTTTTCAAAGGGTCCACTGAAAGGTCTTTTCAGGAAATGAAAATGAGAGTGCTTGCTTTAATTAGGGTGGAATATACTTGCTGGAGGGAATCCATTACTTGTAAAGGAAAATTAATGGCTGGATTAGAGGCATTACCCATATTAGATATGGCACCTGGTCCCTGAGGATTAATTAGACTTATGCAGACTATCTCATGTCTTGCTTGCAATATCCTGTTTATGGCTGTTGCTTACCAGCATCAGTGTTGGCTCATACTACAACTGCTTTACCAAACTGGTACTTGCAATATATATATATATATATATATATATATATATATATATATAGTGCTTCCCAATCAAGTGGGCAAGAGGGTGAGGCTCCAGGTATCTTGAGGAGGCGGTTTCTGAAGCAGTTGGTCACCTTTCCTGATGGGAAAAGTGAAGGGTGAGGAAAATAATCGAGAAGCAGCACTTGAAAATATTCCCAATTCCTTGAGATGGAAGCTCTCAATGGAATCGGCTTCCTGTCAGTATTTGTAAAAGAAAAGGTTCTGACCTCCTTTTTACTCCTTTGCCTAGTCCTCAGACTTCAGTTGGCACAAAGAGTCCTTAAGAAAGAGTACTTTGCAGAATGCTGCTTTTATTCTTAAAAAGTCTCCTTCTCCAACCATGACCGACAGCTTTTACACACACCAAACGCAACCAGCTTTCTACCATCCAACCAACCCACACCATACACTAACATTGACCAGTCTATATATACAGGTATAAGTTGGTGAAAAGTTGCATCAGTTATTGTAGGCCGCTGATTCATGCTGACTTAGTTCTTTTAGCATTAAAGAAACAGCAGCCAATTTTTAGCCGAGACACTTCAACCTTCCTTATTGGAAGCTTCAGAAACAACAGCTGAAGCAAGAGGTGGACAGAGCACTGCAAGCATTGGAGGATATTGGGAAACATCAAATGGTTCTCCTGTTCTCCTCAAATTCTTGTAATATCCTGCCCCCACTCTCTTCAGCTATCATTCAAAGTGGTGGCTCCTGAAAATGGTACTATTCCAACCTCACTTGGGCTGATGCTGAGGAGGTACAGGGCCAAGAAGAAGAGTGGGGTCTCAAAGGAGAGGCTGGCAGGCTGGATCCAGCCCATTGGTCTTTAGTTCCCTGCAATAAAACTCAAGACAAACCACATTCTGCCCAGGCTCAGCCACAACACTAAAGTGACGCAGCAAGTGTGGCATTAAAGGGACAATGCTGGGTTTTTCAGGCGTTTTTTTCTTTTAAAAACAACAACAACAACAACACTGCATTTTCTGAATTTCTGATGTATTAATCTGAAAGCTGCAATAGAGGGCTATACCTATTCTGACAAATAGCTGGAAGTGTGCGCTAAAGCTACCATTTAGTAAAATAATTCAACTAGTGTTCCAAGCTCAATAAGCAGAAGTACAATGCATTTAGGAAAAAGATATTTAACTGTAAATTTCCTCTTCCAGAGCTACCTGCTTAATTATACAAATGGGTGGTCTGCATCCAGCAAGGGCACAATTTATTATGCTAAGCAGAGCAAAATCTGTTGGGTTAGGACTCCTATTTCTCAACTTTCTGCTGGCAGAAAGGAAATAAGGAACAGAGAGAAGGTCTGTGTCTGGACATGAGTACTTTAGGAGAGCTTTGTTTACAGTTAGACATTTCAGGGAACATAGGAAGCTACCTTATATTGAGTTAGACCATTGAAGCATCTGGCTCACTGTTCTCCACTATGGCCTAGTGGCTCTGGGAAGAAGCCTATGACACATATAATACAAGTTTATGGTAGGACTCATCTGATAGTGGAGCCTCTGTCTGCTCTATGTTTTGGTAACTTAACACCAAAAAAAGAAGACTGTAATTCAAGACTTCTCTTCATCTTAAACAAAAGTTGGAGTGTCTGACAAGGACCAAGCCCTTCTTGGCAGCAGAAGATAAAGCCTGAAATCCAATGTGGCTGTCAGAGGGCCTTGTCCATTGGTTGGCATCTCTTCACTGGCTGCTTAGTCAACTTAGCCATTGCCCATACTGCCTACTGAAGACTAGGTGATCTGAAGGATGGTAGAGTCGCTACAGGCTCATCTCATCTGAGGGTGGGTCTGCTGCTGACCTCATATCTGATGCTGAGTGGAAGGGAAAGCAGGTGTTTAAGGAGATAAAATGAGTGGAGGTGAAATTTGAACCAGGGTCATTCTGGTTCAGATGACTTAAACACTGAACTATATCAGCTTTAAAAGGGCAAGATCAAGTGAATTGCTGCATCAAATCTCTTGAGCTTGCTCTCTTGCAAATATGCTGAAGCCAATAAAATAAAGGCCCTGCATTGTTTAATAGTGTGCAAGAATATGACTGTTCATAGGCTTCAGACATTCTATGCGGTCTAATATTATTATTATTATTATTATTATTATTATTATTATTATCTCTCATTTTAAGTTCTAGTTTCTCATAACTCCTTAATAGTGATTGGTTAAGCAACTACTGCTTTTTACAAAAGATTAAAACCACTCCTTTGATGGGAGGAAAGAGCCATGACAGAGCCTTGAATGATAATATTCCTTCAGAGCTTTAGGAGTTGCTTAAAAAAGACAACACTACATGGTAATAAAATTAATTAAGGAGAGAAGTTATAAATAAAGTGAACTGGGAACATCCAAAGAATTTTATTCAATATCCTGTAAAAGAGGTAAGTGCTTGAAATTTTTGTTCAATTATAATCTGAACCCTGAATTAATCTAAGAAGAACAAATCTTCTAGTATGCTGATAGCCCTTGATGAATAGCTAAACACTAATTCCAATATTTCATTGAGTTCTATAATTAAACAAATAGCGATCCTAACCCTGGATTTACTTACTCCTAATTCTGCCTGCACTTGTGGAGCCTGAAAGATAAGTCAGTAAACTGGAGTTGGGGTGACATCTACATGGTGCTTTTCTTGTTTCAAGTCACGTCTACAAAATAGGAGCACAAAAAGGGAGGTGATAAATGAAAGGGCACTTTGTACAAACAACAAAGTTCTAGAAGCTAGGGAGACCAAAAGTGCAGATGAAGCATACTGGAGCATTCTGGGATGGAGTGCAATGTCTCTTGATAACGTATGTGTAAGGAATTCCCTGATGCCAAAGGGAGAAGGGGAGCTAGGCCAAGGTATTCTGTTTCACTTTCTCAGTCAACAAGTGACAAACATCTGGATGTAAGGCCTATATACTGCAGCTACTGCCCAAGCCACCTCAGTGTAGCCATGCTTCTCTCGTTCCCTAAAGGCAACCAGGCAGACATTCATTATGCATTCATCAGTGACTTTCTGCAATCTGATAATAATGCAGGGAGAGAGAGAGAGAGAGAGAGAGAGAGAGAGAGAGAGAGAGAGATTGTTTTAATGATAAATGATTATAGATTTTGGCGATCTACACACAAACAGATAAAAAACCTTTGGCATGCAAACTCTACTGCAAAGGCATATCAAACCACCTTTTCAATTATGTATCTATTGCTGCTGGCTAGCAGAAGTTCTGTTGCTGCTGTTGTTTCATGTAAACAAAGCCAGTACCAGCAAGAAACTGCTTCAGCTGCATCCATCTTATGTCCTTATTGGCTGGCCAAGGGTTGCAATATTAATCAACACAATCCATCCATCAATTAAAATATTATGTCTTGATAAATCACAGCCCTGATTAATCAAGTGCTCTATGCTTCATTTGGCTCAGCACTTCCATCTCTCTCTTTCTCCCTCTCTCCCTCCCTCCCTCTCTTCATTTCTTGGCAGCATTTATTCCAGTACTGAGCTGTGGCTTCCTCATCCTTCCTCCAATCCCATTCCACTCCTGTGTGTGAGTTCCTTCTGCCGCCGCCGCTTCCCCAACACAGTTGGTGTTCAGCACGGGCACATGATCCACTGCTGACACAACTGGGTCCCTTTCAGCACAACCACATGGTGGCCAGGGCAGTCTACATGCTGAGAAGCTGCCACACTGGGAAGGAAGGAGAATGTGGAGGACGGGGGGGTGGGGAGTGCAGATAGGAGGGGCTCATGATCTCAGCACTGACTGCTATTCAGGGAAGTCAGAAGGATGAGGGTTGCAGTGCTGCATTTTCTTTCTCTACCCTGCACAGGTAAAGCACAGCCGCTAAATATCAGTAGTGGCGGGGGAGGGGGCACTTAGGCAATGAGGGTTCTGGGCTGTTTACATTTAGGTAAAACCCTTGGTTTCTTCCAGGTATGATGGTTGAAAGTAGTATGTCCATGTTCTTCTGAGAATACCAGCTGCTGGGAGAAGCTACAGAGAATGAAGCATGCTTGGTATTATAGCAGCCTTCATACTTCAAACGTGATCTTCCAGTGTGGAGATGGATGTTAATACCTAATGTGTTCACTTGGTATTATGGTTGCATTTATTTTAATAAAAAATGGTTAATTTGTTTTATGACTATGCATATTTAATCTGCTAAACTAAAAACCTGGCAATTGATTAAATGTTCTTTAATCAGATTGCAGCTCCTAATTGCTGCACATGTAAAGGGTTTATATGCCAGTGGTATAGCTACTCCTCTGGAACAAACTCCTGTTGGAGGCATGTCAGATTTCATTTAGACCACAGACAGATAGACAGACGTGGGGAATGAGACTTGCCATGTTTACTTGTAAAACCTATTGTACATCTGTAGCAAAGCAATACATGAACACAGTACAGCAGCATCTACACGTTTCACAAAGAGGGAGCACAAAATTGCTTCCACATTACAAAGGCTTTCCTGCATGGAAGAAATTTCCCACATAAAGTGTTGTGAATGAGTGTGCCCGGTTACCCTAATATGCTTGACAGATAAGTTAACATTCATAATGCATATTTTAATGCTCTATGGAGCAGTACAATATACCACTTCCAGGTGAGCTGCTCTTGCTATTAATTTCTGCAGAGTTTTACTGGATGTCTTACTGGCAGCTATTAAACTAACCCTTGTATATTGTATATTGTATACAATATTGTATATTGTATATTGACTAAGCTCGAAAGCTCTGGCTTTGGCTAAAGACCCAAGGAACTGCTACCTGAGTAGCCTTTTTATAGCCAGCCAGCCCTTGCCAAGTCTTGCCAGCTAGCAACAGAGTTTCATGAAGCAAAGAAACAGCAAACACGGTAGAGATTTTTTTTGAAGATTTTGCATCAGTAATATGAAGTAGAAACCTTGCATTATGTTACCTTACCTATATCGACAGCTACAGAATATACCAAGGTGAAATGAAAGAGAGTTATTTGACAATTCATTAGCACCATAAAATGGCGGTCTTGCACAGCTAAAATGCTATTCCAGCTCAGGCCTAGTACTGGGATAAGTTTTAAATGCCCGGGGATGAAGGAAATTTACCCAAGTTTCATACAGCTGCCTAAAATTCAGGGAAATTGCATCTTCCACATTCCATATTTAGATTCAGGTAAGTAGGAAGCCTGGTTATACCAACAGAAGAATAATCTGGACCAGAACTAGATTTATAATCCTTCTCGCTTTACACCAATCCTTTCCAATCTCATCATCTACTCCCAGTAACCATTAATAACAGCTCATCGCATGGGAACTTGCAAAACACTGTACTTGTGGAATCAAAGAACAAATCTGTATTGCATCACTGACACTGGGGGCAAAGTCCATATGGACCAGGGCACAAAGAGGCACCACAGCGCTTCCAGAGGTCCTTGTATTTGTATTTGTATTTGCTCCTTGCAGTGTATTTCCTGCCTCCTGCCCACCACAATAACTGTCCTTTCCTTAATCTCTACTGGATAACACAAATATATTTTTCTATAGCTCTACAGAGTCCTGTTCTAGAATGGTAGCTATCTAACATATAGGAATCCACAAGTACTAATTGGTAATTCAGTTCTTGACGCTTTATAGAAATTTGTAAACTGCTTTGAGTTTGTTTGCTTTTTACAATCAAGCAGTGTATAATTTTTATGAAACAGATAATAAATTTGCAAAAAATAAAAATATTCATGAAAATTCACCAGTGTTTTAGTGAAAATTTCTTCCACTAAGCTATTTTTTACATGCCATTTTGACTAATGTACACATGTTTTGCAAATGATTTTCCCTAATAGAATGCATTTTTGTATGTTATTTTGTCTTCGTTTTAATGTACTTTCTTCTAATATATATGCATTCTTATAAACACTGGTTGGTTGAGAAATGCATTGCAAAATTCAGATAGGTGTGCCTTTTGAAGGCTAGCTATGCTTTGGTTTGCATATTGTTTCGGAAAGTGCAACTTTGATACTTTCAGATTTGAATCAAAGTTCTCCTCCAACCTTAGGTGATGTTGTCGGGGGGGGGGGCAGGGGGACACAAGTAACAGAATAATTGAAGGCGCCCGCTTAATGGCACACTGTAGAAACCACATGCAGTAAGAACTGTCGCTTTCTGATCTGGCCTATTAGGAAAGGGCTACTTGCAACTAGGGATGCATGTGGTCAGAAGCCTGCAGGGTTTAAAATGACAGCTCTGAGTTAACAGATCAGAATACAGCACTGAAAGGGCTATATTTACCCTCACTGTAGTGTCCAGGAAGAAAGGGCTTGACATTTTATCCCCCTTTGATGTTTCACCATTTAAAATCCTTTCCCTTCTCTGTCAAGTTGAAAGCTATTTTCTGTATAGCTCTCTGTTCTGTGAATCTATTCCTGCCACTTAAATGACAGCAATCCAGCACCCCCAAAGTGGGTTTTGCTTCTAGCTTAAAGGTGCTTCTTGTCCTCCTTACCCAGCTGGGATAGCTCAGTAGGTAGAACATGAGGCTCTTCATCTCAGGGTCATGGGTTCAAGCCCCAAGATTTCTGCACTGCAGGGAGTTGGGTTAGATGGCCCTCATGATCCCTTCCAACTACAATTTTATGATTCTATGACTGAAAAAAGTTCTACAGTTTCTGAAACCAACCTTGCCTAGTTCCATTCTCTTTACTCTCTATCACAAGCTTCCTCAGCCTTGGCACTCCAGATTCTTTTGGCCTACAACTCCCATGATCCCTAGCTAGAAGGACCAGTGGTCAGGGATGATGGGAATTGTAGTCTCAAAACATCTGGAGGGCTTAGGTTGAAGAAGTCAGCTCTATCATAAGATGGACTTTAATGGTAGACTTCCAGACTGATCATGCTACCTGCCCCATCAAAACAGAGGGCTAGTTTATTCAATCAAGATTCAGAGGGTGATTGATTAGTTTCATTTTGCCAATTCCCGACTACCTGATGGCCACAGTCCTAAAAACCTGAGGGTCAGTGGCTGTTATCCAAACATCCAGAGTCATGATTATACCATTCCCACACCCCTTATGCAAAGGAAAAGAAACCATTAATAACTCCTCACTTGTATTTATAGACCTCCCTGTTAGGAAGTTCATAAATGAAAGATTACCTGTGACCCAGCTGGAGGTCTACATCCAAGTTATGCTTCACTAAAAGAAACTGGCTCCAAGAGTAAATTACACTTTACTTATTTTTTTTTTGGGGGGGGGGACACAAACTATGAGCCTGGGTTTGGATGCAATGCTAATCTAAACCATGGTTTTGCTCCCAGGAGCAAAGCAAAAGGATGAGTGGAGGGGAAGCAAAATACTCACAAATTTCTATATGTACCACCATTTGGCTCAGCATTTTGTGCAAACAAGGCCAGTATAATCAATTTTACTGAGTCAGGTAGCTGTTAAAGCACACACACTTATGGTACGAATGAGGAAGTTTTGTTCCGCTAGATATTGTTGAACTTCCATCATTCCTGACCGTTAGCCATGCTGGCTGGCATTGATGACAGCTGGAATCCAACAACATCTGGAGGGCCACATGTTCCCCATCCCTGACACACAGAGAATTGTTCACAGTATAAAGTGATATCCAACAGCTATTAGACCCAACAGCTTAAATATAATTTCTGCACAAACAAGCAGTATACTTTTGATAAACATATGCTAAGAAGGGTAACCAACCGGTGATTGCCACTGCACTTTTTTGTGGAGTTTCCCTGTTGCCTTTTACTGGAAACATAATGCAAAACTAGGAAGGGTGGGATATAAATTCATTAAATAAGTAAATGTTGACCTTTGTTTGATACAGTAAGGCAATTTTTATATCTGCACATAAATTAGTCTGACTGCTTTTAAAGAAATGGAATCTATCTACTTCTCCCATCCACTACATAACAGAACTAAATAAAATGGCTTGATTTTTTTTCATAACAATCTATGAATCACACTGGATATAAGCCAGTTCCTTCACTCACTCAGAACAGGACTTATCAAATTTAGATTAGATCCAACACAGCCACTGTGAATAAGGTGAATTCACAACAGCTCTAGAAACAGCAAATTAAAAGTATTTTAAACTATTCAGTGGTAACTAATTTAAATATGTGTCTAAGTAAACGAATAGTCAAATGTGACTCATGAAAATAAAAAGCTGTATTAAGAGTGCACACTGCTGCTTCCTCATCACATAAACATCTTAAGAAGGGCGCTGATTTTGCTGGCCATAAAATCCCTTTCAGCACTGCTATATTTAATTACTGCTTAATCAAAAAGAGTCTAATTAGAGGGCAAATGCAGCCCTTTATATTGCAATGATTGCATTTGTCTCTTTTATTTCAGAACTCATTCTCATCAGCTTGCTTCTGAATCAGATTTCTCTCACACAACAGAAAGCAATGCAATTATTTCAGACTATAAAAGAAAATGTAATTGCTTGTCACAAATTGAATACATTTCTAAGAAAGTGGTGTGACAGTTAGTTTCTTAGGAATGTCACTGACAATCCTTTTTCTGCTGAGGCTTGCCATATGGGGATGAATGAGCATGTGGCCGAGTCACTGGGGTCAAGTTCCTTTCTCTGCCACTACAGATGCCCTGTTTATTCTTGGGCTGCAGGGTGCTTTGTGGCATGCTTCCAGTGACTGTGTGGTAAGGCCTTCTGGAACATCATACTACAACCATACCATCCCTCAAGGGTACATGTCAGACCTCATGCTAATTGTTTAGCGACTTAAGCCACTCTCAATTTTAGACCTGCTTTACAGCTGTTGGATACTGATTTCTGTTTTCCTGTATTAGATGCTTAAGATGGCTGCTTCCTTGATGTCTGGGAGGTGGGAGACTCTTGACAGCCCTTTATCTGCCACTGGGCTCCCACAGTTCAGTTAACTGTTTGCCTGTTGCAGTGACTACAGCAGTTATGAAATCTACTGCCAGATCATTCCAAAGGAATTGTCCCAGAGGAATTCCCTAATAAATCTGTCTGGTTAAAAGTGTCCCTGAAGTTGACACTGCTATCCTGTTTCTCAAAACAGAACACTACTGCAAATAATGTGTCCCTGTTGCAGAAGCTCTCTTTTCAGTGCTATGCCCAAAAGGCCATGCCAGCTGTGATATATATTGTGCAGGTTTAATGAACAGCTCATCCAGGCTTCATTTTTGTAAGCAAGATTACTGCTAAAATTAGGGCAAGTTTGCCCAGTCATCTGCTACCACATTTTCTCCATGCAAACAGTCTCTGTGTATACAACTGCTTGGGGAAAGTTATAGCGTGAATTGTAAGTATGGAGTTGGAGGAAGCAGGGGTTGTTGTTTAGGTTTTGCAGAAGTTTCCATGACTGCAGCAACACAAATGCAGGAAAAATGCATCCTTATGCCACAGATTTACATAGGACTTTCTCCACATACTCACAGAACCTTGCATGTCCAAAGAACAGTTTGTGAGGAGACATTTCAGTCACAGAAATGATTGTCACTCAAGTAATTTCAACCACTAGGAAAAGAAGATCCATTGGTAGCTGTTCCCCTCCACCAAACTGACATAAAAAATGCAGGCTATAACAAATGGTGAACTGACCATTTAAAATTCTATTTTATCCGCACCATTCCTGGTGCAGCTAGGCTTTCTCCGCACCATTCCTGGTGCAGCTAGGCTAGCTTACAAGGCATAAATATCCAAATTGCAAAACTGCAAAGAGAAAAAAATCAAGGTCAAAAAAGCATGTTGGTCAATAATGAAAAAACAAAACAAAACTCCCAAACCCATAAAATGTTGACAGAAATACGCTCCCCACCCCAAAGGTTAATAGTTAGCCAATTAGGACCAATTGAATTGCCACAAAATTGTGGCAAGCTTTCAAATTCCCCAGAACTCATCAGCAAACTGCCTTGGTTGCCTTGTACTTGTTGGAAAAGAAACAGAGGGAGTGTGACTATTACGTTGCCAATTCACCATCTCTCAGAGGCTTTTGATGTCATCAGCCATTGTTGGCTGCCCAATCTGGGTCTGAGGGACAGTGTGTTGCCGCTGTTGTAATCCTATTTATACAGCCATCTCCAGAGAGTGGTGTTTGGAGAATACTGCTCAGTCCCATGAAGCCTTCAATGTGCAGTTCCACAGGAGTCAACCTTACCTGTTCATCCAGAGATTTGGAGTCTGTTGTCACCAATATGCTGATGGTACACAGGTGTATAATTATTTTTGGTTTACACTGACAGGTGAGGAAGAGGATGTGCTGGATCAGTTTCTGGCTTTGGTAATAGACTGATGGAACAATCCCCCATCCTTCCCCCGACTCCACTGTTCTGTGGCTTCTCTTGGTTCAGGTTCAGGGGGACAAGAGAAGGGACAGTCCTATGGCACTAGTGGAAGTCCTTGAGCATGGCTTCTCCTGATGGGAGTTGTTGGGTGAATCCCACCTAACTACTACTACTGCTGATTTCACACAGAGCAAGGGGGATGAGAAAAAACAAAAAAAAAAAAGCTCAAAAATTAAGTTGTTGTAGTCATGAGGTCAGCTTATAGACTTGGTTACACGATGTAGATTGCGGACTTTATAAGTCTCTCCCAGGTGCTACAGATCAGGCATAGGCAAACCGGCCCTCCAGATGTTTTGGGACTACAACCCTAGCTAACAGGACCAGTGGTCAGGGATGATGGGAGTTGTAGTCCCAGAACATCTGGAGGGCTGAGTTTGCCTATGCCTGCTACATAACATATGTCCTATGGTCCCGGGTTAAAGAAGTAGTGGCTGCTTCTGCTTTCTGAGAAATTAAAGCCTGGCTTCTTATAATGCAGATATGGCCCACACCTTAAATGCAAAGCACAGGTGGGGTAGGCAGAGGGCAGGAAGGAAGGAGTTATTAATTTTGCAGACCCATTCATTACGTTGGTGGTGTACTAGGTAAGAAGCGTCAATTGGAGCCAAATGTCATTGCGGCTGCAGGGGATGTAACTCTCAAAATGCAAAGTCCATCTCTGGGAGGTGAAAAATCATCTTCCTATGTTTTTGGCAAAATTTTATAGATCCTCACCTTATGCAAGAACAACATTAAGCTGCTTCAGGGGAAAGTACAAACTGTCCAATTCATTTGCCAGCAGCTAAAACCCACATTAAGATGAAGATCAGATAGCGATAACAATTAGCACTAATTTGTATTTAACATTTTCAAAACATAGCACAAGCATTCATTATTACATTCCCATCACTGCTGGGAGGTAAGTGGCTGAGACATTTGTGCTGAAATTTCTGAAGCTACACACATATTCACTGAGCTATGATTTCAGCTTGAGATACTATGAAGAAAAGTACCTATAAGAAACAGATAATTCCCATTTCTCTTAACCCTTTCCAACTTTCCAATGGGAAAGGTAAGCCATCAGGTTTTGGAATCTCTTTAGGATGGATACTGTTTCCCAAAAAGTAATTTTGGGTTAAATTATATATAAAAATGAGAACACAGCCTAATATGTATTCTGAATGGCCTCATCCACAGAGAATACATGACAATGACTATATTAAAAAAGGAGAATGATTTGTTCAGGCTGAGAATTTATCTGTGCAGGTCCATTAGTTTGCAACTCAGTCTGCCCAGCCCCTGGAAGTTATTGCATTGCTTATCCACAGGATAATCACTAAAACCAAGAAATTCCATAACAGGGCCCATATTACTGTGCCTGACAGCAAGCGATACTGTGTACTTGGGATGGGAGGGGATGTACAAAAATGCACATAGTCATGATGGAGAGGTTTAACCTCCTCTGCTCCCACCTCATCCTACCCGTCCCATTCATGCATCTGATGATGTATAAGCTTCCTGTCACCTACCCAAACTCCTGCTACACTAACAAAGTATTCTTTTCTTACAGGAAAGAATACCTGTAAAGGAACTTTCGCTTCCAAAATGGAGTTGGTTTACATAGTTTTTTAAAACAATCAAATCAAGGCACAAGGTTTAAAAGAATCCCATGAAGATTCAGAGGAACAAAGGACATTGCTTAAATAGCACAGGGATGGGAAATATTTTCTGTATGGAGGGGCCAAAGTCATTGTGACATCAGGTGATGCTTCCCTTTCAAGCCCCAACCTCTGGTACTTCAAAGTTAACTGTAGGGCTTTCAAATGTCTTTAAATATAACATGAATGTTTTAAAATAGCAGCGAGGTGGTGGGATATGTGGGATCATTAGTGGGATTACAGTTAAACCACAGAGCCTAGGGCTTGCCGATCAGAAGGTCAGCGGTTCGAATCCCCGTGACGGAGTGAGCTCCCGTTACTCAGCCCCTGCTCCTGCCCACCTAGCAGTTTGAAAGCACGTCAAAGTGCAAGTAGATAAATAGGTACCGCTCCGGCGGGAAGGTAAACGGCGTTTCCATGTGCTGCTCTGGTTTGCCAGAAGCGGCTTAGTCATGCTGGCCACATGACCCGGAAGCTGTACGCCAGCTCCCTCGGCCAATAAAGCAAGATGAGCGCCGCAACCCCAGAGTTGGCCACGACTGGACGTAATGATCAGGGGTCCCTTTACCTTTACCTTACAGCAGATATGGAGTAGAAGTTTAAAGCTTTCTTTCCCTTCTGTGGTATTGACAATAAAGTTTATTTGACTGTATTTGCAGCATGTTTTTCCTCCCAGTGTTGTTCCCCATTTACAGAATGCCCACCCTGGTGAAGTGTATATGTCTTCCTTGTTATTAACATCTCTGCTTAACTGAGCCTTTGATGGCTGAAAGATACTGATCCTGGCAACCTTGAAACTATTGGCAGTGAGGATATCTGACCTGTTTTCTATGCTTTAAGATTTTTTTAGGGGTTTTCAATATTTTTAGATGCTTTTAATTGTTTTTAGAAACACATTTCTATCAATTGTATTGTTTTATTATTTGGTGTTTGCTGCCCAGGGCTCCTTTGGAAGGAAGGGATGAAAAATTAATAAAGAAAATAAAATTAAAATAGTAGCTTTTGAGGGGCTATATTCATCTGGACTAGGGAAGGATAGTATTGTATAAAACTTCTTCATTGGCTGCTGCAACCCCAGCCTCTACGCCTGCTGTTTGCACTTGAAAAAAGCATGCATGTTAAATGCAAATATTTATTTATCATCTAGTCTGGCCTGCAACAGGCAGAGTTGAGTGCTCTTGTGGCTAACCAGCTGTCAGCACAGTGAGCTTTGAAGGAAGCCAGTAGGGTGGAGATATGACAGGTAGGCAGCAATGGTGGTTCAAGGCACCGAAAAAGGATTCCTTTGCAGGAAATTGTGGCCTTGAGAAGTTTCTGGCACCATCTTCTCTAAATGGGTTGGGGGGTGGATAGACGGGAAGAAGGCTATTTACATAAAGAATGAATGTGTTTAGGTTCCTATTGATATGTAAATGAAGGGGATCTTCTGTCGTTTAATTAGAGATTATCAAGATTTGCTGGAAATGCATATGCTAAATGAAGCTTCTTTCATTAATGAGCCATTCTGTTCAGGAGCTGGCAGGGCAGCTATTACAAAGGGCAAAAAATAAGGCTGCATTTGAACTGTGACAGAGCTGCTAAGAATATCCCAGGAAATACACAAAGCGGTATTCAACTAAATCATTGTGCAAGGAGAACAACTTTCACTTGTACAATGGGACTTCCCCTTTCTCCTCCCCCCAATGCATGCTCTGCACTGTCTCCAAGTCTGTTTCCAAGTATTGGGGGAACCCCCATAAGAGTTTTAGGGGGCTAAAAGGGGAAGTCGTTTTGCTCAAGCTGTTATTTAGTTGAATGCTGCCCATATTTTTCAAGTTGGGTGTGTCCCATTAGATTAATATGAATGATGTGTACATGTTTGATGGCAAATAACTATTCAATTCATTGGTGCGTATATATTTTTTGTGGTATTTTGCTCTCATATGTGCCTGCACAGGATTGTCAAGAACTAGAACTTTTCTATATACCATGTACTTTAAATGAAAGGGTATTTTGATAGGATTACATATCCAAATCAGAGCATATAAGATGGTATCTGCAGGAGGCCCTCACATGCAAAGCACAGTGATCAGTTGGGTATACAAGGGATAAGGTGATTGTTAGAAAGTAGTCAGAATTATTTGCATTTTATATATCAAATCATTTATAAGCAAATATGGACAAAGCAGAATATAGAGGAAGAAATTTTATCCTGTATTAATGCTAGCTGATAGAAGTATCTTTTAAAGAGGTACTTTTGGTGAGCTGGGAAGCATTTGCAATTCACAGCAGTAGAAAAGATTTCAGAACGATAGTACAGCTGAAAATAGATAGCTCTGATTGTTTATTGCTGCAGATAGAAACACCTTATCATAGAGCAATGAGACGATACTCCTCCTATGAGTGTATTCAGAGGTCAGCTGCAAAGATTGTGTAAACCTGACTATATAGTGAAGACACAGTGTGATCTTCTGCTACTTGCCTCATTTGCTCTCATTTGCCCGAGTAGCAGAAGCTAGTATATTGGACAATAAGAAAAATACACACACTGTTAAAATGTGTGCTCAGAATTACAATCAGAAAGGAAAGACACTAATTTCCACAGTGCTCATAATAACAGGAGGCAAAGTGGAAAAGCAAAGCAGGTAATAACGAGATATTTATTGTACATGAATCTTAATGAGGAGGGACACTGCTTTGAGCATACGAACGCTACAAAAATTGCAGCAATGTCTGATAGCAGCTTTCGCAAATAGATTGACGGCAATATGCTCAACTCTGTGTCAGCGGCAGGAAGGAAGGAGGCGAGGCAGGATATATTTTAGAAGCAGCGGAAAACACACTGCCTGGAACTCTGAATGGCAGGCACACGTGAAAGGAGCTGATGGTCCACCAGGGTGGGGAGAGGAAGAGGACACAATGAGCCCGAGGTGCTTTTGAAGTACCGAAGATGAAATGGAACACGGCAAAAAAGCCTGAACAAAATTGCACAGGCGCTAGCTGGGGAATAATAGAGCTGTTACAAAGAGTGACGTGGAAGAGAACAAGAGGAAGCCACAAGTGACGCAGAGTAAAGCATGCTCAGCAGGAGCACATGGGAGAACACACACGTGTGGGAACCATTTTAAATAGCAAATCTGTGAGTCACTGTGCCAACAAGCAGGTGGTCGCAGTGACCTACTTGGTAGCATCCTATGACAATACCAGAGATGACCTGCAGCATATTGGTATAGTTCTGTCTCCTTTATCTCTCAAGAGGATACTGCTGAAGCAGTTCTGGGCACTTGGCAAGCATGCATGTACTTTGTAATGGGGGCCAAAGTAGGCACTAACCTTCTGGCTGGCAGCTATTTCTACCAAAGGATCGCTCTAAATGGGATTTAGAAGCGGAGAGCCAAGGGCTCCTCAAAAACAGTATTGCTACCAAACACAAGCAATTAACCCTTCTCACTTGCCCCTTTTTACTTTGCGCTACCTGAAATGGAGAGGGCATGCCTCTGAGAAGAGGGGACATTTTCTTTTCTCCCAAAGAAAAGAGGCAACTGATGACAAGTGAGTTAACAGGACACAACTGCTTTCTGACTAGAAGTATATGTGATCAAAATGAATCACAGTACAGTCTATCACTTACTAAAGAAGAGATATCTTTAGTAAAATAGAAATTGCATTTTTTTAAAATTTTGGATTTTGAACATTTTGTATTCTGAGCGAGTACCAGTTACACCTACCAGTGACATCCCAGAACAGCAGTGTGATGCTGCTTCAGAAGAGTGCCTAGAGAGATGTTCAACTGAGGAAAGCACATTTCTCACCACCTTATTTTCAATTATTCTTCTCTGAAATTAATTTGAAATCAGCTGCCAGTGCCAGGAATAAGCTGTGAAGCGGCAGTTGGGTCATTAGTTACGAGATCTAAGCTATGGTCTGTGGTTGGCTCTTCTTGCATTTAGCCTGTGCAGTAGTAGCCAACAGAGGGTTCTGACTCAGCAATTGTTTCAATTTACTAATGCATGGCAAATAAAATGTGTAATTAATAAAAATAAAACTGCTTCTGCAGGGTCTTTTTAAAATCAACATCATCGCTCCATTACTTAAATGCTAGATCCAAATGCACTGCCATATTATGGACTGTATTAGCCCTGTCTTTTATTTATCCATTTTATCGCTAAAAAACAAACAAACTTGTATTCTGCAATTTCATTTTAAAAAACTGTGGTTTACAACAATTTTGTGTGTGTGCGTGACACACACACACACACAAATACAAACCACCTGAGAAATTTAAATAATAGACTAACCGCTATTACAAAACGTGTTTTCTTAACTGTTTACATAAGCCTGGAAGCATAGGAAAGTTTTCAGCAAATGTTTGAAGGTTAAATAAAATACACTTGCTGAATCTCTGTTACAAAAGCGTTCCACAGGATAACACAAACGGCTCAGTTTTATGTCAATGTTTTGTGCCTTACCAACTCAGGGGAATTAGATTTTACAAGTGAATCTAACGTATACTACTGCAAACCATACCTCAAAGCCAAAAATACTGAGAGCAAACACTACTAGGTACGTTATCTCCTACTGTACAACTGTACAACCTCCTAAAATCTGACTTGCATCCCTTGCATTATTGGTTTCTACTAAAAGGTTTCCTCTCATCTCCAATCCTCAGTGCTTGTCATTCGTCTCATCAGCTCCCATTCCTGTGGTTTTACTAATGCCCCTATATTCCAATCTGAAGAGTTTTTGACTATTCATCGACTCATGGGAGTGGCAGGTAGAAAGCCTGCTTCAATGATTACTCCTTCCCTACACAATAAAGAATTACTCACAGATTTCATTGTTTGTTCAATTGCTAGGATTTTTTTCCTTCATGACAAACATCATCTAGTTTTTCAGAGGCCCAGTCCTATTTGCCAGCCTAGGTGACAGAGCGTCAGCAATGGAACATAGGCACAACCTCTTCCCACGTTATCATCATCATTATCATCATTTTATTATTATTTATACCCTGCCCAACTGGCTGGGTTTCCCCAGCCACTCTGGGCAGCTTACAGAATATATCGAAACACAATAATATATCAAACATTAAAAAACACCCTGATACTGGGCTGCCTTCAGATGTCTTCTAAAAGTTATGTAGTTCTTTATCTCCTTGACATCTGATGGGAGGGTGTTCCATGGGGTGGGCACCATTTGCTTCAGTGTTGTTGTTGTTTAGTCGTTTAGTCATATCCAACTCTTCGTGACCCCATGGACCAGAGCACGCCAGGCCCTCCTGTCTTCCACCGCCTCCCGCAGTTTGGTCAAACTCATGTTGGTAGCTTCAAGAACACTGTCCAACCATCTTGTCCTCCGTCGTCCCCTTCTCCTTGTGCCCTCAATCTTTCCCAACATCCGGTCTTTCCAAGGAGTCTTCTCTTCTCATAAGGTAGCCAAAGTATTGGAGCCTCAGCTTCACAATCTGTCCTTCCAGTGAGCACTCAGGGCTGATTTCCTTAAGAATGGATAGGTTTGGTCTTCTTGCAGTTCATGGGACTCTCAAGAGTCTCCTCCAGCACCATAATTCAAAAGCATCAATTCTTCAGCAACCAGCCTTCTTTATGGTCCAGCTCTCACTTCCATACATCACTACTGAGAAAACCATGGCTTTAACTATACGGACTTTTGTTGGCAAGGTGATGTCTCTGCTTTTTAAGATGCTGTCTAGGTTTGTCATTGCTTTTCTCCCAAGAAGCAGGCGTCTTATAATTTCGTGGCTGCTGTCACCATCTGCAGTGATCATGGAGCCCAAGAAAGTAAAATCTCTCACTGCCTCCATTTCTTCTCCTTCTATTTGCCAAGAGATGATGGGACCAGTGGCCATGATCTTGGTTTTTTGATGTTGAGCTTCAGACCATATTTTGCGCTCTCCTCTTTCACTCTCATTAAAAGGTTATTTAATTCCTCCTCACTTTCTGCCATCAAGGTTGTGTCATCTGCATATCGGAGGTTGTTGATGTTTCTTCCGGCAATCTTAATTCCAGCTTGGGATTCATCCAGCCCAGCCTTTCGCATGATGAATTCTGCATATAAGTTAAATAAGCAGGGAGACAATATACAGCCTTGCCATACTCCTTTCCCAATTTTGAACCAATCAGTTGTTCCATATCCAGTTCTAACTGTAGCTTCTTGTTCCACATAGAGATTTCTCAGGAGACAGATGAGGTGATCAGGCACTCCCATTTCTTTAAGAACTTGCCATAGTTTGCTTGGTTGACACAGTCAAAGGCTTTTGCATAGTCAATGAAGCAGAAGTAGATGTCTTTCTGAAACTCTCTAGCTTTCTCCATAATCCAGCACATGTTTGCAATTTGGTCTCTGGTTCCTCTGCCCCTTCTAAATCCAGCTTGCACTTCTGGGAGTTCTCGGTCCACACACTGCTTAAGCCTGCCTTGTAGAATTTTAAGCATAACCTTGCTAGCATGTGAAATGAGTGCAAACCAAAATCCTCATGCTAGGGATGGTACTACTCAGGGGCAAAAGTAAGCTTTATTTCACCCAGGTCAAAGACCCAGTTTTGCACGCACAGCCCACACACTTTTGCGTACACACACACAAAGGTTGAGAACCTCAAGGGCACCCCTCTGGAGGCTTCACCAGGGGCAAAAAACACAGCTAGCCCCCTTATAGCTACAGCTCTGGTGCTACTGAACCAGCACTTCCCACTCATCCAGCTTTCCATGCACTGGGCAGGACACTAAGTCTGGGATTCAACTAAGTTGTTCTATGTGAGGAACAAGGTCCCCTAACACAATAGTCTTCCTCTCTCTCCTCCCCCATGTCTCCAAAATCTGCTCTGGAAGGTTGGAGGAGCTGGGGGGTGGGTCAAGGTGAGGAGGGGAAAAATCTCATTGCATGAGCAGACCTCGTTCCCTATGCACACTTGGAACTAAATGAAATTCCACCTTGATGGCTCATTGTTTGGGATCTAAAGCTCAGTGACTCAAAGATTCCCTAAACAGACACAACCGTGTGTTGAAATTCCAGAAGATGGTATTGGTAGACTTAGGCATCCATTCTATTGTTCAAAAGTCCTCATGTTATTCAATACTGACATGAAGTCACTGAGTAAGGTCAGAGGCTTCGTCTGTCATTTCCAGTCGAGCCAGGTGATGCTGATCAGGTGTTTGAAAGCAGTAATGGGCTGGGTGAAGTGTATGCCCAGGGAAGTGGTGTTCAGCCAGCTCTGGAGGGGGCTGCACTCTCCTTGAAGGATCATGTTCACAGTCTTGAGGTGCTATTTGAATTATCTTTCTCACCCGAGACTCAAGTAGTCTCTGTGGCACCAAGGGCCTTCTATCAGTTGTGGCTGATACACTGACTGCAACCCCCTCTTGGACATGAGCAGTTTGGCCATAGTTACCAGTGCCTGGTAATGTGTAGACTGGATTACCGCAATGTGTATTTCATGCGGCTGCCACTGAAGACAGAATGGAACCTGTAGCTTGGCTGGAAGGCTGCTGCTAGGTTGCTAATAGGGACCAAGTGAAGAGATTGTATCTTGCCTATATTAAAATAACTCCACTGGCTCCTGGTAAATTTATGAGCACAAATCCAAGTTCTGGTCTTAATCTTTAAAGCCTTGCAATGGATTAGGACCCAAATACCTGTTGGAGTGTCTTCTCCCAACATCAATCTTCTAATCCACTCAGATTATCAACTGACACCTTTTCTTGTGGTGTGATCTGAAGTGCAGTGTGTTGTTACTGAAAAAGGGAGTCTTTTCAGTGTCTGCTCCAGAGAGATCTGTTACCTTCACAACCATCATTTTATGTACTGGCCACAAATATTTCTGTTTTCCCAGACTTGTAAGAGCCGAAGCATTTAAAATATAGATAGAACACATTTGACTTTGTTGTCCATTTGAACAGACTGTTGCTGTTTTAGTGTGTTGTTTTACTTTGTACACTTTACATTTTAAAGTTTTGTTTTTATTGCACATTAATTGTATCTTACAACTCTGTTAGCTATGCTAGTAGCAAAAAAAAAAAAAAAAAAAGGCATGGGACATAAATTGTGCAAACAAACAAACAAACAAACAAACAAACGGTGTTTGACAAATCAAAACATTTTCCAAAGGCAGGTGGGGTGGAGCTGCAGAGTTCTGTACCACTTGCCATGTTTGGGATGCTTTCTCAGCATCAGCAGTACAAACCTCTGAAAATGTGATTGCAGTATGAACAGGAAGTTGAAAAATACAGAGATGACGAGAAATGTTCTGCATTTTAAACAAGCTCCTACATAAATACACTGGAAGCACCAATCAGAGTTCTGATCACCTGCAAGATATATGCAACTCAGAGAGGCTATCACCTGCCAGGCCATGCAGATGAGCAGGATTAGAAAGGGAGAAAGTGCTGCCATCGAATAAAAATAGCGAGTCACTTCAAACCCCTGTTGCTATCTCCTCTTTAATGAGAGACTTCCGTTGTGCTTCCTGTTTTCCAGATAGCATTGCTGACTGCAGCAATGTTTGGAATTGCATTAAATTATACTTGTCAAGATTAAAATTTCAAACTCATGGAACATTTCAAGTAATTTATTAATAGACACAAGTCTGGTGCTCATTGCAGTGCTAAGTGCCTAGGAAGCACATTTTGTGTCTGAATCAGAAGTTAAGCCAGCATCAGAGACTTCTGAAAATAATGTGTGAGGTGTACATTTATCAAACTTCTCATTCAGTTCAGCTTTCAGGAAAAAACCTCAAAAGCTGTCAACTGCAATACCTTATTTTTTCCAAACCTTTTGCACAACCTCTACTTACTCCCACAACATGCAGCATCTTCATCCTGGATTTCAGTTTAGTTCATTACTTTTCCTTGTCATTTGTCATTGTCACTCAGGGTTTTGTTGCGTCAATAAATCAGATACTTTTAATCAGCAACTTAGAAGCACTTAGCATTTTTTAACATAAAAAAGCAGTGTCCAAAAATGACTTGGCGTGCAGTTCTCTGGGGAAGAAGGGCAACACTTGCCTCCCACCCAAAGTGACTAAGCAGTCTTGATGTGGCAGCAACTGCGGCCTTATTCCAATAAGATAGATCTGACAATTTATATTATATCTATATAATACAGAGCAAAGTCTTCCGTGAGTAGAAATGAAGCTACACATACCACTGATTTTTCTAATAATAGATAACTATATACCAGCAAATTCTTGGAAATACTTGCTATACTTTGTGATCATGCCATGTAGAGTGGGTTTTCTGGATCCCTGTGTATGCCTAGAAAGGGATTCTTCCCCCCCCCTTTGTGTGTGTCTGTCTGTTCTATTGCGGAAACAATTTGTGGGCTCCCCACAGGCATCTGGTTGGCCACCTTGAACAGGGTGCTGGACTAGATGGGTCCTTAGCCTGTTCCATTAGGGTTTATTTCCTTGATCTATGGTGTCTACTTGGGATATGGGTATGCCACTAGCATGCCACTGGGAAGTCTGGAATGAAAACAGTATAACAGTTTATGCCACATCAGACTATTTGTCTAACTGGTATCTCAGTATTGTCTACCTTGACTAGCAACAGTTCTCTAGGGTCTCAGGCAGAGAAGGGTCTTTCCCATCACCTGATGCTTTTGGATTGGAAATACCAGGAACTGAACCTAGAACCTTCATGCGAAATCCTTGCTATGGTCTCTACTCCCAAAATGCAGTCCTGGTTCTTTCCATGCCTTCGCTCGTATCATATTTGAGAGGTGGAATGTATCAGAAGCAACTTCCAGTGTAGCACAGGGGAAGCTACTGCTGGAAAAAATAAATCTAAAAAGTTCCATTGTATATGTGCATGGCTACAGATGCATGTAACAACAAGCCTTGTCAAATCAAGATCTTGCCCACAAGACCCATAAGACTTTCATTCAAATCATAATAATTGATGGTTTTTCTTGGGTTTAGTGATAATTGTCTCTCAGATGTGAGACAGAGTAATTGAAAGGAAATAAACTATGAAGACTCCTATATTTTGGGCAACGACAAGTGCTTGGGCAGCCTGGGTCTCTTGAGCAACGGGGCTCACTGGAAGATATATCAGTTATCTAAGATGTGCATGTGGTTGGCTTGTATCAGGATCCTGCTCAACCCAGAAGAACCACCTCTAAGGAAGAACCATGAGACCCCACAGAGAATCCCAGTACAGCAGAAGTCCCAAGGCAGCCTGAAGTGCCTTAAACTCAGAGAAGGGGGTAGTGTGGATATAAGCTTTTCTCAGTCTCCTCTGAACTCATGCTGGGTTCGGTCCTCTAACCCATTTGCACAGCTCCAGATTGCTGTGGCTCAGTTCCTGCCACCCGAGATGCTTGTAATGGGCACTTTGTCAGAAGAATCAAGTGTATGTGTACATGTATGTGATGAACCTGGATACAGTAGGTGAAATCTAATGCCATGTTTGCCCTTTACATTCAGGGTACTAAACCTTTAGGTTGCTCTTCTATTTTTTGATTAAGCTAAATGATGAAGTTGATGTTAATTGGCCCGACTGACATTTTTTCAAAGTTTTAGCCATCAGCTAAATGAATAAAATAGCATTGGTTATTATGTTCAGCAAAGAATAGTGTGCTGAAGCTGTAACTTCCTACAACAGGGAAGGAGAGGATGGTGTTAACTTGCCCTAAGAATGCTTCTAAACATGATCCTGTAATAACATATAACAGGGCTAACAGCTAAGCCAATTGGAATTAATTCTCTAAGTCCTTTTTTGAAATCAAGTTACACCTTGCTTATATTCTCTTCTAAGTAGATTTCTGCCAAGATGTGTAAACTATGATTAAGCTATTGGTTGATTATTGCTGAAACCAGACCCCCCCCCCCCATTTATTAAATGCAACAGTTTCTCTTTGAGAGGAATGAGTCCATGTCTTTATTTTCTATATTTCTAAACTTATCAGGTTCTCCGTATAATCTGAACAATATTTACCACCCTCATAATTAAATTAGCCATGACACAATAATGGTCTTAGAAAGTGAATTGACTAGCCTGTGCCAGGGTGCCTCTGCACCCCTGCCAAGATTCAAAGACAACAGCTCTGACTCTCTGCGTCGACTGTCCAACAGCTTTGTATAGCAGATTAACTAGTGCTTTAGAACTCCTGCTTGGCTTCAGGTGCTTCAACTATTGTTGGCTGCAAGACCTTAACTAGAGGCATGGATCTTAAAATGGTTACACCCTCCCATAGCAGGGTTGAAGACTTTTCTCAATGTGCCATTTCCAAATGATTCCTCAAACAACATTGATAAGTGGCTTTCAGACAAATCAGATAAGCACTAATATGACCCCAATGAAGGCAGACATTACAGGTTGTATGGGGGGGGGGGGGAGTACATTGAGTTGGCAAGTTCTTTAAAGAGAAAGCAAGTAGTTAATTATGTACAGCCCCCAGGAATTGAACTCTAGTGTGTTGAGGATCTTATTTCAAATCAAGAATCCTGCAAAGAATATTTGTGGTTTTCAGCATCTCAGCATTCAGGAGAAAGAGTAGGTGACAATCAGATCTTATCTGTCCTTGAATTATAACAGGGCATGAGTTGCCATGGGATGTAATGGTTTCTTTTAAACAATCTTGCCATCATATCCTAGGTCCAGAAGAGCTGGACCTTTAAGGGGCTTTTGCTACTACCACAGGTGCAGACTTTAAAAGAAGGGGAAAACTGATGACATGTAAAAGCCTTTACGGTGGGAGCTAAATCTCTGGGAGAAATCCAAGCACCTTTAAACCTGTCCTTCCTGTGACTCTTACTATCAACCCGCTTCAGCTGCAAGTTACATTAAACTGCACAAGAATAAAAGACAATCCATTTCAGACCTAAATGACTTAGACAGATGCTCTGCTGCCTCACTCTCTCTGCTAGGAAACCAATTACTATGTTCTGTGTGAGAAACGTTTTTACTAATACTGCAGGATGTTGATAAAAAAAACCCTTTAGAAGAGGGGAGGGGCTGAAAAGGCCAGGCTTCTAGCGTTCAGGTGAAGGCCATGCAAAAGAACTGCATGTAGAGAGTAGGCTGCTGATTATGGCACTTGTACATAACTAGAAGGAAAACGAGACTGGTGTTATAATTGCAGGCATGCTTATGGAAGTCTTGTTGATGTAATTGGGGCTTACTTCTGAATAAATGTGTGTAGAATAAGGTTGCAAGGGTTTATCTTTTATCTCGCAATAACTTCCTAAGAGTTATCTATTTATTTTGCAAGTTCAAGAAAAACAAGGTTCTGTTGCCAACAGAATTTGATTGTTCTGTCACTTACAAATAAAAGCAGGGCATTCTGTGAAACAATGTAAACTTATATGCTGTTTAAAAGAAAAAGTTTGCATGATGTGATCCCAGAAATGTGAGCATATAAAGCAACCAGGTGGCACATTGCTGAGGAAATGTATAAATTTTTCAGTCTTATCAATGTCAGCCCATAGTATCTACTAAAGAAGATTAGCAAAGAAAAGGAGTCAATATGTCAATAGGAATCCTGGGTCCCCACCCCCATTCACAGTTAGACATATGACTATGAGTTCTAAGGGGCAGCTTGCTCATGCCAATTCCCTTTCAGTGATGAAGTTTACAACCTCTCCAGTTACTATTTAAGATGTGCTAGTGATGTACAACAGGTCTTCACACTACAAGTAATGTGATTAAAAGCACAAGAGCAAGACCGTAATCTTATTACACTGGAATTATGCTTTGGCAAGAGCTGTTTCATTCTGTTATTTGGTCATTCACTTCCACTGTCTGCTTTGTTTTCTGCTTTACCTTCTCACTCTCCATAGCTATTTACAACTGAAGGTCCCCTTCCTCCTATATAAAAGTACCAAAGAGCTGAGTGATATGGTTGCCACCACCCTTATACTCTAAAGCTCTTATACTCTGGTCCCTTCACTCAGCATTTGATATACGGAAGCCTGTCAATGGTGTCAGCCATGCAACCATTTGTGTACACTCACAAGAATCAAAGATCTTTAGGAAGTGGAGCAATCTGCCACCTCATGGGATTCACAGGTCTCTTCTTGCCAGTCACCATTCCATTTAAATGTCTATGGGGGCAAGCCATTTGGGGAGCCATGATTCAACCCCCAGATATGGTTGGAGGGTCAGGAAAAGTTTACAGTGATGGCTACAAAGGATCTTACCTTTTCCCTTCTTCTTCCCCTTCATGTGAAAGCTGCTGGGTTCAGCAGTACGGCAGCAACAGCAGAGCTCTGGCCACCCTCCTGCTTCCTTCCCAGAGGGCCAGTCACAGAGTTCTGCTGCTACCAAGCTGTCAAAGATGCCAGCAAGTTTCAGTCATTTTTTAAAAAAGGAAGAGGAGAAAGGGTAAGAACCCACTACCACCACTGTAAGCCTGTTCCCTCCCACTGAAACTGTGCGAAGAACAGTTATTTATGCTGTCCTGCTTTCCTATCGTGAGATTTGCACAAAATGCCCTTCCCACATCAAACAAATCCTGAAACAAAGAGAAAGGAAGCAGTTTTAGTCCCTGTCCAAGTTACAGGGTATTTTACACTCTCATACACAAATATACAGATTTTTAATGTTCACTGCAGCACTAACTTGGGTAGCAAGAACATGTTTCGAAGGAAGAATATGTTGGATGGTTGACAAGAGGTCAGTTTTCTCTGCTTTACTGCTTTTGGTGCCCCAGTCAGTGATGGATTGCTCTGCAAAGCAGTTGTGGTCTTGTGTCCGATTCTCCCCCCTTCCTGCATACATTTGATTCTTCCGAAGAGGCAAGAAAGCACTTATACAGCTTGGACAAATGATAAACAGTAAACCTGCAACTTACTCTGCTTTCACTTACGCGATGGCAGGTTTGCTTGGAGTGGGGGAATGAATGAATGAATGAATGAAGAGCACGTAAAAACCCACCATTCCCTGCTGTCCATTTATTTATTCCTGTCTCCTATGTGTCCATAAATCCCCCATAAATCCTCATAGCATTGTTGATTTTAAGATTATGAAATAGGGGGAAACATAAATTGATTGAATTTATCTGTTTCTTTGCCATTTATATTTCTTTGCAGTTTCTAGGACAATAAATGGGAGCACCTCTTACTCCCCAGGAAACAAAAATAGAATCACATTGCTAAAAATTCCCGACTGCGTATTTGGGTGTTAAACCAAAACTACAGGAAAGCTGAAAAAAGCAGAATAAACTGATTTCTCCCCACTGAGACCTGCTGCCAAATTGCACAGATCCTCTTTAAACTGAAGTTAAAAAAATAAATAAATAAAAGACAGGGCTAAGCTTACAGGAGAATTATCATTCCAAGCTATTCTGCTCGGGCATTAGACACTGAAACAAAAGTCAGGCATGAAAGTGGAAATGACAGTCTTATTCCACAAAGCTGATACGATCAGTTTCCCTGGGTACTTTATTCCAGATTATGAAAACAGAATGACAGCTACACCAGCTTCTAGGATGAAAGACAGAAAATTGCTGCATACAGTTCTACTGCTTTGAGAACATTTTCTAAATTGCAAAGGAAAGTGCTCTGAAGAATTTTTGCAGGCCTTTGTACCTTTTCCCTACTCTGACTTAACTGTATCCATAAGACCAAAGGGCAATGGAAGTTTCTTTTCCACCCCAAAATGACAGAAGCTTAAACAGCTCAACGGATCATTTCCATGAGGACTTACGCCACAAAGAATTGAGATTTGCTGTGTTAGATCAGCTTTATAGGAAGCCTCAGCAGAGGCAACAGCTATCAGCTGTCAGAACAGAGCCACAATTGTTGGTTTAGCAAACAACTGGTGATAAGACCTTAGCTGACAAAGATTCAGAATACAGAGATGTACTTTTGCATTTCAGGAATATACTGGTGTGTCTTCCCTTTTATCTTTTTTTAAAATAACAACTTGCTGGTAGCAGGGAGGTTGTCTGTGGGTGCATAACGTTCACATAATCTGCCCTGGACATGTACAGTTGCCAACTTTTTTGACTGGTTCCGCTCCTGATACAGTGGTACCTCAGGTTAAGAACTTAATTCGTTCTGGAGGTCCGTTCTTAACCTGAAACTGTTCTTAACCCGAAGTACCACTTTAGCTAATGGGGCCTCCTGCTGCCGCTGCACGATTTCTATTCTCATCCTGAAGCAAAGTTCTTAACCCGAGGTACTATTTCTGGGTTAGCAGAGTCTGTAACCTGAAGCGTCTGTAACCCGAGGTACCACTGTATATACTAAGTCAAGAACTGTAGCTTTTTGCCATCATTTACCTCTGAGAAACACAAAACCTCACCAGATTAATTTCAACATGTCGGGCTGACATGACAGGTACATAAACAAGTTCAGATTCTAAAAGCTAGCAACCATTTGAAAATTACTCGACAATGGAAAGAATGGTATACAGTGGTTATAAACACACATATAATCAACTAGCAAGTCAATACAGTGCTATAGAAATACAGCTGTGTAAATGGTACCACAAATGTCACTGAATGGGAGATCTAAGAAATTGGTATTGTTATTAGTAGCAGTAATATTAAAGCAGGGCCTCTGTGGCCAATCATAATAAATGCATACTGGTAGCCATTTACAGTGGAAGCTTGGTTCTTGAATGCCTTGGTACTCAAACATTTTGGCTCCCGAACGCCGAATACCTGGAAGTACGTGTTCCAGTTTTCAAATGTTTTTTGGAAGCTGAATGTGGCTCCTGGCTATTGTTTCCGGGGCGCCTGCACCAATCGGAAGCCACGCCTTGGTTTTTGAATGTTTCAGAAGTTGAACGGACTTCCGGAACAGATTACGTTCGAGAACCAAGGTACCACTGTAGTTAAAAAGCTGGGGGGAGGGGTGTTCACTCTTTATATTGAGCTGAGCATGTGGGAAAAGAAGCCAAACTTCACCTCCCCCTCTACCATACCTCCTTATCTATAACTGCCTTCAGGCACTTCTTCTCAGCTCAGTTCATTTCCGGTACAGTGGTACCTCGGGTTAAGTACTTAATTCTTTCTGGAGATCCATTCTTAACCTGAAACTGTTCTTAACCTGAAGCACCACTTTAGCTAATGGGGCCTCCTGCTGCTGCTGCGCCGCCAGAGCACGATTTCTGTTCTCATCCTGAAACAAAGTTCTTGACCCGAGGTATTACTTCTGGGTTAGCGGAGTCTGTAACCTGAAGTGTATGTAACCTGAAGCATATGTAACCCGAGGTACCACTGTACTGCTGCATGTGTGTGGCGGTATAAGGTTCTGTTCCCTTCCCCCATATGGTTTGATATAAAGTGTGTCCCCCCAATTCCTGCTTTATGGCCAGTGCCTCTGGAAACTTTGCACTACAACTCCCATCATCCCTGACCATTGGACCTACTGGCTGAGCTGTGGTCCAAGACATTTTGAGAGTACTAGGATAAGGAAAGCTCCCCTAAATTGCTGTGCTCACCAAATGTTCAAAAAGCAAAAATAATAATGCTTGGGATTAACCCAATTGACTCTGATGCTGCCAGTGCACAGTGCTCCAATGGCTCATTGAGATGCTCATCCCATTAGCTAGGTTCAAAAGGTTGTGTGAAATCTACTGCATGTTCTTGGGAATTTTAAAGCTTCCTTCCCAGCACTTGCCCTCAAAGCCCCAAAGGCTAGGGGCCCACTGTTGTGGCATTCCATAAACTGTGGGACACTGCTGCACACAGGGATTCTTGGGATACTGGCCACTATGATAAAGATAAAGATAAAGAAATCTACAAGGCCTCCGAATTAGAAGATATGATTTCTCAACTCTGCTTAAAGATTGGATTTCTGCTGTTGTCCATACATGTTTCCACAGCCCAGACCTTCTTCCCCTCTTTTCTTTTCTTTTCTTTTCTGTTGTGCTGCTTCCTCATCCATGGTTATGCCACATTTAATTTTACAGTCCTTGCTGTTAACAGCCCATGTTGTTAACTCATTATGACAATCCACTTTCTTTCATCATTGTTCACATAATTCATCTAGAAATCACTGCTGAGGCTGGTCTTCAGTGCCGAATCTCAGTGTTTACTGGCAGGTCTTCTGATAAAAGATTGTACCAGGTAATTATAAGAATTAATGCAAAAATCTGATAGATGGAATGTCAAAATATATGAACCAGTAGGACTTTCATTGAATTCAGAGGGCCCCCCAAAAGTGCTTGCATTTAAAGGATAGGAATTTAGGTGTCTGGGGGCGAGGGAGCTTCTGACATAGGCTACTGGGGTTTATTTGTATAGTTATTTGTATAGTTATTTGTATAGTTTTGTTAACCCACAGCCATGGGTTAGCCAAGGTGAGCAGATATCTATAACTTGTGAAGACGATTAAATTGTTCTATAACTGTACATGACTGAGGAAGTCATATCTCAAAGCAGTGATAACAGTAAAAGTCATGCTTGTATTTAACTTCCCTACAAGAATATTACCAAGTAACATTGTTTCACTACACTATTTATAATCAGCATAACATCAACTAAGTAGGCGTTATTGCTAAAAAGAAACGATTGCATCAGTTCATCTCTACCTTGGGTTTACAACATCAAAGTTGAGCTGCCACAGAGTTATGAACTATATCAGTAAATAGGACAGCAGGAATGGTGCATTGGTCGATATATTTATTGCCAGTCTTTAAAACTGTTGGGCTTAACTTGATAAAGACTGGAAATTCCTTCTAAGTAGCTCCATCTTTCAAGCCTTGTTATTAGCAGACGCTAAATGACATCATCTCACAGCTCTCAGACTTGAGATCAATACTGAACGTTTTCACTGTGAAAAAAATCTATTTCTTCAATCTTGAATGTTTTGTTATATACTGACTATCTTCTGATGATGCACAATTAGAACAGTGGGAAAGTAAATCAGTGTGATATTTTTAATACCTACAACTAGAGATGTCGGAGAATTCCAACAAAAATGGAAATGGGAGTGGAAATTTTGAATTTGCAGTTATTTGTACCATGTCCAGAGCAGAAATCGATCCAATGATTACAACTGGTATTCACTGTCATTGCTGTCAGTCCCAAACAATATATAATTTATTACATACCACACTCCCAATTTATATTGCATTTCCTTTGCACTGAAATGAGTGGGATCGAATAACGTATATTATGAAGTAATATGCATATGGTTAGCCACCATGGGAATCAGGATGCTCTTGGTCTAATCCAGCAGGGCTCTTGTTATGTAATTTGGCTTCTGGTCTCCCAGTACAGGGTTTATTATCACAAGTGTTTTCAGGAGGATTTACAGTACCAAACAAAGATGATGATCACCATAATCATATATCTCAAAAATACAGGTGATGCAAACAAAAAAACAGTGGGAAGGCTGGCTACAGACTTGCACTCTACAGAACTATATTAATCCAGTTCTGTTGCTGTTCTAGAATTTATGGTATTTGTTTTGACGTCACAAATTATTCCTGAAGTTCCTCGCAAAACTGATGCCCTCTCAAATAGTTATCAGCATGGAATAATACAATTTGCCAGGAAAAAAAGGAAACACAGGCAGTATCTTGAATTTCAATTAAGCCTATGCCACCACTAGGGTAAACACAGCAAGGCTGCACACAAGGCCAATCCACAGAAGCGAGAAGATGTTTGTTATGCAGTCATGCACAGTGTTGAGCATCTTGCATTTTAGCGATTTAAAAAACCTGATGGAGCACAACACAGTATCAGTACCTAGGAAGAAAGTAAGTATTTTCTCACACTGCAAAATGAGAAATGCCTTTCTATATCTCTTATGGTAAAAAAAAAAAAGAAGAAGTTGGGGAATTTAGAGCAGTTTTGAAAGCATAAAAAAACAGGGCAAGGACAAAGATACAATGCCAGCAAGATCCCAGGAGACCATCTTATCTTCTTCTGCTCTGGAAACTTAGAAGGTAAAACAAATACTTTCGTGTTGGCTACTGAAGATGATACTAGCAAAGTAGATACAACTTGTCTTCCTTGGGGGGTCTGGCTCATACTTAAAAGAGAGAAAGAGAAAAAGAAACACCACACAGGAGCAGGATGGTAAGAAGTATCAAGAAAGTCTCCCCACCAGCAGCAAATATCTTGTCTTCTTATTTTAACTTCAAGAGAGAACTCAACTGAATATGGCTAAAGAACCTAAGCAGAAAAAGATAACAAATTATGACAATATATTGTTCACAGAGTATGCAGAACGTAGCATCCTATAGGGAGGAAATTATTGCTCTCTTTTGCAAACAGTAACTACAAGTACGTCAAGCGCAATGGAGCATGCCCTAAGTACTCACAGGGAACATTCTGTTGGGGATAGAGATGTTAGGGTTAGCAGCCCAAACACTGGATCACTACTTAATTAGTCCCAGCCATGGCAAAGAGGGGAAGCACTAGCCAGTGGGGAGAGGCTATTTATAAAGCTGAACTGTGAATTCATGAAAGGGAACTGGGGAATTGTAGGAAGACTGGAAACTAAGCTGGTTGAGGGGTGGATGATAGTCCAGCTTCTGAACTTTAATAATCATTCAAACATATTATATCCAATGTTCCTTTGCAATGCTAAATGGCACTTGAGAAGCAATGTTACGTGTTATTGTACAATGATTCACTAAGACGTTATGCAAAATGTTTATCTTTTATTTTAGAATACTGGAACATTTCCTTTCCTTAAAAAAATGTTATTGATTTTAAATAGACAAAATGTACAAAACAAAACCCGACAAGTATACAATTTCAAAAACATTAAGTGTACACTTGATTGGAGATATAATTATGTCCTTTTTCTATTATGTCTTTCAGGTCTACAAAGCTTTTCCTATATATCGTTCTTATCTCAAAGTTTGCAAGCAATCACAGAGCTCCATATCTAGCATTCCTTTCCTAAGGGCCAAACTACACATGATGATGTTCCATGACTAGAGCTCCAGTATATTTTTCTTGTCTAAAAAGCAGTGGGGGCTACAGCAGGGGGAGAGGGGTGTTGTTGATGATGATTCATTGATGCAACTTGGCCGTGGCTAACAGCCCTGATCCAGACTGGGTTCCCCTCCTGCTACTATGTGAACAACAACAACAAAAGTCATTGGGAGCTCTAAACATGGAAAACCCACAACACATCTAGTTTGGCCCTTAATTGCACCTAATGTATGCCTTCTGCTTCTACTGATAACTATTTATCTAAAAATCAATACATATCACACTTCATCACACACCTTTTATTTTCTTTTGATATAAAATTATAATATTAATTCATGTAACCTGTAATACAAGCTGTGTATTATTTATTTATTTATTTATTTATCTATCATCATCATCATCACTATGTTGCCCTTCATCCAAAGATCACAGTGTGGTTTACAATATAAAAACATAAACATACCATAGTAGCAAACAAAAACAAGACCCCCAAATTTAAAAGTCCATGGATTGTTTCATTAGCCAAAGGCTAACTATTACCCCCCAGCCCCATTCTTTTCCTAATTTAACCTCCCCTCCTATGAAATTCAAGGGAACTGTATTTTCTTCTTCTTTACTGTTGAAACTGTGAATCAAATGGGAAGATAGGTTTTTTTCTTGCAAAAAGCCCAATGAAGTTTATTATTATTTTAATATATATGCAACACTTAATCCGATGGTAATACGTCACAAGCCAATAATTATTACACTTGTTATCCAGTTTTAAATTTGTTTTTCCTCTTAATCCATTCTCAAAAAATAATTTAAGGATGTAAACCTTCAACCTTATATTGTACATCAGAATATTGAAGAAAAACTCTATTGATTAAGAAATTACTATGGATCTATGTACACACTTCATAACAGAGAATGCCTCAAATCTATGAAAAACTCCTATTGATTTGTCTGCCTTAATTAGGTGGATTCATGAGAAAAAGACACAAGATTTATAGATTGTCAAATCCTTCCACTTCTTACTGTTCCCTTAGCAGAATTAGGATTCCAACAAACCATTTTATTTCAGCCTAACATAGTTACCCTTATGCCAGAACTGCCCCCAATTTGTCACTGACGCAGACACATTTATGTGAGATAATCCTGCACTGAAGCGAATTATGATGAGGCATCATTTCATGAAGCTCTAGGAACGACTTGGTCTGAACTGGACACGATATCTGCATGTCATGGCGCTTTCAGAGATATGTGAAGCTGAGGTTGAGGAGTCACAAGTGGGCACAAGGTTATGCAAGTTCACTGAACTGCAAGACCCCTTGGCTCATGCACTGTGTCAAGATGATATAACATCTCCCAAATGAAACGGATTACAATGATTCCTTTTGGCCATTAGGATGAATATGTTCTCATTAATCTTACAGAGGCAGCCAACTGAAGAGTGCACTAATGTGACAAAGCGGGATATTTACAAGAGTTTGTATAGTTATAGGATAGCTTATTCTTTGCTTAATGTACATGGTACCTGCTATGCTACCGGCCACTAGACCAGCACTTACTCCAGCATAATCTAGTTGTGCTTCTGTGTGGTAGTGTCAGCCAAAGTTGGTAATTAAGTGCTTCAGAGTATTAATTTGCTCTACTCATAATGCTTGGATGCATCTGGAATGAGTTCTGGCAGCAGCACAGAAGAATGAGTTTGCTAGCCTTTTTGTTGTTGTGGCATGGCTCCTATGTCTTTGAAACCTGCAGAAAACAATGCAGTAACAGGTGCAGCATTTCCCCATCACTGCACCTCCATGCTGGATATAGTTGCACCTATTTCATTTCAATCCACCATGTAGATTTGAAAGGTACAGGAGCCCTCGGAAGAGGGGACAAATGATTCTGTCCATTTCTGCTTCTCTGACTTTCCAATTTCTCAAATTTTAAGCTCAGCTGATCACAATATCTGCACAAGTTTGCAAAAAAAAAGTCATGAAAATTCATCAGTATTTAAGTTCACATTTCTCCTAATATGTACATTTTAAATGAATTTTTGCCTTTTTCAAGCAATTTCCCCCATTTTATGCACTCCCCCTTCAATATAGTAATTTTTGTGCACATTTTTATTAGAAGAATCGCACCGTAAAATTCAGAGGACAGCTGTGTTTCAGTTCGCATAGTGTGAAGCAGGTAGGCTTGCACTAAAATGTGAAGCAAAGCAAATTTCTCCCCCACCCTGCTTGGAGGAAGGAGGTGGCAAAGCTGTTCAGGAGAGCAGCTGGCCTGTGATGATGTGCCATGATTGGCCATGGAACTGATTGCTATCCAATCTTTGGATGTGTCTGGGAAGCAGCATGGGAGAGAGTCACCTGGTGCTCTCCAATGGGAATGGCTTTACTTCCTCTGCAAAGGTTGTGCTGGAGGTTAGGAGAAAACCCTAAATGAACAGAAGATTCCAACCCAGCATTGTTCATCCTCATAAGCTTCCCCTTTCACTGACATTTCAGTTTCTGGGAAATGCTGTACTCTTCCCACCAGGTTCAAAGTGGTAGTTCGAATTCCAAGGCTTCAGCCTTAAGAATGTATGCTGGTGAAAGAAAGGTATTCGTTACTTATTTTGTTTCCTCTGAAAAGTGATATATGCTCTGTCACTAACTGTGTTCCTTTTCCTGTGGGAGATTGCAGCAGTATTTAGACATCTTAGTAGCACACTGTAAGGTCCGTATAGTAAAAGCTATGGTTTTCCCAGTACTGATGTATGGAAGTGAGAGCTGGACCATAAAGAAGGCTGATCGCCGAAGAATTGACGCTTTTGAATTATGGTGCTGGAGGAGACTCTTGAGAGTCCCATGGACTGCAAGAAGATCAAACGCATCCATTCTCAAGGAAATCAGCCCTGAGTGCTCACTGGAAGGACAGATCGTGAAGCTGAGGCTCCAATACTTTGGCCACCTCATGAGAAGAGAAGACTCCCTGGAAAAGACCCTGATGTTAGGAAGGATGGAGGGCACAAGGAGAAGGGGACGACAGAGGACGAGATGGTTAGACAGTGTTCTCGAAGCTACAAACATGAATCTGACCAAACTGCGGGAGGCAGTGGAGGACAGAAGTGCCTGGCGTGCTCTGGTCCATGGGGTCACGAAGAGTCGGACACGACTGAACGACTAAACAACAACAGTAGCACACTGTGGACTTACATACTCTCCCCTTCCTTTTCTTCCTCCACAGTGTCCAAAAGGGGGTGTTCTGAAGCTTTCCCTTCCACTTTTGCTTAACTACAAGCTTGTTGTGTTGTCAGAACTGATAAGCTGTGATTAATGTTAACTATTTTTTTTAAAAAAAACCTAAACCAACTTAATTCAATTATGTAAAATCTATCACTAATTTCCTCAAATGGCAACAACATCTATCCATATTAATTTAAGAGGAATATGCTTCATTTATACATAGTTCATGCTGCTACTTCTGTGGAATTAAACTTCAGCAGACCCGCTCTGCTTTGCTGATGAAAAGAATGTAGCAGTCTTTCCATATTGCCTTAAGTAAATCTGGAAATTTCTTCCTTTGTAAAAGAAAACCCATGGCCTTGACCGTAGTGTACTCAAAAGCAACTAATCACGAATGGCTTGCGGGCCTCGGATGCAAATGCATCTGCCATCCTCCTTGAGTACTGGATGTGCTGGCTGAGGCTGATGGGAGCCTAATTCCAACAGTATCTAGAGGCAGTGGTGGAGGAAGCCGCTTGGGCATCTGGGGCGGCACGCCGAGGGGTGGGGCGCACCGCAAGGACTCCAGAGTCTGCCTGCCTCCTCCCACTCAGCCGTCCTACAGCCACTGGCGGAGGAAGAGGAGTGCGGGGAGAGCGTACTGCCCCCGGCAGCGCGATCCCGGTGTGGTGCCATTGCAGCTGTCCCTCCATCTGCGCTGGGCGCCCCGCCCCCAGGACGTGCCCCATGCCCCTGGGACGTGTGCCAGCCCCGCACCTTCCTGCTCTTCGCCCCACCTACAGCTGTGGGGGAGGCAGTGGGAGGACCATTTGAGCAGACGCGTGGCTTGGCACACTGCAGGCCACGCAATGAGTGCCACTCGGCCTCAGTGGTGACACCTGGGGCAGTCTGTACCCACCACACCCACTTCCTCCGCCTCTGTCTGGAAGGTACCAGGTTGGTTACCCTGCAGTAGGCTGGATGAATAGCATGATGCTGCAGATGGAAATGTACATGGCAACATGCACAGAATGGTGCTTACACCCATGGATCTCTCATGCTGCAGATCTATCCAGGGAGGCACAGCTTGATCCCTAAAACTATCAAAATCTTCAGTATAGCTTTCATATCAGATCCACTGCCAGAACACCACTTATTACTGGTGAAGTGTGAACCCGTAAGTAATGGGGGGGGGGGATTTTACACATCATTCTGGTGGCATTTCTACAGGAAATGACTAATGCGAACAAGCTTGTATTGTCTTGTGAAACGAAATGTGGTAGAATTTCTCCACATAACCCATGTCAATGCACTACAAACACATCACTTCAGAATAAAAAATTGAAACCTCTATTACAGTGTTCAAGATCATTTTGCCTGCCAATCCCAATACACTGAACATTTCGAGGTGCTCCTTCAAAGCTGCTGCTACAGAGCCTAGGCTGAAGTCTTATTACCATTTACATTGACTAGAAAATTAATCTTGATGTCAATTACTATTAAAGAAAAGTCCAGCCAGCTGCCATGGATAAATCTTGTTAACCACAAACTGAATTACTGTACAGGGTCTAGGCTGATTCGAGCTAAACTAAACAACACAAGAGGTTTTCTTAATTAATTAAAATATATGCTTAGCTTTAGGGTAAGCTTCCACATTGGTGCTGGTATAGCATTTGTGCCGTGAATGCTCAGCAGCCTGTTGAAAATATGTAGTTTGTCAGTTGTGCAATTGCTAGTACTGTAATACTTGCAGAGTAAACATGACCGCCTGGATTTTGAACTGCACTAAAGACCCATTTAGCATCTCCCGGTGACACAGATCATTGCTGCACATCTTGTGCAACTGGGCTCATTTTGAGGTTGAGTCTTGCCAGGCCTCAGCCCCACAACCTCTTCTAAATGCTAGGGAAGTATAATAAAGAGCGTCTCTAAGCATATTCAGAGTGCTTTTCATTGGGAAGGGAGAAATCAAGGTGCTCAGATTCGCCAGCTGCCAGACTGAGATGAACCAGAGTTCAATCTTATTTGTAAATTAAGCATCATGCTTCTAAGTGCAAGAGGTACACCCAAACAGGAGGAGCATATTTTAAAGTTATGACACTTGCATAGGAAGAGGGATGGACAACTTGGTGCCCTCAAGATGCCTATGGACTCCAACTCTCATCAGCCCCAGTCAAAGGTCACAGATAATAGCAGTTGTAGTCCAACAACTTCTGAAGGGCACCATCTTGAATGTCCCTGCTGCAGAACTATACACAGTGCTACTTCAGTATACAAAAACACTGTTTCAGATAACTGTTCCACCTCTTTAAGATGAGGGGTTTTTTTTAGCCTCCTCTACTAAACTACACACATGCAAATGTTACATCACAAACAGCTGTCCAGGACCCATATTGTGACAATTACTGTCCATGCAGGTGAAGCTGTGAACAGACTGGTATTCTCATAGATGCTGTCAAAATCCTTGGAGTCTAAGGTCTTGTCTGCACTCTTGTCATTTTCATTTCATTCCATTGTTTCAGTTCCAGTCGTCCTGAAATATGTGTTTCCTTGTTACACACTTCCCCCTCCCAAGATTTACAAGAGTCAAAAGTGATTTTTTTGCTGAATTTGCTCCAGTGGCCATATGGACATATGGACCCCAACAGGTATTACTCAATTTACCGAAAAAAGTAAGGGTGGGTTAAGCAAAATTACATTTGAAATATTCTGTGCTTATTTGGCTCACACACTTTAAATGATGGTAATGTTCTGATCAGATTATTAATTTACCTAGGGTTTTAATAGGTCACAAGATTTTATGGTAACTATATCTGCAATGTATTTCTGTTGGTGTTTGTCCTTTGATGCTATGGCCTGTCGGCTACGCAAATAAAGGCTACTTCTAGACTCACAGTTCAATAGGACGGCAAGGGAAACAGAGAGCTATATCTTTTTTTCTTAAGACTGTGGAGTCTTGAGAAACAAAAAGTTTCAGGAAATTGGATTTGAAACACAGGAACAGATACAAGAGTTGCAGGAGCAACCTTCTTTATAAGACTTCTGCCAAGCCAGCCTAATCTTTTAATTAGCTCAGCCACTGATTTTAATCAGAAAGGAATGAGAATTTTAGCACAGCACACAAATATTTGATTTTGGGAGATGTGCAGGGATGGACAGCTTGATCTCCACACTTGTTGCAGTAGATATGAAATGTGAACTGGTGGTATTTTTTGTTATTATCAGAATTATTCATATTTCTTCTACTATTTCTTCTTCCCGTTCCTTTTTGTGTGTGTTAAATTTTCAAAAAATAATAATATAAGGAAAGTGTCCCAAGGGGAAACGTTTAGGCACTCCTCCATCTTCTCCAAACCAGGCCTTGTTCTGTATGCAACTTCTTCTTTTTAATCATTTGGAGGTGCATCTCTTGAGTGTTTCATCTCATTTGGCCCTGAGGCCATAATCCAGAAGGCACGAGCTCACGTTTCTCTTTGAAAAACGAATATACCAACACTGCCATACACCATGTCACATTATAAAGTGCTTTTTAAACTTCTGGTGTTTTGCAACGTGTATATATTGCAGCTACCGGTTTGCCATTTGCAAAAGCAAAAAAGAAAACCCACCCACATTGGATGTGCTGAGCTATTCATAGGATTCCCTATGGGCTGTGGCCTGAGGGTTTCCTCCTTGCTTGTCTTTCCATCTCTTTTCTCCTCTTTCTAAACGAGTATCATTCTTTTAGAGCTGCTTCCTACATTTCAATTTTTGTTCGGAAAAATGCTTCCCCATAGGAGACAAAAGTAATGCAAGAAGGATTTATGACTGCATCTACTCATGAATCAGACACAGGTCTGCTGAGACTTTTGCAGGTTATTTACAGAGCTTTCCTGTGATTGAAGACCATAAGAAGGGCTGAAGCTTCCATTTTTCAATGAAAGGGAAGCTGAACACCATTTGAGTTATTTTCTGTTCCGCAGGTCAGACAGCAGGCAACGAAGTGTTAACACCCCTTCAAACCTAGAAAGAAATTATTTCAGCCTGCCAGGAAAGAAGTTGAGGATCATCTCAGTTTAGGGATTAACTTTAGAAGCAAAATGGGGAAAAAGAATTTGATACCTCTCTTAAAAGAACAAGAACAGAAACTGAAGAGAAACCACAGCAATACACCCAAGCAAAAAGCTTATGGAGACCACATACAACAGAGAAAATGCTGATAGTACAGATGTTATGGTATGCACATTCGTGTTTTTATATTGCAAACTGCCCTGTGATCATTGGGTGAAGGGTGGTATAGAAACTGAATCATCACCACCACCAGGTTTCTTCAACCAGAACTTACACCCTACCCTACCAATGCTAGGCTAAGAAAACTTCCTCTACCAACATTCTCTGTAAGCCAAAAGACTGCATGTCCCAGTCTTTTGCAATGTAATGAGCCACTGCTAATAATTGAAAAGAGAAAACAGCAGGGAATTCACATTCTCGCAGCATGAACCCTGATATTTTACTGAATGAATACACTTATTAAATTGATTGGTTAATGGAGCATGTGTGCAGTGTTAGCATATTAAGAACAGGAAGCTGGACAGATATTTCCCTAGTGGTTTGGACCCAAACAGAATATAAATATGCAAAGTATCAGTTCACTTATCACATACGGAAGGCAACTACGGGTCTATAAATTTACTTCCAACACACAGTAGAGGAGAATGTTGTATCAAAATGGTTGTATTTCACTAGAATTCTTCTGAAGTGCTTTCTGCTGTCATGGGAAATGTAAGAATTTACCACATAGTAACAGTATTCCCCATGTACATCTTTGCTGATATTACACATAATAAGTAATAAGGCTCCAAAATTCACCTATCCATCAAAGATATACAAAAAAACCCCAATTTACTGTTGCATAGCTGTGAGATTTTAATAGTGCTGTAATATATAGCAAACATAAATTTGTGTGGTTTCATCTATTCAAGATACTCACGCATTCCAATCCATGTCAGTAATGATAAATGCTTCAGATCTCAAGCTATGCCTTTCAGTGGCCCTTGGCTTGCTAAGCTGCTCCACACCGTTCTATGTTGTACTAATGACAAGTTTGTGTAAGGCCAGATATACACCCAGCTTACACATTGCTAATTATGCTGGAGTTTACCGTTTTTAAAAGTGTGAGCAATGGGGGGGGGGGGAACCACTTGAGACCACTGTGGAAATATGGAGTGGACAAGGGATCAAAGAGCTACAGAGCAGGGTGCAAGAGTTGAAACCCTTCTTTGTGACTCTATCTCAAACAGGAAGATGAACCCACAATGAGACTCAATTTGAAAAAATAAAGGAAGAAAAAGCTAAAATGCTTTTATAAAAGTTAAAAAGGAAAGAAGGGATGATGGTGAACATTTATCTGAGTAATTGGTAGCATGAAAAGGGATTTCCCCAAACCTATTTAGTGAGGCACTAAATAAAAATCCAGAAGTGAAGCACAAACTGGACAAGACACAGCTGTGAAGAAATCTGTGAGCATTGTTGATAGTCAAACTTGTGTGAAAACTGGTTACTGCAGACATATTGTTAGCTTTGACACAGTAAACTTTCAGCATCAGAGCAGGGAAACCTAATAAACTAATATGTCAGAGACATATAAGGGGGTCAGTTCACAAGTACAGTAACTCTAAACCAAACAATGGATTGGCATGAACACGTGAGCTTCCAGAGAGGAGACTGCAGCTACTTTACTTCTCATCCAGTCCTGCTGTGGTGAGTTAAGTCATGGTTTGGCTTAGCATGTCATCTGAACCTGTGCTGGTTGCTTTGTCTGTCTCCCAATAAACACGTTTTGAACGTTTTTTGGGAAGCCAAACGTCCGATGGGGCTTCCACGGCTTCGGATTCTGTTTTACTTCTGAGGTACAACTGTACTCTGATCCTAAACCTCTGCTGCCTTGCAGGGTATCTTAGGGAGGAGAAAAGGCTAAGGAAAAAACCCTACACAAGTCTGCAGTGGAGTTCCTATGATGGTTGGATGGCACCTTGTACACCTCCTTCTGGGAATTCCTGCAGCCAAGCTGGTGCCACATCAGCAAGGCTGAGAGGAGGGTCCTTTCATCTGGGCAGCCCAGGACCTCCATACACACTGCCCAGGCTTGTGTCCCCGGGAGGTCACTTAGGTGCTGCTAACACAGTGATCTGACTTCACGCCCAACGGCGCAGTACATTGTGTCTCGAGACAGACGGATACCACCAACAGCATATTAACATTAATAAATGAAAATATTATATTCTATCTGTTGGACAAAACCTATGCACTATTGTATAGAATTTGGATTAATATTTCAAAATGTTCTGATTTAAGAAAGAGTCACATAATGTCTACTAAATGGATTAAAAACTGGCTAACTAACAGATCTCAGAACTTCATCTGGATGCCAAGGGGAGAGAGTCTGGATCTCAGCCACATCAGCTTGAACATTAATCCTTTTCTCCTTTGACACTGATACCATGGCAAAAGCCTGCCTTCTAATCTGGCCTAAATGTTTTCCTTAGGAACGAGGAAAAGCCATGGAATAGGCTGCTTCTAAATTTGTCATAGCTTACTGTGGTATCCATATCCCACCAATGGATGTATTTAAACTGCCTATGATGTAGTCTTTGAGATTAAACACTATTCCTATAATGCAATAAAAAAGTTTACTTGTTCAGTTAACCTGGCTTCAAGAACATCAGGGAAAATCCACCACAAGTGGTGGTGTGTGCAGAGAAGGGGCTGAATGAAGCACATGGCCGGTGCAACTGAGAACATAGAAGGGGAACATGGCCTTAGTGGTGTGCTTGCTGGCAGAGATAGTGGGCTGTTGGGGATACACAGTGTTGGTGTGTACACCTTGAAGAGTGCTAATGTCAGCCAATAACATAATTTGCCACTCTGGAAACATATACAAGTCATAATCATGTTAACTTGCATCTTTTCTTAGGGAACAATCATCTTTACTTAGGGAACTGCTATGCTCTCATTAAGTCATCACCAAAACACGTATAACCAATGTGCAATGATATATTTTGTTATGTGGTGCAAGTTTCATGTTTGTCCTCGTTGTTTGCACATTTAATCTAACGTCAAGTAGCAGGAAGCATCATAGTAAAACATTCTGAGTTGGTATTTTGGAAAAGCTATGCATTTATGATTGAATGAACAGTAGTTCCCAGACACAGTATGCTTCTTATCACTGAACTGCACCATCAAACCACCCTTCTGACTGGATGCAAAACATCCATAAAGTTCTTAGTCACCTGCAATAGGTCAGAGACTTCTTTCGGGCACAGTGAGAACAGTTACTTTGTTCTCTACCGGCATGAAATTATCATGGTGCTTTCTACCCTTTGCTTATCACAGTGGGGAACCGCTATACCAAATCTCTGCTTTTCAAACAACGTGCAGCATATTCTTGTAGATCTCCAGGTTTAAGGAGTTAACTTGTCCTAGTTTTGGTTAATGGTGCATTTCTTCAGAAGTGTTTACAGTATTTCGTTTGGAAAAAGAAACCACAGGAAGTACTTGTTGAAAGTGTGCCAGCAGATGGCACCTGAGAGCAAGCAGCCAGAAATGCAGGAAAGAGTCATGCCAGAATGCTATAGCATAGACAATTCATATATTATGCTGGATCCAGCTTTCTTCATGGCAGAGTCATCATGATATGCAAACAATCACAATCCATCAATGAGAGAATCTGGAAAAAGCTCCATATGAACCGATAAGATGCACACAGGGCATGCTGTTGTCAAGTAAATATCCAGAGAGTTCAATTCTAGTGTACCCATCAATATCCTATGCTCACTATGTGTACAACTTAGGGGTACAGCCATGCTAAATGGCAAAATCTGTCAGTAACTACTACAGATGAGGAAATATGTCTATTTCTGTTTCTCTCAGTTTCTCATTTTTCCAACATTAAATTCTGTTCTCCACATTTCCACTGGAGGAATTCAAGGTAGTGCTAAGAGGATCGCTTGTGTGGGCTTCTGCTAGTGGTATTGGTTAGCTGAATCCAGCCCAACAAAATATTTTTATCCTCATGAAAATTAACCAGCATTTTAGCACTAAGTTCTCCTAATTACATTTTTGAAAGGCATAGTTTTCCTAATATTTATATTTCCCCTAATATCATGCATGTTTCAGTAGTATATTCATTTTTATGCACATTTGGCCTTAGTATATGCCTCTTTGTATACGTTGCTTGGCTGAAAGACTGCACTAGAAAATGCAGAGTATTGCAAATTTTGAAGGATGGCTATGTCAGCTTGCATATTATTTTAGAAAATGTGAATTAGGTAGGTTGGCCTTTAAATGCGAAGTGAATCAAAATTCTCCCCCATCTATAGTAACAATGTCCATAGTGAATTACAACATTCTAAAATACAATATCAAGGATAATTTGAAACAAAATTGCAGTCACAAGGGTCCTCAGGTGTCAATGGCCAGGGTAAAGAGGGGCATTGTGGCGAGGGAATTCCACAACTTGAGTTGTATTCCATTCAGTTCACAGGAAAGGTTGTTCTGTTTTCTTACCGGATAGAATACCTGACAAGGGAAGCAAACAGTTCTCTGGTTCTCCCTGTGCCATTTTGAATTTGAGAGCAGTGAATTCCTTTGCAAGCATCCATGATCAAACGTCGGATCAGATTGGGTTCCTACCCCCACCAATCAGTTCAGCACTAGCCTCTGGTGCCAGTGTATTCTCTTTCCTTTGTCTCAGGGACCACTATAATGGACCCCACTGCCAAAGAAATAGTGTGCTCGCCTGTCATGCCACATGTGAGCAGGAGAAAGGATTATCTCTTTTGCCTAGAACACAGGAAAAGGACAACTCCAATCTCTGCTGTCCAGGGTCAAGCCAAGGCCACAGAAACACAGAAGGCACACAACAGTACAGGCAGCCCCCCAACTACGAACATTCAATATGTGTGTGATCGTGTCTATGCACATCACAGTGTGTCGGCATCCGGGGGTTGAAAGGCCAGCTGGCTAGCCCCCAGCTGGATCGTCTCCTTCCAGCCATGCCACTGCGAAGATCCATCGACATAAATCAGTGACCCAAGCCTTGGGCACACTATACTTAGCAGTGTAACTGCACAACGAAGAGACTGAGGCTTGTGAATACATACTATTAACTACGGATTTATTAAACATAACTCAAGACAAATATGTCGTCTCTCCTTGCCATCTCCTCAGAGAGAGAGAGTCAAAAGCAAAAGCAATACAGTGGAAGTTCAGCTTACACCAGCAAACTGTGCTGGAATGTAAACAGACATGTGACATGTAACAATCCCATGACTGCAACTAAAGGCGGAATGGAAAATCCCAACACAGTGAACCCAGAAGTGATATAGAAACATCACAAAACCATCACTGAATTGTCACTAAAAGGGTGGAATGGGGGTGGGGGTGGGGCAAAGTGGGGAGGGGTGAGGTGTTCAGGCTTTTTCAATTACTTCCAATTATACATGATTTCAACAATGTACCTCCGAATGTAAACAGGGGTCTGCCTTATCTGTTCAGGATATAAGTGCATGTTTCTCTGCGGAAGGGAGGGAGGCCATTAAACTACTATATGCCTTCCTATTTGAGGCTGGGATAGAGCCACCTTCCCACCTTGCGTCACCAGCATGAACTCTATAGAACTTTTTTGCCTGCACAGACTCTTGGAGCTGCAGTACCTTCAGATGGCCCTATTTATTGTCTCAGATCACATCATGAAGCACCAAAAAAAGAAAATCTAGTAATTACTCTAATGACACATCCTCACGTTGGTAAATAGCAGCAGCTGCTCCTTTAAAATTATTTCTGTTCCAAAACCACTGGAAAATTGTTTAAGTTGCAAAGTATTATCTGGAGCTTATGAAACAGGTTCTTAATTAGGTGAAACTGTTTGCTTTGTTGTAGACTCATTTCCAGAAGCACCTAAAAGAGCTTTTAATGCTAGCGGCACATTTAGACTGCAAAAATCTCTCTTCGTCGCATCAGCCTACATGCTCTCACTCACCTCCCACTCCAAAAGAAGCTATTTGAATCTTAAATAACCCATTTAATGCACACTCTTCTTTGCCAGGGAATAGAGAGATTTCACCATGAAAATGTCAGACTCAAACTTTACCATAGTAAGTTTACTTTACCTTCCTGTTTGGAGGCCTGCTTTAGGCTTTATTTAGAGCAATAATAAGAACACAAAAAAGTCTGAGCTCCAGCTGTGCTCTGTTAGTTAATAACAGAGCACAGCTGGAGCTCAGACTTTTTTGTGTTCTTATTATTGCTCTTATTGTTATTTATTAACCACCTTCCACATACATCCCAAGGTGATGTTTAAAACATAATAAAAACAGCTTAAAAACTGTAACAATAATAAGTGATAAATTTGATTACAAAATCCTAAACATTTTTGCTATGAAGCAAATAAGAGAGGGAAAGTCCATGGAAAGAGGTGAGCAACAGAAACTGGAATCATCTTTCAATGTTCAGCCTCTTTTTCAAGTCTAGTATTAAGCCACTTTCCATGTTCAGAGTGCAGGAAACCATATCACAATCCTAATGTGGAAAGGATTTATGCTATTTGATGGCCATGGCGAAGTCATCTTAGAGCGGGCATGGTCAAATTTGGCCCTCCAGCTGTTTTGGGACTACAACTCCGATCAGTCCTAGCTAACAGGACCAGTGGTCAGGGATGATGGGAATTGTAGTCCCAAAACAGCTGGAGGGCCAAGTTTGGCCATGCCTGTCTTAAGAGTCTTGGTACCTTCATGACTGATTTTCCAAAAGGCACTAGCACAGAAATCTTTCCCACATAACTGTTTTCATCAAGTGAGTAATTTAGCAGTCCAAGGAATAGAAACTTGAGGTAAGGATAGGCAAATTGTTTTCTTTCCCCCACAAATCAGAAACAAGTCATTTCACTTCCTGAACAACCAAGTTTTGGAAAATGAAGACCCTCCAAATGCACTCTCCCATCCTTTTCCTTACTTAGGTGGAAGAGAAGGAAGGATGGGGAGGATATAACAACAGCAAGCAACAAGAAGGACCCCCCTTTTTCATCCTGATGTGCTCTGCAGTGTGTCAGAACCAAAAAAAAAGCACCTGTGCCTTCTCAAAAGCTACTGGCACTGTGGCAGCCTGTGGGAAGCTTCCAATTCCCAATTGTAACTGGGTTTTTTCCAGTTCTGGTGTGTTGCAGAACATGTCAGGGCAATGTAGATGAAAGGGGGCGAGCTCCCTTTGCCATGCTCTCTTCTGATGCTACCACCACTGTCTCGACTCCTCACCGGCAGCTAACTAGCAGGATGACTGAAGAAGGTGAATTTAGGTTTGATGGAGTCAGGTAAGCAAAGGTGAAAGCCCTTTTCTGACTTGGATACTGATGCAAGCTAGAATAGGGCGGGCCCCACAAATTGTTTATTACTTTGTTTAGTAGAAGCATTGTACACCACCTCTTCAATTATTTTCCCCAGGTAGTTTACCAAAACAATACAAATAATGTGATGCGAATTCCATTATAATCAATCCCTCTAAGGATCCCATTAGTTTATGGCACATAAACAAACACTTTCTCTCCATGATGCTGGCAAGAATGTGGTAATGTGGGGACATTATATCATTTGTGATGGAGCTGTCCCTGGATTAGCACATTCTAGTCAGAGATTTTTGCTGGAATTATAAACCAACCGGTGGCTCCTGATCCTCTTTTGCTTATTTTTGCAGAACTGCTGTGTCATGCAGATCTAGTAGTATTTATCCTGGCTGTGTTTTACCTGAACATTGTTCACTGATTGCTCTCAGCCCTCCTTTACAAAGAAGGGTTGGCTAGTTAAAGTGTGACAGCTTGCATTACCAGAAAAAAGGGTGCTCAGAACAGAGTTCTATGGGGACTGGCATAGATTTACCATTTTGTTAACATCTCGTCTCTTTTTGTAACATATATGGTGGGAACCCGCCAGAGTGTCTGGAAAGATATTCTCCTGCATTAATTTCATGATAGCCCTTAGTTGAGAGTAGAATATGCTTGTTACACCCTGAATTCTCGCTCTAAGCTATTTGAATTGCTTGAATATGATATACATGTGTACAATGTTAAAGGTAAAGGTACCCCTGTCCGTACGGGCCAGTCGTGTCCGACTCTAGGGTTGTGCACCTATCTCACTTAAGAGGCCGGGGGGGCCAGCGCTGTCCGGAGACACTTTCGCGTCACGTGGCCATCGTGACGAAGCTGCTCTGGCGAGCCAGCACCAGCACAGCACACGGAAACGCCGTTTACCTTCCCGCTAGAAAGCGGTACCTATTTATCTACTTGCACTTAAGGGTGCTTTTGAACTGCTAGGTGGGCAGGAGCTGGGACCGAAAGACGGGAGCTCACTCTGCCACGGGGATTCGAACCACCGACCATGCGATCGGCAAGTCCTAGGCACTGAGGTTTTACCCACAGCGCCACCCGCGTCCCAATGTTAGTACAATGTTAGTTTGGTTATTTGTTTATTTGTACATTTTTTATGAAAGCTACAAAACTATTTTATTTTTATTTCTAAAAACCCAGACGTTTGTTTCTCTAGTTGAAACCAACCCACACAGAACACTTGAGAGATTACTTGCATATTGTAATTATACATTAGCATAAAAGGTTTGTGCAGTGTCACTAAATTCCATGAAGTATCAAATATGCACCCAAAGGAAAAAAATTCCAGTAATTCAGTAATTCACTGACACAAGCAGCAGGTGCTTCCCTGAACCATGAATTCCATCCAGCTTTGTGTGGCATAAGCATACCAAATGACTGAATGCTAATAACTTTGGTGTTTTTTTTTAAAAAAGGGGTTCTTTGTCACTTCATTTTTGCAATAGCTTTTGGGAAGCATCTTCCATGACTAAGATCTGTAGTACAAAATGCCTTAACTATAATACATGTGAGTCCAGAGATAAGTTCCAGAAGTGATTTTGCAATCACTTTCATCCAAGATAGATGCAGCATAAATTGAAGTCCAGTCCTCTGAATGTGAACCACGGCTCTCAAAAGCAACATGAAAAGCAATCCAAACCCTATCTTCAAGCTTACCACCAGGTCACCTTAAAATAAATATCTGGCGTAATGGAACGGAATGGAAATAAAACAACACTTGTAGAACTGATCCCTGCAGTAGATTGTCAAGGACAGACTTTGATTCTTTTGCTTGTGCAAAGGTGAGATGAAAGCAAGCAAGTTGTATCTGTATTATTTTATCCAAAGGCTTGCTGAATAGATGCTGCTCTTTAATGCAAATGAGCTCTTCTATACTGATCATCCATATTTTTAATCATACCTTCATTGGTTATATCAGTTACAAAGATAGTCCCTAACCACCATATTATTTATTTATTTATTTATTTAGGGGTACCTGGATGATGTGTTAAAATGAACGGTGCTTCCCTTAATAAGTTACTTATTTGAGGTGTTTAAGATTTAACTTCGCACCTTTTCCAACAGCTTTTTCACCTCTTAAGTGTTTATTGCAAGTGTTAACTAGAATCAGTTATCATGTTAAAAATAAACTGCATGTGGAACTCTGTATATGTCAATTTAGCCCAGTAAGAAGCTTTTTATAAGAACTCTTCTCCCTCAAAAAATAACTTTCGAATTTATTTACCAATGCATCTTATCCCTGTTGTCTAAAGATAAGTTCAGTCCTCATTGTTCATGGGCATTGACTGAATTTGTTTAAAGTTCAACACAGAGTTGAACAAAGATTTCTCAGGCAGCTTGACTTTCCCACTCCATTAATGTTACCACTTAAGAATGAGGGCAGTCATCTCAATAAACTACAGTAGCTTGAAGGGACTGAAGTCCATTTTTCCACAGAGTTTGAGGGTTAAGCTTTATATTTAGGAAAAACAAGGAATGTATTTATGCTAAGGGCCATCCCATTCATAACATTTTTAAGTGTGCATCTAATTTTTTTTTAAGTATACAGCTAAAAAAGGTAGTGTGATTGACACAAACTCACTTTTATAAATAAAGGTATCATAATACGTATAACTCAGGGATAATATTTGATGGCTAGCTTTTTATTCCATCTTTGTGTTTAAATTAATATAATTTTATATGACTATAGTGCTGGCCTTTGGAATATTTGAATGTGACTGTAGTTTACTGGAATTGGTTTCAAAAATGTACGTAGCCTTGAGAGGGCTTGACCTAAAAGGTCTATAAAAACTTAATAAATAAAATAAAAGAAATAACTAAAAGAAATATGACATCCTTTAGCAACGACAGAAACAGACGTAGTTTCAAACAGATACCCTTTTTTGAAAAGAAAAGAAAAAAACAATACTGTATTAAAGAAAAAAACCTGGGAGCCATTTTGAAACCAAGAGAGATCCTTCGCTGAATCCATATTTTGATTACCGTATTTTCACATCATATCCATATTAATAATGTTATTTATTTATTTACAGTAGTTATATTCTGCTTGTCAGGCAGATATTGATAATTTCCTTTCTTTCACCATAATGAAAAAACCAAAGATAATATTTTATGAGTGGCATGTTGTTAGGGAGATGAAATAATTCGGCCTAATACATAAATTATAGTGATACAATACTATTCGTGGAGTCTCGTCATTCTCATCATTCTCACAACACAGATGTGAGGATTGCCTAATTGACATATTAATGAAGGAATGAATACGTGGTGGAACAGCTGCAGTGGTCACCTAGAACATTCTCAAACAAATGTCCGAGGAAAGAATTCAGGTCTCAGGAATTCAGTTTATTGTCACAGAGCTGTAAAATGCTGCAGCTTGAATGGATTACCGCAGGGAAGGCCAACTGGTAGCAGACAGGTAGCACCAGGCCTGCTAGATTATTCTACATGCCCCCATAAGTCCGCTGGTCTTTTCCTGCAGACCCCTGGACAGTGTAGCGCCAAGCAAAAGTAAGTAAAGAGCTGTAAGACCCACTTGGCTCAGAGAAGAAAGAAAGCAGAAAACCAAGTATTTACATTCAAACTGAAGTTCATTATTGCCAGCACTGGTTTCTAGCTTAGAGAATGATAAAACTGACCACTGCAACACCTGTGTTTCTTTCCGAGATGAATGGTGGCAAACAAAAGCCCATCAGCACTGAAAGCAGAAATTTTAAAGTGCAGTAGGAAAGCCATTGGTTCAGTTGCCTCCAAGCTGCTTGCTGCTAAATCACAAGGCTGGTTGGCCTGAGAAAAGATACCTACAGTAGCATAAAACTCACTTTATTTTGTTGGCACCTGCATTTCTATTTAAGCATACTTTGTTCTTTTGATTAATATTTGCTATACAAAACTTTTACAGGCAGCTTTTGAAGAGACTTATTCCATTCCAGTGCACAAACTCAAGATACAAGTTGGTTACGTAACATGGCTCTGAGCAGTCAGTCACATTTATTATTCAGAAGACTAACTAAAAGTCTCAGTGCTTTCTTTCAAATATGCAGTTCTAACTTGTCAATCGTGGACTTACAGCCCTGTTCTGCAATGTCAATCTGCATCTTCACCACAACAGTGCCTTTGCAAATACTAAGGAGCCCATTCATATCATTTCATTTCATGCAGCGCTTCCCATGCAGGAATGTCGAATAAAAAAAGCAAACAAAGCGAGTTTGTCAACAAGGCTGGGAAAATTTAAAAAACTCAAAAAGATGTGAGAAAGCGAAAGAGGGAATTGTTCTCAAAGGGCTCCAGAAAGTTTATTGTAGTAATAAATGTCCAATATGTTTCAGAATGGTCGTCCCCCCCCCCCCCCGCCCTATCTTCAGGAACAATTCTTTTTGTAGGAACACGGCACACACCCAAACACAATTAATGCTTCTTCCTTGGCAAAATACACATGTAAACAGTCCTAGGAATGACCAAAGTTTTTCTATCAAAGTTTCCATCTCTGGACTTGTTGGTCTCCTCTTTCCTTCTGACACATTTGCAAAATCGATTATCAAGGAATTCCCCACACAGGCAATGTTGCTGGTTTGGCTACAGAGTACAGTCTACCTTTGGATGTTGCATCAGTATGTAGACCTTTTGCGCACTATTTCTGACTGGCCAAAACATGAGGAATATGTTATTGATATTTCCTGTAGAAGCAGCTCTTCCACTAGCACACCCTACCCATTCATCTAGGCTTACGGTTTCCCCAGGAATTTATTTTTATTTAATATTTACAGGCTGTTTTCAGGGTAAAGCTCTCTCAAAATGGCTTAAATGATAAAAAAATTAAATCAGAGGAAGGAGTTAAGCACATGCAGTTTCGACACTATTTGTGCCATTAGCTCATCAATATATTTCCTCGGAAAAGCCACATGTTTCAATGTCCAATGCTTCTGATGACTGTAAGGAACTGAATAGGAAGTAGCCTGTGAAAAGACTCCATCTTCAGCAAGGATTCCTTGCTGTGCCTAAGCAAATAACAACTTACGAATCACAATAGAGAAATCACAGTGGAGTAGCTTTAGTCTAACACAAGTTAGTGACTTAGTGATAATGGGATGAAAGTAAACAGTATGCTATTCATCAAGTGTTCAGATGAGATACTTTCACCAGGCTCTCCTGATCTTAAGCACTATTAAATGTAACAGTCACAGACTGAAATCTTAAGACTAGGAAATCCATTATCACCATTATACCACTCTCCTACATTTAAAGGCTGCTTCTCTTGCAAGTGGGCGGTCAGAAGCAGTGGTGAGGCAGGGGGAGACACTCCCCACCTTCCCCGCTTCACAGGGGTAGTGCAGGAGCTGAGATTTTGAGAAGGCTTTAATCTCCGCTCATGAGCTGATGAGCAGAGAGTAAATCCTGCTGTCTTGGCTGTGCGATCCTGTTCCCTGCCCCAAACAAGGCACACAGCCAACGCAGGGCTAGAATCTAGCCTCCCAACTATACGCTGACATCACTGGTGATGTCAGCGGATGGGCAGGAGGGCCTGACATGGGGGAAATGGCCTCACATGCCAAAATGGGAGGCCATGATTGGCCCATAAACACATCTGCCTTGTCTGTATTAAGCTTCCAATCCATTACGTATTGAAAGCTTGAATAGCTTCCTTGGATTTAGAAGGAAATGAGAGATTGGGTGCCATGAACATATTGTTTATCTTCAGCTATTTTTACCCTACTCTCCAGCTGAAAAAAATGCTCACAGGCTTGCATAAAAGATCAATAATTATCTCTTCCTTGCTCATAAGCTTACAGTCTAACAGACACATCGCCAAATAAATGGAAAAAGGATGGGGACACCAAGCATCAAACCCCTAAAGCAGGCATGGCCAAACTTGGCCCTCCAGCTGTTTTGAGACTACAATTCCCATCATCTCTGACCACTGGTCTTGTTAGCTAGGGATGATGGGAGTTGTAGTCCCAAAACAGCTGGAGGGCCAAGTTTGGCCATGCCTGCCCTAAAGGATCTCACCCAGCAGTTTCATGTAGAAGTTAAATAGCATGGAGGACAAAATCCATGCACACATTTTTCTATTTTCTTCCTTTTCTTGTCACAGAACTTAGTTGCCTACTGATCTAGATCGTCAGTGAGAAGCTTCCAAAGGTTTCTACTATATTGTTGTTTTAAAACTTATTTTTGTCCTCAAAAATTCTTACTCACGGACTACTGGCTTTAAGGGGAGCTAGAGAAAGTGGTCTCTTTCAGCATTAAATATTAAGAGACCTGCTTTATCTAGCTGAAGGTTATGAACACTAAGTAAGCGATCAAGTTTCTTCTTCAACTATAAGACATCACATGATTAACTTTACTTACTGCTCCAAGCCATGCTATAGAGGCTGCTTTCAGGGAAGCTAGTAATGGAATATCTGAGAGGGAGTACTTTGAGATTGTATAAAATGAACTGTGCTGGGGCTCATATTTGCCCAGCAGTCATGATCTCTGCCCTGGAAGCCCTTATCCTATCTCTGACAAGTTGTAGATTCTTGTTTGTAGCTTCCCACTAATGAGGAACAGGCACTGCAGATGCTAAAGCCATCATACTCTCTTCATTATTATTATTTTACACATTCAAGGCTGAGCCCTGACATTCATAATAAGTTCTGGGGCTCAACACCAACTCAAATCAAACCCAGATAGAATCAAGAGAGAATGACTCTGTTTAGACGGTAATCAAAAATATGGTTTAAATTATAACAAACCAACTGTGGTGAATTTGGGTCTCACACACCCAGCCCATACTGCTTCATACATGAGAGATGGAGAGGAAACGCTTCTGCTCTCACTTTTAACTAAACTACAGCTTCCCAATCTGAATCTGGGGAACCATAGTTTATTCTGCGGCTAGCTGTTTAAAACAAACCAGGACCAAACAGGTGTAAAAATGAAATTGAGCATGAAAATGAAAGTGGGTGCCATTAAAAGTGAACTTGCAAGACTATTTATGGGCCCAGGAGAAGCAAGCCTTTGGCTGTCAAGGTAGAACCAGGGTAGTGGTAATAATGACAGGACTGGCAACTTGGGATCTAATGGCTGCCCTATGACACACATCATATCCAAGCGATCCCTACAGGATGCCATTTGTGGGTGGTCTATGGGCCACTATCTCCTGTCTTGGCATTTGGACAGAAGCAGCCCCACTTGGTGGACCATAAAGAAGGCTGATCGCTGAAGAATTGATCCTTTTGAATTATGGTGCTGGAGGAGACTTTTGAGAGTCCCATGGACTGCAAGATCAAACCTATACATTCTTAAGGAAATCAGCCCTGAGTGTTCACTGGAAGGACAGATCCTGAAGCTGAGGCTCCAATACTTTGGCCACCTCATGAGAAGAGAAGATTTCCTGGAAAAGACCCTGATGTTGGGAAAGATGGAGGGCACAAGGAGAAGGGGACGACAGAGGATGAGATGGTTGGATAGTGTTCTCAAAGCTACCAGCATGAGTTTGACCAAACTGTGGGAGGCAGTGGAAGACAGGAATGCCTGGCGTGCTCTGGTCCATGGGGTCACGAAGAGTCGGAAATGACTAAACGACTAAACAACAACGGCCCCACTTGGACCCCTTTAATTGGGTGGATTAGAGCTCCGGCCACCCCCTCCACTTAGTCTAGGAATCCAACCCAATGCATTACCGGTAACTGCCCGCAAGTTGTGACAGTTGCTATGAGAAATGAAATCTCTCCCCCCCCCCCAACAAGCCCAATTTTTCTGCAGGCAAATTCCTCCCTGGTTCTGAATATGGTGCCCAAATAAATCCACCACAAGCTCTAAGCATGCCCTGCTTGCTCACCTTCAATCAGGGCCAACAATAAGTTAAGGGCAGGGGGAGGTAGGAAGTCCATCAACAAATGCGCTGCTGAGAGCAGGCATAGCCATCTTTTAAAAGTTATGTAGTGGTGGACCTGAGCAACTGACTTGTGGGTGAGTTCTAGCTGCTCCTGTGGCTGATGGCGGACATGATGGATCGCCCTTCCAGCTGTGGCCATTCCACAACTGCTACATACCACCAATGACAGTACACAGCCTTTCTGCTTGTTTTCAATATTGCAAGATTCTGCAGTTGCCTTATGTATTACATTTATACCCTGGCTTTCCTCCAGAGATCTCAAGGTGATATACATACAGTACAGAGAAAGGGCAAACATTTCAGTTTACTATGTAGACAAGTACTATCATTTTACTATCCTGACAAGATCTATCTGCAGGTAGATCCTAATGCCTTTTTTTCACTGATTCTATTTAAAGACACTTTTCCATTCCAGTAGATTTTAACAAAAACCAGGGAAGTAGAGAAGGAAGAATCAAAGCAGACTCTCCTCTTGCCCTTCTTCCTGCACATATTGTCAGACCATTACAGTTTTCAGATTTCAGCTGTCTACCTATATTATTGCACCTGTCACCTCATGTACTCTGCGCTCCTACTCCATCTACTAAACTCTTCTATTTACTGTTTCATTTTGTTCTCTCAGCTTTAGAGACGTCATTAAGATGCTATTTCCTAACATTGTATGTAGATACCTTGCTGACCCTGGAAGTTTCTCATTCTGTTGTTAAGCAAATGGGTTCCCTCGGCTGAGTGCAAAAACATCCCTTGTGCCAAAGACGATGAATGTAGCTATTGCTGCACATTCATTCAATATATCACAACCATTGTTCCATTTAGTACATACAACTGTTAATACAACTATGACTGTTCTCCAGCTTTCAGCATACCTCAAGTCTGTAAGAAACCAATACACTAGAGAAATTCAGTGCTCAGCAGAGAGGGCAGCTGAACTTTGAGAGCAGTTAGAATTTCTTGCCGCTATTCATTTGTGGTTCTATAGATTTAGGCTGAGGATGACACCTTAACCACTGTTAAAGAGGTGGTTTGAGTTTGCACATCACACTAATCTCTGGTTAATAATGCCTAAGGTTTATGAACCAACTGTAAACCTTCGTTAACAAGCAACCCTAACTATAGTTTAAAAACGGCTGCTGGACTGCATTTACACATAATGCCAAGCCATGGTCTAATGGACCATAGTTTAATAAAACATGGTTTATTGCTGTGTGAGAACCAGGCCAATAAATTGCTCAAGGCCATTCAGAACATCTGAAAGACAACCAGGGACTTCCTAAATCCAGACCCAACACTCTACCCCTCTCAAATAGGAAACAAATTTAACTAAAATAGGACTAGAATCCTAACTGAAGCTCGAAAATCCACCCCCCCCCCCATTCTGGGTTTAGATTTGGCATTTGAAAAGTCATTCCATAATACCACAACACAAAAAATTATTTAAGATAGGACAACAACAGAGAAGAAACATAAATTTTAATTCAGCCAAAATTAAATTTAATAAAGACATCTGTTGGATGCAAGAATGAAAAAACAAGATCCTTAGAACCATCTTGTCTTAGACCGTGCCAATTCTCCTAAGCAGTCTCTCTTGCCAACAAACAGAAACTCTGTATTTTCCATTATGAAGCAGAGCCAGCTGACTCTTAATCCAGATCTCTACTCCCACTTGGCAAAAGCTGAGGAGCAGAAAAGCAAGGAGCTAATATAGTGAGGCAAAATGAATTGATCCAGCCAGTTATACCAGAATTATGGCTGTTCCCCATCTACAAAAAATTGTCATTCCTGGTGAACAATGGAGAAATTACCATTTGCACTGCAGTGTTAATATGCCAGAGATGCCTCCCCATATATCATCAGAGAACACTAAAACTCTATGCAAGCTGTTGAATAAGGCACACAACTGCCAGTTAAACTATTAGGGCATGCTTAGAAACAGTGAAGTAAATTGTCACACATGAACAAAGATTATCTACTATCCCTGCTGCTGCCACTAAACATAGTTTGGAACCCATACAGTTGGCAAATGATGCACAGAAAAGTGGCAGAATCCCTGACCAAAGGATGTACAAAATCTACGTTTGAAAGAGATGAGTTGGAGTGAGAAGTCAAGATTGCTTAATAGTGATGACAGGGTAGGATGAGGGGAATTGGTTGGTAGTGGAAGGTTAGGAGTGATTCAATTGAGCCACTATTGAAGAAGTGGTTCTTGGGGAATGATTTAAGGTCAAGGGAAGTAGGCTTGATGAAAGAGATGTTGTTCCAGCAGGCACAGGAAGCACAGCACAGAAAGTAAGGTCAGAGTAGAAGGAAGACATAAAAGCAAGTTTGACGGAAAATGAAGGATCCTGAGAGAGGTAGCAAGAAGCAGTATTATGAGATAAGAAAGAGATGGTACAAAGAGGCAGTGGATGGGAGGGGGGAGCTTTTAAAGTATGGCCTATAGAAACTTGTCCTTCATGAGGAGGGACAGAGAGTCAATGCAAGGTTTAAGGAAATTGGTGGTGTAATGGTTACCATTAGGTGATAAAGTGGCTGGACAAAGAGAGGGAGAAAAGTGAATTCAAGACGTAGGAGATGGCAATGATGCAGAGGTTGTTGTGGTACTCCAGTTGTGCTACACCCTTCCCAAGATATATGGTTGGCACCAACTTTAGAAGTCTTAATTTTCTTAGAAATTCACAGGATATTAGTTGCTTAGTGTGAAGTCACTTTGTGGTTTTGAGACAGTCAGGTGTATTTATGTACATTATCAGCTTTCACTGTTATTTTGTTACTGAAATTTATTTGTGGCTCTTTTAAACTGAGTTTTATTGTACCCCAGTCTGAGATAATCGACGGTGAAGGAAGGAAGGAAGGGAAAAGGGTATAGGACGTGGAATATAAAATTTTCTAGACCCAGAGATGGGGGCAAGGTGAGGGAAGAAGGAGAGAGGACATAGGATAAGGGCAGGGGACGTGGAGATGGATGTAAACTTATACTGGATCTTGCTAAGCATCTTGCAGAAGTGTAAGATATTGGACTGTGTGGGAGAAAGAAGTGAAAGCTTGAGATACTTACAAAAGAAACAGCAGGGTTACTGTGCAAAGAAGGGACGAGGGGTAGATTAGTTTAACAAGGAGGAGAGAGTAAATTGACAGTGCATAAGGTCAACATGGTCTTTCCTAAGAGGCGTCCAGCAAAGTGGTAACAGAAACAGAAAACAGATGAAGCTTTGGATGTTAGCATGAAACACAGAATTATAATCAGAATGAGGTCAGTTTTCTTGACATTGGCAAGAAAAATCCATAAGAGGCCAGGCTAAGTTAACTAGCCTCTTGAAAAGTCTTCTTTATTTTAACAGCTTTCCTGTAAGTTAAAGGAAACAGAATAATCAACATTCTCTTACACATCTTAACCACCAAATCTTTCATACATGTAACTGAGAAGATCTGAGTCTCCCATCACCCACCTTAAAGGAAGTAACTTCAATACAAGTTCTGCAGAAAACATCAGGGCACTTGAAGATCATAACAACAGGCACCCCCAAATAATAAGCATCTTACCTTCTGAAACTGAGGCAAAGCCTCTTGCTTTTGTCTCTCCCTGTCAGGATAGCACCTTCTTTATTGAGAAAAACACTATTATGACTGCCTTAAAAACTCTTCCTTTTAGAAGTAATAGATGCTGCTTAAAAGATAGTCCATAACCTATGTGTCCTGGGGATGGGTCAGATATTATGGGATATAAAGGATTCATGTTCAACTCAGAGTGTTTTCTTTGAGAGTCCCTTAGGCATTTCACTGCAAGAAAATGACTACATTCTTTCAGTTCTTGAGCCTTACCTTACCACAGTGCTAACAATGCACATTTTGTCAAGAATGTCCTGATATGCCCCAAGGCACTTTTCCCCCCAAATACATTTCTTATTTCTAATGTGATTGGACATGTACTCCCAGCCTTAGGTGACTTGAGATGCAGCATTTTACATTAACAGTGGCTACTTTAGATATAAGCAGGGTACTACAGCATACCTAAGATACTTATTAATGAATCTCTATTATTCAAAATGATTGGGATCTTTAAGTGTTTTATTGTGTCATGGCTTACTATCAACTGATCACTATCACAAGCAATTTATTTATTTAGTTAAAAGCATTTATAAACTGCTTAATATTTTAAAATCTCTAAGTGGTATACACCATGGAAACAATAAACCTTATCACTGAAACCAAAGTACAGCATAAAGCCAGTAAAATGATAGTAAAGGTAAAGGTACCCCTGCCCGTACGGGCCAGTCTTGCCAGACTCTAGGGTTGTGCGCTCATCTCACTCTATAGGCTGGGAGCCAGCGCTGTCTGCAGACACTTCCGGGTCACGTGGTCAGCGTGACATCGCTGCTCTGGCGAGCCAGAGCCGCACACGGAAACGCCGTTTACCTTCCCGCTGGTAAGCGGTCCCTATTTATCTACTTGCACCCGGGGGGGCTTTCGAACTGCTAGGTGGGCAGGTGCTGGGACCGAACGATGGGAGCGCACCCCGCCGCAGGGATTTGAACCGCCGACCATGCGATCAGCAAGTCCTAGGCGCTGAGGATTTACCCACAGCGCCACCCGCGTCCCTCAAAAAATGATAGTACTAAAGCATATTAAAAACAGGAATTCAAACAAGTGAAAATTAGGTTCTAATCTATGGGTCAGGGGAAACCAGGGACGCGGGTGGCGCTGTGGGTTAAAGCCTCAGTGCCTAGGGCTTGCCGATCGAAAGGTCGGCGGTTCGAATCCCCGCGGCGGGGTGCGCTCCCGCTGTTCGCTCCCAGCGCCTGCCAACCTAGCAGTTCGAAAGCACCCCTGGGTGCAAGTAGATAAATAGGGACCGCTTATTAGCGGGAAGGTAAACGGCGTTTCCGTGTGCGGCTCTGGCTCGCCAGAGCAGCAATGTCACGCTGGCCACGTGACCCGGAAGTGTCTTCGGACAGCGCTGGCCCCCGGCCTCTTTGAGTGAGATGGGCGCACAACCCTAGAGTCTGTCAAGACTGGCCCGTACGGGCAGGGGTACCTTTACCTTTTACAGGGGAAACCTGGGCAAAAAAATCTGTCTCTACAAGATGTTTGATGCAATTCACATTTGCTGCTTCATGTATGGCAGACAAAAGAGTACTTCATAGTATAGAGGCAATAGTGGAAAATGCCCATTTTTGGGTTACTGCCCTATGATATTCTGTAGGGTGTAGTACCATGAGTAGAATTTCCACAAGTCTATACAGGGGAAGGCTGTCTTTCTCATAAATTTGTCATGAGTTGTTCATGGCTTTATATATTAACAACAAGACTGTGAGCATGGCCCATAGCAGATCGGCAGTCAGTGCAGTTTCCTCAGAACAGATGTAATATGTGCACATGCAGGTGTTGCACTCAACAACCTGGCCACAACATTCTGCATCAGCTACAGCTTTCAGACTAATCCCAAGGGAAGCCTCCAAAAGAGGGCACTACAGTAGTCCAATCTGATTAAGAGGATGGGCTAGGCATATGCAGCCCCTCACAGTTGTTCCTGTCTCTCACCTAGAAAGCAACCCAATCAACAAGTCAAACTACCAGGGGGCAGCATCCTTGCCTGCAGTGGTGTCCAAACTTTTTCAAAGAGGGTCAGATTTGATGAAGTGAAGGGCCATGGGGGCCAACCAAAGAGCCAACCAGAGTTGTTGACCTGTTTTTAGGACTGAAGTTGTTGAGGATTTTTTTAGGATTTTACCTCAGGAAATAAACTGCCACAGGGGGCAGATTAAACCAACTGACGGGCTGGATCAGGCCCCCGAAATGGATTTTGGGCATGCCTGCCCTAGTGGTTCCCACAGGAACAACACTAAAAAGGTGTCTTCCCTTTTTTGGTGTTGCCAGGCCTGCTGCCCAAGGCAATGCTCCTTTTAAACCCCAGTGGGGCAGCTAGTAAAGTCAGACATGGGCATCTGCTATCAGGAACTCGCTGGCCCCTCTAGGAAGACAAATTGCCCTGCAAGGGTACCACAGATAGAAACAAGCAGGCAGCTGCTAAGTGCGCTATTCACTTTCTACCTGGGTGAGGCAAGGGGTGGGGGGTGCTAACACACTGCTCCTCAGATGGATCAAGAGAGCTTTACCAAGAACCAATAGAACACTTATCAATGCAGTGTAGGGAATTGGACATACCAGGGAATCTGGAAACCCATAATGACAAATGAAACGCCTTCCTCTGCTGCACTGTCCCACTTTCTCCATCACATTCTGATCTGCTTCAGGCAATCACAGTAACTGTCTTGCTTCTGCAGTTCCTGCTGCACATGATGCCTCTGCAGCATTTCTAAATGGATTTTACAAGCACTTTGTAGAGACAACCGACTCCATTCAAAAGACCCCTGAGAAGCAAACAGCCTCTACAGAACTACATCTGCCTGCTCCTTCATAGGTTCAAGCCATCAAACACTGATCGCACCATTTGGTGATTATATTATTTTGAGTAATTATAGCATCTGACCAAAAAATATTTCAGGTTTCTGTATCTGCTCTAGTACATACTGTTGATACTATGCTGCTTCCAAAGATTAAGAAATACAGAATACAGAACATACAGAAATACAAAACAAATAAAGCAATATATATTCACTGCACTAACCAAATAATTCAACACACACACAGAAAACATCCCAGTGATTACTAGTCACAGGTTTGTTTTCATTTCCTAGTTGGAAAAAAAAATCAATTTAATTATTGGTTGAATGTTTGAACTGAAATTAAAACATTAATACACACTTCAACTACAATGTAATTTTGTTAAGAGATTACAGTGATGATTAATGTCACGGACTGACAACTCTGATGAGTTATGTCAAATACGAAGCTCATCTTCAAGAAAGGGCTAGGCCTAAACATATTACATCCTCAGATAACCCTGCAACTGAAGACTCTTGGTGGGCGCATGCATGCTGTGAAATCATAGTCAGAGCCAAAGAACCATAGTATCAGTCTTGCCAGAATTTACCTTCTGCTTGATTATGTGAATTAACTAATCAGTATTCCAATATAAGAACAAGATGCAGCTTAAAATGAACAAGTTGAATTCAAGTTCAGTAACAGAATTGTGCAAAATTACAAGAAACCTAGAATAATGTAAGCTAATTTTAATTTTTGTGATGTGATGGTAATTAAAACATAAGTGAAATATAATATAATAACTATTTGCCAGTTTTTACTATGCTGCCACACCTCAAATCTATGTTCACCCAGGGCAAGATTAATCACCTGCTTAACTCTCAAATATCTCCCCTACTATAATTTCAATTTCTGGGGGAAATATTAATGTCATGTCAGTAGGGAGGAGTTAGTGGCAGAACCCATGTTTGCTTCCAAAAGGTGCTGCTTCAGTCCTTGCTATCTCCAGGTAGGGTTGGGGAAGTTTCCTATCTGAAACCCCAGAGAACCACTGCCAGATGTGTAGACCAGGGTGATTATCCTTTTACTTGGTTCAAGGGCCACCTTCATCCTTCGCAAAACCTCTGGGGGCCACATGCCAGCAGTGGGTTTGGCCACTCTACACTCTCACATATACTCAGGCACAAATGCCCCTTATTGGGAAGGGTGGGCTATTGCATCTAGTCTACTCATGAAAGATCATCATGATGACTCGGAAGGGGTGGTTTGCAACCCCATCAGAGTGCTGGGCTCTGTCTACCCCAGTGCTGTGCCCACAATTTTCCCCTCCTTTTTTGTTTCCACCATTAAAATCAGTGATATCATGGCAGACCAGAAAAAATTGCTTCGGGGCTGGATTAGGCCTTCATACCAGTTAGCCACCCCTACTGAGCTAGAAGAAGCAGTGGTCTAATTCCACATAAGGCTGCTTCCTTGTACTAGGAAGGGGACCTCCTATTTTGATAATGCAGAACTCCACAGGAAAGAACACTGATTATCTTAGATGCTTTCACTTATAAATTCAGTGGTCTGGGCATGAATGTTAATTACGGTTATTCAATACATGGAGCACCTTGATGAGGAACAAAGCACCCCCACACTACCCAAATGTTGAATAATGTGCTCAGCTGTTTAAAAATAGTAATTTATGCATACTCATAAACAGCAGAATACAGAGCACACATATTTAGGTATTCTAATTCAGTTCCCTCAGGGCTCCAGGGAAATACAGATAACATTTCCATTTTAATAAAATTGCATCATAATTTTGTTTACCTTTCTGCAAATTGCTACAGTGGACATTTAGCCATTACGGCTATCTACCAAATTTTATGAAATCTGTCTTCTAATGAAGGAGAAGGGGACTTTTCCTGATTTTCAACTAATAATCTTGCCGAACTCAATATATTTAATATTAACTCATCGTGACTCTAACTTGAAAAGGCTAAATATCTTATAATAGAGGTCAGGAACAGGCAATCATCAGGCTGAATAAAAAAATTGAAGGATTCTGTCTATCCCTCTGTTTGCCACTATTCCTCTGGTATTGGTTAGCAGGGTCTAAATAATAAAAAATAACAACCAGTGGGTCACAAGAGATATTATGTCTTGTTACAAATGATCTTAATAACTTTCCTCCAATACTCTTTAGGGTATAATTGACAAGTTAAGTAAGACATATTTTTTAGAAACTTGCATCAGGTAGGGGATGGGGTATATTTTCCCCTGTGCACTTGAAGAACAACAACCTATTCAAATATTGCTGTTGTCGTGTACATGTAGAGAAATTAGACAATTTTACCATTACTCTGAAATAGTCTTCCCATTTACCATTATGGGTTTGTTTTCATTCTGCAACATTTGATTATATTTAGACAATCTTCCTTTTATTCGCATTTCTGAAAATGTAGCTAACTCCAGTTCTTCATTTCTTCTAATATTCCAAAGACATTGGTATATGGTAAAATAATATTCCTAACTTCTATCAAGGAAATATAGCTTTCTTATGCTATAGAATTTGATAGTACAGTATTAAATGGGCTTTGGAGCTGGTTTCTTCCAAATCTTTCTACAACCCTCTCTCAATTGTGACTCAGCAGCTTCATTTGGCACTGTGTTCCATTAATGAATTGTGACAAAGTATTTCTTCTGTTTCAGGTATGCAGACTTTCCCTTTTTGTGAATGACCCTAAGCTCTTACATTCAACAATAGTTCTTGAAATACATTTTCCTAAAACTCGCTCATATTTTGTATCTTTTGTCCTACCTATTCCTTACATGTCTAATTTTAAAGGTATATAATATTGTATTTTTTCATTCTCTTTGTAAGACTTCTTCATGAGCACAAACTTACTAACAATCTCTGAGTCACCTACAGTTTTGCATTCTTCATTTTGAGATGAGTTATTTGGGCTGAACATTACATTTCATAAAAGACTGAATCGCCATTTTGTATAATAATTATTTGTTCTTTTCCCTCTCTTAAAAATGCATTCTATCCTTTTTGCTTATTTGACAACCGGTATCTAACATTATAGGGACGGGGGTGGCGCTGTGGGTTAAACCACAGAGCCTAGGACTTGCCGATCAGAAGGTCGGCGGTTTGAATCCCCGTGGCGGGGTGAGCTCCCGTTGCTCGGTCCCTGCTCCTGCCAACCTAGCAGTTCGAAAGCAAGTGCAAAGTGCAAGTAGATAAATAGGTACTGCTCTGGCGGGAAGGTAAATGGCATTTCTGTGCGCTGCTCTGGTTCGCCAGAAGCGGCTTAGTCATGCTGGCCACATGACCCGGAAGCTGTATGCCAGCTCCCTTGGCCAATAAGGCGAGATGAGCGCCGCAACCCCAGAGTCGGTCACGACTGGACCTAATGTTCAGGGGTCCCTTTACCTTTACCTAACATTATGCCCAAGACACACACCCCACGTGACTGCTACTATAAGGCTGAACATGGCAAGTAGCATACATTTCAATCTGCATTGCTTTACTTTGTGGTTACCACTGTGTTCCTTGTTCGTCTAACTTGGAATAGTCAGTCTAAAATTTCTTAGTCCTCTTGAATCAGCCATGCTAAATAACCACCCCGCCAAAAATTCCACCTTTTCCTACAGAGTACAAACACTGAAGTTACTCTAAAAGTGAAAACTCTGGACAACCTATTTGTTCTATATTAACCATTTGCTTTCTGTCCTTTGTTTGAAAACAGGAGTAGCCCTCCAGATGTGATACAGCTCCCATCACCTCTGACCACTGGCCATCCTGCTGAAGCCAATGGTAATTGCAATCCAGCAGTTTCTGGTGCGCACCGTGTTGGCTAGCTGTGCTCTAAAGAGGAAAGAATCAATCAATGTTTATTATGGCAAAACAGCCAGCTTACTAAGAAAGAGGAAGAGAATAAAACAGGTGACTATTATCCCAACATTCCTGGCTAGAGCAACTTTTCTGACTAGCTGATAATGATGGGAGTATACTCAATACTGGGAGGTTCTGAATGCAAGCTCCCTCCCCCCCCCCCATTCAAAGAGCCTCATCCCATTTTGAGTTGAGTCCAGACCCGTTTGAGTCCAACTTTAAATGATGTTCAACTCCTGCCAACACTGCCTTCCTCCACAAGCAAAGACCTTTAGCTTTGCAGAGGGGAAAAATATAACTGGATTAAGTTACACAATAATTCATACCAAAGATAGATGCATTTTATTGCCAGCCCAGCAGTAGTATTGGTGTGATACAGGAAGAGTTACAGCTCCCTTGAATAACCAACCTTCTGATGTATGGAATAAATGAAGAAAGTGCCACTGGCAATATTCCCTCACCACTGGCTATATGTAGTAGCGTATTTATCAAAACCTATGAATGAACACTGGCATTTAGTAGCAAACCATGGGGTGAGGGAAGGATATGTAGCCTAGGCTGGCTTTGCTTTCAGCTTGCTCAGTGGGACTTCTATGGCTGCTTTATACCTGCACTGCATGTTGAGCTGCTTTCAGCTGATGAAATGCCAGCTATTTACCTAATTTGACAGAGCAGGGGATTTGTGTGCACGTGCAAGAGTGATAGTGATCTGGGAGTAAGGATAAAGGGTAGTAACTTCATGAGAGTAGAAGGCAGAGGGGACTGCAAATGCAAACACTGACAGATGCAAGAGAGAGAGAATCGTGGACTGACTGATTAGAAGGGAAGCTTTCAGCAGGAGGTGTATTTGTAAGAACATTTTCAAAAACGTGTACTTTTGTGTACAATAGCAGGTTCTTAATTACATCTAAAAAGATCTATTTACCTTAGACCATAATGTATTTAATTAGAGTGGAGTCCTGCTGAAGTCGTCAATCCAAAATTAAGTTGTTTAAATTTTCTCAAGATGTGTGAGTCATTTATTATTTTGTACTATTCTAAAGGTATCTCGTGTTTCCTTGTATCTGCATATATTGTCATAGCCACATTAATATTTTATATGAGTGGGCAGTTTAGAAATATTTTTTTCTAAGCAAACAAATAAATATTTTGACAATGATCCTGAGGGCACTATTACTTTAGGTGCTGCTTCTGAAACTGTTTTGGTATAGTGTCTCTCTGAAGACAAAACAACGCAGTAGTTCGGAGATGTAAAGTATAGGGGAGAGCAGGAAGATGTGCTAAGATGTGCTTGTAAGGAAACATCATGCTACAAATAGAATTGACATACAATCAGTCCTGGAGATGGCTCCCAAGGGAACTCAAAGACTTTGCCACCTGCCAAGGGAAGAGGGGAATTAAATTGGTCTCGTCAAAAAGCTCAAGGAAAATATAGAGTGAGGTTTTAACATCCGCCCTCACTTTTTCAGGTAGTGCTCCTCTGGGATTGGCAGTTTCAAATCCAGAAGGCCTATTTAGGTAATCAGTTACAAATGCATAACTAAACTTTTGTTTCTCACTTACAGTGAGGGATTCCAGAATGGGGATAGGTCCAAAAATGCAAATTGGTAATTTTAATGTAATTACTTACATTCATGTCATGTTGTTCTAGATAATCTATTGAATTACATATTAACTGGATGCCACTAGCAACTGAATATTTATTTTTTAAGTATCTTGCAGGAATGTGGTGGGGGGCAATCTTATCAGGACCCTGGCAACAAGGGACTTTAAGCCTTTGCTCTCCAGTGTGGAACTATACCTGCTATTTGCACCGAAAAGAAAGCTCTGATTTACACTCATGGAAGCTCTTTCCCAATGAAAATAGCAGGCAAAGGGTCAGGAATGCCACGGGGTCCAAGTCCTCTAAACCCACCCACAACAGGGTCTTGTTCCAAATTATGCCATCTCTGCAGTTGCTAGTTATTTTAGAAAAGCCATTCACACCGTTGCTAAATGCATGTATGATATCTTGTCTGAACTAGTTTGGCCCTTAGAAAAGCAGGGACAAAGAACAGGCTGAGACATTTGGTCTTGAAACACCTGTTTTTAAATCCATGTCTATATCCATGTCTCATTGCATTGTGACTTCTTGTGGTTTCTTACATTTCTAAATATTGTTATTGTGAGCCTCCATAATGAGTCTGTTACATGGCAGTTCATCAACCCTGTAAGTAAGCAAATAAATTAAATAAATCAGGTGAAATGTACGGTGAGCATCAATCTTCCTCACCTCAGACATGAAAGCCCAAAATATTCTCATGTTACTGAAAGCTGTTAATTACAGAAGATTCATAACAGGATTTGAAGGATCATGCAGACAAAGGCCAGATTCAAGGAACATGTGTCATTAAAGACTTTGTGATATTGACTTGGGCTTATGCTACCAATTATTTATAACCCCCTGCCACCTGTTTGTGCCTGGAGTACAAACAGCTTTTGAAATAGAAGCCAAGCCGCAGCTGCATATAACACAGACAACTGAATTCAGAAATCCAGCTCTTTTCAAGTGCTGCTAATTTCTCTGTACTTTCAGCTTGCAACCTAAGTAAATTAAAAATAAAGCAGGAATGTGTTATTTAAAAAATAAAGTGTTATCACTTCGGGAACAAATAAGGTAAGGAAGTGAAAAGCAAAATGGATATTTCTGAACACTAAAAACATTATGGCACGTATATTTCTGGGAACAAAAGCCTATATATATATATATATATATATATATGACCTTTGTCAGGTTTCCAAAAGACAGCTGGGATATGATTGCACATGCTTGTCACTTTGGGTTCCTAATTATTATTCTATATGTGCCCCCTGTCTTAAAGGATAGGGGAGGAACAACGTAGAAATGAAATCTTCCATAAGAATCCGGCTATCCCTTCTTTAGCAAAGCCCAAGCAGTGGGTGATGGGGTGGGGGGCTGTGTCAATCCCAAATGGACCTGTGCATAAGTTTACATCAATTACATCATAGCATCTCTTTCTGTGTCACTGTCTTGTTGGACTGCTCAAGTTTAATTTCTAGTACTGCCTTTAACAACTGCATGACAGAACAAGATCTAACTGGTTCTGTGCATAGCTATTGGGGAAAGTTCACTTGGTTTATCACACAGTTGTTAAGGCTAGACTATAAAGGATGTAAATGGGTGATTTGTAGTAGATTGCTCAGCATTCTCTGACTCCTAATCATTTAAAGATAGGAAAAAACAAAGCACCTTGGGGGGGGGGTCTTAAATTAGGATGCTGAAACAAAGAAAGATTGGGGCGGTGGAGATCAGGAGTGTTTTTGTGTGTGAAAAGATTGTGAACTCAGTCATGGCACCACAAATGAAGTAGATGCCACAGGAGCGACACTATTAATCCTTGCTTTTAAGGTGCAGAAGCCTAGCCTCAAATATGTGAAATTTTAAATTTCACCTACACTCTATTGATATGAGCTGGTAACACATACTAACTTACTAGCAGACACATGCTATGTTAAGAATGGTTTCTAAGAACTGAGTCAATACAGAGTCTTAAATAATGACTAACTAACCTATATTAAATTCACACCACTAAATACCAATTAACCTAGTTAGAAAGCTCATGTAAATCAGTCTCACAGATTCAGGATGACTTTCAAAGAATCTTTGTTGATTTAATATTTACTATAGGATATGCTGGAAAAATCAAATACTATTTCTAGTCTGGCTTCAAATCTAAGTATCCCTTAACACCATAATCCCCTCAGAGCTACAATCTATGTTACCCATTCATTTATAGACTTAGCAGCACTCTGCATTTGACCCTTCAAACAGTAACTGGGTAAAATTGCCAGTCTGCATAATCGCAGGAAGAAGAGATTCTTCAAAATTCTGCACAACAGGGACACGTTTGGTAAGGAAAAAATACATCTTTCACAAAGAAAGCTCTGAAAAGATGCAAGGAGCTTATTTCAGAATTCAAAATGCAGTAAGGCACAAAGCTACCTGCAGCTGCAATTCTCAGTAACATAGTACTATCAGAAATCAGCTTGTTAGCAGCCATTCTGTTTGTCTGATTCCACTCAAAATCGATAAACAGGACTGAACTTTAGTTTCTACAAAACTGTGGGGAACTGCAACATTTGGACTAAGAACAGAAACTGAAATTCTAAATGAACCTGATAAATTCAAATGCTGGGTTCAAAACAATAAAATAAAGCCAGCACAGTGTGAGTAAATTACTGTACACTAGGGAACACTGGTAAGGTTCTGATAACATGGACAAAGATTTGAGGTTATTGGGACATTGTAAGGACATTATAAGCAAAGTATTCACATTTCTCTCCTGTAACAGCCTTTGTCAGAAAGTGGAGGAGGGATAGGTATGAAGCACTGAATCTTGTCCTGCTCTCCGCAAATACTTCAGTCTTCTTTTACTCTATAGGCTTTTAAGTGGGGTAGGGCACAGGAATGGGGTTAGTAAAAGATTTTGCATCCATCTGACTCTTAACGGTTTATTTCCATAATCATTTATCCTAGCGTTAACAACCCTTGAACTTGCTCTGGTCCTGGATCTGTTTGCATAGTTATATGGCTAAGCACAGGATGAAGATGAAAGTGAACAAAACAGTTAAGGGATGTTGCTTTGCCTCTCATTTTGCCTCCAGAAAAGCATTTTTTAAAACAATCTCATGATCTTAATTATCAAGGAGACAAAGTTGAAAATTCACAGTAATATGACAGGAGAGAGTGACCAAGGAGGTTTGTCTACAGGCAACCTGTAAGGGGCAGCCCCACATGTATTTACTCACGTTCACATCATCTTGGCTGTGAGTCCTGGAAAACCTGCTCCCTGCCTTGCAGGCCTTTTCCCATCTGGCCTGCTTTCGGTTTTTTGTATCGTTATTTTAGAGCTTGTTGTGATTTAGATGGAAATTGTTCAGTTTGGTTGTGTATTTTTGTGTTATTTGTTATTTCTGACTATTTTTATTATGTTGCAGTTACATATATTTTCATGTTGTAACCTCCCTTGAGCATGGTTTGAACTGTGGAAATGTGGCATACAAATAAAATAATGTATATATGTGGGTATTAGCACATAAAACGCCATTCACCTGCATATTAGAACCAGGTTGGGAGGAAGCCTGCTTAAAGTTGTAAAGCACAGTGATGAAAGGGAAGGTGGGGTGGTGTTTTGGTTGTTGTTGTTTTGTCTTTTTTACTCCTCTTGAATGCCCAAGCACCATTTCTTTAGACTCAGAACAAGCTTATTAAAATAGCCCCCACCTTCTGCCACCCCCTAAAAAGCCCTTTTTTGAAAAATCAGCCAATTGGTCTCTTATGTTGGTTTCATTAGGTCCCCTTGTTTAAGCTTCTTACATGTCTGGCTAGTTAATTTGGCTAAGTTGTAGTCAGGGATGCTAGTACAATGTGTGTGTGTGTGTGTGTGTGTGTGTGTGTAGAATACAATGTTCTTTAGGTGCTATTCCACATCCTTGGGATCTAATGACAGTTTTTCTAAGCATTTTTGAGACCAGTGGCTTACTTAACTCAGTCTCACAACATCACTGAGAGTTCAAAACCCTCATTATCATGATACTTTTCCATCCTTCATGCTGCCACACCCTGCTGGCTCAACCTGATGTAAGAAATGCTAGGAGGAACAAAGGATTTCTGGGAAGTAGTTCTTGGGGCAGCATGTCAGAAAGAAAAGCAGACTTCTTTCTGTATCTCAGCATACCAGTTCCATGCCCTCCAACATTTCTCTGATCAAAATTGGGACTTCACATTCCATTATGTCAATTTTACTATTTATCACCCACACATCTTACTGGGTTCCCCCAGCCACTCTGGGCAGCTTCCAACATATATAAAAACATAATAAAGCATTAAACTTTTTTTTGTTAAAAAAAACACCTTCCTTATACAGTATAGCCTTCAGATGACTTGGGGGTCAGCTAACTCCATACCCTCTAACATTTTTCCAATAAAAATAGGGACATCCTAAAGAAAAGTGGGTCTTTCTGGGATCAAATCAGAAACCGGGATGGCTTCTCTATATCAGGGGTGTCCCTGGAAAATAGGAATACCTGGAGGGTCTGCAGTTCTAAAGTTTCCTCCTCCACCATTGTATCAATATATGTGGAACAAAGTAAGTGTGTTAGGACAGCAGTCATAGAGGGAAGGAACAAGTTAAGGGATCGGAAGTGACTCAGCATAAAACGTATAGTGAGAGAGCAGGATGGTCAGAGAGAGAGTTAAAAGCTGAAAGAAAGCTGGTTTAAGTTAAGTTCTTGGTTTTATAATACTCCTGCTAGATTCTTAATGACAATTAACACCACTTGAAACAACTGTCACACACACCAGCACGTATCTACTATCTTTCATTTGGTTCTATATTTGAGGAGTGCCCAGACTAACAATTCACTGCTCAGAATGCTGCTTGCTCAGTTCTAACAGCATTTCAGGTTGGTTCCTGTAAATCTTGCATGATCTGTACACCCACTATAGCAAGTACGTTTCTGTAAACATCTCCAAACATTTTAGACAGGGCCCTGGATGGAAACTCTGGATATCTGGGTCAAGGTCTGGTTATCCATTCCTCCATCCCAGTGCTTGACCTCATGAGTTCTCCTCTTCAGGGAAAGGGTAGAAAACGCCCGCCCCCCCACATTCCCACTTTTATAAGGGAATGGGAAGAAATTGTATGGCGGATAAGGCACTGGGTTGTATCTGTAGTTTATTGAGTACATTGTTAAAAGGGTCTGCGAAGGGGTGTCCGTCCAGAAGTCCACACCCAATGGGCCATAGCACCCTTCCAAGGGGTGGCCCTGTTGGGCTCATCTTGATTTAATGTATGTCATAAGGCGACCCTCTATACAGGGTTGTCCCAACCTCTTATCAACCCACAGGTGGGCTGCTTGATACCTGATGCTTACCCAAAGCCTATTTACATATGTGAACAATAAAAGTTGTAGCCTATTTCAACCTAAGACTGATGTCCTATTTCTACCTGAGATTGCCCTGCACTGGGCTGCTTGCTTCCTGTGCCTGGGCCCGCAAATATCTAGTCCTCTCTCTTCCTTCTTGAGTTTCCTTGTTCTCAAAAGAACTAACACATACATGTCCCAGAAAGTGGGACTACCTACTGGAATTGTCTTAACCTGCTAATCCTCTTTGGCCAAGAATTACTAAATAATTACATTCCCGGGACCAATGTGCCCCTCTCCACGGCAGCAGAAGGTGCTTTGACAAAGGGAAAAAGGCAAACATTCTTAAAAGGGATTCCCCATATAGCTGCTTCCATCTTCAGAAACAATTGTAAAATGGTTAATATCCGTCTGTCACACAGACACAAATACACCCACCTCATGCACCTAGCGTAGACATGCTCAAGAATTGAAAGAATTAGGAAGGGGTCGGATAAATCCCTGTACAGCTGCTTGCTTATGACAGCAGCTTTGAGTTACACACTGATTTTTCAAAAGCACATGTGCAAAAATTAAAAGAACTCAAACTTTAATGCCTCTCTCCCCGCCCCTTTCTTCTGTCTGTTCTTTTGATGCCTGGGGATGTAACATGCTTCTCTCTCAACTGCTGAGCTATCAGAGTGCTTTATATAATTTACAAGCATTATTCATAATAGCCAAATGCAAAAACTGGAAGTAGGACAGACTGTGCTTCAGTCCCCCCCCCCACCCATCCCACTTTTCCTTTCATTATAACTTCAAACCTGACTGTTACAGTGCATTTTTCCAGTAGGTGATATAAAGCAGGTCCATTCTCTACATTTTTGATATGACTAATTCTTTTGAACTCTGGTATGAATCATTGGTTTTTGATGGGAAATCAGGACCTTTGTAAGCCTAGATGACACCTGCACAGGGGCGCAAACTCAAAAATCTGTTTGAATGGAATCAAGCTGAACTGGCAGACAGGCTGATTAAACAATATGTGCTAAGTGGATCAGGAAGGAGCAATTCTTAGTGATAGTCTACCATTAGATCTGTATAATCTCCGCTAATGATAAAGGTCCAGATAATGAGAACTACAATGCCATCCACTACTGCTTCTAAAGATTAAAGGGTTACAGAAAGATTGTTAACTAAAGAACACAGAGCTTTCAACAGGATGAGCATGACGTTCTGGATCCCATGCTCTTTCTCAAACAAAGCACAGAAGGAATATTAGCAATCCTGCAGAGAAGGACTTTGCTAATAAGGGGCTGAACACACTGGAAATGTGAGCTTGTAATGAGAATATAATACCACAGCAAGAACTTTGCACCATTCTGAGTAATGTGTAGACGTATAATTATTATGTATTACATTTATAGCTTACCTATCTTTCAAAGAGCTCAAATGTCGTACTTGGTCCCCCTCCAAATTTTATCTTCACAACAACCCTGTGAGGTAGGTTAGGTGGCTCACCTAACTGACTGGTGGATCAGATAATAACTAACCTAAGGTGTCCTGGCAAGCTTCATGACTGTGTGGAAATTCACACTCAAGTATCCAGTCACCACTACGGAGAATGGGAACTCTAGAATCAATAGGAATTTATTCAGAGAACAATAAAAACCAAAGTACTTAAGAACATAGCAGAAACCTTGCTGGGTTAAACCATAGATTCATCCAGGAATCCACACTGTTTCCCACAATAGCCAACCAGATGTTCATCAGAAGCCGGCAAGCAAGACATAAAGGCAATAGCACTCTTCTACACTCACTTCCCAGCAGTTAGTATTCAGAGGCCTCTACTTAATGTTTCAGCAGCAAGGATGCTATGAAGAAACAGGGACAGAAGGTATAAGTATGCAATACAATAAAATAAATCATAGTTTGCATATTGGGTCCAGCTCCCAATTTTGGTAGCTGAAGCTTGCACCTGCTCTCTGGCATCAGGAGGGCACCATTCATACATGGCTCTCAGTCCCCTCTGATTTTCAGGAGAGAGGTGGCAGTTTTTTTGAGATCGTGTAAGCTTTAGGACTCCTTCCCGTCTATAGGAACCTTCTCCAGCCCTGTCACTTATTTCATTTTGTCACCTGCATGCTAAGACTCTCTATTTGAAAATATGGGGAGTGATCATGCAAACATTAGGCTTCTGGAATTGCATATTATTATATTAAGGACGAACAGTGTAAAAACAAACCAATGGTGCTATAAGCTATATACCACATAATTATACAGACTTGAATGTCAGTCATTCAACATCACAACTGAGGGCTATTTTAGATGTCACAGTAGGTGGGGAGGGGAAGAGAAAGTGTAATCTGCCATGTCTGAAGTGAACTTTTGCATTGCCCCACACCCCCACATACAAGCTGTCTCCCCATTTGAAATTTGCACATCACCCCAAAGCTCACGTCTCTTGGCACTGCTCAGTAAGGCAGTTTAATAGATGCCAGCGCCTATCATATAGGCGCAAACAATTAAACAAGAAAGAGTAATTACAATATTGTGAACTGCCATAAAGATGAAAAATGCCTTTGGGGTGTGTTCAGACTGCTGGGATTCTGCGTAGTTTGAGAAAACTGCATGGAGCATGTAAGGTATATGGCAGGCAAAGGCAACCTTGGCCTACCAGATGTTTTGGGACTAAAACTCCCATGATCCCTAGCTAACAGGACTAATGGTCAGGGATGATGGGAATTGTAGTCCCAAAACATTTGGCGGGCCGAGGTTGCCTATGCCTGGTATATAGAATTCACAATGATCAATTGTCACATCTTTGTAGAATATTTTGTAATATCCTTAATATTCTTAAGAATAATATTAGTTAAGTGGAAGTTATGTTACCAATATACCAATTTAATAATCAGGTCCAGAATGAGTCCGTGTTTGATATTATACTTATGGATTCACAGGTCTTAAGATTGCTTATCCAAAGTTTTCCAGGGATGACTGGTAGACTGAATCCATGAGTAATGAAGCAATACTATACAGCTTGAAAGTTGTCTGATGCACAAGTTTTTCCATCAATGCCATTTTCTATACTTCCTGGTACCAATTATCCAGCAAAGAATTATCGCAAGACCTTCAATTTTTTAGCAATTACAAGTCTAGCTGCTATCAGTAAGAATGTTACTAGTTTTTTGTGCACGGCCCCTCAAATATATGTAATAATGCCAAGTGTGGGTCTGGAAGCAATGACTGATTACCAATTGTACTGATTTCATGGAAAACTCCTCCTCATGATGTTGCAATTCTCTCACATTATCACCACATAAGGAAAAATGTTCCTCAGTTCTCACTTTGCCTCCAACATGATGGAGAAACCATGTTAGTCATTCTATTTTGAATGTGAGGAATAAGGTACCAGCGAAATGCCATCTTTAAAGAGTTTTCTCTGACTCTAGCAGAAACTGTTTCAACAGTGCTTTGCTTCAAATCCTTTTCCACTTAAACTTGCCAATTTCCAGAGTTAATGTTCCCCAATTCTTTTACGTCTGTCATGTTTGAGCTCCCAATGTTTGAGCTAATAAATTTCTCTAGATATTTGACAGTATGCCTTTTCTCCAATTTGTGGTTTGGTTTATTAAATTCTCAAATATCATGAGAGGTGTAGTGACTTGACTCACAATTATGAACATTGTTACGAAACGTTCATCCCGGTGGAGTTGCTTTCTAATTGATTTTGTAATTGTTGTCCTGATTTGGGTCTGATTCCCTGACTCCTGCAGTTCAAAATATTATCTAAGGTCCAATTCCTGTGCAACTTGGCATCCAGAATCTCAAATTGGGAGATTGAGGTGTAGCTAACTTAAATCATTTGTCTTTAGGGGAAGAGGAGAGTTGGTGGGATGATGTCATCACCTCCTCAACAACTTTAACTTTATTAAAAAGATAAAAATTCTTCCAATGACTGGTGCGAACAGAGCTCTCCCACTGTTCCTTTCCTAGCATAGTACAAAGGTGGATGTGTACATTCAAGGTATGTAGATATCTTTAGCAAATGTACAGTATAACACTAAGCATGTTTACTTGAAAGTAAATGCCAGTGAGTTCAACGTGGTTTACTCTCAGTAAGTGTCTTTAGGATTGCAATCTTACATTAATTTGTTCCTTTAATTTTTCAACAGAAGATAAACTCAATTTCCCCCCAAGTCTGGTACCAGGTCACTTCGCATGTCCATATCAAAATCCCCACCCACCGCCCAGTTCTGGCAAAGCACATCAAACTGATTTGCATTTATAGCAATAAATGAATGCTACTGCACAAATTCAAGGGACGCGGGTGGCGCTGTGGGTTAAAGCCTCAGTGCCTAGGGCTTGCCGATCGAAAGGTCGGCGGTTCGAATCCCCGCAGCGGGGTGTGCTCCCGTTGCTCGGTCCCAGCGCCTGCCAACCTAGCAGTTCGAAAGCACTCCCGGGTGCAAGTAGATAAATAGGGACCGCTAACCAGCGGGAAGGTAAACGGCGTTCCGTGTGCGGCTCTGGCTCGCCAGAGCAGCGATGTCACGCTGGCCACGTGACCCGGAAGTGTCTTCGGACAGCGCTGGCCCTTGGCCTCTGAGTGAGATGGGCGCACAACCCTAGAGTCTGTCAAGACTGGCCCGTACGGGCAGGGGTACCTTTACCTTTACCTTTTTACTGCACAAATTCAGTGTGTTATTTTAGGGAAATAAATTAAAATAAATCAATCTCAATCCTGCAATTCCCAGAGGATTCAATCCATGTGTACATACAATATGTAGAGATGTGTTTAGCAATGATAAATCACTGAAACAACAGTGCTGAACACACCAGTAGTGGCTTGTCTTTCAAACTCTCTTTACTATTTCAGATTCAGATTCTGTTATATTCTCTGCTAGAAGCTTGACACAAATCATATGTCACTTTATCTGATTAGCTGAAGGGCTGTACTGCTACAGATTATTTTTGCATGTTCTTTCATTTACTCTTTAAAACCAAAAGGGAGTTGTCTAAGACTTTAGGCAATGCAGAAGGCAGTGCTAGGCAGCCATCATCCCTAAAACCTCTTCTAAGCACATGTTTATTCTATTGATTTTATTTATCTCTTTGTAGATATCTACAAAGATATGATTTGTTCAGAAAGCTGCTATTCTGGATGATATCTATGTATGGGAATTCAGTAACTCCATTTGCCATGGAAGCCTCCTATTTGTTCAGATTTCCAACAGACTGAACTATGCAGACTGTAGTGTGCATTGTAAATGTTGGCTTGAAATGTTCTGTCAACCAAAAGAGAACACCCAATCCATAGTATTCCTCTAGAAACAGTAGAAGCATGGCTGCCTACCTTAAATAAGGATATTTTCCTGGTAAACGGTTTCTGCCGCTTTCCCCACAAAAATGAATATGGCTTTGCCTACTGATATAATAATAATAATTTACTATTTATACCCCGCCCAAGCCAGAATACCTATGACATGTATTACCCACTCATTTGCTCCCATTCTGCTATTTGAATATCCAACAAAGGCATTAGCCCTACATATGTACTCACCACGAGCAATGTCTTTCTCTTAATGCTCCAATATTTTTGTTTAGATGACATATTAAATTCCCTTTTAAGAACCATAATTTTTCTATTTTTGAATAACATGGACAGCATGTCCATGCTGGGGTCAGCTCTTATCTAAATTGTTCTAATTTCCACATTTCTGGCTTTCGCTCCTGCACGTTTTCCCTCTTTTTTTATTTTTATTATTATTATTATTATTATTATTATTATTATTATTATTATTTTGTTTCAGGTTGTCATCCCATTGCTATGATCACATTCCTCTCTGTTTACACTTCCACATAACTCCTTCTATAACCCTCCAGTCCCTATTTGCAAAGCTGCTCCACATCTCTATCCGCATACCATGCCTCACATCTCTTCTTATTTCCCCTGCACTCTTTCAACATCCCAACAAGATTAGCTGCTACTGATGTGCTTTTTATTCCACTGTGAATCTTGCCATGACACTTTCAGCGACTGTATCATACCCCCTCTCCTTTTCATCAAGGCACTTCCTTCCCTCCTCAAGACTAGCTTCATCACTACATGTTTCTAGAAACAGCTTAACCTTACCTTGTACTCCAAATTCTTCCTTACCTCATTTCTAGTTCTCTGTCAAACCATGACCTCTCTGTGTATCCCTGTCAGCCAGTTTAATATAGACTATAAGGGATGCGGGTGGCGCTGTGGGTAAAACCTCAGCGCCTAGGGCTTGCCGATCGCATGGTCGGCAGTTCGAATCCCCGCGGCGGGGTGAGCTCCCGTCTTTCGGTCCCAGCTCCTGTCCACCTAGCAGTTCGAAAGCATGTCAAAGTGCAAGTAGATAAATAGGTACCGCTTTATAGCGGGAAGGTAAACGGTGTTTCCATGTGCTGCGCTGGTGCTGGTTCGCCAGAGCAGCTTCGTCACGCTGGCCACGTGACCCGCAAGTGTCTCCAGACAGCGCTGGCCCCCGGCCTCTTAAGTGAGATGGGCGCACAACCCTAGAGTCGGACACGACTGGCCCGTACGGGCAGGGGTACATTTACCTTACTATAAGCGCTCTGGGAAGGGACTGTATCAGCACTGCCAACTAAATATTAAATCAATCAGAGCTGGGACAAGTCTATTTTTTCTCCAATTAATTTTCTATAATAGTTAGGTAAAGGTAATAATAGTTAGTTATGCAAAATTAATAAACAACAATAATGACAGAGCTTTTGCCATATATATTAAGAGAGGCATTGCCTCCCATTGGCTGAATAGTGATACACCATGGAGAGAGCTGCGGAGCTATCATGGATACTCTCTCCAGGGGAAAGGGGTTAGGAAAGCAACCCTGAAATAGGTCTGCTTCTACTGCTTGAAATGGTCTCCCCAGAGATATGAATAACAGCCAACTTTCTAGCAGTACACAAGAAGCTGTCTAGGGAGGGAGGTTGTGAAATCTCCTTTGGGGCTTGACTATGCATCTGCTGGGGATTTTTCTGCTGTACAGAATATTAGGGCAGGGAGACTTAGATGGCACAATTTCTTTCACACACGCAGCAAACTATGTAACACTGCATATATCTCCACATACCTAATTTGCACAACTGTTCCTCCTTCCCCAGGAAAAGACTGCAACCTTGGCATATACGCACATGTACAGTAGGATCACAACTTGTGCTGATTTAACTTGTGCAACTGCAACCTGATGCGCCTGGTGGCTGGCCAGCTGATATCACACTAATATTAAATGTATGCAAGTCAGAGAGTTCCTCGCCTTGCTGACCGGGCTCAGGAAGATCTCCTGTGGGTTCTGGAGGCCTTCACAAAATCTTGGAAGCCCCTGCAAGATCTCGTGCAGGCTTTGGAAGGTAAAATGGCTTGTGCTGGGGTGGTTCCAGGGGATTGTTTTGAATATACACAACTTTAGCTTTACGTACTACCCCCTCAGAAAGTAAACCCTGAGCAAGACATGATCCTACTGTATGTGTATACCACCACTTTACACATGAAGTCAGAAATTGGCGCTGCTCCTCTTGTAACACTATAACACTGCTTTTCAACAGTGATGGTGGAAGGCACATTATAGACAGGGGTTCATCACCCCTCTGAAACAGGAATCCATCCTCCACTGGGATGCAAAGCATGTATAATCTTTTAACAGCTCAAATTGGGCTCATCTTCCTCAGTAGTTCAGTCCTCTGGAGTGTTTGGAGTTGTATCTGCTGACCTTGGTGACTGCAGAGCTAGAACAGCTAAAGAGGGGGGGAAAGAGCTGCAGTGTAGCACTCCTGCAGAAAAAGTGAGAGCTGCAATCCATGCCTCCACTTCTGGCAAAGCAAGTAAAGGCCTTAGAGGATCTCCTGCAAATCCAATCCAGCTCAGGGAGGCAAAACGTGCTTAAAATCTGTAAAAATGCTTCCTACAGTATAAGATTCAAGAGAAATGGACAACTGAAGTCCTTTGAACAAGGAGATGGCTGCCTCCAAAGAGATTTTAAAAATCAATATTATAAAAAATATAATGGAAATTGACTTGGAGGGGATAAAAATCATTATTCAGTTCAATTCAGATGTAACAGATGAACTCCTTATACCAAACACATCCCTGAACCATCTGTTTAAACAGTGTTTCATAGACATGTTGCATTTTCATGTTTTCACTATTTTTCAAATTAACACTGGGGTCACATATCAGTCTTACCTAAAGGGGATTATTTCTAGGCATGGGAGTCTCACTGGGAAGAAACACAGCTGGGGAGAAGCAGTTTCAGTGGAAGCATTCGGAAACTCCTTCCATCTCCCCATGTTGCCCTTTAAATTGTCCTCCCGTTCTCTGGCTTCATAGGAAGCCAACAGACATCCGAATTTAATATACAGGGCTCCCACTGCCACCATCAGATTTTTCCTCTTCTTTAAAACATTCAGCATATAATGCTATATTCACTGAGTTCAATGTTTCTTTCTTCCTTCCAAGCTGAAAAGAGTTACAAGTGCAGCCATAAAGAAATGAAAACATTGAGAAAGCAGTGTGTATGTAATGGGGCATAGCACAAGTCTGCTCACCTTCTCTGGTGGGCGGCGTTGTGGCAGGGCCTCAGTCCCTGCAATGATCTGGCTGGGGGTGGAGATTGATGGCCTCCTTGATGCTGTCTGGCCATGTTGCCAGTGCTAGGGCAGGGCCCTGACCAGGGGTGGCTCCACCATCCAATCAGTGCAGGCAGGAGGCATGGCCGCAGGTAATTTAAACTGCAGTGTGGCCAGAGACCATCCTCTCGCGCCTTTTGCCATGTAATGGGGCATAGCACAAAGTAACAACAGATCTATTCACCCCAAAACACACAAATTGTATGCAACCCCAAGTGGAACAGCTTGGAGCCCAGTTCCCCCCAACTTACCTGATTGTCCATTGTTGGGTAAACCCAAATTTACTCAACATCGAGATTGGTGTTGTTTGAGGGTAACATCATGTGGACTACACAAATTAAATGTGAAAGCAAACAGCTGCAAACACACAATAAACCTCAGTGTGGAAAAGCCCCATGTGTCTGATTAGAGTAGGTGTAGCTCAAAAAAGCTTGTCCCAAAATAAATGAATTAGTCTTGAAGGCACCATAAGACTCTTTTATGTTTCCCCTGCAACTAATATGACTACCTCTCTTGCAGTTAAAATCAATAGTACGTCCAAGTTTTCTAAGTATAGTTAGGACAGAGCCAGGGGTGCCAATTTGCCCCCCACATTAAGGGGGTGCAGTCATGTAATGCACCCACAAGACCTGTGGAGGGTGCTCTCCGCGCCTGCTTGTCCCAGCCACAGCCCAGGCGCCGGGGTATGGCTGGGACGAGTGAAGCAAAAATCGTCCACGCTTGTTCCAGCCATGTGGAGTCTGGGTTGCTGGGCAAAGGCTGGCGCTGGGACGTGCATGCAGCTGCGGCAGTGTGTGGTAGCAGCCCCCTCAATATTGGGGGGGCGCTACCCCCTGCCAAAAAGTATTGGCAGAGCTGAAGCCCCCTCCGCCCCCTATACCCAGCACCACTGGACAGAGCTGTTAAAATTGTATGGACATGACAGGCAAAATCTAATAGCAAGCATTATTTTGTCTCACTGTACCGTTCATGAACAATGTGAAGTCTGCTTTTAACAACAAACATTGTTATAGCTATAGAGAACTGATTTAAATAAAAGTTCTCCAGGAGTACAGTACTGCCTTCGCTTCTTTCCTTCTTTTTTGGTGCAGAAAACTTACATTGCCTGTAGTCTTTGGTTTATTATTTATCAATCTTTAATTAGCATAATCTTGCAGATATTGAAATAGAAGAAAAATACACAGTGGTGTACCTAACATTCTCTGTTTCTGTTTGTATGGCAAGCAGCTACACAAGCAGACCGAACTGTTTGCTGAACATTAATTTTTGATTTTAGCAAACGGGCAAGTTCACATGCCGACAAGTGAGCTTGCTTCTGAGCACAACTAATTATATAGTGGAAGAGCTCACCACAAGCACAAATCATAGAGTCAGCTGTGTAGATTCTTCTAATCTTCTCCACAGGACAAACAAATAATTTGCACCGATGCTGTAAAGATTTCATCCTATACCTGGCAAGAAGGGAAGAGTCACCCAGAATTAGGGTGGTATAGTGTGGTTAAGCGAAAGGAAAGTCCAATGCTGTAAAGAAAAATAGTGCATAGGAACCTGGAATGTAAGAACCATGAACCTTGGTAAGTTGGATGTGGTAAAAAATGAGATGGCAAGAATAAATATTGACATTCTGGGCATCAGTGAACTAAAATGGACAGGAATGGGCGAATTCAGTTCAGATGACCATCATATCTACTATCGTGGGCAAGAATCCCGTAAAAGAAATGGAGTGGCCCTCATAGTCAACAAAAGAGTGGCGAAAGCTGTACTGGGATGCAATCTCAAAAATGATAGAATGATCTCGATACGAATCCAAGGCAGACCTTTTAACATCACAGTAATCCAAGTTTATGCACCAACCACTGGTGCTGAAGAAACTGAAATTGACCAGTTCTATGAAGACTTACAACACCTTATAGAAATGACACCAAAGAAGGATGTTCTTCTCATTATAGGGGATTGGAATGCTAAAGTAGGGAGTCAAGAGATAAAAGGAACAACTGGCAAGTTTGGCCTTGGAGTTCAAAACGAAGCAGGGCAAAGGCTAATAGAGTTCTGCCAAGAGAACAAGCTGGTCATCACAAACACTCTTTTCCAACAACACAAGAGACGACTCTACACATGGGCATCACCAGATGGGCAGCATCGAAATCAGATTGATTATATTCTCTGCAGCCAAAGTTGGAGAAGCTCTATACAGTCAGCAACTAAAACCATCCCAATGAGAAGGAAATGCAAGAAAGCAAAGTGGCTGTCCAACGAGGCCTTACAAATAGCGGGGGAGAGAAGGCAAGCAAAATGCGAGGGGGAATCTCACAGGATTCTTGTGAGGACAGAATGGGAGCAAACCCTCATTTATGTTTTCCCAAGTTCCTTTAGGAGAGGGTGGGGCATAAATGCAAAGAATAAAATAAGTAAAAGGTAAGTTTAGTGTTGATGACTGTGCTTCAGGTCCACTCAACTGGTCCTTGGGGTGCTGCATAGAAAGGCCGACATCTTCCTTGCTCCCTAACAATTCTAAGTTTGGGCAGCAGCAGGGAACACTGATCTTCTGTCCCAAGGGAACCAAACATGCTCCTACTCTGCAATTGCAATTGCCATCCTAAGATCTGAGTCTATACGTTCTGGCACTACAACACCATTGTTTTTGCAAGCCAATTGCTACATTTCTATTAAAGAAGGAAAACAATATACAAATGTAAATTTTAATCAATATATGACTGAACAGTTTTTATTCTGCCAGTTTATTTATTAGGAGTTGCCGGAGAGAATGGTGAAATGAACAATCCAACGAGCAAGCAGTTTTAATGGTTCCTTACTTTCCCAGCATTGCTAGGTTAGAAAGAGTGAAATACAGTTTAACTCCCCGCCTCTTTTCTTCAGTGAACCATGCTTATACATGGCTACAAACTGCAAGCATAGTACTCATCCCGGTATTCTCTTGGTGCCAATGGGGAATTTCTTCCCCAAAGCAAATACTAGCTTTAGTAAAAGGATTGTCCTCAGGACTGAAGCAGAGGAGGAAAGCCTTAAATTCTCCCCTCCGCACCTGCTGGTGGAATTTGCATCTTTTAAAAACCTGCATTTTTGCTCAGCATTCATAAATAAATCAGAATTTGGCAGTAGCAGCCTATTTCAAACATCAGGCATGCAGTTCCAGAATCCTATGGAGTTATTTTGTTTACACAAAACACTGCAGAAGTGGGAATACCCCAACCTTTATAGTGTCAGAGATTTGCTGATTTATTGGCTGTTAGGAGAGCTGGACCGCCCATGAGGCAGGATGAGGGAGCCGCCTGAAGCAGCACCCCTTAAGGGGTGGCACACCCGTTCAACTGCCAAGGTGGAGGTGAAGGTGAAGGCATCTTCTACTGTAAGGAGCTAACCATATACATTTGAAACCTTTCCTACTTCCCCTTGCTATTTGTTGCCCCATTTTTAACCAATGGCTCATCCCTTCATCAGAACTTGGCTGTATCTTGCTCCTATGGAATGTTTCAATCTGCACTGTGCTGCTTCAGTCAAGGTTTTATTTAAAGGTTATTGATGACGTTATTCTGTAAAATGTAATATGGCATCCTCTCTTGCTCCTTGTTCTTCTGCTTACATGCAACATTGAGCTATGTGGGGTTTTAAAAGGGTCCCCCAGTCCCTGACATTACTATTCAAATGCTATGAAGCTGTTGCTGACTTCATTGCACCAGTGTTACAAAGTCACTGCTCTGTGCAAAGAAATGTCATTAACCAATTCACATGATTACACCGTTTAAGCCATTTTTTTTATCAGACAAGGAAAACAAGGTGAGAGTTCCCAGAGAAAGCTAGTGTGATGCTTAAAAATAAAAAACACACTTGCTTGCAATTTCATACTTGTTGTAGATGGTTTGAGCTTCCTACTTAGGATTAGTGTACTCTTTTGGGGTCATCTAGGGGTGCAGCTTGGCTTGTTAAAAGAAGGGGCCTTTGGGCTTCCTGTGGATAGAGCTATATAATAATGCAGTACGCTACTAGTCTTGCAACTTCCGTGGTAGCATCACACCCACACAGGCATTTCAACACCACCACTAAAATGCAGCACTCTTTTGCTGTGTGGGAGGTGACAGCTGTTTGACAGTAGTAGTTAAAGTAAACCAGAAGCCACTTAAAGTTGTTGTGAGAAACATCTATATACACTTGAAATTTCAAGATAGCTCTTTTCCCCCTTTGGGGAAATGAAGGGTGCAGGGAGGGCTAAATGGTACTTGGATTCGAGCCAGGTAATCACGGACTGGATTTTATGTCCCATCCAAGCAGCATACGTACCCACAGCGGTGCAGCACCCCACAACACGGTCACAGTGCTGCTTCTGTGCTAATTGAGAAGCCATCTGCTGCCCAGGTATCAGTTTCAGTTCCCAGAGCACCAAGAACTGCACAGATCCCTGACTTTACATAGCAGAAGAGAATTTTTAAAAAGAGTAAGACTTTTAGGACCAGCCCCAAAAACCATCTCCTGAAATAATGCCCTGAAAATCAAAAGGCACTGCTGTGCCATAAACGCTGGTCTGATTTTTTATGCGTATGTCACAGTAACTTTTAATCTGATTTAAATAACACCAACTTTAACCCAATTTTATGATTTAGAATGGATTTTTTTATATTTCCAAAAAGTTGTAAAAGTGGTTTAGAAGAAATAAAATTGCTTCCAAATAAATTACTTTTGTAAAATCCTATAAATCAATCTTAACATTGTGCACTAAGAGGCAGGCTTGTGCTTACAGTGCATTTTCCAACCTCCATTTCCACCAACAAAAAATAAATGATCCATACTAGAGACTGGGTGGATAATAGATCCAAGCCATGTGACTCAGTTCTCTGTAGTTATAACCTCTAGTTATAAGCTCCCTACTATGCTGAGGATTATCAGATAAAGACGTAAATTAATTGAGTACTCTCAGGTTCTGTGCCTCTGGTCTGGACTCATGAAAGGGCCAGCGTTGCTCCATGGTGATTTTTGCAATGATCCATTAGATTCTAGCAGAACTGGAGGACTTAACATACATTTCCAATTAGATGTAAAGGGTATGACTACACCATCTTCCTAGGAAATTAACCATTTACATTTCATGCTGAAACTGATTACCTATGAAAGCAGCATGACATCTTCCAGGTGCAAATCAAAGACTTTTTAAAATAAAATGATGGATGACTCATCTACTATCATATTTCCTTTAAACTTCAGAAACCCAAGACCAGAATATGCATTCGTAACCATTTCCATATTGCAGAACAGGAAAGAGATATCTGTGTGGTGATACAAGGCTTGGGTACCTTAAGACCTTTCCCTACCTACATTCTTCTGCCCTTACCAACAAGGACAAGGTCCATCAAGTCAACTCCAGCCTTCATGTACTCACTAGGCAAGGCCGTTACTCCATCAACTCTTTGGCAATCAAATAATTATCATCTGGATCTATCCCAGCAAGTTGCAAAGCATTCTGTCATTTCAGCTTGGTATCCAAACCAAATGCAACCAAATCCAGAGCAGCTCCTTCTTACCCAGGCTTGATGCTTTTGCGTTCAGAAACAAAACAAAATAAAAAATTACTTGCCCGTTGCTGTCACAGTGCTACTTTCCCAAGGACCCTCATCCTCTCACAGGCCAAGAAAACATGATCGCTTTGTTCCCCCCAGTCTCTTCCAAAACCAAATTTTGAAGGAGCAAGAGGGAAACTACATAAGATTCCTTTATGCATCTGTTTTCCTATAAGAATAGTTGCTAGTTTCCCCCATCAAACCAATCAAAACATGCACTGCCATTCATATCCTTATCAACTATATCCTTATCTATATTGAAACCAGCCACAGGAAATGCACTGCTTTTCAACACTGTGTTAAAAATTAAATTAGGAGCCCTACCTCCACCAGATGAGGTGTTGGGTTGAATCCACACATGTTGCAGACCTGCTGCTTACAGGATGTACAGGTATTATAGTTGGAGGGTTCACCGGAGCCCACGTTGATCTCTGCTTTACAGAGGGGGCACAAGACCCTTGCTTTCGGCACTTCCTTTGGCTTAATTACTTGTTCTGCTTTTGCTTGCTTTGCAGCCGGGACAGTTCCAGCCTTACCCTGCATTCCAGGTGTGGTGCCTGGGGCTTTAGGACCAGCTTCTTTGCTGGCATCGCTGAAGACAATTTTCGGAGGCACTTTGCCAGGGGACTGCTGACTTGGTGGGGTGGCCTCTGGCTGGACAGACATGAGTGTGCTTGCCTGGGTCAAGAGGGAAGCCCCAAATCCAAAGAGTTTACCAGTGAGGCCCTCTTGGGGCTGCTCTTGCGCCCCAGCACTGGGGGCAGGGGCCGAAGTCTTAGCTGGAGAGTCTCCCGCAGTCTTTCTCTGATCAGTGGACGAAGGCTTTGCTTGCTGATGCTGAGGGGAAGACCTCACCACTTCCTGAGGAGCAGCAGGTTTTGGCTGGGCTTGGCTGGGTGGTTCCCTCTGGGCTGAAGCGGGGGGTGGTTTGGGGGTCTCAGGCTGCATGACACCAGCACTTGGCCTGGGGCCTGGCTGCATAGTCCCTGGTTGTTTCTCTGGTCCTGGTGCCACATGGGGCAGTGGCTGTTTGGCTGGGGAATGGGAAGGGGAAAGTGCCGGGGAATGTAGCTGCTGCTGGCTTTTGGAACGGGGCGCAGTGGTCATGTCCATCCCCAAAGCTCTCTGCATCTGGCAATTTAAACATAACCACTCTTGCACCTAAAAGACAAAAACAAAGAAAAGCCCATAAGGATACATGCACAACTCGGTCATCAGACAGCTAGACTGGCAACATGAGAACACAGAACCTTTGTCCCTTGTTGAATGTTGCTTTTCTACCCAATGAACAAAACAGACTCAGTACATGTCTATGAACTCTTTCTCCAGAAAGATATTTTGCTACTCAATAAACATCAGGGGTCCATCTGTCAACTATTTCTTTTCTTTCAAGGCCTCCAGTGAAATCTCTGTCTCTAATACATCCAGCATAAATTTGTCTCATGACCTAGTTCATGTCTGATGAAGGCCTCGGCCTAAGCATCCGAGGAGAATGTGGGACTGAGGAGCATGTAAGTCCCCCAACATCTTCACAGCCATGCCACACTGTTTGTGTGAACATTTTAAAGCTGGTATGATTAGGCAAATGGCAGTGGCAACATAGCTGGCCTCCATCTGGTGTTATCAGTTCAAGCAGTGGCGAAGGAAGCCGCTCAGCCGCCTGGGGTGCACCGTCCATAGGGGCGAGGCTCACCGCGGGGCCTCCAGAGTCTGCCTGTCTCCTCCCCTCAGCTGCCCTACAGCTGTTGAGGAGGCAGTGGGCAAACCATTTGGGCAGCGCGGAGCCTGCGTGTGCCCAAGCCACCGCGTCTCTCCCAGGAGAGGGTCTGTGCGCACTGCAGACCCTGCGGTGAGTGCCGCCTGGCATTTTGTCACCCCCCTCATTATTGACACCCGGGGCAGACCACCCCTACTACACACCCCTTCCTCCGCCCCTGAGTTCAAGCATGAACACAGCCTAAGCGGGAGCACAGCAGCCCTGTGTGCTGCCAAGGAGGCCACCTACAAGTATGAGTGAGACTTAGTTTAGTGGCACTGTTCAGCTCAGTATTCTCCAATGCACTGGCTTATCTGGGAAAACTTGTTCAATGAATGGCCAACCCTGGCAGCAGCATGTGAAAATCATGTAGTACTATGTATACCCAGACAACATGACTTGCACACTGCTGCCAGGTTGGTCATTGACTGAAAAGATTAAGCTTTACTACATTCTACAACCTTTCAAAGCTCTGGAAAGCAAACACAGCAGCATCTCAGAGGCAAGATGGAAAGGTTCAGCCTTCCTCACCAGACATATATGGTTGACTGAAAGCAAGACACATTTTCACTCAATACATGTGAAACCCCTAGATACAAAATGAAAACTGTGACATGCCTTGGCTAAGTACTAACAAATGAAACATTCTCCCCATGAGAGAGATACCCAGTGACACAATAATATCTGAATCAAGTTAATTAAAGAGGCTTTATGGGAGCTGCAAATCTTTTGATTCTTTGAATCCCCAGGACACCATGTGACTGTACAAATATTAATATATAACACACTGTTGGATAATCACAGTTCATAAACTGGAGATTTTCTTAGGCAAGCAATTGCAGTCCTAAAAAGCAGCACAGTCAAGAAAGGTTTACAATAGAGGAAAATAATAGCTGAGAATTTCAGAGCAAGGCTGAGACAGTTAGGGCAGCAGCAATGCATATAGTTGCTCTTTTAACTCAAGAAGCCCAAAACATGTATTAAATCCCACCATTTTAATCCTGTCCTCCCAATCTCCCTGAACTCTTACTGCTTGCCAGCCCCCCTGGTCCCAAACTATTTCCAAACTGAGGATCCTCAGCCCATGATTAAGTACCAGTTCATCTTCTGGGGCTAAAGAGCTGGAGGAGTCACAGATTTGGGCCCTGGCAGTTCTAGAACTGTTGAAATGCTACTGCTGATACTAAGACTTCAAGGGGTGCAAGCGTGACGATCTTTGCAACTGATCACTCCGAAAGAAACGGAATCTACTTTTTCATTTAACCTTGGGAAACTTGCCCTTCTGGTTCTTTACCCACAGACCTAATGCTATGTGAATCAGAGCAGAATGCACAGCCATTTTAGTTTCAACATTTCATAGCTTTGAAAGGCTGTAAGCAGACTTTTCAAAAATGAGGTGAGGTAAAACCTTTCTCACCACTGAGAAAACAAACAAACCAATAAGGCAGTAGCAGAGTCAGGAACAAAAAAGACTGCCATTTTCATCCACCTGCCAGAGACACTTATTCGACAACACCAGTTTGAAAATGGATGAAGAGATACACAAAATAGCTTACAGTTACAGATATCCTTCACTTCCTATATAATTTTTCAAAATCAACTATTACAAAAATGCAGTACTGCATTAATAAGATGGTTCATCAGTAGTGAAAAGGCTGCTGCCCAGTAGGAGAGCAATGCTTTGTATGCACAATGGTCCTGAGTTCAATCTTCAGTTAAAGTATCAGATAGGAATGCTCAAAAACACAACCGCCAGAGACCCTGAAATGTTGTCTGTAAAAACAGACAACGTTATGCAATACGAACCAATGTCTCAGTGAAAAACAGCTTTGTATGTGCCAGTGAATTATGTGTGTAGAATGTATTAATTTTGCCTGCTTTCTGGGACAATTGCTTCTTGTGTTCACGGTTGCTTCTTGTGTTCCTTTTACACTGGTACAAAAATCACAACAATAAAAATAGGCTGCCTCAGGAAGGGAGAGAGAGAGAGAAGAAAAACTGGAGGAAATGCTTCATAATCAATCAAAACAGCCTCTGCCTTGATATATGCAAAAGGAGAAAGCTAAATTCCTGTGATTTTCAGTACTCAACCAACCACATCTGTGTGTCAAAAAGCATCTGCAAAGCAACTGGTAGCTATATACCAATCTGTGAAATAGCACACTTATCAAAGATGCTTCCAGTGCCGCTGACGCAGCATTTAGTAATTGCTTTACTTAGCAGGGGAGCTAAAAAGGCTGCACTAAGACAGCAGCACTAGGTGAGATTGAACTAGATGTTCCAGCTCAAAGTGTTGTCATCTCTGCAAGCAACACCCCACCCAACTGTACCTGACAACTGCCCAGTTTGTCTACATTTGAAAAGGAAGCTAGAGATGGATTGGAGAATTTGGTGCAGAAAAACTGGGGAGGAAAGGGGTAAGTACCCCTATTCACCTGCTGCATCTCCAGTCAAACTTTACTGATCACAAACTGACTAACAAGGCTGTATTAAATGCAACTATCTGTGATGTGTTGTTTACCTTGATAAGGCTTCCAGAAGAAAAAAAAATACTGGCCCCTCAACCCACCCCCTGCAAGCCTATTAACTTCATTCATTCTTCATTCTATTGATTTAGTATCTTAAAATGGCACAACTGCAATGAACACAATACAGACATCTTTTGCATGACTGGCAACTCACTCCTATAAATGTTTACTTGGAAGGATCATTGAGTTCAACAGGACTTACTGCCAGGTCAGTATGCATTAAGTCTGCAACCTAAACCAGTCTTTAAAACATAATCAAGGCTTTAGGTTTCTGTGCAACCCCATTTGTAGTCCAAAGATGAGAAACTGGGTGACTTTTGAAAAAATGCAGGAATTGTCCAATAAATTAAGTCACTATTTACAAAAAAAAAAAAAAAAAAAGTATCCACAGAAAATCATACCTACTAAGCAGTGTTCCCCCCCCCCCCCCGTTTTTTAAAAAAAAGTTTAGGGGTACTCTCAGTTTCCTACTCATACTGAAATACTGCCCCTTAATGAGGCCAAACTTAGATTCACAAAATGTTTAGGGGTAGGCGTACCCCTGCGTATCCCCAGGAAAAAAGCACTGCTACTAACCATGATATACAGTTGTATGTAAGAGGGTTCCATAACTCTGAAAGCAGAATTAAACCCATCCTAGTCCCAGTGATTTTAAAGGCCTGGCTTCCTGCTACAGCTTCCCCATCCTATAATCACCAACCAACAGAAATCAATTTTATAGGGGCTGAACTTTTACAGGGGGAACTTCCAGAAAACAGAGCTAATAAAGAATGCCCCCCCACTTGCACACGCATGCACACACACACACATTCAGAAACTAGACAGCACAACACCTCTGTTATCTGACAGCAGGTCTTCCAATCAAGACACTCAGCTGTCAATTATAACCGGCAAAACGTTCCTCCAGCAACCCAGCCCAAGGCAAAAGAACAACCCTTCCAGTTCATTAAGAAATACTTCTTGTGTGATTTGATGCCTCACTAGATCCCATTTAGATGTTCTTTGTCCTTTGGCTCCTGGAAAAGACCAAAAGGTCTGAGCACGTGCATGCGTACAGGTCTTTCTTCCCTGCTTTGCAAGCAAGAAATGTAGGAAAGTCTGCCCACAGTGAGTGTAGATGTTTTCTCTGCAGTTCTAGGCTTCTTTCCCTTTTCTGTCTTAAAAAAATTGCAGCCAACACAGCACACCTTCAACATCAGCCCTCTCAATCAAGGCAACAGCATTTAGGGTGCTTTTTGGTGCTGTGCTGAAAAGGGCCATGGGACAGGCACGTGAATAAACAAGAAGCCTCAGGGCCCTGGCTAGTCACTCTTTGTCTTTCTCAGAATTAAAATAGCAACTTGAGAGGGAGGAGGGTGGCCTGAAGGCAACAAGGATCACTGGTGCTCAAAATTGTTTTCATTCACTGGTACCTTATGCCTGAAGCAGAAGCAAACACATAAAGACATTGGATTTTTGTACAGGGGGGGGGGAGGGAGTTTAGCTGGAGGGTACAATACTGATGCTTTACACAATAGATATTATACTAGAAAGAGCAAACCGCTCTGAGTAAACAGACTTACATTTTATAACCTTAGCGCATGTCGGCATCAAGATATTCACACAAAACAGTGTTAGCCTGTGTGGGTCCACATATTTACACATCCCCCCCAAGCTGAAGGCCGCAACACAAGTCTCTTCAGGGCCTCCTTTTACAAACAATGCTGCTACTTCTAAGCGTACAGGCAAAAAGACTTCCAGCCTACTGCAGTGCAATGTACTGTACTGACAGAGACTGCTTTGCAGCTCCTTCCTGAAAACTGAATGCATCTTAGAATTTGAACTCATTGCCTCGTCATGGGCGCACTATTGTTTTCACCTTGCTGTACCACATAAAGCTGTATACATTAACATAGCTAATATCAGGCTACTGAGAGCTGGAGGCCAACCATTAACTGATTTTGTTAAAATTAAAATTAAATATTGCCCCTCAACAAAGAATCACAGGACAGTTTACAGTATAAAAACGCAAAAACACACAATGTAATAACAAACAAAACAATAGCCATCCCCCCATACAGATTATTATTAACATGAAAAGCACACATTGTAAAACACCTCTCAATTTTCATGGGCAAGCTAAAGGTTGTGGCTTGGGAGCAAACCAGAGGGAAAACCTAGCCTCAGTTCAACGTTGGGATCACGGTATCCCTTTAAAGGGATCCTGGGGGCAGTGCTTTGTCCTGATGTCCAAAAAGGGACTGATGGGCCATAGCTCCCCAAAATGGTGATCTTAAGGGTGGGGCCACCCTAATTTGATGTACATGATAGGGTGACCCTTAACCTTGTCAAGCATCTGTCAGCAATTGGGTTGGTCGATGTTAGGATACACACTCAATGCTGATGCCAAAACCTGCTAACAGCTGTAATCAATAAAGTTGTGGCCTGTAAAATCCCAATACTGTTGTCTTGGTGTGTGTTGCAACTAATATCATAACTGCCCCGTCCCACCCATATCTGCACTGGGCCTGGGCCAGCAAAACATGTCTAGGGCTGAAGCTTCCAGTTTACAGATTATCTCTTCCTCATGCTCGTTTACCATATAGAGTTCTTCCAGTTATAAATTCAGGGATAATTATTCCCTTAGAGAATTGTTTTCAGCTTTGAAATTTTGTTGGAAGGCTACAGGTAAAGTTCATAACATTGTCTATTGTCTATTTTTAATATTGCATTCTTATGTTGTTATGTACTCAGCAGTATCTTGGGAAGAGCCAATCTTGGCTGCCATCCAAACAACAGCTTCTGAGGAAGTACTGAAACAAAAATATATGCCAGAGATTTTAAACAAGATTATCTATACTACTGGATAACAACATTAACTGTATTTCTGCATGAAATTAGTACAGTAAATCTATGGATGCATGGGATGCACAGGCAAACTGTGTTATCCAGCATCCTGCTAAAAAAATCATTTTGTGCAAAATGTGCAAAAGAACCTCACAAGAATAATAAAAAATAGAGAGCAGGGAAGAGTTCTTTCTCTATAGGTTGCATTAAAATGTAAGTTTTTCTTTTGGCTATTAACTGAACTTTGGTCAGATCACACAGAGAGGCCCCTGATAACAACAAAAATCTGTTCACATGCGACTGAATTAGAAATCTCTCAAAGTTGCCCAAGCATACAAACAAGTTCCTATCTCCCAATGGATTTGTATTTGTAATTTGAATCAAACAGAGAAAGTAATTCACTATGTACTAAAATATCCCTCATATAATTGGTCAAGGGGACATACTTGAGAAATAACCTAGCTTAAATAACCTATTTTGATTAATAAATCATCTGCTTATTAGAAGATTTGTCAATAATTGTCAGTGCTGCATGCCTTAGCAGCAAGGAAATCTCAAGTGGAAGAAATGGAAAAGATCAGGGCAGTTAATGTAGGGGACTCCTAAGCAGATAAGAAATCTGTTTGGTTCAGTTTAAATTGAGATGTTATTGTTCTAGATCTCCCTCCCTTGTTCACACACGGTTATATTTTAGTATGTTTCCCCTATAATGTAATTTCTGTGATGAAACTTTTATAATGAACCTTTATCTACTTTTATCAACGGCTAGTATAATATGACTGATGAATGAATGACAGATTGCCGTGCATAATTTTTGCTCCCTGAAACATCCAAAATCTGGAGAAGTGAGTATTCTGACTGGGAGTTGTGTTCCAATCCACAAACAAATTTGGGAATGTCAGATCAAGCTGGTCACCTGCAAAAAGTGGAACAAACAAATTCCTTCTCCATCCCCAGCTGACACATCACCAAAAACTTCCGATGACCTGCTAGCAGTTTCATATATATATATATACGGAATAGCATGATGTAAAGAATAGAATCCTGTGGGTCCTCATAAGGCAGTGGTCCCACACCTACCTTCTGGAAACACCCAGTCAAAGCACAGTACTTCCTAACCCTAAACCAGTCAGAAATCCAAGGAGGATGTCATAGCCAATGGTATCAAAGGCCAGAAAAGCCAACAGGGATGCAGTCTCTTTGTCTGGCTCATGGCAGAGGTCTTCCACCAAAGTAAGGCTGCTTCGGTCCCAAGCTAGGCCTGAATCGGATTGGAAAAGATCTAAATAACGTATCATCAATATCATTAAATTTCTTTATTGCTTTCCAAATTGTTCAGGCCTATAAAGGCTGATTGTTAGGTTAGCTTTACCTAAGCAGAACTTGTGTTGACTTATAATAAATCTTATTTTAAGTAAGGTAAAAATCACAATGATGCAGGCATCCAAATCTGTATCACGACTAACAGGTGCTTTGTGTATACACTATACTTTTAAAGCAAATTTGAAACACATTTCCCCTCTCAAAGAATTATGAGCACTGTAATTTGTTAAAGGTTGCTGGGAATTGTAACTCTATGAGGGGTAAACTACAGCCCTCAGAATTCTTTGAGGTGGGAAATGTGCTTTGAAGGTATACTGTGCACGCAGCCATTCTTTATACACAATACAACCAAGCCGTACACCCGTCCCTCCCGAGATCGAAACCTACATATGCTTAAGTAACATGAGAACTGGGTCTAAAAAGATTATGTCAGGGGAAACCTATTAATTTGTGTACCAGCTGCCTCACTTGGGCAAGCTGCTTTAGTAAACCCAGGAGTGCCACCATTTTCAGTCTCCTGCAGAGCTTCTTAATGTACTCTGTGTGACATTTCCAAGGATTACAGCCAGCCACTCTGTAGTGGAAATTATTGCATCATATGGACAAACCACACAGCATCTTCTTGTTAAGAACGATTCCTCTCCCAATATGCACATGATAATATGCAAACCAAACTGCAAGGTGGACAAAGACATTGCCTACGTCTGCTACCTGTGTCTATCCTCATTCTCGCCCTCTTTAAAAAGGCTTCCCTCAGGTAATATATTTTATAAATCCTGATTCTTTCTGCAAGGTTGAATTATGTACAGTGACAAGAACTTCTGCTTTATCAGGACAGTGTTTCTAGTAGCTGCCTGGTAGTGACTATTAAATTGGAAGAGCTCTGTAGCTGACTATGATGCAGAGGCCAGAACCGTGACTGATGCAAGCAGTGTCTGCGCCACTCTGATAAGAACATTAGATGTTCCTGAATAATCTCGTCTTTGCTCAACATTAAAGCTGGTATGTTTACTGTTTCTGGCTTGTATGAGAGAGAGAGAGAGAGAGAGAGAGAGAGAGAGAGAGAGAGAGAGAGAATACTATTCATCATATCCATTAGAAGTGAAGGAATTGCCAAGAAACAGGGTAGGAGAACATTTCTTTCTACTATCCACTGTGCTTCTCTCTGCACATTTGCATTGTTGTGGCAGAAAGCCAATGGTAAATTACTTGTCAAACTAGAAGTTACTCATCCTAGTCTTAGGAGGTGAAGGGGTTCAAGCTTAATTTCTTTAATTTTGTTTATACAAGGAGGGAAACTTCAGCTTGGACTTACTTAAAATACCCGTTCCGTGACCCAAGGTTATGGACACACTCTAAAACCAGAAAGAGACATCCTTTGAAAATGCACCAGAAATTGGAAGAAAAAAGATGCACTACTATTAATTCCCCATAGCAGCAGCAAGGCACTAGGAGATTATGCCTCCTCAATGCAGCATTTCTAACTGAGATGCCTATAAAGGTTTTGTTTTCTGGAAGCACAGAGTGCAAGGACTTAAACAATCAATTTTATTAGATGACCCCGAGTTTTAGTCTTTTGACAGAGGGAGAAATCTGCTCCTAATCAACTTTATTCACACTGTCTTTTTCCCTCCCTAAACAGCCTCAACCAAACACATTAGCCTTTCATCAGAAACAAGGTGCTCTTTTTATGATGGGGCAGAGAGATCTGCACTCAGTATTTATTTATTTGTCATTTATTATTAAAGATTTATTCCGCTCTCTTCAAGTATCAGGGCATCTTATCATAAAATATTAAAAACAATATGAAGTAAATAATACATAAAATATGTTAAAAATAGCAAATCTATAAAAGCAACATAAAATATAATCCAAGCAAAAGAGATCGCCAGGAATATAAAAGGTCTTTGCCTGTGACAGAAAGACATCAGAGTGGGTGCCAGGTGATCTTCTGGGAGTATGTTCCAAAGCCAGGGCTCCACCACTGAAAAGACCCACTATCCAGTAGTGACCCACCAGAGCCCAAATGGCCAAGTACAGACAGACTCATGTGAAGATAGACAATCATTCACAGTATAGAGCCACTTCATGTATTTGTATTTGGGGAGACTCAGCCAGATGTGCAGGGTATAAATAATTTATTATTATTATTATTATTATTATTATTATTATTATTATTATTATTTTCAGAAGGGATAGGAGATTTAGAACTCTTGGGGGATGCAGTAGGGAGAAAAAGACCAATGAACAGAGCAAGGGCCATGCACACAGGGAAGACTCTACAAAGCACTTCAAATGCCACAGTTGCTCTGTTTCATCTGTCACTACAGTCTTATCCATTTACAACCTCTTGTTGCTGCACAAGAATTATCTGGTTAATGAAATTAGGAATGCGAACCGTGCCATCTTCATGCCTTAGCACTGCACTTGTCTGAGTTTTTACATTACATATATTGTTTTATTTAAGCCTTCTATGCACAAACAAAGACTAACAAGAGCAGTGAAAGAGTTGATTCAGCTTGCAAGTTCACCTCATATATGCCCACTTGACCACTTTGATCTGTGTAACTGGCACTGTTACAGATGCCACATAGTACTCATTCTATGCTTGTAAGAAACTGAAATTGATTTTGAGAGTGGCAGCACCCACACTTTGGAACTCTCTGCCTTTTGACATCCAGACCTTTGGAATGTTGGCATGTGTTTTAATCTGGATTTTAAGCTTATTGTGGATTTTAACTATTTTTTAATGTTTTAAATGATAATTTTATTTCTTTTTTGTAATAAACTTAAATGCAATACAATCAAGTGGTATCTAAATCTTGTGACATATGTAACATATATAAATAAATAAGATGAACACACTGGTTTCATATGGAAATTTGTAGTACAAACCTACATCCTTTAGGCCAGGGGTCAGAAAACTTTTTCAGCTGTGGGCCGGTCCAGCATCCCTCAGACCATGTGGTAGGCCACTTTTGGGGGGGAAATTAACAAATTCCTATGCCCCACAAATAACCCAGAGATGCATTTTAAATTAAAGGACACATTCTACTCATGTAAAAACACGCTGATTCCTAGACCGTTCGTGGGCCGGATTAAGAAGGCAGTTGGGCTGCATCCGGCCCCCAGGCCTTAGGTTGCCTACCCCTGCTTTAGGCTATTTTTGATTCAAAATAGTCACAGGACCTATAAAAGTGACATTTCAAAATCAAAGCTTAAAATTTCTTGTTTTTATAGTCCACTTAAAACAGCAGCTCCTTTGAAATAAAGGCAGATGTCTCAGACATGACTAGTGAATACAACTGGAAATGTCATCTGTTTTAGTCTAAGATGCCTAATATAATTCCCGATTTTCTGTTCTCTTATCGCTTTGCTCATTAACACAACTACTTCTGCTGGCTCAACATACTTAATCTCTGCCTGTTTTTTTGAAAGCTTGAAGAAAAACAGCTCAGTTTCGCAGACAAGAAGTAAGGAAAATAAATAGTTCTCTAGTTCTCTTAATACAATGCCAGAGATGCTTTTAAATCAGTCTAGTGCCCTGGACATGGAGGCACAAGGTAAGACAATTGCCTCTACCTGTAGAATGTATTAATATCTCATTCCTTCTTATTGAAAATACGCTGAGAGTAATAGCTTAACCGAGACTGAATAATGATTTTCAGTGAGAATTCTGGGGAACAAGCTACAGATACATACAACTGCATGTAACAATACTTCAGCAGCTTCTTCTTGTAATGAAAAGTGAATATGGAAAAGGTTTTTTCCCTTATATCCCAAGAAAAAAATATTTACAACGATCAGACTACTTCCTCCTTTCAGGTTGCTGGAACCAATTTGTCTTAATGAGCCATTAGACACCCTACCAGGCTTTGCCCCTCAAATGTTTTCAGCCAAGATGGGTCAGGGCTGGCACACAAGTGGTAGGCCATGTATCTCCACATAATGTGGAGTGGGGGAACAGATGCATTGCCTAACATTATTCTGCTGCCATTCCCCACTGTAGTTAATTTCCCCGCTATGGGGCTCCAGAATGCTGGAGTTTTGTATGTACATTTTCATGTAATGTGCCCTTTAGAGTATTTTCTTTCTTCCCCAGTGTTTTAAATGAAACATTTCAAGTTACAAACTGTCAAGATTTGCAAAAGCAAAACAAACAACTCACTGAAGAGTTACAGTATGTTGGGGGGAAACAAGGAACTTTATCCAGGATTTGAGAATATGTACTGCAAAGGGGACGCGGGTGGCGCTGTGGGTAAAAGCCTCAGCGCCTAGGGCTTGCCGATCGAAAGGTCGGCGGTTCGAATCCCCGCGGCGGGGTGCGCTCCCGTTGTTCGGCCCCAGCGCCTGCCAACCTAGCAGTTCGAAAGCACTCCCGGGTGCAAGTAGATAAATAGGGACCGCTTACTAGTGGGAAAGTAAACGGCGTTTCCGTGTGCGGCTCTGGCTTGCCAGAGCAGCGATGTCACGCTGGCCACGTGACCCGGAAGCGCTGGCCCCCGGCCTCTTGAGTGAGATGAGTACACAACCCTGGAGTCTGTCAAGACTGGCCCATACGGGCAGGGGTACCTTTACCTTTACCTTTTACTGCAAATGACATGCCCAAAATATAGTAAGCTTTCTTTGCATTTGTAGAGATCAAATTTCATTTCTTAGTATTTTAAGTTATATTGCAGTATGCATCTGGAGCTCGCTCTCTGTTTTTTTTTTTTTTTTTTTGCACCTCAGAACACTAGAAATACTGGATGGTGGATTTACAATGCAAGCAGCTATTTGCAGATCCAGGTATGTATATGGGTATGCCTTGCAGAAACTCTGATTCACACCATTCTACACCAATATACTTAGTTTGTAGATGCAATGACTAGAGTGTCTAAATGGTGAGCAGATATATATATCACTGGCTCACCTGTGAATCCGTCGCTATGGAGTCAGACTTAAAACAGCTGAACATATTGCGGTCTGTCGGTTAAAGCCACCTAGGTTTCAGTTTTCAAGTCACTAGAGCCAATGGTTGACATTAGGGGTTCTGCTGATACAAATATGAATTTGCTTTTAATTAGAAACAACTGAGATCATTTGAATGGCAGATATCACCAATGCATGCTTCAACAGTTGCCTAAAACTATGCATTTGGAATCTTGGCACATCTGGCTACCCTTGTTCAAGGCTCTTCCCGCTGTCCTTGGCAGAGCAGCAATTGCAAAGACGAAAGCATGCTGTTTTTAATACATCCAAAGTTGTTGCCTTTGCTACCTGCTGCTTTAATTACTTTTCACCCCCATGTTCCCTCTCCCACACAGAAAGCCACACGCCTACATCCTTTGAAGAAAGCGTAATGTTTCAATCTGAAACGCCCATACTGTTTATCATACCTCTTAAACGTTGCAGAACTCCTGCTTAGTCTTGCTCACTCCTTATATCGGAGGCAGAACATGTGGATGACACAATCTAAAGAGGACTGTCGGTAGAACTAATTGCCTTATTCGTTGTGAATAATGTATCCAACACATTTTTATTAGCACTTGCTTCATCTTTTTGTTTGGTTAAAACACTCCTTTCATTATTCTTCCCCACTCTGTAAATGAGAGGAGGGAACCAGAGCAGGAGAGGAAGGAGCAATTGGAACTGTTTGCACATAAAGCAACCTTAGATGTTATCAAAGGTTCTGAACAATTGTACACTGTGTTAGTGGGGATAACTTGTTATTTCTCTTTAACAGAATGACAGCAGAATCCTATACTTCTCTATTTAGAAATAAGTCATGCTCTGATGAAACTTACTGCCAAGTATCTGGGTGTATGGCATTGCAGTCAGAGAAATGAAGTTGAGAAATATGCCATTATGTAAAAGGCTTGTTAGCCTGCAGTTCCTTCTCAATAAAAGAGATGATGAAAATGAGGGGACAGAAAATAAATACCAAATTAGAGAAGACTTAAAAGAACAGGTATATTTAGAAGTCAGATACTGCAGCAGATATAAAAAGAAAGCCAGATGCTTATTTATTTCTTGAATAAAAGAGTAAGAAGATGAAAATGCAACAAGATGAAATCTCAATTAGCGGATATTGCCCTCTGGAATTCAACGCAGCATGGGAAAAGCTTTTAGGATAACTTACAAACCATTCACAAACATTTTCAGACTGGTTTATAGTTTATAATTACAGCACCGGTAAGGCAAACTATGTCTTACCAAGATGGTGTGAATGTGTGAGCTCTTGCAGAGGAGCTCACTTCAATGTTGCTCATCCTGACCATTTTTTACTGCCATGCTGATCTAAGCCAAGGTTTGGCTTAATGTGTTGTCCACACCCAGGCTCATGGTAGCCTCCTCATTACCTATGGGCAGCAGCCAAGAAAAAACTTTTAACAAAATGTTTGATAAAGGATGTAAAGAGGGTATAATCAATTTGATGAAGGGCATTATCAAGGTAAGCTTAGGCCATAAACCATGCTTTTTAAGGGGATAAAATTCTGCCTACATATATAACATTCTCCTTTGCTGCATCATGTCGGAGTAGGTCTGAATATAAACAAAAAATAATTACTGGCCAAAGGTCAAATCAAGAGGACAATAGTTTGGATCTACATTGCTCCTCCATTCACACAAGCAAAGGAGTGATTTCCACCAACCAACCCGCCTCTTATCTACAGCCCCACCCCATAACATCCTTTCCTGAGAGTTCCCTAACCCCCAGCAGCAGATTTCTGTGGAGTACAATGTGCTACAAAGCGAAGCGGGAGGCAGAAAAGCCATTTTGTAAAAGTGAATGCTATTCCATTTACAGAAGGAAAGAGATGTTCCAAACCCATATGAATGAATAAAGAGTTATACAACAGCACTTTCAGTTGCATAAAAACCTATCATCGCTGCAGTCAACTGCTATAAGACAGAGAAACACAAAAACCCGGCCTAACATCAAAGTTGATGTTTAATCCTTGAAACAAATTTTAACAAGCATGTTTCAGATTATTTTTATTATTATTTTAATCACACAAAAAGTGATCTGAAATCAATTTTATAAGAAATTCAGAAAAAAATATGCAACTATAGAAATATATGGTTAAAAAAGATCAGGTTCATTCATACTGTTGTTTAATGTGGGTAGCAAGCTTCCTAAATCTCCATTAATTCTCCATTGTCCATATGACATTCTCCCTCTGGACAATGGAGAATTAATGAAGGTACAGAAAGCTTACTATCCATATTAAACAACAGTATGGGTGGCACCCCTGTTTCTTCTGCTGTTGATGTGGTTTTTATGACTATGTGTGCTGCTTTTGGGTTTCTTCCCCAATTTTTTTGTACTTTCATTCTAAACCAGCTTACATTGATTTTATTATAGAAAAACAGGATATAAATGTTCAGATAAAATTTAAAAGCCCTCTTTATACTGAACCAAAAATGTCACTTTTTGTTCTCTTCCTTTTTTACATTCTGTGGCTGCATCTAACGCTGATGTTTCATTCACTAACTAGTATGGCTAGCTATAGAATCATAGAGTTGGAAGGGGCCCGGGGGTCATTAGTCCACCCCCCTGCAATGCAGGAATCTCAACTAAATCCTCCATGACAGGTGGCCATCCAACCTCTGCTTAAAAACCTCCAAGGAAGGACAGTCCTCCACCACTCAGAGGAGTCTGTTCCACTGTCAAACAGCTCTTACTGTCAGAATGCTCTTCCTGATATTTAGTCAGAATCTCCTTTCCTAGCCTCAACTGAACAGATATAAGAGTCAGCAGCATTCTTCTCAAAACTAAAACAATTAAGCCTGACATGATTCAAAAGTGATGCTACCATAGTTGGGAAAACAGATTCTACCTGGGTTCAGAATGAGCAATAGCTTGATTAATCAACTATCTAAGCACAGAGCAATGAAAGAAAATATGGTTCCTCTCATGCAAAGAAAAATTAAATGCCAAGTGGGTGTAAATACCTTGAAGATTGCACTTAATTTGTAGTTCCCTAAATTATCAACATTCCAAGTAGCAAAGTAATGTCAAAGGATGTTCATAACCTTGCTAACACTCCTAAGCAAATCCATGCTCAAGCATCATGATTAATTATCAGGCATTGGAGAACCTGGTAAACACAGCACTTAAAGCATGCACTTGTGGAACAATTTAAATCAACTCATCATACTTCCATGGATGTAAAAAAGTTTGCTAAACTGTGTTTAACACAGACTGGAATACAGAATCTGAGCTATTCAAACAAGCAGTGAATCAAGTTTGGGAAGGATCCCAATAATTTTCTAGTCCTATCAGCTGAAAAAGTAGAGGATGATTTCTCAAACCTCATCTCCTCTTCAAAGAGACTCCTATTTGCTTTAGACAGAGCTTCTCCCACCCACTCACCTACCCACCCACCCATGAAAACCACCAGTAAAACTCACTCCCATCTGAATTATTTCTTCCCTGGCAGAAATAATTTAAAACTTTATACCCCATGTTCTGGATTGGGGGCTCTACGCTGGCAACTTATGTTTTAAAACCCTGCATTTAGGGGCACCGTTGTCTGTTTGGCCATGAGATGCTTCTAGTTTGGCCTTTAGGTGGTTTCAAAAGTATCTAGGAAGCTTGTTCTTTCAATTAACCACCTAACTGAAGCAAAGTTGCCACAAAAAACTATGCCTCTAACCCTGTGGATTGTAGCAGTGGATAACAACTGTTCTTTATCATCTTTATGGTCACCTTTAAGGATCTGAAAATGGATTGTTATCAAGTAGTCATTTAACTGCCTTTTCTCACAGCCTAAATAGTCTTGATCCCTAAATGTTTCTAAATCTTTTCCACAGTGCCATTTTCTTTGGCTTGTTAGCATGCTTCTTAAATTGGACGTGTTAATCCAGTGTGGCCTAATTAATGCTAAATTTTACAATTACTCCTTGTTACTTCTGCAAACTCATTCCGCGAATGTATAAACTAACTCACATGAAAGGCTCGTACTTTATTTAGAATTATTTTCACCAGAAGACTGAAGATGAGGGGGCAAAGGAAATACAAATTATGGTATTAGAACCACACTAGAGCCTTTTTGGGGAGAAACAAAGTAGAATACAAAACTTCTGCACTCACGAATCTGGACCAACATGTGTATTTTTAAAAGTATATTATAATCAAAGACATCCAAACTGACTTTATAAAAGCATAACTGGGATCATCAAGCATAATGCATAAATGATTCAGAGAAGAAAAAATGTATTTTATATACTGCACTGGTTATTATGGTCCCATCAACACTACACATTTAAAGCACTGCTATACCACTTTGAAAAACCATGACCTCCCCCAAATAATCCTGGGAACTGTAGTTACTGTAGTTCAGAGAGTTGTTAGGAGATCCTTCTTCCCTTCACAGAGCTACAATTCCCAGAGTCCCCAAGGGAGACTCTGACCAAACTGCGGGTGGCAGTGGAAGACAGGAGTGCCTGGCGTGCTCTGGTCCATGGGGTCACGAAGAGTCGGACACGACTGAACGACTAAACAACAACAACAACCAAGGGAGAGAGATTGGTTGTTAAAACCACTATTGAGAACTGCAGCTTTCCAAAGGGAATAGGGGTCTTCTAATGATTCTCAGCACCCCCAACAAGCAGTGGTATGGTACTGCTTTAAACATATAGTGCAGATGATGCCTTAAGCAGATAAGCAAATGAAATCTATTGAGATATATGTTGAGGGAGGCGGGGGACTAATTCTGTAAATTAGCAACTTTGTTTTATCCACCTAAATGTTCACTGGAATCTAAAAAGCAAAAGAGCCTACAGATTATCTCCACTACAAAAAAAAAAGGCAACAATAATTCAAGCAGCAAAGCTTTCGTCCTGTCAGTCAATCAGAAAGCTAAAGGAATGATAGCACTACTAATGTTCAACAAATGACGTTTAAGGAAAAGAATTTCCTGAAAATAGCCTTCTGGCTTAACACCAAGTCATTCATTTGCAAAGGCGAGAATTATAAGAGGCACCCGAAGAAGATTTGCCCCAAATACATTATATAACAGAAACCACAGAAATATATTACTGTTCAGAAAATGATTTCTCCTTCATTGTTAGCCCTTGCATTCTGACCCTGGATATTAACAGTTAATATTCTTCCACCTTGTAAAGTGACAGAGTAGTAGGGTTGCCATGTGTCCTCTTTTTCCAGGACATGTCCTCTTTTTCTGGGGTAAAATATCTGTCCGGGTGGATTTTTTAAATTTGCCAAAATGTCTCTGGATATACTTTCTGGATGAGACATAGACATAACTGGTGGCTGAAGACTTGCTTTCATCTTCTCTTCTCATGCCCGCCCCCCCCCCCCAGCAATGTATCACAGCTTCTATAGCCTACATATAGAAGGGGTATTTAAAATGAGAGTCGTCATAGCACCCTCTTTTTTTGCTCTTCAAAGTATCGCAACTCTACAGGGTAGTAAACCAGAAGAGACCATTGTTAATAGATCGCCCGTCGGTGACTGTGTTTGTGTGCGCATGTGTGTGTGTGTGTGTGTGTGTGTGTAAAAATTGCATTCATAACAATATATTGTCTCTGGTTTGCCCTATAAATTACTTTGTGGCTTTAAAACTACAATACTGTAATAAACACATGTGCTGACATGATGTCAGTTCAACATCCCTACAGTGCTGATGCCTTTTTTGACATGTGGAGGTTTTTTTTGGAGGGGGGGTTATTGGGTTGTTGTTGTTTTTATTATTTTGTATTTTCTAGTTTTATTCTGTGAACTGCCCTGAGACCTGTGGGTAAAAGATGGTAAACAAACAAACAAACAAACAAACAAACAAACAGGTTTGAAGCATTTTACGATAAAGGCAGCTTAACATACTTATTTGCTTGTACAGTCAAAATATGGAATCAGAGGCCTGCTCAGTGTGGCTGCTCAAAACATCCTCTGTGGCATCAACACTTCACATGATAAACAATAATCAAGTCCTTCAAATTGGTCTCTTTCAAATTCACAAACATCATATTCCACAATTAGGATTACTTCCTTATCTAAAATAGTCACTCATATAGTTCACCAGCCTGGATTTGCTGGGTTGTTTTTTTTTGCTAATTTTCATTTAAATGGGTGAACCTGGGATTCTCCAGAGGTTGCTACAGCAACTCTCATCAGCCCCAGTGAGAAAGCCCAATGGTCAGAATCTGGAGGGCCAGAGATTTTTCACCCCTGATATAAATCCTCCTAAATGACAAAGAAAGGAAGCAGAAGTTTTCCAAGCTGATTTGTTTTGTGCCTTGCTAGAACAAAAAGTAAAATGGGCAAATTATGAAATATGCCGACAAATACCGTACTTTCCCATGTATAAAACTAGGTGTTTTTTTCTTTAAAAATAATGCCCCCAAAATGGGGGGGGGGGTGTCTTATACATGGGTAGTGCATAGGGTGAACGTTTGACTGATTGCTGCCGCGGCTGTTAGCCGCTATTGTGCATATTATTGGTTGCTGTGTCAATGGGTGCTGTTGATTTGCTGACACTGCGGCAATTAGGCAGGCAATTGGCAGCTTCTGCCGGCGAGGGGACAGACGGGAGGCGGATTTTACAAGACGTGCAGGTGAGCAACCCCCCTAAAACCCTCTGCAAAAAAAGCTCAACAACTCAGGGCTATCCTCCACAAAAAGAGCTTAACAACTCTGTGCCATTTCCCCACATTCTCTTAGAGTCCCCCAAAATAGGGGGCTTCTTATACATGGGGGGGGGGCGTCTTATAGACAGAAAAGTACGGTATGGCATTTGATTTATAGATCCTTTTGTGTATTCCCAACCTTTCCATACTGTTTAATACTATTCAGAAAAGTCAGTTTCATTTATCTAAATGGAAAAGCATAATGAACATTCATTGCAAAATATATTTCACATAAAGTACTCAGGCAAATATGCATTAACAAAATCGGGACATAATTCAAGCGCAGCTGCTGCACAAACTCCATTAATTTCAAACTCCATTGAAATAAATGGAGGTTGAGCAGTAACAGTGGTTAGGGTAATGCATCTTTAATTATATGTAAACAATTTTGAAATGAAAAAGGGCAGATAGCAAAACATTGCAACAAATAATTTATCCAGTTTAAATCACAAATGAAAGGCTGTGAGATGAAGGATAATGTATTATGTTATCTCCCTGCTTGAGAGATGCTCAAGTGAGTTAACATTATATAAGGAACTTGTATAACTAGAGAATCTTGTTAGCTGGGCTATCGTACTCATGTTCAGACCAGTGGGACGTGGGGGCGAACCATACTGAACTAGTTTAACGAAATGGCGTACTCCACCCTGCCTCGATCAACTTACCTCACATTCTCTGCCCACTCTATTATTCCTTGCACCTATTGAAGGATTCAAAGCAATGGAATGATTTGCTCTGTGGGCTTCACACAATAATATACAGTTGTACCTCGGGTTAAGTACTTAATTTGTTCCGGAGGTCCGTACTTAACCTGAAACTGTTCTTAACCTGAAGCACCACATTAGCTAATGGGGCCTCCTGCTGCTGCTGCGCCGCCGGAGCACGATTTCTGTTCTCATCCTGAAGCAAAGTTCTTAACCTGAAGTACTATTTCTGGGTTAGCGGAGTCTGTAACCTGAAGCGTATGTAACCCGAGGTACCACTGTATCAAGGAAATACACCAATGTTTGTGTGACTGCTCTTCATATATTTAGGTATTTTTTAATTAAATAGCAGCCACAGAGGCAATCAAGACAATGTGAAGGGTGGGTCCCTCCTTCCCCATGTCAAAGCCCACTACCCTAAAAAACCTGCTATTTGGCACAGGAGATGCTAGATTTGTTGGAAGTGCAGCAAAGGGGTTAACTACCCGCATGCTTTCTGCATCCCATAGTTTTAATACTTGTGGCCTCTCTCCTATCACACAATAGGAAAATAATAACATAAAAAGGATGATGCAGTTTATTTATATGCTGCTTTTCAATGCAAATGCCCGCCAAGCAGTGAGCAGCGCATTAACGTAGTACATGCAACAGAGTACAATAAAATACCATATATCAGTCAGTAAGCAAAACCATTTAATAACAAAAGCACCACATTGATTTAATAAATAATTATGATGATAAGAGTCAGAGGAGAACCTCCCCAGACTAGAAAATTAAAGGGCACTCTCACCAACCCTATATTCTATCCCACACATTTAGGTGCTAGAGACCTGAACAAAGAGAAAGACTTAATTGGTTTTAAAGTATAGAAGAGTAAGAAGTACCCCAGTTTAAGAGTACCCTAACTTAATCTTATCAAATTTAAGGGGTTAGAATTAAGGAACATGAATTACAATCATGTCATTCACATACTGTCTAGCTTGGCCCAAAGTCTGGTTATGCAACCCTGATGTATTTTTCATACAAATCAAAGGACTGGTGTCCAGGGAATGTGGCCAAGAACTATTTGGGAGCTGCTATAGTTGCTTAGCCTGTTTGCAAGCTGAAGACAAGTCTTTTGAGTGCCACATACCTAACAAGGAGAAAATCAAAGGTATTTCAGGGGAGGTTTGTCAACACAAGAGATTGTAACCAATTTTCCCCAGTACCAAATATTGCAGAATGAATGCTAGGAAAATGTGATATTACTGCAGCAGAAGAGATAACCTCAGAAAGGATCTATGGATCCCTCACCATGAATAAGTAACAACTCCAGATTTATTTCACAATAAAGCATAATTTAAAACCACTCTCTAAAAATGTCACATCAGAGGACCAAATCAACCATAACATAACAACCATAACATCTGAGCTCTTCAGATGCTTAGTTTTATTCCCTATTCTACTCAACAGCCAGTGGAAAGATTCTCTTCTGTTGCTCCTGAATTTCACAACCATCAAGCCTCAAAGCTATCTGAGCCCCATTCACACACAAAAATCTGAGTATATCAGGCTTCATGCAAGTGTTAGCAATCTTTAGCTAGTAACAAGCCTGTTGAGTGAAGCAAAACTGTATCACATTTTCTCCCTTCCCTTTCATACTTTCACTCTTTCTTTTATTCTTATTGCAAAAGGTACAAAAAGATTCACCGTAAGAAAACTTAAAAAGAGATTCAAGAAGAGTATCAGATGAAGGAGCTAAAATGTTTTGGTTGACAGAATTCATTTAGAAAAGTTAGTTGCAGTTTAGCCAGGTGTATACAACCAAGCTCTAAACAAAACTGCATATGCCCCTATTTGATGACATTACTACAAACACTATAGTTCCCCAGTCCTCTAAACCATTCTCATCCCACCTTCATCACATACACACATCACTCAGTGTTTCAGATCTCAATAACTAGGTTGAATTCCAGACTCCCCTTTTCATATCACACAGTGCAAGGAGGCCCTCACCTGAGTTATGACATACTAACAGAAATCAAGTAATGATGCCCCATAACTTGATCAAAATGTTCAGTTTATGTATTACCTCAGTCAGGTGAGGGTTGGGGTTGAATCCACATTGGTTGCAGACCTTGTTGTGACACTGTGTACAGGTGTTGAAGTTTGGCTGGTTGGGAGAGGAGGTGAGTTCTGTTGTCTTGCATATAGGACAGAGTGTGCTGCTAGGAAGGGGTGCAATTTGTGGGACAGAATAAGGTGAGGTAGGGGTGCTGCCTCGATCCGGTGACACAGACGGTGAACGCCCTGTTCTCTGGCTCCTGCTGTCCACTTGGAGTGTCCTCCTTGGCCCATCAGCCTGTTGGGGGGTCTGCCCATGGCTCCTCATCTCTCTTGTGCTTTCGCTGGTCTGAGCAGCCGGTTTGGGGGATGGGGAAGCTGCTCTCTGTCCAAAGGAGGGGTCCGATTGATCTGGTCTTCTTGGTGTGCTGAAACACATTAAATGCAGATGTCAACCAGGTTGCAGAGAATTGAGGTAAGATAATAGGCAAAACTGCCTTGACTATTTCCTCAGGATATACTTTGAAATGCATTTGAGAATCTCTGAGATTCAAAGTTAAGGGCAAGAAAATAAGTGTAAATAGATGTTTAGAGAAAATGATTGCCATCTTTACCTCCACCAATTTCTTAGAACCACAAGACATGGATATTTCTTCAAGATGCAATCCAACAAGTTGTAAATACAAGATTCAATTGTATTTAAAGTCAAAACAGCTAAAAACGTGTCCTTTCTTTCCCCCAAAGGCTATAATCTGAAAGGGGTGGGGCGATAGGTCAAGGGAGCAGTACGTATGGACTTGGAGGATGAGGCATACATTTTTATACAAATAAAAATAAACAAAAATTAGAACCAACAGAAATCAGGCATACTCAGTTCCAACTGGATATATTCCCACTACTGGAGAAGGCTGTGTGGTCATTTGCAATACCACTCTCAAGTCTTCATGCAAGCAAAGGAACTCATAGCCAGCTAGAAGAAACAAATCCCATCCACTTATGCTGTTTCTATGATAGAGGATAGGTAGATAATTCAACTGCTACATGGCATTATAAAAAACAGTTTTTCTATTTTGCCAAAAATGGAAAGGCGTTTAAAATAGACTTCAAGAGCTGCTGCTTGTTCTCTATTCTAACTTAAAAATAGGTCAGCCGACTGCAAGAACATCTCTTCTTTAGCACACAAGCATGTATATATATTGTCATTCATTCCGGCTTCCCTTATTAAGGAATATTCCAAACCAGAATATCTAAATTCACCCATCCTCTTCCCAGTTTCTAGGGCAGGATCAAACATAGTCCTGGTCTTTCGGGAATTTAACCTTCTGAGGTTCACCAGGATATTATATTGCAATTTCATATTCTCTCATGTCTGAGTAATATTTATAAACTCCCTATCATACACTGACAGAAAACTCTGCACTATTCATTCAGTGCTCAGCCCTGTAGATCAAATGTGTTGGCTTTGTCCCAAATACTTTTTTGAATTCCTGTGTAACCAGAACTACATCAAAAACAGAAATAAATAATGTAGTAATATGTGTGTGCCAAACAATATTTTGTTGTGACTGGTTTTGAACATACTTTCCATAATCCCATCATAAGAGTGTGATGGCCACAAGGGAAGGTGACTCTCTTAGCTGAAACACATTTACCCATCCTCAGGCTCAATCATTCTTTCATTTAAATATACTTTGAATTTTGATACAGCTCAAGTTGCATCTGAGTCACCTGCCGTTTCCCTCTAGTCAGCTCCCCATTGCACTGGTAGCATCTGAGTATGGTTTGACAAGATAATGTGGGTGTTTCCCATGTAAGCATTAGTGGTTTTGATCAAGAGGAAGCAGGACAGGAGCGATGGGTTATCTGGACAATTCATATGCTGCCCAAATGATACGTGAACCAACTACAGGAACATCAGCCACCATTGCAACTGTAACGTTTGAATCAGGCTTGATCGTCTCTGAGTCAAGTTAATATCGAGCCAATCCCAAATGTAATGTATCCAGTGACTTATGCCTGGGTGCTCTCTCTTATCCATGGCTAGAGGACAAGGAAGGAAAGGAGCAAAACCACATGGCTTCTCAGCATATTTGAAGATACCTACAGAGAAATCAAAATAAAACCTTGCAAAAACACCATTTGTACAGGGAGTTGCCACTGCCTATGGATTCCTGCCAGGCATACTTATGGTAAAACAAGCTACTGTCCATGTTGCATGTTCCTGCAGTATAACTTGTTTTTCTGTAGGGAAGCTATTATCAGCGTAGGAATATCAACTTATCCAACCCACAGATATGCAGTGGTTTGTGTCCAAAGGCACAAATATATTATTTGCTCCTAGCATAGATTTGGCATTGACAAGGCCAAAGTCTTCATGAATGTTTAATAAGCACTATAAATCTTTAGAATACATCAATGACACTGTTTCATACTGTTCAAGTAGATTGCTTTAATGCATGCATGCTGTTCCGACCATACAATTCCTTGTGACTCTCACAGCAGAACTACACATTGTAAGAAACATAAGAAAAGGCAGCCCCATGTCTTCCCCGATAATCTGAAGGATCGTTCACAAAGTCTTCTGAGTGATAGTGGCTGGCAGGGAGGCAGAGCAGCAGCACACTGCCACCCTCACAGCAGCAGCGTCACTGCCACTTACCAGAAAGGCTCAGTGGTGGGGTAGAGGCAGAGGGCCTTTTGGGCAGTGGCACCTGCCTTATGGAACTTCCTCCCAGCAGATGTCAAACATACAGCTATGTGATTTTTAAAAGACATCTGAAGGCAGCCCTATTCAGGGAAGTTTTTAGTGTGTGATGCTGTGTTGTGCTTTTACTACTTTTTGTTGGACACTGCCCAAAGTGGCTGGGGCAACCCAGTAAGATATATAAATAAACTAATACTAATAATAATTAGGAACTGTTAATGAAAATGACAAATTATCTTTTTAAATTGTTTGTGTGGTGTATGTGTGCGCTTGTGCAAAAGATGTTAGAACATATGATAACCCTCTGTTTTATTATGTTGTAAAATGGTTTCTCATAATGGAAAACACTTTCATTGCTTTTGCTCCTCTTCATGTAAGCATAAAGCAATATGAAGAAATGTTTCCTGTCTGGAGGTAGTTAGCCGTCATTTTCAAATGACTATTAATTAAACCAGTACATATCTGAAGTCAGCTCAATACTTTATCCATTCCAAATCTATTCAATATATATTTGTTTAGTTGACCAAACCGGTCTGATGGTAGAACTATATTCTTAGACACAGAGCTGCCACTTAACATGGAAGCCCTGGGTCATGTTATTCCCCTGCATGTTGTAAGGATGTAAGACCTATCTGTTCCAGCACTCTGTTCCCATGGTGGCCCACCAGCAGGACATGAAGGCAATAATAATAATAATAATAATAATAATAATAATAATAATAATAATCTATTATTTGTACCCCACAACATCTGGCTGGGTTTCCCCAGCCACTCTAAGCAGCTTCCAACAAAGATTAAAAATACATTAAAATTTCACACATTAAAAACTTCCCTAAACAGGGCTGTCTTCAGATGTCTTCTAAATATCAGGTAGTTGTTTATCTTTTTGACATCTGGCGGGAGGGCGTTTCACAGGGCGGGCGCCACTACCTAGAAGGCCCTCTGCCTGGTTCCCTGTAGCTTTGCTTCTCGCAGTGAGGGAACCACCAGAAGGCCCTCGGCGCTGGACCTCAGTGTCTGGATTGAACAATGGGGGTGGAGATGCTCCTTCAGGTATACTGGGCCGAGGCCATTTAGGGCTTTAAAGGTCAGCATCAACACTTTGAATTGTGCTTGGAAACGTACTGACTGCGATCCCCAGCCACTGATATTCAGAGACATATTGTCTCTGATACTGAAGATAGTATACAGGCATTATGACCAGCAACAGCCTTATCCTCCATAAATGTGTCTAAACCAACTCTCCAAGTTGATGGCTATTGTTTAATTTTGTGATAGAAAATTCCATGGTTTTAACGATGCAAGTCAAGAAGTACTTTCAGCTTAATTGGATCGCCTGTTTCTAGCATTTTGACAGAGGGAGAAAAGCTTCTCTCTAGCCACTTTCAAAGTGAATCTATCACAGCTCAGAACATATTCATTATAACACTTGTAGCAGGCGCCATTTTAAGGCACTATTTTTGCTATTTTAATTGATCCTTAATTATCACTAAAATATTTTTAAGTCTATAAGAGAGGAACAGCACTATAATTGCATAATGCTACAATATTATTGTAGTATAGTTATAGAACTACTGGGTTATGTTGCTTTAGAACTATATCTCTTTCATTAAAAAAAAACTTGATAAAGTGTAATAAATCACTTGCCTTAGACAAGAATTTCAGTTTGCCTAATAGAAGGGCTGGTCCTGAATAATGGAGGATTTTAATGAGAAGTGTCTATACAGACTTGTGCTTCTAAACCCGTTCAAAAAGCAATTTAACAAGTACAGAATTTAACAAGTACTGTACTTTCCTACATTCCACTTTCCAAATCAAAACCCTGCCCTTTTTAAAAGACAGAAGAGGAGCTCCAAAGGCATCTATACTTGTGGAGACCACCCTATTGTTCTGTTCTTCTAGAAAAAGTCAGGCTTTCTGGGGTCTGAGTAAAGACAGAAGAACGAGGGGGGCAATAGAAGATGTAAGTGGTTGGGAGATGGCATCATGTGCATGTCCATAAAAATGTGTGAAAAAACATGACCCTGCATACTACAACCAATATGATCTGGGGGCTGGCATAACTTTTATGTGAGGAAACATTTTAGCTCTGAAAAATGTCCTTCCCCAAAGGGAAGGACATGATAGAAGTATATGAAATTACTGGTATGATTAAAGTAATATGCTTTATTATCAAAAGCACATTAACATTCAAATCTGAACAAAAAATGCAACATAAATTAATGAACTCAAAATAAAACATTGTCCATCACTTGGAAGAAATTCAAAGTTACAATTTATGTATGTTTACTCTACTAAATTCAAGGAGGGATTGTGTACTGAATTGCACTTTAAAATAATAATTTTTGAAAACATGTTTCCCTCTAGCCATTTAAGAGTCACACAGGTAGTAGGGGAACACTTCCATACTCCACCTTAAATATTAATGCTTCCTCCAGTTTGGCCTATCTAACCTTATATATTTTAGATATTCAATTGGAATTTGGATTAAATTATGTTCTTATTATCAGTGTTCATGCAACCACTGCATGGTTCTAATACACTGTAGAGAAGCACTTTAAAGTCTTGATTACTTATCTTCAGTTTGCCAACTATCATTAAGAAGGTAATGTAGTGCTTCTTCTCAACAAGGGTATTGTTCAGATTTAATTATATCACACCAGCTACTATAGATCCCCCACACTTAATTCAAGAGTGCGCCAAAACTGCATTTCCATAAGCATTTCAGTATTGGCATAAACTGTGAATTGGCACGAACTGTATTATCTCAAGGGGTTACACTGATTTAAAATCAGTTTTATTATATTAAAATGGGGAAATGTTTTGTGTGGAAACCAAGTTTCAAAGGGACCTCATCACACCCAGATGTTCTGAACACAGCAGAGCATGAAAGGGAAGCAAAATGGGACAACAGCTCTGAGGGGAAGCTCTCTGAAGACTGCCCAGAAGTAATAGTTGCAATATAAGCCAGAAGTGGCAAGGGCAACGAAGATGAGCTTCATGGGAATGCTCTAGTAGGAAGGTATGGCTCAAAGCAGGGGATAAAAGAGCACAAGAGGATTGCAAAAGAGGAACTCTGTTCTTCCATAAGCCAACTTTTAGGACTCAATATATTGGGGTGTCAGCAAAGTTCTCTGACCTCTGGCTCAAAAATAAACCTCTGAGGCCTTGTTAAAACAAACAAACACCTCAAAGGAGAGGCAAACTTTACTACCCTAGACATTATCATCCGGCTAGGATTAAAATCCAAGCGGAAGAAGAGATTCACGCACATCTCTGCCAGTCCTTGTGATCCCTGGAAGCCCTCCCAGCTGGCCTCCACTCTCCCAAATGCACTCCTTCTTCCATCTGCTGCATTCACCTTTCAAGCAGTGATAGGAGCAGGGCGATACTGCATGGGGCGCGGAGACTATTTCCCTCCTTTTATGCTGCTCCACTGCAACAGCAAAGGCCCATGGGAGAACTACATCTCCCATGATCCCCTGGGATTTGGCACCAGCACACTGCTACCCACCATGTTAGAGCAACAGAAAAGGGAGGAAACTGACTCCTCTCCCCAGGCACGCCACCACTGCTGCTATTGCAGTAGGTTAGTGAGTGGTTTGGGAGGATTGATGGAGAGATGTTTGAGGACTACAAGGGCATTCTTCCATGCCCTTAGAAGACTCGGAGAAATTATGTGAGAGCTTCCAAATGTATTCTGAAGATTTTGGATAATGCACAAGGTAATTCAAAGTGAGCTTGCAAGAGATCTAGTGGAGCTCACCAGACATACTGAGGTCAATAGGACAAGCCTGGACACTTCAAAGAATTTGGGGAAATAAACATGACATATTTCAAAATTACTTCATCACATTTCTAGGAATCATCATCATTGATAACTTATTATCAAGAGTGCTTACCATGAACTAAGCACTTTACGAGGAACATAAATTCACAACAATCCAACCCGGCAGGATTACTATCTAATAACAAGGTTTAAAAATATTTCAAACTCTTAAAGCACCAATATTAAGTTTCTAGGTGCCTGGATGATTAGGTATCTGGGATTTCTTCCAGCCTTAATTATATGTATCTAGTCATAGGCATAAAAATATGCACAAAAAAATATGGAAGCAGAAATAGGAAAGAATATATTAGTTAATTACTAATCACTTGATTTCAAGACTGGCTACACAACAAAATAAGTGTTAAGCAAAGGGTGTACTAATCTATACGGCAGCACAGTGTCACAACCCATAACATTTCAACAGCATAGCAGGAAACGTGCTCTGGAACTTTAAACAAATTTGCCTGTGAAAATGTTTGGGACTGAGATTTAAATAATTCAGGCTGCAATGCTGCACTCACTTACCTGGAAGTAATTTCCATTGAACTCATTTGGACTTACTTCTGGTCGACACATATAGAATTGTGCTGTCAAGACCTTAAAAATCAACATAAAACTGAATTCACTGAAGTATAAGGAGAACACCAAACTAGGTTTTCCCGATGATAGTAGAGACTGTCCTAGAAGACTGAGGAACTAATTAAAATTAATGCAACTTAAGCCTACAGCTTACTGGAGTTACATGGCTGCAACTGAAAACAGCAGCCCTGCATCTCTACCTCCTCTCATAATTTGTCAAACAAAAACACAGGATGTGATGCCATGGCTCCCTAGGTTTCCCCATCTCCACTCTACTCTACTGGCTGCTGCTTGCAAAACACTCCTTGTCCACAAACGTGCTCACATTTTGATAAGCATATGAGCAATGCTTGACAGAGCACTTGTGATTCCTATCCCAGCTCAAAATGAAATATGGTTGTCTTTGGTCCAGTGCTGGCTTCTGAAGAAACTTCGACACATCAAGCAGTCTCCTTTTCAAAGCACCTCCATGTGAGAAGAGAGGGGTCAGACTACATAGGAAGCTGCCTTATAAAAAGTAAGACCAGTGGCCCATCTAACTTAGTCTTACACTTACTGGCAGCAGTTTTACTCCAGAATTTTGAACAGGATCTTATTCAACCTTCCCTGGAGATGCCAGAAACTGAAGCTTGGCCATTGATAGCAGCTCAGCCTGGATAGATCAGTTTGTTAGAGTGTGGACCTTCTGCATGAAAAACAAGCGCTTTGCTGCTAAGCTACTGTAGTACCAAAACTTCTGGATCATTAGTCATGCCAGCTGGTTTGTTTACTCCAAACTACTCCCCTGACCTGCTGGGCAGAGAGAAGGAGGAGACACAAAGTTGCAATTTTTTTGTAGTATCCATGCATTTCCAGTTATATGTCCAAAATTACTTGGACATAAAGATCATCAAATAATATATTCCCCCTTTTCAGGTAGTTCCTAAAGGCACAGTCTTGAAACGTGCTGATTCACAAGTAAATATAGCATTTATAGTAATTTACGGCGTAGGCTGGTATACTTAACTACATATTATTTATTAAATCTATAACAATATTCTACTCTCTTAGGAAATAATACACAACACATCTAATAAATAGCTTAACTCTTTGCATACGATTTACATCAAGCAGCATTAAGGCATTTGTTTGAAATCAGTTTCAAGAAAGTGTGGGTTTCCTCCTCTCGAACATAATTTCTGTTTACCTTCCATGCAAGAACCCTTACAGAAGCATTTACCGTACTTGCAGGTCAAATGCCCAGCCATTGCTAGTTATCACTGGGTGGATCATTATTTTTCCATAAAATTGGAAGCTAGCCTTCATAGTTCTAATCCTGCTGAAATTATGGACAACCAGACAGGTGAATACAAATACTGCATCCAAAGATATATCCAGACAATCCAAATAGTATTGCAATGCAAGGGTGATTGCATATCCAGATGTACATCCCCAGCAGCAATGTGTGGAAAAGGCTGCTTGTATGTGCTGATAACTCCTGATGGATTGAAGCACATGTTTGTTGTTTGATTGGTATAAATATTCATCAACTGAAAACGGGGGAAATTGCAGCATTTAAATAGTTAGAGGGCATAAAATGGGAATGAAAAAACATTTCGGTGGGCTGAGTGACTGGTCCTGGCAAGATACAATTTGGCATCTTCTTAAGCTAGGAGACAGGTCCCAACAGATCTGAAGTTCTGCCAGTCCCTGGCTCACAGCATCAAACTAATTTTCTATTGTGTCATATTTCTAATGCTTATTTCGCAAGGAGGCAAATATTTTACCCATGCTTCATTGTTTACAGAGGACAGTAATATTTAACTCAACGTATATGATACTGAGTCACATGCCAGGTTTAAAAAAAAAAATCAGAAGAGATGCATATTATTATTAGTATTTTAAAAATCAAATAAAACCTTCCCCTCCTTTTTTTAAAACCAAGAGCATGATTCATCCTGTCCCATCACCAGAACCCTCAAGAGCTGTTTATGGGTACTTCAGTGTAAAACATGGAAGGGCCTCATATTCACACCATCTCAGTGCGCATCGAAGGAAAAGTCAGCTTTTTTTTGGGGGGGGGGGAGGACTTATGGATTGCTCTCATACAACCACAAGAGCAAACTTGGTGGTGGTGTTTGTGTTCTCTCCCCACCACACATACAGAAAGGCTAACAAAAAGCAAATGTCAATTTATCAAAAACCAAAATCAACTTAAACAGACCATGGTGAGGAAAATAGTACAATAGTATAAGTAACGAGCTGCTGAAATATCTAATGAAGGATGAACTTAGGAAATGCCTAAAAGAATAAAGAACAATTAATAAACCCAGGACAAAACAAAGTATATCAGATTAATTTCACTATTTTATCCATACTCCAGAAGCCTGTTTTCTTCAGCAAAGTAAGGTGAAGTTCTTGAAACTATGTGTCATGGAAATTAATGAACAAAGAAAACTGCAATGATTAATCTTTTTTAAACTTTAAGTGTATTTGATATATACTGTCACGCACAAAATGGAGACCAAAGGAATAAGTAGAATTCCTTTAAAACAGATACATGAACACTTAAAATTCTTAACAAAGGAATTATTAATATTGCAGCCAATTAAGAGTGAAGTTTCCTATCAATTATTAATAAAGAGTCAAAGACATATTACAAACACAGGTGAAGTACTCGCTGAGTTTTGGACGAATGCCCAAGTTCTTTTCCACTAACTCCTAAGGTGGCTCTTGAAGTCAATAAATGAACCATTTGAGCCTTCCAAAATGAACTGTGTTTAAGGGAAGATGGTAAGCTGGCAAAACTCTTTCTTGTTCTGCAAGAACTGGTACTGCCCTGAGAGAGAGAGTAAAGTGACAAGACTTTGGGCAGTATGCAGTTATTTTAACAGTGCAATCATATCATACGTTATGTCCACTGGAAGAGAATTGGGTTGCTCCTAAGCCCCTTTGTGCAGAAGGTAAGCAAGCCTAGTCAATTCATGCTGGCTGGCATTGCACTATGGCTGTGCCAGGGTTATCTCATGCTAATGTAGCTGCTGTGAGGTCATGACAGTGTCAGCAGAAGGTGCAATGATATACAGAGTTGGGAGGCATGGCAGAGAGGAGTGAAGCTAAGGAGGTGTACACATTACCACTTACTCTGCATCCAGTGCACTCCCACTTCTACTTTTTCAAGCTGCGTACACACAATGCTAGTCAGATTGATCCTGTAATTTCTTGAGAAATACTGTTGCTTGGTGTGTGTGTGTGTGTATGTTTTCTTAAACCAGTTTCAATCCAATTAGAAAACTTAAGTTGCATTCACTTCATATTTAAACCAGATGTGTACATTTGAGGCAGCTGCCATGGATGCACAGATGAGTATGAGTGCGCGTGTGTTTCTGGGTGGTTTCGGGGTTCAGGAAACCAAACAGTTCATGCATGCTGACCCTTTCTGATGTGGTTACAACACTGTGCAAATGTGACTGGAAATTCATTGGGGATTAATGACCTTGCTGTGATTGAAACTGCTAAGGTGAGCTTAGGTGTAGTCTGAGAGTCCTATGTTTGCTTAGAGGTTACTTTTGCCCTGTTGCCAGTGTAACATGCTAGCCAAGGCACATGACACAACACAAACAGAATGCAATCTCTCCAAATAGTTATATTTGCCAAGGAGCTAGTGGGGGGTGGAGCTGTGGAATAGAAGAGCATCTACATCACTTCCCAAAGTCTACATCACTTTATCAGCCACTTCCCCCCCCAAAAACCCTAATGATCACTTAGCTACAGGCACTATCCATTGCAGCTGCTATCTATTATTTATCACTGTCTTCATGTCTCTCCGCAGGCCACCAGGCAGCCATTCAACATGCACAAAGACAAGGGTTAGAGTTAGCAGTAGTGACCAGCAGAAGCCAGGGCTCCTGAGCCTTTCCAGACAACATGACAGGCAAAAATGTAGTGTGTTTAGTCATATGCCGCAAGTGGTGTACAGTAGTGGTGGGAGCCATACCTGCTAGTCCTCTAAGGCATGTGTGCATGCACACTTCTTCAGATACACTGAAACAGAAGTCACCAGACCCTATCTGAAGAGGTGTGCATGGCACATGAAAGCTTATACCAAGAACAAACTTAGTTGGTCCCTAAGGTGCTACTGGACAAGTTTATTTTATATATATATATTTCGACTGTGTCAGACCAACACGGCTACCTACCTGAATGCAGGAATCACAGTTAAAGAAGCCCTGACATGGCCACCCAACCATTCTTTAAAGGAGAGTCCAGCACCTTCCAAGGTGTTCAACTGTCAACCAGCTCTTACCATCAGAAAGTTCTTCCAAAGTTTCATCAGAATCTCCTTTCTTGTAAGGAGAACAAAAAGACTGGCAATCCTATTCCTTTGTAATGCTGATAGAACCTGCTCCACAACTAAATCTGTTCGTGCCTGTTTCAACTAGGTCTCTATGTTTATTTTATCCAGCTTATGGAATGCCCCTCTTCATCTTGTTTTTCACATCAGCAGTATTCATGGAGGGATACACTGACTCAGAGCTCGTCCATACTTCCGCTTGTGCCATGCCTACAAAGCATGGGTCTTAGCGGTGTCCCCCTTGCCCCACTCCCTTCCAAGGGAAAAAAACCCCATTTTTAACAATAGATTGGAACAAATTGCAATCCAGGAAAATCCCAGACTGGGTGTTAAAGAGCAGTTCCCCCCGGGTGGGGGAGAACCAGAGGGACAAGAGGAAGTGTGGATGAGCCCTCAGTTCTTATACAACACTAAATTAAACCTTGGCTTAGTGCAATTCAACAAGGGTGTGTGTGCAGCTGAGTCTGCAAGCTCCCAGAGAAAAGACTACAGCTGATTTGCTCTTACTCTGGTCTGGCTGCTGCTGCACTGCTATTCTTTGGAGACCACTGTCACTCAGAATTGTTGCTGATTGTGCCAAGGATTCAAATCCCTGTCTGAAGGAAGGCCTGGAGAAGTTTGGGCATCAATAGTTTGGAGTACATGGTATCAATAATATTGTGCTTCCTGTTTTATGGAAACCACCCATCCAACTACTCTGCATCTGGATGGATAGCTGGGAAACTGTCAGGTGTGCACACAAGCCGCTGCCCCCAATCCCGTCACTAGCAGAGCTGTTGTCATGTTAGGGAACAGCTGTGTGCAGGCAGAGGGCTGAGAAAGAGGTGAAGGATGAGTGTTGACGAATATCAGTATTCCACATTTGGATTACTGTGTAAATTCTAGTTACATCTCAAAAGAGGTATTGTGTATTTAGAAAAGCTGTAGGAAAGGCCATCCTAATGATCAGGCATCTGACTGGCCATCAAGAAAAAAAGGATGCTGCACCAAACAGGCCTTTGGTCTGATCCAGTACTGTCTTTCTCACTTGCCTTAGGGCCTGAGGAAATCAACCACAGGGGAGATAGGGAGCTAAGGAAATGAGTTACTGAGAAAGAAAAGGAGAAAAACACTCTAACGAAGTTGGAAAGTAGAGAAGCTCTCTCTATGCTGCTGGCAGGAAGAAGCAACACTGGAGTGTTACATATTGAGGAGAACAAGGAAAGCAGGGAAACAAAGGAGCAGAGAGCCAAATGTGAAGGGAGCTGAGAATCCTGATGTTTGAGGAAAGTAGGACACAGTAGTCAGTGGCCTGAAAAAAACAACAGGAAACTATAAAGAACTGAGGATGGTGAATGCAGAAGTATGGTGCATGGAGAGGAAGAAATCTATGGAGGCAAGGAGATGAGAAAATGAGATTGAGATCTAAGCAGAAAGATCTGGGCTATAAAAAACTGCACATGATGCCTGGGGACAGGAGGAGCACTCTGGTGTTGACAAGATGGGAGGCTGCAGAACTGAAGTCCAGGGTGCACTGGCTGATGTTAGTTTGAATGAGACAGACAAATATTTGCAGATCTCTAGAACAGAATTGTTTTACTAATGTCATTAAAAAATAGTAATCCTCTTTTAATGGGAGCAAAAGCACAAAACAAAAACATCCCAGTGCAGAATGTAACTCAGGAAAGAGTTAAATAATGCTTGATTCCCCCCCAATCATGTATTTCTTACTAGTCTACATTAAACATAGACATCTTTCAAAGGGTACAAGTAAACTACTACCAATATAGCAAAATGCCACGTAATGACTGACAACAATTGACAGCTATGCTGCCTTTCTCAGAGAATAAAGAGTAGCAGTAAAATTTTAAAAAACCGCGTCAGCTTGCAGTAGCTGCAGATTATGGCTGCTGTGCAAAGTAGAACACGTAACTAGAATACAGCTAATTTTTTTCTCCAATTTTTGGCTCATAGAATTCTGTGATTTCTGCCATGTGTATTTTGAGAGTAAAATTTCATGCACCATGGTATTGTAGCAGGACTATTATTGCAGTGCACAACAATTATGGCGTGAGCCATTTTCTCCTCATATGATGAAGCTTAAATACATAAAAAGTCTAGGTCACATCTACATCCACTAGTTGCTCACATACATAGTACATAAACTCCTAAATTTCTAACACCTTTTCAGAACTTCAGCCCTTCAGCTCCAGGGGCTCCTCCACCCCTTCCTATATTGTCACCACTACAGCAGGGTGGGAAAAACTTCTCAAAGAGCTCTCACATGTGGAACTACACCCAGGAAGACCCATTTCAAACAGAAGGCTGTGCTCGCAATAGGGTCCATATTTTGCTTTCTACACACATTACCAGGCTCATGCTGTTCTGCCCTATGTGAATAATTTGCTACGTCTTCATAAATAAAGCCTTAGTAAAAGTCAGATTCAAGCTCACGAGCCTTCTTTTCTAGAGTAATTTTTAGATGCACTCACAGATTAATTATCAATGCCCTCTGGCAGTTTTCTGTAAGAATTAGAGTAACCTGACTGTGAAAATAGAGTAGCTTAGAGATTCTTTAAAAATTAAGTGGTTTATAAATGCTTTTTAGGATAGCAAAAGAACATGGTGGGAGGAGAAGGAGAAATAGCAACTGTTGTAGGGCAGGTGTGGGGAACATTTGGCCCTCCGGATGCTGCTGAACTACAAGTCCCATCACCCCTGGTCATTGGCTATGCTTGCTGGGGCTGTTGTAAAGGATGTGCATTTGCACTACAAAACCGAATGTGCCTCAAGATGGAGAAGCTGGACAATTGTAGCAGGGCTTGATAGCTGCACATTAAAAATCCTTCTAAAATGTCAATTTGCTACAGCAGCTGTTGCTCCTCCCAAATAACAACTAGCCCTCATGAAGTTGTACAACATCCCCAAAGTCTCCATGGCCATTACATTCCTGGTAAGAACCAGAGGAACTGCAGACTCCAGTAGAAGCAGGGCAATGCTCCAACATCTTGCATTGTTCACTCCCATGATCAATTGTTACTTGACACACAACCTATGTTTCTGAGCCTTCCTCTGCTTCTTCTTTTTTAACCTGACTACCCCCAAAGGGCTCAGGGTTGCTGACACCACAATAAGAAAATCAGTCTTTAAAACTTCAATTAAAAGAAATACCCACAGCTAGAAAATCCATGCACCATTTACACGTGGGTCCCTTAGGACAAGAAGCTCAAATTAGATTAAGACGGTCATTTATCACATCAACTGTAGTTTTAATACATGTGTGTGCTTATCTTGCAGGCAGTCGATCGGTTTGGTGAAACACAAACACTCAACAGACACTGGTCAAAGAAGGTTACGGACTCCACACAAGAAATGGAATATGCAAGGACATGGAAGGCAAGGCCTTCCAAGGGAAAGTGGACAGTGAGAGAACCTCAACTGCACACACAGGCACACTGTATTCCAGTGATTTGTGACCAGTGGCTCATATCATGCACACCATACATGGCGTCCCTCCAATAATCCTGGGGTGTGTAGTTTCTTAAGCAGAATTGTAGCTCTGCGGAGGTGCACTATAGTTCCCAGGATTCTTTCGGGGAAGCCGTATGTTTTACATACACACCAAAGAGCTCAAAACTAAAGCCTTCTAGCCCAATGGCTTCTTTAAACCATCACATTTGTTGTACTCTAAATATAATTCTGCTAAATAAGAATTTTTAAATAATACATAAAGTCATTATGTCTATACTAAAGGAGACAAAACATATGCTAAAAACATTCTTGTTTAGACAAGCCTACCCAGAGGCTTAGAAAGTTGGAGTAATTTTATTCCTTCTTTTTTTAAAAAACTTTTGTACTGTATGTTTTAAAGTAGTGTTGTAATTTTTTCTTTGTTTTCTTTGTTTGTAAACCACTTTGAGGTTTTTTTAAAAAACAATCAAGCGGTGTATAAATTATAGGGCATAAAACAGCAAACAAACATGCTAACAATGGAATTAGACAAGGTTTCAGGATAGGGAAAATGGCATATTTTCCCACACTGCAGTGTGCCGCTGCCCAAACCTGGTCGTTCAGTAAATAATAAAATAAATAGTAGACCCACACTGGATCTCTTTACTGCTATAAAGCACCACCTCACCTTGGCAGCTCCAAATAATGGTAGAACAATCCTTTTCTTCTCAGATTGGGTGAAGCCTTGAACAAGAACACTCATTAGGGGCTGCAAATACACTGCTGTTGAGTTCACACTTGTGTACAGTGGTACCTTGGGTTACGAACTTAATTTGTTCCAGAGGTCCGTTCTTAACCCAAAACCGTTCTTAACCTGAGGTGCGCTTTTGCTAATGGGTACTCCTGGTGCCGCTGCGCTGCCACGACTGCGCGATTTCTGTTCTCATCCTCGGGCAACGTTCTTTACTCGAGGTACTACTTCCGGGTTAGCAGAGTTTGTAACCCAAAGCGTTTGTAACCCAAGGTACCACTGTACTAGTAATAGGGTTGCCAGACCTCCAGGGCTGACCTGGAGTCTGCAGGTTTGCCTGCCTGCCTCCAGGTGGCAGGTGAAGGGCTTGAATCTCCAGGTGGACTTTGAAGTTATAGACTGGGAAATGAATTGTACAACAAATGGCCCAAGAAGCTACTTCTTTGAGTCAATGTAAACTCTTCAGAGCTGTCCTCAACCTGCACATCAAGCAAGTTTCTAAAGAGCCGTATTTAAAACACTGTCACAAACTTTATCAAAGCTTGCCTTCTCCTGCTACAAGGGCCCAAGGTAATCCTTCAAGAAGGCCCTGAGTAATGCAAGCGACCCAATGGTATCATGAAGTGGAAGGAAAAACAAGCCTTTAGAAAAGAAGGAAGACAGGAACCATGCATGGCAACACCCAATTCATTTCTAAAGTGAAAAGAATGTCAGCGCCTAGGATTTGAAGAAAATGAAGATAATACAACTAATAGGAAGATGAGCAGCAATTATTGTGTTTCCTTGGACTAACAACATTAATCGACTAATCTGTGCAATTACCTGATTCATTACTTGATCATAGATTAATTGCAGATTCGTTTTAATCTGGTCAGCCATCTGGACCTGACTGATTCTTCTACTGCCACCTTGTACTTTCTGCAACCACCTCTATTTCTGCCTGCTACTGAAGTAGTGCTGCTGCAGCAACTATTTTACATTTATTTAGTGCTACCACACAGAACACAGAAGTGACATGGCCCCTGTCCAGAGGGTTTGCAATCTTAGTGATGTGAAAGGGAATGGAGCTGGCAGCAGAATGCTCAGGAAAAAACAAGAGAAAGCAGTTTTCCAGGAAAGGCACTGGGAGTTTACACATTAAGAATGTTGCTGCATATGCAATGGTGTTTGGATCAGCAGACCCTGTAAAACGTGAAGCTGAATGTGTGTTTGTGAATCCACAATAGACATACAGTACAGAGTACTGTAGTCAATGAGGTGCTCCAATTTGCTGCTCCAAACCATGGCACAAATATGGCATAATACTCTGCCATGTAAAGAGCATTAAATGGCCTTAGATATTAAGGTGTGAAAGAGAAAGTGTTGGCTTGATGTGCAAAGGGAAGATGGCTCCAAAATGGTCATGTCATTCACTGTGTCCATGGAAAGAGGAACAAAATCCACTTTTATTATTCTTTATTGGCCTGTATACTGCTCAGTGTCCAAATTGGCTTCTAAGCAGTTCACAAAACATGAAAGCAAAATATACAAAACCAATTAAAATCTGTAACTAGCATCAAAAAGCAATACAACAGTAAAAACAGGAGATCTAGACCCACACCAAGTGAAAAATGCCTGTGTAAAGTGGTGCCAATACAGATGGGGGCCTCTCAAATTTCAACAGGGAGAGCTCCACAGACCAGGTACAATCAATGAAAAAGCTTGTCTTCATGTTACCACAAGGTAATAATTACTGGGCAGCAGCAAGGCTAATCGGGTTCCATTTGCTTATCTTACTGCCCTTATAGGGCAAGGGAGGGGAACTTGGTATTTCAGGAAACTTGACCCAGAGTTGTTTAGGGTTTTATATGTAAGTAACATAAAGCTGGCCTGATAGCTAATAGGCAACCTCAACATTGGTATGTTATGTGCCTGATAAGGAGCGCTACTGCACCAGCTGCAACCTCTGGATCAGAAATAAGAAAAACCCCATACAGAGTACACTGCAGTAGTCTAGATATGTGTCACCCCAAGCTGTCCCTTTCCAGGAAAGTCACCAGTAGAGTGGTTCTCTAGAGAAGAGTTCCCTCCAGAAATCTGTGGACTACAATTCCCATAACCCCTGACCACAGACCAAACTGGCTAGGGTTGATGGGAGTTGCAGTCCACAACACCTGGAAGGACCCACATCCAATGCATATTTCCTCCCCCATTGTGATATATGATATATATGGTACAAGCTCTCAAAGTTGCAAAATCACTTTCTGTTTGGAGGGAGGTTGCCTAAGGTTATAAAGGGGCTCTCTGGAACGACAACAAAAGATAAGCTCCACTTTTAGGGAGTTCACTGAGGCAAACAGTGAAAAGCATCCTGTATCACAGCAGAACTTCATAAACCACATATTCTACAAGGGCCAGATCCAGGTTTGTGATGAAGCAGGCATCCATTTTCAACTACTGCCAGTTTCGGTCTAGGTATTAGCATGGATGCCTGAAGCATCGTGCATAACACATACCTGTTAAGTATCTGTTCCGCAAATATGCCTAAACTCTGGTTCTCAAAGCATAAATGATCTTCCAAAAGATCTGCATGTAGCTGCATTGTTTTAAACATCTCAGATCTCAATAACGCTGATTTGGCACTTGAAAACAGCAGCTTAAAGATGCTGGGCAGAACTTAACTAATGAACTCAGTCAGGAGAAACCCTGTCGAGGGGCTTCTGCTTGCACAACGTGACTCCCTCCCCCCACCCCCATCCCCTGCACACGCCCCACAATTGGCTATGGGAGGTTCAGGAGAATCTACAGAACAACACTCAAGGGAAGGGTGACTATTCCATCTGGCAAGCCAAAATGCTTGCACAGATGGAACGTTCAACATAGTGTGAGGTTGAATTTTACCCTATGTCTCCCTCCAATCTCTTCTTTACCAGACAGTTTGTCAAATATAACCATAATTGGCATTTTAAAAACACACATATTCTACAAAGTCACTAGCCATAAAGAAAATGAAATTATTAGCCTTCAAAAAGTCACAAAGATTATTGGGTTATGTACCGGTAAATTCACATTTCTTATTGGTAATGCACTCTTGACACAAAGCACTTCATTCTTAAGTCTTTTACCCAGCTTTTAATATTTTCCTGTCATTAAAACCAATGTGCCTTTAAATGCACATGTATGGCTGAATTGTGTCCAGCATCGCTTAGTAAGTTATCTGCTTTCTCTTCGCTGTTTTAGCTATTAAGACTAAAATTGCAGTACACAAAGTTGAATGAGTCCTCTATAATATTCCAAATTCCTTCTTCCACGACGTCCCTCTTCCAACCATCTTCCAAATACTTCCCCCCAAAAAACTGTTTCAAAAGTTTATAAAAACATATTCACAAACTGTTAACTCATCATTTTATATGAAGCTAATTCTATCAACCCACCTTATAGGGCTGTTTTCACTAAGAGGTGCTTTAAACACATGATATGCAGTTTATGCTTGTTAATTAAAGTTTTATCATCATCATCATCACAGCCTTGTATATTTTATACCTGCATTTCAAAATAAGTATGTTCCAATTTATCCATTACATTTCTGTTCTTCCACCAAGAAAGTACTGGGGTTTCCACTAGTTTGTTACGTTAGGTACAGTAAGAGATAGTTAGTGAATGATCAAATGTCATGCATTAACCCTGGTAAGCAGGGATTTCAACAAGACTTCCCATGTTCATCTAACATTTTACACTGCACTTCTCCCCTGCTACCTATAAAAAGTAAGAGGGTTTAGGTTTTTTATATTTGAGGGTTTATTTCTTTGTTTTATCTGCACTTTTGTTGCTGTTATTAGTTGTATTTTTATAGTGAAAAGTTCAATAAAAACTAATGCCTAAAAGAGAAAGAGGGCAGAAAAGCATTTGGTTAAAGATTACTGCTGAACGCTACTGAGATGATAGGTTTGATCATGTGGGAAAAGACAGCTTAACAGTAAAACGCATTAAGAAACTGGAAAATGCATTTTAATCCCAGTGACACACTTGAGTTTTATACATAAAGTGCAGTTGTATGTCTTACAAGTGATCTATAACTGAGATTTCAGAAACATGCAAGACTATGACCCAAACATGTGCTGTATCCATTTCATTGTGAAGTGATATGAATCGACTATTTTTGACTCCTGAATTAGATACTTACTAGACATTTGCAACCAACCTGGTTTATTCAAATCAAAATATTAAATAGGCACCACACAATCCCATCAGTCTCCTCTGACTCCTTGGCTCCTTTCCCCGCCTATTCCCGGGAGCTTGTAACAGGAGCTTGTTACTCAGCTCTTCTCCCACTCCCACTCCCCCTTTGGCTCCTACTGTTCTTAACTTCCATCTCTCTTGCAGTCACCTCAATTCATCCTTTCCTCAAACCCCTCCCTCTCAGCCCAATGAATTCTGTGTTTCTCTTCCTCCAGCCATCTGCCTTCACGCCCCCATTCCATGGCACCAGCTCAAGAGGCAGGGGAAAGACATGTTTAGCCTATTATGAAACAATTGATGAAGCTACTGGACCTGGTGGTATCAAGATCTCAAGTGTGTGTGTGTGTGTGTGTTTGGATAGATGGATAGATAGATATGCAAACAGCCTTAGCTGCTACACCAGGAGTGACAAGAAGTCTGCAGCTTCCAGAAGGTAAAGGCCTCACCCTGTAAGGTCAAACAACTTCCAGTTATGCATTACAGCCACTTCTAAGAAACTTGGGTCACCAGACTATTATCAGAGGCATGCCAAGGCCTGTTTTTGAACCATGAGCATCCTGTTTGCATTCAAGTTGATTATTATAATAACCTTGTGATAGTAAGAATTTGGTGCCCGAGTTTGCCTCTTTTCATTCTTCCCTCCTCAACCCTTTTCCTTTTGTGTTGTGTCTTTTCAGATTGTATACTGAGAGTGGGGAAATATATATTTCGAAAGCTTCACTGATAAAAAGTATTATTATATATTTATTTAGGCTCCACATTTTCCCCTGACTGGGACTCAAGGTGCCTTTTAGATAAAGTAAAGGCAGCTAAAAAGATAAAGGAAACATCTGGAAAGCACTTGAGTTAAAAGAAAGTCAGTAAGACCTTTAAAGGCTTATACTGTATGTGACTAGCTTGCTCCCTGATTTTATTTTGTACATCACCTTGAGACATGCATGGGAGGAGATTAATAATAAATATTTACATGTGGCTACATTTTGCCCCACATTAACTGCTGCTATATCTTGTTAAGATGTTGAATTTGAGAATCGTTCAGAAGATCTTGGTCTATAGTCCTATCAAAAGGGAAACAGATATAGCTGAATCCATGGTTCTAAACATATTGAATATTTGGAAGGGGAGAATTAGTACAATTCGGAACTCACAAAGAACCTAACTGAAAGCTTTATGGTGCAATCCTATGCAAGTTTCCTCGGAAGTAAGTCCTACTGAGTTCAATCATGGTGCTTAAAGGTAAAGGGACCCCTGACCGTTAGGTCCAGTCGTGGCTGACTCTGGGGTTGCGGCGCTCATCTCACTTTATTGGCCGAGGGAGCCGGCATACAGCTTCCGGTTCTTGTGGCCAGCATGACTAAGCCGCTTCTGGTGAACCAGAGCAGTGCATGGAAACCCTGTTTACCTTCCCGCCAGAGCAGTACCTATTTATCTACTTGCACTTTGACGCGCTTTCAAACAGCTAAGTTGGCAGGAGCAGGGACCAAGCAACTCCAAATAAATACCGGTACCTCCAAGTAAATACACACTGGATTTCAACCCAAGGACTAGTGTGAAACTTCAGACAGGTACACCAAGATGCATCATGCTCCTGGCAATATAGGAGGTAATATAGGAATCTGCCTTGCGCCTAGTAAGACTACTGCTCTATTTAGTATTGGCTACACTGGCTGCCAGTGATTCTCTGGGTTTTCAGACAAGATTTATTCCCGGCCCTTATTGGATTAAGCCCTGGGACCTTTGGCATGGAAAGCATGTGCTCTAGTACTGAGCTATGGCCCTAGCCTGGTACTGATACCATCCACAGGGATATTACCCAACAGTAATAAATCTGAAATACTGGTGTATATTTTCCCATTCCTATGTTTTATATGGATTTGGCTCACCTGCTTCTGAAACACTTATAGGTAGTAAACATGTGGAATCTTAATTATACTGTGCAGTAAGTTGACCTAATAGGCTCTATTATTCATTAAGCAAAACAACCTTTCTAATACTGAAGTCAGGTCCAAACACCTTTTTTTTGCACAGAGAAATTTCTAATATTGGATAAGGTGCTTTTAATTAACATCCTTAGCCTTTGTTGTTTTTGCTGCAACAGACTAACATGGCTACCACCCTGGTAACTGCCCATATTCGTGATTACTCCTGCGCATTCCCTAAGCAAAGGACTATAAGGCTGACAGAATAAGCATCCATTAGTCGTGACAGGGATATGATAGGATGCTTGTTTTGAGAGAGCAGGGTTGTGCTGGTTGTCTGGGTTTGGAAGAGTGTCTAGTACGTTTGCACAGATGTATTAGTACTTGGATAGCTTCCCAGTTCTGTTCTTCGACACACCATGGCAGGAGTGTCACGGAAAAGCCTCAATGCGCAGATGCTTCAAAACACTCAGCTCTCCATCAGTAACACTTTTATGGTGCATAATTGAGCCTGAACTGCAGACTTAAAGAAACCTTCCAGGCCACAGAAACTAAATAATCCTGCTACAGGTCCCAACATAAACACACTTCTTCCTTTTCATAACAGCTAGCTAGCTAGCTTAGCTACTACACACACTCCTTCTGCCTAATTATTTCAACACCCATTAACTCTCATGCCTGTATATACAACTTGCATATGCACCAATGCTTTGCCTACATCCCCCCTAAACTCGGCTGAGGAGTAATGTGCAAAGGCTACCCTGCAAGAGGGAAGGAACTGCCACATCACAATTCCGACACCATTTCCTCTACATACAAATGACAATTCTACAAACAGATTATGTACATTTTCAGAAGAGATTTAGGATTAAAGATACTATTCAAACATATCTATACCAATTTGAAGATAGGTGATGGATAATTGTTGCCTTTAAAAAATGTAAAGGGATTAATACAGAACATCAATCAGCATAGTTTAATAGATTTCTTCTACAAACTCATGACAAAAATCCAATGATAAGAAAAATCCAAGTTCAGGCAGGACCAAATACTTTTGGCATTAAAGGGTGACAAAGAAGGTTCCTGCTTCAACATAGCCTTAATACAGAAAAACAAGCAATTTGATTTCTTCCAGAATCTACTATTGCACTCTCCTTGTAATAATGGAGCATTTAACAGCGCAAGCCCTTTTTAAACATATGAACAAGGGTGATACACTTCTTAGTGTATTCTACTCAGCTTTTCAACAAAAATGGCTCAGTACCTATTAGCACATACACACATATATATCCAATATCTTACTACAAAACATTAAAAAGATTACTCTCATTTTTTCCTCTAACTTTTTATTTTTATCTGCTTTCTAACACCAAAGTTCTATATTTATTGGTAGCAAATGTTATTTTTAAAAATTTCTTCTAAATGTAGTGTTCTGCTGCATGATAACTAATCATTATACTACTCTCCACCCTCACCCTGTCACGTTTTGTTTTCCTTTTTAGGAGAAACTACACAGAGCATTGATGTTTTTGTTCTATTATTTCTGTACACTGAGGTAGAGATTACATAACTACTATTATTATTCTTTTTATATATATTTCAAACAGTCTGCAATTAGGACAGCCACATGCAGGGTATATAAACTGTACTCAACATAATGGCCTTAAGCACCATCAATTGTATCATTGTAAACAAGCATGAGGGCAATTTAACTGGCCAAGATGATCTAGGTGTGAGAAGGGCGACCTGTTTGTCTATAGATGTTGTAGATGACTTAAGCCAGAAGTCTTGACAACACACACATTGAAAAAGGGTGCTTGCTTAGTTCTTTACCCACAAACCATGATCTTCTGTTTTGCATGTCACTTTCCCCATCCTCTGTGTAATCAACATCCCATTCATGTTTCTCTGCTCCCCTCTCCCTGATACTAGCCTGCACTACGGCACTCTGTGGAAGTGTCTGCATCCTATGCATGTATGTGCCCATGTGCCATCTGGTCCTCCATCCGATGCCTTTTGCAGCACCATCCAGCTAGATGGATCTCATTCGCTGCATCAAATATGTGCAGATTCCTGCATACTCGCCTTTAAAAGATGAGATTCAAATGGCACCCAACACAACCTTTCTTCCACTTCAGACACCACCAAAACTATATCAGAGAGCTTGGTCAGAGATCAGCATTCCCAAAATAAGAGGTATCAGTATGCAGCGTTCTGAAATAAGAGGTATCAATATGCTCTAGGGAGCCTTGACTCTCTGGGATTGAAAGAGTGCCTCTGAAAACAAGGGGCTTCCCTTAACATAATGCACACATGGCAAAGCTACCACCCAGGCCCAACCATCTTTCTGTTTCTCCACATCCACTCATTCCGACAGAGGACTCATGTCCAGAGCCTTCCCCCACAAGAGCTGGCGACCCCTCCGGGTTGCACCCGATCTTTTTCTCCCATTTCTCTCGGCCGTCTCCAGAGGCTGAGCCTTGCCCTCTGCTGCCCCATTCCTCTCTCGCACTCCCAGCTCATGCCCAGCCCCACCTGGCACCCCGCAGCAGAGGGTTCCCCAGTTGCACTTCGCCCTTAATCCCCACTCCCTCCAGCCCTGCTCCTCCTCCTCGGCCCTGACAGACCAAGTTGCCCTCGAGCGACCCCTCCCCTCCTGCCCGGCTCAGCCGGTCTGCGCTTCCCACCTGGCGGAGGGTCCGTGCGGCTGCGCGGGGCCCGGTGCGGCGGCTGGAGCCCTGCCCGGAGGGAGCTGTCCTCCGCTGCCTGGTGCTGAAGGCGGCTTGGCAGCCCCGGGCGTCGTGGAGGGGCCGGCGGCGGGGCCGGGGGGCAGCTGCCCCTCGGCTCCACCGCCCTCCAGGCTGGCCTCGTTGCCCATGGCGAGGCGGCGGCGGCCGGGATGGGGACGGGCTCCCGGAGCGTCCTCAGCGCAGCGCCTCCTGCGCCGCCATCAGCCTAGCTCCACCATCGCCGCCTGCCCCATCCGCACTGGGCATGCGCTCGCCGGGCGCGAGCCAGGCTCCCACCCCTCCCACAGCTGAGGGAAGGCGCGCGCTCCGTGCGGGGGCGCGCAACCCGAGGCCAATGGAGGCTCGCGCAGAGTTCAAGCCCGCCCACCGCGAGCACGTGCGCGGCCCGACCAATGGAAACACGCGAGCCGTGCTTGTTTCCCTCCCCCCTTCCCGCCAAGCGCGTGCACGAGCAGGGCCGGACGACGAAAACCCGGCGACGAGCAGCCCTTTTGCGGTCCAGGCGAGGCGGCCGAGAGAAAAACCTTCCCCTTCAGAAGGCGCAAAGCCCCGAACGGAACGCCTCGCCGTTCCTTTATTTCCCGACCAATGGGAATTTGCGCTCATTCCCTCCACCGTTTAACTGGCCAATAGGAGCACGCTCTTCCTTACTCCATCCTTCCGCACATGCACGGCTCGCCTAATGGGAGGCCAGCTTCCCTTGCCCTGCCCTGAAGGTTGCTCTCCATCGCCAGCTTCGCCGCCTTTTCCCTCCCTCCGCTCCCGAGCTGACCAATGGGAGGGTACACCTGCTATTTTTGCCCTTGGCCTGTCCAGTGCATTGGAACTGCAGCTGCAAGGATATCAAAGGCAGCCTCCTTATCCTGAAGCCTGGCCCCTTTGCCCAGCCAATGCATTCTTAGTAGGGCTGGGAGAAGGCATGTGCCCACCTTCTGACTTCCATGATGTGTGTGTGTGTTGAGACATAGACTTGTGTCACTCCCCAGCACAAATAATCAATAAAAGTAGGTAGCAACATCACTATTTTTATGAGGTCAATATATTTCTTCAGGCCAACTATGCATGCCCACATCCAATTAGCAAGAGAGGAAATGATTATAAACCAACTTTTGAGCTGTATAGAACAAAGCATTCCAGAGAAATTCACTTTCATTGCAACCTCTGAATTACTGGTCTGTAATTTTTTATTAAGTAAACACTGGGTATTTTTACTGGTACATAGAATTGATACCTTGCTGTCAATAACTATCAGAAACTTTTGACACCAGTTCTAGATGACTCCACTAGGATTGCCATTATCCAAAATTACTAGTTGCCAATAACTGCTAATGGCTAAGAAATACTGATAATTCTTATGAAGTAAGTTTCTGACTAAGTAAGTGACAAATAACCATCCCATTCATCATACAACATTAACTTATTTTCAGAAATCCTAAATGTCTCCATTTTTAGAGACTAACACCAATCATTGGAGCTAAGCAAAAAACAGGGGGAAAGCTCAAAAGTCTGGGAAGTATTGAAGTAGCTGCCATATATCATAGACCTTTATTTCAGCAGAGCATGTTTTAACAATATCATGAAGGAAATTATCAAATGCTTTGCTGAAATCAAGATATATGATACCCACAACATTCCCATGATCTACCAAGCTAGTATTCCTATCAAAAAAAAGATAGTGCTGATCTGTCATAACTTTTTTTCTTTATTAATCTGTGCAGGCTCCTGTTCATATTCTGTTGGAAGCTGCTCAGAATGTCTGGGGCAACCCATTCAGATGAGCAGAGTATAATAACAATAACAATAACACCTTTTTTTTTTTAGATGCTCCTGGACAGCTTATTATGCTTTACATTGAACTTTGGTTGGTACTGACACCGGCTGACCAGTCCATATTTTATCATATCTGCCTTTCTCGTCTTTTTGAAGATAAGGGTAATATTTGCCCACCTCCAGTCTTCCAGTACCTCAGCAGTTCTCCAAGAATTCTCAAAGATTATATATTGGCAACAGCAGTGATATAATGGCTGCAAGCACCTTTGGGTGTAATTAAGCTGTCCCAAAGTCTTTAATGCATTTAAAGTAGGCTAGGTATTCTCTAATCATATCCTGGTGTATCCTGGATTTCAAATTTCTGCTTCCACTTTTTTCCAGGCCAAATACAATCTCCCTTGAAGGAAGAAACCCAACCAAGGCCAAATAAGAGCTGAGTAGTTCCGTCTTCTCTCTGTTGCCTGCTAACACTTCACCATCTTCCACAATGGGGGATTTTCACCACCCTAGAATCCCCTACTAGCTTCAGATGAAGGATTTTCCTAAGTACTGCAAGCAGGGAACCCATGCCTGTTCCAATCCTGTAAATTACCAGCCCCCTGCCAGCTGATGGAATGCACATGTCAAAAACCTGTACTGTATTTAGATGCAAAGACACACTTCTAGCCTAATGCTTAGAAGAGGTGTACATGACTCTCTAGGGTGGCCAGGTAACAAATATGGCAGGGCTCTGCACCTTTAATAGTTGTGTACATAGAATCATAGAACTGTAGAGGCGACCCTCTACAGAATCATAGAAGGGACCCTGAGGATCATCTAGTCCAACCCCCTGCAATGCAGGAATATGCAGCTGTCCCATATGGGGATCAAACCTGCGATCTTGATGTTATTGGCACTCTTCTAAGTTGGTTGTTGCTGTGATTGTCAGTGGGTGACAACTGCCAACTGAACACCATCTAAGCAGCAGTAAATAATCCTTTATCATTTTTAAGTGCAGATATATGCAGATTTAATTCACTAATCAGTCAGTTAAAACTCTCATGTTTAATCAGTTAAGATTTCTTTAATAGGATGACAGCCCTAGTATTTGATAATCAATTAATTACTTTTGAAACCTGGTGATTCAGTGACTAACATCATTAATCAGGAGAAAACCACATTTTCACCACATCTAAATATCTTGCCAACAAACTATCCTTCCAATCTCCCGGGATGAAAACTGCCAGCTGAGTATACCTGATGCCACTATTATCAATCATTTTGTCTTTTCTCTAAATTTTTGCTACCTGTATGCATCCAGTGTCAGAAAACTGGATGCATTCTCTGTACTCAAACACTCCTTCTGTGTGAATTGATCCACCTAGCTGCTCTCTTTGCTCATCCAGTTCATTATGGTGTTTTTATTTTTAGCAAAAATAGAAAATCTGGAAGACTGATGATCCAGAGGGAAAGATTCTTCACCAAAGATAATACAGCTCCACTACAAATGAAGATGCTTTGTGTAGTTTAATGCAGAGCTGTTTGTGCTGATTTTTGTGCTGGTACAGCTTCACGGTATCGATTGCTTTTAGTTTGTTGCATTTTCATTTCATTATCTTGTGAACTTCCCAGAGGGAGGACATGGGTCATTTGGGTGGTATCTAAATGCCAATAAATACTAGGCGCTGCCACTCGTGCTTGCCAACCCTATCTACCCCCTTTCCAACTCCCCATCCTTTACACCTCACCTGTCCCCTCACTGCTTGCCCAAAGCCCATCCCCTTTAAAAGGAAGGAGGTACTTCACACAGCACTCTTTGAAGTGCTTTCCCCTGCCAATTAACCTCACAGGGTGTGTGTTTAAAGGAGGGGGAGGTCCTTCACAACATCCAACCCCTCAGTTCAACAACTCACCTGGGCCACCTGCCAATTGGCATACTGCAAATGGTGAACTATTGGCAACCATACAAACTGCCATGTGATGACAGCCTTACGTTTTTATGCATATAGGAAGAAACAAATGCAAATTTTGTGATGGTATTCATTGGTACAAAGTACCATCACCTCTATTCTTCCTGCCACTGGTAGCCATTTTGTGCAGGTACCTATGACACTTTTATCAAGATATGAGCAAAAAAAGCAACAAAAAAGTACACTGCATACAGTCATTGTACAACATTAGTAGGTCTGCCTCAAAATAGCCCTACAAGGTCTGTCTGAATCATAGAAGATCACACCTCCTGACCCAAGGAAGCAGCAGTGAGCATTCCCTAATTTGAGGTGTTTTTTTTTTTCAAATAGTATTAGTTTTACATGCAATTTCTGCTAAAGAATTAATATCCAGTTTCCCTGTTGTTCTTGGGAGGTATTTTTCACAAAAGCTGCAAGGCCCTTTGGGAGGGAGGGGGGGATTGGGATAAATCAGGAAGAGCAGTTCAGCAGTAGAACAGACTCAGGAGGTGGTGGACTTACCTTCCTTGGAGGTTTCCAAGCAGAGGTTGGATGGCCATTTGTCATGGATGCTTTAGGTGAGATTCCTGCATTGCAGGAGGTTGGACTAGATGGTCCTCGAGGTCCCTTCCAACCCCACAATTCTATGATTCTAAGTTTTCAGTGGAGAGGGGAAGAAAGAGAAACGGTGGATACAGTTTAAGTCCCTTTCTACAGTAAATATAATAAATACCCACCTATTTCTTATTTAATCATTTTGAATTTATTTTTGTGAATGGGGGGGCAGGAAAAGAAATGGTGGGTGGGTTGTATATGTGTTGCAACAATATCTGTATTAACCATTGGCCTGCATTTACTTATTAAAAGCAGTAGCAGCAGCAACTGTGTTGGGTGGGGTAGGTTTCTCTGAACCATGTGCAATTCAAGCAGAGTAGTTGCAAAAAATAGAGATCTGTTTCCAATACCTCATTTTAGTTTAGAGAAAGAAGTGTTTTGGATAATGGAACGTTAGAATGAATTTTTTTTTAATGGAGTAGGAAAACTGCATGCAATTAGAACAAGTATTCCTTACATCTTAAAAGCTTTCTTATTTGTTTAGGTTTTTGGCAATGAATGAGTAAACAAAACCTGATTCAAAAATGTATGTTATGTGGTGTAGCTTATTTTCTAAATGAGAAGTATAGAATCAATCTGGTCTGAAAATCATAAGTGGAAGCTCTTCCCTGGTCCATAGATGTGCAGAGAACAATGGATGTTTTTCAGTGAGAACACAATGGAACTGTGCCTGTGTAATGGCACACTTTCCTATGTAAGTGCTGTAGAAGTCTTATTGTTAGGGAAACAGCAAGGTTAAAAGATGCAGCCCTACCAAATAAAAATATCACCTGTAGCCACTGCCTCCAGTCGGTAGAGCATGAGGCTCTCAGGGTCATAGATTTGAGCCCCACGTTGGGCAAATGATTCCTGCATTGCAGGGGGTTGGACTAGATGACCCTCACGATCCCTTCCAACTCTCCAATTCTGTGACCCCTGGCTATAAGCCATAGTGGCTGGAGCTGATGCAAGTCCAGCAACTTCTAGAGGACATCACATTGACTATCCCCTGGACATAGCAGCATGGACACAAGCATTTCTCTACAAAGAGTGTGCAATCTGTGCTTCTCCTTGTATGTTTTCCTTGTACTTGCACATATAAGCAAGTGAAATTGGTGCATACCTTATCAGATGTGATATGCAATAATCATACCTAGTAAACCAGTGGTTTTCAACCAGTGTGTAGCTGGAGCATATACTTGAACAGTTCTTATAAAGATCCAGCTGTATTTTGTTACTTAGCACACTCACATTGCCATTTTCTCATCTGAAGCAGAGCTAACCCCCCAAACTATAATTACTTTCTTTTCTAAGGACATCTTGCAGAACCAATAGATGCAGCTTGCACTAATAAGGTGTGCGGGGCGGGGGGACTTTGTTGCTACTAGACCTTTACAGAGTAGTTGCTTTTACAACTTACTGCGTTGCTCGGTAACAGAGGATAAAAGTTCCAGACCTTATCAATTTTAAGATTGACTGTACAAGCCTACACGCAAAAGTAAGGTCTTTAAGCCTTATTGAGTTACATGGACAGGCAACTCCCAGGTAAGGGTGTATATATCAGATTGCAACCACAAGTACTCAACAAATATCCTACAAGACCTAATAGCTAAAATCCAGAAATAAAAATTATAGACCAGCCCTCTTTGCACAGAATAATCTGTATTTAATTATTTCCTCTTTTTTTCAATCTGACCAGAACAGCCTAAATGCCATCTGGTTCCAAATAAAAATCCACTTGGGGTAAATTGCTATATATTTAACACTTTTGGAAGGCTTCTTTTGTAAATGAATCAGTAGATTCCAACCTATGACTGGGGGCTACTTCATTGAAAAGGGGAGATCTGAGATATTATTTAAATGGAAGAAATGGCTGGCAGCAACAAATGCTTTCCTGCAGCAGAAGCTAACAAATGTTCTAATTAGCAACCTAGCAGCTCACTGCCCAGGCAGGAAAACATTGATAACTGTGTCTCCAATAATGGCACCCAACAGCACTCAGACGTGCCAAAAGATGCATTTTATGCCCTATATGCCTGTTTCATTTTCTATACTGCCCATCAGCTAAGTCCCCTGGGTGGTTTACAATCTTATTAAAAATGCAATCAGAAAAATTGAAACACGGTATAAATAAACAATATATACAATCAGCACAAGAACAGAAAACATAACAGCCAATATAAACACAAGCAACATAAATAAAATCAATATATAAAACAAGCAAGGGGGGGGAGGAGTTAGTGAAAGAATTTACAAAGCACGCAAAACAGCACTGTTATACTTTAAAGTCCCGTGGGAATAAGAAATGCCTTTACCAGGTGCCAAATGTATTTGTGTTTACCAAATGTGTTTACCAGGTGCCATAATGTAGCACCAGGCAGGAGGACACTACGAAAATGGGTTACAACCACCCAAAAGGCCTTCTCCCTAGTGGCCACTATTGCATTTTGGTAGCAAGGAAACTTGGAGAAGGGGTCAAATGAAGAGCTTGAGGATCAATCATGTATATATGGAATAAGGTGAGGATCCTTTGGGTAAGCCCCAAGCTATTTAGAGCTTCAGTGGTTAAAAGCAACATGTTTAATTGGGCCAGGAAACTGCCAGCCTCCAATTATCTTTGGATAATGGCTGACTCCCCAGAAGAAGGCTTGGGCCACTTGAGTGCACTGGCGTTCTTTACAGGATACAGTTTAACATTAAGGCTGAGATATACAGTATGTGAAGTTACCTTACAATGAATTGCACCATCTGGCCCAGGACTGTCTGCTCTGACTTAGGACACCAGATTCCTCCAAGGGATCAGCACCCTTAACAAGCTACACTTTCCAGGATTCTATAGCAGAAACCAAGACTATTTAAAGTGGTATGGTCCTGCTTTGAATGTAGAGTGCAGATGGGGGCTATAACTCACCAAATGGTTAAAACAGGCATGGCCAAACTTGGCCCTCCAGCTGTTTTGGGACTACAATTCCCATCACCCCTGACCACTGGTCCTGTTAGCTAGGGATGATGGGAGTTGTCATCCCAAAACAGCTGGATGGCCGAGTTTGGGGATGCCTAGAAAGGAACACACAGATCCCAGCTGCAAGCATTACCACTTCAAGCTATCTGAGTGGAGCATCTGAATTTCCCCTTTCCCTTGGGGAGTTCTCACCCTCTATAGAAATAGCTGGAACAGTTCTCATGTGATGGGCTGAGAGTCAAGGCCAAAATATGTTATCATTAAGAGCCTGGCTCCCATCGGCCTGCCTGTAAGTGGTGTTGAAACGTAAGTTATTCTATTTTTAGGTTCCCTGATAAGGAAAGGTTAGCTTGTTAATTCTGTGTTTTGTTTTCTTTTAGAAAGCAGTTCCAACATTTCTTAATCTCTTTTGATCGTTAAATAAATGCACATAACCAGGCCCTGGAGCTGAGCCTGGTTGATTTTATCAGCCTAGATCCTTGTTAGTAAGCATACTAACATTATTATTATTATTATTATTATTATTATTCCCCAGCTTTTGTTGGTTGGCAAGTAAATATATAGGTATAAAAAAAGAGAGTTTCCTAAATGCCAAGATCCAGGTTTGGGGCAAGTCCTCTTTGGTGAGAGAACCCTAGCAGAGATTTAAATCACAGAATATGCAGCAAAGCAAAGTATGGAAATATAGGCTGTGCAGTGTCTCCTGTAAAGTGAGTTCCAAAGTTTCCCTCTTCCCCCAGCTCAGGTAAAACACCATACATTTTGTAAGTTAAAAACTGTTTAAAATCTTCACCTCCAGGTTGGTTATGGGGTTTAAACTTGGAAGCCCTGTAAAAAGGCATGTCTTTCTCCAGAAGTGTAAGCTGGAAACCTGAACTGTCTGTGTATTCAGGCAAAGGACTAAAAATGCACTGCCTTGGAATAGGGAACAAAGGGTGTCACAGCCTGTACTACCTGATAGGGATGGATGGTGCATTAATCCATTTGTCAGAAAGTCCAGCATTCTGCTATATCACAGTGGCTACCTAGCAGGAGAGAAGTTTCATGCAATTGCTCTCTCAGTGAAACAGAGATCCCCGGGCCTAAATTATGCACCGAATCAGACCAGATTATTTTATCACAGTCCCCAGCAGGGTTGAAAATGCATACGATTCTTCTTTTCATAGTAGCAACGCCATTAATCCATTTCCTGAAATATCCTGTCCTCTCCTGTGACTAGATTTTCGCCCTCTTTGTTGCTTCTCAGAATGATGAGTAAAACTGCTCCAAGAAAAATATACTTCTTAAATTTTCAATGAATTAATAAATCTTTCTTCACCGGTCTTACGCAAATGATTAAACTGTGCAATTTAAAATGTTCAGGCTGACTTGTCCCTTCTGAGTGTAAGTCACTTATTAATATTAGTGTTATTTTGCAAGTGGGAAGAAAATTATTAAAGCCACTTGTCCATTTGGATTTGCTCGTGACAGAAGTAATTTTTGCTAATGATCAGAGCAAAGATTCCGTCTATAAATCTGAGGCTAACTTTTTTTGTGCTCTGGGAAATCAAAGCAATTTGAATGCAGATGCATGAAAGGAAAGGACATACATTTCAGCAGAGGCATATCTCTAAACTTGATCGTGAATCTCTGTCCAGAGACTTGTAGTCACTGATGCTTTATCACAAAGTAAAAATAAATAGATTAATGCCTAATGATATTTCCTCCCAATGATTAGCACTCAGTGAGCACATCAGCAAGAGCAGGCACTTAAGACCTGTGGACAACTTACCGTATTTTTCACTCTATAAGATGCACTTTTTTCCTCCTAAAAAGTAAGGGGAAATGTGTGTGCATCTTATGGAGCGAATGAAGGCTGTGCAGCTTTCGCTGAAGCCAGCAGAGCAAGAGGCCCTCTTGCGCTGCTGGGTTCAGCAGAGCAGCGCAGCACCTCTTCAGCGAAGCGGGAGGAGGAAAGGAAGGGGCTCCGTAAGGGCTCCCTTCCTTTCCTTCTCCCACTTCGCTGAAGAGTGTCGCTTCGTCTCGCCTGCCTTCTCCGATCCCCCCAGCAGGGACAACGCTGCTAGGCGGCCAGCAGATCCAGCTTCCCCAAAGGGGTGGACGGACCGGCAGCTCCTTAGCCTGATCCTCCCTCCTCCTTCCTCTTCCACAACATTTGATTCAGAATTTTTTTCCCCTTGTTTTCCTCCTCTAAAAACTAGGTGTGTCTTATGGAGCGAAAAATATGGTGCTTGCCGCCTCTTACGCTCTTGGTATGATCTGCAAAACTGTTGCTACAATCCTGAAAACCTCAGGTTTTATTTCTTTTAAAGTTCTAGTCCTCATTGTGGGAGAGATATGAACTTGTCAGGACATTTCCAGCATGCTCCTCTGTGCTCCTCCCACCATTCCTAAAAAAGATGGATCATGCTAGGAAATTTGGCAAGATTGCTGGTCTCCCTGGTTAGGTAAATTAGAACTCCATGCTTATTACAAATACTCCTGCAACTATTCAGAGTAAGGTAATGTCTTGGTTGGGAGCACGAGGCTGATGCAGATCCTTAAGGAAGTACAGCCAGGATTCTGCTTTCCTCATATGGTCAGAAAGGTGGCTCAAGAACTGGTCATTTCAGAGTATTTTAGAAGTTACACCTCTTCATGTAAGATGCATCTTGTGGTCCCAAACCCACCTCAGCTTTCATTCATGTAGAGAAGCAAAGCGAAAGTGCAAAGAAAATGAATGAACATGAAAACACAAAAACCACTCCTGTAGATGTGTTGTGCAGACACACATACTGCACTGCTTTACAAGGGGGGCGAGGTGCCTAATGAGAGCCGAGAGAACGGCCCAAGGAGCCCCAAAGCTCTTCCCTGTAATTAAAGAACAAACCTGTTGCCTTCCTGCCATGTGAGTTCAACTGCCTCATTAACATCTCTACTGCGCAGCAAGAAATCTACCCTTTGATCAGGGACCTAATTATTTATTTATGATTTTAAAAGAATAATTAGCATAATGAAAAAGTAGAGAGCTGGCAAGGCGGGGGGCGGGAACAGGACTGAGCATCTGCTCACGCTTCCGGGGCTTAACACATGTGCAAATGGGGAGCAAAGTCTCTGCGTTCTCCAAGCAGTTGGTCTGGACCACGGTCCCTCCGATGTGTGGGTGGGACTGCTCCAGTCAAGCATGTGGGATTCCGCCCCACCTATGATAGGAGTCAGAGCTTTAAATATGTATGCAAATGCCCATGTTTGATAGACAGGGCTGGCCCAGGAAAAACGCCCAGCGTCCCCCTCGCCACAGATGCAGGCGCTACCTGGCCCCATGCACACTGGGTGCATCACAGTGGCCGAGGCACAGAGCAAGAGGCGGCGGTGAGCAGAGAACGTCTTGGATCTGAGTCCGCCACCTGAGGCAGCAGCCTTACTTTGCCTCATGGGCGGACCAGCCCTTCAAAGGGAGATGCCAGCCTGCTTTCCAAATCTAATTCGTTCTATGGGAGAAACAGCTTATGAGGTCCTGAACATGTCTCTGCAGAAAGAAGCCCCATTTAGTTCAGTGGGACTTACTCCCAGGTAAGTGTGCCTGAGTGTATGAATACATCCCCCCCCCCATCATTTTGTCTTTCTCTCTAAACACAAGAGCCCTGCTGGATCCAGTCCAAGGCCTATCTAATCCAGCATCCTGTTTGCCTCTGGGAAGTTCACAAGCAGGATATAAGGGCAGGTCTATACATTTCTACTCAGAAGTGAGTCCCATTGAGCTCAATAAGTGCCTATGAGATTTTGTCAGCCCTATAGACTCCTCATCTCAGTCACTGTGCTGCAGATAACCTGCCCCCTGCCTCCCGCTGGGTTGATTTGATTTATTTGTTAGATTTTATTTCATTAAAATTATATACTGTTTGAATGCATAAAACCACAAAGTGGTTTACATATAAAAGTACAAGGTATAAAGCTGAAAACTGTGCAAGCAATCAAAAGGTTTTGCTGTTTGCTTGCGCAGAAATATGTCTGTGCATGGCTATTCCTTAACTGCCTTTTAACTGCACATCATGTTGACATTTCCAGTTGATGAACCTTACTGAACCTTTTTAAAATATTGTTATGATTGCTGGCTGTCCAGTAGTTTGGTTACATAAATTGCACCAACTCAACATGGGCAGATTGACATATTGCCAATGGGAAATAATTGCTAGGAGATTACTGGAATCCCATCATCATAGAGACAGACAGCAGTTTTCCAGTTTGGTGGGGCAGGGGGAGGGAGAGAGAGAAAGTATTGGGTAAGCAGTGGCGTAGCGTGGGTTGTCAGCACCCGGGGCAAGGCAAGTAATTTGCGCCCCCTAACCCGTGGATTTTAGCAGGGGGCAGAGAGCTGCGAGTGCGAGCGCGCGCCCCCCCCAGATGTTGCGCCCGGTGCGACCGGCCCCCCTGCACCCCCCACGCTACGCCACTGTGGGTAAGCCAAAATCTTACCTTGGGAGTGCAGGGCCCTTCTCTGGGAACCTGCTATAAGGCAGCTTCTTTTCATCTTGTTTATTTACCAAACAGTATATACTATATACTGCCCTTCATATTTATCCTAGGGCTGTGTGTGCACCATACATTTAAGCACCCCCTCCCCGAATTGTATTTTGTTAAGGAGTCTGCCAATTGTGGCTCAGTGAGGGGTAAACTACAGTTCCCAGGATTCTCTGATGGTACTCAGTGGGAAAATGCAGGGCTTGGGGGCCAATGGAAGAGCTGGTTGATAGGGTACTGGCTGCCTTATAGCACTAGTTACTGTTTGCTTCTACATCTGCCCAACTTGCTTATTTGTAACATGCATATTAAAAAGGTGACAAAAAATATAATCCGTCTCCAGTGCTCTCAACCCAGAGAAACCAAGCTCCACTCCCCCAGGAATCCACCACCCAGGATAGGCTAGTGGGGAACAAGCAACGTATTTCAAATACCTTGGGCCTGATTTCCCAGAATATGATTTTGTATGGCCCTTGGCTCTAAACCATCCACCGACCCTAGACCTTGGAAACAAATCCAGCACCAGTGTGGAAACAATTGGTCATTGAACAGACAAATGAGTGGAAGGATGGTTGACAGAGGATTAGGGTGATGGAATGGTGGGTGACACTGGAGTGAGTGATAGGTAAAGAGTGTCTGTTGAGAAGGTCAGGTTGGGAATTATGCAGAGTGTGAGATCAGAGAGCAAAAAGGCTGCTGGTTAGGATACCCGTTGAAGGGAGTCCACCAGAGATCATGTTTCATTTACTTTTATTTATTTGTAGAGCACTTCACAGCGAAAAGTGTAGTGGAGTACAGTAAAATAGAATAAAATACCTTATTTTTCCATGTATTAGATGAGGCTTTCTAACTCAAAAACCATGTCAAAAAACTGGGGTCATCCTATATATGGATAGTGGCATGGGGGGAAAGCTGCACGCTGCCAGCCAGTCGGTTGGCGGGTGCACAATTCCCTCCCATGCCGCTACAGGAAGCGTGCGCTCTAGGGACCGTTTCCCACAGTGGCATGGAGGAGAAGCTGCGCGTGCCAGCCAGCTGGTTGGTGGGTGTGCAACTCCCCCCCCCCCATGCCACTGTGGGAGGCATGTGCTCTAGTCTAGGGAGTGGTTGCCCACTTTGCCAACCTCCAGCAACTGCCCTGCAATTTCCCCTTAAAAAAGCTCAACAACTTTGGGCCTTCTCCCCTCATTTTCTTTAAATTTAGTCCCCCAAAATAGGTGGCATCTTATATATGGGGGCGTCTTATAGACAGAAAAATGTGGTAGAGTGAGTTGAGTGAGTGTGAGTGTGTGTGCGCGCGTGCAATAATGTTATGTTACATTATATTATATTATAAATAGAAGCAATATTTGTCATTCTTTACTAAAAGGTTATTTGTTCCAATTGTTGTTTTACCTAAATAAATATATTTGTGGTTGGCATCCATCTGTCTCAAGAAACAATGGAGTGCACCTCCAGGTGGCTGCAGAAATTGGTAACTCATAACTGCTGCTTCCTACATTGTTTTTGCTGTGGTAGCAGCACCAAAGTGACTCCTCTGGGGCTGGGGCAGTGTTTATGGAGGTCCTGGGCTGCTCTTGACAGGAAGGACTGTATATAGTGATGTCTGCCTGACTGCCATAGTGCTACTAAAGACACAGGAGCCATGTCAGATACAAGTGTGGCAACCCAGGAGTGATAGACATGATTGGTACAGTGTGTCTGGCAAATTATCTAACAGAAGAGCTAAGCATTGCCTAACAGTGTAATGAGATGCCAAATGGCTCACATGATGAGGAACCTTGTAACAGAATGCTGAGAGCCTGTTTGTATAATTTTATCCAGATGCTGCATGCAAATTTTGCCATCCATTATGTAAAAATCCTGTATTAAACACAATTTAGAGACTGTCAGAAATGTCTCCATTGCATAACCCCTTATATAAAGCTTCTCCTTCAAAGAGAATGAGTTTAAGGGTGCTTTGTTAGAATTTGGGCCTCTCAAAAGCTTGATTATGAAATCACTGAATGTGATTGCATGAAAACTCAACCAGGGATTTATCACCTCAAACCTGAAACACAAAGGACTTCTGTGCACAGGCCTGCCCATCATCCATTTACTGCTGTATCAACTGATGACTTGGGTGAGCGAATCTGCCATCACAGGTCAGTCACCAAAAAATAATTTGAAATGTGTGACCGTGATCAGAGGAAGTAAACAGTGAAGTGCAAAAACAGCACCAAAAATGAACTATATGTATCTAGTTTCTTACACAATTTTGGAGAAATCGCACATTCTACTTTCCAGGTAAATCTGCCAATAAAACTGGACAAGATACGAGATTAGGAAGCAGGGGTTTTTGTTTGTTTGTGTAGGTACATTTAGCAGTACGAATATTAAGAGGTTTAGGTGTTATTAGTTGGTTGGCCAGCAGAAAGTGGACAGGGCTCTTGCACCTTTACTTGTTGTGCAGAAGAGAGATTAGCTTGCGACCCCCTCACGCACACAACTACTGTATTAAGCATGATTCTGGAATTCGTTTGCATCTGGCCACCTTCCTTCTAAGCAGGCATGGCCAAACGTGGCCCTCCAGCTGTTTGGGGACTACAATTCCCATCATCCCTGACCACTGGTTCTGTTAGCTAGGGATGATGGGAGTTGTAGTCCCAAAACAGCTGGAGGGCCAACTTTGGCTATGCCTGTAAGGGCTGAAGGGCTCTGCCCAACAGGGGTACTGCTGTCTTCAGAGACTGCTATCCAGAACTGAGAGACATATTTTTGCTGTGGGCTGGATGAAAAACAGAAAACAGCATTCACCAGGGAAAAGGAAGCTGTCCTGTCAGGCCTGCCACCAGTGGTCTTGCACGAGAATAATAGGACTTTAAAATCATGGACCAGCAAAGAGAAGGTATAATATAGCTATAGTGAAATGTCTTTACATCCACATTTTTTTAAAAAAGGAAATGGATCACACACACAAAAGGAGAACACAGATTTGCATATAGTAATGTGTATAGATGCAGAAGCAGTGTACCTGGTGGAGTTAGCTTCCTGGCAGACGGGTCAGTATTGCTTACTGGGCGGGGTGAGGCAATGGGGATGTCAGTGCAGCACAAGCACAGAAGCAGAGCCATTCCAGCCGTTCCTGCCGGTAGAAGATTGTTATTAGGTGACCTATGTGCTTTCTCAGTCTGCTGTACCCATGCATCTAGGATTCTGCATCTTTGGGCCTGGACCAGGCAGCCTTAGATGACTCCTTAAAATAGTTGATCCATGGCCCCCTAAGTCTAAATGGGAAAGAGTCAAGACTATACACATATTTAACTTCCCTGCAGAAACCAGTGGCAAGTCACAATCTGGGCCTAAGCATATTTGCTTAGAAATCCCATTGATTTCTTTCAATTAATATTACAATCGTAAAGATGTTTAAACCTGGCTGGATCATGCCCATTGCACATATTTTATTTTACTTTGTAGGTCTATAAATCTCAGCTGAGATGATTTCTTGCATTAATCCGAGTGCCATAAAGTTAATTGCTAATCTGATAAGATCTCATACCCTTTAAAAAATCTACACCACCAGTCTTCTTTTATTAAACATTGAAATTACCTTCCAAGAGCAGCCCAGCACTCGGCTCATTTTATACAGAGCATAAAACACCATAGCTGTATTTAACTGTCTGAAATAAAACCTCCAGCTTATTATTGAGTAGTATGTGTAACAATTCCGCATGAAAGCACTTTTCAGTTCAACAATCATCCAAGCAGATTCTGTTAAGTGTTGTAATTTAAATGTAAGCACTTTTAATTAGCCATCTGCATTGCTTTTTTGGGGGGAGGGAACTTGCTTACCTCAAATTCTTTAGGTTTACAATTTCTAGATCTCTTAATAGCTGCCAGGAAATGGCATAGACAATGAATGTTGGAAGTGCATGATACACGAGTGCATAATCAGTGTGTGCTTTCCTCCATCACACTATTTCTGCATCCCCCAACATGGTGCCCTCCTGGTGTTTTGGTCTTCCGACTCCTACCAGCTCTAGCTAGCAGAGGGTGATGGAGGTTGTAGTCCAAAATATGGACAGGGCACTTGGTTAGAATCATAGAATCATAGAATCATAGAGTTGGAAGAGACCACAAGGGTCATCGAGTCCAACCCCCTGCCAAGCAGGAAACACCATCAGAGCACTCCTGACATATGGTTGTCAAGCCTCTGCTTAAAGACCTCCAAAGAAGGAGACTCCACCACATTCCTTGGCAGCAAATTCCACTGTCGAACAGCTCTTACTGTCAGGAAGTTCTTCCTAATGTTTAGGTGGAACCCTCTTTCTTGTAGTTTGTATCCATTGCCCCGTGTCCGCTTCTCTGGAGCAGCAGAAAACAACCTTTCTCCCTCCTCTATGTGACATCCTTTTATATATTTGAACATGGCTATCATATCACCCCTTAACCTCCTCTTCTCCAGGCTAAACATGCCCAGCTCCCTTAGCCGTTCCTCATAAGGCATTGTTTCCAGGCCTTTGACCATTTTGGTTGCCCTCCTCTGTACACGTTCCAGTTTGTCAGTGTCCTTCTTGAACTGTGGTGCCCAGAACTGGACACAGTACTCCAGGTGAGGTCTGACCAGAGCAGAATACAGTGGCACTATAACTTCCCTTGATCTAGATGCTATACTCCTATTGATGCAGCCCAGGTTGAGGAAGACTGTTCTATTTTATACATGTTTTTCCTGCTCTTCAGGGATCCGTTGTGTTATTCCTTCAGTTCAATGTTGTTCGCATTAGCACCATTTTCCATGAGTGAGTTCAAAGTTATTTAGCCCATTCCTGCAGCTTGTCATTCAACAGAGGTGGTAGGCATGTATAAAGAACAAAGACCAGTCTGTGTTTCCTATCTTCAGCCGCAAGAGAGCAGCACCATCCAAAAAACCCCATGCTGTATGTTCGACACCTCAAGAAACACCTTTCAGGTGAGAACCAAAGGTTCCTCTTCCTGCGCTTTGGATTTGTTTTTGAATATTTATACCGTGCCTTTCAACTGCATTATTACTAAAGCAACTAACTACAGGTTGTGACAGCCACAGCTTTCCAATACACACATAACCAAGGAGCCCTTAGTTGTGGGGTGAGGAGACCTGTGGCCCTCCAGATGTTGCAGCACTACAGCTCCCCACCTTCCTGAGCACTGACCACTGGCCAGTTTTGGCATGGCTTTTTCAAAGGGGAGTTTCCTGTTGTAGAAGAAAGCACTGGAGACTTATGGAACCTGTGTATATATGTATTTCATGATGTTGAAAGGAGCCTCAAATAGTCCAATCTCCTGCAGGAAACTACAGCATCCCTGATAAAGGACCATGTAGCCTGGGCATTTACATAACATATATTTACAGGTTATGCAGGTAAGCACACACAGGCAGAAAGCACTTGATTTACAGTAGTACCAGCCCCTCAGCCCACCTTCTTGTCTTGGCAATCCTGCCTTATCTTGAAATGATTAAAAATAATATGAATATTAACTTTGTGGCAGTTAATTATCTTGAGAAAAGGCAAAAAATAAAATAAAATTGAATCACAAAGTAGTTGCTACCTATTTGTTGTTGTTGTTTAGTCGTTCAGTCGTGTCCGACTCTTCGTGACCCCATGGACCAGAGCACGCCAGGCACTCCTGTCTTCCACTGCCACCCGCAGTTTGGCCAGATTCATGTTTGTAGCTTCGAGAACACTGTCTAACCATCTCGTCCTCTGTCGTCCCCTTCTCCTTGTGCCCTCCATTTTTCCCAACATCAGGGTCTTTTCCAGGGAGTCTTCTCTTCTCATGAGGTGGCCAAAGTATTGGAGCCTCAACTTCACGATCTGTCCTTCCAGTGAGCACTCAGGGCTGATTTCCTTAAGAATGGATGCGTTTGATCTTCTTGCAGTCCATGGGACTCTCAAGAGTTGCTACCTATTAGAAAATATTTTTCTCTTGTGGGCTTAGACTAAATGATAAATAAAACCACATAAATATATTTTGTATGTGAGACTGGGTGGGAGTGTGTGTGTGTAAATAATAAAATAAAATTTTTTAAAAAGGTAAAGGACCCCCTGGACGGTTAAGTCCAGTCGCACGTCAGGCACTTCAGGCTGAGGGAGCCAGTGTTTGTCCACAGACAGCTTTCTGGGTCATATGGCCAGCATGACTAAACCGCTTCTATCCTAGTCATTGAAAGATTTGTGCCACAATATTTTGCTATCCTAAAATTGCTTTCTTCACATGCATTCTTCACATAGCAGTTGTACTATGGCAGCTACATTCTCAAAATATTAAGCAGTTTAAATAAAAATGAAAATAAAGATAGAATAAAATAAAATAAGGATTTATAACATGACCATAGTGCTTTTATGCCTCCTAGTGGCTGCTTCCAGTCAACTCAGCTGTTTATTTTGTAAGCATGAATGACTTGTACTTTCATAGACACTTTCACAGGCAAACTATCACTTATACTGCTCATCATTTTGACACTTACAAAGCTAATAAAAGCCTCTGTTTCACAGAAGAAGAAGCAGGAGTTACCAGCAGCATAATCTTCCCTTTTGATTTCAGGGAACTGGAAGAAGCCAAATGTATTCCATACCAATTTCCTGCCATAATATTTTATAGAGTAATGTTCCTTGCTTAAAGCACTTCACATGATGAGCTCAGGAATCATTACCCTGTACTGTAGGCCACCCAATTTATTTGTGTATTTAAAAATGGGTGAGCTAAGGTTGAGGGATGAGACAGCACAATCCTATCCCCCAGATCCACTGGCTGAGGGGAGCTTCATGGAGGACCGCAAGGTGCCTCCTTAAGGACAGCTCAATGGAAACAGCTCTATCATGGGTGGTTCTTTAGGCCACAAAATGAAGTTTTCTGAGGGTGGGACAGATGTGGTCCTGGATTGCCCAGATCTTTGTCTTCTTCGTTTCTCAGAATGGCCCCAGGATCAGAATCTCCCACCATCATGCCAGCCTGGAGTTGATATAACTAATCCCCCTCCCCCTCCCCCACAAGAACTGCTGGGGGGGGGGGGATTTAGAGACAGAAAGAACTACCAAGAAAAAAAAGGCAATCCCCACACCCTCCTCTCCTGGCTGGTACAAGCTAGCTGGTGCTAAAGACTAGCAAAATTACTATGGCATAAGACTTTCATGGACTTCATCTGAGAAAGTGTTATCCTCCACTGGCAGGTGGGTGTAGGAAGGGGATGAAATAAACACTGAAGCCAGAAAGAAAGGAAATGTCTGTGACAATGGCATTAATTTGTTGGGAATAATTAACTGTGAAGCCCAAGGTAAGTTTCCCCATATGGTGAGCTGTTTGTGTAGACCAGGGTTCATTCCTGACAGCCTGAGGCTGGACTATAGGGAGAGCGAGCAGGATTTAGGCGAACGTGATCACCTGAGGCTATGAACAGGTACATTCCAAACAACAGGCCAGAGGTACCCAAAAAAGGGCCTGCTGGTGCCAGTGCACACTCCAATGCCTCCTATGGCGTCCATGAAAGGTTTCAGTAAATATTTCCTAAAAAATTCACAATGTGTGAGACTGTTCGCTATTACTATTCTGTTCCTGTTTACACTGTCTCATCCACTCCTGCACCCTCACGAGGCCCACCTTTTGTGTTTTCCCACAGGCTCACGGCAGCCATTTTGTGATGGGCGCTCGACTTCCAAATGCGCCCACTGACCCCAAAAGGTTGGAAAGACCTGTGACAGACTCTTAGTCCTCCAGAAAGATTTTAACAGTTGATCCAAGAAAGGAAAACAGCTTCATATGATCCTGGGATGGCACAAAGCTTAGTTGGCAATGGTCATGGTCAAGACTAAAGAGCTGTGTAAGCAGTCAAAAGTATTGTTATAGCAAGACTTTGGAGAGCCATGCTGTTGAACTACATGAAACTAATATATAATGAGAGGATGATCTAAAATTTGTGACCATGGGAAGTGGGGGGGGGGGACTTTGTTCAAAATGTATATATAAGATGATCATCCAATTAGAGCTTGGCAATCTCAAAATCAAATTAAATAAATGGCAACAAGTTCTCAAGCTGAGATGGTCTGAAAGAATGAAAACCCCAATCTTTTAAACTCAAGATAAATTGCTTTTATGACTTAATTTAAAGCCAGAGGGGGCAGAACCTTTGCCTCCCCCCCCCCCAGCCCTCTCTACCTGGCCCTCAGGACCCCACTGACCGCATTGATGAAAATGTCACATATTGCCATCATTGTTTTAGGGGCCTAACCTGCTAATTAATGGGGTAGCAATATTCCACTGTCTCTCAAGTCATCTCCCCACTTCCTTTCTCTCCCCCGCCCCCCAGGGCAACTACAAACCTGTCCAGACACTTAAGGCTGCCATTCAGCTGAAGAAACCATGGGGAAAGGTAAGGAGCTCCCACAGACCCCATCCTAAACCCTCCTTGGGTGCATTACCCAAAAAGAAAAGTTGTGCATATTACCCAGAGTGCACTGCTCCTTTGTCAGTCATGTGACCCAGCTGGCCTTGCCCCTGCAGCCTTGCCAAGCAGAAATAAAGCAGATAATGTTTTATACAATGACTTTCTCTCTGATTTACCTGCTAAATTTCTGCTTTCCAGACTGCTGGCAAAGGTACAGGAGCGAGGCCCTGTTCATGGCAATGACCTGATAGGCAGAAATTTAGCAAGTGAAGCAGGAGACCTTAAACACCTCTACATGTATTATGGCACAAGCTATCATGGCCTAGGCTTCACCTAAGTAATACATGACAGCTGGCCTAATTTCCATGACCCCTAGGCCTATGGTACATTGCTGTTCTGGAACCATAAATGAAGAAGGGGTTTTGGTCTGCCTCCATAATCATTGCTCTGTTTCTAGAGTGAGGACGACAGGTAATGTTCTGCAAGCACCTAAAAATGTATGCAGTGATCACTTCCATGTTATGGAAACCAGACACACAAAGTTAAAACTGCTTTATTGTGTTAATATATTCCAACCACACTGGATCCAGCACTCTTGCTGCATGTCTTAAAAGTAGACCCAGTCGCTATTGAGGCTGGGTTAACTCACCACAGGCCACCTTGGCTGACATCTATGCCTCGCGTCCAGCAACTCTGCACACTTATTTTTGCTGCTACCATTTCCTTTAGAATTTATCATAGGTTCAACAGATAAGATACATAAGGTAAAACAATAATTAGTTGCCAAGGACGTTAGTCCGATGCCTCTTTCTTCGGTATGGAAACCTTAATGGCCAAAATGCTGAGGTTCCAAATGGGGGTTTTCATGATCAATATATCTTTTCCTCCCAGACACGGGAAGAGAGGAAACAAATGGAAGGAGTGGGGAACAAAAAGTTATACCTGCCAAATAGCTGAGTTTCATCCACAGTGTTTCAGGATGGTGATTGATGCTTTTAACTAGGGAAATACAGTGGTGCCCCGCAAGACGTATGCCTCGCAAGACGGAAAACCCGCTAGACGAAAGGGTTTTCCGTTTTGGAGGTGCTTCGCAAAACGAATTTCCTATGGGCTTGCTTCGCAAGACGAAAATGTCTTGCGAGTTCCTGCGATTTTTTTCCGCTCCCCACCCCCTTTTTCTAAGGCACTAAGCTGCTAATAGCCTTTTAGCAGCTAATCCGCTAATCCCTTAAGCCTTTAATAGCCGCTAATAGCCGCTAAACCGCTAATAGCGCTAATCCGCTAATCCGCTAATGGGGTTGCTTCGCAAGACAAAAAAACCGCTAGATGAAGAGACTCGCGGAACGGATTCTTTTCGTCTTGCGAGGCACCACTGTAATCTAGGTTTAAAAGTAGCTGCCCCCACTGCATAACAAATGGGGAAAGTGCTGCTGATTTCAGGTCCGACTTGCAGACTTCCCACAGACATTTGGTGGGCCACTGTGAGAAAAGGATGCTGGACTAGGTGGGCTACTGGCCTGATCCAGGAGGATTGTTCTTCTGTTCTTATGCTACTAGCTTATTATGACTACACTTAGACACCCTAAGTTTGGGGGGGGGGGAGGTAAAAGGTAAAGGACTCCTGGATGGTTAAGTCTGGTCAAAGGTGATTATGGGGTGTGGCGTTTTCTCGCTTTTCAGGCCGTTTGTCCACAGACAGCTTTCCAGGTCATGTGGTCAGCATGACTAAACCGCTTTTGGCGCAACAGAACACCGTTACAGAAAACAGAGCACACAAAATGCCATTTACCTTCCCACCACAGCAGTACCTATTTATCTACTTGCACTGGTGTGCTTTCGAACTGTTAGGTTGGCAGGAACTGAGACAGAGCAATGGGAGATCACCATCGTCGAGCGGATTCGAACCACTAACCTTTCAAGTGGCAAGCCCTAGAGGCTCAAACCACAAGTATGTATGCCATGTAAGCTGAGAAGGGTGTTTCATGTGTGGCTCACTGCACAATAATGGGTCTAACCCCTTTCCCCAAATTATACAAGGGGAAATGGCAAGCTACGCATGCCTGAATCCTTCACAGCTGTCAATCATGCACAAAAGAGAGTAGGAGGCAGAACTCAAAGATGAAGTATTAGGCATAATTGAATCTCATGACACGCTCTCCCTTACACCCCTTAGCTATAGGAAACAGGCTAAGACTTGAGCAGCATACTAAATCACAGCCATTCCCCATAACCAAGCAAGGAAGATTACAATGATGACATTATGTTTTTCTTAATGCCATTTTATTAATGCCGTTTAAAGGCTTCAGAAACCCTGGTCTCCAACAAGGGTCAGTCAGCTGCCTTGGAAAACAAGATGTCGGGGTAGAAGGGGGTTCCCTAAACCTCTTTCTGGCATGCTAATTTTTTATGTGCATGGATTTTTTTAAAAAAAAGAAAATATGGGACAGCATTCAACCAAACAGTTCCATATCTGCAGTCTGAAATGATACAGTCTAGGAAAAGTCAGACTATGTGATCAGCTATTTTTCAAGAGAGTCGCTCTGGAAACTCAGGTATGGTCCCAGCTGAAGGCCCAACATGGTCAAATCCCTCCCCTAACCTATCCCCCTAGCTGAGCCTTCAAATTCTCTCATTCACCGAAATGTCAACCTCGCTGCTGCTGCTTCTGCAGCTGGTAGTGACAAGGGGGGTAGGTCTCTCCTCCTTCTTTCAGCACATGGCATTGGTGCTGCTATCACTCTGAGCCTGGGGCCAGGCATGCCAGGAATTGTCATATTTTCTCTGCGCTCTCTGAAAACTACATTTCCAAGTCCATTTTTGGGTAGACCAAAGACTCTGGAATCATGTGATAAGCTTGATTTGCTTCTCCTTTGCCATTTATCCCTCACCACACAGCTCCACACAGTCTGTGGTGTAGCTTACAATACTGCAAAAAGTGTTCTTAAAACAACCTTAAAAGACCTGTACATGTGGGATATTGGTTCCATTTTAAATCAGCAATTTTGCCTGGTAAAGTGGGGAGGGAGGTGTAGATAGGGCTGCCATATTCTGAAGAGCAAAAAAGAGGACACATTTGCCGACTTCTACTTGTAACTATGGATCGTTGTGGCGACACTCATTTTACACAGCCATGAAAAAGAGGATGTGTCCTGGAAAAGGAGGACATATGGCAACCATAAGTAGAATGACAATGTAGCAGAATCTATTTGTAAAATATCTCTGATTAGTTCTAACGTCCATGTATTATAGAGAAAGTTTTTACCCTACATAGGCAAAAGGGACAGCCTGGTGCCATGGCAGTAGGTTACTCTAAAAGTAAAGGGAAATAAAAGGCAAAACAATGATTTTTTTTTAAAAGAAGCTGTGAAATTCCTCACTGGCAGGACAATTTAGGGGCAGTTTGCACTAAAAAAATGGTACAGAACAGGCTGTTGAGAACTCTGTAAGCCAGTTTTCCCTTTACTGGGTGTGAACTGTGAATTTAATAACTAACCATTGGTTCTACTCTGTTCTTGAAGATGGTGGGCTCCAGTCTCACTTTCTGTTTCATTGGACAGCGACTTTCAGCTTGACTAGGTAGTGCTGATATCACCCCTTTCTAATGTTTCGGACACCACAGAAACAGCTTATATATCTTAAATCAGAGCAGATCTATCTATCTCAGACCCTTGCTGCCCAAATCATAATCCAAGACAAGACTGCATTACCTCTGTCAGGCCAACACCTCCACCTCCCTTCAGACTGAAACCTCCTGTTTTTCTACAGAACAGGAAGCAACACAGAGATCAACACCTCCCCAGCATATCTAAGGAACAGATGAGCTTCATCTGCATGATTACACCTTTCTGGGCATTCCACAGAGGTGCCTCACAAGGCACTCCCAAAATGAAGAATTCAAAATGAGTGTCCTCATTTGGTCTAGCCAAGGCTTTCCCAAGATGGTGCCCTACAAATGGTTTAGACTACAGCTCCCATCACCCCCAGTCAACATGGCCAAGAGAAGGTGGAAGATATGGCCCAAAACAGATTGAGAAGGGGAGGTCTGGGCTACTCTTTTAGATATTGCTCCTGATGGGTTGTGGCTGGTGACTTGGGCCCCAGAGCAGACCAAAGCAGGGAACAAACCTTGGTTGGCCATCATTCTTCTGGCAATAACCTTCAAAGAAAGGACAGACAGACACCTCCACTGCTCAACATGACCCTACAAACATCCTTGTGTCATGACAGGGCCTCAACTTCAATATTTTACCAATGTGTTAACTGCCTTTCTGTTACTGCCCTGCCACTTGAGGGGGTCTCAGTCTGATGAAGAATCCCCTAAGGGCCATATAAAATATAGATCTGAGAACGTAGGAGATATGCCACGATTCCTCATCTCTGTTACCATCATCATTGCCACATGCACATCCAAAACATTTCAGAAGTGTACCCACAATCCTTTGGGCAGCAGGAGTCCTGTCCCTTCAGTCAGAGGCTAAATGCTGGTGGGCCACCTGGTGGTGGATTTACATTCATCAGTTAACAATCTGTTAATAAATACATCAGTGGTTCTGTAGTGTCTCTGGAGGGGGAGAGCACATTGCTACACTTATGCGCACAAGGCAGGTCGGTTTGGTTATGGAAGCAAGAGGAAACAGGGTAGGCACCCTGCCTATCAAGACAGAGGGATGCATCGGGGGACTGTCCTCTTCAGAGGAAGATTCTGAGCACGAACAGACGCTCCAGAGCTAGACGGCTCCTCAGCCCCAGAATTACATCTTGACAGTCAGCAGATCCTTGAGGGTAAGAAAAAAGGGACCACAACTCCTGGCGTATCCTGTCTGGTTTACTTCCCACTGCGCAGGATATCATAATAACTTGGTTCCTTTGGTCCCTCGAGACTGCTGCCACCATCTTTGGTTGTATGTTACGGGAGAGGTGAGGGCTACAGAAGCCACCCTCTCCTGTCGGGTTCTGTTGCTTCGCACCGAGTTCTGAAGAATGGCAGCTAAGTTGCTATGACGACAGCACCCCCCCTACAAACTACGTATGAAACGGCCGCCAGGAGGATGGAAAGGAAGCCCTCTCCACCAAACCATGGTCCGGCATCCTCTCTCCCACCCCTTTCCCTAAACGCCCACCCTGCTCCCCAGCATAGAGGTTGGTTGTCCAGCTGCACTCCATGCAGGTCACCAGACGTCAGTGCTCCGGGGCCCCCTCTCCGCACGGGGCACTTCGTGTGTTCTCCGGCTGCGGCCTTTCCGCTTGTCCTCCAGGTGCTTCCACTTGTGGCTCTTGGCCTTGACGCTGAGCGGAGGGGGTAGTGGCGGCTTCTTCTTCGGCTGGTGGCTCTTGCGGCTCCACAGCTGCTCACATACCTGGTCCATGGTACTGAGGTTGGGGTGGTCCACCAGCTGCAAGAAATCTTGGTACCAGAGCTTGCGGTGGAAGGGCTGCGCGGGCTCCTCTTCCCGGGAGACGGAGAGCGAGTCGGCTTGCTGGGCATGGATCACTTCAAGCTGGAGGTGCAGCAAACTCTGGGTAAAGCCGTGCTCCGTGGCGTGGCAGTGGTAGAGGCCAGCATCCTTGCGCTGCACGTTGCGCAACAGGATCCCCCGCTCCATCTTGATGACCCGGTCATCCAACAGCACCTGCAGGTTAGAGAAAAGGGATAGCATTGGTGAGAGGTCATCAGTAGGGGTGAGGAATTGAGATGGGACAGGCAGGAATAATGATTCAAGAACCAGAAGGGAGGATGGCCCCATCAACAGTAAGACACACAGATGCTTGCATATTTTAATTGCCTTTAGTGTTAATTCTAACTGTTTTTAAATGTTTGTAATTGTTTCAAAACTCTCTGATAATTAAAATATTTCTTGCAAACCACTTGCAGGCATGGCCAAACTTGGCCCTCCAGATGTTTTGGGACTACAACTCCCATCATCCCTAGCTAACAGGACCAGTGGTCAGGGCTGATGTTTTACTGTGATCCACAGGGATATAATGGGCGTGGGTGGCGCTGTGGGTAAAACCTCAGCGCCTAGGGCTTTCCGATCGCATGGTCGGCGGTTCGAATCCCCGCGGCGGGGTGAGCTCCTGTCTTTCGGTCCCAGCTCCTGCCCACCTAGCAGTTCGAAAGCACCCCTAAGTGCGAGTAGATAAATAAGTACCGCTTTCTAGCAGGAAGATAAACAGCGTTTCCGTGTGTGGCGCTGGTGCTAGCTCGCCTGCGGCAGGTTCGTCACACTGGCCATGTGACCCGGAAGTGTTTCCGGACAGTGCTGGCTCCCGGCCTCTTAAGTGAGATGGGCGCACAACCCTAGAGTCGGACACGACTGGCCCGTACGGGCAGGGGTACCTTTACCTTTACAGGCATATAAATGGTTAAATAAATAAATCCTAGGTATCTGCTTGGAGACAGATCCCTGCTATAAGCAGTGGGGCCTGCACTGAAGGAGGAAGAATCTGCTGAAGGGAATGTGCAGAAGTGGAGGCCAGCGTGCCTGCCTTATTAATTAACTGATTGATTGAATGATTACAGAATTCATAGAATCACAGAGGCAAAAATGATACTTATGATACCAGGAGGTTTAGAACCAAAGGGAGGCTGAGGTAGATTGAGAAAGTAAAACTACTACTACTACTACTAATAATAATAATTTTAATATTTCTACCCCGCCCATCTGGCTGGGTTTCCCCAGCCACTCTAGATTCTGCCAGCTTTGTTTCTCATTCTCTCTTATATTTCTGTATCAGGGGTCACCAACATAGCACCCCCAGGTGCCAGGGTGTTCCTGATGGTACCCTCCTATAATACCCGCGAAAGCTCTCGGTAAAGATCCGCTCAAAATTCCACAATGCATGAGAGGCTGTTTGTTTTTTCCTGCTTAGTTCCTGTTTGCACTGGCTCAGCCACTCCTACGTGGAATACGCCTCTTAAACATGGGCAGGCACCTTTCGTTGGATGCCAGGATAGGACACCCTTCCTTCCACTCTGAACAGAGGAGAAGTACAAAGAGCTTCTCTATGTGATTGTGTGTGGCAGTGGTTGATGTGCATGTCTTTTGCCATCAATGGCAGCAGCTGTTTTGTGACTGGAACCCACGACCAAATTCAAAATGTGCCTACTGGCCTAAAACGTTTGGTGCCCCTGGTCTAGGTGCACACAGCAGCCAAGCTCCTACCTCCTTCCGGGGGGCGCTGCTGCTTTTCTGGTAGGTCCACACAACCTGGGCCTGCAGTGACTTAGGGAGGCACTCCAGGAAAGCGCTGCTGCCTTCCACTCCATATAACTTCTTTTCTGGGACGCTGCTTCGCTGGGGATCTGCACAGAAGTTGTGAGAGCTCAATACGGTCATCTGTTAATCTCAGCACAGAGATATGGGCAGGACAATGAACACACAGGGATGTGCTGAGGGCAGAGCTGAAGCAAGGCATGAAGAAATCTAAACAGAAGTCCAAGCTGGCTACAAAATGGGGTGCGTTTTGAGGGAACAATCTATGGATCCAGGATGCTGTCTTGGCTATATTTAACAGAATCTATTCTTAAGTGAGCAACTAAGCTCTGAAGACAGTTGTAATGAAAGAAAGATTGTATGTGCAGCTGTGCTCAGTGTATTTTGGATAAATGAATGTGCGTGAATTTAGTTTCTTCTAGGGTCCAATTCCCTTTCCATGCAGTAATTTGAAAGTTGAGGAACACTTGCTGCTGAGTGCGCCGTTTCTTTTTCTTTTTTAATCGTGGGGACAGGATAGTAGGGCACTGAGCAGAATTCATGTTTTCTCGGTGCTCCTCTGGTTCTGGCATTCAGTATTGTACGCCAGGTGTGAGAGAAGAGAGTGCATGCGTGAATATGTGCTGAGGGTGGGAAGGCACACGTTCCACTGCATCTAGAACTAATTCAGTGCAGTAGCCTGAGGCCATGCTACGTCTTACATTGTTGGTGATGGTGGACACACCAAATTGGGCATGAATGATGCAGAGTGTAGGGTCCAAGTGCACTCACCTCCAAAGCAGAGCACATTGGGATCCCCATTTCGCACATCCTGACGCCGGAACCGCCTGCAAGAAGAGGGAGAGAGCACAGAAAGGTTGATCAGGATCAAAAGCAGGGTGTGTTGTACCGTATCTTTCGCTCTATAGGACGTACTTTTTCCCCTCCAAAAATTAAGGGGAAATGTGTGTGCATCCTATGGAGCGAATGCAGGCTCCTTGGCTTCAGCGATAGCTCCGGAGGCTTCGCGTTGCTTTCGCTGAAGCCTGGAGAGCGAGAGGGGTCTGTGCGCACCAACCCCTCTCGCTCTCCAGGCTTCAGGGATAGCCGCCTGAAGCCTTTGGAGCGCAGTGGGAACTCGCGCTGTGCTCCGAAGGCTTTGGGTTCCTTTTGCTGAAGCCGGGAGAGCAAGACTCTCCTGGCTTCAGAAGAGGGAGAGCTGCACAGCGCCCCTTCAGTAAAGCGAGAGGAGAAATGAAAGGGGCTCCGTTTCTCCTGCTGCTTCGCTGAAGGGGCGCTGAGCAGAGAAGGGGATAATTTTTTTCCCCTGTTCTCCCCCTCCTATGGCCCGGTGCGTCCTATGGTCCAGTGCGTCCTATAGCGCGAAAAATACAGTTACTTCTGAGGTGGGCTGGGATGTGTGGCTTCTCCTGGAGACAAATGTTCTCAGAGGGGCTGTGTAGCAAGATTGCTCTTGTCCTGCTTGGGTTCTAGTCACAACATCTTAGAACTGACATCCTACAGTGCACATCCTGGGCAACCTGGAGAGTACCGCTCCTGGATAGACAGATCCAGCTGAATGTAGTGGCCGGGAGCTATTTCCTTCCCACATCTTGGTATCAGCAGCATCTGTCCTATGGCCTCAGAGGAGAAGCAGGCTCTTAAGCAGGCAAGAGCGGACAGTGGCCATGCCAAGACTGCATACGGGGATGCTGTCAGGATGTAGGTCTGTGTCCCTTTGGGCACTGCTCGAGGCAAGCCAACAGGAGATGGGGGGCAAATCTCCCACCAAACCAGATCACAGCTGGCTGGCAGCAAGAGGGTAGGTGGCCCAAGAGACAACAGGCAGGCTCCATTATCACTCTCTGCCCCACCCTGCCCTCAAGAAAGCCCCGCAGTCATACCGTACCTTTTGGTGTTGTGCATGTAGCGAGTGCAGGTAGTCCCATCCCAGGCACAGTATGGATCTCTAGCCAGGCAGCATTCAGCACAAGCTTTGCCATAGATCCCACAGCGGTGCAAGGGCAGCTGGGAAACAGAAGTCCTGGAGCCAATGTAGAGCTGTTGCTGTTAGGAGACAAAGCCAAACAGTCCTGTTAAGGCCAAGTCAATGTCTTCTGCTGCTTGCCTTAGTATTACACCTGATTCTGGCCTCTCTGACACCACAGTCCAAAAGAGGTGGGTATGAGGCTTTCCCAGAGAGAAAGAAGCCCAGAGCTCTCATTGGAAAAGCATGAGAACTGCTAGCTTGACCATGGAGAAATCTAGAGTGGCCTGACACTTGGTGATGGAAGGAAGAGAACAGAAATAGAAAAATGGCAGCACTGCTGACATCGGCTGCCATATATCCAGATTTTCCTGGACATTTTATCGATTTCCATCGGGACACTGCTGCCGACTGCAGTATTCCGGATATGTCTGGGAATATCTGGACATGTGGCAACCCTGCTTAAACCAACCACAGGGCAGATGGATGGGACAGGGTGTCTTGAAGGAGGTGGGACAGCCTCATCATCAGAGGACCTCTGATAGACTCTCTTACTTGGAAGCATCTATCTGTATGAATACCAGGCTCTGTTCAGATAATCTCCCACTGCTGAGCTCTCTCCCCAACTGTAATGCAGAAGTCATCTCTGCATTGCCTCCCTGTTCACATTCCCACGCCATGGCTCCCCCAAAGCTCTTCTGCTGCACGACGTACCCGCTTGGAGGAGATCTGCATGCTTGTAACTGGAGAGGAGTCCTGCCAATGAGAAAAAGGAATTGCGGTGTGACTGGGTTGGTGACAGGCAATCAGTATCCCAGTTCTTCTTCTTAAGGATTGCTCCTATGCAATCAGGAATCCAAGCACTTTCCCACGGCACCCAGGTTACTGTCTCTGTTTCTCAAGTGAGGCCCTGAAGACTGTGGCCACCATCAGAGTTTTATACAAGACGGGCATAAGAAGAACCCTATTGGGTCAGAGCAAAGGCCCACCTAGTCCAGCATCCTGTTCTCACAGTGGCCAAACTACAGGAAACCTGCAAGCAGGACATGAGTGCCAAATCACATTCTAAGCTTCTGTAGCATTCAGGGAAAACTCTGAAATGTTTAGGCCAGATGGAGCCCCTGAGTGGACATCACAGTCCTTTCACTGCACAGTTGTGCTTGGCTTCAGCTAAGGCAGCCTTCCCCTTTCGCTCACACTCACCTTAAACACCTGCAGCTCCTCCAGCAGCAGCTCCTCCATGTTTTGCCAGCTCTCCTTGGGCACAGAGACGACCTTCAGGACAGTGCCAATGTCTGCCAGGCAAGTGGGACAATTTAGCACAACAAAAGGGGGGTTCGCAGGCGGGCAGGCAGATGCTTCCCAAGTTCCAAAGGTAGCTCTGTAGAACTATTATTTGCCTCCCCCTGGAAAGATTTCTCAAAGCCACAGAGACGCCATGCAAGAAGAGCTGAAAGCCAGGCAATTTGGTTCATACAAAAGAGATGAGGTCAACAAAATGTGCCAAGTTTCCAAGGATTTGGGGCACTTAAGCTGGTCCCTTTAGGGATCTTGTTTCCAGTCTCCTTTGATCTTATGCTAAATCAAAGCTTTCAGTGCACCAGCTGAAAGCGGGAATGTGGCCAACAGGATTGGGGGAGGCAAAGGCAACAGGACAAGGGGTCTAGCAGAAAGCATATAACGTTTCACTACACACAGTGACTGTGCAATTAGAAACAAGGCGGGAGATCAATGAACAGCATCTCCTCTGTGTGTATGCGCACACATTTTAAAGTTAATAGCAGCCAAAGGAGGCCCTCAATTGAACCATGCCTGTGTAGCCACATCATCTTCTATTGTAAATTATCACCGCTCAAGGATATATTCCAGTCAGGGAAAAGAACTCAAGCAGGGCAAGAAGTAGGCCAGGGAAAAGTCCTGAGGGCTGTGTAGAGATACCTAGAGGGCCTGAGGTGCCCTACTGCTGCCCTACATACACATCTGGAGGGAGTGCTCTACAAGGAGTGAGCTAAGGGTTACCTAGAGTTGGTCGCCAGAATGCACATTTTGACCCTTGAACTGTGGGCATCCTAGCATGCTGTTTAAGAAGCAGAAGGGAACTTGGAAGGCATATCAGAAGGGGAGGCGTGCAGACACACCTGTGCCAATGAAGAGGACGTCATAGTGGCCGTCAGCAGCAGCCACTCGGTCTACTGCGATGCGGGTGAAGGTGTAGCCCACGTTGGTCTGCAGGAAGATGGGTCGCTGGCCGTGTGGCAACACTGAGTTGTACATTAACGGGTGGTTGCGAGCAAACTGAATCACATCATCGGGGAAATCCTTGGTGGAACTAAATGTGCCAAAGGTTTTGCTGGGACACTGAAGGGGAGAGGGAGAGGGAGAGAAAGAGAGAGGGAGACAGAGAAGGGGGGGGGGGAGAGAGAGTTGAAGGCCCAGGCATGTAAAAACCATCTACTCCTAGAAACACCACATCACAGACCTCCATGCACCCCACATAACTCCCTTTCCAGTCCAATCACACCCTACCTTTAATCCCCCGCTACCTTTCCAGGCAGCTCTGGTGATACCCTAATTTCCTTAGTTTTCTGAAGCCCTGAAGTTTCATAGAATTCTGTCAGTACCCCACAATCCTGGCCCAGAAATCCCCATCTTCCCCCAGCCCATTTCCCCATTTCCTCATTTCAGCCCGCTCTTCTCTCCATTAGCCAAGAGCTCCCCAAACATATTGTTCTGGGTGTTCCCACATCTCTACATCAACAAGCAGCCTTGTTATTTTTTTATTATTATCATTACTATTGAATTCTATATACCGCTTGCCTGCCAAATGGTTTCTAAGTAGTTTGAACCTTGCTTCATTTCATCACCCCAAGTCCAAGGCACGTACCATTCCTGGGCGGGGGTAAGGGACCCGGCCTTGGTAGGACACCCACTGATAGTTTGGTCCTTCCTTGTGAGCAAAAGGTCCCAAGAAGGCTCTGCGGATGTCACTCATATGGTAGACACAGACAGCAGAGCCCTTGAAGACGGTGCTGTGGGAGCAGACCACAGAGAAGCATTAGGGTAGGAATAACCAGGTGAATGGTGTCTCCACCCCACACCCTCCAATAGGTCTGGGGGGACATTTCCCAGAAGGTCAGACATTACCTTTACAGCCTCTTGGGAAAAGGAAACCCGGCTGAAAGTGGAGGGAACCACCATTATCCTTACCTGGAGGTGGTGAAAACAGCATACAGCAAAGGGTTGCGCTTGTCTCTGGTTGGCAGCAAAAATACATCATCTGAAGAGAGACCAAGCAGAGGAAGAGAGAGAAGGAGAAAAGGAGTCACTGGCCTGCAGTCTTCCACCTGGAGCATGGCAATCCCTTTCCCAGCCACAGGAGAATACTCTAGCTAGAAAGTGAACCTTTCTCTAACCTCCCCCCACCCCCAATAGGGAGAGATAAATTAAGCCTCCACCACTGCTCTCTGCTGGCACACTGGCAGTGATCAGGCACTAACACCAATTAAACAAAACAGAACAGAATACCGCAATTTGCATGCATGCATGCATGCATAAATACATACATACATACATACATACATACATACATACTATTGTTGTCCTCTAAGGACAGCAGTTCAGATTTGTTTTGTTTATCTATTTGGCCATCACACAATGGAGCTCCCCCAAAAGCCCTTTCTAGTTTGCATTTATGACGCGCTTTGCTCACATTGGCATCAGGGCAGTTCTACATGATTCCGCTTTCAATACCGTTTGCACCTGCAAACATTTCAAGATGGACATTTCCAATGGGTACAGGTACCGGAGCTTCCTGCTAAAATTGGTGGGTGGGGAGTTGTACCGGAGTTCCTACTGAACATGGGTGGGTGGGGAGTTGTCTGGCTTTTGTTGTGCCATAATCGCATTATTGTAACCTGACCTGGGACTAGTGTATTATATACGTTGCAGCATACAACTACAAAGAAACCCAAACCAGTCTGGAGGAGCCCAATGTGGATACATTAAGAACATTCAAAACAATCCATGTGCATTTTTTATCCAAATGTATAAAATATGAAAAACATGTATATAAGGGCACAAGTCCATCAGGTGTTAAAACTTGGGATTTGGCTGCAATGGGTCAAAAAGCAACCTACGCCTAATTCTACAAAGCTGGATTGCAAACTGGCACTTTTCAAATGAAATGATGTTCTTTGGTTGAGATTTGGAAGATATAAATGCATGGGACAAAAAATGTAACTAAAAATGTGGAAATCTGTTTTGCTTTAGAATATGAATGGTTGCTTAGGATTTGAACAACGTAATGTCTTCATAGAAAATATTATAATAATCACAAGCTATTTCTTCAAAGTCATGTGTTTTTAAAACTGTCCATGTTCTGACTGCCTATGTGCATGTATGTGGGTGAATGCATCCCTTTCTACATTCTAGAACATGTAGCTTTTGCACAGTTTTCTCTGTCAAGGTAGATCTCCAGTTTCAGGTAGGAGTCTCTCCCAGTCCCACCTGGAGATGCTGGGGACTGAACCTGGGACCCTCTGCGTGCAAAATGCCTGTGTTCTGCCACTTATCTACGCTGCACACACCCCCCCCCCCCGCCAGACCAGACCTCAATCAGCCACAGTCACTCACGGAGCTGGTCAAAGTACGTATCACTCCCATCGCTGCCGGGCACCGAGCACACCAGCCGGGCCTTCAGAAATGTTGTCCATTTGTTCACCAGGCTCCTCTGCCCACCCATGTCATTCTGCAGAGAGAAGAAGAGAGGCTTATCAGAGAGGTAGCCAGGGACAGCAGTGCACGTAGGACATTTTAGACTCCGGATTTCCCCCATGGTCTTGTGGGTGAGAACCCTCTTAGATTATCATCTATTAGTTCACTTACTTCGAAATGCCTCACTACACTTGCCCCCCTGCTCATTCTGCTGAATGGGGCCCTAGACCTCTGCCCCAAAAACTGCTGCTAGAGCCCCACTCCTGCCATAACAGACTCCTTCCAGCCAGTGTCCCAGTTCAGCTGCCCAGTAGCTGCTGTCCACCTCCACAGAGCAAGATCCACATGGAGAACTGACCTAAGGCTCAGCAAGGGGCTCAATAAGCTGAAGTGCAGGAAGCCCTACGAATGGGGTGGACCCTAATGCTTTACCACAGGGCAGAGGCAGAGCTGAGAGAGCAGCTCTCTCATACAAGCAGGCACATGGATGTACGCTGAAACTGGGCCGCCACTCAGCCCAAGTGTTGGGCTGGCACCCAGATACCTGCTCTAACCTGCCTGACTGGTGGCAACATGACCAGGCCTTGCCCAATCCTTAGCACTGGACTCGAGAAGGCACAGAGCTCTCACCCGGCAAATCTGGCCTATGCGGGTGAAGGTCTGCTTGCCCAGCCCCTGGGCTCCTTCCACTGCTGTCTCCCGGAAGAAAAAGAAGATCTTGTCGTCATCAGGATTCTCACTCTCCGGGATCCAGAAAACATCAATGAACTTGGGCTCTTGGGGACAGACAAGTGGGAGAACATCAATGCCAAAGCAAAGAGGTGGGAAATTGTACATTATGTGAGGGAACATAATGGTCTTCCACTTAAGAAAAAAATGCAAAGAGCGGCACTGTGCTGCTTCATGCAAAGTCAGACCACTGATCTATTGTCACCTCCTCCCTTCTCTTTTTGGCCATATCTTTAACTCCCCCCTCCATCCCATGGTCCAACATTGACAGGTGGATGGATTACCCAGCTGTTACATAGATGAGTCAAAGTTGGCCCATGGGGCAGGGAAGCAAGCCTGCTTTCTGAAGGCTCCAGGTACACAAGTTCCTAAAGGGAACTTCCCTTGCTATGAGCACCCATTTCCCATGGGAGGAGCCAATGCTTGCAGCCAACCCAGCAGAACTGACATCATCAGGCTGACAGGTGGACGTGGTTTAAGTAAAAATGGCTTCCTGGACCAGTCTGGAACCACCAGACTCGCTGGTGGGCAGGAGGTTCTCCATCTCTGCAGATGCTAGGAATTGAATCTGGAACCTTCTGCAGGCGAAAGAATATACTCTGCCCCTTTCCCATGAGTGTAACGGGGAATCTGAGGCATAATGGGGTGGGGGTTGTTAAATCTTCCCCTGCTTTTTTATTGTAATCATCACCACCATCATCCTCTGAAGCTGCTTCTTACTCCCACAGGGTAAAGGAGACAGAAACCCAGACGGACCCTCTCTCTCCCCACTGTCCAGAGAAGACTTTGCCACATGACACATTTAAAGCTCATGACTTCCCCTGGAGAATCCTGGGAAATGGTTGTTTAAGGGTGTTGGGAATTACACCTCTGTGAGGATGACCTACAGTTCTCAAGATGGTACAAATGTGCTTTAAATACATGGTGCAGATGTATTTGGGAGAGGTATTCAGGTCATCAAAGGCCACAAGGGGAAAGGGGTAGAGGTCTTCTCCCAGAGTGCTGCTTTGCAGCCATGTGGGGCTGCTAATTTGTAAAAGAAAACAAAAGATGAAATCCTAAACGCATCTTGTCTACCTTGGTGGTTAGTCAGCAGTGGTCAAGAAGCTGCCAATCAGGCCCTGGCCACTAGATGGCAGTCTCCCTTCATAAGTGACAAAACAGCTGGGGATTGAGACTCTGAAGCAGAACCAACAAGAGTCCTAAGGAACTGTAGTTTTCCTTGGCACTTAAAGGAACATGTTCTCCCACTCCCAACACCAGTGATCCATCAGAGATAGAAAAAGGACAACAGGATGAGTGCAAGGAAATTGCTGTTTATGCAGCCCCAAGCCCGTTTTCCGCATCCCTGGGATGCCCTTGCTCCCTGCCCCCACTGACCGTTGAGCCACCGGGAGTCATGCTGCTCCGTGCGGATAGAGGGTCTTGAGCCAAGGCTGCGGAAGATGGTGAAGTCGCGGCCCATCAGGTCAGTAGCCACCCCAGAATAGAGCTCTTCACCTGGCCACCACAGAATGATAAAAGACAGGGGTTAAAAGGCTTCGTCATGGGATCTGTATACTGGAACATGTCCCAGGTACTCTTTCTCTGGTACCCCGTGCAGGATTCGTCTCCCCTGAAATGTCCTCTGCTCTTTAAAGGCAGGAAAGCTCCTAGGCAGGCAGGCAGGCAGGCTGGGAGGCAGCAGCTGCCATTCCTGGAGCCTTGCTCAGAGGGTGCTTGGAGCCAAAAGAGAACGTGCCGCCAGCCACACCAGCAGTGGCATCCTCAGCACATAGTGCTGGCTGATGGAAGCTGTTCCAACATCAGATGGAGAGCAGTCTCCACTTGGCAAACGCTGGAAGAGCTTTAGGGACTCATGAGTCCTTGGGTGAGACAACGGCTGCAAGCACACCATACATTTAAAGAACTGTAAAGGGTGCTGGGAATTGTAGCTCCATGAGGATTACAGTTCCAACTACAGTTCCAATTATTCTTTTGGTGGAGAGGATGCTCTTTAAATGTATGCTGTGTTGACTGGAAAGTGCTGGCTGTGTTTTTATTGGACATCCCACACAATCACTCTGTTATTCTTATACAGTGGTACCTCAGGTTACATACGCTTCAGGTTACATACGCCTCAGGTTACAGACTCCGCTAACCCAGAAATAGTACCTCAGGTTAAGAACTTTGCTTCAGGATGAGAACAGAAATTGTGCCCACGCTGGAAGAATGGCAAATGAAGCTCATTGACTATATGGAACTTGCAGAAATGACTGGCAGAATCAGAGACCAGGGAGAAGAGACGGTGAAGGAAGACTGGAGGAAATTTAAAGACTATTTACAGAAGCACTATAAAATTATGAACGTGTGAGGTTGTCAGATTGAATGTAAAAGAATGTTATTATAAAAATGACAATGAGAAAGAAAGTACATTTTGTAAGACATAGGGAAACGTAAGGACTATTAAGACAATAATCTTTAATCTGAACCAAAAACACGCCAGAGGGAAAGAGTTTACTACCAGAATATAAGACTTAGAATACAGAGTGGGAAGGCATGGGGAAGTCGCAGACCTAAGTTAATGCTGAAGAATACAATGACACAATATTGGTTTTTAATTCTTTTATTTTTACCTCTTTTTATTCCTTTTTTTGTTCTTGTATAATGTATGTATTGTTTTTCTTTTTCTCTTTTCTTTTTGATCTGTTCGTTGATTTGTACTTTTTGTTTATTGAATGTGGAAAATAAAATATCATTTAAAAAAAAAAAAAGAGAACAGAAATTGTGCTCCAGTGGTGCAGCGGCAGTGGGAGGCCCCATTAGCTAAAGTGGTGCTTCAGGTTAAGAACAGATTCAGGTTAAGAACGGACCTCCGGAATGAATTAAGTACTTAACCCGAGGTACCATTGTATTCTTATTCTTATATTCTAATATAAGAAGAGCCCTGCTGAATCAGGCCAATGGTCCGCCCAGTCCAGCACCCTGCTCTCACAGGAGCCAACCAGATGCCTGTGACAACAGCACTTTCCTCTCCTGTGGTTTCCAGAAAGTGGCATTCATAAGCACTGCTTCCTCCGGCCATCAAATCAGAACATAACCATTGTGGCTGGTAGCCACCAACAGCCCCACCCTCCATGAACTTACCCTCCTCTTTTAAAGCCATCCAAGGTGGAGGGAGGGAGTTATCACTAGATTTTGAGCAGAGGGGCCTGGTCCCTTACCTGCCAGCACTGAAGCGGCCACATGACGTGGGTCGTAGGGGCTTTTGCCTTTGCCATCTTCCAAGTTCTTCAGGTCCAGTTTAAACACAGAGTCCTGGAGAGAGAGGGAGGAGGGACGTGCCAGTAAGAGAGGCCAGAAAGCAGAGCCTGGAGCTTGAGCCGTTCTGCCTGCCTGCACCTTCCCTCACCTCAGTAGAGACCACCCTATGAACCTCCATGCCTGGCTCACCTCTGCACGCTGCCCAACTTCTACGAAGCCACAAATGGGGTGGAAGGCCCCAGTGCCGCAGGCATACAGGTGCGTCCGGTTGAAGAGGTGCAGGATCTTGACGAAGTTCATGCACTCGGCCTGCAAGACAAGAGCGAGGCCAGTTACGGAGTGGGCCCAGGGGGTGCTGCAGAAGACCTGGCCCAGCACCCTGTGCTTCCAGTGACCAACCAGATGCCTGCAGGCTCAAAGGCTTGAGATGCTGCATAAGGAGAGGGATGGGCACAACACAGAGGCACCAGCAGCTATAATAATAATAATAATAATAATAATAATAATAATTTATTACTCTGGGCGGCTTTACCACTCTGGGCGGCTTCCAACAGGGTATTAAAAGCACAATAAAACATCAAACATTAAAAACTTCCCTAAACAGGGCTGCCTTCAGATGTCTTCCTTGACATCTGATGGGAGGGTGTTCCACAGGGTGGGTGCCACTACCGAGAAGGCCCTCTGCCTTGTTCCCTGTAACCTCACTTCTCTCAGTGAGGGAACCACCTGAAGGCCCTCGGAGCTGGACCTCAAAGAAAGGGAGCTGCTAAGGGCTTTGGACGGATGTTAGGAATGTAAAAATGATTCTCGCATCCCTATCTGCAACTTCCCACCCAGATCCTTATTTCAGATGTGCCTCCTCTGCTGCCAGAAAGAATGTCTTGTGGGGCATGGAATGTCTTGTGGGAATGGAGGAGGAGGAGAGGCCTCAGCAAGGTGTGCGCAGGAAGAGCAGCGCATAGGTTTGGCTGGCCTGTGGTTCAGGCATCTGCAGTGTGGGTCCTTCCCTTGCCTCTGGACGGCCTCCCCTGACATTGCTGAGATGCCAGAGCATGTGGGAGCCTCTCTTTCCCTCTGGGACTGTGCAGAATTTCCCACACTGGGCGGGAAGGAATGGGGGTGTCCGTGGTGGACTGGGAGTTTCTGCACATTTCACCTCCCGGCAGAGGGCGCCGTAGGAAGCAGCCGTTCCATCACACTAAGCTTGAGTGGCTTTGTGCCTGTCACCTGCAGACACGAAGACCTCTGCTCATGCCACAGAAGACCCCTGTTTGAGCTGCTGCCTCCCTCCTACAAAGCAAGCCTCCCCAGCAGCCCCTCCCTTTCTGCGCCTGTCAGGAGGGGAACATCTGTTTGACTTGCTGCTGAGCACAATTAGCCACTGACGGATCACTCCTGCCCCTTAGAAAGTGGCTGATTATTTAAATGTCTGGAATAACTCAGGCAGAAGTGATGCTCTCTTGTTATATGAGCCCCAGGGGAGTGTCAAGATATTGGGGGGGGGGGGAGAGGATCCCATCCAGCACCACCAGGCACCTTGCAGGAAAAGACAGACAAACACCGCAGAGACTTCTCTTGAAGGCTAACTGAGAACAAGCCGACCTAAGCAGGCAAGGCAAAATAATAATAATAATAATAAAATGCTAAAAAGAGCCACTCCACAAGTGGCCAAGAGCAGTGGGTGGGGATCAGGGAAGGCTCAGCAAACAAGTAGCAATGGCAGCAAGCAAGGAAACCTACAGGCAAGAGAGGAGGAGGGGAGGAGGAGAAGGGATCACAGAACCAGGGGGGCACAGGAGGCTCCCAGGGGGGCACAGGAGTCAGGCCACTGGCCCATCCAGCTCAGCGTTGCCCACACTGACTGGCAGTGGCTCTCCAGGGTTTCAGGCAGCAGATTGTGCCAGCTCTACATGGAGGAACTAAATTCCAGAGCAATGCTTCATGCAAGGGGAGCAAACATGGTGGCTGCCAGGTGTTCTTGGACTCCAGCTCCCATCAGCCCCAGGCAGCTTGGTCGATGGTCAAGGATGGTGGGAGTCGTAGCAGGCACCACATGAACTGACCCTGGCTGCAAGGACTGCATTGGGATTGAGTGGGCCAGAGTTCAAGCTACAGTCTGATCACTGGCTCTGTGTTCAGCTTTGGAGTTTCAGTGGTTTGCAAACTTCCAAACCAGGAAAGACGAATTGAGGGGTCCTGCAAGATGTGCTTTACAAGAGAGTGGTTGAGTTGTCACTTTCTTTCCCTTTCCCTTCAGTTTACTCCTCATAGTTTCCTGCTTCCCTTCCCCACCCTCCCAACCCCTCTTTCACACACATGCAACATACACACACTCCTCTGGAATTTGGAAGTGTTTGGTTTTATCAACACCACCACCACCATGGAATTGCCTCCATATACCCATCAATAACTTTGATCCAGAAACTCCCCAAATGTGTGAAGTAGGCATATTAGAATAGACAAAATTCTGCAAGATGGAAAACAGCTCCCCGTCAGTGGAAAAGTTTTGGCATTTGTGCAAGGTTAGTTTCAAAAGGAAAGAAGGCAGGGATAAGGAAAGGGGAGATAAGATGGGGCAATGACCATAAAGCAGGATATAGCAAACACCAGACAAATCATGGGAAGATTTCCAGCAGCTCTTCATGCTATTATCAGTGACTGATCAGGTGTAAAAATGAAAGCCAAGGCCAAGCACAGGCTAATTTGCTTGATAAGATTAAATACTGGAAGTAACTGAAATGTCTGCGAGATAATAATTTGGGGGTGGGGGTGACTATAAAAGCAAATGCATGGCATGAAGCTCCAACAGTCATGTACCTAGAACCACAGGATTCAACCAACCTGGCCTGCTAGCAGAAGCCAGTACAGTGCCATGGGGCTCCCCCTCTTCCTCTCGTGAGTCCCCTCAATCTGCTTTGCAGCGCAGAGCAGAACCCCCAGAACAGGAAACAGGGAGAATCATTCTCCCTGGCAAGCAGAAATACTTGCACCAACAGAAGGATCAGAATTCCTCCCACAGACTTTCAGAGTTGGAAAGGCCCTTGGCAGTTATCTCATCCATGGGTGGAGAAGCTCTTGGAACTGTGGCTCTTGGAACTCTTGCTTGCCTACAAGGAGGATGTGGGGCAGTGGCGCACTGAGAAACATCTGTCCTACATTGCTGTAATGCAGCCTGTTGTACAAGGTCACACCTGCTGCTCTGCCTCTCTGCCCCACCCAACACTAGCCCCCAGGTGACTGCCAGGGGTGTACCTGGGGGATGGCTAGGTTGGCCCCCAACAAAGCCCCAGGGGAGGTGCAAAAGATTGAGCCTCTCCACACCAGTACATCTCCTTACAGCGGTGTAGCCAGGATTTTTGTTGGGGGGAGGCAGGTCTTTGGTTAGAGGGGGCATAACCTCAGTTTGCTATGTATTTTATCGATTTTTATTAGTGGGGGGCAGCTGCCCCCCCTTGGCTACACCCATGTCTCCTTGCCAAGGGCACAAGGGAGCCTAGGCACTGACTGCCTAAACCACTGATGAGTGGCCCAATCCAACCCCCGGGGCAAGTCAGGAAAAAACCAAGAGCCTCAAACACAAACTTACCCCCAAATCAACAGGCTCAGTCCCTCCTCACCTCTTGCATACAAAACTCTCCTGTTCACTCACCCAGTTTGTTTGCACCAAGGTGACTGTGGCAGAGTTAAATGCTGGGTAACTGGGGGAACCCTCTGCAATCAACGCTATCCCTGCTTAGGAACACAGGGCACTGACCATTGGAGCATCTCGCTCAGTATTGCCTACACTGATTGGAAGTGGCTCTCCAGGATTTCAGGCAGGTGTCTCTCCCGACCCTACCTGGAGATGCTTGGGTTGAACCTATGGTCTTCTGGTTGCAAGGCAGATGCTTTAGCCCTGAGCTACGGCCCTTCTATAGAGATCTAGCAGTCTGCAGCCGCAAATGGTGGCATCAGTGTGCCACCTTGCACTTGTGCCTTTTCTATGGTCAAAACCTCCCCATCTGGAAAAGCTATCCAGGTGCATGCCTTTCCCCCTGGGGAAGACAACATCCGAGAGCTTGTTTTCTTATTTGGGCCAAGGAAAACTGAAACTTCAGAATAATACTTGATCTATAGAAAGGGTTTGGCCTCCCTTACCCCCTCTGGGCTGTCCAGCTGTGCAGCTAATGGTTAAGGGAAATGAGCCAGATGCAACACGGATGGATCAATGCATCAGTCATGGGCCAGATGTTCCCAGATGTTCCCTGCTTCCCCAACTGCTCTTCCAGAGGCTGGACATGTGCCACTGAGTGTCTGCCCATCTTCTTCAAGCCATCTGTCACAGAGATGACGAGTCCCAGGGAGCAATAATGTGGCAAATGGCCCTTGTGGCATGCAATGGGCATACAAGAAGAGGGTTGGGAAGCAGCAGCGGACTCTCAAAGCCATGAATTCAGCATGAACTGGGTCAGGTTGCAAGTTCGGCTGGTAGCTCAGCACCAGAGCACATGCTTTGCAATCCCATGGCGCCAGGCACAATCCTGAAATGCTGACTCGCTGCTGCCACTCGCTGCAGACGATGCTTAGAAAGAAGGACCAGGGGTTTAACTTGGAAGAAAACTGGTTCTTGAGCAAAAGCCAGCCACTGACAGAGAGTGACTTTGAAACCACTGTGGTAAAAAAGGACACACTGAAAGCACATTACTTCCTCTGGGAATTGTAGCTTCCTCCTTACTGGGCTACATTTCCCAGCACCATCAACAAACTACTGTTCCTGAGATTCTTAGGTGAATGCCATGTGCTTTGTGGTGCGAACACACCCTGTGTCCTTCAACCCCGCCACCCCGCTCTCTCTTAGGGCTCATCCAAACTTCCTTTTGTGCTCTGTTTCTAGGTAGAAATCAATGCTTTAAAGTGCCGTGACCTAGTACTTTTTTTTGGGTCCTGGTGCTGTCTCCACGAAAACCCACTGAGTTACCACTGAGTTGGAGCAAATGGGAAATTGCCATTTGTTCTGGCTCAGCGTTAAAGTGAAGGTTTTCATGGGGGAAAGTGCCAAAAGGACTTAGACATGGCGCTTTAAAACCTAGAAACTGTGGGGCAAAAGGTAAATGTGGGTGAGTCCATAGTGTTGCCAACCTCTTAGCACCTGCTCTGCTTTCCCCGCTTAACTCCTACTTAGATGGAAAGGCAAGAGTGTGATCTCGCAGCTTATGCTCCGTTAATGCTTAACCTAGACTGCGAACGTCAATCCGTAGCACTGAATTTAAATGAACTTCCAACCATAAAGACAGCTAAGCTCCAATGAGCCCTGGACCCTTTCCCAGTCCCATTAAAGCCAGCAAGCTTCTTCTCTGAAGCCTGCGCACCGGACCAAGTCTATTCTTACACATGCTCATTATCACAGCTCAATATATATGGGGATTTTTTTGTGCACTCTGGTGATAATTGCTCTGCCTCTAAAATGATTTGCACAACAAAAGGGGGTGTCTCCCATTATTTACTCCCATTCTCTGAAGATGCCTCCCCCTGTAAGATTTGCTCTCTGCTTGGAATATGCTGCTCCTTTTAAAATGGAGAGAGAGAGGAAAAAAATTGGGTTGGGTCTTCCCACACTTTGCATCTGATTCATTTAATACGAGACTGCCACTGGTTAGGCACATACTCTGCTAAAGGGCACAATCGTGCGTGTGATATTCACACGATTGAAAGCCTGCAAATCTGCCAGCATATAAGAGTAGCTGGAAGTGCTGGGTTTGGTACTTAGTTGTGATGGGGGCTGGGAATGCTCAAAGTCTCCCTTCCCCTCTCACAAACACATGCACACAAATGTCATCTCCAAAGCAGTCCTTGGGGTCTAAACCATTTGCAGAGCATCCTACCCACCCACTGCTGGGCTGGTCTTGAGTAAACAAGCCTGGGGCTCTTACAGCCCCTATCATCACTCTTGAGCAAGCCCAGGAAGAAAAACAACCTTGGGACTTTTTGTTTTCCTGCCCTTTTGCCCTGATGGATAAAGCAGCCTGAATATGGAGAGCTGTTGACAGGGAGAGAAAAGGAGACAGGGAACCATCAGAGAGAGGAGTGGGGAGAGGGAGGGATGGAGAGAGAGAGAGAGAGAGAGAGAGAGAGAGAGAGAGGTGTCTTGCTAATGCCTCTCCTCCTCCCACCAGCTGCTTTTCAGGAAGCCCCACAGCCCACTCTCAGTAGCGCACAGAGGTGCTGATCTCCCCCCTCCCCTCTTCAACAGGGTCAGTGGTGCTTGTGTCCGAAACAAAAGCTGGGGAGGAGTGGCTGAATATAGCACTAAGCCTAGGGGGCTCAGCTCTTGGCTTTGCCGATGCGTCTGTGGTGCTGCTACTGCATTGTCACTCGCTCTTCAGTCACAGTGGTTCTGCAACAAATTGCTTCTGCTTCAAACAAGAGTGATGGGACACAGAGCAGCTCTTGTACAGGCACCGGTCCTGGTTCCCCCACTGCAACATCTTCCTGACTGTGGCCGTGTTGCTGAAAACTCCTAGCTCCATTCACTTTTGGCAAATGAGCCATCTCTCTAGGCCTCTTTCCTCTATGATGAATAAGGGCCATCGTTCAGTGGGAGACCACATGTTTCGCATGCATAAGGTCCCAAGTTCAAGGTCTGTAATGTAGGTTCAGCTGGGATATAGCCCTGTTCTCAAAGCCTGGACAGCCACTGCCAGTCCCTGCAATCCAACGGTGGGTAACCTGTGGTCAGACAGGTGTTACTGGACTCCAACTCAGCCAGCATGGCCAATAATCAGAGATTATGGGGCTGTAGTCTAGTAATACTTGATGGACCACTGGTCCCCTACCCCTGCTGCAGACCGAACTCAGCTAGAGGGACCAATGGTCTGACTCAGGAAGTTGCTAATCCTTCCTTTGCCTTGTTCAGAGAGTTGCTTTCAGTGTCTGTATGCACATGCATAGAACACTTTTGCCTGATTCCACACTAGGCTATTGTCCATCATGCAAATAATTAACCACAGGAATTAGGTCATCATGACCACATCACACTTTTTCATGGCATTCTGCACCAGGTCAAAGTACCAACAGCAATTCATAACAGTGCATAGTGCCGGAGTTCCCTTAAGGATGGCAACTTTCCTATCCCACAGCCCATAACCGGAAGCAAAGGCACGTCTCACTTCCCCTTGTGATCTATGTGATGAATGGAGAAGGCAGTTGCATGAATGACACAGGTCCTATTACTGTCACATCAACCCCATCAGCTGTTGAAATATTTGCATGGATCCTCAACTGTGAGGATCTGAAGGACTGAAACAGCGCATTCAGTGCTCACCCAGCCTTTCTTCTGTGCCACGTTCCAGCCACAGGGCCACGCTTAAAAAAGCTCCATGTTCAAGTGTTTTTGTTTTGTTCTTTTGTCCCAGCACTTTCCCAGGGCAAACCCCCATTTTACCAAATGACAACCTGCGGGGAAACCTAATTGCAGTTTGATCCAATTCTGCAGAAAAACACAGGTTTTCCCTGGGAAAGTGCCAGGACAACCCCCCCCCCCAAAAAAAAACCTGCTTGGTAATGGAACTTTAAAGCACAGAAACATGGCACAAAAGGAAGCCTGGATGAGTCTCCAAAATTACAGTCAGCTGGATGTGCCCAAGGTCTTAGTCCTAAAGCCCACAAACCCTACCTCTCTTTCAACCTTCTTGGGCGAGGGCAAACTTTGCTTACATATGCTGTTTCAGGGCTTAGAGCAGTATTCTGAACAGAGACTGGCAAAATCCAAAGGGGAGAGAGGCTGCCCCTTTGTCCTCTCGTGCCCTTCACTGGAAGCTGCGCCAAACAGCCTCAATGGGAACTTCCAAGTTGACCAGGCAATCCTGAAAGAAAACGGTGACCCAAGACTGCTCTCCAAAGCTAGGGGAGATAAACCCAACAGCTCACAAAGCTCACATTGCTAGGCTTGACACAGCACCGCTCCTTCCATGGACAACCTGTAAGAATTATAGCCAAGGTGACCGAGACCCCTTCATGCTGCTGGCCCAACGTTATCAAGGAGCAAAATCTGGCTGTGTCCTGGTTCATCTCTGCTCCTGCCAAAATGGTGGGAACCCTCCTCTTATCTCCTGGGAGGTCAGGATGGGTCACAGCTAAGCAGGAATCTCTTAAGTGCACCAACCGGTCCCTTCACAGCAACATGACTCCCAAGGCCTCCTGGGGCCTCTATCCAGGGCTGGGGCATGATGGTGCTGTCTGCGAGGCCAGGGAGAGACAGAGAAAACAGCAAGATACTCAATGAAAACAGCAAGATGCAATGAAGGGTCATGGGTGAATTACTGGGAGGGGGAGGCTGCTATCACGTATCAGTTTTTCCTCAGCTCATCGTGGTCGGACAACTCAGAGAAGTCTCCATGCCCTGCTTGATGAGGAGTCAATTGAAATGTTCGCTCTGGAAAGCAAGCGACTCACATCGCGTTTCCTGATGCTCCTTATCCTCCTTTGTTTTATGCCCCAACTCACATAGGGGCTGAGCAAAGGATTTCCCCTCCCCATCCAAATGGGTCACTTACATTGATGTCTTTTCCTGCCCAGTTGCATTCTTCCCTCCATTCCACAGGCGCTGGCCAGTAAATCTGTGAGAACAAAGATAAGGCAAAGATCATTTGCCAAAATATTTTTGTATTTTAAGAAATGGGCTCCTAGCATAGTCATTCATCACACTTGAAGTTAGTCAAATGCTGCTAAAAATGCTGATAGTTTTTTTGTTTTGTTTTTAACCAACCCTTAGTTGTAATGCTCCTGGCTTCCTTTACTCGCTGTCCATCACCTGTCTCCTTGGTATTTGAGACTTGACACAGGCCTCCACCTTTTCTGTGTTTTGAGCATATTGTAAACATTTGCTTGGTTCAAACTACATTATATTAGGAGAGTTTTAAGTGGCATTTTAAATTCCTTTAAACTGCCGCTGTTTTAGGGTATACTTTTGTCGCCAGTGTGTTTTGTTTTGATTTTAAAAAAATAATAATTGTATGGTTTTAATTATCTTTTTAAAGTTGTCTTTGCCTGGAAAGGTGGTGTATTAGGATTTTGAATATATAAACAGAACAAATAAATAAACAGGAGCCATAAGGCCCACCGCTGGCTTTGTACATTTTTCTACGTCCCATTCGGGGGCGGGGGGGGGGGACCTCTGGTGACAAAAGTATACCCTAAAACACCAGCAGTTTAAAGGAATTTAAAATGCCACTTAAAACTCTCTTAATATAATGTAGTTTGAAACAAGCAAGTGTTTACAATATGCTCAAAACACAGAAAAGATGGAGGCCTGCGTACTTCTGGGAGAAAGTCCCAAAGATATTATACCGCTACTGAAAAGGCCCTGTCTCTAGTACCTACCAGTCTGCTGGCTCTTCACAGTGGGCAGGGCCTTAGAGGCTGATTTTAAGGCCTGGGTAGGTTCATGTAAGTGATGAACTGCAAGGTTGATATTCCAGGGCTAAGCTGGGGGATACTTTGCATGCCAGGAGTCACTGCAACCGAATTCCTTGGATCTGTGTGTTCCACTATTCTGGCCCTCATTCTACTGAGTTAAGCTGGAAGTAGTGCTTGCTTCCAGAGCATGTCATGAGCTTTGATCCAATGATCCTTGCAAATGGGAACAATGCCACACCCATATACCATATACTACCCTGTACAGTGGTACCTCGGGTTACAAACGCTTCCGGTTACAAACCCCGCTAACCCGGAAGTAGTACCTTGGGTTGCGAACTTTGCCCCAGGATGAGAACGGAAATTGTGCGCCAGCGGCATGGTGGCAGCAGGAGGCCCTATTAGCGAAAGCGCGCCTCAGGTTAAGAACGGTTTTGGGTTAAGGATGGACCTCCAGAACAAATAAAGTTCATAACCCAAGGTACCACTATAGTAAAGGGAAAGACAGCCTGTAAGTCTTTTGCCATGAAGCTTTTGTCACCAGAGGTCCCCACAAGACCCGTTAGTTCACTGTGTGCAAAGAAAACAGACAGCAGAGCAGACAGCCATTTTGTGTCACTAAGGAATATCAGGAACTATCTTGTTCTGAGTCAGACCATTGAGTCATCTACACTAACTGGTAGTAGCAGCTCTCTAGGATGTTAAGGCAGGTAACCAGTGTTGCCTGTGGATACTAGGGAATGAACCCGGGGCCTTCTGCATGCCAAGCATGTGCTCTGCCAGTGAATTATGCCCCCTCTTTCAGCCATACCGGCAAAAGAAGTGCAAATGCTCCAGGAGCAGAGGGTTGGCGGTGGCTGTATTGTGCTCCCAAAGCGTTTCCCCTGCTGGGCTAGGAATGCGGCTTTCGTCCACAGCCCAGCGGTAAGGGCGTCAGCAGCCTCAACCCACCCTCTTTCCAACTCCATTAACAGGGAAGTTTATTATAGAAGATTTCACGGAGGAGTCTGGAATGCGGGATCCGTTGTCATGACGAGCGAGCGGGGAAATGGCACTACTAAAGGCTGAGGAGCAGAGGAGAGAGTTGAAGAGAGAACATAATAACTCTATTGATTGCATCCAATATTGGTGTCCTACTCAAAGCAGATCCATTGAAAATACTGGACATCATTATCTTCTGCCCATTAATACCAGTGTAAGGTACAACCCAATGTCATCATTTATTTTAAATGGGTGGTATTCAGCTAAGTTTTACTTATTGAAATGAATGAAGGTAACTTAGTAGGTTAATTAACTTCTGAGTAAAGCTTGGTGGAACACCACCCAAAGTTTCCATATTGTCCTTCAGTTCAGAATTTCTGGGGTGGCTTACAATAACAGGTCCGAGTCTGAGAGGGAAAAAGACATGTCCAGATACCCTTGCCCTATTTTTGGTGGGAAGCCCCAGGCAAACAGAGCTAGGCTACCTTCTTGTCCTGCTTGCTGATGTTGTCTAGGCTCAGGGAGGCCAGGTAGTTTTTCCCACCCACGAAGAGCCGTCCCCTCTCTTCATCCAGCAGCAGCGAGTCGTAGCAGCAGGAGCGCTCCAGCTCATAAGTGCGCAGTCCATGGCGCAGTCGCAAATCTGGAGAGGGAAAAGGAGGGAGATGAACCACAATCGCTTGCGTGTTACGCACAACTCCATCTGCATTCGCAAAGTTAGAGAGAATCAGCTGGAGTCAATTGAATACAACATAAGGCACCTAAGCGAAGTGCAAACAATTATCCCTTGATTTCTGCTTTTTAAATTGGCTTTCATTGTTACAACTGCATTCAGGAATTGAAAGGAGAGGCATAAATGCTGAAATAAACAAACAAAGCTGCACTCTGTTAAACGTGGCCATTTCCCTATTCCAGAGGATGTTTATGCAGCTTAAAACAGTTATGGCTTCCCCCAATGCCATATTGGGAGCTGTAGCTTGTTGAGAGTGCTGAGAGTTGTTAGGAGACCCTTGTTCCCCTCACAAAGCTACAATTCCCAGAGTTCCCTGGGAAGAAGGATTGACTTAAGCCACTCTGGGAATCACAGGGGTCTCCTAACAATTATCAGCAACCATAACAAGGGATATGACAACGGTTGTACTGGAGATTTAATAGAATTGGATTAACAGAGAAGTTGCAGGAGGAAAGAAGTTAACATAAGGACCCACAAAAGGGAGGAGGGAAGTCCATGGGAATTTATGGAATTCTCTTTTTGTTTTGGTTGTTTGACAATTGTTTGTAAACTCAAAAATCTGAAAATTAAATTAATTTTTTTTTTAAATTATCAGCACCCTTAACAAACTGCAGTTCCCAGACTTATTTGGGGACTGTTTAAAGTGGCATAATGCTGCTTTAAATACAATGCGTGGATATGGCCTGAGTTTATCTGAAAGATGGCATCCTTAAAAGTCCTCTTCCTGACACTCCCTTGTAATCTGAAGGCCTCTGATAGTCAAGGATACTGGGATATCCGTTCTGCTTATGTGATGACATAGTTATTATGACTGTGCAGCCCATAAAAGCCTGCTATATGTGTGCAGCCAGATAAGGGAGTCCTTCTCCTACTCCAAGAAACTTTCAGTCTGAACAAAGAGAAAGGTGTGAAGAGCTCAGAGGCCTAGAGGGAGGGCCTTGTCTTGGGCAAGATCACATAAAGGTCATCTGTAGAGCCAAGACTTGGAACACTGGTCTCCTGTCAGTTACGCTAGTGTCCCAATTACTCTTGTCTGTGTGGGAGATTTCCACACCCATTGCTTAGATGCCAGAGACCTGTATAGGGTAAATCACAATTAAGCCCCATCTTACTTCTGCATATTTTGGAGGAAATGATAACCATCATTTATCCTTTGAACTTTGTGGCCAAGCAACAACATGGAGCTGCTATTAACAGAGACATGATAATGGACCTTCACCCTTATCACACAGATAAAGATGTGCAGCCAGTAGGAAGCTGTGCCTTGGTTTTTGAACGGTTCCAGGAGTCAAACGGACTCCCAGAACAGATTAAGTTTGACAACCAAGGTACCACTGTACTAGGTGGTGGTGGTGGTGAACAGATCTGAAAATGCAGATCTGCAGCCCCAGTGCTCCAGTAGATGCTGCTGACGTCTGGAAATGCAGGTGATGTCCTGTAGACATTCCCAAGCCTCAAGTTTCTGACGAACCTACTCTGGCTGCGTACCATTCAAGCAGTGAGCAGGGAGTAGGCTGGGTGGTGGTCGGGGGGCTTCTGCCGATTTCGTCTTCCCACCCTACCCCCACCCCGCACCCCGTCTGTGGCCTGTGTCCTCTTACACCCACCTTTCAAGCCCGCTCCCTGATCTGTTCCACCAGCTTTAACAGGTTAGCAGCCTCAACAACAGTGTGACGTTAATCTCCCAGCACAACAGGCATCTGCGCAGAGAAAGGGCCCTTTCTCTCTGCGGAGAGCCTAATCTGCTTTCGGCAGCAGGAACAAATAAGCCATTGTGGAGAAGGGGAAGAAAGTGGCTGGCAGGGGAGCAATCCACCCGCTAATGAGCTGCTACCCATGTCGGGTGCACAGGGTGCGCAGGGTCCAGAGGGAGGTCACGGCCTGATCTGCAACACCCCCCCCTCCACTCCATGTTCCTTGGCTTGAGTCCGCTTGAGATATACATATTCTTCTAGTCCAGCAGCACCAGACAAGCAACATGGCCTTCTCTCCATGCCATCTCCCTCCTCTGTGGCTTGGTATTGACCTCTGGCTGGGCCACAGATGGGCATGGAAAAACCTGAACTGGCCTGGCTTAGCACAACTGCTTCCCCTTCCCTAGTTCTAGTCCTGCATGTTCCTTCCTGGTCTATCTGCTTTAAACACAGAACCTCCAAGTGCACCTATTTTCCAGGGACAGTCCCAGATTTACAGAAGCCATCCCCGTTTCTGATTTGATTCCAGAATGCCCCACTTTTCCTTAGGATGTCCCTATTTCATCAGAGAAATGTTGGAGGGTATGGAGTTATGTGACCCCCCGAGCCAAGGAGATAAGTAACTATACAGCCTTTGGAAGACATCTGAAGGCAGCTCTGAATAGGGAAGTTATTAATGTTCAGTGTTTTATTTAGTTTCTATATAATTTGGAAGCTGCTCAGAGTGGCTGGGGTAACCCAGTCTGATGGGGTATAATATAATAATAATAATAATAATAATAATAATAATAATAATAATAATAATAGAGCAGGGTGCCCCTGTTTTCATCAGATAAATGTTGGAGGGTATGTAAACAACGACTACTCAGAGCCAGAGCACAGAACTGGAAAAGACTTGAACACCTACATATCTCACAATGGCAACACAACGTACGGCCTTATCTGAAAAAATGACAATAAGGGTGCATGCCCTGAATAGCGCATCAGATGTGGACAAAGTTATCATATCAAAATATGGCACCCCTTTGCAAAATATTTGAATGAACACTGGCAGCCACCGACTTCGCATGCAGGCTTACGGCAAAAAACGACACGCTCTTTTGATTGTAGCTTGTTTTGACTGATTTTAATACAGTGGTACCTTGGGTTAAGAACTTAATTCGTTCTGGAGGTCTGTTCTTAACCTGAAACTGTTCTTAACCTGAGGTACCACTTTAGCCAATGTGGCCTCCTGCTGCCGCCGCACGATTTCTGTTCTCATCCTGAAGCAAAGTTCTTAACCCGAGGTACTATTTCTGGGTTAGCGGAGTCTGTAACCTGAAGCGTTTGTAACCCGAGGTACCACTGTATTGTATTTTTACATTGTTGTAGCCTCCCCTGGGGCTTATGCTGAAGGATGGATAAAAAAATCTTACAACAATAACCATGGGTTGCATGTCCCTCCACTGAAATGAATGGGAGTGTCTCTGCCATCCGGGAGTTCCACGTGTGCAATGAAGCCGCAGAGCCCACACCAAAGTGCTGGGTTTGGTAAGAGAAGAAGCTAATGAGCACAGTCTTCACAGGAGCAAAAATCAGGCTACCATGGACTTTTCCTGTTGTTGGTCCTGCTTTGAAAGGAGGCTTCATTCTCATGTCCCTGCATTGCTCATTTAAAGTGAAATCGAAATTGTGGTGAGCTTATTGACTGTGACCTTCAAAATCTACACATCTGCTTCTCTTTGCATAGAAACACAAGGGTCTGCACCTGGCTAGCCAGCAAGGCAGCCAGCCACACACCTGTGTGTTCTACCTGTATGTTTACATTTCACCTCTCCTCCTCATACTCTGCAGAGAAAGGGAATGAGCACACGGAGGAGGAAAGGGAGTGCAGGAGTGTGGCCGGGAGAGACAAGGAAACACTTTATCTAGCACCTTCTTGAAAATTGGTTTTTAATCACATTAATCTCTGGTGAACTGATAAGTTGGCCAGCTTGCTTTCTCTGTCACTCATAGGAAATTCAGTAGAGGCTTTTTATGAAACAATAGGTTGAAAATAAAGATGTCAAAGAGGACGGAAGAAAAAGAACTTTGTCTTGTCTGCTTGGGAAGCAGAAATAGCCTTTTCCACTGTTTGGCATATTTTTAACTGCAGCACATAGTTATTTTCATATTGTTTTGATGCTAAAAATGCCAGTATCCAGATTTAGATATTTTAGGGTGAGGGTGTGAAAATTTATCTGGCTGGTGGGCTGGATCCTCACCTTCCTATCTCACATGGGCCATTTGGACATGTGGCAGGGCCACCCCTCTGACATCAAAGGGGCTTGCTGTCAACAACAATTGTCTATGTGGTGCTGACAGACAGCCTTCGCTTTGTTCATTTGCAGGTGTGATTTGGATTCAAACTGCACCTGAAAATAGACATTTCCCTTTTGCACTCCAACAAAGACGTTCACAAAGCTGGTCTGCGGGTGGAAATTGTTCAGTTGCAGGAGCTGTTTGGATCGAAACCACCTGCAAAACGGACAATTTCAAAGGCAGTCCCTGTCAGAATTCATCAGCGGGGGTCACTGCTGTCTGCCCCACTTGCCAAGGAACAATAAGAAGTGTACTTTAAGCTCCCAATTGCTCCTTTGCAGCTGCATATTTATCTGCCGCACACCGGGCATCACATACGATGGCAGGTGGACACAGTTTGCAGGGAACTGTCTCTTGGGGAAGATTAAGACCCTGGCTGGGCCTAATGAACCCTGTCATCTGGAGGTTCCCCACTGCTGTTTAAGAGGTGAATGGTGCTGGTCAGTGAGTGGTCAATGACAGCAGTTACTGCTGCTTGGGGGCTGAGGGATCAAGGAGGTCAATGTGTCCCCTCTGAGGAGGGTGGTAATGTGAGAATGGGTTTTACCATGGTTTGCTCTCCTGTTTGTCAACTGCCCTCCCCAGGGGGGAAAAAGCCTGGTGTCATTGCTGTCAGTTTTTAGGCATTTCTACACAGAAACTCCCATTTACCAAGGCCTTTGTTTTTTCATTGGGGTCATACCGCAGTATGATTTCCATTTGGTTCGTTGTTTACATTCTTTAATTGGGTGGGTAGGAATGATCTTTTTTATAATACTGTTGCATGAGTGACTTTGTTTTTAGATCAAAGTTGGCTTTTATTGCCTTTCTTGATGCATTGCTTGTAAATGTATTGCTGCTTTGTGTGTATGTTACGAAACGATAAGTTGCTTTGAGGATTTTTGTGTGTGGAAAGCAACACATAAATGAGGATAACATTAATAAGAATAGTAATAAGAATATAGTGGTACCTCGGGTTACATACACTTCAGGTTACATACGCTTCAGGTTACAGACTCTGCTAACCCAGAAATAGTACCTTGGGTTAAGAACTTTGCTTCAGGATGAGAACAGAAATCGTGCGGCGGCAGCAGGAGGCCCCATTAACTAAAGTTGTGTTTCAGGTTAAGAACGGACCTCCGGAACGAATTAAGTACGTAACCAGAGTTACCACTGTAAGAGCAAACACTTCCAGAATGCTCCAAAAGGCGTGCCTGCATAGCACTCCCTCAAAGCAACCCAACCGCTCTCCATTTTTTCCCTGTACCACAAACACTAGGGGTGAGAAATGTGTGGCCCCTTATATATTGCTGCACTACGGCTCCCATTATCCTTGCTCATTAGTCATGCTGGCTGGGGCTGATGGGAGCTGGGAGTCCTACCACTTCTAGATGGCCACATGTTCCCAACCTCTGCCAAACGCGGTGCCCTTCTATTCCCACAAGCAGAACACCCCTTCCCTTTCCTTCACAGTCCATGTGACGCACTGTTGCAAGGACTTGGCCATGAGCATTCAAGGACTGACTCCATAAGGGGTAACTCGGCAATTAAAGCTGCAGCCTAGCAACTTTACAAATCATTCAAAAGATGAGATGTTCCAACATGTCATTAGGTTTGGCCAGCTGCCAAAAGATAAGAAAGCGTGGCCGTGTTTGAGAGAGAGAATAAATTTTGGGGGGAATTTCCCTAAAGATTGCACCTGTGCTAGCAACTCCGACTAGTGCCCCACCAACACTGCTGCCATCAGTGGTAGAAAAATCTGATACTAGTCTAGACTGGCTCTTAATGCATTAGCGCTGCTTTGTCACTGTAAAAGGGTATGCCAAAAAGAACCCTACCAAAGGATAACACTTTGGTAGAATCCATTCATCACCAGAATAAAATGTACCCAGTGTCCATGGTACTGCACCATGACATCTGCTACATCCTAGGAATCTAATGCTTTATTGAAGGAAAACTTGCGTTTGTAAGGAAATGTTTGAAAATTGTGAAGCATGCGGCGTAGGCCCAGAAACTTGCAAAGGTATGATGATTGTACAGCCTCATTACTAGATGTTTCAACAATTTGTCGGATCTGCTTTTCCTTAAAAATCAAGCAAATGAATTGGACAACTTTCTGTGGTCCATTCCAGGGCAACGTTCTATGATATCATCTCTGAGTGCGTGAGAGAATTTCTTCCCCTCTTAGCGAGAGATGCTTTTGTATCTTATTTCACATAAGCACAGAGTCTATTTATCATACTAACGGACTATCTAATAGCTAAAACACTTCCAGTTACTTGAAAAGAAGCATTCTCAAACACTAACAGGGTATTTTAGTCCCTGCTCATCGCTTCCAGCAGACTAATGAATGGGGCATGTTTCACAGAATCATAGAATTGTATAGTTGGAAGGGACCCTGAGGGCCACAGTTGTGTGCACCAGTGTGTGGCAGAAGTTGGACTTTGTCTTCCACCAATAGGTTGCAAGTCCATTTTGCTATTGACTATCTAGTAGTTTTTGCTGCTTGCTGCGATTCTTGCAGACTGCTGATCTATTATTATTACCATATTTTTCCATATACAAGACAACCTTTTTTCTGAATTTTTTTGTGATAAATTGAGGGTCGCCTTATACATGGGTTAATATGCTAAGTAAGTGAGGGCAGGTGCTGCGGCGTAGCATGGAAATGTTGTCTTATAAATGGAGTCGTGTTATACATGGGAAAATACGGTAATATTATTAATTTGTATACCACTTATATGTCCAAATGGCTTCTAAGCGGTTTGCAACTATAGAAAATCCACACATGAAATTAAAATATGCCATAACAATTCCATCAGAGCATTAAACCTTCACTAATTAAAATACGTAATAAAAAAGCCTGTTTCATTCAACTAGGGGCTCTATATGTCTTTAAGCAAGAGTACATGCTCAGGATTGCTTAAAGTTTGATTTATATGCCTTAATGTTAAGAAATCCTGATCATGCTGTCTTACTTCATATATTAAAATCCATCGGTGCACCACAGGGGTTCTAGATAAAAACGCACAGAGAAATAGTCCACTCCTAAGCTATACAATCTGAGTATTTTGGTTAACAGCCTTTTAATATGTTTGTTAGCCAATAATCGGTCTAGTTCTTTATTTTAAAAAATGTACTTGTACTGTTGACCATTATCAAATATTTATCAGATTCTTTCTGGTCATTTAAAACTTGTAAAGTGCTAGCACGGCCACTTAATTTGTGGTGTTATATAGACATGAACAAATGTTCTATTTTGGCTTCCCTCCCCCCAAGTGTTCATAATTAGCCAGTCCTTATGCATCTCTTTCCTAAACTTGAAAGAAACATATCCCCACCACATATGGGATCAGAGACAGACCTCAATGACACCAGCACATGAATCTGAGGCAGTGTTGCAAACTTAAGGAAACAGTCTCCAGCTACACATGAATGTGAAGAGGAAGATGAAGAAGAGGAGGAGGAGGATCCATTTTCATCTCACTATTAAAAGAACAGAACTCTTCCTGATCTGATAGCAACAGAGTGTGCCTTTCTAAATGCCCCACACTTCCTTACTCCTAGTGCGGGCTGGACACTGAGTGCACCAGCTACAATTTGGAGCATCAGGATAATAATACACAGCTCTCCATGACCTTGTGTGTCTCTGTAAATATCACTTGTTATGTTATAGGAGGCAGGTAGAGCCCTGAAGGAGTGGCAAGGTGGGCATCATAAGAAGGAAACGCTCAGAATATAACATATACATAGCTGTCACATCAACCCCTTCCCTCCACAAACATAAACTCTGCTTCTCTGCTTACTACCTCAAAACCTGTCTTTCTAAGATTTGCTCTATGGAAATACATTGTCCATAACATCCTATTGATGGCCCCATCACCTATAGAGGACTGCCCATTCAAAACCCTAGAGATCCCCTGTAACACCCATTCCTGGTTCACACTTCCTCTGAAAATGTTACACGTGCACACACACACACACACACACACACTTCTTATCCATCCTCTCTGTTGGTTTGATGTCCGCCTTACTATGAAAGGAGAGCTTCAGACGCGGATTGGTGCTGGTAGCCGAGGCTCCATTTCCAGCCAGCAACAGGAGCACCAGTGCCTGGATCATAGCAGCAGCTGCCTCTTCTCCTCTGCAGGCGCTGGACTCTGAACCTCTGGCAGCTGAAAGGCGGAGAAGCAAGAGTGAGATTGTCTGCCAGATCGGGTTACAACAGCAGCCCCCCCCCCCAGCCCCTGCAGCATAAGTGGGAGAAGGAGGAGCGGGGGAAATCCTCAGTCTGCCTTGGAAAGGGAAAGACCCATCTAAACAGCACTGATCTCCACCCAGACCCACCTGCTGGCTTTCTGCTTGTCAGGTCACATCCAGAAATGCAGCCAAAGTTCTCCACCATGGTGTAGGCCACTGTAGCACAGTGGTTGGAAGGCTAGACTGTGGCCCTGGAGGCCTGGGTTCTAATCCCCACTCAGCCATGGTGCTACTGGATAACCTTGGGCCAGTTATTATCTCTACGCTTAATCTACCTCACAGGATTGCTATGGGTATAAAACTAGGGGGGGGGGAGGACTTCCACAACTGCTGGCAAAACGTATTTTCCTGTATTTTATTTAGCTACTTTATGCAACTCTCAGCCCAAAGCCCTGGTATGCCCCTTCTAATCATAATTTTCAAGATGCACTTCTGACCTTCTGGTTTCAGATCTGTACTTCTTGGTACCATTAAGTACAGAACTACAAGTCATATTTTGGTGGCGAATCAATGACTTATACAAGGATATGAATGCCAAAACGGCTGCTAAGAAACCGCTTAAAGGCCATTTTGGTATGTGAGTGGTTTATTGATTAGTTAATTCATCAATGTGGCCATGACATGAACAGCACCAGGATTTTACAGACAGTAACTCAGGGCTGGCACTGAATGTGTGAACACTGTCAGTGGCTCAGGGTCAGGGTCATCAATAAAAGAGAGATGGTGTCCTACTTAGATCTCGGTACAGAATACTATTTCCCTGTTTGGGCACTCCATCAAATGGTCAAAGCAGTGATAAGAATGTAGGGAACTACTTTTCCTAGTGGATAGCAGTAAGATGTCCTTGACTTCAAAACAAAACAGAATCTTGTGGTACCTTAAAGGCTATCAAATGTATTACAGTATAAGCTTCCCTGGACTATGATTCACTTTATCAGTTTCCTAGCAAAAACAACAACAGCAACGTTAAACTGCTCCCCCCCCCCCCCGGGCAATTTGTGCTTAGTGCTGCACTGATCTAAGAAGGCACCCAGTGCCTATAAAACTCAATATGTTTCCTTGTTATAAGATGTTTCCCACACCAAGATAACATACGTGAATATGCCACTGGAAAGCGAGATTGGTCATTTGCTGTGAAGAGAAACCTGGATTTTATAACCTTGTCATTCACAGGATTGCAGAGGTGCTGATCACATGGGATGCATAATCTACTCCTATAATAATCTGGTGAGAGGATTCATGTGCAAATGGTTTGGAAAACTGAATGGATTCCGAAAATCTAAGTAATTATCAGCCAGCTGCTAATCTCCCTTTCCTGGGCAAGGTTCTCGAGTAGGTGATCATGGACCAGATCCAGGCGCTCTTGGGGGAAACTGATTTTAAAGGTGCATTTCGGTCAGGGTTTTGGCCCAGTTTTGGCCCAGAAACTGCTTTGGTCGCCCTGTACGATGACCTCTTGTCGGGAGAGAGACAGGGGAAATGTGCCCCTGTTAGTCCTCCTTGACCTCTCAGTGGCTTTTGATACCATCAACCATGGTATTCCTCTGAGAGGATGTCTGAGTTAAGGGTGGGTGGCAGCATTTACAGTGGTTCTGGTCCTACTTGAATGGAGGGGTTCAGAAGGTGTTGTTTGGGGAGTGTTCTTTGGCCCTGTGGAGCCTTCAGTGTGGGGTTCCTCGGGGTTCAATTTTATCCTCTATAATGTTTAACATCTACATGAAGCCGCTGGGTGGGGTTATCAAGAGGTGTGCAGTATGTTGTCAGCAATATGCTGATGACACACATCTTCACTTCTCCTTTGCATCTGCAGGTGAGGCAGTGGATGTGCTGGCCCACTGTCTTGCCCTCGTCATGGACTGGCTGAAAGTCAACCAGGCCTTTTGTTCTTATTTTTATTATGTATTTTGTGTTTTTTATATTGCAATTTTATGTTGTGAACTGCCCTGAGGTCTACAGGTATAGGGCGGTATACAAAATTTAAAAATAAATAAATGTGAATGGGCCTTTAAGTCCTACATTCTAAACTGATACCTGCATTACACCTGCTTTGAGGTTAATGAATGACACCACTCTGAAGAATGTCTCTCTTGAGTTCCATGTGGTTTACTCCAAGATAAGTGAGTACAGGGTCACAGCCTCCAGTCAAACACTAATGAGATTGGAAGTGTGGTCCAATAAATGGCTGCAGCGCACTAAACAACAAGTGCTAAATCCTAAACCCTCTTACCTGGGGGTAAGCCCCATTGAACTGAACGGGACCTACTCCTGAGTAGACCTGTTTAGGGCTGCAGCCTTAAGTCTTCCTTATAGCTCATTAGGGTTGGCAACAGGGGACTAGGAAGAGCAGCTTCTACTGTAATACAGTCACACCATATAAAGAAGTGACCTCATACTTGTGGCTTTGGGAATCTGTTGTGCATTTGCTTAGCACCAGCCATGTCGTCTTTGATTTTTCTTTTACTTTCAGAAACTACAGACATTTAACGTTGTGTTCATAGATGTCCCCTGATGGCCTCTGAAAGGGTGGGAAGATCATCGGCCAGCTCAGCATCCCATGCAGTCCCATCAATACTGCATAAAAGGGTTCTGTGTACAGATTCTATATGAAAGGGGGAAGGGAGCAAGAAAACCATTCCTCATCCCAAACAACAGTGGATGTGGTGACAAAGCAGGAATGAAGAATGAAATGCTCCATTCAGCTTTTCTCTGGGTGCGGAGAGAGGAGAGAAGGGTGAGGCAAAACTACAGGACAGTTGGGCTTCCACTGTGGTAAAGAGGCATATTGTCCTGAGAGGAAAAGAGTATGATTCAGATAAGGAGATGCTATGAACAACTATGATTTGTTTTTGCTAACAAAAGGAAACAACATCTCATATTCCAGCAAACTATGACACCCAGGCGTATAAATGAGATTATGGGCACTTCCAGATGACGTGTTTATGTAACATTCATCCTGATTAGTTTGCTGCAAGGTTAAATGATGTTGCATCAAGCAAGCGTTATCCCACACTTCCCAGTGCATTTCCCTGTCACTTTCTTTATTGCTACAAAAACAAATAAACCAGGTCTTTAGGGGAAACATGTTGTGTTGTGCAAGATTTCCCAATTGCTACAAAAACAAATAAACCAGGTCTTTAGAGGAAATGAGTTGTGTTATGCAAGATCTCCCAATCAATTGCAATTGTGCAGCCTGGATTTTCCAACATGTAACTGAATCCTGCTGAAACTGTGACAGTCTGAATGTCTACTTAACGGCATCTAACTGTATATAAACTCAGTCAATCAATCAATCAATCAATAATCTAAGCAACCAAACACCTATTCGTTTCTTACTAAATAATAAACTTTTTTGTGTTTGCAAAGAGGGCAATTGACCCAGCTTGGGTCTTTATTTGGGATCAATGAACTGTCCAATCCTTTGACCAAGGAGTCTCCCCCACCCCCTCCACCAGAATCTGTACCTCAGTTTTGGGGAAGGCGAAAGTTACTGGCTGCTTTTGTTAACCTGCTTCCAGCTGGAGGGATTGGGCCATTAACATTCTGCCCCAGTTGAAAGTTTAGAGGGGGTGGAGAAACTATTCAGGGCAAGCTGCTCTGAAGGGCATCAACTCCTCCAAGACACTTGATGCCCAAGCATTTGAGCTTCACACAAAGGGCTCTGGCAACCTATTGTGATGAGCAGCTCATAAACCTAGACAAAAAACCTACTCAACTCTCCACCCATCCCTAAGGGTGAATATGGCTTTTCAGCGAAGAAGAGCTATCTGTTGGCATGACAACCAAGGTCAAAGTATCTCAGGGGCTGTTATTCACATTTGAGGCTAACTTTGGTGCATCTCCCCATCTTTTCCCTTCATTTCGCCTCACCTCAAGCAGATGCAACTTGGATGATTACAACTGCATCATCCATCAAAATAGAGCATCCTAACTCAGAAGCAGAAGAACCCTTGGGGCATTTTATGCCTTAAACAAAATTATGCTGCTTTCATTTCGCATGTTAAAAACTGGTGTGGTTCCCTTCTATTAATCAGATTGCATTGCAGAGGGTTGGACTAGATGGCCCCTAGGGTTCCTTCCAACTCTATGAAAAAAGAAGTATGAAAATAATAATGCTAAAAATCTTGATTAGGTTGCTCTTAAATAGGAAGAATAGAGATGAGCAGGGATGCTCTTTGCAACTGGTAGCCCAGGATACCTCTTCCCTTACCATCGATAGGGGTGGGGTAGACCTGGACGCAAACAGCCAAATAAATAAATATGAAAACAAAACCAGATACAAATAAACTGCAATTGCTCCACATCTATCTTAATGTATTAGGAGGAATCACTCTGCCCCCAAATATAGCTAGACATTACAGAAGCAGGAAACCTTCTAAGTGTATAAGCTACAAGTCACAAGAGTTTTCAAATAGCTGTCCTCTCCTTTTGCTCCTATCTGCCTAGTGTCCTTCCGCCCAGACACACAAACCAATGCACACTCCTCTTCTACATCCTATCATGACTTCAGTCTTGTTTTCCCAAATGCCTAATTCCTTCTTCATCCTACCAAGATATACCAAAGAACATTACAGCAGCCTGATCAATGGCCCATCTAGTTCAGCATCCTGTTCTCACATTGGCCACCCAGATGCCTGTGGAAACCAGAAAGCAGGACCCAAGGCTCTGGTATTCAGAAGCATCACTGCCACTGACGCTGAAGGCAGAGCAGAGCCATAATGGTCATTAATGCTTTCCTTCTGAAGTTCAGAAGCCTCAGAGGCAGCCTACCTTGGGCCTGCAGGAAACATTCTGCTGCTGTTGTTCCTTATTCCACCTCCTGGGAGAGACTATAGTGATGGAGCACCCATGTTCTTCATGGATCACAGGTTCAACTGCTGGCACCACATTTTATTTTTTTTAAGGGATCAGGGAAGACTAAAGTCTGAGGCTTTAGATAGCTGCTTCTTATCAGAGCTGACAATACTGAGCTAGATGAACAAATAGCCTGAGCTGATGTTAGGTGGCTTCCTATGGGGGCATGTCAATATATCCTATGTGTGTGTATGTACTGCTGAAGGGTTTCATCAGTGACTGACTTTGGACGCCACACCTTCTTCAGCTCCTCCATATTTGTTCCATCTGCAGAGGGAAGCTCTCTGAACCTGTACCAGCTCTTCATTGCACTCGTGTCTGTCATTTCTTCCTGTGATTTTATGTGCACTAGAGCTGTCTGTGTTCTGAGCTGGGAAAAGCTCTAGTAAACTCTGAGGCTATTGTAGGTCCAGTGCTGGAACAAATTGTTTCAGAGCTGCAATCTAAAGGCGCACCACAAGGCCGGCATTCCTGCCACCTACTTCTCACTGTACAGATGGTCTCACTGTACAGATGGTACAGCAGCCTGTAAGGATCTCCTTTCCCTCTCTAGCAGATACCAAAAGGCAATGCTTAGCACAGACCCCTCACCCATCCACCTCCAACATCTCCATTTGCCAGACCTTGGCAGCTCCATGCATTCTGCATATCAATAGACTGGGAGAAATAAGCCTCACTGGGAGATGTTTCTGTGGCTTATTCTGTATCTAGTATCTCCCTTTGCAGCAACTGTTTCTGATCTGAGAATATTAAGAGATTATGCAGATTCAGTCGCTCTGCATTGTCACTGTCACAGAAGTGGATAGTCCTATAATGCAATGCGTGGGTTGGGAAGAGGAATGTTTTCATAAATACTTTTGGAATGGCTGAGCTGACTGCAGGAATTAAATATCATGCTAATGTGTGGTAGTTACAGAATAATACAAGTATAATGTGCCGTTCAATATACGTCTAACACGTTTAGGGATAATTCAACTATGATGTAAAGCCGAGAGGAGGGTTTTGCGATAGACAGCCTCAGTTTTGCCTAGTGCAGGGGTTTCTGAACTGTGGTCCATGGACCACAAGTGGTCTGCAAGATTTGTTCAGGTGGTCTGCAACTTGTCTGTAAAAATACAGTTAAAAACCATACAGCACCTAGCACAAGGCATTACAATTGCTACAACAGGCAGAAAAATCTACCAAGACCTTCAGCAGTTTTCAAGTGGTCCATGGTGAAGAAAGCTTGGTAGCCTAGTACAGTGGTACCTCGGGTTAGAGACACCTCAGGTTACAGACTCCGCTAACCCAGAAATAGTACCTCGGGTTAAGAACTTTGCTTCAGGATGAGAACAGAAATTGTGCGGCGGCGGCAGCGTGGCAGCAGCAGAAGGCCCCATTAGCTAAAGTGGTACCTCAGGTTAAGAACAGTTTCAGGTTAAGAACGGACCTCCAGAACGAATTAAGTTCTTAACCCAAGGTACCACTGTATATAAAAGCAAGAAAGTGGGATTCTAAAATGGCCTTCAACTAGCCGTGTTACCTGAAGGATCATCTCCTCCAATCTAGACCTGCCTGGACTTTGAGATCATCTGCGACTCTTCTTCAGCAGCACCCACCAAATGAGGTTTGGCAGGTACAAAGGATAGCACCTTTTCAGTGGTGGCACACCCACTGTGGAATGCCCTCCCTAGAGAGGCTTGCCTGGCACCTATGTATATTATGGTCCTTTTAGTACCAGGCAAAGACTTTAACAATATTTCCTAGGTTTTCCAATCTTAAAACCTTTTAGGGGTTTTTAGGTCATAGAATTGTAGAGTTGGAAGGGACCCCAAGGGTCATCTAGTTCAACCCCCAGCAGTGTAGAAATCTCAACTAGATCGTACATGACAAAATAGAATGCTTGGGATATTCTTGGCGTCTAAAAGATTTGTGACATTTTAGTATGCTCTGAGCTTTGTTGCACTGATTTGATTTCCCGATGTTTTCTTTTTCATGCATTTATAATCTTGTTTAATACTTAAAGGTAAAGGTAAAGGTACCCCTGCCCATACGGGCCAGTCTTGACAGACTCTAGGGTTGTGCGCCCATCTCACTCAAGAGGCCGAGGGCCAGCGCTGTCCGGAGACACTTCCGGGTCACGTGGCCAGCGTGACATCGCTGCTCTGGCGAGCCAGAGCCGCACACGGAAACACCGTTTACCTTCCCGCAAGTAAGCGGTCCCTATTTATCTACTTGCACCCGGGAGTGCTTTCGAACTGCTAGGTTGGCAGGCGCTGGGACCAAACAACGGGAGCGCACCCCGCCACGGGGATTCGAACCGCCAACCTTTCGATTGGCAAGCCCTAGGTGCTGAGGCTTTTACCCACAGCGCCACCCGCGTCCCTGTTTAATACTTACTTGCTGTAATTGTTATGGGAAGCTGCCTAGAGAACTTACGTTATTGGTTAGCATTTAAATAGTGTAAACAAAGAAATGCTGTTGCCGCCCCTGCTGCCAGCTTCCTGTGCTACTCAACACATAGAACTAAAGGTTTGCTTTAAACCCACACATTTACCCGACGCCCACTTAAAGCTAGCCACAAAATACTTCCTGAAGCAGCAAGTTCTGACACTACTTCCAAAAATTTAACAGTTGGTCAGTCTAGGATTCTGGTGAGCCTCCAGGAGAAAGGAATCCCACAAAATAGAATATTATCGTAGTGGTTTAAAATAAACTACACCTAGCACAGGTAATTAGACAGCCCTCCCTGAAGCTTGACAATCCTAGTCTTGACTGGGGGGAAATGCCAGACAACAGAGATGACAAGGTGTCCTGCTCCAACCAGGTCAGGACACAGTTTTGGGGCATCGGCTGGTGTAAACCACAATCAGGTCAACAGCAGACTAATGTGAGAAACACAACAGAACAGGTCAGGATCAAAGGGAATTCAATAAGGAGAGCCCAGGTGTAAATGGGCTCAAAGCACATTGAAGCAGACCAGAGGCAAATGCAATCCAGCAAACAGGGTCTTCAAGAAGAAATCCAGAGGTTAGCAGCACAGGAGGTCATTGAATGGTAGAGCGGAACAGATAACATCAGTGATGGGGAACCTCAGGCCCAGGAGCGAAATGTGGTCACGCAGGCCCTGGAATTCTCTCCCTAAACCATGCCCCTCGCTAGGGTCAGCCCCTTCCTATGGGTCCTGCTCTGAGCCCTCCGCAAGAGCTTTCATGTGGTTGGAAGATGCCCCTGGGCTGTGATAATGTCTCTTGCCCACCTGGATGGAGGTAAGTAGACATATAGACATATAGTGGAGAAACCACAGAATTTGGCATAGCTAGAATGTAGCCTTACAGTAGGTAAGAGTCATAACCATTTCACTGCCCACTTTTGCTTTGAGCCTCACCGGCCACTGGCATATGGCCCCCTGACTGTTCCACACAAGGGCCCTCAAGCAGAAACAAGCAAGATGCTCCTCATGAACCTGAGAACCAAAAGACATGCCAGTCACCTAAGGGCTTACACCAGGCACCCCCAAACTTGGCCCTCCAGCTGTTTTGGGACTACAACTCCCATCATGTCTCACTAACAGGACTAGTGGTCAGGGATCATGGGAACTGTAGTCCCAAAACAGCTGGAGGGCCAAGTTTGGGGATGCCTGGCTGACACAGCCTGGCCTCCTAGACCCCACCCAGGACCAACTGCAAGTGCTTAACCCTGCTCTCCAGGAAGAGAAGGGGTTACTGTCAAGTACGGTAGACCATTACTCACAAGTAGTTCCAATATTTGGGGCTTTCAGGCACACATTCTCCTTCTCTGGGTAGGCGCCTGGGATTTCTGGGAGGCACTTCAGCCTCTCCTGCTGACTCAGAAGGGGGCTCTTCCGCTGCAGTTATTGGAGACCCACCTCAAGGTTTCTTCCAGGGCAGCCTCTGGTGACAGGCCTGGTCAGGTTCCCACCTGAATGCTAAGATCTTTCTGATCAGTGCTGGGAGCAGCAGCACTTCTTGGGCTTCCCTTGGGCTATGGATGGTGTTGGGACTTCATGGGAGGAGTCTAGGGGTCAGGCTAGGGCCCAGAATGGCATAATGTGCATGGATGATACATTATGCATAAAGAAGCACTGCTCCTTTGAAAAGCAGAAAATCACTGTTACAAGTTAATGGAATTTTCCGCCTGTGTGCATCTATGTGTACAAATAAAGCGGAGGAACATTTAAGGCAGGAAGGCAAGCAGAGAAACAAATTAAGAGGCCTTTAAAAGGAGAAAAGAAGAGAAGAGTGCAAGAGAGCAAGGAAAAGAATGCCAAATGTAGGGAGGAGGGTTGGGTGGGAAGCGTACAGTGACAAAGAGAAAAGCAAACAATAGGAAGCCAGTAAATGAAATTAATATCCTGGCCTCTTTCACACACTGCTTTGACAGAGCCATACAAAGGTCAGAGGCAGCACTTTGGGTGGAACGGCTGGCTGCTAAAGAAGCAAGAAAAGGCTGTTCTCCCTTGACTCCTGAGAGCCACCTGCAGTCTTCCCCTTCAAGAATAAACTAATCCCTAAGACCTAGCATCCCTCTAGACTGGTGTTTGTCTTTTGTGGGCATATTCTGCAACATGACATGGATGCAGTAAAATTGCTTTAGCGGTTGTGCTGAACCATCTGCACATCATTTCACATTATTTGTTGTTCTGCAATGCTTCCCCCAAGTTACTATATGTTTTGGTTTTTTGGAAGGGCACTCTTGCTCTACAGCGCAACAGGAGTGGGACAAAACAACAGCAACCCAATAACATTTGAGGTATAGAAAGTTACAGGATTTCAGCAGCAAGTTATAGGACATACTCTGATTGGAAATGAAGCAGCACATCTGTCCCAAACCTATTGCACATGCAAACAGTGTTGAAAGTTTGATCGTGTATAACTGCCCTGATGCCCTCTTGAGTGCAAATTGTCAAGAACGCACATGAAAAATTTTGGGTGAGATCTTACACCACCCCTGGTCAGACCAATGGTCAGTCTAGTCCAATAATGCCATAATTCTGTCTAAGAGCAAACTTTGGTGATTGGGTGCCCACCAGATTTGGAGAGAAATGAGGCAACTCCAAGCTAAGACGGTACTTTCTACATACTTGGAGGACTTACCTTACATTAAAAGGTAACTGGAATTTAAAATCCCAACCACCAAAGTGACCAGAACAAGTAAGCTTCCATCTCATAAAGATGGTGGTGTGTCAGCTGAAGGGGGGAACAGTTAAGGAAACTGGGGTTGGAGTGGAGATAATTGGTTTGCTCAAGCCCCCAAGTGCTTTGGGAAAGGACCAATGCTCAGTGGTAGTGCATCCTCTTTACATGCAGAAGATCCTGGGTTCAACCCCTGGTGTCTTTAGGAAGGGCTAGAAGAGGCTGCCTGAATCCCTGGAGAGTTGCTGTTGTTCCGAGTCAACAGTACAATTAGGAGCTAGACATATTCCACAAACTCTTGATTACTGACGTGTCTGGAAACCAGTCTCTGGGCACCACAGTTCAAGAAGGACACTGACAAACTGGAACGTGTCCAGAGGAGGGCAACCAAAATGGTCAAAGGCCTGGAAACGATGCCTTATGAGGAACGGCTAAGGGAGCTGGGCATGTTGAGCCTGGAGAAGAGGAGGTTAAGGGGGGATATGATAGCCATGTTCAAATATATAAAAGGATGTCACATAGAGGAGGGAGAAAGGTTGTTTTCTGCTGCTCCAGAGAAGCGGACACGGAGCAATGGATCCAAACTACAAGAAAGAAGATTCCACCTAAACATTAGGAAGAACTTCCTGACAGTAAGAGCTGTTCGACAGTGGAATTTGCTGCCAAGGAGTGTGGTGGAGTCTCCTTCTTTGGAGGTCTTTAAGCAGAGGCTTGACAACCATATGTCAGGAGTGCTCTGATGGTGTTTCCTGCTTGGCAGGGGGTTGGACTTGATGGCCCTTGTGGTCTCTTCCAACTCTATGATTCTATGATTCTATGATTCTATGATTCTATTCTATGATTCTATGATTCTCTCAGAGTCTTGACAGGGATCTTTCTTGCTTTGTGGTAGTTGATGATTTCACATCACTGAGCCTACTATGTGCAAGGCATGTGCTCTGCTATTGACCTATGAGTGTTAATAGGACACCTATAGAGAGTGCCCTGTCTTCCCCCTGCCTTGCTCTGAGCCCCGCAGTAGATGATCAGGGTTTCCTAGTTGATCAAAGCCAAAGGAAGCTGCTTGTCTAGAGTCTTGGTAGCTGGTATCTGAATTATTGCTCTGAAAGCATTGGCTACATCAGGGGTGGGAAGCCAGTGGTCTTCCAGATGTTGTTGGATTCCAGCTCCCACTGGCCCCAGCCAGCATGGCCACTGGTCAGAAGCATGATGGGAGCTGTAGTCCAACAACACCAGGAGGGTCACAGATTTCCCATCCTTGGGCTATATCTTTTCTAGGCCCTTATTGATTGAAAGGTTGCAAATGTGTTGTTGCTGTTAGGTCTTTGACTTGAACATATGACTCATCAGCACAACATTTGGGCACAATCCATAGACAAGGTCCAGCTTAGCTCTCTTCTTAGGCCAAGCCCAGTCATTGGGATTGCATAGATGTCTCCAAGGTTAATGTAATCCACTGTGTAAAAGCCAAAAGCAAAACTACAGTGCTTTCCTCCCTATGTGAAAAGCAAGGCTGCCAGCCAAGCTCCCAGCAAAGAGAGTGAATTCTGCCCCTTCCCTGCTTTTTCCCATGTCTTTCTATTTACTTCAATCCTTTTTTAACATTTTCCCTGAATGAATCTTCCCCAGCCTGTTCTTTTCATCAAGACACGGCCACCTCTGAGCCCATTTGTCTTCTGCAATTATTCCCCTGCATCTCTGGCAATTAAGTGATGCCAGCTTCCTAAAGCAATTATGGAGATGTCGTTTGAGCCCAGCTGTAAGGCAGGGAGGGCGATTTTCTGGTGACTGCTCCGTGGTTGGTGGGTCAGCTAGTGAACACTGCTCAGACATCAGGTGACATCACAGAGCTCCCTTTCCAGGGAGTTGGTTAAGTTGCATAAGAGAAAGTGGAAAAGAAAAGAAAAAAGCTCCATCCCCTCACAAAGTTGTTTGTTCTACTATGGTTTACCTGGGGTGGGGGGTTGTATTAAAATAGGATCTGGCCGCAGCTCCTGCTGAAACTGCTGTTGGGGAGATTGTCTTGGAGAATATGCAGTGGGCTCTCCAAAGACTTGCACACTCAGGTAGGATTGCCCAGACTGGATTTCTGGGGCCTGGAAGTGAACCATGTCTTTCCTATGAGCAAGAATTCCTTGGAGTCCTAGCCAAAGCCAAAACTTTTCCAAACAGAGCATTCTCACCACCCCAGCAGGGAAGGGCTTTGTTGCAGTGATTGCTGGAGGAGCCAGTCTTCCCTCCCAGCAGATGCCTAATTAGAACATATTAAAGTCACTGCACTGCAGCAAAATAGAAGCAGAGCAAGAAGGGGGGGCACGCCACTCTGTGCCGCTGGGCAAGGGGGCACCTCTTTTTGCTTTGTAGTGAGAATCCCCATATTCACTGGGCTGCAAAAGGCAGCTGCCCTTGAAATGGGAAGGCATGCGTAATTATTCCAGGGAAGAGTCCAAAGCAATAGACTCCTATTATCAGTCTGGAAGACCAGTTAGAATGCTTCTTATAACTGGGGCAGGATCACTGGGCATTTTTCAGTGGCTGCTGGGATTCTTGCAAAAAAGCTAGGTGGACTTACATGCATAAGCAGGTATGCAAAGGATGCTAGTGGCCGCAGCAGGGAACAAGGGAGAAGGGGTTTGGTGTTACAATTAGTGACTCCTTTGCAGCAGTTGAGAGCACCTGATGACACCATATTGCTTTGTAAACTTTAGACATACTGGAGGACCATGGCAATTCTAATTAAACAACAACAACAACAACAACAACAGCATAAACCATACAAGTCAACCCACCTCTGCCTTACAGTATGAGGGCAGGCAAAACATGTTTATGTGCTCAAAAACATTAACCCAGTAGAGACCAAACTGCAAGACTCCTCCGTTTGATTTGGAAATTTGGCACAATGAATCACAACTCAGATCAAACGTATTGCAGAGCTCAATATACATACACCATTTGGTGCAAGTTCTTCTTAGGTACCCAATTCCACATCTTTCCATTAACAGAATAAGCAAGTTAGCAAGCTGGCTGTAAGTTGCTAATGAACCAGGAACTTCACAGCCCATTTCTCTTGGCCACTTTGCAGCAGCTCTGCAGAGCTGCAGATAAAAACTTGAAAGTAATACATTATGTGGGGAAACACCATGAGCCAGATCTGTGGCTAAGGCTGCAATCCAGAGCATACTGAACAGAGCTCCCATGAATGAAGTGGGGTTTGCTTTTGAATAAGCTTGTATAGTGCCTTATGATAGCGTCAGGACATATGGAATCATAGAATTGTAGAGTTGGAAGGGATCCTGAGCATCATCAAGTCCACCCCCCAATGCAAGAACATGAACTAGGTCATACATGACACCATTTCACTCCCTTTTATAAAATAGGCAAAAATCTGCCTAATTTTTATAAATTGCACAGTTTGCTTTTTCTTAGTGGAGAGAATGTGGGTTCTCTTGACACAGAATATTGATGATTTTAGCATGGCTCTGACAATAACAAATCGGTTTTACAGAAGGAGAAAATAACTAATAATATTTACTTCCCTACTTGAACTGAATTCATTTGCTGGTGAAAGAAAGTAAGCAGGAAGGATAAGACCCCTGAGAAACGTTGGTGTTAGCCTTAACAGTCAGCGTCATTCCACTCATTATTAGCAGTAGTAATACCCTGCCCATCTGACTAGGCTTCCAGCGAACTATAAAACCATAGTAAAACATCAAACATTAAAAACTTCCCTAAACAGGGCTGCCTTCAGAGGTCTTCTAAAAGTCACATAGTTGTTAACTCCTTGACATCTTATGGGAGGGCGTTCCACAGGGTGACTGCCACTACTGAGATGGTCCTCTGCCTAGTTCCCTGTAACTTCAGCCTCTGCTTCTAACATGTCCTGTGCCTCATCCTCCATCTCTTGACTACTCAGACTCTTCCTGTTCCTCCAGCCCTGGCTCCTGCCTTGGTGGGTGGCACAAAACCCCATAAATTGCTGATGCCCTTTGCTGGGTCAGCCTCCAGCCTCCTTACCTCTGCCGCACACTCACCAGAGCCCTGCCAGTCCCTGACAATGGATCCAGCTTGCATTGCATTGCATTGCATTGCAGGGGGTTAAACTAGATGACTCTTGGTGCACCCTGCAACCCTACAATTCTATGATTCTGTGGAATTATGCTCCACCCTTCTTCTCCAGTAACCTGTATGTAGCTTTCTTTGTTTCTTTGATGTGAAATTCAGTGAAGCCCAGGCCTGTCATACAAATTTTCCCTTCCTACACATGTTCCTCTCTTCCTCTTCTTTTACTGCAGCTAGAACAAGGGTGGCCATCTCTTTTGCTGGCTTAGCTGTACACATCCATAACAGCCATGTCCCCTATTGGCAGCTGTTTAGTCATGTTTCTGACATCCATCACTGCCCTCTAGAGGCATTCTATTTATCATGATGGCAAAAAATTTGGACACAGTCTATGTCCCTGTTTATCACTGCCTCTGAAGGAAGGATGGGGAACCTCGGACTCTCCAGGTGTTGCTGGAATTCCCTTCTCTAAACCAGATGTTGCTGAACTAGCACTACAGATTCTCCATCCCTGGTCTAGAGAAGGGAATTGTGACTGCTAAGCAGTACAACTATTTCAGACAGACAGACACAGTGCAACATTCTAGGAATAGTGTGTTTTCTTCATATTTACAAGACTTTGACTGGAAGATGTTCTTGGAATAGGGTAGGCTGACATATTTTCTGAACCCTGAAGGCCAAAATATCTACTACAGCTACGTCTCTTCTGTACCAAAAATAAGACACAGTTGCATGCATAAGCAACTCCAGCTTTCAGACTACTGTGATTTGCCCTTCCTTGGACCTTTCTGTGACATTCCTGAGGTCTGTAGAAAGACAGAACTTTGGTATCATTCCCAGTAATATTCTGACAAATTCAACATGTCCTAATTGGCAGATCTTATGCTGATAACAGAACGACCCCTCCAAAGTTATAGTCAAAGGCAAATTTAGGGGAACACGACCTGTTCAGCCACTCTGGGCACAGAGCCTTGGGGGGGTCAGCAGGGGTCGCTACAACTATGATGTAGAATGGAAAGCAAGAGGTCAAGGGTGCCAAATTTTGGCACCACACAAGGCAGCATTGAAATTTGAAACCCTGAGGTTCACCACTGCATTGGCCTGGTTCATAGGACACTGTGAGCCAAACCTTGGCTTAGCAAGACCCTATAGGCTCCTGCAGAGCAGCTTGCTGCAGTTTTGCATTTTCCTGGTCCTCATGGCTAAGCCACAATGTTTTTGGCCTGGTGGGTCTGATCTCTAATTCCCATCACCCCTGCTGGCCAACTGTCAATCATATGACATCATGACACCCACCTGAGCAGCATGGATGGAACAAGAGTCTGCTTTGCCAGTGCAGTCCTCTCAGGGAGCACTCTCAAAACGCAGTGTCCAGCAGCTGGTGAGTGAAGGGTTCAATTCTGCTGGCTGCAGGGGTCTGCAGCATCCAGCAGAATTGAGCCATGCCCCACCAATCAGCTGGCATCACCCAGTGACATAATCTGATGGGCACATGGACATGGTTTGGGGGAAATGGCCTCATGGGCCAGCTAGATCCTCTAGGCGGCTGCAAGTTTCCCACCTCTTAGCCCTGCTCAACGCAGGGAGCAGCAAAGCACCTATGAGTTCCTCCCCCAAATCCTGCAAGCTTGCATAGTCCTGCTAAACCAAGGTTTTGTTTAACATGCCACGCGAAGCAGCCCTATAGTGCCAGGGCTTACATTTCTATCAGTGATGCTTCTTTTCAAATCACCATCACTAATGGGAAGAGAGATTTATTTTCTCTGCAACTCAGTTTGAAATCTACACACTGCTGTTTTAAAAGACTCGATGCTATGATACTGCCAGGGAAGGGAGCAAAGCCAGAGAAACTGCTTGAAGCCTCTAAAAGTTTATTACTGTACATGGACTGGGTGACAAGGAGAACACAAGTCAGCTGGTAAGGCAATGCTCCCGCCTCCATCCTCTCCACAGATAAAAAGGAGGTGCCCTGCAGCAAATCTTGGGAGCAGAACAAACTATGCAGCACCGACTCAGCTTCTGTTATGCAATGCTCTGCATTATAAAGGAGCACCCTGTGGACCCCATGAACTTGCCCATATTAGGCATAAGGAGACTGAACTGGAGTTTGCTAGTGCATGAAGAAATCTTGATGCAAGCAGCCTAAACCCATGCTTAGCCTTTTTATACTAGCTGAAATTAAACATGAGTAGATCCTTTAGCTGTTTAATTCATAAGGGTATAAATTTAAAATGCACAGAAAATTGAAAAAAAAAAATCCAAACACACAGGAAACCAAAACTAACAAAGCAAAGATCAACAGAGACAAATGAGATGTTCTGCATTTGGGCAGAAACGACAGCAACCCTAAACCCAATTCCAGAGGTACTGAACGGGAGATACTTGGCTCAGCAGTAGCATATATGAAAAAGATCTCAGAATTGTAGCTGATTCCAGGAGCTGAACATGTATGCAGTTGCAAATAGAGACTAAGGTGACTGCATTAACAGAGCTATAGCCTCCAAGTCACAAGATGTAATATTTCTGTTACATTCTGCACTAGTAGGACCTCACCTGCAAGAATAAGACCTCACCTGGAGTACTGTGTCCATTTCTAAGAAGAATATAGGCAAACTGGAATGGGTTCAAAGGAGGGCAGTGAAGAGAGTCAGTGGTATGAAAAAATAAGTCCTAGATGGAAAAGTTGAAGGAACCAGGTACATTTAGCATCGAGAAGAAAAGACTGAGGGGTGACAGTGTGTGTGTGTGTGTGTGTCATGGTAGCACTCTTCAAATACTTAAGAGCTCTCAGGCTGTGTATGCACCAGAGTGCATATAGGCCAGACAGATCTGATTCTTTCATGTGCACATTTGTGCACATCTGCCCACACATTTTCAATTGAATCAATGTTCCCCATCCACACTAGTGGGCAGTGCTTGGTGGGATATAGTTGCACTGTGTGCTGCTATCCCTTCGATTAGTACTTCCTCACATTCCCTAATTTCTAGAAACCTGAAGTCCGCTGTGTGCATGACTACAGGTATTTGTTTGCCTGTGCATGCAGCCATTAAAAAAAACGAGATACATGTTTTCTGATAGACCAGACTTGCACAAATAGCAGGTAAAAAAAAGGTGTGTGTGTTGCGCCCCCCACTAGCAGCCCCCAGAGGAGCACCATTGGGAGCAGTTTTGACAATGGAACCAATTACAAAGGCTCAGACAAGCCATCTCATGAGGATGTTCTGAATTTCATATTTGATGAAATTGCTGAATTGCAGGGCGTTGGACTAGATGATCCTTCGTGTCCCTTCCACTTCTACAATTCTAAGTTTCTATGAAGATGATCTGGTTCAGAAGAATGTTGCACTAGATGGTTTGTTTGTTTATTTACATATTTATTATTACATTTATTACTAGCCCTTCACTAGGTGGTCCCAGGGTGGGTTATAATAATTTAAAATTCAGTATTTTAAAAAGTTAAAACAACTTGCAGGAATAGGGTGGGTCCCGACTCAAACGCCCCTCAGACTCAACATATCTGTCTTTTCCCAGTAGCTCTATGCACCAATCACATATGAAAGTTATAACCCAGGAAAGCTACTATAATAACAACTGTAATTGATTTTGACCCAGCAATGCCACATCAGTTTCTAATGCCAGGTCTTCCGAGTTTATAATGATACAGAAAATTAAATATAATGCTAACACAAGGAGAGGAAGGAAGCAAATTCTATATCCCTCCAAACCCCCTTCCCAAAATAATATGCCCGTCTTCTCCCGCAGGGGTCTGGCCTCCTTCCACTGAGGCTGGCTCCAGTGGCTTTGCAGAGAGAAGTGCTGACTCCAGAAATATACAGTCATTCTCCTAAAAAAAGGCTTCTAAGAACTTAGTGCACATTTAGAGCTGCAGTCAGAGACTGATTGCACGAGAATAGAGAGTGTTCAACTTTGCCTTTTCCATCTTTTCTTCCATGTGATGGTAGCCAATGGCTGGTGGTGAGTCACCAGCAGGAGGAGACCTGGTCCTCTTTCTCTCAGCCACAGTGGATACCCAAAAAAATCCCTACTGCTCTTTCAGAAGTAATGCATTAATTTGCAGGGAATATGGCTTTCTAGTTGTACCTTCTACTGTCCCCCTTTCAGGGCTACAAAATTCAAGAGCCCTTGTTTTAATGCCAGCTCCTTCAAACCTTACATGTTGGAAATGTTTTGTCTGGGTGTAAAGGCGAGGACAATGAATGACCTTAACCTTTCTTCCAGTTCACAACTGTGTAGATTCATAATCAGTTTACAAGAGCTGAACTCTCTTCCGGGTCTCATATATTCCTTAGACTCTTCTAAGGAGTCAGAGTCTTCTGCATACACTACCTTACCAAAACCAAACGGGGGCATCCTTTATCACCACCCCTTTGCCTGTGCCATCGAGATGATCATTAAAGAGTTCATCAGAGTGTGGTGTGATTCTGCTGTGACCTAGCGATGCCTGCCAAGGGCAGAAAGAGGGTCAAACGAGGTGCAGTACACACTGTGTGTGTGTACGATTCCTGCAAACTAAACATTTCCTGGCAAGCAACTTGTGGGAACAACTGCCTTTCTCGCCTCCGCTTCTCCTCCATGAGGACTAGGGGGCTGCAGCGAAGATCTTCCGCGAAGCGCAATCTAATGTCACAACACAGGAAAGTCCTCGCTCAAGCTTGGCCCGGATCAGCCCGAACCCGCCTGCAAAGTTGCAAGGGCGCTCTAGTCTAGCGACACATCTCCAACCACAGACGGCGCGGAAGGGAAAACGCAGCGAAACTCACCTGCTTCTCCAGCTCGGGACGACCCTCTCTTTCCTTGCCGCCGCTGCCGCCGAAGGGGGGCGCTCCGAGCCGGGTACTGGGGAGGGGGAAGCGCCTCTCCGGAGTCTCGCCGCCAGTACCGATGGAGGGTAAGATCCGGCTAAATTCTGGGGGTCAGATCCTCGCAGTCCCCCACGGGGTGTCCGTTGCCTGCGGCTGGTGTCTCCCTCTCCCGTGGCTGGCTGAGGAGCGAGGGGCTGCCCGGCTTCTCCTCCCCTCTCTAACTCTCTCCAACCCGCAGCGCCGGCGAGTCAACCCAAAGGGGTGGAGCTGGCTCGAGCGGCGGATCCGAAGTGGCTCCCGCAGGCGTCAAGAGTTGAAGACTCCCTGGGTGGGGCGTCGATCAATGCCGGGAGCCAGCAGAGGAGAAAGGCAGGAGCGGAGCGCGGGGCCCACGCCCAGCAGAAGCCCAAGAAGCAGCAGCAGCCGCGAGTGGGAGAAGCGGGGAAGGGTCAGCCGCCGCCCTCGGCCACGTGCCCGCGCCCACCCGCTTTGCTCTCCACAACCGCGTGGGATTGCCTGTCGCCCCTCTCCACGGGAGCGGGCCCCGGAAAACCGGAAGGACACTCACTCTTTTGGTGGATAGAGCCGGCCATGATACTGGCAGTAACTTCACTGCTCTCCAAGTGAAGTTAGCCAGCCCTTCCATGAGTTGGGGTTGTAGCCTATGCTAGGCCTACTCCAGAGTGGACCCATTGATATTAACGGACAGGACTGAGGTTCATTAATGCCAATGGGTCTACTCTTGAGTCGAACTGAGTTGTCTGCGACCCTGAATGCTTTGACCCCCGTGCAAACCTCATGCTTTTGCAAGCCCTTGAAGAAGCTTCCTTCTTCAAGGGCTTGCAAAAAAAGAAGAGGAGGTATTTAGAATTCAAACCGTACTGCAATAAAACATGTATTATAAGAAATAAAAGCAGCAATAAAAACACAAATGTTAAATCAGTATGAATATTTAATACAGGCACGCCATACACCAGCCAAATGAAGCTTGTGGAGGCACCATGGAGGAGGGATGGGACACACAGGGCACCTGGGGAGTGTTCAGCTCTTCCAGCTTCTGTGGTTGGGATGTTACCCCTTAGGGTTTTGTTTTGTTTTTTGGTCAGGCCGTTTTTATACCGCCACCCCCCCTTGTGATCCTAAGCTCCTGTCTCACACCTGTCCCTATGCTCCACTGCTGGCAGCGGGGGCTGGAGGAGGTGCACACACCCAAGCAATATTGCTCCCAGAAGGGCCTCCTTTTGCTACAGCTCCATGACCCCAGTATTTGCTATTTCTATTGTCCATTCTTGGGCCTCCTTTGCAAGAGCAAGCCGGGTGGAACAGGCTGCAAGGCCCTTTATGACCTTGCAGTCTGCTAACAGAGGCGCAGTCTTTAGCATGGGGTTCTGGGAAAGTTCATGGCTGCTAGCGCAGCCAGCTCTTACTGTAAGGCATTCTCTCTGCCTCCCACTCTTTCTCGGACAGCGGGGTTGCTCACTTCCCCCACTCCCAGCATCTTGTAGAACAGGTTACTGGCTGGCGATTCCCCCCAAGGGCCTGTGGCTTTCCTTTGCTCAGCTACCAGAATGCAACTTTAATGTATTGCACTTTAAAAACTGAAGTCTTTCCCAGCTGCTGGGAATCAAGAGGGCTATAGAGTGTATGCTGGTTTGTTTGTTTATTAATGAATTATTGGGCGGTGTGTGTGTCTATATTTCTGTAGGATCTCTACATATACTCTATATATAGTGAGTGAGTGTATATACTCTATATATACAGATGTGAGTATGTATAACACACTATTATATAGTGTTTCCAGCTATCCTCTTTCATGTAGGGTGGTATATGAGAGAGAGAGAGAGAGAGAGAGAAGGTACTCTCCAATGCATAAGGAGTTAACAAAGCCATGCAATTCTTTAGTGTCACCTTTTGTTTCTGTTGACTACCCCTTCAGCAGTGAGACATGGGGGGGGGGGACGCATTAAAAACCATGCATCTGCTGTAATGCGTACATATGCAGTACATATGCATTGGGAAGCAGCAGATAGTTGTGACTTTGGGGTGTGTGTTTTTAATAAAATAGATGCATATGCAATTCCCAGATGACTCTACATGTGATTTTGACACGGAAGGGGTCTTATGACTATGGCAGACACCACAGATTCAAGCATGTCATTTGGCATCTATAGTCAAAGTTGCAGGTCATATTGCCTTGTAAAATGCCTAACTCGAGCCTGCTAACTGTGTAATGAGAACTCCCTGTAATAGTCAACTCGGGTGGTGAGTACCGATAGAAATGGAGTGAAAACAGGGCCACTGAGAAATGAGGAAGGCATCAGCTTGTACTTGGGGGTTTGTAGAAGCACATTTAAACAAAAAACAAAAAATATTCCCTGGTTACTAGGCATGCTCAGTAACCAAAAATGTTGATTGACGGATGTCAATTGGAAAATAAAAATAGAAAATGGAGCAGGGAGGGAGAGAATGGAATGGCCTCCTGGAGGAGAGCATGGCTGGCAGGTTCATGCTTGGAGATGAGATTACATTGCAGCATTTTATTGCAAGTCTTAGTTGTAAACATATAAAAACAATGATAGTTGGCCTTTCCTAAAGACCTACCCTAAAGACTTGTGATGGGTTGCAACATAGCTTTATCTCACATGCAGCCAAAACTTATGCATGACCCAATGAATTTTATGAATAAATGTGAATAGGAGTGCAGCCTTTATCTATTTATTTAGAAAAAACTTGTATACAGCTTACCACAGAAAACTCCCAAAGCTGTGTACAACATAGAGAAAGACATTGAAGTCATCTTATATTAAAAAGGAATGCCACAGGTGTCATCAAAAATATAGGCGGACTGGAACTAGAACTAATGGGGGAAATGGTTGTGTTTTTAACAAATGTCAGGTGCCCCCTGTGGCTGGTACCTCCAAAATAACCAAGGGTGGGTATTGCAGAGCATTCCAAAGGGTAGGAGCTACCACAAAGAAAGACAGGGGCTTTCAGTTGACATAACCTCCATAGTTCTCACTGACGTTGGAAGAAACAGTTGTTGTTGCAAATTGTGCTTCGTTTGAAATCAAACCTATGGTAGGAATTTAAAGACCTGATGAAGTCAAGAATTTTGCCAAAGGAAGACCTGGCAACTATGCATACTTAAGTGCCTTCCTCAACTGCAATTCATTCTGACATGAGTAATGTTTAATCCATGAGAAAACCAATCCAGATAGCAGCATTACAGATACTCAATTTACATCTGTTTTATTTAAAGAAAAATATGATCAGATTGCTCAAATGTTTTGTTGCTGTTGTTGCTGCATCCCTATCCTCAGTAACGGATGAAACAGGAGGTAGCATATTACCATCATCAAGACTAGTGGTCACTGATATACAGCATGAGTCTGTCTACTCCACTTCTAAAGCCATCTAAGCTACTGGACATCACTACATCTTCTGGCAGTGAAAACCACAATCATTTTGTGAATAAGTGCTTCCTTTTGTCTGTCCTTTATATAAGCAAACAAACGTTGCTTACTGGGAACTTTTCAAGCAGTGAAAAGTTGCCTCATGAAATTAAAACTGCCTCTGCTCAAAAGGGGCTCCAGCTACTAGCATGTTTTAAAATGGGCTAGTTGCATCAGCAGAAAAGTTAAGACTCTCAAATCTAGTCTGTATAGCTCCGGGCTGTGGTTAATTTAACCACAGTTTGTTTGTTTGTTTGTCCAAAACCCCGCCCAGTGGCTATAGTATGTGAATTGCCAACAAACTTTGAACTGAAGGCATGATGTATTGTTGGCTTATGAATCTTGCTTTGTTTAACTATGGCTTGCCAACATGTGTACACCTGGCAACCTTCATTAACCCTGATGTGTTTGGCTGTCCCACCCCAGTCACTCATCAAGGTACAAAAGCATGAGGCAAGAGGAGTTAAAGCCTTAGAGAAACAAACTATGGTTTATTTGATTGTGGGACAGTTCATAGTTAATTCATGGTTTGTTAAACAAACTACAGCTTAGTGTTATGTGCGAAACAGGCCTATGTTAAGAAAGCAGTTAATTGGTGCAGCAGAAAGCAAACTATTCTCATAAAATCTGGTAATAAACACATTCATGGGATTTCTGTAATACTGCACTGGATAGAAATTATGCATTCTTTCACAGTCTGTAAATTGCACAATATGGAGCCAAATTGTGTGCAGGCTTACTCAGAAGTAAGAGTATCTAAACTGAGTAGGACTTGCTCCTAGCTAACTCTGCATAGAATCTTAGCTTTATATATGTATAATTTTTATTTTGTTGCACAACTCTTCACAAATCCTAATTATGGCGACAATGAACTTAATCAGGCTTGAGCACAATCAGTATAATTTGAAGGTGTGCTTCAGAATGGTGTTTAAATTCAGCTACAAATTAGAAAAGGCTACACAGTGAGCAGGATAAAGAAACAGACGCAGTCCAAGTTTATGGGTGAAATGTTAATGTACAAAATTCTTCACTGATTAAAGCGAGATGTCAAAACGACTCTGCCAGAATTGCCAAGTTTACAAAAACTCAGTATTAGAAACCTGGCAAGCAGCAAAACCAACAGAGAATTTTGTGATACCATAAACACTGGCAGATTTATTGTGGCACGAGTGGGTTTCCTTTATTTATAGCTATATCCTATGCTAGCAGCCTTGGCGAGAGCACATGAATCATGTGACATTCCCAACACAAGAACAGCTGACATAAAAAAGAGCTATCAGGTATGAATAAAGTAAAGTAGGTATTATTGTAGTGGGTTGGGAGTACAGCTTTTTTTTTTTTTTTTAACACCAGTAAGCCGTGGCAGTAGAAATGAGGGAAGAATGACCGAGGGTAGTGGTGTAGTGGCTAGAGACTGTTGGGCTCTGGAAACCTAGGTTCAGTTCTCTGCACAGTCATGAAACTCACTGGGTGGCTTTTGGCCAGACACTTTCTCAACTTAACCTACCACAAAGGTTAATAGGGTTGCATTGAGGTATAAAGGGGGCATATATTATATACTGACCAGAGTTCATTGGATAATGATTATGAAGAATATAAGAATGGCCTGCTGGATCAGGCCAGTGACCCGTCCAGTCCATCATCATCATCATCATCATCATCATCACCATTTTATTTGTATACCGCCTTTCCATAGTTAAAACAATGCCCAAGGCGGCTTATAACATGACAAGATTTACATAATTACTAATATAACAAAAGACATTAAAAAAAACTAAAACACATCAAAAGGTACACAACCAAACAGAAAACAATTTCCACAGAAATCATAAAATCTAAAGCTAAAAATACAACTTTAATATCAATTACAATTTAAAATGACATAGGTTAAAAATAAAAGCAATTTTAAAAAGTAGCCCTCTCTGTCAAGCAGCAGCAGCAGCTGTCCTTTATGGAGCCTGCCAGGCCCCAGCCCAAGCCAGGTGGAGAGAGGCAGGGCAGTGGCCTTCAGGCTCCCAGCAGGGAGTCCTGGGCAGCAGCAGCAGCAGCAGCAGCAGTCCTTTATGGACTGCTTGTTCTCACAGTGGCCAACCAGATGCTTGTGGGAAACCAGCAAGCAGTACCAGAACACAAGCAATTTCCCTCCCGTGGTTCCCAGAATCTGGTATTCAGAAGCATTGATGCCTCCTGTGGTGGAGGCACAATGTGGAGGCTAGTAGCCATTGACAGACTTATCCTCTATGTAATATTGTAAATACTGTAAATAATAATTAGAATGGTTGGGAGGGTTGCTGCATCTACAGGTATGTACAGGTGGGAACTGATGCAGTGTGCAGGTCACTAGATGCCCCAAAAAAGGAAAAGAGAGAAAGGGAGATGTTTTGAGGTACAGGAGACAGCACAAGCACACCTTGAAGCTCCAGGCCAAGAGATAGGAAGAGATAGATTGCAACACCTGGAGAAAGCCAGTATGAGATTCATATCTGATAGATAAATAATAAACTGCACAGGTTTCCCTCCACTTACACTCTTCCTCCTCAGCTGCCTCCCAGATGCTTGGCTGCCTCCCAAACAAATGAAAACAAAATTCTTTTGAAGCTTCCAATTTTCCAGCCAGTGCTGCCAAGAATAGCAAGTGCTGTCCAGCTTCAGGCAACTGGTGCTTTGTGCTCTCCACCTTTCTGCCTGTTATCAGCAGAGCCAAGAGGACACCAGGCAACCTCTGCACTGGCCTCACTTCAGCCAACATCCATAATGTGGTGGCGCAAGAGCATATTATACAGCCAGCTCAGCTGATGATGTCACTGTTTATTTGTATTATTCATGTGTATTTGTATTTATTATTTACATCCTATTAATCATAGGTCCTCTGGGCAATAAAATTTCCAAGCAGATTATAAAAGGCAAAAACACAGTGAACATATCATAATTAAATTTAGAAACAGCATAGATTTTTAAAAACCCTACAGCTACGCTCAAAATCTAGTCAAATAGACAGCTAATAAGACGTAAAAAAGTAGAGCTGAGAGCAACACAATCGCAATAAAAGCAGGCAAAAGATCCATATCAGTCTGACATAATGTTAATTCAGAATGAAAGAGTGATAAAATAATGTTAAAAAGACCTGGAAGCAGGAGTGAAACTAGGCTTTAGTTTAACCGGGTCAAAGACCCAGTTTGGGACACCCCCCCCCCCACATTTGTATACACACAGAGAGAGGCTGGGAGCCTCAGTGATGACCCTCTGGAGGCTTTGCCGGGGGCAAAAAACCCAGCAGCCTCCCCTGTAGTTATGGCACTGCTTGGAATAACAGAAGGGCCAGATTCAACTAACTGCAGAAGCCTGAACTAGGACTTCCACTCTACTGCTCCCCTTTTTGGGGGGAGTTGGGAGAAACCCCAGAACACTGTGGGGGGGGTAGAAAAGGGGAGATTGTTCTGTTGGGCAAGCAGAAATGTTTGCACTGATGAGACGTTTGTAACAGGGTGATGTTGAATTTCTCCTGACGTCTTTGCCTGGCACAAAAAAGGCCATCGCTATATGCTTTTTTAAAAAAAAAGTAGTCTTGAGTTTGTTTTTTTGTTTTTAAAGTGATTAATAACAACAGCATAGACACCGGGCAAGCCTCTCTTGGTAGAGATTCCATAAACTGAGGAGAGGGCACCACTGAGAAGGCTCTTCTCAGCTCTTAAATATCAAACTTTAGACTTCTCTCTGTAAACAGCAAAAGTGACTTTCTCAGCTGTTTGAGATAAAGCTGTGGAAGAAGGAAAGTAATGTTATTCTGGGATTTCAAAAGAGAGACTCCCATATCTAAGGTGCTTCCAGATGGATGTTTATTGTGAAATCAGTGCTGCTCGTGCATGTAAGATTTTTTTCATCATCCAAACAACACTGTAATGAATGATCAAATGCTGGCCCCTACTTTTTATATATTTAATCTGGAATTTCCTCTTACCATGGAAAATCTGATGAGTAAAAACAAGCTTGTTATACATTTGCAGTCACTGCTAGCGTGGAAGCTTATTAGCACGGGGGGGGGGGTTGTCACATGTATTGTGACATTTTGGTGGTTGGCTCTAAGGCCACTCCCCTGCTTCCAAGGGCTCACCTAGGAGTACACCTAGCCATTTGTTTCCAGGAGTCCAAAATACATGAATATCCTTATTTTCACCAACTGCTGTGTTCTAGAGGCATGTTTGAACTTTAGCAACCTGGTCAGAAAGAGCTGCTCTCACAAGTCCTTGGTAAGGTATGCATGGGGGATTACTTCAGGGAGTAGGACTGCAGTACGTACAGTGGGACTTAATTTTCGTTAAATTGAAAATACCAAGATGTTGTGCAAGGCCTCTTTATTATTTTTGGGCAAGCCTTGGGAAAAATATCACCTTTGTGCAAAACTGCAGTATTAATATTTATTTTTTTTTAAAAAAGAAAAAAACTAATATTGCCTCCCTGAAAGCATGGGAAACATAAGTACATTTGGTAACATCTGCTCTTGCACTTTTGTGCACTTCCTTATATATATATATATATATATATAAATAAATAAATAAGTGTATGCACTAGTACAGAAATATCTGCATACATGCGTGGCCCAGAAAAAGGCAGTGAAGGACAAAAGAGGAGTGAGTGAGGAGTAGGAGACGCCCCCCCCCCACACCTCTGAACACATTCCGTCAGGCTCCTCCCACTGGTGTGGACAGCAGTCAGCGGAATAACAATGAATATCCAAGACTGAAACACAGAAATGTGTTGAAAGCTAATATGCCAATTGTACATACAGCGAAATCAGAACTGAATGAACCATTTGTGATGTGAGGCTCTCATCTGGAAGCATCCCTGTCCATTGGGAAGCAATCGTACTTAACACTGATTTTATGCTTTCTGGCATGATAAACATAAACAGCACGAACTCTGTTTTCCACCGGCAGTGCTCTGCAAAAAACTTAAGTGGCAACTGGTCCTCGAGACTGAAACTCCCTTCTGATCAATCTCTTTTAGGAGATGAATAAAGATAGCTTATAGGATTTACATCTGCTCTGGGAAGGAAAGAAGAGCCCACTGGAGTAGCCTTCATCCCATTGTTATACTTCAGTATTTATTTCCTACTTGTAAAACAGGAGTAATAACGGCTTTCCACACAATACAGTTGTAGGAACAAAATACGTAACTATTATCCGCTATCATTAGTCTTGGTAGTAATGGGAGCTGTAGTTTGTTAAGGGTGCTGGGAATTGTAGCTTGGTAAGGGGCAAGCTGGTTTCCAGGATTCTTGGGGGGAAGCCATGTGTTTTAAATGTGGTGCGGATGTAACGCCAGAGACACAGCGGGCAAGATGTTTATCTTTACTTAATTTCAGTTGTGTATCCTACCTTTCAGCAGGAAATTCTCAAGGCAGCTTACATTCACTTCATAAAAACCCATAGTTTAAGAGCACATTTGTGAACAAAATAAATGAGCCCTTTTCTAAGCAGCTGAGCCTGTTCTTCAGCTTGGCAGCCTGCCTGGGGGATGGGTTTCCTTCACAGCGGTGATGGTCATCAAATCCACATGCTGGCAGTCAGTCATGTTAGTGGTTTGTTGGGTCATCCTTCCTTGCAGGCCCTGTCATTGGTTGCCTTTGGCAAGCAGCCCGGAGGGATGTTCTTATATGGAAGCTTTTTTTATTATTGTTTGGGCACTTGTGGCAGCATTGAAAAGCTCATGGAAGCTGACAGCACTTGAGGAAAATGTGGACGAGTGGGTGGGGGAAACTCTTGATAGCCAACCTGTTTGTCGTTTCCATTATGAACAATTATTTAAAGCAGCATTTTGGTCTAGTATTCCTGTACCCTTCAAGAAATGCTCTGGTGCCTCATGCACCAGCTTATTTTATCTGAGAGAAGGGTGAGCAACAGCAGCAGTGCCTTATCTCCCGTATTTAGAATAGTTAGTGAGGTCATACTCTCTGGAGCAGGGAGATGTAAACACTTCCCAGCACTTCACCCTCTTGCTGTCTTGGCTCCTGTGTGTTGTTTAGGCTGTGGGTAGCCTGTTCCGGTGTGAAAGTCTCCTGTCTTCTTCTCTGAGCAAAACACACAGCCAAGGTCAGGACCAACTCAAGATAGATAAGTGGAGCTTGGAGAATCTCTCCCCATATAACAGACCTGTGTGCTGATTAGTCCAAACGTAGCATAACCTATGTAGCATAGCCAAATGACATGACAACATCACAAACTTCCCCATGCTGATGTGCATGTTTGTCGTGGTCATTTAAATAATAATAATAATAATAATAATAATAATATGCACAATATGTTGAAGATGGAAAGGATATAGGAACTTCCCGTTTCCTCCATGTTTGTTTATTCCTCACTTTCTTCTCTTGACCTATATCCTTATTCACACAGATAACTTCATGTACCCCCACAGCAGAGCGGACCTTGTTGATCTTCTGTAATATGCCCCCAAATGGATCTTCTCAATTTTGCACCTTCTCAGTTTGGCCCCCTGTGCGGGAGAGCTACCAGCACCACACAAAATCTGGTGCTGCCCATAGGCAACAATTTAACAGAGTCTTATAGGCAACAAGGGATGCGGGTGGTGCTGTGGGTGAAACCACAGAGCCTAGGACTTGCAGATTAGAAGGTTGGTGGTTCAAATCCCTGGAGTGAGCTCCCGTTGCATGGTCCCTGCTCCTGCCAACCTAGCAGTTCGGTAGCACATCAAAGTGCAAGTAGATAAATAGGTACCGCTCCGGCGGGAAGCTAAACGGTGTTTCTGTGCCCTGCTCTGGTTTGCCAGAAGCAGCTTAGTCATGCTGGCCACATGACCCAGAAGCTGTACGCCGGCTCCCTCGGCCAATAAAGTGAGATGAGTGCCGCAACCCCAGAATCAGTCACGACTGGACCTAATGGTCAGGGGTCCCTTTACCTATAGGCAACAAAGGTGTATAGTGTATAGTGAAAGGTTCAGCGGCCGTTGTATGTTTCCATTTCTAAACAGACTTGCAGACAGAATGATTTCTTAGTTCAATGGGGGTTACTCCCAAGTAAGTATCTAGGTGACCTGTTGATTTTATTGCATGCTAGTGGTTAGCTGCTGTGAAACAAGATAAGTTATTACATCACTGTAATAAGCAGGCTCGAGCATTTACATGGTCAGTCTTCCCCAACTTCAAATAGCACAGATGTTGTGTTTCCTTACCACTAACTGCTACAGTTCATGAGTACAAGGCCCTAGAGACAGGATTTGGGCGAGATGGATAATCAGACTGATCCAGCCCAGCAGTTTCCTTTAAACCATGTCCCACTTCAGCCAGCTTTGCCAGTTCCCCCTTGGGGGAGGGAGGGGGGGAAAGCCTCACTAGCCTCCAACCCCTGAATTAAACAATGTATGGTTTCAAAGTATTCCAGATCCTGTTGCGGATCTTCTCTGAGTCTTCAGGGACAGGTCATTTCGTTTATGTACAATTCAAAAAACATATTAGTACACTAAATCTTGTTATGCAGACCACAGTTGTGTATGCTGGCCTCCTCTGTCTGCACAATGCATTCCTGCCCCATGATTATTAGTGTCTCTGTGTGGTGATGAAGGAACAGAGATAGGAGACAGACAGATCTTGCCTCTCTTCTCTCAGAAGAGTAGAAAGAAAAAGCATCCCACATGCATCAGCATGTAAAGAAACCACCTGGAAAGTTTTGTTGTGGGAACTATCATGCTTAGAGTCATTTAGGCACAGATAAAACTCATGCAGAGATAACGCAGGTGAAACAGTTTCACAGACAACTGATGTGAATCCTTTGACGGAGGAATTTCAAGAGGCGGGTCTAAGAGTTCTCCCACAGAAAATTCCCTTGTGCTGGTTTCACCCATGTGGCTCTATGTCCTTCAGCTAGGATGAAGGCAAATACTTGAGATGTTGTGCCTATATGGATCCTGCTTAATTACAGTACAATTCTAGACAAGTCTGTTCAGTAATTTGTCCCTTTGAGTTTAATTGGGCTTACTCCCTGGTAAGTGGGCATAGGATTATCGAAGTCGAAAGAGGTGCATGCTTTTAGGTTGCACGGCCTCATCCAGAACCAAAGCACTGTCAGATATGGGTGAAGTAAGCTTGAAGTGCAGCCACAGTTTAGAACTTCCAAGTCACATTTATTTAAACAGAAGAATTCAGTGCATGCTTATTTGTATCTCTCCCACTGAAACCAATGGGGGCAAGGCTAGATATTAGGACATGTGCTCTGAGGATGATCAGTGAGTGGTAGAAATTGTGATGGTGTTTTTGCACTATTCTAGTTAACTGGTATCCATGCTTTAGAATGCCACATTCAAGTGCTCAGCCCAACAAGGCTAAAAACAGATTCTTTCTGAAACCTGAAATAGCTCCATTCTACAACCCGTATTCCAAAACCACAAAGACTCTTGTGGCACCAGATTTATTGTAGCATAAGCTTTCATGGACGAGTGACCATGCTATTTAGTCCGTGAAAGCTTATGCAACCCAAGACCCTTATCGGTAATGTTTATACGTGGTGCATTTGTGATATTTTTATGGACGTTTTGTATATTTATAATAAAAAACAAGCTTATGATACAATAAATCTGTTACTCTTTAAGGTGCCCACAAGACTTGTTTTGCAGCAACAGGCTAGAAGTTAAAACATTCTGGAAGTTGTTACTATGGCCCATGTCTCCCCAAAACACAGTTCATCCTTCATTACATTCCAGCACCCTGAAACCCACTAGCAGACATTAATTCTTGAGTACATTCCTGCACTCAAGAATCTCTAACACCACCATGAGATGAAATAACAATATTGTACACAGTTAAGCTTAGCTGAGAAACTGCGCCAAGTAGAAAGTTGTAGTTATAAACTACCACTTTAGGTACAAGAAGAAATAACTTTTCTGTTACTGCACAATACTGGCTGGGGAAAGTCCATATTAAAATCCATATTTTTAAAATTCAGAGAACAGGAACAGAAGTTTTCCCACTAACATGTGTGGAAAATTAATTTTTGCCACTTCTGCCAGGCAGGTACTAACACAGTTTATTAGTCTGCGTAATCTGTGAGACCAGATTTGTCATATCCTGTTTGTGTGGAAGCGATAAACAAAAGTTTGCAAACAGGACTACTTTTCAGGGAGCCAGAACTGATCACAGCTCTCTATTGCATATATAAGGTAAAGGTAAAGGGACCCCTGACTGTTAAGTCCAGTCACGGACAACTCTGGGGTTGCAGTGCTCATCTTGTTTTACTGGTTGAGGGAGCTGGTGTTTGTCCGCAGACAGCTTCTGGGTCATGTGGCCATCATGACTAAGCTGCTTCTGGCAAACCAGAGCAGTGCATGGAAACACCGTTTACCTTCCCGCGAAAGCGGTACCTATTTATCTACTTGCACTTTGACATGCTTTCAAACTGCTAGGTTGGCAGGAGCAGGGACCAAGCAATGGGAGCTCACCCCATTGCGGGGATTCGAACCGCTGACCTTCTGATTGGCAAGTCCTAGGCTCTGTGCTTTAGACCACAGTGCCACCCGCATATGTACTCTATGTCAAATCTGGTCTTGTAGAGATTGTGGAAGTAACTGATGGAATAGGAAACAGAAGCACTCAAACATCAATTGTTTCTTAATGTAACATCAGAACAGGGACACCTGAGCCTTGAGAACAGAATTTAATAATTTTTGTAGGCTCTGCGTCATCCTTTTTTAAATCACTAAAATTTGCTCATTACTGTACCTTGAAGCAGTGTTTTTTTTCAGGGGGTACTCAAGAGTACGCAGTACCAGCACCTCTTTTTATTGTTAAAAAGTGTGGCACCTACTGTAACAACTTCATGGTGGGTACCGGCACCTATTTTTCCAAGGAAAAAAGCACTGCCCAGAAGTACATCCAGGATTTCCCTTGCTTCCAGATTAGGATACGTTCCCATCTCACAACTTGGACTGGAACCCAAAGTCCAAGCTTTTTTAAGGGCAATTTGAATTTCATATGCATTGCACAACCTACTTAGAAGCAAATTGCTCCCACTTTCCATCTATACACAAAGCTACAAAGAGCAAACGAGCTCGAAGGCATATCCAGTGTCAGGTGTGAAAACGCTCTTACCTCTCCAAACCAAATCTCATTTATGCACTTTCCTGTTTGGCCTGCTCAGATTTGTTGATTCCAAGTCAGATGGTGTATTTTAGCATTTTCAAAATTCATGGCATACGCAGATCCCTGCAAACTATGTACAGAGAATAGTTTAGCGGTGACATATGCATCTAAAGCTTTCCACACACATATGCCACATCCCAGCAAAGCAAATCAGAAATTAGATCAGCAGAGATTTGGGCTCATTTGCCCTAGACCCACCCACCCTCCATTGCTCTCCTCTCTCCCTTGGGGTCCATTATTGATTTTGCAGGGACAGGCTTCAGTCTTGAGAAAAAGTGGTTTTCTTCAAGCCACCAACCTGACACAGCTCCTATAAAATCCTTGCTGTTTAGCATGTTTGGGCTTCAAGGGTAGAACTAATCAATCAGAGCATCAGAGGACTCAAAGCCTAAAATATGGAGAGTGCAATAATTAAAACTGGCCAACCAAGAGGCAATGAAAAGGGAAGAGAACAAAGGCGGGTGGGCCGAGGCCAGCAAGCCCAGATCTCTGTTGATCTAATTTTTCTTCTGCTGCCTAGGAATGCAAGCTGGCTCCCCCACAAGCTCTGGCCTGTTTCTGTTACTGCCTGAGAAATCCTGGTTTATACATTAACACCAGCTCCTTCTGGGCCCTTCTCTGTTGATCACATGCCTGACCTTATTAAGCAAGGCATTTCCAGTACTTAATTCATAAAATGAGACGTTCTGGGGCTAAAGTCTGTTTGCAAGTCCTAGCCTCTGACTTGGAAAGTCTTTCTCTCAATTCAAGCTTATGTGGGTGCTGATTCTGAATGCCAATCAGAGTAGGCAAAGAATCTCAGGCTGTGCTGAGAGCCACACCTTTCTATTATTCCATAACTTCCAAGGCTCAGGCCTGGCATAAAGTAAAAGTTCTGGGACTACCCTGACAGCACACAACATCTTTGCTCAGAGACCTGCACTGGTTGCTATTTTGCTACTGGGCCAAGATGATGATGATGATGATGATGATAATGACTGATTAAATTTATTTAGCAACATTCACCTGAAGTTCTCAGGACAGTTCACAGCATAAAATAAGGAATAAAGCCACAAAGAACATAATGCTTACACACCTCCAGCTCTCTACCACCTCCCATCCCAAGGCATTCTGCTTCACTGTGGAACAGCCCTGCTACATGTAGTATCTAGATCCTCCTGCTATTGAACCAAAACCCATTTCCCTGCAATTTCCACTTATTTAGTCTGCTCCATCTTCTGCCTCACAAACTTTCAGATAATTCAAACCCGCAATCAAGTCTCTCCTTAATCTTCAATTAATCTTAATGTTCTGCCTTGGTCAGACCACACCTGGAATACTGTGTCCAGTTCTGGGAACCACAATTTAAGAAGGATATTGACAAGCTGGAATGTGTGCAGAGGAGGATAATCAAGATAACCAAGGGTCTGGAAACCAAGGTGGAATCTACACGCATATAAAAAAACACTGTGAAAATGCTTTTTTAAAAAAGTTTTGAAAAAAAAATATTGAATTTGCTATAGCTCTCCATCACCATCTAGTGCCACATGTATATATTGCACTTTATGACACACTTAAAATGTTTATTTGCAGCTGTATAGCCAAGTCCTCAAGCCTTATAACAAAACAATGACTGAGGGAGTTCCAGGCAATGCTTTGCCTGGAAAAGAGGAGACTTGAGAGGAGATAGGATAGCAACAGCCATCTTCAAATATCAAAAGAACTCCAGGCTATATAATTTGAAATATAGTGTCCTGATCAAGGGAAGTCATAAGTCCTGCTCTATTCTGCCTTGGTCAGACCACATCTGGAATACTGGGTCCAGCTCTCGGCACCAGAGTTTAATAAGGATATTGACAAGCTGGAACGTGTGCAGAGATGCTTAGCTTGGCTAGGAGGAGATGGAGAGGAGATGTGATAGCCATCTTCAAATATCTAAAGGGCTGTCACATGGAAGGTGGTGCAAGCTTGTTTTCCTCTGCTCCAGAGGAAAGGACTCACACCAATGGCTCAAGCTGCAATAGAGGAGAGTCCAACTAAACATCAGGAAGCACTTTCTGACAGTAAGAGCTGTTTGACAGCGGAAAGGACTCCCTCACAAGGTAGTGGACCTGGGGTGCCAACTTCAATAAAACATGGCGGGGGGGGGGGAGCTGGTAAGCCCTGCCCTACATAATCGATCAGAAGATGTGTTGTACACACGCTATTTGAATAGCAACGCCCATTAATTTTGGGTGGCTCAAATATATTTACAAATATTCCTATGTGGTGGTGGACTCTCCTTCATTGGAAGTTTTTAAGCAGAGGTTGAATGGCCACCCGTCATGGCTGGACTAGATGAGCCTCGGGGGTCCCTTCCAGCTCCACAATTCTGTGATTCCACAACTAAACATACCCACACTCTTTCCCCGCGGTATCAAATCCAATTCAGGACCGTCCCAGGGCTTTAGGGAACGGGCAACCTGTACGTTGTAAGAAAGCCAAAATCCACGAAGACACGTCCAGACTCTAATGAAGGGGAGAACCGTCTTCACGCGTTACTCCCTCGCCGTTTTCTCCCTCCGCTGCGTCGTCTTCATGAGACGTTCCCGCCTCTGCGAAGGCATCGGCCCAGTGCACATGCGCCTGGGCGACTTTTGCAAACACCTGGCAGTCGGCAGCTGCAACAGGGACTCCTTTTCCCGCTCAGTTTCCCTCCGGACGGAGTTTGCCACATCGGCCGCTCCCCGGCCAGTTTGTGCGTGCTTTCGCGCAGCGGCCGGTGCAGCCAGCTGGCCGGCGAGAGCCAGGCAGGCAGCAGGCCGCCGCGCTGCAGGACACCGAGGCCGAGGGACTGGGGGAGAAAAACAAGCCCATAAACTCTATATGGGAGGAAGGAAATTCCCCGCCTGAGCGAGATTCCAGCCCCCTGAAAAAAAGTAAAATAAAAAAGCCTCGTGCCAGAGAGAAAGAGAGAAAAGAGGGCGGATTAAAGAAAGAGTGCGGGTGGGTTCCCTAGGCGTTGGATGGATAGAATCGAGAGGGTGGGGGGACGTTGCTGTGAGGTCTGCGGCCGTCGTTGGGGGGTCAGACCTCCAGAGCTCAGCCAAGTCCCGGATCCCGAGTACAATACCAGAATCCTGAGGGAAATAAAAGTTAAAAAGAAGGGCACTTTTCACCACTGCCATGGTCCCCGCATGTGGGATTAGGAAGGGCACCTCTGCCAGGTCAGTGGACATGGCCCTCCTCAGAAGTTAGCTTCTTTCCTTATACAGTGGTACCTCGGGTTACATACGCTTCAGGTTACATACGCTTCAGGTTACAGACTCCGCTAACCCAGAAATATTATCTCGGGTTAAGAACTTTGCTTCAAGAACAGAAATCGTGCAGCAGCGGCACAGCAGCAGCGGGATGCCCCATTAGCTAAAGTGGTACCTCAGGTTAAGAACAGTTTCAGGTTAAGAACGGACCTCCAGAACAAATTAATTTCTTAACCCGAGGTACCACTGTATACTTTCCTTCATTATGCACCTTGAGGCGCCAGGCAAAAACGTTCTTCTTCAACCAGGCCTTTGCCTGATAGACATCCAATGTGTTGGGGAGCAGGGTTATTAAGTTGCTTTTGTTCTATTTTTATTATGTATTTTGTGTTTATATATTGTGATTTATACCGTCGCGAGACCTGCAGGTATAGGAAGGTATACTAGTACTACTACTAATAGAATCCTCCTGCCCTCAGCTTGGTGATCCAAACTGCAAACGCTTCTTCCTGGCGCTGACATATATTATGCAACATAAACATCGCCTTTCTCCAGAATTCATCCACAGGTAGGGCTAATCCATTACTTTTGGAAATGTGCATTTCTGAGCAGATGTGTGAAAAGTGGAACGCAGGAGCAGGGAATCTTTGGCCCTCCAGATGCTGCTGAACTACGACTCCCTGCAACTACAGCTCCCATCAGCCCTAGCAAGCACAACCAATAGCCTGGGATGATAGGAAATGTAGTTTGGCAACGTCTGGAGGGCCAAAGGTTTCCCACAGCTGGTGCAGCGGTCCAAGAATGAGACGTTTTGTAGTGCCTTTTCATAAACGGAAGGGCAATGCCATACTGTGCTGGCATAATGTCCTGAGTAGGTTGGCAGCACCACATTACACATTGTGACAATGTACTGACATAGCATTCCCTACTCTTGACCTCTCATGATCACCATCCCAGTCAACATGACCAATGGTCAAGGAGGATAATAATAATAATAATAATAATAATAATAATAATTTATACCCCGCCCACCTGGCTGGGTTTCCCCAGCCACTCTGGGTGGCTTCCAACAAAATATTAAAATACAGTGGTCTGTTAAACATTAAAAGCTTCCCTAAACACCTGCCTTCAGATGTCTTCTAAAAGTCTGGTAATTCTTATCTTTGACACCTGGTGGGAGGGCATTCCACAGGGCGGGTGCCACTACCGAGAAGGCCCTCTGCCTGGTTCCCTGTAACTTGCCTTCTCACAGTGAGGGAACCACCAGAAGGCCCTTGGAGCTCAGTGTCCGGGGAGAAGGATGGGGGTGGAGATACTCCGTCGGGTATACTGGACCGAGGCTGTTTAAAGCTTTAAAGGTCAGCAGCAACACTTTGAATTGTGCTCGGAAACGTACTGTAGCCCCAAAACACCTTGGATGACCACAGTTTAGCTCTCCCAGGGTTGCTAAACAATTGTTTCTGGTGTGACCTTGATCTTTAGAGCACATTCCTTTACATGTTTTTACTCAGTTGTAAGTCTCACCACTGAGTAGCCAGCACAATAGGACATGACCACCCCTAGCAAATGCACTCAGAATTGCAGCCTCAAGGAGCTTCCTGACAAACTGGGGACATAGTACGGAGAAGCTTCCCCCCCCCCCCCCATACTATCAATGCCAGGAAGTCTGCTCCATGTTAAATGTTAAAGGCACAAGAACGCTGACTGGAAAACAAGCCACTAGCCCTCTGTGTCTGAGTTTTAAAACTGTTTTAGGGACTTGAATTCCTTGGGAAGTAAAAAAAGAGATAGAGGAAGAGAGACGGCAATGGATGCAACTTGTCCTGAAGGGCAGCTGGCCCACCAGATGCAGCAGAGGGGTGGGGTTATGGGACACACTCTGTGCAAGATGACAGCCAGGTCTAGCAGGCCAGGCCAGTGCCCTCTATGAACCAAATCAGCACCCTGCAACATAAGTCTGAAATCCTGCCATGCACCAAAATTATGTGGCAGGTGCACAGAGGCTACTCAGCTCAGCAACCTATGTGGAAGACGTTCATGAAAAGAGAAACTTTGCAAACCACAGCTCTCTGTAGGTTTCTCTCTTTGTCTCTCTGCACTTCAGTCCCTCCACCCCTTTGGATCATCTTAAATGTAAGCATTGGCTAGAGTACTTGCCAACCCATGTGTACAATTTTTGTTGGAAAAACACCTGCATTTGAGGAATTAAGGTTGGCTGGCTTTGTTTACATTTTAGAGAACTGCCTTCAGGACAAGCTGCAATTTTCCAGCCCTGGCAGAATGCACAGAAAAGGGAGGAGGTAGTAGTTGAAAGAAGGAAGTGTTCCTGGCCAAGGCCTGGTAGAAAGTGTGCTGTTGCTTTATTTGATGTGACCCTTATCGCACCATTAAGCGAGTAAATGGTCCCAGCTGAGTTTGGCCAATCGGAAATCATTTGCAGGCCTGTTCTGTGTTTGTTATTTTGTGTCTGCATGCAACAGATTTCCAAAGAAAAAGAGGGGCAAGGGCCTTAGACGGAAGTTTTGGGGAGGGTGGAGTACAGAGAACAATGTGTGGGTTCATCCAAAAAGGATTGCCAACTCTCTTGCAACACTGGAATAGCATATCCTTTGCATATAAGCAGATTTACACCAAATTGAATGGACTTGCCATTGGCAGGAGCTCTGTTTTTTGTGTCAAGAAATTATAGGCCTTTCCCCTCTGCCAGAGATTGGGGGCCGGGGGGGGGGGGGAGGAGAAGCAGCGACTTCTTGAACTGTAATAGGACTGGCTAGCCTCTTTCATAGAGATATATGAAAGCCAGTATGGTGTTTATACACTATTGAACCCATGACCTCATACTGAGGTAACAACAGATTTAAATTGCTTCCCAGCCACAGAGTCTACCCAGTAACCTTGGGCTGCATATTCTTGCGACATAACCTACTTTTCAAGATTATTGTGATGTGCATTGCTCTTAGCTTTTTGGGGGAAGAGTGTTATCAACCATAAATAATAATGGAAGAGTGGGGTAGAACTTTTGAGAGGGAAGGCAGGTGTATTCAATATTACTTCCTGTACATTATTCTAAGCAAACGTACTTCTAAGCAAACATGTAGGCTCCAGCTACCTGAGCTTCCTCTGTAAAACTGTCAGTCGAGAATATTCCCTCTCATTGCCTGAGGAGCGGAACGACAAACTAAAGTTCTTACTACTGCCTCTTTCCTTTTGTAGATAAACCCTCTAGCACTACACCTCCTAGAGGCCTTTGGGCATTTTGGCTCTAAGCCCCCAAGTCCTTTGGAAAGCAGGTGATGGCACATGCTTGTCTTCTAAGCCTCGTTCTAGAGAGTACAAGAGCTTGTGTGCCACAACACAGAGTTGTTTATTATTTCCAAGTGAGAATTGAACCTCCAGGCCAGGTGACACAGCTCCAAAGCATTTCCCGGCTGCCACTGCTCATGGCAAGGGCTGTCCAGTGCCAACAATGCAATGGAATTTGGAAGGCAGTGGCCAGCCCACAGTAGCTGGAGCTCATGGGCAGATTTAAAATTTGTGTGTTTTTATTCTTTGATGGAGGGAATATCTAGAATGAAGTGAAGAGGTTGTGGTTTGCTCTCAGGGTTCCTGTTGGGTAAATAGGATTGTCAGTTTTGTTCCTGACATGACTTCTTTGCACTTATCAGCTGTGAACAAAGCTTTTACTGGTGTTGAGAAGCAAAGGGGTGGGGGGAAGTCCCCCTGCAAAAAAATGCAGCATGGCTGGTGTACAAGAAGAGCTCTGTCTCTGCAATTTTTTGCATGAGTGTTCTGAGGGTGACTAGCGAGAAGATAAATGGCAACAATCAAAATAAACCAAGCAGCCAGATAACAAATAAAGCATAACAACTATAAAAAAATTACACACAATATATTTTTAAAACCAGCACTCCTATAGAGATTTGTAGCTTAGGGTGGGCCTTCTTTATCCAACTTCACAGAATGTTTCTTGTGTACAATACTCAGGTGATGACTTCTCTGAACCCAAGAACTTTGTTTTCTCTTTACTTCTCCCTACCCCTTTCCCCAATATGCCCTTCTGTTTCCCGTTCAATGAGTCCTAACTTAACAGTGCAATTTTAACCCTTTGTACTAAGAAACAACCCTCACTGAATCGAATAGGACTTCGTGCTCAGATAAGTACTGTACACTTACTTCAAGGTAAGGGCCATCCACTCAGTGGGACTTGCCTGTTGGTAATCATGGTCAGGACTGAGCTGAATGTTTATTTCCAGTATAAGTTGCCCAGTGCTATTATACTTGTGCAGCAGCTCACTTTGCTTTAAGTCGTTTTCTTTTAAGAATTGGTGGAATCCACATATGCCTTATGTGCTGCTTCAGGATCTGATTTGTTAAAATCTCTTCATGAGCACATCACACAAAGAGAGTTCCCATAATACAGTCCCCAAATATCTCCCTTGGCAGGACGCCTCAGGGCCCTCCTGGACACCACAGCAGTGAACTTCAGTGGCTAACTTAACCCATAAGGGTTCCTTGCCCCTCCATCCTTTAGAGTCTCATTCTCTGACCAGTTGAAGCCAGATCCTATTTAGGGCAAAGTAAAAGATTTATTCAGCATCCAGGATGAGGCAGATTTAGAAAAGGAAGGACACACCGGGGGAGCTGCTGGCCATTCCAGAACTTGGGGCAGTCGCTCCCTGTCTAGTAGCAGATGCAATGTCCCTAATGGCATCAGCTGTAAGGTAGGAGCAGCTCCTGCACTGCCTTTGCTCACATGAGCTTGCCCAGATGTTGGGTCTGCATTAGAGGTCTCTCTCTGAGCCACTGCACCTTTTCAAGTTAGATGAGTTGCAACCAAAGAGAGGACATTTTCAGCATTGTGCTGTCCCGAATAAGGAATGGTTTTTTCTCACCTGGCATCAAAATTGCTATGTTCTGGCACAAAGCAAAGACATTTTGTGTGCTCAGATTTTCCAGGATGTCATCTAACTGGTTTTGTAATTTGGATATTTTTACTGTTCTCTTAGGTGGTTTTTCTTTTTTTAAAAAAAAAATCTGAATTGTTTTTAATGCTCTGCTTTGGCATTTATTATTGCTCTTTGGATTTTGTTTTATCTTTCTCTGAGCTTCTCTGAGGATATTGAAACTGAAGGGTGGCATACAGACATTTAAATCTATAAATATGGTTGCTTTTGACCAATAGAACATGCCTCCATAAGCCATTTACTTAGGGTTTTTAAAGAGGCTAAGGACAGAGGTATTTCAAAAGGTTTTAAAAATCATTCTACCATAGGCAATTGTATTATTTGATTGGAATTCTGAACACTCTGGTGGGCAAAAAGTCAGGTTGTAAATAGGGATATTAGTTGATCAAAGAAATTTTAGTTGAAATTGTATTAGCTTTAATATCAAATCATAATAAATTTTCATAGGAATACAGCAAACCAGAAGAAATAAATATTATTCATTTAATTGTGAACTATTGAGGCAGGTATGGTTCCCTCCCCAGCCACACAGCCACTCATGTGAGAGAAGGGATATTGTCTTTTCTAAGATGGTGTCTACAGTCTGCAATTTTTTTATAAGTATTTATATTAAAATAGTTTTAATTTTAACTGGGGATGTCTTTTTAGTTAATCCAAAGAGCTTAAACAATTAATTTACATAACTGAGCATTGCAAACTGCATATAAATAAAACATTTTTTCCATTTCCCTTTGGATATTCTGAAGACAATGTTTTTGTCTTGCTCCAAAGCCTGAAAAATATGTAGGGTGGCTTGCTGTGGAGAGCAAGAGAGAGTGACTAAAACCAGATCCAAAATAAAGATACTGCCCCAATCTGACCTTAAGCCACTTTCTAAATTATTGCCAATGACAGATCTTATATAAATAGAAAATAATAGATAACTGCATTGCAAAGGTCAAGAGTTTTGCTCTAAATGGGCAGTTTAGATGGTTACTTGGAAGTCAGTGATCATTATTGCATCACGTGAAGTCTTGCAGCGTTATTCACCTTCCACTTAGACATTCATTAGTAGATAACTGACATGCAGTGATGTTATACAGCCCATAGTTCAGAGCTCCAGCAGTGAGGTTTCCTGAGGTCTATACTCCTTTCTCTTGGTTTGTGGAGGGTGCCTGTGTGCTGATAGCGCCATGTTCCATATTGGATCCCGGGACAGATAACTTTGGATGCTGAAGGCATAACTTGAGAATGGTCAGCAGGGAAATCAGGAATGTGGTGTCTTGCAAATACTGATTGCAGTTTCTATGCACATTTTAACATCTCACTCTGCCTGGAGAAATAATCATTGGCAAGGAGGACCACATTTCCATTTCAGAATAACAAGTTCATTACTCCTCCCTGCCAAAATCTGGCAGGTAGTTCTGTAGGGAATAACTTCTGTAAGTGTTTTCTCTCCTTGCCCTTGTTATATACTTCACACCTCTTTATACAGGAGTGGTAGCATGTGTTTGCTCACTTGCAGCCATAATTGCTGTTGTTTGAGTTTGTAATTAGCACTTGTTTATGACCTTGTGTCCCTTGGGATCAAAACCCCCACCATCTTTCTGTAAGCAGTTTATAGCAACAGCAACCTCAGGTAGTAGGTAAGTTTCTTTCCTCCTCAAATTTGTCATAGTTACACTTTTCCATATGTGTTTCTAATGTGTTGAATGTTATGGAGGTAGGGACAGCTGTGCGGTATAGGCCTGGAGAACTCTTTTTTCTGCTTCTGCTTCTGCTTCTGCTTGCATGTGTTTGCATTCTGTTGCTCTGAATTTCACTTCACACCAGGGGCCAGGGCGTTTAGGCGATTAGGGTGAATGGGGCACTGCCCCACCAACCACTTGGCCTTGCCTCCTTTCTTACAACCAGCTGCCTGCTAACTTCCTCCTCCTCCTTAGTTTCAGGGTTGCCTTTGTAGAATTCAGCGGGAACGAGGAAGGGGTGAAACAAAAATCTCATCCATGCTATAAAATATATCACTTTACCCAAAGAATCCTTAGAATTGTAGTTCATTTGGGGTTGCTGGGAATTATGGTGCATTAACTATAGTTCCCAGGATTATTTGGGAGGAAGCATGTGATTTAAATGTATCTTAGATGTATGGGGGCAGGAATCAACTAATCTATCCCATCAGTGGGAGCCCTGTGCAAGGCCCTCTGCTGGTGAAGTGGGGCTTTCCCCCACTGTCCTCTACCTGCGCCTCCCCCAAATCCATGCTGGAGGGTTAGGAGAACCCCCAGAACAGTGTGCAAGGGAAGGAGATGGGAGATCATTGTGTCAGGCAAGCAGAAATGCTTGTGCTGACAGAATGATTTCCTTAGTGAGATGTTGAATTCTACCCTTGGTGTAGAGATGACATTAGGGGGCTCTGGCTACCATTGGTTCTGGTTCTATCTCCAATTAGTTGCCCTGCCTTCCATTTGGCTACTTCCAATAGGCCTCAGCCACCACTGCCAAGTACATTGCTAGGTACTTACAGGGCTACCCACATTATCCTTAAACAACCCTATGAGGTAGGGCAGGCTGAGAGACAGTCAGTGAGCTTCATGGCCAGATCCAGGCCCCCTAACAGCACCCCCTGCTTCATACATTAATGTTTAATTCCATGTAAGGGGGAGAGTGCTTATTTTTCCAGGAGTACCCAATGGAAATAAACTTTCTTGTCACATAACAGTAAGAAAAATAAAAGGCAGTCCTTAAAGACTCCCTAGAAAAAAATCTCTATAAAATATTGCATGAACTATGTCTAGGATGGAAGGTCTTCTAACACCTTGACATATGCCCTCTTTTCCATCTTTGGCTGGTTCCTTGGCTGACTTGCCATGGTGTTTCTTGACAGAAGAATGACAGGTTCCTGGATTTCAGTGCTTTTTGGCTGCTAACACTGCTCATCACTAGAGAAACTGGGATAAAATTAGTGTGGATACCGGAGAAAGTGAACAAAAAGCCATAGGTCAGTTATGCAATGATCCATCTTTCTCCTGTTGTTTTAATACATGTAGAAGGATACACAGGGGCCAAATGGAAAAGGTCTCTGTCTCTCCCATTAACCTTACGGTAAAAGTCCGTTTTTTCAAGGCTAAGCTATACTGGACAGCAATCTGACAATGTCTTCTCAGTTGCGAATCTTACTATGTGTGTATAGTAATGTACTTGGGGCGTGTGTTTATCTACCTACTACCCAAGTTGGCACATAAGTAGTAAAATAGGTCTGGGGGTAGTGCTGCATTCAACTCCATGGCAGGAAGAAAATGCCCTTAACCCTTTCCAGCAAGTATCCTCCGTGGACATTCACAGAACGGATTTTCACTTTATGGATTGTGAAGATGGAGTGCAAAGTGGATTAAAGTGTAGGATTAATGCTTGGCATCATGGTAGAAAGAAGCTGGCAGCTAGCGAATGATGTCCAAGAGGCAATTAGTTCATGTCACAAAACCAAGAGGAGTCAATGTAATGAGCAGTTTCTATGGAGTTGGCTGCTGTGCCTGGAATGCTGTGTTCAGTTCTTGACAGTTACATACTGCGAGAAATATTGGTCTTGTTTTCACTGAACTGATAAACCTGGGTGTGGAATGTGCCATTTCAGCCTGTTGCTGTGTGCAATTATGTTTAAATGTTGCTCCATGCACAATATTCCCTGCAGGTAGAAAGCTAGCATGTCACCAAGGAGGCTTTGCTAGAATCCTTTTTTTGCTGACCTCTAGTTTTGAACAGAGGAACATCCAGCCAAGGGAGCTCCTGCCTGCAGTCTGAAGTAGCACAGCCCAGGCACAAATTCATGACTTCAGTGGGAACTAGACCATTGATGCAACTCAAATAGGGGCACCCCTAATGGTGGGAAAGGAGGACTTATGAATGCATATGAATGCAGCGGAACAGGAGGGCTGGGATGAAATTGAACCATGGATCAATTTGGGGGCAAGCTGCTCTGAATCTGCCTTAAAACAATGAATATTCATAGAAAATGGGGAAGGCTCCTTTATCAAAGCAATTTAAAGCTTGATTGAAGCAGCATTTAAAATGTACCATAACAAACAATCCTGTGCTAACAAAAGACAGGAGATTAGACAGGATTTAACATAGCTTTTCTGCCTTAAACTTTTATGTTCTCCTGGCTGCCAGAGAGGATTAAAGTAACACACCCACACACACCAACCCAGAATGTACAATGAAGACCTCTGGTTTTTCCTTGAAGGTTCTGACTCTGAACTGAAGAGAGCAGCATGGTTTGGAAATGCAGGCCTGAAACAGGAGATCCTGGATTAGGTTTGAGAGCCGCTGAGAAGAATTTGGAGGTGGCATTTCTCTTTAGGCTGGAGTAGACCCATTGTAGTTATGTAGTTAGAAGGATGGTGATGATGAGCATCAGCGGAACTGTGTTTGGGATTTATCCAAAGCCATAAGGGAAAGGTGCAATGGTTTGGTGCCCTGGGTAGTCCAAGGGTAACTCTCAGGCTGTTCTCAGGAATGCAAATTGATTTCCTTGCAATGGGGTTTGTTCACTTTCTCTAGCCAGCGTGGCTGTTTTCAATCCTCACACTAAAGAGCTCCCCCCAAATAGGAAATGGAATCAAAGAAGCCCACACCCAAGAGCTGAGCCCCTGCGTGTGTGGCAGACTGTCGGTCTGGGCTGGGCGGCTGGAAGCATTGGTGTGATTGCCTGGTACCGCACTGAGCGTGGGAATTATTTCTGGCTCACTTCCAGCTCTGCTTAAGGAGAATTTTCCTGATAAATAGTTTTGGAGGCCAGGTACTTTGCAGTGCTTGCATTTAACCCCTCACACGTGCTCATTAATCACATCTAGTTCCTTTCAGAAGTAGGGCCTGATCGACCCACTTTTCCTTTTCCCCTCCCTCCCTCTTTTTTTTTTTTAATTAAAAAAATCATTTCCCTTTTGTTCCCAGTCTTTTGAGGTGTGTGTGCTTGGCTATGGTGTCATTTGTGGGAGCACACTAACTTCAGGTCCCTCCATGAAATGCTGTACCAGAGATCCAGCATGGCAGGTACAGGGTTGGATTTGGAGGTACAAAGCCCTGGTTCAAATCTCCCTAGGGTGTCCTTGGACAAGCCACCACTAGTCATCCTCCTAACATGCACAGGGGATAGTTGTGAGACTAAAATACACTCATGCCAGTGTCAGACTGACTGTAGATCCATGAACTCCATCTGAGTACCCATATCAGAGACAATGGGAAATGTTCCCCTGGCAGCTTCTTGATACAGTGGTACCTCGGGTTACAGATGCTTCGGGTTACATACACTTCAGGTTACAGACTCCACTAACCCAGAAATAGTACCTCGGGTTAAGAACTTTGCTTCAGGATGAGAACAGAAATAGCACAGCAGCGGCGCGGCGGCAGCGGGAGGCCCCATTAGCTAAAGTGGTACCTCAGGTTAAGAACAGTTTCAGGTTAAGAACGGACCTCCAGAACGAATTAAGTTCTTAACCTGAGGTACCACTGTACTGGATGTGATGCCTAAGCCTATAGCTGTTTTGGAGTAATTCATGCCAGTGGAGATTTTCTGCCTTTTGCTTCAGTTAAAAGCAGAGCTTAATTCCTAAAATCATGCGGAGCTCATGTTGGTCTCAAAGTCACGCTGTCTAACACATAGGAAACTGCTTTATGCCGAGACAGACTATTTGAAATATTTCTGACCCGCACTTCACTGAAATCAATCCCAGAGTTTTAGACAAGCACAATAAATACACTTAAAACAATGAATCCCACAATTTCATTCCACAATACAGTATCAGGAGGAGTAAAAACACAATAAGTAACTATAAAACTGCAGAGTGGCATTATCTTTCATTGTAAGTTACCAACAGTTTAAGAACAGCCCTGTTTACGAACTATTCGGTATAAGTACTCCGCAAAACTGGAAGTAGTGTCCTGGTTTGCGAACTTTACCTTGGTCTAAGAACGGAAGCTGAATGGTGGAAGGGCACTGGCAGTGGGAGGCCTCATTAGGGAAAGTGTGCCTCGGTTTAAGAACAGTTTCGGTTTAATAATGGAGTAAGTTCGTAAACTGAGGTACCACTGTAATTTATTGTACTTGGGAGTAAGCCCCCAATAGAATTTCTGAGAGGGGTCAGGAATGTATTCACCCAATGAACGTTACCTGTTTGTACACATCTGGCTTAACTGCGAATGTGGCTTATATTTTCAAATCAGATGGAAGTTGGTTTGAAGGAAAACATATAAAACAGCAGTATTTCTCAGAAAACTGCAGGCTCAATGTAGATTATGGCTAACCTCATGTATGCAGCTTCATGATGGGAGACGACTGAAGCCAAAGTCAATGGTGATGCATATGCAGCCTATATCCACTGTGTTTTTGTGTAAATATATGTATTTATTTATTATTCCATTTTGTGTGCTGCTTTTCCATACAAATATGCCCAAAGCATTTCATAGCACAACCAAATGCAAATTGATACATAATTACAATAACTCTCAAATACAGTGGTTCCTCGGTTTAAGTACAGTCCGGTTTAAGAACGATTTGGTTTACAAACTCTGCAAAACCGGAAATAGTGTCTTTGTTTGCGAACTTTACCACAGTCTAAGAACGGAATCCGAATAGTGGAAGGGTGGCGGGAGGCCTCATTAGGGAAAGCGCGCCTTGGTTTAGGAACGGTTTTGGTTTAAGAATGGACTTCTGGAACAGATTAAGTTCGTAAACCAAGGTACCACTGTACTAGAGCATTTCAAACAAAATATGGCAATCTGAATAATTCATTTTTGATAAGACAAGCATTATAACTTTTTAAATTGGTTTTTATTTTATTTTTATTTAATTAACTATAGCTACAAATGTTTGAGAGATGTGGAAACAAACAATGGCTTGCCTGTTTGACATCATATGGCCCACAACCTAAGAAAGAAAACAATGCAGGCTGGAGAAATGGTTGTTGCAGAGAGAGAAACAAATGCTATGAATAATAAGATCATGGCTCTACAATGGAAGCACAACAGAGCAGTTAATAATATCATTTTAAATTGTTATAAAATTATCAGTCATTAAAATATATTGATGAATATCAATCAAATATAATAAACATTTCTAGTACAACCTCACATTAACAATAACAAAACCAGCAGCTGCTGCATGGCAGTACTATGCCAAATGTATGAAAGTTAAAAAATAAAGTGTATAAGATTTTTACCATCAAGGCTAAATATTAAAGTAGACTCTGTTTCTAGCCGCTTGATCATATATTATAAAACGCAGAGCAATGAATAAATCTATACTGTAAAATCCATAAAGAGGCTAATAATTAAAGTGCACACATTTCATATCAACTTGAGCATAGACTATAGAGTGCTCAAATAAAAGCCTCTCATTAATCCTCAGGAGCTCTACTCTCCTGTCAACAGTCAATTTTTGTGTGAGATATATGTTTTACACATGCCTGCCAATTTCTGTGAAGTGGATTGGTTGACAAGTGGACCTGGTTGACAAAAGCTTATGTCATAGGTTGGCCTGCTTTAAGATTCCTCACCCCACCCCACCCCGCTCTCTCCAGACTAAAACAGCTACCTCTCTAGAAGTTCTTAAGATGGGAGGCGCAAGCTTCCATGACTATCCTTAGAGATACCCGCCCCCCCTTTTAAACACAAAATGAAGGAGACTTGAAGAGTGAGGTGTGAGTACAGTCTTTTGAAATGAGTGGTGACAGGGTCATTTAACACAAGAGCTGACTTGTGCACATGTGGGGGGAAATGGAAATACTGTGCAACCTGTTTTATTATAACACAGAAATCATATCCACACAGGAAAATCATCAGAGGAAATTGGACCTAAGTGGTATTATCTAGTCTTACTAAAATGCATGTAGAACTGTTTGTTAGCATCCCTTGGCAATATGTTCCACAGTTTAATAACAAAACATATTTTCTCCTACAGGCTTCAAAATGTGTCACCCTGGGAATGTTTCAGTGTATAACAAAAGGCTGCTCTTAATAGAAGAAGTTTTTTTGGCTCTTTCTATCCCTTCATTATTTTCTCTCCCTTTCTTATGCCTCCTCTTATTCTTTGCCAAATTAGGCTGACATGCCCTTTTCAGACCATCTTCATATGGATGCCTGCCCTGTCCTCTGAGTTCATGGCCTGCCTCTGGTCTTTCTCTACCAGGCGATATCAGTGGGCTGTTAATTATTTGTAACCTTGCTTTTCAGACGAGGGGCTTTGTTCATTAACAAAATTGAGCTATTGCAATGTCAGAATGCAAGGAAGAAAGGGGCCTTTGTCTTAGTTCAGCAACAAGCTAGCTCATCAGGAAAATAGCTAAAACTGCCACAGACATTTATTTTCCTTCTAATGAGACATTATATTTATGGGGTGAATGAGAATGCTAAGAAAACTCTTTCTTGGTGAAGTCTTGCTTTTATACGTTGGGCCTAAGATATTTGGGCAGATGCAGTTCTGCTCAGATCAGAATTGCTAGTGTTGTTCTTTTCTACTTTTCCTTGAGCTGTGTGGCTTGAGCCATACAGCCTGTTTAATAAAGCATAGTACTTGTTGTTCAGCATGATGTCTAGTGTACCCTGGTCCCTTGGGTTCCATTTATAAATTTGGCAAGTGGGACCTAGAACAAAATGTTGCAGTGTGTTCCAGTTCAGGATAGAATACTCCATTCCATTCTCTCCTATTTTCCACATAAACCCCAATACCCAGGCAGCATCCTCTGAACACTGAGCAAACTTGGTTCTCATTGGGTTGTTTTTGGGTCCCCCCATCCTAGCGCTTTCCCCCTAAGGATTTTTTGTACTTCTGTAAATGTTGTTCAATTTCCTCCAGTCCTTCTGATATGTGTCTCTTGTGTAGGGAGGGTGCTGGTTTGACTATGTGAAGGCTGGTGCTCATTTCGGAACTCCATAAATCAAAGGAATTACTATTATTCCACTATTGGGACTGGCACTCTTAAAACATTAATAAATAATCCAGAGACAGGAATGAATATTGAGGCAGCCAAATTTCAAGATGATACTGAAACACGCAGAATATTTAAATTGAAAGCAGAGTGTGAAAAATCCTAGAATGATCTAACAAAATTAGTTGCTGGGGAGCAAAATAGCAGAGGAGACTCAGTGTAAGTAAGCATAAAGTAAGAGATGCATTGCCAGACTGTGAGCTGCCTGCAACTGCTCAGGCAAGAGCTCATGATGGTGACATCTTTTACCCTTGAGATTAGTTTTGTGTATGGTCTTTGTGAATGCCTTTTAATCATCCACATAAAAATAAGCAAGTTGGGACTGTTCTGGTTCCAGGGATGTCCTGGGATGACGTTTAGTGTGTAAGTACAAGGCTCTTCCATAGATGGAACATCTTTCACACCCTTTTTTGGACAGAGATCAGTGGAGGCAGACAGAGCATATTCTTGCCTGATATTCCCAAAGTGCTGAGTCTTGAGCTTGACACACTTTAGTGGGAAAATGCCACAGTTATCAGATGACAACAAAGTGCTGATCTGGCCCATTGCATGAAGATGACTCTTTGTCCCTGGTCTGTTTTTAATGCTTTTCGGAGTTTTGTTTTAAAATATTATTATTTATATACTACTTACTGAGAGCCAAAAGTGTGCGTCTGTTTTCATATAAAAAAGTTAGCAAAAAATCCATATGAGAATGGCCCCTCCAAATGCACTCCATGCTTTTACAGTTGTGTGCAATTTAGGAACAAACCATGCAGTCCGGTTCTCTGTGCATAAGATTTTATGCATATGGCTGTATTCGGAATGGATCATCCCCCAGATGGTTGGCTTGGAATGGTAGGGATAGTAAGCTGGATCGGCACTTTTAGGTATTGTCCAAACAGGGCCTCTGATAATTCAAGCCAAGCAAACCCATTTGCAGCAAGACAATAGCAGACACTACAGAGACTAGTACAAAAGAAAGGATGGGATGAGTGAGGAAAGGGGCACCTTTTGGGTTGCATCCAATGCTGAACTAGCCTTGTTCTACTAGTGCAGGAGGACATCTACTTCCCATCTTCCTATCTGCTCTGAAAGCTCCACACTCACCCACCCACCCTCTGGAGCTAATTTTGAGGACACATAGGGAGTTGGAGGGAGCAGGAGAGGAAGAGGGAGTTACATTGCACACATGGAAGTCTGATGTGTTAGCGGAGCTGCAGTGGTGGATATCTAGCTCTTTGCCTTTAAGGTTCAAATGACACCTTATGGGCAAACCCTTATCTGGAAATCCTTGGAAAAGGAATATTTCTTTTTTTAATGAAATAAAAGCTTGGGGTGATGCTTGATTGATTGGCGCATTAGGCTAGGGATGGGGAAGAATTTCAATTATGTTTGCACCAAAAGGCAAACGTACCTTATGCACCGTTTCTGAAACAAGGAGAGAACTGAAACACAGTCATCCGTTGAAATTTGCAGTGCCAGGTAATGTGTACAAAAATATAATTACTGGGGTGAGGCGCCTGTAAAAATGTGTATATAAGCGAAAATAACAGAGGAAGCCAGACTTGTCTACAGGGCTAAAAGGGCCCTGTTTGATAGGCCCACTGCAATGTGGGAAATGAGGATATAAGTTAGCCCATGCCACTAATTGCCTCCATTGTTGCTGCTTCAACAGAAAGAAGAAGTGCTTGAAGGAAATATGAAAATGTACTATGATTTCTTAACATACACAGAGCAGCTAATCAGAGGCAGGGGGTCTGCTTTGAGAGTTAATGTTTGAAACGGCCAGGGCTGTTGTCCTAATCCAGTGCTGGTAAATGAGGGTGGTCAGGGGAGTGAATGTTGACCAACATACTAATCAGGAGAGAAGTGGGGGGGAGGGATTACTTGGCAGCAAAGTCTCTTCGCTGGCTTCTATTAGATCCATTAGCACGCTCACTTGCTGGGAACGTCACTGGCTGAGAATAATGGAGTTGGCACATTCCTGAGATTCACTCCTCAACCCCCACATGGTCTCCACCTCCTTGGCATGGTGTCTGTCACCACTCAGCTTTCCATTATGCTGCAGGGGGCAGGGGGATATCTGGGTCCAAGCGGCAGCAAAAAGGGGGCAAAATGGAAGGAACGACCAAGAGTGAGATAGGCGATGGTGGACAAGGCTGAGGTAGATGGACGAAGTGCTTGCTGTACTGGAACGGTGCTTGAGAGCAGGGATGGTGGGCTTTCCTCTTGCAGTGTCTATTCAGTGAGCAGCTTGGTTTAGGTCTGGAGGAAAGCGATATTCAATAAATGCAGAATTTAAAAAAGTATAGAGGTAGGTGAAAGTAAGCAATGGGCATGTGCTGTAGTAATTGGCATTAATAATACTAAACACAAGGTTAAGAGGGAAGGAGCAAAACAAAGAAGATAATTCCTAACAATAAAATGCTAAATCCATGGGCAAGCATGTGAGTTGCACCTCCTGGTGTTGGTTGACATCAATCTGCTTTGCTCCTTTTCAGGTGCCCTCTTCTCAAATTAAGCTTTTAAAGCATTGGTGGGGCAGGAAAAAGCAGCCATCACCACAGGGAGTCATTACTGTTACTACAGTTCTTTGTTTTCAGTTCCATACTCAGTTCCATACAGTTTAATCTTTAACCTGTGGATTCGCAAGCTGGGTAGGAGATAGGTGCTTGCCTTCCTCGGGGAAAATGGGGGGCAAGACACCAGTGGTTTTTTTGTGGCAGGCACAACCTAGAGAAATAATTGGGATGTGTGGTCCTCAAGTCAGTCCCCCTCCCCGTCCACTGTTTAGTTGCCATATAGCTCAGTTCATCCCTGCTATTGTTTCCATTTAATTCAGGGAGAAATTAGGTTGATAGACAGTGGGATGGAACCACACAGACACATGGAAATCTGAAGCCTAACATAGTGATTTAAAGACATCAGGAGAAGGTTGCTTTTGGAAAGACAGACATTTCCATTTTGGTTAGTCTTTTGCAGCAATAACTACCTAGGGTCCTATTAAAGACTAACGCGTTCATTGTGATGAACACAGTGATGAACACAGTTCATCATTAAGAACTGAAGATCACAACCAAGTCTTGCTCAGTTCCCCCAGACTCAGAAAGTGGTTGGAATGGCAGCAAAAAGTGATGGGGTGGGGTGGGGAATGTGATGAGATCTGAATATTGCAGATTGAGACTGTATTTGCAAATAATATGAAGCTGCAGCAGTATCTGACTGCCATAGGTCAGGTCTGACGCCAAATAGGAAACTCTACAGTTCACCTGAGCCCCAGTCCTTATTCTCATATGAATATATTTGACCAGACTTCCAGTGCGGACAGCAGGAAACCATGTTAATTACATACGCACAGTATTCCGTGATAAACTTGGAACTGTCTATAAATACTAGGCAGCAACCAGTAAGAGAAGTCTGTTACCCTCGTCTCCAGGAGCATAATACAAAGACCAAGAATTGTACCCTGCCCTGACTCAAATGAATGAAGATTATAGATGTCTGGAGAGTACAGAAAAAACATCTTCCCTGCTTTCTGTGATGGGAATGTGCGACTTCATTATGACATGTTGGGGACAGAGCAGTGTGCAGACCTTTGCGAAGGGCAAAAGGAGCCAATGTTGTTGTTAGGGTTGACTCAGACCCATCAGAGAGGAGGAAAATCACATTGTTTGCATGCAATAAGACTTGTTGCTGGACATCAGCATCACAGCACCAACAACTGATCAGAACTATGCGGATGTTTTCAGGGGGTCAGGTTACAAGTGACGCAGGAAGAGAGCTGAATGAGGATCCAAGCTTCCATGCAGGGACGTAGGAAAGTCTCTGTAGCCAAGGGGAATGAATAACATTTCACATGAGAAAACAATAGAGTCGCCAAAGGGTGTGTATATATGTGTTGCACAATATACTCCACAACACTGCACAATGAATCAGTAGTTTTCATATGATAAACAGGAACAGCATAATTTTTATTTTTGTCCAAAATTCCAGTGGAATTTGGAAAAATCTGTACTGCCTCTAATTTACCCCTCCACTGTATGTTAGCCAAGATCAAAAAGTCATTATTACATTCATATGTTCATGCCACTAGGGGTTGATGTAAAGCATGCATGTGTCAAGCCAGTAGCCAGACTGAGCAGAACAGGTTCACAGATAATGTCAACTCTTCTGGGTGCCTTTGGGCAAGGATCTATCTACTCAGCTCAGAAATAAACCTTATCCCGGGTAAATGTGAATAGGTTTGCAGCCTTAGCATTTGTACCAGGGAATCCAGGATTTACTACAATGTACCTCTTCTAATGGGGCTAGGATATATTCTAAGGAACAAGAGCTGCCCAAGACTTGGGAGTCTTCTTCAGAACAATAATTCATACCATCATATCCATTGATAGGCAGCAAACAATTTCTATAGGTGTTAAATTAGTCTGTTTCAGCAAAAACATCATACTATCTTGTGGCACATTAACTTTTCTGGACTGAAATCAACTTCAGAAGACACATGAAGTGTAATTCACTAGTGTGCATATGTTAGATACACATACTAGCCTCCTCATAGTTGGTTTTGCTCAGGAACTCAAGAAACCAAGATATCACTGCACTTTTGAGATCAGTGATTAAAATCTTTGAAAGGTTCAGTCTGCTATCTTGATTCAAACTGCCATCAAACTGCACCCCAGCAGAGAGAAAAACCTTCTCCTCCATCTCAGGAGTCATCCAGCAAAATTTGGTTACTGTCCTGCTTCAGATGAAACCAAATCTAGCAGCCCCAAGTCCGCTCTCAGAGGCAATCTGAAAGACAAGGGCTGGTCACTGTCCAAGGTCAAAACACCTTGGCCCATCACCAGCTAGATCGCAAAAATAAATTAATGTGGTTGGCACAATGATGATGTTGATGATGATGTTGCAGCACTACAGGAACTGTAGTTCTTAACCAAGAGGCTACAGAACCTCACCCAGAGCACATTTGTTACCCACCTGGATTGCCTGAGGAATGTAGTGTACTCATGGTGAGCAGCTTCTCATGAGTAGTTCCTTACTCCCTCAGAGTCCTTGGGTATTCTGGAGAAGACACCAGCTCTTCTTCAGCCTTAGTGGTGGCCTTTGACACTGTTCAGCGGCCTTCTGTGTTTTGTAGAGGAGGTTGGGGTGCCATGAATCTTGAGTGTGCATGTAAAATGAAAATGTAAAATGAACATTACAAAGGAGAGTTTGTAAGCTGTCAGGCACACTGCAATGAGCAAGACAGGGCTGGCTGCTGGCACCACTGTAGCTCATGGGTAATAATACTACAGTTTAGTCTGATAACAGGCTCCCTCGGATAACCCTCACTTGGACTTGGCACAAATATTGACTGTGTTGATCAGCCCTTCGGAGGGAGGGTTGTGTATGCAGCAAAAAGAGAACCTGATAGTGCAGGGTGTTGTCCAGATTCAGTACTTTATAGAAGATGTAGGTTGGTCTTGAATCAGTCATGTCACCAAAATGCCCCACCCCTTTAGCACAAAGCATGGAGCTGGAAGTATAGTGCAATCTGATATTATAAACTCTGCTCTGGAAAATCTGGACAAAGCTACGTGAGATGACAGATTCATGGCAGATTTTGCCAACTTGTAAAGTATTTCTTTCCTGCCTTTCCTGGGCAGTATGCATGGCTCTGCATCTCTTACTTTATCTGCGCAATAGACCTGTAATGCACGTTAGACTGAGAGACAATGACTGGCCCCAAGTGACCCAGGGCCCCTCCAGATATCCTTTTTGTTGCACCCTCACAATGATTTGTACTCTGGATGCTCTTGGCCAGGGGTAGGCCCAATCACCTTCTCAATCCGGCCAGCGGATGGTCTGGGAATCAGCATGTTTTTACATGAGTAGAATGTGTCCTTTTATTTAAAATGCATTTCTGGGTTATTTGTGGGGCATAGGAATTCGTCGTCCCCCATATATATATATATATATATATATATATATATATAGTCTGGCCCACCACATGGTCTGAGGGATGGTAGACTGGCCCATGGCTGAAAAATGTTGCTGACCCCTGCTCTTGGGGAAGTCACACATGATCCCACTTTCAACATGACTTGTGCCTGAAAAAGTTATGGCGTGGTCACACTGCTTCACTTCCAATTGGTTTGGATTTGGATTTGATATCCCGCCTTTCACTCCCTTTAAGGAGTCTCAAAGCGGCTAACATTCTCCTTTCCCTCCCCCCCCCCCCACAACAAGCACTCTGTGAGGTGAGTGGGGCTGAGAGACTTTAACGAAGTGTGACTGGCCCAAGGTCATCCAGCAGCTGCATGTGGAGGAGCGGAGACGCGAACCCGGTTCCCCAGATTACGAGACTACCGCTCTTAACTACTACACCACACTGGCTCTCATATCCCATAACTTCCTGCTGAAATCTTGTCACTCATTATACCACAAATGTGCTGGTTTATTTTTGCCCTGCTTTTGTTGTGCTATAGCCCCCCCCCCCATAGCAATAATGTGGTAGCAATGGGGAAAGGTTCACGGAACAAACTAAATGAGATTATATCCACCACTGATGCACTATTATTGTGTTAAGAATGTGTTGCAAAACGCACCTGCAATAAATGCTAGCCAAGAGGGGCCCTGAGTGATCATAATGGCTGAGAAGCAGTATGAACATAGACCTCTCCTGTCCTAGTCCAACAGTTTTACTGCTATACCATTTTGGTTGTTAGTTCCTTTACAGCAGGTGCAAAGGACTCCGTTTTCTTGATTGGTGCAGCACAGGAAGAGGTAACAAACCCTTTCCCTGTGTTGTCTCCCTGATCTAAACTGCCTCTTGAAGATGCTTTGGGGGGGAAAATACAGATACAAGTTTTCTTTAGTGGAGCTAATAGCTCCTGGGGTCACCACTGACTTCAAATGGGGAAACACTGTTCAGCAAAAGGTTAAATGTCCCCTCTTCAGTGCTGCTGCTGCTCATCAAATCTGGAACCCTCATTGCCCATTTTAAAGTTTAAAAAGTTGCAAGTTCCAATTGTGGCTCCCATGTGGTTTGGCTCTTGGATTTTGCTGAATTGGTTTGAGCAATCCTCTGTTCTCCATACCCATTTGTGCTTTTTTTTTTTTTTTTAGGCTCCATTTAGTTTTGGGGGGAAATCTCCTTGAATGCAGTTTCTTTAAACAAGATATATACTTTTAACAGTGAATGCCATGAACCATAATAATAAATTGCCCAGGGGCATGTAACCTTCCAATCAAAATGGACTGTTTTAGCTCAATGTCAAGCTGTTTGACTTGGTATGAGGATGGCCAGCTGGAGTTTACTTCAGAAGCCACACTATGTGGTCAGAATTCCTTGTTGGCCTTTTAACAGAAGTCTGTAGATGTGGTTGTGGCAAATGTTTCACTGCCAATTAACTGGGTTACTTGAGAATTGCATTGCAAAATTCGGAGACATGCGACTTTCGAAGGATGGCTCTGTGTCGGTTTGTGTATTCTTTCAGAAAGTGCAAATTTAAGGAGGTTGGCCTTTAAATGCAAACTGAATCAAATTTCTTCCCTATCCCTACCTGTCTCGTAGCTCTATCAAAGATGCTTTGTACCATCTTGTACTTGAAGCCATTTTTTCCCTTTTTCTAGCCATGATTTAAGGTACCAAACCATGAATTCCAGTTACCCTGGAAGGAAGATAAGCTGTTAAAAACAAAGAGATCATTTGCCATCCATGGCAAATCTGGTTATGGCGTTTCCTGTTGAGCAAGGGGTTGGGAACCGTTTTTTTCTGTTGAGAATCACTCTCTCTCTGAAGCCATTGCATTTTTCTTTTGTGTGTGTGTGTGTGTGTGTGTAGTAAATCTTCGTTCACACAAGCAAGCAAGTACACCCTGGTAGAAATGGTTCAATTTCCTCTGAGTGACAATAGTAGCTTCGTAACACAAAGAGTTGCCCTTTATGCACTGGCAGCAATAATAATAATAATAATAATAATAATAATAATAATTTAAAAAGGGGAAATGAGGTTAGGTAACATCACTATAAGTTGTTTTGGTAATTTGGAGGCTTAATCTGTAAGTTGTTTTGGTAATTTGGAGGCTTAATCTGAAATCAAGTTAGATTTAAGTTTTTTGGTGTTTCTGGTATCTTCTCTCTCTTACATCTTGGATACCAGCTTATATTAACAACGGAGCCTAGCGTGATCCACATTTTCAAGCCAGAAAACTTAAAGTACCGTATTTTGAAAGGTGAACATAGGCAGCTGTCTTATACCAGGTCAAACTATTTATCCATCTAGCCCAGTGCTGTCTGCTCTGACTGGCAGCAGCTCTCCAGGGTCTTGTGCCCATCACCTGCTACCTGATCCTTTTACTTAGAGATGACAGGGGTCTTGCTCTAGCACTGAGCTATGGTTTCTCTTCCTTTAGCTGAACTGCCATCCTCCTTCACCCACTGACATTGCAAATAATGTTTCTCGCAGATGGCAGAGTTTGTTCAATGCTAAAGGCCCTTCATTAATCCCTTCCCAAGATTGATGTTGCTGGTAAATTTCTGAAAATGTAGCCCATTGAGAAACAGTTTGTCACCACAGAGCATGGTAGTCCTGCCAAAACCACGGAGGAAACTGCACTTAAAAGCAATATTGATACTGGAGGAACAAATCCGAAAACCACGATTGGTTCAAATATCTGATAGGAGATCCCCTGAGTGATAACAATGTCCCAGCCAAGCAAAATCCAAACCGGAGAATCAAACTGGAAAGGAATCTATTGTAACAGGGTAAGAATCTTTCCAAGCCTCAAGGAGGCCTTCCCTGGAAAGCCTGCAGTCCATCAGCTACACAAATTTTAAAGGTGCAGGGTCACTGGTGTGCAGTAATTATATGTCCAAATAGTATATCTATTTCCAGATTAACTTGTGGCAATCTGGTCTCTGGAGAAAAGAAAAAATTAACCAGAGCTGGCTCATGCCTCTCCTAATTCACCAGTTCTAAAAGTCAGAGCGGGGGGAAAATACATGAAAGAACTGGATTATAGCTAAGCTTTGAAGCCCTGTCTCTGTCCAATGCAGATATCCTTCCCTCTTTTCCAGGGGAGGGGTAGAAGTGCTCCTTGTAGCTTGCTGGCGGGGAAAAGATGAAACAGGCCGTGGTTTTGCACAGCACGGGCTGTGGTTTCTCTTGGCTAGGCTCCCTTTTCATGGCGAATGCGCTGCAAGTTGTGAATGTGGCTGGGTCACGAGATCCTGCTCCCTATGCTGGAGAGCTGCCATGTTGAGGGAAGAGTGACCAGGAATGACACGATCCCCCAGCTCTGCCCCAAAGGCGGTGGCGGTGGGGAGAGAGAGAGAGAGAGGCATAGTCTGGATTGAATTAGGGCAAGGAAGCAACGCCAACAAGCTTCATGCATCTGATTTTTTAAAACTTTTTTTGTGTTGGGGGGGGGGCTTGGGAAAGTGGGTCAATAAAGGAAACAGCCTGTTCTATTCTTGCTTATGTTGCCAGCATGAGGAATTCTAAATCCTTGAATGTGCTGTGGAAGTGTGTATCCTGAGAGGGAGGAAGAGGAGACATTTGTTTGGCTCTGTTCAGGCAAACGTATCTAGTCTAGAAGCAAGTATAGTGAACAGCAGGCTTGCGGAGAAAAAGGTTAAGCTTGCAAGAATCAAGTGAGATAGTTGAGCAAATACAAGAGATGGGCGGTCTCCATAGTTTTGGAGCGGTTAATGCTTTAGATGCAGAAGCCTACGTTAAGTATGCAAAGAGAAAAAAATAATTAGATCTTCTGCATCTGCAGAGGGCCACGGAAGAACTGCAGAAGCCTCATGCTTTCCATCCAAACTTTCACACGAAGTCTGCAGCTTCCTGCAGTGTGAAGCTGTTGATTTAAGAACAGAAGAAGAGCCCAGCTGGGTCAGACCAAAGACCCTTATGGTCAGTAATTCTCACTGTGGTCAACCAGATGCCCATGGGAAGCCCTTTCCCCAGCTGTAGTTTCCAGCAACTGGTATTCAGAGCATAGACTGCCTCTGACAATGGAGGAAGTACATAGCCACTGTGGCTGGAAGCCATTGATAGCCTTTATCGCCAATGAATTTGACTAGTTCAGGCATAGGCAGACTTGGCCCTCCAGATGTTTTTGGCTACAATTCCCATCATCCCTAGCTAACAGGACCAGTGGTCAGGAATGATGGGAGTTGTAGTCCCAAAACATCTGGAGAGCCGAATTTGCCTATGCCTGGTCTGATTGGTGGGCCATGATGTATCTATTTGCAAACAAATCTATTTGGAAACGGTGTTTCTGTGTGCTCTGGCACTCATCACGGTGTCCTGTTGCACCAGAAGCAGTTTATTCATGCTGGTCACATGACCTGGAAAGCTGTCTGTGGACAAATGCAGCTCCCTCAGCCTGAAGCAAGATGAGCGCTGCAACCCCATAGTCGCCTTTGACTGGACCAGGGGTCCTTTACCTTACTTTTTACCTTACTTTTACCTTTTACATTTATTTGCCCCAGTAATTGTATTCATCCAGCTTCTTGGGGCCATATATGTGTGTGGACAGGCCATTAAGTGCTGAGCTTGAGCCAAAGAGAAAGCAGTGTATATATGGGATGCTGTCAAGTCTCCAGTATCTACAAGCTGAGAACTTCTGTTTGTGAGGCCTGTGAAGGAGGCTTTAAAAAAAAATTAAAAAAATTGTTGTGACACAAAGGGAAAGAACAAGTCAATCAAACACCAAATTATTCATTCAACATTTTTCCACAAGGAAAGCATGCAGGAAAACAACAAACAAACCGCAGTGCTCATTACAATAAACCTCATGAAGTCACCATTAATTAAATTTGCTGTTTGGAGTGATATGTGTGCATCTTTGTAGCCAAAGCAGTGCTGCTCCTAAAGCACAGCAAGAATGGAAATAGATGTAAGTAGCTGCCATAAATCTTCAAGGATGTTCTGGTTGGGCACAAGAGTTTTTCAAGCAAAGACACTGGGAAGGGAGTCAGGATGGTAATGAGCTGTTACGTTTCTGGGAAGCAGGTCCAAGTGAGACTCCAGGCAAACAGCTCCAGCTTGCCGGCTGCGCAGTATATTGTGGAAAAACTGGGGGAAGGGAGGGAAGAGGCTGCAGTGGCATGAGAAAGGTAAGACGAGACGAAGCAGAAGGAGTCTACCCCTGATAGGACCTCTTATTATCCCAACAAAAGGGCTGAATTGTTTCATTGATACCAGGGAAGCCTTTCATGGTGTGCCAATGGATGCAAATGCCATTTATCATTCAATCCCTCTCCATTAGGTGCACCAGAGCATGCTTGCAGCAAGGTTTTCCATGGGAGGGAGCTGAATTAAATCAGCAGTTGACCTTAGGATTGATGCCCCTTACTCTGGGCACTGCTTAGAATTCTTAAACATCCCAATTGCAGCAGGACATAAGGCAGCTGCGTCATGGAGTGTGCAGTTTGCATGCAAGCTGGCAGTTCTGACATGCATTTTGGGATCATTTGACATGGAGACCTGAGCACCTCCTGAATCTATTACTGTACCTCCGTACAGTGTGCCACAAAGTTGTAAGCACCTTACCCTTTCCTTAAATCCAATGTTTTAATATATATATTTATCATCAACCAAAGGGAATCCTCCATATATCTGATGAAGTGGACTCAGGTCTGTGACAGCTTATTCTACACCAGCGCTGGCCCAAAACGTTTTGCTCTATGAACCTCAATGGTGCTTCCCCCTGTTCTTGCACCAGGTCAACATTTTAGAAGTCCTTGTTGTGCCATTCAGTTATCAGTTCCTGCCTTCAGTTTTCTCTTCCCCCACAACCCCACAACTCCCTGGCGTTGCCTGAAGCAGGTTGGTTTTTTCTGCTGCAAGGCAGTCCAGCCTTTCACCACAATATGTTGTTACGGTGCTATAAGGCTCTGTGTCTTTGCTGCAGATGAGCACAACTGCCCCTCCAAAACTGGTCCCTGAAGCGTGTAGCCTCTCTGCTCTCTTCAACCCTTCCAGCTTCCAGCTGGCATACCCCCAAGTTTCAAAAATAGCTCTCCTGTGCCTGTGTCCCACCCTGCCATTGGGCTGCTATTTTTAAGCTGGGTGTGCCCATCACTGGAAATCTTTTGAGGCACTTTTATCTGGTCACACACAGAGAGAAGCTAGGATACGTTATTCTTTCCCCGTTTTGCTTCCCACAGGCAGTTTGCCCTTAACCAGGGACATAGCGGGCCAATGCTTGCATCTACTGCTGCTTTGGATAAAACTCACATGCAGATTATGGAGCTAGTTTGGCCCTTGGCTCCATAATCTCGTTTCATCCCACCCAGAGGGAATAAAGCTGCAGAACTAAGTGTAGCCAACAACGGAAGTTGAACTGAAAGGACCTTTTTTTGTGGAACATCACTAGGGCTGGAGGATGAATTCAGTTCCGTTTGCGGTTTAAGGGTGAACCTATTCGCAATTCACACTTCCTGACATGCAGTCCTCCTTCAAAGCTCTTTTTTCTTTGAATTTTGCAATGCCGTTCTCTAGCCAAGTAATGGGTAAGGTTGGGTATATTTTGCATATACATAGACATATTGCTGAAGAAGGCATTATATTTAGAGAAATTGCTTGCGAAAATGTGTACATTAGACAAATTTGCATACAAACAAGTATATTAGGAAAAAGTTCACACTAAAAGCCTGGTGATTTTTCATGAGATTTCATTTTTGGAAAAAAAACCAAAACGAACGGATGTGGAAAGGTGGAAAGGTGAACTTTATATCTGAAAAAAGAGAGAAACCAAAATGGGCAGATTTGCCAATCCCTGTCTATCCTTGGAGTGTGTGTGTGTGTCCTGGGGCAAATCACATTGTGCCCCCCCATCTGAATTGTCTTCATCTCCCTCCTTGCTCTTCAGCTCCCACCTCTTCCTCCTCATGGCAACAATTTCCCTTCCCACTGCTTCATTTTTGTTGGGGGTGGGGTTTTTGCACCCACCTTAGCAGTGGCCTCTCTCCATGGGTGTAGCCAGAATTTTTGTTTGGGGGGGGGGCAAAACTTCAGATTTGTATTGATTTTTATTGATGGGTGGGGCAGTTGCCCTCCCTGCCCCCCCAGCAACGCCCATGCCTCTCTCCTCTTTTTTGTCTCTTTTGTTGCTGCTTAAGCCATGCCACTAAGATTCTCTGACTCTACCTCAGCTTCCTTCCTCCCACCCTTGTTCTAGGAAGGAAGGAGGTGGCAGGGCCAGGCAGGCAGCAGACCTGCTTGCTGTGAATGCTGGGGCAAGTTTCAGGGCCTCCCAAAGCTATTCCTGTATCCGCCGCCCAAGAGATGATCATGCTTTTGTGAGAAACAAGTAATGGGCCTCCAAGGAGCAAACACCTGCCTCCTCCTGTACTTGTCTCCCTCTCCCCCTGCATGTTCTTCTCCACCCTCTTTTTTTCTCCCCCCCCCCCACCTTCAGAGCACTGGGGCTTCCCTGGGCTGCCCTCAGTCACCTTTGGCAGAGGCAAACATCCTGGACTGGCTAGCCTTTCCTCCATGTACAGAGGCTAGCTGGACTGTCAGGTGAATATTCAGAGATGAGACATACTACTTCAGGGTAAGCCACCTAAAGCCCATGGGCTACAAGAGGGCCACGGGGGTTGTTTAACTAGCCCCCGAGCCGCCCACGAACCGAGCCACCCACGAACCAAGCCACCTGCTCGGTGAGTCCCTGCGCGCTGCACTAAACTGGCGCAGTGCAGCACAGGGACTCACTTCCGCAGTGCCGGAAATCACGTCTGCGCATGCTCAGACTCTGGAAATGGTGTCTGCGCAGATGCCAGAAATCGCGGCTGTGCAGGCTCACGTGCGATCTGGCCCACAGAGGAATCTCTGGTGGAGTGAACCAGCCCAGGCGAGGTAAACCTTGCTGACCCCTGTACTACTTCCTTCATCACCATTTGCTTTAGGCATCTGCCTCCCTCTGCCGAACAACAGGGCTGGATCTAGATGCTGGATGTGGTGACTTTGCAACAGGAGGAACGGATTAAACGCCTTCAACTATAAAAAAATATTGCTATATAATGTTTCAAAATAGTACGTGTCAGGGAACTGCCGTCGGTTCAGGAGGGAGAGAGGAAAAGCCGGATGGATTACAGAGAGCCCCCAAAGATCGTGGAAAGCATCTCCTCCTTGGCGGGGGAGAGTAACCATGCCTCCAGTGGAGAGGAGCTGCAGGGTTCGGAGGAGGCGAGGTGTTGCCAGGACACCTTGCCTGGGCAAAGCGGGGAGGGGAGAGGTCCACCGTTACCCACGCCCTCCTTGCACAGTAAGGTTTCACGCAGAGAGGGGAGGCGCAGACTAGGCATCAAGAAATTACTTTGCTGGGGAAAGTTTAAGCCCCGCCCACTCACGGATTCTGCCAGTGAATGAGTCAGCCACGGGAGAGTGGCGCTCCGGACAGATAAAGTTTATTTTGCATCAAAAGCAAGGCTTCACAGCTGAGCAGGGAGGTACTTGCCTGCTTGCTCTCGAGCAACCCCTTGGAAACCTAACAATATGAGATCTGATCGTGGACCTTCTGGTGTCATCTTGATGGCTCTCCAGCCACCCTTTCTATTGCTCTTTCACGGCTATTTGTGCTCATGCACAATGCCACTTCCATTACTATATGTTTCTGCAAATATTTGGGGTGGCCATAGCACAGCCAGTGCATTTCCTGTAGCTTCCTGCTGAAATCTTGTTACTTTTCATACCACAAATGATCTGGGGATGTTGTTGTTTCTGACCCACTTTTGCTGTACTATAGCCCCTCTGATCAGCAATAATGTGGGGAAGCACCACAGAACAACTAATAAAGCAGAACAAACCCACCACTCATGCACTATTGTTGTTTCAGGAGCAGCAATAAAACCCCAGTCTGGAGGGGCCCCCAGTTGCATTCTTAGGCACACTGACTCAGTGAACCTGCCACCAGCCGGTCTGGCAGGGCTCTTACTCTCCAAGTAGTAACTAAACTGGTTCTGTTTTCTAGATCAAAGCAAGAGGCCTCCCTCCTCGACCTTTGCTCTCCACTTATCCCAAGGTTGGCTCTATCAGTTCTGCTTCGTAATTGGGTGCTCTCTAAAAAGAAAGCAAAAGTTTCTAGCCGAGAAAGGGAAGGCTTCAGAGCTGAGTTCACCCAGGTCTCCTTGTTAGTCAGCCTGTAGAAAAGAACATTCGTTTTTTGCTGCCAGGTCAGCCAAAGCAGCCAGCACTCCCTCCACTGCAAGAACATGAGCAGCCAAATAATTTAAGCCAAATGAAAACAACACTATCATTCTCTGACCTAAACATCCCCTTTGCCAGCAATGCAAGCAAGCAAGCCATCATACTGAACAATTAGGAAATTGCTGGATCAGCAACAAGAACATCCACTAATCATAGCAATAAAAATGAACAGAGATCCTCGCTCAGAACTATTACTCACCCATACAAGCTCTACAGTGAAATACATAAACAAAAAACAGATTCTCACTAGATTTAAGGTGGTGGGGTGGGATTGGTTTCATTTCCTTTTCCTGCATGCTTTTTTGGATATTGAAAAGTAGACAACATTCCTGCTTATAGGTAAATGGGCAAGTGTTCAATCATAGAATTGGAAGGGACCCTTAGAGTCATCTAGTCCTGCTACCTGCAATGCAGGAAGCACAGCTAAAGAATCCCACACATTTGTCTAGTTTGGCTGTGATTTCTGCCAAATAAAGTAAAACAAACAAACAAACAAACAAACAACACAAGAGAGAGCTGTGTGTGATCTGCTTTGCATGGGAGATGAGAAAGAGAGACGTGCTTTTTACTACAACAATCTTATCTGCCCTTCACCATAAGGTCCCAGGGTGATATAAAAATACAACATTAAAATTAATTGAAAACAATTTACAGTTAGGAGACATCACATCAAAAAGCACCCAGGACTCCTGAATGATTACACTAAGGGTGGGTGAGTAATTAATAAATCATAGAGTTGGAAGGGACCCAAGGGTCATCTAGTCCAACCCCCTGCAATGCAGGAATCTCAGCTAAAGCATAACTGAGATTCCTGCATCTCACTGCTTCCCCTCTCCCCAACTAACATGGTGGATAGAGGTGAACATAAAAGCAGGCTGGGTGCACCAGGCCAAAGACCCATCTAGTCCATAATCCTGTTCTCGCAGTGGCCAGATGTGAGAGAGCCCCAGATCTTGTAACCTTTCCCCATATGGGAGTTGCTCCAGCCCTTGATAATATTGGTTGACCTTCTCTGAACCTTTTCCAGCAATATCCCTTTTGATGTGAGGCAGCAGTGACTGCACACATTAAGCCAGGTGTGATCTCACCATAGATTTATATAACAACATTATGATATTGTCAGTGTTCTTTTCAGTCCCTTACCTAATGATTTCCAGCCTGGAATATACCCTTTCCCTAGCTGCCTGCACACTGGGATGACTTTTAGAGTGAGCTCCAAGGTTTTGCTTATGATCAATCACTGCCAGATCTGACCCCGCCCCCCCCCCAAAAGCATACATGTGAAATTGGAGGGTGGGGATAGAATTGCCCCAATGTGCATCACGTTATGCTTACTGTCTCTGAATCACTTTTGCCATTTTCATGTCCGTTCACCCAGTTTGGAGAGATCTTTTTGAAGCTACTCATAATCCCGTTTTGTTTTAACCACCCAGAACAATTTGGTATCAGGTGAAGAGAAATAAGTGTATACCACTTTCCTGGTTAGATGCTGCCTGCTCATAACCACAACATATGACTCTTTTGCTTTTGATGGTAACATTTGATGCTCTTTTTGGGCACACTTCTTCCTTGTCAAGAAAGATTTATTTAAGAGGCCGAGCCAAGTTCAAAGAGCCCCCAGATTGGATTTCTAGACTGCTGACTTAGAATGAACTCCACCTGTAGCCTACCAGAACAGAAAAAAAAGCATATATAGTTTTTCTGTTGCTGGTGGGCATGCTTTTTCTACTGTTAGGAAAAAAACAATTACTGTAGAAAATACTAATAAATAGTGTGATATAGATGTTCGTTTGAGAGAGACTTCATCAAACTCTATCACATATGTACAAAGAACAGTTATAGTAATAATATAGTGTTCTTGGTTATTTTATCCTAAGTCTTAGTATTTATATGCATGTAAACAAGACATATTGTTGTGTCTTATCTTGGAAATATACATTCCAGTAATTCACAGCTGTAGACGCCAGGAGTTCCCAAACACATTCCACCTTTCAGGAAATCTACCTAAAGTGTAGCTCTCCTTACTTCTCTTATAGGATTCAGTCTTGTTAATAGTTCCATTTCTTATACTTTTTTGAATTTGCCTCAAGGTTTTGCAGATTTCCAGTGACTCGCTATGACAATCCTAACAGCAGTTAAAAGAGCTGTTCATAATTCTTAATCCTCTTCATGACTTATTCCTTTCAAATATCCCAAAAGGGGTGCTTTAGGAGTTAATGGTAGGCCATGCCCCACTATTTCTTTTATGATACTCAATATGACCTGCCAGAATATTTTCACTTTTGGGTTGGTTCAGAAGATTGTATGATGTCAGCACCCAAGCTATGGCAACTTTTGTCTCCTAGTAAGTTGTAAACTTGTTTCAAGCACGGCACAGTAAGCCCATTCTTCCTAGCGGCTGATTCCAGAAGGTTTTCCAGCCTACCTGTTCATTTTGTATAGCCTTTAAACCTGTACTTTGTTGTTCTGGTACTGCTTTAAACATCATTTTAGCTGCTTTTGAGGTTGTGTTTGTGGCTCACCTTGGGATGTATATGTGGAAGGTAATTCACAAATCGGTACAAAATAAAACAACAATAATTATCCTTTGCAGCTGGCATGCATTTTAACTCTACTTCTGATGTCCTTCCTCCTCATTCATAGGTCCTTGTGTCTTTACAGGCCTACTTTCGGTAGGGAAAGCAAGACCTCTCTGAACGTTAAAGTGCCTGCACCATAAATCAAAGCCTCGTAACAACATTTTCATTTCTGGCAGCTTAAGTACACATAATGCACTTAAGTCCACCTTGCTTTCTGAAAGTGGGCGACACAACCAGGAGCCTTGTCCACCTCCTTGTTGTCTGAGTTTTGGGACTGAGGCCACTCCAGGGCCATTATTCCTTCCTGTGCTGACGAAAGGCTCCCAAGTAACAATGCTTGTTCTCTTGTGTCGTGTCCCAGCAGGGAACAGGCTAAGGCATTCATCTGAGCCAAGCTGTGATCAAATCTGTCCCTGGGAGCCAGGGAGAATTTACTGCTTGCCTGTGTGAGGGAAACAAAGCTAGGCAGGGGAGGTTTTGTGTGTCTGTGCAAGCAGGGAAGGTGGCGGGAGAGGGGGGTGGCTTCCTTTATCTTTTCGTTCCTTAACAAATACAAGTATCTTGGGGGAATAAAGGAAGGCTGAACTTCACTGGGATGTGGGCTGGAAAGGGGGGGCCCCATAGTGTCTGAAGTACCAGCTCTCAGGCTGAACAAGAATTGCTGTGGGAGGGAGCTTCTTGGCCTTGGCAGCAGGGCAACCACATCATACGGGGTTTTGATCTTGTCTGACTTCACTTGGTAAAGAGGGATGACGCAGGCGGCAGGACAGAATAGCAGGAGAAAAGCAGCAAAGTATCTGTAGGGAATGGTCCTGAGAACAGCATCTTGTTTCCTGTGGACCTGTGTAGTATAGCTGTTATAACGTTGGACCAAGACAACAGCTTAGGTTCATACGCACCCACCCCATCCTCACTCAGTCACAAGGTTGTTGGGTGACCTTGGGCCAGTACCTCAGAATCTAAGCTGCTATTGGGGGATTGGACAAATCAGTCTATTTCTGGTCTGTTTGTCTATTTTGCAATGTTCCCATTCTATTCCATCCTGTTCCATACACCTACTGTATTTTTCGTCCCATAGGGCGCACCGGCCCATAGGACGCACCTAGTTTTTTTTGGGGGGGGGGGAATAAAGGAAATCCCCCCCCTTTATTCCCCCCCCAACCAGGTCGGGGAACAGCCGGATGGCGGCTCTCCGCCTCCCCGCTGTCCCCCAAGCTTATGGGGCTGCGCTGGGGGAAAGCGTGCTTCTCCCCAGCGCCAGCCTCCAAACCAGGTTGGGGAACAGCGGAAAGGCGCGCTGCGCCTCCCCGCTGTCCCCTGAGCTTGTGGGCTGCAGGCTGCTGCCCGCAAGCTTTGCGAGCCCGCTGGTTTTTGCGAGCCCGTTGGTTTTTTTCAGGGTGAGGGCATAGCACAAGAACATAGTGTGAGAGTGCAGTGTGAGAGCACAACATGAGAGTGCATGAGATTGCGGCACCCAGAATGGCCACTGTGATCTTGCTCGAAAATATGGGATGTCCCATTTTTTCTAGGGCATTTGGCAGGTATGCTGTAATGGAGATGCCATACTGGTTTATTGTGTGGGTGAATTTTGTAGATGTTTATGTAACCCAGATTGCTCCCAGCTTATTAGTGCCTACTTCCAGAGCTGCAACAGAACTGATGGGTCTGTTATAGGGACCCACGAGTTCAGTTGGCCAGGGACTGCAGCCATAAAAGGCAGCTTGAGTAGCCATAATATACCAACCCCAGGAGATCCTGTTGGCAGCCCTCCCTGGTAATGTCTCCATCAAATAGAGCATCCTAGCTTCTGGGGGCATAAGAATCTCATGACATTTTCACCCAGATCCACATAGCTGGGAATTTTTTCAGTAGCCCACATGTTAAGAATAATACAGCTATTATCCACATGTCCTGTGAAGCCCAGCTTGCAGCAGACACAATAGGACCTTGTGCGGTGTTATATCGGCCTGAGGATCCGAGGAACAGACATATTTCCCCCTCCTTTCTGAACAGTGATAACTCAAAAGCCAGGGATAGCAGCTGGGAAAAAGGGTCTGCCACATTTAGCTTCCGCTTTATAAAACGATGACATTTATTTAAATAGTAATTAATATATGCTACTTAATAATGTGCTCTGCTGTTGGAAGGAAAGAGACACAAGTTTACCTCTTTTATACACCAGCCAAATGACTGTGACTGTCCGACCTTTATCACATATTCATTTACTTTCTATAGAAAGTCAAGCTTTTAGCATAGTGGCACCAGTACTTTGGAATACTCTTCCTGTTGAAATCAGCAGTCACCTACAAATTTGATATTTTGTCACCTGTTGAAAACATTTGGTTTCCCTTCTTCAAGTGGGAGAGAGCTAGAACACAATAATAAAGCAACTGCTTTGCTTGCAGAAGGTTCTGGGTTCAATCCCCAGCATCTCCTGGTGGGGCTGAGAGAGACCGCCTGCATGTGTCAGGTGGCAGAGGAACCAATCCCCCCGGCAGGTTGCCAGGAATGAATAAGACAAGGAAAAGTCCTTACCATCTGCTTTTTATTCAATATTCACAGAGAGAGGCTTGGGAATGCAGCCTCTTAGAATAATGGCATTGTTCCGAGTGAATCTCCACACCCTCCCCGCCTTCTCTCCCACTTCCTCATTTGTCATCATCATAACCTCCTCTATGGGGGCAGCTAAGTGCCCTCTGCCTTCGAGCTCTTTGCTCTCGCCAGGTTCTGGAAGGTGGCGGGTCTGGAATGCTTTCTAGTGATAACGTGCCAGCCAGCTGCAGCTCCTCTCCCATTATTTTCCATCTCTCCCCCTCATCTTCCTCTGAGCTGTGACCTCTGTCAAAACCCTGTTGTAATTCTGAACTGTCGTCTTCTTCTCTGGGAGGGTCAGGCTGGGGAAGCAGTCTCCACCATTGCTCCTCTGCCCAGTTCCTGACACCATGAAACCTTGGAGATCGGCTGCCAGTTAGTGTAGACAATTCTGAACTAGATGGACCAATGGTCTGATGCTGTATGAGGCAGCTTCCTGTGTTCCTACATTTGACCTTTTTTGCACAGAGAGCACTGTGTGAAAGTAGCCAATTTTTAAATAATATTACTTTGCTATAGACAGTCGACAGATGAGCAAGGAAGCAGCTCCATGCCAAGGAGACAAGGCTGCCCCACCATGCTTCAATGCTATTGAAGGCTTCAATAGGCCTTCTGTCCCATTCTCTGTAAACAGCGGCTGAGTCAGGGCGCAGAGCTTCCCCTAGATGAGACCCAGGGCCACAGAGGCACTGTCACTTCCAAGTTCTTTATTTAACTTTTGCCTGCTGGCTTTGAGGATGCAGCCAGGGCCAGGAGACTTTCCAGTCATGTTTCTCAGGCAGCAGAGCCAAAAGATGGACTTCTTCCAGGGAAATTAATTGCTGACTGACTTCCTCCTTCCCCACCCTGTTAGTGTATCACGGGCGAAAGGAATTCTCTCATCATAGCATAAAAAAGAAGAAAGTGAACCCGCAGCTTTTGGTCCATCTAGCCTAGTACTGTTGACAATGACAGGCAGTGGTTTCAGACAGTAGACATTCCCAGTCTTATCTGGAGATGCCTGGGACCTTGCGCATGCAGAACCAATGCCTCACTGCTGAGTTAGGTTTCTGTAAACTCCCAAGTTCACAGGTGACAGCTCTCAGTGTGTGTGCCTTCTGCAGCTGGATTTATAGAAGGCCTCATGAACCTTTTTATCAGATCCATGCTCTCACTATACCACACCCTCCAACATTTCTCCGATGAAAATAGGGATATCAATAAAAAAATAAAATAAAGTAATAAAATATAATTTCTACACCACTCATCTGACTGGGATGCCCCAGCGACTCTGGGCGGCTTCCAACATATATAAGACATAACAAAACGTTAAATGTTACAAAACTTCCCTTTACAGGGCTGCCTTCAGATGTCTTCTAAATGTTGCCTGGTTACTTATCTCCTTGGCTCGGGGGTCGCATAACTCCCTGCTCTCCAACATTTCTCTGAAGAAAATAGGGACATCTTACCATATTTCTCCAGTATTTCTTTGATGAAAGTAAGGACGTCCTAAGGAAAAGCAGGACATTCTGGGGTCAAATCAGAAGCTGGGATGACTTCTGTAATTCTAGGACTGTCCCTGGAAAATAGGGACACTTGGAGGGTCTGCTGTACATCTTGGTAGGACTGCAGCATTCACTGCATGCCACTCACTTGTTAAAAGGCTACATTTGAGGAAGATGTAGCTCTTGGTGTGTCGTGGCAAGAATCTCCGCACAGCACCTTCTGAAGCAGACTGGCGCCTAAGGCAGGCTGAGACCATGCGATAGTGTGAGGCAGCTGCCGTTTGCATACTATTACAGGGCAGCCAGATATTGGTAGTTGTTTAATGCTGAGGTATATTTGTGAGAGAGGTGGTTCCATTTGGTCCTGGGCTGCACTTGCTGATGCATATCTGTTCCCCATTACATTTCCGCAGATAACGGAGTACTTGTGAGTGCTGTTTGCCAAGCATGTTTGTCCCGAGTATGCCTGATCAACCCAGCACAGTCATTGCTGCCTGAGATGATAAGATTTGTGGTGGAAACTAATCCTGAGAAATGTCCCATCCTCCTCCTCCTCTGTAAACTCCCCTTTCCCCCTCACCCTGGCACTGTACGCAGATGAAGTGCCCTGTCTGACTCAGCTCCCCCCGCCCCCGCCCGCCTGCTGTTGCTGTGACGTAAATGCCAGCAATTAATTGAAATCGGATAGGCCTGCTTCTAACCTCAGTAATTCTATTAATCATTTCCTCTCCTCCTGTCCTCCAAAGCCTTGAAGATGGCAATTCTTGTGAAATAAAGTGAAACCTAAAGTATAATACCAATTAAAATGTTGACAAATATTGTAGACTATTCAGCCCCCCCCCAATAATGCATTAGCCATTGCACTCTGATGAACGCTCATCAGGTCTCCATCCCAAGATGCACATCGTGTTGGGACCTTTTGACCGCTCCTGGCTCTGGGCTCTGCTTTGAGGCAGCAGTTCTCAGGAAGAAAAGACCAACTAGGAATGGGCTATGATACTGCACTGTTCAGATAAACGCAAGGGTCAATCTTCCTATCACAAAGAACCAGGATGGCAAAAGGAGGAAATTTGCAGTTACGTGCCCAGCTCTGCTTTCAACTCACCATTCAGGTTTCATAAAGCTTATCATGATGAACTTGCAGAGGAGCTGCTTTTCAAATGGCTTTTTAAAAACTTAATTCTGAGAACAGTCATACCTCGGGTTACAAACGCTGCGGGTTGCACATTTTCGGGTTGTGGACTGCGCCAAACCTGGAAGTACCGGAACGGATTACTTCCAGGTTTCGGCGCTCGCACATGCGCAGAAGCACAAAATGACATCACGTGCATGCGCCAAAGAGCGCCGAATCGCATCACGCACGTGCGCAGATGCGGCGCTGCGGGTTGTTGCAGATCATGTTCACAACCCGAGGTATGACTGTAACTAGGAAACCATACTGAAGCCAAAAGAGGTTGGAACAAAGGCAAAGCTCAGAGATCCAATTTTCTAATTTTGACAGACGGAAGGGTCATGTTTACTGCCGTGAACTTTTTACACTGATGCCACTGGGGACCTGAGGTTGAGATAGATATACCCAGCCCCTTGCCCCCTGTCATTCCCACCCTCCTTGCTATGATTAATTTCCTCCTCTGCAGCCACTCATCTGCTGCAGGGGTGGATAACCTTTTTCAGGCTGACACATGGCCAGTCCTCTTAGGGTCACATGTAAAAATGTGTGCCATCAGTGTAAAAGTGTAAAAAGAAAAATCTGAGTGGATCACAACAATCTTTTGGCATCATAGAATCACAGCAGGAGACCTGTGGGAACAATCAGTATTTTCTTTAAAAAGAAGTGAGTGGCTACTTCACACCAGATGAATGATAAAATGCATTTGTTCTAAAGATGATCCTGAGGTCAGGAGACCCCTCTGCTGATTATCATCTACTGTGAAATTGGTCCATTTTCTCCTCCATATTGGAAAGAGGATCTGCATTCGTCTCCCATGACTACTAAGTCCACTGTCCACATGTAGATGGGGTGCTGGTCAGTAAATCTTTACCCACAGATGGGTGGGCTGATGTTGGGAAACGAATGATTGCCTAAGACCACCCACACTTCATTTATGACTTAGGTGACTTTTGAATCATGGGTGGTAGCACCCATGTTCAGCAAAGGAAGCCAAATTTAATTTCATAGTTTTCAAACATGTGCAGCTAATTAACATTCTGTTTAAACAAATATTTGGTTTCTATCTTGTTTGAATCAAACATTCCACTTTATTTTGTTTCTCTTTCACTGTTAACAATTAAAAAGAAAGAAAGAAAAACTAATTTCATTGTTTTTGGCTTGTATGTGAGACTTTTGAGGCCAGTTCTTCCATAACCACATGAGTCATTTTAACTAATAACAAGTTTTAATGATTTTGCAACAAATTCTACAACAGAAGAAGAAATAGTGGGTTCTGGTGGGTTCAGAGACTGAGTCTTTATGAAGCAACCTTGAGCTTACAAATTGTCACAAGATTATTGGTGGTGATTTGGAGAATCGCATGTGGATCTTTGTCATAATCTGCTGGTAGTGTAATAACATTAAACAGTGTTGAAATTTCACGGTAAATACATCAACAATGAAAACAAAATCACTCCTATATGTAAAACCAATTAAAGCAATTTAAAATCCACCATATATAACAGACTGGAATAAATATCTCCATTGAAAAGGCTTGTAGAAAAAGGATGGTCTTGATTAGTTACTGAAAAGACAATAGAAAAGACAAATTACTATAAAGTTCTTGTGGATGGCTGTTTATCTAGATGGGTTGGTGGAGGATGTGGATTTAGAAATTGTTATAAAATTGCAAACTGCTGCTAAAGTCGCTATCAAGGCTGGAAGAAGAATACAGCTTTTCCTGTATATCAGAATGATTTCACTAGTCTGGGACATAGCTATACAATAATGTCAAAAAACATAGCAGCCTATTTTTTATTGCATTTTTAGTGATAAATTTGAGGGTGATATATTTTCTCTTCATGTCAAGACTAGTTATTCATTCTATAGGGATTATACTCTGACCAAACTGGGGAGGCAGTGGAAGACAGGAGTGCCTGGCGTGCTCTGGTCCATGGGGTCACGAAGAGTCGGACATGACTAAACTACTAAACAACAACAGGGATTATACCACATTGGTTGTGCTTAATTGTATTTCTAAGATTCCTATAATATTTGTGAATCCTTACTGTATTTGTGATGCGCATAGGGCAGGCACCCCCAAACTCAGCCCTCCAGATGTTTTGGGACTACAGTTCCCATCATCCCTGATGGCTGGTCCTGTTAGCTAGGGATGATGGGAGTTGTAGTCCCAAAACATCTGGAGGGCCGAGTTTGGGGGTGCCTGGCATAGGGTGTGTGTATCTTTGTTTTGGGTAACAAAACCACCTTGTGTTTTGAAGTTGCTGAAACAATCTTGGAGGCTGTTGGTACACCATTACGTGGCAGGATGCTGCCACTTTTGTGCGTAACAGGCAGGAGGCCAAGTATTTAGGAAGCTACAGTTTATAGAAGCGAGGTCTAGCTTCTGAACGCCCATATCTTTGTGGGTCTTGCAGTTCAACATGGGCTTGAGCAGTGGAGTTACACAAGTTCAGAAAAATGCCTGTCGGAGACACCGTGGGTGGAACACTATTTGAACAATTTGGAGACGCTGTCTAATCTCACACAAGCTCTCTCTGTCATTATACCAAGAACTCAGAACCCAGCCCTGTGTCATTTTAAGATTCCATTCACAGGCACAGCCTCGCAGCTCCTGACTCTGGTTGCATAGCTGGATGAGAGGCAACGTTCCACACTCACTGAATGCGGCAATAGCAGTTTGTTTTGTTTGTTTGTTTGTTTGTTTACTCAAAGCGTTTGCATTCTGGTTTTCACAAAAAAATGTGTAAAAAAATTAAATAAAATGAATATATATGGTTAAAGATAGTAAGAGAAGCCATAGCAAAATGCCATAGAAACAATAAAAGCAGAACTGGCACCCAAGGATGGACTAATGGACAGGTGGGTGGCACCCCATAATCAAAATGCCACAACTGAGAAGTCCCTGTCTCCTGTCCTCGCCCACCTTGCTCCTGAAAACGGGGCCACACTGAGTAGCGCCTCTGATGCGGATTGTAATAGTTGGCTGGCTTTGCATAGGAGCAAATGGTTCTTCCAGGAGGCAGATCCCAAGTAATGTCAGGCTTCATAGATCAAAGTTAGCACTTTTGAGTTTTGTTTTGAAACAAGCCAGAAGCCCCTCTGTCACCTTTCTTATCCCATCCTCCTGCTTCACAGCCAATTCACACATGCTGCAGCACCTGGTATAGACACAGTCTTTTTGGGTTCATATTACTTCAGGATGCAAACTGATAATTACAGGTTTGAATAATTCCCCATCAAAAAACCAAACTGAACAAAACTCTCATTGTTTCAAAAAGTAGCATAGCAGAAAGAAGAGTAACCTGCAGGATCAGGCCAATTGCCATCTTGTTCAGCATGCTATTCTCACAATGGCTCAATCTAGAATCTTTGACCTGTTAGCTTTCCGTGGACCAGAAGCTGTTTGGGTGAGCAGGGCAGATTCAAATGTGGTATGTACCAGGGAGCCTATATCGTAAGTTATCCCTTAACTTGTAAATCACATTTAGTGGGGAAAATAGGTACTGTGATGCCATCATGAAAGGATGACCATCCTCAAGAAATGGCTACAGCTCTCCCCATGGCTAGGCTTTATTTATATGTTAATTGACAGCAGCATTTTGATATTATGCAATAGGATGAACATGAGAGGGCTGAACAGCAGTAAACTCTCTGTGGGTGGGGTACAGTTCATGTCTCTCTGAACGAGAAGGCTTACTCAACACTGTGGTTTCCCTCCCTTGATCATAGCTTTCCTTTCTCCAAGACTGTATTCTCTCTCTTGAGAGAGGAAGGAAGCATCCCCTGATAATGATGTATCCTGGCCCTTCTACTGGTTCTCCTCAGCACTACTGGTACCCAGATTTGTTCAGTAGCTTATCCAGAGAGGACTAAGCCTCTTTTGTGTTGTTCTCTAGGCTGTGGTCCAAGAGAAAAAGCATCACAACCCCTGTATCCCATCCTGAGAACTGAACTTGTCCTGTTGGAATCTCCTCATCCTTTGCACAATAAGATTCTTTGTAGGAACTTCTCACAGTCTGGAACACAGCGAGGAGGAAGTCCCTTTCAAATGCCAGCAGGCCGTCTTGCTTGAGTGTTTGTTAGGTGGCTTGTGAGAGGCCTTTGACACAGGCATTGATGGGCCCAAGGCCTTTCCTTCCTGTCTAAATGGGCAGGATAGATTACCTTCCCTCCTCTTGCTTTCATGGTTGCAGGAAGCGGCTTAGAAGTACCTATTCCATTCTCCCCAGCGATGCTCTTGTTAACCTTATCCTCTCTTGCTCTGCCCTCACGCTTGACAGCAGAGCTTTTTCCGGGACCCTGTTGCTCAACAAAAGAAAGGAAGATCTGACCTCTTTTCTCATAGCTCCCAAGTGGCTGGTACATACAAAACAAACACTGGGTAAATATAAAATCACAAAATCCATACAAAAATACAATGCCCACAAGCATTAGTAGTTTGTCAAACAATCTACATAGCAGATAATGCCAATGCAAAAAAAAACTAACACTGACAAGTCCTGTTTACTAATAATTTTTTACCTGTTTACTAAAACTCACAAAGTCATGCTCAAGCAAGGAGGTGTTACTTACAAATGCCTCAGGTTCTGCTTTTTCATAAGTTAATAGCAAGGAAGAGTAGGGGCAGGGTTCTCTTGAGAAGGTGCTATGGCTTTGAGTGGCCAGTGACTTGTGTTTGGGACTAGGACTGGATGGGAGGGGAGAAGTGTGGAAGAGTGAGCTGCCCAAGGCAATCCTACCTGGCAGCAGGGTTGTGACTCTGCTTACAGGAAATCTCTCAAGAGGCCTAGGAACTGTCACAGGATTTGTGTCAGTTGTAGCACTCTATACTGCAGGTGGGGGTGGGAGGCTGGGAAGGAGACAGCTCAGGCCCTCATTCTGCAGCTGGGAGACAAGGCTGAGCTACAGGAAGAGGAGGAAGAAGAACTGGCCACATGTTAACCCCTAACCTCCATTTCTGAAATGAAGGGAAGGAAAATCTAAGGGGACCAAAAGGGGAGCCAGGGCAGAAGCAGCATCTAAGTCTCCCCACCGCAACTGGACTAGCCCCAGAGAATCTAGGTCATCCTGGTTAGATAGCACAGCTTCCAGGGTTCACTGGCAGTAGTCTTGACCATGAATGCCCAGAGCCATTGCTTGCTGTTGTTGGCATCCAAGCATCATGTAGGTATTTTTCCTGACTTTATTGGAGAAGTTTAAATTCAAATCAAGAAGCAAAGCGAGTTGCTTTCTCTGAGATGCATCTTTGTACTTAATTAGCGATGAGGCTCTCCCTGTAATTAGGAATGAGACTGTCCCTGTAATATTCCCTTTTGCCCATCTGGTTTGCAAATTTTCAGGAGAGGGGCCATGAGGCACAGGACTGGAATGTGACTCAAAAGAGACGGCCCACTGGGGAATCACTGGCAGGCAGAGGGCCTTATACCATCGGACGTGTTGAAAGGGGAGGAAAATGGAAAGATTCCTTGGAAGAACATTCTGCTAAAGTCTATTCCCGGTAGGTTCCTAGTGCCTTGTGTGCGTGTTTATAGTTTCAAAATGGGACAGAAATCCCCACCTGTGCTTTGTGCTTATGTCATCAAGCATTCCCAGTTAATTCCGTTTTGCTCTTTTCTTGCAAAGTGTCCCCACTTTGAGAATCCTACATGATAAATATCTCTGTACAGGGGTGGGGGAATGTGGAAAACTCTATGTAGATCATACTTGTAGTAAAATACATGCATGTACAGTTGTCACATATAAACCATCTTCATGCCAGCCTTTCATTTTCTTCATATATGAAAATGCTGAAGCAACAGGAAGAACTCCAGGTTATTCAATTTGAAATATAGTGATCAAGGGAAGTCATAAATTGTGCTCTATTCTGTCTTGGTCAGACCACATCTGGAATACTGGGTCCAGCTCTCAGCACCAGAGTTTAAGAAGGATATTGACAAGCTGGAACGTGTGTAGAGATGTTTAGCCTGGCTAGGAGTAGATGGAGAGGTAGCCATCTTCAAATATCTGAAGGGCTGCCACATGGAGGATGGAGCAAGCTTGTTTTCGCCTGCTCTGGAGGGTAGGATCCGAACCAATATATTCAAAGTACAAAAAAAGAAAAAAAGAAATTCAGAATAAACATCAGGAAGAACTTTCTGACGATAAGAGCTGTTCAACAGTGGAACAGACTCCCTCGGGAAGTCATGGACTCTCTTTCCTTGGAGGTTTTTATGCAGAGGTTGGATGACTATCTGACATGTACGATCTAGTTGAGATTCTTACACTGCAGAGAGTTGGACTAGATGACCCTTGGGGGTCTCTTCCAACTTTATGATTCAATGAGAGTAAAAGTATGTGAAAACCTAGATGTTCCGTAGTTTCTGTCATAGCAGTAAGAAGAGTTTTAAATAAGATTGACTTACACAGGCGAAGTTTACTCATTTTTGCAGCACCAAAACTGTTCTGCTGTACCATCAAACCTTTTCTCCAAGAGGAATATGTGTTTCTTGAAACCCACATGTCTAGATTATAAAATGCTCTTGCAATGAGGTGATCAATAGACCAAAAGGTTAGTTCTTATCTGAGCACAAGTTTGTCCATTTGCTTGGGAGCTCAATGAGTTATTCCCAGGGTGTAGGACTGCAGCCTGAGTCACCTCACAGGGAAGACTCTGCCTCTCAGTCTGCAATATTGGAATAGTACTACAGACCTACGATGTGTGGATAGTGTAATGATTACTGGCAAAGGACATTCGTATATTGAAATGCATCATACTTTTGTCTTAGTCATCATCTAATGATGGGGTTTTGGTGGGGGGGAGGAAGGACAGAGAAAATGTGTTCTATCCAAGGCACAAGGACAGCTACAGCTGATCTTTACAAAGAGATGCAATCATTTCCCAGACAGTGGTTTAGGAAGCATCAGAGATTACTGCCTTTGAAAGGGAGATAGCAATTCGCTGGCCGTCACCCTACTATTGAATTTTACGTGGAACCAAACCCTCCTACAAAGCATTCTACTGCCACCCTGTGGTCAAGATGTGCCATTGCAACTTTGCTTAGAAGCTACTTATTATATATCAAATCGTATCCCTTGATCCAACCAACTCAGTATTGTCCAATTCTTGGCAGCAGCTCTCCAGGGTTTCAGGGAGGGGACATTCTCTGTCCTACCTGGAAATGTTGGGGATTGAACCTGGGCCCTTCCTGCAATGCAAAGCATGTGCTCTTTATCTCCTTAGGCTAAACTGAATGGTGTTACTAATGCCCTTTTCACAGAATCATAGAATTGTAGAGTTGGGAGGGACCACAAGGGTCATCTAGTCCAACCCCCCTATAATTCAGGAATCCTTTTCCCAATGTGAGGCTCGAACCCACAACCCTGAGGGCAAGAGTCTCATGCTCTACCGACTGAGCGATTCCATCTTAAAAATCAACAGAGACGTAATTAGAGCAGAGAAGCAAGAGAGGGTGAGGAGACGTAACCCTTTGCCACCTTCCGTTTCCCCCTCAGAATCTCCCAAGTGGCTCCCCCCCACCACAGCTTGTAAAATTTCAAGTTCACGTTGGCCCTCTCAAACATGAGTTTTAAACTGTGAGGAAAGGGTTAAGCACTCTGCTGCCACTGTTTCCCCATTCTAAATTCCACACTGCTAAAACAGTTTTGACAAGCAAGTATTAGGGCACTGTTACAGATGTTAAGCGTGTTAACTCCTAAGACTCCTGCAGCACATTGCATTTTGAAGGTATATGTACAAGTAAACTTTATGAATCAGTTAGCTATATTTTATAATATGCTTTGTAGCTAACGTGGGTCCCCCAAGCAGTTAAAACCCACTGCATGGCTTTAATGTTAGGAATGCATTGGTGTATATAGAAGTGAGCTGGGGGATAGATATTTGCAGCTCATGGATCTTCCTTCAGGTTTTCTGCTTCTTGAATTCCTGTACTGTTCTCACTGTTGGCTGCTTGTTTATTTCTTACTGATTTGATATCCTGCCTTTCACTCCCTTTAAGGAGTCTCAAAGTGGCTAACAATCTCCTTTCCCTTCCTCCCCCACAACAAACACTCTGTGAGGTGAGTGGGGCTGAGAGACTTCAAAGAAGTGTGACTGGCCCAAGGTCACCCAGCAGCTGCATGTGGAGGAGCGGAGACACCAACCCGGTTCCCCAGATTATGAGACTACTGCTCTTAACCACTACACCACACTGGCTCTTTTTACTGCACCTTTTTAGCTAAAAGCCAGTGTTTAACTTTGCATTAAGTTATAGGTAGGTAGCCATGTTGGTCTGCCGTAGTCGAAACAAAATTAAAAAAAATCCTTCCAGTAGCACCTTGGAGACCAACTAAGTTTGTTATTGGTATGAGCTTTTGTGTGCATGCACACTTCTTCAGATACACTGTTTCAGTGTACCTGTTTCAGTGTATCTGAAGAAGTGTGCATGCACATGAAAGCTCATACCAATAACAAACTTAGTTGATCTCTAAGGTGCTACTGGAAGGAATTTTTTTTCTTCTTCATTAAGTGTACAGGCTTGTATACAACAAAGCCATTAAGTTCATGTAAGGACTCCAACTTGTGCAGAAGAACTTCTCCCTCTCCTCTCCTCATGCTCTCCCCACAGATCTGCCCAGAGGGTTGGGGAAACCCACAGAACAAATTCATACAACCCACAACCAGTATCTGTGATGACTGCACAGCCCTGTGTTTTCAACACAATGATATTTCACTGAGTCTAGCAGAAAATTGAGAAGCTGGTGCGGTTAGTAGATGGGATGTGTGTGTGTAGAGAAGTCCTCATGTGATTTATGTCACTTCTAGGTGACCCACAAGAAAACCAGAATTGCCCCTGTTCTCTGAGTAACATGTATACAATGGCAAATATGGTTTTGCCACCACTGAATATATGAAGTGACCCATTCTGGGAGTACTGAATATTCTTCATTTTCAGTAATGCTGCAGGCACCATATAGCCCATGACATCCATGGAACCATTTCACACTAGCACAATGGATGTGCTAACTCAAGAGGAAATTATAATTTCCCAACGACTGTACATTGAGTACTCAGAAAATGCAGCTTTAATTTTCAGCACAGCAGAGCTTCTACAAGGGCAGTTATCTAGATTCTCCATAGCAACCAAGAAGCAACAACAACAGTGCATCTACCTCTCAAAAACAAAATTGAGTATCAGGAGAAACCCCAAGAGCCTGAACTATTTTGAGCTTAAACATGAACTCTGTCTCAGGGATTAATTTGCTTTATGAAACTAACATGTTCATTTTAGTGTGTGTGCATGTACATGTGTGCTTGTGTGTTCGTGTGCATGAGAGAGAGGGAGAGAAGGAAAGAAGGAAAGAAAGAAAGAAAGAAAGAAAGAAAGAAAGAGACAAGAGTCAGACCTTAGCAGGTCTCTACTAATAAAAAAAACTCCTAAGATTGAGTAAACATGCACAGGATTGTTCTGTTTGAGAAAAATCAGGCTATAGTGATATCAAGATATTCAGCTGTGCTTTATTCGGCTGAAGTGCTCAGCTGTCACTACTTTTTTTTTAACCTTTGGATTTAATGAAGATAATAGAAGATGAGACGTGTAAGAGCTCACATTAAGTAGTTTAAGCTAATAGGCATGTCAGGAGTGTCCTCCTACAAGCCAGATAATGAAAAAGAATGATAACTTGCAATACTTTCTGAATACAGTGGTACCTCAGGTTACATACGCTTCAAGTTACAGACTCCGCTAACCCAAAAATAGTGCTTCAGGTTAAGAACTTTGTGCTCCAGCGGCGCAGCAGCAGCAGGAGGCCCCATTAGCTAAAGTGGTGCTTCAGGTTAAGAACAGTTTCAGGTTAAGTACAGACCTCCGGAATGAATTAAGTACTTAACCTGAGGTACCACTGTAGTATCTCTCTGCTCAAAGCAAACTTCCACGGAGCTACTGTCCAGGGAACGACTGAGGCAACTGTTCTGCTGTTGTTCAGGCACGTGGCCTGGCAGATCTGTCAGTGGAAGTCAGGTCTCTTAATTGAAGCAATGACAAATAAGGAAGTTCTGAAGCGATTAAGAAAGAAATTACTGAGATCTGCTGGAAGCTAGATCTTCTGCTTTCCAGATACCCAGCACAGACTTCCCAAGGGGCTCTATCACAAACCCACGCACTTTCGTAATTAGGTCTGAAATATCTGAAGAGAGAGCTTAGGTGGCATCTCCTACACTAAACTACAACCCAAGGGTTATCAGAGTGTGGTGCTGATAATGCCAAGGTTTCAGGTTTGATCCTGAAGCTGCATATTTCTGCATTGCAGGAGGTTGGACTAGGTGATCCTCAGGGTCCCTTCCAACTCTGCAATTCTATGATCCCATAATATAAGAAGGGACTTTGTTAAGTTGGGGGCAAAACCCAGCTCCCAACCCTGACTCAGTTGCCCCAATGGGGCAAGGGTCTGGTTTGATCCCATAGCTCACCAATCCCACCCACTGCAGATTCTTTACTTTTTCTCCTAACAGTCAAATGTAAGACATTCACTTGAATCAAAGAAACTAAACACCAAGAGACACTTTAATAACAGGGTAATATTGCCAGCCATCCTGTTGTAGATCAGGCCTCTGACTTCTGTGCAGTTAACTGGTTTTTCTTTTCAAAGTTGCTTAATCATCTACTTTTTAACCCGATGATGGCAACTGCCCTTTTGAGATATTGAGTAGAATGTGGTATCTGCAACAATTTTGACTTTTATGTGTTCCCTTTTTACAGAAGTTACTTGTGTTCAAGGAAGCTCACAATATACAGAATGAAAAAGCAGTGACATGAAAAAAATAAACATTTGATTTGATTATTAAATTTCTATACTGCTTAATATATTAAAAATATCACTAAGCGGTATACAGAAAAATGAATCCACAACAGACAACTTGAACAAAATACTACCAAATAAAGTGCTACATTAATACAAAGTTAGTAATTACAAAACCAGATAGTTACATGTAAGTGTGTTACATTAATACAAAGTAACATATATATGTAAGAACCCAGAGGCTGAGAGGAAGAGTGTGTTAGAAGAAGGAATATCTATCTATCTATCTATCTATCTATCTATCTATCTATCTATCTGTATCATTTTCCTTCTAACACACCCTGCCTCTCAGCCTTTGGGTTCTTATCAAGGGTCCAAACAAACTCTCAGCTCACTTACAAAAATATCACAACAGTTCCTGGAAGAGTTCCTGGAAACAGTGGACATCGCCCTAGTCTCTCACTCTAGACTAGCTTTTGGGGGCAGGCCCAAGGTGGATGGCACTTCCTCAGGCTGCCCACAGCTGTGTCCCATTCAGCTGCATTCTCCACACCCAGTTCCCGGTTGAGCAGGTTTGTTGAGTTTCCCAGGGGATCCAAAGGATGGGGGAAAGGCCCCCCTCCACTCAAAGTTCTTTCTTCACCCTCTGTCCTCTCCATCTCCTCCAGCTTCTCCAAACATCAGGTTTGGATTACATTAGCATTAGCATAACATTGCATATCAAGACATACTACCAAATCTAGAAAACCTACTGACTTCTGCAAGTCTGCCGATGGCCATTTTACTTTAGGAAAGCAGTCTCAAATTGGGTGTCGGGGCCTTGCAAGGGTGCGTTCACTTAAGTCAGATCTAATAAACAAAAGAGTTAACTTTAATATTTTCTTACCACCACCACCCCAGTACCCTGTCATAACAACACTCCAGAACATGCAATCGTTACCTTTTAACATTGATAATTAGATGGTGGTGGCTTTGTACTTTGGTAGGGTGGCATTGGCTTACCTTGGCGGAAGTCTACATTGCTACCAGTTCTGGTGTTCATAATTACTATCATCATCATCACCATCCAGTCTCCACCAATGATTTGCTTTGAGACTGTGGTCAAGCTGCTTAGATTGTTTGTTCTTCAATTTTCTTTTTTTCTTAATTCTCCATGATTCTCTGCCAGGTACTTCCAACCAATCTTTCTGTATTAATTACCCCCTTTCCTCTTTATCCCCCTTCCTTTGTGTGCTGTGTTTTATTAGATTATAAACCTGTTTGTAGGGGCCAAGCCTTTCAAAATTTTAATATGGTGCCCAGTGTAGTGATCGGCGTGGTATAAGTAATAAATGATGATGATGATGAGCTCAAAGTGCCAATTAATGTTACCCAAGCGTAAGAACCAGAACAAAAGCAACAGGACCATGTCTGTCCATTTGCCAGTATCAGAGAAAAGATAAACCAATTACCTTTTCCTTGGTACAGTACATTGAATTACATTTGGTCTCCTTTCATTGGAAGATGTTCTGTAACTACACATCTGAAAGCCTTCAGTGCAGATTCAATTTACTGTAGACTTGCTTTAAAGATTGTGCTCTATAAAAAGGAAATGATGAATACTCCTTAAGAGGTTCAACTCATTGAAGAGCTTTGTTATGGAGCACCATGTTTCGGAGAAGGGATAAATGTTAGCATCTTCATTTACACCTTCTTCCGCTTTATTTGCATGAAACTGTTTATCTTCATACAGAAGTGGACTGAAGGTCTTGGCCAAAGTTCATGTGTGAAATTCTCTGCTGGAGTGGAGGAAGGCTAATCCATAGAAATGAGGGAATTCTTTCTTAATTTGTCATGAGAATTATTATTCTCCCATCTCTACTGTTTTCATGTTATCTTGAAAGAAGGGCCACTTCAGAGTTGCAAACTAGATGTGACAATAAAAGCATTTAACATGCACATTTTTTAAAGAAATGCAAACAGCAGCCAGGGGAATAAGAGCTATAGATTGGGATTGCAACAGGGAGAGGGATGCTGGCCTGCTGCAGTTGTGCTATTTTCCTCTCAGTGCTTTGCATGAGTTATGTTTGTCAAGAGCTCATCTTGGGAGGAAAGAGTTCAATGCCCCTTCCTATTACATCCCTCATAATGATGGGGGGGGGGACCATCACAGTTGCTTTGTTTGTGACAAGATGTTTCAGAGCTTTTGAACTCAATGGGGGAGGGAATTATGCCATCTAACTGTAAATGTAGACATAAAAAGATTACACTTCGAATAAAAGTTAGAATTGGTTGGAGAAATAGTCTCAGATAAAGAGTAGTTTGGGCCATGGAAAAATGTTGTACTTTTTTATTAATGTAACTTATAAAGGGAGTTTTAAAATAAATTAAAAATCCAGTTTTGCTAATATCTAATTCCTGTCAGCTAGAAACATGTTTATGTCCTACCTAACAGCTGCTGTTGGAGGTCTCAAGCACCAGATGTGGATATTTCATATATTTCATATATATTGGACTTGGCTGATTATTATTCTTTAATTGAGAAGAATATTTTTGAAGATGAATAACACGACTGGTCATGACTAGTCATCCCCTCAAAATGTACTCTGAGAAATCTCATTTTGGAAGATGACCTGGAATTGATAACCTTTTTGTTGACTTCTGCTAGAATGTACATTGCTTTCATCATCATGGACTAATAGGCTGATATAAACAGTCTTGGACAATTGCACTTTTGATTATTATAGATAAACCAAGGGGAACACACCAACCAACACATAAGTAAAATGTTTCTTCATATTTCATTGGAATGCAAGCTTTCACAATAACATTCAGCCATCTTGTTTATTATCACTTTTGTGATGTTTTCATTGTTTTTAAAAGTTGTTTTACAAATTCCCACATTGCTTCAGGCATTGAAGATGAGTACATTACTCATCATTAGTACTATCCAGTAAGGATCATATTCAACTAAGTTATACTCAGTGCAGGCCCATTGAAATTCAACGGACTAAAGTTAGTCAGGTCCATTGATTTCAATGACTTGGTTAGATACATTCCTAAGAACTTGTGTGAGTCAAAGTAAATGGATATGCACATCAATAGCAGCTATGATGTTTGTCTCACTGGTTGTGAGTTGGGCTTTTCTCAGGTATTGTTTGAAGAGCTAAATCTCCCAAACTAGGTTGACCAAAGACCACAGCTAGCCAGAAAAATGAATTTGCACAGGACAGAAAACAAGAGCTCTGCAATTCCACCTCCAACTCTCTGGGCAGTTTTAGCTCCCAAAAAAGAATCCTGTCAACTATAATTTTATGCAGATGATGAGAATAATATTATAGCTCTCATTATCCCCTCTACAGAACTCTAGTTCTCAGGCTTCCCTAGGGCAAAGGTGCAACTATTAAGCCAGTTTTAGTGTACAGAAACACCCATTAAAAACAATTGGTTGGGTACAACTGCCTTGTATGGGACAAGGAAGAAGATGCCAGCCACCAGGTGGCCTTCTAGGCCTTCAGGAATGAATAAGCGAGAAACAGCAAGCTGTGTGCTACGGAAGTGCTATGAAAAACTCAAGAGAAGCATTACCGGTATGTTTATTTGTGCTCACACTTTTAACATCACAGCTAAAATTACAATTTTCTCAGAAAGAATAACTCAGATGGTCAGCCTTGTTACCGAGGCCTGGGATTTTGACACCTTGGTACTCATACAAGAAGGCTCTTGTTTGCCTTTGAATTTTATAAATGCTTATACAGACATTAAAGCAAGGTTTCCCCTAATCTTGCACAACATATGTACATATGTATGCAAGTAGTGCAGTCACTGCTGAAAAAGCCAGCAGGGACTCAATGGATTGCAACAACTATAACCTGGGAATACTTCCTTCTGGGAAAATATTTGAGAGGGTCATGAGTAAGACTGGTTATCTGGATCTGTGCCAGTCTGGTTCCAGGCCTAGATTTGGGACCAAATCAGCCTTGTTTACTCTGATGGATGACCTTCATGGTGAGAATGGCAAGGGGAGTGCAACCCTGCTCCTTCTTGACCTCTCAGTACCATTGACCGTGGTAACCTTTTGGGCTGACTTTGCAGGATGGGGGGTGGTGGTGGTGTGTTGTGGTTGCTCCATTCCTACCTGCACATTTGTGTCCAGAGGGAATAGGACTGCTCTTGTTTAGACAGGCATTCCTAATATGAGTTTCCCCCCACCAACCAATAGCTACTGGTGCTTTATTGAATTTTTTTTCTTTCTGATTTCATTATATTCTATATGTCATATGTCATTTTTAGGTGACACAGTTCCTCTCTTTGCCACCCTGCCAAAGACTTCATGTGTGTCACTGAATTCAAGCTGAAGTTCAAGGTTAAAATGCTAACCCAGATTCAAAGATCCACCCACCTCATAGAACTCTCTCAACCTTTTCCGTAAAAATCTAATGTCCAGGGAAATGTTTACATAGCCATTAATGAGCTTTCAACAAAGTTCTCTTTCTGGCATTTTATTACCCTTGTTACATAGGCCAAGACACAGGGCAGGCTTGGCAGAATATGTAACTACAGTGCAGTTGTCTTTCACTAGATCAAGCCTGCTTAACTTGTGAGCCACAAAGCTGGTGGACCATAAAGGCCTCAGTTAAGCTTCCTGTCTTGCAGACTGGCTTGCACATACAAAAATTGTGTGCATTGTTTCTTGAGTTTTTAGCCCTCTGTCATACAATCCCTGTAAACCTACTCGGTAAATAGGTGTATAAATAGCAGTAAGGGCACAATGCCCCAGCAAATTGTTTTTAAGGTCAGACTCTCATCTGATCCATATTTAACATTATTTATCACCCAGAAGCTCTACCCCCTGTCCATTTGGTTACCCGCTTTGTGTGTCCGCAGAAATAGTTGTATTCTGTGTTATAAATCAAGCACTGTTAGGAGTTGTTTCTTTTTGTTTCCCAATGCATTTCTTATCAATAAAAAATCTGATGTAGTGTGAGCAAATTTTTGTTCTGAAAGTGTGGCTCAGAGAAAAAAGTTTGAGAACCATTGCCTTTTTCATTTAACTTTGAATCTCATTAGTTTACCTTCAGCCACTGTCCCTTTCTTGACATGCTTCTAATCTATGCAGATGAAAGCTAGGGGAACAAATAAATTAAAAGGAGTGAAATACACATTCCAAAGCTAGACGGTAGTTTCATGAAAAACCTAGGAATATTATTAAAATGTTGCAATTTTCTTTTAAAAATATTTTATAACCAGACTATTTGGTTCTGCAGCTGGGATGAATAATGCAGTGCTAGAAAACTTTGGTCCAGTTTTTGGAGGTGTATGTATGATCAAAGAGACATCACCTTGCCAACAAAGGTCTGTATAGTAAAAGCTATGGTTTTCCCAGCACGCCAGAATTCAGTCTGTCCCTTTCACTGTTCTGGACTTGTAGAAGGGAAAGGAAAGTGCCATTGCTTCTCCCTGAGGAAGTCCAAAGGTGGGAGTCCAGCGAGGCTGCCTCCCTTCCTTCACATTTCACAGCACTCTCCTCCCTCCACCTATTCACATCTTCAGTTTGTTTTATCTTAGCCACACACCAGGGGGCATTGATGAGGCAGGGATGCCTTTACCCTATGCAAAAGTATTCATACCCTGGCTAGAGACAAATTTGGGAGAGCTTAAAGACTGCAAACGGTGTGAAGCTGGTTAGAGAAAATGACACACCCAACAGTCGTATTTTATAATGAAGTACGGGAGACATGTGCTTTTGGGATAATGTTGTTGTGTGAGCACAGATTAAACGCTCAGCACTGGAAATGCAGCGAATGCACAGTAAATGGGAGTGTGAACACAGCGTTAGAGAAGGAAACCTCAGGAGGGGAAACTGCTCTTGTACTCATCTCCATCTTGCTGGTTTCCCACAGCCATCTGGTTTGCCACTGTGCGAACAGGATGCTGGACCAAATGGGCCAGCAGGTTCTTCTTAGGACAGTAGAATGAAGACTAACATGGTTTCTATTGCTCTTGTGGGTTTCAGCTAAACAGCGACAGCTAAAGCCTTGCTTACAATAGAAATAGAAATATGCATTGAATAGTTTCAGCTCCAGAGCAGGGAACAACGAAATACGGTAATAAAAACATAGAGAAAGAAAGATAATGTGCAAAAAAGCACAGAATAATAAAAACAGGTCTAATAAATAAGAAATCAAAAGTTCCACCATAAAGTAAGCAGTGCTATACTGCAGTGAGAACAATTATAACTTCTAGTTTAACCAAATACCTGAGTAAGGCATGCAAGCAACTGAAACAATTAAGGGGCTGTAGCAGAACTTTTTACCCCATCTCTCACCTGGAGTAATGCATTCACCCCCCCCCTTCTCTCACACAGAGAGGGCTCCGCTCTGCATCAATGCAACCTTACCCAATGGCTTCTGATTATCTTAACACATTTCAGTCCCACTATTCAGCCTATCCAGGCTTCCACCTTGAGTAACACAAACCACTGCTCACAACCACCCATACCACACACACAAAACTGTCCCACCCCAATTTCCCCTAATAACAGAGCCAACCTGAACACACATACACATACCACCCTCATAGAAATAGCTCCCAAAGGGGAGCGCAGCAGCAGCAGCAGCACTTCTTAAATACTGATCTCTGGGCTGAAAGTCAGTCCATGAGCCACAGCTGGTATTTCTCTCCTCCTTTTCCCAAGACTCACAGGCTTCAAGGTCAGTAGAGTTGCTAGGGAGGGCTATGCAGGTGCATTTGCTGACCTCTCCCATCTCTGGGCTCCTCGCCAGCTGAGATAAGTCAGGGTCCTCAAGAAAATGCCTGAATCACATTTGCAAAGAAGATTGTTCTCAGTCACTTCATCAAGGATGAGCATTTGTGTCAAGGAGATGGAACAGTAATTAGCTATGCAACTGAATGGATTTAAATGGCGGAAAAAGACTTAATAATCCTGAGTAAATAATCCTGATAGAATAAAATCCTAAAGAGGTTGACAAAAGCATCAACCCATTGACTGTTAAGAATCTTTTACAGTTAATTAGGATGTCAAACCCCTAATCCTAAATAGAGCAATTGCATCCAAAATAATTGCTTTTAACTATTGCATAATAAAGATGGATGGGCTTAAATTGTTACCAGTTAAGGCTGAAGGTATAAATGCAGAATAACTGCTTGAAATGAGTAAGGAACGTGTTTGTACAACACATATAAAAATATCAGGATCTTATTTTAATGATGATGATGATGATGTCACCACAAATAACAGAACTGAGAGACTTCTAATTGCTATCAGGGATAACACAGAATCAAATCTGAAAATCTTCTATGAGTTCCATGTAGCAGATATCCTTTTAATATCTTTATAATATTTAAATAAGTTAGAATTTATTAATGTGGGTAGTCAAAGACCAGAATACAATTTAAATAATTTAATAGAAATAATGAACAAATCCATAACTGGGGAATATGTAATATATGTGCAATTTGTAAGATGGTCCGTATGATAAAGGTTAAAGAAATAAAATCCTTTTAAATGAAGGTAATTCAATCATAAATTTAAATTTTATAATAATGTTAATAAAGACTTCATTTTTAAGAACATCCATCCACCATCAGAATGGACACTATGGTCAGAATGGATCTTCTATCTGCGCACCTTCAAAGTTTATTCTAGGGTTATGGAGCCTTCCTTGAGCAGGGAGCTACAGGGGGAACAAAAATAAAATAATTTACTTCCTATTGCCTGGTGTACACAAAATTTACTTCCTATTGCCTGGTCCCCACAAATTCACCACACTGTTTATAGGTTTTGCACACACCCTTTATGATTTAGAGGGTGGGGTGGGAACAGTGGGAAAGCCTTGCCCCACTTAATATGGCACTGATCATTCTTTCTGGAGGCATCATTTTATATATTTTAATCGCATGATGCCAGGGTGAGGGGCTAAATGAGGGAGATGTTTCTTCCTTGCCTATGACTTGGCTTTGCGAGGCCACTACATTGCCAATGAAATTTAGCTGATTATAAGGTCCGAAGCAAAATCCGACTAAGGATGTGTCTCTTGCCTTTACTGGTGTTAATGTGGTTCAAAAACAGAAGCTTTAAAAATGGCAGCGGTGGGGAACATGATCACTGCCCCACCACCACAACCATAAGCAGGCAACAAGAAGGTGGCCAAAAAGGTGGGGAGAATCTTTTGCAAAACCCTTTCCCCATGCGGGTGGTGCTGTGGGTTAAACCACAGAGCCTAGGACTTGCCGATCAGAAGGCCGGCGGTTCGAATCCCCGCAACGGGGTGAGCTCCCGTTGCTCGGTCCCTGCTCCTGCCAACCTAGCAGTTTGAAAGCACATCAAAGTGCAAGTAGATAAATAGGTACCGCTCCGGCGGGAAGGTAAACGGCGTTTCCGTGCGCTGCTCTGGTTCGCCAGAAGCAGCTTAGTCCTGCTGGCCACATGACCCGGAAGCTGTACGCCAGCTCCCTCGGCCAATAAAGCGAGATGAGCGCCACAACCCCAGAGTCGGTCACGACTGGACATAATGGTCAGGGGCCCCTTTACCTTTACCTTTTCCCCTTAATTGCACTGCTGCAAATCAAATATACCCCCAGGAAAGTCAGTGGAAATATTGGAGGTTTGTGAATATGCTCCCCCCATTTAAGTTACCGGTACTTTACTGTTTTGTGTAAAGGGATCTTTTCCATCTGTTTGCATAATGGGGAGAGAGGAACGGGCCTCAGATGGAGCAAGTTCAGTATCTCCCACTTGCAGATTGGCAGCCAATTGGTAGCTGGTTCCCAGGGGGAGGGTCAAGGTCAGAATCCTGGAGATTTCCATTGATCATTTCCCAAAGCAGCGACTTTTGCAAGGCCTGGCTGGAATCCAGAGAGATGCAGGGAAGCCAGACAGGGCACACTGATAAGAGGAGAACACTGCAGATGGTTGCTTATCTATGTGCTGATCTCTCCCTTTTCTTTTAAAATAATCTACCCCTTCTCGTCACACCTAGCACAAGTGAATTAAGTGTCATCACATTTTGTAATAATTTAGCCTTGCCCTGCAAAAAAATAAAATACAATTGTGATGAAGCAAATGGTTGGCACAATCATTTGCTGTCCCACACATGTATTTCTGCTGTCCAGAGGCTTCTGACATATATAGCTCCTCCTATGTCAATGTTGGTTTCTCTCGGTTTCTCATTTTCCCAGTCTTTAGTTCTTCAAATTTCTGCATCAGTTTGTATTGTTTTTTTAAAGTCCTCATGAAAATCCACTAGCATTTTAATGCTCATAACATGCACTTTTTCGTATGCAATTTTGTCTGCTATACATGTATTTGCAAGCAGTTTCCCCTGACAGAATGCATTTTTATAGGGCATTTTTATAGCTTGTTTTCATTTTTCATTTTGCAATACATTTTTGTCTAAACTATTTTATTGGAAGAACTGCATAACAAAATGCAGAGAGGTGCAAATTTCAAAAGATATCTGTGTTTCAGTTCATATATTGTTTGAGAAAGTGTGAATTAGTTGGGTTCACCTTAAAATCTATAACAAACTGAATTTCACACTCCATCCCTAATCCTCTAGAATCTCTTTCTTTCTTTCTTTCTTTCTTTTGGAAGAACTGACTTAAGTTAGAGTTCAAGCCTAGTTCTCTGTCTCCTGGACAATAATCATATCTGCACTGCATATAATAGTGTTTATTGGGGCTTTAATCCTAAATCTTGCACCTGGGTGAGATACTATGTCTACTATGTACTTTGGGAAATTGTTTGTTTACTGTGCATCTGGACATGTCTTTAGATATTGTGACTAAATTTACATGATGGTTCCTGAGATCAAGGAGCAAGTTTTCATCAGTATTTAGAATTGGACACCATATTGACTGAAGAAGGCAGACTGAACTATTCAAAACTACACTGATTTTAACTACTGAATTTAAAAAACTGCACAGATTTTTTTGGCTTCTTAGAATTCCTGAGCAATTATTTATATTATTATTATTATTATTATTATTATTATTATTATTATTATTATACATTTGTATACTTCCCTATACCCGTAGATATCAGGGAAGTTCACAAAATTAAATGCTGGGTATGAGGCTGCTTGTGCTCATGTAAATCTGTAAATTAACTTGTGGGGGTTTGTGCCACAAGAAAAACAAATAAACAAGGTATGTCATGCCAGTGGTATTAGGGTCAGCCCAACAATTAAGCAGAGTGAGGTAGCCATCTCAGGCAGCTAATTTTGGGTGTTATGAAAGGACACAGAAAATTTCTAGCTTCTTAATGTACTGTTATTTTAGCATTACATCCAGAGTGCAGGGAGGAAGAGAAGCACCTGTGGGATTGTTTGCTTGTTTGTTTATGACCCTCAGTGCCAAAATAACTGTCCTTGAATACCATGCAACTTGACTTGGGTGAGGTGGGAAGGGGGGGGTCCAGCTCTGGCAGCAAAATACCTTGGGTGCACTTGTAAGAGGAATACTGTATTTCTTTCTAAAAAAAATACAGATGGCTGGAGGAAGTGAGCCATGCCATTGTTGAAGAATGTAGCTTTATCTGACTGAAGGGGCCGTCCGTCTTCCTCCCCCGCAAGTAAGTTTATATGTAAAATCTCAGCCCAGAAGCCCAAAGGCATCATTAAGATTTGACAGCAGAAAGTGGTTCAGAGAGAGCTTCACTGCATTTTGCAGGCTTCCTCAAACTTAGAACCTCCAGATGTTTTGAGACTACAGTTCCCATCATCCCTGACCACTGGTCCTGTTAGCTAGGGATCATGGGAGTTGTAGGCCAAAAACATCTGGAGGGCCAAGTTTAAGGAAGCCTGGCATTTCGTCATCAACCAGATCTGGGACTTGGGCTTCAAAGGAAGCCCTGCTCTGAGAAGATGGATGGCACCAGCAGCAGTGAGGAGAAAGCATGCTGGGATTGCCCATCTCCTCCCTAACATTTTGGGCAATGGATGAGATGTGAGATGAGAGCTGAAGATAGAACAGTGGAGGCAGGAGTAATGTTTTGAAAGCACCACCCAATCCACCTTTCCAGTTTGGAAGTGATTGTTCCTCTAGTCTGTTGGATCTGCAGACTTTGCAATGATTGTTACAAACAAGTAAATGAACCTATGAACTCAGCAGGTATGCATGCTAAAGAGCCACAAACTCTTCCTCTTTTTAAAGAAAAAGATGGAAGGAGAGATGATGCCTCCTCTATTGAAATGTTTTTATGTCCACACCTGTCAGATCTGAAATGCTGCCTATATAAGTAAGTTGGAGGCAGAGAGTTCATGCTAAGGGATTACACAACACTATTTTGCTGTATGGGCAAGGTTGCATGGTATTTAAACTGATGTTTAAGAGAGGCATATGAGTCAAAGACGAGAAGTTTATTGAGCATTCAATCCTGTTTGCACAAAGTGTCTGGAGAAGATTTACAATGGACACCATTTATTGAGCATTCGTTTTGATTTGTTTGCAAGGTAATATGATGTCAAATAAAGCAATTGTTATCCCACACTTTCCAGGGTTCTTTTCTGTCACTGTCCTTAATGCAAGAAGTTAAATTCTTTTTGGCGTTGGAAGTGGGTTTGTTTCACAAAAACAGGGAAGTGGATGGTGCTATGGTCTAAATCACTGAGCCTCTTGAGCTTGCTGATTGTAAGGTTAGCAGTTCAAATCCCCACGACGGGGTGAGCTCCCGTTGCTCTGTCCCAGCTCCAGCCAACCTAGCAGTTAGAAAACATGACTGTGTGAGTAGATAAATAGGTACCGCTGTGGCGGGAAGGTAAATGGCATTTCTGTGCACTCTGACTTCCGTCACGGTGTTCCGTTGTGCCAGAAATGGTTTAGTCATGCTGGCCATATGACACGGAAAGCTGTCTGTGGACAAACGCCAGCTCGCTCGGCCTGAAAGTGCAGATGAATGCTGCACCCCATAGTCAAATTTGACTGGACTTAACCATCTGGAGGTCCTTTACCTTTACCTTTACTTACCTGTTTCACAGAAGCACCAAATCTGCTTTAATTGCACAATCAGATATTGCCTGTACATAATTGAATCCCATCCATAAAATAGCATTAGTTTGGAAGCACCCTCAAATTCAATATTCTACCTAGAGATCTTTGAAAACCTTCTGAGAATATTCAAAGGAAGCTTCACTTACCTGTTAGCCACCTGTGAATTTTCTCTCACCCACTGTTTTACATTATTACAATGATTTTCTTTAAAAAAGAAAAACACAAATGGAAAAAGATCCTTCCTCTACTTGCAAACATCCCTCCCAAGTGGAAACACAAATAATAGGGGTGGGAGGTCACCCTCTGGCTTGCCATGGAAGTGCTTTTGGGCTTTTCTAGTGTTCCAATGAATGTTCAGAAAAGCTTTAGCAGTTTTTGAAGCCATCCAAATAACAAGCATATCTGTAACAAGAGCCAAAGATGTCAGGATCATCAGATGCACAAAGGCATAAGGAAGGGACAGCAAAAATAGCTTTAAAGCAAACAACGACAGCTTCCCTATACACTTGTCTTTTGTGGAGGTAGGTGGGCTTTCTTTGTGATGTCACTTGCCCCTAGTTTGTTGTTTTGCTTTTGCTGCAAGGCTCTCATTCCATTTAGATGCATATATTGAAACACAGCCGATCTCTCTCCCCCGCCCCCCCCCCCCGTCTTGTAGAATACAGACAGACCCCTAGGAAATCTTATCAAAACTCCCTTAACTTTCCTTGAAATAATTCACTTAAGAAGGGCCCTCCAGCTTTACTTGAGCTTTCTAAACTTTGACATTTTGGTGGCTATTCTAATTCTAACAAAAAATGCCCAAGCTGTAGTCAACAAAACAAGTGTATCTATCCGGGCATGGTTTTGTGGTTTGATAGAGACAGATGCCATCAGTGCTATCTTGTATCTGAATTAGCACAGTAACGAGCTTTGGCATCCAAGACACAAGCAAAGGAAATAACCTCTATGATATGTGGTAGTGGAATTTGCCTTGTAATTGCTGTGGACCATGTTGACAGTGTGAAGTGGAGGCAGAAAAAAAGATGACCTATCCAAACTAGCTGGAAATAAACAAATTGCTACAGGAATGTTATTAGTCCCTAAATGGTCACGTGCTAACAAAGCAGAAATGGTATAGCCTGCACATGCAGCCCCTAGTATGTACCGTATGTATTTTTGTATGTGTGTGTATATGCGTGCGGGCATGCACACACACACAATTTCCCAGATTGGAATGGTGACCTATTGCAATTGGCCCCCAAAGAAAAATCCAACAGTGTCAGTTATTTGTCACAGTGCTCAAACATTTTCTCAACAGAGAGGTGACAGTGAGCATTGGCTGGGTAAGTGGACTTAGAAAGTAAAAGAGATGGGTTTCGCTATTCGCTCTGACGCTCTGTGTGACCTTGGGTAAGTCACTGACCGACTCTTGGCCTTGCCTTCTCTTACCTCACTGTGTGTATTCAGACTTTTGAGTTCCTAGGGTGGGGAAACTATTTCATGTTAGTGCAGTGATCAGAACCACAGAAGCTCTGAGTTTGCTAGGATTCTTTGAAAGAAGATTAATCCCTGATGGGTATGGACTGAGATTTCCCTGGTGTACAAAATCCATTTGTTCCTCCATACAGTAGTTCCACTAAAACTTGTACTATTTTCATCCCTCTTGTCCCAGTGTGGCAGGAATCAGGAGGAAGGGCTGCTCCATATCTTGTTACTAGCAATGGCCCAGTACTAGCACTTCCAAAAGCTATCCTTCTAGCACATGGATAGGCAAACTAAGGCCCGGGGGCCAAATCCAGCCCAATTGCCTTCTAAATCCGGCCCACGGATTGTCCAGAAATCAGCTTGTTTTTACATGAGTAGAATGTGTCCTTTTCTTTAAAATGCATCTCTGGGTTATTTGTGGGGCATAGGAATTTGTTCATCCCCCCCCCCGAAAAAATATAGTCTGGCCCCCCCCACAAGGTCTGAGGGACAGTGGACTGCCTCCCTACTGAAAAAGTTTGCTGACCCCTGTAATCTAGCAGTTGCTCTAGTCTGCCATTTGGCAGCTACATGTTGCTGGCTCACTGGGATGGAGCGAACTGCAGAGTCGTCACAGGACTCAGCTACATTAGTAAAGAAAAAACATTTAAAATGTGTTATAACACTGACACCAGATGGCACTGTGGAGTTCTGTCTTTCAGCATCGTGATTTCCCATTATGAGGTTTACAACGTGCTTTCCCTGAATTTTTTTTTTGATGTGTCTAGATCTAGCCCCTGTGTGGAAACAATACACATGGAGGGATTCTTATTCTTCTTTATTAAATTTATATACCACTCTTCATCTGACGATCACAGGGCAGTTTGTATTGCTGCAGAGCTGTCCCATTTGTTCATGATTCTCTCATTCATATGTATACACATACGTCTAGTACTCTTCTGTTGGGAGAACAACCTGCTCTCCTTAATAATTGTTAGTACCCATTGTGGTCAAGGCAATGTTGCTTTGCCATGTACATTTATGGAAGGTTCCTGGTCTAGCACCATGACTGCTGTACAGTTGTGATCTTGCTGTGCAGTTGTGATGTCACTACATATTTCATGCTCCTCAGCCCGATGAGTCTTGGGTGCCATGTAATGCATCTTTAAAGCTGGTCACATGAGATGGAAGAATGCTAAAATGTGTGGTCATGTTCTATGAAGCAAATTAGGTATGCAGTGATATGAACAAAACTAGGAAATGAAACATATTGTCAGAAGTAAGCATCTTTTAATACCAGCTTACCTGGCTGCAGTTTGAGATGTTGTCTTTTTAGCACCAGGCAAAGACTTTTCTCTCAGTCCTTTTTGGGGGGGAGGGTAATCTTTTAACATTTTAAAAGATTTCATTTAACTTGGTCCCTATTTAAATTGGATTTATTTTTATTTTTGCTTGTACAGGTGCAGTCTGTAGTTTTGATAATTGTACCAGGTTGTTTTTAATAAGAGCGGTAGACTCGTAATCTGGTGAACTGGGTTCACATCTCTGCTCCTCCACATGCAGCTGCTGGGTGACCTTGGGCCAGTCACACTTCTCTGAAGTCTCTCAGCCCCACTCACCTCACAGAGTGTCTGTTGTGGGGGAGGAAGGGAAAGGAGAATGTTAGCCGCTTTGAGACTCCTTCAGGTAGTGATAAAGCGGGATATCAAATCCAAACTCTTCTTGTTTCATTCATTAGCAGTTTGCATTGGTTGTGCTTTGCGTTTTAATATGTTTTTATTGTACATCACCTAGAAGCTTCCACATGAGGCAACAGGTGAACAGAAACATATCATTCAACCTCTTCTAGCAGGAAAAAGTAAATCTAACCATGGCACATTTTCAAATTCAGGTTATTTAAAGATCTTCAAATTAAATTGATCCATTAAATAACATTTTGGCTAAGCACTGATTTTAAAATTTGGCTTTAAACAGGAGCTGCCCTAGTAGCAATGGGATAGGCTCTGCACCAATCAAATGAACTGGAGTCATGGTTTTCCTCAGTGGTAAATACATGTGGTGATATCTTCCATGTGGAGCTTCTTTGGGATGTAGGTCTAGGAGTTTATAGCTCAGTGATTTCTTCTGTGACTGATACCACAAACACACATAACACCTGTTGAATTAAACATGAAAACAGGAAAAACATCCTGGTCCAGATTTCAGTATAGCTGATAGAATTTTCAGACCAGGATTTTGTACATTATTCAACCCAATTCCCACCTTTTTGTAAGTAACAGATTCAAGTTAGAGCAGTTGGCTGTGATGTATCCTTGTGGATGCTGGGCTCCCTGTGCTTCTCTCAGGACTTCCCTGAGGATTTTCAGGGGAGAACTATAATCCCCCCTAAACTCTATCCTACTCGTACAGAACTAGCCCAAATTACATGGAAAATTACTGCCTAGTTAATCTGCTTGGGACAGGTTCCAGCACATACATCATCTGCTTCTCCACCAAATTGATCTACTTAGGCTTCTGTCATAGTGTGGCTATTAGCTAAATATTAACCAGCTATGTCCGCAGAAACATGGACCAGAGGTCAGAGAATGACATCTCAGCAAGGTTCCTGGATGTAAGCCTGGTTTGTTTGAATTGATGCCAGTGGGCAGAGCTCTTCTGTAGGAGGTTAGAGATGGTGCTGGTCCTTCATTTTTGGTCCAGTGACTCAGTAGGAGGGTGTTGTCTCAATGATGAGTTGAGAGAATCACATTCTGACCCACCACTCAAAAGCCAACAGACACTCACATTGTCTAGATACACTTTTCTCTCCCACTGGTCTAGCAAAATGGGCTACAGAGGAAGATAGATAGATGATAGATGATAGATAGATATAGATAGATAGATAGATAGATAGATAGATAGATGATAGATAGATGATAGATGATAGATAGATAGATAGATAGATAGATAGATAGATAGATAGATATAGATAGATAGATAGATAGATAGATGATAGATTAAAAATGGATCCTTCTTAATGGGGAAATGATTGCTGCTTAAAACTTTCTCATATGGCTGCTCTGACTATCTGGAGAGCTGCTCATCTTTAGACTCAAGCCATGTGTTGAGCCAATCATTGGACAATTAGTACTGCTTGCATCGCCACACTTCTGCAGTCACAGGAAGGGATGTGTTAGCCGATCTCATTGTCATTTCTCCCCTCAAAACTTGTTGTCATGACCTTACAGTGCGTGGCTAATGAGATTGAGGCTACTTTCTTAGGAGGTGAATCACCAGTACCTTGGTGAAGGCCCTCCTAGCTAGAGGACACAAGTCTGCCACCATTATCTCACTCAGAGCTTGAGTTCCATGCCATACCTCTGTCTCCCCAGCCTCACAGAAAGCCACGGACATCAAAATAAGATCAAGGAAGCATCAAGTCAGGAAGTGTGGGGGGACCCATGAGGAATGAGCCAATCAGGAGAGAGCAGTGAGCCATTTCCTAGAAAGCCCTGTTTCATGTGTTCATCTTCACTGTTGCTGCTGTTCTCTGCTATACCCTTTTTCTTTCCCGCTGAAACGTTGTCAAGAAATCATAACAGATGGAAACGGATTTGATGTTTCCCCCTCCTTAATCCTGCTCAGCTGTCCTTTCCAATTTCTTGCAAAGTGCAGGTGCCAGCCACCAGCCACGCTTTGCTCCCAATTACAATCCTTGCTCTTTCTCTGACTTACTTCTGGAATCAAGTCACTTAATGATTATTAACATATTGCATAAAATTCCACCATGCTGCACAAAAATCCAAAGGTTGTGTCTCACCTTCAATTAATTTTAAGCTAAATGTATTCCCTCCCCCCTTAAATTGCAATGTTCCACATGTTTTTTATCCCATAATTGTATAATTAAGTTACCCAATGTATTTACATTGTTGGACGATAGGCCACCTTGCTCATGAGCTCTTTAGACGTTAATTTTTTTATTTGTACATTGGAACATTGTTAAAATAAAAAGTTCTGGAGTGAATTCAGTGTTGTTCTGAAAGAGCTAATCCTGGCTCTTTCTACTAGCTTTATGTTATGGGATCTCTTTGTTTAAACATCCAGAAAGACAGGCGTGCCTTTGTAGATCTTTGAAATCATGGTCTCCTTTTCTTTTTAAGGAGAGCCTCCCCCTCCCTTTGCAATTTCCTATCCAGGCCTCTCTGGGCTTATATAACTACCTCACTCAGTACCCATCCAGTCGACACTGTGCTAGGGAGGCAGAGCAAACTGGTCAATTTTATTATTGTTTCTCATCATGTGATAGATTATCTGAGGCAACATGTGATAGAGCTTGGTCCCCTAGAGGGAACAGGAGTGCAAAGATGACGTGCTGAGGAGCATTTTAGTAGGTTAAGGTTCTTCCAATACAATCCTCCCCTCAAACTCACACATAGCAGTCCATACTGAAGCAGAGCATTGGCCTATCACAATTCCATATTATCTATGGTGACTGGCAGTGGTCCTCTTAACAACCCATCACCCAGGCTGGCCTGGCTATCCCATCAATTGAATCCATGCCGGATCCAGGAGATTTAGAATGGAGCCCAGGCATTCAGTCTAACCCCCCCCCCCCCCAAAAAAAAAACCCTCATAAAATATTTTTAGTCTTTCTCTTCCCTAGGCAGTTCTGACTTGTGCTCATGAATGCGATCTGCTGCCTCCCAGGGGCGCTTGGTGTCATGTTGTCATCGCTGTGAAAAACATCCAAAATGAATGGCCTAGATAAATGCGGGGAAATTATTAATTAAGAGCTTTTATCAGGGTATAGATGGTAGTTGCACCAGATATTCTTGAGCTTCGATCTTCAGATCAAAGAGGGTGATTTTGGTGGAGCAAAAATATTTTGTGGTGTGGGGGTTTACTTTTACCATTTAAAATCTTGTTTGGCACCATTGGCTGTTCCTACATTGGCACCATTTCTTCTCTGGTTGCTTCTTCCTTCATTAGCTACTCAGGTAATTCTTGTCAGTAAAGGATCATACAGTGATTCGTATGATACCATCAGTGAAATGTTTAAAAGTATGGAATAGGATGTCCCTATTTTCTTTGGAGAAACATTGGAGAGTATGCTATGTTACCAATCAGGCCAGCATGGGTTTCTCAAAAATAAGTCATACCAGACAATTATTTTTTTGGGATGGAGTTGCAAACTTGGTGGATCTTCATAGTGTATCTTCATAGTGGAATCTTCATAGTGGAATCTTCATAGTGGATCTTCATAGTGGAAACGATGCCTTATGAGGAACAGCTAAGGGAGCTGGGCATGTTTAGCCTGGAGAAGAGGAGATTAAGGGGTGATATGATGGCCATGTTCAAATACATAAAAGGATGTCATATAGAGGAGGGAGAAAGGTTGTTTTCTGCTGCTCCAGAGAAGCGGGCACGGAGCAATGGATCCAAACTACAAGAAAGAAGATTCCACCTAAACATTAGGAAGAACTTCCTGACAGTAAGAGCTGTTTGACAGTGGAATTTGCTGCCAAGGAATGTGGTGGAGTCTCCTTCTTTGGAGGTCTTTAAGCAGAGGCTTGACAACCATATGTCAGGAGTGCTCTGATGGTGTTTCCTGCTTGGCAGGGGGTTGGACTCGATGGCCCTTGTGGTCTATTCCAACTCTATGATTCTATGATTCTATGATTTCAGTAAGGCTTTTGACGAAGTCTCCCATGATATTCTCTTTAGCTTTCAGGTGGAGCAAATGGCGATAGGGTTTTCTGTGGATTGCTCTTATTTCCAATTTAGATCTAAAGGCAGGGTTTTCCCTGGAAAGGAGCAGGGCAAAGCCCCTAGAAAGTGTGGGTCAAGCAGAAGATTCAGACCCATGCTTTCTAGGCATGGGACAAGAAGACATATGGATAAGCCCCAAGTTGGGGTCAAGCAAAATGACCTTTCTCCAACTGCTCCACTCCACTGATGGCCTTTCACTTATCTTACCAGAATGGGGGAAAACCTGAAGAATTTGAATTGAGAAGAGAGGAAACTGGAATGTATCTGGGTGCTACTGTTGATCCGTATTTTCCTCTGGCTCTACCACAGTTATGTTTTGACCTGTCAGTGTACATCCTTGAACCATTTCCCTGCTGAACTGTAAGCTTGGATATTTTGTCAAAGGTTTTAGAAGGGTCTTCCTAGATACTTTATAGTGCAATAATTGCACAATTGTGTATCCTGAGAGAGAGAGAGAGAGAGAACGAGAGAATGTCTATAGATGTGTTTACAGAATCAGAATGTTATGAACTCATTGTTTGAACTCATTAACCTAATGAGTTTCTGTTGTTCCAGTACTGGGCAAATAGATGCCAAGGTAATCTCTACAATTTTTAACAGGTTTCATCCAGGATGTAAGGTTACCTTTCTCCTTGTTAGCCATGCATGTGACGTACCGTATCTGTAGGGAGGCTTGGTGATGTACTACTCAGATAAAGTGAAACCCTTTCAGGCTGGTTTGTAGCATTTTGCCTCCGGCTTCTGTGAAGCTAATTGATTGAGAACTTCCAGGAATGAATGAGGGGAAAACACACTGTGTGTTCCCTGTACAAGGATCATTCCTTTTTTTATGCACCATTACCATTGCAAACTGTGTTATGAAGTACAAAATATGGTTATTATTATACACACACCCTCACTGCATGGCATTTGGTCACATTTTCAATGTTGCAAATTGTGCTCAAGAGCAAATCCAATCTATGCCTAGCTTGTGCACCAGTGACAACAGCTCCTTCTTCTGCAAGGCAACTGGGCAAACCTCTCTACTGCTAGTCCCTATTTCTTCAGATTATGACATCTTATCGTGCCCCACTGCCATCTTTTTGTATGTGTGACATACTTCATCATGCATGACCAAAGTAACCACTAGTAAATGCTTTAGGAAACATGTCACTTGTAACACAGCTTATGGAACTGTTTTTCTAAACAATATAATAAAAAAAAACAAATATTATATGGTCATCGAGCCGGTAAGAATTGCTTTTCTGTGGAATAATACTGGAAATGGGCTTCAAACATGCACTTGTATGTATTGTTGGAAGCATCATATTTAACAAGACTTGCAGATTTTGATGTAATAGGCCCATCTCAAGCCACCTAACTATGTTTTGTGAGTACATTCAAGGACTAAGTTTTAGTCACCTAATTATTTTATGTCTGTCTAACACTGTATCAAACTAAACACACTGGTTCTGCTGTTATCCAAAATGGTTGACTGGATAATGGGCATATTCAAGCATACACTTTTGAATCAACAGCTGTAGCTCTACCAATCCCAGCATACAGGAGATACAATCCTACTTTGTGCTAGCTTCTAATGTTCAGTGACACAGATGGACAACTGTGACCCACTAGATATTGCTGAACTCCAATTCCCATCATCCCTAACGATGCTGGCTGGTACTGATGGGGGTTGGAGTTCGACAACATCTGGATCCAGTTTCTCTACCCTTGTTCTTAGAGCATACAAGTTTTAAAATGAATGATCAAGGACATTTCAACATCTACAGCAAATTCTGAAATGTAGACGTAGCCTTCACAACATTGGTACCCTTTCTGATGTCCTCTCATGACCTACCTAAAATAGAACAGGTAACATTCTGAATGATACAGGATTCTCCCCACCTTCTGTTCTTTGCTTTGAAGAGAGGTGACAATACAGACATCTGAAAGACTGTGGTTGGCATCTGAGTGATGGAACTAATCAAGTGGTTTACTCTTTGGAGATACGGTTTGAAACACGACATGACAGTGACACATCAATTACATTCACTTTCTATTGGGAAAGGAGAGAATGAAATCATTATCTTTCTGCTCATTTGACAACTAAAGTGATTTCCAATAATGCTCAGCAGAAAACACTTGTCTCTCTAATACTGCACACCTGAGTCTCAGTCAGTCAGTCATGCTACACAGGAAAAGATCGTGTTATTCAGAAATGGGGAGAGAAAGATCTTTATAGACTTAAATGATTTATTTGAAAGTGGTTCACCTATATCAGCTGAACAAATAATGAGAAAAGTTGGAATGCAAAGTGTAAATTGGCTTTCTGTTCTTCAAATAGTGTATTTTATATCAAATTCTGAAGTTAAAGCACATGCTGCAAGACCTTTAACATCATTTGAAAAACTGATTTTGCATACAAATGAAAATACCCTATACTCTATCAAATAATTAATGAGTTAACAATTGGAGGATGTAATTCCGTGAAACAGTAAAAGGAATCTGATCTAGGGATAGAGATTGAGGAAGTAATTGGAATAATTTGTGTGTTAAAAAACTACCAAAACTCTTATCCAAAAAAATACATTTAAATTATTACACCGATGGCATTTGACACCATTACGGTGTAGCTATATTAATAAAACAATCCCAACTTTGTGCTGGAGAGGCTACAATAGTTTAGGTACAACACATCCCATGTGGTGGACGTCAGCTGCTTCACACAGCTTAATGGAATTAGTTTCCCATTTCCTATGCTTCATTTATCTGCCTAATTATGGTACTTAATACTCTCCTATTTGGGCTCTCTGTGTGCTAGCCCCATATTTTTAAATTAGGCACCAGTCATTTTTTGAAACTTTGCTGTCAGCCCTCACACATGGGTCTCTAGAGGATTAAATATAATTCCTATATCCTCTTACCAATTCCCATCAGAAGGGACTCCTGGAAAGAGCCCTCATGTCTTACCTCACAAGCCCACATCAACACCTTGATGTGAAGGAGGGCAAAGTAGGGAAAGCACAGGACCATGGGACGATCCCCTGTGAAGCAGAAATTGCTATATCAGCTTCTAGACAGAAGTTGCTGCTTGCCAAAGGTGAGGACCCAAAGTACAGAGTTTGCAGCAGACCGACAAGGTGACTGCCTGATCATACATACCAGGTGCCATTCCAAATGGCCAATGTCTGGAAAAACAAGACAAAAATCTGCTGCAGTTCCTAGAAACTGTAGCAACAAAGTGCACTGTACTGGTTGTTGTCAGTACTTGCCTCGTCGCCAGCCTTTTAGAATTCTCTGAAAGTGTCAACAAACATCTAGATAGGGATGAGATACATCCCCTGGACTTCAGGAAAGCTTTAGGCAAAGTCCCATGACTAGTCCTCCTGAATAAACTCAGTGGCGCTGCCAGGTTTGGTGAAGGGGTGTCCGGGAAGCATCCACACAACTCCACCACTTTCTTTCCCTCTCCTCATGTTGTCCTGGTACCAAGCAGTGAGAGAATGGGTTCCTTTCTCATTAATCTGAAAGAGAAGGGAGGCAGTTCTCACCCCCTTTAAAAAACTTGCCCTGGCATGGAACAGGAGGAAAATTAAATTAATTCTGCTCACCCCCGTAGCAAATAGGGAGAAGGAGAATGGGTCCCTTTTCCTTTTACTCATCGGAAAGATAGAGGGATCCATTCTCTTCTCCACCTGCCAGGGAAGGGGCTCCTCCCTTTCCGAAACCTTTCTTCAAAAATTCTCGCAGAGATGGTTGCTGCCTCCAGTGCACCCAACCACCTCTATGACAAATTTGGAGCAAAGGTTAGGAAAAGGGAGAGAGGTCCTTCCCCATCTCGCCTGCTTGCTTGGTTGTCCCCTCCCCTCTCTATCTCCCCACCTCCTCTCCCCTCCCCCTCTTGACCAGGTAGTCCCCAGTTTTTAAAGATAACGTTTTTGCAGTGAGCGTGCAGCTGCTGGAACAAAGCAACAGACAGCTGTACGTGCCCCGTTCCATTTCAGAGTGCCTCTGGACCCACATGGATCCAGAGGCACTCTGAGGAATTAAAGATGGTAGGCACAACTGTTTAGAACTAAATCTTTCTAATGACTTACTTTAGAAAAAATAGGTGAGGTGATTGCCATTTGTTGTAGCACCATCGTTGGGGGAACTCCAGGGGCTATGGGGTCCCAGACCTATGCCTGGTAGTTCATCCGTAGCGATGCTGCTGCCTAAACTTATAAGTCATAAGAAGATTAAAAAAGCCCTACTGGGCCAGGCCAATGGTCCATCGAGTCCAGCATCCTCTTCTTACAGCAGCCAACCAGATGCCTGTGGGAATCTCGCAAGCAGGACCTGAGCACCACAGCATTCTACCCACCTGTGATTCACAGCAACTGGTATTCAGAGGCATGCTGAACCCCAGTCATGACCTAAGATGGGTCCTTTTACAGTAGCAGTGGGGAATCTCCAGCCTAGGTTAGGTTGGACTGTTTCAGCCAAACCACATGGGTGTGTCCTCTACATATATGATATCACATGTGCAGGAGTTAAAGAAGGCAGGTCTTAGTTAATGGGGTTTGCAGGCACCATCGATCAGCTGGTGCTGCAAAGCCCTGTGCATCTGTTTCTGCAGTCACCGATGATCAGCTGTACAACATGTAGATTAGTAACTGGTTGAATAATAGGAAGCAGATGCCAGGATTGAATGGACAGTTCTCACAATGGAAGCACGTCAGTAGTGGTCTCCTGAAGGGATCTGTATTGTTGTGATCAGTGCTATTTTAAATATTCAGAAATTAAATGCAACCTGGTCTCAATAATGCACTTCCCAGGAAGGACCCCAGTACTTCCTTTGCTGCACTGCAAGTTTGGCTCTTTACATAACTGGCAATAAATATGAGGTAAAGTAATGGTGTGTCCCCCACCCCAAGTGAGGTGTCAAGTTAGCGTGCTCCTCCTGTTGTGTGTGAAATGTCACCCCCATACTTTGTCTGAGCTCAGCTTTTAGTCACTGGGGACATAAGCATCACCCATTCATTATTCTGAAGTTCTTTCAGGCACAGCCATTGATGTTATGTTGTCACTTTTGGTGTGGTTTATAATAAATGTACCTGGTTTGTCAGGCTTCAGAAGGGACGTGTTTTATTTGTTGAATGCCTGATGAAGAGCCTTTTGAAATTCTGCTGCTGCCTTAAAGAGAATCAAAGCCAATAGTATCCTTTCCGATTGTCATTTGACATGCTAGAGTATCCTGTAATACATGACACCGTTCATAATTAGGGAACTCCTCTATTCATGGCGGCTCTAGCTGTGGTCTCCAAACAGTTAATGTCTCTCTAGCACCTTTGGTTTACTTAAAACTGGGTCTTGCACAACCGATCACAAGCGAGGTCTGTGACTCGGCTGTTAAACTTGCAGCCTACCTTGAACTTGTGAAAAGCTTGGATGAGGCTGATAATCTAGGTATTCTGGATAGTGCCAGTTTGATTGCTGCCACATTGTGCAGTTATTAGGAATTAACAGTTAGTGCACATATTTTGCCAAAGACACACAGTACAAGAGCAGGGGTAACACGAGACAGAGCTAGGGCAGAGGAGCACAGGGACAGATCTTATGACTGCAAGTTACTGAATATTTAACACCTTAAGTCTGGGTGGTATTGAGGAGGAGCCGCCTGTTGCTCCATAGTTATACATTTTTTTTTCTTTTTTAAAGTAAGTATTTCTTTTGCAGTAGCGATGCAGCTCCAAAGGAAGAAAGCAGAACATCCCTGCCAAAACTGCAGCACACTCTTTTGAGCACAGAATGGCTTTTTGGAGAATTTACAAAAAACACATTTATTTGAAGCAAGTCTCATTGATTTCAGTGGGGCACAGTTTCAAATATACAGGAAGGACTGAGCTGCATATCTTGTGTTAAGCTAGCCAAATGCAAATCTAAAATATGGTTTTACATTTAAAAAAAACAAAAACATTTTGTTAGATTTGAGCCGCCTCCTGTTATTTTAAGAATATTTCCTCTAGTAAAAGTAAACAATGTGAACTATGTTCTGTTATGCCAGGTAGTCTTGTGAATCTAAGAACATAAGCAGATCCATAAGCTGGACCAGGCCAATGGCCCATCTAGTCCAACATCCTGTTCTCACTGTGGCCAACCAGGTGCTTATGGAAAACCTGCAAGCAGGATCTGAGCACAATAGCACTTTACCCTCCTATGGTTTCCAGCAAGTAGCATTCAGAAGCATTTCTTTCTCTGACGGCTACTACCTCGTTCTATGCTATGCCATGATAATGCATTTTTGTGGGGCGGGGGAGAATATGCCTCTTCCTTCTATTGTGAATATAGCAAAGTGGCTGACAGATCTTAGGGAATTACTAGTTCACACTAAGGAACCATGAGTATGAATCTCTAATAAAGTGTAATATAGTGGTTATTGTTCATGCAGGCCATATCCAGGTTCTCTTAGTTTTAACTGATTTTCTAGATCCATTTCAACTGGTGTTTAGGCCTAGTTTTGGCATGATCACCCTGTATGATAACCTCTGTCAGAAGAGATACAGGGAGGATCAATCTCCCAGCTGCTGCCTAAGTTGGGATGTGTGTGTCACCTCACTGCAGAGGTTCCAGTCCTACTTGAATGCTCGTTTTCAGAGGTCGGTGCATAGGGAATGTGTTTTGGTCCCATGTATGCCTGAAGGAGCATCGCCACCCCCATCGTTCTGCCCGGACACTGAGGTCCAGCGCTGAGGGCCTTCTGGTGGTTCCCTCATTGCGAGAAGTGAGGTTACAGGGAACCAGACAGAGGGCCTTCTCGGTAGTGGTGCTGCCCTGTGGAACACCCTCCAATCAGATGTCAAAGAAATAAACAACTCTCAGACTTTAAGAAGACATCTGAAGGCAGCCCTGAATCATTGTATTTTAATATTCTTCTGGAAGCCGCCCAGATAGATGGTAATAATAATAATAATAATAATAATAATAATAATAATAATAAATCCTTCTGTGTGAGGTTCCATAGAATTCAGTTTTATCCTCTAAACTGCTCTACATGAAACTGGAGTATGTTGTCACCAGTATGCTGATGACACACAGCTCTGCTTCTCCTTTGCATCTGTAGGTGCAACAGTGGATGCGCTGGATCAGTGCCTTGTCTTCATAGTGGACTGGATGAGAGCCAGTTAACTGAAGCTTAATCTGAACATGACTGAGGCACTGTTTAGTGGGTGGTTCCCTAGACCAGATGTGGCCTGCTCTGGATGGAGTTGCACTCCTTTTGAATAGCTTAGGGATACTTCTGAACCCATAAGTGTTGCTTGGGGCTCAAGTGGCCTCAGTGGTATGGAGTGCCTTCCATCAGCTTCAGCTGGTGCCCAGCTAAATTCTGTTGCCTATGCTCTGGTATTACTGCAATGTGTTATAGGTGGGGCTGCCTTTGAAGACAGTTTGTAAATGTCAGGTTTCGGCAGCCCAAACACCAATTCTGGCTCAACTACACTGGCAGCCAATTAGTCTCCGGGCTCTGTTCAGTGGTGGTTTATACCTATAAAGCTAACTTCCATATCTGAAAATTTAGCCATGCTGGCAGGGGCTGATGGGAACTTGAGTTCAACAATGTCTAGAGGTCCACAGGTTCCCCAACCCTGATTTAAAAGATTTCTTCAGCAAAGCTTCTATGCAGGTTTTTTTTTTGGGGGGGGTGCTGTTTTTTTTAAGAAGTAGAAACATTTGTTTTAAAAATCATTACTTCCCCCCCAAAAAAGTAGCAATACTCGCTCATCGAAAAATTTAATCCCACCAAATAATGAGGCATGAATTTAAAATCAATTGAATGTAAGACAGCCTGCAATATCTCGAGGACTAGGGTGATTTCCAGTTGTAGATTCAGCACTAAATGCAATGAAAAAGCACCATGTGAAAGAGCCACAAGGCATTCTGTTTATCTGAATGCCTCAGAGACACCTCAGATGTTTAGCTAACCCACCAATTGATAAATGGCAGTACATTACTCATTAACTACTTAAGTTTCATGGTCACACTGGGATCTTGACTTTAGATGACAACGATTTTCTGATTAAGGTTCGTTGAAAACCTGGGCTTACCCCATGATATATTGTGTACAATACAAACATCGGTATTTGTATGGGTGACGTGGTAGCTCAATGTAAAAGATTAGTTATATAAGACTATTGTTGCATATAATTTCACCATGTTCACCTGCACAGCTACACTTTACGACATAGGTTGCCCTCATATGGAATTAAAATTAAAGTCAAGTTTTAACTACATTTCAAAAAAAGTTAGAATTATAAATGCACTGTGTTGCCAATGCTGAAAGTTATCACAGTGATCAAATTTGATCAAACCACAAACTATGTTTGCTGGGAATGTGCCTCCTGCTGTTTTGGCTACACTGCAGATTGCTGCATACCAACCACTCATTTGCATTTTTCTTTACAATGAATCGGTAGATTTATCTAGCTTTTTAGACTCTCTACGCATTCCTCTCATGTGTACAGTAAATGTGTTAAGGAGAAGCAGGGCAGTGCCTGCTGAACCAAGTCCCAGTGCTGCTGTACCCCGCAGGCTCCAATCTCATGCTACCTAGAAAGTTATGAAAGGGGTGCACATACAACTGCACATCAACAGGCTCTTCGTGGCCAACCAGAAGCCTTTTGGAAACCCACATGCCAGTCCTGAGCACCAAAGCACTCTGCCTTCTTGTGGTTTCCAGACACTGGTGTTCAGAGGCATAATGCAGAGACACTATGGCTAGTAGTTGAATTTCTCAAATCTTCTTTGAATTTGTCTAATCATCCAAGATGGTGGTCATCATTGCCACTCTTTTACTTGTCCTGAATCCTCCTGTTCTCAGCTTCATTAGATGTCCATGAGTTCTAGTGTCATGGGAGAGGGCTATCCACTTTCTCCATGCCACACATTATAGTTTTATACACTTCCATCATGTCACCCCTTGCCTATCTTTCCTCTAAGCTGAAAACTCCCCCAAACTAACAAATTGTATGAGAGTTGCTCCATTCCCATGATCATCCTTACTGCCCTTGTCTGAACCTTTCCCATCTCTACAATTTCCTTTTTTGAGGTTTGGCGACTAAAATGATACACAGTATTCCAAATGCAGGTCATAGTATTCCAATGATACACAGTATTCCAAATGCAGGTCATACCATAGATTTGTATAATGGTATCTCTGGTATAAATGATGTATACTGTAAATGCATAAGCTCTGTATAAATGGTAGCTCTTTGCTGGGGAAACTACAGTTCATTAAATATGCTTTAAATGTATAGTGTGGATCACATAAGAGCATGAAAGTTAAGTGTATGTAACCATGCATTAGCATGTGGTATTTGCATATATGGGACGCGGGTGGCGCTGTGGGTTAAAGCCTCAGTGCCTAGGGCTTGCCGATCGAAAGGTCGGCGGTTCGAATCCCCGCGGCGCGGTGCGCTCCCGCTGTTCGGTCCCAGCGCCTGCCAACCTAGCAGTTCGAAAGCACCCCTGGGTGCAAGTAGATAAATAGGGACCGCTTATTAGCGGGAAGGTAAGCGGCGTTTCCGTGTGCGGCTCTGGCTCGCCAGAGCAGCGATGTCACGCTGGCCACGTGACCCGGAAGTGTCTTCGGACAGCGCTGGCCCTTGGCCTCTTGAGTGAGATGGGCGCACAACCCTAGAGTCTGTCAAGACTGGCCCGTATGGGCAGGGGTACCTTTACCTTTACCTATTTGCATATAACATCCTATATGGGCTACTCTCAGCAAAACTGGACATATAGAAAGCAATATCCAGAAAAACAAAGGCACAAGGCTGGGGTTTTTTTTAACTCAACATAATAACATAAAAACTCTTGTTTCTCTAATGCTGCAAAGACATTTAGAGTTTGAAACAATAAAAAAGCAAAATAATTCCAGGTGGACTTTAAAATATTTACAGTGTCTTTTGAATCAAATGCCTCTTATTCAAGAGTAGCTTTTTAAAACAGCCAGCTTTCCTGCTTTTTCCTGGCTCCAAACAGGCTATTCTCTAGACTATGCCACCTACACTAACCACACTCCTTCTGTGGTAAGCTATTCGGACTGGCAGGGATCTGCACTTTTCTTCTGTGGCTTATGCAAGTGATGTATTTAACTAGCACACCTGACATCCAAGAACATCCGGAAGAACCCACAGAGTTTGTAAACTGTGAATATGATTCAGACAAACCTAAGCATTTTCCGGTCCCACTGACCAACTGGAGATTTAAAGCAGTCTTGCTGAAATCAACTGGACTTAAAAGTGCTTGTATTTTTAACATGTAACTTTATTATGCATATTTCTTGCAAGCCATATGTATGGGGTGTTAGGGGAGGGGTAGCACCTTTGGTGGGGGACACGTTGTGCTCCTTCTGAGATAGTTTGTCCATCTTTTCTCCCCACCCTGCACTCAGTTCTCACCTGTGGCTCCTAGAAGCTGTCAGCATGCAACAGCAGCCACACCCCGAGAACAGCTGGATAGCCAACGGCTTTCAAACCCTCAGTGAGTTAGGGACTTCCCTCGCATGCAACAACAGGCACCAGTGGATTTAGCATACAATTGTAATAGTGGATAGCAATGGTCAGGAAGGTGGTTTCTGCAAATGTGAGGGGCAGATGGGGCTCGTCAACCTGAGAAGGTAGCCAGCCCATCCAGGAGAAGGAAACTCTGGTCCTAAACCTCCACTGCCTTGCGTCTATACTCATCCAGGAGACACGTCGGGAGTAAACGTCAAGGACAAAATCAGTACCTGCTGCCTTGAGAGACATCTTTGGCAAAAGAAGAGACTAAGGACTAAACCCTACACAAATCCCTAATACAGTTAGATGCCGTTTTGTACGACTCTTTCTGGCAACTCCTGGAGCCAAAAGTATTGCTCAGCAAGGGCAGCCAGGACCTCCATACACACTGCTCAGGCCTGCATCTCGGAGAGCTCACTTCAGTGGTGTTAACACAGCAAAAACAACACATGAGGCAGCAGTTATGAGTGACTGGTCTCTGCAGTCACAGCAGATGCTGTGATTCTGCAGCCGTTTGACTTCATCCCTGAAGACACACACTGTTGTTTCTCAAGACAGACAGATGCCAACAATAACAATATATATTTGGAGACATTTTGTGTCCATTTGTTTTTAACTTTTGATTTTATCAGTATTTTAATGAATATTTTATATTGTTTTATGTAAGCGGCTTAGGTTTCTGGTCAAGTAAGCAGCATATAAATGATGTTTAAAAAACACCCCAAACCAACTTTGGCTGAATCACACATTATATTTTTAGCTTGTGCCAGCATTGTATATACTAAATAGGAAGACAATATGGGGTTTGCATTTCTTTGTATGAATTACTTATGCATGTGGACATTGAAAATGCTTTCTTTGACCTGACTGATATAAGGTGTGTGAGAGAGAAACTCTCTGGTTCTGATATCTTAAATGCACCTCATTAGGTGTGTTTATACTGTTCAGATTATGTCTTAATTGCCATCCATGAGAATAGTATTGAATCCAGAGGAAGCAAATGCCCTTGCAATCTTGCCATCAGAGGGTTGCAATCCTATGTACACAGTGTCCTGGGATTTCAAAGTAAATACGACTACCCTGTTACACAAGTCTATTTATGCAAATCCTTGTTGGCTGGCCTTAGCATGTTTTCTCAACGGCTCTCCTAGATTCAATGGACTTGCATCCCCATTGGGTCCCTTGGATGCACAAAGGCCCTAACCACACACTAGCACATGGCCACCCCAAAGAATCTTGGGAACTGTAGTTTTTTAAGCATGCTGGGACCTATATGTCTGTGTTCCCAGGCCTCTTTGGGGAAGCCATGTAAATGCAGGATAACAGTTGTGCTTTAGATCGCATAAAGCCCCCCCGTGAAGCGCTGCGTTCAGGGATCTGATGTCCAGGTGGTCTGACTGCCAAGGTTGGTGCTTCTAAGATGATTAGAAGACCCAAAATAGGCCAAGGGCATTTAATCTACACTTTTCTTTTTGTCGGGCTTAATGAGCTGCGCCCCTTTAGACTTCGGGGGGTGGTGGTTAGGGTGTCTACACAGCGATTTATTTACACACATAGTATCAGGATTAAAAACGCAGCATTTCGCCACACCGAGGATGAGCTCATTCTCGGAGTTTAAGAGATTCACTCGGAGGTAAACCCCACGCTTTTCAAAGACGCTTCGTGGCGCTGCGATCCTTGACGCGCTCATCTAAAAAATTATGTGTAAGGTTTAGATTGGACTGGGTATAGCGGCCTTTAAAAAATAAGAGAGGACTGGAAAAGTTGAATCTGTGTGGGTTATGCTCGATATAAAACTACGTGCTCCAAGGAAACCTTTGCAACTCGCCCTAGACTGGGCTGAGAACTTCAAACTTTGGTGCTAAACACTCTTCCCTGGATCTGCGTCGAGACGGACCTTTCGGCCAAGAAACCTGTCTCGCAGCGAAGCGCCACCGCCTGCTCCCCAGTGATGGTCCGGAGTGAAAGCCTTCAGGATCGCAGCCGACTTTGGCGAAGTTCTGGCGCCTCCGCGCTCGGCCGAGAGAGGCACGCGGCCCGGCGGGGAAGGAAGCGAGGAGCGCCGTGGCGCGCTGCCCGCCCCTCCCGCCTCGTGCGCCTGTGCCCGGCTCCCTCGGGCGCGCAGGCTCCGGTGGCCCCCCTCGCTCTCTCCCGCCCTCGCCTGTGCCCCGTCCGGGGTGGACGCGGGAGGGGGGCAGCGTGACGCTTCTCCGAAAGCCGCGGAGATTGGAGGCCTCCGTGGGGGCGGTCCTGGTGCCTTTAATCTTCCCCTCCATTGGGGATTATTGAAGACTGTAATCTGCCAGCCGTAGGGACGGACGCGCCGGAGCGACAGCCGCGGGATTGCCGAGCGAGCGCTGCAAACCGACAAGTTTGGCCGGCGCGGGACACGACCCGGACTGCAGGACCGGCACGTAAGTCTCACGGAGCGGATCGGGAGGGACGGGGTGGATCTACAAGCCACGGGTGCCTCACCTTTCTCCCGTTGCTATTTATAAAAGCCGCTATTCGGTGCACCCGGGGGTCGGGTCGGGTGGGCCAGCGCCTCGGCGGTGCGTTTCCAAAGGAACGCTCCAACTTTACGCAGCGGCGCTTTGCGAGCTTCCTCGCCGCTAGTCCCCGGCGGCCCCCGCCAGACCTTCGAGATGTCTTTAAATAGGGTTTCATCTTCGCTTTATTTTACTACAACGGCTAATACTTGCGTGGGTTGGGCTTACCGTGTCTTTGACGTACTCGCAGGAGTTCAGCGACGGAAGGAATCTTTCTGGACCGGACTGCTGGCAGGTATATCGTTGCAACGAGGAGCAAATCTTGCCATCAGCTCGCTCCTTCCCTCCGCCTCGGTTCAGAATAGGGGTTATAGTCTGTGGGGAGCGGATGTCTGGAAGAGCCCCCGCTGGGTCTTCTCTGGTCTCCTTTGGTGACCTTCTGTTGCTCATTGCCGTGCCAAATAGTTATTTTTATTTCTCTGGGTCTTAAAAAAAATGTTTTAGGTATTCAAAAACTGCCTTTCATATGGTATCCCAAGGCGGTGCACAATGGAAAAAAAGTACACTTTCTCTCTACCAAAACTTTTTCTAGTATTACTTTCAGCTTTTCCACCATCTTTTCTCAGCATCACAGACCTGGGCTAAGAAACACCTAACTTTTCTGAGAAAAAGCGACAGTTGTAACTAGCCTCAAACTTAGTTAATAATACAGTTAATATATTTCTGTGGTGTCTAATATATTTTTGAGGTGTTAGATTACAGTAGAAAATGAAGATGGAAAGAGCCATGCTTGTTTCATCTCTAGCATATGAGATTTGACAACCTGGTACTATGACAATGGAAAGGTCCCGAGATCAGAGAGTAACGGTACTTTGTTCTTTGCATCATCTTGAGACAATTCTGCACCCACACCATTCCTCACACAGGGCATGATCGCATCCATCTGCAGCCCAAATCATCAGTGCATCTCTGTTGTGCAGCTTGACCCACAGGCACCATCTGTTTGCACCAGTCCCCCTGTCATCTCCAGGTGGTATAATGCCCTAGGAAGAGAAAAATATCTCAGGGTTCTCAGTTATAAACATGACTACTTAGGCCGCAAACTTTCCAAATTTGTGTTTTCTCTAAGAAATAGAAAACACTCTTGTCCTCTGGGCTCAGAAAGCAGAATGGCCAGTGATGGTTTTGAGGATATTTTCGTGGGTTTTGCCTCTGGTGCCTCTGTAGGAGCAATGGTGGGGGCTTCTCTGCAGTCAGAGGAGGATTGCCATTTTACCTTTTCTGGTAGTACAGTTTTTAGAAGGCTGAAGGGGGAGGCCATAATTTGGCTAAAACTGAAAGGAGTCAGGAGAGAGAATTTCATTAAGGGCCCCCCTACCTCTCTTCCCATTTCATACTGAAGTGACAAGAATTGGACTAGGTTACCTCTGGAGGTTCCTTCCAGGTGTAGCTAAGAGACAGTGCTGGGATATTTTCAGCAACTCTCGCCAGACTGCCTTTGTCTCAGTATCAGAATAATGGTATCAGTCTGCATTACAGGACTGTTGTACGCAGGGCTTTTTTTCCAGCCAGAACTTGGCACGTCTCAGGTGGGCGCCAATGCCATTATAAGAGAACAAGGGAGAAGAATAGCACTGGTTGTAGGGATTACTGAGGTAATGTATGTGGAGCCTTCAGATATTTGGAATACATTATAAGAATGTTGTGTTTATTCTGTAACTGTATTTGGAGAGAAAATATTAAATTCCAACTATTTTGCATATGGAAGGTTTATGATGTATGTTTTATATGCACACACATTTTCCCTCTCATAAAGCCCACTGTAATTTGAATTGTCCCAAGTGGAACAGGACATGCTGATCTCATTACTAAGACTATTTTATTCATATTTGAACATAATTCACTGCTAATGGCAACATCTTGGAAATGCTAAGTATTCAAAGTGGCTGGATTATCCAGGAGGATAAGAACTTGTCTGATGTTTGCTGTGTCCTGTGCATAAAGAAAACCCTCCACTTTTTCCAGCTTTAATTTTTAATTGGGCCGGGGAGTGACATATGTTTCCTAGCTCTGGAAACTGTTGCAGCCTAGATCAAATATCAGGACCTTCTGGTATAGACTTGAGCTGGACCGAGCCATGTGGAACTAGGGTAGTTTGGCATTCCACAGCCCTACGGAGCTTGTGTTTTGTTTGGGAGTATGAAAAGTCTCCGGTTTCAGCTCCTTGTCGTTTGTGGCACAGTTTTACCACTGGCCTGTGAGGCCAGAGCTCTCACTTATGGCTGTAGGCTGTTTGCCGTGCTGTCTGTTTCTAGGAAAGGAGAAGCAGGAGAGCAGTCTGAGTAGAGAGGCTGGCTTTGGTAAGCAGTGGGACATGCCTATAGGAGAGTATTTATAGAGCTTGGCCTATTAGTGCGTTTTTGTGAATGCAGCAAGCACATTGCATTCTCTGGTGGGCTCCTCACTCCCACTCCCCGCTCATTTCTTCACCCGTGCACCCAGAATAAAGGCGTATCTAGATCTCTGTGTGCAGAGTCAACAATTAACCGCTCTGTGTGGTCAGGGAGGGCAGAGAAGGACCACTAAATTTACATCTGCAACAGCGTCACCTCCCAAAGTGACACACGTGGTAGAAAGCAGGCTGTCTTTTCTATCGCATTCTGAATGGCTATAAACTTTGCTTTTCAAATTCAAATCTGCCATTCTCTCAGCTTTGAGTACACGTCAAAATTGTGGGCTGAGGCTTTGATTTGGAACAAAACTGTGTTTTTAGCAAGTGAGCTGTTGCAAAGCTATGCTTCAAGCAGCTTTATACTATACAGTGGTACCTTGGGTTACATACGCTTCAGATTACAGACTCCGCTAACCCAGAAATAGTACCTCTGGTTAAGAACTTTGCTTCAGGATGAGAACAGAAATCGTGTGGCGGCAGCAGGAGGCCCCATTAGCTAAAGTGGTGCTTCAGGTTAAGAACAGTTTCAGGTTAAGAATGGACCTCCGGAATGAATTAAGTACGTAAGCAGAGGGACCACTGTACATACGTGTGTGTGTGTGTGTGTGTGTGTGTAGGTTTTCAAGAGGCTTGGGGCAGCTTCTCCTTCTCTTCTGAACCTGGCATACATGTGCCGTTTGCTTTGCTATTTCTTGGTGCAGAGACTGGGACAGCTAAATTATATGCATAGCTGTCAAATTTCAGATTTGAAAATAAGGGATCAGCAGCCTCGAAAGTAAGGGATCAGCAGCCTCACCTGTCCTGGGGACAATCTACGGGATATCTAACAATCCGGGATAGCAGTGGGAAGCAGCGGGAAACAGTGCTGGAATAAGGGAATTTCCCCCCAAAAAAGGGTTAGTGTGGGGTTGTCACTTCGTTACTTTCAGGTTCCCTTGTGCCATTGACAAATGAACAGTTGGCAGAAATTCTGGTACAGGGGTGAAGTGATAGGGATTCAACTAACCTGTTGAATTTCTGCCTTTCATCCACTTGTTCTGTGTGCACACTATATGTTTAAAGCATATTTACAGCACAAAGAATCTTGGGAGCTAGTTCACCACTTGCAGAGCTGCAATTCCCAGCATGCTTCACAAATGACAGTCACGTGCCTTAATGTGGGGAAGTAATGTGCCTTAGATGTGCAGTAAATTTATGCCACAGGAGCCCTACCAAATCAAATGGTGGCACTCCAAAATAAAAAGGAATCATGTTTTTTGTTTAAAGAAGAAGCTCCATCCACTGACCTACACACTTTCTGGACTGAGGAGATCTCTTTACAACTTCTTTCAAAGAACACCAGTAAGCAGCAGTTTTATATTGGCAAAGCACGCTCCCAGTGCTTCTCCATGCCTTAAGCTGATGGTCTGATGATTGCTGTTAGTGGGAAGCCCTGCATTGCTTCCAACATGGGGCCAAGATGCTCATGGATATTTGTCCACTCTGCACCCAAACAAGGGCAGTGTTCGAAACTCGCATTGTTCCAGGCACATTTTGCAATAAGGAATTTCATTAGCACAAGCACTTTCTGAGCTCTGGGCACAGTACTTCACCTATGATTTCAGATTAAAACTGCAGAGTGGAAGCAAAGGAGGACCCTTTTCTGTCTCCCCTCTTCCAGCTACTCTCTGAAGCAGGCTTCCTCAAACTCAGCCCTCCAGATGTTTTTGGCCTACAACTCCCATGATCCGTAGCTAGCAGGACCAGTGGTCAGAATGAAGGGAATTGTAGTCTCAAAACATCTGGAGGGCTGAGTTTAAGGAAGCTGTCTCTGAAGACTAGAGAAAAGACCCTCTTAAGAGTATTAGGGGGGTGGGCAGGGGAAGGACCAGACCGTATGAAAAATGAACATAATATTTTAGCTGCAGTTCATTCATTTTCAGCTTTGTGTGCTTATTATTAAAAAAAGCACGCCTAGACATTCCGTTATTGGGCCGATAACCTAGGTTTAAGGTGCCATTTAGCTGCTAGCTTTCATATCTCAATTTCTAATACTGAACAAGGGCACAGTTGTTTGCTGTTGGAAACAATCAAAGGTTCATGTTGGAGGATAGGACGGTTATGGGTAATTTCAAGCGGCTCTTCCTGTGGCTTTTGTCATCTGATCGTCTCAAAGAGCCTTGCGTTCATTCATTCCCTCTCACGTCATCCCGTCCGGCAGGCATTGTTCCACATCCCCATTTCACTGGCAGGTACTGTGGTGTGGTGTGACAGGAACAAGCTAGGCAATGGTGCAGGCAGGGTAAGGGACCTAGGCATCCTTGCTGCCTTCAGTGTTGTATTCTTGTAATCACGAGGAGAAAAATGAAGGCCTTTCTCCACAGTTTAGTTTATGGCATAATAAATGGCACATTTGTTTCTCATGAGTTGCACACAGTCCACATGACACCCCTCAAGGTGACGTATGGCTTAGAGAGAATATGCCACAATATTTTGTACCTGAGAAAATGCAGTGCCTCCCTTTTCAGTTAGTGCATTGACTGACGCTGTACTTCATCAAGTATTTTCTGAAGCTGCTTCATTCTATGAACGTTCTCTATGTATTAGGTTAAGTTTTGGAGGCAGTGTGTCTGTTTGTTGTATAACCACAGAACTGTAGCACTTCCCCAGTATTTACAACTCCAGCAGCAAGCATCACCAACAAGTCCATTCCCTCCTCTCCCACTGTTGAAAGTATGACATAATATTTCATAAACCCTTTCTGTGTTTTTAGATGTGATGTGCTTCCCCTCTCTAGCACTAGGGTGCATGTGTAGCCAGGTTGTTTGAGCATGTGTTGCAGCTGGAGGGCGGGGGGGAGAAGCACAACTTTCTCTGATCTATTAAGTGTATAAGTGAGAATTTAAAAAGAACTTTTACCACCATATGATGACTCAAAAGTCATCGGGATTAATTTTTTTCATACATGTACAGTGGTACCTCAGGTTACATACGCTTCAGGTTACAGACTCCGCTAACCCAGAAATAGTACCATGGGTTAAGAACTTTGCTTCAGGATGAGAACAGAAATTGTGCAGCGGCGCTGCAGCAGCAGCAGCAGGAGGCCCCATTAGCTAAAGTGGTGCTTCAGGTTAAGAATGGACCTCCGGAATGAATTAAGTACGTAACCAGAGGTACCACTGTATAACATATTTATATGTGTTTCCTTAAACATCAGGAACAAAATTCTGAGGGTACAAGCTATTCAATCAGTGAAACAGACTTCCTATACCAGTCACAAACTTAGTTGGTCTCTAAGGTGCTCCTGGAAGGATTTTTTTTATTTTGTTTTGACTACGGCAGACAACACGGCTACTTACCTGTAACTAGACTTCCTTGCAGGGAGTGATGGATTATCCTTCCTTTTGAAGTTTGTAAGTGGGGTTTAGATACCCACCTGTTGCAGTAGTGGGTTTCCTGCATTGGAAGGGAGTTGGACTGGATGACCTTTGAGGTCCCTTCCAAACCTGGGGTTCTATATTAGGCTGTTAGATACATTAAAATTAAAAATAAAGAGATGCGGGTTGTTGTGTTTTTTAAAAATTGTGACTGAAGCTTTGACTGTTTTGTGAAAAGGCCCCCTTTTTTACATAACAAAATTTATGTACTGCTTAATTTAAAAACCTCTAGGCAGTTTACATAAAATATTTATAAGAACATACCAATAAAACCAACAGACATAATAAAGTCTAACGTCATAAAGTTAACAAAATATAAAGAAAGCTTAAAATTTAAATGCTATACTACTCAATGAACTCCTCTCCTATTCCGCAGCTTAGCCACAACCGAGGGGCTTGGATATACAGCTTAATGCACTGAAAGTAATTTCACTTTCATCACCTCCAAAGGAATTCAGGACCCAGTTGGCGTTTTACATAGTACTTCAGAGTACCTTCCAAGGGAGCAGCTGATCCTAGGATCCTCTGATGCTGTGCTGATGCACCAGGTCCAGAACTAACACCAGTATAATGTAATTGAAGTAGAAATCACAATAGCTAGAGGCAACCTAGTGATACCAGCAGACCCTCCCGTGGTATCATTCGCAACTCCTCCACATTAAGCCTGCCTAGAAGGAACCTGTCAGCATGTGGCAGGAAATGTTCTGGTGGCAAGACCCTGTTCAGCCCACACCGCTCCTACATACAAGGCCCAAGTCTGCTGTCAAGGTGAGCCCACAGCACTTCCCTTGCCAGCTTTCCATAGAGGTACGTTAGCAACTTCTGTCTGTAGCCACAAGCACTGCAGTGCTCCCGTCAGACCAAGGAGGCAAGGCAACAGCCTGCTAACAGCACCTTTGCCAGGAAAAAGCCTGGGCCAGGCAGGAAAGGAGAGGTTGTCATTCCAGTCACAAGCGTCAGCCAAGCAAGTGGGTAGGAAGAGGCCCAGACATGGAAGCCAGTTGACCACAGGCTTCTCAGGCAAACATTACAAGAGCCCTGATGAGTCAGACCAAAGGTTCATCTAGTCCAGCTTCCCATAGAGGCCAAGCCAATGCCTCTGGTAAACCCTAAGCAGGGCACGAATAGCTCTCTGCCCATTGTCTCTCCCCAGAAACTGTCATTCACTGGCATACCTCTACATACAAAACCAGGAGGTTTTGTTTTTGGTTTTGCCAGAAGTGGCTTAGTCATGCTGGCCACATGACCCGGAAAAACTGTCTGTGGACAAACGCTGGATTGCTCGGCCTATAGAGCGAGATGAGTGCCGCAACCCCAGAGTTGTTCACGACTGGACTTAACTATCAGGGGTCCTTTACCTTTACTTATCTCCTCCTGAAGCTGCTTTTCCCTAGCAGAGGTGACCATCTGGGCTCTTGTTCCATGGACTGACTTATAAGGGAGAAGCCTTTTCTAACCCACTTGCTCTTTTCCCAGCCGTAACTTGCCTTTGAACTTCAAACAGGTCTTCCAATCCCCCATGCTATCTGGGTGAAAAAGGAACAGGTCAGATGGCAACCCTGCTTCCTTCCCTATTGCCCTCCAGTCGATAACTCAGCGCATGATGGCCTTGCATCTTCTGCCTCAGTACCCTGGGAAGCCCTGTCATCCTATCGGGAGGTTTGTTTGTTTTCTTACAGCAGACCCTTGGAAATTGCTTCCCTCGCTGCAAGCACCCGTATAATGCTGGCGCAGAAGTAAACAATGCTTCACTTGCACCACACTTGAGCGGCACCTTTAACGGGAAGGAGTGCGCGTACACTGAGCAGCCACAGCAGCCCTTGAGGGCAAGGGGTGTCCTTGCATGGCAGAAAGGCAAAATCTCATTGCCCGCAGCATGCAGAATACTGCAGCTGGAAGTACATAAGTTGTGGAGCAAACAAACCAGTTCCCGTTTGGACTATTTTCTTTGGCGGATGCATAATAAGTAAACCTCTTAGCTCACAAGATTGGTTTGTTTTCTCGCGGCATTGTTTTCAAAGCTGTATTATGCCTGGCAAGATAGTGAAGCAATGCATTGTACAGAATTGGGTGGCTGTGCGTGCATGTGCCCCCCTCCCTGCTAGCTGTCAATTTTTTACCCAGATATATATTTCCCGTCACCTCCATTTCTTTCACCTCATTTTCTCTGCCAGAGCTCAGTGAGCAATCCAATCAAAGGACATCTTTGGAGAGAACAATAATTTTAAGGCACTTAAAAAAAATATCTTCTTTAGGTTATCATAATGCCCCAAAGTGCAGTGCTCATGTTTTGTTTTTAGCACACGGCTGAATACTTTCTGCAATCTCTGCTCCACTGAGCTCCCCCCATTGGCATGGGGCGCTACACGCACAGGAAGAGCTCATTTTCCAAAGGAGGAGGAGGTACAGTTTTAAAAACATCACCAACTGGGAGGGGATGCTGACACACAGAGGAGCGAACAGGATTTGCAGCAAAACTTTTGTGGATCCAGGACTGGGGTGATAGATTATTTCCATGTTTCGGGTGGAGCTTGGGCCTTCCTGCAGTAGAAAATGTTGTTGTATCATTTGCATTTCGAGGCACAGGTCTGGGCTTTCTAGGTCCATGTCTGAGCGCTTTCCCCACAAAAATCTGATCTTTACTGCTGAAAACCCAAAGTGGCATGTGCTCTGATTCAGCGGTGAAGGTCAGATCTTCCTGGGGGAAGTGGTGGGGAAGGGAGCGCTCAGAGAAAGTGTGGACCTGTGCCTGGAAAGTGAGGAGGCAATAGGTAGGTGTGAGAAAGTTATCCTAAGAAGAGCATGCTGGATCAGGCCAGTGGCCCATCTAGCCCACTACCCTGTTCTCACAGTGGCCAACCAGATTCCTATGGGAAGGCCACAAGCAAGACCTGAGTGCAACAGTTCTCTCCCCACTTGTGATTCCCAGCATTCAGAGACGTACTGCCTCCTGAAGTGGAGGCAGAACATAGCCACTGTGGCTCATAGCCATTGGTTCCTCATTACTCAAGATAAGAGGCTAGAGACAGCCAGCTTCCCAGACTTTAAGGAACTACCTGGCAAATTGTTGTCTCTATTTGTACTGGTGATATAAAGCACAGCAGATACTTCTGTTTGCATGCACGCCATCTTTTATCCCTCCCTGGTTAATAAATGCTGGAGCCATCTTAATGTAGAAGGCATTAAGCTATTTTCTTGGGTGCTCCCACGCTAGGGGTAGGATTCAACTAAGTTGTTGCATGCATGGAACAAGGTCCACTCAACATAATAGGACTCACCTCCCTCCCATGGCCTCTGTGCCCCCTAAATGTGCTCTGGAGGGTTGGGTGGAACTCCCAGAACTATGGTGGAACTAAGGACATCAGTAATTTCAGAAGAGATTTGGAATTAGGGTGCCCCACATTGTAGATCCCTAGTTAAGGGGAGCAGTGTTTTGTGTTCTTTTTTTCTAAAGCCTTGATTTCTGTGCACACCCCAGTTGGTAGATGGCTTGAGCTTTTTCCAAAGGGCAATTTGGGACATGAGGAATGAGTTCCTGTTTCCATCTCGGCTCCCATAACTGGAGATGAACAACTGAATTGGAGCAACGGTCCTGAGCAAAAGACAGGCCCTTCAGTTGACTTGGTATTTCAGTGTGGAAGTCACGCAACGGCACAGAAGAGTCATTAGCAGCAGACGGACGCCACTGTGGAACTGGGAATCGGCAGTGCAGGCCAAGGCCTAATTGCATATTGTTTTCACTGTCAACTGAACATTGAGAATTTGAGTGGGGAAAGAAAGCATTTTGGAATTCTAGTCTTCAGAATAAAACCAGAGAAGGCATGGAAGGATAATGGACATTGAAGGTGGGTGTGGAGGAGACAGTGAAAAATGGCTGGACTCACTATGTGGGAGTTTACGTGACAGGTTCCATTCAAAAACAATAAATTATGACTCCCTTCCACCAGCAGTATTTTCTTAAAGCCTGTGGGTGCATCTGTGTGTCTGTGCCACATACAACTTTATTTGACTTCCTTCCTTGTGGCTAGCTGCATTCATCATTTGTAGCCTTAAGAAAATGAATATTAACAGTTTTAATAAAGCCATAAGAGGCCCTTTGGTTTTCACTGAGTCTTTATGAGCGCAGCTCAAAAATTAATGGGGCTTGTTTCTGATCAAGGCTCCACAGAAATGGTTTTGGATTCTTCTTAGACTAAAGACCCTCTTGTCCTGCCCCTTTTTGTTAATCATTGCTGTTGTCCCTTTTTGTTCCCTCTCTGTGGAGTTCTACGGCCACTGTGGCTCAGGGTGCCAACACACCTCTTCCAAAGACCGCCAGGGGCCTTCTAATAGTTGTGTGCATGACAGGTCCTCATGGCTTCTCCAGTACAACACTTCACTGATGGGAGAAACTACACCTGCCCAAATGCCGCTCCCCAGCCAGTGAGCTCTTAACAGGTCATAAGTAAGACCAAGCATTAGCAGTGCTATTGGGGCATCCTCTACCTGAAATCTCCCTTGAAGCCCATGCAAAGATGCCTGCTGGATCAAACCAGTGGCTCATCTAGTCCTGCCCCCTGTTTCCCACAGTGGCCAATCAGATGCAGAAGCAGGGCAGTGGAATTTGGATGCATTCAGGTCTGTTCCAAATCACCCCATTTAAGGTGCTTCCCGCCCCTTACCCACCTGCCTGCAAACAGGTTTCCAAATGTGTTTTAGCCTCTCCAAAACCAACATTTTAAACTTGGGGATATAAAGGAGTTTAGAAGGTAATTTTAGAGTGGAACGGTAACAGGTGGGGAAATTGTTGAGCGCACACCCTCCCTCTGCCTTTTTTGCTTCGCAATGTACCCTCTTAAAGCTGCTTTCCCCCCCTTTGGCTTTTATGTGCTCATGCATGAGATGTGTAGCCCTGTCTTAAAATGGAGATCTGAAGAGATGCATGCTTTCTTCTTTCATACCTCTCAATGGCTCCATGCGGAGGCAAATCATTATAGCCGCAGCAGGCCAAGTGACCTCTGCTTTGAGATCAGGTGGCTGCCCATAAGTTTGTGTGTTAGGTCACTGAATAAGTCAAGAAAGAAGGAAAATATTGTCTTAATAATTTCCTTATTTGAGAGCAGGCTCTTTCTGCAACCTCTCATCTCTGATTCCCACCTCGCTTCTACTGAAACTCTTTGAAAACATGCCAAGAACCCCGATTTCTGTGTTTCTTTCTTTCTTTCTTGGCGCCTACTGACGTCAGCTTTACGCTTGACAAGCAAAGATTTCTGCACCAAGGCACATGCCATCCAAATCACATTCAGGATGCTGGCAGGCCACAGGAACTTAGCAAGCCATAATGATGGGCCAGCAAGTACCGTATCCCTAGGGCACTGGACTGGAATTCACAACCTTTGATTTCTTTTCTCCCAAAGGTCACTTATTCAGTCTGCATAGATCCCACCCTTTGTATAATAGGGATTATACAACATCTTCTTTCTCGCCAGTGTTTGCTGAGAACTACAAGTCCTTGATGGTCTGGGGACTGACCACCTCACTCTAGTAATTTATTTATCAAGTCACTAGACAGCAATTTTGAGTCTGCCATCGCTGTGGCTGGCAGTAACTCTTCCTTCTGTCTTCCTGATTGTCTGCGCCTTACTGTCAATACCTACCTAGGGGACATCGCATGACTTATTCTAGATTAGCCCATCTGTTTTTCAGTTCTAGGACCCAGTCCTGTAGCACAACAACTGAAGAGAGTGTCCTTGAGCGCACAAAGAGTTATTTTCTCTTGTAAGCCCAGTCAGCCCTCACTTGCTCAGGGTTAGGGAGAAGGGCACCCAGGCCCTGAATGTGTGGTATATTCAGCCAAATCCTAACTTCTTAGAAGAAAACTATAGCCGTTTTCATTGAAGCTTACTACATAGTGAGAAGGCATAGGAATGTAGCTGTAGGCAGGCTAGAGCCAACCCTACCCTGCATCTTGCTTTTTAGAAATTAGACCCACAGGTAATCCACACCATTCCTTTAAAGCATATGGCTTCCCCCAAAGATTCCTGGGAACCGTCATTTGTTGATGATTCTGGGAATTGTAGGTCTGAGAGGGATAAACTACAGTTCCCCTGATTCTTTGGGGGAAGCCATGACTGTTAAAATGCTAGTAAGTGTACTTTAACTGTAAGGTGTGGCTGTGATGCAACACGTAACCATACAAGTCCTGTTTTCCATCTACCACCACTAGGGGTATGGGAATCTTTCCCACAGTTATGGTCCCTTCCAACTCTACGATTCTATGATTCTATTTACATAACTTAAGTCATTAGTTATGCTTGCAAATTATGTATCATTTGCAAACTTAAAAACGATGTATTTGCTTACCTGATTTCTGTTCCTGGCCACAGGTGAACATGCAAACTACAGCAAATGCCGCTTCCCTTTCACAGCAATTCTCTGACATCCCTAATACAGTGGTACGTCAGGTTACATACACTTCTGCTAACCCAGAAATATTACCTCAGGTTAAGAACTTTGCTTCAGGATGAGAACAGAAATTGTGCAGCGGCGGTGCAGCGCCAGCAGGAGGCCCCATTAGCTAAAGTGGTGCTTCAGGTTAAGAACAGTTTCAGGTTAAGAACGGACCTCCAGAACGAATTAAGTTCGTAACTCGAGGTACCACTGTATGGACAAATATTGGGTCCAGAAGGATCTCTCTCTCACACACACATATCTCTGCCCCACCAGTATCTCACCTGCTTTCCCTAAGGCAGAAAACATCACTCCTGAAATTTCCGTCAGTGAAATGTTTCTCTACTCCTTCCATCTACCTCACCACCCATGATTCGACCTTAAGACAATGATAGACTAAGTGCAGGGTACAGCAAGCATACAGCTGGAAGGAAGGACAAAGGGACAGCGTAATTGCAGAGGCTTTGGCAGTGGAGAACTAATCGGTAGGATGTGCCCTGATGACTTGAGGAAGGCACCCACATGGCCACACACTGTGTGAGAAGGAGTTATGCAGCGCTGAGGGGTGATGCCTCCATTCTAGATGCCAGGTTTGGTTGGTTTTAAATGCCCAGAGGGGCTTTCATTCGTAAAGAAATTTGATACATAGCCCAGCGACCAGACGCAGCAGAGTTTGGGGCCTTGGTAGGGGGGAAATAATTAAATAAACATTGAGAAGCATAGAGGGGTCTGACATAGGAATGGAAAAGAATTAGGCAGTCTCAAATATATAGCTACTTCCACTTGCCCATCGTGGTACTAGATAAAAATACAAGAAAAGTCTAAAGTCAAGGAGCCATCAGGTTCCAAGTTGATGGGAGGAGTAAACTTTTGTAGTGGCAAGGTTAGAAATTCAGGGAAATCATCTGTGACCTGGTTTTGCATCTATCCTTAAGGGAACTCCGCTTCCAGTGCAGGAGAAGATCTTGAAACAGCAGCATCTCCTCTTCCTCCAGATGGAACTTTTGTGCTATTCTAGCTATATTTTCTAATGGATTCCAGATTCCACAGATATGACCCTTTTGAGAAGGTATGAGGTTTCTAGGGCTGATTATCTAAATAGCTCCCTGTTGATCTATGTAGTGATGCCAGATACCTGGAGTCGGGGCCGACACAAGAAAAACTTTTATTTCCTTGTAGCAAAAGTTATTTCTGAGACGCTTTGTACACAGGATAAAGGACCAGGCTAAAAACAAATATGGTACACTGGCTCTGGACATGGGATGTTCTGGGTTCAAATCCCTGCTGAACCACAAACTCTATAAAGCACTGTGCCAGACTATAACCCAGAGAATGCACATGCAGCTTACATTTCCCAGTGCCCCAGGAAGAGCTGTCCTCCTACCCATCTTCACCTCAATTCTCTTGCCAACTCTTCTCTCTGCTTGCTGAAATGTACAGGGCTGCAAGAATACTGCACAGCAGGCAGATGACATGGCCAGGGAAGAAATGGATGGGAAAGTCTGCAGCCATCTTTCTCCTCCTGCCCTGGGGGAATTGAAAGAGGTTACATAGATGTAAGTTCTCAGTTTTCAGCCTGTCCACCTTGCTGGTAGTAATGAGTCCACCGCTCTTACAACAGGGTTCCTGTGCTTTTCACAGCTGCATTACAGACAGACAGACATTCAGCAGTTACTGTAGACCTTGCCAGGGAGAGAAAGTGAATTGGAGCGACTTTGTCTGTAGAATACTGGCAATTGCACAGCAGCCTTGAAAGAAAGAAAAGATGTGGCAACTTTCCTTGCAGGTTTCAGGCGAGGCCCAAGTTTTTTGTTGTCCTGGTAGTATCCATGGCTTCAAGAATAAACTTCCCCAGCAGAAATATTGTTAAAAGGTATTTTATTTATCTTAGCCTTCCTTTCAGCATATAAATCCATCTAAGACAGCTTTCAATTAAATTCCATGTTTTGAAAATGCATTGGAAGGTAGGCAAAGATCAACATAAAAACACATCAAGATCCTACCTACATGACAGCTGATGGTGGCTTGTTCCTTGGAGGGGAGGGGAAAGTGCATCTAGACCAGGACTTAAGGTGGTCTTCATCTGCCTGCCTGCCTCTGCCTCCTGAAGTCCATCCCATGGGAGGTTTTTTAGGAGCATTCCCCCTTTTGACTCTGAGGTTTCCCCCAACTTTTGTTTGCGAGAGGCCCCCGTCCCCGGTTCAGCCCCATAGCAGGTAGGGCTTCTATCAAATAGGAAATGTTTGATCAGAAGCCATGATATCACTGTGCATATGTGAATTCCACTCTCTATGCCTTTCTTAGTGTTTAATGGGCCTCTACTAAGGAGGGTAAAATGCCTTCTCTTGCCCATTACAGTCTCTCACATGTCTTCTCCTCTGTGGCCCACTGTAGCACACTCATCAATTTCCTTATGCCCCTGTTTTCACACCCACCCAAATTTCCCTCCCAGACACACATGGTCTCCATACCAGCTTCTGCCTCATTTGCCAACCAACTCCTATGCTTCCCTCCCCTGGTGTCCCCTAGTTAGCCCCCACACCCACCCACCCTCAACATGGCTTCTCTAAGCTTTGCCCAAGACCCTGCGCCACTGCAGAGCTTTCTTCCTGCATTTTCTACCTTAACTGGTCACACTTGGGCAAGGAGACGTGTCTGCCTGTTAATCACTATCAGGCCAATCCAGGCATGCTTAATTCTCTAACAAGCCAGTTGTTAAATACAGTAGTAGAGGCTTTAGCAGCTCAATAGCTGGTCTCTTGGGAAGAGCAGACACATGAAATTCTTTGGGGAGATAGAAGGCAGATTTGTTACATAGGGCAGGTTCTTCCTTGCCCACTGGGCTGGAAGGGAGGAATACAGTCGGATGAATCCACCAACCAGGCCTGAAGTATGAATTGGTGACAACAGGGACGACCTGTCTAATATGGTTGAGAAACAGCACTTTAGAGACAGGGAGCATGTATTTTCTCCTTAAAGGTCTTTGTGGACATGTTTATGATGTTGTTTAGCTCCACAGCCCAGTCTGTTGTGCATCAAATGTGGCAGGTGTTAATATCCAGTTATAGGGAAATTTAGTGACATACTCAAGGTATACCAGGCAGAGAAATGGATGGCAGTTAATAAGAGGTGGGAGAAAAACCAATGTTTTAATTATCCAGTTAGATAATGGCAGGGTGGGCTCTCTCTACACTATCAATAAATGCTTGCGGTCATGCAACCAGAGGTCCACATTGCAGTACACAAATCCTATCCCAGTTGATGTGGAGGGGCTGAGGCAGAGGTGCAAGCCACTGCCTCCATTCTCTGTGCCACCTAGATGGCAACTGGCGTACCTGATTATAAGCACATAGGCAGCAGATGTTGCTGAAGCTGGACTACTGCTGGTTAATTCTTCTTTTGATCTGTGCAACTAGCAGGGATTTTCTCCATGAGATTTGCTGCTACATGAGAAAGGGATGGCCAGTTGTGTCCCTCCACCCACTTCAAGTAGTATTCATTTCAGTGGCAAGTGACCAGGGAACGCTGGATATAGCCGTATGTCCTGGGCCAGATGATCCCCATCTTAAGTTTGATATGGACAAGACTTTTGCTAGTGGCTCCCTTTTAATGAGTCAGTCTGGCAGAAGCTCTCCAGGGTTTGGGGCAGTGTGTGTTCCCAGCCCTACCTGGATATGCTGGGGATTGAACTGGGGCTCTTCTGCATGGAAAGCGCATGCCCTACCACTGAGCTACACCCTTCCCATAGTGTGAGCCAAATTTTGCCTTAGCTGTGAAATCATTTGGTGGCCTGGAGCAAGCTTTTCTCTCTGCCTTTGCCCAGCTCCCTTGCCACCTGCAACACAGGACTGGCCTTCCTTGTACAGCAGCTGCAAAAAAAATACTAGACAACATTCAAAGATATTCCCATGCAGAGCACAGTGTCTGCACTGGGACAATGCAGCTGTAAGGATAGGGCCCTTGGTGACTAGAGACTTAAGGCTCTCGTCGCTTCCCTGAGCTCCTGTTTTTATTTCTAGACACTCAGACTTTCCAAAGCAATGAAATGTTTTAAATTGCACCATTGTACAGAGCCCACCTTTGCTTTTCATCACCAGCAAATCAGTCACTGAAAGGTAAAATAGGTTATAGCTGCCTTTCCTTTCCTCTCCACTCACCCTGCCTCCAGCATCCCACATGAAAGAGTGCGATGCTTTCTTCATTATAATCAGGCACACAGCCACTGGGGTTTGTTTGTTTTGTTAGGTTGCCTGTCAGCAGGCTCTCTCCTTCCTAGTCCAGCATTCAGGAGACACTGGGCGAGAGGGAAGAGCAGGTTCCTATTTCCTTTTGTGTAGCCGAAGGGGAAGACACCAGCTCTTCCTGCCTGCCTGCAGGCTTGGGCTTTGAGTCCCCATTTCTTTGCCAGAACTCCAGGAGAGTGAAGGGTGAGCCAGGAGGCTTTTATCTGGGACCTTTCCTTGTAACTTGAGCTGCTGGGGAACCCTGGAATGAGCATTGCTGGATGAAAACCTAGCTTTGTAGGCCACAGCATATTCTTTTAGGCAACCAAATTCATTTTGCAAAATACCCTTACTGGAAATACTGCAAGGGTGAGATTGGGGGATTTTTATACACACTGACAATTCTTCCCCCTTTTGAGTTCCTTTGCAATTTTTTTGACTTATCTATTGTTTGTATAGCCGAAGTCCTCTTCCTGCAAAATCCCTGTTGCAAGGAATGGGAACTCTGTAATTCCCATTTATTTTGGTTCAATGGTGCTTATGCAAAAGATCTTCTCAGTAGCTTGCATCCTTGGTCTCTTTGGCAGAGTTATTCACAGGTATTCCATGAGCGGTCAGTCAGAAGATTCCCCCTTTTTCTAATTTCTAAGGAACAAATGAAAAGGGACAGCAGTGTTATTGTCATTCATTATTCCAATGTACTATAAATGCCTGTGTACAATCCATTATAGAACAAGTGTGCAAGGCCTGCATGCAGTCTTTTGGCTAAAGGGAACCCTGACCATTAAGTCCAGTCGCAGATGACTCTGGGGTTGCGGCGCTCATCTCGCTTTACTGGCTGAGGGAGCCGGCGTTTGTCTGCAGACAGCTTCTGGGTTATGTGACCAGCATGACTAAGCCACTTCTGGTGAACCAGAGCAGCGCACGGAAACACCATTTACCTTCCCGCCGGAGTGGTACCTATTTATCTACTTGCACTTTGATGTGCTTTCGAACTGCTAAGTTGGCAGGAGCAGGGACCGAGCAATGGGAACTCACTCCGTCGCGGGGATTCGAACTGCCGACCTTCTGATCAGCGAGACTACAGCGCCACCTGTGTCCCTTACAATCTTTTGGCTAGTCAACAGCAATGCGTAAGTCCTGCCATCTATCTACCAAATCAGCTGACCATGGGACAGTCTTTCTCCCCCCCCCCCATATGTCTTCCCTAGGGATTTGTGGAGCCTAGGACAAATCACTGTGCCGCCCCACCCCCCGTTGTCTTGCTCCACCCCCACCCCCACCCCGCTTCTACTGCCTCCTCTCTTCATGGTGATGGTTGTAGTGGCAGCCCCTCTTCCGCTCCTCCCATCACATGAGTTGTTGTGCCTGTCTTCCCTCCCTGACTTACTTTCTTTTTCTTTTTCAGCTACTCTAGTGGCAGCACTGCCAGTGAGGTTCTGTTCCACCACATCCTACCTTTGCCTTTCCCCTGGAAGGGCGGAGGTGGAAAGCCTTGCTGGCTGGGTCGAAGGTGCCAGCTATGGCCACCAGTGCCAGGCATGAGGGCCCCCAAAGTGTGGCAACTCCCCCAGCTATGGCCCTCCACTTCTCCCACCCACCAAAACCTGTTCCAGATGCATACTCATTCTCCCCATCTTCTCACCTTTTTCTCTTCCTTTCCTGTGTTTGTCTCCCTCATGTATGTTCTTTCTAACCCCCTCCCCAGACAGGATATGTTCTGCCTGTGGCAAGGGTTCAGTTCACCATCACAAGGACAATTCAGTATAGATTTTTACGATGGTTTCCCTGCAACCAAAAAAAGGTTTTGTTTTTTTTCCAGGTGAGAAGGCTCACCCATGGAAATAGATTAGGCAACTTCATTCACCAGAGTTTCACAGCAACATCAGGTGTGAAGTGGGGGTCTTAGCATGCCATTAGCTTCCCTAAATGATGTCAACATGTGATCTCAAGCTTCAATATCTCTGGGGGTGGGGAACCTGTGGCTGTTCATTTGTTGTTGGACTCCAGCTGCCATCTTCCCTGATATTTGGCCATGCTGGCTGGGACTGTGATGAGTTGGAGTCCAAGAACACCTGCAGAGCCACAGGTACCCCACCTCTTTATTATGCTTTTGTATCCAGAATGGTGAAGCCATGGCAAATTCATGCAAGGAAACCTGCTTCACTTGGTAAATAATATGGCACCAAACAACTGGAACACAGCAGCTGGTATTTTAGTACAAATAAGAGATTTAAATAACCCTGCTCTGCTGTAATTGCAGGGATGGTTGGCCTGTAGTGTTAGTCATGGCTTACAGATGGAGAAACAAGCACAACAGAGGTTTGCACTGTCTGCGTAGATCTGTTGACATCAGGTCAGAAACCAAGACCCTGGCAGTAGTGAGAGTTTTGCAGTTATTATTATTATTATTATTTGTATACCACCCTTCATCCAAAAATCCCAGGGTGGTTTTATGGTCAACGTCTTTTGTTCTACTAAATTTTGGTAGTGGGTTGTGGGGTTTCCGAATTCCTAAGTAATTATGCAGCTGTTTGTTAGTAAAATACAGCCTTGTAGCAGTTTTCCTTAACGACTGTCTGTGTATGCACGAAAGAGAGAGAGAGAGATGCTGAGATATTTCTGGATCAAAATAATTTTTAGAAAATATAGGAGGCTAACAGCTCAGTCCTAATGTGCCTTGCAAATTTGTTCCTGTAGCCATGGCAAGATAAAATCAATGGTGCTACAGCAGCCGCTGGATTAGTAGATAGGTTGACATTTGCAGGACTGACATTGGTTGAGAATTAATTGCATCTTTTACTCTACTCTTATTCTCTTAATAAAATGAAAATGAACTGCAAGATGGTTCTATTTTCATATTTACTGCTTGCAGTGCTGCTGAGCTATTCCTCATATGCTGTCAGGATTTTGCTAGAGAAAATTGTGGGACCGAATTAACATGACATAATTTGAGCAGTCTACAGTTGAGGTTGCTGTTTATAGGAAGAATTCGGATAGGTGAGTGATGCTTGCTTAACAGTGGAGCTTCCAAAACAGCCTCTGAACCATTTTGGTGGTTATGCTTCCAAATTTGCTTATCATCCAGACCATTTCGGCTGAATTGCATGGCTGATTCAGGGTCTTCAAGGAAATTGACAAAATATTGGCCCACTTGCAGACTACAGTCATACCTTGCAGACTACAGTCATACAGCTTTAGGATAAGTATTTTCGGGTTGCGCACTGCAGCAACCCGGAAGTAATGGTCAAAATGACATCATGCGCAGAAGCGGCGAATCGTGATCCGCACAGATGCTGGTTGTATTCGCTTCTGAATGTGAACGGGGCTCCGGAACGAATCCCGTTCGCATCCAGAGGTACCACTGTATAGCAAATACAGAATCTCCTTCGTTTCTTATGCTGCTTAGGAGCATGGGGTGTAATGTGTGTGTGTTTTCTCAATTGCTCTAGCACCAGACAACACCACATAGCAAAGGGGAGCAGCTCCCATTATTATAGGATTGTAGAGTTAGAAGGGACCCAAAGGGTGGTCTAGTCTTTCCTTCTGTAATGCCTACTTAGCTGCGATTCCTGCATTTAAGGTGGGCTTCACTGTGCTTTCTATTTTCAAACCAAGACTGAGCTCCAGGAACTCTTTCCCTATAATTACTAGCATTCAAAGCCAGATTTAGGCAATTGGAGGCATTAGGAACATCCTAGTCACTTTAGCTCTTTCTTTTGTGGTGTATAATCTCAGCTCTATCCAGATGATCAGTTAATGTCTGCCATAACCTTTTGTGTGATAAGTCCTTTATCTCCATTCAAAGTGTGATATCCCATCTGTGTGTAATGGAGGGAGATGACTCTAGATAGAGACGCTCCACTACTGAACTTAAGAGAGGCCCTTCTTGGACAAAGGAAATTACTGCATTGCAATTTATCAGGAGGTTAGCCTAGAATATTGGTAATAAGTTTTTAATGACACTAAATGTGTTAAATCACTTATCAATGACAGGATCATAGAATCATAGAATCATAGAGTTGGAAGAGACCACAAGGGTCATCGAGTCCAACCCCCTGCCAAGCAGGAAACACCATCAGAGCACTCCTGACATATGGTTGTCAAGCCTCTGCTTAAAGACCTCCAAAGAAGGAGACTCCACCACACTCCTTGGCAGCAAATTCCACTGTTGAACAGCTCTTACTGTCAGGAAGTTCTTCCTAATGTTTAGGTGGAATCTTCTTTCTTGTAGTTTGTATCCATTGCTCCGTGTCCGCTTCTCTGGAGCAGCAGAAAACAACCTTTCTCCCTCCTCTATGTGACATCCTTTTATATATTTGAACATGGCTATCATATCACCCCTTAACCTCCTCTTCTCCAGGCTAAACATGCCCAGCTCCCTTAGCCGATCCTCATAAGGCATTGTTTCCAGGCCTTTGACCATTTTGGTTGCCCTCCTCTGTACACGTTCTAGTTTGTCAGTGTCCTTCTTGAACTGTGGTGCCCAGAACTGGACACAGTACTCCAGGTGAGGTCTGACCAGAGCAGAATACAGTGGCACTATAACTTCCCTTGATCTAGATGCTATACTCCTATTGATGCAGCCCAGAATTGCATTGGCTTTTTTAGCTGCCGCGTCACACTGTTGGCTCATGTTAAGTTTGTGGTCAACCAAGACTCCTAGATCCTTTTCACATGTACTGCTCTCAAGCCAGGTGTCACCCATCTTGTATTTGTGCCTCTCATTTTTTTTGCCCAAGTGCAATACTTTACATTTCTCCCTGTTAAAATTCATCTTGTTTGTTTTGGCCCAGTTCTCTAATCTGTCAAGGTCGTTTTGAAGTGTGATCCTGTCTTCTGGGGTGTTAGCCACCCCTCCCAGTTTGGTGTCATCTGCAAATTTGATCAGGATGCCCTTGAGTCCATCATCCAAGTCGTTGATAAAGATGTTGAATAAGACCGGGCCCAAGACAGAACCCTGTGGCACCCCACTAGTCACTCTTCTCCAGGATGAAGAGGAACCATTGATGAGCACCCTTTGGGTCCGCTCAGTCAGCCAGTTACAAATCCACTGAGTGGTAGCATAGTCAAGACCGCATTTTACCAGCTTCTTTACAAGAATATCATGGGGCACCTTGTCAAATGCCTTGCTGAAATCAAGGTAGACTACATCCACTGCGTTCCCTTCATCTACCAGGCTTGTAATTCTGTCAAAAAATGAGATCAGGTTAGTCTGACATGACTTATTTTTCAGAAATCCATGCTGACTATTGGTGATCACAGCATTCCTTTCTAGGTGCTCACAGATTGTTTGCTTAATGATCTGCTCCAGAATCTTCCCTGGTATTGATGTTAGACTGACTGGGCGGTAATTATTTGGGTCCTCTCTTTTCCCCTTTTTGAAAATAGGGACAACATTTGCCCTCCTCCAGTCTGCCGGGACTTCGCCTGTTCTCCAGGAATTCTCAAAGATGACTGCCAGTGGTTCTGAGATCACATCTGCCAGTTCTTTTAATACTCTTGGATGCAGTTCATCTGGCCCTGGAGACTTGAATACATCTAAACTAGCCAAGTATTCTTGTACTATCTCCTTAGTTATTCTGGGCTGTGTTTCCTCTGCTGAATCATTTCCTCCAAATTCTTCAGGTCGGGCATTGTTTTCTTTATCGGAGAAGACTGAGGCAAAGAAGGCATTGAGGAGTTCAGCCCTTTCTGTGTCCCCTGTTTGCATTTCACCATCTTCTCCTCTGAGTGACCCCACTGTTTCTTTGTTCTTCCTTTTGCTACGAACATACCCATAGAAGCCTTTTTTGTTGCTTTTAACCTCTCTAGCAAGCCTGAGTTCATTCTGTGCTTTAGCTTTTCTGACTTTGTGTCTACATGTGCTGGCTATTTGTTTGAATTCCTCTTTGGTGGTTTCCCCCCTTTTCCATTTTTTGTACACATCCTTTTTTAATCTTAACTCAGTTAAAAGTTCTTTAGATAGCCACCCTGGCTTCTTTAGGCACCTTCCATGTTTCCGTCTCATTGGTATTGCCTGAAGTTGTGCTTTTACTATCTCCCTCTTAACAAACTCCCAGCCATCATGAACTCCCTTTCCTTTTAGTATTACTGTCCATGGGATCTCACCCAGCACTTCCCTAAGTTTTATGAAGTCGGCTTTCTTAAAGTCAAGAAATTGAGTCCTAGTATGCTTGGCTGCTCCTTTCCGTTGTATAGTAAACTTCAGAAGAGCATGATCACTTGCGCCTAATGATCCTTCCACTTCTACCCCATTAACCAGGTCATCTACATTGGTTAGGACCAGATCTAAAATGGCTGTTCCTCTTGTTGCTTCTCCCACTTTCTGGACAATGAAGTTGTCTGCAAGGCCAGTGAGGAATCTGTTTGACCTTATGCTCTTGGCTGAGTTTGACATCCAACAAATATCTGGGTAATTGAAGTCCCCCATTACTACTATCTCCCTTCCTTTTGCATGCTTGGCCATCTGTTCCAGGAAGGCATCATCTATGTCCTCCGTTTGGCTTGGGGATCTATAGTAAACTCCCACAATGAGGTCACTATTATTCTTCTCTCCCTTAATTTTGACCCAAATGCTCTCACTTTGGCTTTGAGGTTCTAAATCTTGGATCTCTTCACAGGTATACACATCCCTGACATATAACGCCACTCCTCCTCCTTTCTTGTCTGGTCTGTTTCTCTGAAATAGATTGTATCCCTCCATTTTTACATTCCAATCATGGGACTTATCCCACCAGGTTTCAGTGATGCCTATTATGTCATATTTAGTTTGCTGTACCAAGAGCTCAAGCTCATCTTGTTTATTTCCCATGCTTTGTGCATTAGTGTACAGACATTGAAGTCCATTAGTCATTCCCCCGTGTCTCTTATTTAAGGATTTTTTCCTCCCACCACTAGGTCTGCTTGCTGTTTGCTCCATTTGGTCTATGACATTTGGATGATCATCTTCATCAATTAATAGACTCCTACCTTCAGGAGCACTGTCTCCCTCCCCCACAGGATGTTTGTTATCACCAGTACTGCTTTGTAAATAGTCACTGTTAATTGTCACTTTTTCCATTCCATTTCCCTCTGACTTCACTTTTTACAATTCCTGCCCCTCAAAGCGCATGCGTGCACACACGCACATACACACCCTGTGTATATTTGTGTGTATATATAATAAATGTGCAGTTGACAACTTAGGATAACACTTAATGCATATGAGACTTGGATGCTAGCCCACAAAAGCTTCTGCCATAATAACCTTTTTAGTCTTTAAGCCTTCTTCTGGCACACAACTGACCCAATCCATCTCACCCCCACTCCCAGGCCCCTGTTGGTTAAAGAAAACCTGTGCATCAGCAAACTATGTGGCAAAAGTCTAGCTTGGCCTGAACAGCAAGATTTAACAGTGCAGTCTTACACATGGCTATTCAAATGTAAGTCCCATTGAGTGGAATTGAAAATAATGCTAAAATCATCTCTGTTTGAGCAGGTGAATTTGTAACTCTGCTTTGAGCACACACTGTAAAATTGATATCATATTATCTGTATTGATCATGTCTGTCCCTGTTTTACATACCCTTTGAGGAGAGAGATGGAGCATTCATGTGCTCTAAAGGGGTCTTACCAACACCATCTTTTTCTCTAGTGTTAAATGCTTAAGACACAATTCACACACACACACACACACACACACACACCCAAATGGAAACCAAGAATTGTGTGTCGCCATCTCTTTGGAATTGTATTTAAGCTGCTAATTGTGTATGTACTGGTAACCGTTGGACATTTAGGAGAAAAACTGGAAAAAAACCTCAGGGGTTGTTTTTGTTATTTAACAAAGAAAAGGTAAGAAAATTGAAGGGCCCTGGAAGGTTCAGAGACCTAGCTCCCTTGAATGTGTCAAATGTGCCTTATTTTACAGGGTTGCTGGCTCCATACCACCACATTCATTGTTTTGTGGCCCTTCTCCCCCTTATACCTCATTGTACTTCACATGCAGATGCAACAGCCCCAGAGTCTTCCTTGCCTGTGTGGTTGCTGCCTGATTTAAAACTTTCTGGAGATGGAAATATTTACAGGAGCAGAAACAGTGGGGGTGTAGGAAGAGAAGAGAGAGATCCTATCCATACCCAGTAGAATAAAGCGAGGGTTTCATTCAGCTCAATTACAGTTAAAATCCTGTTGGATTTATCTGATTGGGAACATGCAGTATGGCTAATTCAGATTCTCTCTGTCCACCAGCATCTGCTCTCGTCTCCCGAGGAAGGACAGGACAAGGGAAAGGGGGAGCAGAGCGAAGGCCTCTCTGCTGGCTAGGGTTGCCGGATTAAATGCTCTCAAAGAACTATGGAGCTCGGGTCTGTTGTGTGGATTTGGAAAAACAGGAATAAAGGAATGTTCCACTGGAAATAACAAACGACCCTTTAAAATAAGGGACCTCTGGCAACAGCAGTGCAATGAGAACAAACAGCAAGAGACCCAAGCACTTGGGTTAATAAGAGTTTAAGCAGCAGGCTACTGGGGATTATCTCCTTGCTACACACCACAACAAACTGTGTGTTCCACAGATCAGCGGTGGTGGGGTGCGGGGGTGGTGGTGGTGAGAGGCAGTCAGGACGCCTGGGTTCTATTTGTGGCTCCAGCTCCGTGTGTGTCCTGGGACCTGCCTCCTAATCCGAGTGATTCAGATACTCCATTTCTAAATAAGGATAATAATGTGGGTCTGTATTGGAGAGAGAGAGAGAGAGAGAGAGAGAGAGAGAGAGAGAGAGAGAGAGAGAGAGAAGCCATGCAGAGTAAAATTCTGCAAAGGTGCATTGAGAGTGCCAGGTGAGAACCACTACTGTAGTGAAATGAGCGAGTATGTGTGCTGTTATTGCCTTCTAAGAGGCGGAGAGAGACTTTCCCCAGCATCTGCTGTTATTGGGGGTGGTCTAACAGTAGAACTGTGGCTCACAGCAAGGTAACTCTGTTGACAGCAAAAGGAATTCCAAAACATTTCAAGCTGCAGACAGCTTTCTTAAAATATAAGTAGTAAAAGGAAAATGGAAGGAAGGGGGAGTACGTATGTACATATGTGTGTGTGTGTATATGTATTTCACACTTTCGTAAAATTATTTCAAGGCAGTATACAGATTATAAGATTATAATAAAATCAATAAGCACATCCATTATGACTGCCTCCAGCCAAGACAGACAAATCTGTCATCAAGAATCTTGTTGACTCATAGTTATTGGTTAAAGCGCCAGACAGCCACGGGATGGTTCATAAGGGCCTGCATGAGCCTATTTCTGTGGTTCCCGTGATTTCAGCCCCTGCCTGTCCCTTCATGCTTCAATGTGTCTCTTCGAAGGCTAAGAGGCATTGCAGGGTACCCAGGCCTGGGCCAAGGTATCCTTAGGAGAGGTAAACATTTTGGGTGGGATTCATGGAATTAATTCCTTCAGCGGAAGCCCTGTGCTTGCACAATAAGGTTCTCACTCTCTCCCTCACTGTGCCCCCACTCCCAAAATTTTGATAGCAGTTGACCAAAGCTTATTTTGAAAACCCAAGTTTCACTTTTCGGTTGCACAATAACAAATTCTTGGATCCTCATATAACTTGTCTCTGATGGCAGTTTCCTCATTTATGTCTAACATCCCACTAGAATCAGGGCAGAACTGATGCCATTTAACTCCAGCTGTTGTGACCAACTCAGAATCCCCTAGTAAAGGTAAAGGAGCCCCTGACCATTATGTCCAGTCGTGACCGACTCTGGGTTTGCGGCGCTCATCTCGCTTTATTGGCCGAGGGAGCCGGCGTACAGCTTCCGGGTCATGTGGCCAGCATGACTAAGCCGCTTCTGGCGAACCAGAGCAGTGCACAGAAACGCCATTTACCTTCCCGCCGGAGCGGTACCTATTTATCTACTTGCACTTTGAGGTGCTTTCAAACTGCTAGGTTGGCAGGAGCAGGGACCGAGCAACAGGAGCTCACCCCGTTGCGGGGATTCGAACTGCCGACCTTCTGATCGGCAAGTCCTAGGCTCTGTGGTTTAACCCACAGCGCCACCCACATCCCATCAGAATCCCATGCTACCTCTGTAAAAAGGGTGGGAGGGCCGGAACGTACCAGCCCCCTGCTCTTTGGTCTCTCCTCCCCTAGTCAAAGAATCAAAACTTACTTTGCCTTGGGAGATTAAGAGGACAGGGAGGGGTTATGTTTACCAAAGCCAGGCATCAGTGGCAGCAGGCCCTGTGAGAATGATGGTGGCCAGAATCTCCCCAGGAACATCCTGTGCTGCTGAAGCAAATGACCCCCAGAACAAATCAGTTGTACTGGGACTAAAAAACATTCTTGTGTACCCTTTAGGCCAAACTAAATGTGACAGGGGGTGGCTATGCTTGTTTATGCATTTGTTGGGCACATTCACATCTACAAATGGGGTGTGAGGTAGGCTGCTTTTTACAACCAAAAATGTGGGTGGGTGAGGGGAACTGAGCCTTTCCCCATCTTACCTCCCCACATTCTAAGAATTCTGCCCTGACCATGCGGAATTAGTTTTGTATCGGAATGTGGCTGGGGAGAAATGTGCCTGCAGTGATGGAAGGTGTACATGCTAGGGGTTCATTTCACCCATTTCAGAAAAAGTAGATCCTACCACCCATCCACTCCCCATTTTAGATGGGGGCCAGGCATGTGAACAGCAAACATGGCTGCTCCCATCATGTCTTGATTTGCCCCTGACTTGCAACACTTGAAGCTACTTCTTGTGACAGCTATCAGCATAAGGGAATTTGATTTGTTGTGTCTTTGGGCCGAAGCTCTAACTACAATAGAGCACTCTACCATAATAATAAAATTGGCTCCAAAATTAAAAATTACCTGGCTTTGACATATGTGTTTGTCCAGCTCGTAATGATCAGCAGTATTATGAATTGAGCACTATTTCCCCCAGGAGTTCCTCCCTGGCTTGGAATATTAAATAGGGCCCTGAGCATGCATGGCCGGTGTTTAGCAGACCATGTGCCCACTGCCTGCTGCTTTAGTAGGTGCATGTACAAAAGTTATTTAATATAAACCTTTTATTCTCAGCAAAGCTCTTATTAATTGCCATAAACTATGTAACTGCCTGGATAACTTTTGTTTGGTGAGAATCTTCTTCTCTGTTTTAGTCCATGATTTTGACTGTTTATTGTAAATGTTTAATGTGGTTGCTGTCTGTCATTTTTAACATGATCCTGAGTGTGTTGGAGAGGATCTCCAGGAGGATTTCCAACACTATGGTTAGTATTATGTGGTGAGTTCTGGGCAGATAAAAGTAGCCCACCACTTCCGGGGGCAATATATAATGGTGTGCACGCAAGCATCACCCTCAGCACACAAGTACCAACATCACAAGCAAGTAGTGAGCTGTCGGAAATCAGATGTCCTCCAGCACACAGTGATGTGCTCCTGAGCACATGCAGTCTATTTAGGCCAGTATTTATCTAGCAGACACCATGCACATTATTGCTTGTGTGCACCCAAGAATAATACATCCACTTGCCCAGATGCCCCCAGAAGTCTCCCTTTACAAGCAAATATAGACACACAGCAGAGAAATGCACAATACATACAGCCACACAGCAGAGAAATGCACAGTACATTTCCATGTAAAAGAAATGCTTACATGCCATACAAACTCTCAGATACTGTAATGAGGCATACGCATACCCCTTTGCACACAAGGTTACTTCTATTTGCTGTTCTGCAAGACCTTATCTCAAAGCAAAGCAAACAGTTTCAGGGAGGGTCTGCCTTCCCATTCTATCGATTTTGTTTAACTCTCCCTATTTCCCGCTGTCAACTCATTAAAATACTTTTCAAATAAGTGTTTAAAAATCATTAGCATCTTGTGCGACCGCCTCATTTCCACATTAATATTGCCAATCAGGTGCCCAGCTGAATTGCATTCTGGGAAGCACGCCAGCTATGGAACAAAATGCTGTTCCTGTCAGACGCTGCCAGCTGTCAGCGGAGGCCTGCTCGATCTGTGGATTTCACACAGAGTCAGGATGGAGGCAGAAACCTTTTCTGTGCATTAAATTAAATAAAGAGCGATGGAAATCAGTCACAGCCATGGCACTTGCCATTCAGAAACAGATTTTCTCAAGTACCTGAGCTGCATAAGGGGGGAAATGCTTATCGCATCACACAATGGTAAGACTTCTGAGCCACAAACCAAGAGGAAGGATTTTCAGTTTCTAGGAGGAAACATATTATGTAGTTTGAATAATACTTGATGATGCCATCTTTTACAGAGGGGTGTGTGTGTGTGATCACTGCTGTCCCATGGAAACAGCCGTCCTCCCCACTGGTTTTAATGAGCATTCTATGTAACCCTTAATCTGACTTACCTGCTATGTTCCTTCTCCATTATCAGAAGCAGCGCGTTCCTGAATAACAAGTGAGGAAGAGTACAGTTCCTGCTTGCAGGCTTCCCATAGGTAGCCGATTGGCCACTGTGAGAACAGGATGCTGGACTATATAGGCTTGATTCAGCAGAACTCTTTTTATGTTTTAACTTATCAGATATGGGAAGTCTTTTGGCACCATTGGTTTATCATGTGCTGAATTCCCAGTAGGGAAACCTCATGGTTCACCCTTCATTATTCATCTGCTAATGGGACAGAACGTGAGGCATGAACTCTTGATCTTATGTAGTAAAGCCTCAGAATGTATGTTGCAGTGAGATCCAGTTCTGTGTCTCAGGAGGAATCTAATCTCTCTCTCTTTCTCTCACCCCTGCCCCACCCCTCTTTTAAGAGGAGATAAGCAAACAAAAACAAGGTTTTGAAGTTCCATCTTGCCACATGAGAACTCGGGAGTGCAACCTGCTGGGAATTTTCATCAGAGTATTTGTGTGCCATAGAATGAAAGGACATGGACTCTGTACTCTTCTGCAAGTCCATGCCAGTCTGAGGTGTTTTTAATGTGTTTATGCCTGCCTTATCATTGCACAATTACTTTTGTGGTGACATTTACTCCTGACATTTACCTGGATCATCACATCTGACCATTTATGGAAATCCAAATTATAATAGATGGGCTTTTATAATTAAAGACCACATAGGATGACATAAGTGAAAAAAACAATTACCTCAAAATTACATGCAATTTCCTAGCGGCATAGCAAACAAGAACTTCTTATCACTGTGGGTGGCAGACTTGCTATCACTTGCAGTTTTCGAAATTACAAGTCACTGTCATTCAAAAAAAATAAATCCTTTGAGCCATCAAGAATCCAGCATACTGTAAATTCAGGAAAGAATTACAATGGTTGTTTCTCACATTAAAATTCCTCAATGACAAACTAGTACTGTCTTGTTTCTTCCAGTTTGTGGGTAGCTTAAACTACAGATTATACTTTGGCACCTTAAAAACACAAAAGGCACCTTAAAAACAAATATATTATGGCATAACAATGTGGCTACAGTCCACTTTCTCAGATGCATGAAGTGTAGTCCTGAGCTATAGGTACATCTTCACAAGACTGTATCACCATGTGGGTGTCTTTCTTCCCCCAAAGCTCTGTCCCTCATGCAAGTGGTCCAGCTGCTTGTTCGGGCATCCTCATCCCTGAAAGAGGAAAAGGTTGGTGGCACAGAAGAAATATTCCAGTGGAACGGTCACATGGCAGATAGCTGGCAGCCCGGAAGTTGGGATTATGCATTTATATGATGCAAGCTTAATGCTAGATAAATAAGATGACTCAGATGACTTGTTTAACAGAGCACTGAAGTCACATGGTGGTCAGTTGTTGTTCCTTGCAAATCACTGAAGCAACATTGAGATTAGAATGGTCGGAATTTCACTTACATTCTTCTAGCTGCATTTCTAGGTTTCAAAGGACAACATTACTTTTCCTCTTTATTTAGAGGTTTGCGTAGCTGAAGATGGAAGGTGGGCTGATTAGAGAGAGCGCATCTTTGAATGATGCTGCTTCCAGGCCCATCTTGTGCATCAGGAAACCTAGGGGAATAGTAATAGGATGTGAGAGATTGCTAATAGCTTCCTTTATGTTTACTTTGGAAATGACTGGGTTTTTTTAAAAGTTGACTGTAGCAGGATGTGAGAGGTTGCCAATAGGTTCCTGTATGTTTACTGGGTGTTTTTTTTAATTGGCTATGGAAGAAATGCTAATGGTGGTTTGCTGGGCTGAAGGCAAGAATTTGCCACAGAGCCTCATGTTGGACTAGGATTGTTTTCTTTGACAGACACAGCCCTACCATTTGGCAGAGAAAGGCAGTGGACATTGGGGTAGGAAGATTTGGGAGGATAAAGTTCTGTGTGTCACAGAGACCACACCTCTTCGGCTGCCCTACCACTCTCAGGTGTGGCAGAGGATGCTGTTCCATCATCAGTGTTGGTAAGATTCAGTTGTACGTTGGAGGAGGATGCAGGTGGCACTTTGTTCTTCAGGCAGCAAAATGTCTTGGGCCAGCCCATATCCTGGAAGTGGTTGCAGGAGGCATTGGAAATGGCCAAGTACATCCCTGTGCTTATCACTCAGTGTAGCATTATGCTCTGCTACACTGCTTTAGAATACTTCACTGTAGTTCCATGCTCCTAAGGTGGCCACTGGAAGTCACTAGCTTCTATTATTTCAGATACCAGGAAATCTGTTGCTCTGCCTTCTGCTCACTTGCCAGAGAGAAGCTGTTCTGAAACATTTTGATGCTACTGAAAAGCAATTTCTTCATCTAAACGCCTGAAAACGCCTGCTTCATAGTAAACAAACAAACAACCCCCCCCCCAAAAAAACCCCACCATAAACAAACAAAGCAGTTATGGAGCCCTTGCGAGAAAACAAAGAATTATTTGCTGCTGTGTACCTTTTATCGTAGAATATATGCGTTTAGAACTCATAAACAGTTGCTGCAATTCGGTAGGAGTTTAAAGAGTACTTATATTTTGTTATTGGAATAGAGTTTTTTTTAATAGAAGAGGAAATGGGACACGTATCCAGATACGCATGAAATTCGGCACGTTTAGTGTTGAGGATTAACCTGCATCTCATTCATAAGTTGCTATAGATGACTGCCCTCAGCTGAGTTTTTTCTTCAGCTGAGAGGTAGAGTTAGACCCCAACACTTGGAGGTATACTGCAAGTGGCAGCAAGACCATAGAGTGGCAGCAGGGAACTTGAGGACCCACAAGTCAGGTGCGGCCCCCAGGACATTCACCAGTCCTGCTCCACAACCTGCTTTGAGTTCTTTTGCCTGTCTTGAACATGTCCTTGAACTGTGATGGCAACTTGTGCTTGCTTGGGTAGAAGAAGGAGTGATATGAGGGTAGGTGTATGTGTGTGTATAGAAACGTCTTGCTTTTGTATGGCTGCAGTATGGCCATACAAAAGGTGAGAGTCAAAGCTGATGGCCCCACCCATTCTTGCTTACGTTTCCCCCCACTCTTTCATCTGGCCTTGCATCCCTCTGGCCATGAGGAAGTGGAAAAGACTCTCCATCCCTGCCTTAGAGTCCCTGAGTCCCCTTTTGCCAGCTGTAGTTTCTACACGCTGTACAAAGCCCAGAAAGGGAGCCAGGGAGAATTCTTGCCTGCGGTGCAGAAGGACTCCGAGCAACCTATCCCTGGTCACGGAGCCTGTGGCAAAGTTTGGGAGCTGAGCTCCAAGTTCTTTTGCACATCAGTCCCAGACATTCACCTCAGTGTCATTATCCTCGTCCTGGCACACAAAGTGGCCCATACGTTGTTCCAATAGCAAGATTGTTTTTAAGGCATCACAGCAAACTTCCAAGAGTTGTGGGTGGCGGAGCGGAAGAAAAAAAAGTCAGGGGCGGGGGGAGTTGGTAAGGAAAAGAGGCTGGAGGGGGCTGTGGGGGGTGCAGCCCTCCTCATTACTTTGGGCATGAACTGCCTATAAAGATGCTCTGTCTCTTGGAGCCGCTTCCCAGCTATCGACCAGCAAGGGCTATGAGCCCAAACAGAAGGCACTTTGTGCTGACTGCCAACATATCCGGCACTCGCTGCTTTCACAGCCTGGCAGGCCTCTTATAGTCTCTCCGGCTCCTCTCAGACTTCAGTGTCCTGACTAGCACGGAAGGCAGTCGCTGCCAGGCCCAGGTGGGCAGAACTTTTGTTCCCCCAGGAATGTGTGGCCAAAGAACAACCAGGGGAAGTATTTGCTGATATTTCCATCTTCTGATGAAGCGGGGTGCATTATTTTCCCACTTAAACCCTCATTTCACTCCCCCCCTTTCTCTGCCTAATTGTCCTCTGTGAGCCGTAAGAACCATATATGAAGCTCCATATAGGACTGGAGGATCTGTTCTTGGGGCAATGCAATTGTTGTCACTGTTTTTGTTAGCAATTTGCAGTGATATACCGTTCTTGAAGAGTGTGAAAACGTTGTCTTCCCATACAAGCGCTTGGATACCAATATCTTGTAACTGGAGTGAGGGGTTGAAGTACATCTGAACTACAGACGTTGGAGAATTTATTCTACTAAGAGGTTTTAAGGACAGGCTGTATAACCCACCATATTTTGGGGGGTGGCGGTTGAGTTCTGATCATCCTTCTGTTAGCAAAAGATTTTTTTGACCTTGTTTTGAGACTTCCCTCCAGTCCTGTAATTCTCTGCATCTCAGAATTCCAAAGAGCTCTCTGCTTGTGTGCTTGAGGGTGATGTATGTATATGTAAACAGAAGACTCTTCCCTAAAGTCTTGCACCAGTACAGTGGTACCTCGGGTTAAGTACTTAATTCGTTCCAGAGGTCTGTTCTTAACCTGAAACTGTTCTTAACCTGAAGCACCACTTTAGCTAATGGGGCCTCCTGCTGCCACTGCGCCGCCAGAGCAAGATTTCTGTTCTCATCCTGAAGCAAAGTTCTTAACCCGAGGTAATATTTCTGGGTTAGCGGAGTCTGTAACCTGAAGCGTATGTAACCTGAGGTACCACTGTATAGAAGACATGAGGGGGTAGGACCCACATCTGGCTCGTCGCTTGTAGATTATGTTTTGTTGCATTCTGTGCTGTGAGACATAAGATGTGACTCAAAAAGAGATGTAACTGCTTATGGCAAAGACCCATCACTTCAGTGGTAGAGCATTTGCTTTGCTTGTAGAAGGCCCCAGCTTCAATCCCTGGCATCTCTAGGTAGGGCTGGGAGAAACCCTGGAGAGCCACTGCCAGTCAATTGTAGGCAATACTGAGGTAGAGGGACCAATTTGCCTGCCTTGGCATAAAACAGCCTCTTCTTGTGTTCCTCAGCCATGCTAAATAATCTCAGAGCAACTGAACCAGCAACTGTGTCTTCATGCTGAGGGAGAACTTACACTGGGTGAGCTTCTCATTCAGCTTTTAAAGGATAGGGTCAGGGACTGGCATCAGCAATCCTCCTTTATATGAGTACCGGGTTATTCCAGGAAGGCAAAACTAAATGCAGCACTTTGTTTGAACCTGCAGTACTAGGGGAAAAACTTCACGAGAATGCATTGGACCCTCTGTTATGGTTTTCTCAAATTTTGTACGAAGAAGCTAATCGTGCCATTTCTCCATCATTAAGGAGGGCCTCTAATTATTGGGGCAAGTGTGTGTGTGCGCTGTGTTTGGATTGCCTGTAGAGATAGGATTTCCTTCCTAATCACTGCCATTTCCTTATTCACTTGCTGCCGCCAATATTCTGCATCCTTTTGCAATAAGTTGAGCCCACAGGCTTCTGCCAACACATTTCTTGTCCTCCTGTCTCCTCCGCCATCACCTTTCCTAGATGTTGAATCCCTCTCTCCTTCCTTTGTGCTTCAGGCGCAGGAGTTGGAGATGCTGCCAGGACATCAGGCCAAGTGCTATTGTCAGTTTTGGATCAGTTGTGACTGTGAACTCACAAGGGCTGAGGCTTGCTCTGCTCACAAGGAGGGATTTCAGGAGCTCAAGTCTGTTAATTAATTTTATAATGAATGATTTTAGAGTGTTGTTTGTGCTGTACTTTTGTACTGTTATATTGTTGTTAGCCGCCCTGAGCCCGGCTTCGGTTGGGGAGGGTGGGATATAAATAAAATTTATTATTATTATTATTATTATTATTATTATTATTATTATGTTTAGCATCTAAAAGGAAGGTTAAGAGGTAACTTGGTTATGGTGAATAAGGAGAAAGCGCTAATGGGCATTGATGGGGAAACTACAATAGCAGCACCAAACATGAAATCTGCACAGGCCCCTCATGAGGCACACAACTCTTAGCAGTGAGCGTGAATTAAGCATTGACACAGATTGCAAGAGGATGGCATCGAGTTTCTGTTGAATGTCCATTGGACACAGGATCCACCTAGGCTTATTGTCTGTACCAGGCATGCAGTGAGGCTAAGCAATCCTACTATGCTCCTCCCTAGATGCAGCTGCACGATCACAACATCTGACAGCTTCTGTGACTGTAGTGTCATGTTCTTTCAACCCACCCCTCCCGGCAATTCCGGTCCCAATTTCCTGTCACTCAAACTCACCAAAGGCACACCAAATGCCTGAGGTTCATATCTGTATCAGAATGATTGCTTGGAAAGTGTGAGGCAGCTGAAAGAAGCCCAGAAAACGTGTGAGTTCCTGAAAATGCTGCACAGAGTTGATGTGTAAATAGGGATGTGTGAGGAATGCTGGGGTCCCAACCCTTGTGGGGGTCATGAGACCTACCTGCGCTCAAAATCCATTGTCACCCACATCAGAGCTAGGAGTTAGGAGTGTGTCCAACCACCTGGAAAAAGAAAGTCTGTCTGTATATCCAGCCAGCAGAGGCATACCTAAGGGTTGTTGAAACCAGTGCCCGCAAAAACCACCTATCAGTCTATGGAGTGTATGATGTATATATGTTTGTGGTGATACGACACCACTGTTGCAACAAGATCGAGCGTGGCAGAAGCTTCCAGTCCTACTCACTGCAGTACAAAGACGTGTGAATCCCCCTCCCTTCCTCACCTGACCCTCACTCTCGATGCTTTGAGTAATGGGGTCATGTAAAAAGGGACTGCAGGTTTGCCTTGGGGTTTTTTCTAACCCTGGCAGTATTGTTGCATAGGAACTGGGAGCAGAAAGTGGGGTGCCCTACAGAGAACGAAGGGCTGTTTCTTGAAAAGCAATGTGAAAGGGCTTATTTCAGTTCTCCCTTCTGCTCAAACTAGGGTGACCAAAAAGCACAAAAGTTGTTTGCGTTTGCCTCGTTGGGGTGGGTATGTGGACATTTTAGGAGTCTATGTCAGTCACAAACAATCACAGTTGAGGTTGGCTTATTGTTACCTGTGGGCAGCCAAACATTTCCCAAGTCTGATCTCTACAGTGACGAAAGTAGATTAGCAGTGCAGTCCCAGACGCGTCTACTCAGAATTAAGCCCTGCTGAGTTCAGTGGGACTTGCTCCTGGGTAAGTGTGTGTGTTGGATTGCAGGCTAGATCTTTGGCATTATACTGATATTCTATTCTGGTGTTCCGGCATGTTTTGCTGCATTTTCTCTCTTTCACTTTCAACCACTGGTTCTCTCATCTCTTTATCAGTTGATTTTGTGCCCTGGAAAAAGTCAAAGGAAGGGATGTGCGTGGGAACTCAAGCTTGTCACCCTACTGGATTCTTAAGTACAATGGATTGAATCACAAACTTGGTTTGTTGGAAAGGATGGGGTTGGTGTTTTGCTGCTTAAACTATTGTTAGCATCTATTTGATATGTTACAAGGAGGTTGCAATTAGGACATCTGAAATGAGTAACCAGCGGTGTTGAATAACAAAATAAGCTCCGATTTAATTATTTATTTTGCTTTCTGTTCCATTGGCAAACAAGACCAGAGTTTGGGATGTTTTTGATCATCAGAAGCTGATCCAAGAGCACTTATCTCCCTTGTCCATTCATGCTTTGTTTCTGCTTTTTTCTGGTACTGACACCCTTAAGCGAGTAAACAGAGAGAGACTGTGGAGCAAGAAATAGAACTATTTAACAGCTTGAGAGAGTTGTGTTTTTGTTTTTTTCCAGAGCTCTTATTGTGCCTCTTGCAGAGTTTTCTCAAATGATACTGATTTTCAAAATTTTAGACTTCCGGAGGCGGCGCGACCGGTAATGGCTGCCTTCTCCGAGTAAGGAGAAGGGAGCTTCGCTGTAAACGGGTCGTCCGCTACGGCGAAGCGGAGACCCATTCAGGAAAACCACAGGTGGCAGAAGCCTGTGGTCTCGGGACCCGGCGGGCGCCAGAAGCAGCCCCCAAAACGCTGAAGGGACCCCGTAAGGGGCTCCGGATCGCGGAGGGGGTAGCGGCGCTGTGGGTCGTTGCGCAAACAGCGAAGTGAAGCCGCGTTGCTGTGGCCGGTCAGCGCTGTCCTTTCTTCCTGCAACTTTTCTGAACTTTGGAAACTACAACCCGTGAGTAAATTTGGACATTGAAAACTTTCTGAAACTTTTGTCAACTTTCTGAAACTTTTTGAGAACTTTCTGAAACTTTTAAAACTTTTTTAAAAAAGTTGAAATCTGGCTGAAAACGGAGTAAGGATAAGCAGGAAGCCCATCTCCCGCTATACTGAACTTTAAGCAAAGAGCAGGAGGAGTGGAGACAAAAAGTTATGCGTTAACTAAATGCTGGCACCCTGTAAAGCAGTTTTCTGAGTGAAAGACTTTGAGCTATTGACTTTTGCTGGTCATATTGGGGGTGCATTGATATCCTTCTTCTGTGGCACCAGTGGATTACAAAATAAATAAGAATCTCTGGTGCTGGAGCTGCCTGGATGAACACCAGTTTGCAACTTTGGATACATTGAATTCAGGTTTTGAAACATTCTGAGTTGGAACTGGATACTTTGAAACTGTTGCAGTCAAGGCACTGTAAGAAACACTGTTTTGCTTTAAGTTTTACTCTGCTAAAAATAATACATTGTGGAGGCGATGGACATGGATTTAAATTTATAAGTTTAACTTGGATTTGATCTTTTCCCTGAAGACGTATTGGATTTGATCTTTTCCCTGAAGACGTATTAAGCTCCCTCTAGAGGATTTTGGATTTACAGCAGTGACTTTGTTTTACTTTCCCTTTCCCGGCCTCTGTTTGACTATTGTATCTGGGACTCTGCTTTCTCATGGGAACAACTTGGATTGACCTTGGATTACAGATAACTTTGGAATGAGTGGCGCAAGGAGAAGAGGAAGGACCAAACAAACAACTCTAACCTTATCTGCAGCCTCACAGCGTAGATCTTCTGTGCCGGCCTTGCCTTCCACTTTGCCTCCAGACATAGAGGCGGCCTCCCTAATACAGGCAGGGGAGGGTGAGACAGAGGAGCTGCACCTGGGAGATATGGCTTCAGGGACAAGTAGCTCTGTCTTGGAGAAAATTTTGGAGAAACTGGAGGCTCTGGACAAGAAGGCTGATTTGCATACAGCTAAAATTGAACAGAACACAGAAAGCTTGAATAAGCTGACTGGACAAGTTGCACAGAATGCCCAGTCTATTGGAGAATTAAAGGAGGCTGTAGGTGAAAATCGTAAACTGGCTGAAGATACTAGTCAAAGACTGGAAGAACTTGAGAAAGAAGTAAGACCACTCAGCAAACAAGTTGGAGAACATCAGATTTACTTTTCGATGACAGAACTGCGAAACAGGGAGACCAACTTGAGGATACGGTCAATACCAGAGGTGGAAGAAGATAATTTTATTGAATTTCTAACTAAGGAATTTGCCAAGTTTTGGAAGTTAGAGGAAAAAGACTTTAAAATCGTATCTGCTTTCAGGCTTGGCAGAGTCAGAAGGACAGAGAAGCCCAGAGATTGTTTGATAACACTGAGATCAAAGGAGGAAAGGGACAAGATTTTGGGCCTGCACTACGAAAAGTCACTAGACATTTTGGGCAAGAGAATTGAAATCTACAAGGACATTCCTAAGCAGTTGCTGGACCTTAGATCTAACTACACGGAATTGGCAAGACTGTTGAGAAGCAACGCAATTATCTTCAGGTGGGAGTTTCCACAAGGATTATCCTTTACCTACAGAGGGAGAAAGATCAAAATCAAAACAGTGGAAGATAGAGACAAGTTTTTGGGAGCACACGGAGAAGACCTCCACAAAGGACTTGGATTGCCAGCGCCAGAACTTCCAGGGGAGCCCGCCCCCTCGGATCCTCAAGGACCGGAGAACAAGGTACCACCCCAGAAAGAATAACCAGACCTATCCAGGATGTCTCTGCAGCTTTTGAGCTGGAACATAAATGGCTGTAACAGTCCTGAAAAAAGGTTTAAAATTTTTCATATTTTAAAAAAGGAACAATTGGACATTATATGCTTACAAGAAACACATGTGATTAGGCTCCATAGAAAGGTGTTAATAAATAAAAGGCTTGGTCAAGAATTTATATCATCGGATACAGTTAAAAAGAGAGGTGTAGTGATCTATGCAAAAGAGAGCCTTTCACCAAAATTTCTTTTTAAAGATGAAAGTGGAAGAATCCTCGCAATAGAAGTACAGTATCAAGGAGAAAAAATTTTGATATTAGGAATTTATGCTCCAAATGAAGGTAAATCGGATTTTTATAAGAAGTTGCACGAGACTATGCTGGATTATCTGGATTACAACAACGTCATCATGATGGGGGACATGAACGGGGTCGCATCAACAAATATGGATAAGTCACAGAACCAGAACATTACTAAAGAGGGAAGACTACCTAAGACCTTTTTTGAAATGACTGACAATATGGACTGGGTTGACATCTGGAGAGTTAGAAACCCCTTGGGAAGAGAAGGAACATTCTTTTCTGAAGCTCAACTGACTTGGACACGAATCGACCAAATATGGATAACTAGAAATCTGGCACCTAAGGTGAGGAAGGTGAAAATCTGCCCTAAAACATGCTCCGACCATAACGCCTTGAGAATGGATATGACATTGATCCCAACCGGCTCCTTTAGATGGAAGATGAATGATGGCCTGTTTAGAGACCAAAGAATTGTAAAGAAGGCCCAAAAAACCTTAAAGGACTATTTTGAGATTAATTTGAACACTACGGTGGAAAAAAGAACTATCTGGGATGCAAGTAAAGCTGTGATGAGAGGGTTCTTGATTCAACAGAATTCTTTAAAGAAAAGACTGCAAAATGAAAAGAAAGATAAAATTCTGGAAAGTATCAAAGAGTTGGAGAAGAAGTTAAGATCTAACCCGAAGTCCCAACCGATTCTGAGAGAAATTAAACTTTATCAGGCACAATATTCCAAACTGATAAATCAGGAAATAGAATGGAAGATTAAAACAATGAAACAAAAAACTTTTGAATCGGCAAATAAATGTGGGAAACTGCTAGCCTGGCAGTTGAAAAGGAGACAAAGACTAAATACAGTAACAAACTTAGAGGTTGAAGGAAGGAACATTCAGAACCCGGGAGAGATTAGAAAGTGCTTCCAGAGGTATTTTAAAAAGTTATACACTCAAGGGCCACAAGATGAAATAGAGATTACACAATTTTTGGAGAGAAATGGATTAGCAAAGCTGTCAGAAGAAAATAGAATAATTTTGAATGGCAAAATAACACGACAAGAGATTGAACAGGCCATCCAGAGTCTGAAACAGGGCAAATCACCAGGGCCAGATGGACTGACCTCTAACTACTATAAGATATTGAAGGATTATCTGATACAACCTTTGTTGGAGGTCAGTAATGAAATAATGGAGGGGAAGAAGGCGCCTGAATCGTGGAAAGAAGCATTTATCACATTGATTCCAAAGTCAGAAACTGAAAAGACACAACTCAAGAACTACCGTCCCATCTCCCTTTTAAATGTGGATTACAAAATATTTGCAGATGTTTTGGCACGAAGATTTAAGAAAGTTTTAAGTGAGATAATCCATAAAGACCAGGCAGGCTTTCTCCCGGGCAGACATATGTTTACTAACACGAGGAACATTATAGACATATTGGAACTTTTACAAACAAACATAAACACTAAAGCAGTTTTAATTTTTATAGACGCGGAGAAAGCCTTCGACAACATATCTTGGAAATTTATGAAGGGGAATTTAAAAGAAATGGGAGTGGGACGGGGGTTTGAGAACGGGATTGAGGCAATATATTCAGAACAAAAGGCTAAACTGATAGTTAACAATGTGGTTACAGAAGAGTTTAAAATTGAAAAAGGTACACGACAAGGCTGCCCGATTTCCCCATTACTGTTTATTTCGGTTCTGGAAGTGCTCCTGAATATGATTAGGGGGGACCGGTTGGTGGAAGGGATTCAGGTCGGAGCGAAACAATATAAACTTAAAGCTTTTGCAGATGACCTAGTTCTGACATTACAGGAGCCGGAGTCTAGTTTGAAAAGAGTACTACAACTGATTCAAAACTTTGGTCGAGTGGCAGGATTTAAGTTAAACAAGCAAAAAACTAAAGTTTTGGGGAAAAACTTGACAGATACTGAGTTGGAACAGCTTCAGAAAGAGACAGAACTAAATGTGGTTAAAAAAGTTAAATACCTAGGGGTAAACATAACAGCAAAAAATCTGAGTTTATTTAAAGATAATTATGAAAAATGTTGGTCAGAGATTAAGAGAGACTTGGATAGTTGGTCAAGACTAAATCTTTCTTTGTTAGGCCGAATAGCTGCCATCAAGATGAATGTATTGCCAAAAATGTTATTTTTGTTTCAGACACTGCAGATTGTAGACAAGACAGAGTGCTTTCGGAAGTGGCAGAAAGATATTTCTAAATTTGTCTGGCAGGGCAAAAAGCCCAGAATCAAATTTAAAATATTAACAGATGCGAAAGAAAGAGGGGGCTTTGCCCTGCCAGATTTAAGGTTGTATTATGAAGCTGCAGCTTTCTGCTGGTTAAAAGATTGGTTACTTCTTGAAGATACGGATGTCTTGGATTTGGAAGGTTTTAATAATGCGTTTGGATGGCATGCATATCTATGGTATGATAAAGCTAAGATAAATAAGGCCTTCAAGAACCATATTGTCAGAAAATCAGTTTTTAATGTCTGGACAAAATATAAAGACTTACTGGAGAATAAAACTCCGAGGTGGCTGTCACCCCTGGAGGCTAAGGCTTGGAAAAGAGCCAATATGGAGGCCAACTGGCCAAAATATTGGGAGATAATAGAAAAGGATGGTGACAACTGGAAATTGCAGAGTTTAGAAAAGATGAGAGACAAAGTGCGAGACTGGTTACAATATGCTCAGATTAAAGAAGTGTTTAAAAATGACAAAAAGCTAGGATTCCAAGTGGAAAAGTCAAAGTTAGAAACTGAACTGTTAGAACCTAAGACTAAGGTACTTTCAAGAATGTATAACTTGCTGCTGAAATGGAACACACATGACGAAATGGTAAAATCAACAATGATAAAATGGGCGCAGGATATTGGGTATAATATTATGTTTGAAGATTGGGAAAGGTTGTGGACCTCTGGGCTGAACTTCACTGCATGTAATGCGTTGAAGGAAAATGTGATGAAAATGATGTATAGATGGTACATGACCCCTGTTAAACTGGCTAAAATATACCATTCGTCTGATAGCAAATGTTGGAAATGTAAGGAAAATGAAGGAACATTTTTTCACCTCTGGTGGACCTGCCCTAGAGTGAAGGCCTTTTGGGAGAAGATATATAATGAATTAAAAAAGGTGTTTAAATACACCTTTACTAAGAAACCAGAGGCCTTTCTCCTGGGTATTGTCGGCCAGAGTGTGTTAAAAAAGGACAGAACATTCTTTATGTACGCAACAACAGCAGCAAGAATATTAATTGCCAAGAATTGGAAAACTCAGGAGCTACCCACTGTGGAAGAATGGCAGATGCAACTGATGGACTATATGCAATTAGCCGAGATGACCGGCAGAATTCGAGACCAGGGAGAAGAAAGGATGGAAGAAGATTGGAGGGAATTTAAGATTTATTTACAAAAATATTGTAATTTGGCTGAGTGTTGAATTGGATGCCAGTGCAGATAATTGTCTACCATTAAATTAGATTTAAGGCTGAATTATATGTCAAACCAAATTAAGATTATTAATTAAGATGAGTTAAATGATAATTTGTTTGAAATTAATTTAATAATGATGTAAGTGTATGCGGGAGGTGTGGGGGAGTCCCATGTAACAATTGAGAGATGTTAAATGGACAATGACAAGTTGTGCTTATCTAATATATGCTTTATTTGAAAACTTCAATAAATATATTATTAAAAAAAAAAAAAAAAAAAAAAAAAAAAAAAAAAAAAAAGATTTTCAAAATTTTATCTTGGTCACCAGGAGATCAGACAAAGATTCCCAGAGTCAAGACACTGGTTTGTCTGCACTCTTAAATGCCCAGTAAAGCAGAAATCAGTTTTGCCCAACAACAACAAAAAGCTTTGCACAATTCTTTCAAAAATCTTTGCAAGTAACTATGTCAGATAAGCATAAGAAGAGCTGGATTCAAATCCCTGCTTAGCCATGAAGCTCACTGAGTGACTTGGGGCCATTCACTGTTTCTCATCCTAAATGTACCCCACAGGGTTGTTGTGACAAAAGGGTAGAGGTGAGAAAGAACCTGAAGTCCTTGGAATAAGAGTGGGAAATGAATGCAAAACACAACACATTGTTGTTTAGTCGTTTAGTCGTGTCCGACTCTTACAATGTCTTGAAAAGAAAAGAATTAGGCTAGCATTTCACAGGAATCATTTGGCAACAGAGGAAAGAAAAATGGAAGACCCTGGGGTGCTGCAGGAAGAGACTGGCAATTAATTTTCAATGAAGAATCACCAAGGACTAGGCCTTTGATCAATTTTAAGAGAACGTTGCAGGCATGTACAGTCTGCTTTTCCTTGATCACTGGTTTAACTACACAGCCCTCAAGTATTTGGGGCTTCAGTGGGCTGGCCAGATCAGGGAGCACGACTTTTGCAACACTAATTTTAAAAATTAAACACTAAGGGGAGTGAGCCAAGTATCTTTTCTGCTCCTGAGCTCGGTCAGATGTATGGCTGCGATTGGAGATGAAGTTGCCAGGAGATTTTCTAAGTGTGACATTTAGAGCTACATTTAACTCTATGGGAAGCTTGCGAAGGGGCCATTTAGACAGGCGGGGGTAAGTCTCATGTAAGGACAAGCACAGTGAGGGGAGGAGCAGGAGTCAAAGCGGCAAGGGAGAGTAAGGCCGGGAACAAACCAAGCTCTGGAAAGGTTGCAAAGACATCATCACCATTATTATTATTATTTATTAAAATTTGTATGCCACCCTTCATCCGAAGATCCCAGAATGGTTCATAAAATACAAAATGAGAATATAGAGTATGTAATAAAACAAAAATAAAAACAAACCAATATTATTATTTATTATAACACTGCAGATGCTTGCAGCTAGGAGGGTTCAAGTAGGAAGAGGATGTTATTGGGAGTGGGTGGGAGCAACGCCTAAAGGGAGGGAATGGACGCAAGACAAACAAGGGCAGTACACACTACAAGCTCCGTGGGGTCCTTCGGCAATATGGCATCACTGCCCGTCTGCTTGCTCTCTCCCTCTGGGCCTGAGCTTCATCAGGCAAATGGAGAGTGGTGCTGCTTCTCCTTGCTTTAGTCACAGCCTTCACTTACTTGGAAGAACAAGAACGAGGAGCAGGGCCAGGGATCTCTGGAGATCAGCAGCAGGCCCCCTGCTGGAATACGGGCCTTGGCAAGTGCCTTATCATGCCGATCTCTGGCGCCTACCCTGAACAAGGGTGTTTGGGCCCAGGAAAGCAGATGGCCTACAAGGAAAATGCAGTGAAAGGCTGCCCCAGGGAAGGAATGACGTTTCTTGTGGACAGGAGGTCCTGACACTCTTACAGTGTCAGGGTACATGCAGTGCAGATTGTATTGCAGTGGGGAATTGTGAGAGCAACGTCACACACATTCTTGGGCTGTTTGGTGCTCACAGCTTTTGAAGCCTTTCTCTTAGCTCTGTGATTGGTGGAAAGAGCCCAAATGAATGATGTCATGGTTGCGATTAGCATCTCCCAAAGCTGAAGATTATTCTCGGGTGTATCTTGAATTTGTTGGTACACTGTGTTCAAAGATAGAAGTAGTAGAATCTCAGTGAGATACACCAGCAGGTGGAAGAGTGAGAAGCTAGCCAGGGCTCTGATGCTCCAAAGCTGGGCTATCCTACAAGGTGGCCTACGGAAGCATAAAGGAAGATTTCCCCACTCACATGTTATCTCTCTCACCAACCGCTTGCTACCCCCAAACCAGCATCAACAGTAGGGAATGCATTCATTTGCTGGTTAGAAAAGAAATTTAAGTGGTTTTCAGCCATTTCTAGCAGGACCGTTCTGGAGTGATCCCAAGTGGACAACATTTGGACAATGGCTGGTTTTTAGGGAGTAATTCTCATTAATAATCTTGTGACTGAGGCTTGTGCAATCTTACACACACGCCTGCCATCCTTCAATGTATACAGAAATGCCTGATTTTCTCTCCCATGCTGGACATGTTCAATTCCTCTGTGCCAAATCTTTAACAGCATTTTTTCATTGGGTCAAATATCTGATTTGATGGGTGTTTCTTTGCAGACACAGCACTGCTAAGGAGACCACAGCCCTGTGCAGATTCCATCTCCACACTGCATAGCCCGCTACTTGTCTGAAAGCTCACTGCCAGGGAAGAAGAGAAGGGGCTCACTTCAGAGGGCAAAGATGAACTCCATGGCTATCCCCATCCAGACGGAGATGGTAGAGCTGGTGCCGAATGGGAAACACTCGTCTTTAAATGCCTCCTCCATCCCCTCCGTGGGGAATGACAGGTGAGCCATAGCAACCTTGGTGTATTAGACTTGAGAGTGAGATTGCTGGGCTGAAGATAATAAAATCTTCCTCAATACAAGTCCACTCTCCTTCCCGTGAAATTAGAGCTCTTTCAGTGAGTACAAAGCACTGCCAATGACTCCTGGCCACCATTCAGTAATCAGTCTAGAGTAGAGTAGACGATAATCTGGAGTGCAGGTGAGTGGGTGATGATAGTGTCGCAAGTGTCGCGTGAAGGACAGTGATTTTGGACCCTGGTACAGCTGAGACTTTGGGCCTTCCCACAGATCAGTTTATAAATTCATACTTTTTTCTTGCATTTTCTTATGTTTTCTTACGTTGTTCTGTGCTTACTTCAAGGCTACAACTGGATGTGAAATTGTCAAGACAGCTCCGGTTATTTGTTAAGAGTTTCTGCTGAACTGTTAGCAGTCCAGATCTAGACAAATTTTTAAAAGGAGGGGTAGGGTAGGGAAGAGAAACTTTGCAGCACATAATTCTTCACTAGAGTTTTATTTATCCAATCACATTTGCAGCTGTTTTCGCAGTGTAGATGGGATATTGCAGTACAGCCAATTGGAGAGGGACAAGGGGGCTTAGGACCCTATCGCTCCTGCTTGCTCTCTTGGTAGCTTCTGTGTCACCTATGTGAGCTGAGGGTACTGTTTTACAGCAGATCCACACCTTCTCATAGAGTTGGTATCAAGGAGTAGCATTGAGTAATTGTGTCTTGCCTCCCTGGTGGTTGGAACGTAGGATGCTGCTACTTTATCTCCAGTGTTATTCAACATACACGCTGGCCCTGCTTTCCAAACGCTTACTAGGCGAAAAATCACTTATCCAAACACAAGGAATTAGTACCCAAACCTTGCTATACACACTGTGGATTCAGATATCTGAAGAGCCAGAGTTTTCCTATGTCCTTACTTGGTAGGCTGCAGTCATTTTAGGAAGAAGCCATAGAGGGAAGGGGGGAGACATTGGACAAATCGCGGATTAGAAATGTTCCCCTAGGAAGTAATGGAAATCATCAGCTCATTGTGCGAAGGCTCACCTAACAAATGATTTCCTGGGAACACATTGTGTTGGGTAAGCAGGACCTGCATGTATAAGGAGATTTGGGGCACAGTGCGATCAGTATGCTGATGATGCCTGTTAGGTTTTTGTTATGCCACTGTGCAGTGCTTGGAGTCACAAGACTCTCTTTACATTCCAGACTGTTGGAAGTCTCACAGGAGATGGGAGACGGATGTTGATGTTACTGGTTTCTTGTTTCTTTGTTCCAGTTCGTTCACTGACTCTCACAGAGAGCAGATGTATAGTATTTTCTGTCCTGCTTAGTTAGAAATAAATGTAGCGATGTAGCTCATATTTCCATCTCTTTCTGCTGTTTGGATACTTTGTGAAATGAGGGAACGTGCCTGAAGCCTCATTAAAGGCTTAGGTTGTTAATCACCGTCGGAGGAGATTCTGAAGACTCGACCGGAGGAGTAGCTCGGTCAAACGGAGTTCCAACAATACCTAGCTCTTTTTCTTTGTAACGTATGAATCGGCAGAGGCTATACATTGACCAACTTCAAGGGAAGACTCTTGAAGATTCTAATATCTGCCCAGTTTGGCTAAGCAAGCAGACAATGGGTATATAAGAGGATACTCTGCAGACCACCATCCCATGTGCCCAAGCTCTTAGTAGGGAAACCTTCAAGAGGAGGGTAATCACTTTAACAAGCATTGTCCTTTCCCACCATCCAGATTTGATGACAACCAGCCAGAGATGGAGGAGTTCCTTCCACACGGTGCTGAAAAGAAACAGACTCATTTCACAGATGTAAGTACAGTACAGTTTCACAATACAGAGGCTCAGGTCTCTTAAATTCGTTTGGTTGGGAGCTAAGGTGTCAAAGCAGTGGGGCATGTGAGGCCGGTATATATTCTGCAAATGGGTTAGATAGCAGCCATGCAACTCCATTCCAGAAAGCCACCTACCATCAATTACCAGCCTTTGGGCTAAATCCAACCTATGGCTCCGTAGTCTTCAACATTTAGTTGGGGGGGGGGGGGTAGAATGGAAGGCAAGAGAATTTGCCTGCAGGAAAGATGGAGAGGAAAAACTAGTTGCAGACCTGAATTCTGGGAACTGCACTAAGACATCATTCTAGGGGGAGCAGGATTCCAGAGCACCCTTCTCAGCATTTCCCAAACTTAGTGTAAGGAACATATGGGGAGGAATAGGCCAAAGAGGGCTGGGGAAGAGGAGAGAAGACAGCAGCCCCAACTCCTTCCCAGCAGACTCTCTTTCTGACTTTCTCTCTGCCTATTCTACTTTCCCTACAGTTTGAAGGAAAGACCTCTTTCGGCATGTCCGTCTTCAACCTCAGCAATGCCATCATGGGCAGTGGGATCCTCGGTCTGGCATATGCCATGGCCAACACTGGTATCCTCCTATTTCTGTAAGTGCCATTTCCAGAAGAGCTATGAATATATGCATACCATCCCCTTATATCTCACTAGTAACTTGGGCAGTCTGCTCTTATCCTGCTCTAAATGCTGTCCTTTTGGATCATTTTGGATTTAGCATTTAAATTGCTTCATCAAACTGGTATTAGTTTTACTGCTGTGGTGTTCCTTCAGTGCTAGGAAGGCCTCCTTTAGATAAAGATTTTGCCAGCCATCCCTTTCCTGTCCTTTTGCCTCCTCTTCTCCATTCTTCTGCTTGAGCTGGCTCTGCACCTGTGGTGGCAGCAGGGAGTCTTTCCTTGCCATGGCTTTGTATGCTTTATCCACCACGTCTCAGGGGATGGTCCAAAAGCACATGAGGCTACCACCTTTCTGAAGCTAAGCAGCTTTGGGTCTGGTCAGTGCCTGGATGAGAGACCTCCAGGGAAACCTGTGTACACCACTTTGTGATCCATGATGGAAGAAAAGGCAAGATATAAATGTAATAAAATAAATGTGGAGAAGCACTACATATGGATTGCTTCAAGCAGCACTCACATGTGACTCATTAACACTCTGCTTAGCCCTTTCAGCTCCATTTTTGAGACTAAAATTCTATCACATAAACATGACTTTTTAAAAAAAGATATATCACATAGCTTTCTTTCTAAATTGATATTTCGGGGATTTGCATAGTACAAAAGTGTGAAAATCTTGATATTTTGGGAACTACAAAAAAGAAAAGAAGACATGCCCAGTGTTTCTAGTGCAGCTTAATGGCTTTGCTATAGTTATACTCGAGAACATTGATTTACGTTTTCCTGGAGATGTGGTAGCATGAGGTAGCATGCTTCCCAGCATGATTAGAAACCGTTGTGCTGAGGACTGGGGTGCAATTGTATGTTTCCCTCATTGAGGTGGTGGGGGGACAGTCTGGACTTATATCCTCTGAATAGAAAAGTTGAGTGTTCCTCCTCTGTTTGGAGCTAAGGTCATTGGCAAGAGTGGTTCCTGAATCAGAAAACAGCTGGGCTTGGGATGGAAGAGACAAAGGAGGCTTGTTAGGCTTATACTGTGTGGGTAGTGGCAGGTGGGTTGGGGCAGGTTGAGGCCTCCTGCCTAGGGGCAAACATGACTATAGCCTATTGATGATTTGAGAAGTGCTGAGGCAGTTGAGTTCCACAACGTGGGCTACTGAAATGGTTCCCATGCCCCTTCCTTCCTCCTTCCTCTGGCTTTTAGAACCAGGAGGGGCTGAGGCCTGGAGAACCACCCAGAATGCACCTCTTCGGAATGGAGAGCCAAGTGAAGCAGTCCCGTCAGTGGGCTTTTCTCTTTTGCACATCACCTAGAAAGCTGTTGGTGTGAAACAAAGATTTTGTTGGCCACAGTCATTTTATGCACATTAAGATGCCCTCCAACGGGAGAAAGGAAGTGCCTGTGAAGTGGAAGGAACAGCAGGCAGAAATGCATAAAAGGCCCCTGTAGGTGGCTTACTCAGCCCTCTGTGGCACTGGGTAGCCCTTCTTTTCAGGGTCCCTAGAGAAAAGGGAAGGCCCTTCTCCTGCCAGAAGGCGGCACATGACAGCACAGCCTAGCTGAGCACTTTTCCTCTGGCGCTCACTTGAAGTTGGTACACGGAGTGCTGCTATCTTGGGCTTGAAAATATAATGTTCCAACTCCTGACCACCCATGGGGCCTCTTGCTAGGTCAACTAAACATTTGAGGGCACTGCAGGTGTTGACTTTCCCCTCATTTGTTACCAATTTCCCTTTGTCCCTCTCTCTGTCTCCCCCTTTCTGGGATATGACCACCACTCACAACTATGCAAACAAAGCAGCAGGCAGAGGCAGCTGCCTTCAGCAGGGGCTGAGAGGAAACTCACTGTCAGTTTGGTTTATAGGCCTTAAGCTGTATCTGGGGCAGGGTGAGGAGGAAGAACCATCCATAGTCAGTAGGAATAAAGAGTGATCAATCTCAATATGCCAATTATCCGGGCATCACCACCCTTGGCAGTCAGCAGGCACAAGCGAGTCATATCTTTGGCCCTGGCACTCTATAACAGAATCCTGGAATCCAAGGAAACGGAGGTGATTTTCTCACAGTATTCATTCATTCATTCATTCATCCCTTTTGAAAGTTTATATACATCCCTTTGACAATAGACCACAGTGCAGTTTACAACATAGAATATAATAAACAATATACATATATTAATACATAATATGCATTCAATACAAAAAATTAAAACAGTTACACAGTAACAAATAATACACAATTGTAAATCATGAATGCATACTAAGCAGGAATGCCAAATTATACACAATAACATCTCATAATAAATTCCACAACTCCTGTAAAATACAGTCTGTTATCTAACGACAGCCTCCTGAAAAATAAGGGAGAGGTAAATCATCAGCAAGATATTGAAAGTGGGGTAACTGTACAAATGCATATACCATATTTTTCCATGTATAAGATGCCCCATGTATAAGACAACCCCTATTTTTTTTAACCTGAAATTAATAAATCAATATTTCTTGAGTTGTTTAGCTTTTTGGTAGAAGGTTGTTGCCACAATCGCTCACCCGCCCGACCCCCTCTGCATTCACTATCCATGTATAAGGTGACCCCCAAATTTTTGCCAATTTTTTTTTAGCAAAAAACTTTAGTCTTATACAGTAATTTTGTCTGTACACAACTAGCTCTTAATTTCCACTCCACAGGAAATACATGTCCTCCTAGCTCTCACCTGGGAGGTTTTCTTTCCCATTCTCCTACCCTGGAAGATCTACATTTCCCTGCCTCTCACTCAGAGTCCTTCTGCCACAGTCTTTGTCCCCTCATGGCACCTCAGAAGGAGAGACACCAAAGGGTAATTCCCTTGTGTCTTATCATTGATGTGACCCCCCCCCCCCAGTGTCAGCCCATCCCTGAGCAGTCCACTGACAGCAGCATGCCTGCCTTCTCAGCAGCAGCTCATCAGCCCTGTCCTGTGTACCAAATTGCTTGCCAATTAGTGCCAAAGGTTGAAGGGTCTTGGAGAGCTGCCTCAGCTATAAAGCGCAAGGAGTGAGCTGTCTGAAGCTGACTCCACTTTTCTTTCCTTGATAACCCAGCTGCCGGCACCTCTGTCGCTGCTGCCAATATCTTTCCTTGTCGCTGCCCGCGGTGTGCCTGGCTTTATCTCTCCCTGTCCCGAAACACACCCTTGGGATGGGTGAGGCCCAGATGGCCAGACTCTGCACAGCGGCAACTAATTAATAGCACAGATTGTTCCAGTTTGATTCTTTCCTGTGCTGCCAGGTAATAGCAACCGTGGTGGTACTGCTATGCCCAAATTTTGGTGGTGGTACAATGCCCAAGTTTAGTCTTGCCACACCTTTCCTCACCTCCATCCATCCAGAATGTGTTCTACCTGCACTGCCCATGGACACACACACACACCCTGTCAAACATGATATCTAATGGAGCTTCCCTGTCTAGAAAAAGTATACTTCTGAGTAACAGCTGCTGGGAACGAGCAACATGGCTTGATCCCTTCTTCTCAGATTCCCATAGGCATTTGCATGATGGGCAATGTGGAGACAGGTGAAGGCCCCAAGACCACAAAGCAAAAGTGAAGTCTGAGCTCCAAACATAGTATCACAACTCAAAACCCTCCCCACAAAAGTTACAGCCAGGTTGACTCAGCATCATGCTCTTCCAGATTCAGAAAGCCTCGTAATAATGCTGCAAACATTGCATCTCCACACAGTGCAATTTTATGTATCAGTGCTCCAAGGTTTGGTGGTGGCCACTAACTTGCATATCTTTAAAGATGTATTTAAAAAGAATTACAGAAACTTGTGGGGGATACATTCTATCGACAGCTCTTAGCCATGTAGCTTCCTGGCTATATGAACCTCCATGTTCAGTGGAAGTATACATCTGATTGTCAGGTGCTGGGGACAATAAACAAGGAAAGGCTTCTGCTTTCATGCCCTGCTTCCACAGACATCTGGCTGGTTAATCTTAGAAACAGGGAGCTAAATGGGATGAACCCTTCCTCTGATTCAGAAGGGCTCTTATTTATGTCCTTAGCTAACCCAGTTACCACTATTCTGCCCAATGCATCATTTTTTAATTTTAATTTTTGCTTCACAACTTCATTTCCTTCCCAAGTCTCCATCCACCTACCCCGAATAATTTCCCCTTTAGTATATACATTTTAGCCCACGTTGTAATATTTGGTTTCTATTTAAAACAAACAAACAAATAAAAATCTTTTTTTCCCTTAAAAAGAAAACAAAGTGGCTTAACCTCAAGCAGCCAGGTCAAGCAGGAAGGCTATAAAACTCTCACAAAAGATGCTCAGACTTGGAATGAGACTTGGTGACTCTCCAGGAGAGAGGAGTTCCACAACGCTGGAACATTCACAGAAAAAAAAATGTCTCCCTACATGCACTTCTGATCTTAACATTATGTAAAGGCAGTGACCCTGTGAACATGTTTTCCCTGTCATTGCAAAGACCTTCTAATGTCTGCCAGTTTCATTTAATGGCAGTGTTGGCTAGTGCCCGTTGGGACTGGTAGGGTGGAAGGCAGGGAGGCTAACAGCAGGGGGAGCCAAGTAATTCTGGTGTTGTCCCCATCCTCCCTGCTGAATTCTACAAAGGCAACTCTGAGACTAAGGAGGAGGAAGCAGAGAGCCAGGACCGCCCCTTGTACTGGTTCTAAGTATAAGGAGGCAGGGTGGTGGCTAGCTGAGGGCAGACTAAGGTTGGTGCTCCATTTACCATAATGAACCTGCGTCCCTGCTTGGTGGCTACAGGAAAGGTCTTGTTCATGTTAATTCCCAGCCGTGTCAGTATATGCATCCACATTTTGGCCACAGCCTCCCTCCCCACCCCGCCCCACGTTCCGATCTAAACCTCAGTCTGTTCCTAGGTAGATTACTTCAAGGAATGTGCTGAAATAAGGGCTTTCCAGCAACTTTAAGGAACCAATATACCAATATTAAGAACAATGCCTCAGGTAAGGAGAATATGAATGTGGCTATTATCCACAGGAGGCCTCAGAAACAGTGCCATCTTCATTTTTGTTTGGAAGGAGACATCCTGTGCCCTGGCTAAAGAAACTGTGGCTTGACAGGCTGAGGAGAGGCAGACTGGATGCCTCAGCACTGTCCCTGGCTGAACCCTGCCGTACGTAGTCAGGCAACGAAACAGAAACTCTCCACAGGGTAGCTGAGCTCCCTAGGCCTTGGGAAGGCTGCGCAAGCCCAGGCTTTGCCCTTACGGCCAAACAGCTCAGGGAGCTCAGTCTGCCAGCCCTAGGCAGTTTCTGAAGCACAAGGCAGATCACTTCAGTGAAAGTACTCCCTCTAAATTGCACCAAGCACAATTCGGTCCTGCCCTTGTGAATACACAAATCAGACAGAGGAGCTTTAAAAAAAACTTAGTAGAGGGTGGAATGGAAGATCAGCACAGTGCAAAATCCAGTGGTCTGGTGTTGAATGGAGCAGCAGATGCAGAATCCCATGAATCTCAAGATTCATATATAACTAAAAAGAAACGCAGTCTAACCCACATTGCACACCTCCTGCACAAATGGAAGGAGGGTTTGTGGAGCCAGTCTTTGGTGCACTCTAGTTTCTTGTTCTTCGTAGATGTTGAGATGCTTGCACATCTACCACAGAACCTTGAACCACAATAGATCCCATATATAAATCTACCCACCCACTCCCTGTGCTCTTAAGATCACCTTAGAGAGCCTTATTCTCACTTTCTCAGGTGAGACAGGTGGCTTCAAGACAAAGCGTCTTCTTGGTGTTTTATTTTAGAATTCGCTTGCTGAGGAAGTGCCAAAGTGTCGTCACTACTGAGCTTTTAGAAGCTGGTTAGGACCCAGTTTTATAAACTGCTTAGTTCTTGCTGCTTAGTTCTGTTTATAAGAATGCTATGGACTGGTTTTTCTGGGCTGTGGCCTATTCCTGGGTTTTATTCCATTTGTTGCAGTTTACTTTATTCGTAAGCCAGCTTTGGGGCAACAAGGCAGGATTGCAGGTTCACAAACGTACATGGGCAGCAAGTGCAAGTAGCATTATGGAAGAACTGGGAGCCTAACGTTCTTAAAGCATATCCAACCATTAACGCTTAAGGTGAGGAAGGAAAGAATCAAAGATATAGGACTCTAAGAAGCTACTGCTATGGGATAACACCACCTAGCAATATTTTTGCACCCAGGAGCCTCTCTAACCTTGGAGATATATATATAGAGAAACTGTAGACTGAATATATATGGATATATATGCAGAAAGTACAGTGGGCAGAGAGAAAAACATGCAGCTAACCAAAATAAAACAGGCAGCTATTCAGTGTGGCTGTGATTCAGACTATGAACTTGGAAACCTTGAAAGGGCAAAAACACACAGCCAACCACAGGCATCACTACAGATTTTCATCAAGAAGAGCTACTTCAACAGAGAGGGAAATTGTCAGGCATGAGCCCAATCTATTATTACAATTAGTGCTCTTGTTGTTGCTGCTGCTGCTGCTGCTGCTGCTCTTGCTGCTGTTACCCGCCCTTCTCTGTAAAATCCCAGGACATTAAAAAATCCCAAGTATTATAGTACAATAAACTAACCCCACCCCAAAATACTACAAAGAGATCACAATAACTGAAGTGACAATGCCTCCTGCCTCTTTCAGAATTTGAATAAAAAAGGTTGTTGCTTCAGATGAGGAAATGCTGGCTTTGGGGCTATATATATTGACATTGGCATCATTTTCTTCTCCGTCGCTCTTTTCAGGGAATGGGTGCAATTCAGTGTAGAGCTACGTAAGTGGGGAGAACAAGGTCTGCTCATGGAATGGGACCTTCCCATCTCTCCCCACCCCACTCTCTGTGTATGCCCTAATCTTGTTCTGGGGGTTCCCTTGGTCTTCCAGAGCAGATTTATGGAGCACAGGAAACTCCTGTTGCATTAGCACACCTTGTTCCATGCATGCCACAGTTTAGCTGAATCCCACCCATTCCTTCTCTGCCCCATCACCTCTATGTGTTGTAAGACTGAAGTGGGGGGAGGTGTCTAACAACAACAACAACCACCGTTTTATTCTTTGTACCCCACCCATCTAACTGGGTTGCTGCAGCCAATCTGGGCATCTATATAATCTGAGAAGCAGGATACTGAAAATTTTAAACACTGAAAAATTAATGTCTGTATTACTGGGAATGGCAGAGATTGTTTAACTTGTTCTCATCTGTGCCGTAAACAAAAGTGCCTGGATGTGATTATTGATTGATTTTGTCAGTCTCATGACCCACCCTTCCTCCAAGGAGCTAAAAGTCCTACATGGCTTGGGACCCAAATGCCTGAAGGAGCCCTTTTTCCTTTAGCATCCTATCCATGCCTTAAGATTTGCTCTTTGACAAGAAAGAATTTGATGTTTTTGATGCTCCATGGTAGGGTTAGGCTCCTGTTCTGAGCAGCAAGATCTGCCACTTCCTAATGAATAATAATAATAATTTTATTATTTATTCCCCGCCCATCTGGCTGAGTTTCCCAGCATGATCCTGCTGTCTCTTTTCGTGTGTGTGTGTGTGTGTACGTGCCCATGTGTGCATACATGCAACAGATCTTGCTCTGAATTCTCCTGGCATCCTGCCCAGTACTTGATCCTCTGGACTGGATTGCTCACCTTTTACAAATGAATTGTTACGTAACGGAATGGCATTACAGCCGCAGCTGCTGATTGACAAGAGCCTCTGTGCATCTTCAGGGGAGCCAATGGAGGATAGTTGCCAGCAGGTTAATGCTCTTATGGAGCTGCGCCTTCAGTCTGCTGCCTCTCTCCACCCCCCACTCTGGGAGCTTAGCATCAGCTAAGGGAGGAAGCAACACTGGCAACTTGTTGTGGGGCTTTTCCATGGGATATTTTTGTGAAACCAATGCATGTTTCTTTCTTTTTTCATTTTGTGCAGCCTAGGCTATGCTTCTGTTGCAGAGATAGGCCACTTTCCAGGCACTGAAAAAAAGAGATGTTTTGTTCCTATGGAAAATACGATTCATTGCAGCTGCAGTTGATATTTTGGACTCTGATGGCACGAGTGTCATGGACACCCACAGCATATTGCTTGGGATGAAATTAACAGCAAGTGGCACAAGTCCCCTGTCCTTAGGACTATTGTCTGTTGATATACTGCTTTCCAGCCCAAAGGCCCCCAAAGCAGCAAGCGGCATGTTAATATAAGAAAGGAAGCAATAAAAGGGCAAGATGCAGTAAATCATCACAACAACAATATGCTGGCACTGTGTTGCGAATCTCTCTCTCTCTCTCTCTCTATATATATATATAAACATCTCACATAAATTTGTAAAAGTTTCAAATGTTACAGGGTCCCTTTATATTTTGAGAGGTGGTCATTCTTCTTCTACCCCATCTCGCCATTTCAAGACAAAGCAAAACATGGCAACATGGATATCCCCTTTCACAAAGCTGTCTTTCCCTTGCCCGCTCCCAAACACACAGGTACCCTCTAATCCATGTGGATGGGATATAGTGCTTTTGGAATTATGGGACTATTACTAAAACGTAGTTGGGATGTGCTTCAGTTATTCCTGAAGAAAGCCCTCAGAAGATAAATCCTCAGGTGCTTCTGGAGCTGTCTAGCATGCGGCAATAGAAGGATTTGAAGTTCCCACTCCAGTCTGCCTTTCTGGATGGACATGCTATTTAGGTGTCTCTGCTTTCCTCTTTTTCTTCTAGATTCCTTTTGACTGCTGTAGCTCTGCTGTCCAGCTACTCTATCCACTTGCTGCTCAAATCCTCAGGGATTGTCGGTAAGTACTACAAACCTGCTGTAAAGCCCACAAAGTGGGCTTACGTTAAGCCCTGTCTCACGCTTGTTACCTTTTCCTTTGTGCTGTGGACCATTCCATCTCTGGCCTTCAGTGAATTTCCAGGGTTTGTGAGTGGAAGAGAGATCCCTGCCTGGAACCCTGGAGAACCACTGCCAGCCAGTGTGGGCCATGCTGGGCTCGATGAACCAGTGTCCTGATTCAGTGCAAGGCAGCCAAAGAGTGCTCTCCATAAATGCCTTCACTGCCTCTCTGCTCAAGCGATGCCTGAATTCAGAGGGAAGGTTGTCAGCGCCAGAAACCTTCACTGGAATGAAAATCTCTCAAGGCAGAAGGATGATGCAAGCAGAGATGTGGACTTTTCAGACTTCTGCCTGTGCTTTTTAAGATATGTAATTTGCATTTGTTTGATTTGTATGTAAAAATAGAGAAGTTTTCACTCCAGTGCTTTCGTTATGGATGGGCAAGGTTGGGGAAGAGGAAAGTATTAGGGTTTATCGAGCTTTAAAGGACACCAAGCAAACAGGGAAGCAAAATGTTATGAAAAGCATACAGGTTGATCATATACAAGTTGTAGAGGAACAGCTTAAATGCTCTGGTGGTCAGCCCTCCCTCTGCTCCCACATCAGATCTCTAGGGAGGCAGCCAGCACCCTCAGTTCCTTACACAGCAAACTCAGCTCTCATTATGTCTCCTAGTCTTTGTCTTTCCTTGGACAGATACTTTTCCATCTACCTAGCTGGGCAGGTGAATTCAGATAAATCATCAACTCTGACCATCATTTGGGCTTCTTGGGCTATCTTAGGTCCCATACAGACATCATCACTCAAAGGTCTCTGGTTAGCAGCACTGTATTGTCAAATCTAGGTACTGTCTTGGGGCAGCCTTCACTGATAGTCACAGATAGGAAATGCAAATAGTTTCCACGGTCCCTTTATACACTATATTATTCAGCAACAGGAATGCTGTAATGATTCCACACCTTCTTGGGGCTAATAATAATAATAATAATAATATGTCCATGCAGACAGTTTGAGTACTTGACTTTTAAAAATAACTCTTAGGTGATCAGTGTAATCCCTGTTACATTGGCCTGAAGTCTCAGTTTGTCCAACAGTTGTGTGTCTTGTGCAGATGTGAGTCATTTTCTCTCTCTCTCTCTCTCTCTCTCTCTCTCGTCTGTTAATTTTTGGTGTTGTCTAGGAATCCGAGCCTACGAACAGCTGGGCTACAGGGCTTTTGGAACTCCAGGAAAATTGGCAGCTGCCGTTGCCATCACACTTCAGAATATTGGAGGTAAGGAAGCCATGGAAAGGAAGCAGGTATGGAGATGGCACAGAGACACACACCAGTTCCCATCCCAGGAAGGCTTTCTGACAGCAAAGTGGGCCACGGCGGTGTTCCCAAGCATCTTTACTCCCCTTCATCTGAATGGGACTCTTTTGCACCCCGTTAACTTCTGTCTCCTTCCCTAGCCATGTCCAGCTACCTGTACATTGTGAAGTCTGAAGTGCCTCTTGTCATCCAGACCTTCCTCAACCTGGAGGAGAAAACAACGTAAGTGTCCTCCCCCTTTGGCTCCTGCCTTTGTCTCTCCTACTTACCTACCCAGACAATTTCTGCAACCACCATGGGCCACATGGCTGTGCTCAGCAGAAGGTGAACAGTTATGGGGTGTCAGTGGCACGAGATGAGGATGAGAGGTGTTGCTCTATCTGCCTTGTTCACTCTCTGCCCTTCTTCCCAATGTCCAATGGAAGAGCCTGACTGATGCTGGCTGTCAGTGGGGAACAACTGGCAAACCCTGTCCCCCATTTTTACTTAAGCCTGATCCAGGTGGCTGCTCCTGGTTCTTTTGTGGGCTTCCCCTATGTCCCTTGCTGCTTCACATGACATGCAGTAGCAAACACTCACATTTCCACCACATCTGTATGTGGCAAGGAGCTGAGTAGCCAAATCCAGTTCTGTGGCGCATATACTGCTATCAGCCTTGCTGCAGGAGAAGGGCTATAACTCAAAGGGAAGGGCACATTCATTGCATGCCAAAGGTCCCAGGACCAGTCCATGGCATCTCCAGGTAAGGCTAGGACTATCCCTTGCCTGAAGCCCTGAAAAGCCGCTGCCAGTCTGTGTAGACAGCACTGAGCTAGGTGCCCTCATCGTTTGACTTGGTATAAGGGGTCAAGTATACCCATCGCCTAACAGAATAGAATTGGGTTTCTGAAACTTGGGTTTCCATCTGTTTTGGGGCTACAACTCCCATCATCCCTAGCTAGCAGGACCAGTGGTCAGGGATGATGTAGTCCCCCAACAGCTGGAAGCCCAAGTTTGGGAAACTGGATCAGACTATAGTCATGAGATTGTGCAGAGGGCGGGAGCCAGGCAGTGGCAGTGCGGAGGCTGCTGAGCAATGAGGCTGCGGTGGCTGCTCAACAGACCTGTCTTGAGCTTTGCTGTGTGGCAAGTTGGTTTGGGGACACATTGTGGTTGTGGCCACAGACAGGCCTACTGGAGAGGCTGGCCAAGAGGCAAACCTGCGAGGCAAACAGGATTCCTTTGGGTTATCAGCCCAGGCTGCCCCTTACCAAGGCTACTTCCTACATACACTTACGCATCTTTTCCTCTCTCGCAGCCATCTTCCCCCTTCCTTTATTCATTCTCCTCCCTCCCTGGTTGTGGCTCAGCTCTAGCTAACATCTCTCGCTCTCATAGCAGAGGGATTTGCCTCCTGCTGAGCAGCCTGTCCCAGGGATTTCACAGCATTAAGCCACTACTATTTTTGATTGACGCCAGCGCTGAATAAACCCTCGGCATGGGATTAGACCAGAGTGAACTTCCAATCCTTGCACGATGCATCACTTCCTCCTCCGCCCCTGCCCTGGATGCAGCAGCCTGAATCGTGATTCTGCTCACAGGCTGAGTGGGCTCCAGAAACCCTTTTGCCATGTGTCACGTTTAGCCTGTGTGCAAGGCACCAACCTTCTCTGGTTGTGAGGGGTTAATGCAGTGAGTTGGTACACCCTAGAGAGTCCTAGGGTGTGATCCGATGGTATGGACGGGGGCCATTTTGTTGAAACTCAGGAGGGCTGGGTCTGGTCAGTGCCTGAATGATGGGAGTCCAATGGATACTATCTTGATTTATTTGATGGAAGAAAGGGTCGGGGATATAAATTTAATAAAGAAATGTGCTGGTTCACCATCAGCCATCAGGGAGTCTCACTCCCAGGTGTCTTTGGTGCTCACCTGAGACATGTCAAGTGCTGAGCCAACAGCATCCTTCCATCCCTTGGTGTGATACGCATTCCACTTAGTTCTCAGGGAGGTTTATGCCGAACTGGCCATGGCTACTGTAGCTGCAGGCTTGTTGTTGTTGTTGTTTAGTCGTGTCCGACTCTTCGTGACCCTATGGACCAGAGCACGCCAGGCACTTCTGCCTTCCACTGCCTCCCGCAGTTTGGTCAGACTCAAGTTTGTAGCTTCGAGAACACTCTCTAACCATCTCGTCCTCTGTCGTCCCCTTCTCCTTGTGCCCTCAATCTTTCCCAACATCAGGGTCTTTTCCAGGGAGTCTTCTCTTCTCATGAGGTGGCCAAAGTATTGGAGCCTCAGCTTCACGATCTGTCCTTCCAGTGAGCCCTCAGGGCTGATTTCCTTAAGAATTGATGCGTTTGATCTTCTTGCAGTCCATGGGGACTCTTAAGAGTCTCCTCCAGCACCATAATTCAAAAGCATCAATTCTTCGGCGATCAACTGCAGGCTAGGAAGGGGCTAACCCAGTCAGTCAGAATAGTAACACAGGTGCCTTGATGATCTAATGGTCATCTTGCTCTGCCTAGTTTCCCCTCTGGCCGCGCCTGTTCAGCCCTGGGAGGTTGCCCATGGGAGACTGTGGCAGAAAAAGCTTCCCCCACCCCCTGTACTAGGCCCTGCTTTATCTGCTGACTTACTATTAGGAGAAGCCCCTTCCTGCTGTCACTGCTGCCCCATATTGGGTACTTTGGACAAGACTGAATGCACTGGAGTTCTGCCCTCGGACTGTACAGTGGGGCAAATAATTGTTTGACCTGGGGGCCCTGTACTTTGAGACTCATAGTGCCTGACAGGAAGCAGAATTTCTTTACCCCATGCCATTTTCAGTAGTTCGCCCTACCACCACTATCACTTCTCTTTTGCTTTCTTCTCTCTCTCTCTCTCTCTCTCTCTCTCTCTTTCTCTCCCCTACCCGCTTTCCTTTAAAGACTCTCCTTTTGCCTTTGTGAATTTCTGTGCTCCAGCCCTTTCCCGCCTTAACCTCCCCACATAGAATAAAATAACCAACACAAACCTCCCTTCCAAAAATCTTAATGCAGATTGGGTAAGCATATTGTTGTACAGATTACCTTGGAAAAGTGTGTTTCGATTGCATGCTTTATATGAGACGGGGCAGAATCCCGAGTTGCCTGCCGAAAACCTCCTCCACCTCACAGAAAGATTTGTGAGACCTTGAAATGCCATGGGGTATGTGGGGTAGTGGGGAGGAGAAGGTCAGCAGTGGGTGGGGAGAGGCAGGGGAGATCAGAGACCCTAACCAGCCTGCCTTGGAACTGAAAGCGAAGCCAGCATGTTGCTTCACTTTAAGCTCATCTGACTTTATACACTCTGACAGGGCAAACAGCTATAGGGCTCTGCCTTTCACAGGGAAAGGGACAAATTCAGCAGGATGAGTGGAAGTCAGTGGGGCAAGCTACATGGCTTAGCCTCATGCGCACAGCACAGCCACAGCTGTCCCCTGCAAAGAGCAGCATTATTCATTCATGAGACAGGGAGGTTTGTGTTGCCTGGGCTGTGCTGAGATACAAGGCAGATCAAAGCTTGACGCCGGCTTTCACATGAACCTCAATGTCCAATGTACAGGGTCATTGCTGCCTGCCCTGCAGGCTCTGTTAGGTTTGGCTTGACCAAACAACATTGCTGTGGCTGGAAGGCTAGGACAACGTTGTAGTATTTTGCTTACATTTACACTGTGTTGCCCCCCTTAGAGCACCCAATTCCATGTCCCATTGATTGTATGCCAACTTAGTTTTATATTTTCTACTGTTTTGGTACTTTTTTTGATAAGCAGTATACAGATTTGAATAAATGAGAAAATAAAATATTGAATCGCCTTTCTGCCAGGGAGCTCAGACCAACATATTAGGGGTTCTCAGGTAGTCCCTCATCCAAGGAATTTTCAGTTCTGAGTCCATTTTCAGGTTTGGGGAGTAAGTTGATGATGATGATGATTTATAGCCAGCCACTCTGGGCGGCTTCCAACAGAATATTCAAAACACAATAAAACATCAAACATTAAAAACTTCCATAAACAGGGCTGCCTTCAGATGTCTTTTAAAAGTAAGATACTGTGGTACCTCAGGTTAAGTACTTAATTCGTTCCGGAGGTCCGTACTTAACCTGAAACTGTTCTTAACCTGAAGCACCACTTTAGCTAATGGGGCCTCCTGCTGCCGCCACGCCGCCGGAGCACGATTTCTGTTCTCATCCTGAAGCAAAGTACCTGAGGTACTGTTTCTGGGTTAGCGGAGTCTGTAACCTGAAGCATCTGTAACCTGAAGCGTATGTAACCTGAGGTACCACTGTAGTTGTTTATTGCCTTGACATCTGATTGGAGGGTGTTCCACAGGGCTGGTGCCTCTGCCTGGTTCCCTGTAACCTTGCTTCTCGCAGTGAAGGAACCACCAGAAGGCCCTCAGAGCTGGACCTCAGTGGGGGTGGCGACGCTCCTTCAGGTATACCAGGCCGAGGCCGATCCCATCTGAGATTTTGCTGCTTAGTTGTCCATTATCCACTTCTAAGTAGAGCTGAAATTCTATTTTAGAATGTTAATTCAAGCGGGTCAAGTTTTATAACCTGCAAAACTGCACCAAAGTTCAAGTTTATGAGGTGATGTCGAAAGAAACTCTCCTGCATCTAACACTGTAGTCAGTGTCAGATACTGCAGAGTTTCTCCTGACATTGCCCCACACAAATTTATGCTTACAGTGTGAACAAAACTTGCCGTGTGGAAAGCTCAGCAGGGTCTGAGGGCACAGGATGCTGTCACCTTGGTGAAGCTAAGCAGGCCTGGGCCTGGTCAGGGCCCGGGTGGAAGCTCCAGGCCTTGCATCACCTGATGATATAAATGTACTATTAAGAATTTTCTCATCCAAAGGCCTGCAGAGGATATAATGTTGACCTTTGTCATTCCAGGGACTGGTACATGAATGGGAACTATCTAGTCATCATGGTCTCTGTCAGTATCATCCTCCCGCTGGCCCTCATGAAACAACTGGGTAAGTCTCCCTGAGCAGCGGATGGGAATGATGAGCATAATCTCAGGAATTTGTCTTACCTGCCATTTATGGAGGGTTACCAGCAGCTGCTTCAGTGGGTTTGTTGTGCAAAAGGGTATGTTGATTACATGGGAGAGATCCACACAATTTTCATATATATGCACATAGCAGCCTGAGATCACACCACAGGGAAATGGCTCCCATGCGACGGGGTGGGTGGGGAAGGAGGCCTTGGTTCTGTCTAGTCCTGCCAGAAAGTACCCAGAACCATTACTCCACAGGTTCCCCATCCAGACCTGAGAGTGACAGAGGGTGATTCATGAACCCAGAAACCCGCCATTTCTCATGGCAGTTTCTGTACCCTGAACAGAGTTGGGGTCTGTAACACCTGAGGAAGTGGAGAATGATCCATTCCAGAAGTATTTCAAGACCCCTGCAACTTTTTGTTTTCTCTCTTCCCAGGTTATCTTGGTTATGCCAGTGGTTTCTCCCTCAGCTGCATGGTGTTCTTCCTTATTTCGGTGAGTCGTTGAATAGGGAGCAGCTGCTTGTATTACTCTCAAGTCCTCTCAGTAATTTTATTTCTTGATAGCACAACCCTGGGCACATCTAATTAGACATAAGCCTCGTTGAGTTCAACAGGGCTTACTTCCAAATAAGTATAAAATGGTGGTCTTGTTATTAACTTATGGCATTTTTATTTTGCCCTGCTACCTCCTAGGAGTTTAGTGCAACATATCTAGCCCACCCCCACCCCTCCGTCCTTGTACCACTTTTATCCTCACAACAATGCTGCGGTGCAGATTTGGCTGAGAGATTGTGAAGGTCAGCCAGTGGGCTTCATGGCTGGGTGGAAATTTGAACTCAAGACCCTTCAATTGTAATGCAGCACTCCACCTGTTACACACCATGTCAGATCAGCAGCCGATTATAGGCCTTTGTGGTCGCTACTGTCAGCTCCCTCATTGGCATTAGTTGCTTGGAGATCTGGTTAAGAGTCTTCGAAGGGAAGTGGAACAACAACAAAAACAACAACAAGCATACTTTTTGTGAAATGTTCATTTCAGAAGAAGAGAGTTTGGTGTAGTAATGAAGTTTTGTACTAGGACCAGGATTCAAATCCCTGCTCAGACATGAAGCTCACTGGGTGGCCTTTGTCCTGTCACCATCTCTCAGCCCATCCCACCTCACAGGGTTGTTGTGAGGGTGAAAGCAGGATAGGGGAAAAGGGAAGTGTGTCTGCTTTCCTGAGCTCCTTGGAGAAAAGCCAAGATGAAAACAAATAAAAATAAGATCCCCACTGGCAGGATTTTACACTTCTGTTCCATGGGAACAGAGCTTCAGAGCCTGGCACTTGTTGTGAAACCATCGTTCTCTTGCTAGTAGCCAGCAGGCTTAACTGAACCTGGTCCTGCCAGAGCCTGAACCTGCTCTTGAAATGCCCCCGCTTCTGGGCTGCATCCACACCAGTAGAGCAGAATTCTGTATCAGTTCCTGCTGCAAAGCTTGGGTGATGACTCCAGTTTTGCAAGTGCTGTTGAACTGTCAGAGTGGATAGTGAGCAACATGCCCCCAGCCATTTCAGCAACAGCCAGCGAGAGTGAAGCGTCACAGCATTCTTGCTTCCTTGTCAGCAACACTGATCTATTTCTGGACAAAGAAGAAGCCTGGTGCCGATGCGCAGGGTGAAGGGAGAAAGCCGAGATCTCAGTGAATGGGGCTGTCCCTGCTCACTCAGTCCCACAGTTCACTGGGAAGGAGATGCAGGCACAGTCAGTGGGGTTTTGTTTCCCTGTTGTCTTTTACACCCTTTTAAGCTGCCATCAGCCTCCCAAGAAAAGCCAAGTCTTAAACCTGAAGAAGTCATTTAATCACACAAAATACTGCTGCTTGAAAAAAGTCGCAGGAGGTATTCATAGCAAATTAAGCCACATCCTTCACTTGGCTTCTCATCAGGACAACTACCCTAAAGGAATCTTGCTTTTTCTAACACCCCAGTTCTCTAAATATGCATAGCTGTGATATCTTGCAGAATATAGCTGCAGCGTGATTCTCACTTGGGCTACTTTGTCCTGCTTGCACTCGCTGTTCTAATGGGTTGCGACCAAACATTAGGCACAAACGGTCGTTCTACATAGCTAGCTAGCATGGTGGTGGCCCAAATGTTTTTAGAATGCCTTAAATGGGAGCCCTCTCCATTCCCATCTCCACGCCATCATTTTTTTCTGTCAGTGGTTGCACCAGCACATGGCCTTTTCTGATGTGGCCCCTTGGTAGTAGAACTCCCTGTCTAAAGCAGTTTGGTTGGCACTCTTTCTAAGGGCTTGTCCATACCTCCATTTGCCTGCCTGCAGGTTACCGCTGAATGGGACCAAACCAATCAGCTTTACCATGGATTTCCATTTGTTCTAATTCAGTAGGTAAGAGTGGGAAAGCTGCAGCCGAAACACAAAACTGCACACGTTTATATACTGCCTTTTTCTCCAAGGAGTTCACGGTGGTGTCCATGGTTCTCCTCCCCATTTCACCCTCACAACAACCCTGTGAGGTAGGTTAGGCTAAGAGGTCATAGTCCAACTTTCTAACCATTACACTACACTGACTCATACAAACACCCACAAACACATTTATTGTCTATTGTTGAGACTGATCCAAGGCAAAATAAGCCCAGGCAATCATTCCTAACAGGGTTTCTTGATCCCATCTCAGGTCATATACAAGAAGTTCAACATTCCCTGTCCTCTTCCTGACCGGGTCAACACCACCGTCAGCCTCAATTACACACCAGTCAGCATGAACAACAATCAGGATGAGCAAGCAGTGGAAGACGGCATCTGCTCTTCGAGCTTGTTCACCCTCAACTCTCAGGTCAGACTAGCAAACAATACATAAATATTCATTAACCTAAGTAACATATCATATCAAATCTGGGAAAACCTGTCTGGCTGAATCTGGTTCTCTGGTTATAGGATCAACACTGAGGCTGAGCACTGTGCAGAGACAGTCTTGCATCCTATACCACTGGCAGACCATGTGATGGAAGTAGAGGGGACTGATAGAGCTATAGAGAGAATGGGTTAGGGTTACCTACAGGGCAGATAAAGGGAAGACAGGTTCAGTGGAAAGACTTGGCTAAACAATCAGGTTTTGAGCCGGGTGTTTGAGGGAGGGAGAGGGAAGGAGGCAGCCTGACAGATAGAAGCAGTGAAGTGGTTTGAAGTGCAAGGAGCAACATGGCCAAAGGACTAAAAGTGGGTCATGGAGGGCAGGATTGCAGAGGAGACTGAGAACTGATGAACCTGCATCAGAAGAGCAAGATGTGAGAAAAGTTCAGTTTGTGCCAATGAGAGATTTCCCCCCCACCAACGTAGGCAAGATCAGGAGCCTGGCTGAGGAGGGAAGGTTGAAGAGTCCTTTTCCCACGTGCTGTGCTTCCAGTGAAAAGTGTAATGTGTAGTTGTACCCCTTACTGGAGGTTGCTACAGGGCTATGGCAGCAAAGGTCTTGGAAATGGGAGCATGCCCAGTGGTCAGCTGACATCCTCTTCTTCTCCCTCTCTCTTCCTTGCAGACAGCCTATACTATCCCCATCATGGCATTCGCTTTTGTGTGTCACCCTGAGGTCCTGCCTATCTACACGGAGCTGAAAGAGTGAGTGTTGGATCCACAGTTGCAGCACGTACATTTTGTGCAGATTGCATGCATGCACTGCGCATCAAGGAAAATTCTCGGTGATTCTCCGTTAGACCGCAGCTCCAAGCCAGCAAATGGCCTGTTTGATTCCATTCAGTAAAGGAGCAAGTGCATCCTTTATAGAACTCCGTTGATCAGGCTTCCCTTTCTTGGGTTTGCCCGAACATCAGCTCCAAGCGCTCAAGGGAACTAGGGCCTGTTTGGGAGATGCTAGGCATGTCATCAGATAAGCTGTAGCCTTGTATAGTTTGCTTTGGCAGGATGAACTGGGGCCATCTCAGATCTTGGGCCTTTCATTCTAGCTGGGTACCTCTTTGTCTTCATGGAGGTGTGTAGAGAAGCAGCTGGGATTAGGAAGGAAGTGCCTTTAAACAGTTAGGAATTCGGTTCTTCTCATGCTGTGTTTCTGCCTGTCGTTTAGCCCAACCAAGAAGAAGATGCAGTGCATCTCCAACATCTCCATCGCTGTCATGTACATCATGTACTTCCTGGCTGCCCTTTTTGGCTACCTCACTTTCTACGGTAAGTCCCTTCCACGGAGTACCCAAGTGGTGGAGGAGAGGTAGGCAGTGGGGTGGTGACAAATGACTTCACTGAGTATATACATACACCTCCCTGGGACCACAGCCTGATCAATAATGGATGTGCTGTTCTTGGTTGTCCCCTGCAGGCCAGGTAGAATCAGAGCTGCTACATACCTACAGCAGAGTAGATCCGTTTGATGTGCTGATCCTGTGTGTCCGGGTGGCTGTGCTGACTGCTGTGACACTGACGGTACCCATTGTTCTCTTCCCGGTGAGTCTCCTTTTCATCAAACCGTGTGTGCCTGTGGTTTCCTACACCACATACCAGAAACCAGTCTAATTGTCTACTGTCCCTTTTTTATACTGCCTGCCCATCCTTGTCTATAATTGGTAACTGAACCAGAGAACAAATAGTTTACGCCAGAAATGTACAATGCCGGCTGTGGCTGAAAGCAGGAATCATAGGATCAATGCAGAGTTAGAAAGGGCAGTAAGCAATATCTAAGCATCTGTAGAAAACCAAGAGAGAGGGGAAAGAGCATTAATGATTGTTGCGGTGTCTCACAATTGCTGTGGGTGGAACCCAAGTATCAGTTTATATCTTACCACAGTGACATGTTTGTTGCTAGGGATCCAGAGAACCTGGGCACCATTCTGCACATTTAGCCCTTTGTATGAAGCAGGGCCCTGTGACTTGGTCCAAATTTAACCACAAAAGTAAAGATCTGAAAATTTGAGATTTCAACTCCGCCTACCTGCATGCTGCTTAACGTAACGCAACAAGCTAAACTCAAAAGGGAGGGATCTGCAGAACAAGTTTCCAACAGCAACCACAATGCTGGGATAAAAGTATTTTTACTGTGGAGCACCCCACCACCACCACCGAACATCAGTCCAAAATCAGAAGAGATCACGTTTATGCCCAGTGGAGCGAGGGGACAAATGGGGAATATGGTGTCAGTGCAAGCCTAAGTTCTTGTGCAGTTAAGAATCGTGAATTATTCCTTAAGAATGGAGTCTGACCATACCTCCCTCCACTCTCCAGGTACGCCGGGCAATTCAGCAGATGCTGTTTCAAGACAAGGAATTCAGCTGGATTCGGCACACGATAATTGCTGTCATACTGCTGACTTCTATCAACTTGCTTGTCATTTTTGCTCCTTCCATCCTGGGCATCTTTGGACTGATTGGTGAGTCCCACTTTCAAGGGTTCTCTTTTTCCTAACCTCAGTCTCTTTGTTTGCCATTGCCACACTCTACCTGCACCTTCCCCTTGGGTGAACCGTGCAAATATGACTTACAATAATATAAATTTTGGAAGTTTTAGGGAAAACTGTTGGAGAGGAGATATGTGTCTTGTGTCCTGAGCAGATCACTTTCTTTCCTTGTGGTTCCTGCGTTCTGGTAGCCTTTAACAAAGAGAGATTAGGGAAGTTTAAAAAGCTGGATACGAGCACTGCATGGATTGCCCTTGCACACTAACACTGTACAGCCAAATGGGAGCCCACTTTTGTCTGTCTTTAAATTATCCTACTTGCTATTGGGACATGGTATTCCCATGATACACTTTGGGCCACAGAGAGGAGGATAGATGAGCTGGTTCTTTGGTCGAAAGAGACTAATTCATACCCTGGAGGAAAGCAGAAAGCTCTTTCAGCTCTTCTTCCTGTCTCCACTGTGGCTAAGCTTCAGAGCACAGGAGGAAAACATAAAATCCTTCATGTAGAAAAAGCAGTCAAGTGACTTTCTCATAACCAATTCCAATATCGTAATTTTTACTTCCCTGTAAAACGGAGTTGCACTCTGACTTGAACTGTATACACAGCATTTAAAGCACACCCGCATGGCTTCCCCCAGAGAATCCTGGGAATTGTAATTTACCCTCGCAGAGCTACATACTTTCCCAGCATTCTTTGGGGGAAGCCATGGGCTTTAAATGTATGCTGTGCATTTGTTGTGGGTATTGGTTTACGGGTAGTACTCCACAGAAGGGCAGTTTTTACACAAAAATCACCCCTCCGATACAGCTCTGATGCTGGAAAAGCAATCCAGTCTTCACAGTGATGAAATAAACTCTTGAGTCAGGATGATGATAGAGACTACTTGGGGGAGAATAATTCCTCTCTGCTGCCTTGAGCACATGGATGCAACTCCACATCTCCGGTCTCCCATTCTGCTGCCCAAAGGCCCCGTTTTTCCAAGGATCAAGGCTACCGCCAGCAACCTGTTTGTTTGCAGTGTGATTTCAAAGGACTTTTTTTTTTTTTCATTCCCAGCTCCCCAACCACTGTTTGAGGAGAGAAAGAAAACACCATTCCTAAGGCAGGAAATCAATAGCTTGTCTGGCCTCTGCCAGGGATGTGGGGCAAGGCCAGGGGCCCGTCAGCACAGCTTGTTTTGCTTTCTCCTAGGAAAAACAAGTGCCGAAGGGTGGGTGGATAGCTTAGTGTTTTCCCTTTCTGGAGGGGTGTGTGTGTGTGTGTCTGTGTGTGTGTGATTGTCACTAGAATTTCTTCTCTTCTGGTCTCTTCCAGGTGCCACGTCGGCCCCCTGCCTGATATTCATCTTCCCAGCAATATTCTACATGCGGATCATGCCCAAGGACAAGGAGCCCACGAAATCCCCTCCCAAGATCCTGGTACGTACTGTTTAGGAACCCAGCTTGGCCTAGAGACCTTTGGGGGTGTCTATAAAGGAGTGGGGTGTGCTGCTGGTTGTGTGAGGTGTAGGCCTCCTGCCCAATGGGCCCTCCTATCTTAGACTGTCCACATGAGGACATCTCCCTGCTGGCACTGCTGTTCTTGAACTGTCCTCTCAGTGAAGGCAGTTGTGGGGATGCTTCTCATCTGGGGAGCTGCTAATTGCTCATGACACCAATAATCTTTTCATCAATCAAGAACGCAAGTCAGGGGTTCAGAGACAATCAGATACCATCATAATTCTGACCGCAGTAACCTCGAGTCCATAGGTTGTAAGGTCAGGAGCACAGAAAATCAGTTGGGCCATCCTTGTAGATATACCTCCATCAGGTTCCATCTCACCTCTTAACAGGAGAAAAATTATGGCTATTTCATATGACCATAAGGCTTTCTCACCTGGGAAGAGATCAATAACTCTAGCTTTGGAAAGCAAAGTTTTTGTCATCGTAAACATTATCAGAGCGATGTACAAGGTTGTGAAGGTTATAACTTGTTGTAGATGAGGGACGACCAACTGCAAGGATCACTCTGTCCTACAGAGAGCGGCCTGGAAGCTAGGGACAAAATTGGCTGCACAAGACACACTCTTTAAGTAAATCTGGCGCTATGTAGCAGCCAGGGTTTCATAGTGTGGAAGTGCATGCTCTTGGCATGCTTGGCGGCTTCATAGATAAAACCCAGGTAAGAAGCGAAACATTGAATTCTTGGATATATATTCTCTCATGCGGCTTCAGGAGACACTTTCTTTCATGACCAGAAAGTCTGCCTGTGCTTTTACTGAACCAAAAATGGGCAGGATTGCCAGGAACCACTTAAAATTCCTTTGAGAGCCAAATCTGGCCTGTGAGTTATGAGCTGGCTATCCTTGATCTAGGCGATGGGGAGGTTAGAGGAGCAGGGCTGAAGACCCGGGCCAAAAAGCCCCTTTCCTTTTCTGTGAGTGACCCTCCTTTTCTCCCCCCCGCAGGCAGCCCTCTTTGCATGCCTTGGCGTGCTCTTCATGATCATGAGCCTCAGCTTCATCATCATCGACTGGGCATCGGGTGGCGGGAAGAGCGGAGGCAGTCACTAGACAAGGCCCGGACCCTCACAACTGTGGATCAACGCCTTGGGAAACTCGGCCAGCTTTGATACATTTCCTGCTCCCCTACCTCTGCTAGTACTGTGCCGTAATTTAGTCCACAGCTCCGCTCTGAGCCAAGGGGGCGCTGTTCCGTTACTCAGTTCCTACACGCGACCCCATTGAGCCAGGGGGGCTGCTGCTGGCTAGACCAAGCCGGAAACCAGTTCCTAAACTTTTTGAGCATTTGTTTTAATCTCACTGTCTGGGATGGGCCAGACCAACGGCGCCTGAGGAACAGGCAAATGAGGGAAATAGGCCAATCCAGAGGGGTGGGAGGGTTGCTGTGGGATGTCTGTCCTTATATGTCCAGTATGTCTAGCCCAGCCTGAGGCAACTGGAGAGTCAAGGGCAGGAACAGGAGGAAATTGGGGGAGGGGACTGTGGCTAAAGAGCCTGAGAGTAGAGCTTTGGCCTGAGGTTCACCACTGACAAGGGAACTGGAGCCAGGCCTTCCTACAGAATTACGGTACTGGGGCCACAAGTTGGAAGTAAATGCTTTCAGACAGGGAGAGAGGGGCAGAATGTTCCTGTTTGGTTTTTAAAGTCTTAATAGCCTCAGCCCCCACCAGCCACAGGGCTTTTGTCCCTCTCAGAAGTTGCTTCCTGAGCCCTTGTTGTTTCTTGGTGGGGGAAGTGGGAGTTCTTCCCTCAGACTTGGTCCTGTTCCCTCTGCTAGGGTGTGAGCCTTACGATGAGCCTCATGATCAACGCTCCTCTCTCAGGGCAAGGGGATGCTCAGGGCAGAGGTCACGGGGGCCTTGCTCTCTCCCATCTTTGCGCAGCTACCTGTACCACACAAAACACATGCAAACAAGTATGACCTCATTGCCATCGCTAAGGTGGCCACAGGTCTTGGAACTGACTGGCTGGCGGATGGGAAGCGATTTGGAGATGTCGGCCTTTCTGAACTGTCGGTTGGGGTGCAGGTTTACGCTGGCTTTCCTTAGCGCATGCCTGAGCTTCGCTTAGGGAGGTGAAGCAGAGATGGCTGGCATTTTGGGCAAACGGTTAGCTGTGAGCAACAGAGCTCTTCCTCCTTCATACAAGGTGGGATGGGAAGCAAGCCTGTGTCAGCGATATCAAACCCCTGTTTCTGTCTCCTCATTCCATTAGGTAATGGCAAGAAGTCATCAGATTGGGTGGAATTCAGTGTTGTGCGATGATGAACGTTCTGCCTGCTCAAATACTTTTGGCTTGCGGGGTGAAATGATCCCCTCTCTCCTCCCCACACGTGCCGTTTCGGGGTTTCTCCCGAACCTCCCCTCCAGTCAGTTTCGGGGAGGGGCAAATCCCAGTTGTGCAAGTAGAAGTCCTTGCACAGGACTTCTGCACATGGGGCTCCCTAAGTGAATCCCACCCAATGTCTTTTAAGACAGTATGGCATTGAGGCCTCTCTGAGGCTCCTGTGTCCTGAAAGGGTCCACCGCCTGAGGCAATGGAAATGGATCTGTCCATCCTAGAGACTGGTCCCTCCCCACTAACACATCACAGTGGCCTCTCTTCCTATCTGCCAGCAGTTGCTTGAACATGTTGGGAAGTGTAGCCCTGCCACCAAGCTGGTCCGCCAGCCTAACTGGTCACTAGGACTTGATTGCTGCTAATTTCGGTAGGCTAGGAGAATTTGCATTCATTTTGTTTTGTACATACTGATGTTGCTTTTCCTCCAATTTGTAGCAGGCATGAGATTCCAATGGAATTGTATTTATATAGCTGCTTTCCCGAATTGGCAAGGATTTGCCCTCCATTGAGTCCCTGCTTTTCCTTCAGTGTAATTTATGTATGATCAGATAGGCATTCAGTGTTCCCCCTGAACTAGGATATGAGGCCTTGTGTAATAGCAGATCAGGAGGAACAAATGGATCTTCCTCATCTTTACTCTCTGATCTTGTCGTTGTCATATTTTATATATATCTAGGAGAAAATATTCATCATGGCTTCTTCCTAAATCAGAGGTGGCCTCCCAAATATGCACTTGTTTGAAATGCTCTGAAATCTTTCATACCTCATCTTACTGTAGTCAGCCTGGGCCTCGCAAGCTCAGAAGAAAAAGGAGGAAAAAAGCCGCTGAGAACATATCAAAAGCCGCAGAAGGCCACCTGAGAAGGCCACTTGAGAAGGGAAACTCAAAAGAGTCCAGTAGTTGCCAACGGGGTAGTCATTTGTCCCATAGGGAGCTGCCTTACACCAGGTCCTTCTAGCCTAGCGAAGCCTACTCCCCAGATGCGAGCCAGTGGCTCTCCTGGGGTTGTTGGACTCCATCAGCCCCAGCCAGCATGGCCAATGGTCAAGTTTGGTGGGAGCTGTAGCCCAACATCATCAGGAAAGTCACATGTTCCCTGTCCCTCTTTTACTCTTGACTGCCCTCCAGGGTCTTCAGCAGAAATCTTTCCTGTCACCTGGTCCTTTTAACTATAGATGTGAAGGGTTGCACTTAGCCAGGGGGGTTGCACTTGGTTCTTTCTGTATGCCAAGCACAGGCTCAGTCATTCAGCCACAGACAGGGGCCTTCAGCTGCCACCCATGTGTAAGAGGAAATGTAGGGTTGATGGAGTCAAAGCAGTGATCTTCAAGCTGCACCAGCTGCAGAGCTCTTTACCACCAATGGGTGTCCTATTGACTTTGCTGATGGTCACGTGTGAGAAATGACCAGGTTGGAAATAACAACTCCAGGTCTAAGTTGGAAAGTGAACCTCCGGAACTGGGAGTATTGCATCTAAGGAAAAGCATATCCCTGTATCTGACCCCCTGGTCCAGTCTTCTAGTGAGTAACACTTGTAGGTCTGCATTTCATGTAGGGTGGGAGACTTTTCAACCCACCTCTGCATTTATATGGCTTTGGCAGCAGCTCAGAGTGTGAAAATTAGCAGAAAGCTTTTCAAAGCCTGGAGGTATGAGTAGGTCATTGTTTAATATCAAGCCCCTGTTGAAGGCTTGGGCTGTAATCTTAACCCTCACTTACCTGGGAGTAAGCCCCATTGAATTCAATAGGACATGGTTAGAAATGTGCTGTAAACTACGGTGGCAGGTTGCAAAATTGAAAACCACGTCTCCCCCCTGGAACACAGGGAACAGTGGACTTCTTTGCTGTGAAGGATTGACTGCTGTCAATAGCTTAGGAAATAAAGGAGTACTTGGACCGGGGTGATGAATACTGGGCCCTTCAGAAGTGGCTGAAGTACAACTCCCATAATCCCTGACTGCCAGGGCTGATGGGAGCTGGAGTCCAACAAGGAACATTGGTTCCCCACCCCTGAAATATAAGATTCATGTGTAATTTGGGGCAAGGAGTTAATGGAGACCTGAAGAGGAGGTTGTGTGTAGAATGAGTGACACAAGTCAAAGGGTAGCATGTCGGACTTCATGGAGCTGAGCTCATTCCAGAATGAGAAAACCATGGGAGACTGTATGGTAAAATTCAGCATCTCTGAACTGCTGCCATGCTCCTATAGCTTGAAGTCTTCCAAGGGTAGGAGAATTCAATGGAGCATTTCTTCCCATTTAATTAATATCTGGTGTGCAGCCCTCCCACAAGGGAATGAAATCTGAAATATGTAATTGGTTCTTTCTTGAGAAGCACAGGATTATGGGGCTAGTTGTTTAATAGCAGGAACCTTTGGTTGTACTAGGGCAGTAGTTTTGACACAGGAAGCCCAAGAAGCTTCTGAGGAACTTTGGTGTCCCCACCAGCACTGAATAATATATTTTCTTTCCATTTATATCATAATTTATTTCCGATTGACCTTTTCCAATTGTTATTATGCAGTGGGAAGCTGATGACACTTGTAAAAAAATTTCCCGCTTTTCTCCCATAATATTGAGGACCCTTTCCCAGACCTTTCAGCATTCATCTGACGAAAGTAGATCCACTGAGTTGTGCAGGAAAGCGAAACAGCTTTTTCTTCGTAAAAGGGGGCAGGTGCTGAGTAAGTGAAATGAACAAGCATCTTCCATAGGACCCTGTGACTGGCACACCAAAACAAAAACATTTGGATACTTCAAAGTGCACTTTCCCTTATGAATAACAAAAGCGTATTTCTGGACTTGGTAACAGCCCTGTAAACTTTTCATTACGTTACGCGGCCAGCACCAAATGCTGGTACCTTCAGTATTTCAGAAGCTATTGTGTACCAACAAAACGGCTCGCATTTGATCCATATTGGAGCAAGAAAAGGCATTCTAGGAGCCATCATGAGTACATTTTCAGAATGCATGTGCTCTCTTAATAGGTATGAATTCAATACTCACTAACAACTTTGATTACACAAGTGCTATAACTATTAAATAGGTACAGGTGGAGCCTGGCCTTCCAGCTATTCAGCATCCTGGCCAGGTGACTCTCCCTCCTATGCATCGTACGTCTGATAAGAAGCAGAGTCATCAGGTGAGCTGATATGATGAACCAGCATATATTCCTGGAAATAAAATCTCAGGCAGGAAAGGAGATGCCTACAATCCTGGAGTTCCTGAGATGAAAAACACTGGATCCCTGCTCTTACCATCCCTATGGTACTCACTTCTGCATTCACAGATGGGCGGCTTTGCTCTGCCCATTCACATGGCACTCTTGCCCATGCACGGCAGCATCCCGTGTAGGTTCTGTGCAGGAAAGGGGAAGCATCAGGGCCTCTCATTTTCCACGCGCAGTGAAATTTGGTGTGCAAAACAGCCATTTTGTGAATGCAGCATACCTGCTGTTTGTACAACTGGATTGCAGGGTGGTACAGCTGTTTATAACAATATTTTTTAAATGTAGCGTTTGGCCAGTTTATGAGATACATGTTGAAGCAGTCTGTAAGCTACTGCCACCATCTGACTTTCCGTTCAGGGTGCTGGGCAGTAGCAGGCACAACACCATGAAGCTACTCTGCCCCCTGCCGTTGTTTGCAATTGTTGCTGCTTCCAGTAATTTGCACCTTAAAAGGCTGCTGTAGTTTTACTCTTGATTCCCCCCCCCCCAATAGTACCTAGTACACATTCTTTTACATGAATTGTGCAGGAGGGAACACATTTAAATAGTCTGAGGAATGTAGCTAAGGAAGTCACACCTCTGCCAATGAGTGACTGCTGGTACTAGTGGTAGAAATGAACTGCTTTTGCACAACCCTGATACCCATTGGATGCTGTCCAATCTCCATTGAACCCATCCCTAGGCAAGTTCCATTGAACTTAATGGCAGTTGCCTAGAACCACTTCCCCATTTAGAAAATAGCAGACACAACATAACATTCTGCATTGGTGCAGTGTTATTTGGGGGGGGGGAGTGGGGGAGCCAATTGATGTAATCTGCCATCCTAAACCATTGTTATTGAAGTAAATTTCCTTTAAATGAATGAGTCTTACTTTCAAGTAAATGGTTTTGGGAATCTGGGCTGAGAAAGGGTGTGAAAATAATCATTCCCTCTATTCATTTGCACAAGATGAGCTAGCCTCCAATAATCTTTTTGCAATCCTTCCCCATTGTTATATCTGCTGTCTTCTCTGCTCGACATCCCCTCTTGCCAAAAGCCATAAGGAAATATTCTTCTTTTCCTTCACTAATAAAATGCACCTTATGAAGTTCAGCACTCAGATGGGGTGGGGAGTGGGGAGTACAGGGCTAGGAAGCAAAACCAAGATGAATATTTTTGCAGCACTGGTGTTACAAAAATAATTTTAAAGTCCACAAGTAATTATTTCTAGGGTTTAATAAATATAATGGACATAAATAAGAGACACGTATTTTTGTACTGGGATGGTGGCTGGTCAATTTGCTTTTTATAAATACTGTATATAAGAGTAGATCTTTTTTAATGTATTTGTTGTTGCGCTCAGTAACTCTGTATAGTGTATATATTTTATGTCCTCAGCAATGAGGGACTGGATACAAGAAGACCTGCCTGAGCTATGGGGAAAACTTACTGCCATCTGTGAAATTCAGGGTAATTGGGCTATTTCTGCAGCCTGGTGTTCAGCTGGAAGAGAAATGGAGAGAGGAGAACACATTTGCCGATAAAAGTTTGGCTTGGGTTATTAAAAATGATCTCACTGGCCCTAGCACGTGGGAGGTCATTTGAGACCTTTCGGCTTATTTCAGGAAGTTAATATCAACCAAGGACTTGATCCAAAACTCAGCTGCATTGCACTGGTGCTTATTGAACCGCTACCATGGGCGACCGAACCCAACCAAACCCAAAACACACATTCGCTGCAGAAACCGCATGGCTCACAGACCACAACATACAACCACCGGAGGTGCTTGCAGTGAGTGAGAGTGATCACAAGAGATCTCACGGGCTTGTGCAGGCTGTGAACTCTTTGTGCCGGCAGTCACCACAAAGTTGTACTGCCTTTGGGTCACAGCCTCTGGCCTCTTAAGGCTAAACTGCTACATGGCCATGCCTTTCAATGCAAGGGTGTTGGTTTGTTTTTTAACAAATACCCAGCATGGAGGGAGGGGAGGAGGCTTTAACCATCTCCCCCCCCCCCCCCCCGTGAGTCTAATCTGGGTTGCCCGTGTAATTTGCAGATTTTAAAAGCTGCTGAAGCCAATGGGAGCTTTCCCCACCCCTCAATGCGAATTGAAACACAGGAAGTTTGGCATGGATCAGGACCACAAGGAGAGGGGGTAAGTGGGTGAGAAGGCTTCCTTACCCACATTACTAGGATCCTGACCAGGAACCTGTCCCCAAAGCTGGCAATTTGCATTAAGAAACACACAGATACATCTGCATTTAAACACAGCTGTGTAGCTAAAGTAATGTGTAGTTGGGCCCCAAGAAGCAGGGATATGTGAGAGAAAGGTCCCTGTGGCTCACAACCTAGGCTCCAAGGCAGGAGAGAAGGTAAAATCAGCACAGCGAACATGTGGCTTGTCAGGTGCAACCTAAAATATTACCTTCCTGGTCCTCTTTTACCCCTTTTAATATTTATTTATTTTCTGTAACGTAGGCTGCAGGCTAGATAGCTGTATCATCCACTTGCTGCACCCAGATGCTGTCTTGGTTGTTTGGGGTGCCTGGCCTGATAGATGATAATTGGGTCTGAGTGGGGTGGTGGGGACATAGAAGTTGAACAAATAAATGCCCAAGGGGCCATGGTGTTGATGGAAAGCAATTGTGCATCATTTCAGGACCAGCTTTGAGCAAGCTTCTCCTCTTTCCTGTTCTTTTCCATGAGGGCACCCTAGTGGGTGACAACTGTCTACCCTTCCTGTTTCCAAACTACAGGTAGGCTGTGCTGCCTAGCTCAAGGCAGGTCAGGTGTCCGTGTCTCCAAACTTTTGTAAGGGAACTCAGCTGGATGTATCATAGGAAGGAATTCTGGAGAAGGAAGTTTTATTACTTTGGGTTTTTCCCACCCCTTCGTGTAGGACCCTTCCACTTTCCCCAAGGGATTCGGGGTGGGGGTGGGGAGGGGTATATGTGCGTGAATCCTTCTCTGTCCGAAATTCTGTCCAGTTTGTTGTCGTGTCCCAAGTCAATCTCTGGAAAGAAGGGAGGAGTCTTGTCTGGAGGAGTTCCTATTTCTGTAACATGTACTAGGGGTCAGTTTTAAATTATATGCTGAAATTAGATCTATATTTGGAAAAGAAAGAAATCTTTTTAAAATAACAATAAAGAAAATGTGAAACTTCACCCAGCACTATGCCTATGTCTCTCTCTCTCTCTCTCTCTCTCTCTCTCTCTGTGTGTGTATGTGTGTGTGTGTGTTTAAGACTGAAAATCCAAGATTTGCAAGCCAGACTGAAATTGGCCAAATGTCGAACAAGGCTTGCTTCTTGGTAACTCTAATTAAGATTGCTGCCAAAACTTCATTGCTGGATCCCTGTAATAAAATTTATAGCAAGCTTTTCTCTCTCTGCCATAGAGCGTGCACTTCAGTTAATTTATATTCAAACAAAGTTGCATTGCACCTCAATAAAAAAATCAGAAAGTTAGGTTGATTCGAGGAACTAAACAAAAATATCAAAAAGTACTTAACATCACACGTGTCTAAACAACTGGTATCACTGTTACTGTGAACTATGTTTAGCTAGGAGAAGTGTCTGTGCCCAGGCATTGTTATCTTAGGGTTGTGTCCAAAGTAGAGCAAAGTAAATCCACGCATGAGCAGAACAACTGGACTTCCACCGTGTGCCTCCCCTGCTAAATCTGTGCTGTGGGTTCTCCCAACCCTTCAGAGCCGTTTTAGGGACAGGCTATGGGGAAAGTCCCACTGCACAAGCCGAAGTCATTCTGGTCACACTATTATTTAGTTTGATACTGCCCTAAATCAGCATGCTGAGAACTGCAGTCTTCACACATTTTGGCCAGAGATATAGAAACAAACAATCTTTGGCTCACTACATGTAAAGGATCAAGAATGAGTGACAGTCTTTAATAGGTGGGGTGGGACCTGTGGCCTCCAGAGGATGTGGGGCTGATGGAAGTTGGAGTCTAAGAACATCTGGAGGGCCAGAGGTTGTTGTCAGATTTCCCCTCCAGAGTAGATGTGCAGACAAGCCAGCAAGCTCAGAAAACAAGACCCTGGCTTATTTTTGAAAACCTGGCATCTCTTTGGAAATCTCTCTCTAAAAGCAGGCTTATAATAATGTGTTTGAAACTGGCCTGTAGGTGGCACCAGTGCCCTTTTCATATTAAGCGCTTGGCTTTGGCCAAAAGGAAATCTGCCATCTGCTGCCGAGGAAACAGAAAGCAACTCCCAAAAGTTGGGTGAATGGATTGGGAAAGCCACAGCAGTTACGGACATCCAGAGGCCCACTTTGGGGGTGGGGCAGCAGCAAGGGGGGAAACTCTTACTTCAGATTCCATTATCAGCCAAAAATGGAAAGTCAAGCAAGCAAGCAAGCTTACCCTGGGGGGGATTCCCAGTTTTTCCCCTTCAAAATATTTCAGATTTTCCTTTTAAACATCTATGTTCCCACGCAGTGGCTGGACTGCTGCTGGGGGCAGATGGTCGACATCATGTGACACCTCTGCTAAGACGTCTGCACTGGCTGCTCACATGCTGCTGGTCCATGTTCAAGGAACTTGTGTTGGCATACATATCCCTGAACAACTTGGGTCCAAGATGTCTTGGGAGCTACCTGGGCCCTTATGTCCCAGCTCAGTCTCAGGTGTATGTACAGATGCTGTAAGGTGTCTCCTGTGTTTCAGAAGTCTGGCCTCAGCCAGAAGCCAGACATTTAATGCCACCATTTCCACACTCTTCCAGCAGAGATTTGGCAGGCATCCTTACTGCTTAGTTTCAGACATCTCCTAAGGACCTATTTATAGCAACAGGCCTATGTAGCTGTTTAAACTTTCGTGGCTAGTCACTGCCAGTCATTTTCATGATTATTTTGTACTGTTTGTAAGCTGTATTGTGCTGTACTTATACACTGCTATATACCACCTTAGTATTTTATTTGAGCTGGTGGTATATAAATATTATTTAAAATAAGACATATTTCATTGATACCTAGTTTTAAAACATTTTATAAGAAAAGCTGTTCCGTTGTTGTTTTTTAAGTTAAATTTATTGGGCAGACAAGTCATTGCAACCAAATTTTTAGGGGCTGCAAATATTGCCTGGGTGAGCTCTTCTCTGTCACTGCTTGGAGATCCTAGTTGTCCATATTTGTTCCACTGACTGGCTTGCTGTGTCCTAGGAAGTGTTTGTGCTTGTGTACATCTAGGAAGGCCTTCTGAGTCGAAGAAGGTTCTGCTCATGCAGAAAGCAGAATGTGAGGCCTAGAACTGACCATACCTTTGCAGATGGGGAATTACATTTCTGAATGAAGAAGAAGAGGAGCTTGGATTTGATATCCCGCTTTATCGCTACCCGAAGGAGTCTCAAAGCGGCTAACATTCTCCTTTCCCTTCCTCCTCCACAACAAACACTCTGTGAGGTAAGTGGGGCTGAGAGACTTCAGAGAAGTGTGACTGGCCCAAGGTCACCCAGCAGCTGCATGTGGAGGAGCGGAGACACGAACCCAGTTCACCAGATTACGAGTCTACCGCTCTTAACCACTACACCACACTGGCTCTCCAAAGTGATCCAGGGAGGAGAAGGATGAGGGCAAAACTAGCATTTGTTCTGCCTCTCACTGGCTCTGGCTGCACCTACTGCTGGGACTCTCTGCCTTCTGTCCTAACAGTCCCGAGGAGCAGTGTCTACCACAGCATCACACCCAATTCAAAATCTGGAGCTTTAAATTTGAATCAGTGCAATTGGTACTCATCATTCCTTTCAATTTCGTTATCTATTAATTTTTTTCATTTACTTTTTTCAGGGTAAGGCATCTTCTGCTCCAGAGGAAAGAGTGCCAATTTTTTTTTTTTAAAAAAAATTATTAAAAAAACAAAACAGTTTTTTTCCTCTGTAAAAGCCAGCTTTTACAGTGAGCCCCTTGTATCTTTCTGGGGAACACAGCATCTCTCGCAGAGCTGGCCTGGACTGACCCTGCTAAGTAGAGGAAGTCGAACCATCAAAACCGCAGAGAGATGCAGCAGCTGCTCTGCGAACACAGAGAGCTGGTGTGGCAAGAAACAACCAACCTGTGCCAGCGGGGAGGAAATAAGCTCTTTCTCCTAATCCTTCCTCGCCACAATTCCTCCATTTTTCCACATCTCTGTTTTCTCCCCCTGTTCCTCTTCCCTCTTCCTCCTCCTCTCCCCCCCCCATTATCAGTTATTACTCCTTCTTTCCTTATTATTCCTCAATCAAACTCATTGAGCCTTAAACCGTCATTGATGTACTGAACATCTTATCAACTCTTGCAGTGTTCCAAGCAGACCCCTTTCTTGTCTCTCTGTTGTCTAAGGGTCACTTCTAGTTAGATATTTTTTTTGCTTTGATCTCCACAGCCCCACAACCTGGCACAGGTACACACCTGGAGAGTCTTGCCTTTCTAAGGAGCAGCAGCCTTATCTGCCCATCACACAATGGAAACAGAAATCTTGGACAATTGTTTTATCTGAGAAAGTAACTAAGAGAGTACACAACCTGAATGAAGTAGTCAAAAAGGACAGTCTTTTTGAAATATGGTACCCCTTTATATAATATCAAACGAACTTATGGGAAAATGTCATAGAATCATAAAACAGAGTTGGAAGGGACTTGAGGGTCATCTAGGAAACTCAGCTAAAGCATCCATGACAGATGGCCAGAATCTGACACATTAGTCTTCTCTTCTGGGGGGAGGGGAAGAGAGGGGAACAAAATTGTTTTGCTAATGTTTATGTTCATGGTTATATACTTTCCCCCTTTGAAAATAAATAAAAAATCTTTGGGAGGGAACAATTATTGCTATGACCCTGCAGTCATTTACCACATATTGTCCCAGTATTGTCCCAAGTGTCCTGATGCTTTAAAGAGGGTATGCTTAATAATCCATTTGAAAGAGGAGCCTACCAGGAAAACTGTACAGACACATTGCCCCCCCCCCAAAAAAAAAATTGAAGAAATAGGCTTTTTTCAAGTTCTGCTCCCCTTGTAGGCCCAGAACAACAGGTTGTTTTTGAATAATGGGTTAAAACACAGCTGCATAGAAAAATGAAAGTAACTTCAAGAACAAATAAGGGGTGGAGTCTTAGCCAAACCCATAATAATTGGAGGCAATGTTTAACTCTATCATTACACCTTACTACAACTCCCGCTTTTGAGTTTTTGAAATGATAAGGCATTGCTATGGGGTGAAGGGAATAGCTGGGTATGTACCACCCCTGAAATGCAACAGACACACTAGTTCTGTTGCTTCCCGAAATAAATTACCGAGAACGGCATTTGTTCTGTGTCCTGTGGCGCCACAAGTGCTAGTTTATTGCAGCACAAACTTTCTTGAGCAAGAGCTTCCTTCTTTAGCTGCACAAAGCTCATGCTGCAGTAAATGGGTCTGTCTCCAAACCTGAGAGCTCTCTGTGTTGGTAAAAGCTGAGGCTTGGCTGTCATGCTTGAGACACGGAGGGAATTGTTTTGTACTGAGGAACTGAATTTATTTTGTTCCATGTTTCCGTCATACAAGAATATGAGTATGCACGGCTAGCGATGCCCGGTTGGGTGAAGCAAGGTACCGGTATTATCCCAGAATCCTTGTTGTGCCGTACCTTCAAGTTTCCCATCTGATCCGATATCTACATACAAGGAACGTTAGAATCCTCAAAGCAGTGATATGTGGAACATCATAAGATAAGCATACCATATTGTGGTTATTGCCAATATGCCAATTTAGGAACCGAACGGACTTTATCTCCTGACCATCCATTGGACTTTCATTTCTCTTGATATGTTCTGTTTGCATGATGTGTTGGTCTATGGAATTAAACTTTGTGAGATATTATATGTTGAATTGTGTTTGAAATAGAAGTTGCATAGTCAAAAACAGCCTGTTACATTGTGTGTGTTGTTACCAGGACTGTATTTACGTAACCTAAGGTTTAGTAGTGTTTTGCTTGTACTGTGGAGCAGCAGTCAGTCACATGACACCACACGCCACTCCACCTGCAGTCTGAAATGGTACAGTCCAGACACTGGCTCATCAATTCAGTGGAAACTAGGCCTCGCTGTCAAAGGAGATATAACAGTGGCAAACCCGCCTCAGCCCTATGTGTTTTGCTGCCTGAAGCAGACCACAAATGGCCCCATCTACTACTTTCAGACACCTTGGTTCATTTATTTTTAAGATTTGTACACCACCTAATAACTAACATTTTGCGGTGGCTGAACAATACAATTTAAAAGCCACTATTTTTTTAAAAAAAGAAACCAACAAAAACAAATGATCACGGTAAAAAGTAGAGCTGTAATCTGCAAACCATATCAAACAGTGTTCAAAAGTACTAAGCGATCTTAAGGATTTTAAATACCTGGGAAAGTGAAGTCTTGACACGGTGACATGAGTTCCAGATCTGCCTCTCTGATGAGGGTTCCACAACCAAGCCGTCACCATCAAAAAGGCCCTCTCTTGAGTACTCGCCCATTGCACCTCATGGGTATTGGCACCTGGAGAAGGGCCTTTGAATATGGTGTAAGGGTCTGTGTAGGTATATATGGGAGGAGGGGATCCTTCAGACTCCAGTTTCTATCTCACCATATTGGTTCATCTAGCTCAGTATTGTCCACACTGGCTAGAAGCGGTTCCCCGGGTTTGCAGGCAAGGGACTTTCCTAGTCATGGGTGAAAATGCCAGAAATTGAACCTTGGACCCTTTGCATGAAAAGCAGGTACTCTACCACTAAGCTTCCTTGTACATCCACTACCCTTGAAGGAGTTCCCCTGTATTATTCCAGCATGTTTCCTGTATTTCCTCTGTTTCTCTTGCTCTGTACCCTGCAGATGGCCTAATCGCTGACTCCTTTCAGTCCTCATTACATTCCTGGAACTGGGAGATACATCAAAAGAAGCCCATTTACATAATTGACAAACCATAGGGAATTATGCCAATGAGGAGGTCCTGTGAGCACAAATAAGGACTGCAAGCCCTTAGTTGCTAGCCTGTTTATTCTGTGGGCATTGTGTTCTTCCAGTTAAGGCTTCTGCCAGTGTCTGGTCAGGCTGCAGAACTGGAGGAAATTCATCGTGGGGAAGCTTTTCCTGACACAGAGACACAGGGAGGGCTGGGAAAAGCTTCCCCATATGAATTCCCTCCAGGCCATTGTTTAAAAATACAGGAGCAGTTCCAGAAAAGGGGCAACTCTACTGAGGAGGATGGGAGGAAAACACTATTATGAATAACTACATGGTTGATAGCCAAGTTTTTTAAAAAGTCTTACTGATTAAAAGAGCTCTAAAGCGCATTTGGATTTGTGAGAATGGACCAGTTGTTGGAGAACAACAGTGGGAGAGCGCGCGCGCACACACACACACACAAACACACACACACACACACAGCCCCGGTTTTCAATGCATTTGTTCTGAAAAGACAATATTGTTAGGGAAAGTATTTAGGTCAGTTGTTGTGATGAGAATTGCTCACTGGCTGCACTTATTGTCCCATCTTCTGGCTTTGAGCGACGGAGGGCTGCTTGTGAAAGAGAATATAATCCATAATCTAGTGCCAGCTAGCAATTAACGTCTCATTCTGAGGTCCTTTCCAGGGAACTAATGGTTGATTCCCACCACCACCACCTTTTTGGCCACTCAATGGAGAATCACTCATTAGCAAGCATAAAGTATGGTGAATGCAAAATGACTGTTTACCACACCATACATTTAAAGCATATTGTCCCCTCCCCAAAGAATCCTGGGAATTGTAGTTTTGCTATGGGTGTTGGGAACTGTAAACTACAGTTCCTAGGATTCTTGGGGGGGGGGTGACTTTAAATGTATGCAGCCTAAATGACTTTCCATGATGGTTGTCCCTATGTGATGATGTTTGATGTTTTATCGTGTTTTTAATATTCTATTGGGAGCTGCCCAGAGTGGTATAAATAACAAATTATTATTATTATTATTATTATTATTATTATTATTATTATTATTATTATGCCATAGCTCTGTCACAATTAAAACTTGCAACATTTGGGGCTACTTGGTTTAGGGGGGGAAAGTGAATAAGGAGACATGCTAGAGTTGTATAAAATCATGTGTAGTGTGGAGAAAGTGGATAGAAACTAACAAGGCCACCCTATACACATCTACTTAGAAGCCAGCCCCATTGAGTTCAATGGGATTTACTCCCAGGCAAGTCTGTTTAGAACCACAGCTGATAAGAGACATTTTCTGCAGCTTCCATAATGTTTAGAATCTAAGGTCATCCAATGAAGGTGGGAGATTAAGAACAGACAAAAGAAAGAACTACTTAATAGAACACACGGTTAAAACTATGGAATTTGCTTTCTCAAGATGTGGCAATCAGGGGCATTCCAAGGTGGGGGCGGGGGGCACTCCAGGTGCCAATCCAAAGGAGGGGTGACAAAATGCTGACCCCCCCCCCGTTCGGCTGCACACCCCTGGGACGTGCACCACGCCCCCAGGACACGCGACACGCCCCCTGGGATGGAGGATAAGGCTACCCATGGCTATTAGTCATAGGGCTCTACTTTCCTTCCAGGATCAGAGGAACCATGCCCTCTGAACATCAGTCACCCTCATGCCCTGCCCATATCCTTCCTAAGAGACATCTAGTTGGAAGCAAGCAGGAAACATTATGCTGGACTAGACAAACCTTTGGCAGGACCATTATTACCAGTTACCATGTGCCACTGAGGGTTGGGGGAGGCACTCCACATTGGCACCACTTCATGTCCCCTGCTTTTTAGAGCGACTGTATTGTGCTGTTTGCAGAGGCATATTTAGGGGAGAACGACTGGTTTGGTCGCACTGGGCATGGATTCTCAGGGCACTGGAATGGGTGATTTAGAATGGAGCATAAGAGGTGGGGGTGCAGGGCGGGAGAATGATTTTTGGCATCACACAGGAAAGCCATTGAAATTTGAGACTCCCAAATCTGCCACTGCTTTTTGCCTAGTTAGGTGCCTTTTGCAAACCAAATCAGCCCCATGGAACAGTCTTCTAATAATGCATGAAAATTATTTCAGCTTACCACATCATTGACTGAGAAAACCAGGCAGAGAATTATTTGTTAATTGGTGCTGCCTTAAAACATATATTAATGCCCAAGTTTTTGCATGGAGCAAAGGAAATACTCCACTGAGCTGCTGCAATATTGTCATTTTATTTCTATTTGCTGCATCTTAGCTGATGTTTTAGCTATTTAAAATTTTATTGTATGGTTTTATAGTGTGCAACTCAGTGGATGGAAGGATATAAACTGAAGAGGTGAATGAACTAATAGTGAACAGTAGTATTCCATAGATCATTTATTTCAATGTTCCTCCTGTGCTTAACAGCAATCAACACTGCTGACTTGTGGCTGTAGCTTTTCCTGTCACTAAGGCTCCATTTCTGCAGATTAGGCTGTTGCTAGCACAAGGTGTTGGGAAGAAAGAAAGGGGTGGCAACCTTTTATTTTGTTCCAGCTGCGGCAATGTTTTTGGCCTTGAGGCAGGGAAATGTCACATACCAGTAAGCTTGGCTGGCTGTGGGCATGATCAAAACATGCAGGGTCTGAGCTGACACACACACACAGACATACATACTTTATACAGAGCAAAGTACTGTATCACATTGCGCAACATTTGCTGTCAATGATTCCCATCAGTTCTCAGTTTGGCTTCCATTTGTTAATGCATTTATCATCTGGATTTTTATAAATCTGCTCCGCTCTCTATACAAGCTTGCTTTGAAATAAGTTCTACTGAGGTCAGCTATGCTTAGTCCAAGGTAAATATGCCTTGGGTATTTGGAGAGTTTTATGAATGCTGTTCCCACAGGTTTTATTATACTTGCCTTTTTAGCTCAGGCAGAGGTGTGTGTGCAGCACCCGAAGACCTAGCTGTTATGAGAGACTGAACTTACCCAATTTTTCATCATCATCATCATTATTAATCCTCACCATAGTTATGAGCAAAGATCCATTTGGAAAACTTTGTTCAAGCAGAGGAATATCTGAAGCCAGTATGTGCAGCATTCCACACACTTCTGCTACTTACATCAAGGGAAGTACCTTAATTCATAGCAAAATAGACCTAGAATGGAAAATGCCTGTATTCTAGGTCCAAGTTAATTCAGTCCTGTCAGTGCCTCAGATTTCCATTGACTAACAGGAAATATTTTCAAAGCACACCATACTTTCAAGAGTTCTTAATTTTACATGGTATTTTGGATTTAGTTTTACTGATACATTACGGTGAACCACAGAGCGGGATTCAACTAAACAGTTGGGCTAGCAGAAACTGTCCCACTAGCACAGGGCTTGGCAAACTATGGCCCAGAGGCCGGATGTGGCCCACCAGGCTCGTAAATGCGGCCCATGGACCCTGCCACCCACTCAGTCAGTCCCTGCTGAGCTAAACTGGCGCGGTGTGGCGTTTCCTTGAAAAGAAGCCGCGGATGCCTGACTTCCGCAGTGCTGCACGGCTTCGGATTAGCTGCGCTGAGGTAAACGCAGTGTGGGCATGGACGGAGAAGCTGGCGCTTGGTGGTGGGTCTGGGCTGTGCCATGGGCATCGTGATAGGCGTGTCATGGGGCTTCAGCCAGAGCTTGGTGTGCCTGCTGGCCCCGTGCCTGGTGCATGGCTCAGAGCTGCTGCTGGTGGCACACTCAGCGGCCTTGCTGGAGCAATCATAATCCTTTATTTTCTGCTCTTTGCTACCATGCACAGGTCCCTGGGCAGCTCAGGAAGGACCAAAAGTTAGAGAGGGTACAGAATCTGGTTAAAGAGTCACAAGTCACTTCCCCTGCTCAAGACACTGGAAAGCTGATAGGCCAATGGCCTTCTTATGCTTTTACCCCAAGTATTTTGTCTGGCATTCCCAACCTCTTTTATGCCAGGTTGGATAACTGCCAATAACAAGTACGTTAGGATCAGTTCTGACACTGAAAATGAGTGGACCGTGTGCTCAAAGACATCCTGCTCTTTCTAAGAGTATTTCCAGCCTCATCTGCAGGCCCAGCCCAAGACATTTTGGCAACTGAGGCGAACCCCAAAATGCCCCCCCAACAAGGAAGAAGGGGTGAATGAAGATCTACATTGGGAACAAGGCAGGGCATAAAGATTGCACATCAGGAGCTGCTACCCTTGCGGATTCTACTGCCTGAGGCGGTTGCCTCAGTTTGCCTCACGCGTGGGCCGGTCCTGCTCATGTGAGCCACTTGGTAGAGCCTGCAAGGCTGAAGCCCATCTGCCCTGCTCTGCAAGGTCTCTCTTGCGCTTTCCAGCTAGTACATTCCAGCCTATTTTCCATAATGCCTTCTTTTGGGGACTCCCTGTATCCTGGCCTCAGCCCCTCATGAAGGGGGGCTGATGATCTTCAGCGTGAGATGTTTTCGTTGAGACTAGCAGAGCAGGAAAAACATGCTGGTAAAAACCATCCCGAAGTTGGGTTTTTTAGAAGGCCACCTATTCTAGCGACAAAGAAACACCATCTACATTCAACAGTGTTTTCACTGTCCTTTGCAACCCAGGGCAGATTGTTTTTCCTCTCCTCTGTGGGAACCTCCTCTCCTGCACATGATTTATGGGCTTCGATTTATGATATTTGCTTTAATGTGTTACTTATTCCATCTGCTGGTATTGTTTGCTAGATGGGAATCTTCCTGTCTCTTCCAGTTCTGTTGAGAGTGGTAGCCTGATTTAGCTACATGAAAGCAACTCCGTCACAGCAAGACAAAGTAGGAATGGATCCAGCTCCCTGCCAGGGACTGAGAGCTGCCTGACACAGGCTTTGCAGAGATGGGCTGCCCAATAATAAACCCTGTAATCCATAGCAGAGAATTTGCTCACTCTTATGCTAATTTGGTTATGTGATCCTCCCCTGCTCCCCACCTAAAAAGATAGGTGTGTTGTGGATCAGGCAATGAAAATGCTTATCTCCGCTTAATAGGGTTGTGTTAATCAGCACAGGGAGAAATAAATCCTGTATGCAGTAAAAAGGCTCTCTTATTGGTTTTTGCTCTGCATTTTTCTGGGCTGTAGACTGGCACTGAAAACAGGCTCCAGACAAGTTAAAAAGAAAAACATCCAGCTAATAACATGGTATTTTCAGTTAGGTTCTGGGAAAACAACATAGAGCCCAGAGGATGGCCATTGATTTTATTTTCATACTTATGAAATACTGAAAGTAATTCTGGAACGTAGATGGTGAATAACCAAGAGCAAGTATTTCTTATTTGTTGCATTCTTGTGCCATTCTATAATATATATGGCAAGTTTTCTTGTCATCCTATTAGAATATGATATTAAAATGATTTAATTACAAAGTAATACATAAAAGCAACACAAATACAACAACAACAAAAAATCACACAGGCATTGCAAACTTGAAACAGAAGCCCAGATTTGACTAATCCAGGCGGAAGGCAACACAAGGGTTCCCTCTAGTGCGATGGGGCTTTCCTCCTCCTCTTCTTGTCCCCCACCCAATCAACTCTAGGGAGTCAGGCAAGATTCCAGAATATTGTATTGGGGGGGGGGTGAATGATCAGAAGAGCACAACACTGAAATCTACGTAGGCTATGCACATAAGGTATATGGGAGCCATTATTCATCACCATTTTGTCCCCCATGCTATTGAATATGAATCTGAAACTGCTGAGAACTATCACCAGGAAATTTGGACTGAGGTGTCACCAATAAGCGAATGACACCCAACTCTGTCTCTCTGTTCTGTCTGAATCAGGAGAGGTGATCAAAGTGCTAAACTGGTGCATGGAGGCAGTGATAGGCCACGTGTGGGTCAATAAATTGAAGACGCATCTCTTTACCCCAACCTTTGACAGTTGTTTTGATTTAGGGGGCTGTTCCTTCCCCAAGAGGTGTGTCGAGCTCTTACTGTTTTATTGGACCTATCTCTTTTGCTGAATTTAACCTATTCTTGTCCATTTGAAATGTTTTTACTAATGACATATGCACCGGACTATGCTGTAATTGTCTGGATCAGATAGATGTGCTCTAGTAGCCCTTGAACTCTTAGAATAAAACACTTAATTCTGAAAAACAAGTTCCAGACATGATCCTTCAGCTCAGATTAAGCCCTACCTGGAAATACCTGAGATGGCCACAGCCAGAGATGATGTCTGTGAGTCAAGCCTTGTGATGCTGAGGTGGAAGAGCATTTTGCCTGGTGGCTCTGACTCCAGAATATGAACCCAGTTCCCCTGCTTGCCAAATATGGGAGTGGGAGTGGTTTCCCCCTATAACCTGACTCATGCCTCTAGGGAGTTTCTTTGCTTTCCCCTTGTGGTTTGGGAAAGTGGCTTGCTGACATCATTTGGTTCCCAGTCTGTGCCTCTGGTTTCAAGAAGTCCAAAGCCTTCTTTCTTATTGCCTCACGCTACTAAACTGAGCTGGACTGTGCATTCACAATTTTAGCGATAAGAAACATGTTTGTTATAAGAAGGATAGAATAGAGTTACAAATAGATGTATGTCAACCCTAATTCCAGAGAAGTATGAAGGCATTTCTTTCACAGCACAAACGCTCTCCTGTTTACACACACACGGCAAATCACTTAATTGTCCAAGGACAGTTCCCTTTATAACTTACAGACTTTTATATCACTGCATTTCATTTAGAAGCGCAAACTTCCTTGATTTCCTTGACAGATTCATTACAGGCCTGCCTTTATTTCCATTTGAGTCAGAAACAAAGATATGCAAAAGGGGGAAAGATCAACCTCGATATATTTAATGGATGGTTAAGGCAGGGGTGGTCGCCATCTTCATAAATAATGGCTCCATAAGAAAACATAATCTTTGTTAAGGATAAAGCTTCTGCTATCAGCAACTCAGCGTTCATGCAGCTTCCTTGACTTGCAACCTGATCCTGTGCACTGAGCCAGTGTAGTGTAGTGGTTAGGAGCAGTAGTCTCGTAATCTGGGGAACCGGGTTCGCGTCTCCGCTCCTCCACATGCAGCTGCTGGGTGACCTTGGGCCAGTCACACTTCTCTGAAGTCTCTCAGCCCCACTCACCTCACAGAGTGTTTGTTGTGGGGGAGGAAGGGAAAGGAGAATGTTAGCCACTTTGAGACTCCTGAAGGGGAGTGAAAGGCGGGATATCAAATCCAAACTCTTCTTCTTCTTCTTCTTCTTCTTCTTCTTCTTCTTCTTCTAATTGGATGTGAATGCCACTGACTACAAGAGGGTTCAAGCCCACTGTGTATGCAGGGAAAGGCTGCAGCCTTAGTAAGCTAAGTAACTCACATTTCTTGAAACTTCCCACTGTGATACTCAAAGACATGATTTTGCAGGAAGGGACTGAAGCTCTGCAGTAATTGCTTGTAAATTGGTTTGGAGACAGCTATGCAAATTCTGAACGGCAGCATTTCCAGTGAGAAGGAAAAAGCTTTCTGATGTAAGGCCCAATGATGTCGTCCATGAATTGCATAATCAATGTCCCTTAGACAGAGTTCAGATGAATTAGATGTAATACCAATAGGAACAGGGCTAGCAAAAGTGTGTTTATTTGTGACACTTGTGTGCTGTTCTTTAACAATTGTTTACAAATGGTTTGTAGCATAAAACATGGCAGCAACAAAAATGCATTCTGTGGGTCAGTAAAACAGATCAAAACAGTAGTTCATCAGTTCTCTGTTTCATTTAACAAAGGTACTGCTCTCAAAAGTATGGTGGAATAAAAATGTTTGCACCTGCTTATCCTGGGGAAGGAAGAAATGAGGCCAAATTAGGGTATTTCACAACCCTGGGGGCAACCATTGAAAAGGTCCTGCTCCTCCACGCTAAGAATATTTTACAGTGGTACCTCAGGTTACAAACGCTTCAGGTTACAGACTTCGCTAACTCAGAAATAGTACCTCAGGTTAAGAACTTTTGTTCAGGATGAGAACAGAAATCGTGCTTTGGTGGCACGGCAGCAGCGGGAGGCCCCATTAAAGTGGTGCTTCAGGTTAAGAACAGTTTCAGGTTAAGAACGGACCTCTGGAAGGAATTAAGTTCTTAACCCGAGGTACCACTGCATCAGTACCTTCAGAAGAGTCCACTGGGAGATCTTAAAACCGAATGGGAAAAACCACAGTCTGACCAGGTGTCATTGGATGCCAATTCCCATCAGTCCCAGCCAGCACAGCCGCTAGGGATGAGATTCTCCTCTTCTGAAACAATATTCAGTTAGAGATCTTCCAACTTTGTTCTAATAGCAGATAGTCCTTCCCATTTTAATACTTGATTTTAAATGATATATGTGTTGCATTTCAGGCACAGTAAAAATGCGCTGTCCACAAGTACAACCAAGCTTCCTGAGCTTCCTGCCCAGCGTAAAAGAAGCAGTGCTTCAGATCTGCATTAAGAGCCCTGTCAGGGAGTAATATAGACAGAATTCTTTTAGAAACCCACACAATAACTGTGAGAGGCCCAGATTCCACATCAGGGTTCAACCAACTTAAGGTATGTAAGAGTTTTGTACTGGAATAACAGATTCTCTAGGAAGCTCTCCTACAGCAACCAGTTTGTGCAAACACAAACTCATCACGTAGAAATTGCCACAGAAGTCTCTAGAATAAAAAATGTTCTCCGGCTTCCTTTTCTGAGAGACTTCAATTTCTATAACTGAGGAGGGGTGTGTATCAAGAGAGGTTCATGGCTCTCAAACTTATATAGATTTGCAAGTCTATTTTCTCTTTATTCAAATGCTGCTCTGCTTCTGAACATCTTGTGTTTGGCAGTCCTGCTATATTATGACTTCAGGAAACACTGCTGAGTTGAGGGGAGCACAGCTGCAGATGCTGCTTCTGCTGCTAAGGCAGCAAGCATCCCCAAGCCAGCCCTAGTAGTAGGCAGAGTGATATGACAGCAGCTAGATGATGGGGGTGGGCAGCAGCTGCTGTCCTCGGAGCCCTGAGCTATTGGAAGGTAGCGCTGTGTGCACCATGCACCTGCACCTGCGAAACTAGCCTGCTGCCCTCAGGAGTGCTGGAGGACACTATCCTGTGGCCAGTGTTGCAGTAAGATTGAACTGCCAATCAAGTCAGCTTTTGCATGTAGAAGAGGAGAGCACCACCTTAGCCTTCACTCCAGTGGCCCTGGTGATATGCCTTGCCGTACGTCCGTAATTTCCCAGACATGTCCGGAATACTGCAGTTGGAAGCGGTAAAGAGAAAACAACAAACACTCAACAATTTTTCTGTCCGGATTTTCACTGTTTGAAATATGGCAACCCTATTTCATCAGGCTACCTATGCATCACAGTTCTTAAATCCAAACAGACAGGATCTCTTATTATATTCCCCAGTCACTTGCAAATTTGAAAGCTCCAGTCTTTAAAATGTCATGTTTCCCACTGATTTCGCTCTTTCCCAAGACTCTTCTTCCATACTCCTCTTTACTGTCCTCCTCTCCGAGTTTTGAGTCAGGGATCAACGGTCTCATCTGTGACTAGTGGCCTGTGTAATTGCTGGAATTAACGCTACCTCCCCCTGCACTAGATGGTGGCCCTGGCTTTGTGCTTTGTCTTACAGAGAATTACGAGTGGCTCCAAGCAAGGGAAACAGCTGTGACCTATACCTCTGTTACAACAGACAGCTGGTCACAACCTGTTTCTTGACATGCGTTTGCGTTGCATAAATGTTTAGCGGCAAAGGTCTGCTGCTGTCTGGAGCTATTATAAACAGAGTTGAATTTTGGCTTCCTTCTTGCCTTGCTACTTGGATTCAAGGGAAATGCTGTAAAACCTCTTTTGAGTGGTCTGACTATGCCTAGAACTAATCACACTTGCTCACCCAGACCAGCTACCTCTTGGATAGACCCATTTAGTGATTGGGATCGTCACCCCAACGTACACTGTGCTCCTGCTCCAAAAGCCAGATATCTGTGAAGCATGCCTCTGTCCAAGCAGACCATTTCCAAAGGGCTTCAAAAGGCAGTGGTTGAACTTAGTAAGGATGCAGCAGAGGGCAGGAACAGATTTGTCTGCAGACCCTGTTGTTTCAGGTCCTTTAAGATATCTGCAGCTTTTAGAAAGGGAATTTGACCTCTCCTGGTAACTTAGCTGAGCATGCTTCATGGCAAAAATATATATTTTCATTCAAGCTTACCGTCCATCAACTTCTGATTTCTTTGTGGGGAACGTTCATCCACAAGGAACATTCATCTTTATTTAGTCGTACAGAATTCATATATATCTTCCTGTTAAGCATTTCTTCATCCTACACTTATCAGTTTCCTCTTCACTTTCCTAACCAGAAAAAGTCAGGGATTTTTTAAATAGAAGAAGTGGATACATGGGCGTAGCCAGGAGTTTTGTTGGGGGGGGGGGGCAGGCCTCTTGTTAAGGGGGGCAGAACTTCAGTTAGCTATGTATTTTTATTGATTTTTATTGATTTTGGGGGCAGATGCCCCTCCCCGGACCCTCACCTTGGCTATGCTCATGAGTGGATATGTTGTACTTGGGGGGTGGGGCAGAGGGCTTCAATCTACTAATTTCCCAAACCTAAATTTAAGGTATCTGCTTGAATCCCTCCCACAAAATACTGACCATCTGGAGTCCCCAACCTTGCTGCATATCAGACTGGCATTTAGGGACCTACAGAGAAGCAGATAATGTACAAGAGTGCAAAATAAATCCAATAGGAGCAGGAGCTGGTTTTATTTCCTTGACAGATGCATACTGGGAACTTGGCAGAGGGTGCGGAATTAGGAACAAAAAAAGTTGATCTCCCAAATGTGGCAACCAAATCCCAGAAACAAACCAACCATAATTAGTCTGAAATTAAAACAAACATCAGTTTCTGTTCCTTCCTCCTTTTTCTCATGGCCTGAGGCTCAGTTCGCACATAGAAACTGTGATGTAACACAACAGTGTGAAGGCTTGTCATCACAGCATGACTTTATCTGAAACAGCTTGACAGGCAGCAGTGGTAATACAGTATTCAAAACTTCAAAATAGAGGGGTTGTAGAGATGCAATGAATATTTTTGCTTTATTCATGTATATCCTGCCCTTCCTCCCACAGGAGCAAAGAATATTGTCAGAATTCCACAAAAAGTGGTTTCACAGAAACAACAGGCTGTATGGAGCAGCCTCTGCAAAGTTGGGTTATTCAAAGCATCTACCAAGCTTCTGTTTTGCATGTGTGAAGTGACCCTTTCAGAACACAATTTTCCCACCTTCTATCCTTCATACAAGGGCCACACTTGTTTATGCTCCAAGTAAATCCAAAAGCCAACAGAAGCTCACATACACTATTGCTCTTCCTTTTGGGAAATTGACATGGGGCCTTCCTGGTAGAAGAGTCTGCATGTACCTTGGGTAGCAGAGCATCCATAGAGCTTTAGATCTGTTATGAAATTGCTAGTTTTGTGCAGAGGTGGAACAAACTGCAAGCAATGCAGATTCAAATGTTTAAGGTCCCAGTTCCTCACTTCTGATACAGCTCCCAAAGCTCGCAGCTGTGTCTGGGCTGGAAGGGAAGCAAACAACAACAAAAACTGTACAGGTAGCAACACAACCATTTCAACAATGCATCAGGAAGATTAGAGGATAGATTCTGATGCAGTGTTAAAATACATAGATTCATTCCAAAGTTGATAGACATACCTTGCATTTGGTTAATCAGGCTCTTACACAGAGGCGGCTAATCTACTGATCACAATAATTTCATGGAGCTGGTAATTAGAAGGAAAATCTCCTGGGGCATCTTGGTGTATGGCTGTTATGCTATTCCTAGCCCTTATGTAAGTGCATGGAACTATAGACTACCCTCCAGCTATATTTTTATGAAGGATTGCGCATGGTTCTATTACGGAATCACACTCTTTCCACCAGCTCAATTTCATTTTATCTGACAGCTGTGTCACTGTATAACGAGCTATTGCCAATGGCCCTGTATCAATCTCCTTTAGTTTGTCCTGCATGGTGACAAACTAGGTGACTGTTAAATTAGGAAGGAACAGTAGGGAAAATTCTAAAATACAGTATAGAGGGGAAATGCTTTAAAAATAAATAAGTAAAACCAACAGTTTGACACTCTTTTCTGCAAAACCAAGACACATTAAACAGTTGCAATCATTCCATTCAAAGTGTTAGGAATCAGAGTGCTTATCTAAAATCTCCAATTTACAAACTACTTGTCTTATTAATACTTATAAACAATACGCAAACAGGACATGGGCAGGTCCCTTGCACAGACGCTGCCAACTACTTGCCCTCTTGATTCCCGCCCACCATGGATGGTGAACTTGGCTGTGGGGTGTTGAATGGGTGTGTCCAGGGCATGGTGAAGATTTATTTGAGTGAGGTGGTGGTGACTGCCACCTTAAAGGAGGCAGTGGTGCAGCCACAACTGAAGAAAGGAGCCCTGGACGCAGTGGGTTGCAAATACTCCCTTTCTGGGAAGGTGAGAGCTGTGGCAGAACCACCGAACATTTCTGGATGAGACTGGATCCATGCCAGTCTGGGTTCAAGGCTGTGTTTGGGACTGAGTCAGTCTTGGTCACCCTGTTGACAAGGGGAGCATAACCCTACTCCTTCTGCTTGATCTCTCAGCAGCTTTTGGTACCATTAACCATGGTATCCTTCTGGATTGATTCTGTGGAATGGGTGGTGGTTCTGTTCCAGTGGGAGAGTGTTCTTCACCCCTCCCCCCAGTGTTTATGCTATAGGGAGCATAATGCTCCCCAATGCTGTTCAGCATCTATATGAACCCATTGAGAATTTGGGAGTAAAATATTATCAGTACTGCTGTTTCTCCTTTACAACTTAGTCAGCACAAACACTGGACAATAAATTGAGCTTGATTCCTGGTAAAATCAATTGTGGGTGGGTGGGTGGGTGGGTGGGTGGGTGACAAGTCAATCTTCCATTCTGGATGTTGTTGCCCTCCCTCCGAAGGAGCAATTCTGCAGTCTGGGAGTATTCCTTGACCCATCTCTGTCACTAGAGGCCCATGTGACCTCTGTGGCTATGAGTGCTTTCTCCTAGCATCAACTGGCTGTAACTGTTCCTCCACCACAATAGCCTAACCACATGGGCCCAATTTGCTTGTGGGGAGTTTACATGTATTCCCATTAACCATTCATTCACCCACTTTCTGATGCATTTCCCCATCACTTTCCTAAACAGAAAAGGTCAGGGTTTTTGTGTGTGTGTGCGTTTCAAATGGTTTTGTTGTGGTTGGGTAACAGAGCACTTTAATCCACTTTGATTGCACAAACCAAAATTTCAGCTCTGCACTTGAATCCCTCCCACAAAATAGGGGCAATCACCTTCGTCTCTGGGCGATTCTTACCTGTTGAATGTGAGCAAACTTTTGGGCAATCTATCTGCAGCAGTTTTGAATCACTAACAAAATACTTAGCATTAGTGATGAAAACTTCCAATCAGCGATTCTTCCCGGGGAAAAAGCAGCCTAGTACTCAAATACTGACTTGGCTTGAGGAATCACAGTACAGTATTTAGTTTTGTGGCCACTGTTGGCATTCCTTGCAGCTGCAATGAATAAACAGCTTTTTATTATTATTGAGAGCGAGGCTTGGGCTTGTGCCTCGTGAGCAACACACTCCCACACTTGAGGCTACCTTGAGCTGGTCTGGGCAGCTGCAAACACTGGTACTATAAGCACTGACCTTCTTTTCCACCAATCAAGCCAGAGAAAGATCTGGTATACGTCTGTCAGCGCAGTGATGCATGTAAATAGAGGAAAGCATGCTTGAATTGTCAGGCATGCAGTTGTATGAAATTAAAATTGCTAAGCATGAGCCCAATGGTTGTTTTTTTTTAGCCAGTTACAGATGTATAAGCCAAGGGTGGGAGACCCTTTTCAATCCACACATTCCCCTCTAGGTGTGGGCCACATGTGACAGTGGTAGGTGGGGCCAGAGTCAAAAGTGGGCATGCAAATTTTACTTGTGTACCGTAGGCTAGGGCCCAGGTCATTTAGAGCTTCAATGAGAACTCTGAATTCGGCTCAGAAATTTTATCAGCATCTGTTGCTGCCGCTGAACCAAAATCATTGTCATGGGTTCTCTGAGCCTTGAATCCACCAGAAGCTGAAGAGCTATATTTTGGGTAGTTTCTGGGCCACCATGAATAGTTGTTCCACAAAAAGCACATTGTGTTAATCTAAACAGTTGCTGAAACAGGTTATCCGGGTATGAATGTCAGTGGTTAAATCCATTTTGGAGAAAACAGGTCCCAGCCATATTCATGAGCTGAAGCCAGAATAAAGTACTTCTGGGCACAGTGGCTGTCTGGGAATCAGCAAAGTTGAGTCCAGGCTGCAAATCTCATTTCGGGTGCAGGGAGTGCAACCCTTTCTGAAATCACTGTTGACATAGCTGTTCAAGATGCCAACCACAATACCTCTCTAGTGTTTGGATTCAGTTTCATGTTTTAATTGTCTTTTAGCCTATTATGATGTATAAGGACCTAAGAGGAGCCTGCTGCATCATGACAGTGGTCCACTTAGTCCAGCATCTTGTTCTCACAGTGACCCACCAGAAGTCCGAAAACAGGAAATGAGCACACAGCACTCTCCCACTTGCGATTCCCAGCGATTGGCATTTAGGAGCATACTGTCTCTGACAGTGGATATAGGCACTCAATCAAGGAATCACCAGCTTTGTCTTTTTTAAATAAATAATAAATAAATAAGGTTTTATTTAGTTTCTTTTGTAACATCAATAAAATGAACAATGGCTTTGTCAGTTTTTGAAGAAAAGCTCCTATACGCCAAAATTCCAGACAATTTCATACTTCCTATTTCCTTGACATCTAAAGCAGAACTTTTACACCTTCATTTGTACCCACACTTGGAAATTTTGCACCTCACCAGCCACAGGGTGAGAGCGAGGATGCAAAAGTTCTGCTTCTGACATCACAAAGAGGCGCATGAACAAGGCACTTGCACTTTCCTGTTCCCTCTTCATCTTTTAAGGAAGCCAAGGACACTGAAGAAAACAGTAAAGTTGAGGTCTGTGTGGGGTCATTGCTCCATCGACTTATTGCCCAAACCAATTCTGAGCAAATGTGCTAAAAAAGATTAAATGTATTCCATCTAATAAGCTGGTAGATGTTTACTCTTGGGAGACCCTAAAACCACCACCACCACCACAACAAAAGGCCAAAAACAGAATTTCCGTGGGGCATCAATAGGACTTCTGACTTCCAGGCAGGAAATGTAAACCTCGAATACCCTCTAAACTTGATGATTTTAAATATGGAAGGCTAGATCCAGAGGTATCTTACACAAGTGAAAAATAATTTTCACTTACTCGAGGCAGCCAATTCCCATCCTTCTTCAGTTCCCTGTGCTTCAATTCCATGCTATCCCAGAGGGTATTATCAGGAGCAACTTGGGGCAGTGTCACAGAATGCTGCAGTAGGAAGGAGACATCCAGGGAGGCCCCTTTATACAAGCAGAGTTTCCCTTATACTTCTCTGGATCCAACCCTGAAAACTTAAGTGCAAAAGATCCATTGAGAATTCTTCTTCTATTTACATTTCTCTCCCCATTTTTGTCTTTTTAAAGTATAAAATTAGATTGTAAGGGCAGGGACTGCGTATGTCGCCATCCAAAGTGTCATGTATGACACTAGCAATTTATTAATAGTAAAAGGGTTTTTGATTTGTTTTTCACAAAGACATGTCTGGCTCTTTTCCCCTTCTCCATCTATTCCTTCCAAGTTCTTGATTTGACCAGCACAGTGCAAGACCAGCCATAGTTCAGGCCTTCTGCCTTATTGCTTTTCTTTAAAAATTTAATACCCTATCGTATCCCTTTAGGCTCAGGATAGCTTACAACGTAAGACCAATGAAGTAACATAATATTCGTCACTGGAAGGCAATAAAGCACAATCATAATAAAATTACAGCAGTCATAAAACAAAGAAACAACCAGAGCATAAAATCACAGCAACCTACGCCAACGCTTTCAAAGGCTGTGAAACATTTGTGTGTGTGGGGGGGGGGGGAATGTCTCACTTTGCTGTCCTAAGGCCAAAGACAAGTTGTGTATAAATGCCTCAACAAAGAGTATGTTTTATATTTATGTACTAAATGTATATCCCAACCTTCTTTCAAAGAGCTCAGAGCTCACAATGACCTTGCCCAGTGGGCTAGGCTGAGCGACTGCTGAAAAGGCCTTGCTGCTGTCCACATTTGTTCTTGCTTCCTTTACTGATGAGAATATGAGCAGGGCATCTCCAATGGATTAAAAAGTTTGTGTGAGACAGCATTATTAGCAGAGGGGTTAGAGATATGCAAAGTTGATTATATATTTCCAGACCACTAATATTATAGAAGTTTGTTTCAGTAAGTTATTTTGACCATCTTTCCATCCTCCCCTAGCCTTTATCCTTTCTTGCCTCTTGTAGATTCTTCCACAGATCACAGCAGTGCCTGGGCTGAGAGTCTTGCCTAAGTTACGTTTCTGCAGTCTAGCCTGTACACTGGGTGGTCACATGGTTGCTGCTTGTAAACATGATGCAGTGCACATGAAAACATGGCGTGACAGAAGCCTAGGTTGTATGGCCATGTGGTGAATTTTTACCCATCTTCCTAGTTCCCTAGATTTCTAGAAGGCTGTCAGAGGTATGTTTAGATGCTATATTTGCCATGGGGATCGCCATCCTCTTGCAGAACTACAACCATTTTCTGTTCAATACAACTCACCATGTGATTTCCCCCGGTCCTGCCAGAGGTGCCATTTGCAGGCTGCGAAACTCACTACCTGATGGTTACAACTCAGGTAGCAGAATACACCGCATGATAAGGCTGTGGGTTGGGAAACTCACCCTGGGGATGCAGATTTCCATGGTGAATATATATCTCACCCTGGTTTGACACTGGACACATATGCCACACAGTAAAAGCCAGAGAACACATTGCAGTCACCCTGCACGTGCAGCCAACAAGGCTTCCCTATTGCACAGCTTCCTTGCCTGTTCCCACATCAATTGAGTCTAAACACCACCAGCACATGCGTGCCAGTTTGAGAAGACTAAATTGATGGTGCAGATCCGCACCCACAATAAATGTTGTTGTTCTTGTTGTTTTAAACCAGGAAGGGATGACTCTGACTATGTGGGGAGGCTGCTTTCGGTGGCATCTCTATATACTTTCCGCGTACTTCGACCCCCCCCCCCCGTTTCAACAGGCCATTGGCAGACTTTTACAGCAGCCCCCAGTTCCAGGCTGCCCGAATTCGCAGCCGCTCCGGCGCATACTACCACGAGTTCCTCTCAATTCTCGTTCAGAGAACGCGGAACGCGCGTCTTGACGCACAAGCCTCCGGCCCTGCTTCGGCTCCTTCCGTTCCCGCCAAACCCGCGCGCGCGGCCCCGCAGCAGCCGCTTCGTCCCCACTGCGCGCTCAGCCCGCTCCTTCGCAAGCTGCCTTCTCGCGCCCAGTCCGGGGCAGAGGCGCGTCCGCCCTCCACCTCCCTCAGCCTCCGTCTCCACGCCGCTCGGAGTTGCGCCCCAGCGCCTCTTTCCTCGCTCCACCCCAGCCCCACACTGCTGCGCGTCCGAGGCCGCCCCTCCTCCTCCTCCCTCGGCTCGCTGACGACAAGCCCGCCCGAATTCTCCTCCTCCTCCCCGCCCGAGAGCGCCGAGCCGAGCTGGGGCTGAGCGGAACGGACCCGCCCCCCGGATCCCCGCCCTCTTCCCCCTCCGCCCCAGCCAGAGGCTGCTCAGAGCCCGCCGCGCCGGCACCCGGAGGGCAACGGAGGAAGCCAGCGAGCAGCACCGCCCTGCCCGACGACGCCTATCCGCCCGCGCGGGGCAGCGACCCCCGGCCCCACCCCCTCGGTTGCCAGCTCCCCTCCGCTCCAAGCCAAGCCGAGCCGAGGCAGCCCGGGCTCCGCTCGCGTTTGCTCGCTCTACCCGACAGTCTCTCCGCGGCCGGCACGAGCCCAGCGGCGCCATGGGCTGCACCGTGAGCGCCGAGGACAAAGCGGCCGCCGAGCGCTCCAAGATGATCGACAAGAACCTCCGCGAGGACGGCGAGAAAGCGGCGCGGGAGGTGAAGCTGCTCCTCCTCGGTGAGAGCCGCGCCGTCGTGTCCCTCCCTCCCCCTGCTTCTCGTGCCCCGGGGATGCGGGACCCCTCCCCCCACTGCGCCGCCTTGCCCCGACGAGGCGCCTTCTGCAGCCCAGCCTTCGGAGGCTTACTCGGAAGGAAGCCTCTCGGAGTTCGACGGCGCTTACTCCCAAGTAAACGGGCGGAGCGCCGCCGCTTTAGAAGAAGCGCCCACCGGTCTAGGTCCGCCGACTCCCCCCTGCTCTGTCTCCCCCCCCCCGCGTTGCGCCCCCTGCCTTTTCCCTTGGACTTGAGGGACTTTCCAGGACCCTCCTCTCCGAATTTCGCCGTGGCTTCTGAACCCGCCGCCCCCTTTCTATCTATCTCTGCGGGCGCCGCCCCACCCCTGGCCCTGCCCGAGCCCCGCTCCTTTTCGCCGAACTCTGAAGCCGCTCGTTCTGCTCCTGAGCTCCTTCAGCGGCAAATGGGGATCGGCAGCGCTCTCCTCGGGACCCCCCCCCATCTTTTCCAAAAGCCATGTAACGTGGCTCAGTGGAACATACAGTTTCCTCCCCCTCTAGGAACTCTAAGGGCTGTGCCCTCGAATCAGCACTGCAATTCCTGTAAAATACGTTGTCACTAAGACTTCCTCTTCTCTCCCCCCCCTTCCAATCCTACTTGCTTTTCCAAATTTAGCATAGGAGTCCTCAGTTGCTTATTTCTTCACAGTAGCTGGCCTTTCTGATTATCTCCCCAAAGTCCACATGCTGTGATGCCCCTGCGTTTTCACGTCCTCACAATGGTTGTCTTGATACTCTGTCGGTGGCCGACCCCCACTTTCTGCTCCCTGCCAGCCCTGGTGGTGTTAGGAAAGAATAATCTAAACTGCAAATAAGTAGAGAATGCTTGCAGAGAGAGCAGGCAGTTGTCCCAGTAGGAAATGGAAGGGTGGTCTCATTTTTAGATGGTGAATCTCCCTTGTCATTCTGCTCTGTAAAAAAAATTTAAAGATGTGTTTCTCCCTCTTCAGTGGTTAAGATGGTTTGAACATTTCTCTGTGTCTTTAGTTTCCTTCAGTGCCTAGGGCCGCTTCGTCTATGAAACTTTGCTCTTGCACGCTTTTTCTTCTTTTTTTCTTTTTTGGGAGTTCATCACTGTGCAAGCTTGGAGAAGTAAAACCAAAGTAAAAGATTCATATGTGGACTCCTAGCATGCTTCTGGGTGATTCTTCACATGAACAATATTTTGTGCATAATATTTTCATATGCTATACAACATCTAAAATTTAGGAGCTCTCTGGACTTGTTTACTGTACTGTATTTTCATGCATGAAAGTAGCTGTGGGTTATCTGTACGTTTAGGTTTGAGCAGTTAGCCTGGAAACACAAAAGGAGTGATTGGTTGGACTTATTTTGTCATATGGATCAATGTCTTCAATGTCATTTTATTTTCTGCTGCGATCTTATGACGGGGAATCATTTGAAAAAGGAGGGAGTAATGTACATGACATGAACTGACATGTTGAGTGTTTTCATTTTCTAGTTCTCACACCAGTCCAAGCGATGCGTATTGCTGTTTCTAAAACACTTTTCTGTTCTGTTCAATGATGTCTGTGGTTTTTAGCAACGTTTCAGTCCAGAATGAAAAGTTCTTTTCTCCTGGAACCTTCAGACAGGATTTTGTAAAGCAACTAATTAATCTTCTGGCACCACAGCTCTTTGTCTCCTGACTTTCGAGAGTAAAAGCAGATTTTGAGTCTCCTAAACAACTTTCCATTGTCTCCTTTGTGTAATATTTCCAAAGAGTGTGAACTGTAGTCCACTCCTATCCATGTTAACCCAGGGGTAAATTCTGCCTAAGTCAGTGGGATGTACTTCCAGGCAAGTGTTGCAGCCCTAAGATGCAATCTTATACACACTTAGCTGGGAGTAAGGCCCATTGAACTTATTAAGCCTACTTCTGAGTAGAGGTGTAGCTGTCTGTGGACAAACTTGACTGGGTTTAACCATCCAGGGGTCCTTTACCTTTTACCTTAGAAGTATATTTGACTGCATCGTTAGTTCACAAACCCTCAAATTGTGTTCTATAGTGAGTTCCTGGCAGCTGGGACAGTCTGTTATGGTGGTTAACCCAAAAATACAGGAAGTAAAAGAGTGCTGCTGGCAGCTTAACAGAAGTTGACTAAAATGAAAGCCATTTTTTTAAGGAGGGTAAAATGGGGAACAAGACAAGAGAGTTATCACGAAACAATGAAAGGAAGACATCTCTTTCTGTTTAGGCAAACACAAAGTAGCAGGAATAAGTTTAGTGCCTTCAGCATCTAGCAACACAGAGCTTGAAAAGTAAATCAGGCAACCCAATCTCAAGCCCATTTATTTGGCAGAGAGTCCATTTTATTTCAGTGGAACTTATTTCCAGGTAAGCACACATAGGACCACTGTCTATTTTAAATTATTATTTATTGTTGCATTTATATCAGGGAATCTCAAGGTAGCACACATTGTTCTCCCCATCTCCATTTTAGCAGCACAACAATCCTGTAATGTAGGTGAGGCTGAAAGACAGCGACTGGCCTAAGGTCACCCATGAGCTGCATGGCTGAGACAGGATTTGAATCTTGGGTCTCAGTTCCTAGTTTAGCACTGTAATCACTGTACCATACTAGCTCCAGAGGTTCTTGCCCCTTTTGAAACTATGCATTAGTAATGTTCAATATGATTGCTTGATTAGTACCTGAGAGCTGCAGCAGTTTTTATCTCCCATTTTACCAAATGGTGCTGAGGCCATTGGTTGATTATGGTTTGCTCAGGATTGCAGCTGCACTTAGAAATGACTGTGCTTGTTCTCCCCCCCCCCCCCCCGGCTGTGAAACAGGACATTCATTATGAGAGATGGTTGCTAATCTAGTATAAACTACTTCATTGTGCAAGTTGATGAACAAAATTGCCTCTGAATAGTATGATAAATCCCTGTGGCAGTGATCTAGATTGTAGGATTTCTTAATAGTTTTCAGGCTTAGAGTTTGTAATGAGGCTAATGTGGATAAACACCCAAAGCAGTTCCATTGAATTTTGTTGGCAGAATCTGTAGAATAGATTACAGGGTTTGGGTCTGTGAGCAGAGGGCAAGTCTAGTCTCCAATCTCTATTTAAACTTTGCATTTTCCTTTCTTTAAAACAAAGAAGGCAATAGCATGTAAATCTTGGCATTCCATGTCATGCATTTAAACAAAAAATGAAAAGGGAAAAAACTCCCCACCTTTTAGCAGTGAATTAGCTGTGCTACTTAGAAGATTTGGGGAAACCAAATATTATTTGTTGGTCTGTGTGTCACTTAAATATAGCATGCAAATCCACAAGAAACCTCTTTGGGTTTGTCCACGCTAGAACAAAATTTGGATTTGTACCTGCCTTTTTCCCATTAATGTAGGGGCATCCATATTAACTCCTCCTCATCCCAGTGTTGTCTCAGGTCTGTTCAACCTGGCAACCTGTTTGCAGATGATGCAGCCTTGACAGCGCACTCCAAGGGAGCTGTACGGAGACTCCTCAGCTGTTTCGCCCAAGCTTGCATGGAATTCGGCCTCACCATCAGCCAGACGAAGACCAACACCCTAGGTCAGGATGCCACCAGCACTCCACGTATCAGCATTGGTGATCACACGGTTGAGGTGGTAGATAATTTTGTCCACCTGGACTCCAACGTAACTAGCAACCTTTCCATCAACACTGAGCTCGACAAACGTATTGTCAAGGCAGCTAAAGTAGCGGCTTGCCTCTCCCAAAGGGTATGGGAGAATGTGATGTTAATGACCAATACCAAGATGAAGGTCTGCCAGGCTTCTTGTATGTGGAGCATACTGATTTTTTGGAAGTGAGTCGTGGGCAACTTGCACCCACCAGGGGTGATGCAGCAAAGTCTTTCATATCTGTTGTGTCAGGAAGATTTTGGGCATCACATGGCAGGACAGAGACTCAAACAAAGATGTGCTCTTCGAAGCCCACATTCCTAGCATGTCTGCACTTCCATCCCAGTGACGTGTACACTGGCTTGGGTCATGTACATAGAATGGAAGGTGGCAGGATCCCCAAGAACATGCTGGCTTCAGGCACCAGGCCCTTTGGCAGAGCAACTATGCATTACAAAGATGTCTGCAAACATGACATGAAGGTTTGCAACATTAACCCTGCCGTATGGTTGGATGATTCCAGTGACCAGAGGAGGAATGGCCGCTGGGAGGAGTGCAGAGAGAAGAAATGCCATTGTACATCTGTATCAGCAAAACTGAATCCTTTCATCTGCCCCAGCTACAATAAAACATGTCTCTCCTGTATGATCTCTAAAACCAGTTACAGTAGGCACTGTAACTCTCCAATGGTTTGACTTTACCCCCGATGATGTACTCTTCCATTGTCTCTCCAGACAGAGAAATGCCAAAATTTCCAATTCTTGGAAAGTTCAAAACAGCCAGGATTGAAAAACCCCACTTTGGAGGGGGAGGAAGGTCTGGAACAACACTGGGATGAGGAGGGTGTCATGTGGATTCCCATACATTAATGGAGATAAAGGCAGGTGAAAATCCACATTTTGCTTTGATAGGGACAAAGGCAGTAATGTATTCACTTGCAAGGGTTAAATATTGTTGTCCTCAAAGGCTGTTTTGTCACCTTATCTTTGGATTGCCACATTTTGTCATTTAGATAACAGGCATGTGATTTTATACTTTTAACATTTCGGGTTCAATTAAAGAGAGAGAGAGATGCACAGCATAGGAACTTTGAGAACGACAATTCTTGTTTGAAATGCTAGCTGTGTAGAAAGAATAGAGACGAAATCTTTGCTTATGATAACTACTTCAGCTTCTTCATTTCTTTATTTAGGTCCCATAATAGTATCCATTTCTGCTGTGCTGTTAGTAACTGATACTCAGTTGAGCTTACTACATTGCTCCAAGATCCTGTTCAATATGTGTCTTTTCACTAAAACATAACTGGAGAATAGCTGTGGGTTTTCTTCATGCAGAGTTTCCACTAAGTCCAGCTGAAACAAGATCATGGTAGCTCAGTCTGTAGAGCACGAGGCTTGAATCTCAGGGTCATGGGTTCGAGCCCCATGTTGGACGAAATATTCCTGCATTGCAGGGAGTTGGACTAGATGATCCTTGTGGTACCTAACAACTCTATGATTCTATGACTCTATAAGATGCCATTGCAAGGATTCATAGTCTCCTGTGGTAGAGAAGATACATTTTCTGATACTATACATCAGAAGTAAGTCCCACTGAGTTGCGTGAATCTTATCCCCCAAATAAGTGGGAATAGAATTGGAGTCCAGATGTTCAATTTAATGGTTCAACTTAACCATTAGATTGAAGCTCATATAACAGTACTTTTTGAAAAGAGCACAGCACTTCAAAAAAGTTGATGGGCATTGTTCTCTCATTAGAAAAGTAAAATGGTGTTGAATCCTTGATTTATTAATAGCCTATTTTTATGCTAAGGCATAACTGGGTAATTGTTGAGATTAACTTGAAATGGTTGTGGGGGGGGTGGCAGGGGGGAGAGGCTGTAATTCACAGAGAACAGTGGCAAATGATTCAGTCATGCAAGACTCCTTGCTGCCTGGATACTAATTGCACACTTAATGTTAAAACAAAAACCCTGGGATTGCTTGTTAATTTCAAGTCATTACAAGAAAGCGCAGGAAATATGGCAAGTAAAATTTTTAAATAGGCTTTTAAAACAGCAGCAACAGGGAAGCCGCTAAAGCCTTTGTCATGACTGGAGTGGTGCTCCATTAGTCTGTTTATCAGAAAGTCCTTGTTACGAGGCTGGCTTTCTCTGCTGAAAATGATAATTCTGCTCAGCTTTCAAAGCAGCTTTCCAACCAGAACAAAACCATCCGATGAAACCAGAAGCAAATACCATAAAACAGTGGCTTCCCCAACCTGGGCATTTGGACCACAGCACTGAAGCTTATGAGAGTTGTCCTAAACATCTGGAGGGCACCAGGTTGGGGTCTAACCTTTCAATGTTTACAGCAGCACACTGCACAGCAAATGGCCAGAGCCCAAAGACTACTGTAGCTCATCAAAGCAGGAGCTTGGTGGACTTCTTTAGGAAACAGGTTCCACAAGAGGAGGGTGGGCTTGTTGGTAAGATAGCAGCAGCCTGCGATCATAATACAGTGGTGCTTCAGGTTACATACGCTTCAGGTTATAGACTCCACTAACCCAGAAATAGTACCTCGGGTTAAGAACTTTGCTTCAGGATGAGAACAAAAATCGTGGTCCTGCGGTGAGGCGGCAGCGAGAGGCCCCATTAGCTAAAGTGGTGCTTCAGGTTAAGAACAGTTTCAGGTTAAGAACGGACCTCCGGAACGAATTAAGTACTTAACCCGAGGTACCACTGTACATACATAATGGAAGGTTTGTATCAGGTATGCCTGAAGAAGTAGACATAACCTATGGCTATTATTATTTATAACAAAAGCTAGTGGGAGTGGGTAGTGGAACTGCTCTAGCGCAGGGTTTCCCAAACTTGGGTCTCTAGCTGTTTTTGGACTACAGTTCCCATCATCCCTGACCATTGGTCCTGCTAGCTAGCAATGATGGGGGTTGTAGTCAAACAACATCTGGAGACCCAAGTTTGGAAAACTCTGCTCTAGTGGAAGATGAGCATCAGCCAGTGATCAGCATTATCAAATGTGGGCCTTCAAACACAATATTGAAGTTTCTTAGGGTGGAGGGAAGTTTTGCTTTTTATATATACAAAGCAATCGGTTTTCTGGGCAGAGGACGGTAGTAGCTTGCTCAGCACAAGTATTATTTTTCCCTGTCGATGCACCTTGGCTGCTTTCAGGAAAGTAGCTGAAGTATTCAGATACTTGACTACAGCTTTAGTTCCTTATTATCATGCTGGCAACTTTTTTTGTGGTGTTGCTTCAGAGGTGTTCTCAGCATATCCTCTTTCATATTAAAACTTTCCGATTTCTGCTCCTCATGCATATTCAGCAGTCTTTTAAAAGGCTCTTATTGTCTTGATTTTTGCTGTTCTCAGACACGTAGGGGCCCTTGTGCCGCTAAGTAACCAACGTGTGATTTAAACCTCCCATTTCAGGACACTTTCTGCTCATCTGGTTTTAAACTATTTTTTAAAACAACAACAACTACCCTTCCATTTTTTACTTTGCATTATGCAGAATTCAGGCTTGTTCGTTATTAAACATATATGAAATTTATTAGTTTTGTAATAATCAGTTCCAGCAGGGCCATATGTTAATATCCCCAAACTATTGCGGCTCAATAAATCAAACATTGTCTATTCAGATCGCCCACCTCCAGAATCTGGGGGAATATTGAAATTACCCATTTTATTTTTTTTAAAGGAACACAATGTACAGTAGAATGCTTCCGTTATAAATTACCCCCTCAATGATTCTGTGTTGGTGTGAAACTTTCCAGCTCTGCTCTGATAGCCTTAAGAAGATGTGTAGAACTGCTGAAGGATGTAATCTTTAAAGCACTTACTTCAAAGTAGTCACCTTGACTTCAGTGCAGTGACTCGTAATAAGTGGGTTGAGAATTGTGACCTTACAAGATAAAAATAACCAATGTCAAGGGTTGTTGGGGTTTTTTTGGCGTTTTTTTTTGCCACATCAGAAATTCCTCTCCTGTCTTTCCCCCTCTGTTATTTATAATGTATGTTTGAAACAAAGAAAAGTGTCTATGAATGTCCTGGACCATGAAGCCTGTAGAAGGCTTTTTGCAAACAGCATTTCATAGTAGAAATTTCCTTTCCTTACTTGCTTCTTTCCCCTTGTGGCTTTTGTGTCTGAGCTCTTTTAATTTGGCGTGCCTCTTGGGGGTGAGTAAACAGCTTTTAAAAAATAATTGGCTTAGCCATTTCTGATGTGCTTGGTATGCTTCTATCTCTTGAGGACCCAAGATTTTTATATTGAAAAGAAAAATCTTGAATTCCGCTTAGCAGCCAAAAGAAAAACTACTGATGAGATGGGGAAGGCAAATGCACAGAGTATTCATTTTACTTAAGTTTTTCTTTCCAGATTCATGGAAATCATTTTTCTGGCAACAAACAATGTAGAATCATTTCAGCCAAATTAATTTCTTGGATTGTAATTGAAGTAGTCTTGTGATGGTAGAGGATTTGGCAACTTGTTAAATTTATATGTTCTTTTGCAATGCAAAGTGAGCAGCTCTCCAGATTTCTTCTCTCTCTCTCTGTGTGTGTATATATTTATTTCCTGAAACCATCCCCCAAAAGATATAGATCAGGCATAGGCAAACTTGGCCCTCCAGATGTTTTGGGACTACAATTCCCATCATCCCTGACCACTGGTCCTGTTAGCTAGGGATGATGGGAGTTGTAGTCCCAAAACATCTGGAGGGCTGAGTTTGCCTATTCCTGATATATATATTATTGAAATGTGCTTTAAGGAGCAAAGTAGTGGGCAAAACTGGTGTTCGAATTGTAAGTACATGAAGGTCCCACTATAGGAATGCTTGTCATCCAAAATCTCAGTTATGTGAACATAAACAATTATACCCAAATCTCACTACGCAAATGGCTGATTCAGATATCCAAACAGCCAGAGTTTGTCACATCTTTACTTGTTTGTGTTTTGTTGGTCAGCTGCAACCATTTTGGACAGAAACCATGGAGTGAGGAAGAAAAAATCGGACAAATTGGAACAGGAGAGATCAAGCAAAGCAGTTTTTCCTTTGTCTTTTGCTGGTTGACTGCAGCAGTTTCAGGCAGAAACAATGGAAGGAAGGGTGGAGAATGGGAGGGAAGAAAGGAGAGAGATGGGAGAAATCATGGATTAGAAGTTTCCCCATAGGAAGTAATGGAAATCATCAGCTCGTTATGAGAACACTTGCCTAACAAATGATTTCCTGGGAAAGCATTGTGTTCAGAAAGCAGGACCTGTGTGTACAGAGGCTTGGTTCCTGTGTACCACAAGGATGAACACACAGCAAGCTTCAGGGACATGTATTCTGCTTCCCTTCTGTGGTTGTGAGACTGGAATCTTCCATTTTCATTTTAGGTTTGCCACGGTTTAGTGTTACATCTGAGCCCTAAACTGGTTGATTTTATTTTTGTTTTTGAAACAAAGCAGTTTCATAAACTATGGTTTCAGTTTGGGTTTTTCCTCTAGCTAAGACATTCTGCCTAGGTTCATTTAATCTAAAACAGAAAAAGTTCCAAATTTTTCATGGCCACAACAGATCAGGGGTGGAGATTTGTGTATAAACATAGCCACACACTCTGTCACACATGCATTTCATATAAATAGGTGCTGCCAGTCTCTGCCTTGTTGGTGTTCCTGGAACATCAAACCACAACTTAGGTTTTTCTGAGAGGGTCTGTAGTAATTTTGTGTGCATGATTTTAAGTGGCTGACATGGCATTGTCGTGATCAAGTTCAATGATATATTAATAGTTTTTCCCAAAAGGAATATTATTATTAAGACTTGGCAGTTATTGATTTATGCACTTTCTTAGTTATACAAGGTTTTTTAGAAACTAGGTCTGTAGCATTTCATTGTCAGTTGAAACATTTCAATTGACGAAAAAGGTGTCTTGTTTAATTGGACACTGACTTTAAAATGTGTTAAATTATTTTTTAATATTCATAAAAACTGTAGATGTGTTGAAGGGGAATACCTCTTCTAAGACTATTCTTGCTTCATTATCTAAAACCAAAGATGCTAATTCTAATGTTTTTTCATTATAATTATTGTTTTTTCCCCCATTATGGAGATCTATCAAGTAAAACTCCTGTGACTAAATTTTTAAGGTTGAGTAAAACATGATTCTCAATAGCTATGCAGATATTAATGAGATGGTTATTGCATTTTGTCAAATTCCAGATATATACATAATTCTTAGTTGCCACTAAAATAGGATATTAGTAAGCACCTATGGACTTTTCTCATAAAGACCCAATCTTTTAGGCTACAACCCTATACACACTTCCTCGGGAGAAAGTCCCATTGAGCTTAGCAGAACTTTATTCTGAATAGGCATACATAGGAGCGCAAACTGCTAAGAACACAAGAGCAGCCCTGCTATATCAGACCAGTGGCATATCTAGTCTAGCATCATCTACTCACAGTGTCCAGCTAGATGACTGTGGGAAACCTGCAGCAGGACCTGAGCACAAGAGCTCTCTCCTCTCCCCATGGATTCAGGCAACTGGTATTGAGTGTACTGCACCCAACTGTGGAGGGCAGAGCATAGCCATTAGGGTTAGTAGCTGTTGAGAGCCTTACACTCCATGAATTTGTCTAATCCACTTTTAAAGCCATCCAAGTTGTGGGCCATTGCTGCTTTCTGTGGCAGCAAGTCCCATCGTTTGTAATTTGCACACAGCAGCAGCAGGAAGCCCCATTAGCTAAAGTGGTGCTTCAGGTTAAGAACAGTTTCAGGTTAAGAACGGACCTCCGGAACGAATTAAGTACTTAACCCGAGGTACCACTGTACAGCTATTTTTCTGCTGCCTCAATTCTGTTACAAATAACAGAGCATGTGATGCTCCAACTTCCTCGAGCACTTACAGGCTTCGTGCATTGGTTTACTAGAAATATTTTCCTGTTGACCATGGTATCGGTCTAAGCAATCTCTCTCCCTGCCCCATTTCTGAAAGTTTTGTTTTAGAAGATAAATTCTTTTTCGGGGTGTGGGGTATGGGACCTTTCCTCGTGTGAAGCAAATACATGTTGACTGCAGCAAAGCCATCTCGAGCAGCTGCTTATTGCTTGGTGGAGTCTCTTCCAAAGAAAATAATCAAGAATGTGTTCAGTTAATGCTTTTTGTTTTTATCCGAGGGGAGTAGCGTTGGTTATGAAGCTGTTTTAGTCATAGGAGAGGGAAGCACAGTCTTGCTCTTGTTTGGCCCCCTCCTTAAACTGCCTTTGTCTGAGAGGGGTGGTTGAAACTGCATTTTCCTCTGGTCTTTAGAGGCTGAAACTAGGAGCTTGTAGCTTGCTCAGGCTTCAGGTCCTTGGGTTATAAATTCTTTTTCAGATTCTGGTTTCTTGTAATTAATACATTCAGCAGAGCTACAGATTGCTGTAATAATCAACTTATTCTGAAATAGGCACCTAGTGTATTTCTACAGACAACCCCTCTTTATCTTTTTGTAAGCTGCTTGTTACAAGAATAATTCAATACCATTCTGTTCTGCTTTGGAGGCTTGAGCTCATGTCTGTCTACTGCACCAAAACTCACTTGAGTTGGAGGCTATCCTAATTTCCTAAACTATGGGAAATGCAGGGATAATACATGTTTTCTGCACAGTGTTTGAGGAGGGTTAATTTTCTGTTTTGGCCCTGTGGGCCAAACATACACAAACTGGCAAATTAAGCAATACAAAGCTGGTTTACAAAGCAGAGGAGGAATTCACTATTAAAAAATCTATTCCAGTAGTTGTGGTCCCATCATAGCCATTGAGGAGAGTCTAAAGAATGAAGAGATCACTGATGAAATTCTTTTCTGCCTTAGAACTCTATTGTTGTTTTCCCTCCAAATCTGATATCTGGGAACACAACAAACCATTTGACCTGTGCATTTGGTTTTGCTGAGTCCAGATGTTGCAACTGTCAGATCAAATTAGGCTTCAAAGTGAGGTTTTAGAAAACTGAAGTGTTTTTATAACCTTAAACCAATAAAAATGTTCCCATTAAAAACATGAAATGTTTCTTTTGAAATTGCTGTTGAACCTGCTGTTCTACATTTGGATGTGGAAAAATAGGAAAGGGGGGGATACATACATACACCCCCCCAAAAGAACTGCTACTAAAGTAAACTTTTAGAATTCCATTTCCTAGGATTTATGAAACAAAGTTAGAGAGCAAAATGGAGACACATATGGGCAATTTTTCTCTGCACCCATGTTGTAAATAGGTAGCTAAGGCTGCTTCCTGATAGCAGCTGCTCCCTGCAACCAGAGCACAAACACAGGAAACACAACCAGAAGTAATTCAAAGAACTTCTTGCTAGCTAGGGGTTTGATGCAGCAGTCGCCGTGACAAGTGCTAATAGTTAATGTGAGTCTTTTGCTTCTAGTCCATCTGGACCAGGAGTAATAAAAAGGGCATAATCCTTACCTAATATCTAAGTATTGGGCATGTTGAATTAGTCACTCACAAACTGCTCTGTTGAAAGCATCTTAAGAGCAAATAATCTTGGTGGTCTTGGTTCTATTAAGCAAACAACTAAACAAAGTGGCTTTTGGGGCATATAATCTGGTGTTGCCCACCAGACCACTTGGAAGTCTAGGAATTGGTTTCATGGAATGTTTAATGAGTTTTCAAAATTCCCATTCAGATCAGGTTTGTGAGATTAATCGGCTTTTTTGTTTTTGTTTACCTTGTTTGGTTTTACACTCCTCTTGGATGGTTAAGAATATAGCGGGTTTAATTACATTTTACTGCAGTGACACAATAGCATTTTGATAGATTGTAGGAGCAGAAGTTTCTTTGTGGAGGCCAGCAATAATAAATAGATTTGCAGGCATTTCTCTGTTAACCTTTGGCACATGAGGCTTCTTACCAGCAATCATGTTGCATGAAACATTTAGCCACTGTTGTCATTCAATCCTGTCAGTTTGAAGTACAGTGGTACCTTGGTTTAAGAACGTAATCTGTTCCAGAAGTCTCTTCTTAAACCAAAGTGTTCTTAAACCAAGGCGTGCTTTCCCATAGCAGCGGGGGACTCAATTTACAAATGGAACACACACAATAGGAAGCGGAACATGTTCTACTTCCAAGGCAAAGTTCACAAACCAAAACACCTCCTTCAGGGTTTGCAGCGTTCTTAATCCAAGTTCCGGTAAGCTGTTCTTAAACCAAGGTACCACTGTATTGGGGAAAAGGAGAAAAAGAAGCCGTCTATACTATCATGTCCAAGGGCTTCTGTTGCTTGGATTGCCCTGTGTTCCACCTTTCTGGGGCAGGAACTGATCTAAAGTCCTGTTTGGGTGTATGTTCTCCTTGCATGTAAATGAACATGCAGGAGGGAACAGGAGCACTTTGCCCAAGCCCTGCCCAGGCAATCACCTTTACCCAGTTTAGAGACCTTCATGAGTTCTGGAATTCTGAAGCAGGGTGTCCACCTGTGGAGGCTCCCCATGAAAATTAGAAGAACCCCTGCTAACTAGGATTTTCAGTTGATCCAGGAACATTTTGTGAGTCTGCGCCAGACTCATGGGGGCCTCTAAACTGGATAAAAGTGATGTGTTGGAGGAGGCAGGGCTAGACTGTGTGATCTTGCTCCCCTTCCTGTTTTTGTTCTCCTTGCATACAAATAAATGTCCAAATGGGGTTAAAAGAGTTCAGCAAGAGGGTTCATATTGACTGCACAGAATTCCACTTAGTTTGGATCTTCTTTGGGCCATGCATTTTGGAGGGTCTTCGTTATTAGCGTCATGGTAATCGCTAGTATGAGTCTACGGCTGATGCCTCTTCCTTACTCTTGGTGGTGTGATGTATGTTTTTTATTCACAGAAAGTTTTCCCCTATGGCTCTCTGTGAACTGTCTGAACCAACTGCTGTGGTGATAGGAGTTAATATAATTCATATATACTAACAATGTCAATAACTATTCCCCAGGAATTGTGTATTTGAGGCCTTGCAGGAATTCTGTGAAGACGTTGACCCTGCCTTCTGGGAACTGTGTAGAGTTTTATCTAAGGAATGGCATTTAATATTAAAACTGTCAAATATAATTGCATTCTGAATATGTTGCAAGCAATGGCTCAAGATTCAAATAGCCTTTCTCCCATGCGGTTAAGCAACATACTCTGAAGCCCTGAACGTGTCTCCCCTTCAGTACCTACTAATATTGAATGTAAATATTTTAATTTACTGGGATCTTGTATGCTGTTACCAGATGGCCAGTGGGGATCATAAGTCTTCTTCTGGTATATTATATTCCCCTGGACACTCGCCTCTCTTTTCTCCCCACAAGCTGAGAGATTTATTGGAGGAGAAGGAATCTCTCGTTTTTAATGCCAGGTTTATGTGAACTGAAGAATCTTGGGTGAGGTGTGGGCAGCTACCCCCAAAATGTTCATTTGCAAAGCTGCTTTGTAATACAGTCATACCTTGGATCCCAAATGCCTTGCAAGTCAAATGTTTTGGCTCCTGAACGCTGCAAACCTGGAAGTGACTGTTCCGGTTTGCGAACATTCTTTGGAACCCAAATGTCTGTCAGGGCTTCCACGGCTTCCAATTGGCTGCAGGAGCTTTCTGCAGCCAATCAGAAGCCATGCTTTGGTTTCCGAACGCTCTGGAAGTCGAACGGACTTCCAGAATGGATTCTGTTCGACTTCCAAAATACGACTGTACTGAAAGCAGGGGAAGGGGTAAACCCATGGTCAGCTGGAAATGCCCCCTGCTTGCTTTAGAGTGGCAAATCTTACAGTTCTCTAGAATCTCCTTCATAGCAGTTATTCATGGCTTGTTATTTCTAGGTTTCTTTTTGCATTTCTGTCCTTCACCTGAAAAAAGGGATTGCATTACTGTCAGCTCAGGGCCTTTTCATTGTCTCTGCTATAAGAGCCCAGCTGAAATCAGGCTTCTCTCTCCACTGGCCTCTTCAGAAGCCGTGCCATCAGACTGCAGGAGAGCGAGAGGGGTGGAGCAGCAGGGCCAAACCCACCAGCAACTTTTGACTCCTTTCCACAATTTCCTTCCATTCTGCCTGTTCATTACAAGATCTCTGTAAGTAAGGATTAGTGTCCCAACTTGGGTTTTTTCCTTAGTACTTCCCAGCCCCAGTTCTCTTGAATTGCGTGAGCCTGAGGGCAAGGGATGTCTTCTCATTGGATTTTGCAAGCTGCTCAGAGAGGCTTTTTTCCAGTTTAATGGCAGGATAAAAATGCTAATGATGACAAATTTATATGTATCATACATAATTATCATGTGCATCACCATTTCCTCCTTTTGATAGCTTCCCAAGTCTCTTCTGCTTTCCTTTTTTTCCCCATGGAGACATGGTAGAGGATGGGCCTGTTTTTGTTTCTGGCTGTTGGCTCAGGTAATGCAATCTCAAGAGAAATGCTCTTTGAAGAATTTTTTGTGCTCTGAAGGGGTTTCTCCTTGAGTTTTTCTTTGTATAGTACTCAGCTGGGAGTGCAAAGAGTTCTCGCATGTAGGAACTTCAGTGCATACACTCAGTTCAGAAAAAAAGAGGCGTCTCTTTGTAGCTGTTGGAGCATTGTGGAAGAGAAGTAATAGCTGCACTTACTGCCTGGTTCGAGAATCTTGGCATGCGACAGAATCATTAAAAGCTCTATTGCTAAATATTCTGCTAGATCTCTGCTTTTAGTGGCAGCGTATGCCACCTGGTCCCTGGCTTGTTGATGGCGACTTTTAATACCTCTCCACCTGCTGCAAAGGGTGGTTCTATCTAGACAGGGCCTAGGCCTCACATTTCTGAGGGAGCCCTAGTCTTCGGATTGTGTTGGATTGTCTGTGACTCACACCTAGCTTCAGGCTGAGGTCTGGCTTTTGAATGTGCGATTATTAATGCTGATAAGCTGCCCACCCCTTTCTAGCTTTTATTCAATGAAACGCTGGCTCCATTTCTGTTCAGACATGTTGTAAAAGGGGGAAGTCTTGGCCCATTTTCTCTGTCTGAATAAACTGAATAAATTTGTGTGCATGTGTGGAAGCTTTGGAAAATACACCAGTTGCTGCTTGTGAATAGAATAGGATGGGCAGAACAGGGTGTTCAGCATATGGAATTGGGAGTGAAGACCTGCTTTGCTTTGTTTTTGTTTTTAAAATTGGTTCCAGTCAATTTGGCACAGTGGCAGTGTGTATCACCTGTTTCCTGAACTGTAAACTTCAAGGGGGTGGAAGAGAGGCGTTTCTACCTATCATCTGCATGCATTGGTGGTCAGGCTGTCAGATTAAATGTTGCCTGACATTGATTTGGATCAGTGGTAGCCTTATCCATCAAGGATGACAATACTGAGCTATAATGCACAGAATTTACCTATGCCTGCAGCCTAATACTCTGTAACTGGAAATTGCACTGAATGAACCTAGGGCTTCCTGCCGACATTGCTGGAGCACTTCCCCTTGATAGATGGTCACTTTAAGACAACTGACAGGTGTGTTGCTTTGCTTGCAGGGTCTAGGCACTGTGTGGCTTAAAGCAGCAGCAGAAACACAACCATTGGTAGGCAGTCAGGTGCAAGACTACAGGCAGAAAGAGTCTGCCTTCGTAATGTGAAGATGGAGATAGGGATTAAAAAAAGGGTGGAGAATGCCAGTTGTTGCTGAAGGCAGTTTGCCTTCTACCAGTGGGAAGAGGAAGTTCTGTCTGTCTTCTTGTACTGTGCATCTCAGTGCAGCTATATATTTCCTTGTGGAATTTTAAAAAGTCTTGCCTGCATGACACTCTTCCTGCCCTTAATCTCTGCATTCAGCACCTAATGTGTCCTTTTATTAGCATCCCCCACCAATTTTAATTTCACGTTCCCTTCCTGATGGGAAGCAATATTTTACTGCAAAAGAGGAACTTTGACGTGCTGCAAACATACCCAAAAGCATTGCTGGTGAACAGAGTTGTAAAGCAATGGCTCTTTCTTCATTTGTGACTGTGCCATTATTCTACAACAAAGTGTTAAGAGCTGAGCCTGCTGAGCATGACTGAATGGTTTCCTGTCATCAGGCCTCTCATTATTACCCTCTCCGTCAGCTGAATCCGTCTGCAAGGGCAAGAGGCATTCAAATACTTAATAATTTCACAGCTTGAGAAAACATTTCTCCTGTTGCATCTTGGTCTTTGCTTAATTCATTGTGTAATTCAGCTGGGTACAATAATTTTTATAGCGTCACTGAACTAATTCCCCTCCCCCTCCTAGTCCCAATCAGTTGTGTTTTTCAAACCTGATTTGTTTTAACTCTGGGTTTCAAACCCTGTGGCTCAGTCTATTTTTATTGCTTGGATCACTCATTCACTCCATGTGCACCATTGATCCCCTGAGAAATGTGCATCATACTCTTACGAGTGTTGCAGCTTCAGGAAGCACTGGAAGTTTTTGCTGTTGTTCCTTTTGCAGCATACATATGAACCTTTTACCAGAGAATGAACATGGTCCTGAAGTACAGCAAAGCTCCCTTTAAACTTCTCAAATGCTCCTCTCTCTCTCGAGAGGGCTCTGAATGTTAGTTTCGCACATTTAGGTAAAAATAAGAAACTATTTGTTGTTGGACCACTACTTAGTTGTTTTGAGGATTAAAAGAATGCTCTCCTTTTTTCTATGAAATGAATGCCTTCTACTTTATTTCGTAGAACTGGAATACATAAACTTTCAATTGTCTAATCTGATGCTGCTTGCAAAATAATCCTGACTCAAAGGCAGGCAGAGGTTGTCTGGTCTCCCATGATCTAACCAGTTTATAGCATCAGATGTGAATGTAACCTGACCCAAACCCTTGTTCAGCAGATCACACCATTACCTGTGTATTGTTTCCAGCTGGAGGAATGGAGTTCATTCAAGCCAATGAGATTACAGTCTCCTTAGCCTTGTGCCTCTAAATATCTTTTTCTGCCTGCCTTGGCTCAGCAATCTCATCAAGAAATGTCGGGACATCACATGCTCAAACACAGTAGTTCTCTTACTATAATTTTTAGAAGCAAATAATCTGCAGCTCCAAAAATGTATAAAACAGCAGTTTACTATGTGTATAGCAACCTGTAGAATTCCATTTTTTCAGTAAACCTCCGAAGAGGATACACTGCGCAGTTGTGCAGAAAGGGATGTGTAGTTTAATAAAAGTATAGAACTAATCGTTGGCCACCATATTCTTGTCCCTCAACATGAAATGTGGATCTTCTTGCTGGTGCTGGGGAACGCTCTACCTCCTCTTGCAGCTTGGATTTGCAGGCAGAGGAGCAACTGGAAGAGATTTAGTTCAGTCTTTACAGGCTAAATGTCTGAAGCTAGAATATGTAGGTGTGTGTGCTAATAACAAGTTATGTGGACTGCAAATGGCTGTTGAGTTGCCTGCTAGTAACCTTTATTTCCTTTCTTAAGTAAGGGTGGTCAGGAGCAGGAACCAAGTTAAGAGTTTAGTTTCTATAATGAATCCTGCCATAGCCCTAAATTGTGTGGTGTAATTCTTGCTCTAGCACTGTTGCCTTAATGGTTGTTACTAGAACTTTACATCACAGTTGCTTGGCTAATCTATCCCCTTATTTTTTGTAATTTTCCTTAAAGACTTGTCTTTTATGCATCTCATAAAAATAGTGATTTATTATCATATATCTCAGAGCAATGCAGTGTTCTCATCTTTATGTTGCTTATGTTGATCCCTTCCTCTTTGGATAAACAATCCTTTCTCCTCTTAACCCCGTGTTGAATAATGGAGACCTAAAATTAGAAAGGGGTGCTTCTGGGTTAATTGTTTTGTGACTGTTGTGTTATTTGCCCACACATGAGGCTCAGCTCCGTAGCCCCACTAGGGCAGAGAGAAATGGAATTAAAGTATTACCAATACAAGAAAAAGAACCAGTAGACAAAGATCAACAAATGCAAGAGTCAATAAAAAGGCAGAGGATGCGAAGGGATGCGACTGAGAGAACAAATCTTGAAAAAAGGAGAGGAGTAAAACTTCGCTGGTGCAAATTAAAGGCAAACACAGGGAAACAATTTTATTGGTATTGTAAAAATCTAAAACAGAAGATGAAACTATGTTAAAAAAAATCCTGCTAATTGAATGATGATGTCTAGCTGCATGCTTGGCTGTCCCAGCCCACACTCTGAAGATGTGGTACAGCAACAAAGCTGAAAGCCAGTAGGTCTGACTGGGGCTGGTGGGAATCCAACAACATCATAGAGGTTTGCAGGTGCCCCATCCTTGCTCCAAACTGTACAAGTACACAATAACAGAATTAATGTATGCATGTTGTGTTTGCTAAGCGGATTCCCCCCTCTCTGCTCTAGTTCCTTTATGGGGGTTATTTTCCTTTGCCTTCTATTCACATTTATTTCCCAATGTACTGCAGAAGTTGGTTAAGCAATACTTCCTTTGTGGGTCCAGCCAAACACAGTTAACATGAGCTTCAACACTTAAAACAAACCCCACTCCCACCACCCAAAACCCTGCAGTCATTCTCTTCAAGGTCTTAGTAAGAAGTCACAATAGCCAGACTAACTGCCCGCAGAATTACGGTAAGTGTTGAGGGGAAGGGATGAAGAGCATCTTCCTCTGGAGAGCCACAAAATCAGGGTTGGGCAACCTGTGGCTGTCTAGAAGTTGTTGGGCTGCTCCAGTTGCCCTGATGATTGGCCTGCTAAATAGATGTTGTATGATTGCTGTAAGCAAGTAAATAGGAGGGCAACTTCAGTAGCTGCAAGAGCATAAGAAAAGCCTCTAGACCAGTATCCTGTTTTCAATGGTCATCCAGATGCCTGTGCAAAGTCCACAAGCAGGGCCTGAGCTCAGTAGGACTCTCCCTTCCTGCAGCTTCCAGCAGTGGATGTTCAGAAGCATACCATCCCTGAGAGTGGAGAAAGAACATTACCCATCAGGGTTAGTAGCCATTGCAGTAGCCTTAACTATGCAACTTCCTTTCCCTGGAGATGTTCCCGATTTCAGAAGCATTGTGCAGTGTTCTCATGTGGCTTAGCTTTTCCTGAAGTGGGGGTGACTTCTGTTATGGATGCAACATGTCTCTGTTTTGTGGAGTTGGGACTTCATTGTTTGCAGATACCTTTCTCAAAACCTCTTGCTGCCGTTGGAAAGGCATTGCTTTACCACAGGAAGAAGAAAGAAGGGAGTTTCCTGCTGAGAGCTGAGCTCTTGCTCTTGACGCAAGCCTGCAGGAAACAGCTTGTGGACTGGCAGCAGTCACAAGATTCATGTCTAGTAACCACAAGCGTAAGTCATTGCAGATGCCTTGCAAGAGGTGGCTGTATATGCCTCACTTAATATTCTTGAAAAGAACATGCCTGACTTTACAGATTTTTAATAGCATTCTCTCCTAAGAGAAAATCTCCAAAGAGCTAACACGGTTCTCCAGAGAGGCACTTGGCTTTAGCTAATTATTTTTAAACACACATATTGGGTTTTTTGTCTTTATTTCACCAAGTCACTGGTGGAAGATCATTAGGATATCCTGCCCTCCCCCCACCCATTTCTAGGCTGTGGCCTATACACACTTATTAGGAAGTAAGGACTCCTGAATTCATAGGGCTGGACTGCTAATCCTTCTCAGTGACCTTTAGTAATCAAAGTATGAAAATGGGCAAGGGGAAAAATTGTGAATACTTATGTCCCTGCCATCTATGAAGATGTTTGCCCTACCGAGGAGGAATTGTCTACTGAAAGCAGCTTTCAGCCGTGGGCATTTGTTCATTGATTGCACAGGAAATAATTAATGCAGGAAGCCTGGGTGAGGCAGCGCTTTCTATTCCCCCACCCAAGCTTTAAATGAAGTTGTGCCAAACAGGCAGTACTCTTTGTATTTGTCAGAAACGGTTAGACTTGAATGTAACCCTTGGAGCCCACTGTTTCCATTATCTGACGCTGAGCTTTTTAATTGCATTCTCTCATTATTTTCTTAGTTGGAAATGAAGCTCCGTGTGGAGGAATCCCCTTTATGAAAGCACCATGCAGCCTCCAGCATCAGGACTCCATCTGCATGGAACCTCCATCAAGGGGATCCCATTCCATCGTGCTTTTCACAGTGGAGGGTGGCATTTAACTCTGAGACTGAGGTTGGGTGTGGACTGGGAAGAGGGGATGTGACCTGAAGAGAGAGAGAACAAGGGAGAAAGAGAGAAAGAAACAAAGGGAGTGTGTTGGAGGGTGACATTTGACTCCGAGACTGGGGTTTCCCCTCTCCCCATTAAGTGGGTAAAGTGGTACTGGAGTGCTTTGTGTTTGGGTCGGGGGGGGGGGGAGTGGCTCAGTTTGATGGATAGACCTGATAGGGCATGAGGAACAGCAACAAGTTTAGAGGAGGCATATAATTCAACACAGATCCTGGGTAAGCACCTGGACCCCTAGAATCTTGCACCACTCAGAGATTGGGAGGGGCATGTATCACTGGTGTGAGAAGTGGGATGAATACAATCCCAGCTATGGCTGAAGTTCTAGTTGGGGTCCTTATACAGACTTGGATGGTCCCAGCATGCACATATTCTGGGCATGTGAGCAGTTAGCCTTCAGTCCATCTTTTCTTTTTCTTCAGCGAGTATTTTTATTTATTTATTTAGAGAGGTTGCTATGGTTTTCTTTTGAAGATGAGCTGATTGGCTCTTTTTTAAAAAGAGAGGAAGAGCAATGACCAAATGCCTCCAATCTGAGACAGGAAATTGTCTAACGGCTTTGCAAGCCTGTACTAGAATTGTTTGGGCTTCTTTTTTATTTCTCATCAGAGGAGGTTTTGTTCATCCTGTCCTCTCAGTTACCACCCCTCCCTGTTTTGTTTTTTGTTCTTGGCATAAGATGAGCATAGGCATCCAAGAACCAGAAAATAACAATAATCGTGGTGCAAACCCTCATGTAACATTTTCATAATTTGCAATCCCATCAGAAAAGGGACCACAATCTACTGGGTACATTTCCTTATTGCTGCCTTGAATAATCTGTGCCAGTTTTGTCTAGTATTTAAATTATTTAGTGGCCCTAGTATTGTTATTGTTCATTCTTTAACTTTCCAAGTTTGTGAAAACATTTATTTTTCATTTGAACAAAACAAAGTGCGTGTCCCTTCCTGAAAAGGAGAAATGTGCATTTTGATGGCTGTAAATATTACTAGTAATGAATGAGTCCCGTGGTTTCATATGTATAAAGATTTAAACTGAAGCAATTATTAACAGGGCAAAAGTTTCCTGCATTGCAGGGGGTTGGACTAGATGATCCTTGTGATCCCTTCCAACTCTATAATTCTGTGAAAAAAATGGATGGGATCCAGTGGTGGCACAGCCTCCTCCCTTTGCTTTTCAAAGGTGCTTCTCTCATGGCAAATTGATTAACCTGATAAAATACCAGCCTTAGTAAACAAGGTGAGCAGCACGTGGGTGGCTAATACCAAATTTGGTTGTACATGTATCAGTATATAGTCAAACTAGTCGTGAAAATAGTGACTTGTAGCCTGCCAGACGGAGTTTGAACTTACTGATGCAGAAATGTGAATCCTTAAGTGACACTGATTTGAGTGGCAGGATTGCTCTTAATAAGGGGGTAAAGAATAAGTCTGTCTTGTAGTATGTAGGGCTTTTCTCTGAGAATTGAGTAGTCACTGTCTAAAAGTAGTTTGCACAGCGTATTTCTTTCCCCATGGTACACAGGCAGTTATGGAAGCTATTCTGCAATTTACTATCCAATAATTGATTTTCTTATGCTAAATACTTGTTTTCCCGGATCAGAAAAAAATGGGCACTAGGACTCTTTGTAATATGCAGTGCCAGTGCTACTTTTGATATTGTCTGCTTTTGTTTAAGAGATGGAATTCAGAAGTCGAAATGGAGGAAACGTCTCTCTCATTGGTACATACAAATGCTAGGGAAACAGAATTGCATAACTGACGCAAGAAGGAAGAGCTGTGGTTAGACTATCTTCACTCCGCCTTAGTTCTCAGTAGTGAGCTCTGTAACAAGCAACACATGTAAATGAGCGGTTTCTCCTTTTTGTGTGGGCTAGGTAATATCTTCTCCAAAGGAGAGCACATTTTAACTGAGAACATTAAGCACAGTTTTAAAAGGGGACATAAAATGATGCTTTCATTTTAGCAGGGCTGTTCTGTATTTGATATGGAAGGTCTGTTTCGGGCACTGCATGTTATGGGCTCAAGATATATCCTTCCCTTTGTCCTGAGTTAAGACACAGCATGGGAGGAGATGCAGGTTACAGGACTTTGGCTGCCTGTGATAGGAAAGAGCAGATTCTGGAAGGGCAGGGCTTCCTGCGTCAGAAACAGGAAGTGATTTGGGGTCTACCTCTTTTCTGGGCGGCCAAACAACCGTTTGTGTTTACTGGTTAGACCTCCAGTTGTCTGCTTTTAAACTTCCTTTAGTTAGTCAGAGAGTCTGGTATTTTGGCCGGTTGCATAATACCTTGTCTTTGTGTCAAACGGTTGCAGCTCAGCAGAAACAGATGTTCCACGCGTGTATACAAATAAGATCCTATGGAGCATAAGCTGTTAAGGAGGGAATTTTGTGCATTTAAACATAACCTTCATCAGCACAACCTCATCTTTTCTTTGAATAATATTTTGGCAAATGCAAAGCACAATACAATTGGTGTCTAAAGTTAGCTGGCTGATTCACTGTAGGTTTCCTGAAGGGGTACTGCCACGAGTACGGGATGTTATTTGGCCAGTGCTGCTCCTATTTCTCCATTTTTCATCCATTTCGGCTTGGAGGCCAATAACTGATGACTGTTAAAGTGTTAGCACAGCCGACCATGTCCTATTAACACCCTGTTCTGGTATTTCTCTCCCTCCCTCCCCACCACCTCTCTACCAGTTTACACACAGACGTGAGAGACGTTTTCTGATGAGTTTACGTGCTGTCCACATAGGTACTAAAATGCTTTCAGAGCAAACAACTTTGCTTGTCTGTCAGCCTAAAGTAATAGCAGCCCAGGAGCAGCATAATCTACCTGCAACATTTAAAAGAGATTCTTGGTTTCCTGTAGGTTGTGGAAACTTGTTCTCCAGATGTTGCTGGATTGCAACCCCCATCAGCCCCAGCCAGCAACATCTGGAGGGCCAGAGGTCTCTCCTTCCCTGCTGCCCACGGTTAGAGGCAAAGGTTAATTGAGCTTGACTATATTGCTCATAGCTTGTGTTATATATATATATAGCTAGGTTATATATAACTTAGTTTTACATTAAGGGCAGTATCGACTGGTGTTGACATTGGGAGCTGTGAGGAAGAGGGAGCGATTTGTTGATTTAGATGGAAATTTACCATGAAACATTTAGCAGTGATGTCTGCTGAGCTTTAGCACATTTCCGTATCTGTTTTTTTAGACTCCAGAAAGTAAAGAAGATAAGAACAATTAGAGATGGGGGGAGCTGTGGGAGATTCACCTGCAAATTGGTTCAATGATTGGTATTGTCCATACTCCTAATTCTAAAGCGCTAGAGAGCCAAACATAAGATCCTCTTGAAACCTCCTCCTTTGTTACAAGAATGTAAAGGGCCACAGACACAGTTGTGTGTGTCTTTTTAAAGACTAGGCAGCCATTTCCCCCCTCCCACTGGTAGCATTATCAACTTTGCCTGTGTTACCATGGTCTCTTTGTAAACATTTGTGCTGATAATGTGAGAGTAATTTGTGTGTGGTAACTAGATAGTGATTTTGCTTTTCATTTCATGGATGTCAGTGAATCCATGAAAGTTTGGGGGTCGCAGAGGTTGGTTTGATTAAATGTTTGGTTCAGTGAAGTTAGGGTATCGTTTTATTATGAGATTTTAGCATATGTATGTTCTCGGAAGATCACCTTTTGCGATATAACGGATGGGAATTATGTATCATGTTTGGTCAATATTTGAGAACTAGAAACTCTCTTTGCTGAATTCTAAGATCAACACTGTTGCAGAGTTTTTTTTGTTTTAAATGCTACGAGAAGGAGCGGGAGCATGTAGCCAGACAGCCAGAGTTTTTATTTGAATTTCCTGCTCTGACTCTTGAAATGGCTACTTTTAAAATCACAGTGATATGAATTTAATGATGGAGAGGGGAAATTAAATAGTGCCTGACTCAGCTGGATCGCTCCAAATGGGTATCCTTGTAGCCTACCTGTAGTCTAGCCCCATAGGAGAAGATTAGCATTATTCTCTATATATGGAGAGGGGGGTTTCTTTTTCTAGGCCACTTACTGAGAATTACTTCCCACATGCTTATTTCCTACACAGATACCACCATTTCTGTTCTTTCTCTTTTTTTCACTGTTTAAAATAAATCTCAATGTAGTCATGCTTCAGTGCATACTTGTTACTGGGGAAAATATGGAAATAACCTTGGAGTTTCTGTGTTGTAACTTTGGTTAGCAAATAAAGACTAATGGATTATCTCTGTGGCCTGATGTAATGGAAATATAAATACTTTATTTGGAGAGATGCACATCGCATCTCTGTCCATATTTACTTGGAAGTAAATACTACTTTTTTCAGTAGGACACACACTTAAGTGAATGTGTGTTGGAACTGCAGCCTTGGGGAATAAATACGACTTACAGAAAAGCAATAGTGCCTTTTTGTGCTACTGCTGATTATTTTAATAAAGGTGCCATCTTTTTTGCATTATTCGCGGTGCTTTTAAATTGGTGGCAGATATTTCAAAGCTTTATAAGTGACTGTAGACATTTGCTGTGTTTTGAAAGGAGTTGAGGGAATATGATGTGTAGAGAACTCTACCCTTCACTTCTCTTTTAGCGGCAAGCTGTATGTTAAATGCAAATGTATATTACAAAACCTTCAATTTTTTGGAAATGAAAAGCAGCCTCAGGCACCTGCTATTTTGAGCAGAGGAGAGAGCGCTCTGCATATGTGAATTTGTTTTCCCATTATAATTTTCCCTGCTCAGATTGTGCCCCCTCTTCCAGCTCCCTTGTAGGCTTCTAAGGGTCAGTGTGAAGCTGGAACCCTGTGGAGAAAAATGGCTAATGGAAGAATGATTGACTATGCTTCTCTCCAGCTTCAAAATAACAACCTCCTAAGGCTGCTTCTTGGTTGTTAAAAACAAAACAACTCTCTTGGGGCATCACTATACTCAGTTCCATGTAGTTTGCCCCACAGTCATTTTGGAATATGGTGGTCCTGTCAAACCTATTTCAGTTTTCCTTAATTTTGCTTTGCTTTGTTTTTGTTTAGCAATCCATCGGATATAGGGGGAAGATTAAAGTAAATTGTAGATACTTTGTATAAGTTGCCTCAACTCCATGGGACAGGCTTGAACATAAATATTCTTCTTCTTCTTCATCATTTTAACAATAGTCTAAAGCCAGTGTACAACACAACAGCTGAAAAAAGGTTAAAATACAAAGACCAGCCACAAATTTAAAGCAAAACCAAAACAATACAAAATATTCACTGCAAAGTCCCATTCATCTAGCTGGGACAAAAACATCTTATTTGTTTCTGGAAAATGCAGATAGTGGGCACCTGTTGTACCTTGACAGGAACGCTATTCCACAAAACAGGAGCAGCCACATTAAAAGGTCTGCTCAGAGTTATTGTATGTTTTGGTTATGTATTGTTCCCAAAAGGGTGAAGTATTCTTAAGCACAAATCTCTTTTTAAGCACCTCAGAGATTCCCCACACCTTCGTACATTTGTATCTGAAATCTTGCTGAGATGTGGGGAATAAGCTGGAGGCGACAATTCCCTGAGAAGGATCTGCCTCCAGTTTCAGTCCAGAGGAAGGCCCTCTCTCCCACCAAACACATTAAGATGGGAGTAAACTACTATGAGACATACAATTTTATCTGTAACTTTTTGCTGCCATCAGAAGCCTACTAAGTTTAGCTAGTAGGGAGTGTGGGTGGCTTGAGCACCCAGAATGTGTGTGCTAGCTATGAAGACAAGTAGTGAGATGGTCTTTTCTGTGGTGGCCTCCAGATAGCAGAATGCCCTTCCCCCCAAGGTGTTTGACCATGTCACTGTATACATTTTGACCTTGGATCAAGAGACAACTTCTTGAACAGGCCCTTGTGTGGGAGTGGGCAGAAGATGTTACTTAGTTCAGTTGTGACCTGTCCTAGGGACAGCATGGTGAAGACTAACAATGAATGAATGAATGAAAGATAGATAATGCATGTAACACGCTGGCCATTTAAAGACAGAAACTATGGATGCTACACCTGCATGGTTGGAATGTCATCAAACTGGACATGAGTTCATGCCTACAAGTCTACTACTGTATAAGAGAAATTGGTGCCCATATTAGAGAAGTTAGACTTCCATCAGCAGCTTGTGCTGCTGAATCACATTCCTGAATCTACCCGTAGTTTCCCCCAGTATGCATCGATACCTTCTTAGAGTTGGTCACTGATAACATGGTTGAACTGTTAACTGGTGCTGCATGTAAAGACTTGAAAGTGCAGGGAACATTTAATCACTTCAAGGTATGCTCTTGCTTAAATTGGAAGATTCAAATCTTCTTTTAGCTAGCAGACTGGCTAGAACAATTAGCCCATATAGTAATGGGCACTGCCCTTAGTGGGTGTTAAAATTTCATAGAAGCCCAAAATATATCACAACCCACTCTTCCATTTAAGGAATTTCATGACATTTCTAAGGACTTTTCAGCCATGTAATTCTGTGAATAGGCAAAGGAATTGTCTCCTTCCCCAAACACAACAGTTCTGCATGTATTTGAATGTTTTAGCACCTATAATCTTGTAGAAAAGGAACAACTTTGCTAGGCAACATACCACAAATGCTGAAGCTTTCAATGGCAGTGTTATGCTTTATACCAATATGCACCCAGAGCTTGTTAGCAGATTAAATTCCAATCCTCTTCTGCAGTTATTTAGATATAAAAACTGATTCTAAGCGCCAAAGAGAGCCTCAGATAATACAGAAATATATTTTTGGTAATTCCCTGCTGTCCCCCATCCCACTTAATGGAAACAGATGACTTTCAAAAATGATTAATGGGGGGGGCGCGAGTTGTTGTTTTAAGCTTGTTAGCAACCCATGAAGGAATGATGGAAATGTCAGAAACAAACACAAGGAGATCATATCTTAACCCAGTCATCTGAAATACCCAATATGGAGTTATAACACTGCACTATAACCTGTGCTTGTTGATGATAAATAAGTAGTATTTTCCAGCTTTGCATGGCAAGCACTGGCATCTGTGTCTTGATTATGAAGTGGTGTCATGCCAGGGAAAACATGACTGCTCCAGAAGGCAATCCAGAAAATAGTCTTTCCTCGTAGTCTTTCTGTGCGAGCTAACTGTTGCTGCTTCCTTTATTGCCATTAATTTGTTCTGTGACCTGTTACCTTAGCATTGCTGCATGCTCTGTGTTACATAAAAAGCCAATGGGTAGCCTCTATAACCTGTTTAAAAGGTTAGGTTGTCAGTGTCTTGTAAAACATTTGACAGTCCTCCCTCATTCTCTTTCAGTAGAGAGGAGTTCATCAAATAGCACCAGGGTGTGTTACATAAATAAGTCACAGTCTAAAACAGCAAATAACATAAACCTCAAGTAAAACATCAGTTAATATCAAATCAGCAGCAATAACAATAATAGCAATATAGCAGAAGGGAGGCAGCATACACTTATCTGCTCCTCCACATGTAGCTGCTGGGTGACCTTGGGCTAGTCACACTTCTTTGAAGTCTCTCAGTCTCACTCACCTCAGAGAGTGTTTGTTGTGGGGGAGGAAGGGAAAGGAGAATGTTAGCTGGTTTGAGGCTCTTTAGGGTAGTGGTAAAGTGGGATATCAAATCCAAAACTCCTCCTCCCCCTCTTCTTCTTCTTCTCCTCCTCCTCCTCCTCCTCCTCCTCCTCCTCCTCTCCTTGGCTAATTCTTTACTTGCTCCTTTCACTGTTAAAATACAATAGGGTGATATCCAGCAGTGCCATCCAGTTGCAGAATGGACTTCTGGTTGTGCATTGGGACTTCCCTTCCTTTACTCCTTCCTACACCTCCCATGTGTCCAGTGGTTCTGCTTCAGAAGGTTGGAGGACCCCCTGGAGCAGATTTGGTGGCAGAGGTAGGAATGGAAAGAGAATTCCTTTCATGCAGTATTGAGTATCGCTCATTGGCTCTCTCCTACAAATTGATTTGCATCATAGTTTTTAGGTGGTGGCCTTTGATATCCATACTCTTTAGTGCTCTTTAGCCACACACTGCTTTTCAGAATTGCAGCCCCAAGTAAATCCCATTGGTGTGCTTCCTAAGTGTTTGCTGTAAATATCCAAATGTTTCAATTATATTCTGTATCTGTGTTGCACCTTTAAGCATGTTTTGCTGAATGTGCATCTAGTTACTTCAGTGCTACGCCAGTGTTATACTAGAGGATGTTTTCCCCAAGGTTCTTAACATGTTTTAAAAGTTTCTTATCTATTTCATTAACTCCATTCTTTAAAAAGGCTTGCATGTTTTCTGAAGCATCTGTTTTCCTTGTACATCATACTTCCTGTTCGTGCCTTTCATTGCTCTGTGTCGCCTGTTACACGTTGTTCCCCTTTCTGTACCCTCTCCTGTTGTGCTTCTGTATCCTCTTATTGGTCTTCTAAACACTGCTTTCCATCCTGTTTCTGGTTCAAAGAATGGCTGCTCACTTCCTCTTCTGCAGCCATTCTTATTCCATAAACTTGGTGCATTGTTTCTCTTAACATCTTCTTCACAACTTTTCCATCTTTGATCTGTGACATCCACAGCTGATGCAATTTTGATTGCAAGCAGAGCAAAAACATGCCTGTGTAAAGGAGAGCAAAAGGTGCCATTGCCTCAGTCGAAAATGGCAAGTATGACACTTTTGATTGCAGTAGCTGCAATTTAGATGAGTGAAATCCAGTGTTGCAAGAGTAACTTCCCTGTCCCCTCTTCCTCCCTGCATGTGACCCAGATCTGCTCCAAATATTTCCCCAACCCTCCAGAGCAGATTTTAATTGGGGCTTTTTTAGTTTTAATTTCCCACTTCTTTGCTTTTAATCCTGAACCTTAATTTTGCGAAAAGTTGTTCATACTTAACTAATTTTATATTTGCTTTGTATATTGAACATCACGTTGTTGGCACCAAATAATGGCCTAGAATTGTTCCTATGAATAAAACGTGAAGGAATTGGAAGGTCTCTTACCATTCTATGGATTTTTAGAGTTCTATACTGTTCAGCTCCAGGGACAATGGTGCAGGAGATGACTCCAAGCAGAAGTGTTATATTATGGTCTACAACATGTTTACCCAGCAGTGAATCCAGATGATTTCAAGCTCCACATGTGTGCAAAGGATTGCATTGCTTGCTGAATTTGGAATTACTGAATTTAGCTGTTTTTTTTAATTCCTGGAAAAAACAGTGTTTGATGAAAAGTTGAAAAAACAATTAATTTGATGTTACAAGCACAAGCTGTTTAGAAGAAGCAAGGAAGCCTCAATGAAGTAGAAGAATCTCTTTAACTTTTTCAAGCAAGCATATGCAACACTTCCTACTATGGTAACAATTAACAGATTGTCTACTGTGTTGCAGTTCCTCTTTAACTAAGGTCAGGTGTATTTGACCGTCTTTCTATAAGCACCAAAGAGGCCTATCAACTATAATTGTAGACTGAGTGCCAAGTTGTTGCGTGTGGTAAAGAAATCAAATTATGAAAACAACCATTGGAAGTTTGGGGAATGCTGTTTAGCATATTGCATCAAATAGGCAAACCCTAATTCTTTAAGCATGCAAACATTGATGCCCTGAGCTACTAATTAGGTAGCCATAAAGGACTTGGAAAAGAGCCGCTTTGAACAGAGTCTGGCCTTCTGCCATAGACTAGTGCTGGGTATACTTTTTAAATATTGCATTGGATGCCATAACTGTACACAGAACTCACTGCAGCTAAATAATTGAATTTGCTTGCAGAATGTTGTTAAAAGATTAGTGTTGTGTTTTAGATCAAACCATCTGTTCTTTCAAAATATACATCATACTGTTCTCATTACACTTTCAAAGGAGTAATGGCATTGGTGGTATTTTGAGGCATTCATGGTGTACGCTTTCCGATTTAGGAGATTGGTGCTTTATTGATGAACCTATGAAAACTAATGCACTATACGGCGATATTTCCTGAACATCATGGAAGCCCCTATGCTGCTTGGTAGTTAGAAGAGCAGCAAATAATCATAGCAAGGCTGGCCATAAAGTGAGTTAGTAACAACAGTGAAATGCCTTTAGTATTTCAATCCACGTTGAAATATTCATGTAGCCATTTCATTAATTACGGTATATTCCCTTTGTGGTTAAGTTTGTTCTAACAGCCTTAACGATTTCCATTTCTCCAAGTCTGCTTCTTAATTTAATGAACTGTGCTTTTGCAGCCTAGCTCTGTATTGAATGATGCAGTCAGTAGTGTGCATTTTCTTTGAGAGAGAGAGAGACAGACTTGCAGGGGGAAATGCGCTGCTGATCTCTGCGCATGAGCAGTTGGTAATAAGCCCTTACAGGTGTTGACTCTGAAGTCATGAAAAATTTTGCAGTGAAAGTTTTTTTTACTGTGATGGGGATTATCATGCCTACCATCCTTCAGGTGTGTTAACTGTACCAGATTTATTCCTAGCATGTATCTGAGCACTGAAAATAGGTAACGTGTGTGTGTGTGAGAGAGAGGTGTGTGTGTTACCTTGAATCCAAAGGTCCCTGTTAACTCAATATGCCCATGAATTGGGCCATCAGTGATGTCAATATTTTCCCTTCCATTGGTACCAGTGAGGAAAAGTAGTAAAGTTAAACAACAACAAAATGTTGGGAGGGAAAAGTCACCCACAGCTCATGGTCAGAGCAAACCAGCAGGACTCTGGATGTAGCTCCAGAGAGGATTTCCCCTCATGTATTCTTAGGATTGCTCTGACCCTCTTGAAAAGGTGAAGAGCCTAGCTCATGTCCAGTTGCTTCAGAGTAGTTCATTTAGCACATGACTCTCCTCCTGGCTGCCTTTCGTCAAAAATCTTGTGACTCCGGTTGGAGCTGTATAAACAAACTAGCATAAGATCAAAAGTTAAGGCCGTTAAGTTGACGCTGAAGGAAGTTGCTGGTGTTCCTTCTTTTTGCAGAACAAGGATAGAAGTACAGTCATACCTGATGTTACGTTTGCTTCATGTTACGTTTTTTCAGGTTGCGTCCTGTGGCGACCTGGAAGTACCGGAAAGGGTTATTTCTGGGTTTTGCCGCTCGCGCATGTGCAGCAGCGCTAAATTGCGCTTCACGCATACGCACAAGCTCCAAATCACGCCACGCACCTGCGCAGATGCAGCACTTCAGGTTGCGGGCTTTTTACATTGCGAACGGGCTTCCTGAATGGATCCTGTTTGCAACCAGAGGTACCACTGATGATAAAATAGAGCTTTATATTGCTGCCATTGACCCCATTTTATAGATTATCCCCATCTTATGGTCTGGATTTCACTGTTTACCTTGACTGTCATCTAAAGAATTGAGTCTGTCCTGCAGTCTGTATGATTAACCCAATGTCTGCATACTTATCATCTCTCAATCCAAGTAATGCAGCTACCAAAAATTACACCAGAGTAAACCAATTGGTCTCCAAGGTTCTTCAACAACCCTTTTAATCCATTTCCCCTTTGTAATTATAGGTATAGCTTGATTCTTTAGATGCAGAGAAATGAGGAGACAGCGTGGGGGGGGGGGAGGCACCGTAGCTTTATTCTATCTTGGGATGGTTCATTCTCACCCTTAAGGTGGACCTTGCTGATGGTGGTAGTCAGTAGCTAGCCAGGAAAAAAATGTATTCTTTATGTATTGTGTTTAGACAGATAGATTCTAAATTAGGTTCTTTGAACTTGTAACCTTTTGTCCCTACCCCACACCTGCACATAAAGAAAAATACGCAGGAAAAGGAAAATCCAGCTCAATGCAATTTCACCCTACAGCTGCTTAAAGGTTTTTCATCGGAAGTGTTTGTTTCTTCTTGGTTTTAAGCTGCTCCATATCAGGAAAGGCTCTCCCTTCCTTGCTTGTATGGCTAGTTTCCAGGTAATTGTTACATTTGGAGAATGGATGCTGCTTATTACTTTCTGGGGATTTGGGCAGGTTTTGTTTTTTTTGCACATCTTCATGTTTTCCCCTGCATAAAACTGGCCAGACGGTTTGCAGAAGCTTTGGGAATAGTGAAACAGCAGCTGGCCCAATCTCCTCTGTAGCTGGAGTCAGCAGTGGAAGAAAACCAACCTTCATTGTCCCTGATAACTGCAAGCACAATATTTAGCAGTGTAGTCCCCCCAAGCTAGTATGTTTGAATTCTGCCCTCTGTGTAATTAAATGATGAGAAGTCAATATTTTATTACCATTCACAACAGATATAGTATTGAAATTAATGGGGTGGAAATCAGGGTGATAGAGCAAGCGTTGGAATTGGACCTTGTTCAGATTCATGCTTGTTACATTATTGGGTGGTCCATCAACATATCCCACTTTGCAGGATGGTTGTGAGGATAGCATCAGATAACTCCATGTACACCAGCCTAAGTTTTTTGGGTTTTTTTTTGAAGGTGGAGTGACATGCAGATGCGATGGGTAGAATAAGTAATCTCATTGCACAATAAAAGCAAACAAGATTTGCCATTTAGAATGGGACACTTGGTTAGGTTAATAGAACAATTGCCCTACTTGCTGTTTCACTTTTAAATCGCTTACCAAAGCGCAATAAATATTTAATGTAACAAATGAATAATGAGTGAGTCTAGTGCTCCATGGCCATGATTATAAGCAAAGTTGCATTGTAGTCATCTGTAGCACGTTCCATGCTATGCTCCTGTCTTTCTGTGTTCCTTCTTATTTACAAGCAGTGGGCCTGTTGGTACGGCATGCTGTGTCACTGAGCCTTCCTTTGGCCTGTCCTGCAGAGTCTTGTCCTTGCTTCCTCATCCTCTGACTTCACTTTTGTAATTTCCTCCCTGGCCTTCCACTATGTCTGCTTTCTCCATATTATTTGATGCTGTTTCCTGATTAACTCTGGTATCTCAATGAGCCTTCTTTACCCTTGTAAGTGAACCATGTGCCTCTGAGACATTAAAGGACCTGATAAAGGCCCCAGATTGTTCTGCCCCACCCAACACACACAGTTGCCCAGCTGATACATGAGCTGATGGTTAAGGAATACATGGAAATGTGAGAATTTAATTCCAAGGCCAAGAAGCAACTGTTGATAAATTAAGTATTTTTTATTCATTTCGTGGAGCTTCTTGCCTGAAATGGGCAGCGAAGGTCCACAACAGAGACTCTCATTTTTCATGCTGCAGGGCTAATAGCAGATTGGAGGTGGCAGAGGTTGTTAGGCTACGACTCCCACAATCTCTGACCATTGACTGTGCTGCCTGGGACTGATGGAAGTTGGGAGTCCAGCAACATCCAGAGAGCCACACGCAGTTCACCTTTTCCTTGGCTTAGGAGAAAGGGTTATGCTCGCCCTCCACCAGCACTGTGCTCAGATTCAAAGCCCTCCGCACTGGTGCTCTTGATTGAAATTAAAAACACAGAGAGAAATAACTCTGGGTCCCCTGCATCACTTTCACATTGGCATGTTAAAGGCACACTGCCCGTGCTTGTAGAACCACACATTTCGAGGGCTCGAGTTGCTTATTGCTTCTCCTTTTCTTACACAATTTCTTTAGAGAATTCTGAAAGTGAATTCTTCGGGGCCTGGATTGCGAGGGCACAGGTCCCTTGTCAGCTGGGGCTTCTCCTTGCACTTGCAGAGCTGGTCTCACTGTCGTGTCCTGTTAGACATCTGCGTACCCACTGGGCTGGACGGGCCTTTTCCAGGGGCGGATTTAGGGCAGCACAGCTGGTTCTGCTGCATTGGGCATCACGACTATGAATTGAACAGAAGGGAAGGCAAGAGGTGGTGTGTGTGTGTGTGTTAGCCTCACACAGGGTGCCACTGAAATCTGAATGACCCATGTCCTCCCCTGCTTTTGCAGGCTCTTCGTATGCTCTCGTGAGATGTCCATGCGTCACGAGTGCAGAGCTTCAGCACAGAGCAAGAGGAGTGCCTTCCAGCAGTGGCAGCCTCTTCCAGAATTGCCATGCAGAAAGGAATGTGTCGTACTGTTGTTCAGTAGCAAAATGTACCAGATAAATTTATTCTAGGCTTCACAGCTGATTAACATAGATGCCTTAAATCGGGGGGGGGGGGGGGCAGACCATACTACTCACCAAAACAGTCCTCCCGTGCAAGTCTCAGTGATGCACACTGGAGTTTTCTGCTGCCGACTTTTCCAATCTGCTGATGTCTAATAGAGGCCCCTACCCAAGCACAGTGTGGCTGATTAAGATGTGAGTGACTTAACGCCTTTGGAATGTTGAGCTTCTCCAGCCTTCCAGTGTTAAAGCAATCTCATGTTGCATCTCTCTGTGCAGAGCGCATTAGATGCAAAGATGGGGGTGTGAGGGGAGAAGCTGTGACGGCTTGCTTTCCTAGAGGAGGAGGGCAATTGGGGAGTCGGAGATGAGTGTGTCGAAGCATTAGTACTAGCTGGGAACCTGATTTAGCCCATCTCTGCTCTGGCTTCTGAAACAATATGTTTAATATTTTTAGGCTCACCAAAACAGAATAATACAATCATAGAACTGTGGAGCTGGAAGGGACTCTGAATGTCATCTACTCCAACCCCTTGCAACGCAGGAGTATGCAGTTGTCCTATACAGGGATAGAAGTGGAATAAATACTATTTTTGCCGCAGCATGGTACTAAACCAAGACACCTCTTGTGTTTCAAGAAGTTGAAAAAGTGAACACACACATATAAGTTCATGGTGGAGAGGGTGATCTTTCCTACCAATTTGCTTGCTGAAAAACAAGAAAAATACAAATTATGGTAAATCTGCTCTTACTCTTGGAAGCAATACTTTTCACTGGTGACAGAGGCTCTGTGATGGAACTCAAGCTCTGGCGCAGCACGTCACAAGTTTCTTTGCATTGATCTCTCCGACAAATGCAGGCAACTAACCTTTTCAGTTCATGGGTACCTACATACGACATTCTGTCATTCCTGTTTAGCTATTAGTCTGGATCAGTGGAAGACCATATAGTTGTGCTCTTAGCTTATAAGATCTTATCACTGACTGCAAAATGTATACAGTATTGAGGACTCTATATAGCATATACCTTTGTATTATTATTATTTTTTTTACAAATAGCCTGAGTACGGCAACCCTTTCTCTGCCAAGTGAGCCTAAATTCTGTAACTTGCTTAAACCAGTTGGACCAAAGGATACTAGCAAGCCCTTTCATATTCTGCTTTTACTAGCTTTAGGGTAGGGCAATGAGAGACATCGTTATGGAAGCACTGGCTGCTGTTGGCATGCTGCACCCCTCCTCATTGACCCCCACCCGAAGTGACCTCTGATACAACATACTCTGCTGCTTAGTAAGACTGTGTAAAAAATCCTGAAAAAGAAGTCCATGTGTGTCTGGCGCAATAAATTTTCTCTCTTCGTGTACTTCTTTGAGGCTTCTCCTCCTCCTCCTCCTTCTTCTCCTCCTCCTCCTCCTCCTTCTGGAAGAGGCCATCTGAAGAAGGGATAATTGGTCATAATTCCAGATGCATAAATTGAGTATGCCAGTTTCTCAGGGAAAACTCCAGCAATCTCACTTGCTCACCAAGTAAGCATATGACTGCTTCTGCTGCTGTTAATATTATCTATGAATAGTGTTTTCAGTTCAGAGATAAGCAGGTCTAGTCTGTTAGAAGGGTGATAAGGAAATGGTGGCCCTTGAAAAAAGTGCTTGGTTCACATTCAGCCAACTACAGACAAAAATAGAACCTGGTCTGCAGATTCCTGATTTTGTATGCTATCCAGTGTAGTAATGTTGCCCTCATGGTGAAGTGTAAGAGTGCTGCATTAGGAATGTTTGTACAGTGGTACCTCTAGTTGCGGACTTAATCCGTTTCAGGGTGCCTTTTGCACCCTGAAAAGTCCACAACTAGAGTTCCTCTTCCGCGCATGTGCGTGGCGTGATCGAGCGCTTCTGTGTGTGCATGAAGCGTGCAGATCACTTCTGCGCATGCGCGGGCAGCGAACCCAGAAGTAAAGACTTCCGGGTTTGCCACGTTCGTAAGCTGAAAGTCCATAAGAAGAGCGGAATGCAACACGAAGTATGACTGTATAGTTAGACGTATCAGTCATGTGATAGAATTGCCTTGTTGGAATATTCATAACTCTTTCAGCAACCCCAGCCTATATTTCTAGGGCTCATTTGCACTTCCAAATCCCTTAGCTAGCGAAAGTGTATGTTTGAGCTGCCATTTTCTTTGATTTCATCAAGGATTTCAGGATGGTTTCCAGAGCTAGATTTCCAGATGGCTCTGGGGGATTCCCCGGCTGATTTGACAGACTGCAATCATCATCCGAGGCCCTTCACCATGTGCCTCAGAGGGTGGCAACATGAGAATATTCCTTTTTCTGTGGTAGCTCCCCCTTTGTGCAATGTTCTCTCCAGGGAAGCTTGCCTGGTGCCTTCATTAGATAGCTTTAGGTGCCAGATGAAAATGTTCCTCTTCAACCAGACCTTTGGGTTTGGCTGATTAACATTCTATGTCCTTTAAAATGTGTTTGTGGGATGGGGGGGTTGTTTTTGTTTTTATTACATATTTTGTGTTCTCATTTTGTATTTTTATGTTGTGAATCACTCTGTGATATTCAGAGAAAGGGCGGTATACAAAGTTAATAATTAAATAACATAAATAAAAACATAAACTTAATAGTTTTGTAAAAACAGCATTTAAACCATAGTTCAAAACAGCAACAAGTCCAAATTCTAAAAAGTTTCAGAAGTTTTAAAAGGCCTAGCAGAGTTCAACTTTGCTTGTTCTGGTTGCTAGTTTGATCCCTCTGGGATTCCAAAATAGTCAGAGGAATGCCTCCGAAAACACCCACCCAGTTTTAAAACTCTGGTTTTTGATTTTGATTTGCTGGTTAATCACAACCCACAGTTAATTCAGATATCATGCCCCAGACCACAGTTAAGCTTTCTTAACCATGGACTGGCATGATGACTGAATAATTAACCTATGGAATTAATTACCAAAAATAATTGTGTTTGGCCTGCAGCACAAATGGCTTTTAAAAAGGATTACAGAAGGTTGTGTACAATGGATCTAACCATGGCTATTATATAGCCATGATAAAAAAGAAACCTACATGTTCAGAGATACTACTTACTTTGCCAGATGTTAGAGAATTGGGATGATAATCTTCACCATACTCCTTCTGAGCTTGCCAGGGGCATCTGGCTGGTGACTAATGGAGATGCAGAATTCTAGGCTAGACATATCTTGTTGTAATATCTCTTTATGTATTAAATCTTATTTTGCCAGTCATAACATACTCTGTCCTGATTTTGCAGCTCTTTTCTTCTCCTCTGTTGTGTGGATGGAGATACTGGAGCTGATCAACGAGGGGCATGCAAGAAATGTCCCAGTGTGGGCAGGAGTATTTTGTTCAACCCAAACTAATGCAATTTGATTTATAAGGCAAATGAGACTATTTGAAAGGCAAATCAAAACAAAAGCTGCTTATTCAAACTGTGCTGTGGGTTTATTTTATGCACATGGTCCCTAAAGCAGCAGAATTTGTTAAAACGGTAATAGTTAATTAATTATAGTAGCATCCATAGTCAGCAGGATGATAGAAATTTGCAAACAGAGGGAACTGCCCTGAGGAGTTTACAGCCGTATGATTTAGGAAAAAAGCATGAAGCAGTTACTAAGAGTAACTGCAGAATTGTACACACAATAGCTGATTTATCCCAGCTGTTTATCATTGACTTGGGTTGCCACTTTGGCTTTAATCCCAGTTTTGTGAGAAGGGCTATAAAGCTACCATGGAATGTAGGAGTTGTGGGGCTGTTCTGGGGGGCATATGTGTGAGAGTTACTTGGATGAGAATGACACTACTGAGAAGTGGTGCCTCATTTGCAACTGTCATGAATGACAAACTGGTAGGGCCGGTCCTGGCAGGATCTGCCAGAAGAAGAGGAGGAATGGGAGGAGATTACTGAGCAGGTTGATAGTCTGCTAGGTGACATCCCAGCAGAAGAGGCAAAGTCCAGCCTGATCCTGAGAGTGAGGTTGCTTTGGCAACCAGGGTGGCGCATAAGCCTGAGTCAGACAGTGGGCTAGCTGAACAGACTCAGGCCCTGATATGCTCCACCGGTTGCACTGGCCATAGCAGACTCAACTTACTCATGGGAGTGCCCACTTGCTTGCCCAAGTCTCATTACTTGGGATGAGAACTATGCAAATATGCCTGCCCCAGCCTTTAGAAGGAGAACCAAAGGGATTGTTGCGTGAACAACCTATTGAGAGTGGCACCCAGGCCACAGCAGCCAAGTAGCGGAACTGCATTGGCCAGCCTCTGAACTATCAGGTATTGGGTGGGCTGGAAGGAGCAGCTTGCAGGGGTGGGAGCCATTATCAGTTGGCCACCCATCTATACAGGAAGATACCAAGCTGATCTTGCTGCATTATTTATTTTACAAGATTTGTAGTTTGTTTCTGTTCAAATTATGCTCAAGTCTCATTACAGTATAATGAAATATGCACATGTGTGCACACATGCATGCATAAACCCTTGATAGACAGAAGCAAACATTCTTTGAATGGGGCCATAGTGGGCTGTCCTTCAGCTCTGCAGCCTCAGTTCTAAATCACAGGGGGCAAGGAGTGCTTTTGGACCTTTTTTTTTGGTGGGGGGAGCCTTTTAGTAAGAGGCCGTGAACATCATACCTCTTAGTCTGAACCTTAACGTACTACGTTGAATTTGAAGTTGCTTTTTATTGGCTCAGATTTTTCACTCTGCTACAAGCGTATCTTTTCCTGCAGTATTGTAGCTGTACCTGTTGCTTTCACCCTCTGTCGAGTGCGTGCAAAATGAACTAAGAAACTAGAATTGAAGAACAATAATAATGTTTCACTCTGCATGTAATAGAACAGTGTAACGAAAGATCCCAGTGATAATGAAAGCTGTTTTTGGCCACCACTCGAGAACTTGGAGCCTGCAGTAAATAACAATGTGCAAACATGGATATAAAAATGTGTTACAGTTGTTGTTGGAACAAGTCATTTGGAAATGGATTCAAGTGGATCCTGTGACACAGTGCCTTCTGATAACCAGAAGTCCATCATTAAAAGTTTAAAGTTATTTTAAATTCCTCTCTAGCACAGTTTCCTCTTCGGGATCTATCAGTTGTGCTAGTTAAAAAAAAAAAAAAGCAAGTTTCAAACATTCTGTCCTTGGTTTTCATGTGATTATTTTTTTAGCAATATTTTTTTATCTGTATTCTTTCCTCCCGAATTTATTATATACCTCTTCAGGTTTCTCATCATGGCTTGATTGCAAATGAGATCACTTGGCTAAAAATTGGCTGATGTGCACTTGATCTGCCAGCTGTAAAGAAATCTGACGGTTGTGGGTGCATGGAGTAGTGTAACACAAAACTCTTATTTCTCTTTGTAGGTGATATAAGGTAGGTAGGCAAGGGGTCATTCTTTATAACCTTGTGAAAACAGGTTTCCTTCATAATACAAAGAACTATAATAGTTGAATGCATTATTTCTCAATTGATGCCTTTTTAATAGTAACAGTGTGCAAGCTTGGACTCTAGTTTGGTTTTAAAAAGGTGGATTTGGTGTGTGCATTCATGTTTTAGTGGGTGATGGATTTTATATGATATAACATTCCAAATGTTATTTTTTCATTCTGTCACTCTATTCAGAAAACCCACCACAGCTGGAAACAGTGTCTCAAACTTGAAGGATGGGGAAATGTGCAGTGGGTTTGCATCCAGATACCCATCTCCATTTCTGGATAGAAAGCTAGTGTGGTGTAGTGGTTAAAATTTTAGACTAGGGCCTGGGAGACCAGGGTTCTAGCCTCTACTTGACCATGAGGCTCACTGGGTGACCAATCACATTCTCTCTGCTTAACGTACCTCATAGGGTTGTTGTGAGGATAAAATGGAGGGGGGGAAACTGTGTACCCCAGGTTGAGCTCCTCAGAGGAAGGATGGGATATAAATGTAATCATATTTTATTAGCAAAACACCTTTCTGTCCCTATTGTGAATGTGTGTTCCCCATCCATACTATTGATGGATGTTGCACTTTAATTCAACACGCAATCTCCTCAGGGTCACAGAGTCTGCTTAATTGACCTTGGAACACATTGAACCATTTCAGACACCATGTCCTCAAATGTGAGGGGTGTGGGGAGCGTTTTCTCTCTTGAGAGACACCATCCTCAAACCCCACATGCACACACTCACTCACATGCGCACAGAGAGCTCTTTGTTCTCTCCTGATCAGCTGTTTCCAGTCAACAGGTTAGGGTAGGAGATTACCAGGAGGGGAATATTTAAAACTCTGAAACTGCTGCTTCAAGTGCTCCAGTTGCCTCAAGACATTTTATTTCAGTGGAGCTGGTTCCCCTCCCCTTCTCCCAAGGAGCACAAGCCCTCCACACCCTTCTTGAGCACACTTGCATGGCTGGAACATGTCCTGAAATGATAGTCATGCCCCTTGCTTCCCTATATGGTGGTTTAGGTGTGTGGTTTATAAACCACTGGCTTTTGTGTGGCAGGAATGTAGCACACTGTGCAAAGAGTAAGAGTCTACCTTCTGCCGATCCTACTGTGCGCAAGAGTCCTTGGCTATTAAAGGTGCCTCCTAGCAACTGATCTTCTGTGTGAGCCAGTTTTTGCCTGGAAGGTTGTCCACAAGGCAATGAGGCCTTGGGCTGAAGAAGAAATTCCATCCCTGCTTGGCAGAATATTTTAATTACTTCCAATACCTCTCTCTGTTTCATCAGTAGGAAGCATTGTGTAATGTCTGCAAGTTGTAATCTGCAAAGATGGTAACTATGAGAAAATAACATGATGGCTTAAGGTTATGTTATTTATATTCTTAGGGTTGTGCTTTGCTCACCTATTTACATCTTGCCTTGATTGGCTGAAATGTTTATTCCCTGGTGTTACTATTCTAAATGATGATGATGATGATGATTTAAATCCACTGTTGTCATGGTCTTTAGGAGCCCTATGAAAGTTTAGGAATGAGAGGAAATAGTGAGATTCTAGCTTTTGAATCAATCTATTTTTGTTCCTTTGGGTTAATACATTTCTTTTCAGCCAAATGGCATCTTTGCAGTTCTATTAAAAACATGTGCAATCTCAGTTCACTGGAGAAAGAGTCATATTTGAAGTAAGATGCTGCTTTGCACAAAGTAGTGGAAATAATTTTTGATGCAGACACTTCTTGCAGAGGTCTGTAGGGGAAAATATATAGGAAGGAGCTGAGAATCCCCATAGAGTACTGGGTTGCCAAATGAAGCCAATATTCTACATCAGGTGCCAGAGCTGCAGAACAGCGTCTCCATATCTTTTGCCAAATGAAGTGGTTAAATCCAGGGGTCAGCAAACTTTTTCAGCAGGGGGCCGGTCTACTGTCCCTCAGACCTTGTGGAAGGCTGGACTATATTTTGAAAAAAAATAATGAACGAATTCCTATGCCCCACAAATCACCCAGAGATGCATTTTAAATAAAAGCACACATTCTACTCATGTAAAAACAAGCTTATTCCTGGACCGTCTGCAGGCTGGGTTTAGAAGGCGATTGGGCCGGATCCGGCCCCCAGGCCTTAGTTTGCCTACCCATGGAACTTTAATCAGTGGAAGCGCTAGCACAGCTAACGAGCAGCAGCTTTAACCAGTCTGCATGTTATTCTATTTGGAGCCTGCCTAGGTGGTGCTTAAACTGCTCCACATTGCCATTGATATTGGTGTATTCAAGAGGTAAAAGGCAGGTGAAGAAAGAAGGAAATGTAGACCAGTTTAGCCAGTTGCATCTTAAGCAGCATTAAGTCTGCACAATGCAAATCCTGTGGGCTAATTGCAGCCCCCTAGCTGTCTATGTGTGACTGAGTGAATTCCAATTTTCACCCATTTCCCACATATCAAAAGTAGTAGTAGCATTGCTATTCTGGCATTGCTTCTGTAATCCCACGGTTAAGAGATGCATGGTGGAGTTTGTGCCAGTTGTCCCAGTATGTCCCAGGCAGAATGCAGAGCCAGTTAGGATGCACACTACTTACGCTCTGCCCACGTGAGGGAAGAGGCGGAGTGCCAGCTCCCTGAAGCTCTACAACTTTATGAAATATTGCTCTGCGCATGCACAGAATCTATATGTGTGACTGTACAGAGACTTCCATAGGAAAGAGGGCTTAAGTGGAAAATTTTTAAAGAAGGGGTGGTTGTGCAGACTTGTAGTGGTGCAGAGAGAAAACTGATTATATGATGGGGAATGCAATGAAAGTAGAAGATAACAGTTAAAGAAACCTCCCAAGTTAGAATTGCATTAAAACCGTGGTTAAAGATTTGATGCAGTGCTCTTGGGTTAGTTGAAAAAAAGTGGCTTTTAGGATTACAATCTGCAATTACTTTACATTATACATTTTTATGGTTGGGAATTAAAGCATAATTATAAAAATATAAAAGTGGCCCTTGGAGTGACGAGCTGTGTGCCCTTGGGCCTGTGGGTATGCAAGGCAATCACTCTCCATGGGAGGAATATTGATCACATGGAATCTTGGAGACGGAGGCTATTTTTCAACAGTGTTTGGGCCATACCACATCGGACTGGGGAGTGGGGGGTTGTATAGCGGAGTGCTCCTCTATACAAAGAAGGAGGTGTTTCGATGTATCATAGCCTTTTCTGTGTGAGTAGAGGAGCACTTTGTGTGGCCCCCTGCCCTGTAGTCTAAAGTGGTATAGCCCCCATCTGCTCCCACAGCTTTGTGTGTGTTCAGGGTCAAAGGATAGGAAATGTTCTCTGTTGTCTCTTTGGCACCCACCTCTTTCAACAACCCTTTAAAGTTGAAATCTTTCTCTGCCTGCATCGGTGATGGAATTGTTTTCATGATGTTTTAAAGGTACATTTTATTGTTTTATCACTTTTTGTTTGCTGTCCTGGGCTCTTTTGGGAGGAAGACATAAAGGTAATAAGCAAAAAGTGAACTGTGGTGGAGAATGTTTTAGAAAGGAGGACTGGAAATTGACGGAATAGGAAGAAGTGTGTATGAAGAACTCTGGGCATAGAAGATGCTTGGAACGTAGACGTGTCTTTCTGAACAGAGGAAGTGTCAAAACCCTTTTCAAGTACATGTGGGAAGAAAAGATGGAACAGCTTAACTCAAACATATGCTTCACACACAGTTGTGAAGAGAGTGGAAGTCACTGATAGCTTTTTCCAAAAAAGTGTGGCTTAGATAATGCCATGAAAAGTGTGAAGAGGATAGCTGTCTGAGGTTTTTTTGTGGGTTTTTTTTTTGATGAATAGATCAGGAATCTTTCAGCAGTTCCAGAATATTTCATGACTAAAGAGTATTTTTTAAAATGTTGTCTTGCTGAAAAATGTGCTAATTCAGGCTTCCCTTGGTAACAATTTGAGGTAGGAGTGGAATGAATTTCTGCAGGGATGTATTATATTGTGAGTTGGCAACAGTTTTGACTAAAGGTAAAAGTAATTCTAGATCTGTAAATTGCTGTGAAGGTAAGCTGCATATTAGACTTCTGTCAAATAATATGCTGAACCTTTCTAAAAATAATTTGGTTTAGCTTCATACTGACAGCACTGGACAGAATTAATGAAATAGTTCCATGCTTCAAGAAGCTTATAATCATAGAAAATATAGGAGGTGGGGTGGAGAAGGATGATATGGGCAAAATAAGGCACAGAGAGCCTTCATGTACCAATGGCACTGAAAGGAGTGGAGAGGAACAACGATCATATTCACCTTAAACAATTGTTTATTTCAAACCATAGTTTACAGTGGTGTGTAAACCAGCGCACTGACTCTATACTGGCACTAAGGATGGTTTTGTGGCTTACGTGGTGTTTTGAGCTTGCCTTCCCCTAGCCCTATGCCAACACTTAACTACACCTTGTCTTGTAACTTTCCTCCTACATGTCAGAAAATCATACTTCAGTGGACTCCCTCACTGACACATAATAAGCAAATTGCAAAGTAAGATGTGCCCCAACCCTGTCAGATAGGAACCTGATATTGGAGCTTTTGTAATTACACATACCCTTTGTGATAAAGAAATGGTAATAGCTACAGGTGACCCCACAAGCCCTTATATTATGCATTCATTACTTGTTCTCCAGGATTGATTGTGCTGGTGTGGTTTCATAACACTTCTTGGTGGAGTGGGCGTTCTTTATCAATAGGCCTAAAGTAGAGCTGCCATTAAGAGACTATTACTCTGAAAAAGCCCCGAGTGACAGAATTATTCTTTCTTCCTTTTTTATTATCCACTTTAAAATTAATTCTGAAGATGAGATGATCCACTGAAATTGGGATCTTTCGTTTAGTACAGATTTTCAATAGATTTCTCATTTAGCAGTGTATAAGGGATGAGGTGGGTTATTCACAGTTTGTGGTTTTATCTTATTGCTGCTGCTGTTGGCTTGCCTCTTCTTGCAAGGAGCATTACTGTTGTTCATGGGTAGGCAAACTAAGGCCCGGGGGCCGGATCCAGCCCAATCGCCTTCTAAATCTGGCCCGCAGACAGTCCAGGAATCAGCGTGTTTTTACATGAGTAGAATGTGTGCTTTTATTTGAAACACATCTCTGGATTATTTGTGGGGCAGAGGAATTCGTTCACCCCCCCCCCATATAGTCTTGCCCACCACAAGGTCTGAGGGACAGTGGGCCGGCCCCCTGCTGAAAAAGTTTGCTGACCCCTGCTGTTGTTTTCAAATTGGAAAGTAGTGGAGCTTTTCTGAGAGGGCTGTGGCAAATCCAGGAGTTTTCATTATGGATATTTCTCACTGGGCCATTTTTTGCTCTCTTTCAGTTACTGCTGTGCACCTCCCTCTGTGCCATGCTCATCTTTATCTCAAAGCACTTACTTGGTTCTCAACTGCAAGTTCACTTGCATATTCAAATTCACTTGCTTATACATGCATTCATGTTCGTCACTTGACTTAGCATCTATGTTATTTGTGAATGAGCTGTCTCGGGTTCTTCCCCACCATTAGAACTTGCATGTCACTCAGTGTACACCAAAACACAGTACTTTTTAATGTAGACAGAGCAGCTGAGGAACATATACATGACTACTAGCCCTGAGAGATATTAACTGTAAACACAAAATACAAAGGGCGGCAGTGGGAAGGACTTTTCAGTTTAATAGCTCCAGTGCAGTCATTTCCCCCTCCTGCCAAGGCAGTGAACAAAATGGTATCTGCTATTCATGAATAGTAGATCAATTCTAGATCTTGCTTGCTAATTCTCACACAACCTCTCGCACGTGTGCATGGGTGCAAGATCGTATTTTGGAACCCAAAGAGAAATTTCAGTCCTTGTCCAGGGGTGCAAAAACCTACCAACCAAAGAATCAAAGTGTGGGGGGGCATACATCTGCCAACCCAGCTCTGAATGGTCCTGTGTATGCCCTGGGGGTGGAATAGATGCACAGGGACATTTGAGGTTGGGTTCACATGTACTCCCTTGTCACTGCCTTCCTCAGTGTGTTCTTTTTGACCACCTGAACGTGACTTCAGTCATGTGGATAATTGAGCTAGGAAACCAGTGAAGCAATATTCTGCCCTGTGATTCAGAAGGAGCAGATGAACTTAGCTTCAAATAGATTTGGTATTGGGGAGCTCTAGCTTTTTGTGTAAATAGGTCCTATACCATTCCGCTGCCTGGCAAGATGAAAACCACTGTTTTGTGCCTCGGTCTAGATAGCTGCCCAAAAGGCTAAAAAACCAGGCTCTGTGACCAATCCTTTTCCTTGTTTTTTCTCCCTGTCCCCTTTCTTGTGCTTATTCAAGCAGCATTTAAGAAACAGCAATATTCTTTGTTTCCATCTCAAATTTTCCTTAGTGCTTCTGGCGTTTAGAAAAAGCTGGGCTTTTCACTTAGAATGTATCTAAATTAAAGCGTTTCTGAAGGCATTAAAAGGGATTAGCTTTGTGTATTAGTCATTCCTCAGTCTATGCATGCTGGGAAAATGGAAGATATCCACAAGATTAGTAGTGACCTGCAATCATCTGATAGACTTCAAATGCCAGGGCATGGTTTGGTAAACTGGAACAAGGGGTGGACCAAAGGCTCTAGAGATCCGTTACTTCGTGTGCTTGTTCTATTTATATAGGAAATATATGATAACTGCTATGTTGCAGAATGTTCAGATCTTTGAAAAACAGCTGTTGTACTTTCTTTTCCTTTCCTTTCCATGGGGTGGAGGAAGAATGTAGAGTGGTTTTCTTTTTTTCTTTTTTTCCAGTTCTGCAAATATAAGCAAATGAGGCTTACAGTTTGAACTGCTGTAGTGAAGGCCATCCAAAATGACAATTTGCAAGGGAAACGAAATGCTTCTAATTTGCCACAGCATGCAGATGTCTTCATAAGATGCTGATGGAATGTGGGATCTCAAGAGTGTTGAAATGGGCGCTGAATAATAAGCGTCACCATCTAGGAATAAAGTAATCTTTTGAGATGTAAAGTTTTCTTGCATTGGAATCGCATATTACCTTACGTAGCAATAAAGAGAAAATTAAATGGTTCAACTCCTTTGTGGTTTGAAATTTTTCAAAGTAGAGCAGCTTTAACTGAATATTCCAGGATGATACAAGTGGCATAATTTGAAAAGTTAAAAATGAAAAATAAAAAAGCAATTGACACTAATAATAATAATAATAATATAATTTATTTATACCCCGCCCATCTGGCTGGGTTTTCCCAGCCGCTCTGGGCGGCTTCCAACAAAACACTAAAATACAATAACATATTAAACATTAAAAGCTCCTAATAATAATAATAATAATAATAATAATAATAATGTTATAAATCATTATTGAAGCATGAAATGGTAGCAAGTTAAAGAATATGTCATAAAATGGGCACAAAATATATTTCTCTGGAGATTTTGGAAAATCTTGGAAACAAAGATGATAAACTTTCTCTAAATCTGGGAGTGGGAACTGTTACAAGGTCATGATGAGATGGTAGATAATTCCACTTATAATAGTAACAATTATTTAAAAATAATGTGTTGTAAAAACAAACAGGAGTTTTATTTTGTGAGAAAACCCTATGGCAAAAAGGTTGTAAGATTGGAGAATGATTAATAAAATCATTGAAAGAACACCAGAATACATAATCCCCTTCGAGCCCCCCCTTTTAATCTCTTGCTCGTTTATGCAACAAATTAGGGACAGGAAACAAAACCCACCATGAAGGATTAATTAGACGTGGGACTCTTATTGAAATGTAATACACTATCAGGATAAAAGAAAAAAGGGACAAATTCAAGGAAGATTGGTTTTGCTTTATTGACTATTGTAAATGCAATGCAATATTCCCAGATATATAATATTGTTTTTAATCAATTATATTTTATAATTTAAAGAAGCTATACCATAAAACAAAGTTCATGTTGTTGAAATACTGCTTTGAAAACTGGTTATTTTGTTCATACTTGTAAAATTAATTCAGCTGGCATTCTAGCATTGAGAAGGCTCTTCTGGGTTCTGTGGATTTAAAATAGTAGTAACCAGGAACATTGCACTTTGGATCATTAACACTTTTTAAATGCCATGTGCTAAATTCTGCAGCTGCTAGTCATATGCCCTCAGAAGGGTAACCAAAGCAAGAAACTCCAGAAGGCTTGAATCCCATTCCGTAGTAGATGCTGCCTTTTATGTTCTAAAAGCAAAAGTCATAGGGTGAAGACACATTTCAACTCCCTAGTCTTCCTCAGCAGCATAAAGTTAGAGCTGTACAGTGGTACCTCGGGTTACAGACGTTTCTGGTTACAGACTCCGCTAACCCAGAAATAGTACCTCGGGTTAAGAACTTTGCTTCGGGATGAGAACAGAAATTGTGCTGTGGCGGCGCAGTGGCAGCAGGAGGCCCCATTAGCTAAAGTGGTGCTTCAAGTTAAGAACAGATTCAGGTTAAGAACGGACCTCCAGAACAAATTAAGTTCTTAACTCGAGGTACCGTTGTACAAGAAATGAGTACCGAGTGCAGCAGTTTTTCCATCTTGCATGCACAAATTCACCAGGCACTAGAAAACTCCAGAATTCCCTCTTTCCTCCTGGGGATGAATTTATGCCTAATCTCTCCACCCCTGCAACCCTACAAACTCATACTTTTGAGTACTTTCCCCAGAACTTTATGAGCTACATCTTTCTTGCTCTAATTGGACTCATTTCTAGTGTCTTTGAAGTTTATGCTGCTGAGGATGACTAGCAGATTGAAACTCGTCTGGCGGCTATGGGTTGTTGTTTTTCGCTTTTTATATGAAACCTCTGGTTATGAGAGTTGTATGCTCATAATTCTACCTCTATGTGTTTGCAAAGTGATGAATGTGCACTTCATTCTACATCAGTAGAGCTGTGAACTAAACCCAAAGGTATTTTGGTTTTGTGGATGTGCAACCATTCTGCTGTAATCCCTCTCTCTCTCTCTCTCTCTCTCTCTCTCTCTCTCTCTCTCTCTGAGAAACCTATCTTGTATAACTTTGTGTTCTAACTCTGGAGCACAGGTAATTATTATAATTTTTTTCACTAGTATTTATTGCATGGCTGTTGTTTTTTTAAAAAAATCATTTTGTAACTGCATCTGTCTCCACAGACAGTTCAGCAGAGGCTGTTGGTGGGTGGGTGGATATTCTGCTCTATCATTACCGTCCTCTATTTAGAGAAAGTGCCCACGTTTTCAACATTTTCCAAAAAAAAAAAAAAAGGCACAGGATTTTAACTGATTTTATATCTACTGCTTTTTGTATTTTTACAGCTGCTCTGATAATTGCTTTTGTTTTTGACGTTTTGAATCTGTTTTACATTTGTTTTGTAGTTCTCTTTTGTAGGCCGTCTTGAAAATCTAGAATTAGATTAATAATTTTTTAATTTATTTTTAAAAAGTGCCCACGGTTACTAGGCACTATACAACTATAAGGAACAAAGACACAGGACTTCACCCATGTGTCTTAAAATGACACATGATACCGGTGACCAGTATAGTGAATACAGTGGTACCTCGGATTAAGAATTTAATTTGTTCTGGAGGTCCGTTCTTAACCTGAAACTGTTCTTAACCTGAGGTACCACTTTAGCTAACAGGGCCTCCCACTGCCGCTGCTGCACGATTTCTGTTCTCATCCTGAAGCAAAGTTCTTAATCCGAGGTACTATTTCTGGGTAAGCGGAGTCTATAACTTGAAGTGTCTGTAACCTGAAGCGTCTGTAACCTGAGGTACCACTGTAGCTCTTGCTCTTGCAGCAGGCGAGTGTTCAGTTTGGGGGAGGCAGTTTTCAGTAGAATCCCTGTGAGATGCAACCTTTGCATCAACAGCAGGGCTCACTTCTCACAAGGTGAGAAGACATAGCGATGCCTCGCTTGCAGGCTTCCTCATCCCTCTCCTAAGAATGAAGTGACTTTCTCTATTGAACTGTGCAACTGAGTGATAGTGCTGCAACACCTTGGCAGGCAGAAAGACAAGGACCTGGGCGAGCTGTGAGATCCAGAATTGTTACCTGGGGGGAAAAAATCATCATAGTCTGTTTCCTCCCCTTTGACTGATGTTCACAGTTAAACAACTGCCTGTATTTTGACAGGCTAATGTTAGTGTATTTGTTCTTCTTCCTTGTAATCTCTTCCCTCTCTGGGTGCATGTAAGGGAGAAGCCCTGCCATTAGACATTTGGAATCTATTTTAGAGCAGCACAAGAGCACTTTTAAACACAGGGTGCCAGCTCTGCATTTGACTTCAATCACTGTGCTAGAGGCTGCCATCTGGCAGAGTTGGCATTCCCATCCCTCCAGACTGCGCCACATGAAGTGTATTGCTCTGTGTTTACCTTGTGGCAGCTTTCCCCGAAAGTCAGAGGTGGCCATGAGAAGTTCCCAGAGGCCTTAAGCATCACTTTCAAAGGTGACAAACATCCACACCCTGTTTAACACTACACAGCCCTTCCTTCAAAATATTCAAAGGGTAAGCCCCCTGGAGTCATGCAACCCTGGTTTGAGGACATCCTTACAGTATACCGGAAAGACTCATAGCCGAGTAAGATTGTCTTCCATGAACACGGTCTTAACAGTGAGTCTGTAAGTGACTGTGGAAGCCAATTCCGGATCCACAGGTCCTCCCGCAGTGGGGATATAGGTTTGACCAGAGGATGAATGACTACTGGGAGGAGAGCAGAGATAAGAAATGGCATGGTACACCTGCAGCAGCACAATCGGATGGCTTCATCTGCCTCAGCTGCAACAAAACATGTCTCTCCCAAATCTGTCTCTACAGCCACAGCAGGTGCTGTAACTCTCCAACAGTTTGACTTCACCCCCAAAGGTGTCTTCTTCCATTGTCTCCCGAGATAGAGGGATGCCAACCACAACCAGACCTCCTCTTCATCATGTTTTAATTGAATTTAGCTAACCCTGTCTCACAGGTCTGGCTTGTCCTATTCTGTCCCAGTACCATTGCAATAGGATTTGATTGACCAACCCTATCTGCATCTTTCCCTATCATGAACCTCCTGGGGCCTTAAGGAAGATGAGGCTCCCAAGGCTGGCTGACAGGCTTCCAACCTGCTTATGTGACAAAGCAGGAGTGGGCAGTTGGCAGCCCTTGGCCCAATCTCTGGGAGAAACAAGGAGGGGAAATACTGAGGAAAGGGAGGCAGGAGAAAGAGAAAAGGGCTGGCAGAGGGGGACGGGAAGTCACCCTGCACATTGTCAGCCTGTGTCCCCTGACAAAATCACCCCAGAGGGCATGGTGCTATTGAGAGAGAACCCAAGAAGCTATCTGGTACAGAGTTACACCATTGCTTTATTTACCTCAGTATTGTCTTCACTGACTAGCAGCCATTCAGACGGGACATTTCTAGCCCTACTGGAGATAGCATGGACTGAACCCAGAGGCTTTCTGCATGCAAGACATGTGCTGGGCACCCACTGAGCTACTTCCCTAAGATAGGTTCCCCACCCTAGCAGTGGAGAGTGGATTGTTGTAGTTGCTGCTTTCATCCTATTAGGTTTCCACCCCATGATTCCGTGTGTCACTGCTGTTGTTTTTTTAACCACTATTCTGTTTCCTTTCATGAGTGAATCTATAGCACTACTTCAGTGACAAGTAGGGTAATTCCCAGTTCTTAAGTCTTGGCTTAAGTCTTCATGAGAAGAGAAGACTCACTGGAAAAGACCCTGATGTTGGGAAAGATGGAGGGCACAAGGAGAAGGGGACGACAGAGGACGAGATGGTTAGACAGTGTTCTCGAAGCTACAAACATGAATCTGACCAAACTGCGGGTGGCAGTGGAAGACAGGAGTGCTTGGCGTGCTCTGGTCCATGGGGTCACGAAGAGTCGGTCACGATTGAACGACTAAACAACAACAACAAGTCTTGGCTACTGGTTAGGGGAATGCTCCTGAAGACATACTACTACTGTAACCTTTAAATAAGTGGTTCTTATACCTGAATTTAAACCCATGCTTGTTTAAAGAAAACTTGAAAAGTTTATCAGTAGTGCTTTGAAGCAGTACTCCTTTTTTGCAATGGGAGTTGCTGAAATGCTTCGTCTTGTTGAAAATGACCTTTTCTCTACCTTTATATTGCAGCTGCAAGGAGTAAAGTAAACCCTATCGATTTCTGCAATGCATTAGAATAAAGCACAAGAGAGAGTGTTACAATATGGCAGGCATATTAGCAAGTCTCTGTATGCGCATACAGCTCTCGTGCTATTTTTTTATTTATCAGGAGCATTCATAAACCGCTTAACACTTCAAAAACCTCTAAGCATGCTTATCACTATGCAATCACTACATATAAGGTGTGCCATTGCTGGGCAATACAGGATTGCCCCATAGCTACCTTTTAACTGGGCTGCATTTTTTTCTCCTTCCAAGGTTTTAGTACTGTCTTAACCCTGACTAAATTTATCCATGTTACCTGTAAATTAGTGGCTGCAAGTGCCAGTTGTTAGCCAAGAATAATGTCATGTTGGCCTAAAGAGCAAGAAGCAGCCACCGTTTTGTGGACAGAGAAAACAACGAGTGGCGAGAACGAGGGTGTGTACACTTGATGTGGGGATTAATGGATCAGGAACAGAAACCCAAGCACCCTGACCTCCCGTTCTTTGCTTATATTATAAAGCTGTTTGCTTGGTGAGTAAACAAGGGGTACAGCTTTCTGGATTTTTGATTAAAGGACTGTAAGCCTTAAGGTTCTATGCAAATTTATCCCCGTCTGTGTTTGTTTGGCTGGTGGTTCCATGTCACTTGGCTGACTTGAACTTGGGAGCATCTGTCACTCATTTGGTAGAGCATGTGCTTTGCTTGTGGAGGGTCTCAAGTTCAATCCCTGGAAATTCCAGCTAAGAGGATTTCGAAAAGTAGAGCTGGGAAGGAACTTCGCTTGAGACCCTGGAAAACTGCTGCCAATTGGAGGCAGTGTGGACAGTGTCGGGCGACTTAGACAAATGGTGTGCTTCAATAGGACAGCTTCTTAACCTTACAGTGTTTTTAACAGCCCCAATTTCAGTGTAGAAGAAGAAGAGTTTGGATTTGATATCCCGCTTTACCACTACCCTAAGGAGTCTCAAAGGGGCTAACATTCTCCTTTCCCGTCCTCCCCAACAACAAACACTCTGTGAGGCGAGTGAGGCTGAGAGACTTCAGAGAAGTGTGACTGAGCCAAGGTCACCCAGCAGCTGCATGTGGAGGAGCGGGGAAGCGAACCCGGTTCACCAGATTACGAGTCTACCGCTCTTAACCACTACACCACACTGGCTTGTAGAGCTGAAAACATTTTGGGTAGCCATACTCAGTGTGTCCCGTGCAGTATGATGGTGGTAACTGTAAGCTGAATTGCAAGGCCTGAGTTGCAGCTTTGATTGACAAAAGGGAAGGTACTTCTTCATACAGCACATTGTTGAACTGTGGAATTTTCTGGGAATGGAATATAGTGATGGTCACCAACTTGCATGACTTTAAAAGGGGTTTAGACAAATTCATGAAGGATAAGGGTAGTCATGCTTGCTGTGTAATACCTCCAATCCCTGAATACCTGCTGGGATCCCTTGCAGGGAAAGTGCTGTTAAGCATGTGTCCTGCTTGTGGGTTTTCCATGGGAATTTGGTTGGCTGCTCTGAGAACAGGATGCTGGGAAGGATGGGCCTTTCTTCTGGTCCAGCAAGGCACTTCTTACAACCTTAACCTGCACTGAGTGATTGCAGTCAGCATTGTGCAGGTAACAGTTTAAAGTTTTGAAGTAACTAATGAGTGTGTGAGAGAAATGGGCATGCATTCCTTTTGCAATTTATACAGGGGTGTTTTTTGGTGGGGGGAAGGGAAATTGTACCTTTCAGATTATCCCAGTCTCCTCCTGTGGTGCAGGCAGTAAGCAGTAATGACAATGTTTGAAATGTGGTTTCCTGAAGTAGAAGAGGAGAGCCTTTTTATGTAGGTTTTAAAATGACATTTCTTTTGTGTGTCTGCCACGCATTTGCCGCTATATATTTAAAGGGAAGTATTGCTATAGTAACTAAAAACTAAGTGCTGGAAACGCTCTGATGATCTACTGCTAAAATATTCTGCAACTAGTTTGCTGTCATCTTTCCTTCCGAACCGTGCTCTGGATTTTGAATTGGAAGAATTGCCTATAAATGTCAAAGATTAGCCTTAGGGGATGAATCCTCAAGGGTGCAATCCTGTGCATTCATACTTGAGAGTAAGTCCCATTGAATTCAGTGGGGCTTGCTTCCAAGTAAACATGCAGAGTCTTGCACTGTAAAGCTCCTCTAATTGCAATCCCAGTTCCCATTCCATGTTAGCATATGTTCAAGATTGTAATGAGCTGTGTCACTGGATCTTCAATCACCGAAGTTGTCTAACTGTTGAATAGACATCACCATAGTGACGTGTGTGATTAGTAAATTATCCTATCTGATCTTCCAGATGCTTAGTACTATTCCAGTTTTTAGAAAGATGATACACAAATGCAGTGCATGGATTTTTGTTTTTGTTTTTAAAGGTCATAGTAGTTTTACCATTGAGTGGACCAATTTCAAATTTGTAACTAGGGTTACATTCAGAAGCTCAGTTTTTAAAAATGGTATGCATGATATGGAAAGCAGGTTGTTTGCAGGTAGAGTGAGTGTGTATTCTGTAGTTTTGTAGTCCTGGGTTCAGGTAGCAATTAGACACAGTGGCGTTTGTTGTCTTATTTGGTCAGAGTGGGGAAGTGAACACTCTCCTCTATTCTCCTCCTTCCTGCTATGCCAGAGGAAATGCTAATGAGAATAAGGCTTCGCTGTGTTTGAAATGCTGGGATGACATTTGCTTAGTAGCGCAGTCATGGGACCATTCGGTCACGATCCGTAACTGGTTGTTCCATAAGCAGCCCAAGTGATGGCTAGCTCCTGTTGCTTAAAGCAAAATCTGTATCCATCAAATAGATTCTCAGTTTGGTTTGCACAAGTATTTGTTTTCCATCTCAGCTTCTATTTCCTTCTAATTTCATCCTTTGTATCCTGTTGTTGTTATCCCTCCCCCAGCCTCCTGTGAGAGCGTTGGCGAAATTGTCAACTGCAAATGCCTGGAAACCATTACAATTAGAAGAACACTCTGTGTTCTGTTTGAATCAGTGGAGTGTGTAATATATAGACTGTTCCCTCCCCCCTCCAGGTTTTTAACTCTACAATTAATACTTCAAGAAATGAAGATTCTCCAGACTGTATCCCTAATTACTTTAGCAGCTGGTTTAGAGGAATTCCCTTAATGATTGTCCCCCCCCCCAATGTTTTTGTATGTTTACGTTTTACCTGTAAGGTACTTTGGGGGGGGGGATGGGATATAAATAAATAAAAAAAATTGTTCTAATGTGGCAATTGAACATTGACTCTTTCTTTAAAATGTGTATTTCAGTTTCGAGCAGAGCTTCTCTTCGTAAATATGCATGAAATATGAAAGCTTGTAATGGAAGGGAAATAGGTAAAGTTCAACGAGTTTGTGGTACAGCATTTCAGTTTTGTAAACAACTTCCAAGCCTTGTCAGTGCCATCTATATAGCATAGATGAGAGGTACTGACTCTGCCCAAAATTGCCTTCAAGCACTAGCCAAGAGGTTTAGCCTGCTCTGGTAACTTGGGGGGGGGGGGTAGCTGTATGGCATATGTTGGTAGGTTGCAGGCTGCACATGGAAAGAAGAATTGATGCAGGGAAAGAGCAGTTTTAGAATAAGAAGCCTGTTGCATCATCTCATATGCTTCTTTCTTTCTTTCTTTCTTTCTTTCTTTCTTTCTTTCTTTGACCTCTTGCACTTTTCGTTTAGTGCTCCAGATGTTTGGAGTGCTTATATGCAGAGACTGGTAAGGAATCCAGCTAGAATTCAGCTTAGCTGTGTAAACTGTACAGTCAGAGCTTGGAAACGATAGAAGGCGTAAACATGCATTTAGACAGAGACTTCATAGAAAGCTGTGCTGTCAGTCACGCCAAGACCTGTGGTCCCTGGAGATGACTCTTGACATTGGTTTACATCTTGGCCTGTTTGATTCTTTGCTCTGTGGTGTATTTGTATATTTATGAGGGTTGCATAGCAGTATTCTTAATTACTGTCTTTGGCTAGGGAGAATGCACTTCTTAATTAGAACCTAGAGATCAGAATGCTGCTGTTATATTGGGAGGTGAAGGGGAAATGGAAGAGTAAAAGTTGGCTATTAAATTGAGATGTGATGATGACCTGTTAATAAATCCAGGTGGTTGGTGCTCTAAGCACGCTGTGCACTTCTAAGCAGCTTCTATGGGAACAAGCTGTCTCTTGTCGTCAGAGCAGCCTGGGCTATAATTGGCTGTTTTGGTTTGGGCCAGTTAGCCTTACAGGGGGGAGGTGGATGGAATAGCAGAAAGGCCTTTCAGTAGGTCTTTGTGGAGGAATAGAATGGAGAGAGAAGTATAAAATGGAGTATTGCTGGAGTCTATTTGGGGTAAGTTGCCACATGGGAGTGCACTAAACTGGTGCCTTCCAAATGTTTGCGACTACAAGCCTCATCGCCCCCAGCATGCACAGCAGCCTCCCCTAACCTGATGTCAATTGTTCTGCTGGCTGAAGCTGGTTGTCATTCAAAACATCTGGAGGGCACCAGGTTGGGAAGGGTTACAGTGAGGAAAATGCAAGAGGCTCTCTTCTTTTAACACAGGGCACAAAGGTTTTTAGAGACCTGTGCTCAGTGCTATTATTGAGAAGCTCCACTGTGCTAGGTTGGATGGTAGCGTTGTTTACTACCAGTGTTTCTTTTTATTTATTTATAGAAAAACACCCATAAAAACATGTGGTTCACCTTAAAGCTAAAAAAGTTTAGTTGATCTTTGCTTGATGAACTGATCCTTTGAAGGAAAATCTTCTTTTAAGTGTACAGTGGTGCCTCGCAAGACGAAAAGAATCCGTTCCGTGAGTCTCTTCGTCTACCGGTTTTTTCGTCTTGCGAAGCAAGCCCATTAGCGGATTAGCGCTATTAGCGGTTTAGCGGCTATTAAAGGCTTAAGGGATTAGCGGATTAGCTGCTAAAAGGCTATTAGCAGCTTAGTGCCTTAAAAAAAGGGGGTGGGGAGCGGAAAAAAACCCCCAGGAATCGCAAGACATTTTCGTCTTGGGAAGCAAGCCCATAGAGAAATTCGTCCTGCGAAGCACCTCCAAAACGGAAAACCCTTTCGTCTAGCGGGTTTTCCGTCTTGCGAGGCATTCGTCTTGTGGGGCACCACTGTACATGTTTGATTTGGTTTTGATTTCTGAAACTTCATTCATTATTTCTGCATTCATTAGGTTGTAAACAAACAGGCACTGAAACAGCAAAAATAAGGTGGGAGAGAAGGATTTCTTCTCCCTTTTCTTGCACCCAATACAAATACCTGGTTGATTTAAGAATTTATATAGCTGCCCCATGGCAGAAGTACTCCAGGAAACCAGTGTGGTGTAGTGGTGTCGGACCTAGGACCTGGGAGACTAGGGTTCAAATCCCCACTCAGTCATGAAGCTCAGTGGGTGACCGTGGGCCAGTCATAGCTTTTTAACCTACCTCACGGGGTTATTGTAGGAATTAACTGCGGAAGGGGTGAACCATGTATTCCCTGGAGGAAAAGTTGGGTTAGAAATGCAGTAAACAAGCACTTCTGCTGGAGGGAACAGCCAGATGGAGATGTCGTTCACCAGCCTGGCACCCAGAGTTCTCCACACGGTTGTAACTGGACCTGTGCCAGTCGCAAAACGCGCCTGGCTAATTTCGAACACTGTTGTGCACAGTGTGAGATTGGGGTGGGTGAGTGGGTGGGGATAGCTGCTTCATTTAATGGCCAATAAGGGACACGGGTGGCGCTGTGGGTAAAAGCCTCAGCGCCTAGGGCTTGCCGATCGAAAGGTCGGCAGTTCAAATCCCCGCGGCGGGGTGCGCTCCCGTTGTTCGGTCCCAGCGCCTGCCAACCTAGCAGTTCGAAAGCACTCCCGGGTGCAAGTAGATAAATAGGGACCGCTTACTAGCGGGAAGGTAAATGGCATTTCCGTGTGCGGCTCTGGCTCGCCAGAGCAGCGATGTCACGCTGGCCACGTGACCCGGAAGTGTCTCCGGACAGCGCTGGCCCCCGGCCTCTTGAGTGAGATGGGCGCACAACCCTAGAGTCTTGTCAAGACTGGCCCGTACGGGCAGGGGTACCTTTACCTTTACTAAGTGGTGTGCAAATCCAGCTTCTGAAACAGAAAGCAAAAATTATCCTGAGCCCTGTCGTGCACCCAAAGTGTTCATGTGCACTGCAGTTAAGGTGAATACATGCGCACCATGGAATTTCAACACATACAAAAACAATTTGGGACCTAGTTGCCTGAAGGAGGAGTGCCTTTGCCCATGCAAACCTGTCTGCTTAATGAGTTTTCAGGATGAGGCCTTCTTGGTTTTGTTGCAGCCTGAAGAAGTCTGGCGACAACTGGGGGAGAGCCACCTTTTCCCTTTTGGTGTCTAGCTTGTGGAATTGTCTCCTTCCTAAAATGTTGTTGTTGATGATGATAATGATAATAATAAAAAATTAGGCACCAATTTTGCAGAGTTTTCACTGCCTCCTGAATGCAGACTTGTTCACCTAGGCCTTTCCTGATCAATGATACCAATTTTCAGTTTGTAAAGAAGAAATGATTTACAGGTTTGAGGAAAGCGCCTGTCTTTGGCACGTTGCTAAGGCAGCCTCATTAGAAAACCTGTCTTCCTTGATTTCGATGCCAGATTCACTTTAAATCACATAGTGAATCCATGTACTATGAACTAAATTGACTGAGAAACTGAAGAACTCTGTAGGAGCTTTAAAAGAGCACATGCATGACTATAAATTGTATACAGTATATTGATAGATCCTGATATTTAATATCAAAATTCCTTATCTTTTGAGCAGAAGTCTCTGCGACAAAAATACATACTTCAGTAAAGTGTCTTGTGCTCTGTTGAATTCTTGTGACTAATTAAAATGGTGTGTGTGTGTTTAGAAAGCATATGGTCTGTTTCAATACGAATTGGTGGCATCTCATCTCTGGGGGATCAATTAAAACCCCATTTGTGACAGGCCTGATTTTATTTCTGCTTTACTAGAAAGACCCTGGGCACTCTACATTGCTGGTGCCATCTGTCCCTATAATAAAGACTTTCTACAAGATCTACCTGCTGTCCATACGCCCACTTCAAAATGCATGTCAACACACACACACACACACACACACACACACACACAGTGTTGTTTGTTATTTCTGTAGGAAGGGGCTAAGTGGTGCTGCCAGCCAAACCAGGTACAGTTACTCACAATCTGGTATCAATTCTTTAGAACCACACAAAGCAATAACTTGATTACTTTATCTGATGAAGGGCCTGATATGTGTAGCTTTTTATCCTAAGCATTTAGTTATGATGAATAGCAATAATAATAATAATAATAATAATAATAATAATAATAATAATAATAAAAAATAATGAAAATCCCAGCAGCATTTTATTTACTCTATATGAACAAGGGTGGATAACCTGTTTTGGGCCCAGGGCCACATTGACTCATCTTGGCCAACCCTCCTGGGGAAGTGGGGAGTGGGATGTCAAAGCAGGGGTGTCAGTTCTTTTGGAAAACACAGCAATCATGATCAGTATTTGTGTGTGTTTGTCTGTGTCAGTAGGGCAGACATTGTGCAAGCAAACTAGGAACAGAGTGGTGTGACTGTTAAGACACAACCATTTAATTTAGTCATTCATTTCATTTATACCCCATATTTCCTCCAAGGAGTTCAAGGAGGTGCGCATGATTATCCCTTTCTCAATACTATTCTCACCATATTTTTAATAGTTAAAAATCAATTTGTGCTTCAACAATGTACTCCTTCTGTCACTATGTTCTCCAAAATTATTTTCATTGCCTTCCACCTTGATAAATTTATGCTCCCTCCTTTTCCTATTTCCCCTAATTAATCAGCCCGTCAATTTATGCTCCATTAAATAGATCAATTTCCCCACAACATTACCTTTATTTTCTTCTACCATCAAAAACTCCCCCTACTTTCCTCCACATTCATTCAATCTTACATGCATTGCATTGCATTGCTGGCTGCCTTTTTACTTAACAGCCTTGAGGACGATCAAATAGCACTTTTGATTATTAAGCTGACTTACTCACTGGTAACCCCACCACCTTTGAAAGTGTGGAGCTGCTTGCTGCAATGCTTCAGCTTGTCCAGGTGCTGCCTGCATGATATTTGCAGCAGCTCCCTGGACAAATTGTGCAGGCTTATCTTTCTCAGGAAAAGCATGACAGCCAACTGCTGAGCAGTGGTAGCCGAAACTACTGAAGAAGTGAGTTATTCATGAGGGCTGTAGAAGCACTCTGAACACTGAATTAAGCAACACTTAAAAGCAACTCAAATTGCTTTGGGCAGGGGAATGCTGGACAGAATGCACTGTGAATTATCTGAAAATAACAGCAGGGCACTCACAACAGCAGTGGGAATTATGGGAGAAGGTAAAGAAAAGGGGTCAGAAATCAGGGAAGTCCTCCCCAAAGCTGCTGCCACCACCTTTCACATATCAAGGAGGGCCACATAAAGCCTTCAGCTGGTTGTATAAGGTCTACCCGTTAGCCATCACTGCTGCAGAAGATACCATTGGAAAAGGACACCTAGAAGGGCGTTCGCTTAGTTTTAGGAAAACTGTTTCCATGGATTCAGAATTGCTTCTTCAGAATAAGGGTGTTATGTTTGAAGGTGTATTTAGTGCCCATTTCTTCTTACAGCCGTTTTTGAAATTGTGTGTCCATTGTGGCCAGTGCAGCATTGTGTGCATAAGTTGCTTTTGTATGCTAGAGATCAAGTGTAGAAGAACTTGCATTTGGGAAGCGCGGCATGAGTTTGCTGAGGAGAAGGGAGCTAAGCAGCAATATAATTGCTGCAGCACAGTTTTTCCGCTGAGTGCTGATCACCTGTATCTTATGTGGTGAACTGCAAGAACTTCAGGATGAATTGTGCAAATTGTAGTCAGTGGCTCAGCAATCAGTCTGTGGAGAGCAGCAGCAAAGTACACACCGTTGCTGATAAATGCTGTGTGGTCCCAGCGGGATTCCAGTTAGAAGACTTCCCTGTATTTGTCATTGCTGGTGGCAAACTTCAAATGTCGAGAGAGTTTAATTTGTATGTTGTTTAGGAAGCGACTTTGCTGTTGACTAGATAATTACAATATCAACATAATTATATAGCCAATTTTGTACATAACAAATGAAATATTGTTCAGGCAAGCACCGTCTGGTAATTGAATCAGCACTTAGAAGAGCTCTTCCTTTGTGCAGCAAACAGGCATGTGACCACATCTCCTCTATTAAAAGGAGTAGCCTTGCAGCTCATAATTTTATCAGGACTCCACATAACAGAGGGGAGACATGTTCAGAATCCACCAATCAGGTGATAAATACCCAAGAATGTAATAATGTACCCATCCCTATGTCAGAAATGCTTTGAGGCATATATCATTAACTACACGAGAAGCATAGCTGGTGATTAAAGTTTATATTATGATAAATAAATTTGGGGGATGGGGCTGCTAGATTTCACTGTAAAACATATTAAAATCAATGTGGCCATAGCAGGCAGGATAAATTGATATCTTGCTTTCTGTAGCTACCTCTACAGTTTCTCTGTGCTTAGTACCTAAGACACAACTGATGCTAATTAGATGGTTAGTAGCAGTTGTCCTCTTGTCAGGTAATAGATTGGCAAAGCTAAATTTCCTCCTCTCCTTCAATTGGTTCATTTAGAAGCCTTGACCTCTTGGCCTTTTAATTATTGCTCTGGGTGTCTCAAAAATGCGCACACCCTAGGTTATTAATGTGAATCTGGGTGTCTTGCCCACACCAGACGCTAATGCAAATAAAAAAGAGGCATTCAACTGTTTCAGTAAATGATTATCTTGCTTCTCAAGTCTGGATGCAATCTTCTCTGTAAACCAGTTTTGTCAGCTTCTTTTCTTATGGTTCTGTGTGCACTAGTAGATCTGTCATTAAAGGATCCAATTTTTTGTCTGTGTGTTTTGCATGTGTGTCTCCAGATCAAGCACCTGTGATCATCAGACTTAGCTTAAAAATGCATCATTATCCAGTCATTGTGATAGGTCAGCACAATATGGCAGTCTGAATGCCTGTTGGATTTCTGTGATTCTCTGCTGATAGGAGCAATTGCATTTATTATCATTGGCAAAATCATAGTGAAGAAGTATACTGGGTGCAAGAGTATGAAGAAGGGTTCTTAATGCAGAGCAGAAAACGGTGCCTGGCGGTTGCAGAAAACTGAACAGTAATAATGCTATGTGCTTTTCAAAAGAAGCTGTAAATACAGTACAGTGTAAAACTGATTTTTATAGTTTATTTTCAAATAGCTTTTCCTGTGTTAATTTCAATTGTAATGATTTGGTGAATGATTCTGAAAAATGGGAAGGCGACATAACATTTACATGAGCAAATTATGTGGGAGTTAAGAATATTACTTCTCTAGAAAGAAGCTTCCATGCTTCTTGTTCCTTCTTCACTCCAGTTTCTTTCCTGAGTATGAATCAGACATTCAGATGCTGAGACTGTGTGGTTGTCTAACACAGTGATATGACAACAGTGTTCAGGTGGGAAATTACTTGCTTGAAAGTGCCCCCCCCCCCCCGATTTTATACCACAACAAAATGTGTATGGCTTTTTCATACAGAGGCGTTTTCAATCAAATGTGAGAAAACCGTACCATTTAAGGATCCAAAATTTGGATTTGCCCTCAGTTTGAATGGTAAGGTAAAGGTAAAGGTACCCCTGCCCGTACGGGCCAGTCTTGACAGACTCTAGGGTTGTGTGCCCATCTCACTCAAGAGGCCGGGGGCCAGTGCTGTCCGGAGACACTTCCGGGTCACGTGGCCAGCGTGACATCGCTGCTCTGACGAGCCAGAGCCGCACACGGAAACGCCGTTTACCTTCCCGCTAGTAAGCGGTCCCTATTTATCTACTTGCACCCAGGGGTGCTTTCGAACTGCTAGGTTGGCAGGCGCTGGGACCGAACAGCGGGAGCGCACCCTGCCGCCGGGATTCGAACCGCCGACCTTTCGATCGGCAAGCCCTAAGCACTGAGGCTTTAACCCACAGCGCCACCCGCGTCCCTAGTTTGAATGGTAGAGGAAGGCAAATAAGCCTCAAGGTTAATGCTCGATGTGAACATAACTTTAGGGAAGTAATTTTTAAAAACACTTTTTACCTTTGTCATATATCATTTTTATTAGTAACAGCATCAGTGGCCCAGCCCCCTTTAGATAACTTTGTTGCCATAGGGAGATAATGGTAATGGATGTAAAGGGAAGCTTAACTCCTATGTGTTTAGGGCTGGAATTCTGTGCACTCCTTCTTGAGATGAACAGCCTTGATAAACTCAATAGGATTTACTTCAGAGTAAATATGCATAGAATTGGGATTGTAAACACGAGCTGACTTTGAGCATATAGCTCCTTAATTGAAACTATAAATAACACATCTTGTCTGGGGGAGGCACTTCAGTCTGTGGGCCTGTGTTCCTCAGGCCATGGATTTCCTTGGTGAGTGATAAGATGCATTATAAATCTGAACACAAGATAAATTTAAATCTGCAATGGTTGGGATTTGGTGTCGTTTAGTTACAAATGCACAAACATTTCAGCTTGCCAGGTGGAATGATCCCCTCCCTGTGCTGTCCCAGGGTTCTCCTGACCTCCCCAGAGCCAATGTGGGGAAACGGGGGGGGGGGGAATTGTACAAGAACCCTGATAGGGTTCATTAGGTATGATTCCTACCAATGTGCTATTGAATGACTCTGTTCCATATCTACATGTGTACGTGATTTCTAATGTTCATTCATCAGCCAGTCATCTCTTACAGACAGTTAGAAAAGAATAACATCAATTTGTTCTCATGGTTGAACAGCTTCTCTGTGCTTCATCACAGATTAGTACTAGTGAACAAACTAATGGAGTGGGAAGGAAAATCAAGAAGGAAAGCATTCTCCAATAATACCATTTCCTGTGTTTGGGGTTGTAGGCCTTGTCTTGCAGACATTTCAGTAAAGCTTTCCTGCAACTATTTTCTGTCCTCTTCTGGTTTGGGGCAGGCATCTTTTGGTGGTACAGTAAATATTTTAATGAAGCGTGGACTTTAAAAGCCTTTTGTCCTATGTGTTTCAAAACCAGTTGAGTATGGTGAAGAGTTAGCTTTTCCACTGGACTCATATTGCAACTGCCTTACCCCTGGTTCTGCTATTCTTGTTTCTGGCACTTGTTTCCTTGGGGGAAAGCACAACTGCTCTTAACAGCTTCCTCAAAAGATCAGACCAACGAGTTCCAGAATGAAATGGTTGTCTGAAATGGGGAATAGGAGAACGGTGACCTTATGGGTCACTTTGACTTGCGCTCAGCTGGTTTTTATTAGGGGGTTGTTTTCCTATGTTGTACAAAACCTACTGATTTGTGGGCAACCTCAGGTTTCTGTCATTCTCTCTGTTCAGAAATGGCAAGTTCACTGTTCATTTGTGTTGGCTGTATCTTCTTGTTCTTTCATTTTGATTATCTTCCTGCTTGGCCACCCATGAAGGAGCATGTGACACTTAGCACCTGGAAACGGACCAGGCCGTCTTAGCTGACCAGGCTCCAGGGCTTCTATTTGTGCTCTGCTTGGATGGAACCGGACGGTCATTTGTGGAATGCTGTTGCTTGCAAATTCCTGTGATTGAATAAGTTTCATGCATGGTCATTCCCCTCACTGGAAGAACTGCTAGCTTGGTGAGAAGATACAGTTTGCCCGAAGGCTGATTTATAATAATCAAGGGTGGAAAGCAACATCCTTGGGGAAGCAACTTCTATAACATACCTGTTTTCTAGCAAATGCTAGCAAATTAATGTCACAGCCACCTTTGTAGTTCTGAAGCTTCACATCCTTAATCTGGCAAATGTCATAATAAGAAACAAAACATGACAGATTGAGTCCAAATGAAACAACTTTGATCTTTTCGCTGGAAATGTTAGGAAGTTTGCTCGCTTTTCTTTTCCTGCAACAGGCATTGCATAGAGTGGCCTTCCCTAAGATGGAGGCCTCCAGCTCCTTTGCGCTTCAACTCCCATCAGTCCCAGCCAGCACAGCTGGTGATTGTAGTGCAAAAACATATGGAGGGCACCAGGTTGGCTAGTGTCAGCCAAGGCCTGCAAGTTAATAGTGGTCAGCTTCCTTTGGGAACAGTGGGCAGCCAAGTCCACTGGGATTCCTCTCTTCTCCTCCTGTCGTGTGTCCTCTGCACCATCTGCCCTGGAATGTTGGGGGAAATCCTTAGTACACTTTGGAGAATGCAGGAAGAGGAGAAGGGGAGAAGTTCCTCTGCACAAGGAGGAATTCTTCTGCTGATGGGAATGATCTGCTTTAAAGCTATATTGAATGCAACCCAGTGTCTCCCTCCCACAAGCACAGTATATATATTACCATTTTGTTTTTGTGTTAGACACTATTCTCTCCTGTTTCGCTTTAAGCTGTTAAATTTTTTGTTTTACAAAAAACAAAATTTTGTTTTGTTTTAATTGTTCTTAATACGTTTTTTTAAAATGTTGTGTTTATTATTTTTTCATTTATGAGCCGCTTTGGGCACAATTTTGTGGTAAAGTGGCATACAAATAAGCTGGCAGCAACTTTTCCACCCACAAAATGGCGTGCAGAGTGGCTTGCAGTATATAAAATGAAGGGCAAGAATAACAGTTTTTAAAAAACAACACATGTTGGAAGCAGCCCCACTCCTTGTACCAGTCCGTTTGACAGCAGGATGCCTGTGGGAGCATCTGGTGACCTTTGGCCTTGGTAGGGGTGAGGAGATTGCCGCTGGGGTGTCTAACCAAGATTAGAGACAATTGCTGTTCTTGAAAGGACTGGAGCAGCTGTGGTTCTGTGCTGGCCCCACTAGCAAGCCAGCTGGCTTGATCTTCAGAGCTGACACAGTGTGGTGGATAGTGTCTGCAGCATGTCCTCTGCTCATTATTTTGTATTGTGACAGGCACCAGTTCTACCCATAGATGCTGCCTGGGGAAGAGAGCACGGGTTCTCGCAAGCCAGCTCTTCATTTATTAAATGTAGTGTTGTTGTTTTAGTGCTTGCTGCCTGAGAGATCGCTCTTGGTGCCCTCCGCCCCCATCCACCCTGACCAGGAGAGAGTGACCGCAGGAAATCCTCTGATGTTTAATCCTATGCATAAGTATCACGACACTCACTTACTTGCAACAACAGGTGAAAGCATGGGAAGCTCTTGTTTTCTAAGGTAAAGGCATGCTATGAATGACAGTTTCCTGCATTTGGTATTGGTTTGTTTCCTAGGCTTGCCAAAATCTTTCCACTTCTGTTCAGCTAGGTCATCCATTCCACTGGACAGGTCTAGGCAAAAATGAGCATAAATTATTTGGGGAGCTGTCATCACAGGCCTTGCTGTCCCAAGGAGGAACAACTCCTCTCCTTAGTGAATAACCTTCCTGAGTTTAAACAGCACCGTATTTTTCGCTCTATAAGATGCACCAGACCACAAGACGCACCTAGTTTTTGGAGGAGGAAAACAAGAAAAAAAATATTCTGAATCTAAGAAGCCAGAACAGCAGGAGGGATCGCTGCACAGTGAAAGCAGCAATCCCTCTTGCTGTTCTGGCTTCTGGGATAGCTGCGCAGCCTGCATTCGCTCCATAAGACGCACACAGATTTCCCCTTACTTTTTAGGAGGGAAAAAGTGAGTCTTATGGAGCAAAAAATACGGTATTTCCCCCTCTCCAGATCATTGCAGAGTTGGCTCTTGAAGACCTTGTCAGCCTCTGGCATGCTCAGATGCTTCTTACAGCTTGGGTGGCCAGGAAGACCCAAGCCAAGAATAAGAACATATGAGTTCCTCTTTTCAAAAAGTCAAAAGATGGCCCCTTTTCATTGGTAGGCATAAATCACATGGCTGAGGGGAATGAATGACCTCACATCCTCTCTTCCACAAGAATCCCTTGGTGTTGGGATGATGCGTAAATTGGATCATGTTGGGGAAAGCCATGCATATTTCAAATTCAGTGAGGTTACTGATGTTCACAGTAGCCCAGGGAGGAACTAGTTTAACATGCATGCCTTCCCCAAAGGAGTGTGTCAGATAATACTGCCCTGGCAGAGAACCTTCAGTTACCAGGCTGTTGGTGCTCATGTGCATTAGTGTTATTGGGAAATGGACTAAAATAACACACCTTTTCCTACCAACAACAGGTTTTGAGCACAGCCAAGTGGGATGATCTAATTTGACAGTTTTGAACCCATTGCAAACAGTGACCATATGTTTGATAATAATAATAACGTCCAGAATAAACTGCTTTGTATCAAAAAACAGAAATTCGGAGATTGCAAATAAGGAATCATAATTAGTTCTGACACTTGAATCAACTCACAGAGTTCAATTTATTTTAAAAGAAGAATTTGAGGAATTTACCTTCAATTCCTTCAATTTACCCTCACCACCTCTTCCCAGTTCATTATCTATCTGGCCCGTGTTTTCATCTCTGCAAAGCAAGGGTTAATCTGAAGCATAAATCCCCCTATTTTCTCTTGTGTCTCTGGGCTGTGTATAGCCAGGCTGCAGCTACTGAGGTTGTCTAAAAGCTTTCTGTTTAATGTTGAGTTCTCATGTGCTGGGCTTTCAGCTCTAAGCCTATTTCCACGGCTGAATGTTAACCCCCAGGGAACAATGCACACTGTGTCGTTGTGCGCTGGTCCTTGTCGCCGCATGTGCTTGTGGGTGCTGGAACGAATTGTCTTCAACAATCCGATTTGTTTGGGGGTTTGGCTGGCAATTGTAAGCGACTGAAGACAAGCAGCATGACTTGCTCATAGACCGAAAGCTGGACATTTTTACACTGTTGGCAAGTGGGAATTCTGGTTCAACTTTATGCTTCGTGTTGCAAAATGGTACCATGAAATATTTGGAAAGTTGTGCTTGTTGAAGTTGAAATTTGTCACTAGACTGCCAAAGCATTTCCTCCCTCAAGTTTAGAAGTAATTAACTGCAACCTGACCAGCTGGATTACTTCCCTGTCTGAGGGGCTGGGATTGAGAGATCTTGTGAAGCTTCTGAACAGCTGTGCCATTGCAAACACCAGCTTGCAGATCTGAGCTTGTTAGTGAACGTGTTAATAGGATGCACAGTAAGAAGATCCCTCCTGCTAATAGTGAGGCTTAACTGGGGCAGAGAGTGACCCCCCACAGAGCTTTAACGATCCGTACATAATATATGATTGTGTGGATGGATCTTAGTGAAGAAACCTTATCTGCTTTCCCAGATTTTCTTCTCTGAAGGCATCTAAGAATTTTATAGTTGCACAGGCTACATGGGACAGAACAGCGGGTAATTGGCCCAGCTCTTTTCCAGTCACCTTGTGGCATTCTGCTGTACAGGACCAATTTCTAGAATATTTGCATACCTTCCTGTTGTCAGAAATGTAATTACTGTGGGCATCAGTCCATGTCTGCATTGATGCCTTTTTAAAAAGTGTGTGTGTGTGTGTGTGTGTGTGTGTGTGTGTGTGTTTGTGTGTGTGTATCATGGGAGACTTCGTCAAAAGCCTTACTGAAAGTACACTGTGATAGTGTACTTTTATACATACCTACTCAGAAGTAAGACCCATTGAGTTTAATGGGATTTACTCCCACCTGTATATAGGATTGCAGCATAAGTGGCATGCATGAATTCACAGCACCTATGAAAGAGTACTTGCAGCTGATCAGGCATGAATCACCATCTTGTCATGTGACTACCTCATTAAGAGTTCATTTTTGTCCCTAAGGCACTGAGTGTTGCTCACACTGTCTGTGCTATGTGTACGTTGATACACCAGTCCCTAAAGTTGTGAGCCCTTATTATAAAAACTTTTCACCTTCTGACCTCTGACCCCTTATGGTTGGATTGAAGTTAAGATCTCATTCCTTTCTCCACTTCCATAAGGGCTTAGCATTTTTTTATGAGAAATAGAGATGAGAATGCAAATATTCAGGAATGATCACAAAAACTATTAGATTGAAAGCAGCTTGCCAAAACCTTTGTGCCAGATGGGATGTCACTTTTGTACAGGGTGCAGATTTGTGACCTTTCTCCCTCTTGGATGAGAAATGGAATTGCTAATAGATATATTTTAGAAATGGTTACGTATGGACAAAGCAAATCCCTTGAGCTTCTACATTCTCTTCTCAGACTTACATAGGCATGTGGCATTTCCATTTGTGATATTTTTCTCTGCATCAGTAACCACTAGATTTCATAAAAGTCGGGATCCTGGAAAAATGGTTTTGCATTGCTAGAAAGAGCATTTTGTTACATTTCTTAATAGAGGGCTGTTTTCTTGAAAGCTTTGTGCCTGTTTAATGCAGCTCTACAGATACCAGTAATTCTTTAAAAGGTACCCCTGCCCATATGGGCCAGTCTTGACAGACTCTAGGGTTGTGCGCCCATCTCACTCAAAGAGGCCGGGGGCCAGCGCTGTCTGCAGACACTTCCGGGTCACGTGGCCAGCGTGACATCGCTGCTCTGGCGAGCCAGAGCCGCACACGGAAACACCGTTTACCTTCCCGCTAGTAAGCGGTCCCTATTTATCTACTTGCACCCGAGAGTGCTTTCGAACTGCTAGGTTGGCAAGCGCTGGGAACGAACAACGGGAGCGCACCCCGCCGCGGGGATTCGAACCGCCGACCTTTCGATCGGCAGGCCCTAGGCGCTGAGGCTTTAACCCACAGCGCCACCCGCATCCCAATAGTAATTCTTTACTAGCCTACAAAAGTACTCACTAGCTGGTCTGCCCACAGGTTGCTGCTTTTTGCTACGCTGGGGACCTAAAAGGATTAACAACAACAACACATCTTATTTCTTTCCTGTAAAACAACTTTTCTTCCTGATTACTTGGAAGTGATTTGTAACTTGCCACTAAGTGCAGTGGTTGGAGTGTTGGACCAAGACTTGGCAGAACAGGGTTCAAACCCGCACACAGGCATGAAGCTAGTCACTGCCTACCTCACGGGGTTGTTGTGGGGATAAAATGAGGAGGGCGGAAACCGTGTACGCCACCCTGGAGGAAAAAGGTGGGATATAAATGGAATCAATAACGTAAATCAATAAAATGCTTACAAGCCTGTATCTAATCTTTCATGGGCCATCTATATTTCTTAGAATTGCAGTTTGTCTTGCTACTTCTGCTTTCTCTTATGTATTAAATCTTCTGGCTCTCAAGGAACGTGGCTTCGAGCCAGATGGCATGAAACCTACCTGACGCTGCTGAAAGCAAATCTGTGCTGCTGTCTCTTTCTGTTTTTCTAGGGGTGGAGGAAACTATAGCACTGCCTATCCCCACCCACCCCCCGGAGCAGTGCACAGCATTGCATTTTAACAGGAGCCTATGAGGTAATTCAAGTAGAATGGTGGTTTGCTAGCCGCCGCCAGGCTCTGCTGCCTGCACCAAACCCAAAGCAGCTCTGTGCAGCACATGCAGCCCCTACCTGATGGCTGAGCCTCAGATTTCTGCAGCCTTTGGCGTTCTTGATTATGAGATATTGATACCACGGTGAAGAATCTGGCAGGCATCTACAGAACAGCTCTTGGGTGCCTGCGTGAACTTGGCAGGAATACAAATATTTATCATCTCCCCAGAGACTTTCTCTATCAGTCTCGTGAAGTTTCACACTATTTGGCGTACGTGTGGTCACTGGAAAGTCTCACGAGGAGACAGGATGCACAGTACCACATATAGCTTTCTGCTTTTCATCTGTTTTAAGTCCTTTAGTCTTGGTTGTTACTCAGGGTTTAGCCAAGGTGGGGACTGGCTGGATCAATTTTTAAAAAATCAGATCTGCTGATTAAGACTAATGTAGCTTATAGTCACCAGATCTATGGGATTAGGGATTTCCACTGTTGAAGTCCATCCTCTCTGATGTGCAGCGTGTAATGCATTTTGTATTTCAGAAATGGATGTGGTGTTCACTTTGTGCATAAGTCCAGGATACTACCTTGGCATTCTTGGTGGCTGTCTCTCATAGTGGATCTCCTGTCCTGAAACTCTGTGCTTTTCATTTTTCCTTTTTTGGAGCTCCGTAAGATAGTGGAAGCAGGACTAAGGGAATGGCATTTCGTTGTAGGCGTTGCACTGCTCCTCTCTTGTGCAAATTTATTTCACTCCACTCCCACCCCACCCCTTGGGTTTGGCAGCCATGTGACCATTGTGAACCCTAACTGAAACCAATCCAGGTGACTCTCCTAAAGTAAGTGGAAAGCCTCGGTTTAAAACTAGGTTCTCAGAAGAAGCCTGCCAGGGCTGGCAATTATCAGACCTAATGTTGAATCTGAGTTCAGGAGGCTGGGGGGGTTATACACTTGAGTCAAAGGCCTGTATCTTACAAGTTTTCTTTATTTTCTACAGGTGCAGGAGAGTCTGGGAAGAGCACAATCGTAAAACAGATGAAGTAAGCATTCTTCTTTGTTCAAATATCGTAGGAGTTCTCATTGATATGTTCACCGCTTTGTTGTGGTGGTATTTCAGCGGCTGCTTCCTGCATTCTTAAACCTTAAAGGAATGATAAGCGTCATAATTAGCTGGTGGCCAACTGTAGCTTTGCACCATGGATGAGAAACCTGCGACTCTCCAGATGAGGCTACAGCTCCCATCATTCTTGACTAGTGACCATGTTGACTGTGGGCTGATGGGAGTTGTAATTGAACAATATCTGGAAGGTCACAGGTTCCCCATTCCTGTGTATACACCCACCCACCCACCAGAATAGACACAGATTTTTGCTATGCATACATAATACTATTTACTACTTTCTTTCCATGTTCCATAATTCCATGTTGGAATTTTATTTTGCCTGTCTTATTTTTCTATAGAACAGAGAGAGCGAAGAGCCACTCTTAAAAATCAGTAGCAGCTACAAATGTGATCTTTAATTGTACAGTATTGTTGTTGTTGCTGTTGTTAAATATTTATACCCTACCTTTTTCCTTGACGGGTCAATGCAACCTACAAATAAAAACAAGAGCCACTAAAACATAGAAAAAACAAACAATTAGGAGGGCAACCAAAATGGTCAAAGGCCTGGAAACAATGCCTTATGAGGAACGGCTAAGGGAGCTGGGCATGTTTAGCCTGGAGAAGAGGAGGTTAAGGGGTGATATGACAGCCATGTTCAAATATATAAAAGGATGTCACATAGAGGAGGGAGAAAGGTTGTTTTCTGCTGCTCCAGAGAAGCGGACACGGAGCAATGGATACAAACTACAAGAAAGAAGATTCCACCTAAACATTAGGAAGAACTTCCTGACAGTAAGAGCTGTTCGACAGTGGAATTTGCTGCCAAGGAGTGTGGTGGAGTCTCCTTCTTTGGAGGTCTTTAAGCAGAGGCTTGACAACCATATGTCAGGAGTGCTCTGATGGTGTTTCCTGCTTGGCAGGGGGTTGGACTCGATGACCCTTGTGGTCTCTTCCAACTCTATGATTCTATGAATTACCGTATTTTTCGCCCTATAGGACGCACCGTCCCATAAGGCGCACCTAGTTTTTTGGGGGGGAAATAAAGGGAAAAAATTATTTTCCCCCCCAGGCGCGGGGTTGGGGAAGCTCGAGCTTCCCTCGACCCCAGCCCCCAAACAGGCAGCTCTCTGCAAGCCGTGGGAGCCCAGCGCTGGCTCCCGCTGCTTGCGGAGAGGTCCGCGAAGCCTGGACGCGCTGCGCTCAGCGCGCGCAGGCTTCAGCATGCAGGCAGCTCTCCGCAAGCAGCGGGAGCGCTCCCGCTGCTTGCGGAGAGGTCCGCGAAGCCTGCATTCGCCCCATAGGACGCACACACATTTCCCCTTCATTTTTGGAGGGGAAAAAGTGCGTCCTATAGGGCAAAAAATACGGTATATATGAAAATAATTAAAACTATATACATGTATACAGTCTGTTGAAAACATACAAACATTACAATAAAAACAGCACCAGCCCTTTAATTAAAAGCAGTCATTTCCCAAAAGCCTGTTGGAACAAGAAGGTGGTGGAAGGACACTTTTAGTAGCAGCAGCAATGCAGAACCCTTGTTGCATTTCCATTCAGCCTTTACCAGCTTTCCATCGTGGCACTTACTCTCCATAAGATCAGGAGGTGAGAAAACAAAATGTACTTGCTGCCGTTTACAACTCAATTGCTGTTTAGATTGTGCCTAATTTTGGATATGTGGCACAAACTCCTCAACCTGCTGTATTTTGAGAAATATGTGACCTTTTCAAAGTGAAAATGTAAATCTCCTGGTAGTTGAAGGGCAAACTGCCTTTTAATATTTCAAGGAGATGGAGATATTTAAAAAATGCATGTACCCACGTATCTGAATGCCTCCTCCCACATTGACTTGTCTGGGTGTTAAGATCTGCTGGGGAGACCCTGTTGACAGTGGAGAGGCAGCCGACCTAGAGAGCTTTGAATTCTTCCCCCTACTGACTTATCCTATAAACCCGGATCCCAGTTGGAACAGTTTCAGCAAGTAGGAAACTGAAGCATTAAGCCAAGGGAAAGATTACCCTTTCAGCCAACTCTCTGGGTGTTCTTGGGCATTGTCTAAAACCTTTCTCTGGCTGCGGAAAGAATAATTATTCTTTTGGCTGTCCATATAGATTAGCAAGAGGCAACCCCTAATTTAAACACACACACACACTCCTCACTGTATATGTATCATGCCAGCGTATTGGGTCTTTATTGATTTAACAGCCTTTAGCAGTTACTGGAATTTCAAAAAGATAAACAGTCATCTGAACTGTTACATTTACAACGAACATTTTAATTTATATTTTCTGCTTCTGTTGGTCGTGGCTGGCAGAGGAATGAGACTAAGTCTATTAAGCTGGCCTCCTGTCATGGAATTGCGCTCAGCGTAGAGCAAGATGAGCTGAGAAGTTGTCTTTTCTGTCGCGCTGGGTTTTGCTGGTTTGAAGCATTTCTATGATGCTCGTCACAGCAGTATCCTAGAGCTGAGCCGGGCCTGTTGCAACTGGCTCCATTTCCCCGAGTAGATTCAGGCTTTGAACAATGTGGCCAGTTAGAAACTTTCTCTTTCACGCTGATTGAAATGAATTGTTGCCTCTGGCTAAATCGACAAGCAGATGGTCTATTTCTCAGCTGGTGTGCCTTTCAGAGCCTTCCTAGCAGCAGTGCAGCTACAGCAGACCACAAGTCAATTTCAGCTCTGCTATTAGGAAAATAGCCCAGGGAGGCAAAAGCTTGATCTCAATCTGCTGCTATTGTGAAGCTTGGGTTCCTAGCCTGGACTTGTGTGATTGCCATAGTTGATTGTTTTCTGGCTGAGAGAGAGAGCTGCTCTCTTGTTGTTGTTGCTGCTCACAGCTGTATTCCCATATTTCAGTTAGTTGTGTCCAGGGCAGCTGGACAGCAGCAATAAATACCAAAATAATCAAATTCAGTAATAAAAAGCAATAAATATAAAGTGATAAAAAGCAATAAATATAAATATAAATAACACAGCAAAGGAGTAGATGAAATACTAATAAAACAATACAAATGGTGGTAGAAACAATATGCCAGAAAGAAAGAAAAATATTTACCTCACATGGTTAAGGCCTGTCTGAACATACTACTGCGAAAAGCCACCAATGGAGGGGCAAGGCAGACATGTCTAGGGAGTGCATTTCACAATCTGGGAGCAGCCACGGAAAATGCCCCCCCCCCCATCCCCATGAAGCGATACTTAGAAATTGGCTGGCACATGTGGGTTTTTTGTAAGGTATTTACTATTGAACAGGCATTCCTTCAGTTATCCTGTTCCTAAGCTTAGAGCTATTTAGGTCATAAAGAGCAATTTTAGTTGTGTGTGGAAATGAACCAGAAACTAGTGTAGCTGTTTTAAGAAGGAAATTACACAATCTGGTTAACTGTCTGGCTTCCGCATTCTCCACCAGCAGAAGTTTCTGGACACTTCAGAGGCAGTTAGCTCTCTGGATGGTTAGTGTGGGTGTGGTAAGCAAGAGCCATTATCACAGTTCAGGGGGCAGTTTCCAGCCAAGGAAAAGCATTCGAGGAGGTTTGGAGCAGGGCCAATGAGAGGTGTTACCTGGAGATATGTCCTGCAAAGCGTCCTCTGAGACTCAGGACACTTCTCCTGAGCCTGGGGTTCCCAACCCCTAACTTAACAGTGTAGTTGCCTCTATGCTACTATTAGTAGTACTTGATTGGAAGCCACCCAGAGTGGCTGGGGAAACTCAGCCAGATGGGCGGGGTATAAATAATAAATTATTATTAAATTATTATAGTGAGCCATTTCAGATTGCATTATTTTATCATCACTGCCCTCTCCCACAAATAGGGGGAAGTAACCCCCAGAACCCACCCAGACACTTCTACAAATCGAAGGCAAAGCAAGTTTCTGAAATGGGTTGAGTTGGGAATTTGTCACGTAAGGGGAATGTGTCCTTCGGCATATTCTGAATTTAGCTGAATTTTTCCTTCTCGCCACTTGCTCTTATGCTGTAGTATTGTCGCATGGGGCACCCACTGCTAGTGACTTCTCTTAGCACAAATATTTTGTGAGAAGGAATGCAGCAAAAATTAGAAATCCATTGCAGGCCTCTTGCATTTGACATGCTGACATTTTGGATCGTTCCCTGTTCTCTTCTTTTCCAGGATTATCCATGAGGATGGATACTCAGAAGAGGAGTGCCGACAGTACAAAGCAGTGGTTTACAGCAACACCATTCAGTCCATAATGGCTATCATCAAAGCGATGGGGAACCTGCAGATCGACTTTGGAGACCCTGCCAGAGCAGTGAGTTTCCTTCCCTCCCTTCCTTGTTGCTAACTGGCTCTCTCTAATCATATTAGTAGACCTCAAAATCCTTCCTGACATCTTCACCCAGTACTAAATTTGAAAATTGTGCTTGTTCCCTTCAAATGGGGCATCCCAGGGGTCCTGAGGTATGAGGCATTCGTCCCCATCATCCCTCCCCTCTGTCTTTTTTTTAAAAAAAATTACATCAGAGAATTAGTCAGAAGACACTGTGCATACACGAATTGACTGCTTCATTTGTGTTGCAGAATTTGACTTTTCACGCCCAGGCATAGAACTTGGGTGACTTTGATGCAAAGTCCTCTGACAGTGTGCCAACACTTTGTTAAGTTGTTAACGTCTTGACTGAAGCATATTGGTTAAAATGAAAATGTAGTCGTGTTCACCTGTTGCAGCAAGAGCAACAAAGAGTCTTGTGGCACCTTCTAACTCGTTTATTAAGGCTTTTGTGGGTTAGACGCTACTTCATCAGATGCACGAATTGTCTTATCCTGAGTTCAGGTATACAGACACATAGTTATGCTCCACCCACCCCCCCCCTTCAAACTTTAGATAATATTTCGTGCATCTCATGAAGCTGAAGCTGGTCCACAAAAAAGCTTGTGCCATAATTAACTCATTCATCTTTAAAATGCGACAATACTCTGTTGTTTTTCGCATTTGATTGGGTTCATCTGTCTGTGCTGTCAGAATGGCTCAAGTCAGCAGAGCTACAACAGAAACAATGCTGTTAATCAGCAGAAGGGGAAATGTAGCGAGTTTGGACATCTCATAAATAACTATAGATTACAGATCAGAAAGGGGGAAAGCTAAAGTGAGCTTGTAACAACAGGCTGTTGGTCATCACCTCAATCCAGGCAAACTCACATTGGGTGCCCCTTTGCATTTATCTTTGTACACGGACCACTTAGTCAGTCTAAAAGCAGCGAAGGGCAGCAACGTAGCTCTTTGTGGTTCTGGACGGCTTCCTAAGTATTAATCATAATGTACACAAACAGAAAGCTGTTCATTGTCTGAATTCTGTTTTTTGCTCTCCCAAGCAATTCCCCACAGAATCCCCCAGGATAAGAAATGTCCATAAACAATATGGAGGAAGGATGTGATGACACATCCTTTGAAAGGGGTGTGTGCGCACACATGATGTAATGTTGCAATTTTTAAAAGGTTATAGCAGTTTGCAACCGACCTGTAACCTAAGCAACTGAGTGGAGCCATGAGCAGCAGAGGGGAGGGGTGGATTTGCAGTGTGTTGACTGGAGTAGATGGAAGGAGAGGCCTTGGAATAGGGCTTTGCTGTATACGCAGCTGAACGTTTGTGAGAGGCTGCTGCTGAAAGCTCTCTTAGCAATCTGTATATAAGGAGCCTTGAGAATCGGCTTGAATTCCTCTCCACAGTCGTTCTCAGGTCCAAAATGGTCGCAAGGCTCTACTGCTCTAGTGTTTCTTTTGAGTATGAAATGTTATGTTCTCTCTCACCCCACCCCACCAAAAAAACCCTGTGGAATCTTGTCACAGTGGAAAACTGTATCTCAGCTCTTCATCTATAGCTGCCTGAGCAGTTTGGATTAAGACTTGCATGTGCAGGGAGAAAAGTAAGCCAAATATTTTAATTGCACACTGCTTGTTTTTTAAAATAATTACAACATCTTCAGAGTTTTTGCAAACCTGCTAAGAGGAGCCAGATTTATGCCCATCCAAAAGTGCTTCTGGCTGTTCACTATCTGCATAAGTGGCATCTGTTTACATAAAATGGAACATACAGTTTGGTTCCTGCTATTCAATGAGGAAGAGCCATTCTGTCCCAGGGTTATTATATACTTCGACCAAAAGATGTATTGCATTCAGAGTGCCATATATTTTGCAGATGGCATCTGCCTTTTTTTATTTATTTATTTAGCCCAAATCTGATATGACCCTGGCATCCCACTGCCCTATCCCCTTTCCCAATGTGCATCCATGACAAATCATGACAGTTGAGAGTGACTTTCATTTGCAAATGTGGGCTAGGTCTGAGTTTGAAAGAAAGGAAAATTAAACTTTGAGGGGAACTTTCACCACTAAGTTTAAAAATGGGAAGAAGGCTGAAGGCGTAGGTTTGAGATGTTGCAACTAGGGGTACCAGCTTGACTGATGGCTGCCCATCAGGGACTGATCCAGACATTTGAGAAAAGCAAAACATTCTGGCGGAGGATCGAAATCTCCTGAACTGGTGCGGGGCTGTTGGTGATAGTGGGGTGGGTGAAGTGAGCCATTAGGGTTGCTGCTATGAAGGTTGATGAACCCAGAATTTAAGTGTAAGTATAAAAGCTAGAAGTATAGAAAGGATCCTTGGAGTAGGCAAAGGGATTAGCCAGTGTGGTTTAGTGGTTAGAGTTGGACTAGGACCTGGGAGACGAGGGTTAAAATCACCATTTGGCCATGAATCTCACTGAGTGACCTTGGGTCAGTCACAGATTCATAGATTCATCCCCTTAATAGGAAGGGGCCCTATGGGTCATCTAGTCTAACCCCCTGCAATGCAGGAATCTCAGCTAAGTCTAATCTGCAGGGGTGTTGTGGGGATTAAATGAGGGAGGGGAGAACACTACTTTGAGCTCCTTAGAGAAAAGGTGGATATAAATGCAATAATAAAACTAAAAGTTCAGCAAAGAGAAAAGTGGGAGAAAATGCAGTACTTTTTTCTCTAGGTCAATGCTATCTAGCTGCAGAAACTGGCTGGTGCCAGATTGAATTTGTTAGAGGGTATAACAATGAGTTGTAAGAGAAATAAGGTTGATCTTTTGCCCAGAAACTGGAGTGGATTGCCTTTAATTGGAGTGGATTGCCTCTAATCTATTGGTAGCAAGTTTCTTGTGGTCAATAAGGTGAATGTCCGTAGCAGCTACTTTCTAAAATACTAGAACAACCATGTTTTTTATTATTAGTAAAATGAGCACGTCCATGCCACTAGTCAAATGGAATAAATATTCACACAGCAGGAAAGTACCTCATATATTCCTTTTCTTCTTTTAAAGAATCATAGAATTGCAGAGTTGGAAGGGACCCCCCACTGCCATGCAGGAATCATGACTAAAATAATAATCCCTGGCAATTGGCCATCCAACCTCTGCTTAAAAACCACCTTCCAAGGCAGTCCATTCCGCTGTTGGAACAACTCTTCCTGCCATAAAATTATTCCTACTATTTAGTTGGAATCTCCTCCATCTTGTCATTTGAATCCATTGGTTTGTGTCCTACCTTCCAGAGCAGGAGAAAACAGCCCTTCAGGTACAGTACTTGAATATGGCTATCAATCCTACCTCACTCTTCTATTCTCCAGACTTACACCCAAGCAAGTCATGTTTATAGAAGAAACCATAGGAAATTGGCTTGTACTGAGCCAGACCACTGGTCCATATAGCACAGTAATGTCTACACTGAATGGCAGTGGCTCATCAGGATTTCAGAGAGGGTTTTCTCCCAGCCCAGCCTGGAGATGCTGGGGATTAAACATGGAGCCTTCTGTGTGGAAGGTGGATGCTATACCACTGAGCTTTCCTCTTAAGGATAAATTTAAGAGTTCTGGTTCTCTGAGCGACATTCTAGGTTTGATAAGGAGAAACCTATGTGACTGGGGACAGTGTGAGTGGTGCTCCTGGCTCATTATGCATTTTCCACAATGTGCGTTTTCTGACCCTTAAAGCAGATGATGTAAAAGTGACCTTTTTACGGGACCAGTTTATGGTAGTATAGCAATAGGCAGGATTTGCAGTTTCACATCTCAATCAGGCAGAAGTACCTAATTCACACAACATTCTCTGTTGCAGTCTTCTCCATCCTTTGGTCCCATATGTTGTTCGGCTTCTGCCCCCAAAATGTTGCAGCTGCCTTCAGTCAAGTCCATATAATAGTGTTGCCATGTTAGAGGAAGGCCATTCTGTTGCGGTTGGGCATCCTCAGTGTAAGCACGTTCCAACCTCATGGGATTTCGTCATTCATGCTGTTACTCCTACACCAGCAGCTGGATTTTCGTAAGGAGAGGCAGCGCTGGAGTGGGAATCAGCTGCTTGAACAGAGTGTTTGTGGGTGATCCTATCTTCCATTTGTCACCGTGTCAGCATGTAAACAGGCCACAAGGGAGCAATTTTTCAGCAGTGCCACACCTCTACAGAGAGATCTGAATTGGGCTTAGACTCACAATAGTTTAATCATGGATATTTCGTCTTTGTAATTGAATGAGCTGTTTTGACAAGAGACACATCTTTGAAATTCTTGTTCCTTGTTTCTGCTTTTAACTTTTGATTCTCAGTGTTTCCTGACCATTGCATTAAAGGCATTTAGCACCTTGATGTTTTTGCCAGTTTGTCTTTTCTGTTTTGTGTCTTTGAGAAGGGAAAGTGGATAGCACCAAATAAATTTCGCCTTTCCAGAGTAATCCTGCTCAGGTCCACCCGCTGTCAAGTTACCAGCAAATTCATGCTTCCACTAGGTGTTCCCTAGAGTTTCTGCAACCGAAGATAAGCTGTAATTGTGTTCCTGTATTGACCATCAAATTGTTTACCTGATGTCAGCTTTGTTTAGCGCTGTTAAATCAATAAAGTCTTTAAGCACTGGCTTCTTGCAGAGATGTTGACACATTCAGCACGGGCAACTGCTTTGCACCTAGGGAATGTTTTACTCCATTGCTCAGCACTAAAGCACACCTCCCCTGGGATGACCCTCTTGGGAAGAGTGTGGGAGTGAAATGTGAGATTCAGTGTGATGCTCTGCAGATGAGCCAAGGAGAGCTCAAGGGCCTAACCACCTGGGTTTTGTTTTCCCCTGCAGGATGATGCCCGTCAGTTGTTTGCACTCTCTTGCACTGCAGAGGAGCAGGGGATCATGCCAGAGGACTTGTCCAATGTGATCAGGAGGCTGTGGTCAGACAACGGAGTCCAGGCCTGTTTTAATCGTTCCCGAGAGTACCAGCTGAATGACTCTGCTGCATAGTGAGTGACTTTTCCTTGGTTATTTTATTTTTGCTGGGGTAAACGTATTCTGAACTTTAAATAGCATTTGAGCAATGCCATTTTGCTCTGTGTGGGGAACCAGTGTGATATAGGGGGCAAGATGTAGCAGACTTGAGTGACCCTCCAAAGCCACTCAATCAGGGCTAAACTAAATGTGACAATTAACAGGCCTATGTACAGTGGTACCTCTAGATACGAACGGGATCTGTTCCGGAGCCCCGTTCGAATCTGGAAGCAAATGTAACTAGCGACGGCACGTCTGCGCATGCGCACGTCACTTTTCGCAGCTTCTGCGCATGTGTGTGACGTCATTTTGAGCGCCTGCGCATGTGCAAGTGACGAAACCCGGAAGTAATGCGCTCTGTTACTTCCGGGTTGCCATGGAGCGCAATTCGAATGCGCTCAACCCGAAGCGCAGTCAACCCGAGGTATGACTGTATGTCTGTTTTAACTGTGGGCAGTTCTGCAAACATTCTTGCCATAATGGCATTTGTGGTACCTCGTGACGTCATTTTGAGCGTCAGCGCGAGCAGCAAAATCCGGAAGTGACGCGCTCCGTTACTTTCAGGTTGCCGCAGAGCGCAACTCAAATGCGCTCAACATGAAGCATATTCAACCCAAGGTATGACTGTATATTGGCTGAACTGCTATTCAGAATGAGCAGTGAGTTAATTATGCCTCCAGGATGTATAGCTCTTTAAAGCATGGTGGTAGCTGTACTTCCAGCTTTTATTTTGTGTGCCATCATATTCCTCTCTGCTTTGGAAAATCCTCCTGCTAGAAGTCCATGTGCATGCATAAAACTTCCTTCTTAATATGACAGAAAGCATGGCTGAGCAGGGTGGCTGGCTCATGCATGAGATACCTGGGGGCCTTGTTACAGGGGCAAAGCTCATCCACATAGTTCCTGTGGGATTGTTGAGGTTGTGTGTCAAGAGTTGGAGGCATGCATGCTTTTCCAAGCTGTGGCCTCAGCCTGCAGCTAATGGAGAAAGGGAACATTCCGTTGATGAAACAGAGAAAGTGGGTGAAACGTTGGCTCTGTGTGGGCCTATTTTATTTTATTTTTTGTTTTCCAGAAATACTGCTGAGCAGTTCAGACTTTGATTATTTGTTGCCTTTTTACTCATTTGGAATGTCCCACATCTGCCCGTGGAATAGTTATTTAGATTTCGGCATCAAATGCCGTTTTGTGGCATACGAAAACATAAATATTGTGTCAAAACACAGATGGGCCCGCAGAAACGAGGGATGTTAAAATGAAGAGAGCTATCCAGGCTTTCTGAACAATATATGTTTTCTAAGGGAAGAAAATTATGTTTTGAAATGTGCTTACGCAGCTCGTTAACTCTATAATGAGGCGCCTTTGCCAGTCTCGCAGCCATTGTTAAATGTGTCTACAATTCACTTGCTAAGTTAGCTATGAGCAATCCACTGTCTCCACAATATGCTGGTATTGTTGCCAGCAGACCACCATGCTAACAGTTGGAGGCTTCCATCACACATGTATACTTTGAAGGGTTCTTCTGTTCTGGATGTCATGTTTAGTGTGAGCACTAGGAGAAAACTTACTGGCTTTTTAAGTCGAGCCATCTCAGCTGGTAAGGAAAAGTGTCTGTCTTTCCATTTCAATTGATTAAAAAGAGAGAGAGGCAGCTGAAACCAGCACACCTGTTCCTTTAACAGTGTGTTGGTTTTCCCTCTCAGTTCAGCTTGCATTTCCCAAACACTCTGCTTTCTGCTTGTGAGTAATGTGGTGCTTTTATCCTAGGTCGTAAAGAAAGCCAAGAGGTCTCTTTTCTTGATGCAGGGTCGAGCAGGTCAACTTGTGTGTTTTTGGAGGGGAGTTTTGCGGAGTCCCTGAGGACCTGCCCTTCAGATAGTCTCTGCTTTCTGCCTAGTAATGCTGTTTAAGGGAGGGCAGTTCAGCAAAGGTCATAGTATTTATCTGTAGACGAGACTTCTGAGTCAAGTTTCTGAAAAGTCAGGTTAGGAGTAGAAAATAGCATGCTTCCCACCCACTCCCAAGCTAGTTTGCGAAGCCTGAATGGATCACGCCGTCATGTAACTCTGTGACCCAAGCCTTTGCCACTACCTGTCCACACCACAGGCATTCTGCACCTGATTGCACTTTAGCCCCAGGCACAACGTGCTTGTTTTAAAGGCCTTTCCAGTGAAGGAAGTTAATTACTTGAGCTTCTGCTCTGCCTTCCTTGGCAAAATGTGTGGTGCTAGAGTGTTGCTCTCTTGCAAAAAATGGACAGGGAACTTGAACTCTTGGTTTTTGTATTTATGCACATGCTTTTTGCTAGCGCGGTATTTCCAACTGTTTGGCTTTGATTACTATTGACTTGCTGCCTCCCCCCCATTAGATTCTGAACTGTTCTTATAAGAAGATCAGGCAAATTTATGGAAGATAGGTTTGTCAATGGGCATCAGTCGCCATAGCTAAATGGAACCTCCAAGTCCAGGTGCAGTGCTTCAGTTTTAGCTGCCATTAGCATGTAAAGCACATGTGGCCTTAAGAAGAGCCCTGCTAGATCAGACCAAGGGGGCTATCTAATCCCGCATTCTGTTTTGGCCTACCCACAATCAGGGTGCGAAGGCAGCAGCCGTCTCTCTTATTTGTTTCCCAGCCTGCTGTTTCTGTTCCTAGGACTGGGGTGCTGCTACCCTGTCACTTAAGGTCTTGTTCGCTAACAACCTCACTGCTTCTCTCCGTCAACTACCTTGGCCTCACAAGAATGACTATTAGAGGGAGGGCCATAGCCCAGTGGGAGAGCATCCGTCTTGCATGCAGAAGGTCCCAGGTTCAGTCCCCAGCATCTCCTGGTAGGGCTTCATGGGAACCCCTGTTTGAAACCCTGGAGAGTCGCTGCCAGTCAGTGTAGTAAATACTAAGCTAGATGGACCAAATATATCTGACTCATTGTAAGGTAGCTTCCTATGCTCTCTGAGCGCCCCATGGCAACATCCGAAGGCCCTGATCCACTAGCCGCTGGATTGCACCCTGCACCTTGCAAAGTCAGGCCCAGGCTGCCGCTGGGCCCAGCACTGGCAGCTGCCACAGGCTCACCCAGCACTTCCCGTTGCCATCCCACCACTGCACGTACCTGACCTGAGAGTTGTGGATCGCGGGCTGTACTGGTCAAAACGGGAGCCTCAGCAATTGCTCTCTCTCACTGGAAACAAACCAGGACTACTCCAAGAAAATGTATTTGGCAAAAAGGAGCGTTAGGCCCTGGTGGGCTGCCCCCTTACATGCTTGTGATTGGCCAAGTGGGTATCCAGCCAGTCAGGATTTTTAAAAAACCTGCCCCCCCCATTTCATCAGTGGCCCCCTAGCCTCATGTTTTGGCCCCCCATTTACACGATTTTCACCTGTTGCCCCATTGGAATATTCTGGGGCCCCCAGTTGGGAAACACTGGACTCGATGACCCTTGGGGTCCCGTCCAGCTCTACAATCCTATAAAGACAGACTAAAATTGGACACATGGCCCAAGCATTCTAGCCCAACAGCCAACCCAAGAGCATTCTTATTCTTTTTTTAAGTTGCAGTTTGTAAGGTCAAAAAGGGGTGGGGGTGGAGGAGGTTGACTGCCCTGACCTCACAATGGTCAGCTGCTTAGCTATTGACACTCAGCCAGCTGGGGCTCTGCGAAGGCAAGCGAGAAGCAAGCATGACTGCTTCTTGGAAATCAGGATGTTTGGAGGGTGGGGTTTCCCCTCAAATGTGCCTCGTGCAATGTATCAGACAAAAGGGGACCATTGTAGAGTAAGGAATGGGGAAGCAGCCATGCAGTCTTGTGGAAGAGCATGGCTCAGTGGTAGATTGCATGCTTAGGTTGCAGACGGTACCAAGTTCAGTTCTCAGGATTCTAGGTAGTCAGGCTGGAAGGACCTGTGTCTGGATCCTTGGAGAGCCATTGCTATTCAGCGTAGACAAAACTGGACCAGGAGCACCTGTGGCCAGACTCTGCCCAAGGCAGAGTTCACTACTGAATGCCAGTTGCCAGATGGAAGCAGCCAAAGAAAGTACTGTTGCCTTCCTGTCCTACTGTTGGGTTTTCCAGAGATGTCTGGTTGGTACTGTGGGAGGCAGTATGCTGGGCTATCAGTGGACCTTTGATAGATAAGCAGGGCTGCCATTCATGTTCATAAAGTAAAGTTGGCAATCACACCTGATGTTCATAGCTTTGGCCAGTGGTTGCTGGTGCCACTTGGGGCTGGTAGGGCAGAAAGCAGTGAGGCCAACAGGATACAGAGACAGAGCCAATGATGATACACAGAGACAACTGGATTTGTCCCTCCTTGCTGAGGTCCTACTAAGGAGTAGTAAGCTGGTACCCACTGCCACTCTGTTTTTAAGAAAGAAGGGCAGAAGGTGGGGGCTGGTTGAAGTTGGTGGGCTCACCATTATGGACCAGCCTCCACTGGCTGTGGCTTTTAATTTGATCAGATAAGTGGTGTGGCCAAAGGCTAGGATGGACAGGGAGAGAGGGCACAGGATGCCAAGTAAGAATCAGTTAGAGGATATATGTTACTTAAACACTTGCTCTTCTTATCCCCCTTCCCTTCCCTTCCCTTCCCTTCCCCATGCCCCAGACTCCCCTCTTTACCATACAGTGGTATCTCGGGTTAAGTACTTAATTCGTTCCGGAGGTCCGTACTTAACCTGAAACTGTTCTTAACCTGAAGCACCACTTTCCACCGGAGCACGATTTCTGTTCTTAACCTGAAGCACTATCTCTGGGTTAGCGGAGTCTGTAACCTGAAGCGTATGTAACCCGAGGTACCACTGTATTGGGATGTATGGATATATTGATCTGAGAAGGGAAAGCGGATTTCCTTATGAAAGATGCATTTGTTTTGCGCTCCACAAAGAGCTGGCCTGTGAGTCAGGGTTGTCCTCTTATATGTACATATCTTTCTTTTCTCCTTTTACTGTTTTCACCTGAGAAATGGCAGAGCAACAGGATGCCTGCTAGGCTAATCAGATGAGCTAAAAATGGGAAGGTTGCCTGGGCCTGAAGTATCCATGCAACCAAGCTAGAGTCCGTGATCAGCAGGGACAGTATGTGAACAGGAAATGTCAGACAAGGAGCCGGGGCTGATAAACAGTGCTGAGGAAACAACCGGGCTCTGTCTAACATCAGAGCTCTGGCTTCAGAGGTGGCAATACTGGGGACAGGACAAATAGAGACAAGTGAACAAAGCATGCAGATAAATGGCGCTTATCAATGGATTATCCCTAGCAAGGGATCATCCCATGACCTGATCAGAGTTAATCCGTTTTAGGCTGCAATCTTGTACCCGCTTTGCCTGGGTTGCAATCTCCACTGTACTCCGTGAGCCTTACTTTTGAGTAGACGGGGTTAGTCTTCCACTGTTAGTTCCCCTTGTTACTGAGTTTTCAACTGTTTACTTAATGAGCACCTGTATTGATATTGATGTATATCGAAAGAAGGGCAATATTGAGAAGAACTTGCAGAGGCTAAAAATCCGAAAGTGCAAATTGAAGCAATTTCCTCAGCGGGAGACCTCTGGGAATCAGGATCAACCTTGTTAATTCTGTTGATTCTCCTACTTCCAATAAAAATAGAACACCACATGCCTGGGAGTAAATGGAATTTGGGGGAGGCAGGAAGGTGACTTGATCAAGGTAAGATCCACAGTTGTATGAAAGGTAGGCTTTCACCATGTCCCTGGGGATAGCTTGGTAGAACGAGGGGCCTCCATTATCCAGATCTTCTTGTTTTACAAACATGTTTACTTCCAAACTCCACACGTAGCAGAAGGATAATATCTCTTATATTCGCTATCATTATTCCACATGCCCAATATGCAAAATGATTGAATACTTTTCGATCTTTATCATCCAGCTACCTACCCCCATGAGGTTGTCAGTGGCATTCAATTTTAAAGATGGGGAGATTGAAGATAGGGGCCTCATTCACATGTAAAGCTGGGATAGCTCAGTTGGTAGAGCATGAGACTCTTTATCTCAGGGTTGTGAGTTCAAGCCCCACATTGGACAGATCATTCTTGCATTGCAGGGCGTTGGACTAGATGACCATTGTGGGCCCTTCCAACTCTACAATTCCACGATTCCTTGAAATGGCATACATTCACACACAGCAACCTTGCTCCTTCATTCTTGTAAGCAAATAAAGCAAGCCTGGGTTTAGCACTTAACCCGGTGCTTCTGTGCAAATTGTGAAATGGAAGCCATTTCCCTTTAAAACCATGGATCCTGGCTTCGTTTGCTGCTTTTGCGTAGAGATGAGCAAACTGGCAGGAAAGGAGAAGCCTGTGGGTGATTGCCACTCATATACGTCCTGGCTTATCAAACCCAGAGATTTGGCTTAGCGTTATATGCAAATGCTGCCAATGACTCACCCAAGATGTTTGAGTTGTCTTCACTGACATCTGTAGAAATAGTAAAAAAAATAAAAATAGAAAAATGTATCCAAATCTATTGTAGGCAACATTTCTACAGCATGGTGCTGGTTTTTTTTTTTTGGGGGGGTGCATGTATGTACCTGTGCATGGATGCTTATGTATGTAGAGATAGTTGAGGAAAAAACACAACATTTCCTAGGAAGGACAAGGAGGGAGAGCTAGTTCTAAAGCACAGGAGGCTGATAGACGATGCTTCTTCTTGTTTCTCTTATTTCTTCTGCTTAGAGCTGAGCTGAAATTTCCCAGAGGACATTTTGCTGAGTTTCTGAGATCTCCCCCGCCCCCTCGTCACAAAAAATCTCTACAGGATTGTCTTCAAACATTATTTGCCATGTTTCAGTGGCATTTGCCATTCCCGCCCCAAACACACACAGCGTCCCAGAACAACACTAAATTTGAAGCATTGTGCAGGGTGCCACCCCCCCCACTTCCAGTGGTGCAAAAACAAAACAAAAAGAAACCTTGCAGGGGGGAGAAATAGAAAGAAGTTGTGCTGCTGCTGCTGCTAACGTTAACCCTAATGGTGAGCCCCACCCCTGATAAATCTCTCCTCCTGAATAAATTTTGGTGGAGGAGTCCTCGCTGCTTTATCTGTGCGCTAGCAGGTTGACATACAGAGTTTGGAGATACCTTTTGCTTACTATTCTACTCTGCTAGTCAGGAGGAGGGTGATCCCAGAGGGGTATTCTGTTTGCTTCCCTCTGTTTCCACTTGACTGAAAGAGAAAGTGCATCATTAACATCGGTGATGACATTTAAATATTGTGTGTGTGCGCACGTACATGCATGCGCATGTGCACACACGCACAGATGCACGTGTTCGTCAACTGTTTGCTGCTTTTTAGAACGGCCACTTGGGGCATTTAAAATTTCTCATCGGATCCCTGGAATGAAAACGCCGTAGCTTTAATAAGCTATTATATTTGCTGACATCAGGGGGTACTGCTTTCTTTCCTAGGTGTGCACGTATTTAATAAGTTCGTTCGTTTTCTAACCTGCTTTAGTTTTTGGTTTCAAGAGCTCCCTGTGTAACATGGCGCTGGGGAATCTTTTCCATGTGTGCACACACACTGCTTTTGTGATCACAGTGACAGATAGACTAATTTCATAGTAATAATTTGCTTCTTTTTATGAGCTGGCATTTTGTGGTTCTTTCAGACTGATTGTGGCATGAGCTTTTTGTTCAGTACAGACCATTTCTTCTACATCAGGGTGGAGTGGGGACTTTTTCAGCCCAAGGGCCACATTCCTCTCTGGATGGGCTTCTGAGGGCCACATGCAGGGCCAGAGGCAGAAGCAGGCAGTGTAACCAGTGTAAATTATACCTCATACAGTAGACTAGTGTACACACACAACCTTGCTTTTCTCCATCCTGGAAGCCAAGAGCCATTGTCAGAATTCGAGAGCACACATTCCAGGCAGGCACAAGGATGTAAGGACGGATGTGAAGCAGCCACAGTGAGGGAGTTGGTCTGGGGAGGGGATTTGGTGAGGGGAGATTCCTGAGGTCTAGATAGAGATGTTTGGAGGACCTTATTTGGAGCGTGAGGTTCCCCACCCCTGCTATAGATGTATTAAGTGAATTGGGAAGATGTTATATTTGATAGGCAAGGAAGGTAGAACATGCAGCGGTGGGTAGCACCACATACAGAAAAAGACAGACAGCAGGTTTGCTTCCTTGTAAATGTTGTTCTCCAGATGTGGTTTAAAATCAGTCACACTCTTCACCCACCTTGAAGTTCTCAGCCCTGGTGTACTTTTTACTTCAGCACCTGGCTGTTTGCTTGGGGGTTTTTTGTGGGTTTTTTTTTTTTTGCAAGAAGTTTTAAATTAATACAGAATCAAAAGTGCAAATAAGAAAGAACATAACCAAAATTACAAAACATGGGAGACATTTGCAAAAGTTGCAGATACAAAACAATAAGAGAGCAGGTAGTATATAAAAGCAAAAACACACCGTGATGCTGCAAATTCACAACTTGCCACGAGGAGAGAGTTTTTGTATATCTGAATTTGACACATAAGAAATAAAATCCCATCAAATGTTTTAAAAACGTTCTGGGTCTTCCTTACCTTTAGAAACACCATGTGCTAGTTGTTTTCTCCAACAGCCACAGTTTCCACATATTTTGGTGCTGCAAAGAAAGGTACAAGTCCTGTGAGGTCTTCCTTTATGTGGGGTTTGAGTTTTGATCTGAGTTTTTGGATGTCTTGTCTCTCTGCCTGCCTATGGAAGGGCCTCTCTACTTCTTAAAATTTTGCACCCAGTGTGACAGCCTAGCCGACCAACCCACATGTGTGTATTACTCTTGAAGAGGGTGTGAGTAAGCGGTTCTCTGTTTTTCTCTACTTTTAAGTTTAGGAAAAAGAGGGCATCTCTCCAGAACACCAAAACAAACTCTCCCCCCCCCTTGCTTAAAACCCTGCTTTGGGGGTACTCTGGCCACAGCTTCCCCAAGATGTTTGTGAGCCAAGACTTAGTCTTTTAATAGGAGACCCGCAGTTGCCACCCCCTCAGTTCCTGTTGTTCTGCCTGTGAATAATGTTTCGTGTTCCCTGTTTAGCTGCTTAACAGTCAAATGCTGCCCTTGAAATTGCTGGTGAGAATGTTTTGTGTAGGCATTTCCACAGTCACTTATCTGTTCGTTTTAAAATAGGAGTAGGAAGGGTTCGTTGTCTTCATATCCTCTTCCAAAAGAACTTGGATGAACTTACTCTGGCCAACAGCCACCCAGCTGGGCTGAGTTCCTCACAGAGGAAGAAGGGCCGTGAGCATAGAGCTCCTGCTACACACTTGTCAACAAATAAGTTGCTTCTATGATTCTATCCTATGAATCAGTGCCAACTCCAGGGTATCAGGGGCCCTTGGACAAAATGCCCTCAAAGGGCTCTTCGCCATAAGTAACCCATTTCATGGCCGGTTCCTGTTTGCTTGCCTTCTGTGGTGGGTGCATTCTGCACCATTGCTGATGGGACCAAGACTTACGGGGGTCGGTTTCCTTCCTCTTTGTTCTGGTCTAAGAATAGGCGGTTTTCAGGCTTGTGGGATCTCCTTTGTTTTGGACCAGAAACCTGAGACCCACCAACCAGAGCCAGGAACGTAAGTCATGCACTTATAATTAATGAATTTGGGGTCTAGAGGTTTTGGGGTAGATTTGAGTAGCAGGACTGAATAGAACTTGCAGTCCTTCTTCACAGAAATCCACTCCTGGTTATTGCCCCAAGCGCTCTTCATTTTGGCAGTATAGTTGAGGACAGGAGGGAGATAACCTGTTGTTGTTGTTGCTGCTGCTGCTCAGCTGTTTGGATGGGATTCAGAAAGCCTTGCTCATTGACTGCGAATCATCCAGAGATCTATCAGTACATCCGAAAGGGCTCTGGAATTTGGCACTGGGCCGTTGTTGGGCGTGTGGGCATTGGCTGGTTCCCAGAAGTGCCAGTTCCTGGCGTTACAGTGTCCAGAATATCAAAAGTAGAATACGATCTGCCTAGTCCTGTATTTCGTCTTTTGACACTAGCAGACAGTACCTTCATAGGTAGGTTCATAGAAAAGGTGTTCGAAAGCTAGAAAGAAATCTATCTATCTGATGTCATGAGCAGACCTTTCTATTGGAAGAAATGCTTGGAGCCATGGACCTCACTATCTCCATGATTTTAAAAGTTTGGTATACTTTAATAGAAGGGACGCGGGTGGCGCTGTGGGTTAAACCACAGAGCCTAGGGCTTGTCGATCAGAAGGTTGCGGTTCGAATCCCCGTGACGGGGTGAGCGCCCGTTGCTCAGTCCCTGCTCCTGCCAAGCTAGCAGTTCGAAAGCATGTCAAAGTGCAGGTAGATAAATAGGTACCGCTCTGGCGGGAAGGTAAATGGCGTTTCCGTGCGCTGTTCTGGTTCGCCAGAAGTGGCTTAGTCAGGCTGGCCACATGACCCGGAAGCTGTACGCCGGCTCCCTCGGCCAATAAAGCGAGATGAGCGCCACAACCCCAGAGTCGGTCACGACTGGACCTAATGGTCAGGGGTCCCTTTACCTTTATACTTTAATAATATTTGCTGCACGATGTCCCCACCCCCCACCCCAGCTCCCCAGCTTAGAAACAGATGTCAGAATGTAAAACACAAGTATTGGCTATGTAGGGTCCATACATGTACAAGCCAGTGCTTTGTTCCTGTTTGTTCTCCCCCATTCAATATGCGTGTGAGTGGCAATGGGGGGGGGGAATTGGTTGTTAATGTTTATGGATTTTTAAAGGGAAATTGGCAACTGTATGCACGATCACCCATTTTAATTGATGATGTCTGCTTGTGTTTTGTAATTGGGCGTCTGTATTTGAATGCAGAGCATCTTGTAAGAAGCGGTCCTTCAGAGATGAAGGGGCTGATCTAAATTACTGGCACCCCGGGGGAAGCAAAGCATCTGGCGGCCTCAGCACATAGCTGGTGGGCTGTGTTCAGGTCGGTGCATCACAAGGTCTAGGCTTGTTCCATGTGCTCAAGACTATTTACATATATCATTTCACTAATCCTTACAAGAATCCTGTAAGCTTGGCCTGCATTGTCTCTGCCATGCTACATAATGGAGTGGGCTGGGCTGGGCTGGTAGACTGAAGTTACAGAGCTTTCCTGACCCTTCTTTCGTTGTGACTTCTGCACATTTAACTTGTGCATAACATCTGAATTTGCTCTTTCAGAAGTGAGACTTCTTTGCAGCTCTTCACAATTTGATCAGCCAAACCTTTGATTTAGGGGCCTCTTTATAAATCCAATCGCATTTTGTTTCTTACACTCAGGTAGCCATTTGGTTTCTTGCCAGTTGAAAGTGACCTCATTTGGTTACCTCCGTTCGTGCAGCTTCTTATAAAAGACCACCACGACTTCCATCACAGTTTGAATAGTTAGAAATCAGATCGGCATTACATTGAGGTGCAATCAGGAGCCAATTTCGGTAGTGCGGTATACTAGCAATAATAAACCTTTAAGTACCTCTTCAGCTGCAGTTCTCAAATGTTTCACTTGATTGATTGGAAAGTTTCTTGCCCAGAAGCATGCCTAAGACGAAAAGATATTTGTTACTCTTAGAGTCCTGGAGTTCTTTTCCTCTCTCTTCCTAACTCACCCTCCAAATGAAAAACCCAAGTGCTTTTCAGTTTTGCCGTTCTGTCCTGATAACTGTGAGTGCTTCTGCAAAAGAGCTTTCATTAATCCAGGGTGAAACCAAAACCATGAAAGCTAATTTTATTACTTAAAACAACGGATGGGGAACTTGTGGCCCTCCAGATGTTCCAAATCCCATCATTCCTGAAGACTGGCCATGTTCTAAGGGTGGAAAACCAGACAAATAACATACAAACTTTCAATTCATATGTAGATGAAATAGTCATGAGATTGAAGAAAAGTGCATTTTTCTGCCTTCAAAATCCAATTTTCTCACCCCCTTTTTTGACAGAATTGTCTTTTTCAGAGTGTCATTGTGCCTGTGGTACATCTCCCCAAAGTTGTCTTTCTCCTCTCATTCTGATTTTGAAGTGAAATGAAGATTCATTGGTGTGTATAAAGCATGATGGACCAGATTCAGCTAACCAGTCCTCTTGGCAGAAGCCCACCCAGTGTGTTCCATTTGCACAGCTGGGTTTCCCCCCTGCCCCCCCAATGATTCTGGGAAGGTAGGTCAGGAGAACTCCCAGAACAGAGCTAACGGAGGAGATGAGAGATGGTTCCACCAGGCAAGCAAGAAATGCTTCTGCTGATGGAGTGATCTCCTTAGGGCTATGTTGAATTCCTCCCATATTTCCTATACTCTTTCATGTCTCCCAGCTTCCTCTTCCAAGACTGTCATAAAAAATGGAGGACCATACAACCCTTAATTGATAGAAATACAGTCATCAAGATGCTTTAACATTCTGTCTAGTTCCCTTGGGCAGAATGAGGGGAGGTTCACAGCCAAAACACCATCAGAATCTAACTGGTACATATTTTTTTTTAAAGATACACCATCCAGGGTTCCACTTCATAGGATTTAAGAATGTTTGGCATTTTTTTTTCTTTCTGCTTTCTGAAAGACAAGTGGGAAGCACTGATTTCCTAGTTTTCATTTTGCTTGGCGTGTCTTAATTATTCAGATGTGTCAGTGTACGGTTGAATTGCTTTCAAATTTATTTTTTCAAAGCACTCCTCAGTGGAGATAGGGTGCCATTAGCAGTGTTGAATGGGTGGCTTAAGCAGATTGCACGATGTGTTTGATAGTTAACTGCAACATCCTGATTCACCCAACGTTTCTCATCTTCAGCAGCAGAGACCTGACATTTTTGAAGGAAAAGAGATGTAAAAGGAGTATGAAATGTCTTGGTCAAAATCGCTCAAACGATGCAAATAAAAGCTGTGATCAGAAACAACAAACAAACAAACTCACCATTCTCTTTTCAGGATATTTTAATAAATTAAACAGTGGGAAGAGGAGGAGGAGTGTTCCATTATTCTGTTGTGTGCTGTGCAGTAATTGAGTGTAGCATCTGCTGCCTGACAGTATCTGCAGTTACAGCAGCTACTTGCAGGGAGAAATCAAGCAAAAGGGCAGCTTGCAGATCACAAACCTCTAGCTCTTCTGCCAAGGAAAGGCAAGTTGGGGGGCTGCCATCCCCCCTTACATCTCTGTAAGATTTCTCAAGAATGGAAGGAAGGCTGATGATCTGACTAATTATGAAAGTTCCCATGCAGCTTATTTTAGTTGTCCAGGTTTCTCTTTCATACCACTATACAAGTCAGAGAAAGTTGACGTTTGGCTTTCCTCCCCCTCCATCAACCTTCCCACAGTAAACGCATTCAGGTTGTGTGCAGGCCAGAAGTGTTGCATTTGTCCGCACAGAGTCAAAAAGCATTATTTTGCGTATTGCGTGATCTGAGCTACGGTCTGTTTTATGCCTCTGAGCTCTGCAAGTATAACAGTTTCCTGGGAGAGTTTTATTGTGATGGTGAGTGGCTTCGCTGCTGCTCTTAATATCCTGACTAAATTATTCTGTCTGCCTTGGTACATTTGGAGGAAGTGGCTCCAGGAGTGTAATGGTTTGGTCAGCTTCATCAAAGCACTGAAATCTTTTTTGAGCTCTTTCTGCACATGCTGCTCAGGCGGTTTGAATGTGTGGGCAAGTCCAGGAAGTGTGCCAATTTATGACGATTCTCTTTCCAGTTTGCTTCCTGAGTTAGCAAAGTCATTGTAACATAATGCTTTAGAAAGTGCACCTATTCTTGCTCTTGCATTCTGCAAAAGCTCTCATATTGTGGACTTTTTCAAGATAAGCAGCACAAAGCCATTACTAAGAATCCAAAATCTCTTACGGATTGTGTAGTTTGGTCCTTCAAAATTGGATTTCCCAGCTCTCCCAACAGCTGTTTATAGTTGCTTGGAAATAGTAATTGATTGCATATGTAAAGGTTTGTATGCAAGTTGTTCACAGGTCAGGAGAGTCACAGTTTGTTTTTATTTTTGTCTGTTTTATCCACAAAAGTATAACCTGCCTTTCGGTGGAGATTCCTCAAGGCGGAGCATACCAACATAAGCAGAATATTACAGTAAGGTAGAGCTATTTTATGGGGACGCGGGTGGCGCTGTGGGTTAAAGCCTCAGCGCCTAGGCCTTGCCGATCGAAAGGTCGGCGGTTCGAATCCCCACGGCGGGGTGCGCTCCCGTTGTTCAGTCCCAGCGCCTGCCAACCTAGCAGTTCGAAAGCACTCCCGGGTGCAAGTAGATAGATAGGGACCGCTTACTAGCGGGAAGGTAAACTGCGTTTCCGTGTGCGGCTCTGGCTTGCCAGAGCAGCGATGTCACGCTGGCCACGTGACCCGGAAGTGTCTTCGGACAGCGCTGGCCCCCGGCCTCTTTGAGTGAGATGGGCGCACAACCCTAGAGTCTGTCAAGACTGGCCCGTACGGGCAGGGGTACCTTTACCTTTACTAGAACTATTTTAAAACCCATTATATTACAGGTGACCCACTGTTGCCTACATAAATGCTTTTATCTATTTTTGCCTATTAGAGATTAAGATTGCTCATTAAATGTAACAATATCTATAAAATAATAAAAAGGGGAAATTTAAAACTCACCAAGAGTTTAGGTAACTTGGGGTTTTTCTTAGCTTTGTTTTGGGAAGATTTGGAGGAATAGGGCTGTTTACTGCACATATTTTTGGGTTACCAATTTTTCACACATTCTCCACTTGTGCCCTTAATAACAGCATAAGATTAGGGAAATTAGCAGGTGAAGGTTTTATCGGCACAGGGATAAAATCATGTGAAAGTGTTCCCTCACTAAGTATCTGCATGTCAGGCCTATGCTAAGCCAGACCATGGACTGCTCTGACCCTGCCTCTTGTCATGCACCCTGTCTGCTCAGACTCTGACCTTGGACTGGCCCTGGACCACATTGTCTACATTGGTGTGACTTCTGGCAAGTCTCCTGGTTACTCAGTGAGAGTAGGGCTGGAAGAGAGAAGCACAACTCTAAGAAAATGTGCATGCATGTCTTGTTGTGAAAGCCCATTGAGAAGGGAGCCTAACCCTTGCGCTCCAGGTAACCACTTGGGGAGAAGTGTCCATGTTCATGTGTGAAGTGATAAGGCACACATACCCCTCTCCTTTGCCTGGCTCTGTGATTTGTAATTGCATGCACTGGAAACTGAGAGAAAGCAGAGGGTTTGTCTGTTAACAGAAGCTTGTAAGCTCATTAGTGTAGACCTCACTGGTCGCCATGAGGTTTACTTGTTGTTGTTCAAAGGGTGTTTCTCTTCCCGCCGCCCCCGGCAACTCGCTTGCTTCATTCTGGATTCTACTGAGCTTAGAGACATTGCTTGCACTAGCTGAGATTTCTGAAGAACCTAAAAATAATCGGGCAGTCAGCTGCCTGATACTTGGCAATTTTCAGTCAGATTTGGCAATGCAAGGAACACCTGAAGTGGGCATGTTTGGAGATGTCAGCTGATAGATCTTACTTACTAAATAGACAGGACAAAGAAGGTGTGGCATAGCAGAAGGCCTGGAATTCAACATCGTGCTGTGATGAAGGTTCTGTCTGCGAAAGCATTCCACTTACCCTGATGGAATTATCTCCATCCTCCAACACCCACAAACTGTTCTCAATGCCCCCAGAGCCAGTTTCAGGGGGAGGTGGGGAAGCTGCATTCCACAAGTCCTTGAAATGGGGCTTCCATTGATGAGGCTCACTGGGTGAATCTCTCCTAGAGTTTATAATTCCTGGTTTGCCACTTACAGGTTGCTGTGCTGCAGAATTTTGCAGCTGTTTGGCGTCCCTTTTGAGCACTTTTTTCTGGGGGGGGGGAACTAACCTGTCAGAACTAGGGAAGTTAGACCTTAATTTATTTGGGGGGGCATAATTTCATATGCTGGGCAGCTTTGGTGGGAGAAGGAAGAATGAGCTGCCCTTCAGTATGCCTGTAAATGTAAAAAGATAGCCCTGTTTTCCTATTCTATCCTATGACCTCTTTTGTCACCTTTGCTCTCATCGTGAGCTTTTGGGCAGGAACTTGTGCAATTCTTTCTTTAAATAGATATAAATATTAGTAATAATATTTTTTAAACACTATGGTAATTAGTAACAACATACCCAATTAGTATACATTGTGTCTTACAAGGTTTCAGAATCAAAACAAGGAGGGCAGGTCCCTGTCCAAAGGATACCATGGTTTCCTCTTCCTTAATGTGACCGTGTATCTTGCTGAGGGCAGCAGGAGATGGATGGTTGTTGTTGTTGTTGTTGTTAAACTGTTATTTTTTTAATTTATATGTCACCCTTCATCCAAAGATCAGAAGATGGTTTACACAAGAAAAACAAATTGCATAACAATAATAACAACCCGCACACACACACATTTAGAAGGTGATAGATTGTTTAATAGCCAGGGCCTGGCTGAAGAGGAATTTTTTCACCTGGGGCCTTCCTGGGGAAAGCATTTCACAAACAGGGAGCCACTACAGAAAAGGCCCTTTCTCGTGTTGCCGCCCGCCAAGGTACACAAAGAAGGGCCTCAGATGATGATGATTGTAGGGTCCGGGTCAGTTCATATGGGCAGAGGCCGTCCTTGGAAGGCTACAGTTGCTGATGTCTACAAGGATCCTCTGTTGAATCCAAACTAGCAAATATATACTTTTGATTCAAAGCGCTATTCAGTTTGAGCATACAAACAACCCCCTATGACCCATCACGGCATGCTTCATAATAATATACAAGACTTTTAAGCTTTGCATATTTATGTTTGTGATTTGCAGAGCTTTGGGAAGCTGTGTTTACATGGAGATTGTCTTGTTGACACTTTAATAGAGCAGAGATGTGTGCTTCTTAACATTAGTTAGGAAGCCTTTCTCATCTCTAAGCCATTTGCAAAGTGTTATTTGTCATCTCTTCTTTGCTTCTGAGCTAACCAGGATGAGAATTCTCACTGGAATGTAGCCCCGAATTGAAGGGGAGGGGAGGGGAAAGGGCTTGTGTTAGCTTGAAATTGAGAGAGACTGTACACATGATCATGTACCCTAGCTGAAGAACTTATGCAATTCTCACCCTGCCTGTGGCTGTTGCTTCCTGTTTTTGCAATATGTGTAATCTCCAGCAGTCATATAACAGATGAATTAATGTGTGTGATACAATCAGATCTTCGGTTTAAAGGGGTTGCAGAATGAGCCCAGCCCAGTGAATTTTCTGACCAGAGTCATATTGGCAGAGTTGGGTGTGAAGAACCCGCGTCATCCCCCTCCAGCCACGCACCCACCAAATTAAAACCTAGTAGTTAATCAATAAGGCTTCATTGATCTCCTTGCTGACAGAGACACATGGTGTCTTGAAAGCAGGTTTATTGTGGCATGAGCTTTCGTGGGTAAGCGCTTACTCTGCAGCAGAGAATGTGGCCCTTTGTCATAATTGACATATTTCAGGCTTTAAGCCAGCCACCCCCAACTCAGCCCTCCAGATGTTTTGGGACTGCAATTCCCATCATCCCTGGCCACCGGTCCTGTTAGCTAGGGATGATGGGAATTGTATTCCCAAAACATCTGGAGGGCTGAGTTTGGGGATGCCTGCTTTAAGCTATCTCAGTAATGATTATTCCATAAGTTTATTTAAACTGATTAGATTTATATGCCACCTTATACAGAAATCTTGGTTCACAGGATAAAAATAACAAGTTGAAAATACAATGCAATAGGAGTATAATACATTAAAATACAGCACAAACCTGTTGTGGCCAGGGTGTTCAGATCCGTTCCTATTCTTCATCTGTACAAAAGGGATCACAGAATGTTTGGCCATGCTCAGAATCAAGGGATTCAGGATCCAGCCAGGAACACACAAATACCCCAGGTGGTTTTAAAACCTTAAGATGGTTTCTGATAAGTGTCCCACTTTTCATCATGTAGAACTGCCTCACTTTGTGCATGTGCCCCCTTCCCTTCTACTGCATTGCATAGACCCTCATGTGCTCCATTAGTCAACAAAAGAGGTTTAAAGACTCTCTCAAGGCAAATCTTTAAAAAGTAGTATAAACACAGACGACTGGGAAACACTGGTTTGCGAGTGCTCAAATTGGAGAATAGTCTTTACCGAAGGTGTCGTGGGCTTTGAAGATGCTCGAACTCAGGACGAAAGGGAGAAAGGTGCTAAGAGGAAGGCATGTTTGTCAAACACAATACCATGATCAACTCCCACCCGGAAACCTATGTCCCCACTGTGGAAGGACATGTGGATCCACAATTGGCCTCCACAGTCACTTGCGGACTCACTGTTAAGACCGTGTTCCTGGAAGACAATCTTACTCAGCTACGAATGATCGCCAAAGAAGAAGAAGATTTGTAGCCTGGAAAAATAATGCTAATTAATTCTGTGATTATTCCCATAGTCCCTGTTAACCTTCTGTTTGGATTTTATGGTTGCAGAATTTGGCATTTTCAGTGCATAACTGTAGTCTGATCACTCTGCCGGTCTGCGACAGTAGCTTCAATACAGAGGGCCTTGCTAATGTTTTAAAGTGGGAGCACCGACTGGCTCACCACGCGCAAGATAGTGCTTCTTAAGAGAACCTATGCTCCATAGGTGGCAGTGGAAGACAGGAGTGCCTGGCGTGCTCTGGTCCATGGGGTCACGAAGAGTCGGACACGACTGAACAACTAAACAACAACATGCTCCATATTAACTTGCCAGCAGTTCTCTCCTTGCCAGGCAGACAAACTTGTATATGTAACGTGCTTGCATGTTTCAAAACCTCTGAGGCCTCTGCATTTGAATTTTCACAGAAAACTCGGCAAGTTCAAAGTGCCCATCATTAAAGCATCCTCTGGTTTTGCAGCACTGGTACATTGCTTGAGTGCCTTTTCTGGCATTATAAGGAATGAACAAAAAGGATGCTGAAGCCACTGAAATCTGTTATATTTACTGCAATGGATTGCCAATATATACTGGTTTGTGCTCTAGCACCCTTCATCTGTAGGCACCTAAGGCACATGACAACACTGAAGGTGCATGAAAACACGGAAGATCCCTGAATTGAACTGCTCTGGATCAAAACAAATCTGGAATGCTTTTCTTCTCATTCAACCTGCATTTGTAAGATACTGACTTACTCTGCAGGGGTCACAGTCATTAGGGTCTTTTCCTGCTTTCTTCCTATTAATTCAAGCTGCTGGATCAACAGTCCTCTATTCTTCAGTCTTCAAATTGAAGCTTTAAGGACTAATGTCATAGGAACCCCTTGTTCTATAGGAAACCTTGTGGTGATCATTCTCTGTAAGTGGTGTTCTGGGTAAAACATCATATAGTAAAGGTTCTGTGGTTGCTCTCAAGATTTCCCAGTTGGCGCTAGCATGCATCTTGGCTGTGGTTTTTCTTCTTTTTTGGAAATGCCATATCTGAAATTCCTAATCGCTTCACGCAGTGCGGATCTTGGTGGATTTCACCACTGCAAATTCCCTGATTTAGCATGGTTGTAATTTGCTTAAAAGATGCCTGTTTGTAATAATCCAATTAAGCAATCTTAACTAGGGGGTAATGCATAGTGCCAGACCAGCGTGTCTGTCAGATGCCTCTAGCGTAGTGGTTATGATTCTGCTTTCTTTAAAAAAGTTTAATGCTTTTACTCTGTTTTGCTAAGTCCATAATGGCTGGTGTTTCCAAGACAGGGGAAAGGGGGGGGGGCGGTGGCGGTCAGCATTTAAGTGGTGGTGGAAGATGAAAGTTTGAGAACATTTGAGAGAAGGTGGTTACAGTAAAAGAATGTCAGGTCATTGCACTGCTGTGTATGCGGAATACTTGCTGTGTAGGGCACCAGTGATCCTGCTGAGAAGGGCCAACTCTGACAGCATGCTGCCGAGCAGTACAAACATCCAGAGTCATTACAATGTGCTGAGCAAAGCACCACATCTGTGATTGCAGAAGATTATTTAACATGGATGGATAAAGTTATTTGTACTCAATGAATAGCGATAATGGAATAGCGTCCATTTTTGCAATGTGTGTGTGTGTGTAGATATATATATGGTCTGAAAAATAATATTTGGTTTCAGAAAGAAGAGTTAACTCTTACAAATGCACACATGCCTCAGAAAGCGTAAAATTAGGATTCTGCCTTAACTGTTGCACCATGTAAGCCGTAAACACATTCTAAAATCTTGTATATTGTGCTTCCTTACGACTAAAACTCCACGTACCCACACTTTTCCCTTAGTCTTTCAGTCCCAATGCAAAAAGGAATAACTTTAAGGTATGCTGTATGTCTGTAAAAATGATGATTCCAGCCATTAAAAAAAACAAAAACTTGTAACTCATCCATTTTTCATTCTATTTCACTGAGCACCAAGGTGATTTCCCACCTTAAATTTCATGTGGATAGGATAATCATATTGAATGTACATAAGGAATGTACTTGTGCTTTCTAAGTGTGAAATTCTATACAGCTATTCCTTTTTTTTTTATCACACTGTAACCCACATTCAGGATCCAGAGTAGCTAAAGATACTGAGCTAATCTTTTATAAGTAAATCTCCACTGTAGCTAATAAGACAGCAAGATTTGGCAGGCATAAAAGGTGGTGCTACACATTACATGTAAATCTGTGTGTGACACATACTTCAGCCACTTACTTGTATTAGGGGGAAAATGGCTTCAAGAGGAGAGATTTAGGGAAGAGACACCTTGGAGAAAATGTGTTTAACCCTTCTTCTGCCTAATTCTTTTGCACCTTTCCTCAAGCCTCTTCCTCTTTCCTCCTGTAGAAGTCAGGTTTGGAAGGGTAAACAGACATCTGGAACCCTGAGGCTATTGTGGGGGGAGGGGAGATCAATCTCTGCACTCCACATCACTTCCTTACAAAACTAATTTTCCCTAATAGAAACAGCCATTGAGACATTGTGTGCATCTACATACAGTTACGTACTTAATTTGTTCCGGAGGTCCGTTCTTAACCTGAAGCTGTTCTTAACCTGAAGCACCACTTTAGCTAATGGGGCCTCCTGCTGCCGCCGCGCTGTCGGAGCACGATTTCTGTTCTCATCCTGAAGCAAAGTTCTTAACCCGAGGTTAATGGAGTCTGTAACCTGAAGCGTATGTAACCTGAAGTGTATGTAACCCGAGGTACCACTGTACAGGATGTTCCATTTTTACAATAATGTATGTTGCCTTCCCCATCAGCTGCTATAATCTGCACAAATGGACCATTGCTGGTCAGTCCAATAATTAGTTTGCCCAATTAGAATGGAGGACATTCCTCTGATATACTTGGGGAAGGGGGGGGCAGTCCTTAAATTCTTCTGGTGGCTCCTTGCTATCCTTAATAATAGTTATAATTTTGTTTCAGTCTATAGAACTTATTATGTGCACTGCTTAGGGATTCTTTAAACCCCTTGTATTTTTAAAAAATAAATACAAGTATGGAAGAAGGATTCCCCCGCCCCCAGCAGTAGTTGTTTCTCAGCAGCCTGAGGGCTTCCTGTGCAGTTTGGTGCTGAACGGTGTGACAAGGCTGGAGGACGGAAGCCTCCTTGAAATGTGCAGGGTTATTCCACAAGAAGAAGTCCCTAATAATCACTGAGTGAATGGGTGGCAGGTTTTCAGAAAGGGTGGTCATAATGGCAGTGCCTGGCAGTTTCTAGGTTTGAGTACCTTGTCACAGAAGAACCATGACAGGACATGGCTGCAGCAGCTTCCCTGGAGCTATGGAGACCTCCTGCTTCCCCTATTCTTGATTCCTCTTATTCACAGTGATTATTTTCTGTGCTGGGATATGGATCCTTGTGTGCCTGTACAGGAGCTGCTATAATTGATAGCTTGTAGAAGTTGTCGTCTCGATTGTTTTGCCTGTTGCTTTCATGCCTCTGCTGTGAAAATACTGTACCCCAGCTCCGCAGGCAGAGCCTGTGTCCTTGCCAGGCTTCCAATGCTGAATCATCTTGCCGTTGTTAGCTAGCTGTGTAATCCCTCAGCTTGGCTCCCCTTCACTTTGTGGCTTTCTGCTGGAAAGATCAGGACAAAAATACACAAGATTTGCAGAGGGAATGAATGTCATTTGATCAGCCTGGCCTTCTGCTCAGAAATGGCCTTGTCCTCTGGTGACCAACCTCCCTTCTAAGGTAGAAACACGATAGATAGAAATTAGGCAGGCTTTTCTGATGGAGTTGTGAGCCTGCTTTGGGCATAGTTTACCACAGAGATTTTTTCTTGGGGGGGTTAAAGTATTAAATAATTAAATCATTTTCTTAATGTAAAGAATAAGGTTGTAAATTAACATGTGGTCTTGGATCAGATTTGCAGCACTGTTTAGGACAGAGGCCCTCCAGATGTTGCTGGATTCCAGTTCCCATAATCACTGGATGTGATGGCTCGGCTGATGAGCGTTGGAGTCCATTTGGAGGGCACCTGGCCCCTCACTTCCTGTTTATCAAATATGCAAAGAAATATCAATGGGAAACTTGGTCTAAACCGATGATTTAAATGGGCCTTTTGCCTTGCTAATTAATACCATGGTTTAAATCTTCTTGTGTGCTATCCCCTCTTAATCTTAGAAGGATTAGCAAGGGAGGCCTTGCCAGGAAAGAATCGCAGAAGCCAGGTGTGGTGGTTGTCACCTGAAAAGCTGGCCAACAACTTCAGGAAAGGCCAGCTAAATACTTGAGGATTAATGGAGCGGGTACGTAGTAGCTGGTATGCAGCTTGGCAATACTTCTGGATCTTTTGCTGTCTCTAGAGGTTCAGGTGGCCTTGGTGGCTCGGGGTGCCTTCCATCAGCTTCAGCTGGTGGCCCAGCTGTGCCCCTATTTGGAAAGGGATAGCCTAATTTCTGTCATCTATGCTGTCATCTAACCTCTAGGTTAGATTACTGCAATGCATTACACATGGGGCTGCCTCTAAAGGTGGTTCAGAAACTTCAGCTGGTGCAGAATTTAGAAACCAGGTTGCTCACCAGTATAAGATGGTTTGAGCCTATTGCACCGATCCTGGCCCAACTTCACTGGCTGCCAATTTGTTTCTGGGCCCAGTTCAAAGTGCTGGTTTTGACCTATAAGGCCTTAAATGGCTCAGGACCGCAATACCTCAAGGACTGCCTCTTCCTCCTACCCGGACCCTGGAATCGTCATCTGAGGCTCTTGTTTGTGTGTCTCCTCCCCAAGAGGTCTGGAGAACAGGCAATACGAGAACAGACCTTTTCTGCAGTGGCTTTCCATTTGTGGGATACTCCCCCTGTGGAGGCTAGCCTGGCACTTTCATTACCTATCTGTAGGTACCAAGTGAAGACATTTCTCTTTAAGCACGTCTTTGCCTGATTAACTTTCTATGGCTTCTTAAATGTGTTTATGGAAGGGAGGTTATTGGTTTGTTTTTGTTTTATTATGTATTTGTGTTTTCATTTTTATGTTGTGAACTGCCTTGTGATCTTCAGATTAAGGGTGATAGACAAATTTAATTAATAATGGAGGGCCGTTCCCAATGGTTGTGTTCCATGTGCGCATGTTGTGGCTCCACCTGACTGTTCCTGCAAGGATTTGTGTGTATTTCTCGCACTGTAGCTTGCTTGCTTGTTCTAGTAGAAAAGACTCAACTCTCGTTTTTGGAAGGATGCCGTTGCCCTTCTCTCGATGACTCAATTTCTCACTGCACATTCATGGGTATATTAACTGTAAAGTGTATCCTGTGAGTTCTGCTCTGTGAGTTCTGCTTTTCTCTTGACTTCACTGTGAGTTGAAGGAAGGAAGGAATCTGGCCAAACTGTGAAGGGTTTTCTGGCGTCTCCAACAGGGCCTGCCTTGTCCTGATGCTTTCTGCCTCAACCAGCACTGCAGACTGTCCCCTCCCTCCCCCCCAAAGGCCTCCCTCTTCCTCCCAGGAAGGAGGGTTTTGTGTTTTGATTATAAATGGCATACCGCCATAAATCGTTTCTGCGCAGGCTCTCTCTGTCTCTGGTTTGTTGCCATAGTGATGAATACTTTCCTCTTCCCTGAGAGCAGCATTGTATTAATGTAACTGTGCAGCCGTGATTAACTTAAAATGACGACAGAGGGTGAGTGGGATACAGACCTGAGTGTGTGTCTCAGTAGCTTATCTGTTAAGAGCCAGGCACTTCATAGCCCTAAACACCACAGATAAAGACGTCTGTGGCTCAGAAGTGCATGATGGTGGCACAGTTCAGCTGTCCTGCATTTTGGGAAACAAGTTTTAAGGCTGTAATACTCTGCTTGTTTATATGGATGTAATTCTGAGTGGACACAGTGGGACTTGTTTCCACGTGAACACACAGAGGACCAAAATGTGCATCAAATGACTTTTATAAAAGTAACTTCTTCCTTATAAGCTAAAATGATAATTTCTGCCTGGTCGCTCACAAGCTAGAAACGTATCAGATATATGTTTATAGATTGTGTTTCATTGATTCATAGAATTGTAGAGTTGGAAGGGGGAACCAAGGGTCATCTAGTCCCCCCCCCCCAGTTTTTGCAGGCTTGTTACCCATAAGGCATGTTTGCGTCCTTGATAATCTATGGAGTATCACAGACATGTTTGTTTCTGGCTTGAGAAACTTTGTTCTAAACCAGCAGTCTTCAACTTTTCTGATCCCGGAGCCACCTTTAACCCAAACATTCATTTGGTGGCCCATTTCTCACTTTCCTTCCATATGGTGGTTAAGCTTCCGTTATGACCCATCATAACATACAGACCATGACCCGGCATTGAGTCCTGACCCATCAGTTGAAGACAAGTGGTCTAAACCATCTGGACTATCATCTTCCACTTTACTAGATAGTGTGGGCCTACCTCCATATCAAAATGTTTGGTCTTGAGGATTTTGCTTATTTCCAAGATGGTTGGAAAATATTTGTTCATAGAACCTACAGCAGCATGAAAGAGGGAAGACTTGTGACCCTCTGGCTAATATACATGGTATATGAATGAGTGTGCACAATATGAAAAAAGGCACTTTTGCCTTTTCTTGTAATCTTAATCTTCTAAAGCAGGGTAGCCAACGTGTTCTCCTTCGGATCTTGTTGGACTACAACTCCCATCAACCCCAGCCAGCATAACCAGTGGTCAGGGATGATGGGGGTCCGACAATATTTTGAGGGTACCATATTGACCACCTGTATTCTGAAGCAATTTACAAACTATTACGAGCCTCTTTTCTTACCACCACCCCTTCTTTCTCCCTGCAGCTACCTGAATGATTTGGAGAGGATAGCCAAAGTGGATTACATTCCAACCCAGCAAGATGTGCTGAGAACCAGAGTGAAGACCACAGGCATTGTAGAGACTCATTTTACCTTCAAAGACCTGCATTTCAAGTAAGTACATAAACTATATAGCTTCCTTTGGGGAAATAAGACTCAGGGTGTACCTAACGTTCATTGCACAACACATAAAGTTGGATTTTAGCTATCAGTGTATTAGACACCAAGGCAGGCTTAGCAACATTATGCCCTGCAGCAGAGGGCTCTCTTGTAACCTGCTGTGGAGATGGGCTCGGGCATTCCAGCAGAGGGAGAGGGTGCTGCACATTCCCCTGATGTCACAGGGAAATGGATGGATCAGCAACAGTTGCATAGTGATCTGGGGAAAGCAATACAATTGAATAATATACATAAAAAAGAAATGCCAAATCAACGTGGGCGCCTGACCTCTGTAATTAGGCATTACATATGTAGCATTTTCACTTGTGCCTTTTTGCATATATATTTTTATCTCATCCTGCAGATCAGGGCGACTCCTAGGACTATGTGACCATTTGCTAGTAGGGAGACACATAGTTAACCATCAAGTGATACACAACTGTGTCCATTACCTTCCAACTCAGCAAGGATTATTCAGATTGCCTTGCCTTCACTGTCTCATACTGCAATGATAGAAGCTCTGCTTTAAATGCCCTGGATGTGGTCATTCTGAAAAGCTTTGCTTTTCCATAAATCCATTCGCTGAGTTGTCAGAAAGGAATGATGCATCCCAAAGCCACAAGGGAGCCAGATTTACAGTTGGAACCAATTTCTCCTTAATCGGCTTATTTGGTGCCTTGACAAGCACCTGATTTTCTCCCTGGCCTGCATGCAGGAGAGATGTGCTTTTCTTTTCTTCCCTTTTCCTTTTGGCTTTTGAATGTGTTTGACTCTGGGTTGAATTAGAAAGGGAACATGCTGGCTTGCCTTTATCAGAGCATAAATGCATGACTCAGTAAACCAATAGGCCGAGCTGTAGGGTCTGGCATACAAATGTCCAGGCTGAGATGGTGCCAGTGTAATCTCCCCGCAGTTGTCGGCTCTGAATGCAGCATGAAGGCATCACTGTGGAAAGCCTTTGTATTCTAAGGATTAGACCACAAGAAACTAGAATTACAGCTTTCCTTCCGCACAACAGAAAGGCAGGCTGCTATGCCAATATATGGGCGATCAAAGTGCACATCTTCGTGGTATGGGGAAAATGTCTTTGGGTTTTGGGTGTACAAAATTTGACGTTCCAGATTATCTGGTAAGCTGGAAATGCAGCTAGCAAAGGCAGGTTGTATTTGTACACCAGCTGGCCAGCACACTGAGCTGCTGGAGCAGTTTAAATAGTTCACTTCCTTGATGCATGGACTGTAGGCAGACTGGCTTATTACAACAGGTTGGCCCCAGTTGACACTTTTTAAAGTGTGTGTACACTGGAAAATGCTAAACATGATGGGGTGTGCTAGTTTAAAACAAAGACTGAAAACCTCCTTTCTGGAGGACTCTTATGATCCAATTGGTATTCAGTTCAAGGTAAGCACACATTCTGCACAAAGGGAAGATGGACTTTACTGGTCAGTTTGTGACAAGTTGAGCTAGAAATGTCACTGATTGAGATCCAGTTGAGGATCCCTGCACAGCCTTATCCGGTTACAATGAGCTTCAATGAAAAATTAAATGAAGGCAAGACATGAATTGCAACACCAGCTGGGAGATTTGGGGTGAGAGGAGTCCATCTAACGTGGTTCACACGTCACATTAAACCAAGGTTAAAAAGTAATGGTGGTTTAATGAGAATGGGCAGCACGCTGGTGCACATGGCTAAAAAGTTCTTAGTCTCCTCCTCCCCAACTCCTGCACTCTTGAAACCCACCTGTTGGCTACAATTGAAGGCATCTTTCAAACATCAGTCACCTGTACTATGGGTTACAAGAATGAGTGCCATTTTTCAAAGTTAATGTGATGTTGATGGGCAAAACAGACTGCTGTGTTCCACTCCTGAGTCTTATCAGTGTTGTTTTCTCTTCTTTATTACTATGAAATAGATGGAGGCAAAGAAGCAAACTTTCTAGTGAAGACTGGCTTGAAAGAGGAAGTGTGTTGTCAGTGACACATACCACAGGAGATGTGATGACAGTTACTTTTGCATCTCAATAGATCTAGTTCTTTCTCTGTAGGATTGAGTGATACGGAATTGGTTTCCATATTCAAATGAATGCAGTGTGATTATAGAAAAAATAACAGATACAAAAAGAAGAAGCTGTATTCTGGCTGTTTTGAGTTGCAACTTCTAGTTGACCATTTAAATCCTGAAAAGTCAGTTGAAAAAGAATGAGTTGTGCCTTGCACTCCTGTGAACAAAAAATGCAACTCATCCAAATGTAAGATTATTCTGTTCAAAAACTGAACAAAGCTGCACACATCCCACAGTTGCCATTGCCAACAGTTGTAAGGACCACATGAGCACACTTGGGCCGCATTTGCATATAATGATAAGGCAGCATTCTGGCTTCATAAACTATGCTGTGCACAAGTTGTGAACTGATGCATGCAGCTGACTTGCTCCTGCTTCACTCCTTCCCTGGCATAAGTGGGCAAACAAACCAGGAAAGGTGCCGGTCAGTGTTGAGTCCAGACCCAGGATTATGGTTTCTGCCTCCTTATCAAGACATAAACCAACAGGAAAAGATTGATCAATCCAGCTAGTGCTCATGGTTGAAGGTGTAACACTAAACACTCCCCATTCCAGTTGTTTTGCCCATTTGCACCAGGGAATAGCAAATTGGGAGCGATGGAGCTGTTTATACAATATTGTTTCTCAAGACAAGAACCTTGGCTTCCCCTTAAGTGCAATTGAAGTGTCTTAGTCAAACGCTGGTATACATTGATTTGCATAGCAGTATTCAGACACCAAGTTTCTCCATCGCTGTCATTCATTTGACCAAGTATGTGCTCTTATCTCACCACTGACTAGCAGGGCAGGGGCCCAGTGAGCACCTGAATATAACAGCACTGTTGCTGAGAAATAGCAAGTGCTTCTAGTGTTTAAAATACTTCTAGACTTCTCCCTTCATTGGGGCAGCATACTGTTTGAGAGTGGTAGTACCACCTTCACTTGCAGGTATATAGTATTCCTCCTCCCATGTGCTTAGACTGTATTAGGAGGGTCACAGCCTTGCTCCCTAGCATGGGATGATGACACATGTAAGTTAATGTGGCTACCTTTTTGTTTATGACGTAACCATGTTACTCTAGTGGAGCATCAGGCAACTCAAGTGTGCAGTAAACCAGACTGGCTTAAGCTTCCCATCGCAGCCAAATTCTCTTACTTAAGCGAAGTGGTTCTGTTTCTCTTGGCGCAAGAGGCAGGTGCCCCAGTGATATGAATGCTCTGAGAACCGGAGTGGAGGCAAGTGTGAAGCACCCTGCTGCCCTTAGAGCCCAGCATTTGCTGTAATAAAAAGCTCCAATCTCAGTATATTGGATTTTCAGTAACATGGTTCTTTCTGGGTCATTGTTCTCCAGAGGGTAGTCTGCCTTCAAGCCAAATAAGATATTTCCAATCATTTTCCTTAGCACAGTTGCATGTGGAACTCAATTTATATGATTTCCAATAGAGTTTGTGCCCCTTCTTTCCCCTCTAGCTGCCGCTAATGACTTAATGACTTTGGGGAGGGGAGGGGAGAGGAGAGAGGCTGCATTTTTCATTCCGTCTACTTTGTCCGTGACAGAAATATACGTCAGCCAGTGTAGCTCAATAAGCTAAGAGTGAATGGTTTGTATGAATGCCTAACTATACTAGGCTTAAAAATAAAGGAAATTTTGGTTCATGTAGTGAAAGGAGAATAAACACAGCAGTTGTTTCTTCCGTATGCCGATACGCCTGTTTGTTATGTTCATTGGAGGTGGTCTTCTTGTGCTCTTGAGTTCTTAGGGGCCCTGTTGTCGTAGGTCAGAAAAGGATTGTGGCTTCCCATCCCTCCAGCCTGGCCAGTGTGAGGGTTGCCTTTCCTTCCTGAACTTCCCGTCCTCATCTGGGAATGTCTTGAGGCTGCTGCATCATCATACAGAAGTATTAGAAAGTGTGGACTGCATTAGAAAGCAACCTTGCAAGCTACTCCAAAAATGATTAGCCCACGGGCATTTTTACTAGCCCCCAGGTCCACATATCTCTGTGTTAGCTGTTTATGCCACAAGGAATTTATTGGTTGCTGAAGTTAATGACTGGAATTGGAGGGAAAGGGGAGCTCTCATGTATAAATATTATTACATCGTCATAGCAATACTTAAGAGTTTCCTCATAGTGGTTTGCTGAAATTTAGAAGGAATATCTCCCTCTTGGTTATAATGTCATCCAGATCTCTTTCCCAAATGCATATTGACAATGCATAACTAAAAATGCATCTTGATGAGCCCTCTTGTTAAATTTTATATAGCCCTTCACTATGTTCCGGGACTAATCTTAGCCTTTTTTTCTTCCTTGTGCAAGCGCAGGCTTGGGTTTCCAACTCCCATTTCTCAATGAAGCAAGTTCTGTAGTATGTTCCTTAGCACCTGAGAATGTGGCCCAGCTTTTCATTGAGCTGCTGAGGCGTGCCTTTTTCTGGGGGTGGAAGGGCAGAGTTTGTTTACATGTCACGTCGGTTTCCTGTCTCCACTTTTCCTTGGGATGGAATTCCCACTCTGTTTCCTCTCATTGTCCAGCCCAGGGCTCAGCCTGCCCCCCGTGTTGGCAGCCTGTCTCCACAGCCCTTGTGTGGAAGGCTGGCAGCAAGCCAGGCCTAGAACTCTGCAAAGAATCCCCCCAGAAAGGGCGGCGGGGGGAGAGCTCTCCCATAGCACGGCTTCCCTGCCAACTCATAGGGCCACTTTGAATGTGTTTTTCCAGCACTGAGAAATAATCTCTCTGCAAAGTGTGTACTTAGTAGTGCTCGAATCCTATTTATGTTCTAACAGCATTTTTATCTTGCCCTTCTTTCAAGGAGCACAAGGCAGTGTGCTCACACCTACACACTCGCTTTCTTTGCCCCTTGTGAGGTAGGCTAGGCTAAGAGTGTTTTGGCCCAAGGTCACCCAATGAGCCAAGTGCAGATTTCAACCTATGAGTGTGTCCCCAAAGGGTCAGAGTCCCAACACCCAGCCCACCACACCAGCCTCTGCAACATCTCAAATGTTTGGGAAAAGGGGCCTGTTCAGTAGCCCTTAGTTCTGAGCTATCATTGTATGTCAGCAGCGTAGCAGAAGGCTTAGAAAATATAGTTTAATCATTTACCATGAAGTTTCAGAGTCTTGTCTTGTTCCCAGCAAATACATAACTGTGTTACCCACAAGATTGTGCAGGCCAAATAAAACATGCAGATTGAAGATGTGCAGTCCTCCTTCAACCACCAGGCAGAATTCAATCCTGAAATTGGGTCCTCCAATCTAGTGTGACAAATTTCCATGGATCTCTTTGGTTTTCAGGCAGTCTCCTTTGCTGTAGCTCCCCAAGTTACAGGTTCTGGATGTTTTCAGAAAAGCGTTTGTTTAGAGTTAAACTTTACCTTGGCTTTATAGATTTACGGCTGCATAAACAGCAATGTAGCATGGCGCTCAGAAATGAGTTGGGAAGCCACTGTTCAAATCTAAAGAACTTGAAGAGAACAATCTGAGGGGGGGGGCATGGGGGAAGAACAGCCTTATCCCAGGCCAGAGCAGACAGTGGGGTAGAAGTAGCTAGAAGAAAACTAAGTACAGTGGTACCTTGGTTTAAGAACAGCTTAGTTTATGAACATCTTGAGTTAGGAACGCTGCAAACCCGGAAGTAGGTGTTCTGCTTTGTGAACTTTGCCTAGGAATAAGAACATGTTCCGTTTCCTGTTGAGTGTGTTCCATTTGTAAATTGAGTCCCCTACTGCTATGGGAAAGCATGCCTTGGTTTAAGAACGGACTTCCAGAACGGATTACGTTTGTAAACCAAGGTACCACTGTACACTGGTTCCGGGGCTAGAGGAACAGCTTTTCCATTTCTGTCTCTAAAAACAAGGAAGATTTTTTTTATTTATTTATTTTATTACACTTATATACATCTTTGTATGTAAAGTCGAGGGTTTTGTGTGCTCAGTTGCCCCAAAATGCTTGTTGATGGGGTTAGAGGGGGAGGAAAGCCAGAGGGAGGGGAAATGGGATGGAGCATAGCAGAGGAAAGCAGGGTTGGCTTACTGGAAAAGTAAATGGGAGCAGCACTCCACGCTGCAACGTTTTGTTGCAGGGCCCTCGTGTTCCTTTCTGGGGCCTGGACTGGTGTGAGTGAGTGGCATGTGGCTCTTTCCTATTCTATGGCACCTGATTGTTCATTCATCCTGAACCTATTTCCCATTTCCATTCTCCCTTGAGCTCTTCTATAGGTATCCATGGTAGTTTGGCTTCTCCTAGGATTCACAATGATTTATGTTGGTAGATGCAGTGGCCATGTTTTAGCTGCATTTATTAGTAATTTTTGGAACATGACGATGCCTTCACATGGCCTTTGTTGGGAAATCACCTGGTGTTTTAGAGCAGTTTCTAAGTACCACTAATGGCCGTGCTCAGGTCCTGCTGGGCAGCTAACTGATTATTATGCACTGCATGGGCCTTCAAATGACTTACGGCTCCATTAGCCAGATCAGATGTTCTTCTCCCCCCCATCTACCCCACGTCCCCCAAAGCAGAAAGTATGCCTTAGTTTACAGTCCTGTCCCACTGCGTTGCAGCCCACACACGTTTTAGCTCTTCCAGCACAGGCAGAATCATTTTTCTCCTTCCATCTGTCTGCAAATTGAGGCTGCAAGATAACAATCTGAATCCAGAGTGTACTTCAGGAAATTCTTGACTACCACTGCCAGGCAGTGACTAATGCTCATGTTCTCTCCTAGTGATACCAGGGTAAATTCTCAGGGGAATGACATTAGAGAAAGTATCTCACTCATATGCAGTGTTATATTAGCATTGTTTTCCTTTTTGCTGCCTTACTATGAATTCCAACCAAGATAATGTGTATATAGTCTAAAATGCATGGGGTTGAACAGATTTCCTCTAGGAGCAAGGCCTTTTCAGTCATGGGACCATCCTAGCCCAAGCCATAATGCTCATGTTTTCAAACGTTGGTCTAAAACCTGTCCCTTTAAGCTGGACTTAGAGGATTCTGTTGCTCCTCGCCTTTCTGTATATTGTGTATTTGAGTTTCTGCTGAGATTAGTGTGTCTGGTTGGGTTCACTACTTTTCAACTCTTGCTTTGGTTTTCTTGTACAGTTTGATTTTTTTGTTGCAATGTTTTTGATGTTAACTGCTTGGAGTAAATTAGTGGCAAGTGTCAGGCAATGGCTGTCTCCTCTCACTAACTAACCTCTTTGGCCTGATATACTCTAAACTCTTAATGCTGGGGAACTGTTTGTGGCTACCTTCCAGGAACAATTTTTCTTGGGAGCTATGGCTCTTCTGAAACCACAAAAGTAGTTTTCTCTGTGCTTCAGGGCAGGAAGACACAACCCATGAAGCACATAAATGTCGTTGAACGCAGCAACTGTGCATGTCATTTATCCTCAGTAACTTGACAGACAACCTCCTATCCTGATGCGGTAGTGCTATGTTTCCCCACTCACACGATAGGCAACATATTGTAGACATTAATAAGGACAGAAGAGGGAGGATCAGTGATCACCATTTTTGTATGTCAGCCATAAGTTTAATACAGTGGTGGTGGTGGTGGTGGTAGTAGTAGTAGTAGTAGTAGTAGTAGTAATAATAATAATAATAATAATAATGGCTTGGCTTGGCTCCCAAACAAATCGGCTTCTGAACACTGCAAACCTGGAAGTAAGTGTTATGGTTTGGGAAAGTTTTTCGGAAGCCAAGCATCTGATTGAGTGCAGGAAGTTCCTGTAGCCAATCGGAAGCCAACAGTTTTGGAGTCGAACGGACTCCCAGAACGGATTAAGTTCGAGAACCAAGGTTCCACTCTAGAATATCACATGTAGAACCAGCCTCAGTGCCTATTACTTGGATTAGGGAAGAGCATTGCCTTGTGCTGAACTGGTTGTACAGAAATCCTTATCCAGCGTCATCATGGTTGTGTTATTACCCATTGAGTTCATTGTGTGTGTTCCTTAGTGCCACTGGCTTTGGCTATGCTGTGAGTCGCTTTGTTGATGCTGAGAATAGTGCATTCACCAAGTCCGTTGGTGTGACTCCCTTTCAGACACTTAGCAATTGGGCTCCAGCTTCCAAACAGAAGAAAGATGTACTTCTTAACCATGCAGCAGATGGCTCTGAGAGATGCAAGAAGTTTCCTTCTTTCTTTACATTTCATACAAGGAAGGGAAAGTCCAGGAATGTTTGTCTGAGGGAATCGGGCCTGGGCAGCAGTCTGCTACTCAGTATACTCATATTTGCAGCATTCAGGAGGCAGGGAGGTTTGCCCTCCAAGCCATCTTGCAGACTTAAATCTCCACATTTTCCCATTGTGACAGTAAGGAACCAGACTCAGTGACTGCTTCAAAGTTCTACTTAGTTTCCAGGTTTGGTTAAGCCCATCTTTTCTTTTGGTTTCCAGCAATATGATGTTGCCGTAATTTCTGTCATTTCAGACCTCAGTAACATTGTGGGGTTTTTTTCCTCACAGGATGTTTGATGTGGGAGGACAGAGGTCCGAGAGAAAGAAGTGGATCCACTGCTTTGAAGGAGTGACTGCCATTATCTTCTGTGTTGCTCTTAGCGCATATGACTTGGTTCTGGCTGAAGATGAGGAGATGGTAAGGAAATATTCATGTTTGCAATAAAGCCTTCAAGGCGCCATGCTTGCTCTTTGGGACAGAAATCGCGCAATTTTGTTTTCTTAGACTTCCATATACCATATTTTTCGCTCTTATAAGATGTACCAGACCATAAGACGCACCTAGTTTTTGGAGGAGGAAAACAAGAAAAAAAATATTCTGAATCCCAGAAGCCAGAACAGCAAGAGGGATCGCTGCGCAGCTTCTGGGAAAAGCCCCCAAGGACCGTGCTCCCTTTAAAGAGCCCGTGGAGCCCGTGGGGGCTTTTCCACGAGGAGGCAGAAGGGACTGATGGGCTGCCCTTCTCCCTCCTTGGGGAAAAGCCTCGAGCTGAGCAGAGCCTCCCGCCTGCATTCGCTCCATAAGACGCATACACATTTCCCCTTACTTTTTAGGAGGGGGAAAGTGTGTCTTATGGAGCGAAAAATACGGTACTCTTAAGCCTTCAGCTCCTTTGCCCTTCCCCCTTCTTCCTCTAAGCACACTTCTTGGCTCAGCATATTTGTTGCCTTGACAGAATCGGATGCACGAGAGCATGAAGCTGTTTGACAGCATCTGCAACAACAAGTGGTTCACAGACACATCCATCATCCTCTTCCTCAACAAGAAGGATCTCTTTGAGGAGAAGATCATCCACAGCCCCTTGGCCATCTGCTTCCCGGAGTACACAGGTATGTGGCGCCATTTTTTATTTGAGAAATTAACTTCAAATCCCACATGTCCTTAATTACTCCTGTACTCTTTGGTTTGGGAACTCTGTCCTTGGATTGGCGTTAGTGGCAGGCGAGGAGCAAGTTTCTGTCTCACAACCCCCCCCTGCCCCTTGTGCCCTACCATCTCCCTTTCTGTATCACTCCCAGTTTAGTTTTGAACTAAAATCTAGTGGAAGGTGGTGCACAGACCAAATTTATTATAGGATTCTTCTAGGTCAGGGATGGGGAGCCTGTGGCCTTTCAGATGTTGTTGGACTACCACTTCCATCACACCATGCTGCTGAGTCTGAAAAGATTTGAAATGCAACCCTGGAAGGGTAATTTATGCCCTGAAACTTGCAGAGACTCACTGCCGAGAAAACTACAATTCAAAGATGGGCAAGACCTATTCAAAAGGTGGTTAAGAATAAAGTTTCCATCTACAGATGCCTATGAAAGCTGTGTGTCGATTTCCATGCATATAACATAATGTGAAATGTAGGCAATGCACACTTTTGCCAAATTCTGACAAAACTTCCACTTTTAGAAACAGAGGATTATGATGGAAATAATGTGGGAACCAGGTAAATTGCACATTTGATCAGAGCAAACATTTTGTAATATATAAGGGATCAGGCACGTAAGGGTGAATATAGGCAGCCAAGTTTTCACATGGGAAATGTGGGGCAGTTTCCCTATTGCTTTATTGTACACTCTGGTCTCTTTTCAACAACATATAAGTCGTATTATAAATACACATGCTTTGATTCCAGGGGAACATTTCTATTTCTGTAAGCTAGGGGGCAGTTGCGTGTGGACCTGTGTAAACTTGTGCATGAAGACCTTGTCATTTATACAGTTCAGATCCTGAAAAGTAACCACAAACAGAAAGGGAAGAGGTAACACCTTAAAAATTGTAATATTTACCGTGGCATGTACAGGTTTGCTACTATAAATATGTTAGTCTTCAGAGTGCCACAAGACTCCCAGTTGAATGAAGTTCCTGTGATAATTAGATTTTTCTTGCAAGGGAGTGGAGCAATTCAGTGACTGCACAAGCCCTGTGTCTTTAGAACAGTAGAAAGGAAGGGCATGGCCTTCTGGATAGACCCAGGAGGAAATGAAATTCAGAAGACCACCAGTCTGCATTTTGCTCAACAAGTGTGGCTGTAGCTAATGAGTGAATGGTAAGTGCTGGGTGTCAAGGGCCCAGTTATAAGACTTTGGCAGTGGAAAAGGGAGGTATTCAACACTGCTTTTGTGCTTGTTGTGCACAGCAGGAAGTGTGGAATTTTCTTTTGCTGATAAGCTCATCAGCTGCAGGGTGTAGGGAAAGTGAGTAAAGGAACAAGGCCAAGGCAGCTTCTCTGACAAATTTAAGTAACATGTTGCACCCCTGCTCACTCTGCTTGCCATCCTCTTCCATTCCCCCCACATCAGCCCCTAGAGCTTCTTTTCCCATCCCATGCAACTACTAAGCTTGCTTTTCACCTTCCCAATCCTATCCCCCTATTCCCTTCTTCGGGAATCTGCAGGGAAGGATCTCTTCCCCTCCTTTTTCTTTTCTCAGTTTTTAAGCCTCCTCCTGACCAGAGAGGCATGGTATGTAAAGCACAGCTAGGGATGGAAGAACTTGACAATTTCACAGTTCTGTCTGTTTCTCATGTTTCCAATCTTGCAATTAAAAAAAAAAAAAAAAACCCTCGTGAAAATTCAATAGCATTTTAGTTCTAATTTCTCCTAATAAATACATTTTATATGCAGTTTTGACTAAGGTGCACATTATTGCAAAGCAATTTTTACTAATAACCATGCTGGGGAAACCCAGCCAGATGGGTGGGGTATAAATAATTGTTGTTGTTGTTGTCCTCACAAATTCATCCTAATGCTTTTTTTTTTTTTTTTTTTTTTGCATTTTTGTCAACTATGGTTTGAGAACCGCACCACAAAATTCAGATAAATACGAATTTCAAAGGATGGCTGTGTTTCAGTTCTCATATTGCTTTGGAAAGTGTGAAACTGATTGTTTTGCAAAGTGACATGAACACCCCCCACCCCCCCCAAAATGCACCGCTCTATTGCAATTGCTTGTGTCAGCATAGCAGCTTCCTGGTATGACTAAGCTGTGTGGCTCTTGAGTTTTATGAGGAGGAGCCAGTCAGTCGGTGTATTTCCCTTTGAATTTATTTAGTCAGTTTTGCTGTAAATTCATTCAGTTATTACTCAGTACTAGGCAGATGAGGAAATCAGAGCTTTTTCCGGGCCAGAGTCTTCAACTCTGCCACACCACATTTCTACTATAAACTGCTCATGGATTAAAATAAGCTCAAGCTGTAGGTATCATGATTGTTCCCAGTATTGTTAGCAGCATATGTTGGCCTCTTTAAGGACTAGAGCAGGAGTTAATGCATTGCTTTTCTGAACTACCAGCGTCTGATTCCATGGGTGTCATTTCGGGGGCAGAAATCTACATTGAGTTAGTGCACCTAGTCCTGTCCTGATATCATTCTGTGGGTCTCTCTCTCATTCTCTTTCCCTCCTCCTCTTCCTTAGGGGCCAACAAGTATGATGAAGCTGCTGGCTACATCCAGAGCAAGTTTGAGGACCTGAACAAGAGGAAGGACACCAAGGAGATCTACACCCACTTCACCTGTGCCACTGATACCAAGAACGTGCAGTTTGTCTTCGATGCTGTCACTGATGTCATCATCAAAAATAACCTGAAGGACTGTGGGCTCTTCTAGCTCTCCAGGCGGCATCTACTGAGGAACACAGGAAGGTGAGGCATTGCACACACTCATCCATGTGCCCGAAAGGGCATGCACTTCTGTTTCTTCCCAGGAAAATAAATGTGTGAGCAAGACATGGCTGTCAATTCTGTGACATCTCTGTTCATCTTAATGCACCATTGTATGTGGCTGTGTCTCAAAGGTAGTAGCAGGAGCGACTGTTTGAGATGCCAAAGGTGGATGGGCACTGAGAGCTGGCAGGGCGAAGGGGCAGAGGAGTGGTTTTGCCATTGCAGAAAGATGAAGCAGAGTCATTGATGCCCTGTGAACTTGAGCTGATGGGAGCTGGAGGGCTTGGCTTGCTGGAGGAGAGAAATGCTAACTTTGTTTTCATGTGGGCTCCCTTCAGCCCCAGTGGAGATGAAGCTCTTCAGAATCTGATGGGGATCAACTTGTTAAACTGCTCTGAACCAATCTTGAAATGCATCTGGGCCCCTTGACATAATTCCAGGCTCAGGAAGATGGTCCATCAGAGATTAGCTCCCAGGCCTTTGGCCTTGTATTAAACTATCTCTGGCCTTTTAAACTTGGGGAGGCGGGAGTATTCTTTTTATTTGTTATTGTGTTTTTATATTGTAAACGGCCCTGTGATCCTCTGATGATAGGCAATATACCATATTTTTCGCTCTATAAGACGCACCTAGTTTTTGGAGGAGGAAAACAAGAAAAAAAAATTCTGAATCTCAGAAGCCAGAACAGCAAGAGGGATCGCTGCACAGTGAAAGCAGCAATCCCTCTTGCTGTTCTGGCTTCTGGGATAGCTGCACAGCCTGCATTCGCTCCACAAGATGCATACACATTTCCCCTTACTTTTTAGGAGGGAAAAAGTGAGTCTTATAGAGCAAAAAATACGGTACAAATTTAATGAATAATAAGTGGCCTGGTCCACCAGGGTCGTCTTATGTGTTTAAGAAATGATGGATGAAGCCTTCTTTTTCTGGGTATATTACAAACTAACATTTAGCTCACAGACTGGGGAGGTACTGAATCAGTGGTTGCACATGTGGTACAACCTGAATGTCGCTTGGGTCCATCATGGCCACTGAAGTGAACAATGTATATCTGTCCGACTCCTTCGGATAATTGACTTCCGTTCTGACAGATGTGCAGAAAATCAGAGGCAGCAGACTCCAAAAGCAGCTCCAGGGGTCCTGCCAATGCCTGTGGCCAATGCACTCTTCTGCCAGCTTGAGCTGATTGACTTTTCTGTGCTCTCTCCTTTTGCAGGATTACTTGAACTGCTCCATATGAGGAAGAGGCTGGTTTTGATGAAGGGAGGACTGCACCATTTAATGACTTCTGCTTCTTACATTTTTGTTCCATTCCTTTTCATTTCCCTAATGATGAGACTTTGGAGTTTCTGCCTGTCCGAGGGACAGTTTCCATTGCTTCCCCTGCTCTGTGCTGTCCCGGGTGCCTCTTGCAGGCTGCTTGTATCCTATCCCTGTGCCCACAAAGCCTTACTGAAGCACCAATGATTGGTGGCCTGCCATAGCTGTAACATTTCCATGTATGTCCATTTTTATTTTTATTTTTTAAAGCTGAAGTGCAGAAGGTAACCGGTCAAGGGGCTTTGGACATGTTTTTAATGATTTTTCCTTTCCTTTTTTTTTTTAAAGGCAAATGGTCCAAGCAAACCTCTGTCTGGCTCTGCCAAAGCAAACCACTGTCCATTTGTTTTTCACCTTCCAACAGGTGGAGCTCTTGCCATGGAGCAAGCTTCTCAGCTCCTACCTCCATAATTTGCACAGACTGGCAAGAAAACGAAAAAACATTCCTCCAGAAGCCAACTTGTGCAGGAAAAGTTGACCTATTATTTTTTTTAAAACCTTTTTTTAAAAAAAGAAACCCTTATTTAAAATGTCATGTAGTAAACAGTTGAGTTGCCCAACATGAGCTCATCTTCTCTAGTAAATTTTGTGCCTTGAGGGTGTCTGTATGTTTACATCTGTTTCTTAGTTTGCTTCAATGTGCATTGTGTTTTAGATTAGCATAAAATGGACTCCCCCTTTCTCTTCCCCCCCAGCCCTTTTCTCCCTTTCTGCTGTGGTCCAGGCCAAGCTTTTTATGAAGGGGCAGCGCCCAAGGGTTTAAAACACCTTTTCTTCCTGGCCACAGAATTAGGTTCCTAAGGGCTAAGATTCCACTAAGGACTTCTTTCCATTCCTTTGTGCCCCCACCCCAGGGCCTGAGGTTGCTGTAATGTCAGGTCTATTTTAATGTATTTTCTTAGCTCTAACTGTAGTATCAGTTGAGGAAACACTGCTGTATGTTAAGCGGTCCTGCCTGCCGGGCAGTCAATGGGCACCGGGGCCATTAGTAACCGTCAAGACGCAGCCTAGCTTTTATCACAATGTTTTACCAAATTGTTCACACGGTTTGAAATAATAAAAAGTAGAAAGAAAGCCCTGTTTACTCTGCATTGCTTCTCTTGCACGCACCAGTGAGGACCTTTGCATTGCCATATGGATTTCGCCAGACCATTTTGCTTTAAACCGGGACCACGAAAAACACAACATGGCACCAAAGAGCTGGCTTCGCACATGGCTCTGATAGGCGTTCCATCAGTCTGGCATCATCTGCACTTCAAGGTTTGCAAGTGGTTTAGTTTAGATAAAACTCAGGCACATGGCTTTGTTTAAGTTTATGATCAGTCACAACCCTTGGAAATCGCACTTCCCAGAACAAGCGTGAATGAGTAAAGTCTTAAGATAACACATGGGCTCCTAGCCTTTCTAGCAGTGTCCAGTGCAGCAGATCACCTGCCATTCCCCACCCCCACAGCTGATTAGGGGCTTTATGGTGGGGGATGTATATAACCATTTGCTGCATGGTGTGGACTACATACACCACACTGGCTTCCTCGCTTGGCTGGGAGGAAGCCAGAGACATAGGATAGACAACAAAGAAGAACCTTTCCTAACTTGAGCAACTCTGTGAAAGCCATCTCTCAAGGTTCCCATTAGAGACCTCTGCTTGGAAATACCATGAGGAACTATCTTTTTTTTTTTTTGTGGTGCTGGGGTTGGGGCAGGGAGTGTGCACAGAGACCAAATGTGCAGGGAAAGCAGCTGTTGTGCATATTAAGATATGGAAAATGTGCACATAATAGAAAGATGAAAAAGGAATTGTGTCCATTGTGCAGCCAATAAGCCTACTCCCTCAGGTTGTGTTCAATGTGTTATATAAATCTATGTTGACCTGTAAATGTTCAGTGTCCAGGTGAACACACTGATCAGAAAATGTGCGGAATTCCCTGTTGACTGAATCTGCACATGCCATTACATTGTTTAGGAACTATGAACATTGACTGGCTGGGATCTGTGCAGAATCCATGGCTGTTGCTGCCTCCTTTTGCACAGTTCCTGTAGCCTCCAGTTAATGTACTACAATTGCCATTTTTAATGTACTTTCCCATTCATCATGCTTTAACTAACATGGGTGTGAAATACGTTATTTTATAGCACAACTCTATTTTAAAATACACTTTTGTACACTGACCCAGCAGCTGAATTAGGATCACATAAAATAGCCCTTGGTTTTCAAAACAACCTCATGATTTTGTGTATATCTTTGCTGATGGCTAAAGAGGATCTTGATCTCTTCTTCCAGGATGAAGCCATCCTAATTCATGAGTAATGGTTGGTAGTTAACACAAACACATGGACTTTTGGGTCTAAGAACTAATAACTAAATACAGATCACTCCAAGCTAAAGAAAGAGTAATAGATAAATGATTCTAAGTCCTAGAAACGAAAGAGATAAAGTATATAAAAAAAATTGTACTTATTACTTTATTGTGAGGTCATTGTGTTTGGGCACATACTGCTGGTGCTGCTACAGATAATTACAGAGCCAGCCCCCCCAGTGAAACAAAGAAAAGGCTTCACTAGCGAGCCATGCTAAGAAAATGCCATTTAAGCAAAAATTAAAACTTAAATTTTGTATTACGGATAGCTCTAGGATTTTGACTTGTGCCTTGACCAGGAGTTTGGTTTTCAAGCTTTTGCACCTTGTGTAAAGGCTCAAATCCCTCTCCATCTACTTGTGCTACTGCAGCACCCTGTGTGCACAGGTGTGTTAGTGCCCTAGTACACCTATAAGAAGCCTAGCAAGTGCCCACTATTTACAAGAGCAGAAATAAGGGGACAGAAAGAAAAAGGTTTCCTAAACTGTCAGGACTCCGCAAACAAGCCCAGTATGGGAGGAAACTCCATACACGCTTAACAACTCCCACACCACAGAGATGGCTTAGGTAGAAAGTGAGTTACCAGAATGAAGCTCTTGCCTGCTTTTCCTGGGTGTCAAGGAAGAGGTAGCGGTCAACACTCCTGGGGTGTAATTTGGAAGCTGCCTAGTAATCTCAGAGTTCCAACTCCAGAGGGTCAATTAAACGCCCATGACGGGATGGAGAATCTTTTGTCTGGCTTAGCTCAGATGAGGGAGAAACTCCTTTCCCCATCTGTGGATCACTATAGCCAGGCAGCATGCAAGAATGGATGCGAATGAGTGCATAAGCTCAGGTGAGGGGAAATCTTCCCTTTCACACTGCTGAATTTGCAATGCTGCATTTCACCAGAAGGGCCAGGAATACCTAGAGAGAGAAAAGGTGTACAAAGTGAGGAACAAAGATCCCACTTAGTAACTAGTTTTTCTTGAAAGCCACTTTGGCCTACCCTATCCTAGTAACCGAATAGCTTTGCTGGCTCAGAGCAAGGATCTATTTAGTCCAACATCCTGCTCTGCATATCGGCAAACACAGCTCCGCACAGATGCCCACAAGCAGGGCTTGGGCCTTGCCCTCTGTTGTTGTTAAGGGACCATGGGAATTCATTGCTTACTTGGCCAAGTTGCTTGTCTAAAACTCATTTGCTCTCCCTGGGAGCAGTTCTTCAGGGCCTCAGACCAGTGTGGTTTCACATCACCTACTACCAAACTGGAGATGTCAGACACTGAACTGTGATCTTTGACCTTCTATGTGCAAAGTATTTATCCTCCAATTTTGGGATACAGGCCTCCCACTCCACCCCCCTGCAAATGGTTCAGTGGTGATGCCAAGAGTCTGCCTTGCTCTGCTACAGAAGGCTGCTTTACTTCTCATTGCACAATCAAATAATACAACAGGGTCCACCTGACCATTTGCACTAGGAAAGTGGGGTCTTGGCTTACCCACTGCATAGAGCTGACCGACCAGGGAGAAAAACCCACCTGCAGTCAGAAAAGGCCACAATCCTTCAGATTTTCTTTGATGATTATGTCAGTGACAGCATCAAAGACAAACTTGACATTCTGGGTGTCTGTGGCACAGGTCATGTGGGAGTAGATTTCCTTTACATCTTTCCTTATGTTCAGCTCCAGGAACTGCACCTTGATGTAGGCACCAGCATCCTCGTAGGTATTGGACCCTGTATAGACACGGATGCTGGGATGGTATCAGAGAGCAGCTTCACTTAGGAATTGGTGTTTTAAAATCTGCCTCTACACATTTCCACATGATACCTCCTGCCTCAGAATCATCCTCCATCCACAAATGAGGCAGGGCTCTAATTATTTATCGTGACACATGCCTCCCGGGGCAGGTTGAGATTGGACACAACTATGACGTGCCCCCTGTCCATGACGCTAAACCTGAAACTTGCTGGACTTCAGGCTGTGTAGAATTTATCCCAATCTCTGCCATGCAGAGTACGGCAGCTGCTGCAGTTTAATCACTTTGTTAGACATGACAGCAATAATTGTAGCAAAAGTTCCTCTGTGGGAAGTGCTCTGTACCCACATTTCTGTTGCTCAGAGAACATCCCTTTCGATGTTCTGTAATTCCCCAGGTAACTTCTGGTTCTGCATATCTTAGGGGCCCTCGTCATTCATATAAACCTCATCTGACATTTGTAGGACAGCTTCTTCCTAAAAACTTGCTCATTTGGTGAAAGGGGTGTGGGGACCGCTAAGTTTGTGCAGCTTTCCAGGGTTCTCCAGCCTTTCAAATGGTGCATTAGAACTTTCTTGGATTCAAATAATCATGCTTTTTTATTTAAAAGCTTGATATTTTTTAATCCTTAAAAAAAAAAAAGTCAAGAGGAGTTTGGCATGCATTCAGCTTTTTAACCGTGACCACACCAAGCACACCACATTTGAAGTGCCTGCATTTGGTAGGAGCTGGAGGAAAGCAATTTTATTTTTTTTTTTATAAATTTTTTTATTGCGTTTCTTTCCATAATTTTATAGGTTTATAAACAAATAAAGTAGTTACAAGAAACAAATTTTCTCTTTTTTAACAACAAAAACAAAATAAAACTTGGACTTCCCCACCCCTTCCGATTCTGCGTTCTTTGCATTAACAATGTCAGCATTTTGTTACCTTATTTCATACCTTGTTGTAACTTTCGAATGTTATGTATCCAAATACAATATATTATATCTCAATTTCAATACCTTTAAAATAAACATAACATATTCAATTTAAATTGTCTCCTTTTCTCTTTTATCACTAATTTTACCATTTACTTAATCATATTCGCAGAAGCTTAACGTTTCCTAATCATGCACTTTCTTAGGATTCATACAGCTTATAATATTTTTTCAGATAATCTTTAAATTTTCCCCAGTCCTCCTCAATTGTTTCTTTATCCAAATCTCGGATTCTGCCGGTCAGTTCAGCTATCTCCATGTAGTCCATCAACTGCGTCTGCCAGTCCTCCAGCGTGGGCAAATCTTGTGTCTTCCAACTCTTTGCAATGAGTATTCTTGCTGCTGTGCTAGCGTACATAAACAAAGTTCTATCTTTCTTTGACATTTTCTGGTCCACCATGCCCAACAGGAAGGCCTCTGGTTTCTTAGGAAAGGTATACCTAAATACCTTTTTCAATTCATTATAAATCATTTCCCAGAAGGCCTTCACTTTTGGGCAGGTCCACCAGAGATGGAAGAAAGTCCCCTCTGCTTCCTTACACTTCCAACATTTGTTGTCAGACAGGTGATGCATCTTGGCTAGCCTGACTGGGGTCATGTACCACCGGTATATCATTTTCATAATGTTTTCCTTCAAGGCACTAGATGCCGTGAATTTCATTCCGGTGTTCCATAACCTTTCCCAGTCTTCAAACATAATATTATGTCCAACATCCTGTGCCCATTTTATCATAGCAGATTTAACTGTCTCATCCTGTGTGTTCCACATAAGCAGCAAGTTATACATTCTAGATAAAATCTTGGTCTTTGGTTCTAACAATTCTGTCTCTAGTTTCGATTTCCCCTCCTGGAAACCAACCTTTTTATCCATTTTAAAAACCTCTTGAATTTGAGCATAATGTAACCAATCTCGCACCTTGTTTTTTAATTTGTCCTGGCTCTGCAACTTCCAACCGTCTCCAATTTTTTCAATTAATTCCCAATATTTCGGCCAATAGGCCTCCATATTGGGTCTTTTTCGAGCTTTGGCCTCCACCGGTGATAGCCACCTCGGTGTTTTACTCTCTAATAAGTCTTTATATTTCATCCAGACTGCAAAAATCGCTTTTCTGACAATATGGCTTTTAAACAATTTGTGAACTTTAACCTTGTCATACCATAGATATGCATGCCAACCAAATGCATTATCAAAACCTTCCAGATCTAGGACGTCGGTGTTTTCTAGCAAAAACCAATCTTTCAGCCAGCAGAAGGCTGCAGCTTCATAGTACAACCTCAAATCCGGCAGGGCAAACCCCCCTCTTTCTTTTGAATCAGTTAATATTTTATACTTTATTCGGGGCTTTTTGCCCTGCCAGACAAACTTAGATATATCCTTCTGCCATTTTCCAAAACATTCCTCTCTGTCCACGATCTGTAGGGTTTGAAACAAGAATAACATTTTCGGCAATACATTCATTTTAATTGCTGCAATCCTTCCCAACAAGGAAAGTTTCAATCTTGACCAAATTTCTAAATCCTTCTTTACTTCCAACCAGCATTTTTCATAATTGTCCTTAAATAAATTCAAATTTTTGGAAGACAAATAGATCCCTAGGTATTTCACTTTCTTTACCACATTTAATTCTGTTTCTCTCTGAAACCCCTCTGTTTCTGTAAGTGTCAAATTCTTGGTCAAAACCTTGGTTTTTTGTTTGTTCAACTTAAACCCCGCCACCTGACCAAACTCAGATATAAGTTCAAGAACTCTTTTTGTACTGGATTCTGGCTCCTGCAATGTCAAAACTAGGTCATCTGCAAAAGCTTTAAGTTTATATTGTTTCACTCCGACCTCTATCCCTTGTACCAGCCGGTCCTCCCTTATCATGTTCAATAGCACCTCCAGGACTGAAATGAATAAAAGAGGGGATAGAGGGCACCCTTGTCGTGTCCCTTTTTCAATTTTGAACTCCTCCGTCACCACATTGTTCACTATTAATTTGGCCTTTTGCTCTGAATAAATTGCTCGTAACCCATTTTCAAACCCCCGCCCCACTCCCATCCCTTCCAAGTTTTTCTTCATGAACATCCAAGATATATTGTCAAATGCTTTCTCCGCATCAACAAAAATTAACACCGCCCTTGTGTTCCTGTTAGTTTGTAAAAGTTCCAAAATATCGATGATGTTTCTGGTATTCTCATATAAATGTCTACCAGGGAGAAAGCCTGCTTGGTCTTTGTGAATTACTTCAATTAAAACTTTTTTAAGTCTACTTGCCAAAATGTCTGCAAATATTTTGTAATCCACATTCAGGAGTGAGATGGGGCGGTAGTTCTTGAGTTGAGTCTTTTCAGATTCTATCTTAGGTATCAATGTGATGAACGCTTCTTTCCACGTTTCTGGTGCCCTCTTCCCATCCATGATCTGGTTGCATACCTCCAACAAGGGTTGTGTTAAATAGTCTTTCAAAGTCTTGTAGTATTTGGAGGTAAGCCCATCCGGGCCTGGAGATTTGCCTAGTTGCATGTTCTGAATGGCACTTTCAATTTCCTGGGTGGTTATTGTAGAGTTCAAGATTGATCTTTTATCTTGAGTTATTTTTGATAGTCCATTTGTCTTTAAAAAATGATCTATCTCTGATTCTTTCTGAGGCCCCTGTACATAAAGTTCTTTAAAATATCTGTGGAAGCACTTCCTAATTTCCTCTGGTTTCTGCACCGTTCTTCCTTCAATCTCTAGATTTGTAACTGTATTCAACTTTTGTCTTTTTTTCAGCTGCCAAGCTAGCAGCTTTCCACATTTATTTGCTGATTCAAAGGATCTTTGCTTCATCTGTTTTATTTTCCATTCAATCTCCTGATTAATCAATTTTGAATATTCTGCTTGATGGAATTTAATTTCTCTCAACAGATCCTTTGACTTTGGTTTAGTTCTCAATTTTTTCTCTCCTTGATGTATTTTCTCCAGTATTTTATCTTTCTTTCCATTCCAGAGCTTCTTCTTAATTGTATTCTGTTGTATCAGAAACCCCCTCATGACAGCTTTGCTTGCGTCCCAGATCGTTCTTTTTTCTACTGTAGTATTCAAATTTATCTCAAAATAGTCCTTTAATGTTTTTTGGGCCTTTTTCACAATCTCTTGATCTCTTAAAAGAGTGTCATTCATTCTCCATCTGAAGGAACCGGTTTGAGTAAGTCTGAGATCTAATTTCAGAGCGTTGTGGTCGGAGCATGTTTTTGGGCAGATTTCCACCTTTTTAGTCTTGGGTGCCAGCCCCCTGGAGGTCCAGATTTGGTCGATCCTTGACCAGGACAGGTGGGCCTCAGAGAAGAAAGTTCCTTCTTTACCTAGGGGGTTCTTTGTCCTCCATATATCAATCAAATCCAGATTGTCAGTCATTTCAAAAAAAGTTTTAGGCAGTCTGCCGTCTAATGTTAGATTTTGGTTATAAGACTTATCCATATGTGTAGACACCACTCCATTCATGTCTCCCATCATTATGATGTTAGCATAGTCCAGATAGTCCAGCAGCGTCTCATGCAGCTTCTTGAAAAATTCTGATTTCCCGTCGTTTGGAGCATAAATTCCTAGTATCAATATTTTTTCTCCTTGGGTCTGGATTTCAATTGCCAGAATTCTTCCATATTCATCTTTGAATAAAAATTTAGGTATCAGGCTCTCCTTAGCATAAATCACCACTCCTCTTTTCTTTACCTTGTCTGAGGAAATAAACTCTTGGCCTAGTCTTTTGTTGACCAAAACTTTCCTGTGGAGCCTGGTCACATGGGTTTCTTGTAAACAAATAATATCCAATTGTTCTTTCTTCAATATATGAAACAGTTTCCTTCTTTTCTCCGGGGAATTTCCGCCATTTATATTCCAACTGAGTAGCTGCAGAGACATCCTGAACTATTCTGTTACACCTAGAGCGGTGTATCTTCTTTTTCCTCTAATTCCGAGGGTTTAGGCGTCCCTCCGCCTGCTGGCAGAGTGGGTCCTGGTTTAAGTATAGGCCAAAGGGCTGCTGCTTCTTTTTGGAGATCTTCTCCGTGGTCGTGCTGGAACTTTTGTAGATCCTCTGGTAATCTTATTCTAACCTTCTTCTGTTTGTAAGTAAATGATAGTCCTTGTGGGAACTCCCACCTATAAGGGATTGAGTTAAGTCTCAACAACTTAGCCAATTCTGAAAAGGTGGCTCTCAGATCCAATAGCTGTTTAGGAATATCTCGGTAGATTTCCACCCTTTTCTCTTGTATCTCAATTGAGTTTTTGAAGTGTAGGCCTAATATTTTGTCTCTCTCCTCTCTTGATCTCAAAGCTATTAGACAGTCTCTAGATCTATCTTTTCTTACCAATCTTCCCAGTCGAAAAGCCGATACTATTTTAAAATCACTTTCTTCTTTTAAGCCCCAGAACTTTGAAAATTCTGTTGTCAAAAATCCAATCAAATCTTCTTGTTCGATTTCTGGGACCGCCCTAAGCCTAAGATTAGTCTCCCAGTTTTTCAGTTCCACCAAAGAGAGATAGGTTTGTTGGTCCCCTATCTGTTTATGCAGAGGCTTGACTTCTGCTTTAACTTCCTCAACCTCTTTTTTAGCTGATGTTGCAATTTCAACGGCTTCCCCTGCCAATTTACGGTTCTCTTCCGTTGCTCCTTGCAATTTTTCAATTGCTTGGGTGTGTTGGGAAACCTGATCTGTCAATTTCTGGATCGAGGATGTAGCTTGGTCAATTTTTGTTGATTGGTTATCAATTTTTTGATTTAATGTTGACAATTGTTCCAAAACTTGTTTCAGTGCTGCCTCTGCTCCTCCTGATGCCATATCTTCCTCTTCAGATTTTTCAGGCTTTTCACTTTCTACTTTTTGTGTTGCAAGCACAGCAGGCACTGATAGTCTACGTCCCTGAGTTAAAGTTGTTTGCAAAAGCTGTGCCTGCTTTTTTGCTTTTTCTTTTTCCTTAGCTTCCTTAGCTTTGGCTGCTCTTGTCTTTCCTGTACCACTCATCAGTCAATGTTCAAGGTCAGATGTTGTAATCCCATGGGAAAGACAAGTCCAAATTTATAAACAGTCTGGAGAAAGAAAGTAAGCAAAAAAGCTTTTCCCAGGCCTTTGTTATCCAATGTCCTCTAGGGGGAGTGCCACCAAAAGTTAGTAAGAAGAAGGTAACTTTTCCGCCATTAAAGTTTCCGTTTTCAAAAACAATTTTAAAAGCAAGTTAGTTCCAAAACACTAAGAAAAAAGTCCTGCAGAGCACTTTAAAACGTTTAACAATGTTCCAACAAGGTGCCTGCAATTGTATCCACTCAAACTAAGTAAGCCCAAAAGTTGCACTTCAGTTACAAAAGTATCTGGAAGTTTGTAACAGTTCCGCAGTCAAGCAACTTCACCCGGCCACCCGAAGATTTGGGGTTAGAGTCTTCCCTCGCCCCATGGGGGACCGCTCCAAGTCCAATTTAAACTGTATTTTTTCTTCCTTTAAGAATAGAATTTCAAGTGTGCACGAAAGTCCCACTTTAAAGCCTTAAAGCTTCCCTGTTCACAGCGCTTTCCGCTCTTTAAACAGTCTGCTTTGATCTTATAAGCAGTGCCGGAAGACGGACTTCCTCTTTCTCGTCTCCCGGTTTCAGCCAAATTTCTTCAAGTTATTGTAACAAATCTTAAGTCCTTACTCACGGGTTTGCTGTTTCAGAGTAGTATTTTTTGGAAGAAAGGTCAGCGCTCATCCGTGACAGCCGCGCGGCTTCGCCTCCGCAGAAAGAGCGATGAACTCACAGCACCGCTCCCCCTCCTTCACTCCGGAGCCCCTTACGGGGTCCCTTCCGCGAATTTGGGGTCGCTCCAGGTGCCCGCCGAGTCCCACGGCCACGGACTCTCTCTGTCCGTGGTTTTTCTTGATGGGTTGCCGCTGCGCCGTAGCGAAACAACCCTTTTCTGCGGTGCCCCTCTTCAGAGCTCGAAGAGGTCCGCCATCACGGTTTCGCGCCGCCTCCGGAAGTCTGGAGGAAAGCAATTTTAAAGACTAAAATGAGGAATAATAGGCAAGACAGAAGTGTGAAAACTAAAAAAAAAAAAAGTTCTGTCTGTCACACAGCCCTTGGAAGATCACTGGAGATGCCGGGTTCTGGTTTACGTGGCAGAGGAGTGTCATGTTTCACAGAGCACCGAGGCCCCCTAGTGGCCTCTTTTCCAAAACATATTTGTTTTTGGGTTTTTCCACAAAAAGGAACACCCACCACCTCCCTGCAAGATAATATCCATAGATTACAGAAAGTAACTTGTTCCTTTTGCCCAAGGGAGCAAATGAAATACTTTGTCTATTTTCTCCCTGTAGTAAAAGTTCACGACAGCACGAAGCTCTCCACCGGGGGCACAAAGGGCCAACTTTTCCCATTCCCGCCTGCGGCCCTCCCCATCCCCAGTCACATGATTAATGCAGCACCCACCCAAGAAAATAGAGGAGTGTTGTTAACAGCTCCATGAAATAATAGAAGTGGGTGTCATTCAGAAAGTCAACATGGCTGAACTCATGAATTCTAACATGGTTAGGCCACCTGCAAAAATAATGTGTTCCTTGGGCCATCTTTGTATGGTGTCAGTTGTACCAAATGCATTATGTGACCGTATAGGTTGATAAGAGGGAGCCTTTGTGGAGATAAATAAATTAAAATTGCTTCATTGTGATATTATAGTCCTCATTTAGTACCACCATCTTTCTTGGAAAGGCGGGTGGGATGATGGTACAGCCCTTGGTCATTTATTTCCTCCTTACTTAATCTAAATGTATGCAATTTTCCATTTCTATCTTAATGCTTATTTGATAAAAATGCCAGACCAGTCTGAAACTAGTCAACCTTGCTGGTGTTCAGCTTCTGAAGCGTTTTTCAGAATTAAAAAAAAGAAAACTCTCTTCCTGCATCTACCATTTCTGCTCACTAGGAGACAAGGGATAGGACACCTGTGGCCCTCCAGATGCTCATAGAATCATAGAGTTGGAAGGGACCCTGAGGATCATCTAGTCCAACCCCCCTGCAATGCAGGAATATGCAGCTGTCCCATGTGGGGATCGAACCAGCAACACTGGTGTTATCAGCACCCCACTCTAACCTACTGAGCTATCCAAGAGCTAGACTGCAACACCTATAATCCTCCAACACTGGCCATGCTAGCTAGGGTTGATGGGAGTTGATATCCAACAGAATCTGGGGGGCTGTCAGTGCCCCACCCCTGCTAGAAGATGCTGTAGCCACACCAATGTGGATGTTGCACGCTGGGAACTCACCATCGTAATCTGGAAAGCAGATGCTGAGGTGTGCCTTCTTGATCTTTTCCTGGAAAACGTCTTTCTTGTTGAGGAAAAGGACAATGGAGGTGGTGGCAAAGTAGCGGTGGTTGCAGATACTGTTGAAGAGGTGCAGGCTCTCATGCATGCGATTCTGGAAGGGAAGGCAGGGTTAGAAAGACCTTCAATTTCAACATAGACCTAAACCAGATTTTATCAGAAACATTGTTCCTCTGTCTTTCAGTAGGCAAAAACTGTGTCCTAAATGTACAGAAGGTGCATTCTGTAACACTATCCTAATCCCCTTTAGGTCATTTCACAATGATATGCCACAGCCAGTTCAGTCTTAGCACTACTTACCATATTTTTCTATTTTTTGAGACCCCAAGTGGAGGGAAATTGCCCAGAGTTGTTGAGCTATTGGGGGGGGGGGATCGCTTGCCAAAGCCACCAATTGTCTGGCCGCTAGCCGCCAGCAGCCGCCAACCGCCCGCCCAATCGCTGGAGCAGCAGCCAATTGCCAACAGGCCTTGCCATAGCCACCAATCACCCTACCTATTGCTGGTGACAATCTCCTGTTCCAAGCCTCCACTAATTGCCCCCCCTACACTATCCGTGTATAAGACAACCCCCCAATTCTTAACATATAATTATAATTAAAAAAAACATCGTCTTAAACACAGAAAAATATGGTATGTCTTATTTATACTCCATGTTTTCTTCTATGAGCTCATGGCAGCTGTAGGGCACCGTCCCCTTCACCCATTTTATTCTCACAACAACCCTTTGAGGTAGGTTAAGCAGAGTGACTTGCCCAGTGAGCTTCATGGCTTAGCGAGGACTTGAACGCTGATCTCCCCAGACTGACACTGTAACCATTCCAGAACACTACCTCTGCCACTAATCCGCCATGCCTATTTACAAATCCTGGCAGCCAAAGTCTAAAAGGTCTTAATATACCTTGAGGTGCTACTTACCACATCATCGTCCTCCACCAGGACCATGTCGTAGGCGCTGAGGGCAGCAATGAAGATGATGCAAGTGACTCCTTCAAAGCAGTGGATCCACTTCTTGCGTTCTGAGCGCTGGCCGCCCACATCAAACATCCTGCCAGGAAGTTAAGACAGGCCCCTTCTGAACAGCCTTCCCCAGCAGTCCCCCAATGTGTTACTGCAAATTGATGGGGAAAGTTCTGCAGTGAGCCATAGGGCCCCCAAAACGTGGTCCTTAACAGCGAGGTGAATGAAGAGCTGATCGTCAGATTGGACGGGGGAGCATTTATTATCTCTGGGACTGAGTGAGAATGGCGAGGGGACAAGCACAGCAGAGATGGCTTCCCAGAGTTTGAAGTGAGTGAAGTAATACACAGGAGCATCTAAAGAGACACCCAACCTCCGCCCCCTCTGGTAAGGCCACTGAGCCCAAAATCTAAAACCACCTAACTACACCATTGTGTATACTTATCAGGGTTGTGCTGGTTTATCCATTACATGAACAACAGAGGTACAAGATATTAAAGGAAACAGAGTTTTCAACTTGCATTTCCCCCTTCCAACAACCCTCTGGGGTACTTTCACCTGAACAATACAGACTTGCCCAAGGTCACCCAGTGACATTCTTCTTAACTGAGTGGAGATTTTAACCTGGGACCATCCCCGCCCCCATCCCAGCTGGCTGCCTAACCACTGCACCTCACTGGCTCTCTTAAATAGGTGGCAGCCCCTACTGCTATACTGATTTATTGTCCGACCTTTGGCGTACAAAAAGGAAAGATTGAAAGTGTCCCCGGAATGATGTAAAATGGAGAAGAGGTTAACTAAATTACATCCCTCCACAGTGCACTAATAGTGATAATACTTGGTACTTATGGAATGGTTTTTCCTAATTGCCCAAAGCCCTTCCTGTACATTAGTACAGCGCTATAAAGCAGGTCAATATAATCATACTACAGGTGGAAGTGGGGAGGCCAGGAGGGAGCAGCTTGCCTAAAACCAATTGGCCTGTTCATGGCTGAATTGGGAGTTCCAGTGGTGGATTGGGAGGGGGAGTCAAAACTCATGCCTTTCATTACAATGCTGTACCAGTTGCTCCATGGCAACTGCTTCCACAGATGTGTGATCCACCCTCTTTTGCAATCTTCCTTATTGGCCGCTTGTCTGCCAGCCACAGCCATACAATACCTGAAGTGGAGGTCCTTGAAGGAAAACTGGCTTTCAATTATGCCCGTGGTCTTAACCCTGGAGCGGAGAACATCCTGCTCTGTGGGGACATATCCAGGGGCCACTAGTCGTGGCAGGTCACTCAGGTAACTGTGAACAGAGAAAGGTACCAGGGTTACCATGTGAACTAGACCTGAGAGACCTCTGGTCTTCAGAGTGGGCAGTCACAATGGGGAAGGACCAGGGCTCAGGGGCAGAACACCTGCTCTGCATGCTGGCAGGCTCAAACTCTGGCATCTCTCCAAGAAGGGTTGGAAGAGACTCTTGCCTGAAGCCCTGAAGAGTCTCTGCAAGTCAGCGTAGACATTACTAAGTCTAGGCAATACTGAGCCAAATGGATCCATGGTCTTAAGTATAAGGCAGCTTCCTATGTTTCCTGTGGTCATGTGTGTTGGACAAGGTGAGTAGCAGGTTATATCAGAAAAAAATAAAATTGTTCTTAAAGAATCAGCAGCAGGAAGGTGGCTGCTGTACTGCTCAAATTCAGCAAAGCTGAAGTTTCCTGATCTCAGCCTTCCTTCTTGAATTACCTTTCAAGTTTCTGCTTCTTAGGGAAGCACCTTGCCAGTTGCAGCAGGTGAAGGCTGCCCAAGAGTGGCTGAGCATAAGGACGTTCTCTCCCCTAGATTTCTCTGCTTGCTGGGCTTCCCTATGGAGCAGGCATATTCTCAGTCAGAGATGCACAAATATAAATGTCTTAAGAAAGTTCCCAAACATGCAACTATGTTAATTCAGTGGGAAGAGATGTGTGACTCCAGGCGCACCCAGTCGTTGCCATCTCTGCTGCTTTTTCAGTGGCCGTTGAAGATGATTTCCTCTTTCAACAAGCCTTCTAAGAGGATTTTTTTAAAAAGCCTTAGTCATTATATGCATTAGATTTTAAGTTTTGTCTCTGTATATTGTTTTAACTGTTTTTGTATATGCAGTTGTTTTACTGATGTTTTTATTGCATTGTGAAATCATTTTGAGAAGCTTCATGGGAAGCGATTCATAAATGAAATAAATAGAATTGCACTCCTGTGGTAACTTTGCCCCAAGGGGCCTTTGCCTCAAGGGGTGTAAGCAATGGGTTCCTACTAGCCAGCTGAGTCATTCAGCTGATACTCTGAGGCCCTCTCAAAGCAGGCTTGGATGCCCGTGTCCTCCCAGAGCCGGCAGATAATGTCAGACATCTCCTTTGACATGCAGCCTTCTTCAATGGTGTCTGCTAAGTGCTGCAGCTTCCGGGAATCATCCTGCATTTGAGAAAGGAGGCAAAGTTAAGTGCAATAAAGCACCCCAATGCCCTTCCCTTTAAATCAGCCTCAGATTATGATAACAATAAATAGATTAATTAATAGATGACTATTCCCTTTGGGCACTGTGGGTTAAACCACTGAGCCTAGGGCTTGCCGATTGGAAGGTCGGCGGTTTGAATCCCCGCGATGAGGTGAGCTCAGTCCCTGCTCCTGCCAACCTAGCAGTTCGAAAGCACGTCAAAGTGCAAATAAATAAATAGGTACCACTCCAGCAGGAAGGTAAACAGCATTTCTGCGCACTGCTCTGGTTTTGCCAGAAGCGGCTTAGTCATGCTGGCCACATGACCCGGAAAACCTGTCTGTGGACAAATGTTGGCTCCCTCAGCCAGTAAAGAAAGATGAGCACCGCAACCCCAGAGTCGTTCATGACCGGACTTAACTGTCAGGGGTCCTTTACCTTTACCTTTTTTTAATTCCCATTGGGAGAAAGTCCACTCCTCAGTGACTCACCTGCCTGGCTGAGTCTCCATACTGGATGTTGAGTGTGCCCATGGCCCTCACAATGGACAACATGGACTGCAAAGTATTGCTGTAAATAATGGAGATGAACTCCAAGCATTCCTCTAATGAATAACCATCCTGATGGATAATTCTGTGAAAGGTAAGGGCAGAAAATCAATCCAGCAGGTCTTGACTAGTGTGCTAAAGGATGTTGGGCAGGGAGGGAACTGCTGAGAGGCCAGCTAATGGGGCCAGAGGCCAGAGATGACAGACACTTAGCTTGGCATTGGAGCCATTCCAGCACATGACTCTATACTGCAGTGTTTTAATGCTGTAACCTGCCCTGAGACTTCAGAGTGAAGGGTGGGTTGTTAACAACAACAACAACAACAACAACAACAACAATTTGTTCTGCAGCATGTGTCAGAAAGGCCTCTACCAGCTTAGGTCTCTCCAGGGCCATGAAAAGTTTAGCAGTACTGTCTGGTTAGACGGGAGTCAAGAAAATCCACCATGAAGAACAAAGATTTTAGAAATGGCTTCAGAATATGTTGCCAGAAAGAAACCTTTGGAATAGTGTGTGTGGAGGAAATGTCTCTAGGTCTAGGGAAAGCTGCGGGTGGGAAGGTGACCAGCTAATTTTCCCTTCTTCCTCTCCCAACTCTTAAGAGGAAATTACCTACCATGGAGATAAAAACAATGCAGAAAGCCAGCCAGCAGTTCTTTCCCAGCATGTTTGACTGCATTCCCCTCCAGCTGCTGGCAAAGAGTACACGCTTTACAGGGAGCAGTAATCCGCACCTTGAAGGATGTACTTGTATGTGCAAACATGTTTGTTGTGTACAAACACTGTGCTTTTAGGTGTTCACTTAAATCATCATGGGTGCGCACCTAAAAACATAGTATGTGAAGTGGCCTTGTAAGAAGGGGGCGGTCTGAACTTCTGCATTACCAGTCTCTTCCAGAGGAGAATGCAATTGGGTATGCTAAGGAATTCCTATTAGTACAGTTTCACTATCACTCTTTAAGAGTTGTTGTAGTGGGCAAGGAATAGCTGCCTGTGCACACACATACTTCATTTGCTTGACAATGGTACTTTTCCCTGATTCTCCAGCTCCTGGTGAGGGAAAAATAGAAAGGAAAAGAGATTATAATCTGTATTTGACTCAAAAACTTAATTTCATCTATGACACAAAATCCACAAGAAATGACCTGCTGGGAGGTTTATGGTGAGGCGAAGTGGGTGAGGCTGAGTGAAGGATGGGGGCAGCAGGGGTAGTTCCTCGGGTTGTTGCTCCCCACCCCCAGACCATTGTCCAATGTTGGAGGACAGAGCTATATATGACACACAGCCTGCCCTGGATATGTTTAGAATACACAATCCAAACCTCCTTAGCAGTTTTTGCCTTCGCAGCTGCAAGATATGGCTTCATGAAGCATGTTAGCGGTTTTGCTTTTAATACACTTTGGGGATGAATACAACATTAAACAACCAGAGGCCTTGAATCATCTAGGGATGCCAGTTTCCAACCAGCCATTGTAGCTGTGCCTTTAACAGCTTCTCAATGTGCAGATACTTACAGCAGGTACCCCACTGCTGTGAAAAGCACTTTAATTGCCAATCACTGCAGACTGAAGGGCAGTTAAATGTCCAGGAACAGTCCAGGCTGGGGTTTGGGGTCAGTTGACAAGCCTACCTATCTACCTCTTTTAGGTTTTCCAAACTTTGACGGATACATGTCAAGTTTGGGGAAGGGAGGGGAAGAGCATGGTATGGTAGAAGGGGGGAGGATAACTATTCCAAGTATGGTGACAGCAGTCGTAATAGCTTTGCTGACTTGGGCTGCGAGGTCATGGTGGCCCTGTGAGTGATCCAATTCACAGGGCATGTCTTTTCTTTCTTTCCTTATAATGAACTTCCCTCCAGACATGGATCTATGCTGGTGCTGCAGCAAGTGAGCTGTGGAGGATTACCTGGGCCCAAAGGCTTTGGTTAAGATTGCTTAAGCACTGCTCACCTTTATGGCAGAGATAACATGATCTGGGCCATGGGCAGCTTAGCTGCAATGCAGGCACACACACACACAATGATGAGGGCATCACAGCTAAGGGCAGGGTACGGTGTGTGTGTGTGTGTGTGTACTGCTACCTCCTTCCCTGTGTTGTGTTTGGACTCAGCCTTGCCTTGCCTCATAAGAACCAAACACTATGCCACTGGACAAAGCCCCACACTGAGATGGAAAAGGGGGATGGAGCAGTTGCAATAATGCCTTGGTGGCTCTGTAGCACTACCATTGGGCACATTCCTCAGAATTTGAGGATCCAAATAGCTGATGTTGGAAAGGTACAGATGCATTCACCACCAACATCTGCAGCACCAGCTTTCATATGTGCTAAGAAATGGGAGTATGGGGGGGGGGGTCAGCAAGGGGGAGAAGTAAGTCACAACAAGGACAAAGCCTTAGGGGGTGGACTTACCAAGAAGCAGTAGCTTGACTGTCCTGGCATCCTTCTCAGCATCTTCCTTCAGTTTCTTCTCCAGCTCACGGGAGTGTTTTTCCTCTGCACTGGCGCCTGCACCCATCGTCCTTTTCGTTCAGCAAGAGAGGATCCCGACAAGCCTCCGTGGGACCTCCAGCACGTCCTGCTGTGGTTTGGCCTTTCTGTCCAGCCCAGCAGTGTTCCACACAGAACCTTCCTAGTCTTGCACCCTAGAGATGTTTCAGTATTGATGGCTGCTCCCACCCCTTTCCAGCACCAGCCACTTTCTGCCTTGCAGGTGAGAGGACTTTGCCACCCGGTGGGGGGTCAGATGTTCAGTATTGGCCAATGTGAAATGAGAACAGGTGAATAAGGGCCTGGAGCAATACACCCGCAGGACCTGCCTCTTAATTTGATCTGACTTGCTTTGCTCAGCAGCTGCTCAAATCTATTCCTGAGATAAAGCCCCTCAAATCCCCCCGCATGCTAAACTCAGCAGTTTCCACTTTCTATCTGCTCTTGACCTGGAGGGAAGCATCAACACTGTAAAAGCAGACCCCTCCCTCCAAGTCGCACCTCACTCCTCCTGCTATAGTAGCATAGGGAGAGCTACAGTGGATTGGTTTCCAAATGGCCCTTTTGCTTCCATCTCACTGGCTTCTGAGTGGATTTTATCGCAGCTTGAAAGAGGACAGTTAGCTTGGTTGGGCCATTCCAACTCCCAACAAAACCCCCTCACAACCTCAAGATGGGGAGGCTAATAAAAAATACTTGTAACATCACCCCCAAACTATTAATAAATATGACACTTTAATTCTCATGAAAAGCACCATGCAAATTAGATTTTTTTGTGATTGACAGAAGTAGAAATGAGTGTGAGGGACAGTGTTATCTACATACAATGAGTTCTTGACTAAGAACAGCATCCAGATCTCACGGATTCGATTGCAGTGCTCTCTTACACCGGCTCTGCTAAAATGTAAGCGCTATTGACCTGTGAATATATACTGAGTGGCGCTGTGGGTTAAACCACAGAGCCTAGGACTTGCCAATCAGAAGGTTGGTGGTTCGAATCCCTGCAACGGGGTGAGCTCCCGTTGCTCGGTCCCTGCTCCTGCCAACCTAGCAGTTCGAAAGCATGTCAAAGTGCAAGTAGATAAATAGGTACCACTCCAGTGGGAAGGTAAATGGCATTTCCTGCGCTGCTTTGGTTCGCCAGAAGTGGCTTAGTCATGCTGGCCACATGATTCAGAAGCTGTACGCCAACTCCCTCGGCCAATAAAGCAAGATGAGCGCCGCAATCCCAGAATCAGCCAGGGCTGGACCTAATGGTCAGGGGTCCCTTAACCTTTACGACCCAGTTATTTGTGGAATACTTGCAGGGAGTGCCTGGTGCTGCCTAATTCAAAGAACCATTCCCCCAACATGGTTTTTAAATGCACTGTTTAATTTGTGAGTTTCTGCAGGTTCATATGCACATGGAGATATATACTGATGTACCTGCAATTCAGGAAAGCACTTCATGTATCTGATGAAGTCCACCAAAGCTTATGGCATAATACTTTAATTAGTCTTTAAGGTGCCAAAAGACTCTTCTTGTTTCTGCTGCAAGAAACCGATGTGGCCACCTCTCTGGAAATAATAATGGAATGTGTTTATTATGGACAGTAATGGTTAATCGGGTTTGCAATAGGATTAACTGGTGAGAGGTGAGTGAGATCTATCTATTCCATTGTTCCTGGAACTGTTTGATCTAGATCTGCAAGGGAATATGAAAACTCACCTTCCCTGCTCCCTTTCCTTCTGTTCCTCCTCCTTCCATTCTCCCTCTTTTTTGTCTCTTGTGAACTTGCTTATTCCCTCTTGGAAGTCTCTATATGTGGTTGAACTATATGTTATAGATGTTGGGTAGGGTACGGTTATTTATTTATAAAAAATATTTAGATCATAAAAATATTTTAAGTGGTTTACAACTAGACTGTCTATATACAATAAAAACACATTAAAAATAAGAGACCATCAACTAACTGCTACAGAACAATGTCTTCTTTATCGCCTACAGATGCTTGGCAGCAAAGGGAAAAAAAAATCAGTAGGTGTTTAAAGGATAAAACAAAAGGTCATTGTTGAGGCTGAGGAATCTTTATTAGTATTATTTACCTGCTATTTCCATGTTTTAAAAATGCACATGTAAAACTTTAAATAATATGAATTTAAGTAAACAAACTGGTTATACAGGAAGAAAACTTAAACATACTGACTTGCCTTGTTCCTGAGATAAGGTACTAATACTCTTGTGAAAAAAGATGAATGCCTTTGCCAAAAAGCAGAGCTCGGGATCCATCTTCCAAACAAGTACAGACATCTGCAGAAGAAACAGCACCCAATATCAGGGACTGGCAGAATGCTGACTAGTGTGCACTGAGGGAAGTGGGACGAGTTGACTCTGGAGAATGGGCAGTGAATTGTGAGGTACTGTTCCAGCCAGGAGGCAAGAGTTGGAGGCAGGGGAAACTTCAGAGCTGGAGGGTAGAGGAGAAATAGACAGGCTAAGCAAGGGAAGGGCTGGGTGCTTCCGGGTGCCCCCCCCCCGCACCACTGTCTCCTAGATCCAGGAGAGAATTGAGGTGGGAAGTGCAGAGGCAGCTTCCACACACGCACAGCCTCTGCCTGTGTGTGCGTAGCCCACTGGGGGAAAACACATAAGCTAGTGGAGAGTGAGTGGCCCTCTGTTGCTGCAACTGCTCCATAGAGCACAGACCTGGGAAAAGCTGCCTAGATACTAAACATGTTTGTGTGGTATTCAGAGCCAAGAAGCTACTGTGTCAGCTGAGACAATAAAGCACTATCTGCTGTGTGCATTCCTTTGGCTAAGGAGCACCCTTGACACCTGCTGACTCCGGAATAGTTCCATACAGTTATTTTTCTTCATTTCATGCTAAGTTGGAGGTGCTTTTGCCTATAATGCTGCTTTTAAATGCAAAAAAACCCCAACAAACCAGATTCCTCCTAGGTGGGTATTAGTAGTATATGCCCAATGAATTTTCAGCATGCTCAGTACGTACAGAATGTTGAGTGCCAATTGGAAAAGAAATACAGAAAACCACGGTAGGTGGAGTAGACAGAATACCCTGCTTGAGTTTGTTGCAGCAGATAATAATATCCTTAAGGAGGCCATTAGGGAGGAAACCTGAACAAAAACACTCCTGTTTGGGGGTGAGGATAACAGGTGAAAGGTAAAAGTAAAGGGGCCCCTGACCATTAGGTCCAGTCGTGGCCGACTCTGGGGTTGCGGCGCTCATCTCGCTTTACTGGCCGAAGGAGCCGGCGTACAGCTTCCAGGTCATGTGGCCAGCATGACTAAGCCACGTCTGGTGAACCAGAGCAGCACACGGAAATGCCGTTTACCTTCCCGCTAGGGCGGTACCTATTTATCTACTTGCACTTTGACGTGCTTTCGAACTGCTAGGTTGGCAGGAGCAGGGACCGAGCAACGGGAGCTCACCCTGTCGCAGGGATTCGAACCCCTGACCTTCTGATCGGCAAGTCCTAGGCTCTGTGGTTTAATCCTAAAACAGGTGAAACCTATCTCTAAATGCCAGATTCTGGGGACAAACAAGGGGATGGGGCTGATGCCATTGTGCCTTGCATGTGGGCTTTCTAGAGCATCTGGTTGTCCCATGTTGGAAACGGGATGCTGGGGGAGATGAACACTGAAACTGATCAAACACTATCATCTTGCCAGTTCCAGCAGGATTTGGCTTCAGTCTGACTGAGAGGAGCTGCTGGAAAATGGATTTTAGAACACACTGAATGAGATGTAACAGCTGACTGGGATCCCCACAAGATATTGCTGCTTAGGAAACCCAAGCATAAAGACGGAGTTTCAGTATCTCATACGTTGATTTCTCCAGAAGAGATTTAGCAAATGACCAGTGCAGAGAGCTTTGAATTCATTTGCCTTTCCAATCATAATAAAATGTCTTCTAGAAACAACAAAAGTGGTCTGCATCATGTCCCCACAGTTGAGGCAGAGACAAGAGACCTGTCTTGATGGCAGGACAAACGTACAGTATGTTCTCTTCCTTAACCTCAAGTAACAATGTGACTTTCTGCCACTAGAGGGGGAACCATCACTACAAATGTGCTCCTTGCATGAGACTTTGCAAAATGACTTGTCCATTGCTGGCTTACTATTATTTCAGCCATCACTGCTCCCAAAGTGAGCCTTATGTCAGAGTGTTGATCTGTCAAATGCTGCCAACTTAGATAGGAAGGATCTGCTTTGAGATTAAGTTCCAGAGTAACATTGAAGAGGGTAAAATTGAAGAGGATAAAAATTCTTGTCGTTAGTTTTTAGTGCAGCAGTGCTCCCCCCATCGCACTCTCTCTCTCTCACACAACATTTGGTCAGACAATGCCCCCTTAGCCCCTCTTGCTGTGGGACTCTATTTGGGCCCTCGAACTCCACCCCTCATCACCCTCCAACTCATAGCAAGGCAAAGATCTGAAGACAGGAACCTCCTTTGTGTGTGGAGGGTCCCCAAGTGACTTAGAGCTAGGGCTCCTGCCTTTGGTCAGACAAAATACAGGTAGAATGGGGGGGGGCCTAAAAATTACTTTACCTGATGCATAAATGACTTCAAAGCAATCCATTACTGTACAAAGGTACACGGTTTACAAAAGCCCGTTCACGCTCTCCGACCCACCAGTCTCTGTCCACGAAAAACTCTGTTTCCCAATCTCCCCTGCTCTCCACCAGACGGATGGATGGATGGGGTCTCTGGAAATCTCTTCTCTTGCTCATCACCCCCTGCCCATGAAAAAACGCTCTATCTGAATCTCACCCTAAGCCCACAGTGTTTTGAGGAGGAGTTCGAATATGCGGAGAAAGGTATCTTGTTTGAAGTCCAAATGGGACAGTGGACACTTTTCTAGGGATGGATAGCAACACTACATAGAGCCCCAATAACACAGGGTGCTAAATCATGTGGGGAGCCTCCACAACAAGAGGGTCTCCACTTCAGACCTTTGGCCTACATGAGCTGGAGTTGGAGTGCGTGTGTGTACGTGCAAGCATAAAATTGCTAGAAACACCATAATACAGAAAAATGGAGAAAATACAGAAAGATATGAGAATCTACATGAAAATCCATGTTAGAAGAATACCCAAGTAGGGTTTCTTTCCTAGCTTTCTTTCTGTAGGACTTACCTTTCTGATGCCAGATAGCAACAACTCCATAAGAAGCTGCTGTTTTCAGCCTATGTGGGTTTTCTCTCTGTGTGTTTTAAAGGTTTCAACTCTTAGCCATGAGAGAAGACACCCATTCAAGGTGGTTTCCACAGAAAACCTTTGGCCTGTTCAGTGAGTGCAAAAATTCTTCCCTCTTGAAAAAAGGAACAACCTGGAACTCAAGGGGGGATTCTGAGGTAAAGTTCATATCTGAGGCAAGTCCTTCATATAACAAAAGCACACAAGAGATATACCAAAAGCAGTCAACCTAAAAGCACCGAGAAAACAACTCATCCTTTTCAGCCTGGCCTACCTACCTACTACTACCAGTTCAATATCTGTCGTGAAGTTTAGCCAGCTGACAGAATTTGAGTGTGAAGCTGATGATCCCTAAGCAGCCCCAAGAAACCATTCACTTATCCTTGAGCATTATAACTCTTTCTCTCAAACATGTCCCCCTCAGTTACCCTTTTTAGGGTTCAGTTCTGAGGCATCCAAGAAAAAAACTTCAGGTGATAAAAGACTGCTAAGGCCCCGAGACCCTCTTCAGGCTTGAGGAAGAACAAGCCCTGGGCCAGCAGTTCAGGACCTGTGTCATCCTTGTTTTAGTGGACACCACTCCACCCACCCACCCCTTAGAAACTTCCTCAGCCTAGGGGGACAGGAAATGAGACCATGACCCTGATCCCCATTTCCCTGTGTGTTTGCTTAACCGGCTGCCTTAGCACGCCCTTGGCGAGGTAGATTTCTCTCTCTTTTATGAAGCCAGCAGAACAAGGGGCCTTTGTTTGTGGGCTGCAGAACAAGGAGGGGCACTGCCAGGTCTAAGGAATCCAACACCTGCCCCCTTTCTCCCCTCCTGACCCGACTGCTCATAAAACAGGAGCAGCAGAAAATAATTTACCTGGTTGCTTCATAAGCAGGGGGATCTATGGCTCTGTAAATTAACAGGGAACAAGCTGCGGATAACTTTACATGCAGTGTCTATACCCCCGTCATTATAGGTTCCCCTAAGGCATATGTGGGATGCATGTGGCCATTGTGTGTCTCCCATATTTCTCCTGCCACCATGTTCCATATCCCCCTTTTTTTGGCTAAAAGGTCCCATTATTCCTATCTTGATAAAAGTGTCTTGGGTGCCAACATTTAGGCGACATTTTTCCACCTTCGCCGCATCAAGCAGTTGGTCCCTTACCTTTCCCGCCCCGACCTGGCCACAGTGATCCATGCGACGGTCATCTCCAGGCTTGACTACTGTAATTCGCTCTACGCAGGGCTGCCCTTGAAGCTGTCCCAGAAACTCCAGCGGGTACAGAATGCTGCAGCGAGGCTCCTCACGGGGTCTCTGCCATGGGAGCATATTCACCCAGTGCTTTTCAAGCTACACTGGCTCCCGGTGGAGTACAGGGTCAGATTTAAGGTGCTGCTTTTGACCTTTAAAGTCTTTCACGGCCTAGGACCCTTGTACCTACGGGACTGCCTCTCCTGGTATGCCCCACGGAGAGCCTCAAGGTCCATAAATAACAACACCCTAGTGGTCCCAGGCCCTAAGGAAGTTAGATTGGCTTCAACCAGAGCCAGGGCCTTTTCAACTCTGGCTCCGGCCTGGTGGAACGCTCTGCCTCATGAGACCAGGGCCCTACAGGATCTGATTTCTTTCCGCAGGGCCTGTAAGACAGAGTTGTTCCGCCTGGCCTTTGGCTTGGAGCCAGTTTGATTCCCTCCCTCCCTCTCTTTCTTTTTTCTTTTCCTTCTCCTCCTGCGATGAGGCTACATTTTAATATTCCATTATTTTAATGTTGTATTTTATTTTTGTTTGTAAGTTGTAATCATTCATTATTGCTTGTAAGCTGCTCTGAGCCCGGCCTTGGCTGGGGAGGGCGGGGTATTAAAATTTTATTATTATTATTATTATTATTATTATTATTATTATTAACACTAAATGGCTACCATGCCAAGACACATAAATAAGTCATGGTACGCCATACCAGATAACACTGGTTTTTTTTAAAAAAAAGCACTGTCCCCTGCTAGATTTTCCCAAAGCCTGCCCTTCCTGCCACCCCTGCATGCTGAATTTTAGCACTGATCTGGGTAGCTTCCAGCTGTTTATGGTCAGACATTGATTTACACAGGAACAATGACATGCACAGAGGGTGGCCTCTTCATGCTGGCCTACAAATCACAACCAGGCTCCACCAAGATGTTTGTCAGGCTGGGGGAAGTGCAATAGTGGTGGAGACCATGGCACATAGGGATGGCCCAACTGTGCACTATTATCGCCATGACAATGGGAAAATCCTGCAAAAGAGCCGAGGATATGGTCTTAACCTAGCGCTCTAGTCACAGCACACCACCACCTTTATAGAAGCCCACAGAGAGAGATCTACTGGTAGGGCACCTGTAATAGGAGAATCAATCTTTTAGTGAGTCACTACATTTTGGAGCTCCCTGTCTACTGACATCAATCAAGCGCCTTTGCAATATGCTTTTCTGCACCTGCTTTAAATATTTTTGTTTGTGCAGGCCAATCCAGATATGTAAAAGTTAAATGTTTTCTTTTGCTACTGCCAATTTTAGTAATATTTTGAGTAGGTTATGCACACGTATCAAGTTCCCAATGAAGAACTGTGGTGATGGGAAATAGACACACAAAGCAACCTGACTTCAGAACACAAAGAGGACCTTGAGTACTGTATATTGCTAACTCTTCTCTGCCTCAGGACTTGACACACACTCTTGCTCAGGACTTGGGTGCTGCCTAGTTCTTTCCATTTCTGGCATGTTGGGGTCATGATGAGGTGGAGATACCCCAGCTCGATCTGTGCAAACTGGCTGCCTCCAACTGTGAGTGGCATATGGGTATTGCTTCCAGCACAATTCCAGATTGGTGGGCACTGGGATATGGAGATGGGGAATGTATGTGTTATTTTTATGCCACTTCTGTATTGGAATAAATACATTGAGCAATCCATAGAAGCGGTTGCAATCTGAAGCTGAACCAGTGGAATGTAAAAAAGAGTCCATCACTTCAGGAGGGAAATGAGGGCATCCTGAAGAGTGTGAGTCAAGGTGAAGGAGTCTTTGAGTTTTCAAAAACAAAGCCAGTGTTTATTAGCTTGTTCTATCCACAGGAATTTCACATTACAGGTGCGAAATGGCTCTGTGCTTGAATTCATCACAAGGAGCTACTAATCAAAATCTCCAGATCCCCAGTTTTTGTTACATTTTTGATTTACAACTATTTACAAGAGAAAGTACACGCGCATCACTCAGATTGCAAGGGAAAGGGGGTGTGCCTGCAAGGATTTTGTGTGTACAAATGAAGTGGGCTTAGGCTCAGGTGAATGGTGAGCTCTCTTTGTTAACAGCAGGAGGTACAGCACCAGAGACCAGAGGAAACACAGTGCAGGCTTCTGGTCTACTCCATCGAGACTGTCCTCTACTCTGCAGACAGAAGTGAGAAGTCCAAGAAATAACCTACCTTCCATCCTAGCACAAATGTAGAGTGACACAACAGTCTTGGGCATGTTATTTGCTACCCTCCATGACTGCAATCCCTGTGGCAGAGCAGACCTGTTCCTTGCATCAGCGAACAGGTCACTACAATGGGAGATCCTAGTGCTGATATCTAACAGATGTAAATCGGTGTAATTCCACAGGCATTTAGTGATGTGGATTAAGCCAAACTCAGAATTTGATTCTAAATCTTTGGAGGCATTGAACCTAAAAGCCATAACCACACCAGTCTGAAAGAGGCACCCAAGAAACAAGAGAACTAAACCCTCTGCAACAGTAAAACTTAAGGTGGAAGGCACAGTCACACATTTAGGAAATGCCAATCCCTTTAAAAAAATGAAGGGGGAGGCAGAAAAAGGTCATTCAATAGATTTTGTTATAACCAGACAAGCTGAGGTGGGCTCAAGCCTTTCTCAGTCACCCTTTGACCCAGGAGCCCTCTCCAATTCTGGGCATAGATACTCAGTGGTGAGGAACCTGCATTCTGCCCATGCTCAGAGATACTCTGTTCTTCCCTTTCATATTTCTGGCTTTCAAAATAGGTTCATGGGTTGACCAAGTCTGGTTCAGGTCAAGACCTGATTATATCTTTTATCATATTCATCTTCTCTGCATGCCAGATCATATTAATGAATTCCCAAGGTGCCCAAGTTATATTATCTATGCACAGAACTCTGCCCTGCCCGCACCCCTCCTGTGGATTCCATTTTTTTCCTGTGGTTCTCAGTTCTCTCATTGTCCCCTGGCTCTGGTTGGTACTCAACTACCGTATCCTATCCCCACAAGGATTTCTGTGTATGCAACAGGACTTTCCCTCTTCTCCTTCCCCTGTGTCTGCCCCATGCCTTCCTCAAATCTGTTCGAGAGGGCTGGGGGAGTTCCTAGAACAGATTTAGGGGAGGGGGAGCGAGAGGGAGAGAATGCTTCATTGCACATGCAGAAATCCTTGCCCTGATGGAAGACTCAACCTCTCCTTCTGTTTTTTTTGTTTTTTGTTTTGTTTTTTACATGGGATTAATTCCTAGAACAATTATTGGTCACATTCCCAATTACATCCATAAATCCTGAAGCCCATCTTAGTAATACAATTGCCTTCTTCATTTTTGAGCAGTGTTATTACTACTGCTGTTCTATGCTCACCATTGTTTATCTCAGAACAAAATGGTGGGAGGTAGGTAGGTAATGATCTCTGTCATGGGGGATACTGCATGCACTGAATGTTTACTAGTCCTTACTTAGCCATGATATGTGGAATCCATCTTGAAATTAAGCAGAAAGATCACTCTTAGTTCGACGTTCCTCTCTTTTTGCAAAGGATGCTCCACCCAACCTGCAGCAAATTGAAGTTGCTCATGTGGACTGATGGCAATTCCACAGGAATCCTGATGGGAATACTCAGGACCAGACTTTCCAACTTCCACATTGTGTGGCTGGGTAGACTGGCATTATTAAACTGAGGAACTGAATTCCTAGCGGGCAAATTAATATTATTTAAATAATAATAAATAACCAGGTTGGATGCTTGCACTGGCCAGCTGAGCAGAAGCCCGGTGTCCTGATGGCTATCCAGCTGATGCCTAACCCTCTCTGCCAACTCCAATCCCATGCTGTCTTTGGCCTCGGAAGTCTCTGACACATGCACTATGGGAGAGTAGCTTTGGTTCATATATACATTACGTCTCCCTGGCATAGCCCACTTGGATGAGGTCTTCACATCCATCAAGTAAACTAGCTCAGAAAAGCCAGGTGGCTATGAGAATAGCCATATCCACCTTCCCAACAGCTCTTTTGGTTGTACCACAACTTTCACAGACAATATCTCTTGCAGATCATCAGCCAAACAGCACAAGCTGAATCATGATCAAATCATAACATTGTTCCTATTGGTGGGATTAACTTTCTTCTGAAAGCAGTAGGAGCACCGCATGGAACCATGCATGGACATCCCTCGGTGAAGCACTTCCTCCTGCCTTAAATGATTCAGGCTCCTCAAGACATGAAGCCTCCATTGTACTTTACACGCAAGAGTGTCCTGCCAGAATATGCTTTGAGGCAGAGAAATGTACAGAGGAGAAGAAAGTGCTCAAGTCTTTGTAGGTGTAGCAGAGGCTTTTATACACTTCAGGGTAGGTATGCTTAGTGTCTGACAACAGACATTTTCCTCTCCTTTTTAACCAGGTAGAAATGTTTTCAGTGACAGTAGCACAACATTCCCATGATGATCCAGTCTTGAAGGCTTCTGCTCCAACATTCTGGACCCACAGATTCCACACAAGACTGCCGTGTCCCACTGAGATCCTCCAGAGTGTCAGCTATTTTACAGTACCGCAGATAAAAGGGGAAAGGAAGAGCAAGCTGCCAGCGGGACACCTCCAAACTCCTTGCTGTCACACTGAGGTGAGACTGCATCACCCACATATTATGTACAACCTACAAATAAATATTGTCTTGAGGGGGAGCAGGGCGTGTTTTTGTGTGTGTGTGTGTATATATATATATTTATATATATATTTATAGATATTTTAATATTAAAATGGAGGGGGGAAATATAGCACTGTCATTTCATAGTCCCTTGTCAAGTTTCATGTGTGCTGATCCATCTCTGGCTGGTGGTTCCTGCGGTTTCGAGGCTTTTTCTGATCATGCAGCTCCTTGGCTTTCAGACCAGCCAGAGTCTCCTTATGGTTGGAGGCCACGTGCCGCCAATAGCCCTGGCAGTACTGGTTGATGAGTCCCATCTCAGGCTGGGTGAGCAGCTGCACCAGGTCATGGTAATGGGAGCTGAAAGTGCCTGGCAGGCCGGCTCGCATGGCTGCTGCAGAAGGGGCAGGGGCCTCTGACTGGAAGAGCACAGCATGGACCGTTTCACTGCTCAGTACATGCAGCTGCACTTTGGCCACCGTGTGCTTGAAGTTGTTCTCTGTGGCTGTGCAGGAATAGAGGCCCCCATCCGAGAGCTGCAAGGACCGCAACAGCAGCCCCTGCTCTGTCCTCAGCACCCTTCCTTCAGTGCGCAGCTAATGGAAAGAAACACATCGAGGAGGCATTGTTAGCACAGTTGGGAGTTGCTGGGCAGAGATACATTAGATCACACTGTGGGTGGAAAACAAGCCGCATATTCATTGCCTGAGTGCTTTCTGGCCCTCATCCTCCTAGCTTCTTAGTTCTCATTATTTCCTGTTCTGCAATTCCTAGACTTCTGAGTCCTGGCAAACAGCAAAGCATGATGAACGATCCAGCTTCCCATCCTTTTTCTCAGGAGCTCAGATGGAACTATTGGCTGGATAGAAGCAGGTTTGGGGCTGCTACCAATCAGATGGGCTGAGTAGGAAGGACTTACAGAAAGTAAATCAACAAACTCTAGCTTTAGCTCAAATGGGTCAGGGAGCTTTCAAGAGCTTGGTCATATAAGCTCAGAGATAGCACAGGCATGGGTGTTTCCCTGGGCTGTTTCCAGTGGCCTTGCTCAGGCGCCACAGTTCCTCAGAGCTTTAAAAAACCTATTTTGTAAGCTTCTGCACAGAGATCCTTCTAGTATCCAGGATGCGGATGAAAAATAGATGAAATGTCAGCAAGGTGGTTGAAAGCAGACCGAGAAACAAGTGTTTTTAACATGATGAAAATAGAACAAAAGATTGGCCAACTCAGCTCTCTGTCACTTCCAGATGACCTGCTTATTGAGGAATCATCCTGATTTCTTTGTGCATTGTCTGCAGCTTATTTGAACATTCATTCTGATTTGTTTGCAAGGAGCTTATATAAGTTTCATCAAGCAATTGTTATCCCACACTATCCAGTCTATTTTCAAGTCGCTTTCCTTACTGCAAAAGGTCTATGTGCTTTTTGCGAGCAGGTTTGATGTGCATAGGTACCAAATCGATTCTAATTGTGCTATCTGAAGCTGTCAGTTTTTGACTGAATCCCACTTGGAAAATAGAGATAGTCTTACTACTTATTAAAACTTACGGTGGAAACAAAAGGCAAGTTACTCCTCCTCGCTAAGCCACTAACTTTCATGCTAACTTCCCTCTGGCCTACATTCCCTCCTTTCCCTCCAAATTCCATTCTGGAAATTCAGGTCTGCCTGTTTGTACCTCTTTCCTTCGGTCACTGTTGTCCTTCTGGAGCAGCCATTTGATGGTGGCCTGAGGGGAGCGAGGCTGGCACTCCAGAAAGGCTGTGCTTCCCTCCACTCCATACTGGACAGCCTCTACAGTGTTCTTGCTGGCTGGAGGTGGATACATAGATACAAGATTATGATTTGCCAAGGGTCGCATTTCAACTAATGCATTCCCTGACGAAATATATTCCAAGAAGCTCCTACTCCTTTGCCAGAAGGAGGCTAGTCTCATTACTGCCAAGTTTATATAGCCACACTTGGCTAATCTGCCATCCATCATTCAGCATGTGGACCATTCAGGTTCCAGTTCTGGGTGCAGACTGACCATGTGATTGAGATATGTGACTGACTTGGATGACTTATGTAAGAAATGAACTAAAGTGGAACAGTCTCCCTTGTGGACTCTCCTTCCTTGGAGGTTTATAAGCAGAGATTGGCGATTGGATGGCCATCTGTCATGGATGCTTTAGTTGAGATTCCTGCATTGCAGGGGTTGGACCAGATGACCATTGGGGTCCCTTCCAGCTCTACAATTCTATGATAACAAAGAGGTACAATAGTACTTATCCTAATTCTTCAATCATGCCCCTTCATGTGCCCAGGGACACCCACCCACCTACCCAGTGAAGAAATGGCCCCTCCTCTTCCATCCAAACCATGGCTACTCTATGTGCCAAGGAAGTCCATATTCTGCACCACATTGTGTACCAGTTTGTTCACCTACTCTGCTGATCAAAAATCATGGTGTGAAGGGCAGCCAGGTTTTTTTTTAAAGCAGACCTTCCATCTCAACACCCTCACTACACTTTTTTTGTGGGGGCAGAGAGGTGAGTAGGGACCATGAGACCAAGGAGAATGCTACTTCTGATCCTCCCATGCAGTGGGTGAGTATGACACTCACCATTAGAATTGTAGCCTCTACACTGACGGATGGGGTTGCCATGCCGGACATCCTGACGCCTGCTCCGCCTGTGATAAGGAAAGAAGCAACCAGGTGAGTGGTTGGAATTTTGGTCCTTCCAAGGAGCAAGATGATGAGCCATTCATAATCCTTTTCTCTTTCTGGCCAGCCCTTGTCCAGTGAATCCTAGATTAATTCTGAGCCAACTACGGAAGATTCAAATTCCTGCCCAAGATCCATTTCATGTTTTGGAGCAATCATACTCTTTAGCATTACCCAGATGCACTGCCTAGAATTCATTCAAAAGAACGTTTTCCTGCATTTCTCCTAGGACTGTATGATGTAAACCTTCCTTAGCCCACCTCTGAATTCCACTTTATAGCAATAGAACTAGTTTCCTAGAATATTCCCGGTAAGGCACTCCCAGAACTCATGAAAATAACCTGCTTTGAACAATGACCCCACAGTCATTCTTTGAAGTCCCTTTACAGGGCATTCCCAACAAACAACAGTGGAACTCCAGTCCCTTCCATCCTCTCTGCCACACAGTACCTCTTGGAGGAAGCAGAATAGCGAGAGCAGGACTTCCCATCCCAGGCACAATAGGGGTCCCTGGCCAGGCAGCAGTCAGCGCAGGCTTCTCCATACACATCACAGCGGTGAAGAGCCAGGTGTGTTAGGCCAATGGCTGAGGACACGTATAGCTGTTGCTGTTGGGTAAGAGTGACAACCAGATGTCAATGAGAGGATAGGTAATTCTGCCCCCACAGTGTACTGGAGGTGGGAATGGAGTGAGGGATATGATTTCTTGAGGAAGTGTGGACAGAAAAGCCTCCCAAGTGCAACCATTCAGAACAGCTCTGCATTCCAACCCACCTCCCAGCCTCTAGAGTGAGCTCCTTGTAGCAGCAGATACTCAAGGGAAATGGGAGAATGACTAGAATGGAAGGAACGCCACATTGCTCCGTGTTCTGCAAAGATGGTACCAGTGACAAGCAGACAGAGAATACTCTTTTGTTTCCTGAGCCATGGCTATTTCTGGCCTAGTATCTAGCCCAATAAGCAGACATACTTCAACCTTCATTTAGATATACTCACCCTTTTGGAAGATATGGTCATCGTCCTGATGGGAGCTGGAACCTATGAGGAAACCAAATTACGGCAATGAATCTGGTCTAAGAGGGTGGCTGCCCTCCCAAGGTCTTTGGAGTAGTTTAAAGAGAACACAAAGGAAAGACTTAAGAATCACAGTGGACAACACCGTTTTACAAGACAAAACACTTTCATCTGAGGAGGTGGGGTGATGTGACAATCCCGTGAGAGCAATTCTATCACCATCTTCAATTAATTCTCAGCATATAGGTAGATGTATTTTATCCTAACAATCCTTGCAACACTACAGGAAGGTATTTATTTATTTCATATTATTGAACTCCTATCCCACCCTTCCTTTCAAAGGAGCCCAGAATTATTAGCTTTGTACTGCATCTGGCAGGGCTGAGCCTCAGAGAATATTGGTCAGCCTAACACCACATACATGTTCTGCAGCTGAGAGTGAAATACAGTATGAACAAGGAACTTCACTGCTCACACTCTTCACTACTACACCACACCCATTCCCAAGCCATGTGCTTCATGAACAGCAAGTGATCATGTCTTTCGTAGGCTGTGCAGTGAATTACCTTGAACACTTCCACCTCTTCAAGCATCAGTTCTTCTGTTTCCATGTCATCTTTGGGCAGGACTATTACTTTCTGGACAGTGCCACGATCTGCAATATAAGGGAAGCACACAGAGGCTAATTAGCAACATTTGGGTCTTTGCTCCTTCTCCTTTTTCTGGTACGCATCATGATGTTGAAATGCTAGTATCAACGTTGTGGATACTCTTGAAACAGGATCTATGAAATGATGGTGGCTTGCTCCTGTGAGAGTGTATGGCCCAGGTCTTATGCTTCTACTGCAAAAGTTCTCTATAACAGAAATGGTTGGATGAACCTCCTTGGGGAAGACTTCTGTAGTGATGGGGCCACCACTGAAAAAGTCCTATGCTTTGTAAGAATCTACAACTGTTTGTTGTATGCATACTCCACATTAATATTTTATAATTCCCCAACCCACAGTCCTAAGAGGAGTGTGTGTGCATGGGGAGGAAACATAAGAAGCATAACATATAAACACATAAGAGGGGAAACTGAAGTGATGAAGTTAAAGGAAAGATGCTAGTGTAAATGTATTTTCCGTCTATAGTAGTGTGAGCATAACAAACTCAGTACTGTCAGAAATGGGAAATGAAAACAACTACATGGAAACCTCAGGACCACCTGGTGTATAAAAATAGTGTGAAAGGCATATGCTTTATCCATATGTCTTATCCATCTTAGGATGAGTGTTGCACCCAGTTGGGAACAGTATTGCAGCAAAAGCATGGCATTTAATTAACTCCTGTCAGATACCACCCAAAGAAAATAAGCATTTAAAACCCCCTGAATGAAATCTAAAAATTTGCTTAATTTATGTTATAAACGACATTTCTTTCAATTATTACCTAAAACTTCTCTCTCTCTTTGAACCTCTTATGTGCTGTCTGTGTACTTTTTTAGCCTCTAATGTATCAATCACGGTGTCATGGCCAGTAGTATAAACCCATGAACTTTATAGAGACCAAGCCAGCACCTCTCTGAAGCATAGCCCTATCCAGTTTGGATTTGAGAGTGGGTGTATGACAGTGCTTCAGGGCATGATGCATTTCACATTAGAGAGGGTTGCCATATGTCTGAAATTCCCTGGATATGTCCAGGATTTAACCAGCGAAAACAGTGTCCAAGGGGATTTTCCTTAAAAAAACTGAACAACTTTTGTGTCTTGAATTTTACTTCTATAAATATGGCAACCCTACGTTAGAGGCACAGGTGCCATTTTAGGTTCTGAGACAAGTGTGCCTGTGTATAGATTTCACTGTGTGGGGAGGGCAAGAAGAGATTTATAGCAAGGTTCAGAGTCCTGCACTTGCACATGAATAAAGTTTAGGGTGTGTGTGGGGGTGTCTATCTTCGTCTATCTCCAGAGTTATAGGCGCTTCTGAGGAATAAATGTATGTCCTCTGAAACACAGAATGGCAAACCATTCCTTTCTGCTCTTTCTAAATTGCTCCCCGAAAAGCTCATGACTACCTTTTTTGGAATGGTGAGCATGCAGTTTTGTAAAATACCAGTTCATGTGGATGGAGAGGAAAATGAAAATAGGCACCTATTGCCCAGGCCACCACGTCACTCCCCTGTTTACAACTTGAACTGAATGCTGCACAAATTCCTGTGATCACACAAATTTATCTGCTTCTTTATGCAACAGGAAGCAACCAAGACCTAGAGATTTGTTACACCTGTGACCAGAAAGAAAGAGGAAACTCCCTATAGGCAATAACAGGTGGCGGCAGCACTGTGCACAGCTGCCTGGGTGCTGAACAGCTAACTTGGTAGGCCATGAAACAGCTGTGCAGAGACACAGCATTTACCAGCTAATGAGAACTTTCTGGGTCGTTAGCATTCCTGACCACCTGCTTTGAGTGCTGGCTGTGCTCCCTTGGCCTGCTGGGAGACAAGTAACTCGCCTCCAGCAGACTGGACCTAGTGCAGATGCTTTCTATCACCATTAGTTGGCTAGGCATGTTCTCCTCCCTGTGTTAGTTTTTCTACTGTTACACATCACTTCATCTAATCTGTATGCCTCTTTGTTCAAACTACTCAACCAATAATCCTACTGTATTCCAATTCAATGGAGTAAGTTTGCACAGAAGCAGAAAAGAGTGCAGCTGTGTCTGGGTTACCTACAATGGCTTCCTCCTGTGGGAACTGGAGTCATAAGAACATAAGGAGAGCCTGCTGCATCAGACCTATGGCCCATCTAGTCCAGCATCCTGTTCTCACAGCAGCCAGCCAGGTGTCTGCAGAAAACCTGCAAGCACAACCTGAGCACAAGAGCACTCTCCCCTCCTGCAGTTTCTAGCAACTAGTATTCAGAAACATATCGCCTCCAGCCATGGAGACACAGCGTAATCTTCATCCTGGCTAGTAGCCATTAACAGGCCTATCCTGCATGAATCTGTCTCTCTTTTAAATCCATCCTTGATGGTGGCCATCACTGCCTCCTGCAGGAGCAAGCTGCATAGTTAAAACTATGCGCTGCATGAATCAATGTTACCTTGTGAGGAGTCCATCTGTTCTCAAGGCTGGGGGCGGGGGGTGAATGCTGATTCTACTAAAAGAAAAAAGGTTCTCTTCCACTTATTTGCTTAGAGATATAAAGGCAAGGTGGAGCTTCTGGCTGGCTATTGTTGAAAACAAGAGGCTGGACTAGATGACAGTCTATGACAAGGGAGTTCTTATATGTTCCACATCACAGGTGCTCAGAAGAGTTTTATATTTGCTCAGTACCAAGAGACCACCTGGTCCTTGCATCTGGAATGGGTCTGTAGGCACCAATTAATAGGAAAAGAGGAATCAATTTTGGTTCTGGAATGTGACCTGAATCCCTATTTCTCCTCTTGGCATAGATCTTGCACCAAAAGGAATTCCAAATGTGCTCCTGCACTCCTGAAACCGTATCTCATGTGAATGGAACACTGAAAGCTGGACTCTCCAGTTCCCATCATTACCTTCCAACTTGCTGTGAAATCTTATCAGAGCTGAATATCCCTAGAAAGCTAGTCCCAGGTGGTTGCCCCAGCGAACCAACCCAAGTGCTATTTGTCCAGGCTAGGGGAATGTTGGTGGGTGGGAGGTGTTTGTGTATTCTCTTCAGTGCACATCAGTGGGTACCTGTGCCCAGGAAAAGCACCTCATAGCGCCCGTCAGCTGCATCCACCTGGTCCACGGCAATAGTTGTGAACTTGTAGTTGACGTTGGTCCTCACCACTAGTGGCTGGCGGTGTATGGGGTACACGCCATTGTACATCATGGGATGAGTGCGCATAAAGTTGATGACCTCATCTGGGTAGTCCTTGGTTGACTTCATCAAGGGTGTGAACGTCCCTCCTGGGCACTGAAAACCCAAGGGAGAAATACAGAGTCAAATTGTGATATATGTTGCAGTCAACCACCCTACCAATGCATGAATTGCTCTTATATGCCCATGCTACAAAACAGGAATAACTTACTGTCTGCAAACGCAGTCTAGCCCACAGGTGCTTCCCATCAGCCTCCCAATAGAACTTGATCCCAAGGGCCACCCCAATAAATATAAGAGCAGCCCTGCTGGTTCTGGCCAGTGGCCCACCTAGTCCAGCATTCTGTTCTCAAGTGGCCAACCCATGTGAAGGCTGCAGCCTCAAAAAAATGTCTTAAGGCTGCTTTTCACAGCTGGATTCTCTCTCATGTGAGTATGGGAGTTGGCTGCTGGGGTGCATCAGGAGACGTCCCTGTCAGTGCCTATGTTGCTTTTCATTCTGTGGAGAAGAGGCACTTAAACAGCCTTCCACTTTTATCTTGTTTGGGTGGCAGATAATGAGTCTTTGGATGGAACCAGGGTTGCCCAGTATACAGAATTGGATTGTAAGATCTCCACTCTGTGAACATCTCACCCAAGATGACTTCAGTTTCTTTAACATGCAGCTCAATACGGTACCCCTTGGATGTTTTCTAGGACTGAGGGATACACTTTTGAAAGTCTGTTACTTTTGCTGAAAGGGACATTATTCCTCGGTGTTTTTAGTAATGCTCACACAAACCTCTGAATCCTATATGACCCAGCTGCTGAGCAGTGATAGCCAAACACAGCCTGAGCTTTGTGTTTTTGGAGGCCTCTCCATAGCTGTATCTGTACGGCCAAGGCTGTATCTGGCTCTTTTTGGCCCTGAGCAAAAGAGACCAGAGAGCTGAATTCTCCCGGCCAGTAAAATGAAGCAATGAGTTCTCCTTATTTGTGGGTATTTTGCCAACAAGGAAGGGATGCCAGCAAATGAGTCCAGAGACCACCAACCTGGAGAGGAAACACTAATCAGCCTCCCACACCGTGGCCAAATGTCAAGCAGTGAGTGGGGCTGAAAAGCTGTTGGCTGCAGTGCACCAAAGGATATGGATACCAAAGGAGGCTGGAGGAGAACAAGGAAGGCAGAACAGTGCAGGGATGGAGAGGGAGAGGGAATCAGAGCAGGAGGAATGAGGAGGGGAATGTTGGGATAGGGAGAGACAGTGTTAAACAAGAAGAGAAGCCTACGACTTCTCACCAGCAATTCCTTCACTGCAACCTCCAACAGTGCAGAAGAGGAAGTGCTCGTGTACATATTGTGTTAATGCCACTGGACAAGCCAGCACAGTATGGCATATACTGGTTGGCTGTGGTCCTCCAAGGCCTCTGGCAGTTGTACACTCTAGTCCTGCTAGCCAGAAATCCTTTTAGCTGGCAATACAAAGGATCCCAGCTTGGCCCTTCTGCATGTGCTCTGCCACCAATCTATGGTTCCTCCCCAGGCCTACCATTCAATAAGTATGTTTTTTTCTGAATTATTATTAAATGACAAATATTACCTTACATGCATTCATTTAAAACTGAACATCTGAAGCTTCTTTCTACAGAATCAGACCATTGTTCCACCAACTGTGGAGCCAAGCCCAACTTTTCTGGCTTAGAATAAATATTCATTGCATGCAAAATCCCCCGAGGAAGAAGCAATAGGTTCAAAATACACTGAATTTTGTTCTGTATGAATAAGCTCTTCTCTGCATTCAATTATGTTTTGTGACTCATTGGCCTTTCTAAACTGGAACTCTTTGCTTCAACAGGCATCGGGTCTCCAGAGTCTCAGATGGAGGTATTTCTCAGCCTTGCTTCTTAACATCCTTTAAGTAGAAATGCCAAGGAAAGCCTGTGCACTGCCAATGAGCAAGGCTCAATGTGATTCCTTGACCCATACAGGAAGCTCACTAGCCAAAGGTGCATGTAAAAGTGAGAGTCTGTTTCACATGTACACTCTTCCAAGCATCTTGACATTGCAACATTGAATGTATGGCATGCAACATTCCCAAGGACAGATAAGCATTTACAAAACCTCTGGGCTTTGAATGCTGAAAAACATATTTGCACTGGAGTGGGGACAGTGCCATAGAGATAAGTGATCATCTGAAGATCTCACCCATACTTACTGTGCCTGGACGTGGATAGGGCATTTTGCCTGTGTAAGGCATCCACTGGTAGTTGGGGCCTTCCTTGTGGGCAAAAGGCCCATTGAAGACCATGCGGATGTCAGCCATGGAGTAGACACACACAGCAGATCCTTTAAACACAGACCTGTTCAAGGAAAGGGGTGGGGAGCTGTATTAGTCCAAAGGGTGGCTATGTCCTTCACATATAAAAGCTGGCTGCAATGTTCAATCCTTGCCTTCAGCAGATATCCTCAGGCATCCTGACCTCTTGGCTGTCACAGCTGCAAAGGGGAAACATGTTGTGCATCTCTGCTCAGCCTTGGCTGCTGGCAAGCCCTTGAAATGTCCTTAAACCTTTGTGAACATGTGCAATGACATAGACCCCAGAGAAACAGGGATTTCCTGCCTGGCACAGAGCACCAAGCCAGAAAAGAGGTGGGGGTGGGTAGGATAAGACAATGCAATTTTGGTGCTCTGGGGCCAGCCTCAAGCAGCTGCTGGAGAGTTATCAGGCCACGTCCCCAAGTTATAACATTCCAGGATTAGTTGTTCCAACCACAAGCACTGAGAAAAATGGCATAAGCTGCTGCTGCTTGCTGGTTTAACAAAGGACCTGACGCCCTTTTGACCCCGCAGAGGCGTAAATAGATCCTGATGTGTGTGTATGTACGTACTCCACCTGCCTTCCCCAGGGGATCAAGTCATCAACTACAGCTGCCATAGCTAAGTTTGTGGGAAAACCCCAAGCTTGGCAAGCAAGTGCTTCTGGGCTGTATTCCAGCTCTGCCAGAAAATTCCAAGGTGACCCTGTCTAAGACCACATTCCCTTCTTGGCTAGAAATGGAACACATCACCACAAGATGGAATGGTGTCTGCTTTTGGAACTTTTTCTGTTTCAGAGTTAAATCTGGGGTTTTGCCTTGTATAGTTGTGAGCGTGAACAGGCATGGGCATGGAAGGAAGGTCTCCAAATTCTGTTCCCAGAGCACTCACCCAGAGGCAGCAAAAACAGCATAAATTATGGGGTTCTTCACATCCTGGGTCTGCTGGATGAAGACGTCCTCTTGAAGAGAAAGGAGAGAGTTAGCAACTCATGGCGTGTTTTTTTGGAGGGGGGCAGGGGTCTGAAAATAAGAACTGAATACAGTGTTGCCTTGAGATAGTCAAAACAGAGCCAATTCACCGAGGACAGAATTGGGCATGACAAAAGACACATGTCTGCTTCTGCTGCTGTGTCACTTTCCTCCCATTTTTTTGGTAACGTCTAATAGAACACACCATGAGGAGTGATGCCATTGCGCTGGGCATTTTCTTTCTGGCTATAGTCATTGAGATGAGGCAGGTGCAGATACACACGTTATGAAGATGCCATGCTATACACTTTATGTTTCACCCGTGCTACTGGGAAGAAGGTGAAAAAACTTCTAACATCTAATTTCGCCTTGAGTGAAGTGAGGCAAATAAATCAGGAAACTTGGAAAGGCAAGCTGGCCCAGCCCAGACCTTGGGTCAGGGTCAAGCAGATATAGGACCACAGTTGACTATGCCAGACATTAGTCAAGCCAGACGGTGGCCATAGTTAAGCCAGGTCAAGTTAATTTGTTATGACGTGCGTTCCAACTAATGTCCTTAATAGTAGCTAATAAAAACATTTGTTCTTTCTAATAAAAAGAATGGTAAGTCATGTCAGTAGGATTGAATTGCCTATTTATACGACTTTCATATCAGGCAGAGATGTGCTCAGGTTTCTTTCTCATTTAGATTCACATTGCGATTCCACAGTAAGGCCTGCACAAGAGTGTCCCATAGTTGTCACTTCTAATTCAGCCCCAGCTGTGGCAGAAGAGAACACTCTCACTCAGGCAAGAACAATGGCTATGGTGAGGCTCGGAGTTCATTCCCTCTCCAAGAGAAGTCAGGAAATCAAGGTATCCTACAGACCATCTGGTAGTGATTTTGGGAAGCAAAGCAATTGTAGGGAAAGGGACAGTGCTAATTTGCTCTCTAGTAGGAGACAATCCATCAAAGGCCACTAAAGGTGATAAAAGCCTCGCTGGGGTTGCTCGCAGAATGACCAGCAGCCATCTGTCTGGCCTGTGTTGAGAGAAAGCTGGATGGCAGCCTACTAGGAGGTGGGTCTGCTGCCTTTGCCAAGAATGGGATCCCCAACCTCAACTATGCCAATGTTGGATGACTTCATTTTCTCCTACCCCCAAAAACAGCAAGACCAAGTCAAGCTGACTCCTTGTGTGAATGGGCTTCCACACAGCATTTTCACAGTGGGATCTCTCTCCCCTTTTTTTGATAGTTGCTGAAAGCTTGTTAATGAAGCATCACAAAAGTACTTGTGATGGACCTCAGCTACAATTTCAAAATTAAGCTGAAAACCTTGTTTGGAATGAGCTTTTACAGCATTGCCTAATATGCAAGGATATATTTTCTGCTTTTGTTTAAAACGTTTGCTTTAAGAAAAGCAAAATTTGTTTGAAGGGCCTTTTTACTGAAGCATACTGCCCGACAAACCCTTACTCAAAAGAAAACGTTAATGAAAAAGACATTGGTGTTTCTTAACCTCTTCCTTTCTTCTTCTATCTCAGCCCTTTCATTTAAGCACATGTGGCTTTCCTCCAAACTGCCTTTTACAATATCTTCAACCTGCTCAGATGCCACTGTTAGTTTTCCTACAGCTTTGGCTAAATGTCAATATTTTACTTATCCGAACAAGTGCATCATATCAAGAAGCATATGGCTTTGAGAGCCTTGGGTATTATTTTCTCTGATTGTGGCACGCTGAAAATTAGCTGAATATTTTTCTATTATAATGGGAAATCTGCTAGGAATGTTAGGGTTGTGGCAGATCCTTAGAGAACTATACTAGATAATTACGAAGATCTCTTCAAGCCATAAAAACCAACTGCCTTCTTCACAAACATTGCAATTTTCCTATATACAGTGATCCGGAGGTCAAATACTGGGCACCTTGTATTCCTTGTTCTGTCAAGCCCCAGGAGACTATTAGTTATAGATTTTTGCCATCAGCACCCCAGTAAGGTAGGTGAAATTTTCAGTGCTACATTTGAGTCAAGTTTCTTCAGAGCTAGTCCCACTTAGGTATCATCAGATTTAATCACATCTGAGTTTAGAGGGTAGGCTATTAGTTTAGAATGCATAACTTGCAGACATGTATAAGCCCTGGTAATTCTTGATTAAAAAAAAAAAAAAGCATCAAGTACATTGGCCAACTTCTGTATTCATTGAGGACCACTCTATTCTTCACAGGGAAGCCTGGGTGCCAGAAGTGTAGACTGCTGCACAGACCACCAGAAGTACAGACTGCTGCACAGACCACCAGAAGTACAGACTGCTGCACAGACCACCAGAAGTGTAGACTGATGCACAGATCACCAGTATGGGTATTTGGGCTCTGTAGTAACATTACCATCACTTACCAGGCAGGGCTTCACAATTATATGCTTAGGAACAGCACTACATAGAAATATGGGCATGCAACATACACAATCCACAGGAAATGTGTAATGTTGCTGTGAAGTGTATTTCTATTCCTAACATTTGCGGGGCAGGGGGATTCAGTGAAAATGGTGTGCAAACTTCTGACTGTACCTTGATTAAAATTTAGGGAGAGCTGATAGGAGCTCTGGAGAGTAGACCCAGCCCACAGGCCATTAGGTGGAGATCATTAAAGTCTATGCCTCCACTAGTCAAGGCCCCTATTAAGATGTCAGGTCACTTAGCATTTAAGAGTCCTGTCTACCATACTCCCCTTCCCCCAAAACGTCCCATTCCTCACTGTACTCACGGAGTTCATCAAAGTGTGTTTCAATCCCATCAGGCCCTGGCACAGAGCAGATGAGCCGTGCTTTCAGGAATGTGCTCCATTTATTCACCAGACAGCAGTGGCCTCCATCATCATTCTAAATAAAAGGAAAGCAGTGTTCTGGGATACAAAAAGTGTTATGAAAGCTACAGTGCTTTTGCCTGCAGCCACATCAGTGTTTGTAGTGTGCACAGCTAGGACTGGGCTATCAGACACACAACTTTTATTCTGTACACTTCCGTACAGTGGGACACAACAGAAATAGGGCAAAGAGTAATGACCACAAAGGAGTGCCCAATTACTCCAGACTCCCAGCTATTCACAAGCTATACCAAAGAGGACAATATAGGAAGGAGGAAGCAGAAACAGTGGCACTGGAGGAGCTCAGAGCAACAATGGCTTCTGCCATTCACAAGAGATGTTGGTGATCTACTATATATTTTGGAAAGCGGTTTGTCTGTCTATCTGTTCATTCTCTATTGACACCTTGTTTATTTGTTCTCTATACATTCAGACACCTCTCAATATATTATTGCCAAACTTGACACAAGGATTTCTGAGGCAGAAGTGGGGGTCTAATTTGATGCTTGGGTGCCATGTGCCATTTTGAACCAAGATGGTGGAATTAAATGGGACTTCGGGGTGACTGTGTTCATTTTTTATATAGGTTTGGCTGCCTCTTGAGATTTCATCATCAAACTTGGCACAAAGGTTACTGAGGTTGTTGTTGATTTTGGAGTGCTGGGTGCCAATTTTGATTCAAGATGGTGGACCAAAACATGACTTTACTCAGTTTTGGGGGTGAAGGAGGCAAATTCACAAATTACACTATTTAAAAATCACAGTATTTATTGGTTTCAAAAAATTCCCAGATAGTGCCAGGAACTCCTTGTTAATGGTATTATAGAGAAGGGGCCAAATACATGGAATTTATAGTAAACTCTCAACCAAACCTATGTTCATTCATCCTCATGACCTACCAGGCAAATGCGACCAATGCGGGAGTAGACAACAGGACTCTGTGGGGAATCAGTAGATTTCTCTCGAAAGAAGAAATAGAGCTTGTCATCATTCCTCTCTGCGCTGTCTGGAATGAGCTGTGCATGGACAAACGCTGGGTCTGCAAAAAGTAGTTTAAACAGTAACATGGTCTGAAAGGGTGAATGTTCTTTCCAGACTCCAGGACCCAGAGCTTTTGTGCTACATGTGATTCCTCACCAGCCCATGGAGGAGGTCACCTGGCCGCATTAGAAGAACCCTAACAGCAGCTTATACTTGAATTTGGGGGCTAAGTAACTCAAATCTTAAAAATGTTCCTTAGATGTGTACTCAGGTTAATGTATGCAGTACACTCATGCAGTCACAATAATTCATCCCCACTGGAAGAGGCAGCACCTCATCTCTAGAGTGTTTTCTTCCTCATGTCTCCCTTCCAGTACTGCATTGGCAAAGATTTGAACTTATCTTATTGTTGCAGTGAAGAAAGAATATTGCCAGGTGAGGAAATTGGCTCAAGCCCCTATCACCTGACAGATGCTCCTAGCACATTACTCTGAAACATGTTGTTTACTTAGCAAAGTGCAGCAATTTGTCTCACACCCTGCACAGCTTTGTCTGAGAGATGTTTGTTTTCATTCAAGAGCAAATTATTCATTGAAAAGTGATATAGGGTGAGGACTGGCTCCATGCACAGGCTTGGGTCCACCCCTTTGGAGCACATATTTACTTCATAGAGCTCTACACTGACATACTATGGCTCCTTCAAACAGCTCAAGTGGGGAGAACAGAATGTAGGTATCTGTCCTACCAACCAAAATTCTGTAGGCTTTTCTATTATAGTGGGTACTGACCTGATACCTAGTCTTCCCCAAAGCTTGGAGAAAGAGAGATTCAAAGAGTTTTCTGTTCTCAGTTGGTCAAAGAATAGAGCAAGTTTTAATAGCATAACGACAGCAAGATTTGCTAGTACAGTGGTACCTTGGTTCTTGAACAGCTTAGTTGTCGAACAAATCAGCTCCAGATGTCGCAAACCCGGAAGTGTTCCGGTTTGCAAATGTTTTTTTGGAAGCCGAATGTCCGACGCAGCTTCTACTTGAGTGCAGGAAGCTCCTTTCCATTATTGTTTACCCACACAGATTTTGCTTTCAAAAGTTGCCATGTAAATTTTTGATGGGACCAACCTCATCCTAAAAGAGAGCTGAAATGTGGGTAGGGTGCAGTGGTATAATGGAGGGGGAACACCCCCTGGTACGTTTTTCAGGGCAGGAGCAACAATGTCATCTGCCAGAGCACCAGGGTAACTGACAGACCTTGCTTGCTCTGGCAAGTGAACGAGGCAATATGTTTGTGAGGCTTTCAAATTTGTCGTGTATCACCATAAAGGAAGTCAGAGTATGAGGAAACTAATCAAGCAGAGGTCATACACGTATTTTCTTTTCTTTGATGGAGTCCCTGCTTTCCTGTAAGATTGTCTGCATTTCTGGTAAAGCAAAAGATAGCCTTTCAGCTGGCTGAAGATCTTTTGCTAAAGCTCAATGCATTTAATAAACTGAAACTATACCATTAGAAGTAATCCTCAGAGTTCAACATAGCTTCCCCCCGAAAATTATGTATAGGACTTTTTGGATTCTCCTTGTGGATGAGCTATAAGGGGTGTCAGGAGCTCCTGAACATTAAAATTCACGACTATGACATTGGTTGAGTGGAAGAGTGAAAATCTGAACACGTGTAGTATGTGCCATGCAACTGTTACTTCACTGTGGGTCTCCGTACTGATGCATCTGACAAAAAAAGGTCTGACCCAGAAAACCTGTATAACAACAACTAAGGCTGCAATCCTATACACACCTACCTAGAAGTAAGTCCCAATGAACTCAATGGGACTTATTTCTGAGTAGACATGTTTAGGCTTACACTGCAAGTTAAGATGCCATAGGCATGTTGTTTTTCCTGCAACAGATTAATACATCTACCGCTCTCAAACAAGTCCTGATTGTTCAGTTCAGGGCTTACATTTTGCTGTACCTTTCCTGATCAGTTATGGAATCCTTTTGTGGTCACACAAAACAGTGTTAGCCAAGGTTGAAAATGAAGATTTACGGAATGCACTTAAGACGCAATCAAACAGCTTCTAGGCATTTCATCTCTGTCAACATTTGCTCAACTTGTGCATATATTATTCCATTTTATTTATTTTAAAACGTAAGTCCCACCTTACAGCTGAAAAGCAAGTCTCAAGGTGGCTTACAAAAACATTAAACTACATAGTTATAAAAATAACTGTAAGAACAAAAGCTGCTTGTTTCTTCAGTCTATGATGGCTCCTCCTGGCAGGCCAGCAGCTACTGATGTGGTTTATTGTGGCATGCAGACACTGCCACCTTGAATCACGACAAATGAGTCAAATGACCTGTTCAGATCAGAAGACCTGTTGAACGAGTCAGCAAGAAGCACTCATGGGCCTAGTGGTTATACAGATTTGTACTAAATCAGCTCTTTGGCTCTCCTCTCTATCCAATCTTTCCAAATTAATTAACTGGTGTCAATCAGGTAGGGTCTGTGTTTTAAACCAGTAAATGTTCTACAACACTAGGGAAAGGACCACTTCTATAGATTAACACTTTCTTGAAATTCTGTTCAATGCCCCAAATAAAAGCTGTTCTGAATAACTTCAGTCAATGCTTCACACTCTAAGGCTTGTTATGATCCAAACTTCAGAAAAGAATTCTGAATCCGTTGCTGCCTTTGGTACTAAGATTCTTTTACTGGATGTGATGGTGGCTTGTCCTGTATCACAGGCCAAAACTAGGGAACCAAATCTTCATGTCAGTGTAGAAAAGAAGTTGACATAAAGCTCAGTGAGTTAAGCAGCTGTTTGCTAGGCTGCTGCAGGAAACATGGCCATGTGATTGATTAACTAAGCCTTCTGAGTCTACAGTGCTGGAGTCCTGAGCTCTATTCCTTGTATCACCTCATTTGTAATGCAAAATGAGGTAGTTTAAGAGTTCTTTACTTACACAGCTCAGCTTGAAAAGGGTGAATAGCAATTGAAATCACAGGCAGGGAAAATCGCTTTACTATGGCATCCCAAAACTGAGAGGCAGGTAGTGCTTCTCAACTTTTATGAAATGATACCCTCCCCCCAAAGTGACTAGTTCTTCTGTGTCCCCCAATGGCACAGGACCTCATCATGACAGACTGGAGTAACACACCCCACCCCTGAGAGTCCAAAAGTGCGGCTGTGTTGATCCATAGATGCTGGTTGTGAAGACCTGCGTTCACATACCTGATTAGCCGAGAAGTTCACTGGGTGACCTTGGGCAAGTCACTCTTCTCAGCCTAGCCTACCACACAATGGGTGGGATTCATCTTCCCATCAGCAGAAGCCCTGTGCAAGGACTTCTGTTTGCATAGTGGAGCTTCCCTCCCCTGCCTCCCCTGCAATTGGCCCTGGGGGAGTCAGGATAACCCCCAGAACAGTGCATGAGGAAGGAAAGGAGGATCCTTCCATCAGGCATGCAGAGATGCTTGCTGTAATGGAAGCTCAACACAGCACATTGTTGATTTCTTCCCAGGGCCATTATGAGGAGGAAATGGGATAACTCCCATATTTGCCACCACAAGCTCGGTGGAGGAATGCTTAGTAGCAGTACTACTACTACTAGTAGTAGTACCCCTCCCATCTGACTGGGTTGCCCCAGCCACTCTGGGCGGTTTCCAGCATATATAAAAACATAGTAAAACATTAAACTTTAACAACACCAAGCAAAATGTAATGCGCAGCCTTTTTATATGGTGCTGAGGTTCATTTTGAACTGTTTGTAGCAGGCTGTGGGACAATTATGCTGCTTTCTAACATACGTTTAATGTAAAAAACAGATGCCCATTTTAAAACAGTGCAGGAAAGGCTCTTGCCAGGTAAATAAATGAATACAGCATGTCCTGCCTTCCAACCCCGCAAGCATGCAGAACTGGCAAATCCCAGTCTTATGGATGACATCCTCTCTCCTACTGGGGAAAAAGTACTAGAGAAGTGCTGCCTGCCCCACACTACATGTCCCTCACTCATGTGGAAATCTCACCTGCCCAGCTTCTTTCACATCATTTTGCTTTCCCAGACAACCAGCTCATATTGTGATGGACAGGCCCTGGGTCTGCCTCCTAGTGACCCTGCAACCAGTGAGAGCTGGTGAGTCCATCAGAAAATCAGGAAAGAGAGTGTGGAGTTTAAGTTAGATGCTGACAGTTTTAGCAGTGAAATAGAGATTTGACTCTCGGTGAAAGAAAAATTAAAAGCCAGTGTGGGCAGGTGCAGATGGTTAACTGTCTGAGAAGGGTTAGATAGGCAGAACAAACTGGTCTTGATTCCCTGAGGGGAAGTAAAATCCTAGAAGGGGCTGAGTGGGTGTTGCAGGTTAGAACACTGATAACCATTTTAAGTGGGAAAAGTCTACCTGAGACTTGGCTGAAAAATAATGCTAAAAGTTTCTCTGTAAAGAAACATACAGTTTTGTTCCAGAAGTGCCTTATCCTCATCCTCTAGGTCGGGAGTGAGTAGGGCTGCCATGCGTCTGGATTTTCCCAGACATTACCAGGATTTCAAATGCTGAATTGACACCCGGGGGGAACCTCTGAAAGCCGGCGGTGTCCTGAATCTTAGGAAAGTCAATTGAAAAATCACATTTTCTTGGCATTTTTGTAAAAAAACAAAGAAAAAAACTCAACTTTCAGGGTGTCCTGGTTTTTATATTTTGAAATACGGCAACCCCAGGAGTAAGTGGACAGTGGGCAGCCTTGACAGAAGTGCAACGCCTTGCTGCTCTACTTAAATATAAACCCTACTATGAATAGTTAAGCCTAGGCCTCTCCTGTGTAAGAACAGGGTGAGTTTCATCTAGTGACACACCCTTATTACCGGTCAAGTTACACCCATATTACATTCTGTCACACATACACTAGTGCTTTCTTATACACATACTATCGCCAAATTTCTGCACCCACATAACGTTGGTGTGCTGAGGTAACTGGACCTGTAAGTTGTCAGGAACACAACTCTATGCATCCGTCCAAGAGAAGCTGTGTACCATACTTTGAAAAACTCTGGGCCTGGGCTGTTCATAAGTCTAATGTCAGTAACCTTCATCATTAGTACCAAGAATTCCCTTGCTTGTGGTGGTGGTGGTGGGAGCTATAAGATTTATGTGGTTGCAAGCACACCTGTCTGCCTTAAAAGCTTTTGTAAGAATATCTTGGAAGCCCTGCAATTTGGGGATATGTTGGTATTTTCTCTAGAGCCATCACTGCTAAAGAATTGCCATGGAAGGCAAATGGTCACCCTTATAATCCAGCATTTGCTTTCATAGATAGCTCTGTTCAGGTTACTAAAATGACATCTCCCTAAATTTGATTCCCAACCCCAGTTTACTCAGCTGTTTTTGCTGCTTCACAACAGCTGGAGGTGCAACCAAAAGGGAAGCTGAGACCTTCTCTCATTGGATCCCTTTCCATGATGCATGTTGGAGGAGAGAGGGCAGGAGATTAAATGCCCTGGATCAGTTATCAGAAATGACAAGAATACAAACCTGCCCTTCACCACTAACTGTGTGTAGAGAAATAATTGCAGGAGCAAAATGCTTTTGAATGCACAAAAGGGGGGATACCAGAGCCAAGGAATCAAGCAAAAAGAGAAACTAGTCAAATACCAACACACTCCTGAAATGACCAGATGATTGGACAAACGTTATATAAAAGTGTATCTTAACTTAGCACATATTTTTTCTTTATGGAAAGAAAATTATAGAAGACAATGACTTCTTCAGTGATGTGCTCTACAAAGCCCAAATGAAGTAGGAACATTTGCAGATTCTGTATTTCGTGTTCCACACAGATGGAGCATTTCAGATCTATTAAGGCTGGCAAGGCATGAACAGGGCAGGAGAGCCCTATTCCTGGTGTCTTGGGAGCTAGACAGAAAGTACGGACAAGTGTCAGTGCAAGGGCAAGGCGATAGCAAAATCAAGTATCAAGGACCAAAAACAAGGGAGTACAGAAGAAGGCTATGATAGGTGTCATGGGGACACTGTAACAGCAAAGGAGACTCAAAGGGCACCAGGATGAGAAAGGGGGTCCAGAGAGCTAAATTAAGATTCCATCATCCACAACAAAGCCCACTGAGCTGGCTATATATGGACAGATAAAAGAAACCAATTGTAGGCAGCTGGTATGACTTGGCATGAAGCCCTCAGGAAGCCAGACTTGAGAAGTCACCATGGAACAGTGTGCACTCACAGAAGGAACTTGAAGGCAAAGGGGAGGGGGGTTGTTGGTTAACGCTCCTGCTAGTATAATATTTTCTTAACTAAAGCCTCTTTTTCTTCACATTTTCTTTCTTACAATAATATTCTGAAACAGAGAGAGGAAAGAAGAGAGGGAAACTGTGCTCTAAGTCACAATTCCCACCATGTAGCATGGCCATTGGACACGAAGATCATGAATGCAGCCCTGCTTTTTGTCCTCTGCACTTCAAACTCTGCAGTCTGCCCCCCTTTCACTCACCATTTAGCCAACGGGAGTTGTATTGGTCAGTCCTCATGGCAGTCTGCTTGCCCATGGTGCGGAAGATGGCGGCATCAGTGCCCATGAAGTCAATGTAGACACCAGCATAGAGTTCTTCATCTGTGGACAACAGAGGATAGGGGGAAGAAAATTAATTGAGAGTTTTGTTGAGGCAGGATTCCCAACCACTCACCCCACTGGTTCTGTGAAAGAGAGGAATGGGGGAAATATACAAAATGCCTGGAATGGTTCACTTCTTAAATGACACTTGCAGAAACAGGGAAGCTACTCCCTGGTACTTTGAACAATGATGTGAAGACAAGCACCTCAACTTTCTTCTTTTCCCACCTCCATCCACCCCCCAAAAAAGTTGTGCATCAGGGGTTTGTACATCTCCATGTGAGAAAAGAATGCAAAGTTTTATTTTGGGCATGGATGGCACAGACAGTATTGCCAGACTATGAAACTGGAACCATTATCTCTCTTAGATCCTCAACATTCATTCATTCATTTATTTGCTCAGAACTCTTAAATGGGTAGGAAAAGGAGAAACTCCCCTCCTTCTGTAGTCCTTTCATTCTCAAACTCAATAAGAAAGCTCTGATTAGAGTTTTCTCTCTCCATCTTCCTCTCACACACACACAACCTCTGAACACAGTGTTCAGAGGAGGGAGAATTCAACCAAGGCCCTTTTTCTTGTCTAAACTGCAGCCACTTCTACTATTTGCCTGATAGGGGAAAATAGTATACAGGCAGCCATATATATTTTTTCTCAGCTTTGAGGGGAAATGTGATTTAGACTGGGAAATCCATGTGTGTATGGGGGGGGGGGGATTAATCCCTCTCCCAGTGCCACTGCTGCATTCCATTCAAGCCCCCCACCCCCACCCTGCAGCTGCTTTAAAAAAACCACCACCACCCAAACACCAAGAAACTTCAAGAGAGCCAATCACAGATTTCCTGCATTTCATCTAGTTTGACCCTAGGTGTATCAACTGCCCTTCACACCTAATATAGTTTAAATAGTTTAGGGTTAACCTGTTCTGTGCTGTTTTCCCCATCTTCTCCCTTGCGGAAACATGCAGCCTTTCCATGTCATACCACTCTGGTGGCATCACCAACAATTCTTACAGACAAACTTAGAAGTTAGAGGAAAAGAAGTTCCCTGCCCTAACTCAGATGCTTTAGGTGCTAATACTCAGGGGAATTCAGAAATTTGTAATTAAAACATGAAATAAAGAGTAAAGGGGGACTGTATCTCCTAATTCTTGTCCATGCACAATAATTATTGTATCGAGTAACACTGGCTAAGAGATGTGGGGAAAGGAAAAAGGCAAAGCACCTGCACCTCCTGGTCTCCTGACTTCATTCAGGTCATGCCTGAAGCTGCTGTCAGCATGGAACGGCTATATATTTAAGGATGAATTAATTAAATGCTAGAATTTTTTTTGGGGGGGGTGGTATGGTGATCCTATTTGGTAGTAAGTGTGAGATCAAACTTGGAATCTGTGTGAATTGTTCTTGGAGAGTGGGAATGAAAAGAAACGACAAGGGGAAAGCAGGGTCTCTGTAGAAGGGGCACTTTCTTGTTGCTCTGACCTTTCATTGATAGAAGAAACCTCATAATGATCAAAGGCAGGGGAGAAAAGGATCAAGATTATTAGTCATGCACAACATATGAACTGTTAGGTGCCCTTCCATAGTTTCCCTACCGCTGCACTGAATCTCTTATACAGAAATTAGTAAGGCTTACAGAAATGAACCTAAGTTCATTAGCAAAGCTGCTAATCAGGTCCAGCACTCAGACAGGAACCCACTGGTACAAGGGCACAATTCCTGCCTGTCTCAGGCCAGTGCTGCAGCTGCTTTCAGATTAATTAAGAAGTTTGGGGCTTGTCATGTAAATGGATACTAATGCTTGGACAAGATCAGAGGCAGCCAGGCCATATCAAGGGGTTGGGGGATTTGCAGGAAGAAAGAACTTTGGCCAGCACTGGAACCGACTCTTAGGGGAGAGTGGTGCAGCTGTTGTGCCAGTAGTAGGCCCAGGGTCAGTAGGACAATGATACCACTCCTAATTATCTCCCTGCTGTGAAGTTTTGTAACCCCAGCCCTTCACATAGGGGAACGCCCCGTGGAGCTTGAGCCATCATTTGAACTGGAGATAGAGGGGCCCTGCGGGAGATGGTATGGCCACACAGGACAAAGTTCAGAGGATGCCCATACTTGAAATCAACCTGGGGTTGAGTGAAAAAAGGTGGGTCTATGTGGTGAGGGAAGGATATAAGAATCCAAGAAGATGAGAACATTCAAAGATATATTTATATACAGATATTAAGGGGGAAGAGTAAAATATACATTGGTAACTCTAGCATGACCAATGGAAAGGACCAGGTTTCTCAAGGGAAGTAGAGGGGTCTGCATGAAATTTGCAGCTGGCTTAAGTCAGAATATAGCTGACTATACGTGAATATAGCTGGCCAATCAGGCATGTGATGTTTTGGAATGCTAGGGCAGTGGGAGGAATAATCATGTCTGATGGATAAGTGGAAACGATTGGACCATAACGAAGTGACATAAATGTCATCTGTGAAATTTTGCCAAGGAACCTCTCAGAACTTTGCTATTCGCCAAAGCCCTATTCCTCCTCTTATGCCACCAGATGGGACACTGCAGTTTAGTGAATAGTATGTCCTTTCTCTTCTTTATCAGCATCCGAGAGGCCATGATCTTCCCCCATTAACTCCGATGACATTTCCAGCTAACTCATCCATGCCTGAGGATGGCCAAAACCATTTCCTGACACAGAACAGCTGTTGCGCTGCATGCTTATAAGTAGCATAGCTCCCCTCCCCCTTATCAATCCTGATATCATTTTAGAACTCATAATGAAGGGAAATTTCTCAACAGAGGCTGGATGACCATCTGTCATGGATGTTTTAGTTGAGATTCCTGCATTGCAGGAGGTTGGACTAGATGGCCCTGGGGGTCCCTTCCAACTGTACAATTGTATGCCTATAGAATGACTGATGTTGCACAACCATGGAACTCACTTATTAATGCTGATACGGTGTCCACCTTTGGGTCATACGAGCATTTTCCTTTTCCTGACTCAAGCTTCTCTGGTTCCAGGTAGAATATGTAATCCTGGAAAGTAAGGCAACAGGTAGATCAATGATTTGCTTTACCACACACTATTACCTTAGGCCTTCACAAGTCTTTTTAATCAGAGAGCATCTAAAAGTACATGGAACACAAGATGCTGAATACGTGAATCACACTGTCCAAACCGCATCTCTCTGGAGTGGAATTTTCGTCCAACAAGGGTACAAGAAGTGGAATGTAAGAAATCCTGGCATGTAATATGTCTACCCCATGGAAGCGGCTTTAAATCATTTTTCAATGGTGGCTGACTCACTGGTGAGTTCATTACCTCACCATGCAAAGCTATTTTTCCATGCCACTACAGACTTTATTTTGTTCAGAGACCCTGTGGAGGCATGGAGAAAAATCACCACCAAACCATGTAGAAAGCTGGAGCAAACATCACCCTAGCAACTGCAGTACTGTATACATGCTACTCTTACAAGTTTTATATCAATTTCAAGGCAACCCTAAGAAATGTGGTAGCAGAGCCACTCTCTAAAGTTACTGCATTGACCGATTTACAGGAACATTCGCTTTCTAACTCTTTTGTACACCTCCCAAATATGTGTCCCATTTTAAAGTTGCAGAGGTAACATTTCTCCTCCTAAAGAAACTTGTTCTGTAAATGAAAAAAAACCCACATTAATATAAAAATAGTGTATCCCACCATCTTTATCCGCATGGTGCTACTTTACAAAGCCATTCCCAAAATTCATACTTCTGGACCTCTCCATCTCAAGAAACCTTGGATGTAACATTCTAGCCAAAGTTTCATCGTTTTCCCTGCAATGTTTGCACACAACATTACATTTTCAGACTTTTTCCACTGGGTATGACCACTGGGTGAAGTGAAACAACCATGTGCTGTAATATGTGAACACTACAGGTAAGTGTCAAGTTACCACATACTAAGTAGTACCTAGGCACTGATGAACTTCAGATTGTCTTCAGACACCCTGTGCTACAACCTCTTCTGAGTATGAAACAACAATAAATCATGGATGTCACATTTCCCCCCACCCCCTAGAGGACAACCAACAGCTATAAGCAGAGCAGATAGGATGCAGGCATTAAATATTGCTGAGAAATGCAGAGTGAGTGAATGCCATTTGAATCCCTCCTATCATGAAACTAATGACTCATTACTCCAGTGACTCACAAGCGGTACGGGATCCACTTCTGGCCTTGTAAGAGGGTTGCTAGGATGCTGGCAATGCTTGTAGGTGCCAATGTGGCAGAAGGAGCAGTGGAGAAGAGACTGCCAAGCCAGGGTGGTAGAATCAACATTTGGGAAAGAAATCCCACAAGTGGATCTTTTTAATGAAATGTTTGGAAATCACTGCTTTAGTGGGCTGGAAGCCATTTAAAATTAAAGAAAAATGCCGTGAAAAGGTTTAAGAGGTTTCCTCTTGTGGTCTGATAAAAACATTAAACCTAATCTGCCAATGTTAAGCACTATTAAACAGTACCAGGTTACCAAATAGGCGGAGAGTAGGCACTGACCTCTGGGCCTCGTGCATTTTAGAGGCCCTGAAACAACGGATCAAAATAATATTGATTTGATCTGAAAGAAAATTACAATCAAGTTTTCTTAGTTCAATATTATCCCATTAGAGTGCATGCACAAGGGGAAGGACAGGATTTCGACTGCCTAGGGGCCTCCACAGGGTTTAATCTGGCACTGCTTTTAATTCCCATTTATTTCGATGGGAGTGGCTTAGGTTGCAGAACTTGACATACTTACTTGAGAGTAGGCCCCTGCTTCCAGACAGGAGTTTAATATGAAAACAGGTCATTGAGCTATTGCAAACAAGATTGTTGGCAACAGGTGGTATATATCAGATTTCCTCTAGAAAGGGTCTATGCAGATTAATTTGGAGTGAGGAGGATGTGGGCTAACATTTTGATGCCATCAATGTTATGTGAATGTGGCAATCAATCAATCAATCAATCAATCAATAATCCCACAATAAACATCCAACTGAAAGTACCCTCAGTTGGACCTACTTCTGAGTAGACAAACATTGGCATGAACTGTTAAATAGCTTCTGTTAAATGAGATGTAAATTTTAGCTGGAGCATACTTATTTTTATATTATTGATTTATTGGGAAGTATACATATGTGTTCATATAATTTTACCCAAAATGTTTTTATTAAAATGTCACAAAAATGACTTCAGCATGTTTTTAAAGAAAACAAAAGTCTGTTAAAATATTTTATTATATCTGTATTGGCCATGAAAAATATTTACTACTGATACTATCCCTTGTTTTTCTAAGCTAAACATCTTCCTTTGTTGAATAGGGTCCAATTGGCCATTGTGAGGCTACTGTTCTAGAATTGTGGCTATTTATTAACAGATCTTTCCTACAAAAATGTGAGAACTTTTCAGGGCTCCCCCCCTCCATCCAACGAATGGAAAGCAGAGCAGTTTAAAGGCTTTGTGTTTTAAGAATGGGGTGGTGTAAGGACTGAAAAGATAGGGAGTGTGAGATACATGGTTCAAATATTTTAAACTCAGACTATTATTGAGTTCATTCTTTTGACAGCATTCACCCTATTGATCTTTGGTAAATGATGCTGATGCTGTCTTCAAGATGGATTGGATTGGACAGAATAAACCCCTTTCTGTAGTTCATCTTTCACCTGAGGAATGGCTAAAGTCAGCTACTTTTAGCAGAATGGGCTGAGTCAGCAGCATAAGGAACTAGAGTTGGGATGAGTGAATGAGATAAAAGAACAGACATGAATATGAGCATAGGGAATTTGTGGTCCCAGCATACAGCTTCGGGGGGGGGGGGGGAGAAATACCAGCTAATGCCAGCACAGACACATATCCAAAGAGTTCTCACTAGATACAGACACTTGAATAATGGCAGGTTTTTGTAAGAAAGTGCAGGGGTCTAACTGGCCTGGGACCAGGGTCCCAAAATAACCCCCTCCCTCCACATAAGCCTACCCAGCCTCTACGCCCTTAGCCAGGGCTCAATTCTAGTCAACTGAGGTGCAGCAGGTGGCTGTGGAGGAAAGGGCATTGATGTGCTGGTGCATCAAACCTGATGACATTTTAATGCCACACAAGCACCCTCTTATTTTGCAATTCCTTTCAATTTGTCTCAGCTCTAAATTTATTTATTTATTTTCACCAAATGATTTGATCCTGCATATATCTTACAGTTAATAAGTACTTTCCCCACTATGCATTTAGGTGGGCATTATGAGCCTCCTGTGTTTGTATCTGGAACCTGAGCTGAGCTAACTTTGTCTGCACCTCTGTCTCCGATTCATAATTTGAGACTCCTGGTTATTTTGCTAAAGCCTGTGGCACTCTTGGGATTTCACGGATGACTTTGAAAAGAGCACTAAATGTTGCAAGGATTCTTTATTAAAGTGGGGATAGGGACACCTGTCCATAGAAGTCCACTTGACTGGAGACAAGTGCAAATGCAGTTTCTTTACATGGTATAAATAATAAATGGAACAGGATTGATATGTTTGGGATAAAACAGCTGTTTGAAGTTTAAGCACAACACAGTTTACAAGAGTTGTGCTAATGGGAATGTCACAAATTGTATTATTTGGTGCCATTATAGGTTCCATCCACAGGTGGTGGTTGGGATCTGCAATTTACCAAAAGATAGAAAAGGGGGCTTGAAGGGTTCCAGACTGCAGTAGGATGTGACAAGTGTGTTTTCTACTCCATTCCCTTTGCAACTTCTCATCATCTGATACATCCCACTCTCTTCCCCACCTCCTTGTGCTAACAGCTTGGGAGGTCAACAGTGGCAGGATATCAGTGAAGACTTGCTTCCTCTTTCTAATGTATGTCAAACACATGGTGACAATGCCCAAGGGAGTGAGGAAAGTAGGATGGCTCCTGACATTGTGCAATGCATTTTAACTGGCTAATACAATCAGTGATAATATAAATAGCATATCAAGTAGAAGCTGGAGATTCAAGCTACAAAGAGCAGGAAAATGAAAGCTGGCTTTTGAATGAGACCAAGTGTTGACACACAAAACTATAGTTCTAGTAAATCCTGCAGACAGCAGATGTAGGCTACTAAGCAGTTATACCTACAGATAATTACACCTAGTTGTAGTTTAAGGTGTTGCCCTTAGAGGAACATGTCATACCATGCTGTTAAGTCAGCTTGAGAACTTCTTTTCCTACTAATAAATGCAATAAATAATAAAAAACTGGAACAGAAGACTTTCAGTCTCTGTATAGAAACTGAGAATGTGGTGTGTGTGTGGCACATCTTCCCACAAGCAGTATTGAGTGCCAACCTGTTTAGGAAACCCATAGACATGCATTCTTTCTGGAAAGATGATTTTGCTTAGGAGTTGCATTTCCTTTTTATTTAGAGCTTTGGGCTTATGTGGGCAGACTGCTTTGGCCATTGTTCAGCACCGAGAAAAAATGTGCTTCTTGTGGAAAATGCAAAAGTGATTGTGCCACTTGTGAGTTTTCTGTTTTGAAGTGTAAAATGGAACATTCAGTAAAGAAAAGAGAAAAAGAAAACCCAATGTTACACTGTGTAGTAGTAGTAGTAATAATAATAATAATAATAATAATAATAATAATAATGTCTTTGACAATGACCCCGCTACAGCTCAGCAGCACAGAATAAGCCCCTACAGATTTAGATGAAAACAGCTACCAGGATGACTCCAGGGGTAAGACAAGGCATTATCAAAACTAGAGAATCCAACAGAAGGAAGAAAATGCTAAGAAATCAGAGCACTACATTTTAGGCTGATTCTCCAATTTACAATCAAGCAACACCAAAACCTTAAGGAAAGTTAAGATTCTCAAGATTAGGTTCAGTTGTTTTCTTGTGAAAGTTTCAAACACTCCAACCAAGACTATTCAGCCTTGACAAGAATAGCATATAGCATTTCCTGTCTTCTTTTTTTGTGCACCATCTTGAACACACATGGGAGAGTACCTACTGCTGAGTGAAAGGAGGCTTTAGTCCCATACAAATCCACATTAGGAGCTCAACCTCTCAATCAATCTAATTATTCAGCACTGCCCTGTAAATGGGGAAACATACCATCCTTAATACTATCTGACATAAAAAGGGTTCTGTTAATTAGGACCAATTCCTATGTTCACAGAGCAATGTAGGAATTGCCATATGGCTGGATTCCATGCTGCTTTGATAATGTTTCTTAGAGGGAAACCATACGAGATGAGCAACTGAAATAGTTCATTCCCACACCAAAGTCTTTAGCCAATTGTAGGACCATGCCCACAAAGTTTCTACTAATAGAGACTAATGGAAATCTCATAATCTCCTCCCAACTAACGGTCATCCTTATCAATTAAATGACAACAATGAGAAAACTGGAAAGGAAATTAATGGGATGGCTTCCTGCATTGGCTATGACTTGCAATAATCAGTAGAAGAAGCATACATTACATCCGATACACAAGTAAAACACATTTTCTCATCATTTTCTTATTTTACATGATTTCTCGGCAAACATACTTACAAAAACTGTATGTAATCATTAATGAAGTCCACACTCCTCACAACAACTAAGCATATACAATAGGCCCACCCCACCCCCTGCTCCCACAGTCATCACAACCTTGATTACTCCAGTCTAGTTATTCATGCCACCTCACATCAAGCAAACCTTTGCTTGAAACAGCAAGTCCATTTGTCTCAATTTCAAACAGTCAAGGACATGCTTCTATACTATATGTAGTAAGGTCAAACATCCTGAGAGTGTTCTTTCCTGGCACAAACCTTGTGCGAGCCTGGGGAAGAAGGAGTTAGTTCAAGTGAGGAGACGCAAGGAGAGGCGGTACAGGAAGCGCGCTCATTGCTAGATGGGAAGGGGGGTGAATTTAAGGGCCAGTCCTATTCCCATAGGTCTGGCCCCCTTCCCTTGTTAGTTAGTTGTTAGGTACATGCCAGTTGAAAATGAAAGTTAGTGCCCAGGCTCAGGCATGCTAAGAAAGGAGCCAGTTGTGTCCTTGGGGAAGAGCATGGCAGGGCAGAGCGCGATTCCCACCTTGCGTTCCACTGGAGACGGGTGGAGGGAGGAGTCAACTGCTCTACTTCCCCGTCCTCCCTGCTGGATGGACTGGTTCAGCTCAAAAGCCTGAGGAGAGGAGGAGCAGAGAGTTAGCGCTGGCAGGGTGACCTGCCAGAGAAGCAGGAATGGCAGGGTATGGCCAGAGAATGCAGCATGCAGAAGTCTTTTGTCTCTCTCAAATATACACACATACTTCTACGGAGATCAAAATCCCCTCGTCAAATATTTATGACCTGTATTTAGTCTGAATGTGTATCTGCTTGTTGGGTTTGACTTTATGTACAACTATGCATTCGCTCCCAAAAACATATTGCCTCTGCTGCTAAAATTAGTGGGATGGGGTTGGGGTTGGTAAGGCAGAAATCAATTTGGGGGCTAGATAAGACCCTAAAATGAGGTTTAGCTACTCCTGCTAAACAAGATACTGTAAGAAGAGCATTTACTAAAGTGGTTTTCAATTAGTTTTCCTATTTTTAAGTTGTTGTCAGAAAATAAAATAAATGTGGAAAATATATTCACACCTATGCAAGCAGATTCTCCTTGTATTATTTTAAAGATTTGATGCTAACACTAGACAGTTTAAGCAAATATAATATAAGGAACACACAATGTTAGAGGTGTTGTAACAATAAGGCTGATTTCACACATCTTTTGTGTGCGCCCCCCAAGGCATACTGGGTGGAAATGACTATGATAAACAATTCCATTAAAACCAGAGGTTATTTTACTTGTCTGTATTGAAAGATTCCGTAAACAAGTGCAATTATTAGCTAACTGGGAACATGTTAATGACAGCCAAAAATCTGGTTACCAGTAAATAAAAATCAGATAAGATTCCATAAATTTGGAAATGGTTCAGTAAAATATGGCATACTTCCAAGTTAGAGAACCCGTTAAAAGTCTGACAAATTTTATGTGACATGGAGGGTCTTGCATGACATAATGGTTATCACAAATTAAGGCTACAATTCTATACATTTACTCCCATACTTAGGAGAAAGTCTCATTCTGCACAGTGGGGGATTACTAGGATTAGGCTTTATGTATTTAATGTGATTTAAATAATGCTTAATCATCAAAAACCTCTAAGTGGTTTCCATAATATATATATTACAATACATTTAAGTAATAACACAGTATGCTTCTTGTGACCTAGTTACAAATTACTTTTTATATGATCCCAACACCTCATCTCTTCCTACCCTATTATTATTAGTTTTTAGGAAACACTATGTCTACATGTTTTATTTTGGTATTTTCACTGTCCCCATTACCTTTTTCAAAACCTGGAGCTCCATCTCCTTGTCAGAATGTGTGTGTGTGTGTGTGTGTGTGTGTGTGTGTAAAGCCCTGTTATGCAAAGTGGAATTCCTTGTGCAGGACTTCTGCTGATGGGGCTGGTAAGAGCCTAACTTACCTTTCAGAATTGTTGGGATGATAAATGAGAGCCACGTAAAGGTGGGGGTGGGGGGTGGGGATTCATGTATGCAGCCTTTGGCTCCCTTTGATGAGAAGTGGGATATGAATGGGCTGAACAAACATACAATCATAAGACAGTTGAGAAGATTCCACATCTCATTACCCAAGACTCGAATCTCAATCCCTTATTGCTTGTTGAATGTTGCCAGAGGCTGCTTTCCTAGCATGGTCTAAGAGCAAGCCCATATGCTTCTCCAGCACTGATCTGGCTGCAGTCCCAGCCATATGCTCCTTCAGTACCTCACCTGTGCTTTACGGCCTCGATTGACAAAGGTGCAGACAGGATTGTATGCTCCAGTGCCACAAACATACAAGTGGGTTCGATTCCAAGGCTGGATAAGGCGGATGAAATTCCCACACTCGCCCTGGAAAACAAAGAGAGATGGCAAGTTATTCTCAGCCTCCTATGAAATTGTGTCTACTTTAAGGAGATTAGTCAGTCTATGGTAAATGGAGCAATTCCATCCTCTGTTCAGCATGGCCTAAGCAGTGATTTACACATATTTTGAAGCAATCAGGTAATTGCTTCAGCATTAAATGAAAGCTCCCTGAACACCCAGTAAGTCACAAAATCAGACCACATTGAATGGTCTGTGTATCAAATGGTCCTCTTCAACAACATTTGCTTCCAGTTAAAATTGAGGCAAGCTAGGTCTGGCGCACTTTGAAAATCCACAAATAAACCTTTTGGATCCACCCCTCTAACACCTTTTCCAGCAATGAGTTTTGGATGCACTTCAGAGACAATTTTCCTGCACTCCTTTTAAGTCATGTTCCTGCTGGAAGAGTTTTGAACTAAACCCCCTTCCGGAGCAAACATTCCTTGCTCACATCTTACACTGCAACATCTGTAGCTGAAGCAGATTATAAACGGTGCCGCTCAGAACTCCCAACTCACAGCCAACTTTTCTGAAAACTGAGAAAAGAATAACTGTAAGATTGCAATAATATATCTTGGTGTCAGGGTGGCAAATCCTGGACTCCCAACCCATTCCTGCTTGTTTTCAAAAGCCAGGAAATAGTGCCCCGAATAACCAAAGCATAACCAACTAAGCAGAAGGGGAATCTCTGGACTTATCTATGCCAGGAAAGAAAATATATTAGGGTCAGCCTTTAGATCCCCACTCATTAAGAGGTACTAAGAACTGATTGGCTACAGAAGGGTGGACTGAAAATCTAACAGGTAAATGATAGCAGTGAGGCCCAGAGGGCAAGAAGAGCAATTCCCATAATGTGTTGTATGCAAGGCCTGTGTTGTAATGCAGGCCTGTGTTGTATGCAAGGCCTGAGTTCATTTACTGACTGGATTCTAGACCAGACATGCAGTTCCATGCAGTGTGTCTGAGTCCAGTTTCCTTCTCTCATCTCATGTTTCCTCTTTGCCTCAAACCTCCAGTTAGGCAAATCAAAACAGTACTGGGCTGGGGCCATGATAACAGAGTTCAGTAGGATGGGAAAAATGCAAGCAAACAGTTTCCTTTACTAAGCCAGCTTAGCTGCTCTAAGACTGAGCCCCAGACAGTAGCAGCAGAGAAATCCCAAGAGGACAGAGTTCAAGGTCAGCTGGCCAAAGGCTGGCTGTGCCTTGTAGGAAACAGCTTGGTAACCCTTTGACCTCTTGCTTCCTCCTACTGAAATTTAGTACACATTACTGCTGATAGACTTAACTGGGGTTGGGCAAAAACCCCAGTTCCTTTAAAGTACTGCTGACAATGCATCTTCACTTTCATGTGCCATACATCAATATTCCATAAACCCCTAGAAGTGTTAGCAGCCCTTGCCTTTAGAAAGCTTGCACAAGACGCAAGAGTTGGCTAACTTGGCCATAATTATATCCTCTTGTAACAGAGGTTGGGAAGTGCAAGTTTACAGCTGCACTCAATTCCCGTGCTAAGCAGAACCCTGTGACCAAAAGATGACTTCATCACCAACTGCACTGCACTTTAGCTTCCAGAAACCAGCAAAGTTTTGCAATGGTGATGTAATTTTCTTCAAAATCTTTCTATTTAATTCCGTCTTTGCTATCTTAGCTTTTCCAACTACAAACAGAGCACTGTCACTTCATCACATACTAAAACTTGTGTTGTATTTTAGGGTTTCTGAAACACCAACACAAATGTTTCTGCTCAAATGCTGGAAACATTTGTACAGGTACTCAAGGAATTATGACCATGGCTTTAGCTTGTGTACATGAATGTGCAGCACAAGGAACCAGGGTTTTTGTGACTCAGGAATAAACAGGAAGTGAGGAGGGCAGTCATAGGCAATAGGGCATCATCATTTGCTCATATTGCATATCTCTGAGGTGGTGTGAGCAATACAAATTGCCACTGCTTGGTGGCTTTCAGTCTTAAAGATCTTGGGAGGGAGGAAGCTTCAGAAGGACAGCTTTCATCATCCTACCACGTTACTAGCATTCCTTCGCCTCCACTCTTTTTCCACATCCTCTATAAACCTGAAGATCATACCAGAAGTACTTACATTACTGTTCTTCCCTGAAAGAACGCACTCTTCTATCCTTTGTTGAGATGCAGGCCAGTGGATCTGCCAAAACAATACAAAACCTTCAGCCTTTTAATTATAATTCTCCACAGAAGCATGCTAAAAGAAATATTAAAAAGGGGTGGATGTATCTATTCCACTCCTAAATCTAATCCCAAACCATAAAGTTTTCTGGGAAGGTGGATTTTAATTTAAAGCACTGGTCACTAAGGACCTTTCAAAATTATCAATTTGTATGGCATCAAGCGTTCACTTGTCAGGTTCATGTGTGTTTTCTAAAGGTAACACTTTGGGTTAAGGGAGTATCACATTTCCCACAATATTTGTGGGAAACTAATTCACCCACCCTTTGATGCGACAAAAGTGCATCAATTTTGTTACAAGATGCTGCGTGGAAGTGTCACAGACACCTAGTGGATTGTTGCTTTGTAGCAACAACAGTGATAGTGACTTCTTTTGCACCTTCATCATCTTGTTACTTTTAAGAAGATTAATTTTAATCTTTTTATAAATTAAAACTTTATAAAAATGCTCTTTAGAAATTAAGCTCTCACTCTCAGGAATGTTCATGTAGCCCTGCAACCCACTGCTCATGCTGACGACGTCTCTGCCTTTTATTAATTTGTTGCTAAAGAGAATTATTTGAAGAGTGTTGTGTGCTTTCCCCTCTCCAGGACTGAACTGTATTTCTCCCATGAGATGAAAACAGAAGTGGCCATGATTCTCCCCAACAAGGCTATCCCACTGCAGCATGGCTGCATATCACACTTTTGCCTTTCCGCTGTGCCTTGCGTAAATAGTGTTGCATAGCATGGTGTTATAAGTTGCTTGGAGGCCTTTGGGTAGCAAGCAACTAAAATGTCTAATGAAGAATATTTATTCTGTAAACTAACAGTTCTGTAAGAACTTTTAACTATTTTGTGAGACCAAAATATAGTCAGGGTACACTTTGACTAATCACCTGGATCAGCCCTAAAAAGAAATAGCAAGAGCATTTAATGTCTTCCATGAGAATCAGTGATGGGTCTGTCTTCCCTGTTTCTAGCTCTGGAGGGCAATGTGGGGGGTAGGCAGAGAAAAGACAACCGGGGTGCCATCCCCACTTGCTTCACTGACTGCCTTTCTGCTGTTCCTTGCATTTGATTTAGAGTGGGGGAGGCGGTGGCAAAGGGGATACTTTCCCCACTTGCCTTGAGACTTGTATTGTTGTTTTTCTTGCTCTGAAGGGTGTATTTATTTTCATTTTCAAAATAATATTCCCTAGGCAGCTCAAGGTGGCACACATAGTTCTACCCTTCATCATTATATCCTCACAGCAATCCTGTGAGGTAGGGTTAGTCTGAGTGACTGGCGCAGTTGATGTTTTGATATGTAGGAATATTCCCAGTATTCCCAATGTTGTGTCAAGCCACTCCCCCTGGCAGCAGCCATTTTATGACTGGTACCCATAGCACTCTCTCAAAATTAGAAATGCGCCCCTGAACCCACTCTACTAATCCATACTCGTCACACTGAAATAGCTGGTCATTTTGCAGCCCTCCACCCCACAAAGCCTCCCAGATGTTCCTTGTCTGCTCCTGGTACAAAATGAGAAATACCCTTACAATCAGGGGCTCCCGGTTGATATCGTGAAGATCCAGGGAGAGGATGTAGTCTTTGCTCCCCACATACATGCGGTCGTGATCTTCATCTTTCAGTAGAATACGATAATCGGTTGAGTTGAGCAGGAAATTGAAGAAATGGGCAGTGCTGGTGGCTTTGAGCTCTGGCGGGAGGAAAAATACCAGGAAAGAGTTATATTATATGGCTCCTCCTGTGTTTCCTGGTGCAACATATACATCTCTATAAGTAACATGCATGATTTGGACCTAACCAACAGGTTCCCCAAACAATGGAGCACATTTAGTTCTTAGATGCAATTAAATACTTGCATGCAATCCATGTCAATAAATTACACACCTGGCAACTATCCTATTCCTTAATACAGTTTGGTTCATCAGACTACATCAGCTCAATCCTATGCATTTAGATGTGGCTGAACCCATTGAAAACCAATTGAGTTTAGGTGCACTCATATTGGAATATAGGATCCATTTCTGAGGCCTGTAGTACATCAGCCTAACACTGATTGTGCCAAAGAATTAGCAAAGGTCTGAATGTAATCTGGAAGCTGCAACCACAACGCATAACAAGAACCCATCAAGCAGGAAATATGTATGTACTTAATTACAGAAGCTCTGGACCTTCGTAAGATTCTACAAAGCTGTGAATTGCAACTCCAGGAGCCCAGCTCTTTAATGTTAGCCATTTGTACTCTCAGAGTCTGACATTCTCATGTGTGAACTGTTGTGTACACATCACTCTGTCATGGGGCACTAATTATTTCAGGCAGTGCTTTTTTTCTTAAAAAAATGTTTAGGGGGTACTCTCATTTTCCTACTCATATTGAAATACTGACCCTCAATGAGGCCAAACTTAGATTCACAAAATGTTTAGGGGTATGTATACCCCTGCGTACTCCCAAGAAAAAAGCACTGATTCCAGGTGCCAAAAGAACTGGCAGGTAGAAAGGAAACTATGTGAAATCGCCCCCCCCCCCGGCGCGCCCTGGACAGGTTAACAAATGGCAATGACTAACATACAAGACTTCAATCTTGAGTCCACTTTCCCCACAGTTTTGCTCACTGAATGTTTCTCACCTGATGACTAGACTGAAAAGCAGAAGGGTTTAGGAAAAGGCCTAGTCTGGATTTATCAATTCGAGTCACACAGTGCACAGGTTTTTGCCCAATCTTAGGCGATGTATTAAGACATTTTGTTCCAGCCAATACAGGCCACCCTTGGCCAATTTTGCTCATAAACTGTGAAAGGGGAATTTCGTTTCACAGCAAGTGAGTTTACAGGTAAGGCGGCAGGATGGGGTTTCCATTATTTGTGCTCTAGTGCTCTTCTCACTATTTTGTTCTGCATCCAAGGGTGCCATCCAAGCTGCAGTACTAGCCTGTCTAAGCATTGTCAACTGGTCCCAAGGGCTAGTCCTGATCCACAAAACCCATAAATCCCTGAAGCTCAAGAGGCTGGCCCTTAGTCTGAGCAACTTGCTGCCTGGGATCTGAAATTCTGCCTGTCCTTGATTAAGCATTTGCCTTCAGCCTCTCTGATACTAACTAACCTGCTCTGGAACTCAACCCTTGCCTCTTCTGGACTAATAGCCATCCTCCATCCCAATAGCCTAGTGTTTGAGCCTGAAATCTTGGAAATGCAACAGTCTATAATAAACCTTTTGGTGAACAGAGACGGGAACACAAAGCATTCACCTGTAGCCAAGCAATCTTTAACCTACGTAACAGGAACTCCCACTTGACTACACCAAACAGTAAGCTTTCCTACTGATCAGGAGACTGGGCAGAGATTTGGGAATAATGGGTTCTGTTCTGATGTTTTGTGTATTACTTTCCTTCTCCATATCTTAATTCTGTCTGAGATGCTTTAGGGGAAAAGTGGTCTCTCTAAATCACACTGATCCTTTATATAGTAGTACAGCAATATTATCAACAACTGTCATTGCCCCATGCCTTGTTTGTTTTTCTGTTAATGTATTTACAAAACATTTGTTTTGAAACTAATAGGTTTTTTAAATTAAAAAAGAAAGTAGTATCTCTGTCCATGCACAGAACCCACAAGATATTCACCAATAAGCACTCTTCGGGTAATACTGCGTATATCTTAAATCTGCAGTGTCCAAGAATTAGCCAGGCGGCACCTGACCTGCATATGGCACTGATCTCACACCTTCACTTTCAGCTGACATTCCGCCATGCCTTGGGGGGGGGGGGAGGCTCTCTTTCAACCAAAGCCAAAGTTCAGATGCAAGCAGATTGATCATTAACAACAATTGTTACAGTATAACTGCACTGAGTTCCAACTGATGGGTGTAAGGGCAGACTGATCAACACAGTATGGGGATAAACAAATTAATTCCATCTGAAAAGGCCCTTTCCTGAAATAAATAATCCAAAAAGTTGGCCTCCCTCCCAGCAGAGACGTGGGAGCAGCTTCACATGCAAAGTGACTTGAATTTTTTATCTAGCCTATACATACAGGGTGAGTCTTTTAAAAGAGGCCCCGTGGAACATGTGTATTCTGTATCCACGGAGCCTCTTTTAAAGGACTCACCTTGTACAACGGGTCATTATAATTTTCCTGTTTTCTTTGATATTGCATAAATTTACTACTAATAATAATAGTAATAAAAAATTAAATACATTATTCGTGGTAACAATTTTTCTAAGCCACTGATGCGTCAATGACATTGCAAGGCCTAGGTTCCACCAAATCCTTAGACCCAGGTCCAACACATTACACACTAGACCACATGCCCTTTTGCTTGTGCAGGAGTGATGCCACTAGAGTGGCCACTTGCATGTTGCCAAAAAAGAGGAAATGCTTTATCTAAAAAGAGGGCAGAAAGGACACAGATTTGCAAGGGGAAATGTGTATGCTAATTTATATGTATCTATGCAATTTTACAAACAACCACTCTAATTTAAACAGACCGTGACCATGTGATCTTTGTGCCTGCTCAGTAGGCTATGCAGAGACATAAATGTGGCTGGGGTTACTAATTTTTTACTTTAAAACTGGACTTGGACCACAACAGGCTCTAATATAGAACACATGTCCACCATCCTAGTATTTTCACTGGGAGGAGGGCATGCAGTAGGGCTGGAATCATTTCTTGCCACTGTGAACTTCACAGGCAGGGAATATAAACTTGTAGGAGATCTTTTCACATTAAATATAACTAAGGCTTGAACTGTTGCTTACTCAGACCTCTGTTTCCCCTTCCTCTTTGAGGATAAGGGAATACATTATCATTATCATCATCTTCAAGTTGTTGCCTTCCTTGCTCACCACTACAGAAAGTTGGAACTCAAAGGATAAAAGGATTTTAAAACAAATTCTAGACCAGCTATTAGTATTATCATCATCATGTACATCAGCAGAAAGAGTTTTCTGCTTGGTTTTTGAAACTGTTTAGTCATCTACAGCAACAAGGATTACTTGGAAACCCATAGTGTTTCCTGGCAATCATTACGTGATTTAATTTAACAATAGTTTATTAGGGAAATTCCCTAATCCTGTTAATCCCCAGAACAGCTCAGCTCCTTTGGCTGCAGATGCCAGGCCTCTCTCTGACATCAGAGCAGCTAAGTAGTGGCTGCCAACAGGCCATGACTCTTTAGCCTACAAAGCTACCCTGTAGCATCAGAACAGATCAGCCAGTGACATAAAGAGAAGGAGCTGAAAAGACACTATAAGAGTAAAAAGATCAGAGGACAAAGAAGGAAGTGCAGGACTGCAGGGGAAAATTCCAGAGTCTCAAAGGTGCACTTTGTAGGTTTCATCACTACGAGATTTCATGCACATGGTTACTATGACCTGTTCTGTACAAAACAGATTTGGACAACAAAAACAATCTGTTTATTGCAAGGATTTATTCGTGTATATTACCAGTATCTCCAATAAGATTTATATTGAGGATGTGGGTTTCTACAGTAAAATTCAGCCACTGCCAAAAGAAACCCTCCATCCTCCACCCAAGCAAGGAAAAGGCATTGTCACAGTTCACAAATGCAGGTCAACCAGGCAAAAGCACCCAAGGAAGAGTGTGGAGAGAGGGGCCTGGATCAGAGTGAGTCCTGAAGGACAGATAAAGAAGCCTGGAGAGAGACACTTGGCTCTCCAGACCTGCTATATATAGTGAAATAAACCACAATGGGATAAACAGGGAGGATAGCTAACAGACAACAAAAAAACAGCTGTAATAAACCAATCAGAAAAGTTGTCATTATTAAAGTAACTTATCACTAAAGTAGACAGGAGATAAAAGTCATTCCCAGAGAGTATATTTTCCACCAATCTGCAGAAAGATTCAAAATATGTGCTTACAAATATGTCCTTTGGTCAGAAGTTCCAAAATCTGATGCCACTACTTAAAATTCCTTGCTCTGAATTCATGCAAATACTTCCCATAGTGAGAGGAAAGAGAGAAGGGATGCCAAGTTGAATGGCTCCTTTGGGAGAGGCATCTTGAGTCCATGCAAACTTACGTCATTAGAAATTTGTTGGACTTTAAGGTGGCACAAGAGTTTCTGTTCTTTCTTCTATAATAGGCTAACATAGCTATTTCTCTGGAAAATGCTCTATAAAGTATCTTTAGGTGGCAGGAGAAAAGCCAGAAAAGTGGGGTGGGGGTGGGGCGGGCGGATATAACTATTATTGTTATTACCTAACATCTAAGTTATTACCTCATCTAAGTAAACAGCACCTTTTTAAGCCATGCCCTGGATGCACTGAAAACCTTCAGGGTCCCACCAGACACTACTGGCCTTCAACCCAAACCTCCCCAAAACTACTCATCTCTACCCCAGGACAGGAGCTCTATTCCTATGTCCTGTCAATGCACCAGAAAATTTCATTTTAAAAGTTGAAGACTATTTGGGCTTAGAAGACAGACCAGAAGAACCCCATTACAAATGACAGGGGAAATAAGGTACAAAGTATATAAAAAACCAAGAGGGGAAAACTGACAGCAGACTTGACACAAATCCTCCAGATATGCAGGCTGGCCCTGGTAAGGGAGTCTGCTTTGGATCGCCAAAGAGTGTGACTGAGGACAGAACTACATATTACACTTATATGTGTATAGTAAGTGCCAGACAGCTGTTTTTTCTAAGGTGATTTTTGAGGAGATGCTTAACTTTTTCCCACCTGTTGCTTCTTCACTCCAAATAGTCACACCTCCAAATGGGTCTTTTTGAACATAAACATACATGTGTGTGTGTTTAGCTCCATTCTCAAGTGTCCTGACAGAAGGAACTCGTATTCTCCCTGCCTCTGGCCTCAAAAGAAAAGCAGAGGTGTGTGGCTCTTAGCCAATCTGTAGAACTAATCAAAAGTGATACCTTCTGTGCTGGGTGATTCCAGAGAAGCTGGCAAAGCTGCTTAAGAAGAGGTCTGGCTCCAGTTGTAACAAAAAAGGAATTTGTGAGGAAGTTAGGCAGCTACTGAGGGAACGGTTATGCAGCTGCTCTGTGCAGGGAGAAGAATATACTAACAATTAACCATCACTTACACAATTTAAATTACTGTATTTAATACAAGGCAGGTATTCAAAACTGGCCGCAACTGTTTGGTGCATGTCCCTAAAAATGTGTATGTTCCAGAATCTGCCCTGCAGAATCACAGTGTTGTATCCAACTACAGTGGTACCTCGGGTTACATACGCTTCAGGCTACAGACTCCGCTAACCCAGAAATAGTACCTCGGGTTAAGAACTTTGCTTCAGGATGAGAACAGAAATCGTGCTCCACCGGCGTGGCGGCAGCAGGAGGCCCCATTAGCTAAAGTGGTGTCTCAGGTTAAGAACAGGTTCAGGTTAAGAATGGAACTCCGGAACAAATTAAGTTCTTAACCCGAGGTACAGTATACTCAGAGAAGACTCACTGAAATCAATAGTTTAAAATTAGACATTTCCATTAATTTCAAAAGTTCTACTCTCATTGGCTACTACCCACAGTAATATTTTAATTTGTTAAAATGGCTAAGTGACAAAAAAGGTTAATTCTTCATAAGCAAGGGCAGATTAACTCATTGTGTATTTAAGGATGTGCTTGGCTGTCTTTGTAGAAGTTCTGGCATGTGTCTCTATCAGCAAAACATGCTGCAGGTACATAGCTGAACTAAATTCAAATGCACTAAATAAAATAAATATTTAACAAATCTACAGACAAGATTATGGCACGTATCGGCTGAAGTCCCCTTCATTGCTACCTCATGCATGCATAAGGCCAAACAATTCATAAAGTCTCATCTGCTGAAGAAAACAATTCCCCTAGCTTTGGGGGGATGGGGAGGTGAATCAGGGCAGGATGCTTGTGTTTGGAAACACGGAGCTGAAGTTGGCCTCATACATTATTAATGAGTCCACAAAGCAGCAGCGGCTAAAGGGGAATTATGGGGCACCATTTTATTTGCACTTTCAAAAAAGCCTTTGACAGAATCCTTCATAAGAGGCTGTGAAAAGAAGCTTAGTTGCCATGAGAGGGAACTAAGATTTGGTCATGGACCAGAGGTTGGCTATGGAAGGGGGAACAAAAAGCCGGATTAGCCCTGTGGCTTTCAGCAATGCATTGTTTCCAAAACGGCCTTGAATTCTGTGAACAGGTTCATTCACCAGATAAACTTCAGCATTTGTTGGCTTAACTAGTTTGCTTCTTCCTGGTGTCACCATCACCTCTGGAGCTGTATGATATCGTTTTTGCTGCTTGACTGAACTGCAAACTTTTTAAAGGCATGAGATATACACTGCAAAGAGTACCAATTATCCCATCAGTTCTAACCATTATTGTATCAATGCCACCCCTTCTTTGTTGCACATTGACCAACAGAATCGCCAAAAGAGGGAAACCATCTTCACAGGACAGAATTTCATACCTTCACTGCAACCAGCCACTAGCTGGAGACACAATTCCATGCTAAGCTATTTATAATTTCTCTTTCCCTTGCATCTATCCACCATAGCTGGAGGTTGCTGGAAACTTAGACTAGTGTAAACAAGCTCAAGTTTTCAGGTGTATCTAAGGAATGCACCTGAGACTCTCCCAATATTGTACCTGAGACTCTCCCAATATACTCTCCCTGCACCTGAGACTCTCCCAATATTACATCCATATTTGTGTTTTCAAATCCCCAAAGACATCAGAAGGGTAAGATTTGATTATCAGAGTAGTATCTTGCAAACGTCTCAGAACCTTCTCTGAAGTTCATGTGGCCTGATTTGTGATTCACCTTTGCAGCATTACAAGGATGCCTGATTTTCATACAGTAAACAGGGAAATGTGACATTGATATGTTCATTCGGACTGGGAGAGGTCTGTCTATATAGTCAGTGAACAAACTATGAAGAGCTCTGGGTTCATGACAAGGCATTGCTGTGTTTTCTCTGGGACTAGAAACACGGCTGGTAAAAGCCTTGATTATCATGAGCCTCATGGAGACTTTTTGGCAAGGTTGCTCCAAGGAGGAGGAGGATTGGGAATAGTGTGTGGAGCCTGACACTGAAAATGCTTGGATGCTTGGTAGGAGCTCAGTGGTTTGTCAAGAGAAAGCATGGCCCTAGAGCCATCTGACACGGGTGGCGCTGTGGTCTAAACCACTGAGCCTCTTTGGCTTGCCGATCAGAAGGTTGGCAGGTCCGAATCCCCGCAACGGGGTGAGCTCCTGTTGCTCAGTCCCAGCTCCTGCCAACCTACCAGTTCGAAAGCACACCAGAAAGTGCAAGTAGACAAACAGGTACTGCTCCAGTGGGAAAGTAAACGGTGTTTCCATGCGCTGCTCTGGTTTCGGTGTTCCGTAGCGCCAGAAGCAGCTTAGTCATGCTGGCCACATGACCCAGAAAAACTGCGGACAAACGCCGACTCCCTCGACCTGTAAAGTGAGATGAGCGTCGCAACCCCAGAGTCATCTGCGACTGGACTTAACTGTCAGAGGTCCTTTACCTTTACCTTTAGAGCCATCTGACCTTGTCTCCACCCCACCTTTGACTAGTGAAACACTTCCAGCTCTAGGTGAGGCATCTGAGCCTAGGTTGGTCACCAACCCTGACAACATCCTCTAAGGGTTCACTGTCGGCTGGGCCACTGTAAGCAGACCCAGCCGACTTGCAGTAGTGCCCACTTGTTTGCCCACCCATCCAAATGATTGTGCCCACCCTGTTCTTCAAAAGGAGAGCCAAGAGTGTGTGTCAAGTGTTGAGACAACATCTCAGCTTGCACCTAGTTATGTATCTTCGAGACCTGTGCACCTATAACTTGATCTATGTTTAGACTGTGTAGTGAACTTTGGAATAAAGCTTTTGACAATAATTGAGCTGAGAGTCCGAGTACTGCATCTACAAATCGGAGCCAGGAGACTGGGAGGAACTTACTTGCAACTCAGTGGTTAGCTGGGTTAGACTGCTCAAGATTAGAAAACATGAGAAAGAGTACAAACAGAAACTCACTCGTGCCAAAAGGAGTGAGGGGGAAGCAGAGCTGACCTGGTGTACCACAGGGGCACATAACGTGTACCACCTGTTGTATCCAATTGGGCACAAAACGGCTTTTCTAACGTATTCCAGTATCTTAGACTCGTTGTTTGCAGAACAGCACTGATGAAAATTCCCAAATGGTATTATCTAGGCAGAGACATACCCTTTTTGGCAAAGCTGTGCAGGAAATTGTGCACTTGTCCTGTCTCTTTAACAGTGCTGGGCTCCGGAGCTGGTGAATATGTGATCTCCTTGGAATGTGCCCAAGCTGCTCACACCTCTCTCTCCTCCTTACTACCTGTCCCCTGCTTGGATCCTTGCCTGCTGTTGTCCTTGGCTTCAGGCCATTTAATAAAGACTCCTAGTATAAGGTTCCTGCTGAGAGCTCTTAGAAGGAAAGTATCCAAAAGAACACTCTCCACACATAACCCCTGCAAGGCTCTCGTGCCTCTCTGGCACTGTGAGCCAGCTGCGTGTGCCTCACATAATTTAACAACATGTTTGACATGGGGATACAGCAAATGACATTGGCAACAAGCTAGGAACCCTCCCTGATCCTAACAGCAGCTGGGGAATGACACAATTCATGATAAAATGACACATCCAGTTGGTGTGCAAGGAGTAGTGCCACACACAGTTTAACCTGTTATTAATTTAGAGGAGGAAGTTGACACTCTAGCTGACAAGTGCTGCAAATCTGAACTCTTATAAGTATGGACACATAGTTGGTGGTGCTGGTGCACGTATGTGTTTTTGTGTGCACATGTGCATCACAGGGATATAATCCCTCTGTTTCTGAGCCTCTAGTGCACAGATGACAAATTACAAGGGCTGTTGCATCCTGCTATAATTTGAACCTTCCGGTGTTAGATATTTATATTGAAAGGTGGCATATAACTTCTTTAAACAAATAAATTATACCAACAGTTTTTGGGACAATACACAGTTCTTTAAAACACATTTGTTCCACCAATCTCAAAGGGTACGAACTTCACCACATTACTTAGTACGAGTTAACTCTGCTTTTGAGATTGAATGGAAGAACAGAAAAAATCAGGTGGTGTAGTGAACCACACCAGAGTGTTATCTTTTAGTGTGACGCTCTTCAAGAGTGATGTACCCATCCAACAGCTAAGATATCTAAGAGTTAAGTGCCCTTCTCTTACATTATAAGAAACAGCTGATTGGGTCTAGCTAAATACAGTTTGATGCTTGGAACATAATATTCTAAGTGGTTCCTTCACCTTCAAGAAGATAGCAATACTTATAGTTAATACAGCTTATAATTTCTTGTCCTGTAACAGCATCCAAAATTTTCTACTTGAGTAGGGTAGTCATATATCCTACTTTACAGAGGATACTCTTTCAGAATACATTTATTTCAGGAATGGGGAACCTGTGTCCCTCCTGATGTTGTTGTTCACTATAATGGGATGCATTGAATCTCTATTTAAATTAGAGTGGTCGTTTCTAGATTTGCACCAATACATATGAATCAGAATGTGCAATTGTTATGTAAATCAGTGTCTCATTTTCTGGTGATGTACACAAGTGGCCACCCTACACCTGAGGTAGATGCCCCAATCTTGCATCATGGAAAGGGACCAAAACTCATAAAGTTTCAGTGGCCTCGAATTAGTCTACATGAATGGAGTTGCATTGAAATTAGTATTTTTAAGTTTTGGGCAAAAGCACAACTGAATAGTTTTAAAGTGCGTGTGAAGAAGCAATTACAGAAAGAAACATTTTTTGTTTAGAGGCCCTGAGACTGCATGCTCAGTGCTTCTGCTATTGCATTTGTCTTCTTGAAAAAATGAACAATGCAGATGTCATTCCTCAGGAATCCCCATAAGATATGCGACATTAGTTGCTTCACTGCGTGAGATGGCAGCTAGCCAACTCTATCAATCCACTCCTGCTGCCTGTCAGCTCTTACCTTACATGTATGCATCTTCCATTCTGTTACGTGCATTTCTCCCATCTCAAATCTGATTGGGAAAAATCAGGAGTTTGGGGGAGGGAGGGAATTGCTTTCAGCCCCTCTACAATGTTATCAGTAATAGTAAAAGTTATGGATGCAGTTAGAGGTAAAGGATTGACGGGGGAAACAAGGTAGAAAAGAAATTAACTAGGCAACACTATTGCCTAAAAAATAACCAGAACTGACAGGGTTTTCTTTTAAATGAAGTATCTAATTCAAATTCTCAATGAAAATTTAAATAATTATGGTTATTCAACAACAAAAATATAAGTTCAGGAGTTTTGCCAAATTTAAATTTTATTTCAAATCTGAACACCTTTCCTATACTTGCAGGAAGTTCCTAGAGACCACATGGTTCCCCTCATATCTGTTTATCTGTAACAAGCTATAGCAGTCTCTAATCACAGCCTCTTAAGAGACAGGCAAGTGCCCTCAATACAGCCTCTCTGAATGCTTGGAAGCTCAGTCAGGAAAGGAAGAAGAGGCAGAAAAAGGAGTGAAAGCACACAGAGCCAGGATGAGAAGGACCATGTTGCCACTTGGACATTGTGGAGTGGTGGTAATACTTTTCATTTTGCAGACTCATTTGGGAGCCAAGGCTAGTAAGAAAAGGCTGCTTGTGATAACTAGAGGCTCCTATCTTAACCAGATTCTGGGTGCTTTATAGAATATAAAGGGGGCGACCCTCCCCCTTCCCCAAGTTATTTTTAGCTCCTCTGCTGGGGAAGTATTTGAAAGAGTTTAATGAGGGTCATGAATATTCAGTCACTAAATGAGGAACACAGATGGCAGCCAGGAGTGCTACAGATGCCTTGGGTGCAAGCCAGGGTTTCATTATCACCCTCAGTGTCACCAGAAATATAACAGGCTTTACTCTGTCTAGTTATACTCTCCATCTACTCCTGTTCTTACTCAGCCTGCACTATCTTATCCCTCTTTCACCTGCCAGGCTCACTGAGGTCCCTCCTTTTTTTCCCCTGAAGCAAAAATTCAACAGGATTAGGGGTGGCTGCTGAATGATTAGGGGTGACATCAGAATTAAGACAGCTAATGCAGGGCAGTGGGTAGACTGTTCAACCTGGACTGATATCACTGAAGATCACTAGATGGCCCTGAGCAAATCACTGCTTCTTTCAATGATAAAAGAGTATAACCCTAGATATATGTTGCTGCGAGCTCCATCCCTCAGAGGTACATTATTCATCTACAAAGGAAATGGCTCTCTTAATAATGGCACCCTGGTTGTGCGGGGGGGGGGGGGTTGCCTGGCACCAACTATGCAATAGTTTCAGTGCCAATGAAAAAACATTTTATGTTTATCCAGGCATTTAAATCTGTGCAGATCTTAGTTTATTTTTAAGGATTTTAATTGTTATTTTGTAACTGCCATTCCAATTATGATGAACGGAAGTAATACATGTTTTAATAAATACAGAAATAAAATCTGACTAGATACAAACATGACAATAATATTTTATATTATGAAGGCAGGCTACATCCTCTTGGGGGGATACAGGGTGCACAATTGGGTTAACAGCTGGCACACATTTCATGTGTCGGCAATACTCAAAGCTACCTAATGATTCTCTTCTGAGAAAAACAGGGCTCTCAACAGCTGGCATGGTATTCTTATTCAATCTGGTGGAGGGCATACACTGGTTGATTTGACCACCTACCATAACCAGCCACACAGACTTTGCCTCCAAAATACTGGACTGGGTTGAGACACTCACTTCTTTGAAAGTCTAACTCCCCTCTGCAGACATTTTTTTGTGGGGGGGGGGGCAGCCCAGTGGAATGTGCCTATTTTGATTTCTCTGCTGAGTTGCTGTAATCTCAGCTATGCCAGTTATTGCTGAAATAATAAGCCTTTCAAGGTCATTCAAGTGCTTCCAGCAAGGAAGGGGGGGGGGGGGAATCTCCAGAATATGCCCTAAGAGACTTTTGCTGTGCAGAATTCTTTCCATCTCCAGTTCCAGGCCTTCCTGACAGAGGATATTACAGTGGTACCTCTGGTTAAGAACTTAATTCGTTCCAGAGGTCCGTTCTTAACCTGAAACCGTTCTTAACCTGAGGTATCACTTTAGCTAATGGGGCCTCCCGCTGCCGCTGCACGATTTCTGTTTTCATCCTGAAGCAAAGTTCTTAACCTGAGGTACTATTTCTGGGTTAGCGGAGTCTGTAACCCAAAGCGTTTGTAACCTGAGGTACCACTGTAGACGGAGTGGCAGGCAGGACAGCAATATAGCTGGCTGTTCCTGCATCACTGTTTCTGTTCACTGCAGTGAACCAGGCAGGAGATCTATATAACTCCTAGGGAACTTCTTCATAATACCCTTCCCACCTTCTCACAGAAGGGGATATTTGTGCTGCAGGAGGACCATGTAAATGACATCTTTAAAAAACATACTGAGTAAGAAAAAGTTTTCCCAACATTTGGGAGCGGCCCAGGAAAGGACAGCCTGGTTTCAGTCAACAGAACTTTTGCAAGGATCAATAATTCATCACTACCGCATCACCTATCACAAGAATGTGCTTTTAGTCCATGAAGGCTTCTACAAAATAGCAACTAAATTTCTTGAGAATGGGATTCAGCTGAGACCAAGACACTCAAGCTACACACAATATTAACTACATGCAGCTTGCTACTCCAAACTCCAGGTGTGTGTGTGTGTGTGTGTGTGTGTGTGTCTCCTAAATATATTTTATCCTGTGGTGCTAACCTGAGGGGCGGGAGGAATTCGATGGTAGAAAACTAGCAGAGAGGAAAGTGTTAGTGGGTGTGCATACATGGGTAAATATACTAGCCTACCATTGTAGACTGCAGAAAAGAAACATCTACAAGTGAAGAGGAACCACACATGGTTAATGTAATGTGTACTTTGATCTAATGGGAATAAAAATATCCATCAACATCCTTCTTCACTCAGTCAAAATCTGTCTACCTGTAGGCAGCCCCACAGCTTTTATAGTTAACATGTTTGCCAGAGGTACATTTTCCAATCCAAACAGCTTCCTCTGTTAAGATACAGTGTTATCTCATTACAGTACTTAAAATGTGACTGACTAAAAATATGGGGGGAGGAATAAGGAATTCCTGATAGAGCCTTTCATGGGTGTACAGTACACAATCAATCAAGGAGAGTGGGTCTCTATATGGCAGTGTGTGAACTTCACTGTATCAAAGACTGTGTTAACATCAATCCTCATGCTGCTCCATCCATACAAGCCCTATTTATTTCAACATGGGTGAAACTGGCACAGCATTCTGAAGACTGGTAGTTATGTCATTTCAGTGGTCTTTGTTGGAACTATATCAGCATAGAATATAAATGAGATCACTAGTATTATAAGTGGCAGTACATGCAACATGTGTGTATTCTAATTCAGGACTGTGGATCTGAGGCTTTTCCAATAAAACATTTCTAAAACAATAAACGCGGCATTCTAAATTTGTTGCAGGAGATACAAATATATTTCCTTTAAGTAGCATTTCTATTGCAGGGAATATCTCATTTCTACGGGGCTCAAATGACAGAACACTGCCTCTGGAACAATGCAGCTTTCACTCCAGTTAGGGAATCTACTACAATTTAGGCCAGCTCTGCCATACAGAACAGTGAGGTGGCTGACACAGGTGGTTGATGCTGGGGAGTGATTAAGGCAGCCCCTCTGCCAACAAGCTAACCTCCTGAGTCCTTTGGCCATTGCCATCCAAATGAGCTCGTACTGATTATGTTTGCTTGTTGCTGGTCTGTTTGTCTGTCTTGCCTAGCTGCCTTTTCTCAGTATGACACAGAAAGCACCACTGGGAAAGGACCCTGATTAAGCAAGCAAGCAAGCAAGCAAGCAAGCAAGCAAGCAAGCAGAGAGGCATACAAGTATAAGCATGCACTCCAAAAATTATCATGTGTTGCTTGTCACATGATACATACTGGCACCACTGTTGTTGAACCTCAATATTTGTTTGAATAGACCAGAGCTTTCCAAACTTTTTAAGTTGGTGACACACTTTTTGGACATGCATAATTTATTGACACGGTAATGCAGTTTTATGAGCAAACAGGAGGTTAAACGAGCCCTTTCCAGCCACAGGAGGAGTGCAGGGAGCGTTAGTGCAACATACCTACACACTGCAGCCAACACACTAATGTGTCGTGACACACAGTTTGAAAAGCTCTGGATAGACAGTGAGCAGACACCAAGAGGAGCAGTAAGCAAGTGGCATCAAGCTGCTGACAGGGACAGATCTCTGGGTGCCATATGCCTAGCCTGTTGCTCTCAGGTACAGTGCAGGATTCAGCTGCCAGAGGGTCAGCTTCTATACATGAAATGGGAGGGATGTATCTTGTCCTTGGCCTCAGGCAACGCAATGCCTTAAAAGCCAGTCCTTGTGACTCCAGCATGGAATATGATTACGTGAATGATAAAGGTCCGTATTGGGTAGTTAAATGTACTCAGTTGTTTTAGTTTTCAAGCAATTTTCAAAACACCACCACCTTTAGAAGCCTTGTTCTTCTCTGTCACACCAACCTCCTCCCTTCCTACCTCACCCCCCAAAAGTACCCTGACCTGCTATTTCAGTAATCCAGTGCTAAATTTGTCTTTTATGTCTGCAATTACTGCATGTTTCCTCTTTCCAGTATTGGAGTGCATGTTGTTCTTTTTCTTTTTCTAATATATTTTTATTTTCAGTTTTACAAATATCTTTTGTATTCAAATATAATCAATTTTATACATATGTAGGATTCTCTGAATCCTTGGACTTCCCTCCATCACCCACCCCCGTGGTTTCCATAATGCTTCTTTTTATACTGCATCTTATAATATTATCCAAATTTATATTCAAATTTCCATTTATAACCACAGAATTATTACATTACAAGTGTTATATTAATCCTGCTAACGTTTTTAACTGTGTACAGTGTTCATTAAGGTAATCTATAAAAAAAAAATCCATTCTCACATTGCTCTTTTTCTGTAGCAGTGAAAGAAAAAGACTAACCTTCAGACCTACCAAAGGGGGAGGAAATATAGTTTTAAAGTATTTTGAAATAGCCTCATATAATTATGGGTGTTTGTCTATGTGTTTGCTTGTATGCCTGATGTGAATGCCCATGCATCACCAAATCTATGAAAAGAAGTATATGTGATGGTCACTAAACAAAACACGAACAAGTCAATGAAAATCTTCTCATTTTCTGAGACTCTGTGTGGCAGAAAATGTATGTGCAACCTTCAAGCAGCGTGGATGTTCAAATGTCAGCACAGGGGTGAGTCTGTATTTGTGTCTACACTCAACACAAACAAACATCTGGATGAAGCATCTGGCAGCAGCTCCAACATCTGTTTCTTCCTCAATTTGCCTGTCAGAACACTGAAGCTGGGCAGCAGTTTGGAGGGCCTCCCATACAGCAAGCAGGGGGGTTAATAGGAAAAGGGTGAGTAAGGCCAAAGCAGTATTAAACCTTGTTTAGGTTCTGCCTTTTTTGCCTCATCCCCAGCTGCTGCCTCCTCACAGGGAGGCAGAGGCCCCAGCGTTCTTCACATGCTTCTCCCTGCCCCCTGCCACTGGGCCTGCCTAATTTCATTTGTATCAGTGAATAAATTGGATTTGCTACTGGCCCTGTAGCTCTCATTTGGCACACCAGTCCCCAATAGTGGCATGGAACCAGGATGTGGTTCACTGATGCACTTCCATGACATAACCTCTGGCTTCTGAGACAGGCTTGCATTACAGCAAGAGATGGGAGCATACAAACTGAGTTCAAGATTGCTATATGGCCCTAAATAGGCCTCCCTTATCCCAGTCAAACATTAAAGAGGTAGCATAGTTGAACCTGTCAGGCTCTGGCTACTGATCACAATGACTAGAGCTCAAACAGGGATGGGAGTAGAGGCTGCTGTCATGGCTTGGATACAAGCCAGATCTTTAACCAAGAAGCAAGAAGTGAATATTTTTGTTTGTTCAGAAATGCCAACACCATGTGTAAAAGCTAGGGACCAACATATGATTTAAAGCATTCATAATGTAACCTTCATAGAACCAACCAACCAACCAACCAAATACAAAAGCATTTTTCCTAGGTGAGTTGCCCAGTGCCCATAGTTTATCTAAACAAATCCCTACTTGGGTAGGGGGTCCATATTGTCTGAGAATTTTCTGCCCTTTTGCTACAAAGTGCTTAAAGAGTCAACATGAAGCAAACTGCTTCGGTGTGTTGGAGCTGTGTCCATCTCCCCACCCCCACTTTTCAAACTCATGCACATGCAAGTGGATGACTAGCCAGTGTATGCTTCTCTTCCCCGCCACAAATTTGGAAAATGAATAATGGAAATTCTCTTGACTACACTCCCAAATTACAGTGATCAAGGAGGGTGACTGACAGCATACCCATGTGACTTGTCAATCCACTGAATGGCAGCAGCTCACTGCATATTTTTTTCCCTGAGACAGGCATAGTTCCTCATGCACAGCTACAGCTAAAAGTATCATGGTGGTTATATTTATATAGGTCCATCAATACACATGGTACCTTACAGTTATACAGCCAAAAAAACCCCAGAACAATTTATTTAATCAACAGCTATGTCCTTCTGCAGCTTTGTCAGAAGTGGGAACATACTTAGCTATTCACTCGAGTGAAGTAAATAGGTCTCAGTAGTGCCCTTCATAAGCAAATTACTTTTGTAACCAATGGCTTTTTCCACAATCCAGCAAAGTGCTACAAAATCATACTTACACTAACTAGTTCTGGAGCTGGGATTATAGTAACACAGAATCTGCCTAACTGTTCAATAATCTAACACTAGCTCAGGCTCAGCTCCTAGACATGGCACAATCTTTCTTTAAAACAACAACAGCAACAAGTTTAGTATTCACATTTACAAATTCTACACTTGTTATCCTGCCTCATTAGCAGGGAAATATACAATCAAAACCCTCAGGGCTCATCCACACTTACTTTTGCTCTGCATTTCTAGGCATGGGTCTGGGCTGTCCAGGCCCCACAGCTTTTTTTCTCTTTTTTTGCGCTCTGGTGTTTCCCTCATGAAAACCTGCTGTTGAATCTGAGCAAGCAGCAATCCACGGAAAACTGGAATTGCTGTTTGTTCTGATTCAGCAGTAAAGATTTTGTTTTTCCTGGGGAATGCGGTGGGGCAAAAAAACATGGACTGGGAAAGTGTGGACCTGTGCCCAGAAAACACCCGGCAAAAGGTATATGTGGATGAGCCCTCAGACAGGCTAAATTATGAGATTATTTGGTAGTTTAATGATTCACTGAATCTATGTTAGGATGGAACAACCTTTGTACAGCTCTATTCTGGAAAATATGTTTCAGAAGAATTCATATAGTTTGTATTTTCAGAAATCTGACTCCAATTGCTGTTTCAGAAGCACAGCACAAATGATACACAACATTATTAATGAACAACTTTTTCATCTGAAAGCCAAGCCTCTAAGAGCTTAACATTTAGGAGGAACGTGCTGCTTGCTCATAGAGGCAACTCTCCAGTGGAGGTAAAAATGGAAAGAAGGAAACAACACACTCTCACAACAAAAAATGAATCTTGTATTGAATAACTGTGCCTCTCTTGATTAAATCTCAGATACGGCCACAACAGAACAGGGATGAAAAAGCTCTGTCTCATAGAAGTTGTTAAACCAGTGTTTTTTCTATAAGTAGCCAACATTTTTTTGAAAAGTATATAACATAGACAAACCTGGAGACACAGCATAGATAATTAAATCTTTTACTACAAAGCAGGGAAATAAAACTTGTATGGAGCAAATTTATTGCATCGTTTAGTCAAAAGTTAGTCAATTAGATACAAGCATACCTTTGATGTTCAATTATGATGAGTACAATGACTAACATTACTAGGAACATTTGCTGTAAAATGCTTAAGAAGTTTTATTACAATCAAGTAGTTCATTAAATAAAAATAAACATTACTAGCATTCTATATTCTTCTTCTTAAACTAAACTAGCATGCATACTACTCAGTCATGGCATTTAGTCTCAACAGTTCTGGGCTGTATATCCAAACATATAATACTGAAAAGTCACCATGTATAGTTAAACCAAAAAAAGGCATTCAAAGCTGTGCAAAACCCATTTAAGATGTAGGGGGATGGTGCTGTTCTACAGTTCAGTCACTCATATCTAGACAAGAAATAATTAGAGCAAATTAGCAGTAGCACAGAAACACAGATTGTTCTGCTCTCAAGTGAGCACTGTGTCAGTCAGTCTTTTCCCCATGTGCTGTAGGCCTGTCAGGGGCCTTGTGCAGGCTGCTGTCTCTTTGCATTAAAAATCCCATCAAGCAAAAAAAGAACACAGCAAAAAAGGTAGCACCCAGTGCCTTGCAAATAACCCCAATGAAAGACATGGCAGGTTCTCATTAACTTTGGCGTCACAGCTGAACAATCTGTGTGTGAGCACAGAAAAGAAGGCAAGCCCAGACTGAGGGGGACTGAGCAACTGCTGGATAAGATATTGAGGAGTGTGTCTTCCTAGACAAGAGGAACAGGGCAAGGGCTGCAAGAAAGGAGAAACTCATTTCTCCACAAGCTTAAATGTTTTCTTGAATATCTTAAATGAGCAGGAAGAATGGATAAAAGTACCCAACTCAGCTCCAGCATGGCCTCTGATTCATGCACAGATTTGTTTTAGGCTAGCAAGTCAAGGGACGCGGGTGGCGCTCTGGGTTAAACCACTGAGCCCCTTGAGCTTGCCGATCAGAAGGTCGGCGGTTCGAATCCCCGCGACAGGGTGAGCTCCTGTTGCTTGGTCCCTGCTCCTGCCAACCTAGCAGTTCGAAAGCACGTCAAAGTGCAAGTAGATAAATAGGTACTGCTCCGGCGGGAAGGTAAACAGCGTTTCTGTGCGCTGCTCTGGTTCGCCAGAAGCGGCTTAGTCATGCTGGCCACATGACCTGGAAGCTGCACGCTGGCTCCCTTGGCCAATAAAGCAAGATGAGCCCCACAACCCCAGAGTCGGTCATGACTGGACCTAATGGTCAGAGGTCCCTTTACCTTTAGCAAGTCAAGAGCTGACTTTGTGAAGGAGTCACCCAATTAAGTCCTAGGTATGGCAGCTTTGATCTTATGTTTCTGACTTTGGGTTCATCCATACTTCCGCTTGTTCCATGCCTAGAAAGCACAGATCCAAGTGGTTTTCTGCTTGTTTCATGCTTTCTGGGCATGGGTTCAAGCAGTGTTGCCTTTGCCCCACCACTTCACCCTGGAAAACCTGCTCTTTAGTGCTAAATTGGAGCAATCATCAATCTGGAGAAAACGTAATTGCCATTCACTCTGATTCAGTGGTATGCAGTGGGTTTTCCATGGGAGGAAACAGCAGGGAAAGTAGAACTGTGGATGAGCCCTATCTGAAATGAGGTTGCTGCTTTAGAAAAGAGATGAGTACACACCCTACTCTGAATTAGTTTTGGATGCTCAAAGCAGCTGAGTAGCAAATGCTTTCATATCTACCTGGGCGAGCTAGAAGACAACTTTATTATCATTGAACTATACCATATCTAAATCTCTGGAGAGCTCCATAAGCTTATCTCAGAGATAGGGAACCCAAGGCCCTTCAGATGCTGCTGGACTCCAAATCCTATCACCCCAGCCAGCACGGCCATCAGTCAGTGATGATGGGAGTTGGAAATCCAGTAACATCTGGAGGACCACAAGTGCCCCATCCCCACCCTCTGTGATATGTGGCCCATTTCATAATCTAACTCTCAGTAAAACTCCCCTATAATACTAAGCACACAGGTGTTAGGATGCCACTGAGGAGAGGGAGGCTAATGCATGCACCACCAACTCATTTAACTGTCCATAAGAGATTAAATAAATGCAATATATGTTCCTGGATAAAGTGCTGGTAGGCTTGATACAGCATACAGTGGTACTTCTGGTTGCGAATGGGATCCGTTCCAGAACCCCATTCGCAACCTGAGCAGAACGCAACTCGTGTCTGCACGTGCACTGGTCATGATTCGCCGCTTCTGCGCATGCGCGTGATGTCATTTTGAGCATCTGTGCATGCGGTGAAACCCAGAAGTAACCCGTTCCGTTACTTCTGGGTCACTGCGGGACGCAACCTGAAAAGATTTAACCTGAAGCAAACATAACAAGAGGTATGACTGTACATCTGAAAAAACTGGATGCCCCTTCTCAGGCAGATGAGCACAGGATGCCCACTCAAATATAAAGCAATTATAGAGCTTGCTCAGGTGTATCAGTTGTTGTGCCAAGAGCAACAACCCTGCAGGTAAACAGGAGCTGTGTGACTCAGAAGGAAGATCAGAACCAGGTAAAGAGATATGGCTGGGATATTTTCAGTCAAGAATAGAGTGTTTGCAGAGTAAGCTGCAGAACAGAATTACACAGTCCACAGAATTGTCCAGGTACAGTTTTATAGAAGGAAAATGTCTAGGACAAAGTTTACTATATGATGTTTAGTTTGCTATATGACATTGTATTGGTTCACACGTAATGCTAAGTCAAATTATGCCTTAGCATGAATGAGTAGGTGCGTTATCATGTCATTAGAAAATCATAGCTGCTTCACTCCTTTCTCATTCCTGTTGCACTAACTGGAGCTAAACCATGGTTTGGCTTAGACTACAGGCTAACCCAAGCTTGCAGTTTGTCCTGCTCTAAACAAACCATGAGCAGTAACAATGACTTCACGCCAAATAGTGTGGCATCTACAGGAGCAGGGCGGAAGGAAGGAAGGCAGGCTTGGTGTTTGAACTGTGTACCAGCACGTTTGCTTTTTCATGATTAGTCATGGTTTGGTTTAGTGTTACAAGTGAATGAGGCCATTGTATATTCTCTTCTGTATCTTCCATCTGGAAGGATTCAAGCATGAATCAGGCCATGGAACTTTCAAAGATATGACACAACAGCCTTGTTAGCTGTTGGGATTACTGTACACACACACACACACACACACACGATACCAACCGTGTAACCCACCCAGGGGGTCCGTGGCACCATTCACACAACAACAACTACCATGGAGCTATCAAAATTTTCAAAAGGAGGGGGTCCATGGCTTGACTTTTGAAAAAACAGAGGGTCCATAGTACTTAACTAATTGATAACCACTACTCTAGACAACGATGATATAGACTCAACTGGCAGCCAATGGATAAGCAAGAGTCTCAGCTAGATCTGTTTGGAGTTGTTGTCCATACCTATCATAGCATAAGCCAAAGCCAAAGCCAAAGCATTACTGAGGTGGTGCTTAAATCATTTACCAGGAACTGACTTGTTACCAGGAAGGGCTGAGTGGGAAATGAAGACGCTACAATACCACAACAATAAGTGTTGCTTCTTGGGTGACACCACTGCCAATGACACCTGCCCCCAGAGTTGCCTTCCTCGTTCCCCTGCACCACATGAACATAAAAAAATCATTCACCAATGAATCTTATAATTGCCTGGCCAATTCCCAAAGGTTCCAATGAGAGTTTGCCCATCACTAATTGTAGTACTGTGTGCTAGCTCAAATCAGCGGAGTTTAATGAAGCTTTAGTAAATTCAAGTTGCAATCCCATACTGACTAACTTAGAAGTGACTGTCACAGACATCATCAGCAGGGCCTTCCTGCTCATGAGGTGGAGCGAAGCAACTGCCTCAGGTGGCAGAATCCTGCAGGGCAGTACCCCCATGGGTGCCCCACTCTCCCCCCGCTGCCACTGGGATGGTGCAGCTTCCAGGAAGATCTCATGAACTTTCTGTGAGATCTCACTGGAAGCCACCACCATACAACCCTAGTAAGCAAGGCTTCAGTGTGGGGGTGGGGTGGGGCCAGATTCTCATTTAGCCTCAGTAAGAGAAATGTGACGAGCCACCCCTGATCAATAAGACTTACTAGAAAACGTATCTGTTGATCCCTCAAGAACACATCACTTTTAAAAAAGAAAAGAAAATGAACTGGGATGGAGAGGAATTCCTGCTCACTGCAAGTCATCGCCAGTACATTTCTTGGGAGTATCCCTTCCTGATACAGCCCAGGCAGCGGGTGACTGGGCAAGTCCAGGAAGCTAGTACCCAGTGGCTCTTCTGTCATCTTTCTGGGTGACTCATCCCTCCTTTCAGCTTTTGATAACAAAGGAAAAGGTGGAGGGACAAAGGAGTAAGGTGAAGGCTGCAATCTCACAATGGAGCAGCGCCCAGGGAGTGCCTCAAACGGATGGAAATGGATTTGCGTATTGCTGGCTGAAATTCATCATGGAAGTGATTCACGGTTAGCTGGAAAATGGGTAGCAAAGCATAAGGACTTACTGGGCAGCTTCCATGCATTACACGGTCAAAGGCATGGGATACTTCCTGCTCCCCCTGCCATGCCAAGACTAACCTAACTACAGGATGTGATGTCTCAGGATGTGAGATCAACCACCACCTTTGGCCTTGAACATCTCTCCCCCCCCATCTCCTCCCTCCTCAGTTTCTCAGTGATTAGGTGATTTGTTTGCTTTCCCAAGAGTTCATGTTGCCCTAAAATGAGAAAAGGCTTTTTTCCCCTGACCTGGGGCAGAATGGCTCAGCTTCGGAGGATGATGTGTTCTCCAGAGGCCTTGGTGATGTATAGCTCAGTAATTAATGAATCTACATTTGGTTTATTCAGTGCAGCTGGCCAAGGAAACACAACTGATGGCAGCACACACACAGAGTGAGGGAGATCCGGAGGCCAGGCTGGGATTGTTTATGCCTTTATGATCTGTTTCCAATAAGGATGATGGATTGTTTGTTTGGGACAGATTTGTTGATATTGTTTGGGAGCTCAATGGATAATTATTTGATGAAGCAGGCCCCAGGTCAGCTGCCCCAAGAGTCAAGATAGCATCTCAAAATGTCCAGGGGACATACTAAGGGGCAAACCCAAGAGACCTCCAAAAAAGAGCCAACCTTGCAATATGATAATGGATAAGAATGGACAATAGCAAATTCTCATAGCAGCTGTGAACTTTTCCAGTGATGCTCTTTTCCTAATACTACTGTCAGGCTAGGCATGGGCTGCTGAATCTGAACACAGAGGAAGAAGTTCATGTTAGGAAGTCATCTTAAGTCCTAGAAAATTTCTTCAAAGCAGTACTAGTTGCACAAAGCCTAAAATGCATACTTTTAACATATTAAGGCTATATGGTGTTGATCAGGGCCAAATTCCTTATTCCCATCTATCAGGTACAGAAATTGGAGTGGTTGTATTATGGAATTCCACCCGTTCGAGCATCATATGCAATGCAGTAATAAATAAAATAATGCTTCTATCAGAAAAAGAGCCTAATTATCTAGCCTGTGCCAAGATTGATGTTCTTTACATAAACTTGCTCACTCCCACAAACTTCACTGCACTGAGAATAGTTTCCATCAGTATCACACTCATATAATCTGAGGGAAAGGGAATACAACACTTGTTAATTTTTAACTGCACCAAGAAGTCTATGAACTGAAGGGAGGTATTTAAGTGTGTGTGTGAAATACACAAACTCAAGACACTATGGAAATGCAACTCTTAGGAACACAACTGCTGCAAAACATCAGCTTCCAAACACAATTTAAAGTGTTGGCCCTGACCTTGAAAACTCTATACAACTTAAGTCCCGTGCCCTTTAAGGACCACTTGCTTCTATCAGTGGTGTCCAAACTTTTTTCAAAGAGGGCCAGATTTGATGAAGTTGTTGACCTTTTTTGGGACTGAAGTTGTTGAGCTTTTTAAAGGGTTTTTATCCCAGGAAATAAACTGCCACAGGGACCAGATTAAACCACCCAGTGGGCCGGATTAGGCCCCCAAAACATGCCTGTACTACATGAAGCTGCTCAGACATCATTGAAATACTCTTCAGACACTCTCCTTTAGGTCCTCCTATCTTTTGAATTGAGGAGGGTGGTGACCCACAAGAGGGTGTTTTCAGGGGTGGTGCCCCATCTTTGGAATACCCTTCATACAGAGGTTTTTCTGGTGCCAGTTTTGATGTCTTTTTGGCTATAGACAAACACTTTCCATTTAACCAAGTTTTTAAGATATTGTTCTAATGTATATTCATATCTTGCTGGTTTTGGCTTATATATGATTCACTGTTGTTGTTTGCTCTGCTATTTTAATTATGTTACTCACTACATGATTTTGGTTGTTTTAAATGTCGTTAGCCAATCTGGGAACACTTTGAGATTAAAAAGCAGGGTATAAATCTCTAAGTAAACAGGTAGAATATGTATGTACATAATTATACTCTTGAGCTTCATCTATGTTTCCAATGACCAGTATGGTATATTGGCTCATATGCTGTGATCTGTCTGCAAATAGACCCTTCTAGGAGAGCATAGATGCACAAGGGTTTGGATATCTTACTGATCTATGAAAAGGTTCATATAGCCAAAAGGAGGCCACATTAGGCTAAGTGGGAACAAAAGGAGGGGAGGTTCACACACTATGTTTACAACCCATACATATAGTGCACACTCTAAAATGTAACATGTTTATGAGACAGGTGGGTGTTTTGGAAGATGTAGAAAATGCACACATACCGGTGACTGGTTAGGGCTTCCTGACATATATTCACATCTTTTAAAAAATCTATCACTCAATCCAGTTGTCTCTCATAATGTATGAAGTCTTCTAAGCCAGAGGTGACATAGAGGATACCACAATCAGCAGGGGTGGAGAGGATGGAGTCACTCCTCCCTTATCTGGAATTCTTCCTTCCCCCAGGCTTTGTTTTTTTCAGGCTAATTCCTAGACAGGGAATTGTAATCTATGTAGCTCAGCAAGGTCTCTTATCACCCCTGCTGTTTTCTATCAGCTCATAGATTAAAACCTTTTTCAAGGAAATAACAAGTGCACAACCCCTAGAAGCCAGGGGGGTTTGCTAATTACATCATTACTATCCTCTCCCATACAGCAAAGCCACTTGCCTTGTAACAAGGTGGCATCTGCCTTGTAGGGGATCCTAAGCAAGAGAGAAAGGAGTTGGCACTAAACCTAGGATGGAATTGTTTTAAAAATCACATGCATTATAAACAACCACTTCTCCCCAATATCAACCCTCCTCAGAAGCTCTTTATTACGACTTACACTGTGATCTCAAGTTTGAGCTTGAGCTATGAAAACAAGAGAAAACCAAGTGCAGGTGTTGAATATCTTGGAGTGGATGGGCAGATGGATGGATGGGTAGATGGGATGGGAAGAAAGAATAGTGCACACATACCCATGAGGGAATAAAATGCTCCATGTGCCAAAAACAAGTGGTAAGGTCCTAAAAAGACATTAACGCTGAAGCATTTTGCATAGAGAAATATATATGCTAGGCTACTGCTGCTGCAATAGGCATTTGGTCTACTGTTAAGATTAACTGGGCTGATTTTTATGCCACTATGGCAGGTCCTATCCTCAACCTAGGGCTAGGTGTCCACAAAGGAATATGGTAGACTCTGATCTGCAGATAAACTACCCCACTATCCTTGGGATATCAGCTCAGACTTGCTTTGGATTTTTCAGTCAGCCCAAACTCCAGCAGAGGAGCAAGGGACACTCCACCTGGCTAATCCAATCTCAAAGTGAGATTAAATGAAAGAGAGACAGACGGGCTCCTCCTATCAGCCTGTCCTATCACCCCTTTTGCTCCTCAAGTCCATCTGGTAGCTTCCCAGGGTGCCGGCAGAAACCCTCCTCACCAGTCTGGGTGGAGGCCAATCCTTTGTTTCATTTGGTTGATCTAATAGGATTATAAAACCTCTTCATAAACTCAGAAGAGGTTCAAGTTCCTAGCTGTTTTTCCATCCGTCTGTCTATCCCCGTAAATGCCCCTCCATCAGTCATTACTTTGTGTCATTTCCTTCTGCTTGTTGAAGACTCATTGCTGTAGCACTTGAATCTATTTTTGTAGCAAATCTCCTTGAAAGTTTTCAACCTACTAGACAGGGATCATTGCTGACGAGTCTCTTTGGAAAAGGGATAATGTCTTCCCTGTAATAGTTCTGCACACATTCTACCAGTTTCCCACCCACGCCCTCTTCTTCCTGCTGAGCTGAGATTTGAGCTAACCTTTCCATTTTCCCTGTAGTGCTTAGAGGACTTTAATATATTAGCAGTCACCTTTTCCTTTTATATGGGACGCGGGTGGCGCTGTGGGTAAAACCTCAGCACCTAGGACTTGCCGATCGCATGGTCGGCGGTTCGAATCCCAACGGCGGGGTGAGCTCCCGTCTTTCGGTCCAAGCTTCTGCCCACCTAGCAGTTCGAAAGCACCCCTAAGTGCAAGTAGATAAATAGGTACCACTTTATAGCGGGAAGGTAAACGGCGTTTCCGTGTGCTGCGCTGGTGCCGGCTCGCCAGAGCAGCTTCGTCACGCTGGCCACGTGACCCGGAAGTGTCTCCGGACAGCGCTGGCCCCTGGCCTCTTAAGTGAGATGGGCGCACAACCCTAGAGTCGGACACGACTGGCCCGTACGGGCAGGGGTACCTTTACCTTTTTTACCTTTCCTTTTAGTGGATTTGGGCCTGGAGTGCAGGGTCTTCTTGCAATATAAAACAAAATGTTCATGGCTAAAAGAACAAGCACCTTAAAACCAAAGTGTAATGATGTTCAGAAATTGGGGTACTTAGTTGGGATGTCTATGACTGCAGTCCATGTTTTTTTCTATGTCACTTTATACAAGTGCATCTGAGGATGTATCTATAGGTGTCCTTGAATGTGAGATGTGTGGGGAGCTTCACTATGGGTCAACTTCCAGAGCATCTCAGAAACTGCTTTGCTCTTTCTTTTCCCTACTAAATATTTTTTTTTCTAGGGCTATTACTTTATTTTTAATGCCACTATCTATATTTATTTGTAGCTGCTTTTCAGAACAGACAAAAGAACATATCTGTTATATGAGGCTAATCCATAAAGCTGTTTAATGCATTTTGCATCTGTTGCACTTACTGAGCTGCCTTGTGCTTGTCTGGGGAAAGCAAAGTCCTATTCTCTCCTTAAAGGCCTCTGTTCTGTGGGCTTTAATGGAACATAAGTACAGTGGTACCTCAGGTTAAGTACTTAATTCGTTCCGGAGGTCCATTCTTAACCTGAAACTGTTCTTAACCTGAAGCACCACTTTAGCTAATGGGGCTTCCTGCTGCTGCTGCCGCGCTGCCAGAGCACAATTTCTGTTCTCATCCTGAAGCAAAGTTCTTAACCCGAGGTACTATTTCTGGGTTAGCAGAGTCTGTAACCTGAAGCGTATGTAACCTGAAGCATATGTAACCCGAGGTACCACTATATGCTGAAACAACTACGGCCAAGACCTTCACTGGACTTATTCAAGTGTCTTTGTTGTGTGATGCTGGGAGGTTGGACCATGTATTATAATATTTCCTTAATATCTTTGGTGTGTCTGAGAAGGAAAAGGAGAGTTCATCATTCTTTTTGTTATGTTAGGATGTGCTGAAGCAGAACAGAAAACCCTTGCAAACCAACCCACTGAATATGGCTTGCTCTGATTCACTACTACCTGCCTGGCAGAGGAGGGGCCAATGTAGGGGGTTTCAGATGTGGTGCTCCCTAAGAAATGTCAGAGCAGCAGGATTCCTCCATGGCACATGGGGGAGGGGCTACAACTCGGTGGCAGAGCCACTGCATGCAAAGTTTCCTAAGTTCAATACAGTGGTACCTCAGGTTAAGAACTTAATTCGTTCTGGAGGTCCATTCTTAACCTGAAACTGTTCTTAGCCTGAAGCACCACTTTAGCTAATGGGGCCTCCCGCTGCCACCGCACTGCTGCTGCGCAATTTCTGTTCTCATCCTGAAGCAAAGTTCTTAACCCAAGGTACTATTTCTGGGTTAGCGGAGTCTGTAACCTGAAGCATTTGTAACCCGAGGTACCACAGTACTTGGTATCACCAATTAGAATGATTATTTGCAGATGATTTGAGAGAACTTTGTCTGAGACACTGGAGGGATGCTGCCATTCAGAGATAATGCTGGGCTACATAGGTGAATGACTTCACTTGGTATAAGGCAGTTTCCTGTATTGCACATTGGACTTTAGTAGGTATGGAAAATCACTGGGTCTTACACTGCTGGTTTAGTCATTATTTGAGGACTATCCCTGCCTCTGGGTCTGGTCTTGTCCAGACGGATACTGGAATCAGCAAGGGATACCCACATAACCTGAAGATGCTGCTGTGCAATGCCAGGTCAATGATGAATAAGACCACTGCCATCCATGACTTGAACGTGGATGAAGGACTTGACCTGGCATGTGTAACAGATGAAGCAGATGGGTCTGTCCTTGCTGCTGCTTGTCCACCAGCTTTCTCTTACACACAGCAACCTAGGCCTTGTGGGCGGGAAGGGGGGTTGCAGTGATTTTTAGGAAGTCATTAGTTTGCACCAGGCGTCCTATTGGGAAGACCCAGTTCTCTGAGTGCATGTTCTGGAAGTTGGGCAATAGGGGCAGTACAGGATTCCTTTTGGTGTACCGACCTCCCCACTGCACCAAGGATTCCCTGCCTGAGCTGCTTCAGGTCGTGGCAGATGATTTCCTGGAGACACCTAATTTGGTTGTCCTAGGTCAGGGGTCTTTTACACCTTTGCCGCGGCTCTGGGGTGGATACTAGCGAGGGGAGGAGGCGCATTGTGTGCCCCGACACTCCCCACTGTGGCGGGCGCTGAACTGGCTGTGACGTCGCATGGGGGTGGTGCGTCCGTTATTTTTATAATAATGAGTTTTGCGACTCCCAGTTTTTTTTCCTTCGGAAACGGGTCCAAGTGGCTCTTTTTGTCTTAAAGGTTGCAGACCCCTGTCCTAGGGGATTTTAACATTGACGCCAACACAAACTTATAAGGGGGCCACCAGACTTGCTGAAAGAGGCGGTCAATAAACCGCTTCTTTAAAAAACATCTTTAGACTCAGCCAATATGGCCAACTATTGCCCAGTCTCAAATCTTCCATTCTTGGGCAAGGTGATTGAGCGAGTGGTTACAGCCCATTAGCCACACTAAAATTGTTGCCTTAAGTGGTATAATAGGAAGGATTTGCTTGCCCTTGCCTGGCCAGACACCACCATTTTACACTCATTTCAAGTCATCAGTAGCACTCATTTTTCAATTGCCCTGCTGTTATGCTATTTGGTTAGATGTTTTGGCCTACTGGTGTTTATGCTGGAATTGTTTTAAATGTGAACTGTATTCGGAACCTGTATGACTGAAAGCTAGTTTATAAATATAGTAAGTAGGTAATTTTTTTTAAAAAAGCAACAACTTCTAGTTTCAAAGCTTCTCTGGGGGGGGGGGGTGTTTGTGGGGAGGGAGAGAAAGAGAGGGAGAGAGAGAGAGAACACAGATGCCAGTGCTGATCCTACACTCAATGAATGTGTGTAAAATACTGTAAGCACAGATTGCAGAATAACATTATCAAAGCAAAGTTATATCAATTATAGAATTATGAGCTGATTCAGACTGCACCTTGCTGGGCATGGCTCAGGATGCCAGAAACTAGGGAGAAGCCTCATTCCAATTGCTGAGCAGAAGCAAACTGCAGTATTAAAAAACCAGACTGATTTGGAGTATCATAATTTAAAGTGCAATAACTGTAAGGGGATGTAGCAACTTGAACACACTTGAGGCTGACATATGTTGCACTCACCACAGCACCCCACAGAATCAGGGCTCCAACAGGAACCAAATCCAACTACGTGAGGGGGAAATGAGCTCAAGGTGGAGAGACAATAGACACCAATTTTCCTCCCGGCAAACCTGGAAAGAATTTAAACCTGGTGAAAGGCAAAAATTCCCACAATTTAGAATGCCCAAATCTGCAGAGAGACCGTCTAATGCTTATGCAAGTCAGTCCCACAAAGAGAACAGAGAAAGGAATGGTTCTGTTAAAAATTGCAGTTAATTTTGAAAATGCAATAGAAATGCTGGAAATGGGAAGATGTGCAGTCTGCATAACTGGCAGGGTTGAAAAGCCGGGTTGTGTTTTGGGGTATGATGGCAAGGGTGGAGGAGAGATGCCTGCCTTTTCCCAGAGTATTTCCTTAACACCCTAACTTACAAGTTCTGAATATGACCTACACTAAGGGGTGCAAACCCTGCATGTGCGCATGCGCACACCCACCCACATCCAGCACTGAATATTCAAGAATAAACCAAACTGCATAAACTAACTCTATTTTCATAACACTTCTTAGAAGTAGTGACAGGGAGAAACAGTTCCCAACCACAAATACATGCTTTGCTTTTTCTCACTTCCAAACAATGATAGTATACACTGGAGCAATGTCAGCAAATTGTTGCACAGCAGCCACCTTTAAAACAGCATGTAGTGTACCTGAACAATGTGCACAAAAGCAAATTGGATACTGCCCAGAAGAACCAACTACTAAGCGCATCTTTACTCTACAGATGTTCATTAACAAACCAGAACAGAAAAAGCGGAAGATATTTGTCTGTTTTTATAGACATTTAGAGAGCTACTTAAATAGCTGCAGAATGGAATCAATGGAAAAAGTTACAACATCATTAAAACTATGCATCAAAGGAGGCAGGATAAAAATAAGCAAAACACAAATAGAGAACATCAGGGGAAAATGAGAGATCAGGATTACAGTTAACCACAGTTGGAGCCTTTCAACATATTGTTAAGGATACCATCACCCAAAGGCACTGAGAACTATTTTGATATTATACTTCCCTGCTCAACTGTATCAAAAAATAATACATGTAAGAAAGCAGAGTGAAAATATCTGCAGACACCACAGCTTTGTAATGCCAGAAAAAAGCAGTTCTGAGTTTGAAATGTTGAGTCTTGCAAGCTTCCAAACAATCATGGCAGCATTTTTCTTATTCTGGTCTTTCCAGCACTGAATAATGTGCATCTAAAGCCCTGTGGTGGTCTCATCCATCCCTACAGGTGCTTCCAAAACCATAATGTGGATTGGTGAATGGAACCTTTAAATAAAGCAGCCTTACTAGATCTTTGCTCATCCTTTGTAATTGCATACAGAATTTGGTGTGTGAGTGGTAAGATGTTTGGATTCCTGAAAATCTTGGCTTGTTTTAAGTTTCCAGCCCTCTTGGTTTTTTTTAGAGACACATGCTGCAAATATTTAAGCACAAAGATACTGACAGTGGGATTCAATAATGAGTCCAACAGTGGAAACCAGTGCAAGTGTTCCCACTAGGACAACAGGGCTTCCTCCTCCTGTAACTGGCTCAGAGGGTTAGGAGAACCCCCAGAACTGGGGACAGGATGAGGAGAGAGAGGACTGCTCCATCTGGCAAAATGCTGACAATATGATTGCCATGTTGAATTCCTGCATAATTCTACCTGGCTTTCCTTCATAAGCTTGCGCCCTATCTGTAAACCCTCAATTTTCCAAGTTTTCATACCACAACTCTTGCCTGCTTGCTAATTCACCATAAAAACATTGTATAGAATCATGAATATTGGGTACAAAATTAAGCATGCACATTACGAAGATTCTATAAGTGTGTGTGTCATTTATTTTGCGTCTCAAATTTGGACTTCTGAAACACAATATTATGGACCATGGATACACTCAGATATACATCTCTAATTATGCAAGGTTCAGATAAAGGTTCGCTCATGGGGGGCGATGCTGAAGGATCCCCCCCCCATTTTATTATTCTTGAGGGAGGAATAGTGTCAAATAGTATGACTATAATCAGGTTCAGGGGACCAAACTGTTTCCTTGGAACCAGTCGGTATTAGACTCTCAGTCTGTATGAAATTTATGGTGCATCTATGTAAGGTCTGGTGTGCACGTTACAAAAACAAACATGTTACAATATTAAAGCACATAAGTTTGCATCACTGATTTCTCCCTCGTCCACCCAGGAAGATTTACATAAAGAGGTACCTACCACACTCCATTACATGGAGGAACCTGGAGAAGGGATTGCAATGACAATCTCAAGAACCAAGCAGCACACATGACAGAATATACACCAGGTCACCTGGTTTTAAGCCATTTAGGGCATTAGAGGTTAAAACCAACACTTTTAATGGGACACAGAAATAGACTGGGAGCACTGGTGTGATGTAATCATATTTATCAGTTCCCAATAATAATCTAGCTGCTCTGTTTTGGACCAGGTGAAGTTTCCAGATCATTTTCAAAGACAACCTCATGTATAATGCATTGCAATAATGAGTAACCCAACTAGGATATTACTAGAGCGTGGATAATTGTTACAAGTTTAACTCTGTTCCTGTATGGTCATAGTTGGTAGATCAGCCAAACCTGATAAAAGGCCCCCTGAGCTACTACAGCCAACTGAGCCTCAGGTGATGCTGCTGGATCTGCAAACACCCCCAGATTATAAACATATTTGTTTAGGGGATTACAACCTCATCCAAAGTAGATTAATCACCACCTAAATGGGCAGATGAACCACCAACAATCCTCTCCCAGTGGCTGTAGAAGTTAAATAGCATGGACAACAAAATACAGACATGAGGCAGCCCACAGCATAAGTGCCAAAGGGCAAGGCAAGTGTCTTCCTGCACCCAGCCAGGAAGGGAAAATGGTATTCACCTAATGCTGAAAAGACAAAAGTGTATGGGCCAGGTATGCCTTACTTGAGAAGAATTTCACAGGTGGAGCACTACAACCAAGAAAGCCCTTTCCCCAGTTGCTGTCAGACACCTTGAGAAGAGCTTCCAAAGATGCACAGAGGCACAGGTGGAAGTGGGTTCAGGTGTTTTTTTTTTATTTCAGCAAGCATTTTAAGTAAATTTTCCAGTTTTATGGTTAGTTTTAACTGATTTTATCTTTATTGTATCCCTTCAACCTTACTGTACACCACTTATAGAGACAATGGTGTTAAGCAGTATATATACAGTTGAAGTAAATAATAAAGGAAGCACTGGCACTTTGACCTGTGCCCCAAACCAGCCCAGGAGCCAATGAAGCTCTTGAAACACTGCTGTAACAACTTCTCAGAGACCAGTCCCAGTTAGTAATCAAGCTAATCAAAGGCACCATGTAAAACATATTATAGCATACAGGTAACTGTGGTCAAACTATCTCTATCCAGAAGAAGACACAGGTGGCGCCCCAACTTATGGAATACCTTCTGTGCCACTGACGCCACTTGAGCTTTTAATGACAGAGCTAGATCTAGGAGCTTCCCAAGTCACAAGTTACATCTTTCAGGGGTGCAAACCCATCCAGAACAAATTAAGCTCCATTTTATTTAACAGATGAACCACCTACTCACAAACCTTAATCTTGTTCCAGAAAATGGGAACATAATTGTTATGACAAACAGAAAGTAAATGAATCAAATGTAATATACATTTCTTCTTCGTGATGTAAATGTAGTGTGGGTGACTTCTCCCCGCTTGTAATGCCACTCAGACATAGGTTCCTGTGCTGTTTCTGGGCACTACAGTGCTCAGCCAGAAACACAAAACACACATCAGGGAAAGGAAGGTGAATGTTCCACTGGAACACATTTGTTTTTGCTGAAAAAAGTCAGCTATGCATGTGGCAGACCCACACTGGTCCACACCAATCCCCATCAGCTGCAAGGACTAGTACACAGTAAAGTATCACAGTCGGCTTGTGGATATCTGATGCAATGAAACGGTGCACGCCTAAGCCCTGAAATCAGAGCCATCTGGATATATACCCTTGGTATTCGATTTCTTGAGTTGGGAATTCTTCCACAGCTTTTGTTCTCATCACATTAATAATACAACACCCTCATAGTTTGCAAGGAAGAGCAGCCAACATGTCTTCAGCCCAAATTTTACTACTGATTCTTGTAAGCTGTTCCAGGAGCCTTTTCAGCTAGCATATGTGTGGGTAAAAATGCTTTAGACAGATAGGCAGATCCTGGCTAAGCAATTGATCCCCTTTGTGCTGCCCTTGCCTGTGCCAGCACTAGACCTTTGCTGAAAAGGACTTTGCAGGAATCTAGAAACTTGTTAAACCTCTTGCCACCTGTCTTTAAACCTCACACTCACTCTCCCCAGGACTCTTCTGTGAAAGGTTTGTTTGTCTCCAAAGCAGCTTTTCTAGGTTTTGTAAAATGTATTTCTTTCTGGTGACTGAATGAAACGAAGACACCATATAAAGGGCTCAATGGAACTGCAGCCCCTGCTGCTCCATGCAATTCACAGTTAAGCTTTTCAATGCACCCTCCTGCACTGAAAGTCAAACGTCAACCCGCAGACAAAGCAAGCCTGAAAAGGCATCATGCCTGAGTGATCAGAGGTGGGTGAACACACCCACCCAGTTAACGAGTCCACAAAGTTTAGGGGGTGGGGGGGAGAGACATAGCCTGGTAAATTCTGATAGACAGTTGTCACTCCCCCAGATTGCATGCCTAATTCACAGTGACAGCCACGGGATTGCTAATCGGACTTTTGAAAAGGTGATGGACAGGCAGCTGAGTCTACACAATGACCTCTAACCCCGCCTCCCAAGCCTAAATTCCCAGAAAATGCTGACATCAGTGAGTAACACAGGAGGAGCAGTCACTGCCTAATCCATGCCTTTCAGTCAAATTGGAGGCAAGGGAAAGGAGGAGGAGCATGTGAGGATCTCACTATGGCCAAGAGAACCCACAACAGATACCTTGCATTCTTGCTGTTTTAAAAGGCCCTCTCAGGCTAGGTGGTGCGGGTTGGAAGGATATCTAAGCATGGGGCAATTTTCTGGCAACTTGCTAGGCTGACAAACTATATGGTAAAACTCTGGAGGCTGTGCAACAAAATGTTACAGTGTGGTCCTCTTCAGGGTTTCACAAGTTAATCACACACTCTTCTGTAATACTCCGTTCTATTTTCCCTTTCCTGATTTTCCATTCCCCTGCCTCCGATCACCACCAACAGTCAGTCAATATTCCATTATTGTTTGCCATGCTTAGCCCACAAAGAACTGTTCTGGGATTCTTCCCCATTAGAGTTTCCTCCTTGCAGTTCCCCCAGGCCTCCCTCTTGTGTGTATATAGTGCTATTTTGGATACACAAGAATAGGAAATCGGAGAATTAAATTCACTTTAAGTATATGTGATACTTGTAAAGTTAATAAGAGAACAGAACACACCAAGAGGCTAGGCTACGGCACATACTCCCATCTAGAAAACCTGTCACTTCTTCTAAAACTCCACTTGTTTCCCCTCTTCATCTTTTTCTCATGTTAATAGTCCACCTTTGCCTCATCCCCTTTCCCATAAACAGTAACAAATGTGGAGTCTATTTGATATCACAACTGTCCTTGGAGGATGTTGGAAATGTAGACTGAAAGCAGAAATCTAAAATCAAAATGCCAGAAGGACATTCTCTTAACTTGCGCTCGGGGCACCAGTCATAGGGGGCAGAAGGGGCTTCAGCGCCCTCAATATTTTGAGGCAGGGGCCTGAGCCCCCCCCCCATTGAGGGCCCACCATCATTCCCCCCCTCCCCGGCTTCTGCCGGCCCACCGGGTGGAGGCAGGAGACTTGGAGGAAAATTTTCACTCTCTGCGCCCACACCATAACCAAGAGGCTTGGAGTGTCCTGGAAAGTGAGCATGAAACCTGGCAGGCATGGGGTGGGGCGTTGTGCGTGTGACATCATGCACACATGACGGCCCCCCCCCCAATGTTGGGCCCAACTAGGCACACCTGCTTGTCACTGTTCTTTGCAGAGGCAGCCCATCCATAAGGTGACATAAAGCCATTTGCCTCGGGCAGCAGATCCACCCCTATGCCTGGTGCTAGCCTGCTCGGCTTCACCTGGGCCCTTGCACCACTGCGCTGTTAATAATAATAATAATAATAATAATAATTTTTATTTATATCCCGCCCTCGCCAGCCGAAGCTGGGCTCAGGGCGGCTAACAACAATCAAATAGTCCAACATTTTAAAAACATTTCATTATACAAATTAATTAAAATCAAATTGATGGCAACCATTAAGCAAAAATTCTGTGCAGATTGCCAGAGGAGGGAGTCAGGCTGCGCCCTGACCAAAGGCCTGGTGGAACAGCTCTGTCTTGCAGGCCCTGCGGAAAGATGTCAGGTCCCGCAGGGCCCTAGTCTCTTGTGACAGAACGTTCCACCAGATTGGAGCCGCAGCCGAGAAAGCCCCGGCTCTAGTTGTTGCAATGTTGGGGTCAGCAGCAGCGCAGGCACAACAGTGGGGGCAGGGAGGGCCCCTGGATCTGGGGGGGGGGGGGAGGCATTGTCACAGGCCAAAAGTCCTGGGCTGGCCCTGGTTCTCTGCATCATCATCTTGCTATTTTGCATCAGCTTCTGTTTTCTTCCATTCTGTGATGAAGACTCTTCCCCAAGACTAAAAATCACCTCATTTGTGCAATGAACAAGCAATGAATTTGGGTGATGAATGTTTCACCAGAATTCCATATCTGTTTGGTATTCTGTGGTACTCTTTGGTACTCACTTCTATTCCCTCTCACTTTCATCACTGCCAGAGACACTAATGCCAAAATACAGTGGTACCTCAGGTTAAGTACTTAATTCGTTCCAGAGGTCTGTTCTTAACCTGAAACTGTTCTTAACCTGAAGCACCACTTTAGCTAATGAGGCCTCTCGCTGCGCCGCCGGAGCATGATTTCTGTTCTCGTCCTGAAGCAAAGTTTTTAACCCGAGGGTTAGCGGAGTCTGTAACTTGAAACGTATGTAACCCGAAGTACCACTGTACTGTAATCCATCAGCTTCAGTTGTGTGTTTGTCTTCAGATATATTTGAATACAGTCAGTCTGCTGAATGGGTATTCCACATATGCACAAAGCAACTCCATAGCATGCTGGCAGCTCTGGAGAGATAATGTTTTTCCTTCCTGAGAAAGTCAGAATTGACTTGGTCTCAATTCCGCTCCCAGGGTTTAAGAAATGCCTCTGTGCTCTCCCTGGAATCCTCGCTTTGAGAGAGATCCAGAGACTTGGTATCTCCACAGCACCCATGTTTCCAAATGAAACAAATTATTCAGCAGATAACAACTAATTAGAGAGACTGGTTTCCTAACAAAGTATCTTATCTTGCAATAGAGCAAGCAGCCTTTCACCAAAGCAGACCAACAAAACCACATTGCCATGGCTGGCTGACAGCCTAATCCTCTTTTAATTGGCTGTGGCTAGAAAATAATTCTGGAACTCCCAAACACTCTTGGCCAATCCATGAACACCCAGAACAGAGTTCTGGGCTAGAGAAAAAGATGGGGACTTCTCGCCGATAACAAAAATGCTTTTTTCCCCAAAGAAAAAGGAATAGGTTTTTCAATTCACAAACCTTTTAAACACTGCCTTGCCTTTACCAAAGTGTAATGGAATGAGATAAACACTGAAGTAACTGGTTAAAGATAAGAGATAAAGACAGGGACACCTACACAAAAGCATCTATAGTTACCACTTCCCAGAGACCCTGGTAGCTGCAACACCAGAAAACAAGAAGAGCCTTGCTGGATCATTTCCCAGGTCCACCAGTCCAGCACTCTGTTCTCACAGTGGTCAACCAGATGCCCTTGGGAAGACCACAAGTGGAACCTGGATGCAATAGTGCTCTCTCCACCTGTGATCACCTGCAACTAGTACTCAAAGGCAGACTGCTTCCAACAGTGGAGATAGTAAAATATGCCTATGGTCGGTCTTTAACTTGATGAAGCTTAAAACAAAAAAGAGTCTATGGAAGAAGTAGACTAGTTCTTAGGAAAGTTGACTGACTGCTGAAACGTAGATCTCCAAAACCAAGAGCAACTTTTGAAAGCTGTGTAGGGAAATTGCTAAGTAAAATCTACCTTCCAGCAATACAACATGGAAGTCTTTAGCCTTTACACAATGCTTCCACTTCCTCCCTACAGAAAATTCACCTTACTGAATCAAACATATCAGCCCAACCCAATCTACTCATCTCACCTGGAAACCTATTTTAGGATTAGCCCAAGTCTTCAATCTAAAACCCACTAACTCCAAAATAGACCAGTTGAATTTATTAAGCTTTACAAAATATACACGGTGGGTTAAGCCAAAATGTCAATTAAATCTCTGCATTCAAAGCCCTGCCCTCCTGGCTCATTCTTCTCTTAAATTCTCTATTTTTACCTCCAAGGAAAGGCAGCTTCTACTCTCCTCCCACCCAACTCATAGCCAGTCCACACCTGCCCATATGTGCACAGCATACAGATAACTCTGTGCTGCTCACACACAGCCAGGTGTGGACTTTCCAGTCTGAACTTCTGGAGCAGATCATGTTTCACCCCACAGCACAAAATTAAATTACCTTTCTTATCTTTTCTCCACCAGCTATAAAAGACGCCAGTGATCATGAAAATATCCAGTCCTTTATCCATGTTCCCCACAGTGTTTGGGCTCAGTACTCGGTGCTGGCATGACATTCCACAGGCTGATTATAGGCTTCATAAAGCAGATCCTCCTATATCAATCCTAAAAATTTACAGCCTTTTAATTGCTTTTGGTGACTCTCTGTTATCGGGTTATGGGGAGAAATAACAGCTGGTTCACTTCCAGTGTTGTTTTTAGTTCAGAACAGCTGAGCCCAGCCTTGCTTTTCTATGGCCATTTTAACACAACAATACTAAAACTGGCTTTTGCATTTCCCACATGCAAAGTCTATAATGATTAGAATGTACTGTCAAAATAAACCAGTTTCTACTGGACATTGAAAACATTCATATTCCAGTTGTTCTGAACATCACTTGAGCATAGTCTACAAAGCAGCACTAACACATTCAGCATTGAAGTCAATTCACCCGCTACTTGGGCTGGTTCTCAAAAATCAAAAGCATCCATCCTGATGGAAATTCTGCTACTTGAATAGGCACCTTAAGCATAGTCTGGCCATCCCCTCACCTCCTTCATTTGTTTTCATCATCTATTGATATCATTCCCTGCTTGTGGGCTTCTGTCCACTGTGGGAACCAAATGCTGAACTAGTTGGACTTTAGGTCTGATGCAGCAGGGTCCTTTGTATGCATTTTCTGACTTATTTGTCATTTGTCTCATTCCCCCCACTTCCTTCTCTCAGACTGCTTCCAGTGCTTGGAACAGACTTCCCTGCTCCATGAGCTTTATTCAGTCATATCCCCCTTACAGCATTGTTTCCTGAAGCAATCCTATAAGCTGCTGCATGTGGAAGTACTGTAAAGCAATAGTAACATTCCCCAAATGACTCTGTGGACATGAGCCTGGGTTCCTCCTAATGGATTCAGTTATCTGGGCAACCAGATCCTGTGAAATACAGGTACAGGTTCATATAATCTCCTTAAAGAAGCCAATCTGAAAGTGCAAAACAACTATCAAGCTGTTCCCCTTTCCTATAAATCCCTCTTCAAAAGTTATTTTGCTAGCAAAGCTTTTAGTTTCATATTGCCTGCAGCCTTATGGCCACATGTATGTCATTAGAGCTGGTCTGACTACAGGAACAACCCTAAGCAGTGACAATATTTTGTCAATATGGATGACAGTATTTTTAAGAGTGTCAGTGCCTCTGTATATAATTCAAGAAGCACAACTCAGTACAGAAGAAAGTTTGGAGGAGATCTTCATGGATCTTGTGGTGCTAAGGCTTGGAGTGACTAAATGTTCTCTGCTGGTCCAAAGTATCTTCAGTACCAGCCTTCATCAATGTAGTGTCCTCCAAATGGTTTGGACTACAGTGGTACCTCGCAAGTCGAATGCCTCGCAAGACGAAAGAGTTTTTTGTTTTTTGAGTTGCTTCGCAAGACGAATTTCCCTATGGGCTTGCTTCGCAAGACGAAAACATCTTGCGCCTTTTTCTTAAAACCGTCAATGCATTCCTATGGGAAACCGTCAATGCATTTCCTATGGGAAACCGTGCTTCGCAAGACGGAAAAATTCACAAGACAAAAAAACTCGCAGAACGAATTAATTTCGTCTTGCGAGGCACCACTGTACAATGCTCATTAAGGAGGTGTCCAACCAAGTAACCAGGTTGGCATAGTCTATTCTGTGCTACTTTGGCTTTCAATTTGTCAATCCCTCAGTTCCTGGGGTATTTACAAACTTTAATTAGATTGCAAATCTTTGGGAGGGGTTCATGCGCTTTCTCTGCCCTCCCGTACACCTCACATACTGATGGCATTAAATGAATGTAAACTTGTTCCTAGCGCTAAATGTATCTTTTAGCACAGCCTTGACACCGAGAAATGAAAAACTGCATATCTTTGAATACGTTCATATATGCAAATAAGTAGTAGGCATTTTTGAACAGCCGTGTTTTTTGTTTGTTTGTTTTGGTAAGGTTAAGAATCCAGTCATTATTTGAAATTCATGCTGTGAAACAGAAGTTCCCTGTCCCAGCATTATATGGACACGCAAATACTTTGGCTTGACTTTCAGCTAAAACAAATAACTGTTCTGGATTTAGATCACAGGTAAAATGGTTTAATTAATGGTTAAATTCCTGCCGCAAGACACATCTGGGAGACACTTTTGTCAATAATTCAGCCAGTTTGTATTGATAAACAAAGTATGTTGATTTTTTAAAAAACACACATGCAGACACACAGAGAGATAGAGAGACACTCACCCACAGAGAGACAGACAGGCTTATATAGGCAGTTCTGCTCTTTTGTTTTTAAAGGTATCTGCACACAGGAGACTGACACAGCAGACAACAGGAATTAATTCCCCCTTTGGACTATGAAGACTTCCCAGGTGCATCATGAGAATGTCCGCTATGCCAGCAAAACCAATTACATGTGCTCTCACCCAATTAGTTTCTAATTACGGCCTTGTAGCACATTCAACATAATTAACATGTAAATTACACAGTGTGTTTATATTCAATAACCACTTCCCAGTGTTCCTGTCAGCAGGAACTGTGCTGATTTGTGTGCGTGTGTGGGATGGGGTCGGCTTTCCTTTCCTTTCCTTGTCTTTTCTTTTCTTTTCTAACCTGGGTGACTGAATTTAATTGAAATGCCAACAGAGTAACCAGTGCCATACTTCACAACCTGGAAGGCACACGTCCTTAATGGCAGCTTTCTCCTGAGGATTGGTTCAGATTATTGTTCCTATTTGAGTATCTTGCAGGGAAGTAGGGGGAAGTGCCAGACAGAGGTGAATAACTAAAGAAGAGACAAAAGATAATCAGTTTCATTAGGAAAGGCAGAAGATGCCTGAGAATGAATGAGAGAAACCAGAGGAAGGAACTAAGGGTCAGGTAGAGTGAGGCTGATAGAAGTCAAGAAATAAAACACTGAGATTATAGCAATTCTATGAATCTGCCCCAGTATTTTATTTGCAATATGAAAGGTATCTCAAATTTGCCTGTAACACATTCCTCCTCCCGCCCCTCACCCCAAATCCCAGGTGTATGGGAACTGCCAGTCATTTAACAACGTGCTTAAGTTTCTAAGCCAGGAAAGTACCATGGTGATACTGGGCCTTCATATACTATGTTTCTCTCAGAGTTCTATGCTGAAGATCAGCAGATGTGGCATGTTTCCTGAAAAAGCTCCTCAGGGCAGCAGGTTTTTTGCAGGGCATAGCAAGTCCCTGTGTATTTCTTTGTTGGGAGGCTAGAGTGTACACATGGAAATGTTAATCACAGGGATTAACAGTCTATACTTTCTTGGGCTTTCAAGAAAGCAGTTTCTGTAATTGGAAAATATGAGTCTCTTTGTCCAGTGGAAACACCTGCTCTTAGTGAAAAACCATGCTACCTACCTACCTAATGTTATTTATCCCTCAACTTCAGTGTTAGAACAGCTTATCATTATGGGAGAGAGGAGAGAACACACACACACAGAGAGAGAGAGAGAGAGAGAGAGAGAGCGCACTCTGCCCCCCACAAGTGCAATTCTCATTGACTTTGCAAGATAAGCATTGCAAAGTAGAATAGGGCCACAGGATAGGAAACTGCATGCATTAAGCATCTCTAGTTTGAATGCTCTGTGTATTCAGTGTTGAGCCTTTTCATATAAAAACTGCAGCCACAGTAGCTGCATGCTGGGATCATGTGAGGGAGGCCAGACTGGGGGCTGCCAAGTTGTTGGGGGGGGTACAGCAGACAGGAAATGTGTCTCTTTCCTTTGAGATAACAAGTTTGCCACATAATGGGGATGAATGGACTGAAGCAGCTACTCTGTTATTGCAATCAAGAGTCCATCACCTCCCCCAGCTGAGGTTGATTAGGAGTCTCCTGAAGACAGGAAGACCTACAAGGGGGAAATACTAAGGAAAGTCTTACAGGGAGGGAAATATTAAGAAGAGCATGACAAATGAAGCCTGCCAAGACATGGACAGGAAGGAAAGCTGAAGATATGTCAACTGAAAGGAGAAGAGAAAGCAACTACTAAGCCACAGAATTATGGAATGGGCAAGGAATTATGACTTCCCTTAGGAAAGCTGCATAACTGAGAATATTTCATCACATTCTAAAGATGTAAGAATGACAAAGATCCCTGTGATACCTATAAGACTCTTTGTTGTGGGAAGCTCACTTGGATTCTTGAGAAGAATTTTTTCCCAATGCCTAGTAATATATGTTTAAAATTCTGCTTCATGCTTTCTAGATCTTTCACACCATGGCAGATGTGTAGAAGAGAAGAGTATAGTTAATGTTTCACATCTAAGTGGCTAACTGCACTTAAAAGCACAGAATTGTGGAATAGGAAGGGACCACAAGGATAGTCTTATCCATCCCATGCAACGCAGGAATCCTTCACCCAAAGTGAGGCTCAAACCCACGACCCTGAGATTAAGAGTCTCATGTTCTGTCAGCTGAGCATAAACTTCCAATTCCTTTAAAATAAAATAAAAAACTGCTTCAAGAGGAGGTCATTTAAAAAAAAAAACAAGCAAGAAAATGGTTAAGTGACATGCCCTTCCCTCAAGACCTTCACCCCAAATTTCCCTGAAGTGGTTTTTAAAAACCATGTGTTTGGGGCTCACTTACATGTGCCTTTGTGTCACGTCTGGTTAGACTCTGGCTACTACAGTGATTGAGAACCAGATTCTGCTGAGGACCACATTCCATTGGGGTAATCTGTCATGGGCCATGGCCACAACCCAAAGTGGATGGGACCACCATTTTCCTCTTTTTCCCATCCCCTTTTCTCTCTCCCTCTACTACCCAGAGGGCTGTCACTGGAGGAAAGATCTCTCTTGCAACCAAAGGAACCATGGCACTGACATAACAATAACCATCCCTGGTCACAGGCCAAAGTAACAGACACTAAAAACTGGGGCTTTATTTTACAATTGCATGCTATAATAGCTGCATCTATTACAGACTGAACAAAGGCCGCCATTTCAAAATTAATGGATAATGCTGAAGTGGTTTGCCTGGGCTACAGACAAATTGTTCAGACACTAAGGGAAGTCTATTAAAAATTCAGAAGCACACTAATAAAAGTAGATAATACTCAAACAGAACAAATATGATGCTTCCTCCATGTTCATCAATAGTGTAAGGCAGATGATTTTAACTCTTCTCTGGATACAGTGCACCTGATCTTTCTTGTTGTTTAGTTGTGTCCGACTCTTCGTGACCCCATGGACCAGAGTACGCCAGGCACTTCTGTCTTCCTCTGCCTCCCGCAGTTTGGTCAAACTCATGCTGGAAGTTTCAAGAACATTATCCAACCATCTCATCCTCTGTCGTCCCCTTCTCCTTGTGCCCTCCATCTTTCCCAACATCAGGGTCTTTTCCAGGGAGTCTTCTCTTCTCATGAGGTGGCAAAAGTATTGGAGCCTCAGCTTCACGATCTGTACTTCCAGTGAGCACTCAGGGCTGATTTCCTTAAGAATGGATTGGTTTGATCTTCTTGCAGTCCATGGGACTCTCAAGAGTCTCCTCCAGCACCATAATTCAAAAGCATCAATTATTTGGCTATCAGCCGAAGAGTTCATAATTCTATAATGATATTGGAGCTACTGCAAAGTGCTGTACTCAAGTGGCTTTACTCATGACACTGTTTCAATATGGGTATTTTTGGACACATGCATAGGTGACTCAGCTTGCAGAGCCATTACAAGTTCAACTTCAAGCCTGTAGGCTACCTAAAGGCTGGACTTTGCAGAGCTTTGCATATCCATGTAGCATAAAAATTTCTATGTCCAATACACTAGAATTAGCTCAGAAAATGGAGGGTCAGTCATATTTTGCCCTATTTCATTTAGGTTCTGGAAGATAGCATGACTCAGCCAAGGCTACACAAAATAATAATCAAACAAAAGAATCAGAGTCCAGAATCAGCACTGTGTGGGGTAGGATCTCCACTGCTACACTAGCCCACTTACTGCTTGTCTATAGTGCAAAATTAGTAGGCACTGCCAGGAACAGCCCCAACCAATGGACCAACACAATCCAAGTATGAAAAGTAATAATCTTGGATTGGGGGAGCAGTATCATTCAGTCTTGACCGATGTGCAGTCCAGTCTGCGTTTCCCAATGGCGACTGTTGTCATGGCAATGTAAAGGCAAGCAGTGCAATGCTCTTGTGGCATGATGGACTTGAGGGGAACCTCAGTGTGCACTTCCTTTCTCAGGAAAGAAAACTGCATGCAATGGTTTTTAGAGTGGCAAAAACGAATACAAAGGTTTCTATCAAGTCTCAGTCTAGCAGTACACAAGGATCTTCAATAGTCTGTTTTGGGGTAACTGAGTAGCACTGATACTCAGTTTGTCCCACAGAGACCTTGGCAACGATTCAGCAAGGCCAACCTCTGCCCTTTGGTTTTAAGGATGGTTTGGGATATGGCAGCTTTTCTGAGAATATGGTCAGGCCCCCATGGTTCAAAAACTCATTTGCTGTTTTAGTTGCTGACTCTTGGCTTTTAAACCTGGTATAAATTCACGGTTTGATGAGCAAAAGTGTACCAAGACTATAAAAACAAGAGGTCTATCAGCTGAAGAATGGTAGTTGTGTTGGTAATGCTGATGTGTGTGCGTTTTGCAAAGTATCTATAACAGCTTCTTAGTGTTACTTTTGCCTCTGCACTGGATTATATCTATTTGACCTTCTGATCGCAGATCAGTTTCTGTTTTTCCTAAAGAATCTAAGACTAGTCCTCGCAAAAGAGTAGATGAAGTGATAAATCCCGTGCCTGGACTGTATCACTTCAGATTGCATGTGAGGGCTCATACAATGGAATGCTCATAGAAAACTAGATGCCAGGCAGGAAGAAACTAACTTATTCTTCTCTTGACATGCTGTAGGTGAGGATATATTTATTGTATATGGAGGGACATTAAATGGTGCAGTCAGACAATATGCTGTCATGAGCCAGAGGATGAAAGATTGATGGGTGGTTGCTCCATCTCCTTTCAGGGCTGCCACTATAATAAGACAAGCTCAGATAACTGTCTTGGGCAGCAGTTGCCTAACTGCCTGCCTGCTTGCCAGCTACCAGCTGAACACCCAACCACTGATGTTATTTCCCCTCTCCCCTGCCTCTCTGAGCAAGGGGTTCCTTCCTCATAGCAAGGTGCGGTGTGATGTGTCCAGGAGAACACCTATTTAGCCACCATGATTAGACACCAAGGATAGAAGCCCATTAAAGGCATTAAAGGTAGTGCAAGCACTCTCCTGGCCACTCCATCCAAAACCTATTTATCATTTAAGCAGGATGTATACACTATTTAATCACAATTGAACCAACCTGCACCCCGGACCAATGAGGACAAGTGGCTAGCTTTCATAGTTCTTTATTGATGAAGGCACTTGGTTACATCAGCTCCTAACATGCAAGTGATATACAATAAAGCTCCTCACTAATTAGCTGTCTAAGCAAACCACAACTGGGGATCTGTGCCAGTCTCAGAAAGTTGGAGCAACAGAGTATTCATGCCCCCCATCTCTCCTTAAAACCCCTTGGCTGAAGGAGCTACAGCATGGGTAGGAACTAAGGCCCAGGGGCCGGATCCAGCCCAGTAGCCTTCTAAATCCAGCCCACAGACAGTCCAGGAATCTGTGTGTTTTTACATGAATAGAATGCGTGCTTTTATTTAAAATGCATCTCTTGGTTATTTGTGGGGCATAGGAATTCGTTCATGTTTTCCCCCTAAAATATAGTCCGGCCTCCCACAAGGTCTGAGGGACAGTGGACCAGCCCCCTGCTGAAAAAGTTTGCTGACCCCTGCTGTAGGTAAATCAAAATAAAGACCTAAGGCTCTCAGGTTTACAATCTAAAACAATGTATAAACAAGAGAAAGAGAGTGGAGGGAAAAGGCAAAGAAGGGAGAACAACTGGACCTACAGTATCTTGTAGATGCTCTAGAAAGGAAGCATAGATAGAAATTACAGTGGTACCTCGGGTTAAGTACTTAATTCGTTCCGGAGGTCCATTCTTAATCTGAAGCACTTTAGCTAATGGGGGCTGCCGCCGTGCCGCCGGAGCACGATTTCTGTTCTCATCCTGAAGCAAAGTTCTTAACCTGAGGTACTATTTCTGGGTTAGTGGAGTCTGTAACCTGAAGCGTATGTATCCCGAGGTACCACTGTATAGCTAACAATTCATACTTTATTGTTAAGATTATAAGAGGAAAAATGTCACTTGGCTTCAAAATGCATTCAAACTGTGCAGCTTCCCAAAATACTTTTGTGTGTGTGTGTATCCATAATTATGCAATTACATCATTCAGATTTTACATGGGCCACAATCCAGCATCACGATTGTGCTGGTCTTCCACAGTTCAGCACAGATTTCAAATTGCTGCTGTACTGTGAAATAAGTCAGTTTTCAAAATGACAAAAATGTTTAGGTATTTTACAGCCTTAGTGTTTTAGTAATTTTCTAAAAACAACCAACCTTCAATAATTTCAAGAGGGTTTGTATCATTATAAAGTGTTGAGATCCAATCTTGATCATTTGGGACTGATTTTTTTAAAATGTTAGAAATAAAGAGTCATGTGTGTGCTCCTGAACTTGGTGTTAACTGGGCATGCTTGTGGTAGCGGTGGCCAGGGATGCTTTTTGTAATTCTGGTGACCATGCAATCTCAATCTGTGAAACACATCTCTTTCAGTCATCTTCCAGGTATTTCAACAGTTACCAAACACCAAGCACACTTTTGGTATCAGTTTACGTAAGTAAGTACCATTATAGATATTTATTAAAAGCATATTTTCTTGAAACTTACAGAAGTGTCTTGCCAGACCTCCAGCCGCTAGGTTTATATTGAAATGCTCCATAAGCAACCAAAGATGACCTCAGCAAACACTTCGGCTTGTCAATCAGAATACACAGAAGAAGGCTGGGCTACTTTCTGGGCTGGGCTACAACTAATCAAGTACAAGGTAAATTCAGATATAAAATGTCTGTAGGGAGGGAAGAAAAACAAATCAAGGAGTGATCAAAAACCTAGTAATTTTGTTCTCTTTCAATCTGACACAAGGATGCCAATAACATTTTTGTAAAAATCAATAGACAAATAGTTTTAAATTTGTCACTCTCATAGAAGAGGCGTATTGTTACTGCTGTAAAAAGTGAAAAAAATTAAGTTTTTAAAGTTTACTTATAAACTTTAAACTTTACTCCGCCAAGGATTTTACCAGCAGATGTTAAACCTTCATCAATGACAATTAGCCATTCATACAACTTTACTTGATGCTCACCTACAGTTATTGCAGAGTGGCTGAGATGCAAAAAATGTTTCTTAATAAATTGTTCAAAAACAACAAACAAAATTGGTGCACAAAATTGCAGGTGGCCTCAATGATCTCAAAATTAGCAACAAAAGGCCCAGCTAGCATCTGCTTGGAAACCCACTTTGGTGAATGTGATTACAAACCTGGAAATGCAAGGAATCTTGATCAATCAGGGAAACCCTGCAGCATGTACCCATATCAAAATAGAAAACATGTTTAAATGATTTGTTTTTAGATCCTAAACATTATAGAATGTAAGGTATGCTAAAAATGTGATGTGTAAAGAAAGTGTTAGTGATCCACCATGTAGAAAACACACATAGACTGTGTGTGTGTGTTTAGCCCAATGAAAATATTGCTTGTGTTGAAATATGAATGCATGGAAGACTTCCTGCAATTCATGGTCACATATAGGTTTCCTATGCATGAGCCACAACGGGTGGCGCTGTGGGTAAAACCTCAGTGCCTAGGACTTGCCGATCGTATGGTCGGCGGTTTGAATCCCCACGGCGGGGTGAGCTCCCGTCTTTCGGTCCCAGCTCCTGCCCACCTAGCAGTTCAAAAGCACCCCTAAGTGCAAGTAGATAAATAGGTACCGCTTTATAGCGGGAAGGTAAACGGCGTTTCCGTGTGCTGCGCTGGTGCTGGCTCGCCAGAGCAGCTCCGTCACGCAGGCCACGTGACCCGGAAGTGTCTTCAGACAGCGCTGGCCCCCGGCCTCTTAAGTGAGATGGGCGCACAACCCTAGAGTCGGACACGACTGGCCCGTACGGGCAGGGGTACCTTTACCTTTATGCAAGAGCCATACACTTTTAAAAATAGAGTGTACAGATCATATGAAAAGTGTCTATGAAAGTTTGTGTGTGCATGCAGGCCCCTGTGTCAAGAGGAACTTGAATATGTGGAATTCAGAACCACTGGGCATGATGCCAATTCCAACTCTTCATGCATTATTTTTTACATGAAATTGAATGTCTTAATAAGGCTCATGTGTACTCTACATAGAGTATCTCTCTCACACAGAGAGAGATCTGATGTTATTATTGTTGTTTGCATTGTAGATCCCTTCCCGGAAGCTTTTAAACAGAAAGGCAGGATTTAAAATAAATATGCCTATTATACAGTTTGGTATATAGGTAACTGTTTATTTATAACCATGCACAGACAGATGCTGCAAGACCAAAATATAAATGAAAAAGGGTTTTGGAAAATGTTGAATTTTGTGAATGTTTTATATGTACTAGTCTATGATCTGGGGTCGGATATATCAGTGTTTCAAAGAGCATAGGACTTTGGAAAATAATTCAGGGGATTATGGATTAAAAAAATTAGGGGGGATGCCTTTTTAAATGAGTGTGATATGAAGGACAGGGAGATTAAACCTGCACAGGCTATAGTTGAATGAAGCATTTCAATAACTAAGGAAAGGAGGGAAATTGTGATGTTTACTCAAATCTTACAATTTCCACTCCTCATGCAACAAGATAAAAAGCGCCACCAACTGTTAGCATTGCTTGCATGTGCACATAATGCTGCAGCTAAACCACAGTTTATTGTTATGAGGACAAACCACAGTGAGCATTTGACTTACAATACTCCTCCTCCTCCAGCACAGCTTTGATGTGGCATTCAGAAGCTTTGCTTCCACTTCAGATTTTTTCACAGCTTGTCATGATGTCTGAACCCAGATAAACTGTGGTTAATCTTCATTATGGTTAGTGGAAACAAGCAAGCTTCAAACCATTTTTTATGAAGTTGGCTTGTTTTCACTGCCCATAGTTAAGATTAACCATAGTTTTGTATTGACACACAGCGTTAAATGGTGATAATCTAAAATGGAAGCAGAGGTTTTCTGTCTCCTCCTTGCGGTTTCTCCAAAGAAGGGAAGGGAGAGTGTGTGAGCCTGCGGTTTGCTGTGGTTATGTTTATGTATTTATATACTGCTTGATATTTCAAAAATCGCTAAGCAGTACAGTCTAAAAAAACCATATATTAAAACATAACAAAAACACAACCTAAAACCAGCAGAAAAGCAATATAAAACCAAATAAAACAGAAATTTAGACATATAAAACTGTCCAGTCTTATAGGTCAGAGAAAGCCTCATAACATTAAGCTATAGTTCTGCATTACAAACTAAGCCAATTATGGGTACATGAAGTCAGTAGCCAAGGTGAACATAGGCATTTATATACTTGTATATATTACGTCTTTCCTTCTCTTACCATCTCCTTTACAGTCCAATAAATGTTTATAAATCATCTTATGGTTATAACACTGTTAGATAGAGTATTCTGACTCGCAGAAATATTTACAGTAAACATGCACAGAGACGCAAGAGACAATTATTCATTTAAAGAAAGGGATTTTCTGAAGGATTCCATTGCTGACTAGAGCATTTATTTACTTGCTTGTTTCTTTAAAAATGTAGAGCTTCACAGATTTCCAGTTTTAGTATATGTACTGCAGAAAGGAGTACAGACTAGATTATTTACTGCCAAAAGGTCAGTCTATACTTCAGAGCCACAAACTCAAAAGAGTCTTTAAACCTGGAGGAAATGCATAAAGTGTGAAATACAAATGAGCCTGTGAAAACACTTGCAGGGGGACATGCTGAGGGGCCATAAAGGGATGTATCAACTTTGTGTTTGGAAATACGTGTACCCTATTTAAACTTTTATTGTTTCTCATAATGCAAATAGGTTCCTAAACATGGCAAGAATGAAGAAAATCCAATGTATAGCACAGAAAAGACCCGGTTACATCATACCAATGGTTCACCAATATAAGCATTCTCAGTCTCTATGGGAATAGCCACTACCAGGTAAGAGAAGAAAAGAAAAATTAATTCCCATTCAGCAAGTGATTTCTTGCTCCAATAATAAGGTATTTTTAAAAGGCTGGCAACAACTTCTGGAAATCTACACATAAATTAACTCCAGCACCTATGAATCAGGTGTTGTGTGAAGACACAATACTTTTAAAAATATTGTTTTCTTGGAATCACCTTACCTTTCACTCTGGAACAACAGATCCTCTCTAAAGCAAAAACCATCACTTCAAGAATGTACTGAAGCTAATGGAATACTTCCATCAGACTAAAGAGAGGCACCTCCAGCATGAAGCAAAGGTAGGGACTAGGAGACCCACGCTGTGACAGAGACAAAGGCCCATGCTGTGGGGTTGTCTCTTGCCCCATTTAGCTCATTTGTTGTTATTGGTTTGATCAAAGTGCCACGTGGGTTGCCTTATAAAAGCAGAATTGCTGATTTGTTTAAGCTTGGCTTCCTATCCCTTGATGGGCTATTTATGATGTAATTAAGCTAATTACAAGTAATGAGAGACCCACTGGCCCTGAGCCAAGCTCTTTTCCTATTTAACTAATTCACAGGTGGTAGGAAACCAAAGAACCTATTTGACTCTTTGCTCAAGTGTTTTCGAATGCAAACCACTTCTTATTCAAATAGAGGAACACTTTCTTCTGTGATCACCCAGCTCCCTCAAGGAAATTCAGAACAAATCAAGTCAGAGGTTGATTTTGAATCACAGTAGGAGCCAAAAAGCTTATAGTGCTTGAGGAAAACTGGAGGAAGCTCTTTGCAGTGTCCTCAGGCACATTTAGGGGTCTTTAAAACACACACATTCTAGATGTTTAGCTTGTTTAAGATAAAAACTCACCTTCATAAAACTCAAGTTCAATGAGAAATGCGAAGAAAACACATTATTTCCTGAAAAACTTCAGACTAAAGATGCAAAACCTATCTAGACTCATAATCATCTTCATCCATCATGGAACTCTGAACTCTCTAGGGCAAAGCACACTACCATGGCCCAAACACTTCAGTGGCTTCTTAACAAATGAATAATCTTTGTAAAGGAAACCTTCATAAACTAATAGAATACAATGCCACAAAAACAACTTTAACATTCTATCTAGCATGAGTGTAATTAGACTGCTGGAGCAGGAAAATCAAATATGAAAGAGGACTAGTTTCTAATGCTAGGTTTCTGAAGAGATATTAGGTTAACAATGAAATCATATGCATTTTACTCAGGAGTAAGTTACACTGTTTCAACGGAGCTTACTCCCAGTAAGTGTGTACAGGACTGCAGAAGTGATATTGCACTGGCAAGCCAATGGAATTCATTGCTGGGAAATCCAGTTGTTTGGGCCTAAGTTGTTTTGATTTTTGTTTCAGTGGGGTTGCCAAAAACAAATAAAGCAAGGGTTTGCACCTTATGAGGATGAACAAAGCAGAAAAATGCTTACAATATTAGCCTACAGAAAAAGATACCCTAGAAGCTCCGCGTATATATACCAGTGAATAATTTTTACACAATTTACACGACATACCACACTCCACATTTTTTTGTCCAGCCTGCCTTGATTACTGTGCTTTTCAGTTTCTTCATGTGAAGGTTTGTACCTCATTAATCAGGCACTAATCTTTCCAGAGTGTTCCTTCACTATTGTTTGAATAAATGTCTGTTGTGTTGGCCACTGTCTCACCCCTCCTCCTTCATTATCAGAGCCTTTTTCCTTTTAAAAATATGGGCTGATTATGCGCATATTTACCCACTCACCACGGACACCTTGCTAATTTCTTCTGCTGATTTCTTTTGGGTTGGGGGAGAGTGGAAGGGGTTGCTTTTATTTTTGCAAAATCCTTGCCATTTCAAAATCTCAGACTTATCATGAGTTCCCAATCACTTTTCAATCACACACTGAATGACAGTTTCTTCAGGGATGCACAGCTGCCAGCCTTCTTAACATAAAAGAAACAGTCCTGATCCCAGGATGTCTGTATGTACTGAAAATAAGCACTCAGCAGCATGGGAACATATCCAAACCCAACCCTGCAGGACCAAAACAAAGTTACTGTGGTCAGGTTATGCTCTTGATCCCGTAAGCACAAAGCACATTTTGATGACCGGTAGATGTGTGAAAATGCACAAAAGGCTTTCTCTGCCTTCTCTGTTCTAAGCGGTCTCAATGGCAGAGCCCTATGCAATCATTGCACCTAAGCTAAACAACCTGGGTACTTCAGACCAGTGCCTTTTTCAGCCTGAGTGCACCAAACCCAGTTCCAGCATATCTCAGGTGGGTGCCATTGTGGGCCGGCACTCCCCCCACTTTTTAAAAACTGCCTTTAATTACTTCTGAGAAGCCCCAAACGACCATTTCAAGTCAAAATGGAAGCTGGCCAGGTTGTGCAAGTCTACACTTTCTTTAGATCTATGACTCCACGTAGCTCCTAGCCACTCCTAGCCATGATTGGTCAAGCAATGGGATGGGGCCTTTTCTTCAGTTTGTCTCCTATGTAATAGTGGCAGGCTTTAAGCTTTCCAGACAGGCCTCTACCATTGCGTGCACACACACACGTTTGTGCAAGGGCCTTCCAACCTGCCCTAGCCATCTTTCTGAATCTAAGAAAATAAGGGAGGTGGGTCACATTAATTTGACTTGCACCAGAACCAGGGGTAACCTCCAAACCAGCTAGGCCATGTTTTTTAGCACCTCCATGAACAATGAACGCAGCTGTTGTCAAATGGGCACCTGTTCAGGGCTGCCACAAGTCGCCTGGCAACTTACTGTAACAACTTCATGGTGAGTTCTGGCACCTTTTTTATTTTTATTTTTAAGCACTGCTCCAGACTGTTTAAGACCAGCTTTCCAGACATCTCTCTCCACAACACCCAATACATATTAAAGCACATTTGGATGCTTAAACCTTAGTGCTACAAACCTAGTAGGGGTGTTGCTGGGTAATTAAAATACTTGGGGCACTGATCTATGGCCAAAATTTGCCTCTGGGCACATTAAGATGATGGATGGATAGAGTCTTACTGACATGGCCCTTTGAGAACACCTAGCCAAACTAAGAAAAAAATGTTGAAAAATGAAGGGACAGAAGAACCAGGTCCCAGTGCAAAAGACCAGGGCTCAAACCCCCTGAGTCATGTGTATGTCAAGTGGCACAGGGCTGGTGTTCAGCAGCTATTTATTTTGAATCACTATAACATTGTAGTAAATCAGATAAAGGAATGAATGAATGTGTGTTTTCTTTTGCTTTTTATTTATATAAAGTTTTTCATATTTTAGTGTAAATTTTCAATGCTACGGTGATTATTGTGAGCCTCTTTGAGCTCAACATTTGTTGCTGGAAAAGCAAAAAACAAATATTAAATTAAATCAAATAAAAATACCAGAGTTCAAGGACACATTCCCGCCAGGAAAAAACACTCAAGGTTGATATGGAAATACTCAAGGAAGGTATGGTTGGGAAGAGTTCCAAGAGCCACACACACAGCCAATTTTTGTGAGCCCTTTCCAAGTAACCTGCTTTTGGGGGGGGGGTAATATTGTATGATACATAGTGAGTCAAAGGGATGGCACTCTTGAAAGGATCTTGGGCTGCAAATCCTAATCTATATACAGTCGTACCTCTTGTTATGTCAGTCTCCGGTTGTGTTTTTTCAGCATACGAACATGGAACATGAACACTTCCGGATTTCACCACACGCGCACACATGCGCAGAAGCGGTGCTCTAGTTGTGGACTTTTTAGAGTGCGAACGGCACCCCGGAACGGATCGAGTCCGTAATTAGAGGCACCACTGTATTGAGGCCTTCCTCTTTTCATACGTTGTCCATTGGCCCCTTCAGGAAGGAACTCCTCACTGGGTATACACTATTATTTTGCCTAGAGAAAACAAATTCTCTATGCTTAATTGCCTTCAATAAATCACTCAGACATTTCCAGTATTTTCCACCAGTTTCTTCCCCTCCCAAATTTCCTTTCAACCCTTGAAAGCAAAAAAGAAACTGGCTTCCAGATAAACATGTCGTCCACTTCAGTCCCATGAGGAATTCAGATCCTGCAGAGTTTTTTGTTTGTTTTCTTGCTTGTTCCTAGCTTTAAGGCATATCCTTACAGATTTGACAAAAGTCAGGCTGGGAGGAAACACTCTTTCCCTAATATGGCACTTGAAAGACCATGAGAGAAGTAGGGCTTAAACTTCGGATTTTAAATTCCCTCCACTACAAATTGTTCTCATTGTTGTGGCTTATTACACTTGTACCCCACTGGTCCTCCAAAGATCCCAAAATAAAATATTTGGGGTTCTTACTTCTTCATCACAGCAACCAGGTCAAGGAGGTAAGATTCAGTGGTTTCTCAAATAGGCTACACAATGAGCTTCATGGATAACTAGGGATTTTAACGTATGTTTCCCTAATACAAATCCAACACTAGCTGTCTTCCCCCATGCATTCAGTTAAGAGTAGGATCACATTTTCTGTGCCTTTAGGCAGAATGTGAGAACAGGTTTTACGCCCACACAGTTGAACAAGTGGAGAGCCCATTCTCATGTTCTGCCCAATGCACAGAGGTCAGGGTGGAGCCAATGGGCGCAGCCCCATTCCTTCTGTGCAGCACATGATCCAAAAGCACAAGAAGAGGGCTTCTATACATTTACACTACATTGGTTCCTTAGGTGCAGTATTTAAAAGGTAAAGGTAAAGGACAAGTTAAGTCCAGTTGCAGACGACTCTGGGGTTGTGGCGCACATCTCGCTTTACAGGCCGAGGGAGCCAGCGTTTGTCCACAGACAGTTTTTCCAGGTCATGTGGCCAGCATAACTAAGCTGCTTCTGGCGCAATGGAACACTGACACCGGAGCAGTGCACAGAAATGCCATTTACCTTCCTGCTGGAGCGGTACCTATTTATCTACTTGCACTTTTTGGGGTGCTTTCAAACTGGCTATAATCTCTGCAGGCGAACTGTGCCTCTGGGAGGCACCTCTCTTTGGGGCGTGGGGTGGCGCAGCTCAGAAACTAGGGATGCCAGCAGCAGCTGCCTGGAGGACTCCCAAGGAGAGGGGAGAGGAGACTGAGGGAACACTCCACAAGGGAGGGTGTTCGAAAAAGGGTGAGAGGCTGCAACTCTGCAGACAAGGGGTGACATAACTGGGCTCCTGAGCCCCACAGGGGTGCCACAGAAAGCATGTAGTTGGTTAAGAGAGCCGTGGACTCAAAAAGGTTGAAAACCTCTGACATAGAGGACGATATGATGACTACTTCTACAGTGGTGCCCCGCAAGACGAATGCCTCGCAAGACGGAAAACCCTCTAGATGAAAGGGTTTTCCGTTTTTCAATGCGCTTCGCAGGACGAATTTCTCTATGGGCCTGCTTCGCAAGATGAAAATGTCTTGCGATTTTTTTTCGCTCCCCACCCCCTTTTTCTAAAGCACTAAGCTGCTAATAGCCTTTTAGCAGCTAATCCCCTAATCCCTTAAGCCTTTAATAGCCGCTAATAGCCGCTAAACCACTAATAGCGCTAATCCGCTAATAGGGTTGCTTCGCAAGACGAAAAAACCGCTAGACGAAGAGACTCGCAGAACGGATTCTTTTCGTCTTGCGAGGCACCACTGTATTTCTACATTTCCAGGTTTCAGTGCTAAAGAAAAGTTGCTGTAGTGTTGTTGTGATGGTGCAATGTTGTAAACCACATCACACACCTCTTTGCATGGTGGGAGTCATGCAGAAAATGTGAATGTGCAAAAGACACAGTCAGATTGCCAGGGAGATAACAAGAGGACAATCTGACCTCTAGTTCTATATTGTGCAGATCTGTCTGGAGCCTGCCTCTTTCTGGCATTGCAAAATGTGCATTTGTGGCCTTTGGCTCTTAAGTTTAAGCAAAGAAAGTATCTTCAAACAAACAAACATTTTCCAAAATACTTAGCTGTCAATATTTGAAAAATGCCTTTTAAGGCTGCAAGAATCAGTGCAATATAAACTCCAGCTGTTCCCAATGAATAGATACTAATTCAAAAGGGCAGGGCAGGCATTTCTGCATTCAATCTCTAGAAGAGTAGGGATGGACAGATAGCACAAAACTGGTTTGTTAACACTTCTGTGCATGAAGTTACCAGGATCAGCAGTTTAGCATTCACCACAACATGGGGGATTAAGACTATTGTTGGTGAATACTGGGCAGTGCTACAGAATATAGTGCATATGTTATGCAAAGAAAAACACTATCCTACTTGCTACTCCGTTTTCACACCTAGCCTACCGCACGGGGTTGTTGTGAATACTAAAAGCGAGAGAGGGAGGGGAAGACAATGTATGCTGCCTTGAGCTCCTGAGAAGAAAAGCAAGATACAAATATTTTTACAACTCATGTAAAGAAAAATAAATATGTACCCCACTCCACCCTGCTTTAGCTACAACACTGCACAATCTTGATATTTTACAAGAAAATACCAAATCAAAATGAAGCAAGAAGCTTGCCAACACTGGAGTTATAATATACATATATATCACATAAAATATTTTATTGTCAAAACTAGTTGGTCATTGCAAAATAATGTTTTACAAATCAATATTAGTTTCCTGCCAAATAACAACGGTGATACCCAAGTAAGCCCTTCCTAATTGCTTTAAAAAATAGGGGCTGTTTGGAGGGGTAGATTAACAACATAATCCTGTATCTACTCAAAATTAAGTACCACTGATTTACAGCTCAAGTTTAACAATGTCTACTCAAAAGGAAATCCTATTGGATTCAATGGGGTTCACTCCCAGGTAAATAGGATTAGCACTGCAACCTTATTGTAAAGGATGTGAGCACAGGAGGGTGGGAAGGACTAGATTCATAACAGGCTATGAATTACAGAAATAAATTGCCCTATTCAGAGGCCCAGGAAAAATGAAACTTGCACAGCTCTTTATATTTTGAAAATAAGCATCAGCACATTTTAATGGCATCCTAAGCGCCATGTACACTTTTATATTTCTATTCAAAAATTATTTGATAGATAAAATGTATAATATGCTCTTCTTTGCTAATAAAAATTACTATTTTTTAATGCTGCATGTACACTTTTATTATCAACATAATTGTGTGTATGCCAACCAAGATCCTGATACAACTATGCTGCCTGTCCGTGCTTTGATTTTCTGGACTGTGTGCTACATGTGCACAGAGAAAGAACAGTAGGCAGACAGGCAACTATATGAGCTGCTGTTGAAAACCATAGATTCACTCAATTCACGTGACGTGAAACACACACACACCTTTATATGCAATGCTTGGGGCAGTGATAAGGTAGAAGTAGAAAGAAGCAACTCTAAAAATTCCTAGCTCTACCTGGTGATGTGCAAAAAGATTACTTGCCAATCACGGCTATGATTTCATTCAATGGCTAAAAATTTATAAGGTGCCGACTACCAAACAGGCTAGTTCGTTTTACAGAAATTCTGGGGTGGAAGGAGCTTACATTTCTCCTTATAGCTTTTGATCCAGAGCGGCCTTCCCAAACATTGTGCTCTTCGCCTGTTTTAGACTACAACCACTGCAACAACCAACAGCCAATGACGAGGAATAATCAGGGATTATGGGAACTGCAGTCCAAAACATTTGGACAGCACCAGGTTGGAGAAGGCTGATGTAGAAACCTGATGCAGAAACCTGTGTTTGAATGGAAGCTAAGAGTTCTGGGCCTAGCTGGCCTTGGGGGCTCCCAAACTCAAACTCTTTCTACACTTCTAAAGAAACATGCTCAGAATAATGCCCTACTTGTGAGCTTCCCCTATGCATCTGACTGGCCCCTTTGAGAGCAGGATGCTGGACGAGATGGACCTTCAGTCTGATCCAGAAGGGCTCACCGTACGCTCTTAATGTTATCAAGAAAGCAACCCATCAAACAATTATTCGGATTTAAAATACAGTAGACACAATCCTACATTTATTATTTACTGAAATATTTTCTTTTTTCCCTCTTCTAAGCTACTGGATCATTTAAAAAAGACAACTGGTCACAACTTTCAGACTATTACATGGAAGAAATGGGAAAAGCGATGAGTAGGGAGAAGGAAAAAAGGAAACTCAAATATCAGTTCTTAAACTTCTACTGGGATTAGAAACAGTTCAAGTAGCCTGACAGAATGGCTGCAAGCTAGGTGACAACACGCATATATGCATAATCAGTCTTATTGTGAAGCATCATGCCACAGTCATTTCAGGCAGCAGATTCCAGGGGAGGTAACATTTTTCTGGGCTCAACCTCCATCCTGTGGGACATTTTTTTAAAAAAAGAACATGGAAAGTATACTGTAAGTTTTTGCTTCTAGTGCTAAAGAGGAATGCCAAGTCTAGTACTGAAGCCCAGTGATTTAAATGAAGGTAAGAATGCCCAACTCTGTGAGGGATTGTGGCCAGTTTTCCTACATTGAAAATCACTTATTTGCTTTACTATAGCAGCATGCTGTATCAAAAAATGTCAAAATTCATTGTTTTGAGACAGAAATCTCTGCATCATGTTTTTATTTCAAATGAACTGCATTTGTCAAAGAGCCAAGGCACCAACAAGAGATAATCAAGATATTTTCACATACATAGCTGTCTCCATCCAGCCATGGGAGAGATTCCACAGTTTTTAAAAGGCTTCTTTAAAAAAGCCACACTGTTTAAGAATGTCTTTATCAAAAGAAGGCATGCCAGAAAGCACTTTGTAGGATTCCTAAACCTATTCCACAAATGCAGTGTGTTGCTTTACTAAATTTGCATGCTGTAATGCAGAGTGACATATTACTTTTAACAAAAAGTAAACAACTTGTACAAAAGTTGTACGCCCTGGCTTTTTAAAGCTAAGATTCTGATTTTTCCCATGTCTTCCAGTGAGCTATTTCCCAAGAATAACAAATACATATATAGAAAATCTGGCTGGCGTTATGAAGTATATCCACAGGACTATGATATTAAGGGCACATAACTAACAACAACAGAAGGAGAAACTCTAGCTCAGCCTTTACCAACCTGGTGCCCATCAGAAATTTTGGACTGTAACTCTGGTAAGCCTCTGCCAGCACATTATAGTCCAAAACATCTGGAGGTTGGTGCTGGGTTGGCAAAAACAGCTATACCAAAGTCATGATACAATGGGGTATGTGGGTGTGTGGAATATACTGCGTAGAAGAAAAATTAATGCAAGGGTGTAATTGTGTAATAAAACTAAGGAGGACACAGGAAATTATTTCTGAAAACTCAGCAAGAGAATGAATGGTAATGGTTAAGAATGACCCCCTAGAATATATCATTATGAATCTTCATCAGTGCTTGCAAGCTCTTCAGAAGCAATGATGAAGACAATCAGTTTGTGCTTAAACGGCAATGGGCTAGAGGTGATGATAAATAGCAATCCTCCCCTTTCAAATATAAGTGCTTCCCAGCCCATACAGTGCCACAAAACTCTTTGCTATTTTTACTGCAACAAACTCACACAGCTACTCTTTGAGAATTTATCCCTGCCAGTATAACTCAATTTATTTCCTAAACAGGATAACAAGCTTAGTAGATAAAGGGAATAGACTTGCATTAGTGTATCTTGTGTTAGGTGAGGCATTTTGGAAATGGGATGGCTTTGGGAGTTAGTAAGTAATGAGATTACAGAGCCTTTCAGCTCTTGGTTATCACTTCCAGACAAGCTCAGAGCAGAGTGATTGACACCTGCTCCCATCTGTAGATAACCAGCAACTCCGGCAACTAATGGCTTGGAGGACCGAAACACACTGTGGATGTCTCTGTCCAGTTAAGAGACAGAGTCCAAGCAAAGTATGAATGTGTTCATATTGTTTCTTGCTCTGGGATTGTGTGAACAATAAAAAGTGGATTACAAATAAATACTGTGCTCTTGTCCTTTTAACTCAACTGTTTTCCAGAATCCCCTAGGTCTTATGAAGATCACTTAACTGTCTGTGTGTGATACTTTGGAGTGTTCCCATCCAAAAGCAGCTTGTTTGTGCATGAGAACCTAACAGTCTTTGTCTCTGGTTTCCTGGGACACTTTGCCAAAATTTTAAGTAGGCAATTATAATACTCAGTCATCATGCATTCCTTACTTTGATGCCAGATAACAACATTTAAGCAATACTTTTCTTTGACTTACACTGTCTGTCCCAAGATGCCCTGTCCTAGCTGTCTCATTGGCTGTATTTCTTTCTTTTTTTTCTTGCAGAATTTCCTCAACTTTAGTAGAAAGATCCTCCAAAATAAAAATCATTCCTAGGCAAAAATGCAATTCTGAGTCTAAAGGCAACTTAGATTTTCTTATTTATTAAATTATACAGCCTGATGCACTGCTAAGGTCCTTAGTGAGTAACCACTTCATACTTTCATTCTATAGGCACACACTTTACAGCTGAGAGGTAGGTTCTTGCCCTGTAATCCTATGATTGACTTGGCCTTTGAACTCAGACCTCTCAAGTGGTCTAGGCCAAGCGTTATGTTCACTGGGTGGAAACCACAATATATAACTCACACATTATGAAAGATGACCACACGTTATTAGAGACATGGACCTGTGACAGGGAACCTTCGCCAATGATGGCTTTTTAGCACAAATATGTACTTATGTAAAATACTCAAGTTTTCAAAGTATTTCCCCCCTTCATACACTTGATTTTAGAATGTCTAGAAATTGAAAGAGTTTGGCCTCTGAAATAACTTGTAGTCCAATCCTAACCGTGAATGTTCAGAAATAAGTGCTATTCAATTTAATGAGGCTTATTCTCAAGGAAGTCAAGTTAGGGTGGCAGCCTTTGAGATCATGCTGTTGTTTATGTTTGATCATTATCTTTAATATCAACCAAGAATCCCTCTTGATTGTTCTAACAATGAAATATGTCTGAACAGCAAGAACCGCTTCCCCACAGTAGTGGAGGAGTGGAGAATCTGTGGCCCTTGACTCCTAATTGCCCACAGTAGTGGAGGAGTGGAGAATTTGTGGCCCTTGACTCCTAATTGCCATCAGCCCCAAACAACATGGCCAGTGGTCTGGGATGATGGGAGTTGCAGTCCCACAGCAGTTTGAAGGCGTCACGGGTTCCCTACCCTAGTCTACAAATACATCTAATTCTGAGCTAGCATGAGAGATCTTTTGGATTAGAATGAGTAGTTAATGAAGTTAAGCAACAGCAAGATGATTTTAAATACATTGTATCCAGTGTGCAGTTTGTTCTCAGAAGTCTCTTTAATTCAGCAAATGTTTCTGTGCATGGAAGAGGAGAAAGTTATTTTTGATAATTATTCCCCTTTACCTCTGCAGGTCCCCATACCACAACCCAATCCAGAGGATTGGGGAACTCTCTGGAATAGTATGGGAGGTACCTCAGGGGTCTGCAGGAAAAAAGGATTAATGAATATAATCTTCCCTGCCCTTCTGTTCACAAGTCTAGGCTAGACCAAACATTCTTCCATAAGAGAGGACAATTGGATGCAACTGTCCATATCAGGGCCATATCAGGGCTGGTTATAGGGAGCATAGGACTCTTTTTACAACAGCTGCACTGGCTACCATTCTGTTTCCAGACACAATTCAAAGGGCTAGTTTTGACCTACATGGCTTCGGGTCCAACATATCTGAAAGACCTATTTCCCTCATATGAAACTGCCTGGGCTCTGAAATCTTTGAGGGAGGCCCTTCTCTCAGTCTTGCCACTGCCAAAGGCACGCGTGCTGGGGACATGATAGAGAGCCCTCTCAGTGCCTGCTCCCAGACTTTGGCACTCCCTTCCTAGAGAAGGTAGACTGGCTTCCTCCTTCTCCTTCTATCACAGGTGAAGACTTTCCTGCTCCATCCAGTTTGGGGGAACTGATTGTTTCTAAGGAAAGGGCTGGCGCTATTTTTATTGTAATTATCTGTATCTCATATCTGTTGGTGTTTAATTGCTTTTAAGTTATTGCTTTTTCTGTTTTTAGCTGTTTCTATTTTATCTGTACACTGCTTTGAGTCCTGGTCTGGGAAAAAGGTAGACTATAAATAAATATCATCATCATCATCTTTGGTTTCTCACCACATATGTATTTATTATATTCCTCCATAAATTACTAGGGATGGGATGGACCACATGTCAAATACATTTTGACATTAAGATTCCATCAGGCAGCCCTGGAGTTTTAAAAGCCCCAGGCAGTTAACCACAATACAAGTACAGCATGGTAAGTTGCAGCTTTAGTATCTTCCATCTTTCCGTCTGAATGGCATTGCACCATCATTTCAATTTGCATAATCTTTTCTGGGACACCCCAGAGAAAGACAGCAGACACACACAAAGAGATTGTGACACATTAGGAGCCAGGTTAATTTAAGACCACCAACTTGCTCTGCTCAGGACCTAAACCTCCCTGCTGGTAATGACTGCCTTGCTCTGTTGACCTTGAGGTGAAAGGTTCCATCTCCTTTTTCCAGGTCCCTGGGGCTAACTCTTCTACCCGTTCTATGGATTGCTTCGGCCATGGTCACATTTTTATTTTCTTTTAGCGGACACACTGTGGCACAGAATAATTTGAACAGTGAAACAAATTCCAACTTAATGTTAACAGCTCAATCCTACAGCTGTTGCCATTTACCTCTTTCAGCACTTTAAAATTTAGCTGCTGCTTCATTACTTGTTTTTAAGATTATTATCACTAGTGGTCGCCTTCCCTGCTTCTAATGTGGCAACAAGAATAAATAAGGGCAGTAATCACTCCACACATATAGGTTATATGCATGTCCTCCTGACTAGAAGAGTCAATGAACTCTACTTATCAGTCAGTGGAAACTTTGCTTTAAAAGTCATCAGGACTGCACTGGAGCAAAAAAACCCTAGCATAATCCCAGGTGTACTGTCATGGAGGTACAGACAGCTGTGATATGAAGTTATCTTATATTATCATTGTCCATCCAACCTACTATTGCATAATCTTTTCCAGGCCTTCCACTAGAGATCTTTTTAGGTGGAGATGGTTAAGAATTGAACCCAGGACCTTCTAAATGCACAAAGTGAGGTTATTCTACTATTTATATTCTGCCTTCCTATAAAACACATACAGTATACATGACAGCATGTGGTCAAGCTTTCACATCTTTGGTCTCCTATGCCCAGCCATAAAAGTGACAGATGTTCGAACAGCAGCAGTGAAATAATACTAGTCGTAAGTATTTTCTAATAAGTCAGAAGTCACAGCCCTGTAAACACTTGAGAAATGGTAAAGAAGCTGCACAACTGTCCAGAATGTTCTTTTGCTTTGAGGACATGCTGAAAGAAAGCATATCAGAAGTCACTCTCTGTCCTCCATGTGTGCTGGCTCTCCTAGCCCCACACCGTATACATTCAGACTTTGTGCTGGAGTTACATTGTAGATATAGACGTAAATTAGTGGTTTTTCCAGTCCAGGTCTGAAATCAGTGGTTCACAGAATACAGGCTATATTCTTGTTTTCTACTATGCTTAATTTCATTCAAGCCAATAACAAAAATTAGATTCAAACATGCACACTCCTAACAAGCATACCACCCATAGATATCATGCTTATCTGTAAATATGGGGTTGTCAATCAGTCCCAACCTGCCAAATAAACAAAATAACATGATGTTCATACATAGGGAGAAGATTTTTAATAACTTTGTTAAGAATAGCCACCCTGTTTTTTCCTGAGAAGAATACTGAAAAAGATATATGCCTGTATGTGGGAAGTCACCAGCAAATGTCCAGGTTATATAAATAGATCTTCTTCCCCACCTCATCCTTCCTTGGGAAACAAGGATTGACAGCAAATGGAGGATTCAGGATGCTGCTTTCATTTTCCATCACTGCTCATTTCCCTCCTGGGAACATGTTCCTAACTGTTAGCACTGAGGGTAAGGAGTGGAGTAGAGAGGTTTTGACGCAGAATGCTAAATGGAGAACTACAACCCATCATGGCTTAGTTTTGCTCTCCTAACTTGGAAAAACTCCCACAAATATCAGTGCTACACAATGCAAACATAAGGTCCAAGCACAGGGATTAACCAAAAACACCTGCTGTTCATGGAGAAGGAGAATAGGCTAGTCAAAGACTGAGAAATGAATGATACCCATAGCAAAGCCATTGTTCCAGAACATCACAATGACAACTGGAGTTCTATCACTAAGGAAGAAAGGCAAGACTTTGCCCTCCTGCAAAGCCTACAGACTTATCTGCATTGACAACACACACAATTTTGATAAATCTTGTAGCACTTGCAGGGGTGGTGATTCTTGATGCTCTTGGAATGGAATGAACTCTCTGAACCAGAGAAAATTGTATTTTCCAAAAATGGTATAATGATGTATGCCAAGATCATGGTGCCATTTCCATGTGATGAGGCCAATACAGAACTGCTAAAGAGAGCAGCAGATGAGAGGTTCTAATTATTATTCAGCAACAGTGGTCTGGGTGTTCCCACTGAATGTGAACATAAACACTGATACAAGCAGAACAATGGGCTTTGAACTGGCTGCAGCAGGAAGTGAATGGGGAAGCTGTTCATGGCTCTCTGGGTACTGCATTGTCTTACTGTCTATATGCAGAGACTAAGCAACACTACCCAGCTGGTGATTCATGTGAACTTCCCTGCTGGCAGCACTGCCACACCAGAGGCAATGCAGTCTGCTCTGTCATCAAACTGTTAACTCTGGGTAAGGGAACATAGAATTTGCCTTGTTGCATTATATGCAGATACATCTGAAAACTGAAATACTGAATCATCCAATTGGTCATTCTATATCTAGAAGAGGTGTAGTGCACGATGGAGTGAGCTCCCATTGCTCGGTCCCTGCTCCTGCCAACCTAGCAGTTCAAAAGCACGTCAAAGTGCAAGTAGATAAATAGGTACTGCTCCAGCGGGAAGGTAAACGGCGTTTCCATGCGTTGCTCTGGTTCGCCAGAAGCAGCTTAGTCATGCTGGCCACATGACCCGGAAGCTGTCTGCGGAGAAAAGCCAGCTCCCTCGGCCAGTAAAGCGAGACAAGCGCCGCAACCCCAGAGTCGTCTGCGACTGGAGTTAACGGTCAAGGGTCCCTTTTCCTTTACTATGAAATAAGTGGGTGGTGCTTTGTCCCTGTCCTCTCCTGCTCCACTATATCACTATCTGGAACCTAAGGTAAGAAAGTTAGTGCTGCTACTTCTTGAAGATGGATAAATTAGTGCTGCTCCTTTGAAGAACTCCAAAGCCAAAAGCAATAGAAGTCCATCATTGCTGGCTTCCTAACTTCTTCAGGGACAATCCAGCTGCCTGCTCCTCCACTCCCTACTTAATAAAATCCATCAGTGCTATTTTCTTTTAACCTCCAAGGACTAAGAGGAGTGGTGATGGGAATACAACTTAGTGCTAGAATGAAACAGTTTATATGCAGCCTTGAAAAAGAATGTTTACCCTCACATGAATGCCCCATAGAAAAGCCTATATAAGTGAATGGCTCTACCCCACACATGCCCTCCACACAGAAGCTCATAATCTGCAATGACATATAAACAGTGTACATGAGCCATGACACTTTTCTCTGAGGCTTCAATGCCCCTGGGCATATGGGTTTGCCTGTTTTTAAATGTGATGCTAGAGCATTCTTTCTGTATGCCCCTGCAGTAAAAAAGCATGCATGAATCCTCAGTCTGGAACCTTACACGCCTGTCCCCAACCTCTTTCCTTCCTGCTCAAATATAGAATTATGGTCTGTTCCTGCTGTTTAATCTGCCAAGTAGAATGTGGGCCAAGTGGGAGGAGGTGTCAGGCGCATTAAATCTCTCACCTTTCTCTAAGCCCTGGCTGCAGTTTATTGGCAGAGTTGGTGGCCTGGGCCATGTTAACAGCCCACATTGATTAACTCTTCCTCCTCATGTTTCCCACTTTCCTAGCTGTGCTCTTCCCCACCCCCATCCTTTCTATTCACCCACCACCTCACTAGAAAGAGAGGCACATAAAGACATACAAATTATCGACTCAGGGAAAAAACCTAATTAAAGACAGCTCAGTTTACAGCTCTGGTTTCCCAGCTGGCTTTTAGGCAAGGCTAGAGGTTAATTCTCATTAACTGGGAATAACTGAAATAGGGGTTCAACGGAAAGAAATGCATTGCAGAATAAAAAGAGAAACGTCAGTGATGGGCTGCAGAGGCTTGTTGGTGTTTTGCCAGCACCTTGCCCTTTAAGTAGCCCCCAGTCGCTACCACCAGGCAACAACCAGGCAACGACTACTGTTTGGACATTGCCTAGAAGCTCCACCTGTGGGAAAATCTTGTCCCCGTTGTCAAAAGGGGGGGGGGGGAGACCACCCAAGTAACTACCCACAAGGTACAACACAGTCAGTCAGGTGATTTGATATTTCCTCTAGAAGTTGCTAACCCACATGGTTTTATCCACTGTCATCCATCTGTCTCAAGAGACAATTGAGTCCTCCTTTGGGGGTGAAGTCAAACCTGCATTAGCAGCACCAAAGTATCCTCCCTGGGATGCAAGCCTGGGCAGTGTGTATGGAGGTTCTAGGCTACCCAGACGGCAAGACCTCGCTGATGTGGTCCAAAGGAAAGCAGAGCAATATGCTTGGCACCAGCTTGGCTGCAGGAGTTGCTAGGAGGCAGCATACAAAGGACCATCCAATAGTCTTAGGGCCTCCACTCCAAATTTGTGTAGGGTTCACTCCTGAGCCTTTTCTTGTCCCAAAGATATCCCGCAAGAGTGCAGAGGTTTGAGATCAGAGTTTTCCTTCTCCTAGATGAAAAACTCAGGTTTTTCCATCTAGCCCAGGTTGATGAGCCCTGCCTGCCCCCACTTCCTTTTACAGCATGTGCACAAACTGCCTTCTTAACCATTAGACCCACTATTGTTCTCACTCACTCAATCCACTGGTGCCTGTCATTGTATGCAGGGGAAGACCCAAACTCACTGAGGGTTTGAGACCCATTGGCTCTCCTCACCTGGTTTAGCTGGGCAGTTGAAGCCATTCCCGGGGTGTGGCTGCTGTCACATGCTGACAGCTTCTAGGAGCCACATGTGAGAACTAAGTGCAGAATGGAGATCAAAGATGGACAAACTACCCCAGAAGAAGCATGAAGTGTCCCCCACCAGAGGTACTACCCCTCTGCTAACACCCCACATGGTTTTATCACCTATCATATATTTACAGTGTTCTGAATTTTAAAAAAGTCTAATTTTTGCCTTGCTTATTAAAAAGGATCTATTCCATTCCTTTTAGATTTATAGAGAAAACTTGATAGACCATGTAATCTAAGAGCTAACAAATATAGGTAAATATATGCACTTATTTATTATTAATGCGTAACAGTTGCTTTCTTTCTTCCAAATATACTTCAGACAACAAACATCATCTAAAATAATTGAATTTAACATTTAAAAAACCAACAATAAGTTAAAATATCAGTTTCATCCAAAACAGCAACAGCAGACCAACAGTGCAAAACCTACATAGTATTTCACAACAAAGTCAGTCTAAAACTTTTTCCCAATATAAAAATGTTTTCACAAGCTGCTCAGAGAGAATCATGAAGAACTATCCATTTAAAACTGACTTTCTAAATCATGCACAGATTTGCAAAAGAAAGCATTAACCAATATATGTAGCTTTCAGTAAACAGAATTAAAAATGAGATGAATGCCAGCCCATGAATCATAACCACCTAAGTGCTAGAAGATCAGACTTTTTTAGATGCTGTTCCATAATGCAAGTACTCTAGCTGCTGGCAGATCAGCTGCAAATACAGGTCAATGGACTTCATAAGGAAGAAAGTGAGTGAAAATGTAAGATTATTGCTATAAGCAATGGCTTAATTTTAATTTTACTTGTGGAAAGTCAACTTCCAGTGAGGGGCATTCATAATACATCTCATGCTGTGATAGCGCCAATATGTACTCAGCGCCTCCTTACTTTTGACTATGCTGTTGAACACTGAGGCATGCAACTGCCAACTCCTATACACATAATTATGTGCACATCAGATTGTATACCTGATTACAACTAATGCAACCGAGAACAAATTCTAGAGAACAAATCTGCAAACATGTTAAGGGCATTAAGCCCAGGGCAAAGGAGCACAGCGTGGCTGGAACAAGAATTCAGTGAAAGGAGGAAGCGATTCCTTGGAAACACATACTGTGGGGTGGATAGAAGTGCTGAATGCAGGGGAGAATGATCTCTTCAGTAGGAGGAATTGCAGGTAGTCTTATTTGGAATTGTGGGAAGCAGTTACCTGCTTACTGAGAAAGATTTGATTTAATTTCCTTGGCTTTACGAATCAGGAAGCATTGTTTCCATGTTTATGTGCATAACTGTCAGCAAACTCCAGGTAAGTTTTTCCATCCCTTTCAATACCTTCACCATTCAATTCGTTTCCAACCTGCCTTCCGTTTCATTGCCAAGTCCCATGATTCATTATTATTTCTGCTTTTGTTAAAGCTTCAGGACCCCAGAGTCAAGTGATATGGGGCTGGGCGGGGGCGAGGGGAGAAACCTTACTGGCAAAGGTAGAACTTTCCCAGCTTTTTTTATTGTAGAGTAACAAGAAACCAAATCCTCTTATAAAAAGGCTCAAAGACATTATCAAAGTGATTCATGTGAAACCCCTACCCCCAATTTCTAAGATATAGAAATCTTTCAATAGGCCCAAAGGAGGAACTCAAATGAGTACTTATACCATTAAAACATAAAGGTGGGATAGATTATATTTCTGTCTACCGCTTGTTCTCTGTTCATATTCCAAAGTTCTTGCTTGTAAAAGAGAAGGGCACTCAGGAGTGCAGTTCTAGCCAATCCAGAGCTTGAAGTAAAAAATGCATGGTGCTGGAAGAGAGAGGCTAAACCAGACTTGTTACTAAAAAAACTCAACATAGACAAATACTATGACCTTCCATGTTCTTGACAACCTTACATTTTTCAGTCCCAGGCGGGCAGCAAAAGCAAAAAGAAGAGGTTTGTCAAGCCATAGGTAGGTCCCCACACATGGTCTGTGGCCTATGTTCAGTTTGCTGCCACAACAACCCTTACTATAACAGGGGCAGAGCTGGGCTAGACTTCCCCTGACAGTTTACTGAATGTGGTTAAGAAGCTTTACAGAATGAAGTACTCCAAAATACAGAAGAGCTAGGAAGAGGATATTATAATATCTGTATGAGTCTCAAATATCACATTGAGTCAACATAACTGATTTCGTACCTGAGGTCAAGCATATCTCAACCCAGTGGCGTATCAACTAGTCTAAATTGCCTCCAAAATCAATTAATCTATTTGTTACAGCTAAAAAATAATTCAAAGGAACGAGTAAAAGAGGACAGGGTGTCACAAGATGATTCACCCCTGCATGACAAACTGCACCTACCAAAAGTTCTTCCATGAAACTATTAGAGCACACAGTTCTTCCTTTTAACTTTGGCTATCCTTCATACAGTGAGTGCAGAACAAGTCGTTTGCATTTGTAATTTAGCACTGTAAATTCCTAAATAAATGCTTGCTTAGAAAAATAATAAGATCTGAACATCAATGTCAAGTGTTCAGAGAGCCTCAAGTGTCCTATCAAGGTGTAATCCTAACAGCCACCCTGTAAAGATATATCAGTATCAGCATCCCCTATATTGCAGATATGAGTGGTACGGTTATTTCTGTTGATTTATCTGCTAGAGAGAAGTATAAGAGACGCAGGTGAAGTGTTCTAGACATACTTAGCAATCACTTTCATGCATCCCTGTGCTTGCAGGGCCAATGTGACTGTCAAACATCCTGCAGATTAGCTGCAATTACAGCTCATAGAGGCCAGAGGATGTTTCCTATTGAATCTAATAGCACGTCTGTGCTCCTATCACCACTGTTACCAAATCTGTGCTCCCATCACCACTATTACCAATCTCCTCCTGCCACTGCCAGTCCCCAAATCCTGCCAGTACAGTATGTGAATGTAACAGAAGTCTACTTACAAAAACATTGAAAACACAAAAATAGTCATAGGGTTGCAGGGTAAGTGTCCGCCTATCACCTCATAACTCACATCAATAAATATTCAAAAGATGATGGCTCTTAAAATGTGCAAACATGTTAAGCACAAGGTTCAGACTTACTGGTGATGAGCTACTGTGGGCTCCACACAACCTGTAATAAATACTCAAAGCTAGACACAAACGATATTTTTGTCATTAAAATGACAATGTAATAAAACACATTTATTGACAGATCTTAAAAAGCAAACTTTTAAACACACACTATTCATCACATTCCCTGATCATCTCTCCTTGATCTGCAAATCTCTCACATTTTGTCATGTGCCCAACACATGCAATTTCATGCTGCAGAAATCTGAAGAGTGAAGGAGCAGCACAGTATGAAAATAGAGGCCTTCATGTCATATCCTGGCAAGAAGAAGTTGCAATCTATAAATACACCAGCCCTGAGATACACATTGATTCATTTCCCCTGATTATGGAAAAGGAAGAAACATTTGCAGGAAATTTGTACCTAAGCTCCAGGCTTCCTTTGCTTTTAGTGGATAGTTACCTATAGATGCTACCCTGACCAGAGTCATTTTTGAGGCAGCACTTTGTATTTTGCACACTGTATGAAATACAGTGCTGTATTCCCCTTGTTTATAATGCAATTTCATGCTACATGCAACTTGAAAGTACAATGAAAAGTTCAAGTATCTTAAGTCATGTGTAGTGTATTGTCTTTTATATCACATCACTATAATTAGCTGCAAGCGCACAGGAAGTAGACACACTCACGCAAGGCGACAGTCATGTGCACACAGAATTTCCTTTGCCTATTAGAGATTTTTTCTGCTATCTTTTAAGGTTTTTGTGAGTATGGTAAGTTGGAGAGCTTCTCTATTGACTTAAAACTAAAACATAACCCCCAGGTCTGGATCTTGGTACTCTCCAAGACACATTCCCGGTACAGAACTTTTAACAAAACATTAATTGCCAGAAACTCTGTGATGGTGACAAAAGGCATGGGGACAAGTCGGCGTTGCCAAGCCAAGTGTAGAAACAAAGGCAGCCAGCTATCTGAGACTTACAAGGTCTCCATCACACGCACCACCACATCTCCTTTCCCACCGCTTGTCCTCCACCTCCTGCAGTACATAACATTCCCTGTCAACTCCCTCTTTCTTCTCTTCCCTTTAATGGGCTCTGCCTAATTTTCCCCTTACCAGTGCTATCCCCAGCAAGGTGAGCACTTCAGCCCTGCAACCAGCATCAATTCAGTGATACAGCACAGAGTGAACACTATTTTCTAACCACTTATATTTGAAAGACAGAATTCAAACAAATCAGTAGCATAAACAGATTTGTCCCTACCCACCAGAGGTTAAACATAGGATGGGAGAGGAAGGTGGGAGAAGGAGGTGCCAATCCAGTTCTGCAAGATTTAAGCCACTCTCACGGACAACCATAATAGCAGCACACAGTTAGTTCACTTGGAAATTCTCAGTAAAAGAAAAATGCATTAAGTTAAAAAGTCATCATAAAGTGGTCTGAAAAAAATCACAGGATGAAAAGGTTTTACTACAAGTTGGCTCATGTGTTGTTCTTCATTGAGCATGCAAGCAGAAGCAGTACAAGGACAAAAAGGCTAATGTAGATCAGATTCATAAGAGGCATCCTCCTCCCTGTGAGGTCAATTAATTAATTCAATGCAGTATCCTTCACAGGCGATCATTGCTGCATGCCAACTAGCCCTGAAGATTTACAGACAGTCATCCCAACACCTGTCTCCTCCTCGGCATGGAAGATCCACATGCAGCACTGCAGTCCCTTCCTAGGAAGCTCATATGTGACTTGCTGCCAACTTCTCAGCACACATAGCAGCTTGGGTTCACTGAGCTGTCAATCTGCTGTCTGTACTGCCAGCTATGGTGCTTGACTCTAAAAAAATCTAAGGAAACTCCACAAGCTGCAAGGCCAGTTATCTCCAGATGGAGAGAGACACTGAAGTGCAATGCACTACATGTGTGATTGATGTAGGCTGCTAGCCCAGGGGCTTCTCAGAACCTATTCCAGAAAAAAGTGTTGCTCATTATCGTGGCTAGGATCCCAAGAAAATCTGCTGCTGGAAATAGCATTCTTGGAAAGATAGAGTGGCCACTCTAGCGAACCTGAAATTAAAACAGAACCTCCAGGTCTGGACCTTGGTGCCCTCAAGAGATGCATTCTGGATGCAGAACTTTTATCAAGCCATTAATTGCCAGAAAACATAACACAAGGAAGACCACAACTATGCTCTAACACTGATTTAACATAGTGCCTTACCTTTGAAAGTGAGCTGCACTCTTGGAGTAGCAAAGAGGTAATCCTTGGAGTAGGATGGCCACCAGCCTACAATTAGTAAGGTTGCCCAAAGCAAAAAGCCAACGAGGGGCATAGTGGGAAGAGGTGTGAATCCAAAATCCAGGCAGAATTCTTAGGGAATCTATAAGAGATGGGAAAGTGAAGACAGAAACATTATTTCCCTGAACAGATTATGAGACAGGAACTGAACTAAAATTCTCTGGTTAAAAGTCTTTCTATTATTCTGCTCAACTCCACCCTTGGGAGGAGAAACTTGCAGGTTTAACAATTCACCAGTCTGTCCTTCAGAAGGCTAGCCCATTTCCCCAGTGCACAGTCTTTGTCAATCAACCTAATCGCAATTCTGAAATTAAGATTAGGTGAGAGAACATCTAATTTTGGAGTGGGGAGAAGAATACTGTTGCAGCAGTGAATATTGTATGGCCCATTCAAAATGGGCTCATAATATATTGTGCCTCCCCCATACCCATTATATAGTGCAAGATGGCTATACTAGATCCAAAACGCAAAACTATGGCTGTGATTACCTATGTCAAGTTATATTACTCATTGTGAGAGAAAATAGTGAGAGAATCAGCCCCGCCCTATGACTGAGAGCTAATCTTTGGGGGTTCCTGGAGCACACAGGAACCTGAGCTTCAACTTTCTTGTTCTGCATTCCTTTAACATTATGGTTTTAGCTAGCCTTATACACTCCCCTATTTTGAGGGTACTCTGGCACATGTCACACTTCAGAGCATCTTCTACATAATTATTTGGATTAACTTTGCCTCTCTGTGTGTTTTGTGAACTTTTCATTTTAGGTTTCATTGAGCCTCTAGCCCTGAACCATTCTTAGCCTTTGATAAATATTTTTTGTCTTCAAGGTAACAGATAAAGAAAACAACAACTGCAGCACATGCCGTAAAGAACTGATATATATTTGGAATGGAAAATTCTCCCTTCCTCTTCTGACCACCTCTTCTCTTGAATGAAGGGGGGGGGGGAGTCCAGATACTGCTAGTTAGTATGCAAGTTCCCAGAGGCATTTGTTACAACAACTTTCTGTATTTGAATGCATAGATATTAATTAATTACATAACACAAAGAATCCATCAATAACATTATCAGTATTTATGATTTAAGTAAGATTAATGTAAGCTTTTTGGGTTAGTTGCGGTACTCTTACGCACACTTTGACCGTGTGTGCCTTTTCACTTACTGAACTCTTAACCAGGGTCATTGTCTTTACCACCAGAACATCAGCTTTTCACAGTGTGGCTGGAGCAGTCTCCAGAAAGAATGAATACCAGACCGTATGAGCCCAACTACAATTAACAAGCTCACATGCTGCTCTCATTTGGTAAAGTAAACAAGGTTTGATTGAGGGGCAGTAATCAAGTCGTCTCCTCTCAGGAATGAAAAGAGTCCTTATAGGCCTATCCTATGGCAGTCAGAGCCAGCAGCCCACCCACTGGGGGCTTCTCCACCCCCACAAGAGTGCCCCTTCCCTACAGAGAGAAAGAGAGGAGGATGGGGCTGCAGTCTTTATGATGTACTACCTCTGTACCCTCCTGCTGAGCACAGAAATGCAGTGAACCAGGGGGGAAGAGGACTTGTATGGTACATTCTCCACTTTCTAGTCAGGAGAAATCTGGACTTAATTATTTAAAACACACACACAAAGACAAAATGCATTTTTCTTAATAGTAGAATTTTAAAAAAAAAGTTTGTGTGTACCACCAGCTGGGTTCCACTGTGCCTCTGAGCTGGAAAAGATTTGACAGACTTGCCTAAATAGAGTGCCAGGGGCCCCGTGAAAATGGCTAGCCAGAAATCAGATGGGACAGTGTATGTGGAATTTGCAATATTACCTTTATTCATCACAAAGTGTAAGTTACATACAGCTTTCTCCACTTCAGCTGACACCCCGCCCCCAAAATACACATACCACTTTCTAATACACAATGCACCTTTGCTGAGTCCCTCTGCATATGAACCAAAGATAGCTTCCTGGCCCTCTGTTTCTCTGGAGGAACTGTCTTTTATACCACTGGATAATGTCTATTCAGTCACACGATACAGCAACTGAACAGTTTTGATTTGTCTGCTTTCTGCACTTTCAGTTGGTGTATGCTTGCAAAAGCATTTACTCTAGGGCATGGGTAGGTAAACTAAGGCCCGGGGGCTGGATCCGGCCCAAATGCCTTCTAAATCCGGCCTGTGGACGGTCCGGGAATTACCGTGTTTTTACATGAGTAGAATGTGTCCTCTTATTTAAAATGCATCTCTGGGTTATTTGTGGGGCCTGCCTGGTGTTTTTACATAAGTAGAATGTGTGCTTTTATTTAAAATGCATCTCTGGGATATTTGTGGGGATTAGGAATTTGTTGCTGTTTTTTCAAAATATAGTCTGGCCCCCCACAAGGTCTGAGGGACACTGGACCGGCCCCCTGCTGTAAATGTTTGCTGACCCCTGCTCTAGGACAACTGCAAACCATTCCTGCACCGTTTTAGCATACTTAACTATATTCAGAGTAAATTAACACTTCACAAGAATTAGAATTACACCAGAGAAATGGACAAAACACATACAGAGCCCTAGACTGACAATCAGAAGAACTGTTTCATCAGTGGAACTGCAGGCTTTTGGTGCAAACTACTTTCCCCAGAAGTCAATGTTAAAAGCTCTCATTAATTTTAATACAAGAAGATATATATATTTTTAATGTCATTGAGAGGCATCCAGCTGGAAGACTTATTGTGTTGGGGAGCTGAATAAATATAGGGCAAATTGCAGGAGTTGGCAGTCTACAGAGATGGAACAGGTGGAAAAGGCTAACAAGCAGAATAGAACAACAGAAATACTGTAATATTGAGTGCAAAAGCTCCAACACATTATGCCATGGTGACTATGATGATAAGGTCTAGTCCATGCTCTCTTGGTGGTGTACTGTAGTTGAAGGGCATCACTACATGCACATGGGTTAGTACTCATGAATGAACCACTCAGAATACGCTTCCAGTCGTTGCAACAAATATCTGTTGGCTCTACCATCTCTTTTGGGCAACTGCATAGTGTTATCACAGGCAAGAGTTCAAATGACTACTAGGCATGGTTATATTCTACCTCCAATTCTGGAAGTAGTTTGTCTCTGATTACCAGCTACTGAGAATATCAAATGGAGAGTTCCTTGTTGCATTCAGAAATAGATGGGCCTTTGATTTGATCCAGGGACGCGGGTGGCGCTGTGGGTTAAAGCCTCAGTGCCTAGGGCTTGCCGATCGAAAGGTCGGCGGTTCGAATCCCCGCGGTGGGGTGCGCTCCCGTTGTTCGGTCCCAGCGCCTGCCAACCTAGCAGTTCGAAAGCACCCCTGGGTGCAAGTAGATAAATAGGGACCGCTTACTAGCGGGAAGGTAAACGGTGTTTCCGTGTGCGGCTCTGGCTCGCCAGAGCAGCGATGTCACGCTGGCCACGTGACCCGGAAGTGTCTTCGGACAGCGCTGGCCCTCGGCCTCTTTGAGTGAGATGGGCGCACAACCCTAGAGTCTGTCAAGACTGGCCCGTACGGGCAGGGGTACCTTTTTTGATTTGATCCAGGGGGACTTTTCATATATTTTTAAATTTGGATCTTCTTCCCCTCCACCCAGACAGTAGGCAACATTTTGTTTTTCTGAGCAGCTGAACCTGTGAAGTTTGCAAGATCCCTTGGATTCAGTATGTGGCATTCAACCACAGCCCTTGGAGTGATACTGGACCCCCCCCCCCAAATCCCTTTATTCTTGTTCAGTAAGAAGGAACCTGTCCTTTCCCAGCTCTTAAAATGCTCATTTGAATGGATCACAAGGATTTGAGTCCTTATTCCCCCACCACATCAGGAATATGATGGCAAGAGGCATGCATCAAACGTCTCCTTCTCTTGTTCTGTTTCTATTGTACTAAGAGTACATATGGATTCAGTTATAAAGCATGCTAAAATTATTCAAACTATGTGTGTACATGTGAGCAGGCAAAACCCCTTTAAATATTTAGAGTTTCTCGCTTGCAATCAAGGTATCTGAAAACCTCAAACCTAATGTACTGCATACACATTATTAGCACTTCAGCCAGTTTCTTAAGAAATTCTTAAGAACAATTTGCAGTAAAATGTACATACACATACCACAACTAGGGAAAGGAAAACCGACCAAATGGCTCCCTATGGAAGCACTTCCCAGTGTGCTCCAAATTGATGAATGCTTGAGGTGGGGGTGGGGGGTCGGGGAAGGTGGGGGCATAATTGCTACCAACACTGCCCCCTCTGGTTTGCTGGTGAGATGCAGGGAAGTGGTAGTTAATGACAGAAACAAACTTCAGGGATTTCACAGGAAAATCCTTGGAATCAGTCAAACAAATCCAGACTGGCTCTATGGACGTTTAGGGTAATTGATGGGCCCCCAGGAGAACACAGCTTTCTTCGGCTGTGGGCAATGCACCACAATTGCAGGAGTTAAAATTTCCCCAGGGGTAATATATCATAGCAATTTCCTTTGCACTAGGTAAATATTTGTATTATTTGCCTATCTTTCCACACACATTCACACTTCCCCTTTCGGAGAGTCTTCACTCAGCGCACACATCAGTTCTTTTTGGAACCAGAATGTCTAAAATCCAAATTACCCTGTGAAATAAAAGCTACAATCGGCTGCATTTAAATCAAACCCCCGCCGGCCTTGGGAAATAGTTCTGGCAAATACCAATATTGCATTTGGATGGTGCTGTGCGTGCCATTGAGAGTGAGTGAGATGGCAAACAAAGGAAAAGAGCAGAGAAGGGGGGAGGGAGCGGGAGAATGTAAGAAAAAGAAAGCAGAAAGGAGAAACAGAAAGCTGGGAGAGAAAAGGAAAGCGATCAGGAAAATACTGTACTGTTCTTGAGAAGTGTTCCCTGGCTCTAAAGTGTCAGTCTGTCTCCTGATGGAATGTGCGGACTTAGGGAAAAGACAGTGTGTCGTGCTTGGAGACCAGCGGTCCTTTTGCATATGAAGCTCAGCCACTTTTCAGTCACCATAAATAAACAAGAGATTATTCCAGCCACTTCTGAGCCGAGATCATAATGGAAGGAAAGGAAGATTGGGGGGACCCCTTCTGCTGGATCCTAGTGCATCTGTTCAGGAAGAGAGGGGTCTCCGATCAGTTTCAGTTTATAAATGTCAGTGCATGCATCTGAGCCTCCTGAGAAAGGAGCTTAAAGAACAGGAAATGTTTGGAGAAAGGCAGAAAGAAGAAGCAAAAATCAGAAGTACAACAGAAATTATTAATAACTCCAGGACTAATGTGATCCCCTCTGTGGCACCATAGCCCAATTTCTGTGTCTCCCTGGACCAGGCATAGGCAAACTCGGCCCTCCAGATGTTTTTGGGACTACAACTCCCATCATCCCTGATCACTGGTCTGGTTAGCTAGGGATGATGGGGGTTGTAGTCCCAAAACATCTGGTGGGCCGAGTTTGCCTATGTCTGCCCTGGACTATATGGAGGCAGGCAGAATCCTCTTGGAATGTTTTATTCCTTCTAGCCCATTGTTGGGTTGGTATTCACAAGGAGCAGCAATCTAAGTACTTCCTCTTTTTCATGTTCTCTTTCCCTTACCAAATTTATGTATATCAGTAATTATGAGAATTCTAACAATTGTAGTAGACACAAAAGAGGGTCTATTAGACACCTATTCTTAAATTGCTGATTATAAAGCACGCAGACTTGTTTCATACTGAATCAGTCAATCAGTCCATTTAACCCAGTATTCTCTATTCTGACTGACAGCAGCTCTCCAAGTTCTCAGAAGGGGTCTTTCCTAGCCTTGTTAATTGAGATCATTTTAAGTCAGGGATGAGGAACCTGTGGCCCTTTAGTTGTTGTTGGATTCCAATTCCCATTAGTCCCAGCCAGCATGACTGGTCACAGTCTCCCAACATTTGAAGGGCTGAAGGTTTCCTATCCCTGCTTTAACTGGGGAACCAGACATCTTTGCCTACCATAAATTTATTAAGAATGGGGATATGCTGCTGGATTACCATAAATTGAGGACTAGTTGGAAGTGGAAAAGGGAGAAAAATTCTCTTTCTTGTCTCTTTTTGCCTACAGTAACGGTATTTTTCTCACCTAATGTTAAATTATTCTCAACTGTACAAGGAAATAGTAAAAATGTGAGAATAGTCCACTAGTTTAAAGTCAGACACACATTCCTACCTACTTACATATGCATGTAGTACTTTCTTACATTGCCAAGCTCATCATGAATTAAGTAGCAGAAATGTGTTCTATGGCCTTTTAGGAGCAAGGCCACACAGGTAATACATGTTTTTAGTTTTGTTTTTAAGAGAACAATAAAAAGGGATTCACAATTAATAGGGGCTAAAATACCTGCTGATATACCTGGCTATATAAATATCAAAACCTTATAAACTAGCCTGTGAATGTTATAGTATAAAGAAAAGTACATTTGTTTGCTGTGCCTGTGCTGCTCTACAAAAAGACCTCACACACACTTTGAAATGCAGGACAAAATAATATCAAATTGCATGATTACAGCCATATGATTAATAGTATTCTGAGGGACCCTCGCTTCTCAAAGTTACTGGTCAGCAAGATACCCTTGGCTGATCTGCAAATTTGACAACACAATGCCATCTGTACATCTCTATTCCTAAAGACACGCGTAATTAAAAAAGCTAGACATACTGCAAAAAGCAATTCTATAAGTTTAGTACATTCTCCAACTGCAAATCCTTTCATAGACAAAATAGCACCACCTACCACAAGAGGGAGGTAGCACCAGACTCAGGGGAACCTCAATGTACAAAAACGCTTTGGGCAGGAAAAATCATAAAGGGGTAACTCAAAACAGTCTAGTGAGGACTCAATGACCACAAAATGTTGAACGAATATTGAGGGGGGGGGGGAGACAAGCAAGGTGGATGGGAGTATCCTGGAATGTAAGACTGGCTGAAAGGGAGCACTCCACACTGCAACACTTTGCTGCAAACTCCACTTATCAGTATAACTCAGTATACTCATTTTCTCTGACATAATTCAAATGCTTTTAGGATGTACACATAAAAAAACAATAGCATTATAGGATGGCCTATCATTTAGTGTTTGTTTCCTAAGTTATGTACTGGGAAGCAAAGTACACTCCATGACCATATTGGCTTGTAGCTGTTTCTGGTCCTTGCATCTTCTATCTGACTAAACTTTCCTTGGAGACTGATTTATTCAAATGGCTGGCCCTCTAAGTGTTGTATCACAATAAGTTCCACAGGTTAACTGTACATTGTGCAGAAAAGTACTTCCTTTAAGTTCACCTTCTGACACGTGACACTAAAAAATTTGCTCAAGCATTTCTTTCCTTATTTTTGCCAGATGTGAATGTTAACATAGGATCTACTGCGTGAGAGAAATTGACAGTATAGTCAAACTGATGCAGGTTTTACATTTGCATTATAATAGAGCAATTTAAGAGTGCACCAATTTAAGCCTCCCAAGTGAAAATACCCTGAATGTTGTTTGTGCAAGATAGAAAGCATAAGAGAACCAATTTTTCTTCAATTGCATGTTATCGCTTTTGTAGGTTCTGAATTGCAGACCCAAGGAAATGCAAAATACACACACATAACAACAACCCCTGCCCTCCACTTAAGTCTTATTTGTCTTCCACCCAAACCACAGCGAGAAGTGAGGCTGTTCAGGACAAGGGCAGAGCCAGAAAGCAGACACCTGCCTGGTTTCTCAAGTTTCCTTATTTGATTAGAGCTATACTGTTTAATTGATCTGATTGGCTGGATCCATCAAGATATATATATATATATATATATACACACCTTTTGACTAAAAAGGTACCCTTGGTTATCCGGCAACAGACTGCTATGTATTGCTTTTTGTGACACCTGGCAAACACCATCTTTAAAAGAGATACTTCCACTCTTCTCACATGCAGGAGAGGATGCCTGTTTCCTGATAGTGTCTCCTAGGGCATATTCAACAGCTAAACACAAAGAACATAAGCTGCTGCTCCCCCCCCCCCTTCAGAGCTGTTTTTCACCATATGCAAATTATGCCCATTTAACCGATTCACCAATCAACAGATAGCCTAAAAACTGCTAAGCTGGGTGGGCAGTTTTGAAAGGTGGATATATAAAGCCTACGCTTGCCCAGAATGCTCATTCGCAGTACAAAAGCCGCCACACACACCCCACCCGCGCACATCTTCCACACGAGCTACTATCGCGTGCCAAGCGCGAGAGGCCAGAGACTCACTCGCGACTTGTGAAAAGCGCTTCTCTTCTCGCACTTGCTGGCCCGGCGAAGGCGCGGACGCTTGAAGCCGCGGGAAGTCATCGGCTCCCCAAAAATGAAGAGCGGAGCGTGTGTACCTTGGCTCCCTAGGAACGCGCGGGCCTCGATCTCATTAATTAATTGCCCGCCAGTTGCGCGCTTTACGCGGGCACAAGAAGAAGCCGAGCGACGCTGAAGCAGACGCGAGGCTGGCAGAAGAGCGGACCGAGCGAGGAGGGGCAGGCCGGCCGGCCCACCGAACAACCTCGACGGCGGCCGCCTTCCAGTCTTCGCACAGCGTTTTTACCTCAGGGAGAGTTGGCAGGAGCGGCGCGAGGCTCAGGGCCACGCCTACCGCCCTCCTAGCGGAGCTTCTGGTGCACCGGGAGGAGAGAAAAAGAAACCACCACGCGGCGGGAGGGGAGAGGGAGAAATAAAGGCGGGCCCGGGAGCGGAGCGCGCGCGTGAGCTTTCACCTCAGCAGTCCGTGCTGGGACGAGGGAGCGAGAGAGAGAGCGAGAGAGACCTTGGCTCGCAGACCGCTGGCGCGGCTGAGGAGCCGACTTTTCCTCTCCCAGTCTAGAGCCAAGGAAAACGTTTCCTCCCTCAAGTTTATGCCCTGCTAACCTCTCCAGCCCTGTGGTACACTAAGCAAAACAAAAGACTTTTAACCGCATGTTCACACGCGAGGCTGAAATCGGTCTGGGTCAGCATAAAAAGCCTCGCCCCAGCGCACAGCCTTCGTTTCTCACCTGCCGTTTCTGTCCCACACGGAACAATATTCCCACGGAGCACACAAATAAAAAGCAGTGACTTGGGCTCGGGGCGGGGCTCAATGGCGCGCTCATGCAGCCCGACCCTGCGGGGTTACTCTTAAGAAAAACCTGGTGGGGGGTGTGTTCCGCGTGTGTCTTAGTCCCAGGTAACTGTGCGCGTCACACGTGAAAACCACCCAAGTCTCTCCTCCCTTCCTCTGCACCCATCCCACAGGCGCCAGCCGGACGACTGTGCTGGAGCGCCGCGTTAATCCTGCCCTGGGACAACAACGAAGGCAGTGGCAACTTTGAGCACGCCTAGGGATCCGGCCCCCGGGCTGAGGCGGTGAGCCCAAAATTAACGCTCGATTCACTAACCACCACCACAATTTCAACCAGTTTTATAACATTTTTATACCAAAACGGCTGAACTTTGAAGCTTAAGATCCAGCCGGCTGGCTTGCACGCAAGTCGTTTTTAAACACGCGCAAACATACCAAGCAGGCTTCCAGCGCTTTGTGGAAGGCAAAGAGGGGGGTCCCGTGAAGACAGTCGGCTCCCATATCTGCTCTGGAGGAGGTTGGCGTCGCTTCTTCTCCAGGCGTCTCCCTGTACTTGCTCTGCCGCCCTCGGCTCCGGGCCTTTAAACCTGCCCGGCTGCCGACCCGTCCTCGAGGGCTACCAGGCCGAGAGCAGACGCGAAGGCAGCAGAAGCGCCCTCTGGAAAGAGACTCGCGCCTGCTTCGGCGAGTCGCGAAGTCGGGAGCATCTTGGAGACCTCGCTCCCCGCAGACAACAGGGTTGTTATAAAGGGGGCTTTTGTGCAAGGGGGGTGGGGAAGCAGAAGCTCTAACCAGACCCGGGCATTTCTCCCTGGCAAAAGATAATTTCACCCGCATAAAAGCGGGGAGGGTTTTACATTTTTTCCCTCCCTGCCCCCACCAACTCCCACTTTTCCGGGTTACTGCTCAACTTTCCCATCACAGTGATGGAAAAAAGGATTGGACCGGCCGGCCGCTGTCACTTTCCGGATGCAGCGAGTGTGAAGGAGCCGCTGAAAGTTTGCTGCTTCCAACAGCTCCCCACCTCCGTCAGCTTTGATCATTAGCCTCCGCCCCCCCTTCTAACTGTATACACAATATCACCCCCTTCTACGCTCCATAGGTACCAACTCCCCGGGGCCCTGAGCACCCATAAAATTCCCCATGAAGGGGCCTGGCACCCACAGATTTTGCACGCATAGCGCCCACGGCCCCGGGCACCCACGGTCGCGGGGCCAAGTTGGCACTCCTGCTACGCTCCCATCAACAGGGAGGAAGCAGAGCAGCGCAGCAACGGCTCAGAAAGTGGAACCTGCGCCCGCCGCCCCGCGGGGCAAACCGACCTTCTCTCCACCCGTCCATCTCGGCTCGATCCCTTCCATAGACGGGGCGACGTGACACCTTTGCTAGAGCAGAGACCCAGAGGAGGTTGGCAGTTCCATTGACAGAACCGAACTCACTCTCTCCATTAATTCGGAGGCGCGTGGACAAACGGGGAGGGGGGGATAAACTCAGTTGCGCACACGGACGTACCTTTCTGGATGGAGGCAGAGCGGTTTAGACGGTTCCCCAGAAAGGTCACGTCGCTGCTCGCCAGTAGGACCCGAGTACTTGCTCCCAGATCCAGAGTAAAAAAAAAGGGGGAGGTGGGGTGGGGAATGGGAAGGAGCGAAAACCCTATCTATTGACACCAAAGAGGCATTTTCTCACCAGCTGTCCTGGTAGCGGCGTCCCACCGCCATCCCTCTCTCTCTTTCTTTGGTCAAAGTAAGCGGGCGGCCGCCGCCGCTCCTCCAATGTGGTCGGCAGCACCTTCCGGAATCCTGGACTTGGAATTCAGGACTCGAATGGATCTCTCCGCCAATCCATAGGGACGCTCGACCCAAACCGGTTTCCAGAGGCAGCAGGCAAGCCGGATGGGACTCCCTTCGCACCCGCGGAGCGCAGCGGGCTCGACTTTTCGCGGCGCCTCTCGCCGCTTGTTCCGAGCGTAAATGCGCGGCTGTGCGCCCGCCCGCCCCCTGTCTGCACTCACTCGGTCCTTAAGTTCTTCATTGCAGGCCCGGAGAGCAGGAGGCAGAAGGAGGAGGGAAGAAAGAAAAAGAAATAATAGTAATGAAAGTGGCCTCCTGCCCGCCTGCTTGGCAAAAAGAAAATAAAGAAAATAAACCACCACCCTCCCCCTCCACACACACACACACACGCTCGAAATCCGCTCCTCTCACATTGAGCACCCAGACCCTATTCAGTCAATTGGCTTCTACCGCCTTTCATTTGCATAGCCCCGCCTCCCCGTCCCCACCTCCCGGGGCAGGGAAGCGGGGGCCGGACCCGCCGCCGTTCTCTCCTCCCCCCCGCCACCTCTTTTTCCACCTGTGCTGCCCCGCCCCTCCCTCCCTCCTCCTCCCCCCCCCCTCCAGCCTCGCCTCCCCGCTCGGCTGGGCTTGGCAAGGCAGAGGCGGGCGAGGGAGCGAGCGAGCGAGCCGCGGGATTCCTGCGCTCTCTCCGGGTATCAGGCGAGTCCGGCTCGCGCGACTGTTGACTTTCTCTCCTGCCTTCGGCTAAGGCTGAGTTTCAGCAAGTCCCCCCGCGGCTTCCCTATTCCATCAACGGAAAAAGAATGGGGGGGGGGAGCCTTATCCGAAACAAGACTGATCACACATACCCCAATTTCGTGTATACATACACCTCTTGCCACCTAACTCTGTGCTTTTGTGGACGGGGATTCCCCTCCCCCCCCCTCCCCACACTTAAAAAACCCAAAGAGAGGACGAGGCAGACGAAACAGGCGCGGGGGGGGGGGGGAGGAATGGGAAAGACAAATAAATAAATAAACCGACTCCTTTGTCTCTCTCTCTCTGGCTGAGTTATTCGGCGGATTGCAAGGGAGTGTCTCGCATCCCGGTGGTGGAGGGCTGATGGGGGCGAGAGACAGAAGGGTGGGGTGGGGGGTTAGAGTGAGAGAAGGAGAGGGAAAAGATAGAAAAAGCAAGAGAAGAAAGAAGATCGGGGTGAGGGTGAATTGAATAGTGGGGAGCGAGCGGGGTGGGGAGAGGTGGAGAGGGGCCTTGCTTTGTAATGTTGCAAAATCCAACCAGACAGATCCTTCAACAAATATCCTGCAACAAAGAAAACTCGGGCGTAACTGACAGCGGGAGAGAGTGTTATCTCTCTCCCCCACCCCGCCCCACGTCTTCCCATCCCAGCGCCTTAGTCGTTTCAGCAGCTTAGGCAAACCAGGTTAACCCTTTGGTGGATGGGATTAGGCGGAAGACCTACCTCTTAGGTCTGTGGGCGGAGGGAGGTATTGGGGTCGTGGGGCAGCGGGGCTGAAGTTAAGATGCAGAAAGTGGAGAAATGCTGCAGAGGGATCCCATTTCAAGTAGCGACCCCCTAACACGCTGTTCTGCATCAGATGGGAGTGTGAGCAGGTTCAAGCCTAGATCAATACCCCATCCTCAGTTAAGGTTTGCTCCACCTTTGAGTCAAAACAGTGGGAAACATGTTTGTATGGGGGGTGGAGTTTTATGTATTTAAAGTATATAAAGATCAATAAGGTCTGGCTTCACTGAAAGGAGATCCCTCTTTCCCAGGTCTGGCTGTATATCCTAGTGAGGGAGGGGACTGTTGTGCCCTTTAAAAAGGCGGAAAAATATTCAACAGAATGATTTACAAATGTATAGGTGTATGCTTATTGCTTTGTGCACATACTGAAGGCTGTTTAGCAATTTACATTCCCCCCCCTACACAGAGGTAATCTGCACACTGCACATGTTGGCTTTCTGACCTGTGCGCTCCTGGCAAAACAGATACTTGCATTCCATTTAGAAGTGCCAGCATACACATCCCCCCTACGCTGGAGAGATTACTTCTATGCGGGGGGGGGGGGGCGATATGTGAATGCCCCTAAGAGTGAGCAAGTTTTGATGAGGTTGGGCATAGCTATGAGAGTCAGGAAACCTGACATTCATCACTCTAAGGACATACAATGATTGACCAGCCAAAAGTTCTGCACTGAAATCCAAATGACAGGTTCTGGCCTAAGGCTAAGCAAGGAAGGATGCATAATTCCTCTGCCGCCTCCACCTAGCCCCCCCCCCCCCCGCAATCCCTTGTGTCTTTCACATTTATGTATAATTCATGAATGCATCTTTGGCACAAGGTATCTTCTTCTGTTGCACACGGGGAAAGCAAAAGCCGGAGTAACTTTTAGCAGCTGCTCTGTTTTGGGCTCTGTTAAGCAGCTGGAACATCACACCACAAAAAACCCCCTTAAAATATAGTATCCTTATTGCTTTCAAAGCAATTGGGATGCATCCCTGAATCAAAAACGTCTCAGGTAACTTATGTTTATAATCAGGAGGAATACTATCACTTCTCACTGCAGTCAAATGCTGTTTCAGATCTTCATAAAGTAAGCCTCTAGTGCAGTGACCAGATGGAGAACTTGGCTAAGTTGTTTGGCTAGGTGGTCTCAATATTTTTAGGAAACTGACCCCGTACCTAATGGAATCAGCATGGTAGGATTTGTTTAAAAATGTGTGCAAATCAGAATACTTGTGATTTTCTACACAAGCAGTAGGTTTAATAAAAAGCAGTAGATTTAAAAGGTTAAGTGACTGACATTGCAACCTCACAACAGTTACAGAAGACAAATACTGGGCCACTTCAAAATTTGATTATCACCCCTGACTTGCACAAATGATGATAAACCATGTGGACAACAATGTGCGACTGGCAGTACAGGTCTTTTTCACTGTGTGTGAGTTAGCTAATGCTCATCAGACAATTCCAAACTCCAAACCCCCAAACTCTCACACTCTCATAGCACTATTTATTTTTTGCAGGATGGTCAGCTGTTCAAAGAACGTCTAGTTCATGAAACACCTGACTTTTAACTGATCGATCAATTAATTGGTCTGGAAACCAAGCCTTACAAAGAATGGTTGAAGAAGTTAGGTGAGTTTACCCTAGAAAAGAGAAGAATGAGGGCTCTTCTCGACACTTTCGTTTGTCAATGATTGCTAGGCACGGGCCTGAGAGGTTTTTCTTTTGTCCCGCCACTTTCCCCAAGGTAAACCTGCAGGTTATTGCTGAATTGGAACGTCAGTCGGGTTTTCAAATATCTTCAAAAATCTAAGGGGCTGTCACATGGAAGATGCAGCAAGCTTGCTTCCTGCTGCTCCAGAGGGCCGGACCTGAACCAATGGATTCAAATTCCAAGAAAGGAGATTCCAACTAAACATCAGGAAAAACTTTCTGATTGTAAGAGCTGTTTGACAGTGGAACTGGCTACCTTCGAAGGTTGTGGACTCTGCTTGAATGGAGGTTTTTAAACAGAGGTAAGCTGGCCACCTGTCAGTAAAATTTAGGCTTAACTGGGCTCACCTTTTAGTGTTTTTTTTTTTTTTTTAATTATTAGGCATGTCTATTAATTGTACATTTCAGTCTTAGTTATAACAATTTCCAGAGGGGTAGCCATGTTAGTCGTTGTTGCAAAACCAACACAAACTTTTGCTGCACCTTAAAGGCTGACACATGGCATTACAGCATAAGCTTCCATGGGCTAGAGTCCACCGTACAATTTGTAGCCACAAGAAGAAAGAATGCAGGAAGAGACCTAATGCTTTCCAGCTGTATTCTTCTTTATGATTTGGCCCCACCAACAGAATTGTTCTTTCTTCAAGAACTTCTTGTTGGCTTCAACCCCCTGAAATCCTTTCCCTCCATTTGGGAACTAAGGATGTAACTCTATACCCACTCACCTAGGTGTAAGCCCCACTGAACTCAATGGGACTCAATACTGTGCAGGCATGTATGGGATTGTGCCGTGAGAGGTGTTCCTGATATGTATTGTGTTTGTTTCGAAACACAAGTGCACAAACACATGTTTTAAGGTGCACAAAGACATCACATAGGACGAAGAACTTCTTATTTTGCAGCAAAAAATTGCTTATCTTCCCAAACAGCTTTAGAGCTTTTGCAAAACACTTATCTAATATTTGCCGTATAATAGACACACATAAAGCTCTTCCTAAGTGTACAGCCTTCTCGAGATACAAGCTTGCACAGACACGCTTCAAAAATAATCCTTAAAGCATAAACTTTGATATCGCCAAAAGTTGTCTTTTATCAAATGAGATCACTGGCGCATCTAGCTCAATAATGTCTCTACACTCAATTGCAGTAGCTCCTCTTTCCTAGGGATTGAATCTAGAATCTTTTGCATACAAGATACGTAAACGTGTGCTCTAGTCTGAGCTGCAGCTCTTTTCCTATTTTTTTGTTGCATATTTTTAACTTTACTGGCCATAGTTTTAGGAACAGACAATGATATGAAGCTGCCTTATTCGGGGTCAGACCAGTGGTCCATCTAGCTCAATATTGTCTGCACTGACTGTTTGGGACTTTCCAGGAGTTAAAAAAGGGTTCCCTCCCCTGGTCCTACCTGGAGATGTCAGGGGCTGAACCTGAGATGTACAGCATGAAAAGCAGGTGCTCTAACACTGAGCTGCAATCCTCCTCCTTATGTGGTCATTCACCTTACGTCGTTGTGGATATCTGCCTTTATTTGATAATGTTCAGGTGTTTGATTTACAGTATTTTATGATAAGGATTGTTGTTTCGTTCAACTATTCTGATGACCTTTCGGGGTTGAAGAGCAGGCTATATATGTGTCATATAAATACAGTATCCTGAATGCTTGTAATGCATAAAATGGGCAAACATTTTCTAAACAGCATTATTCACGTTGAATAATTTCCATCCTGTACAAATCAAAAGCTTAAAGATCTTGGTACCACATTTATCACGACATTTCATAGGCCAGTGCCTACTTCATCAGAAGTGGTTCCCTAAGTGGATAGGATTCTATATTATAAGATTATAAGTGGGTAAGATTCTATATTGATTTGATTCTATATTATTTTGGGCTCAACTATCCCTTGCACTACTTGATCATTTAGCCTGACTAGGAAAAACATACCAGCAAAACAATTGTGTCTTTTTATCTTCTCTGTGCTCAGGACAAATTGAGGTGACCATAGATCTGATAAAGTGGGCTGACCCATAAAAGTTTATGTTACAATACATATTTTTAGCTTCTACAGTGCCGCAATATTCTTTGTTGCAACAAATTAACGTGCTCAATCCTCTGGAATCCAAAATAATTTTTGCAGTCATGTCACATACATAGGATAGCATTTTCTAATACTCCTTTTTTTCCGTGGGTGAGAATACACTAGCCTTTCAGCAAGAACATAGTTCCTTTAAATTAAAAGCAATGTTTTTCACTCTAAATCCCAGTGGGAATTGCAAGTAAACATTGGAAGATTATGGGCATACTATATAAAATACAAGTAGTTTTGCTGTGCACATGTAAAACATTGTCCATATAAATTGATTCTATGCATTAGCAGCAAGTCCCTTAGAGTTCCAAGAGTGCATAAGATTGTAGTTGTTTAGCACAATCCCAAGTATCAGTGGGATATACCTTCCCTAGGAAGTCCACTTATGTTTACAGAAGTATTAGTAAGATTCCAGTGTGGCTTATCCTATGTGTTGGGTTGTTAACACCAAAACAGTTTGTTTCCAATGCATATCATCACAAAAGTTTTCTGTGTGCAGCTTTTTGCTTTGAGAACTTTGGAATAAAGACCCCATTGAAGTTTAGAGAACTATGAAACAAACTTTTCAATGGCAATGATTTATGAAGCATCAGGGAAGCAACCAGAGAAATAGCCGCATAGTACCTCTTGGGTACATGCCAGTGGGTACCAGGATGGTTATTCACATGAAAGAGTGCCATCTATTGGCTCCCAACACTATTTCTTGTTATCTTTTCCACAGCTGTCCTGTTGTGGCACAGACCAGCTCTCAGTCAGGTTTCAAAACTTGGGTTGGGAAGGGGAAGGGAAGGATTAGGCAGCATTACAAGAACGACTTCTTAAATACTGCAGCACCAAAGCTCTGCCCCAGTCTATCTTGCACCTTCTTTGTGCCTTCATTAGTATGTTCACCGTGTCTCTAGAACAGATAACGGTTGGGGGAAATATATATATATAAGTTCTAGGGAAGGGCAATGAAAAGCTTCGGTGACATGAAAAGATTCCATAGAAGGAGAGATTAAAAATGCGAGGGCTAGGAAACAGGCAGCAGGAAGGATGAGGGAAGAATACCAAGTAAGAAGTGAGATAAGGAAGGCCAATCAGACATTCCAGTTTACCTTCCCCATAGCAGAAGTATTCAAAGGTGTCCCGGCAGGTGTCCATTCATGTTTTACCAATGATGAGAAGGAGGAGGTGGAAGGAATAATAATGAGCACAGTCATGCATGTGCTGAATGCCGCAGAGTACAGTGTGGCGATGCGTAAGGACCAAGAAACCTGAGCCCTTGGGGTCTGGCTGCTCCAAAGTAACAGAAGGCTAAGAGTTTACATGATCAGTTTACATGAGGATGAGGATGGATGGCAATCTGTTTTGCTTTACCATGCTTCTTATGTACCAATAGCATACAGGTGTTTTCTTAGGCAACCTATGAAAACAATGTTCTCCATTTCAAAAAGAAACAGCTACCGGTATTTTAGCAGATACTAACAGGAGCATGTACAAAAAAACCCCTGAATGTATTGTTGCAATGCATATAATTTGTGCATGGGATGCTTTAAAAATAAGAATGGCTAAGACCTGGGGCTTGTCAACACTGGAGTTTAATGTGGTTTTGAAGCTGCTTCAGTCTTATGGAAGAAGCAGCTTTTCACATGAATGACTCCTAATTCTTGACTTGGAGTAGCACACTTTAAAAAGCCTGAACTTTTGTGAAAATATGGTATATTTTATTTTATTATTTTAAAATTTTCTATACCGCTTTATATTTTTAATAAAAACCTCAATGCGATATACAGCATATTAAATCAATCAATCAATAAAACAATAGCTGGGAAATATTCCTCCGGCCTCTTGAGAAGTCTCTTCAGTAGGGCTGGTGAGTGTGGGCCTCGCCCCCTAGGCCAGGTGGAAAGGGCCTTGCAGGGAGCAGCCTTCATGCCTCATAGGCGGGTGATGTATTTTGATTATGATGATAGTTTTTAAAGGTAGACAGGCACAGGTAAACAAATACATATATGCATGTCCACAAAGGACCTGAGATTTCCTGGCTTGCAGCAGCAGACATATTTAAAAATTATTATTTCTTACTCCTCTTTTGTGCAAATCTGGTATATTGAAAAGCATGTCTTTAAGTTTCTAGATCTTATGGTGGAGATGATACATAGCATGGATACATTTCATCAAGCACTGCTCACCATTTTGAGCAGCAGTAGTTCACACACAAACACATGCATCAGCCTCCATGTATTGCATGATGAAGCAAAGGAATGCTCTTTCAGTTTCACTTCTGATTAAACAAGATATTAACACACAAAATCAATGGAGCAAAAGCACTTTACACAGTATCATTGGCCCTATTACGAAGTGGACCCATACAATAGGTAGAGATGGAGCTAGATGTTTTAGGGCTAGTCTGGATATTCAGAGCAGCTCTGGCTTGGGAAGCCACTTAAAATAGTTCACTGGCTTAACCAAAGCTTAAATCCTTCAAATAGTTTGAGCTCATTCACTGCTGCAAGGCATTAAACTGTCTTATATTTAAAACTGCTCAAGAGACCAGCTCAATAGCTTAAACCTCCAGCCTAACTCTGTTGAGGCTTCAAGGCATTACGGTAGTTTAAGAGTTAATGACAGCAGCTCCCCTTAAATTTCTTATGAGATTAGTCTGCGATGAGTCAAGCTATGTGCCACACATTATTGCGCAGGTTCCTTTCTGGGATCCAGTCCTTTTGTTAGCATTGAGCTTCTGATTCCAAAAATAGTGAGAAAGAGTCCCCTGCCTTTCCACCTTTGCACCATTGTAAAGTCACCCTCTTCTTTCATCTACATCTCCCTGGCTGCCAAGCAAGCCCATTATATCCTGTCCCAATTCACTAATGAGATGAATCGGTCCCTGTCCCTTTTCTTTCAAGCTCTTGAGTTTACAGAACTGAAGAGTTTGCCCACCCCCTTGTCCTCTTCTGTTTCCTTTCTCTGCCTTACTTTCCAAAGTTTGCACAGATACCAGAGCTGTGCTGGAGATAAGGTAGGTTGAGGGGCATTCTTTGTGGCATTGGTGGGCGTTTGTGTGCATGTGTGAGTGAGTTAATGTGGTGGTGTATAATGACCAGCTGTATGGTTGCATCAAGCATATGCCCTTCCCTACTTAAGACTATAAGGAAAGCCTGCTAAGTCAGGCCAATGCACCTTCTACTTCATCCTTCTCACAGTGGCCAACAGCACAACAGCACTCTGCCCACCTACAGTTCCCAGCAGACTCTGGTTTTAGAAACAGTGTACCAGTTCCTGGGGAGCCTGAGTGGGAGGGTCCTATTGTGCTCATGTCCTGCTTGCAGGCTTCCCATCACACCTGGGTGGCTGATGGGAGAACAGGATGCTGGAGTAGATGTGCCTTTCAGGCTCTTCTTATGACTCGGTCATGCAGAGACAATGGGGCTTGTGCTTGCCTGGCTGCTTTCCCTGACCATCATGGATGGGGCTTTAGTCTGAACTTGGCTAAGAGAGCCTGCAGCCTCTAGGGATGTGTGGCTTGCTGACTGGGTGCATGTGATGCCTTAAAAATGCCATAATCTACAGAGGAACACCAGAGTGAAGAAAGCCTAGCATCTTATTCTGTTCTACCTCTAGTGCTAATAAAAGAATAGCCCATCCCACAGGGGTTCAATGCAAGGTCTTTTTTTTTTGCAGATGGAGATAGATTCCCCCCCTTTCCTTATCCAGTCTTCTTGCCTTATTTTTGTGCCTGCTTGAGCCATATGCCCATGTAACGGCATCTTTGGTACTAGGAAATGTCAAACGGAAAAGGCAATAGAGTGGAGGCTGTTTTAGAGTGAACACATTCCTGTGGGAGATTCTCTCATGTTGTTCAAAAGACTTGTATGAGATATTATATTGCTTTTCTGCATTATTTTCGAAGACCTTCTCACGGTAGGATTTCTGAGCACAGGTATAACTATAACCATGAGAGCCAGTGTGGTATAGTGGATACAGAGAGAGTTGAGCTCTGGAATGACCTAGCTTCAAAGCCCTGCCCAGCTATTTTATTTACTTACTTAATGAATGAATGAAATTTATATACTGCTTGCTTGCAAAAAAAAAAAAAAAAAAGCGCCCCCAAGAGGGTTGCAACAATCTAACATAAAACATCGAAATTATTGATGTGAACAGGTATTAAATATATTCAAAAGCTGATTAAAATCAACAGCAGCCAAGTAGAGCAGCTTTGGATCAGTCACTATCTATTCCCATGCAGAATCAGTCTGTGGATTAAATGAGGAAAAGCCTCATGTCTGACATCCTTTAGGGAAGGGCAAGAATCAAACCTATTAAACTGTACAGGACTGGCAACAGGGAGCACAAATGGGACTGCCTGCAACAAAATGTTGCATTATGGAATGGTCCATGTTCAGTATTCCAACCACTCCACTTCATTCCCGGCTCCATTTTCCATTCTCAGCCTTCGCCACTCCCCTGCCGCCAGTCAGTATTCCTTGACTGCTATACACACTCAGTCCTTATTTAACTGTGATTATTGTTTGCTTTGTTTTGGTGAGGTGGGCTGTGTGAGGGTTCCCTCGCCCCCAGTTTTTTAAAAAAAACTTCTGCTGCAAAGCTTGGGGTTCACCCAAGAGGCCTGTTCTTCTGCATGGGTGCTGCTGCTGTGACTATATAGGGAATGGTCTACCCACAGTCTAAAGATTGGAAACAGAAGAAATTATGCATAAAGGAAGAGATCGTGTGTGCACACACACGCACACAGAGGTTCCATGCTATTCTCAGTTTTATAGACAGTAAAATGATCTTTAAAATAACGTTATCTTTTCTGCAAGGCTCTTATACAGCTTTTTTAAAAAAAAACACACACACCATTGTGTAATATGTGTAGAATGAAGAAGAAAGTGATATCAGGGGAGTGTAGTAATGAAGGGACTGGGAACAAGGCCAGGGATCTCTTTCATCAGCTGGTGCATTTCCAGGGTTTTTCTTTGGGTGGTGGGGAGTGTTTCTTGCTGTTTGATGTTAGGCAGACAGCAACTGGAAGCAGTTCTACCTCCCACCAAGCATTGTTGTGGAATGCAAATGACACTAACAAACAAAGGGCTAAGTGTTCTTAAGCCTGTAGCACTGGAGACAGAATGATAGCCTCCCCCACCCCACCCCAAATGGAAGGTAGTATGATAGGGACATGGTTTCTTGTAGTGGGCATCCTACCATTATCTCTATTTCCATTTTATGCAAGCCTTTCTAGTGTTTCCAAAGTCTTCCATATTTGCTTGACCTGAGATGACAGTGGGAGAAAAGGAATGAGTTTGCACAATATGGGAAATGATCCTTTTATCACACTACGTACGTTAATTTTCTTCAAACCTGAGAGAGTCTATGTTGAACCTAGGACATCCTAGCTCACACAATATGCAGTTAGAGTTGTGGGAAATTGCAGTCAAACTTAACTATGCATAAGTGCTAGATAGTGCACAAAGGGGTTAAGACCAGAGACCTAGACTGAGCTAGGTCACACACCCTTACCTCCATGAGGGTCTCTCACCCTCTTCCAGCTGTGTAACCAACCAGGAAGGATGTGTCTAAACTTGTTGCAAAGTAAGACTGCATATTTGAAACTATAACCTGTATTTGCATCCAAGAGTCTTCTACCTGTGTTCTCCTTGCTGCTACATGGAGTAATGCATGAACCAGACCTTTGGATTTAGTAAGCAAAACTTTGTAAACTCACTTAACAGCGTGTGGCATGTTCATTGCTAGAGGGGTAGAGAAAGCAGGCAAGCATTTTAAGGCCCAAGAAACAGGATATTCAAAAGGCTTTAATAACCTATATTCCACGCTACTCTACTGGTTAACTATGAGCATGTTTTTAACTCTGCTGGGGGCTCTCTTCCACTGGAGAGTGTGCAAAGCCCCATGTTTTGAACCTAGGTGCCCAGCTGATAGACACATCTATTTTCCCCACACAAGGCTATTGGTCTATCTATCATCTCCAAATTTTGTAGCCCACTTTTCTATAAAAATACCCAAGGTGTCAAGCCACAATTTTACAAAAACACATGTGTTTTAAACCTGTTTTCAAAGTGGCCAAGTTAAAAATTAGTCCAAAAAGTCAGCGCCTGCTATAATACATCAGTTTTAGCTGCCCATCAGAAAACAAACAAATCCAGGCAGACTTTCTTTTACAATGTGTTCCAGTATCTTGGTGCCACAACAAAAAAGGCCCTGTTCTTTCTATGCACCCACTGTACTTCAGATAGCAGGGGAATCTGGAGTAGGGCCTTAGAAGTGGGTTACAGAGTTGGCTAGGCCTGGAAGTGAAGCTTGAGACCCTGTCTCAGGCCAATTACAGCTCTGAAGATCAAAACCATCACTGAATTGAGCACAGAAATGAATTGTTAAGCAGTGTAATACAATATGGGTGGCACTATATGTTTTGATCTGCTTATTCCAGTTAACATCCCACATGTCAGGTTCTGAACCAATTGGAGTATTCAAAGGCAGCCCCATTGCCATAATCTAACCTGGAAGTGGCAAGGTCAAACCTTTGGCACTCCAGGTGTTGTTAGACTCTAACTCCCACATGATCAGGGCAGATGGAAGTCGTAATCCAACATTTGGAGAGCCACAGGTTCTCAGCCCTAGCCACTAGGGTAGAAATGGGAAACTGGGTATGGCCAATGGACTGGCTCCTTCAAAGCAGGTGGCCCTGAGCTCTGATCAGCTGATGGGTGCTGGGAGTCATCCCCTTGGAAGTCAGTTTATAAGTGTTTTGCAGCCATGTTTTTACTTGCTCGCCCTTAATGTTACATGTGATGCCAGGGGCAGGTGGGTGTGGTTTTGGGGAAAAGGCATCACAGAACTAATTAGACCTGTGGGCTGGAGTCTGGAGGTTCTTCACTGCTGCACTAGGGCATAAATGACCAGGTCCAACTTCTTGGGGAAAGGGCGCAGCAAACATGCACACCAAGGCTCGTAAAAGGCACTCCCAGCCAACGCTACTACACGAGCATCCAGAAACTCCTCTAAACTGTGAACCTGATTTTCTAGGGAGGGCACAATTCCATCCAAGCAGATTTAACACCTACTGTTAAGAATGCCAGATATGGCCCCAACCAACAGTACCTCTGTTTTATCCGCCTGCCAGTGGCGTCACAGCTACCCTCCAGCGTGGTTTCCAAAGTGGCAACTAACCTAGTCAGGGAGTGTACAGAAGGAGTCTGCTAGTTTGCACTCTGCTGGGACTGAGCTTTTTCATGCCTCCGAGGCACAAATGGCATTGTGCTGTCATGCACATGGCAAAAGCAATATTGTGCAACGATATTAGTCTGAGCGCTCCCTGCTCTGTAGCTTGCAATTTTCTCCCTACTTGACTGCAGTTAGGAACAGGACTATTAGAGTCAGCTACTAAGAAATCAAGCTTTTTTTTTTGATGCAGAATAGTGGGGTGTGGGGTGCAATACCCTCCCAATGCTGCCCAGATGACCATTGTCCAAAATAGAACCTCTTCTAAATATTTTGCTTGATCTCTGTATGAGGACTTCATCAGAATTGCACAGAAAGCTTTTCTTTTTAGAACAACAATTACTGTCTGCTCTTCCAAGGTTAAACTGAAATCAAATAACATTCAGATCTTGCTCCGGGCCTTGCTCTCCAGAGGTAGGAAAATCATTAACTGCCTCGGCTCCCGGCAGCTTCCAGTATCTTGTGATTGCTCCACACCAGCAATTCAAAGGGGTAGCAAAGTAAATGCTGCATGCAGCTCCCCTCCTGATTTCCCCATCCTTTTCGGCTGTGTTATTATTACAGCTGGAAAGGAAATGACGCCATCCCTCCATTTCTTGGTGGTTGGTGTTTTCTGTTTTGCTTCTTTTAAAAAAGGAAAGAGCATGTGTGAACTTTCAAAGAGTAACAGACTTAGGAGGCAGCAGCAAGGAACATGAGGTTAACACATCTGAGCTTGCCTAAGCCTGCCTTGAAAAGCTCTGATTATATTGCGTTCTGCCTTCCATTAATGTTGGACTCCAGCCCCAGACAACCACATTTCCCTTAGGACTTGTCCATTCTGGGCAGAGACACACCAGTTATTACACGGTGCCATTCCACTGACCATCTGCTGAGCATCCACATATGCAGTGTTAGAAACTGAGATATGAAAGCTAGGAGCTATACTGCACCTTAAACCTAGGTTTTGGGCGCAACAACAGAATGTCTAGGTGCGCTTTTTTTTAATAACACAAATATAAAGCTGACAATGAATGAATTGCAGCTAAATATGTTCATTTTTCACATGGTCTAGTCTTTCCCCTGCCCACCCCCTAATATTCTTAAGAGGGTCTCTTCTCCAGTCTTCAAAGAATAGCTGGAAGTGGGGAGGTAGAAAAAGGTCCTCTTTTCCTTCCACTCTGCAGTTTTAATCTGAAAACTTAGATGTAGTACTGCGTCCAGAGCTCAGAAACTGCTCGTGCTAATGAAATTCCCTGTCACAAAATGTGCCCAGAACAATGGGAGTTTTGAACACTGCGCATATGCATTAGGTTGTAGCCAATCATTAGGCAAATGCCAGGGTACCAGCACAGTGGCAAAGCACATCACCTATGCTTGCTTTGGGACCCCTTAAACATATTTTTCTGTCCCAGCACTTTGAGCAATACCAGGTGGTTTATCTAGTTGCCATTTCAATTTCCTCCAATGCCCCAATTGTAGAATCACTCTGGGGCATTATGAGACATTGAAATGGTCAATAGAGCCAGTCTTCTGGCACTGTTCGTAGCACTACCACAGCTACCCACCGCCCCCAGGTAATCCCACTGACAAAGGAGGGGGCCCACTGGAGAGTATTTTGCCCAGGGCCTGTTCAGAACTGGAGCTGGCCCTGCACACTCTGTATGTGTGATCATGTCCAAGAGTGTTGTTGTTGTTTTGTTTCTCTTGGTGAAACAATAGGGTATCAACCACTGGTAATCTATTGATACAGAAGGGGGGGCATGTCTTCTTCACCTCCTTCTTCACTACAATATATCCATTTATTTCCAATTGTCAATGTCAAAAGGGACTAAAATCTATAAAATTCATAGAAAATCAACATGCCAATTTTCTCAATTTCTCTAGGACTCCATGACACCTCCCCTGTCCTCCATAATCCCTCAAGCAAGGTGTCAAGACCCTAATCCTGTCAAATCACTCTGCCAAGCCTTTCCTCTGGGCAATGCCAGGTGGCAGACTATGCATACATGGACCATTGTCTTCACATCACAGGTACTCAGGATGTGCTTATCTGCGCATATCTCCAGCTCTGCATATTCCCCCCTCCCTCCTCCATATGTTAATCCTGTGTAACCCAACCTCTTCTTAATGTATTCATGATGTAATCTGTGTAACCCAACCTCTTCTTAATGTATTCATGATGTAACTGGGATGTATTTTGCACTGTATTCTGGGACATGGAGGGAAGTTTCAAAAGTTCATGTCACCCCTTTCTCGCTGTTCAATCTCGCCTTGAACCTGTTGTGCAATAAACTTGGATCTTCTGCAGCTTGCTCCTGTCTCCGGCTGAGCTCATTTTCCTCCGCAGGGACCCGCGGACTTAGTCTGACGAGCTGGGTGGCAGAGCAGCCTCGCACCCAGATTTTACCGTAACACTATAAAACATGGATGACTTGAGATACTTGCAGCACTGCTACAAAGTTCCAATCATCATGGATATGTAAGGCTAGGGGTTTTCCTTCCTTGCTCACTCCAACCCAAGTTCCCTTACACTTCACTACACCACACTGTTATAAGAATTCTATGGTCTCAAATATAAATTAAATGTTCATAAATGTACAAGGCAAACACATACATAATTACACAAGCCACGTGTCTGAAGTGGTACAGGAGAGCAATCCTGAAGTCATTTTGACTCTCCCAAATTGACCTCAAATATTTCTCTGCAAGGAGGAAGGAAATGGGAAATCCTCCCCATTGTCTTTCGCTTACAAATCATGTCTTGTTTATGAATAGGGTGAGCCTGTGATTCAGAAACTAAAGTATTAACCATCACCAAAGAATGGCCAGACTGCCCAGGTAATGCAATCAGTGACCATTATCAGGTATCCTGGCAGACTGGATTTCTGCTGTGATGTATGTATGATGTTTTAGGGGGGTGGTCTTGGGCTATAGGGCGGGCAATTTCAAAAGTCTATATAAGGGCTTGCGCACCATTGTTCAGGGTTCTCCTCCTGTGGTGGGTGGGGACCCTGTTGCAACAGCTTAATAAAGATCAGGCTTACTAGCAGCTTTCCTCCTACCAAAAGGGGACCCACTTAAGGACTCTATATGGGCTCTTGGATACCCCATAAGGGAAAAGGGGCAGTTTTTTTTCTTATAACAACACCTATCCTATTTCCTCACAGCTTTCCCAAGCCTCCCTTCCCTGCTCACCCCAGCCCTTCCCTTAGCTTGCACCAAACCCCTTCTCCTCCCCTCACAGCTCACCCCAAACTACACCTCCTGCCTCACAGCTCACCTACTCTCCTTTAATCACCACTCCAGTGATATTTGGGGGGGGGGCAGGCGTTCCAGAGAGTAGTTTGCCAAGCAAGTGCCTCTCACCTTCCTTTAAACGGCTTGCCTGAGCTGCCTGCTACCCACACTGCTTGCTTGCTCACCTGTCTGCTGTTCTGTTGTCATGCTGGAGTTGTTATTATATGTTCTCTTGTGTTGGCTCCCACATTAAAAGCACTTTTTGTCATGGATAAATGTATCTTGGCTGATACGCTATGCCATCATTCGGTTATATTTGAGTTGAAAGTAGGGTGTACAATTTCCCCTTGGTAACAGAAGACAGTCAGCAGTTGGCCTTACACACATGTGCTTTGTTACCTGTGGGAGCTTTTGGGTGGAGCAGCGTCGCTAGGGGTACAACTCTAGAGAGGCTTGGTAGGCCTAATGGTGAAATGTGCGCTCTTCATCAACGCTCTTACTACTCAGTGCTCTTACTACTGGAAAAATGGGGGTGCCGGCTGCAGCAGGAAAAGTGCAGAAGTGTGATGACCATGGGATGCAACAGTGATTACCAAACCAACCCCAGGAGGCGGCACAACCGCAATAACAAGAGTTCTAAGACTTGCCCCTGCCTGCTTCCCTCAGGGCGGATGTCTGGCAAGCATTAACCTTGCAATAATAGGAAAGTGCCTGCTTTGCTTTTGTTTATAAAATAAACAGTTTTCCCTCTGCTGTTTTCCCAAGTGCCCTTGGGGGAGAGGTGCCCAGAAAGCTAGTGGGACTCGTTGTCCTGACATGGTACAGAAAGCGCAAGCTGAGGTGAGGAGCCCCAGAAACAGGATGCTTGGGATTGCGATAGAACCATTTCCAGCAAGCTAGGAGCGACAACAGTCCAGAAACCAGGTTTAAGTAAACTGTCACCATCTTCCCTGGGCAGCTTTCCTGAGCAGAGTGAGCCTTGGAAATTAGCATGGGGCATTTTGTAACAAACCCCTTCCCCAAGCACTGTGCCAATAGAACCTTCTTGAGCATTTTTGCCTGGATGGAGTGTGTCCTTCATGCCTCTTGCTTCTCCAAATGGAGGACAAAAAGTGTGTGTGTGTGTTTTAGAGAGAGAGAGAAAGTAGGAACTAGCCACTAGCTCTGCCCAGTTTGGCCTCTGGCCCTGCCTACCATTATCATGTGGCCCTTGGAAAATTGTCCAGAAGGGAATGAGGCCCTTGGGTTGCAGGTTCTGGACCCCCTTGCTGATGTAAATTTAGCAGGCTAGTTGGAACCTGACATTCAAGATGGCCCCGGCCTTGCTAATATACTTATAGCACATCCTTGTGCATGTTTTCTCATCAATAGTCTCCATTGAGTCCAATGGGCCTACATAGGTAAGTATGTAAAGCACAAGCATATCCTCTGTGAGGAAGGCCAGTCACTGGCTCTGGAGCTTTGAGGTTAAGGCAGCAATATTTTAAATTATCAGCAGCCATTTCTATTCCAGGGGCAGGTTCCCATAATTTCTGGCTTCCCCTGGTGCTCAGGCCTGAGCTTTGCTTTGCCTCTTGCTGCTTCTTAGATTAGCTTTCCTGGAGACAGGCTCAGGGGAACTAAAGGGGTTTTAAAAAAATATTACAAGGCATCTCAGCTTATCTCAATAGGTGATTGCTATTCAGCGCTCAGAGCCAATCTGAGGCTTACTTCCGCACACTTGCAGAGCAAACTGTCTCTATAATTCTGACAGGGCCACGTAGTTTAGAACGAAGCTCCTGCTGTCAGAGTTTACTCTCTGGATTCATTAGAATGGGCCGGGTAGTTTTGCAGGAAGACTTCTTGCCATGCTCTTCTGCTGAGATTGTGCTGCTATGCAATTGCTTGATCAGAATCCTGCAGGAATGTTATCAGGCTGGTCTCAGCGGCTTTAAGTTCTGGATTTTATTGCCAGAGCGCCGTGTTCGCATCGTCACAGTACTTGGGCCTCCTGCTGGTTTGCAGGAATTGCCTTCAACCTCTTGCTGCTCTCAGAAACATTCCTGCTTTATTGCCCGGCTGCATCCAGATGACTCACAATTCTCTGCCTGTGGTTCTGGGTTGATTTCCCCTCAATCGTCTTTACCTCACATTTATTTGCTTTTGTGTTTCTGGTAAGCCCATCTGACCAACCTAGGATCAGCAGAGTGTCAGGTCTGTCAGGGAAGGAGAGGGGCAAACACCAAGAGTGGGGAATTTTTTTCAGGGCCGCATTCTCTCATAGGCAAACTTCTTGGGACCACATCAGTGGTAGGTGGGGTGACAGGCAGCAGACCTAACTGTACAGTCTAAGTGACACAAAAGTCAGAATGCCACACACACACACACACACACACACACACACACCTCCATTCTCTATCCAGACAGGTAAAGGTGTTATCATAGTTCAAGAACACATTACAGCAGGTAAAAGTATTGGAAGAGGCTAGTGAGAGGTGGCATGGCCTGAGGAGACAGAGGCCTGGATGGCCACAAATTCCGCCCCTGGGCCTGAGTTTCTTCATTCCTGGTGTATACCTCCATAATCTGCCAATAAATGCACTGTTTCTTGCATTTTACAATCTCTAGTTTCCTTTATTGTCCAGGCCAGATTTGTGACCCACTTGCGCTAGAACCGCTAGGCTGCTTAACTTTTCTATCAAAACTAGGATTATGTTCAAGCCACATGGACGTAAACTTGTTACATTCCTCCAAGGAGCTCAAGGCTGTCTCCATTTTATCTTCACATCAGGTAGCTCAGGTTGAGAGATAATACTTAGTTAAGAGATAAAGTAGGTTAAGTCGAGAGATAATTCTGGCCCAAGGTCAGTCAGTGAACTTCATAGCTGACTGGGGATTTGAACCTGGGTCTCCCTAGTCCTGGTTTGATGCTGTAACCAGTACACAGCATGTATGGAGTAACCAAAACAGTACTTGTATGGCTGTAGTTGGTGAATTTGTCCCATTTTCTCTCCAGCTACAATTCTATGATTCTATGATAAGTGTCCCCATCTGTGGATACTGGGTGCGTTGATGGAGCAGATACCTTTAAACCTTGCACCATGCCCTCTTCTTCCTGTTATTTCTTCTAGCATAATAATCCTTATCAGTGTGTGCCTTATGGCAATTGGAGCCGTTCCAAGCAAAAAAATCTCATTTCCCCTCCAACTTGTGCAGTAATTGGTTGTTGTGGATGGTATCCAATTAAGTTTTACTTAAAGCAGAACCATTAAAATTAATGAACATGACTAAGTCCATTAATTTCAATAGGTCTACTCTGAGTAAAACTTAGTTGAGTAACACTGTGACCCAAATAGACAAGAGGATCTAATTGCTTCAGAATCCAATCCACTAACAGGCAAGGTATCTTCTTTCTAGAGCTGCTATCTTCTAACAGTATAAGGTTGCTTTTAGTCTTTCTGCAGATGGGGGAATTTCAGCAGGTACATTTTCCAGTTCTGTTCAACGCTATTATTTCCACTGCTGCTTCGGTACTATCTATCCACACAGCTGCTTTTTCTTTCCCCTTCCTGCATTAATTATATGGGTGAAGCCACACTATCAGAGATCTTGTGGCATAAACCGGATGGCATCATGGATGACAGATAGCCCACCAGAGCTACAATTTCCAGAGTTCTTTGGGAAGAGGGATTGATTGTTAAACGTCTCTGGAAACTATGGCTCTGCGAGGGGAATAGAACTTTTCTAATAAGCAATGACTGTGTTTTAAATGTATGATGTGAATGTGGCCATGGCCATATTTTATGTAGGATGCACATGACAAAATGGCAGCTTGGAAGTGACCACACAGTGGATTTTTGGGCAAGGAATGTCAACCTTGAAATAATCTATGCAATTTGTCCTTTTTGGCACAGGTTCATTGTTCAGTTTGTAGAATAACATGAAACACCTTTTATATGAAACCAGTTGTCTTTAGCCCTATTCAGATGTTTGAGGGTTAAAAGTGTGCAGAGGGGCACACAGGCAAGCCCTATCCCCTCCACCCAGACCCAGACTCGCTGGATCAGTAACCAACCAGTCATGGCTCTGGTTCCAAGCTCCTTTCCTGTTCTTTCCCTCCCCTCCCTTCCCTGAATCTTCTCTGTGCTGTCTGCCATCTGCAGCAATTGCATAAGAGATGCTTCTCCTGGGTGCCACTTGCTTGAGTGGGGCCTTTTATTACAAGGTGAAGAGTAGTGTAATCCCAGATCTCTTTGGGCGTCCTTCATTCCAGGAGTGATGACAGGCCTGTAACTCTGCACTGCATCGCTCAGGCTTGGAACCTGAATTTCTGATACACGTTTTTCTTCACTGGCCTTGAGAAGTGCCATAGCAGGAGGGCAGAGGGAATGTCAGACAGTTAATTGCAAACATCTGGCTCTTTTACACTGTAGTTTTCCTTGGCGTGGAAGCAGCATTTTAACCAAGGAGGGAAGGTGAAGGTTTGGTGTCTCACAGCTAGTATTTGAAAGCTTTCTTTTCCACTTAGCAGCAAGGAAACAAGAAAAGCACCAGTGGGTTGCTCAAAGAGAAATTGCTGTGACAGTGGCTCATTTCTGTGTGGTTAGGATCCTTCTTGGCTAATGTGAAATAATTAGACAAGTGAAGGGATCACGTTGAAAATTGAAATAAAGTCTGCATTCATAGTTAATACAACAAGATTTTCAATTTTTTGTTTGAACTGCAGAGGCTGCTTCGTTAGAACAAATGGGGCACTGCTCCGCTTGCCTGCCTTCTTACTTACAAACAGTCTGGGGGATGTGGGGTGGTATTGTCTGTCAGCTTCCCTTCCTTAGTCTCAGTTTTACCTTTGAAGAGCTCAATAGGGAAGAGGATGGGGTCAAAACTAGAATTCATTGGCTCTGCCTGTCATTGTCTCTGGCTCTACCTACCATTTGCCTCCCTAATTTATGCCCCACCAGTTCAAATGGGCACCAGTCATCACTATGTTTAATAGCACTCCTGTTGAGTCTAGAGGAGGAAAGATGCAAAATTGATTGTAATGAGGTATCTGCTAGGGCAGAGGCCTCTTGGAATACTGTCCTTCACTAGTATGCAAAGAGGTATTAACGGGGATGCTAAACAATGTTGTGTATGCAGTGGAGACTCTAAAGGGTGTTCATGGGTCTTTCTTGGGACATCATGGTCATTCTTCATGGTGGAAGGATGCAAAGAATGCTCTTGGCAACACCTTACACCCAGACACAGATGGATTCAAAGCCACTCAGTATGGGGCTTTAACCTCTTTGAATGGTATTCAGAAAGAGAGAGCACTTGAAAAGTCTGGCTCAGTTAATATATAATCTGGAAGCAGGTATGAACCATGCAGTTATTCATAGGAAAAGAATTAGGAGAGATAGCAAGGCAGGCAGAGCAATTCAAAGAGAGAAAGGGGCATCTCTAGAGAGTAGAATTGGCCAGGAAATAGAGCTTTTCCATTCTCATTCCCCTGATCAGGTAGGTAGGCTCCTGAGAAATGTTAGGCCTCAGGGAAAGTAGTGTCCATGGCACCTATTTATTAGCTCCCTTTATCCCAGTAGTGGATAGCATGGTGGGGCAGTGGCATTTCTTGACCTTCTGACCACTGAGTCACTTATACTTACTAAGAAGGAGAGGGACGAGGTGATGGAGTGATCACACTGCACCATCCTCTTTTATTAGTTTATGATGTTAATTTACATTACCTTATCGGTATTGTTTTCTCCAATGTCATATGGTTTGGGTTTTGTTTGTTTGTTTACTTATTGATATTATGATGGTTTCTATTTTTTCTAATTAAAAAAAATTGTTTAACTTATTGTTCCTTGGATATGTTGTGAGCCACTTATGGCAAAATTTTGTGGGAAAGTGGTTTATAAATAGATGATGATCTGCTTCTGAGCTTTCCAGAAGTGTTTGGCTGACTGGGCACTGTTGGGAGAGGGGTAGTGAACTAGAACTTCAAATTAACAGTTTTGCTATGGTCTGATCAAACAAAGCAGCTCTGATTTTCGTATAGAGTACATGTACATTTTAAAAAATGGCCCCTACTTTAATTTGTGAGAAATGCAAGTATTGGAGGCCAATCATCATGCTCCTTCATCCACCTCCTTACTATGTCTGGAAAATTTATCAACTCTGAAAAAAATAAAAAGTGATAAGTAGTTTATTATCTTTTCTATTGTTGTCAATGGAAAAGACAATTGCTTCAGCGAAGGCTTTGAGGTGACTCTCTCAGATCCAAGTATTATTATTATTTTTCCTGTACACAGTCCTGTTCCCAGTGTCAGGTGTGCGGAACCTTTGACCCTCCATATGTTGCTGAACTACAACTCTTGTCAGCCCTAATAATAATAATAAATAATAATAAATTATTTGTACCCCACCCATCTGGCTGGGTTACCCAACCATGCTGCGTGGCTTCTAGCATGTATACAAACACAGTAAAACATTAAACCTAAAAAAACTTCCCTATACTGGTCTGCCTTCAGGTGTTTCCTAAATTTTATATAATTACTCATCTCCTTAACATCTGATGGGAGGGCCTTCCACAGGGTGGGTGCCACTACCGAGAAGTCCCTCTGCCTGATTCCCTGTAGCTTCACTTCTTGCAGTGTGGGAACCGCCAGAAAGCCCTTCATGCTGGATCTTGGTGTCCAGGCTGAACAATGGCAGTGGAGACGCTCCTTCAGGTATACAGGACTGAGGCCATTTAGGGCTTTAAAGCATCAGCACTTTGAATTGTGCTCGGAAACATACTGGGAGACAATGTAGGTCTTTCAAGACCAGTGTTATATGGTCTCAGCGGCTGCTCCCAGTCACCAGTCTAGCTGCTGCTTTCTGGATTAACTGTAATTTCTGAGTCACCTTCAAAGGTAGCCCCATATAGAGCACATTGCAGTAGTCCAAGCGGGAGATAACCAGTGCATGTGGCCAGTGGCCACGGATGATGAAAGTTGCAGCAACATTGGGAGCACCAAAGGTTCCCTACACCTTCCCTATGTTGGGATAATCATAGTGATTCACTTTCCCCATTGTTACCGGAAAAATCCGAGGGCTCCCTTGGACAAAAAGTAAAGACACCAACCAGAGTAAATTGGAGCAAATCAACAGCCTGTAGGCTTGGCCTTTATTGTACTGTTGCAGCAGGGTGTTCCCCTCACTCGCAGGAGAGAGGAAAGACCCAGAACAATGGTGTGCAAGACCTTAAAAAACTTTTGAAATTCCCCTCCTCTAGGTCAAGCCCACCCCCAGAAACATCATGCATACATTACAGAAAGGAGGGGGTGAGGGAGGAGTTGTGGTGGTAACCTGAGTGTCCTGTCACCTGGCTGGTTCCCTTCTCCCCCTCCCCATGAGTACTTTTCTGAAGACAAAAGGTAGTTTCCTGCCCCCTGAGGGGGAATCCAATCACTGTTCTTTTGTTATAGTCCGTGTTGAATCCACTTGTGTATGCAGGGTTGATGGTCGTCTGTCTGAGACCATCAGGGTTGGCATAGCAACCGGGCAGGGCTCCTGTGGATGTGATCCTATGCTCAAAGGATTATGGTGGCCTGTATATCAAACCGTCCCCATTTTGTAGTCCTTCCTTCATGGAGTAAAATAAAAGTGGAACAGTGCAAATCTGATGTATGGTTGATTTTCTATGAATTTATAACAGAAGTGTAGCGTATGTAGTGTGTGAGTGTGAGTGTGTGTGAAGTCTGTACAAACTGAATGATGGGGGGGGGTTTCCTACTACACCATCTACCAAATTAATAATGAGTTAAGGACGCTTTCCAGTTTATAAACGATACTGAGGTACTTTCCAAAATGCATTCTTATCTCTCTTTGAATTATATACAGTAGCATCATATCATTTTTGCTAGTACAAATCCCCTCCAGCCTTATTCACATTTCACTTTTTAATTTTACCCCTTTGTTCCTGGGATGCTCCCTAACAAACTTTCCCACTCGCCTGAGGCTTCCTGAGATCACAGCTTGAAGATAGCGATGGGGAGTTTACCAGTTCCCATTAAGGCAGTGCTAGATTAACCTCCTCAGTTGCACCCATTCTTTTTATCCAGTCTTATCCTCCTCCCTTCTCCCAATTCTCAGTCAATATCAAATCCATCAGTTCTGTCAAGGAGTAGTTTCGGTGTTAGCTTCACAGCAACATCCTGTAGGTTTCCAATCCCTTCCTGGCAGAGATGGCTGATGGGTCAACATCAAACAGCAGCCAAGACAAACACTGCTGTCGGAAGGACCTGACATGCCTGTTTAGCTGTCCAACCACCTCACAACATCGCCAGGTCATGGGCCAGTTTCAGTGCTAGGATTAAAGTGGATATAGAGTTTGGTAAAATAAGAGAATGTGAAGGGATAATTATGTCTTTGGGGAGTTGGGGAACTTGGCAGCAGCCCAGTACTGGGATTACGGGCTGATAAGGTCTCCTTCATCCTCACTCTCAAGCAATACATGAACCAGAAGTGGGAAAGTCTGTCTTTTCCATAGCAAGATATGGAGGAATGCATGATGATGTGGAAAGGTGAAGGTGGGAGTCAAGAATTCCCAGCACTTCAGTGGTCTGCTTGCAGGAAAATCACAATAACAATAAGGACTGCTAAGTGTCAGCTTTCCACTGGAGAGGCATATGGAGACAGTCTAGTGATATGCACTGGAAGCTGAAATACTTTGCATATATTCACCACATATTGTCATGCAGACATTCCAAAGCATAGCCTCTACAAAAGCAGACATGTTCCATGGCCTCTGCGTTCCAGATTGTGAGGGTCCTGGACAGGGCTGGCCCACCTATTAGGTGCAGTGAAGCTACCTCTTCAGGCAGCAGAAGCCCCTGAGGCAACACCAATTTCTCCTAAGATCTCACAAGATCTTGCTGAAATCATGTGAAACCTTGCAGAGGGCATGAGAGTTCACTGGAAATTGGCACCAATGCCAGTGCTGTTTCCCTGCCAGCGGTGGAGATGGCAGAGTGGGTAATGTTATGGCAGCAGTGGCAGGGCAGGACAGGGCAGCACTTTCTGTTTCTGGGACACACAACCCCTAGTCCTAGACAGCCATATCACATCAATACAGTAGAGAAGGGATAATCAGCATAAAATACTATCTCACTCTGCTTTTCCAAAAGCTTTGGCAAACAGGTGTGTCTTGACCTGCCGACAAAAGAAATCTGATTGTGTCCAACTTCAGCACAATTCCTTTTAAAATATGCTCTTTCTGGGATTAGCAACATTGTTATGTAGCCAATCAGATTGGACTATGTGAAGATGGTACTACCGTCAAAGAAGCCTGACAACAACAACAACAGCATTAACAATAATAATAGAAGAAGAAATGTTTTTATTAAAGTTTTCACAATGTAATTAAAAGAACAAACTAATCTACAAGAAACAAAGAAAAGAAAGAAACTAAAGAAAGAAGAAGCAGAAACTACAAAATCCTCTTTCACCACTATATCTTAACTTTCATCCCCTACACAGGAAGGTGTGCTCTCCTAGCTCCCAGCTAGGATCATCCCTCTCTTCTCACAGCCTCTCACCTTGTGAGATCTCCCCATACCCGCCTTTCACCCGGGTCCTCAAACTGTCCTTCCACTTCATCTATATTCAGTCCTTACCAAAATACAACGGGAGAAGCCAAGTTACAGTGGGGATGAAACTTCACTTTAAGCATGCAAATAATTTCATGCTCTTTTGGATCAGCCTTGAGCAACAATCAATCCTCAGCAACAGCCTGAATTTTCTTCCTAAGCATATTAAGAATCAGAATAAGGTTAAAAGGGATTTGTAAAGTCCGCTTTCAGCTTCCTGATCTGGCTGTGACTGAGGACGCATCCAAAAGATCCTTTTCATTTCCTATGTTGCTTTCTGTCTTCTTCGGTCATTAAATTGAAATGCATCACCCCTTCCCCATGGCTCCCAGTTTCTGTGCTTCTCAGTGTTTATTATGTCTAAACCATTATTATTAAATTCCTGGGTAGGGGATAGGGGATAGGGGGATGGGGTGGTGGTATAACTAGACTGTATAAAATAAGATACATTTATGAGAAATATAATCTAAGTAATACAAACAAGATTTCCATTCTAAAACCTGAATTTTCTTGTAACAGGATTTCTGATATTTACATGTGGTTAAGAATTCTTAGGCCTTTAGAGAGCAATGTCATAAGGGCTGGGTAAAAAACACAGCAGAGGCTGGAGTGGCAGCTGGGGTGAGAGTCCTGGGTCTTTTCATGATTCTGTTATAATAAACGCCTTTAAATTTGGGGTGCTGAGCCTTGTCAAAGCATCACAATCTAAGATGATAGTAATGCTCATGTCAGATCTCAGGGCTCTATATGACTTGGCTTTAAACTCATACATGATGGCCGAGAAGGCAGGGCAAGGAATGGGTGCTGCTGCTTTAGCAGCTTGGCTTGGGATAGCTGACCTTGGCTCTCGGGAACCAGTTATTAATGATGTTTCCACCTTCCCCATTTGGGCATAAACATTAGAAAGCTGGGTAGAAATGCTTTCTGACTCTTACAATAACAAACACTTATTATGAAGGCATTTGTCATTGCAGTGAAGAAGTGCTGGTCAGAAGAGAGCCAGTGTGGTGCAGCGGTTGGGGTAATGGACTTGCGTCCTGGGAGACAAGAGTACAAACTCCTGTTCAACCAGGAAGCTTGGGCCAGTTACTGTCTCTCAGTTTAACTTACTTCATAGGGTTGTTGTGAGGGTAAAATGGGGAAACAGGAGAACCATGTACATTGAGATCCTTGGGGGAAATATAGGATATAAATGTAAAAATAAATAAAATATAAACAAACAAATAAAAGACACATGAGGCCACCATGTTATTGAAGCCAAACAGGTCTGGGCAGTGCCTGGATGGGTGACCTCCTGGGGACTACATGGGAACATTGGGTTTCATAACAGATGAAAGATGGGGATATATATGAAACAAATATAGATACTGTATGCCTGGGATTGCTATGGGTTTTTTTAACTTGATTTTTAACCAACACTACAAGGAATAGGCCATCAAGCAATAATAAAAGCTTGGGCATTTAGGTAAATAAGTAAAAAGAACTGGGCAGGTGGCAGACTGTGATGTGGAGCTGTTAACTTTTCAGGGAGCAAAACCCTGGTTACCTGAAGGAAAAGTTTCTAACAACAACAACAACAACAACAACTGATTTGTACCCCGCCCATCTGACTGGGTTGCCCCAGCCACTCTGGGCCAGCAGAGGTTTCTTACTTTACAAAGAGAGGTACAATTGCTGGGGATCTAAAGCAACACTTTCATTCTCTTTTGCCTGAGGGCCAGCTCTTAAGTGGAAACACTGATACATGAAATTCATAGCAGACAAAGCTCCCCCGCCCCCAACAGAACAGAGAAAAGGCTAATTGTCAAGCCTTCTTGTGGTAGGTTCTGTGAATGACATAACCACAAGGTTTCAAACAAATGCCTGCCTCTTACATCACAAAACAGAGGTGACACAGATGGGTTGCCACCTCAGCCACCCAAAGATCAGCTGGGGCTGATGGGATTTGTAATCCAAACTTCCTAAGGGCACTAGGACGGGGAAGGCTGTCGTAGAAGAATTGGCTCACTTTATCCTGGGGAAAGCACTTCATTTGTACTGAGAAACATGACATTCCCCAAAGCCTGTTTCTGAATTCAATTTTTGTGCAATCGCTTTTCTGGACAAATAATCTGACGCTGGGTTTATGATTATTTAACACATCAAAATCCCTAGTGCTGCTTCTTTACTCTCTCTCTCCCGGAAAAGAGCTATTTGATAGTGCATATTTACACATTCCCATTTTTCTTTTTTCCGGCGTGGAAGGAGCAACCAAATCTCTGTTTCCTTCTCTTATTCTGCAGCAGTCAGGAGGGAAGAAATATTTAGGAACTTGCCATACACAACCAGCAACTTGATCCTGTCCCCCTGCTCCTCAAGTATGACTCTCCTGTAGATAAATATCATTGCTCCAGCAGGACATATAATTAAAGCTCTGGATCTGACTCCAAACACCATGGACTGTCAAAAAATGAAAACCCACAGAGGCTACTTTGGCACAAGAGTTGTCCTGTAAAGCCTTTTCTTCAATGGGAATACCATTCTGAGTAAAACTTCACCTGTTGAAGTTTCCATTCCAACTGCAAAGCATGTAGATTTATATGTGACACAAAGCTAAGCACATGCAATTTTGTCTCCACTTTTGCAAGTGGGGAAGAGGCCAATCCAGATGCAGTGTACTTGGACACAGAAAATCCTGCTGGCAATCCCCCCCCCCCCTTAAAATGCTATTGATTGAATAAGGACTTACTTCCTAATAAGAATGGTTGACTGTTCAGATCCAAATGTCCTGACTTACTGAGTTCAAGTCAAAACTCTGGCGAGAGATTTAGAATTAATCTGCTATAGGATCCAGGCGATCTATATTAAAATTAATTTTCTACCTTTGACTCAAACCTACCTAATTAAATGGCCCATGGTAGTTCTATTAGGACAGCATAAAGGCAATAATTTCTGCAATTAAAATACAGTGGTACCTCGGGTTAAGAACTTAATTCGTTTTGGAGATCTGTTCTTAACCTGAAACTGTTCTTAACCTGAAGCACCACTTTAGCTAATGGGGCCTCCCGCTGCTGCCACGCCACTGGAGCACAATTTCTGTTCTCATCCTGAAGAAAAGTTCTTAACCCAAGGTACCATTTCTGGGTTAGCGGAGTCTGTAACCTGAAGCGTATATAACCTGAAGCGTATGTAACCCGAGGTACTACTGTACCTGCTTTAGAAGAATTAACTTTTTACACAAAATCTTTCAGTTTATACAATATCAATTAATGAATGGCAAAACTTGTGGATAAATTTGACTGCAACAACGAAAAAGCAGGAATCTCCAAGAAGGAGGCACTGCTCTGCCTGGTTCATTGAGTTGTTGTTGTTGCTGCTGTTACGCTTTTCAGCATAATGCTCTTTAAACCAGCCTTTCGGAAAAAGAAAATTTTTTAATTGGGAAGATTTAAAACCTGAACATACTTTAATCCCTTTGCAGATTAAAAAGAAAGAAAGATTACAAGGAATTAAGAAACATGTTATCATAAATTAGATTTTTAAAGTTTGGGATAAATATTTAAGTATGTACTAAGATCAAGCTTTGTTGAAAAAGCCTCAGCTATACATAATGCATATGCATAAATCCACTCTTGTTGAACATAATATCTTTAAAGAATGGGAAGCAAGAGATATAATTCGATTCAGGGATTTAATTAAAAATAATAAGTTTCTTCCCTATGAGGAACTAATAAAATGAATAGAAGTATATCAGCTTCAATTGTGCAATGTGTAGATATCAGATAATTATTTCTATATTATTGGTTGAGACCACCCACTTGATTTTAAAATGTACTCATACACTCAGAGCCAAAGGACGTTTTGATGAATATCTACTGATATTTCTATGTAAGTACGAGTCCTACACTTGCATTGATAAATGGAAAAAAAGATGGAACAAAGCACAGACCAAGGGATTTCTCTGGCAGCAGGGCCTCCTTATGCATACTATGTACTTATCTTCTGCTTTGTCTGTGGGAGGGCTTGTTATAATCTGCTGATGCAGTGTTCCCATATTTCAGGCTGCTGCTCTGCTCCCCGCCCCCATGTTTGAGAGTTCTTTGTGCATCTTAGAGTCATACTTTGAAATACGGTCTCCTATTTGGTAACCTTGCTCTGCTTCTGTGTGTATAGTGCCATGTCCTTGCAGCTCCAGTTACAGGAATGGAACTGAGTTTGGAGACGGTTGGCTTATCTACACCTAACTTTTGCCCTGCACTTTCCAGGCATAGACTGGCACTTTAAAGCCCCCTGTCTGAGCACTCTCTTTCTCTCTCTTCTTTGGCTTTGGAGCTTTCCCTGTGAAAACTTGCTCTTTAAAGCTAAAGTACAACAAACAGCAATTTGGGGTTTAGGTGGACTGCAGTTTGCTCTGATTCAGTGGTAAAGAGCGCATTTTCACAGGAAAAGCTCCAGAACTTTATATGATTTATGCTGCCTGTGTGATGTTCTATTATGTTCTATCATATTATTATTAGTTATTTTTGTAAGCCACTTTGGGATTCATTTGAATGAAAAGTGGCATAAAAATATAACAAATCAAATCAACCAATTTCATATTTTGCTGCTAGCCTTGGTTCTCTGTTGCTTGTGCAAGGTGTTCTGTTTGTGCTGAGTTCCCCATCACCAAATTTCCCCTTATACCCCCTTTAAGAACATAAAGAGGAGCTTGCTGAATCAGGTCAATGGCCCCACTAGTCCAGAATCCTGTTCTCACAGTGGCCAGCCAGATGCCTATAGGAAGCCCTTCTGCAGGGGTGAAACTAGGCTTTATTTCACCTGGGTCAAAGACCCAGTTTGGCATCACTCATGTGCATCTGCAAACACATACACACAAGCTGGGAGCGTCAATGGCGCCCCTCTGGAGGCTTTACCCGGGGCAAAAACCCCGGCTAGTCCTCCCCTTCTGGTTATAGCACTGCTTTCTGTAGACCTAAGAACAGCTCTATGTGTTTGTGTTCTCTTGCCAGGGCTATATATTTTGAGCGGTGTGCTGTGATTAGGTTCTTCTTAAGTTTAAATACCGTAACTCATTGTGTATTGACGGGGAGGGGGGTGCGTAGCTGAGGTCCAGCTGGGGCACTTGACGTGCTTCATCAATGATTTCTATGGCTATGCATTTAGTTAGTGGTAGTGGTTTGGTTAGCAAAACGTATGCCAGCTGGGGAGAATGAATTTTGGATAGAATTCAGACTAAACTGGACATTTCCCTGATTCTTAATCTCCATCTCTGCCCACATTTTATGTGCATCTCAGACCTAAACAGGTGTAAATAGATAATTAGCTGGTAATCCTAAGGTGGGGGGGGGGGAGCAGCAAGGAGCAGTTCATGAGAAAGTTTATTGTTTTCCTTTGTCCTTGCATTTTTTTGCAATTCAAATCAGTGTGTGGGGTGTGTGCGCGTGAGAACCAAAATCCATCAGTTGCCTATATATATATAAAATGCTTTTGTTACTCTTTGTTCAGTTACTGGGACAACTAATAGCTCATCGTGTTCTTGTTTAATGGCAAGAACTGTATTTCCACCTTCTAATTATACACTGCACTATCTGAAATATACTAATCTTGAGAAAAATTCACTAGACCAGAAAATTTCACCATTGCAGTATCTTACAATGTTTAGTGTGTTTTTTTAATGTACTGCAAAAGTATACAAAATGTGATTTATGTTTTTACCACAAGTGTCAGTATTCTTATGAATGAAGACTGATAGATTTCCAGACCTGTTATATAAATCACCCGATAAAACTATGCTGAAGAGTCCTGACTATAAGTCATTTCCAATATTCAACCACTAAACCATTCAAAATAAAGTGCTTGTCTCTTGACCTTCAGATGGGGGGTGGGGGTGGGGGCTATTCTGTTCCCCACCCCCGTCTTCTTTCTCATTCATTTACCTTGTTTACTTCTTTCTTAAAACATTAGTTTTGTACATTTTGAAACCTTCTCCACCCTCTATAGTCCAATGTTCTAATCTTTTTTCTTGCAGTTTCTAATCCTCACTAAACCCTTTATTTGTGTTTCAGTTCTAACTCCCTTGCCATATTCAACAATGCCAATCTCTCTTCATTCCTTTTCTTAATCAGGAATGAAATTTTTATTAATGAATAACCCCTGAACAAAAGCTTTAGTCATATTCCACACAGCCATTAAATGTACCTCCTCTGTTTTATGTATTTGGGGTAGATGATGGGTGGGTAGCAGCCCTCACTTACAACAACCTTTCTCTTCCAGTAAAGTAAAATTAATGGAATATCCACACATTCCCATTTGGAGAGAAAGCATATTTAAAAATTGACAGATGTCTGCTCCTAGGGCCAGGTAACCAACCACAGACATATTGATTGCATGAACTCACTCTCAGACTAGATATACACTGTCCCTCAAGACCAATGACCTTCACCAAACTGGAGACTTAGGACTTATCCAGACATATAAGCCCCAAACCTTCAAAGTATTTAACTGGTACAGCACAGCATGCAACCCAAAAGGGAAAGTGTTTTAAAGGCTTTTGGGCTTTGTGACTTCAAAGCAACCCCCTTCCTGCTGGGCCCCTGCTAAACTGTCAGCTACAATTCAGCACTTGGCTATACTTCCTCTACCTTTTTTTTTTTTAGAAGTGCAACTTCACCAAGGGCAGCTTTCTGTATTTCTGTTTTCTGCCTGGCTCCAATCTGCACCGGTAATCTTCAAACCCCAAACCAGGGGGTAGGCGTGAGAATTGCAGGAGGCCACAAATGGAACTGAGGAAAGCCAGCCCTGTCAGGATTGTGCCCTGATCCCTTTTGCAGGGATTTCCAATCAAATGTGGAAATACAGCTGAATGTTCTCAAAAGGCATGCAGAATGAAAAGAGACTGGCTTTTCCAGGAAGAATAGTTGTGCTGTGGGAGGACCACTTGCTTACTGACCCCTTTTAGACAGGGTATGTGCTGAGAAGATCTAAATGCTGGGGCAGGCCTGATTTTGATCCTCTTGAAACAAATGGGTTAATTTGGAGACAGTGATCTGGATCTTACACAGGCACTGATTTAGCAGGTACACAGATGTTCATTGTAGGAAAGGGGCCAGAAATAGAGCCCCTCAGAGGAGCCTGTTCAGTCTAGTGATGGTGCTGTCACATACACAAGTAAGGTAAAGGTAAAGGACCCCTGGATGGTTAAGTCCAGTCAAAGGTGATTATGGGGTGTGGCACTCATCTTGCTTCAGGCCAAGAGAGCCGGCATTCATCCATAAACAGCTTCCCAGATCATGTAGCCAGCATGACTAAACTGCTTCTGGTGTAATGGATCACCGTAACGGAAGCCAGGTCCACGGAAACGCCATTTACAGAAGTGTCTTCCCAGTAAAGGTAGCACAATCAGCAGCTTATAGCTTATGTCACAGACAAGTCCCATTCGGGACATCCAACCCATTTTAAACTAAGCTTGTGCCCTTAGCTTCTGCATCAGAACTTCTGAATATAGCCTACATAGATACGAATTGCATGCACAGAGGCTCCGGGTTGTATCCAGCAAAGTTCTACTCATTGAGAGACAATGGAGTGCACCCTTGGGGGTGAAGTCAAACCACTGCATTAGCAGCACCAAAATGACCTCCCCATGACACAAGCCTGGGCAGTGTGTATGGAGGTCCTGGGCTGCCCAGACAACAACACCCCCTCTCGGCTTCACTGATGTGGTGCAAAGGAAAGCAGAGCAATATGTTTGGCACCAGCATGGCTGCAAGAGTTGCCAAAAGAGGCGTACAAAGTGCCATACAAATTGTCTTAGGGACTCCAATCCTGATCCTAAGCCTTTTCTTCTCCCGAAGATATCCTGCAATGCAGCAGAGGTTTAGGGTCAGAGTTTTCCTTCTCCGAGATGGGCTACCTTCTCAGGCTGACGAGCCCCATCTGCCCTCACTTCCTCACAGCATGTGCAGAAACTGCCTTCTTGATGATTGGACCCACTATTGGTGTTGCCCGCTCAATCTACTGGAGCCTCTCTTCGCATGCAGGCGAAGTCCCTAACTCACCAAGGGTGTGAGACCTATCGGCTACCCTCACCTGGTTTATCTGGCCAGTTGAAGCAATTTCCTGGTGTGTGGCTGCTGTCACACACTGACAGTTTCTAGGAGCCACAGATGAGAGCTGAGTACAGGGTGGGTACCAAAGCTGGACAAGCTACCCCAGAAGGAGCATGGTGTGTCTCCCGCCAGAAGTACTACCACTCCCCTAACAACCCATACAGACAGTATATCCACTGAAATGAATGGGCCTAAGTTAATCACATTCATTTATATCAGACCAAGAAAGGGCTCATTGTAGTCCTTCTTTGTGAAGTATAAATACCGTGAAAAATATAGGAAGCACCTGACACAGCTGACAGCAATTCCTAAGGCGTAAGAGTCTGTCCCGGATGAACATTAAATACACAAACGATTACCCTGGGTGAGGAAAATGTGGTAGCTGCCTATGCAAGGGGAAGGTTGGAGAGCCAGGCTTTTCAAACTCACTGTTTCCCATGGGCTGAGAACCTGTATCAGCAGCTAAAACACTTATAGTAAAACTACATTTGTCCTCTAGGCAGGGTTGAGTAATAAAAATAAGATCAGAAACTTCTCCTCTGACTCAATCACTCATGCTATTTGTTTTATCTCATACACACCCTCACTTTTTGCTGATTATGGAGAGAACCAAAGAACGAAACAAACAGATTAGGAGAATCAGTGCAACAGAATGGAAGTGGGCTTGCTAAACTGAGAGAAACACAGTTTGTTTGCCCTTATCCAGCCAGGCACCAATTTAAGCTGCCATTTTGAATGCAATGAGGCAGTGGTGGGCTCTCAAATTTCAGCAGCGCCCTGTGCAATGCCAAATCCTGCCCCCCTCCCCCGGCTCTCATGCTCAATTCTACAGCAGGGTTGCGGTGCCTCCTGCAGCGCAGTAACCAGTGCGGCCGCCCCACTTGCACTACCCTAAAACTGCCTCTGAATGAGGGCCAAATCACAAACGATGCCTGTATGATGGTGGTGATTATTTTTTTAAAACCTGCCCCTCCTCTCCAGAGCAGCTCAAGATGGCAGACAGCACCATGATAAAAGCAATAAACATTTTTTTAAAAAAAATAAAAACCAAACACCCTCACAACAAGTAATTTGAAAGTTGCCAGAAACAATATATTCCACTGTTTTACATGACATATTTTTCTTTTTAAAATGTAGCTATGGAGGCTGAAACATAAAGTGGAAAACCCACGTGAGACACTTTTCTCCCTCTGGCATTTTCCTCCCTCCTCCATGCAGATCTTCTGGTTTTGAAGGCACTCTTTGTAAAAGGTGTGGGGGAGTCATTAGCAAACTACCTGCAACTGAGTATCACATGTAGTGTGGTCGCTTGCTAGTGGAAGTAATCACCATTGAAATCAATGGGGATTTAGGATTGCATTTAGGACAAAAGTGCTAGATTAACTGCTGTTCGCTAGCATGGCTGAGTTCCCTGAATAAGCACTTGCAATGGGCTAAGTAACCTCACCAGGTGGTTTTGTCTCTATATAGGTAGTGAGACAGAGCCATATTGATCTGTGTCAAAGGAACCTGCTGCAAATGAACAGTCATTTCAGCATGTCCTGAGTCACTCAGCCATATGTGAAAAAGCAAATTGGTTCAAGAATGAGGACACAGGGGTGCAGTGTGAATCGTTTTGCAATTAATGGCTTGCTCACACTGTCCACCCACAGCGCCCCATGTGATAATGATCCTATTTTGGTTTTCAATAGACTCTTTCAAATCCTCACCTATATAAGATTTTTTCTCACCTCATGTTCCTAAGACTTAGGATATATTTACCCCTTTTCATCCCTCCCCCCCACCCCTCCATGTTCTACTTACCACTTTCTAATTTCAGTGCCATTTGCACAATACCTTTAAAAAGCCGAAGAGAATTGTGGAATCTCTTTGACTCTCCCCAAACCCACCACTGCCTGCAGTTCTATGCTGAGCAGGGAGGGCTCATCACCTCTTGTTGTTCGCTTGTCTAGATGCATTAGCTTCATCTTGGTGCTTTGTGTAGAGGAGGAGCTGTAGAAAGAGCATGAAGGGGGTCTAATGAGCTCTTAATCACTTTACTTCACTTTACTTCACTCTGGCAGCAAAGGTGCTCTTTCATCTTGCTTTATTGGACAGGGGGTTGTTACACTGTGAAAGACAGCCTCTGGGGCAATGAGATTTTTCCATTTCCACCCTGTGACTTGTTCCTTGAGGATGAAGACTGTGCTGCCAAATTTCAAATATCCAAAGTAAATAAACATTGTTTGGCTCTGGGGGCCTGCTTTGTGAAGTCCTACGCCCCAGAAATAAAGGATCTTCTCCTTTATGTTCTACTTTCCTAGATAATGAGACAGCCCTTAAAATAGGGAACTTCTGGCAACCTCACCAAAAGGTAACCAGAGAATATGACACAGATAGCCTGAATTCAGCAAACATCATTGATGGGAATTCAGAATGTGTGGGAGGGGAACCAGAATCTGCAATCTATGCTGTGAAACGGTATGTTATAGAAATTAGTGATCAATGTAACAAAAATATATTATGATTTAATTATTTCTATCATGGCCCACAAAAAACAACTTTTCAAAGGTGGGTTAGAATCATAAATGTCAAGAAAAAAAACCACAAAAAATTCAAACAAAACAAATTTAAAAACCAAACAGCAGCACAGGAATAGATAAAACAGCTTGTCTTTCCCCTCTTCCCATAGGGAAGACTAAAATTGCTACTTGTTTAGAATTCTGCAATGTGTCTCTCTTGTTCCCTGAGTAAAGGGCATCACAGCAAGAAAATAACAAATGTTTTTCACAGGTATATGCAAGATCATGCCAACATGGATGGGAACAAGATATTACTACAGCATATCAGTGGTGAAATTTAAAGCCATGGTTTTCCCAGTAGTGATGTATGGAAGTGAGAGCTGGACCATAAAGAAGGCTGATCGCCGAAGAATTGATGCTTTTGAATTATGGTGCTGGAGGAGACTCTTGAGAGTCCCATGGACTGCAAGTAGATCAAACGCATCCATTCTTAAGGAAATTAGCCCTGAGTGCCCACTGGAAGGACAGATCGTGAAGCTGAGGCTCCAATACTTTGGCCACCTCATGAGAAGAGAAGACTCCCTGGAAAAGACTCTGATGTTGGGAAAGATGGAGGGCACAAGAAGAACGGGACAACAGAGGACGAGATGGTTGGACAGTGTTCTCGAAGCTACAAGCATGAGTCTGACCAAACTGTGGGAGGCAGTGGAAGACAGAAGTGCCTGGCGTGCTCTGGTCCATGGGGTCACGAAGAGTCGGACACGACTAAACGACTAAACAACAACAACAACCAGTTCAGATGTTTACAAACTTAGGAAGGATTTATAATTATATATTTATTTGTGTCCCGCCTTTTCCCCTGACAGGGACTCAAGGTGACTGACAGATAAAACAGAAACAGCTAAAAATACAGGTTTACAATAGATTATTTTTTTAAAAAAATGGATTCTGGATTAAGAAAGATCCCATTTTTAACCTGAGAAAATGGAATCTTATTTAAATGAGTGTAATATACCTAAGGTATATAATGAGGATTTTAAATGCACCCATATCAATGTTGGAACAGCAGCTGGCAATAAGTCGAATGAAGTCGGCTAAGGCACCAGGCCCAGATGGGATTACAGCAATTTATTATAAAAAAATTCAAGATGCATTGATTTGACTACTCAAGGACACTATGAATAGAATTTTGGTGACAGGAGTGGTCCCAGCATCATGGAAAAATGCATATAGCACTCTGATAAACAAGACTGTGACTTAATGAGGACTAAGAACTATAGAGCAATTTCTCTACTTAATTGTGATTACAAATTATTTGTTGCAATTTTAGCTAATAGATTGAAAAGAGTTTTGAGTGAGTTAATACAAAGAGATCAAGCAGGTTTTCTTCCAGGTCATGAACTGAAAGACAATGTAATAAATTTGATTGAATACCTGGAAGTGAGAAACAAAAAACAAACAGCTTTAATTTTCTTAGATGCTGAGAACATTTTGATAAATACTGAAGAAAGAGGGGACTTTGCCCTGCCAGACCTTCAATTATATTATGAGGTGGCTTGTTTGTGTTGGCTAAGGGAATGGATTGTATTGAAAAATGCTCACGTTTTAGATTTAGAAGGCCATGACTTTGGTATGGGAAAGCTAAAACCTATAAGAATTTTATGAACCATGTTATTAGGAGGAATTTGTGCAGAGTCTGGGAGAAATATAAAAACTTGCTGGAAAGAAAAACACCCCTATGGTTATCGCCAACTGAAGCAATTACAATCAAGAGAATCAACATGGATAGACAGTGGGTGACCTATAGAAACTTGCTAGACTTCTCAGGGAGTAAACGCAGATTGAAACCTATGGGCGAACTAAGGAAACAAGTTACTGAGTGGTTACAGTATTATCAGCCTTATGACATGTTTAAACTAGATGAGAAAAATGGTTTCTTAGACCAAAGTTCACAATTTGAAAGAGAGTTATTGCAGAATAAGGAAAAACTATTGTCTAAAATGTACAAACTTTTATTGGAATGGGAAACAAAAGGCAAGCTGGTTAAAGCTTCAATGACCAACTGGGCAACTGACATAGGATATAATATAGAACTAAAGCTCTGGGAGAATCTTTGGAAGAAAGACCTGAAATTCACAGTATGCTACACATTGAAAGAGAACTACATGAAAATTATTCATAGATGGTATCTAACCCTGAGTAGATTAGTTAAAATGTATAAATCGAAATCGGATTTGTGTTGGAAATGTAAAAAAGTGGAAGCAACCTTTTTTCATATGTGGTGGGCATGCAAAATAGTTAAAGAATATTGGGAAATGACATATAATGAGATAAAAAAAATGTTTAAAACATTCCCCTCCAAAAAGAAGCATTCTTGTTAGGAATGGTGCAGACAGAGATACCCAGGTCTCAAAAAAACTTAATTATGTATGCAACAACATTGGCTTGGATCTTGTTAGCCAAAAAATGGAAGGCGAGGGAGGTTCCTAGGAAGGAGGATTGGTAACTTAAGACAGAATATACAGAGTTAGCAGGTCTAACAAGTAAAATAAGAGCGCAAGAAGAGCAAGTATTTAAAGAGGAGTGGATTTCTTTTGCTGAGTGTACAAAATAATTGTAGACAGTTGAAAATGTTCCCAGTATTAAGGTAAATTCAACAGTATAATATATTGCAAAGGGATGTAAGATTGGAGAACCGAATTAGACAGATATACAAAATATGCAGGAATGGTGGGTAAATTAAAAGACCCTTGGAAGGGGAAGGAGGGAAGTCACTGAATGTATGGCTATAATGAAATATGTTTATTTTGAAATGTATATTCTGAAAATTTAACATAAAAATACTTTAAAAAACAGAAAGATCCCATTTTTGTTAATATGCGTTAAAAAAAAGTCAAATTGTGAATGAATATCAGGACTGAACCTGCAAGGCAAATGGGTGAAGTAACCTGATTCAGGCCCCATGAGACTGTGCCATAATGGATGAAGGCAGGGATAGCTCAGCCAGCATGAGACTCTTCATTTCAGGGTCATGGGTTCAAGCCCCACATTGGGCAAAAGATTCCTACATTGCAGGGGGTTGGACTAGATGACCCTTAGGACCCCCTCCAATTCTACAGTACAGTGCCTCTAACTGGGGTTGGAATGGTGCACCCAGGCTTTTAGCCCTGACATGGGATGTGTGTTTGTCACATCTGGGCTCTGTCTCAGGTAACAATCTGTCTTGGGCTGCCATTGGTTAATACTGGCCCTTAGGTATTTACAAAGAGGACTCCACATACTTTTAAGAGCAGAAGCAGAAGTCTGAAAGTGGAAATTTGGGTGCAGTGCACAACCATAACAGCACATTATCTTTGGAATCAGGGAGGGGGGCGGCGACGGCGGCAGAACAAAGTGAAAAAAGAGAAATCAGGAATGAAGACATTGTGAAGAGAGAGACAGTACCTGGAGGTGTTAAGTTAGTTTCTAGAAAAAATAGCGTAGGAGAGACGAATTGCTCTAACTAGAAAGCTAGTCTATATTTTTTTTTTCTGAAGTCCCACGATGTATCGAAAATCAACGTATTATTAGATTTCAAGAAGATGATTTTGCAAGTACTGTACAGTGTATGTACAGAAGACTCCCCTGCCCTCAGCTTTTTGCACCACCATCCCCATCCCACAGCAATTACCCCTTAGTGTTTCTGACACTAAAAAAAACTAGTTGGAACTTTCAGGGGCTGGGGAATTCTAAAAGACGTGTTGTGAGTTGTATTGATTTGTGCAGATAATGTACTACCTGAGGGAGAAGATGGTAGGATAACTTCAAAACAAGAAAAGAGAGTGACTTCTGTTAAGTTGCATTTCCCCCAAGCATTAGTATCATGTGTAAATCCAGCCTGATAAAATCAATAAGACGTTCCCTGAAAGTTAAATATTACAGTGCTGGATGATTCTTGAGCATAGATTGATGAACATGTATTTTGCTGGAATGTGTTCCAGTGTTCTGGCCTGAGGCTCAGTCCCGTCTTCTTCATCAAGGTTGCACTAGTTCAATCTGGTTGAAATGCTTGCACTATAAAACTGCAAAGCACGATAGGAAGCTAAGTAAAGGCATTCCCCCTTAACTGACCATCAGGGTCAAAATGCTCCTGAGCATGTTTATGAGCTATAAACACAGTTAGATATGAGTGTCTGGAACAAAATACTCTTGCTGGTGAACCTGTCCTGAGGGGACCTACATAAATTCTTTTGACTATTTGGTAAACTGCTTATTTTTAGTCTCTTCTCTCATAATTTATTTTCCCTTGATTTTGAGCAGGCTTCTGGCCTACATTTAAACAAACAATTCTAGTTAGGGTAGCAAATTATGGATTTTGCCACTATGTGTATTGAAAACTCCAGATGGAAAATGTTGGGAAGAAATGGCTTGTGATGGGGGAGGACAGACCCGTAAACCCCCTCCTCAGCACATTAGGTCTAGAGAAGATCTGGGGTGTGCTGATGTGGGCCAATGATGCTATTATCTCATATCAGTGCAGCAGATCTAATTGTCTTTGGCCTAGAAATAATCTGGATCTAATGCAGTATTTTCAGATGTTCAGCAGGCATTCAGAAAAATAATCTGACAAATCTGGATTACTTCTGCACCAAAGCCAATGGGGTTTGCCTTTCGCTAAATGTCAGAGAATGCTCCCAAAGAGAATTCATGTAGAAATAGAGATCATATCTTAATTATCTTTGGTTTGCTTTGTATCTATTTGAGACACAACCTTCCATTGGAATGACAGTGCTTACCAACTAGTCCTTGTAGGAAGAAGAACAAGAAAAATCCAGCTTGTTTAGAAAACTGTTTGACAGGTATACATGTCATAGGATTGTATTCAATGCTAGTCCACTCAGAGTAGTAGACCCATTGAAGCTAATGGACATGACTAACTTAGGTTCATTAATTCAGTTTGGTCTACTCTGAATAGAAACTTGTTGAGTACAACCCATTATTTTTGTCCCATGAAAAACTTTTGGGAGAAATACCCTGTGAGTATTTCCTTACTACATTGAATGGATTCAACAAAGAGTTTATTGTCTTCAGCAGAACAACCTAAGCAAGCTAAGCAAATCTGGTTTTGGCTAGTGCTTTGCAATAGGAAAGAGTAGGAGTGCCATGTTGCAAAATGGAAGTTCTCCCAGCGCTGCTAAATCGGGGCATGAGGCAGCTGTGGCTTCTAATTGCCCCCCCACTTCCCGTCTCCCACTTGTTGTAGTAGGCACATGCCCAGCAAGGAATGTGACCACTGTAAGGTTATTTGGTCCTCATTTTAAGGAAATGGATGAAACTGGAGCTGGTAGTTAGGGAAACAAATGCACAGAAGTAGCTGATTCTTCAGCCCCACTCTATCTTGCTGCTGTTATCACTGTCTAATGACACAGACAACAAAAAAGAGGAGTAGCTGTAGGGTCCAGACCATGCACAATTCCCCAATAACTCTTCTACCTAGTTTATTTGTGGGAAAATAGGCATTCAAGAACGATGCAGTTTCATAAGCAGTAACTAGTTGCCTTCAGAAAGGAACAGAATATAAGATTAATTCCTCATTCATGCCCAGCTACCAGGTGAAACACTTTGTTTGTTGATCGATATAGAACTTAAAAGGCAAGCTGTGAGTCTCACAAGCAGCTTTCCTCTCTTGCTAGAGGGGGTTGTTTATTGGATCAATAACTTTACTTTGAGGAAATGATAAGAGACTCAGGCTTAATATTAACCGAAGAGATACCAAAAGTACTCTGGAAGCTATTGGGTCATCTGGAAACACTCTGATAGAGATGTCATTATCAGAACGGTGGTTGTGAGGCAGATACAGAAGGTGACAGTTTTATTATTAGCATCCCTTTCTACGTCCAAGTCTACAGAATTGGTCTTGACAATTTTTTATAGTTTGCCCAAAGTCATGAGTTGTTTTTCTCAGGCACTGATGATATGGTAACTTCCCTCTAGCTACATAACTGCAAATCACAACCCACCTTATCCAGATGTATTAATCGTGTCCCGATAGCTGCTGTACAAAGCGCCGGCTCCCTCGGCCTATAGAGCGAGATGAGCGCCACAACCCCAGAGTCGTTTGCGACTGGACTTAACTGTCAGGGGTCCTTTACCTTTTTTTTAGAATTATGAAACAATGCAGGAACTGTTGCATGTTAACAACAAATAGTTTCCTTTCCACATCATACATTTAAAGCACATGACTTCCCCCAAAGAATAATCGGAACTGTAGTTTACTCCTCACAGAGCTACAATTTCCAGCACCTTTAACAAACTACAGTTTCCATGATTCTTTTGGGGAAGCTATGTGCATTTAATGTATAGTGTGGATGTGACAGCCTCCAGTTAGTGTGGTCAGAAGAAAAGAAGCACTGGGTTCCTGCACTTTTTAATAGCTATGTAGAACAGAGAACTTCAACTTCTTATGCAAACTACAGTTATTGAAATTTATTCTTAAAGGTGCAGCAGCCTCCTTTCCTCTTCCATGTGACAGTCCTTAAGATGTTTGAAGATGGCTATCATATCTCCTCTCAGACCTTTCCAGACTAATCTCCTCTCAGACCTATTTTATCCAGGCTAAATATACCCACCTCCTAAACCAGACTGGGCCGCATCTGGCCCACAGGCCTTATGTTGCCTACCCCTGTCCTAAACCATTCCTCATAAGACTTAGTTTCCAGGCCCTTGATCATCTTGGTTGCCCTCCTCTGCACACGTTCCAACTTGTCAACATCCTTCTTGAATTGTGGGGCCCAGAATTGGACACAGTATTCCAGGTGTGATCTGACCAAGGCTGAATAGAGGTACTATTACTTCCTTTGATCTGGACACTATACCTTTAAAGGGCTGTAATACTAACACTAAGTGATGGCTTGGGGTAGGATGGGTACAATGGAGGTACCAGCTCCACTCAAGTGGGCAATAAACAACCTCCAGTGGTCCTCCCGCCTACAGTAGGGAGCAAAAGTTCCCGAAACAAGCCATTTTGGAAGGTGCAGGTGGCAGGGCACTGGAGACTTGTGATCGACTGGCTCCTAAATCCCATGAACTCCCTGAGAGATCCATGCCCATGATAGCTTGGAAAGTGCAGCTGGTGTAGCAGAAAAAGAAAGAAAACCCGCACCAACACTTCTTTCAGCCTGGCTTGCAGAAGCCAGGAAGTCTTCATATGCTGCAGAGGATTCCCAACTTTGCACTTCCCCAGGCCTTCCTTATTATTGTTCTGCAAACCCATCTTCTTGAGGGAAAGAAATTTATGTAATAGGAAAAACTAACCTGTCGAGCTACATGATGTCAATAGGAGGGGGAAACTTTGTTTGGAGTAGATGTAATAAAGCACTTGAAGAAGTTTGACCTGTCTCAGCATCTATTTCCTTTCACAATGTTGTTTTTCCATTTCTGAGTACAATTGGCTAAGGCATACTTTTATATTAAAAATCTGGTACTAAGGTTTAGACTTTAGTTTCTAAAGTGTGAGCCAGTTTCTGTCAGATTTTATCTGAATGATAGTAGCACTAATAATCTCATTTTCTGGGGCTATTGTGCTACATAAATCCTATGTATGTTTACTTAGAAGTAGATTCTACTGAGCTCAGTGGGATTACGACGTAGTAAACTTATTTAGGATTGCAAACATGCAGCCTGAACCAGTATATGTAGCATAGCATTAAATCCCATTAAATTCAATGGCGCTTACTCCCAAGGAAGCACATAGGTCTTCTGCCTTAATCAACATGTCCATTTCTGAGACTCAACAAAGGAAGGAATTGCTTTCCCCCTCAACGTGTTCATATGGGCATTAACACAGGCACTTTTTATTTCAAAGGTTTGTAGCTATAGCAAACTGTGAGAGTCTCTCAGGATCTCCTCTGTGGGTCTGAATTTCAAATATTCAGCACTGGTTGCTGGCCTGAGTTCACAGGATTCTTGGGTATGAATTATATTTTCTTAAGGAATAAAAATGTACCTCTGTTCTCTGAATTCCCAAGTAAAAATAGAGACTCATGAGATCGCTAGGTAGAGTTCTGGTTTCTGTACATTTGGAAGCTAATCCAGAATGAAAAGCAGAGGGCAGGAAAGGAACCCCATATTCCCACTTTAAATTTGGATTTGTGTCTCTGTTCCTCACAGACACAGGCAATCATATGCAGACCATACCATAATGAAGCAAACTCTGCAGTGCGGCCTAGTACGTTGCTATAGTAACCATGCAGTAGTAGTGATAACGAAAACCAGACCTGGTATTACCGCTCTCTTGGTCCCATCAGAGGCAAACTGACAAACGTGATGGAGCTTCCCACATCTCAAAGTAGTAACAGCCTCAAATCCTGAAGGGCCTAAAATTATTGACCTGGTCAGATTATAATCTGTTTACAAGCTATGCATGGCTTGGGTCTGGCCCCTGTAGGTTCAAATCTGTCACATCTTGCAGTATGCAAGTTGATCCATGCTCTTTGTCTTTGGTTCTGCCAAGTTCTTAATGAGTATCACTTTACTGTCTAAAAACAAGGCAAGAGTTAGACTGAAGATCAGAGGCTTAAAAAGGGTTCTTCCACCTGCAGAGCATTTGGCCTGCGCCAAAGGCCCTAGGAGACTTATAAAATATTTGCTCAAATGTTTCCTGCTTGAAAGCAATGGCTTGTTAACTAACTAATTAGTTCAAACCAAGGTATTGTGTGAATAGTTCCCCAAGGAAAGCATGTTGATGATCTAGTATTTTATTTCCAGGTCTGTTTTCACACAGCAATGGAACCTGGCTTGTTTAGAAAAAAACTATGAAACTAAGAATTATTTGTATCACGTTAGAAACTGAGCCAGTTCAAACACCTAGACTACCTCTCCAGATTGAATCATGTGAAACAAGTTGCCTTGGAATATAGGCTTAAGAGTTCAGTTAGCTAATACAGTGGTACCTCGGGTTACATACGCTTCAGGTTACCTACGCTTCAGGTTACAGACTCCGCTAACCCAGAAATAGTGCTTCAGGTTAAGAACTTTGCTTCAGGATGAGAACAGAAATTGTGCTCCGGCGGTGCGGTGGCGGCAGAAGGCCCCATTAGCTAAAGTGGTGCTTCAGGTTAAGAACAGTTTCAGGTTAAGTACGGACCTCCGGAACGAATTAAGTACTTAACCTGAGGTACCACTGTATGTAGAATGGTGGGTGGTAAAAGTTAATCCAAGTACCAAATTTATTAGGAATATCTCCACATATGTAAGAAAAAAGTAATGTAAGACCTGGCTTCTAGCTTCTTCTGCAACAGACTAACATGACTATCCTTCTGGAAGTTTTTCCTATGTTTAAAAAACTTAGGAAAACAATCATGGTGCAGAGTTAATTCCCTCTCCTTTGTAATCATAGAGGCACTTATTTATGTTTAATACTCATATAGTCAGTGCTTTTTTCCTAAAAATTGTTTAGGGGTGCTCTCATTTTGACTCAAGAAAATCACCATTTAATAGTTAAAATGGGGGGAAATAAATACAGTAAATGGACAAAAGTACAAAGTTCACAAAACGTTTAGGTGTATGTGTATCCATTTGTACCCCTAGAAAAAAGCACTGCTTATAGTTGAGAGGAAGGTTAATCAATTAGGTCTTTTCTATGTAGGAACGGCAGATGCAAATAATAGCTGAGGGGTTGTTAAAGAAGTAGTTTCCTTCCAGTTCCAGAAAGAAATTAGTGACCTCACTGATGATTTGCCTTGGAAGGTGGGATTTCACAGGAACTCTTCTAAAAAGGCAGCTCATTGCTTATACATTTGTACTAGAAGAAGCCAAGCCTGGTAGAAAAAAAAGACTTCTATGGAGTGTAAGGCTAGTTCTAGCCTTGCCATATGTCAGGAAAATTCCTGATATGTCCTGGTTTTGGGGTGCAAAAATGGCATCAGGGGATTTTTGCTGAAAACCTGGATGTATGGAAGCAGCTCTGAAAGTTTAAAATAACTATTTTTGGGTTAGATTTCCCCAAAGAAGCTCAACAATTTTGGTGGTTTCCTAAAAATAACAACCTTGCTGGTGTCAGGAATTTTACTTTCTGAAAGTTGGCAACTCTACTAGTTCTGAAATGCATTATGTCAGCTACCGGATTTCCGGGCCCATTGTATTATGCAATTTCTTAAGACACAAGAAATACTGGCTTGATGTATAACAAATAATTGTATCACTAATCTACCTGAAGGTTAGGAATCAGGAAAAATGTTCAGAACTGGATAGAAATAACAAAGCAATAGCTTCCACACCCCTCCTGGCAAGCTTTTAAGCTGAGGCATGACACACACATTCATGAAACTTGCTCACATTGCAAGAATGCCCATCTGTGAGGTCGTGCTTAGTTATAGGTGACAATGCCACACCCTCTTGTTTTCAGGCTTCTGATCAGTTGCTGCTGCTCATGGGCATAGCCAAGGGGGGCAGGGAGGGGCAGCTCCCCCCTCCAATAAATAAAAATAAATAAAAATATATAGCTAACTTTGGTTCTGCCCCCACCCACAAAAGACCCCCCCCCTAACAAAAATCCTAGCTATGCCCATGCTACCGCTTCCTGAGTGCCTCTCTGCCTGGCAGCCTGCAGCTCTCCCTAGCCTCCACTGAGACTCTGCACTCTGCTGAGAGGTCAGAGCAGGCATCCTTATGCCCCTTTCCGAAGCAACTGAAGTTGAGGCACAATGGGGACAACTCGCCTCCTCTGACCTCATTTCCCAACAACTGCCCCCCCCTGTTTTCCTTTCTCCTCGTCCTGCGACGGAGCCCACCAACCTAAGTTTGTTCCCAATAATGCTGCAGAGTTCATGACAGCCAAAGTGGTGAGCATGGGCATAGCCAGGATTGTTAGGGGTGCAGACTTTATGTTGGGATGGGGCAGAACTGAGCTATCTGTGATGTGATTGTTCAGTTAGGTATTTTTATTTATCTGATGGAGGGGCAGCTGCCCCCGCCCCCCCTTGGCTACCCCCATGGTGGTGAGATGTCTTATTTTTCTAGTTGCTGTTGTTGTTTAGTCGTTTAGTTGTGTCCGACTCTTCATGACCCCATGGGCCCAGAGCACACCAGGCACTCTCGCAGTTTGGTCAAACTCATGAGCAGGAACTGGCAAGCCACTGCCAAGAAAACTCTGTGGACAAAAACAACAGGCATATTTTTCTATTAAACTATACTAAACATTTCTCTATTCTAAATCAGCATATGGTATACAATTTTTATATAAATCAAGTGTCTTATTTGTCTTCTTTTTTTGGTGATGCATAATGTATAAGTAGTGACACACCTGGTAGCTGATCAACATATGCTGATTAGACAAATAGTTTTAACTACAATTCACGTAATCCCTTAACTGTGCTATCATGTTGGCTGGGGCTGATTGGAGTTTGTAGATGAAAGCATCTGGAGGCACCAGGCTGGGGAAAGCTGCTCTATGGTTTGCAAGATGCTACCACACATTCAGCAGTTGACACAACCTTATGTGCACACATAGTGAAAGTAAGAGCATCACTCCAAATATATTCAGGTTCTCCCACATGTGCATTCCTTGAATATGAATATAGTTTTAGGCCATGTGTGAACGTGTGTACAATGAAACATTTGTACGGTGCTAGAATTAACATAGAACCAATTCCAGCCATTGTGAGCCAGGAGAGCTAGGAGAAAGAGTGCTACATTAGCAAGAACTAGACCAAAAAGGAACGGATTGGTATTTGTTATACAACTAATGATGTTAAAGATGGCCAATCTGCTGAAGTGGATGGGATGCACACTAAAGACTTTGCAGCAGTTGTGCCAGCAACCCCATGCTATAGGTGGAAATAAATACAGATTTATTTTAGTGTATTTTAATATTTATACATTGCCTTTTAAAAACCAATGTTATTAACCAAATCTCAGGAATATGGTTATTATTTTAATAAATCCAATGTATATATACATATAGCCTGTTGAGTTTAAATCTCACATTACTTTGGTTGGGCTTTCCTAAGCTTGCTGGGAACTTCAGGTCCCATAACCTTAAGAAGTAACTTCCCTTTGCTTCTATTTTCAATGGCTCTGTGCCAGAATCAGCTACGCATCTAGTGACTTTAATCTCTGCATTAGTTGGGGCTATGTGAGGGATAATTTCCCTCTAGATACAAATAAACTCAAACTAACGTAACTTGTGAAGAAGATTAAAATGATTTCAACCAAGCAATGTGTAAATAATACTGAACTGCAGCCTAATCCCACACATGTTTACTCAGATGTAAAGCTCATAATGTCCAATGGCAGGGCTGGTCAGACTGAGGCTACTGCCTCAGGTAGAAATGTTGAGGGGCAGCAGCAGCTCCCTGCAAACTGTTCTTCCTGAGCTCCCTAACTGTGCCGTGTGGCCTGTCCTGCACTCCCTAAACTAGTTTGCATCCCTATGGTGTAGTGGCAAACACTGCCCCATTGCCAATGGTGAAGTAAGATTCAGCTGCCCAGTCGGTTTCCGTACATGGAATGCCTCACCTCAGGTAGCAAAATGTATTGGACAGGCCCTGTTCCATAGGCCCCTGGGTAAGTGTTCTTAGGACTGTAATCTTCAGGCCAAACTACATGTTATGATAAACTCACTTTTAAAAAAAGCATGCTCCAACTGGCCACTTTTATTCTGAAGAAAAAGCAGCCTCCTGGCTACAATTTGGAATATGCTCCCAATCCAGACTGAGGGCTCATACCAGTTATCTGCTGAACTCCCCAGCTGCTTTTTGCCCATGAAATTGCCCTTTGCTGTTTTTATTTCAAAACAGAGCTGACCAGTTTAGCACCGGCATAGCAACCCATACTCCCCCTGAGGGAGATAGATCCCGCCCCCCGCTCCTGCCTTCCTACACTACTGCAGTTTAGGCATTTTTTTAAAAAAGCATTTTACTTTAGACACAGAAAATTGGACATAAATAAATGTAACTCTGCTAGCCTCTCTTACAGTGCTGTTCATCTGAAATCATTTGAACAGTAACACTTGGCCTCACAGAAAGTCATAGACATAGAGGTATTTATTAATACGCGACAGATTTTTCAGAAAACCCATTGATGTATCCAAGTGGCAGTGGCCATGTGATTATGGGGGCCGAGACGAATGTGGCCTCTTAAAATTACAAGTCATCATGGTAATATTGATCTGATCACGGTAGCTTTAGCATGTCATATGCAAGCATCTCAGATGAAGAGAGAAGAGTGAGAATTAAGATTTTTCAACATCTGTGTAGAGTTGGCATAATCAACTCCATGTTTGTATGTGGGTTTGTGGGTTTTTTGCTTTAGGTTCAGGGGCAAGGCCAGTTTTATTTTTTTGTAGCCAGTGATTTCCCCCCCTCCATACTTCTTTGTGGAAGACCCCTCTTGTTTCCTGGGTTCTGCCCTGACCTGTACTTCCTCTGTGGGCCACACCCCGTTACCAGAGTTTTTGATTTCAAGACTTGGCAGTCTTGTGTTGATTTATTCTGAGTCATAAGATCAGGGTAATTTCTGATGCACCTTCACTTCCTCCCCCCACCATTCACAACCACCTCCCATGTTTCTTGCGGTTTTGTCTCAGCTTTTCCTGCTCAACTGACAGGAGACTAAATTGCACGCCAGAAAGAGGCGTGTCACAGCGAGTAGCAACTGCCACCAGCAACGGCGGCACCAGGAGGAGAGGGCTCACGGCAAAGGGACAAGTGTCAACGAATTCACATCCATTAGCGTAATTTTAGGCTGGTAATTTTAGCTAGGCTGCATTGTGGGTGGGTTAGAGCAGGGCAGGAAGAGTAACAGGAGCTGTTTTGGAGCAACGTATACTGCTTTCTCCACACTGTCAAGAAAATCACATGACTCATTTATTTCTATCCAGGTTTCTAACTAATTCTTCAGCTGAATCTGTAAGCAGGAAAAGAAAAACTAGGGAAAGGGAGGCACAGTGGGGCAACTGCCCTTGCCAAATAGTATTCACCTTTGGGGCTGAATTCCTTGTTGGGCTTCCTGGGTTCTTATCCCGTATGTTTTCTTCCAAAGTTTAGAGGGTTTTCTTCCCAAAGCGACTCATTAAAGAGTTTAAGTATGATGATTTGGTTTAGTTTTGCTCATTCTTCTTTTCCTGATCAGTGTGCCCCCCTCTCCCTGCTGAGCACCCCCCTCAAAGCTGACAGGAATCACTCCGTACCTGGTCCGTGTTATTGCACTGGGCCTCAGTGCTGTTCCACTGGGTCATTCATCAAACACATCCTTTCTCAGCTCATCCATTATTAGGATAGCTCAGGGAGGGAGGGAGGGAAAGAAACTGCTGCTGTTCTGTATCTTTAACTTACACCTGTTTAAGCCGCAGGGAGCCAACTCCATTAACTGTAACTGAGCTGGGTTATTTGCTGTTACTGTTTGTGTTTTGTGTTCTGTTTTGTTTTTTAAATGGTTGGTTGGGATTATCTTGTGCACTCAAGGAAGGCTTCTGCCAGGAGTTGTTTGTTCAGAGACACAGTCCTTCTAGTACCATACTTATCCACATTCTCTTGCCAGTACGACACTTTTAAGCTCCACTTTGTTGCTGCAGCCAGATGTTCAATAAATCATCGTCATCAAGAATTTTGAGGCCAAAGACAAGAGGGGAGGAAAATGTATGAACACCAGGAGGAATAAGAACTTAATTGTCATGGGGAGAATGAAAAATTTTACAAGTCCAATGCAAACCATTTCAAAGAGTATCAGTCATTAGGTTTGATTATGAATATTTGTGCCCAGGCTGATCATCTATTATAGTTCCTATGGCCTTCCAGATGTTGCTGGACTACAACTGTTGTCATCCCTGTCCATTGACATTGCTGGCTGGAGCTGAAGGTAGTTGGAGTCCAACAAGCATTATTTATTTATTGCATTCATATCTCACCTTTTTCTTCAAGGGAAAAATGTGGTGCACATGGTTCTCTCGCTCCTCATTTTAATCTCACAACAACCTTGCGAGGTAGGCTAGGCTAGGCCAAGAGATTATGACTTGTCCAAGGTTATCATCCAGTGAGCTTCACAGCTGAGTGAGGATGTGATCTTTGGTCTCCTAGGTCTTGGTCCGACACTCCAACCACTACCACTGTACACTACATCTGGAGGGCACCACACTGACAACCCCTGGCCTACATCTTTGCCCAAATCTGGATTAAAATAATTACCGAAGACCTGTCTCTGGTTGTTGGTTTCTGGGTTGGTTTGTTTTTTTGGTAGAACCCCGACTGTTGAACATTCTCCTCAGGCAGGCCCACCTGGTAGTGCTTTCATATTGGCACCATGAAAAGAAAAAGAAACACACAATGTTACTTTGATTTTACCTACTTTTTTTAAAAAATAATATTTTTATTATGTCTTTTACATAGAAAAAAGAAAAAGAAGAAACAAAATACAAAAATAAAAAGAAAAACAATTCCATTTTCATAGTATTCTTACATTTGCTTGTTTCCCAGACTTCCCCACACCTCCCCTCACTGTATTCCAGTTGAAATGTTTAATCAGCAAATCCCATCCCTCTATCTTATCTTAATCTTTATCTTAATATATTAAACCATTAATTCTTCATCTTTTAACCTTCAATTTTTCCATACTCCTTCACCACCTTATTGCTAATAACCTTTTAACCTCCATCCGATGTCATTCTAACATTCATTAATTTTATAATATTTTTGTAAATAGTCTTTAAATTTCTTCCAATCTTCCTCCACCGTCTCTTCTCCCTGGTCTCTGATTCTGCCAGTCATTTTTGCCAGTTCCATGTAGTCCATCACCTTCATCTGCCATTCTTCCAGAGTGGGTAGTTCTTGTGTCTTCCAATACTTCGCTATAAGTATTCTTGCTGCTGCAGTGGCGTACATAAAAAAGGTTCTGTCTTTCTTTAACACCAATTGGCCAACCATGCCCAGGAAAAAGGCCTCTGGTTTCTTCGGAAAGGTATATTTAAACACCTTTTTCATTTCATTATAGATCATTTCCCAGAAGGTCTTAATCCTTGGGCACGTCCACCAAAGGTGAAAGAAAGTACCTTCCGTTTCTTTACATTTCCAACATTTATTATCGGGCAAATGGTAAATTTTTGCTAGCTTGACTGGTGTCATGTACCACCTGTATATCATTTTCATAATATTCTCTCTTAGGGCATTACATGCCGTAAATTCAATACCTGTGGTCCATAACTGTTCCCAATCAGCCATCATAATGTTGTGTCCAACGTCTTGTGCCCATTTAATCATAGCAGATTTTACTGTTTCATCCTGAGTATTCCATCTCAACAGCAAGTTATACATTCTTGACAAAATCTTAGTTTTGGGTTCTAGCAGTTCTGTTTCCAATTTTGATTTTTCCACCTGGAAGCCTACTTTGATTTTACCTACTGTCACTCTTTCATGTTTTAATATTTTAAACATTGTTATATACGTTCAATTGTTTTTAATTTGGGTTGTTAGCTGCTGTTGGAGTTGGAATACTGAAAGGAGGGGTAGACAACATTTCTAACAAACAAATAAGGGCCAGAAACAATCCAGAGAAATGAGTTTCAAACTTCCTATCACTAGGGAACTGTTTCTAAACTAGTAGACCACAATGTACAGTATAAGAATCCTCACTTCACAGTTTTACTGAAATACAGTAACCTCCTTTATTTTATTTTTAAAAAACACGAGAGCATATGGTTACTATGGAAGAAGGTCCTGCTGCTGGTCCTGCTCTGAGGAATTGGGTGCACTGTTGGTCCTGCACTCAGATGTCCACACATTGGCATGGACATCTGCACCGACAATTCCTATATAGCTTAATTTTAACACTGGGGAAAGGCGACAGGAGGACCTCCTGAATTTATTGCCCGTTTCCATTAAAGTTAATTAATTTCCCAAACATTATCAATGTATTTTCCTTCTCTTTCTGTCAATGCTTTTCCTACTAACGTTTATAGCTTTGCTAGATTCTGACTTTTGAAATCACCTGAAGCATCTTTAGAAATCGTAGTCATTTGTCCTTAAAGTGTTCCAATGTAGCATCCTTCCCTTGTGATCTATTATACATTTGTCAACTCCCATAGTCACAGCTCGCAGCTGAATACTGTCCTTTTCAGATGACTGATGACACTTTAATTTATCATGTTGATCCAGCACTGCTTTATTTCATTCACTCCCCGAGAACTCTCACAATCAAGAGTAGCCCCAGGGTAGATATTTCTGTATGAAAACTGATGCAAATAAACCACCAATTTTCTCTGCAATCTCCTGTTCATCTTTGCTTTTCACCTCACAAGCAGACAGCCTTTCACTGACTGGAATACATTTAGTAGGAATACCCTTGACTGTGAAGTCATCAAAATTCCATATTGTCATATTACAGGAAATTTGTCCGAAGAAACAAGATTTCAATTCCTGGTAGGATTGCTACTAGGGCTATGCCTTTTTTCTTCTTCCAAAAAATGGTTTGTAACCTGCTGCACTGCTTTGGAAAGCAAGTCGCCTCAGTTTAGAAATTTGTACTGAAATCCCATTTTGGTTTGGAGCACTTTAAACCTTTGTTGCTTTGGATTCCAAAGTGGCCCAGATATCTCAGAAGTGGGACACTGCAGCCCACCCCCTTGATGGAGGTTATGTTCCTTTTAACAGCTGCATAATAGGCAGAAGTTAAGCAGATGGTACTGGGTAAAACTAACCTGGTGTTCTAGTGGAAGCCAGCACAAGGACTCCTCCTAGTACCGTGGGGTTTCCTCCCTCTCCTGCCCCCTGGCTGCACTTCTTATAAATCCATTCTGGAGAGTTGAGAGTACACCCCAGAACAGCACACAGGGAGATGGTTCCATCGGAGAGCAGAAATGCTTGCACTGGTGGAAAGCTCATATCTGAATTCCTCGCATGGTGTTGTCCCCATGATATGCCATGGAAAGTGACATATGTTGATTTTCTGTGTATCACTTCTTGCCAGTGGCGTAGCGTGGGTTGTCAGCACCCGGGGCAAGGGAAGTAATTTGCGCCCCCTAACCCGTGGATTTGCACCCCCTAACCCTAACCCCCAGATGTTGCGCCCGGTGCGGCCGGCCCCCCCTGCACCCCCCACGCTATGCCACTGCTTCTTGCTACCCCAATTGCAGGGCCTCCCTTAATAAAAAGCGTTTACCCTATTTCATCTGCCCCAGCTGCCACAAAATATGTCTCTCCTGCATTGGTCTCTACAGCCACAGCAGGCACTGCAACCTTCCAGCAGTTTGACTTCACCTGCAAAGGCGTACTCCTCTATTGTCTCCTGAGACAGATGGATGCCAACACCAACAACAATTACTGGCTGATGTGGTATAATTTCTATAGAAAGAGCAATTAGCTCAGTTTTGTAGAAACATAGGATTTTAGTTGGAATAAACTGGATCCAGATTTATTTTTTTTCTGGGGAGATGCAACAGATAGATTTTCTGCTTAGTTCTAACTAAGGGTCAAATTATACAACTGTTTTCTTCAGTGGGCCTTTTAAAGCACCCAAAGATCAGTTGTGCTCCCTTGCTTACAGATCACTACCTAGATCGCTCTCCTTGTTGAATTGCTGGCCATTTCCATGCCTTTTCAAAGAACATTTTCACCCCTGGCGCTTTGCCCAATGTCATCCATATTTGACTGTACAGATTAATGCAAACAATTTCTTTAACACAAACAATTCCTAGTCTTCTCTGCCCTTCCCCTTCCCTAGTCTGCTGCCACTGATTAGATATTTTTAGTTGACAAATGGGGAAAGAGAAGGAAACAAGGAGAGAAATCCTCTTTTTGTGTGTGTTTTGGAATGTAAATCATGCTGCAAAGAAGCAAGTAAAGGGGTCTTCAAAGATAAGAACAAAGGGGACAAGCTAGGTGCCCTTCGATTGGTTTTGAAGTTCAGAAGGAACCTGTTAAAGATTCCTTTGAAGGGAGAGGCGGCGTGGAGAGAAACAGTGCCAAGATAGGAAGATGTGAGAAAATCTCTCTCAAAGAATAGGTGGAATGATGATCACCGACTACAGCAACTGCTATGCAATGAGCTGTTCTGCAGCACTGGGTCTCACAGAAAATGTGTGGAATAGGCTTCCTGGCAAGATACACAGAGCTTTCCTCTCTGCTCATAACATTGGAGCTGAGAGGTACATACATTGCATCAGCTCTGAGTAGGTCTATTTAACATACATGTTGTTCTGTGGCTCAATGGTAAATGAATGGTTGTTCAGAGTAGAACAGCAGGGAACAGAAGGAAACGACAGAGTGGCCACAGTATATCAATGGCTAGTGTATAAATAATGTACAACAAGATGCAGAATAGAAATACAATCAGCACTGTTGATTGACAGCAGAGGGTGACAGCACTCAAAGAAGAATGGAAGTAAGGCGTACTGTGCAAATCATTGCTGGAGAATGGGCCAGCAATCCAAATTTAGTTCTATTTGGGACATGTTGAAAGGCAGAAAACCAAATAACAGTTCCAATAGTGGAGTATTTATAATGATGATTGCAAAAATCAGGAAAGAGCATGAAGGAAGGCAGAGGGAGGAGAAACTGTGAGTGAAGGTTTTTATAAGTCTCTTCAAGGGTGAAAACCCAAGAGATCGTAAAGGAAAGGCTATAAACACATTAATTTATTTAAAAGATTTATAGGAGACAGACACACATCAATACTTAACCAGGGCGGGGTACAACATAAAATTATTTGTTAACCACGAAATCAATCAAAACAGTAAACATATTCATAAAAATATCAACAAACAAAAGCAGCTAAAACAACCAGCTAAACTCAGTGAAGGTTTAAAAAAGTCGCCTGTTCAAAAACCTAAAAAGCCTAGGTAGATAGGTACATCTTTACTTGGCACAGAAATGACAGCAATATTGATGCTCAATATACCTGTTGAAGGATGGTACGAAACAAATTGGGAATTTGAACTGTGAAAAAGGTTCTAGGAGTGGAACGTGAAGGAAAGCGTGGCATGGGCAGGCTGATATGGGAAGTGCCAGAAACAATTTGAATAAGGTACCAAAAAAAAGGAGAGGCAGCATATAGATACAGGTTTAAGTACAGAGCAGGTGGTCTGAAAGCCCAGTGGGCCCAACAATTCTAGGTGCTCAGACAGAAGGATTAGCAGGAAAGGAAGATTACAGCCAAACAGAAGGCATTTGGAAGTCAGCAGCAAGCCACCTGTCCTGCTTGACAAAGAAGAGTAAGCAGTTATTTTCTGGACTGCTCTGTAAACCGGGATCTCTAGTGCGGTTCCTGATACCTAAATTACCAGATGCTTAAAATGTTCAACAGAACTGGTAAACGGGGGCCGAGTTTGAAAATTCTGCTGCTAAGTGATGCACTCTTTCCCCAAACATGCAAGTTGTGTGGGCTGTGTACACAACATACATTTAAAGCACCCCTCCTAAGAGTCCTGGGAACTGCAGCTTACCCTTCAAAAAGCTACAATTCCCAGGAAAATTCCCTTAACAAATTACAGTTCCAGTAATACTTTTTTGGTTTGTGTGTGTGCTTTAAATGCATGGTATGTAGGCAGCCTGCACAGAACCGCAGTCACCTCAAGCTTATTCTGCGGCTTTGCCACACAACACCCCCCCCCCCCAATTTCCTTTAGCACAGCACTTATTAGCAGGAAATCTTGTAGGAGCATAGAAGCAATATGGAAGAAAATAAAAAATGATGGCGATTGGAGAAAAGAACTGAAGCAATAGGTATGAAGCTGTGAATTCATGCCAGCAGAGAAGGAATTGATTAAATGGACTAACTGGAAATGAGGTCTTCCCAACCCAAGGGAATTTCTATTAGGAATATTTTATGGAGTATATTGTAGGGAGGTGGATATCAGCAAATGAGGTTCTTATTCTGGGAAGAAGCAATTTTTTTTTTTACTTAAGGGTCATTAATGTATCCTGGCAGGAGTTTTCAAATAATAGTATAACAGATGCTCCTTGGGTTCTCAGGAAAAGGCTTTTAAGTGATGCAAGTGTTTTCCCTGGATTAAAACATAGCTAATATATATACTCTGTATTTTATAGGGCTCCTTTCTGAGTTAACTCTCCCCAGGCGGCTTACATGGTAACAGTTCAGAAATACACGAGCAGCAGTAGAAAAATGTAAAAATGCAATGCAGTGGACGCTCAGGTTGCAAATGTGATCTGTGCGAGAGGCACGTTCACAACCCGCAGCACAGCGCCACATCTGCACACACGCGGGTTGCGATTCAGCACTTCTGCACATGCCCAAAGCACGATTTAGCGATTCTGCGCAAGCGCCGAAACCTGGAAGTAACCTGTTCTGGTACTTCCGGTTTCAGCGCGTCCGTAACCCAAAAACGCACAATCTGAAGCATCTCTAACCTGAGGTATGACTGTACTACAGAACACTCACAACGTTAAATGAACCAGTGAGAATAAAACACCTAGCCACCCTATAATACAGAACACAATTTTCACAAATCTGTCCATTACAAAGAGCAGGACAGCTATAGAAAAATAGCATTGGGGGCCATATACCTCTGAATACTATTTGTTGGGCGGCACACATGGGGTGAGTGCTTTTGTGCTTGGGTCCTGCTTGTGGACTTCTCATTGGCCACAGAAAGAACAGACGCAGAATGGATGGGTCTTTGGTCTGATCCAGCAGGAGGAGTCTTGTGTTTTTAGGTTCTTAACAATAGGTCATCTGAAACAAATAGTTCTTCAAAACCCTTCTAAAGGATTACTAAGCATGTCCAGGGATGGGGACAGTGATTAGCCAGAGATGGTAGAGGAGTATGCTTATGTTCAAGGTGAGGGAAAAGACCAGGAGAGATGTGATGGACACATAATGCTTTCACTTCTTGAAGGCAAGGGAGAATTCTGAAGTGTCCCAAAAGAATGGGCTAGGTGAAAATAAAGAACACATAAAAAGCATGTATAAAGTGATGAAGCAATGCATTTGGAAAAAGTACTTGGAGTTGTAGCTAGCATGGTCTTTTTCTCCTCCATGAACCAGTATGCTAAAAATAATTAAAATTAAGGTTCTGTTGTTGCTGTTTCATTAGGCACATGGAATATGCTGTGCTTCACTGTGATTTTATCTTCTGCTGCCTGTTATGAATTCAATTGGATGTAAGTAGGTCTGTGTATCTATATTGTCATATATTTTAATGACTGCCACTTACCTTAAATTCTGTATGAAAGGTGGAATATAATTAAAAACAAAATAAAAACAAAGATCCAGGTCTCTACCTTTGCTCAAGTTCAAATGAATAGAACAGAGAACTTTGTCTGAAACCGAATGCTGTCCCCGCCCCTGCTTAGAATTACAGATCCCAAGGATTATTTTTTAAAAACTCCTTCAACAAAGGCTATTTGCCTTTCCTTATAATGTATGGACTGGATATTCTACATACATGGAGGACATGTGAAAGTATTATGCTAAAGATAGGATACAATTGAATCATACATAGATGGAAAAAACTTTTGGAGCTTAGGGACTTCCAACATCTTTTTCAAGTAGTGTGACTATGTTGGGATTACTGAGAATTTGAAGGGAGCATGATGCTAAAGAGAGGCATCCTTTAGTATAGTAAAATTGCCACCAACCCCCCTTCAGGCATCCCTTGAAGTTGGCTTATGGGAATGCAAAGAAATCCTTTCCCATGTAGACTAACATTGCCTCCCTAAGTGGATCTGAGCGCCGGCAAGTGATTTATTATGGAAGGATTAGGAGCTCTGCTTGGGAATCGATATAAAAATTGTTTGTGGAGGATAGAGAAAAGACACTTTGGGGCCTGTGTTGATGGACATAACATAGCGGGGTCTCCCAAGAGAGGACTAGAGAGTGAGACCCAAGAAGAGGCTGGAGAAAATCAAGGAGATGGGAGAGTCTTATTTGCCCATTGAAAAAACTGACAGGACTTTCCAGATTTGCTTTGTTTACAAAGTAATAAAAATAGATATATTAAAAATGAGATGAAATGTCTTAGTATCTTAGTGTCTGCTTTATCAGGGCATACAAAAAATGGAGATTGTCTCCCCAATCCTAAACACAATATAACATTAGCCTTTGTAGTGTCCTATGTTGCCAGTCTATTGTGTGGTATTTCACTGGGGGAATAGTCTTTGGTATTCCCCATCCTAAATAGTTTTGTGGCTTCCTAAGTTTTGGAAGGAGGCAGTTATGCATGCATAATATTATGCTTAATTTTAGTCCTGCTGATTCTTTTTATCTGGCTCTCAAGATCTACTGCCTTTTTAGTTGGTTTGTGTTTGTTTTTACAGGTTTACCTTTATATTAATTGTTTTTTTTTATTTTCCTTTTATGTAAACTGTCCTGGGAATTACTACTGGAGGGTGGTATAGGTGTTTTTATAATAAATATAAATGTGTTGTCTTGCATTCAGCTAACTTTTACTCAGGGTAGATCCACTGAAATGAATGGCCACAAGTTAGTGATGGTCATTAATTTCAGTGGGTCTACTCAGAATAAACATTTGTTGAATACTAGCCAGTATGTATTAAAAAATTAAAATCTACTGGGCTGTTGTTAGGTTCAGATAGATAGCCATTTGCTTACTCAGCAAATTGGCCACAATTGTTGTCATAATCGTTTGCCACAATTGTTTAAGATGTCCTTAAAAAGTGTGTGTATGACAGCAAAAGTGGTCAACTTACAGGTACTAGGGATCTGACCACCTGACTGTATCTCTAAAACAGTATCAGTAAAAAAATGGGACTAATTGGAACATTTTATAAAAGATGCCTGTATAACTGTTCAAGACTGGAGACTTGGGCTGGATCCAGACACATCAAAGAAGCGTTTCAGTTAAATGCGTTGTAAACTCTGTATGAGAAATTGGTTTGGCAAACACGGAACTCCACCACAGATGGTGAACTGGTGTCACAGTGTTATAATGAGTATACAACACATAAAGCCAATGTGGCTGAGTCCTTGGAGAATTTTAGACCCTTCATTTCTTCTTGAATTTCTTAAGCAGAGGTTGGATGGCCACCTGTCATGTATGGTCTCGTTGAGATTCCTGCATTGTAGGAGATTGGACTAGATGGCCCTCGGGGTTATTTCCAGCTCTACAATTCTACAATTCTACAGAATTCTCAGTGCCCTGGAGTGAAGGTGGACAGTGGGATATGACTTAAATATTGTTGGATTCAGTTAGGTCCAAACCTTCAGTGGTACACAGTGTTCAATAAAAAGATTTAAATTGCTGTAAAGTGTCTTTATTATCACTTGTAGTCTGTCCTTCTCCAATTTTAAGGGTGGGTACCTGCTGCTTCTGAATTAGCCATTGTGCATGATAGTAACTTTAAATGTAAAACTCAATTTGCAACATATTCCTGCCTTCTGCAGCAAAGTCAAATATAGACCAACGTCTCTTTGTCTTTGAAGAATTTTTGGACACAGATCTTGATAAATTGAAATGTCTTTCCCTTCACATTTGATAGAATCAGCATTTCTAAAAAGTTGCGTTACTGGGTTTTTAACAGAAAAATGAGCAAACCAAATGTTTTGTGGATTTCCCCCCTGCTTTGATTTGGGATGGAAAGCATGGGGAACCCTCAATGTTTCCTGTGCTTGAAGATTAGCATTGACCCATGTGACAAATGCTACAGAGAGATTCGCCTTGTCAAAAGTCTCAGGAATTCCTCTTGCTCTAATATATAATGGTGTTCCCTATCTTTAAAGTAAAGGTAGAGCTTCAATTTAGCTTGTGAGTGTTTATTATTTTTAACAATAATCTCATCTTGTTATTTAAAATTTTGATCCATAGCTGTGTTAGCTGTACCAATGTACTGGAAGAAGCAAAAATCACCATTGTCAAAGCAATGATTCTTCAACAGCAAATTCATGTTGTTCAGATGCCTGATAATCATCTTCCAAAGCAACTATTCCGAACTTAAAAATGGAAAGCGTAATGCTGGTGGTCAACAAAAGAGGTTTAAAGACTCTTTCAAGGCAAATCTAAAAAAATGTAGTATAAACACCAACAATTGGGAAACACTGGTCTGCAAGCACTCAAACTGGAGAACAGCCTTTACCAAAGGTGTCATGGACTTTGAAGATGCTCAAACTCAGGACGAAAGGGAGAAACATGCTAAGAGGAAGGCACGTTTGGCAAACCCTCACCATGATCAACTCCCACCTATGGGAAACCTATGTCCTCACTGTGGAAGGACATGTGGATCCACAATTGGCCTCCACAGTCACTTCCGGACTCTCCGTTAAGACTGTGTTCATGGAAGACAATCTTACTTGGCTACAAGTGATCACCAAAGAAGAAGAAAGTCACTGGATCTGCCATTGTAGAGGAGACTTTAGCTATTTCCTCTTAGAAAGGTTGGTTGCTTTATTCCATTACTGTGCTCGGTTAGTGCAAAGTTGCTGTACCAAATGAACTATGGCTCAGTATTCATCTTGAGACTTGCCTTGGTCTCTTTTAGAGGGTCAGATGGCTATATTATAAGGAAGTCTTCTTTCTTGGACCAATCAAAGTTGTGGTAAGTAAATAAGAATCCAGAGTAAGATTCTTACTTACCACCCAAATCTACTAGAGTTTGAGAGTCTGGATAACTAATGAAGCAGTTTAGAACCAAACTTGTCCTGGGGTGGGTGGAGAGAGCCATGTTAGGGCACCATCTTGAATGGATGACATCACCTCCCCCAGAGACGTCTTCTTGAGGAGATGATGCACCACTGCCTCACTCAATGTGAATGGTACTTCCCTCTCCTCCGGTAAAGAATTAATGTACAGCTGGCTTCCCTCACAAAACTTGCAGAATCATGGGATTTTGTTTGTTTTTTGGACTACAGTCATGGACAGGAATAAGCACATTTTAAATTAACATGGTGGTGCTACTTCCATCCTAGTCCTGCCACTCTGCTATACATGTTATGGATCGACTTTCTAAATGTTGCTTCCTGTTCCACATCCTCGTGCTTGATCTCCTTGTCTTTGGCTCCTCCCACTTTTCTGATTCCAGCCTGAAACATTTGGAGTCAGTTCCTGGTGCCAAATACGGGGACTAAAGTCAGTGGACCATGGACATAGGAAGCCACCTTTTAATGAGCCAGACCACTGGCCCGTTATCTAGCTCAGTACTCCAGGTGACAGTGGCTCTCCAAGATACTGGGGATTGAACCTGGATGTGTTTACCTGCAAAGCATTTACTCTTACCTATGAGCTAAGACCTCAATGCACAGTCTTGAGGTCTTAGCTCATAGGTAAGAGTAAATGCTTTGCACAAAGTAAGACAGAGCTCCAAAGAGAAGACAGGCCACTATTTTAAATTGGATTTACCTAAGGATTCAGGGTTAAAATATAACAAGAGGCTCCTTGTTGGGAGCAGATAATGGTGGCTGTTTTCTTACCTGTTAGACAAGTCAATTATCGTCATTCTTACTGACAGTAATGGCCAGAATGATACGGAGCCTGGGGCGTGCTGGTGGCAAACTGGTGGGAACATGTCACCAACACAGACAAGAACTCCAGGGCACCCCTGCCATGCTGTCCCCTGCCTGAGACAGAGGTCATCAAAAGGAAGGAAGCACTGACCTGGAGAGGGAAGGTGGACGTCAGGACTTTTCCATGCAGAAAGTTTTCCACTGTTAAGCCCAGACTGGTCCCTCCCAGTTCTTTGTGGGGAGGGGCCACTTCAGAACAAGAGGCTTTCAGTGTTCCCATGGGAAAGATCTACCTCAAAGCAGTTGGCTTGAGCTGGTACTTAATCCCATGAGCGTTTCAATTTGATTTGCATGTAAAATGTCAATTGAGCTGTTATATTTATCATCAAAATCTATGCAGAAGTGACATTTTTACAATGGACTTTAGATCCCCGTGCCTTAGTTTCATTCTCGGGGGGGGGGGGGGTTTCCTGGTGGGATCTTCCCCACTAGAAAACATTTGGGAAGTTGCTGCTGTTCTAGGTTTGTAAAACAAAATATGTTTATTTTATTTATTTATTTTAAAAAAAAACTTTCCAAAGAGAGAGTTTAAGATTACCCCAGGATCACGGCCCAGTGCCAGAAAAGCATTGCTAGTGAGCTTCAGAGGGGGGAAAGCCTGCGGAGGTGGGTGAACAGGATTGGCACCGCCTGAGCTTCTGCTGTCTCATAATAGCTGAAGAATAAAATGGATTAAAAGCCTTTTAATACTTATTATTCCACTCTAGGAACAGGCAGTTAGACTAGCAGATGCCAGTTACGAGTCCCAAGAGAGCACTCGCATGACATCCATTCCACATTCTGTTCTACGAGCCCCATATCAAGAGACCAGGCCAGCAGAATCCCCCTAGCTCTCGTCTCCCTCCTTTCTCCCACCACCGCAAAGTACACTCAGTATGCAAGCAACCCCAAACTTGGTGTTTGATGACAATAACAAATAAGTAATAATAAACGAGACATTTTCTTTACCTAGAGAGTATTTGAGATTTCACTTTTCCTTCCGCGTTGGAATTTCCCACCGGCTATAAATTCAGTTTCTTAGAGCAGCTGTAGAAACAGGTTAAGAGATTGTGGCGGGCTCAGAAACTGTCTTGATGAAGGCCAGACAAACAGGCTAACTAATGGGGTGCCTTGCTATACTGCTTTCCTCCCCCCACCCCAACCGCCCCATTATACTCTGGGTCTGTTCTGACACTGCAAACTGGGGAAAGGAAACAGGTGGAGGAGACTGGGCCAAGCTGTGATTGATTACACAGGACTAGGGACCCAGAGAGAACACGTGCAGTTTCAGGTTTTCACCTCCCTAATAATAATAATAATAATCGTGTGTGTGTGTGCATGTGCGTGCGCAGAGCACTGTTTTATACACACACTTTGGGAATCAAATTGCAATAAAGGCTTTTTGCTTCACAGTTCCCTTGGTAGACGAGAGAGCTGGGTTTGGCTCCAAGTTGCTCTTTCTGCCTGGAGAAAAAGCCAATAAAACAAAATTCAAGGCCCAATTACTAGAGTCCAGTGATGAATATCACCCTCTTGTTCCACCAGGCAGCCAGAGGCCTGCAAGCTTATGTAGGATAGGAATTCCTTCTCTTGATCGACTTTGAAACTTTCCTTTCAGGTAACATACTCAAGATTTATGTGAGACTTATTCTCACATTGGCCACGTTTAGACGTACCAACTCTGACTATAAAACATAGCTCAGGAAAATTAGGATGTGCACTAAATACTGCATTATCAGAACACAAATGATCACAAGTATCACCAGTTTTGCACCTCTCTTCCTGGAGCAAGGAAGCAAACCACAGAACGGCTGGTTTAGTGTCATGTCTGAAGCTGCATTCATGCTTTGTTTCCCCCAAACAATGACTGGAAAGCCAAAGTTTGCAAGCTATGGTTTATGGCCAGCGTTACACCTGAATGTAGCCATTATAATAAACCCCAGACAATGTACTTATTGAGCACCCATTCTGATTTGTTTTGGAAATTACCTCACAGACTTACAGTTCCTACAGTGGTTTAACAGTCAATCTCTCCCCCCAGGGAATTCTGGGAATTGCAGCTGTCTCTGAGGGGAATTTGGGTCTTCTAACAACTTTCAGCACCCGTAACATACTATAGTTTCCAGAATGCTTGTGTGTGTTTGTAAAGCCATGGCTGCTTAAAGTAGGATGATACTGCTTTAAATATCTAGTACAGAGGAGGCCTGTCCAATTGACAGAGTGGGGAGACACAGTTCACTGGTGGCCTTAGGCTAATCATTTTATCAGCTTAATCTACATCATGGGATTGTGAGGATAAAATGAAGTGCTGGGTTAGAACCGCATACATCACTCTGAGCTCTTTGGAGGAGGTGAAGGATAAACATGACTTGAGGAGAGTGTTCTGGAATTTTCCACTTAGAAATAGGGTTGGCTGAGAAACCTTCCAAAATGATCTCATCCCTTTTATTTGCAATCAAAATGTGACTTCCTAATGACATTAAAAATGTTTACATCCACCCCCCCCATAGGTTTTCTGCTTAATTTTTCTACTCCAGGGAGCAGCTGACCAGAGCAGAAGGGTGGGGAAAATTGTTCTTGACATTTCAATATTAGGCATCTCCCTCAGAAATAAGCCTGCATTGGATAAGGTAAAGGAAAAGGGACCCCTGACCATTAGGTCCAGTCGTGACTGACTCTGGGGTTGTGGCGCTCATCTCGCTTTTTTGGCCGAGGGAGCCGGTGTACAGCTTCTGGGTCATGTGGCCAGCATGACTAATCTGCTTTTGGCAAACCAGAGCAGTGCACGGAAACGCTGTTTACCTTCCCGCTGGAGAGGTACCTATTTATCTACTTGCACTTTGACGTGCTTTCAAACTGCTAGGTTGGCAGGAGCAGGGACCAAGCAACGGGAGCTCACCCCGTCGCGGGGATTCAAACCGCCGACCTTCTGATTGGCAAGTCCTAGGCTCTGTTGTTTAACCCACAGTGCCACCAGTGTCCCACAAGCCAGCATTGGATAGGGTAGATCAATTGCTAGCTCTACTGCCACCCGCCATAGCACTGTTTCTGGCCTTACGATGTGTACCACCGGTACCCAAGTGTGTACTCTGCTACACTTTCTGGAGGTGCTGCAGAGCAGGGGCCTCCGCAATACCAAAGCCCCCACCCTCTGCCACATGAACCCAGTGAATCTAGGCGGAGGGACAAATCTGTCTCACCCTAACCCCCTTTGACAATGTGGGTCTGGAGTTAGGATTGCTCTTTTACCTTGGGGGAAGAATTAATGCCCCTCCCCGCACCCGGAAACAAATTAAACCCAAAGAACTAGTAACAACAATAAACCACATTGCTATACTAGTTTAGTAACAGTAACAGATAATGAAAAGTGCAACAGACCAAGTTTCATGTGGTCTTAAAATCTTCTAAAAATTGCTACTGCAAGGAATAGAAACTAATGTAATTGGTCCATGTACCAGCTGAACATATTTTGAAACTCATTATGTGTAAATAATTCTGACTTTTTGACCTTAATGCTGCACTTGCACAGACTCATTCTCCCACTTCCCCTCCCCCCTCCCTCTGGGAGAAAACTGTTATTTTTGGTTTTGGGTGAGGAACCAAATGATACCAAAATGCAATGCACTTGAGTAAAGTTCCCCTCTTAACTCTACAGTTCTATGCTTCCCTGAAAGACCTACCCTCAAACTTTTCTCAGTTTTGAACATCCCTCTATTTCCTGAATGAGTTTTTTTTTTTTTTTTAAGCAAATTTCAATACTGCAATGTTCTGATTTTAACCATCTGTTTCCATCCACAACTGCTGGATTTTTTGTTTGTTTGTTTGTTTGGAATCCTTCTTTTAGTTTGCAAAACTTCAATCTGTCTCATCTCTCCTTGTTCATTCAGCCATTCTGACTACTTTCCCTCCCCCGCTCCCAAGTTTTGTTTTTATTAAATCCATTTTACGAATGCCTGCAAGTTTAGAAGTGACTCACACAAAATCATTTGTGAAAAAGTGCCAAGGTCACAGAGCGAGCTTGAGCCAAGAATAGAGAGCCGCCTCTCCTGACTTTCAACCACATGTGCATGTGCTTAAGCCACCAGGGATGGGCGTGAATCCCCCTTCCGATGTCAAGAGGGTGCCATGGAACTGTTATGGATGGGCTTAGACAAGGTCACGGGTTCAAGACTCAGTGGCCCTAAATCAACAGTAACCTTCTACATGACAGCTTTACAAGACTAGTTCCTTTCACTCGGCTAATCCTGGGGCATGTGAAGGATGAATTTTGATTGGTTGCCAGGTTCCAGCTTCTATCAGGGTCTTGAAGCATAAGTGTCAGCTGTTCATATTTAGGGCTATGGAAAATCTAATCGGCCTGTTAATGAAAAGGACTCCGAGTTCCCTTTAATAGGCTGCCTTTCTCTTCTAAGATTTGAGGACGCCGCATGCCACATTAACACTCCTTCACTCGGCATCAGGGCTATGCAACCAGGAGTCTGTCCTTATGCGTTGCAAACAAGCCAACACAGCTGTGATATCAATCACCATCACTCAGATGGGCAAATGAGACTGTGGTCTTCCAGCTCCAACATCCACCAGCTTCTTCAGATTCTGCTAATGAGGAGTCTTAACTGGCAGACGCAATTGGGTCAGGTATACCTAATTGGCTCCACATCCAGAAATTAGAGATGTTTGGCAAGGAACACCACATTCAGTTCTGCAGGTGACAGAATGAGCATTTGGGGGAAAAATATCACCGACTGCTCCATTGTCTTTACAGTAGCTTGAAATAATGCTTACGTCTATACCAGGAAATGCCTTACCTGCCAATTTCTTCCAATTAAGCTCTGTTAAAGGCATGGAAACTGGCTAGGCCTTTTTGTGTGGTCCGTTGGCAACTCTGGACAAAGCTGTTCACTCAGAGTTTCAGCTCATCCACAGTTCTTCTGCCTGGCTGCTTTTCCCCAGGGAAAACAACTCTTTAGTGCTCAGTTGGAGCAAATGGCAGTTTGGGGTTTCTCCGGATTGATGCTTGCTCTGATTTAGCACTCAAGACCTGTGCTTTATAGGCATGGGACAAGCAGGAGTGTGGACGAGCCCTTTGTTCCCAACGACAATACTCCATGATTGGTTCATCTGAGACAAATCATTGCTCATTTCGGGCACTCCAAAACTTTGATCTGCTTTAAAGTCTTAAACAAGAAATACACCTGCACACTCAGCAGTTTCAGAGTCTTCTCTAGCAATAGCTCCCAACTATATATTTTTTTTACTCCAAAGCATGTTGGGTGGTGTTCAAAAGTAGTTTCACAACCAGAAAAGTCTCTGGATAATGCTCCACATTTGAGGCCCTGTTTTGTCATGTGGATGTAGAATCACAATCTCACAATTGTGGGTATAGCTCCTGACTACTGTACAGAAGGTAACATTCACATTTGTTGCTATGTCCACTTTTGCCTCTGACCCTTCCCCCAACTGGCATGTGCTTCCCCTATAAGACTGTCTAGAAGGGAGTGCATCCCTTGGGCTGAAAAGGGCCCCCCCATGCTTGGTTTAGAACCACTTTAGATCCCACCATTCCTGAGTGCAAACCACCACAGAGCCTTTACTCTGCATGAGGAAGCAGCAACTCCCTGCTCCATCCAGCACCTGCATTTTGAAGTGGTATAGTCCTGAATTCTACTGCCTTGTCCTTCATAATGTGTACATTGACTCACTCTCTCCCCTTGTTCTGAATAACTTAGACCGTAGAGTGGCTCTCTGTCTGCTCCTTGTCAATGCATCAATTCCACCTGCTAATAATCAATGGCTTATTATGTGCTGCTACCCAGAGCAATGCATCCTTACCGACACCTCTACACCCCCCCCCAAGCTGCAGGTTTATCACTTTCACCTCCACACAGCATCCCTCTGACCTAGCAGCTTAAAGGGCAGAGCAGGTAGATTGAGATGCCTTGAAATCAGACATTCTCTTTCATCCACAGCCAGGCAGAATCTCACTTTCATTTCACCTTCCTGCCCCTCAGGAATAGCAAAAGCACTTGAAAGATAGATCTGAATCTGTAATGCAGGCAACTTAGCTGCTCCTTTCATCCCCTTTCTGTTCTTTCATCCCAGGCATTCCTGTCCCTCAGGTTTAATTTTGGGTTGGTGCAAATGCAGACCCCAAAAGTTGAAGAAAAGATCCTCTAATGATGCAAACTATGTTGCCTGCTTAGCTTGAAGGTTTAGCAAGCTGAGATTAGCTGGGCCAGACTTCTTGGTATTCCATTGATTCCAGATCATATTTAGGCATCGGAATTCTCAGAGCTCTGGGTTTAGGCCGCCTGCAAACTCATGCTGACATTTTTATATTCCGTTACATGTAACGCATGACGTTTTCAGTAGCTATGGCAAGGCTTAGATTTCGTATTGTGTGCCTTCGCTTCTTATCATACACTTGTCGCATACAAAAACTAGAAACACTTTCTTGATGTAAAGGAAATCTCTGGGGCAATGGGTGGGGGAGATCTCATTGCTATAGGCAGGTTGTTAAATGGGACAGGTCTGAGTACTGTGTTCCTTTGAAGCAGAGAGAGAGAGAGAGAGAGAGAGAGAGAGAGAGAGAGAGAGAGAGAACCTGTAGCCTTCCAAATGTTGCTGAATTACAACTCTCATCACCAGTCACAATTGGCCATGCTGGCTGGGACTGATGGTAGTTGGAGTCCATCTGTCTCTAGAGGACCACAGTTTCCCTAATCCTACACTTGGTGGGTTCTTTTTGTGCATTTGTTTTCTGTAAGCTCATGGTTTAATTGATCAGGGAGGAGTCCCTATCTGCCCTCATTTAATACCGCTTCATTTAGAAAAGGGCTGTAGCTGTAGCTCAGTGGCACAACATGCTTCCTTCTGCACACAAAAAGGCCCAGGTTCAATCCTCAGCATCTCCAGGCAGAGTAGGGAAAGACTCCTCCTTGAGATGCTAGTGAGCCTCTGTCCACCAGTATAAACAGGACTGAGCTAGATAGTAAGAGGCAGTGTCCTGTCTTCCTAATGGCTAGGGTTGGCAGCTTGTTTTCTAACAGGGTTCTTGTGCCTTTAACAGCTGCATGAAACTGGCAGAAATATTCAAATGACACTTTTGGGGGTGTACAGATGTTGGCTAATTTCCTGGAAGAATATTAGCCCTGTCCTTTATTATTATTATTATAGATTTTCTTGATTTACAAAAGTATGTGCAATGTCTCTTGTAATTTTTTTTCATGTAACATTTTTACAAATCAGTTTCATTTGTTGAGACATTAAGAAGAAAAGGGGGAAAGAGGTGGAGGGGGGGAAGATGGGTGGGGGTGTGGTCGGGGGGCGATGTTTCTATTTTACTGAATATATGCAGGGCTTGGTGTCAGTGTTGCTTGTGCAGGTTCTCTGCTGTTCACTTGTGTTCCTTTGGTGGTGAGAGAGGTTTGGCTAAGTCCCTGGAGTCCAACTGGAGCTACCTGCTCAACAAGCATCCTGTTGGTTTGGTATACACACACAACTAGGCCCTCCTGTCTCAAAGCCTGAATCTGGTTACAAAGTAATTAAAAGGCAATTACATGTCAGGCACAAAAAAACCTCATATAAAGATCTAAAGGCAGAATTAAACAGTAAACCGCAGCAATTAAAATCCAATCAAGCCTTCCAGCCACAGAAAAGCCTGCTGAAACATGAAGGCCTTGCCCTTTCCCCTAAACAAACAAAAATAGGCACATATGAATATCACCAGCAAGGATGTCCAAAAGGCTTTAGGCTGCCACAGAGAAAGCTCCACTCCACTCACTCTGCTCCTATCCATTCTTACCATTAGCTTCATGGAGAGTACTGTAGCCAGAGCACCCCCCCAGAGCACCTGAATCGGAGGAACTCAGGGCTTAGCCATAGACAGTGAGTGTATAGAGCAGTGGTGTCCAAACTTTTTTCAAAGAGAGCCAGATTTGATGAAGTGAACATTCATGAGGGCGGGCCAAATTTGTTGAGCATTTTTTAGGATTGAAGTTGAGCTTTTTAAAGGATTTTGCCCCAAAGTTGTTGAGCTTACATTTACACTTAGGTGTTGACAGAAGAAACAGTGACTGTGGTCAAACTTCAAAGAAGCAAGCTCTCCATTATTATTGGCATCTCCTTTCCTGGGCTGCTTCAACTCCTGAGACTACAGCAGCCTTTGTCAATCTGTTGCTCCAGATGATGGAGGACCGCAGGCCTGGGCAGGGAGCAGGCCTTCCTGTTATATACCTGCTGGGATTGACAAGGCATCTGACCCTCAGCTGAATCTCATAGCTCTCCTGACAAGTGCTTTGGTCTGCCCACCAGGCACTCTACTATTCAAATTAGGCCCCAGTGTTTTTGTTACAATCCCCTTCTCAATTAAGTAATCAATTTTAATCTAGAATTTAAATTCTCAAAACTTGCTTATTTGTTAATTTGAGCAAGTAAACTACTGCTCTCACTTACAAACAATATTTCTACCTGCAACACACTTGAGCAAACCTGCTCCTCTTTCTTTCACAGACATTTTGTTGCTATTTGCAACTAACTCTAATTAGTTATCATTTAACTCTTCAGAGAGATCATTAGCATCATATGTCATGTGCATGCAAGTTGCTGAACCAATTAACCAACTAGAAGGATTACTGTTCATAGCACCAGTTTTCCTATAACTTGATATTGCTGGATAGTTCTGATGAACTGCAAAAGCAATTTTAGTTTGCTTTCTGTTGCCACCCTGGAATTTTTTTTTATAAGTGCCACTTGAGTCTGTACTCTGAATGGTGACCAGGGACCTAGAAGGTGCAGGGCTTGTCAGTCCAACCCCTGCACAGTCTCATCAGGGCTGACCTTAAGGCAATTGGAGCAATTGGGCCAAATTGGACTCCAGGGCCACTCCTAAAGGGGCCCCCGCACCAGGGCAATCTAGATGGATTTTGTGCATGTGCAACTACAGAAAAGGACCCTGCTTCCTACTTTGCTGCTTTAGAACACCCAACCCCTCTCCCATACTGTTGTACACCCCCCACATTCTAAAACACAGGACATATGCTGTCTTCACATATGTGATTAGTTGAGAATTATATCAACATTTTTCAAATTGTGTTCCAGAGGACTCTGGTGTTCTTCAGATACTTATTCATGGGTTCTCCAGTAAAAAGAATAAGTCAGCTTGTCTGCCACTAGTGACCTTCTCTCCATATGCACAGAGGCAGGGAGTATTCTAAGGGAAACTCAAAAGGAATATGCATCACTAGATTGTACCAGTTGTATTTGTTTCATAGGACACTTTCCAGACCTCTGCAATATGCAGAGGATGCTCAAGAGAAAAGACAACAAGGAAAGGGTTCTCTGAAGACAAAGTCTGAAAAGCTCTGATCTGCATAAATCAGTTGATCCAGATGCCTGGAGCGTCTGGTTTGTTTCTCTTTAGCCCTTGGATTCCAGGGCTTAATGGAAACCAAGAGCTTGGTTTTTAACCTTATTATTATTATTTATTTAAAACATTTAAAACATTTCATTCAGAATCTTTAAAAAGACAATAAAACAATGCTACATCTACATTTCTGCACGGAGGTCAATTAAAAGTTGGCATCAGTGGCCTGGGAATTTCTGCTCAAAAAAATACACCCACCCACATCCATATTATTTTAAAAGCGATAATATAGTAATCATGAAAAGTATAGATGGAGTGTGTCAAAAGTGATGTGCAGTGGCCCAGTGCAACTGTGCTTCTTCCCTGTCTCCTCCTAACTCCATGTGAATGTGTGGATACTCTCTAAAGCCTCTCTTCACATGGATTCTCACAGTATGCAGCAGCCAAACAAAAAACACAATATAATAGATATGGGGATGAATGCAGGCAAGAAAGGGAGAGCTACTCCCCAAAGAGGATAAGAAATCCAAGCTCCATTTCCCACCCCCTCCCAGCCTCTCTGTGATGAATGATTATGTCCCATCAGAGAAATTTGGACCGTTTGACTCCTTTTTGGAGAAGGCCATTGAGAAATAACCTTTACAAGCTCACCTGACACACACTATGCTGCCTGCCACCAGATACTGCTGAGCTCTCGGCTCATTAGTGAGTTCATCCGGGAACATGAATCACTCCATGAAGTGCACCCATGCTTGCCCAGATGAATAAATCTCCATGTCCCAAACAGAGCACAGCCTGTGCAGATTGAATGAGATATCAGTCCAGAGACCGTATAGGCTGATTTCTAAACCCCCTAGGCATTTAGGAAGCCATGGCTATCTTCTGATTAGGAACATTCAGCTCGTTTTAATGAAGGATCTGTTTTAATTCCCATTTCTTTCTAATGACAGTGTAACTTGTCTCTTAACTCTTTTTTTTCTTTTTCGATATCCTCAGATTTCTTTCAGGAAATGTTACACAACAAATGTTACTCTAAGGACCACTAGAGCTCTGCCTGGATATTTGTAGAAATGGGTCTATACATCTCACACCAAACAACAGAGGCCTACTTCATCCTACGCCTCCCATTTGCTCTGGAAGTCAGCAGACCCACAAGCAGATCTGGCAGCTTACAAGGCCCACCATTGCCAACGGCAGCCTTCCTTCCCCAGCCATGAGTCCTCAGATGTTCTGGACTCCAACGTCCCACTGCCCAGGGCTGATGCAGAGCAGTTCAATATAGCTGGCCTATGGTATGAAAGAGGTACACCTGGAAGATGCTATTAGACATAAAAATTTGTATATGGAAGTATGCTAGGGAAGAGCCGCAGCTCAGTGGTAGAGCTCAGAAACTCCCAAGTTCAATCCCTGATATCATCAAGTAGGGCTGGGAATGTCCCCTGTTGGAAACTATGGAGAGCTGCTGCGAGATGAATCCATGGTCTGACTTAGTATAAACCTGCTTTCTTTGCTCCTTCAAAATCAGATATACAGGACTAAAAAGGATCAGGTGAGGGGAACAAGGAGTTGAAACATGGAGTTCCTCCAGACTGATGGGGTTTTTTGGCGAGTGTATTCTCCAACATGTCATTAACACAATAATAGTGCATTAGTGGCGCATGTGTTTATAGTGGGCTGTCCGCTTTGTTAGTTCTGTGATGCTTACCGTGTTGTTGCCATCTGGAGAGTTAAACATGTGCTAAAGTGCAACAAAAGTGGAGCAAAAAAGGAGAGTCGCAACATGTGTGGTATGAAAAATTGCAGAATTTCAGCAGGAAACTATGGGGTGTGCACCTATTGCTAGAGGCGGATTTTGGGAGTTATGACTGGTTCAGTTGCACTGGGCATGGAGCCTTGGGGTTGCTGCAGGGGGCACCACAACTATGATATAGAATGGAAGGTGAGAGGAGGCAGGGGGTGCCAAATTTTGGCATTATCCAGGGCGCCACTGAAATTTGCCATTGCTATTGCAAACAAAGCAGTTATGACACTTCCAAGCACAAGTAGTATTGAAAGAGCAAATGTACATAACCACCCTGGGAACATTATGAGCACAGGCCATGGTGAATGCTCAACATAGCTGTCAGCTTTTCCCTTTTCTTGTGAGGAATCCTATTTGGAATAAGGGAATTTCCCTTAAAAAAAAGGAAACGTTGACAGCTATGATGCTCAATAAAAAGGGCGTCTGGAGGGGCCCATTGAAGAGGTTTTAGTTGGAGTGGGACTAACCTGACTGGAGAGCCAATCTGCCTGCAGGAGAACAATCTGTACCAGAAAATATTGCAATGGGTGAAGCGCAGGACAAAGTGTTTTCCATTCAGGGAAGACAACCTGAACATTATATAAGCCGTGGGAATGGGGACAATTCACAAATTACTGAGAACTAGGAAAATAATCACCTGTGAAATGGACCTTAAAGAAACCCTCTGAGTCAGCTTCTACCAGTTTGAATAGGTTGAGGATAGGATGTGATGAAAAATAATATCTTTTGACATCTTAGGAGAAGTTCTGAACACTAAAAAACCTAATGTGATTACTTCAGACAGTTCATTGTGCTCTTTAGTGCTTACTTCCTCTGCAAAAATCATATAGGACCATAGTACCGTTGGCTTCCTTCCCAGGAATTTTTTTAAGAGATCAAACCTGTCTTTCTTCTTCTCTAAGCAGGAGGACTACTTTTTGGCCATGTTGCAGGAGTCTGTATAAAACGATCCCACATATTTCCTTCTGCAGCAAATCTAGACCTAGTTACCCCTTCATAGGAGCAATAAAAGCTGAAAGTCATGGCTCCCAGACAACCTGTTCAATGAGCATTCACCTTGGTTTGTTTGCAGGAAGATTAGTTGACTATTTATTCAGCATTCATTCTGATCTGTTTGCAGGTTAGACAATGCTACACCAAACAAATGTTACCCTTCACTTTCCAGTGCATTTTTCTGTCACTTTCTTTTTTTTGCAAAAAGTCTGATTTTGGGACAAAGAAGGGTTGTTGCACAAGAGTTCTAAATCAACTTTAATTGCACATCCTGAATTTACCAGTAGGTGTTTGAATTCCACCTGAAAACAGCAACCGTCTAGAAGCACATATTAGAGTTCATCATGAATGGGACTGGTTATCAGGAAGACACACAGGCTAGCAGAAGAAAAGGCCATCTCAAAAGAGAGTTCAAATAGTAACTAGTGTGCCCCTTGCTCTGCAATGTCAGGTTGCATTGAAAAGAAGAGAGCAGAGTCTCTGGGCCAACTTCACTGGAGACTCTTTAGATCAGGTATGTTTGTTTAGGTGTTGGTGCCCATTTCCGGTAACATGAGCCAGATCTGTAAAAACTAGGGTTGATATATTTAAAAAAATAAAATTGTTGAGCTTTTTAAAGGAAACCACCAAAATTGTGGAGCTTAAGCCTTTTTAGGGAACTAACCCAAATTATTGAACTTTGGGGGGGGGGGGGAACCTAACCCAAAAATAGTGAATTTAAGCTTTTTGAGCTGTTTCCGCTGCTTTTTTCTATCGTATTGCCCTACATCCAGGTTTCCCCTGACATTTTGCCCCACCTGACGCCATTTTTACACCCGAAAACCAGGACATGTCAAGAATTTTCCTGATGTATGGCAAGCCTATAAAAACTGAAGGCATGAAGGTAGATTAAGGGAAGCAGCCAGTATATCAGTTGGGCTGGTCAACCCTGGCAATTGAAAAATGAGGCTCACCTGCTATCTAGCCACACCACAAGGATTCTCGCAGTCTGGACCATTTTGCATGTTCACATGTGCAAACTCGCTGAGCTCTGTCTTGAGAACAAGCCTGAGATCAATTACAATGTCACATAAATACACTTCCCGTCTCAGCATGCACCTGTGAATATCTTTGTATAGACACAGGTGCACCTATGGGTTCTTGTGCATCTGAGTGTCTTTGTGCATATGAAAACCATCTCTCAATGCTTATGCATTCATGTTGAGCAAATTTTCACCAGGTTAAATTTTCGCTGCAGGTGTTACTATTGTTCCCAGCCACCACTATTGTTCCCAGCCACCAGGGGACACACATATCCACCCCTTTATCCAGGCAAGCATGCTGATGATCACAGCCTTGCTGTGCTGCATTGGCTGGCACAGGGAAGAACATCTGAATGCACATTTAACTGAAAGTAATGAACGACTCACAGATGCACTTCCTAATGTGCACATCCACATTGCATTGCATTCAGTGGGATGCACATGTTGAAGCACATCAATATGCAGGGGCTTACCTAGGGGTTGGCCAGGTTAGCTCCCAGCAAGGGCCCAGGTGGTGGTGCAAAAACTGTGTCTCTCCAGGGCGCAAGGTATAGGGGGTGCCAATACAGCTCCTTGCCAAGGCCGCAAGGGAGCCTAGGTGTGCCTCCCTCAATATGTGTATCCCTGATTACTTTCTGCCCCATCTGGTCAACTGCCTGGCTCCCTCACCCCACACATTTACAAACACCGTTGTCCACTTTTTAAAAGTGGTGCAGGGAAAACCTGTCCTAAGAGTGGGGGGAAACATTTCATGAGCCATGAAAATGTTTCTGAAACACCAAACCCCCTCCCATGTGGGATAAACACCGATAAAGCACATATGTGTACAGTCAGTGTATCAGGTCAATTTGTTTTAGACTTGGCTCTTGTCTCTTTAAATCTTGATAAAGCAACAGAAATATATGATAGTGTGGGACCTGAGCATTGCTCCCCCACCCCTCCAATCAGTGATATTTTGCTTCAAAAAGTGTTCTGTCAGGTTCAGATTCAGATTTCAGGTATGCTACTGAAAACTGTAAGCAGCCAGTTAAACCACTCTGGGATTACACTGTCCAATCGACCAGATGCCACTGGATCCAAGCTGCCTTTGGCTGCTGACCCCAGCTTTTCTCTGCATGTTTCCACAGGGTACAAAAAACCTGCGTCCTTCCTTGCAAGAGCAGAGCCCTTCCTGAACAAGCCATGCTCTTGCTGCTGTGTGAGTCTGCTGGTTCCCTTTGCTAGTGAATCGAAGCTGTGCTTTCCCCCTGCCTCCTTGCATTGTCCAAAAACCCCCCACATGAGTGCCAGCTGTGCTGCTGCCTAAACAAGGGACCCTGGGATGGCTTTGTTCTCCTGCTTCTACACCCAAACAGAGAAAGAGTTCCTCTGATCACTTCATCAAGCCACCCAGTGCAACTAGCCCACAAAACAGAATCACCGCTTAGCTGACAGCAGGGAATGAGGATAAAGGAAGGAGCAGGTGGGATGTTGCTTCCCTCCCCATGTAAGCAGTGGGAGGGCAAAAAGGCTGAACAATTGGATCAGGGTAAGCTAATCCCCCATGTTACAGATGTAGGCACACAGCAGTGTTTTTCAGCTCTAGCCTCCAGCTGAAGGGCAAGGCCCACAGGGCAGGCAGGCAAGCAAGCAAAAGTCTGACATGGGGAGCAGACGAACATGCAGCCCCCCCACCTGCTCTTTGATAGGGCTGCACTTTTTCAGTATATCCACATCAGCTAAGAAACGTGCCACATGGAGAGCACCACCAAAGGAGGCATTATTAACCAGCCGTCTGTTTCCCCCAGGTGATTAAAAGAAATACCTAGCAAACTCAAGAGGACTTGCTGGACTAAGTGCAATTGGATCTCAGCTTTTTTTTTCTTTGAGCCCGGTGTTTTACCTGTGTAGTCCATTGTATTCCCAAATGCATGTAGCAGAAAGCTACTTGGTTCATGGAAGATCGGTCTATAAATGGCTATTAGCTGCAATAACTGAATGGAGCTTTCAGATTTGGAGTTTCCGTTTCAATCTGGCTTGCAGCCAGAGTCCAAGATGAAAATACTTAGGCCTCCCTGGAAAATGATCTGTATCAGGAGGAGAAATGCAGGCGGAGTGTGAGCCTATTGATTCTATTGTTGTTGTCGTCATCATTATTTTGGGTTTGTAGCTGGCTAAATCATACTCAGTGGGTCAGTAGATCCACTGGAATCAATGGACTTAAGTTAGTCAGTGGGTCTACTGTGCATAAGATTTAGCCAAATACAGCCTGCTTTTATTTATTATGTATGGACCCACTACTTGTCAAAGTACAAGAAGGCAGCTGTTCACCGGAGAAGCTTGCATCCTAAAATTCAATACTTTCTGGAAGGTGGCAGAGGGGAAGGAAGGAGACAGGTATCAACAGGGAAAGAGCATGTGCTATTTATATAGAGTTGGAAGCGATCTCCAGGGTAATCTAATCCAACCTGCTGCTCAGTGCAGAATCTGCAATGCAGGATACAACTACAGCATCCCTGAGACACAGCCATCCAGCTTCTGCTTCAATATTTCCAGCAAAGGAGAGCCATAGGCACCTGGTTTGCAGCTGTCAGAACAGGATGCTGTATGAGATGGATTTTTGGGCTGGTCCAGTGGGTCTGTTGTTCTGTTCTTCCGTTCTTATAAAAGGGTCGCCACCTTCTGAGTGCAAAAGAGCTCTCAAAGGCTTAACCTGTTGCATGGTTTGGGAGAATGGGGCATTGCTCTGCAGTAGTTCTTTTCCTACCTCATAGCATTGCAGTTTCAGATTCAGGTTATTGGGAACTCATATAAAATCACAGAATTGTAGAGTTGGAAGGGACCCCAAGGGTTATCTAGTTCAACCTTTTGCAATACAGGAATCTCAACAAAAGTATCCATGACAGATGGCCACCTAACCTTTACTTAAAAACCTACAGTAAATGAGAGTCCACAACCTCCTAGAGAGACCATGCTACTATCAAACAGCTCTTACTGAGCTTGAGCAAGATCTCAGTGTTGACCCCTTCTTTGAGTGATCAACTCTTCCTCATTTCTTTCACTATTCCTATTCACTTGTCCTCTCTTTTTGGTCCCAATCTGTACAACCACAAAATAATATGGCAAATGAAGGGACCTGTGCCATCTCCTCCCTCTTGCCACTGTTTGCAGTGCAGAGCAGGAAGGCAAACAAACAGACAGTGAGAACAAAGAGGAGGAGGAACAGGAAGCTCTGTGGAGAGTGTGTTGATCTTGATAGGTACCCAAGGATACAGACCCAAGTAGAAGAGTTCCAGGTGTAGGTGGGACATGGAGAATCCTGCTGTTTCCTATGGATTCCACAGAGCCCCATCTTTCCTTACATGCCTTAGGATGGGTGACATCATTCAAAGTTTGGGAACCCAGTTGTCAGTATGATGCAAACAGAAAATTATTCTCCTTTCTTTCAGTATCAAGTGAAGAAAGGCCCTCCAAATGATTGCCTGAGGTTAATAGCGCACTGGATGATAGAGAATACACTAAAAGCTGAGTTCAGACAAGATAGCTATGCTGATGGTGGGTGGGCCCGCTGACCATGGAAAGACACTAAAGAGGTCTAAAATCGCAGTGAATGCATAATTGGAATAAAGGGCAAAGCCAGTCTCCATGTGGGTTTAGTTTTGGCTCTCTTCGTGTTTTTTTCCATTCATCCTGGACCTCCCAAGCTACTCTGTGAACAAAGCCTGCTGGCAATATGACCAAAAGATTCAAGCTGAAATTTCTAATAATCATCAAGCTACAACTTCTAGGGTTGTGGAAACAATCATTTTTCGTTCTTTATTTTTGCCGTCTGGTGTCCTCTGCCTGCCACAGCCTCCCCCGCCTCACTGCAAATGGCAGCGTGAGAACGAGATGGGGAAGCATTTGTTATATTTTTGTTTTTATTATTGTGTTGTCCAAATGTAGACAACAATAAAATACAACATGGGGGAAGCATGTGGAAGAATATTGAAGTCTTACTTTCTGGCACCCTTGCCTTCCTTCTGGCACCCTTGCAATCACTGTCATGGGGGATATTTTGTATGCTTCCCAGGTGAAGGAAGGTCATTTCCAGAAGAAGCACATATTGAGCAATGATCCTGATTTGTTTGCACAAAATTTCCACAGACGTGATACAACATCACCACCAAGGGGTTGTTATCTGGTGCTTTCTACTATAGTTTCCCATTACTTTTCTCAAAAAAATTGTCAGTTTTTGCCTTCTTTGGCAGTAGATTCTCTTCCTGGACTCTGAGTTCATCTGCCCCAAAATTCCCATTACTTATGATTGCCTTTTGCCCCCCCCCCCCAAGGCCACATGGTTGGCTAAGCCAGGCATAGCCTCACTCTTTGTGCTAGGTGCCTTTGCCACATAAAGGGCTTTATTGCTCCCACTCAGGCAGGAAAGGAACTGGCCACCCAGCCTGGGCCCTCTCTCTAGGCCTGCTTTCAGACTGTCTAATATTGTCGTAGAAGGTGGGCCTCGGAAACAATTAATCATTGTAACGTTATGGCCCACATCTCTCGTAGTCAAAGAAGAAAGCTTAGTCATCCTAAAAGACGGAAGTAGTAGTAGGTGAAAATCTATTGTCAGGTAGCTGAACAAAAAGATGACTTCTTAGCCTCTTCATTTAGCAAAAGCTAAATGTGCTGAATACTGAGGGTCACCACAACACTCTACAGAAACAAAACAAAACAAAAAAGAGGAGGGAAAGGTGTAAAAGGGTGCGAATGCAGCTAGCCCCCACCCTAGCCCCAGCTTGTGTGCTTAATAGGCTATAATTCAATTCATATGACTCTAAGAAATTGTGGTTTTTCACTCGCTAAGACTTTAGCTTTGCATTAGTGAATTTGGTCTGTTTTCTTCTTATAGGAAGATACTCCCAGAATTCCCACACCTGAAAAACTGTGACTAGATGTACACATTGCTGTTGACTATGGCTCCAACGCACTCTTACTGCTTGTGTTTGAAGCTGCTTACACATGACGTTGGATACAAACCATATCTATCCTGTACCGTAGTTTCTTGAGAAACTCTGCTGCTTGGTACGTTTCCCTTCAAACTGTAAGTCACCTTCACTTTGCAGTTAAGCTGAGGTGAGTACATTTGAGACAGCCATTGCCCAGGGGTAGATGACAGCTTTAGGAATTGGGGGTGCTGCAGGAGCGGGGAAACCAAACAGGTACCACACATCAGGTGAAGACATCCCCACCCTCTCTTTGCAAATGCGAATGCAACTTGAAACAGAATGCAGGAAACAACCTTACTGCGTTTTAAGCCACCAATGTGTACATAGCCTGGCCGTCTGCTCGTTTCTGATGGGAAGTTCATATAATCCTCCCGATTCGTTGAGACTGGGAACTTCATATGCAATTCACTACTGATGAGCACACAATAGGCTGATGCAGTCCTGTTCAGCAGCCCCTCTACTTGAAGATGGAAACCTGCCCTGGCAGGATTGGTAAAGTGGAAGGCAGGGAGGCCAAGAGCATTGACAGGCAGAGCTGACTAACTCTGCTTTCATTGGCTTCCTCCTTCCTGTTGGGTTCTACAAAGGCAACCCTGTGAGTAAGGAGGAGAATGCTCAACAGCCATTGCCACCCTCTTGGCTGGTTGTAAGTAAGAAGGCAGGAAGGCAGGGTTTGGCTGAGGGCTGGCTGATGTTGGTGTCACAGTGCGCGATTGGCTCTAGTGGGCTAAAAACCTTGCTTCTCATAAAAAAGGAAGAAACTTGACTACGATTCTTCTGGGACTAGATCCCTGTTCAAAGCTACTGTCCACCCTCATTCTTCCTCCATTATCAGAGCCCTTCCTTTTGTTGTGATTTGGTGAATTTGCAACAGTCCACCCATCTGCCACACACACATAGGCAAAACTCATCTAATATGTTTTATCTGCTTCAGGATTCTAGAATTCAGCTACCTCACAGTCTCATCTTACAGCTGCTCCTTCCTTCGGCCAGTTTTCCCCTGCCTAATTTATTAGGGTGCATGTAGGTACACAGAACACAGATGCAACTGCACAAACTCAACATGAATTTTAAAAGAAAATGAAGCCACATCTGAAATTTTGGAAGGATGTATGAAGTTATGAAGACAAAGACCAGGAAAGCAAGGGACAAGGATATCATGAATTGAAATATAACAAGAGTCTGGGGCACACTTTGCTAGTAGTTGTCAAAGTGATTCTAACGAGAGGAGTGGCACAATGGATTTCTCTGTAGCACCCCAAAGTATGGCGTAGCAGCATGATCATCTGGAACAAAGAACACAAGCGGTTCTGCTAACACAAAACAGATGTTTTATCCCTTTCTTCCTCCATCTCGTTTTTGGTGCAGATGCAGTTCTGCCTGTACTGCTGTACATTTGAGTGTGACTCTACTTCTTATACTTCAGGATGCCTTATGTATTAATAAGCAGTCAAAGGAAAACAACTGGGGGGGGGGGGCTGAAACTGCCTGATATTGTCCTCTTTGCTTTGGAATTTATTTTTCATATTCCTCCTGCTCACCAGATACATTTTTTTTGGGGTAACATACTTTCTATACATTTTTATCTTTAGACTGTTTAACGTGGTTGCACTGAGATATATCTTTGTTTATCTTAGAGCATATGACATGCAACAATGACATAAAATTAAAAAACAAAACAACAATAAACACTCAGATAAATGTTTCTGAATATATTAACAAAGTTGTGTCAAAGGGTATATGCCAAAATTATTACAATTATTACAGATATGAAATGATGTATAGTAACATGTATTGCTTAGATTGGTGACCATAAGGAAAAGGTACCTTGTATTGATAACAATTAGACTTTATAGGAATTTATAGGAATTAATTTTGTTAATAATGTCAGCATTTCAGGAGCTGCACTCCTATCCATAAAGGCTACACCAACTAGAACTGAAAGGACAATTCTGGGGGTGAATTTTGAGTTCATGGTGGGGGGAACTACCTCACTCTTGTTATGTTAAAAACCCACTGGCACACACAAACATGCAAATAGTTTAAGAAGTTAAAAGTGCATGCATGTTTATTATAGACCCTCACGCTTTCCACTGTTTTCTCTCTCTCTCTCTCTCTGCCACCAAATACTAATTAAAAAGCCAAGTTCAAACTAAGAACCCCTCTCTTCTGTTGGCCTAAAAATTCTTGAAGGAACAGCTCTGAGCATGTCACTTAACTGGTCTACTCAAAGTCAGCCTTGTTAACTTTCACTATATGCTAGCTGGTTTGAGAGAATGAAAGGAAGAAACAGGGAGAAACTGCACAACTAGGGTCTAGTAAAGTATAACATTGTTGTTTTTTCCACCTGGAGACAGTTGGGTGGGACCTGTCAGGAGCAACTGGCATGTTCCCTCCCTCCTGGTTGATCATTCGGGAGCTTCAAAAGCTTTCTTCTGCCCGAACATCACAGCGATTGATGTAGACAGACATCGGCACACTTAGGGACCCGCAGAGTCTTCGCAGCTTGCGTAACAGACCTCAGCAACTCAGCATTTTGGCTAATCTACTTTATTTACATATAAACACACACGGAGCACTGCAACATGGCTCCCTCTCTCTCTAGCATCAGACAGCAAGGAGGAAAAACAAAGGACAACAGTCCCACTTCACGAAACACAATATCACAAACATCCTGTCTACATCACTTCCCACTCTGTGGAGTCAAAACATACACTGTCTTGTGAAAGCCAACAATCCCATGACTGCAATCACAGAGCAGGAATCTTGGCCATAAGACTACTTTTGGATTGAGACTGGCTAAGTGGTGCAGAGAGCTGATTGGCCAATGAATGGGAGATTGACAGAAAAGTATCCAAGACTTTTCTCTACATTGAAATGGATTGTGGAAGGGTATGTAGGACTGGAAAATTTTGGCTTTGAGATTTTTGCAGATAACTGTTTTTAGAAAAAAAATGCTGGCTAATTCACTTGGTAGTGCTGAGCAATGGTTGCCCCAATAGACCAGCCTCTGCGGACTCAAGACATTATGAACTTGAAATTAATCATACATTTTATTCTTCCATGTATGAGAAAGGGTTTTCTCAAGTGCAGAGATCTTTGAAGAGACAATAGGAATTCCCTTACTGCCAGAAAATATAAACCTCATGTTTATGGGCAAATGAAATCCTTTCTCCTCAGTGAATGATTTTATGGGACTTTTATGGAAAAACCAAAATGAACACACTTTAAATCATAAGCATTAAGTGAATTAGAATCACATTACGTATATTTAAGAGGGCTGAATAAACAGCGTATTAAAGATCTGAGCAAGTGGGGTTTCTGTGTTTTATTTTTAACTGGAATATTTCATTTAAAAGAGGATCTCTTTAGGTAGGAAGTTGACAACCATAAAAAAGCATTCTGTACATTTCTTAACGTTCTACAGATTTCATCTTCTTGCAGTAAAACAGCACCTGCCAGTCTATAATAGCCACCCTCATAAATCTTGCAGTGATGTTAGCCCCCTTTTCCAGGCAGGAACTGAGACACAATATTGAGTGACTTATTCAAAGTAATCCAGGGATTACATAGACTATTGTACAGATGATTATTTTTGTAGAGAAATGGGATGACTTTCCTCCTTAGTGTTATGCCCGTAGTTGTGCTCTAGCAGTAGCAAATCGATAATGGTACCAACTCAGGGAAGGGAGGGAAGGGAAGTATAGAAAGTGTACTCACTTTTTTCCTACTCCTGAAGCTGCTTCCCTAATCCCATATGTGACAATGGAATGGACTAACCCATATCACAAAGCAGCTTCTGGACTTCTAAATGAGGCACTGCTAAGAGAAAGACATAGGCTGATTTGGGCATAACTCTAACCCATAGTTATAGCACTCTGGGAATGAGCCTGAGCAAACCTTGAATGAGTATGCTCACTCCTCAGATCTCCTCTGGCATCACTGCAAGGAGATCAGAAGCATACATTTCAACTATGGTTTTGGGAAACAAGCCAGGATTGAAAGACACAGTCTGATGTTGGCTTGTTTTCATAATTATAGCTAAGGCTAAACACAGTTTGTCCTGGTTTGGACATAACAAGGAAACACAGTTAGCTGAAAATGAAAGCAAAATAGCTTCTGACCTCCTCATGGCATACCGGACTCTCATGCATGTAATGCTAAACCATAGAGCAGCCTTCTCCAATCTGGTGCCCTCCAGATGTTTTTTATGACAAATCCCATAAGCGGTAATCAGGACGGGCAATGAATTACCAGAGCTACAATCCAAAATATCTGGAGGGCATCAGATTTGGTAAGGCTGGTTTGGTACACCTGCTGAGTAGTGCCTATGATATCAGTGGCACTTCTAATATCATAGGCACTACTCAGAAGGCGCCTCTAACTTGTAAATATTTCAGTGGCAGCAACATAGCTTTTGCAATGGGACATATTTAACTGGTGACCAGCTAAAACTGTGCCAGGCCTGCACTGCTTCAGTGTGTAGATAAGGCACTGCATGACTGAATGATCATTCATGAAAAATGGTACCCATGCACATAAAAAGCTAATATGTAAGTATGAAGACTAGACAAGAATGCAACTCTTTGTTCCTGGCATTTAGTTTTCTTATGTGCAGAGAGGAGGTTTTTTTTTTACATGTCGCAAATTCCATCATGGGTTTCTCTGCCAGCCGTCTGAACAGTCCCATCATGTGACAAGCTTTTTGTCTAGATCAAGTTGGCTGGGGCTGATGGGAGTTGTAGTCCAACAACATCTGAAAGGCACCAGGTTCGGAAAGGCTAGTCTAGCGTCAGCCTTCGGCTCTATAGTTCTGGTCAACCCTCTTTCAGGCAGTGTATGTGTGGGAGCCCTGGGTGGAGTCCATAGCAAAGGGACGTGTGGCTTCTTAGAAATATCAACCACCTCCAGCCCTGCCACTGGTATGTAAAGAACTGGACAAGGAGAAGATAAGTCTGTTGGAGCTTCCTAAGCCCTTCACAAGGTGTCTCAAGGCTAAGTAGGCCCATAAAAGATAAATCTGTGCGGCTCTCCCTTACAACCCCTGTGCCACAGCTCGTTAGCATGGAGAAAGCAGTAATGAATTTCTTTATGAACACCGTCTCATGGCTAACACACAAGCTGAGCCCCCAGTGAAGAACCGTGAGTGACAGAGAGACTGGGGAGGCCTAAGGAGTGATCTTGTTCAAAAGCCCCAGCGAAGCTCCAATGGGATGTAATTAAAAATGATTAAACCATCCTCCCCCTCCAGCGCTGTGTGATGTCACATAAATTCTTCCCTAACAAGTCCCAGGCTACCTTTGCCTGAGCCGCACAGTTCACAGGGGCTCCAGGAAGGAATTAAAGACACATTTGTGTTCATTTCATAAGAAGGTAATAAAGTTTCTGCAAAGCACTCTTGGCGGTCAGAGGTCAGCAGCAGTGTGTAGATTTTTATTTAAGCTTCTTATTACCAAAGGCAAATGCTCAGCCGTGTTAATCTTCCCGGGCTCTTCCTGTCCTCAAGTGCTTTTGAGGAATGAGTGGGCCTTCTTGGCTGCAAGAGAATGGAGAAGGATCTCTCAGATACAGAGCAGACGGGAGGTCTGGACTTAAAGACCCATGTGAGGCATGGGGAATATCACCACATCGCCCTCGTTTATCTCATAAACATCACCAGACACCCCCAGAGTACCATCTCTCAGAACTGTCATAGGACCGGTCACTGACCTTTCATAACCCCAGTCCATGTCAATTGACTTGGGCTGGGCAATAAACATTAGTCTCTCAGCAATGCTCCCCTGTGTGACACGCCTGCTTCAACATTCACCTATTCAAGGAGAGACTGATTATACAAGCGACAAATATTGAGCTTCTATCACACCTAAGCCACCAATGCGAGTCAGTTATTAGCTGCTACAGCCAGTTGGCAACTGCTGCTGAAAATGCTGAGGGTGAATAGAAAATATTTGCACACCCGGAGACTTCTGTAGATTTTTGTTGAGTGGATTTGTTTCTGCTGTAACCTGGGAATGAAACAGCTAACGCCAACGGCAGGGGTCTGTGGCATGGTGGGTATCTGCACTTTCAGAAGATAATGATCCCACCATGACAGTAGTGTAGTTTTCACACCTCCAGTCACTTAATTATCAGGTTTGGGGCTAGTCAAAAATGGTAACTGCAGAATGTGCAAACAACCTAGGATAGGAGGAGATGCAACAATGGGGCAGGTACCACTTGCTTCACTGCAGCTCCCATGCAGCATGGGGTGGTGGTGGTGGGAGCCCAATGGTTTCATGATCATTAAGGGGAGGTATAGCAGGGAGGAGGAGGAGGAATCTATCAAGGCTATAGAGTGAAGCTAGTAGAACCTGCCCTATTGAGGCACCTCCACCTGTCCTAGGATGTTTGGAAGCTGATCTCATTGGTGCTGCCAATCTTTCACTGCTGTTGTTTAATGAAAAGGAACATCTCAGTGTGCTGTAGCTTACATTCAGCTTATGAAATATCAAGATGTGCCAAGGGGTGTGGGTGGTTAAGCCATCCCTGATGTTTTTGGCCTAACACAAAGCTAGTTAGATAGGGCCGGCCCTACCATGAGGTAGCAGGTGCCGAGGGAAGGGGAGTTGACGGAGCTGTGCATGCAGTGTGGTTTACCTTGAGCTCCTTTCGTTAGCTTGCTACCACCAGGTGCAGTGGAATATGCTGCCCCATCATTAGCATCAAAATAAGATTGAGCTGCCAGCCTGGTCAGCTCGTGTACATGGAATGGGGGAAGGTGCCATCTTTCGTCACTCCCCTAGATAGGTGCTTGGCATTTGCACACAATATTCCTCTCCATCACCTCCTCCTCCAACTCCTCCCTAATAAGAAAATGCTCATCTCCATCCAATCAACTCTTCTCTCCAACCCACTCCCAATCTTCACTCTCACGTTACCACCTTGATTAATATTTTTGCTTAAATGAGCATTCTCAAGCAAAACACTCCATTTCAATGATATGTGTGTGTGTGTGTGTGTGTGTGTGTATTTAAAAAGACTCTATTAGAATTAGAAATTGTTCTCAGATTGATCTGTATTTCAAATATCAGTTTTCCCCTGCTGGCTTTTAAATGAGAAACATTTTGGCAGAGTTTGTTCTGCAACATTAAGCATGATACAATGCGTGTGTGTGCGTGTAAGCACATTTGCGCACATTTGCGCACACACACACATTTCCTCTTCTAATCCAGCACAGACAAGATTTTCAGCATCTCTGCATTTTCAGCTGAATAGAAAACACATTTTCTGAACGACTCCCAGCCTCTTACATGGGGTCCGCACAAGTAGGGTTTAATTATTCAGCCGTAAGCCAGAACTCATTTGTGAACAATTAAAGAGGCCAAACAAAAATGAGATCAGGAGAAAACGTTCTTTGTGAAATTGTTATTTCCCTCGAGTTCGTCCTCCATCCCACAGAAATACATGGAAAAACTTAAAAGTCCTCCTCCTTCAGTTCTGTTCATGATATTATAACTTACAGTACGGTGTGCAGTTAATTCTCATATACTGTGCCATCAGGAAGGTCAGAAACAGTGGAGTGCATAGATTTCAGCTGGCCCAGCAGGGACCTCCATGATGGCAAAGCCTCTATCCGCAGCAGCAGAAAGCAGAGGTGGGAGGAGGGACATTTCATCCCAACTCCTTTCCGTGTGGTGGATTGCGGGGTTTGGACTGGTCTGCTTGAGACTGAGCTATCAGCCACATATGTCCTCATTCAAATCTTGCCTGTCATAAACTCACTATTTATTTATTTGTTTGTTTGTTTGTTTGTTCATTACAAGCAGTTATAGCCAGTCTTTATTTCATTCTGCAAATTCAAGGCAGCAAACATGAGGTTCCCAGACAGCCTCCCATCCAGGCCTGATCAGACCCTGGCCCGCTTAGCTTCAGTCAGGTGGCTGTATCATGTGCCCTCATACCATGGGCCTTGGGGCTGAAATTTAGGCAAGTCACTCTCTCTGAGGCTCAGCCCCAACTGCAATATCAAGGATAATAATAACCTTATAAGGTTGTTGCAAGGATTACAATTAGATAATGCACTTTGAACAACTCATGAGTGCCATCTTGACATGATATTGTGTGTGTGTGTGTGAAATATATTATGCCGTTGACAATTATGTGATACTTATGGAGTAGGAGTTTTGCATACGTTTTTAAAGCTGATAGATTCAGAATTGGAAGTCTTTTTCTTTTCTTCTTTTTTTTTCTTTTAGTTTTCATGTTTGAAATGCTTGATATTTGATATTGACTCCTGTATATTGTTTTTTTTTTGCCTTTCAATCTTTAATAAAAAATAGTCTTTATTTTTTTTAAAAAAGACACTTATGTGATGCAACTGTCTCAGTGTCCAGAATTCAGTCTTTTCCCACTCCCACAGTTTCCAGGAGTGCAATTTTCATTCATTTGAATAGGGCACAACATTTCACAATTGATCTCTTCAGATGAAAATGAACATCCCCATTCACCTTATAAATGAACACTAATTATCCTAATTTATCTTATAAAAGTGAAAACGCATTCCCAGTTATGGTAATTCAGATGCCAGGTAATGTTCCACAGAACCACACTTGCCAATTTTGACATATGCCTGCAGGTGGGGAGAACCTGGAAGAGATCCTCAAGGACTCACATTCCTGCCACCTGCTCACCTCCGGCTTACAGACGTTTACATCCGTCTGCTTCATAATGCGCTTTACAGTACCTTGGGAATATGACAGTATATGACAAAATAATGATGCATAACTTTGTTTGAACTTGGCCACAGCCAGACACCAAGCTAGTATGCACTCTATTCTGCAATTCATTATCTCTTTCTGCAGACTAATCTTTCACCAAGTTTACTCATGGAAATTGTACAAACAAACACACACACACACACACACACACAGAGCAAATTCGGGATCTGCCTCCTGTGAAGTGGTGATGCTTCACTATGGGATGCTGAGTGATATACGCTAGTTCTTGATCAGGCCCCTTGTTCGAAATCGTAGCTAATGAGCCCAGGATGTCCGCGTCCATTTCCAAATTGCCGGGAGAGGATAATAAATAGTTCCAAATTAGGATAAACCCTTGATGTGGCATTATGAAGAGGTAAGAGTCTCAAGGGATTCAAGGTCAGGATTTATCAGTAAGCTTGGACTATGCAGAGCAGAAAAGCCGAACACAGCAGAATTCAGAGAATCCCTACCAGATGTGGAGATGGCATGCACAGGACTCTTAAGAATTCCACATTTTGGCTTCCTTATGACTTGTGCAGTGAATAACTTCTGCAGGGCCTGGGAGACAGAACGAGAACTTGGTATTAGAGGAGATTCCTATCACCTTTCCCACTCACCCACTGTTATTTAAACAAAAACTCTTAGCATTTTTATATTTCATTGCCTTCACATTATCCAGGCAATCCCGAAAACAGCCCTGCAAGATGGGTCGGTATTTTTACCCTTATGCTGCAGATGAGGGATGGAGGCTAAGACACCAAGGCTGCAATCGTAATAGTAGTAGTTGTATTAATATGCTGCCCATTTGACTGGGTTGCCCCTCTAGTACAGCTCACTGAATTAAATAGGACTTACTTTTGAGTCATATATCTATGGCTAAAGTTGGATTTGAACAAGCAACTTCCTGGTCCACAGCTTACATTATTAACCACTCCATCACACCATGCCACCTCCCCCGTCCTTTTATACACCTCTTTCTATTTCGCGCAAGTCCACCCCCCACCCCCTGGAATGACAGTGCATGACAAAGCCACATTATTTTGTCACATTTCAGTGAGCTGATGCAAAAAGGCTAGCAACTCAAACAGTTTAAAGAAGCAGCGCCATGCAGATGGACTCTAGTATGGTAACAGCGAAGAGCTATTGGGATAATCGGGAAGCAGAGTGTTTAGCTGGCTCTTTAGTCACTGTGGTTTATTAGAAGGCAACATGGTATTTTAATAGATAATAGCCTCCACAGACAACTCTCAGACAAAGCTGCTTCCTGTCACCTCTGACATCAGCAATATAGCTACCTCCTTATCTCTGGCATTTAATATGGTTCATTATACTCATTCTAGTTCCGATGGCCCTGATAACTGACCTGTGTATTCAACCCACCTCCTTCAAGTTCTCTCCTTGGACTGACAATGAACCAATTAAGTCTTGGATGCAGGCCCACTAATGCAAGCAGACAGGGCTGCTTGATGGCCCTCCTCCTGCTCGTACGGTGACAAAGCACCTCTCTGACAGCAAGGCGGGCTTGTTAGTGTGGAATCTGGGGCCCCTGAAAGACAGGCTGCAGCAGCCCTGCCTCTGAACATGGCCATGTAATTATATGTTGCCATTTCTGGTTCATCTCCTCAGCATTCATCAGTGTATATGCATGTTCAATTAATGAGTAAGAGCCGGGGGCCACTGGTAACAGAGTCATTACCCTGTGCAGGCCAAGGCAGTTTCAGCCAGCTCCATGGGAAAGTTTAATGGAAGGCGGAATCCACCTTCAGAGACAGACAAGGGCATCTGTTTCAAGCAACCACAAACTCCATTCTGTAGGTTTCAGGTCAAAATAAATAAAAAAAAATCAAATATTGTCCAGTAGCACCTTAGAGACTAAGTAAGTTTGTTCTGAGTATAAGCTTTTGTGTGCATGCACCCTTCTTCAGTTAGATTGCCACAATAAATGGTTTCTGGGAATAGGCCAGAAATATCTCAACATGTCATGCAGTGATCCTCTTCCTGCAGCAGTTGCATAATGATGGGCAAATGGAAAGCAACTTCCTGGCGCAGGATAACTGTTCTGTTGAGCCCCCAACCCCACATCAGTTAGGGGCAGCACTGCTTGCGAGCCCTGCCCCCATTAGGGAAAGGAGAGGTGTTTGGTTCAGTTTGCATTTAGAGATAAACTTACTTAATTCACACTTCCTGAAAAGATCGAAAAGGCGACACATCCTTTTGCACTTGCAATTTGCACTTCTCCGAATTTTGCAGTGCACTTCTCCAGCCATGTAATGTGTGCAAAAATGCATTTACTAGGGTAACATACACATAAAATGGCATATATTGGTGAAGATGGATTATATCAGGTGGGACTGCTTAGGGGGGGAAAATGGCAAAATTGCAAATAAATATGTGTACATTAGGAGAAATTCACAGTAAAATGCTAGTGAATTTTCACAAGGACTTAGGGGGAAAAACTGATGTGGAAATGTGAATTTTCACAAGGACTTAGGGAGAAAAACTCATTTGGAAATGTAGAGACCTGAACACAAAACTGAAAAATGAGAGATTATGAGAAACTGAAATGGATAGATTCACCCATCCCTGGGCTCCATATGTCTGGGCAACACAGGCCCCCTTTGCTTTGCTTTACTAGGCCTCCTGAAACTGCTTTTACATCTACTTTTCTGCAAGGCATGGTGTGCATGGGAGGAACCTATTCTGACAAAGAGAACAGAGAGATGGAGAAGAGATGCAGGTACCCATCTTTAATATATGCCATCAGCCTGGAGGAAAGTAGCAGACACTTAGTAAAGAGCTGCTAGCAGCATCTTCTGGGGGCACTCTTTGTATTCAGGCCCACCTCGGGGATATGGTTTTTGTCCGCATGAGAGACTTCTGAGTAATTCTCCCTGCCACACACAGCAGGTTAATCTGTACCACCCTGCTTGTGTCCCTAATACAATGACACAGAGAAACAATGTAATAATGTGCCTTGTGAGTCATGAATGACCCATCACCCTGTTTATAGTACAAACCAAGGTCATTGCTCTTGTGGAAAACTCACAAACCTGGATAATCCTTCTCAATGAGAAGAGATTCTCACAGGCTGCTGTATCGCAGCAAGAGAGGGAAATTACCATGATTGCTATGAATTGCTCCTGTCTTGGTTGTTGCTAGCTAGATGACTGACTTGACTCCCATTATTAATATACAAGGTGCTAGGGCAGGAAAATAAGATGATGGGAATCTGAGTCTAATTAAATGTGGATCTTGTAGGAATTAAAATGCAGGAAGATCAGGAGACATCTGTGCTGCGTTTTTTTGCTTTTTAATGACTCATTTCAAAAGACAAAGACAAAGGCAGCAGTGTTGGTCCATAAGGGCGGCAGGGGGGGGGGACCTCCATAGAAAACCCACAATTGAGCAATACATTTATGAGGACCAACTAAAACAAAGCAAAAAGCGTGCAAGCTTTCAGATTCTGATTCTGAGGAACCCTTTCAGATTCTTAAGAACTGTTCATCGGGCTAGGTGGGGGAGGTGTGTGTGAGGAAACCTCATTATAAAAAGATTAGACTGGATGTTGAGACCTGCATTTAGACTCGGGTCACATCCACTCCATACATTTAAAGCACATTTATATCACTTTAACAGTCATGGCTTCCTGCAGAGAATGCTAGGAACTGTAGTCTACCCCTCACAGAAGAACAATTCCCAGCACCCTTAAACTACAATTCCCATGATTCTTTTGGGGGAAGCCACATGCTTTAAACATATGGTTGGGATGTGGGCTCAGTCAGAAGATGGAGATTGCAAACTGGATTTGTCTCTCTACTAGATACTTTCATGTATCAGGTGACACCTAGGATTCTGAAATGAAGAAGCAATGGCAGTTTCCCATTTTTGAAAGCATAACGTCCAGCTGTTACCCAAACCAGCCTCATTTCAAAAACACTCCTTCTGGTAGCACAGCATTTCACAAACTTAATTGTTAATGCAGTGGTTCCAAAATATTTGACTGGGAGAACCCATCAGATGAATTATGTCTTTGTTCTACCCTTTGACTTGGAAATTAAACATCCTCCAGCCAGCATTTGTGCTCCAACCAAGTGCCTATTTTCTGACAAGCCATTAAGGAGCCTGTTGTGACCTACGGGTTGAGCTGTGACTCTGCTTGTCAGCATCGCCTGCACATCTGTATCTGACCCCTCTTGTTTGCACACATACATTGAATATTCCCTCCCCTTTTTGTATCTGTCTGCACATTTGCCTTGCTCCAGATTCTACTATCTGTCTGCCCTGTGCATCAAGTCTACTGCTGGCTTCTAACCTCCTGACTCCCCTCCCCCATATTAAAGTACACTGTAGTCTTAACTAATGACCCTGGGGATGTGCCCAGCAGAATCTGCCCCGGAGACCACTGTGGATCACTTCATGGAACAAAAGGCTTTGTATTTCCAACACAGGCCTTTTCATGCTTCCCAAAGTTCTGGACTTTTAACCTTGTGGCGGAGGCTGTTTTCCTAACCCCAACAGGAACTCAGCTCTCCAAACCTTAACATTAGCCTTGCCTTCCCCTCTTGACCTGAGCCTCGGTTTCTGGATTCCTTAACGCTGTCAACACGAGCTCCTGAGCTAATGCACTGACAGCCTTTTTAATGGTTTTTTTCACCCAGACGTCAGGCCCATTCCATACCACAACTGAATTGATCCCATTTCTCTACAGGCAGACCAGTCATATTAATTAGGGGCTTCATTCCTCCCCTCAGGCAAATGCCATGCAGCAATAAGGTAGCCTAGCATGTCCTCAGCTAGTATTAATTATCTGTTTTGCTTCAACATAGCACATTACTATTTTTGTTTCGTTTTCCACACTGCAACCCTATGAAGTAGGATCACTGTTATGTGGCAGATAGTGGGGGAGGGGAAGTGTATGATAGATATTAATTTGCTCAAGAAACCACACGAGCAGGGCCAGAATCACGAGCCTTTTCAGCTTTTAGCCACATGTCCACAGAGTGATCTGGCAACTATACAAAGGCATGCATTCCCCATAAAAACAGGAGAGAGAGAGAAGGGCTGTGTGTGTGTTGCTCTTTCAAAACAACGAGGACAAAGGAAAGTCAACACTATCCTGTGGAACTGTTATTACCAGTGCTTTTTTTCTGGGGGGTACGCAGAGGTACTCATACTCCTAAACATTTTGTGAATCTTTCTAATTTTGTCAATTTACTGTATTTATTCTCCCTGATTTGAACTATAAAATGGTGATTTTCTTGAGTCAAAATGAGAGTACCCCTAAACATTTTTTAAAGAAAAAAAGCACTGGTTATTACCCTATTGCAGGGGTGGAGAAGCCCCAAAGCCGCCCTCTATCTGGCCCTCCAGCCCAAACCCTTTGCCAGCCATACCTCCTCTCTTCGGGTCACACCATGCATTGGTCCTGCTTGGCATCCTCCTTCCCTGGCATTTTTGCCTAGCTGGAACATGCCATTGTAATGCCTCTAGTTTGCCTGGATGGAGGATGGACAGGGGTGGGTGAATGTGAGTAGAACAAGCCAGCTGTACCAAGGCAGAATTTACATTCCTTCCAGTGGCCTGTGGCCTCAGAAGGTTGTGCCAAAGAGACAGCATCTGTGGGACTGAAAACATTTCTCCACCCCTGCCCTATTGTCAGCCCGCCATGGTGTGAACCAGGCCAGCATCAGGCATCGGCATCATCTCGCAAGGCATGTGTAATCCACAGCAGAGCGACCTTGGAAAACCCCTGGCCTAGCGCCTCCTCCTTCCTGCTTCCCAATCACCTGAACAATCTGAGCCAATCAGGAGGAGACCAATGCGAGGGGCAAGAGCAGCAGCTCCAGCTCCTCTTGCCCTTTCCCTCCAGGCAGCCATGTGGATTGGCCCCAGAGGAAGAGAGTAAGGTGGTGAAGATGGCAAGGAGCAAGCAGATGTTGCCCAACAACCCAAGGCCCTTCCCCCAAACCGCAGTAGCTCAGTAGTAGAGCATCTGTTGTGGGTCCCAGGTCTCATCCATGCCATCTCCTGGTACGACTGGGCTGCAACCCTGCTAGTCAGTGTAGACAATCCTGAGCTAGATGGACCAATGGTGTGACTCAATATGCAACTGCTCCCTGGAGTTGACCCTGGCTAAATAGCAGTGTCTGACTGCAGATGAGTGGCGGTTGTGGCTTCACTATGTGGCTGGCATCCAGTGGGTATGTTTGCATGGTGATGACTGATGGACTGGGGGCTGATGTGGTGCTTTAGCATTTCCCAGTTTCATGGAGCACAACCAAGTCTACCTTGGCTTTCTCTGCTTCAACAGGTCTTTTCTCTTGCAGGGATGGGGGGGGGGGAGCCTTCCCTCCCCATTCCATGCGGTGGGATCAACTCCCGCCTTCCCTAAGCCAAGCCCATCCCTGCAGTGCTGACATGGCAGAGGCTCGTTATCTCCACCATCCCACCTTGCCTACGGCGCAGTGAGAGGGCGGCACGTCCCCTGGGGAAAGCGATAAGAAAGAAATTAGTGTAAAGAAAGTGGGGGGGGGGGGAGAAGAGAAATTACCTTTCCTGAATTTAAAAAACTACCCTGGGTTGCTGTAGCAACTGAAAGGTGTATCATGTTGCCATGGCAACTAGGAAACATCCTCATTTGCCTTGCTTAGCTTAGCGGACTGCAAATGATTAGATGCAGAGTAACAAGGAGAAACTCTGATTTGGGATGTATCAAAACCATCCTAGGGGTGCTTTTCTTCACTTTAAAGAATGTGCACTGCACACCATGTACTTTGCGACCTCCTCATCCTCTCTGCCCACAATTTATCTCCTCTCCCCTTTTCTTGCTGAAGATAGGCTGCTGCCCCTGGCAAGTGACCTCTAAACCCCTGTCGGCATCACCCATCACCCTCAAAGGTCACCTTGCTCCTTTCTGAGACTAAGCAGCTATGTAATGGACAGCCAGATAGTGATGGGGCAGGGGTCTAGGCTGGAGTGTGGGAGAGGGCTTGGCAACCATGCAAATGATTCTCTCCTACTAAATTCCTCCATCCATCTTTTCCCCCATTGCAACGGAAGGACCGTTGTCCCAGCAAATGATGATCAAGGGATCACATGCCCCTAACAGCAACTAATGGTGACTGTTTTACTTGTCACTGTTACTGTTAGCTGCTTTGGTCTCTTGCAAAGAGAATGTAGGACATATATTTAAATATAGGCAATAAGTAAGCACGAGCATTTGACACTTTGTGACTATGTACTGAACAGGGCCAAGGCTGCAGCTGGTTCTCCTCTATGACCAAATGTCCCCTGGAATTGCGCTCATTGACCCAAGACCCAAGAGGACCCTGCACTGACCACCCAACTGTTCTTGTATTTGGGACTGTATTCAGCTCAAAGTAATGTGCACTGGACATGGGGCATAGGCACATCCTTTAGGTCTGATGCACATCAAAACACATAAGGAGTGCATTGAACATGTGCAGATACACTTATATGCCAAAGGAGAAAACTCATAGTTGGGTCTCTTGAGTATATAATCCTGATCAGAAACTGCTTTTCTCCAGTATTAAAATATATTTCTAGTCCCCCTTCTAACAGGTGCACAGTCATGCAGGTATCCTCATAGAGAAGAGATATGACTGCCTCCCTTGCGGAAAGACATTGCTGTTCTTTCCCACTTCCCAGGATACATTAGTAGGGTGCTATTAAGGGTTTGTGGAATGATCATGCAAAGGAAATAATGTGGCTGGGGTGTGCTTTGCAGGATCGGTAAGTATTAAGGCACCAATTCTCTTTTTTAGCACCTTAGCTAGTTTTTGAAAACTGAGTGAGAGCTCCTGGAATGCTAGCTGGCATCTTACACAAATAGCCTTGGCTAAGTCCCCTGAAACTTCTATGTCCCTTTGGTAACGGCTGGAATTCCCTTCCCAGACCAGCTGACGGACCTCCCAAATCTCTCCGCATTACATGGAGATAGGTCAACCTCTCTGTGGTGGCCAGGGCAGCCAAGAATAACCTGTTGAAGCCTATTTCCAACCTATCTAAAACCCTTAAGGAACGCCTGCCATTCTGAGGCTGGGAACAACCTCACCCAAACAGGCAAGTATCATTTGCACTGCAAAGAAGGGCTTTAAAATCAAAGAAAGAAAGAGCCCTATATAATGTGATAGGCTGTGCCAAAGCAATGTCGTTATTACCATTTTTAAAAGGTGAGAAGAATCCAAGTAGCCCCCGAAGTAGTACAACGTTAGGAAGTCTTATTTAAATCCATGTTAATTAAGAACAACAAAAGCACAAAATGCTATGTATTGTAAAGTTGCTCTTCAGGCATACATACAAAGTCAACATATGGTAATCAATCAGCATAGCTGATGATTACAGTAGCTAGAGTGCTCATTTTTACTATTTGTTTTACATGCTTAAACTATTTTGCTTCTTTTTTTCTAAATAAAAGCTGCTTCTGTTTAGAGTCTGATTATGACTTGACTAGAGAGTCAAGAAACTCTACGTTCATTCATTCACACTTTAAAAGGAGCTTCAGTCTCACATTTGGGCAACCCTGTTAGGTGTTTAATGAGCTCTGGCCTGGAAACGACATCCGTTTATTCAGAGGCTCAATTAATCCCTCCCACTGCATATTTCATAAGGGTCTCCAGAGATCTCTGGGTGGTGGTGGCAGAGACATTCTCATTCAGGAATTCCAACAGATTGGAAGTCTGTGCTTGTCCTGGTCCGCACTGCCAGACGAAGAACCCCAACTCCCATAAATCAGATTGGTATATAAAGATAAAAGGTAAAGGACCCCTGGATGGTTAAGTCCAGTGAAAGGTGACTATGGGGTTGCAGTGCTCATCTCGCTTCAGGCCGAGGGACCCGGTGTTTGTCCATAGACAGCTTGCCAGGTCATGTGGCCGGCATGACTAAGCTGCTTCTGGCGCAATGGGACACCATGATGGAAACCAGAGCGCACAGAGACGCCATTTACCTTCCCGCCACAGGGGTACCTATTTATCTACTTGCACTGATATGCTTTCAAACTGCTAGGTTGACAGAAGCTGGGACAGAGCAACAGGAGCATACCCCATTGCGGGGATTCGAACCGCCAAACTTCTGATCAGCAAGCCCAAGCGGCCACAGCGCTACCCGCATCCCTTAGATTGGTATATAGGCAAAGCACAGGCTGCAACAGTGTTTCTCGTACTTGGGTCTCCAGCTGTTGTTGGACTACAACTCCCAACATCTCTAGCTAGCCAGACCAGTGCTCAAGGATGATGGAATTTGTAGTTCAACAACATCTGGAGACCCAAATTTGAGATACACTGGGCTACAAGGGTGTGGCAGGTGCATAAGAGATTTAGATACCAGGCTAAGCACAAGCTAAGATGTTTATCTAACAAGCAACATGTCCCCTGCACCTTCCTTTTGAGGAGTAGGGAGGGCACAGCACTTAGCACGCCAAGCAGCATTTCATTGAGTGGGTTGAGATTGAGAAGTTTGTTTGTGCTGGTGTTTCTGTGTCCTTGGAGATGGAGATCAGGTTTGTGCCAGCTCAGCATCCGAGTTATTCTGAACTGTTTCCTCTGGAGGAGAAGTTTCCTCACTGGTAGCAGGAGGAACCAGGGATGACTCCACAGAAGGAGGTATCTGACTAGGGGTGTCCAGTGTCACAGGGGCAGAATACTCCTTGGTATCTCCCCTGGATTCAGCTCTCCATTCTCTGGACCACTGGTCTCCTCCCTGTACTCAACACTTCTTGGGGCCCTGATTTCACCTCCTCCATCCTACTAGGACCCTCCCCAGGTTCCTCCAGATCCAACTCCCTCAGTACCTCCTAGTCCTCCATCGGTAGGATGCAGCCACCCCCTCCATGACATCTCCATATGTCAGTGCACAGCTCACGAGAGGGGTTCTCCTGAAATGTGGTGGCAGCCCTGTAATATCTGGCAGCCGCTGCGTAATGGTCTGCAATTAGAATGAAGCGTATTTTAATCATCTGTGAGCAATTTCGTACTGGAATGAGATCTATAAATTGGCAGCACTGGAAATAACTTTCTCATCAAAGAAATAGTCCCTGAAGAGACGTAGTAGACAATTTTATGGAAAAAGTTTCAAAATATACCCAATGGGTCATGACTTAAAATTAGCTCTCTCTATAAGTTACTGCTGGTTAGTTTGTTAGCAGTTGTTGAACAACATTGTTCACTGCTATAACTTGGTGAAAATGCTGCAGTCCTGGACTTCTGCCACTCAATCCCACTGTTTGTTTGTTTTTAAATGCACTTTATTTCATTCCCCCACTCCCATGAAAAGCACAAAATCAACAATAACAACAAAGAGCAGTGATGTACACATGTTTACGTTGTAAATTAGCCATACGGTATCCATGATAATCATAATATTTTTTCATAACATTGCATGTGGAAATGTCAGTCAGTCTTCTGGGATTCATCCATCATGTTAACTCTCTTCATGAGCTACTCAAGTGGAGGAGGCCCATGCACAGAAGAGGGAGTGAGGGCCTTGCCATTGGCCCTGCCCTGGATACCACACCCCTGGGCTAGCTTCACTCCTATTGGCCACCCATGAAGTGCATGCATCTGAGGTAAAATGGTGATGTTTGAGCACCTTCCAGTGAAGGTCCTTCACTTCTGATGCCAGTACTCAACATGCAGATGTGCACTTCCTCCTGAATATCATGTGAATAAGACAATTGAATAAGAAGGGTCCATTCTTCCCCACCCCCGTCCCAAAAATGGATGGACTGTAACATCTAGTTCAGGCATAGGCAAACTCGGCCCTCCAGTGTTTTGGTACTACAACTCCCATCATCCCTAGCTAACAGGACCAGTGGTCAGGGATGATGGGAATTGTAGTAGGTTGAGTTTGCCTATGCCTGATCTAGGTTGAGTTTGCCTATGCCTGATCTAGTTGAACCAACTGCAGAAATGACTTAAGGAGTTGTTTTGATTTGAAATTCACGGTCTAGTAGTACTTTTGCTAGGTGTGCAGTTGTACTGGGGTCTTGGCATGTCTGGGAAAGGACATTTTCTGTGGCAGTCCCTAAGCTGTAAAACTCCCTCCCCACAGATGCCCATGTGGTATTTTCATTATACAGTGGAACCTCGGTTCTTGAACGTATATGGAAAGATTTTTCTCCAAGGGGTGAAGTTCAAATGGAGAAGGGGTCAACTCAGAGCATGGGATATTTCCCCATACTGTTTCAATAGACAAATGTAGCTATAGTGAGAGAAAGAATCATGTACAGTGGTACCTCAGAATGCGAATGGGATCCCTCAGGTTCAGCATCCAAGTCTGAACCCCAGGCCATCACACAAGTGTTATTAAAATCCCGCTAAGGTTTTCATCTGCTTACAGTGGTCTCCTAGATAAATTATACATTTTTCCCATTCTTCGTTAAAGTTTTGGTCTTCTTGGTTCCTTAGCCTTCTGGTCAGTTTTGTTATTTCGGCATAGTCCAACAGCTTGGTTTCCCATTCCTCTCTGTCTTCTTTCCATCTCTGGGCTAGTAGCATCCACATTGCTGTTGTCACGTACATGAAAAGTCTTTTCTGATCCTTTGGAATGTCGGTACCTACAATTCCTAATGAAAGGCTTCTGGGTTTGTTTGTTTTTACAAAAGTTATTTTAAACATTTTTTAAATTCATCACACAATATTTTTCGCACCATAAGACGCACCTGACCATAAGACGCACCTAGTTTTTAGAGGAGGAAAACAAGAAAAAAAATATTCTGAACGAAACAGTGGATGTATGATTTTTGTGGTTCATGCTGTGGCCACAGACATGATATGTGATTTGATGGTGAGTTTGGGATAGCCCAATGCAAAAATCCTGAGAATCCATGTGGATCCGTGCTTTGTAACCATGTTTTTGCACTATTGTGGCCCCACGAAACAGTGGGTGCATGTTTTTTTTGGTGCAGGCTGTAGCCATGGACATGCTATGTGATCTGATGGTGAATTTGGGGTGACCCAGTGCAAAATTCCTGAGGATCCATGTGCTTTTACCTTCCCCCTCCCAGGCAGCCTCCTTTATCTCTATAATCCCTTATCTCCCTCCTGATCCCTTGCCGATCAGCTGCTCAGTGGCTTTGTTTCAACACCCCCTTCCCTCTTTCTAAAAAAAAAGCAGCACAATCTGCTTTTCGCCCCTGGGCAATTCGGCTCCAGGGACCACGAATTCGCTCCATAAGACACACAGACATTTCCCCAGAGCAGCGCACGGAAATGCCGTTTACCTTCCCACCGGAGTGGTACCTATTTATCTACTTGCACTTTTAGATATAAATATGTATGTCCTGGATAGTATAAAGAAAGCATTTTGAGAATTGTACAGGATCCAGAGGAAAATCAGTATTTTATCACACATTATGTAAACAGTCTGTGGAACTCACTACAACAGAATCTGCCTAGATCAGTAAGTTCAGCTCCAATTAAAATATGCCAGCAGAGATAATAAGATGTAGAGGTGGTGTTCATATTGGACGAAATGCTTAGAAATGATAACTAGATTTTCCATTGGCTCCCCTCCAAATGGAACAATTGTAGTATGACTAGGGCAAGTTATTTTCTGGAGTGGGTTTGATCCTCCAGAGTTCCTTGAATGAAGAGTTTAGAAACAAATGAGCAAAATCCAAGATCAGACACAGGCAACGACTTCCCTCCCCATGCAGTGTAGACAATGCAAGCAGGATGGAGTCCTATGTTCAGATAGGGAGTCAAATATCACAGGCCTGCATTGAACTATTCCAAGTGCCCACCACACCTGGTTTGGAGAACTTTCCCCAGCACAGCCAATCTACACCAGCTGCCCTCTCTTCTGTGTTCAGTTTTTAGTGGGCAATAGTCCCTTATGGTAAACCTGCAACAACCAAGTGCCGCAAAGGCAAGGAAGGTGAAGCGCACAATCTGGGAACGGCAAACAAAAGCTTGCACCATCCTCTCTATGCGGCACTTATAGAATAAGGACATCAGCTTCCAGGGGCTGTCAGTCTGGGGGAAGATTTCAGCAGCATGAAATCCGTTAATTTAAAAACTCCCCTCCACACACACACACACACACACACACACACCACAAAAGCACCCTCCATTGCAGTTTTCCCAGGCTCTGTAATTAATCTCACTCAGCATCTACGACTGACTAACCCTGTGCTTAGGTAAATTATTCAAGCTCAGCTACACCTGTCCAAATAGAATTCCCTTCAAAGGCTGTGCAGAGCCGGCTTCTGCAGCTCAACACCGTCTCCCTGATGACAAGAGCAGTTTAGCTCCCTTGGTATCACGCAGCGATCAGCCGTGGCGGGGATAAGTTTGGTGTGGAGACATTCTCAACACTTCGTTCAGATCAGGTGTTTTCCAGAGATACCAGTTCTCCGTAGATGCCGGCTCCCTAATAGCAACTTTTCCTCACAGAGCTTCTATATCCCCAAGCGGAGCGCAATCTGCATTAGGTCACCGCTCTGCAAATTCCATTTCTTTCCCATCAATCTCAGTCAAGAATGTGTCAGGATGGAAATATCTTACATTCTTTATTCTTGGGGGGGGGGGGAGGGTTTTGACAGGCAACGTCGCTTCTCACTGGCGTGCACGCGAGGGGCACTGGAAAGCCACTGTTCTTTGCCTAACCCAATTCCCCCAGGACTTTTTCTTTTCTTTTTTTCTTTTTTACCAATACCTAGTTAATTAGAAGAGGGAAATGAATAATTCTTTTTTATAACCATCTCTTCCAGCAGACTCTCTGTCTAGCTCTGCTGAGCAGAAGGCAGAAGGAGCCTCTCTCCGCAGAGCTATTTATACTCCGAGACAGATTTCAAAGTGCTGCTTTGATGTTCTTCCACCATCTCTGAGAAAAAAAGTAGTCCATCACCAAAATAAACTAAAATAAAAAGTAGCAGCATTTCATTATCAACACGATCCCACCAGGGGGATTTTGACATGAAGGATAAAACAAAAGTCCTTTCGTTTATCCCATCAAATAGTCTTCTTTTAAGTGTATTTCAAATTAGTTCAAACTGAGGCTCTCCGGGTAGGAAAATGATGAAATGCTGAACAGCCTCCACACTCTGGGGTTGTTTCCACACAAGGTGAACTTCCTACCCGGAAATCACTTTCCTTCGAAGAAATTGCATGAATCCAGGGCATGAATGTCTGGGCCATGAAAGATCATACATGAAGGACACCTGGCATTTGTGTGACTACCTCCCCCAGAAGTGGAAAGTCTTGTCTTCTGTAAAACCTTAGGAAGCAATACTAAGTATGGGAAGTCAGTCTAATTCACATGGGTTTAAATTAAGCCAGCATGAAATGCACCAGATCCAAACTCTGTTCAGGAACAGGACTGCTGCTTGCTGAGCCAGCCTAAGCCTTGCACAGAGAAAACAAGCTTTTAAAATAGAGTTTGACTTATACCGCCCTTTTTGCTGGCGTAAGTTCTCCTGGGTTGCCAAGTCACATGACTGAGCTGAATGGAGTTTGAGTCCAGTGTCTTCGGCCCACCTCCCCCCCACCTTAGAACACCCATTTTGGGTGGCTAACCCCAGTATCGCATCCTCCAGCCTTGGCTCAGCCAACTGAGATGAGATAAGGGAATTGCAATGGCATTATCTCCATCTGAAGCAGGAAGAGGCTGTGCCAGGAATTGACCAGATGAGTAGGAGAGCCACTGGATACTAACTCATCTTGACAGATCTTTGATTTGGATTGATCCCTTAGATGTGGAAACTACAGAATGAAGTCCTTTATATTTTGTATTAGTTTTAAGGGCAGGAACCCAGGCTTTGGGAAAAGATCTTTACTTTTAAATGCAAACAGGATCCAATATCTGCCCAATCCCTAACCATCATTGGTTTAGTGAGTATCAGCACAAACAATCCATCCTGTAAAACAACTAAACAAGCAAACCTCTTAAGTATTCCCCAGAAAATTCTAATATTTGGAACCCTGATACTGTACAAATTCTATTTTTCACTTAAGTTTTATCACCCAACTTCTCTGAAGCTGCTGAAAAGAAACTGGGTTAGAGCGGGATTTAAAAAGAAATCCTTTCTATCTCTGATTGATTCTTCCTCCTCCACTCTTAGTATCTGCACTCCCAGCTCAGTTAAGAATTCTGCTGCTTCTGTAGTTGACCTGCACACTGTTGGCAGGGCTAAACCTACCCCCATGGTTCCCTTACTAATCATAACTGTGGCTGACACATTCCTGGCTTTTGCTCTGAGAAGGAGACTGCAAGCAACTGAACAAAGTTGAGACATGTCAGAGATGTTTGTTTCTCTGCGTCTGCTAAACTCAAAGCGTAGGACGTCGTCTTTCTCTCGCATGGTACTAACTAATGACCAGGGTTGCATTGCATAAACTCACTCAAGGCATTCCTTGTGCTCCTAGTAATGCAGTCTGCTAAATCCAATGCAATCCAGTAAGATTGTTACATTCTGCAGATCCAAGCATGTCCCAAGGGATATCAATAGTTAAAAGGCCAGGCTCCATGACAAGTTTGCTGAGAGACTTAACACATGGAATCAAACTGAACTTGCCCCAACACCATCATGATTTCAGCTGCTACCCAGTTTACCAGGGTATGGCATGGCAGGGCATTTATTTTTGTGGGCACAATAAGATGCCAGCTATACTGCACCACTCACTGTGTCACGCTTCTAATTAGAAGGGAAGAAAACTATTGTTCTATCGAAACATGGAAACCTTCCTTCTCACATACAGTGGTGCCCCGCAAGACGAATGCCTCGCAAGACGGAAAACCCGCAAGACGAAAGGGTTTTCCGTCTGCAGAGGCGCTTCGCAGGACGAATTTCCCTATGGGCTTGCTTCGCAAGACGAAAAATGATGGGAAAAAATCGAATTTTTTTTTTGCTCCAAAACCCCTTATTCTGAATTGCTAAGCTGCTAAAAGCATTTTAGCAGCAAAACCGCTAATCCCCCCCCTAAAAAAGCCGTTTTTAGCCCTTTTTTAGCTAATAGCGCTACTCCGTCAATGGGCTTGCTTCGCAAGACGAAAAAACCGCAAGACGAAAAGACTCCCGGAACGGATTCTTTTCGTCTTGCGAGGCACCACTGTATTGTTCTGGTTTGGGGAAAAACCCACTAAACTATGGTTTAGAATTGCATGGGTGAGCCTCAGGTTCATATGCTCCTCCCCTTTCCAATGTGGTCATGAGGTCATTGGAAGCAGAGGATAGAAAGCAGGGGTGGGGAGGGGTGGGGCCTAAGGGCAAAGGGGTGGGGCTTGAAGAGAGTCCATGACCTGGGGAGAGTCTCAAGGATCCAATAGAGAGACTCAGAGGGCAGCATTCAGCCACCCTCACACCTGAAGTATATTTTTCATAGAATCACAGAATTGTAGAGTTGGAAGGGACCCTGAGGGCCATTGAGTCCAACCCCCTGCAACGCAGGAAACTTTCACCCAACGTGGGGCTTGAACACACAACTCTTAAGATAGTTTCATGCTCTACCAACTGAGCTGTCCTATTCACCACCCCTGGAGCGTAGGTATGCCTTAATGAGGCTGAAGGTCTTGCTGACTGCATTTCCCCATCCTTTCACACTGTCCCTGTATTCACTCATTCATTTAAACATTTGTAAAAATGCTACATGTGCACAGTTGCACCCATGCAGAGCTCTCTCCCTAGGATCAAAGCCCTTCTTTGCCAGGGTTCTTGATCCCTTTGGCAGAGAACACATGACAGGGTTGCTGAGCTGTGCAGGCTTGTCCTGCCTCCCACAATCTCTGGTGCCCCCCCCCCACTACCACGTGGCATGCGTGAGGACAGGTTCTATGCACATACCAATGTACATGTGTAGAGTTTTTCTGTGTGAGGGGAAGGAATCCTGGGCCATTCTGGATTCTCGCCCGTCATGGGGATGCTCTACACACATGTTGATCCTGTTATACGCACACACAAATATGCTCTTCCACATGTTCGGTGCAATGCGTGCAAAGGCATATGTTTTGCTCCGGGGAACATCAGTCTCCTAAAAATGATTTTGAAAGGATATTATTGACAAAATGGTAGCCTGTACCTGCTACAGATTCAGCCCCTGCCAAAAGCTCTGCCCTTCTTCTGGTCTCTTAGCTGTATCAGTGCAAATGAAAGTCAACGAGATAAGTTAACGCAGACCGCAGAAGGACCCCACACATGACTTATTGGCATCTGGAACTAATCTACACTCTCGTTGCCCTTGAACCAGCCTGGCAAAGAAACCCCTCCCTTGCTACGCCAGGTAATCCTACGAATTAGAAAATTGAAAAGCTCTTAGAAATCCCTCTGCAGAGACGTCTCCCACCCTACCCTGGGGCTATTTGCTAAAAGACGTGGGGGATTAGGCCACAGATCAATGACAGGAAACAGCTTCAAGATCCTGAAGTCAATGTTTGGCAACAAATGGAGCCAAAGGAGAATTTCAGAGCCATTGAAGCAGGGCAAATGGGTGCTACTTTGAGCAAACAGCCATCAACAGCAGCTCCTGCATGGCTAATGGGACCGGGGGACTCAGTAGCTCAGCACCATCTGGAGGGCACCAGGTTGGTGAAGGCTGCTCTATGTGTGTTCCATTAGCATTTGAAAACATTCCCTTTTACAGAAGCTTTTGGTTCTTGCTGCTGCTTAAGGTACTGGTTTGTGAGGAGTGTTCTTTGTGTTCTGTTTACTTTGGCTGCTGCTTTTAGTTTGAGAGCATTCATGTTTAGTTGGTTGGGATTAGAGTCTGTGTTTTTTATCAAATGTTTTCGCTTTTTTTCTGTAAACTGATTCAAACTTTGTGAATGGGGAAAGCAGGGTATACCTGTATTTCAAAAGTAAATTAAAATATGTCTGCCTCATTCACACAGAAAACAAGTTGGAAGGATCAAAGGAACATGTGGTTGAGGTGCCTTCCACTTTCCCACCTCCTCTGTTTCTTGAGTCACTTGATCCAAACGCTTCTCTCTGTTCCCAGCTCACATTCTGGCATCAGACCTGGGCCTGAAGAACAATGACTTGCTTGGAAAAGCAGACTGAGGGGAGGTCAGGAACAGGAAGTGAAATGGCTCAATGCCCCTCTGTCTCCCATACTCTTCTTCTATGGTTAAAGTGCTGGAACCTGACTGGAGTCCAAATCCAGTGCATTACAGCACCAGTAAGGGCTTATCTGCACTTATCTTTCCTCTGCTGTTTCCAGGCGCAGTCCACACTTTAAAGTTCCATGTCCAAGCCCCCTTTTATTTTGCCACAAAGCTTTCCCCATGAAAACTGGCTCTTTAAAGCTCAACTGGAGCAAACAGCAAGTCAAAGAAAACCCAAGCTGATGTTTGCTCCAGATGAACACTAATGAGTGGGTTTTCCCAGGAAAATACCCAGGGCAAAAAACAAAAGGAAACATGCTCAGACATGGAGCTTTAAAGCTTGGACCTGTGCCTGGAATGAGCTGGGCAAAAGGTAAGTGGATAAGCTCTAAGAGCCAGGTGAGAAGTGTTATAGTGCAAATAGTGCATGTAGCTTGCATTCCTCAATACAGGCTTTGAGCCAAACTAGATGGGATGCTCAATAAATGAGTTTTTGCACTAAATGTGTACATCCTTTTTTTAAAAATGCAAATTGCAGCTGCTGGTGACTGTTGGGATTGCAGCAAGTTGGGAGGAGAGTTTAACCCTTCCTTTTATTGCTGTGGTCCTGACAAATGTTGCTCTTCTGAAGCTGTTATTTGCCTAGGGGAATAATAATAATAATAATAATAATAATAATAATAATAATAATGGGTTCCTCCAGCCACTCTGGGAGGCTTACAGCATATATAAAACACAGTAAAATATCAAACATTAAAAACTTCCTGATACAGAGCTGTCTTCAGATGTCTTCTAAAAGTTGTGTAATTCTTTATTTCCTTGACATCTGAAGGAAGGGTGTTCCACAGGGGGGGTGCCATACTGAGATGGCCTTCTGCCTGGTTCTCTGTAACTTTGCTTCTTGCAGTGAGGGAACCAGCAGAAGGCCCTCAGAGGATGATCTCAGTGTCCGGGCTGAACGATGGGGGCTGGAGACGCTCCTTCAGGTATACTGAGCTGAGGCCATTTAGAGCTTTAAAGGTCAGCACCAACAATTTGAATCGTGCTCGGAAACGTACTGGAAGCTTGTGAAGATCCCTTAGGATTGGTGTTGTGTGGTCCCGGTGGTCACTCCCAGTTGCCAGTTTAGCTGCTGCATTCTGGATTAGTTGTAGTTTCCGAATCACCTTCAAAGGTAGCCCCATGTAGAGTGCATTGCAGTAGTCCAAGTACAGTGGTTCCTCAGGTTAAGAACTTAATTCGTTCTGGAGGTCTGTTCTGAACCTGAAACTGTTCTTAACCTGAAGCACCGCTTTAGCTAATGGGGCTTCCTGCTACTGCCGTGCCGCCGGAGCACGATTTCTGTTCTCATCGTGAAGCATAGTTCTTAACCCGAGGTACTATTTCTGGGTTAGTGGAGTCTGTAACCTGAAGCGTATGTAACCTGAAGCGTATGTAACCTGAAGCGTATGTAACCTGAAGCGTATGTAACCCGAGGTACCACTGTATAGTAGTCCAATCCTCTGGGAGTGCCAATGAGAGCTTTCTCCCAGTGCAAATGGCATCTTAGAAGGAGGGATTTTTGTCAGGGCTGCACCAGGCAGAAAAGGATTCCCCTTCCATTGGTTATCAGGCCTACAGTGGCTTTGTATATATATTTAAAAAGTGCACACTTAATGCAATGACACATTTAGCTTGATTCTCAGTTTCTGAGAGAGAGAACTCTTCATAACAAGTGGGACAGAACCAGACAGCTCTGCCCCTCCTTCCTTGCTAAATTGTAGCAATGAGGAAATCTTCATTAGCACGGCAGCAGCTCAATTAGCTCCTAAATCTGCAACCCATTTCAGGATCACATCACTCATTACCATGTCATTTGTGGGGAATGCTCACCCAAGTGGTTCCTCTGACAGCAACAGTAAATTGGGAAGGAATCATATCCTGCCAACAAGTCAGACATGAATCTGCCAACTGAGTTTTGCTGTATACCTTCCAGATTCAAGATTCAGGTGGAATCTCTTTCAACTTTATAATTTTTAACATAAGATGGGAAGCAATTCTTTGCCAGTTTAACTTCTGCAAATACAACTTGCCAGTTTAACTTCTGCCACCCTCCTTTGATTCAGCACAATTATTTGAAAGGACAGCTAATGAGCATTGTAAAAATGTTTACAGACATGGATTCATTCATACACATGAGTCATTAAGCATATACAAGTCTATCTATATAGTCAGCTATCAATTTTTACAAGCAAGTCAGTAAGTGTTTTAGGTGCGATGAAGTCTGTCAATACAGACCCAGTTAAAATAAATTGTGCCGCGTTTTAGGAACATTATTCTTCTTTAGCTCTGTGCTACATTTGCTATATATAATTTTGATGTCATACATCAGAAATGTATGGTCAGAGGTCAACTCATAATTCATCCTATTCTGTATACGGGCAGCTGTGAATCTGGCTGCAATCTGATGTGGATCTAAACATGCTTAAGCCCACTGACTGAAATATACATCAGCATACGAAAGTCCATGCTGAGAATGGGATTGTGGCCTCTGTCCGAGAACACAAGCAGAACTTGGCATCCTGCTAGAGGACTCCAGGGAAATCTTCATCTGTTCCATCAGCATGACCTTGACTCGAGCCTTGGTAACTGCAGTGTCAGGAAAGGCACATTGTACCAATTTGCAAAGAATCTGTAACCTAATAAGGCATATCAATACTTGGGCATGAAGTAATTTGGAAAAGAAGAACACACAGAGGTTTGCATGAACATTTTATAAGATCAAGGTGAAAAATACTGGGCAATAAGAGCAGATCTGTGACTCTGGCTCAGACCAAAGGTCCATCAATATGAGGGCTCTGGTTCAAAGAGAGACCAGACAGATGCTTCCAGGAAACCCAGGACTGAGGTAGGGCCCCCCCCCCCAATATTTGTAACCTGTATCCATGGTCTACTGCCTCTAAGATATGCAGAGGAGCGTTGCCTCCATCTAGCTGTCATGGCAAATAGCCATTGATAGATCTGCCCTCCATTAATGTCTCTATTACAAAAACAAAAAAAGCCATCTGTGCCAGTGCTCCCTCCTCACTTCAGCTGCCATATGGTAGTGGTGGCAGTGACAGCTTGGAAGTGCAGTGTGCACCCCACACAGGCCACAACAATTATGAAGACTCATTCCCATGAATAAGCAGTGACTGACTGGCTGCTTTAATACAACCCTGGCTGCTCTCCATGGGAAGTTTGCCTCCATGTCCTCACATACACTTCAGCTGGCAACCATGCTTGCCATGAGTAAGTACACTGGAATGACACTGGTGTTTTTTGCAGCAAACCTGAGAATGCCAACAAGAGCCTTAAATCTCATGTCCGTGTCCATGTGCTTGGAAATTCTGATTGGTCCAGGACTCCCAAATATATGTGCTTTAATGTACACTTTATCTCCTCGTGGCAGGAAGTGCAGCTGCGATTGCTGCAGAAAGCATGGAGCCAGTTAGATTTCTCAAAGCTTTGCATCTCATTTAGGGGAGCCATCACAAGATTTCTTCACAGGAGCACTCTCACCCATCAACCCTATGGTAAAACCAACCAACCAACCAACCAACCAACCCATAGGCATATAGGAAATTGCCACTGGACCATCTAGCTCACCAGGATTGACTAGGGTTTCTGACAGGAATTGTTCCCATCCCTACCTGGAAATGTTCAGCCTGTGACCTTCTAAACATGTGCTCCACAACCATTGAGTGACAGCCCTTCCTCTTACCCTTTGAGAAAGATTTATTCAGGCCTGTTTGCTGAAACAGAGAGCGGATCCACACCAGGGCCATATTCACACCATACTTTGAAAGCTCTATGATATCACTTCTTCCAAAGTCGTGGCTTACCCCAAAGAATTCTGAGAGCTGTTGTTTCCTAAGGGCACTGAGAGTGATTAGGAGAGGCCCTGTTACCCTCACAGAGCTACAATTCCTGAGGTGGTTTAATGGTCTATCACTCTTCCCAAGGAACTCTGGGAATTGTAGCTCTGGAAGGGGAATAGGGATGTCTTAACAACTCCCAGGGATCCTTGAGGGAAGCTATAACCATTTATAAGTGGCATCATAATGCTTTAAATGTTTGGCGTGAGCGTGTATCTAGAGGAAGATACATGTGTGTATTGCTTATGCGCACATATAACTGGAAACACTTCTCTCATGCCCATTCTGGCGTTTCTCTCGTTAGCTGAGCTACAGCTCTTTCTAAGTCGGAATGCAGGAGGGAGGCCAATATCAACAGAGGAAGTGCAAAGATGCCTTGTACACTGAAGGAAAGCAGCGGGGTGGGGAACCAGGAGAGGCAGCCTTATGCCCATAGCCAGCGTCTCCTCCTGCTGTAACTGAGTCAGTAGAAGGTGGCAGCCAATGTGCTTCAAGGGGGCTCTGCAGGCTGTTGTTTTTTGGGGAGGGGTGTCGGGAGAAATGCAGTCCCGCTGCTGTCAGCACCGTGGTGGCAAGAGAGAAAGGCCCAGCATGCGCTCATAGGAACCATGGCTCTTTCAAACAAAGAGCATTGCCTCCCGCTTCCCCACCCAGAGGATGTATGTTATTATTGGGATGTCAGGGCTGGGCAATTAAAATGGAATCAGTGGCAAAGCCCAAAGGGAGATGTTGAGCAGCATATTAAACACAAGGAAAGAAGTGGCAGCTCTCTCTCTCTCCCCCACCCTCCTTTGTCCTATTGTGGGGCTAGGCAGGGCTTTTTGGAGCTGGGTGGTAGCCTGCTCCGTGAAAGGAAAAAGCCCACAAGCTCAGCTTACACAGAGGGAAGGCTGTACAGAGATGCAGGCTGCAACTCAGGTGTATCTGGGTTATAGGAAAGAAGGACAATGAGCATTCACAGTAGGAACACAGACAATTCTAGCTTTACTGCTTTGGCCCCTTTGCTCCCTGCAAGCTCTTAACCCTCGGTCTGTGATTTCCCAGCTATAATCACATTCACAGGACGCTTCCAGCCTGTTGCAGTTTTGTGGGTGGGATTCAGTTGCATGCTGGAATATTCAGATTGAAGAACTGAAATGTGTTAGGGGTTCTTGCACGACGAGGCCTGCATCCTTCGGCCTGTTGGATTTTTTGTTTTGTTTTTTGCAATCAGGGAAGTGATGGTGAAATGCACTGGAAGGTGTGTGCTTGACACAATGTTGCATCACCAAGCAATTCAGGGCAAATGCTCAATAAACAGGTTGTCCGGAAGCAACCATAGGACATCTGCCCAGAAGTACCCCTTCAACAGAGATTAGGGAGAATCATAGAATCATAGAGTTGGAAGAGACCACAAGGGCCATCGAGTCCAACCCCCTGCCAAGCAGGAAACACCATCAGAGCACTCCTAACATATGGTTGTCAAACCTCTGCTTAAAGACCTCCAAAGAAGGAGACTCCACCACACTCCTTGGCAGCAAATTCCACTGTCGAACGGCTCTTACTGTCAGGAGGTTCTTCCTAATGTTTAGGTGGAATCTTCTTTCTTGAAGTTTGGATCCATTGCTCCGTGTCCGCTTCTCTGGAGCAGCAGAAAACAACCTTTCTCCCTCCTCTATGTGACATCCTTTTATATATTTGAACATGGCTATCATATCCCCCCTTAACCTCCTCTTCTCCAGGCTAAACATGCCCAGCTCCCTTAGACGTTCCTCATAAGGCATCGTTTCCAGGCCTTTGACCATTTTGGTTGCCCTCCTCTGGACACGTTCCAGTTTGTCAGTGTCCTTCTTGAACTGTGGTGCCCAGATTTGATGCAGTTCACATTTAAAGGCAAATCTACCTAATTTACACTTTCTGAAATAATGCGAAAACTGAAGCACAACCCTCCTTTTAAATTCACAGGTCTCTCGATTTTTGGAATCCAAGTTCTCCAGTCATGTAACATTTACAGAAATGTCTATACTAGAAGAAACTGCATAAAAATGCATACATTATCAAAGATAACATGTCAAAAGGGATCATATTAGGAAACACACAGACACACATTGTAAATTGCTGTGGAAATGAGGAGAACTGAATTTAAAGCTGCAAACCCCTTTCATGGTTCTTTCATCAGAACTAGCCTGCTGCAGATCACTCTGTGCCAGTCCCATATAATCAGCCAAGCAGCTTTGATTCTTCACAGAGATCAGCCAATAGGAGCCCATTGCTTGTTCTTTTCTCCATAGTTCGTTGGAGGGTTTTCTCACTCTCCCCAACCACCATCCCTACACATCCCCAAACCATGGCAAGCCATGGATTTCCCAACAGCACAAGGAATTCAGCCAAATGCCTCTGTGTTTCAGCCTTTTGTGTAAAACAAGCTCTGGGGCCTCCATATCTCACAGCCATCCAAGGTAATAAAGTAAACTGACAGGTATCAAAAAGCAGATCTTCCTTATAAAGGAGCTGCCACAGGGGGCTGACTGAGCAGAAAGTGACATAAGAACCTAAGACAAGCCAGCTGGGTCAGGCCAATGGCCCATCTAGTCCAGCATCCTCTTCAGCGGCTGACCAGACGCCTGTGGGAAGCCTGCAAGCCAGACATGAATACAACAGCACTTGCCCACCTGTGATTAGCAGAAACTGATGTTCAGAGACTCGATGCCTCTGATGACGGGAGTGGCCTATAGCCATTGTGGCTACTGGGCCTTTCCATGGAGCCTGATTTAGCAGAGAATTGGGTGTGTCACCAAAAAATGCAAAAGTGAAATGAATGGTCACAGACTGAGAAGCAATAAAGGTTCCAGCAACACAGTGGGGGAAACACAGACCAGAAACCCTCAATACATCAGTCACATACGACATTCCCCTGTGGACTCCCCATCTTCCCTAGCATGGGGTTTCCCATCTCGTCACCCTTTCCAATGGCCTGGGACTGCTGGAAACATTTCTTGGGCAGGTGGTGGTGACCAGTGATCAGCAGCCAAAGTGCATCGTTCTTCTTGCCTAGCTGAAATGTCAACTCTTGTGACTGTCGGGCTGCAGCAAAAATGACAAAGAGTCTTGTAACACCTTTAAAAGTACCAATATTTTTATTTTATTTTTTACATTTATGTCATAATTTCATTCTGGAAGCAAAGAGAAAACTGGCCACTCTAACTTTGTGCTACACACAGAGCCAACTATTCCTAGATTAGAAAACGCCATCCTTCAAGGTCATGTGTTGATCTAGCCCGTTTCAGATCAGATATGTCCATCCTCTCAGTGCTTTGGCCGCAGATGCATTCATTATCATGCCAATAACATCTGAGTTGTTAATAAATTCAAACACCCATCAGCTCTCTTGACACATACTTGTCATTCATTTCCCACATCTGTTTGTGAAGTGGAGGGAGAGAGAGAGGCCCTCCAGGCTCAAGTGCCTCTCCACATTCTGACTCAGCACACGGCAATGTGCGCTCAAGTTGAGCCTTGTTTGGTTGTTGAAAAGCAGGAGCGCTCGGCTTGTGTGTCAATTACCCATCACAGAGTGATCAGGGCCTTCCTGATCTCCAATCAGTCATTCCACCAGAGGTTCTTAAGGAGCTGCAGTGTCCTTCATTAGCTAGGAAGAGAAGAAGCCAGCTTCCGGACCTTTCACTGCCACGGTTAGATGCCAGCAAAACAAGAGACAGGCCAGAAGAGTCAGTTTTTCCTGCTGCTCTGTATAAATGTGCTATGCCCTGTTCATTCTTCTGGGCTCATCAGCAATTTAAGCCAGGAGAAGATGCGCAGGAAAAGGAGGTGAAGTGTTTTCTTATTGACACCCAGTTAGCTGCATAGCAAATAAATGAAAGGCAGCGCTGATGACATCTCATGCATCAGGATGGGTGTGACGCCCAGGAAATCTCTCTCCAAAGTGTGAACATTTCCTCCTCTTCAAAGTTCCAGCTGTCCTGGTGTCCCAAAGAGATGCTTCTCACATATGGGCTATGGCAAAACTCCCAATTCATCTTGTCATCTTTCTGGGGGAAGAAGTGGCACTCTCGCTCTTTGAAGGAGACATCACAGGACTGCAGTCTCAGAATCTCCCCCTCCCCCTGCCAAACTTGCAAACATCCCCTCTACTTATTTTAAAACACACACACATACAGACGCTGGTATGCAAAATTCCATGCTCCAGACATTAAGCTGTTTGCTGCATGTTAAAAGCAGAGACACTTTCCTTTTCCAGATTTCACAATGTGGTTCTCTGACCAAGCAATGCATACAATTATATATCAAGGGAAGTGTGTATAAAAATGCATATATTGGTGAAGAAAACACACAAAAATGCATTATATTAGGGACAATTGTTCGAAAAAAATGTGCATATTATGCAAGATTTCATACAAAAAATTGGGAAAAACTTGTATACAAAACTGTATATGTTAGGAGAAATAGCCACTAAAATGCTGGCACATTCTTTAATTTTTATTGATTTTCAAAATATACAACGTATGAGAATGCAAGAAATTGGTGAATAAAACTGTTCCTATTCCCAGTAACTCTCCCTCCCACCTTTATTCTGGCATTAAGGAAAATGACAAGAAAAGAAAAAGGGTGATATTAACTGAGAGCATAAAAAGTTCAGGCGGGAAAGAAATGACCTGTACATTGAGATCTTTAAAAGAAGAAACAAATATAGCATGAAGGAATGAATAATTATTATACATTTCAAACTCCTGCATAATGTGGCTGAGGTCTCTTGTTGTTTCGCTTTTATGTTTACAAATGTTATGAAATTATGCCATACTTCAATAAATTTGTCCAATTTTGAGATCCCATGTAATGGTCTGATTTTACGCCTGCACATTTTCATGATGCAAAACTGAAGTGAACTGAACTTACGATTGGAAATATGAGAACGTGAACCCCGACAGAGCTGTCGATTCAGACTCCCCAAGCACCACAGACTTTTCCTTTCTCCTAGCTGCCAGAAAGCCTCTCAGTTCTTCCACAACTGCCCAGCTTTGGATGGAAAGAAAGAAAGAAAGAAAATGCTCTTCCCACTTTGTACCACTCAGTACAACTTTCCCTCTGTACTGGAACTGGGTGGAAGGGAAGTATGTATTGTGTCTGGCTTGGTGAGGAATCTGTACATACCTCCTCCTTCTTTGTGAGGGTACCTAGAAATTTGGATCCAAACAGGAGACTGTGGCACTCCACAAATTCTTCTCAAAATGAATAAGGGCACTTTCGGAGAGGTGCTTCCCACAGTGCAATTAGAAAACATAGGGGAGGGAGAGGAGAGGTACCCCAAGGAAGAGTGACCAGCTAATGTGGGGCTCTCTGGAGCCAACACTGCAGGATTTGTGAGCTGGTGTCACACATGCTTTCCCTGCTGAACTCTTTGGACCAGCAGCTGGGGACCTGTGAAGATGTTTCCCATGCAATTATGAGTTCAGAGCACCTGTCACTGCAGAAAAAAACCAAGTGTCTATCTGTAACTCCCCCCGAAGTCATGAATGTAAGCAGCAATGTCAAGAAATTACTTATTTCTTTCTGCAGAGCATGACTTAGTCATTGGGGGGGGGGCAGATAAAGAGAAGGGGGGAGACAGTAATCAACCTTTTTGTCTCTCATCCCTTCAGTGCCCTCTTTCTCTCCTCTCCCGCCCTCCCCCCTGGATGTGCACCTGGTTGCTGCAAATATATAGACTGCTTTCAGGGTTCCCCATGTCACTTATGGATTGCCAGGCCTTTGATCATTTGTCCTAGCCTTGAAGAAGAAGAAAAAGATGCTTCTTTTGTCCCCCACCCACAGCACCTGGGCTCTTGGGATTTCCCCTCCCTATCGGATACAAAGATACAGGATGTGCAGCCTTCGTTGCTGCTGACACTCTCATTCCCTCATGCTGAGTGCAGAAAGCCTGTTGGGAGCAACAAACAAGAGATGCGGATCCCCAATGAGAACTGTCCATCACAGGCTGGATGCATTGCCTCTGTAGCATTCACTGCTGTCATCAGCAGGTGCCATTTTCCATTCTGAGAATGCACAGTGGTCCTCCCACCATGTCTTTGGAAGAGGTACCATGTGGGCGGACAAGCATGCCTTAGGCCATATTGATGGGGCATAACAAATTGTGCCAGTTGTGTTTGCTGACATGCCTCCCACAACCTCTCTCTTGATGGGAGTGGGAAACTTCTCCATCCTCCCCTGCGTGCGCACCCCCACCCACCCACCCACCACTTTCCTTTCTCTGCATCATCATCTTTCATAACTCACTTTACAGCCAATCCCATCTACAGGACGCTTGTCTGCGTGTTTCACAGTGGGCCTACTAGGGGGAAAAGAGACTTGGAGTGGGGTAGATATACCTGCCCCCCTTACCAGGAGCACTGTCATCACTGCTGGGGCTCAAACACAGCATGGAAGAGTGAAGGATCTCCAGGTATGTAGAAAAATGTCATCGATTTGATTGATTGACTGATTGGATTGCTCTGGGGCTGTTCCTGGGAGCCTCAAAGCAGCGTTCAGGATGATCGGTTTATAGGACAATAAATGCACAGTTGTTAATAATTTGTTACACAGAATCCAGATGTCTTCCCTCAAAGAAGTGTTTCTGTTGTGGGAATATCACATTTTTCCAACACTCAAACCAGAATATTTGGTCACTGGGGAAATGCTATTTCCCCCCAGCTAGCTCATCCATTTCTATTGCAAACGCTGTGCAAGTTGCACTTCCATAACGGTCACGGGCAGCACATGGATCACATCTGTGACATCACTCAGATGATGAGCGTCAAGTCCCCTGCCCAATTACTATTTTGAGAACCTTTGAAATCTTTCTTGTGCCTTAAAAAGCAAACAAACTTCTCTGGATCTGTGCTCTTCTGTTACGTTGTCAAAACACTGGAACACTCATCCAGTTCTGGTTTCAAAACTAAAAATCACAAATGCAGCAAGGCTACCTCCACTCCTCTGCTCTTCATTGCCCTGCTAGCTCAAGCATCTTCCAAAGATATATATATATTACTGGCTATTTGTTCTTCAACTGCAGAGTAAGAAAGAAAACGAACCAAACCTAACCACATGTTCAGCAACCAGGTTGCCCCCGTTACGTAGAGACAGAATGGTCTGTGGATTGAGGCCAGTATTATTGCACATGTGGCGATACAGATTGACAGGGCAATCCTACTGTGTTCAATGGGGCTTATTCCCTTGCACAGGGGTGGGGAACCTCTGGCCCAGGGGGCAAATGCAGCCCTCCCCAAGCATCTCTGTCTAGTCCTTGGGACTCTACCTATACCGTTCTCTCTCTTCAGCCACACCCCATCTTCCCAGGCCACAGCTCTCACCAGTCTGGCTTCCCCATTGCAACCAATGAGTTCTGCTCTGAGTAGGACTAAAATTGGCTGTTGCTCTCCAGCAGAGTGGTTCATTCATGCCTAGATCATTCCACTTGTCAGTTGTCAGTTTTTATAGCAATCTGTTAGGAATTTGTAGGGTGTTTCTGCTGGTGGCTGCAAGGATGATAATGACGAAGGAGTAGAATTGGACTAGAATAATTATGCCAACGCCTGTCATTTTAAGTCACAAGTGCATACTTACACATTCCTACATGATGATGCCGCATATCTTTCTGCCACTGTTGCTTTTCAGTGATAAACAAAACAAAGCTAGTTCTCCAGCTTCAGCAGCTGCCTTAAAAATGTGTCAAATGTGCTGTTAGCAAAATGTTTGAGAAATCATGATGACATCAGCAGAAAAAGAACTACACCCCACCCCCAAGTTAGGAACAGGGGTTTAAAGAGTTGCATCATATTCTATCGACTTTGAATTGAATCCTTGAAATGTCACCTAGTTAAAAAACCCTGGAAGTTATAATGCATGTTCTGTACAAACTATTTTAGCTGGCATGCTTCCACTGAAACTGGTTGAGCTTCGGTTGATTGCATACAAATAACTCACCTTCAGTTGTTTGTGGATTGCCCGCCCCTAAAAGTTACAGATACAAGACCAGTTACTCTCTGTTGATGTTCATGCAGCAGTTTCCAGATTGCCAGAACTGCTTTCAGAAACCCTGATTAAGCACACTTTTTGTATGCTGAAGTACCACTGGTGCGCACAGAATGGGTGCTGAAAAATCAAGGCATTGCAGCAAATTTCCATGAGCGTGTAGAGTGGATGAGTTAGCTATGGGAACACAACATCCTGCTACAGCACTGAAGAGGCAATAGCTGCACAAGTGCTATATTAACAATGACACAGGAAGCCTCATTGGCCAAAGCATGGCCCCAAACCAAGCTCCAATGAAATTAATGGGATCTATGTGCAAACCACTTGTAGGGCTAGGAAGAAATGTATTTGGACCAAACTACATGTTAACACTTTTTTAAAAGCATGGTTAAAATCACATTTGTTTTGTTATGTTTTGAAGGAAATGCAGCCAGAAAACTCAAATTCCAGGATTCTTTTGGGAAAACATGTATGATGTGGATCTGCCCTTACCTAATAAACATATGTAACTAGATTCAAAGTGCCATCTTTTTAGTTCAGTTTTGTGTCAATAAAGGTAAAAGGTAAAGGTAAAGGACCCCTGGATGGTTAGGTCCAGTCAAAGGCGACTATGGGGTGCGGCTCTCATATCGCTCTTGTCCAGGGCCTAAAACTATCCATAGCGGGTAAATAACCCTGGTGGTTCTCCCCTCCCCCCATTGATCATGTAATCACACAAGTATTCCTTATCCACATCTAGTGGTGGGAAGTTACAGTAGCTAAGTAGTCATTGACTCATGTTGGTTGTGGAAAAGTTTGCTGCTTGTGGTATTCTGTATTCTGTATATTGTGTTAGTGTAGAATATTTAAAAATGAGGGATGCTACAGAAATCTAGCATCCAAAAAATAAAGATGCTAGATTTCTGTAGCACCCCTCACTTTTAAATATTTCACACTAACACAATATACAGAAACACATGCTGTATAGTCTACAACATACCTAACCCATCTGCTTCACTGAGGCCAACAACTCCATAACAAACCTGTGGTATTGCTAGTAATGCAGTTTGAAAGGTGGTGTAAAGTTTGCTGTACAAAACCACATTCACTGGTTTCTTGGATGATTGCCTTTAAGTGTCTGTTCAATGCATATTGTAAAATTGTCTGGGGAAGATAGAAAAAGTACATTTTTTTTGCATATTTCAAGTGCAAAATGTAGCAATAAAATCACTGTCTCACCCATAATATTATTGTCAAGCTTTCATGAGCAGTAGATAGTTTTGGGGGAAGATTTTTAGAGTCAGTTTCTTTGTGAGGAGAAAGTTCAGGAGTTTTGTGAGTGTGCGTGGCTTTTTATTATTGAAACATGTGTTTGTTTGTGTATTTACATATTTAGCAATAGAAAGCAAGCATTAAGCCAGATAAATCCAGCACCCGAATATCATAGAACATGCTTTTGAGGAGTGTAAATTTCAAGGCCTAATGTCTGGGATACTCTCAAAACCTTAGCCATTTTTGTGCCACAACCCTTCAGTTTTGTGCCACCTCCTACGAGTGTGTCCCTCACATATCAATCCGGGTTCCTAGTTAACACCCCAAAAACCAATGTTGCCACATCCTTTCAAACATCGGCCAAATATTTGTGCTAGTTTTGTGTCACAAACCTTGAGGGGATATACAAAATCCATTGCTTTGGCGGTGTTAACCCAGACCAGCCAAAAGTATTGTTTTGGGCTGAAGTTTTTGAGAGGATACCAGAGTTCACTTTGCTGCTCACACTTCCATACTTTTGCCAACCAGAAGCCTCTTAGCGACCTCCTCCAACCAGCTCCAAACTATATATATATATAAGAATTCTCTCCAGCCAGATCCAAGACTCAGCTCCCACCCAGGCTGATGAGGTGTGACACAAATTCCAGTGGCTTGGAACAGGCTCTAGCAAACAAAGGCCATTCATTAATCAAAGGCTCGTTTTGCAATACAGCACATTTACAGCTGCTCTATATGCTGTTATAATGTAACATACTGAGTACATGGCCATGCAACAAATTTTTTTTTGCACTTTAAAACAAAGTGCCTTTTGCACTGCTCTGATAAAAGTGTGGGTTTATTATTATTATTACTCCACTCCACCTAGAAGTAATGTTTGTTTATTTATTAACATACTTATAACTCAACATTCATCATAATGACCTCAGGAAGGGGTACCATAAAATTCAATTTAAAACACATCAACAGAACAATAAATTAACAGAGCAGCTGAAACAATAAATACAGTCAATGATATTAAATGGCAGAGCATCAACAATGAGGATGCTGCCTTGGATTCACATCCTTTGTCTGGAATTACAAACACAAATATCTACTACTGTATCTCAGGATAAAGGGAAATAATATCTGAGGGGTTTGTGTGCATTTTAGAGATGAGATAACTGAGGCCTCAAGCAGTGCAGGCTACTCCATGGAGTCTTCGGCCTCGTGTAGGAGAAGCAGGCTGGCAACCCTGTCACTACTTATTAAAAGTAATAGGCATGGGGATTAGGGATGCCATACAGCCAGCCAGGAGGATGACTGCCCCATTCACACAGTTCTCCTTTCCCCCATTTAAGGGAGAGACTAAGGTTCAAATCCCCACTCTGCTATGAAACTAACTTAGTGAGACCTTGAGCCTAACCTACCTCAGATGGTTGTGGATTATTCATTCAATATCCACCCATCGCTCCCAGAGGAACCTAGGGTGACAAACATCAAAACAGTACAATTTTGAAGACCCTGGATATAATGTATTAAGCAAACGGATATGCTATTCTAGCTTCCAGAGGAAGGAAAGGTATAAATTTGCTCCACTCCCATGTGAGCTGAACTTCCACTGGAGCAACTGTTTGAACTAGGTTCCATTTTTGCTCGGAGGCCTCAGCAGCCGTTCCTGTGGAGGGTCCTTTGGTGTGCAGAATTTTCTCCTCCCATTCAGTTCCACCAGACCTCCACTGCTAACTTCAGGCTTGCGATTCTCCAATGATCTGAGATGGAGGCAAAAAGCAGTTACCCAGAGTACTATTTTGTGATCCTCTGATTCTTCAGCATGCCAGGGGCTATTGAAAGTTTGAGCAAGGCTTCATTTTAGAGCAAACTAGGCTATTCTTCTTTCTGGGGAGGGAGAAGCAGTAGATCTAAATGCCATCTTGCCCCGGTGACGTCACTGCCAAGCCAAACACTGTTTGATCTCCCTGGCACTCTTTTTAGTTTTAACCCTGCCCTAGACGTCTGCTGCTCTGCCCCTTTCACAGCTTCTTTATGTAACAGAGTTTCTGCTCTGCTGTGATTGGGTTTTTACTTCTTTATGTTACACACTTAGCCCTGAAGTTGTTCCATTTTGAACCAGAGCAGTGGTGCAGAAGGGTTCTTGAGAAGACAAAGGCATAAAGGTGATCTCATTTGTTTTCTTTCAGTTTTCAAAAGGTACCTTGTAAGGATGCATAGGATTGGGATGACAGAAAGCACCACAGTGCTTTGCGGTTCGCCCTTACATTAAGATGTATGCATCCCATTACTCTGGGGAAGACTTTTACTGACCTCCTCCTTACTTTTCCCTTTACAGCTGAGCATCAAATAGATATTTTGCCACATACACTTCTAAATAAAGAACTACTTTACTCTGCATCAACATGCATATCACACACACATATGTTCATGCCCACACACATGCTCCCGTGGTCTTTGCTCACTGCCTTCTGCAACCTGCCTGGGGGCTGACTGAATTAAGCATTCCTTTCCCAGAAAGCAAGAGAGTGGCGCACAGCAACCAACTCTCCTTGACAGGTGACTGGCAGCTCCAGGGAGGGAAGGGGAGGGGGAAACTGTCGGGGCTTGTTTTTTGAAAGCAAATAATGAGAAGAGCCAGCAGGAGCGTCTGCGTTGTTGTGCAAGAGGTTGGGCTCTGGAACTCTTGCATTGGAGGAATTAAGGGAGGACGGGACACCCCTGCCCAGCTGCAATGGCCAAGAGCACTCAAAAGGCAGAATGAGACCCCATATCCTTGGGTAACAGTATCCTCAAGATGAAATGCATTCCACAGTCAGAGGCAGTCGTGCTTCTGAATGCCAGTTGCCAGGAACCGTAGAAGCAGAGAGTGATCTTGTGCTCAGGTCCTGCTTGCTGGGTTCCCACAGGCTTCTGCTAGACCTCAGTGAGGATATGATGCTGGGCCAGATGGGCCATTGGCCTGATCCAGCAGCCTCTTCTTATGTTCTTGTGGCCATCGCCTTCTTATTCCTGTTCAGATACAACGAATGTCTCGCACCCTGTGAGAGCAAACCAGTTCCCTTTCTCACCATTTGCCAACCAGTCACGATCCAGATGTTTTGGACTTCCACACTCACCATATTTATGGTTTTAGTCATTTTGTGGCATTTTGTGTTTTATGGTATCCTTATCTACTGCGGGAGAGACATGTTTTGTTGCAGCTGGGGCAGATGATGGTGTCTGGTTGTGCTGCTGCAGATGCAGCATGGTGTTTCTTCTCTCTTGCGCTCCTCCCAGAGGTCATTTCTCTTCTGGCCACTGCTATGGAAACACAACTCGACTGCCCATCTCCAGGCACTGTGGTTGTATGCAAGGGATCCCCACATGGCAGGACTGATGCTGCCAGCCTTCACCCCACATTTGCAGACATCTTTGTAGCACAGAGTTGGTCTGCCAATGGGCCTGGTACCGGAAGCCAGCTCCCCATAGACCTCACCCTCAAAGGCACACTCCTCCATTGTCTCCTGAGATGGGTGCCAATCACCATGTTGTGCACTGCCTTGATATTTCATATGTGTGGGCGGCAAATAAATACTGTCATAGAATAAAATATTTATATTTTTAAAAATCATCCCTGACCATTAGCTATGCAGTCTGGAGTTGATGGGAATTGGAGTCCAATGACATCTGGAGAACACTGGAATGCCCCCTGCCTGAAACTCTGAAGAGCCACTTCCAGTCAGTGTAGACAGTGCTGAACTAGATGGACCAGGAGTTTGACTCAATAGAAGGCAACTTCCTACGTTTACCAGATTGTGCAAAGTCTGGGGTGGGGAATCTATCTACTCCTCCAGATGTTGCTGAAGTCCAACTCCCAACAGCCCCAGCAAGTATGGCCAATGGCTGGTAGGAGATGTAGGACAAAACATCTATGCGTGGGTCCCCCTCCCTCAATGGTCTGCTAGTTAGAAAGACAAAGGCCAGAATTCAGTTCTGTGTGAGAGCTGGGCAACTAAGAGACAGAGCCATGCCTAATTTCTGCTTGAATCCAAGGCTGTGGCTAAGGGAGAAGCAAGGCCCTCTTGGGGTGTTAATGCTGTGAACCCCTCCCTCATAGGCTCAGGTTGTAAATATGTGTAAATAAACCATACACCACAGCCTCCACTGTCCCTCATACCAAAGAAAACTGAACCCTAGATAAGTGCCTGGAACCCCTGGAATCTCAAACCGCTCAGAGATTGGGGTGGCATCCAACAATATTATATTTCATGAAGGAGCAACATTAAGAACTTCAGAAGAAGGCAAAATGACGGGAAAGCTGTTGATGCCAAAATAGGGTAGGTGGGAATGATGCAGCAATTATTATGTTTTTCACTAGATATTGTAAACGCAGTGCCATTTGCGTTCTGTCGCAACCATGATTTCAAATGAGAAGCCAGTTGTCCTCTTGAGGCCACCTGATAAATGAATTGAGACTCAGGAACCAGCTGCCCTTGACTGTGCATTTGCTGACATCAATGTTGGTGAGCTCTCCCCAGTGTTTTGGGGAGCTGCCAGACAAATTACTGTAAAAAGCTTAGCAAGATGAATGGCGGTGATCCATTGCTTTCAACAGGGCAGTTACTTCATCAGTAAACAAGACATACCCTGAACAAGACAATAGGCTAGTCTTAAGTTGCTGTGCATTCCTGGAGCTGAATTAAGACAACCTTCCCATTTTGCTGCAGTGATGCGGAGCAACAGCTTCAAACAGATTTCTAATGAATGCATGAGTGTCTAATGGAGATATCCATATTCTTAGGCTGCACAATGCAAGCAATGTTTTTCATACTGTGAATGGTAATGCAGTGAATAAGGTAGCCGCTTGATATGAGCTCATGGAAAGTTAAAATGCTGACTCATTCACTACCTTCCTTGCGTCGTCATGTACCTCACCAAATAACAATGTCGGGAGCGCTAGTGACACTGATATACTAGTCATTCTTCTGGGAAGTGCTTCACACTTACAAGATGAAGTGAATACTACTTGGCTAGAAGCTGGTCTGATGCAGTCTCATGTGACAAAGCTTGATGCCATTTTGGGGTCATCACCGTGCAAATTTTTACCTTGACTGCTTCTCCAGATGTGACTGTTGGGAAGGACCATACTCACAAGATTCTGGAAAGAAACAAGAAGACATTTTCATCCTAAGGCTATTCAGAACTAGTAAATAAAGCAACCATATAGAACACTGGCGTATTTGTTTGCCAGATGTGCGGGTATAAAGTTTGAAAACTCTAAATAAAGCACGTTTGCTGAAGTTCATGGATGTGTATAAACCAAAAACTGGATCGCCCCTGAACAAGATCAAAGGAACAGATGGAACTACTACACCACCATGTAAGTCTGTCATCCAGCAGAAAATAATGTGGATGATTTTTGTGTGTGTTTGGAATCTGGAATGGAGCTACACAAAGGGAGTCTCTGCTGAATAATCCACAAAATTAACGGATGCAATATTGAAAAAACAAGAAATGTACACTCATATGGTTTGATGGGAATGAAGTCTCCCACTTCTTGGTACCAAAATATCTGTAGATGATGAGATATCAGCACACCCTCATGAAGATGATGAAGCAGAAGATGAAATCTCCATACAGATGAAGAAAATAACACGGACTACAACGAGGAAAAAGATTAAGCTTCTGTTCAGTTTTGTTTAGTTTGAGTTCTGTATTGATATGCACCACCACGTTGCTACTTATATTGGACAGTAAACAGTAAAGTAATGAATGCAACTTATAAAACAAACTGATAAATATGATAGGGTTACTGACTTTTGCATTGGGGTTTTTTTGGCGTATGATTGTCTTTGCAGGACACCCTGAAAAATCTGCAGCCGTGTTGGTAAATCTACTACGTCTGTAAAGAAAAGGGACTTGCTGGCTAACAGTCCACAGTGACTAACATGGTAATTCACATGGTGCCCTCCAGATGTTGGTGAACTACAACTCCCAGTATCCCTGATCATTGGCCATGCTGGCTGGTGGGAATTGATCAGCATCTGGAGGACACCATGTTGTCTGCCCCTGCTGTACTGCGCGATCTTCTACTGACTCAGAGGGAGGTGGTCTGATACCAAACAATTTAGCTCAGAGGAGAGTTATTTCTGCTCTTTGGGCAATGTCTGCTATTTGCCTGACAGTCAGTCTCTTGGTCATCAGATCTGTTTCATAGATCCCCCCCATTGTCTTCATAACTACTTAATATTAGGTGAAATGAACAAATTCACAAGTCACACTCAATTTGTGCCGTGCCGCTATTGGTCTACGGGTTTGTAAGGCAAATGAGAGCAAAAATGACAACTTAAGATGTTCTGGCACTACATAGTAGATTAAAATGGTCATCTCAATCCCAGAGAGAAAAATCATATGGAGTTGTGTCATGTAATACTGACTCAATGAAGATACTTTAAAATTTACTGTCCTCCAGAGCCAAGGCAATTAGAAACAGAACCTTCTTCTCTTCTGGTTGGTATTTTCTATAGCTGGCACATAATTACTGCAATAGGATTTCAATCGTTCCCAGTGGAGCGGAGAGTCTCTTGGGATAGATGTGAGATCTAGAATAGACATGAGGCAAATTTGTATCGTTGTTGTACAAATGAAAGCAAATTGGAAGCTTTCAAGAAACACATACTCGGCTGCAGAATAGAAAGTAGACATTCTGGGGCTAGGAATAAATGGCTAGTCTGTCAAAACATAGTGCCCAAGTAGTCAGTCACTCAGAGGATGTGTCTGCAGTTTCAGCAGTTATGGGGAAAATGGACCAGGTAGGATTAATTATTTTACGACAGAATCTGACAGTACGGAAAAGGTGCTTGACGGTTTCTCAGAGACATCATCATCAGATTCAGACAGAAGTGTTATGAAAGCCCTAAAATTTAAAACTTGCATGAGCAACTAACTGCATTATCTTTGTGGTTCTTTAGTCCTGTCACCAATTTGTTTTATAACTTCTACCTGGCAAAGAGGACATGTTCGTCAAGATCTGAAACTTACACAGACATTCTAGGGTATTGTGTTATGTCTTTGCTGCAAAGTCCTTGCCCTTCTTTTTCTTCCTTACTCTTTCTGGGGTATGGTGGGAAATCTAGCCTTGTGGGTTAGATCAGCCTAAACAATCTTCTCAACACAAACAGGAGAATAAACCAAAACTATGAGGATATGATGACGTATCCTCTTGCTCTTGACTTAGAAAGATAAGAAAATAAGCTTCTCTTGTCCAGTTGCTGAAATTTAGGATGATGAGTGCTCACTGGAAGGACAGATCCTGAAGCTGAGGCTCCAATACTTTGGCCACCTCATGAGAAGAGAAGACTCCCTGGAAAAGACCCTGATGCTGGGAAAGATGGAGGGCACAAGGAGAAGGGGACGACAGAGGACGAGATGGTTAGACAGTGTTCTTGAAGCTACAAACATGAGTCTGACCAAACTGCAGGAGGCAGTGGAAGACAGGAGTGCCTGGCGTGCTCTGGTCCATGGGGTCACGAAGAGTGGGACACGACTGAACAACTAAACAACAACAAAAAGGCACATACAGTAAGCAAGACAGGGGGTGGGGTGGGAAGGTGGCAGCTTGAAATTTCTACAGTCACAATTTGGGCTGGGAACTTTCCCAAATACATTTTTCCTATCAGAGGTTAATAATTTCTCAACGCTAGTTTTTCTTTTAACCAAACCACCTATTAGTCACCCCATTACCTGCTGTTACTCAAAATGACCTTTGCAATTTCCATCCCTGAATGTGTCTCTCTCCTTCGCCATGGCAAAGACTGGCCATTGACAACAATCTGAGGCCACGCCATCAGGTCAATGTATTAATTATTTTGAAGGCCTGAAAGTTCCGCACAAAGGCACCAATGGCGGGGCAGGAGAGGGTGGCTCTTTATTAAAGTCCTCTGTTGCTAGGAAGCTGCCTATTAAAATGTGTTCTCTGGAATATGGAATGCAGACGCTGTGGTTTATTCATTCATTCATTCATTTTTACACTGGGAGGTCTGGGCTGCTGTAGCCCTTCAGGAAGAAGAGCATATCAGCATGGAGAATACATTGGGAATGATTTGATTCATGCATATGGTCACCTCTTTGTGTTCAGAGATTCTCTGGTTCCCCTCTGTTTACAAGGCTGATGGAGGTCAGGAATAGACAAGGCTGGTTCCAAGTTTGAGGGGGCCCTGAGCAAAAGCGGCCTATGGTGGTGGCTGCCCTCTTCTGTCAGTGAGCCCTGATAGGCTTGGCCCATGACAGGCAGCAGAATTCGGAGCAGTTGGCTGTAAGTAACATCAAGGGACGAGTGTTTCCGGCTGCCCCACTCTTGCCTTTGGAAGCATTGCAAGAAGCTGATGCCTGGCCAGTGATGCCAAAGAGGCAGCAACCATTTACGGTGTCAGGGTGCTGTTGGTGGCTGATTGCCCAGGCAAGCAGAGAAACAAGAGAAAACACAGGCTTTCTAGTCCTTTGTATTATTATTACAGATGCCAAGGCAAGGCAACCAAGCACCTTTCAGTATATAACGTTGCTCCGAGTAAAGATTCACGCGCCTCTTCTCCGTACAGTGGTACCTCAGGTTACAGACACTTCAGGTTACAGACACTTCAGGTTACAGACTCCACCAACCCAGAAATAGTACCTCAGGTTAAGAACTTTGCTTCAGGATGAGAACAGAAATGACGCACTGACGGCATGGCGGCAGCGGGAGGCCCATTAGCTAAAGTGGTACCTCAGGTTAAGAACAGTTTCAGGTTAAGAACGGACCTCCAGAACGAATTAAGTTCTTAACCTGAGGTACCACTGTACTTCCCTATTCATCAAACTCCTCCCTTCTCCTATAGTTGCTGTTAAGGGCCACCTGCTTTTGAGGCCTCTGGTCTGCTATTCTCAGTGAACACCTGGTTTGTGGGGAGGGAACATGTTCTGGGAGACTCTTCAGCGGCAGTCAGCTGCTGCTCAGGCTCTGTCTGCTCAGTGCTACCTGGCTCCTCATCTCCCAACTTCTTCCATCTTCTTCTTCCTCTGGGGTGTGCCCTGTGTTGAACCAGTCCTGTAGATCTATACTATCTGCCCCTTCCTGCTCTCTGGAAGACTCCTGGGGAGGTGATCCCCACCACTCCTCTTCCTCTGCCCAGTCCCCTGACATGGGGGAAGCTGAGGCTGGGGCATCTGATCTCATTGACTTGATTCTACGGGTGGGGGAGAAATGTGACTCTGCTTGCCTTCAAAGGTGCACATACCTGCTCCCTGAAACATATGTTTGTACAGTGTTCTATACTTAACAAGTTTGGGGAGAAAGTGCTGGACTATGTAACTATGACTGCACAGAAAAAGTTAAATCTTTCAGGGGAGAATATTTTCTTGAACTACATACCTGCAATACGAAAATTATCAACAGGACAACGGAAATGGGTTTTCTATGCCCTAATGGTGGCCAAGAGATTGGTTTTGAGGAACTTGAAAAATAAAGGTACGATAGCCTTCAATCAATGGACTGACGATATGACACCACTCATAATTTATGAATGGACAGCTTCCAGGTGCAGACTCCGTATGGATAAATACGATAACAATGTATACAAGAATGTATGGGAATATTGTATATTGCTTTTTTGTATATTTTCGCTTTTATATGTATCTTCGTTATTGTTGTTTTTCTCCCTCTCAATTTTCTTTCTTTTTTCCTGGATCACTTTATTTCTTTTAATTGAAATCACCTGAATAAAAAACAAATATTAAAAAATACTTACTCCACACTTGCCCAAAACAAGATGTCAACCGGAACACAACAGTCTTTCAAAATTTGAGCTTCTCTGAATTTTGCAGTACAATTCTGCAGCTGCGATATGTGTGCAAGAGGGCATGTGCTGGAGTGAAATAGATACTTGTGAAAACAACTTACAAAAATGTGTTGTATCAGAGGAAATTGCTTTGCAAAAATGTGGCCAGAACATCCAGGAACAGGTTGAAACTCTTCAGGCACCATTATCATCATCATCATCATCATCATCATCATTATCATTATTGCTGCCAAAGATGTAATTCTATTATATTTATAGTACTGAAAAGCTTTTGCATTTCTTTTTTGTATACTCTTGCACTTGCTTCTGTATGCTACTGGTTTCTGATTGCTTGCATGCTACGAACTACCAGACAACGGGCAACTTCATTGGTTATTCCACTCCTTCCCAAAGGAGAAGTAAACCAGGAAGTACTTCAAAGAGTCCCATCCAAGGATGAGAGTTTGGTGCTGCTGTCACTGGCATTGTGTCGCTGTCAAAGTGACAGCCATGATGATCGTGCTAGTGTGTTTGAACTGGCAGCCATCAGCATAGGGACTGTCATGGTCCCTTTGTGAATTGCAGGTGTCATGCACGCCTCTTCGATGCAAATTATATTCACAAGCCTTCTGAACTGGAAGCATCCTAGTGCCTCATAAAAGAGGCGCCAACTTTACCACACTGTCCCTTTGCATTAGCAATTTTTCTTGCTGCAGTATTTCACACCGTACTTCCGTCCTTGTTTTCACCAGTTCCCCTTAAAAATGTTTTGATCTGATTGCACGTATGCCCATCTATTCACTGATTCCCGCTCACTCAAAACCTCTTTTCAACTTTTGTTTTTTGCTCATTTTGAACATATTTATCAATTTTACAGGGTGTAACCGAGACATCTTTTTCACATTTCTTCTCTTTGTTCTCTGCCCCCTTTTCAAATTTTGCATACTCCAGTAAAGTTGTTCAAAAGCGACCTTTTTTAATGTAATGTGGGCATTAAAAAACACAAACACACATCACTAAGACTGATTCCAAAATATGCAAAAATAGAGAGGCACCGTTATAATGAGAGGAGGAACTGTGTGTGCATGCTCAAGAAAGTACAGTGTACAAAGCTTGCTAAATATGTTGCCCAGAGAAAATAATGAACGATACGTTATAATGTACAGAAAAGTCCCTTGGTTAGACCAAAGGCTCACCTAGTCCAGCACTCTGTTCCCACAGTGCTCAGCCAGAGGGCTAGAGAAAATCCACAAGTAGGACCTGACTTCTAGTATTATGAGAGATGAAGGAAACCTCTCTGTCCACTTCCTCCACCCCATTTATAATTTTAATAACCCTATCATCTCCCCACTCAATCTTCTTTTTCTAAACCAAGAAGTCCCAATCAGTATGACCTTTCCTCACAAACGAATTGTTCTCATCCCACGATCATTTTAGCTGCCCTTTTAAAAATAACATTTTCCAGCTCTACAACATCCTTTTTGAGGTGAAGCGACTGAATGTTAAGGTGGCACGAACATGGTTTATGTGGCTTTGTTCTTGCAGCCGTTTCCAAAATGGCTGCTGGCGGAGGGAGCCACAGTCATGGAGATGGCTACTGGCTCACTGTGTGGACACTGAAATCTCACACAAGGAGTCTTAGCTTAACTAAATATAAAAATGGGAGAGAATGCCATGTATGCCACCTTGAGCAATGAGGAGGAAAGGTGGGATATAAATGTAGTAAATAAATATATATATATATTATACTTTTTTAAAAAATAAAATGCTATCATATAACGTGTGAAGAGTATAAATTTCTTAACAGAAACAATATGATCATCATAAAACTGGTAACATACCAAAAGTTGTAGTCACTTTCTTAAGAACTGCTGTTTGGCAGCACAGTTTGTTCATAGGAAGAAGCACACACATATGTACTATTCGTGTCTCTGCATGTTTTTGACTCTGAGGCTGCAACCCTAACCCCATTTACCTGGCACAAAGCCCCATTGGATTCAGTGGGACTTACTTCTGAGTAGACATGATTAGGTTTGCGCTGTGAGTCATCTTCCGCAGCTTGAATATATTTGAACAATTTCCATAACCAGAGAAATCCTTGACAATCTTCCCCAGCAAATATGGGCCATCACTTTTCTTCAAAGCCTTCACAGAACATCCATTGCCATAATGGCATCCACATTTTCCTATATAATTTCAAAATTGCTTTTTTTAAAGGGATTGCAAATGAATCATGATCAGTGCTTTTGTTCAGTATTTGGATGAAGACATTCACATATTGAGGAAACTCTGAACAGCACAATCCTATGTATATCTACTCAGAAGTAAGTCTTGTTGAGTTCACTGGGATTTACTCCCATGTAAGCAGTTATGGGGACGCGGGTGGCGCTGTGGGTAAAACCTCAGCGCCTAGGACTTGCTGATCGCATGGTTGGCGGTTCGAATCCCCTCGGCGGGGTGCGCTCCCGTCGTTCGGTCCCAGCGCCTGCCCACCTAGCAGTTCGAAAGCACCCCCGGGTGCAAGTAGATAAATAGGGACCGCTTACCAGTGGGAAGGTAAATGGCGTTCCGTGTGCTGCGCTGGCTCGCCAGAGCACCTTCGTCACGGTGGCCACGTAACCCGGAAGTGTCTGCGGACGGCTCCGGCTCCTGGCCTCTAGAGTGAGATGAGCGCACAACCCTAGAGTCTGTCAAGACTGGCCCGTACCGGCAGGGGTACCTTTACCTGTACCTAAGCAGTTATAGGCTCACACCCTAAGTTTCCTACCACCATGTTTCATCCAAAGGATTATTTAATTAATTCATTAAAGGATAGCATGGAGTATGTGTTTTCAGTTTAAATATTTTCATATTCTTTATGTTAATAAATATAGTATTAACTATGTGCATACAGTGGTACCTCGGGTTAAGTACTTAATTCGTTCCGGAGGTCTGTTCTTAACCTGAAACTGTTCTTAACCTGAAGCACTATTTTAGCTAATGGGGCCTCCCGCTGCCGCCGCGCTGCTGGAGTCCGATTTCTGTTCTCATCCTGAAGCAAAGTTCTTAACCCGATGTACTATTTCTGGGTTAGCGGAGTCTGTAACCTGAAGCGTATGTAACCTGAAGCGTATGTAACCCGGGGTACCACTGTACAGTCGAGTTTGCATTAACCTTAAATTTAATCCATATGGCACACCTACAGGATGAATTGGAAAGGAAATCAACAGTGTGAATCAAACCTTAAATTGGGTTGTCCACCCCAATCTTCAAGAAGGTTACTAAAATAATAATAATCAGGTGATGGGGGAGGGTGTTCTGCAGATGAAAATGTGATGTTGTCACCAGCAAAAAATTGCCCTAAATTACAGTGTCATTTAGCTACACTCCTGGTCACTTTCAAAATAATGAATGAAACGCTGAGGTTTTTGGATCAAAGGAGCTGGGATGAGACTACGTTCCAGTTTCACTCTTTCTTGATCAAAAATGCCATGAAATTATCTCTCCCCCCCCCCCATTTCTTTTTTTTGTAGCAATTCATGCCTTAACCCAGGATTCTAGCTGGAGTCAGATTTTTGAGGTTTTTTCCTGAAGCCATTGAAGCAGGAAAATATTTCCCCCTTGTTTTCTGCATGTTTGTTAATGAGCATCTGTAGTGTAAAATGTGTGGGTGGTTTCATGTTCCAAGAAACAAAGCAATTTGCCTTCCAGAAACTATATTGTGCTTTTTAGATATTGAGTTCTTCTTCCTCTAGTAAAGGGGAGAGATGGTCCAAAATCTTGTTTTAGGCTGTGCAAGAGATGACTTCTTGCCAAAGCTTCATGTGTGGCCCCCTCCCCCTACCTATTCAGGTCTGTTTATTTGGAAAGTGTGTCGTAATGAAGTGATTTTGACAAGGATATGCTTTTGCACAGAGTTTCCCTCTCCGTCACTGGCAAGCACATGGCTGAAAGGTGGACTGGTTTACATGGTCATAGAGGGACCAGGAAGCAGCACCTAAGCTCAAGTAGGCCTCTTTATCCTTTAATCACCGAAAGCCAGTTCCGAACTGTTGCTGCTTGGGGGTAAGATTCAGTCACATGCCAACAGGTTGGCTGAGCAGGGATTCCCAGAGAAGGGACTGTTGGAACTAAGGTCAGATCCTGTGCCTTCTGCCATACCAACGCTGCTTACCTGCTGTAAACAAAGTTGCAGCCTGTTTTATCCCATGAAGATGCTTGGCTGAGATTACTCCTGCCATGCCAAACAGCCCCAGCCTGTGCTTGCCGCAGAGTGAAATTTGCTCCCAGCGACTTGGGTGATTTTAAAAAGGGGGTTAGACAAATTCCAAGGAGGATAAGGTGGTTATCAACCATGATGGTTGGTGTTATGTACTAAAGTTCTCATCCTGGGCCAGCAGGGGGATACTGTAGATAGTTTTCACTCAGGTCCACATATGCAAATAAGGAACTGAAAGTGATGTTCAGTGATTGGATAGTTACAGAAAGTTGTTACTGTTGCCTTGTAGTTGAGCTCTATATAAGCAGGTTGGCTGAACCCTTCAGCCCAGTTCTGTTCTGGCCTGTGAATAAACAAGAGCTGTTTGAAGAATCGCTGTGTCGTCTGATATGTTCACCCACAACTTAACAGTTATGTGCTGCTACTTCCATGCCTCTGAATACCAGTTTCTGGGAAGCGTTCGTGCCCTGCTAGGAAGCTTCCCTTAGACATCTGGTTGGCCACTGTGTGAGAACAGGATGCTGGACTAGTTTGGCCTTTTGTCCTATCCAGCAGGAATCCTCTTATACTCTTAAGTAGGTATAAAATTGTAGCTGGTAATCAGACTCCTTCCACCCTCCATTGTTATAAAGATTGGGAAATGGTTTGTTTTATTTTATTTTAAAAATGTGTTTTCAAATGCATATTAATTTTAGAGAATATGGTATTGTTTTATAGCACTTCTGTAGCCCTTTATCTCTTTGTTTTCCATCGCGCCATGTGTCACGGGAAGCTGTGTTCAGGTTTGCATTAATGCAGTGTTCTGTGAGTGGTTTCAATTGGAGAGCATTCTTATATTTTCCTTTAATATTCAGAAGTCTTTAATCAAGACACGTTTCTTTGTGTTTTGTTGTCGTCATCCCCTGCCTTTCTTTTTGAGTTTCTCCAAGCTTGTTCTGCTGGTTTTGGTTTAGGAGCTACTTCACCAAAGGCATTATAGAAGTCTTCTTAAGCAGCACTGATGGCTATTCTTAACATGACATGGCAGGCTAAGAAACAGGCTTTCGACAACTGCAGCTTGCTCACTTGTGTTTTCTTTTAAACATTATATCTGCATATCTGGCTTGTCTCTCCCAGAGCCACTCAGCTGAAGTATATTTCAGTAACATTTGGAGCAGGGTTAAGCCCATGGAGAGAAGGCTGCATCCACCAGGACCTAGTGAGTTTATACAGAAAATAATATCATCCACCTCAAACCTTTGGAATGCAGCGGGCTATATATTTGAATAAATGCTTTTTCTGCCACTGAATGATGTATGTGATCTGGTATGTACAGGACTAGATGGATTTGATCTGTCAGAAAGCAGGCTTTTGGTTAAATCCTTTAGTTAAGAGAAAAACTTTCCAAGATGCCTCAGTCTGTGCAAATGTGTGCACTGTTTTTCTCTGGGCTTTGTTTGTTTACATGTGTGATTGTATTGGCCCAGTTCTCACGGAGATGACAAATCTGTGTCTGGCCTTAATCTAGGTGGGCCACCAAAAGGAATACAAAAGAGGAGTAAGATTTGCATAAATTGTGCATGTGCTAATGCATACAGTATGTGTAGATGCCAATGCAGAAGTAATGAACATCATTTAAATAGAATCACATTTTCCCGTAGTGCGGAATATTGTGGCACCGTGGGCTGTGTGCCTGCTTAGTTTCTCATCCAGGGAGTAATTGGTGAGGAACAGTTTCAAGACCTGCGATCCCCTCATAAGGGCACTTTGTTTTTAAGCTGGACTTAGACCAAAAAGCCCTAGGAGACTGTTTTCTGCAAAGGATGCATAGCCACCCAGTGTCAGACCTGTGGGTAAATTATCTGCATCCAAGGACACAAGCCCAAATATGTTGCCCTTCTATCCCATCTGTCCCTGCAGCCCCAGAAACTACAGTTTCATTATATCATCACACATCTAGGCACCTTAACCCAGCCCCCCTCCAAATTCAATGCAGCTGCTACAATTTTTTAAAAGCCATTTTAAAGTGTTTCCCTGTCCAGGCATTGGCCAGGCTGAGACTTGCTAAGATTTAACAGTGTGATAGTGCTCTCCTGCTGCCTTTAGAGGCCTGAGAGTTTTAGAACCTAGGAAAAGCCATGTTGTTGTTGCTGTTGTTTAGTCATTTAGTCGTGTCCGACTCTTCGTGACCCCATGAACCAGAGCACGCCAGGCACTCCTGTCTTCCACTGCCTCCCACAGTTTGGTCAAACTCATGTTGGTAGCTTTGAGAACACTATCCAACCATCCCATCCTCTGTCATCCCCTTATCCTTGTGCCCTCCATCTTTCCCAACATCAGGGTCTTTTCCAGGGAGTCCTCTCTTCTCATGATGTGGCCAAAGTATTGGAGCCTCAGCTTCAGGATCTGTCCTTCCAGTGAGCACTCAGGGCTGATTTCCTTCAGAATGGATAGGTTTGATCTTCTTGCAGTCCATGGGACTCTCAAGAGTCTCCTCCAGCACCATAATTCAAAAGCATCAATTCTTTGGCCATCAGCCTTCTTTATGGTGCAGCTCTTAGTTCCACACATCACTACTGGGAAAGAAGCCATGTTAGAGTCCAGCATCCTGTTCTCACACAAGAGCCACCTACACTTACCTTTGCTCTGCATTTCCAGGCACAGGTCCAGGTTTTCCAGGTCCAGATTTGACACTTGGGGCTCCCCTCGCCCCAGTGCTTTCCCCAAGAAAACCCACTCTTTACCACTGAATCTGAGCAAATGGCAATCCACAGAAAACCTGAATTGCTGTTTGCTTCGATTCAGCATTAAAGAGTGAATTTTCCTGGGGAAAGCAGTGAGGCAAAAAAAAAAAAAAAAGCACTTGGACATGAACTGGGAAAGCACAGACCTGTACCATGGGTGGAAAGGTAAGTGTAGATCAGCCCGCAGTGGCCAACCAGATGTCTAAAGGAAACACACAAGCTGGACCTGAACACAACAGTACTCGCTGCTCCAGCGTTTTCAAGCAACTTGTATTCATGCTGAGTGAAGGTAGAATATCACCATCATCTGCCTCTGGCCTCTTTCTCTCTCTGGGAGCGAGATAGAGCTCAGCTAAGTCTATAGCAGGTGCTAGAGACCTTTGGTCCTCTGAATGTTGCTGAACTACAAACCCTATCAGCCCCAGCAAGCATGATGGAGTTGCAGTTCAGCAACATCTGAAGGGCCAAAGATGCCTCACAACTGATTCAAAGCAATGACACATTGAAGGCAACAGAGGCTAGACCGCTTCTTTCTTTGTATATGGTACCAAACTGCCTCAGCAGCTCAGTAGAAATGACTACATTATGAAACCCAACCATTTTCTCATCCAGCCACACTGGGTAGGATCCAATAGCTAATCCCCCCCTTTTCATCAAGCAGTTTTTATCTACATTCAGCTTCCACATACAAGATCTCTTCGTTTGTATTCAGGCTTACAGTAGTGTACAGTCAGAAAAGCCTAACCCTGCAATATTCATCAGAGCATGACCAAATTGTAAATTAACCAGGAGAAACTCAATCAACAGTCTTTGTCTGTGAGGTAGTTTCCAAAATCTTAGCTCATACTTGCAGCTGTTTAATGAAATCTTTTCATTTAGGTTGGGAGGCAGGGAGTCAAAGTTCTGTGTACGTTTGCTTCCCTCCCTTTTTATATAATAAATAGGTCTGTAGTCAAGGCTAATTGTGTATTTTGCTTAGCTGTTTTCTTTTCAAGAAATGTAAGGGTAAAGCCTATGCCTAAAGCACTCGGGGATTATGCAATTGTGTTTTACATGCCTCTTTGCTTAAAAAACTGCAGCCTGCAGGTACATACACAAAGCCCCACCTGTAGGACAGCACAGTCACGTACCTGTGGCTTTATGGAACTCTACTGCTTGATAGCCGCCGCCTTGCAGGTGCTAACAAATGTTTTATTGAGATTCTATACTGTTCTCAGATTGCAGAGATCAAGAGGTGAAGCAGGGTAAAGTGATAAAATATAGCTGTGTCTATAAGTAAAAGAGGAACAGCCTCCATTGCAGGGATAATGACAGTTAAAACAATGCATTATTGGAGAGTGACACAACATTCAGTTAAAACATTGGAACAGGAATGCTATCTGGCAGGTTGGCCAAACTTGAACCCAAGGAAGGGCCAATCAAGAAATGCAGCATGAGAGAGAGAGAGAGAGAGAGAGAGAGAGAGCTATTTACAGCTGTCCTGGTTCAAGGAGTCAGTGAGGAGTCTTCTCTGCTCATGCAGATTCCCATATGATTTAGCATCCTGACCTTCCACAGTCCTAAAATGCCAGTGTATGCTATGATGGGCTGCAATCCCGAATGAATAAATACATGCAACCCTCCAAGTTAGAAATCAAAAAGAAAGGGACACTTTTGTGGGGTCATGGCAGAACAAGGAGATTTAAAATTCAAGTTGAATATCCTATAGTCTCTTTTACAGATTACATATCGGCAACCCTCCCTGTCTTTTTATAGAATGTATAAAACAGCTGGTATGTTGTTTCTCATCTGCCAAAATCCATATTTAAGGAACATGCTAGGCAGCTTTCTTATATTTTAAAATCCTTGAAGCCCATCACCAACAATGCAAAGCTCCTGCATTGGGAACTAGAAGTATAATTATAAAGTCATACTGTCAATTGTGGACTTGCTGTGGAGCTGGAGAAAGCTTTTGACCTTGCTGAGTGGACCTTGCTGTTTTCAATGGCAGATAGCAGGGTAACAGCTCAGGAGTCAGTGTCATATTAGATCATCTAAACCAAGCAATAACCTTCCTAAAAGAAAAGATAAGTGGACATAACAATCTACATGCTCAATAATACCTAACTGAGCACAAGACTATTGAAATTCCCAGGAATATATGCAGGAAGGGCTGGTGGGGCGGCATGCACAGGGCAAAGTGGCTCACTGGCTTTGCAACACTGCACATTGCTGCCGAGTCTCAAGAGGGAGAGGGTCAAGGCAGTGGGGAGCTCAGCACAGCAATGGCACAGCAGTGGGGCCTAGTTGATGCTGCTACCCCTGCACCAACACCCTGCTAAGCTTGCTTGCCCCTTCATGATAACCACCCCGTGCTGCCCTGCTGGCCACTACTGGGAATAGGACGGTCAATAGGATGGTGGAAAAGATGTGTCTTTAGTCCGATTCAGAAGGGCTCTTACTGTGTTCTTATGTTTGTCATGGGCAGGTTTTTTCCTTAAAAAACCCAATTATTTAATGTATATACCTTCTTTCCCTAATGCATTTCATCCCCTATTTATTATGCATCTGCTGTTACAGGAAATGCTTAGAGGTCTAAGCCACAGATTTACCATTTATTATACCACATGCTATAAAAGCAGAAAACGAACAGTCACGGAAGATTCATAAAACTGGTTTGTCCTGAGGTGACTTCATCTGATGATGATGATGATGAATCATTCTCTTTGCTGAAAAGCCATCCTCCCTTAGAGGACACTCACATCTGGCTTAAAGCTGGGGGAATTCTCGTTCAAGAAGAAATCTCACCCTACCACTAGCAAGACGAGCAGTTATAAAACACTGCAGTAGAAAACACTGGATTGCAGCTCTCTGAGACTCTGATAACACTCCCCCCCCACACCAATGGTTTAATGCAGGTTGGGGAGCTCTCCAGGTATTGCTGGACTCCACCAATACTCCCTTTGTCCCAGCCAGCATATCCAATGGTCAGGATTGATGGGAGTTGTAGTCCAGCAACATTATCATTCAGTTTAGACCATCTAATATGGAGCTGGTCCCTTGAGCTGTTACCCTACCACCTACTATCTACTGTTGACCTTGCTGAGTGGATCTTGTCCTTTTCGGTGGTAGATGGTAAGCAGTAGCCAACGGGAAGCCTGCAAGCCAGACCTGAGCACAAGAGCCCTCTCCCATCCTGCAGTTTCCAGCAACTGATATTCAGAAGCATTACTGCCTCCAACCATGGAGCCAGAACATAGCCATCATTGCTAGTAACCCTTGATAGCCTTGTCTTCCACGAATTTGTCCAATCCTCTTTGAAAGCCATTCAGGTTGGATGCGACCGTGGGAGCGAGTTTCATTGTCTAGCTACGTACTGCTTGAAGAAATAGTTTCTTTGATCAGTTCTTCCAGCATTCAGCTTCATTGGATGTCCACGAGTTCAAGTGTCATGCGTGGGGGATGGGACTCATCTCCATCCACTTTCTCTGTGCCCTGCATAATTTTATAAACTTCTTTTTTAATACTTTATTTTCAAGTTTTCAAATTTTATAATCACCTTATTTTATAAATTCAATAGGTAAAGGTAAAGGTACCCCTGCCCGTACGGGCCAGTCTTGACAGACTCTAGGGTTGTGCGCCCATCTCACTCAAAGAGGCCAAGGGCCAACGCTGTCCGAAGACACTTCCGGGTCACGTGGCCAGCATGACATCGCTGCTCTGGCGAGCCAGAGCCGCACACGGAAACGCCGTTTACCTTCCCGCTAGTAAGCGGTCCCTATTTATCTACTTGCACCTGGGAGTGCTTTCGAACTGCTAGGTTGGCAGGCGCTGGGACCGAACAGCGGGAGTGCACCCCGCCGCGGGGATTCGAACCGCCGACCTTTCGATCGGCAAGCCCTAGGCACTGAGGCTTTAACCCACAGCGCCACCCGCGTCCCGTTTGTAAATTCAATACTTGTCCACAAATACAATATGAACTCTCCCCCACCCTGCCCCTGGTTTCCAATCCACCCCCCCCCCCAATTTCTGGCATCTAATTACATTTCTCCAAACTATTTATTTTCCCTCTTGTTTATCTTAATTTTCAATTATATTCTTTCATAAATGTTATATCAAGCCTGATAACGTTTTAATATATTTACAGTGGTTGTTTAAATAATTAATAAATACAATTTTATAAACTTCTAACCCTGACACATTAACCCTGAACATTGCTCAGTCACAACACCAAAGTTATGAGGAAATAGCCACCCTTTTGATGAAATTTGCTTCATTCACATCAAGATCTCCTCTGTCGCCTCCCTGATACTAGCCTCATTTAATGTGTTGTTTATCAACTATGCATCATAATGTTTCAGGGTGCCACTCACTGATCTGCTTAGAACCATCTCTACTAATACTCACAGGTGTGTCCGTGGATAGGGGAAAGCCAGGCTCACATTTCAAGTCAGTTCTGAAGCTCACTGAGGACCCAAGGTCACATTCACACTATATATTTAAGGCACATTTATACCACTATAACAGTCATGGCTTTCCCCAAAGAATGTTAGCCCCCTGCATAGGTTTGTTGTGGGGCTAAAACATCACTTTGAGACCCTTGAAGGAAAAACAAGATATGAATGAAGATATTGTGCCTATGGGGTGACATAACCCCAAAGTGTCTCTGAGTTTGATGGCCTATCTAGATAATCATTTTTGCTGATTAGTAAATGAACAGCTGGTGCAGGTATTGTGGTAAATCACTTTCCTAGCCCTCAAGCAAAACAGGGCTTCCTCCCTATGGTACTTTTAACCATGGTGTATGGAATATGCTTATGTGAGCATCAGGGGCACCTCTGGCATGATGTCTGTGACATCACAGGATGTAAGTGACACAAATCCCTTCCATGCAGCAATGAAAGCACTCACCTTGAAGTTGTCTTGGTTGTAATTTTGAGCTTTCTCAGTGAGGAAGTATCTACCAATTAGAAAGCATCTACCCGTGAGAAATTGCATCTACCAATTAAAACATGCTAATTTAAATTTGTTTGCTTACGAATTTGTGAATTAGCATTAGTAAAATGGCCAGGATAGTTTTGTTTCTCACATGGAAACTTTGGCCTATGTAGGATGCTACGGTGCACATTATTATATTACCCGGGTGGGAATTGCAGTTTGCAGTAGCAGAAACCAACGAAGAGGCTGGGCAAGTACTCAGTGCTGAATTTCTTTTCAGCTGCAATAGGGTACCCCCACAATCTTTTTAGTGCAGCCGTCTACTACCCACTACAGTGGGACTGCCGCCACCCAATGCATGAAGACAAGATGTTGCTACATCAGGGTCTGTGGCAGCACAGAGCCTTTAAAAACAAAATACTTTTTTTGTCATCTGGAAAGACCCTGACAGATGCTGGATTGATGGAATAAATCAGAAGAGTTGAAGGTTCTTCAGGCTTCTTCCAGATGTTTTGGGTTTAGTAAAAAAGGGAAAGAAAAAGAGTTTGCCCCCCTGCCATCCTCGTAAACGAAACCCACATTTATTTTCATCAAGATTCAATTAAAATCTATCCTTTCCCCCGCAAGGCTGGGTGATGCAAGCTATGAGGCATGGCTTGAAAGCGACCTCATATCATACGCTGCTTGTTCTTTTCTTCAGGAACAACAAAGACAAATCGAAGCAGGCAAACTTCCCAAGGAGCTCAAGTTTCCAAAAGCTCTTCATCCATAGCTAGGTCCAGATTTCTGAGAGAGCCGACTGCTGACACCTGAAATATCATAGCACAGACAGAGGGTGTCAGTGGCACGCCAGAAGCTATTAGCTGTAACACAGGCATAGGTCTAAACCCAAGATGCCCCGGGCAACCCCCAGGGAGAAGCAACCGTTCAAGTCCCAGAAACAGGTCTCCTTCATTCCATTTTTATAATGCTGAAAAAGTTTCTGTGCAGCAAAAATGCTTGCTAAAAACCTCATTAAATGTAAACAGGAGCTGGTAGGGCACCCAACATGGCTGAAAACAAGAACATTTCTTCCTATGCCTTAGTCAAAATCACAGTGTAGGGGGAGACCATAGCTTAGATGCAGATCATACACTTGCAGAGGGTCCCATGCTAATATCCTGGCGTAAGAATAGGGATGGAGGAGAAAGTCAAAGCCAAATCTAGCAAATCTGCACTTTACGAAACAATGTGTGAACTGAAGCACAGAGAGCCTTCAAAATTCACACGGACCAGAATTTTGTGAGGCAGTTTTCCAACGAGCCAATGTTCACAAAAATACATATATTAGAGGAAAATGGTAATTGGAATAAAGATATTAGTAAAAATAGCATACAGTATGCATTATGATAGAGGAAATTGCTTGCCATAATGTGTACATTAGTAAAAACTGCATATTAAAATGTGTTTGTTAGGAGAAATCGGCACTAAAATGTGTATGAATTTTTTAAAATGAAAAATGCAAATGGCTTCAAAATGGGGAGAATTTAATTTAAGATAGAGGAAAAATGAACCCAAGAAAACTAAAATGGGCAGATTTCCGATTCCTAGCTAGGAAATTCTTATGTACAAAGCATGGACCACTAGTCTTAAGTGTAAGGAAAGTTTCCTAGGAACCTGTGGGGGTTTTTTTGCAATTGGTCAGGGAGATCCTGATAAGCTAAAAGCTTTGTGATAAAGTTCTTTACCTGGTAAGTCCTTGATAAAACCCTGATAAGATAAGATAAGGCCTTAGGGTGCAGCCACACACCCCCGACGGTAAATGAGTTTGGCGTACTTGCACGAGCTTCCCACCATGAACTGTGAGACTCAGTTAGGATGTGGACCAAACTACACATTACACACCAATATGCCCCTGCTTATTTGAAAACCATGACCACCCAGGAGATTGGAGCCTGCTTTAAACTTCTCATCCAGACATGTCCTTGTTGTGTGACCCCAGTAAAGAACACAAGCATGAGCCAGCATTAAGAAGGGGGACTGAGTCAATGAGAAGGAGATGGCTGCCTTGAGAACGGGGTGAAGAAATTGGTGATCACTCTCTGCAATGTGGATGTCAAGGTTGCAAAAGAGACTGCAGGTAAGCTGAAACGTCTGTTCTACAATAGAAAGGTTTGTGGAAAGCAGAATCTTCAGTGCATTGCATAGAGAAACTTACAACCTGAAAAGAACCCGATCACCCCACCCTACTACAGATCGTGCCAGTTTCTATTTTTGTCCACCTGATCAATTCCTGAGCAGGGGTTTTCCTTGCCTGCCTACCATGCTCCACCCTGTCCCCAGAGGCAGATGGCACACAGCCAAGCGCCTCTTTCTTTCCTCTGTGGCATGAGCCTATTCAGCCCTTCCCCGTGCATAGTCCACACAAGCCCCACAATGAAACATCCAAGTGTATTCTCAGACTCATTTCCCTGCATTGGCAGGCTTCAGCTTTCTCCAGGATGAAATAGGCAGTGTCTGGGGGCCAGAGCAAAGGAGCCTTAAGGAAAAGGAGAAACTGCTATGCAGTGTTTAAGCTCAGTTGTGGCAGAGTCTGGAAAGAATGCAGAGAAACTGAAATATAGTCGGCGTTGCCCTGTTCTGCTCAAACAGCCCTGGAAGAAGTGCATGCTAGCATCATCCTACCTTGTAGCCACATATTGGATCAGTTTCTTTTGCTTTTAATCTAAACAGGATCTTCAGAGTCTTGAGGAAATCGACTTAAAATGCACATCATTCCCCCCGTCAATTAAAACCACATTCAGTACCTGCCTTTCATTGCCCAGAAATCCGAACGCTACAGAGCCCGAAAAACAGACTTTATGTGTATGTACTGCCATTCTAGAGTTAGCCAACATTACTCCAGAAGTGGCTGTGGACACCCCAGTTTTTCTACTGGCAACTTGTCCATCTAGAGTTGTTAACAGTTTAATGTGAGAAGGACAACTATCTTGGCCATTTCACTTATGCTAATTCACAAATTTGTAAGCATAATATATTAGGGTGACACACCTTAACAGGTTGAATCTGCAATGCAGTCTTGTGCACACCAACCTGAGAGTTAGCCCTGCTGCACATAGTTCTGAGAAAATATACATAGGACTGTGTTGTAAAGCTTTTAGCAGGAATTTCAGCTGGGGAGAATTTCCAGCACCTGGAGTAGAGCACATGCTGTGCACCTGGTGGTGGGGCCAAGGGGATGGGGCGAGTGTCCCAGGGGGCGAGGCGCCCATGGGGGCAGAGCAAATCACCCATGGGGTATGTGGAGTGAGCCGCCCATGGCGGGCTGCTTCCTGGGCGGCGGGGGGGGGGGGAGCCACGCCATTTTGCCAGCAGCCTTCCTCCCTTCCCTCTTCCTTTTGACAGCTTGGGGGGGGGGGCTCCCTGCCCCCAGAAGCTGCCCAGGAGTGGAGGAAGGGGGTGGTGGGGGCGGTCCACCCTGGGTGTCATCACTGAGGGGGGTGACATTCGGCGTGCCACCTGCCTGCGACTCCCAAACCTCCCCCAAGTTGTCAAAACAAAGGGGGAAGGGGGGAAGGCCGCTGGCAAGGCAGCACAGCTCCACCCCTTCCCCCCGATGACTCAGGGTAGGCTTGGGAGTCGCGGGTGGGCGGCACGCCGAATGTCACCCCCCTCAGTGATGACACCCGGGGTGAACCGCCCCCACCGCCCCCTTCCTCTGCCCCTGCGGGGAGGGCGAATTATTATAAGCGGGGCTGACCACTCTTGTTGGCATGTGTCATTAGGGATTTAGTGCTGGTATAATATTACTTTGAGGTTTCCTTGCTCACAGTGACACTTTACCGGATCAAGAATGAAACCTCAAGAGATCCAGAATGTGAACCCAGGTTGAGGAAATGAGGGGATGCCCATTGATCACAGGCACCATACAGCCACTCTAAAGCTGTGTACACACGCCACCTCCAAAGCACATTCTTTCCCTCAAAGAGAGCACTGTAGTTTGTTAAGGGTTGCTGGGAATTTTAACTCGGGCCTCATCTGTACTATACATTTAAAGCAGTATCATGCCACCTTCAATGGCCATGGTTTCTCCCAAAGAATCCTGGGAACTGTTGTTTGTTAAAGAGTGATGAGAGTTGTTTGGAGAACCCTATTTTGCCCAGAGAGTTACAGTTCCCAGAGTTCCCTGGAAAGAGGGATTGATTGTTAAACTACTCTGGAAACTGTAGCTTTGTGAGATACGTAGGAGCCACCGAACAACTGTCAGCACCCTTAGCAAACTACAATTTGCCTGTTCTGACCTCTGAGCTCATGTTATGGATGACTGCTAGTCCCCTGCCCCCCCCCCCCCCGAGACATAATAGCAGCACCATATGCTTTTAGTAGTGTTAGTAAGAATAGGCTTTTAGGCCTCTGTTTTTGGGAACAGTTAGGGACTGACAACACCACAGATAAGGTATCTCTTTTCCAAAGGGATCAAGGCTGCCCTTGCTAATGAACAGTCGCTCAAAGTCACTGTCTCTGACATCCAGGAAAACAGCTTCTCAAGAAGCCAAACACAAGAGCCTGAAGAGGGAGAGCCTGACACTTACCCAACTGCCTTGGGGTATGTAAGGATGGGAGCTCATTAGGAAAGAACTAGCTGTGCTGTGCCAGCTGATTTTGCTGAAAACACTTCTGTAATGAGGGCCAGCTCTGGCAGGCAGAGAGCCCTGCTTGAGCTCACCTGAGCATCAGCAACCTGATGCCGCGACTCACTGTGGGCTCTTAGGCTGCCATTGTTACCACCACCCCACATACACACGTGCATCTCATGTCCTTTCCATGGGATTGCCAGTGAACACCCAGACCCAACCTCCCTCCAGTAGGGATGCTTCTTAGCTGAAAGGGTCATCATCAGGCTCCCCCATAAATTCACAGTCTCTGGGCACATCTCAAAACCCATTTATTACCCATTCACCCATATTTGTTTACCCAAAGCTCTCCTGAAGGTTATACAATGCCCGCTGTTTATTGAGCATTCGTCCCATTTGTTTATGTGGAGGTTATACAACTTCCCATCAATCAATTATGTTATCCCACATTTTCAGGTGTGTTTCCCCATCACTTTCCTTACAGTGAAAAGTCAATTCTTAATTTTTAAAAGTGGGTTTGTTGCACCAGAGTGCTTTAATCGATTTTAATTGTGCATAACTCCCACAAAATACTGCTAGTTTGGAGGGGAGTATTTGTTGATTCAGTGTCAACAGGCTAAGTTTCACCTCAGTTCTGGTCCCTTTAAATCAAAGGACCTTTTATCTCTAAACCACTACCAGAAAGGGTAGTGGCAGTATGGAAGCAATCTTGGAAGGAGGGGGATTAGGAAGAGGAGGGGGAGAACGATTTATGCAGAACTAAAATCCCAAATGGTTTCAGCAGTAAATTTACACGTACATTCTCAAGCTTGCAGCTATGTTTCTCACCCTAGCATACCAAGAGATGGTTATCTTGCAGGGACTTCTTTCATAGCATCAATGTTTTCTGAAAGAACTACCTCAATTGTGAGGGATCCCAATGTAAGTTCTTTACGGAATGGATTTAATAGCCTTAGCCTCTCCCTTGGAGATGTTCTGTTATCAGATTCCTTTGTTCCTTGCTAAAAGTGATGGCAGACTTCCAAGTCTATGAGCCTTTGGCACATAACATTACCTTTACCCACACACACATTCACACAGAGAGAGGTGGGGAGGGGGAGAAGGGAGGTATCTGGATAATAAGTAAAATATGAGAGGTAGGGCTGTTTTACACGGCTACAATAGGAAGTCATCTTGGAAAGCCCTCCATGGGGCAGCTGCCCCACATGCAAAGGCATTTCCCACACCCTGGCACATTGCACAGATCTGCTGTTGCAACACTTTTTGTCTGCAAGCCATGGTAACCTGCTGCCAGAATTTTGAAGGTGGCATGAAGACAGATCATGGGGTGGGATCCCCAGTGGCATGACAAACTGGGACACATGGTAAAGTTGCTCACTGGCTAGAGAAGACATCACAGAAAAGCAAGACTTGAGCTGTGGTCTCAAGCACTGTACCTCTGCTGTGTCACTTTAGAAAAAGAGGGAAATGAGAGAGGCCAAGAGGCTGCCAGATCCCCTTCTGTTCCACCCGTTGTGAAATCTGCCTTCTGCACTGATGTAGCCTCATCATATACTCTTGCCATTTCAGCATAAATTTCCTACACGTACGCTCTCTCCACCAAAACTGATGAACAACACTGTACAGTTTTGCCATTGCCTCCCAGTGTGTAGGGAGGGAAACTTCGCATGGAAAAAAATAAACAAAGTTCAAGGCACAACCGAAGCCAAATCTCCTCAGCTGAGAGGCCCTGAGGCCAAAGAGCTAAGTCACTGCAGAAACTTGGATCATGTCTTCTTCTAAAAGCTTTTTGATCCTTCCCCGTAAATCAGCATTCTGTGAAATCAGGGTGGCCCTCAGCCTCTGCTGCCTTTCTAGACAGAGCATTTGTCTTTCATTTTGTAGGTAACAAGCAACAGCAGCAGCAGCCCTCTGTCGCTGGGCAATGGGACTCGGCAAGTGTGTGCATGTGGGTGGGAGGGAACCAAAGATCTGGAGGAACACTTCATTTTTCATCATAGTTACACATCAAGCTGGCATGGCATGATGGCTGAGGCTGCAAAAATCTATAAATTGCAATCTAGTCTACACAGGCTTCCAATGGAGAACACGCTTGGTGGCTTAGAAGACAGTAGAACTTCCCATGCAGGAAAAGTGTGTATGAATTGCATCTCCATCTCTCCTCTGTGCTGTCTCCATCCTACCTTACTTCCACTGGTTGTAGCCATTGAGTCATCAGCCTCTGTGACCCCAAGAAAGCCAGCAGAGTCCTGGTGTAGTGACAAGTTTAGGGACGCAGGTGGCGCTATGGGTTAAACCACAGAGCCTAGGGCTTGCCAATCAGAAGGTCGGTGGTTTGAATCCCCGTGACGGGGTGAGCTCCCGTTGCTCGGTCCCAGCTCCTGCCAAGCTAGCAGTTCGAAAGCATGTCAAAGTGCAAGTAGATAAATAGGTACCACTCTGGCGGGAAGGTAAACGGCATTTCCGTGCGCTGCTCTGGTTCACCAGAAGTGGCTTAGTCATGCTGGCCACATGAACCAGAAGCCGTACGCCAGCTCCCTCTGCCAATAAAGCGAGATGAGCGCCGCAACCCCAGAGTCAGTCACAACTGAACCTAATGGTCAGGGATCCCTTTACCTTTACCAGAGTTTTGAGAGATGGTGATCTTATCACCATCAGAAGCTAATGGACCAGCTTAAAGCAAACACGTGCATCTCCGTTACACAGGACTTGCTCATGGGACATCCAAGGGAGGCCGTCCTCCAAAATACAAATCCTCAAGAGCAGCACAACTCCACAGAGCCTTCGCAAGGTCCTGTGCCTGCATTTCTGAACTTGATTTATAGCTGTTATTAATAGCTGAAGCAGTCCCAGCACAGACAATTAAAAGGCCATTGTAATAAATAAACAATCGTTGTAGTGCCATAAAGCCAGAAGTTGGAAGGCCAAGCAAAACTAGGAGCTGGCTGTGCCAGAGGCGACCTGGCTTTCCGAATCAGCCAGGCACGCTGTTCCCCAGGGGCTGAGCAGCTGCAGAGGCTGTGAAAAGCAGAGATCCCAGTCCTGGCTGCACTGCTGCTCTGCTGCAGGCAGATCCACCTGCTTCAGCCTGGTGGCAATCTTTGCCACAAGTGACACCCTCCTGGGGAGCTACATAAAGGCAATGGAAAAGCATGACTTTGGATTGGAAAGAGTCATCCTGCCATGGTCCGGCCTGAGACGAAGTCTCTCCTTTTTCTCAGAGACATCTAGAAAAAGGAGGAGGAGGAGCAGGCAGAAATGACCAGCTGAACATCTAGCTCCAAGACTCCAAGAAGCTCACTTCTTCTCTTTGATATTTTGCGGAGAAGTCTACCGTTCCTGCTGCCATTGAATACATAGGAGCAGGGCTAGTACAGCATAGCAGCTGAGCATCACTGCCTTTAAAATGCTGCATTCTACCCTAGAGTTCTCTTCTGGCATCTAAGTTGGGTGCAGATGAGTACATGAGGTCCCAGGGGCAGCCTCTGAGGATCCCGAAAAGGGAACATACTTAAGATGTGTCTCCCACACCCACAGCTTATGACAGGATTCCTAGCCCTACCTCCCTATTCCACACAGTCCCAGTGAAGGCTTCATTGTTACAGTCAACAAGCAAGTCTAGTCCCACACCCTGTCTTAGCATAACAATGTGCTTCAGGTTAAGCACGTGTTACAGCTATTACAGTCCATCAAATGCCTGGAGAGAAGCACACTGGAAAGGACTTAGCTGTGGACATAAGAACTTAAGCCCCGCTGGATCTAGTCCAGCATCCTGTTCTCTCATTGGCCAAGCAGATGCCTATGGGAAGCCTGCAAGCTGGTCATGCACCTGGTCAGAAAGGAGCCTGGTCACCCGTCAGCAATTTTGTTATGTTCAAAGCAAGCGTTCCTAGTAAGGTGGCAATTTATGAGCCAGTTATTGCAGTGCTGGGGATTCCGCCTCTGTGCACTGGAAGCAAGCCCTGCAATTTCCTGTCCACATTCTGGCTTGCTCCAGGCAAGGACTGAACGCTTCCCACAGAAGCCCCCAGAGGCAGATGCCCCCAGTTTAGCAGTGCACCATGTCCGCACTGCTCATTTGTCACACATCCGTGTCAAATGGAGCAGAAGGGATGATAACTGTTTAAACAGAAACACTGTGGCATGTAAGACGCTCATACTGATATACTCAAAGCCGTGCTGATGGATGCAGAGCATACAGACAGATCGTGGTGCTGGCATTGCATCAGATCTGTTGGTTTGGGCCACTACAGCACCACGGATCATAGCCCATAGCCCTCCAGATGTGCTTGAACTCCATCTCCCAACATCTCTGACCCCTGGCCATGCTGGCTGGGGCTGTTGGGAGTGAGAATCCAATGACATCTGGAAAGCCACAGGTCCCCTGTCTCTGCATTGCAGGCACTGGCACAGAGGAACAAGTGGCTGTAGGCAGCAAGACAAGCCTTCCGTCTTCCCCGGAACGTACATCTCCTCTTGGATTGCTTTCCCTTCCCTTATAGCGGTCAATAGCCAGAGCTCTGCAGGAGTTTTGGCAGCAGGATCCCTACCTCTCTTGAGAAAACATGTGGTGTTTGTGTTTGCTTGACCCTTCGCTCTTTGGGGTTGGGATGCAGGCCAGACTGTCGTGCGAGGGAAATCCCTGCCGCACACAGAGCAGGCAGCAAAGAGGGTCTCTGTTCGGAACTTCACCCGCCTCTTGGGTCACCCGCCAGATGCATCAGAGAGGTGGGGGATCCCTCAAAGCAAAACTCTAGGAAAGTGCTGCCTACGTTTTTCCAGCTGGGCTTCCCCCATACTTTCTTGTCTAGAGAAGCTACACCGATTTCTCTCTCGGGTGTTCTCTCCCTCTTCTCCGCAGAATTGCAGGGCATGAAAGGGGTGTAAGAAGAAATCAAAATTGGGGACCCATTGCTTGAGCATTCTACTAGGCTGAAAACCATGGGCTGAAAGCATGTGCAACAGCTATGGGGAACCTTTGGCCCTCCAGATGTTGCTGAACTACAACTCCCATCATCGCTGGCCATTGGCTATATTGGCTGGGGCAGATGGAAGGGAGTTGTAGTTCAGCAACACCTGGAGGGCCAAAGGTTCCCTACTCCTAATGTATAAGCACCAGCCTTTCCCCCCCACCCCATTCACTGAGGGCAATGGAAGCCAATCCTTTGAATGACGGAAGGTTTGGGAAATCCTACATATTAATGCTAAGCATAATTGTTTAATTGACACTGAAATGGAGAATGCCTGAATGTGTACGACTGAAGGGGATTTTCCATGGGGCTATATTATGCACTCTGAGCTCTTTGGTGGGTTGATAATTACCTGTTGATTGTTCTCTGCTCTAAATTGCATGTGTGTCTTTGATCATGTGATGGTTGCAAATCTCCCTCTTGGAAGAGTGGTAGATGTTGTCTTTGATTCTGAGGCCCTGTAAGAGAAAGATGTAAATGAAGCTTTCCAGAAGCATACAGCTCCAGACAAAACGGAGCCTGTAAGGAGAGAGAGAACCCTTTGATTCTAGTTCTGTTTGGAATGATCTTTTATTCCTAAAGTGCTGAGCCTGTGATGGACAGCAGAAGGTATTGTATGGAATTACTTGGATATATATCTTTGATGTTTTTTGTTCTGTTCTGAAGAAAGTTCTGCAAGTTAAGTTTTGAACCATCTAATGGGTCTAGAGAATGTTTCATTCCAAAAGGAGTCAGTTTTTATGCATCCAGGTGCTTCAAGCTGCACAATATTAATATCTGCAATCATTAATAGGTTGGAAACAGTGAGCATAATCCACATGTTGGTTGAAAAGGGCTACAGCTCTGAGGTCAAGCACATGATGCTTTGCATGTGGGAAGTCTCAGCCTCGACCCCTGGCATTTTCAGGTAGTGCCGGCAGACACCCCCATCTGAAAGTTTGGAAAGGGGCTGCAAGTCAGTGAGATAATACTGAGCTAGATGGACCAGAGGCCTGACTGTGCATGAGGCAGCTTTTTGTGTTCTTGCATGGGCTTGGGCTTCAAATTGCTACAATTTGGAGTAGACGGTGATCTGGACCGTGTGAAGGATCTTACGAAAAATGAAGAAACCCGGCATGCTGACATAAGTGTTTGTTGTGAGCGGAAAGGGGGCCAGGCTGGGTGTGTGATTTAGTGCTAGGTGGTGGAGTCGTCACGCGAAGCCTGGGCGAGTTCAAGGTCCAAAGAAAATAGAAGATGCTTTGGCATTTGCTGCTTGATTGCACAGAGTGGCACGTGAGAGACACAGGCCTTCGTCCAAGAAGGATCCTTGGCACATGGTGGGTGTGGTTGTCTTAGCGCCAGACAGTGCCTTGGGCAAAACAGGTGTTGTATCAGAAGGGAGCAGAGAAAATGTGGAGCACAGGTGCAACCTGGTGGGATGCAATCTGGGCAAAAAGATTCCTGCATTGCAGGGGCTTCGACGAGATGATCCTCGTGGTCCCTTCCAACTCTATGATTCTGTGAATGAGAAAGTTGTGCTTAGGTATAAGCTCTGGCACAAACCCTTTGCTCTTAAAATTAATGGAAGATGGGAATCATTGGAAGGCAAACACTGTGGTACCACCTTTTTCTTTTAAGGCAGTTCATTATATTACTTAAATTCCTTTCTCACTCTCTCCCAAAAGGCTTATGGCTGCCACCCAGTCATATTTTGGAAGCACCCTCCACTATAAATAGAAAACTTGTGTTCCTATAAACATACTATCTCATAAAGAAGGAAATTTATAGTGGAAAACAGTGGCTGTCTCATGAATGCCAGTCAGAGGTGCCAGGCAAACAACAGCTAGAGGGGTTGTGACACGTCCGCTTGCCAAGACCTGCTGGGAGATCAAAGCACATGGCTTAATCCCTGCACATGGGCCCATGAACCACACCAGGTTATATATAAACAATAATAAACAGCCTCATGACAAATCCCCATTAGGTGATTTAGGCAGGAGAAGAGTGACTTGTCCCAGGCAAGTCAGTGAACTTCATAGTGGAACAACTAAATCTGAATTTGAGGGTGGGGCACTTCCAAACTGTTGCTATTTTTAGGTGGGTTTTGAATTCAGGTTGCACAATTAAACCTGATCTGGAATTCTTGCACAACAAGCACACTTCCTCCCAAACGCTATACTTTTTGTGACAAGGAAAGTGCACTGGAAAGTGTAGGATAAGACTTGCTTTGATGCAATGTCATCTTAACTCCTCAGCAAACAAATCAAAATGGATATTGAATAAATAGCTGATGTTGTCCTTACAAACACATCGAGATGAATGCTCAATAAATAGATTGTCCAGAAGTTCCCTAGGTCTCTCATATCCACAGACTGGTCTATTAACAGCACCTCCATAGCTTCCAAAATGGAGGCATGGGGAAATGACTGCATTATATTGGCTGACAAAGGAATGCAAATGAAATAGAATGAAAGGAAACCCAACTCCTATACACCAGAGGTGGAGAATCTTTTTCAATCCTTTCCCCCTGGTCACCAGCCATGTGCCACTGGCAGGCCATGTGCCACTGGCAGGTGGAGCCAGAGGCAATAGGGGGTGAGGCAAAGGTAACTCCTGCCATTGCAGAGTATTCCAGCCACACAAAAGTGACAGTAGCCACTCCCCCTCATCCCTCCGCAACTCTCGATTCAGGCAAGCAAGAGGCATTATGACAATTCAAGGGCACATTTGAACTATCCAAATCCAAGAGTACATTTCAGCCTGGGGAGAGGGGTAGGGTCTGGGGAGAGTATTGCTGAGGGTCAGGTTGTTGGTGGAATGTGAACTATGGGTTAAATCACAAAGTGCTTGGTCTCATGTCCTGAGTTAGCACATCCACCATGTCTAGATGATCCAAGATAAGAGAGCAGGTGCACCAGGTTACCACAGGAACAGGGCAGAGATCAGGTGTATGACTTGCTGAGTCATTCACCCTCCTGTTGATTCAGGAGTGTAGAGACATGGCGATAGCTCAGTTGGTAGAGCATGATACCCTTAATCTCAGGGTTGTGGGTTTGAGCCACACATTGAGTGAAAGATCCCTGCATTGCAGGGAGTTGGACTAGATGGTCCTCGCGGTCCCTTCCAAGTCTACCATTCCATGACTCTATGGCACCAAAATGATAATAGCCACCATGGTATTGCTTTCATGTTGTTCCTGTTCCGGTGTCCTGTTGCATGTCCTGGTGTTATCCTGTTTGCTGTCAGGGTCTGACTCTGAACCTGTGAGAGTCAGGGGGAAGGTTGTGGATTTTTACACAGCAGCATTAGCTAGCATGGCAATAGTGTTACCTGATGTGTACATCTCTGTTGTAGATTGTGGTGTTTAGGTTTGTCTCGTGTCTGGAGACAATAAACACTTTGTTACCTTGAACCGTGTGGAATACGAGTTTTTCGCTTAACCAGGGACTCTGGAAGAAGTCTGCTGGGAGCAAGAAAACTCTGAAGACTCTGCTGGGGCTCCACATACTCTGATGATATATCACAAAGGTTGAGGTGTGGTGAACTATCAAGTGACTTCCACAAGTCACCAACACAGGTAAGGAGGCATGGGCCACCACACTTGACCCCTGGGCTTGAGGTTCTCCACCATCTCTGGGTAAGCTCAACTGAGAACAATATGTTAGTAGGCAATGAAGTTTTAGTCACAGTAGACCGATTGAAATTAATGGACACAATTTAGAGATGCTCATCAATTTCAGTGTGTCTGCTCTGAGTGAAACTTAGTTGAATACCACCCAACTGAGACTTGTAGACTTGTACAGTAAAGCAAAAATTACAGTGAAATAGTTGAGGTGTCTAAAGGAGACGAGTCAGTAACAGGTGATTATAGATTGGGAAAATGTGTTCCAGTCACACACAAAAAGGTAAAAATTCTACATACCCTAAATGACATGGAACTATCATGGGGAAGGAAGGCAACCCTGGACTTAAACTTAGAAACACCCGGCACCTGGTGCAAAATGTAAGTGCTGCTAAACTGATTGGAACAGTGACCACAGGGCTATCAAATTCAGCCCATGTGGGAGTGGACAGTTGCCAAGAAAGCGCTGCATGGTCACATCTGACTTCAAAAGAGAAATGTCTAAAAATGATGGGACTGGTGAAAAGGAAGTTGAAACGGAAAGTCAAGGGGATCAGATTTCTCCAGAACGCTTGGGAGTTACTCAAAACTACAGTAATAGAATAATAGACTCTCTTCTGCTTATGTACATACTGCGCACCACGAAAGGTACCACCGCAGCCCAGAGCTTGCCAATATGTTTAAAAAGTATAATTAAGAAAGCAATTAGGTGAGGAGGACTCCTTCAGAAAACAGAAGCCTTGTCCAAACAAGAATCATAGAATTGTTTAGATGGAAGGGACTGCGAGGGCCCAACCCCCTGCAATGCAGCATGAATCTTTTGTCCAATGTGGGCTCCAGCCCAGGACCCTGAGATTAAGAGACTTATGCTCTTCCCACTGAGCTATCTACCTTAGGAGAAGTGTTAAAAAAATCATTTCCTTATAATGTTAAATATTCAGTGAGAATTATATGAATAAACAAGTAGAGAGAGTGCTCTTGTGCTTATGAGCTTCACTTCAGCATCTGTTTGGCCACTGTGAGAATAGGATGCTGGACTAGATGGGCCCTAGGCCTGAACCAGCAGGGCTCTGCTTGTGTGGCAAGAACTGATTTCCAGGAAAGAGCACATCTGCACATCAGCCAAAGCTGATAAAAGGCACCACTGTTTAGTCACTGGATTCACCCGAGCCTTGAACAGCAGCATCAGATCAAGTCTCTGATCTGCCAGGGAGAGTGCAACCCTATCCGAAGGAGGTTCCACCCTTAATCCTAATGCAGAACGAGAATCAAACAGCAGCAATCCCATAAGTTTCCATCATGTTCACTAGGAGCCAAAAATCACTGCCAAATGAAAGGAACTGGAGGTTTCAGATAGTTACCATGGCTAATAGCTCAAGATGAAAACTGTTTGCAAACTGTTTTTGACACTTCCTCCCACCTCCTCTGTTAGTGACAATGTTGGTGAAGTTCAAATTCAGTTTATAAATATATTTTTTTACGATTTGTCCCATACAGACTTGAACAATTTCACCAGGGATGAAGGGTATGGGTAACAAATACCGTATTTTTCACCTTATAGGAAGCACTTTTCCCCCTCCAAAAATGAAGGGGAAATCTGGGTGCGTCCTATGGGGTGAATGCAGGCTTTCGCTGAAGCTTGGAGAGCGAGAGGGGTCGGTGCGCACCGACCCCTCTCGCTCTCCAGGCTTCAGGAACACATCCGCAGCATAGGCAGCCCTGCGGGAGTTCCCGCAGGGCTCCCTACGCTGCGGATAGCAGCCTGCTGCCCGGCGCGAGGGGCACCCTGAATCAGAGCGCCCCACCCACCGGGCAGACATTCGCAGCGTGTTGGAGCCCTGCGGGAGTTCCACGCAGGGCTCCCCATGCTGTGGATAGCAGCCTGCCGCCCACGCAAGGGGCGCCCTGAAGCAGAGTGCCCTGCGCGCCAGACAGACATCAGCCAGCCCCACAAGCTTGGGGGACAGCAAGGAGGCGCAGCGCCGCCATCCCACTGTTCCTCGACCTGGTTCGGTTTCCCCGACCTGGTTTTGGGGGGGAAATAAAGGGAATTTTTCCCCCTTTATTTCCCCCCCAAAAAACTAGGTGCGTCCAATGGGACGGAGCACCCTATGGGATGAAAAATACGGTAATACAGTCTTCCAGAGGATACATAGGAGTAGATTCCCAAAGGCTGCATCTTTAAGGGGCTTGCCATATGCCTTGAGGTCTCTTCTCTGCTGGAGAAGTTCAGCAGGCATGAAACCAGAAAGGCCATTCTAGCCTGATGGATGGTGCACATTACAATCCATCAGCAGGCATTTCCCTTTCCCTGCAAGAAGGATGATGTGAGCCCGCAATAAGTTACACATCAGTGCAGGAGGGCACAGGTGAAAGTGCACCCTTCCTCGGACAGCAGCCCTTTCTCCCAAATGGCCCTTAACCAGAATTTACAGTGTCAAAATAAGGTGGCAGTTTGGGTATTGTGGGTACCCAACTGGAAACCGCCGAGAGCTGTTCCCTGCACCTAAAGCTTTCCACTATTTAGAGAGGCTCTGTTCCAGGCCCTTGCTCCTGGCAACTGCTCAAGAAAACATCATCTCTCTGCACAAAGCTATTTACGGGCTGTAAACACCAGCCAAAATCAACCTGGGCAGCTGAGGGTGTGCGTGTGTGGATAGAGACCTGTCCCCGCTCACTCTCTTCTTCCATGCGCAACGCAGTGAGCGGCAGAAGTGTTCATTCCTTTGCCCCAGGGCCTTCCTGCACGATCGGTCAAATACCGGTACATGTCCCAGTCACAAGTCAGCCCTCGTCTCATACTTCAAGTAATCATGTTCTGGTGATAACAGCAGCCATCATTCCATTAGGTGGCCCTCGGGGCACCAGTCTTTCAGCTCCTCATCTGTACAGTCCGGATAATTGGATAGGCCTACCTTGTCTAGATGCTTTCCATAGGCTTTTAATCTCATTGCCATGGGTTCAAGCAAAAAGATCCCTGCATTGCCGGGGTTTGGACCAGACGGCCCTCAGAGTCTCTTCCAGCTCGACAATTCTATGGTTCTATGCAAAGTGTTTTGAAGAACATAAATGCTAAATGTTGTCTGTGTTGTTTAGTCGTTTAGTCATGTCCGACTCTTCGTGACCCCATGGACCAGAGCAAGCCAGGCACCCCTATCCTCCACCGCCTCCCGCAACTTGGTCAAACTCATACTGGTAGCCTCGAGAACACCGTCCAACCATCTCGTCCTCTGCCGTCCCCTTCTCCTTGCACCCTCCATCTTTCCCAACATCAGGGTCTTTTCCAATGAGTCTTCTCTTCTCATGAGGTGGCCAAAGTATTGGAGCCTCAGCTACAGGATCTGTCCTTCCATTGAGCACTCAGGGCTGATTTCCTTCAGAATGGATAGGTTTGATCTTCTTGCAGTCCATGGGACTCTCAAGAGTCTCCTCCAGCACCATAATTCAAAAGCATCAATTCTTCAACAATCAGCCTTCTTTATGGTCCAGCTCTCACTTCCATACATCACTACTGGGAAAACCATGGCTTTAACTATACGGACTTTTGTTGGCAAGGTGATGTCTCTGCTTTTTAAGATGCTGTCTAGGTTTGCCATTGCTTTTCTCCCATGTTGTCTGTATAGCCTGGTAATTGACCTCCATGGATAGATATGCACTACAGAGCAGGAAAGGGGGAAAGTTCAGCCTCCAAAGTATTGTGTGCATCCAACTGCTGCCGAGGCAACTTGTGCAGCAGACACATAATAATCGCAAGAGAGGCGAACGCACTACTTGCAGAAGCGTTTCGTTTCCCCAGATCGGAAACCGACAACAACTCTGCGGCAGGAGCATTGTGGAAATGTGGTGTCCACAACCACAAGAGGAGAAGAGATCCTTAGTGGGCAAAGAAATTAAGGGGGAATCCACACCTCCCATACGAATTGATCGTATGGAATAGCACCCACCCATCCCTACTTAGAGCCACCAGTTGGCCTACCTTGCCTGTAACTGCTCCTGACTCTTCTTTCCCCCAGTTCCTTGCTAGAAATTCCTCATCGCAACATCTGGAATAAACTATAAAGAATGCTGCATCCGTGCCCACCTGCTTCCACTTAGGAATAAGGGATTACTTGCCTTTTATTTGAGGGGAAAGAAAAGATTTAAATCCCTGCTGCCCCTTTCCCACCTCTCAACGGCTTTGGGTCCCCTGCACCCCCCACATCCCCCCACCTTTCCTGCAGCACATATGCTAGGATGAGCTCAGGAATGCAGTTTTTATTCCCCGGACCTTCTTTGATTTACAAATACAGTGAAAGCGCTGATTAGTAATTGTCCACACATTTGTTCACACACTAACAGCGGGATTAAGGATTTTTGTTTAATTTTATTGCATTCCCAATTTTATTGCCTTTACAAATGGTGATAACAACCTGCGATTGTGTGAACACTCTGGCTTAATTGTAATCTGGAATAAATAAGGGGTCAACCCGAGTTGATAAGAACAGTCATAAATTGGCACTGGAGATATGCAGAAAGCAGACACTCCTTTTTTCTACGCTTGAAACATCCTGATTATATGTTCAGAAGGCTGGTTGCTGGCAAATGATTGCAAGGATTTAAAATCAAACAAACCAAAGATTGGAGGAAATGTCCCCTTTTTTGCATTCATATTTTGTCTTTAAAATGGAGGTTCAAGTATGCGTAAAGGGTAAATAATCTGCTCTTTGAATGCATCCAAATATTGAATCTATTCCGTGCCCATAATTGTATTAACAGAGCCCTCAATATCAATAATTATTATTCCACATGGCATTCCTTTATTATTCCAGTGATCTGGAATGCAATTTAAAGAGTATGGTATCATACCTTCCAACTTCCTATTCTATTGTTGTTGTTGTTGTTGTTGTTGTTGTTGTTAATGTTATTATTATTCTATGTATACCCTGCCCATCTGACTGGGTTTTCCCAGTTTATTATATATAAAAACATAATAAAACAGTAAACAGCAAAAAAACTTCCCTACACAGGGCTGCTTTCAGATGGCTCAGGGCTCGGATAATGCCATACCCTCCAACATTTCTCCAATGAAAACAGGGACATCCTAAGGAAAAGTGGGACTTTCTGGGATTGATTCAGAAACCAGGATACCTTCTGTAAATCCAGGACTGTCCCTGGAAAATAGAGACACTTAGAGTGCCATTGGTATAGCTATCCTGTGAGTTTAATCAAGGGACGGTTTGTTTTGCCCAACCATTCAAAGGAAACACCCCACAACAAGGCCTATGGCACCACTGGGCGATTTGTCCCAGAAAGGATTAAGCGAGGCAGAGGACTCCACTAGGATTTCAGACGGCTGTCAATCCAGAGGCCCTGATTGTCCTTTGAAAAGCTTTAAAGCAGCAAGAGACATTGTAGCTGGAGAATCATTGCAGAAATAAGACTGATGTAAAGATGAAGGGTACTTTTTCAAAGTATCAAAGAGCTATTAAGAAGTTACTATTACCATGTATATATAGTCTATATCAGAACTGACCCAAAACATTTTGCTGCCTGAGGTGAACCAGAAAATGGTGCCCTCTTAACCTGGGAATAAGAGCCATTGAACTAAATGGGACTTACTTCGGAGTAGACCTTGCATGGTTTGTTAGTGTGTGTGCAATATTTATAAACAATTAAACATTACAAAACACCATAATGGTATGCAGCGATAAAATAATAAAAATACCCCAGTTAAAAAAGAGATAAAAGAAACTTTGGAGTCAACTCATCCTTCTGAGAAAGCCTGTAAAAACAAAAACAAGAAGTTTTAAGCAGCTGATGGAATGTGCAGAATGTCAGGGCCTGTCTAGCTCCAGCAATGGTTAGTGACTTTATAAGTCATTCTCTAGCATAAAAGCTACTTTTAAAGAAACTGCTACCTGCACAAAACCCCACTTGAAATTTGGCAGGCTTAATCCATTCAGCAGGATAATCTTTGCCTGCAAATTTCATCCACTTATGTGAAAAGCGAAAAAGTTATAGCCATTGTTAGATCCGCTATTATAGACAATGGGGGTAAAACTAAGCTGCTGATTTAACAGATAAGATATGGAGCTAAATAATGAAGCAAGTTGGAATGACACGGAGCAGATCTGAAACTGATTAGGCTGCTTCCAAGCATTACAGATACAGATACAGATACAAGATGAACCTTGTGTTTACTGTACACCCAGGGTAAATGCAAACTTTGGGTGGTATCCAGTGCCTTTGGCCTGTTAGCATGAGGATTTATGCTAGTTCAACACAACTTTCCTTCTCCGCCCCTCTTGCAAATCCCATGCTCTCCCCAAATTGGAAGACTGGGAAGGCCCCATTGCCCTACTGTAAATCCTTTCACTAACAGAACGAGAGAATTAGTGCTGCTTTGGATATAAACCTCTGTTGCTATCTCTGTTTCCAGCACCCCTCTGACTACTTGTCTCTAATCAAATAGCTTTCGTACCATTCCAAAGCCCATACAAAGCTCAGACACTTTAGATTGTAGATTACTTTTGAAATTGTGTTGTTTTTAGCTTTGTCATCTTTTGTTTCATGTCGTTATGCTTATGTGTTGGGATTTTAAACTGTATTTATATGTTGCAGGAATTAATTACTCATGCTTTTGTGCATGGCCCTGGAATCTTTCGACGAAGAATGCTTAAGAAACAGGACTGGGGTCTTGGACAAAAGAAATGTCTGCCTATGCAACAATGGATCTAGTATGCTGATTTGCTCAAAACTATCATAGTGCCAAGGCCTGCTGAGAAAAAATAGCTGGTGCTTCTAAAGCAGGGATGCAAGTCCCAGAGCCTGAAAAGGTTTCTGTGCCTTTAAGCATTGCGTAGAATGGATAACTCCACTTGGTAGAACTTTTTATGCTGCTCTTAAAGGTACATGAGTCCCCTTGAAGTCTGGTTCTGACTTCATTTTTCTAAGGAAGATCCACTCTAGTCCCGCTGTCTTCCCATCTCTTCTTGTCCGTTGTCCGCCCCCCGCTGAGTCGCTCTCTGGCTGGGGTCTGACTAATGTTCATTATTTCATAGCACCCATCCTTCAGCCAAAGGGGCAAGCCCTACATCTGTGTACCAAGAGAGCCCTGATTAAAGGCCACATTCCTGACCATTTTGCTTTGAAATCAAGACGGGCTTGCATTACTGCAGGGCTAAACACTGCTATTTTCTTCCTCTTCCCAACCGGCTGGGTTTTCCTAAGCGGAGGGAGCCAACATCTCATTAGGGTTTTTAAGCAGGCAGTCATGTGGAGCTAATCAGGATAAACAGTCCACAAGTGGCACCAAAAATGGAGCAGGAAGCACGTAGAAGGGTGAGAGGGAGCATTCAAAGGGCAAAGGGGGCACAGGAGGGGCACTGCGAGGAGACAAAGGGAGGAAGCAGGGGAGTCCATGGCAATGTTGACAGATGAGGGAGAAACCGCATCTGAAGGTGAACCAACCTAATGGACATGTTCCAAGTGCAGTTCTCTAGCCAAGCAATGTGTGCAAAAATGCATATACCACCGTGAGTTGTGCATAAAATTTATATATTAGTGAAAATAAGATACGAAAGTGTGTTATAGTCAGGAAATGTGAATATTAGTCAAAATACATACAAACACGAGTATCAATTTGCACCGAAATGCTGAAGAATCTTCATGGACATTGCTATGGAAGGTTGGGGAATCCTCTGGAGCAGATTTCAGGGGAGAATAGAGGAAGCCCTGTTGTGGGAGTGGAGTCTGGCACCCCCACTGTTGTACACAAACCGCTGCTTTTTGTAGGCTCTGATTGCATGACGAACTGGTGAACATATGCAGCTCAGAGGTGGGACCATAGCTGTCAAGTGTCCCTTATTTGAAGGGACAGTCCCTTATCCCAGCGCCGCGTCCCGCTGCTGTCCCTTATTGATGGATGTCCCTTAAGTGATGTCCCTTAAATTTCAAAGGAAGCAGCTCCTCTCCCTCCCTGCCGGCCACGGAGGAGGGAGGCTCCAACTGTGTTGCTTGGCTGTGTTGCTCACCCAATAAGAAGTCTAAGAACGACTGGGGGGTGGAGCTTGCATGCCTTGTGTGTGGCTAGTTAATGCAAGCTGAGGGGGGTTTTGAATGCTGGATGCCATTTTGTTGCACGTGCTGCTGCAAACTTTACAGTGCAAAGCCATCTTAAGTTGAGGCTGCATAGGCCTTGTGGTGCATGTGATTCAGATTCTATTCAGTTGAACCTCTGGTTACAAAGTTGGTTGGACAGTGTTCTCGAAGCTACCAGCATGAGTTTGACCAGACTGCAGGTGGACAGGAAGACTGGAGTGCCTGGAACAGGTGAGGCTGCAGGTCCCTTATTTTCAAGGCTGCTGGTCCCTTATTTTCAAATTTGTAAGTTGACAGCTATGGGTGGGACCCACCATTGTGATCCATTCCTCACCCCCTTCATCTATGTGCTCAGTATATCCTGTTTGGTCTTGTGAACAGGGTGAAAATGGCGGTGAGCTCCCCATAATAAAGCATTTAGATTTTTTACGTTACGGCCACCAGAGGGCACTAGGAAGCACCATCCTCCCAGGCATATGAAGTCACTTCTATTAAACTCCTGCCAGATCCCTGCTTTCTTTGGCTTTACCAGTGAGCAAATGCTGCCCTCTTGTGGCCACCAGTAGGAATCCTGGATAAGCACGCCATGGAGTCTTTTTCCCCGCGCCAAGGCAGCCAGGGCCTTCTCTCCCCCCAGAACCCCATTCTTGAGAGCGATATCCAAAACAGCCAGGATAAACAGCCCGAGTGGATTTACATGCACAATGCTTCACTCTTCGCAAAAGAATTCAAGGCGACAGCCTCCACCCCAATCCCGTTCCACATGTCAGAGCTGAGTCCGATCCTCTGGTCTTCATTATAGAGCAGCTTCAGCCCATTGTCTCTGTGCCTTATTAATACCGTATGCACTCCCGGCAGCAGGCAGCGTGCATGCAAAGAACAGAGAGCAGAGCCCACGAGACGAAGAGCTGCGCAAATCACAAAAGCCACCTGCCTGCCTTTGAAGAGCATCCTCTTGGGCCTTTCTCACAGAGGGAGACCTCCTGGCTCTTGATCCTTGGAGGGCTATTGCAGGAAAGTGATCATTCGCTCCACAAGTGGGCATCAGTGTCTCTGCTCCCCCTCCCCCTCCCACCGCGACGGTCCAACTTTGGCATCCTGGTTGCTTATTTCATTCAAACCGTCTGCACTCATTCCTCCTCAAAGCACACGACATCTGAACTTTTACTCAAGCTCCATAGGTGGTTCCCAAGCATTTCCTAAGGAGAACCCATCAAGAAGCTTTCCAGCAGGGGATTTTGAGTGCGTGCCAGGGTGGGGGTATGAGGACTCCTCCAGACAGCCTGTTTACAGAGCATTCATACTGATTTACTTGTCCAAAGTTAACAAGGAAATTAAACTATCTCTGGTCTTTGCTGAGACTTTATCCTTAGGAACGGCTAAGGGAGCTGGGCATGTTTAGCCTGGAGAAGAGGAGGTTAAGGGGTGATATGATAGCCATGTTCAAATATATAAAAGGATGTCACATAGAGGAGGGAGAAAGGTTGTTTTCTGCTGTTCCAGAGAAGCGGACACGGAGCAATGGATCCAAACTACAAGAAAGAAGATTCCACCTAAACATTAGGAAGAACTTCCTGACAGTAAGAGCTGTTCGACAGTGGAATTTGCTGCCAAGGAGTGTGGTGGAGTCTCCTTCTTTGGAGGTCTTTAAGCAGAGGCTTGACAACCATATGTCAGGAGTGCTCTGATGGTGTTTCCTGCTTGGCAGGGGGTTGGACTCGATGGCCCTTGTGGTCTCTTCCAACTCTATGATTCTATGATTTATCCTGATTTGCTTGTTTCTACACCTTCCCGTTGATAATGTGTTCATTGCACACTTTTCAGTGCAATTACCTGTCACTTTCCTAACTGCAAATAGTCTGGTTGATATTCTTTTTTAAAGCGGTTTTGTTGCACTAGAGTGACAGAACACTTTAATCCACTTTATCTGCACAAAGCTTAAATCTTGGGATGTACTTGACTCCCTTCTGCAAAATACTGACAGTCTGGAGGCAAGCCCCAAGTTTGAAGATTCAAATACTCTGGCGCCTGACACAGCAACTGGGCTAATTTTTACTAATTCAAACAGCACAGCACCTCCAGGGAATGAGTTATGAGAGTCAGCATGGGTGGCACAATGCAAATGACAGATTAATTGGCAAATATTTTGCATCTTTCCCTCTCCCCTCACTGTTGCTTCTTGCATACTTCAGCATGAAATGGCTCAACCAGCAGCAGAGGAAATGACCATTTAGGTATAGATTTAATCTCTCTGCTGGGCTGCTGACCAAGAAAGTAACCTGCTTGATTTTGCAATCTTAAGCAAACTTGCCTGGAAATACCACTCACAAATAAACTGGTCACAATGTCAAGTAAGTATGTTCAAGATTGCTGTGACATTTTCTGTCCTCTAAGCTCACAGCTGGAAGCCATGCTTCCAGTCCTGTGAGTAGGTCACAGAATCCAATGCCGTTCTCATCCATATCATTATCAGCAAGGGGTTTCCATCTGATAAACCAAGATTTGGCTTGAACTTTGCAGCTCTATTAAACGAAAATAGTGTTCCAAAACAGCTGGTAATTGTAAGACCAGTTTGCATGCAATGCTAAGCCAAACCATGGATTAGTGCAAACAAACAAACAAACAAGTGGGTTTCTGGAGTGAAGATTGCGGCTGCTGCAGTCCTCCCTTGGTCTTGTCGCTGCTACGTACCCAGAACTATGTCCTGGCTTGGCACATCTTTATTTCAAAACCTGGTTGCATGGTTTATGTGCCCCACCACCACAGTAAACCACAAGCAGTAAACAGGACTTGGGAGGAGTGCAGGGGGCGTGGTCTTTGCTCTAGGAACCCATGCATTGGCTTGATTGCCAAAGTTTGGCCACAGTTTGGCTTGCTGTTGCATGAGCACCAGGTCATAATGAACTCTGTAAATAAAAAAATAATGAACTCTGCAATTTCCCACCAAATTCACTGCACCTCATCTAGGTTTTTGAACGACTGCCCCTCCAGCTTCCCACCCCAACCCCAGTCATAGGAAGAAGCATTCCCACAGGAACATAGGTAGATGCCTTATAGCAGGTCAAGCTATTTGTCAATCTTGCCCTGTATTATCTATACGGACTGACTGTGGCTCTCAGGGTTTCAGACATGGGACATTCCCAGCTCACCCTGGAGATGCCGGGGATTGAACCTGCCACCTTTTGCATGCCAAGCAGATCCTCTGCCACTGAGCTACGGCTCTACAGGGTTCTGCTTGTGGAAGTAAAGGCCCACCGCAAAGAACAGATGCATCAGGATGCAAATGCAGGCGAGGGAGAAAGGTGATAAAGATGTGGCCAAGAAGGGGAGGGAAAGGCAGGAGCAGGCAGGAGAAAGAGAGGTGGGTTAGGCCCAAACTCAACATGGGGTTAAATGCGTCTTTGCGCTTGGCATGCTGCTCTCTGTAAATGCAGGGGATACCCTTCCAAGGCAAATATCAGCTTCAGGGGAGTGATTTTCTTCAGGATCAGGCAGGGGGGAAAGGGTTAAATCTCCCCTGTCTGCTGCAATTCCCATAATTATCACACATGCCAGCTGATACAGTTTGCATTTTCAAAAACCTGCATAGACAGTTTTAACACATTGCCCCTTTTTTTTTGGCCCTCCGTGGGCGATGGGGAAAGAGAAAGAGACAAAGGAGGAGCAGAGAGGAAGGAGAGATTCTTCCATGGTTCACTGGTTGGGCAGCGAGGAGGAGGAGGAGGAGGAGGAGTCAAGCTGCGCAAAAGGGATTCATGCCCTGGAATTCAAAGGATCTTTTTCTGTGTACTGTAAAGAGTCCTGAAATCGCATCCTTCTGCCTCCGGTGTGTTGGTCAACAGCCAGTTCTTTACTCTTCTCAGCTATCAGATGGGCTCCTCTGCCTCAAAGCTAAGCTCGCATTCATTACTGGCGATCTTCAAAGGCAAGCAAAAACTCCAAGCGACTTTGATGAACAATGACGTTAAGAGAAGCACCTACTTGGTTGAATCTATATACCACATTTTTTTTTATACCACATTTTTTTTATATCACACTTGCTTTGAGGAGTTCAAGGCGGGCTTCTTAGCTTCTTTCCACCCATCGCAATGCAAGGTTGTCCTCACAACAACAGTCCTGTAAAATAGGTTAAGCTGAGAGAGTGACTGGCCTCAGGTTTTCGACAGCAGTTTCTCACGAGGGCCCAGGAGCTATGGAGGTACTTGAGCCAAGTCCAGACATTAACAGGATGCCAGCTGACTATTGCAAATATACCTGTTGATTTGCCACACTAAAAGTATTGTTAAATAAGTCAGGGCTCCTCCAGGCAAGCTGCTTATTCAGTCGATTTGCTTGCATAAAGCTACCATGGAGGTTACAAGGTGTCTAGTCTTTACTGAGTATTCATTCTGATTTGTTTGCAGGGAGGTTATATGACAATGCACATTCATCCTGATTTACTTGTGCGGTGCTTATGCATCTTCCCTGTAAACCATTTCTTCATTCCACACTTTTTAGTGAATTTCCCCATTACTTTCCTAACTACAAAAAGCCTCTTTTCAAAAGACAGTGGGTTTAAAGTGCTAGGGTGATAGAGTTCATTTTAGTGCACGCATTATTGGTTATGCAATTGAATCCCTCCCGTAAAATATCAACCATCTGGAAGTAATCTAATTGTTACTCATTAATATATATCCAGCAGGATTTCAAGAATATTGCTAGGGTAGTCAGCTATCTCCCATTATAAAGAACTGCCCTCTTTTTCTTCTGATTCCCAAAACTGTGAAATATCATATATCCTTATGTGAACATGCCAGGGTACTGAGATCCTCAGGTGAGCACCTTCTCTCACTCAAACCAACATCAGGAGCAGAGTTGGTGGTGAAACAAGAGCCTTTTCTGTGGCTGCTCCCATATCGCAAAATTCCCTCCCCAAAGAGGTTAGGTTGGCTCCCTCTTTGTCATACTTCTGCCAGCAAGCTAAGACATCCCTATTCAGTCAGGCCTTTGGAAATGCTGATCACTGGACTACATACTAGCAGAGCAAACTGTATTCTGCTACTGGTTCCCCATGTGTTCTGATGTATTTTTATTTTTGTATTTTATAATGATGCTTCTAAATCTTGGGTGCCGCCTTGAATCCCATCTTGGGAGGAAGGCCAGATATAAATGTATTAAATTAGACAAATTAATTAAATATAATTGTCTAGAGCACAGTTTATAAAACCGTGCTCTGTGAACCATGGTGGTTTGCCAACTGCATTCATGTAGTCAATGGAAAGGTTGTGGTCTGGGCTAAAAGCCCTACCATTAGGCAAAGTGAGACAACTGCCTCAGGCGGCGGTAGCCGGTGGGGGGGGGGGCAGTAACACTGCAGAACACTTGAGAATAACTTCCCTTGGCCTTGAATTATTATTTTTTACAAAGGCTGTCTTGACCAGGGCCAGATGATCAAACAGGCTGACACTGCTGTGGCTTAGGGTCCACGAAGTCCACTAATTTTTCCATTAAAAATTGCCTGTTGAATGTCACTTTCTGAACCCGACCTGAGGCTAAATAAAGCTGACACACGTTACTCCCGACTTCACAGAACTTTCTCACCGGAGACAGGCACATCCATCACATTAGAAAGGAAAAACTACAATGATTGAAGTATGAGTTATGTACATGCTTTGATTTGTAGAGTAACAGAAGTTTATTAAGTGAGAGACCCTCAGCCATTTTCTGGGGTGGGGGTGGGGGGAGTTTGAGAACCCCTGCCCCAGAGTAATGACTTCCTACCTTTGTCCCCCTTGTTCACACCTCCTGCTCAGGAGGCCACATGCTTGAATTGCCTGCATGGGAAGGGGTGTTCTGTCTGATCTTTCCATTTCATTCCCTCTCCACCTCCACCTGGAGTGTGATCCTGCATGAATTGTGTGGATTTGGCAGTCCTTGACACCCAACACCTCCCAGGAGCTGCTCTGATACCAGCCTCTCCTGGCCGCAGCACAAAGGCTCCTTCATCTCCCTGTGAATCATGCTGGGCAAAGGATGGGTGGGGAGGCAAGCTGTGGGCTTCACCTGAGACCTGTGAGAAACTTCCCCTGGCCACCCAAGACTGGTGTCAGGATGTTTATGGACTGTCAAAGGCAGGTGAGAAAGGAGTCTGCAGCGGAGAGAAGGACTACCACACACTGGTAGAAAGACAGGCTGGTGAATACATTTGGCTATACTTTGACTGCTTCTAGTCCGGCTGCCTGGCCTCTCTCTGAGCCCCGGGAACTCACTCAAATGCATCCAATTCAATTATTGGTTTAATAGTGTTTGCAGTAAAGGTACCCTGCAGGACTGTAAGGTCACTGCAGTGAGGGTTATATACATGGGCATAGCCAGGATTTATGGGGGGGGGGGGGAGGTTGATGTTGGATGTGTGTGAAACTGAGTTATCTGAAACGTGATTGGTCAGTTTAGTGTTTTTATTTATTTACTTGGTGGGGGCAGCTGCCCCTCTGCCCCCCTTGGCTATGCCCATAGTTATATGCTTATCAGGCAAGAGGAAAGATGCCCATCTTTGCAAGAGCAAGGTAATGTGCAGGCCTGAGATCAGTGGTTCTTCAGTCTGTATTCTTCTCCCTCCCCCCATTTAATCCAGATTTACCTTTTCCAAGGGGGAGGGAAACTGTTGCCAACAAGAATCCATTTACGATATTAAGCCTCTGCCTGGAAGCATCCTTACATGGGAACCTGATCAATCACCACACTGTACATGCAAGATCTAGGTGAGGATCTAGGATCTCATCTGCATGGGTGAGAGACCGGGACACTCAAATCCTGCTCCTGTTGCATCAAAGGCGTGAATGGCAGCCCAGAGCAAGAGCTGCTGTCAATAGAGGGCATCAATCCAAGCTGCTGATGGAACGCAATTCTAACCTCTGGTGATTGCCAAATCCCATTTTCCCCTGGGCTTGTTGCCTACATTTTCTGATCACCTTTGGCGTCCCTGCTGAGCTTTCTAAAAAGAACGTTGCCTGCACAGTGGGCGGCAGCAGTTAAGGATGCCAATTAAATTACATGGAAGTAAGCCATAACACAAGTAATAATAATAGCCTAGCCCATAGCAGCCCTGAGACATTGGCAGCATTTCCCTTTGTCCCTGCCTCCCTTTACTTTACCTGCACAAGACCCAAATTACCCAGAACCGCTGCTGCCTCAGGACCCCTGGAAGCTGCCGGAGCTGCTGGAGCCCCTGCTGAGCCCAGATGCTGAGAGCAAAATGGTTTCCTATGCCCCTAAATTAAGTTTTGCCTTTGGAGGATGAAATTGCTCGTAATCCATCTAAACACTCTTCTTCCTCCCTCCTCCACCCCTCACCCCCTGCTGGCTCTCTGCCTCCAATGTGTGTGTATTTGACTCTCTCTCTCTCTCTCTGCCTATATATATATATATATATATATATATATCTGTCTGGTTTGCATTAGAAGAAGGAGCTAAAGCTGGCGTCTCATGCCTGGAACCAGATGAGACAGCACAGGCAATGTGGCGAGAGGAAAGGCTAAGTAGATTCACTCCAAGCTGGTCAAAAGAAGCAGAAGGTTGTGGGTTGCATCTCTGTGGAGATTTTGCACAGGGCTTCTGAGGTAACCCCACCCCCTTGCAAAGGTGTATCCCCAAGGCCCTCAACTCATGCAGCCCATACATGTATCCCTGAGGCAAAACAGAGACAGTTCCAGGACCCAAGGTGCTTTCAGGTGGGGACTTGCAAACAGGTCATTGAGATTTTGCAAACGTGGTTGGCAACTCGGGGGTCCTTCCAGACTGTTGCTGTTTTGTAGGTTGGATTTAGTCACATACCAGCATATTCAGATTGCAGGATTAAACTTGATTCAACGCTCTTTTTTGGCAACAAACCAGTTTCCCACCTCCAAAATTTGGATTTTTGCAGCAAGGAAAGTGATGGGGAAATGCACTGGAAAAGGTAGAATAAAACATGCCTGGTGCAATGTCTTATAACCTCCACACAAATGAATCGGGATGAACGCCCAATAATTAGGTAAAAGGGAAAGGACCCCTGGACGGTTAAGTCCAGTCAAAGGTGACTATGGGGTTGCAGCACTCATCTCGCTTTCAGGCCGAGGGAGCTGCTGTTTGTCTACAGACAGCTTTCCGGGTCATGTGACCAGCATGGCTAAACCGCTTCTGGCACACGGATGCCGTTTACTTTCCCACTGCAGCAGTACCTATTTATCTATCCGCACTGGTGTGCTTTCGAACTGCTAGGTTCAGAGCTAGGACAGAGCAAATGGAGCTCACCACCATTGAGCAGATTCGAACCGCTGACCTTCCTATCAGCAAGCCCAAGAGGCTCAGTGGTTTAGACCACAGCACCACCCACATCCCCTTCCAATAATTAGGTCATCTGCAAGTAACCTTGATGGCTTTTTCCTTGAAATGGTAACTCTAGATTAAATGGGGGGGGGGATTTGGGCTGGCAGTTTGACCCAAATGATGTTGTGTGGACACTGCAAAAAACCCAACGCGCCCCCCCCCCAGCAAGATGCATAAAGAGCACCAGTCCCACAATCAGTATCTATCCGGAACTACCCCCAGGCTGTGGAATATGAAGAGCAGGTGACATCCAGGGAACACATTTGAATTTACCCAGATCCTTTCCCCACATAATGGCTGCCACACTCCTGTTCACAACTGCTGTGGAGAGTCCACAACTCATTCACTGGGCTGTGTGAATTCATGCAGCATCAGCACTGGTTTAGCTCAGCAGGAGAGTTAACCAAGAGGAAAAGATCTGATGGCAATATCTGAAATGCTAGGGCTGTACAGGGATGAAATGGTCCTGTCCCGTCCTTTCTTTTAAAAATTAGCACTTAATGTGCATTCCACTGTTCTGTCTGCTTATATCCTGCCCTTCCTCCAAGGACCTCAGCTTTTTCCTCTTCCATTCTATCCTCAGAATAACTCTGTGAGGGAGCCGAGGTTGAACAACAGTGACTTCACTCTATACCTTCAGAGCACATTCAAAGCACATTTTTCCTCTCAAAGAATTCTGGGCAATGCAGTTTAGTAATTTACCTTTCACAGGGTTTCAAGTCCCAGCAACTATTAAGAAACTGCAGTGTGTTTTTTATATTAAAAAAATGCAATGTGTACACAGCCAGTGTCTGGTCCAAGGTCACCTAATGTGTTTCATGACTGAGTAGGGATTCAAACTGGATCTCCTCAGTTCTAGTCCAGCAGTTACACCCCACTGGCTCTCACACCAGTGGATTACCACACATATGCCACAAATATAAATGCAATGGAATGGGGCAGTTACCAACTGGCATGGACCTGGCAGGGACAGGAAGATGTTATCCCACCAGACCATCAGGAAAGGGGCAAAGGCTCTTGTCTCTGACCCAGGCTTCTGGAAGCACCTCAGCCTGAATTTCTGTCTGGAAAATTTGCCACAGAGTTCAGTGTGAGAAGAAGGACCCCATTTGCCTGGGGCTGGCTTCAAGTTTGCCATTGCTGCCCCACGTAATCTACAGTGTTCACCCCCCACTCAACCTGAGCTTCAGAGGCGAATATTTTCCACCTCCTACTTGAAAGTGAGTGGAAATGAGGGGGTGGGGGGAGAGAGAAAACACTCTGCATCTCTAGCTACTGAACTCTTTGCAGTACGGTTTCCATTTCCCTTGCCCAAGAGCAATATGGAGGGGGAGGGTGGGATAAAAAGATCAGTCAGCAAGTGGAAAAAAGTGAGGGCATAGCAGGGCCTTTGATGAGAAGAGGTTGCGAAGTAAACCTCTTGCAGGACGGGTTTTGATCCCAGAAACTGGCGGCACCTCGTGTTCTGAGATAGCCACACAGTCTCAGCCTGTCATGGGCCGGTTGGATGCAGAGGAATGGTGGGAGGAACCATTGGATGGCCCCAGGAGTGGGGACTCTCAGGCCTCGGGGCCTGTATACAACCCTCCATGCATCTCTGTCTCGCTCTTGGGGGTCTCCACAGGACACACCTCTCCATCAGCCTCCTTGAGTGCTTTTGCCTGGCTGAACGGTGTCTTTGCACTGTAAGGATGCCTTTTGCCTGCCAGGTTTGAGATGTGCCAGGGTGTGGCCTATGTCACAGTCACATCATCAAAGGCCTGTGGCCTCTGGGGAAGGTGGTAAGGCAAAGCCAACAGAGACCATACCTGGCCTTGAACTAATATGGTGCAGTCCAGAATGAAGCCGCTAGGGTAGCTTTCCCTGACCTGGTGCCCTCCAGATGCTCTGTATTGCAATTCCCACCGTGCCTGATCACCATTAGCCATACTGGCTGGGGCTAAGGGGAACTGCAGTCTAAAACATTTGTGAAGGCTGCACTAGGTCTTCTAGCAGGCTGGCAAGGAGAACATGTGTGGTCCTCCCGATGAAGCTGGACTCCAGCTCCCATCAGCCCCAACCAGTCTGGCCAATGGTCAGAAATAATGGGAGCTGTAGTCTAGGGCCATGGATTCCCTGCCCCCTAGTGGGCATTATCAGACTGAAGCCAGGCCAGAGTCAGAAGCATCATAAGGCCACATGCTTCCCTATTGGGCCCTTGGGTCACCTGACTCCTGTGCCACTGGGAGCTGCAATACCCCCCTCTGACCACCTGGAGCGATGTTGCCAAACTGCAGCTGAGCACCAGTCAGTGGCTCCCTCCTTGGGCGAGCTGCCTTAGCTATGGTGCAGAAGGGAAGCTGGCTCTGTCCTGCTGCCCAAGTCCTCAGCAGGCTCTGGTCCCCAGTGCCTGACAACAGATGAGACAAGGCAGAGCCAGGCTAGATTAATATGGCAGAGCCACAGACAGTCCCTGATAAACATGGATGTACTGCTGTCAAGAGAGGAGAGCTATCCCTTTCCTCAGGATGTAGCATCCCCAGCCGCACCGCAGCCTATAGGGGATCTTAAGCGCATGGGGCTGATGGCTGGCCTGCTGTCTCAGCCGATTGGGTTTCAGACAGGAAGCCGAGTGTGGCCTGAAACTCTGCCAACTGCTCCATTTAAGCCCTCGCCCCCCTCCCTCCCTCTCCTAATCTCTTTACGGGCAGGTCTGAGCATTATCTCTCCCCTCAAAGGGAAATGGCAAACGTTTTCCATTTGCTGCAGGCTGGGAGAGCCCCCTGCCATATGTTGGGTATTATCCTTCCCCTGCAGGGGGGCACTATTACACATCACCTTGATGTGAGCTCCCCAAACTGTAATTCTCTGCCATTAGGCAAAGCTGCTTTTCCCATCCACAGTTCAATGCCGCTCGGGACTCCCTGCGGGTTTTGCAGCCGAGCGAAAGCGGACATGAGAGTAATTCAGACTGCACCATCAAGGCAAGGGGAGAGGAAGCTATCAATTACTCACAATGATTCCACGATTGGGCTGGAGATTCCTCACTGTCCTTGGTGCCCTGTCAGTGTCAGGAAAGGCGGCAGAACGGTGAGCTTCTGCTACATACCAGAGCCCTTTGAGCAGCAGCTGAAAGTAGGGCACTGTCACATTCCTACAACTGTGCCACCTAATATCTGAGTCATAATGAACTTATCCCTCAGCAGAAAAGTCCACCTAGTACCTCAGCTGGACAGGACTGGCCCTACCGTTTTGCAGAGGGAGGGAATTGCCTCAGATAGCAAATACTGGGCGGTGAATGACAGTGTGGAATTGGAGGACAGAGACATGTATGTCAGGTTACTAGCCCTGAGCACCTAAGCTAGGTCTGGTGGTGAAGGATACTCCATCTCTAGTGCTGGAAGTAAGATTCAACTATAAGTCTGGCCAGCTTCTGAATGTGGAATGTGTTGCTGGATCTTGCCCTTCATCTTAGGTAGGGATGGGGAAGAAATTCAATTCAGGGCACATTTAAAGGCAAACCTACCTAACTGGAATTTTCTGAAACAACACAGTTATCCTTTGAAATTTTCACTTCTCCGAATTTTGCCATGCAGTTCTTCTCCAGTCTAGTGATGTTTACAAAAACGTGTGCATTCGAGCAAAGTGTGCATAAAAACACATATGCTGTAGTGAAATAACATACAAAATACATAATTTTAGGGGAAACAACTTTGTAAAAACGTGTATAGCAGGCAAAATTATATGCAATGTGTGCACATTGGGATAAATTCACATTAAAATGTTGATGGATTTTCAGGAGTTTTTTTTTTAAAAAAATGGCAAACTGCTGTGGAAATGTGGAGCACTTAAGATGGAAAAAAAAAAGAGAGAGAAATGGAGAGAAACCAAAACTGATTGATTTGCCCATCTACCTAGTTTAAACCTCGCATGCTCTGGTCCATGGGGTCACGAAGAGTCAGACATGGAAAAAACAACAACAACAAAGTTTAAGGTGGGAAAATACCTTGGAGCAGCCAAGCTGTAAACCTGGCCTTGGGACCCTTTGGCCCTGCAGGTGTTGCTAGAGGACTACAACCACCATCCTCCGTAATGACTGGTCGTAGGGGCTGGGGCTGGAGTTGAACACTTTCTGGAGGACCACAGCTTTCCCTTCCCTTTTGTGCTTGCCCTTGAATAACTAAGTTCTGAGCGTCAATGTTCACTGAGGCAAAGCCTCGGTCTATCTACATGCCATGACTGCCACTCAATGCAGGTCACTGGACGTCGCCTCCATGTGGTAGTGTTCCAGGACCAGTGGTGAAGCTCACACTGCAAGGATATCAGTTAAATTACTGGGGAAAGAGACATAAGGATCTTATGAGGGACTGCTGAGGGACAGAGTTGGGGTTGGGGAGAGGAGTGAGGCATCCACACTGCTGGAAAAAGGACCAAAAAAGAAAATTATGGAGGCAGAAACAAACTTAAGAAAAATCCTTTGTTTAAATGACTATATCCATGTGGCTGAGGAGCCCCCCTCCCTTTTCTGACACAAGCCCTTGTTGCTGGGCCATTTATCCAGGGTACAGTTATTCTGAAAGACAAGTCTAATAAGGATTTCTCCAGCACGGCTCAGTCAGCCAGTCACTCACTCAGTCACGCACTGACCGCAGGAAAGCCATGCTTTAAAGGCTTTTTGTTAACGAGAGCGTGTCAGAAAGAGAAAATGAAGGGGGGAAAGGAGTACAATTTCCATGCCAGATTTTCTTCTGGCACTGGAAGAAATGTTCTTTCACAAAGTCCTATTGTTTTAGGCAGCTCTGACTGAATAGAGTTAGGGCACAGGTGAACTATTAAACAAGAAAGAAAGAAAGGTAGGTCTCAATTTTTCACAGTTTCAAATCTCTTGCTACCAAGCAAAGTCTAGCTGGCCAAAAGACTGTTTCCTTGCAAGGCGAAGGAATGAGAGGGAGAGTGAGAGAGTGTCCCTTTTGCAAGAGCAGGCAGAGAAAGGTCACACAGCTCCCCGGCTGCTGAACTGCAAAGCTCAAGCACAACCATCTTCCAAAAGCTATGCAAGACTCTCCTATTTGGGCCAGCATTTATTGGCTGGATCCCATCAATAGTGGAGTATTTTACACACACACACCCCCACACAACACCCTGAAAGTATGAAAAAGAGACATTTATTTACCTCCTGCTTGAAACTCTGGACAAGGAGACCAAAAATGGCCAGCAGAAAACCAGCCAAACCATATGCGTGTTGCAGGAGTCCCCCTTTCACGTGCTTAAAGGAGCCTCGCTAGGGCAGTGGGGATTTGTGGTGGAGCCAGAAATGCAAGTCTGAAAATGGAACTGGCTGAATATACTCAATGGAAAGATGTGGGAGCTCCCACCCCACACCCTTTAACATTTATTGGCTTGGCAGGAGGAGAGTGGGCGTCCAAGGGGCAGAAAGGAACATATTTGCTTGTATAGGCAAGCGGTACTAGTTAATATATTTTTCTGTGTGTGTCTGTGCACACAAACATATAGTCCATTTAGAAATATGTAGTCTTCTGAACACGGGTGAGGAGTTGTTTGTTGCTCCACCCACCTGCTGCCTCTGTTCCTGCCCACCACTGGTAGGCAGGCCCCAGAACGTTGCTCTTGAGAGAGTGCAGCCCTCAAGATGAAAAAGGTGCCCCAGCCCTGGAATAAATCAACATCAAATTATGCAACTGCAGAACGGAAAGCAGTTCAGAAGTAGGACTGCAATCCATTGTAGCACTTCATTAGGCTGCATGTGTAGACCAGGCCTCTCTTTCCAGTTGTTGTTCATGTGTGATGTCCTATCTGCATACTTTGCATGTATGTATTGGGGATGGACTGTAGCTCAGTGGTACAGCATCTGCTTCAAATTCGGAAGGTCCCTGGTTCAATCCCCAACATCTCCAGGTTGGGCTGAGAAAGGTCCCTTCCTGAAACCCTGGAGAGCTGCTGCCAGTCAGTATGTAGACAGTACTGAGCAAGATGGACCCATGGTCTGATTCCATACAGAGCAGATTCCTATGTTCCTATCAATGTACCTTGACAATGAGAAATACAGTTATACCTTGAAAGTCAAACAGAATCCATGCCCTGTTTGACTTCCAAAATGTTCGGAAACCAAAGTGTGGCTTCTGATTGGCTGCAGGAAGCTCCTGCAACCAATCGGAAGCTGCGGAAGCCCTGTCGGATGTTCGGCTTCCAAAAATAGTTCACAAACTGGAACAGTCACTTCCAGGTTTGCGGCATTCGGGAGCCAAAACATTCAAGAACTAAGCTGTTCGAAATCCAAGGTACGACTGTAATCACATTGCAGCATTAGTTGTAGCATATGGGAACTGCATTTGGATTACGGTAGGGAGGGCAATTCTGTCTCCTTAGGACAGTTTGCACATCGTGCATCAAGGGAAGGTAGCAAAGTTGTGACAAAGAAGGAAGGGATTTGGTATTTGTTAAAATGGGGTGTGTGTGTGACAAGTGAGGCTTAAAAAAAATGTAATCTGTTATGTATGGTCCCTGCTGATGAGCTGGCTGGAAAAAGCTGGTAAGAACTTGTACTACAGTTTGTTTGCTTGCTTATCAGCTTTGTCTGCTTAAAGAATTTATATGGGAGGGCAAAACCCTCCCAAGGCTATTTACAAAGGTAATTCGAACCATCAAGCAATTAAAAAAAAATACAGATACAATCCTCCAATTTTTAAAAGCTGAGTGGTTTCTACACATCTTGAGCTCTCATACTCTTCTCACAACACCAAGGCCAGACAGCCCAAACACATTTAGCCTGCACTGGCTCCATGGCCTCCTAACATCATACTGATCTTGGATGGTATGGAGCCAAAAACCGGGACGCACATCTTCTGGGACATGCTCCCAGGTGTGTCGTGTGACCCATGCTGTGTTCTCATTCCCAAAAAGGTGCTTTTTCAGGGTGAGAGCTTGTGCAAGATCACAGCCCCAATGAAGTGCTTTTTCAAGGCACGAGTGCAGCACCCAAAATGGCCGCCATGATTTCACGCAAAAATAACAGGCTGTCCCGTTTTTTCTGAGGCACTTGGGAGGTGTGTAACAGCACATCTGGAAACAAAGAGGCCTAGCAGCAACCGAATAACTCTCAGCAAGAATGTGACTTCCTGGCAAGTAAGAGCACTTTGACAATGGAACCAATTTGGCTGAGATAGTTAGGGGGCTCTCCCTGACTGGAGGTCTTCAAGGATAGGGTGGGGCAGCCATGTGTTATGGGTACCCTAGTTCTGGATTTTTCTGAAGTGAGGAAGGGGTTGGAGTACACCAGTCTTTACCAACTTGGCACTCTACAGAAAGTTTGGACTACAATTCCCATCAGCCACAGCCAGCTGTGTTCCAAAGCATTTGGAGCATGTCAACTTGATTAATTAAATAAAGTAACAGGATTTATATACATATTTAATCATCTTTGATTGTAGGCAGTTTACACAGAATCTAAAGTGTTTATTTTAAAACTAAACATTAAGAACAGGTTTACCTCAACATTTATCAAAATATAAGTCAAATCAGCAGTTAATAAAATAAAATAAAATTGCATGTTATAAATTGCATGCCTGGGTAGGCTTGCCAAGTTGGCAAAGTCTGGAGTAGATGGTCTCTAGGTGACCCCTTCCAGCTCTGCGCTTCTATGACTACTTTAAAAGCGAGAGATTGAACCCATCACCCTGAATTCCAGAGGTGTGAAGTAATAGGCTGTGGCTCCTGGAGGGTTAAAGGTTAGAATAGATTTAATATTTGTTTGCATATCCAACAACAAAGTAAAGCTCAAAGTAGCTCATGAGGATGGCAAAGAAATTAAATGTTTCCGTCAATATATGCATATCAACAGAATTATCTAAGAGCCAAATAACACATCAGTGATGGGAAAACCCCCAACAAATTCAATAAGCAATTCAAATAAAGTTGAAAACATAAATCAAAAATAAATTATCACAAAAATCAATAGGTAGTACGCTTCCAATTAGATAATGCTAAAAAGAAGTAAATAGGCACCCTAACCACAATAAAACATTCTAAAAACAAAATGTAAAGTGCAAAGTGCAAAGACATGTGCATGCCAAGAAGCAAGGCTAAAATAGCCACAGGTTTAACCTAAACAGAGAATGTCAGGAAGCAGCCGCGCCCCAAGGACCATTCCCCCTCATTCTGCCCAAGTGTCACCCCAAAACGTCACTGTGTGAAGCCTGTTGGCATCTAGGCAGCAGTTTTTTTTATAGTTTCAGGTATAAATGGGTGGAGGGTGCAAGTCACCTGATCTCACTCTGCCCTGAATGGAATACACTCCTCTGCTGGTAGTAGCACATTCCCAGCAGGACCTCTGCACATGCTAAGATGCGCTCTTGCTCTTTCTTGATGTCACTTCATGTGTTCCAAGGTGGCGCTCATGCACAAGCTCCTCAGCCAACTCTGGGGGGTATACCATCTTCTTCACTTGCCTTCCTTCAGTGGAAGTTAAGGTTTAATCCCTGGGAAAACATTTAACCCATTGGACCCAAAGTGGTTGTGGTGTTGAGGATGATGATGGTGTACCTATAAACTGCAGAATCATCCTCCTCCAAAAACAAACAAACCACAAAACATTTGCAGCATCCTTTGCAGGTGTTAGCAGAATCACAGAGCAGTGGTACAGTGTTTTGAATCCTAGCGGGTGTTTGCATTTATGCGCCTGCCTATGTGAATGTGTGAACAGACCAGGAGTGAAAGAGCATGCCAGGAGTTGGGTGGGCTTTTACAAACCACTGTGAAGTAGCTCCTCATCAATGATCAACATTCAAGAGGTAACTTAAAAATGGGGACAGCAGGGGGATTAAACAAGGTATCTCTGGTTCGTGGTCGTAAACACTGCATAGCCAAGGGAGAAATTTCGCATCCTGTAAGAATCCTTCAGGACCGTTGCATGGCTATTCTTCTGTGCCTTTTCTTTTCTCCAGAGACTTCTTGGTACAGTGAGGCATGGCAGAAGGATGAGGGGCCTATTCATAATAACTTATGGCCGTTTCGTTTCCCACAATGCCCCTCACTGGAACTCTCCAATCAAGAGCAGCAGCCAGAGGTGAGGGAGCTGCTGTGGAATCCATACACCTCACAGTTTAATAACAGCACTCCTTTGGGGGAGAAAATAAAAGGGACCAAGAGGGGAGCAAAGAGAGGGAAACACTGAACGGAAACACCTGCTGAAGCTCTGGGGAGCGGAATGGCTGCTGCGCTGCAGCCAGGATGGGCCTTGTTCAGCCAGGAATGCTGGAGCTGGAGACGGCTGGGTCTGCTGCCAGCCGAGGTGTTAATAGGGGCTTACACTGAAGGGGCTGCCGCAAGGAGAGACAAAACAGCCCGGCAAGAAATAGGTCACACCTGCTGCTGGAACATGTTGGCGCGCGAGAGAGAGAAAGAGAGGCCTCTGCACTAATGTGTGTGTGCACATCCATGTTCCTCAGACAAATGAGATTATGACAATAGCTCTGTGTCCCTTGGTCCCCCTGCCCAGGTGGTCTTCATGATGAAGGCTACCCAGTCATCAAGATCTTGGGGTTAAGTTGCCACATCAGTGCTTTCCAAAACAGTATGGAAACCAAATTTTGCTATGCAGCTCTCCAGCCAAGTAAGGCGTACAAAAAGTGCCTGGACTAGGGTAAAATGGCATAAAAATCTGTATATTAGGAGAAGCATGCTGAGGAATTTTCATGTTGATGTTTTTTTTAAATCAGAAATTAATGGTTTCTCCTGTAGCCTTTTGCCTGGCCTCTCCAGAATGGGGTATCCCATGAAAGAGGTCGAGGGGAGTTGCTTGTGTCCAGACATCCATGCGGGGGCAAGGGGCCATAGCGCTCTCCAGGTGCAATCCACTGGGGGAGTTACTCCTTCATGTAGGTCAGGGACTCCCTTATTTCCAGCTGACCCCAAAATGTTAGTTCTTCTGGCAGGCAAACCAGAAGTGTTGGGGTCTACCCGATGCTGATGGCAAACCTCTTACACCTGTAGTTAATAAATTGTGGCCAGACAGATTTCAACCAAATATTTGTTGTCAAGCCTCTTATTCTTAGTATTCGGGAAGACCGAAGGGTGTGGGGTGTGTGTGCCTTGCCAGGCAATACAAATGTAATAAATAAAATAAATAAAGTGTCAAGCAGAACAGGATTAGTGTCCGCCCACAATTATTTTGGTTCAAGGAACAATGGTGTTTTCTACTCAAGGGCAACACAGCAGTTGGCCACTGTGAAAACAGGATCCAGACCTATACAAATCTTCCTCAGAGTCTCTCACCCTTATCATTCACGTCTTCCACACCCAGGGCCCATTCCCTCTTTACCTTGTGCCCCTGGAAGGCATTGATGTGTTTCTTTATTAGCTCCTAATATTAGTAAGGTTTTTTCTTTTCTTTTTAAGCCACCTGTTGCATGACTTATTCATATGATAGAAATATATACAAGCTTGTTGGGAGTTTAGCTGAGCAAACTTGGCAGCTTTTCTACATGTGCTCAGACTTGGAGGCAGAACCCAGCTTGGGGAGCTGAGCGCTCTCAAGGAATGAATTACTTTGATCCACGTGAGAATTATGGTGATGGGATCAGAGGTGATTATTACAATGGCTCTTTGTCAAGCTATGGGACTTGCCTGCCCACACAGTGCCTGCTGCCTTGATCCTGCACTCTTTAGCGCCATCTGTTGAGATCTTCAAATTATGTGTCACAGGTTGAGATGGTTTCTCAAAGAGCTCAAGTTTTACAAGTGTCTTCGTCTTATAATATGCATCCATTACTTCCCCTTAGAGGGATGCAGATGCAGAAAGTGTATACGAATATGACTGGGGGCTGTACAGCTGTTATTGTAAGTCTGAATAAATAATAGGGTCCTTATCCACTTTCTAGTTAGTAAATTTCACATTAGCAGTCACATTGCTCTATCACTTAATGGATGCTTGGAAGTGATCCATGTTAAAACACATCCCCTTTGCTCCTTGAGTTAAGGCAACAGACCTCCCAGGGAAAGTGTCTGAGGCTGAGAAAATTTATCCCAGCACAATCACAGTAGACCAGAATCTGACTTCTTAATACTGTATTATGAATGCTAAAGTCATATAGTGTGTTTCCCTCACCTTGTAACAAACATGCCTTTATCTCTACTGCATTCATATAACTAGAAGGGAAAATCAGGACAGGACTGAATTCAACTTTTTAAAAATTCCTACACAGTCTGTCAGCTTAATCTTCCCATACACTTGACCATACTAGGTAAGAAAAACAGAGCTGACTGGAAATTTTCGATCAAAATTCTTTTCTTTTTTAATAAAAGAATTCTTCCGGTACAATTTCCCACGGTAAAAGTTGACAATCAGAAAAAAGAGTTGTAGATCGCAATGAAATTTTCCTGCACACTGGAACAACATGGAATTATATTTTCTATCACATACCTAGTATGCTCAAAGCAGTCACACACAGAGGGCTGGATCATCAAAATAATCCATGGAATAATCTGAGATGTTTTGCGTAGATGAATACTTCCAACACTTTCATCACAAATGAACTTGTTTGGGGGTGGGGTGGAGACTGGAATTTGTGTGCTACAGAAACATAGTCAATGAGCAGAGACCAAAAAAAAAAAAAAAAAGCAATGGAATGTTTGGCAGGTAAGTCAAGGTTCTGGTTAGATGGAAGTAGGGAAGAACACTACTTCTGATAGAAAACTAAGACTGCAACACCTTACATACTTACCCTGCCCCCTTACACACACACAGCATTGCTGTCATGGAAGCACCCTCATTGAAAGAATCTTCTGCAGCATTCAAATAATAAATTCTGAAGTCTGAGGTAGCCTCAAATTTCTGTGCCTTCATTATAGTTACAGTTAAGACTTCTTGTTTTTATCTGCCTGGGCAAGATAATAAGAACTGACGACACACACCAATAAAAAAAAATCTTGCCTTTATTCCAGTCAGATATTACCTGGCCAGCAGCCTGAGATCTCCGGCAGTGCTGGCTTGTTATTGAGTTTCACTCATTTACAGATTTGCTATAACAGCAAAAAATGTAAAATTGTAGTGTAGGTTTTCTCACTTCCTTTTTTAGTACGAGAAAAAGACTCATCACAGAGTAGGTTAACAGTTAGTGCGGTTTTGAGATACTTTTAGCTGTACATTTTCACAGCCTGGGTCTGCCAGTTACTAGCAACAAAGCAATGACAAGCCATGAAAATGGATTCACCTCTACTGACGGTTGTGCCCTCCAAAATAGGATAAGCCACACTGAATTATATTTGAGCGACCTGTAAACCAGTCTGAGCTACAGTGAGTTGGTTGTATTCAGCTAACTTTTTTCACCAGCAAGAATTTCCACTTGTGAGAGGGACACCCCCCTCCTTCTCCCTGTGCATGCTCCATACCCTCCCCAAATCTGCTCTGGAGGGTTGAGGAAAGCTCTAGAACAGATCTAGGGAGTGCATATTGAGAGGAGAGGGGGGGAATACTGTTGCAGAAGCAGAAATCCTTGTGCTGACGGGATTCTTTGTTGGATACAACCCAGAGACTGGGTCTTACCAAACAGGTCAGAAAATCCAAACCGCATTAGGCCCCAAATACACAACTGGAGTGCTGCAGATAGATTCTTCCAGAGGCAACCAGCTACCTTTTGTATCTCACAAGCCAGATACAATTACACCTCCACTTCTAGACCCACTTAACATGGAGCAGATTTTATTACCCAGGTTAGATTCCTGCAATGAGCAGCATTTGGGCTAGATGACCCCCAAGGTCTCTTCCAAACCCAAATTTATAAAATTCATAGAAAGCAGAGGCCATCCCACAAGAGGAATCTGTATGAAGGAAGCTAACAGGATCTCAGTGACAACTGGCTGGGACCGGGACTTCCGCAGAGGGCATTAATTCAGGCAGATGAAAACCTTACACATTCTTTTGCTCTGCTTTTCTTCTTTCCTCTCCCCCTGCCCCCCCCCCCCCGGCTTCAACTCTTTACACATTTGCAATTTTGCAAATATTTTTACTGATTGCTTTGCATCTTCCGTCAGGCGGGTTGCCAGATGAAAATTGCATAACAGATGGCTTCCGTGTCTGGCTCAATGTGATCCCAAGATGTTCTGAAACAAGGCCCACACGTTATATTGGATGGAGTTGTTCTCTTACGGAATAAGGAAACTTCCTTTGGAGCATGGGAGATGCCTTGGGATGCCTGGCATCCTACCTCTTTTAAACAACATACCTCTGAGCTTGTGTGTGAAAATGCAGCAAAGGTGGTGAGCATCGTCACATCCTCTCCCTTTCTCTTTGGGAGACACTGTAGGTGGGAAATTCTAGCTTTAGGAAAGCAAACCGTAAAGAATCCTTCGGCGTGTGACCCCCACCCCACTTAAAATGGCGTCACATGATAACTGACCTCAACAACTTAAAGTTGGCCGAGTGGGTTCAGTGTAGAGAGTATAATCCAGCCCTCCAACCAGCATAAAACAAATGAGTGCTCTTGCCTCCAAGAGCAGTGCTTCAGCCCTCTAGGATTTTTTTTTTAACATTGCCCTTTTAATTTGTGGTATAACAGACAATGTCAGCCTCCATTTAAAGAATGACAAACTGTTTTAAGTGTGAGTCTGGTCTGGGACCGAAATAAATTCAATTCAATTCCGTTCAACCTGTTTTAAGAACAGCAGCAATTTAAGAATAGGGCCCTCTGAAAAATTCAGTGAATAAAGCAGGGCAAACACACAACGAAAGCCTCCCAAAACTCTGCTCACTCAAGACTTCCTGTGGCTGAGGTTGGGTTTTACATATAGCAACATGGCACTTGAAGGGTTAAATTAGAACTTTGTATTATGGCCTAGAGTTAGACTCCACATACATAATACTCCAAATGAATTATGGTTGCCCTTATCTCAAATTCTTTGCTTATAATACTCTCTCACACACATGTTCTGCACATCCCTCCTATTCATTCCACCTTTCCCTTCCTCCGATCATATTGACTGCTTATCCTGTCACTGCCTCTGTCTGGCAGCACTGGCCCCTTGGCTGGTCCGGGTGCTCAAGAGCATCTGCCATTTCCTCTCCTTTCCTGGCAAAAGCAGCACAGTTGGCTTCTTCCTCCTGGCTTCCAGCTGCTTTAATAAACCCTTTGACGGAGGGTCTGGCCGCCTGCAAAATAGATGGAAGCCCAGGGGGAGCAAGAACAAGGGTGAACCACCAGATGTCTATAGACCACCAATGAGATCCCCCGTAAAAGCTCAGCATACAATGGCTCAGATCTCCCTGCTGGCCACAGCAGATTTTCCTCATGCTCTTGCATTGGCCAAACATTCTCTTTAGGATGTCACCAGTTCAACTAAGCTTGGCCACTTTACCCAAATGCCAGGCTTGACTTGCATTCTGGCTATTCACAATATCAGAGCGGGCTGATATTTCAACACTACTACCCATGGAAGCATATCCTGATCAGGGGTGAGGGGGTGGGAGGCAGCCTAGGCTTTCCAGATCAATGAGAACCCATTAAGGAAGGCATTTCCAGTCAACGGAATAGAATATAGGTTTGTTATTCGAAATCGAAGAGGGCTTTCTTCTCGACACAAACTGAGCAGGTTATCTTTGCACCGGCAGTGCAGTTAGGTAATTTCAGTCTCTTGTCTTTTGGGGAACCCCACACACTTCTTTAGACAGTAATGTGTGTTACTTCACTTACTTCAAAATGTGGCAAACCAACTCTGATGTTGGGGACCCTCCTGCTTATGCTGCTATGTGTGTGAGAGAGAGAGGGGGTAACCAAGCACAATTCAAAGTGTTGGTGCTGACTTTTAAAGCCCGAAACGGCCTTGGCCCAGTATACCTGAAGGAGCATCTCCACCCCCATCTTTCTGCCCAGACACTGAGGTCCAGACCAAAGGCCTTGTAGTGGTTCCCTCACTGCAAGAAGTGAGGTTACAGCGAACCAGGCAGAGGGCCTTCTCGGTAGTGGCGCCTGCCCTGTGGAACGCCATCCCAACAGATGTCAAGGCAATAAACAACTATCTTACTTTTAAAAGACATCTGAAGGCAGCCCTGTTTAGGGAGGTTTTTTATGTTTAATGCTGTATTATGTTTTTACTATTCGGTTGGGAGCTGGCCAGAGTGGCTGGGGAAACCCAGCCAGGTGGGCAGGGTATAAAATTATTGTTATTACCTCTTCCCCAAAGTCCTGACTTGAGGGCAACACTAGTTACACCAACTAAGGAAAAGAAACCAATATGGGAGTGCATTCTGCAGGAAGGAAAAGTGTCCGCTACGTCCCCCACAGGCATTGACCTCGACGAAGTGACGTCTCCTTCAGAGTTGCCCACACTGCTCTTGAGTGGGAAATGGCCCGGAAGCTGTTGTTCTCACCCTTGTCATGGGAAGTCAGTGTTTTTCATGGCAAGGTGCCAACGTCAGCTTCTCTTCCAAAAGTGAGAAAAAGAAACACCAAGTGTTGCGGTTCAGCTAAGTCCATTTTCTGCTCTGTGCTTCAGTCCTCAAGCACCTGACCTTCCCCCGCCTCCTCAGAACATCTGACTTTTTCACAGCCAAAATAGCAAAAAGTTTAGGAATGAATAAAGGCCACTTGGGGCTGTGTGTGTGCACTAGAGATCAGATGCAGGATGAAATTAATCCAATCAAGTCAGGATGAGGAAGCACCTTGACTGGGCATTTTCAAAATCACTTTGCTGTTCCTTCCCCATAAAGAGTTTTACAAATCCATCTTCTGGAAGGGGTGCCCTTTTGTTGCCCAAGATCAGATAATGAATTTCTGGATCATTATTTTTTTAAAGTCCAATTGCCACAACCATATGGAGGCTGGCAATCAGAACTATTTTTCAGCTGGAACTCAACAGAGTTCAGTTCTGGCACATCTCAGGTGGGTGCCACTACCATTCTATTTTTTAAAAAAGTTTTTATTTATACTTTTCAAATTTATACATTTCATTAGTTTTTCAATCACTTTAACATTTCAAAGTTTTACATCCTTCCCCCTCTTTCTGCAGTTCCTTCTGCTCATGTACCGTATTTTTCGCTCTATAAGACGCACCAGACCATAAGACGCACCTACTTTTTGGAGGAGGAAAACAAGAAAAAATAATATTCTGAATCTCAGAAGCCAGAACAGGAAGAGGGATTGCTGAGCAGTGATCCCTCTTGCTATTCTGGCTTCTGGTATAGCTGCACAGCCTGCATTCGCTCCATAAGACGCACACACATTTCCCCTTACTTTTTGGGAGAGAAAAAGTGAGTCTTATAGAGCAAAAAATACGGTAATTATCTACTTTAAATATATACTCTTATGAAACTGCAGGTTATTACAATAATCCTGGCAATGTTTTTATCTATTTGCAATTTATCTGTAAATATTCAATAAACCATTTCCATTATTTTTCAAAAAGTTTGTTAACTTGATTTCTTATTTTTCCGGTAAGTTTCACCATTTCTGCGTATTCCCTAAGTTTTTGTATCCATTCCTCCTTTGCTAGGACGTCTGCTTCTTTCCATTTTGGGGGCAAGTTGCATTCTTGCTGCTGTAATAGCATACATGAATAAATTTCTGTACAGTTTAGGTAGTTCTGTCCCTATAATTCCCAAAAGAATTGCCGTTCTAAGAGAACGAGGGAGGTGTTCATGGTGAGCTCATAGAATCATAGAGTTGGAAGAGACCACAAGGGCCATCGAGTCCAACCCCCTGCCAAGCAGGAAACACCATCAGAGCACTCCTGACATATGGTTGTCAAGCCTCTGCTTAAAGACCTCCAAAGAAGGAGACTCCACCACACTCCTTGGCAGCAAATTCCACTGTCGAACAGCTCTTCCTGTCAGGAACCTCTTTTCCCAGAAAAATAGCACTGCTTACAATAATGAGAGGATGCTAATATTCATATAAGTTCAGAAAAGAGGCTGATATTTACTGTACAATCAGTGCCACTTTCTAGTTCCAAGGCATGGATGAAAGCAGTGTTGCCTGCTTAGCTATCACGGGTGTTCTCCGGCACTTAGAAGACCAGCAAAATTAAGAACTAATCCTCCAAGAACAATTATGTACAAATCTCAACACAGTGCCATTTCTAATCAAATCCCGGGCACATTCCTGGCACCTGTTGAGATGGAAGAGAGTTCTTATGGGTCAGTTCGTCCCCACCCTACAGTAACGTGTCAAAGTAGATTCCCACATGCTTAGCTGAGCACTCAGGAAGAAGCAATAGGTCATTAACTTCAATGGAAAGCTAGACATCAGTGGGGCACACTCTGTCTAGAGCACAGTTGTCTGACAGGGCCAGACAAGAGACTAGCTCTTCCTACGGCCAATAGCTGCCTAAAATCAGTGCAACGTCTCCAACGTGAACCAATTCAAAGTTCATCTCACTTTGGTGTATTCAACAGTGGCAAGTCATGATTCTGAAAATCTACGCTGAGGACTGGACCCAATCTCGTGATAACAGATGGCTATTGGCTGGCACTTATGCAGCTTTCTTTGGCTTCATTTTAATAGATGGCATTAGGGGAAACTAATCCAGTCGTTTTAGAGAGGAAAGGGAGCACTGCTGGCTTTGTGGAGCTATAGAATTCTGAAATCAGGAACATATGTGATATTCTGTGAATCCAAAAGAAACCTCCTTAAAATAAGGAGCTTCTGACATCTCTATTCAGGCTGCATTAGGCAGTCACTCAGATACCATGTGTATAATTACATTTGATTTGCCTGGTGATACTCGCATAGAGGTCTAAGCAGGCTGCAGTGAGAAAGGAAAGCAGTGATTTATTTCAGTCACTTATACTTCCCAAGGGTTTCGCACACATGAAAAGCAAGGGCAATCTGAGGTGGACAGAGGTTGCATCTCCCTTAATGGCTTGTATAGACAATCATATTTCAAAAGCCACATCGCCATGAACTTGAGATAGTAATGCAATAACTATGCTAACAAAATGATAGGGAGGGACCTTCTTGAAGTAACCTTTGGACCCTTGATCTTCTTTTGAAGCAAAAGCAACTGGCTACCTTCCTTTGGATCTGGGTCAGCAGGGGTTCTCCTGCTCATTCGGCAGCTGTGGGGGCACTAGACATCTTTCCCAAAGTCCTACCCTGGGAGCAGCACTAGCTTGAGTATCTCTGATCTGCCTAGAAGGTAGGGTGTTGATCAGGTTGAGTTCGTTTCGGTTACAACCCAGCATTAAGGTAAAGGTAAAGGGACCCCTGACCATTAGGTCCAGTTGTGGCTGACTCTGGGGTTGTGGCTCTCATCTCACTTTGTTGGCCGAGGGAGCCAGCGTACAGCTTCTGGGTCATGTGGCCAGCATGACTAAGCCGCTTCTGGCGAACCAGAGCAGCGCACGGAAACGCCATTTACCTTCCCGCCGGAGTGGTACCTATTTATCTACTTGCACTTTGACGTGCTTTCGAACTGCTAGGTTGGCAGGAGCAGGGACTGAGCAACGGGAGCTCACCCCATTGCGGGGATTTGAACTGCCGACCTTCTGATCGGCAAGTCCTAGCCTCTGTGGTTTAATCCACAGCGCCACCCGCGTCCCACCCAGCATCAGAGGTGCACTTATTTTTTAAACAAAAAACAAAAAACAAGTGAAGTAAGTAAAGAGGTGGGGGCACTAAGACCGTTAAGTCCACCCTCTAAACTTACCTTGCTAGCACCACTGTCTTTCACCTGGGGATTTGATCAAGCTTTTCTTTCCAACAATGGAAATGTGAAATCCTGGGAAACATGCACTGGGTAGGGCTTCCTAAGCCTATATAGGCAACCATTTAAGGTTCCCTTTCCATATAATAGCCACAGCCTTGTCCTCTGAGCATGGTACCAAGGCAGTTTCTTTCCAAATGCAAACCACAGCTGGGTGATCTCCAACGCTAATCATACTCAGAGTATTGGGTTTACTCTGTGTATGACTTAGTTGGATATCACCCATTAACAAAAGGTTGTATTTGTGGTTTTTTTTTAAAAAAAGCAATAAATTCGTAGCAGAGGGTGAAGAAAAATAAAACCCAGTGTTCCTAGCCAGGAAAGGAGGTTAAGCAAGAACTGAACCATAAAGAAATCACTTTTCAACTGTAACATAAACCAAGGCAAAAAGAGAGGTTAGTTTGCGGCTCTGGTGACCTGAGGTCAAATGGCATCTTAGACTCTAGACAAGCAGGATATCAAACCCTGCAGGTGTCCGCTCTCCCCACAAGGGCCTATCCGCCCTGGCCAGGGCAGGGTCAGCATTCCAGGGCTCTGCCTGATAGGCTCCGGGGATAATGACATCTCCATCCGATGGCAAGAGCCATCTAAATGCAGAGCTGCAGCAGGGTTGTGTCAGCCAGCCCTGGGCCTGAGAAATGATGTGTTCTCAGACACCACTGGAGCAGGCTCCGTCCCCTGGGCACTCTCACGTACAGTACACAAATCACACACATGCTTCACACTGGGTATTTGGAAACCACAAGACATCCATGCCCCCCACTCTCCCGATTCCTTTCGCGAACTCATGCTGTGAGAGCAGAGCTGTGGTTTCCTGTAGCCTGTTGCCCATGTGTCTGGAGCTCAGCAAGCACCTTGATGCAACCACTGTTTGCAGGGTTTTTTCCCCCCAGACTCTATGGCCTGAAGGAGGGAGAGAGGAGAGGGATCATTGGAAGCTGTTTCACACTGAGTCAGACCACTGGGTCCAGCAAGCTCAGTATTGTCTGCACAGACTGGCAGTGACAGTGTTTCAGATGGGGGTCTTTCCCCTGCCCTACGTAACCTATGGGACTCAGCTACATATATAAGGATAAAGCACTTTGTATGTGTTATAACAGAGATGCAGATGGTGCTGTGGTCTAAACCACAGAGCCTAGGGCTTGCCAATCAGAAGGTCGTGGTTCAAATCCCCGTGACAGGGTGAGCTCCTGTTGCTCTGTCCCAGCTCCTGTCAATCTAGCAGTCCAAAAGCATTTCAAATACAAGTAGATAAATAGGTACCGCTCCAGCGGGAAGGTAAACAGTGTTTCTGTGCGCTGCTCTGGTTCACCAGAAGCGGCTTAGTCATGTTGGCCACATGACCCAGAAGCTGTACGCCGGCTCCCTCGGCCAATAAAGCAAGATGAGCGCCACAACCCCAGAGTTGTTCGTGACTGGACCTAATGGTCAGGGGTCCCTTTACCTTTATGCGTTATAACACCATGGCACTAGATGGAGCTGTGGAGCTCCGTTTTTTGCCAATGGAGCTTCCCTGTAACACGTTTACAATGCGTTTAATTGAATTGCTTCTTTGATGTGTCTAGATCCAGCCCTAGAGATGTTTGGGATTGAACCCTGGGCAGTTTGCATACATGTGCTCTACCACTGAGCTACAGCTCTTCCACGAGGAAGGAAAGAAGAGAGGGTGGAGGGAGAGAAAGAGATTTAGGGGGGGGGGGAGTTGCTCAGCCCTGTAGTTTAAAGTTAAGCAAATAAATATTTAATGTATTTCACATATTTAGACATGACATATACAATAAAGACAGCAGAAAAACAGAAAAAGCAACCAGAATGAGAAGCAGAAGAGGGCAAGATACCCTTGTGAGGAGCGGCTCAGGGTGTTAATTGCCTACTTTCAGCTTCAGAGAAAGGAAACCAAATGTTTCAATCATTTGATGAAATATCACAAGCATCGCTGCTAAGGTAGGAAGATTTCAGCAACATTCTCTGGCTAGGAAAACAGTTTCACATTGTTTTGGCAGCAGCTCTGTTGATTCTGGATTTCCCCATCCACCATACACTGGGCACACCCCAGCCCTGTTTGGTTTTCCCTTTAGCTTGTCTGTTTACTTTCTGGTTTGAGAAGAGCCTCTTTTTCACCTGCACAAGTGGCTGCCTGTTCTACTGGGCCCCGTCCATAAGATCCAAAACCCACATCATATCAGGGATGGAGAAAAGAGCTTAATTCAACTCTCAAGAGTTTCCATCAGACCCCTGGCCAGGAAGATTTGAAATCAAACATATTCCAAATTATTCCAATGAAAAAAGAGCACACTGCTTCACTAGTCCTTAAAAAAACCAAACCCTTTTCAGGAGAACTATCTGAAGACGTAGCTTGAGTATGCCACAGAAAAGGAAAGAGATCATAAACCTCAGAATGAGAAGTAAGAGGAATTTTAAAATGGGGGGGAACCAACGTTAGGAGTTTTTGCTTGTGAGACTTTGTCCATTCTTGGTTCAATCAATTTGCAATGTAAATGTAAAATGGCACTGGCCAGAGAAGGATCATTCACCTTGGCACTCCTTCTAGTTTTGCATCAGCTGTGATGAAATGTTTATGTGATGTGATGAAAGAGAGGCTGAAAGACAGTTTAAGTTGCATGAAAATACTTGCAGTTAAAATCTCTTCCCTTGGATGTATTTTGTTTTAAAGAGCAAGTTATATAATTCAGGTTATATAATTATTCATTGCTAGCTCCATCACCCCAAATCCCAACATTCCTGGTACCCAGAGAAAGAGTTGTTGTTGTTGGCATCCATCTGTCTCAAGAGACAATGGAGTGTGCCTCTGGGGGTGAAGACAAACCACTGCATTAGCAGCACCAAAGTGACGTCCCCAAGGTGCAAGCAGACTTTACCCTCATCTATGCATTTTTGTACACATTACTTGACTGGAGAACTGCACTGCAAAATTCAAAGGAATGCGAATTTCAAAGGACACCTGTTTCAGTTTGATTCTTGTTTCAGAAAGTGCCAACTAAGTAAGTTCACATTTCACTGTGAACCAAATGAAATTTCTCTCCCCTCCCTAAGTGGTACATAGCCTCCGTAGCTGGTTGGCCAGGAGGGAATGCAGTCCTCAGCCTGAAAAAGGTTCCCCACCTCTGCCTTAGAAGTTCTAGGGCATGTTCAAAATAATGGTTCCAGAAGAACAGCTTTTGCAATGGAAGATGCTTTTGTGCATCTCTGGGGCAACATCAAAGTGCAATAACGACGATTGTATTATTTATACCCCGCCATCTGGCTGGGTCACCCCAGCCACTCTGGGCATCTTCCAGCATATACAGAAACAATAACAAAAACCATACATTAAAAACAACAAACAAGGATCAGTTTGAAAATGGATGGCGTAATGGATCCCTTCAATTGTGCCACAGGCCACCGGATGCCGGAATTACTGTTCATCTCAAGGCAACAGATGCTTTGCAGATGAAGAGTGTGTAGAAAGTAGCTTTGCCCAAAGATTTGACAAGATAGCACTGCTCAAAATGAATGAAATTTCAAGGGATGTGTGTGAAACAGGGTTGTGTGGAGCTCAGTGCTGCCTTTCAGGAGTTGGCTGACTCACCCTGGGAAAATGAGCCCTAGCAAATGTCAAAGCTGCCATAATGATCCCTAGCAAAAGGGTAACGACCTGCCCAGCTCCAGGAAACTTAGTGAGCGACTGGCAGCAAAATTGCAGGACTCAGTTCTGTGAGAAATATGTGCACTTTGTAACCTCAAGGGGAAAGACCTAACAGAGCCAGGTATTTAAAGAGCCGAATGCTAGATGCTGCATAACTGTCAGGCCCAACCAACCCTTGGTTCATCTGGCTTGCAAGGAGGTATCAAAGCAATTAGGGTTGGGGAAGCAATGTCAGGGTTGGGGGAGACAATGGGTACATGTTAGGAAGCCCCAGGCCCTGCTGACCCCAGCATATTGTAGCAGCTCCTGGAGAACAGAATAGAGGGTGCACAATGTTTGTACAGTGTTAAGAGATGGTACAATGATGCTCAGGCAGCCATCTTTACCCAGAAACTCAGTTTTGCTCCTTTTACTGAAGCAAAGAATTCTGCCCTTATGAGACTCTCACCAATAATGGTGCATGGATTGCAAGAGACCGCTCATTTTCAAACGACTTCTAGCTGGTTCCAAAGGAATTTGGTGAGCAATCAGTTTTATAAGCTAGGTGTAATAAATCATCTTGAACGGTGTTAGGGCAAGTATAAATATACAATATATGCAAATTCTCACACATCTTTGTGGCAAATCTATGAACTATATACATTTTAACATGGCCTTTCTTTCTGGAGGCATTTTATGGTGATGTGCTAAGGTCCATACACCAGATCATGTTATTCACACTTTTTAATGCTGCCACTTCGCTTTTGAAGGAAAAGCAGCCATGCAAGGCTCTGATCCAGTGCCACATTCCTGAACCAGATTTGCCCCCCCCCCCCAGTTTTCCCACTGAAACCAGGGCCATGGCTGTTAGTTGTCCCCAAAGTTGCCACATGTTGTTTTTCTGTTTTCTCAAAGGTCTTGTTTGATCTTCTAAAAAGCAAAGGCCAAAATCAAAGGAAGCCTAGGTGAATCCAAAAGCCTTGCATAGTCAATTAAAATGCCCCAAGTAAATTGGAGCATTGTATCTTGCTAAAAGTCAGCATGTTATTTATGGCTAACAGCCAGAAAGCTATTTAGCTTGTGACTGAGTTATTATGGGGAGGAAATTTTTTAAAATGTAACCTCTTTAGAAGAACAAAAATTGTTTTCTTTTATTTTGTTAAGCATCTCATGTATCCACCCTTGAAAACTGTGTTTGTACATCTCCTGAACATGTTAAAAACTTCCAGAGGGCTAGTCACATTAGTCACTTGCAGCAAAAATAACAAGGAACACTGTAGAACTTTAAAGCCTAGACTTGAGCTAGAGTCTCCATCATCTAATGGTTCTGTTCCTTCATCTGATAAAGTTCATCTTAGTCCATGAAATCTTATTCCACAATACATTTGTTAAGTCCTTGGTTTCCTAGATAAAAAAGAAAATCCATTCTGTGGATAGCCAGTAACATGGCAAGGACCAGGTTTCATGGTTCTCAGCAGTCTACACAGTGCTGAGAAAAATGGCTTCTTAACACTGAGTTTGTGGGAAGAATAAGAATGAATTCAAACCACCCATTTCTGAGCACTGCGTCTGTGATTTTCAGCCAGATCATGCTGAGTTTTCACTTGTGCTGCTATGTGTAGAACTGCCCAGTGCTGGAGCCATGAGCAGAAGTTAGCAGGGAGCGGATATCTGAATGCTATCGCCACTTGTGATGGCATGTGAACAGATGGCTTCTCTGTGTGTCATCAATGGGTTCTGCCCCCCAAGTTTTTAGTGCTCTTACAACAATACAAATACAATAACAATGAAACTTTGTGGAGTGGCACGATCAGATTACAATCACACAATGCAAACTGAGTGAAAACACCACAATGTGTACAAGACTCTACTGCAGCACTAAGACATCCGGGATTCATAACCTAGCCACTCTATAGGCGGGCATGGGGACAGTATTATTGCTTCTGTTTAATGAAAACCAAACTTCGTCAAAATGGTCTTGTTTAAGCTGGTCTCTCACCACTTTTCAGTGTTTGGACTGGGCACAATCCCAAACTTTCCCTTCCATCTCAACATCCATGGCCCATTGGGGTGAGAAGCAATTTTGTGTGTCGCCAATGTTTGCACAGAAGGTCTCCCCGCGTAGCACATTGCAGCTCAAAAGTCAACATACCCTGGTCAAATGGCCAACCTGTGATGTGCAGAAATGGTTGTGGGAACAGGCCCTGAAAGAGCAATCCTTCGCCTGTCTTCCTTACTTTTGCTTCCCGTGCTGACATTTTGCAGTGACTAACTATTAACGCATCCTGTTTGATTCTGGTTGTTGTCACCATCCCACGCAGTATCTTAGAGGTGTCAGCTAGGATAAAGATGCTTAGGTTCATCTGGTCTCAGCTCATAAAACCAAAGCCATGGTGGGCAGGAATCAAGCTGCGCATGTAGCACTCCTTCCCAAAGGTCTCTCTGATGGATCACAGCACAGCCACCAGCCCAATTCCCTCCAGCAGATGCCATCTCTGTATTGATTCACCAGAGCCGTTTAAGCTCAGACCCCAAGTCCCGCCCCCCAAGGGGGGGGGCCTTTATGGAAAGGTTGGCCCTTCCCAACTCCCGGCCCTGCAACATGGTTCATCATACAAAACCCTCCCTCCGCCACCCTTCTCCCATGCCTCTGTCAGTTCCTTCTCCTTGCATGTTCCCGCTGTTGGAAATGTGTTTTTCCATCTTTGATTCTAAGCCTCCACAATGACCTCATGGCTTTGCTGCACGGAAAGAGCTCTGGACTTGCAAGAGAAAGGGGCCAGAAAGATGCCAGAACCAGGCAAGCTGCGTGTAAACTTATCCCCCAGAGACCGGTTAGGAGACTGATTTAATTAACACAAGCAGCACATTAAGAGCGGCCAAGCAGTGTTCCCAGGTTGACACTCTCCAGACACCCTTTTGTCAGGAGAGCTCTGGCTGTCATCACCAGAACCAAATGCTCTTCTGATATGGCCTGGCTACCCCCTCGCTGGGGAGACAAGCCTATCCAGACACACAGGCTGCATTCAGCTCAAACCCAGGTCTCGGTGCTCTTGCTTGATCCGTGGGGATGACTTGTACATCTTGAAGAGCCTCTGAGGAGCACAGTCTCAAAGCTGACTCCATAGGGGGAAAACAAGGCATTGACCAATGTTCAGCTAGACACTATGTACAAAGGCCTAAGATGCCATAATGGGGCCTTGATTACCCAAACCTGAATTTGATTGCCTTATATCAGGGATAGCCAATCTGGTGCCTTCTTTGAGTTCTTGAACTCTCTCATCAGGCCCAGCCAGTATGGCCAATAGCCAGGGATGATGGGAGTTTTAGTCCAACAACATCTGAAAGGCAACAGGTTGGCTACTCCAACTTATAGTATCAGGGTAGTCAAATACTTTTGGAATTGGGGCAACCTCTCATTTCCCAATGAGAGAGGATATCACCAGCATGGAGGGAAACAGGATGCAATGCCTTTTGATCCCATCAGCACTGCTTCCCTGAGTGAAACCACTTAGGGAGCAGCTCTGGCCCAGTCAAAGCCAACAGGTAAGACGCCACCTGCCATCTGGCAGCCACTGTTTTCTCTTGCAAGCCCTTCATGGTGCTTTCAAAGGCCCACTTGCCTGGAGTCCACCCCCCCCCTCAAATTTGACCCACAAGGCTAGGATCCAATAAGGATCTGGCCCACACAGCCTAAAAGGGGTTCCCTGCTCAAGGTTTTCAGAGTTTCAGATAGGGCTTTTCCCAGCCACTGATGCCACACATTGAACCCTGGAACTTATCCATGAATGTGCCGAACAGCTGAGCTTCTGCCCTTCCTCAAATATCCAGTACATTTTCCTTCTGGGCAGGGTTTGTCCGGGATATAGATAAAGATTTCTTGTTACGTATTGATTTTGAATGGATCCAGCAGCTCCGCAAAGAAGGTCACTGAGGTTAAGTATCTAATTTCATAAACAACCGAATGTCTGACCACCAGCTCCATTTGTTGCCTCCGTTTCGCTACCTGTGATTTTGAGATACCTCCCTGCCTTAGCCTGGGGCTATCTGCCAATAATTAATTGTTTGCATCTCATCAGCTCCCCACCCTGTCCTGCAAACTGCCATGCCAGGAATGCAGCACTCAGGATAAAGCACAAAGCCCACTTCTGCGCACGCTATCCTCTGGAATGCTACATTCCTGGCACAGAATGTGTGACACGGTGAGCTGGCTCAGCGCATCACGCTGACAGAACTGCAGGGGTCATGGCTGGTGCGCTAGTAACTGCCTCTGTCACCAGGTGTGGTGTGAAGGCAATATGGAAAGTGGTTAAGTAGGTGAGAAGTAGCTGGGGAGGGGAGGACTGTGGAAAATATAGCCACTTGCATTTCTGAAGCTGTGCACAATTTGATCCGAGTCCACCATACACAATTTGATTTCCCTTAACCTACCTATGCCCCTCCATTTTCATCATGCTGCGCCTTAAGAACATAAGGAGAGCTTGCTGGATCAGGCCAGTGGCCCATCCACTCCAATATCTACCCTCACAGTAGCCAACCAGATGCATGTGGGAAACCAGCAAGCAGGCCCTGAGCGCAAGAGCTCTCTGCCCTCCTGTGGCTTCCAACAACTGGCCTTGAAAAGCCCTACTGCCTCCAACCATGGAGGCAGAACATAGTCATTTTGGCTAGTAGCCACCAATAGCCTTATTTTGACATCCATTAGCCCAGTCATCTTTTAAAGCCATCTGGGTTGGTGGCTATCACTGCCTCCTGTGGGAGCAAGTTCCATAGTTCAACTATGCGCTGGAAGAAGGAGAGGAAGTGGAAAATGGACCTTCCGGAATATCACTTCAGCCAATTGCCAGACAAGTGGGAACCCTGGCTCTGAAATCCTTGCGATAAGAAAATGCCCAATTCTGCTTAAAATAAAAAAGTGTCCATTTTAGGATAAGGATGAAATAAGTAAGCCAATGCAAAAGCCAACACTTGTTCATAATGTTTATTTGTTTGGAGCACAGATCCTGAGTTCGCATTTGCTCAGCATTGTGTTCTACTGCAGCTCCAAGGGGCCCTTCACTTTGACGTCACGCATATATTTCAGATGACTACTTTAATGTGCACCACACAGGCAGTTCTGTCCATTCACATTTGGGATTTGGTGCCTGGTCCAAGGGCCAGAAAAATGATTGGACCAGTTCTGACTGACTTCACTGGAATGCTCTGGGCCAGCCCTTTGGCGGGATGCAGAGGACGTGTGGTGCTTAATTGAGGCTGTTATTGGTTTGGGGGGGATTCATGTTAAAATGCAAGAATTGTCTAAGCAGAACGAGGGGCAGCAGCTGCACAAATATAACCTATATGGAATAATTGATCTGCTGGATTGTGCAGCTGGCTTTCTTTGTGAGCCGATCCAAAGTTCTCAAATTTACTCATTATTCCAAAAAATCACTGGCAAAATTCTTTGTGCGAGTCTCCCGCGGGAATTCTTTCGTGAATGTCTGAAGTGCACGCTGCTTCAGTTACACACATATCCGGTTACACACATCTTGGCTGGAACTATCTAAACACAACACAAATTCCAAATACTACAGCGCGACGTTACAATCTGAAATTCATTTCCGCAGAACTGTTAATCTTCACCTTCTATTGAAAAAGCTCAGTCGGTTACACTTGCAAGGATTGAGGCAAATATACTGTGGCAAGGCCTGAAGTTGTCCGCTTTGGCTTTCTGACAGGGAAACCCTCCGCCAAAGCTCTTCCTGCCAGATGAGGCCAGCACAGGTGAGGCCTGCTTCTATGGATCTGGCAGGCCTGAAAGACCCTTGGTGCCTATTCCACAGGTGGCCAAGCAGAAAGGCTGTGGTGATGCTGGGCAGGAGAATCCATAGACCCTGTTTTATCTTAAAGCAGGGATGGAGAATCTGTGGCCTTCCAGATGTTGTTGGAATCCAACAGGGCTGGCCCAAGGCGATTTGGAAGCTGAGGCGAAACACAAGATTGTGCCTCCTCCACTAGGGGTGAGTGAAGATCTACATCAGGAACAAGTGGGGAATCAAGTCAACCTTACCCAATGGTCGAACCTTTCGAGGGAAAGGGATCTGCCCTGAATCACACTGTGTAGGTGCAGCCCAAAAGACCTCAGAGGGCAGCCCTTGCCATTTCCTCCCTAGGGTTGGGAGGAGGCCAGCAGTGCCTCATATTCACCAAGAGGCTGCTGCAGAGGTGGCATCATGGGGGGTTGCTGAGAAATGCACAGCGGCAACAGTGATGGGTGATGCACTCCTTGGAGTGGGGATTTGCTGCCCCGGTGGGTCCTGCCACCCAAGGCAGTTGCATCACCTTGCCTCATGGGTTGGCCAGCCCTGGACACCAAGTCCCATCATTCCTGACCATTGGCCTTGCTGGCTGGGACTGATGGGAGCTGGAGTCTAACAACACTTGGAGAAGGGCTATAAATCCTGGTTATGGACATAAGGAGGAGTCCCCATTCTAGCTCTAGACCTTCTCCAGGCAGTGCTCAGAAGATATGAGTGAAAGCCAAACCAAGGCACTGGGACTTGGTTTGTCCTACAACTGGCTTCTCCTCATGTCTTTTTGAAATAGTATATGTGGCTATTTTCAGAGAGTCTGAGACTGACTCCTAGTCAAATTTCAGGACAGACCCAAGACCAGCCAGACTGAGTTAAGAAGAACTCCTGCCTCAAAAGCGATTGAAAGCCAAATGGAGCAGAGTGGGCTTTGGATCAGGTGGTCTACCTGGCTAACTAGGGCCAAGAGGACCAGCACACACAGAGTATATTCTCCAACACATCACGGTGAAAAACCAGGACAACATCTTTCAGGGCCACAGTCCCGCATGAGTCTCCTGCATGAAATCGCAGCCCCCAAAAGTGCTTTTTGGGGGAGTGAGATGTGCGGAATCACACAGGATTGCGGTTCCCAAAATGGCTCCCGTGCTCTTGTGGGGATGTCCGGGTTATACCAGCCCAGTTGAGGGGTAAAAGAAGTCCTTGGGTAGAATGTGCTTTAAGCAAAAGGCTGGCTTTGGATGGCCTCCAAACTGAGCAAAGCTAAGGGGATGCAACAACCCTAAAATGCGGGGTACCTCTTCGACTCTCTTCTACTGCACCTTGGGGCTCCTTCCAGCCTGACTGGCAGCAAACCAGCATTGTGAAACCCCTCCCCCCCGTTTACAGCTACAGCAATAATAATAAATAATAATCTGCAACAGCTCCAGTACGAATTGCCAAGAGGGCTGGGGGTGGGGATTCATCGGGGCAGCTTTACGTGTCATGTGCAAAAAAATCACAGCCTAACCCTTTACTTACTTACTTACTTACTTACTTACTTACTTGGAGAAAAATGCTGTGAGGTCATTTGCAAAAGCAGCCCTTTCAAAGAGTTATATTTGGGGCTCCTTTCTGTGGCCATGGTTACTGTGCGCCACGCTCTCCCTTTGCCTCAGTGGCATTAAGGCCTTGGCTGGGGTTCCAGGAGAAGAGGAGGGGGCAGAGGGGGCTGCATTTCCTGCTTTCCCTTGCAAATCGCCTCATTCTTTGGGGGTTCTAAATGACTGCAGCAGCACACCGACTCGCACAAAAGCAGGCCTGCCCTCTCTGTCAAAGACATCAAGTTAGGAAGCCGGGAAAAAGAAATAAAGACAGTTTCCAAGAAGCACATGCGCACACGTCGGCCTCCCCACAGGGTGTCTGCCGCATTCCACGCTTGCGCCTGTCAAAAACCCTAAGCGTGCCCTAATCGCCCCGCTCCTGGCAGCTTGTCCCAGAAATCAGAATTAATCAGGTTGTTAGACTCCAGGCATACTTTCACTTCTTCGGGACACAGATCCTGCAAATGGAAAGTTTTATGTGCGATGCTTTATTTCTGTTTTTCTTCTCGCCTTCCTAACTCACAGAAGAACCCAAACCTTGATTCCTTCACTTTCTATGATGTTAGAGGAGAAGCCTGAGAACCACTTCCAAATCGCAGTACTCCCATTAGGGGAAAGCAGGGAAGGATTGCTAGCGTACGGTTACCAGACGTCCCCGGATTTGCAAATCTGTCCCCGGACAAATTCCATCCCCGGAATGTCCCCAGATTTGCAAATCTTTCCTTAGGAAATGTGGCAGCAGCAGCAGCCTCAGCAGCCCGGAGCCAGCCTGTTGGCTCTGGCTGGCTTCAGGAGCTGCTCGCTGCCATGGCGCCTGCCATATTTCCTCACCGGAAGTCCCCTTGTGTGCAACACATCATATGAGGACTTCTGGCGAGGAAAAATGGCGGGCACCATGGCAGTGAGCAGCTCCTGAAGCCAGCCAGAGCCAACTGCACTACTAAGCTGGCTCCCAGCTGCTGACTGCTGCTGCCACTGCCACTGCCAAAGGGGAACCGGGGATGTCCAGCGCTACAGATCTCCTGATCCCTTCCCCCTTTGTTTTGACTGGTTAGGGAAGGCTCGGGAGTTGCGGCCAGCCGTTGCCCAGTTTTTAAAAAACTCTGTGCATTTATGTTTCACAGGGTGCGAAAGAAGGGCTTTGCACCTTTATACAAAATGCATGTGTGCTTGGGCCCAGAGTCTTTTGCCTCACCATCCCCACTACTGACTCCCTGTTGCTACTCAGCTTCCAAAAAAAAAAAAAAAAAGTGTCCCCAGATTCATTGAAAAAATTCTGGTAACCACATGCTAGTGGGTTAATAAAGATATATCCTGCAATTCCTGCATTTGGTCAGCGGATGGACTAGTTCAGCAGAGAGGGGGACCTCTAGCCCGTGGGCCTAATTTGCCCCACCTGGTCTCCCCATTTGTCCATTTATCACAAGCCATGCCCACTTGTCACATGACAAGTGACATCAGGTGCAGGGCAGGTAAAGCTGCAGCGCCAGATTCAAAGAGAAGAATCAAGAGCTTATTCCAAGATGACAACACAACACTGCTTACTCTGACTCCAGTGCACTCCCACCACTGGTGTCCGAAGCCAAGTACCCGTGACACTAGTCACAACCCACAGGTTTCTTGTAGTCTTATAAAGCATTTGCCCTCAAACCAGCTTCCATCTGATTTGGGGGGAAAACATAAGCCACAGTTAAGCTGAGGTGTGTACATTTGAGACAGCCATTGCACATGTGCAGATACCCACTTCACTGACTAGGAGTTTTGGGGGTGCAGCCATGGGGAAACAAGGAGGTGCACATCAGGTGAACACAGCACCCACCAAAAAACCTCTCTTGAGTAGCTGGGAACTATCAGGAAAGGCCTGGGGTGTGGTTGGAGTGGAAGCAGGGAGAGTACAGGGCTCCTCCCCCTAATTTTCTGTTTCCCACCCCTTCTCACCCTTTGGCATTCTCCCCCCTCCTGGCCTTTCTGACCACCACCCCCTCTCTCCAAGCCACACCCCTAACCAGCCCAGCTCCACCCCCTGCCTGAGTGTTTCTGCCTGTCCGGAATGTGTGCTTGAACTCTGACAATGTGTCTTGCTTGTGTATGGTCATGTGGAAAAAACAGCTTAGTGTACAAAGGAGAATTTAGATGATTTGATGTCTCACCCACTAGTAGTCACTGGCAGGAAGAAGAAGAAGATCGTTTTCTGACAAGTCCAGTTGTGAGCCAAACTGAAGCCCCCAGTGATGTTAACAAGAACGCCATGAGGGTTTATCACCCTCTCTTACCCCATGCTCCTCCCCATACCCTGCAGGAGCTCTAAAGCACCCCCCTCCTTTCCCTTCCATCTGCTAATTGGCTAAAGTGATGGCCGCGCGTTGAAGGTCTCCTCCGACCCCTTGCACTGACCCCAACCCCTCTGGCAGAAGCAGACTGTCCAGCTCTAGGTATGGTGCGTGAAGAATGTGGAGCCAGAGTCAGAACGAAATGGAGATGAGGAGATAAGAGGGCTGAGCTGCTCTCTGGAAGGATCTCAAGTGCAGGCAGTTGCCTTAGTAATCTGATGGGCAGCAAGGAACTTGAGACATCTGTTAAGAGTTCAGCAGTATCTTCCTCCATGCTCAGCCTGGGCCCATGTGTAAATAAAGCCTCGATCACAAAACACCAGCAAGGCTCCAATGACTGCAAGGAGACAGAACCCGAGTCAAGCCTGGCTCCATGGTGCTCACTCTGCTTGGCGAATTGATGTCACAATGGAAGAGCATTTTGGCCAGAGCATGATAATCCAACAAGATCACTCATTTGGACTGTATCAGTAATGCTTATTTAAGGCACTGTTTTTTGTTTACTTTCAGATTTAATATTGTGCTTGTGGTTCTAATATATCTTGTACATTACCTCACCCAGGGACCTTCAAGTAAAGGGCAGGTTAAAGGTAAAGGTAAAGGTACCCCTGCCCGTACGGGCCAGTCTTGACAGACTCTAGGGTTGCGCGCCCATCTCACTTAAGAGGCCGGGGGCTGTCCGAAGACACTTCCGGGTTACGTGGCCAGCGTGACAAGCTGCATCTGGCGAGCCAGCGCAGCACACGGAACGCCGTTTACCTTCCCGCCAGTAAGCGGTCCCTATTTATCTACTTGCACCCGGGGGTGCTTTCGAACTGCTAGGTTGGCAGGCGCTGGGACCAAGCAACGGGAGTGCACCCCGCTGCGGGGATTCGAACCGCCAACCTGACAATCGGCAAGTCCTAGGCACTGAGGTTTTACACAGATGCTTTGCCCTGAGCTGTCTGCCTTCCCAAAAGGAATGGCTTCCTCCAGTAGGGCTCAGCATCATTCCAGACAGGACAAAATGTCCCTTGTTCAAAGCCCTTGTTTCACAAGCAGCAGCAGCAGCAGCAGCATCCTCCCACTCTTCTAACCTTAGGCATCGCAAGCACAAAGGCCACTGTTACAATAATAGACTCCTCATGTCTGCAGTGTTAGATCAAAGGTCTCCCTCCCGCTCTGCTGGTAGCGTTCTAAAGGTTAGGACTTCAAGGGAAGACTGAGTTCTAAATTTGAACTCGTGTACGGGACCAAGCTGCAGAGTTGCCTCCACTTATTACTACTAGCCGAGCAAAAACGTGCTCTCCCCCACTCAAAAACAAAACAAAAAATACATGTAACGAATGTTTGCTGAGAAAATGAAACATGAGTTCTGAACCAGCAGTGACTTTTACAGATAAAGAGCTTTCGACAACTTGTTCCCTCTTAGTCATCATGGCAGTCGTTTTAAGGTTTTCATCCTAACGCACAAATGTTATTTACAGTCTTGGGGCCAAACTATATGTTATGTCAACAATGTGGTTTGCCCAGATGTTCATGCTTTTTCCTTCAAATCAAATTAGATTGTGTTCCTCATCCAGATTCAGAAGGGGAAACTGCACCTACTGCAGGGAGGGCTCTCATTCATACCCCACTCCACTCCTGGTCCAGTTCTGGATAAGCACCTCCACAGCTGCTATTTGTGAAAGAAAAACCCTGCACTTTAACACCAACCATGTTATCAATGGAATGTGTAGTTTGACCTTTGCATACTTGTGGAAATCTAGACTTTCCTTCAAAGTAGTCTTTCTCAAATTCCATCGCTTACATTTTGCTTGTTGGTAGTGTGGTTTTGTTGACCATCCATTGCGTTTCCCCCTCTGTGAATGAAATCATGGGCTCCTTCCTTGTTTCCTTCCTTCCTCATTTATTTTGCAACACATCATTGACGGAAAAATTGTGCGTGGGTGGTGGATTTATACATCATTTAGCTTTATTAGTGGTTCTGGAATGCTTCCCCTATGCTACCTCATTAGTGCCATCTTGCTCTGTAGTGCAACAAAAGTGGGACTGCCCTGACCCCTAGAACTTTGTGGTATGGAAACTTAAAGGATTTCACTCAACAGGAAGCTACAGAACATGGATTGATCGGCAAGGAAGCAAGATGTCTGCCTGAAACCTTTTGCAGGAGCAAACAGTGCCAAAAACTGGATCACATACAACCACCCCAACAGCATCATGAACGCAAATCACTACAAATGCACAATAAACAGCAAGTCTGGGGAACTCCCCCAAAGCCACAACTGTATACCATTGCATATTACTGAAAGGACTACGGGGAGGAGGAAGAGGATCTCAACGAGAGGTGTAGCACACCAGGGCAAGCAGGGGATGGGTAAGTAAGTAAGTAAGTAAGTACTCATAGGGTGATGGAGGATGCTGAAGGCATGGAAGTCAATGCACAGGAACCAGAGCAGCAGAACCCATTGCCACAGCCAGAGGGGCCCCAGTCTCCACAAACACTGTAGGCTCTGAGGCATAGGGAGCAGCAGGAGTGGCACTCCAGGAGGCTGAGGCAGGCAAGGGCTGCCAGGTGGGGCTCGCTAGCTCTGGGTGGAGGTGTGTTATTAATCAGTTGGAATAGGCTTGGAACAGGTGGGGGTCGTATGCCTCATCAAGTCAGATGCTGCAATCAGCATGTAAAGTACAAAAAGTAAGCCGAGCTGAGGTGCCGTGTCTGCTCAGCTGCCCATGTTGATGGACCTCAGCTTGGATGGTACAGGATCTCTGCAGGACTTTGCTTTGGTTTGGACACTGGAGATGTGGATTGACCCTGGAAAAGGGGATTGGTGGAATGACTTGCTGCCAGGTAGGCCAGGGGTTAAGGACAATCACCTGTTGAATGCTCCCCTAAGTAATCCATTAGGCATTAAATACTGGAATCAAGTATCACATTTGGTAACTATATACAGCTAATAGCAGAAGGTTGGGTTTGATATTTCCAGTCTGAGGAATATTCAACATCAAAATGTGCAGAGGAGAAATTGGCAGGCCCATTTCAGCATTATTTGCCCTGTTTGATGGGGCGTTTGTGTGTGTTTTTAGAGCTCCGGTGTGAGAAATCACATGATTTGCAACAGCCTCTCCTTCTATTAAAACCAGATGCCTTGAGCCCCTCTGTGGTTGTGGAGGGAGGTTAAGAAGCCAGCCCTTATGGATTTGTTACCACAAACACTGAAGATGAAGTTTAGGGGTGGGGAAAGGTTGCTACATCCCAATTTCAAGGCTCTCTGCTGTCAGTCACGAGGCTTGTGATGTTCCAAGCAAGTGCAGGTACTGCCTTTTGTAATTCTCTTTGAGAAGCCAGGGCCTAAGGCGCTTTTCGACTCAAGCCACAACTTTGCAGTGAGCTGGAGCGATGCGTTGCTGTAACTTCAAAGAATCTATTGATCCAGGTGGAGCGAGCATAGACTGTGCCAGCACTTTGTAATTCTGTTTGACTCCCCCCGCCCTCCCCAAAGCAGAAGTAATAGTTACGGAGTGGGAGCTGCAGAGGAAGGAAGGAGAGCCAAGCTGTTATAAACAAGGGAATGAGGACTCAGAACTCCTGGAGCCTATTTTTCTCTCTTGGTGAGGAGGTGGTAGAGATTAGTGGCTAGAACATGGAGAATTGGACTCGGCAAAGGCAGGCTTGTGTTCTCTTGCCAGCTGTTGCAGCTTAGAGAAATCCATGGATACTAGTCTAGGGTCTAGAAACTAGCATTCTCAATTGCCCAGGATGGGTAAAGGACAACTCAATTCCCACCTCCTGTTCCACATGAAGTAAACACCGGGTTAGAGTGATGACAGGATTGACAAGGAAATTGTCTTTATGTTTTCTTTACTTCTAGAAAGAGAGAAAGTGGTTTTTATATACAGAAAATAGAATTAGCTGGAGGTCTCTGTGGAGGTCACTGTGGGGTTCGGGGGGTGGGGGTTAACGTTTAGCAGAAGCTTAATGAAATCCACAAGCTCCACCTCAAGTTTTAGACAATTATGCCTTTCCCATTGCCTTCTGAAAACATCATAAAAGGTGATCCCCTCTGCAATTCAAGCTATTAGTTTGTGTTGCACAAGAGGTTGGACCAGCCCCAGTGCCATATTTACATATACCGTATTTTTTGCCCTATAGGACGCACTTTTTCCCTTCCAAAAATGAAGGGGAAATGTGTGTGCGTCCTATGGGGCGAATGCAGGTTTTCGCTGAAGCCTGGAGAGCGAGAGGCGTCGGTGTGCACCAACGCCTCTCGCTCTCCAGGCTTCAGGAAGCTATCCGCAAGCCTCGCGCGCCCGGCGGTGTGTCCCGCTGGGTGCGCAAGGCTTGGGGCGGCAGCTTGCAGCCCGAAGCAGGGGGCGAGCTGCGGAGCCTGCCCCCTGCTTCGGGCAGATGTCCGCAAGCCTCGCGCGCCCTGCAGGAGGTCCCGCCGGGTGCGCAAGGCTTGGGGCGGCAGCCTGTTCTGGGTGCTGGGGTCGGGGGAAGCTCAGGCTTCCCCCGCGCCAGCTCCCGCACCTGGGGGGAAAATAAAAAAAATTTCCTTTATTTCCCCCCCCCAAAAAAACTAGGTGCGTCCTATGGGGCGGTGCGTCCTATGGGGCGAAAAATACGGTAAGCTAAACAAGCTATAGCTTAGGGCCCCACTCTCTTGTGGGGGCCCCCAAAAAAATATAGGGGAAAAACAACTGGATGTACATTTCCAAAATATAAGATAAAAAACAAAATAAAACCTACATACAGCAACAGTGTTTTGTGTTGTGTATGGACCTATTAGGTCCATAAATAACCATATAGCATATATTCATTTCAAACATGAGTCTGACCAAACTGCGGGAGGCAGTGGAAGACAGGCGTGCCTGGCGTGCTCTGGTCTGTGGGGTCATGAAGAGTTGGACACGGCTAAACGACTAAACAACAACATATATTCAACACAAAAAACAGCAACAATTTGTTGTTGACAAAGGACAGCTGGACATAAAAAGGACCCCATTACCTTCAGTAGCTTAGGGCTTCATCACACCTAAACCCGGCCCTGACCAGCCCCCACCTGCTGCCCCGATGACCTCCATCGATTGAGCATTTGTGCTGATCTGCTTGCAGAAAGCTTACGTGGAGGTTACATTATATCCAGTCTTTCTTGAGCATTTGTTGTGATTGTTTGCAGGGCAGTTATAGTGCCATGAACATTAGTCATACCGATTCGCTCGCAGGAAGTTAATGCATCTTCCCCTCTCTCATTCATTCGCCCCACACTTTACAATGCATTTCCCTGTCACTTTCTGAACCGCAAAAAAGTCCACCCTCTTCTTTTTTATTTATTTTTATATATTTATAAAACTATATGCAGCCATCTCCTGCAAACTATCAAGATGGTGTACAAAGATATATATGAAGACAATAAAAATCAAACATAAAACCAATACAAAATAGTCATGAAAATAAGCTAATCTCATGAAAATTAAAACGAATAGGCTGGTCAGCATAAAGGGTCAAGACATGCCTGGAATGTAAGAGTGAGAGTGCCTACCTAATCTCTACTGGAAGAGTATTCCGGAGCATGGGACCTGGTGACACAAAATGCCTGACTGCTCCGTAAGGCCAGGTGGGTCTTTGTAACCCAGGGGCAATTTGTTGTGCCAGGTAACAGAATGCTTTAACATAGGGTCCCTCCAGACCGATGGTTTTTTGCAGGTGTATTTTTTCACGTATCATTGATGCAGCAATAGTGCACTAGAAGTGGATTTATAATGGACTGTCCACACATCATTCTGATTTATCTATTGTTCTGCAGTGCTCCCCCAGTCTCATCGCATTGTCTCATTTCTGAGACCTGGGGAGGGGGAGCCTGGGAGGAGTTGATCTAACCCAGCTGTGCCCACCCAGATGCTTACTGCAGCACCAAACACAGGCTGCGGGGATGGGGGCGGCGGCCAATGGTCCACAGGACGTCCATCACCACCGCCAGGAAATCCCTGTCTTAAGAGTTGCCTGGGAGAGCCTGCACCTGATTTTGGGCCAAGGAAACGGTATACTAGGGTTTACAGTTCCTAGCAAGCAGTTCAGAAATGGACAACAACAGCAGTTGCTGTCTGGAACACACTTCAGCACAAGCAAAGTAGGAGAACAAATCTCTGGAGAGTTTGATGTATTGCTACATGAGCACAAATCATTTTGGATGCACCAAAGAAAGGATGCTTGGAAAGGTCCCTACATGCATAAGCCCAAAGTTCAGGTATTCAATTAAATCCCTCTTGCAAAACACCAAGAGCCTCTGGAGGTTGCCCTGGGTTATTCTCAGTGGATATTCTGCACCTCAGGTGATATGGCTCTTATCTTGGCTTGTTCTCACCATAGCTGGTCCCAGTTGGGGGTAGAAAGCATGCTTCACTGAGGATGAATTCATGTGGGCACAATCCTAGAGAAAATGACATGCATAATGTATAAATAAATCCAGCTGAAGTTTGTGAGCACTGAAAAGTGTGCTTAAATCTCACTGGTTTCAATGGGGCATAATTGCTATCTACTTCATCTGGAGATTTCCCAGTAGGTTTTCCCCCTCTCTGTGTGCTGCTGTACCTGTGCTATTGCAAAATCTCTCTCTCTCTCTCCCCGTCCCCGAATTGCAATGCTGTTTGTATTGTGTAGGAGTATTGTGTGGGAGCAGAAAATTTCATGCTCTTTTTTTCTTTTTAAAGGGCTATGAGTGCTCATCTGTCTAACCAGCTAAGGGCTCTCATTGAAACAAGAACTCACTGAAGTAAGAATAAAATGTAAAGCAGATTAAAAATAGCTCTAACACTGCACCTGTGATGAGGGGTGGCATGTGCGCTACTTGTAAGCAGTGATGTCACAAGGACTATCCAGTAGTTGCCTGCAACAGCATCACAATAAACATTCACACTTCAGCTGCACATGTTGTTGTTTTTTTCCTTTCTGGCAACTTTATTTTAGGGTTTTAGCAGGCACCTTTATTTGTTTGGGTTTTTTTATTTATTTGAAAAGTCCTAATATCAGCTAAGTCCTTCAACTAGTAGGTTGACTCATTGCAAAAAACAACAACCGGGGGCCGAAATTGGGTCTGCCAGGGAGAGTAATAACAGAAATAAACATGTTGTTCTGCACAGTTAAGGAGGGAGTCTTTTGCATTCCTCCCCCCCCCCACCTTTGTACAAGCCCTAAGACTTTCTGCTGCATTATAATGAATGCATCATAGTCCAATACCAGGCAGAAAAGTTACCAAGTTCAGTGTTAAAGTGTTCTCTCTCTCTCTCTCTCTCTCTCTCTCTCTCTCTCACACACACACACACACACAAACAAAGAGAGAGAGAGAGAGAACTTTCTAACACTGAACTTGATTGTCTCATGCTCATCAATTTGGTAGCAAAATGGAACCACAGTTGCTGCACAATTAGGGGTGGACCTGGCACACAGAAATAAATTGGTTTGTAAATAACACGAGAAACAAGCTTGTCCCATTGGTTCCAGCTGCATTTAGTCATAATTTACTGCTTATCAGCTGCAGATCTATGCCCAACTAGATCAGATCTTCCTTCACATGGCAGATGCAGCAGATTACTTCTGGTGACAAAAGTTTATGGATTAAATAATTTCAGTTGATTCCAAATGGTTAAGGTTTTAGGTATTCCCAAGCAATTTTAAAATGCTAGAACTGCTTGAGTTTCCTGTTGTGAGATCCCCAAAGGGTTGCAGAAGGGACAGCCTGCACACCCATGAAGAAACAAAACAGGAGTGAACACTTTGTGTTCAGGTATACAAAATATATTCTCCAAGAAGTGAGCACAGTGTTTCAGCACACACATTTCCTCATGCACATGATACGCAGAATGAGAAATACATGAAGGAATTGAAAGCTGCAGCAAGATTAAACTGTGCAGGCCCAGAAATCTTCAGAGTCCGGGAATTCGATCTGGAAAATGGTGAATATAACTAACCTACTAGTGCTACTGCATAAACAAAAATGGGTAATTAAGAACCACACAAACTGGGGCAAAATTTGGTGGCAGATAATTTTGTGAGCATCTATATATTCTGGGTGGCCTGTCACAGAAACGTGGCCTTTCACAAATCATCGACACCAATCAAAGCAGTACTCAAAATGGGGTCCCCCCCCGAAAAGGACAATGGGCCTTTTAAAACAGTTTGGCACTCTAGATAACTCCTTCCTTGGGTGACTGGGAATACTGAAAACCTTTCTTAGTCAATCAATTGTGAAATCCCTTTGAAGCAAGAACACAATCCAGGAAAGACTAGACCTGCCGTCCTCTTAAGAGGGCCCACCAGTCAGAAAGCTAGACAAGACATTTATTGTCTCTATTAAGAGCAACAGGAAACTTCTGGCTCCACCCAAACACAATGAAGTCCAGTGCTACCCAGTGACTAAATTTTGTGATGACACTGTCCATGCACCTTGGCTCCAAGTGAATATGAAAGCAGCATTGGTTTGTTAAAGCTTTTCATAGCAGAAGCCATGTAATCAGTTGCATGTGGTTTCTCTGAAACCATTATCTGCTTCCTCCCAATCTTAGTATTTCCTTTGTCCTATTCTTCAATAACTGCACTTCTTTAAATTTCTGACTTAAATGCTTTGCAATTCCAAAGAAATACAGCCATGTACATATAATAGCCAGTTGCAAACTCATCATCTCATATAAACGCTTTGCCACAGCTGTCCGTTGTCACATCCTAGCTCAGGAACTGAACTTTGGCAAAGGAGGCAGCCTCTGGCATTTCCCAGGAACTGGTGAGAGGCAATGCCCTGGAGATAGGGCCCCCTAGCCACTGACACATAATGTTGGTGTGGACAAGTGTGGAAGAGGTCTCACAGCAAGTCTGTCCAACAACCTATTGGATATTTCCTCCTGCTCATGTTTCCCTTGAAGGAGTGCATAGACTGAGAGGAAAACACACACACACACACACACACACAGAAAGTGTTAAACCCTGTTAGGATCCCGCATACTCCTCCCCAACGGCTTTTTTAAAACTTTTAATGCAAGCAAAGATGCATGCAGACATCTCCGAGAGCCAGTGTGGTGTAGTGGTTAAGAGCGGTAGTCTCGTAATCTGGGGAACCGGGTTCACTTCCCCGCTCCTCCACATGCAGCTGCTGGGTGACCTTGGGCCAGTCACACTTCTCTGAAGTCTCTCAGCCCCACTTACCTCACAGAGTGTTTGTTGTGGGGGAGGAAGGGAAAGGAGAATGTTAGCCGCTTTGAGACTCCTGAAGGGGGGTGAAAGGCGGGATATCAAATCCAAACTCTTCTTCTTCTCCTCCGTCATATCATGCAATTTTGCCCTGAGTTGGATGCCCCAAAGATTCCAGACACCAGTTCTGCCCTTGGGACTATTTGCTTTGATTGACACAATCCCCACTTTCCTCTTCCCCTCTCTAACTGGGGAAGCTTCCAATGTGTGGGAGGGATGGCCCCCATTTCACCACACCCAACAAACAATAGAACATCCAGACTTTTAAAAGAGTTGTCAGTCTTCGTTCAGAACACTATCAGTGATTGCCCAGACTTGTTCATGGGGCAAGCAGATCATTAAGAACGAGCCCATTGTGGTGACCTGGGTGACATTCTGCGTCAGAGCTCTCATTTCAACTCTCTCTCCTCACACATTTAATATTAGAAATGTTACGAATCGCTCTTTGATTGGAGCAGCCTGCTTGGAGATGGAGAAAACTGCCTGCATTAGTCCTCTCTCTTTGTTTTCCCTTTCTTCTCTCTTTACTTTAAAGAAGGAAAGTTCAAGGTCTGACTCATCTCCCCTTGCCAGGAGGAAGGTATTTTTGAGCAAGATCAATAGACCTAAAGAGAGAGTGAGATGAGGAAATGCATTTTATCGACCGGCTAAATCTCCATGCTGGGAAACTCTCGCCGTGAAATTATTTCCCTCCAGTTAGAAACAATCACCAAGAGAATCAAAGCACTTACTGTGCGCCTGGCTCTCTGCCAGTGGGGGTGCTGCAGAAGCTGCAGGACCAGATGCTTCCTGAAGGGGGTGCTGCTGCTACTGCCCAGGCAGAAAGAACTATCTTCTTTTATTGCCCCATTCCACCAAGAGCAGAGCCACAAGAGCACTAAGAGAAGTTTCCATTGTTACCTCGCTGGAGGCGGGACAGGGTGTGCAAGTTCCCAGCATTTCCTCCATGCTGGAGATGCAAATTCCCAAGAACAGATCCGTTTTGGTTTGAGACAACACAGTTTTCAACCAGCTGAGTCACCCTCTTTCCTGGCTGGTTGACAATTCAGTGAGAAGGAACCGCGTGGGTAGGGTCTGTATTTCAACCCATTTTGGAGCAGGGGGGCTTCTACCTTGGGGAACACAGTGCCCAGGCCACTTGGCAAGAACATACGGATGACCAGCTTAACACGAGGTTGGTTACACATCATAGCAGGCTCCCACTTTTGGCTAAATCTCACAAATGTGCATACTAGTGGGCACGAAACTGCATTTGTTGGCACAACTGGTAGTTTGCCATGAGGGTTGCTGATCGAATGCAGCAATCTGTAGCAGTGCAAGAGACCCTGTGATAGCGTTTGTCCATTATCTCCGCAGCAAGTGGCAGCTTTTAACTCTTGATCAAGCTGCTTGAATCTTTTTGCATGATTGACGGACATCCGCTTTTGTCAGCTATTAGTGAGTTCTGTGCAGAGGAGTGTCTTAGTTTGATTGAGGAATTGCCAGAAAGTGGAAAGTTTTGATGGCTAGGATAAGAAGCAATGAAAAGCATCCACCTTTCCCTCTCTTGTCAGTTGTTGCTGGAGCTCCCAGGTAGCAGGGGAATTCGTTGCAAATCAAAAGAATATGGAATTCTTTTGAATTCCCCCCCTGCACATATCCCTGCTTTTCACAGCCGTCAACGATGATAAACAGAAGGATTATATTCAATGTTGTGTAAAAGGGGGGGGGGCAGCACAAAACACACCATAGACTCTCCCCCCCAACCCCCCCAGACTTTCTGATAGTGCCCTAATGCATTAATTATGAGACCCAGGTATGTATAATTTAAGATGTGTTCAATCTCCACTTCTTTGGAGTGGAACTTTACTTTGCTGAGGTTTGGACTAGTTTTCCATCAGATGCATTTGGAGCTCTATGTGTGATGAGATTGTAGCAATTGCTGGTAACGTCATGATAGCGTGTAGGTGGCTGTTTCGTCTCGTCTTCCTGAGCTTGATGAGTAGCTCAAGATGGCTGGGAAATTATCGATGTGTTTAGTAAAGAAGAAGTTTGAGCTGAGAAGGGCTCTCTTGTTTACACCCCGCTTGTCTGAAGTCTCTAATTTGTTTTCAGTACACATCCTTCATTTGATGGATCTGTGCACAGATTTAGTTAGATCATATGTTTTTGCTTCAACACCAACCCTGGATGCCAGATGAAGTCAAACATTTTCTTGAAGTTAATGGCAAATATTTTTTCCTTTTACATGTTTGTGGACTATGTTGCAAGGATACAGTCAGTGGTCCCACCCCCGTTTTTCCCCTTCCAGTGAGGAAACTAGTTTGACTTAATTCTGCTATTGGTGTGTCAAGGATATTTCATTAGTATTTCAGTAGAACCAGGAAAGAGGAGACTTTTCTTACTGATTGCTTACTTTAGAGAGAAAATGAATTCTAAGAGTAGCCGCAGACCCAGAGTACGAACCCAGCTTCTGCTACAGACATACATCATAACACATCAAATACGACATCAAGTAGATTCCCATGACAAAGAGATGTGTCAGCCAATAGGTCTTTTGTCCTTAATTTTGGCTGAATTGAATTCATTGAATTAAATTTTCTATTTGATTTGGGTATCTGCAAACATGACTTGAAAGCTGGCAACACCAACCCTGTCATGTGGGTTGCAGACGACCACAGTGCCTGGAGACAGGTTGTGTATCCATAGCAGTGACCAGAAGAGGAATGACTGTTGGGAAGAGCACAGAGAGAAGGAATGTCCTGTTGCACCTGAAGCAGCAAAACTGGATGCCTTCATCTGCCCCAGCTGCAACAAAACATATCTCTCCCATATTGGTCTCCACAGCCACAGCAAGTGCTGCAACCTTCCAACAGTTTGACTTCGCCCCCGAAGGTGTACTCCACCACTGTCTCCTGAGACAGACGGATGCCAACAACTTAACAATTGATTTTATCATTTGCAAATACAGTTTAGCTTTTAAAGATGGTAAAATCAAAGGCTTTGAAATGCTGCAGGCACTGGCGTTTTAGAAGATTCAAATCTTCCATAACTTGATATTTTAGAACTTCAAACTGTGGCAGACTGAAGGTCAGCTTTTAGTGAAATGGAAACTTTCAAACTGAGTGTACAAACACAAGGATAAGCTTATGAATTTAGCCTCCAAAATATACATTAGTTTACTTCATCTATTTCTGAAGATGTTTACTCATGATGTAAGAAAGTAAACTATAAAAAGGTGGAAAGTATTTAACAATGTGACTAGCTTGTTTGCTGTAATATAAGGTTACCAGACGTCCCTGTTTCCCGGGGACAGTCCCTGGATTTACAAATCAGTCCCATGACAAAATCCTATCATTCCTACTAAAGTTGAAAAGTGTCCCTGGATTCATTGAAAAAAATCTGGTAACCTTACTGTAATATCTTATCGTCCTGGGTTGGAGACTAGACCCTGGAGTGACTTTTCTCTATCTTATCACTGTAGCTCATAAAATTAGGCTGTGCTCTGTACCCACAGAGAGAGAGAAAAGTTTACATGAGTAGAAGTAACATTTAAACTCATCAGGGTCCCTTGTCTCTCAACCTAAGATTATTCACTAGGCTATATGGACACGCTGTTGCCTAAGATGTTCAGCAATCATTTCTCAGCCTAAGACTATTCACTGAACTCACTTCCAAACAACCTGTTTATACTGATTTGTTTGCACAAAATTTGTGTGGAGATTATATGACGCTGACTGCTTATGAATATTCATTCTGCTTTGTTAGTGGAAAGGTTAGGCAATGTCGTATCCAGTGCATTTTCCTGTCACTTTCCTTGCCACAAAATAATTCATGGGCAAGGGTGTGTGGATTTCCTCCCCTCTCCCCCCCCCCCCAAGTGAGTTTGCAAGAACACCAAATTCATCTTAATAGTGCAACCTGATTTTGCTGGTATGCCATTAAATCTTACCTGCAAATAGCAGCAATCTGAAGGGGGCCTGAGACTATATGGACAAGTTGTTGTTCAATGGGAATTTCTTAGGACTTTTGCGGACTTTTCCTTTAGTAATAAGACCCTGGGGAAATGCCCAATTGTAAGCGCACTTGTTTCACACACAGATGCTCTGAGGTTCAGTCCATGGCATTTCCTGCTACGGCTTTGAAAGACTCCTGTCTGAAACCCTGGAAGCCCACTGTCAGTTGTAGTTCAGGGGTAGGGGGGATAGACTACAACTCCCATCCAGTGGCAGAGCTTTATGCTCCGGCACCGGGAGGGCAGAGAGCTGGCGCGCATCCCAGGGGTGTGGTGAGCGCTCTAGGGGCATGGTGCACCGTCTGCGGGGGCGTGGCACCCAGTGCACAGGGGGTCAGCCATGAAGGCACCCCACCGGGATCGCACTGCCAGTGCCCCCCTCTTCCTCCGCCAGTGCTACCATCATCTTTGAGTGTTGGCGGTGCTTGCTGGGGCTGATGGGAGCTGAAGTCCAACAACATCTGGAGGGAAACTCTTGTGTAGACAGTACTGAGCATTAGCCACTTACTCACTGTAAGACAGTTTCCTATGTCCCCTGTTTCCTCCAGGAGACCCCCTTTCCTGTGTAGCACGCACACAGGCTCTGCATCTCTTCAGAGCCCTCTCAAGGAGCATTCTGCAGCTGTGATCAGGGAGCTTGTGCTCTGAACTTCCTCCTGAGAGGAAAATTTCTCTCTCTCCCTCTCTTTCCCCCTCCCTCCTGCCTGTGCAAGTCTTGAAAATTGTGGGATGGCCACCCATTCAGATCTTTTCCAACTGTTCAGGTTTTTTTAAAATATATATATATATTTTCACAGTGAGGTTTAGAATTTAGTTTTTCTCCATTAGGGATCTCCCTTGTTCTTTTTCCTGGATTCTTTGTGCGGTTTGGCTATAATTCATGGTTTTCCTGATTTGTTCCCCCTCCCCTTAGTTTTTCTGCATACTGATGGTGCAGCAGTCATCTGTTAAACAGCACTGTGGTCCCTACCACTGATGGGCACAATTGGTTTTTGATTTGTCTTGGCAAGGAGCAGAACATGGATTCTTGCCCGTGCTGTTTAAAATCCACTAAGCAGCACGTTGCAATCACTCCCCGAGGCTTACAGCATCATTTGGAGAAGGAAGTCTTGGCAGGTGCTCCTGCCGACTGGCCCATTGAGCCTCAGATCCTGTCTTTTGAGATGATTCTGTGCTCGATTAGTATTCCTCTGGCAGTGACCTCTGGGAGTTCCACTGCATCGTTGGTTCCAGCAATGGCTTGGAAGCACACCACTGCCACGGTCTCCATGTAGTCTTTGAAGTACACCTGCCCTTTCTGTGCTGACAGTTTCTCACCAAGAGCTGAAGAAGAAACATGAGTTTAGCAGGTCACCTCAGGTCCTTTTTTGGGAGCAGATATTTGCCTAATTGTGAGGGACGCGGGTGGCGCTGTGGGTAAAAGCCTCAGTGCCTAGGGCTTGCCGATCGAAAGGTCGGCGGTTCGAACCCCCGAGGCGGGGTGCGCTCCCGTTGCTCAGTCCCAGCGCCTGCCAACTTAGCAGTTCGAAAGCACTCCCGGGTGCAAGTAGATAAATAGGGACCGCTTACTGGCGGGAAGGTAAACGGTGTTTCCGTGTGCTGCGCTGGCTCGCCAGATGCGACTTTGTCCGGAAGTGTCTCCGGACAGTGCTGGCCCCCGGCCTCTTAAGCGAGATGGGCGCGCAACCCTAGAGTCTGTCAAGACTGGCCCGTACGGGCAGGGTTACCTTTACCTTTACCTTTATTTGCCTAATTGCTCAATCTGAGCCAGCCAGTCCTGGTTGCAGTGGCAACTTAACCAACCACACCACTGGTGCTCATACTGGAACGGGGCAGAGCATATGCCGGTGCTGCCCAGGGCATGGCAGGGAGTAGCAATTCATGATGTTATCAGTTGGATGCCCAATAGAGAGTCAACACAGGCGTATAAACCCCATCTAGCGCTCGGGCCCATGTCATTTGGGAAACTCTTCCCTTGTCTGTCCTTCTATCCAGCCTGCCAGGATCTCCTTCTGCAATATGTAACAGAGCATTGTGGTACAGCAAGAGATTTGTGAGCCCTTCACTGACTAGTGGCAGGTGGAGAAGACATTGGACTCTGCTACGGCTGCATCCCAAAGAAGAAAATAAAGGATATGTGGACAAGAGCCCACAATCCCTACCGGAGCTTGCAGCCCTTTTGCTTTAGTGGAATCATCACAGGGCGTCTGAAGTCAACGTAATCTAATCTTAAAAAAATCAGGTCCAAGGGCTTTGCTGTCCCTCCTCTGCCAGCAGTGACACACAAATATATCAAATACAGTACTGTAGTACCTAGGGTTAAGAACTTAATTCGCTCTGGAGGTTCGTTCTTAACCTGAAACTGTTCTTAACCTGAGGCACCACTTTAGCTAATAGGGCCTCCCGCTGCCACCGTGCGATTTCTGTTCTCATCCTGAAGCAAAGTTCTTAACCCAAGGTACTGTTTCTGGGTTAGTGGAGTCTGTAACCTGAAGCGTCTGTAACCTGAAGCATCTGTAACCTGAGGTACCACTGTAGAATCATAGCATTCTATCACAGTAAGTTGTAGCTTATCGAAATAATTTCCCTCTCCTCCCACACACGGGCACACACATGCACACACCCATACTTTCTCTGGAAGTGAGGTTCCCGAAAGTTAGTGAGAGAAGATGATAGTCTTTAGGTCCTTTAAAGTGCCACTTGGGTTGGAGGAGTGGGGCTTATGTGCAATGGCTATTGTGGATGTGCTACAATGGTTAAAGCTATATTTAAGCTCATGGATGCAGTATCTGTTATTGGTTGCAAGTTTATTGGTTGGTAAAGACAAATGTATCTTTTCTGAGCGAGCCACATGAGAAAGTGCTGTGTAGCAGGGGTAAGGACTGTCATTATTGGGAATCTGCTGTCGCCTAGTGGGGATTACGCAGCAGTGCAGATGACGATTCTGTGCCAAGCGCTATTCTACCCTGCCTTGTCCTGATTCCATAGATAGACATTTGTGACACACCCAGATGGAAATGAAATTCATGGATATTTGAAAAACAGGACCAGAAAAGTTAAGATAAACATGTGCTCCTGGATGTGTAAACAAATCACTCACAGAATGATATTATTAACCAAGAGAAGGGGAACACATCCACAAACAGCAGAGCTTATTATTGGGTGCAGCAATGGTGGTGGTGGGTTGTGGGTGTAGATTTTTATTACATATATATGTAATCTTCCCAACCACCATGTAGATTACCATTTTATCATATGTGGTCTGCATATGTCACATTGTACATTTTATTAGGTGGAAGGGATATTCATACGGGGAAAATGTTTGAGAGGGTGAATTATAGATACATCATGAGAAGCGAACAGATACTGTTAGTGGGATGAACAAGAGTAAACCAAAATGTTAGTGAAACACATGAAGGAAAAAAGAACTAGAGGGGAAAACAGGTCTGTTGATAGAGGAAAAAGTAAAATATTTGGGGGTATAGCTAACGGCAAGGAACTTAAATTTGTTTCAAGGTAATTATGTCAAAACATGGAGAGAAATCAAGAAAAAGTTAGAAATATGGGAAAGAATGAAACTTTATTAGGAAGAGTTTTAGTCATAAAAATGAATGTTCTGCCAAGGATGACTTTATTTCAGACAGCTCCAGTGATTGGTAATGCAGGATGCTTCAAGGAATGGCAAAGAAACATAATAAAAATTATCTGGCAAGGGAAGAAACCAAGAATAAAATATAAAATTTTAATTGATGCAAAAGAAAGAGGTGGCTTCTTGCTGCCAGACTTAAGACTATACTATGAGGCATCCTGTCTTTGCTGGTTAAAGGAGTGGTTTTTATTGAAGAATATGCAGGTTTTGGATCTTGAAGGACATAAGAAATTTGGCTGGTATGCATATTTGTGGCATGGGAAAAATGGAACTCATAAAGATTTCACCTGTGCTTTTTTTCTAAGAAAAATGTTTAGGGGTACTCTCATTTTCCTACTCATATTGAAATGCCCAATGAGGCCAAACTTAGATTCACAAAATGTTTAGGGTTATGTGTACCCCTGCGTACCCCCAGAAAAAAAGCGCTGGGTATGGGATAAATATAAAAAAACTTGCTGGAAAAGAAAACAGCAATGTGGCACTCACCAGTAGAAGCCATAGCGGTGGGAGAAAAAGAATATGGAAGTGAACTGGGTAACATATAAGGAGTTGCTAATAGAGGTGGAAGGGGAGGTTAAACTAAAAGTTTGAAGAAATAAGTGGAATATTAACTTGGCCACAATATCGCCAATTAAATGAGATATTTTAGATAAAAAAATGTCTTTACAACTCAAACCTCCCAATTAGAATAATCAAGAGAGAATGTCTAAAATGTATAAATTATTATTACAATGTGAAATGAAGGATGCAATGGTCAAATCATCAGGTACATTGGGCAATGGATATAGGTTATAATATTGATATGGCAGCATGGGAAAGAATTTGGAAAGATTTAAAATTTACAGCATGCTACCCTTTAAAAGAAAACTACATGTGATGTATAGATGGTATTTGATGCCTAGTAAGCTGGCAAAAACGTATAAGTCTGAGTCCAATATATTTTGGAAATGTAAAGAGAAAGGAAACTTTTTCATTTGTGGTGATCTTGTAAGGTTGCAAGCCTTCTGAGAAATGATTTATAATGAATTTGAAAAAATATGTTTAAAGTATGTTTTTAATGTTTAAAAAACCCCAGCTTTTATTTTAGGTGTACTTGAAGAGGTGCCGAAAGACAAACAAAAAACAAAAAAACATGTATGCTATCACAGCTACGCAAATAATATATGCCCAAAACTGGAAAGAGGAGCTGACCCCCATTTTGTGTACCAGTGAGTGGTGTTCAGCCTCTTCTTCTGGGTGTTATGCTTCCTCAAAACAATCATAACTAACTCTGGGGGAGCGGTGTTCATCTTTTGCCACCCAAGGTACTAGCACAGAGTACTTTTTAGCAGTTTAGGTTGATAACGAGAACTTTGCCCCTGCCCTCACATGTAACCTATCTAGAATAATCCACGCCTTAGTAACCTCCCTTTTAGATTACTGCAAGGTGCTGTATGTGGGACTGCCTCTGAAAACTCTCCAGGAACTTCTTGGGTGTGCAAAACCAAGTCTTCCCCCGTAACAGGACTGTGGTCTGATCCAGCAAGGGTCCACTTTTATGTTCTTATTGCTTTCTGTGCAAAAAATTGAGACCCCATTCTCTTCTCTGCTCCCCCGATGTGCCCTGATGGATGTTATCCACATGGGCAAACATAAGATGCAGGAAGACGTGGCCTGCAAAACCCAAGGGCCAGAAGGAAGCCATGCAGCTCCAGCTACTTGCTGCTGCGCCCTTGTTTCCGACAGCTCCATTCTGAATCAACTGACCCTACCAGCACCTGCTAAGACAGGCCTCTGCCACGGGAATCCTCTTCAGAAGCGAATCTCCTAACACTAGAAGTCTGCTGGATCATGCCAATGGCTGATCTAGCGCAGCATTCTATTCTCAGTGTGGCTGACGAGATGCCTGTAGGAAACCTGCAAGCAGGACCTGAGCACAAGAGCACTCTACTCCCCTGGTTTCCTGCAACCTCTCCCTTCCTGAGACAGGGTGCTTGAGCCACTAAAGGATGTCATCACTGGGAGGGGTGAGGTTGAATTGGAACGGGGATTGACAATCTGACTCTGATGCTGCAGGACCTACTCTAAGGTATGTAGGTAGAACTTGGCTTAGGTCACTACTTCAATTCAGATTATAAATCATAGTTGGAAGGGGCCCAGAGGATCATCTAGTCCAGCCCCCTGCAATGCAGGAATCTCAACGAAATCCTACATGACAGGTGGCCATCCAACCTCTGCTTAAAAGCCTCCAAGGGGAGACCACCACCTCTTATGTCTGAAACAGCTCTCACAGAAAGGTAATTGCTCCATCCTCCATGTGAGTCCTTTAGATATTTGAAGATAGCTATCATACAAAGGCCAAGCAGTTCCATCTCCATGGGAAGTAAAGTAGGGAATAGAAAAGAGACTGGCAGCACTCTGCCTGCTGCACTCTGGCTTGTGCTTCTCTGCAAGGATACACCTGGAGGGAACCTCACTAGGCAAAATGCCATGTAGAAGCCTTCTAGTGGAATTTAGAGGGATGCTCCAATAGTTCCCCCATCCAAGACAACACCAACTACTCACTTAAGGAGCGGAGCAATTCTGTCCTTTGCTGAAGTCCAAATTGCCTACTGCATCTGTAGCCAGCCTATTTGTGTTGGCTCCCTAAATAATGCATTAGGGATTCTACAGACAGCAACAGAATAAAGCTCTTAGCCATGCTCAGGGGCTAGGGAAGCCTCTGCTGAACTGCACCACTGCAGCTCTAGCATTCGGCTTAATAACTCTCCAATGCACTTTACACTTGCTTTTATCTTTATTCAGGAGGAATGCTTTCTTGCCAAAGCCATCAGAAGTGGAGAAACAGAACCAAGAGAGAAAATCCAGAGAAACAAGAGGTGAGAATAAAGCAAAGAAAGCGAAAAACCATCAAACAGGAGCAGAGAAGGTAGGAGAAGCCACTATCCCATACTAGGAAGGAAAGGAAATTGATGTGGCAGTAGGGGACTGGCTATATAGTTGCTTGAGCATAGGATCCTGACCCATTTCTTTTCCTGGAGTTCTGCTGGCACACTTACAGTCTTCCTAAATCTTTCTCATTTGTTAATCCCCAGATGGATAGATTCCCATAACACAACCCCAATTATGTGATAAGAGCTCAAATAACTTGGTTAGTGTTGCCAACACGATTGCTGGTGTCATGGGAACCAGGGCAGTAGGTGCCATTTTTTGCATACATACAGATCCTTTTCTCAATACTTCAGAGCAGGACCAAAGGTATTTTATCTATTTGTTATCATCAGCAAACAGGTAGTTGGACATTGTCACTTATTCTTTGCCACAAATCAACTTTCCCCAGTGAGAAACAAAATTTGGTTTAGGCTTTATTTCTTCTTGAAAGAAGCCTGGACTGGCATCTATAATCAAAATCTTCAAAAAAAAGAAAAAAAGAAACTATACAAAGACATATCTTACAAAATATACAGGAAAGTTTTGCCAAAAATGAGAAACAGTACAAAGTAGGCAGATATAACAGTGTAAAATCACATTAACACTTCCTCAACTGCTCCACAGGACAGGTGTGGGTTTTTGACTACACAAATTTAATAGCATGACACATAAATTTACACTATATACAAAAATGTATAAAGATCCAGCACCCCCTTTTACTCTAGTTATGGTTCTTCCAACATGAAGCTGTGGTGCTTTGTGTTTTATGATCCACAAAGAGAAGCATTACACGCTGGAATTAATGGAAATCCTGAAACTAGAAATAGTTAACCTCAAGCCATAACTAAAGTAACTGCAATGCCTCCAAGGTCATAAGGTTTTTAACAGTCTGTTTGGGGGAAAATAGGGTGAGATGTTTCATGCTTTTCTGCTTCCAAGATGGACAGTGCTTATTCCATTTCAGTGAATCGAGCAAACATAGCTTTCCGTACTGCATCTTTGTAAGAGTCTGCTGTAGAGACACCGTAAGAACTACCTTTTGCTCCTAGCCCAGCTCCCCTCATTCTCACTTGAGCCTGCAAAGAAACACAGGTATTTTAGCAGCAGCAAAACAAACATGACCACAGAAGTTACGTTTCATTCATCACAAGTCTCAATGGGAGAACAACACCCCACCTCTGAAAAATAATTTAAACTCACTTTTTAGCCAAGCAAGTATGATCCACCCCCCCCCCCAAATATTCCTCAGGTATGCTGTCTCAATTCAGCAACCTTTTTTTGGGCCACTGGGCACATTTGGAAAGTGCCATGAGTGTTATTCAGAAAACGTCTGCCGTGGTTAACACAAAATGGCTGTCACATCCATAAAAGCAGAAAGAAACAGGAGCACAAAATGGTGTGAGCAAGTGTGTCCCCCAATGGGAAAAAGTCACCTAAATCTGTCACTGCCACACCTGTTCTGAGCATCTCTCCTCCATTCAAGAGAGATGGAAGCGTGGGCATGTTTAAGATTGTGTACTTAAGTGTAATTCAGATTTTTAAACCACTTTTCAACTATCTAGGATGATAACCATATACAACTCCTCCCTGCTTACCTCAATGGGGGCTGTGATACCTTGACATTTCCTTCCTAATCCTGAACCTTCCCTCCAGCCCATAGCTTGAAGCATTTTGTTGCCAATATTACTATGGTCAATGCCATCTTTTGTGGGCTGTTCATAATTCCTAAAAAACAAACACACAGTTAAACTAAGGAAAATTTAGAGAATTTAATTTAAATGTAAAATGGTAAAGTATTTCAAATACATACACAGTGCCTGCATCAAACACTTTTTTCCGCTTTGGCTCTGGTGGCTCTGGTATGCCATATTTCTCACGTCTTTCAGCTGCTCTGTCTCTATATTTCATCTGAAATTATATCAATTTCATCAACTTCTGAACTCACTGTCAACCCCAGCACATACTCTAGTACCCTTATGCTTCTAAGTAGCAAAACAATGTGGCATCTATTGATGTAGGCAGCATAGAACGCAAGAGAGTCAAGTACAATATCCAAACAGTGGAGAAAAAGAGAAAGAACGGGTGCACATCATACAGACTGATCCCACTCTATTGCTACTGGATTCAATTACTTTCAGAATTAAGAATTGTTGCCCATTTTTAACGTTGACAAAATAAAGGGGGCACAACAAAAAGTTCTGAACCAGATTGCAACAGTTAATATATGAAGTACATGAATGGCAATCATTCTGCAGATTTTGGCTGCATAACTAGTTGATCTAAAATCTTTATTCCCCACCCCAAAAGACACATGTGAACGAGATGTATTTTTTCTGTGTTGCAGAAAACTAGGACACTGGAAGCTCCTAAATGTCAGGGGTTGGCAAGATATATTCCTTCCCCTTGAGCTTTTTTCAACTACCAAGTTTCAATCCAGGACTTCCCATCTTTTACTTATTTCGTGTTTGAGAACCATAGTTTGCATTTCTATCATTCCAATTTCTTTTTGAAAGCAATAGAATTAACCCAAATCTTGGGGATCGCAACAGAATGCTTGTGGAATGGTTGCCTGGGGGCTGAATGAACACCTCAAAATCTATTGTCTTGTTTACATACCACTTACCTCTCTCTCACGCATTTCCAAGGCTTCGAGCTCTTGCTCTGATAGTCTCGATCTCCTGTAGATGTCCATGTTTTGCTTTATAGGAAAAAACAATCATCAAAATTGAATAATTGAGACTGGCACAGGAAGCTATTTTTAAAAAAAATATTTTCTGATTTAAGACTACCTCACGGTTTTATTCCTAACAAGAAATATCCATAAGTAATAAAACACTGCAAGTGAGAAGCTCAATGCCACATACTATTTTGTGTATCTAAAAAGACAGACAAAATTTGTGCCCTCCCCAGCAATCATGTGGGATACAACCTGTGGGAAGTATCCCAACATAAGACATAGACAGGCATAGTAATATTAAGAGTGCACTCCAGCTCACTACTGCCCCCCACCCCACAAAGCCAGGGCCATTCTATCATCAACTACATTATGGAAAAAATACTAACATTTTTTATGTTGATATTGCTTACTGTGCTTTTTAAAATGGAGGTTAGTATTACTTAGTAGGTGAGATATAAGTAACTATAATTAAGACGACAAGGTTCGAACTACAGAGGGAAAAGAGAAACTCTCCACTTGTCTAGAATCCTCTTGACCACTTTCCATGCTTCCGCCCCCACGCCAAGCCAAGAGAAGTTTTATAGTTGGGTGGCAACTATAAAATTCTGCAATATTGAGTTTATTGTTTGAAGAAGTTGATTACCTTATGAAGATCAGAGAGCTGTTGGTGCCTGACTAGAGCTTCTTTATTTGGGAACTGTCTTCTACATAACAAACAGGCCATTTTTTTCCAGTCTGTTAGTTTTTCTTCTTCATTTTCCAGCCTTTCCAAGAAATCCTCTTCATTATCACTGTCTCCACTATAAGCAGCCACCAATCCACGCTGGAAGAGGAGTAATGTCATTTTAGCCCAATAAATACAAGCTGCCAAGTTCTATCACACTAAAGGGCAGGTGATAGTAGATTGTTATGGGCTCTACCACTAGAGGGTTGATATAGGAAACCTCAGGCCATTGCTGTTCTACAACTCAACATGCCTGACAAAGAGGCACCCTATGAACGTGTAAATTCCATTTGTTTCCCTGACAAGATTTGAACTCTACTGAATGTCCCATATCCCGTAACTCTCAGATGTTGCTTTACTTCCTTTTTAGAAGGAACACCCTAAAAAGAAAGGAGTTACTGTAAAGGTCAGTTTCCCAGCTAAGACCAACAAAGTTTCATCACAATGGCCAACAGCCCTTTTGCAACTCCAGAGATTAAAAGGGTCCCAAAATACTCCTTCCTGTTTTCAGTACCTCTGTCTGCAAACTTCTAAATTATTGCATAAAGGACATGGAAGCCTAATTAATTAACATGTTTAGCTGAAATAAGACTGACCACTAAATATAAGCTTGCAAAAAAAATCAATTCTGATTCTTGCTCCATCACAAAAAGAACACGTGTTTCACAGCTCAAAGAAAGCACTCGCCAAAACTTATTTATGAATTAGGCATGTTAACAAAAACCTTAAACAACACTAATGTCAGTGCAAGTTTCTATTCACTCACTTTCAGTGGGTTATCATCTTCACCACCATTCTTTATAACTTCTGTTATTATCTGCTGTCTCTCAGACAAGGTACCCTGAAGAAAGAAAGAACCGTTAAGCCCAAAAACTGTATACAATATCCTTTTTAGATATTAAATCCTACCAACCTTTACCTTTTTCTCAAATAGAGCAAAACCAGCATCAGCTGCTGCAGATTCTCGTCTTTCTTCCTCCCTTGCATTCAGAGGCTGAAAGCTATTCTTGAAGTTCTCCTTCTGTTTGTTTAGACTCTTAGCCCAACGTTCCATGTCTTTAGCAATCTAAATAGGAAAACATTGACATAAATTACGTCTATACCAATAAAACAAATCAAATTTAGTATCTGCATACAATACCACATTTTCCGCACCTATAGATTTCAGGTTATTCACATGCAACTCAATTTTGTCAAATGAGTTATCAAACTAGTGTGAAAAGACATATATTTGGAAATCTTTACATAACCAACTTAAGTGTTTAGTTCGTCATTTAAAGGTTATATTACTAAATTGCCTAGGTTCACGAGGTGTCATCCTGTTAGTGATTTGAGCATATTGGGACCCACTGATAGTGTAAACATGTAACCACACCTGCCTGCTTATGGTGCCAAATACTTTTTAAGCTATCCAGTTTTTCACTTAATACTGTTAATAAGACATGCAATTTTCATTACATGATTGAAGTAAAAAGAGTGTTTTGTGTTCAAACATGCAAACTTTGATCTTATCAATTAAAGCTGTCATTCTGATCATCACCTGCTGAGCTGTTTTACTCTTGGGCTTCTCTTTCTTCTCTTTCCCTTCTTTTGTGGAAGATGCATTATTTTGATGGTAAGATGTACCCTCAGCTGCAGGCATGTAGGTCTCTTTCTCACCATCCCAGTAAAGATACTGCTGTGTTATCGCATTGTAGTAGTACTGAGGGGGGGAAAATCCGTACCAATTCATATTTATATACCATACATCAAGTTACCTTTCAAAAAAATAAATTTCCTCATATGCAGCTCGTGTAGAGACAGATACCAAAACCAAGAACAAGTTTGAGTTAAACTTGGATTGTTATGGGTTCACATTATTAATCGACAGAGAAACTCCCTATGCAGCCTGATTTTCTGAAATATTGTCTGTGCAAACATTGTTTCAGATAAAATTAAAAAACTCCTTCCAGTAGCACCTTAAGAGACCAACTAAGTTTGTTACTGGTATGAGCTTTCATGTGCACGCACACTTCTTCAGATTGTGTCAGATAATACCAAAGATTTGAAAGACATACCAATCAAATGGCTATATGGCAGCCTGTGAACAGCACATGCATGAATGCACATGTCACTACTGCAAATTAATACCAAGCTGGACAATTGGTCCTTCTACCACAGTACTCTCCACTGACAGTAACTGTTCAAGGCCTGGGAAACAGATTACTCCCCAAGTTGCTAACCCAGTACGGAATGACACTCTGTTCCCAAAAGGTATGCACGATTTGGCACAGGTTATGACCCCATGTTATTTTTAGTTAAAAAGAGTTGGGAGCACTGTTTACCTGAGAGTTTGGATCATAATAGAGCCCCGTTACAGGATCATAATAGAAACCTGATGATTCATCATATTGGTATGTAGAAGTATCTGGAACAGCTGAAAATTTAGAAGTGTGAGCTATTATTATTAACTGCATGTGTTAAATCACCGTTACTTAGTAGATGTCAAACCACAAATCGCAACAGTAAATATGATAAAGCAGTTGTCTGACCGACTTGCTCATAATGAACTAGCTAGTCTCGATCAACCCTAGGTCTGAGACACCCAAGAGCAGGCATCATCTGGAATTCTGCTCATAGCAATGCTGATAATCATTCTCGACTCCCTTTTACCTGTTTTCTGTATCACTCATTTCCTTCCAGCAGTGCCTTTGCCCTTTCATTTTGCCTCCCAACCCCCCAAGGTCTTGGATATTCTCACTTTAGGAAAACACTACAGCAGATTAAAAACAAGTTCATCCTACCCACATGGTTACTTTTGTCCTAAAAATGAGCACTATCAATACGTATGAGTGTAAACTGCTGTCTATTTCCATTGATCATTGGAAGGGAAGTTTGCTTACCATACTTGGTGCCAGGGACCACGCCAGTTGAAGATGCTGATGGCACCTGCGCACTAGTGCCTGGCTGTGCTACTTGAGTCTTTGGGGGGGGGGGGACACAATTTAAAAATAGGATCTTTAAAAGTTGCAACTGTTCAATAACTTAACATAAAAAAACCTCACACTCAGTCCCCCTCAACCTGGTGCCCTCCAGATGGTTTTTTAACTACAATTCCCACCAGCCAAATCAGCATGGCCAAAAGCAGTTAACTGAAGTTGAGGTTCAAAACATCTGGAGTTCACTAGATCTTGATTGAAGGCTGCCTTAAATGAACCTATTCAGTATATTACATACAGGTCAATACTTCCAAAATGGAGTTTATACATGCAAGCTCTACTAAGCCACACCAATATATTTCAGCCAAATGTACCTTCCAAATTATTATAAGATAAAATCTCACTCCAACAGAATACAGATTATATTTACCGGAGAATCGGGAGAGCTGTTCTGTTGATTATATAACTGAGGACTCTGGGAAACAACAGCTGCTGTAGTAGCACTTGTCACTGGAGTACCTGGCAATAGAGTTATTAAAAGTTCAGCAAAGCAATCTGAAAAACTACAATAGCACTTTGTTACTCAACTAGAGCAGGCATGGCCAAACTTGGCCCTCCAGCTGTTTTGGGACTACAACTCGCATCATTCCTAGGTAACAGGACCAGTGGTCAGGGATGATGGGAATTGTAGTCCCAAAACAGTTGGCGGGCCAAGTTTGGCCATGCCTGAACTAGAGCATTTAGATTTTCTAGACTGTTCAAATACACAAACTCATTGTTTACCCTTGTATGCCACTCTACTGAATGCAGAAACCAGCACTGAGTATTCCATACAGCTCTTGCACAGGAAGATGGGTAAGTAGAATTTTACCACAGTAATAGGAAGAGGAAACTTGTTACCTGATATTGTAGCTGTATCTGTGTCCAATGTTCCTGCTTGATTCTGGTAAAACTGCTGATAATCTTGTGAACACTATGCAAAGAATTAAGACAAAATTACTTGTGTGGTACATAATATAAATACACAGGCTTGGCTCTTAACAGAAAGAAATTTATAGAAGAAAAGTCCTGGAAGTCCTGCTCCCTGCCCTGTAGAATTTTTTCCACCCAGCTTTGGGAGGGCGGGCCTTGACTGACTCCAGCTACAAAAAGCTGAGGCTGCTGAAGAGGTCAGAGACCATTTTGGTTCTCTCTTTAGTGCAGACCCAGGTCATCAGGCCTGAGCTGCTACAGCTACCACCCACCATGAACCACCCTTGGCAGGACTGGCAGCAGATGCGTTCTATGCTTAAGATATTCTCTTGTTAATTATGCTGTTTTAAATGTGCATTTTACATTTGACTTTCTTTAGCAATGTTTTCTTATGAAACGTTTAAGATATTTTTGTTGCATTAAATTTGCATTCTGTGGTTTACTTCCTTTGTAATGTTTTATTTTGAAATCTTCAGTTTCCTGTTATGTTGTTTTGAATGTATACTTTGACTTTCTTCAGTAATGTTTGATTCTGGATTGTTTTATTTGATGTTTTAATGTGTTGTAAACAGCTTTTGAGATTCCCCCTCATTTAAAATATAAAGTGGTATAGAAATGAAATGCATAATAATGATGATGTTTTCTGCCTCCTGGAGGGTTGGGGAATCTTCTAGATAATGCTGTCTAAGGTTCAGCTTAATTGCAAAAAACTGGGGAAGAGCCCAATCCGATTTTGGGATGATTCATTATCCTCCCAGAAGCTCGTTGCCCCCCATTTCATAACCCTGGATAGGCTTTTTGGAGTGGGTGGGAAAAGCGAAGAAACTTTGTGTCAACTTATTTCTGTTCACTTGCGAACCTAAGATAATATTAGTCATACATACCTGAGTGTACTGGGTATAGCCATCCTGTCCCAGCTGGAGGTAGTTGAATTCAACTGCTCCACCTTCTCCACTTTGAGGCTATAAAATTAAAGGATATGGTAAAGTAAATAAACCAAACCAAACCAAACACAAAGGCTGTTTAGATGGCTAATTAAATTGATGGAATAAGGCAAGGTCATTTACAACAATCCATTTTAGACTCAGATCCCCTACCTGGGTTGATGACCACTGGGCTGCAGCAATGGCTGTACTAGCAACAGAGAAAGCACTGACACGATTACCATCTGGGAGAAGCAAATCCCTAAAAACAAGAAAAACATCTAAGAATATTTCACAGACAATCTGCTATCATAAAAAGTTTCAAACCACCATTTCATTTCCTTTTATCACTGACATTTGCAAATATAACAGCAATACAAATTTCTAATTATTTACCATTTGGAGAAAATTTGACATACATTTTAAATATGAAAGAGCAGCAGTTAATGAAACTCACTTCCTGGCACTCTTGGCAAAATCCACACCAATCGTTTTGCCATCTATTTTAAGAGGTGGCTGAAGACTCTGCAAAATTTGCAACAGCTGAGAAGCATCCTAGAAAGAAATTACAGGTATTGGAAAAAGCTCAAATTAAAACACAAAATTATTGCTCAGAAGGGCACTGAGCTAGGCAGGCTCATCACATGGGCTGCATACCTTTACACAAGATTTTGTTCTATTATAAGTATTAATGGCCTGATACAATGCCACTGACTGATAAGATGACCAAACGCTGTACTCTTCTCACCACATTTAAGAAGTGTCTTGTCCACTCATTTAGTACTATGTAAGCCATAAATGTGGTACATCGATAAGATGATCCTCCAAAAGTTGCTTTAATTCCACTACATCTACAAAGCTAGAGAAGGTGAAATTGCTCAAGATGCTGCACATCTCACTGAACTGGAATACTTTTACTTTTTTCCAGTGACCATATACGAAATTCAGTATCAAAGTGAAATAAAGTATGTGCTCACCATTGCTGAAGACAATTGTACAAAAGCAAAGCCTCTATTCTGTTGGGTCTGTTTGTCTTTAATAAGTCGAATGTTATTTACTGCCAGTGAAGCATATGGTGACAGCGCTGTCATGATCGATTCCACTACTGTGTGAGGGGCTATGTTTCTGAGAATAAGAGCTAGGAGAACAAATAACAAGTTATTACAATATGCTCCATATATTACCCTTTAAGTGTAAGAGTACACCAAATTCATAAAGTAAAAAATATTGTATTAATATTTTATAATAACACCTAGGGTATATTGATATAACCTAGTCATTTATATGTTACACTCACTATCACAGGAATACATTAGTAAGATGTAGTTTTAAATGAGAGTACAAGCAACCCCTGATTTATGTGGGAGTTGTGTTCTGGGTTATTTTGCACAATGGTGGAGTGTGTATAAGCTTGCCCCACCCCCTCTTTTCTAGCGGGGCGGAAGTGTGTCACTTGGAATCACATAAATCAGTTGTTGCCTGTATGTTAGAACTTCTTAGTATAAATATAAAGCTAGAGAGGAGGCCTTTCCTATATGTACGAAGAATGGGGAGCAGGAAGAACCCCAATAAAGAGAATCAAGTCTTATAGGAAATAACACGATTGCAGGGAAGGAAACAATGGGGGGGGGGGTTTCTTGCCTACAGCAAGGGACCCAAAAAGGGGAGGGAGAGGCAGTGAGTGAAGGGAAAACCTAGAGAAAACCAATTCTCAAAGTGCCAAAATGTTTTATTATGCTCAACATTTCATAATTAGAAAATTTCTTTATCAAGAATAGCTTACAAAATCTGCAGCAAAGCTTTTTGAAATTTGAGAACATTTTGAAACTTGAGCCACTGATGAAAAAGAAAGAGTAATGTACTAAGGAGGGGAAGCAGAGGAATATGTGCTCTTAGAGTGGTGGTAGAGAAAGATCAGTTTAAAAAACATCAACAGAGAAAAACATGCTTGAAGACTGAGGAAGGGGGGGGGAGAAGTGGGGTAAAGAAAGCCCTGCAACAGCTGTGAGGGCTAAATTTGGGTTTCAAGTGTCCTGAGCTAAAACGATCTCAATACTTCTTATAAATCTCTGGGTTACTGCGCTTCAGCACCTTGGATCTCTGCCCTACGGTCTACTCTTCTGAAATGAAAATGAAAATACTGAATCAAATCTATGGGGATCTTGGCAGGAAATGGACTTTGTCTTGCAACACACACTTTGGCCAACCAATCCCACAGTAGAACAGAAGACTTGAGACTTTACTTACTATCACAGTAGTAGTCTACAGACTGAACAGCCTCTGGTCCTCCAGGTGGTACCTCCTGTTCTGAATCTTTATTGCAAATCAGAAAAAATTATTTTAATCATCCAGTAACTTAGGTTGTTACATCAAGACGCCTCTACTATGTCAGAGTAAGAATAACATGCATAATTTATAATTGTGAAATAAAAATATCTTTAGTTTAAGTTACTCAAACAGAACTTACCAAATTTATCTGCTCCACAACGGAAGCATTTTAGACGCCTCCTGAAGTTGTAAAGGCAGCACTAACAAACAAACAAATCCATTACATTTTTAGATCATTCAGCTGATGAAGCTTGCTGTAGCATACCACATCTATACCAATTAATTTAAAGTGAAACTGTTACCACATATAATCATCATCTGCAGCCTTCAGATACCAGTCTCAACAAACTTTATCTGTTCACACAAATAGCAATTCTGCAAGTAGCCTCTATAAAATAAACTAGCCTATCGTCTATAGCATTTTCTTAGCAATGCCCATCTTTCTATTGAAATATTACAGAATCACTTAATTTGGAGTACACATTGTTCAGTGTTTGAGAAGAGCTAGAGCTCACAGTTCCCTCAGCCGCATGGGTCTATAGCCCTGGAACGTACATTAAGAGCAGAGAAGGGAAAACACACAGAATTTCTCATCATCTCTACATGAAGCCAATAATCAGTTAACCTTTCTATTTTCTCATATTTATCTCCCGCTTTTCTTCCAATGTGGAACCCAGGGAAGTGTACTAGTGGTTCCCAGATAGTCACCAAACCAGGCACTGAATACTAGACACAGACCTGCTTAGCTTCAGCAAGGAATGGCCTCACATACCTTCAGATCATTCAGTTTATGTATATATATTCTTGCTGAACTGTTTGTATATATATTCTTGCTGAACTTATTTAAATTTTGCTATAACAGCTCTAAATTGTAAATGTTACTAAAAGTTAAGTCACTTCCATGAGTGTAATCAGTAATGATTAATGAAGTTAAAGAGCAACTAGGAAAGATGTGAAACATTGCTTTACCTTGTTGCAAAGCCAGTCTTCAAATTTAGGCCTGGGATTACTGTAGTGCATTGCAATTTGTTTCCCTTGAATCAACAGTTTTTTCTGCAAAAAAAGCACATTTAGTTATTCCTGTATCACGGCACAGATGTCCATTTTCCCATGGCAGAGCACACTTCGGAGGATTCAGTGCTCATGAATTAAATGGACAACATATGGGGAGGACGTAGAGAACCAACCACCGCCTCCTACACTCTGCCCATTCAATCCTGCAGGACACGGGCAGTAAGAAAATGGGATGTGCAGTAAAAGTAAACGGAATCAGGGAGTGTTGATCAAGCTGCCAAAACTAAGCGCTGACATGGAACCAGGAAATGTCTCAAAGGAGACCGAGTCCTACTGGCATAGCAACACGGTTTAAAAAATATTGTCAAGTGATTGCTTCGCTTCTTTCCCAACTCCAAACACCCTAGAATTTTAAAACTTCAAAACAAATGGACTGTTTTCAGTTGCTTTCTTCATGAAGTGCCCCTTGAAAGTACAGTAATTTCTCCCAAGAGGACCCTGGTTAGCTTCCTGGAGGCTGAACAAAAGGTCATGAACTGAACACACGTTCAGTATGAATCTTTTTTGACTAATTCATCGGTAAACATAAAAGCTTGTGTAAGAAATTTGCGTTCTTCAGACAGTAGCTTTCTTCAAATAACTACAATGCTACTGAAATTTCACAATAGGGCACCAGTTCATTTTGCTTAGTGCCCCTTCAAAGTTAGAATGACGTTATAAACGATTAGCTGCTTAAATGTATACGAAGAAGCCAAGTTTCTCAACTTAAACTTTATTGATTCCTACATATACATAGTTCCCCTATCCCTCCCCTAATTTCTGTAAGCCATTAACAGCTATTCATTCAGAGAGATGCACCTTTGTCAAGATGTGTATGTTAAACCTAATTTTTAGGTAAAATATTACGTCAGAAAGTAAAGTTCTAAATATAAATGGCATGAAGAAACTTAAAAGTATCTGGTAGCTCTAGGGTGAAGATTTCATCCTTTTATTGCTAGATTAGGCAAGTAAGGGGAAGGTTGAAGGACCCAGAACAAACTGGGTTATGCACACACACGTTGCTGGCATATTTACACTAAATAATGTTTGTCTGACAGTTAGCAACAGGGCCACTGGGGAGACTTGACTACTTTTCCCTAATGCTAGAGGATGTGTGGTTATTTTTTAGGGTGAATTTGAAATTTATTCAGTAAGATGAATACTGATATAGCTTTGTATATGTTAAAAATTGTGCAGGGTTTACTAGTAAATCCAGTTAATGTTAATTCAGGCACCCATCTGTGCCACCAATGCATGCTATGAACACCATAAAAGTCACTTTAATGCACGCAAGGATTAGGTACTCTTTCAGCTTAATTGCTGTGGTGATTGCCCATGATATGAAGTCCAGAGAAATACTCGTTATACTTCTGGTTATTGGATGTCAGAAGTGGAAAAATTCAGCGAAAGATGCATTTTCAATCTTGTTTTTAAGCCACAATAATTGTAATTCTGCTCTTTATAGATTTTTAGTATCTCCACCAGCTGCATAGGTCTAGCTTAACAGCAATTGAGTAGGAGAGAAGTTTCGCTATGAAAAACTGAAGTATTAGTAATCCAGAAGCATACCAATGCACTGGAAATAAGAAGGGAGATTATTTCACTATTATTTTAATTACAATTTTTTGTTGAGTATATTAGTAATACTCCACAATGTTCCACTTTCATTTGTTAAGTAATATTGAAAAGGCATATGCGTTACTATAAAAGTGCAGCTGCAGTTTAATAGACTGCCCTTTCACAGCTAGTGCTAGCATAAAGCACACATGCAGTATTACTGCATTCAAAAAAGCCTGTATGGTTTGAAACTTGAGAAGTTACTATGGAAATAATGTTTAGAGACCAAATCAGTCAGGTAAAATGCTACGTTATTATCAGAATAGTAATATGCTGATTTTATAACAGGCAGTTTGGCAAATCTACTGGGGCTCTCTAGCTCTATAACACATTTCGAAAATTTTAACATATACAAAGCTTTTAATCTTTAGGAAGTCATGGTTTTGGAACAAACCACTCCTTCAGCCTTTCATTTATTCCTTTTTAAAAACTGTACAGACTTGTTCCATTTTCAGGAATAATCTAGACTTTGTGAGTGAAGCAACCTGATTGGCTTCCATCCAGCTGGTAGCATCTTGAAAGTGATAAAACTCCACGAAGGCGAAACCACGGCTTACACCTAGAGACAGCATTCAGATATAGACGGGATAGTTGTGTTAGTCAGTTCCTTTAAAACAGGTGAATCTCTCTCCAACTGCTTCATTACTTCATGACAAAGCAGTTTTATAAATGCGACGTCAACTCTGAATTTGCTTCTTGTTTTGCCATGGCAAGGAAACCAAGCTGCCTTAACACCTGAATGGGATCCATGTTTAAAGGTAACCATGCAATGAACTACTAAAGTTTAAAAACAAATTAACAGTAGGTGTTACTTACCATACCCTTTAATATATAAAAATCTGAAGGCTTCTTCCACTATCTATAGCCTTTCAAAAGGCTAAATTCCTTACCCATGGCAAACCTTTCATTCTGATTGTACTTGCAGGTGTGGGGAAAACGTTTTAGGCCTGGGGAAGAGGAAGGTACTGCCAAGAAATAGGTTAACACTCTCACCTGTCTTTCTCTTCATCAGCCTCACATCCGCAGGCCGAGGGCCTTCACAGGACTCAATGATCTCGCGAATCTGTATGCAAGTTTAATTTTTTAAAAAACTATTAATATTAAAAATTGAGTGCTTTTCAAGATTATATAAGCTGTTTCAGCATTTATTCTAATGCAATCCAAATATTCTAAAGACAATAGTTAAGTATTACTTACATCATAGTCTGTAACAGTGATAGGGAGCCCACGCAACATGATGGTCTTGCTTTCTTTCTCATCATTAATGTCATTTCGATAGTCATGCTCTCCATAGTCCCCATCAGAATGATATCCATCTTCTGATTTGTCACTATTACGACGCTCGCGTTCACGCTCTCTCTGTCAAGTAAGCATGTGTTTTAGCAAGCTGACTCTATAGCACTTTATCCATTGAAAAAACAATCGAAACTTGTGAAAATCATTCAATCCATATTCAAACAATCCTTTCTGTGCTTGAGAAACATGAAATACAATGTTTACTTTCTACAGTATCCAGAAAAAATATTGACCATATGAGCTCCATATAGTAAGTAAAGCTAGGAAGTGTACCATTGATTAACACAGGAAACAGCACAATACAAAAACACTCATTATGCCAAGGATAAGGAACCTGTAGCCCTCCAACAGTCGAGGTTCTCCAACCACCATCAGTCCCAGCCAGAATGGACAATGGTCAAGGATGATGGAAAATGCTAACCAAGAGTATTTGGAGGGCCACGTTTCCCATTTCTGCATAACAGTAACCAAAGTTAAAACATGTGTTGTTCAAAACTTTCCATGCACATAGACATTACGCTCACCTCAGGACTGTCATAATCTCTACCATCATAATCTCTACCATCATAATCTCTGCCATCATAATCCCGACTATCGTAATCCCGGTAATCATCGTATCTGTCACTTCTGCGCTCTTCGCTAGATCTTTTATAGTCAGAATCCCGTCGGCGACTTCTGGAATCCCGCTCATCACGATCATCTCTATCTATGATAGAGCCGTATCTTCCACTCCGTTCAGTTCTGCTCACACTACACAAAGAGTTGGTCAAGTCAGACAGCTTGAAAAATGTAATTAATCAGCAAATCTTTTAACAGAATCAACAGGGTTATGCAAAAAACAATCAAATAATGCCCCAAGTAGCCCCAACCACATTGGGTACAATGGCTTAAAAAGAGAGAGAGAGAGAGAGAGAGAGAGAGAGAGAACATGGCTATACAAGTAACTCCCAAATTATGTGGGGGCTACATTCTAAGTAAATGCACCATAACATGAAATCACATATGCCGTATTAGCCCAAATATAAGCCACATCCTTAAAATTCAAAGAGGGGAGAGACAATACCCGAATATAAGCCACTCCCTTAAAATTCAGCAGGGACTCATACCTGTTCCGTTTTACCGTATGCCTGTTTCAGCAGAGATGTCGTAAAAGCCAATTTTTGTAAGGTCGCAAATTTAAGTCACACTTAAACTTTTCACAGTTGGAAACTGGGGGAAAGGTGAGGCTTATATTCAGGCCAATACGGTATTTGAAACACCACTGAAAAAACCTGCAAATACCCCACCCTTTTTTGTGTTACTTCTGGGTTGAACGCAATGCACATGTGTGCGGTCACACACTTATCGGATGTGCCTAAAATGGTCACTCCCTGTAATTTGCATATGATTCTCTCTTTTCATAAAGACCTACCCAGGAATATATAAAGGTGGCCCAAGGTAATTTCAGGTACAACTTTGCCTAGTAAGAATTATTATGCACTTGTGACTTTATAGGGAGACATTCATTTTAAGAAATCCTAACTAATGTTAAATTGCCAAAAAAAAAAAAATCAAGTATTTTTTCCTGTGATTTTTACCTCTTTATATAAAAAAATCAAATTAATTTATGACTGACTAAATAGCTAACACTATAGAAGACAGCATGAAAATTGCACTCTCTTTTTGCATGTATATAAAAAAGTAAATGTTGGAATTTGGCTGTTTTCCACTTCACAAATAAAAGGTTACTTCAGGATTTTAGTTTTCAGGGTTACAATCCCAAAACCAATTGCTAGGTAATAAGCTTTGGGGGAGACAGGACTTAAGAAAACATGTACAGGATTGTGCTGTAAATTACTTAAGACGACAACACAGTTGTAGAAATGATTGATACATTAACTGCTTTTAAAATCTCAATAGCATTTCACTGGAAAACAAATTCCCTACCTGCCTTTTGGGGATTTGTTTTAAAGTATTTGGGACACAGCTAGAATGCTAAAAAAATACTTAATATGCATCTTACTTAACACTTGTAAAGACAAAAAATAAGAAATATATTTGTTAAAAAATGAACTCCAAAATCATTAGCTTTCAGGGATGATTTAAATTTACAGGGATATATGTCCTTATTTACTGTTTACACTAGTGTGGTTAAAATATATAAATAGTTGGGTCCTAAGTATTGTACGGGACACGGGTGGCGCTGTGGGTTAAACCACAAAGCCTAGGACTTGCCGATCAGAAGTTTGGTGGTTCCAATCCCTGCGATGGGGTGAGCTCCCATTGCTCGGTCCCTGCTCCTGCCAACCTAGCAGTTTGAAAGCACGTCAAAGTGCAAGTAGATAAATAGGTACCGCTCCAGCAGGAAGGTAAACGGCGTTTCTGTGCACTGCTCTGGTTCGCCAGAAGCAGCTTAGTCATGCTGGCCACATGACCTGGAAGCTGTACGCCGGCTCTCTCAGCCAATAAAGTGAGATGAGCGCCACAACCCCAGAGATGGCCACGACTGGACCTAATGGTCAGGGGTCCCTTTACCTTTAAGTATTGTACAGTCTCTCTTGCTCAGATTCTTGTAACTAACGTATTAGCTGATTTTTAGCTGTGTTGTGTACTTCTTTAATATGTTAAATACACAACTGTTTTTCCATGTTAATAGATGCACAAAAGTGGTTCAAGTGCTTTATAAAAAACTTTTATTTATTAAACACATTTTTACTCTTCCTTTCCATCAAAACAATCAAAGCAGCTTTTATTACTTTACCTGTGTAAGGTGAACACATACAGGGAAAGCAACAAAAGACAAGGACATTTGGCGAAAGGGGTTGTGCATTTAGGACCAGACTCAAAGATTACAGGTCCTCCTCCATCATCTTGTGACATATACTCTGAAGCAGAGATTGTATTCTAGGTTGCTTGGTTGGAGATTGAAAGCTAAGAACTTCAAGGTAGCTTTCTCTGAAATGCTACATATTCAATGTGCTAGACAGGCACAGGTGATTAATCTCAATGCATGGATAAGACAAGTGATGACAGTATGAGGAATTTAGATATTTAAGGCACTAGGGCAGGGGTCAGCAACCTAAGGCCCATGGGCCAGAAGCGGCCCACGGAGGTCGTTTGACCGGTCCATGAGCTGCCCCCGAACCGAGTTGCCCGGCCCGCACCAAACCACTGCAGCGAGGCAACTCGCTTCCACGGCGCTGAAAATTGCAGGGGGGAGCGCTCACGCGATCCGGCCCTTGGAGCGAGCTCCACAGGCCCGATCCAGCCGAGGCAAGATAAACCTTGCTGACCCCTGCACTAAGGGACAAAACAAAGTGTTTCTCCACAGGAGGAAGCGATTACCAACTGGGATGGCTTTAAAAAGCGATCAGCATAAATTCATAGAGGGCTATCTATGGCTACTGGCAGTGTACTTTTTTACATCCCTCATTGTCCAATTGCATTTCTTTTTGCCAAGTTTGTGTTCCTTTTTGTTCTCATTTGGATAAGACTTCTATTTATTTAAAGAAACCTTACTCCATATAATTATTTGACTTTGCTAGTTAATTACATTGGCTTGATGGTACCCATTCTCACCTGCAATATACATTTTAGCTGAGCTTTTATTATTATAGTTTTGAACAACCCCCAAGCATATGAAGTTTCTTCTTGTGATGTCAAGTTTGACTGTCTTGGCAACTTACATATCACTTAGATGTATGTTCAATTTGAAAGAATTATGGTCACTGTTTATAGTCAATTCAATGACATTTACAAGTCACAAAATGTGCTGGATGCCAAAGCAAGTAGAGGGGTCACCACCCTTCTGTTCTTTTCCATTGCCAACTGTTCAAGGGCACTGTCATTTAGAGTAACTAGAAATTTTACTTCTTTGTTGTGAATGGATCTAGTGGTGAGCAGTGAGGCAACCAAGTTTGCTGATCCCACGAAATCATTCAAGGTGTTAAGAACAAAAAGTATTGAAAGGTGCTCCAAAAGGATCCATCCAAAATGGGTAAATGGCTATTAAAATGGAAAACGCAATTCAACATAATCAAGTGTAAAATGATGCACATTGGGGCAAAAAGTACCCCAACTTCACATGTGTTTATAGGATCCTGACAGGGAAGAGAACCTTGGGGTAATAGTGAATAGTTTGATGAAAATGTGTGTTGTGCAGCAGCGGTGAAAATGCTGATTTTCATATTAAGGATCATTAGGATGTCACTGAAAATAAAGCTACCAATATCATAATTATGATTATACAAATCTTTGGTTTGACCATACACTGAATATGGAGTACAATTATGGCTTCTATTCCTAAAAAGAATGTTTTAGAGCTGAAAAGGGAGACTAAATGTGATCATAGGAATGAAACAACACCCCATGAGGAAAGGTTTCAACATGTGGAGCCTTTTAAATTAAAAAAGGGAAAGTAAGGGAGGACCTGATAAAGGTGTACCAAATTATGAATGATGTGCAGAAGGAGGATAGAGAAAAGCATTTCTCACAATACTTGGGATCATTCAGTGAAACTGAATGTGGGAAAATTCTGGACAATAAAAAATGTTTTCCCCACAGCATATAAAACTATGGAATTCATTCCTACAAGATCTAACAAGCGCCATCTTGGAAGGCTTTAAAAAAAGATTTAAACAAATACATGACACTGGAAGCAATATGCCACTGAATACCAGTTGCCAAAGATCATATGTGGGCAGAGTGCTGCTAAAACCAAGTGCTGTTTGCAAGCTACCACAGGCATTTTGCTGGCTACTGTAAAAACAAGATGCTGAACAAGATGGATATTTGGTGTGATCCAACGAGGTGCATGCAACACAATTTAGAACCCTGACCGTCCAGGTTTTTTATAGTGTAGAGCGAATAGGCACTCTGCTTCAAAAGCTGTATCCCAAAAAGCAGGGGCTATTCAACTTGGGGGAGGGCTAAATAAGTGACCATGCAGCCGCCCTGGCCACACATGTTCCCATCATGCAAGTAACGCCTGAAGATTGCTAAAGAGATACATTCATATACCACAGATCTGGAACACATCAGGGGGGAAAGTGTTTTTCATATTTCATCAATCTCCATCTCTGAAATTGCAGCCACCATTATGTAATACTTCAATGTTTGCTTTTGCCTACCGTTTGTCAGAACCCATGGCTTTCCTTCAGTTCCTGCTTCTAGTGAATTGAGTTGTCTATTTAGGAGAAGAAGAAAAATAATCAATGCAGACACCGATCATTTTTAAAGCATAGTGCAGAAATGCAAGGCTCCAAAGTAATGCCTACAAAAACCTGGTCAGGCACCCTAGTAATGAACGCCCCTCCAACAGCGTACTTTGAACTAAAAAACCCTCGCTCCTAATGCTATGTCTGCAGCAAAAAAGAAAAACAGTAACAAGAGTATCAGGGAATCGCTGTAAAAGGGTTATCTGCAGAGCTGTTAAAAGACACATTTCGATATTCACAAAAAGTGACTCTTAAGGTACGCTTATGTTGGGAAGGAATAGAGAAGTCAGAAGCGGAATGGCCACGCTGGGCTTGGTTAAATGAAACCAGAAGAATCCTTTCTACAACGGGTGCCTCCCGCTGGGCATTGCAAGAGACTGGCGCTGACAGGGCGGCGTTTAATGATGGCCGATATTCCGCAGCAGAGAGAGAGAGAGAAACGCAGGACGCAACCACACCTGCGACGACCAACAATAGGGACCACAATAGCAATTATGCGGAGTTCTCCACAAACGCAATGAAGGGGAGGCGGCGACGCGGAGGAAGGGACGGAAAGGCGTTTAAAAAGACACCTAAAACTGAAGCTACCGAAGAAGCATTTCCTAAGCCTTCCCCTGCTTCAGAAAGCGGACGGTTGGCGCTCCAAACCGCCGCGCCCACCTCCGCCCCCCCCCCCCCAAAACCGGGCTCCCTATGGCGCCTCTTCTCTCGCGCGCGCTCTTTGGCGCCTCTGAAGCTGTAGGAGGCTCCAGTTACGGCTTAAAAGTCTTATGAAGAGCAAAAAAAAAAAAAAATCTAATTCGTTATTCCCAAGTCAGACTAAGGACTCTTCTCGAGTTCTTCTCTATTGACTATATAGCCGTCTCCGCGTCGGAAACCCGATTTTCAGTACCTACCGGGGAGGGGAAATGGGCCAAGGGCGGCCTCTACCACCGCAACAGCTACAGCAGTAGCCACACCAGCTTCTGTCAAACACCACAAAATGGCGCTGAAGGGGAGCTCGCCGTCTTCTACCCACAATCCCTCGCGCTCCCCGCCTCCTCGCTCCTCCTCCTGGAAGCTTCCAGCGAGCCGCGAGCTCGAGAGGCAGCCTTGAGCTCCGCGCGGCCTGCTGGGTAGCGGCGGTGTGCTGGAGCCCAACCTTCGTTTATTGCGTTTCGCGGGCGGGCGGGGGGGGGGGAGGGAAGGAAGGCGAAGAGAGGGATTGTGCCCAAAAATGTTCGTGATGGGGCATCAGAGATGCGAAGCGAGACCCACCGCGGCAAGCTTGTAGCTCCCAAGTAGACCCATGACTCAAGCACCTCCCGGGGTTTCCTCCCCGCCGGCCACGGAGCCTGCTTTGTGCAAAAGTGATGTGCAGCGACTGCAAAGATCCCGCTGGGCAGACAACCATTTTGTGAAATTTACATCGCCGGCAATCACGGCCATTTCATAAAGCCGGCGAGCTGAACAGAAGTCTGGAGCGTGTGAATACACCATGATGATGTTTAATTTTTTTTAAAATAATAATAATGGCGAAATTATATTCAAGTAGGCTTTCTAACACACGCCTTAATGGTACATCGCAATTCACATACAGTCTATAGAAAAGCCTTCTGCAGAATTGCCACGTTCTGGAGAAACAAGCGAAGCACGTAATGGGTGCGATCCTGTGCGCATTTACTTGGTATTAAGTCTCCTTGGGCACAGTGAGGCTTACTGCTGAGGAAGCATATACTGTACACAGGAATGGGGAAACGTCTCGCCCGTCGCTCCACTGAGTCGCTTTGTAGCCGGCGCCGCCCCTCCCTCTCCAGGGCAGGTAGGACAGGGAAATAAAAGGCTTGCCGCTTGTTTACTCTCCGTATGAAATGGCAGGGAAGATGGTCTCCACATAAGGGGCGAGCGAGAAAGCGATCTCCTAATTTTACACCCCCCCCCCCAATTCTAACCCTCCCAAAATGGCTGGTGCGGGTGGGTAGAGGTGGGATGCCTCTCAATACCAAAACATCGCTCAACAACAGCCACTTATAGGACACCTTGCACTGCAGAATGACTCCACCTGTAGAAATAAGAGTTCAGCCAAAACGGTGACTTTCCAAAAATAAGCTTTGAGCTACTATTTATAAAGGACTAATGCTTAGGAACTGCAAGTGAAACCTGCAGCAACATTTTGTCATGTGTAGCGATCGTCCTGTTCCTGGTTTCTGCCAGCCCTGACCTTCTCTAATAGATGTGGCCACAATGGGTTGCTTCCTGGCTGCCACACCTTTGGGGTTTCTTTCTTAAATATGTTTTGTATCTTTGCAAATCCCGGGATTCCCCCAAAGCCTGCCTCCTGTGTGTGATGGATGGTGCTGTCTTAGCTGCATAAGGACACACACACTGAGAATGTGTCATTTTTGGTATTTAGGGAGATAGTTTGAAATTCAAATTATCAGCTTAAAGGGAGGGGAAGTTTTATGGTTTCTGTACAAACTGAAAGCATTGTTAGCTAAATGTGCAACCAAGCACATTAGTTGGAAAAGCATCCTAAGCTTGTTTATGCAGAAGTTGGCTCCGGTGAGAACACTGGCACTGAGCTCCAAGCACAACTGGATGTGACTTGGGATCTGTGGATGTAACAACAGGGAGGAAAATCTGACTAGAACTGCAGCAACTCAGAAGTTCAGCCACTCCCCGTCATTTTTTCAGATTACAATCTCTCACCTGCACACCCTTATTTGGCTCTGAAGTAAGACCGGTATCATACTGATGCATATACAGTGGTACCTCGGCTTACATATGCTTCTGGTTGAATACGCTTCAGGTTACAGACTCCACTAACCCAGAAATAGTACCTCGGGTTAAGAACTTTGCTTCAAGATGAGAACAGAAATCTGGCGGCGCGGCAGCAGCAGGAGGCTCCATTAGCTAGAGTGGTGCTTGAGGTTAAGAACAGTTTCAGGTTAAGAACGGACCTCCAGAACGAATTAAGTACTTAACCTGAGGTACCACTGTATAGGTTTCCCCAGCAGGGATACAGTAGTGGGTGTGAAGGCTGTAAACAGGAAAATGGTGGCCTAAAATGGTTTGTGTATTTCTATTCCCAAACATTTGCATTTGTGCATTGTTTAAATGCACCCCAGGTTAGTAAGAATTAAACCCTTTGCCCTAAAGGAGGCATTTGTTGTGAAAGCATGGGTTAAGAGGGTATTGATATTGCCCACTCATCAAATGGGCGAAAAAAATACTAGGTTCTCATAATATTGTAGCATACTCCAGAATAGAATCCTATACATATTTACCTAAGATTAAATCCCATTGAACACTGTGTGACTTCCTTCTGAGTAGCTATGCTTAGGGTTGCACTGCCTGTGGCTAAAACCAGCAGCATACCCGACTGGTGATCAACTATGATTCTTCTCTTCAGCTCAATGCTAAAATATCATGTGGCTAGAACAGGTAGGAAACTTACAGTGCTTTAGAAATAGATGGGCTGCAGTAAGTATTAGGAGGCTGCAATGTAGAGCTTGGTAATTTTATATAATATCTGTATCCATCTATAATTGCTTTACTGTTTTGGCAATTAATCTTATGCAATTGCTGTTATTTTCTTTATACATTGTGCTGTATCAGTTATTTTGGTAACATTGCACTGCTTTCGATTTCCCTTTCTGTTCTTATGAAGTCATTTATTACTTCTTTAATATTTCCATATTGTTCATTGTATATCAATAATTTTATTTTCTTTCCTTTTATGAAAGAAAGAATGAGGCTGCTATTATATAACAATGTACTATCATTTCAAAGGGATTTGAACAGAAACTATTTCCCCGGTAAGATTCAGCTCAAAAATCTGGAAAGAGGGAAAGAAGAGACCAAACATTGACTTTTTTGTTTTATTCCAAAAACAAAAACACACTTCAGCAGCAAAAAAAAACATTGATTCAAAAAACAAGACAGACACAAAGAAGGGCCGAAGGGTATGGGGTGTGTTGGGTATGGTGGGATTTCTTTCCAGGTTTATTCAAGTTCCTTGTAGCGGGCAAACATGACTCGCCGCACAGCATCTCGGTACGTTTCATTCGATTGCCTTCTGCTGGGCCTCCCTTGGGTCCCTAATCCTGCTCCCCTCTTTCGACTTTCAGCCTGGAAAAATAAAGAGAAAGAGATTTAAAAAGCAGCTAGTTGTACTTGCACCTAGAACATTCACCAAGTGCACTTCTTATCACTAGGGAAGGAATAAACATTGCTTGGCATGTTACAGACAGGTCCAGTACAGGCATTCACCAAACTCATTTGGGTGAAAACTGCCCCTCCCCGCAAAACCCCACCCAAGGAGGCTCCTCATGTCTTTCCACTCACTGGGCAAAAATCAGAAAGGAGCCCCCATGCAGGCACATGGCGAGCAGGACTTGCCTGCACATGCACGCACCCCTATCCCTAGACAGTTTTAGCCCTTTGCATGTTCAAGGGAGTACCTGAACAATCAAAAGCCATTTCAAGCTATTTAAATCCTAGCTTAACAATATTGCTTTGAGTAAGGATAATGTACAGGGAATACATAATTTAATACCAGCTAGCTTTGCCTTAAAAATGCTGTAAATAAGGACACTTGAGTGTTTGGTCCTTTAAGTGGCCACGTTATGCCACCTCCATTCTTGGGGATCTTTTCTGAATCCCACCTTCAGCACCACAACCCACCTTGCTCCAGTATTGCCAACTACATTAAAAAAACCATACCCCTCACTTTCCACTTCAGTTAAGTGCTCAAGACAACTAACGTAACAGGAGTTAACAAAAAATATAACTAGAACAGAAATGTTTTCATGTGAAGACTCTGCTAATAAGGAGGACAGTTTGACTTCCCAGGGCAGGATATTCCATATCCTGGGTGCTGAAACCAAGAAGACCCTTTACCTCACTTCCACTAATAGCACTTCAGATGCCAGTATGGAGAGATATTGCAGGAATACTGTAAATGGTCGTAAGATGCAATAATTCAAAACAGTTGCCTTTGCAAACACAATAATTTTACCTCCACTGGTGACGTCATGCCCTGTTCATTGCGACCCAGACCTGAACCTTCCTTCCAGCCCATAGCCTGCATCATACGGCTTCCTTTGTTATTGCTCTCCAGTCTTCCTCTATCTGAGGGCTTGTAGTCACTGCAAACAAATGTAAGTATGCTGGCATGAATAAACTTTCAGGAGCATATCTGCCTTAGAAATTATTGTATAAGCAATAGCGTGTTTTATAGAGGCAAAGAAACTTTAGGAGCCGGGCTGTTAGCTGCCTAAAGAATGAGCATCTAGGCCAGGGTGCATTAATTTTAATAGATCTATTCTGAATAGAACTTAGCTGTATACAACTGAAAGAGTTGGGAGACACTTCAGTTCCCACCATCACCACCATCTGTCAATGCAGCAAAGCCATTACCTCGGCATCCCTGTAAGATAGTCATTGAGCCTCTAACAAAAAGAGATCACACTTTGCAAAGCAGCCTGTTTCGCTGTTAAGGAATAAGCTGGCAAAAACAACTTTGAGATAAGAATGTCCCAATACCTTTCAGAATTCCTGAAATTCTTCGGTCGTTTTCTCTCTGGAGAGTTCCGTTCCTCAAATCTCTCTCTTCTGTCACCTCCTTTTTCTTTAAACCTTCCCTTTATATTAAAAGGCAGAGTTAGTGAAGATGGCATCACAGATTTTCCCTCCCAAAATGGAGATCTTGCATCTCCTCCCAAAATGCACTCATTCTCAAAAAAAAATTTTATTTGTGCAACTAACCTAAGGAGTGGAGAAAAATTCCCCAGTAGTCCCTCAGTACTGCAACAGAGCATCTTGCTTTATTTTCCAGACATTTCCAAACAAGCATCTACAAGAGCCTACCCATCTTATTAACTTTGTATTATCAATGTAATATCAAAGCACAAGTATCAGCCACTTTGATCTTGCATCTCCATATAATTGAAACCATTTGGTTATCTTTCAGGGTGTTTAATTTTCTTTGGAAGTGTGGAATGAAGTGCTAGCATTAAGGCAGAAAGGGGCCTGACATTCAGATCCAAGAACACCTCTGCACACTGAAAGCAAGACTTTTCTGTGGGCATAAATTTAGCAGTCAGAGTCTACATCTTCTGACAGATCCATTTTGTGTCTCTCCCTATCAAGGCAAGACGAGAGCCAGTGCAGTCTCTGTGAACAGCTAAGAGAAGAGTCCCTAGGGCTGGGTGTTTATAACAAACCATGTTCCTACACGATCAGGTTGCTTAATTCTTTCCCACTTGGAGCCTTTATTGGCACTTGACTTTATTTCTAAATAGCAGGTAGACTAATGGCGCCCAGAAAAACAAGGTAAACAACAGCACTCTCCAGATGGCAAGGGAAATCTCAGGGAGGCACAGAGGTTACACAAAGGAAAGTTCTCAGTATCAACTGATGGTGCTGCTTAAGGCTGTCACGGCATGACAAAAAATTGGATAGATGATGGATGATTGTTTAATTCACTTTCAGGAGTCACTTAAGCCTAGAATCTAGATACCTGCTGCACTGTGTGTGTGTGTGTGTGTGTGTGTATGTACACACACACACACTTCCAAGTAAGCATTGGTGGGGCACACAGGGAATTAGTGTTTTGTTTATGCAGAGCCACAGCTGCACAGGACCATACAAAGCAGATGTAATTACCTCACGTTCTCGCCTCTCCAAATATGCAAGCTCTTGTTCCGATTGTTTTATTTTACGATGAATTTCTAGGTTTTGCTGTAAGAAGCAAAATGAATGAATAGCTTTTGAATTGTCTCACTTCATGCAATGAAAAATATTTACTCTAGCCATGTAAAATGTTTAGCCATTTCTTAAGTTTTGTGAGATAGTAGGATGTATGGGCAACAATTGGAAATAAAACGAAGTGCTATACTGAATTCCAACAGCTGAGTACATATTACTACAAAATAAATATACCTAAGAGTACAAAATGAAAGCAAAGAAATTAAATTTATTCATATCCATTCCGTGTATTGCTGTTCCTAAAAAGACAGCTTTTCGTTCTCTTAAAAATGGCCACCTGAGGCCTTGTTTTGGCTGTCATTGCCAAATGAAGCCTGGGCACCAACTTGGTGGAATGCCCTCCCCAGAGAAACTCAGCAGGCAATGACTGTTCCCTTTCAGGTATAACCTGGGATTTTTAGGAAGCCTTTGGCTAATCTAACACTGTTGTTGATTTCTCACTGTTGTTCTGATTTTTATTTCTGCTGAGAAGGGGATTGAAAAGGTTTGCACTGAGCTAATTTTTGGGAAAGGGAAAACAGGATCACAATGATCATCTAACACTTTCTGATATCTTCCACAAGCTCACATGTACCATCCTCTTTCCTCCGTCCCTTTTCAGTATGAACCATGGTTTAATGCTACACCTGCCTTGCGATTAACACAATCTGAAACCAGGATTTGAAGCTGTTTTCAAAAGCAGGCATAACACTAGCAGATCACAGCACTGAAAAGAGAAAGGAGTGCATTCAAGCAGGACACAATACAGGAAGGAAAAGAAATCAGGAAAAATTACATCTTTGAGAGGCACTTGTGAAATATGGAGAAGTTTTATTTTATGCAAGATAAAGCATGAATAGCAGATTCTCCTGAACGGGTTGCTTTTTTCCTTACTTTGTGAAGATTGGAAAGTTGCTGATGCTTGATCAGGACTTCTTTATTTGGAAACTGTCTCCGGCAAAGTAAACATGCTAACTTATTCCAGTCAGTCAGCTTTTCTTCATCATTTTCAAGCTTCTGTGGCCGTTCCTCCTGTTGCACTGGTGGCCGTGGAGGCTGTGGCTGTGGCTGTGGTTCCTCTTCTTCCTCCTCCTCCTCCTCATTGTCACTGTCTCCACCATATTCTCCTAGGAGTCCTATCAGAGGATTCACCACCTTTGGCTGAAGGGGCGGGGGGGGGGGGCAGAATGAGAACCACATGCAAACCAAAGCCAATTCAGTGGATCAGAGGTCTTAGATGCCTTAACCGATGTATTACTTGGTCTAGTACAGTTGCTAAGTGACTAAGCTACAATCAGGGAAATCCCTGGTTTGAATCTCGCCTCTACCATGAACTCACTAGGGGGGAAACTGATAGCCAAAATGTAAGAAGACAAACGGAAGGAGTGCCTGCATGCAAAATAAAGATAATTGGGAACTGGTACTATTGTTGCATAAATTTGACTTTGACTCAATCCCTGATTGAAACAAGAGACTGAAATGGTACAGGCCATTCAACTAGCTCACAAGTTGAATGCAACATTCTGCTGCATGTGTAGACCAAATCTAAGTCAGCACTGCTGTCTCTTCTGTCTTGCACATGTTGCTCCTGTTGACATGTTGCTTTTTTTCATGCACACTACATGGACAATTTGAAATCTGTTACAATTTCTCCTCATTTTCAATCAATTTTTAAAAATTGATATGAAGAGAAATGAAATCTAAACAACTTAGCCCATCAAGAGAAACACTGACAACAAAATCCTATGCATGCAAGTTTATTCAGAAGTAAGTCCCACTAAGTTCAATGGCTCCCACTTGAAAGTAGGTTTAGGGATACAGTCCAAGAGGCCCCCTAACCACACAGCAGTCCATTCAGTGTTGCTGCAAGAAAGAGGGGGACAGGACACTTTCCCTGCTACAGTGCTAAGAATTGTTACTGACTAGCTTACTACAACATGCACCAGACAAATTTCAGCAGGACAGTAAGCCTCATACTTGATAAGATCAATAAATAATAATTAAATGTTCCAGATGACAAACGCCAAGTAAAGTCCTTACTGGGGGTGTACTCTCTTCTTTTTTCAGTGTTGGAGGTAGTGGTTTTTTAAAGACATCTTCTGCAGGAAGTTTTTCTTCTGGATTCTCATTCTGAAACATTAAGACTGGGAGTTAAAACTTATTGCCAGCTCAGCTTCCCCACTGACTGCCTCCAACCATTTTTATTACTAGTACCTTTACTTCCTTTACAGCAACAAGCATAAAGGAGATACATGCTTTCTTGTCTCTCTCACTTTTGCTATCCTCAGTTATACTCTTTTGCATCGAAGAATGACAAACTGTGGCTGAGAGTCAGAGGGTGTTCCAAAGGGATTGTGTAGCTGGTAGATACTTAGCAAACAGCGCATCAAAGCTGTAAGGAGGAACACGTATGCCAAGTGTTGAAATCTGCTACTGGCTGTATGAGATGTTGAAAATATGCTTTCAGCTCCTGTTCTTGAATTCAATTAATGTTGCTCTTCCCTCCCTGCTCAGATCAAGTCAAACTAGCTTTTAAACAAGGGCAAGTGCAATGCACTCATTTACTGGGTAACTCTTAGCACGTAAGATTCTCTGGAGATTACACAAGTATCAGACCAGATTGTGCATGCAAACTTGGTATTTTAGATATCCAGTTTACTACTGGAAAATTCTCCTATTTGTTCAGGATGAGTCACAGGAAAACTAGAAGCTTGAGCAATTTGAGGAAGCAGCCTGTAAATCAAATTATAGTCCTTTGTCACTCTCAGAACTTTTATCTCAAAAGAAGAAAATAATATTGACAGTTATACTGAACTATTTGTGCCCATTTATGGGCTTACTAACACCTCCCTTGGAACTCTCAGTTCTGGGTGTGAACTGGGCTTTGCTCTCCTGGCAACTTCAGGGACTAAATAGGATTGTACGTTTTCAAGAGTGAATGGTCATTTTTAAAATGTTGTCTACACTCAAGTGGTCTGATCTGCAGTGTACCATCTCAACAGTCCAATGAATCATAGTATTTTCTACAAATAATGATTTTTATATTTTAGTTACTTTGCTTGCATCTTTTAAACTACACACTTAGGTTTAATGGCACTTGGTTTCTGGATCCACAAACCCGTGCCCTCCTTTAAAAGAGTGTTTGATCTGCTTGTTTTTATGATCAAGTGAGCTTTTGTGCTCATTAAGAAGCTGGGTGCCTTAAAAGGATTATGAGTTTAAAAGGAAATTGGATTATCTACAGGTTAAGCTAAACCCTATCTATTGCATATTTTGCAAATTCCTAGACTTGCCTAGCTGCAAAAGCAAGCTTTGACTATGGCAGCATTAATCTTTGGACCATGCCAATTTGTACAGTTCATAAGAATGACGATGGCGCAGATATTTTACCTTGGCTGACTTGTTTCTGTGCCTCTCTCTTCTCTCTCGGTTATCTCTACTGGATGGCTCATCTCGTTCACTTGCCCTATCCTGGCTCCTGCGCCTCCTCCCAGTATGTGGTGGTGGGGATGAAGATGATTCTCGACCCATTGGAACATCTCTCTGGAAGGAGATATTTGGTACATGTTTAGAGAATATTTTCCCCTGGCACTGAAATGGCAAAGTGAGCACACACATGCACATGCCCTCACCTGAGTATTGGGATCATAGTATACTCCTGTAATGGGGTCAAAATAGTTTCCAGTGTCTGGATCATAAATGAATGTGGACACATCGGAAGAAGCTGAGGGGGAAAAAGAAGTAAGACAAACATCATATACTTCTGAAGATGTCAAACATTATTTAAATAAAAACAGAGATGGCCCAAGACATTCTGGTGTTCGAGGGGGAAGATTCCAAAAGGGTTGCCAGGATAATAAATATATATTACACTAAATAACTGCTGTTGCTTAAGGATACCCTGAAACTCTGCCTTACGGTAAGGACAGTCCTGAAATAATGGAGTAATGCTTGGGTAGAAATTATCCTGCTCAGAGACTAGATGATGAGATTTCAACCTAAAAATTTAATAAGGACGAGGTGACTAGCACTACACATCTCTGCACGTTATGCTTCAATGTACTTCTCTCCAAGGAGTGAGAAGGTGTCACTTTATTTGCTTGATAATTTCCTGAGGCCTCCAATAAGTGTCAATCCAACAGAAGAGAACCAGTCAAATTATAATCAAGTCAGGTCTTGGGGTGCATGTAAGAAATTAGTGATTGCATTTGGTATCACTTCAAATACCCTTTCTAAGCTGGTAATTATGTGGGGCAGGGAGAGCTAACTTTTCAGCCAAAGACATTCAGTCATCCCTCCCAAGGGCCTCTCAGCAGTTTCAGAGAGCTCAGTCACACACATACACTTCTCACACACAAACACAAGTGCAATTAAATACGGAAACATGTGCCCTCTCATATACAAACACATGCAGACCCACATACACAAAACCAGTACTCTCAGCACTCCCCACTCCAGCGCTAAAGGAGAGGGGAAATGCTGGCTTTTCATCTTAAAGACTAGGCTTAATCTTCAGTATCAGTGCTATGGTACATAGTGCTGAGATCAGAGATAAAAGATTCCTATGGCTACCTTTTGGAGTAGATCTCTAAAGAACAAGCAGAGGGATTCTATCTTCCAATTGCTCTCTAAAGGATAGATAGCTTGATCTCCTGATCCCATCAGGTGATAAGAGTTGTGGGGACCAATGTCTACTTCCTATGACTTGGTAAGCCAGATATGGCTCACAGGCAAGCCACATTTAGAGCAGGGAAGCCTTACAATTCTACACTCGATTTGGCTGAATTTTTCATGTCAGAAAAAGTTCTTGCAAGATTTTGCAGTCAGAATAAAAGTCAAACAGGATCAACACATATTTCCACTGAAAAATCTCCGATGTCCAATACAAAATCCAAAAAAACCCCCAGGAAATGTAAGGCTGGTGTACACATTTCATTTTGTTTCAAAACATACTCAGTTTTGAAAAGTGCATTTGCAAAAACGTATAACTGTTATTGGAAATGTCAACAATTCTATGGGCAGAATTCAACCAAAACATCTTGTCAGCACAAGGATTTCCATTTGCACAACTGGACTTCCTCCTGCACCCTCCCCAAATCTGCTCCAGAGGATTGGGGAAACCCCTAGAATAGATTTAGCGGGTGCACAGGGATAGAGGAGGGAAGCATGCTCTGTAGCACAAGTAGAAATATATACTGATGGAACATTCACACCTGTACTTTGTTGGATATAACCCTATATAAGGAACGTTTTTAAAAATGGAATAAGGACCCTGAGCTTTCACAAGTAGAAAGTGACCAGAAGAACACAGTAACAAGAAAATGAAGTTGAGTCTTACACTCTGATCTTCGCTTCTGTGAGTCAGCACATCTCCTGTCACCTGTGCCCCGTTTGCCCTAATACAGAAAAGGCATTTAAAAACACAAACCAAGAAAGCAGAACATCTGGTGGACATTTCCCCACAATTCAAAGTACTTCAGACTAATCTGCATATACTGGGTTGTCATGTAATAAAAGGCACCGATGTATGCTTCTCTGACCGAAATGTGCAACTCAGGAAAGCCAGTATGTGGTCCCCTATTGACATCAAAAGGCACTAAATCAGATCAGATGTGCATTACCGAAATGCCTACAGAAGAGATGACTTTTTCCTGCTCATCATGGAAGAAGATTGGAAGAGCAGTAATCTAAACCAATACTGGAAAATACAGGTAATTTCCCTAGTGGCAACTTCTATAGAACAGTTAAGAATGCCAGCAAACACTCATAAATCAAACTCTTCAATCCCTCAGTGTCCTCATAGCTGAGAGGCAGGAGTCAATTCCCTCAGAGTGCCATCACAGATTGTACTACAAGCATACCTGGCTATAGCGTGGAACATCACCATGGTCTCCATATTCGTTTCTAGCAACAGAAAGAGAACATCTGAATTAATACCAATTTAAGTTTTCTGAAGATGCTACATGCATGGCAAGTGTTACTTTTGCTTCACTCTAACGTTACTAGTTTCAGTGGACAACAAGAAACTTGGCTTTACAGCTCAGTCAGCTGTTGCTTATGTTCACTATGATTACCTTCCAAATGGCTTAGATGTGATATCACCACATTGTTGCAAAGGAACTATGAGCTGAGTTCAGCAGCACAGCCACCTTAACAAGGAGATTCAACTGCATATAGTCATAACACTACTGTTTTGTTTTGTTTTTTTGTAAAAAACGTCCTCTGCAAAACTTCCCTCAAATGTATAATCAAGCATCAATCTGAATGTTTTGGTGCCTGGTGTAAAAGCATATGTTAATAACACAGAGTCATAACTGTGTATTTTTAGTGAGGTTTCTATTACCTCCTCTTTCCGGTGGCTAGGTTTACATCCACAGCACGGCCATCTATGCTGATTGGGGGATCCAGATCTTGTAAAACCTTCACTATGCGGACTGCTTCCTGTGGAGACAAGAATCCAGTTGGGGGTGGGGGGGGTGGGGAGACAAGTTTGAGCCACTAAGCCAGAAATAAGTTGTCACAATAATAATAATTTTATTATTTATACCCCCACCCATCAAGTTCCTCTAGCGGCCCTAAGTCCAAGTGAGTCCCACCCATCCCCAAAGGAGCTCTCACTTTCCTCCTCTTGGTCACCAGTTCCCTCTGACACCAGTTGATCCGAGGCATACTCTTTCTCTTGGCCTGGCCTTTATGCCCTGAAGAAAAAGCTCCAACCCAGACTATGAGACATAGCCACAAGGAGTTCAGAAGCTTGGCTAACTATAGCTCAGCATTACAGGTGAAATCAAACAAATTAGGTACTCTATACCATGGTTTTCTAAAGCAAGTCAACTTCAAACTATGGTTTATGAAGCTGGCTTGTTTTTGTAAACCATAGTTAAGGTTAACCACAGTTTTGTGTTTGGAGGCAACACTGAGTTGCGCTTAATAAACTATAAAGTGGAAGCTTTATGGCCACATCAGGAGGAAGAGTATCCTCTTAATGCATTAACTATGCAACCACTGCTGGCTAGCCTGGGACAGAGAAGGCAGAAGAAGTTGTTCCAATATTGGAACTAAACATTATACACAAAAACACAAGCCAGAAGGGGGCTCCGTCACATAAGAAGATAAAGGCACAGGAAAACATCCAGTGTTGCTCCAGATTTGACATAATTGTTCTTCCTCTCCTTCCCCGTGAAGCACATGGGGGGGGGGGGTACAGGACGGGTGACACTGTTTGCACAAGTGTATGTCTACCATAGAATTGTCAATACTATACTGTGCGGTGGTGGGTGGTGAATGACAACATACAGCATGAGAGTCCAGTTCAATGAAGCCATAGGTGTAGCCCATCCGACCGGCTTTGTTCTTCATGACACGCACACTTGAAGTAGACAAGCGGACGTAGGGTGCCAGAAGTCCTACAATCACTTCCGGCGGAGTGAAGCGAGGGATGCGTTTTAGCATAATTGCTGATACAAGGAGAAAGTGAAATATTACTTCAGGAGGAGAAATGTACATCAACTTTTCTGTCATCCTGTGTCGAAAGCTCCTGGTATTAAGCTCAGCTGACTTGAAGACTACCCAGTGTTAAAATCAATAATGCTGCAGAACACAAAGAGAATTCTAAACTGCAAGCTTCAATTCAAGCCTCTTTTTGCAAGTTACTCAAGTCCAAGTGTCCACTATGAACTCAGTCAGCGAGACCAAATGGTTGCAAGTATAATCTACTTACTTTTACTCTCATCCTCCTGATGTTTGGTTTCCATGGATTCTCTTCTTGAACCATGTTCTTGGTTCTCCCTTCGAGGTGGGTACAATTCAGAGTCCCTTTTCTTTTCTTGTGAAGGCCATTGTTCCCTACTTTCATCCTTCTTGGGCTCAGGTTCCTGAGGTTGACTTCCCTGCTCAGAAGTAGGTTTCTGAGGAGAAGGTTCCTGTGGAGGAGCAGGGTCCTTAGGAGGTTCTTCCTCTGGTGTTGGCTCCTCAGATAACTCTTCCTCCCCCTTTTCAACCTTTTCTTCTGTTACTAGCAAAAAGTAAAACAAGTGAAGCCCTGTCTGCAGTAACCACTGTATTAAAACTGTTCTTTTAGTCCCTTATATGTACTAGTGAAAACTGTTTTCAGCTTAGCCGTCTACATATTATAGACTTGTTAGTGATAGGCAGGATCACACTAACAAACCAGATGCAAGGATCAGCATAAACATGAGTAGCACCACTTGTTCCTCTAAGTCTCCATCATTAGCCTTTAACAGCTTGGGAGGTAATTTCTTCCCTTCCTCTCTCTTTGGTAGTGCCAGCTTGCCAACATAGCATTACTGAAGAGAGAGTCTTTGGATAAAACACTGCACTGTCAAGCAAGAAAAAAAAAAAAAAAAAAAGGATTGCAACTCATACAAACTTAAAGACTGTTCCAAGTCTGGACCAATCTCTCTGTCAAGGAGAGTGCTTCACTAGTTTTAAGTTAACCATCTGCAGAAAGGAACACAATAACTACAAATAATGCTGGCAATATTTGCTAGAACATCATAGTTGAGGAACCTACAGCTCTCCAGATGTTGTTGGTGCTAATGGGAGTTGTGGTCTACAACATCTGGAGAACCACATGCATCTCTGTTTTTTATTCACTTAGAATTCACACTATTTGTTTATTTAAATGTCAATTAAACAAAAGTGGGCTCACCATCTCTTGGAAGTCTGCAGTAATAACAGGATGAACGATACCCTACTGTGGACACTTTACACTGCAATGAAAGAGGCACAGCATGAGGGAAAGACACTTAAAATGTTTTTCTCCATCCAATATACTTTGTAGCTCTTATACAAATGCCATTGCTTTATTAAAGCATAAGCTGAATGTTGCATCAAAATGGGTGTGTGCGCTACCACCTACATCTCCAGGGTTGTTGGCATCTGTCTGTTTTGAGAGACAATGGAGTGCGCCTCTAGGGATGAATTGAAACCACTGCATTAGGCAATACATAAGGTGGTCCTGGGCTGCCCAGATGACAAGACCTTGCTGATGTGGTCCAAAGGGAAGCAGAGCAATATGTTTGGCACCAGCTTGGCTATAGGAGATCCTGGAAGGAGGCATCTGACTGTCTTAGGGCTCCACTCCAGATCTGTGTAGGGTTCACTCCTAAGCCTTTTCTTGTCCCAAAGATATCCCGCAAGAGAGCAGAGGTTTGAGACCAGAGTTTTCCTTCTCCTAGATTGATGAGGTTCTTCTTCCCAGGTTGCTGAGCCCCATCTGCCCCAATCTCCATGGTATTGTGCAGATAAAAAGCATGATGTGTTGTCATGCTAGTGTTTACCCAACTCTTGAAAGTGGGAGCTAAATGAATTGGGGTGGGTGGGGGAGGGATACTTACAGAATGACACATTATGCTTCCCCTGCCCCCCAAATTACACATTATTGGAGAGATGCAAGCAGGCAGCTCCCATGCATCTGCTCATAGTGTAGTTTAGACCTTAGGCAAGCAGCACCAGTGCCTGTGTTATTAAGAGGTCTTGAGTTCAATGGAACAAAATCTCAAAGCTCTTGATTATCATCACTCCTCATTGGCAATATCCAAGTCTTATGTTCTTCATTGGAATTTGCTTGTAATAAAACCTGCTCTTGATCAAACTACCTGTGAAGCTTATTATCTTCATTGTTTACAGCAGCCCTATATATTACAAAACATTTTGCAGTAGTGCAGGTTCCTTCCTTTTAATGTCTGTTTTTAAAGTACTGCAGGTGCCAAATAATGCCCATTCTGCATTTGTAAGAACTTGATCATTTAGTATGGCAACTCCTACACTTTGGAACTCCCTGCCTATTGAGATCAAGCAGGCGCCTTCACTGTATTCTCTCTTTTTTGCACATACTGAAAACACTGCTTATTAGATAAGCCTCCCCAGATGCTTAGGAAGTTGAGGTAATTTTAATCTGTTTTAGGACTTCAACTTTTGTATGTTTTAAAGTAGGGTTGGACATAGTAAAAGATCCATCGCATCCTGGTCACTGTCTCTTCGAGCTCTTGCCATCAGGACGGAGATACAGGACGATGAAGACAAGAACGAGCCGTCTTAAGAACAGCTTCTTCTCCAGAGCGATCTCGGCCTTGAATGGGAAGCCCGGACTTTGAAAGTCATCTAATCTCCCTTGCTGTATTATACTGTATTGTTTAATTAGTGTTTTTATGGAGCAGTCAAGTAATTTGTTGTCCCCGAAGGGGGGCAATGACAATAAAGATGATATTATTATTATTATTATTATTATTATTATTATTATTATTATTATTATTATTATTTCTTTATTTTACTGTTTACCAAAGTTGTAAACCACTTTGAGGGGTTTTTTTCTTCTTCTTCTTACAGTCAAGCGGTGTATAAATTTTATGAAATAAACAAATAAATAAAACAAATAAACGGGGGAAATACCTCTGGGATTTTTATACTAGACGCCAATTCACAAAAGCCTCATTTAATTCGAGGAAGAATTCTCAACTCAGAAAGCATCTAGTTTTGTGCACATTCCCTCCCCTGCCAATGGGGAAACCTTGGCAGCACCATCCCATGTGGGCTTAGAAAGATTCCACATCCAAAAAAAAATCACATTTATTTTCTCAGCAGAGGGATGGTACACATATACCCACAACATTCTTAGCAGCTGGAGATCTCTCCCCCAGAAAGTAGCACACCAACAGGATAGCATTCAACAACACTGTATCTGTTGTCTAATTCTCAATAGTCTTTCTGAGATAACTTGCAGTTCTCTTTCCATATACTCACACGCCTGCAGTGCCAGAATTCAGGCGACTGGCTGTATTCCAGAGTCACTTCTTTACCACCAATCACAAGGTGTCCCTATTAAAATCAAAAAGAGAAAGAGGAATTTACATGCCAAATGTAACAAAAAAAAAACACACCTGAAGAGGGACTTTATTGGGGAAAGTCATGTGGCTGATTTAAACACCTGAAATGTTGGAAATGAATGAAAACAAACAAGGAAAAGGTGACTTGCATTTCAGATACATCAATTCTATACTGCTATAAGCTGACAGAGCAAAAATCTCAAGTTAACTCTACAAAGAAGAGGCAAAATGGTATTGCCTTTAATAAAGGTTATACATGTGCGTGTTAAGAGGAAATGGAGATGATCAAACTAAGTTTTAGCCATACGCTACAAATACAGGCTGGACTTAATAAAGCAAATTTAATGGTAAAGACATTTACACTCTGATCCTAAAGAAGCCACTGCTTGTCTAGTTTGCCTGCCATGTCACTGTGGCACAGACATGCAACAGCATGTTTTAGTAGAGATTTTTGGAGTTGGAAGGGACCGTGAGGGTCATCTAGTCCAACCCCTGAAGGAATCTTTCACCTAGAACCCACAACCCTGACTGAGCTATGTTGTGCTGATATGACTGCTACCCAGTCATATGATATGAGGTCCAGCGCCGAGGGCCTTCTGGTGGTTCCCTCTCTGTGAGAAGTGAGGTTACAGGGAACCAGGCAGAGGGCCTTCTCAGTAGTGCACCTGCCTTGTGGAATGCCCCTCCATCAGATGTCAAGGAAATAAACAACTATCTGACTTTTAGAAGACATCTGAAGGCAGCCCTGTTTAGAGGAGTTTATTTGATGTTTTATTCTGTTTTTAGTCCTCTGTTGGGAGTTGCTCAGAGTGGCTGGGGAAACCCAGTCAGATTTGTGGGGTATAAATAATAAAAAATATTATTATTATTACCCCTTACCTGATCCTAAATGGTGCGTGGTAGTGCAGAAAGTCTTAGGGCTTAAAAAATAATAATTACCTTTTCCATACATGTATCTTAAGACTTGGATGCATATTTATTTCATTGGCAAGCTAGTTGCTTGACTTGCAGGCTGAACACAAGGCTTAAGTAATATCTTAAAACACGTCTCCCTTTAAAAGCTTTGTCAGAAAAGGTAGGTTACATCTCAAGAGATTCTCAGCAGTGCTCGTCTTATGATGAAAGCAAACAGGTGACACTTTGCCAGTTAGAATCAACTTATGAAATATTAAGAACTGAAAACTTGTGATGGCCTACATAAGAGGATTTAATATTCAGCTGATATGTGGTACTCAAGTTTATTAAAACGAAAGAAATACCCTGTAATCAGAACAGTCGGTTCCTTCAAAGGATGACTAGAAGAAAGTAAAATACCCGCCTCTCTACACTTTTAACCTGTCATCGATACAATTATGATGAAAAGGTGGCGGACACATATCTAGCACCATTTTTACAATACAGGAAATGCTTCTGGCACTAACACATTGCTCTTTACCGAAAAACAGAAAGAAACAAAACCGGCACCTTCTTTTGACAAAACACAAAGGAACAATCACTCCAGAGTTCTGTTATAAACTCCAGTGGGTTGGCGGACCTGCCAGGGCAGATGGGCTGTGTGCATGAAGGGTTACAGGAAGGCGGGGGGAGGGGGGAGTCCTGTCACATCTGATGGTACAAAACTGGCTCTTACCATATATGACAGCCCTTCAAATATTAGTTCCATGGAATAAAGGCAAGAGAGTCGTTTTAAGAAAAGCTCCCAAGATGAGAGTGTTTAACGTCTATTTACGGGAGATCTGCATATGTCCCATGACAGTAAAGATAAAAAGGTGCCTAGCAGATATAATTTGTTTTTCTTGATTCAATTTCCTACTCACTCCCTAGATAGATTTGTAATTTCCATCCCAAGTGATAGTCACAAGTGACTCCAATAATATTCTATTTAAATTAGCAACAAAACCAGTACCCCGCCCCATGGATATCCAAATCCAAACTTGTTCTCTATAATCTGGTTCAGACATCATCTCCCTTCAAGTTCCATTAGTCAGTTTTATCATCTGTGAGGATTCTGTGGTGAAACAGTATAGTGTAGCCCCAGCAGATATCCTACCACCATATTTGAAGTCATGCATTTCTGGAGTCAACCCAAACTAAAGCAAGCTATGACAGATCAAGCTAGTTAAACTAATTGTAAAGTTTTATTCAGCTAAGACTAAGCAACATACACAGATATATTGCTTCTAATTCCTCCAAGTCCAGGTCAACCCTGAGTTTAGTTTTTCTTCCTTTCTTTCCCCACTAGCCCATTCAGACAACAGCCTTTTATCTACTCTTGACTTTTTCCCTTCAAAATTTGAGGGTCTTTTCTGATTGGCTCCCTAAATTGTATCTTCCTCTGGGGATAACCTCTGGCCTGGCTGTTAGCTCATTTCACAGACAGGAACACTGCACAGCACTGCCTACCCCTTAACCTAGACTTTGTCAGACTCTGATGCTAAAACTCTGATGCCCTCCTGTGCTCATTAATTTGTTAAAGGGTTGACCTATGCAAATTTGCTACTAAATGACTGTATTGTATTCATCAAATCTTTTAGAGGTCTTACGCAAACACGTACACTTCTAAATAGGTACCAAGCATTACTTCTGCTAATTTTGTTATTTCCAAATGCTTTTAGCTATCATGCTTACTCAAAGCATGATTTATCAGTCATATATTAAATGAAAATGGATGTATTCTTCTAGTCCTACACAAATGAAAGAAAAACCAGGAGCCTTTGTTTTTACAACAATTTTTTACTTAAGTCAGATTATGACAAGCAAAGTATTTCTTGTCTATCAAGGCTAATTTGTTAACAGCAGTAATATACGAATTTCTTCGGTTTGTTGTGTATTTATGTTCTGATGTCCCAATTCAGATTCTCAAACTGAAGATCACAGTTTCGTTGCGCTCCACATATTCCTAAATGTGAGGTGGATTCCAACCTGGAAACAGCTGATCTCCTGAAACACAAAAAGCATTCATGAACAATAACATAGCTTTATTACTTATTAGCATATTTTTATATTACTTTATTAACAATCATAGTTACTACTTACCAGATGCAGTCATCAACAACAAGCTTTTCTTTCTTTATAAGAACCGCTTAATAGTGGCTGTGTTAGCAATGCTGCATTGACCTTGGATCCCTCAAAATTTCAAGAAGTCAGAAACTACATTAGCCTGCTCCCCAACTTCTTGCCATCACAGGAAAACACTCCAGGGAAAAGGTGTTGGGTGGGTTTGGTTTTTTTGAACCCTTTTCTATTTCTATCTCAGAGACTAAAGCTTTAAAACTCATCTCTGTACTTTAGCACATTTTTATAGGAAGGAGAATGAAGCACCTAAGTGATGTTTAACATTTCACTTATTTTAAGAATAATTTTTCTTATTACATTTTTATCCTAGCCTTCCCCCTGCTCACATGATTCCTTCAACCGTGCTCTGCCCAAGACGTGTCTTTATGCAGCTTCTATTTTCCATTCCCAAAACAGATTATACGCAGAGATTTTCAAGCAGTCTCTGATACATTGAGTTTTATTCCCAGACAGATCATCACCATAAATGGCACATTCTGGTAATAGTCAAAGGGTGACAGCCAATGTAGCATGGGAAGGCAAAAGAACTTCTCTTTTCTCTCCCCTCCCACCTGCAGCCCCCAACTGCCCTGGAGGGTTGGGGGACCCTCTGTCACAGATTTTGGGGGTACACAGGACTGTAGGGGGAAAGAAACAGGAAGTCCCATTTGCACAAGTGGATTGTCACTGAACAAGTGGGCAGATATCACTGGATATCAGCCATACTCACATACTCTTTCTTTTTAAAAATAAGAAATAAGAAGAGCCGATGGGAGGGTGTGAAATGTACACCGTTACATTTCTGGATCATAAAGCATTAATAATAAGGGCCAAATGACATGCTAAACGCAGAGATGTAAAAAAACAGCTTCTGGCGCATTCCATTTTCAGCAGAGAAGCACAGAGAGTAAACCTTTTTCACCCACTGCAACCACCCCTCTCCTTGCACTGCCGATATGTTTCCAAAACCCCATGAATGAGGTGAGGAAAAAGCAACTGGGGAAAGAGGCAAGTGCGGGTAAGTTTAAGTGCAGTACAGAATTGTCCTTTCAAACCTGCTTTGCTCTACAAAAAGCAACAAGTAGGAATTAAATACCTGGAATGTTGCGAACTTAATTTCAAAGATTCGATATACACACCCATATATCAAACTGCTTTGAAGATCGTCTCATGGCATGTAATATGGATGAGCGGGGGGAGGGGGAGGGGGACTGCTGCTTAAGAAAAGCAAGCCTAAAGCCCACTTCCATATCCTAGCAGCTGTGTGATGCGTGGAGCCCTTGCCATTGTTTCCTTAACTGAAATCTAGATATGTGGTCTTAATACATCTTCAGGAATTAATCATTCAGGTTTAAGTGTAAATTGGTTTACAACACAGTTACCATACGACTGCCATTTTGAAATAAAAATTAGTGTCAAGAAATAGTATTATTTTCAGAGAAAAATCCTTCTGAATTGCAATGTTAACAGAAAATGTTGCCCAACTCTTCACACTATATCTTAAAATACTTTCAAAATCCATGTAGTCTAATGCTCAAGGCTAAGGTTGATTAATGTTGAATCATTCCACAACTTTTAAAAATGGATGGCACACTTTGACCATTACAATTTGGGCCCTATTAATAGAAACCCGCACAATGCGGCTTTCCACTCTCCCACCCACCCAAAAACTGGCTTGGGGAAGATCAGACAAACCCCCAGAACAGCATGGGGTGGGAGGAGGGATTGATGCATGTAGTGAGCTGAAATGTTTGTGCTGATGGAAAAACTGAAAGTGTGACATTCCTCCCTCTGTTCTCCCTATCTGATGGCTGGCTGCTAAATTCATCAGCTTGCCTTTACATCAATCCAGACATTTGGGACAGGTGAGAACTACACAGGAAGGGGTGAGAAGAGGAAACTGCCGCCTGTTTAACCAAGTGGGTAACATGTTTATAAAACTGTACACAATAGGACATGCTAGCACCCAGTTTCTTCAGGTGTTCTCCCCACCACCACTCTGTTAAATTATGGCAAGGGTGCATTACTGAACAGAATAGGGAAAGCCTAGAGTCAGTGTCAAGCTAAATGAGGGTGTTTCCAGGCAGTTCCTAATACTGCGAATTTTATATTTATATACTGTAGGCTAGATGTGGGATGTTTCACACTGTCTCGCTTTGTGTCTGTGAACATCTTGCTATCTTTTGTCCACGCTAGTATCTATGTCACGCTGGAGTTAGGTTAGGGTAGAATTCATTTGAACAGCTCCTATCTTTAAATTTGTCTCCTTTTCTTTTCCCAAATCCCCTCTGGCTGGTCAGTTCAGGATGAGTCTTGAGCTGCCAGAAACTCTGGCTGATCACTGTGAATTCTCCAGGGCTTCCAATCCAGCAGAAAAAAATCCTCTTTCTTCTGTGCTCCACACAGAGGAAGCTCTTTTACTCACACAGGGAAGATTTTGAGGGAATTGGATGGGAGAGCACACACACAAATGCCAAAACAATTAGAGATTTAAAGCAACTGCAGCTGCTATTCAGTGTTGGAGACACTCTTACAAAAAGATGGATAATTAGTCTGCTTAAAGCAAATAAGAAAATGCACTTATTACCACAAATGTGGCTCTCAAAAGTCCTTCTAAATATTACTAAAACCCCTTTCCCATTCGCCACAATTTTAAAAGGCAGTGATAGGAAACTTTTTTTTTTTAAAAAAAAAGCATTACAGTCTTAAAGAAGTATCACACTTGTTTGTTTAAGCAGTATATTTACTAATAGCTCAGGGTGCAATCCAGTCACCGTTGTTGCTGTTGTTAAAACTTGCCCAAGGCAACCCAAAATGATTTACAACCAAGCTCCCCACAGATATATTAAAACCAAGTGCAGAGTGTTTTACATTAATACATCCCACCCATTTCTAAAAGCTCACAGATAGTTAAAGCCCTGGTTATAGAGATGTTTTTGCCTGGTGCCTAAAGATATATAATGATGGTGCCAGGCAAGCTTCCCTGCGGAGAGCATCCTGCAAACGGGCAGCCACTTATTGCTTAGGTGTTCCCAGAAAGGCGTCTGATCCAGCAAAAGCCTCTGCTAATAGAAGACCCAACTTGGGGGGCTGCAGGGGCACTGGCAAAAACTGCCTTCCTCTCTTAACAGATGGGTCCACTGAATCAAAAGCCCTTCTGAGAGCACAAGAGCACCAACTGGATTCCACCCTTAATATTTAAACATCTTATAACCAAAATAGCATTTTAGCACTTGCTTTCAGACATTTTCCCATTTTGCGTATGGCCACTCCCTAATACAAATATGTTTTCAGCCATTTTGGGGTCTTCTCCGTTTTTGTAAAAGGTAAAATTTGGAAACGTTCCTATTGAATTCAATGGGACTTATTCCCAAATAAATGTGTAAGAATGTAAATTCAGGAAATATTTTACACTTCAACACCTGCTGAGCAACCCTCAAACATATGCCTTAAACCCTGTCAGCTGCAGAAAAATCTGGAGTGTGTTTTAGCCTGCACATCTTGCTCAGAAGCAGCACTTGCCAGGTTTACCAATACTCATCATGGTCCTGTGTGAAATAACAGTGCATTTTAAAAGACACCAATGCACACATCCCGATCGCTGCACATCACAGGGGAAGATAACTTCTAGTGGGCAAGTTTGTATGCCATTATTATCTTCTTCTCAATGAGGAAGTCCAGGTTTCATCAGCACACCACTTAATTGAAGTATTATGATTGGATATTTAATTGGATGTTTTTTACTGGAAAATCAATTAAAATGATTTTTTTTAAAAGAAGAACACCACTTGAAAAACATAGGGCTCAAATATACAAATTCTAGAATACTCTCCAATGAAGAATACTTCCAACACTCCTTTCTCTTGCTTGCACTCTGAGAAGTGCAAGGAAGTGGTTGAAATGCTGGCCAAAGTCATGCTTGGGAAGGGGCAAATCACCAAAGTCATCATAGCAGAGGAAGGTTCTCCATGCTGTTCTGGTATGGAATCTTAACAAACATGCTATAATAAAATTTAGTCATAGACACATACAGAGAAGCAGCAGACGTACACAAGTTACAAATGGAGCCACAGTTTGGGGCTCCTGGGAGAGAGGGCATTAATCACAGCAAAATGTATAAAAAATAGAATTTATAGCTCAACATCTCCTAATTTAGATTCTATTTTCAGTCACCCCATACTATGTGGGCACACCATTATAAAGGACTTACTGTGATCATGCAGATAGGAATTAGATGGCTGTCAAAGGACAAAACACAGGGTCAGCCTAACAGAGCATTTCAAAGATTTGAAAATGGGGGCAGGGAGAGGTTCCTGGACTTCAGACCCAACCCCCAAAGATTGAATGTTCGCTAATTTCAACTTGAGGGACGCGGGTGGCGCTGTGGGTAAAAGCCTCAGCACCTAGGACTTGCCGATCGAAAGGTTGGCGGTTCGAATCCCCGCGGCGGGGTGCGCTCCCGCTGTTCGGTCCCAGCGCCTGCCAACCTAGCAGTTCGAAAACACTCCCGGGTGCAAGTAGATAAATAGGGACCGCTTACTAGCGGGAAGGTAAATGGCGTTTCCGTGTGCGGCTCTGGCTTGCCAGATGCGGCTTTGTCACGCTGGCCACGTGACCCGGAAGTGTCTCCGGACAGCGCTGGCCCTCGGCCTCTTAAGTGAGATGGGCGCACAACCCTAGAGTCTGTCAAGACTGGCCCATACGGGCAGGGGTACCTTTACCTTTTTTAAGGTAGGTACAATGATTTTCAATTGGTCTGCTCTGAATAAAACCTGAATACCCCCTTGTTTGTGGTGGTGGTCTTTTTAAAAAATGCTGTTTGTAAGCCACCTTGGAAATATGTTCAACCTAAAAGGTCAAATTTAAATAAAAACAAAAACACAAAAATACAGAGTTTGTTCCCAAATTGCGCACAGGTTCATTTTAAAAACAAACTTTTAAACTTCTAATTCAAGGGGTTCCCTTTTGTCACAGGAGGCTTAGAAACAAGTACTGTAATCTGAACCTAAGATGATAAAGTTCCAAACTCAGATACTCAATGGGGGCCAAAGTGCCCACTATGGGGAATTAGTTCTTGAGGAAGACTTAAGGAGATGTGACAGTACCATATTGGAGAATCCAGAGATATAACTTACAAAGCACAGAATTTTAAGAAACTTTTTTAATGAGAGGAGGGTGTCACAAGATAAGCTTAGGGTCTCTACAGTTGCAGAACTATTTGTTGCTTTATTTCTTTGATGGTGTATTTTACTATGTCTTGTCTATTTTATAAATTTGATTAGTTGGTTTTTATTTTGTGTTCTGGACCCCATCCTTGTATCTGCATTCACAAAGGGCAGACTATAAATATTTTAATAAACAAAAATAATGCCTCTACCAACAGATGAGCACTCACTCAATTGTGTTGCATGTTAAAACTAGACCTTTGTGGATCAAAGGGCCGCAGCTGAACTAGTTGTTACTAGTATGAGCTTTCATTTTATTGCCATTGCCCAGATCTTATGGCAACTATGGAAAATGTAGGACAAAGTACATAGCAGCTCCAATAGTCCCTTGTGCTCTTGTGAAAAAAGCAGCATTCTCTGAGATGCAAGATTCGTCTTTTGCTAACCTGAACTAGTCAACTATAGTCTGGAAGAATATTATATACAGGAATCCTTGTTGTTACATTTGGTACAACTTTTGTGAGCTCTCAATGGTATTTTTAGAATTTCACTTACATCTTCTGCAAGCCCTGCTCAATTGCAAACACCCAGGTTCACACAATCCTTAGTGCAAGGGTATGGTGCTCTCTAAATGTTACAGGACTACAACTCACAACAGCCACAACCAGCATGACCAATGGTGAGTGATGTTGGGAACTGAAGACCAAAAATATATAGAGGGCATCATCTTGGCCATTCCTGCCACAGAGGGTCTTCTCAAAGATGTAACAAATTTATTGCGGCATACTTATTTTCTGGACCAGAGCCCAAGAAAAGTAGGGGGGAAATGTGTGACCGTTGTTTTAACAAAGCTAGGACAAAATACAGAAGAGATAGTGGTGGATGTGTCACTTCTATGCATGGTACAGGTTGCATGGAACCCAATAAAATTATTACAAGATCCACGTTTCCCACTAGTGATGAACAGATATAGCAAGATCAGTTGTGAGTAAATACCTACAGAGGGACAATATTTGCTGCAGTGATCTAGCCATTTGATGGACTCTACAAATCCTAAGAACAGCTTACTCATTAAGGAAAGTACACCTTCTGTAGGTGTCCACTTAAACTGGTGACCATGCTACATCTTTTCACCAGTGGCTGTTAGTCATGAGTGGATGTCACCACACTGCTTGAATCTTCCATTTCCGCTCTCCTGGGTACTGTTACATACCAACTTCTACTGACTCTTTGACCTTTCATTTTAATGCACACATTCCCCCCTTCTCCTCTCTGAACTTGGCATAACTTGCTATATACCAGGCCCCTTAAATTACCACTTATGGATCTAACAGTGGGTTTTGTCCTATGGAAAGATAGGCTACAAATACATGTTAGTGTTTAAGCTTCCGCCCAATTTTGTTTTTGTTGTGACAGACCAACACAGTTACCCTTTTGGAATTTGTCTCCATTTGCAACAGTTGTACTTGTCTTTCAAATGATTAAGTTTTCTCATTATCTCCAAAAAAAAAAAAAAAAAAAAAAAAAAGGTAAAGGACCCCTGACAGTTAAGTCCAGTCGTGAACGACTCTGGGGTTGCGGTGCTCATCTCGCTTTACTGGCCGAGGGATTTGAAGTTTGTCCACAGATAGTTTTCCTGGGTCATGTGGCCAGCAGGACTAAGCCACTTCTGGCGAACCAGAGCAGTGCATGGAAACACTGTTTACCTTCCCGCCATGGCAGTGCCTATTCATCTACTTGCCCTTTGACGTGCTTTAGAACTGCTAGGTTGGCAGCAGCAGGGACCAGACAATGGGAGCTCACCCCATCACGGTGATTTGAACCGCTGACCTTCCGATCGGCAAGCCCAGGCTCAGTGGTTTACACCACAGTGAACAGTTTGCCCTTTAAAAAGACAGTAAGGTCTACAGGGACTTGGATTTTATGCCCTTGCTTCATTGTTGTAGCCAAGGAAAAGGCCTGATCATTACTTCTTTTCAGAACCCCAATGAACAACTACATCTAACCCACAATATGTACCCAGCATTGGATCATGAGCTTTCAAACTGGTCTTTTAAAAACAGTCCTTACTATTCTTGTGATTAAGGAGATCCCAGATGTCAGATACTTGGATCCATGTGATAAAAATCCAGGAATAGACAAAGATGACAGCAATAACTTTTATGAAATGCAGGCGCAAGACGGCGCCAGTGAAATGAACAAAAATGTGTTGGCAGAACTCCATCCATGAGACTCCTCTGTTAAGAGGTGGGGAGGCACTTATTCCCCCTGTCCACGGAAAAGCTACTCAGGAGTAAGGTTACCAGATTTTTTTCAATGAATCCAGGGACACTTAAATAAATAAATAAATGGTGTGTGTGTGTGTAAAGTTATTTTTAAAAAATTAAGTAGTAATATCTTCTCTTCTGTGGTCTCCTCTGTTGCGCTGCCTTCCTCTGGGTCCCAGCCTGCTTTCTTGGAGGGCTAGCTGTGCTTCCACTCCCTCCCTCTCCCTCCTTGCACTGCAATCCCCTACAGGCTTACTCAGGAGTAAGCGTTAGCATAAACCCCTTCCTCCTGCTGCTGCCCTGCCCGCACAGGCGTCTCCTGCACAGGCACCAGTGGAGTTTGAGAAAACGACTGTGGGATGATCACATAATCACAGATTTGGAAAGGACCTCTGAGGGGCATCTAGGCCAACCCCCTGCAATGGAGGTACCTCAACAAGAGCAGCCACAACTTAAAAGAACATAAGGCTTCCCTGCTCCATTTACAACTATTGTGACACAGAAGGTACCCCCCCAGCCCCAGCCCACCAATCTCTCCCTTTTTATCAAAGGGAAGGGGAGGGAGGCAAGCAAGCAAGCAGAGGCAGCCTCTTTTAACTTTTTTAAGGTTCATTTTTTAATAAGAAGGGAACAGGAAAGCTGTTTAGGGGGAACCAACATAAACACCCCCCAAATAAACAAAACATTCCTCCCCTTTTATTTTTTGCTAGTGGGGGTGGGTGCAAGGGAAGAAAAATGAAGCAGCAGCACATAATGATATATAGGGTTGGGGAACCAAATGTGTGAGAAGACAAAGGGAGAATTGGGAAGAGTTTATGGGTAAGGAGGAAAAAATGGGGAGACAGACAATAACACAGAGAGAGGGGAGGGAAGGCAGTCCAATGTAGCTCACAAACATGCAGAATGGAGCAAAAGAGGCAAGACAATTTCCTCCACCACCACCCTTAACTTTGAAGCAACAGCCTCTGTCTGGGAGAGCGAAGGGAAGGCTTAAGGCAGCATCCTGCTTTCTGCCGGCTTGGTAGCTCAGCTCAGAAGCAGGCAGAATGCAGCAAAGGGGGCTTTTAAAGGCATGAAAAAGTGCTCCTCCTTCCTCATGAGCAAGCAGGAGAGACAGGGTAGCTTGCAGAGATGTCATGCAGAGAGGCTTCTTCCCTGCACCTCAGCTCTGCCTCTCCAAAGAGCAGCCTTGCCTCTCCGGCTCAAGCAAGCAAGCAGGAGGAGCAGGGCTGTTTGCAGAGCTGATGTAGAGGGAGGTTTCTTTTAGTGCGTCAGCTGAAAGGCATGAGAGTTGCAGCAAACCCCAGCTGCACCTCGAGCTCCAGAGGAGACCCTCTCTGGAGCGGTAGCGGATGATTGCTTTGGGCTCTGGGGAGGGTCTGGAAGTCCCCAGGCATATGATTAATCCAGGGACATTACATTAAATCCGGGGACATTCAGCGGATGGATTTTGTCTGGGGATAGATTGGTAAATCCGGGGGCTGTCCCCAGGAACTGGAGACATCTGGTAATCATACTCGGGAGAGTTGTAAGACCCCCTCTAACAGTGTGGAACTGCAAAAGAATATGCCAAAAAACCACTTTCTCTGCTCCCCCTTCCCTTCAGCGGTACCCTTTGCTGGAGCTTGGTCCTTCCACAAACAGAAGTCTAGATCCAACCACAATGAGTGTTGATAATTCTCAGAGCCCAAACTGGATTCCTGCGCAATGTTTGCCATCTTGCCAAAGGTTGCAGGCAGCTTTACCTACAGCAATTGCATGTTGATTGCCCTCTTAGAAGACAAAGTCCAGCAACTGAAGGAACGTGTAGCTACGCTCCAAAGAATTAGAGAGCTGGAGCTCTTCTTGGAAGCAACAGAGCACACCGTCTCCACCAAGGAGGAGACAGGGGACTCCCCTGAGAAGGAGGCTAGTTCACCAACACAGGAGCCAGATATATGGAGAAACGTGACTCAAAGAAGTAGGAGGCCCAGGGTTCGCTCTGATTGTTTAGAAATACACAATCGCTTTGAGGTCCTCTCCCCTAGCATGGAAGACGAAGAGCAGACCCCATTTGAGGATCTCTCCCTCATTACAGTTGATCAGGTATATGAAGACGAGCAGCAAAGTCAATCCTCAGGGAATGTGCAGGCGACCTTGGAACGGACAGCTCACGGAAGAACCGCGACCAAACCTAAGAGGAGGCGTGTAGTGGTGATAGGGGATTCCCTACTGAGGGGAACAGAAGCAGTGATCTGTGGGCCTGACAAGATTTCTCGGGAAGTGTGCTGTCTCCCCGGGGCTAAGATCCAAGATGTAACTGAACGACTGCAAGGAATCATAAAACCCACTGACAAATACCCCTTCCTCTTGGTTCATGTGGGAACCAATGACACTGCAAGCAATAGCCTCCAGAAGATCAAAAGAGACTACGAGGCTCTGGGAAGGAAATTGAAGCAATTAAATGCACAAATTATCATCTCATCTGTCCTCCCAGTTGAACGACGTGGCCCAGGGAGAGAGGGAAAAATAGTGGAAGTGAACAGCTGGCTTCGCAAATGGTGTAAACAGGAACAGTTTGGATTCTTAGATCACGGACTGCAGTTTCTTGAAGATGGACTTCTGGCAAGCGATGGGCTGCACCTCACAACGGTTGGGAGGAATGTTTTTGCCAAAAATCTCAGAAACCTCATCAGGAGGGCTTTAAACTGACTAATGTGGGGGAGGGAGACGGTGCTCCTGAAGGTAGGAGTCTATCCACTGATGAAGATAATCATCCAAATGTCATAGACCAAATGGAGCAAACAGTACGCAGACCTAGTGGTGGGAGGAAAAAATCCTTAAATAAGAGACACGGGGGAATGATTAATGGACTTCAATGTCTGTACACTAATGCGCAAAGCATGGGAAATAAACAAGATGAGCTTGAGCTCTTGGTACAGCAAACTAAATATGACATAATAGGCATCACTGAAACCTGGTGGGATAAGTCCCACGATTGGAATATAATAATGGAGGGATACAATCTATTTCAGAGAAACAGACCAGACAAGAAAGGAGGAGGAGTGGCATTACATGTCAAGGATGTGTATACCTGTGAAGAGATCCAAGATTTAGAACCTCAAAGCCAAAGTGAGAGCATTTGGGTCAAAATTAAGGGAGAGAAGAATAACAGTGACCACATTGTGGGAGTTTACTATAGATCCCCAAGCCAAACGGAGGACATGGATGCCTTCCTGGAACAGATGGCCAAGCATGCAAAAGGAAGGGAGATAGTAGTAATGGGGGACTTCAATCACCCGGATATTTGTTGGATGTCAAACTCAGCCAAGAGCATAAGGTCAAACAGATTCCTCACTGGCCTTGCAGACAACTTCGTTGTCCAGAAAGTGGGAGAAGCAACAAGAGGAACTGCCATTTTAGATCTGGTCCTAACCAATGTTGATGACCTGGTTAGTGGGGTAGAAGTGGAAGGATCATTAGGCGCGAGTGATCATGCTCTTCTGAAGTTTACTATACAGCGGAAAGGAGCAGCCAAGCATACTAGGACTCAATTTCTTGACTTTAAGAAAGCAGACTTCATAAAACTTAGGGAAGTGCTGGGTGAGATCCCATGGACAGTAATACTAAAAGGAAAGGGAGTTCATGATGGCTGGGAGTTTGTTAAGAGGGAGATAGTAAAAGCACAACTTCAGGCAATACCAATGAGACGGAAACATGGAAGGTGCCTAAAGAAGCCAGGGTGGCTATCTAAAGAACTTTTAACTGAGTTAGGATTAAAAAAGGATGTGTACAAAAAAATGGAAAAGGGGGGAAACCACCAAAGAGGAATTTAAACAAATAGCCAGCACGTGTAGACACAAAGTCAGAAAAGCTAAAGCACAGAATGAACTCAGGCTTGCTAGAGAGGTTAAAAGCAACAAAAAAGGCTTTTATGGGTATGTTTGTAGCAAAAGGAAGAACAAAGAAACAGTGGGGTCACTCAGAGGAGAAGATGGTGAAATGCAAACAGGGGACACAGAAAGGGCTGAACCCCTCAATGCCTTCTTTGCCTCAGTCTTCTCCGATAAAGAAAACAATGCCCGACCTGAAGAATTTGGAGCAAATGATTCAGCAGAGGAAACACAGCCCAGAATAACTAAGGAGATAGTACAAGAATACTTGGCTAGTTTAGATGTATTCAAGTCTTCAGGGCCAGATGAACTGCATCCAAGAGTATTAAAAGAACTGGCAGATGTGATCTCAGAACCACTGGCAGTCATCTTTGAGAATTCCTGGAGAACAGGTGAAGTCCCAGCAGACTGGAGGAGGGCAAATGTTGTCCCTATTTTCAAAAAGGGGAAAAGAGAGGACCCAAATAATTACCGCCCAGTCAGTCTGACATCAATACCAGGGAAGATTCTGGAGCAGATCATTAAGCAAACAGTCTGTGAGCACCTAGAAAGGAATGCTGTGATCACCAATAGTCAGCATGGATTTCTGAAAAATAAGTCATGTCAGACTAACCTGATCTCGTTTTTTGACAGAATTACAAGCCTGGTAGATGAAGGGAACGCAGTGGATGTAGCCTACCTTGATCTCAGCAAGGCATTTGACAAGGTGCCCCATGATATTCTTGTAAAGAAGCTGGTAAAATGCGGTCTTGACTATGCTACCACTCAGTGGATTTGTAACTGGCTGACTGACCGAACCCAAAAGGTGCTCATCAATGGTTCCTCTTCATCCTGGAGAAGAGTGACTAGTGGGGTGCCACAGGGTTCTGTCTTGGACCCGGTCTTATTCAACATCTTTATCAACGACTTGGACGATGGACTCAAGGGCATCCTGATCAAATTTGCAGATGACACCAAACTGGGAGGGGTGGCTAACACCCCAGAGGACAGGATCACACTTCAAAACGACCTTGACAGATTAGAGAACTGGGCCAAAACAAACAAGATGAATTTTAACAGGGAGAAATGTAAAGTATTGCACTTGGGCAAAAAAAATGAGAGGCACAAATACAAGATGGGTGACACCTGGCTTGAGAGCAGTACATGGGAAAAGGATCTAGGAGTCTTGGTTGACCACAAACTTGACATGAGCCAACAGTGTGACGTGGCAGCTAAAAAAGCCAATGCAATTCTGGGCTGCATCAATAGGAGTATAGCATCTAGATCAAGGGAAGTAATAGTGCCACTGTATTCTGCTCTGGTCAGACCTCACCTGGAGTACTGTGTCCAGTTCTGGGCACCACAGTTCAAGAAGGACACTGACAAACTGGAATGTGTCCAGAGGAGGGCAACCAAAATGGTCAAAGGCCTGGAAACGATGCCTTATGAGGAACGGCTAAGGGAGCTGGGCATGTTTAGCCTGGAGAAGAGGAGGTTAAGGGGTGATATGATAGCCATGTTCAAATATATAAAAGGATGTCACATAGAGGAGGGAGAAAGGTTGTAGAATCACAGAACTGTAGAGTTGGAAAGGTCCATGAGGATCATCTATTCCAACTCCCTGCAATGCAGGAATGCAGTATGCAGCTGTCCCATACAGGAATCAAACCTGCAACCAGCACCACACTTTAACCAACTGAGCTATCCAGAATCCTAAATGCTAAAGGCAGAAGGCTAGAAAGCCCTGCCCAGGAGGATACACATGGCCCTTTAGATTCCTGCTATTACCCTTGCATAATTCCTATATAGGATTTACTCAGTCAGTGAGGGTAATTCAAACTTACCTCTACAGCAAAGAGGACTCACTCGCTTCTTGCTACAGGAAAGTTGATATTGTCCGGAATCCCATGGGTAATCTGGATATGACCCTGCAAGCTCTTTTCTGTAATATGCTGCATGATTGCAGCCAGTGAGTAGTTTCTGTAGAAGCACACTTTCTGTCATGGATTGCTACCACATAGCTCACTGCTACTAGGAGCCATGTATGATTTTAATTCCTTTAACCATGCCAGTAAATTAAACAAAAAAACCAGGATCCACTGGACTCCTAACAGCCCAAACAATCACTTGACTACAACCAATACACAGTAAAAACGAGCTGCAGCAGGAGCAAAGTTTTTCTTCAGTTGTTTCACTAGGCATGTTTACACCACACATTTCATCACCAGACAGATTCTTGTGAAAAGCTCAATCAGGCAATCAGAATGCACACTAATTTGCAATCCAACAATGGAAGGACAGTCACAACAGGATAGCTGTATATGAACTATTGCAGCTACTCAAATATTCATTTCTCTACCAGCACAGAAAGCACAGAAAAGGAACAGCCTGGATTAATTGTCTCAAGAAAGCAACTTGACTTGACAGAAAGACATCCTGTGCTGTGTCTTCTAAATTGTGAAAGAAAACAATGCTATGGGAAATCTGCCAAGGTTCTTCTAATACGTTACAGCATGTCATAAAAAGGATATCAAGGGACTCTTCACCATGAATGCCAAACACAAAATAAAAGTGATCTATAAAAAACTGAAATGTCTCCACACTTGAAGTCCTTGCTTTCACTAAGATTTCCTAAGAAGCACATTTTTTCCTATGGCACAAGATGCATAGAGTTTAAGGAGTCAATGAATAAGCTACAAAATGAGATGGTTTTGTTTAAGATTGTTCCACCCTATATGTGAAATACAACAGAATAGCCTTAAACATATACAGTCATACCTCGGGTTACAGATGCTTCAGGTTGCGTATTTTCAGGATGCGGACCGCCGAAACCCAGAAGTACCGGAGTGAGTTACTTCCAGGTTTCGGCGGTTGCGCTTTAGGCATGCGCAGAAGCACCGAACTGCAACCTGCATGTGCGCAGACGCGGGTTGTGAACGCTGCGGGATGCGAATGTGCATCCCGTACGATCACGTTCGCAACCCAAGATTCCACTGTATAAGAACTTAATCATCTTCATGGCTACAACCTCCGCCTCAACAGTAGATCTATCATCACCTCCAAGCCATCAAGAGCTACTAGTTCCTTTAGGTGGACAAGAGTCCCCTGTACACTGCTTATGTACTATCAATCTGCACACGAGGGACTGTACACAGGGCTATTTTTCTGCTTCACTGCAATGCATTGTTTTGGCCTGAGGGAAGCAACTGTACATTCAGTTCTCACAACTGTGTCCTTTATTTATTAATAGGCTTGCATTATGAAAGTTCCATGCATAGTTGTGACATCCTACTTTAAGGCAGGGAAAGTTATCAAAGACAGCACTCAGATGAATGGGCCAGGGGAGGCCAACACCCTTCTTTATAAGAAGTGAAGAAAGTTTTATGAGAAGCTATGCCGATATTTCACAGTACACAAACACGTAGTCTATATATGTTAGCATTGTCAAGTAAAGCTAAGATACCCATATAAGATGGTGAACAATGACCAGTCTGCACCCTGACATTCACTGCAGGTGATTTGCATATTGCTTGGTTTTTGCACTTATTGAATAACGAATTTAAAGGGAGGGGGTCATCAAATTCACAAAACTACCACTATGATGGGACTTCCCTTGGACACTGCCATTCTGTGTCTTAGTATGGTCTTAGTTGATGTTCTGTCAAGGCAGGAAAGGGTTTTCATACTCTCTCATTCTGGCAATAACTAAAATACATTCCTGTATCATCAGAAGCAGGGCTTCATTCTTTTATATAAGGTATGAAAGGATGATTTCAACCAGAAATGTTTTTTGTAAGTTGCAGCATAGTAGGCTGACCCACGCAGCTGTTACCCTGGAGCAAACCTGGTCATTACTCCAGTACCCCAAAGAGGAGGTACAAGAATCCTCCAGAGCATCTCTCCAAGAGATTAGCTTCTTACCACTCGACTTAGTGTGTGCCAAGGGCAAGCAGCATGTCCAGTCATGCTGTAGTACAAATAAGGCTTAGAAGCATGCACTTTAATGCCACGTATATTACATGGGAAGAAAATCGTTCATGTTTCTTTGAGCCAGGGGGTGGTGCCTAATGCCTTGAAGGGGGCAGTAGGGTGACTGTTCCTACAAACCCTTACTTGGACTCTGAGAAAGTTGAGAATTATCCCTTAGTCACAAATACCACTTCTGGTGGTAAAGCACTGTACAACTTTAGATTTTGGGGTGATATTGGTGGCCCTACTAAAGACCCTCCTGAAGGACCCATTTTAATCCAGGACTGGTTTGGGGACAGAATTGGCCTTGGATTACCTTCTATGGGAGAGATATAAGGGAAGCACAACCCTGTTGGTTCTTGCTTGATCTCTCAGTGGCTTTTGATAGCATTGACCATGGCATCTGACTACAGCAGCCTTTCTCAACCTTGGGTCCCCAGATGTTGTTGGACTACAACTCCCACCATCCTTCACCACTGGTCCTCCTGGCTAGGAATGATTGGAGTTGTAGTCCAACAACATCTGGGGATCCAAGGTTGAGAAAGCCTGGACTAGAGGGTCTCCAGAGTTGGGGATAGTATTTTACCATGGTCCCACTCCTACTTAGGGTGGCAGGTTCAGAGAACAGCATTAGATAACCAGGTTGCACGGTGATGCCTATCAGTCAGGGCTTGTGAACCTTCTTCAACCACACTGACATAGGCCACCCCTCTAAGGGTCACATACCAGTGACTGGCATGGTCAATGTATACAGAGAACATGCTACACACATACAAACCACACAAACAGCACACACTCACCACCATGCCACTACCCAATGCACAACTCATTCCTCCCCCTCGCCAAAATGCTGTGTTGTAAAGAGATTACTGCAATGTGTTATACAAGGAGCTGCCTCTGAAGACTGTTCAGAAAGTCCAGCTGGTGCAGAATTCAGTGGCCGGGGTGCTCACGAGGGCAAGTCCATTTGAGCATATTGCGCCAATCCTGGCCCAACTGCATTGGCTGCCAATTAGTTTATGGGCCCGATTCCAAGTGCTGGTTTTGACCTACAAAGCCTTAAATATCTGAGGACTGCGATACCTCAAGGACAGCCTCTCCTCATATAAACTGACCCAGACACTGTGATCATCATCTGATGCCCTTCTTCATGTGCCTCCTCCATGAGAGTGGAGAGGTCCAGAGAGTGGCAACACAAGAACAGACCTTTTCTGCAGTGGCTTTCCAGTTTGTGGAATGCTCTCCCCAAGGAGGCTCGCCTGGCACCTTCATTATATATTTTTAGATGCCAGGCAAAAACATTTCTCTTTAAACAGGCCTTTGGCTGGTTAACATTCTATGTCCTTTTAACTGTGTTGTGGGAGGGGGCTACTGTATTAGTTTGTGTTTTTGTTTTAGCACTGCAGATGAATATGGTCACTATTTAGTGGTCATATTACTACAGTGGTACCTCAGGTTACATACTCTTCAAGTTACAGACTCCGCTAACCCAGAAATAGTACCTCGGGTTAAGAACTTTGCTTCAGGATGAGAACAGAAATCATGCTCCGGTGGTGCGGCGGCAGCAAAAGGCCCCATTAGCTAACGTGGTGCTTCAGGTTAAGAACAGTTTCAGGTTAAGAACGGACCTCCAGAACAAATTAAGTACTTAACCCGAAGTACCACTGTACAGCGTGGACACCTCTTCCAAATCCCACAGCAATAAGAGGTTCCCCTAACCAGAGGAAGAGGACAGAAAGCCTTTTTAGTGCAATCTCAGCAGGATCCTATATTGATATGAGATTTTGCTTTACAAAAACGACTGCCAAAAGAATAACAAGAGTGACTAAAGAAGACAGAAGTGTAAAAGCTACATGGAAAGGACTGTTGTAATCTCTTGGTTAATCAAACGACTCCCCCTTTGTACAGAGGCAAAATATGCAACACAATATTGCCAGCACACGCAATCCAATTATGCAAAGATACGATCGCCAAAGTATTTACACATAGATGAAAGCAAAAGGCAAATATTTTTCTCATGCAATTCTCCTAACATTGTCCAACTTATATTATGCCAACTTCTCATGTATTTGACCCTAGTGACATTTTTTAAAAATTCCATTATATTTATGTCCTGTTTTTCAATGCTGTATACAACACTGTCAAAAGGTAGCTTTAAAACAATGAAACCACCGCAAAATATAATAGAATATAAGTAGCCACATTAATAGGACACAATAGTCAAAGATTAAAAGGTTATTGGGGGGAAAATGGCCTTAGCTGTGGACCTGCATGAAAGTAGGGAAGGAGTCCAGAGCTTTCACCAGGGACAGCATTCAACCATCTAGGTACTACCAGAAAGAAGGCCCTATCTCTGCTGCTCACCTACCGTACCTCTGATGGCAATGGGATATACAGACAAGTAATTTTCACTGTGTCTTTAACACTCAGGTATGACACTTAAAATATCCTGGTCTTAGTCCTGCCCCCCGTTACAAACTTGTTTCTCAGCTCAATTCAGGTTGATTGTACAGTGGTACCTTGGGTTACAGACACTTCCGGTTACAGACTCCGCTAACCCAGAAATAGTACCTTGGATTAAGAACTTTGCCTCAGGATGAGAACAGAAATCATGCTTCGGCGGCGCAGCAGCAGCGGGAGACCCCATTAGCTAAAGTGGTACCTCAGGTTAAGAACAGTTTCAGGTTAAGAACAGACCTCCAGAACGAATTAAGTTCTTAACCTGAGGTACCACTGTATTAACTAAAGCCCTCAAGGTCCTATCTTTTCCTTGTGGAGGGAGCACTCCCTCAGGAGTAAATCTGCTATTTAAGAAGGAAGGTACATGATAGTAGTGAGAGAGCCGGAGCAAATAACTGACAGAGCCTGAGAAAAAACTGTTTTGGATTAACTAGCCCAGAATAACCACTGTCCTGCTTCAATTTTCACCATGGCTATCTCAGATTAGAATTCTTAATCCTAACTGCCACTGGGGAAGGAACAAAAAGCAAGAAAGGAACTGGTGGGGGTGGAAGAATGGGCCATCTTCAGATGATGTCAGGGGCTGTGCTTACATGGTAGCTAATGGAGATGTTGTAAGACGGGACAAGCTGCATTCTGAGATCCCATCCTGAAGACCATTTTTACCAGTGGATGAGGCTGCCCACCTGTCAATCATACCTCATCACCATGGCATCAGGTGAACCACTTAGCCCTGCTATGGCTGGGGATTGTCTGCACAATGGAGTTCTCATTGAGAAATCCTAGCCACTTGGTGCCAACAAAATTAGCTGCAGGAGCAACTTGTCGTCTCACACTGTTTTCCACAGTAGGTCCATAGATATCACACGGATACCCAAATAAATGCTCAGTCTGAGACCTCAGATGCACACAAATGAAGCTCTTTACTGGAAAAAGATATTGGGCTGTAACTTATGATGCCTTGTACTAGTGGAAAGCGCTTCTGCTCATGCAAGTTGAGCCATCCAGTTTTTAGTATTTCCTCCTCCCCACGACAGCCTTCCATGCCATATCCCACGTTTCCAAGAGAGTTCCCCAACCTTTAGGAGCAGCATAGAAGGCATGGAGTGGAGCTGGCAGGATCAATCCCAAAAAGATAATGTACCCCACTATACACAATCATGTGCTGCTAGTGCAAAACCGCTGCTGGATACTGCAGCTAACAAGTGAATGTGCCACAGACTGCACATAAGAAGTAAAAGAAGAACTCCAAGAATTGCAGCCACACACTTCACCAGCCTTTCTTCCCAATAAAGTTCTCTTCCTTTTATGTCACAACTGGTCAAACGTATCATAGATGAGCTGCTGGCCTCAATGTTTCATCCTTAAGTCAATGCTCTAAATTGCCTTAAACTGCCTGCATCAGTGGTTCATGGACCACAGTTAAGAACCACTGTTGGCAAAGGGCTTCAAACTTAACATGAATCAGGCCTCACAGGAAAGATAAGAGAACATATTTTGTGGTTCTTCTACAGTTCCTTATCCAGCTCATTCTAATGATTTATCAATGATCCAGAAAATGGTAAGAGAAAGATCGGCCTGTGCTTACAGCTACTTAACAACTGTGAGAAATTGAGCACACTTATCAATTTGGGTTATGGAATTTATATCCTTTGTATTACAAGGGCTATAACTAACTTGAAATGGATCACCCAACTCAGGCATAGCAAATAAACCTTGTAACACAACCTTGTGTCAGCTCAGTTGTTTCACTGACTGGCAACAGTATCACGACAACTATACTAATGCCATCATCTAATACAAATACTCTTCAGTTTTCAATCACAGGTAATCTATGCTTAAAATAAATGACAGACATTGGCTATTTTAGAATAGGAACCAAGACAAGGCAGAACAGGCAGAATTTTAATCTTCCTCGGCTCCTGGTGACTATAAAGAATAAAAGCGCATGAATACCCTGGATAGCTGAGATTTTGAAAATTAATACAGGTTGCTCCCTCCATCCCACACAGGGAGCTAAACATGTCCTCAAAATGAAATAACCTTTTGAAATAATTGAATTCTTCAATTAAAAAAAAGGCATACTCAGTAATTTTCTATTAAGAAGAAATGCTAAATTCTTTCCTTTTCAAGGCTGTTGTCTGAAGAAGGAAGGAGCCAGTTCATTAACTCTGATGTTATTTTGGTAGTGAGATAACAATTCAGCTTTGTGTATGCAGGCGATGCAAACTAGATAAGACACATTACTTTATCCACCTCTTCCCTACCTAAAAAGGCATCTCACCCCAAATGGACAGCAGCAACATACTAACAGAGAAAGTGATGTCAAAACCAAATGACAAGACAACTGACAACAGACCACCATGAAAGTCATGGTATTAAAATTTTACAAATATCACACAGTGGGTGTTCTATCAGTGAGAACAGGAGACACATTCAATTATCGTTTGCTTTACTCATTTCTCTACCCTGAATTAAATGGCAATGCACTTGCAGCAACAAGAGTGCCTAGAATGCCAAATAAATCCCTCTGGTGACAAGGACAACAGTAACCCTGTGGATTTCATCATCATCAACAGATCCTGCTTAGTAGCCCCCTGCTCCTGTCACCTGGGTGCCTTCACCGATATGGCCAGACACTGAATAAATTTCTGGGCTTTTTCTCTGTATCTGAATAGGAGAGGTTCTAAAACTCTTCCGGTACATTAAAAACCCCCACATATTTTAACTGGTTTGGCTACAGCAGTCCAAACTGGCAGAAGACAGTACATCAGGCATACTTCCTACAAAAAGTAAAGTAGCTTTTTGAGAGTGAGGGGTCTTCATGTACAATACGTCAAAGAGAAATTCTGCCCTGATATAGAGCACACACCCACACACACAAACTCTACAGTTCATGAACAGGCAGAAGCTGAACCTGGTCAATCCTGAGTCAGAAAGCATCCAAACATTATAAATCAAAAGTTGATCCAAAGGAAGAGAAGGGGCTCTGCAATATGCCCTCTGCTTATGTTTGACGGTTAACCTTGTGCCAGTGCTTTTTTGAGCCATGTGTACACAAGAGCCACTGCTCAGATTAATTTGGGACTCTCTGCGGAGTAAGAAGCTTTAATGGTGGGAAACTTGTTTGTGGCTGTACGGCTACTGGAAACAACATCTGAGGTTGCTGCAGCTTAAGTGAGATGAAGAAGAAACATGGAAACTGTTTCCAGGCCACTGGTGAAAGAGACATGTAGGTTTTGAAAATACAACCTTGCTGGTGGGCAGCACTGTGGTAAATGCCAATCATATTTAACACAAATCTAAACTATGCTACCAAGACAGCTAATCAGATCTCTGTGGGAAGCCTGCAAGTTGAACCTGAGCCAAAAAGCACTTTCCCCACTTATCACTTTCACTAACTGGCATTCAGAGGTATATTGCCTCAGGTAGTTGGGTTAACACAGCCATTGTGTATCTAGTAACTATTGATAGCCTTATCCTCCTTGAATTTGTCTAATCTTTCTCTAATGTCATCCAAATTTGTTGCCATCACTTCCTCTTTTGGAGTAGTTATCTTCTGTTATCTGTCCAGAATAGGATGAACTATGTAATGGTATAAATGCAAATAAGAAGAGAATAAAGCTGAGGACAGACTACTGGAACAGCAGCTATGAGGAATATTTCAAATTCAGTCGTGAATGAGAATTTATGGAACATCTCAAAGAGTTAAGAAACAACCCCCCTACCAAGAACTACAGAGCTTATGTATGTTATGTTTTACATTGCCAAGTCACTTTGAGACTTGTTATTGTACAAAGTGACTGATAAATGGTCAATAATAATGAAGTATCATCTTCCTTATTGGTTAAGCCAATTTTGAAGAAGGAAAACAAATTCATATTCTGAGTTATAATCAGGCTTATATATAGTGTGGTGGAGTCTCCTTCTTTGGAGGTCTTTAAGCAGAGGCTTGACAACCATATGTCAGGAGTGCTCTGATGGTGTTTCCTGCTTGGCAGGGGGTTGGACTCGATGGCCCTTGTGGTCTAATAGAGTTGGTCTATTCCAACTCTATGATTCTATGTTTCTATAGTGCAGCCCTGAGTTTTTGAGCTACAGGGGGACGGTAAACAAAAAAAGGATGGGCAATGACAATATCTAGAAGGACAATCCGTAGATTCTACAAAAATAGGATGCTGTCAGAAAATAACTACAACATTCAAATGGCTGCTTTACTTTAATATGTATAAACAGGTACCTGACAGCTGTTGGAACAGGAAAGCACTCTGGTCATTATATCTGATAATTATGTTATGAGAACAGATTCGTGGCGAGGATTCCTAAATTTCATTTCTCAAATTACTGGGTATAAATCATCACATTTAGCATCAATCTGTTCACTGAGATTACCAAGGACACAGTGTTTCCAGTTTACATTATTTTTGTGAGAAAATCACTTCTAGAATCGTAGCAGCCAGAAACTGGAAGACATTTCTCAAGCTGGATATGAAGAACTGAGTAACAAGTAAGAATTTACTATGTAAAAATAGCTGAGAATTTGATCAATTTCTTAAAAGTGGGGGGAAACATAGAGCTTATTTTCTAAAATTTCCAAGCCATGGGTATTATTGTAAGATCCATTTTCTGCTATAATTGACTACTCTTATAGCATATATATATATATATATATATATATATATATATATATATACACACACACCTACCTAGCCAAATATATAATTTGGAGCTATGCTAGCGACTTTCTATTTCTAAGAAAATGTTAAGACATTCAGATTAACCAGGTGCAGCTGGAACAGGCCAGACTTCTCTTATGCAGCTCCAACTTGCATAAAAATATAAATATGAATACTCAAGGAAACAGACAAAGCCCGCCCCTCCAACCAGATGAAAACACATAGACAAATGAGGCATGCAAATTGGATTTTTCACTCAGAGCTGCATATTAGTGGTCTAGCCCATGAATACACATAGAGGGGTGTGTGTGAGTCTGCACTCCCAAGAGCATATTGAAACATAACTATTTTGCTTAGAGGAAGTACAGATTTTCATTTTACTGTACAATCAAGAAAGTGAAACATCTGACATTAGCAGTTTAGCTACTGTCACTTGAAATCTACCACATATACAAGCTCATAAGAACAACCACCAGAACTGGAAACCTTTCCTTAACTACCACACTTAGAAACTATCAAGCCTGCGAAGCATGCACAACTTGAGAGGCAGACTATTTAGGAAAAAAATGAACTTAAGTTCTTTCTGTGGAACATTAAGCCTCTCCAGATTTCTGCAATACATCAGCATATTGGCTGTTACGCTGTACAGTTTTTTTGGGGGGAAGACTTTCTCTGAATCTTTATTTTTAAAAAAATCACTAGGTGTCAACCCTCCCCACAAAAATATTCTTCTAGCAGCATTTTCGACCGAAGTGTAAAGCAACCTGGTTGGCTTCCATGCAGGCGATGGCCTCTTCCAAGAGGGAAAACTCCACGCAGATATAGCCATAGTCGTAACCTGGGGACAGCATTTAAATACAGACGGGATTTGCGTTAGTGCCAGAAAGCCACAATTTCAGTACCCAGTTTCCCCTTCCCTTCAGCACACACCCATTTACCGCCACCCTATGCTCCCCATAAAACAAAACAAAGGCAATAGTTGTGCTTTTAAAAACTGGTCTTAAACATTGTAAAATTCAGTAGGCAATGTGGGTTTCCATTAAAAAGCCATCAAAAGTGTAAAGGGCTCATTCTCCTAGAAATTAAGGAGATACTGAACACTACAGAGTTACACCCATTTCAAAAGTCCAGGCAGCAGAGTCTGGTTTCAATGGCATCCTTTCAACCCTTGTGAAACCAAGAAGTCAAAGTGCTTAAGTTTTTGTTAATTTTTTACTACAGTAATAGTATTAGTCTCAGAATCTTTTTCACCCCAAGTGAAGATCATTTATTTAACCCTTTTGATTTTGATTTTTAAACTGATCTAATGCAGTTCTAAAACACTGCAAGAAAATTAACACGACTACCCTAAAATGTTAATGTTCCTTTCTTCACAGGTAGTCCAAGTTAAAGGACAAGCAATTTTTTTTTTGAGGGGTCCATTTGTAATCTCTTTAACCATATTGTAAAATGGTTAGTTAACCATATTCCACTAATAGAATAGTATTTTCTAGTGATGAAAGTTATTTCAAGAAGCAATGCACCCATCTGCCTGAAACGGAGGCCAGAAGGGTACATAAAGATGTCCTTACCTCAAAATTATCAAGGATTCATAACCATCTAAATTAATACCAAGGCTTACTCAAGGGAAGATGTGTCACTTTAAGCAGGGAACAGTGTGCAAAGTTTCCAAGGCTGAAACTGCAAGAACTGGTTTGCAATGGAATAATTCACAATGAAACAAAAATAAAACATTTTGTTTTGACTGCTTCATCTACTCAGATGCTTCAGTTCTTTTCACAAATAATACAAAACATAAACATTATGTACTAACTCTGTCCGATCTGGTACTGCAGATAGAACAAATTAAGGCAACAGAAGGCCTTGTGTAGCACAGATAAGTAACTGGCACAGGAGTATGAATAGGTTTTGTTTTTGTTTTTTCTTTAAAGAAAACAAGCAAACAAATACCAGAAACTCTATGTGACATACACACACACACACCATCTTTGTCTATCAGGAGATATCCACCTTCCTCTGCCATGAAATCACTGGAAAGATGCTGTGTCCTAAAACTAGTTTGCAATGCTTCGGTCTCCTTATCACTCAGCGCTGAACTTTTTACAGGTAGCATAGGGATGTGTGATATAAGAACCTATGGAATTTGGCTAAGGTGGGGGGAAAGGAAGAGCACATCAATTACAAGTTTCCTGGGGGTTGGAGGATCCAGAACATTTCTATGCCATCTGGTGGGATTTTCTTTCTTATGCTTTGGACCTTGATGATCAAGATTCACCATCTACGTCAGCTCAGGACATATGGATGACTTGAGTTATATTAGTTTCTTACCATTTCCTTTTCTTACTATTTATTGCTTCTTTTGCTTTCTATATACCATGATGTAATACCCTGCTACTGCACTTTTGGGTTGTTAATAATGCCAATGATTATTATTTTTTTAAGCAGCATTTCATAATGTACAACAACATTTATCCATATTGTGATGTCATCACATTGTATGTTGTGTGTCCATCCCTAACCAATATTATTGGTGGCGGCTGTTAAGCAAATTTACAGCAAGAGTATGTCATGACATGACTTGCTACACAACCGAAGGGCAAAGAGGGCAGAATATTTAAAGGAGATGTCATATTCAGCAGTATCTCCATGTCACTAATAACTAAAATTTTGGCTAACGGTGTTAGATTTTGTCTATTTCCTGGTGGGGGGACGACCAGCAGATTGAGTAATGCCCATGCCTATGTATCTGGAAGATGAGCTGCTGAATTAAGCAGCTTTATAAAGGTTTCTTGAAGGCAAAACTACATTTTATTTTATTTTTATTTAACAGAATTGAAAACAAAACCTCTAAAAACAGTCTCATGCTATCTGTCTACCTACTTATAGTGTGAAAATTTGCATTCTAGTGAAATACATTTGCAAGCAGCAGATTTTCCTCTGCCTCCACACACCCCAGCAATACAGCTGCCATCAGGTAAAGATACTAGGGAAAGGATTGTACAGATCTATAAATTCCCAATCGGAAATAAAATTTGTGACACATTTTTACCACAAGACTAACTGTTGTGACTTTCTATTAGAAACAAACACTAAGGATGAAATTAATCATATTCTACACAAACGATAGATAATGCCTTCTGTCATTAAATCTATTTTTACTTCCATGTACTGAGACAATCTCCCACTTTAAGATCTTAATAAAAATCAAATGTTTATTTACTATACCTCTCACAAGGCCAGCAAGAGTTGCATGCAATTTTAATGAGTTTATATTTTAATTTACACTGAAATATGGAAATAGTTTTCTTTTATCCCAATAACCCTGAAGTATATGTTAGGTTGGCTTCTCACAGCCTGTCCAACGCCACTTGGTAAGCTTTGTGACCAAGCAGTGATTTTCAAGCTCATTCTCTGCCATACAAATTCAGCACTATCCACACAGCACCCCAAACAGATTTCTCAGCAATTCAAAGCAGGATCAAGATGACAATTGCCTCAAACTTTCTATGAACTGCCTATTTGGATTTTGGTTTAAGCATTTTTTAAAATTTATTTGCTTATCAACAGGATTTTTAGACTAGGTTTCACTTTTCAAAAATACCAAAGCGGTTCAAATCATAACACACAAAACCTTAAAAAACTCCAGTAAGTCACAGTAAAAACATCACAGTAAATAAAAACAACAATTTTTCATAACAACGTCACAGCAGCCAACAGCAACAGGAAACAACACTAGCAATCAGGAAAAGTTCATGGCAGGAAACATGCCACCTTTAGTGCCCACCAAATCTGAACAGAAAAAACATTCTATAAGGTAGGTGCCACAACAGAAAAGGCCCTTCTCCAGGTGCCCACCAAAGAGATATTTGTAGGTTGAGCCGCAGTAAGGAGGGCCCCTTCAGCAGACAGTAATGACTGGGTCAGTCTGTTGGGGATATCCATGTCTTGAGCTACTCAGGGCTATAAAGGCCAACACTAACAGCTTAAATTTGGTGCAGTAACTGATCAGCAGCCAGTGCGGTTCTTTCCACAGATGCTGTGGGTGAAACAGGAGAGTCCACTCAGCAGTGTAAAACCCATTCTTCGCTAGCTGCAGATTTTGAACCAAACCTAACAGCAACCCACAGAGATTGCATAATAGCAATCCAACCTAGAGGTTACAAACACATGGATCACAGCCAGTAGTTTACCCCCATTCAGAACCCATTGTAACTGAAGCATCAACCTAAGATGGTGAAGGGTGCTCCTTACCACAGAGGTTAAGTGAGCCACCAGTAACCAAGAGCACACCCAGACTATGTATCTGCCCCTTTTTAGGGTAAGCGCAACATCAGCCTCAATTCCCAGACCCAGGAACCACCTCTGCACAGTGCCTCAATCTTGTCAAAATTCAGCTTCAGGTTATGGGCCCTCACCTGGCCCACCACTGCATTCAGATCAGTCTATGTCAGGTACTAGACTACAACACATCAGAGAACTAATTCATTGCTCCAAATCTCCTAATGGCCACTCCCAACAACGTCATACAAATGTTTTGAATCATGGTAGGGGCCTAGGGTTAAACTCCACAATATCCATATGTTCCCTATTTGGTCTCTTCCCCACCCCATACTAGCTATTTTTTAAAACAACAAGTTGTTGTCAACAACAACAACTTGCTTAGTTTGTGCTCAGAAGTTCATGGCAGGGGGAAACCTCAAAAAAGTGTTATGTTAACATACAGCGGTATGAATTTCTCTAATGGTGACTATCATCTTACATATCTTTCTAAACATATATTTATCAGTCATCACTGGTATTTGAGCATATGGATATTTTACATAAAGGTTCAGATTGGTCTATGCCTTATAGGCACAGCAGATTGCTGGAAATGGCCTCCATACATTAGCTTACACTTGACCATATCATTTTTAATAAATTGAGAGATAAGGATTCAGTTCAGACATAATGGTTATTGGCCAGAGAATTGATCACATGACTCCACACTCCCTCCTAGTCCCTTGGCTTGCATTCATAGAACCTGGCTTATTTAAGCCACAATTATCCATGATATCAACAAACAAGCAGAAAGAAACTGTGGTTTAATCTCTTATTTAAAAAATAGGACATGAAATTTTGTATGCAGAAATTACATCACATGTAATTTCTATGAAATTGAAACCATGGAACTGTGGTTTGATGAAACAAATAGAATATGGCTCTGTCTTAATTATATTTCAGACAAGTGGCAACACTGGGAGTTTGGCTTTTTTTTAAAATAAACTTTTATTCAATAATTTATTTAGTTTTAGACTTGATGATCACATCATTCTGGGAGTTAACAAGATATCACAATGCTGGCTAGAAAACAAAGTGACTTGCTCACAAGCTCATTCACTGGATATGATGACACTGGTCAGCATTATTAGAGACAACCTACTCCTTAAAATATTTCTTGGCTCATATGAAACAAAAGGCCGTATGTCCAATTTCAAGCTGCCTGCCATAAAAATGACATTACGTTATCTCTTCCTGTGATGTACACACCCAAAATAGGGGAAATGAGATGCTTCAATGCACCAAGGCACAAACTGAAAAACCATCCCACCTCTCCCCCAAATTACTCATACACAGTGGTACCTCTGGATGCAAACGGATCCGTTCCGGAGCCCCGTTCGCATCCTGAAACGAACACAACCCGCGCCTGCGAGTGCACGGGTCGTGATTCGCCGCTTCCACGCATGTGTGTGACGTCATTTTGAGCGTCTGCGCATGCGGCGAAACCTGGAAGTAACACATTCCGTTACTTCTGGGTCACCACGGAGTGCAACCCGAAAATGCTTAGCCTGAAGCATATGACTGTACAGATCTCTTCTTCTCTTTGAGCTTCAAATCATCAACCGTCTACCATCATGCTCAAATCCTCTAGCTTGCTTAAACATCCTGTCAGATCTAGGCTGCCAAAATATATGGCAGAACACAGACTGAATTATAACTAGTCAAATCCCAGAAACAAGAGCATGAAATTGATCATGTATGATGTGGCTAGGTGAAGCGTGCATCCTTAAGAGAAGTAAGAACAAATATATTATGTCACGTTATCAGAGAGGATAGATTCAGGCCATACTTGCTCACTTTTCACATGGAGACTTACAGTTGCTATCTGGTCACATCAACGTAGCATACCTGCCTAAAGAGGCTACGTAAAATATGAACTAAATATGCCATGTTTTCAACAAGCTGCAAACTCCCTGCCTACCAGAACTTTAGCATGCATTACACAGAGGAAACTCAGTTCCACATGCAACTATTTTCTAATTAATTTAGAGAAATATCAGGGCAGCCAAAGATGAGGGGCAGAATTCAGTTATGGCAAAAACGAGTTAGAGAAGGACTGAATGAAGATCTTTCATCAAACAGATATAACCTGTAATATTCACTATAACCTAAAGTATTCACCAAACCTTATTTGTTAAATTTGTACCCCACCTTTTCATATATATATTTTTAACAAGGCAGCTAACATGAGAAGTTCTCAACCTACACAGATTGTGATAGAGAACTTTTTACGATCTCCTGCACAAGCTCTACCCCCATGCCACCCCTTCAGGGCTTACCTCCTGAGAAACCGCCCCAAGCATCAGTACAAACATCAAATCATAGTTGCAAAATACGTATCTCAAAGTGCTTTTGACTATCAAAATATGAACATAATTCAAATATTTTCATCCCTTTCTACATCCTATAGATTTATTACTCTGACAAATATATAAGGTGGCTTAAAATAGAATTTTCTTCCCAGAAAACACAGATGCCTGTAGAATACAGAACTTTCTCTGCACCCAGAATCCCCTCTCTATATTATTTTTTTCTGCTATATTGCAGCAGCACACAGAACATGGCATTCAATTTAGTTTTGGCTGAAAGCTCTGTAAATGGTTGACAGGATTTCTCAGCTCCCTAGTTTGGGTACAGCTTCTCAAGCAGTGCTGAGGACTGTTGGAAATCAAACCACACCAGGCACATTTGTAATCCCCCCCACACACGTCATAATCCAAAGAGAAGTTGCACCTTAATACAAATCAAACACATATTTTATGCCTGCTTATACATACCAGAGTGCTAAAATAAATTTCTCTCCTCTAAATTCTATTTTACTAATGATTTAATGAACTTTTCATTCAGTGTAGTTACTCATGAAACGGAACTCAACCCTACTTTATCCCAATTCTCTATTTCCCAACATACTTGTCAGAAACATAAACACTGGGATTCAATTCAAAGGATTTGTTTTTCAGCTCAAATGGTTTGCTTCAAACATTTCAAAAAGAAATCAGTTGACACCGAAAGTAAAACAAAACTGCACACACCTATGCTTTAATTCTAGTTTTTCAATATGATGCTGTATTGTTTTTAACTATTTACTACTAGCAGTCAACCTCTCTGGCAGTAGAAATACAGAAGGGTGTGAAATTATCATTTCCAAATAAATATTTTATAGTAAATATTTCTTTAATTATTATATTTATTATATTTTTTTAAAATCATAAATCTGAACAGAATCATGTTGTAAACAGCAATACATAAAGGAAGCAGAGAAGCACGGATCATATGATTTCCCTCCCAGTTAGGGGTTATTACGCTGGATGGCCTCTTTGTCGTTGCAGGAAGAATCTCCATATATTGACAAATGTCAATATCCAGCAGAACAGACTTACTTAAACTACTCAGACTTAACAGCAGAACATGGGGTGGTTTTCAACTAAATTAATTATGCGAACAGAACACTTCTGCTTGCACAATGGATCTTTCTCCCTACACGCACCCCATGCCAGCATCAAATCTGCTCCAGAGGCCTGGGGAAACCTATAGAACAGATTTAGGAGACACAGGGAGGAGAGGTGGAGGACAGAATGTTTGCCTAAGTGCTATATTGAATTTCACCCATGGTTTGGCATCACAAAAACAAGCCTTAAGCTTTCGCTCTGCTTCCTATCCCCACATGAGAAAATAAGGAACTTCCAGCCATGATCTGCATCAAACCACTATTTGCAGTTTTGCCCAAACATTAAACTATGGATTTACTGCAAGCGATGTTCAACTCATAGTTTGCAAACCTGGTTTACAGGCATTTTGCAGAAAGCTTCATTTGCTGGGTTCAGACAAACTGCAAATTGTGCTTTGCCTAAAACGGTGATCAGACGCTTCTGATCTCCATGTGCAAGCGAAGGAGGAACTGCATGATGCTAAGGTACGTGTTCAGTGCGCCAGTGATGGCCTGCTGCTACGTCTCCTCACAGCCCCCCAAGTTTCCTTCACAGAAGCAGCCCTAATAGCACAAAGACACTGCTCTTTATACACCAAGTTCAAAAAGCAGTTTGAATTTTGCTTCCCTTTAAACTGATGCAAAGTCTCCAAACAGATTCTGTACTCAGGATATTGAAAGCAGTTTGGAGAACAACTTCTGAAAAGAAACATTTGCAACTTTGTGGATATTTTCAGTGCCCGTACCCAGACTGAGGGTATATAAGGAAACTATTTGATTCCCACATCACAGCGACCCAGAAAATACGTGTACTAAGGATGTAGCACACACTAGTAGGTTACAGGACTGTTTGCTTTAAAGAAGCTCCAGATTTTAAATCCTCATAGAGATTTCTGTTACAATCAGTTCCAGAACATTTCCCCATTTTTCCTCCTGCATCTCTCACCCCTTCTGGAACTATAATATTAATGTCTCACATTCCCTACCTTCATGTTTAACCTTGTCCTTCTTTCTTTGCCTCCCCAAACCCCACCAAGAAAACTGCTAATTATTTCCTAACCAAACTTTGGACAAGTCAGGAACTTACGGATTGAGGCCAGGAGATTTTAATGAAGCCATCCTCTGAAATGAGAAGTCCAACCCAACGTATAGAAACTTGGGAAGCATATAAGTATAGAAACGTTTCTACTGAGCTATTTAGAGCTATCAGGACTTGAAAATACTGGAATTAGGTGCCACAACATCTCAAGAAAAGACTATTTGTACCTAGGATGTTACAGGGCAAGTAATCTTGCCCAATGAGAAGATTTAATAAAGAACATCCACTAGAAACAATCCACTGTCATCTCCAGAAGGCTTCCTTAGGAGTGTTTTTTGGGTTTTTTCCATGGCTAACGTAGAATTAGCAAGTCAGCTGTAAATCACCTCTGCTAAGCCTGGGCTCAATCCTGAAGAAGGCAAGGGAAGACTAGATGACCCAAAGGCCATTTAATCAATAGTAGTGAGGATGTTAGAAAAGGAAGCCATAATTGCAAAGTGAACTGTAAATCCACCCAACAGACACTGAATAAATTCTCACCTGTAGTATAATCTTTCAGGCGCATATTCTTCACTGGTGTCCCAACACACGCTTGGAAAGCATTAAGAATCTACAGAAGCAAACAAAGTTTCAGGTTAAGTTTAAAAAAACCAAAAACCCTACACGATAACATTTTTTAAAAAGGAACATTCTGTTCTACCACAGGGCTGCCTCTGAAGACAGTTTGGAAACTTCAGCTGGTGCAGAATTCAATGACCAGGTTGCTCACTGGTGCAAGACAGTTTGAGTGCATAACACCAATCTTGGCCCAACAGCACTGGCTGCCAATTAATTTCCAGATCCAATTCAAAGTGCTAGTTTTGATCTATATAGCCTTAAATGCCTCAGATCCTCAATGGCCGCCTCTCCCCCTATGAACTGACCCGGACCCTGCAATCACCATCTGAGGCCCTTATCTGTGTGTCTCCTCCGTGAGAGGTCCAGAGGGCAGCAACACGAGAATAGGCCATTTACACAGAGGCTCCCCACATGGAATGCTCTTCCCAGGGAGGCTGGCCTGGCGCCCATATTACATACATTTAGGTGCCAGGCAAACACAATCCTCTTCAAATAGGCCTTTGGCTGTTAAACCATATATGGCCTTTAAATGTGTGTGTGGGGGGGGTGTTATTGTTTTCACTATTATGTTGTGCATTTTGTGCTTTTATGTTGTCAACTGCCTAATGATCTTTGGTTGAAGGACAGCATATAAATTTAATCATCAACAACAATAAAAATAATACAACATATGGAGAAAACTGTTACTGTGGAATACTGGCTGTTCTAATTAAGTATCAAGAAGCAAAATAAATACTTACATCATCTTTTGTTGCAGTTTGAGGCACTTTTCCTAGTCGAATCAGCTTGCTTGGTTTTATATCTTTGAGGCCGGTTCTATAATCCTGGTCCTTAAAGAAAAAGTTCAAGGAAACTTTAAAGACAAGAATGAAGACCTATCATTTTACTAAACAGTTTATAATGATTTAAAGTAAATAACACAGTATTGTTTTTATATAAAACGTTCACGATGTTGAAGCACAACCAGCTTCACATGTAAACTGTTTGGAGTCCCCTGTCAGTCAGGAATGTGGAATATGAATTATTAGTAAGCAAAGAAAGACTAGATTTGAGAAAGTTTCAACATTATAAAATATCATTGCAATATTACCTTACAGTAGCTTAACTAGGTTTTAAATATACAAAGGAGGGGAGGCTGTAATTAACATATTCTTCCAAAGCTTTCATAAATATGTTTACACATGATTATAGATACAAGTTTTCCAACGGATCACATACCTGAAGATCTGGCTGAGAATCTTTAGAAGACTTGCCCTCTGCAAAAGACTTGCCATGTTCATAGTCAAACATCTGATTTCCTGGCAGCCGATGATCTACATCTCGATACTCAATGCCCCTATAGTCTGTATCCTGCCTTCCAAGGAAATCCAGGTCACTTTTTTCCTTAAGTCCAAGAGCAGATGGTTCAGATACTTGCTGTTCACCCGCAGGGAACTCCTGATTGCTAACAAAGGCCTGAGAAGGCTTATCTTGGTCCTGAAGAGTGGTAAGAGGACCACAGCTACTTTGGAAGTCTAGTGAAGAGTCAGTCTCGGGCTTCTGTCTTTGAGATTCTTCTTCTCTGGCTCTTGGTTCTGAATGTGGAAACTCCTTGCTTTGAACACTAAAGGAAGACCGCTCCCTAGCAGCAAGTCCAGCCTCATCTACCTCACATTCTCTATCTGTTGGCGGCACTGTAGAAAGGCTATGCTGGTAGTCCACAAGGTTTGGGTCCACCGAGGGCACATCTCTGTCTGCAAAATCCACAGGAGGTGGCACATCCCTACCCCTAAAATCCTGATCAGTCTGAGATTTTGGCCTATTTCTGAAATTTGAATGGGGTACATCTCTGTCTCTGAAGTCTAGGTCAGCTGCACCCACGTTCCTCAAGTCCATATCAGGCATTTCTCTTTTCCTAAACTCTGAATATGGCTGCTCCCTGCCCCTATAATCCTGTTCAGACATGTCCCTTGCCCTAAAGTGTGGGTGAGATCCATCTCTGTTTCTGAAGTCTAAATCAAATGTTCCCCTTGCACGAAAATCAGATGGAGCATCATCTCTGCCTCTATAGCTCATATTATGAGCTTCCCTATCCCTGTAGTTCATACGGAAAGAATCCCTATTCCTGTAATCCATTGGAGGAATGTCTCCTCCACTATAATCCATAGACTGCCCCTCCCTATCCTGGAAATCTCCTTGATACATCTCCCTGCCTCTAAAATCTGGAAGAAGTGGCACCCTGCCCCTGAAGTCCAAGTGTGACTCATCTCTATTCTGAAAATCAGGTGGGTAATCTCTGCCTCCAAAACCATGCAAATGACCCTCCCCACCTCTGAAGTCACTATGTGGTCCATCTCTACCTCCAAAGCTGAAAGTAGGTTCCTCTCTGTTGGCAAACTGAGGATTGAGGATGCCTGAGTGTCCCTGGATATCAAAAGGAAGTGATTCTCTGCCAGAGAAGTTGCCAGAGTGTCTTTCTTGAGCAAGACTATCAAGGGGAGGAGGAGAGTAATCCCTGTTCCACCCGGGAGCAAACCTTTCTTCTTGGCTCCCACTGTAGAAACAAAGACAGTGTTATTCATAATGTCCTTCGAGTTTGTAATCTACACATCAGCATGTTCTTCTCTAAACCTTTTACAGAGCTGTTCAACAGTAAGATCCGCAGAAGATATTGATGTTTGGTAGTTTAAGAGGAGGTAGTATACGACAGGCGTGACAAGTAAACTTGCGTACTCCCATTTCACCATAATTCCCAGTTGAACTCAACATGGAATACCTGAAATATTAATGAGTCATTGAAGGTAACAATCTACATAGTCTCACAGTACATACAGCTGGGGCATTTGGAATTCTCCATTAAGGAAGCCACCGCATTTGTCCTTGATGCTCCTCCAAATAAAGAATTTCCATTAAATCTGGTTTTATCACTATCTCAAGCAGTTGAGCAACTATGCTCATGCTGCTATATTCATAAAACAAGGCCTTTGTGGACAAGCTCAATACTGTATTTGAATGACACTGCCCAGTCCATGTGTTAGTTGTACTAACGTACTATCAAGAAGGGGAGACAATTATGAGATTTTATATACTTTCTCAGCTCGCACCATTGTTTTACTTTGATCTCAATTTCCAGTAGTGCATATTGCACCTTCCTCATGTGCTCCTTCATCTGCACCGTAACAACTGCATACCCAGCTAACATGTCTCATGCGTATTTAGTAGGCAGATCCATGCATAAAAGCAAAGCATCTCTATCGTCTGCTGATGGCTACTATCCATTACTCTTTGAAGACATTTCCCCAAACCTATCAATGTGGTTCTGTCAGTATAGCTGTTTCTCTCAAGATTTTTCACTGGCATGCATGCCATAAAGTTTCCAGGAGCATTATCCTAGACACTCCCAAGGCCCTACAATAACACAAGGCATAACGTACAGTTCTAGTAGCCTAGCAAAGTAGCTTTGGCCATGAGGGTCAAGTTCATGTCCTGCACATTTAAACACGAGCATAAACACTCTTCCATGACCTTACAGTGTCCCAACATCGAGTGGAATCTATTTTTTGGAACTTACTTTCTGCCAAAACAACATTCAATAATTCCTATCGGCATTTGTTAATATAACTGTCAATTTGACAAGGGAAATGTCCATACCTTCCAAGTGTACACTGAGTTATATGCACCAGCTACATCTGCTTCCAAGATACTCCATTCTATCCTCTTCCTCTCATCAGCATTCCATGACCATTGAGCATGGTTCCCCCAGAACTAATGGTACCTCCCTTGTGTGTACTCGAGATGTTATTTTGACTACATAAAAAGCAGCACTAGGAAACCTTGGGGAGGAGCTGATGGAGGGGAAGGGCAAGCCCTGTAAAGATCCTGTGCAAGTGGGTTGTCACAAGTGGTTACCAATTATGAAGCAGAGATTTTGTGTCATCTTATTACATGGTATCTAGCCTAATGCAGTACAAATATAAATCCAAAAACTTATTTCATGTTAAACACTTACCGAAAAGGACCCATTCTGTTGGCTGGTCGAGGGTTTCCCCACATTTTGTCTGTGATAAGACAAACAGAAGAAAGAGTTCTTGTTTTTGTCAAACTGCAGCTGTGTTTTCTACAAGATACAAATATGATAAAAAGCCAACTAAATTAGCATTCTTCTGGCTAATGAATTTTATCTTTTAAACCAGCAAATATTACCCATTTCAACTTCTTGAATGATTTGAACCTACAAGGTAAGAGTCAAAAGCTAAGCAGTTGACCACTGTGCAACTGAAAGACAGTGCGAATTTCCACTGCAAACTGTGAGATTTAACTATTCTAAATCAAAACATTTCCCCACCACTAAGAGGTTTGCAAGGTCCTATGTTTCACAAGAGTGGTTGAATCAATGACAGTCTAGAACGTTCATCAGGTCTTTCAACATCTCAGTGAATCCTGCACATCTACAGACAGCATTTAACTCAATGAGAATTATAAAATAAGCCCATTCTGATTAGAGCAATTTAAAACATAGCATCAATACCACAACATGGGTCATATCCAAAGAAAAGCAACAGATGCTAATTTATTGTGTGAAGTTGCTCCATAATTTATTCAGAAGTGTCAAAGGAGATGAGATATGGAGAGTGGAAAGAGCAGAAGAAGAGGAAGTAAGAGTAAGGAAGGGGGCCCAGCAAAGCACATTGCACATCAGAGAGAGGAGTTCTTATCTAATCTTCACTGAACTTTACACACATCTAGCATACCTGAAATTCAGAGCACTTCAAGTCCATCCTAACTGCCCACAAATAAATCACCTGTGTTTTGCCAAAAACACTAGCAAGGTGCTCTTTATTCTGGATATTGGCAAACGTACAGCACTTCCTGAACTCCACCACAATTTGCCTTAAACACTCACTCTATAAAGAACAAAAGTCTGTATGCATCCCAATTTAAATCGATGTACAATATGTTGAAGGTGAAAGAAGAAGAAAGATCAGATCCACCACTATTAATTATACGGGAACAACCAGGATACTAGTTGCATTATGTCTTCCTCAGAAGAACTCTGCAAATGAATAATATGACTCAAAAATGGGCAAATATGTGGCCAGCACTATGCCACATTGTCCAATTGGGCTGTTTCCAATGTTTATATCAAAAATACTTTTGTTTCCAGCATAAATTCTAGGGCTTGGCTTTAAAAATAAATATATAAATATGAATTCCACAACCAATGGGCGGGTTTTCACTTAATACAATACATATTCCAGTGCAGGGAATACATATTATTAATCTGATACTGATAAGTAAAAAAAACACCTGTGCTAGCATTAATTCTGCATGGAAACTTGTCTTTTTATAGATGGGGAAGTAAATATGATAATCCAGTAAACTAAAGCAAAAATGTGCTGAGTTCTAGATACCTTGAACACAAGTGCACTGGGGGAAAAACATATTTAGTATACATTTCTACCTGAATTATAGGTAGAATTAACAAAGATAAATTGCAAAACAGCACAGCTGAGTGTTAGGGTGGAGCAGTCTGGAAAGAAAAGACTGAGCAGCAGGATAAACAAAGCCTCTCCTTATGTGTCACCTATACATGTTCTGTGCCTCAACTAGCCTGTGAACAGTTCGTATTGAAAGAAAGTCACAAATAACTTGCATTGATTTGAGCATTATAAGAATAACTACTGAACTGATAACTAACTGCATGTTATCCTAGCAACAACCAATTACTACATTTTCTGACAATGGCAAACAACTTTCCATCACTTGCAACAATGAACTGCTATAGTTTACACAGGACAAACAGGATATTTTCTGCACAACAATGAAAGGACAGAAAGCAGTGATTAGAAATGGCAGCACAAGAGAAGCTAGGTGAATATTTCAATCCAAGGATATTCCATTTTTGCCCTGAAGGTTACTGTACACAACTTTTAAAAAAAAACAACAACAATTTTTAATGGCAGACAAACTATTTGTAGAGGTATGTCCTTTGTTTTCCAAGAACTCAATGTGATGCATTTTAAAATACAACTTTTATTTTAAAATAATAATTATACTTTAAAAAGTGTTCAATATATTGATTTCCTTATTTTGGGTGTTTTTGATGCTGATGATTAATTAATGCTTGTTTTAAAACTGGTTCTTTTGTTTATTTGCATTTTCAGGTATTTATTATATTAAATTGCTTAAAGCCAGTTTGGAATGGGTGTCTTCTAGCAGCATATAAGTGTAGCTGTAACAAAATTAAACTATGGCAACAGAATTAGGTGTTCCCAAGCCAATGCTCAAATAGAGTGTGTTCTGAATAAAAATTCTACCATATTAAAACTAATAAAAACAAGAATATGCTCTATATCCATCAACAAGTCTTTCCAGATAGTCAGTAAGTATAATGGGGGAAATGCCAAATAGTTTTTATTTATTTCATTTCTTATCCCACTCATACTCTAAGGAGCTCTGGGAGAGGTAAAGGGTTATTGATGGTTTGCATAATTAGAATCTGTCATTCATTTATGTGTTGCCTGCAGCAACAACATGTCACTGGAACAAAGTGTGACCGCATTTGCTTTGATTCCAAGACTACAGTCATTACTCATAGCCAATTAATTAAGGCCATAGAATTAATTCTACTATCTTGGGGGTAGATACAATGGAGTTCAACAGAAGTAGCTTCCAAGCAGACATTTTTATTTAACTTATTAAATTTCTATCCCACTCCAGTTAGGGATGAGATGTAAAAATGATATGATTACATCTGCACAACTTCACATAAAATTAAAATATTTTTTAAAGGGAAGAGCACTAGCTTTTTAGATTATCATAGAATTATAGAACTGTAGAGTTGGAAGGGACCTCAGGGGTCATCCAGTCCAACACCCTGCAATGCATATGTGTGTGTGTGTGTGTTACTGCTAGCATTCTGTCGTGTGAGACATGGGAAGGCGGGTGATAAGACAGCTGGTGATATCTGTTGTTTTCACAATTAACTATATAAAACAATGAACACATTTTTTAAAATAAAAACACCTTCCTGAGATCATTTAAATTTACTAACTTTTCATTTCCTCCCCAGATGCTTGCACAATTATTCCTAGAGCCAGGGGTTTTGTTTTTGTTTCTGAACGTTCAGTTCCAATCATACTTCTGGACCACAAATCTGCAAGCGCCCCACATCTCCTTGACAGAGTTTAACAGCACAGGAAATCTTACTACACAAGCCAATCCAATGGTACATCCTCCAGCTTAGCCTACACTGGCAGCAGCTCGCCAAAGTGCCAAGGAAGAGAGGCCTCTGAACAACCCTGTCAACTGAAGACACCAGTAACTGAAGGGGAACCTTCCAAAGGCGTTCTCACAGGAAGCTTGAAACCCATCGCACCCCCCAGTTATTTACGTATTTGTCAATTAAATGTGTATACCGCCCTTCACCCGAAGATCACAGGGCGGTTCACAACACAAAACTACAGAAAAAGGACACAAAAAACATAATAAACCAACAGTCCTCGCTGTCGCCGGGTGCAGAACTTGGGTCTACCTCCTTCACTGTTAACAAGCGGACACCCCTCCAGCCCCCCCCCCCCTGCCGGGAGAGCATTTCTACGGCCCAAACGCCCCCCTCTTCTTGCCCCCCACCCAGCAAATGCCACGAGCTGAGGATGCGTCCGAGTCGCCGGTATCCCTGGCAAGAGGCTCCCCTCCCCGCCGCCCTGTCCCGCGCGGCCCTGTCAGCGCCAGGCGCGTTTCCCGCGTGCGGTCTCGCTGCTCCAAGAGGGACAAAGGGGGGGGGGCTTTCCCTACCCGCCTCCCTCACGACCCAAGGCGGACTGTAGTCGGCCGCACAAGCCCAGCGAGGCAGGCGGGGCCTTCCGTGCCAGAGAAAGAGCGGGAGCGCGAAGGGGAGATACCCACCACAAGCAAGGCGGGCAGCTCGGCCACTCTGGGCCTCCACAGCGAAGCCGCAACGCCGAGCCAGAAGAAACCGGAAATTCCGGTGCGCTCAACCATGTGACCTTGCAAAGCGCACCCAGCCATCCCGGGGCACGCGCGCAGCGGCCTATACGGCTAACCATAGACTTAAGGCGGATAGAGCGGTTCCCAGATAGCTTCGGAAGCCATCTTTGGGGGTCTCTCCAAGAGGCGGAAGTGGGAGCTGCCCAAAGAAAACAATGGAGAAATCCAAGATTTTAAGCGTCGCTGGGGCTGTGTGTGGCAGCCAAATTTTTTAAAAAAGCAAGCTTTCTTGCGGAATTTTCTTTTTCTTTTCTTTTTTTGGTCGAGTGCTTTCAAACTTTAAAGCCCCACGGGTTTGCAGTCAAGTCAATGAAGCATACGTTTTCTTATATGCAGTAGGATGCTGGGTGGGGCTTATTAACGTAGGTAGCCCTTTGTTGCAAGAAAGCTAGAGCAACGTCAGCCTGTCTTTCACTGAAAATATTAGTAGGGAGCTGCACTAAAACTGGTATAAGTTGCACGTTCTCAATTTGGAAACAATGCACTGGCATGGGAACCGCTTTAAAGGTTTTTCTTACAGTCAGTGGTATATAAATTTCATCAACAAAAAGAAATGAACTTTTAACTGTCTTAAAACTTAATAATAATAATAATAATAATAATAATAATAGCTCTGAGTTAGAAAAGGCGTGATTTGCTGTCGGGTGCTGGAGGTGGAGAAAGTGCTGCTCCTGCTGCTGCTACCAAAGCACAGCTAAGCCAAAATCCTGGATTTCTTTATTCTATACTCCAATTTCGTTATTTGCGTGCTGCTACCAGACAGCAGCCACGTACAAGAGGGAACTCGGAGTAATTCCCTGGGGGAAATAAGAAGTCAACCTAGTGAGGACTGAGCATCAGTAGCTGCAGGACGCTGGATCGATTGTTACAGGGGTGGGGAAATGCAATGTAGTTTCGTGGAGGAAGGCTTGGTTGAACCGCGAACAAGATCACTCTGAACTAGCATATGGTGAAGAGCAAGTAAATGTAAATCCATAAATTAATAAACATTTTGTTGCAGGTCCGGTCCCACTTGTTTTGTGTGGACAGCTCTCACTTATGCCCCATGGAATAAGAAAAAGATAGCTACAGAAGGACTCGGGGAATCAATCATCAGACAACTGAATTGTAATTCTAATATTTGCATTTTTAAAATGCTCCTATACGCCCTAAATGCTCTGCTTGGAAAGAGGAAATAAAGAAAAAGAACTCACATGCTCAATGCGGAGGAGTGTATGTCTTATAACTACATTTCCCAGGATGCTCCGCAACCGACTTCCTCCTTTTCTCTAGCGTCGCTGTGTAATGCTGGGACTTGCAGCTTTATATTCATGGTTTGAGCCCGTAAGAACGATGACAGCAACGACAAGATTTGTGCTGTTGATGAAGTTGGTCAGTACTGCGGTTGTATAAACATTCCAGTCGTATAGAAGAAGGGCTGAAGCAGATTTATTTTGAAGAATAGCATAATTTTATGTGAAGCTCTCTGAGAAAGTTATCATAACATATCGAAGTTTGGGCGGGCATTCTACACATGATCTGAAACACTATTGTTGTTATTCCACGTGTTGTTTGGACAAGGTTTCTCGTTGAATACGTTTGGAGGCTCGCCTCAAGACTCTTCTTTCACCTTTTATTTTTTTGCAATAAAATTGATAAACAAAGGCATGCTTAATGAAGTTGCAGTCAGTATTTGGTTCTTTAATTCTTGCAGTGCTACCTTACATTTTATATACTGTAATTTATTTGTTTAAGTACCTTGGAAGAAGGGCGTGGAGAGTAACAAAATAACACTTGTGGAGGGTTTGTGTATTAGTCACACACTATCATGACTTGGAGATGGGTCTGGGTTGTGCAAGTACCGGTAAGCATAGCAGAATGAAGTTAGGTTTGCAAACCAGAAGGGAAGGCGGCACTAAGACACAGGAAGTGGAGGAGGCCTTCAGCCTCATCAAGCATTGGGCAGGAAAAGGCCCAGTAAACCTGTCCCTGTCCTTTGGTTTCATTGTGCTGATGGAGATACTAGTGGCATGTTCATACAATGTTACGTTCATTCTTTTAAACCACTTAATGGCAGCAGACCTCCAAATGCCAGTTTCTGGGAGAGAAACAGAGAGAGACCTATTGCCTGCTTTTGTGCTTCCCAGCGGCATCTAGTTGGCCACTGTAGGGAAAGGGATTCTAAACTAAATGGGCCTTTGGTCTGATCCTTAAGTTCTTAAGCATTTTCACACCAGATGTTGCAATTCTGCATCTTCAATTGATAGAATCTTGCCTACCTCCACCAGTTTTTCTGCACCAGCCCTAAAGTGCCTAATTACTGTGATTTCCAAAATAGTGCTATAAGGACAAACACAATAGGTTTTTTTGGGGGTGGGGATCATTCAAGAGCAACATGCTGCTCCTTCAAGAGCTTTGTACCTGTGGAGGTTATTTCACAGATCATAATTTGGAACTGGTGCAAGGAAATAGCTATGACTGCCATTCCACACATACTTACTCGGGGCTAAGTCCCATTGTATTGGATGTGGTTTACCTCTGTATAAACCTGCAACAGATTGAACTGAAAAGTTGTGTGAACTGTGATTATGGAAGTTGTAAGGACTACCAAGGTTGAGTTAACTGAGTCAAATTTATTTATTTATTGCATTTATATCACACCTTTCCCCCCAAGGAGCTTAAGATGCTATACATGGTTCTTCTCATTTAATCACAACAGCCCTGTGAGGTAGGTTAGGCTGAGAGTCAGTGACTGGTCCAAGGTCGGCCAGTGAGCTTCATGACTGAGTGGAGTTTTGAACCATGGTCTTCCAGGTCCTTGTCCAGAGCTCAAACCACTACAGTACACTGGCTGAATGTGAACATTCTGATTTACAGATCTTAATGCATACAGCTCAAAGCCCTTCAACTTATTTTTGTAGCAGACTCGGTCATACATGCTTCTCTAGGAGTAAATCTGAATGAACACAGGAGAATTCAGTTCTAAGTAATGTGGCAGCATGGCTGTAATCACAAACATATTTATTTGGGAATAAAACCCAGCGAGACTTCTGAAAAAACATGCCACATGTTTGTTATGGCTTTTTTCCCTCACATTTCCTCACATTTTCCTCACATCACATTAAGAATGTGATGTGACTTAATAAAAACATTACAACAGAACATTTTAGAGGATTTAATAGTTTGAAACAGGACTTCCTCTCCATTTCCCCATCTTCATCATGAGATTAATAGTGTCAGCTGACCTTACGAGGCTGTCATAAGGATTCAAGATAGAATGCATGTAGAGTGCTTTGAACTAAGTGATACTTAAATCACTCCTATTTTTATCATCAAACACAGACACCAAGGTTTCCTATGTTGAGAGAAAGCTTAAATCTTCACAGATTTTCACATCTAGGCAGATGTGCATCAACCAGAAGTCTCTTCCATTTTCTGTGGAGATCGTATTTTGTCCACTGAAACACCGTAACTGCAGAGTTTGGAACTACATTCCCCAAGATGCACTGGGACTTGTGGCCCAGAAAGTGACCTTTGAAAGGAAAAGTAGGTAGTGCACTGTACCTTCCTAGCTGGCGAGGGCAGACTCAGCTGGCTAGACTGGGAAGCATGCCTGTGACTGTGCAGCATCAGAGTCTCCAGAGGAGATAGCAGCATGCAGAACCCCCTCTCCTCTTCCCCTGGAGGCTCACGCTCTTCCCTTTCTGCTTAGACATCACCGGCAAGGCAGCTGCAGAAGCAGACACTCACTGGCGCTTTCCACTCCTCCGCAGGCTGTTCCTGTCAAAGCTGTAAGTATCCTTTGTGTGCTGCTAGACCAAACAGGAAGGCACATACAGGGGCTGGGCCTGTGGATTTCTTTCTTCAGCCTTGCATATATTCCACGTTATTTGAGCAACATAAATGGCCCGCTGTGGAATCGGGGAAACTGAAATGCTTCCAAACTGGATTTTGTACAAATCCGTCTGCTGTACTACCAAAGCCAACGGCGATAAGGTTCCTCAGGAAACCAGAAGCAAAGGAACCAGAGTGGTTTGGGATCACACTGTGCTCCCTAGGAGATTCTACTCCGACAGAGAGAGACAGCCCAGCAGGAAATGTAGCAAAAGTAAAAGTCAGGGACATTTCCTGAAAAGGGCTGGCTATGTCCCCACTACTTAAATTGTGTGCTGGTGCTCTCAGTGTGGCTTAGATGGTGTCAGAAGTTGTACAAAAGCATAAATAGTTATTTGATTTAGAGCAATGTGCTGGGCTGAATGTCTGTCCGCAGAGCAATTAACTCTACCAAGTAGCAGCAGATCAAACCTGTGGCCCTGTGTGCCTCCTCATCCTAGAGCAAAAGGCTGTAATACTGATATCAAAATGCCTATGTTACGCTTTACAGCTGCAAAAGCACTTTATAACCATTATCATGCTGATACCTTTTATTGTTATAAATGGCCATTATTGTCATTGTATAGGGAAACGACTGAGCCTGAAAGAAGAGTAGCTTGTCCAAGCCCACACACTCAGTCTGTACTCTGTAGCAGTGTGAGAAACTCCAATATATATGCTCAGCACCAAATGGCTCCTTAAACCAGGCTTACAGTTGCCAAAATGGAATGCCTAGTTGCCATTTTGGGGCCAGGCGGCTCTAAAGTTGTATTTTTCAATACAATGGTACCTCAGGTTACATACACTTCAGGTTACATACACTTCAGGTTACATACGCTTCAGGTTACAGACTCCGCTAACCCAGAAATAGTGCTTCAGGTTAAGAACTTTGCTTCAGGATAAGAACAGAAATCGGGCTCCAGCGGTGCAGCGGCAGGCCCCCATTAGCTAAAGTGGTGCTTCAGGTTAAGAACAGTTTCAGATTAAGAACGGACCTCCGGAACGAATTAAGTACTTAACCTGAGGTACCACTGTATGACTTTTGGGTTCCTGTAATTCATTCTGATTGTGCAGATAAAATATCATGGATCGAATTCTACAGGATGTGTTGCCAGTGTGTGAAAACAGACCAGGTCCAAGGATCCCCAGGCATGCACCTCCAGATGGTGGAGACATCAGGTGCCATCCTGGCACCCGGGCATCTTCACTTGATTGCAAGTGACCGATAGCCAGGTGCAAAATGCTGCTCTGTAGCAATGTAAGAACAGAACTCAGGTCTCCCAGGTCTTTGTGGGTGAATGGCAGCTCACCCAGGAGAAAGTAAAGCCAGTGTTGTGTAGTTGGAGTGTCAGACTAGAGCCAGGGAGGTCCAGTTTAAACCACAAACTCACTGGGTTTGTGAGTTTAGTCACAGTCAACTCCAAACTCACTGGGTGACCTTGGGCCAGTCACTATCTCTCAGCTTAACCAACCTCCCAGGGTTGTGATGAGGATTAAAGAGGAGAGAATATCATGTGTGTTGCACTGAGAACCTTGGGAGGCAAAATGGAATAAAATTGGGTGTGTGTCTTAGCTTGCCCATGTTGATAACAAAATCTGGATGGATGGGCAGGTTCTCACCACCACCCCAAGTCTGGCCTGTTGGGGACCATTTACTTTGTGCTACATAAGACAGTGAGTTTCTTTTATGTAAAGAAAAAAAGTCTGATGCAACTGGGGATACAATTTGGGGTGACCCAAATGTCTTGGAATAGAGACAGGGATTGTTTCCTCTCATCTCTGTCCTGTTGAAATAAACATTTTGGTAATTTCTAAATAAGGAGTTAGTTGGCCTGAAAAAATGTTAGGGCTTGATTAATTACAGCTTATAGAATCTCAAACTTGCAAGCTCTTCAAGGTTGTTAAGAAATAATCATAAGCTACAATTATCTTAATTAGTGGTCTGCTGCAGATACTTCAGCTCATACGTAAATTTTATTGTTTGGTTGTATGTTTTTATATTGTTGTAATTTGCTGTGATCTTTATGTGTATCTTTATGATACAGTGGTATATAAATATTTTTATAAATGAATAAATTAAGGTGCAGGCCGTCCAAAACCATCTTCTGAAAGGTGTGTCGTGGGACCTAATTGCAGAATGTAGGTGAAACACACCTAGGGACGTTGGAGGAATTCCTATCTCCTGGTATCTCTTCACTATGCTTCTCGCACATCACCCAGAGTTATTGTATGGAATAATACTTCCTCTCTAAAAAGAGACAAACATCTGTCATATGATTTATCTGATAGACCAGAGGGGAACCTCTGACCTCTAGATGATGTTCAACTCCAGCTCCCAGCAGCCATCCCTAGCATGGTTAATAGCCAGGATTGATGGGAGTCACTGGTTCTGCTTTTTCTTTTCTTTTTTTGTAAGAATGGAGTTCTCTTGTCTAATATAGGAATAGGGAACCAGATGTTGCTAACCTATGTGTTGTTCCCTATTCCTGGGTTAAACCACAAAAGCCCAATTTCTAACAAAAAATGCAGAACCTGTGACTTTCCCACCGTACCAATACATGCAGATTAAGTATGTATTCTGAACCAAACACCTATTAAATAGTTGCTCTTTTCATTTGCTGAATTTTGTGTTGCTCTGTTTTGCCAATAATTTTTTTAATGTAGCTATTTGTTTTTAATATATATTGTGTATATTATTTTATTTTTCTCTGTATGTCATTTAATATATTAAACCTTGATAGATTTTAGTAAAATTAATGCTTAAATTTTCATTGTATTTTACTCAAATTCTTTAATATGTTATCATTCATTAAAGCCTATTAGTATTTAAGCTAGTTGTATTTTGGTTTTTGTTGTTTAGCAGTGTTTCCTCGGGCCAAGCATCACTTCAAAGCGTACAGCTGGCTATGCGCCATTGGTTTGCAGACCTAGAATTCTGAAATAGCATGCAGTCCAAACCTTTGCATGTTTATTCAGAAGTAAATTCTACTGAAATCGCTGGGTCTTACTTCCAAATATATGCATAGGATTGCACAAATTTGTGCTGAAAATTTACATTGCTGCACAAGGGAAAAAAGCAAACCAGTCACAAAAGCAGGTGGGGTAATGGCTCAAGTCAGTTAACCATTGTTCCAGGAAGATGGATGAGAGAGCAGGAGAAAGAGGCAAGGTGGTAAGGAAACAGATCAGCTTAACTCATACCAACAGTCAAGTACAAATTTACTTCTGGATTTCCATTTCTACCTATTTTTTAATCTTGTTTAGTGGGAATTTCCCCCCTCTTTTAAAAGCAATGCAGTTGAAATTAAATTCAGTTCAGCACTGATCTATAATAACTTTATTTATTTTGTTAACCACTCGCAGATCCTGTGCACCTTGACTCAGAAATAATTTCCACTGTGTTCATTGGGATTAACACCCAGAAAAAGTGTGTCAGATGGTAGCATGAGTTTATTCAAGCTGTAATCCTATAATAATAATAATTTATTATTTATACCCTGTCCATCTGGCTGGGTTTCCCCAGCCAATCCTATACTTGCTTACCTAGGAGTAAGAACCATTGAACTCTGTATCACTTATTTCACAGTACATAGGTTTAGGTTGCACTGTAACAAGTTAGCTCAGCAGATCCCAAAGTCTTGTGGTAGATGACAGAGATTAAAAATAAGTACAGTAACTACAAAGGACGTATGTTAAAATAAAATAAACACCCTGCTGCCAACCAACTTAACATAAACACTCATCTTCATACATGGCACTTTTTTTTACATCATCAGGAGGTGAAAATTCCCCAGTGTGTAAAGTTCTTCAACATGGTATGGATAGCAAGGTATCTGGAACGAAAAAGGGTGTTCAGTGCTACCAGCTCTTACCATTTAATTTATTTCATTATGTGCCTAGATATTTGAAGACTAAAAGCATGCAGCTTGTAACCAATTCTGCTTTAACTGAAATAACCAGAATGTCTTTCCCATCCTGTGTGTGCCGTCAAAAGTTTGAAAATATGGAAGTCGTGTGCTTTAATAGCTGTGAAACCTAAAGGCAAATGAAAGAACCCATTTTCATTTGCTTTTGAGTCTTTTTGTGATTTGTCCACCTAATCTCATAAGGATTTGCCTCCTCCGTTATCATTTGATTTTAACAACCACAGGCAAACACCGATGGGACATGGTTGACATTTAACCAATCAATATGAAAAAGACACATTTTTATTGAGCTGGTGTTAACACGAGGAGTCTCTTGCAGAAGCAGACTGTTCATCAGTAAGGAGAGATATATAACTGAGTACATTACCAAACCCTCCTGCGCTTCACGGTTTCAAATAAAAACATTATTCTGTACATATGATACTTTAATTGTCCTGTGAATAAGGACCACTGCCCCTGCTTCCTGTTCGATTGTTACACATTGCAGGAAAAGACTGACCATTTTACTACGGGATCAACAGATCTAGCCATCCCTACCAAACACTTGAATCATGTGGTTTTAGTGCCGTTGCTGTTGAAACATCTGTCCCCATTGCTTGCTGGCCAGAGCCATACTTCCAGGTCTTGAGAGCATTGTTGAGTTCAAATATCTGCTCAGCCATGGATTCAGAGGGTGGTTTTTGGGCAAGCCACTGTATCTTAGCCTCCCTTCTCCATTTGTAAAGTGAAAATGATAGTAACTTTTCTCATAGGGAGGTGTTGAGAAGAAACAAACGCTGCACTACGCAGTTAGAAAATGCTCACTCTATATGGGATAACTATGGTGTAATTAAACCCGAAGCATTTCCAGGCTGACTTCCTGCTTCATATAAATCCGATGCTACGGAGGTGCTCCAATGCACTTGTTTTGTCACTCAGGTTAGGTAACTGCATAAGATTTGCACTGCTTTGGGGAATAAAAGCTAGCAGGTCTTTTTTTGTTTGCTTGTTTGCAGGTCCCCACAAGCTTCCAAGGGATGGCTGCTGATGTTCACAAGAAGGATGGAGATGTGCCCAATGGCTCATTGGTCCCATGTGACAGAAAGCAGGCTGAGAGGTCAGAGAGCCCTACCCCAGGTCTCATGCAGGGAACAGAACCAGGTAGGTGTGGGCAGAGCAATTTAGAGGGGGCTGGGGAGGGCGAAGCAAAGGAAGAGGGACCACCCAATCCAAAGCTTTGCCAGGCAGGTGGGGCTGTTCTCTGTCCCACTCCCCTTTATTTGGGGCCAGTGTTTTAGCGCTTTCCCCTCCCACGACACCTGTTTTTGTCAGTTCCACAGTTGGCACGCTTACAGCGGAGTGGCAATGCAAAAGGGTGCTGTGTTTAATCTACAATTTTCTTTGCGCACCGCTTATACTGTGTTCCCCCTGCTATTTCCTATGCACTCACTGCCTTTTCAGTACTGGGTTTTTAATCTGTGTTCACATGAAATTATCCAAATGCATGTTATCCTGAACTTGGTTATAAAATACTACTCTTCGATGCATTGTTTCTCAAGCTTCACACCTCTTGCGAATACCTATTCCGCTCCCTGGTGTGAACAGAAACAAATTGACACTAAGGAAGCTGTGCTGATGTGAACAGCTAGGGAGGTGTGAAATGCACCAGGGGGGAAATCAACATCACTATGCTCTAATCTAAGGGATGGGTAGGCAAACTAAGACCTGGGGGCTGGATCCGGCCCAATCGCCTTCTAAATCCGGCCTGCAGATGGAATCAGCGTGTTTTTACATGAGTAGAATGTGTCCTTTTATTTAAAATGTATATCTGGGATATTTGTGGGGCATAGGAATTCGTTCATTTCCCCCCACCCCAGAAAAATATAGTCTGCCCCCCCACAAGGTCTGAGGGACAGTGGACCGGCCCATGGCTGAAAAGCTTTCCTGACCCCTGTAGTCTAAGGTGGTAATGGGAACACACCCTTAGAGACCTCTTTGATTAAGTAGTTTATAAGTCTCCTACTTTTTAAGCTGAGCCGGAATTTGGTTTAAAATTGGAAATTCGTATTCAAATCTATTTTCAATCAAGTATACATCATATACACAAAAACATTTTTTCTGTGATTTGGGCTCTTCACTGCCTGCTGATCTCTCCACCCCACTTCCCAAAATTGTTATGAACTTATAGTCAGGCACCATTATCTGATCAACTCTGTGGACTGACCAAAAAAAATCTCCAGCCAACAGCGCTCATCTGAGGCTGGCATAAACACAGACTGTGTCATAATGACAAAACCAGAAGCTGTTGACCTGTTCCTTAGGCAGCATTTCCTGACCGCCCACACCTTATGCCAGCAATAATAAATGTCATATTCCCTTGATCAAAACAAGGAGAGGACACAAAACAGAGCTAACTAAATTCTGCACTGCTGGAAAGCAAGAGGTAATCCACAACAGTTGTTGTCATTCGTCTGTCTCGAGAGAAGAGGCACCACTGGGGGTAAAGTGAAACCGTTGTTGAGTTACAGTGCCTACAGTGACTGTGGAGACCGATATGGGAGAGACATGTTTTGTTGCAGCTGGGACAGATGAAAGCATCTGGTTTTGCTGTTTCAGATGCACCAAGGTGTTTCTTCTGTCTGCACAGAACAGGATATAGACCAATAGACCTGTTGCAGGTTCAACATGGCTGTATGGTGAGAATAAACCTGTCTGAGGTCAGCTTTGTAATCAACAAGTAGCCAATCCCAAACATGCTTACTTCGTAATGTAAATTCCACTTATTGATGGGGCTTACTCCAAGAAAGTGCTCCTAGGAGTACATCTTTAACCTGCATGTACTTTTCAGCTGCTTGTGGAGAATTGTTTTCTCATTTCTTTCTTTGTAAAACTACCACAAAAGGCTCAGTGAAGCAGTTCCTTTGTGATAGATAGTGAATGTACCTAAAGAATGCACATGCTCTGCTTTAGTATGGAAGATAATGAATATCAGATACTTAGATGGGAGTCAAAGGGTTTCGGGTACAAGGACCTCAATTTCCTGCTATCCCGCAGTGCAGTTACCACATCAAAATGTTAAAATGAAAGGCCCTGTGTGTTCTAAAGAAAGCTATAGAATTGGAGTGCTTTCTAAGGAGGCGCATTCATTATGGATTAGGAAGCATGCATGCTATTTAACCAAAGGATATTTCCTTACAGCCTGGCACAACCATTGCAATCTGCGGTTTTCAGCTTGTAACCCACTAGATGAGGAGCACAGGAACAAAAACTCTGGCATAAGGTTAAGTAAAATGTTGGGAGATTTTTGCCATCGTATGTGTCTTGTGGGCATTTATGAGTTTTCCTACTCGCTCTTTGATGATGCCATTGTTGTAGCTTTTTATCTGCTCCTTCCAGGGAGTAACTCAGTATTTGTTCTGGCATGTTGTTTACAAGGGGCAGGCCAGGAGGGAGCCATGTTTGTTCATGCCAAGTCCTATGAAGACCTGACCAGCACCGAGAATCAGGATGCGACTCCCCAGAGCCTGGAGGAAAGCGAAGAGCGCCAAGGTGAGCAGGCAAAGATGGAGGAGATCAGCAAGGACTTCAGCGAACTGAGCACCCAGCTCACTGGCATAGCCCTGGATTTGGAGGAAGAGATAAGGCACAGCAAAGAAGACAAGATGGAGCTCTCGCCGCAGGCCTCGCGCCGAGACTCTGTGCTGTCTGGGAAGGAGGAAGAAGATGTGACCATGGATGCCTGGCGCATGCACCAGAAGCATGTCTTTGTTCTGAGTGAGGCAGGCAAGCCGGTGTATTCCCGCTATGGGTCCGAAGAGGCACTGTCCAGCACCATGGGGGTGATGATGGCTCTGGTGTCCTTCCTTGAAGCACAGAAGAATTCCATCAGGTCTATTCATGCAGGTACTTAGGAGTCACACTGACAGGGTTTCTTCCCAAGAGACCGCTATCTTACCATTTTGAAAAGAACCGGAGAAACAGGAGCAAGGAGTGTGAATGGTCTTTCCCCAGGATAGCCCCCTGCCAGAGTGGCATGGGGACATGTTTTTATTTTGTTCCTTTCTAACCCAGCAGCTTTAGGAAATATGAGATGTCATCGAATATCCGATTGCCAGTCCCAACTTGTACACAGAATAATCAGAAGAGAACAATATGCCATTTTCACATTCCATTTAGAAAATGCTTCAAAACTAAGCCAGAGAAGGAAGCTATAGATTTCTTTGAAAGGCAAGACCCAGGCCAAAGTGTAGTAAAAATGATTATCTAAATCAATGTTTGGTCAAGAGAGCCTTTCCAGACTGCTAGCTATGGATGTTGATAACCATGTTGACAGTGCTGCAGTCTCTGGGATGGGGAATCTACATGTAGATACCAGTCAAAGGCTGGTAAGTATAAGTAAAGGTAAAGGGACCCCTGACCATTAGCTCCAGGTGCGGACGACTCTGGGGTTGCGCCGCTCATCTCGCTTTACTGGCCAGCGTTTGTCCACAGACAGCTTCCGGGTCATGTGGCTAGCATGACTAAGCCGCTTCTGGTGAACCAGAGCAGCACACAGAAACGCTGTTTACCTTCCTGCTGGAGTGCTACCTATTTATCTACTTGCATTTGACGTGCTCTCGGACTGCTAGGTTGGCAGGAGCAGGGACTGAGCAACGAGAGCTCACCCTGTCGCAGGGATTCAAACCGCCGACCTTCTGATAGGCAAGTCCTAGGCTCAGTGGTTTAGACCACAGTGCCACCCGCATCCCTATTCTATAAGTATGCGTCCTTAAATCCTGATAATCACTGCCCTAACCATTAGCAATTACCTTAGATGCTCTCCCTGCCTTCTTTTATTGTTTTCTTACCCCTAATTCTCATTGAGCAGGGAAACCCAAGCTTGGACCATATCATTTTAAATTGCTGATGGGGATCACAAAAAATCCATGCATGTTAAATACACATGCGCACGTGCACGCGCGCACACGCACACACACCCCAGAGAGAAGGCTAGGTTAGAACCCTTCTCCATGACGTCTAGGGTTTTTCTTTTATGTATAGGAACTTTTTTTAGTAGAGTAGCTGTCAGTCACACGAACCCTCACCTGCAATCTGAAGTAGTAGAGCTCAGATGCAAATTGACCAACCTGGTGAGAAGTAGATATTTAAGAATGGGAAGTCACTCTATGAAGTTAAAATATGATCCCCTGGTAAAGATGGTTTCCTTATGCCATAGCAAGGCAACCTTGCTAACTGCATACGCAATAGAGTTCTGTATTTCCTATTCTTTGTTAGGTTTTAAACACTGGGTTTCCAGGAGAGTGTAGGCTTTTTATCACACTGTTTCAAGAAAATTTGCTTTTTAAGGAAATTGATTTTCTTCCCTCCATCTATAATAAGGTTAGGGAACTAAGTCTGGCCAATGGGCTGGAGTCTTCCTTGCCCCACTTGACATGGGCCAACTTTGATAGGCGGGTGCGACTTCTCACCTGTCAATCATCTGACATCATTATGGCATCAGGTGACAACTTGAAAGGGGCTTGCTGCAGACTGTGGGATAGGTGGGAGTGGCTTGTGGAAAACAGACTCCAAGACCAAATTAGGACCCCTGCCAAGCCTAGTTAGGCCTGCAGGCCAGAGATTCCCCCACAAGTGATCTATGGATTCAGATAGGTAAAGCTAAAGGTACCCCTGCCCGTACGGGCCAGTCGTGTCCGACTCTAGGGTTGTGCGCCCATCTCACTTAAGTGGCCAGGGGCCAGCGCTGTCCGGAGACCCTTCTGGGTCACGTGGCCAGCGTGACAAAGCTGCATCTGGCGAGCCAGCGCAGCACACGGAAACGCCGTTTACCTTCCCGCCAGTAAGCGGTCCCTATTTATCTACTTGCACCTGGGGGTGCTTTCGAACTGCTAGGTTGGCAGGCGCTGGGACTGAGCAACGGGAGTGCACCCCGCCGCGGGGATTCGAACCGCCGACCTTTCGATCGGCAAGTCCTAGGCACTGAGGCTTTTACCCACAGATAAGTTGCCTCAAAAGAACCATAGCTGCTTTGTGTTCAGGACTTCCCACTGTGTTCTAAAGAAACTGATGTGTTTCTTCTCGCTTTCTCCCTCCCCACCCTTGCCTTCTTGGCAGATGGGTACAAGGTGGTGTTTGTGCGCAGGAGCCCCCTGGTGCTGGTTGCTGTGGCACAGACACGGCAGTCAGAACAAGAAATTGCTCAGGAGCTTCTTTATATCTACTACCAGATCCTTAGTCTCTTGACGTGGACCCAGCTCAGCCGTATCTTCCAGCAGAAGCAGAACTATGACCTGAGGAGGCTGCTGGCAGGCTCCGAGCGCATCACGGACAACTTGCTAGACCTGATGGCGAGGGACCCGAGCTTTCTGATGGGGGCTGCACGTTGCCTCCCTATGGCTGCTGGAGTCAGGGATGCCGTGAGCTCCTGCCTCCAGCAAGCCAAAGCCAAAAGCCTGGTCTTCTCCATCCTCTTATCCAAGAACCAGCTGGTATCCCTGGTGAGAAAAAAGGACCAGTTCCTGCATCCGATTGACCTTCACCTACTCTTCAACCTCATCAGTTCATCCTCCTCATTTAGAGAAGGAGAAGCCTGGACTCCCATCTGCCTGCCCAAATTCAACTCCAGCGGTTTCTTCCACGCTCACATTTCCTACTTGGAGCAGGACACGGACTTGTGTCTCCTTCTGATCTCCACTGACCGTGAGGACTTCTTCACAGCGTCTGACTGCAAGCGCAGGTTCCAGGAACGGCTGAAGAAGCGAGGTGTTTATCATGCCCTCGTGGAGGCGCTGTGCACTCCTTTCTACACTGTCTCCCAGGTGGGAATCCCAGACCTCCGACACTTCATCTACAAATCGAAGAGCTCAGGACTCTTCACCAGGTGAGAATCTGTTCTGGGCCACATCTTTCTTTCAGTCCATAAATATTATCTGATGCTTTGCTAAGTGGCAAGGGTGGGTGGGATTTATCTATTTATTTAAAAGCATTTCTAAATGACTTAAGTGTTAAAAGATATCTAAGTGGTATATGAAATGCAACATAGAAACAATAGGACAGAATCCTAAAAACAGAGTTGTAGGCAATGTTAGTCATTCACAGAGTAGACCCATTGAAATTAATGGACAGACTAACTGAATAAAAAAATCCCCAGTACAGTAGTGCCTCGCAAGACGAAATTAATTCGTTCCGCGAGTCTCTTCATCTAGCGGTTTTTTCGTCTTGCGAAGCAACCCTATTAGCGGATTAGCGGATTAGCACTATTAGCGGTTTAGCAGCTATTAGCGGCTATTAAAGGCTTAAGGGATTAGCGGATTAGCTGCTAAAAGGCTATTAGCGGTTTAGCGGCTTAGAAAAAGGGGTTGGGGAGCGGAAAAAAATCTCAAGACTCGCAAGACATTTTTGTCTTGCGAAGCAAGCCCATAGGGAAATTCGTCCTGCGAAGTGCATTGAAAAACGGAAAACCCTTTCGTCTAGCGGGTTTTCCGTATTGCGAGGCATTCGTCTTGCGGGGCACCACTGTATTATAAAAACAGGAATTCAGTACAGGGCCCAATTTTATGGGTCAGGGAAAGTGCCTATTTTGTATTGTTTTAATTTTGCTTTAAATATACTTGCTGTTTGGGAGGGTTTGCTGGTTTTGTGCCTTAAAGACGATTGTGTAGAAGGCGATAAAAAAAAATAATGATGATAATAATAATAATATTCAAGGGCAGGTGGTCTTTCAGGTAACCTTGTTCTGATTGGTCTACCCTTCTCTGTGGCACAGTAGTCAATACCAGTCAGGATGGCCTCCATGTTTAGCTTTGGGGCACGAAGCTACTGCAGAGCTCATAGGATGCATAACATATCGCTGCGACACTGCATGGCCCACTGGTTTGACCTCTAGAATCAAAAGTGAGTCCAGACTTTGAACTGCAAGAATTCTGTTTCAGTGACAGCTCATCTGATAACCAGGAATGCATTTAGCTAGTTCCTTAGCACTGGCTTTTGCCCCAGATCTTTTTCTTTCTGAACTTGTTTCTGAATTTCTGAATAGTTTTCCTTTTGTCCTATGAAAAGACGCTATTCTGCTGTAGTCCATTTTCATTTCCATTCATGACGAGAGGTTTAACCAAGGGGAAATTTCTTTTTCCAGCCCAGAGATTGATGCTCCCTACATCACTGAAGAGGAAAAAGAGAGACTTCTGGGATTGTATCAGTACTTACACAGCCGGGCCCATAATTCTTCCCGTCCTTTGAGCTACATCTATTACACTGGATCTAATGAAAATCTCCTGGCTTGGGTAAGTTACACCTCAGCAGCAGTTGCTAGAAAAATCACAGTAAAAGCAAAACTTGGGGCTGTAACTGGATTCACCAATTTAGAATTACAAGATCAGAAATGGATGCTAGCTTGTATTGCAACAAATGCTTTGTTTTTTGTACATTTGCTCTTTGCGGGTGTGTCCTCTGGGTACATTTCCCAATGTCCATTAACTTAATCTTTAAAAATTGCATGGTAAGTGTGGTGGTTAAAAGAGCATGCAAGGTTTAAAGCAGCAAATAATTCTTCATCAGATTTCTTCTCATTTCTTATTAACATCCTCTCTCACCAACAACATCTGAACCAGTGAAAAATACCAGAACCTCAATCTTGGCAACCACCATGGCAGCAATTCTTCTTCTAGAGGAGTGGGCTTGCACTGTTGGCACGTTGTAACGGAGCTTTAACATTTCCTTTCTTCAGGTAACTAGTGCCTTTGAGCTCTACGTATGCTTCAGCCCCCTGGGAACCAAAGCAGCAGCTGTCAGCGCTGTCAACAAACTTATGAGGTGGATCCGCAAGGAAGAAGACCGGCTCTTTATATTAACACCCCAGACTTACTGACTGCTGCGGCCTGTGTCTGCGGCCTGTGTCGTCTGCCTGGGGTTCCTCAGTGCCAGTGAATGCCTGAAGGGGCGTCCTCTTGCCTCTGGGGAGACTAGATCCTCTCTCGGAGATTCCCTCCCAAACCAGAAATGGGAGGAGGAGGAGAAAAGGTGGGTCTGAGGAGAACCGAGTTTTGTGCCTACAAGGAGCATCTGGGAAGGAGACTTGCATTTCAGTTTGTACTACATTTTAAACATTAACCCTACTGCGTCTGGAACTGAAACATGGATCCTCCTGGCCTTCATCCATGTGATTGCTACCCAAGATGCTCTTCATCCCAAACATAGAATGTAATTTCTGCCACTTTTTTTCTTTTAGATTGCCTTAAACCAAATCTTGTCCACATCTCCAGAGTGTGTTTCCCCTCCTCTCCTAACTAGCTTCTGTTGGGAGAAGTTCAGGCAATTGTTTTCCTGTATTGTTGGCCAAGCCAATGCATCAAGGAGTCCAGTGTACTTCATTGCCCATGGCTTCCCTAATCTTTAATGACTTCCCAAATGTCCTCTGTGTCCAACTTGTGCCACTCTGCCTTGCACCTGAAGCAGTGGGTCATCAAAGCAGCACGTACTGACGAGCAGAGAGAGCATTTTATGAACAGTCTGGCTCCCTGCTGCACACTTCCCTTTGGAATAGGCATAGGTCACCTATTCCTTCTAGTTTTTATTCAAGTTCCTAGTTTGCAAAGCTCTGATGTATCCACATCTCTGCTATTATACTCCACATGCTGCCCACATAGACTGGGGCGTAGGAAGAGGTGTGTGGTGGGGGCGGTCCACCCCGGGTGTCATCCTAGAGGGGGTGACAAAATCCTCCCTGGGTGGATTGCCGCCGTGCCAATCACCCCCTCAGGTGAATCGCACCACCCCCGGGTGCACGGCTTGTGTGCCGCTCTGGGTGCCCGATAGACTTTTCTTTATTATATTACTCATAATTTCAACCACAAAGGAAAGCTGCAGGTTCAAGGATAGGTGTGGATAACGCAAGACTCTTTTAATTGTTTAACAATTGTTTAGACTGATCACTTTCACACTGAGGACGTACCAGAAGAAATCAAAAGCTCAGATTTTATCCATCCCAAGGACAGAATGATTTACACTGTTAGATGACAAAAAGACAAAGGTGTTTTCCACATCAAGCTTAAACCACCTTTTTCTTATATCTGTCTGCAATTATATTTTACATTCTATCCTTTCGTTAATAACATTACTACAAGGTGCAAATAGGAAGAGAAAAGACAGAGATGCTTTTTTGGCCTCGTGTTCTAGGAATGCTCGGAGATGATGCAGTCTACTCAGGAGGTAGACTTGCAGATTTCACGGGCGACAAAGGAGCTAAGTTCTACTCCCAATGCCCAACACATCTGTGATGTAACAGGAGATTATTCCCATCCACGGTGAAGCAATCACATTCCACGTACCATATACACATAATTAAAGAATGCGGTGTGCTCCAGGAATAACAAATAGTATAGTGAAAAGCATACATAGGGAAGTGGCGATTGTGCCTCCAGTCCACTTTGTAATTGCCTCATTATAAGAAATGTAGAGACAGATCTGGAGGGAGGCACCTATATAGCTGATATTCTACCCAGCGAAAAACATAGCAAACAACAAAATCAGATCAGAAGGTGTGGACTACATTTGAGAGGTTTGGGAAAATACAAAGGATTGTGCTTAGGTCTTCCAAGTTCCAAAGTAGATCAGCAAAGAGAATTCTCTCTCTCGGGTTGATCTTTGTAATATATACAAAGAGAAGACCATACAGTTATTCTAAAGTCTCATTTACCTCAACTAAATACTGGGCATTATTTATCCTTGGCCATGATCTCAGACGGGTAGTAAACCTTTGCCTGGGTTGTACCACCTCAGATTGCGGGGGGGGGGGGTGCTCATGTGACCAAACATTCCTTTGTACAAAAGGAATATAACAGTTTTTGGCACATGGAGAAATAGCATGTCGGGGAGAAGGCTAGGCTGGACCTCTTCTCCCTGACATCCAGTTTTCCATGTGAATGATGCTTTTTGGATTCAGTTTTGCATGCATGCTGCAGTTGTACAGCTCTAGGCCCAAGTTCGCTGTCTCCATGTGACCCCAGGCTTAGATGTGAGACTTTGTAGGAACTCAGTACGCTAAGCTTGTTTAAGCTTGTGTGAGGGGGGGGGAAGGTGGGGGGAGAGAAGGGTAATGTGACGTACCAATGGCAATGTAATTCATTAAAGCAAATGAGCAAAAGCATTGTGTCAACTCCTGTCTCTAAAAGGCTGGGAACATGACAGCCACAGGGTGGCAGCAAAGGGTCAGCAGTGTGAAAGCTTTCTTACTGATCAGGGCAGTGACAACACAAACAAGAAATCGATCCAAATGGAATTTTTAAAATGAACAAATTTCCTGTGCTTACAGTGTGTGAGTCCAAGGTCACATCTTCTGCTACACATGTGAATTATAAAGTCATATACTGTAGCTGCTTTAGATTTCTACAGTTACAATATTCATGATCAATTCCTTAATAACTTTTACGGTAACTTTCATTTTCAGTATATTGGAACCTCCATTGAGAAAACCTCAATTACCCAACTAAAAATCCTACTTAATCCACACTCATTTTTGTCCTTCACATATCATGTAAAATCTCTCTAAATAGTACTTTCATTAATCCAAAGTACATCATTTGAGTTTTCTGGATAACATCTCCCCTAACCTTACCTAACCTTTTGCTAATCAAACCATTTGGTTTCAGGAAATTTGCAGTAAAATTGTTACTTTCTTTGTTGGGTTGTGCAACTTGCAGCTGGTACATGTCATATCAAGGGTGAGCCCAGATAGGGCTTGCTTTAGGATTAGGCAAAGATATCAATTCCAAAAGAGTGTAAGAGAAGTTTTGTTGTTCATCCCTTATGAGCACCCCTGCTTGCAGTTCTTTTGCCAAAGTTTGTGTTCCTTTTTGTTCTGCTCATTTGGACAAGACTTCCAGTTTTTGAAGGAAGACTTCTCCCTCTAATAGCTCATTTGACTACTTGTTAACCCCACTGCCATCCTCTTGCTCCTTTCCTGACCTGTAGTATACATTTCAGTTGAGCTTCTAATATTGTGTTTTTCAACAGCACCCTGCCATTTTGGAGTGACAAAACCTTATTGACTTTGACTTTCAGCTTCCTTTTTATTAATCCCCTCATTTTGGGAAGTTTTCTCTTTTGACAAATCTGACCATGTTGAATTTTCTTGGCAATTTGCCATTTACAGGTATGTTTACTTTAACAGCATTTAATAGTGTTGCTGAGCCAACTGGTCACTGCTCCTAATTGGTTCAGCAACACTTATAGCCTGCAGCATGTTCTTGGGCACCACCAAATATTATGCCCAGGGTGCATATGTACTATGTACTGTATGTACATGACCATATGTACTATAAAAAGGTAAAGGGACCCCTGACCGCTAAGTCCAGTCACAGACGACTCGGGGGTTGTGCCTCTCATCTTGTTTTACTGGCCGTTTTACTGTCCGCAGACAGCTTCCGGGTCATGTTGCTAGCATGACTAAGCCGCTTCTGGCAAACCAGAGCAGCACACGGAAATGCCGTTTACCTTCCCAATGGAGCGGTACCTATTTATCTACTTGCACTCTGACATGCTTTCGAACTGCTAGGTTGGCAGGAGCAGGGACCGAGCAACGGGCACTCACCCCGTCGTGGGGATTCGAACCAATGACCTTCTGATCGGCAAGTTCTAGGCTCTGTGGTTTAGACCACAGCACCACCTGCGTCCCATATGTACTGTACTAGAGCAATTATTAGGGTTTCAATAAATTTCACCCATTTGTCATGACTGGAACACATGTGTAGCCAGTCTATGTGATGGTAGTTGAAGTCACCCTTTTCTGGATGCTTCGTTGATTTTATTCTTCATCTCAAGATCTCCCTGATCATTTTGAACGTGGATGATCGCACATCCCCAGTATTAAATTACTCTTGGGGACCCACAACTATCCTGTGGGGGAATCTGCCCCTTTGGGGATTTCTAGCTTGCTGAACTAAATCTCCTGTTTGCATTGCTTGTTCTGTCCTTCGAGGGAGGGCACAGCAACTACTATGCTACCCCACTAAAGAGAGATTCCCAGAAAATATTTCACAAGGGCATTTAAAATGCCTGGAGAAAAGCCGGAAGGAGCCCTACAAAGAAACTGGAAATAATAGTATGAATGCCAGAGATGGATGATATAATCATGGTTTTGATTTTGCAACTTTAATTCAGCGCAAGCAATTCCTGTGTAGAAAGGAGCTCTTGATGCCTTTTGTAAAATAGTTGTCAGCTTTAACAACCCTTACATTGCCTTATTTAAATCTTCTCAACACAAATCACATTTTAATAACCTTTGTTAAGAAAAATGTAGGGCAAGATTGTGAAACTCTTTGCAGATCAGTTGATAACTAAAACGTTTATCTTTTGGGATACAGTTACTGTTATGGTAAGATGATGGGAATTAGTGTCTGCCGCGTGTGGGAGAAAGCAATCCCAGATCTGTAAGGTTTCTTTATTTATTTAGAGCATGTCTACCTTGCAGCCTTTCAGTCCTCACCACAAAAACCTTTCAGTGCAGCTTATGTGGAATAAAGGAAGACAGCCCCTTCCTGTGGGCTTACAAAAATACACAACACTAAAGGAAGAAGGAAAGCAAACTCAGGCACTGATTCTTAAATAGCGGTTCTTATAAGTACTAGGAATGGAAAGAGTTCAGAAATGGGTTGGGGGCAGAGGAACCTAGTGGAGCTGGTCTTCCAGCAAAGCCAATGGAACGGGGCCTGCTCCCATCTCGCCCACAGAGGCAGCCAGCTGTCTATTGGAATGGCTGCTGTCACATGACGTTTGTGGGAGATGTAAATAATTCATTTGCAAACGCACAATAGAGATAATAAAAATATATACTGTATGTGGAAAGGCAACAGGGGTAAAGAAGCCAAGAAGGAAATGGAATCAGAAATAATCAGGAAAACAGAGAAATAAAGATTGATAAGATGCAATTTGATTTATGGGTCATAAGATGTAGCCATGTTGCATTAATACTAGTTATGGTATTTAAAAATCTACTACCATATAGGAAACGAAAATTGCTAAAAATAATGGTTTGAGATGTCTGGGTGACCCCCCCCCCCTTGATAGTTCTCTCTTCTTTCATGAAATATGTTAGATTTTTAGAACCCAGTACCTCGGGTTACAGATGCTTTAGGTTACAGACGCTTCAGGTTACAGACTCCGCTAACCCAGAAATAGTACCTTGGGTTAAGAACTTTGCTTCAGGATGAGAACAGAAATTGCGCGGTGGCAGCAGTAGGCCCCATTAGCTAAAGTGGTACCTCAGGTTAAGAACAGTTTCAGGTTAAGAACGAACCTCCAGAATGAACTCAGTTCTTAACCCGAGGTACCACTGTAAATAAAAAGTGTTCCCGCAAGCCATCTTAAAGTTAGAACTGTTTCCTTCTGATCGCTGAAAGCAACTCTGCTCCCTCCGCACAAAGATGGTAGGTTGTAGAGGGACCCCTCTCATGATTTCAAAACACAGAATAATCCTCCCCTCGTACTTGTACCCTCTCCCCCCATGCTGCTGCTGTTGCTGAATCTAGCATTATGTAGTCCACCAGGCCATTGAGGGCATGTGTGCTTGTGAGCATACAGACGCATGTCAACCTGCCAGGTGTGTTTCTCTTGTGAACATTACAGTAATACGATATTCACCTGGAGATATTACTTGCTGCACAGAGAGAGTGCAACTCTCTGGCTCTGCCTTGTCTGTGGCAGACGGGTGGGAGGAAGTGTGCAAGGGAGGGAATAACACTGACCGACTTTAGGATCCATGTGTGAGTCTTTACCTTACCCATATTACACAGTAGCAGCCCACCTACCCGTCCATTCTGTATTTACCACTGCATATTTCAAGAACAAGAACCGCTTTGCCTTCTGTTGGGCAGCATGAGACAGCTGCCCGAGGCAGCTGATTTGGGGTGTAGTAAAAGCGCATCACCTTGCCAACAAAGGTCCGTATAGTAAAAGCTATGGTTTTCCCAGTAGTGATGTATGGAAGTGAGAGCTGGACCATAAAGAAGGCTGATCGCCGAAGAATCAATGCTTTTGAATTATGGTGCTGGAGGAGACTCTTGAGAGTCCCATGGACTGCAAGAAGATCAAACGCATCCATTCTTAAGGAAATCAGCCCTGAGTGCTGACTGGAAGGACAGATCGTGAAGCTGAGGCTCCAATACTTTGGCCACCTCATGAGAAGAGAAGACTCCCAGGAAAAGACCCTGATGTTGGGAAAGATGGAGGGCACAAGGAGAAGGGGACGACAGAGGACGAGATGGTTAGACAGTGTTCTCGAAGCTACAAACATGAATCTGACCAAACTGCGGGCGGCAGTGGAAGACAGGAGTGCCTGGCATGCTCTGGTCCATGGGGTCACGAAGAGTCGGACACGACTGAACGACTAAACAACAACAAAAGCGCAGCGAATTGTTCCTTATTTATATTACTGCCTTTTCTTCCTCTCAGCCAGAGGCTGCTTGTAAAGTTTTCAGGAGCCAAATAGCTAAGTTGGCCTTGAGTAACTACTATGCTTCTTGACCGGGGATGGGGAGGGGGAAGGGGGAGACATTTGCAGCAAAATGTTTTAGGAGTATCCCCTTTCTCCCACACCTGTGAGAAAACTGATGGGAGAAGGCGATTTTGAGCTGCAAGGCGGCAGGAGTGGAAAGTATTAATCAGGATGTATACACATTGAAACACCCTCAAAAATGAATCCTAGTTCACCCCTCAGAGCTATAATTCCCAGCACCCTTAAGTAATCGTCAGAGGGCGTGTGCTGCGTACTCTCCCGGGCAGCTTCCAGTTACGACATACTGTAGCCCTTCCCCAGGATCCTCTGAGTTAATTTTTTTAAAAGCAATAAATTTCATGCAACTCCTCGTAACCATCCACCCACATACTCCGCATGCCAGACAAGTGCCGATGCCGCTGTATTATTTCGTAATGTCTGAAATCAAAACGAGCCTACAAACAGAAGAAAGGCTACTGTGGAAAACATTAAAAGTAACAACTTTATTACAGCATAATAAAAAGTTTAAAGTCTTTAAGAGTTCTCTCACTCTTTTTCTTTTTGCTACTCCAAACCCAACACAACACGAAACTAAACCCAAGGGATACACGCCGCGGAACGGAGGCAATCACGGCTTCCGGTCAGGCACCGCGGTGATTACAGACACGCGTCTTTCCCTTGCAGACGTTAGAAAGGTACTCTGCGCGAGCCGCAGCCGGCCAAAGTCCTCAGCCCGCAGCGGAAATCGCGGGGTGAGAGCCGGGACGGGTTGCGCCCTGTTCCGCCGAGAATTGGCCCCGAAGAAGTAGCCACAGTCGCCAGCGCCGGCTATCAGGACCTGTCGCCCTGTCTCTCTTGCCAGACTTCTGAGCGCGCCAACCCGGGCTGCGCCTCCCTCCCTGGGAAGTCATTTGTCCTACAAGGGCGTCCGCTCCGCTCCACTCCTCGACGACGGCGCTGGGACGCGACCCAAAGGCGGGAACGGGCTGCTGCGGAAGCGGCCCGGCAGAAGGAGGAGGCGGAGGCGGGCTGAGTGCCGCCCTCGGCGCGCTGTCCCCGCCCGGTCCCGTCCCGTCCTCCGCCTGGGAGCCTCCCCGGCCAGGTGTGTAGTCGGCGCCGAGTTCAGAGAGTCCGAGACGGCTGCGGCTGCGGCGGGGTGAGTCCTTGGCCACGGGGAAGTCGCGCTGTATGGGGTCGGGAAGGAGCTGAGAGGGGCTAGGTGGGCGGTGCTGCCGGCCTTACCTTTCGCCTAGGCTTGCCCCTACTCGGTTTCTTTTCCAGTCCACGAGCGGGATCTGAATCAGGATCTGGGCGCATGGAAGGGGCGAAACTTCTCGCTGTCCCGCCGCGCCTGCCCCGAGGGGGATTTGGGCTGGGCGCTCGCCCGCCCTCCGGGGGGAGAGGGCTTTTCCCGCCTGGGTCACCTGTTGCCCAGGGCGCTTGGGAGAAGGAGAATTCGAGCGAGGGCAATGCCGCCAGCCTCGCTTTCGCTTCTGCTCCGGAGTTGGCCTCAGCTCGCAGCAGGGCACACTAGTAGACACCCATTGCCCACAACTATTACACGGCTTTTCTTTTCTTTTAATGCACCCTTGTATATGCACGCCCACGAAAAATGCAGTGTGCGAAAACAACAAGGAGGTTCGTTTGGCATCCTCACTTGCTACGCTTTAGCCAGCAAGCAAGAAGCTATTAAAATAGTCGATGACTGTACCTCCTTCCTGATATTCTCTTGATAGATGGGTGTGTCAAGGGCACTTGCTTTTTTCTGATTTACTCCTGATAGTGTTTTGCTGTGCTTTTGGAGCTGTACTTATTATTATTTTTAATGCTGCGTGTGTGTATATATATATAATTGATATTTATTCAAGCTGCTTTAAGATTGAAGGGTGAGGCAAAAATGTTTCATCCCGAAACAGTGCTTGTTGGTGTGTGTTATGCAGGTAGGGTTGCCAGGGACTTTGGCCTTGCTGGGGCTTCCCAGTGAGTGTACACTCCTGGTGCCAAGTGTGGTTTTGCTGTTGTGTAATGTTTGAAGTCATAACCCCCTTAAACCCCTCCATCTTTTCAGTTGTGCACTAGGGAAATAAACTTACTGGGTTATTCATGTTATTGCACTTGTTTGGGAGTAAACTCAGTTGAACTTCATGGCATTCCTGAATAAGCATGCATAGGATCAGAGTTAATGGATGGAGATATTTCTACAGGACAGTAGGCACTTAAAATAAAGTATCTGGGTGTTTCATTATTATGTGTTAGCCACACCCAAGAATGCACCTTTGCACTGTGTGCGCATTTCTTCCCGTATATGTAGGATTGTGTGTGCTGCACCCAGTGATAATGAGATTTGATTATCCAGATCACTTAATGTTTGCTTCATTTGTTAATTCAAAGAAAGAGCGCCATTGTTTTTTATTCTTTGGGGATTTCAGGAATATCGAAAGCTGCATTATAGAAAATCAGACCGTTGGTCTATCTAGCTCAGTACTGCCTACACTGACTGGCAGCAGTTCAGCCAGGGATTATTACCAGGCCCACCTGGTAATGCTGGAGATTGAACCAGGGATGTGAATGAAAGCAGATACCCTACCACTGAGAAACGAAAAGATATCACATAAATTCAAAGGCATAGCTGGGGGGGGGGGCTGGGGGCATTGGGCGCCACACTGCAGGGGGCGGCACTTACCATGGGGCCTGCAGCGCGACCGAGCCATGCATCTCTCCTGGAAGTGATGCGGTGGCTCGGGCGCCTGCAGGCTCTGCACTGCCCAAAACGGCAGCTTGGGGCTTGCACCCGCTCTCCCTCAGCTACCCTACAACTGAGGGGGAGGCAGCGGTGAGGCTCCAGGCAATGCGCCCAGCCCCAACTTGCCCCGCCCAATGTAAAACTGACTGTAAATATTAAATATTATGCTGCTGCATAAATTAAAAGTGGCAAGAGGTCACTCAAAACATACCATATTTTTCCATGTATAAGACGCCCCCATGTATTTTTGGGGACTCCAAATTAAGAAAACACCCCTCAGCACTACTTGTGTATAAGACAAGCCCCAATTTTAAACCTAATTTTTTGGTAAAAAACAAAAAAACCTAGTCTTATACATGGAAAAATACAGTGTATATATATAAATTTATGCAATCTGGTATGATTTTATTTCCTTTTCAAACTCTGAGGCCTTTGGCAGGGGCGTTGTCCCAGCATCCAGTATAGAATGGTGGGGGTAACCTTCTTTCTTGATTCCAGAAATAGAAAGGTTTATATGGCAGACATTATTAGAAATGAAATAAGGCTCATGAAGAAGTCAGTCCCAAATTGCCAAAAGCATCTGGCAGTTTTATCATCCAGATTATGTAAAAATCAGAAATAAAAGGAAAGGGAATTATTATATTGGTTCAATTACTGAAAAATGTAGCAAAAATAACTGCCTTGTCAAACTTTAATTAATAATAGATGTACCAGTCATCTGTTGTTATGTTTTACTTTTTGTGTTCTATTGTTTGTATTATCATATTAAATTCAATTAAAATGATTAATATGAATAATTTTAATTCAATTTTTAACATTACTAAAACCTTTTTAAAATAAACCCACTGTGCAATAAACCCATTGATAGTCAGTGTAAAACTGCCTGTAAATATTAACTGATGTAGACCAATTACATATATAGGAAATAATACTTACGAAGTTATTATTACATACTCCACCTGCTTTTTGGTATAATTTTTACTGAGAAAAGAAAGGATTTTTTTTTTTTTAATCCATGAGATTTTCACACCCTAGATCCTTTACTGTCTGGTGAAAACATCAGATCAAAAGCAACAACAATTAGGACACAGATGTGACGATGGGCACCAGCTAAAAGTTGTTGAGCTTTCTTGGCAAAATCACAATTTATTTGCCAAAAATGGCACTGCCGACATGGGTTGCCATACATCCGGATTTTCACGAACATTGTATGGCTGGATTTCCACGGACAGTATAGCCTCTGTAGAAGATTCCTTTAGACAAGGAGATCCAACTCCCTTTTATTGTGCGACCCACAAAAACTTATGCTGTAAGAAGGGAACTTCTGTTTCAACTTTTAAACACCTGCTGAAAACTTTTCTGTTCCACCAGGCCTGTCCTGGCAGTTAAGAATACCTCTTCCCACAATTGTTAATTGATTTCTGCTTTTAACTGGTTTTTACAATATGCTTTTATGCAGGGCTTTTTTTTCAGCCAGAACTTGCCAGAACCCAGTTCTGGCACCTCTCAGGTGGGCACCATTGTCATTATAAGAGAACAAGGGAGGTGTTCATGGTGAGTTCTGGCACCTCTTTTTCTAGAAAAATAGCACTGGTTTTATGTATTTTATTTATTTTTGTTGTAAACCTGTAGAATGCCCTTCCATCAGATGTCAAACAGATAAACAACTATTCAACTCTCTGAAGGCAGCTCTGTATCAGGAAGTTTTTAATTGTGTGATGTTTTGCTGTGTTTTTATTATGTTGGAAGCTTCCCAGAATATGAATATTTGTATAAATAAAATATAAAAAGATAAGGAATCTGTTCATCTTTTAGGTGCCATTTTTTAGCTGCAGCAGACTTAACACAGCTTCTGAATATCTTCCTCTTCTATCAGATGCTCCGTAACACTTAAATGCAAGCTTGTTTTCTTTTTTCTTCAATGTCAGTCATTCATATTTTCTCTCCTTTTCAGCTGCAATGCGATGGTAGACTATTCTGGATGGATTTCAGCTCCACACAGAACTGAAAAGCTGAGGTAGTCTCTGAGGTCTGGGACTCTGCATTACTGTTACCTCCCTAGTATGGGTGTATCATTGTTATTTTGCCTCACATTGGGGTTATTGCCCACAATAATCATTGGGAAGGCATGGCAATGCCCACCTCGATGGTCTGACTCAACCAGAGATTTCACAGTGAAGTACAGCTTCCCTACATTCGATGCTGGGAGTTCCATTCAGAACATTGTCACTTCTGAGTACGATGATGTGATCTTTGTTGCAGTTCGGAACAATATATTCATGTTGAACTCAAAGATGGAAATTCTGTCTACAATAGTGACTGGTCCCTGGGGTAACGCCGCGTGTGAGATCTGTGCCAAGTGCCCCGTGAAAGGGCCAATGAACCCCGAAGATACAGATAACATAGTTCTGGTGTTGGATCCTCAAGAATTTTGGCTTTATAGTTGTGGGACTTCCCATCATGGAGTCTGCTTCCAGCATGAGATTAAAAAAATTGGCAATGTTGTGTCAGTCGACACCAAATGCCTGTTCTCTGCTAAATTTAACAGGCCTTCAGAGTGTCCAGACTGTGTGGCCAGTCCTTTAGGCACTAAAGTTGTAGTTTCTGATATGACAAACACGGTATACTTTTACGTTGCATCTACCATTAACAGAAACATTGCGGAGACATATAGCCCCAAATCCGTGTCTATACGGAGACTCAAGAGTAACGCGGAAGGGTTTGACCATCCTTTCCACTCCTTAACGGTGCTACCTGTGTTTCAAGACACATACCCAATTAACTATGTGTATTCCTTTGAATACGGGGATTTTGTATATTTCTTAACAGTCCAAAAAGAAAACCCTGAGTCCAGCGTGTACCACACTAGGATCGTACGGCTCAGTACCGAAGAAACAGAAGTGCGCACGTACCGTGAACTGAACTTGGACTGCCGCTTTAACACCAAGCGGAAGAGGAGTCTTGGGGCAACCCCCAGGGATGTCGTTTTTAATGTTTTGCAAGCAGCTCATGCTACGCAGCCTGGCTCGAAACTGGCTCCTGAGATCACTGTCAGTGATGCTGACAGAGAACTGGTCCTCTTTGGGGTGTTTGCTGAAAGCCTGCCAGGCAGCAAAGTGCCCCGGAATTACTCAGCAGTTTGCGCTTTCCCCGTGAACAAGATAAATGAGGCTATCGATGAAGGGATGAAGGAGTGCTGCAATGTGAATGTCCACAACAGTGTGCCTCGAGGACTGAAGTTTTATCAGGGTTTGGAGTACTGTCCACATGATGTGAGTTCCCAGCAATCATTTCCAGTCTTCTTACATGAAATTATTGTATGTGATATCAGAGGTGATTCTTAGGCCTGGTTGGAGGAAATTATCGGTAGTCACTTATATACAGTATTTTTTACAGGCTTTAAAAAAAATATTCAAAACAGTTCTTTGAGATAAGTTGCACTAAGACCCATTTTAAAGACAGGAAATTAAGAAACTGTGAAGCAAGGTTACATGAGCAGTGTATATTTACGTCAGAACAGACAGAAACAAGTGGTAGACAGGTTGCCTGGGTGTTAGTAGGGGAGCCCAGTGCTTTGGGACTCCACCTTCTGGGGCGGTTTGGGACTCTGCAGGCTGCCAGCAAGGTACACCCCCTGCCCATCAAGTGTAGGGAACCAAAAAACAACAACCACCCACCTGGGGGAAGGGCAAGGTTAGTGAAACAAAGCACAGGCCAGAGGAGAGTTTCTGCACTGAATTTTAGAGAAAAAAGAGACCTAGATTCCTTCCTTCCTTCCTTTTTCTATTAACCTTTCCATTAGTTCCCACTTGTTCCCATTGTCTGCCTTTTCCGCAAAGCAGGATCATTCCTTGTATCTACAACCTGAGTATTTGGTTTTGCTACCTTTATCAGAAATGCCGTAGCTGTCCAAGGGCGGAATCTGGTGGGGGTGGAATGGAGCTGGCCAGCTGTAAACATGGCAGATGTGGGCTTTTAACCTGAGTGAAAAATCCCAGCACTGTAGCTACCAGACCATACTTGTTAACTGAGGTGAACTGACATTACACAAAACCAAAAGAGACCTCTGCTGTGTCCTCTCTTTCTTTTTTTTTGAAAAAACATTTCTTCAGACCTTGATACTAGTACAGTATTGCTTTTCATGAAACATGAGAGTTCTGTCAAACTTTTGGAAACTTTATTTATTTATTTATTTATTTATTTATTTATTTATTTATTGCATTTCCAGGCAGTTAGTAAAGTGGTAAAAAATACAATACAAATACAGTCAAACATCGGTTGTCGAATGTAATCTCTTCCGGAAGCCCGTTCAGCTTCCGAAATGTTCAACAACTGAGGCGTGGCTTCTGATTAGTTGCAGGAGCTTCCTGCACACACGTGAAAGCTGCGCTGGATGTTCGGCTTTCGAGAAACATTTGAAAACTGGAGAATTTACTTCTGGGTTTTTTGCGTTTGGGAGCTGAAACATTCCAAAACGGAGGCGTTTGGGAGCCAAGGTTTGACTGTAAAACAAAACCATAATTTAAAAATGTGAAAACATAACAGACTGCAAACATTAATCTTACATATCCTCACAGTTAATAATTTCAGGGTTGCTAGGAACAGTATCTTTCAGCCAACAAATATTTCTTCTTCATCAACATGTTGGAAAACTTACCCAATTCCATGATATCATTCTGTTGTACATTCCCCACCCAGGCTAATGACCTCCGACAATATGTTGGGTGAAGGAGAAAACACACAGTTTGGTGATATTATGGTACTGAAAGGGTTTCTGCACATACAGGATGGCTGTCTAACCTTTGGTCCTCCAGATGTTGCTGGACTACAGCTCCCATAATCCCTGACCACTGGTCATGGCAGCCAGGGCTGATGGAAGGTGGAGTCCAGCAACATCATCTTGAGGTCCACAGATTGGCCTACCCCTATGACCCCTACATTACAGGGAAGATGGAGAGAACCAGGCTCTGGGTTGCCATTTTTAGCAGCAGCTCCATGCTATGAACAAAGCATAGTTCCTTTCTCATTCATCTTTGTATGGAAAAAGTGATCAAAATCCTGTATGCTTGGTTTGTGGATGCCAGTGCAAATCCCCTAAAGATCCAGGATAATGTTGTTTTTTTTAACCTTTAATAATAACCTTACTTAATTTGCTGATTTTTCATTATACTCAAAAGCAAGGTACAATAGTAGTAGTAATTATTATTATTATTACTATTTATTATTTATACCTTGCCCATCTGGCTTAGTTTCTCCAGCTACTCTGGGCAGTTCCCAACAGAATATTAAAAATAAAATCAAACATTAAAAACTTCCCTAAACTTCCCTAAATAATAATAATAATAATAATAATTGGGCACTAATCCATGAAAGTGTGTGCCACAATAAATCTGTTATTCTGTAAGATTCCACAAGGCTCTTTGTTGTTTTAGGTTCAACAGACTAGCATGGTTACGCATCTGGAAGTTGTTAGATATATTGATAACTCTGCTGGGAATTCTTCATAGGTTTGTTTCCAGACCAGCATTTTAATCTTTATAGTCCAAGATTCTCTAGAACTTACCCATTGATTAAAAGTATTGCTGATCTTCATTTATTTCTCAGAATGGCCACAATACGTTCAAATACTGGGAAAAGAAGATACTTTGAATAAAGGAGGGTGGGGTGCAACTAGAATAACAAGCATTATGTTTCGAGCCAATGTGGTTTCTGGAATTGCATGTTTTAAGGCTTCTGGCATGCTGGGGATTTTTTTTAAGTTTTAAAACAGAATCAGTCAAAGCATACTTATCTTCCATCTTTGAGTTCCCTCCCCACGCCAACACACGTGCTCTCCCAAATCCATTTCACATTCTGTGCCTCTGACTTTCTTTGGGTTTTTTTTTTTAATCTACCTATTTCATTAATATTGAAGCTGTGAAGCAGTCTCCATCTCAGTCTACGTTCATCAGCTTCACTACCATCATTTAGCACATGCAGCTGTTTCATGGCTGCTTGCTGCAACATGTACTTCCGCTTCTTTGAAAGGGAGTGGGGAGGCTTTTGTGTTGGTGGGTGTTTACGGAGTCTCCCATGGCGATGATGTTATTGCATCACTTTCGTTAAAGCTGGAATATAATAAGATAAAACGATTAGTCCAACGAGTTTACGCCGGATGGGGGCAAAACCAGAATTCAGTTGCGGTGGCTGAAATCCAAGTGCACACCCTTTCTGAAGCGTAGGCAGTCGGAAAATCAAGTATTTCTCCTTTGCAATCTTTTTCGTAATCTCCCTGCTGGGATGGGTTGGGAATGTGCATTTGGTTTGGGCTCTTACGATTGAACAGAGGTGGGAAAGGGTAATTTAAGAAGCACCACTGCCCTTAGGCCAACGTTGGCGTTCCTCAGTGCTGCAGCATGCATGCCACAGTTTGCTTTGGTACCTGATATCCCAGGCATGCTTGAAACACGGAAGAAATACATAGCAGCTCCAATGTGTGCGAAATTTGGTCCATGTGTTCCTTATGGTCCCATTTCTTTACTCAAGGGAGCAGTCTGCTTGTGCAGGCAGCGTAGGGTATAAGAATGTAAGAAGAGACTTGCTGGATCAGGTCAGAGTCCCACATAATGTTGCCTTTGGTTCTCAAAGTGGCCAACGAGATGCCTATGGAAAGCATGCCAGCTGAAGTGCAACCGTGCTCCCCACAGGTGGAATTCCCAGCAAGTAGTACTGCCTCCTTTAGCATTGAAAACAGAGCACAACCATGGTAGCTGTTTTAAAGCCATTGAAGCTGGTGGCCATTGCTGCTTCCCCAGGGGACCAAATTCCATTACAGTGGTACCTCGGGTTACAGACGCTTCGAGTTACAGATGCTTCAGGTTACAGACTCCGCTAACCCAGAAATAGTACCTCAGGTTAAGAACTTTGCTTCAGGATGAGAACAGAAATCGTGCGGCGGCAGCAGGAGGCCCCATTAGCTAAAGTGGTACCTCAGGTTGAAAACAGTTTCAGGTTAAGAACGGACCTCCAGAATGAATTAAGTTCTTAACCCAAGGTACCACTGTATTTAATTAAGTTGCAGACAAAGAAGTTATTTCTTTGGTCTGCCCTGAACCCTCCAACATTCAGTGTAACTGGACGTCCCCCAAGTTACAGTATTGTGTGAGAGGAAGAAAAACTTCTCCTTGCTCACTTTCTCCACACCATACATAATTTTATTTATTTATTATTACATTTATATCCTGCCTTTTCTCCAAGGAGTTTGTTATAAGAAAAAAACAACTGCTCCCTGTCCCTTATGGGGTACCCAAGAGCCCGTATAGAGTCCTTATGTAGGTTCTCTATCAGTAGGAGAAAATAGCAGAGGCCAACCAGAGAATATTGAGAAGCAAAGCAGCTAGTAAGCCTGATTTTTATTAACTGTTGCAACAGGGTGCTTCACAACCACACGCAGGAGGGACCCTGAACAATGGCGCACAAGCCCTTATATTGACATTTGAAATTGCCCACCCTGGAGCCCAGGACCACCCCCCAATACATCATGCATAAATCACAGAAGGGTTGGTCTACAACAGATTCCTGTCTGGCAGGAAACCTGTTGATGGGTTTACCTGGCTGTTAATGAGTTTACCTGGGCAGCCTGGCTATTTTGTGATGATAAATACTTAATTCCTGAGTCCAGATCACAGGCTCGCCCTATTCATAGCTTAAATGTGCCCTTAGGGCAGAATTTGTGAGCAAATGGGGAGATTTTTCCCATTTCTTCCCTCCTTGTAGAGAAACATTTGAGGTCAATTTGGGAGAGACAAAATGGTTTCAGGACTTTTTTTCCTGTACCGTTTCAGACATACGGTTTATATATTTATGTATATGTTTGCTTGGTATATGTATTTTATATCTTAGACCTTATAATTCTCATAACATGTTCAAGCTGGCATAAATGGTTCTTCCCTTTCCCATTACATTACGGGAGGTAGGTTAGGCTGAATGGAAGTGGGCACCCAATGAGCTTCATGACTGAATGGGGACATGAACCCTGGTCTCCCTAGTCCCAGACCAACACTAAATATTATACTGTACTGGTTTCAATTTATTTTATGCATTAAATTTGTATATCACCCTTCATTCGTAAATCTCAAGGTGGTTTCTGTATGATACAACAGGAGGGAAAATAAGCTGTTCATTGCAACCAGGACTGAAGTGTAAAATTCCAAATATTTAAACCAAATATTTAAACCAGTTAGTTTTAGGCCAGAGGGGAATGGCTATTAATTTTATTTATAGAAGCCAATTGGAAGGTATGCAAAAAGTCTCAGCCAGCCATTTGCAGCTGCTTGGTTTTCTCGACTTAGTTACTGGGGAATGCACTTCAAACGTTCAGCATTTCTCCCCCTTTCGGGAGCCAAATCATATTCCTCTCATGTTCCTTATCTCTGTTAGGATGTAGCTGCTAATAGTCCCATTATTACATCTTGTATTCCCAGGTGGCACTGACATAGAGCTGATTCAAACACTGAGAAAAGGCACATCGCACAGTTCTCCTGGGACAATGCTTCTTAAAAGTACATTATCGCTTGGTGTATTCGAGGACTGGAAATGTTGTTTTCCAGCCATTGAGCAAGGATTTTGAAGCTGAGTCTTGATTTTGTGCCCTTTAATCTGTGGGTGCAAGATGTTTAGTTACAGTGTACACCAATATTGACACAAGACAGAGGTAAAAGTAAGAATTGGAAAGAGGTGTGTGAGCAGATGAAAGAGTAAAGACATTTTCAATATGTGGGCAGTGGAGAGGCAAGACAGAGCAAAACTAAGGTTAAAGCAAAAATCAGATCATATAGAAAGAGGGATGGGAAAGAGAATGCAAGCAAGCTTATTTGTTAGCATTGGGTATAATCTAATATACAGGTTTGCCTGGGAGCAAGCCCCATATGCTCCCTATTCATCAAAAGTGTCATAATTATTTCCCATCTTTCCCCTCCTGCTTGATGTACGGTTTACGTTGTGGCTAGCCCCATTCTCAGACTGACATGTCTCGGTTCTTCCAGTAGCCACTATGATAAACATGGCCAGAAGTGGTAGCTTGGTCTGTTTATCAAATATTTCCTAACACTTTAATAAACAAAAGCCATGGACTTATGTAACATTTCTAAGTGGGATCTGGGCTAGCTGAGACCTGATGGCTGCACACCCCTTCCTATATATTTGCCCACGCAAACAAAAACATTGGCAGGATGAATAGATAAATGTCACTGGCTCTGCAATTCTGTGATTAAAGTCTATGGATTATTATGCAATAAAGCTTAGTCACCCCCTTTTCTCGATCCTCCTGCATCCTTACATAGATGTCTGACTGAAGCACAGATTTCTTCAAAAAGAGGAACGGGGAGTAGGCGATAGTGAAATCCCCATGCAATGTAACCAGAAAACAAGGCCAACGACTCTTGAGGCCTGCTTCTCATGACATAGTAAGCAAAACTATGGCTTACTGGGACTGTTGTGAAAGTGTGGGCTCCCAGAGAAGAGCTTAAAGCTACTTTGCTTTTCCCTGGTCCTTTTTGCTCCTGTGCCATGCTGAGCTAAGCTAGGATTTAGATTAGTGTGTTGTCCAAAGGTGGGCTCAGCTTTCTTCTCACCACCCATGAGCTGCAGCCAAGAACAAGTATTCATGTGGAATCCAGGTAAACTATAACTTGGCTTACCAAGTCATGCAGACTTAGCAGCCAACGTGCATTTTCACAAGTTGGGTCCCCAGCCCCCAACACACAGCAAAATGTTTCTCATATGTGACACAAGAGTCACATATGAGACTCCTTTTCTTTAGGCTACACTATTGTTGTGGAGATACTGCATTTGTCCAGCATGCAAACTGTAGCTGGTGAAAATGCAGTTCGTCCCTAAAGTATGCATCTACAGCTATTAGGACTGTTGCATGTAATAGAGTTCCATGAATGTCATAGGCATGTGATCACAACTGCTTATTCACTTCATTAATGGTTTTGAGAGATGACAGGGACCATGCAGGGAAGTGCTGTTGTTATACTTGTCTTATTTGATGCTCATGCCCCCCAAACCAAGCCTGGAATCTTGGGCAGCAGAAAGAAACCAGGAAGGAGGCTTTGCTTTAAGGCATTTAGGCAGCCGTTCCAGCTAAGTTGCAAATCTTGCCTTTGAGCAGCTCTTGTACCGTGAAGATGCTATAATGCAATATCATCCTAGAAGACTGAAGTATTGGAATGGATGTTGGTGGACAGCATTCTGTATTTCACATTTCAACCCTAGCATAACCATTGCACATCTTAGCCTAGACCCTCCAAGAGTCTCTATTTTCCAGGGACGTCCCTGATTTAGAGAAGCCGTCCCAGTTTCTGATGTGATCCCAGAATGTCCCACTTTTCCTTAGGATGTCCCTATTTTCATTGGAGAAATGTTGGAGGGTATGGAGTTATCCGACCCCTGAGCCATCTTGTCTGAAGGCAATCCTGTATAGGGAAGTTGGGGGGGAGGGGGAGTTTAGTGTTTTTATATATGTTGGAAGGTGCCCAGAGTGCCTCGGGCAACCCAGTAAGATGTGTAGGGCATAAATAGTAAAACTATCATTATGGAATGGGATGTCCCTATTTTCACTGAATAAATGTTGGAGGGTATGTTAGCCCTCCAAGGCCCAGGGCAAGTGTACCCAACTGCCCACCCCCTCAGCATGGATCTGCATATTTGGGTCCCAGGGTTTGTGGGTGCAAAATTATCCATAACTCCTTGAGTGAGTAAGTGTCAGGGATTACTAAATAATTGGAATTACTAAATGCTGGGAGCCTTCCCCTGGGTGCCAGACAATTTAACAGTGTAAGAATACAAGTTGAGCTTGTTTTTCCGGACTAGGGCATCGCCTGGCAGATAGGCTATTAAGACAGAGTTGGTAGGGGGGACGTTTTCAGGGTTACAATGGGAGACAATGTAGGAAAAATTGTGGGTTTTTGCAAGAGGCTTGACAAGTGGGGGAGAAGCGGAGCCGGGAGAACTCCTGACAGGCTGGTTGAGACAAGCTGGGGCACAATTTTCTCCCTATGGGCTCATCCACACTTCCACTTGTCCCGTGCCTAGAAAGCACGGATCCGAGTGGTTTTTCATTTCCCAGGGAAAACCTACTCTTCAATGCTAAATTGGATCAGACAGCAATCCAGAGAAAACTCAAAGTGTTCTTTGTTCCGATTGAGGGCTAAAGAGCAGTTTTTCCCCAGGGGAAAGCAGTGAGACAAGAGGAAGTGTAGTTAAGCCCATGTCTGCTGTAGATGGCAAAGAGGGCCACCCACAATATTTTGATGTTGTTTTTAATTTCAGTTCGTATTGATAAATTTTAGTGTTATATATTAGCGCTGTGTTTTGTTCCTGCTTCCCTGGTGTTTTTCCTAGCAGGAGATTAGATTTGCAATTGTGGGAACTGTACTATTCACATGTTTTGCAGTGCCCATTGTGCCACAGACAAATAAAATCGTTCACAGCCTTAAAAAAACCACCCACCTGTTCCATCAAATAAGATGCAGAACACTAAAAAATAAGGGATTTTTTTTTCATGCTTAGTAACACACCATGTGGTGCTATACTTTCATTTTTAAGAGTGTGGCACTTCTTTGTTGACAAAGGTGACTTCAGGCTGTAATATCAGTCTAGGTTTTTGGACTTCCTGAAACTGAAACAATTCTGGCATCATAAGGGTACTGTGAGCTGTGACCTTTAGGCTAGAAAGTGAGTGAAGTTTACCTGAAAGCTTAGTGGTTAGAAATGTACCGTAATTTCAACCCTTTGCAGAATACAAAGGGCACGTGATTATCAAAGTCCTTTCCAGCTTAGCTGCTGTTTTCCTTGAGCTTATTACCTGGAAGTTATAGATACGCAAAGGAACTCAAACAAATAAACTCACCTATGCTTCCTTTGTGTCTGGTACATTCGGCACCTGTTTTTGCAAGCTGCTCAAATCAGCTATTGTATTCTCTGCATCTGTGTTATAACATCTGTGTTATAATATCCTGCAGTTATGCAGTGTTGTGTTTCCTCTGCTGTTGTAGCCCAACCTTTACCAACTGGGTGCCGTCCAACGGCTTTGGGTTGCAACACCCATCGGCCAAGCCAGCACAGGAGATCCCTCATCTATATACTGTAATGATACCATGAGTTGACAAGGCTAATTCCTGGCATTGGGTCTCAGTCCTACTGAGCCCTGATTCACTCCCACCCTAGGTGTAACTGGGAGGAAGAATGCCTTGTGTTGGGCAGATGAGGTATTAGAGATGCTGCAAAGAAATAAAGAATAACAGGTAGCTTTCCTGACTTTGAAAAGTGTTACTCACTTCATGATTGGGGTGAGGGTCCTCAAAGCATCAGCTGGTGCTCAAATGGCTATGTTGAATGCTTTCTTTATGTAGAATCCTTTGAAGTGGCAATTTCAGTTGACAACATGATTTAGGAACATCAATCAAACCCCAAGCTCTGTTTGAGCCATGCTGAGAGATGCTCCAATCAGGCCCTACAGCTGTGTGTAAAGGGATCAGTGCAGTTCATTCACACAAAATGACCATGGAGATTCATATAATGCTTGGCTATCTCTGGGGCAAAAATGTTCCTGAATTATGAAGTCTCTTTCTGTAGGGATCAACACTGTGAAAATTCCTTTGGCATATCAGCTTTATCTTCACTCTATTCACTTTCAGAGGACAGAGAGCCCATCGCATAACAACATTAACAACAGCAGCATATTTTAGGGGAGGACATCTGTTTGTACCAGCTGTATAGGTGTGAATGCTCCATAAGTTCTACATGCTTCATATATATTCCTCTTAAAGATCGTCAGTAAAGAGTTGCACAGAGTTGAATCAGGCAGTGCATAGTAAAATAAATGTGGAATTTATGGAATCCTGGTTATCATGCCTGTGAAGATAACCAAAGGTGGATCTAGGGGAGCACGACCAGTTTGGTCATACTGGGCACAGAGATTCTGGGGCGCTGCAGCAGGAGTCACAACTATGAAGTCGAACGGAAGGCAAGAGGTAGAGGGGGCACCAGATTTTGGTGTCACAGAGGGCGCCACTGAAATTTGAAACGCCAAGATACCAAGTTGTGCAAAAGTTTTGTGGAAGACATTTTAGGCTGCAGCATTTCCCAGTTCTTGTTAGGTGGTTTGAACCTGTTGCTAATGCTCAGGAAATAAGATGAGAATGACAAAAGAAGTCTAGATTGTTCCAAACCTATTAAGAGCATGACTCAGCCCATAATTGCTCTTCCTGCCGCTTTCCTTGTACGGAAGAACCACACAATGGCACTTTTAGGTCAAAATAACTGTCCCACAGGCCCTCAGAGTGCTCAGCTCACTTCTCTGCAGATTCATTCTGTGTTTTAGACAGAGTGTGTGTGAGAGAGATTCATTGTTCATTTCCTGGCACACGTGTGAGCTTTGCACAACTTTCTATTTCATACATTACTGTGCGTATGCTCTCTTTCGTGGCCTTGAGGTTTGTTGCTCAAGTTAAAGCAGACCAAAACTAAGACTTGTCCCAACTATCTTAGTTTGCTGCCATGCACTACCCGTGTTGTCTCAGTGACAGCTGAAATCTGCCTGAATATCTCCCACAATGTAAATCCATGCTATAAGAAAAACATTAGCAAATGTCTTTAATAGCTCTGCTTTTCCCCCCCTTTCTGTTCTCTTAATACGTGGCTGGAAGTGCATGTTGGCGTCTGTCCAGCAAGCTAATGAAAACGTTGGCTTTCTCAGGACCCTGCTATGAGTCCCAGACCTGTGCTTGGGACATACGCCTGAGGTTTCTTCACCTACCCCACCCCTTCCCTAGCCACAGTCTTGCCAAACCAACTTTCCACTAACCATCACTGTTAGAACGGACAGACTGACTCAGGTTATGGTGAAATGGTGATGAAGATTTCCTCTTCACTGCCTTCCTCTCAGAAGGTGGGAAGGAAGCACGTGGAGAAGAGTGCAAGCTCATTTTTATTACTTCATTCATCTTCCTCTTGCAGTGCTAACTTGTTAAAGAACAGCAGTGATGGGAATTTTTGTCTTCACGGCACGTGGCAGCATAGTGGCGGGTCGTCTGATTTGGCAGCTGCGTGGCATCTTCAGCCCCAGCAGTCTTCAAGGAGGGGTGTGTCAAAGCACCATAGAACTACAGAAGCTTGACTCTGTATCAGTAGCAGCCTTGTGGTTGCTGTGCAGCACAGATAACATATATCTATGTAAAGTCAATACATGGAAGGGAAATTGGCTTCACAGTCCGCTGCCATGAACCCTTCCATACATTCACTGCAGAGAGTAGAAGTTTAAGCAGGGATTTCCATCACATTCCCATGACTGCTTGGCACATGCTCTTTAATGTCCTTTTATTAGAGAATGTTTTACTCCAAATCAACGCACAGCACATATAATTCCTGAGGAATTCAGGTGCATGTAGAAGAGGTTCTAGTGGGGAAACAGTAGGAAGTAGCCGAGAATAAGGCATGGAAGACCTTACTGGGATTGAGGAGTGGCAAGTCTGGTTAAAGGGAGATTTGGGGCAACACTAATCTTGCTTTGTGTGGGACTGGTGAGGCCAGTGGTCTTACACTGATGGCAGCTTCTAGCCATGGGTCTTTGGCCACCGGGGTGCTTCTCGGAGACTCAGGTCCTCTTGGAGTGGCCTCTGCAGTGGTTGGAAGTGTATCTGCCTTTTTCTAATGTGCAAGGTGTGTGAGAATGGCACACATAACAGTTCCTGGGTGTTTAAAGTACAAATAAAACAGTACATTTTAGCTAAGTAGAGGGGAATATGCAACAGGAAGATACAGCAAATAAATATTTTCTGGGCTTTGCATTGGTGGTTCCCAGAGAGATAATTTCCTACACAAAAAGAGAGGGGGGGTTGTTTGTTTTTTTAAGCATTATCAAACTGTCACTTAGAAATTTTGGCTCAGCACTAGCTTACTTGCACATCAGCTGCAAACTGTCATCAAAACTAACACCCGTGGCTAAGACCAGCTTTTAAAGAAAGCGTTCTTGGACTAGTTTTCATTTTTTGTAGCCACAAATTTTCTTTTGACTGTTTAAAATGTTATCTTATGGCTGCTTTTTGTTGTTAACATTTTAACATTGATTATTTTAATATTTTATGTTGTAAATCACCTTGAGAACATTTTGACAGAAAGGCAAGATGTAAGTGACTTAAAGAAACAAATAAATGGGAAGTTTTCACAGTGAAGGGGAGTAAACCATGGGATTCCCCCCGCCCCAAGATTTGTATTGGGATTGGTGCTGTTTAGATTGTTTATAGGTGTTGAGAATGAAAAATGAGACAGCCAAGTATTCCTGATCTATCAGGATGGTGAGATCTAAAGGAGACTGCAAAAGACCTGCAACCTGAGGACTAAGGGGACTTTCTCCTGACTCATGTTTGTTGCTTTTTCCACTCAGGAGAAGCAAGCACAAACCTGCACACTTTTTTAATATTTTTGAACTGATTAGAGGGAGAGAGAGATTTCTGGTCATACTTTGATTTGTAGGTCTCGCCCAGTCAGTTCTTACTCAGTGACTGATAGCAGGAGAAAATGGAAAAGTTTGCAAGGTGGGTGTGAAATGCATCAAGGAAATTCCCGCACAAAGACAGGTGAGGCCCTGAGTCAGCAGAGCATTGAAAAACTAATTAAGAGGCTACATGATCAACTGTAACTGGTTTAAGTGCTATAGCTTCCCCACAAGGGACCCTGGGAGCTGTAGTGGAGTGTGTGTTGATGTGGAATTACCCCTAGCTAAGAATGCTGATTACCTCTGAGAAACTCGTTCATCCATCCATCCATTCATTTAGCAGTTTTCACAAAGCACTTCATCCTATAATTATACCCCAAGGCTGCCTTGTTTCAGATTTAGGATTATTCACACAGTGTGGTGTGATTTTAAAATAGTTGCCTCACGGTGACTTAACCCTGATACTGTGAGGTCAATTGCTGGAGTAAGGAATATTTTAAGAATTTCCTCCTGAAATTACCAGTTCCATCACATGAATGTCTGTTGTGTAATTGTTTTTATGTGAACAATCCGCTGGGAGACATTTTGCCTTTTCTTTGGTTTTCCGCAAACCCAGCTGCATTTCAAGTGTAAAAACAAACAAATCCTGATGTGCAGGAAGAAAGCACCCTTTTATTTTCTCTCTCTCTCTCTGAACATTTATTACATATTGATATTTCCTGAAGATGAAGGATCTTTCTGTAAAATCAAGGGAAGCCAACAGGATTTTCTGGGCCTGGTACACTAGATGGGATGGGTGGGGGGCAGGTTGCGATTTCACTTTTTTTGTGAAACCTTCATTTCAAGGGAATTACCTTTGGGTAAAACATACAAAAGCCAGCCAGTTATGCTTTGTTCTGTGAAGGTAGCATACTTGGGGCATGAATGAAATAATGTAGACATGAGGAAAATGCTTAAACAAACATACCAGAGTATCGTCCTCTATGCCTGTTTAGGGAAGTTTTTAATGTTTTAGGTTTTATCACTTCACTTATTATTATTATTATTCCGTTGGGAGCCACCCAGAGTGGCTTATTATTGTTGTTGTTGTTGTTATCCAGCTTCCCCTCCTGCCCTTGGATAGCTCCCCATCCTGAGTCCCAAATGGGGGGTAGTCAACATCCCTTCCTCTGGTTGCTTGGCAACAGTGATTAAGCATCCTTCACAATGGTGTTGCCTGCAAGTGCCAAAGCATTAGAGTAGCCTCCGTGTTTTGTAACTTTCGTTAGACATGTCATAAAATCATGTCTAATTGGCTTACTTTTTTTTTTTTAAGGGAAAGCTAAGAGGGGGACCTGGTACATTTGCACCTCCTGTAGCCCCCCGTTGATGGCCTTGTGCCCATCTGCATATTGGGTCTTTAGCCCACTTCAGACATTACAGGAAACCATGTTTCCCTGTGGTGAGCCCTGGGCTCACATTATCTCTCTTCCCAAGAAGGAGATTGGAACCTTCTGCTTCTGATTTTAAACAAACTATGGTTCCTCATGATGTCCAAACTCAGGAGTTTATTAAAAACAGGGTGACTGAGAACAAGCCAGGATCTTGATTTGATTTCTGATTTTAGCTTGTTCAGAAACTATAGTTTAAAAACAGAAATGATTAAACTTTTGCAGACAGAAGTCCACAGCCACCCTTGACAAACACTGCAGGGTCTGTATCCCAGAAATGGGTGTGGCCAAAACTATGTGTGGCCACCCAGCACACACGCACTCACATGCACACGACACACACCACAAGCTTAACACAAGTCACCAGTGTGATGCAGCAGCAAAAAAACCCCCTCATGCTATTTTGGCTGCTTCAACAAAAGTCTTGTGTCCCAGCCAAGGGAAGTAGTAGTTTTGCTCTGTTCTGCCTTGGTCAGACCATGCCTGGAGTACTGTGTCCACTTGGCAGCCAAGATGATCAAGGGTCTGGAAACCAAGCCTTATGAATAACAGTCGAGGGAATTGGGTATGTTTAGCCTGGAAAAGAGGAGACTCAGAGGAGATATGATAGCCACCTTCAAATGTCTGAAGGGTTGTCACATGGAGGATGGAGCAAGCTTGTGTTTTCCTGCCCTGGAGGCCAGAACCCAAACCAGTGGGTTTAAGTTACACGAAAGGAGATTTCGACTAAACATCAGGAAAAACTTTATGACAGTAAGAGCTGCTTGACAGTGGAACAGACTCCCACAAGAGGTGATGGACTCTCCTACCTTGGTGGTTTTTAAGCAGATGTTGGACGACAGTCAGTCATGCATGAGCTAGTTGAAATTCCTGCGTTGCAGGAGGTTGGACTCAGGGGTCAGCAAACTTTCTCAGCAGGGGGTCAGTCCACTGTCCCTCAGACCTTGTGGGGGGCCAGACTATTTATTTTTTTTGGCGGGGGGAAATGAATGAATTCCTATGCCCCACAAATAACCCAGAGATGCATTTTAAGTAAAAGCACACATTCTACTCATGTAAAAACACACTGGTTCCCGGACCGTCTGTGGGCCAGATTAAGAAGGCGATTGGGCTGGATCCGGCCCTCGGGCCTTAGTTTGTCTACCCATGGACTAGACCCTTGAGATCACTTCCAACTCTACAATTCTATGGGTCTATGACCCATGAGAAACCTTTTCAGCTGAACTATGCAGATCAGCTGATGAGGGGGTTGAGTCTCCTCATCAGATAATTGAGTTAATGAGTGAGGATGAGCAATTTGCACCCCCATAATGGCATTGGGGTGCCAGGGAGTTGAAACTATGAAGCCATGATGGGAATAAACATTGCCCTATTCCCAAGACATCACATTGACTTTCTGAAGTGCCCAGGAGGCACTGCATCTCTGCCTTGTCCATTGCCATGATGGGAATGAAAATCATTCTGTCACCACCGGTGCTCTGCAGACTATTTTTTCCCTGCAGTAGCATCCCTGCCAACAAATTCAGGAAATGAGCTGGCAGGCCACCAGAGAAGACTTGATGCGCTGATTAGGCTTGCAGGACTGTGGTTTAAATAGGGCTGCCATATGTCCAGATTTTCCTGGACATTACCGGGATTTCAAAGGCAGAATTGATGTCTGGGGACAATTTCCAAAAGGCAGCACTTTGTCCTGGATCTTAGGCAAGTCAATCCTAGGTTTGAAAGAAGCCATAGTTCTCGGAGATTGGTTGTTATCGGTATCTGTGGTTTGCTCAAAACCATAAGTAGCTGCTTATTCGTGTAGCAGGAAACTATGGCTTCCTCTTAAATCTGAACTGGGCTTTGGTGGGGTGTTATTGCAAGTTTTATTTTCCCTCTTTTCTTTTTTTAAAAAAATCCTATGTGTGTGCTCCATTATTGTGAATTCAGTTAAGCCTAATCTCTTGTCTTTTTCTCTGAAGAATGACTGACGCTTTCCTCTTTCCTGTAGTTGTCATTTGGCTGCTTATATTGCCCTTTGCTTTGTGTCTCATTAATCTGATCTTGAAGAAACTCCAGATGTCTCTTCCATTTCATAAGAGTGCCTTGCATAATTTTTTGTGTCCTTAAGGCTTGCTTTGTTTACAGTAATTGGTCAATCTCTTCTGCAGCATCTGCTCTTGCTCCTTATAGCTCTGCAGGCTTTGACTGTGACTAAAGTGTACCGTCTAATCTGAAAACATTTGGTTGCTTGTGTGCTAGGAATGGCTGGTGTTAATCCAGGGCCAAGTGAGAAGACTCTCATTTCCTTGTGAGCTCAGCTTCATATATTGGAGGAGAATGTCTCTAGGGCACAATAAGTAGCAGGGTAGCATGTGCTGCTGCAATCAAGTAGGGGGAAGCAATGCACCAGGAATGTATTGTGTACGGCTGAATGTTGTGTCCTTAACTTTGGACTATTTGGTTAAAAATGCAGACTCTGATTGGTTCAGTTATATAGTGACACCTAACAGACACATGGCTTATGTTGCAGGACCATGGATGAAATATGGTATGGTAAGAGTACAGGCCGTTGGAACATTGGAGGACTGAGGAAAAGCTTCTAACACCTTTTCTCCCTTAGCACTTCCTGCCTCTGCCACCAGAGCCAGAAGCTGTGAGAGGCCCAGTGAGAAAGACCTGGCTGGCAGGGACCTCACATCCAGCTCATTTGACTGCCATTTATGGGCTGGGATTGGGGGGGAAACATACAAATACTGTACATTTTGTGATTATGCACATAACAACTCAATTTTTAATATATTAGAAGATACCTCAAAAAAATTCAGTTAGGTGTGTTAATCATCATCATCATCAACAACAACAATTTATTATTTATATGCTGCCCATCTGACTGGGTTGCTCCAGCCACTCTGGGCGGCTCCCAACAAGAAATAGTAAAAATACAATACAACATCACACACTAAAAAAATTCCCTGAACAGGGCTGCCTTCATATGTCTTTTAAAAATCACATAGCTGTTTATCTGTTTGACAAAATAGAAGTGGGTACAATAGGGGAAGAAAGCAGAATATATTTATTGCCAGGGTATTAAATAAAGAGGCAGCTGGACTTTCTGGCATGTAAACAAACCAGGATTTCTAGTCTCATAAGGCTCCAGCAGAGGGCAAGGGTGAACCTGGAGAAGCTGTTGTCTTACATTTCTTCGCTTTGGCAGGCTGATAGAGAGGGACTAGACTAGATAATTGGTATTTAACCTTCCTGTTCCGTGTCAGGGCCCAGCAAAGTCAGAAGCAAACAGCGTGATCCAGACCTTCCATGGGTCAGGTTCCGGAGCAGGCAGGCAGTGATCCAAAGGCCCAGAGACAGATGATGTGGTCTAAGGTGGGCTGTATGCCTGGTGTGTTTGTGTGTTTGTTTGAGGGTTTATGCCCTGCCCATCAATAAAACCCCCAAATTTCAGAGCTGGATGATGAGGCAAGTAGAGGCAAGGCAGGGGTTTACTTAGTACCTTCTGTCATTAAAAAGTTGTTCAGCCTTGAACAGTTGTATAGATTCAGCCAAGCCTTTATTGAAACTTCAAGTCACTTGTTATGATTGGCACGACAAAGCATTAGCTTCTGGCCATTATGGAGGTTGCACTGCTGTACAACAGAGGCCAGACTAGGAAGCTCCCTCTGGTGACCTGGTGGTGCGGGGATGCCAAAGTCCCCAGTTTGAGACTCCTAGCATGTTTCACTTAGCATCTGAAACAGCACCTGTTCTCTGTCATGCCAGGTAAATTTCTCAGCCCCACTGGTGAACACCAGCTGCTGGAAGAAGCCCACCTTCATCTCTACAAATTACTACAGGGTGGACCTCTTCAATGGACGTATGGCTGGAGTGCTGCTGACCTCCATCTTTGTAACTGTAATAGATGAGGTGACTGTGGCTCATCTAGGCACATCAGAAGGACGTGTTCTGCAGGTCAGTTAAGAGCTGCAGCTCTGCTTTTTATATCTATTAATATGCGTTTATAATATGGTGAGCCTCTGTGCTATCATCTGCCGCGAGTGTTTAAATATCTCTTTAAATACCATCATGTATTCAAATGGCTTCTTGTGGTACTTTTAAAGCTGTAAATCTGAAAGCCAATCCATTAACATTTAGGAAATATTACCATGTTTCCACTGTCAACTTAAGCTAATTTTATTTTATTCTCTTCTTATTCTTTCTACAAGAAACCCTTTCCCTAGTTCTAGCTCTTTGAGGGAGACATGCTCACAAAATTATAATTCCCAATGTTTCTCGTAGGAAGTGTCAACAGCTAAACTTCTCAAGGATTTATCATAATTGAAATTGCTGTTAGGAATTACTCTTGGGGTTGTTGGAGAGTCGACCTGCAGAGTATCAGGAATTCTGAACATGAATCCCGGGTGCCCAAATCTATTCATACATCTATTTCAGCATCTCATAGCACTTAGCAGTGTGCAGAGATGTTCATAAAAACGTGGAGTTACTGGGGCTTGTAATTCGCAGCCCCAGCAGACAGATGTGTTTGCCAAATTAATGAAGAAGTTCTCTACAACTGTCCCTGCTCCACTAAAAACAGCTGCTGAGGGTGTGTGAGCTTTTGTGTGTGTATGTTCCTAGGTGGTTCTTCCATCCAATCTCTACACAAACGTATTGGCCAACTTCTCCTTGGGGGAGACATTGCCAGTGCTGCGAGAAGTCAGCAAGCTGAATGACTCTTTGCTGTTTGTCACAGGAAAAAAGGTAAGAGATGTGAGGCTCTGAAGCTTGACTGCATGGAGGTTGAGATTTCAAAGGAAGCATTATTTGTTTGCTTGTTTCTGGGTGGGTGGAGGGTTATTCTACAGGTGCTTTGATTTTACATCTGGAGAGAATGCTGAGGTTGCTCTGATCTCATCATCCATCATCTCAGACCCAAAGTACATATTCAGGAAAACTGAGTGGCAGAGGCATTCTACACCAGTTTAGAGGGCACATAGAGTGCACATGTTTTGATAGCACCCCACATAGAAAGCCTGCCTGCCTGCAGAAAATGCATACATCAGGGGTAAGAGTTCTAGCCTAGTCATAGAATAATAGAATTGTAGAGTTGGAAAGGACCCCAAGGGCCATCTCCTCCCTTTCCACAGGCAGAAAATTTGTGAGGCGGAAGACCATTCAATCTACCTCTGGCATTCTGAGGAGATACAGTCCTCCAGGGCTGATTGACCCTTAGTATGATCCTTTTTGGAAAGAACTATCTTCTTAAGCTATGTCAGAGTAGCAGATGTCCCCCATTCAAGATCACAAAGGCTTATTTGAGCTACTTTTTCACCTTATTCTTCCATTAGCATTTCCTTGACTCTTCCAGCCCTTTAAATTTTCATTTCTTTCTACAGAAATCCTTTGAACTTGCTGTCTCTAGCCAATCATTTATCTCTCTTAGGATGTTGGAACTTTAATTGAAAAATTGGTGCTTCTAAGTCACCATTTCATTGGGCTTCGCTTTCTTCTTCTGATAGCTCTAGGGCTTCCTACCTAACCTTTTTTGGTCTCAGACTTAGTGGCTTCATCAAATGGAAAATCCCACTGGATTTCAGCAAGGTTTTGGGCATATTCTGCTGCCAACTCATTCTAGCTTTACTGGGGGAGAAAAAAATATTCTGGTCAGGCAGCTGTAAAACAGAGCTCAGAACTTGATGACAGCTCCTTGCTGAGACCAGGAGTATTAGGAGCCCACCTCCTTCGTCTCTCTGATGTCTTGATGCCTTGATACAAGCTACAAGCACCAAGTGTGGCAGATGCACAAGGGGGGCTGTTCTGAGGGTAGATTGCACTCACATTTTAATTGGTTTTTTCCTGTTGTGGACCACCCTGGGAATATGGTTAAAGGAGAGTATAAAAATACTTATAAATAAATTGATTTTTTTGGTGAGCAAAGTACATGCTGTTTGAAAGATGTGCTGTTGGAAAGACCATCGGTCCCCTTGACATAGGAACATAGAAAGCTACCTTACAGTAAGTCAGGTCATTGGTTCATCCTGCTCAGGCTTGTCAACACCAAGCACGGGGGAGTTAAGTGCCACCTCCCTGTCAATCACCCAACATCAACATGATGCCAAAGGACCCATTTTTACTATGCAGTGTAGCTTGAGTTCAAGCTGTGCTGCACAGGAAGATCCCAGTGGATCCAAGCCAGCCTTGAAGTCACTGTCATTTAGCTGTTTGGTGGTGACGTCAATCCCTGCTTGGATTGGCTGCACCCAGGAGTTTCCAGTACTTTATAGTGAAGCTGATCCAAGTGGGGCTTGGATTCTTTGATACAAACCCATTTTCCAGTGAATACTTTGGCGTGCATTTTAAGGCTCCTTTGGAGACATATCTTTTCCTGCCCACACCTGACTGTCATACATGATACCAGGTGTGGGGCGGTGGGTGGTCAGCCTGCTGGGGGAAATGATCTTACAGTGGGTTGGAGGTTCAGTGCTGCTGACCTGCACTGCCTGGCAGTAGCTATCTAGGGTTTCAGGCAGGGATTTCTCCCAGTCCCACCTGGAGACGTTGAGGATTGAAACAAGGACCTTCTGCATGCAGAGTTGAGCTCAACCCATCCTCTTTGGCAACTGTCCGTCTTGCAGGTGTCCCAGGTGAAAATAACTGGTCCAGGCTGTCGCCATTTCCTGACATGCTTCCGCTGCCTGAAGGCAGAGCGTTTCATGCAGTGTGGATGGTGTGGAAATGCATGCACTCGTCAGGAAGACTGCAAGGCAGAGTGGAACCAGAAGAGCTGCTCTCCTGTCCTCACTGATGTACGCAAGTATCTTCTTATGTATGAGATTGCCTAATGGTACACTGACATGGTGGTTTATGCACACTGCAGCTATTTGGTGCTTTGGGACTGCCTTAGTTCTTCCTTCCACCCTTTGTTAAATGTCTGGATTTTTTTATATTTCTGTTTGTCAAATGTGTTTGTCATAAAGCCTAAAGTACTCTGGGCATCTTGGGACCCATAATGCCTGCATTTCCTGAGACATGCACCACCTGCATTTTGCATTAGTTATTATGTTTTCCACGGGGTGTATTTTTTCTTTCTGTCTTAACCTCTTGCTTTGCATGTTCTTCCAAATAGAGCACTTAAGACATCTCCCTCACCACTGGCTCAACTTCTCGAGTGGAGCCATGGGGGGTGGGGGACAAAAAAAACAAACCAAAAAAACCCCCCACACCCTCCCTCTCTCTTTTACTCTATGTGACTCTTTTCATCTTTCCTGAAAGGGTGACTTTAGCATGGCAATATTGAGCACTGTGTTCTCCATTTTGCCTTTAGTGAGGGCAGTGCTGTTGTTTCCCAAACAGAAAATTAGAAAACCCACAAAGATACACATTCACATCCTTTGTATCTTTTGGAACGACTCACTGCATTTGACATGCACAAGGAACAGTCATGTGGGGACAAAGGTGGGCTGATGAGTTTTCAGCTATAGTGCGAAGGCCTTCCTGGTGTTCTGGTATTGAGCTTCCCCCTTTGTCTCAAGCAGATTGGGGCTGGTGCGCATGAAACAGCCAGTATATGGAGATCACATACACTTGCTCCTTTTACAGCAGGGGTGGGGGAAAGCATTTTCAGGCCCAAGGCCACATTCTCACCTGGGCAACCTTCTGTGTGTGTCATGCCCGTAGTAGGTGACTCCTGAGGCAAAAGTGGGCAAAGCAAGAAATGTAAATACAGCCTCTGTATGGCTGTTATCAGAGCTCAAGGGCACATTCCAGACAAGCATAAATGCTCAGGGAGGATATGACTAGGACTAGTCAGAGGTGTGAATGGGAGAAGGAGGTGTGGCTGAGGACTAGATAAACAGACTTACCCTTGGCCTGAGGTTCCCTAGCTCTGTCAGAGAGCCTGCGTAGACACACACTCCAGGTGTACAGTGGCTCCTCTGGGAATGGGGTCATCTTCACACCACTGCGGGCATCTAAAAAGTCTCCTTGATACTAATAAAGAGTCTATGCATAATCATGGTTTGCTGCTGGGGCTGATTAAGACTGTCGCTTTGTGGCTTTTGATGTGTCCGCACAGCGATTCCTATATTCCGTTAAGGCGAGTTAATATTTAGCAGAGCAAACCGTTCTGAGGTAAACTCTTAACCATTAACATTAGTCACTTGTCGTCACAGGGAGTCATTAGGTCAAATTAGTTTGGCTTCAAAAAGAGGCAGAGTAACAGCTTGATAAAGGAATAAATTTAAACTTCTACTTCACTCTTTCTTAATTCATTTTTTAACTAGATAAATAACATATAAAAATATTATTGAAGAAGCACACTTAGAGTTGTTTAAATGTTTCGCCATTTGCATATTTTGCTCCCTGTATTAAATTTTAGGCAAATGCTGTGATACCATGTTTATACTGATTTTGAATATGGGTGACAGATTCAGATCTAAGCTCACCCTTGAAGCAAACTGGGTGGCCTTCATCAAGTCACTTTCACGTGGCCTCAACAGTGAAGAAAAATAAGTTTGTTGTGAGCAAAAAGCAAGGGAGCATTAAATGTTCATGCTCAAATGTTTTCAGTACCAAAGTAGCACTTTCAAGAAGTGGGAATATCCCAGCTTGCTGCTATTCACCCTTGTTCAAGGTCTGGTTGGTGACTTCATCGCACCATTAGTTTAGCCTGACCATGCCAGCCTTGACCCTAGACAGTTTTTGAAACCACATGTTAACTAATTGCAGATAATTGGGATATCTGCCAATTTATGTTCCCTATATGGACTGCACCTTTTACTGCATGTGGTTGAATGTTCGTGCACTTGGTCCGAGAAACAGCTTATCCTAATAATTCATTCAACATCTTTCCTCCATATGAAAGTGAATCCTAACCTAAGGCTTTTTGCAGCAGTTAGGGAAGGGCCTGGAGAAAAAAATTGCCATTCCCATGTAAGTTCTCTTTGTGTCAGAGTATTTCTGCAGCATTGCCTGGTGCCAATAACTGGGTCTTATTGGTGTTTGGAACTTGAGCAGCAGACAGGGCTATTCAAATCTTGCTGGTGACTGCGTAAGTAAAGCTTTGTGTATCATCTGCTTTCACAGTTCTACCCCAGAAATGCACCACTACAAGGCAGCACTAAGGTGACACTCTGTGGCTCAGGCTTTCGTTCAGGTTCATATTTCAGTGGCATGTATGCCTCACCTTCAACCCTTGGAGACTACAAGGTTACAGTGGGACGGAAGAATTGCACCGTACTGTTTGAAGAGAGCCTAGAAAACAGGTAAGGTTTGAAAGTTAAAAAACACGAAGCCTGCAAACAGTATTCCCCCTTCCTTCTTTCCTGTTCACTTTCTCAGCCCTGCATCTGCACAGACTAGCATTCTGTAAATGTGCCTTATCCATGTAAGAAAGGTATGCAGTGAGGAATTCTTGGTGGCTGTTTTTCTTTGGAGATTCACCACAATCTCAGCCTGCGCACCTTCTGGAAGACTTGTTAGGCCTGTGTGTCTGGGCTACCTTTGCAGGGTGAAGGCAGGTTGGATAGGTTAGTAGAAGCATGGAGACTTCCCATGGTGTTATAATTATATATAAATTCTGTTTTAAATTTGGAGAAGTTAAGGGCCGTGTTCAACCATCTGGTCCCACTAGTGGAAGTCTGCACAAGGGGGAGGAGAGGAGAGGAGAGAGCATGCCATCAGGCAAGTAGAAACACTTCAGCTGGTGGAGCAGTCTGCTTAGCACTATGTTGAATTATACCCTGTATTTTCAGGTTGAAAGCTGCCCTGAACCTTCAAAATAAGATGGACTATAAGCAGGCAGCCTATAATGTACAAAGTTAAGCAATATTCCCTCTCATCCAGGAGTTTTACATTCCGGGTTGGCGTTCAAGATCGAAGGGAATTCCTTTGTGCATGCTTGCCCCATGGTCCCTATGAAGAACTATCTCCCTTTGGTCTTCTTTAGTGCTTCACACCAGGAGCATACTGAGTGATGCGTAGATTAAGGGCTGGTCCACATTTCCACTTGTCCTGTGCCTGGAAAGCACGGGTCTGAGGGGTTTCACCCTTGCCCTGTGCTTTCTAGGCACAGGTCTGAGCAGTTTTTCATTTACCCCACTTCTTTCCCTAGGAAAACCCAGCACTGAATGGGAGCAAACGCCAATCTGCAGAAAACCTGATTGACATTTGTTCCGATTCAGCGCTAAAGAGCAGGTTTTCCTAGCAGAAAGTGGAAGGACAAGTGGAAGTCTGGATGAGCCCTTAATCTCAGAAGCCTTGGCTGACAACGGCACAGTGCTCTGTTCAGACTCCACATGGTATGTGTGAGGCCAGATGGGGAGAGTGAGGCCACAGCTGATAAGCTGTCTGGGGAAAACTGGTGGAAAAGTGCTCTCTTCTCTTGGTTTGGACTCTGTGTTTTCACTGCTGAGGGACATTAAGCCAGCAGTGGTCTAATGTTTTCTTCAGCTTCTGGTATCTTCCTGAAGGAAAATGGGGCCAGCCAAGGGACAAGTTTAGGAAGACATGGGGCTCTGTAGGGGTACGGTGTAGGTTGTGTGGGAGCCTTAGCGAACAGACTCTCTTTCTCCTTTCACCTCAGAGTGTTTGTACCACTCAGCTTAAATGAATTTTTGTGTGCTTTGTTGTTCTTTCCTCACAGCTCCCTGAGCACCATTAGAAGGGAATTATAATATGAATAAAACATTGGTGCTGGTTTAGAATGTTCTTTTCCAGAGCTCTCAAGATGAAAGTATGAAAGTACTGTGGAGTGTAGAATATATGTGGCATCCAACAATCTCAGTAGAATCCTGAGATTCTAAGCACTTTTTTACGGGGGGGGGGGGATTTTCTAGTCTTCATGGTTGCAGAGGTCCTGCCAGTTCTGTGAGGGTAGCAGTTCAGTCATTGGGTAATTGGCCCCTTTTACTTAGCACAGTGCTAGCCATGTGGCTAAATCCCCCTCTCTCTCCTTCTCATTTAATCAATGTATTCATGGACTAGATACAAAATGTGGGACTTATGGTTAAAATATGACTTTTTCTAGAGTTCCTTCTGGTACTTCTTTCTGCCTGTGTGAGGCCCTCAGATGATGTCATAGCAGCCTTACACTTACATGTTGAAATCAGGAGAGGAGACATTTCTGTGTGTCACAGTTTAGACATTGGCAGCTTTCCCGGAGCGGAAATGAAACAGCAGTTTCTACTGTTCCCTATTAGTACAAATAGAGTTTCACCTCCATGGCCCATGCTGGAGTCAGTCATTCTAGTGAGCTTTGATCTGCATTAAGCATAAAACTAAAACCAACAACTGAGCATTGTCTGGCAGCATTTTCTTCGAGAGGGCAGGTCATATTTGGCTAAGGAAATGCCTCTTAAAAACTGTTTAGAGGGAGAAACAGAGGTATATATATAGGAAGACATAACAGGAGTCACAGTTGTTATGTCTTGCTATCGCCCGATCCATTTTTCACATCTAACTCTGGACTAGGTGAATTGAATTCTTCCATTCCAGAAATGATCAAGTATTTCCAAGCTGGAGCCCTTGCTTGACCCAAGCTGATCCATCACCACAATCCCTGCTGAGGATGATGATAAGCCCTCTGTGAAGGAGGCAGTTGATGGAGTTATAACAGCATGCTGGAGCCCAGGCATTGTGTATTTACAGAAGCTGACTCCCTGAGTTCACCCTGCAATATGCAGGTGTGCATTCAAAGAATATTGCCACAATAATATATATGTCTGGACCGTATTCAACTAACTTTTACTCAGAGTGAACCTCTTGAAATGGATGGGCCAAAGTTAGCACACCATTTTTTGCCTAATTGCATCATGAAAATTAGGGTGCGCATTAGGTTTAATGGCTCATTTATATTCACCAGCAAATCCTTTTTTAGTTTCAAGGTTTTGAAAACTGAGGCACACATTAGATTTGATGGCACATTAGGTAAAGGTAAAGGTACCCCTGCCCGTACGGGCCAGTCTTGACAGACTCGGGTTGTGCGCTCATCTCACTCTAGAGGCCGGGAGCCAGCGCTGTCCGCAGACACTTCCGGGTCATGTGGCCAGCGTGACAAGCTGCATCTGGCGAGCCAGCGCAGCACATGGAATGCCGTTTACCTTCCCACTGGTAAGCGGTCCCTATTTATCTACTTGCACCTGGGGGTGCTTTCGAACTGCTAGGTTGGAGGCGCTGGGACCGAGCGACGGGAGCGCACTCCACCGTGGGGATTCGCACTGCCGACCTTTCGATCGGCAAGTCCTAGGCGCTGAGGCTTTTTACCCACAGCGCCACCTGCGTCCCGGGTGGCACATTAGATTCGCGTAAATACGGTAGATTCCAAAAACCATGGAATAAGCAAACATAAAACCTAAATTTCCATATTTTTCTGAAGGTGCTCATCTATTAACAAGAATAAAAAGGACTCCTCCTATCCTATCCCATTAAAAGAGAAGCATTAAAACAGACCATAGAACAAATCACATTTCAGTTTAAATTGAGATCCCAAAGCCTGGGTGAAGAGGAATGCCTTTTCCTGGTTCCTCAAAACTGGCAATTTTGGCATCGATAAGCTTTCCTGGGGACAGCATTCCATAGCTAGGCAACTACAATGGAAAAGGCCCATCCTCTTGTTGCCACTTTCTGTAAACACAGCCTTCAGAGATGAATTGCTGTAAGGGAGAGATGCGGTACATTATCTTTTTTAAAAAAAATTCTTGATTTTCTTTCTTACAACAAATATCCATCATCATTACTAAACATTCATTTCCCAGTTCCCCCCTCCCTGTTGACTTCCCTTAGCTTCCATTTCTGGTTTGTTACATCAAATGACACAATCTGCTGTTTGTAATTAATACTATGTTGTCCCATTGTTATACTTCTTGTTCTCTTTAAATAAAGTTGTAAATGTTTATTTAAACCCTGCCAATGGGTTCATTTTTTGTTGTTGTTGTTTCTGCAAATATGTTATAAAAGGTTCCCATTCTTTTTCAAAGTCACCATTGTCCTTTTCACACAGCTTGTCCGTTAGTTTTGCTAACTCTGCATAGTTCATCAACTTTTCTTGCCATTGTTCTTTTGATGGTATTTCTCCAGTCTTCCAATTTTGTGCTATTAAGATTCTTGCTGCTTTTGTAGCATACATGAATAATGTCAGTTTTTCTTTCAGCAGCTCTTGTACTAAAATACCCAACAAAATGCTTTGGGTTTTTTAACAAATGTTATTTTAAACATTTTTTTCAATTCATTGTATATCATTTCCCTTTTTTAAAAAAATAATAATCTTGCAATCCCCCCACATATGGTAAAATGTACCTTCCCCTTCTTTACATCTCCAGCAGTAAGGTCACATCTCTCTGTCAAATTTGGCTTGCAGGGGTAGGGAGATAAGGAACTGGCCTGCAGGTCAGATAATGTACCGCATCTTTTTTTTTTGGTGGTACATTATGTGACCTGCAGGCCAGTTCCTTATCTCCCTACCCTTCAAGCCAAATTTGACAGAAGGATGTGACCTTGCCCACCTGTCAGTCACCTGCCATCACTATGACATCAGGTGATGCTGCACTTGGAAGCCCTGATTGCTGAGACTTCAAAGCACAGTGCGGGCTGTTTGAAAGCCCTTTTGCAGATAGCCCTACTCATTAAACCTTTAAAAACCAAAGCTACTCTTTGAACCTCCATTCTGCTGGAGCAAGGCAAGCAGGCATTGTTCATAAGCTGATGGGAGCGCACCTTGCTCCAACAAAGCAATAACCCTGAGCTCATGCTAAATTCATTAATGTTCCTTTGAAGCCACACCCTCATGTATGACATCAGGTGTAGGGCAGGTAGGTGTGGCTTGCCTGAAACAGCCCTGCAAGTCAAATGTGGAGGTCCAGCTGGCCAGGTCTGGTTCACAGGCAGGAGGTTCCCCATATCTGCCCTAAGGTTAGTAGTGTACAAGTGAACTATTTTGAATAATTTTACATTTCATTGTGCTAAAGAGCCACTAGACTTTATTAGGCAGATCATCATCACATTAGTTTCTTGTGCATCCTTTCAGCACCCTTTTTGCTTTTCAGGTACAGTGAAGTGCCGCGCTGGAAAGATTATGTTGAAATTATTGTCTGCACTTTGACACCAAAAGAGGAAGTGAACATGCTGGGGCCACAGAAGGTTGAGGTCACTGTTGTAGAGAAGGAGCACACCCCATTTTACATCAGTGGCTCCTCAGTCCTCAGTGGCTTTGAGTTTAAGGTGAGCCTTGGTTTCTTTCCACTACCTTTGCTCCTGCATGCTTCTTCATGGCTGTTGTTCATTGATGTAATGCGAATTTAATAGACCCGCTAAGGGCCAGTGATAGGCGTTCTGGTGCTCTGCAGCTGGTGTTCCATGGGAGCTAGTGGTGCAGAGGCATAATGCAAGATTGCCGATCTCAGCTACTGGGTTTGGGTGCTTTGGTGGGAAACTTGCTTTGTATTTTTAAACTCCCAGGTCCAGCCCTGGCTTTTCTGCTTAAGAAATCTCTAGTAACAAGTTTTATTACTTGAAAACAAGTACAGTGGTGCCTCGCAAGATGAAAAGAATCCGTTCCGCGAGTCTCTTTGTCTTGCGGTTTTTTTTGTCTTGTGAAGCAAGCCCATTAGAGGCTTAGCGGATTAGGGCTATTAGCGGTTTAGCGGCTATTAGCGGCTATTAAAGGCTTAAGGGATTAGCGGATTAGCTGCTAAAAGGCTATTAGCGGCTTAGCGGATCAGCTGATAAGCGGCTTAGCGATCAGCTGTTAAGCGGCTTAGCGATCAGCTGTTAAGCGGCTTAGCGGCTTGGGAAAAAGGGGGGAGGGGGAAAAACCCCGCAGGAACTCGCAAGACATTTTCGTCTTGCGAAGCAAGCCCATAGCAAATTCGTTTTGCGAAGCACCTCCAAAACGGAAAACCCTTTCGTCTAGCGGGTTTTCCATCTTGCGAGGCATTCGTCTTGCGGGGCACCACTGTAATCAGCCACTCTAGGCAAACACTTCTCCAGAAGAAGGTCTTGCAGCCTCTACTTTTATTCTGTTTTCTGGTCCTGATGGTCAGGATTTCTTTTAATATTTTACAACTACCTTGCCACAGCTTAAATTTTTTACTTCTTGTCCTTACCTCAATGTCTGTGAAAAACAGTGGTCTTCCCTTTTCTTTCTCGAAGTTGGTTACAGGGCTCAGAGAGTTTGATACAGTGAGTTTAGCATTTCTTCTCTTCCCTATCAACAGCTGCCTAAAATAACTTCTATCCATCCACCATACGGCCCACAGGCTGGAGGAACAGAGATCTTTATCCAAGGACAAAACGTTCTGGTGGGAGGCACAAGGAAGGTGATGGTTAATGGTCGGGATTGTCCCTTGGTCTCAAGGGAAAGGTATGGCAAATAGTGACACTTAATTGTAACATTGGCTTGTCAGACTGGGAATTGCGTTCATGGCCTTTGATAAAGGATAGAGCTATGGTTTTCAAAATACATTGAGAAAGTTGATTAACACATTTTTGACCACCTTTCAGATATGTTGGATTTTTCTCATTTTCTAGCACTGTAGCATTAATGTGAAGCTAATGGACTGATCACAGACATTAGCTAGGCTGGTTTGAGGCAACCTTATAAGATGTTACCAGCTTCCTTATCTCTTCAATTCTTTTGGTATTATCTCCAGGAAAATGATACAGAGCACCTAAATTTAAATGGTCAGTGTTTGAGGTGTCAAAAATATCCTTCCCACATCTTGATGATGCAAGAGACAACTCTTTTCCTGTGTTCTTTTGTGTGTAAATCTGTGGTTGCCTGCTCCTACACCAGTCATCTTCTTCTTCTTCTTTGGCGATTGCTCGTAGTCATACTTTCCTAATGAGTCACAGTCTCTATTGCTTGTGTGAAAGCAAATGAACCGAGTAGAGCTTTGCAGGGCATGTGAGTTCATAGCCATCTGCCATCTCCCTTTGTTATGAATGGTTATGAATACTCCCATATATCATGCTTACTCTAGGCAGAGGTATGTGAGGGAGAGGACAGCCACCACTCCTCCTCTCAACCATCTTCTGCCTATATTTTATGAAAGGAAAGTTTTAGCTTGAACCCACTATTTTTAAAGGTTCCTCAAAATGAATGAGGATGACTTAGGATCTAATTACAACTTCAATGGAAGATAGAAACATGGTTTCGCATCTCTTCTCTATCCCAAAGTGCATGGTAGTTGTGGTCAGGGCTGGTGCCCGGCCATGGCACAGTGCTAGTAGTCCATTCCTCAGCACCCACTCCAACCAGGACAGGACCTTGCCTTACTTGCCATGGCTGTGGAGGCTGCCACATGCTTTCTCAGCCTTCATCTATCCCCCTGCTTCAGATGGATGAGGAACAGCACTTCAGAATGGCAACTAAGCTTGGTTCCCATCTACGGTGACTATCCACCATCTTAAGTTACGCACAATGCAAAGCTCAGACCCATATAGCCCTAACCAGACTATGAACCTATGAAAGCAACACCTTTGCTAGATCTAGGTAGTGGGGCATGGCATTTTGGATCCCTTAGAATCGTGGGTGGCCACTGCAGATGTGGAGCCAAGCTGTTAAGCAGCAGCAGCACCCCCACTCACCAAATGGAAAGCATCCAAGGTGAATGGCAGCACAGCCAAGGGCAGAGCAGTGAGGGGACCCCCCCCAAGTCCTTGAACCCCTCAGCCAGTGCCTGACCTAGCTGGACCACGGACACCGGGTCTGGTTATGCTGCATCTCCTTAACTAAATTAGTCACGCTCACATCAGGCTGTGCCACATGAGTCTTGTCAGGACCTGCATCCCTGGTGAAGCATTCTCACATCTCCCAGAGTGAGCAGGCGCAGATAATTGTGTGGGGCTCCACCTCTTTACATGGTGGCAGTTTGCAGGCACGGCCCAGCATCGTGACATGACGTACAATGATGCAATTATGCAAAGGACTGCCTCCACCCTGACCTTGTGGAGGATGGGACTAAATGGGTTGTGGCTGAGCAGGGCCTTACCATGCTGTTTGTCTTCTTTTCCCCAGCCAGAAAGAGGAAGCCATAATTTGTACCACGCCTCCCGTGAACAACCTGGGCAATGCTTCTGTGACTGTAGTAATAGATGAACAGCCGTTTCTTTCTCCGAAGCCCTTCTGGTATCGAGAAGATCCCCAGATACACCATATCTCTCCCAACTGCAGCTATGAGTGAGTGGACACCCTTATTCAGCCTTCATGAACCTGGTGCCCTCCAGATGTTTTTGGAATATAGCACACACACACACACACACACACAGAGAGAGAGAGAGAGAGCACTGCCTGGGGCTGCTGGAAGTTGTATTCCAAAACATCTGGAGGGCCCTTGGTTGTCAAAGGCTGCCCTCATTCTTGGAAGAATGTCTTCTTTCCGTCCTGTGTCATTGCATTCCCTATTCTAGGCTTTCTGTGATGCACATCATGTTATTTGTGAAGCAGAGTTCCTGGTCCCAAGCCATCAAATATCTCATTTAACCAAATTAAATGGAAGCTCCATAGCAACAGGGCTATTCAATGCAGATACCTGGAGGTAAATTGCATTGAGGTCAGTGGGACTTAATCCCAGCTAAGTGTATGTAGCATTGCGGCCTAAATCTCATCCTAAATAGGCCTTAGACTGGCCTACACAGACTTGGATGTTTATACCACCAGGAACTGAGAACTGGATGTACCATTACCATTTTCCTATGTTTACTGCCCAGGTCTGCCTACACAACCAGGATATACCTGTAGGATCTCTTGATAAGGAAACTTTTTCACAGCCTTCTGATTTTTCTTCTTCAGGGGTTCAAATATCTCCATCAGTGGCACCAATCTGGATTCAGTGTATTATGCAAAGGTGCAGTTTGAGTCTGCCGGAGTGCTTACTGAAGCTAAGGTGAGTATTCTAGCTGGAGGGAGAGAAATGAAGGCTGCAACCCTAAGCACACTTTCTAGAAAGAAAGTCCCATTGGCCTGAGTAAACATGCTGCATATATAAGATACCATATCAAAGTAACCCTTCTCCATATGCTTTTAACACTTTGAAACAAAAAGGACTTACAGTACTTCAGAGGAATTCTATGTTTAAGCATTAGAAATTCTTAGTGTCAGCATTTTAGATGTTTTCTGTGAAACAGATTCCCGCAAGTGTGGGACACCCAGTAAGAATACCTCCCTGTATGTCCTTGTAGGGACTTGTCTCAGAGAAGGACTAATGGAGGGGATGTTCTCGGTCAACCCAATAAATCATTACAATTTGAAGGGGGGAAGGCAGTCTGTAGTGACGTTTTAGCTCACCAACAGGTAATGCAAAAACAATGTTTGTACGGGGAGGTGCCTCCCTACTGCTAAATGAGTAAGAATATCCTTGAATAGTTCTTCCAGGACTACCTAAAGGCATTTTCTTTCGTTTGTGTGAAAAGATGAACTGAGGGGCACCTAGCTATGCATAGATTGTGTTTATTTTCTCCTCAGACATTAACATTTCCTTTATAGAATGTTCAACTTTTTTAGTCGTCCCCACACCCTTATATTTCAAGTACTCGGTTGCTGTTGTTTTTGACTTTATTTTCATTCTTCTTAACTATTTCTCCTTATGTTTTGCCTTAAATAAACCTGGTTTTGATTCTGCTCGTTGTAAAAGCTTTCCCCATCAAATCACATGAAAACTGCTGGAATTGTGAATAGTTTGTTCAGCAATTAACATCCTTCAGAATTTTTATCCTGGATGATCGTATCATGTCTTGCTGTGGCAGATTAAAAAATCCTTTTTGTCAGGGATTGGAAAAAGAGACCAAAAACTGTAGGAAAGGGATAGAATACTGTGCAGGGTATAGAGGAGGAGGAGTTGTTGTCATCGTCTGTGTTTATAGGCCACCTTTCAGGGTGGTACCAACACATTTAATAAAATGCCAGCATGAAGAGTAGATAAAAATTGGGTTTTTTTAAAAAAATGTAAAATGTGGTTTAAAAAAATATTCAGAACTGTTTAAAGTAGATCATTAAACAATGAAAATGCTAAGTTTCTCTTAAAGAATAAGTTGGTGAATATTAAATGATATAAATATATTAGCCCTAATCTCTAAACTGAATCAATGTCTTCTATTGAGTTAAAGGAATATTTTCTATGAAAATGAAGAAATTGTTCAATTATTTCTCAAATATGAATTCTTAAACTCTGCCTGATTTGCAGATTTTAGATGTTTCCCATTGTTTAGCAAATATATGATGAAGTATCACCGAGAGACTTGATTATTATTATTATTTAAATGTGCCCTTTCCCTCTCACTGGTTTAATCATGATTTAAATCCCATCGATTCAGCATGGTAAAATAACAGTGTCAAGGAAGCAACAAAATTGATCATTAATAGGTACAGAGCAGGCAAATTAAATACAGCGGCACAGAATGCATAATTAAGCTATGGAATTTATGTGGTTTGTCTTTCATGGTAAGGCATATTCTTCAACCCCTGAATTTCACACTGCCCTTCCTATTTAGTTTACAGTAAGGTGTGCCTTTGAACGGAATCCAGTGTTCCAGCAGTGATCAGATAGATATAACTAAGTCAAATGAAGTTAAACTGTTCTCTTGGTGTCTTCAGGATTGTAAGGGGGAAAGGTCTGCTACGAGCCTCGTGTGCCAAAGTCCTCGCTACCCTTTGGAAAACAAGGCAGCGAGCATTCATGGGAACCTGAAGATCGTGATGGATGGAGCACTGAGGCACCAGACGTTTCACATCCGCTACTACCCCAAGCCAGTGATTTACCCCTTTGAGCAGCAAGACCAATTGTACACAATCAATCCAGGAGAGGATGAGATCGAGATCCATGTATGTAATTGTCAGTCGGGCAACAATATGTGTGAACAGTATTGCTGTGCCCACCTGAGCAGTGTGGCATCAGAAAAACCTAGGCTGCAACCCTAGGCAACACCCTCCCAACACCTGGGAATAGGGTTGTACTTCTGAGTAAACATTAATAGGACCACAGCCACGGAGGACATAGCAGCAGTGTCTGCAAGTGGGGTTTTCTGGGAATGTGTAATTCTCTGCACAAAGAAGCTGCTCCATTGTTGGCTGTTTTGAAGTTTCTCTGCAGTTGCAGTGCTCATATGTGTACACCACTTCCATAGGTTGAAATTAACTCACAGAGCCATTTAGCAGCATATGAATTGGCACCAAGAAATCAAGTTGTATATAGCGAAGGGGGTCCCATTAAATAAAATGGCAAGGGTGGTGCTGCTGTTTATAGTTCCCCCTGTACTAGATGTGAGTGGGAGGGGATTGGGGTGAGGGTAGGGATGCTAAAGCGTCATCAAAACAGTTTCTTCTGCATAGACAAAGGTGCTTGTGGATTCAGAGCAGGGTTACATGGGAGTCTGGGAAACATGGGGAAACAAAGCCAAGAGGCCCAATGAGGAAGATCTTTTCCCGAAATGGGTTAACGTATATGTCTTTATTTGTTTGTACAGCATAGAGGACTGGACGCTCTGGCAGGTTGCATGGCGATCTCTATGACAGTGGCTGGCAAAGAATGCCACCCCACTGTGCTGAAAAACGAGGTGACCTGCCGAATCCCCGGGGACCTGAACTCCCCTCTGCATCGTTTGCCAGCACAGGTGAAGCTTGCAACAGTTCTCCGCAACCAGCAATGATGCCATGACATGCTTCTCTCTCTGCCTCCTCTGGCCCATTCTCCGTTTTGCAGCTTGGCCTCCTCCCATCTTGTCCGTTCTGGCTGCTTATTCCTCTGATACCTTTCAGTCACTCATTTGGTTTTTCCACTACTGGCTGCAGAGGAAATGGAACTGAACAAACGTGGGGCAGTAGCTCCATGCATTCTCATTCTGACAAGCTTTTGCCCCCTTACTTCTGCTTCTCTCTCCTTTTAAAACATATAGGCTATTTAATAAGGCATGTTTGAGAAGTAGCGAAGGCAGCAGCCAAGCATGACATGGCTCCCAGGAAAACTGATCTGGGTCTCATCCTGTGGATGTGTCATCCCACGTCATCTATAACATCTGGCCTTTGTAGCAACTTGTGAGCTCAGAGCAGACTTTATCTGACCTTTAAAGAAAGTCTTTAAAGAAATACCTGGCATATCCAAACCAAACAAGCCGCAGATACATTTTTACAGCAGAACATTGGGAAATTTCTGGCTCCCCTTGGCACTACTCCTTAGACTCATTTTTCATTAGGAAAGGGTTTTTCCGTGTCTGGAATTCACCAGGGACTCTTAATAGTTTAAATTAAAAAAAAAAAATCCATCTGTGTTTCCGCAAGACTCTCAGGAGTGGGGGGTGAGAAAGAGGTGGATAATCAGTTCTACTGCCCTGGAGTTCCTGCACTGAGCAGCACATGGTGAAAAAATTGGTTCTGGTGCCCATGCTTGCATCACTGCCCACATTCTAGATGGCACTGATTTTCAAGGGCACACCCAGTATGACTCTAAATACTTTCCCTGGGTCATTCTCTGCTGGTGTGTGGGCACTCTCTGTTCTCAGAGGCATTGCTACAGGCCAACTATGAAATGCATGTGCGTTCTCTTTCTCTCTTTTTTGTCTGGCCATTCCAGAGTTTAGAATTTTGTGTGTGTGTGTGTTTTAAAGTTTATTTGTGTACAGAGCATGCCAAATCTTGCCTAAAGAAGGAGTTGGCTACTTGTGGTCTTAACTACTGAAGAGGGGGTGGGGTGGTGGGTTGTCTGTCACTTCTATAGATTCTGTGAGAGAAATTACACTGTATATGTGACTCTCTGATTGCTTTCTGCCCCTCTTGGGTTCCTTCAGGTTGAGAGGACGACAAAGGGGAGGAGATGTTTATCCTTTTCCTTACTAGCTGTTTTTCATCCTCAGTGTATCACTCCCTGACACACACCCTTGCTGCTTTTCTCCTCAAGGGAATAAAAGACACAGCTCTGTACCATGTGTCCTGCTGCCATCTTGCTAATCTCCCTCCAGGACATTTCATGGTTCTCCTCCTCCTCCTACAAGAGCATCACAACCTTAGCAGAGATGCCTTCTTTGCACTTGAGTCTAGACTTAAGGAATCCTGTGCAAAGATGAAGCCCTGCACTGCCCCCTTCCCATGATCTCTTTTCTTCCTGCCCTGTGATTCCTCCTACTGCTATCATCATCCCCCTTCTGGGCAGGAAACAGACCAAACAGACGGACTCCAACAGCCCCCACTCAAAATGTCACCACAGCACACATGGAGTCTCACCAACTATGCCCTTCCATGGAATCCAAATCTTGACTGACCACAAGCTTTGGGACTAATAGTGCAATGTACACAACAGCCCTCCAGGCTTCTAAACAACCTTGGATATTTGAGTTGCTCCCTTTCTGTCCAGCTGGCAATCTGTTATACAAGTTTACTAATGTGTGATAGTTCAGTACGCTAAAGCTTTCTACCTCCTGGCTCCTTCCTGCCCATTGAATGCCATTGCTCTGGCGTGGCTGATAACCTGCTTCCATCATGTCCTTTCCTCCTTTTAGATTTGTGTGAATGGAAACTGCACAGACCTTGGCTTTGTGGTTGTGAAATCCTCCTTATCTCCTGTTGCTGTTGCCTTGGGGACCATTGTAGCCATCCTATTCCTCTCCTTCTTGGGATTTTTCGTGATCAAATTCATGCAGCGGAAGAAGAAGAAGAAGAAGTCAGGTAAACTGCAAGCTTCTCACAAAGCTTTCTGATCAGAGCAGAGCTTTCAATAAAGGTATTCATTCAACTGCATTTCTCCAATGTTTTAATGATTGTGCTGGTTTGCATCTTATCTGTGAGGTCTCCAGTCAGAGCATTGGCATATATCAAATCTGGCTTAGTAATTGGGCTGGCAAGATGGGCAGGGTTAGGCATGGCAGGGAGAGGCTGGGCGTACAAACTAGGAAAGAGAACTGAGTGTTTCTTTTTGTTTCTGCAGGAACTGAAAACTTGGAAAGACTCTCAAGCCTCAACAGGGGCATGACGAGCATCCCTCTCCTTCCCTCCAACCCTAATTACACAGATACTGCTGGTAAGGATGCATAAAGAGACGCTTAACAGCTCCTAGTGCTTTGGAGCAGCTGGGATAGGGTCATATAAGTGGTCTGGTCTAGTGATTTCCTATTGTGGGATTGCCTTGGCTTGGCCAGCAGGCTTAGTCGTATGGTATATTTGGCTTTGCACTAGCAATCATGTCCCAAGTTGATACCAGGATTCCCATCACCATCTCCACAGTTCACTCTAAATGGTCCTATAAACAAAAAGCACTGTGCTCAAACACCTATCCCTTTCCATGCCCCAGTTCCTTTGGTCGTTTTGTTTGGGAGGAACATGTGGCATTCCATAGACATGTGTGGACACCATCTTGCCAGGAATCCAGAAGTGACCCCGTGGCAGGAGATGCAAAACGAAAAATTATTACCATTTCACTAGCACCTACCTAACGCCATTCTCCTCTCCTCTGTTCTCTTCGTGGCACTGCTCTAGCAGAGCCCCGTACTTCTAGAGTGAGTCTTGGAAGTGCCTCTTACACAGGAAGCAGTGACGGTTCTGCTATGCCCTTCATGCGGGTACCTTCTTACTCCATTAAAAATTTTCGGCCGCAACTGTTAGAAGAGGTGAAGGATGTTCTAATCCCAGAAGAGCAGCTGGTTATGCAACAGGACCAGATCATTGGCAAAGGTAAGTGCCGTTGTGGTTGCCTGTATCAATCACCCACGGTGTGCAAAGCTTTGTTACAATTTCTACAAACTGTGTTTGAAGAGTACCCTTTCCTACCCACCCACACCACCACGTTAGATGTGTTTCTAGTTACCATCTTGAAAGCACAGACTTTAGGGTTACATAGGGTAGCACCCAATGAAGTTGTCCTACTAGCAGAATGATGTCTGCCTTTGCAACGGGACTTCCTCTCCCTCTGCTTTCTCCACAACCCTTATCTGTTCTCCCAACCCTCTGAAGAATATAGGGGGGGGGGGTGTACTGGCAGAGGAAGTCCCATTGCGCAGGCAGAAGTCCTTGCACTAATGGGACAACTTTGTTGGATGCAACCCATTGGATTCTTGTTCAGGCTTATGTGTTTCAAACTAAAAGCCATAACAAGCACCCACACCCATGTTAGCCTGGTAAATGTGGCAAGTCTTCACAGTGTTTTCTGTTCTATTCTGTGCCTCTAGCACAGAAGCAGCCTATGCAGCACTCTCATGTTATGCTGCACTCAGGTGTGCAGCCTTCTAACTGCAAGAGGCTGATGCAAAAACTCAAGGGAATGGATTGGGCTGAGAGTACCTGGTTTGCATGCAGGGCTGTGTGTCTAGTAGGTCTTTTTGTTCTTTTTCCTGTCCAGGCCACTTTGGGAGTGTTTATCATGGAACGTACATAGATTCGGACCATAGACATATACACTGTGCTGTTAAATCTCTGAACCGTGAGTAATCCCTCCTTCCTCTCACAGCAATGGCAGCTGCACTTAACTGTCCTGCAAAAGGAAGCCAAGGGACGAAGGGCCTGTTCCCTCTCCCTGCTCACCCGGTCATGCCCCATTGTTGCTGTTATTTAAACTTGAAGGACATGCTCTATGTCCCTCTTCCAGCATTGGAGTGGACAGTTTCTAAGAGGGTTCTGCTTGCTTAACAAATAAAAGTGAATGGGCTCTTCCACCCCCTCCCCTCCCCTGAGAAAAGGGGCATCATGCTGCTTCGACTGGACTATAACTAGCATAGATTCAGTTCTGTAGGGGAAGGCTTGGCAATTCAATCATCGAAGGAAGGCCCTTGGATAATTCCTTCCTTAAATGGCACCGTAATCTGGATTCTAGGGAGACTTGCCCTACTTTGCACTCTCCTTCGGCTTGCTCAGTGACATGGTACAAGGAGACACCATTAGCTTAAGTGCCATTTTCTGCGGCAAAGTCTTGATGTCCCTTTGCAATGTCATTCCACTCAAGAGTAGGTGGCTATAGCTGTGAAGAGAGGTTGGGGATGGGAGGACATGCTGTTAAAGCTTCCCCAAGGAAGCTCTTTGACACACTTCAGGAAACAGTCCTGGACTGGGTTGGGGGGAGAGGGAGGGATGCTTTTGTAACCAACTTCTGCTGTTTGTTCATCATCTCCAAGGAGACATACCAAAGGCTTCCAGTTCAGCCAATCGCGTTCAAGACCTTGTCAGCCTTCTGAGTGTAGTCTCAGAAGAATCCTCCTTATCAACAGCATCCCCTGGGGCCTTGGGAAGCAGAGGGACCCACGTGCCGCATTGACCTAGCCCTGCACAGTTCTTACTCTGGCTAGGCATCCGTCCCTTATTACCTTCAGCGTTGACATTCAAGCGTAGGTTTAACCTGCTGGCATGTCCTGTCCCAAGTCCAAACGAGCTACTTGTGCCATCCATAACGGATCTTGTGTTGCTTTCGTGCGTACCTCCTGCACTCCAGTGACCCATTTCCCGAGAGTTTTGCAGTTCCTTGTGTGGGTATGCCGCTCTGTTGCCTTTTCAAAGCCTGCTTCCTTTTCTCCCCCAGGAATCACGGACTTGGAGGAGGTGGAAGAGTTCTTGAAAGAGGGGATTCTGATGAAGAGCTTTCACCACCCCCACGTCCTCTCTCTCATTGGGATTGCCCTCCCTAGGGAGGGGCTTCCCCGGGTGGTACTTCCATACATGAAGCATGGAGACCTGCGACACTTTATCCGTTCGGAGGAGAGGGTGTGTACTGCTTCCCACTTTGGGTTTACGCCAGCGAGTCAGCCCTTGGAGGGCTTGCTCTGGGAGATGAGCATCTCAATGCCAATATGCTGACTTCCTGATCCTGAAGCTACCGTTGGGTTGAGGGTGGTTCACACCCACCTAGTGAAGTGGAACATTTAAGGAAGGGGGGTACTGTGACAGTGCTGTCTCAGACCCCCTTCCTTCCTCTCCCTTTCAACTCTGGTCAGCTTTTGCTTTGGCCTTGTGAACCCCCTACATCCCTGTTGCAGGATGTCTTCCTGTTCAATCACTGCAGTCTTTGCACATTCCCCCAGTTAGGTGTTCACCACCATGGAATGAACAATGAGTCAACTGAGGGTTTGGGCCCCCCCTCCCCCAGGTGCGGCAGGGAGAGAAATCCACCCTGCAGCGCAGCAGAATTTGTTAGCTCAAGCATTCTCGTCAGGTTTCTTTCTATGTGTATGAACCACCTTATTTTTGCAGTAGCTTCTGCTCTTGCAGCCGGGACCTCAGCATCCAAGGAGCAGAGGTTGTGTGTTGCTTTGCTTTTTGCTGACTCGGAGCCTTCTTGAGCAGTAGGAACGTGAGCTGGTGGCTGATGTACCTGCTGCTGCTGCTACTGCCAGAGACGCAGAGCACAATCGTGTCTCCCTCCCACCCTGGCCAGTGCAGAACTAGCTACTCTCTGCTGCAGCAACACCATCTTCCCTTTCACTTTGGGGAGAAAAACAGAGCCAGGGGTAGTAAGCAGGCTTCAGTTCCCCCACCTCCTCTGTAGCCCCTGTCATCTTCATCATTACTGCTTGCAACAATCAAATAAGTGGTACAGTTACCATTATTGTGTGTGGCCACCTAAAGGTGTAGCATTTCTACATAGGAAATAGCATTAAAACTTTGTGTACACTGTCAGGTGTGTGATGGCTCAACACGTGTATTTTTACTATGTGTATACATGGGATCATTTCCCCGCAAGTTTCATCTTATTTCTACATAGAAACATTTTTATCTACGTACACAATATGTGCCATGTAGCCTCATTTACAAAGCAAGATTTGACATGCATTGCACATGCCCATGACAGATTTAAGACAGGGAAGCAGAAGCCCTTCAGACCGTTGTCATCTTGCCTAAGTCTGGAGTTTGAGCAGTGACCTCTGGCAGCACCTGCTGTGTCTGTCTTAAAGAGTTTGAAAACAGGCCCCACAGCAATGTCATCTTGTATCCAATGATTACATACAGAGAATTGAATCTTTATGGGGATCTAAGCTAAGCCTTCGCTTCCTTCCAGCAACTTGTCAGTAGCAAGGCCTTGGGGGATGGTGGGGAGCAAAGCTTTTCTGGCAAAAGCCTTTTCAAACGATTGCAGCGCACCGTCCACAGACCTCACCTCAAACAGACTGCCGTTTGAGGTGCAGCGCACTTTTAGAGCAGTTGTACGTTCGAAAAAGGGACTCTTGCTGAGGCTGCTCATTCGCTGCCATTGTAAACACAGCACAGAATGTTGATGTGTACCTTGTGTGCTTATTGGACGCAAGGGGAAATGTCATTCGCAATGAGCAACAAAACTCCTTGGGAAGGGCAGTGACTCAGTGGTGCAGTGCATACTTTACATGCAAAAGGTCCCAGGTCCACTCCAACTTGGCACCTCCCAGTAGGGGTAGGAATGTCCCCTTCCTGAAATCCTACAGAGGTGCAGCAAGTAAGTGTTGACAGTAATGAGTGAGATGAACCAATAGTCCGACTCGGCTTCCTATGTTCCTTTCCCTTTCTCAGCCCAGTTCATTAGCTAGCTGACCAAATACAATCGTGGCCAGCTTTAAACCTTTTACAGCGGTATGATTTTTTTGCAAGATTTACTTTCTTCTCCTCCAGCCCTAAAATAACACGTGGCTTTTAAAAAAGAGAAAGAGAGGAGGAGTACCATTACGTTTACTTTACCTCTTATGTTCAGATACTCTGTCCCACTATTTTTGCTGAAATGTTGCTCATGGGACAAGGTTGGTTGGGACCAAAAAGTGGTTGGGACACACTTTGAATGAGATACGGGAGAGGCAATGAGAGCCTCTGCCCACTAGGGGGCCACAAAGGCATGCTCATACATAACGCATTATTATAAAGTCTTAAGCAGGGAAGCTGCACATAAGACTGTATTCGTGCATCGACATCAGTTCCATGTATGGCTTGCACCCTGCACAGGCCTTGTAAAGTAATGTGCAAGTGTCTGTGCCACGTGTGCTCCCAAAAGAGAATAACTTTCTACCGGCAGAAAATTCCTACAGCTCATGCTCTCATCCCATAGGACAGTGCGCATGCAGGGCGCACTCCATTTCCCACCCAGAAGTGAAATCCAAGTAGCAAATTTCCCCCATGTGAAGTAGCCCTGAAATTAGCTTCAGCTGTGCTGGCTTGAGGGAGTTACAAGCAAGCAGTTCAGACCTCGAGAGGGGCATAAACTCTAGAGCCAGATGGAAAACTCATTTTAAGTTTCCTCTCCCTCCCCAGAACCCGACTGTGAAGGATTTAATAGGCTTTGGGCTGCAAGTGGCTCAAGGGATGGAATATTTGGCCCAGAAGAAGTTTGTGCACAGAGACCTTGCTGCTAGGAACTGTATGTAAGTATTGAAATGAGTGGGTAGAACATAGTGGTTGCAGTGCTGCACTAGGGCCTGGGAGACCAGGGTTCAAATCGTCACTTGGCCATGAAACTGACTGGTGGTCCTGGGCCAGTCACACTCTCTCCCTCATCCCTAAGCTACCTCTCAGGGTTATTGGGAGGATAAAATGGAATGGAGAACTCCGTGTGCCACCTTGAGCTTGAAGGAATATAAATGTAATAAATAACAAATACCTGGCTGGGCCTTCAGGCTTCCTGGGTGAGTCTGTCAGGCATCTTCCCCTGTTAGCTGATTTATTCCCTGTGTTTTGACAGAAATAGGCCCTCCCTGGTGTCAGTATACATATTCCCTACCTACAGCTGCTTTACCTTTGCACCTACTATTTTTGTGAAAGCCTTGTAGTAGCAGGTAGAACAAGCCCCACAAGCTTCTCTCACTGTGCGACAGCTTCGCCTTGGTTGGGAGGAGCACCCATTCCGTATGGTGGTTGCTCATTACATGCAGGGCTAAGCTGTTCTCTCTTGCCCTTCTAAAAGCTGTTTGGGAAACCGCTAAGCGCTCATAGGTCTTGAAAAGGGCTGCAAGCGCTGATTTCTCAGGCCTGGGCTGAAATGTCAAAAAGTCCAGAAGTGGGACTTGAGTCACTTAATGGTGCCTCCGTGACCGAGGGACTGTAATTCATTTGGCTGCAGTGTGTGCTCTAAACCTTCCCCTCTCCTCTCTGTGCTTTGCAGGCTAGATGAGACCTTCACAGTAAAAGTGGCAGACTTTGGGCTGGCCAGAGACGTCTTCGACAAGGAATATTACAGCATCCGGCGACACCGCAGAGCAAAGCTGCCGGTTAAGTGGATGGCCCTTGAGAGCCTGCAGACCCAAAAATTTACCACCAAGTCTGATGTAGTAAGTGCAAGCAAAGGCAGTGGGTGCTATTTAGACATGGGAACCAGGGTCGTTGACTTCTTTGGCAATTGCTCATAGCTGAATAAGATTGTCTTCCATGAACACGGTCTTAACAGTGACTGTGGAGGCCAATTCTGGATCCACACATCCTTTCACAGTGGGGACATAGGTTTTCGGGTGGAAGTTGATTATGAGGAAGGTTTGCCAAGCATTCCTTCCTCTTAGCACGTTTCTCCCTTGCGTCCTGAGTTTGAGTATCTTCAAAGCCCATGACACCTTTGGTAAAGGCTGTTCTCCAATTGGAGCGATCGCAGGCCAGTGTTTCCCAATTGTCAGTGTTTATATTACATTTTTAAAGATTTGCCTTGAGACAGTCTTTAAACCTCTTTTGTTGACCACCAGCATTACACTTTCCATTTTTAAGTTCGGAACAGAGTAGTTGCTTTGGAAGACGATAATCATGCATCCAAACAACATGACCAGTCCAACGATGTTGATGTTGAAGAATCACATTCACAGTGTTTCCTGTCTTAGCTGCATAATTGCTGCAACAGGAGTGGGGAACAGTTTTTTCATCCCAAGGGCCACCATCCCTCATGGTAAACTTACCGAGGGCTGCATGGCAGCAGTGGGTGGGGCCAGTACAGAAAGTAGGTTGGCCATCCACATAAACGGCCACTCATAGAATCAGAATTATAGCGTTGGATGGGACCGCAAGGGTCATCTAGTCCAACCCCCTCCAGTGCACTCATATACATCCACACACCTGCACATTCATACCTAGCTATATACAAGCACACACATTCATTCACACTTACTGTCTCTCTGACACAGAGATACTTCCAGACTCTCGCTAATCACTGAGTGACATAACCCATAAGACTCTCTGGATTATGTGTACATATTGTTAGCTCATGTCAGAAAACAGGCCCCTTGGCTGTCCAAGCTAGCCAGGGCAGGCCTCTCTTCAATGTCTTTGTGCCCCTGTGCATGAAAGGCTGCATCTTGACACTGTAGAAACACATGGTGTTTGGTAGATGGGGGATGCTGAGGAACCAGGCAAACCTCTCCTGGGTGCCCTCCTAGGCTGTTTGCGCCCCCTCTGAGGGTCACAGATCTGCACTGCCACCTGTGCGTCCTGCTATATGTGTTCTCCATCTGTGCATTCTGCTCTTCTGCCCAGTGGTCCTTTGGGGTCCTCATGTGGGAGCTGATGACGCGAGGGGCTTCTCCGTACCCTGAAGTGGACCCATATGATATGACCCGCTATTTGTTGCGAGGAAGAAGGTTGCCACAGCCAGAATACTGCCCAGATTCTCTGTGAGTATATATGAACTTGGGGCAGGGCTGTTGAAAACCTCTGCCTTAGGGAAGGACGGGTTAACAAGACCCTTGAAGTATGTGGAGAGATAGGAAGGCTGAGATGGCATCCAGCTGGTCTCTACATGGAGGCACAGGCAGTCATATTTGGGGGAAGTGTTCTAGAATTCTATGCAGAACTATGCAGATTGAAAAATGTGTACCCCAATAAACTGGGATGTGTGCTACACCTAGAGTATATTCCCCTGGCAGAGGGGAAGGTAAAAAGAAGCTATAAATGAGATAGTGTGGGGGCAAAGGTTAGGTTTACTGGAAGAGAGACTACTCCTTTCTTTTGATTGGCACCAGCCTTTTAAAATTCATTTTTTCTGTACAGCCTTTACTGCTAGCCTTGCACGGCATTCTCAGTGCACAATGAGGTTCAGAGACCTGATACTGTTCAGATGACCCAGATTCCCAATGTGATGAGATTTGCTAGAGACTAACATCCGGCGAACTTTTTGGAAGTTCCTCTTAAAACAGGCCATGCGGTGACTGCAACACAATATAGCACTGCGATGAAACTTACCAAGTCCATCAGACTTTGGGATGCTTGTGAAGCCCAGAAAGCCTGTTCTATCAAGTCAGATTCAATAGTGCCTAGAGCTGCCATGAATATCCAGATTGATAGACCCTCTGAGAGCCTCCATCCCTTCCTTGCAGTCCCATCCCAGCCGTGCATATCATAAGTACACAGCCTATTTGCCAAATGTTCCAGAGCCCCAATTTTCTATACAAATCCCAGTGAAAACAAGCCAACAAGCAGGATCATTGCCTGTGGGCCAGGGGTTGCTGGAGAATGAGGAATGGGAATGCATGGCAGTTTGTTATCTTGGAACGTGCCCAGGAGATGGTGTACGGCTATGCAGTACCACAAGGCTTTGAAGCCAGAGGTCTTGGCCTTACATTCCCCCTGCTGTAATGTGTGTGTGACTGTGTTTAATCTGACAGGTACACCGTAATGCTGAATTGCTGGGCCCCAAGTCCTGAGGAGCGACCAACTTTCTCTGCAGTAATCCAGGAAGTCCAGCATATTTTAGCCTGTCTAAAGGGGGAGCATTATATCAACCTGAATGTCACTTATGTCAACCTTGATCAAGACCAGCCTTTCCCTCCTTTGCCCTGTTGTGAGGATGATCTGGACTCCAGTGGGCTGAGTGAGGAAGAGGCTGCTACTGTGCACTGACTGATACGAGGCAATTCTGAGGTAGCACACCTGAGTTGAGCCTAACACTATGCAAACACTGCCAGCCTTTCACTTCTCTGCCTGAGGAAGCTTTCTGACTCGTCCTCCATTTGAGCCTTGGCTTGCCGCAGCTTGGATTCTCCAGTTGTCCTGCAGCTTCCCTTCAAGCATCTCCCACCTATGTGGGTTCAAGAAAACCATGGCTGGAGACCTTCTGCGATATGATTCCCCCTGCTAAAGGGCTCAGGAAAAGGCAGAAATAAGCTCATCCCTTCCATAAGAGGTGGGGGCAGGTCCCCTTACCTCTCTTAGAATAGTGAAACATCCAGAATATGTGGGGCCTTGGATGCTGGCCTGTTTTAGAAAGGGCTATAAAGTAATTTAATGTCTCAGCCTGTGGCTGAATCTGTATATAAAGGAATAAATTGAGTGTTGTTTACTGTTTGTTTCAAGGACTGTTTTTCAAAGCTGGCCTTTCCGTCTCATGTGATGCATATACTCATGTGCTGTCAGAGGGTCTGTATTGCTAAGATGGCATCCATTATGCAGTGGAGCTGCAGGCAGAATTGGGAAGCAGGCCGAGTGACCCAAAATGCCCTCTTTTCAACATTGATCAAGGCTGGCCCCCTGGCCCTCCCAGCTTGCTTAGCATCACATTGTATTGCTCCAACAGCGAGTCCTTTGTCTTTGACAGCTCTAAGTGGCTGCACTTCCCATGAGTTCTTCACTCCAAGGTCCTTTACTGAGTCAGCCCACAGAGCTACCTGTTGTCTGACTTGGGAAGCTAGGAGTGGGGGAGTAATCTGATTCCGATTCCAAAGCGGACTCCCCTGATTCAATCTGGGCAGACCATGACTGATCCACTGAACGCCTGGACACAGTCCTCTTACCCTTCCTCTCTGGGTAATCCATCTTCATTTCCATTCAGAGGTGCTCAAGTGAAAGATACACAAAGAATCACACTCATCAGATAATTGTGTCTTGTGAATGTGCATATCTCTTGTGGTATGGCAGGGGGTGTCTCCATACCCAATTCTGGTCATGCAGGCCCCAGAGTGTTAGCCAAGGGATGGAGTCTGCAACTTTACTCTAAAGTAAGATCTGCTGTGTTCAAGGAGCCTGGGCTTATGCACATTTAGCTCAGGACATCTTATTCAGCTTTCCCTCTGAACTGGGTTCTCTAAAAGAACTGGGTTCAAGTCTCATCTCTGCCACAGACCCATTAGGTTGGCCTTGAGCATGTCTCTTGGCCTCAGGCCCTCTATTTATAAAAATGGGAATAGCAGCATTCTACTTCCCAGGATTGTTTTGATGGCACACACAATAAAAGGTTGCTTATGAAACCAGTTATTGTGGTGCTAGCAAAGGGATATCATTTAAAAAGGAAGCATAAAGCAAATTTTATGGTTAAGCTAGGGCTGTGGAAAGAGATCTGGGTTCAAATTCAGCCACAAAATTTCACTGGGTAATCCTTGCTCTTGGCCTAACCTACCTCACAGGGTTGTTGTGAGGGTAGGCTACAGAGCAGGAACCATGGAAAATGCCTTAAGCTCGGAAGAAAGACTGGATATAAATGAGGTAAATTGTAGAGATGGCTATTGCTAGGGATGGAGGAGGAGTCCATTTAAAATGAATTCATTCAGGGAATTTGGCAGGTGTGGCCCAGTTGAGCTTTGCCTACTTTGCAACATCTCTTGCACTGAGTGTCTGTTTATATAGGTGTGCATTGGTTTTTTAAAAAAAAATCTAATCATATGCAAAATTATCCACAAAATACACCTCATGTAGTCCTATATATCTGCAGCATTATTTTTATATGTAAGTATTTTTATACAGCTATGTATTATTATATGTGTCAGTTTATGCGCTGGCTACGTTAGGAGACCTGGCATATATATGCATATAATGTGCATTTAATATTAATGTGAGAATAGTTTGTATTTTTAGCTGAGCAGGTTAAAAAATAGTAACTCTAATTAGAAAAAAAACCCCTCCATGTGGATAAGTTTGACATTTTCAGAAAATTCAATCCCTAGCTCGCATAGTTCTGACTGTTCTGGCATTTTTCAACAGCTCAGGAGTATAGAACTGTTTTCAGCTTGAGGGCCACATTCCAGAGACCACAAGCCAGAAGTGGGCGGGGCCAGAAGCAATAATAGATGGAGCAACAAATGTACATTTTACCTTTGCACAGTGGGCTAGTTTCTTGCAGAAACACACACCCTTCTCTTTCCTCCATCCAGGCAAGGAAAAGGCATTGTGGGTTCAAGAACACCTTCTAGCTAGGCAAAACCAACTCAAAATATGGGTGCAAAGCAGGGCAGGTGAGGGCCATGGCCTAGGGCAGAGCTTCCCAAACTATTCATGTTGGTGACACACTTTTTAGACACACATCATTTCGTGACACAGTCATTCAGTTTTACAGTACAATGGTACCTCGGGTTAAGAACTTAATTTGTTCTGGAGGTCCGTTCTTAACCTGAAACTGTTCTTAACCTGAGGTACCACTTTAGCTAATGGGGCCTCCCACTGCTGCTGCGCCGCCGCCCCGCAATTTCTGTTCTCATCCTGAAGCAAAGTTCTTAACCTGAGGTACTATTTCTGGGTTAGTGGAGTCTAACCTGAAGCGTCTATAACCCGAGGTACCACTGTATTAGCAAATCAGCGGTTAAACTAACCCCTTATAAGAGTGTTCTTGTGACACACCTAAACACTGCAGCTGACACACTTAATGCGTCGCAACACACAGTTTGGAAAGCTCTGACCTATGGAGGTGTGGTCTGGGGTCAAGCCCAAGCGCCGGATAGGCTTGGAGAGCTACATTTGCCCTCCACTCCCAGGCCTGAAGTCCCTCCTGTTATAACTTATCAGTGGGCACATCCAACACAGTGAGATGGAACCGCCATGTACAAGAGCGGAATGTTGCCAAATGTCCAGTGTAGAAGAGAGCAGGTGAGCAGCAGGGGAAGAGCATTGCCTCTATGCTCTGCTTGTGGGTTTCCCACCTCTGCATCTGGCTGACCGCTGGTGGGACAGATGGAAGCTTGCTCTGCTTCCGGCAAAGTAATTCTTATGTTCTTAACTGCAGTTTCTTCTTAGACACTGTGAAACCATCTCGTCTGTCACTGTTTTTAACATTTTATTAAATGTTTTAATAAACGAGTCTAAAAATATAGCAAACACTTCTCATTTCCTGTTACATCCCATGTCAACCAAGCGTCTTTCTTTCTGACAAGCAGGACGGGCATCCATCCAAGTGTTGCAATCCGGAGTGTCGATGTGGAGGATGCCAGCCCACCACTAAGACCTTTTCCAGGACACTCTATTCCATTTTTCTGCACCCCTGGTTTCACCCCAACAAATACCCTGCATTCTGCAGCCAGTGAGCATGCTCAGTATTAATTGGACTGTTTTGCCCACTTTCTGCTTCCCCCCACTTTCTTTTAAGGATTCCCCTCTAAAAATCTGCTTGGAAACAGATTTAGTCCTGTCCCTTCTGAGAGCTGGCATGGACCAAACTTCAATGGGTCCATCAATCCCTTTGTGAGATGAAGGCTCAGCTGTGAGAACATGCATTTAAGACCTCCCTCCGACCACCTAACGGAGATGTATTGTGATTATTAAGAGAATTAACCAGAGGTGTCCAGAAGGGCAAAACCACTTGAAGCTACATCAAGGACTGCCTGGACCAAAAATAGCTTCATTCATTCTCAAGGCCTTGATCGGACCAGGTTAGCCTTGGATTCCCGCAGCTGCACAGGAGCATACAGACTCATTGTTCTTTGTCATTTAGCAGAGCACAAAAGCTTTTTACCTTGTTTCTGAAAGAGAAATGAGACCCTTGGCTCAGGTACAAAAGTAAGTGGTGCATTTTTCAGAAGAGGCAACAGAGGAATTCAAAGCAGTGCCCCAGAGAGAGTAGATAAATGGGACCCCACAGCAAGAGAAACTGTGCCCACTCTACAGCATAGTCTTAACTCATTGGAAGCATATTTTATTGTAGGGGCTGCCAGAGCTCACCTTTACTCTGCCCCAGAACTTTGTGCATGGTGGGGGGGGGGGTAATGCTAGGGAAATGACTTAGCCCTGGAATTCTCCCACCCCCTTCAGAAGAGTGCCTCTCCTATTTATCTGCAAAGTACCTTCTCTTCTCATTCCCCTTCCTTTTTAAAGGAAAGGATTTACAGGCTGTGAACTCCATAAGATGTGGCTCCTGGGGAGGGGGGTGGGAGAAAAAGGAGGAGCAAGGGAGAGAAGAAAAGATCCAAACAGAATAGGGAGAATCAAGCGATAGCCACCTACTTACTCTACTGCCACCCACACAGCAAATCAATGTTTGGTGGATAGAATGGTCTCCACACTGAGAACTCCTCCAGTCCCTCGGGAGGAAACTTCAAGTTACTGTAAGAGAAAAAGTGTCCTACAGTATAAAGAAAGGTGGCAGCTTCCTGAAGTGCTAATCAGGGAGAAAAGTGGAATTGGCTAAAATAATTATAATCTGCACATAGGAGCTGAATCCTCCATCTCTTTCCTAAGTTAGCAACAAGTTCCTTCCTGCCATCTCTCGAGGGTCTGTTCTGCCATTCTCTAGGCTTCCAGACTCTTCTATTTTGATGTCATGAGGTATAATCCTATGCATTTAAGTCTCAGTGTACTCAACATGGGCTTCCTATTTATTTTATTTTTATTGAATTTATATACCAAGACATTGATTGAATTTACCTGGAGGTCTCAGGGCAGTTCACAGAATAAAATCAAAATATAAAACAACAAAATACATAATATAAAAACAACAGCCCAACAAGTGTCTATAATTAGGATTGCGACCTAAATAAAGTTGTGAAGAAAAAATGTTTATTTGAATTAAGTTTCCAAGGGTATTGTGTAATGTGTTCTGACATTGGTATTGTAATGCATTTGGTGTGGGAACTTTTTTGTCTGGTCCAGCAAAACAAGCCAATCTGTCAAGAAGAGAACTCGTCTTTGGATCCTTCCTGAACAATCTGGAGCCTTATTTATTTATATTTATTTATTGCATTTCTACTCCACATTTTTCTCCAAAGTGTAACATAATGGGAGGGGTGTTTCCGGCTACCCACCCCCCCGCCACCGCCGCCCCTGGAAGCCTTATAAGAAGCTCCTTCAGAAGAGGGACTGTGAGCAACATCGTGGCAGAGGACCAAGGTGAAACTGTCAAGCTCCCATGTTATTCTTGCTTTTGCCAGGAGGTGTAATGTTGTTAATGTAATCTTGTTGTATTTATAGCACTGAAATGCTGATTCTTTGGTACGCAGTTACATTTGCTATTGTGTTGTTGTCTTCTGTTATTATGAAATTCTTTTTGCATTGTTTGATTTTGAAATGCTTTCCTGATTTCTTTGTTGTAAGCTGCTTTGAACATGATTCCACCCCCCCCCCACCCCGGAAAGCGACGTATATATAAAATGAAGAACTTGCATGTTTCTCTTTCAGCTATGAAACAATAATTGACTCTTTCCCCTCCTCCTCTTGAGGCTGTGTTTAAACTGAGTGACGTTTTCTGCTTGTCTCGTACCCTCCAACATGTTGAGTCCCAAAACCGGGATTCTCCATTCCTTTAATTGGGGAGGGTCTTTTGTCTCTCAATACTTTACATACAGTGTCCTTGTTGCCACAATAATATAAACCAGTAATTTCTCTTTGGTCTTATCAAGATGAATGCTTTAAAAAAAAAGACTGTCTGAAAAACAAAGGAAAATTTTATCTTGTCCCAAATTACACTACATAAGGATGAAGATAGGTCATATTCGCAAATGGGAAGTAATGATCAGTGAAGCAATCCCAGATGGTGAACTATTAAGAGAAATATACAGCATCACCAACTTGAACTAATAACTCATTAAAACTGTGGACAAGGTGCTATTTATTCAACTCCTCTAAGAATATCCAGAATTTAAAATAATAATAATGTTAGCTGCTAGAAATGTAGAAGGACCCCCCACATCCTTGGCTGACCTGACCTGAGGAAAAGCAGTACCGACAAGAAATTGCACAGAATATTCAACTGATCTTGGAACAGTTTGTGCATTTTACATCCTAAAATATTCTTACTAACCTATTTGAAATATGTTATCCCAAATGAAAAAAAGGGGGGGTGTCCCTCACAGTAATCTGTTTTGCAGTCCTGATAATTTCTGGGGAAAGGGGGTGGGTAGGCAGCTAGGAGTTTTGAAAGCTCTCTCTCCCGTTGGTTTTTATAGTAGCAATGTTCCAGTCTAGTGCTGTTTCCTGTAATAGCCCCATAGGAAGCTGAGGGACCAGTTTTATGATTACATGTGCAGGAACATCCCACCACTGATCCATGCCCACACTAGAACCTTTCAAGTCAGCAGTAAGTCAGAGAAATTTAGTGTTCCTGCTTTCGGGGGATTTTCCAGTTTCAGGAAATTATAGTACCTTCCTTCTTTGTTGCAAGCTATGTCTTTTGAAAAAGCAGAGAGCTTTTATATTGGACTGAATAGCTCTCTGGACCCAGGGTCTGATGAGTCTCACAGTAAAGTTCAGATTGGAAAGGCTGACATTGCAAAGTTGACAGCACTTAGGTCAACAGCAAGAATATATCTATCTCTATCTCCCTATATAATAAAAATGTTAGGCTGTCGTCGCACAGTTTCCATTGGAGGATTTGTAGTGCCTCATTGCACTCCTGGATTTTCAGGAAGTTAGGATGGGCTAGGGGATCAAAAATGAGGGCAGGTTGAGTAACACAAGTGACCACAGCATGGGAGTGAGAAGGGAAGGACACGGAAAGAGGGAAAGTAAGGCAGGGATGCCGTGACACCGAAAGGAAAACGGCAATTTTAAACAACAGCAGAGGTTTTGAATAAAGCAGAGATGGAAAGAAACTGAGAGGAGGAAAGTGGCAATTTTAAACACTGAGAATAGTAAGGGCTGTCACATGGAAGATGGAGCAATTGTTTTTTCCTGCTCTGGAGGGTAGGACTTGAAGCAATGGCTTCAAGTTGCAAGAAAGAAGATTCCAACTAAACATCAGGAAGAACTTTCTGACAATAAGAGTTGTTTGACAATGAAATGAATTCCATTGGGAGGTTGTGGACTCTCCTTCCTTGGAGGCTTTAAGGCAGAGTTTGGATGGCCATCTGTCTTGGATGCTTTAGTTGAGATTCCTACATTGCAGGGAGTTGGACGAGATGACCCTCTGGGTCCCTTCCAACTCTATGATTCTATGATAGAGAGTAGCACTGAGCAGGAAGTGACACTTTAAAATAAGGTTGGAGTACAGCGAGAAGGGAGTTTGGAAAGGCTCAGCACTATGAACTTTTTTGGTCCTAGCTTCTCTGTTGTACCCATCTCTACTATTTTCCCCTATTAAAACTGGTTGTTGGTGGTTTAAATAAATAAATAAAAACCACAATCCCTCGGTGTCTCCATCTCAGCTTTCAGTTTTATACAGTGGTACCTCGGGTTACATACGCTTCAGGTTACATACGCTTCAGGTTACAGACTCCGCTAACCCAGAAATATTACCTCGGGTTAAGAACTTTGCTTCAGGATGAGAACAGAAATCATGCTCCGGCAGCGCGGCGGCAGCAGGAGGCCCCATTAGCTAAAGTGGTGCTTCAGGTTAAGAACAGTTTCAGGTTAAGAACGGACCTCCGGAATGAATTAAGTACTTAACCCGAGGTACCACTGTATTGAATTCTGTTCTTTTTTGAAATTTGGATCCCAAATTGGCTCTGGCATTGTTCAATTCAGCTTGGTTTCCATATGCATAGTGCTTCTGCACTTGAGCCTTCTGTTATTCTAGCTGAGGGAGGATTTTGGGAAGCTTAGGAAACATGCACAAAGGTAATTTTGAGCCTCTTGAGCCGCAGGCTGTGCCTGGTTTATGTTCTTTGGCTGCAATTCCTTGAAACTCACCGCAATCTCTCAGAAAGTTCCGGCCCCAAACATCACTTCAAATCTTGCTGACCGTAGCTACTCTCTGCTTATTACAACCTGTGGCACATACTGGGGTCAACAGGAACAAGAATTCAGCAGACTTCAGAAGAGTTATTTTCCAAGTCGCCCAGAGTAGCGGATAGCGATTCCTTGTTTTTCAGTCTCTTAAAGTCATAGGGATCGGAGGAGGAAGTTTTGTGATTGAAAGAATCAAGCCTGTCCAGAAATATTGCTCATCTACAGCCCAGTTTTGCCACTCCTAGCAGTGCAGCTGTCAGGAGCAGCGGTGTTGCATCTGGCCTCAGGACAGAAGTGAGGCAAAAGGGCCAATGCAGCTCAGCCAATAGGGGAGCAGTGCAGGCAAAGATCTTCCAGCACCTCAAGTGTCAAGTCAGTGTCCTGAACCTCAGCATACTTGGAGGTAAGTCCTGCTAGTGCACACAGTCCCAAGGGCAGTGCTAGAGAATAGTTACACAGTCCAAAAGCTCAAAACCCAGTCCAATCCCAATACAGCAAGTAAAGCCCAAAATCAAACAGGAAGGCCAGCTTCCCACCTCTGCAGAAGATTGAGGGTCAGAAAACCTGGGGTCAGTGTTGGAAATCAAGCCTTTATCGGGAGAAACTGGCAACTCTCCCAGGCACCCGGCTTGATTTCCTGTTGACCTCCCTGGCTGCATTCCCCAGCAAGATCCAGGCTAGGTCACGATAGGCGATTCTTCCCAAATGTGGGAAGAACACACCCACTCCCTCCTGCTCCCCCGGCAGGGAAAAGGAGATAGACAGAAACGTATTTACATGCTTTTATTTCTGTCTTTGCAGCATTACAGAAAACATGTCTGTACTCTTCAGACTCCAGCAGTCAAGTGACAAAGACTTCCGGTACTTCCTGTACAAGAGCAAGAGGAAGAGGAAGAGCTCATATTACACTCTGAGCTAATTCCGGTGCATCGCCCTGTGAAGTGACTGTCCCTCTGTTTCCCACAGACAGTTCCAACATTCCCATCATGTTTTGTTTTCAAGCTAGCAGTTTGCAGCTGCATTGCATCCATATCGTAACATCAGTCCCAAAGTGGCATTCCCGAAGCAGCCAAGCTATTGTCATACAACGTTGAGCAGACACAGACTCTCTGCCTTGCATCCCTTCTACCTTTATAATCTTTGCACATCTAGGTTTGCTCCAGCTGAGCAGCTGTGCTTCTCTACTTGACAAGACACGTGGACCTCACCTGCTCTGAGCCTCATGCAGCTGAGTGACCACAGACCTCCTCCCAGACCTAACAAGCCCCATGATCTCAACTTGGTCAACAAGTGAGCTGGGCTGTGTTCCCTTGCCTGTCTCCATCTCCTAGAGTGCACCTCCTGCTGTCAGTGTCTGCCTCAGTGCCTGCCATGTCTGTGGAGATAGGGATGCCTCTGGTGATGTGTTCCCCTTCCCCTGGCTCCTGTGAACTGTCAGCTGCCCTGTCACCATCCTCTGATGTCCCGTGATTACCTCCTAAATCCCCAACCTCCCCTTCTCCATCTTCAGCTTGCCCCGGTGTAAACCAGTCATGGCTACACCCCTTGCCAGGATCCTCTTCCCCTTCCTCGGTGTCCTGCCAGTTCATGTCAGTCAGAGGTTGTTCAGTCAGCAGTCAGCATTCTTCTACCCAATTTGCTTTGCAGTACAAAATTAGCTGGTCACTACAAAGCTGAGTAAGATCCTCCACACCTTGCGTACTGTGAAAGATTGGGAAGCTGGATTGTAGACATGGGTGGCCCTGGTTAAATAAGGCCTAGTTTAGACCAACCACAACTAGCAGGAAAGTGGAAGTAAAGGAGGAATGGCCTGAGGCACAAGAAGGAGCTTCTCTGGAGAAACCCCTCAACACTTAGGGCTCTGGAGGATCTAGGGTTAGAACCCTCCTGGGGCAGATAGGCCTGCCAGGTGTGCCAACTCTATCTAGAAGGCTGAGATTTCTTCGGCACCCTCAAGTGAGGCCAGCCTCCTCAATGTTGAGGGGGCCCAGGGCCTGTTGCATGTCACAGTTTCATTGCCCAGCGCTCGGCCTCCTCCAGAGGATTTGACGTCACATGTGTGCCCTGGGTAGGGTTGCCATATTTAGACTGTCCCCTTAACTCAACTAGTATGTGGGGCAGAGAGGACCTGCAAGCCATTAGGACAAGCTCACCAGGAGTTCAGCTGAGTCGCATGGTCTTCTGGCTTCTGTTGCCTCAACACAGGTAGGAAGAATGGGGGAATTCAAACTGCTGCTCACCACAGAGTTAATGAAGTTGTGTCCCTTGCTTAAATCCAACCTTTCTGTCTCACCTTGTTCTTCCTGGGCATAGACGTAACCAGCTCCTCCTTGCTTCCTTGTCCTGTTTACTGACACCACCTTGTAGCAATGTTCTTTCCAGCAATGTTCTGTGCAATGAGCCAAAATTTGCTCTGCAGTACCCTGCCTGCAGAAATCAAAGCTGTGGTGAAGCAGCCCTTGGGGCCAAGGCTCGTATTTGCTGGATATTATGGCAAAGGACAGGTCTTTCTGCCAGGGGCAGAGCAATTTAGAGGGTGAGCAATTTGGGTTGGCAGCCAGGAAGCAGAAAAACACCATTTTCCAACTTCATAAATGCTTACCAGGATCTGAGTTTCAAAGGACAACCAATGTTAGCGCAAACACATGACAACAAGCCTACAGCGCTCAAATCCCAAAGTGAAGATGGCCCTTAGCTACCAGTGCTTCAGTGCTGGGAGGAAATCATGGTTACAGGGTCTTAGTCACCAAGGTAACGATGGGTAGGTACCAACAGAGCTGAAAAGACTAGGCAAAATTTTAAAAATGCACTGAATTATCTACAGTCAAACGTTTGGATTAAAAACACATTTGTAGTTTGTCAAGGTTTCAAAAATATGAATCTTTGGAGTTGAATGGTCATTTCATTATTCATACATTCAGGGAGCTGCTTCTGCATCTTTTGAGATTCACCAGCCTTGAGGAGAAGTTGCCAGGTTACCTGTGAGTCATCACTTGGTTAATCCGAGCACATGGTATGAAAGGACGTTATTAAAAAGGACCTTTCAAAGCAACAGGGGAGCAAAGTACCGTAAATGAAAGGAGACATGTCAGACAAGCATTTTGATGAACTTCACAGCATTATAATGCAAACTTTGGATATGTGCTGAAGCCTTCGAATACCCACACTGTGTTTGAGAATGCAGTATTTTAATCTTCTCTAGTGGCGGTGACTAGAAACAGAGTGAGCTCTCAGAATCGAAAACTGGAGGTGCTTAGGAACAGAATAGGAAGCATCTGAAAATGTGCATGAATCGATTTCTCCTCTTAAAGTCTGTAGCCTACATCCATGTGATCAGGGCTTTGAGAAGCCACATTTTAAAATTTTCAGCAAAGGAACTTAAATTCTCTTATAACTCCCACCATACGCTACAGCGGATTTCAAATATCCCTGCTCATAGTAAAAGACAAAGGTTGTGATGAATGCAAAGGAGATTTAGGGTGCAATCCTACATTGGTGATCCCTAAAGAGGAAAGACACTCCACCCCCTGTGCATGTGTGAGGTTGCCAACTGATCACCACAGCATGGCTCCTGTGCCTTGGACCATAACTTGACAAGACTGCGGGATAGCTTTATGTCACCATGTTAGGAAAACCTTCACCTGCTGCATAAGTAAAGGTAAAGGTACCCCTGCCCGTACGGGCCAGTCTTGACAGACTCTAGGGTTGTGCGCCCATCTCACTCAAAGAGGCCGGGGGCCAGTGCTGTCCGAAGACACTTCCGGGTCACGTGGCCAGCGTGACATCGCTGCTCTGGCGAGCCAGAGCCGCACACGGAAACGCCGTTTACCTTCCCGCTAGTAAGCGGTCCCTATTTATCTACTTGCACCCGGGAGTGCTTTCGAACTGCTAGGTTGGCAGGCGCTGGGACCGAACAACGGGAGCGCACCCCGCCGCGGGGATTCGAACCGCCGACCTTTCGATCGGCAAGTCCTAGGCGTTGAGGCTTTAACCCACAGCGCCACCCGCGTCCCTCACCTGCTGCATAACTGTCTGTAAAAGAGCTTACAGGGGCCCAGGAGCATGTTAAGGGTTAAGACCCTCATGGGAAGACAACCAGGAGCATCTTGGTCTCTGTGCTGGCCTGTGTGTGCTCTCTCAGACTGCAGAGCACCCAGCATGGGCTTCTTTGACCATGTGAAAGGGCCTAGATAGATCTTCGGAGCGTGGTCTTCCGTCTTCGCCTGGCTAACATGCCAGATCTCACCCACCACTGCCAGACCCACCCACCAAACCCTGTTGCCACTGCTCTAGCACCAGCTCTGCTCTTTACTGCAGAGACAGAGGGGTGTGTGGATTTCAGCAGCTCCTCCCTGGCTGCAGCTCTCCTGCAGACTGTGCTGCTTCCACTTCTCCTCGTTTGTTTTCCTGAGCATCAGATTCTTGCACACTCCGTCGCAATAGTTCTGAGCCTTTTCTGACCGCTCTAAGGATGTGCTCTGCATATGTACAAAGAGGCAGCAGCTGTTAAGTGGTAGGTTTTCCACCTGGTTCGCAGTGGCAGCCAGGGCAAATTGCTTGGAACGGGGAAGATGTTGGCCAGGCGATACCCTTTGGCACTGTGTCATAACTAGCGTACAATATCATTGGTTCACTTTTCAGGGCATGTAATTGGCTTTCTATAGGATACACTTCCGTGTGACTTTGCTGGGAGGCAGACACTGAACAGCAATTGGTGTTTAGTACTATTACAAATGTATGATATGCCCCCAAAAAAGCTCAGAGAAGGGATTGGCTGCCAAACATCCAGTCCTGTACATTGGCAATCACATAGCTCAGCTCTACCACCAAGAAAATGGGTGCAGGATTATTTGGAGCTTTAGGTACTCAGAGCTCTGGGCCACAGAATTGAAACAGACAACACCCAAAGTGCCGTTTCCGCAAGGGAAAACACACATGCGCGTGCAAACACACACACACACACACACACACACACACATTTATGGGAACAAATGTAAATGCCGTATTCACATATGCAGCAGCCCCTCTTCTCCTCCCTATGGGATCAGAGAAAGGGAAGGAGGTAGGCGGGGAGCTCACTGGGACACTACCACTATACCTGGGACATATTTGCATGTCTGGCTGGTTGGATGGGTGGCTTGATTATATGGAAAATATACAATAGGTATTAAATATTGTGAATATGCATCTTGAACGGCTCTGTTTGACATTTCAAAGCCTCTTAAATCTACCAAATGGAGCAGACAATAATAAAGAGGTGCACAGCTCAGTGGAAACAGTTTGGCTAATTAAATGCAAGCATATTTCCACCAGAAAGCTCTCTCTCTCCCTCTCCCCACCCCCAAATGCCTCAGGCTCAGTTTCATAGAATCATAGAATTCCTCCTGGAAGGGGCCATGGGGGTCATCAATAGATGAATTGAGAGAGGGGCTTTGTAAAACCCATTCTTTCTTAGCCACCTGACTCTACAGCATTGAGCATTCTCCCCCAGATGCTTTTCTGCCCAGAGGGTCAAAGATATGGGGACATAACGCTAAGAAATCTCTTTGTTCCTTTAGGAGAAAATTATCTTGTGGGCTCAAGTTCTATGCAACCAGCCTTCTCATTCTGGGTCATTATATTCCCTGTTCCCAGTTGAGTGTGCATCTAGGGCGACAGACATACACGAAGCAACGGATGATCTTTCCGAGGCTGAAGAAAGACAATGTTGGTGTGATAGATAGGGTTGGAGCAAGAAATTCATTCAGTCTGCATTTTAAAGCTACCATATTTTTCTGCCTATAAGACGCCCCCATGTATAAGATGCCCCCTATTTTGGGGGACTCAGATTTAAGAAAATGGGGGGGAGATGGCCCAGAGTATAAGATGCCTCCTAATTTTTGACATTATTTTTAAGGGAAAAAACCTAGTCTTATACATGGAAAAATACAGTAATTTGCCCATCCTGGACTTATTTGCAGAACACAGCTATCAGTTGGATTACAATCTTCTCCAGATTTTATCATGCAGCTTTGGTTTAAAAGTATGTGCACAAAAATGTGCATTTTATAGGGGGGGGATGTGCAAGAATGTGTATAAAATACATACATATTAAGTACGTATTTTTTTAAGATTGCAAAAAGTGGGACAGAATGAGCTCGTGATTGAGTGCATGCAAAACTGGTGTAGAACTTAAAGAGACTGATCTCCCTGTGTCAAGTGATAAGAGACATTGTTGCTCTGGGTGTATACATGCTTCTTTTGCCTCCGGGTCAAGCATGTTTTGAAGGCTTTGAAACATAGGACAGACAAATTAGCCCTCTCGCTCCATACCGACTACTCTGCATTGACTGGCAGCAGCTGTGCGGAGGCACTGAGGTTTTCCCATGGGCTTTTCCCATCCCCTGATTCTGAAGACTGAAACAGGGGGCATCTGCATTCTAAGCTGGGGCTCTACCACTGAGCTGCCATTCTTCCCTTGCAGTTCGAAAACATGGACTGTAGCCTTATGAGGCTTTGTCCTCGGTTGGAAAAAAATATTGCGCCCGGGAAAGGGAAAATGGGAGTCAACAGACACTCAAGGAATAGTTTCGGAGAAAAAGCTTTATTTCTACCATCCATGAACTGGTAGAAGGAGCAAGTGTGATAGTTCACAAACAAGCACGAGTTCACAGTCATTTGCATAGAGCGTATATTCCCCTTCCAGTTCCCTCCCCTTTCTCCTCCTTCTCCGAAGTCCTGCCCCATGAGTTCCTCTGAGCATGAACAGAAAGTGCCTGTCTTGGGACTATTGTGGACTCTTGGCACCCTTGCCAGGAAAGGGGAATGAGAGCGGCTCAGCATGTCCAAAGATGTTGCAACTGAATGAGATAAAAGTCAGTTCTCAGGCCTGCTTTGAACAGAGCCTATTCGTTAGCTTTTTGAAGCCTTCTCGTGCTGATAAAAGAATAACATTTTCCCTTTGCATCTTGTGAGAAAAGCAGAGAAGAGCAGAGAAAAGCTGTTTTGCATTTTTAGAAGACAAAAGGAATTTTGGACAGTTTTGAGGCTTGGTTGAGGGGGGTGACTTTGGGCCTAGGTGGGGTCACCTGTCCTCACCTCCTTCAGGACCACGTTTTCACTGCAGGTGACCATGGAATGGGTGCACACACAAACATATCCAGCAACCATGACTCTCTCACAGCACCTTCAACACTCTGAAAAATGAGCTTTCTTTGGCTCCAACCTAAGAACTGCTTGAAAGCTCCATTTCCCCTAGTTGCTTCCTCTGCCCAAGGGGTAGGTGTTGATAAGTATAGTAATGTAATTCACTGAAATTGTAAATGCTTGTATGCATTACTAAGTCTTTAAATTCAATTGGCTGGTAACTGAATCCTAGAGAGTTCTCTAGTAGTTCTCATGTGATTGGCTAATGCTGGTCACATGGGAGTATCTCGTGAAGAAGAGACTCCATTTTATGTGAAATGAGATGACTGTGTTTCCACTGTGAACGTTGCTAAGTTGAAAAGAGTGTTGGAGTGCTTGAAATAGAGGTAGCAAAGCTGCAGGAGAAGGGAAAAGTGGAAATCTCTCATAGGAACTGCAAGGCATGGCCTAATTGAGAAACCATAGGCTGAAGAGAGAGGAAAATACAGTTGTTTGAAAGAGAGGAAAGAGAGGAAAATACAGTTGTTTGGAATTTAGGAGAAGAGACTGTAAGCCCATGCTCGGAGAAACGTGACTAAATATTATGTTTTAATTCATCTATAAGTTTTTGCAAGTAAAGTTTTTGAATTTTAAATTCTGGACATTGGTTTAATTTCCAAAGAAGGGTGTCAGTCATATATTTGAGCTTCTTAGCTGTGATTTCGCTACTCTGATTTCAACAGTGGTAAGGAGCTTGACTGTTGTTAATGGACATGTGTTAAATCATTTAAGTGTGTGTACAGTGAAATGTACTCAATGCCAAGGACCCAGACTCAAGCAAAAAATAATGTCACTACCAACCCCCCAAAAACATGGGGGTAATAGAAAATGGTTAGCGAGGGAGCTTATCATCTAATGGTTCTGTAAAGCCCTTTAACACCACCCAAGATGGTAAATTCCTGGAGAAACTTCTTCTTCTTCTATGAGCAAGGAATAGAAGAGGGAAGGTTGGCAAGACTTCTTGGAAAAGGAGCTGGATTTTGGACTGGAACTTTATGATAAAAAGCTTTTTCAATTGCACTGACGGCTGTGAATGCTTGTTTGTGCTAAAGGGAAGCCGATGCCGTTCCTGGCAACGAGCTGCTCTTGCTTTAATAATCTCGTTAAGAAAAGAGAGAGAGAAGTTGCTGATTATGCATTTGGAGGATGGTTGCGAAGCTCGTAGCAAGGGAGCGCCGAGCAAAAGCAAGAAAAGCCTCCAGACAACGTTAACTGTGTTATATTGTGCTAACTGGATTCCTCTACAAAGCTGCTATCGCTACCGAGGAAATTGGAACAAACAAAACAACACAACCTTGGAACTGTTCATCCCGAAGCTAATGCAAAAGAAAAGCTGGCAATACAGGCGTGCGAAAGGGAAGTGGAGCTGCAATTATCCGCTGCTCTTTCCTGCTGCTAAGTAGAGGTTATTACAGCAAACTTAGTCATCGGAGATGGCTGCAAAGAAGCCTTTGCTTCAGGGAGGGAGCGCAAAGGTTTAATCTGGGCTGCACTGCAATAGCTTTCTAGCTTCTGGGGTGCCAGGAATTGAGGCCTATTGGGTGGGGTTTCAGGGCTGACACCTGTCCCAAGCGTTTGGTGTGCCATGCATATTTCAGAAGTGTTGTCAAACATAAAATGGATTGCAAGGGGAGTTTGTCCACATCATCTCACCCAGGGCTTCTTTTAAGGGTACGTGGCACCTCTTTTTTATTGTTAAAAAATGTGACACTTACTGTAACACCATCATGGTAAGTACTGGCACCTCTTTTTTATTTTTAGGGGGGAAAAGCACTGATCTCATCGGAAAACAACCCCACTCCTCCCATGCACAATAAGGAATTTCACATGAAGGGCCAATTAGAGACGTTGGGGGCAATTGCCACTTGAGGCAGCATTGCAGCAGACTGCCTCTCCCAGTGCAGGGAATGGTGATCGAGGGTGGGGACTGGGGGAGCAAGAGCAATTTATTGGGGGAAAGGGTGCTTAACATTCTCCTTAGACTCTCCTATTTTCCAGGGACAGTCCTGGATTTACAGAAGCCATCCCAGTTTCCAATTTTATCCAGGAATGTCCCGCTTTTCCTTAGTACGTCCCTATTTTCATCAGAGAAATGTTGGAGGGCATTTATTTACTTATTTAATGGACATACCAACCTTCCTCACAAGTCCTCACAAGGTAAAAGGACAAGTAAAAACAAAAACAACAAAGCAATAACCTTCCCTCCCCACAAACACATATAAAAAGCCGTAGAATATCAGCCAGCCAAAGGGTATAGAATAGGGTGTTCCTATTTTCGTCAGGGAAATGTTGGAGTGTATGCAGGTATGTGTGTGCAGTAGGGGCGTAACTGGAACACCACTGGAAATACTTTAAAAGGCCAGCAAATGCACAGAAGCATTGGTGGACATACTGCAAGAGCAAAGACTGTAGGAACTTGGCATTTTAACCTAAGGGCGGCAAGTGGCGGAGGAGGAGACAACGATGATAGCAAACGCCCCAAACCTCTCCTTCTCAGAAGCAGTGGGCCTGAATAGATGCCTGGCGTGAAGGCTAGGCTGCTGAAATGTAGAAAACAGCTGATACAGGGGATCTAAAGAATGGTAGGAATTGTTTACAGCTGCCACTGTGGAATTAGTTGGCCTCCAGGTCATCCATTTATGACGGGAAATAGTGTCTCCAGCTGTTTGTGTCCCTTAAAGCTTTCTTTTCCGCTTGTTGGGATGAGTGTGGCTCAGGTGCGTGGCTTTTCATTGGCTCACGTCAATGTGGTTGTTCATTGCACCAATAATAATAATAAACAAATAATAAGCATAATAAACCCTTATTGTCACCACACCACCTGTGTGCAGTGAAATTAAATGAGCCCCCCTCCCCCCCACATACACTCAGTCTTGTTCGCACTCTGTATGCTTGTCGGAAGCCAATTGCACCACTATTTTTTCCCATTCAGCAGCCCAACAGCCCACAGATAAAAACTGTTCTTTAACCTGTTGGTGCAGCTGACTATACTCCTGTATCTCCTGCCCAAAGGTAGGAGATTAAAGAAGTGCTGGCCAGGGTGTGAGTCGTCCCTAAGAATTTTCCTCGCTCTCCTGAGGCAGCGGTCTCCCACGATGTCATTTAGCGAACTCAGGGGACAGCCCATGATATTATGTGCTGTGTTCACCACCCTCTGTAGGGACTTCCTGTCCGTGGCTGTCAAACCAGCGTACCACACTAATACAGTATGAAAGGACACTTTCTATTGTGGACCGGAAGAAGTAGATCATCAATTTTTGTTTGACAATAAAATACCAGCTCTGTGTGCACCATAAATTATGCATATACTTATGCAATCGGCATGCTTCATTTGAAAGCTGGTAATGGGAGCCTTGCAGAAAGTGGAGTCATTTTTACAAGGCGTGGAGGAGAGGCAGAACATCACTGGTAGGTATATGATGGGGGAAAGAGAGGGGACAGCAGGACCAGCACTCATGATGCAACCTGAGGCAATTATCTCCAGCAGTGGACATGGGGGTGGGAAATTGGTGGTCCCCTACTCACCTGACTCTGCTGCTGCTGCCTCCATGAGCCAACCACCCAAGTTCTCCACCTCCCTTGTGCTGAGGAAGGAGAGAAGGGTCACTTCCTCCGTGTGAGGCATTCTAAGCAAGGAGACGGCACTGCCACAGCTGTCAGAAACACCACTTAAAATTATTTAAAGGTTTAAATGATGAACAACATGTTTAGCCACCACAGGAGTGGCAGATCAGGTCCTCTACCAGCCGCCACCTCCACCCCCACCCCAGAATGCCTTGATCTGATGTAGGAGCCCCTTGGCCTTTCCTCAGAATGAAGCAAGGAGGGGGTTGGAGAAGCCAAGGAACAAGGAAAAAATGTGTTGTATCCCGTGTTAGTTGTACTCAGAAAAGACCAACTGAAATAAATAGACACGACTATCTTAGGCCCATTCGTTTCAGCTGATCTCCGTAGAACTTAGCTGGATGCAACTCTTACATGCATAAAATCCATAGCGTGCTACTTTTAGAATTGGGGAAATCATTTTAGGAGAGGAAATTAAGGAGAATCCTGTGCTAATCAAGAGAGGCTGCCGGGAGAAGAGGAGGGATGCTGAAACAAGTGAGAGTGTGTGTAGGCTGGGCTGTTTGCTTCTCCTGGCAGAGCTGAGCAAGCCAATAAGCTTAGCATCATCACCACCACCCCAGCATGCAGGAAGAAACTCTAACACACACACACTCCACTCCCAGAGTGATAATTTTGCTTTGAAAACAAAATGCCTGACCCACACTCACCTAAATGTTCACGTGAACAGTTATTTGTGCATATATACAAGATTTAAAGGTAAAATGATTGCCCCCAAGACTGTAAGTGAGCAGGGTTAATATTATCAAGCTATTTCTGCATAACAATTACACACTTGTGACAATGAAGTAGCATCCTTCTTCACAGTCTGCATTGTTACGCTCGCTCCACTGCTTCAAATGGGGAGGAGCTCCAGGGGCGCAGAGCTTATGTGGATCTGGGTTCCTTTGGAAGTAGGCCACTGGAAGCTTCTTGGTGCTGTGTAATATTTACACATAAACAGGTTGAGCATAGTTGGAGGCACAGCCGAGAGGCAGCCAAGTCCCCCTGCCCCAACTTCACACTGGGGGGGGGGGGGGGGCAGCCAGCAATCTGAGGTACAGTGGGACCTCAAGTTACAAACACCTCAGGTTACAAACGCTTCAGGTTACAAACTCCGCTAATCTGGAAGAGTTACCTCGAGTTGAGAACTTTGCCCCAGGATGAGAACGGAAATCGTGTGCCGGCAGCGCAGCGACAGCAAGAGGCCCTATTAGCGAAAGCACGTCTCTAGTTAAGAACAGTTTCAGGTTAAGAACGGACCTCTGGAACGAATTAAGTTTGTAACTAGAGGTACCACTGTACTCTAAAACACCCACCTCTGCCTCAGTTTCTTCTTAGAATCCTAGAATTTTAGTGTTGGAAGGTACCCAGAGGCTCGCCTCGTTCAACCCCCTGCAATGCAGGAATCTCAGCTAAAACATCCATGACAGATGACCATCGCAACTCTGCTTAAAAGCCTCCAAGAAAGGAGGGTCCACAACCTCCTTTCCACTTACTGCACACCCAGTGCATAGCTTCTCTTTCATCAATCCCTACCCCTGCCAATAACCACCACCTAAATGCATTTGAGCTGCAACTACTCTGTAATAAGGGAAAGCAGATCCCACTGGGATTAAACACTCCTCAGTGATTTAAAACTAAACTGCTATGGTCAGCTTACTTAGCCACCCTCCTTCAGAAAGCCACTGCAGGTCGGGTTATTGCAGACAAAAATCGCACATCCAGAGCAAGCTGGGAACAGCAATTGCAGTAATTACAGCTTTTGACACTTTTGTATATTTTTAGGACCCACCTTATTTTTGTGATTGTAAGTTGCTTTGAACTGTATTTAGTATTACGTTTTAATGTTGCAACCCACCTTGGCACTTTGCCCCGGGCTGGGGCTGAGGGTGGTAGCTCTGGATGAGCCGTCTTTTCTGACGATCACCTGACCCTCTCAGCTTCCATGGAGACACTTCCCTGGAACATCATCCCATATCATATCCCTTTGTCCTTTGACACTAGCCAGGTATTGCCTCAGGGCGACCCACACCAATAGCCCACCTCACAAAAATCTGGTAGGAAACCGTAACAGTATTTCTGCAAGTCGTTCCATAAGTGACATTTAAGTCTAACAGAAATTTCCCACTGAATGAAAACGTCATATTGATCAAAACAAGGATCAGCTTGAAAATCACCAGCTTTCTATGTAAGGAGAACACATGACATTAAGAAGTGATTCATTGCAGGCAATGTGGGTTTGTGTGTGTGTGTGCATGTGTGTGTGTGCGCGTGTGTGCATGCGTGCGTGAGAGAGGGAGGGAGAGAGAGATACAAAAAGCCATTATTAAGTTCATATGCAAGATCCACATGATGTCCTCACACAGTACTCTGCTTCTATTGCAGGTGACTCGGACTCCCAGCATTCAGAGTGGTAACTCGAGTTGCTGGGGGAATTTCAGTTTCTTCCTTTCGCAGCAAACATGCCCACTGCAATCCAAATAGTAAAGTGGGACTAGGAATGGGATTGTGCAATTGCCATAGCCACCTTTTTCAGTGCCTGTGACAATATGAAAAATGTCAACACAACTTCACATCTGCAATGTAAATTGTGTGTGTGTGTGTGTGTGTGTGTGTGTGTGTCTCCATAGGGTGTTGCACTGCCCTTTCATATCATCCTTTTCTTTCTGAGTTTCATTTTGTGCTGGGGAAGGTTATTATCAGGCTCATGGCTAGCAGGGGGTAGGGCCTTCTCTGCTGTGGCCCTGAGGGAAAGCCCTCTTCCGAACCTGGTATTAGCTTTGTAGGGTAGGTTCGGGGAAGTCCCCCACTGGTGCCACATGCCTGCAGGCGGTGATCCCAATAATCATAAACTGCCATCCCCAACTGATGCCATTTCCATTTTTGTTTTTTAAAGTGCATATTAAATGCTAAGACACATCAGATGCATCAAGTTTAATTCAGCCCTTAGGCAGCATGTGTGCTCAGGTGTCCTCCGAGCTCTGTATCAGTGTTCGGTGTGTGCGTGTTTGTGTGCACACGCGAGTCCTGTCCTCAACATCTCCACTTGGTTTGGGAATGATGGATACAAAGAAGTTACCAGAGATATGCTCCAGGCTCCTATCTGAGGGATTTCCTTCTCTCCACTCCATGTGGAACAGGGGCCTTTGATGACCCAACCACCTCCCAGCGGTGGGGGAGATGTAAAAATTGGGAGAAGATGGAGAACATCTACAGATCTGCCCCCTTTCATTCCTGACAAGGTCCTCTTTCCAACTAATCTTCTCCTGGTGGAAGAAAGAAACCGTCCTTTGCAGCACCAGCATTTCTGGTTCAAGTGGCTGACTCAGATTTTCACAGAGAGACCCACCGCTGGCAATACTGCAGAAGAAGGGAAAGATCAGTGCTTTTTTTCTTAAAAAATGTTTAGGGGTACTCTCCTTTTCCTACTCATATTGAAACACTGCCCCTCAATGAGGCCCAACTTAGATTCACAAAATGTTTAGGGGTATGCATACCCCTGTGTCCCGTCCCCCCCCCCCAAAAAAAATACTGGGAAAGATGAAAATGGTGTACCTCAGCTTTCCATTTCTGGTAGAGTGGCTGTTTAGACCAATGTTTCCAACTATGGCATATATTCCTTTGAGTACCTTCTGCAGCGGACCAGTGCAAGGCTCTATCTGAATAAATATACCTCCACAGACAGAGGCAGTGATGCTTTGACACCAGTTTCTGGAGACTGCAGGAAGGGTCCTGCTGGTGGGTTTCCCCCAGGCATCTGGTTGGCCAGTGATGCTGTACCAGCTGGGCCATTGGGCCTGATCCAGCAGGCACTTCTTATGCTCTTGAATCAGAGAGTTGGACCAGATATCACAGGTGTTGGGCAACTAGCACCTACACAGCCATACTTGCTGAGACGATATAGGGGCAACTTTTTGCAGCCATTCTAGGCATGATTCAGTGCTAGGCAAAGAGGATAGGGGACCCCTGCACCTTTTATAGTGTGTTGGAAGTACAAATTTCAGTATTTATAGCATGCATGGCAAGCTACACCTGTTGAAATCTCCTCTGTTGCACAACTGTTAAAGGTGCACAAACCCTCTCTCTCCTTTTGCACCTGGTCACCCTAGTTGGGAGCCACAGTGGTATGGTTCCAGTGTTTGATGTAAAGCAGAGAGACCTGGGTTCGAATTCCTGCTCAACAGTTAAGCTGAGTGGGTGACAGTGGTCTAGCCAGCCCCTCTCTTTCAGCCTAACCTTCCTCATAGGGTTGTTGTGAAGATCAAATGAGATTACCTCTTCCTGAACTGAGATGGTGAAACAGAGTATGGATATGAGAGAGTTCCTCAGTCTCTCTCCCCCCCCCCCCCCACTATTGGGGGCAGATTGCAAAGTGTACAGGAGAGGGTTAATGGATACAAGGATAACTGCTGGAGACTGCCAGTGGTCACATCAGCAGCATACATTTAAAGCATATTTAAAGTGAATGGCTTCCCCCAAAGAATCCTGGGAACTGAAGTTGGTTAATGATGCTGGGAACTGTAACTCTGAGAGGTAAGCAACATCTCCTTGAATTTCCTTCTTCTTTGAGAAGCATGGAGTCATATGAAACACCATACTTCTATAAATCCAGAATAATCCACACACAGGAACATGATACATAAAAGCAATCTGTTGGGATTTCAGAGTACTAAATGGTTTGTTCTTTCAAGAAGTGTTGAGCAAATCTGCCTGTGCTGTGCTTCCTTGCATCCAGGAGAAATCAATACACCTCCATTTGTCTTATATATTATTTTCTGATGCCCATCATTTCTCCATGCCTTTCTGACCTGATTGTAGGTGGAGCCTCTCTTTCATGGAATTTGCAATGGCTTGAAAATCATGCTGCAGAATCAGTTATTGACTTCTTCTTTTTTGTTAGTTCCCTTGAGGTTGCTCAAAACCAACTCCACCAGCTTCGTTAAGTTAATTGGCTGGTCCAGATATCATCTCTCTCCCCCCCCCCCCCATTTCTGCTGCCCAGGGAAACAAACCTCACACTATGAATGATCAACTGCACATTTAAAAATAGCACCTCCTTGTGATTATGCCCAAGCTGGGCTACGTGATGTGCTCTAGCGGGGCTCTGAAACGCAAGCAGCTGCTTTCAGATCAGATCCAAGGGTGATGGCCATCTCCCAGCACAATGGAGCAGCTGGAGCACCCACCACTCCAAATAGCAACATGCCGTCCCAACAAGGCCTTTAAGCAACGGACGAGGCAGAGATGTTATACTGAAGATGCAGCTGATGGTGCATGTCAGCTTCAAATGAGAGATGGGTTTTAATTTTGAGTCCTTAGAGAAATCATCTCCGAGCCGTAATTACAGAGCGCAGCCGCCACGCCATCTTCCAACTTCCCCCGCCCGCCATGCACGCCCCCCAAATTGAAAGCAGAAGCCTCCTAGCTTTTAATTACAGAAATCAGTCTTTGAAGTCAATGTTCAAAATTGGTTATCCCACTGTCTGATCCAGTGATCTGATGCTTTAGCAGATGTTGCCCTTCTAGGTTGCACGTCCATGCATGCAACAGTTGCTTCTTCCCATCGCAGATACATCTTAAGAAAAGCAGTTACTTTTGTTGGACCAGCTTCCGTTGATGGTGGCAAAACTGGTGGGCTCACAGTTTCTGCCCTTGACTATTTTGGAATGCCAACAAACTGAGGATGTGCCCTTTGTCTTCTGCATGTTTTCCCCCTGAGAGCAAGGAAGAAGACCACTTTGGTTAGGACAGGATCCAGCAGTCTGAGGCAGAATGGTCCCACAACATGAGGGATGATAAGAAATATTGCACTGTTGTGGTTAGCATCCAATCGCACTGACATATGGGAGGAGACACACACACACACACACACACACACACCTTTTCCCTGTTGTTAAAGAAGAGGCAAAAGTACTCCCACTTTTGCAAAGTAGGACAGTCAAGAGGTTCCCTTTGTGTTATTTAGATATGGCTAAACCTACCTGATGTGGTGATGGATGTTTTTGAAAACTAACCACTGGCTCCTTGACCCATCAAAACTGGTGGGGGAGTTGGTGAACAAGCTTGGGATTCGCTTTAATTAGCTATGCATCCTGTTCTTCTAACTCTTTCCCAACAGCTCCATGGTACCTCGAAGGCATATTGGCAAAGGCCACGGTGCAGTTAAGATATGCTGAAATAAGAGAAGGATGCTGTAGCTGAAGGAAGGAGTCAAGAGAACAGAGAGAAGCTTTGCCTCCAAGATATAGATTAGTGCTCTTCCTCTATACGTGAAGTGTCACCTCTCATTTGTGAAACAAGACACACCATTCCTCTCCTATCCCTCCGAAATAAATGCTACTTGACTCCATCAACATGCATTCTTTTCTGCATGCGCTTCTCTAAACCCTGGTACAGTCATACCTCAGGTTAAAGTTGCTTCAGGTTGAACGTTTTCGGGTTGCGCTCCGCGGTGACCTGGAAGTAACGGAATGCAATACTTCCGGGTTTCGCCACTCGCGCATGCGCAGACACTCAAAATGACATCACGCGCATGCGCAGAAGTGGCGAATTGCGTCCCACGCAGATGTGGGTTGCATTTGCTTCAGGATGCGAACGGGGCTCCAGAATGGATCTCGTTCGCATCCAGAGATACCACTGTAATCAGAGTAGCCATGAACATTTTGATCAGCTAACTAGGGATAAGAAGACCTTGCAGGAATCTAAGGCATGCATGCATTTCAAGGGCCCAAAGAACACGTGACTTGGGGAGGGACCAGGAAGACTGACATTTGACCCAGAGAAATCCTTGTGCCAAAGGCCTTTGAGCTTGGATTCTTTGGCCACCTGCTCCTAAGCATTTGGCTTCTGGGCTAGAGACCCTGCACTAGTAACTCTCATCTGCCTGCCTGCCTGCCTGCCTGCCTACCACTACTCTGGGTACTGCCAAAACCTTGTAATTACTTTTCCTGAGCCCACAACAGGAAACAGGCTGAAGACCGATGTCCTAGGGCTAACTTTTCCTGCACTGACCCTGTGTGAATGCCAGGGCAAAAGATGCCTCTTCAGCCATTTCCCCCAATAATGTGGTTTTGTATGTCGTCTTCACTAATATATGCATTTATATGCATACTTCGCCCTAGTATATGCATTGTTATGCACATTGCTTGGCTGGAGAACTGCATTGCAAAATTCAGAGAAATACAAATTTTGAAGGATAGCTGTTTCAGTTCATGGATTGTTTTGAAAGGTACTGATTTTGTAAATTTGCCTTTAAATGTGAACAGAATTGAATTTCTCCCCCATTGGTAACTGATTTATTATTATTATTATTTTAAAGAACTTCCCTGATTGGGCAGGACTTGTTTGGCCCTCCAACGGATTGCTTTATATTCAGTCCAGAAATATGAGAGTTTAAAATCTTAAGGTCTCTGGCAGAGGAGGGCAATTTGAGGCCGGTCCAATTAAAGTCTTACTGAATTCCAACACTAACCACAAAGGTGAAGGTATGTGGAGAGCATTCAGATGTGGCTGGTGGGGGAGGATCAGAGGCGCAGGGATGAAACCAGCACATAGCAGCCGAAAGCTGTGAGAAGAGAAGAGCCCTGCTGACTTTTTGTTGGATGCCGTGATGATCAAAGCATCATTCCTCGGGAGAAAAGGTGGCAAGCAGTGAATGCGAGTGGAGCCTTTGAGACTGGAAGTGTGGAAAAGGCCTGGGTACAGAGAAGGAAACCAGGATGGGGATCTAGGTGAAGACTAGACTGATCCTATAAGCAGTGCATAGCAGTGTCACAGAGTAAGTGGGCAGGTATCAAAGACAATGTGGGACGCGGGTGGTGCTGTGGGTAAAAGCCTCAGTGCCTAGGGCTTGCCGATCGATAGGTCGGCGGTTCGAATCCCCGCGGCGGGGTGCGCTCCCGCTGTTCGGTCCCAGCGCCTGCCAACCTAGCAGTTCGAAAGCACTCCCGGGTGCAAGTAGATAAATAGGGACCGCTTACTAGCGGGAAGGTAAATGGCATTTCCGTGTGCGGCTCTGGCTCGCCAGAGCAGCGATGTCACGCTGGCCACGTGACCCGGAAGTGTCTTCGGACAGCGCTGGCCCCCGGCCTCTTGAGTGAGATGGGCGCACAACCCTAGAGTCTGTCAAGACTGGCCCGTACGGGCAGGGGTACCTTTACCTTTTACCTATCGAAGACAAATGTGGTATGAGTAATTGGAAGGAAAAACAACTATATCATATATTTTTTATTTATTAAATTTCTATACCACCCTTCACCTGAGGATCACAGGGCTGTTTACAATATAAACCCCCACCCACAAAAATACATACTACAGTGACGAACAAAAACAGTAACTTCCACACACACACACCATAGACTGTTTAATTAGCCAAAGGTCTGGGAGAAGTTTTTGACAGGTACCGAAAGGTATGTAACAAAGGTGTTGGGTGAGCCTCCCTGGGGAGAGCATTCCACAAGCAGCAAGTCACTGCAGAAAATGCCCATGCTTGTGACACCACCCTCCAGACTACTCACGGAGGAAGCACATGAAGAAAGACCTCGCATGATGATTGCAGGTCTGGGTTGGTTCATATGGGCAGAGGCAGTCCTGGAGGTATTGTGGTCCTGAGCACACTGGGGAAGCTGCAAGGATGAACCACAGAAGAATGCCACTAGGACTCCTATCAGGTTAGGCAAAAGGCAGCACTGGTATGTAATGGTTGGCTTTGGTGCAGGCAGAAAGAAGCAGGAAGGGATTAGTGTTATTTCCACTACAGTCAGGTTGTTAAAATCTTCTGGGTATTAGCCAGATACTTCATTGTTGCTGCTGCCACCATTTTATTTATTAACTACCCTTCATCATAAGGTCCCAGGGCAGGCTACAACATTAAAACAATGTTTAAAACATTTTAGAACAGCTAGCAATCATAAAAATAATGTAGGTCTTGAAAAATATAGTTCTGTATACCTGACCCAGCTATATCCTCATATTTTGTCTATGCCCACTAAAATTCTTTGTGTCAAGGGGTCTCATGAAGGTGACTCAGTCCCAGCATTCTTCAAAATGGGCAATATTCTCAGAGCACCATAGATTAGGCATCTCACCTGAAGCAGGGGCAGGATTATCATGAATTTAGAAGTATCAGAAATTGGGGGGGTGGGGAGTAAGGTTCAGATTGCATGCTCACAGATCATACTTACTAACTTTTTTTTTTTAATGACAGTCTCAAATCAAGTGGGCTGGTGTTTAAATGTTTAATGTTTCTTAATTAGGCCATGCAGAATGGTTATAAATGAGAAGCTTGTGCTCATTGTTTTCCTGATTGTTCATCCATGATACCTATAAATATTTCCAGCAGCACATTGGCAAGGGAAATGAACAAGGGCTTTTTCCAGTTCATAAACTAAATATTCCACTTTAAAGTTCTGAAGGCTTTTCGAGAACTTTACCATTTCCCTTCCAGAACCAAACACAGTCCTCTCTCCAGACTGTCCCAATTATTTTTACTCGACTATTCCTGGAAGTTATTAATCGACCTCCCCTGTGGATAGGAAGCAAGGACTTGAGCTGGACTACAAGCTTTCCCCAGCCTAGAACAACGTTTATAATTAAGATTTACAGGTCCAAATGCCGTAGACCCTGGGCTGATTCACACATTCTTAAGGTGTCCAGATACACAGGAACTCCTGTGTCTATTAATAATGGTGCGAAAGAAGCAATTTGAGCCTACGCTGTTTTTCTCATCACTGTAGGGCAATCTGCATCTGCTGAAATCTCCTTTCCCCCTTCCACATAGGCTGGCACATGAAAGGACCCTGGCAGAATTCATGCAGGAGATCCTTGGCTCAGTCTCTGGCATCTCCAATGAAAAGGCCCAGAGGGCAGGTGACTAGAAAGAGCTCTGCTGGAAAGCTGCAACTAATTAGACCAGGGGGAGCAAACATGTGCCTTCCAGATGTTGTTGGATGACAGTTCCCATCAGCCCCAGGCAGCAGAGCCAATGGTCAGGGATGATGGGAGCTGTAGTCCAGCAACATCTGGAAGGCACTACATTGCCTACCCCTGAGTTAAACAATACAGGCTAGAGGACTCTGGCCACTGCAGTCCAGCCACGAGATGGACATGGTCTCTTTTGCATTGGATCTCCCCAAAAAATATATGTACATGTCTTAGCAGTCAGTGACTGACAATTGAACATGCCTGTTAAAAAACAGTTGTGTCTATGGTGATGACATCTGATATGGAAGCTCTCTATTATGTGTTTGATACCTAATAGCTCTTTTTACATGTCCAAGTCATCCCATGATCTTGCGTCCGGGCAAAGGGGGAGAAACTTCCCTCTTTGAGCTTCTAGAACTTCAGCAGAACAATGTGCATTCCCTCTTCACCTTTGTTCTATGCTGTTGCATCACTTTATGCACCCCTAGGCAAGTTCCCAGGCTAATTTTCCATCCAGAATACAGTCAAGGTTGCGTCAAGGTGTTTTATTTTATTTTTAAGTCTAGAAGCAGCAGCAAAAGCTGTACTCTGAATTCCTGAAACTGCACTTTCTGCCAAAAGGGCAGAGTGGGGCTTTGATTTCTCACTGCTCTTTGCCATAGACCTCCAGGAGTTATTATGCAATCAGTACATACCAGCATATGGTGTCAAGGCAAGTATTTTGATTTTGATTTCTTGAGTTCTAATTTTTCTGTCTTTGGCATATGGCAAACCATAAACCCAACATATTGGTGCAATAAACCTGCATGTTTTGATCTGGGTTTGACTGCATTTTAAAAAACAGGCTTGTTGTTGTTTAGTCGTTTAGTCATGTCCGACTCTTATGACCCCATGGACCAGAGCACGCCAGGCACTCCTGTCTTCCACTGCCTCCCGTAGTTTGGTCAAACTTATGCTGGTAGCTTCGAGAACACTGTCCAACCATCTCATCCTCTGTCGTCCCCTTCAACTTGTGCCCTCCATCTTTCCCAACATCAGGGTTTTTTCCAGGGAGTCTTCTCTTCTCATGACGTGGCCAAAGTATTGGAGTCTCAGCTTCAGGATCTGTCCTTCCAGTGAGCACTCAGGGCTGATTTCCTTAAGAATGGAGAGGTTTGATCTTCATGCAGTCCATGGGACTCTCAAGAGTCTCCTCCAGCACCATAATTAAAAAAAAACAAAAAAACATTGGAGAGTTTTGACCAAACGTGATCCACCTGGAGCAGGAACTGGCAAGCCACTCCAGTATCCCTGCCAAGAAAACTCCATGGACAAAGACAACAGGCATATAAAAACAGGCTTACCTGATCCCACATTGATGTCTAGGGGCCAGATTCAACTAGCCAGTCCAATCCAGCAGTTGCACCATAGAGGGGCTGATATTTTTCCACGTTTGTCTTCAAATATTATACCTTGTGATGGTATGGGTAAACCATATACGAGGGTGCTAGATGAAGTCTTCCTCATTAGACTTTGCTGTTTTACAGGTGATGGCATCACCCAGGAATTCTCCTAACAGCAGGAGTGCAGGTGCCAATATATAGGATATTTATTAACCAGCCTCTAAAAATTCCCTCCTCAAGAATTACAGGTTGTGCATGTCGAATGTAGTATGCAAATGACGAGGGAGGAGGAAGCTAGTGTGAACATCTTCCCTCACCTGAGTCGAGAGATTCAGGGCGAAAGCTGGCAGAGATTGCAATGTGGGAAGCCTTGGCAATGTTGGGGTGCTGAGCAGGTGGGCGGGACTGATTACTGGGAGAGCAGAGGAAGTGACTCATAAGATGCTGGTGCCAGCCCACTCTCAGCTCTGAGAGGCAGCCCGAACTGGTAGTGTCTGTCAAATCCTCATTCTGTTATCTTTTATTTTATCTTATTGGGGGGAGAATGTCGGCAATAAATGCCAAAGAAGAGCAGAGGAAGTAGATGATGATGGCCCCAGTGCAGGTTTTTAGTGTGGGTCCCACTCTTAAAAAGAAATTAATGAATACAACACGTATGCAGATTTAGCAGATCAATTTAGCTGTTCAGCACTTTGTGTAACATTTATCAAAAATGTTACCATCTGTGAGCCGTGATACACTATCATAACAAAGCTTTTTAACATATAGATAGATGGGTGGGAAGACAGATAGACAGTCAGTCACCTACTCAATATGATTTTGCTTGTTTTCAGTGGAACAGACTTTATTAATATCTCTCTCTCTCTCTCTCTCTGAACACTTGTGTATGTTTTGGAGATCTTTTTCTATTCTTGATTCTTCTTCTTCCCCATTACTTACCTCAGGCAGTTCTTTCAAAGTTTGTCTTTTGAAAATGAAAACTCAGAACTTGCTAGTGTTCATGGCAAGCTATATGAGTATGTGCTAGGTGTTATTGGATTAGAACATGTTGAGATTTAAAATGATGATATTCTTACTAAAAGGCCTCATTGCATCACTGGCGGAGGAAGAGGCGTGCGGAGGGAGCGCACCGCCCCAGGCAGCGTGATCCTGGCAGGGTGCCATCGTGGCTGGCCCCTGCCCGCGCTGGGCGCCACGGCCCTACAGGCGATGCGCCACGCCCCCAGGATGCGTGCCAGCCCCGCCTCCACCTGCTCTCCGCCCCCCGGTGCCAGAGCATGAAGCTCCGCCACTACATTGCATTACTTAACACCACAGTCAAGCACACCAACATCCCAGTCCCAAAACATCCTTGGTAAATCGATCCACCTGTATAACTGGCTTCCTCCTCCTATACAAGGTGATTATTGGGGTTGTGGGTGCAGAGGAGGAGATATCACATAACTGACTGTAGCCACAAACTTCCAATACCCACATGCACGCCGCACTAGTGTGTAACCTTCCATTCCACTTGATGCATGTCAGAATGGGGCCCACAACACTGGCAGAAGAGCATGGTTAGCTTGTCATGCTTGTGACATTCTCCATGCTCATCCAAAGGGTGTGATGGGCTAGGGTTGGGAGAGAAAAATAAAAAGTCTAACTGCAACACAGTAAGTTTACTCAAATCAAAAGTAAGTTTCTTTGTGTTCTGAATGACATTTAGGACTGCAGCTACAAATATGGGGGGTTTGGGGCATTAAACTGGGCATTGTCATTCCAAACACACACCAAATATGGACATTGTTGAAACCCTCTGTCTCCTTGTGCAACAGTGGAACTTTCTGCCTACTCTTGTCTTGCTGGGTGCAATCTACTCTTTCATTCACCATTCTCCATTCCATCTTGCCTGCTTTGCTTGAGCGCAGGTTTGCAAGGGCATCTAGCAGCTGCATCTTTTCATTCCCATTCCCAAATAGCCACACTCTTAGATCCTTATGTTTCTTCTGCTCTGTAGGCGCAGAGGTACCATCGATTCCAAGAGAGAGAGCAGGGTGAGGGGATCAAACTGGGATAGCTACACGCTGTGGGATCTGTGTCATTGGGGTCCCAATGTTGTGAGCTGGCCCTGGCGCAGTGTAGAACATCTGCTGTATATAGTTTGAGCTTTTTGCTTACTCATCACAGAGAAGTGCTGATGAATGCTTTCTTGCAGTGCTTCCCTGCTGACAGGTGTGATGGAAGAATGTAGCAGCCATCCCAGGAGTCATAAATAGGAGCATTTTGTGAAACATGTCCTTAGCACAGATTGTGTAATAGGGCTGGAATATTGATGGAGATGACCACTCCTGTCCATTTCTAAGCTTTTAAATACTTATGGATTTTTAATTGTAATGTTCTGAGCATGCATTTTGCATAAGGGGCTTGGTGCATTATTCATTGCAGCAATGACAAGAGAAAGTTAATGAGTTTAGTAGGATAATTATTTTACAGGCTCCTGCACTTCTTAAAGTCAGGCAGTCAGAGCTTAATAAGACTAGCAGTGGTGAGATGCAAGCCTGTCTAAGAGAATGTACACACCATCCATTTAAAATACCTCATGCCTCAAAGAATCCTGGGAACTGTAGTTTCTAAAGGGTGTTGGGAATTGTAGCTCTGCAAGGAATTTCCTGTAATGTCCTACACACACACATTACTTTTTTTCTTTAAAAAATGTTTAGGGGTACTCTCATTTTGACTCAAGAAAACCATCATTTTATAGTTCAAATCAGGAAAAATAAATATAGTAAATGGACAAAAGTACGAAGATTCACAAAATGTTTAGGGTTATGCGTCCCCCCAGGAAAAACCCCACTGTGTGCGTGTGTAGCTTTTGATCGTTCCACAATGTCCACCATATGTATACATACTGTGCAATATTTGCCTCTCCCCCATTTCCAGCACATTTTGCTAAAATTTGGATATACAGTGGTACCTCAGTTCTCGAACGTAATCCGTTCCAGAAGACCTTTCGATTTCCGAAATGTTAAAAAACCAAGGCACAAAGGGCTGGCTGCAAGTTCAATTGGAAAAATTGAAAAACACTTCTGAGGCGCATTCGAAAACGGAAGCAATTACTTCCCGATTTTCAGCATTCATGTTCTGAAACGTTTGGCTTCCAAGACACTCAAAAACCGAGGTACCACTGTATTTTTGTCAACAGATATGGGATTAGATTCCGAATATATAATGTTCTTTTGTTCTTTCTTTCTTTCTTTCTTTGCCATTTCTGTTTAAATAAATTTCTTTTATCAACTAAATCAAGTATTGATTACACACACACTTCTTCCTTTGTGATTAACTTTTCATTTCAGCTCTAATTCTGCTTTTTCATTAGTATTTTTAATCAGAAAGCTTCTTAGCTGGAATATTGACTCTTTTTTTGTTATACCACATATTGTGGTAATATTATACTCAGGCCTCAATTCTATGTTGCCAGGGAGCTGAAAATTAACATTATTTAGAAATGATTGACGATGCTACACATCAGGTGAGAAGGTTTTCTTATATTTGTTCCATTGTCTTATATTTGTCATGCCAATTAAATAAACCGGGTTTTATTAAATGATTTATCTCTTAATGTGTTTCATCATATGCCCAAGGTAGATTTTAAAGAGGCATTTTGTCATGATTTTGAATAAATATTTGAACAGGTGTCATTTCTCCTTTATTTAGCCATTGTACAATATTTGTTAAACATGTAGCAACGTAATATAATCCTATATAATACCCCAACTTGAGTGTGTGGTTGATGTTTCTGTCTGCTACCAGTTCTGGTTGTTCCTTCATCATGTGTTGAGGTTGTGCAATACTATGCATGTTATGATTCTGTAGTGGATGGAAATAGATCTATACCTTCCGGGGTGAGTGCCTGCTCCGTTATAGATCTGGGCCCCTCTCAGGTAAGGGATGGGAGCAGAGTATTAGATGGTCCAACGGGTGTCCTGAACCACAGGCCAAACAGAAGGCTCACTGGGGTGGTTGGATGCAGGGATACCGAATAAGGATGCCCAAAACATCAGAATGGCCACTTCTAGTGCTTTATTTCAAAACATGTAGACTTACAGTAAAGCAGTCTGCCAGTTGCCCTAGCTTTAGCAGACATGGGACGGACACTGCAGCAAGGAGACGGCTTGTTTGCGCCCAAGCAAACATGCATACATTCTTTACACACAAAGCAGCACATGTCATTTCACCTGACCAGATGAGGGCATAGGTGGAAAATACCCAAATCGTACAGATAGTTCTGCTTTCTGGGCTCAGAGCCCAACATCCCAAGCCCACAGATAGGGATAACATATGTTGTTGTTGTTGTTTAGTTGTTTAGTCGTGTCTGACTCTTTGTGACCCCATGGACCAGAGCATGCCAGGCACTCCTGTTTTCCACTGGCTCCCGCAGTTTGGTCAAACTCATGTTGGTAGCTTCGAGAACACTGTCCAACCATCTCGTCCTCTGTCATCCCCTTCTCCTTGTGCCCTCCATCTTTCCCAACATCAGGGTCTTTTCCAGAGAGTCTTCTCTTCTCATGAGGTGGCCAAAATATTGGAGCCTCAGCTTCACGATCTGTCCTTCCAGTGAGCACTCAGGGCTGATTTCCTTAAGAATGGATACGTTTGATCTTTTTGCAGTCCATGGGACTCTCAAGAGTCTCCTCCAGCACCATAATTCAAAAGCATCAATTCTTCAGTGATCAGCCTTATATAAGCCAATTAGCTTATATCAAAGCAAGTGAATATAAACATATATGAGCTCAATTAATTGTGGGATTATCTTGACCACCAAGATGGAGTTTGCAGTCCACCTTTGGTTCAACATAGTGGGAGTGGAGCATGAGTCCATTACTACTTCAGATTAGGAGTGTATCTTATATGTGCATGCTTGGCAGTGACCCTTGATATGTGGGTTGTAATATTGTTGAGTGCGATTCATTTACATATGTGTGGTTGGTAAAGGCACTGCTTGGGTAGTGGATGATTGGAGTGGCTGTGTGGAATGGATGGTGAGCGAGATTGGACATGCAATTCTATGACTTGCTTTGTGAGACACAGAAGCTGCAGTTTGAGAAAAAGACACACTGAGAAAGGAGGAGAGTGAGAGGAAGGAAGAGAGAAAAGGCAGAGAGAAAAGGCTAAAAGGATTCTATGATGTTGGGCTGTGCCTGCGGGCATCTGGTTTGGGGGAGTGGATTTATTGCAAGTCCACTCACTCCCTTTGGTGTGGTGGGTTTGTGGGATGGCAGAGGCTTCACCGGGACCCCAACGAGGGAATCCTAGCATCAGATCCTAGCATCAGAGCCCCTTCCTGGTAGGTGGTGTGGGCATAAGCCCACACCTCCTATCGGGAGCCGGATCCTGGCCTGCATCCCAGTTTCGGCAAATGGGGATGCAGGCCTGGACATGGGCTGGGCCAGGGGATCCCAACACGATTCCTTCATCTTCCACAGGTCCTTTTGATAACCTTGACTGATCATTGGGAAGGTTGTCAAAACCTGGTAGAGCACAGGTTTTGCATGCAAGAGATCCCAGCATTTCCAGGTAGGGCTTGGAGAGATACCTGTCTGAAACCCTGGTGAGCTGCTACCACTCAGTGTAGACGATAGAGAGCTAAGTGGACAAATGGAACAAGGGCTTGACGTAAGGCAGCTTCCTGTGTTTCTGCATTGACTTCCACTGCTTCATTTCCATGTGCGCTGCTGACTTAAACCAATTAACCATCGGCACGGAACCAGCCCTTTCTTTGACCAGGTCCCAGCATACCAGGAATTAGTGAGGGCTCTTTGGATGAAGAAGCACTCTGGCATATTGAGGAAAGCTTAGTGTGGTGCAATTGGCTCTGCGGCCAGGGGCAGCCTGCTAGGCACATGTGCTCTTCTTCAATGTGCCTTTCAGAATGGTTCAAAGTACTGCAAATGCTGGAAGGAGGTACAAGATGAATAAACCAAGATTCAGAACATTAAGCAGCATCAACGCTTGAGTGAGTCTCGGTGGCCAGCCACAAATGCAGCCCTGGGCAAAATCCAGGCTCCAAGGCAGAATGGTGACCTAGCATCTCTGAGGAAACTCTGAGGGATTTCTGAGATCTGCAGTTGCCATCTCCCAGTCCCATGTAGAAAGGCTTTGAAAGAGAAATGATTCAAGTGGCTTCCTACTTTCACTTTGTGGGAGATTGCCGGAGAATGTTACTTTAACATTACGTAACATTCTCCTTTCCGGGGTCTAGAACACGTTGCCAAAATATGCATTTTGTGTCTCCCCACACAAACTGCTTCAAAGGTCATGCTGGAGATAGATGAGCATGCCTCCTTCAGGGTTGAACTCCTCACAGTGAGATTGCCAAAAGATGAAACCAAGGTGCCTTTTTAAAACCAACAACAACAATAAGCAAACCTAGAGAAGGCACTGCCTTTTGCAAAGCTATGTTTTTCAAATGCTTTTCCACCTCTCTGAAAAACCTTGAAAGAGCAGTTCTGCCTATTGGCCGGTCATATTAGATGACTCAGGTGGAGGAAGGGGGAAGCTGGAGCTTTCACTGAATTAGTAAAAGGGTTAGAGTAGCACTATTATCTTTGTTTCTTGGAAGGGCTGTTGGGTTCAAGTCTGCTTTAAAGAACTTGAAGATGGGAGAGCAGGAGGGGCATTGAAGTTGCCCATCAAGTTAGCACCTGGGCAGTGGGCAGAATGGGCTCATGGAGTCACCTGGTCACAGTCTTCCTTGCTATGTTGAGAATGCATTTTATAGGAATCATCTCTGAGTATGCAAATATTATACAAATCGGTATCTGCCCTTGTCCGCCTGTTTAGTGCCGTTTCCTCTTGTTTTAAGCTGATGGATAAGAAACCCACCATAAACTAGCAGCAGAGGGTAAATCTAATATGATGAAGCACATAGCAGCAACAAATTTTTCACAGATCTTGCCAAGAGCCTTGGGCACAAGGGAGAAGCTTTGGTCTAGGGAGACAATATTGCTTCCTGGCCTTCAGTGAAGTGGGTGGGGCTGTGGCATTGTATGCAAATTCCACTGGATGAGAGTCCTCCAACCAAAAGCTCTGTAGGGTGGGGCTGGTAGCTCTAAGTGAGTAATATGATGCAAGCCTTGCTCCTTCCAGCTGAAAGCTCATAGTTGAAAGCTTCTATTTAGTGAGGGCACTGCAGCTTTTCTTGGCAAGTTCTACATGTTTCAAGAACTATATTTTTTAAGGTAAACAGATGCAGAGGCTCTCAGAGAGGAGATCAGAACAGCTTTGCTCCTCCCAAGTTGTCTTGGTGATACCCTGTGCTAAGTCATGGTTTGGCTTAGCAAGTTGTCAAAAGTCAGGTTCATGGTTTAGCTCTTCCACACAAACCAAGAGCTGTAAACCATAATACAAACCATGGTAGCAGCTTGTGGTTTGCCTGGAGAGAGCTAAAATGTTTCTGGCAAGGAAAAACAAGTATAAAAGGAGAATTTATGGATGCCAAGATGCGAGTTTGGGGCAAGTACTCTTTGTTGAGAGAACTCCAGCAGAGATTTAAAATCACTAAATCTGAAGCAAAGTAAAGCATAGAAATACCAGTCTGTTAGACCTTTAAAATATACCCTTCCAGATTCTTCCAAAGTTTCCCTCTTTCCCTAGCATAGACAAAGTCCACACATTTGGTACGTTAAAAATAGTTTACTTACAAACTCTCTAAAGGTCAGTTTCATGTGCTTTTCCAAACAGCGTTCAGAAAAAGTTGCACAGGCAGTAAAACTTGACTTAGTCACAGTAGTGAAAGTTTCTAAATTATTGGTATAGGAACTCAAGAGTAGCTTGTGAAAACCATGTGGTCTAGAGCAACCAGCTCAGACCTCCTCATACATTGAGCTTCTCAGGTATGTTGGTGACTTGTCACTTGGTAGTTCACCACACCTCAACCTGTGTGACGTATCAGCAAACTATGTGGAGTCCCAGCAGAGTCTCCAGAGATTTCCTGCTCCTAGACCCTGACATCAAACAGGATAGCATCAGCATTTGCAATAGGACATAGACCGGACATATTGAAAGTAATACCCTAGAAACTATTATAGCCATCTCTACACATAGGCATATTTTCTGAACCAATGGGAGACTGAATGACTCAGCAAGTCATACACTTAACCTTCTTGGTGTTGCTATGGTAACTCAGTGCACCTGACACTCTTACCTCAGAACATTCAGGCATGGGGGGCAGGGGATGTACTCCAAACCTTTATTAGGCATTACAAATATAGGCTATCATAAAACATCCATATGTAAAATTTTAAAATATATACAAATAAACAGCCATGTAAAAATATGTAATAACGAGGATTTTCACTGGAGTTTCTTCCTGCTAAATAGTGAATGTGCTCCTCAAGACCAAGCACTGTGTAATTTAACCCATTGTTCACATTACACTAACAAGGTAGACTTGAGGGGAACAAAGGCTTGATTACCTAGTCCCTCCTAAGGTGATCTAAGCCTGGCAGGACAGCTTACCCTGTGGTCTTAACCCCTTGCTGCATTAATCAGACTTAAGCATGTTGGTTATATGAGGCTAGATATCCCACATAAACCACAAGTCTGTGTTCCAGTGGAACACAGCAAAATCCAAACAGCAAAACAGCTGGGAAGGAGTCAAGGGGACGCAATCTCTTCTCTGGCTGCCTACACATTTGCTTGCTCATGCTAAGCCACGAGTTAGCTCAGCATTACCTGTGAACTGGGCCACTGTGTTTACCATTTAAAGTGACACATAGTCCCATTCAGCTCCATGCCCACAGCCAGAGCAGCTAACTCCAGAGGCTTTGTATATAATCTTAAAGCAACTTCTCTGGGAGAAACAGCAGACAATACTTGAGACAAAAGGAAACCTACTTGTAGGAGGCATATATGGAGGAGCTCTTCTTTGGAAAGGTTTCTATCCACTCAGTGGCAATAAGGCTTCTTTGATTTCTATTTTAGCGAAGCAAAAGCAAGGTTAGGCATGTAGGCACACAAAATGCGGGCTCAGAGGTCATTTTGAAAAATGAACTGAACACGAGTTCCCAGCATGCTATAGCAGAGACAAAGATTATCAGGGCCCTTAACCAGACAATGGCAACTTATGTTCATATTAGAGAGGATTGCAAACTACGGTACCTAGTTCTGCTGGTCTCATTGTGTAGAAGGCCCTGAAAGAATACAAAGGACACAAAGAAAAATGGTAAGAATGATTCGAAGGCTAACAAGCAAATGTTAAGCTTCAGTTCAGTTTATTCATTTTGTCACAAAGAAGACTAAAGGTGCATTTCATAGAGGCACTTTTGCTTCCCAGTACTGGGTCCCATGGAAATGTTTGCTCTTAGTTCTGAAGACTCAGTACTTGCCTATGATGTGCTCACACATGAGTTGGAGAAATACATACACATGTAGCCATGTGAAATATACTCGGAGTCGAGTGTGAATTTCATGCTCTTTATTCAGCTCATAGTGGCAATGAATGAAACTTCCCCCAAAACGTCTAGCTATATATACATTATTTACACAATGGGCCCCGCGTGATTGGCTAATTCTGGGCTGCTCCTGCAGGCCAACCAGGTTGCTGGTTCATTTCATCCAGGAGCCTGATTTGCTGCTCCTGCAGGCCAATCAGGTCACTGATTCACTTCCACCTGGAGCTGGATTGGGTGGCTCCTGCGGACCAATCAGACTGCTTCATTCTAGATCCTATTTTTCTAGGATTCAGCTCAGTACATAACACCATGGCTGCCCATGTGTTACATCTGCACATGCCAAGCCCCTCTGTGCTTCTCATAGTTGCATGCCTGCAAGAAACTCAACAGGTGGAGCTTTCTAGTCATAGAACCACATTGGAAGGGAAAGCAGCAGTTGAATTTTTCACCATCAGTCAGGGCTTAAAGGCACAGGAGACCTTTTTAGGGAAGATGGTGACAGTTCTGTGGGAGATGCATTTATAAACAAGGACAAGTATTTAACAGGCTGCATGAAGCACTTTCCAGCTTCTTCACATGGAACAAAAACTGTTTTTTAAAAAGACTATGTTTTTTAGAGGTGCTGCAATGGCAGAAAATAGACTGGAGTGTGCTGTAGCTACAGTAATTTGCAGTCCAGCCACACTTCATATGCCACGGAGCTCAGGAAAGTAAAGGTGCCTGACACAAATGCTGAAGATGCTAGCAGACGAGACTGCATTATTTCTATCTGTCTGGGAAGCCAGCAAGGAAGGGATAGCTGGTTTGAAACCAGCATTTACAGGAAGGAGCAAGTTGCAGCAAAATGAGGGCTACATCAAGCTGCGTCAAATTGTCTGCATTCTATAGAAAAGAGTTGAGCACTAAGTTGAAAGGAACAAGCCAAGGGCAACCTGTACCAAACTGGGAAAACTAGGTGGTGCAGAAAGGTCTAGAAAACAGGATGGAGAAACTCAGGTAAGGTAAATAGGACAACTAATGTGACTGAGACAAAAGGTGATAGGAATTAACTTGGCAATAATAACAAGAAGATGAAGAAAGTAATAAAGGACTATCTGGATTGAACTGGATAGAACTGTTTAATTAAAGCAGCAATATAAGTGATGTTTGGACTCGTTCGGAGCTTGATGTATGGGTACCCCCAACAAAATTTAAAATTTGGCTGTATAATTTGGAACTAATGTGATTTGGATAATGTGATGTGATTGGCCTGTTAATAAAAATTATTTTTTTTAAAAAAGGGAATTAACTTGGCAAACTAAGAGGCTCTTTTGGAACACATGGCTCTCCATTTTTAGCTACTGTAGTTTGTTTGTTTGTTTGTTAGATTAAGTCAAAGAACGTAACACAAGGCAATGAGGTAGTCATTAGAAGGACTTGTTTCATCATACTGACATTCTTCTTCAGATCAGTAATGTTTATCTGACAGGCAACAACCCTCCAATGAATCAGAAAGACACAAGAACTCCATCTGGGAATACTTACAAATTATGGGTTGTTCCCAACTAAGTTCTGCTCAGAGGACTTGGTCCCAAGTCAGTCAGGGCCATTATTTTCAATGGGTCTGCTCTGAGTAGGACCAGCATCATATACAGCCCTATGTGTGCTGTTATCAAACAGAAGAAACCACATTATACTGAGTCGGACCATGGATTCATCTGGCCTAGTGCAGCCTGCTCTGACTGGCAGCAGCTCTCTAGAGAAATAGTTTGCAGCCCTCATATCTGAAATTCTTTTTACTGAGAACTGAACAAGAGCTCTTCTGCGTACCAAGGATGTGCTCAACCACTGAGCTCCGACACCCTTTCCAGGCCGCAGTTCAAACATGTCAGTCAACCCTTTCTTGCTCATTTTACTTGCTGCAGACAGACCTAGTGTATGAACTACAAGCACAGCAAGACTGTTCCAATTTTGAACCAAACTTTGATTTCGAGCAAAGCTTTCCCCATCAAACACAGCAGTTCTCCCAAATTAGCCCCAGTGCAATAGAGAAATACGGCAGGGAGATGAAACCTGGGGAAGCCAAGGCTGATGATAACAATGTTTGATGTCTTGTTTAAGCAGCACAGCAGCAGGGTGCTGCTTGTTAGAACACAGCGTCCACCTGGGCCATCGGAGTGTGCGCATCAGGTGTGCACTGGAGCTTGGAAGGGGGCCCTCTGACACAGGAGCTGTGCAGAATTAATAAAAACACTGGAGATGGAACGGAGAAGCAGAAAGACCGCTAGCATCTTAGCTTAAAAACTCCCTGTCTCAATCAGATGGCCAGGAGGCAGCTCTTGCATTTACTGCATCCTTAAAGGAGGCACTTTTCTGTTACAGGGTCATCACACACCACTGGCAGCAATGGGAGAAAGTTGTAGCTTGGTGGTAGAACAGCTGCTTTGCATGCAGAAGGACTCGGGTTCAATCCCTGACACCTGCCAGTAGGGCTGGGAGGAAACCCTATAAGGAATCCTGCTAGTCAGTGTAAACCAGGGTTTCCCACACTTGGGTCTCCAGCTGTTTTTGAAATACAACTCCCATCATCCCCAGCTAGCAGGATCAGTGGTCAGGGATGATGGGACTTGTAGTCAGTGCTTTTATTCTAGGGAGACGCAGGGGTACGCATACCCCTAAACATTTTGTGAATCTTTGTGCTTTTGTCCATTTGCTGTATTTATTTTCCCTGATTTGAACTATAAAATGGTGATTTTCTTGAGTCAAAATGAGAGTACCCCTAAATGTTTTTAAAGAAAAAAAGCACTGCTTGTAGTCCCAAAACATCTGGAGACTCACGTTTGGGGTGAGAATACTGAACTAGCTGGACCAATGGTCTGAGTCAGTAGAAGGCAGCTAGCTTCCTGAATAATGTTTAGAAGCCAGAAACATGTGGAAAGGACATGTTTTGTATGTGGGTCTCCTGGTCAGGTTGCGCTGGCTTTAGAGCATAAGGACAGTTTGCTGAATCAGACCAATGGCTCACCTTATCCAGCATCCTGTTCTCACAGTGGCCAGCCAGATGTCTGTGGGAAACCTAGAAGTAGGACCTGAGCACAATAGCCCTCTCCCTTCCGGTGGTTTCCAGCAACTGGGATTCAGAGCATCACTGCCTCCAACCATGGAGACAGAACATAGCCATCAAAGTTAGTCATCATTGATAGCCTCATCCTCCATGAATTTGTCCAATCTTCTTTACAAGCCATCCAAGTTGGTGGCCACTGCCACTTCCTGTGGGAGTTTGTTCCATACTTTAACTGTGCACTGTGTGATGAAGCACTTTATCCTATCTGTCTTGGCATTCAAGCATTACTGCAGAATCATGGGCCATATGATGGGACCCTATAATGTAACAAACCATAGTTTCTGGGACAAATCCCTGCAATTAAATTGCTGTTTGTTTTGTTTTTGTTTTTAAAAATACTGCTAGTATAGTCACTGCTTTCATTTATATATTAAAAATTATTTATTTGGTTTTCCAGATTAAAAATTTGCAGTCACATATCCAACATACCACATAGAAACAAGATTCTAAGGAATCTCCTGGACTTCCCTCCTCTGTTTTGTGGGTCCTATTGTTAATCCTTTCCCCCTGCATCTTTTATAATAATCAAATATTTTACCTCTCCATTGTGTCCGATATTCACCATTAAACCAGAAGTGTTATTCCAATCCTATTAATGATTGTAACTGTTTACAATGGTTTTTAAGATTATAGATTTTCCAATATATTCACTGCTTTCAAGAGCTCCTGTGGTTAATTCGTCTTATTAGAATAATAAAATCAGCAAGCTTTCCAATGCTGCTTGGGCTTGTTCTGTTCTACAGTACATGAAATGTTAAAGGATATATCATTAGCTGTCTCGTACACAGTCAGGCAAATGGCCCATGTAGACCCGTACTGTGCCTTATGACTGGCAGTGGTTCTATTTGCTAGAACTACTGTCTTAAGACCCCCTAGCAGGCAGTACCAAGGCTTGAATTAGGCCTGCCCAAGTCCTCCTAATGCTTTATCCCTGAGCTGTAGCAATGCAGAGATCATGACAGTGAACATCACACACATTGACTTTCAGAAACAGGGCAACCCGTCTGAGTCACGTCGTAGGCAATTCTGTTCTAAATGGGTTAATGAAACAACTTTCCTCTAAAAAATGGCAGCAGTCTTAGAATCAAGAATCTGACTACAAAGCCAGTTTCTTCTGGTAAGTAACCGTATGGGCTCATGGGCTATTTTTACAAATGCTTCATTGGTCCTGACTCTATGCTGCTAGTGCTAGACAAGATTAAAGCACTACAGTCAAAGGCATACCAGTAAAAGATTATCCCCATATTAACCACCCCACGGATTCCACCTGATATCCACTACTTCACAGCATATTTTCCTAATGTTCTATACCTGCCTGGGGCATTTTTTTTTCTGGATTAAAACTGAAGGAATAATTTACATTCTAAAAGATACATACCTATTTTCTTCATTAGCTGTCAGAATAATCAACAAACATTCTGGAGAACTGGTTGCATTCAGTTGTTCTAATAGGACCAAACTTTAGTCCAAAGTGCAGAGATAGCATTGATCTGAACAGTAGGTGTTTGAGTACCATGGCCCCACCTTAGAGCAGTGATCAGAGCATTGTTTCAGAAGAAGAGGTACCTCAAAACCCCAGAGAACCCTGGAGTCTGGTGTCACAAGCCAGAGAGAAGCAAAACGCAGAAGCTGACACCACACCTGATCCCAGTCCCTGGGATGGAGCTCGCTGAGCTCGAAAGCTTCAGGCTGGGACCCCTCAAGTAAGCAGTGCCCTTGACTTCATGGATCTCCACTCTACCCCACACTAGGTGAATATGACAATGCTAACTAAAGACAACTGAAGATCAATGTGGTACAAAGCACCAGGCAATAGGAAGACCTCTTTATGCACCCTCGAGTTTGTGGGACCTAGGACTGGTAGTCAGCCTAGGAGAGAATATATGGGCTCAGGGTCAAACTAGATGTGACACCATTTGCACCATTAGGAACTAAAATAAGGATGGATAATGATTCTGAGGCTGAGGCTGATTTTAGAGTAAGTAGACCCATATTTGGACCCTTTGCCCCTTGATGTGGTTCTGGTTCAGTTTGGGGCACCCACAAGAGCTTTCTTCCCAATGGAAAGGTTAATGTAGGATCAGGATCAGTAGGAGCCATCTTCCTAATGCAGAAATCAGGTGTGGGGCCTGCAGACCAGATCAAGACCTCAGTAAGGGGCAAAGTCCCTATTCCCCCTTCTCAACAGGATCCATATCTAGATCCCCCCTTGCCACTATTTATTAATTTCTTTAACATCCATTCATACAGTTGCCAGTTGCCCAATAGTATAGTTTCTAGTGTGGATCTCAGCTGGACTTGATATCTTTTTGGAGCAAGTTTCCATCTCAGTGCTGTCCAAGGCCCTGCTGCTGCAATCTGACAATCCCTTCTCTCGCAACTGACTGATTTATGTCTGGCATCCTTTGAACATTTCTTCCCTCTCCTCTCTCAGAGACCACTTCTTAACCTCTGGACTTTTGCTTGCTGTCAGAACATGATAGAGACAAACAACAAGGAAAGGCCCTTGTGTGTCTTCATGGCTGGAACACAAGCTACCTGGAGGCATTTGACTGGTCAATATTAGAAATGTGTTGCCAGTCTAGATGGACTTTAGATCTAGATTGCTTGCTTACTACTGCCTCTCAGCTTTCCTCCTTTCCCCTTACATGGCTCAAGGATGGGGCTCTGCTTCCTGGACAATAGCAATTCTGCTGGAATTCCACTGCACCTGCCAGCTGTTTCCCAGCTGCCCTAGGAAATCCTGGCATGGTCTTACCTCTTCTTTGGCTTGCTATCAGTGCCCATTTATTGACAAATGGGTCCACATTGCAGAGAACTACCCTATTCTAATGATCATATCATGGTGGAAGCAGACAATATTTCCAAGGAACATCTCAGCCCTTCCCAGAGCATGCTAGCGTGCTCCAGTACTCTAACAACACACAGTGGGAGACTCTCTACCACAATGGGATGTATCTATGGATACTTGGCATTGAGGAGCCCATCAACTCATTGCTGGGTGAGCTCTTTCTCACACAGGGCTCCAGATATGGGGCCCTTACATGTTGTCTACTTTCCATCCCTCAGTCTCAAGTGGTTTTCTTTATGGGGAATATCTGCACTTGCTCTTGGTGTGTTGAAAATAAAACAAGACTATGACTTCAGTCCTATGCACACTTATTCGAGAAGAAGCTCCATTTAACACAATGAAACTTTTTTCAGAGTAAGCATGCATGGGGTCGTGCAACAAATGCTGTGAAAGCAGACTTTTACAAAGCTGATGAGGGAGCCAGATTAGGAGGGCGTGGTGAAAAATGTGATGAAATCTGAAGATGGGGAAGAAACAAAACCTGAAGAGGCGGAGAGCTTGAATACTGGGCTGCTGCAATCTATCCTTGCTGTTCCTCTAACACTTCAGCTAAGTAGGTGGGCTGAGTCTCGAGAAGCTTAGGCACCTTCTGTCTGCCTCCCAGGTATCGTTTCCTGACTGGCTCTTGGCTGCAAGTTACAGATTTCTGTGTACTATGACTACCCTCTCCATCTGCTCCACTCAGAAAGACCAACTTCATCCAGACTCCTCCCTCAAGCGCCATCTATCAGCAGCCGCTCCATCAGGCTCTAGGAGAGGAAGAGGTAGAACTTCAGACCATCCCCATCAACTCTGCTGGAAGTCCAGCAACCTTGGATGCTCCCTTTGCAAAATGGCTCCATTCTGATGATGCCCGAGCTTGCTTCTTTCATATTATCCTTCTCGCTCTCTTTGCAAGTAGCCATGGAGAAGTAAGTCCCCCCAGAACTAGTGTGCTGCTGCAGCTATGGCTGTGGCAGGCACCCAGGAGCCCGCAGAAGGTAGGAGCTGCAGCGCATCAATTATTGAGGCAGTGAGCTGGGCTCTCTGACAGCCAAGCCATCTATAATACATGAAGGCAGGGAAACAGGAGAGGGAGAGATGGGGTCCTGACTCATACAGGCTTCACGTTCAATGGGCACTCAGCAGATAAGTCAGGCCACTTTTCTCTCAAGGCCTGGCTGTTTAGGAATGGAGCAGAGAGGAGAGAGGAGCTTGAGGACGGGGGGTGGGGGGAGAGAGATGATGAAAAGTACTTCTGTGATACAAAGTACAAAGCAAACTAATTTACCAAACTATTTATTCTAATGCCACAGACCAAGAGAAGGGAGAGTAGAGCTGTAAGGGAAGATCAAAGGCAAAGCTCAGCTGATTTCCTTAGCTCAGCACAACGAAGTTCTGTTGACGGCCGCTCAAGCCTGTGATTTATTTAGAGGATAAAACTCCAGCCAAACCTTTGTTCAATATTTAGTAACTTTCCTGCTCAGGAAAGAGTAGCAGCAGGTCCATGATGAGCAGGCGGGAACCTGCCAGTGCTGCTGGAGCTGAGAAGAGGCTGGGCTGGGCTGGGTGGTGAGAAACAGACATTACTCAGTGAGCAGCCAGTGTCCCCCAATTCCAGTCCTCAGATACACATCCAGTGTTTCTGGGCTCATCAGGTCTTGCTCATAAACAGATTCCCAATTAAAATCCCCATAGATAAATATTATCTATCAGTGAAAGGAATCTTCCTAGACCTTACAAATTCTGTATTATCTCTGTATCCACACCATGCTTCTAAATATGAGTTCTCAATCTGAAATCTCAGAATGTCCCTTCAGATTGCTGTTTTGTACTGGGAACGATTCTTTTTGCACAGGGATTCCTACCTCTTGCCATATTCCAATCTTCATCTATGACTTTCATCCAGATTCCCTTTCAGTCTTGTTGCTGGTTTTGCTACTAGGACAGCAGCATACATTATTGTGGGAAACTCAAAGAAAGCTAGAACTTATTCTGGCTCTCTGCCTGTGTAATTGCATGTATTTTGAAAACACATTTGTCTCATTCACACTTTCAAGGCAAATCTAAAAAAATAAAATGCAGTAAAAGCACAGGTAATTGGGAAGCACTGGTGCATGAGCACTCCAGTTGGAGAAAAGCCTCTACCAAAGGCGTCATGGACTTTGAAGAAGCACAAACTCCAGACAAAAGGGAGAAACAAGCTAAGAGGAAGACATGTTTGGCAAATCCTCACATGTAATCACATTCAGAATTTAAAAGTTGAATTTGAACTTGCATACTTTGCTGGAGTTTTATTCCCTAAGGACAGGAGGTGGGACTTTTTCTTGTTGTTGAAGGGCACATTCCCTCAGGGGTAATCTGTCAGAGCCAGCGGTGGCTGAGGCAACCCATATTCCTTCTCTGTCTCCTTCTTCCTCTCTCTCTTCCTGCCAACCCTCTTTCTCTTTTTTATATACATGATTTTTATTAAATTTTCTGTTTTACAATTTCAGATAAACATTTCACATACTTAAGATATCAATGACTTCCCTTCCTCTCTTTCCATGGTTCACTTTACATATATTATATCCCTGCATATTTTACAAAAACTATACCAATCAGTTTTCCATTATTACATCCTTCAAAACTTATTTACACTGTTGAATTTATCTTAATGCTGCCAGCGTTTTCAGCTGTACACAATTATTCTCCATATAGTCTATAAATGTTTTCCAATCTTCTTTAAATGTATGTTCTTCTTGTTCTCTTATTCCATATGTTAAGTCTTCAAGTTATGCATATTCTGTCAACTTAAGTTGCCAATCTTCTTTGGTTGGGTCCTCACTCATTTTCCATTTTGGGTCTAAGAAAACATGTGCCACAGTTGTTGCACACATAAATAACCTTTTCTGACACCTGGGAATTTCAGTCCGAATTATCCCCAACAGAAAGGACTCCAGTTTTGGAGGGAAGGTAATTTTAAACATTTTTTTCAGTTCATTATAAATCATTTACCAATACTCCTTTACCCTTTTACATGTCCATCCATTTTCTTGTTTTCTCACTCCTTGGTTGTGTACACACCATACATTTAAAGCACCCCTCCCAAGATTCCTGGGAACTGTAGTTTCTTAATAGTGTTGGGAACTGTGAGTGGCCAACTCCAGTTCCCAGGATTCTTTGGGAGGGGGTAAATGTGGTTTAGATGTATAGTATCTTTGCACCTCTTGTCATCCACATGAATTTATGCTCAGGGCCACATGAAATTAGGCTGATTGCTGCATACATTCCTCAAGCCACAGGCTGTCCACCCTGGGCTTAGGACATCACACTCAGTTTCTTTCATTTTGCACCATTTTATCCATGACACAATGCTTAAAAGCCTCTCAGTTATAAACATTCTCAAGGCTATTTCATGACGAACAACAGAAAATGTTTCTTTCTCCAGTTACTTCCTCAACATCTTGGGGTATAAAAAATGGTGAGTATTTTCAGCACTTCCTGAGGCCTTCAATGTATTAGATCAAATGATGTGGAGTAAGGTATTGTAATCCAGATTTGGGCAGATGGTGTCATATTTAAATTTATTGGAAAACAGCTGCGTTTATGTTTGGAGAGCAATTAATTAGAGATCTATTCTGTGCCAGTGATGATGCTCTGATAATTCACCCCCGATGATATTTAGAGCTCTACTGCTCAGAAACTGCAGAACATATTGGCCTAAGTACGAGTTGACAGAAAGCAGGGGTACTTACACAGCGGGCTCCAAGATCTAGTTACATTCCTTCTCATGACTTATCATTCATTTGTGCATGTTGAAAAGTTCATTTTTTGCCTTGGCAGAATTCTCTTCAAGCATGCTACTAACACGGATGAAATTAGCTGCAGGGTTTTGAAAGCACCTGCTCTTTCTGGAACCTGAACTAAAGAGCTCTGAAGTAGGTACAAAGCCTCAATGGAAAGTTATTTGTTTGCATTAAAGGTTACCTTTTACTGTTGTTGTTGTTGTCCTGATGAATATTCAGGATGCACAGATTTGAGCTCCCCTGTGCGCCATACCCATGGGTTGTTCAACCACATGCACCTCTTTTATGGGAAATGTCAGATTTGCTGTCAACATCTCAAGAACAGTGAACTATCCAGGAGGGTTGTCTCCTAATACTAATCTAATGTATTCAAAATACTGTCTGCATTTATTTGTGATGGCTTGGTATCAAATGTCCCGGCTACCAACCAAGGGCACAAAACAGGTCATGTTCCTTGCTGTATCTTAACTGCACACTCTGCAGGTGGTGGCTTTTGAAAAGGATCTCTTCCCCTGCTATGAAACTCCTTAAGGAGAAAGGCTGGCTTATAATACCCACTTTGGATGTTAAAGTTGCATAGCATTGCACCTTTAACTGCAAAACTCCAGCTGATGTCTCAAGCAGCCGTGCGTTGCTTTAGTTGCCAGCCAACCATTGTAAGAAGCAAGCAGGGCTATTTATACCAAGCGGAGCCATGAAAGCTTTTAAGCTCACACATGCCTGAGAGGGAGTTTTTATTTTATTTTGTTTGTTTGTACTGCGAACATTCAGGTTTGTGTTTACAGTCTGACAGGAGCAAGGAGGAAAATAGGGAACTGTTCTCCACTGAGGGTTACTGCAGCAAGTGTCCCCACTCTGAACCCAAGTTTGAGCCATTACTCTCTGAATCTGAAATTGGCTCTCTCGTCCGGCTTCCCCTAAATCAGCATTGTGCACCATTAGTCCACATATCAGCTTATTTTCAGCAGGGATTGGTAACCCATGGCACCCTCCATCAGTCTTTGCCAACCTGCTGTGCTCCAGATGTTCTTGGATCACAACACCATCAGCCTAGCCAGCACTGAGTTCAACAACATCCGGAAGGTACCAGGTTGGCAAAAGCTGCTCTAGATTTTGCTGGTACAACTCCCATCATCCCTGGCAGGGGCTGATGGGAGTTAGAGTCCCGCAACATCTGGAAGACCAAAAGTTCACCATCTCTGCTTCGCATAAACAACCATCTTAAATGGACGTGCTGTTTGGGAGTGATGGGTCTGGGGTGGCTTTTGCAAAAAAACACTTCTACTTGCTTGTACTCTTTTAGTTGGAGTGACATATCCTGGGGAGAAAAATCAGTCTCATTTAATACATTAGCCTTCAGCAACATCTCCAATTAAAGAAGAGATCAGGGACTCTTTGTCAGAAACAGTTAAGACAAAAGGGAAATTTTAATGCCTCTGTCATTTTAAAATACAACTGGATGAACATCTTTAGAGTTGCTTTTGATATGATGGAGAACATTTTTTTGCACATGACTGTAAGGGCACTTTTGAGTCTCTTTTGCACTATTTGTGCAAATGTTCTTAATGTGGGATGGAGAGCTGAAAAGAGACACTTTAAAAATTAAATGTACATTCTAGTCAACATCTGCATTCAAAAAGAGCAAAACTTTTTTTTCCAGTGAAAAAGCCATCACTCTGTTAAGGAGTAAAAGTAGATAATAGCCCATTTTTAGGTAGGGGACTATTAGCTTGACATTTCTATTTTTCTAAATTGTGTTTCTCCCATTTTCAGTAGTGAGGTATTTTCCTTAACCAGGACCATAAGTGAACTAGCAGTGGCAGGTAGATGAATCCCTCTTGTCTAGTCTGGTAGGTAGGCACCAGCTATTGCATTTCAGAAACTTTTAGAGTCAAGTTGCATTTTGGACATAGCTTTGCTGACTTTTGGCAACCCGCTATGGCTTCCCTTCAGCACTAGTCATGGGCACTGTTGTGAATTACTGCATTTTTCAGCAGCGGTGGTGCCACCATAAAGAACTTCATGGAAGCACTATGAACCTCGGGCTGCTTTAAAGCAGTTTGGAGGAGCTGCTGTAATTTAGTCATGTACATGCTGCATGAGTCAGTGCTGTTTCGCTGTCTCATGGACTCAGCCAACAAGACAAGCTAAGCCAAGTGCCTTCTTGCTTGTAATGCACCAGTCTAAGCTCTCCCTGGATTTTCAGAATAGCTGTAAAATGATTTAGCACTGTGTCTCCAATTGTCCAGTTTTACAGCTAGTCATGTCCAGCAGTTGATTGTTTGGACAGGGATGTGCATTCTCTTCTCCTTCACAAAGAGAAAGTACTCAGCTGGAGTCCCAATAAGTATCCCCAGGTGGGTATGCCTGTTTATCCCATGGCACATCTGCATCCTCACTGGCTGTGCATGGGTAAGACTGCTTCTGCCCTGGGATGTCCCTTGCGTGTCGAGATCCTGAGACCACCCCCGCGTTGATGAATAAGGCACAAGGACACAGATATTAGGTTAATGTTATTGGGCAAATTTAGGCCACAACTTTATTGGTTACAGAATGTGAGCGCTATTGGCTTAGGCATTGGAATTGACCCGACTATATCTGACTCCTGCCCGTCATGCAGGGAGTCCAGTAAGGGTCAACCACCAGTAGGGGGAGCCTCGTCTATGTAAACCAACTCAAGCTCCCTCTGGGTTCCCGACAAGGTCATGGCAAGGCCCTAGCCCAGCCCCAGACTTTGGACAAGATCCACACATCCAGATTCCTTTAACAGAATACCCTTAAGCTTGGAGGGGCAGGTGATGGCCACACCTCCCCTCCCCCATCATAAGATCAACCAATGCATAATACAGTGGTAGCTTGGTTCTCAAACTTAATCCATTCCAGAAGTCTGTTCCAAAACCAAAGCGTTCCAAAACCAAGGCATGCTTTCTCATTCAAAGTAATGCAAAAAGGATTAATCCGTTCAAGACTTTAAAAAAATAACCCCTAAAACAGCAATTTAACATTAATTTTACTATTTAACGTGACCATTGATCCATAAAATGAAAGCAAAAAATAATCTACTTCAGTCACACAATCAATCGGTCAGTAGCTGAACTGGGTTCCACACAGTCACAAAAACAAAACAAAAAGAGCCACAAAAATGCAAAATACAGTAAATACCAAAAACAGACAGACCTCAGTGTAACATTCAAAATGGAAGTGTGGTACTCAAATCAGAAGCTTAACACTCAAAATGGGGCATGTTCAGCTTCCGAAAAAGGTTTGCAAACCAGAACACTTACTTCGGGGTTTGCAGTGTTTGGGTTCCAAGCTGTTTGAGAACCAAGGTACCACTGTAAGGAGAAAGAGAAGATCCCTCTGAGGATGAATTTGTAGATGACTGCAAACCATTTGCATGCTAAGCAGTACTTTGTAACAGAACAGAAATGCTGATGACCATCTTGGGAGCAATGCTAGAAATGATACCACATATCAAGTATGGTTGCAGCCCATTTCTGGGAATGGAGAGACTGTAAAATATTGTTTAAGTGAGGCAAACTGTGGCATGGACAGGATTTATGAAGCTTCCAAAAACTGGGGCATACTTTGTGAGCATAGCTGTCAACTTACAGATTTGAAAATAAGGGACCAGCAGCCTTGAAAATAAGGGACCAGCAGCCAAAATAAGGGACCTGCAGCCTCACCTGTTCCAGGCACTCCAGTCTTCCTGTCCTCCTGCAATCTGGTCAAACTCATGCTGGGTAGCTTCGAGAACACTGTCCAACCAACTTTGTAACCAGAGGTTCAACTGAATAGAATCTGAATCACATGCACCACAAGGCCTATACAGCCTCAACTTAAGATGGCTCCCCGGCCTGGCTTTGCACTGCAAAGTTTGCAGCAGCACGTGCAACAAAATGGCGTCCTGCATTCAAAAAACCCCTCAGCTTGCATTAACTAGCCACACACAAGGCATGCAAGCTCCACCCCCCAGTCGTTCTTAGACTTCTTATTGTGTGAGCAACACAGCCAAGCAACACAGTTGGAGCCTTCTTCCTCCCTGGCCGGCAGGGAGGGAGGGAGAGGAGCTGCTTCCTTTGAAATTTAAGGGACAACATTTAAGGGACATCCATCAATAAGGGACAGCAGCGGGACATGGCGCTGGAATAAGGAACTGTCCCTTCAAATAAGGGACTGTTGACAGGTATGTTTATGAGTATTTCCTTGGGTAAGGTGACCCCCTTCAAATCTAACATGTTTCACCTATCTTGCGTTTGGAAGTAAAACTATTGCTGTAAGACTTACTACCATACAATAAGTAATGGACAAGCAGCTAGCTCAACCCCTGCAGTGTAAGCAACAGGTTGTGTTACAACAGCCAAAGAGGCACCATCATACACTGTGCTCTACATCATTTGCTCCTATATATTCCCTTTTGCTCTCTTCTTGTGCTAATGGTAAGGGGTCTGGGGCCACAACTCAAACTTAAATCCTTAGGATAAAGTGCTTAAGGGCCTTGGGTAACCCACTTATGGCCATCTCCAGAACTGCACCCAGAAGCAGTCTGCATATTCATTTTGCACTGTATCAGAACATTGAAAGCACATGATTTCCTCTAAAAAAAACCCTTGAGAACTGTACTTTCCCCCTTATAGAATTATAGTTTCCCACACCTGTAACATACTACAGTTCCCAGGCTTCTTGGGGGGGGGGGTGGAGTTGCTTGCTTCAAATGTGTGTTGAATATATGTTGTATATGTGACCTTAGTGTCCAGCTCTCTTGTTCGTATTTTCCCATCTTTTAAGTATTCTCTTGTGTCTGGTCAACCTGGCTATATTCTACTGCTAAAGTTCTCCTAAGCCATGTTAAGAGATTTATGTGTCGATGCAAAGCTGTGAGGCCAAGCATTAGCCCTGACTCAGGCCTCCTGTTGAGTCAGCCTCGGCCTTCCTTTTGCTGCCTTGCAAACCTGAATTCAAGCAGCATAAAGGCTTTGCCCTCTCTGTTTCCTCTGAGTTACCGAGCTAATTACCAGCCAGGCAGCTCTCGGGATGCACACAGGTAATGTGTATATATCAAAGTAATTGTCAGGGAGAGCCAACGAAGTGCTCATTTACTAATATTAAAGCAGGATAAAGGACAAGGGAGTGGAGGACGGGGACAGAATAACTTACAAACCACAATAATCTCATAAGAATGCATAGGGGGAGTCCGAGGCTCACAGCTGGGAAGAGGTCTTAGAGGGTTACAGCAGCAGGGAACACTTGGCAGCCCCTGTCCATCCTCAAGGTGAAGAAGGAGTAACATAAATAAGAACTTAAGAAGAGTCCTGTGGGATCAGATCAAAAACCTATCCAGTTTGTCATCCAGTTTTCAGAGTGGCCAACCAGATGGGAAGCCTGCAAGCAGGACATGAGTCAAATAAGACTTCCCCAGTGTTGCTCTCCAGTAACTGGTATTTGGAGACATACTGTCTCTGACACTGGAGGTAATATATAGCCATCGTTACTAGTAATCATTGATGGACTTACCCCCCGTGAATTTGTCTAATCCTCTTCTAAAGCCATCCAAGTTAGTGGCCTTCACTGCAAGCTCCATAGTTTATCTATGCACCATGTAATAATAATAATAATAATAATAATAATAATAATAATAATAATAATTTATTTGTACCCCGCACATCTGGCTGGGTTTCCCCAGCCACTCTGGGCAGCTTCCAACAAAGATTAAAAATACATCAAAATGTCACACATTAAAAACTTCCCTGAACTGGGCAGCCTTCAGTTGTCTTCTAAATGTCAGGTAGTTGTGTATCTCTTTGACACCTGGCGAGAGGGCGTTCCACAGGGCGGGCGCCACTACCAAGAAGGCCCTCTGCCTGGTTCCCTGTAGCTTTGCTTCTCGGAGTGAGGGAACCACCAGAAGGCCCTCAGCGCTGGACCTCAGTGTCCGGATTGAACGATACGGATGGAGACGCTCCTTCAGCCATACTGGGCCAAGGCCGTTTAGGGCTTTAAAGAGAATACGCACTTTCTTTTTGCCTGTTCCAAATCTTCCAACGTTCAACTTCATTCAGTGTCCATGAGGTCTAGTGTTGTGAGAGAGGGATAATAACTTTTCTGTGGTCACTTTCTCCATGCCACACATAATTTTATAAACTCCTTTCACGCCTCCTCTAACTTGCCTTTTCTCTAAACTAAAAAACCCCAAATGTTGTAACCTCCTGGCAGAGTTGTTCCATTCCCTTGATCAGTCTGGTGCTGTTTGGGGAACCTTCTTCCTTTCCTGAGGTGGGCTCACTGCATGTAGTATTCCAAATGCAGCCACACCATCGACGGCATAGTGAAACCAGCAGTTTTCTTTTCATTTCATTTCCAGATGATGCCTAGTATGAAATTTGCCTTTTTCACAGCTGCCTCACACTGAGTCGACTTCTTCATCAATCTATCCGCTTTGACCCTAAGGTCTCATTCCAGGGCAGTGGCTGCCAGTTCAGACCCCATGACCTTATCTTTGACATCGAGGTATTTTGCTGTGACATGGATCACTTGACACTTGTTTGCATGAAATTGTATCTGCTATTTTATCATCCATTCACTCGGTTTGAAGTGGTCCCTTTGAAATGCTTCACAATCCTTTTTTTGTTTTTGTTTTAGCTGCCTTGAACAATTTAGCAGCACCAGTAAACTTCACCACCCCACTGCTCACCCCAACTCAAGATGGTTTATAAATGAGTTTAAAAACACGGGTTCTAATATTAATCCTTGGGAGACTCTGCTTTCTACATTCCTCTGTTGGGGTTTTCCATTTATTCCTGCTCTCTGCTTCCTGTTACTTAACTAATTGCTGATCCACACGAGCTCTCAGGTGGCTGCCATCTGGACTCAGTGATTTGTCAGTTTTTTTATTTTGTCTATTAGGTCTAGAACTTTGTCTCTTGTCACCACTATTTGTATCAGTTCCACAGAATCCCTTCTTGCAAAAATTAGTTCAGACACTGGGATCTGTGCTATCTCTTCTGTTGTGGAGACAGATGCAAATAATTCATTCAAATTCTCTGCAATCTCTTTATCCTCTTATTTATTTGAATAGCTCACTGTGTGTGTGTGTGTGTGTGTGTGTGTGTGTGTGTGTGTTTGTGCAGATGCACATACATTTCCCATAGGAATACAATATCTAATGTTCTAAACCAGCAAGGGGGGATCTGTGGCCCTCCAGATGTTGTTCTGCTATTTCTGACTATTGACCCTGCTGCTGGGGCTGCTGGGAGTCCGACACATCTGGAAGGCCAAAGGTTCCCTACCTAAGCAGTCAACACACATTAAATAAGCTCCAAAAAAATCTCCCTATCTCAATTAATATTGGCTACACAGTTCACTGTGTATGTCAGTTTTCACAACGTGGTGGCTCTAAATGTCAAAGCGCATGGGTTAAAAGTGGGGAGGGGGAGGGAGAACTGGTTGTTTTCAATGTCCCATGCTATAATATTATTCAACAAGCATTCTAATCAACAGCTGGGAGACCTACAGCCCAACCCCTGCTGAGTCAGTTGTGCCCCTAAGCCCATTAAAATGAATGTGTTTAGGTGCTCTTAAGCCTGCATAGAATCAGGCTGTTAAGTCTATTTCCAGATTGCTGGTGAAGCTTCCCTATTGCTTCTGCTGGATGCCCAGGAAAAGTAGGTGCCTCTCCACTCCAGGCCTGCTCAGAGGGAACAGGGCACTGCACTTAGGAGCAAGTCTGTCCCCCCTTAAGATAACAAGTTAATGATGCTGAAGAAACCCATTACATCCTCCTGAGGGAGCCAGTGAAAGCTTTGGTGTTTGTCCTGTTGTAGCTGAAAAAAGCCAGCCAGCCACTTACCATGCCTGCTACCAGAGAGATGCAAAATCACAGCTATTGGGGAGAAAGGGAGGGTGGAAAATACAACAAGGCAAATAAGCGAGTGGTGAGAAGGCTGAAGACTCTGCTCCTCTATAGGCCAAATTCCAAGATACCTGGGTTTCCACTGGGGCAAATTCAGTTGGTGCTAATCTCTACATTTGCCACACCGGTTTTGTGCTCATCAGGGACTCAGCTAAAGGGCATTATACAAATATGACACTAGATGGCAATGGTGAGCTATGGCAAATTCAATATATTTTTCAAAACGTTTGAGGGGGAAAGCATTTTCACAACTTTATTTTACATATCAACAACCTCAGATATGCAGATGACACAACCTTGATGGCAGAAAGTGAGGAGGAATTAAAGAACCTTTTAATGAGGCTGAAAGAGGAGAGTGCAAAATATGGTCTGAAGCTCAACATCAAAAAAACAAAGATCATGGCCACTGGGCCCATCACCTCCTGGCAAATAGAAGGGGAGGAAATGGAGGCAGTGAGAGATTTTACTTTCTTGGGCTCCATGATCACTGCAGATGGTGACAGCAGCCACAAAATTAAAAGACGCCTGCTTCTTGGGAGAAAAGCAATGACAAACCTAGACAGCATCTTAAAAAGTAGAGACATCACCTTGCCAACAAAAGTCCATACAGCAAAAGCTATGGTTTTCCCAGTAGTGATGTATGGAAGTGAAAGCTGGACCATAAAGAAGGCTGATCGCCGAAGAATTGATGCTTTTGAATTATGATGCTGGAGGAGACTCTTGAGAGTCCCATGGACTGCAAGAAGATCAAACGTATCCATTCTCAAGGAAATCAACCCTGAGTGCTCACTGGAAGGACAGATCCTGAAGCTGAAGCGCCAATACTTTGGCCACCTCATGAGAAGAGAAAACTCCCTGGAAAAGACTCTGATGCTGGGAAAGATGGAGGGCACAAGGAGAAGGGGACAACAGAGGACAAGATGGTTGGACAGTGTTCTCGAAGCTACCAGCATGAGTCTGACCAAACTGCGGGTGGCAGTGGAAGACAGGAGTGCCTGGCGTGCTCCAGTCCAGGGGGTCATGGAGAGTCGGACACGACTAAACGACTAAACAACAACAACAACAACAGATTCCACCCTGATTATTGTTACATGGCAGATTCTAGGATTGTTGTAACTGAGTGATTGGGGAACTTCAACACAAAGTATATTTGAAAGTTTCCCATCAAAACTTTCTTCTGAGACAGACAAAGAAGGACCTTCACCTTTTATACTACCCTGGTTTCCTCCAGATGTTCTGGAACACAATTGCCATCTTCTCGGACCGCTGGCTGGGGCTGATCAGAGTTGTCTAAAAGCATCTGACGGGTACCAGGTTGGGGGAGACTGCATTGTACCCTGGCATGGGACCTGCTCAAATCAAGAATGCTCAGTCCTCCTTCAGTTCCCAAGCTAATCAAAGCAACACCTCATCACTTAGCCAAGGGCTATAGAGAGCCCTGAGATGTCAAGATATACTTTAAACCACATCCAGACCTACTCTTTTGCCCAGAAGAATGAGATAGTTGTCTTTCTTTTTGTCAGGGCTGGAACATTTACAGTGCTCTAAATTGGGTCAGGGGCAGGACTGGAAACTGGGACTGCAGAGCAATCCAACCCCGCTCTTTCACAGAGATCTTCCACAGGAGTGTCATTGGTAGTTTCCTGAGTTGGTGAGGCTCATTGGACAACAGCAGGAAAGCAAGCCTAAAGCGTCATCAGCCCAGTCCTGTGGAACTCCCTGCCACTAGAGACTAAACAGGTGCCTTCTGTGCCAAATTTTAAATGCCTGTTGAGTGGTTTTCTATTCCACCAGGCCTGTGCAGGCAATTAAGAATACATCCTTCCACCAATCGATGCTTGTTTTAAACTTTTTAATGTGGTTTTTATTGTAAAGTTTTGTGCTTTATCGCTATGTACTGTGTCTTGTGCTGGTTTCTAGGTCAGCTCTACCAGACAGACAGCAGCCTGTCTGCTGACAATATAGAGCCAGGGTCTCAGTGGGAAACAGTTCCTCCAGCACATTTCAGCTAAATACCCCCCAGATATTCATGCTCCTAAAGGACTTATTTCCTGAACACGCAGAAGTAGATTGTGTGGGTCTTCAAACTACTCCCAGGCAAGTGCAGTGACACACATTCTGTGTCCTCACCAGTAACGCAGAAGAATGGTCCTCACTCTCTCTTCAAAGCCTAATTCTGTTGCCATGGTAATGGTCGTGATGTGGTGAACGGATGCATCTGGTTTCAAATAGAGAGCTGTCGCATCCAAAGTCTTAGAAACAAAAGCCAATCTCCATGCAAATATATTACAGACCAAAGCAACAAAGTGAAAGGAAGGAGCCCTGTATGAGGAAAATCTCCCTAGGAACTTACATTGACCCTTAGAAAGCTCAGGCTTGGCCAATTTTAAATTCAAGAGCACCAAAGAAAGTTCAGCCAATCATGTTGATTGAACACTGAAGTATTTTGCAACAGACAAACCTTGTTGGTATGATAGGCTGTGGGAGTGATCACACAAGTCAATATCCGATAGCTCATTAAGTAACCTGCAAATAAACAAGGAGTGCTATAAATCCCTCCTTTTAAAAAAAGGGGGGAAACCAGGAAAGACTCGTAGAACTTCCTACTTAACTGAAGGTTACTTGATGACATTTCATTTATTCATAGTTTCTTAACGTTTATATTCTGCCCTTCTTCCAACCTAGAACTCAAGGAGGTAAATGTGGAGTTCGCATCCAGGCACTGACCAGGCCCAGTCCTCCTTACCTTCAAACTATACCCTCTCATTCTACCTGCTTAAGTTAAACTGTCCAACATCAATCCTTTGCTACTGCTTGAGCCTGACCCCTATATCAAGTCTCACATCCTTGCAGGCTGGCACAATGATGCCATAGCAAAACATAGCTTGACAAGTCTCCATAAAGCGCTAAGCTCATCATGCTTAGATTGCATAACTTGAATGTGTTATGTAACGATAACAGCAAACACCCAAGAAGTAGATACAAATGCAATATAATGAGAATCACTCTGAATTCCCGGAAGCTGTCAATAATCGGAAAAATATGGCCTCAACCTCTTACCTTGTTCTGATAAGGAAAGGCAGTAAAGTCCTGACCTCTTTACCTGTAAATAAACTGGCAGGGAGTGGAATTCAAACAGTGTCCTCATCTGCAGTCTGAAATGTTAAAGTCTCAAGAGATCTGCACCACACAGTGAGAGAGAGAGAGAGAGAGAGCAGGGGGCATCTGTGTGTGTGTGTGTGCGCACGCGCGCACGCGCATGGGGGCTGACAGTTGTCTTCTTACACTGTGATGCAGCATGGTTTCAATGCAGGCCCCAGGGGGCAAAGGAAGTTAACAGCCAAATCCAGAGCTCCTGCACAGTGTTGGAGCAATATTATTCTCTTGCTGTGACAGGCCAGCGAAGGGAACACTTGACTTGTTCACATCTGCTAGTACATTAGCAGCAACAGCTCACAGCCCACCCCTGCTGGCACCCAGCAGCTGCTTTTAAAACTTAATTTTGTACTCTGGCCTTAGAAGTGTCACCTGCTGTGACAGATCCCTGCACTATGAATGTTTCACAAGCCACCTCTTGAGAGTGACAAGAAGGTGTGAACAGTCAAGGCAATTGTGCACAAAGGAAACCGAAAAAGATAGATAGACCTCCTGAGCTTTTAATCTTCCTGATGCTTCTCCTACAGGTTGGAAACAAATACTCTTGCTTTCTGAAGGCATCCAGCCCTGATCTCAAAGTATGTGCTCTCCTAGCTGTGGAGAGCCAGGTTAAGGATTGCGTAGGTGTTCCATCAGGAGAACACAAAGCAAGCCTGCTGGATCAGGCCAGTGGACCATCTAGTTAGTATCCTGTTGGCCAACCATATGCTGATGGGAAGCCTGCAAGCAGGCCATAGGCCCAACAGCATACCTGTGGTTCCCAGCAACTGATATTCAGAGGCATAATGTTTCTGACAAGGGAGGTCAGACACATCCCTCATGGCCACCGACAGCTATCTCTCTCCTCCATGAATTTGTCTAATCTTCTTTTAAAGCCATCCAAGTTGGTGGCAATCGCGGCCTCCTGTCCCTGCTTGGGATATGTCTCTCCTCCTGCCACCCGCAATTACCCAAGCAAACACAACAGAGTAAAATGTAAACACTGGGTAGATTAGTTAACAATGATTATTAGTTAACATTGATTATTAGTTAACAATGATTATTAGTTAACTTGAAGGATGTTATCATAAGGAAATAATAGATTTCTCATTTAGTGCCGTGGCCACAACGAAGCACACACTGGACCCCATAAAAAGCAGGAGAGCAGGCAAACACAAAAACACCCAAACAACGCAACTGGGAATTTTTGTGTTGGGGGGTAGGGAGGAGGGTCTCCTTTTTGGGGTGTTTTTTACTCTTTTCTCTTTTTACTATTTTATATTTCTCTTCTCTTTTTTGTTTCTTGTGGATATGTTCTTGTTTTGGTGTTATGTTATTGGAAAAATCAATAAATATTATTTTTTTAAAAAAGCAGGAGAGCAGGACAACACGATATAATCCACCACATTTCCCCCTCTTTAAAGTTTCTCTTGGTTATAAAGTCTGCAAAATAAAGTCATGTGAGCTAAGGAGACCCTTGGTGATTTCTGGCAAAGGTGTTTTGGTAACACAGGCAAAGTTTGATATTGTAAGTGTGCCTGTTGTAAGTTACACTGCAAAGCAAGGGCTTCACGCACTTTTAAAGGGAAAGGAGGCTTCAGTTTACTTGTTACTCAAGGGAGCTGCCAAAGTAGCATACAAGGCAAGGCAAGGTGTACCTTTTTTGGGGAGAGGGAGTCAGGAGAATTTGGTGTATAAATATGCTTTATGTGAGTTCACAGAGTGCTGCAGATGTCGCTCTCCAAGGTCCTGAATTTCAAATTGTGCCAGCCAGTGGTTACATTTAATGCAGAAATGGTTTCACATTGACATCAAAGACCAAATAAGATTGTTTATAACATTAACTGCATCTCTCTCTTTTTAAAATGCTGTAAGAGCCAGTTATATATCTGAGGAAGCAAATGGCTTGGAATGGGGGGGGGGGGGCGTCAGACAACCAAACAACTGAGTTTTGTTTCTTCTTCTTTTCTTCCATTCGATAATTAAAAACCAGCAGCACAATTTCTTTTTGTAAATACAAGCCACCAGTATTTCTAGCCATCTGTTCATAAATCATATCTGTAAAGCTGAGACAAAAGGAATGCCCTCCTTCACGCAGCACAGAGTTAAGCTGCGGGATTTGCTGCTGCGAGGCCACCAACCTGGCGGGCTTTAAAACAGGCTTAGACAAATTCGTGGAAGATAAATCTAGCAGTGGCAGATAGTCATGAGGCTCTATGGTGTCTCTTGTATCAGAAGCAGCAGACCTTTGAATGCCAGTGGCTGGGGGATAAGAGTGGGAATTGCATGAATTGCATTCATGTCCTGCTTGTGGCCCCCTATCAGCTACTGTGAGGAGCAGGATACTGGACCAGATAGCCCTTTGGTCTGATCCAGCAAGGCTCTTCTTCCATTTTTATGTTCTGAAACACGTTACACCTGAAGCCCTATTCATATCAAGGAGCTCTGGCAGTCTTTTGAAGATAAGAACTATGCTCCCCCTCCCTGTCCCTTGCCTGTACAGTGGTACCTCAGGTTAAGTACTTAATTCGTTCCGGAGTTCTGTTCTTAACCTGAAAATGTTCTTAACCTGAAGCACCACTTTAGCCAATTGGGCCTCCTGCTGCTGCCGCGCTGCCAGAGCCCAATTTCTGTTCTTATCCTGAAGCAAAGTTCTTAACCTGAAGCACTATTTCTGGCTTAGCGGAGTGTGTAACCGGAAGCGTCTGTAACCTGAGGTACCACTGTAGTTCTTACCTAGAGGACCACAGTACCTTTTGTCTTCCAGCTCCAGGCTAAATGTTTACTAATTTATCCATTTTATTTGTAAAGCTATTTTGAGGCTGCCCCACCCCATATAACACATCAAGGCAACGCACAACAAAATATGCCAGTGCAATAGAACATCAAATACCATAAAAACAATGCAAAATAATCATTAAAAAAACTTGGGTCATCTTGAGAAAGTTTAAAGAATAGAAGAGATCTCTGAAAATCAGTGGTGAGTTTGCCGGCTGAATCTCTGCTGGAAGCGTGTGCCAAGAGCATAGAGCTGGCAATAATAAACACCTGACATCCAGTTGAAGCCAGCTGGGCTTCTTAGGTCAATTAATGTGGATGATTTCAGAGATCAGGTTAGAATATAAAGGCCCAGACAGTCCTTATAGGAAATATTCTGTAGTTTTATGGTAACTGCCAAAGGATCCTCTGAGTATCTTTCTCTGCAGCTCTCTTAAGACATGGATCTTGAGAAATCACTCAAGGAAGCTGAGTTGGGAGAGCTGTCCACTGGGGACAAAAGGCCTGCATATATAGACCTCCTATTCATGAGTTCTTATTAAGCCATTTCAACTCTGGGGGTCAAATCAGGAAGCACGATTTTCCTATGTGCCATGCCTGCTAAACCAGTCGTCCAAAAGTCACCTCTTGCTCAGAGCAGTTTTTATGATCCAACTAGGTTGAATATAAATGTAGACAGGAGTGCTCTAGGCCAAACCAAGCACACACAGTCCTTTTTTTGAGCACCACAAAGATATTGTCATTTCTGAGCCACAAGAGACCAAGAAAGTAATCTTTTTGTTCCCAGTGCCTTTAATGATTCTATAAATCTCTCTGCATTTATGCCTGCCCTTTTCTCTCTGCTTTCTTCCTGCTTTTCTTGCCACCCTTCTTTTGGGCTTATTAGGTAAAGGTTTTTTTGTTTTTGTTTTTAAACAAGCTCAATGCTCTGTCTCTTTTTCTCCCTCCAGAGAAATGCCGGAGCAATTAGTTTCAAGAAACAAACAGAGTGTTAAACAGCATCGCTGGGTTCAGAAGATTTCTGTTATGATTTACAGAATGCGGAATAACATATTGCAGCCTCCCCCAATGTGGTGTCCTCTTAATGTTGTGGACCACAACTCCCACTGCTTCTGACCATTGGTCACAACTGGCTGATGGGAGCTGGAGTTCAATGACATCTGGAGGCAGCGCCGGCCCACCCAGGAGGCAAGGTGAGGCAGCCACCTCAGGTAGCAAGACCCACGGGGGCAGAGGATCCAGCGTCCAAGGAATGCTCTGCTTGATGCTGCTGTTGCTGCTGCAGTAGCACTGACGGCTGCAGTGCACTCCTTTGGAGGCCAGATCTGCCACCTCCTTGACAGGTCCCCCCACCCCAGTGCTTCCTCTGCAGTGGCCTCTAGGAGGTGCTGCTGGTCTCTTCCCACCCCTAGGGATGAAATGGGGGGGGCCTGCCCCCTGGAGTCTACTGGGCTCTGCACCTGCAACAGCCTTTGATTCCCACTTCAGCTGTTGGGTAAGGTTGATATGATTTCACCCCTTGTTTCCGATCTAGATCTTCTTCCCTAATGGGGGGCACAAGACACCGTTTTGTGGTTCACCTCGGGTACCAAAAGCTCTTAGCCCAGCCCTGTCTGGAGGGTCCCAGACTGGGAAAGGCTGATGTATTATAAACAGGGGAAGGATAGACAAGAAAGAGCTACATGATATAGAACTGCAAACCTATGAACAGGGTGTGGATAATGAATAGAGATTCTCCAACGCAAGGACCCAGGGCCATCCAGTAAGACTGAATGTCAGGAAGTTTAAAACAGAGGAAAGAAAATACTTCTTTGCATTGCTCATAATTAATCTGAGGAATGTGTGCTGCTCTGATGTGTGCTGTTGGCTATTTGCTTAGACAGTTTAAAATGAGGATTATAAAAGGTTCACGGAGAATGCCCATGATTGGGATTATGACTATTAGCCATGGTGCCTAAGTGGAACTTTCCAGTTCAGAGCAGTATACCTCTGAAAACCAGGTGCCAGGGGCAGGTACCTTAAGGCCCTGCTTGTGGACTTCCTGTAAGCATCTTGCTGGGCACTACTGGAAACAGGATGCTGAGCTAAATCCAGCAGGGCTCTTTTTATGTGTGCATAAATATATATGTGTGTGCATAAGGGACGCGGGTGGCGCTGTGGGTTAAAGCCTCAGCGCCTAGGGCTTGCCAATCGAAAGGTCGGCGGTTCGAATCCCCGCGGCGGGGTGCGCTCCCGTTGTTCGATCCCAGCGCCTGCCAACCTAGCAGTTCGAAAGCACTCTCGGGTGCAAGTAGATAAATAGGGACCGCTTACTAGCGGGACGGTAAACGGCGTTTCCGTGTGCGGCTCTGGCTCGCCAGAGCAGCGATGTCACGCTGGCCACGTGACCCGGAAGTGTCTTCGGACAGCGCTGGTCCCCGGCCTCTTTGAGTGAGATGGGCGCACAACCCTAGAGTCTGTCAAGACTGGCCCGTACGGGCAGGGGTACCTTTACCTTTAAATATATACCAGCTCAGTTTTACTTCATGCAATGCCTTCACTTGATTGCTGTTGCCACTTTCCTGTGACTTTTTAAAATGCCTCTGCAATGGCACAGGTAACTGTAGTGCCATATTTTGGTGGTTGCCTGGCCCCAAAATGTACATTTTCTCCCCCATTTCCTACCCCCTTTCCTTTGTTTACTTCCCTGCCCTCTCCCTTTTCTTTTTCTTCTTCTTCATCTTCTTCTTCTTTGCAGATGATTAGGCGCTTAACTAGAGAGCGCTGCAAATATTGTTACAATGTAGAGAGATCGCAGCATGGAAGAATCCCACAAGCCACGGGAGTGAATTAGCATGATAAATGAATCGAAGAGAAGAAAACTGATATCTGCTAACGACTGCATGGCTCGGTTCCTATGCTTTCCCATCTGGCGCTCTGATTGCTGTATGTCAGCCTGCCGTACCTGAGCCCTTAATGCAAATGGCTGAGTTAAACCAATGTCCATCACAAGAGAGCCCTGCTCACCAGCCTGCCTACCTGTATGCATGTGGTGCACAGAGCCTCGAATGCCATTATCCTCAGTTAGGCAAAGGAGGATGCAGAGAAGCTGCAGCTTGTCTCCCTGGGGCACCCTGCTGCAGATCTGCTTCTGCTTCTGCTGAGGAGTCTGACTCACAGTCCCATCCCTCAGGGGGTTCTCGGCAGGGGTGACTCAGTCAGATGGCAACACTCTTGTCGCATGTCACCGAGGAGCAGAATCTCAGACAGTTGGGAAGCACTCCGGGAGCGAGTCTCTCGCTCAAACAAGGCCACAGTTCCAGGACATCAGAGTTACAGGTGCTGTGGGGAACAGGGGGACATGCCCAGAATCCTATCTGCACAAGTATGAGAGTTCCTGCAGTGTCCCAATGAGACTGACCATGAAAGACCCTTTTCAACAAGCAGATTTCTTGAGTTTCCGCTGGTCGCCTAGTGTAAGGTTTTCTGCCACAAAGGAAAGGCCACTTCACTGGTGAATTCAGCGTATTGACACCATTCAGAGGCATAAGATACCAAAGGGAGTGCCGGTTATTGCATTTCCTTTCACACCCATAAAGAAACCTGTTAAATCTCCAGGATTAGGCTCCATATCTTTACATTGAGTGCTGTATCACTCACATATCTGTCACTCTATATATCTAATTGCTGTAGGGTTCCGTTAACACAGTGTTTCCATCCAATCAATTCTAGATTGACTCATCTCTACCATATGCTGAGAGAGGAACAAAGCAGCTTTTCATGTCCAGATAAGTCCCCCTCTCCCAGGAGAAGGTGTGAAATCAACAGCTTCTCTATCATGAGAGCACTTGCTATCATTTGCCGCCATTGCTCAGCAGCTCACCTCATGCATAGATGCCAAACCTGGCTCCCCTATCTCTACACTTGGACTGTGAGAAGGCTGCCCTTCTTGGGTTGAGGGAAGTAGAGAGCCATCATTAGGCATCAGACCATCCAGTTTCCAGTGCCTGGAGGAGTGTGATGGCATGTAAATGGCAAGGAACAGCTACAACAATCTACGGAGAACTGGCTTGGAGAGTGGGTGGATTTGCCATTCCAGATCAATGCCAGGTGTCCCAATCTGGTGTTTTCAGATTCCAGGTGCTGTCCTGATTAATTGCACCCTAGAACTGTACCAAAGAAACTTGCAGCTGTCAACTCAGATCCTCTGTTTATATTTTTTGACAATTCCTGGAGAACAGGTGAAGTGCCACAAGACTGGAGGTGGACAATAATTACTCCCATCTTCCAAGTGGGGGAGTGAGGCAACTACTGACTGGTCAACTTGATGTCAATACCTGGGAAGGTTGTAGAGCAGATCATTAGGTGGAATGTCAGCACTGAGAAAAAACACTGTGATCACAAAGAGCCAGCACAGGTTTTGCAAGAACAAGTTGTGCCAGATTAACCCCATCTCACTCTTTGATAGATTTGCTAGTTTGGCAGATCAGGCGAATACTGTGGACATAATATATCTTGATTTCAGCAATGCTTTTGACAAGATCTCCCATTATATCCTTGTTGACCATCTGTTAACATGTAGGCAAGATGATGCTCCTGTTAGGTGAATCTACATCTGGTTGATGAACTAGCTCCTCATCAACCTGGAGAAGTTGGGTGCCAGGAAGTTCTGCCCTGGGCCCAATGCTGTTTAAGATATTTACAAATAACTTCAATGAAGAAGCATTAGATGGGCAGATGGCACCAAATGGAGTGGGGCAGAAGACAAAAACAGAACTTTTCACTTAGGTCTTTGCCTCTTAGTTTCTTTCACCCTCCTCTGGATATGTTTCAGCTTCTCAAAATCTGTCTTACATTGTGGTGCCCAGACCTGGACATGGTACTCTAGGTAAAGTCTGGGCACAGAAAAACAGAGTGGTGCTATTTCTTCTTATATCCTATCCTTCTGTTGATGCAATCTAGAATTACATTAGCCCTTTTTTGCCATCATGTTATGGCACTGACTCATATTCCACTTGTTGTCTACTAAAACTCATAAGCTCTTTTCACATGTATTGCTGTTAAGTCAGGCGTCTTCAATCCTGTACTTGTGAATCTGATTCTTCCTTCCTAAATGCAGAACATCACATTTACCTCTGCTGAAATTCATTTTATTTGCTTCATCGCACCCACCGCTATCCAGACTAGGTTTGGGTTGTCCTGCCTGTTACCTCCTGGGAAGCTGTTGCAGGTGGCAAAGCTCTATAGACATCAAGATGCCACTGCTGATGCCTACATGACAGCATTACTTGTCCCAACCATTCCACCATTCAACTCCAAATAGGGTTTCAAACCCAGCCTAAAATGCATACAATTCAATAAGAAAAATACTGGGAATGAGAGAAACTGGAAACTAATTGGCGTCTTGCCTGTGTAGCAAGCCCTAGCTGCTATGCTGAGCTATTGATCTCTTGCTCACCAATAAATGACTCCTGCTGCTTCCTGGCACTAGGGCAGTCCTGTTGCAAGTTTTCTTCAAACAGTAATTACCCTTCCTAAACCCATGAGATGCTACAGAGTGTTTCCTTAGCAGTCCCAATATTTAGTAGTGCCTGACTTGGTGGTATTATCTTCTTTCCTTTTCTGGTAGCACCTGACATTGTCCTCCTCACTTTCAGCTTCTCCTGGTCACAGTTCAGTTTCGCTGGTTAAATTTCCATTTCTGTGATTGTGCAGTGTGTGTGTGTGTGTTTCTAAGTCCCTCTTTATTTCTGAATTCTGCCTAATGGGGTAAACAAATGCAGGAGCATAACCTTAATCTAGGTGTGGGGGCAGAGTGTCTGGTTCTGAAATGGTGTGGCTTGCCTTTACCACTAGGGGTCGTCCTAAGGCCTAGTATAGCCCGAGAATCCATGTTTGATTTACTCTGGAATTATTGGCCCAATGTTCTGCTGTAAGCCGCTTCCTAGACATCCAACATTTCCCGTTCTTACTTCTCAGTGAGGTGACAAATCTATTCCAGGGCTGTATAATTTCAGATTGAAGGTAGCAGCTGACATGACTGTGTGTTCCATATCCTAGAAAAATAGATAGCAGGCAGAAGAGTTCTAGGTTAGCCTTCTCCCTCATATGCTAGCTTTCTATGTGCAAGGAAGGTTGTTGTTTTTTTAAAAATGGAATTTCATGAGCTTCCACCTGTTACCCGTTACACAGTTAACCATCTCAGTGAGAACCGGGTCATCACCTGACATTAAACTTCCCCATATGCCTAAACCCAGCCTGGTTCTGACAGTATATGAACGGGAGCTGTAAGCAGCATTGATCCCATCACAAAACTTCTTGCTATTTTAGTCCTGGCATCTTTAGACCTTTGCATATACAGAGGTCACAGGGTATTCTATAGCACTTCTCTCACCTCGCAAGAGCCTGCCATTCTGCGGTGACTGTACCCCGGGGGTAAAGGCATCAGGGCAAAAGCGCTCTGAGCTTCTCCAGCTGAAATTTGTCTTTGCTCCACAGACACTTGGAGAGGAGGTGTTGCGCATGGAGACATCACCATCCCACCTTTAAGCGTGCTAATTGCCAAGCAGATTGGCTGCCCTTGACAATTTGAGGCGGCCTCTTCTCAACCCCAAATAATCAATCTGGCTGAGAAAGAAGGAGCCCCAGGAGGCTGACTTCTTCAGAAGCAGGGATGTGTTTTGGAACATGTTTTCCTTTCCCCTGCAAGTATGAACGTCCTTTGCCAACAACGAACAGAACAATGTGATTTCAGAGTGGGTTAAGCTGTCAAGGACTATTAGGGTTGCCGTAGCAACCTGTACCCAACCCTCGCACCACACATTCATTAAGTTCTGAATCAGAAATAGGAGGCGACTGCCTGTATGGTTTCCTAGCGATGATTTCAAAATAATTGGAGGAAGGGGGTTGCATATGTGTGTGTGTGTGTGTGTGTGTGTGTGTGTAACATGGGCACAGAGCTTGTGCTGTGGAGAGGAAATTAAATGTAATGTAAGGGACTGAGAAGTCCGTTTGCCAATCTGCACTCTAACGTGCATAAGATCTAGAACTGGGATGGAAAACCTTTCTCAGCCTGAAGGCCATCTTTGCTCATGGACAGCCTTCTGGTACAATAGGCCAATGGTGGTCAGGTCTGGGGGGGGGGGGTGGAGCAATAGATGTCACTCTTTATGCAATGGGCTACATTCCAGCCACACAAAAGACAGAGCTTTCCATAGCCACATTCTCTCCATTCCCCATCCAGACAAGCAAGAGACACCACATTTCAAGGGCGCATTCTCTCCAGGCACTGGCACTCAAGGGACTCAGCCACACAGCTGCAAATAAAACGTTTTAAATGTGTTGTAAAGTGCAACATACAATTGTGACACTAGATGGCGACAGTGAGCTATGCAAAATTCAATGTGGTTTTCAAAACGCTTTTTTAAAAGCATATTCACAGCGTTTTTTATATGTGTGTAGATTCCACCAAGGCTGAATCACAGAATGGGTGGGAAAGGATGTTGCTTAGGGAGAGACCTGGGGAAGGAATCTGACCTGGGAGAGTCCTGAGGGCTAAATAGAGAGCCCTGGAAGACTGCATTTGGCCCTCTGGCCTGAGGTTCTCCCCACCCCTGATGTAGAAGAGAGGGTTTAAGTAGGCAAAGCTATCGGTGCAACAGTTCTGGGACCCACTCAAAACAGTCCAGTCCAGTCCAGCCTTCTATTTCCTTGAGGCTCAGTGGACCAGTGTCCCCCATAAAGAGTGCAGCCACCCAAATTGAAAGTAAAAATCAGATGTAGCTCAAGCAGAACATGGAGAGAAATATACAGATGAAACACGGTGCGAGCTTATAAAGTCAGATTTCTCTGCAGCGTTCTCTGGGTGCATTTGTTCCTTTCTCTGTGTTCCCCAGTCCCTTTTGACGTTGTTTTGCCTTACAATGCAAACCAGATCAAACGTTCATTGGGGAGCAATATCAGTTCTCTGTCCAACACCTTAAAATGTGCGAGGCATAGCAATTTGGAGGAGGGAAGTGGTGGAAGAGGGAGAGGTGCTTTCAGCTTCCTCCTCCTTCTCTCTGATTCTCCCTTTGGCTTTTCTCCCAGCATAGGAATCAAAGCACTAGGATTAATCCCTGTTTGAAATATGCAGCAGTGTACATTAAATATCAGAAAGCAATTGTCAATACTGTATAGTCAGCAAAATTTAAAGACGTGTACATCACTAGATTATAAGCTTGATGAAACTGAAAGGTTTTCAACAGGTGTCTGAAACAGTACAACAGAGGTGCCTATCTTTGGGAAGCAAGCAGGTCCCTCAAAATAAGCAACAAAACTGCTTGTCCTGCATCAGATTCCCAGAGAACAATACTGTGAACCCCTACAGTCCACGAGGCTGCTTTCCATTGAGAGATCTCCCACTACAAACCCATCTGTGTCTAAATCTGAACTGGCAAGAGGTTTCTTTTCTTTCACACACACCTAAGCAGATTTCATCCCTGCAGATAAATTGCCCATCAAGAAAAAACACCTCCTAACCATTAGAGACATGTTGGCTGATCATTCCTTGCTATTAGCAAACATTAAGCTTAACAAAGTATGGTCACCTTGCTGCCTTAATGGCTTTCTCTCTTCCTAGAGAGACGGTCTGGTTTACAAAGAAGTTCTAAATAGACTATAGATCTTCCTGGGAAAATAAAATAAAAGGACAAGTTAACAATATTAGGAACGTGCAAGGTGATAGATGGCCATTTACATATTTGCAATGTTACTTCTCTTCTTGAACTGTTTCCCCATCAACATTAAATGAGTTTCCTTCTCTAGACAAAAGGGCACCACCATTAATAAAGCAAAAAGTCAATGTTTACTCCTCCACACAAAGCTATGCTATTTTCCCAGTCTCAGATACAGAGCTGTTTGTATGAAGAGAGGCATTTATTCAGCATCCTGCTGTTCCTTCACACTGCTCTTGCAGAGGCTAGAATTTCTTAGCTATTCACATTTCTAGCCTCGGCTCAGCCCCCAGACTCTCACCTTGGTTTCTTAGCTAATTTTCCAAGATGAATGGAGTCTCAATGTAGGTTGCTGGGTGGGCTGGAATGCATGTGCCTTAGAACTGCACTCCAGAAAGAAAAACCCCAGGAGTTTATCTAAGATATCTTCATTTACATCTGCTTTGGTACCATCTCAAGCAAGTCTGCATTTTCCCCAATAGCCCATTTCCCATTTCTGAACACATCCAGCAACCAAGCTGTCTTTGTTTTTTTCTGCCTGAATTATACAAAAATGTTAGCACAGAGAAGGTATTATTTATTCCCTGACATCCCAAATCTCAACCCTTTGTTGTCAACGAGAAACAACTCTAAGGGTCGCACCTGACTACAACTGCAGTCCTAACCATACTTACCTGGGAGAAAACCCCACTGGGGTTACTTCTGAACAGGCATGGTTAAGATTGCTTTGTTAGTTATACTCAGCATAGATCAACTGAAATCAGTGGATTTAAGTTAAGTGGGATATCAATGGATTTAAGTTAAGTTTAAGGAAAGTGGGGTATAAATGTAATAATAAATAACATATGGATGCACCCTTTCCAATGGCTGGCTTGCTGCTCTTAGGTACAGTGGAGGAAGCTGTCCTGTCACTGGTGTTGAAGGAAGATTCAATGGCCAGTCCAGCTTGCATCTGTACATGGATGCTTTGCCTCAGAAGGCAAAATCTCTTGAGCTGGTTGTGGCCACTGAGTCAATACCAAGTAGCTGTTATCAACCTGCATCCATAACACCATGGAAGCCATCATTCATTGGAACCCTTCTATCAATACTGAGTGCTATCAACTCTCCTTTCTCCTCCAATTCCACAGAAGGACAGTTAGAAGAACTGGAGTGCTTTGGAGCTGAAGATGCTCTGTATTGGGAAATCTGCTTACATTATAAGAATACCCCTCACCAGGAAGCTTACCTATCATTGAAGGTGTCGAGCAGGGAAGTTTCTTCCCTAGCTGATGTGACCAGGTTTCTTGCTGATACAAAGAGCTTCAACTCCTCTTGAGCCACTGGGACTATGTCAGATTTGCAAGAAGTGGGGTACTTGAGGTGACCAAATGTGTAGTCTGCAATCACTGATACAGAAAGCTCATAATGAGACTGCTGGTTCGTAATGAATTAATAATAGTAGTAAAAAAACACACCATGTAAATGACACAAAGATGGTTCCCTTTTGCTGCTGGCATAACTGCACATTTTGTTAATTGAGCTTTTGCCTGGCCTACTTTAGAGTGATGATGAAATCCCAAATAATAATTGTAGCTCATCCGCCACAAGCCTCTGGGGGAGTTCATAGTTAGATGATTGTCAACCATTCATGAGCCTGCTTATTCGTAATTTGACATTAATGTAGTGCTTGCGAATGAGAAAAGGTTTGATGCCTCAGTGTAAGTAAAACAATCTGCAGATTTGTGATTTTTTTCGGTGTGTATATTTGGAGGATACAGAATTTAGCTGTTCAGGATCAGATTGGGCAAACTAGTGGAAGATAATTTTCTGCCTCCTGAAGATGGGACTGTACTTTTTTCGTCCAACCACTGGGTAAGGCTGCCAATTTGGCTTTCTTTTCCTTTTTTTAACCCAATATGCTACCTAAAAACAACTGTGTTTATCTTGCCTTCTGTTCTCTGCCTAACAAGGGATATGTTTCACCTGAGACTGGAGGGGTAAATCTCAGTAACTGCTGGACTTTATATCTGCAAAAATGAGGGAACCACTATTGTATGTTTCTTTGTCCACTGGGTGCAAACAGAGATCTGCATGCCACTTAGTAGAACCTCTTCCATCTTAAGACTGTGCTCAGATGAAGATTTGTGGCTACTAAATAAAGCCAGCTGTTCCTTTCCTTTGCCTCTGCTTTGCTTAAATCCAGCCTGGTGAACAGTTCTGAAGAACTTAAAAGGCATTTTGGGACTCTGGTTCACCTTAGAAAGGTACGGGCCAACTGTGGACTTTGGTGTCCCTGCCACACACACTTATGGTTCAACACAGCTTCATTTGCTTTTTTTTGGTAAAGTTTTTTGCAAGTTTGTTTAAGCTTGTCCTTGGTGATCCCTCGCAGACACGTTTCTGCATCTTTTAGTATCTGATGGCAGTAGATCAAAAATTTTAGGGTGAGCCCAGAAAGAGCAGCTGAATTTCCCCCCTTAACGTTTGAAGCCACAGCCCATTTCTCCATTCCTTAACACCAAAACAAGCCACCATTTTGCATTTCCCACAATGCCCCTGACATAGCGCTCCTCTTGGGTATTGTTGGAAGGCATATTGCCAAGGGCCTCCTCAAACCCCTGGATGAAGGTGGTTTTGGACATTGCGAAATAGCAGTGGGAACCAATGCACAATTAAATTGTATAATGTCTAGAAAGGGTAGTTCCATATTTTGCTTGGGATAAAATGTAGGAGCTGAACTAGCCTCAGACACCAATGCACTCCAGTATGACAGGAAAGAGGAAGTTGTGGCCTTCCAGTTGTTGCTGGATTCCTCCTCCCATCAGCCCCAGCGAGCATGGCCTAATGGTCAGGAGTGATGGGAGCTGTAGTCCAACAACATCTGTGGGGCTATGCAAGATCTTCATCTCTGCATAATAGGGGAGCTGCACACCTTAAGATGTTATGCTGGAAGTTTGGATTTGATATCCCGCTTTATCACTACCCTAAGGAGGCTCAAAGCGGCTAACATTCTCCTTTCCCTTCCTCCCCCACAACAAACACTCTGTGAGGTGAGTGGGGCTGAGAGACTTCAAAGAAGTGTGATTGGCCCAAGGTCACCCAGCAGCTGCATGTGGAGGAGCGGAGATGCGAACCCGGTTCACCAGATTACGAGTCTGTCGCTCTTAACCACTACACCACACTGGCTCTCCAGTTTGAAAGTAGTCTCTCAGGCCCTCTCTTCGGAACATGTGAAATCACCCTGGGTTTTTAAAAGATTTGCAAAGGCGTTTACATCATACTATATATGCCTATTAAACTCCACAGAAAGCAGCCTTATTTACTGCGCTTCACATTTATTAGCAGTAGAATATCAAAGTTAATGGCCTGGTTTCCTTTAAGAGCATTTTTAGCCCAGAGGTTCAATTAATTCTATTATTATTATTTTATTCATTTATTGTATAGCCCACCTGTTAGTCTGCATCAGGCCTTCAATGCAGCTTTCGACTTAGAAACAAGCATAGCATGTAATGGAACTCCTTTTCTGAACTCTCATAAAAGAGAAACCAGTTCTCAACAGTACCGACTATTAAAGGACTCCTCCAGGCGACCTGTTTATTGTGCATTCATCCTAATTTGCTTACACGGTGCTCAGTTGATATTCCATCTTTATTATACTTTCATTCTGATTTGTTGCAGGGATACTATACAACAATGGGCATTCATTCTGAATTGCTTGTGGGGTGTTCATAAAGCTTCCCATTACAGTGGTACCTCAGTTTAAGAACAGTCCTTTTTATGAACGATTTGATTTACGAACTCCGCAAAACCGGAAGCAGTGTCCCAGTTTGTGAACTTTACCTCAGTCTAAGAACGGAATCCGAACGGTGGAAGGGCACCAGTGGCGGGAGGCCTCATTAGGGAAAGCGCGCCTTGGTTTAAGAATGGTTTCGGTTTAAGAACTGACTTCTGGAATGGATTAAGTTCGTAAACCACTGCACATCATTTGTTCACCCCACACTCTCCACTACATTACCCTGCCACTTTCCTAACTGCAAATGTCTGTTGTTGTTTTTTGTTTTGTTTTTAAAGTAGATTTGTTGTAGTAGAGCAATAGAGCACTTCAGTTGTGCAAACCTCAATTTCTGGCATGTGCTTGAATCCCTTCCACAAAATGGTGACCATCTAGAGGCACCGAAACTTTATTGTAACACAGTGAGTTTTGGAACGGAAATTCCTTCTTTGGGAGGGGCCAGTCTGGAGCAGTCTAGTGTAGTTTATAGAGAGAGCTTACTCCCTGCTTGAGCTGAAGGTGAAACGTCAGCCACAGGTCAGTTGGCTGGAGAGACAAGGACTTCCAATACTTTAAGAATTCCTGCTAAAACCTCTTATTAGATGGGATGCAGCTGCTTAAAAGAAAAAACCCAGCAAGGGCAGCCTTGGGCTGCATTAGCTGAAACAGAGGGCCCAGATCACAAGAAGCCATAGTTCTACTCCGTTCTGCACTGATCAGGTTATAATAATAATTATTTAAGAACGGACTTCTGGAATGGATTAAGTTTGTAAATCGAGGTACCACTGTACATCATTTGTTCACTCTCGGCAGTTCCCAACAGAATATTTAAAAAGGGATAAAATATCAAACATTAAAAACTTCCCTAAACATGGCTGCCTTCAGGTGTCCTCTAAAAGTCAGATACCGTACTTTTCGCTCTATAAGACACACTTTCCCCCTCCAAAAATTAAGGGGAAATGTGTGTGCATCTTATGGAGTGAATGCAGGCTCCATGGCTTTGCGTTGCTTTCGCTGAAGCCAGCAGAGCAAGAGGGATCGGTGTGCATCGATCCCTCTTGCTCTCCTGGCTTTGCTTAGCTGGAGAGGCGCTGAGCAGCTTTCCCTCTCTGCGCAGCACCTCTCCAGCAAAGCGGGAGGAGAAATGGAAGGGGCTCCCTTTCTCCTGCCGCTTCACTGAAGGGGCGCTGCGCAAAGAGGGAGAGAATTTTTTTCTTGTTCTCCCCCTCTAAAACTAGGTGCGTCTTATGGTCGGGTGCGTCCTATAGAGCGAAAAATACGGTAGTTGTTTATTTCCTTGACATCTGATGGGAGGGCATTCCACAGGGTGGGAGCCACTACCGAGAAGGCCCTCTGGCTGGTTCCCTGTAACCTCACTTCTCATAGTGAGGGAACTGCCAGAAGGCCCTCGGAGCTGGACCTTGCCTGTGGAATGTGTCCAGAGATTGGGGATGGGGGTGAAATTTGGATTTAAGTTCACATTTAAAGGTGTAGCTTCCCTATTTCAAACTTCTCAAAACAATACGTGAACCAAATGTGAAATTCACACTTCTCTGAATTTTGCAATGCACAAAAATGCCTGAGTGTGTATAAAAATGCATCTATTGGTGAAAACAATGGATGGAAATGCATTATATGAGGCAAAGCGGATGCCCAAATGTGTACCAAGGACTGTTTGAAGGGCTGTCGTCTATTTCAAGGCGTCTTCTGTATGAAGGGCTGTTTGGTTCAAGTCCACTTTTAAAAAAAAGAACCCTAAAAAGGGAGGTCAGAGGCCTTGAAACTGACCATCAACAGAATTCACTCAGACATCGGGCTGAGCTGGCACACACATCAAATTCAGTTTGAGAAGTGATATAACACAATTCATTGCATATTATGAAAGGTTGGTTATTCATGGGACTGGCTTGCATACGTGGAAACACAAAAGAGTTCCTGCGTAAGGAAGAATGTTGTCAGCCTAAGGCAGCCCCTGCCTGCCTGCCACGTGTCCTTTGAAAGGAGGTTTGTGGGGGCGGATAGTGAATAGCAGCCATTCGGCAGCGAAACACTTGTGGTAGTCAGAGCAGCGCCAAGGCCAAACCATATACAACATGGAAGATTCGTGAGCGGCGTATCTCCCAGTGTTTTTCCTTTATAATTGGCTGGAGGATGTGGGCTTTGTCTAGCAGCACAGAGGAAGTGGGGTTTGTTTAACCCTTCCCCCTTCAAACTGTTTCTGTAATCAAAACCATCCCTCCAAAACTAGCATTAAGTGGTTGGAGAATGAAGATTAAGGAGCATGTGGCTCCTTACAGACTAGCCGTTTTTCTTTTGGTATAGATGGACTAGATTCCAGTTCATCTGTGGGCTGTTGCCTACAAAGCTTATGCCATAATAAGTCTTTATGTCAGTCAATCACAAGATTCTTCCTCGCTTCACTGTATTGAACTAACATGACTTGTCTGAAGGGATGGGGAGCCTCTGATTCTCTGCGTATTGCGCTTGTCTCCTCTCTTTGCGCCCCCCCCCGAAAAACTATTAGCAACTGGGATAATTTCAGTTCAATAAATTATACAGAGAGAAGAGGGTTTTTAAAAAACAAACAAACATCCTGCCGTACACCAAGGCCCCAACTCCTGAGCTATTTATAAAGCTAAACTAAAACAAAAGAGAGACAATATCTGGAGATGTGATCATGGCTCTCCCACAGGAATCTTGTCCATTTTGAGCCCTCCCTTCCTTGCAATCCCTGGTGAGGACCTTCTCATGCTGCAGTTGACAGGGCCTGCCTGTGCTTTGCGTGTTCTTAGCCTTGAAACATCCTGCTCCTAGTCACTGCATGAAAAGCGAGGGGACAGCTTAATTAGGCAATAAAACCGACGTCCTTCTTAGTACAATCAAAGGCGAGTCATTAGCTTCATCTGCAAATCACTCAGCAGCACCCAGCGACAGCCAAGCTCATTAGGTGATCCCTGAGAGGCAAAGGCTACAATTTATTCAGCAGGAAACAAGGGTGGCCAAAGCCAGGGAGATTAGGCCAACAAAAGACAAAGAAACAGGCCTAAACACATTTGTAAATTCCTGCGAGCCCATTTTGCCTGTGGGGCATTCAAGCCTGTACTCTCTGTGTCTATGTTTTGGATGTGCATGTGCAAAGACACCTACAGGCACATCTCTTTTGCTAATACAGTCATACCTTGGTTTTCAAACAGCTTAGTTCTTGAACGTTTTGGCTCCCTAACACCACAAACCCAGAAGTGACTGTTCCAGTTTGTGAACTATATTTGGAAGCCAAACATCCAACAGGGCTTCTGAGGCTTCTGATTGGCTGCAGGATCTTCTTGCAGCTAATCCGAAGCTGCACTTTGGTTTCCAAAAAAATTGGAAGTCGAACGTCCAGACTTCTGGAACGGAATCCATTTGACTTCCAAGATACGACTGTATAGACACATATAATCTAAGTTGATGCTGAGGAGCTGAACAATTTCCCCATTGTATTTTGTTCAGGAAAGCTTACACAAAGCCATGTAGAAACTGGTATTAACTCATCCTGTACAATGAGCTGCATCATAGCAAAAATGTTGAAGATTAAATTCGAACACAATGCACACCTTTAGAGCAGGGTTGAGGAGCCTGTGACCTTCCAGATGCTGAGAATACAAGAAGAGGCCTGTTGCATCTAATCAAAGGGCCATGGCTAGTCCACAGTTCTCATCATAGCCAGCCAGATGCCTAATGGGATGCCCATTGCACCTCAGCTAGATTCAGTTTCAGCTTATTGGCCTTCCTCCAACTTACTAATGGATAAGTTTGAGCTGGAATCACCACAGCACTTGGGCAGTCCTTTCTTCTGCCATAAGAGGGGCGTGACCTACCGGGAATAACTAGACCTTCAGAAGTCATTCCGTTTCCCCCTGTAGATATTCGGCCACTCCTAACTGCCACTAACCTTCCTAAAATACAAGTTGTAAGTAGGCAGAAACATCAGTCTGTTATTGCTCCGGTTAATTGCCTCCAGGGGAATCATCTGTCTCTTCAATGGCCTCCATGACTGTTGAAGACAAGATTTATTCTGCTATGTCACAGACCTAGGATGGTGAGTATTTTGTGGGTTGACAGGGGCTGAGGAAAGAGATTATCAGAGATGAAAATGCTGTAGATGAAAAAAACAAAGACAAAAGAGGGCATGAGGTCGGAGAAAGGGAGAGAAGCTAGGGGGCAGGGAAGGAGACTAAGGGATTCTATTCTAGTATAATAATTTGAAAACCCTAATGAACCATGTCTAAAGAAAGAGACTATGTGCTTATACTAAAACTCAACTAATTACAGTGGTACCTCGGGTTACATACACTTTAGGTTACATACACTTCAGGTTACAGACTCCGCTAACCCAGAAATAGTACCTCGGGTTAAGAACTTTGCTTCAGGATAAAAATAGAAATCGTGCTCCAACGGAACGCGGCAGTGGGAGGGCCCCATTAGCTAAACTGGTGCTTCAGGTTAAGAACAGTTTCAGGTTAAGAACGGACCTCCGGAACGAATTAAGTATGTAACCAGAGGTACCACTGTAGGCTAAAATTCTGTGCCCACTTCCCTGGGAGTAAGGCCCATTGATCTCTTTGTGCCTTACATCTGAGTATTCATGTATAGGAATGCACGCTATGCTAAATTGTTCTTTAGTTATCCAGGGCTTCAACTGGGAACCATTTACTTTAAAATATATTTATACCCTATTTTCCCTCATATTTCAAGGCAGTTTATAGTAAAATAAAATGCAATAAGAATGGTAATATAGATATATTAAAAAGACAATTATTAAAACGATTTGTACGCAACTGCAGTTTTTTAAATTAAAAACCCCATAATAATACATAATGGGTAGGATTCTGCAAAGTGCGGGGGGGGGGGGGATGGGACACCCAGAACAAGTTTAGATGGCAAGCACGGGGGAAGGAGAGGGTGGAAAAGCCTGATTGGCTGAGCAGACTTTGTTCCCTATGTGCTATGTTGTGCTTTGTTGAATTCCACCCAGAAAAAGACAGAGTGAAAAAACAGAAGGATTACATATAATTATGATATCCAGCAATTTAAGAAGATCAGCCTCTAAAGACCAAAGGCCTTCCTCAGTAGGAAGACCTTAATTCTGTAGTGGAAGACAAACAGGGAGAGGGCAAGAGGAACCCAACAGAGGCCCCATGGCAGAGGTGGAGGCATAGCCCTTCAGTTATACACACACCTGATTGCTCAAGGCAAGCAAGACCCATTCGGAGTTGCGACTGCTGACTGCAAACAAATGATCTGGGATGAAGAGTCCATTAGAACTGGGAAGCTTAGCTTGTCACTGTGGTGTGCATGATCTACTACCATCCTAGCAGTGGGGACATCTATTATGTATGCATGTGGTATTATTGATCATCTTGTAAGAGCAGTGTCAAGCCACAAGGGCAATTTGGGGAAAGAGCACTCTGCAATGACTTAGTATACGGTAAAAAGCACTTCCTTTTCGCCCATACTCAATAAAAAGCATTACCTGAAACCTCATGCAGGAAAGCCACAATACTATATCCATTCTGAGTATTATGCAGGCTACTTGCTAAAGCCTTTTCTATGTTACGCTCTGATCTATGGGGCTTTCATTGCACTTCACTCCCGTCCACAGAAGTAGATGATAACCCATGTGACTTTGGCATCCGTCTCATTCTGTGGCTGCTCACTGTGTGAGCCATCTTCTGGGGCTAATTAGTTATTGGGCCTTTGATCCCTTCTGAGCTGGACAGAGGTGCTAGCAGGGGCATGTGTGATCTCTTTTAATGTTCATTTGCAGAGCATTAATCTACTGAGTTTCTAATTATTTCAAGATGGATCAAGCAATTACGACGAAGTGCATTATCAGCTCCTCTGCTTTTGACTTCCTTTTCTCTCCCTCCTGTAAATTTTGCTTGCAGAAGATGACGGGTTTCATTCTAATTCACATTTATCCTGCCCTAATTACACTGGCAAAGACATGAAGCAGGCAACCTAGATTTAAAAAGTGCGAGGCCAGTTATAATGTGAAGTTTGGTTTGTTGGTTATCACATACACTGTCCGCCACACACACACACACCCCGCATGTTCAAGACTGACCCAGGGGGATTCCTTGTCAGTGTTGCCTTCCTTGGCCTGGTACACTGATAGGCTGCCACTTCTAGGGTTATCTCAAAGCAGTCCAATATTCAACAACAAACAGCAACAGTGTGCCATAAGAGAGGACAACTGGAAGAGACTACAGGTGGGAACTTAAAGTACATCCACTCATTGTCTGTCCCTCTCATAGGAGCCAACTCCTAGGAGCTGAGGCATCTTTGCCCCCCCCCCAATAAAATATTTCAGGGGGCCAGATGGGCATTGCCATTCAAAGGGTGTGTGCGTGCCCTGTCATGTGATCAATTATGTGGGGTGGGGCTTACCTGGCCCCTAAATATTTTGTTCAAGTTGGCGCCCCTGGTCCCCCTCAGTTTCAGGTGCAGTCATTCAAGTCTGTATGCATACATCTATGGCCCATACTCACACCTGTTTGCACAAATGTGCACATGTAATACAGTCAACATATGGGATGTTGCTGATCCAGACCTCAGACCTCTGGCACTGCTTCTAGCATCCATGTCTCAAACTAGGAATGTGGGGAGTGTTTTTACAAGCATCTCTGTCTGAGGCACGTGGCTCTCTGCTTGTTGCTGTACAGCAGCTCTCATCATCCCTGATCATTATGGCTGGGACTTGTAGTCCAAGACATTCTGGGGAGCCCATTGCTTCTCTAAGGTCATGTCTCTGCAGGAGACTGAAAAAGAGCGCTGCTGGATTAAACCAAAGGTCTATTTCGTCCAGCATTCTCTTTCCAGCAGTAGCCAGTCAGATGCAATGAGAAGCTCACAAGCTGGACACTTTCTAAGGCAGGAGTAGCCAAAGCAACAATGTTTGGTCAAGTTTCTCTACTCTGCTCAGTTCATAGCTGACATCCTCCTCCCAGAAATATCTTCCATCCAAGCGAAAAGTCTGTAAGAAAGATATACATTGTCACGAACAAAGGCTCTATACATATTTCAGGTGCCATCATTCATTACCGACTTTCCTTCATGTGTCCCTGTGGAGACTTATACATGCACATGCATGTGTTCTAAACAAACAGGCTTGAAATGCTTCTTCCTAGGAGGAAGTGTTATCATAAGAGAAATGCCTTTTGTAGAGACATCCTGAGGGGCAGTCAGGTTTCTAAGCATTGCAGTGAATCATCTTTGTATGAAAGGTCATGCAAATGGAGTTTGCTGGCAGAGGAGGAAACACTTGCCCAGTCTTTGGCACATTATTTACATATACTTTTTAAATGTCTCTACTGCACCTTCACTAGAAAACTTCCATATCAGTTTACAAAATACGTATATTTCAATGTCTTTATTGCACCTTCACTAGAAAACTTCCATATCAGTTTACAAAATACGTATATTTCAATGTCTTTATTGCACCTTCACTAGAAAACTTCCATATCAGTTTACAAAATACGTATATTATATTGCACATATTATGTCTGTTTTTTAGGCTTTTGCTTTGCTTTTTATATGATTGCATTAAAAAAAACTTGCTACTGCAAGTGATGCAAACATTATTTTATCACAGGGCCATTTACAACATAAAAATACATAATAAATGAGAGCACAAAATACATAATAAAACAAAAACCTTCAACCAATACCCCCCCCCAATGGCCATAGAATGTTAATCAGCCAAAGTCCTGGTTACAGAGAAACATGTTTGCCTGGCTCCTAAAAATATATAATGAAGGCACCAGCCAAGCCTTCCTAGGGAGAACATTCTACAAACAGGGAGCCACCACAGAAAAGGCCCATTCTTATGTTGCTGCCGCTCTGGACCTCTCGTGGAGGAGGCACGTGAAGCAGGGCATCAGATGATGACCACAGGGTCCTGGTCAGTTTATATGGGTAGAAGTGGTCCTTGAGATATTGTGATCCTGGCCATTTAAGCCTTTATAGTTCAAATCCAGCACTTTGAATTGGGCCCAGAAACTAATTGACAGCCAATGCAGTTGGGCTAGGATTGGTGTTTATATGCTCAAACCGTCTTGCCATGGTGAGCAATCTGGCCACCGAATTCTGCACCCGCTGAAGTTTCTGAACTTTCTTCAGAGGCAGCCCCAAATAACACATTGCAGTAATGTAGCCTAGAGGTTACCAGAGCATAGACAAAAGAAATTAGGCTATAGGGGCACAGCTGGGCCACCAGCCAAAGCTGATGGAAGGCACTCTGTGCCACAGAGGCCACTTGAGCCTCAAGCAATAGCAATGGATCCAGGAGTTGCCCTAAGCTGGGTACCCACTCCTTCAGAGGGAGTGTAGCCCCATCAAAAGCAGGCAACCTTCCATCCATCCAGTCTAGGGAACCACCCACAAACAGTGACTCAGTCTTATGCATTGGAAGGGTGGTGCACAAGTTTTCTAAAATACCCCGCTCAGCTCTGCTTCTGAAATTCATATTCAGGTCAGAAAAGGTCACCTATGAAGCACCTATAACCTTCAGATTGGAAATCATGGAGTTCTAGTCACACCGCTGGTAGAATTCCAGTTCGACTCTATGAAAGCTTATGTGCCCTTGCTGTATTCACTTAAAACAAATTGCAGGCAATAGATCCACTTAGCACAAAGAGATAGGTGTTTGTTTGTTTGTTTTTATATAAGAGCACCTGTTCAAAGAATGATATTTGAGTGCTTTGGAAATATTTGAGAGAGAGAGAAAGTCAATTGATTCTTTTTGTCAAATATATATAAAAGTATTTTTTAAGTTGTGTCCAGAGGGACAGAAGCTTTTTGGAGACAGTTCTCCACGTTGTAAACTGCTCCCAAAGCACTCTAGGAATTTTGCAGACTCAGCACACAGCTGGATAGGTGACTGTTTGATACTGGGCTGAATGTTGTGGGGCTTTTTCAATCTGCTATGCATAGTACAGTGTTTCATTGAAAGATGAATCAGATCTACATGAATTTCATTTTTTTCTGAATTCACACACAGTGGTGACTGGCAGGCCCGGGACCTTGCTATAAAAAGAACCCACCTCTATACATCTACAGGCTGCCTAGGTTCATTTTTTGAACAATTACTATTTGGGGGGAGGGGAATTGAATATCCCTCTCCTACCCTCTACAATATCCTCCCCCCCCCAAAAAAAAAATTTGCCTAAGGTCCCTCACAAGTCAAATCAATACAGTGGTACCTTGGGTTACAGACCCTTCAGGTTACAGACTCCACTAACCCAGAAATAGTGCTTCAGGTTAAGAACTTTGTTTCAGGATGAGAAGAGAAATCATGCTCCGGCGGCGCAGCGGCAGCAGGAGGCCCCATTAGCTAAAGTGGTGCTTCAGGTTAAGAACAGTTTCAGGTTAAGAACGGACCTCCGGAATGAATTAAGTATTTAACCCAAGGTACCACTGTAATAACAAAGGAAAAGAAAAGAGCTGCTTTGCTCACCTGCTAACTGGGCTCTCCGCAAAATGAATGCAAATTAATATGTATATAGTTTTAAGTGCATGAATGTACACTTGTATTTCACTGATTGATTTTTCTATGTTTTTAGTAGTTCTTGTTTTTATTTGTAAGGTGCCTTGAGTCCTGTCAGGGGAAAAGGCGGGGTATGAAGAAATATATAATCATAATCATAATAATCATAATTTTTAAACATCAACAAAAGTGCCCTAGCCATTGCTATGTGAATGTGTTTTTCTCCCTGGAGATCAGTAGGAGGGACCTCCAGGGCACTGCAATATTTAGCTTTGGATGGGCTCAGCAGTGGAAAGAGCTAAAGAGCTGATTGGCCAGAGAATGACGGATTAATAGAAATGGCTACTGGAATCTTAGGAAGTATGTGAGGCATAGAAAAGAGTGTGGTTTTCATGGAGAAGGGGGAAGACTTTGGGAAAAACTTTTTTATTTCCCTCCCTCCTTTTAACTCCATGTTGAGGGGCAGTGCCTCATTTGCCCTGGGCGACTAACCAACACTGCTTTCACATTATCTCTCAAGATAACTATCACCAGTGCTTATCTTCGGGGGGGGGGCGGGGGGAGACGCTGGAACTCACCATGAAGTTGTTACAGTAACTGCCACATTTTCAACCAGTGCTTTCCTTCTAGAAAAAAACATGCCAGCACTGCGTACCCTTGAGTACCCCCCAGAAAAAAAGCACTGAGCATCAACAAGGACAAAATGGGAAGGAGCAAAATTCAGGAAACTGCAGACATCTACAATTGCATGGTTTCTTAGTGAAAATGTGTAGGAGATAACAGTATAGCTCCAAAAGTGTACTGCATGGTGGAAGATGAAGTATCATATACAAAGGTACCTCAGGTTACATATGCTTCAGGTTACAGACTCCGCTAACCCAGAAATAGTACCTCGGGTTAAGAACTTTGCTTCAGGATGAGAACAGAAATTGTGCAGCGGTGGCGCAGTGGCAGCAGGAGGCCCCATTAGCTAAAGTGGTGCTTCAGGTTAAGAACAGTTTCAGGTTAAAAACGGACCTCCGGAATGAATTAAGTTCTTAACCTGAGGTACCACTGTACATCCTATAAATACAAAAGGGAAATTTAAGTTATTGTGTTGTTGGTTTTTAAGGAGCTATGCTCTGAACCATTATGATGATCCTCATAAATCTGAGTGCAAAATAAAGCTTTAAAGAAGGGTTTAGCCCTACAGGAGTAACCCTCCAGATGTTATTAGACTATAAATTTACATTGTGGGATGCTGGAGCCAATGAGATGGGCAATGTCCTTGTCATGTGACACTAGGCAGGAGCAAAGACTTGTGGGAAGTAGGCTCAATTCCCTCAGTTTTCCGGATTCAACGAGCAGCAAAGCACCAACAAAGTCTTTGAAATAAAAAAACCTGCCTGCTTCCTCCCTCCTTGGCGCTCGGTCAAATCTAAAGGAGAAAATTCACTAGATATCTGACAAGGCAAGGAAATTATAATCAACAGACAGTATCTCCCTATCAGTTTATTGGAGATTACCCATGGCGGGACCCATGTACTCCAGCATCCCTCCTCCCAAATCTACACTTCAGGTAAGACCAATTGTTCTTTCTCATCATTCCCAGCCAGCATAGCTAATGGTCAGAAATGATGGGAGTTACCGTATTTTTTGCTCTATAAGACTCACTTTTTCCCTCCTAAAAAGTAAGGGGAAATGTGTGTGCGTCTTATGTAGTGAATACAGGCTGCGCAGCTATCCCAGAAGCCAGAACAGCAAGAGGGATTGCTGCTTTCACTGCGCAGCAATCCCTCTTGCTGTTCTGGCTTCTGAGATTCAGAATATTTTTTTTCTTGTTTTCCTCCTCCAAAAACTAGGTGCGTCTTGTGGTCTGTTGCGTCTTATAGAGCGAAAAATACGGTATTTCCAACCACATTGGCTGCTCCTGGTTTATGGGAAGATCATTAAATGACATCTTATGCAGCAACAGGGAACTTCATCCATGCATGAGGGCTGGCGTTGGAGGGCAGGAAAAGGTGCTTTCAGGAAAATGTAACTAATAGGCAATGAAGATTGGTGTGGTTGATGTCTTCATGGCATATGAGAACTGACAGGTAGCATGAAGACAGGCTGTGACAGCCCTTCAAAATGACAGCCAGCTCTTTGTGTATGATGTGCCCATGGGGTTGATGTGGTAAAAGCTACAAGCCCAAGTGATGGGTTTTGCTGCAGTCTGGGAGGGGAGAATTTCAGGCTGTTTTTGCAGCTTTTACTTGGTTCTGGAAAAATCACAGCCACCTCAGACATGTCAATATTAATGCGGTTAGATTTCAGAAACACAAAACTAGGAAAGGGACAAATTGTTGGCATGTGAACTCCAACTGGCCTCCATGAACTTGCATGCCTCTCTGTCCTCCGTTCTGCCCTGATAACCCACCCAGTTCACAAGACCACTTTTCATATGACCCATCTGTCCTCACAGTGTATATTTTGTGTTTGTGTGTGTGTGTCTTTTCCCCCAATCATGAAAATCATGATCGTCATCATTTATTTGCATGCTGCCTTTCCATAGTTAAAACTATGCTCAAGGTGGCTTAAAACATGGAAAGATTTATGTAATTACAAAAATATAACAAAAGTAGTCATAAACAATAAATAAAAACATATTAAATGTGCAACAAAATTAAACAATCGTCACATAAGACATCATAAGGTCTTAAATGAAAAATACCAAAAAGAAAAAAGAGCTTACAATGAAACTGACAAGGATTTTTTAAAATAAAAACATTAAAGAAATAGTTTGATGCTGTAGAAGAAAAACAAGCACAGCCTTATGTATCTATATATCTATATCTATTAGCTGGAAAGTTCCTGATGCTGCAATGGGCACCATTCTAGAGCAAGGGAGCAATGTGCTGGTGTTCATCATCTGACTCCCCAGCGCTACTGGCCAGGCTTGATGTGCTGTCTTGCCCTTCTAACATCACAAGCTGTTTTCCAGCAATTTTGGCTTGCTTGTGGTTAACCTGAACCACCTTGCATTAAGCCTTGTCTCAGTGATGATGGCATAGAATATTGTCATAAAATATTGCTATTGTCTAGCGCTACCCATGTAGGCAAAAAGGACAGATCCTGAAGAAGCTTACATCTAGAATTCCAAATTTAAATACTATATGAACACCTACCCTCCCCCTCCAGTAAGTTGCCTCAGCTCTGTGGGGGCCAGCAAAATTTGTTGGACCAGAGATTATGGAGGCAGAGGGACTGGATGCCTGACCTCTGCACCATGACCAAACCTGAGCCAGAACCAGAGGCTATTGGATTGGGAATCCTTGAACTTAGCAACTCCTAAATAAGACTCTCTGGAGTCCATATCCTTGGTGTTTGTACATGCATGTGCACATACACATGCATGCTCACATATGAGGAGCTGACCCCCTCCATGCCAGAGACCTGCATCCCCATCAAAGCAGGTAAGCCTGGAGGAAATTGTCTGAAAGGAGGAAGAATAATGAGCTCCTAGTGAGAGAGCTGCCACTTTAAGGCCTTCCACTTCTCAAGGAAGAGGCAGGACTTGGGAGGCTCAAAAGGGCCCACTCATTTCCTAGACTCCGTTGGATGGAGCTGCTTTCTAGGAGCTATCCATGGTGCTGCAGCTTCTGACCTGCGATCTCTGAGCTGCTTCGGGACAAGGTATAATGCCATCCTGAATTGCTTGGGATCTGCTCTCTGAAGTCTAAATTCCAGATGTGATTTGTGTTTTATTGCACTTAATGTAATGTGTAAGCCACTTCTGGACTGAGATTTCCAGTCCTGGATAAAATGTAATTGTTTGCTTTACTCTTGGCTTATTAATTCCACCTTTTGCATTTTGACCCTTTTTATCATTCCTTGAACTCCCTATTTAAACTTTATATATAGATTTGACATCCTGACCATAACTGATCTCCTAGCTCATATCCAATCACATTGTTTATAATTATTTAAATTACATTATTAAAGCTGGAGTTTGGGAGACTGGTCACTAGGCTGAATGGACATTACAGCTCCTTCACTGAAATTTCCTTTTCCCGGATTTGGCAAACAAAAGAGACATGATGCATATTATGAAATATTTCTGCAAAGCAGCATACTGTCATTTATTATTTTAAGTGTGTGTGTGTGTGTGCTGTTGCTCTTTGCCTCCAGATGTCCCTTTTCACAAAACAGATTTTTGAAACCAAAGGAAGGACTGATTGAAGTTTGTGTGGACACAATCATTCTGCCTGGATACCCACTCTCTAAAGGATGAAGCAATACCATCCATATGTTTCATGCTTGTTTTCTACTTATTATGAACAGAGCTCCTTGGAGATGAGCAATCTATAAATATTATGAATTGGTGGGCATGCATAAAATTTATGAATGGTTGCCAGCTATGTAATCTGTGTTTTGTTGACCTTCAAAAATATCTCCTTCCTTTGGCTCCTATTTTTGTATTTACTGTAGCCAGCAGCTCCCTGCTATATAGTCCTTAGGTTTCCTCCTTCACAGTCCTAAGGAGAACCCTGACTGCTGAGTCCTCTTGCGCTATGTCAGCTCACTCCCCTTAGTCCTCAATCTGTGTCCTGTGCCTGATAGGCTGTTCCTTTACTCCACCCCATTGGGAACGTTTGCCCTCTCACTGGCCTTTCACTATAAGCATCAAATCCTCTGTTATTATTTTAATATATCTTTTCTGTCGTTGGCCACTCCTCAGCCTTCATTCTCATCTTCTTGACGTTAAGCACCAACATTTTAAAAAATATGTAGTCATTGGCCCATTTAAGAGCTCGGTATTGTCCACAAGAAGGGTAGCCAACATGGTGCTTTCCAGATGTGGCAGTCCCATCAGCCCTAGTGGCTAGGAATGATGAGAGTTGTAGTCTATACTGACTAGTATCAGCTCTCCAATGCTTCATACAGAGGTGTTTCCCAGCTCTACCTGGAGACGCAGGGATTGAACCCAGGAATTCCTGCATGCAAAGCACTGAGCTATAGACCCTTTCAGTGTAAAAACAACAGCAACCCCCGAGTCTTCTTCCTCAATGTACAGGGAAGTTATTTGAGCTAAATGCATAGAGTTTCCAAGTTGCCACTCTTAACTAGCTCCCTAAAAAGTGCCCGTTTTGTGGGGAGAAGATAGGGCAGAGCAGGGCAGGTCCTTTGTCATTCTAATATGTGAACTGCTTGGCTGAAGAGCAGGATATAAATATAACATTTCTCCATCCAGACCACCTTCCACTGATCTCTTTCATGCATCAGGTTTAAAATGTTTTACTTGGAGAAAGTTCTGTGGTTAGAGGAGCTAAATATTTAAACAATTAAACATTCCACAAACCCTGATGGACCTAATTGCTCCTGATACACACATTTGTATGTCATTTTGCCTAATATTTTTTCAGGGCAGATTTCCCTAATATAACATATTTTGTACACATGTTTAAGCATTTTTATACATGCTTTACCCCAGTATATGGTTATTATTATTTTAGTACACATTACTTGACTGGACAACTGCACTGCAAAATTCAGAGAATTTCACATTTTGATGAATTGATGTGTTTCTGTCTCGTTTTGTTTTGGAAAGTGCAAATTTATTAGGTCCGACTTGGGATGAAAATGCATCCAGTTCCTTCCCCGTCCCTGGAGGCATGTTCTACAAATGAGTTCAACCACCCAGACTAATACTGCATCTGAAAGGGGTAATAAATGCAGGTCTGCACACATTACATGATTGCTGAAAGAGAGGCCTCTCAGAAGCTTGTTATGCCACCGCTACAGCAGATCTACAGAGAAATTGCTTTCACTTGAATGGGTCAAGTGTTATGCCACAAACATTAGGCATCACCACGAAACATCGTCTTATCCCTCCCAGAAGCTATCAAGGCAGGAAGGAGCCATGCTGATTCAGTGACATTTTTCCTTTTCCTTCTATGGATGAGCTCTGTAATGTGCATGGAAAATGCAACATCAGAATACAAAATCAATGTGGATTTGGTACATAAGATACGTGAAGGGGGATCAGCAATATCATGTGTCATGTGACCAATCGCAGCCTCGAGCAATGCCCAGCTTGGGAGGGCTGTTAAATCAATTCCTGTGCAAATGGTCTGTGTCCATGTTCTGACTAAGAGAGTTACTTCTTGCATCAATCATGGCTCAGTTCACAAAGGCAGAGTCTTCAGCAGGACGATTATTGATAAAAGCACCTTCCACAGCAGCTCTTGATATATTTGCATTTGTACGCTTTTTGAACTCTTCCCCCCCCCCCTTTTCTCCCCTCACCTTATCAGACAGCAGCTGCCTGGCTGCATGTGGAATCTAAGAACACATTCATAGAGCAAATCCTTTGGGATGGAGCTCTTAAGCGGGCAGGCACATGAAATGCAATTGTGACTCGGATACTTGAACTGACCCAGTTTCACCTAAAGAAAAATCCCCCACAGAGCAAGGAGAGAAAAGCTGAATCAGACTCTTGTCAAATAGTTCCTATTAAAAGGTGCTAATTCAGCAGCAAAGCCATGCTGCCTGTCCTCTGGAGACAAGCATTCTCAAAAACACACACACACATCTATAGGAGGGAGTAGAGAGGGGGGCATTCAAGAAAAAAAAAGCCACTTTTAGGCTCCATTCAAATTCTTGGAGCAGGTGGGAGCAGAGTCAGCCATGCGAGTTCAGGAGGTAGGTGCAGCAAAGCAGGAACATTTTTAGACCAGGATTTCAGAAACCCAAAGCACTTGCAAATGAAACTGTAAAGAACACCTGAGGCTTCTGTGTTCGTTTGCTTCTGAGGGTGTCTCTGATCACAGCTCAGTCTGAACTGAAGAACTACTTACCCACTGCACTCAGTAGCATTTCATCTCCCCCTGTGTTCCTGAAAGTGGCCAGCCCCACACATGCGGGACACCCAGGAACCCACCCACTATCATTACCCCCTCCCCAAAGTTTCTGTCAGTCAGGGATTCACTGTTTAAACTGGAGGCATTTAGACATGAGGAGGAGATCCAGCTTATCTGAGGTGCTGAGGTGCTTCCAACATTGCAGGGGAGGCTGTCCTGCAAGTGCGGCCTATTGTTCTCAGCAGCTGCTGCTGCCAACATGCTTCTCACCCAAGGATTGCTTTCATTTAAGTCCTGCCAGTCACCCCGAGTGGCTCTGCCAAGAGACCTCAGCTTCTGGCTCCGACTCCAGACAGGAATGGATGTAGACTGCTGCTAGCAGGCTACTGGACTGAACATTTCAGAGTACATACTGAAATATATGCAGCAGCAGAAGATCTCAGTGTGGGCTGTTCAGTGTCACAGTCTCTAGCCTCATCTGAACACGGAACAAACTATGCTCAAGGCTTTACACCTGGTTCCCTGACTCCAGACGACACAAGTCAAAACTGCAGTACACATCTGGCTCAAGATTTCCAAAAGATCACCCTATTTGTTCCCTGGTCCCTAGACTGAATCAGTGCCTCAAAAAAATATCAGAGCTTAGCTCCCAGTAAGGAAGAACTATCAGTGGTGGATCTGCACAGGACTGCGGGCCATCTAACATTGCTATAGCCTCTTGGGAAGAAAGCATCATGTAGACGCACCCTCATTCATTCCTATCTCAGCAGCAGTAAGAATTGTCCCAGAAAAAAGGAAATGTTCAGGAAGCATCACTACATCAGTTGCACTAGCTGAAGCTTGTTGCGCAACCAGGAGTATTAGGGCTACAGCAATCAGTTGAGCAGTCAAGCACCAGGACCATGCTTTCTTCCTGCACTGCTAACACAACTAGTACACCACTCAGGGACTTTAAATTAGGGCTACACTGAATTCCTTCCCAAGTCTCTTAGCCAGCAAACTTCACTGGACACTGGACACACGCTGAATCACCACATAGCAAACAGCCCTTCCAAGTCAGTCCACAATTTCCCCATCCTCTTGCCATGTAAACAAACTTCTCTCTCTTTCTCAGTACCACAAGTGAGGCCCGAATTGCCTCACAGAAGGGTGTGCCCCTTGCAGAGGTGTGTGAATTCCTCTCCATGTTTCCCACAAATAGCTGTCCCCTTTTTTCTATGAATTCGTTTTTTTCTCCCTTGTACCTTCGACAAACTGTGACTGAACTGAGACTTCCTGGCTTGAAGCAAGTGGTGGGTGGGTGAGGGTGAGGTGACAGAGCAAATTTCAGAGTCACATGCATGAGCAGAAATGACATTTCAAGATCACACATCCCAAGAGTGCTAGGACACTTGCCCACCCAGAGAACAAGAGGCGAAACGCCTAGGAATCTCAAACCAGTCACAGCAGTGAAGACATTTCAAACACAAGCAGTCAAGGTCCCCAAGATTCAAAGTGTTATTCCCTGAATAAATGAAAAGAGGGGACAGATGCCAGGAAAATGTCACTGGCCATCAGAGACACCAGGGGCACACTAAGGAAAGGACGTGCAGATCCTACTTTTCTGTCTCAGATCGTCATGTGGGCAAAGCACATCAAAACCCACCAGAAACCAGCTAGTGCTTAAGGATGGGGGAGGGCGGGCGCAATTGATTAATTAAGATATTGCATATTTCTTGCTACTTCTTTTAAAAAAGGTCCCTAATTTCAGATTCTGGTGGACCCAACATCTGGCCAACATCAATCAAACAGTTACTTGGGTTCCCCAATGAAGAGAGACACTAAAGTGTAAAGTGTGCATAACAATCTATATATTAGTGAAAATAACTTAGAAAAATGCATTATATAAAGAAAAACCGCTTTGCAAAAATGTATATAAAGGTAAAGGTAAAGAACCCCTGACAGTTAAGTCCAGTTGCAGACGACTCTGGGGTTGCGGTGTTCATCTTGCTTTACAGGCCGAGGAAGCTGGCGTTTGTCCACAGACAGTTTTTCCGGGTCATGTGGCCAGCATGACTAAGCCGCTTCTGGCAAAACCAGAGCAGCACACGGAAATGCCGTTTACCTTACCGCCGGAGCAGTGGCTATTTATCTACAGTGGTACCTCGGATTAAGTACTTAATTCATTCTGGAGGTCCATTCTTAACCTGAAACTGTTCTTAACCTGAAGCACCACTTTAGCTAATAGGGCCTCCAGCTGCCACTGCGCCGCCAGAACATGATTTCTGTTCTCATCCTGAAGCAAATTTCTTAACCCAAGGTACTATTTCTGGGTTAGTGGAGTCTGTAACCTGAAGCATATGTAACCCGAGGTACCACTGTACTTGCACTTTGACGTGCTTTCGAACTGCTAGATTGGCAGGAGCTGGGACCGAGCAACGGGAGCTCACCCTGTTGCAGGAATTCGAACCGCCGACCTTTTGATCAGCAAGCCCAAGATGCTCAGTGGTTTAGAGCACAGCGCCACCCATGTCCCGTAAAAATGTGTATATATATATGACAAAACTGCACACCACAAAATGTGTGTATTCGGGAAGGCTTGCACTAAAATGCAGATGAGAACTTTGGAAAACAAATTGCAGACTAATGTGGAAATGAGAAACCCAAGGGGACAGATTCAATCATCTCTAGCCGAGCTTCTTCCGCCTTTCACCCTCTGGCGATTCAATTCAAGCACTGTGCATGGCCTGGAGGCTTCCCATACTAGCCCCAGCAGCTCCTGACATGCTGCTGCAACTCCTATTCTTTACTGGGAAAATCAGAGTCTTTTGTGCTCTCCCTTTGTTATGCTTGCACTAAGATGAAGCAGCAGTAACTCTGCTCCCTCTGACCCTTACAAAAATCATAGGATAAGAGACTAAAGTAACATAAAGGAAAAGGTAATAGGCAGAGATTACAAAATACAAACATTTTTCTTCGTGCAGAAATACCCATATAGTGCTGTGTTCAAATGGAAAGTCTTGCGGAGGCATTGCAGGGAAGATCCTGCTGCCCATGGAACTCTTTCTCATTTTCGAATATATGAATATGAATGCATTTTGCCTAGTAAATGCATTTTCCCAAGCATCACACCATACTATTTGGTGCTGTTTTCACAAATATTCATATTCATATTTTTATTTCATAAAAAAATTCACGCTTTTCGATCGTAAGGGGGGAGGGGGAACCCCTCAAAGCAGTTTACAAAAGATAAAAGAGTGAAATCAAGAAAAATAAAATCACAACCATACTTTAAAACATACAAATTTAAAGTACTAAAACACATTAAAATCATCTCAACTTTCTAAGCATCTGTGTAGGCTTATTATTTTATTTCATAAAATTTATTTTTGTATGCCTACATTTCTGTTATATTTGCATTTCAGGGTTGGCAAGCTGCAGTGTAAAATTCAAAGCAGATCCCCAGACAGGTAATGAGTAGAATTCTGATGCTGAGAAATTTACCTGGCACATCTCCTCGATCAAAGATAGAAGGACCATCCATTGACCCTCCATCTTGCAGGTACACATTAACCGACACACAATTCTTGACAGTAAAGTGGAACATGGAGTGAGTTATTGAAAATTGCCTTGGAACACACCTAAACGGTCCAGTATTAGTCACAGGCATCCACGTCATTGCAACTCTTTTAACATTGGAGCCACAGATGTTTTTAGAAGTAGACAGCAGCATGTCACAGCTGCAGGATGCCACTGCGGATGGACTTACACAATATGGTTTTTAATGTCAATTAATATCACATTGTCCTGGCATTGCATCATCCCTGCATCTTGCACATGTAACAAGCACTCTGATGAAGCAGTGTGGGTGGGGAGAAGGGATGCTGCTGGGTCATCCACAATTCGGTTTCATGTCAACCCACTGATGGTGAGATGCTCTGAATCTTACCCTGAACAGGTCTTGATGTTTGATGCCCATCAGATATGCATCAGAATTCGCCCTGACTTAGTATACATAGTAAATCTAGCATGGTGAATTCAATCGCTATTCCTGCCCCCCGGCTCTGCCAGCAGTGCGAATGGCCTGCCTGCATTGCTATGGATCTCCCAGGCTCACCCTCTGGCTCTGGAATTAACTGCATTAATGACAAAGCTGGCTGGATGCAGGGAAAACAGAGTTGCTTCTCTGCCAGTCAGAAGGAATTAAGCAGACATGGGCAGATTAGCCACACAGGATTTTTTTTTTTTTTTAAGAGTGAGACAGTTCCCTGTGGCCAGAGGAGAAAGAACTACTTTAGCAAGGGAAAGTCAATTGTTCCTGCCATTTATCAGAAGGCTCCTTCTGAACCTTTGCCTCTCTCTCAAGCGGCTGAGCAAGGAGACTGTGCCCTTAGGACAATCATACACCCCTTTTCCCAAGCGGGTAGTAGGTGGGGACAGGGACTAGCCAAGGCTAAAGATCTAAGGCCATTCCTTCCATAAATGCACACACTGGGAACAAGAGATTAATGCTACACATGTCTACTGAGAAATGTAACACATTGAGTTCAGTGAAGCTTACTCCCAGGTGAGTGAGGATAATAGGATCAGATGAAACCCCAGCACAAGAACGTAAGAAGAGCCTGCTGGACCAGGCCAAAGACCCATCTAGTCCATCACCCTGTCCTCACAATGGCCAGCAAGTTGTCAAGGGGACCTCTCACACTAAAATGCAGATCAGGGGCTCTGGAAGGAGAGGAATAGGAAATGCTTTTGCTCCACTATGACAAGAATCTACCAGTCATGATTACTCATGCCATTAGAATAGAGCCTACTGCGAAGACTGTGTGTTGGTCAGCATGCACTGATCTACACACATAAAACAAATTCACGCACAGGCGTCTTCCAAAAACCCATCCCAAACCCCAAAACGTCCCATGGCAATCGGCAAATAGTAACGGGGGCAGGACTGTGAAATCCTGAAGCCCCTAGTCATGAACCGGCACATGGGCGATGGATATAGATTCAGTCGTTCTGACTCAAGGAATGAGGCAGTTGAGCAGCTCGGCAGCTGTATCCATGACTGAGCAGCCCTATTTAGGATCCACTCTGCTCACTCCGAAAAGAGGGAAGGGGCTAGAAATATAATCTGCCTCCCTTTCCCCCTGACTGGATTACCGTGCCCAGTGGGGTCACCAACCAGCGGTCGTAAAAGATAATTGAACTTTGGAACATGGAATATACGGACTTTGTCGGATAACACAAACAGTCACTTATGGACTCACTTTTGAGAACCGTGTTTATGGAAGACTCGGCTATGAGTGATTTCCAAAGAAGAAGAAGATGACAAGAAGGACCTGAGCAAAATAGCACGCTCCCTCCCTCGTGATTCCTTGCAACTGGTACACAGAGCCTTAATATCTCTGACAGAGGAGGCAGACCAGATAGCCATCATAGAAATATATGAGCATAGAGTGGAAGTGTTCTGGCTTCTAAAGGTTTCCTGCAGTTTCTACAGTGTCATGGGCCCCAAAGGAAACATCTGACTGGGAGTAAGAACCAGGATGCTGAGTAGAGGAGCTTCCTGACATTCCACCAGAGATCTCTACTCTCAAGTCTTTCTGTGGAGAACTGGTGCTCTAACTGAACAATGTGCCCATTCTTTCAGGAGCGTCAACAGAAAATGAAACCCTTCATGTTTGCCATGGAGTTGGGGACATTCAGTCCCCTGTGCACCAGCGAGAATTGCATGTGCCCATCAACACTCACTTAAATTACTAATCCAGTCTGTGCTGCATCCTTTTACATCGCATTTGCAGCTCCCGCCTCTGCCAAGCTCATTCGGGGAACGCTTTTCCAGTCCTGATCAGGCAGCTAAATCCAAAGGGGGGAATCTTTTGTTCTGTCTTTTATTCGGGGGGGGGGGGGGTTTGAGGCCAGAGGTAAAAGAGAGCAGAGTTCACAGCAATTCAAGATGGCATAGTTCTCCTTCTGCCTCTGTGTGACTCCATCTCCTTCCCTTTCCCTCTGAGCGACTTTATCTGGAAAGAACATTGCAAAATCATTGCAGGAGGTTTTGGGGTCCTCACCAGACCCCAATGGACGAATAGTGCACTATTAGTCCCATACCTAAAATTCAGACCCAAAAAGGGGAGGGGGAAGGCACAGTCAGGGTATAATAAAAGCAGCTGACATGAACTTCAGATTGAGAAGGCACAGAAGATTATTGCACACACCACAACTGAATCAAACGTCAGTTTAGGCAACAAGTTCCTTAGCCAACATGTGTTTGCTTTTGTCATTCTGTGAAGTTTGCTGTGTCAGTAGAGCAGGAAACTCTTAATCTCAGGGTTGTGGGTTCGAGCCCCACAATGGGCAAAATATTTTTGCATTGCAGGGGGTGGACTAGATGATTCTCATGGTCCCTTCCAACTCTACAATTCTATGATTCTATGAAATAATTGATGAGGATAAACCCATTAAATATCACACGGTGTCTAGAGTGGATGTCAATCATGGAAACCATAGACGTATGTCAAGTATTGTGGTAAGGTCTCAGTGGGTGTCAGTTCAGTTTCATTTCAATATCTTTATTAGAATGAAAGCAGTTTCATCTCATTCCTCATTCTTATGATGTCATTCTGCTGTGGCCACATCACAGGTGATTGTTATGGCAACATGGTGCCTGCCTTCTGTACTGATGGGAAGATTCTTTCTTTCCCTCTGAGGCAGTTGGGCCACTGTCTGGTCTTGTGATAGCATCAGGACAAAGGGACATAGCCTCTGAAAGATCCCATCACAATGCACTACTCTAAGAAGTCCAAGAGTCCTGGCCCTGTAGGGCACAGACCGAGCTCAAAGGGCCTCCCGTCAGACTCTTCATCATGCCCATCAGACAAGTACAAGGACTATGCTGCCGTTGTTATAGACACAGGCACTGGATACACCAAGAGCGGCCTGGCTGGGGATGAGAAGCCAAGATCCATTGTGCCAAGTGTTGTGGGGGTGCCAAGGTACAGGACCAAGGAAAGCCCATTGTACTACATTGGGAAGGGCATCCCACAGCGGCGTGCAGAGGTGAGCACACACCAGGTAATGACCCATGGTGTCGTGACAGATTGGGATGCCCTAGAGATGCTGTGGCACCATGTCTTCTACACAGAGCTCAGCGTGTGCCCTGAAGAGCTCGCTGTGCTGGTCACTGATTCCCCCATGTCCCCAACGACTAACCGTGAGAAAATGGCGGAGCTGCTCTTTGAGAACTTTGAGGTGCCAGCCATGTTTGTGGCTCATCAGTCCCTTTTGTCGGTGTATTCCTACGGCCGGACAGGCGGGCTGGTGATTGGCTCTGGCTATGGGACATCCTACACCGCTCCTGTCCATGATGGCTACATTTTACCTCATGCCACCTACCGACTGGACATAGCAGGCAATGCCCTGACGGAATACCTGGCCAAGCTGATGGGAGAATCTGGGAACCCTTTCCATAAGGATGAAATGGAGGTGGTATGTCAGATCAAGGAGAAGTGCTGCTATATCCCGGAGGAATATGAGGCTGAACTGAACGCTGATGAGAAGAAATACCTCATGGACTACACCCTCCCTGACAGGCAGGTTATCTCCATCGGCAGTGAGCGCTTCCGCTGCTCAGAGATCCTCTTCAATCCGACCATGCTGGGCTTCCCAGAGGTGGGGCTTCATGTCCAAGCTATAACCAGCATCAGGAAATGCAAGCCAGAGCGACAAGCGGACCTGCTTGCCAATGTGCTGCTGGCTGGTGGAACTACCATGCTTCGTGGCTTTTCCGAGAGGATTAAGAAGGAACTGCAGAAGATGGAGCCATCCCAAAAGGTGGGCATCCTGGCTTCCCCCAACCGCACCTTCTCTGCCTGGTTGGGTGGCTCCATTGTGGCGTCGCTCAACTCTTTCCAGAACGTGTGGATCGACCGGCAGGCCTACAATGAGAAGGGGTCCTTCATTGTCCACCGGCACTGCTTCTGATCAAGGCGGTGGCATGCCAGGCTTGGCAAGGGCATGTGTCAAAGGGAAAATCTCCTCTACAACATGCTGTTTTTTTAGCATAGCACTACTGAGTCAGTTCTGTCACCACTATTAGAGATGGGGAAGAGCAAAGGGAGTTTGTAGGGATCTACAAAAAATCTAAGAAGAGGTGGGGAGGGGGAGGGAGGGAGAGAGTGGAAAGGTTGAACTGAATAATGGATCCTTTTAAAAAATGTGATTTGTTACAGGTAAAGCCTATCAAAAAAAGCAGTGCAAGATATGTGTGCCATATTTCTCACATGCACACAAGTATGAACTGTCTCATAGGCAGACCTACACACCTGCACATCTTTCATTAGATCAATTCTTGGCTACTAGCCATGAGGGCTATGTTCTACCTGGTCAATCACTGTGAGAACAAGATATTGGTCAAGGTGAGCCTTTTCCTCTGAACCAGCAGAGCTGTTCTTATGTTCTTACATTTGTGCTGGCAGAACTCACCCACCACCATTTGCAGTTCTTACCGTAGCTTTCTCCCAAATCTGCGAACGGTTACCCATCTTTAGAGATTGTTCCTCCCCCTCACACATTTCCGCCCACTGTCCAAGGAGAGCGCAACCTGTAAAACTGCTCATACATTGAGGTCGATCAAGACTGTGAGGTGAGGAGCTTGGGTCCAGGGAAATAAATGAAAACATAGCCATTGCTGACCGTATGTGGCTCCTGCTAAATGATTACTGCTCCTGCTAAAGAATGCCACTGGAACAGAAGAGTTTATCAGAACAGGGCTTTTAGTCCTTTAGCAAGGCTAGTTAGTCAGAATCTCTGCTAAGGCCAAAGGACACAAGTACAGAATCCTGTGCTGTTTACTGTGACAAAAGGTGGCCTTATCTGCAAATCATGGGGGAGAGGCTTCAAGGTTGGTGTAGTGAAGGATGGGGTGAGTGGCGGTGGATAGAGGAGGCATTGTCCAAATCCTCTGGGCCACAAGTAGAGCCCTGCAGGATCAAACCCATGGCTTATCTCACCCAGCATCCTGCTTTCCAGAGTTGCCAGTTGCTGCCTATGGAAAGCTCACAGGCAGGGCAAGATGGCCCTTACTTGCAGATGTTCTCCAGAAACTGGTACCCAGGGACCAGCTGCCTCTTATCTCAGGGGTAAACCTATACATCTTCCTCTTTGCATGTATTTCTCTCATTTAATATTTGCACCCCTAAGCAATGGGAGAGTGAAGAGACATTTACAGCTATCTCATAAACCAGAGATTGTGTTGCCATAGACCAGCTATTTGGCAGGGAGCATCTTTTTTTAGGGCTGGAGGTAGCGCAGCCCCTTTTCTCTTCCATCCTCTCTGGGGATCCTATGCCAGGAACTTCAGAGATGGTCTTTCTCCTGAAAGAACTGGGAACTAATTCTGTTTCTTTTGCCCTGTCTCCATGACAATCTATGTAATTACCGCTGGTGGACTATTTGTTGCCATGGCAAATTTAAATGCACACTGATCCTTGTGTGTGTTATGCTATGAGTCATTGGCTGAGCTGCCACCCAGCAGGGTCTGTGAACATACTAGCTCTTCACTTTGCTCCAGAAGGAAAGAGGCTGATCAGCTGTGGCGGATCACATGGGGTGGCCTGGCTGTGCTAAAGTTAACACCAAGTGAGGCATCCCAGCACCCTCAGCCTCTCCTATAGGCTCCTTGCAGAATGAGATTCTCCATCCACAAGACCAGTGAGTTGGCTTGCCACCCTCTCTTCCAAATATCCCCACCGTGATCTGGCTTACTTGCCAGCTGAAAAGTACCTGCAAATGCATCGGGTACTGAGAGTTTGGCCCCCTTTGTTTCCCTTCCAGTGAGAGTCAGACGTGATTGACAGTCCAAAAATGGATAGTTCACAAGCAGGCAGCAAAGTTGTTGAGAAAGGAAGCTGCCCAGGAACAACATGCCAGGATGAAAAAGTGCAGATGGTTCTAGTGTCAAAAACTGTTCCATTAAAAATAAGTGGTGATTTTCAAACCTGAGGAATTAAGTACTCTTGGTGTGTCGGGGGGTATATGTCCTGTAATGATTGCTGCCATCCATTGCATCACTTTGATGCCCACTCTCCCATTTTCCATTATGGCAGCCCTGCTTCCTTTCCCAGCCAGAAAAGTTGGTGGGAGGAAGAAACAGACGAAAAAAGAGGCATGGGCAGGTAGTAACTAAACCCAAAGGAGCCCTGCTTACCCCTCAGAATAGGCTTCCTCAACCTCGGCCCTCCAGTTGTTTTTGGCCTACAACTCCCATGATCCCTAGCTAGCAGGACCAGTGGTCAGAGGTGATGGGAATTGTGGTCTCAAAACATCTGGAGGCCCAAGGTTGAGGAAGCCTGCCTCAGAATGACCAGGATCTGAGTTCAGATGTTGTTGTTGTTTAGTCATTTAGTCGTGTCCGACTCTTCGTGACCCCATGGACCAGAGCACGCTAGGCACTCCTGTCTTCCATTGCCTCCCGCAGTTTGGTCAAACTCATGCTGGTAGCTTCGAGAACACTGTCCAACCATCTAGTCCTCTGTCATCCCCTTCTCCTTGTGCCCTCCATCTTTCCCAACATCTTTTCCTGGGAGTCTTCTCTTCTCACTGAGCTCAGATGAGTGTTGTTAATTGAGTTCTCTCTCATGTTGATGCCACACTTGGGAATTAGCAAGTATGCCCTTCTCTCCTTATGCCACATAAAAGTAATCCAAACTGATTACTCTGTACAAGCCAATGGATCCTTACAATCAGTGTATGTGCTATAACAGGGCGGTCCAACATTCAGCCTGAATGCAGCCCTCAAGACCTTTTTTTGATGGCCCTCAACAATATTTGATGCCCCCTTCCCACAGCCCTCATGCTGCCTTCCCAAAGCCAAGGAAGTGAGGCGCTGGGCTTTGGGGAGGAGGCATGGGGCTCTGACAGGATCCTAGAGCCCTCCTTGTCATGGCCTAGGTGGTGCTTTCACAACTTGGCAGGGTCCCTGTTGAAGTAGTCTTGTGGCCCACTTGGTATGAAAAGTTGGAGCATCCTGTGCTATAGTATATTCCTGGAGGTCAATGTGCTTGATGGAGTCCCTCTTCCTTCACACACACCCAGAAGGGGGTGCTGTTCATGATGGACCAGGAGTCCTCTCCAAAGTGACCAGGAATCAAAGCAGAATTCACATGAGTTTCCCAAGTTCCTCTTGGGCTGGAGGGGCAGTGACTTCACTTTCTGCTCTACCACAGATAGCTGGCATGCCTGCTGTGTCCAGCATGGCTGTGACTATTTGTATAAAAACCAATCAAAATGGTATGCCAAACTGGAGGTAAGAAACAGAAGGAGAAAACTGGCTGGGAGCTTCTCTGTCAGTAGGACTTCAAGCTGCGCCAGCTCTTTTCGCACATCAAGAGGGAGCCTTCATTCTTCTGAAGAAGGAAAACTGGGCTGGCCTTCCATGTGGTAAGAGTAATATGCAGCCTGGCTACTTATTTAGTCTATTCTCTGGGAAAGTTCTGAGTTGGGCATTCTGGGAAGCAGCACAAACTGGACAAAATGGGGTTGTTACTGGGGATCTGATTATATTGTGCTAAACTCCTCACTAGCAACATAGTCTGAAGAAGAGGGTCCAAGTCTTAACTAGGCTGACCCACGTCACTGCATAAGCAATACCCCCCTTTAATCACATTAATGCTATAAATTAGCATTTAATGCTACAAATGCTTGTAAATATTGAGCCGTGTCTGCCTCCCGCTGATTAATTGGGAATTATACTTGAGGTTACCACACAGTTCGAAGATTAATAACTGTGTATCTTGCTGTTTGCAGGCTGCATGATTAAACTCTTGATTGGAAGCCGAGTCTACAGTGCACTGTTAATTCCCCCTTGCTTTCCCAGCAGTTAATTACAGGCATAGGTGGTCGGCAGTTAGCGTGATCATAGTTCTTGCCTGTGTAAAGTGCAGCCCCCCTCAGCAGTGGCTGAAATACACCCAGACATTTAGCCAGGAAATTCCGGCAAAGGCCTTGCTGCATAGTGTCACACAGCCAGGGATGCTTGAGCCAGTGGTAGGGCTGGGATCGAGTCTAGTGAGCCAAAACTGAATGTGTGTGTGCTTTGACCTCTCATTAGCTGTAGAAGGTATGTGCTGCAGCAGGAAAACTTGATATTCTGCCTTTGCCTGGCAAACAGAAGAAACTGTCTAATACTTAGGGTTTAGCCACACTTACCTTTTGCCCAGGACGTGGGTGGTGCTGTGGTGTAAACCACAGAGCCTAGGGCTTGCCAATCAGAAGGTCGGTGGTTCGAATGCCCACGACGGGGTGAGCTCCCATTGCTCTGTCCCAGCTCCTGCCAACCTAGCAGTTTGAAAGCACGTCAAAGTGCAAGTAGATAAATAGATGCTGCTGGTAAACGGCGTTTCCATGCACTGCTCTGGTTTTGCCAGAAGCAGCTTTGTCATGCTGGCCACATGACCCGGAAATACTGTCTGCGGACAAACGTCGGCTCCCTCGGCCAGTAAAGCGAGATGAGTGCCGCAACCCCAGAGTCATTCGCAACTAGACTTAACTGTCAGGGGTCCTTTACCTTAACCTTTTGCCCTTTGCTTTCTAGGCACAGATCTGCCACTCCCCCCCCCCATGCCACTTTCCCCAGGAAAACTCAATCTTTACTGCTAAATTGGAGCACATGTCAATTTGGGTTTTGCGTGGATTGCTGTTTGCTCTGCTTCAGCGGTAAAGAGTAGGTTTTTGCAGGGAAAGTGGAAGGGCAAAAGGAAAAGGAAGAGTGCTCTGACACAGACTTGGGAAGCCTGGACCTGCGCCTACAAGTGCAGCACAAAGGTTAAGTGTGGGTGAGGCCTCTGAGTCAAGCCACTAGTCCATCTTGCTCAGTATTGTGCACACTAACTCCAGGGTATCAGACAGGGAATATTCCCAGTCCTACCTGGAGATGCCAGTGATGGAACCTGGGACCTTCTCATGCAAAACAGATGCTGACCTATGACCCTTCCTGTAATACCAGGCACCTGCAGCACTTTATGTTTGACATTCTCCAGCATCCCACTCAATTCTTCATCTCCAGCTGACCTGAGAGTGCCAGAGCTGCAGAACACATCTTCCAGGTCTAGATATAGGTATGATCACTGACGCCTCCTCCCATGCCAGGAGAGAAGCACATCAGACCAAGGCAGTGCAACAAAAGTCATTTGATTTCCCCATCCACAACAGCTGTGAAAGGGTGGTTGCGGCAGCTAGGAGTTGGAACTTTAGCTTGGTGGTAGAACATATGCTTTGCATGCCAAAGTTTCCCAGATTCAGTCCTCAGCCTCTCCAGGTAGAGCTCGGAAGTCCTCCTGCTTGAAACCCTAGAGCAGGGGTCAGCAAATTTAGCACGCCTCGGGCCGGTGTCTCCAGCACCAATCGCACAGCAGGCCGGAGGGCGGGGGAGCGTGTGCCCATACGTTTGTGCACACGCTATTTCCGGCGCACTTCCGGGTCAGAGGAGCACCGGAAATAGCTTGTGCGCATGTGCGCAGGCCTCCTCCGACCCGGATGTGCACTAGAAATAACACGCATGCACAAAAAATGCTTGCGCATGCACACAAGCTATTTCTGATGCACCTCCGACCTGGAAGTGGGCAGCTGTGCGGCGCAGTAGCGGTAAGAGCAGGCAGCAGCAGCAGGGGTCACCGCGGGCCAGATAAACAAGTCCTTCAGGCCTTATCCGGCCCGCGGGCCTTAGTTTGGGGACCCCTGCCCTACAGGGTCACTACCACTCAGTGTCAGCCATACTGAGTCAGATAGACCAAGGCACTGGCTTGTGGTGTCTCCATGAAGAACTTGTTCAGTGAGGGGAGAAGTTTGCCCCAGGTTGCAACATTTTCAGCCCGCCCAGGAATAGAGAGAACATGTTGGAATATATTCCCAAGGCTCATCTAGCCTTTAAAGGCACTTCAGACATTCAGCTTTTCTTACACAGAGATAGATCTTTAAGAAAATGCAAGAATGGGGCTGCAAGAGAGTTAGTAGCGTAAAGGAAAAAAACAGCACACATTATGGTAGGCAACTCCTTTCCTATATGGACATCTCTCAGTGTGAAAAATATAACGCATATAACAGACCACAGACATCTTTTAAAATTTATTAACTTTATATCCCTCCTTTCTTCCAACATGGGGTCATACATGTGGTTTCCAAGAGGTCTCCCGTTGAGCCCCTGAGGAGACCCAGACCTGCTTAGCTTGAAATTATTTGCCTTCAGACCACACCCTGGGGATATTGGATTGCTGAAATTCAGCAAACATGCAAATCCCCAGGCTGTCACTATGAGAGCTAAAGGCAGCATGTTGGAGCAGTTATTATTATGCCCTTGGGCAGTGAGTATCAGCTGTAGTTTTTTGCAGCTTTCAAAGGTTCAGATCTGCATTGCTCCCTAGAGCTCCTATATTTCTTCCTTCTTTTTAGCCTGTCTCCCCTGCCATAAAGAAGACTCCCTTCCAAATAAAAGACACCTTCCATTGCTGGCCTCGGTTCAAGTTCTTGAAACAGCTCTGCATTTTAAATATGTATCAAAATATATCACAGCCTCGTCCCATAAATTGATGTTGATTTATTTATTATGCTTCTTTTTCTATATATAAAAGGAAATATAATCTGATATAATCCAAGTCACCCAGATAAATGCTCCACATATGTCATCTCTTACAAAGACGGATGGCTTCCAATAACCATATACCTATCACGTCTGTCAATGACCGGCTGGTAGAAGGGGACACTTGAAGCTGAGAAGTGATCCCAACAATGACCCTGGAAGACACAACTTCAAAAAGGTTGCATGTTGAACCCAGGGCATCTGAAGCTCCACCTGGAGATGACCAAATGATTGAAGGAGCCACCTGTCTGATAGGCAATCAGACAGACATCAGCAGCCCATATTGATGGAAGGGAAATGCTGTGCACTTCCTAATGCCACATGCACCCCTCTCAAATTGTCCAAAGCCTTACATTCACCCATTGCTCCATACTTGAGATGCCAACAGGTCCCCCAAGGAAAAGACAGAAGACCAAAGGGATGTTAGAGCCTGGACCAAAACATGGGTCCTTTAAGAGCTCCAATCACCATCCAGTATGACAGTTCATCCTCAGATGCCTTCCCTATAAAGAGTGGTGTGAAACAGGGCTGTGTTTTCACCCCAACTCTCTTTGGCATATCTCCCTGTTGCTCTCCTATGCATTCAGCTTGACTGAAGACAGTGTGCACTTCCATTCCAGAGGCAAGTTCAACCTGGCAAGTCTCCACAACAGGACCAAAGTGCAGTGGGTTCCTATCCAAGGTATGTTGTTTGTAGATGATGCAGCCTTGACAGTGCACTTCAAGCAAGCTCTATAGAAACTCATCAACCATTTTGCCCAACCTTGCCTGGAGTTCAGCCTCACCATCAGCCTGACAAAGACCAGAATCCTGGGTCAGAACATTGCCAGCATTCCACACATCAACATTGGTGACCACATGCTTGAGGTGGTAGATAATTTTGTCTATCTGGGCTCCACCATAGTCAACAACCATTCCATTGATGCTGAGCTGGACAAACATATTGGCAAGGCAGCTATGGCAATGGTTGCTGAACTAAAACTTCCATCAGCCAGGTGTTGCTGAACGACAACTTCCACCAGCCCACCAGAAGAGAACTTCTGAAGATCTTAACAGTGGGACAAGCTGATAGTCTTCAAGGGCAGCCGGATTGTATAAACATGCTACATCACTCTAACATGGAAGTTACCTGTGTATAGTTAAGTGTCATCAGGCTTCTTATGCCCCCAAAGGGATACATCTGGTGGAAAACTGAAGAGCACACACAAGCAACAAACGTCTTCCTTCGATGGGAGTGCAATCACATCTAGAACATGCTGAACATCATGCTTCCATACAGATAAGCCACCCAGCCACTAAGAGCACCTCTCTCTTGTCAGGATTGAGGTTCAGTTTATTCTTAACAGAAAGTGGAGAAGATGGATGTTATCATGGACTGAATGTCATATATATATATATATATATATATATATATATATATATATATGTAATTGGCAGTTGGAAAACCGGGAGTCCGTTTTACCTTTCTTTATTGTTTCTTTTTCTTTTTCCCTTTCTCCCTTTTCTTTCTTTCTCTCTCCTTTCTTCTTCCTGCTTCTTTCACTTTTTCTTTTCTTGTTTTCTTGTTTTCTTTCGTTGTTGTTGTTGTTGTTGTTGTTGTCATCTCTCTTCATTGTTTCTTCTTTTTTCTTTGGAGTCCTATGCTCAGGGCCTTTATCAAGGTCCGGCGATGGTATACTCACAGGGTGGTGTAAATGGTTGATGGAGGGCCCTGGGTGGGAGGCAGAGAAACGTTGGTCTCCCAGAGTGAGAAGCTGGGAGGAGAAAGGAAAGTTATACCAGGTGAGAGCTAGGAGGGGCTACTCCCTTCTGTGAGTTAAAAACTATCTTTAAGAGAGGATTCTATATTGTACTTATTCCACCTGTACTTTTTGTAGCTGTTTTCTGTTTTTTTATTTACATTAGTTCTCTATATCTTATTGTTTTATGGGGGGAAAAGTAATAAAAATCTTAATTAATAAAAGAGATTCCATTGATTGGTCTCCCAGTGCTGCATTATATGCTGTCTTTTATTAAAATCTTTTATCCAAATTTGTATTTAAAGTTTTAAGGTAGGTGTTTGTGTGTGTCTCACAACCAGGAAATTCTGTATTCTAAATATCCCTCAAATATAGACAAATTTAATTCAATTTTTCCAAATTGAAGAGGTGCGGGATGAGGCTGTGCCATGTATGAAGCAGATTCCTCTGACAGCAAATCAGGACTACTAAAATATGAGGGAAAGCAAAATTGTCTCGGTACATCCAATGAACCTCCCACACTTGTCTGGGTACATTTATTATTCCCTTCCATTCTTGATCCAAAAGCAGTTTGATCTGCACAAAGCAGTGACATTTCTGTTGCCACTGTCTTGTCAGGGTGAGACAGAACTTTTTCCTCCCTGATTTTCAAGAGATACCTTTTATGATTCTGGATAGCCTAAAGAAAGTTGGACTTTCCTCTGCCCCCTGCCCTGCTGAAATATTTGAAGCAACTGAGTAGAAAGAGTCTCACTTGTTTCTCTATTGTGATGGGTATATAGCTGTTGCTTCTGGGCTTGGAGAAATCTTTGTTCCTCCTGCTTCCTATCTTTTGTCCTGCACCACTGAGTGTAATTAATTAGTGAGAAGCCGCATTTTGCTTTTGCACATACAGCTATGGAGAAGACTCTGCTTATATCATAAGACCTTGATGACAATGTCCATTTAAAAAATATTCCTACTCCACAACACCAGTAATTATTTTTTCCATGGAATATGACTGAAACAGCTCAAATATGTCATGTGTGTGTGTTTAATTTTAGTTTTCATTTCGTTCTTTTGTCTTTGTTTCTTCTTATTCTTGTGTGTTATTGAAGGGAGTGTTCTTGTTTAAATAAATAAATATTATTAAAAGAATCTACTAGAGAGACTGGAAGGACAGATCATGAAACTAAGGCTCCAATACTTTGGCCACCTCATGAGAAGAGAAGACTCTCTGGAAAAGACCCTGATGTTGGGAAAGATGGAGGGCACAAGGAGAAGGGGACAACAGAGGATGAGATGGTTGGATAGTGTTCTCGAAGCTACAAACATGAGTCTGACCAAACTGCGGGAGGCAGTGGAAGACAGGAGTGCCTGGCGTGCTCTGGTCCAGGGGGTCATGAAGAGTCGGACACGACTAAACGACTAAACAACAACAACACTAAAGAGATATTTGCATGCAGGGGGTGGAGGTGTAGCAGCCCATTATGTTGCTGAACCTAACAAATCCATAATTATAAATGGATGTTCCAAATAAGATGCTTCAAATCATTCTGGTATCCAGAAAGACCACGGAAGGGTTAGTCCCCCCTGCCCCCTTCACATTTCTTCAAACTGGAGAGAGTGCAAGGATCTGAATCACACTTCCTATGGTCAAAAATACAAGGTACCTTCTATAGGTAAGAGAATCCTTGGGTGCTCTATCCTCTTGGAAAGCAAATTCTACACCCCTGGGGTCTCCCCATAAATCTGCTTAGTACTTGGCTGCCTGCTTCCAGCATCCTAGGAAAACCTGACAGCTAGATCAGCTTCTAAATTCCTTTGCCACCTGCAGTGGCTGCTGTCAGTCCAGATAAGCCAAGCTGTCAACAACCCTATAGGACAGCTGCTGGAGAATTCAAGGTGGGATGAATCTCATCAGTCCTGCAAAATGAGCTGAGTCAAGAGGGGGGACCATGATCAGTTCTGGTGGGAAAATAATTACTGTGTGAAAAGGCTTCGCCTGGCACAGAAGCTCACTTACAATTATTGAGAAACAAGCTGGTTTTGGAAGGGGTGTCCGGAAATGGCCGAGATACAATGCTTTTAATAGTGTGCTCCTCTCCACTCACAATGTCCGCCCAGAACCTTGAGGATGTTATAATTATCCAAAGGGTTTCAGAGTTGAACCAGATGTTAGAAGGGAGATGCAGGTGACAAACTTTTTAAATTTTATGTAGCTTCAGGAGGTTGTGATTGAAAGTGGGGAAAGGGTATGGAAGAGCTGTTTTCTATTTCCCCCTCCAAGTATAGGGATGCATCTATTTTCCCATACAGGTTGGAAAGAGCATCTGGGGCAGTTTGAGCAGAAAAACTGCCCAGGAGAGAAAGAATTCCAGTTCTCCCCAAGTCCTTGGAAGTGATGGCCGTTAACTCAAGGCTGATTTAAGGAGTCACAGTCAAACCAAAGATCCACTGGGATGAAAGAGTTTGAATTTGACACACCTTGGACTTTCCCAGCTACACTGGGATACGGCTCCATCTGCACTATGGAGTATTATACTACTTTAAGCAGCCGTTGCTTCCCCCAGAGAATCCTGGGAACTTTAGTTGGTTAAGAGTGCTGAGAGATGTTTAGGAGAGCTCTTTTCCTCTCACAGAGCTACAACTGACAGAGCTCCCTGGGAAGAGGGATTGATTAAACCACTCTGGTGACTGTAGCTCTGTGGGAGGAATAGGGGTCTCCTAACAACTCTCAGCATGCTCAGTCACTGCAGTTCCCAGGAGTCTTTGGAAAAGCCATGACTGTTCAAAGTGGCATGATACTGCTTTAAATGTATAGTGCAGATGGGGTTAAGTCCACATCCCCAACTGAACTGGAGATACACCAGAATAAGTTCCTCATCCAGGTTCAGTCAGGGCTCAGAACTTAAGAATGTTGAACTTAAAGTGGCATAAGTCCCCTAAAGGGGGACGTGACAGGAGTATGGTAGGGACAGGGAAAGGAGACACACCCATTCCAAACCATGTTCAGCTCAGTCATGTGACCTAGGACCCAATCCTCAAAACCTGGGCCCACACTCACCTGCCGACCTGCCAGCAGTAGCCCTTCCTGGAGGCTCCTAAACAGAGTTTGGAATAGGGTTGACTTACACCAGTGTAAGTTAGGCTGGCTTCCTATAGTTAGGATTGCTCTGTTAAGCCTTGGGGAGATGCTTTCACGCCTTGCTCTGGGAAATCCAAGAGTTCCTTGAAAGCTGGCCAGGGTATCTCAATAAAAGGATGGGGAGGAACCATAACTCAGACATTCCCAGCTCCAGTTCCTGCTGTTGCTAATTAAAAGGCCCCAAGTAGTGAGTAACAGAAAAGACCCTTCTCTATCTAACAGCCTGCAGAACCATGATCAGTCAGTGCACACCGCCTGTGGGGAACTTTTGGCCCTTCAGATGTTGCTGAACTACAACTCTCATTGTCCTTAGCAACTGATCATGTCTGCTGGGGCTGATGGGAATTGCAGTTGAGAAACATTGGGAGGGCAAAGGTTTCCTTTCATGTGATATAGACAACCCTGAGCTAGATGGGCAAGTCACAACAGGGAAGCCTCTCTATTTTCAAACCTATTTTATTTTAAAGATAAACCTGTGTTATTTTCCTTACTAAGTTTCTATCCCACCTGTCATCCAAGAAGCTCAAGATGGCAAAATGATTACTTCCCTCTCCATTTTATCCTCCAAACAGCCCAGTGGGGTAGAGGAGGCTGAGAAACAGCTTCCCATCCTTCTCAAACAAAGGCATAAAGTGATAGGGGGTGCTGACAGAGCTCCTTGACAGGGGCACAAGGGACCCTCAGTACACCTCTGCCTGCAGTTCACACACAACACAGGCCAGGCAAGTTGGGCCTAGCCACAGACTCACATGAACTACCAGTGTACTAGTCTTGAAAGGCATGATTGCAAAATAGCTGGTGGGGTGCTCCTCTGCAGTCTGATTCCCCTTTGTTTTAAGGGGAATCAACCTGACTCCTTTCATCCTAACACACCAAAGAACAATAGCAGGTGGGTGGAAGGAAAATTGCCGACACCTTGAGTAACCATAGACACGACCTCAAGGCCAAAGTTCTGCCTGGGGCAGATATAAGTGGATTCGTCATTCACTTGTATTTGCCACCCAGCCTACCTATTTAAAATGTGTTAAATACATTATGAAAGACGAAGGCAATAGCTGTGGATCCAGACAAAGAGCCTGGAAATCTCTGTCTTGCTTAACAACTCCATTTCCCTCCCTTGCTGGCACCTAAGTTTTCAAAAAGTAGAAGTGGTAAAAAGGGTGCTGTCGCCCTTGCTTGCTAGAGAGCTCTAGAATAGACTGTATTTTCACATTATAATGCAGCCAAATCAGCTCAGTAGCTGAATTTTTGTCATGCTGCTTTGCTTAGCTATTCCAGATCTTCCTCCCTCCACACTGGAACAAGATGCTTGCATCTTGACACTGTCTTCAGCCTCCAGCAGGCTCATAACTTGCTGGGACAGATTATTTTAATGAACTGGAATTTCTGCTTGTCTCCCTAGCCCAGCCAGTCCCGAGCAGAGGCGATTGCTTCGGCTATCAACCAGCAGCATATGGGCCAAGAATGTCAACACAGAACAAGCAGGGCATGATCGGGGAGGCTTTCAAGAAATTGCTGGTTTATTTTCCCCCCTTTAACAAGCTGGTGATGCATGAAGGGCTATGGGTGGGGGCTGAGGAGAGGGAGATAGCACAGAGGCTGCATTTTGCTCCCTCTCTAAGCACAGCCATTGCTTTCCCAGAATACAGAATGCATTTAGCAAGACAAATTGAAAATGATCGAGCCAACAAGTTGTGTCACATGCTGCAGGGGGACACAGAGAAAAAGTATAAGTCACCTGATAATCCAACAGGGGGGAAGAATTGCTTCCCAACCCCATTTTCCATTGAATTGCTTCTGAAATAAATTTTTGTAAAATAAAATCTTATAAAGACCTGAAAAAGTCCTAGTAGCTGAAGAAAATCAATGCTGACTTTATTCTATTGCACAAATCAAATTCCACATAGGAGGTCCATGGAAGTGATAGCCATTGAACTTGTCCCAGACCCACTTCAGGCCTTCTCCCACCACTGCCTCCAACTTGTCACCCGGTTAACTAAGGGTGCTCAAGGAACCCAGATGATCCAAGGGTACCCTGTTATCATTATCATCTTGGCTTTCTTGAGTGGCCTTGGAGCAGATGTATGAAATCTCCTGGGAAATAGCTTTGGCCCTATCCAAACTATTTAGCTTCCTCCAACACTTTTCAGATGTCTTACTAGCAAACTTCCAAATTTTGCTTCAATTTTCATGCTGCATTTTTACTGTAGCATGAATTTTCATATGCAATATCCCACTTCACCAGATGTTGTAAGAACCTGTGAAGAGTGCATGAAAGTTAATGCAAGTATAAATGACTAGGCCACCTCTAAGATATTTTTTACCTTCTTGCTGTCACAGACTCAGCGAGCCCAGAAGAATCATCTGGTATGTCCCTTCTTGGACTGTGGTACTTCAGGATGCAGAACGGGGGTTAGAAGACCTCAAGGGTAGCCAACATGGGGCCCTGAAGCTGTTGTTGGACCACAACTCCCATCATCCTATACCATTGTCCATGCTGTTGGAGGCTGGTGGGAATTTTGGTCCAGCAGTAGGTGGAAGGCATCACATTGGCTACCTTGCACTACATATTCAATATTGTTCCATGTCTTCTACCGTATAGATTGTCAACATGCTGGAGAAAAGGGTTCTGGCTTAACTCTCTCCCCACCCCCAGATATTGGTTTACTCTTTGGAAGGAATCTTTGAACTGGAGTACACTCAACAATGCAACCCTGCCCCTGAATTCAGTCCCAGGGGGCAGGTGTTGAGATGCCTGTACCATGTGACTGCTCTGATTGTGTAGATCTGGCCTGACGCAGGAACCCTTCTGTAATCTTGGTTGGCACAAAACACTTTGATTGCTGTAAGGTGTTTTACTCCATCCTGCACAATATTCCATTTTTCCAATTAGCACCATATCATACCCTTATTAAACAGATTAAAAACTGGTTAATTAATAGATCTCAGGATGTACTTGTTAATTAGGAAATGGGTATGTGTTTCTAGCAGAGTCCACCAGGGATCAGTTCTCAACCCAGAGCTAATTGATATGTTAAACAGTGATATGAAAGAAAATGGAAAGTCAGCACATGTAAAGTTTCTAGGGGACAAAAATTGTAGAAAGCTACAAGGGTAAGTCATTAATACAAAACCCTCTAAGTGTACTGGTACAACCGATATACTTCAGAAGCATTCATTTTTATACAGCTCAATGTGATAGCGTATATTTAGGAGCAAAAAGAACATATCAGGCTACCAAGAGGCAGGATTGTACCCTGAATACCAGTGGCATAGAAGTTTGCCTTTGAATGTTATGAGATGGGTTACACATCACCATGACATGGATTGTTATATACTGTTTGTATCACACACCCTTGGAGACCAGGAAATGCCACGTTTTGGAGTGCAGAATGGGGAGTGATAGGAGGTGGTTTCAGAGGCTGCTCTGCAGCAGGAGGTCTCAGGTTAAGGGTGCTGTAGGAGTGAGACTCACCTTTGACAACCTGCTCAGTCTCTCACACACGGCTGCCAGACTCTTCCCACGATTAGACACTTCTTGGGGTCCCAAATCCATCTCCCTCATCCTGCTAGGGCCTTCCCCAGGGGCTTCCAGCTCCAAGAGTTCCTTCCATTCCACCTGATATCTGACCTCCCCTTTATGACACCTCCACAAGGCTCATGACATTAACATGAGGGTGAGCAACCGCTAATTATACACCTTACAAGTTGAAACCTGCTGAAAATCATGGAATGTGTCCATTGAAAGGAAGGTGATGGGAGGGAGGGAAGAGGGAGAAGGCACTGCCAATCCGTTCACTTTTGTAGCCTCCCATTGAAGTTGCTGCACTTTGTCTAGACGCCATCCCCTGATAGCTTTGGAGAAGGGTTCTGATTATTATCCATAAAGCTAAATGGCAAATATCACCAACAAATTTTCTGGATTCCTAACAAAACCCAGCATTCCTTCACAGCTGTCCAAGAGGAGTGGTGGTCAATGGAGACCCGTGAGTCCAACAATCAGCTGGTGAACAAGTGATCCCATTGTAAGGTGCTGGAACTTGGAGCACTCCATTTCTTTTGGGACTCTTTGTTCCTCAACACCAGCCATTATCCTTTTCCATGAGCACTTGAGCCTGTCAGGGGAAGTAGGTAACGTTTGGGTAAGTCAGGTTTAAAGCTGGTGTACATAGACAGCATCAAGTCATAATAGGCAAGGACTATATATAAAGCAGATAAAGTTCAGCCAGCTCTTTTGCAATGAAGGAAGAAAAAACAGGACCTTGGACAGCTCCAAGTGAGCCCTGCCGGCTAAAGTTCTGGCATTTCAGACAGGAGGCATGCCTGGAGATTCCAAGGATTGAATTTGGGATATTCTGCATGCGAAGCAGAATGCTCTGTCGGTGAGCTCTGGCCTTTGCATATTACTGCAAGGCAGCAATAATACATCCTGTATGTTCTTCCAAGCAAAAACCCTGCCCAGAGCTGCCCAGCCCTGCCCCTTCATCTACATAGCGCCACCAGTTCCATTTCTTGGTCACATTACCGTGTGACAAAAAAGTTCACGTCTATGTTATAACTCCTAAAATATGTCGACCTCTCCTGGAGCTGCTATACTGCAGGAAGGTGGAAGCTGCTTAAGTGAACCAAGAGATCAAGATGGCTAGAAGCATCCCAAGCTCCTCCCCTCCCTGATTCCCCGGGGCTCCTGCCTTTCCCCCTGCACACTCACGCAGACACCGACCAGCTGTAGGCTGACTCCTGTTTTCCTGCCTTTCACACCCCGGCTACAGTCGCTTCCCGGCTCTTACAGAGAGTGTGATTTTCACAGCAGGGAGTCATCACCCAGTTATTTACAGAGTGCAAGACGTTACTGGCAGTTCCTCCTTTCCACACAGCACTGCGGTGCTGCAAGTTGCAGCAAGCACATGCTATTTATAATGTGGGGGGTGGGGGGTGGACCGGCAAAGCAGGACTAAGGCAAAAGGAACCCTGAACTGTGTATAGGCGCCATGGGAGGGGCTTCGCATCCTCCGCTCAGAGAACAGCTGCACGCAGAAACACAGAAAGAAGGTGACCAAGAGGTGTTCAGAAGCATGCCAAAGATTCATGCAGGCACTAACCTCTCCTCTTCTGGAAAAGAGTTCCTACCACATTGCTGCAGAGTAAAAATACAAAGCAATATAAAGTTCTCTCTCTCTCTCTCTCTCTCTCTCTCTCTCTCGTCTCTAGCGTTCCCCTTCTACCTGGGCTTCTCTCGATGTTGGGCTGGTGCAAAGCCCTTCTTCCTGCCACATTTTACTACCTTCCTTCTGTTTTGTAAATTTGTAAAACTGAAACGCACCGTTGCAGCAGCACCTACTTCCCTCGCCGCTTCACTTCGATGCCAGAAGCAGCTCAAGTTTTCTCTTTCTTCTACTGCCTCTCTGCCATGTAACCTTCATTCCTTTCTCAAACTGCAGTGTGGGAAAGGGACAGATAATTAACTTTTGATAGGTGCATAATCTACACTCAGGTGAGCGTGGGTGGGAGCAACACAATCAATTAACTCTGGATAAGTGGGTGATCTACTGTGTAGATTCTACACCAACTGCATTGGGAGGTGAGCTGACATTTCCGGATGTTATCTCATTCATGCTACTGCTGCAGCTAGAGGTATTGAATTGCCTTGCTCTGGCTGGACCAATGCAGAGGTGTGCATTTTGTCCACAGAGGTAGAAGCGAGAACCAGGCACAATATAGTGCATTTGGGTCCCACAGGCTTTGCCAAACAACCTGGCCATCCTCTTGGGCCAGGAATAAGCTGCACAAGGGAGAGAACCTAAGCCTGCACTGGATATGAGGCAATGGCATAACCAGCAGTGGGAGCCCAGTACTACAGGTTATAGAGCAGAAGCTTCAGCAAAAGCATTAGCTAAGCATTAAGCACAAACATCACCATTTGGAGTGGTAGTAAGGAATATTTTTCAGCCCGAAGACCACATTCCCTTCTGGATGGGCCACATGCCAGGGGTAGGCAGAGCTAGAGGCAAACAAGGGGAAGAGCAATAAATGTAAATTTGACCTTTGTACCATGGTCTATGTTCTGCACACACTCCTTCCTATCCTCCATACAGGCAAGCAAAAGGACACACTGCAGCCAGGCAAAAACACTCAAGGATGACACGGAGCAGAGACAGAGAGGAATGTGGTTGGGGGAGAGGGATTGTAGCTGTGGAGGGGTTATGACCAGGGAGGAGATGCCCTTTGATTCCAAATGGACAATAGCAGGTTACTTCTAATGCATTAAGCTTCTAAGATTCCAATTCTAAAGGCCCTGTATTGGGAAGGTGTATTTTTAAAATAATTTTTATTTTCCATTTTTCAAAAGTTTACAATCGTACAAATTACAAACACACAAATCACATACATTTCCAATACACATATATGTTTGACTTCCCTCCCCTCCTTTTGTGGTTTCTTTTGAATTTTAATTTTTTTATACTGCATTTTCCACATTAATCCATTTTTAAGTTATTCTTTAGTTTCTCTTGATAATATGTTTAACTGCTTGTTTTACGTAAACCCTGCTAATGAACTTATTTGCATACAAGAATTCTTCAAATATCCCACAAATTTTCTCTGACCTTTAATAATTTTCTTCACTTCTTGTCTTCTTATTACACCTGTTAGTCTTGCCATTTCAGCATAAAATATCAGAAAGTTTTTAATGTTTGACTTTTTATTTTATTTATTTTATTTTATTTTATTTTATTGCTGAAAGCTGCCCAGAATGGCTGGGGAAACCCAGTCAGATGGGCAAGGTATAAATGTCGTTGTTGTTGTCATTTTAAGAGGAGTTAAAAACTAAATTAACTGCTTCCGCTTGGGAGAAAGACCTTGACAACAGTCTGAAAAACAAGCCATACTAGAGACAATCAGGAATGTGATGGAACATAACAAAAATATCCTGTCTCTGTGGAAAGCCATATGGAGATCTGTGTTTGTGCTCATCACATATTCAGAACTATGAACTCTTCTCGTCACCCTGATCTCCAAAGGCTCACCTGGCACCTTCATTACATATCTTTAGGCACCAGGGGAAACCATTTCTTTTCAACCAGGCGTCCAGCTGATTAACATTCCGTGGTTTTTTAATATGCTTGTGGGAGGAGGGGTTATTGGCTCATGCTGCTGTGGTTTTATTATGCATTTTGTATTCTCATTTTGTATTTTTCTGGGATCCTTGGGTGAAGGATGGTATATAAATTTAATAAATAATAGTAGTAGTAGTAAGAATAATGATAATAGTAATAAAGGATACCATACAAATGTTTAACAAGTACAGAGAACAGCAACAAAGTTATTAGGGGTTTTTGAATGGCATCTATAAAAAGATCAAACTATGCATGTTGGGGAAAGATCTATTTGCTTAAATCTGAGTCTGCCCCAACTAAAGCCAAAGTCTTGTTTTTAAGAACAAATGCAGCACACTGGGTGAGGAAATCTGAATCTTCCCTTTCCCAGTGGTCTGTTTCCCCACAGTCTATCACCGAAATACCTCTCTTCTCCCCTAGCTAGGCTGTAAGTGATCTGAACCCGCTGTGTTCATGCAGCACCACTCTCAGGCAGGCAGCTGGGTTTTGCACTACAAACAAGGGAGAAAAACTGAGCCTGCACTGGGTAGGAAGTGTTGCCATAACCAGCAATGGAAGCCCAGTGCTACTGGTTACTGAGCAAAAGCTTGAGCAAAAGAGTCGGCTGAGCATTCGGCACAAGCATCACCATTAGGAGGTGAGGAATATTTTTCAGCTCAAGACCACATTCCCTCAGCTACCCATTTATCAGGTATCGCTGAGACGGGCAACAATAAAAGTTATTGCCGAGATGAAACTCCATTGGGGACACCGTTCCTAGGTCTGAGGAGTCCATGACTGAAAGACCACAGACCCAACTGGAAGGCAGGTGCAGAAGGCAAGAAATTGGAACCATATGGGGCTAAACTGGAGGCTCTTCTGAGCAATGAGTTGCCCAAATAGAGAAAATAGAGAGGACCTTAGAGGATATATAACAAGCCGGTTGACTCTCCCAGCATCCAGTATCAGAAAGATACAGTTCATGGTATCTACCTACAATTCACTATTCCAAACAGCAGCCCTGGTACTGCAAGGAGAAAAGAATCAGTAACTGGTCCACATGGTTTTTCTGGTTTAAGACTCACAGTGCCCAACACCATTCTGCTTTGATATGCATCGTTATGGTTGTCCAGGACCTACCCCACCTTTCAATGTGGGGGTTTTCAATCCTTGGGAAGTCCAAAACAGCCAAAACAACAACAAAAACCCTCATTTAAAGGGGAGATAGGTGAAATCATTGCACTGCATGTTTCCCAGATTCTGCTAGTTCCCCCCACCTGCCGCCCACAACCAGGAAAGGGCCTGGGCTTAAAATGTAATGTTGTTATCCTACACGTTTCTTGTTTTACTTGATGTTTGCAGAGCTTTCTGTGCTATTCTTCATATTGTCTAGTTCTGCCCTTGGACAGTTGCCAGGCAAAGAAGACTGGGCTAGCATATTCATGCGTGGGCCTGATCCAGTCTGGCATCTTCTGTTCCTAGGCCCACTTGTCACAATGGATGGGACATGGATGCTTTAAAAAAAAAAAATCATGGATGAACAAGAGGGAGTTTAAAGTAAACCCGAGTCGGAATGAGCTTGTTTTATTCTTTGCCATTGGAAGCCTACCCAGAGAACTTTCACTGTAGAAAGAGGAAAATAAAATATAAAAACCCAGAATGAATTGCCAGACCTTTCCTCAGAGACTCCAGTAGCGAAGTGAAGAGATAGATATGGCTGGTTGCCAAGGTGATGTTTTCCTTTTAAAATGTAGGCGGCGAGGGGGGGGGAGCTCACAGACTATTTAAAACAAAAACTCACACATTGCCCCTGAGATGCCTTGCAGATGTAAAGAAAATAAACCTATCTATACGCAATGAAGATCCAAGCGTAGACATGACATGGGGAGGCTCTGCGTAAGGCCCTCTGGGCGTCTGTTCTGCCCCTGGTGCCGTACTTCTGAGGGGTGTGTGATGTGTGTGTCTGTGTTATCCTAACATATTCCAAGCCCAGAGCAATCTGAACTTCTCTGCTTATTTCAGTAAAAAAAACCTGTGTTGGACCTATAGCGAAGCTGACCACATTGCCATCTTTGTAGTTGCATTTCATTGTAATGCACCAAGACTTCTTACATGTCCTGTCCTGAGGCACGGCCACATCTGGCCATGAAGCAGAGACATCCTCAGCGTGCGCATTTTTCTTTTCTTCTTTTGAGTGCTAAGGTAAAACACAATAAAAAATACGTTTCTCTACACAACAGGGGGATTCAAAGGTGCTTCAGGTGTGATCCCTTTCTTATAGTTTATGAATAATTGTAATAGACATGCTGTCTCCATGGGAAATGCCATGTGAAAACACAGGTGGTGTTAGTCCAAGGCGGTGCTGCAATGTTGAAAGATGCTTTATCCATGCATGAGACCAAATGCAAGCTGTATTTCTGCACGCTGCTGCTTCTGTGACATGTGTACTAGCCAATATGTGGGCCAAGCTCCTCTTAGGATGCAATCCTGTGCACATTTTCCTGGGAGCTAGCCCCACTGCACACATCGTCTCTGAATCGGCACATATAGGGATGTGCTATTGAACATTTGACCAGATGCATGGAATTATCCTACATGCTAGGGCTTTTCAGCAGTAAGGGATATAGGATGCATCATCTGTACTGCAATGGTGTAGTGGTTAAAAGCGGTGGGCTCGTAATCTGGTGAACCGGGTTCGCTTCCCTGCTCCTCCACATGCAGCTGCTGGGTGACCTTGGGCTAGTCACACTTCTCTGAAGTCTCTCAGCCTCACTCACCTCACAGAGTGTTTGTTGTGGGGGAGGAAGTGAAAGGCAATTGTTAGCGGCCTTGAGACTCCTTAAGGGGAGTGAAAGGTGGGATATCACATCCAAACTCCTCTTCTTCTTCTTCTTCTTCTTCTTCTTCTTCTTCTTCTTCTTCTGTCAAAGAGCCTTTGACTGGGAATAGTCAGGCTCAGATTCCCATTTCTCAACACACAGCCTTCTTGGTTGTGGTGCTTTGGGAAATGTCTTTTGTACAGTTTCCTTCCTACTCTCTTTTCCAAGGTGATTGGAGACGTCTCTTTTTTTGCAGAAGGTGACTGACACTACCTTCTGCTTGGTTTGTTGTTGCACGCCGGTTTAGCTCTCGCTGCTTTTTAAGTTGCAATAATTTTGTTGGCCCTGCTTTATTGGCTCTGTTCTTGCTTATATTGTTCTTAGACTTGCACGCTGCTATGTTGTTGTTTTTATGAACAGCGCTGCAGAAATCATTAAATGAATAAATAAGCAAACGGAATACACAAATCAGAGGCTGAGTTATATTTAGGGATCATTTTAACAAGATAAATGATTGTGTAAAGAGGTCCTTAGGAGTAAATTGACTGTAAAATCTTTTAATAACCCAGTCATCGGCACACCATCAGCTGAAAAGCTTTACAGGCAACAGTTCTGCAACTTGGAAGAAACAGAACCTCTTTTGGTGAGTCAACTGTGGAGCTCCCTGAAAGGGCACTGCTGTATTCATGAACATCTAACCTCATTCTCTGGAAGGCAGTCAATATTTGCTTACTTGCTCAGTGCCTTGGGGCCCTGATTTGCAACAAGCCAAGGTATGTTAGCAAGCTAGGGCTGTGCATTCTCCAATTTCAAGTCACCATCAAACCCTGAACCAGAACCACTTCTACACGAAGAGTTTTGAAATTCTCAGAGGAAATGCCATTGAGTATTTCTTTACTTTCACATAATGCAAGGATATTGAAGGGGGATGAAGGTGAGGAGATAGAATTGATTTGGTCTATGGCAACTTCTGGAGAAATTTTAGGACTACAACTCCCATCATCCCTGACCACTGGTGCTGTTAGCTAGGGATGATGGGAGTTGTAGTCCCAAAACATCTGGAGGGCCAAGTTTGGGGATACCTGGTCTATGGTGAGGGTTTGTACCCATTCCCCAGAATCATCAGTATCTGAAAGCAGGATAATGGTCTGAAATCAGGCATTTTAAGTAAGTGTTTCTTATTTTATGGTTCATTTTAACTTAGTTTGTTCTTTACATCTCTTTTGTGACTTCATTGTATGCCAATTAGAAATGGCAGTGTTAGGCGGGATAGACATTGTTGAAATAAATAGAAGAATCATAGAATCATAGAATCATAGAATCATAGAGTTGGAAGAGACCACAAGGGTCATCGAGTCCAACCCCCTGCCAAGCAGGAAACACCATCAGAGCACTCCTGACATATGGTTGTCAAGCCTCTGCTTAAAGACCTCCAAAGAAGGAGACTCCACCACACTCCTTGGCAGCAAATTCCACTGTCGAACAGCTCTTACTGTCAGGAAGTTCTTCCTAATGTTTAGGTGGAATCTTCTTTCTTGTAGTTTGTATCCATTGCTCCGTGTCCGCTTCTCTGGAGCAGCAGAAAACAACCTTTCTCCCTCCTCTATGTGACATCCTTTTATATATTTGAACATGGCTATCATATCACCCCTTAACCTCCTCTTCTCCAGGCTAAACATGCCCAGCTCCCTTAGCCGATCCTCATAAGGCATTGTTTCCAGGCCTTTGACCATTTTGGTTGCCCTCCTCTGTACACGTTCTAGTTTGTCAGTGTCCTTCTTGAACTGTGGTGCCCAGAACTGGACACAGTACTCCAGGTGAGGTCTGACCAGAGCAGAATACAGTGGCACTATAACTTCCCTTGATCTAGATGCTATACTCCTATTGATGCAGCCCAGAATTGCATTGGCTTTTTTAGCTGCCGCGTCACACTGTTGGCTCATGTTAAGTTTGTGGTCAACCAAGACTCCTAGATCCTTTTCACATGTACTGCTCTCAAGCCAGGTGTCACCCATCTTGTATTTGTGCCTCTCATTTTTTTTGCCCAAGTGCAATACTTTACATTTCTCCCTGTTAAAATTCATCTTGTTTGTTTTGGCCCAGTTCTCTAATCTGTCAAGGTCGTTTTGAAGTGTGATCCTGTCTTCTGGGGTGTTAGCCACCCCTCCCAGTTTGGTGTCATCTGCAAATTTGATCAGGATGCCCTTGAGTCCATCATCCAAGTCGTTGATAAAGATGTTGAATAAGACCGGGCCCAAGACAGAACCCTGTGGCACCCCACTAGTCACTCTTCTCCAGGATGAAGAGGAACCATTGATGAGCACCCTTTGGGTCCGGTCAGTCAGCCAGTTACAAATCCACTGAGTGGTAGCATAGTCAAGACCGCATTTTACCAGCTTCTTTACAAGAATATCATGGGGCACCTTGTCAAATGCCTTGCTGAAATCAAGGTAGACTACATCCACTGCGTTCCCTTCATCTACCAGGCTTGTAATTCTGTCAAAAAATGAGATCAGGTTAGTCTGACATGACTTATTTTTCAGAAATCCATGCTGACTATTGGTGATCACAGCATTCCTTTCTAGGTGCTCACAGATTGTTTGCTTAATGATCTGCTCCAGAATCTTCCCTGGTATTGATGTTAGACTGACTGGGCGGTAATTATTTGGGTCCTCTCTTTTCCCCTTTTTGAAAATAGGGACAACATTTGCCCTCCTCCAGTCTGCCGGGACTTCGCCTGTTCTCCAGGAATTCTCAAAGATGACTGCCAGTGGTTCTGAGATCACATCTGCCAGTTCTTTTAATACTCTTGGATGCAGTTCATCTGGCCCTGGAGACTTGAATACATCTAAACTAGCCAAGTATTCTTGTACTATCTCCTTAGTTATTCTGGGCTGTGTTTCCTCTGCTGAATCATTTCCTCCAAATTCTTCAGGTCGGGCATTGTTTTCTTTATCGGAGAAGACTGAGGCAAAGAAGGCATTGAGGAGTTCAGCCCTTTCTGTGTCCCCTGTTTGCATTTCACCATCTTCTCCTCTGAGTGACCCCACTGTTTCTTTGTTCTTCCTTTTGCTACGAACATACCCATAGAAGCCTTTTTTGTTGCTTTTAACCTCTCTAGCAAGCCTGAGTTCATTCTGTGCTTTAGCTTTTCTGACTTTGTGTCTACACGTGCTGGCTATTTGTTTGAATTCCTCTTTGGTGGTTTCCCCCCTTTTCCATTTTTTGTACACATCCTTTTTTAATCTTAACTCAGTTAAAAGTTCTTTAGATAGCCACCCTGGCTTCTTTAGGCACCTTCCATGTTTCCGTCTCATTGGTATTGCCTGAAGTTGTGCTTTTACTATCTCCCTCTTAACAAACTCCCAGCCATCATGAACTCCCTTTCCTTTTAGTATTACTGTCCATGGGATCTCACCCAGCACTTCCCTAAGTTTTATGAAGTCGGCTTTCTTAAAGTCAAGAAATTGAGTCCTAGTATGCTTGGCTGCTCCTTTCCGTTGTATAGTAAACTTCAGAAGAGCATGATCACTTGCGCCTAATGATCCTTCCACTTCTACCCCATTAACCAGGTCATCGACATTGGTTAGGACCAGATCTAAAATGGCTGTTCCTCTTGTTGCTTCTCCCACTTTCTGGACAATGAAGTTGTCTGCAAGGCCAGTGAGGAATCTGTTTGACCTTATGCTCTTGGCTGAGTTTGACCTCCAACAAATATCTGGGTAATTGAAGTCCCCCATTACTACTATCTCCCTTCCTTTTGCATGCTTGGCCATCTGTTCCAGGAAGGCATCATCTATGTCCTCCGTTTGGCTTGGGGATCTATAGTAAACTCCCACAATGAGGTCACTATTATTCTTCTCTCCCTTAATTTTGACCCAAATGCTCTCACTTTGGCTTTGAGGTTCTAAATCTTGGATCTCTTCACAGGTATACACATCCCTGACATATAACGCCACTCCTCCTCCTTTCTTGTCTGGTCTGTTTCTCTGAAATAGATTGTATCCCTCCATTTTTACATTCCAATCGTGGGACTTATCCCACCAGGTTTCAGTGATGCCTATTATGTCATATTTAGTTTGCTGTACCAAGAGCTCAAGCTCATCTTGTTTATTTCCCATGCTTTGTGCATTAGTGTACAGACATTGAAGTCCATTAGTCATTCCCCCGTGTCTCTTATTTAAGGATTTTTTCCTCCCACCACTAGGTCTGCTTGCTGTTTGCTCCATTTGGTCTATGACATTTGGATGATCATCTTCATCAATTAATAGACTCCTACCTTCAGGAGCACTGTCTCCCTCCCCCACATTAGGATCCCCCACATAGGATCAGCCTTCCACAACATTTTGTCCCCAGATGCTGTAGGACAACAAACCCCATCATCCCCAAACAGCATAGCCAATGGATGATGGAGGTTGTAGTCCAACAACATCTGGAAATCCAAGGTTGGACTGTGGCACTGGGTCTCTCTGTGGCCCATCTTCCTAATTATGAATGAACTAATTTAAAATGTCAGAATTTCAGTTATGATACTAAGTGCTGGTATGCAATGTCTACTTGGTTTGTATGTTACTGTGCATAACTTTCCAGCATCTCTCATTCACACACACACACACATATATCCATATATATATATATATATATTTGCTTTCGTAGATTTTCACGGGTACAGGAACCTGCATATATATATATATATATATATACCAAAACCTGCATATATATATATATATATATATATATATGGATGAGCTCATATTAATATCTAAAGCTAAGCCAAAATCCGCTGACATTTTGTACCGTTCATTAATTATAAGTGAATGAATGACAAGATTAGCAGATGTGCTTCTTATTTAAAGCTATTTTCAAACATCTAAATTAGATCATTCTTTTGACATCCGAGCTGCGTTGATTTGTGATGCCGCCTCTCCCTGCTCACTCACCTCTAAACTCATTTGGGCTTTTCAAGTGTTCAGTAGGCATGCAGCTAGGTTGGGAGGGAGCTCAAGGGTCATCCAGTCCAATCCCTGCAATACAGGAATATTTTGCTCAATGTGGGGCTTGAACCCACCACCCTAAGGTTGAGACTCATGCTCTACTGACTCAACTATCCCGGGAAAGGTGACAATTTTCTTGTGTAACACCATGCCCATGTTGCCCTGGCAACCTCCCCCTCAGTTACCTGTAGGGTCTTTTGTCTTGTGGATGGCTTAATAGCAGGGCCAGCACCGAATAATCTAGAGGGGGAACTGTGGCATCCAGGGATCTGGGGGGTCCTTGTCCCCCCACTAACCCATAATATTAGGTATTTTGGTGTTTTTATACTGTAAACTGCCCTGTGATCATCAGATGAAGGACAGTATAGAAATAGAAGAAACAGAAATAATAGAAATAAGAATACTTAGGTTCTTATATTATTGCCAGGGTTTTCTTGTTTGATAAAATGAAAACTAATACATTGGTTGCATTTTTCTTCATTTCTTTTCTCTCCTCCCTCCCTATTTTTTACTGGAAAACTGATGAATTGAACATAAAAAAGAACAAGCTGTGACAGTTATTCTTTATTTAATAAGCTCTCCTGAGTAGCAAGCATCAACTATAGCAAGACTTCAGAGTGCAGAAAGCATATAGAAAGCTATAATGTAATCTCAAGGAAATGTAAGGCATTGCTCTTTTAGGGTTTGGGGAGTTTTTTGCATTAGGACGTGTGTATTCCCCCCCCCTCTTCCTTCCTTGCAATTCCAGCTAAAAAATTTATGCAGTGTGTCCATTTATTTTTCTGCTGTAGGCTTTCACAGCCTGTACCTTCCCTGCCGCGCACTGTTGACACTTTATCTGTTTGCATTTCATTAATGTATTTGCATTGCTCTGCAGAAACGAAGAGTCACATTCTTACCAAAACTGAATCTTGGAAAAGCTCAGATTATTTTTTTTCTGGATCCAAACTTACACACACACACACACACACACACACACATTCATTTTTAAAAATATCAAACTTGAGGAGTGGCCTAAGATTTTTTGGGTGCTCTGGACAAATAGAATCCATCCTTTTCCTTACCTATTATGTTTTGTTGTATGCTGAGCAATAGCAATAGCATATTAAGGAAACAAGAGCTGACAGATGCTCTTTTCTCATTTTCATTTTTTTATATCTGTCACTTTGCTTCCCCCCTCCTTTAAAACTCCATTCCTATCAGTGGCTGGCCATAGCATAGGCTGTGTGCACATTACTAGCTTAAAATGCAGATAGGTTGTTCTTTCTCTTCATTTGGATTGAAGCTGGTTTGCAGGAAGATGAATCTAAACACAATATTTCATTAAAAAAACAACAACAACAGGACAGATAAAGGATAGAGTGTGGCTAACCTCATTTGTGCAACCTCTTCCCAATCCAGTGGCAGGAGTGCATTAAATGCAGCATAGGAGAAACAGCTTGCAAAAAATATTATATTAGGCAAAGTTGCATACAAAATGTGTATATTAGGAGAAATGTGCACTTAAATGTCAGTAAGAACTTAAAAAATAAAATAAAAACTGATTTGGAAATGTAGAGAACTGAATGTAAAACTGGAGAAATGTGAACCTGAGAGAAACCAAATTTGAAGATTTGCCCATCCTTACACACCCATGATGTTGGGAAAGATGGAGGGCACAAGGAGAAGGGGACAACAGAGGACGAGATGGTTGGACAGTGTTCTCGAAGCTACCAGCATGGGTTTGACCAAACTGTGGGAGGCAGTGGAAGACAGAAGTGCCTGGCATGCTCTGGTCCACGGGAGTTGGATACGACTAAACAACTAAACAACAACAACACACCCATCATCCTCCGTCAAGGTAAGCACGAGGCATTATCACAGTTCATGAACATTTTCCATCCTGATCACAACACCTGAGGAGGGTGTGGAGTGGACCTCATGAGCAGGGCAGCCAGGTCTCACCTAGGAAGGCTCCTGAGGTCCAGATGTTGAGACCTAGAGGGGTGTCTTTCATCTCCAGCCCTTAGGTTTCATTGAGTCTTTGAAGTATAGCTGCTCAGTCCAGATCTACCCCCAAGGTTGACACTACCATAGATATTGTTTCAAGTTGCGCGGGAGAAAAAAAATGTAGAAGAAATCAAAGTGAACATGTCTACTAAACTGAATGGTTTAATCACACATGGCTTAGTTATAGGAGGTTAGCAAAGATCTGTTAAATTAAAATTCTTTTCTTTCTCTCCATTACAAATCAAGCCCCTTTTCTTCAAACATATCTACTTTCTGTCTCTCATCCCAGCTGTGTATATAAAGTTCATTTGGTAATCACTGCAGTGCCTCAAAGCTCACTTAAACATTTTATCTTTATGTTTTTGATATAGATTTCCAAGATCTTCTGAAAGAATTTGTGTGGCATTATCATATTTAATATTAACTCTGTGGTCATCCTTTTGGGTGAGCCCTTTACCATAACAAAGGGAAAAGACTGAGAATTTTTAGGGGGCTTGATGATCAGCAGCAAATAGTTATTGAAGCCTCTTCACCACAAATGGTAAGGATCCTGCTTTAAATCATGATGAATCCCTGTGTGTTTCGCTAATTTCATATAGCTTCCAAGCTGAGAGTCCAAAATTTAAACATCGTTTTTACATCAGTTCTCTCCTCATAAAACATAGACAGTTACATTCTTACAATGAGGAATGTGCATAAATCAAACAGTGTATAACTGAGGGAAAATCCTACTATTTGTCAAATCTGCATTTGATTATCTATATAGCTTTTTGAATATCATAACTGAGGAAATCTGTATGCTTGCAACATATGGGGCTAAGTTTTAGCAGGTACCAATGCACTGTTAAGTGACGCAGAATGCAGAAGTGTATATTTCCCCCCAATCTGGTCGTCTCCCTCCTGCCGTGATTAAGGAATAACACTAAGCCATTTTGAGGTAAGTCTAAATCTGTGCCTCTGTTTGACAATTGTCTTGCATATTATTAGTTGCAGGAACACGCAGCAGTAGTGTGCTACATCTGATTTGTGTGAATTATCAGAAGCTTTCGCTGCAGCAAGTTGTGTGACCTTTCTTAACTATAAATGGAGTTAATTTTAGCTGGGTAGATATATTCCAATGTGCATTTAATGATGGGATAGAGGAGAGGCTGCTGTAACTGTTTTCTCAGGGCATAATTGCTTGTGGGGAAAGACCTATATCTCTGATTATTACAAGGAATTTTTAAAAAGGAACCACAAATGTACCGCTTTTGCAATTAAATCTGGATAAAAATGCCTTTGACCCCAACTGTGAAGATTTCCCCTGTTGAAATTTGAAATAGCTGTCCCTGCTTTAGAGTTGCCCTTTTGTTGCAGTAGGTGGCAAAACAGGAAATGTTTCTGATGCCACTTACTGACAGGAAATGGCCATAAATAACGAACTGAAATAAACTAAATTAGTGTCAGGTGCAATCTGCTAGTCAAAAGGATTGATTGACAGTTGGTGGTACCATTCCTTTACTGTCTTTTAAACCATATTTATGGTACAGACGCTTTTCATATGCCACCTGATGCTTAAGCCCCTTTGAAAATGACAGTGTCTGACAGAAAGAGGCAATAAGAACTCTGCTTCTTTCCAACGGATAGAACAAACAGAAATAAACCTTTTCCTTGACAGATTTTCTCCAACAGCTCGTCTCTTAGAAGCACCAACATGGCTACAGGCACAGCAGTTAAGGAGAAAGCCTCTCTTCTCTTTGGGGGGGGGGGGACCTCCATGATGGCATCATGGCAACAGTTCCATTTTTACCTCAGACATTTCTCAGGTAAGAAACACCTATGCAAACAAGGGGGGAGTAGTAGTTTTGCTCCTGACTACAATCAGGACACCTATAGAAGCCTTATGCTTGTTCCCAACCTTACCTGCTGTCTGCAAACAATGAAAGTCCCTCACTATTATCTATTCTGCACCATCCAAATCCAATTTTAAATCTTGCCTCTGCAGTTGAAGTGGCTCAGCAGGGTATATTGGACGTCAGTGGAGCAACCTTTCACTCAGCCAGCTCTGCCTGTGCCAGTTTGGCATGACAGCTGAGAAGAAGGCGAAGTAGTGTAGCAATATAGTGGAGCTGGGAATAGGTGGTGGAACAGATGTGTATTGCCTTGGGTCTTGTTCTAGACAGTGGGTGCTCCAAAGGGGGTCAACTAATGATGACCCTCCTGCCATTTTTGTGTGAGATAAAGATGTTATCCCGTGTTTTGGGATCCACTGGAAATAGAAGGTTGTTTCCAAATAAGTCATACTCATAGTAGACCCATGGAAATCAGTAGACCTAACCTATATATACACACACATACACACACATATATTACAGTGGTACCTTGGTTTTCGAAGAACTTGGCTCCCAAACAAATCTGCTCCCAAATGCTGCAACCCTGGAAGTAAGTGCTCCAGTTTGTGAATGTTTTTAGGAAGCCGAACATCCAACGCGGCTACCACAGCTTCCAATTGGCTGCAGGAAGCTCCTGCAGCCAATCGGAAGCCGCACCTTGGTTTTCGAACAGTTCTGAGAGTCGAACGGACTCCCAGAGCAGATTAAGTTTGACAACTAAGGTACCACTGTACAATGAATGGGCTATTGCCCTAGTTTCACCTAACAAACTGGATGTGAGATTAAGAGAGAGAAGAGTTTTTAATGGAAATGAGGCTTTGGACTGGGGCAGGGGGTCCCTGCTGTTGCTTTGGGGGATCTCTGATATAGGTTCCCTTGCATGTTATTTAGGTGTCTGCTGGATTTCAGCAGACTCTGTCTAATATTTGAAAATAATATTATGAACTCACCAGTCTGTTCTTGCATCTCAGAAAACTGAAGACTTTAGTGCTGCTCCTAATCATCTCACCCCTCATGGCAGCGAGAGGATACTTGGGAAAGGGCTGTAGCTCAACAGTGGAACATCCCTGGTCGGTGGTTTGAATCCCCGTGACGGGGTGAGCTCCCGTTGCTCAGCCCCTGCTCCTGCCAACCTAGCAGTTCGAAAGCACGTCAAAGTGCAAGTAGATAAATAGGTACCGCTCCAGTGGGAAGGTAAACGGCATTTCTGTGCGCTGCTCTGGTTCGCCAGAAGCGGCTTAGTCGTGCTGGCCACATGACCCGGAAGATGTACACCGGCTTCCTCGGCCAGTAAAGTGAGATGAGCGCCGCAACCCCAGAGTCGTCCGCGACTGGACCTAATGGTCAAGGGTCCATTTACCCTTTTTAAGTTCGTTAGAGACTGCACTTTAAATAACCCACAAGCTGGGTGAGACCCCTCCCTGAAACCCTGGAGAGATGTTGCCAGTCACTGTAGATAGTGGCCTGACTATGCGTAAGGCAGCTTCCTGTGTATGTGCGCATGCGCAAACACATGTTCATTTAGATTCCCTTGGGCAAGCATTTTTCTCTCCTATTAAGTAATATTTAATACAGAACAGGTGCACAGAAATTCTCATTTATCTCTTAATAAATCACATGGCTCTTTCAGACAGATTTTACTTACTCATTTGCTTGTATGGCAATTGTTTTCTAAGAAACAAGGAGAAAGGCAATAACGGTAGAATGGATGGTTGTATTACTGGAGTTAAATATTCTGCACAAAAATAACTGCAGTGTATTTCCTTTGGAAATGGTGCTTTTCGTAACCAGAAAGATTAATGAAATTGTTGTTTGTTGTGGAAAGCGTCAGAATCCATACATTTCAAATACAGTACATTGCTGAGTGTATTTAAACTAAGCATAAAAGCAAGAAACTGTATGCAAATTGGGAGGGGAATAGTTTGCTAATATATGTCTATGTATATTTTCGTGTAGGCCACAAATCTTAACAAATCTAGACAGCATCTTAAAAAGCAGAGACATCACCTTGCCAACAAAGGTCCGTATAGTAAAAGCCATGGTTTTCCCAGTAGTGATGTATGGAAGTGAGAGCTGGACCATAAAGAAGGCTGATCGCCGAAGAATTGATGCTTTTGAATTATGGAGCTAGAGGAGACTCTTGAGAGTCCCATGGACTGCAAGAAGATCAACCTCTCCATTCTGAAGGAAATCAGCCCTGAGTGCTCACTGGAAGGACAGATCCTGAAGCTGAGACTCCAATACTTTGGCTACCTCATGGCCACTCCCTGGAAAAGACCCTGATGTTGGGAAAGATTGAGGGCACAAGGAGAAGGGGACGACAGAGGACGAGATGGTTGGACAGTGTTCTCGAAGCTACCAGCATGAGTTTGACCAAACTGCGGGAGGCAGTGGAAGACAGGAGTGCCTGGCGTGCTCTGGTCCATGGGGTCACGAAGAGTCGGACACAACTAAACGACTAAACAACAACAGGCCACAAATAACTGAAAGACCGTCTCCTCTATAGGCTCTCTCAGGTGTTAAGAATGGGAGGGGCCCCTCTTAGCAGTCCCATTGCCCTCAGACGTTGTGGGGTGATAGCCTGTAGCAACCCCTAACCCTTGGAATTCCCTCCCCACAGAATCTGGAACCTTCAGTATACTATATATAGTTTTTGTTGTATGCTGAAGCCACATCTCCTTACCCTGGCCATCGACACTTAAAATATATTATTCGAAGCTACCCTCTTCTTCTTATTGTAAATTGTTTTAACAGGTTTTAACATTGTATTTTTTATATTATTGCCACTCATCTTGGACCTTATGCTGAAAAGTGGTAAGAAATACAACAAGGACAACCAATAGATGCATACATACATACATACATACATATGCTTTAAAAGTATAGGTGATCACTGTCCAAAATTACATACTGCGGGATATAGAAAAATAAATAATATATTTGATGTATTTTTGGTATCCTGCAATATATGTTAAGATTATGAATATTTAAAAAATGAAGATACATATTTCTACATATACATGTAATCTACAAGCTAATGTTTCCTGTTAAAACAGCTTCCACTCAAATGCCAAGAAGCAGATTCTTAATGTATGGAAGAATCTTGGGGAAGTGATTAATTTCTCAGCCTCAGGTTCCCCAGGTGTAAAACGAATAACTTATATAAGCTACGTTGTATACATTGGATACAATATTTTCCAAACAACATTTAAGGGGGATAGGATACAAAAATTATTGCATGCTGACTGGGGATGATGGGAGCTGTATCCCAAAACATCAGGAAGTTGGCAAAGACTGTTCTAAAAGGAATATCCCTTCCTGCCTCTAAGCCAGGCATAGGCAAACTCGGCCCTCCAGATGTTTTTGGCCTACAACTCCCATGAGCCCTAGCTAGCAGACCAGTGGTCAGGGATGATGGGAATTGCAGTCCCAAAACATCTGGAGGGCCAAGTTTGCCTATGCCTGCTCTAAGCATAATTATCAGGGCTGTTATACTATGGTCTACAAGCAAGAACCTATTTATCAGAGAGAAAACATTTGAGGATTACTTTGCCTAGTGGGTCGTCTCCAGTGATCACCAATTTTGATGCCTTCTAAGGAATAAAAAGTAAAGCACAGCATCTTAGACGAGTGCTGAGACATCAGTTTAAAGCACCTCGGGTCAATATCCCTCACATTTATCTGGCTGTATTAAATATACATATATAGTGGGCGAGGAATTAATACTGTATCGTAAATATCTTTTGATACAAGCTGCTCCCAGAGCAAAGGTTCTTTCACACCTTCATCAGTTTGAAACTGGTATACCCCATGAGGCAGATAAGGTTATAATTCTGGCATGCCAAGCCTAGATAGAGACAGTGGCTGATCATTATCTACAAAGAGATGGACTTCTTTAAATATAAAAAGTAATTGTACAGCACTTTTAAGCTGTGCAGCCCAAGGAGCTGTGAGCATTCATCTCTGTGGTGATTCTAAAAATAACTAGTTTGCCCTCTTTAAAAAAGAGAGAGAGAGGAAAGATTAAAAAATAAGGTGTCTTATTGCTTTGAAATTGGGATCATCCAAAGCATATTTGCCTTGCCCTCAAGACAGAAGTCACTGGAGCAACTGTTCGGGCATAAAATCAGTAAGGCTATAGCCTCACTATTACTAATGGCAAGGTTTAAATGTATATTAATATCACAGAATTGTAAAGTTGGAAAGGACCTCAAGGATCATCTGGTCAAATCCCCCTGCAATGCAGGAATCTCACCTCAGACATCCATAACAGATGTCCATCCAATCTCTGCTTAAAAACCTCCAAGAAAGGGGAGTCTACTCTACCACATTCAAAGGGAGCCTGTTCCACTGTCGAACAGCTCTTACTGTCAGAAAGTTCTTCCTGCTGTTTAGTCGGAATCTCCTTTCTCATAACTTGAAGCCATTGGCTCAAGTCCTCCCTTCCTGAGCAGTAGAAAACAAGCATGGTCCATCTTCCATGTGACAATCCTTTGGATATTTGAAGATGGCTATCATATCTCCTCTCAGTCGTCTCTTTTCCAGGCTAAACATACCCACCTCCTAAACCATTCCTCATAAGGCTTAGTTTCCAGACCCTTGATCATCTTGGTTGCCGTCCTCTGCACACATTCCAGCTTGTCAACATCCTTCTTAAATTGTGGCGCCCAGAATTGGACACAGTATTCCAAGTATGGTACTGCTATTTACCTTCATTTGGACACTATACTTCTGTTGATGCAACCTAGAATAGCATTAGCTTTCTATGCATTAAGTCCTTCTCCCTCACGGCAAATCAAAAAATCATATTGAATCCTCTCTTTTCCCTTTTTCCACCGGGCGCTTCACACTTTAGAGGACACATTTCCAAAAGCGTTTTTTTGTCTGCAATTCTGCAGGGCAAAAAAACTTTTGATTTCAAAATGAGAACTGAAACTCCTGCGCAAACTCATTCCAGCAGAAAGGAATCAAAGGAAAATGCTCCAAGAATCATACATTAATTACATTTAGTAGGGTGCTCCACCCATTGCACCCATCACTGCACCATAATGCAAGAGAAGGGGACTCACTGGAAGTGGGACCCCTCTAGACCAGTGTTTCCCAACCTTGGGCCTCCAGCTGTTTTTGAACTAAAATTCCCATCATCCCTGACCACTGGTCTTGCTAGCTAGGGATGATGGGAGTTGTAGTCCAAAAACAGCTGGAGGCCCAAGGTTGGGAAACACTGCTCTAGACCATTCAGCCCCATTCTGTCTTGTGCAACTAGTGAAACACCTTCTTGCACACAGTGCAGTGACAGTGCATGGTGTGAGAAGCAGATATTGAGGTTGCATCTTCCAACTCCCAAACAGCAACCATCATCCCTGACAGCTGATGAGACCCATTTTTGAGAGAGGTGTGCTGCTGTTACCTTCACTGTGTCGTTTTGCCAGTGCTCAGCATGCAGGTCCATAGCCCACAGCACAAATAAGAACTGGTCTGCTGCCCAGAAAGTCCCTTGTAGAGATGGATTGTGCTATGACTAGTAACACAGAATTGGTACCAGTGTATATATTTTAATTTGCTGCAGAGTCAAAAATATATTATTCGGACAAGTGTGTTCCTCTGATAGGCATCCATTTTCAGTATACGCAAGCAGGCCACAGCCACCCTGTAAATCCCAGGGTGCTACTGAAGTAGAATGATTAACAGAATGCCATTTCTAGAGAGTTGCAAAATGTGATTATGTGCAGTCCCTGATTTAAGAGCAAAGTAATGGTGTAATTTAGTAATTGGCTCACAAACACTTGCAGGTACAATTCCATCTCTGGCCATAAATCGTAAAACTGAATGTGTGGCCCCAGGTAGTCCACACCACCTGTGTGCCTCGATGCCCTACTTTGTAATATATAGCTAACACTGGTGCGCCTCGTGGATTTTCCTTAATTGTCGACTAAGGCCCTATTTCCAATGTTTCTCTTCCTTGTAATGCTAACTTTCCATCAGGAAGCTGCTGCTAGGTCCCAGTCTCATCAACACATAGTATAGCAAGCCTAGGTATGAGCTGATGGAATTGTAATGAGTCATCAGGTCTATGCACACGAATAACATGAAATATTATGTGTGTCTATATTAACAGTGCTGGGAACAACTCAGTCATGTCAATGAAACCTTTTTTAAAAAACCAACCCTGAAGAATATGTAACCTGCGCAGAAAATCATGAACAATTCTGTAATGTCATATCTGGAGAAGTCTGCAAACGTCATGTTTGTGAGCTGGCTGGCAGGTAACTGTAGTTCTAATCAAATCTTTTCATTCATTCTTGGAAATGAACTGCCTCACCTCTGGTTCCTTTACACAGGAAGCCACCTCGTACCAAGAAAACAGTCCATCACCATCAGTAGGCATTGTCTACACCCAGGATGGGAACCTGTGGCCCTATGGAAGACATTGGACTCCAACTCTCATCAGCCCTGGCCACATTGGCCCATGGTCAGGGATGATGGGAGCTGTAGTCTAGCAGGTTCCCTGTTCCAAGAATGCACTGACTAGCAGTAGCTCTCCAGGGTTTCGGATAGGGTTCTTTCCCAGCCCAACATGGAAAAGCCAGGAACTGAACCTGGGTTATATATTTTTCTGCAACACTCACACTGTGTTTGACTGCTCAACTGCAGCCCTACTGCACATGAAGTGAATCCCATGATCTTCTAGCCAAGCATAGTGTATCAGGTCACTGCAGTGTTGTGAACTGCATGCACTGAGCATCCACATGTCCAGGATATCGACCACAATACTGTTGGCATGGGCAAGGAAGACATGATATGGGAGGAAAGCTCTTGCCCATCAATGAATCTCTTTTCCTTGCATTCGCCTCTCTTTTACACCTTCTCTGTCTACATAAATCAGTTAAAAAGAAAGCAATTTACTGTTATTCTGGGATAATTCCTGTAGGGCGTGATTTCAGGTATCGTATCGTAATCAAACTTGTCATGCCCATGGGACCTCTTCTTCTTGGAGCCTGCGATGTGTATTGCAGAGGACTCAGGGAAGGTATGACTTTAGACAGCTAGCCTGCCAACTGTCAATCAGCGAGACAAATGCTTATTCTCCAGCCTCCCTTAGGTACAACAATTACATCTTTTGCAACAAGAATGCTGTTTCGCAACCATATCCAAAAATAGTTCTTTCACCATTAAGCCTAATGTGCCACCGATGATTCTTTTCCTGTTATATGTGTCTCTGTTTTGCTATTTGGTTGATGACGGGGTTCAATCCCGATGTAATGAACATGCAACGAATCCCAGCGCTGCGTGACAAAAGTGTACGATACTAGCATATTCTATCGCTCTGGGGGTGCTACAAATGTCGTATATTATATAGGTTAAACTACGGGGAAAACATGAAATACGTCACTGTAATGAACAGAGTTTCATGGAAAGGCTTTTCTCTTGGGACAAATTAGACTGGTCAGGAATATGACGCGCGTCTTCCTAGTTTCCCCTCTCTAAACCAGCCCTGGAGATTATTTTGTCCCGGACCTGGAGAAGGTAACCGGGGCAGGGCCCAGGATCAATTGTTAAAAGTAGTGGGAGGGGCGTAAAGTTTCCGGGTGACGTCAGCCGCCCGTGGCCCCACCCTTCCTGGGCGGGCCCTTGTCAGTTTCATCCTTTGTAACTTTCCCACTTGGAACTCAACTGAGATGCTCAACTTGCGAGGAGCCGCGGAGCACCGAGCGCTCTCGGCTCCATCTTCAGTCGACGGGATCCTACGGCGGATTCGGACGCCACATCTCGCCTTGCAGCCCTGCAGCCACCCTCGCCCCGGGAAGAGCCGGGCGGGCTACTGAGGAGGGCCGATCACCACGGGGAGGGCGAGAAGTCCCCGTTGCGAGAAATAGGGCAGCTCCCCCCGCCGCCACCACCGGAACGCTTCCCACCCCTCTGATCCCTTCCAGCGGCAGAGCAGATTTGCAGGTGGGTCTTGGCGCGGCGCGGGGCCCCCATGGCTTGCTGCAGTGAGGCGAGGGGAGGAGGGCCCCTGCTGGAGCCTTGGCGCCGGAGACGGCTGGGAAGACACCCGGGCATGTGCCTTAAGAAGCTCGGTCGGCAAGCTTTCCCTCTCGGGGTTCTGAGGCTGCGGCTGTAAGGGGGAAAGCTTGCGCGTTGGGAAGTAGCCGCCTGTCCCGCCGCGGAGCTTGGGGAGAAAGTGGCTTCCCTGCGGCGATCCAACCTGTGGGGTCGACCGGGCTGCGCGCGAACGCTCCCCTTCGTTGCCGCCGTGAATTGCTCGGAGTGTTTCTGCGCTGCACCTTCACTTCGGCAAAGTGACTCCGAGCTGAGTAATTGCGGATCTTCATTCCCGCACCCACCCACCCACTCGCGCTGTCTTGATTTCCCCAGCCCGTGCAGGGAGCGCGCGCACACATTCAAATATTAATTGGAGGGGGGTCCGCGCGCGAAAAGGGGGTTCAGAGTGAGACGGGAGCGGTGGAGTCAGGAGACTGGCGGAGGGTTAAGAAAAGGAGCAAGCTCAGACCCCACGTGGAAGTCGATCTGCAGCTGCTGCAAAAGGAACTGGCGTCTGCACCCTTTGCTGCTCGGTGCGCGCGCCCACCCTCTCCCGCGGCGATCGGGGATTCTCGCTTGGGCCCGGGGCAGAAAGAGGCACGTCGCCCCCTGTGGGGCGGGAGGTGCCGTCGTCGTCTGCGCGCTTCTCATGGGAGATACTCGGCGAGGCTGGCTTCCCAGCCTTGCGCAGAGAGCGATGGAGGCGCGGCGCGGGGTAGGGGCAGCTCGGATTCGGGCTGGCCACGCGGCAGATGCGCGCGGGCGGGGGGGGGGTCTGCTTCCGAGTCAGGCGTCCCCTCCTCCCACTGAGACTCTTTAGGGGTCCTTCTCGCCTTCCCTTACTCCCGTGACAGAGAGAGGAGGCAAAGCTTCCTCGGCTTCACTTTCCCCAGCAATCCATGCGCGCGCGCGGGGCTGGTGGAAGCAACGTACAGGTTGCAGCTATGCGCTTGCAAGTTTCGTGCCTCGAGAAAGGTTGGCGCTGCTGGCTAGTCCGGATGGGACAATCTGCGGAAGCCCAACTGGAGCTGGTGGCATTAGCCGGCATTAGCAACTGTAATTCCACACGCACACATCAACTCTTTCTCGCTGCCGCCCGCTCCCCCTCTCCCCGGGCAGATTCTGCTATTTTGATTTCCTTTTCCCCGCCCATCAACTCGCTCTCTCGCGCTTATTTCCATGACAACAGCGAATGTCACAACTAAAAGATTCTGTCTTAATTGCAGGTTGGAGAGTGCGGGGGGGGGGTGTTGTTTTGAGAACAGGAGTTTTTATGCTTCGATTCAGATCCAGGCGAAAGATGCCTCTAAAAAGGGAACGATCTCCATAGACTAGAGGATCTGCGCTCAGACGGTGCTTGGGGAGGAGGCACCTTGTAAGTTTAGCGGTTCTGTTTTGGCGCCCGGGTGGAGATGCTGCCCGCCTCCCCTGGCCTTGTGGGTGGGAAGCTCGACCTGCGTTTTCTCGCATGTGTGTTCCTCGGGCTACGGCGTGTCCCTCGCTTTCTTGTCCTTCGTTACAGAAACTCCCGGGGTTGGAGTGCGCAGCGCCACCAGCGTTCACTGTGGTTCGCAGAAGAGCGCCCGCGGGGCTGCGTTAGCAAATGGAACTCATCCGCAAGGAAGGAGGCGCGCTCAACTCCTTTGCCCTGGCTGTGGGTTTCTCTGTGTCTTTTTAATCACCCGATAAGCTGAGATTCGAAGGGGTGGCTGCTGAGGCTTTTAAATACCCCCAATATGTTCTCATATCCAGTTAACATTATTAAGATCCGTACAGAACTTAGAGTTCATTTCTAATAACAGAGTAGCCTTTTTGACTAGGGCTCCAGAACACGGATAAAACAACTCACCAAGAAAACCTCTTCTATAGATATATATTTGGAGTGGGGTGTAAATATCATCTGGCATTGTTTTGGACCAGCTCTGTAAATCTCTGCTTTTCACAACCATAAACATTGTGACTAGCCAAAATAAAAGATCCCGATTTTTTATTTTGTTTTTTTGTTTTAAACCCTCAAACTGTGATGCCTGTATTGGGATATATTAAATTCATTCGCAGTCAGTTAAAACCCGTATAATCCCAGTGTAGGGTGGGAAGTATTTCAGAGGCCTCCTGCTTATATGGGCTTTTTCAGAGCCCTGTTGCCATATCCTAAAATCACATCCGCCTTAAACATACTGGATTACTTGATGTAGAACACCATGTCAAACTAGGGATACAAGAGGGGCTAATTAATACATGCCGAAGAGGGTGGATCTCACTTCATATGCCTGTTGGCACCCTGAAAGAGGAAACTATGCCATCTGAAACAGAAGATCCCTTTGCTGCCAATTCGTATTGGATTCCTTTCCTACCTTTGCCATATTAGCATCATTTGACTGAGCTAGGGATATTGGAGTTGCAGAAGAAGACTCCTTCCACCTCTGTGCCTCCCCAAATGCTCAGGGACTCTGAGCAAACCTTGTAAACAAAAGTAAGAGAACTCCGTTTGGGCTCACCCCTAAGCTTTGGGTCCAGCAGCTGCAAGCGCCATGCACTGTTTTCGTTATCAGTAGCAGTGTGAACCAATTAAAGGATTTTTAGTTGATTGATCATCTGCCTCTTTAATTAGCAGCTAGTTATAATGTGATTGAGTTTTCATATTAAAAAACATCATTAATAGGTGCCAAAGAGCTACCACTTGTTCTTAAAAAGATTGTCTTTAATATTTTTCACTTGTGACTCTTAAAGGTATTAACGGGATGAGATGACTTACAGTTACCGGTACAAACTAGAACCAAAATATTCTCAAAAGTGGACAAGTGTGCCATTAACCTGAAGTCGCCTGATTAAAAATTACACTCTCTGGTTACAATTGGCTCCTGGAAGCTTTAGATAATTGGTCTACTTATTAAAGCATGTGGCCCACAGAGCTACCAATGAGCCCCTTCTGATTCCTCCCTGTGGAGCCCTGTGGCCTATGCTCATTGCTGGTCATTCCCAGAACTATGTTGGATTTGCTGCCTTCACAGTGATTGTGTGCCCCAAAAGACATTTCAGCTCAGAATTCCTTAAACCAAAAGGATATATAGTGGTTTTTTTAAGTAAACACTTTAATGGATCATCTATTAAGGCCTGAGCTTAGAAAACAAAACAAAAAATGGCTGCACAGATGCACTTTTAAAATGTAATATGTGGAGTCCAATCCTATGCATGCTTACTCAGAAGTTAGCCCCAGTGTCGTTTGTGTGGTTCACTCTCTGAGAGGTGTGCATAGGAGTGCAGCTTTAAGAATTAGTTGTGCAACAGTAGCACCTTCCTGCGACCATGAATGTGGATCTTACTGAAAAATCTGCCACATGGGTGCAGACTCATAACATACATAACCGGTACATCCTCCCCACAGAATGTCCTTTGAGGTATATTTTATAAATGCTGGAAAGTTTCCGGAAGCCAAACCTTTCTTTGGCTTTCTGCTTCAGGACATCAGCTCCTTCTCCCTTACATTCTGAAAAGGAAAGAGGGCTCACCTAGTCTTACTCAAGTTAATTGAAAGTTGGGTGCAAATGAACACAAGTGCATCCGGGCTCAAGATAAGAGAGAATGCTATGTTGGATGGAAATCAGCTTTTAAAAAAAGTACAATGTTAGTCATGGCACCTTGTAAACAGAGAGAGATGGGGAACCCTTGAGCCAGCAAGTGCCGTTGCAGCAGATACACACACAATTCCTGGAATGATCTGCACGTTGCCCTTTCAGCTATCATCTATGACTTGGCAGAGCTAGAATTCCCCAAACCCACCTCCCAGCCTATCAACTCAAATCCAAACAGACATGTGGAAAAACATGTCATCTTTCAAAATTGACATGTGTTTTATAAAGATTTGTGAACTGGAATGGGCAAGTCACCTGGTGGTGTGTGCCTTTTCTGCAAAATCTGCCTGGATCCTTCATGTTGTGCTTTCACATGCATTTCTTCATTAAGGGATTAAGCATTGCTATGAGCCACAGTGACTGCGTACTACTATCCAGTATTGGAGGTAGAATGCTTTTGAATTCCAGTTGTTGAAGAGCACAAGTGGGAAGAGTGGTGTTGCACTCATGTCCTGGTTTGCAGGCTTTTTGTAGGCAATTGGTTGGCCACGCTGGAAAGCAGGTTCCTGAACAAGATTGGCTTTGGGGTCTGATCCCACAGGGATCTTTTTGTGTTCTTATGATTCCATAAGATTGGTCCCTAGTTCCATAGGTTTGGCTGCACTTTTTTTTTTAATTCATGAGCTTTCTGATAAAGCCCTTTCCTCCATCATCCTGCATTGTGAATGACAGTTGAGTTGTATTCATGCAGATGGATTGTGCAGTTGGCACATAAAATGGCTTCAATCACATGTGCAGATCAACTGATCTCCTCCTGTAATGGAGGGTGAGGGGAGGACCTGTTCTGCCCCTCATTTATTTTAAAGCCCGAACCTGTAGCTCAGCTTCACAAACCTTGGTGTATTTTGCTTTCATGGCCCTGGGGTGCCTTCTTTCCCCCAAGGCGCTTAAGATAAATACTGCATACGGAGCTCTTGACGTATTTCACAGACAGAGTTCACTGTTGAGATGAAAAGCCTTCAGCTCAGGAATAGATTCAGGATGGAGACGGTCTTTCTTCCAGCAGTTGAAAGAGGTTTGAAATCAAGGTGGCTGCTTTCGGTGGGTACATTTCATCCCACTTCTGCAGCCACTAAAGAGATTTTGCAAGTTCCTGTATTGTTTTGTTTTTTTTTTAAACCCAACCAGAATTCAGGGTGAGTCAAAAGAAACGTGTGGGCAGCGCTTGCCATGGGAAGTGATGCCTCTCTCAAACCCATGCAAAATACTCTTTTAAAACGATTCCTTTTCTCCAACCTCAGTTGGTTAGAAGCGGCTGTTGGCATCCCTTTGGGGTAGAGAGATGCACAGGTAGGGAGATATATTTGCTCCACGTAGCTGCCAGCAGATTGACTTACGTGGGGAAACAATCCTTGCATTTACTTGGTTCTTTTCCTAAGTGTCTGGGAACACAAGAACATAGGAAGCATCACAAAAAGTCAAACCAATGGTCTCTTGAGATCTGTCGTGTCTATACTGGCAAGAGGCTCTCATATTGTTAAGGCCCATCTATAAACAGCACAGTTTCCAGAAGATGTGTGAAAGAAGACAAGGATGGTTCCTTGCAAAACTCTACAGGTAGAGAGTTCCAACTCATCCTCAAGGGCTTGAGAAACACCAGAAGTGCTCCATCAGAGGATCTCAGTGGCAGAGGTGGAGCATAAGGAATCTGATGGTGCTTAAGGTAATGTTGGGTCCAAGCTGTTTAGGGCTTTGTAAATTAACACAAGGACCTTAAACCTGGCATGATAGCAAATCAGCAAGCGGTGCATATCTCTTGGCAGAATAGCATGCTCTTGTGAGCAGTCTGGCAGCTGCATCCTGCACTAGCTGCAGCTTCTGGACCCCATACAAGGGCATCCCCATATAAAGCGCATTACAGGAGTCCAGTCTTGAGGTCGCCAATGTATGGACCACTGTCGTCGGATTATTGCCCACCTCATCATTTCCCATTTAATGGAGAATCAAAGCCTTCAAGGAGAAGCAGAGGAAAGCCATCTTGGCGCCCAATCTGTGAACAGTTAATGTTGTGGGTCTGTTTAGATACTGCCAAGTCTGTGTGCTATCTCGGCACCTGGTGTGAAAACCACCAGCTCAGCCTGGCCTTGCTGGCATGCTTGAATTCCTGACAGAGATAGGTCTTTGCCTAGGCAGGGGGAGAGCAAGGCAGAAGGCTTTGAAAAGACGTGGCTTGCAGAAGATACAGATATACATGTCAGTAATCTGCATATCTGTCTGCTTGCCTGTTCTGTTATTAAGATGTTGGGAAAGGGTTAATTAATTAATTATATATGCTTCAACTTTGATCCACCCTGGTTTATTAATATGCAAGGAAACATATGGTAAAGGGCTAAGGAGAACAGCCCATTTTTAATTGTCTAGGCAATTGCTCTTTATTTATATAGTCAGCCCACTTGAGAGGATCCCTATGAAGCCCTGAGAATTTGGAATTTAGTAATGCTGTTGGCTTCCCTCCTCCTGGGGCAGTGGTTCTCAAGCTTTTTTCTCTGGGCTGCATTTTCAGAATAAAAATTTGCTTGCACCTCTCACTTAATTTTTTATTGATAAGAAATACATTGGAAAGCAAAAAGTAACAACTCCTCGCAGTGCTTGATTTATAACATAGAACACAACTACTTTATAATGCGATCATGGGACATGCAGAAAGTATAAAAACAATGCAGCTACATTAGATCATGAATCATTCCCAGTGAGAGGTGTGAGCTTGCTTTTGCCGGGTAATCTCATTTATATTAGGTCTAATTTGAGACAAACAAACTCTTGTCTCCTCATCAACACAAAGAAGCTCTTTTCTCTTTTCTGATCTTTCATATTTGTCACAATTGAAAATCCCTGTTCAGAACAATATGTCATGGAGAACTGTAGAAGAATAGCCAATGTGCTTGAAGAGAGGTGTGGACATATTTAAAATTATTTTGAGACTATACTATACTGACATGTTGAAATGTTTCTTTGATTGTCCTTGAATCTTACTGCCACACTTGCCATCTTCTCCTGCCACACCAATGTGGCGTGCCACACCGTTTGTGAACCACTGTTCTAGGGGAAAGCCATCACTCAGGGAGGGGGGCTGGGCCTCTGACACTTCACAATGAAACCTTTTGCTCCTATCTCTGAAACTGCAGTTTAACATTGGAACGGAACCTTAGATAAACAAAGTTCCCACTTAGGCTCAGCTCTACTAGGACATCAGGTGGCAGATTTTTGGGGCACCGGTACAGAAAAGCAAAATGTCAATCAATAACTTAGTTTGATATATTTCCCAAAATGGGATCACCACTTGGATTTTCTGCCAGGCAGCAAAATGTCTCTAGTTATGATGACCAGCAGCAAGCATGTTATATATTTGATGCCTGCAGAGCCTCTGTCTTCATAAAGTCTATAGAAGTGGATTGTGCCTTTTCTTCTCACCCAATCCTGGCAACAAACAATGTAAGACTTAATCCACAGGATGACTCCTGCATGGAATGTGATGAGTGCATAAAGGTGACCATGTTTTGTTTGGAAAATTCCAGTGGGGTAGCGATATGACTTTTGTTACAACAAAAACAAATGCCTTGTTAGATAAGGTGTCACAAGAGGAAATGTTTATTTTAGCTGAATGGATAATTCACAAATCACAAGCATAATTCACAAGTGGACTTTATGTCCGTGGATTTCAGGATGCAGGCTGGAGCGCTTATGGTAGTTCAAGATCAAAAAGGTCTATTTGATTGCTCACCTCCCTATAAAAAATTATTTCCTGTGATACAGGATTCACACTTGTTCAAGGCAGGTGCTCTGGGTCTGGGAATTCTGGCTGCAGTGACTCATTACAACTTGTTAAAAGAGGTCCAAAGGGAAGCCAAATTTGAAATCTAAGGGCATGCAGCTATTTGAAATGAAACAGTCAAACTTAAAGTGGCTTCTCTCTTGGGTACAGATAATTTATAAACATGGCTGAAGATCAAATGTGCCAGCCGGCATCTGATCTGATCTTAAGGAAAATATCCCCCTAAGAACTCCTTCATGAAGCACTCAGCCATTTAAATTCAATCAAAGTCAATATATTGGCATAATGAGTAGTACAAATGTTGGCAAAGTGTGACAGAATGCTACATTCGTCCCCCAAAAAAACCTGCGATGGGGAAACACGAAGTAGATAGGAACAACCTATACGCAACAGATCTAAAGCCTTTTGCTGTGACCAGAATCTTTTGTGTGTGATTTAGGGAGGGTGGGCTCATTTATTCCACTTTGTATCTTGTTTCGCTGATATACTCAACTCATTCTTGGAAAACTGATTCCATTTTAGGACTTTTATGTTCAGACTATAAATGTCAATTGCTTTGTTCAAGCTCATTTGTTCTCCTGAGGTACGTGATTCAGTTATGACTCGCATTACAAAGTATACTAGGTTGCCTGCCTGCTACCTATGTTTTGCTTTTGTACACTGCTCTGTTTTAAAAAAAGGTTTTCATGTTCTTCCCTGAAGATAGACTGATTTATTTTCAAGTTAATTGAGAGCCCATGTGATAACTCAATTAAAGAGTGTTACAGGTTTAAATCCCTGCTCAGCCATGAAGTTCACTGGGCAACCTGGGGCTAGTCACTATGGTTGCTCTACATACTTAAACATACTTATATGTCAGGGCTTTTTTCAAATAAACATGAAAACCAGTTTGATGGGGCTGGGGGTGTTTCAGAGTCTCTGTGCAACCTTAGCTCCTCGGAGAAGGAGTGGAAGATGGATGCTTATTCTGAATAATTACTAGTGTTTTCTCAAACTGGGATGGCGGGACATTTTCCCAGGGCTCAGGTTCAAGTGGAAGAGCGGGCAAAGGCCAGGCCTAAATGGTACCATCACTCCATGACATTTGGAGTTTTCACGCCATGACTTTACTTGTCTGTAATGTGCATATCATGTGCGGGTGGTGTGTTGAGTCTCCCGCTTTCCAGCTCAGCATGGCATGGCATGCTGTTCTAATTGTGTGGGAAGTGAAACATCACGTGGCACATGGCATGGAAGGAATTTTTATTTGTCTGCCAGAGCGGTTTGTGCAGTGGCCAGAAGGCCAAGCTTATGAAAACAGTCTAGCCTTCTTGTTACCTATCATGGTCTGTAAAAGCGCTTGCACAAAGGGAGGGAGCCCAAGGTCTGCCTGTGCAAGGTAGCTATATTAATTAAGGGAAGAGCATATGGAAACAATTGGCAACCTTTCAATGCTTCCTTTCTCTCTTGGTATATGATTCTTACACACACACACACACACACACCACAGTAGACTACTATGTAGCAGAGATGGAGAGCCTGTGGCCTCCAGATGTTGTACTCCAACACCTGCATCCCTAACACCAGGCCATGCTGGATGGGCCTGATTGAAGTTGGGAGCCCAGCAATATCTGAACGGCCATGGGTTCCCCATTCCTGATGCAGAGCAAACACCACACTTGTCAACATTACACTCCAGTTTCTAAACTGGCACTTAGCAATGCGGTAAGTGTAACATTTAGACCTAGCTGAAGAACAGGTAGTATCTGGAGGATTGAGGGAACACAGTCAGGGCGTACTGTTCTTGCTTCCTCTCTGGCACAGCTGTTAGGCGCCGGGATCACTTGCTAAGCAGCTGCTGCCAATTCCATCCTTTTCCCCAATCCTTGTATGTGGCAGTCATGCAGAAGGCGGTGGAAGGAATGGCAAAGCCCAGAGAGAATTCTCTCAGCAACCATGAGAGCTAGGTGGGGGTAGGTGTGCCTCTTGCAGTTATTAATATTGCACATTTGGAGCAATAGGATGAATAAAAACGACTCTTCTTGGAATAAAAATTGCCCAGACCAAAAATATGGTTCCAAAGCTTTAATAACAGAACTTTCTTCAAAACAGACTTACAATAATAGTGATATGTTCAAATAGTTGCAAAAAATATGTGCTTGTCCAAACAAATGTACATCTTCTTAGAAATGTAAAATTACTCCAAACAGAACTGAAATCAAAGTTATTTCTCTCCATGCAGCCTGCATTCCAGCCTGAGGCTGTTCTCTCCAGGAGAGAATCATCAGAGCAAGGTGGCTTGAGAACAAAGACAACTCCCACAAAATGGAGATTTGCAACTGAATACCCCTCCCATGTAATCTAAGTTAAACAGCACATGAGAGAGTAGCAGAGATACATTCTCAGTTAATTATCAGCCTGTTTGGTGCTCAGAGAGCTTCACTGGAAATTTCCATGCTCCTTTTAGCAATACACATACAGAGCTATTTTCCATTTACAATTAAACAATTACGCTTAACAGTGCCCCCCACAGTTTGAGTTTCGAAACAGCAGCCACAAATCTCCAGTGTGTGTGGTTACTAATTACACAGTACTTGTTAAAAGCCTGTCCTCTGATGAAGTTCTCTGCTAATTCAGTAACTCTGTTAATGACTCATTTTTGTCTCCCCAAACCTGATGCCCTCCAGGTGTTTTGGACTACAACTTCCATCGGCCTCGGTTGACTGGGTCTGATGGGAGTTGTAGTCAAAAACAGCTGGAGGGCACCTGGTTGAGGTACACTGGCCTATAGTGTGGTGCCAAAATAACTTGAACCAGTCCATTGCTAGAGCAGTGGTAATTCTCCTTCTTGTATGTAATCATCTCTCCCCACATTGCCCTGATGACTCTCAGTGTTCCTGCTGCCTTTTCTCAGCATGTTCTCTTGCTGCTAAGCCCAGGAGAACAGTAACGGAAGGCAGTGTTTGAAGTAAGAACAAGCTGCTGATTTATAAAACAGCATCTTTCTGCTACTCCTCTCCTTAGTACTGCCTAGCATCCAACTTGGTGGTGTGTTTTTTCCCCCTGTTGGCGCGCCTATGATTGATGTTAGCAATGCCATTAGATTCGGTACAGGCTATTTTGGAGGGGTTCGTGTGTGTTCTGTCTCTGCCTCTTGCTATTTCCCTCTGAACTCTCAGAGCAAAGTTAAGACAGCAGCATGTGGATGGGATACCAGCAAGGAGCATCTGTTCAAAGAAACACAGTGAGGAAATTCCAGCATGGGGTCAGTGCTGGGGCCCCAAGCCTCTCTCTCCTCACCCCCTCACACCCCCCCCCCCCGCCTTCACTGATATGCCAAATTCATTGTTTACACTCACCTGCATACACAGAGTAGTAGTGTACGCAATGTATGCCTTCCCACGTGAGCAGATTTTAGGGCAATAAATGCACATTTGTTTCTCACTTCTTACTCATCGGCCCAAAAAGTTAGTCACTCTCAAGGATATTTATTATTATTATTAATAATAATAATAATAATAATAATAGATATTTTCTTTTCATAGCACTATAATGGCAATATTTTGCAGCAAGGGGAGATGTCATCCTGTAGAAAAATCGCTTTTGTATACTCGTTGGAGGTTTTATGAGATAAAGGTTTTGCTTTTATCTGAATTCACATTGTGGAATGTACAGAGTTAACTGTCTATATGCTACCTTTACTTGCTCCTAGGAGATGTAAGAGGTAAAAAGTTTCCACAATAGGGCTGCAGTTGGCTGGACTGTGAGTTACATTCTGTCAAAGCAAGCACTGAGTTAAGAGTGGCCAGGGTCATTAGCTAGAGGAAGAACTTAGTATCTCAGAATTATCTTTTTAACGTTAAAGCAACCTGGTAGAGTGAACAGTCTGATTTATAGTAAGAGCAGCCAAGTTAAGTTTATTCTATATTAAATTTAAAGCTAAGCATGACCGCCCATTTTTAATTATTTGTTGATCAAAGACAAAAGACATCTTACGTACATTGTTTTACTTGGAAGTGGTGCCTGCACTATTTTGTACCGTGCTTTGCCACAGCTATTAGCGGGTGAATAGAGGTTTATAATTAACTTGCAATTTAAATATATGGTGGCAGTGAGGAGACAGGGTCGAACAAATAAGTAAAGGGGAGTAAGAGCTGAAGTGGAGTGGGATAACAGGAGTTAATCCTTGACAGTTTGGTGGCAGCAAACTGGGATTATAGTAAGAGTAGCTATAATAATCTTTTAACAAGTGGTGGCATCACTGTGGGATAATAGAGGAATCCTTTACAGATTCTTCCTGGAGCTGTTGCATTCATTGCTGCTGCGATGGCTGTGCTGGACCACATATGTTTGGTGGTTTATTTGGGAGGGGAGGGTAAGATAGGGGGGCCTAACTGTAGCATAGGCCCCCTACAGAGTCTGTTGTTGCATCTGCACATAATAGAATATTTAGAGGGTAGTGCCAGGATCACTAAAATGGTACCCATGGATGCAGATGTGGCCATGGAAGCTTTCCTTGATGCCCGCAGGGTCCCCTTTCCCCCCTGAAATTAGACATGAAAGAAGCACTGTATTATAGCCAATATACTTGCTGGCAGTCTGTGCTTGGTTGCTGGTGTATGTGGTGCCCACGATAGTTTCTTTGATTTGCAAATCTGCACAGGGTAGAGGATGTTGGCATTAAAGCAGTGAACACTGCAACCCAGTGCATTTCTGCTCAGCGCTACGTCCCACTGTATTAAATGGAGCTTGCTCCCAGGCAAGTGAGGAATAGGACTACAGTCTTAGCAAAGGTACAATACAAAAAGTTAGCTGCCATTTGGAGTACAATCAGAGCCAGCCCTCCCTTGAGGCGGGATGAAGCAACCGCCTCAGGTGGTGGAAATGCAAGAGGCAGCGCCCCGCCCGCCCCACTGCCTCTGGAGGAGCAACCCAGGTAAGGGAGGCTGAGGCTGAGTAGCACAGCATTCTGCCACCCAGCTTTGCCACCGGTCTCCCCCCACCCCTAGGGGCAGAGAGGCACTGGCGGCAAAGCTCTGGAGAATGCCTCCCCTCTCGCTGAGCTGCCGAGGCAGGAGGCAGTCTGCCACCCATCTTTGCTGCTGGGCAGGAAGGGAGATTCTGCCAAAGTTTCCACGCTCAGCGGCAAGGCTCTGCAAGGACTTTTCCTTGAGGGAGAGCCCTTGCAGAGCATCCCACAAGCACACTATTGCGGGGGTGCTTTGCCTCAGGTGCCAAAACATCTCAGGCCACCCCTGAATGCGGTTGGGCTGATCATTTTAAAGAAAGAGCCTTAGCGTTGAATGTTTTTTTCATCCTTTCCCATTCATTTGTGTCTGAAATCCACCAGGTAGAGAGTGTGCCTTTCTCTTACATCCTCATGCTGTTTAATCTCCCAGACTGACTGTAAAACTGAAAGATTGGACGCTGTTTTCCTGTCATGTGGTGAGAAGGGTCTCCATCTTGTTGTGTTGCTAGCAAGAAGGCATGGATGTTCTTACAGGCGGCTTGGAAATGGTTTTAGACAAAATCATTTCCATGTCTCTGAATACCAGTGGCTTAGGTGCCACAACACAGACCCGTGAACCAAATTTGCATGAAATTTGCATATGCTAATTTATATCTATGAATGCCTCTGAGAAATTGAGACGGTGGGTGCCACAAGCCCTGATCTAAAGTTTGACATGGGGGAAACAGACAAAGGAGAGGAAAATGGAGGGAGGGATAAACAGCCAGTGAATATGCCGCTATTTCCATTTACGAGTGCTTAGGCTTTGTTACAGTAAGAGTTGCTGTAGAGAGCATAGGAATGAGTGGCGTTGGGTCAAAAGCTGCATGGACAAGGTGGTTGTGGAGGAGGGGGCATCTACAGTTGTTCTGGCAAGCTGCTCAAGGGACACCGAAGGTGAAAGGGGGGGTGTTTGAGGGAGAGGGCAACCAAAGAGAAAAATTGCATCATCTGAAACAGGGATTCCCAAACTTGGGTCTCCAGTTGCTTTTGGACTACAATTCCCATCATCCCTGACCACTGGTCCTGCTAGCTAGGGATGATGGGAGTTGTAGTCCAACAACAGCTGGAAACCCAAGTTTGAGGAAACTCTGATCTAAAAGCAGAGGATACAGATTTGAAGAATGCAAACTTAGAACTAATTAGTTAAATTTAAATAGAGATACATCTCACTTAGCCTAATGAGGAAGACTGTGACCAGGTGACTGTGTGCCCACTCAGCCTGCTCCCCTGGTGCTAGTGCTGATGGGGAACTTCAAGATCCTCCTGCTCTCCCTTCTTCTTTAACTGGGAAGACCCAGTTTTCTGAGTGCATGTTCTGGAAGTTGGGCAATAGGGGCAGTACAGGATTCCTTCTGGTGTACCGACCTCCCCGCTGCACCAAGGATTCCCTGCCCGAGCTGCTTCAGGTCGTGGCGGATGTCCTCCTGGAGACACCTAGCTTGGTTGTCCTAGGGGATTTTAATATCCATGCCGACACGACCTTACAAGGGGCCGCTCGGGACTTCGTGGAAAGCATGGCCTCCATGGGGCTGTCCCTGAATAGGTTTGGCCCAACCCATAGCCGCGGACATGCCTTGGACCTGGTGTTTACCTCAACGGATGTTGGTGATCTGACACTAAGTAAAAGCGAAACAAAAGAAGTGCCATGGTCAGACCACTTCCTGGTGCAACTTGACTTCTCCGCAACCCTTCCCCTCTGCAGGGAGGTGGGACCAATTCGGATGGTCCGCCCCCGCCACTTAATGGATCCAAATGGTTTCCAGAGAGTGGTAGGGGATGCTTTATCCCATGTTGATGGCCTTTCAGCCGATTCCCTGGTGGCCCGCTGGAATGCGGAGTTAACCAGGGCTATTGACTGTTTGGCTCCGAAGCGCCCTCTCCGATTGCATGGAGCCCGGACAGCCCCGTGGTTTTCCACGGATCTGAGGGCAATGAAACAATCGTTGAGACGGCTAGAGCGCCGGTGGCGGAGGACCCATTCTGAAGCTGACCGGACACAGGTTAGAGCTCAATGTCGAGCCTACCAAGTGGCAGTAGCGACGGCGAAGAAGACTTTCTTCACCGCCTCTATTGCATCTGCAGAAAACAGCAGCAGGAGACTTTTTCAGGTGGTCCGCAATCTAGCGGAACCACCTGCTACATCGGGGCCCAGTACGGGCCACATGATCTCCTGCAATGATTTTGCAAAGTTTTTTGCAGATAAAGTCGCTCAGATTCGGGAAGAGGTCGATGCCACCGTGGGAGCAGGGCCGGGGCGGGAGAGTGCTAGAGTCCTGTCTAGTCAAATTGCATGGGATCAATTCCAATCTGTTACCTCCGAGGATGTGGACAGGCTGCTTGGACGAGTGAAACCAACCACCTGTCTCCTTGATCCTTGCCCATCCTGGCTTATAAAAGCTAGCTGGGAAGGGCTGGGCAATGGGCTTCGTGGGGTGGTGAATGCTTCCCTCCGTGAGGGAGTCTTCCCAGACCCGCTGAAAGAGGCGGTTATTAAACCACTTCTTAAAAAACCATCTTTAGATGCGGCCACGATGGCCAACTATCGCCCAGTCTCAAATCTTCCATTCTTGGGCAAGGTGATTGAGCGAGTGGTGGCTGAACAACTCCAGGCACGCCTGGAAGAAGCGGACCATTTGGATCCCTTCCAGTCGGGATTCAGGCCTCATCACGGGACTGAAACTGCCTTGGTCGCACTGGTTGATGATCTCCGGCGGGCTAGGGACAAAGGTGAGAGCTGTTTCCTAGTTCTGCTGGATCTCTCAGCGGCGTTTGATACCATCGACCATAACATCCTTCTGGACCGTCTTGAGGGGCTGGGAGCTGGGGGTACTGTCATACAGTGGTTCCGCTCCTTCCTCCTGGGCCGTGTTCAGAAAGTTGTGGTGGGGGATGAGTGTTCAGACCCCTGGGCTCTCACTTGTGGGGTGCCTCAGGGTTCTGTCCTCTCCCCCATGCTTTTTAACATCTATATGCAGCCGCTGGGAGAGATCATCAGGAGGTTTGGGCTGGGTGTTCATCAGTATGCAGATGATACCCAGCTCTACCTCTCTTTCAAATCAGAACCAGTGAAGGCGGTGACGGTCCTGTGTGAGTGTCTGGAGGCGGTTGGAGGATGGATGGCGGCAAACAGATTGAGATTGAATCCTGACAAGACAGAAGTACTGTTTCTGGGGGACAGGAGGCGGGCAGGTGTGGAGGATTCCCTGGTCCTGAATGGGGTAACTGTGCCCCTGAAGGACCAGGTGCGCAGCCTGGGAGTCATTTTGGACTCACAGCTGTCCATGGAGGCACAGGTTAAATCCGTGTCCAGGGCAGCTGTGTACCAGCTCCATCTGGTACGTAGGCTGAGACCCTATCTGCCCACGGACTGCCTTGCCAGAGTGGTGCATGCTCTGGTTATCTCCCGCTTGGACTACTGCAATGCGCTCTACGTGGGGCTACCTTTGAAGGTGACCCGGAAACTACAACTAATCCAGAATGCAGCGGCCAGACTGGTGACTGGGAGCAGCCGCCGAGACCATATAACACCGGTCTTGAAAGATCTACATTGGCTCCCAGTACGTTTCCGAGCACAATTCAAAGTGTTGGTGCTGACCTTTAAAGCCCTAAACGGCCTCGGTCCAGTATACCTGAAGGAGCGTCTCCACCCCCATCGCTCTACCCGGACACTGAGGTCCAGCACCGAGAGCCTTCTGGCGGTTCCCTCACTGCGAGAAGCCAAGTTACAGGGAACCAGGCAGAGGGCCTTCTCGGTAGTGGCGCCCTCCCTGTGGAACGCCCTCCCACCAGATGTCAAAGAGAACAACAGCTACCAGACTTTTAGAAGACATCTGAAGGCAGCCCTGTTTAGGGAAGCTTTTAATGTTTGATGTATCACAGTATTTTAATATTCTTTTGGAAGCCGCCCAGAGTGGCTGGGGAGACCCAGCCAGATGGGCGGGGTATAAATAATAAATTATTATTATTATTATTATTATTAAGGTGGACTTGAACTGGACAGCCCTTCAAATGGAGGACTCGCTACTGTAAAGTAGGGTATGTGGCCACCTTATGCGGGTGATGAAGCAGAGGAGCAAACGCTATAAGAGCAGCCAGGTGATGGAGGAGCAAGGGAGGTATTTCAAGGTAAAGCTGAGGAGCTCAGACTGGGTCCAGGTAGCCTGAAGAGGGATGTCACAATCTTCAGTAGATAGTCCTATGATCTCATCTGGGCTACAGCAAGACTTCTCCTCTATAAATATTTAGATTAGACTTCCACCGCCACCGATCATTTTTACAGCTCTGTCCCTCGATTTATCAGTGTCTTTCAGGAGAGGCAAGGCAGCATCGCAGCCCAGCTTCCCTGGTGAAATAGCTGTAGAGCTGTGTACAGCAGGGCTGATGCTTCACACTTTCATGATGGAATGCTTCCGCGTTAGCAAAATGACACAGGCTGTTATTTTTCTTTTTTCAGCTATATTTCATCCCTGGAAATGCAAGCAGTGGGGTTTTTTTTCTTTTAAAGGATTCTAAGCAGTGCTGGGAAATTTTTAGCGCAGCAGCAGCAGCAGCTGGGGATGGAGCAGGGAGTGGGTGGACCCTGACTGAAGCGGCAGAATCCAGACTTCCAAAGAAAACCAGACAAAGATGGGGCTTATTCACTCTTTCTCTGGTTGCACTGCTTCCCCCCCCCCCCCAGGAAAACGCTCTTTAGAGCTCAGTCGGAGCAAACAGCAATTCCAGTTTTCTCTGGATTGACATTTGCTCCCGTTTAGAGCTAAAGAAAAAGTTTTTCCTGGGAAAGGAGCAGGGAATTAGGGAAACTACTCGGATCCGTGCTTTCTAGGCACAGGATAAGCAGAAGTATTGGCGAGCCCATAGATGGATGAAGTACCTAACTGAGCAATCCTGACTATGTGAATTGAAAGCAAATCATGCTTTAGGGCAATGGAAGACTGATTTCGGTCTTGCAATCTATCGTTTTACTGTTCCAGTGGTTCAACAATTGTCTTGGGCCAGATTCAATGAAATACAGTGGTACCTCGGGTTACATACGCTTCAGGTTACATACGCTTCAGGTTACAGACTCCGCTAACCCAGAAATAGTACCTCGGGTTAAGAACTTTGCTTCAGGATGAGAACAGAAATCGTGCTCCAGTGGTGCGGCAGCAGCAGGAGGCCCCATTAGCTAAAGTGGTGCTTCAGGTTAAGAACAGTTTCAGGTTAAGAACGGACCTCTGGAACGAATTAAGTACTTAACCTGAGGTACCACTGTAGTTGAGCCAGTAAGAGCCAGTACAATGCATCCTCCTAGAGCAGTGGGTCTTTCCCCCTCACCCCAATGTGTCCTCTCCCCAAATTGGTTCTGGGCTATTGGGATAACCCCTAGAGCAGCATGGAGGGGGAGGAGAGGGGACATAATTCCATCAGCAGAAGCAGAAATGCGCTAACAGAGAGGTTGGCCTAGTGCAAGAGTGAATTCTACCCCTTTAAATTTACAAAGCTAGAGTGTGTTCTCCAGATCAGGACCAAGCCAAGGCAGTTTGTTGCCTGAGACGAAAGACAAGATGGCACTCCTGACCGCTGCCATGCACACACAGTCTAGATGGACCTGCTCTGCCTAATGCTGAGCTGCCCCTGCTCCAGATCTCCTAAAAGTAAACTAAGTCTTAACAATTGATCCTTAATTGATCCTGATGATGCACTCTTGCTTAACAATCTTACTGAATTGGACAAATGTTCACCATATCCAACATCTTTTGGAATCCACAGGATGTGAACCTTCTTAGCCCTGTGTCATTTTTGCTGTTATTCATCAATCCTCCCATTTTGTACCATTGTCTGCCACACCCACTTGCTAAGTCTTGTTTCAAACAGAATGGTGAAATACTGAGGATAGATGGTGTGTGTGTGTGTGTGTGAGAGAGAGAGAGAGAGAGAGAGAGAGAGAGAGAGAGAGAAAGTTGCTTATATAGGCAAAGTAGCTCTTCAAACATCAAACATACCCCTGGGCTTTTATACTGGCCATTACAGAAGTGCACAAATTACCCCTACATATTGACAGTCTTTTTCAATACAGTCGTACCTCAGAAGTCGAACACCTTGCGAGTCTAATGTTTTGGCTCCCAAACGCCGCAAACCTGGAGATGAGTGTTCCGTTTTGCAAATATTTTTTGGAACCCGAACATCTGATGTGGCTTCCGATTGGCTGCAGGAGCTTCCTGCAGCCAATCGGAAGCCACAACATGGTTTCCAAACATTTTAGAAGTCAAACGGACTTCTGGAATGGATTCCATTTGACTTCCAAGGTATAACTGTATACCTCAGAGTAGGCTTGCCCCTCTCCCCCAAAATAAGGGCCATAAGCAGGCGTCCAGTCCAGATAAGATGGAAGTGCTGTTCATAGTGGTTTGTTTGCCCAGGGGAGTGGTCCTACACTAGACAAAATTGCACCCCCCTGAAGGAGCAGGTTTGCAGCTTAGGAGTTCTCCTTGATCCATCTTTCTTGTTAGAGCTACAAGTTGTTTCTGTGGCATGAAGTGCCTCTTACCAGTTTAGGTGTGCCAGGTTTGACCCTACCTGGACAGAGTTAGCCATGTACCATTATTCATGCTTTGATAACTCCGGGTTACACTCCTATAATGCACTATACTTGGGGGCTGCCTCTGAACTATGCTTTCTGCTGCAGAATGCAGCTACTAGATTGCTGACTGGATATTATAATCATAATATTATAATATTATGCCTGTGCTATGCCAACTGCACTGGCTCACACTCATTTCAGTTCAAAATGCTCTTTTTTCTTTTTCTTTTTTCCTTTTGAAGCTCCTCATGGCTTCAGATCATCAGTCTCTATATTTGCCTTCCTATGGAGGCCCTTCTGTGAATGCTCTCGCCATCAAAGGTGAGTTGGGGGGATACCAGAGAGCCTTCTAAGTGGTGGTGCCCCAGTTCTGGAATATTCTTTCCAGAAGGTTTGTCTGGCACTTTTTTGTCATTTTCACTTTCTTGGTGTTTTCAGATGTGGGGGGTTTTCCTTTATTTTAGAATACAGCTCATTGTTTTACGCTGCTTTTATAAGGTTGTAGCTTATAAAAACCGCCCTGGGAATGCAATTGAAGGATGGTATAAATATAAGAAAGGACTAAGTAATAAATACACACAACCCCCGAGTGATTCTTCTGGCAGCCTTTCTAGATCACTTCTCATCTCTTTTGGCCTTTTGAATACACTTGTATTTCTGCTAGTCCCTGTGCCTTCACATTTGGTCTTTGGCACAAATTGAATTAGTATGCCTCTCATGCCTGCTTCCCCATCCTTAATGAAGATGTTAATGGGGCTGGAGCTGAACCCTGATCTCTGCTAAAGTTCTTTTTCTTTAGTCTTATGCATCAATGCTTAGCATTATCCTGTAACCTTGAGGCTGTCCCTGGAGTCATGTCTGAGTTCAATGGAAGCAGAAAGCATTAACCTCTCATCAGAAACGAGTGTAGATAACATGCTGCATCTGGAGGAAACCCTATTCAAGCCAACACAATCAAATTCTGCAAGTGAGGCTCCCTTCAGATGCACTCAAAATGCTGTAATAAAATTCCGGTCTATTAAACCATCCTGCTTCTACTTGGCCACTAATTCTGTAATTACAGAAAAATAAAAGCTGTCAAATTCCCTGGCAAGATTTATTCCTGGTAATCTCCTTGTGCAAGTTTTGGCTTACGGTTCCATTATTCTCTAATAGCTCAGAGTCATTCTCTCCCCCCCCCCATGTGCTTTCGGTAGGGTTGCTACATTAGATTTGCAGGGCATCAAATGGTCAAGGGTCAGTGTGCTTGAAAATCAATACCATATTTACTTAGATCTGATCCCTGAATAGGTCTTACTGAAAAAGTGTGTTCCTGGGAGGCGGGGTGGGGGGTGGGACACAACCTTTCTTGAATAATACAATGTCGGGGTGGAGAACCTCCAGGCTGCAGTCCAAATCCAGACAGCTGGACCTCAGAATTTGAACAATTAAAATCTCTCTAAAATCATGCCCTCCCGTGATGAAGTGAACCATAAGATTGTACCCTAAGTCTGTATAAAGCCTAAACAGGTCCCTTTTGCCCTCTGGGTCCACTTCTACCTACTGGAGATGTTTTGGTCACATTCATAACAGCCTCTCAAATGGAATTTACACCTTTCGTATGATGTCAAAACAACCCACCTTATATTTCTTCAGATGTTCCCATTTACGCGCCCACAATTATTTACATATTTGCATTTATGGGAGATTTTATTCCTCTCCCCCCCCCCAAAAGCTGGATGCTTTCCTCTTATGCCTTACCTTCTAGTTGTTCTGTTACAAAATCTATTTTGCTCTGGACTCCATGGGATCTCATCGGGATATATCAGAAAGTTTGAATGAGAATTTTGGGATCATAGAATATATGCCAGGTATAGAGGAACAGAGGTAGCAGCTCCTCATCCAATTACGGTAACTTTTTTTCTTTATGGTAAATATTGCTAAAACAGAAAAGGGTGTTGGGATTTACTTGTGGACGTGTCTCTTGACCCAAATCTAGAAAACAGTTAATTGTAATCGAGTTCTGCTAAAATCAATAAAAAATATATAGTTGAGTGAGAAATCAATTCATTTCAACCATCATTACATGCAGTTGGCTTTCTATGGGTTGAGCTTATGTGCCTTTTTCTACTAGGCTCAGAAAGTGAGGTAATTATAGTCAGAAAGTCTCCCTTTTTTGTGTACTCTAATATTATCTTGATCCCCCTCTGTTTTGACTAAATGCAACTATTGTTTATGCCCACTTCAGAATCAAAGCTGTCGGTGGAACAAAGATCACCGAGCAACCATAAAGTGTGCAGTTCAAGGGTTTATCTGTTGAGCCTACCGTAATCTGTGTAGCCCCACTTTGTGTTCCATTTCTTGGTTATGCTAGAGCAGGCATAGCCAAACTTGGCCCTCTGGCTGTTTGGGGGACTACAACTCCCATCATCCCTAGCAAACAGGACCAGTGGTCAGGGATGATGGGAACTGTAGTCCCAAAACAGCTGGAGGGCCAAGTTTGGCCATGCCTGCCCTAGAGTATAACCAAGAGATGTAGCCTAAGGATTGGCTCTTGTGGTAATTCAAGTCTCTGCACGAAAAGACAAGAGGAGAGGAGAATTATCTGGTCCGCTGATCACAGGCATCTTGCTTAGTCCAGCTGCAGTTCCCATTTGGGTTGTAGTGGTCACCACTTGAGATCATAATGCTGCTGCAGGTATGACCAAGCCCATCAGCTGTCTGTCTTGATGCTTCTTCCCTAAAAGCTCCAAACGAAGCCTGTAGCATATTTTTAGTTTCTTTCTGAGACCAACATCTTGCCAATTACTTTCAGGGATTCTTCAGATTTGGAGGGCTATCTAGACCATTACTACAGCACACAATTATTACTAGGAGTCATAAGTCATTATTGTATTTATTCTTTCTTTTCCTAGTAAATGCCTGGCTCTCTCCATTAAAAAACGAAAACAAGCCTTTCTCCCTGACCTTCATGTAACAACATTAATGCATTCCGCTAACATTAGCTTCTCTCTGCTGGAGATGCCACAGGCTTTACTTGCTTCTGACTTCCCATCTCACATACTGGTGTCACTTTCTAACCCTGGCTGTGTTCTCAGCCCCCATGTAACCATACAATCTGTCTCTCTTGGTCCCCCCCCCCCCCTTTGGAAAAATCTGAGCTTAGCTGCACTGTAATGAGGCTCCTCTCTAGAATGAACAGACTGCAGTTTAGCACTTCCTCCCACTGTTCTTTTTATTCACACGGTTTATTCTCAAAGCTTTCCAAAATTCCGGCTCCCTTACAGATTTGCTTTGTGCAACAGCTCTGCGGGGCCTCTAGCGAAGCTGAGCTTCGTGTCCTTGCTCAAGAGGAGACACCATTTCTTCCCTCTCGGACATTATGCCGTCCGTGCCTGTGCTCTCTCATCTTAATCCTGCCCAACAAGCAAAAATAAAGGAGGCAGTTAAGCATGTTGCTGCAGAATAGGCTGGCCAAATGGGAAGATGAACAGGGCTTCTGTACTATTAATAGTGGCATGGGAAAGGGAATTTCAGCAGGTGCAGCTTATCATGCAAGAGGGAGAAAAGCAATTGGAATGTTCTCTTCTGCTCAGCTATTTATGGTACGTGTGTCTTAGCCTCCTTCACATCTGGTCAACCTACTACTTAGCAGGAAGAGAGAACAAAAGTGCCAAATTGTTCACTTCCAGATGTTGGCCAAGGGTGGCTAAGTATGCAGTGCTAACACCCATGACAACAATCTATCCATCTTATGAATTTTGTTTGTTCCAGAAAGACACATCCATCCCCATGTTTTTTGGGGTGGAAGAAAGCATAGGTAGACAAATTGACAGAAACAGTCCACACTTGGACAATGTCTAAGACCACCCAAAAATTTACAAAACAGGGGCAAGCTTTTGAGTTCTACAGAACTCTTCGTCATCAGGCAAAGATGTTACACAACACAGGAAGTAAGAGGATGAACGTTCAGGGTTTATTTACAAGAAGCCAAACATCACATAATTAAGCTGGATGTTATGGCCATAAGGCCAGCTTTTAGGCTTGGTTCCTACATGCAGATTTCAAACTGACTAAGTATCTGCTAAGTTCTACAAGTATGAGGATTCTGGAAGCAAGAAGCAATGGCTGTTCCCCACAGTGAAAGGTCAGCTGCTACCCAGATCCATCCCACGCTGTTCGCATAGTTCTCCTGATGCCCTTTTGCCCTTCCTACATCTCCCTGTTTTCTCTTGAGGCTTAGTGTCTAAGCCTTGCCCCTGCTTGTTCCCCAGCTACGTTGCTGTTCCATGATGGCACTTGCAGGCTTTCCTGACTCAGCTGTCACTGTCCTGCAGTCCTGCTTTATAGCTGGCTGTCTTCTTTGCAATGTGATATGGTGCGCTAGCACTTTTTGCCTGGGCGGTGTTGTCAACTGGACACATGACGCGAATGAATCAGCAAGACGGTTTACCCGTTGTGACCTCTAGTATTCTTGGCACACAGCCCAAGATACTTCACACCTCCTTTTGGACTTCAGAGCTTCCCACAGTACTAGGTTCTAGGTCAGATCCTAGTGGTGGGCATTGCAGCCACAGTGTAGAAGAGAGGGGGTTATTTTTTGTTGGCAATAGAAACCAGCAGGCAGCAAGTCCCCAGCCTCACTTATCTGAGAGAAAGAGAGAGCCAGAGAACCTGATGTGCTTTCTTTTGAATTCTGATCTAAAACGCACCTGGCATGAACTTCTGTGAACTTGTCAGGCAGGGGAGGTGTGTTTTTATTGCTTCATAGAGAATTTCTGGAACTGATCATTTCAGCATGAGTATCTGCTGTGGCCACTGTGCACCCTCTTCCAAAAACTTAAGCATATGAACTGGACTTTATCTAGTCTGTGCGTTGGGAGCACACCACAAAATGAAAACTACCTTCACAGATTTTCTAGCGGTTGTGGTTATATGGAAAGCTACTGAAAATGCATCTTCAAGCTATTGTAGACAGTTTGTGATAGAAGCAAAGGCCCACAAACCAGATTGGGGGGTGGTCTGGATGGGACAATGGGGCTTGATTTTGAGTTAGAGTGTCCCCTGCCAACATTCACCACACATATATGTACAGCAAATGATAAGAGTTATTCACTAAGTAATGATAAGGAGGAAGTGAGAAAACTTTAGTATTTTTCAAGACCGACTCTATGCCATCATCCAATCTAATGAAAGTACTGTTAAGATGCAGGTTCAGCAGGGATTTCTATGCAATGGGATGTGACCCACTAGGCTTGGTCTTTACCTGTGTATGGCTTAGAGGGCATCCCATTTTTCACCATATCCTAGCTGCACCTGAGACTGGAATTTAAGAAATCAGTGTCAATTGCAATATGCTGTGAAAGAATCACAATCTACCCCAGCTAGGAGACCACTTATAATCCTTCTGTTTGTGTCAAGGGATAGAGCCAAAATTTATCAGCCCTAGGCAGTATGGAAGAGCCCTTTCTGAGCTTTCAATCCAGGCTCTTCCTTGGCCTGTTTTTTTTCTTTTCTTTCAATGCTGTATTGATATTCACCACCACCAAACCATCCAAACCATCTGTCTGTAGCTGAGTTGCTGGTCAATAAAATAGCAAAATTCCACCTTAATTAAGAGAGCGTGTGAGCATTTACCTTAACTAACTGAGCCTTGGTAAGCAGAGTAGAAAAGCAACCCTAAGTATACTTAGAAGTCTTCTGTATCTGTAGCAGCACCGCATGGTAAGTTTTTAAAATGGGATATTGCACATCAGGCTGTAGGAGAGGGGCTGCGTTTAGAATGTTCTCCTTACTCCCCTTCCCAGAACCCCCCTCCCCCCCCACACCACCTTGCATGTAGAAAACTAGTGTGTCAGGGAATGAAGGTCTCAGCCTTGCCTTCTTCCTGACATTTTAATGTGTGCAAGGTGGCTCCGCCAGCTCAGAATTCAGCACTATGTGTAACCACACCTTCCACTCTCTCACACACTTGTGGGCTGAAGTGGCAAGGAGCAAGGGGCAAGGCAAGTGCTGTCAGGAGATTCTCCAGCTTTACTGACTGCTGGAACAAGGCTAATGTCTGAAGTGTCCCACGGCTGTGACATGGACTAGGGGAGCACTCAATCTGCTGCCACTGCATGGTGTGTTTGGGAGGCGAAAGAGAGAGACCACTCAGCAAGAAGAAGCAAGGTCTCAGAGCGAGATCTGTTTACTACAGTCACCAGGTCAGCATGGGAGGCTGAGCAGCTAATTCTAACTTCCTTGCCTCTTTATTAGCCCCATAAACTAGCCAAGCATTTCATTAAGGGGAAGGAAACAGTAGGCTATGCATGCCGAGATGGTTGTGCAACAACACCTGAGGGATGCATAACAACGGGCTGCTTTTCAGGAAGGCTTGTGTATCTGTCAGGAACTCAGGGCTGGACTAGCTGAACCAGCACATTTCTTGCCCTCAGATGGAGTGGGGAGGCTTAGAACGCAAGAAACAGCCTTTTACTGTGTCAAACCACCAGACCATGCACCTCAGTATTATATACACTAGGGGTAGGGAAGCTTCTTCAGCCTGAAGGCCATATTCTCTCATAGACGAGCTTCCAAAAACCGCCTGCTAGACAGTGCTAGAGACAAAAGGAGGGGTAGAGGAGGTGTGACGTGTGACGTCGGCACTGGGGTGTGGCCAGGGGCCACATGTGGGGGGCTGGAGGGGCTGCATTTGCCTTTGGGGCCTGGGGTTCTCCATCCTGGTCTGTAATGACTGCCAGCACCTCTCTAGGATTTCAGACCAGAGTCTCTCTCATCCCCAGCTGCAGTTGTCAGAGATTGAACCAGAGACCTTCTGCAACCAAAGCAGATGCCCTTCTGCTGGGTTACAGCCCTTCCCTGTTTATAACATGAAAGAAGAAAGGTGGAGACAGGAATTGATATGGATAGAGCTGAAAGCGGCATGAGAGGAATTGCTTCCTCTGGTGTACTGTATTCACATTTTGTTTTACTGTCGATTCTGTGCAGGCAGGTTTTTTGGGGGGATATAACATATAAATCCTGTTTACTAGAGGTGGCAGGATGTACCCACCACCATGAACTTCTTTGAAACTGCCTTCTGGTCTCTTTAAAAAAAAAGAAAAAGCCAGCTCTTTGCAGGCTAAGTCCACTAAATTCTACCTTGGTGCATAATCTGCAGTAGCTGTCACTACTCTGACTCCTATTTAGCCCTCAAGAAAGAAGTACCTGGTTACCATATTGCATTGTATCTGGGGAATTTGTGTGAAGTCTAGGCAAGCTCTCTCGATGTTTGCATTGAAAGAGAAGATGCATATAGATCATTTTGCCGTTCATTAACCCAACAATTACCCATTCTCAGCACCGTTGCTTGCCTTCACGAGGGTAAGCATGGTTAATACCTTTTGACATCACCACCACGGGACCGGGTTTGTCTTCTCTATGAGATACTCATCTTCTCTGTTAGGATAAAATACATATTTCTGCAGCAGTCAGAGCAGCTTTTAGAGAAAATAAATTCCAACAGTGTTTTCCACAATCCCCTTTAGATAATAGCCCTAGAGAGCTGTGTAATGGCTGAGACATTGCACTACAAATCTCCAGTTCACAACTTGCCTCTGCCATGAGTTCATGGCAGTCTCAGGTAGACACTGCAATATGGGGGTTTTACTTGCCATATAAGATTCAAACTATATATTTAAAGCAGGGATAGGCAACCCAGCAGATGCTGTTGTACTACAACACCCATCAGTCAGGGCTATTGGCCATGCTGGCCTGGGCTGATGGGTGTTGGAGTCCAGAAGGGCCACAGATTTCTCATGCATGCTCTAAAGTCTAAACTGCTACTATTACTATCAGGAATATCATAATCAGATCAATCCTTCATTGCTCGTGTTTTCCTTTTCCAGTGCTTCTTGACATATATACACATCTTCCCTTAGTTCTTTTCCATTATGCTCCCATCTTAAGGAATATTATAGTGCAGGACAAGCACAAAACAGATAAAGCTTAATGAAAGGCAAATCCAGGGCAAAATGGGTTGCCTTAAAAAAATGTATTTATTTAAGAAATAAGAATACAAATACAGCATATATGAAAATGCATACAATAACTCTAAACTGGTGGCAGAAAATGCTATGGTTGACTATGATGCACAGAGTTTTGATTAGGAGTGTAACTTGATTAAATCAAATTAAATTATTTGTTAATCAAATAATTAATTATGTATGTACTCAGCATATGAACATTGGGTGGGTGGGTCTTTTAAAAGGCATTCTTTCTTTGTTTTTAGATTGTATATGCCATAGACTCATAGGGTTGGAAAAGACCTTGGGAGTCATCTGGTCCAAACTCCAACACAGTGAAGGATGTAAACACAGAATCCCTTCAAGCTGGCTGTGCAGCCTCCACTTCAGTATCTCCAGAAAAACATAACCTCTGAAGGCAGAGTCCCACCGCCCACCATCAGGAGGTTCCTCCTAATCATGTTTATCTGAAATCTGCTTCCCTGATATTTCTGGCCATTGGCCTGCCCTCTGGAGCCAAAGAGCAAGTCTCCAACTTCTTTGCGACAAACCTCCAGATATTTCAAGATTGTTAGTTAATCTTCTTAAATATGGCATTCCATCCTTCATGAGAGTCAAGGGGGAATACCTCCTTTAAGACAATCTGTTGTTTTATAAAGTACTAAATTATTATAACATTTCTTTTTTTAAAAAAAGTTGCCCGGCTAATGAAGGATGCCCTTTAATCGACTGAGAACCTCTCTAATAGACTACATCCAACTCATTAATTAATGAAAGGTTGAAAACCTGTTTGTAATTGTTCTTTGGGAAATTACAGTACTACAAATATTGCCAAATGTCAGCACAAGCTTTGCTGCCACACTTGACAAGCTGAAATCCAAACAAGCTACCACATTAGTGCTCTCCCCATAAAAAAACCCTAGCCCTCACCCACGCATATTCCAGAATGATTATCTGAGTCTTGCAACGTTAAACTTTTACTCTGAAATCTTTGTGCTTTGGTTGAGAAAAATACCAGAACAGATGTACAGTCCATCATCATATAGCCTATCTCCACTACCATTATGATTTTTACTCTGAGCTCGTAAATCAGGGCTGTCCAATGGGTGCCTTCTGGATGTTGCTGAACTGCAACTTTTATCATTCCTTACTATTGGACATACGGGTTGCGGGTGGCGCTGTGCGTTAAACCACAGAGCCTAGGACTTGTCGATCAGAAGGTCGGTGGTTTGAATCCCTGTGATGGGGTGAGCTCCCGTTGCTCGGTCCCTGGTCCTGCCAGCCTAGCAGTTCGAAAGCACATCAAAGTGCAAGTAGATAAATAGGTACCACTCCGGTGGGAAGGTAAACGGCGTTTCCGTGCGCTGCTCTGGTTCGCCAGAAGTGGCTTAGTTATGCTGGCCACATGACCCGGAAGCTGTACGCCAGCTCCCTCGGCCAGTAAAGCAAGATGAGCGCTGCAACCCCAGAGTCAGTCACAACTGGACCTAATGGTCAGGGGTCCCTTTACCCTTTACCTTTACCATTGGACATGCTAGCTGCTGGAAATTGGAGTCTCAGCAAAATCTGGAAGGCACCGCGTTGGCTACCCCTGCTATTAACAATGTCTTTATTGGTTTCTTATGATATGTGCCTAATTAGTTTGCTGAGACTTGCCTTATCACCAAACCAGCACAAGATTGTGATTTATAGAAGAAAAATCTATTTGCTTCATTCTCTCTCTCTCTCTCTCTCTCTCTCTCTCTCTCTCGTGTACATAGCAGACTTGCTTGTCTGCAAAGGAGAGGAAACAATGTGTGTGTGTGTGTGTGTGTGTGTGTGTGTGTGTGTGTGTGTGTAATGGAACACACACACACACACACACACACACACACTTTGTATTACATGCCTAGGAGGAAAATCTGTACTGGCTACTGTTCCTGGCTCTCTAGCTCTTGATATTTGCTGGATGAGTCACTTTTGATGACAAATACATTAAACAGTATCTTTAACCCTGCTTTCCAATCATTCTTCTTTTGTGCAAAATACAGCACAGTATAGTCACAGCTGCTGTGGCATCATTTGCAATATACAAATCAATTGTACATTAAGCTCTTGTCTGAAACATGATGGGTCCAAGCCAGAACACTCCCCAGGACAATTTCACTGTATACAAGCTTAAATCCTGTCAACACGCTTTTCTTCCAACTGAACTTGAAGATTTGTGGCTATGATGAATGATATTCTGAGAGGTGTTTTCACCCACTGGTCTGTCAAACCAGATCAACAATAGCTGTTCTGTTTGTCCTGTTAGAGATGTTTTCTTAATTTTTTAAAAAAGACAAAGAGACTTTTTCCATGTTAGGTAACAGACAAGACACTGACACACAGGACCAATGAAATTGGCCAAAACATTACTTAAGCCCAGAAGTCTCATATTACATAACCTCTAGGGTAGGTATATGAGAGAGCACAGAAAAATATAGGCAAATCTTGTGTAAACGTGAAGCTGTAATTCTACTTCAAGCTAATAGGATCAGGTTTCTTATTCCAAAAGGGAAGATATTTGGTGATAGCAGCAGTAGCTGCAAAAAAGAAAATGGCGGGTGGTGCATGCACCACGACCCTTGTCCAATTGTGAGCCTCGTGCCATTCAAAGTAAGTAGAATGGTTGCAGAACCCTTTCAGTGCAGCCTGCCCTCCCATTTTCCTTTGTAAAACAACTGCGAAGTGGAAATCTATGCCATATGATAGAAGCCCATCAAATAATATTCAATACCAGCTCGCCTGCCCCCATCCTTTAGGACCAAAGCAACCTGGTTCTTGGTTTTGTTTAAGGTCTTGTTTCTCTTTCTTTCCTGCCACTTGTAATCAAAAATATCTCTTTTTTTCTACATAATGACTAGCAATAAGAAGACTCCTTGATCCATTCTACAAATGACATTCACTGATCACAGTGGAAATTGATCAAAATACCAGAGGAAGGCAGCATGCGGCTCCTGAAACCTTTTTGTGCATACATGGTCTCCTTTCCTGTTGTTTGCCCTCACCATCTGGAATTCATAAAGAGAGGGGTCTGGTTATGTTATTATCTCTAAGGCTTAAAAAAAAAAAAATCTTCTTTACCTCTTTTTCTCTCTCAAGCTTAAGTGTAATGTTCCCGTTTCTAAAATGGGCAGATTTTTTTTGGACGGTCTTCTACGTGCTTAATTCCTTGATGATACAATGCACGTTCTGTATGGCTCGTCTAACTTTCTTGTCAACTTTGCTCATAAGGCATTTTCCACCTGTGGTTCAAGGGTACTCTGAGAGGCAGACCCAGATGGGAGATTCCTATCCTGCTTAGTTTAAATGGAAAAGTCAGTACAGTGGTACCTCAGGTTACATACGCTTCAGGTTGCATACACTTCAGGTTAAAGACTCCGCTAGAAATAGTGCTTCAGGTTAAGAACTTTGCTTCAGGATGAGAATAGAAATCGTGTGGTGGCAGCGGGAGGCCCCATTAGATAAAGTGGTGCTTCAGGTTAAGAACAGTTTCAGGTTAAGTACGGACCTCCGGAACGAATTAAGTACTTAACCTGAGGCACCACTGTAATCCAAAAGATGGCACCATGTTGCACAGGAGTTGAAAAAAAATATCCCCTGGACTGTGCACCCCTAAATCTGCTTCTCTTCTACCCCAGACATATTAATAGTTAAGAATACACTAAATTTATTTTATCTTCAAAGTGCTCTGCAAACATTAGTCAATTAATTCTCAGAGCTTGCCTGTGAGTCACTATTATTCCTGCATGTGTTTCCAGCATCTGCGTGATTAGCTGTCCACTCTGAGCTTTCTCCGCAGTTTAGCTTCCCAGGGACTCTCTGTGGATTACTTTCCTCGCAGATATCTACTTGCTGCCATTGGCAGTTGTCATCTTCCGCCAGCATTCCTCCATCCATATCCCTTGCTCCCTGTTTCTCTGCTGTGGCTGAAGCTTACAGCTCTTTCCATTAAAGAAATCTCCAGAGTGGAGGAGTCATTAGTCTTGACAAAATGAAAGTGTGTGGGGATGGGGGGGGGGGGAGAGAACCACAGAAAGAGACCAAAGATGAGGAAAATAAATATTTCCCAAAGAGTTAATGAGCTCTCTGTGGGATTTGAACTCAAGACCCTCAGTACTGCTGCTCAGATCTGTACCATATTCACTTAAACAGTAACTCTGTTAGCAGACTTGAATAGTTTCGGTTTCTGAGTAACAAAATTGTTTGATTCCCTGGTATATTTGCCTCACCCTGTTTAAAATCCCTGGGGCTCCTGGCTTCTACTGCAGTCAGTGAATTAGGCAAACTGACTCAGTTGACGTAAGGATTACATCTGAGATACTTGCAATTCTCTTCTTGGAGAGATCTAAATTGATTTAAGGCAGGACCAGCTTAGTCCTCAAAGGAAACTCAGATCTTCTTAATGTAGCTCGATGCTTTTTTTTGCTTAGTACCAAACTTTTTAAAACTCTGGTGTTTTAAGAATTTAAACTCAGAGATCATCGTGTATATTTTGAACACATTTAGCGCCATGTTTGACATTTCCTCGCCTACCGTAGTGTTTTCATGAACTTAGTCGCTACAACTATACATTATGCTCAATTAATATCAAGGGCTTTTGAAGTGGAACATGCTACATACAAGCAGCATGCTGAATTAAGATTAAGACTGCATTGCATCAGAGCATAGCAGGTGGATGCATTCAGAGATTCCTGGTCCAAGCAACTTTATTATTTATTATCTTATTTTCTCCTCAGAAATCTCCTTCACAAATCTGGATTTCATACATCTAAATCAAACACCAACCACTGCAAATTACTGGATTTCACATGTTGATCTGCCTAGGCTGCCACCCCAGAAACATACCCAAAACTTCCAGATTCACTGCCCCCAAAGATACGTTATTTCATCCCTTCTGTGTATAACTAGAAGTGTGAACTGTGCAGAATCAACAGCTCTTCAGAGTATTGAATGTGGGTATTTCATACACCCCAGAGCATGAGATGCTGGTGGAGCTTGAAATGGACTCCCACACTTTGGTGGACTTCTAATAATAAAAATGAGGAGGAGGAGGAGGAAACATGGACTGGGAGATCAAGGATGTGAAAGGCTAGTGGCTGGGGATGGCTGCCTTTGGGTAGATACTGGGTGGGGGAGAGAGAAAACTGCATTTGGGGAGATTTGGGTTGCAGTCCCAGAGACTCTGCTTTGCTGAGGACAGCAAGAATAATGGTAGATGGACTACATTATTGTTTAAAAGCATACCAGCGCAAGTAGATAAAGAGATACCACTGTGGCAGAAAGGTAAACAACGTTTCTGCGTGCTGTGGCACTCGTCCTGGTGTCCTGTTGCGCCAGAAGCAGTTTAGTCATGCTGGCCACATGACCCAGAAAGTTGTCTGCAGACAAACGACAGCTTCTTCGGCCTGAAAGCGGAGATGAGTGGCGCACCCCATAGTCAAATTCAACTTGACTTAATCGTCCAACCATTCTTTACCTTTGCCTTTACCTTTCTTGATATTATTATAAATATTTTGTAACTTTAGCATCTTGCATTATATTTTCTGTTGTACTTAAGGTAAAAGGTAAAGGACCCCTGACAGTTAAGTCTAGTTGTAAATGACTCTGGGGTTGCAGCACTCATCTCACTTTACAGGCCGAGGGAGCCAGTGTTTGTCCGCTTCTGCAGACAGTTTTTCCGGGTCATGTGGCCAGCATGACTAAGCCGCTTCTGGTGAAACCAGAGCAGTGCACAGAAACGCCATTTACCTTCCCGCCGGAGTAGTACCTATTTATCTACTTGCACTTTGAGGTGCTTTTGAAATGCTAGGTTGGCAGGAGCTGGGACTGAGCAACGGGAGTTAACCCCGTCGCGGGGATTCAAGCCGCCGACCTTCTGATCGGCAAGCCCTATGCTCAGTGGTTTAAACCTAAGCTATCTCCCAGGAGAACAACCATCTCTGATGCAACTGAAGTGCATAGATATCAGTGTGACTGTTACAGGAACTCATCCGGTAGTGCCATTATGTGAAAATAGGCACTCTGTCATATGCCTGCAAGAATTTTAGAACTATTTTTGAATAAATAACAACTTTCTGAAATGAACTTGAAAGGTTCTAGATGAAAGCACACAGATCTACATAAGTACATGAAAGGACAAGTGCAATTGCTTCCTCTCAGCGATGTTCTACCATCCAAGTCCGTTCCATTCCTTTTTTCCTTGACTAAAGAAATTGACCAAACTAGAAGCTGCTTCTGATCTGATATGGTTAATTTCAACATCTTATTAACTGCCATGGGACATGGGGAAGAAACTGTAATGAGGACTCAGGATAGGAATCAACATACTTTCCCCTCATATGTCCTTTCATCTATAATTCTTGCAACCATGCTGTATCAGGGCTGGTACTGCTTAACAATACTATTATGGGGGTTGTAATTCACTTTACTCTTCAGAATCAATCACACGTACATAGCCATACCCATTTCACAGGTTGCAGAAAGACTGCATGGTAGATCTCCAGACAGGAAGAAATTTGCATTAAGTACATGCATACTATCACAGGAAGGAGCATTTGTCCTTTTGGACATTTAACCAAACCAATCACAGCCTCTCCTTTTTAGTACTTTGTAGTGGAATAGTTAAAAGTTACATTCAAACAAATGACTTGCCATGTGGAGTTTCCTCCACACATTTCTTTCAAGTGTTTGCCCATGTGACTTCAATATACAAATCATGGATAAATTATTTAGAAATTATTTACTGACTGGGAATAAGCAAGAGTTTAGCTTACTGGTATAGCTTTTTAAGAAATGCATGCTATCTGAAATATTTAAATCTCCCATGTCTTTACTATAAAATTACTTTAATGTCGTAAAATTGTTTTATATTATTGTTATGTCTGCTTTGTATCTCAGTATTGTGTGTTTAATAATGGTTGTTATCCACCCTGAGGCTGTGAATAATGTATGTCATCTGAGTAAGTAAGTCATCATCCACCGCGAAGGTGCATTCTGAACTCTCGGCTGTGTAATTTCACTTCATTTTGCTGTGTGCGTGGTGTGATCTGCAGAGGGGGGGGAATCTGAGTATAAATCCAGGGAGATGTTTCTGTGAAATTTCTCCAGCAAATTCCATCTGACGCTTTAGGAGGGAGCCAAACATTGGAAAGTTGCCGCTTTCAAAGTGTCCCCCAGATATCCAGTTTTTGGGTGCCTCCAAACATGGATAACTTAGTATAGAATATTATTGCTATATAGAAATCTGAAGGGCTAGAAAAAAAGTTTTTTAAAAAAACGAGGGACCCATCCCATTCCACCTTTGATTTTTCCATTTCTCCCCTTCAACATCCATGGGTTTTTCTGGGGGTGGGGGCCTTCATATCTGTAGTTCTGTGTTAAACTGCAGGTGGAATAGCAATGGTGCTTCCAGCTTTTCATTAGTCCTATCACCTCTATATCAGTGGGCAGTGTTGCGCATAGACAGCCGTGCCTCAAGGTCTTCCAGCGTGGGAGGAGGTACACCACCTCACCCCTACGTCATAGCCAGCAGTGCCATTGGCATTGCATGGCAGCCCCAGCCAATCAGCTTGCAGAGTGGGTGTGGCCATGGGCCGTTTAAACTTGACGTGGCTGGCTGACTGCCTCTTCCTGCCTTTTCGTCAGATCACCCCACCCACCCACCCACCCACCCTCTTATCATGCTTTGCTCTGATATGACCTTGCTATAGCAGTTGTGGGTTGCCTGGTTGTTGGGCCGGGTAGGAATTTTTTTCCACTTGGCAAATTGGCACTGTCCATTTGGTTTTCGCCTACCTAGTAGCAATCGTCACAACTTTTGTGCGGTTAGGCATTGGGTAAGCCTTTGCTTGGTTGGAGGGGAGGTTGTTGCACTGCCTGCCCCTCCTCAGTAAGGGTATCCTGTTAAAGCAGCTGTTCTCAACCTGTGGGCCCCCTTTGTTGTTGGACTACAAATCCCATCATCCCTGAGCTGTGGCCTTGCTAGCTAGGGGTGATGGGAGTTGTAGTCCAACAACACCTGGGGACCCACAGGTTGAGAACCACTGTGTTAAAGGGATCCAAGGTGTGAATACTGTCCAAAGCCTGGGCGTGGGCTAGGGCCCACAACCCCTACAGGGACCCTCGTGGTACCACTCTCTGACGTAAGTTATAGGGCACCCCCTTTCGGTGATTTACCCTTCTGTGGACTCCCTGAAGACGGGCAGGAGTCAAGATATAGCCTGGCTTCACCCCAATGTCTAAGCCAGGCTTCCTCAACCTCGGCCCTCCAGATCGTTTTAGCCTACAACTCCCATGATCCCTAGCTAGCAGGACCAGTGGTCAGGGATGATGGGAACTGTAGTCTCAAAACATCTGGAGGTCCGAGGTTGAGGAGGCCTGGCCTAAGCCAAACTGCTCACATCTGTAACCGATAAAGTTGTGGCCTATTTGAACCCATAAACCAAATATTCCGTTTCAGTGTGACTTCTTGTTCTCCTGGAACTTTGTGGCTCGGGTGCCTCAGGGCGCAATTCAAATAATGTCATGCAACCCCAAATGTTGTGGGCAGGGGCACAGTTTTCATTGGAACCATGATGTGGGACGGACAGGGTTAAATCCCCCACACACCTGCACTACAATTCTGAATATGATTCTTTCCCAACTGCAAAGGAGGGGCGGGGCAGCTATAAAGACAATGAGGTTTGGCAAGGAAAGAGTTAAACTGATAATAGCCCTGGTTCCCAGAGATGGGAGGTGGACCATAAAAAAGGAAATTGTTAAAGCAATCTATAATGAACGTAAGAAGTACTTCCTTTTGCATGTTCTGAATCTCCCAGTGTTCAGCTTCATCGGATGGTCATAATTTCAAGTATTATGAGAGAGAGAGAGAGAAATGGGAACTTATCCCTATGCGCTTTCCCCATGCGCAATCTTATACCCTTCTACCATGCCCCCTGCGCTGTTACTCACCTTTGTTCTAAACTAAAGTATATTGCAGGAGCAACAACAGGAGATAGATATGATTACCTTCCTGCCCTATTTGTAGCCTTCCTTCAGGCATCTTGTAGCATGTGAGATCTGGGTGTGGACAACACAATTCTGTGCTGGATGGGCCTCTAGTCTGATTCATCAGGACTCTTAGGTTCATTTCCAAATCTTGGTCCAGCAGACTCTGGGCTATGCACACCACTGCCATTTGGATCGCTGAAATTGTGGTTCACCTGGATACATTTTATATAATATTTTTATGGACCAGAAAAAAAAAATGTTTTGCCATTTTGTTCTGTTACTAGACCAAAATTAGCATAATTTCAGCTTCTGCCAAGTTAATGAATAATGATGAACTGCTGAAAAATTGTTTGGAGATTATAGGAACTGGTCTTTGCAGATACAAACGGTCAAAATAAAAAATAATTTTTAAACTTTATATTCCGTCCTTCGTTGCAACACATGGAAACTGGGGCAAGAGGCTACTACAAACGGAGCATAAAGTTTCTGTTGGGTTTGTCTGTCCATGAGTTTTCTACTTATGGAATTAAGCAACACTAATTTAGGCTAGAATCCCATGTGCAGTTACTTCCGTGTAGACATTAAGTGGTCAATACAACTCTCACAGACTTCTATAAAGTTCAAGGACACATGCAGACCGCTAGGCCCTGCATGCCTCCAGAGCACTCCCTTAGATCTGTAAGAAGCACAGAGGGGATATTGGCCAAAGTTATTTTTCAGGAGTCAGCCACAGAGTTGTTGATCTTTTTTGGAAAACATTGCCAAAACTTCCTACAGCTCCCCATAGATCCCCTGTGCATCCTGCCCCCACCTTCCTTTTCTACTGCACGCAGGTCTGGGCTGGGGTGCAAAAATCACCCCAGAAATCTGTCTCCAGTTATCTGTGTAAGGTTGTGAATTTAGACAAGACCTGGGAGCTGAGCGGTAGGAGAAATGGCAATGGTGGTATGAAGCTAGGCTGCTGTAGACTATGGAGTGCATGACGTGTGGCCGTGTGGCAACATGCATGAAGTGAGATCAAACGCAGGAGAAGCTTCCCACCCTTCTCACACCACGTGGCACAAAGGCATGCATTTTCCCCCCCACCCTTCCTCCTCTCCTCAACCTCATTCTGGACACTTTGAGTACTTGGGTCCCATAAAATGTATTGGCCTGAATATAAGCCTTACTTCCCTCCCCAAATTCCGACCGTGAAAAGTTCAAGTGCGGCTTATATCCGCGACCTTACGGTATGCTAAGAAAACAGAGACTGAAATATTTGTTTGCTAAATCACAATGTAAATCACAAGCGCCAGGAGCACATCAAAGGGGTGCCTGCCTTGTGCGTAGTCCTCCGTCCTCTCCCCCAAGGCCAGGAAGGGAGAGAGCGAGGAAAGGGAAAGGCCTCCGGCAACACAGCACAGCTTCCCACACACCCCCAGGTATGCAGCCAGGAACAGTGAAGAGGAATGGAGCGACTTACATTTGTTTCCCCCTCTCCAATTTTAAAGGTGTGGTTTATATTCAGGCCAATACGTTAATTTATAATGTGGCTGTTGAGGTAAAGTGATTGGGGGGGGGGTGCCAATACAGCTCCTTGCCAAGACTGCAACAGACCCTAGGTATTCCTCTGAAGAACTGTCCCATGTCCCAGTTTACACAGTAGAAAGATTTGCAAAGGCAGAGCCACAAGGTCTCCTCTGTGGTGACTCCAGCATCTGGAATGTGCTTCCCCTAAGTGTAGGCAGGAGGATCCTTAGGCTGGGGGGCCAGACCTCTAAAACCAGCCCTAAAAGCATGACTCCCCTCATTGGCCCCAAATGAGGCCCTCATTTTGTCTGAAACCTTAGCACCCTCACTAAACTGCACTTCTCAGAAAGCTATGACAGTATAAAGCTGAAATAGGCTCATGAGGTAGAAATACCCCCATAGAAAATAAGTAGTTCCTCTAGCCCAGCAGACTATCTCTGGCAATAGTCAATATCCTGTTTTCTGGGAGACAAAGCACCAACAAAGAATCCCATTCCTTGTTGGGTTCCACAAACTTTGCTAGGTCTCTTTGAAACCTAAATACTGTTAGCCGTTACAGTGGTACCTCGGGTTAAGAACTTAATTCGTTCTGGAGGTCTGTTCTTAACCTGAAACTGTTCTTAACCTGAGGTACCACCTTAGCTAAGGGGGCCTCCCGCTGCCACCATGTGATTTCTTTTCTCATCCTGAAGCGAAGTTCTTAACCCATGTTACTATTTCTGGGTTAGTGGAGTCTGTAACCTGAAGCGTCTGTACCCTGAAGCGCCTGTAATCCGAGGTACCACTGTACGTAGCTTTCCTGAATGCTAATAAGTTACAAGAATGAGTTGTATTCTGTTTGTGGTTCATTTGTAAATTATACACTTTCTATATTGTCTCTCTTCAAACCATACATTATTTTACTATGCCTGTATTATAACATCTTAGCTGCTGCCTTTCAGAGTTTTATCCTTTCTGAGACCGGATGCTTCATTATTTTCTAATATGAAGATATGAATCCCCTTTAGCACGGTTTGCCTTTTTGATAGTCCCATCTCTAGCTGTCTCGAGGTCTCCTCCTCGAATGCTGGTTGCCAATTCTGGACGCAGTAAAGTGGAAGTACCATTGGGCTTTAATTCTTCTTAGCATGCGTCACTTTACATTTACCAACGTTTAATTTCATCTGCCATTTCCTTGCCCTTTCTCTCAACACTGTGAGATCCTTCTGTAAATCCTCACAGCCTGCTTTAGACTTAACTGTGTTGAATAATTTAGCATCATTTGGAAATTTAGTCACTTCGCTTGTTCGTTTTCCAGGTCATTAATGACTGTTCTGTAAAGAGCAAGTATCACACAGATTTTGGGGCACCGTCTTAATCTCTATTTATTTCATTGCATTTATATCCCACCTTTTCTCCATGGAGCTCAAAGCGGTGTACAGTGGTGCCCCGCAAGACGAATGCCTCGCAAGACGGAAAACCCGCTAGACGAAAGGGTTTTCCGTTTTGGAGGTGCTTCGCAGGACGAATTTCTCTATGGGCTTGCTTTGCAAGACGAAAATGTCTTGCGATTCCTGGGGTTTTTTTTTCCACTCCCCACCCCCTTTTTTAAGGCACTAAGCTGCTAATAGCCTTTTAGCAGCTTATCCGCTAATCCCTTAAACCTTTAATAGCCACTAATAGCCGCTAAACCGCTAATAGCACTAATCCGCTAATCCGCTAATGGGCTTGCTTCGCAAGACGAAAAAACCGCTAGACAAAGAGACTCACGGAACGGATTCTTTTCGTCTTGCAAGGCACCACTGTACAAAGTTCTCCCCCTCATTTAATCCTCATTTCATCCCTATTTAATCCCTACAACAACCCTGTGAGGTAGGTTAGACTGAGAGGCAGTGACTGGCCCACGGTCACCCAATGAGCTTCACGGCTATTTGAGCCCTTGTCTCTCAGGCCTTAGTCTTAACTACTACACTTACCCTGACATCTCAAATCTTTGCAGTGAGAACTGGCCATTTGTGCCCCTCCTAGTTTATCTCTTTCAGCCAGTGTCTAATCCAGAAAAGAATGCCACAACATCTACATTTTCATGACACAATTTTGTTATCAATACATTCTCTTTAAACCTGGAGGGATGATGGTGGGTTCTCTCTTCCTGGGGTTTTTTAAGCAGATGTTGAAGAACTATCGGTTGGAGATGCTCTGCTCTGGATCTCCTGCAGCCGGCAGGTTTTGGACTAGGTGGCCTAGGAGGTCCTACCTGACACAATGATTCTGTTTGTAAAGTTAAAACCAGTTTTATAATATATTTTAGGTCACTTATGGCCAAATAGGGCAGTGTTTCGTGTCTGCAGTTCTAGCTCTCTTATCCAGAAAGCAACCACTGGCGGGGGCCTGTTTATATCTGGATCACAGCAAAGAGGAGGGATGTCAGCAACTTCAGGGATGGGGATCCCACATTTTCAGAGGAGAGGGAAGGGAAGAGAAGTTCCCTTGTGGAAGCAGAAGTCTGTCATGCGCAGAACAACACTGTTAGATGTAGCCCAGTGTTGAGAACAATTCCCCAGTAGAGAAAGAAGGCTTAGCAACCATAGGTTCAGGCTTGCCAGTGGCACAGCTATGTAAAGGGCAGAGGGAAATGACACACCACACCACACATAGACACAAAAACCAATTATTGTGGACTGAAGCTGGAGTTTACAGAAACCACTAGCTATGGCTGTGGTGACCTCATGCCAGTTAAAACAGGAGGTCAAGATGGATTGGTGGGTGCAGCTAGCTGGGAAAAACTGCTCAAGATTACTAGAAGTTTAAATTTCCGTATTACTGAAGAGAAGAAAATATTCATTATTATTTTTTGTCTCTACAGAACACTCTACTGAAACTTCGCTCATATTCTGCCTCTAGCTGGTGTGTGTGTGTGTGTGTGGTGTGTGAAGGCAAGGTAGCTTATAAATAAATATTTGAGGAGCTAGAGCTTCAATGGTTTTTCAGAAAGCTGGCTTTTTACCATATTTCATTGGGATATATCTTGCGGATGGATGCTGTGTGCTGCCCAGAATTGCCAGCACTGAATATGCATTCTTTGACTGTTGCTTCGAGGGTTGTAAATGTTTTATTATTTTGGTTCTAATTTTCCCGCATACAACTTTATATGCTTGCGGTGGCCTGCATAATGTTTCTATGTCCACTGTTACCCTTTTTGAAAAGCTTCTCAGACTTCACAAATACTGGTCTATGTATATTAATGTATTTTTTACATCTGGTATAATACTTATCATCGCCCCCTTTAAGGAGAGATGTGGCTTCCTATTATGCAGACACTGTTTCTCACTGTTCCTCCACACTCCAGTCAAAAGTGGGCACGTGCCTCTTTGAGTGTTACACTTAAAAATGATTGTTTCGATCTTTTTTGTCACCGTTTTCCAGTTCCCCAAAGGTGGACCCAGATGGCAACAATTCTCCTTTATTCCCCAGCCAGGCAAGCACACATGAATCACATACATACAATGTGGCCAATAATTTGCATTGCAGCGACCTCTGGTGGCCAAGAGTCCTTTCCGCTCCTGGGCTCTGCCTGAAGTCTCTCTTCTAGGTGCCAAATTAAATATTGTGTACATTTGTGTGTAATTTTCCCTAGTTCTTGCTGTGTTGGTTTTTTTTAAATAGAAAATACAAAATGCCATGGGAAGCTGCCACTTCCAGCACAAAGTGGTTAGGACGTTTAACCCGTTCTCCAATGGACAACCTTCTGCTCAAAATCTCTCCTCTTTCTGGCTGTTTTTCCTGTGTTTTCTAAAGTGGGTAGAAAAACAACTGGGTGGAACAGTTTTTTACAGAGGGAAAAAAATAGCAGGCAGGGAAAGGGCTAAGTATCCTCCTCCCCAGTGTCAACACAGAGAAAGGCTCAGTGCTAGAGCATCTGCTTTTCATGCAGAAAGTAAAAGGTAAAAAGTAAGCCCTCTATGTTCAGTCCCCAGCATCTTCAGGTAGAAATGGAGGAGAATCCTGCATAAAATTCTGGAGATCTGCTTCTCATCCGTGTAGAACAGTACTGAATGAGATGGACCTGTGGTCTGTCTCTGCAGCTCCTTATATTCCTAAATACAGGCTCCAGTAATTGAGTTGTGTGCTGTTCTTAACAATAAAATTTTAAAGTCCAGGGAGAGTAACACATGAGTGCATGTAGCCAGTACCTTGGCCTGATGTCGCAGCAAATAATTGCCTGGTTAGCAACCACCATGGATTTCACAATGTGACTTGCGTGAGTCACTGTGAGCTGTGCTGATCTCCTTTGCTGGCATTTGTTGCTGCTTTTGTTTCTTTGCTACTTAGGCAATAAAGTAAGGTGGGGTAAATTTGACTGCATGCTGTCTTTCGACCAAAAGGTCCCCAAAGTAGCATACAAAATGTATGCCTAAAGTATGAAATATACCTACTGCATAAGGATCTAAGAGTAACCAAAAAAAACCCAACTGTATTTGAAAGACCAAAAAAATTGCATAGGCACCAGAATAACAAAATGAAACCCTTGTTATTAAAAGCCTGATCTTCACCATTTCTTTGGAGGAGAATGAGGGAGCCAATCACAGCTCTAAAGGGAGGGAGTTTGGGGAAGATGTGTAGCTCAGTAGCAAAACATCTGCCTTGCATGCAGGAAACCCCAGGTTCAATCAACCCCAGGTAGTGCTGAGAGAGACCTGCCGGAAACCCTGGAGAGATGCTGCCAGTCAGTGTAGGCAGTACTGAGCTAGATGGCTCCACGGGTCTGACTCAGTGTAAGCAGCTTTCTGTGCCCCTATGTTCCAATGCCTGGGCCCCACAACACAGAAGGCCGTGGCTCACATGCTCAATGGCCCTACAGCAGACAATGATGGGATGCATAACAGGCATGTGCACAAAGGTTCACAAGCCTTTCGACAACCCTGTGAGTCAAGTCCCTATAAATCCTCTAGGGACCCGCATGGTTCTGTGGTCTAAAGCACTGAGCCTCTTGGGCTTGCCGATCAAAAGGTTGACGATTCGAATCCCCAGGACGGAGTGAGCTCCCGTTGCTCTGTCCCAGCTCCTGCCAAGCTAGCAATTTGAAAGCACACCAGTGCAAGTAGATAAATAGGTACTGCTGTGGCAGGAAGGTAAACGGTGTTTCCGTGTGCTCTGGCTTCCATCACATTGTTCCGTTGTGCCAGAAGCAGTTTAGTCATGCTGGCCACATGACCTGGAAAGCTGTCTGTGGACAAACACTGGCGCCCTCGGCCTGAAAGTGAGGTGAGTGATGCAACCCCAGTCACCTTTGACTGGACTTAACCATCTAGGGGTCCTTTACCTTACCTTTAAATCCTCTATGGCTGGGATGAGAGGATGGGGTGGGGGCCTCTGATGCAACACAAACGCTACAAGTTCTTAAGCAAGGAGGAGATTCAAGTACACATCCTTTCCTATCCTATGCCCAACAATATTAACTTTTGGTGTGTGGTTCATCCATTCTCTTACCCATTCCTGTCCCCTGAAAAGTGTGCTTTTACATGCCAGTAGGAGCTAGCAACCCTGGCTGACTGGTCACGCATGCATCTTTCTCTCTTGGCAGTAAGAAACACACAGCAAAAGAGTGCAAGGGCCATCTGAGCTCAAACACCTGGTGCAAATGTTTAATCTGTTTTGCAATATTTTTCACTGGGGGCAGTTAGCTCATTCAGCTAGTAGCCTTCGTGCTGAATATTGAGAAATCAGCTGAAGAGAGCTATCCACACAGTACTTAATTCTAGATGGGGATGTCAGCGCTTCTGTCTATTCCCATTTCATATATTCCAGGCTCTGTAAACAGAAGCCAAAGCTGGAGCTGTGGCACAAATCATACCTATATAAATGAGCATTTTGTGTAATGGTTCATGTCCCAGTTCCGTGTCCAGGAGTCTATCCTGCTTAGCATTATTTATTTCATGTTGTTTGTGTTATTAAAAATGCTTCTGTCCCACATATTCACCCATGAGTCCCCAAGGCAGCTAAGGATATAAAACAAACACAGCAAGATTAAGCAACAGACAAGCAATCAAATAAACAGTAAGCAATCAAAGATGTGCTCTGGAAGCACAAATACTGAAACAGTCTTCCGCAACTGTGTCACCAGATGTTTTTGATCTTTAGCTTTCATCATCCCCAATCATAGGTCATGCTGTAGTCCATGTTTAGCTGTAATCCAACAATGTCTAGGGACCAAAGTTTGGGGGAGGCTGTACAAATGCCACAATAACTGCAAGCAGAAACACTGAGCAGTAGCTAATCGCTAACGTAGCCCACAATGTATTTTTCATAGCAAGATGCTGGGCTCGCTCTCAGTGTGGCGTAGTGGACGGACACCAGGGAGACCCAGATTCAAATCTTCCCTGAGCCATGAAACTGACTTGCTGACCTTGGCCAGCCGCTGACTTTCAGCCCAACTCTCAGCCTAACCAACCTCACAGGGTTGTTCTGAGGATAAAATTAATAAGGGAGAACCATGCACTCTGCACTTTTAACACCTTGGAGGAAGGCAGGGTGTAAGTTTGGTAAATATATAAGTAAACTTTTCTTCCAGCTGTCGCCATCCTTCTTCCAATTCACCTTCCTTTTGAGCTGTTGGATGAGATGGGTCATAAAATTCATAAAGTTATCCCCACTGAGTGGATGCTGGTCCAGTATTGAGATTGCAGCCCAATTATGCCTCACAGAAGAGTACAAATTAAAGAACCTATTTTTTAAAAGCAAGCACTTTGGTATCCGCCACCTGAGTTGTCGTTTGTGGGGAGGTGTGTAAGCCATAAAGTAACATGCTAAGGGTTGGGGAAAAGAAAGCGTGCACAAAAACAAAACAAAACCCACCTTCATTTTTTTCATGCATTTTAGTGCTTGCTTAGTGCTTGTGTAAGCCCAACCAATCCTGGACACGCAGTTAAGATGAGGATATCACAGTTAAGATGAGGATATCACAGCACCACATAGCCAATCAGATTTGGCTGTGTGACAACATGGAAAGTAAACAAAGTCCTCTTGTTGCCCCATGACTGCCTGGTGGAGAGGAAATTGGTCAGTGTTCTTGCCCGGCCACCACTCCCTGGCTGCATTCCGAAGTCATGTCAAAGTAATGATTTGTCATTAAGAACCATGTATACCTGCTTCCTCCTCCTTCATGCATGTGGAGAGTTTATACGCTTCTGCTTCTTATTGACAGAAAACCATAGTTTGCCATTTCATCCAAATGTGGCAAATCATGGTTTGCACAAACCATACCTTGCAATCAAATCAGGAGTCCACACCACGGTTTGATCCTGGTTTGGGACCCTCATTTCCCCAATATTTATATGTTTGCTTCTGGTATTGTGGGTAGGCTCAAAACCTACCTGGAAACTGTATTCTCTCCCTCCTGAAAGCACCACCCCGGTTCATAGCTTACCGGGTGCAGAAGGCAACACATTCTGAAAGATACCTTGACCTTTGAGCAGCATCACTTTGTGGAATGTCAGTCACTACTGCAGTTATTTGAGATGGAGAACCTGGGGGTTGTGATAAACCTCTGGATTACAGGCACCTCCACCCATCCCCTTCCCCCTCTTTTTCTACCAGTTCTGCCAAAAGTTACAAGTACGAATGTGGTATCGAGATTGTCAGCACGGTGGGGAGCCTGATTGATTTTGCTTGGCTGAGCATGTTAAGAATTGGATTTTTCAGCATTTCTATGCCATTGGGAGGGCGAGGAAAGGTTTGCTTTTGTTTTGTGAGGATCGTGTGATTTCGGTACACTTTCGGAACTGAGAGCTCTTTTCAAAAGAAGGAAACTGAATATGGCAGTTCTCGATTTGTGATGGATAGGAGCGTGATTACTGGGGTTTCTGCTCTGAGCTTATTGCACTATAGTTCAATGCACTGCTGGCTAATTACACTTGCTGGAGATGTGTTAATGATACACCTGTCACTATCACTGTGTGACAACCCAAAGGCAAGGAGCTGCCTGATGAGTAATCCCAGCATTGACCTGGGTATATTATCTTGTGCTTCATTTTTTTTTGTCAAGCTGTATTTCCAGAATCTCGAGATTCACACACAAGAGGAGGCCTATGACACCACAGATGGGAGGGGCAGCAGCTGTTCCCCCACCCACCCAGCATTCATATATATTTCTGCTGGATGCTTGCAAAACATTTTTATTCGGGGCTGCTCTGCACGTGGATGGATATTACTTCCATGTAGGAAAGTCGTATGCACATTACCACTTGCGGCAAATAGACACATGCTGAGTAACTGCGAGTGGCAGCAGGGTTCCATCATGTGTGTGATGGATTCAGCCCATTAGGTTTGACCTAAGGGACTATGGGCAAACAGAAAGTAGTCGCTCATCCTCTACTGCAGTCTTTCATCTGAGCTTCCACAAGTCTTTTTGAGCAGTATTATGAAGATAGGGTCCATGGCAGTTCTCATGTGTGAGAAAAGCGGGACTAAATCTAAAGCAATGCAATACTCAATTTAAGGTGAGCCTTTCTGTGAGTAGGTACCGCTGTGGGTAAAACCTCTGTGCCTAGGACTTGCCGATTGTATGGTCGGCGGTTTGAATCCCCACGGCGGGGTGAGCTCCCGTCGTTCGGTCCCAGCTCCTGCCCACCTAGCAGTTCGAAAGCACTCTTAAGTGCAAGTAGATAAATAGGGACCGCTTTATAGCGGGAAGGTAAACGGCGTTTCCGTGTGCTGCGCTGGTGCTGGCTCGCCAGCTGCAGCTTCGTCACGCTGGCCACGTGACCTGGAAGAGTCTTCGGACGGCACTGGCTCACGGCCTCTAGAGCGAGATGAGCACGCAACCCTAGAGTCGGACACGACTGGCCCGTACGGGCAGGGGTACCTTTACCTTTTACCAACTGCATGCTGGAGTATTCCTAAATCCTTCTCTGTAGTGTTTTTTTGGGGAAATGAGACTAGTTTTCTACCTCTAATAGAGAAAGTGAATCTACTGTATGTGTCCATTAACATTTGTTTAATGGAGCAGAGCCAATTTAGCTAGGCTGATCGACTATCATAGATGCAGAGGATCATCAGACATATGAATCTGTCATATGGTTTCTCTCCATGGAATATTTTTGTGGCTCTTGGCCAATTACAGAAAGACGTGTTTTGTTTTTAAAGGTAGGAGGTGTTTCTGATCAGGGGAAAAAATAATAACACGACTCTCTTAGCAACTACCCACATTAATATTTCCTATATGGATTCCACACTGTATAACCACAAGATATTAGTTTCGTAATAATTGTTCAGGTTCTGTACCGTTTTAAACTACAGAATTTATTTTTATGAACTGGCATTTTTGCCAGTACTGGGCTACAGGATGGTCACTGACACATATTCCACTATCAGCATATGGAATATGCAGCATGGATTGCAAAAGTCTAAAATGCATTCCTGTCGAATATCTTTTGAAATGGGTTATGTGCGTTATTATGAGCTATTGTGTTTTTATGAGGCTCATATATAGAATAATTGCAAACTTTACAACCTTTAGAAGACATCTGAAGTCAGCCATGTATTAGGAAATTGTTAATGTTCAATGTTTTATTGTTTTTGTATATGCTTGAAGCCACCCAGAGTGGCTGGGGGGCAACCCAGTCAGATGGGTGGTGTACAATTATTATTATTATTATTATTATTATTATTATTATTATTATTATTATTATTCCTGTGAGAAAAAGCCATATATTTTCCTTAGCTATATAAGCATATCTAGCTCAATTGCATATAATTACATAAACTTTGGCATATATGGAGCCAGTAATAATTAGAATAATAATAGTAATTCTTTTATTTTTATTTTTATTAGATTTGCATAGTGCCCTATACCCGTAGATCTCAGGGCAGTTTACATCATACAATTACAATATAAGAACACAAAATACATAATAAAAATAAGAACAGAAACAGAGCAATAATCTGCCCTTCCACAATACATTTAAAGGGGCATCGTTTTAGTGTTTCACTAATCGGTTGGGGCAGCCACACACAAAATAAGTGGAGGACAAGATGGCCGGATTTTAATTGGCAGAAAAGATGATGCAGGTGAAAAGGTGAAAATCCTTCCGCATCGCGGCCGTATTCCAAAGAGGGACCTCCCACCACTGCTTTCAACTTAAAAAACAAACAAACAGGATATCCCATTCACAGAACTTCAATGCCATATCAAGTCTGGCTCTAAAACACAGCCAGAAAAAGTGTTTGAAATGACTGGCTATAAATGAACAAACAGCAGCTCATAGTGGATATTGCAACTGCACCCGAGTGACTGAAGTCCCTTATTCTGACCTAAGTAGGTGATGGTTCCTTGATTGTGGCTTCCCCATCGACTTGGTTATAATGAGAGTGAAAGGCACGACTGCTCTGTGGTGCAGTGGCTGGTAGACCTTCAAATATCCCTGATCACTATGCCTGAAACTACCTGAATCCAAGGGTGATGACCTAAAGCTTTTTATTCTCTTATATTTCAGCACCAAACTTGGCAATGCCGTTTGGATGCGTTACCCTGGGCGATAAGAAGGATTATAACCAGCCATCTGAGGTGACTGACAGATATGACCTAGGGCAGGTCATCAAAACGTAAGTCTTTTCTCCTCCTTGCTTTCAAAGCTCCTTCCAACTCTATGCATCCTATACAAATGGCATTGGTTGCCAGTTGGGTCCTTGTCATGTGAAAGGGTAGTTTCCATTGCAATGACTCCATTTGTCAACTGCAGTCAACAGATAAGCTGAGACTTAGGTCTGCCCCTCTGTCACTAAGAGCCATCCAGGTCCACGGGAGTGGTAAAGCTTGAATGAACCACAATGTAAGATATACAATACCATATCCATATTGCCTAAATAATTTGTCTGTTTAGGCCATGGCCCTGAACAGCAGCAATTCACTGGCATTTTGGAGCTTAAGTGAACATGGAAACTGAAGGGGTTCTTTTTTCTTAATAGAATTCAACAAACAGGTATCTAAACTGCTGCTTATTGCAGACGTAGGATTGCTGACCAAGGCAGCTCCCCACATCACGTTCTCCCCTCTCTCCTTCCCCACATATTTGTTGCTAGCAGGGAATAGGAAAACACACAATTTGAGCTTGCACTACACATTAAGTGCAGCTAAACAATATGGGGAGAGAGGGCTATTTTCAGTGGCCACCCATGTCTCCTGTAATGGGTCACTTAGTGCACACAGTAATAGTAATTTTCCGTACTTAGACAGCACATAGTTCTGCTGGTTAGGCTTTGTGGATTAAGCCAATAACCACCCATTGCAGACCAGGAGGTGGGGACTCATGTTGAAAAGGCTGTGGCTTGCCCAAAATGGCATACGGGCTGCTCACACAATCCCACATGTCTACAACAAATGTGTTTAGGAGGGAGCAGAATCACAGTGGCAAGCTCTAGTCACATATTTTTGTACATTTTTGAAGTACCTATGGATGCAGACGCATACACAGAAGTTGAGACTGTGTTTATCCCCTGCCACTTGTACAAATCTCTACATGTACAGTTTATAAATGTATACACATGTGGGCAAATGTATGTGCATATGGTAGGGGCAGAGCTTGTTGATTGAATCCTGCTCCTTTTTATGTGCACGCATTATAAACATGAGGCTACTAGCATCATGGTGAGTTTAAGTTGAGACTTGAACTAGGGATTTCCTGGCTTGCCTCACATACTTTTTTCAGAAGATATTATCCAGGGCCAACATATTTGGGTACTAAAAGGCTTTGCTTGCACTCTCTCGTCAAGGTTCTTTTCAGCTTCCCCCCAGGTACTTGTTGACTTTAGGTCTAGTGCCAGTATTTAGCCTTTGCACCGTCTTTGGGCTGCATTGCCAAACAACCCAATTCTGAGAAGACCTGGTCCTGGTGCATCAAGAGACTCTAGCGGCCTCACACCAGCCATGGATGGAAAGGGCTGTAGCTCAGTGACAGAGCAACTGCTTTGCATGCAGAAGGTCCCGGGTTCAACCCCTGGTGTCTCCTGGTTGTACTGGGAGGAAACCCTGGAGAGCAGCTGCCAGTAAGCATAGACAATACAGAGCTCCATGGGCCAATGGGTGTGACTCAGTAAAAGGCAGCTTCCTATATTCCTCCACTGAACATGAAAGGAAGTAGTGTGAACCATTTGGCCAAGCTCACAATTTCTTATGTTAGCACAGGCTTATAGGACGGTTGCTCCTCCTTAGCTTTCATCCTACCCCTACCCCATGCCTGGACTTCTCCAAGAGCAATCACATTTTGGTGGGACCTGGGATAGAGTGCTTGAATTTGGCATGCATCTGTTAGACAATATGGTAGATAGATGTATACATCACTCTTGAGAGGGTGGGTGACTCATGAAGTTAAGGTATACGTGGTCCCTCATGGGCTGCTCCAGCTGCTGGGCATGGACTGCTTAAATCTGAAGGTGGGTGTTCTTTCACCAGAGAGGAGTTCTGTGAGATATTCCGTGCCAAGGAGAAATCAACAGGGAAGCTCTATACATGCAAGAAGTTTCTGAAAAGAGATGGGCGCAAAGTGCGGAAGGCAGCAAAGAATGAGATCATCATCCTGAAAATGTGAGTTGTGAATGTCCACACTGATTGATACATTGGTCTCTGCTTTTTTCAGCTGCTGTGTTGCTATCTTTTTACTAATTGTGGTAGATAATCATAGTGTGTCCACATCCACTACAGCAAGAAATTATCTGGACTTTCTCTGATTCTCCAGAACGGCTCCTACATTGACCCAGGCATTGCCAATATTTTCAGGAGGAACTGGGTGTGCATTGATTGGCCAGCCCATGCGTCAAACGCAAAGCCACATTCCTCACTCTCCCCTCCTCAAAGCAGAGTCCTCAAATGGAGTCACAAAGCCACACAAAGCCAATTCTTGAAATAGTTTCTTAAATGTAAAAAAAAAAATGTAAAAACACCTTAAAGATTAAATACCAGGCAGATGTTTGGGCAGAGAAAAGAAACAAGCTCTACTAGTGCCATGACAAGAGCAAAACTGGCAAGGAAGCACAACACAACTCACAGCAAAAACAACAAACAGCAGAACGCCTATTCCTATTTGAAAGCTCATCTTTACACAGTGTTAATAGGTCTTTTTAAAAAAAACAACTATTGGCATTGTACACTGGCACATCTGATCCCAGATCATGTGCCAGATAGCCTATCCTACCTATAGGTGATATACAGTGTTAGAGTAAACTCACTGGGTGGAATTCAACATCACAGTATTACAAAAGCTCCATCTGTGCAGGAATATCAGCTTGCCAGATAGAATGAACCCCCCCCCCCCCCCCCGTCCTGAGGCTTCTGACAGACACACACACACACCGAACCAGGAGTGGGGGCAAGTCCCATTCCACAAGCAAGAGCCCTTGTGCAGGGCTTCTGCTAATGGGGTTCATTAGGTGACTCTTGCCCACTGAAGCCCAATAACTTAAGTTTATTGCTTTCAATGGCTCTGCTTTGCAAATGACAAACTTTGCAGGTCACTCTGTATGAGTGATAGGGAACCTTTATCAGAATGAGGGATATACTTCCTTCCAAGCAACCTTGCCTTTAGTGGGCCCTGCTGTCGTTGCAGTCAAAAATGAGGGGGGGGGGGGGCTTTGCCTGCTGCTCTCAGTGAGAAACTACCATGGGTGCCCATGGGAAGTATCTGGAGTACTGTGGCCACTGATGATCCATGAAGGATGCTGACAAACAGAAAAAAAAGATTTAGGGGAGAGCTTCAGGAATGATGGAGGCTTTTGAAGGCTAATTCAGTGCTGAAGGAATGCGGTGCATTCTGTCTCAAAAGGAGATTGTTAATCTATCCCAGGTATAGGCAAACTCCGGCCCTCCAGAAGTTTGGGGCTACAATTCCCATCATCCCTAGCTAACAGGACCAGTGGTCAGGGATGATGGGAATTGTAGTCCCAAACATCTGGAGGGCCGGAGTTTGCCTATTCATGATCTATCCATTAAAGAATCCTTATTTACCACATCCACTGAGGGAAGAACAGGGACTCAGATTTAAATGATAAGGAACAAGATTTAGGTTGCAGTGTACTTCCAAATTATGGAAGCAGCAAACGACTGGAATACGTTACAAATAAAGGTGACAGCATCCCCCTTGGAAGTTTTCAAGTAAAAGTTGAGCAGGTACCTGCAAGAAATACTTTGGTGACAGGATCTATGCCATACGCCAGCAGGTCTCTTCCACCCCCTAACTTTTCTCTTCTTTTCCTTTCCCTACAGGGTGAAACACCCCAATATTCTGCAGTTGGTGGATGTGTACGTTACCCGGAAAGAGTACTTCCTCTTCTTGGAGCTGTAAGTAGTTGTTACCCAGAACTCCCAAGATGTTGCATCCATAGTGGCCTCTCCCTTTTGCTCTGTTGGGGCCTTGGACTGCTCTACTGTGCCTGCTCAGCTGCAAACCATCTTGTCGGCACTTCACAGGGTGCCTTCCCAAAGAGTGATTAGAAGCTTCTTCAGGAGACCATTCATAAAGTGAAAGATGGAGGGCATGAATATTTATTTATTTACTCTTCACTTGTTCTCCACACCATTCATGAATTTCTGTTCATTTGAGGAAACAGTTGTAAAACATCTGCTTTGCATGTAGAAGATCCCAGGTCCAATCCCCGGCATCTCTAGGTAAGGCTAGGAAAGGCCGCCCTCTGAAACCTAGAGAGCTGCTGCCGCTCAGTGTCGACAATACTGGCCTAGATGGATCAGTGGCCTGACCCCCAGTAAAGGCAGTTGCGTGTCGAGACCACGAAGCCACCCCCTCGTTGAGAAATAACACACACAAGGACACAGATATTAGATTAATGTCATTGGGCAAATTTTGGCCACAACTTTATTGATAACAGAATGTGAGCAGTATTGGCTAAGGCATTGAATGGACCTGACTATATCTGACTCCTGCCCGATGCGCAGGGAGTCCGATAAGGGTAAACCACCAGAAGGGGGAGCCCCATCGATGCATACCAACTTCAGTTCCCTCTGGTTTTCCCATCGGGGTTGTGTCATGGCCCTAGCCCCGCCCCGGGCTTCAGACAAGATCAACACCCCCGGATTCCTTTAATGGAATACTCTTAAGCTTGGAGGGGCAGGTGATGGCCACACCTCCCCTCCCCCATCACAAGGTCAAGCAATGCCTAACCGCAACCCTAACAAAGTTGTTACGATTGCTACGAGGTAGGCGAAAACCAAATGGCCAGTGCCAATTTGATTGAGGAAGCAAGCTAAAGAGGAAGCTCTCCGGCTGGTGCCTCTGTTTAAATGGTCCTGGCCATGCCCCCCCTCCCCCGGCCAGCGGATTGGCTGGTCGGGATCCCCCAGGCAACGGGGGGCTAAGTCCCCCACCCCTGGAGGAGAGTGGGCGGCCACAGGGTCCACCGCAACTCCTCCCCATGGGGAAGTAGAGTGGATCTTCTTCAGCTCCATTTTATACTTGTCATGGTTTAGCTTCTTTCTTCTTCTTCTTTGGCAATCACTCGTAGCTGACTAAGACTGTCTTCCATAAAAACAATTTTAATAGTGAGTCCGTAAGTGACTGTGGAGGCCAATTCTGGATCCACACGTCCTTCCACAGTGGGGACATAGGTTTTTAGGCAGGAGTTGATTGTGGTGAGGGTTTGCCAATCGTGCCTTCCTCTTAGCACATTTCTCCCTTGCGTCCTGAGTTCAAGCATCTTCAAAGCCTATGACACCTTTGATAAAGGCTGTTCTCCAACTGGAGCACTCATAGGCCAGTGTTTCCCAGTTGTCTGTGTTTATACTACATTTTTTTAGATTTACCTTGAGAGAGTATTTGAACCTCTCTTGTTGACCACCAGCATTACGCTTCCCATTTTTAAGTTCAGAATAGAGTAGTTGCTTTGGAAGACGATCATCAGGCATCCAAACAACATGACCAGTCTAACGATGTTGATGTTGAGGAATCATTGCTTCAACACTGTTGATCTTTGCTTCTTCCAGTACACTGGCATTAGTTCGCCTGTCTTCTCAAGTGATGTGTAAAAAAATTCAGTCGTGGTTTATATAACCTGTTTAGCAAAATTGTGGTGAACGTGCTTCTCTGTCCATGGTGTGGCAACCCTTGCCTTGCAGGTTACACAATTTCACGTCTTCCCTTGCCACTTTGTCTCTCTTCTCTCATCTGCAGGGCTACTGGCCGAGAGGTATTTGATTGGATCTTGGACCAGGGTTACTACTCTGAGCGTGACACCAGTAATGTCATCAGGCAGGTGCTGGAGGCTGTGGCATACCTGCATTCACTCAAGATTGTACATAGGAACCTCAAGGCAAGTCTGAGCCAATTATCCACCCCATCCTCATGGGCTCTCGCTTCCTCCAAGAAGGAGACATAAGCAAATATAATAATGCTGCCCTTCCTATTCCGTTATTTCTCACTGTTTTCTGTGACTTACTGGCAAGTCCCATTCATGATTCTATATACAGAAATAGAAGCAGACCCATCCTAAATACCTAATACCTTGCTTTGCCCAGAATAATTTACGTGTGTGTGTGTGTGTGTGTGTGTGTGTGTGTGTGTGTGTATTCTGTCCTTAAAAGAGAATACAAATAAAAGATGTCATAAAAAAATTCCAACAGCAGCAGTGATTCATAGAATCAAGCAATCAGCAAGGGGAAAACCTTAACATAGCACATGGTAGGCAAAAAGAAGAAGCTAAAAGCTGATTGTTTAAGAAGGCTTTTAACTAGGCGCCTTAAAATATACAGGATCAGTGCTTGATGGCTCTCATCTGGAAGGGCCCTCTGTGTGGCACAGCACTCTGGGCTGGAGGGAGCCATTCAGCAGTTTTGCCAGGGGGATTCCTTTCTCATTCATCTCTTCCCCCACCCCTTTCCTGCTGTGTCCCTGCAGCTAGAGAATCTAGTGTATTACAACCGCCTGAAGAACTCCAAGATTGTGATCAGCGACTTTCACCTGGCCAAGCTGGAGAATGGGCTCATCAAGGAACCCTGTGGGACCCCTGAGTATCTAGGTAAGAGATGGCACAGTCAGCACAACCAGATGATGTTTTCATGGAAGGACCCAATGGGGGGGGGGAATTATACCCATATAGTATAAAGTCCACCAGGGACTTGCCATCTCAGACGCCAGTGCAGATGAAATGCAGTAGGTGCTGATTTCTCCAGGAAACTCGCACCTTTGAGATTAGCTTGTAAGGTTTCATGATGGAAAAGGCAGAACCAGCCACAGCTAATTTCATATTCCATCGAAAATAACATTCCTGCTCTCCACAATTCTCACACAAGAGACACTCATTCATTCAAAGCCATAACTGCTGTCTGATGAGACATCTAGTGCAATTCCCCAAGCGAGAGGGGAGTGAATGTGGCTCACTGGAAGATGTGAGGGGTGTTTCCAGGGTGGCTCACTCATGACATGGGTGTTAAATGCTCCTGAAATGTTGAGATCTTTGGGGACAGTTTCATCTCTTATTAAAAAAACAACAACCCAGTTCTACCTCTCTAAACCTGCAGCACATGGGACGTTGTCTGTCAGGGCGCACTAGTTCTGTTTGCAGGGAAGTGTTATAGGTTCACAAACACAGTCCTTGCAGCTGCTTTCAGAAGTAGTATAGTCCCAAAGATGACTGCACCAGGTCATATTTTATCAGTGTTGATTTCCACTCCTATCAAGACAAAGTTTATGAAATCCTATGTCCTGGAGTTGTGTTTCATTGCCCTATATGTTCATGGGAGCAGCACTTGCCATCTGTTCTTGTCCTTGCAGCTCCTGAGGTGGTCGGGCGCCAGCGGTATGGACGGCCTGTGGACTGCTGGGCTATTGGTGTGATCATGTATATTCTGTAAGTAAGGAGCAATGAAGAATACTGGAGTCCTCAGCCTATCTTACTGGTGACCGGGGGGGGGGAGATGGAGGAGGGTTAGAAAACAGGATATGAGGAGGCTGGTGGCTAAAGAGAAGGAACTAAAAGCTATCTACAGGAGAAGAACCATTCTCAGCTTTTGCAACGGCAAAAGGGCAAAAGATTGTGTATGGTCAGAGGTTTCACTCAGTGGCAAAACTGTACACCTATCATTTCATATGACTGTCAGTGCGATCAGTTAGATTTGCAGGCATGACAGGGCCTTTTTGGTAGTAGCCCATGAGTTTTAAGTTGAGGGGTGCATTTGCAGGCTTTAAGCAGACATTAAAAATTCATCTATTTCAGATGGCTTTTTCATAAAATATGTTGCAGTGTCCTGCAGTCTTTATAAGGTTTTTAAGGCAGCAGTTTGATTTCATCCCTGCAGGCGCACTCCACTGTCTCTGAAGGCTGACAGATGCCAACGACAAAAAGGCTTAGCTTGTTTTATGTGGTCTTTATTATGGTGATTTTATGGTTTTTATTTTTGGTATCGTATAATGTTTTTGTTTCGTTTTTAGCAATATGTCTGTTGTTATTCAGTTTTATAGGAAGACACCTTGTTGCCCTAAAAGGCAGCTTATAAACCTTTTCAATAAATGAATCTCTTGCAGCTGATCTCCTTCCTAGAGCTAATTTCCCCTCCTACCGCTGTGCTACAGGTTGTCAGGAAACCCACCATTCTATGAGGAAATGGATGAGGATGATTATGAAAACCATGATAAGAACCTGTTCCGTAAGATCCTGGCAGGCGACTATGAGTTTGATCCTCCCTACTGGGATGACATCTCTCAAGCAGGTAAGGTTCTATGAATACTGGAGAGAAGGAAAACGCATGCTGTTACTTGTAGGGGGTACACCCACAAACCATGAAGGGAAATACAGTCTCAACGGTTCCTTTATCCAATCGACAGCATTCCCACCTAGCAGATGCCCTGCAACAATAAACTCCTACCTGATTCTCCCAGTCATGTAAGTCTCAATAAATGTCAGTGCCATTCTAGGAGAGGTAACTGTGATCTCTTCCTTGGCTGATATGTGCCCCTAGTAAAGGACCCCTGACCATTAGGTCCAGTCGTGGCCGACTCTGGGGTTGCGGCGCTCATCTTGCTTTACTGGCCAAGGGAGCCGGCGTACAGCTTCTGGGTCATGTGGCCAGCATGACTAAGCCGCATCTGACAAACCAGAGCAGCGTACGGAAATGCCGTTTACCTTCCCGCCAGAGTGGTACCTATTTATCTACTTGCACTTCGATGTGCTTTCGAACTGCTAGGTTGGCAGGAGCAGGGACCGAGCAACGGGAGCTCACCCCGTCACGGGGATTTGAACCGCCGACCTTCTGATTGGCAAGTCCTAAGGCTCTGTGGTTTAACCCACAGCGCCACCCGCGTCCCGCTGTGCCCCTAGTACCTCCCTCGTAAAGAACCAAATTAGGTATTAGGCAAGAAAAATCACAGGAGACTTCCAGTTTCATCTGATGAATGGTAGTGAGAGGAGACACTACATCCTTTTCTTCTTTGTTTCTCCAGCCAAGGACTTGGTGGCCCGTTTAATGGAGGTAGACCAAGACCAGAGGATTACAGCAGAGGAGGCTATTTCTCATGAATGGTGAGTGCCAAATAGCTGTTCCTGGTAAAATAAGGGTTTCCTATCAAAAGAAGGACTTGGGACCAAGGAGAATGGGAGGAAATGCAGAGAGGGAAGGTGTGTAAGGTCTTTATACTCTTAAATTGTCTTCATGCCCTAGAAAAGACACTGAAAATCCTAAGTAGGGGTAGCCAACCTCCAGGTGTTTGGAGTACCACTCCTACTGGTTCCAGCCACCACAGCCAATGGTCAGCGGCAGTGGGGATATTAGTCCAAGCACATCATCTAGAGGGCACCATGTTGGCCAGCTTCTGCTATTGGATAAAATAAGCAGAAGCTGGTGAAGGGAGAAGAAACAAGGTGTTTCAGATGTTATAAGCACTGAAAATCTAGATTGGTTTGAGCAGAGGCCAGGGCATTCATGGTAATTGCTGGCGTAGAAAGCTGCCTTCCCATTTAAGCCCCAACAGTACAGGCCCGTGAGCAAAGCTAAGGAAGGAAGTTAGGCTAAGGAAGGGTAATTGCCAAGAGACACAACTCATTGTCATATTTTTTCTGTTCTCAGGATTTCTGGCAATGCAGCTTCGGACAAGAACATAAAGGATGGAGTATGTGCTCAGATTGAGAAAAACTTTGCCAGGGCAAAATGGAAGGTAAGGTGCCACGTACTTGGTGCTGCCAGCAAGAATCCTCTTTTGCACTTGAGGAAGTTTGAGATCGCCTCAAGAGAGGGGACACATCCCGGACTTTCCCAGTCTGTCTCCAAATCTCCCCTACTTTGTCAACCCTTATGGGCACTGGTTTTATTTGCATAAGGCCGCACAAATATGCAAAGAATTAAGGCTAGCCTCACTGCAGCTTGGTAGGAAACAGAAATGCCATTGTCCATTCCTCACTACATTTATAGTAGTGGTAGAGCAACTAGAGTGTTGAGGATGGCTGGAACGATTTCAAAAGGGAAAACCCAGACTCAAATCCCCTTTCAGCCATGAAGTTTGCTAAGTGGCCTTGAACACACCCGTCACACAATTAGTAACTGAATGGCTTTTCAACAATAAATTGCAGGCATGGGCCCCATCCACGTCATAACTTTTCGCCCCCTGTTGCAGTCCCAGTCAGGATGCAGCTGCAATTTGCATGGAAAGTGGGATGCACCCATTGGGGTGAATGCTAATTACATGAATGGACCTTGTCTAATTTTACCCTCAGTTAAACTGACACTTTGTTAGACTTAAGGAATGGCAGGAAGCAATTAATAATTTCTGCCGGAGTTGTAATCTATTAACTAACTATTGGAAGAGGCCTTACTACCAAAATATTGATCAGGAGGCTTTGATTTCATGAATATTGTATACATTTTTGCGAGTGATATGTTTGTGTTGTGCTGAAGACTATATTGGTAGAACCTGAAGAATCTATATTAGCTCAAATACTGATAAGATGTTAATATTTTGAATAACTTTAATACTTTATAAGTACTTTGTATTAATTGCATTTTACATTATTAATTTTCATGTAATATTCATCTGTACCTTAATTATTTTTTATAAACCTTTTTATTCTTTGACATCTTAATCTTCCGTGAAATTTTGCCTTTAACTCCTCTATTAATAATATTTATTAACTCTATGGCTTATGACTTTTATATATATGGTACAATGTTCTATCTATCTTTAAAAAGAAACTTTAGCGATTTGGATGAGGAAAGTTGTGTATCCCACTTGGGTTCTTCTTCCTTGATGGTAATGGCACATGAAGAGTCAGTTTCCCACTGGATATTCTGGAATTTTTACTTCTCAGTGAGAAAGGATGCTTCACTGAGGACTAGACTACCCACCACCACCTCTGCCTTCTCCTGCCCAAATGTACTTTAAAAAAAAATAATTGGGCAGGGAAGCAGGAGGCAACATACACGGGCTTTTGGGAAGTATACAACTGGAATACTCAGAAAGACTTGACCTTTCTCAGGGACATTCCCATAGAAAACATTGCCATTGCTAAAATGTAAATTGGATGTTATCCCCTGAGTCTTCTATAATTCAGAAGATTTTGTGGACTAAAAAAAAAGAGTCAATTGGTTAACTTCCATTTCTGAATACTGCTAGCCTTCAGTAATATGGTCAAGAAGTCATACAATTGGTTCAGTCATCATGAAATGAAATAAAGCTCACAGTACATTTTGGGGCCTAGCTGCTTGCTTTCTCATGCTTTAGCCTTGAGCTGCCGTTATAGACAGTGTCTCTTCTCAAGTTTTGTCTGCAGTCACAAGAACTGAAAGCACACTTATAAATAAAGCTGAGATTCTCCAGTGTGAACATGCTATAATTATATATAATTGTGTGTGTGTGTGTGTGTGTGTGTGTGTGTGTGTGTGTGTGTACACACACACACACACACACACACACACACAGAAGCCAAGGGTTTCATAAGATTTGGAATTAGTGCCATCGAATTATAGAGGGTGGGGTGCAAAGGAAGCAGGATGGAGGTGTTGCTCCTATTCCTTCTTCCCGCAATAAAACTGCAAGAGGCCATGACACGTTACCAACAAACAACCCCCCTTTCTCTCGCCAACCTGCAGAAAGCCGTTCGAGTGACCACAATGATGAAGAGACTCCGAGCGCCAGAGCACACGGATGCAGCGAAACCAGCAACCCCTGCCACTGCCACGACAGACAGTGCTTCCCCAACAGAGACCACCAGCGCCCCACAGGCAAAAGCGGAGGCAGACAGCACGGCTTCAGCCACAACAGCCGAAGCAGCCCCAGCGACAACAATGGCAGCGCCAGCTGCTGCTGCTGCTGCAGGAGCAGCAGCGAGCCCAGAAGAAACGACATCCACAGCTCCAGCAACTACGGCAGAAACTCCGGCGACAACACCGGCAGCCCCAACCACGTGTAACGGGGGAGAAACTGCCGCCCCCAGTGCCACCCCAGAGTCCTGGAATGAGGAGACTGGCTGAGTCAGAGGGGAGCAGGGCAAGGGCAAGGGCAGGGCTGTACCTCTCTTTGTTGTATTTCTCTTTGTAAATAGTCACTGGCATGGTACCCCCACCCCCCAACTGTCCTGGCTTCCCAACCAACCCCTCTGCGTGTGGCTGTCAGTTTGTCTGACTTCTATGTGTCTCCAGCTAGGTGCCAGCAGAGTTTCTATTTTTTATGTGACAGAGTCCAGAGAGACCCCGTTGGGCCCAGGTAAACAACAAGTGGTTGTAGAGGCCTAGCCCATTGCATGAAATTCTCTCTCTTTCTCTCTCTCTCTCTCTTCCCCGCTCCCTCTTTTCCTCTGTTGCTTTCCTTTTCTTTGTCCCATTTCTCGATTTGTTTTCTTACTACTCTCTCTCTCAGTCACTTGACTTGCTACTTGACTCCCTGAGGCTGGTTGGGAGAAGCTGGAGCAATCAGATCAGACACAGTAGCCATACTTTTCAGCCGACTGGTTTGTTATATACCATGGAGGTATGGGGAATGGGACGCAGGTCCAGGTCAAGTTGGAGGATAAAGAGGGCCACACACTGTCATGGCAGAGCTCTCAAATTAGTCATACTCATTGGAGATGCATGTGGAATTCATCTGTTCAGCTGCTGGCAAGATCTTCTGTAGCAATTTACCTCTATGTCCAACATATGGTTGTGTGTGAACAAAGCTAATGCAAAATCCATGTGAGAGTGTGTGCACATTTGCTTGACTTTTCACTGAACTGTCGATACTGAACTGTCAACACAACTGGGGGTGTAGCTATCCATATATTTGTGCAGAAGCAATTTTCCCTTGGGGACAGGAGACAACCCTAATCTGGAAAACAAGCCAACTGTGAACAAGCAGGGGCAAGGAAGATAAAAGACAGGTGGGAAGCTGTATTTTTTATTTATTTAATTAATTTATACTTGCTGCATTATCCCAAGACAACATGTTGAGACTCCTGCATTGCAAGGGGTTGGATTAGATGACCCTCTGTGTCTCTTACAACTCCATGATTCTATGATTTTAAGCACTCAGGGCAGATATTATTATTATTATTATTATTATTATTATTATTATTATTATTATTATTATTGTAGGTTATGGGAACCTTGCAGAGAGACCTCTAAATTATCAACAGTAGTTGTTGGAAAACAATGTGACCGAAGAAGCAAATGAGCAAATGATCTCCAGAGCAACACTGTAGAGCAGACAGGTGAATCCTACACTGTGGCAAAATCCTGTAGATGGATTCTGCAGGTGATTTATCTTAGTGGAAATCTGTAGAAGCCTTGTTTAGGTATTTACATTCCTGCAACTTTACTGCAAGGTTCCTGCAAGGTTAAGTGACCAGATGAAAAGACCATCGGCTTCTGTACCTTTAATGGGTAGAAGAGGGGATTTTTGCAGGTGCAACTCATTATGCAAAAGTGAAAAAGCTGTATACCTATCCAAATTCCCTCTCTGACACTACTTAAGGCATTCAGCTGGGAGGGAACCTAGCATTTAAGGTGGAATAGACTTCAAAAGCCAGTTAGGGTCGAAGAGGGTAGAGTAAAGTAGTAAGCAACTTGTAGAATAGGATCAGCAGAAAGTGTGTGCGCACTAACAGCTTGATCACGTGCTTCCTTCCCTATCTGCAGTAGGCAAGAAGCTCATCTTTCAGTAAAAATGAAAGAATGTTCTCCCTCACCCTGAAATACACACTTTATTCCAATAGCTAGCATTCCTGAGCCTATGTAATAAACATTGCAGTCACCATTTTTGTCATCATTCTATATTGCCATCCCCCCTCCCATAAAACAGAGATGAAAATGTCTCTCTGCTTCCAGACATACTGTGAAGATAAACGTGCTTTACACACTAGGAAATTTAGTAATTCTATATTTCTTACAGGATTTGGTTGGCATGCTATAAAAGAGGACCAGAGCCAAAAAATGTTTATGAACAGTTGTTTCAAAGCTCTTTCAAGGAAAGGTTGCGAACAAAAGTGAGAAATCAGGTAATCAAGGACGGTGCTATAGCATATATAAAAACAGACAAATAGCACAATCCTATGCATGTTTATTGTTAAGTCCCAATGAGTTCAATATGGCTTACAAGTAGGGAGGCATAAAATCAAAATTCAACAACACAAGGATGGAGAATTTGTGACCTACGGATGTTGTTGGACCCAACTCCAAGGGGGATGTGGCAGAGGCTTAGTTGTAGAATACATGCATTGCATGCAGAAGGTTGCAAGTTCAGGTATGGCTAGGAACGATTCCTGGCCTGAAACCCTGGAGAACCACTGCCAGTCAGTGTAGACAATATTGAGCTAGATGGATCAATATTCTGACACATAAGGTAGAACTCTTATGTTCTTAACAGATAGGTATAGGAACCTGGATTAATATTTCATATCTGAAGTGGTGTTCAGAGAGAATGTGGTTTTAAGGGGAGAAGTAGGGTAGGTATGTTACTTTATTCCCCAGCTGCTTCACCCAGATGGGGTTCCCAAATGTGTTTTCTGCAACACATTGTTTGCAGATAAGAGAAAACCAACTGAGAGAGGATGCTGCAGAAGAGAAGCAGCAGGTGGGGGTTGAGCCCCACAGCCAACCTTTTCCTCCTCAAATCATGCTCTCTCTGTGTCGCCATTCAGCTGTTTGGCTGCAGACTCCCATGATCAAAGCCAGGCCACTGCCGAACATAACAGTTCCAGTTTAGGTTCAGTTTGCATGGCCTACAACTATGGGATTGTTTGGCACATTTAAATACGCAGCATAGCTATTCCTCCATGAAGCTGCCAATGGGCCATTCCATATTTTCATCCCTGTCTGACAGGACAACTTTCATTAGCTACAATGAAAAGATTTCAACTGCGCTGCATGGTGTGTCATACAATACACCAAACAGCCTCCTCTTTAATCCAGATATTTGGGCAGATTCTGGATCTGGGTTTGGACTTTTCAAGTACACTTCAGTCTAACCCTATGAATGGAGTCAAGGCACCAGCCGACTCCTGCTACCTACGTGAGGACAGCCGAACCATAGGTGGCATACACACCTAAGACTTTAGGCATGAAGGCCTGAGCAGGACATCTTCCATGGAAACTGAATGCTGGGCTGGGGTCCCAGTAGCATATATTAGGCCAGATTGGGTCCTTCAAATATAATCGATACTGACTCCTTGATGGAGAAAGCAAGACTGTAGCTCCTGTTGTACGTATTACATTTTGGTGCTTGCATGTGAACTATATATATGTACCCCCAAACAAGAGCCTGATTCCCCCCCCCCCAAAAAAAAAATATTCTGGCACAGATAGCAGGTAATTTATTTTTATGTCAGTTGCTTTGTGATCTAGAAACACAGACTTCTTACAGCCATAGGCTACATTCCTTAAAAGGAAGAGAACTATTAGCACCTAGATTATATTTGAAAGCTTAACTCCAGAGTAATATTTTTTAACAACAAAAAGGACTGCTGGGATCAGAAGGGGTTTATGTCACAGAAGGAGCAGCCCTCAAGTTGAGAAGTCTCACCGGTTTCTATCTATTAATCTGCCACTATACACCCCTAAGTAGTCAAGGACTAGAAATTTTTGTTCCTGCTTCAAGTTGGTTCCTGAGCCCCTCTCCACAGGTGTTTTGTCCAAAGGAGAGTGTGAGGCCTGCATATGGCTGCTGGTATGAGCAGCCAAAATGGTTCCTCACAGTAGCAGAAAAGCTTGGCTCTGGGAAAGGAAATGCTGCGGACTGGGTGTATTTAGTATGTGTGCAGCGCATAAAATAAACAAGGTATGTGTGAGATTAATACAACACCCCTAGTATGGTTTGTGATTGTCACGTGCGCATGATAAACAGAAGGCAGTCTATGATTTGACGTATGTACTTTCTGGACTGTTCTGTCAGCACATTCATGTCTCGCCTTGAAGCTACTACTCTATGTACAGCACTATAAGGTAGACCTATAATGTAGTCACCTCTTCAGAGCACGAAAACACCAGGCTCCTGAGGCGTCCAGTGTTCATTCTAAAATGGCATGTTGTGACTAGATTGTTAGAAGAGCAGCTGTGCTGTTGCAGTGGTTCAAACCAGCTCCTTTGTCTTTAAACAAAGTAGTTCTGTTGTATTGGAGGGCCTGCTTCTCCTGGGCCACTCTGGTTCTCTAATCACAACTGAAAATGGCACCTAAGGCAGGCCTGCTCCTAATATGTCCTGTGTGCAACAGTTTTGAAGATTAAATGGTGTAGTCAGATACTTATTTCTGCTGGTGAAATACAAAAATCCTTCTTTAAGGCTAAAGTTTTTCTTATTTTCCAACATGGATTTTCCCCCTCCATGTGATGAGTGATTCCCCACCACCACCCCAATACAAATTGTGCCCTTTTCACTCAAGATTCTAGATTGGAGGTCAACAACTTTTGCCCATAAGCACATCTGGATCTTTAAGCAAACACTGTGAGCACCAAACTCTCTAATCGCTTCTCTCCCCCTCCTCAAAGAGACAGAAAGAGAGAAAGGAGGCACTTAGCTTTTCCAAGGGATCTGGATAAAATTCAGATCAAGAAGAATTAATCCTGAAAAGAACATAGAACTGAAAAGTGGGAGTGTTACCCTTCCAACTCCTTCCTTCAACTTTATGTACCATATTTACTCAAATATAATGCTCACCTTCTTTGGCCAAATTACGTTGCGAAAATTAAGGTGTGCATCAGATTCGATGGCACGTTTACATTTGCCGGCAAATACTTTCTTTGGTTTCAAGGTTCTGAAAATTGGGCTGCACATTAGATTCGATGGCACATTAGACTCGAGTAAATACGGTACTTTTCAAGGGAGAAAAAGGTACCCTTAATAGCTATTACCACCTCATGACAAAGGAAATAGTGAGGAGGGGGGCTCAGAGGCTTCATGGATGTCAGGGAAAGGCCACAGGGATGCCACTGAGTTCATGGGCAGCGCCATGGCAACCCCCTTTTCTGAATTGCTCTCAAGGCAAGCCCCTGCATAGTTAGAATTGAATGCATTTACCTGTTTTTGCTAACTCAAAAATGTGCAATATACTTCATCTATTCAGTATTTTTTTAATATAATATAGACTGGTATAAACAAGAATGCTCTAGAACAGGCAAGTACTAAAATTGCTACAAGTTCATAGATATTTTTTGCCTATTTAAGCATTAGATTGGCAGTACAGGCCTTCTCTGAGTTCAGTGGAACCTACTCCCAGGTCAAGTGTCAATCATATACTCACTTACCTGAAAGTAAATCCCATTGAACTATTTTAAACAGAAGTTATGGCTTTGGGACAGACTGAGGTTAGGAAGGAGCTGTTTCTTTTGGTGTGAAAGGACCTTGGCTTCTCGTAAGCAGCTCAGATAACTTTATTTTATGGAACGGCATAGAAATGTTGTGAATGATTAACTTGACACAAGTTAAGCACAACAACCCAAATAGGAGCACCTGGGTTATATGTCAATTAGCACAGAAGCTTGAGATTCATGCACAGCTATTAATTATTGTAAAATCCCACATATACTACACACTTGGGGAGAGAAAGACCCACCTCAGCCGTGTTCAACATGAAGTTTGAATCAAGCTGCCACTTTCTTTCCTGAAGGAGGTCCATTGCCTTTTACCAACAGCATAGTATGCTGAAATCATACGTCTATGCTTTATCCATCACTGCATCTTGAAGCTGACAGAAGAGATCCCTGTCGCACACCTATTGAAGGCAGAGCCCCTGTCAAACCCTCCACATGAACCACAAGCACCCTCATTTCCCATAACTGGGTCTTGCTATCCCAAGTTCAGTCCCACATAAAGAACACAGAGAAGCCTGGCTCTTGTTGTGAACAGCCTACGTAGTAGACTTCAAGGCCTTCTCAGCCACCTGCCTGCCTCAGTTACTGACTCCAGCATTTCTTAGCCTTTCTCCTCCCTCACAAGCAGCTGCATGTTTGTAAGTTTGAGTTTAGTCTATGAAATTGTTTTATTTAAACTACAACCACCCAGAAATTCCTGTGTAATTGCCGCACTGTACCACTGGAAAAAAAAATAAAGTCCCTTCTAAGGGTAAACTGAGAGAGCACCCGCTAGTGCATTGTCTGTCTCTGTGTCTTCACTGTACACACAATCCTGCTAGGGGCTGTCTTTTTCCAACTAATGCCAGGGCTGTGAATAATGCTGGTCCATCTTTATACAATATAGATATAATTTGGAAAGTGGCCTGAGATAGGAAGGGGGACACAACTATGCCATGATTTTATACCTGCTTGGAAACCTATTTAAGCCCTCCGCTTTGGAACTGGGAGGAAACCCTGTCAATTAAGCCTAATATGAGGCCAGTATAATATGTTGGGACGCGGGTGGCGCTGTGGGTTAAAGCCTCAGCGCCTAGGGCTTGCCGATCGAAAGGTCGGCGGTTCGAATCCCCGCGGCGGGGTGCGCTCCCGCTGTTCGGTCCCAGCGCCTGCCAACCTAGCAGTTCGAAAGCACCCCTGGGTGCAAGTAGATAAATAGGGACCGCTTACTAGCGGGAAGGTAAACGGCGTTTCCGTGTGCGGCTCTGGCTCGCCAGAGCAGCGATGTCACGCTGGCCACGTGACCCGGAAGTGTCTTCGGACAGCGCTGGCCCTTGGCCTCTTTGAGTGAGATGGGCGCACAACCCTAGAGTCTGGCAAGACTGGCCCGTACGGGCAGGGGTACCTTTACCTTTATAATATGTTAGAGTAGACATGTCTTGTTTTCTTTTCCACCTTCCACTCCCCACCGTCAAGGCCCTACATAAAATTCCTGTTTCAGCCTGGGGAAGAGGCCCTGTTGCACAATCTTGCATTCTTCAAGCAAGAAACCTAACTTACTGATGTCCTCAAGATGCACAACATGGCCGCCTAGAGACTACACACAAGTTCACTGATTCCTTATCTCATTTATGGCATGTTTGGGGAACCTATAGCCTTCCGGCAGTAGTTACTAGATCAGGAAGCCCAACCAGTCAACTAATAGCAGCACCCAGAATCTTGTCATTTTGTGCTTTACAATTTACAACAGCTTTCTTGCCTCCGTATTTGTATACTAGCTCGTGGCACTGCAAGAGGAACAAGGAGATGCAATTTCATGTCCCACCACATACCCTCCCCAGAAATGTAGCCTTAGCAGAACCTCTGCTAGGGAATTCTGTTGCAATTTGCAGGAGAAAATGGTTTTCCAGATTAGAGATGACAGGAAAGTGGAACAAGCTATCATGGTAAAGCTGAGGTCAAAAACACACAAGCATTTTGAAGCACTTTAATGATCACTTGGGAATCATACCCAACTTCAGTTAATGCACATAAAAAGTTATGCTTTGTTTTAAATAGCACCACGCCAGCAAATGCAGAAAACATTACCCCAGTTAAGTTCCCCAAATGCTCGTCCATGCAGCCCTGTGACTACTCAACTGCAATGCCACCATGAGCTTATAAAATATGATGAAAGGTAGGCATGACAGAGTCATAAAATACATTGCATGGGGGGAAATGAAGATTTTTCTTTCACTCATAACACTAGAACATGGAGTCATGCAATTAGACTCATAACACACAAAATAAAAAATATTTCACAAGCATGCAATTAATTTATGGAATTTGTTGGCACAATAATTGGATGATCACTGTCTTAGGCAGCTTTCAAATTTAGCCTATTCATGAATGATAAATCTACCAACAACTATTAGCCATTGTACCTTTTGGAACCACAGAAGCAACATGCCTCTGACGATCAGTAACAGAGGGACAAACACCGAAGAAGGGCTGCTATCTTTAGTTTCTGCCATGCCTGTGGAATTCTTTGAAGCATCTCTTGGGCCATTGGACGAAACATAATACTGGACTAATGGGCCTCATCTGATTCAGCAAGGCTTTTTGATGTTCTCAATGGTGACAAAAGAGACATTTCAATGCAAGTAGGCAAGCTTAAAATATGAAAAGGTTATTCCCAAATATGTACAACTGTATGGGGGGAATGGAGGGCTGGAAGGTTATATATTTCAAGGCAGAATACATCTGTTCTCAGGTGACGCAGGAAATAGAAGATGGTATAAATGCAACTGTAAATCCACCTTCATACCTGGTCCTTAACTGATTTTCAAAAGGTGGTACAGGTGCATTTAAAACTACAGTGGTACCTCAGGTTACATATGCTTCAGGTTACACACTCTGCTAACCCAGAAATAGTGCATCAGGTTAAGAACTTTGCTTCAGGATAAGAACAGAAATTGGGCTCCGGCGGCGCGGCGGCAGCAAGAGGTGCTTCAGGTTAAGAACAGTTTCAGGTTAAGAACGGACCTCCGGAACGAATTAAGTACTTAACCCGAGGTACCACTGTATTCTATATAACAGGAGGCTCAAAAGCCCTCTGAGCAATACATGTCACATCTATCACAACCAATTATGCCAGTGTTGCCAGACCCGTCATGTCATCCAGCTGCATACAGTTGTGTAAGCTAGTAAATATTTTATATATCTCTACAAAGCTAAGTTAATCTCTTTGTTCTGCACAAAACAGGCTGGAAATAATCCATTCGCAGTGTCAAATATCACCAGAAAAGTTTTCTTTTCCAGGTTTCACAAGTTTAAGACCTTTATGCAATGTGTGACAGCCTGCAGTTGCATTTAATGAAGCACAAATGGTGTTGAATTTTTAATTCCCACAGAAATGTCTTCACCAGCTTCAACCCACCAAATTGTTTTGCCTTTGTTTCTAGATACCATATTATTTCTGTTTAGCAAAGCCCAACAAGGGAGTCTTATTATAGAAATTGTACAATGAGTTCTTCTGTGACAAACCCTGCTATGTCAAACTGTAGATTTTCCTAAGATTTGTACATTGTTGTTATTAGATATGACACAGATGGGATGTGAACTTACTGTTTCCATGCTTTGAAAATAAGCAACAGCGCCAGCAGTCCCTGGATTCATTTACAACTTGAGGTGCTGCTCCACTGGGGAAATTGCATCGAAAAAGAAAGCACCAAAATACACTCAGTTAAAAGCCCCCAGAGCCATTCTCAAATCTGAAGGGAAATGTGCCGAAAACTGGCTTAGGCAAATCTGGGAGGTTGGGTGTGGAAATGTCTTCATGTGGGGTTAAAGAAGACGACGAAAGGATGATAAATAACTGCATTTCCTCAATAACATATATTTTATATTGTTGTTTTGTTGTTCAACATGCAGCTTGCCTGACCCAAGGAATGCTTAGTCAGAAGTTAGAAACACAGCATTCAAGGGGTCCAATCTGAAACATTACCTAGGAAGTAAATCTCATTACACTGGATTCAACTAAATTGTCATATGCATTGAACGAGGTCACCTTGTACAACAGGCCTTTCCCCTTCCTCCCCAACACCTCCAAGACAGATTTGGGGAAGTCTCATTGCAGGAAAACCATGTTCTATACACAGATACCCCACCTAGCACTGAATTCCACTCACTGCATTTAGTGGTACTTCTAACCAAGCATGCTTAGAATTGCACAGATGCAATCCTAAGCATACTTACCCAAATAGAAACAAATACCACCATGGATTTGTATCCAATTCTACTTTGAAGAAGAACCACTGGAATTAATGCACTTAAACTGTCAAATCTGTTAATTTCAAGGAGTCTGCTCTAACATTAGACGCAACCCATGAACTATTTCCAAATAACCATGGTTAGGATGCAAGGGTCCAATTCTGTGCACACTTAATTTGCAATGCATCCTATTTTATTAATTCTGAGAGTTGTAACTTCAAAAAATAATAGTCCCCTCAAGCAACAGTAGACACTGGATTCAAGACAGGACATTATTCCTACACTTTTTAATAGCTCTGTAGAAATGGCAATCATTGCAGGTTTTCCAGCTCATCCCCTGTTCAGCCCATTTTCAATTATCACTTCCATATAAGAATTGCATCCTTTAGGCAAAACTGCATAGAAGCTTCATCCCATATTGAATATAGCAGCCGTAATGGTCCGTGACTCCACCCATTCAGAACTATGGATGTCCGGCCACTCGCTCTGAAGAAGCTTGGTGTGGCAGGAGGAGCGTCTGAATTCCCTGGCAGGTAAGGAAATAAATAGCCTGTAGCCAGAAGCAACCTCGTGTGTATAATGGGCATCATGTCATCAAATCTTATGACTTCTGTAACATTTCCCCAATCCTTGTACAAAATCCTTGTACAAAAAGTTCATATTAATACATAGATAGATAGATAGATAGATAGATGATAGATAGATAGATATGCCTGTTGTCTTTGTTCATGGAGTCTGGTCCATGGGGTCACATGACTAAACTCTATATATATATATATATATATATGCTTTCGTAGATTTTCACGGGTACAGGAATGCAGGTTTTGGTGTCCTCGGGTGTCTTCCCGTGTAAAAGTTGGGGTGTCTAGACAGTTAGGGTGTCTAGACCTCGTCGAAACGTCGCCTAGACACCCCAACTTTTACACGGGAAGACACCCGAGGACACCAAAACCTGCATATATATATATATATATATAATCTATTATACCGACACCAACACAGACAACACTCACAAAACAAACACAACAAGATACTACAACTACAAATGCAAAGCAGATGTTACAGATACTGTACATCCCTAATTCTTATTCATTTCTATTTGACTTCCTTCATCCTCAACACAGGACAGGCCCGGTTGTATACTTAGTAAACTGTTTCTTTCTCAATTCCTCTTCTCTATTTTGCTCTTTATCTTACATTCTTACACCATAATTTGTTTTGCGGAAATTAGTCAAGACAAGTCCAGGTATTAATCTGAATGCAGTTTTTTCAGATACTCACTATATTTTCCCCATTCTTCTTGAAATTTATGTTTGGATTGATCTCTAATTGCCTCTGTCAATTTAGATTATTACGTATATTTTTAATACCCCGCCTTTCGCCCTGACGGGACTCAAGACCATAGGTGTAGCCAAGGGGGGGGCAGGGGGCAAATAACTCAATAAAAATACTCAATTGAGGCTCTTGCCATCCCCCAACATAAATCCTGGCTACGTCCATGTTCAAGGCAGCTTTTTCTAGAACTAAATGTAATAAAAAGTCCGATTACAGATGCCCTATCCCTTTCTAATTCTAAGAGCACCGCCCCGATGCAGGACGGCTTGGCCTTTTGCAGTACCCATTTCCCCTTTAGCCACGCGCTCCGGGAGGGGCGCGAGCACTTATTAGCCCCGCCCTTCAAAAGGGGCAGCCGCAGTGTCGGAAGCTTTAAAAAAAACAGGGGGTGGGGCTTTTTTCCTTTTTTGCTCCCGCGCCTTAATTAAGAACGTCATTTCCGTTCAGTTCCGGAAATCACTGAGATAGGAACCAAATTTGAATCCGGCAACCAAGTGAGGCTTGAACTGGAAACCGGAAGGTTCATTGTTGGGCCTGATAGCGGCGGCTGCAGGGAGAGCGCTCCTTCCAGGGAAGCTTCCCGGGTTCAGGGCGGGGGAAGGAAGCTGGAGGACAAGAGCTCGAGACGGGCGGGTAAGCTTCGCGTGTCCCCTCGAGAGAAGTCTCTCCCCATCCCCAGCTCCGTCTCCCTGGAGCTGGGCGAGAGGACTGGCCCGTGGGCTCCCTCTTTCTCTTTCTCTTTCTCTTTCGTCACGGCTGCCAGCCTTTTATAGGCAGAGGCTCTGTGAGTTTGGGAAGCTGCCTAACTGTCCATTTTTATTCTTCTGTTCAGCCTCCGCAACCAAAGCTTCATTCCCCACCACTTAAGGCTGGTGAGGCTAGTTATTCTTGGAGACACTGACTAGCCCAAGGTAGAGATTTAAAGGAGAGGTTCTTAACCTGTTTGTGGAGTGGGGGGGGGGGAGGAATTATTATTATTATTATTATTTATTATTATTTACCCTCTTCATTTCCTTCCTGTTGTTTTGAAAACGGTCTACAGGGAAGGGGAATCTGAGGAAGAGTTTGCAGCTTTCATCAAATTCTGAAAGCGGTCTGTGCTTGTTGAATCCTCCTTTTGATAAGGGGCAGTACAGTGGTACCTCAGGTTACATACGCTTCAGGTTACAGACTCCACTAACCCAGAAATAGTACCTCGGGTTAAGAACTTTGCTTCAGGATGAGAACAGAAATTACGCGGCAGTGGAGTGGCAGCCCCATTAGCTAAAGTGGTACCTCAGGTTAAGAACAGTTTCAGGTTAAGAACGGACCTGCAGAACGAATTAAGTTCTAACCCGAGGTACCACTGTACTTTGTCCTAATGTTTTGCTAATACTTTGTTTGTAATGAATATCTGACCTATATATTGCTGGCTAGTGGTAGTTGACGTACTGAACATCCCATATTACAGCTGGTATTGCCCAGTTAAGTAACTGGCTGTGACAATGAAAGAGCTTCGGAGAGGTGTGTAAGGTGTTTTCGCTGGCTGTTTGGGACTATAGAGCAAAACCAGAAATGCAGGAAGGAATGCTTTCCCCTCTGGATTTTGCTGCTGTTATTTTTGTCTAAGTTTCCAGTAACCTGGAATGTAGTGCAGGGCACAGAGAGATCATCAAGTGCAAATTCAGTTCTTCAGTGTACGGGTGGGGAAAGGGAAGCAGCATTCAGGATATGCCCTTGTGACTGTTTTCTTATTGGGCAGAACCTCTTTTAAGTTTGGTGTTTCTTTTTGCAGAGAGGCTGTTCCACATCTGAGTTTTTGCATCTTTTCCTTGATCTTGCAGTTGTAAAGGATGCCTATCCGTGCCCATTGTACCATCTGCTCAGATTTCTTTGATAATGAGAGGGATGTGGCAGCTATTCACTGTGGACATACTTTCCACCATTTATGGTGAGTACTGTATAAACAAATGGCAAAATTGGTGGAGGAAAGTTATTTAAGAACCTAAGCAACTTTTTTTTTTTTTTTACACATCAACTTTTCATTACATCTTATTTGTGAAATAATACTTGGAAACATCTTGTTTTTTACTATTTATTCATTAAGAGCATTTTTAACCTGCCCTTGTTCAAATGATTCCAAGGCAGGTTACAGAGGGAGCAAAAATAAGAGTAAGTGTAAGTAAAATATACAGAATTTGAAAAATCCAACATGAAAACACAATGAGTTATAACAATGAGCAAACATCTGGGCAAATAGAAGTTTCTAGCTGGCTCCCAATTGTCAGCAATATTGGTGCCTGCCATACTTCAGAGGAGTAGGCTATTCTATAATATCTCATGCCACCGCGGGATGGTGAGACAATGAAAAGGGCCTGTTCCTCCGTATCTAAGGACCCAGGCAGGCTGATATTATAGTTGTAGGTACAATAGAAAGAAGCATTAAGGCAGGTTTTTTTGTTGTTGGCTGGTGTCTTTGTGGTTTAGGAGCGGGGATGCATATGTTGATCATCAAGAAACTGCAGTTATAGAAACAGTGTGCTGGTTAGGAGTAGGACAATAATTTTTCTCGGCCTGGTAAAATAGGTCTGTAACTCATTTCCTCAGTTTGTTGTGTCCTGCTTTTCCTTCTGTGTCACAGATGCCTGTCAAAATATTTGAGGACTGAAGGACCAGGTTCACAGTGGTACTGAGCCATTTCTAGCCTAATGCACTGTGTGCATATTTTGTGCTACAATGGTGCCTCGGGTTACAGATGCTTCAGGTTACAGACTCCGCTAACCCAGAAATAGAACATCGGGTTAAGAACTTTGCTTCATGATTAGAACAGAAATCGCGCAGCAACAGGAGGCCCCATTAGCTAAAGTGGTACCTCAGGTTAAGAACAGTTTCAGGTTAAGAACGGACCTCCAGAATGAATTAAGTTCTTAACCCGAGGTACCACTGTATTTCCTATATTGAAGATATGTCCAAATGAGTGTTTCAAGACAAACTCTATATATTCCTAAGACATATCCATATCCTATTCATTTATCACGATTTGTATCACTTTATAATTATATCAAAAGCGAGCCTGCATGCCTTGTACCACTCATTGTCTACCAAGCTAAATACTGTCCCAATGGCAACGGCAATAATACTTAAGATGTTCAGCACTGTGATGTTACAAACTGAAATTTCAGCCAAACTGCTTTATTTTAAATGGGAGTTGAAATGTGTGAAACTTGCATGGAAATAAATCTCAGGGTAGTAAGTGTGCACAGGATTGCAGCCCTGTGTATTACAGGGTGTTGGCCCTGTGGCAGAATTAATTCTAAAACTGTCTGTCTCAAGACTAGATGAGTTTTGTTTGTAACTGATAATACCTGCGTGTAGTGAGGTGAGCATATTCTCCAGAGAATATTATCTACAAACTGTAAATTCTAATGTAAGAACCAATTTTACAACCCACATTTAAAAAACATAGTAAATAATAAGTCAAGCTATGATAGTGCCAATGTAGGTAATGAATAATGATTTTTTTGAACCAGTTACATTACTGGGCATTGTGTCATTCACCATTGACAGTTCTGAAATGTGAGCTACAGAAAACATTTTTAAAACAATGCTATTCATTTAATTTGATGAACATTTGAATTCATTTGTATTTCAACTACTGTATATGTAATAGCCTTTTTTCTATTTTGGTGTGACCTTATTTTTAGCAATTCTATACCCTTGGCCATACAGTGTGATTATTATTTTTTTACAGAAAGTAGCTTTAATGCTTTATACACATAAAGTATCTAGGCCTATACAATTATGTGTAACAGCATGTGAGGTGGCCTTGATTTAAAGTTGACATTTGTATATTTTTATTTAATGCCAAAAAAAAACTGGTTTTTGCAGTGCCATTCAATGGTACAAGGTGTCATTTACCTGAGACTGACATACTGAAATATATTATCATATAATGATAATACATTTAATGTTAATGGCTTCTTTTTTATATGCATGCGTATAGATTTGTTTATCAAGCTATTTTTAGTCACCAACACAGTTATTAAGTGTTAGAGCTATTAGAAGCACAAGATAGCCTATTACTGAATTTACTTGTATCAAACCTTAACATGCCAATTTTCAATTTCAAGTTTGGTGCAAAAAATCAAAGAATGTGAATTCACTGCATTGCCCCATTGAATAAAAGTATCTGTACAGTTTCTGGTTGCCATCTGAACAAGTTTACCCATGAATAAACATGTATGTTAACTAATTATATCATTTTCAATGCATTAAAATGAATATCCTCCTATTTTAAATGAGAATTCTCTAATATTCTCATTAATTGAGAATATTCTCGAGAATATTCTCCAAAAGATTATTCTCGAGAATTTAACATCACTACCTGTGTGGTTCATGTTAAGAAGCACTATTTGTCAACAATCACTTTGTCATCTCTTCCCCTCTAGCCTCATCCAGTGGTTTGACACAGCACCTAGTCGGACTTGTCCACAATGCAGAATCCAGGTGAGTCTTCAGCCTATGCTCACTGAAATAATCTGTCATATTTCATCGTCTTTACCAATATGAGTACTTTGCCTTCCAAGGCTGAGGAGTTCTGTTTCAATAACGACCTGTCCAGACTGGGTGGAGGGGTGTGGTCAGAAGAGAACGAAAGACTACCCAAATGAGAGAAGGTAACTTTGGAGAAGGAGCCCATCAACCTTGCTTCCTTGAAGCATAAGGTCATGGAATTACTATAAAGGTTTTATGGGGGGGGGGCACTCCTGCGCTCTCTCTCTCTATATATATGCTATTGGATTGAATCTTACCATTGCTTTGCTTTTACCAAAGCTTAGCATGTACTGGGAAGTGAATGCTAGATCATATCTCTTCGGTTAGAAGGGTCATTGCTTTCACTTTAAGTACTGTAAGTTCAGCATTCAACTGATTTAGAATTCATCTTTTATTGGCAGAGGATTTTGATGCCCTCAGCACAGAGGTCCAAATCTGGAGAAAGTTGATTATGTTTGGGGCCCACTAAAATCAATAGGACAAGTTAGCTGTGATTTTTTGATTGATTGATTTTCAGTGAGATTTATTTATCTGTTTTAGAATATTTTAATCTGACTTTATAGCATTGAGACACTCTCAAAGCAGCTTAGAAAATATTCTCGCAATAAAAATCACATTCAGGTCTGGTATCAGGATTAGAAATAACACGGTGTCTCCATGGTGCCAGGGTTATTCGGGTGGCATTTCTTGCTCTGATCCTTGGTGTTGCTCTTTGGTTTTTGCCTACTAAGCAGCAGCTTCCGTTTATGTCCTCTGGGAGTGCGACTAAGCAGCTGGACCTCAATGAGCCCATGATAGAGGAAGGTCTTCCATTGCAGATAGTCTTGAGTATGAGTAGCTTTCTTCAGATTCTTCTTCAGAGCCCCTTCTCTTTGAAATTACTAAATCTAAGCCACTAGCTAGCTAGCTGTACAAGTAGCTGCAGTTAGTCTTTGACTTGTGTTTCTTGAACATCCCTTTGTGGATAATGGAAATAGGAATGGGGATGCTGCAGATACAAGGAAAAATCAAAAGTCCTGCCGCGTATACATGAGCTGTTATATGTAAATGAGCTTTTGGGATGGTGGCCATAAGTGTGGTGTACCCTGTTAATACGGCAATAATTAGAGTCGAGACCTTTGGTATTTGGCTGTTGCAATGTTATTTATTAGCTTCAAAGGAACACCAGTGTGCAGGTGCCAAGCTGCATGTTGCCTTCTTATTTGTCTTTTTCAGTCCTTGCCAGGTCTTAGCCCTTGTTGCTCTTCTGACTTGTTGATTCCCTCTGTTCTTCACCGCCTCTCGCATCTTTGGGTTACCATGGAGCTATCGTGAAATAACATCTTATGTAGCTGTAACTATGCAATTAGCTGGTGTCATGACTGTATATAATACTTAAAACACAAAGCGGTAGCTGCATGGGGGAGGTGGAGAGAGCTATGAAATTCAATTTCGGTAATATTTTTTTCATCATAAAGCAAGCAGCACGTACTTGGATTTGGCACAGCGTGAGCTTAGCCTCAGCTGCTGAGCTAAAGCTGCCAGAGAACAAATTGCACTTGGTTCCAAGGTGCTTGAATTGTTTTGTCAAAATTCCAAAATTTTGTGCTGGAATAATGGCTCCACACTTGGAAAGTCTGTTACTGGAATTCTGAGCCAAAGAATTTCATAGCGGCAGTAGCGATGTGAAGTGCATCATATGCTACATTGCAATATGCTAGACAGGTCACATTAATATCCCTTGCTATGCCTGATGCCCAACAGAACTGTCTTTCCTCCAAGCCCTGTGCTATAGAATACGGTTTCTAGTAAACACAAGCAATCATCCTGATTCAAGGTCAAGGGGTGCGTGGGTGTGGGTGTATTAGATTAGATGTGTCTTCTGAAATCTCAATATTTTTATTGTCTTGAAACATCATTTCCCATCTTATAGCAACATGCACCTCCTTTTTCACAGTCACGTCCTTATTCTTTCACATGTTACGTGTAGGTTGGCAAAAGACACATAATCAACAAACTGTTCTTTGATGTTGCCCTGGAGGAACAGACAGGACTGGATGCAGAAAGTCTACAGGTATGTATGTGCAACAGCTTGTTCCCATCATCTATGTTTTAAAAAAAATCTTCCCTGTAAATATTTGCTGTCATTGGCTAGGCATAGGATCAAAGGTGAATCTGCTTCTGCACTTGTTTCTGCTTCTGGAGGCTCACCTCAGTTAGACTCTACATGACCTCAGATCTTCGGGTTTAAAAATGCTTTCATTTTAAGAGCAAGTTGACATGAAAGGAGTTCTATCAATTTATTCCAATTTTCTGCCATTCAGATTCCTTTCAAAGAGCATGGCCTTCTTAATTATGTTTGTTTTTGTTAGCCTCTTCCTATTATCCTCGGATATTGTGCAGATCAGGAGTAACACAGCTATGTTAAAGTCTGGAGGCTGAATGGAATGTTGTTCTAGTTGCCTGTAGGAACGAGCGAAGAGAGGATAGTTTGCAGTCTTTGCAATGCTCATTGGGTGGAAGCTGTTAAAAGAATACGGTCTGTTTATAGTCTTCATCTGACAACTCGGCACATAGTTACATTTCCTCAGTGTTATCAGTTAGCTTGCTCTGTGAGATCTTTCGATCCACAATAAGAGAAAGAGACATTTTAAAAATAATACAAAAATTAGATTGCACAGTGTGTATGGGTGTAGGATATATAATAATGTTACAAGACTTGGAAAAACATAGGCTATAATCTTATGATACATACTGTGTTACGAATAAATATTTCATCTGGGAAGGTACATCAATTATAGTGCAATCCTATATGTGTTTACTTTGAAATAAACCCAATTAGGTTAGAACCAATGGAACCTACTCTAAGGTGAATGTCTGTGGGATTGCAGCCTTAACGTGTTTGAGATCACTACTGTGCTGGCAATGAGAAATCCTGAATGTAAAATCATGGCGCTAAAGCGCTGTGTACTCTCAACAATAATTTATCCTTGGCAAAATGCTATTTCCTCTGTATCTTAGTCATTTAAAAAGTCTCCATTGACCTTGATATAATAGGACTCTTCTACCCTCTTGTGTTTAAAGTTAGCATGTGCTATGGTTGTCATAATTAGAATTTCCATGACAACAAGTTTTGTGTCTGTGTGCCTAATTCCCTGATATAGGTAACAGTTCCATCAGAAATAAAGCTGTCATATTCACAGAAAAGAGACTAAAAGCAACCTGATAAATGTGGTCAATAAACAAGGTAGTTGCATAGATTCAAAAATAACTTGATGCACATAAAACCTCTCTTTATATTTACTAGGATTTCTTTAAGCATATTATTCAGTAGGTGCACTATTCAACAAAGGAAAGTTATTACAGATAAGGATGACTGAGAATTAAATGTGTTCCTGTCATAGCAACAACTTATCTTGAGTACCTTAAGTAACAGTTCAGCCAATCGGCAAAGTGAATACTGAAACACTTCTAAAAGAAAATGGCTTATGCTAGCACACCTAGAGAGCCATAGAAAGCATTAGTTCACTTGAAGGAAGCAGCAGTGGTTTGCCAGGTGTTACTCTTGAGCTGCAAAATACTGAAAACCACATTTTTTTTCAGAGTAGGATGGCATGGCAATAAAGAGAAACACCATCTCTTGGTTTGCTTCCTGTTATAACAAGAACATTCTTGCCTATAAGTTGGCAGCTGCTTATAGTTATTCGCATATATAGCACTAATGTTAGTTTTGTATTGTGGATGCTACAAGTCCATGGAATTGAGGGGGGTCAACTATCTTGCTCCAATATTTAGAGGGGTAGATGTGTTGGTCTGTTGCAGCAATTGGTCTGTTGTGACACCTTAGACTGACAAATTTAGTATAGTATAAGTTTTTTGTGGGCTAAAGTCCACTTATTTGCGACCCTTTAAGGTGCCCCAAGTCTCTCATTGCCCCCCCCCCTAACTTGTCACTGGCATAATTTTTTTAACCATTAATGTATGTACAAATAGCCCATGCATTGCCCAGTTTCCCTTAAATAAAAATGATCCACATTCTAAATTAGTTATGGGCTGGGGTACCACCATAAAGGCTCCTTCTACCTTCACTGCTTCCTTTCTCTGCTTCCAGACTTAGCATTCGCACCAGGTTTCTTCATAATTCCACATAGCTGATTTCCTTTCCCTGATATGCTTCCCGAACGTGAAATGAACCCTGGGCTGCCTCTTTCGTTGCACTTTCTGGATCCCAGTTGACTTGGTAGAGACCTCATTCCCTTTCTTCTGTCACATCAAACTTGGCAACACTTTCTCCTACATGTTTTATTCTAGGATCAGCCCTTCCTCTCGTCCCATTTTGATATAAAGGGAAAGGGACCCCTGACCATTAGGTCCAGTCGCAGACGACTCTGGGGTTGTGGCGCTCATCTCGCTTTATTGGCTGAGGGAGCCGGCGTACAGCTTCCGGGTCATGTGGCCAGCATGACTAAGCCACTTCTGGCGAACCAGAGCAGCGCACGGAAACGCCGTTTACCTTCCCGCTGGAGCGGTACCTATTTATCTACTTGCACTTTGATGTGCTTTTGAACTGCTAGGTTGGCAGGAGCAGGGACCGTCACGGGGATTCGAACCGCCGACCTTCTGATCGGAAAGCCCTAGGCTCTGTGGTTTAACACACGGCACCACCTGCGTCCCTCCCATTTTAATATAGCTCCATACAAATGGAGGGCAGGCATAAGCCCTCTTCATCTCTGCCCTAAGCTTTCCTTATCAACCTCCAGGCAGTCTACTGAGCTGCATCATTGAGATTCCTATAAAACACATCTCTTCTTTACTTCAATGGAAGAGAAAGGAAGCCTTAGTGTACATATTGCTGGTATTGCTGTCAAATAAGGGCAGAGGGATACTTTGGCTTCTACCCTGCCCATACAAGCTGTGTGTGTACAATCATATTTCACTCCGTATTATGTTGTCAGCTTGTGTTTTCTATTGAACCAATGCCTTCTGATTTATTTATTTAGTTTCCTAACCATTTTATTTCAACAACATATTTGCCATGAGATTCTAATAATCCATACAATATACTGCAGTTCACCATGAATGACATGCTGTTAGTTTGGTGACCTTATTTAATTAATTATTTTCTTAAATTAATATAGACAAGATGTCTTTGCATGAATAGTTTCAGTAACATGCTGTGTTTGGTGGGGGGTGAGGGTGCTGTCATACTACATTTTACTCAATGCCCAGCTTATTGTCTGCTATGTCCTGCAGGCCTAATTCAGCCTTTATGCTTTCTAGGGTTTGCAGACTCTCATCAGATTCCAAACCCCCCACCCACCTGATAAATCAGCTTTTCCTTTTCCTTTTTAAAGTAGAAATATGAGCATGAAGTAGATCCATGTTGGCATCATTAAGTACTGTAAATTCTGGCTATATGCCATGTATTTTATTTTTTCAGTATTAAATACTGCCAGCTGTTACATAGCTCCTTTGGGTGTTCATTTGGCACCTCCTCAACCTACTTGGTGCCAGCCAGTTCATTGCTGCCCTTTCATCCAGCTGCTGTTCTGTGTCGCTATCAATTTCCAAGCTCATTTGAATGAGCATTAAACAAGCTTTTGGTTTGACTCATTGTGCCTCTATCCAGATGCATTCATAAATTGCTTGTTGGACTCTGTCCAAACACTAGTTTTGTAACACTATTGCACTCCAGCTAATTATCCATTGATTACAAATATTAGTTAAAAATATTTGGGACTCAAATTCTTTCTGGCAGGGTCTGTGCTTGGCTGGCTTGTTAAGTTAAAATAGTGTTGAAATACTTCTTCGTTGTTGTTTTTCCCATTTGAGATTTCTAAAGCTGTTTGACAAAAGCAAAATGACAGTGTGAGAAATAGGGCGGCAAGTGGTAAGACAATCGCTCTTGATGTTTTTTTCAGTTCTGAGCTCCAGCCCTCTGCCCACTTCTAAAATAATCCTAGGATATAGGTTATTAATAAAGCTTCGACAGTTGTGACTATTTTCTGTATAACTTGGTCCGTGTGAGTGTGAATAGTGTTTGGGTAGATATCCTAAAATCACTCTGACACACCTTTTGAAGCTCTGATGTGGGCTTGTATGTTGTGCTGCCACCTAATTAGTTTTTTTATGTGTTATATTTCAGAATGAACTGGATAGGATGAAAGCCCAGTTAGCCATGAAAGGTGAGTTGAAAAATAGAAGAGGAAGAGGTTTGCCCTTTAGTAAAGTATTTATGTGTCCCAGTAAAGTATTAACTTTACTGAAGACTTTACTGAGATACGGTTGACGCTGTGGTCTAAACCACTGAGCCTAGGGCTTGCCAGTCAGAAGGTCGGCGGTTTGAATCCCCGCGACGGGGTGAGCTCCCATTGCTCTGTCCCAGCTCCTGCCAACCTAGCAGTTCGAAAGCACGTCAAAGTGCAAGTAGATAAATAGGTACCGCTCCCGCGGGAAGGTAAATGGCGTTTCCATGCACTGCTCTGGTTTTGCCAGAAGTGGCTTAGTCATGCTGGCCACATGACCCGGAAAAACTGTCTGCAGACAAACATCAGCTCCCTCAGCCAGTAAAGCGAGATGAGCACCGCAACCCCAGAGTCGTCCACGACTGGACTTAATTGTCAGGGGTCCTTTACCCTTTTATTTTATTTTTTAAGTATTAACAAGCCTTGCATGATGACTTAAAGCTGTGTTTAAAACTGAAGAGTTAAGATACTTCCCACTCACTCCACTCCAAACACATATATACATGAAATGCTTTGGGTCACTTGTTGACCAGAGTTTAAAGACTCTGCTCAGCCACAGGGATTTGGCATGACACAGCTGAGCTTGGTGAAAAACTTAAGTGAGACTGTTCAGATAAACTTAAGGTAAATGCCTCCTTGTTACAAAACTTGTACCTGCCTAATGTCAGTGGTTTTGTAGTGAAAAATTGCAGAGGTGTTGCATATAATTGAGAAACCAAATAGAAGTAGGAAACGGAGGAGGGGAGAGGATTTTGTCAGCTATCTGAATGATGGTCCATGTGTCTGGTTGCTCATGTGATTCCATTTCCCCATTGCTTTAAAGAGCATTATAACTTTAATTTTAGAAATGCTTTATGGAGACAGTTAAGTGAAAGCCTTGGAGACTTTGTTGATGGCTTTTAAAGCATTGCCTGTAGGCAGCTGTGAGTCATAGGCAGTGAAGGGAAAATGTCACTCAAAATGAATGACAGAAATTCCAAAACATGAGAATGCAGTAAAATGAAGAGATTTTAAATGAGCAACCAGGGAGGGTTCTTCTGTTTCTAATGAGCTGTCTTTTCCCATTGGACTGTTTGCCTTCCTCGACAATTACAAATTAAGGAGCCAAAAATAAGATACATCTCTCCCTGAGATGAACAACTTCCCTCATAGCTTGCATACTGAGACAGGAGCAACTGCTATGTTGAACCTGAGGGTGGCTTGTAACACTGTACCTTGCTTGGTTAAAAAACACATTGAAGCTTTGACACACTTTAGGTGCTCTTTGGAGGGGAATAAAAGGTGATTATCTGCCTAATCAGTTTTGCAGGCCTGCCATATCTCTAATATAAATTTGTCTTTTATGAAGTCTTGATGGTCCTGTAACTTTTGCAGATGCACAAACTGGGACAATGTGTTTTGTTCCAGGAATTAAACGAAGTACGTTACATTTAAATTTCTTGCTCAGGGCGCAAAATGTGGTGAAAGTAAATAAGTTAGAATAGGAATGTAACAATACAGTAACATAATTGTTCTGTGTGTCATCGTTGTCTCACTATTCACAGGAACAGCTGAAATCTTGCCTAAGCATGTACCCAGCACACAAGGGTTCACACCAAAAACAGAATACAGAGTCTTTTAAAGTCAGACATCAAAATTTCATGGTTTTGTAAATGTTATGTTTATGAATAATGCTGACTCCCTGCACAGTACTTAATTGTACCGGAGCTTGTTTTGATGCTTGGGAGGGTGGGAGCTGATGGCTACCATATTGGCATTGCCAACTGAACAGGCTCTGAAGAGAGCACGCTGTTACTCTTGTTCTAAAGAAACCTTGAAGCTTAGTGGAGCTTGTAACAAGGATTATTTGAAGTGGCACATGGTTCTTGCAGAACAGATTCAGTAATGGCCATCCAATAGTTCCCAGCAATTTCTAGACCAAGGGTGGCTAAATTGGATCCCTCCAGAAGTTGCTGGACTACAGCTTCTGTCATTCATGATCATTGGCCACAGTGGCTGGAGCTGATAATAGTTGGAGCCCTAACAGCAACTGGAGGGCCACAGGTTAGCCACCCCTGTTTTATGCCTTTGAAAGTTCCCCTTGCTTTGCTTGTCGTTCGTCACGTTCCTGCCCCAAGTCCAAAGACCTAAAGAACTTGGGGAGATTTGTTTAAAGCACTGTAATTGTGTTGTTGTTTTTTGTTTCAGAGAAGGAGAAACGGGATATCCAAAATATTGTGAATTCACTAAGGGAGACCCTGGATTTGCGTAATGCCACCATTGAATCACTCCAGAAATCTGTGACTCAGATGACAATGTTGTGTGCTACTCTCAAGGTATGTTCAAAATGGTCTGGGTCTGTACTGTAATATGATAAGATTCTCTTATCTGAAGGTAAAAAGAAGTAGTAGTGTGAGATTGTGTGTTTGCGTATAAGATGCCATCGTACTGTAAAATCATTTAATCTTCCTGATTTCAACCATACACAGTTGAAGGTGAGCTGATTGGAACTGTGAGACTTAAATCCAAGTAAGGTGAAGTGCTTACAACCTCCTTTTATGCCAGGTTTTCCCAGTGCAGAAAGAGTTTTTAAGCTCTCTGCCTTGGTTGGGGGGGCCCAATGTGTGCTCAGTGCACTGGCTTGCATGGAGGCAGTTTGAGTATATGTGCTTCCATGTATACATTGAACCCTTGGAAATGAGCTGCCACATAGGATGTGATTGTACTGTATCTTAAATACATCTCATGGTATGACTTGAAAGTTTTAATGTACAACATCCAGCATCCTAAGGTAAAAAGTCCTTTTAGACTTAGCAGGGGAGACAAAAGATGAAGCAAGTATAAACCAGGCAGGGGAGACTTCCATCATGGAATACCGGATGATTCCAAATCTAAGGTTTTGACATTTGCTTCCCTTTGCCTTTATCTTTAAAAAGCCCAAATGCAGGATGTAACACTTTCTTGATTTTGCTGGTTTGGTGTTCGCTCAGGTTTGGGAAAACAGGCTGCTTGGCAGGTGAGGCTGGCTTGGCCCAATCACCTGATGTCATGTATGATGTTAGATGTGATCAAGTAACTAGACAGCTGGGCCATAAGGACTTCTGAAATGCTTTAGAAACTCTGGGCACAAGTCCCAACAATTGGGATTTATGGTGCTTCAGAAGCACTATAAATCAGAAGCCCCACATGCAGTGCTTCTGAAGTGCCAACAGTCAACAGATCATTGGGACTTCAAAGCACAGCACTGTACTCCTTACAAGCCTCTTGCAAAGAGCCCATTGTCAGGGCATCAAAGAGTTTCATAGCCTGACGTCAAACGGGCCTAGAGGCGGTAGGGGATCAGAAACTGGCCTTCCGGCCAAATGCATTTCTCTACCCTGTGCTAAACTGTCCCTATAAAAAAGTGACATTCGTGCTTATCGAGGGGTTGAAATGGGAAGAAAGTATGTACGTCACCAGTATTGTGCACTAGCATGTAAAAGTAGCTGTAGTGAGTCTGGTCTGTTTTGAGAATGAATATCTCCTCCCGCATTGCTTAGGAATACAACCAAGTGGGATCTGGGAGGGTCCACCTCTGTGTGTGTGGATAAATGATAGGATATAGATGTGATAAAGAACCTTATAGTTATTTCCTCTCTTTTTCTTTTCTATATCTTGGTTTTTTATTCTTGTTCTGCAGACTAGGCTGATTTTAATGGTATTTTATGCCCAAAATTTTCATTTTTTTTTTTAAGGAATACGACCTTGGCATCTGCTGAAGACAAATGTTTGTTGATTTGGTTTTAGACTAGTAGCCACATCCTCTTCCATCTCATCCAAAAATAATGCCCCAAGTAAATTGATTTTTACCATAATTCCTGATATGATGTCCTCATGAGTGATAGGTCCATGGGTCAAATATTATGCCTTGAGAAAAGAGACTATAATATTTTCTCAAATATTATGCCTTGAGAAAAGAGGCTAAGCTGAAAACACAGTTTGGCTGTGTGATAGTGGAAGACATTTTAAGTGAGAACTTCCATGTCAAGATGCGTTTCTGGAAATGATGTGAGTTAGATGGGTTATAACGGCTTGTTTCTGCCTTTTAGATCTCTGTTGATATGAATGCAGTTTCATGAGTTGGCAAGCGGAAAAGGGTTGTTTCTCTTGGTGCTCAACAGATGTCGCATTTTAGGCTGCACTTTTAACGTGACATGATCAGAAGGAAGCTGAGATACACAAATCATTCATGCTATCTTTTCATTGCTCTTCCATATTCTGACTTCTCCCAGGACAGTTGATGTTTCAGTGAAGTGTACTTTATTCGGTGCTTTTTCTAATCATGCAGACCCTGCAGCTGCTCTAAGACACTGGGGCTAAGCCTATTAATTACGTGATCTGAGGCAACCGCACCCCACCCCAGATTTGGAGACAGCTTTCAAACTTTGTATGCATTTTCTGCCTAGAGCTTAGAATTTCTTCCCAATTCTGAAAAACAGAATTGCAACCGAAGCTGTCTCCAAGCATGCTATCAATGTGCGGCAAGTGCCAAAAGGGTGAGCTTTGCTTTTCCTTCTTGGCTGTGCTGGAGAAAGCCTCTCTAGCAACAGCAGAAGCTAAATCCACTGTGCCCTTCCTCTTCTGGCCATTAAATGCATTAGCATTACCAGCTAGATGCTGCTGAGGAGTTAAAAAGCTAAAATGGAAGCGTCGGGAAGAGTTGTAAAAACTGGGGATTAACCAAGACTGAGTGAGCTCTCATCAGCCAGCCAGCATTTTAGGCATTCATTTCTGTAAGTACATGAGGTAGGGAAGTAGCATGCTGGCAAATACATCTAGAATATTTCACCTTCTGTATGGAGTAAAGCTTAATATCATCTTATAGATATTCTAGTCTTTGACCAGTCTTTTCTCTGAAATATGATCAAACAGCATTGCTTCTTCCCTAGCTTTCAGTTCAGAGGGAAAGTAGGCAGGATCCTTTGAAGTTTGTGCCAAGCTGACCAACCCAATCAAAGCCTAGAAATCACAAGTGTATTGAAGGAGGTTTATTTTCTTTAAATCTGCTGAGGAAGCTCCCTAAACACACACTGCATGGATCCTGTGCAGGTCACTCTATATTCAAGGAAGCTGCGCATTTTAATATAAGTATAGAAGCTGTTACAATATGATGATGGTTAAAGTGGGGTAGACTTTTGGTGGTGGTCTCATGAGAACAGAGTAAAATGAAAGGAAGGAATTTGTGAGATATTTTCCTGCTCACAAAAGAGAAACCATGATATTGTACAAGTTTGTTTCTACCATGCTGCACTTAAATTAGACCACATGCATGATACAGTTATCTACAGATCATGAACAAGTTGCCATGAAGCATTCATGTGGCACTTAAAAAAAAATTGCATTGCAAGAGTGGAAACAAGAAGTATTTAAGGGGGAATGTTTTTTTCCTGGAATTAAGTACTTCTCTAATTTGTAAGCAATGACCTCAATCTGTAAATATTATTATTAGATAAGTTATGATCCATGGATATGCCAGACACCTGAAATGTAGACTGTGGGCTGTTGAAGTAGCAAGAGCTTTGGAAATGGCTTGATCTTAAGTCCAAATTTTGCTTCCATGGGGATTCCTCTTAAACAAAAATAGTGCTTTTTTTCTCAGAAACAAATGAAGTATCTGGAGCAACAGCAAGATGATGCGAAGAGTGCAAAAGAGGAGGCCCGAAGGCTGAGAAACAGACTGAAAACATTGGAGGGGTGAGAAAACAAGCTTTGGCTCTATACATACACCTTCTGGTTCTGTTAGCAGACTGCTCAGCAACCTCACATTTCTAGAAGACATCATTGGACCAGATGACCTTTGAGGCCTATTCCAACCCTGAGTCTGTAACTTTGCAGTAGAAACACTTATTGTATTTACTCCTGTAATGCACACCTGTTTTGCCAAATATGTTGCAAAAATTAGGGTGTGCATTAGATTCGAGTGTGCATTACATTCGAGAAAATACAGTTCTTAGGATTTCAGGGCACACTAGCATGCAGTGCCTTAGGTCTCCTGTGACCCAGCCTTCCTCTTGAATTTAATCTTTCTGGGGAGGGCAAAAGATTTGCAGTGATTTGTCAGGGGATACTCTCCCTTCCTTTTTGGCTTAAGGTGGCGGGAGGGGGGGAGTGAAGTAAGCAGCAGCAGTAAGAAGGAGCTGGCAGCCTGCGTGTGTGTAGAGCCTTGGCCACCCTGTTTCCTGGTCTTCTGCTCCCTGAACCAGTGGCAGTCCTTACTGCTCTGCTCTGCTCCTCCTTCTCAACTCCTTCATCTCTCCCTCTTACTCTTTCTCGCTCTCCAGCCCAGATCACGGCTACTCTCCTTCTTTGTTCCGTCCTTCCTCTTTTGCCTTCCTTCCGCCTGTATCCGCCTCTCCTTTCTATTCCGGACACCCTTGAGGGTCAAAGGTTCTGCTCTGCCTTGCACCAGCTAATCGGAGAGAAGGGAAGAGGGATCAGATGGAAGAAGGAATGTAATGTGCACCTTTCTTTGCCAAACTACATCACAAAAATTAAATTCAATGGCCCATTACATTCGAGTAAATACGGTAAGTGTTTCCAACATGAGCCTTGCCCCTTTATCATGTGCTTGTCTGATAATAATTGATGCTCAACTTTCTTACAAATGGCCATGTTTCTGAGTTTGTTTGCTAGAGGAAATTTAATACTGGTAACTCCTGATTTTGTTATTTATAATATTTAAGGTAAAGTAAAGGGACCCCTGACCATTAGGTCCAGTTGTGACCGACTCCGGGGTTGCGGCGCTCATCTCGCTTTACTGGCCGAGGGAGGCGGCGTACAGCTTCTGAGTCATGTGGCCAGCATGACTAAGCCGCTTCTGGCAAACCAGAGCAGCGCACGGAAACGCCGTTTACCTTCCCACCAGAGCGGTACCTATTTATCTACTTGCACTTTGATGTGCTTTCGAACTGCTAGGTTGGCAGGAGCAGGGACCGAGCAACGGGAGCTCACCCTGTTGTGGGGATTCAAACCACCGACCTTCTGATCAGCAAGTCCTAGGCTCTGGGGTTTAACCCACAGCGCCACCCGCGTCCCATTTATAATATTTACATACCATCTAATATGTGAAATCACCAAGTGGTTTACATAAAATACAGTAAGATCATTGGGGGGGGGGGATTCATCAGTATAATTCCCATTCAACTGAAGCACACTAGTGTTCATATGAATCCAGCTATGTTGGGGGGAAATCATTGCTAGTGTGAAATGCAGGATGTGTCTCTTCCAGGATTAACTGTTTCTGTGTTTTTGTAACATGGACAAGCTGCCACTGAACAAAAAGCAGCAACCCACCTGTAATCTACCTTCCTTCGTACCAGGATTGAGACACTGCTGCAAAGTCAACGTCCCGAGGTAGAAAAGATGATCCGTGAAATGGGAACAGGTCAGGCCGCAGTGGAACAGCTTGCCGTCTATTGTATCTCACTGAAAAAGTAGGTGTATTAAATGCAGTAGCTTATTGACTTGGATTGGGTTTGTGTGGTACCCCCTAAAGGAATCGGTGGAAAAGTTAATCACAATAGGTGCTCTGGCAGAACGCTAGTTGCAATGCTAAGCCTTGGTGAATATAATTGAGGTGGCATAGATGGAAGATTTCAACACTGCAAGTATGCTATTGTTGCATTAGTGACACATCCATTGCTATGGAAACCACCTTCAGAGCTTTGCCAGAGTGCTCAGGAGGTGATTGTTTGATGAGAACGGAGGGGATGAATTATTGTCATGATTCTGAGTAAGGCAGCATGGCCCCTGAATATCTCCCTGGTGCTGAGCAGAGTGCTTTACACTGCTGTGACATTAAGTATGCTGTAGTCGCCAGTCCCTACTGTGTGCACTAGAGGCCTTTTTATTTATACCGTTTATAATTCACAGCTTGTGCAGGCAATGTCAGATAGCAAATGGGTAATGACAACTTTTAATAATGAGCTACCAGCGTGAAGTGTACCTGCATTGTAATCAGTAACTTCAGCACTGTTTTATAATAGTATTAAATTGCTTTTAGAACCTTGAACTTAAAAATAAAAATCTAACTGCTGCATTTCATTTCATTAATGAGAATGTAAAATACCGTACACGACTGAAGATTGTTTAAACATCCTATGCATTTTGACATGGAATATTCTCTTCTGCCATTCTGCTGCTTGTCCCGGCCCAAACCAAGTAGTGCTATTCCCCTGAAAGCATGTTTTCTCACCTACGCTGTAGTGTATCGGTGTTTTAACACTGTTCAAGTCAGTGTTGGCTTGTTCAGTGCTGTCTTCTCCCTGGAAGTTCTTGTATATATAACAGAAACTTCTGCAGGCACTTAAGCTGTGAAATGAAAATCTTCAGTCTAAATTTGGTTACTGGCTTTATCTAAGAGCCGTTTGCTTGAAAGCATGTTCAACAGATGGACTAATTTGGGCCCTCTCCAGGGAATATGAAAATCTGAAGGAGTCTCAGAAAGCATCAAACGATACAAAAGAGAAGCTGAGAAAGGAGTTGTTTTCTGCTAATCACAAGGTAAAAGATGTGTTGATGCTCCTGCAGACACGTTGCAGAGGTATTTATGTACCTCTTCATCAGTACCACTGCCGAAATAAAGCAAAATACATTTTAATTAGGTATGTATTTGTTTAACACAATTCTTGTCCAAGCACTTACATTGACCATGTTGGCAGCTATCTTAAGCTGAGAAGTTCAGCTGTGAGTTCCCTAAGATTCCTCAATATGTCTGCATAACGTTTATTAGTCTGCCTCAGTATTTTTTCTGCTTCTGCGTAACAAGAATTGAAAAAAACCTTCTAATAAAGCATTGTGTTATACATATATAACTGCACGAGGACAGTTTATAGTTTTAAAGTCAAAATGCACAACTGTCTCTTGAAAACCCCTCTGGATTAATATCAGGAAAGGGTCTTAGTTTGTACTGTAAACACATGTGTAGGGAGGAAGGGTGGGAGAGGGTTTCTCTCTTGAGAATATACTGGGAATGGCAAGAGTTTATTGTACCTTTATTATAAATGCCTACTTACAAGCACACTGAATTACTTTGAGCAAACTAGTACAGTGGTACCTCGGGTTAAGTATTTAATTTGTTCCGGAGGTCCGTTCTTAACCTGAAACTGTTCTTAACCTGACGTACCACTTTAGCTAATGGGGCCTCCTGCTGCTGCCGCGCCACCGGAGCACGATTTCTGTTCTCATCCTGAAGCAAAGTTCTTAACCCGAGGCACTATTTCTGGGTTAGCAGAGTCCGTAACCTGAAGCGTATGTAACCCGAGGTACCACTGTACCGCTGCCCTCAGCAGCTTCTCATTGACACCTGAAGAGATGAGCCACATTGGAGCTCCCTCTGCAGGAGCCTTGAAAGAATAAGAATCTGTTTCCATTTAGGACATCTTTATTTACAATACACTAAATTATTTTATCCTGAAGTCTAAGAACGTGCATTTGTAAAACATAAACTACTGTAGGTTTTTTGAGGACTTAGAAGCTTGGTGTACTGCTGTATCCCATCATGTACTAGACTTCCAACATACTGCTTTAAATCTATAGTTACAGAAGACAGTTCTAGAGTTGGAGAAAACAACAGAAGAGGTGAAGAGCACCCAGACTGATCTGAGAAATGCAGATAATGAGATAATGGTGAGAACATTCTTTTAACCTGCTGATAATTATTATGGCCCTACAGCCTTCGTAGTGTATAGTCCAAATACTGTTCTAAATTCCACCCTGATTAAAAATGGCTGGGAGGCACCCTCAACTTCAAGATGCCTGTATCTTTGCAAGAGGGGATGTAGAAATCTTGGCTTTTGGTAGGATTTCTGACATGTATTAATTGCTGCTCTTTTTCCCCACAGAGTTTGAAAAAGAAGATAAGAGTGATGCAAGATACCATTAAAGTGTCATCATTAAGCAATGAAGCACTTGGCCGGCTTGTCTCTGAAAGGTTGGTTTAGAAAAATTCAGTGGATATTGATGTAGCAGAGTTACTGTACCAAAGATTTTGTCCAATATAAGCATTTCACACCTTCCTGAGCTGTCCAAAAGCACATCATAAGATGCCTTACATATAGTCAGGCTATTTGTTCAACTATCCCAGTACTGCCTGCTGTGACTGGGAGTGGTTCTCTAGGGTCTTTCCCACCACCTGCTACCTGACCCTTTTCATTAGACTTCAGTATTTTGTCATTTGCTACATCACCATCCATACCAGCTCAGTATAACACTAGTGCAAGTGTTTCTTCTGCCACTATTATTTCAAACTTTTCACAAGGGCCAACAATGATGCTGAAATCCAGCATCGCCTGAGCTCTGCGAGTGCAGCTTTCTCCCGATTGAAGTGTGCAGAGTGTTTGAGGACCAGGACGTTTGCAGGGAAACCAAAATGCTTGTTTACAAAGCTATTGTACTACCAACCTTACTATATGCTTGTGAAACATGGACCACTTATAAATGTCATCTCCAACTCCTCGAAAGATTCCATCAACGGTGTCTCCGAAAATTTTTACACATCACTTGGGAAGACAGGTGAACTAATATCAGTGTATTGGAAAAAGCAAAGATCACCATTGTGGAAGCAATGATTCTTCAACATCAACTTCGTTGGACTGGTCATGTTGTGCGGATGCCTGATGATCGTCTTCCAAAGCAACTACTCTATTCCAAACTTAAAAATGGAAAGCGTAATGCTGGTGGTCAACGATAGAGGTTTAAAGACTGTCTCAAGGCAAATCTTTAAAAATGTAGTATAAACACTGACAACTGGGAAAAACTGGCCTGCGAGCACTCCAGTTGGAGAACAGCCTTTACCAAAGATGTTATGGGTTTTGAAGACACTCGAACTCAGGACACAAGGGAGAAACGTGCTAAGAGGAAGGCATGCTTGGCAAATCCACACCGTGATCAATTCCTGCCCGGAAACCAATGTCCCCACTGTGGAAGGACGTGTGGATCCAGAATTGGCCTCCACAGTCACTTACGGACTCACTGTTAAAACCGTGTTTATGGAAGACAATCTTACTCAGCTACGAGTGATCACCAAAGAAGAAAGAAGAAGATTATATCAAACAGTAACCTAACCTTCCTATATAAATGTAGGGCTTCTTGTTTAAGGCCGGTTTTACAGTACACTAGCATGAATGGGATGTGAAGACCTGGCAGTCATTTTGGTAATTTTGAACACTTTGTACATGTTGCTAGAAAGCAGAAGGAAGTTCTCTTTCTGAATTTAGTTCTACTGTATCCGTATTATATACTGTCATTGCCTTCCACCATCAGGAATGAGTACCAATAGGAAGCTAGTATTTAGATGGTACAGCATGTGGTGTGGGCTGGAAACTGAGACGGTTACCTGTCTGACAGTGTAGTGTTGTGTTGTGATATTTGTACAATTTTGCCTTACAGCCCTGCTCCTCTAGAATTGTTAACCCCAAAGCTCCATCGACCAGCTCACAGTGATGAGATTGACCTGAATGATACTTTTGATGTACAGACACCAAAGAATGATACCTTTGATGTACAGACACCAAAGCATCCACCTCACAAGAGCATCGCTGCTCCTGCAAAAAAACTTAAACTGGATAAAAAGTTGTGAGTCACAGTTGCTTCCCTTTTTACTGGGTGTATGTTGTGCTCTTGATCTGTCTGGTATTCTTACTTCTGCATGCACTGTAAGCAATTTTCCAGCCATCTTAATACTTTTAATTTGTACTGCCTTTCTATATTACTATACAGAAGGCGGTTTACAAGCTGAAGGAATAACAAATTGTACAACAAAGATCACATTTTGTTCTCATTGCTTTTGATGGAAATATCTCATTTTAAAGCTTTTGTTCACTGCAGAAGACTGTCACAACATATCTTGCCTGTTGTGAGAGTAAAGTGAGACTTTGCCCCCAAAGTTGCCTATCTTATTGTCCATTATCTATCTCAAATATCTCATTAAAAAGTCTCTAACAGGGTAATTCCTAACCTGCATGCTTGCAGTCTAAGACAGACAGAACCATTTCAGGAAGAGGAAGGGAGAGCACAAACCCAAGCTACATAATTTGCGTAATAAGAAAACTTTACTTTGTAGATTTCTTAAATAGGCACCCCTCATTTGTGTTACTTCTAACAAGTGCTTTATCTCGGCTCCCATTGAATCCTAGAGATAATGAAGAATGGCTTTCCTACTTGTATAAAGACTTTGGGGTGGGGTAGGGGTGGGAACCTCAGGTGCAGGGGCCAAATGTGGCTCTCCAAGCCTCTCTGTCTGGCCCTCGGGACTCTCCTCAGCCACACACCCTCACCAGACCTGCTTCACATCCTCCTTGTGCGATTCTGCCTGGCTGGAATGTGCCCTTGAACTCTGATAATGCCTCTTGCTTTTGTCTGGATGGAAGATAAAAGAAGGATATACACAAACTAGTGTAGTGTACAAAGGTAATAATTACATTTGTTACTTTGCCCACTTTTGCCTCTGGCCCCACCCACTACTGGCATGGTGGCCATTAGAAAGCATATGTCGTCTGGCTGAAAAAGGTTCCCCATCCCTGGGTTAGGGCTTCAGCGAAATGATAACAATGGCAGCGAGGCAAAAGTAATGAAAAATCTACCACATTTGCCTGTTGATCATACCAGAGGCTTTTATCTTAGTCGTCAGAACAGAGAGAAGGGAGGAGAAGACAACATTATAGTTGCATTTTATTATTTTAATTGAGACATAAGAAGCCTATACTTTTGTAGTATGTCCACTGCTAACAGCTGCTGGGAGTCATAGTCCATAGGGTACCAGGTTGGCAAAGCCTGTTTTAGGTGTTGGCTTATGATCTGGGCCACATTGTGAAAATTCATGTTTAAATTCAAACTGGTGCCTCCAACTCTAAAGGGATATATTGAGCAATTTACTACTTTGTGATGTGTAATCTAAATTGTGTGTGGGTTTGTTTGTTTTTTCCAGTGCACCTGTGACAAGTTTATCAAGAGTTCTGAAAGAAACAGTGGAGGTATTGTAACGGATAACCTGTGTAGCAACTATAACCTCTTCAATCCACTATCTTTAGAGCTATTTTGAAAGCCATCTTTTCTCCAGACAGCCAAATTCTGCATGGATTTTAAAGTAATACATTTTTCTGTGTTATATAAAATAGTAAATATTACAGTTAGCCCTGAGAGGTGTGCGAGAGTCAGCTTCCCACTGCTGTGTATTCTGAATTATCTGGGGCAGGGTGTCCGTACTGTTGTCATCTGTTGATCTGTCAGCTGGCACCAGAGCCCAGTGACTTTCAAACTTCCATTCCTCTCTAAGAATGTTTTAAAAATCTGCTTTTGCAGAAACGACCATTTCCTTTCGCACAATCCTGTAGATGGATTACATGGATTCTAGTAGTGCTGCTTGTGCTTGGTTGCAAATATGAGTATTTTAGTTTAACTCTCCTACTTCTTCAAATATGGTTCAGAGCTGCTCAGCTGACACAGATGATGAGCATCTGGAAGATCTTCTGCCTGCTTTCATTAGAAACTCTGTTATGTCCAAGAGGCCACCTGCAAACAACATGCTTGTACCACAGAGGAACGCAGGAATAGTGAGTACAAGTGGGATGTGCATCAGAGTTTTGCAGTGTGGAGTGTTCCTGCTTAAACTGCCAACCAGCAGCCAGCAGAACCCTGTTCCTGGACATGCCTTCTCATGTCCTCATCTACAAATCTTACAAATTCAATATGCTCTGTTCTTTTTATTGCTAGTGGACCTGCTTAGACACCTGATCAGGCAGCACATACTTAGCATATTCTGATCTAGTGTGTTATCTGCCCTTTTACCCACTACAATCCTTTTTCTATTTCATAACAACTTCCTCCATGGGAGTCATATGCTTTTGCATTTTTAACTACTGGATTCTCTTCCTTGTAGGTGAGAACTGGGTATGATGGCTTAGGAGGCAGAACCAAATTCATTCAGCCTGTATCCTTTCCTAAGATCTGTCCTGCAGAAGCTATGCTGATATCCAGTGGCACCGAATCTATGATGATCAATGACACAAAAGACTAAGAAGAAGCAGTGGCATTTACTAAGCCATCAAGCAATGTTCCAGTTGGAACAGTGACGTTCTGGCTTAAATTCAAAGTGAGGAGAAGCCGAAATAATGGAATATATTTGGGGAATATATCCCTCTAGAATCAATCAGAATATACATTGTATGAGTTCTTGGCTACAGTGTTCTATATTTACAGTTGTACCTTGGTTTTCAAACAGCCTAGTTCCTGCAGCCAATCAGAAGCCGTGCTTTGGAAGTCGAATGCTTTGACAGTCAAACGGACTTCCAGAACAGATTCCATTCAACTTCCAAAGTATGACGGTACTGGGAAAAGAAGTGGCCCCAGGAAACCTGGATCAGGATCTTGTTCAAATCCCACTTGGGGGTTCCACATATAGCTCTGGTGGCAGTCACCCAGTAGTGCTTTATTCAGCTAAGCAGAATCAACAAATCCCACTTGTGAATCTATCAGGCTGAGTTTACTTCTGCTGTAGAGATCAAAGAAATGCACTGCTTAAATTAGGTAAATATATACACTTTCGTTCCCTGAAAACTGGAAAACCTATATAAGTTGGGGGGGTTTCCAGTTTTTGCAGCTGGTAGAGTATTTCAAGACACATTTGCAGCAAATGCTACATTTTTCAGAGGATACTATGAGTGTTTCTAGATATCATTGGTGTTTCTAGCATATCTGTGTTCACATTCAGGTTAATGTTCCTTTACCTCCCCTTGTGCAGAGTTAAGAGGTCAGTAATCCAGTATTTATCATCAAGAGCCTGTTTCTTTGTAATGAGCTGTGATGGTTATTGTTTTGAAGCTTATGTAGCAGTAAAACACTATTAGGAGAGGGATCTGTCTGCTACCATCTCTTGGTCAGCCTTTGACTGGGCGATGGGAATAAAAAATGTTTGACTCCATGATCAGCTAAAACCTGACCTTTCTTCTCTTACTTGGGAGGTTGGGGGTAAAATGACCCTGAAGGAGGGACTCAGGGGGAGAGAAAATAATTTAGCCCCCAGATATAATGATTTATACATGTCAGATACGTATGGGAATGTAAAACCTTTCTTTTAAATATTTGGCCACTATTTTCCTTGACGTGTCTCATTTCAGAGTATATCAACAGAGATTCGCCCCCTGGCTTTGAGGTGCAAGAAAAGAAGTGTTTCTAAGCAACCAACAGCAGCCGCTTCTGGCATCAGTCAGACTAAACTAGACAACTTCCTTAAGTAACTATGGATCTCTCTAGCTTACACATAGATAATCAGAGGCCAGGAATTATCTTCTACAGCAGACAGAACAGCATGGTGACCTAAGTGAGCCAGGACAACTCCACAGTGGCACAGCAGCTGCACTCCCCCTGGCTTTGTGTTCATCTGACTCTCCCACCCCCCACCTCCGCAGATTGAACATGGAGGAATGGCTTTGCTGTGCTACCAGACTTTAGGGGAGAAAAGGACTGAGTAGTTTCTGTTCCAGAATGCCTTCTCTCTCTGCTGTCTTGGAGTACTGTATTTTAATCCTGGTAAGCCAAGGAAGCCTTGGCTCCTGTAACTTTGACAGTAGGGAATACTACATCTGAAGAGAATATGGCTTGAGAAGCGTCTCCTCAGTAAAATGCTGCTATGTTAGCATCTGTGACATGGAAACCTTCATGTACGAAGAGAATTATTATTTGCAACTGTCAAGTTGCATTGGTGTCTTGAGTGATTGGATGGCATACACAAGAAAAGAATTTATGTAATTGATCTTCTAACATCAGGGAGCAAGGTCATGTCTTTGTCAGATACGTCTGCTAGATCTGTTAGCTCTTGATCCTCATCTTTGGTGGCAGCACTTAATGCTCAGTTAACGCTGAATTTCTCCATTCTTCTCACTGATTTGGGGTATTTCCCCCCCTTGTTAGGATGATACTTTTTGGGAACTGTTTACATGTTTTTGTCTCAAGGAATGTCCTGCTTCTGAAGGTGAACAGATTCTGTTGTTTTTATGTAATCATGCAAAATTGATAGCCTGCCCCTAAGCCTGAAGATATTCATGTTTCTTACTTGAACACCCAGTTCCTCAATCTCTTAACATGCCTAAAGTGTTCAAACTAATTTCAAGCATTCTGCAGCTTCACAAAAGCAAATGTTGTCTCACATATCTGGCATTCAGTTGTCACCTTTTTCTCCTTGAGTTAACAGTGTGCTGTGTTTGAGAGATGAATATTTTTGGAGGGAACTTGCAATATTTAGATCTGTATTTTACTTTGATTTTTGTCCTATACATTTCTGCCGCCCCCCAAAAAACTGTTGGTGCTATTTGTCTCTGAATTTTTTGTTTCCTGCCTTCAAGGAGCGTTTTGTAGAGCATATGGATATTGTTCTTCCAGAGTTAGACTTCTGATTTCCTGATGGAATAGCAAAATTCAACTATTGTTTGTAGTTACTGCTGAGTCTAGGCTTAAAGTGGGTTTGCCCCCCAAGCTTTAAGGATTCAGTCCATAAAATGGGGATTAAAAATATTGCTTATCTGAAGCAAATGTCCACTTGTTTCCTTAAAGAGATTCAGGCAGAAGGGACCTTCTGAGTTGGAGTTACCTTGATGTTTTGAGTTGCAGGGAAACCCGGTTAAAAAGCTTTTGCTGAATATCTCCACCTTAACTCCAAAGTTAAGTTGCAAGCTTACCCAAGACATAAATCAATCAATGAATGAACTTGTACTTAAAATTCATAATTGTATTTATTTTGAATAAATGTTATATGTGCCCCATCTGTTAAAATGTTACACAGTATTAAGAATGATCACTGTTGCTGCACTAAGAGGCTATAATGGCACAAATTGCTAAATGTACATCTGGAAGGGAGGGTCACAGCCCCTCCAGACGAGGATTCTAGATATGATAAAACCAGAATGTTTGGGTATAACATAAGGACACCCTTGCTGAATCAGACCAAAAGCCTATCTAGTCTAGTGTTCTGCTTGCAAGTAGCCAACCAGATAGATGCCCACGTAAATCCTTCAAACAGGACATGAGGGCAAGCGACCTTTCCAGCTGTTGTTCCTCAGTGACTTATACTGATGCTCCTTGTTGATCCTGGAGGCAGAATATAGCCATTATTACTGATACCCATACTGGAATTATCTGCATTCTCTTCCTGCTGACATCACTGCTTAGTTTCCCACCTCCAACCCAGGATAGCCATGTATCTGATGAAATGGGCTGTAGTCCAACTAAACCTTAAGCTATGATAATGCTTTATTTTTAAAGTGTCACAATACTCCTTTTTTCCTATGTCCCTTGGAAGCAATTCCTACTTACCACAGGCCCACAAGTGAATTACTGTTTGTTATCATTGATACTGTGTATGTCATCCTGCCCTCCCTTAAAGGAGTTCAGGGCAGCATACATAGAAATGGTGCTGTGTCACTCTCAACATCCCATCCTGATGTATGTTGGGTTGAGTTACAGTGATTGGCTCAAGGGCATCAAGTGATCTTCATGGCTGAACAGGGATTTTAAGCTGCTACTTCCCAGTTTTAAGTAAGCAGTGGAAATATCTATGCACCATGAAGCAGAAAGACAATTGATAAATAGCCCTCAAGGATTGTGTGAGTATCTTGAAGAATGTCTTAAATTTTAGCTGATCCCATGTATTTTCCCTAAAGGGGAAGGGTGATCAGCAAAGCAGAAATCTGTGGCTTCAGACATTGTTGGTCTGATCTTAAGAATTCTGAGCTTCCATACCCGACCCACAAATTCTAAGTTTCCCTCCAGGCTGTCAATATTTTGTTGGAGCGATTCAATTATATAACAGCAAACTTTTTTTAAAAAATCAGGGGTTTTCCAGTAAGGAAAGTGACAGGGAAATGCACCAGAAAGTGAAGCATGATGACTGATGCATGAGAATCTGATTACATTGTGGATTATAAAGTAAGAGTCAATATTTATCATTTCCACACCTCCAAAAGCTTCCTGAAACATTCATGTTCTAGTTCTGTTTGCTTTGTACAATAACAGTTCAGAACTTTTAAAGGAAATTTGTAGCCACTTCCTCTTACTAATACAGTGGTATCTCGGGTTACATATGCTTCAGGTTACAGACTCCACTAACCCAGAAATAATACCTCAGGTTCAGAACTTTGCTTCAGGATGAGAACAGAAATTGTGGCGCGGTGGTAGCAGGAGGCCCCATTAGCTAAAGTGGTGCTTCAGGTTAAGAACAGTTTCAGGTTAAGAACAGACCTCCGGAACGAATTAAGTACTTAACCTGAGGTACCACTGTACAGGTCATGGGTGCTATAAAAAGGTTGCTTTTATGAGAGGATTATCTCTGCCTTGTTGATAATGTACATTATCAACATGAGGGTACATGAGGTCTCAGTCAGGCTTAAAACAATAGTTTTTTGACAAAATCCATGTGCACATTGCTTCTATTCTGGACACTTCAAATTTTTCTTCAGCTACTGGGCAGTAAGGAGCTATTGTAGCATAAAGGTGAACTGAAATAAAACAATCTTGAGTGAAATGGGATATTCAGAGAGATGATGCTGTTTCTTAAGTCAACTACCAGAGGCATTTTCTACTGCAATTAAATTACTAAGACAAGGGCAGGCCCACTTTTCACTTCCAGTAAGTTCTTACTATCTTTTTTCCAGACTTGCATGCTTTTCTCAGTATTGACTCATCTCTCCTAAGGGGAAACTGTCAACTCCCATTTGGCCTCGAAGCTTAAATTTGGCAATAACCAATTTTTACAGAGCTGAGAGAAATCATAGTTTGGGAGGAGGGAGCATTAACACTGTTTACTCAAGCATTTGCCTGTGGTATTTATTTACTGAATCTTTAAGGCTTTAGAGGTCAAGGAGGTGAATCTGATCAATTCTCTGACTAAAACTGGATAAATTGCACAGGATGTACATCACCTTACTCTTAAGTAGTTAAAAGTTAATATAGAGTGTTGTAAAAGGGCAGGCTGAAGAATTGCTTTATGTCACACTATCCTGAACTTGGTACTGCCAAGTATTCAACATGACAGGCTTCTGCAATAGAATTTCTGTTTCTGCTTCATATATCCTATGAGGGAGCAAGGACACCTGTCTCCTACTTCTTGGAGCTACCTTTCTGGCCTGGCTGAAAAAGGTATTATCAGAAAGTTAGAGGGAGAAGTTCATAGTTTTCGGGTGACCTAATGCATCAGAGCAGTGGGAGGAACCTGACCGGTGCCCATGCTGATGGGTTGGAGTCTAGCAACAGCTGGAGGCCATATGCTAAGCTAACCCACATTTAGAGAAATCTGTGCACCTTCGCCAGCCCATCTGCCCTGTGAAGAAGGAAAGTGAGGAAGGCAGGCAGAGACAACATCGGGGCTTGCTCCAGTTGCATTGTCCCCCTCTTCTCCACCCTGGCCAAGAATGGATAAGACCTGTTGGAACAGGCCAAGGGTCCATCAATTTCAGCATCCAGTTTCTAAGATAAGTCAACCCAGATGTCTCCCAAGAAGTTCAAGAACAGGAAGACAAACCCTGATTCTTTACAAGAACCTCGCTCACTTTCCATTTTGGGGCTAACAGAACACGGGCCACTGCTGTTAAATACATAAAACTTTTCTAAAACAACAAATTCTGGACCAGGTTACTTATAACACTACATTATTCTGTATTTAACTCTATGATCAATTACATCATCTAGGGTAAATTCTATTTGTGTGACCGCACTTTACAAAATGTCATAGGGCAGTGATCTGAAAACAGGTACTTCTGCTTGAAAAGGGCAAATCTGAAAATTTCCCTTTTTTGGTAACAACATGGGCTGCTGTTGTTGCATACATAAACTTTTCTGGCACCTGGGGATTTCTGTCTGGGTTATTCCCAACAAAAAGGACTCTGGCTTTTTGGGGAAGGTAAATTTAAGCATTTTTTTCAACTCATCGTAAATCATTTCCCAATATTATTTTACCTTTTGACATGTCCACCACATATAAAAAAAGGTTCCTCCCATTTCTTTACATTTCCAACACATCTTGTTCTGCTTTATGAATCAGCTAAGCCACTCGGAGTTAAATAACATCTATGAATCATTTTCAAATAGTTCTCTTTCAGAAAATAACACAGTAAATTTCAAATCACTTTTCCAACATTTCTCCCAGAGCTTGCAATCTATACTGTGCCCTGTATCTATTGCCCAGTGTGTAATTGGTGCTATAATTAGCTCATCTTTTGTTTCCCATTCTAATAAAAAATTATACAATTTAGACAGGAGTTTATCCTTCTTTTGTAAGTTCTTTTTCAAATTGTGAGCTTTGGTCCAAAACTCCCCCTTCTTTTGTCTACCTTAAACATATATTTGGTGTTATTGTAACCAATCCGTAACTTGGCCCCTTAAATTCTCCATAGGTTTCAGTCTGAGTTTGCCCCCTGTAAGGCACCCATTATCTGTCCTCTTAATTGCAATTGCTCCAATGAGGGATAACCATAAAAATGTTTTTCTTTCTAGAAGATTTGTATATTTTTCCCAGACACTACAAATTCTTCCCAAGAACGTGGTTCATAGAACTCTTATAAATTTTTGCTTTCCCATACTAAAGACATGCATACCAGCTGAATTTTAAGTCATCCGTCACTTAAGCTTTTCAACTTGACCACCCTACCCCCTTCCTTTATTTTTGATGGCAGACTTTTATTGTTACCTTGCTTTCTTCAAACAGCTTGTTCCCATGCAGGGCAGCAAGCATTTCTGGAGAAGACTCCCTTTTTGTTCTCCAGTCAATATACCAAATAGATATGAATGTGCCTGTTGGGAGCTCGCTTTGGTTGCCACAGGACCCCTCAATGTCCCGGTCATCCCCAGGACCTCCTTCAGGCTGCTTATTGCCTCTGAACTACTCCAAAAAAGCAGCAGCCGGGTCATTGTTATAGCGGTGCCAGCTTCCTTCTCCCCTTGCAGCGGCAAACCATAAGTCCACATCAAAATTTCATTAGAATCATAGAGTTGGAAGAGACCACAAGGGCCATCGAGTCCAACCCCCTGCCAAGCAGGAAACACCATCAGACCACTCCTGACATATGGTTGTCAAGCCTCTGCTTAAAGACCTCCAAAGAATGAGACTCCACCACACTCCTTGGCAGCAAATTCCACTGTCGAACAGCTCTTACTGTCAGGAAGTTCTTCCTAATGTTTAGGTGGAATCTTCTTTCTTGTAGTTTGGATCCATTGCTCCGTGTCCGCTTCTCTGGAGCAGCAGAAAACAACCTTTCTCCCTCCTCTGACTCGTTTGCATACAGCCATCTTTCCCATAGGGCTTAGTGGTGCGTCGCGCCAGGCCGCCAGCCTCTCAGGGGCACCCCAGCAAGCGGGGGAGCTGCGAGGCTTTGCCAGCGGCCTCCCCTTTCTCTGCACACCCGTCAGCTGTGCCCCGCCAACAATAAGGCTGACAGGCATGGAGCTTCCCTCCCAAGCCTCTGCGGGGAACACTCTCCTCCCAAGGAGGCTTGGGAGGGAAGCTGTGCTCTCCTGCAGAGGCTTGGAAGGGCGCAACTTCACTCCTGAGCCTCTGTGATCATTGCTCTCCTGCAGTGGCATGGGGGGTAGTTGTGTCCCCCTTCCCCCAATGGCTGGCAGTGCACAGCTACAGCCACCCCACTATCCGTGGTAATTTGGGGGCGCTGGGCAGATATTTGCACCCCGGCGCCGCATCTGCTAAAGACGGCCCTGTTTGCATATAATTTTGGACCTCTGATATAGAAATGCAGTACCATTCGCTGATATCCTGCTAATTTATATGTCCATGTTTGACTTGAGCAGAGTCTTCACCATAGGGAGAAGTTTACTGTAAGGCTCTGGGGAACAGTCATGAGAATATGTTGAATTATGAAGCAATTAGCTTTCTTTTAATCATCCACTGGGGAGAACCATGAAACATTAGTAAGCTCAAAAGGTGCATCATTGCAGCGTGGGGTGGGGGAGGTACTGCATGATCCATGGCCTTTTAAATGACGAGGTGCTGGTGCCATCCAGTGGTTTTTCTAGGAAGTAGTTTCTGTATATGGTATACAGCCAAATGAAACAATAAGACATGTCTCCGTGGGGCCAGTTCTGTACAACATTTAAGAAGAGCATCTATGGAACTAAAGCCCCATTTGCACTATACACTTAAAGCAGTAGCATACCACAAAAAATCTTGAGAACTGTAGTTAGTTAAGGGTGCCGAGTTAGGAAGTGCCTGCTCCCCTCACAGGTCTAGTTTCCAGAGCAGTTTAACAGACCTTTGCCACACAATGAATAGAGTTAGATCAATAAATTTAAACTGATCAAAGTACTATGAGAGTGCCTTACAATGAATTTCAAGCGCTTTGTCTGAATTAATCAAACCATCACCCCCACTGTAGTTTTCCATTTAATGTAGCAAGTCTACCACTCAACCAGTGCTGCCAATTTCAGTGGAGGTGTACAGTGGGTACCTCGGGTTAAGAACTTAATTCATTCAGGAGGTCTGTTCTTAACTTCTTAACCTGAGGTACCACTTTAGCTAATGGGGCCTCCCGCCACCGCCATGCCACCGCCACACAATTTCTGTTCCCATCCTGAAGCAAAGTTCTTAACACGAGGTACTATTTCTGGGTTAGCGGAGTCTGTAACCTGAAGCGTCTGTAACCTGAGGTACCACTGTATAAAGTTGGAAGCAGGACATCTTTTAATATACTCCCTCCCCTATCAGTAGTTATTTTCATTATGAACCCCCTAATGAACCATTTTACACTTTCTGTCACTACAGTGGTACCTCTGGATAAGAACGCTTCTGGTTGCACACACTTCGGGTTACGAGCTCTGCTAACCCAGAAGTACAGTAGTTGCTACAGGTTGCGAACTTTGCCCCGGGACGTGAGCAGGAGGCGCACGCGCACAGTGGGAGGCGCCATTAGCGAAAGCACGCCTCAGGATAAGAATGGTTTCAACTTAAGAACGGACCCCTGGAATGAATTAAGTTCGTAACCAGAGGTACCACTGTATTTTTATTGCTATGAGAATTGTTGCTCTGTATCCAAGATAGGAATACCAAATTGTTCCCCTGAGCAAGTTGCAGTAATTTCACTTTTACCCTCTTAAGTGAAATATATCCTGGGAATCATTTTCAGCAGAGTTCAGGAACCATTGTCACTCTTGAGGGCCACATTCCCTCCTGAGCAATGTGCCAGAAGGGGCCGAGGCAAAAGTGGGCAGAGTAACCAATAAGATATTTTACCCTTTGTACAATAAGGTAGAAAGGGTAAACATACACTCACACATACCCTATCATCCATCCAGACATGCAAGAACCATTATGGGTGTTTAGGGACACATTCCACAGGCAAAGTTTGCAAATAGAAGGGCAGGGTAAGTTACAAGATTTGGGGCTTATTTTTCTATATTTTCTGTCAGAATACAGATTCTGCTTGAAATTAACTGCAAATAATTAGCTTACTAAATTTTACTCATAGTTTTGCTGGTTTCCCCAGCTGAAGCATATATACAAATAACTAATAAAATTAAAAGGCATAAGACATAAGGGCCAAACACTAATTCATTTTTTGTTAACACATTCCCTCATTTCCTATCACTTGCATATTATACACAAATTCTAACCAGCTTGATCTTCAAAGCTGTGTGTGCAGTAGAGCTGAAGAGCATAAATAAACATGCACAGAGAACATTTTATAATAAATGAAATATACATTATAGCTGCAAGCCAAAGTTGATATTAACGTTTATTGTTTGGTGTATGTACAAAACTTGATTCCTGCTGTGTTTCTTTTCAAAGAAGATCATCAAAGGCTGTAAAAAGCCAGTTCTGCTTTTATTATAAACTCCCACTTGATAACTATAATCATTATTTCGAGCAAGCATTGCAGAGACACCTTGCTTGTGTAATAGCATATAATATTTTCTCTCAAATTCTAGAAAAGGTATTTCAATGGGGTGGCTGCTGAAAGAAATGTTAAAACTGTCTATATTTCAGTGGTGTACAACCTGCTTTTCATGCAGAAGGTTCTGGATTCAGTCCCCACCATCTCCAGGTAGGTCTGGATAATCCCTGCCCCAAACCCTAAGGCAGGCATCCCCAAACTCAGCCCTCCAGCTGTTTTGAGAGTACAACTCCCCATCATCCCTAGCTAACAGGACCAGTGGTCAGGAGTGATGGGAATTGTAGTCCCAAAACAGCTGCAGGGCCGCGTTTGGGGATGCCTGCCCTAAGGAGCTGCTAGCAGCAGGTGAAGGTAAGGATTGGGGAACTATTTTGAGGCCAAGGACTGCATTCCTCTTATTCAACTTTCTGGGGGTAAACATGCAAAAGTGGACAGAGACACATACGTGAATTTTACCTTTCTAAAGTAAGACACTTTACACATACACACACCTCTCTCTTTCATCAAGGCAAGCTGGAGACATGATCAAAGTTCAGGGACACATTCCAGCCAAGGAAAAGGCATTCAAGGAGAGTGCCAAGTGGGGTTCGAGAGAGATGTAGTACAGGGAAGAGCCCAAGTGGCCCGGGGCCTAAGTTGCTCATCCTGACTCCTGGTACAGGCAATGGTCTGAATTTCTCTAAGACAGTTCCTATGGCTCTGACAGTAAATAACTTTGGTGAACTCGCTTTATATTCCGTGGGAGAGGGGACAGGACAAGTTGCCAGGCGGAGAGAGGGGTCCAGGACTAAGCTTTTTGCAGTGTTTCAAAGATGGGCGAGGACAACAAAGCCAACATCCCTTGTGGCGGGCAACCATTCTGCAGTTATCTTTTAGGGAAGTTTGATGTTTTATCACTTTTTATTATTACTATTAATATTCTGTTGGAAGCCACCCAGAGTGACTGGGGTATAAATTATTATTATTATTATTATTACTATCATCATCATCGACAGAAGGGGTTCCAGGTTTCTGTAGTGATTTAAGACCAAACAAGAACAAAAGGCAAACGAAGAGGAACGCCCGACCTTTGAAGAACTCTCTTCCCTCTCGCCGTGGGGCAACTTGTTTCTTTCCCCCCACCCACCCCCGTTGTGGGGCAACAGTAGACTCAGAAAAAGCAAAGCACAGATTCTCGGAGGAAGGGGCTCATCCGGCGATTGCTCTCTTTCCCGATAGGCGCGCCACGGCAGGTGCCCGTTCACCCGCCCGGCCCTGTTTTTCCTGAACTCCTTCCTGCTCGCCTAGCCCAGCCCAAACACCTCAGCCCGTCCGGACGCAGGTGAAGGTAGGAGGAGGCGCGGCCTTGACTCTTGCTTTACCTCCGCTGCACGTAAACATGCGCACACCCAGTCCCGGCACCCCCCCCCCCGCCCCTCCAGGCTTCCTCCTTCGACGCCGTCGTGAAAGTTAAGAGCCTGTTCACAAATAGATTGCGTCCTTTTATAGCGCCTCCTCCCAGCAGCCCCCGCGCCGCGGCCGCCGATTGGCCGCCGAGACGCGAAGGGGCGGGAACGCGCACGTCGCGTTTTTTTGTATGAGAGCGTGAACGCGCTTTCCTCTCGGCTCGACCCGCCCCGCCGGTTTCCGTTCCTCCTCAGCCGCTGCCGGAGTTTGGGCCCGTAGAAGGAGAAAGGAAGCAGCGCCGGGGAGACGCAGCGGAGGAGCCCTTTCAGGTAGAGGAGTCGGAGAGGCCGCGGGGTCAGCGAAGGGGGCGAGGGCGGCGGGCGGCGAGGAACGCGGGAGCGGAGAGGCTCCTGGCCCTGCGTGGCCGCTCCCTGTGCGGCCTGCCCCACCCGACAGCCAGTGGCCACTGAGGGAGCGGGAATTTCCTCCGCTCTTCCTGGTGAGGCGGTTAGAGTAGGAAGTGCCCCCCCACACAAACACACACTACGTGGGCGGGCGAGGGGCTCGTGGCCACAAGCTAAGGCGGGGTGGGGGTGGGGGGAGCGGGAGTGGAGCCTCCCGCTGTCTGTGGGTGACGGGGCCGCCCGAGCCTTTTATTTTCCTGGTGCGAGAAGAGGTGGCTCAGCCGCCGCCTTCCCCCTTTGGGTGGAGTTCGGGAACTGCCTGTTCCAAGCGGGTGGCGGGTCTCCAGGTGAGCCCAGCGGGGATGCCAGGCGGGGGCTCCCCACGGCTGCCCTCCTTTAGCTTTAAAACATAAGTTTCTGTCGATTGTTTGGGGTGGAGGAAGGGTGGTGTTTCCTCTCTTGTTTGTCGAGCTGCTCTTTTCCCTCCTCGGCGGCCTTGGCGTTCTTTTTTTAAAGCAAAAATAACTCTTGAAAATACCATGAAAAGTGCCCGAATGTGCAGTGCTGGGTTTTAGATTTCGCAGAGCCTCTGGGCTGTGTAGTGGTGTAGCCCCGGCGCTGAATCTTTGTATGGGTTTCTTCTCCAGAAGTGTGTGGGTGTTCTCAGATCATAATAGGAGGCCCAAATGGAGAAGACACGCTGTGTGACTGAATAACGTTGTGTTTTGCTGAATAATGTACTAGAAGCATGCAGTTAACTTCCAGATTTGCTGCTGATTTAGATTTTCATCCCGGTAGCATTCTGTCACATCATCAACTTCAGTTTTGTGCTTGGTTTTGTTTTAGAGGCTTCTTTACATTAACTTAACTGATTACCTCATAAGACAAACAATGCAAGGGGTTGATGCGACCTGATGCGAATTGCAGCTGAAGCCAAACAGGTTTTTTTCTCAAATGTACAGTCACCCTCAAGAGTCACTAATCAGACCCAAATTTCCTCTACAATTTATTTTGAAATAACTTTCACTAATTATTTGGGATCTATTCTTAATGTGTATTTTCAGCATGTTGGGTCTATCCATAATATATACTTTGATGCTTCAAAGCACATACGTTTCAGTAATCCTTGTGATAGCCCTGTAAGGCAGACCAGTATCAGTTTCTCATACTGCAGATGGAGTTCAAGCCAAGAGGACAGTGACTTGCCCAAGGCCATCTAAGCGTGTTGATGGCTAAATTGGCAGGTCTTCTCAAAGTTTTTAGCAGAATGTTTTTATATAATCCAATGCTGAATGGGTTCAAATGTCTACTCTTTCATGAAGCTCATTGCATGACGTTGGTCAGTCATTATCTCTCAACTTAAACCTACCTCACAGGGTGTATGTGAGACTGAAAGGAGAGGCCCTTCTCTTGGAAAAGGGGTGGTGTAAAAATGTAGTAATAAAATTATAATGTTGACCCCTTTTTGGTTAGAATGATAGGGAGCAATTTATCTTTGCAACAAAAATAATAATAATGGGTGGAATTCAATGTCCCACTACAGTAATATGATCATTCTGTCAGTGCAAGCACTGCTTGGCAGGTAGAACATCTCTCCTCCCCTGTGTGCTGTTCTAGAGGTTCTAGGTATTCAGAGCAGATTGTGGGAGAACGTAAAGGGCTCCATTGCACTAAGAGGTCTTAGGCTACCAGGTTAATTCAATCCAGCTCAATGTAGTAAACAACAACAACCCCCCTAAATACTCAATGTTATGCTGTTCTGGCTCTCTGGTGTCATTAATAATATGATTCAACACTTGTAGAATATACAGCAGGTTTTGAAATATTTTCTGTATCTAACCTGTCTTATATTTTAGTCTGGAAGAATAGATCTGATTGGTAATGCAGCCAAAGACCCAACCCACTAGGTGTGAATAAATAACCAAATTAGTAGCAGTGGCCTGTAATGCTTCCTGTAGCAGTATTTACTCTAGAAGTAGCAGACAATTAGTGATCAGCATTCATATTCTTATATAGCCCATTCCACGATCTGTAGGTTGATATCTTTTCCTGATAGCCACCTGTCAAATAATATTTAAGGACTCTAAAGTAACTGTTGTGATTGGTGGGGTTGCTATGGTAATGCTGTAGGTTTAACACTGCAGTGGGAGGGCTGTGTAAGCATAGCTAGGAAGAGGAAACGTTTATGCAATATTCTGTGTTTGAAATGTTTCAAAGGGTAGGAAAGATTGAGAAGTTGTACTCAAATTACCTACAAATTGCTAGAGTATGTTGGGCTTGGTTGCCACTATATAATTAGGAATTTCCGTCTGGCTTAAAGTGTTATGATAAACAATGAAAGTACAGTAACTGAAAATGTGGGTTTTTTTCTTCCCTTTCCAACAGCATACTATAGGCGTAGGGAACCTTTGGCTGTCCAGATGCTGCTGGACTCCATCTCTCATCCTTCATGACCATTGGCCATGCTTGCTGGGGTTGTAGTTCAGCAACTTCTGGAGAACCAAAGGTTTCCCACACCTGGAATACTACATGAAAATCACCATTCAGTTCTTTACATGCATAGTGTATTATGCTTGTTTTGATTTAATGAATCTACTTAAACACCTGCAATTGTAACAGTGATCAATAAGGATTTGTGCCTTTTTTCCAGCAGAAGTTCTTCTCAAGCACTGTCTTCTCTACCCAATGAACCAGCCTACTTTATTGCTGTCACAAACTCTACTTTCATCCATACTTCCTTAGATTGAATATTGCAAGCTTGCGCTCTCCTTATTTTCCTAAAAAGTAGCCAGTAAACTAATCTATGGCTTTGAGTAAAACATTTCCACACATACTTCATGTATATTATTCCCTTGTTTAAATGTTTCAAGGTCTGTCCATATGATCTACAAGCCTGTCTTTATTATCTTGAGCCTCTTGTGCTCCAGTACTTTTTTGCAGGGAGGGTAGATACATTTTATCCCTCACCCAGTTGCTTTTTAATTGTCAATTAGAAGGATTTAGAGTAGCAAAATTACATATATTTTGGAATGGAAAAAAACTTTCACATAGGTAAACTGGCCTTGAATATGATTTTTTCTCAGCTGGTCACTGGTACTGCCCTAGTACCCTTTAGAATTTCACTAAATCAATACAAATTTCACCTTCAGATGTGTTTGATGTTTATAATGCTTCTCATGAAATGAGTTCTGTCACTGATTACTGTTGTAGAAAATTTGATTTGGTCATATTTAAAAGTCCATTCTCAATGCCTTCCAACAGAGCAATTATTTCATTTTGCGGAACTGAATGGAGAAAGCTGAATACCCACAATTAGAAATAATGCATCTACTGTTAATTGCACAGGTGTAAGGAGAAAACAGTTCATAGTTGGGACAAGTCTCTAAAGATCACTTGAGGTGAAAGTACTCTTTTTTTTCTTTCTTTTTTTGCAACTTATCGCATATTGGATCCACATATCACACTTCTGCAGGTGATATTTTCTACACAACCAGAAAGAGGCATGTGGACATTGAAAGTTATGCTTGGGGACCATCATCCTCTCAAGACTCCTCTTAACTTCTGCAGAGGAGGCAGGCTCTATCAGTTCAGTGAATGAGAGCTCCCTTTTGTTCTCTGAACTATCTCTTAGTTCTTTCTTTGCAATTTTGGACTCGAGATGTTTTGAGATAGAATCAAATGGAACAATCATAAGGGAAGTGTGTTCCCTTGGAATCACCAAATGAATTTTCTCAGAAGGTTAATATCTGACTTAATTTCTGACTTATTCACACATGGTGCAATAAGTTAGGGTTAGGCTTTTCAACTGTTTTTGCCAGCATTGTGTGTACTGCACAAGTATAGAAGAAAATATATATTTCAGTGTATAGCAATTAATGCACTTAGCTTTTTACATCTAGCTTCTCAATACACAGTATTCTGCAGATATTAAAAAATAACTATCCACCTAAAAATAACTAGCCAGACATAGATTTTTAAAGTACTCTGAAAAGTTTGTAGTGTTGGGAACAACTGTGTAGTAAGTTTCACAATTTGAGGGCCAGCATTGAAAAGTTCCTACTGACCAATTGACCTTACAAGAGAGCCTCTGAGGCGGATCATAATGCACAGACAGGCTCAATCAGATGGAGGTGGTCCCCGGAATAGTGTGGTCCCAAACTGTTTAGAGCAGGCATGTCCAAAGTCGGTTTCGGGGGCCTAACCCAGTCTGCCAGTCGATTTAATCCAGCCCCTGTGGCAGTATATGTCCTGGGGTAAAATCCTAAAAAAAAAGCTCAGCAACTTGGGGGTAAAATTGTAAAAAAAAACTTAACCACTTGAGAGTTGCTCCTCTGCCTTGATGACTTTGATTACCCTGTTCTGCACTTTTCCCCACTCTACAGTATCCTTTCTGAGGTGCATTTACCAGGACTGTACAGAGTACAGTGGTACCGCGGGTTAAGAACTTAATTCGTTCTGGAGGTCCGCTCTTAACCTGAAACTGTTCTTAACCTGAGGTACCACTTTAGCTAATGGGGCCACTGCGCTTTTGCCTTGTAATTTCTGTTCTCATCCTGAAGCAGTGTTCTTAACCCGAGGTACTATTTCTGGGTTAGCAGAGTCTGTAACCTGAAGCGTCTGTAACCTGAGGTACCACTGTACTCCAAGTGTGGCCGCACCATTGATTTGTATAATGGCATTATAATATTGGCATTTTTATTTTCAGTCCCTTTCCTAATTATCCCTAACATGGAATTCACTTTTTTCACTGTTGATGCACCAAATCCACTATGACCTCAACATCTTTTTCCTGGTCACTCACCATCTGTTGAGACCACATTAGCATATATGTCAAGTTAAGGGTTTTTACCCTAATCAAGGTCACTTTAGACTTGCTAACATTGAATAGTATTTGTCATTTTAATGCCCCTTCACTCAGTTTGCAGAGATCTTCCATGGATCAAAGATTCTTAGCTTGGTGCAAGGACTGTTTGGCATTCTGCAGGCATAGTGTAGTGCCAGTGTGGTCCACTTGAATTGAGTCCACTTGCACTCAGGCAAGTTGGGCATCAAGGCATTTGTTTTCCAGCCCTGCATCGTAAAGCGTTGATACAAACTTGTTCCTCAAGTAGTGTTAATACTCCTGTGAATTTTGGCCACAAATTAATATTACTTTCACCTCAAGAAATGCTTTTGATCTGTAGCCTTTATGATTAAACTCTTCATAATTGGTTGCTTTAAAAACTTAGTAGCAAACTTCACCTTTCCAACATTAAAAATTGCCAATCTGGTATCTTGAGCTTCCATCTAATTCTGTAAAGCTTAGTATTTGGATATGACACTGGCAGTACATTTCTAGAACTTGAAGTCTGTAAGATGACTTCCTTTGTTTTTGTTTCAGTCTAATTGGTTTAATCATGAAGTGTGGCTCGGTGTTTTCTTTTTTAAAAAATATTTGATTTTTCAGATTTTATCATCACAATTATTCATATATTCAATGATTTTCCAAGAATATAGTATAGATTTCCCCCCACCCCTGTCCTGAATTCCAGTTTCCTCCCCCATAATTTCTTGCATCTCATTTTATTTCTCCAAACTTTGTTTTCCCTCTTATTTATCTTAATTCCCAATTATATAATTACATAAATGTTATATCAAACCTGCTAACATTTTACTATATTTACAGTGGTTTTTTAAATAAGAAGAAGAAGAAGAAGAGTTTGGATTTGATATCCCGCCTTTCACTCCCCTTCAGGAGTCTCAAAGCGGCTAACAATCTCCTTTTCCCTTCCTCCCCCACAACAAACACTCTGTGAGGTGAGTGGGGCTGAGAGACTTCAGAGAAGTGTGACTGGCCCAAGGTCACCCAGCAGCTGCATGTGGAGGAGTGGAGACACGAACCCGGTTCCCCAGATTACATGATTACCGCTCTTAACCACTACACCACACTGGCTATAGCAGGCATGTCCAACTCCCAAAAAACTGGCAGTGATCTACCCATTGTCATTGGAAGGAGGAGAAGTGTGCGTGGGGTGGGTGGAAGTGAAGTGCCCAGAGTTGTTGAGCTTTTTTCAGGGGCAAGATTGCACAGAGTTTTTTAGGTTTCCCCCCATAACTTTTTGTACACAATAAGGATCCCGCGATCTACCAGGATCAGCCAAGGATCTACTGGTAGGTCGTGATCTACTGATTGGACATCTCCGGTCTATAAATATCTTGCATTCTTGCTGAAACTTTTTCTCATCTTGATCTCTGGTCTTCATGGTCATCTTTGCCATTTCATCATAATCCATCATCTTAATTATCCATTCTTCTTTTGTTGGTACCTTTTCCTCTTTCCATTTCTGGGAAAGTAATATTCTTGCGGCCGTTGTTGTGTACATAAATAGTCTTTTTAAGTCCCTTGGTATTCTGTCCCCTGTTAATCCAAGTAAAAATGCTTCTGGTTTTTTGACAAAGGTTATTTTAAACATCTTTTCAATTCATTATACAGTATATCATTTCCCATAAGTCTTTTACTTTTCTACAGGACCACCACATATGGTAAAAAGTATCTTCCTTTTCCTTACACTTCCAGCATACATTTGATGTACTTTTATACATTTTTGCTGATTTTGTTGGACTCAAATACATTCAATACATCATCTTCATATAATTTTCTTTCAGCGAACAGCAAGCTGTAAATTTTAAATCCTCTTTCCATAACTTCTCCCATTGATTTAATGGTATATTTTACCCCACATCCTTTGCCCAATGTATCATAACCGCTTTAACTTCCTTGTCCTTTGTCTCCCATTCCAACAGTGATTTATACATTTTTGATAACAGTTTTTCATTATTGTCTAATCTTTTTTCAAACCTTGAGAATTCTTTTCCAAAACACACACCTTTATCTTTCCTGAATATATCATTCAGTTGATGGTGTTGTAACCAGTCTGATAACATATACCTTATACCTTACTTCATTGAATTGGTTTTCCACCTCCATTAACAATTCTTTATAAGTCGCCCAGCCATCTTTCATATTTATATTTTTAATAGATATCACTTCTAATAGGGAGAGCCACCATGGTGTTTTAGTTTCCAACAAGTTTTTATACTTTCCCCATATTTCATAAATTGATTTCCTTACAATGTGGTTCAGGAATCCCTTATGTACCTTTGTTTTTCCATACCATAAATAAGCATGCCACCCAAATCTGTTGTCATGTCCTTCCAAATCTAGTAGGTCTATATTCCATTCCCATAACCAGCAAAGGCAGGACACCTCATAGTACAGTTTCAGATCTGGCAGGAAGAATCCGCCCCTTTCTTTAGCATCTGTTAACAATTTATATTTAATTCTGGGTCCCCCCCCCCACCAGACAAATTTGGAAATATATTTTTGCCATTGTTTAAAGTGTCCTGCCCCCCTGACCACAGATATCAATTCAAATAGGAAAGACATCCTTGGTAATACATTCATTTTTATCACAGATATCCTTCCCCTTAACTCGGTGTTTTCATTAATATTTCTACCTTTCATCATTCTGTAGGTATGATGAAATAAATTTGCACTGAACCCTATAAAAGCTGAAAAGGAACAAAGAAAAATGACTAGAACTGCCTTTTCAAATTACAGTCTTATGCAAGTTTTCACAAATTTGCTTGCCAAGGATCAGGAACTCTTCTCAGCTTGACCTGCCTTTTTATCTTCTGAGTTGGGATATGGATGTTTTTTGTACTGAGCTGTGGAAAAAGCAAAAGTGACAAGAGACTTGCATTGCTTCTATCTTTTCCAGAAGCCCAGAATGGTATAATACTACCAGTCACTTTCCTAAGTCTTCAGACATAAACAGAAGACTTGGGAGGAATTGACTGTGATAAAAAAATAAGGTTGGCTAATAAGTTGATTTAAGTACCAGAGCACCGACAGAAGGGTGGCCAATGTTCACTTAAATACCAGATAATTGAAAGACTATTGTTAGTATTTTTTTCTGCAACTTTATTATCCTTAAAAACAACTATTAAAACTCTTTACGTTCCTGTACTTGTATATATGACTACTTAAATCACTTCAGCATAATATAAATTACCAGAATATGTTGGGTCCAATGAATATTGAACACCCCCCCCCCCATCTGCCGAATGCATTTCAACCATAAGGTGGTCTTCAGTGGTTAATAATAGTATTGCATATCTCTCAAGCATTGGAAGTTCTTTCAAAACATCTGTCTCCAAAAATGCTAGTTCTTTCATATACGGGGAATCTTGTAAACAAGTTGAAGTGTTTTAATTTTTCATATATCTTTGATACCTTACATCTATTAAACAGTTTCTAAGATATACAATTCCACCAATACTCTTTATGTAGCATACTTCGGTACATTTTCTGGAAGCTTGGTTGGGATTTGATTTTACGTAAGTAAATGAAAACTGGTAGCCTTGGAGCAAGAAGCTTGTGTTGCTTACCAGCTGGACCCTGGCTCCAGTTGGCATGAAGGTGCTTGGCTGGAGTGCTTGCAGGATTTTATTCACATTGCTGACCCATCCAGTTAGGAAACAGCTGATGATTAAAATTCAATTTCTGTATACAGAGTAAATTTAATAGTAGGATCATTTAGATGCTGCTTTAAGCTCAATCATACCCATCATGCATTGTAAATCAGATTGGAGCTTCAAATTCCTAAACTTGGAATTAGAATAGCTTCAGGCAAAGACATCCCAGAACTTTTCATTTCAAATATATGTACAGCTTCTAAGCTTGAGATGGAGGGGAGGGAGACACTTGCATAATATTAAAATCCATAGTCACTCAGTAGCTGCATTTGAATGTAACCCTAAACCTTTGACTTGTGCACTCCCATCTCCTCCTTCAGCGTATCTGCAAGAACCTTTGCTTAGATTTTAAGTTAACTTCAGCTTGTTCTATTGTCTGCTTGTTGTCTTCCAGATCCAGACAAATCTTAACTATGGTTTGTTTAAACAAGCTAACTTCAAACCTCAGTTTATAAAGCGGACTTGTTTCAGCAAACCATAGTTAAGATTAGCCACAGTTCAGGTTTAGATGATGTAACAAGCTGAAGCAAAAGCATCTGAGTTCCTTATGACTGTGCCAGGGAGGAAGGGGAGCCAGAGTTTGAGATTTGTTCCAACTTGTTTTCATAATGCTCAGCCATGATTTAGCGTTATACGTGAAGAAGGCCAATGACTACCATTAGGTTCAGATTCCCTTTGCAGCATTGCTTGAGATCAGCCTGTCTCCCTACCCCTGATTATAATCCTTTTGGTTGGTTGGTTGGTTGGTTAGTTTTATGTTAGTTGCCTTATTTTATTTGAGTTCATCCTTAAGAGAAATATTGGTTACAATCCAGACTTAAGTGTGTGTAATGGGACTAGCAGAAGCTGACTTTTCCAGACTCCTGAAAATGCTCCACTGAGTAGCAGGGCCCTGCTGAAGGGGATGGGCTATGGCACTGAGGGGGACCCCCCAAAATCAAGCAGAAGCAACTTCCATAAGCTGGAACTACACTCAATGCAGGTTCTTTGGTCAATTTGGGGGGATTTCCCCGCAACCTTGATGCTTATAACTCTTCTACCACTGCAACATTTTTACTTGCCAAAGTAATTAAATATCTAATATTTGGTTTAGAGTAAAATGTGCAAAATTAGCAAATATACTTAAAATGTATTTGGTTAGCTTGAATCACACTAGTATGGGTTTTCTTGGCAAACAACTTGCATTTTGTGACAACACAAACTGCTCTTTGTCTGCCAGTAACATTCTGGAAGCAGGAGTTCATTACTTCTATATAGCCATTTTTGCCGAGACAGACTCAGTTCTATGTATATTTGGAGGTGAGCCCAAGTCAGTGTGTTTGGAATGGATTTTTCTTTGTTCTAAGATTTCAGAAGTTGTAACCAATTCCTTACTAAGATACATAAGGGTAAACAGTCTAAATTTGCAAACGGGTCAGACTTTTAGTAGTTGCGGCTGAAGTTGTTCATTCTGGTTCTGATTCAATCCAGAAATGTATTTGAGACTCAAAATTACTTTTGAGTGCAGAGTGTACACCACCTAATTAAAACAGCCTAAAGAAAAGAGAATTTCAGCCTTCCATTAAAGCTACAGGTGGCTTGCCTGTGGCCCTCCAGATATTGCTCAACCATCAATCCCACAAGCATAGTCATTTATCAGCCATGATGGGAATTGTAGTCAAGTAGCATCTAGAGGGCGCAGGTGGGCCACAGGGTAGCCCTTGCTATCTTAAAGCCTTTCCCCACTAAATGTTCTGACTACATACTGTTCACAGAGTGGCTAGGGAAGCCCGGCCAGATGGATGGGGTACAAATAATAAATTAGTAGTAGTAGTAGTAGTAGTAGTAGTAGTAGCAGCTGGTACTTTCCTTTTCCAAAAGAAGTTTAAATATACCTTCTGGTCATTCTTTTTCCTATTAGTCTTCTATGTTTTACATAGTGTTATGGAACTACACTATGAGGTAGAATATAATTTTATAATCTTGGTACTGGAACTATCCAGAAATATGATGCCCTTCAGTGGGGATTGTATTTGTGTCTATGCCTTCATTTCCTGGATCTTGATTCTTCCCCCTTCCCTGCCCCCAAATATACAGAATCTATTATCCAGGAACTTTTGATTCAGGCTAAACTGAAGACCTGCAGGAGGCTAGAAGGGAGAGACATGTACTTCCTTCCTTAAATGTCAACACCAAGGAATGACTCATAGTCACAACCACTTTTCTAAGGTTTGTCAACTTTGGGGTTTTTTGTTTTGTTTTTTTGTTCCTCTACATGAATTAGAAACCTTATGTGTTTATCTTTCACACTTAATTGGGAGTAAACTACAGCTTCTTGGTAGCTGCAACCCACTTCAGGATGTTTCTGCTGCTGTCCTGCAATTTGGCTCATGGTTCAAGAGTAATTCTTTCTGAATCGTCCTTTGCCTTACTGTCAGAAAACATTTGGTTGGCTGTACTGCCGCAGAGGCGTTCCCAAAACTTGCTTCACAGAAGACTCTCTTTTGAGGAGGGGCATTCTAAAGCATTGTCTACAATATTTGTGTGTGTGTGTGTTTAGTTAATTTCTATGCTCCCTTCAGTATAAATGTTTAGGTTGGTAATTAATCTACACAGCTATATTATGACTTTCACTTTTATATCTGCACTTTGAGTTTTGTTGAATAAAGATAATTTGAATTATTTTCTGATTAGTTATCAAATAAAAGAAGTGAATTAGTCTGCATGGAGGACGGTGAAAAATTATTCCAGTGATGGGCTCTAGAGTGCTCAATTCATACATATTAGCTGCTGAGAAATTGCAGTGTTTCAGGAACCAGCTACAGCTGACTACAAAATGAGGCTGTCAGATACTTGAAGTCACCTGAAAGTTTGTTGTATCCTATAGCAATCCCAGTTCACTTGATTAGATGTCTTCAGTTTGTTGCTACTACTTCAGCATAATTCTGTTTAGTAGACTTAGTAAAGTAGCAATTGAAGGCAATTTGATAATTTTATTTATTTATTTTTATTTTCAATATTTGTCCCGAGTCAAAATGTATTAGGAAAATGTTTACTAAAACATTTGTCCTGCAGGTAAAGAAGGCATTCAGTGCAGACTCTTATTGTCCTGCTTATTTTTTCTTCTGTAGGCGATAGTGAATTTGCTTATAGCGTTATTGCATGCTCTGATCTCTCAAATCCAATTTAGCTTTCTTAGGAAGTATCCTTGGCTCTTGTTTTATCAAAATTGAAGCTGTTTATACTGAGGCTGAAATTGCCTCAATACAGAGGGTATGAAATGCAGTTTACGGCACTGATTGCAGTGAAGTTCCAGTTCCATTAAAGCAGCTTTTAGGCACATACAGATCCAAAGAACCACTCTACTAGTAGGTCTGTGTGTCCAACTGGTTTCAAGGGTGGATGTTTCCAGACAACAGTCTCCTTTACAGAAAAGGCACTACTTCTGAAACCTATAGTAGGTTTAAAAGCCATTTGTGATGTGGCAAGCAAGGGTGATGTTTCAGTTGACCTTTCATCTTCTCTCTGGTCATATACAGACATGGAAAGGTTACACCCTGCTTATTGCACTAGCCTACCAGATTATGATGCTTAACTCAAGTGGAATCATTAACTTTAATAACTGTGCAGTTGTAAACGTGAATTATTTTTCATTTTCAGTAAAAATAATACATATATTTTCAAGGTTGAAATACTGATATTATGAAGATAGTCCTAATTTTATAGGGTTGGATCCAGGCATGTCCTTCTACAACTGAAGGGCTCCTTTGGTTTGTGGAGGGGACTCCAATCCAGCACAAATTCCTGTTGGAGCAAACTGGCAAATTGATCAGAGCTGTAGGCAGGATCCTGTTCTGGCCCACCAACTGCGGGTCACTTTTGAGAAGTGGGCAAGACTTGCCCACCTGTTAACAACCTGACACTATATATCATATAACTTCAAAGAAAGAATCAGGGTTGCACTTAAGCACCCCAATTCTTCCTTTTTTCGTTGCAGCCCAAACTTGAATTCAAGCTGCAGCTGCAAAGATTCCTGCTGTCTGTAAGCCCTGCTTTCAGCAGCGTTCAGCTGCACCCAAAAACTCCTGAGTAAAACCACTCCCAGCAGGGCTTATATTTTGTGCCATATTTAAAAAGCACCAAACACTGGCTCCATTTGATGGGGAGCAATTGGAAGCACCACCACTCTATCAGAGAGTTCCGCATCCCTCTAGAGCAGATTTTTATGGGCTGCAGAGAGGAAGAGGAGAAATCTCCTTTAATCCATTAGCGCATGAGTGTAATTTCACTCATGGGAAATAAGGATCTAGCCCATAAAGTTATTAATACATATTTGCTTAATTTCCACAAGTGAGGAAAACAGTGGTTCAGTTAGGACTGCAGAAACCATTTAAAAATTATTCTGATACTTAATGCCAGTATAGGTACAATGTTAACTTGCAGTAGGTAAATGTCATTAATGTCAGATCTCTATATTTTGGTGTGGGACTTGAAAAGAAGGAATGATTTATAAAACCTAAGTCACTGTGTTCATTGTAATTGAAAAGCTGACATAAGTCACCAAAATAACACACTGAAAGCAAGTTTTGTTCTGTCTTAAGTCTTTAATTTAGAAAGCTAACGTAGCATTTGGCAGCTGGCAACAGCTTACCTCATGCACTTAATTTAACAACAGGAAGCAGCTTTTTAACTCTCGCATAACTTTTTTTCCTAGTTCTTCCTATCACCCGATGGATACCAGAAAAAGTATTCTGGAAAGCTAGCAGAGTGTAAATATATTGCTTTTAGATTTTAAAAACTTAATTGTCCCCTTGTTTGCAACAGGCTGCAAGACATCTTAAAGCCTACTCTTTGTGGTTAAAAAGCAGATAGATATGAAGGAAGGAGGGGAAGAGCTCATTGTATGAAATTAATGACTGAGGTAGTTTCCTTGTGTTGCCTGTGTATAGGACAGATTGTATATGTCTAGCACAAGTATCACAAATTCTCAGAGAAATATCTTCCATTGCATGTTTAATAATCTAGTCTTCTCATTTATTTCTGCATTTTTTCTTAAGCGTAACACACACTTCTGTTGTTTAGCTGTCTGCAAGTTATGCCTCTGCTGCTTCAATTTTGCATGTAAATATTTGTGTAAAATAGTTCGCACGTGAAAAATTCAAAAAACTCAAAGAAGCTTAATTCATGACATTTCATTATTGACGTATGTGGAATTAAGGCAGCAAAAAAAATTATACATCTTGGATACTGTCAACTAAGAACCTGAAAATTACCTTGGTTTGTGATGTTTTAATACAACACAGCCTTGAAAATCTACAAGTTACTAGGTCACCCTGCCTTCATATACTTGTGTTAATCACTTGTGGTTTAAAACAAATTTACAAAAACTACATGGCCACCTGGAGGCAATGCTTAACTTTCCACAGCAACCAAGCAAGTGGCTGTTTATATGCCTAATGTGACACCTGTTAATGAGATGGATAAGAATCTCAGAATGGAGACAATTAGGCTTTATTCCTGCACATACTTAAGTTATAAACTCCCCCCCCCAAAAGCCATTATGTATTCATTTTTATGCAAACTTAAGACTTTTACCCAAAGAAATCTGTGTTAAAAAAGAATCCTTAAAAAAATCCTCAGTTGCTTAAACACAGTAGTGAAATTGTACTTCAACTTTCTGATAAAATGTTCTGGCAAGCTGAAAATGGTGATGTGGGACAAGCTGACTGTTCTTTTGCAGACTATTAAGGCTTAAAAGCATTGAGCTTTGGGCATTGAGCTTCAGACTTATAGCTTCCCTTTCAGTCTGTACTGCCCAGGTCTTTCTTCTCTGCTATCAAATGTTACATGAAAGTATGTGTATTTTCTCTTTCATTTTTCAAGGAACTATAAATTACTGTATTCAGTGCTACATTCATAATGCTTGCATTGGTTTGTATCATTGCATAGATATAGACAATTTGTAGGCAAGGAAGTGGCACTCTAGATGGTTCAGTGATATCTCCTAGGCCTAGATGGAATATTCTCTAAACAAGAATAAGAATACAGTATATTAGTTGTGTGTTGTCACGCTGAACTCCCTAAGCAACTTAGGGTACTGATTTTTCATTGTCTGAAAATAGTTTTGGCAAGGGATTATTGATGGGTCACAAAGTTTAATTTGGAGGCAGGCCTTTTTTTCTTCTTAAGTCAACTAGCAAATAGATAAAATCATGCAAACCCCCCCCAGTTTTTGTGATAGTGACACAGCCCTTTTAGTTTCACTGAAATTTGCTGAGTAATCATCTTCTTAGGGTTAAATAAAACCCATTACCCTTCCACACAGAAATTCAGAAGTCTTTTCTCCAGAATGCTGTATTGTGTTATATGTAGCTTAGAAGTAGCAGCTCTTGGTGCACTTAAGGAGAAATAGCAGTAAAGAACAGTGGTGATCTCATGGCTATTTTTGTATTCAAGTGTGCTTGTTCCAGAAAAGACAAGCCATGGGAAATGTATGTATCCATGACCTTCATTTTTTCCTAAATGGAAACAGGCCTCTAATATTGGAATGAAGCAACATACTTAAAAACAACATTTTAAAAACATGAAAAATTCTTGAATATCAGGTTCAAAGGTACGAATGTAATTGATTATAGCATTGCTTTTGTCTCTGACCAGGTTGCTGAACAAGCAACATTCTTGGGACTTAATATTGCCAAAGTACTTTCAAATGCTGCAGAACACAGAATGTCTTCAGGTATTTGTTCCAGGAATGCAGTCTGAGAGTCTGCCAAGTGTGTTGCTTGTTCCTGCAACATGGTGACATGTACAAATGAAATCATGCATTTTCAAACATTTATCAATCAGGCAACAACCAAGTGAAAGTTCAAGTGTGTTTCAATTGATACAAATTTTCCATTTTCTGAAGTTAATGAAACAAAAATGAAAGTTTTTGGAAGCTACAGATCTTCCAGACACTGGAGAAGTTGTTATTTTTCAATATTGGTGTATTTTGCTTGAAGGATATAAATAGAATAAAGGATAAAATACAAAGAGCTAGCGGTGTCATGGTCAGGCCAGAATATAAAACCAGGACATGGAGGACCAGGGTTCAAATTCTGCCTTAGCCGTGAAGCTCCCTATGTGACATTGGGCCAGTCACTCTCTCAGCCTAACCATTTCACAGGATTGTTGGGAGCATAAAATGGAGAAGAGGGAGAAACATGTACACCACCTTGAGGTGCTTGGAGGAAAGGTGGGGTGTAAATAGAATAATAAATTTAAAATAAATGAAAGAAAGAGAAAATCATAGAATTGTAGAGTTGAAAGGTGTGGACCCTGAGGGCCATCCAGTCAAACCTCTTGCAGTGCAGGAATCTCAATCAAAGCATAATAGAATCAAAGAATTGTAGAGTTGGAATGGACAGTTCAATGTGTTTTTAATCCATAGGTCTTGGACTCCATAGTGTTCTAATCACAAATTCTTAGGGGAAATCCATTGTCTAGATATGGCCCAATTTGATAAAATAATACCATTGCAAAAGTGTTCTAATTTTCCTTTTCCGAAAAGATTCCTGTCTTGAGTTTCTTAGCAATCTCTGTATCAGCAGAATTCAGCAGGTCCTTGGATCAATCATAATTTACCTCCTACTGCTTAAGACTGGCTGCATATTTCTAGAAGGAGCATAAAAACTAAAAACAATTTCAGGCTAAGTAATGGCTTTGGATGCTGCTTTCATAGAGCAGATTAACAAACATTCATAAAAGAGATATAATAGTCACTTCGTTTTTCTAGAAAGTGGGAAAAGCAACAAATGGATTGCCTTTCTTGGACTTCATTCTCACCAACAGAGAAGAACTGGTCAGTAAAGTGGAAGTAGTGGAACCTTGAGAGGAAGTGACCATTTCCTTTTGGGATTCATTATACAGAGGAAAGGGAAAGCTGAGTGTAGTTGGACATGATTTCTAAAAGCATAATGAACTACACTGGCTGAGATACTCAAAAAATGGGTCATGATAGATGGAGTTTCTTAAAAAAGATGTTTGAAGGCACAACCACAAACAATTCCAACAAACAAGTATAGTAGGAGGTACCTAAAGAAACCAGTGGGGGGGGGCATAAGGAACTTTCAGATGAGCTGAGATTTAAAGGGGACATGTTTAAGAAGTGGAAGAAGGGGCAGGTTGCAAAGGGAAAGTATAAATAAGTAGCCAGTGCTTACAGGGAGAAGGTCAGGCAGGCTAAAGCTCAGAAACAAGCACAGAATTACAAGAGAGGTTAAAAATAATAAGAGGGGTTTTATGGCTATGTTTGAAGCAATAGAAAGAACAAGGAACCAGTAGGTCCTCCGCGTGGAGAATACAGAGAAATGCTTTTGGATGACGGAGAGAAAGCAGAACTGTTCAACATCTACTTTGTCTTCACCCAAAAAGAAAGCAGTGCCCAATGTGGTGATAACATCTTAGTTTTTCACCCCAAAAAATCTGAAGACTGGGGCTTCATGGCTTCAAAATGTCCTTACTTTACATTACTGGCACTGTACAATTTTTACACTTGACCCTGCATTCTGGGTTTGGAGTGTATCTAGTGTGCAACTGACTCCACTTGTCAATGGGCTAAGCACTGCATTTGTATTTACCATTACAAATCACCATAAAATCATAACCATGAGCTATGAGAACCTGGCACTTGAAATTTATTTTTTCCTTCTCAGTATATTTTACTGGATATTTCTAAATTATCCTGTGTAGTTCAACAATGTCGTGTAGGTCTGATACCAGTATGACTACATCAGATTTTGCCTTTGCTGCAATCCTGTCCCCCTGTATCTGAGTGTAAGCCCTGTTAAATTCAATAGGTAGGACTTAATTCTGAGTAGGCATGATTAGGATTACACTACTTGTGGATAGGGCAGTAGTATATGTGCACAATGGTTCTTTGACTTCAGTGCCTATGAATCCATATGACGGTTCATTGAACTAAGTACACTGGGTGACTCAGAAGGATCTGGCTCAGTATTGCCATGACTGGATGCTTCCCAAGCTGCTCCATCTCTGCATCTAGGTTTTTGCTTGAGTCTTGTTCTTGTAATTCTGCAGTGCAAAGATTTTTCAGGAAGCATACTTCAGTTGTGTGTAAATCCAGTATTAATCTCTAATTATGTGATCATAAGTAAAGAAAGTTCAGTTTGCCCCTAAATTGTTTAGGATTTTCAGAGGCAGAAAGATCCAAGACCACAGGAACGGATCACTTTCTTCTTGCTTTAAGCTTGCTGTCTGAATCTCTCATATTAGACAGTTTGGTAGCTATGTGTATATTATTTCCTGTTGGTCGGCTGGGCTGCAGAGAGAGCTGCGTCATGGCACTCTTGGGATGACTATTAGAAACTGCTAGGATTTCAGGAAATGTCTTCACTGTAACCCTTCCATGGAAAATAGTTTCTGATTCATGTTCTGCAGGGTTACCTTCCACTCTTCCATTTCACTCCTGAGGCTGCCAGGCTAATTGTTTTGTTCTTCTAAAAAGAATCTTATGAAACTGTGAAGACACAGGCAATGCAATACAGTGAGATATACAAATGAGTTTACTTCTTAAGGATTACTGCAGTTTCTAAGAAAATAAGTATTTTTTACTTACTTAATAATGTGTTTTATATAATCAAAAATACAATTAGATTAATTCTTCTTTATTATACAAAAGTCTTGGACACTGAACCATAGAACAGTTGTATTAACATTTAAGAAAAAATAAAGAAATGAGATTCTTAATAAAAATGTTAGATGTTGTGAAGCTGTAACTGAAACCATAGCAACTTAAAGGGGAGACCGCTCTTAATCTTGGGTGGGGGAAATGCAGTGTAGTTGGCTCTTGATAGATGTGGAGTAAGGGAATAAGTTACCAGTGTTAGTTGGGTGTGGGGAGGTACACATCCATTTTATATATTTACAATTGGAGTCTCAAGCTTAAGGTCCGGGGGTTTTAAAGTTCTTTTGGGCTCCAAATACAGCCTGCAGCATCCCAAAAACTCTACACAAGTTACTGAACTATCTTCACAGTTAGAAATTACAGTCTAGAAATTGTCACAGTATGACAAAAGGAGTGAATCAGGAGTGGTTGCTACTGCACACCTCAGCATCAGAGTTGTCCATGACTACTTTAAAATTAGCATTGTTGGTGTGAAAAGCATAGGACATGGGTAGGCAACCTAAGGCCCGGGGCCCAGATTCGACCCAGTCGCCTTGTAAATCCGGTCCGCAGACAGTCCGGGAATCAGCGTGTTTTTACATGAGTAGAATGTGTCCTTTTATTTAAAATGCACCTCTGGGTTATTTGTGGGGCATAGGAATTCGTTCATTATTTTTTTCAAAGTATATTCCAGCCCCCCACAAGGTCTGAGGGACAGTGGACCAGCCCCCTGCTGAAAATGTTTGCTGCCCCGTGGTATAGGAGGGTGGGATTCAGTGCAGGTGAGCAGAAAACTATGGAATCGGCAGGCTTTTCCAGCCAAGAGGGAATAATAGCCTGCAGCATCCCTACCACACTGCCATAAAAAAACCATAATTTCTGTTAGATTTTTAATCATCAATGTGTTTCTCTTTGCAGCAATGGCAGCCATTCGGAAAAAGCTGGTTATAGTGGGTGATGGTGCCTGCGGCAAGACCTGTCTGCTCATTGTATTTAGTAAAGACCAGTTCCCTGAAGTATATGTTCCCACGGTATTTGAAAACTATGTAGCAGATATTGAAGTTGATGGAAAACAGGTGAGTCTGCACTTCTGCCACTAGCACATCACCTGCATCTGTTCTACAGAGTATATAGTTAGCATAAATGAATCTATAGTTAGAGATCAATATCATGGATTGAATCCTGAGTCTCACTTCTGCAAAAGAAAAGGCTTCTTCCATCTAGGGGAACTGAGTAGGTTTCTGCTGAGGAAAGGGGTTGAGATTTTCAGTTAACTTTTCATGCACCCCACACTACCTTCTACAGAGAGGTCCCAAGCATCCACAGCAGCTGTTGGAGAAAGGAGGAATCTGCAAAAAATCACTCCCTTTTCCACCATAGAGACTATCCCATTAGCAAAATTCTGCTCACATGAAATCTGAATCCATCCCAAGGAAACTTGATGAATCTATGGGCATGTGTTTACATTGGGGGGGTGGCCTCCTGGTTCTCTAAAGAGTTCATATATGGTTGCTACTCTGTGTAAATAGCACTCTCACTAAATAGAAGGTTTGACTAGCTTAATGTTAGATTGCCCCCCTTTCAAATCATTTGGATGAAATTGAAGGGTATTTGTTCTGTTCTCAGTTACATGCTGCTAAAGTTAATGAAAGGATATCTTAGAAACAGCTTAAAATGTTGTACATTCAGTGGGTTAGTACTGGAACAAACTGTTTTGCCAATTAAAATTTTGTGTGGATGCCTCTTTTGCGCAGAGTGCAGCACATAGCAGCATTTTTTAAAAAGTGTGTAGAAGTAATGAAAAGCAGAACTGAATCTGTTTTATTCTTGATCGCCAGACTTTATTTGAAACCAAGCTAAATTTTGTAAGTTTCTTTATTTTTAAAATGTAATGAATTTATAAACCACTTAAGACAGTCCCTAAGCTATTTACAGAATAACAAATACAATATATAGCAATGAAACTTGAGAGGCTACAATATATAATGCAGTACAATATTAAACATAAATATAATATTTTGCAATAAACAATAAAATCCTAAAATGCAAAAGTATAGCAGGTCACTTTGAAGCACCTTTAGAGTTCAGGATCCCTTCTTCAGCCTCACACTTGCCAAGGCACATCCTGACTCGCAAAGTGCTACAGTCATACCCAAATTCTGCCTTACAGATACACAAATCATACAGTGCCTACTACTAATTCAGTATCACCCTCCCCATTCTACTCCCACACCTTACATTGCTTCACCAAAACAGCTGCAAGGCTTTCAGAAACAGCACTATGTATGTGTGCCATTTACATGTGGATTTTAAATACAGGATATTCCTTTTAAACTGCAGAAGAATTTATTATCCTACTGCACAGCAGTATTAGTAATTTCTACGTAAAGGGGAAAACTGGTTATATGAATACAATCTTGGTCTCTCTTTTCTTTACCCCAGAGAAATCCTGCCAAGTTTTCCTTTCCTTCTACCGTGCCCTGTATTTAGGTCTGTCACTCCAGTGGCAGTTTTGTGAGAGTGACATTTTCACAGAATTGTTTTCAGTCTTGGTGCTCCTCCTCACTTCTTTGTACGTGAGTCTAGGTGCCCAAGTACAAAAGGTGCGTGCCTCATGTCAGCTTGGAATGACTTCTTTGTGAGTTAAATTGCAACTCTTCCCTACAATGTAAACAACTTTTAGGGACCTTTATCCATTTTGGTCCCCGCTCTTTAAAGATTTTCACCCAAAAAAAATCATTGATTTAAATACGTGTTTATTATGAACTGAAGCAGGGAACATATGTCCTGGGGGTATTAAAATGTAAAATGAGAAGAGGCCTTCAGTTTTATCTTGGCTGTAATACTTTGAATAATTTGCAAATTGATCCAAACCCCTGAATGTTCAATCATATGCATCTGGAAAATGTAAACTGATATTTCTTTTAAGCTGTTTCTTATCAATACACTACACTAGTGGCTTTCAGTAGAATAGAGGTTCCTCAGGAACTGTTCGAACTGAATTTTTGGACAGAGAATTAAAAGCACTGAAACTGTTTGTGGGTTTTGTTTTGTTTTTTAAACCTTTTATCCTGCTTTTAGGCAAGACTTAAAGTGGTTTACAATTAAACATATTTCCATCAAACATTCATAAAACTCAAAATACTCAATTATATCTAAAAACTATAAAACAGCATAAGACAAAATGGTCGTTTAAAACTGTAACCCAATGATCAGCATCCTTAATTAACCTCCAGAAGCCAGAATGAATTTAGGCTGACTGAAAATATCAGAGATTGGCTTGCCTGATATCACTCAGCACAGAGTTCCATAATTTAGGATGGGGGGGGGTCCAGAAAAAAGGCCCAGTTTTGTTTGCCTGCTTGCAATTCCTTTTTATGTTCATGTTTATAAAAATACAATTGATACTAATTCTCCCCAATTTCCTTTAATTCAAGGTACTTCAAGCAAACATCTATTACCACAGTCATATTTGGTAGTAATCAAAACCTGCAATCAGCAATGCAGTTTAATAAAATCTAGCTAACAGTGAAACTCCTGAGCAATACAGCTAAACACTCAAATCCATTTTTTCTAACTAGTGGAGGCCAAACAAATAGGTGGATATTCTTTTTTCAAAGAGAAGCTCTGGAAATCTGTTCAGGGCCCATATAAAGAAGGCCTTTGCTCCTTGCACAGCTCTTCTCAACACGGTTGAAAGTAGCATATGGAAACAGTGTATTTCTTTTTAAATGAGAGAGTGCTTAAATGGAGAGGGACATGCTCTGAAATCTCAGGACAAGAACTTTTAACACCACCCTGACAAGCCTTATCTATTAAGGTACCTTCTTTTATTGACTGAATGCTCTTATTCTTCCTGTAGGTGGAGCTGGCCTTATGGGATACAGCAGGACAAGAAGACTATGATAGACTTAGGCCTCTTTCATACCCTGACACCGACGTTATACTTATGTGTTTTTCAATTGATAGTCCTGATAGTTTAGGTAAGTAGTTAAAACTAAATTCATGTCATGTCCTCTAAATTACTGCATTGCTAGCAGGATTTCTATACTATATATAAGCTAAAACTTCAGAGAACTTGCGTTTTCAATGAAATATTAGTTCTTGGGGGAGGGAATCTCGTTTCTTAATCATAGCTGTGAACAAAGTGTATAAAAAGATTGCTTTTGTGAAGGTAGGAAAGGAGGCTAATATCAAGGACAAAACAGTTAGAGAATTCAATGTTTCTGTGTCTAAAACTGAGCTGGGAGAAACATTAATTTCCCTGATGTGATGAAGTTTGATCTTGATCACATTTTATTCCACAAGAGGCAAGTTCATTTCTCTTTAAATGCTATTGAATTTCAATGCAGATATGCGTGGGAATAGTTTGTTAACCAAGGGTAGCTGTAACTTTAACAGGGGGGAAATATGTTTTACTTAGCTGAACGTACTTTTGAGAGAATATGCAAAAATATAAAATACATATTTCTAAGGGCAGTATTTCTTCCATAAATCCAATTATAACTACTCTAAACTTGCTCTAAAATGTACTGTTTAGTGATTAATGGAAATTCATCATTGGTTCAGCAGAAAGAGAATTTTAAGACTTCGTTCTTCTACAGATCTTGCCAAGTGACTTAAATCAAGGAATGGTAGCAGGCTGAGATTCGTAATGTTCCTTTCTGCCTTGTTTACTAGCTGAAACAGACTAGTGGCAAAGAAATGGTGGCAGAAGGTGGGGAAACTGCTATGGATTTGGTCTTAGCCAAATTAGAGAATGTTGGAGGGAAAATATATTCCATTAGGATAAGCTACTTGAGAGCTGCCAAAATGGAAACTGGAATCCATTGGAACCAGTGCAAGGATCACACCTAGGAAGGGGGGAGGATTCTGACTGCTCTCACTAACTGCTAACAGCTGGGGAAATCCCAAATGGCCTCTTGTTTGGGATCTTTAAACACTGGTGTCTAGCATTTTGAGAGCCCAGCCAGTAAGGCTGGTGAGGGATATGGGAAAATGAGCTCCCATGGAAATTTGCTGTACATGTGTTACCTTAATCTTGAACGGAAAATTGATTTTCTGATTTTTATTTTTATTTTATTTCAGAAAACATTCCAGAGAAGTGGACTCCAGAGGTGAAACACTTTTGCCCCAACGTACCAATCATCCTGGTAGGAAATAAGAAGGATTTGAGGAATGATGAACACACAAGGCGGGAACTGGCCAAGATGAAGCAGGCAAGTCTTTTTTCCCATTTCCATGCAGTGTCTGTTCCTCTTGTATGTGCTACTGGGGGCTTGGGCTGAGGCTGAAAATCTTTATTTTACTAATACAGCAGCTTAGAAAGTACTTGAATTTTAAAGTATGTATATCCTAAAAGATGCTTTGGAATCTGCCTTCTAAGTAGCTTGAATTCTTAAGAGTCACGCTTACTGTAGGCTACTTCCTATACTGGTGCCTCTCAATTTTCTCCTCATAGAGCAGCTGCTCGTTCCTCTCTGTGACTTGCTAGAAATTGATCCCATCATATGAAGGTGTTCTACAACTTTGGGGGATGGGTTTTCTAATGTTGGTCACCAGGAGCAGATATCTACAGTCATACCTTGGGTTACAGACACTTCAGCTTGCATTTTTTCGGGTTGCGGACCGCCAAATCACAACCCACATGTGCGCAGACACACCGCTGCGGGTTGCGAACGTGCATCCCACACGGATCACATTCACAACCTGAGCATCCACTGTACTACCAAGAGAGTATGGATGACAGAGTTGGCAATCTGAGTGTTACATTATATTTTGACCTCTTCATGTAGTGAGTTAATTTAGATTTGATAGTATTTGTGTGCCTGGGCAGCTGGTGCCCACTAGACCTGGTGGGGCTGCTAGGAGGTCATGGGGTGTGGTCACAGGGGTACAGCCAAGTTGTTCCAGTTTTCTCCCTATCCTCCTCCCTTGCAAAGCTGTAGATACTCAACCACTGCAGTTTTACAAACCACAAAATTTTACATATTTTACAAAAACCTGACTTAAAGAGAAAACTCTCCTAATTTGGTTCAAAAGAGGTCCATGTTGCCGCAATTTCTATTGTGGGTTTATGACAAGGAAACTGTGCATTGCTCAGAAGTAAGTCCCACTGAATTCCATGGTAATTGCTTCCTGATAAGTATGTAAAGGATTGTAGCCTGAATTAGCTAATCTCAAAGTTGCCACACAGGACTGTCAACAAGGGACACTATAAATTTCCAGATCTACGGGAAAAGATTATTCCCTTTCCCCAGCTTCTTCATTTTTACACATTTTTTTCCAGAATGTGGAAGAAGGTGGAGGGATATTAAGACTAGAACCTGGGAGGCTAGGGTTAAAATCATCCATGAAACTCACTGTGTGACCATGGGTCAAACCCTCAACCTAACCTACATCACAAGGTTGCTGTGAGGATGACATGGGGGGAAATAGACTCATGAATGCTACCATGAGATCCTTGGAGGAAAGGTGTAATGGCTATACTGATGAATGAATGAACAAAATTAAAAGTCTTTTTCTTGCCTGACTGCCATCAATTTTGAATTGTTGGGAGGAGACCAGTGAAAAGAACATGTGACACAATCAGGATCTTCATGCCTGCAAACAGTAGACTTTACATGTAGGTCCCCAGCAAATCCAGTGTGCGTCTATCTGCTAGGACAAGCTTTCCTTAGATGGATGTGCAGACAAGGTGCAATCCATGATCCTGTATTTGGTATACCGAGTTCTCATCTGAATCATCCCCCACGCCATCCTCCTTTTTGTAATAGCATTTTAAGTTTTAAGTGTTTGAGTATTTTTGTCTTCACATCAACCCTTTAAAGTAGATAATAGTGTAATTTTAGCAAAGCAACTGAAAGAAAAGTACTAGCAGCACTTTAAAGACTGACAAATTTATTACAGCATAAGCTTTTGGGGGCTAAAGCCCACTTCGTGTCCGCAGCACACGCAGCCCCCCCCCCCTGAGGACACGCAATTAGAAATTAAGTTCTTTATTGTCAAAGCGCTCCTAAGGTGCAAGAATCACCTGCACTGCTCCTGCTAAATAGGTAGCTAGGCATCTCCTCCTTCACTCCTGGGCTCTGATCCAGACAACAGTGCAGCCACGCCTCCATCAGCACATTTAAGCCCCCTTAAGTGAATTTAATCCCTGCTACCAAACCTTCAAAGATTCGGCTCTAGTAATTGCATCTTGCCAGGAGACAGTACAGAAGAGTCTGCCTGGCTTTCCTGAGTTGGGAATAGCAACATTCTATTATGCCTCTGGACAACTAAACAAAAGTATAATAAAACTGTATAATTGCAAATAGTTTACAGTATTTTTATTTTTCATGGCGTGGGCACATCCCCTGGTCTGTCTCTCTACCCAGCTGGCCAAATCTAACTGTTCAGTGGCATATACTGGTCCATCGCCAGAATTCCATAGTGCAGTACTAGATTTCCTGAGCTGGGCAAGCAATATGCTGTGGTAAGAAAACTGCCACAGGTACAAAGGGACATTTCATATGTTGCTGCAGTAATATGATTGCTTCTAAAGCAAGATCATCACATGGAAAGTTCCATGTTGGAATCGTACCTACCTAGGCTTGCTTTGTGGAGCAGCTTTAGGATCTAAAGTTTAGGTCATTGTCTCAGTATTTTTTTCAGTACTGGAGAATATTCAAGATGTTGGACAAACGTTATTGACTACTTGATGCTAAAACATTATGCCCTTTTCTTTAGTAAAAATGCTTGCTCACAGTGAGGAAGCCTAGTGTTACGGGTGCAGAGGGATTCACTGTTAAGAGATATTTATCTGCCTCTTGGTAACATCCTGCAATATGAATAAATTAGGTTTCTCGACTCCTATGTAATAGTCCTTTTAAACTGCACGTCTATACCTGACATTTCTCTAAAAGCCCAACAAATTCTTAAGTTCATTTAAATCACTAAGATGTGTGTTGCAACATGTCATTAACTTATAAAACAGCTGTCACCTGAGCAGTAGCTGGGGCAGTAACTAGTCCCCCTTTTCTGCTACACATACTGAGGAATAATGCAGCAAATAAATGATCTCACAATTTTTCTCTTTAAGGAAGAAGAGAACCACAGGGAATAGAACGTAGGTTTTAGGATTCAAGTTTTTGATGGCTTACTCGCAATGACTGCTGCACTATGAAACCTACTGGTACTGTACCAAACCATTTTTAAGTGTTCACTTCAATTTTAGAAGGCCTCACTTTGCTAGAAGAGCATTGCCAGAAGTTTATTCCCTTCATAATAGCAGCAGAGAATCAGGGGCTTGCATCTGAACTGGGAGGATAAAAACCAAAATGGTCCGTCTTCCTTCCTTTTGAACTATGTTAATTGTTTTTGTGTTTGTACAGGAGCCAGTGAAACCTGAAGAGGGCAGGGATATGGCAAACCGCATTGGTGCTTTTGGATACATGGAGTGCAGTGCAAAGACCAAAGACGGTGTGAGGGAAGTTTTTGAAATGGCCACTAGAGCTGCTTTACAAGCCCGACGTGGCAAGAAAAAATCCGGGTGCCTTCTCTTGTAAAGCACGGCCAGGGGAAGATGGCTGAAGCAGCGCCCTGCACTCGATAAATTTTTGAAGTGCTGTTTATTAATCTTAGTGTATGATTACCAGCCTTTTTCATTTATCTATAATTTACTTAAGAGATTTAAAATTGAGTCTTGCTACCAGTATTTAGAAGCCAACCATGATTTTTTTATAACGGTCTGCATCAAATACATCTGTGCACACAAGGGTTAACTTCAACATTCCTTTAACAAAACTTTCTCTGCACTTGCAGGATATGCCAGGCGCTAATTCAAGACAATTCTCTAACTTCTTGCTTTTTTTAGAAATGGGGAGGGGAAAGCTGGTAACACTGAGAATTGGGCTGTAACTACTTCATAACTAACATGTTCTAACCTATTCAGGCACAACAGACATGGCTGTGGATGAGGTCCTGAGTAACTTCAGTATTTTCACATTTGATTTCTTCCCTCCCCCCCCCTCCCGATTCTGTACTCAAAGGCTCTGAAGTGTAAAATTGGTGGTTGGAAAATGTGATTATCCTGAAATGACCAAAGTCCCATCCAGCTATGAAAAGTGACAGTTCTGTGGTTTCATGTTAGTTACCTTATAGTTACTGTGTAATTAGTGCCACTTAAATGTATGTTACCAAAAATAAATCTATATACCCCAGCCTAGATGTAGTATTTTTTGTATAATTGGATTTCCTAATACTGTTGCTTGTAACTTCTGTGTAAGGTGTTCTGGGTTTTTTAATAGTGTATTGCAAAATAAAGTCAAATGGAGATTGATGCCCTTTCCCCATTTGTAATTGTCCAACCCATTTGTATGACTTAAACATGCCCAGAAAGCTCATCTTAATACCTCCTTTGGAGCAAGGGAAAAGCAGCTGTTTTACAGTCAAGGTAACTGAATGTTTCAGAAGCTTTAAGTTAACCCCTGCTGAATCCAGCTCCAAGCTGAAAATGCAGTTTCTTGTTAATCTGCTGGCCAAATTCCCATCCTGTGAACATCTTGCTGTTCTGCAGCAAACTAAACTCTCTTCTGTATTTCCTGTTTCCAACAACTAATAAAATAAAGGCAGTTTTCTAAGCTCCCTGTATTCTGGTGTTTGTGTTCTTCGCTGTGTAGAAGCTTGTGTTCAGGGTGGAACAGTGTGAATTTAAAAAGAAAGCCAACACTCATCTTTTTGTCTATAATTGTCAGCAGCACTGTCTGCAGAATATAACCACCCTACTTTAAAATATGAAGATGTGTAACTTGCTCCTGAATATCCAGCGGCTGGGCTCTTGGCTAGTGCTGGCAACTTGATACCAGTACTCCTAGCAAGCTGCCTAAGCAGGTATGAAGGTGGGGTAAAGCAGAGCAGTGCCTTTTCCTCAAGAAGGATCCATGATTGCATTGCCAAGTTAAAACATGTCTACACAAGAGAAGATAACTGCACAGCAAAGTTTCTGGCAAATGGTCATCTTAATGCGCACCATGCAGCAAATACTGTTACTCAACATCAGAGAAAAAAAGTTGAGCATCCTAAATAATAATAATAATAATAGTAAATTTTATTTATACCCTGCCCTCCCCAGCCAAGGCTGGGCTCAGGGCGGCTAACAAGCAATAATAAAAACAAGTTGAATGAATACAACTTAAAAACAAGATTAAAATACAACATTAAAACATTAAAGGGGGAAATGTCAAAGTTCTTTAGCATTATCGCACAGGTTTGTATATTTAGCTGTACAAGTGCATGAGGTAACTGTAAAGAGCTGTAATGCATATTTACTGTCAGATTATTTTCCATATATGCTAGAAGCTTTAGCATATGTAAATGCCAGTGCACTTTTGCAACGGCTTCTAATTTGTGTTGGTGCATCTGTCTTCAGCTGTGTCCTTTGATACATGGTCACAAATGATCACCCGAAACTTTCCTTCTCCCCTTCCTAGAGAATGTTTGGGGTTGCCAAAAAGGAAACATCCTAATTGTGCCTTTCTCCCTGCTGCACCATCTCATCAGTCCAGTGGCAAAAGCATGCAGTGCTCTAATTTTGCTTGCCATAAAGCAGGGGTCCTCAAACTTTTTCAGCAGGGAGCCGGTCCACTGTCAGACCTTGTTGGGGGACGGACTATATTTTTGAAAAAAATGAACGAATTCCTAATCACACTGCACATACTGTATTTGTAGTGCACGAAAAACAAGAAAAACAATACAATATTTAAAATGAAGAACAATTTTAATCAACATAAACATAACAATACAATACTTAAAATACTTAAAATAACCCAAGATGCATTTTAAAAGGACACATTCCATGCAAAAGCACCAGGCAGGCCCCACAAATAACCCATAAATGCATTTTAAATAACAGGACACATTTTACTGAGGTAAGCCACACACCCCCGACTCTCCCCTCCCTTCACAGCACCGGATGAGCCTGGTGGCTGCTTACCTGTGTCCTGTGAGCAGCACAGGCTGGCAGCAGTGGGATGATGAGTGGCACGTAAAAGGGCTCCGGAGAGGGGCTGGCAGCAACAAAGCCCGAATTGAGCCTGCTTGCAGTGGCAGCCACTTGAGTGCTAACGCTGCTGCTGCTGGCACCAACAAAGCCCAGCACCCTTCCTCTAGGCAGGTGGGGAGAAGCCAGAAGGAGGGAGGGAGGAAGCGCCGGTGCCATGTGAGGGAGAGGGAAATAACGCATGCGCGGCCTGAACGATCAGATCCACGCAGTGATTCCCATACCGTCTGTGGACCAGATTTAGAAGGCAATTCGGCCAGATCTGGCCTGCGGGCCTTAGTTCGCCGACCCTTGCCATAAAGTCTGCACATTGCTTTTACTGGGTTGTCTGCTAAATACAGAATTAAAATACATTCTCAGTTATGTATGACCCATAGTGTTATAGGTTTGCTTCTTGAACAGCAGCTCTGCCACACTTTGTCCCATGTGGCAGGACTTTTAAAACTGGGGGAAGCTTCAGAAGCAGTTTGATACTGCAAGGGAATCTGCTGTTGACAGAGGAAAGTGTTTAAAAAGACACACAAACCCAAATAGTCATGTGGGCAAGCCTAAAGAACCTCGCAGGTGCTTGCAGAATCTCGCCTTTGCAACCTGTAAAGTTAGTATGTTCAATGTGTGTACGAAATACACTTTATAATTTGTCAATCTCTTCCAGACATTACCTCAGAATATCACTGTGCCTCAGCAATGATACCAAGGTGATGTAAGAATAATTTGATAACTTTTCAGTTTCAGTGAATGACGCATTAACATTATCTCTAACCAAGATGGGGTGACTACAAAAGAAAAAAGGGCATAGCACAGTAATTATTATTTCCATCTTCCATTTTGTGCATGGAAAATATTGTCAACTCTTAGTCATCCACTTTCATGTGAAACCATTTTAAAAAGCTGTATTTCAACCTCCGCTAGTCCTCAGTTGTGTGATATTGGCACTCCCTTTCTATGATAAATATTGTGTACAACATTCAGTTTATGAAATGCTGAAGAGGCACTGTGTTGTTTATGTTCTCAGATTCCTAATACTTTCCAACATACTTGTTTTTATTTCAATAATTTATATCTTGTTTTTCTCCATTGAAAAAGAACCCAATGCAGCTTTCAAAAACAAGATCAGTTTGATTTTAAAGTCAGATTACAAAACAAATAAAAACTGCCACCATTCATCTTTATCACAGTGTGAGCTGGAAAAACATTGCAGGCTGTTTTTTACATTTCACACAATGCATAACTTTGGCAGCTTTCTGCCACAGGTGCGGCAAGGGCCACCAATCTGGCTGGTTTTCAAGTGGTGTTAAGGCAAACCTATGGTGGGCAGGTCAGTTTGCCATTCTAGCTAAACAGGCTCAGAGGAGAGGGTACTTCATGCTCTGCTATGGGCTTCCTTGACGCATGTGCTTGGGAACATGATACTGTACCTTTAGTGTGATCCAGTGGAACTCCTGTAACCAGACTGAGGAAGAATAGTGTGGTGATTGAAAGTTCTGCTCAATTAAAGATGTTGGAAAACATATAGTGAATAGATAAGACGCAAGATGGAAACATTTTAATTCTCATTAAAAGCACAGGCAAATGCATGGTCAATGGCTATCATATGTAACTCAATAAATTCTCTATTATTAACAGCTCAGTTGTTTTGTTCAGATAGCAAATCTACAAGACACTGGTCATACTGAACTGTTTGTTCGGTAATGCAAGTATAGGCATCTTTCATAGAATTGTAGAATTGGGTGGGACCACAAGAAACATCTAGTCCACTCCTCTGCAATGCAGGAATTTTTGCACAATGTGGGACTCAAACCCACGTCCCTATGATTAAGAGTTGGTTGGTTGGTTGGTTGGTCAGCCAACACAGTCCCCAAGCACCTATTTAAACAACAAAAGAAACAGGACTAGTGGGAGGAAATGCTGTTGAGAATCTGTGTGACAGAGACTACAGACTGAATTGCAACCATGCTCAGAGCACACCTGGGGGTGGGGCAGTGAAAGGTCCTCAGCTCCTGCTGTGTCAGTGAAAGTCATGAGAACTGAAAAGCACGTCAGGTAACGCTAGAGTGGCTGATGAGGACTCCAAGCTTAGGCATACTTATTTACATACATATAATTGTTGGCTATTTGCAGATTAGTTGCGCTGCAGAAAGCGTGCTGGGGAGACCACACATTACAAGGAACGCAAAAATAACTTTTGCTAGGTTTTAATAACAAAAACAAAAACTCCTTTTTACATTAATTATAATATATCAATAAGCATGACCCAACCACCAGGGTCCTGAGAGAGCTAGGTGCTGCTCTTTATATACTATACCCAATTGCTGACACAGCTTAATTAACACAACTTAACAGCACCTGCTATACTGCTTCACAGCTGTAAAACTAGGTCACATTATTTGCTCTGACCCTTAAAGAAATACACATCTTGTGGAACAATAATGAACCTTCAAATTTAAAGAGACCATTCAACAATAATAAAGGTAAAGGACCCCTGACCATTAGGTCCAGTCGTGACCGACTCTGGGGTTGCGGCGCTCATCTCGCTTTATTGGCCGAGGGAGCCGGCGTACAGCTTCCAGGTCATGTGGCCAGCATGACTAAGCCGCTTCTGGCGAACCAGAGCAGCACACGGAAACGCCATTTACCTTCCCGCTGGAGCTGTACCTATTTATCTACTTGCACTTTTACATGCTTTTGAACTGCTAGGTTGGCAGGAGCAGGGACCGAGCAACGGGAGCTCACCCCGTCGTGGGGATTCGAACCGCCAACCTTCTGATCAGCAAGCCCTAGGCTCTGTGGTTTAACCCACAGCACCACCCGCGTCCCTTCTACAATAATAGACATGTATATAATTATGTGTGGCATGGGGAGAGTGGATAGAGAAAAGTTACTCCCCCTCTCTCATAACTCTAGAACTCATGGACATCCAATGAATTAAGTTGAATGTTGGAAGATTAAGGACAGATAAAGTATTTCTTCAGGTAACGAGTAGTTAAAATGATGGGACTTGCTCCCACAGGAGGCAGTGATGACCACTGACCTAGATGGCTTTAAAAGAGGATTAGATAAAGTCATGGAGGAGAGGGCTGTTGATGGCTACTAGCCCTGATGGCTGTGTTGTGTCTCCACAGCTGGAGGCAGCAATGATTCCCAGTACCAGTTGCTGGAAACCACAGGAGGGGAGAGTGCTCTTGTGCTCAAATCCTGTTTGCAGGTTTCCAATGGACATCTAGCTGACCATTGTGAGAAATGGTGCTATACTAGGTGGGCCACTGGCTTGATCCAGCAGGCACTTCTTATGTTCGTACTTGGAAGTGAGCACCACTAAACTCAGTTGGACTCCCCTCCCTCCCCCTCATAGTCCTGGGGTGTCCAAAACATCCTTGTTGCAGCTGCCACTGTCTTTGTTGCATAGCATCTATACAAGCCATGTCTCAGTGCTTCAGCAAATCACTGAGCCTCCCCACATGGGGCCCAGAGAAGACAATAAAGTATTTAATCAGTCCAGCAGTCCTTTTACTTCCCGGTTTCATTATGACAGCTTGGCTTGTAAGGGGAGAAACAAATATTTGCAACGCATATTTGCCCCCTTCTCTCCAAGCCTGCACAGAAACAGCTTTGAATTGTTACACCAGGTGCGCTTTATTTGCTTTGCACTGACACTTGTGCAATTATTTCAACAATGGCTAGGCTGAAACAAGAGTGAGGGACACACATGAGGAAATGACTTTCACAAACAACTTCCTCGAACAAATATTGTTGCAGGCACCTTTGCGGCAATAAGTGCCAAGAAATATTATTTGCAGGACAAACAGGATGTTTTGGGGTCGCACAAACCTATCTGCAAGATGTGGCATGCAGATTATTTGGTAGGGCTTTGATTTGAAAAATGGTAAGGTTCCATGCAGATGCATGCTTTACTCTTTTAGTACAGGCAATAAAACATTCATTTATTTTATATATCCTGCTCTACTAAAAGTACCCAGTGGCATACAGTCAAATCGTAAAACCATATATGATTTAATAAATGTACAAGTTCAATTTGCAAGTAATTTCTAAAAGCAATAGCAACTTAGAATACAGTTATTGCTTCCAAACAAAACAAAAACTGAGAAGCACTGAAAGTGGAAATTGTGGCACATTCAAACAGACAGCCATAAAACTGGGAGTTACATATTTAAATCCTATTGAAACAACTGAGTTCACAAATTATTCAGTGTGGTGCAATTGTCAGACTAGGATCTGGGAGACCAGGGTTCAAACCGCCACTCGGCCATGAATGAAGCTCCCTGGGCCAGGCACTGCCTCTCAGTCTAGCCTACCTCACAGGATTGTTTTGGGGATTAAATAAGGAGGGGGGAAACTATGAATGCCACCATGAGTTCGTTGAAGAAAATGATGGGGTATAAATGCAAAGCATTCATTCATTCATAATGGGAGGAACCAAAGATGCTCCTTTATAACTGAGTCTGGGGATCACAGACAAAGAATTCAAAGGGTGCTATTAGTTCTAAAAAGACATGCCAGATCGTAAAGGACATCGGATCACCTGACTTCCAAGAAGCAATTTGTTGCCACTTTTAATATTGGGAACAGGGCAAATGATGCCATTTTTTCCTTTTTAACTGTGGCATGACTTGTCTTGCATTCTTTGACACTTGATAGTCATAGAACAATTCTGGAACATGCAGCAACCATGCAATGAATCAGGAGGAAAGTATAACCTGTCGAGCGTTTGCCTCGTAGAGCAGTTCCAAACCACAGGAACGTTGCTGGAGAAAAGGGTGGCAACCTTGGCTTAAAAGCAGAAGCTTGGCTTAAAAGCAGGCAGCTCCCCAAGCTCACAAAGGAAGTGGTGCAGGAGGAACTCTATGTGTGTGTGCTTTGTCTTTCCCGCAAATCTCTCGCAAGAGCAGTTACAGCAACAGCACACAGGCAGAGCGACATGTTGAAACCTCTCCCCTTTTCCATTTGGCTGCCTTCCCTGTCCTGCATCCGGGGGCAGACGCACAAGATTACACCCATACTGTACACTTCACTTGCGCACAAAGATGAGTCAAGTGGAATGACTTAAGTCTGAAGTCCCTACTTGGCCATAAAGCTCAATGTGTGAGCTTGGGCAAGAGGGGTGCCAACTTGAATAAAATATTGGGGAGGCAGGTAAGCCCCACCCTGCATACTCAATTACATGATGCAACACACACACCATATAAATGGCAGTGCTCATCAACATTTGGGAGGTGGCCACCTCAAATATTTTATTGGGGGAGGTTTAGGGGCCTTGGCCCCTAGGAGTTGGCTCTTATGTACCACATGTATATATTTATTATCCCTTTGTTCCCAGGGTAGATCTTTATTCCCCCTTGTTCCCAGTGCAGATCTTCTACCCTAGTGGGAACACCATTTTGTGGTTTGTTTCAGGTGCCCCATCAGCATCCGTAACAAACTACATTTCTCAGAATTATTTGGGGAAAGCCATAGATGTTTAAATTGTTGTTATATTTTGCTGATGGGAAGTTTTAATTGCCTAGTGCAATGCATGCCTGCAGTAGAGGAAAAGGAGGAGTTGGGTGTTCTGACTCCTTTTGCTCACTTCTTCAGAATGGCCTACTGGGCCCAGTCCTTACTGTGGCACCACCCAGAGTGAGGAGGTGTCCAAGCTGGTGTAGAAGCTTCTAGAAGAGCAGTGTGGGAGGGCAGGCGAGCTATTAAAGGCAAAGGAAACCAGCTCTTGCTCAACCTGAGGCTGAGCGGTTGCTATTTATTGTTGAATGTTTCACTGCCACTCCTATTGTAAGCCTCAGTGCTTTTTATTTGCAGTTATTGCTCACCTGGACTTTATAGCATACTGCAATACTGAGGGAGCTTTGAAGTATTTCCATTGAAGTCCAACACTGAGGAACTACTAAGATTGCTAAGCGGAAAATATGAACTTTTTTTCTGGGGCAATAAGGAAGATCTAGATTTACGCAACAATTCTACATCCACTTGTCTGGGAGTAAGCCAAATTGAGTTTAATGACACTTACTCCTGAGTTGGTACATTTAGATTTCAGCATTTCAAAACTTGCCAGGATGGTCACAACAGTCACAACTTTAAGCCCAGTTTTCTGAAACAAAGACTTTTCCTTCCAGTTCTAACACCTGATTGTTCTGGCTATTCAGAACCTGATCTACATCTTTCCAATCCCTAATTTGTTTCCTTTTTTAACAGTTTCTCTTGTACAATATAAAATATCTAATAACTGAGGCTGGAGCAGGTAATCCTTTCAGTGGAAATAGTACTTTATAATTAATTTTTTAACAATAAATGAAGTGCTGTATAGAGAAAATGCACTGGGAGATTTTTGTTCTTCTCCCACAGTACTAGAACCCAGGCTGTCCAGGTTGGGCATTTTGTTAGTTACTTTCCTTTCCTTTTTCTTAAATGAAAGAAGTGATGAAACATTTTTAATTTTTATCCCAGCCCTCCTATATGATGCTCAGGCTAGCATAGAAGTTCCCCATAGTAATCTGGTAAACTATGACCAAACCTGCACAGAGAAGGTTAGCAAGCAAGAGACTGCTCCTGCCTTCCCTAAGAGCGGTAAGGGCAGCTACACATTTTGCATTCCCCACAGCTGCCTTCAGAAGGACTTGTCACTTGGAGAAGGCGGCTTGGGTTATGGGAGTCAAATCAGAGGATGCTGAACCTGGTTGCCTAATTTTCCTTATTTGCATGGAAATTCGAAACAGAGATGAACCCCAAAACGTTAAAAGGAACTAGCAAAATAAGCAGCTACCTTATCTTTAAAAGACATCTGAAGGCAGCCCTGTTTAGGGAAGTTTTTAATATTTAATGCTGTATTGTTGTTAACACTCGATTGGGAGCTGCCCAGAGTGGCTGGGGAAACTCAGCTAGATGGGCGGGGTATAAATTATTTATTATTATTATTATTATTATTATTATTATTATTATTATTATTATTATTATTATTAATATGTTCTGAGCTCCAAAATAAGCTTTGCTGTACCCCCACATCATGAATTCCCATGACTTCGAGACATAAAATAACCTTCAGCACCTTTGTTTGCACAACACACATAAAAGCATGATGACTCAACGACAATGACAGATAAGCAACTTGGGGCATGCAGCCCACCTTAAGCTTTGAGCCATGCCAAATCAGACACCTTAGGAATCAGCTTCTGCTTCCTAAGAAACGGGACAGGTGGTTATTTGCTGCTTGCTCTCCTCTCCCCAGCAGCAACAGAAGAGTGGCTGTACTTTACGTAAGGTGGGATCTTTAAGAAGAGAATGATTAAACTAATTCAAAAGGAAGAGAAACGCCAGCAAACCACGCTGGCTTCGAGCCAAGCAAATCACTCATTCGCAGTCGGCGTTTGAAAATGACCTTCGAATCGCAGGGTTCCCGCGCATGCCCAGAATGCTCGCGGCAGGAAGCGGTCGGAATCGGGGTGGAGTAAAAGAAAGCGGGTTTATCGGCGGCAGACGAGGACAAAGACGATGGGCGGAGCTTTCTCCTGCTAGCCCCACCCACCCCAGGACCAGACAGAGCCATGGCGAGGTGGGCGGAGTTGCTGGGCTTGCTGAAAAGGGCCGGAGGCGCCTCCAGGCCGCGCACTTGCTCTGTAGCAGCATCTTCGATGGCTCGCAGCATGGCCGGAGCATCGCTGTCTAGCCTGGCGGGAGTGCTGGTGCGGCCCCTGGGCGGCGGGGAGCCCGTCGACCTGGGCTCGCTGCTGGGCCGGGTGGTGCTGGTCTCCAACGTGGCTTCCCTCTGAGGCACCACGACCCGGGACTTCACGCAGTTCCGAGAGCTCCAGCAGCGCTTTGGGCCTCAGGGGCTCACGGTGCTCGCCTTCCCGTGCAACCAATTCGGCCACCAGGTACCGTAGCTGCTGTCGAGGGGACGCGGCAGGCGAGGAGGAGGGCGAGACCTTCCCCTTGGGAGCTTTTCCTGCTGCGTAGGGAACGAGGCGCCCTTGGGCGACACAAGCTCCCAAGTCGGCTTGTAGGTCTTTTTATGGGGGGCGGGGGTTGCTTTGTGTGGGGGCTTCTCAGTCCTAGGTTTAAAGGAAGGGGCGGGAGGGGGAAGGAAAGAACGCACTCTGCACATGGCCAGAAGCTTTGTTTTCTCTCTCCCTAACGCTCGCCATCGAGCGGGGGTGAACCTAGTTCCTGGAAGCTCTATCACGGCTCCCAGCCACCCCTGCCTTCTCTGTGATAAGAACCGCGCCTTCCCTGATGCTGAAACTGATGCCTTCCGTATCGCCACAACACCCCCCCCCTTGCGTTACAGGTTCTTATCTGGGCATAAGAGTGCTTCGATGATGAATGCCCCCCCAAGCTGGCTTTATGCCTGCCGAGCACAGGAAAGGTTTGCAAGAGCGGGGGGGGGGGGGGAATCGTGCCCCGAGGAGACACTTAATCCAGTTGCTCTACATCTCAAGTCAGCACCTTGTTGGATGATTGTGGAGCGGAGAGAGGAAGCAAGGGTTTGTTACATTTTCCAGCAGAGAGCACCCTACAAGTTGTGCTGTAGACATGTGGCTGCTGCTTTTGCAATCTTACTAGTTTCCCGTCTGCTCACAAGCTAAACTGCGTAATGGCTTCCTTCCCACTCAATCAAATGCCGCCGTTTCCGTGCATCTCCGCTTGTGTGAAGTGGAAAAGAGGATGGTGGTTTTGACTGAACCAGCTACAGCTACCTCTTTTGAGAAGGGCAGCATTTGGAACTTCATTTAAAGTGCTACTGTACCGCTTCAGCAGTCAAGGAGAATACTGGGAACTGTAGTTTAAGGGAGCTGCTCTTGCAAAGCTACCGGTACATTTCCCAGTCGACGGTTTTCAGGATTCTCCATGACTATTAAAGTGGTATATTCATACTATAAATGTATTCTCCAGATGCGAGTGGAAACTTTGTACACCAAGGAACAAAGTGGGGAAGGCTGCATAGACCAGTTGCTCCTCTTGTTGTTGGAGCAGGTAGTGACAAGCAGTCAAATTCAGGAATTGAAACATGCATTTTACCATCCTAATTTGGAGCATGTGGATTGGGAGGTGATAGTTTGGTAAGGCTTGGAAGTCTGCAGTTTTCAACCAAGTAGCTGGCTCAAAGGATGGCTACTCTACCTCTGTGAAACTAATAAAGCACCTGTGCTCTTACAATACTTACTGGCTCAGTCATTTTGACAGATCTTGCTCAGTAGGGGGTGTAAATAAGCTTCTTGTTTTTCAAACCCTACCTGGCATACAATAGGAAATCCTATTCCCTTGTCTCAAGTCTGTTCTGGAGGCTCCCCAACAGTCCAGAGCAGATGGGGGGGGGCACACAAGGAGTGGAAGAGGAAAGCTTGTTGCACAAGTGGAAGGAAGTCCTTGTGCTAACAGGATGATTTTGTTGCATGCAACCCAAAAGGTCTAGGACTAGGTCAAATCATGGCAGAAGACAGACTGATGGTTGCTGATACTGGCATGTACAAATACCTGCTTCACCAGAATTGATAAGGGTGTTGTAAAATTTCAGTTCCCAGCCACACCTTGGAGGCAGTGTGCAGCAGGGACATATTAGTGTTACATGAACTGAGGCTTGAAGTAGTATTTCTCTGAATGGGACAAAAAGCAGCGGGGTACTCAAGATGGGGCAGGGGATGAAGCAGTTTGTATAGTCAAAGTGTACAAAGCTGAACTGTGCATTTTGATTGCACATCTAAACCCTTATGCACAAACTTCCAATTAGGGTACTTGCCTAAACTGTGTGGCAACATCACAATCTGCTTGTAAGGGCTTAAATTGGAAATAATTTAAAAGTGGTTTTTATTGCTTCATTCCCCACCCCTCCTGCCCAGTTATTGAAGACCTTCTGCTATTTGTCAAGAGACATCTACAGCACTACCCCAAAATGTCTATCACTGCTTGGGCAATATGCTAGGGAATATTTAAGTCACATCAGTTGACTTATGTTTGAGGAAGAAATTATTTGTTCTGTAAATGTTACTTTCAATGAGGAACTTGAAGTTTCAGATCCTACTAACTCCTTGCAACTGCAGCAGAGCAGTTTATAGAATTAGTAGGTAAAACTTGCTTTTCTCCATAACTTTAATCTCCATATGTTTGCTGAACTAAACTAAGATACTGTAACAAGTAGCAAGTTGCGATGGAAGGGAATGTTTTTGCCCAGTGTTTCTGCAAAGCTGCTATTGGCATGGTGAAGGGGTTAGTGAAGCAAAAGAAAATGTCACATAAACCAGAAGTCAGTAGCCTGGTTGGTGCTGCTGTGGCTGTTTGCTACACTTTGTTCTGACATTTGGAATTAAGCATATATCTTCTCTCTCCTTTTTACAGGAAAATTCCACCAACGAGGAGATCCTGAATTCACTAAAGTATGTCCGCCCAGGCAATGGGTATGAGCCCAACTTCAGTGTCTTTGAGAAGTGTGAGGTGAATGGGGAAAACACTCACCCACTCTTCAAATTCCTGAAGAAAGAGTTGCCCTTTCCACATGATGACCCCGTGTCTCTGATGACCAACCCACAGTTCATCATCTGGTCCCCTGTGTGTCGCAGTGACATCGCATGGAATTTTGAGAAGTTCCTCATAAGCCGTGATGGAGTGCCTTTCAAGCGTTACAGCAGGCGTTTTGAAACCATCAAGATCCAGGATGATATTCAAAAGCTGCTTTAGCGAGTCACCAAGAACCAGAAAATGTGCCTTGCAGAAATGTCTACTTCTCTTTTTGAGCTAGGCTATTGCTTAGATGATGTCCTAGGTTAAGTATGATACTTTCCATACTAGAGTGAATTGCAGATCTGTCCCAGATTAGACTAGGCTGATCTAACCGAATAAGCAGAAGAAAGTTGCTTATGCATCATAGCAATGAAACTTAATTGAAATGCAGGAATCTATTTGCCGTGATGTAAGCTAAATTATAACCCTTCCTCTAATGTGCGAGGCAACCATGTATTACGTGACTCAAGGCTGAATAATATGAGTGGCTGCTTTAATGTGTGGGTTAAATCCTACTATGTGAAGCAGCCCTCCATGTGCCAAACTCCATGCTGTTTGTCTGTGTGGCCTTATCTTGCTTTTCAGCAATTCATCTGTTTACTCTGGCAGTAAGTTTCTATTCTCCATCAAAATTTTATTTATGATGGTGCTTCTTCTAAACACTTGAAGGACACTTGATGTATTTGTAAAATTTTGTATGTGAAGATGTAGTTAATTACACTAGGGGAAACAGCAGTTTATGAAATTCTATGCCAATAAAATGCTTCAAAGACGATTATGTCTGTGTCTTTATAATAAGGCTGTGTAACTTTAGGTAGCAACTAGTTATATGAAATCTCAACCTAAGCTCATTTAACACATTACCAAAAGAGCTGAAGTATTATTACTTAAACCATGACTGAGCAGGTCCCTCGAGAGAAGTTCATGGCTGCTGCTACTGCAGTTTCTGGCCTAAGCCATGGTTTTGCTTAGCATGTTGTCCAAACCAGAGCTTGTACTTTGTCTTGCTCTAGGGCAAACCATGAGCTGTAATTAAGGTATGTTCTTGGTTCTTTAGCTTAGTTTGTTTGGAGAAGACAAACCATGAGCCTGCATTTAGACAGCATGCTAAACCAAAATATGGCTTAGCCCTGGGTAGCATGCCAGCAGCAGAACCAAAGGAGTGCAGCAGTTATGATGGCTCCAAGAATCTGTGTTCATGCTAAACCACGATTTGGTTTAGCCTTATGTACTGACTGAACTGAGACAAAAAAAAAATTCCCTACAGGTGTGAATTGACATAATAAATTATTTGATATAGGTTGGGTACCTCGCTTCTACTGGCAAAAATTCTACATAGAATTCAACAAATCATAGTCCTTATTAACAAACTGGATTCAATAAGCAACATTACAAATAAATGTGGAAGGTAATTTGCTAGAAATAAAAAGGCTTGTTATTAGTTGTGTGGGACAGGAGTGGAAACTGGAACTAGATGAAAAATATACTACAAATGAAACTCAGCTTTGTAGCTATTTGTGTGCATGTATCTTACCTGTGTTCTATTCCTGTGTCATTCTCTCTCAAATATGCACACACAACTGACAAATATTGCAAAAATGTTTGCTCATTCCACACACGCCCCCGCATTGATTTATTAGATGGGTGTCTGAAGAATGTAACATACAAGAACAAAAAGGGTTTAACAATACAATTACTATATAGTTATAAAAGGCAGTTGTTAAAATGTGTAATTATACAAATTATCCTCATATCCTGTTGTCCTAAAAACACTAATATATTTAGCATGGTCAAAGCACATCAAGATCTATGTTTTCAGAGGGCAATCATGCATCCTTTCTTTCCATTGAGTATCTTCCAGCCCAATCTTTCCTAGACTTTGTGTATGAAGGCCTTTGGAGGAACGTTCATAAATTGTTCATTTCAACAGCTGAGCCAATGGCTATGGAGGACTTACTTCAATTAACAGAAACCAGAGATCTTGCAACCAATACTATTTCAAAAACTACATGCTGCTTTTTCTCTTGAAGATTATCTGATAGGAGAGAGTAATGCTATTGCTCTTCTGTAAGCATACGTATTTGTTCTGTTCTTTAATGTGATACCTCAGTCAGATCTTTAGGACCATAGTTTGTGGTGGTGATTACAATTTACTTACGTACTAGTTTTCTGCCTACTACAATCTGTTCTGGAGAGGGTGCTAACCTCCAAAGCAGATTTGCCATGTCTTGGGGAGTTGCAGGGGAGAAATGGGAAGTCCCATTTGCAGAAGCAGGAAGCCTGTTGCACAAGTAAGCAACTGCAATTCAATATCACCCAATATTAATAATTGCCGCAAAAAGAGCCCAACATCGTACCGTATATTTCCTAGACGAGCAGTCTCCAAAAAAGCTTAGGATAAAAAGGACGATTGCCATTGCCCTTATGCCAACCCAGCAGGACGACCCACAAGACCTTCAATATCAATTCACTGAGTTGGCTGCTGGTTTCAAGGAGTGGGATGTCCAGAGACAAGAAAGTGTCATGGCAGCATAACAGCTAAAGAAGCCAAAAGGCAGCTGCACCAGCAGAGATCCAGGGGTCGCCAACGTGGTGCCCTCTAGATGTTGGTAGTTCTAGTTCACCGAATGCAGAAGGATCCCTTTATAGCCAGAGTCGCAATCTAGTTTGAGGCGCGACCTGCAATTATGAACCCTTTAGAGGTAACTGACACCGTAGACCGAGCCTGTGTGAGCGACTGGAGAACGAGGGATTCCCTGCCGCCCCGCCCGGAAAGCGGCTCCTTCTTCCTCAGCGTCAAAACACCCCGCTCGGGCGAAGGCGCTCGGCCCGGCGCTCCCTGCCCTCCGAACGCCCGGAGGCGTCGCCGCGCCTGCGCAGTGCCGTTCTGTGCGCGCGGCGGCGGCCGGGCGAGGAAGGATATCCGCAGTTGGGGACGGCCGGCCGGGCGAAAGCGCTTGCAGTACTGTCATGGCGGCAGCCGAAGTAGGGTTAGACGGCGGGGGAGGCGGCGGCGCCGGCCTGAGGCCGGACGCCGGGACGCAGCGGGCGGAACTTATGCCGCTGCTGGGGACGGCGCTGCGGCCGGGAGAGTCGTGGTGAGAAGGGCGGTTGTGGCGGGTGGGGCGGCGGGAGCGAGAGAGCGCGGCGGCTCCTTTCGCCTCTCGGTGTCAGGTTGAGAGCCAGGCCGCGCGCGCGCCTCCTCCTCCGCGCAGGCCTTCCGCGCGCTCGGGCTGTTGGCTTTCGAATGCGGGTGTTCGGAAGGGGGGGGGGCAGCAGGAGGCGCGAGCTGCTCCCCCCGGGAGTTCGGTGTTGGTGGCAGGAAGAGGGCATGTCGGTGCCGGCCGGGCCCTCCCGGTGCCGGTGCTGAGTCACTCTTCTTCCGCCCCGTCCCCTCCAGCAACTTCGTTCACCTTTCCTGCCTCCCGCTCCAACCCTGCCCCGTTTGTTTGTTTTATTACACTTTCTTCCCCCTTCCTCTTCTTCTCAAGGCGTATTTTCCCCTCTTTTATTGCAGGTTCCTAATTGACAGCCGGTGGTTCAAGCAGTGGAAGAAATACGTGGGCTTTGACAGTTGGGACTTGTACAACGTTGGAGAACCGAATCTCTTCCCGGGACCCATTGATAACTCGGGGCTTTTTGCAGGTAAAGTTGTGTGGAGAGGGGATTAGGATTTGGAGTTTGGAAAGGACTGGGAAGTGGAGGAGGGAAAATGTCACTGCACGGTACTACTTTTTGGACTATGTTCTGACAGTAAGGGAGCCAGTGTCCTTCCCCTCCAATCTTTCCCAGTACACTTTCCCAATTCTTAAGTAGGGATATTAGTTTTTCTATATGATAAGGCAGCTTGCTTTGGAAAAACTATGATGGAATCTAGCATGATTGTCACATCAGCAGTTACTGCAATCATAACTAGTATTGTAACAAGTCTTAGAGGTTCCACCCTTAAATAAGTGTCTCATTCTTGGCTTCCACACCCTTCCTGTGGGGTTTTTTTTTTTGTATTTCTCCACTCAGCCTAGGCCTGAAAACAGATGACTTTCCTTTTTTGTAAATGGAAACTGAAAGAGTTAACCGTTACATCTGCTTCTGTGTTGTAAATCAGTTGGTTGCAAATCATTATTAGCTTCATATATTGTGTCATAGAACTTCAAATCATTAGGCATATCCACTGAATTCAAACTTATGTTTGAATAAGTTTTTGATTCGTCCCCTGAGCTCCAGGTGCACATTGTTTCCTTGGCTTAGTACTGGTTCAGGTTTGTTGTGGCACAAAGTTGACCTTGGTAAGGTGATAACTTAAAATCTGAAGCCTACTTCATACATGATCTTTCATTATTTGGGAGACTAGATACTGTACCTTGAAATCACATTTTCCTATATTGCAAGAGGTTCCAAGTGGCAGCAGAAGCAGTGGAAAGAACACACCATTCTGACATGCCACCTCTCTCCAGATACAGTCCTGAGAAATAACACTTGAGCAACTCTTTAAAAGATTTAAAGTAATACATATTGTTGATAGGTAGAGCTATTTAAATTTAGCAGCAAAAGGCAATATAGATGCTGTGTTCCTCAGACCAGGGCTGGATCTAGACATATCAAAGAAGTGTTTCAGTTTAAAGCATTGTAAATTTAAACAGGGAAGACAGGTAGAGAAAAACAGGACTCCACACTGCCATCTGGTAGTGCAATGTTATATCTCACATACAATGCATATAAATTGCTTTTTTTTTACCAGTCTAGCTGAGTCCCAGGAAATCACTAGAAAGTGTGTACAAACATAAAAAGTTTAATTTTGCTTCTCAAAGTCTCTGGATCATATTGGTATAGGAAAGTCTTCCAGTTCTGCATTGTATTTTTAAATAAAACATCAAATACTATACAGCTGGTTTTATTTGATTAATAGTTTGAAATAATGTGTGGAAGGGAAGTCTGAAATTAGATTGTGAAATAATACCACTTGAGTCTCTTCAAGACTCACTTTGATGTGGCTATTTAAATTACCTTAAGTTAGATTTTCAAAAGTGTCTGTCACTTTGAAAGTGTGTTTGTTTTATTCAGGATTTCCAGGAGAACTGTTTATCCTCCTGTTTATTGTTATGTTTCCTTTCCTTTTTAGACTCAGAAGCTCAGACTTTGAAAGAACACCTCATTGATGAGTTGGATTATGTGTTGGTTCCGACTGAAGCCTGGAACAAATTAGTAAATTGGTATGGTTGCATAGAGGGTCAGAAACCAATAGTGAGAAAGGTAAGTGATAATGATCTTTATGTAACTTACATTGTTTTGCCACTTTGTGGAATCGTGTGAATTATCTCTTGAGCTACCCAGAGAAATGAACACTATAAAGAATATTTAGGTGTCATTTAACTGGTGCATAGGATAATGATATATTGTGTGACGTATAAGGTTGAATAACTGGAAATACAGGGTAGAATATGAACTGCTCTTCCCAGTATTAGGATGGCTCCTACAGTTTCAGAATGGCTTTACAGAATGTTTCTAGCTCCTTAGTAGAGGAGAAAGTTTCTCTTCAGTTGCCCTGTACTCTGTTGATTAGTCATTTAGCCAGAACACAGGATGAAGTTAAAGGGTGGTATCCAATTGTGTCCATCAGCTAGTGGGACTGGCTGTTCTCCTCTCCCTGCTACCCCTGTGGATCTCAAAAAAAACATTTTTGGAGGGTTGTGTGGAGTGAGGAGACTGGAGCAGGTTAGAGAGTGGGTTGCCATGGGGAGGAGAGGAAAGAGAAGAACTGTTTACTCTTTGGATAGGGGAATACAGCAAAGGACACTCCACATGACCCTTCTACCAGGAATGCTTCTTTTCAGGGGAAGAGATAATGTATACTGACTTCAGAAACACAGCAGGACTCCAAGTAACTACACAATGCAGAAAATTGCTTTGTAGGCTGGATCTTAAATCAAATAGTTAACTGTGCAATAAATAATATATAGTACATGCTAATGCAATCTGGTATAATTTTAATGAACAATGTAGAAAAGAGCATGTGATATGTCATAGGAATAATTCCATTTTCAGAATAAGCTAAACATGCCCATATTGCTGCTAAAATACAGTATATGCTTTTTAAATGTAGGCCTTAAAAGGAATGTGCAAATGTAAAATAGGAAGAGTAATTCCCCTTTTTCTCCCTCCTCCCCCACAAAACCCCTTTCCCCTTTTTAGTTTTGTTTAGATTGCATTTATTTTAACTGTTTGATAAAAAGGTAAAGGACCCCTGACAATTAAGTCCAGTCACAGACGACTCTGGGGTTGCAGCGCTCACCTCGCTTTATTTATCTACTTGCACTTTTTGGCGTGCTTTTGAACTGCTAGGTTGACAGGAGCTGGGACTGAGCAACAGGAGCTCACCCCGTCACGGGGATTTGAACCACCAACCTTCTGATCGGCAAGCCCAAGAGCTTCAGTGGTTTAGCAAATTGCTATGATCCATTACTGATCTTTCTTTTTTCTTTTATTGCATTTATTATTGATTGAAATTGAAATGAAAAACAAAACCATCTCCCAAGTGTCTACCAAATGATTACATAACATTCATTCCTTTCCCTGAGCCAGAAGATTGTACCTAGTGTTATGTGTTGGGCACATTACAGCCAGGCAAAAACATTGAGTATAAAGCAGGGCTGGTGAAGCGTGTGACCTATGGAAAATTTACAGCAGGGGACGGCAAACCACCGTCCAAGGGCCAGATCCAGCCCAATTGCCCTCAGGATCTGGCCCGCGGATGGTCTGTGGATTGTGTGGATTCTGTTCGTTAATTTTTTCTTCGTTAATTTTTTTTCCCTGCGCTGCCATTTTTTGGGGGGGGCGCCATTTTCACCCCTCTCCTCACACACCACAGTGCCTCCCCCCTCCTGGCATAGAGGAGGAAGGGGAGCGGGCTGAGCACCATTTTGGGCAGCGCCTCTCAAGAGCCAGCCAGCCCTTTCAGGCTGCTCATCCCGCTGCCGCTGCTGCCAACCTTTGCCACTCGCAAGGGCAGGCACAGGAGCCGCAGTTGGCAGAGAGCAGCACCTCTTCAGAGCCAGCCCGCCCTTGCACTGGCAGCACCATAGGTAGGCAGGGGAAGGGGAGGGCCTGGGGGAGAGAGGGAGAGAGAGAGAAGCCTCTGCTGCGTGCGTGCGTGCAGTCTGGCCCGCCACAAGGTCTGGGGTACAGTGAACTGGCCCCCTCCAAAAAAAGTTTGCTGACTCCTGGTTTACAGGGCCAGATAAAGAGACCTGGATGGTCATATTCAGCTCTCCTGTTTTGTTGTGGTAGAATTTTACAATCTGTTAATGGACTCCCCAATAAAAATGGAGCTTCAACTTGTCAAGGCATTTGATGTTCCAGTTTTGTGCCAGTGTTTCCCAACTCTCCAGAGCAACTTTGGGTAGGCAGTTTGAGGAAACGAGATCTTGGTAAACCTGATTTTGCCCTTTGCTGTTTTGGTCTTACCAGGGTGGATTTGATTTAAATCAAATCGATTTAAATCATTATCCAGTAAGACTTGATTTAAATCATTTTTTAACAGAAAGACTCATTCTTGCTGGTATAATCTTAATATTTACAACCAAATGAAGGTTTCATTTTTGGAATATTAAATTTTCAGAGTAGTTTTTACAGTTATAGCAAAAATTACTGATTTGGTTATACTATTAGAAATACATAGACAGATGATTATGAAATTATTGTGAGGTTTAAGTTAACAGTTTATATTTGGACAACTTTTCTGCTGTACTTTATTGGAAGGAGAAAAATTATCATTTCCTTAATAACAAGTTAAACTATTTAACTAAAACAATAACATTATAGCATATGTATCCATGTTTGATAACTGATGATGTTAAACATGTTTTTAAAAAACTTAGACTGAATTTTAGCACACATGAAAAACTTAAAACAAATCCTTATTTCCTGATGAATAGCCTTTGGACTATAATGTAACTTAAATAGAAAACTATCTTTAGAAAGAATTTTTCCTCCAAAAGCATTTTATTTTAAAAATTCAATTTAAATTTAAATTTTGTTTATTTTATTTATTATTATTATTTTTAAAAAAGCATTGATTTTTATCCATCATGGGTCTTACCTCTTGGTTTGAATAGCTAAGAAGAATAGTTAACTATAACCGTTGGTTGGTGTTGACTTCAGTGGAGCTAATTTTGAAATAAACACACTTGGGATTGGGCTGTAGAAACCTCTGCAGGATTATCTGAAGCCACTTTGCCAGTTGTAGAACTAGAGTTAAAACCAAGGACTTCTGTTTTATGTGAAACTCTAGATGATGGCACAGTTATCTATCAGGCCAAGATATGGATACTTTGAGGGTGGAGCCTTTCAGTTTAGACTACATATTTGCTTTCAGAATAGTTTGTTGTACCTACTTTACAGGAAGCCTTTTCTTCCTAGGTTGTGGAGTATGGACTGTTTGTGAAGCACTGTAAAGTAGAAGTTTATCTTTTGGAGCTGAAGCTGTGTCAGAACAGTGATCCTGCTAATCTTATGAGCTCTTATTTCAGCAAAGCAGACACCGTTGGTAAGTAGCTGTTTGCTAACGCCACAACACACCTTGAAACACATCTACACCTAGTGGTGTCTAGTAATTTATTTAGATCATTAAATGGGGCAAGTATATTTTACCATTTTCTTTTTGCAAATTTTGTTTTCACAATGATCTGAAATTACTTCTTTTCCCCCTGTGAAATGGTGAATGCTTCTACTTATCTGATCCTCCTATAGCATTGCTAAACCACAATTTCACTCCAGCTTTTATTATTTGTCCTTAGAACTGACAGTTACTCTTCAGCTTTAGATGCTTCTGCCATTGTTCAAACAATCCTACCAGCGACTGGTTATTTCAGTAGTAGTAGAACGTCAGCTTCAAATAACCCTAGCTGCATTTTAAATAAATGATTCCTTATCTTTTAAAGTGATAATATTTAGTTATTCCAGGTAATACAGCTATAGTCAGAAATTAAATTTTACAGAAAATTGGTATGTACAGATACAGTTAATAATTCACCAGGGTAAAATAATCCAGAATTAGTATACACCTCCTTGTTTATTTAGCACTAGTAAATAAGCACGTTTTTACACTTTGAACGAGCCACACCTCCCAACCTAGTCAAAATACAGCTTGTAATAACTTTGTCTCTTTCTTACCAGCTACTATTGAAAATGAAATGCGAAAGCAGTTTAATATTCCTGACGGAAAAGAAATTAGGCTGTGGAGCAGATACATGAGTAATACTTATGAGCAGCTAAGCAAACTCGACAGTACTATACAAGATGCGGGGCTCTATCAGGGACAGGTAAGAAGTTCAAATATCATCGTTGACAAGGCTGCAATTTGTAAAAAAGTTGCAATGGGAAGAATTCAAGGTAATACTATTGGTGTCATTCTGTCAGGGCCAGCTTTCCAGCTTGCCAGACAGAATTATTCCTCCTCACCACCACCTTGGCATGCTGTTCTGGGGGTTCTTCCGACACCTGTACAAGCCAATTTTGGGGCACGCGGGGGGGGGGGAGGAGCCCAACTGTGCTATCAAGAGCTCTTGCTAGTAGGACTTGGAAGTTGGATCCCATCCCATGTGATTATGAAGTCATACAAAGTATTCTGAAATTTGAGCTGGTTTCTCAACTATTTGGCCAGGTTCAGGCAAACGCCAGCCGTTGTGGAAGAGCTACTGCATTCACAGCCTAGCAGCAATCATATAGAGGCAGCTGCATGTGGTGGCTGTTCCTGCCATTGTGTGATTTGTGGGCCTGAAAAAAACAAGTTGTGATCAAATTGCCACAGTAGTGTGAACAATTCTTCTGTGTAGATGCTGATTCCTTAAATGGTAACTTGTAAATGCTGCTGAGTCAAAAGCCTGCCAGAGCCTTCTGTACATCCTAAGGTGTTAGCATGGGGGTTATTTAATTGGGAATCTCCTGTTTTGTAAGCACTGATTTGCTTGTATTTTTCTGCACGGAACCAAAGAAAGCCCAGATCTATAAGATAGCACTCCCTTTACTTAGTTTTACTATTATTTTTCTTTAACTTTAAAGGTAGTGTTAATAGAAGTGAAGAATGAAGATGGTACGTGGCCCAGGCAATCTCAGACAAAGTAAGTTTTTCTCTATTTATGCTTTCCGTTTCTCTATCTCAGTTTAGACATTGCATAACCTGAACACCAAACCATGGTTTTGTGATGTCTGAATTGTGCCTCTGTCTAACTTGGGTCTGAGAGGTGTCTCTATCACTGTTTAACTTGGCATGACACTGACTATTTTGCTGCTTTCTCTATTCTGTTATTATTACATTGTGTTTATTGTCCTGTTGTATTTTAACTTGTTAGCCACTTTTGAGAGCTTTCAGGCTAAACAATGAGATAGGAAATGCCCTAAGTCCTGTTACACTCATTTTTCTAAATTGAAGTAGCATTGACTTAAAAAATAAGTACCAAAAACATACTTTAAAGTTACATTTCTACCTCTCATAATCTTGACGGAATTAATCTTAGTTTTACAATATTGAAATAATACTTTCCTTAAGCGGTAGTGAAATGCGCAGCTCAGTTTTTTAATAAACAGTGAAGAACTATCCTGTGCACTGCTTCATTCTGAACTGAGCCTGTTGCAAAGCCATCTACAATTTAAGCCACATGTAAGGATTCACCTAACCTGCCCCTACAAAAGATTCCCACAGGGCTTTCGTCCCTTCTGCCTCCCACATGCTCCACAAATTGGCTTGGGAAAGATCAGAAGAACTTCTAGCACAGTACATGACTTGCATAGGTGGAATTATTGGAAGATGAAACATTGAATTCCACCCAATGTATCAGGCATTACAATTCTTATTGGCCCCTGACTACAGCTGCAGGTAGTTAAAATGTTAGAGTATTTACAAATCACTGGTAGATTATGGCAAGGAATATCTATTCTACTTAAGCCGTCTTTTTCAAAAGATAATCATTTCATTTAGTAGATTAATTTTAGTCCTAAAAATCCTGTTGGTTGCCTTCTGTTCTGCTGGGAGGGGACAGATTTACGCTATGAGCATGCAAATATGAATCTGAGGCCTTGTACCAGTTAAGATTAGTAGTCTTGCTAGCCTAGTACTAATTGCAATGATTGATTGTGGATCAAACACTGATTCAGAAGTATGGCTCTTTCCTAGCAATTATTTGGAGAACTCTTAATCAGCTGGAATGCAAACGGCGCATCGTATCATGCGCTCTGCCATGTAATAAATTGCCTTGCGTAGCTTAGTACCACTTGCGTAAGTTCTCCTTTGTATTTTACAATAGGGAAATTCCATACAGAATGAGGCGTGAGTACTAGATTTCTAATACCATTGACTCATAAACAACCCACCTCTTCAACCTGAAGTCATTCCTTCTGGGTTGGAAATCCAGAAATAAACAGTTTAAAATAGTAAACTATACTAAAAAGTCAGTTAAAGACTCTCAGGAATTTTTTTATAAAAACAACAACAAAAACCCTGATGGGATTTTTACTACTTTTTTTCCCTCCCAGATCAAGCACTGCAACAAGCAGAAATCTAGCTACCTCTTCAAAAGCATCAGCAAGCTCTTGCTCCTCTTCAACCATAACAAATGGTGATAGCAATAACTCCTATAGTTTGAACTGCTCCAGCCTTGGCAAAGGGTAATAGCAAGAATGTGTCTGCTGTTCTTTATGTAACTTCCTTTCTCTGAATACTTTTATGCATTCTCTTCTTTATTAAATAAGGTTCTGCCCTGAAGCATTCATGGCTCCACTGTTCGGAAGCTAGCTATGTATAACTTTAAACTTAACTTCAGTTTCATGGCCCTCCGGAATTTTTTTGCCAGTTACTGTTCCATTAAGATGTATGAGTTCTGTCAATTTTTCCTACAATAGCACTTTATCATACAATAGCTGATAGGAAAAAAATGCCACTCTAAAATAGTTCATTAAACCAGCTTGCGTTCTCCCATATAAACCTACTAGGACATTTGAGATCTCCCTTGGAGGCTGTGCTCTCAAGGCGCTTGCCCCTAGAGGTGTAGTGAGTGATTACTTGAGGCAAGGCTTCCAGTCACGGCACCAAAATTATGGCAATTTCTGTCAAGCAGATTCACATTGCCTTTTCCTTGATACAGTTGTTTTGAAATGCCTGGCAAACACAGTATTACATTGGAGGATTTTAGGACCCTCTGACTTCAGTTCTTTTTATCCTGCTTGGTTGGGATTTTTTTGTGGTGGTGGTGGTGGTTTTTCCTAACTTTACTTTTAGTCTTGGTTTCGTTTTTCATTAGCATAATGTTCTGGAAACCAAAAAGCAGGATATGAGTATTTTAAGCAAAATATAATATCGGTAAAGTGAGTCTCCACCTACAGTATGAAATGGTACAGTCAGGCAGCAGACTGGCTACCTCATAATACTTGATTGTGAGAACTAGGTCTGAGGGAGGAATTTTATAGTGTAGGCATGTGTATACTATAGATCAGTTGGAAAGTTTGCTTTGTCTTAAGTTTGAGTTACGTGTTTAATTGTATTGTGTTTTTATATTCTGTAAACTCGCCATAAAATTTTGATGCAGGGCGGGTAAGAAATACAATATACATTATTTTTGTATAGCTGTAAAATAGTTTCTTAGCCAAAATATTCTGCAACCTGTTATCATATTCCAGTATGTTTTCCCCCTCCAGAGGTTCTAGCTTTTCCTGCAACTCCTACAACAACAGGGAGAGCCCTCCTCATTCACAGCCTGGTCTCTGTGGGCTCAGTAACCTAGGAAATACATGCTTCATGAATTCAGCTTTACAGGTAAAGAACTGGTACAATCTGCTGAAGAACCTAGAGTGGTAGGCACTGTACTGCTTGGGTTTTATACTACCCCATCTTAAATTTTATAACTGTTAGGTTCCCATACAGCTTGGAAAACCTACATAATGCTGTGGGTTACAATGGAAGATAGAAAGCTGCATTTTTCAAGTGTCAGAACCCTGGTCTCCGTATTGCCGATATGTTATAAACCAAACCCTGGCTCCTCTATGAGTAGCACAGGAGCAGCAGGGCCAAGGGAGGAGCAAAGTGGCTATACTTTTTGCTGCGAGAATCCACTCACTCAATCATACTTAGCCATTGTTTGGATTAGCATTGTGTGCAAACCAGGCTGCTGACTGGCAGCAGCTCTCTAAGTTTCAAGGCATGAAACTTTCTCAGCCCTATATGATGATGCCAGGGTTTGAACATGGAGCCTTCTGTATACACAACAAGTGGTCTACCCTGAGCTATGACCCTGTCCTCCCAAAATAGAAATAACCCAGCTAGTACATATTACAGTGGTGCCTCGCAAGACAAAATTAATTCGTTCTGCAAGTTTTTTCGTCTTGTGAATTTTTTCGTCTTGCGAAGCACCACTGTGCATTGACGGTTTCCCATAGGAATGCATTGGCGGTTTTAAAAAAAAGGCTCAAGACGTTTCGTCTTGCGAAGCAAGCCCATAGGGAAATTCGTCTTGTGAAGCAACTCAGAAAACGAAAAACTATTTCATCTTGCGAATTTTTCGTCTTGCGAGGCATTCGTCTTGCGAGGTACCACTGTACTCAGTTTTCTTCTTTCAGCAGTTTCCATATGTAATATTTAATGTAGCTTGCAATACAGTTCTGTATAGGGTGATTTTGCTGACTCTAGTACAATTTTAGTTTTCATTGGGCTGAAAATGGGTTGTTGGCATGGCTTTCTTTTTTATGTATTTCTTGTGTCTGAATGTTCTTCTAGTGTTTGAGTAACACCCCTCCACTGACTGACTATTTCTTGGAAGATGAGTATGAAGCTGAAATAAATCAGGAGAATCCTCTGGGAATGAGAGGAGAAATTGCAGAAGCATATGCAGAACTCATCAAACAGATGTGGTCTGGGAGAAATTCTCACGTGGCCCCCCGCATGTTCAAAGTAAGTAGACTTTCTGTCATTGAAACACAGCTAGAGGAAGTGACATTTTTGGTTTCATGCTTTCTGCATGGATCTTTAATGTTAGCCCTTGGGGAAATACTTTCCCCATCTTAAAATGTCTAGCTGGGTAGCTTAGGTTGAACTTAAAAGAATGCTAAGTATGATATGGACTCCTGAGTGCAGTCCCTTAATAATTCACTGAATGTTGCATATTGCAGGGAAATGCCATGCATTCTGTTTAGAATAGTTGTGGTTTCTAAAGCTTTTACTGATATAATTTGATTTTTAACAAGATTTTAGGAGTTATCTGACTTCTTTTTTGAGAACTGTTTTATCTGTTTACTTTTTATTGTTTTAGACCACTGTGGTATGTTGTAAAGTGCAATATTCCAAATAAAATTGAGCTGAAAGTTAGCAACTTTATATCTCTCTGAAATTAGTTGTACACTGAGTTGCTTTTGAAACAGTTGTTAAAATTGTACACATGATCTTCAAATCACTTGTTGATATTCTGTATTCAAATAAGTAACAAATGTACTTTATTAGGACGTTTGTGAGTTTCACAGAATTTTACATGGATTAACCATACGGCAACTGTATCTGATAACTGTTATCCAAAGAAACTGATATGAGAGGAGACTTCATACATCTTGTTATCTTTTTGACATTAGTTTATTGCTAGGAATTAGCTAATCTTCATTGAATTCTGCAAATGAGGCTAGAGTTACTGCTTTTCCCTTCACTGCTCACATGCATCTTCCTAATGTGATTTTTCCCTTTCTTTTTTTAATTTTAGACCCAGGTTGGCCGCTTTGCTCCTCAGTTTTCAGGGTACCAGCAACAAGATTCCCAAGAGCTCCTGGCCTTTCTTTTAGATGGTTTACATGAGGATCTAAACAGAGTAAAAAAGAAACCTTACTTGGAGTTGAAGGACGCTAATGGCAGGCCTGATTCGGTATGCTGCATAGACATTCCACTCCTTGGAGTTAAATTGTGGTATAAAAGAGTAACACTCAACATAGGTTACAAATTATTTTTGCCCATCCAGTTCCTTTTTTTTCTTACTGAGGATGTCTTTTTGTTAGCAAATGAATCCATGAATCAGTGCACTTGGGACCATTGACTCTTAGCCAGGCTTCAACAAATATGCTTCCCATTGTGAGTGTGGCCCTGTGGTCTGATAAGCAGGTAGCCTTCCTCCTAATTTTGAACATGCATACATGGACGAGATTGTCCAAGCAGTTGCATGGCAAACTCCACTAGTGGCAGGGTGATGCTATCCTGTCCTAGCTGGATCAAATTAGTGGCACATACTAGAAAGGCAGAGTCCAGATAGGCGATGCAGGATCACAACAGGCATGGCAAAGCACAGTTTGTCAGGACACTGGACAGATCACTGTGACTGATGCTGGCTGGAACTTAACTACAGTATTGAGATCACATTAGCTGTTTTCACTTGTGGCCAGCCAGCTATAACTATCCTTCCTCTTATTAAGAACTTAAGACCTGCACAGCTAAAGCACCATTATTTTAAATATTTGATGCTTTATTATGTTTTATATACTTTGTAAGCCACCCAGATTGGCTGGGGAAACCTGAGAGCCAGGTGACCCTTTCCAATTACAGTCAGTTGCTGTAATCATCCTTTCTTGGCCCTGTTTAAACTGAAGTAGAACAAGGGCTTGAAAGGGAATGACATAAATAATTACTTGGGGACAGTGCCCAATTTAAAGTTTCACTTAATTGGGCTGCTTTTCCATTGCAGGCCTAGTTTTTATTACGGTAATTTTGAGAATTGATGCCACACATACTCACGTGCGCACACCCCAGTGTAGTGTTTATTAAATAACTGCCTTTGCATGAATGTCACAACGATCATAGTTTGAGCAAACATTGCTGAAAGCTACATATTTCTTAGGTTTGACTGTACATTACTAATTGCGCTGCAGTACTGCTTAAGCAGTTCCTTGCTCACTTGCTAGAAGCGACCTCTAATCTGCCTTTCCCTAGGTTGGGATTCACTGTCAGCAGCAGCCCTGCACAGAACACTTCTCCTCCCCTGTGTGCCCCAAATTCCCTCTGAAATTGGTTTGGGTGGTTGGGAGAACCCCCAGAACAGCAGGGGAAGAGGAGGGGCATTGTTCCATCTCGCAAACTGAAATGCTTAGGCAGACAGAATGTTTGTAATAGTGTGACATTGGAATTCCCTCCCTAGAATTGGATTCTCTCATACTATGCAATTTTCACCTACACACTAGGGTGCAATCATCTTGTACAGTCTGTTCTGTTCTGTTCTGTTCTGTTGCAGGTCACTTGCATGTTGAATTACAGGTATACCAATAAGTGAATGATTTCATTGCTTACAAACATAGTTGTTCAGCATCAGTTTGTCACATCACGTCCTTCTATTGTATTTCAATAACCTTCCCTACAGATAAAAGATGTTTCATCAGAACTTGCATCTTAATCTTTATACTGTGTTTCTGCTTCTCTGCAATGTGTTTTATTTTTTGCAGGTGGTAGCAAAAGAAGCTTGGGAGAATCATCGATTGCGTAATAACTCTATAATTGTAGATATTTTCCACGGTCTCTTCAAATCCACATTGGTCTGCCCCAAATGTTCTAAAGTTTCCGTGACTTTTGACCCTTTTTGCTACTTAACCCTTCCGTTGCCCTTGAAGAAAGATCGAACCATGGAGGTTTTCTTGGTTTTTGCAGATCCACAGCGCAAACCTACTCAGGTAAGTAGAGGTGTTCATGTTGGTCTTTGTTATGAAAGACAGAAAAATCAAATTGTAGTGTTTTGTGCCCTTTGCAACTTACAAGAGGTTGCCTGCTTTTAGCATTACAATTCCGATACTAAGGGTCATTATGTGAGCTGCGTTGTACGCCTCCCGCCTGCTCAATGTACATAGAAACACACTCAGATATCAGGTTCAAATCCCATCTTCCCCATAAAGCTCACATGATCACCTTGAGTCAATTACAACCTCTCTTACCTACCTTTTCTACCTACCTTCCAGGATTGTTGTGAGGAAAAAATGTGCAGAGGAAGAGATCATGTACAACACCTTTACCTCCAACAGATAAATGGAATGAAATCAAATTTAAAATAGATATAGCTGGAACAAACATTGCTGTCTTAAAATACACAGTTCACAACAAGCCTTCCTACCCCAGCATGTAAAATCACCAGCTTTGCATTATATGTGCATTATATATATATATCAGCATACGTACACACAGAGATAAGATGCATCCAATACCCAATCTTGAGATCAGTTTTACAGAGACTCTGGGAAGGCAGCTAAGTCTGTACTCTAAGCATGCTCACCTGTGAGTAAGCCCAACTGAGCATAGTGAGATTGACCTCACCTGTATGTTTTGTGATCTACATGTTTGGAGAGGGAATCTGTCCAATCCATTTTTCAGCAGGTGAGATCCCAATTGCCAGTCATATTACACGCAGGGAGCAGGGAACCCCAAGGATGTTCACACAGAAGTGAAGCCCTGGCCACAATTGCAGCCCAAGAATCAGAGATGACCTCTCTGCTTTCAGTCACCGCCTAGCAACAACATTCCCACAAAGAAACCTAATTGACCTGTAATTATGGGCTGATAATTTTGGATGTAGTTTCCACTAAACAATCTTTCACAACCTAGTCTTCTGCATATTTCTGAGTCTTCTATAAACTGAATTTTGTTGCTAAGTGTCATAACTTATACCTCACAAACTACACAGGGTAGTTTGTGACTGAATTGTACTCAGTAGATCCACTGAAATCAATTAAGTTAAGTCATCGGGTGTATATTGCATATGACTAATATTAGATATCAACAATAGTGACCCCCTTAGTAATAGTATTAATTGCTTCTTGGTAGATTGCAAGCTGAACCCCCAATACAGTGTATCTTTCTAGCTTTAGTTAAGCGTAAAAAATGCCAGTTTTTCCCTGTCATACCATTAGCTTTTTACAATCCCAGCAGTGCTTATAACAGGACAACATTTTTACATTTAAATTTATCCTAATAAAATGTAGTTTCTTCACAATTTTGCTTGATTGCACAAACAATGGTGGCTGCTTTGGACATAACAGTAAGCCAAGGGTAGTGGTTTGTTGCTCCTACTTACTAGCAGGTAGGAGAAAAGCAGAAGCTGCGTTCACAGTAAACTGTTAACCATGTCTGACTATAACACGCAAACACACCCTGTATCAAACCTGGTTACTGATGCTGATCCTTAAGTCTAGAATTGTGTTCCTTACCAAGGTTTATTTTGCCTAGTATAAGTTTAATGTTCTGCTTTTTTCCCCAGTACAAGGTAATTGTGCCAATGATGGGGGCTGTATCTGACCTGTGTGATGCACTCTCAAAATTCTCCGGGGTTCCTGCAGAAAATGTAAGGCTAAATAATATTGTGTGGTAAATAAAAGGGTTCAGTTTTCTACAAAATGTTATTAGGTAGGCTGATTCATGAATTAGTTAAAAATAACTTTAACAAACATTATAAGAAGGTGACTTGATATTGTGCATTGGGCACATCTTTTAAAAGGTTGTAAATTTTTCTTTTTAAGGCAAGAAGTGAGGAGTCACGTTCCACTTTCCACATGTTAAAATGTTTGTCTATACAGAAACTTAGATGAAAACAAACTGTCCTATTTCAGATAAAAACTCTGACAAGAACAGCTTGTCAGCATGAGCCCATTCTCTGACCTTGTCCTTGTTCTGCTTGCCCTAATACCAACTATGCATAGCACTCATTTTGAAAGATGTCCCCAAGTGCTTGAAGTGAGCATTGGGTCGAAATGAGACCTTGGATCCTTAGCACTGATAACTCCTTGATAATTATGTACATTCTACAAATAGTTAATAGGAAGGGCATTCTTAGCAGAATTTGGTATCGTGTTGCAAATGTTCTGTATGTAGTTGAGAATTGATCTTGTGTAATAATGAAGAGTTCTTTAAACTGGAAAGATGATCTATTTCTATATCTTATATAGCTCAGTCTGTAGATCATGAGGCTGTTAATCTTAGGGTCGTGGGTTCAAGTCCCACGTTGGGCAAAAGATTCCTGCATTGTAGGGGTTGGATTAAATGAACCTCGTGGTCTCTTCCACCTCTACAGTTCTATGAAATTGTCTGGTGAAAGACATCATCTTAATGTTTTATAATCAGATAATATTTAAGAGGAAAGAAAGAAAAATAACAATTGCTATTCTAATGGGCTCTTTGAGAGTGTATTTGATGATGGTGATCTCATGCAACACTTAAGGGATATTCTAGAAACCAGACCAAATAAATGGGGATTTGAGGGAATAGGAGGGAATCCTATTCTGGTTAGTGTATTCAGGTCAGTTCCCACCTACTTCTTTTGTCAGCTCCCTAATGTATATGATAGCCAACCTTAATTATCTTGAATTCAACTCTGTAAGCTGAAAATGGTGGAGAAGGTGATTGAGCTGGGAAAAGAACACATTTGGGATTAAGGAAGTAAGAAGAAGCAGTGGCTAGGCCAGTACCCTTGGGAGAAGAAGAACCCTGTTTCATTCCACTACCTAACTGCTTATTATCAGATCAAAGTTTTTGTTGCCAGTGGTTGTTAGGCATTCTCTTTGCCATCCTTGCTTTCAAGCAGCTGCTTTTCAAATTATATTGCCCATTTTGAAATGTTAAAGAGATTTTTCTCTGGGCAAGCTATTAAAGCAACCAGTTCTATTCCTTCAGTTTTGGCATCTGTTTTCTTGGCAAACACAAGGAGTCTTAACTATTCCTCATCGCTGAGATCCAGTATATTGTACTAGTTCTTTCATTTGACTACTGGTTTGTTGTTGTTGCTTTTTTTTGCTTATTTAGGGACGTGGGTGGTGCTGTGGGTTAAATCACAGAGCCTAGGACTTGCCAGTCAGAAGGTTGGCGGTTCGAATCCCCGTGACGGGGTGAGCTCCCATTGCTCGGTCCCTGCTCCTGCCAACCTAGCAGTTCGAAAGCACGTCAAAGTGCAAATAGATAAATAGGTACCGCTCTGGCGGGAAGGTAAACGGTGTTTCCGTGTGCTGCTCTGGTTCGCCAGAAGCGGCTTAGTCATGCTGGCCACATGACCCGGAAGCTGTACGCTGGCTCCCTTGGCCAATAAAGCGAGATGAGCGCCGCAACCCCAGAGTCGGTCACGACTGGACCTAATGGTCAGGGGTCCCTTTAACTTTACCTTTACCCTTGGCTTATTTAAGCATATTTCATGAGTCACTTGACACCAAACTTCCTCTTGGGGTTGGACTAGATGATCCTTGGGGTTCCTTCCAGCTCTACAATTCTATTATTCTGTGATTGGAGAATATTGAAAATGCCTAGGAGAAATCTTCAATATTTTTCTTGAATTTGGCTTATATTTTGATTATCATTATGCTATTTTGACTTCCATTCTCAACTACTTCCTGTTTTTAGATGGTGGTGACAGATGTTTATAATCACCGATTCCACAAAATTTTCCAGATGGATGAAAGCTTAAGTCAGATTATGCCAAAGGACAACATCTTTGTGTGAGTAACCGGTTCTTTGGGAAGAGTAGAGATAAGAAACTTCTGCTATGTAACATTTGAGAGTTTAGCCTGAAAAGATTATTTGGTACCCACAATTTATGTAGGTGATCAGTAGTTCTTACATTGTGTTGTATGCTGTTCTGATGAGATATCATGTGGTGTGGGACACATATTGTTTAATTAGTGACCTTTGAGGTGTTCGTGTGCTGCTATTTCCTCTTGGATTTTTTATTGTTTAGCTGTGCAGATGCCAATAGATTCTAGAAAACATATATGTGGGGCTATGTTACATGGAATGCTAAATTTCCACTGAAATTTGCTAACATTTTTGAAACTTAAAAGAGCATGAAAATGTTTACATTTACATTGGGAGGTCAGGCATGGAGAACTTGTGACAATTCGAAACTAAACCTTAAACTTTGGATTCTAGTTTTAAAGTTAGCTGTAAGCCTGCCTCACATACACCTACCCCCAACTTCCAGTGTGTCTGCAGGTATTGTTTTCTGAGTATCTGTCATGTACACATTCCTATAAAGTTGTGTATATATGAAATGTTGGTGGATAAACATCATGAGCACTACCTTGTGCTTCTCTTGTCAATCTTTTGGGAATGCACCAGTAAAACTGATCCTGGAGTTGGTCAGTTTGGGCAGGTTTGGTGCAACATTTATTTATAGTAAGTGGATGGGGCTTGTTCATCACTGTCAAGTAAGAAATGGCTAGAACAGAGACATTTTAAAAGCAGCATATTTTGACATCTTACAATGCACCTCTTTTTAAGAAGGTTTTTTTGTGTGTGTGTATACGGTATACATGCATGCGAGCACACATACACATACTGTATTAGAATTGCATTTTGGATTGTGTTCCCTTTGCATTGGATTGGAGCTATGAGTACAAATACGAACTATAAAAGATGAGCCCTTAACCTAAGTTCCTGGCAACTGGATATGATGGCAGAACATCACAAATCCAACTAAATTTATCTATTTTTAAATTCCTAAAAACTCTCTGTATTTAGTTAGGACTTCATTAGATATTTGTTAATGGCAGATTGTTTTGCAGTTCTTTAATAGGAAACTTCATAATAGCTAAAGTAAAGCAGATTGTGAAATTAGATTAGGAGAAGTGGTGGTAGTGGCAGTACAGTGATTGACTATTGATATCAAGTGACAGTGAAAACTTGTTGGTGGCAATAGGAGGGTCAGGCTTTGTTTTGCGTAGTATTTATAGAGCTGCATCATTAAGCCTCTCTAAAATGATAACATGGTTTTGTTAAATACTAGGTAGCTTCAGAATAAGAACTCACTCATCCACAACTTGATTGTGGAGGATAAAGAGGCCAGCCTAGCATAACTAAGACTTGGGTGGGCCTGATCTCACCCATCTCTCTGACCAGTTACTTGGTGCAACAGCAGGTCAGACTTCAGTGCTGGGGATAGAGGTACAGTGGTACCTTGGTTCTCAAACTTAATCCATTCCGGAAGTCAGTTCCAAAACGGATGCGTTCCAAAACCAAGGCATGCTTTCCCATACAAAGTAATACAAAATGGATTAATCCGTTCCAGACTTTTAAAAACAACCCCTAAAACAACAATTTAACTATCTCACGAAACCATTGAGCCATAAAATTAAAGCAATAATCAATGTACTGTAATATAAAATAAATAAGACAGTATTGTAGATGATAAAAATTAAAATTAATTTTTTCCTCTTACTGCACTGACGATAGTCATTGTTTGAATGGGGGGCTTTTATCCATTTTCGCAGTCACAAAATCAATCAGTAGCTGAACTGGGTTCTACACAGTCACAAAAATAAATCAATCAAAAAAGTCTCAAAAACAAAAACGCAAAATAAATAGCAAAAAAAAGAGAGCACCAAACTTAATCCATTCCAGAAGTCCGTTTTATTTCCGAAATGTTCAAAAACCAAGGTGTAGCTTCTGATTGGTGCAGGTTCCCCAGAAACACTTCCGAAAAGCATTAGAAAACTGGAACACTTACTTCTGGGGTTTTGGCGTTTGAGAACCAAGGCGTTTGAGAACCAAGGTACCACTTTATTGACATAGTTTTTAGAATTTCAGTGCAGCTCACTAGTACACCTCTTGCCCTCAAGGCAGAATGAGAATGTCTTTACCTGATGTTGGGCCATAGAGACAGATTAGGGGTGCTGCTGGTATACCATCCACCCTGTTTCCCAACAGCCTTGATGGCTGTGGTTGTTGTGAAAATAGTATTGAAGGAACCCAGGATTATTGTCCTGGGTAACCTTCAGTGTGTGTGCCGAGGCTCTCAGGGCCAGTTTTTGAGTTAATGGTCTCTGTGGTAACCATGCATCTGTCTCATCTATCTAAGACATGGTAGAACATAGCTTGGATCTTGTCTTTGCTTCAAGTGGTGAAAGTGGTAGTGTCTGTCTCTTTCTGTGGAGTAGGGGGTGGGTGGGTTCTACAACACAGTCATCATGGTCAGACCACTTTCTGGTAAAGTTTGGAATTGTGTCACCTACATCCCCCTGCAGGGGTGGAGGTCCATAGAGATTAATAGAATACAGTGGATTCCTGATGTTATGCAGGAGTTTCTGGTGGATAGGGTAAGTGAACCTGTCAAGGCCTTGGTCTCACTATAGAATGTCAAGATGAGATGGGCCACTGACACAAATCCTCCCAAGTGCTCTCTTAAGTGCTGCGGAGTCCATTCAGTAGCCTGGTGCTTTGGGAGCTGCAAATGATGAAACAGGCTGCATTACACTAGAGTACAGGTGGTGGAAGTCTTGTTGAAAAGCAAACAAAATACTTTTTTTCTCTTAAAAATTCTTTTTAAGAGAGGTTTTCTTCTCCTACTGAATGTTCAGTTGACAGATTGTAATAAAGGTGACCTGCAAATCAATCTGGCAAAACTACATCAACATCCGTCACTTGTGCTGAATTCCCCCAGGCTAAACTAAAAGGGGCATTCAGTGCAGACACTTATTTTTTCCCCTTAGGTCCCATGATGCTCCGCCCCAACTAGGCTCCTGCTCCGATGTAAAGCCCCAGCATGTGCCATGATGGTGATATCACATCACCCAGGATCCTGCTGGAGCATGGAGCCAGCCTACAAGGGGTCAGGTAAGTGTCTATCATTGCACAAATATGCAAAGTTTTTGTTGGGTTTTTCCTTCCCAGGGGAAGCATCTTGGGATATGAGGCTGGAGAGATTTTATATGTTTGAGTGCCTTTGTTATCTTAGCCTGGATAATGGAGGCATTCAGCATATATGTTTAAAATTGATGAAACTTTGCCAAATTGATTTGCAGGTCACACTTAACTTACTGACATCAACTGTCAGAATATTCTCATGCCAGTCACTTTACCCTGGTTTCCTGCCCACCTTACCTTGCATAGTTTCTCTACCCTTGTTTGCTTGGAACTGGTAAAAGGCTGAATGGTTATGGAGATTTTGAACGTAGTATCTGAAATACAAGATTTATCCTATTATTCTTTCTGATAATGGGTTTTGGATGGGTGGTGGAATACAACTGTAAACTAAGATAAAATCTGACCCTAGAAATGTTCCTTCCTTCGAGATTATACAGCCTGAAGCAAAATAGTTTTGAGTGATTCTGTTCTTTGCTTTAGAGCAGGGTTGGGTAACATTTTGGGACCTAAGGGACACATTCACTCCTAGCCTACCTGCTGAGAGTCACATAGCAGCAGTAGGCATAGTCACTCCCACACACTCACATATACACACTCACCCAGGGTTTACATAGGCAGGCAGCTCCCCTCTTTAGTTGATCCATGCAGATTAGATGAGGAGGAAGGGTTATCGCCCATTCTCCACTCTTCAAATGACTGATCTGATGACTGAGGAAGGGATCATTTGTAGCCACATTTGGATGCTGGGCTATGCTGTCTACTTTGGCTATTTCCCCCCCCTTTTTGCAACTGTGGCCAAAATTGGTTGGTCTTGGGGGGTCTAGAAAAAAATTTAAGGCCAGTGTCTGAATCTAACTTAATTGAAGCATAATTCAGATTAATCTAAATTAACATTGTTAAAGAAGTTAGAAAAGTAAGTCAGGGCTAAATCTAGAATGAACTTTTTGTAATTTGGGTCTTGAGTAAAAAAAGAAAGAAAAACAATATGTAAAGAACAAAGTACAGTAGCAACTTTGCACATTAAGCTAACCAATAATACCCATTGAAGCTATATTTTCATATCAATAATATTCTATTTAGGGTTATTGTGGAGGTTGTTAATAATAGTGGGCAGTTGCAATGTTTATGTACTTAGGTGTACAGTTGGTTGGTTTGTTTGTTTTACTTACGCAGTATCAATAGGATTTGAAAAATCTGGATGAATTCACAGACACCAAATGTTGAGGTACAGCAAGAGGAATACCTCCCTATATTCATGCAGGCAGATTGTTTGTTTACTTTCAGTGTGAGAGGCAAAAGGCTTTTTGTTTTGTAACTTGGTAAGGTACAATTCCTTAGTTTTGCCACTCAGAGAAGTGGTGAGGAATCACTACAAGGGACCATTCTGAGTAGGGCTACTACTGCATGCATGGTGGAATTGCTAGTAGATGGGAGGACTTTCATATTCATGGGAGGTGTTCAGAGAAGATACAAGTTGCAAGTGTTGCAATAATGAGGATGCTTGGTCTGCTGCTGTTTATTGGAGCTGTGCCTGAGGGAACAGTACTCCACTTCTTCACTTTCTTTGTCCCAGATGAGTTTCACAGGTCTTTTCCTTTTTCCCTATGGGTCCTGTACTCTCTTTCTCATTCTTTTGACCCCCTCCTCCCGATCTTTATGCACCCTTCAATCACCTGGTTCTCCTTGACTCCTAAAAAAAAATCCTGGTTCCTAGCAAACTGATTTATTGTTCCAGTACTATGTCATACAGCATTAAATTTTTCATGGCTCTAGTTGTTTGTTTAACGGGTGTTTGTGAATGCCTGTGGGTACAAGTTACTGTCTTGGGTTAACATCATAGGACTGATCGCCAGATCTTTTTACATTGCATGTCTGCAGGCAGGGCCCTCATTACCTGGTAACTTTTGACACTTTCTGAATAAAACCGTATCTAATTGTTCAAGTAAAGGGAGAAGGAAATGGTTTATTCAGTCATGAGCTTAGAATCAGTTCCTATTTTAAGAACTGTGGTGTAGAATATGACTCTTCCAAGTGTGAATGCTTAAGACTGGCATGACACTCTTACCAGTTCTGAAAGGACTGAACTTTGCTCACTATTCTTCTCTCTTTTGTGCAGATATGAAGTTTGTAAGTCAACGGAAGATGGTGCTGAATGCATCACTCTTTCAGTTTACTTCAGAGAAAAGAAAGCAAGACAATCCAGTGCTGCTCCAGGGACTGTTCTCTATGGGCAACCACTACTCATAGCTATACCCAAACACAAGCTTACTCTAGATCACTTGTACAATGTTATATTGGAGCGGATTAGGTGAGTACAGGACCTCTGTGGCATATAAGTTTACTCATTTCTAAGTGCAATCATCTTCGTTTCTCCAATTACTCTACAATAGGATTGTTATCGGGACGCGGGTGGCGCAGTGGGTTAAAGCCTCAGCGCCTAGGGCTTGCCGATCATAAGGTCGGCGGTTCGAATCCCCGTGGCGGGGTGCGCTCCTGCTGTTCGGTCCCAGCGCCTGCCAACCTAGCAGTTCGAAAGCACCCCCGGGTGCAAGTAGATAAATAGGGACCGCTTACTAGCGGGAAGGTAAACGGCGTTTCCGTGTGCGGCTCTCGCTCGCCAGAGCAGCGATGTCACGCTGGCCACGTGACCCGGAAGTATCTTCGGACAGCGCTAGCCCCCGGCCTCTTTGAGTGAGATGGGCACACAACCCTAGAGTCTGTCAAGACTGGCCCGTACGGGCAGGGGTACCTTAGGATTGTTATTAGATGTTACTAGTCTGTGTGTGCCTAATTGTTCTGCATCCACTGGTAGCTTTATCAGTATATGAGTTTGAAACTGCAAGTACTTCCATAGTTGTAGAATTTTCTGACAAATGTCTTGTATTAACTTGGTTGATTGAAACTCTTCCTTTATATGAACCCAAAAAGAATCTAAGATCAAAGACCAACTTTTGGTTACTAGCAGCTTATCAACCAGATACCTCTGAAAACTCAGAAGCGGCACAAGAAAGTCCTGGCCCTTATCTGTGTATTGCTTCAGTGTATACAAGTTGCAATAAGCTTCCATGAATTTCTCTTTGCTAAAAAAACTCCATCCCAAATCTAAACTGGTAGTCATCACACAATGCATGCTTAACTTAAGGAACTGAACTAAATTAGTTTGTTTATCTTGATGTTACCATATTTGTGAAAATGTTGATTATATTACAGCATTCTATTTCCTAAGAGAAAACTGCTATGGTAATAACATAAACAATGAATCAGTGAAACATTGTAGGGGTTTGTGGTTATCATTTATGCTTTCATATCTCATATCTTACCAATTTTCAAGGAAATTCAAGGGATTTAAGGATCCTTTATTTTAAATGTGTATGATAATCATAGTGGGTGAGGAAATATTTCTGTACTTTCAATCTGGCTGGTTTCCTGATGAGATAGATACCCAACTCCCATCAACCCCAGTCAACATTGTGAACAGTTAGGAATGGTAGGAGTTGTAATCAACAACATCTGGAGGAGATTTTGCACTAATTGTTCTTTTCTCCTAATGTACCTGCCTTTCCAATAATGGGTCACTCGTGTCAGCGTTTAATGAAAAAAAATAATTTATGTGTTTCAGTCGCTATGTAAAAGTTTCCTTAAAAGAAGAATGTTCTGAAGGATGTCCAGATAGTGAGAATTGCAATGGCTCCAGTAGTGTGTCTGAAGGTAAATTATCCTAAGATGGCTATTATTTAACTAAATCTGTGTTGTCTAAAGTAGTAGACATGACTCCTCAATAGTATTATACATCCTGTAGTACACGGGTGTCAAACACAAGGCCCGCGGGCCGAATCCGGCCTGCCAGACCTCGTCATGTTGCCCGTGTAGCCGCCACTGGCTGCCAGCCTTCACCTTTTATTCTCGCTTTTTTTTTTTGACACAAGAAAGCCGCCTCTTCAGCACATGCGCGGCAGCCTACAAGCCAGAGAATGTCTGCCCTCTAGCGGTGCTTTAAAGTGTGCCATACTAGTGGAGTGTTGCCAACGTTACTGAGAGCAAGGGGTAGTTTCGAGGGGAACCCTGTGGTGGCAAGTCTGGGCAATGGCTGAAGGCGGGAAATGGAGAGGGGCGGGAATGGGAGTACCTTTTGCGTCTTTCGCCTCCTGCTCCCCCTTCGGCTCCATGGCAGGTGTACGTCGGTTGCTAAGCAACCGAATGAAAGGCGCGCCAAGATCCCTGGGAAGTTGAGTTCAAAACCTGCTTCGGCTAAGAGCGCCTGCGCAGCAGCATAGTAAGAAGTAACGTCGATGAGCAGCTTGCTCATTTTTCTCCCCTTCCCCCTCCGATTACTCTAATATAATAATATATGCTGCTGTGCACAATGGAGACAAAGCTACAAATATTTAAGGAATTCCAGGGGGAAGGAAACATTTATTTACTTTAGTCATTGCCACTTGCAAATGTATATAATGGGTAACATCGGTTTCTCTCCGTGCGTGTGAAATCGGGGAGTCCTATTGAGTTCAATGGGCTGCCTCCCAAGTGTGCCTTCCCATCATAAATAATGAGGATCGCGCCTTTAATAACTGCATTAACTGGGCAAAAGGGTTTTCCTTCCTGGAGGTGCGGGGGGGGGGGGGGAGAGCCTTCCTTGCTAACTTTTAATTGTTACAATGCCTGCCAACATTTTTCTAGTAGGTTTTCTGTGTGCCGAGCAGAAAATCTGCCGGTGTGGCTACAGCGAGGGAAAAAGACGGCACCTGTTGAATTTCCTCTGCGGAGATCTTCCAGGAGGAGCAGGGAAATATCCCTCTTATGTGGTTGCCAAATGAGTGCCCGTCCACAGCTCTCCATTTTCTAATACCCATTTTGTTTTATTGGTGGGACGACCGCATTGCTCCAGAGGAGCTAATATCTGCCCGATCCTATATACAATTAGGTTCCCTAAAATCTACATAGGATCGAACTGTTGCAATGCAATATAATATATGCCTGCTTAGACCGGCCCTTTGAGGGTGACCAAACTGCTGATGCAGCCCCCAATGAATTTGAGTTTGACACCCCTGCTGTAGTAATATACAACCTTCTGTGCTTTAGAAATATTCTTCAAATAACACTATTAAGTATATTGCATGTTGTGATAACTTGCAAAGTTGGGTACAGACTCCTCCCTGGTCCTCTCTGATTTAGCCGCATTCCTTTCAAAGCTGCTGTTGCAATCATTTGCTCATTAGTTTTTCAGACAAAGGATATTATAAATGCTATGGAGGAACAACAAAAGTGAAAAACAATCTTTAAAATATGTTTCAGGTGATGTTGAAGAAATGGAACATCAGAATGGAGAGGAAGACAGTAAGGAGAAAATATCAGAAACAGATGCCTGCAAATCAGAGGACTGCATCCAGGATGACCTGGAAAAGGAAGGCCTGCATCACAGAAGGCATCTCTTTAGCTTCAGTCTTGTGAACTCTTATGGAACATCAGAAATAAACTCCCTTAATACAGATGGGAAAATCCTCAAGTTGAGTTGTAGGTATCTCCTCTAATTGTCATCCTAGACACAACTCATCTTTGGCAGATTTACATGATGTTATTGCTTTTCTTCTTTTCTTCTTTTCCAGCTCATGCAACTCTAGCTATTGATTGGGATTCTGACACTCGAAAGTTGCTTTTTGATGAACATGAGGCACAGGTGATTAGCGTTCCCCCACCTTTTAAAGGGCACTGCTGTAGTCTGGCCCCTAATAACTGTTGGCAGGGGGTTGGGCAAGATTATGTGGTTTATTCTGCCTTTGTACTTTGATAAAGGTACTGAGGAAATAGAGCGTTGTCATAGAATATTGATAACAGGTCATTATCAGCACCAGCAGCGTGCCATGCACAAGGCTTCTCAAGAATTGGTGATCAGCTGATGGTTCAGCTTTGTGCACACTGCTTACCACTGAGCTTTGCAAACCCCATTTCGGCTGACACAGGTCTTTACCTGTCTCACACTTGACATCATATGTGTGATTACAAAAACGGTACGGAGGCATTACCAGAGAAGAGGAGGAGGGCAAAGAATCAAGCTGAAATAAAAGTGGTAGACAATTAGTACAGAAGGGTTTAAAGTATTCTCCTGTGTGGTGTGTTAATTTTTAGAAGGTTTAACATGCATCTTACACTTGAGGAAAAAACATAATGTATATTTCTTTTTGGTAGGCATTTGAAAAACACAACAGTATGTTTCAGCCACAGAAGAAGAAAACTACCGTAGCTCTGAAAGACTGCATAGAACTGTTCACTACTATGGAAACACTTGGTGAACATGATCCATGGTAGGTTTGCTGTGTTTTCTCATAGCAATAACATCTCTGGACTGTGTTTAGCAACTGACTAAAGCATGGATATAATCTATGCATTTTGCCCTGTAGGTCATGTAGAAAAGGTAGCTCAGACTGATTTCATTTAGTAACTTTTGAGGTGGCTTGATTTCACATGGTTAAATCATGTGGTAAGGACAGCGCTTGACCCATCCTGGAAAATATTAACTTCTTTGTACTACATGCATATAAGAATTATAACATGCTGTCAGCAGGAAGGCTTATATGATTATGTACAGTTGCATTAATAGCAATAATAGGGTCCAAACCTATAGACTAAGGAAAGCCTGGGCAAAAATACCTGTTTCAGGTAATCACCCTGTGATTATCTGTAGGCTACAGTGTCATGAGTAAAATTTCCCCAGATGATGTAAGTGATCTTACAGGTTTATACAGGCAGCTGCTATTTCCACAGAACTAATGTACTGCTGGGAAACTTGTGTAGGCCAGCCACATAGGCTACCCCTTCTATCTTTGGACATTGATAACTTTGCCTCAGCACACATACCTCTGTAGACTGGAGGATCCTTCAGCACAAATCTCTTCTGTTCCTCCCCATCTCTGGATGTGGGCCTTGCTTTTAAGCAAAACTTTCCAGCTTGCCAACCTGGCCTATGACTGAACTGAAATGCTGGACTTAACATGAAGCTACATTCTGGTATACTGGCGGGTCAGACTACCCACTGGAAGACAAATTGGAGGCAAAAAGTGGCACAGCATTTTCACAGTGCAGTCTACTTGGGGGCTCCTTGAGAATCCATCTGCCAGTATTTCCTCTTCTCTGATTATTGTTCCTTAGCTCTCTTTGCCACCTCATCAGGATGGACATCCAATTTGCTGGCCTTGACAGGAAGGTAGCTTAAGCTTTTCCTAACTGCTGTCTTGCTGTTATGCCAGAATAGAACTTGATGTTACATCCAGTTTTCCAGCCTGGTCCTTATTCAGGGCATGGTTTCTGTGTCTCCTCAGTATTATTCATTTTTTGTCCCTAAGGTTTTTTATTAAATATATACAAATGTAAATGTTTTCAAAGATTAGAAAGGAGGAATAATTATTGTTGTTTACTTTTCTCTTTGGTGTTGTTTCAGGTACTGTCCCAATTGCAAGAAACATCAACAAGCCACTAAGAAATTTGATCTCTGGTCACTTCCACGTATTTTAGTAGTACATTTAAAACGCTTCTCATATAACAGATACTGGAGGGATAAGCTTGACACTGTGGTTGAATTCCCTATCAGGTAGGATTTTTGGTTGCACTGGTGGTCAGAGCAAAAAAGAAATACAAATAATTTGGGTTCACTGAGAACCCAGCTGGGAACTAGAACCTTGGTACACAGGCTGGATTTTAGCCTTCAAAATGTGAGGAGCCAGAAGCATGTCTGTCACAGTTTTCTATCATCCACTTGAGTGGTCAATTAATATTTTACAACAACATAGTGCACTAGAGGTTAAGAGCTAAATAGTTGCACTAGCAGGAGCCAACAGAATGGGGCTTTCCCATTCCCCCCCCCCCCCCGCCCGCATGCCTTCCACCAGCTCTGAGTGGTTCCCTAGGACAGTGTGGTAGGAGAGGAGGAGAGGAAATGCTTGCATTAATGGAACTATCGTAGTGTGATGTTGAATTTCTCCCTAAGTCTGCTGCACAGTCAGAGCCTTGACATATACAATGGTACCTCGGTTTTTGAACGTAGTTGAACGTTTTGGAACTTGAACACCAAAAACCTGGAAGTAAATGCCACAGTTTTCAAACGCGCCTGGGAACTTGAACAGGAAACACGGCTTCCATTTTGAGTTTTCTGTATTGAGGCTTCCACTTTCAGTTTTTGAACTCGAACGGACTTCTGGAACAGATTACATTCGAGAACCAAGGTACCACTGTTATATGCATCCAGGAGTTGATTTGGATGTAGAGTATAGTAGAGGCAGAATAGAAAGTCGTAATTTCCTGGCCCTGATCTTCCGCCTGCTATTTCTGTTCACCGGAGGATATTGAGGTCTAATATTTTCTCTGTAATTCTGTAGCACTAGAATATATGATAAATCCAGCTCTGAACAACAACTGCTCAGCTACCATATTCGAGCACCTCTCCCAAAAGTTACTTCAGGTTAGGTCACACAGTCAGTTTTGTCTCAATGCACTTTGAGAATGCATTTGTACAGTGCCTCATGCAAACCAGGCTTTCCACTGTCCACAGATGTTGCAATCGTGGAAATCGCCCAGCATTGGCTGCAACTGAAAAAATTGCCACTACATTTGTGGTGTATTGTGGAAATGCCTGTTCCTGCATCTGCAGGGACATTGGGGGAGCACTGTGTGGTTATTGAGGTTGATATTGTGAACTGGCTTTCCTGCTAGGAGTTAGCAGTGGCAGTGAAGTCAGTTACTGACGCTAAATATTGGGATATTTAAAAAAGAAGTGTTGGGTGCTTACAGCACTGTCTGGGGGCTCATGGAAGTCTTTTTATTTGTCTTGAGGTTTCAGTATCACCTTGCACTTGTTGCTGGCTGACCTTGCCCTTGTGACTCTTTCTTGTAGGGATTTGAACATGTCTGAGTTCGTTTGTGACCCGGCAGCAAGCCCATATGTGTATGACCTCATTGCTGTTTCCAATCACTATGGAGGCATGGGTGTTGGCCACTGTGAGTAATTATGTTCTTTCTGGATGTGTAACTGCAGAATTTCAAAATGTTCCCATTAGATAATATGCAAGATAAAAGGAACTTAGTGGAAGACCTGACAGATTTCAGCGCAGGCTCCCCCCCCACCCCAGGTGTTAGTCAGGTTTACTGGGTATGGACTATAGTAGTCTTTTAAAACTGAATTGAGTACTCTGTGGGCAGCAAGATGCAGTTGCTCCTTCAGATAAGGTGCTCTGGTGGATGGAACTGCAACTTGTTGAAATACTGTACAAATTTAAACTCTGGTTTCACAAAACAGGAGCAGGGGTGATCCAGATTTCAGCCCACTAATGTAATGCCAAAGTAGATAGGGCCTAATATAAATGTATTTCCTAGTACAAGCTATTTGTTGCTTATTCCTACTGGTTGACATCCACTGGTCCAGAACAGTGGGTTGATCTCTGCTCCATCAGGTGAGAAGTTGGCTTTTTGAAGAAGGGTTTGACTTAGGGCTGGTTTATCAAGCTCCTCCCATTCCCCACTCTGCCTCGTAAAAGGACTAAGAGAAACTCTTCAAATGTGGTCTTGGCTTTTGAACAATGCCTGTGCATCCCTGATTATGTAAAGGCAGTCACCATTCCCTATGAGTGTGCATTTTGGAGGTGGGGCTTAAAAAAAACAACAACTTGTGAGTTGCGTGTGTACCACACAAATGCTCATTGGACCTTTGCTATTAAAAATGTGAAGTGATGCCTTGCCCCAGTGCAGTGCTGCGCCTTCTCAGTAACTTTCTCTTTTATTATAACTAGAGTAAATGCCTTCTTAAACCAATAGCCTTTGCTCTGCTTCAAATCAAGGCTTTCTTCCTCTGTCCCACTGAACCTCCATCACATTTGTACCACTGGAGGATTGGGACTAGCATCTTTGTAGTTGCTCCTGTTGCACCAAAAATACCTGTGCAAAACATAAAACCATTCAATTAAGTTGTAAAAGAGAATCTACAATTTACATCTGCTTAAACTGTTCAAGGTTTGCCACATATTTGACACAGATAGCAAATCAGAATGTTTTTCTAATCTCAAACTATTAATGGCTCTTCATGATTTATTCATGCTCCTTTTGGCCATTGTCAGCTAGGCACAAAGTGGCCTTTGATTACTGAGTTTAACCAAAAAAAAGCTGCTGTTAAATGGAACTGTGGGCTATCAGCACTTGTAAATCTCACTCTGTACCTCTAAACAAGTCCATTATGTCTCGTCTGCTTCCCTGGTAGATACTGCATATGCTAAGAATAAAGTGAATGGCAAATGGTACTACTTTGATGACAGCAGTGTGTCTCCAGCATCCGAAGATCAAATAGTGGTATGTATTTGAAGTCAACTGAATATACCTTGATGTACTCTATCACTTTTAGAATTACAGGGGCATTGCTCAGTACTTAAATTGAGGCTCAGACCAACAATGCACATTTTCATCGCTGCATAGTTCTATACATTAAGATGCTGGTTGACAGGGATTTCATTGGCACTTCACTTTTCAGTGTGCCTGGCTGCTGTGTAAGCAGTGTGTTTAAAAACCTTTTTTTAAAAAAGGGCGTGAGATCTGAGATTCAGCTCCCCCCCCCCCCCGAATACTCCCTAACAATGTTTATGCAGCTGCTAAATCGGCCCAGTTGCGAGGTAGGAATGGACATGCAGAATGTTTCCTAAAAAGAATTGAGGCATACACCTGGAAACTCATAAGGAAGATGGAGCTGAGTGCAGCTCTGTTTGACTTGGTCAGACTTTCTTGACACTGTTTGCCTAAATCACTTTCAGGAATGAATGCTGGATTATCTATTTCTATCGAACACAGGTAGCGAACATAGGTCCCTCCAGATGTGGCACTACAGTTTCCATTGGCTCCAGCCAGTATGGTGAACAGTCAGGGATGATAGAGAGTTGTAGTCCAAAACATGCAGAGTGCACCAAGTTGTGGGAGGCTGCTCTAGATCTACAGAGCTACTAGAGAACAGGGTATTGGTACTGGGACTTCTCTTGCATGCAGGCTTGAAGACCAATTTAATCCCATTATTTCTCACCTTGCCTTGCAGACAAAAGCGGCATATGTCCTCTTCTACCAACGTAGAGATGGCATGCTCAAGGGAAACCCCGCTCCTTGCATAAGCACTGAGCTGAAATCTGAGGAATGTGATGGCATGGATACCAACTGAACCTATGTGGTGGGGTTTAAACAAGTCATATTGCTAATTTTAAAAGGCATCCAAGAACTGATTTTTGTAAGAATCAAACAGGAGTTTCAGTACAGAAGGACTCAATGAGCAGTAACTATGGATAGCATAGGGAAGCAATAAGATGTCAAGGACTTGGGTATATCATAGCCAAAGAGCTTTTAAACAAATAGTTATTCAATAAAGTGTTATCTAAATCTGATTGTGTAGTCTGGCAGAAACTGTGTGGAAGCAGGAGCTATGCTGTATGACTGGAGCAATGCATGAAAGTGGGGCTGTGTTGCAAGAGGAAACAACATTTGACTGTAAGTAGAACTCTGGTTTGAGCTCTATGCATTGCAGAAGATGCCTGAGTGCTTGTGTTTCCAGAGTAAAAGAGAAGTGAACATTTGGCACAAGTTCCAATCTTGCACAGCACATTTTGGCACTATGTTCCTGTCAGTCCCTTGCTGACATGGCATGGTGAGCTTGTGTGTGCTTTTAATAAAAAGTGAAAATTGCATATTTGTTCTGGCTCATTGTGTCCCATACAGGAGTCACAATCCCCACATTTTCTTGTTGCGTGCTAATAAAACAATTATTTAGGATCCGTCCCAAAGATTAACTCTCCCCCACCCCCAGCCTTTCCAGCAGCAGTATTCATGGGGCCTATTCTTCACACCAACTCACATGAAGACTTATATGCTCTGAGTTCCTTCCTAATCTAGTTGGTAGCTTACATATTGTGCAATCACAAGGCTTCTTCATTGAAGTGTCTCATTGGGGAGCTAAAATAACTTTCCCTGGTAGTTTTTGAAATTCCGCTGTCAACTGTCTTCTATTTCTCTGCACTTTCAGCCACACCATGAAAAGTTCAGAGTCCATCTCTTGAAGGCTGCATAGGAATCAGTGTCCTGTGGCATATGTCCTTTTGGGTGGTCTCAGACACACTATTTTTCTTTCTAGCCATTTCATTTCTCTTTTTGTAATCTTCTGCTATCCTCATACCTCCTTAGTATTTTTTTCTCATTGGCTGAGAGATGGCAAGAGTAAATGTTGTTTGACTTCTTCCTACCCACAGCCTCCTCCTCCACGGAGGATGATAGACAAGAACCTTCTAGGAAAGGAGCTTTCAGGTAACACCGTGGAATTCCCATGCACACTGCTATGACACCTTAAGGCATTTCCCATTTAGTGTCATGGCTTTGAAACTACCTTGGCACCTGTGTAAAGGTGTTTCACTTTTGTGCTCTGAACACATTCCCACGGATTCCCTTCAGCAAACTAAGAAATATTCCTCTCCCAGACTGCTTCTGTGCTGATCTTTATCAGCATGACGTCAGGCAAGTGGTAGCCAGTGGCATCGTCAGGCCACATCATTTTAACAGAACTGATTAAAAGTGATTGTGTTCTTTTTAACTTACAGAGCAGAAGAGTCCTCATTGCTGTCAGCTGCATTTTGCTCACTATTTTCCAGTGATTACTATTGCGTTCTCCAGGATAGTCCTTTTAAACACTGAAATTTGAGTTGTTTGGTTCAGTTGCTAATGCTTCCAGGTTCTTTAATTGATTTGAGGTCTTGTCTCAACTGGATATTATTTTCCTGCACACTTGGGTTGGTGGGTGGGGTTAGGGCTGGAATTATTTAAAGGCTAAGTTCAAACTGTAGCATTGCACTGTTTTGTTTTTTCCTGTTTTTCTGGGTTATATTTACTTTGGAATGTAACATTTGGACAGATAAGGAAACAGATATTTAAAAGCAAAGAGCAATTTAATGTAACCATATGTATTTCTGTTCCATACTGTTGCAGCAATCTTTTCACTGCTCTGTATGGTCAGGTAGTGTGCACATTTGTGTTTGGGTGATTTTTGGGCTCCTGAACTAAATTTCTTCTAAATGCTGTAAAGATGGTATTAGGAACCTGGATTTGCCTCTGACCAGGCTGGATCCTAGCTGGTGTGTACATTCTGTATAGTGTCAAAATCTGTTTTTAGACTAGCACTTTGTAAGTGACTGGCTTTACTGTATAAAAGGGAAAAAAATTAAAAAGGAGTGGATTGCACTTGAGTGTGGACTTTGTTTTTTCTGTATGGTGGATGGGGATTTGAAATAGATACTCAAACCTGTATCTCTAGTTTTTAATTGGTAGTCTGTATGAAACACTGCAAATGTTATAGGAACTATATTTTCTGCAGAAGTGTGTGTTTTGGAATACAGTGGTGCTCTGCAATTTTATTATTGATTATTGATTATTTAGACTTGTTACTCATTTGTTACCCAAAGGATTCCAAGTGACTTGTGTTTTAAAAATCATGGTACATGTAGATAAATGTGCCCAGGATATGCATGTAGATAAATGCATAATTCCAAAAAAATCATCTCTGTCTGTAAATATCTCTCTCTCCCCTCTCTCCCACCCCCTCCCAAGGAAATAAAGTCATTGCAAACCAGCACTATATACAAGGTTGCGAGAGCACAGTAGTACCTAGTACAAATAAATTTGATCAAAATTAGCTTTATTTTGAAATTGCTTCTGAAAACTCTGGGCCAGCTTTTATCTGTAAGGTATTCAACTAGCACATCCCATCAGAGCAAGGATTTCCATTTGCTGAGACATTAATTTCCTATTTGGCTTGGGAGGAAATAGCTTTATCTCTGATTCCCATTGTAAAAAGTAGATCTGAATGACTATAGTGTAAGCAATGTATTTGATGACACTAACTTAAGAAGCTTTTATTATTATAAAGCATAAAAGGTGGGGTAAGTACAGTGGTACCTCAGGTTGCAGGTGCTTCAGGTTACAGACTCCGCCAACCCAGAAATAGTACCTTGGGTTAAGAACTTTGCTTCAGGATGAGAACAGAAATCATGCGACGGCAGCGGGAGGCCCCATTAGCTAAAGTGGTGCTTCAGGTTAAGAACAGTTCCAGGTTAAGAACGAACCTCTGGAACGAATTAAGTTCTTAACCAGAGGTACCAATGTAATGGAAAAAGACAAGACCAGAATATATTTACAGTAATACAAACTATAATTTACACCTGATACCATTGTGCTGGCTACGCCTAAAATATTTTTGACTATGTAGGCAAGATTATAAAATGGATTAGAGGTGCATCTCATGTAAAAACATTATTTTTGTCATTTTGATTTCTAAAATGGAACTAGTTTTCTTAGTTAACTTCTCCAGCTATGTGATCAGAGTATGGAAAGTATTAAAATTACTGTTAAAGCACAAAAGGACAGTTGGAAGAAAGTTGAATAGGTGATTTCCTTCTTTGCCAATCCATGTTAAAATGTGGGGGTTCTTGAGTGAATCCTAGTATAGTATTAAGTCCTACATTGGATCAGCTATGGAGCAGTGCCAAGGAAAAGCAGAGGTGACAGAAAGATGCCAAAGAGATAAAGAACTACATAACGTTTAGACATAGGGAAGTTTTTAATGTTTGATATTTTACTATGTTATATATATGCTGTCAGATGGCCAGAGTAGCTTGGGAAACCCAGTAAGATGGGTATAAATAATAAAATTCATTATTCTTATTGATTGCCTGCTTTGGGGTGAGGAGCCTGTGGTCATCCAGAGGTTGCTGGATTACAGTTCCCATAATTGCTGATCATTGGCTAGCTGGGGCTAATGTGAGATGGAGCCCAGTACCCTCTAGAGGACCACAGCCCTGGGTTATGTGACAAGCACTAGGTAAAAAATGCTAGGTGGGAAACATCAGTTGGCACCAAGAAGGTTATGTGGCAGAGAGATGATTTTACTCAAAGTTGATTTTGAAATGGTCTGTCTTATGCTGTTGGGCAAAAGGCACCAAGTACAATCTTGAGAGAAAGTTCTAGCAGAGGGGAAAGGTTCCGTGACAGTTGAAAACCTTCAGTAGAGGGGGGAGGCAACAGACTGTTTACTAGAAGTATCCAGATCCAGTTGTTGATCATCCCCATGTTACTCAAAAGTGCTTAAGCAATCGATCTTCTATCCTGCACTTGTCTTGATATTGGGACGACTTGGTAAACCATCACAACAGGTGAACAATTCAGAGTTGATTTGTGTGTAGGATGGATTGCTCCACGTTCAATTTACAAGGGGCATTTATTCAAACTATGAAAGCGTGTTAAATTACTCGTTAGCACTTATTAACCACTCAGTAGTCACAAGAGTAGAAAAAATGGTCCATTCTTGTACCTTGTTAATAGATGAAGTGAAAGGTTGTTGACTGCAAGTAAAGAACCAGGTAAGCTATAGTGGCTTTCTGGATATATTGGGAGAATATAACGGGATTTCTATGGCTGGGTTTTACTAGAGCAAGTGTCTAGTAAAACTGTCACACACACCTTAATTGACACAAGCCTGATGAGTTTTGAATAAGTTTTCAAGCAAGAGTTTGAAGGTTAATATTGCAGGTGCCTGCTAAATCTCTATTGGACGTTCATTCCACAGGAGGTCAGTAACACTGAAGGATCAGTTTTGTGCTGATGTCAAATGTGCCTCACCAACTTGGGGGACAGCCATTGATTCTCCCACAGGTATTGGTGATCGAGCTGGGATATAAGGGTCCTCCTTATCCTTACAGCCTTGTAACGTAGATTAGGCTGGTCTCAAATTCACCTGACAAGTTTAACATCTGAATAAGGTTTTGAAGACATGTCTTCCTGAAGAAAGTCTAGCAGGAAGTATTGTATGCTATGCAAATGTCAAACTACAATGGATTATAAGTAGCCCTGAATAAAACAATCTAAAGTGTACTTGAGCACTCATGTAAAAATCATGGCCTATGTGTGAAGTATTTGAGAAATCGCATCCGATTTTTTAATCCTTTTTGTTTTTAATGTTGCATTAACATTCAGTAATCCATCTGTGTCAAGGACATAGTATATTGAGAAAAGGAAATGCTAGGATTAGCTGACTGCACTATAACTGAATGGATTGGCAACTTAGTATTGATTTCAATCTGCGCACCCTCCCAACTTTATATTTTCTTATATAACCAAACTCCTGGACAACGTGATACTTCTTCCTTTCAGGTAAGATGTCAGAAAAACTGAACAGATGCCGTAAGGAGCTAACTGCAGCTATTGACAGAGCAGTGGAAGACCTCTTGGTTCCTTTCCCCCCCTCCCCAGATTCCACCACTGATCAGAACTTTGACTTGCAGACAGCACAGCCCTCTTCACCCCTAAATGCAGATCTCTTTAGTCAGAAGGGAGAACTTACTCTTTCAACTGTGTATTGCCCCCAGTCATCTTTACCAGTCTCTTCCACTCCTGAAAAGGAGAATCCCCTCTTCAGGCCAAACTTAATTCCAGTGACTACCGCTTCCAACGTTCCATGTACAAAACGGGAACCCTTGACAAGCAAGGAAAACACATGGCTACATCCTCCCATCTTCATGGCTGACCGGCAGTTTTTTATCAGCCCAGAAGACAGTGAGAGATGGAGGAAAGGACATCTAAGGTATGCTCTGCTTGTCACAGGCTTAATTTTTGTCTTAGGATGAATAGCACTGAGCTTCTATTCGGATGACTGTTGATATGGCTTCAGACTGGTCCAAAGAGCTGGCTCAAACTATGTTGTCACATGAGAAATATATTTATTAATTAACAATTTGCCACCTTTCAGAGATGCTCAAATCCCACTGCCTTTCTCTGTGGAATGGTAAGGCACAGTGTTAGGGTGCTCCTCATGGTTCAGTTTTAGACCACCTCTACTAACTGTTTTGTAATTGCTGGTGCAAGCACATTTATTTCTCAACATACAGGAAAGTTCTAAAACATGATTCAGAAAGCTAAGATATACTAGTGTAAAATTTTGGTAGAGATCATACACTTTAGAGAATGTTTAACTGAACAATTTAAGACCAGTCTCCATAACGTGTTTCTGTGGTGTTTAGCAAACCTGATGAAAGGCCTGTGAAGTCAGAAGCAAGTATAAGTGCCACTGATGTTCCTCCACAGAGCCTGAAAGATCTTGCCAATATGAGTGGTAAGTGTTGTCTGCCCTGCTTACCAGACATGGCTTTTTAAAACTGGCACTGTAAAGAGCAATTGAGTTGCGTACCTGCAGAGTCTGTAATAGACTGTGTAACCTGGTGAAGTATCTTTAGTTATTTCTCCATTACATGAACAAGCAGTCAGTACTATTTTAATCAAGTTCTTAACCAATAGCTGCTAGAGTGAATGCATTATTACAGGGTGTACCATGGCAAATAATTTTAGCAGAAAGCCAAGGGCTTGAACAGCAGAAAAGGTTAAGCATGCATATCCTTGAAATAAGACTTTCTGACTTGGAAACAGTTACATATGGCTAGGGAAGAATACTTTAGACCAGGATGGCTAACCTTTTGGATCCAATGATTGATCTGGTGAATAGGGAGATGGAGGCTCTGTACTCTGATCCTTCCATCACAATGGGAATGCAGCTTCTTTCCCACTCACCAGGTAATTTATCGGGTGAGTGGGAGACCATTTGCATCCTGAACTTGCACAAGCCTTCTGAGAAGTACTCTACATGCAGGAAGAATTGAATGGGTAAAAGAATTAACCACCATCCCTGCCAAATTCCTGGGGGTGAGGAGAGAGAGAGAAGAGAAGGGCATAGAAAAGTCTTGGCAGGCAGGATGCAGCTCATAGGTGCATCATTCTTCCTTTAGACCACTGTGGCCCAATTAGCATTCATAATTTAGAATCCTTCACATCCATTGCTACACACTTGCTTTCAAGCCATCACCTATTGATAAACATGAAGATACTTTATCCCAAAGCTGGAAAGGGAGGTATTTGAGTAATTGTTATTAGAATGCTAAAAGCAATGGGTTCCTCTTTAGGGAAAAAAAAGCCTAGTACTTGCACTCACTTTACATGTTGGCCAATGGAAGCTTAGCAGGAGTGTTTATGCTGAAAATCTCTCTTATGTATCAGCTATTCATCAAGTTGTGCAGATATTTAGGGGCAGGACTGATAAGTTGCATTCTTGTTTTTACACTGAAGATAACCCAGCTATTTGGCCATCGGAGAGGATGCACAGGAAAACTGACTTTGAGAATGAACTTCAGCAGATGTCTAGGCTCTCAAGTGAACTGTTTCCTCTAGATGAGGCCTCAGCCTTGGATCCGAGTGCACAGATCGGTTTCAGAAAGGTCCTGGAGCATACCTTAGAGGATGAAGCCATTATTGAAACACTGCTGGATATGGAAGAGGATTACAAACCAAACAGCTCCACTTTGCAGCAGCTGCAGTAGAAAGGCTGGTGTGAGGTGTGAGCTATTTAAGATTTGACAATTAATGCTTTTGAACCATGGAAACTTAGGCAAATAATCCTTTCTGTTGCAAGATGCACTATTAAAGTGATTTACAATAGTGTGGCGTTATAGTGTTTTCCCCATAGGCTAATGAACACTGAACACTATCTAGGCCTGGATCAGAAGATACTACCCTTAAGATATTGTCCTCCTGTCTTTTGAGGAACAACTTATCCGCAATGTGCGTGACAAGGGGTAACTGATTATATAGTCATGGTTTCCCACTACATTTGTCAGGCAATGGGATGGTACAAATCCAACTACATTATGGCAAAACTGCCTTAAAGTTCTTCAAGTTTTTAGCTGCCTTATTTTGTAAAGCTATTCAAGAGAAAATGCTTGCAAGGACAGGATGAGATATTGTGAAAGTGATTTTAGAAGTAAGTAACTACAAAGTGAACATTTAAATTTACTTCATGCACCTTAAAACATTCAGCATCTACTATACAGTGGTACCTCAGGTTAAGTACTTAATTCGTTCCGGAGGTCCATACTTAACCTGAAACTGTTCTTAACCTGAAGCACTACTTTAGCTAATGGGGCCTCCTTCTGCTACTGTGCCGCTGGAGCACGATTTCTGTTCTCATCCTGAAGCAAAGTTCTTAACCTGAAGCACTATTTCTGGGTTAGTGGAGTCTGTAACCTGAAGCGTCTGTAACCCAAGGTACCACTGTAGTACAGAAACCTCTTTACATTCCCCTCAAGAGCAGATTTACAATCTGCCACAAAGGGGGGCAGGGAATATGTACACCATCAAGGTTGAAGAACAGTCTAAGAGTTTATTTGCTATAAACATGGAGATAACAAGCAGCCATACCCATCTCCCAGTACCCCAAACATACACTTGTGATAAATCATCTTTTGCTTTTCAAGTTATTGTGTATAGGTAGCTTTAACCATTTCAGTTGCAGGGGGCAATGCTTATTAGTAAAGCAGTCTTGATGCTGGAGTCAAATTAGGTCACTGCTTAGGATGGATTTTATCATATTAAAAGCAGTTTTCTCATAAGCCTACAACTGGATGGAGAGATGTGTCTTTAGAAGCAGAGAACAAAATGAAAGCTTCTGAATTTCACTAACGAACACTTTATAACTTACTCTAAACATAAATATACTGCTGCAGCAAGGGAGAGCTGTACATAGGCAGAAATGGGCAACAGGATATATTTCAGAGCCTCACTGACATGGGCAGATACAGCTGCTCCAGGAGGGATGTAATACTTTCCCTTACAGTACTAGCTACTGCATGCGACCAGAGCTGAACCAGAATTCTGTTTCATTGACACATTATCTTGTTTCTTAAAGACACAATTACAGTGAGCAGCTCCCTTCATTTTTCTCAGGCATAAAAACATAAGCCAAGGCCACGTGTTATTCCAAAAGGATAATCAAATGCTTACATTCTGACCAACTTCAGACTATGGCATCAGTAGCCTTTTCTTTACTGTCACACCATGCCAACTGACCCCCAGTCATTATAGAACATTTTATCTAATCAACCTAGTTCTGTTATTATGAATCTGAGGAATGTGCATTGTCTTCTGATTATACAAACGAGCCCCCAAGAAGCACTGAACTATAATTCACCAAGTACCTTAGGTCATACATATTGGGAGACTTCAGATGCTTGTTCCCTAATGGACGATAAGAGCAAAAGATCAAAGCTTGTCTTCCAAAGACAAACCAGTATCTTAATAAAAAAGGGATTTTCCTTGGTTCTAGATCATGTCTTAAAAACATTTAAATCAAATTCTTAAAATGAAAGAAGTCTACTCACAAATAGATTCAGTGCTGCTGCCATCTAAAGTCAAAGTGTACCAATGGTCCCTTTTCAATACCAAAATCAGGGTTTAGTTACTGCTCCAGCAGACCCTAAACCTCTGACCATGCACTTAGGGGGCAGGAGAAAGAGTGGCTCTAGAGACAACAGGTCGCTTCTAGTCCAGTCCCTAATCAAGCCTTTCTCCTCAAAAGAACCAGCCTCCCAGTAGACAGAGGAGGACCTCAGTCTGTGGACCACTGAATGGCAACAGTAAGGAGAATCATCTTTGGATGCTTCTCTCATCTAAATTCAAGTCTTTGAGTATTGGCAGTTATGCTGCATATGCAGCAAGGCTGAGCCCTGGCAATGAGAGATGCTTCAAGGGTTAAATCTTATACCAATATTTTAATCATTAATGGATTCTGACTTAGGCTTAGTATGTCTCTAGAGTAGCAGGTACATTTAAAATTTGCAGGGACCCACACAATTTCAAGTTTTCCTGAATCATAAATGTTTCTTCCAGTAAGTTTGGTCAATCACTACAAGTTTAGTAGTTTGCCTTCTGACATGACTATTAGCAGCTGCCAAATCAGAGCTCCATGTGACTCAAAAGGCATCAGAGGAGACCTCAGAAGCAAGACTCTGTCCTGCAGGTATATAACTCACATACGTTCTGACCATCTTTATTCTGGCCACCAGTAAGAGTACATTATAGATAAATAAACACAAACTGACTTAATGCCAACCATATGAAGCAACTCAGAACATGGACGTCTGCAGCTCTTCCTTAAACATGCCTTCAAAGCGGAGGTCTTTAGCCATGAGTTCCTCTTCAACATCCTCTAGGGCCCACTGATGGTCAGTCAGTTCTAGAGCCTCCCATTCTGTCTGCAGTGATAAAGTAAAAACATTGATGCAGCCAACAGAAGTGTACCAACCACCTACTTTCCATCTTGGAAAAAAGCCTTTGCTCAACAATTCTGCCTTAATTTATTCATCCTGCTTTAGACTCTGAATCTTGAACAAGGACACTGAAGTTTGTGACTGAACTGTATGTGTGCAGAGTGATTAAATAGTAGGAACTTGCAAAGAATAATTATTATGTGTACAAGGAAGCAGCAAGGCTATTGAACATACAGTGGTACCCCGCAAGACGAATGCCTCGCAAGACGGAAAACCCGCTAGACGAAAGGGTTTTCCGTTTTTCGATGCGCTTCGCAGGACAAATTTCCCTATGGGCTTGCTTCGCAAGACGAAAATGTCTTGCGAGTCTTGAGATTTTTTTTCGCTCCCCACCCCCTTTTTCTAAGCCGCTAAACCGCTAATAGCCTTTTAGCAGCTAATCTGCTAATCCCTTAAGCCTTTAATAGCCGCTAATAGCGCTAATCCGCTAATAGGGTTGCTTCGCAAGACAAAAAAACCGCTAGACGAAGAGACTCGCGGAACGAATTAATTTCGTCTTGCGAGGCACCACTGTACAAGCAGATATGTTTGGGGGAGGGGACAGGTCCTGACAGCTAACAACAGCCTGCAATACTAAACGGAGATCATTGGGCATTTCTGGTTAGTGTGTACATGGCTGCTAGTGCCTAGCATTTGACAAGTTTGCTGTTTTCTGGAGATTAAGCTTTTATTTTACTGCACAACTTGCAGACAGAAGAACAGCTCAGAACGCATGAAGCTACTTATGGGGTTTGAAACCTCTGTTTCTTATTTCTTGCAACTAGTACTGTAAAACAAGTTTCTGTTCAGCATATTTCCACTTTGTATACAATGTTAAGTATCTTCTCCATACAGGTCATCAACTAGAATACGGTATATTTTAATGCATAGGTTTTCAAACTTTCTACCCCCTGGACACTCTAACTTTACCATTTTGTCTTCCAAGGACCCCACCCATACCCCCCTGGTAATAATGGGCACTTCTTTTGGCTAAGCTTCTCCACCATTACTGATCTTCTCATCTAGTGTTTCCTGATGAATGGAAGTTTTATCTACCCTAAAGCGGCATGAAAAGATTACAATAGAATAGGGGTTTCCAATCACACTCCTATAAGCTACAAAATTTAAGGTTTTAATCCTTTGAAGTATTTTTTCTGTACATTCAAGGAATAGAAGCAAGGCTACGTGAAGCTTGAGCAGCTCGTTTCAGCAACTGGAACAGAAGCCTCATACCTTGAATGCTTTATTAGTATCTGCAGGCATGGCCATTGCCGCCCCTGTCATCTGCTCCTGCATTACTCTGGACTGATCGGCAGCTGTAAATATGAAAGAGTGACTCGTGTGACTCTATATAACAGTAGCAAGACCATCAAAGCTGGGAAAAATTAAGAATGTGAGCATTATAGTGCTGTGCTCAGGTAGACAGCAAAATATCTCCTTTGTATTGTACAAGTTAGGCTGAGGTCTCAGTCAGGTATGCTTAACTTTCTTCAGCCTTAATAAGCTGAAGACAAGATTTTTGTCTATTATTGCTGGAAATTCTTACAATTTACTAATATTAGCAACTAGGTCAAAATTCCTAAGAAACATTTAAGCATAGTTTGGCACATTTAATAAATCAAGAATCACTCTTACTTTTACATAAATAGCAGTTTCTTACCATTATCTTGACCGAGAATGAGGGTATAAATGCTTCGAAGTCCAAACACATTCAGAAAATACCAAGAAGCAGAGCTAACCCTAACAAACCAAAGAAACTGAGTGTCATTTAAACAAATGCACAAATGCCCAATTCCCAACACTGCTGTAACTTTCACAGTTTTAGATAGACAAAGATTGTTTGAAGGACAGTGAAGGATTCTTACCAGGATGCATCCAAAGTAAGCAACTCAATACCCTGCTGTAGCATTGGTTTAAAACGAAGCGTCAAAGGAAAGGGGACTTTTGCTGTAAAAAATAAAAATATGGTCAGAAACAATTATGATTATTACAAAGCACCATAAAACGCAGTGCTTTGCAGGGGAATATAACTGAAGGGAAATTTCTCTCACAAGAAGCTTAAAACCTGTGACAGGGAACACAAACACTCAGCTAATGAAAATGCTGATTAAATTTGGGATTTCAGAAGCATCAGGGGATTTTAGAAGGCCTCCAGACCACACAAGTTTAGATTCCTAAACTGACACTTACTTGTGACAAAACCAGAAAAGGTCATGTTGATCCAGCCTCCGATAAGGATCATAGGAAGTACATTTGTTACATTCCCTTTCATCATATCTGTCAGCATAGTAGGATCTGCAAAGCAAATGCAGTTAAAGTGACCACACAATAGACAGTCTACACACCCATGGATTTCTGAAGTTTGGGTATACTACTTTAAAACAAAGGAAACTTCGTTAACATAACTGAAGAGATCACCCTGCTTTAGTCTTTAGTCTTTAATTTGCTATTTAATTTGACTTTAAGTATATCTGGGCTATTTTATGAGAAAACCAGGTAGACTTTAGAATTTGTGGCTGCTGCTAAGCACAAAAGCAAATCAGATGTTCCTATTACTACCAGAGTTAGAAACTGTGATATGAAAGCTAGGAGCTAAATGGCACCTTAAACCTAGGTTATGTCTAGGCATGCTTTTTTATAACAATAATACAAATAATACAAAGCTGAAAATGAATGAACTGCAGTTAAAATATTACGTTCATTTTTCAAATGGTCTAATCCTTCCCCTGCCCAACCCCCTAATACTATTAAGAGGGTCTCTTCAGAGTGTAGCTGGAAGTGGGGAGGCAGAAAAAGGTCCTCCTTTTCTTCCATTCTGCAGTTTTAATCTGAAATCTTAGGCACAGTACTGCACCCAGAACTCAGAAGCTGCTCATGCTAATGAAATTCCCTGTCGCAAAATGCGCCTAGAACAATGGGAGTTTCAAACACTGATTACTACTCTATTGCTCATGTTTTAGAATATACCATATTTTTCGCCCCATAGGACGCACTTTTTCCCCTCCAAAAATGAAGGGGAAATGTGTGTGCGTCCTATGGGGCGAATGCAGGCTTTCACCTATGGGGCTCCCACGGCTTGCGGAGAGTTGCCTGCATGCCGAAGGCTGGGCGCGCTGAGCTCAGCGCGCCCAGACTTCATGCAGCTCTCCGCAAGGTGCGGGAGCCCGGCACCGGGCTCCCATGGCTTGCGGAGAGTTGCCTGTTCTGGGGGCTGGGGTCGGGGGAAGCTCGGGCTTCCCCCGCCCCAGCCCCGCGCCTGGGGGGGAAATAATTTTTTTCCTTTATTTCCCCCCCAAAAAACTAGGTGCGCCTTATGGGACGGTGCGTCCTATAGGGCGAAAAATACGGTAACAAACTCTTAGGAAGCCTTCTTACTTACCTGTCATTGGGGAAGGTGGCACTACCTTCCTTTTAGTTTTCTTAAAGAACCCATCATCTGGATTATTGAAGTAATACTTCCGTGTCAGAAAGGACTGAAAAAAGAAAAACAAGTTCTAATGATGAAAGAAGTGGACGCAAGGCTTAAAAATTAAGCACAGGTTATTTCTCTGTAGAAGAGCTGGCAATAAGGATGACAGACATTTAACCTGCAAACGACCTACCCTGCTTTTCCAAATATTTCCAGGTTTCAATGGAAACTGTGGCAATGCATAGCCTCCTTTAATTTTTTCAAGTATCTTTGCCTGTGACATAGTTTAGGCACTTGTGATATAAACAGAGATGTAGCCAAACATTTTTACAGATAATCATGTTACACGTTTCCCAAAAGATCAGTGGCAATACAAATGATTTCCTCCGTCTAGTATGCCCATAATGTTGATAAGATGCAAAGACAAAATTATACTGAAAGCCATATGATGCTCACATTATTTTTTTAGTGCTATGCATTAAAAAAAACTTAAAACAAAGTTTGTGACGTAGAAACAAAGTAGGTCTCCAAAAGACACATTTAGACAAAGGCTGAGGTTGGATTATCAGGGAACTATGCAAGCTCTGAAGTCTGCTAGCTTGTGTCTGTTATGAGCCACTTTAATTTGATAGGGATTTCCCCCCTTGGATTGATAGGATGTCCCAGATTCATTCTAACCATTAACATTTTAACTGCTGCAATTAACATTAGTTTAATCTGGTCTAAGTATCCTGATCTTAGTAACTATATTTTAAAACAGTAATAGATCCAATTTTGCAACATGACAGCAAATTAGAATGATGGATGTATATTGCTGCATATTAATAGTAATAGAAATGACTCGATCTGCTCCACAAATGTGCTTACAATGTGCATTTTAGATCCTTATGAAGACTACATTCCAAATCTTGGAACAATTAAGGTTTCCCCTTCCTCTAGTTTTTAAATTCTGACACAAATGGAAACGTACCTGCTTTGGAATGTACTTTCCATTTTCTCTGAGAACTCTGCTTCGAATCAGAACTTGACTGAAAGAAAGAAAGCCATTATCATACATATGAAATAGAAGAAGAGAATAAGGAGGAAGACAGAAAAATATTCCTGCACGAACACTGCATGTGACATTGATGCAAACTACAACCAAGAGCCTCCCAACAAGCTATTTATATTCACACAGTTCTTTCATATAAAAATCTATCATCTTTCATAGTTTAAAAACATGTGTTGAGCAAGATTTCAACAACAGCAAGAACTGATTTGGGAACTAATACTAGATATTAATCCAATAAGGGCAACAGTTTCATTCCTTGCCATAGAGGGCTGCTTCATATACTTCTTTTTTGAAACACAAAAATGCTCCATGAAGAAAACACAGGGCTGCTCATAAATATCTGAAGTGTACAAGCAGTTATTGACCAGACAGCCATTGTGGGGAACCCCCCCCCTTTTTTTAACGAGAAATCAGGGTAGAAAAATACAAATATTCAATCCATGCATTTGCTGTGAGGAAACATTATAGTGTACATACATTTCCCTATATTATCTCCATATTGTAAAACCATAAAGAAGTGAACAGTCATAGAACATGACAAAATCTACTTGAAAAGCATAGATATTTTCAATCAGATTAGCCTTGCGATTTTTAATAACTGTTTTCTTATCCCCTTCCACCATCACTACTAGTCCCTTGCTATTGTCTATGTGACTAGAAACAAACTGAAGAAAGATATACATATTTATAGAAGAAAAGCTGGGAAAAGTCCATATAAAGACTAAAGAGAGAAATCAAAATCTAAAAAGCAAAAACATTCAAAATGAAATTTAGGAATCTGAGTATTACAAATATTACAAATAACACTTTGTTTTGAATTTTCACCATTTTTAAGATGGTAAGTATGATAATCCTGAGGATTTTATTCAGCCCAGCTGACAGGATCCAGGAGCTAGGCTCCACTTTTTCTAGTCTATCTTGTGCATTCTTCTTTGCAAATATACAAAGACCAGGCCTCATTTTCCGAAAACACCCCAAACCTACCTGCTATTTGGATTTCCAGCCACAAAGGCGGGTTTAGAAGTATTCCCAAATACGTACACAGCAAGATATAACCCACCTACTGCAGTTCAGTAAAACTATGTGCTACCATAAAGTATTGTCATAAAGCTCTATAGTTGTCAATTATTAGTATAAGTGACGATGCCCAGTTTTCAGTTGCAAGCATCTTTTACCTGTCAGATACTTGCTCCTGGGTGAGTTTTTTGTCACTTTGGAGAAGGATGGATACATAGTGACGAATCATCCCCACAAAGAAGGTTATGAAGACGATTGGGAGCACCACCCATAATCGAATATTAGAGTCCAACAACAGCTCCGGCTCACTCATTGTTTAAATTCAGTTCTGGTCATGCACTTCAACCTTCAGTATCTAGGGGAACAAAGCACAAGAAGTCAATTAGAAATTTCCACTTACCTTCAACTTTCCCAAAACATTGAGCCAGTTAGTGTGTTGCTTGCCAAGTTTTATTTATTTTGAAGGCTGCCTAAGTTCCCCAGAGAACAGTGGCTTTTCTAATTCTACCCCAGCAGTCATTCCTTACACCCAGGAGTTTCTTATGCAGGTGGGGAATTCTTCTTAAGTTACAAGGCAGCCACAGCAAGACGCTGGGCAGCAATGGAAGCTCTGGGCATTAATCCCCGTTTGTCCTCAGGGAAGCACAGTGAGGCCGAATAATTTGCCACTCGAGTATCTGGTACAGGCAGAGGCCTAAGAGACAAGGCAGGAAGCAAACCGAAATGCCATTAAAAGCAAGCAGCACTCCGTGTGAAGGAGAGCTCCGCGGCCAGTTTCTAATGACAGAGAGCAATCCCGGGACCGACGAAATAGAGAAAAGCCCTCTAGAAAACGGCAAAGTCCTTAAACAAATTTCTTCACCTATTAGGACTAGGTCAACGGAAACCAGCAAATGTAAATACACGCGCACGTACACGGCCTTGCCCTTTCGGAGAAGGGATCACAGCCGGATTCCACGCACCTGGAATTAAGTCGCAGGGATGAGGCTCAAGCCCCGGCACCTCTTAAAAAAAAACCCCAACAAATTCACCACAGGTGGGGAGATTTTACACGACCCCTCAGCGGCCACAGCCGCGGCCGGCCCACCCCGGGAAGAGGAAAGCAGACGCCGCGTAGCCCCCCGCCCCTCAGGCGCACCTGCACCGCGACCCCCGCCGCGCGCCCACCGGCTCCTTACCTCTCCGGCGGCGGCAGCAGCTCGGTCTCCCTCCCCCGCTTCACCCTTCCGGGAGCGACGCCTGACTCGCTTTCGCGGCGCCCGGTAGGGAGAGACGTCGCGCGTTCGCTGACGTCACTGCGACGCGTCCCGAGCCGGCGCTTGGCGGGAACCTTTGAAAGGCGAGCGAAGGGTGACTGAGGGAGCGCGCGCGCCGTTTCAACTGCGCCTCGGCGGGGAAGGGAGGCGGAGTTCCATTTGCCTCTCAGTGCCGCGTGAGGGGCGCCTTCTGCTTAAGCGTTGCCGTTCCAGCGCCGCTTCACTGGGACTAAGACACCGCCGTCCCGGGAATTCAGGAGGAGCGGGACTCGGGCAGGGCTCCGGCTGAACAGCCACGAAGCGGTACTTCTGCATGAGCAGGTTGGGTGGTTATCCCTTGGCCTCCGCTGGCCTTCAGCAGCGCTTCCGCGGTTGCTCAGGTGGGTTAACAAACAGCGCAGGTTCGAGTCCTGTCCCTGTTGGCCTTATTGGGCTGGGCTCTCAACCAGTTGTCAAAGTGGGTAGGGATGCAGAATTATATAGGGCTCAAGGACCCACTGAAGCATCATAGGAGGTGGCGCTGCCAAAAATCACTTCTCCCCTGCCTGTTAATGATAGCCTCCATTGCATTGGAGGCATTTCTGTGGCCTGAAGGAGGGGAGGGGAAATCAGGATCCGAGCTGACAGTTGTAAACACAGCAGCAGGATTACGGATAGTGGAGCTTTCCCATCCTCCTTGTTGTGGGAAAGAGCAGGATTTAATGCATTTGGCCTCATCTTTCTTTCCCAAATCACCTGTTGGGTATAGAAGAAAACTGGGGAGGGAGGACGATTTGTGACCAGGACTGCTTTTTGTCACAGAGATAGGAGAGTTTAAAAATCCAGAATTAAAAATAAAGTGTAATAAATGCAACATGTACACTAATTGTGATCTTGTGTCCGATATGTTCATGAAAATGTATCCAGTTGCACATATGTCTAAAATAAGTAAAATACTGGTCTAATATTTGTTACCTCTTGTCAATATGGATTGGTGCACTGCAGTAAATGGCTTACTTTAGCAGATTATTGTAGTAGGCCCTTTTGCCATTCACAGATACTTGTTATTGTAAATAAGGTATATTTCAAACAGGTCCTACTGCCATTTCAAGAACAGAGTTGTAGCTTCATAAATTCTCTTTTGTGCACCATTTTATACAAAACATATCTCCTTCAGTCAGCTTCTAATTGTTTCCCTTCCCTCTCCCCACAGTTGAAATAGACTACCTTAGTGCCTGCTGTCATGGCTCCAAAAAGGAAATTGTCCAAATCTGATGTGGAAGGAGAAAATCTGATGGAAAAGTTACCAAGTATGTAAAGCAAGAATCTTTCCTGTCATCTGGCCCAGTATACCTGAAGTGTCTCTACCCCCATCCTTCAGCCTTCTGGCGGTTCCCTCACTACAAGAAGTGATGTTACAGGGAGCTAGACTGAGAGCCTTCTCGGTGGTGGCACCCTCACACCAGAGGTCAAGGAAATAAACAACTATCTGACTTTCTGAAGGCAGCCCTGTTTAGGGAAGTTTCTAATGTTTTATGTTCTATCATGTTTTTAATATTCTGTTGGGAGGTGCCCAGAGTGGCTGGGGAAACCCAGGCAGATGGGCGGGGTATAAATAATAAATTATTATTATTATTAGGCAGAGAACATGCCTTCCTTTTTAGTAATGCCCAATGCAACAACAAAAGTATTCACAGAGCTGATCTCAGTGCTGTTTTCTCCCCAGCCCTGGAATACTTTTTTCTCCATGGTTATGAGCACTGAATACAGTGGTACCTTGGAAGTTGAATGGAATCCGTTCCGGAAGTCTGTTCAACTTCCAAAATGTCCGCAAACCAAGGTGCAGCTCCTGCAGCCAATCAGAAGCCGCGGAAGTCACGTCAGACGTTCGGGTTCCAAAGAACGTTCGCAAACCAGAACACTCACTTCCGGGTTTGCGGCATTCGGGAGCCAAAACATTTGACTTGCAAGGCATTTGGGATCCAAGGTACAATTGTATATAAATTCACTGTAAGCTCATTGAGAAAAATTACAAAGGAGAGAATTCTTTATATATCATAAAATGAAAATAATATTCCACAAGTGTGATAATCTTGCTTTGTTTAAGTAATGACATACAGGATTGCTGATGGGGACTTAAATTATGCTCCTACATTTTATGCAGAGTCTATACATATTTTTGTCACGATGAATGTTCCATCTTCAGCAGAATGCTAGCTTCACTCCTGAGTTAGAGGCTGTGGAATTGCATTGTGCTCTTGGAAGCACGATGTGATAGTCTGGAACTAGAAAAAGCATCAGGGATATTTTCAGAAGTCACACTGTACCTAATGGGTCTCATAACAGTAGGGACAGTCCTGCTGTTCCCAGCTACCCTGCTCTTCCCAGCTTGAGGGAAGACCTGAGTAATACTGTTCCTCTAAAGAATTCATGAGTGTTTTGGAATTGTGGTGTAACTGAGAACAATTTCTCAACCTCTCCTTATATTCCACACTCGAGAGGGGGGCTGGGGCTTGTCTGTGTCTCATTAAACTTCCAAGTATTTGGAGCTCCTGTGTTTTTGGATATGATCCATGTTTCCCTCTCCAGCTTGAGAAAAGGGCTGTATTGTTGTACTGTTTTTTGGAGGTAGTCTTTGTACATCAGAGGCACAGTAGGATAGAGATATGCTTCATCCTTCATCCTGAGCTTGGAGATGGGAATTGTTCCTGATTTGTACACCAGACACTGGTGAAGTACAACATAAGGTCAGGGACAAGACAACATGCATCCTTTATTGGCAACAAGTCTTGGCTGGCTCTTGTGGTGTACAGTGGTACCTTGCAAGACGAATGCCTTGGAAGACGAAAAACTCGCAAGATGAAAGAGTTTTTCGTTTTCTGAGTTGCTTCGCAAGACGGATTTCCCTATGGGCTTGCTTCGCAAGACGAAAACGTCTTGTGCCTTTTAAAAAAAACTGCCAATGCATTCCTATGGGAAACCGTCAATACACATTGGTGCTTCGCAAGACGAAAAAATTCACAAGACGAAAAACTCGCAGAACGAATTAATTTCGTCTTGCGAGGCACCACTGTATATAATATTCCATAATTCTAATCCGAGGGTTTCAGAGGACAGTCCTACTTTAGTAGCCCCAGTGATTTCATCTTAACTCTCTTCAATGTCCAGTAATTTTAGGACTGGGATTGCAATCCACAAACCACTTACTCAAGTGCTTTGTTAGTTGCACCCTTTATACTAGGGATGGGAAATTTGTGGCCCTCTAAATATTGTTAGACTCCAACTCCCATTAGCCTCAGCCAACATGGCCAATGGTAAGGGATGCTGGGAATTAGTCCAAATAACATCAGGCGGGCCACAGGTTCCTTAACTTCGCTTTATATCATCCTTCCTCTATTGTAAGATTTCCCAGTGAACCAGTTGTCAGGGATGGTGGGATTTGCAGTTCAAAAACAGCTGGAGACCCAGTTTTGGGAAACCCTGCTCTATTGTATGTATCTCCTACACTCTCTTAGAAGGTTGTTCTAGCTTAGAGTATATAGCCCTTGGGTTCATCTTCCAAGGGACCTCAAACTTTATACAAACTTCATGATTTAAAGGTTGATTTTTTTCATTTATTTGTATTGAGGTATGTGACTCTCAAATATGACGTTCATTTATCTTACGCTAGTAACTTTTCCATCTTAGAAACAAAGAAATCTTGCACGCTTGGTAAGAACAGATCCATTCCCAAAGATGGAGTTGTAGAGAACAACAATGTTTTTGGGCAGCTCCTCAAGATAGGAGGAATTATACTGAAAGCTGGAGAACGACAGAATGAAATAGGTATATACTTTCATGACATTCTTAGCAGTAATTCTAAAAGGAAATGAAAGTGTAAAACATTTACCTGCTAGTTTTCTGCTACTTTGCACAACTTTTAAAAATAGAGGAGCTCTGCTAGAAATGTATTTATTTAATTTTACCTTTTTAGCATTCTAGCCTCACTACCTCTATGCCAGGGAAAGTTCTGCCAGGTGGATTTCTGTCTGTCACATGGCAGTTAGTGGGAAGGGCAGAAGGTGGCAGATTCAGACTATTATGACATGAACATGACAGTGTTTGTTCTTCTTGGCACTTTTTCCATAGCTGTGGATGGAGCAATTTTCCAGAAGAAGTTGCATCAAGCATTGAAGAAGCACCCTTCTCAACCACAAGTATGAACTGGCATTATTTCATGTCTTTGAAATTGAAGTGGGCCTGTATTGATTCTAACACCCAAAGCTCTCTGTCTCTGTCCATCTCTTTCTGTCTCTCTCCTGACAAACACAAATTAAAATCTCTTTTTAAATCCACTTCTCTTATTCTTTACCTTGCATTTTAAATATATGAATTAAATAAAAACAGAACACAAGAGGAAAATAGGAGACCTCCATAATCAATACAGAGTTCTTGCTTATGATTTGCTGCTGACAGATCTGGAAGAAGTATGAAACTGGTCGCTGGATTTTTTCATTAAAAAGTAACAATTTACAAATTACAGTTTTATGCATCCCACACAAAGATCAAGAACAGGCATTGTGTAAACAGTAGGCTTTCACTGCTTGATTTGCACATTCATGCATTTGAAACAGTAGGGAAAATTGTTCAGCTTTCATTTTCTCTCTCTCCTTCCCTCCATCCTGTCTAGATTGGTGAGGAGTTCATCAGTGGCTTGGAATCCCACATAGAAAACAGAGATCACTTCAGGAATTGTCTTCTACCATGCATACCCACACAAAGTCAGGAAACAAGGTCAATGAAAAACCTGATTTGTTTTCTCCCTGCAAGTTGCCATGTGAATGGTTTAATACTTGCAGTATGTTATCATGACAGTGTAGTAAATGACTACCTGTATATACTCCAATCTGCCTCTGGACTGCAACTGGAGGTGTTTTTTTAATGTGTGTGTTTTTTTAAGAAACAAACTTAATTCTGTTGTAATATACACCTTTTAAAGGTCAAACTCTAAACAACAACAAAAGAGAAGGTACTTGGGGTTAAACTAATTTATTACATGTGTGTCCCTTTGTCTAAGGAGCTCCAAGTCGGGTAGGGAGCGCCTATCACAAATACAGTATATTGTTTTAAACCCAGGTACTCACATGATGCCTTTTCCTAATAATAATAGCAAAGTGTCTCTCTCCATTACAGTAATGCAATCCATTCATATTGTGAAAGCCTCATTAAACTGCTCCTTGGCATTGAGATATTACAGGTAAGATCACTTTTCCATGCAGTTCTCCCAACCATCTCCCAGCTTCCATTCATTCATTCATTCATTTATTTATTTATTTATTTATTTATTTCATTTTATATCCCAACCTTTTCAGATTGGCATAGGGGTGAAAACACACCAAGACTGTTCTTGCTCTACAAGCTCACAAACTAAAAAGGCATAAGGGAAAAGGAATGGGAGGGAAGAGGGAAAAGCAACCTTAAGCACAAGTTCCCAAAGTTAAAACCAATATGAGTTACAGTTCTGGCTTGCCCTGCTTTTTAGCAATCCCACTCCCTCTACACCCACACCCACACCCCCCCCTGTTGTTCCCCTGGCCCCCTGGAGTAGATTTGGAGAAGCACAGAATGGGGAAGGTCCTATTGCGCAAGCGCCGAATACTGCTCAATAGCTTTATTTACCAAAAATTAGTGCTCTGGGGAAGTTTTACTGCAGTGCTTCATAGCAGAGAACTCTTCTTCAACAGTGGATGATGGGGTTTGGGTCTGCAGTGTTGTGTACACAGTGTGCTACCTCATTGTAAATGTAATTTCTCAAAATGCCTTTTTCTTTTTGGAAGCCTGCTGTTATAAGACTGCTATTTGAAAAACTCCCCGAATTTTTTCACGAAAGGCAAGTACTCCACTTCTTTTAACTTGAAATGTTGACTGCTCTGCATTTTCCATCTGCTTCTCCTCAACCGCTTGTTGAAATCCTCAAAACTTGATCTCGTTAGCATGCATGAAAGATTTTAAAAAATCTTTGCCACTCATGCCCTATACTCATTTAAGGTTCAGGAACTTGGACAAACTTGTGGTCCTCAAGATGTTGTTGAACCTTAACTCCCATCAGCCCTGACCAGCATGGCCAATAGTCAGGAATGATGGGGGTTGGAATCCAACAACATCTGGAGAGCCAAAGGTTAGTAGTCACCCCGCTATAGAGGACTGAAATTTAAGCTTTTACTTTGTGTTCTTTTCTGCTGTACAAAGCAAGTTTTAGATGGCAGAATAAATGAACGGATTACAGTGAGCTTTCACTTCCTGGTGCAACTAGACTTCTCTGCGACCCTTCCTCTCCACAGGGAAGTGGGACCAATTTGGATGCTCCTACCCCACCGCTTAATGGATCCAAATGGTTTCCAGAGCGTGGTAAGGGATATTTTATCCCTTGGTGGCTCGCTCTGGTCATCTCCTGCTCTGCCTACTGCAATGTGCTCTAGGTGGGTCTACCTTTGAAGGTGACCCAGAAACTACAACTAATTCAGAATGCGGCAGCAGCTTGGCTGTGACAAACGAAGTTACAGGGAACCAGGCAGAGGGCCTTCTCGGTGGTGGCACCCTCCCTGTCGAACACCCTCCCTTCATATGTCAGGGAGATAAAGAATTGTAAAACTTTTAGAAGAAATCTGAAGGAAGCCCTGTGTTGGGGGGTTTTTTAATGCTTGATGTTTTTATTTTGTTTTTAGATATGCTATAAGCTGCCCAGAGTGACTAGGGAAACCCAGCCAGTTGGGCGGGGTATAAATAAAATTATGTTTATTTTATTTTATTTATTATTACCTACCTTGCTGTTGATCCTGAGGCTGGGTTTCTTGTCTGAAAACTAGTATGTATTGCACTTCCTCAAGTGGCTCATATACAGGATGGCATGGCATATTTATTTTCAACAGAATTTGTTAAAAGAAACTATAGTTCTAAATAAATTGGATTTCGAAAAGCTTCTAGAGAGGATGGAGAGCAGTCTTCCATAGCTGCATTTGGAACTGACTTCAGAAAGAAGGGTTTCTCAGTAATAAAAAGGAACTAGGGCTTATGTTTTATCTCTTCTGATCTTTCAGTGTGGGCAGTGATGGACTCAATTTGCCTCGGCTCATTGTCAATCAGTTAAAATGGCTTGACAGGATAGCTGACAGCAAGGCAAGTACCACCAATGCAATCAATTATGTTTCTCATGGGGTATTGTTTAACGTTCAGTGAGCACTAGCAACATGCTAGTTAGATGTTGGTTTCTTTAACACAGAGATGGGAAACTTTTTTGAATTCATGGACCAGATCTTTATCAGATCCTAACCTTGTAGGCCAAATTTGATAGGTGGGTAGGATTGTTCACCTGTCAATCATCTGACATCACAATTGCGTCAGGAGCTTGGGTGCTTTGAAGTCCCAAAGTTGGGATTTCAAAGAACTGTGCAGGACCTAAGAAGAGCCTTGCAAAATTCTTTAAAACTCTTACTACACCCCGCGTACCAAAGACTCTGCATCGGTGAGTTGGGAGAGGTGGAGGACATTCAACACAATTTGTTGCAATGCCCTTTATGTACATCCCCTAGACTAAAATTCCTCAATTACATCCTTTGCTCTCTCTCCAACCAACTTCCCCTTGAGCAAATCTCTATTTTGCTGGCTGGCAATAATGTATTTATTACTGCACAGGTTGCAAAATTTGCCTTGGCTACAAGTAAGTTGAGAGCTAGGCACCAAGACAAGTATAAGGGGAGTGTGAGAAGTGGAGTGCTTAACTTAAGCATGTGTGATTTTTGCATTTTTGTATGTTTGCTTTGCTGTTGTTGCTGTTCAGTTTTAAATTAATTATTTGTATTTTACGCATTGTGGCCAATTGTGGCGGCTTATAGCTTTTAGCAATAAATATTTCATTCATTTAAAACTCTTAAGGCTTCAGCTTTATCACATATCAGTTTCTGTGTTCATGACTAGTTTCTACAGCAGATTTGGGCACTTTCATATCTTGCTATGTACATAAGACAGGGCATTCTAATTGTACCCACTGATGAATCCATAAGCAGTGCCTCTGAGGCTAAGCATTAGGTTTGGGCAGGTACGTATGAGTGCAGGTGATCTTTTGAGTAGCTCCATCCCAGGGCTTTAGCAACCATAACCAGCATTTTTAATTGGGTCTGGAAATGAACTGTGGGGACAAAAGAGATAAGCATTTAAAAATATTTGCATGCTAAGAAACTACAAATAATATATGTCTGATAAATAAGCCAATCACTTAGCTTCCATTCTGGATGCATATATGTAGCATACATTTGTTGGCTTCTCTGTGTTTAAGCTGTCGTCATTAAGGAAATGTCCTTTTTCTGAGTTCCTGGTGTTCCAAAGCTTTTGTTCATCTGCAGGATCTTGTTCAGAAACTCATGCAGATGATTTGTGTTTCTCCTCCATCAATCCAACACGACATAATCACAAGCCTGCCAGAAATCCTGGAGGATTCTCAGCATAGTGAAATTGCCAGAGAGCTTAGGTAAGCTTGATGCTGCCATGTTCTCTTTTTACTCTCTCTATAATTTTCGGTTAGCTGTTTCTGGTGCCTTAGCTGAAGATACCTTCTGACTAGGCATAAGGTGAAAAGAAGTGAATTTAGAGTGCATCCAGACAAGAGTGACCAGGACTCGCATTAGGTTTGTGGTCCATTAAGACCCCTAATCATTTTCACATGTACTACTGGCAAGCTAGGTGTCCCCCCATTTTATATTTGTACAGCTGGTTATTCCTGCCTTAATGCAGAACCTTACGTTTGTCCCTATAGAAATTCATTTGGTTAATTTTGGCCCAGTTGTCCAATCTGTTAAGGTCAAATTGAATCCCGATTCTGTCTTCTATGGCATAGCTACCCCTCCCAGTTTGATGTCATCTGCATGTTTGATTATCATCCTCTCAATTCCTGCATCCAAACCCTGGCATTCAAGAGACTGCAACTACAATTGTAAGACACTTCTGTGTCTCAGTTCATGATTTAAAGGTGTGTGTGTGTGTGTGTGTTTAATTCCAGTTTCAAAAGAGTTCTGAGAGGGAAGGGCATTGAGTTGCCTAGAATTGATATAAGGAGCCTTTAAAGCATGAACTCTGCACATAGTATTTTCTCCATGCCAATCTGATTATTCACAAGAACTGATGGTGGCATCATAATCCTTAAGGCTATATTTCTTAATTTATTGCTCCTGCTGCTGCTGCTGCTGCTGCTGCTGCTGCTGCTGCTGCATTATTCAGTGTGGTCTTCATCTGATGCACTGACAGTCTGAGCTTTTCAAGTGCTCCATAAAAAAGCAATATTTCAGCAGAACCCCACCCCCTCCTCTTCCTCTTCTTATAATACGTGGATAAAACCAGAAGGCCACAAAATTCAAACAAAGTTTTTATAGAACAAGGTCAGCTGATCCTGATGCATTTCAACTAATTAGTCTTCAGGGTAGAAAACTGCACTGCACTTCAGCATTCTCATATAAGGTCATATATATATATATTTATTTTTGTCACAGGCTGCTTCCTTCCATATTTGGGCATTTACTGTGGAAGAGCCATGCTTTGTTCACTTTTAATAGAGCATCTTCATAGTATCATAATCAAAACAGCTTCCTCCCATGTTTTCCCTTTTCAGCTTCTGTTCCTCTCTCCCAGAAAATCCACTGTGCTTTGTTTATTTAATACAATGGAACAGCTGCATAATTTCTCTTAAGTGTAGATGAACCATTGTCTAATATCTGTTTCTCCCCACACTCCTTAATTGCAGAGTGGGGAAGATCATGACTGGGTGTGCAGCCAGGGTGTGTGTCATTATTTAGCCTAATCCCTAATACGATGATCTCAATTAAAATACCCGCTCCTCCTCGCCCACTACAGAACGTTATCTAGATTCCTGAAATATCAAAGCAGGGTTGCTATTCCATTTACAGTTTAAAGGAAACAAGAATGATTAAATCATCCACATCTGGAAGCACCCACAGTTTAAAATGGATATTTTGTGTTTTATATTTTATTTTCTTGCTTTGATTGTATATTTTAAAATCTTTTGTAAACCCTTTTGTGTATCCTTGATTGAAAAAGAAAGACAGCAAACACGGGCAAATTATACATTGTAGAGATAAGCAAGAAATCATTCATAAACTTTTATTGTAGCAGCGTACAAAACCGTCTTTGTACAAATTGATATTGGATGGATTGTAATCCACTATTGCAGTTTGGGAATTTTGCTAGATCTTAAAAGGTCATTTTGTTGTCCTGCGTTTCAGTTCGTTATTAAAGGAGAAGACTGAGCTGTCTGTTCCAATCCTTGATGCCCTTTCCAGTTTGAATCTAGATGTGGGACTTCTGTCTGAGGTAGGGAGCCCTGTATGGGCACACAAGCAAGATATAAGTGTTGCTTAAAGTCATGATATAGGTGAGACTAGGTACTCTTTGTACATAAATATGTACAAGCATTCAGGGAGAGCATAGGAGAGTTAGAAATTATAGGAGTTAGGTTTGCCAAGGCTGGAAGTAATGCATTTTCAGATCTGAAAAATCCTCATTAACTATAGCACGTGGATCCCAGATTTGGATAGCAGACACATTAACATGCAGTCTTGGTGGCTGCTCTGTAATTATGAAATCCTTTCCCTCTGGAGGCTCCCCTAAGTTTGTTCCTGATCACTTTCTGGAAGTTCTGAGTGACTTAAAATATGGGGTAGTGCTTGGTGGTCATTTTTTATTTGAGCCTTCAGGATTCTAGTATATTCTCAGCCTGTGTGAATTTTCCACTAACAACTGCTGAGAGCCCTAATAATGAGGTAAGCAAGAACTATAAATAAATGCTGCACTTTCCCCTGCTCCTACAGCTGAAAAATCTCCTGCTCTCAACCTAGGTGCGCCAATCTGTTATGATCACAGTCAGTGCCGTAAAAGTGGAAGATTTGCCTGTAGTAGTTAAATTTATTCTCCGTTCCGTCAAGGCCACAGATGCAACAGAGGTAAAGTGTCTGCTATTAAAGCTGAAAAGTATACTCTTTAGGAATACAGAGATGACTTTGTTGGGATAAGCACTCAAACATTTGTTTCCTTCCAAGTGTGAACAAGATGAGCCAGCACACACCTCTGAAACTAATGTTATAAGTTCATGATTTCCAATTGCTTTAAATCCTTTTTATCTTTTTACCTAGGCAGATAAGAGTATCATTTGGCTAAAGATTTTCATCTTTTAAGCAGGGGCATGACTCTTTAAAGAAGTGTGACCCCTTTCTCCGTGCTAAATGCTTGCTTGGCATATAGCAGTCAAAAACTGAATTATGGCTCACAGGGCAGCAAAAGACAATTCTTCACTTGCTGCAGACAAAGGGTTAAAACCAAACTTTTTTTAATGGGAATAATTTCTTCCTTTTTTTTATTGCTCATTCAGCATTCCTTTCCATAAAAGGAAGTAGAACTAGGTTTGCCTTTTTAAAAACTATTCTAAATATGATAGTTTTAAAAAAATCCTCTTTTCAGTCCAAAAACAATGTTAAGCTTTTGTTTAGTTGATGATTCTGTATAAATTATTAAAAGTATTTTTTCAGGCTCCTTCCTTGACATTTACCCCATTTACACTTTTTTTCTCCTACTCCACAATCACTGTCTTAAAATATATGACCATGAATGTTTGTGTGTATTTCTGAGTGATAGCTGCAGAAACCTATGCACTGTGTTATGCAGGTAATTTCTGAACTTCGTAGGAAGTTGGACCTGGACTCGTGTGTTTCACTTCCACTGATTCATGTTTCTCAGACCAAGTTCAGGAGCCAGACTCGGACAAGGTTTGTGTGTTGACATTCAGCTTCACCCAAAGACTTGCAGTCTCCGTGCATGAGCAGTTAGGATGAGGCAAAACCATAGCCTCAGCGAAACATAGCAAAGAAAATATTACATCAGGTTTCTGGTGCATTTGTTTGCATGGATGGGATTGCGACATTTCATCTCCTTTTGAACGTGTTCACTTTGAAATCTCACTATTTAATTGTTCTCTCCCTTTCAGCTAAAACAGCATCACCATCATAGCTCTATATTTATCTATGCTCATCTCCCCTGGTGGGGTTTTTTTCTTTTTTTGGTAGTACATGTACACATACGCACAAAACTAAGAATTCCCACCTGATCCTTGAAGAAGAACATACAGATTCCACAGCTTATCTGCCACAGGGAGGTTTTCTTCTTAAAGATCATATGAATCTTTGGACAGATCTGAGAGTCCCCTACGGGGGTAGGAAATGCTCCATATGACAAGGGTAATGGGTAGAAAGGGGTTGTGGGGCGTGTCCCCAACACATGGAGAGCCTTTCCACCAACAGCAACTGCCAACTATCTGATAGAGGTTTGACAGTTCTTCACACCATGAGGGTGATTGATACAATGAGGGGACCCAAGACCTCAGTGTGCACTTGGACAATCCTAAGCATTCCCTGGCACGGCTGGTGTGTTAACTGTTGCATCTCCTACAGCTGTTACCCTCCTTTGCCATTTATTTGCCTTAGATGGTACTGCTGCTTTGTGCAGTTATCCCTGCTGCCTTCATTTTAGTGCGTTCCCACTTTCTCGCTCCCTTTCAATGCTGCTGTGCCTTATACCTGCCAATGCATTCTTTTGTGGGTGGCAATTTAGCCACCAAAGTTAGACTTTACCTGCTTAGCTGCTTTTGTGGTTAAGATGCCTACCCATCTTGTGCTTCTTTTCAGTCTGTCTGCAAGCCAACTGTGTGTCAACCAGGACTGCGTCAAGCTTCTTTTTGAAGTTATAAAGTCTGCTGTTAAATTCCAGAAGACCATTTCAGAAGGCTGGATTAAGGTCAGGGTGTATTTTCTCTGTGGGTATGCACTTTTGCCAAGTTGTTCTTTCTTTCAGATGCAGTTCTATAAAACTGTTAAAATCTATTTCCTTTTCAGTAAGGAAATTATATGTGAATGATAGAATCATCACAGAACGGCTATGCTGTTGAATTCAGACTTTGAGTCCTATTTGAGAAAATCAAAACAGAATAGAATAGAATCACAGAGTTGGGAGGAATCTTTTGAGGACATCCAGTCCAGATTCTGCAATGTAGGGTGTAACATACAATCATAGTCGTTGAGGAGGAAACAGGAAAGGAAAACACTTGATAGAGCATAACCATATGTAGTAATGAACATGGGCAGTGGAGATGGACAGGCACATGGGTGGGTAGTCTAATGACCAGCCTACACTCCTGGGAAGGGAGAGCCTTGCTAACCATGAGCTATCCTCCCTATTCAACACCATCTCTTGATGATGTAATCCTCTCATTGTGCTCTGAAGCCTTTCTATCTCCCTGCTGCCAATGCAGGCCGTCTTAAGTGGCAATCCAATACCCACTCATGGGGAGCAAGCCCCACTGAAAGTGGGACCTGCCTCTGAGTGGACATGTATAAGATTGTGCTGATAAGGAGGCTTCCTTAACTCTTCCTCATCTGGTGCCTTGTAACTTTGGCAGTATAACATCTGGCTGCCTGGAATTACTGCTAGGAAAGCAGAATGACTGGGAGTAAATTCCTTTCCAAACTTATTAACTAATAGTCAAAAGAAGATAAAATAACACAATAATCCAGGAAGATGCAGATAACAGAATCATAGAATTGAGCTGAGTGGGGATTTGAACCGTGGTCTCCCAGGTCCTAGTCCAACACTCCAACCACTACACCACCAGAACAGAGGCTTATATTCCTGAAATGGGATGAATGTCTCTTTTCAGTATTTGATGGTGAGCCCTAATAAGTTCCAGGAGCATTTTGACTCATGTGGCAGAAGTGCCCAGGTGTGTTTCTCCTCCCCATTCCCATAGCACAACCTTTGTCCTAAGACTGTGGTAGAAGATATGTACAGTGGTACCTCGGGTTACATACACTTCAGGTTACAGATGCCGCTAACCCAGAAATAGTACCTCGGGTTAAGAACTTTGCTTCAGGATGAGAACAGAAATTATGCAGTGGCGGCGGGGGGAGGCCCCATTAGCTAAAGTGGTGCTTCAGGTTAAGAACAGTTTCAGGTTAAGAACGGACCTCCAGAACGAATTAAGTACTTAACCAGAGGTATCACTGTATTAGGAAGGTTCCAATAGGTTTACACTAATAATAATAATAATAATAATAATAATAATAATAATAAATTAATTATTATTATTATTATTATTATTATTATTATTATTATTATTATTATTATTTATTTGTACCCCACCCATCTGCCAACCCAGCCACTCTGGGTGGATTCCAGCATATATAAAAACACAGCAAATTATTAAATCTTTAAAAGGCTTCCCTATACAGGGCTGCCTTCAGATGTTTCCTAAACGTTATATAATTACTCATCTCCTTAACATTTGATGGGAGGGCATTCCACAGGATGGGCACCACTACTGAGAAGACTCTCTACCTATGTCTGACTTGTGCATGATTTCATGTGATCCCAGCAATCAGCTGGAAATATGTGTTTAGTCTCTTGCGTAGAGTGGTTATTTGTTCAGCATTGGCAACTGTCTTTTCCGCTTCTGTTCTAGGCCATTGAAAGTGTTGCTTCTGCCTCTGACCATAAGGTAATATCTTAGATTCTGCAGTAGCTGTTCTCTACCTATAATTATTTTTTTAGGGATGTTAATTGAAGGGGGGAACTTTAAAAAAAAAATATCCCAGCAGCAATTACATTAATTTGGAATAGTGTGAAGTTGTCACTTGTGTAGTAAGAGGACATCTTGAAACTGACCTTTACCTTCTTTCGCTGCATTTCTAATACACCTGAGTTACCTTTCTAGCTCAATATTTGTAGCAAATCTATCTCTTCACTCAAAGCCATTAGAAGTCAGGGCAAGGGCCAAACTTCTTTTCATCCATCCTCTAAACTGAGAGATCTCAATCTCTGGCCTGCTTGTCGATATGACAGAAAATTATTCCATTCTTTGGCCAAGATACTAGAATTCTGTTTTAGAGTCTTGTCAGATTCTGCTTTTAGACACTGCTTTCAGTGTATGCACATTTGATTTACATAAGTACAAAAAGGAGTTGTTTTCAGAATTTGGATTCACTTTCTCCCCTCCATGTATTTGTGCTATGGAAGAAATTCTTATCAGAAAGTAGATGCGGGTTAGGAATGAATTTTCACTGAAACCTTAGTTTATTGTAAACACTGGCTGGGCCTTCCAATCTTTCTTCTGAATCATGAACACTAGGAACGTGTCATTTTATAAGCAAAACTAAAGAGACGTTTTTCAGAATGCTATATAAAATTACCACAGGTTCTGCCAAGTGACCTGTCTAGATCCATTGTCTGGTCTGATCTTCTACCTTGTTTGGTTGTTAACCTTTGTTAATTGTTTTACTTGCCAAAAGGTTCTGGATCTGATAATGCTGTTAGTAATCTATGCTACAAATGGCAAGAACAAGAAGCAGATTGAGAGAGTGCTGAAAAACAAGATTCAATCAGGCTGCGTAAGAGAGCAATTGCTGCGCAATGCCTTCCGTTACTACTTAATGGTGAGTACTTCTGCTGCTGTGTGATCCAGCATGCTGACAGTCTTTCCCCCATTCCATCCTCCGTCCTAAAATCTGCATGACTATTTATTGGTTTGCATACAGACCTTGCTTATTTTATCCACATGGCTGTGTACACAGGTATAGATCTGCATGGAGAGACTTTAAAGTAAAACAGGCAGAGATGGTTACAGCTTTTCCTGCAATCATGGTGGTTTCAACTGCAGAAATGGCTGCTGGCTGCCTCCGCATGCTGCCTGATTTATTCTGAAGATAACAAGACTTGTATGTGTGAACTGGCTCTAGGATTCAGGGTGTTACTGGCTCCTACAAAGATATGCTCCCTGAACATGTCCTTCTTTATGTCTGGAAACTATCAACAGGAGACATCCTCATACGTACGCTTCCTAAAGCCGGCTGGAGTAAAACTTCTGGCAGAACTAGGCAGCGTTGGTGGCTTCTATCCCCTCAGAAGTCTCCTTATTGCTTGCCTCATTGTCTTATCGATTTACAATGTAATTTTAGAAATGTCAGTCTGTCTGGCAAATCTGTATGAATTGCTCCAGTATTTTGTTAGCTCATCTTTGTGAGATGTTGAAGTGTTTCCTGTAATCATTGCCAATCTTTTCAGGACAGTAAAATATAAAAAAACCCTTAACTTGGAGTAAGATAGACAATTGGAAAGATAGTAGAGGTATGTATCAGAATCTCCCTTTTTTCTGTCTTTATCTAGGTTATGAGAGACCTCTTTCCAGCTGTCCTGTCACTGGCTGAGATCTTTGTACACTCGGCAGATCCCTGCATTGTCTCTTTTGGCTGCTGTATGTACAAGCAAGCCTTCACAGTTTTTGACTCTTATTGCCAGCAGGTATAGTTCCATTCTCTGTTTGGTGAAGTGTGTGTGTGTTGTTGCCTTGTAGCAATTGACAGCTACTGGTTCTAATGTAGTGGGGGGCAGAATGCCATGGATCATAGAAGACAACCAGTTTGCATCAAGTTTCCTGTTTTGTAGCCAGGCCTGTGCCAGTGATAGGTGAGATAGGGCACTGGCCAAAGGCCCTTTCTGGCCACAGCACTATTAGCCACCCTGCAGCTACCAGGGCTGGGCCATGTTCTAGTGGGTGGGAAATATTTAATTCCTCACATTAAACACCACTGAGAGGGAGGGAATAGTTCAGCATATTATTATTTATTAAAAATTATTGCCTGCTCTTCACTAGAAGGTTTAAAATTCAGAATAAAAATAGATAAAAATCACAATAACATGATGAGTTCTGAAAATGCACACCTCTGGCATCAAAAGTCAAAAACGTTTATCTGCACTTCTCCCTTTTATTTTCCTTTTGTTACATCAAGATGCCTGCTGTGATTAGTTTGATCAGCACATCTCTGTTCTGTGTTTTGCTCTGGTTTATGTAGAGTTTCTTGTCATTCTCTACAGTCCAACTTATGTAGGTGCAAACTATGTTAACCAATAGGGGAAAGCTGAACAAGACTATACAGGCAAAGAAGGCAGGGCCGGCCCACCTATGAGATGCGCTGAGGCAGCCACCTCAGGCGGCAGAATCCCAGGAGGCAGTGTCCCCATGACTGTTGGAAAAGTGGCAACTTCCAGCAAGATCTCACCAAAATCTTGAGACATCTTGTGCCCTTCACTTTGTGGGCACTGCTGTGTGACCCAACTGAAGGAGGCCTTGGACTCAGGTGGCAAAACAGGATGGGATGCCTCTGGAAGTAGGCAGCATCTCTAGCCTCTCTTATACCAGGTCAGGGCCATTCTGCCCAAAGCTGGACTGCATGCTTTTCATTTTTCCTTGTGTTTGTTCCTGCAGGAGATTGTGGGTGCCTTGGTAACTCATGCATGTGGTGGCAATAATATTGCAGTTGATGTCTCTCTGGATATGCTCATTGACCTAGTGTCTCTTCACACTTCATCCATAGTTCCTTATGCAGTCTTTCTGAAGGCAAGTATGATACAAAGCTAGGAGCTCTCACTTTGGTACTAACAGCTTAACAACTAACCATTCTTCTTTGGAAGAGTCTGAGCAGTCGGCTGGTGCTTGATGGTCCACCACAGTTTGGTTAATGGTCCACCTTTTGTGGCCCTTTACACAGAGGAAGTCAGTCCAGGTGTTCACAGTATACTTTTTGTTGTACTGCACATTCTGTTATTAGACTTTATCATGAAGATATGGAGTACTTGGCCTGACTCCGATCTCTCCTTTTCAGAGCATTTTAGATTATCTGGATAATCTAAGTCCACAACAAATCCGGAAGCTATTCCAGATTCTTAGCATGCTGGCATTCAGCCAGGGGCACAAAAGCAATCACATTCAGGTGAGTAAAAACATACTGAGTCCTGTAGATCCTGATGGTTATGCACTGTATTGGCCTGGCTATAAGCCACACCCACAAATAAGCCACACCTTTAAAATTCAAGGTTTATTTGCGGGTGCGGCCCGCCTCCCAGCACTAACGCCCTGAATAGGGGGCGGCCGGTGCTCAGCACCCCACTCCCCAAGCCGGTGCTGGCACTCTGCTCCAAATATAAGCCGCACTTTAACTTCTCAGAGTCGGAATTTGGAAAAAAGTGCAGCTTATATTTGGGCCAATACAGTACTACCTCCAAGATGGAATTCCTTTGAGTACCAGTTGCTGAAGAGCACAAGTGGGGAGCATTGCTATTGCACTCATGTCCTGATTCTGGGCTCCCATACGCATCTAGTTCGCCACTGTGAGAACAGGATGATGGACTAAATGGGCTTTTGGTCTGATCCAGCAGGGATGTTCTTATGACCTAATTGCAAATATCTAGATGCCATTGTGTGTGCGTGTGTGTGTGTGTGTGTGTTAACAGTGAATGGTCAAAATTTGCTGAACGTTGCTGATACCTGCTACCTTAGAGAGAAAACATTTATCCACTTCTCAGACTTACTCCACTGAATTCCAGCACATGTACTACTTCTACCCTTTCAGGTGTTAGAGATTTCACGCATAATTCAGTGGCATGAGATTTACTGTGACTGCATCTGGATGAGGCGTTGTTATTTCTGACATTCTGGTTCCTCTCTTTCCATGCAGGATGACATGCATATGGTGATCAGGAAGCAACTCTCCAGCACTATTCCAAAGTATAAGCGCATTGGTATTATTGGTGCAGTTACCATGGTGGGAAGCATGGCAGCAAAGAGGTGAGGAAATGGAGAAGAATTTGCACACTGTTGTTTCACTCTTTTCTATATACAGATGGCAACCGAGGGTGTCTCTTGAAAACCGCACCATGAAAAACCCAAGAGAATATAGCAATTTTCAAAAACCAATTTCCAAATATATAGGTTGCCCAAAAGAGCTCCATTAAGGCTGATGCCAACAGTATGCCTTAGAACAGGGGCTTCTTAACTGTCGTCCATGGGCAAACTTCATTCAGGTGGATTTGTGGCTGAAGACAGGAGGCAGCTTATCCATTGTGTTAAATATGGTGATTTTTAATTGTATTTTTATTTATTCATTTATTTCTTGTATTCTACTATATTACAGTTTGAAGTCTCTGGAATTCAGATTGTTATACAATAAAATACAATTATATAGGAACTGAAGGACGCAATAAAAATACAGTTTAAAATTGTACAGCGTCTAGCACAGTGCATTACAGTTGCTACAACAAGCAGGGAAAAAAAATCATTAATTGGTCCACCAGGACCCTCAGCAATTTTTAAGTGGTCTATGGGGAAAAAGAAAGCAGAGCCTTAGAAAAAGTGAGCAGCAGGATTTCTGTGTTCCCTGTGTACACACAACGTATACCAATAGTGCAAGAGAGATGAGGGGCACGCCGCTTTTCAAATGTCTGCCAAAATGTTGTAGAGCCTAATGATCTGCAATACATTTGCATATGATTTATTGATGCCTTGTTAAAGGTGAGGTAGAATTCTGCGTTCCTGGGCTTTTGAAATGAATGCTATCAAAATGCATTCTGCAAATTAGGAAGGGACCCCTCCATGGTATTGTTTTAATTCTGTGATATGAAGTGCTGCAAGATCGAAAACACAACAGAAGCTATAAAATAAAATAATAGTGTTCTTGTGAAGAGACACAATTCTTACTGGATTTCAGTTTTCAGTTCATTAGGCAATAGTATTTGGGGTTCGTTTGTTTTAGAGAGTAAGCCTTCAGAGGATATGTAAGCATTTATGGCATTTGAAGCCACCTCCCTACCCATATGGGACTGTGACAGTTATATCATTGCGATGATTAATTGGACAGTGAATGATGATCAATGAGATGTAAAGAATGTAATGAATTTATGGTCTTTGAAGCAGCCTTAGTTCCATTTCTGTGGCTCAGAAATGTATATGCGAGCGCCCGACTACATCTGTTAAAAATAATTACTCTAAAATATAATTTCAGGAGTAAAGAAAATGGACAGCTCTTGGAACGGGCACAGCTGAGCAAGGAGCAATGTAGACAGGCAAGTATTTGGATATTTGCAGGACCCCTCTGGGAATAGGTAGTATGTGGGGAAGAGATGTGTTCTTTGAAAAATTGCAGCAGAACTGAATGGGAAGGATCAGTCAGTGTAAAGCTTGGGAAGATATTCAGACCAACATGATGCTTGCTTATTTATTAACTTAGAATTTAAACTGACCGGAATCCCCCCCAATTTTAACATGGGGGGGAGTCGTTAGAAAGTTTCTGCTTTTCATTTTAAACTATCTCCTTCTCTTATGTGCTAAAGAGGAGATGGGAGGAGAGAATATTCAAGCCCAAGGCTTGTCAGAGCCTTTGCTCATAATGCTAGAAACCATGGTTTAGCATTATGTGAGGTGAGGCCAGGTAAAGAGGTTAGAAAAATAAACTTGGAAGAATTAATCTGAGAATGGATGAGTGGGAGTTCTGGGAGGAGCAGGGTGTCAATGTCAATAAGACAAGGTGTCAGTGTAGATTTGTGCACACAGAATGCGTGTGATAGGTGTCAGCTATTACTTAACATTTGGCTGCTGGTGTTCCTTATAATGTTCACAGGGGAATGTGCACAGGCTGCCTGCACTTGTGGAACCAGCACAAGTTGCCTGTACAATTATCCCATCACAATTATGAGAAGAGCCGTTGACCAAATGCCAGAGTGGCATTCATTTGACTAATGACATTTCTGGTAACCCCTAAAGCCACTTGGGGGTTTGTGGGCTATGTGCGAACATTGGAAAGCTGAAACCGTATCATCCTCCAGTAACTACTCTGCTTCTTCTTTTTCTACAGATTATATCTTTACTAGAGCTGGTTTGCTCCTGCTGTGGACAGGTCCCCCAGGCCTTGGCTCTCTATTACGATGAACTTGCCAACTTGATTCAGAAAGGGAATTTGGATTCTCAGATCCTGGTAGGTTATAGAGCTATTGGTCTGCATCCATTCAGTTACAGACATTGTATAACCGTAGCTGGGATAATATTAGCTGAAACAGTAGGCTGGTAAATCATGGTAAACCGTAATCTGAAGCAATTGGGCTCGTGCACATTGCTCCAGTTGTTCCTACTGCTCCCTTTACCAAGCTGAGAGGAAAGCAACCACAACGCTAGCTTAGCATCGCATGCAAACCATTGTTCATGGTTTGTTTCTCTCTCTATAAGCCATGAGTTGAAGGTTTGTTTTTTACTTCATGCTCTTGGTTTATATGGAAGAAACAAACCATGAACGCTGGTTCACAAGTAACACCCCGCCAGCACTGTGGTTGGTTTTAACCTGGCTTTTGGCAATGGAAGAAGCAGGGTGGATGCAATTTGAATAACATGCACCAGCATGCTACATGTTTGTGGTAAGCCATAGTTTGTTTCTGACTTCTTCTGACTTCTACACCCTAAAATCTTTTTTCCTCAAAGAAAGTTTAACTTATTGCTTTACTAAATCCTTAAATAAAATAATATCTTGTTTCTGGAGGGAAAATAAGTTTTTGGCACCACACCTAAGTGTCATACAACTTGAACCAGTATTGGGAGTAGATTAGGCTAATTAAAGTCTAGGAGGGTAAAGGGGTTCTCAGTGGAAGCAGTCAAAGGAAAAGTAGTGGGGGGGGGGAAAGGAGGAGTTGCTTTAGCTAGTTTGCATGCTTCACTGCACCGTCACCCTTCTTCAACATAATTCTTTAAAATGAATTTCCCCTGTGGAACTGTCATTCTTTCAGGAGTGGATTGAGAACAGTGTGGAGAAGGACTTTGAGAGAGATTTTGTGACAGATCTTCTCCCTATAGAGGACAGGTATTTCAGGGGGGAAAACACCATTCACCGCCTTCAATACAAAAAAATTCAATTAGTTTTTGTAGCATTGGCCATCAATTGATATTTGATTCCTTTGCAGTGCTTTCCTGCTCCCAGTGAAGTCCCTGTATAGCTTGGAAGATGACAAAAGTGAGGGAATAATTGCTATTAACTTGTTGCCTCTGCTGTCCCAGAGCTATTTGAGCAAGAATGTAGATGAAGTAGCAGCTAAGAGCCATGACAAAAGGTCAGTGGTGCTTCTCTGTTCTTATTGAGATGAATAGATAATATCCTTGGCCAAGGCAGAATGTGACTCCTAATGCATACGTTTTAAAATTTAAATGGAATCATGGAAATATGTTGTTCCTTCAGAAAGAATTAGTCAGGATGCTTATGAAGAAAATACGCAGACATTTCTGATAAATGTAAAAACAAGGGGAAAGAGCAGCAGACTCACAGTATTCCTTTTCAAAGCACGTCTCATTGCCTTGCCACAGCTCACGGTCCCTATCTCCAGTTTGCTTAGTAGTGCATCTGCGTCTCCCAATTATCCCACCTTTTTTTCCTAGTCCTTGCATATGGGAACAAAGATTCCAGTTTCATGAGAGGAGGCAATTTATGCAACAAGAAAGATGCAGGCAAATTTAAATATACTTTTAAAAATTTGCCAAGTTTTGCATTATCAGAAGAATGTAGTAAGAACACATAAAGCTGCCTTAAGCAAAGTCCAAACTATTTATTCACCTGGCATAGTATTGTCTGGGGTTGGGGTGGCTAACCTGTGGCCCTCTATACATAAACACGATGAATATGCCTATTAAAGAAATCCCCCAAGGAAACTACTGTTGGTTTTTTAAAGTATTAAGTGGTGTGAGATAACTTGGTGGTCATTTATTGGTCCTATATAGATTTAGACCAGGGCAGCCAACATAGTTGTTGGACTCCAGTTCCTATCATCCCAGACCGTTGGCCATGCTGGGTGGAGCTGGTGAGAGCTGGAGTCCATCAATGTCTGGAAAGGCTTCAAGTTAGCTACTCCTGATCTAGGGCTTCAGACTGATCTTTCCAAGCCATGTCTGGAGATACTGAAGACTGTATCTTCTTCTTTCCTTTCTCTCCCCAGGGTAGTGTCTCCTCTGTGTTTGTCACCATTCTTCCGGCTGCTGAGACTCTGCATGGCAGAACTGAATCAAGGGAGCTTAGATGATGTTGATGCCCTATTAGGTACAGGTTATGGACAGTTATCTCTGTGAATGAATGGCATTTATTGCCTTAGTCCATGGACTACAGCAGAAGATAGTTGGCTCTGCCTGACATAATCTGTCCTGTAATCTCTTTGAGGGCTTGGGATGTTCAGAGCTGGGTTGTGAGCAAAACATCTTATCTTCTAATTTGTTGTCTCTTAAGTTATACTATTCATCCCCCATAATATACTGAATTACAGTAGTACCTCGAGTTAAGTATTTAATTCGTTCCGGAGGTCCGTTCTTAACCTGAAACTGTTCTTAACCTGAAGCACCACTTTAGATAATGGGGCCTCCTGCTGCTGCTGAGCCGCTGGAGCACGATTTCTGTTCTCCTCCTGAAGCAAAGTTCTTAACCCGAGGTACTATTTCTGGGTTAGTGGAGTTTGTAACCTGAAGCGTATGTAGCCTGAAGCGTATGTAACCTGAGGTACCACTGTACTAGGAATCACTGGTCGTGTGCCATTTACCTCTCAGGACAGCTGAACTTAGTTCTGTGGTACTCTGGGAAGGATAAGGTGCTAGCTACTATATACAAATGCAACAGCTAAGAGGGATGGATTCTGAAAGTGGCAGTGGGTGGGTGCTTTGATTATGTTGGACTTAAGTTAACTTAAGCCCTGGGGTTTTGCCATGTTTGTTACAGGGTGTCCTTTGTATCTGACCAACTTGGAGGTGGTAGGAAAGTTAGATTCCTTATCGAAGCAAGAGCGCGAATTCCTTTGTTCTCTTCTATTTCATGCCCTCAACTGGTTCCGTGAGGTGAGCAGTACTATACAAGAAATAGATAATTTCCTATTCCTTCAAATTCTGGCTAATACGCCAGATGTCTGTCTGAAATGACAAGTACCATCTCCCCCAAAACATACAGGGAAGCTTTCCTAAACTGGGTTCTGTGTGTGTCTAAATGGATTCATATTTTCATGACGTAAATATTATTTTTGTGTTTGGGAGTGAAGAAGTGTGTGGCTTCCTGACTGGTACATGTAATAAAACACATGCCTTCAGAAGTACACACTTTTTATAATACAGATATTAATATTTGTAACTGGAAAAATAAGTGTACAAAGGAGCCTCCAGGATTCTTTTTTTAAAAAATTGTTTTGTTTGTCACATTACTTTTGAAAAGAGTGTCTGCCCCAAGATGTCAGAGCACTGTCTCATGCAGTATAGTACAGCAATTTCAAAAAACATATCTGCATCCTTAAAGCTGTGGGTTCCTGGTCAAGGGGATGAGATTTGCAGATGCACTTCACCATGTTGTTTGGCTGACATTTTATGGTCCAAGTCAGCAACTTATTTTTAACAGGTGATATATTTGGAATTGGACAAAGGCTGAGGACACGATCCTTACTGTGGAGTGCATTAAGATATCTCTCCAGTGTGCTCTGGAAGTATCAGATTCGATAAAAGGTTTAGCAGCCATCCTAGATTAGCAGAGGTAGCTAGGAAAGGAGATGTCCCTTTCTCGGTTTCACAATTTCGCTTTGCCTTTCAAGGTGGTGAATGCCTTCTGTCGACAAGATGACCCCGAGATAAAGGGGAAAGTTTTGACTCGGTTACAGAACATTACGGAGCTACAGTGTCTACTGGAAAAATGCTTGGCAGGTGAGCAAGAACAAAATGCAGGGTTAAAGGGCCTGGGGGAAAGAGAATATCCAGTATCTGCATATGTCTACAAGTAGATGGGCTGGCAAACAGGTTGACTGTGGTTTTTCTGCATGTGTAGGATTGCTGCACAGTTCAGAGTTACCTGTGTATTTCTCATTGCCACATGGAAATACAATTCATGTAGAAACTTTGTAATGTATGAAGGCTGCCTTAATGTAGTTAACAAAATTGCTTCCCCTTTTGTTTCTCAGCAAGCCCTGGATATGTTCCCCCTCTTGCAAATTTTGATTCTGAAACCTCAGAAGGAGTACCTGTCATCAGTACCATTGGTGCCACCAAAAAGAAGAGCAAAGGTAACATACGTTAAATTTTATTTTTAAAATAAAAATTGATGGAAGGATATAATCGAGACTATAAACTTTTTTTGCAAGTAAGTACAGAAATGAAGAAGAGGTAATGCAATAATAAGACTATATAGCGCAGCACCTCAAGCTTAAAGTATGATTGTGTCTTTGTTCAGTCAAGGATTCTGTATATTATGGCCTGTATACCATGGCCTATATACCATGGTGCTGCAGGAGTATCAGAAGGGCTGGGTCGACTGGAGGAAGGGATTTTGTGGCTGCAGCAAGGCCTCCACACTGAGAAGGTTTATCCAGTTCTCTGTCTCTATGGCTGCTCCTTCTTGTGAGTAGTAGTACGGCAGCAGTCACTGCTGCGCTAGTGGCATTCCTTTGGAGAGTGAAGATAGGGAGAAAGGTGTTAGCATGAAGGTATTGATTGTTCTCCATGTCTGAGGGGCAGTCTTTGTTTCGAAGGTGCCCAGTGTTTGTGGTGTGTGTTCCTCAAGTGCATAGTGCCTATCTCCAAGTGCCCCCAGCCCCTCTCCTGAATGCAAAGTCCCTATGCAGGGAGCCTGTGAGACAGCATAACACACCACAGATGTCAAGAAGTGCACAGTTTGAATCCTGCAGGTGCTGTAGATCCACTGGGTCCAGAAGTCCCATTTGGAGTGGCCTCAGTTGGGCACCAGGTGCTGCTGGGCCCAATTACTTGAGGATCAGGTCTTCTTCGTTGACTTCTGTGTTGTTGTTTTCATTCGGCCATCCTTTTTGCTAGCTTAACTGGCGCAGGGCTCCTAGGGTCACATGACTGATCTGACAGGGCTTGGGATGCACATTATGCCCCCCTCCCTCCCTCCTGTAACGCCCCTTATTCTGGGTTTGCACCAGCTTTGGCTGCTGCAGGAGTTTGCATAGCTCCATCTGAGCCAAGGGTGGGGACTTAGCTGTGTCAGGAACTTGCCAGCTTAGCTGGGGATCTGCTGCATCTGAAGATGCTCATCCCAACAGATCTTGCCCCCTTTCCTTCTATTTGTGAAATGCTCCCTTGTTTTTCAGGGCAAAAAAACCCCAAATCTGATAATGGCAAAAACGGTTCTGCAGACAACTCACAACTGGATGAGAACACAGAAGCAAATCAGCCTGAAGCTGAGATCAGCCAGCCAGAGAAGGTTCTATATAGCCCAAGTTATTTTGAGGAGTATACAAAAGGAAACTAAAAAGAGCAGACTGGGGTGCTGTGGATTTTTTTCTAGAAATCTGAGCTTTATTCTCTCCCTGATTATGAACATCCTCTCATGAAAAATCTGATAAACCGCATGATAAAAAAGCAGCATTGGTGCAAGTATGCCAGGATAATTGGTATCCACTCAGTGGCTTAAGGGGTTGGGGCCAGCAAAAATGCATTTCAGGGTGCCTTGGATTTTTCAAGTCTTAAATCAGTGTATCCATGATTTGTTATTTTACTTATATTCTTTCCTTCTGGGTGTGTACTACACTGGCAGCATATATAAATACATGCCCCCTTAGTGAAAACCTAAGACCAGACATTAATGAAGAAGCACCATAATCTGAATGTGCAGTCATTTCCATATTGTTTGGCAGTGCTTCTATCTTCCCATTCTGTGATGCTCTTCCAATTCTATTGTCCTATAGCTGTTTTTAAGCACAGACTTGGATGGCTATCTACCTGTCAGGGATTCTATAGCAGCAGCATTTCTTGCATCAGCAGAGGGTTGGGCAAAGATACTTTTGAGATGCCTTACATTTCTATGATTCTATACTGTTGAAAGGGGAATTTGCACAGTCTGTATCTGTATATGCCACCTGTGTATTTCATCTTATCAAATGCCATTGAGAACCAATGCTGGCCAAATGCAGTGTTACTTTTGCAGTTGACTGGCACTCCGTCAGTTCCCAGAGATGTGTCCTGTGCAAAGAGATATGTTCTTGTTCTTCTTTTGTTTTCAGGACTCCACAGAAAAAGAACCAGAGACTCCTTTGGTACCACTGCAGAGTTATAGTGCGTATTTCCGTGAACTAGACTTAGAGGTTTTTAGCATTATTCACAGTGGCCTGCTGACCAAATCTGCTCTGGAAACGGAGATGCACACAAAGGCACGTAAATTTAAAGAACCATGACACAAACTTCAGTGTACTTACTCTCACCTGTTGTCTCTCTCACCTGTTACTCTCACCTGATATCTCCTGAACTAGCATTTTTATGCAGTGCTATATTTAAATGCCTGAAGGTCCTAGAATACTTCATTTATAGGCGCCATAGGAACATTTGGCTTAATTGTGTCATATTCTTCCCTTAACTTTTTAGACCCCTGAAGTGGTACAGATTGGGCCAACACAGCTTCTGTTCCTTTTGGACGATCTGAGTCGTAAGTTGGAACACATGCTGATTCCAGCTGCTGCAAAGAGAGCCCCCTTTTTTAAGGTACGTACAAAAGAGATAGCAAGAAGGCAATGTGTTTCTTATGTCAGGGACCAAATGCAGCTCCCCAGGCCTCTCTAGCCTGCAGGACTCTCCCCAGGGCATACATCCTCCCGAACCACAGTTGTCATCAGCTCTGCTTTACAACCTACTTGAGGGTTTTTTCCCCCAGTTGAAATGTGTCCTTGAATTCTGATAGTGCTTCTTGCTTGCCTGGGTGGAGGGCAGAGAGGGATGTGGTGAGTGTGTAGAAATTAGCCTAAGTAACACACTCTCTTTGTCCCTTGTGAATTCTGATTCACTCTTGTATACTTCCTGGTTTGATCAAATCTTAGTTTGCTGTTAAACCTGATTTAGTAAACCATGATTTGATCAAAGTAGGAAGCTGGGGAGGGAAGACGAGCGGGGAGGGAGGAAGTCCAAGCCACATTTTCCCAGGTTTGTGCTCTTCAAAAGGTGACTGAGTTATGTGCCCAGCTTTACGCTGGTACCAGCCATGCACTTTAGTCTATACTGGAGACAATTTCATGTTTGCTGAGCATTCATTGGTAAAATCCCTTTCACCTATACTAAGGTTTGAGCACTGCATAAAACTTTAAAAACCTTGGATTTTCTACAGGGAAAAGGAAATAGAAATGTTGGATTCTCACATCTTTGTCAAAGATCATCTCAAGAAGTGATTGAATATGCTGTTGAACTCTTGAAGCCACTGTGTAACCACATGGAAAATATGCACAACTACTTCCAGGTTAGAAAGTAAAATTGCTTAGACTACATCACCATACAATGTGTGTTTTATCAGGTATGGGGTTTGTTTCCATCATGAGTGTTTTGTAAAGTAGGTGGATCACAATGTAAGCAAGCAAATGGCAGCTTTTTACTTAATAGTTTGTTCTTCAATTAAGGCACTGATTGCAGAGAACCATGGTGTGATCGATGGGCCAAGGGTCAACATTCAAGAACACCACCTCATGTCATCCTGTTACCAGCGATTATTGCAAGTCTTTCACCTTCTGTTTGCTTGGTGAGTGTGTGGAAGTGCAAATATGACAGTGAGGATGAACCATCACTCTTATTTTAGGGCTCTTATTTTTCTTCTTGGCTAGGACTCCCATCAAACAAGCCATTCTTAGCTAAGGTCAGGAATGGGCTCCTGTGAAGCTCATTGTCATATAGCCCTGACACAGTTACTTTGTCAGATTAAGACAAGAATGTAAGCAAAACTTTAGGGTGCTCAACTATGCAATCAGAGCTGATAGTCCTCTGCTGTAGAAATGAGTCCCAAGATTTCTGAAGACATGTGGCTGGCAGTCTGTGCATGAAAAGCATACAGAGCTTGAAGAATGCTTACATTTCTCTTCCCCACACTAGGCATTATTGCAAAAGGTGATTGATGTCTTCTCTTTCCTCAGGAGTGGATTTTCTCAACACGAAAACCATAGCTTGCTGAAATCTGGTCTTCGTGTCCTAGCACATAGACTCAAGCCAGGGGAGAAAGATCTCCCTCTTGAGGAGTTGCTCAGGTAAAATAAAGAACATGTCCCTCATGGTGCACCCCTTAGTATTTTTTTAGTCCCATTCTGAATAGACCACCTTTCCTCTTGTCAAAGTGCCTGATCCTTCCGGATAGTTTTTCAAATGGATCTAAAAGGTAAAGATTCAGAAACAGGATATAGGATCCATCACTGGACACGGGAAACTGAATATTAGAATGTGTTTATTATGCCAATATATCAGCAATGTTGTTAATAATAATAATAGTAATAGTAATAATAATAATTTCTTTTTTGTATCCTATAGTCAGAGTTTTCAATACTTACTGAACTTCCAGGACAGTATTCCCAACATTTACTGTGCACTGAGCCTCACTCAGCTTCTGCTTGTCATTACTGAAAAATCTGGGACTAGCCAGAAAAGCAATGAAATAGGTAATGTGTACAGAGTTTCCTTGCATTGCATAGCTTTAATTTGTATAAATTATGTGTAGTTTTGAGAGTTTCAGCAAGCACATTGAAGAAGGCATGCTATGCTTTCAAAAAATAAAATGTTGAAATGATTTAATTTATGCTTAGTGTTTCTTAACTAACCTAGATGGAAAGTAGGATTCCAAAGTGGATGATGCACACAATGTTTGTACGTCTTATTGGAAATTCCCTGAAAACAGGGGGAGCTTTGTATGTCACAACCCAACAGAGATCATTGAAAAATAGTTGCAGGATTATGAGGCTATGACTCCAATGGGTGCAGAACCACAGGTGCTTGAGCCCACAGATGTCACAAATGGCAAGACATAAAAGTTGATGCAAAATCACATGGTGTGTTCAACACATGTTATCTGCCTAGCTCATGGATAGCCAGTATGGTGCCCCTAAAATGTTGCTGGACTACAACTCTCATCATGCCAGACCGTTGGCTTTCTTGGCTGGCCTAATGGGAGCTGGAGTTCAGCAACCTCAGGATAGCCCCATGCTGGCTACCTGACTGAGACACTGAAAGCGGATCAACAGACAGTTGCATGCCCTGCACAATAAAATAAATCCATGCATTCTTCTTTTGTTCTTCTTCGACAGCTTCCATCACTAAACATTTTCTCTGTCAATCATGGCTGCAGCCCAATGGAATTCGTCAGAAGGGCACCCAGTTTAATGATGCTCTCCACACTTTGTTCTGGTAAGGATGGCTTTATGTTTGAGATATAAGCATAATGCTCTCTACTTTCATTCCCACAAAAAGATCATGATGTAGCAGCCAGTTTATTTCATTTGACACTGAAAATGCCTCATTGGCAACTACTGAGATTGTTTAAAAATCACAATTTCTAATCAAATTGCATTTGTAATTACGCTACATTTTTATAATTATGAACGTTGATGAAATAGGGAGGAAAACATCTTTTATGCTTTTCTAGTACATCAAGCCAAATGTAATGTAATGTAATGTAATGTAATGTAGTATAAGCCTTATAAGGCTTTCTGATACCATATGGAATTCTGGTAATTTTTGTAAAAAAAATTGTTCCACACAGTATCTATATGGAGCACACAGATAATATATTGAAGGCGATAGAAGACATTTGCAGTGTTGGGATTCCGCAGCTGATTCAGTCTTCTAAGGATGAATACTCTTCCACTTACCCTACGTTGACCAGGTAATGGGGACCTTGAAATTTATTTTTTCCATTGAACAGTTCTCCAAAAAGAAGGAATGTTGGAGAAACTTATATTATGTATACAGCATAAATAATATGTAAATGCTTCAGAGAATAAGAATGGTCAGAAAGCTGTGTATTATTTCAAAATGGTGTGACTTCAGCACAACTTTCTATTTTCACCAGGCAAACTTTTCCAGTTTTCTTCCGAGTGATGATGGCTCAGCTTGAAAGCTCAGCGAAAAGCATTTCTGCTGGAAAACCATCAGATTCCAGTGAGGTAGGGTGACATAGGGTATCTGAGATTTCTAGCAGGAAGTCTGCATGCCATAGCTCTGGCAGAATGTGTTAGAGCGTGTTCAGCCTCACCGTGTACTTCATTCCTGAAGCTCAGAGCTGATTTTGCACAAGTACAATAACTAAGTGGTAAAATAGCACATTTGCAATCGATTGTAAATGTGCGCACACACAAACACTCCATGGCATTTAAGCACAATTGGATTGAAAGTACTTGCTGGAGGAGGATCAAACCCTCACTTGCATTGTTTATTGTAGGGAACCTCAGTCATATAAATGTGTTGTCTTTCATAACTGACAGTGGCCTAAGTGAGATGTAACACTAACCTGTGATTTAGCATTGTGTGAACAAGCCTAGGTGAACCTCAGACTTGCTCATCCCCACTGCCTCTCCCTCTCACCTCAAGGAGCATATCTTCTGGCAGCAGCCAGATGATACCCAAATAAACATATTTCTACTCTTGTTATTCCACAGGTCCAGCTAGAGAAGTTGCTACGCTGGAACCTGGCTGTCCGGGATTTCCACATCCTTGTTAATTTAGTCAAGGTGAGCAGCCTTCACATTAACAAGGAACATGCATTGCTGGAATATGACCGTGCAGGATTCCTGTATTCTTATCCATTTAGTCAAAACGAGTGCCTTTATGTTTAACCTGGAGAAGTGTAAAAAAATATATGTGTTAACCATCATCAAACATCTGAAGGGACTGCCATGCAGAAACAGGGGGCTGTTCCAGAGTGCAGACTAGAATCAATGGGTGGAAATTGCAGGGAAGCTGATTTTGGCTAAACATTAGGAGAAGCTTCCTAACAGCAATTTCTTACAAGAGCTGTTCAGCTGCAATGAGCTGCCTCAGGACCTTGTACAGACTTTTACGTTCATTGGGAAGGTGGGCGGAATTGCTTTAACTAGCATTCTGGCTTCTCATCATTCTTTCTGCTGGATCCTTTACTCTTTCCAAACAGGTATTTGACAGTAGGCCTGTGCTCAGTGCTTGCCTGAAGGTAAGTTGAGGATCTGATGACAATGGTGGCTCCCACAGGGGCTTACAAATGCATGAGAAGACAATCCCTGCCTTCAAGCTCACACAAAAGAAAAGGGGGCTGGGAGAGAGCAGGGTGGGGGGGAGCAAGCTCAGGTGCTATTTCTTAGTTACAGAGATCTGCAGTGAACAGCAGGAATTGAGGAAAAAATGGAGAGCATCCAAAAGTTGCTGGTCTCTCAGTGCCAAAAACAACCCAGGCAATCTAGGACTTCCAAGAGCCTTCCACTCTGATACTTCAATTTGACTCTGCACCTGGCTATAATTGCAAGGCAGGGAGCACAGAACTTCATTCAGTGAAAGGTGCTTATTATGTGAACTTGGATGTAGGTATGAGGGAGCACCATGCTGATACTTGAAATTACTGGCACATGTACCTTCTGCCCAAGTATTCCTGCTACAGTAGAGAAACTTTGGAGCACAAATACCTTTTGATTACATAGCTACATTGCACTACAGGCATCCTATGAAACAGTTCCTGAGATTGTTTGGGAGAAACTATAAAAATTAAAATGATGTAAATTGGTGGCAGGGATCTGCTTTAATACTTCTTCCCTGATTAGGCTGGAAAGGGAAATAAACAAATATGCAAGGTTCCATGCTCTGTGTTGTAAACTCGTGGCTTGTTCAAATGGCATCTCCTAATTATTGTAAGCAATTACCACATTTTCTGCCTTTTTGTCTTTGCTCCATGTAGTATGGGCGTCTTTTTGTGGAAACATTCTTGAAGCTTGGCATGCCCCTATTGGACTGCAGCTTTAAAAAACACAGGGTAAGGTGTTGGAAACAGGGCTGTCTTCTGATTGACACGGGAATGGACTGAACAATTTGTGGCTGCTCTTTCTAAGCATGGAGTATAGTGACTGTGCAAATGATACAATGAAAACGGGGGAGGAAATGTTTAGTATAACTGAGTTGATCTGAAAACTGAACAGTGCCAATAGTGAAACAACTTATGTGCCTTAGTGACACTTCCTTGCAAACCTGCCATGACCCAGAGCATGGGATAATAGTAAGACAGTAACTCAGATAAGGGCTGTTTCGTGTGTTACTTTTAAATGTACATCTCAAAGAGGTTTAGGGGACATGTGGCAAATATGGGCATCATACAAGTACACTTGTCCAGGAACCAAGACTGTACACTTGGTAGCAAACCTGAGTTTGGTGTGATGTAATATGCAAAGCCGTCCTAATTGGTTCAGTATACCCCATTGAGTGAAAATAGAGCCTTGAGTTACAGCGATAATGCAGTATTCCAAGTAGCCCAATAGGTGGCAGTTTTGAACAGGTTTGTAAATGGTTTTCTTCCGCCTTCCAGGAGGATGTGCAGAGTTTGCTGAAAACCTTGCAGCTGAGCACTAGACAACTTCACCACATATGTGGCCATTCCAAGGTAAAGAAGGCTACAAATAAGGTGTTGGCTTCTAATTTCGTACAATCTGGTCAATCCGCTTTAACTTCTCTATCAAAGTATGCCCAGTCTTCCCATTTCAATGATTATTTGTAATGAATTGCAAATCCAGTAAGAGGCTGGGAATCTCCAGGTTGTCCTCCAGCTATTCTTGCTTTATTTGTTCCTGTCCATGCATAATAAGAAGGGTCCAGCTAACGTTTTTATAAGCTAATTGCTATTAGCCTGTAAGTCTGACTTTTATTATTATGGACAGGTCACAACCACGAGTATATTCTTCTGGAAGGCTAAATTGGCATCATCAGTTTTGCTACTCCTGTTATTTTGTTTTTTGTTGTTGTAAAATAGTAGTAGTAGTAATATAATATTCAACCCTGATCAACTTAAGAAGGTTATATTTATGGCGGCAGAGCCTTTCCTGCTCCCCTATACCCCACTGCCAGTCCTGTTGACTACAACTTGTTCCTTGACCTTACACTTGTTCTTTTAGAGTTAGCAACTGGGAGAGAAGGGGAGGTAGAAGACAGACTTCAGAAGAAAGAACAAGTTTGCCCAAAGGCAACAAGCTACAATATCAATAGCACTCTTTTAAGTTTATAATATACATTTTACAACCTTTATGCTATTTAGTTATAACAACCATATTGAAGGTCGCTATTTCCATCATAGCAGAGGCAGGGAGATAAAACTTTGCTGAATGCCATTCAGTGCATTCATAAAACAGGGTTTGAATCCAGATTTCCTATATCCCAAACCAACTGAACAATCCTGATTAAATACAGAAAAAGATGCAGATAAGGATTGTTAATTTCCTTCTGTGCATTTCTTCCATGTGTAGATTCATCAAGACACAGGACTCACCAGCCATGTACCGCTACTGAAGAAATCCCTTGAGCTGTTTGTTTACCGAGTGAAAGCAATGCTGGCTCTCAATCATTGTCAGGAAGCTTTCTGGGTGGGCGTCCTCAAAAACAGGGATCTGCAGGTGAGAATATATATGTGTACAGCACCACTTGGTTTCTTGTGAATGGCTCATTGAGCTTGGTGGAATTTGAATGGACATCATTATTCAAGTATTAGCAGAGTAAATAACATTTAAATGCATGGAAGATCATAACTTTTATGTTATCAGATGTCTTTTTAGAAGGCTGAGTGAACGCTAAGCAAGCTCTGTACGGTGAAGAAATGGTAAAGTTAAAATTGTTGGAACTAGATGAGCCATGTGCAACTGCAACGTTATATTGATCTGGGTTCCTCTTCTCTCATCCATGGTGCAGATAGCGTCATAGTGTCTAGTTGTTGCTAACTTGAATGATTTATTTTGATGGAGATCATCTGAAAGGGCCTCTGAACTCAAAGAAATTAATTTTCAGTACTGGCTTTTGGAAGCCAGTTTGCTGACAGTGTGTTCATCCTCTTCAATGGAATGATACACGGGTAACAGTGACACACACAGTATTTAAGTGAAATAGAATAAGAAATAAGCCCTTTCTTAAATTAAAAGTATTTGTGCCAAGTCCTTCCAGTAGAATGTTTGAAGCAGCTCATAACACACCTTCAAAATACAGGTAGGTAGCCGTGTTGGTCTGACGCAGTCGAAATAAATAAAAAAATTGTCCAGAACAAACTTAGTTGGTCTCCAAGGTGCTACTGGACAATTTTATTTTTATTATTTCTTCAAAATACAGTCTGTGACAAATGCAAGAACAGCTAAAAAGGGGCAGGGGCAGCAACCAAAAGAGCTTTAAAATCAAATAGTCATATGCCAGGAGTCAAATGCATGTCTAAAACGAAAGGTCTTCACAGACTAGCAGAAAGCCAGTCAAGAGAGAGGAGAGTTCCATTTTTGAGTGGCATCATAAGTTTATTGTGTCCATTTTAGGGAGAAGAGATTCTTTCACAGGCATCCCAAGCTAGCAAGATGGAGGAGGAGATTTCCAAGCTTCCCACAGAGGTAATTCTCTAAAGCAACTATTGTGGTTGTTGTTTTTATAATCATTATATTCTGCAGTAGGGGAAGGGTCAAGATTATCATTCTGTTTCTGGTACAGGAAATGCACAATGATAAGATGTCTTTAGGACGCGGGTGGCGCTGTGGGTAAAAGCCTCAGCGCCTAGGGCTTGCCGATCGAAAGGTCGGCAGTTCGAATCCCCGCGGCGGGGTGCGCTCCTGCTGTTCGGTCCCAGCGCCTGCCAACCTAGCAGTTCGAAAGCACTCTCAGGTGCAAGTAGATAAATAGGGACCGCTTACTAGCGGGAAGGTAAACGGCGTTTCCGTGTGCGGCTCTGGCTTGCCAGAGCAGCGATGTCACGCTGGCCACGTGACCCGGAAGTGTCTCCGGACAGCGCTGGCCCCCGGCCTCTTTGAGTGAGATGGGCGCACAACCCTAGAGTCTGTCAAGACTGGCCCGAACGGGCAGGGGTACCTTTACCTTTAAGATGTCTTCACTGTTGCTGTAATCTGAGCTGTGCCACTGTTGCTTCTTTCTCACTAACATCTTTTGCACGAAATGAGCTGCAGTTTGTAGGCTCGGGGAGGGGGGGTTAGGCTGACCAATGGGCATAATCCGGTTAGCCTAATGAGATAAGATTAAGATGGAAATGGCACTCTGAACCATTCCTTTCTTGGACATGGAAAGGCAGCAATTTGCACATTGGGGAAACCCACCCCTAACTTTACATATATGCTAATAAGGTTTAAACTGGTGGTGAGAGGCCAAGAAATATTTGGCGTTGTAGTGGCTAGCTCAATGAAAATGCTTATAGATAATGTGCATACATCTGTATCCCTTAATCTTCACCGCTTGTGCATCAGTGCCATGATTTTTTTTCCCCAGGAGGAGGAGGAGGAAGGGGAAGATTCAGAGAATGAAGATGGGATGGATATCAAAGACAGTGATGAAGACAGCTCTGATTAGCATGGGCTATACTGGCTTAATTGTTCATGGCATAATTACTGGAACTAGTAAATTAAAGGAAGCAAATATTGAATGGATTGTGTGTCCAGAACACCTGTGCTTCAGTGAGGTTATGTGGATCTCTAGAAAGATTTGCACCTTGAAATTCAAAGCACTTTTCTCCTTGCATCCAAATATGTCTCCCTTTTTCCTCCCTTTGCCTTGCTCTCTGTCCATCCCTAAATATTCTCCACTCGTGATATGTAAAAACAAAACATACAACTTTTCATTTGAGTCAAGAATCAAGATTTGAAATGTTTGATTAAACATTTGTAAAAAATACTAAAATGTTCATTTTGCTTTCGTCTCATGAAAGTATTTCATTGCTCGTTTGTATAGTGTTCTAGCCTGTTGTGTTGTTTGTAGTGCTACATGCAGAAATATATATTAAGATCTTTGGAGTTTCATTCACAAATTTACTAAATAAAGTAGAAATCCTAACTGTTGCATGTTGTGGCAAGTGTTTATAGTTCTAAAGGGGCACTAATGACATTTCTGTAGGTTTAATTAACCGTCAGCATTTGTGTCCCTTACCCACAAGTCATTTCAAGGCTTCTATGACATTGTCTATAAGCATTTAAATAGGGCAGTTGAATGCTATGGAATCATGTCCATGTCTACACTTTGAAAAAATATAAATATTGCTGTCCTGAATTGCCCAACTAGCTTTAGTCTTTCAAGTATTGCTGTTATCTCTATTTAATATGAAATACATGTAGCTTTCCAGAGTGTAAGAAAATGTTAAGTAAGCAGAGAATCAATCATGCCCCAAATTTCATGAATTAGTTGGGAAGGAAAGCAAATATATGTCTCTGGTTTGTGTAACTTTTTATCTTACAGGGGTGTTAACTGGGGTTTGACTATGTCTTAAGGTGTGGGATTTGCATTTTAAATTTGGGCAGCCCTGCTTTTTAAAGTCCCTTAGGCCTTTTAACTATAATGCTTGATTTTGTACAGTTTTAAATGCTTTATCGTAGGGACACAGCAGTTTCTTCCCTCATAATGGCTATGAAGGAAGGAGTTTTTGCGTCATAAGCTTTCAAGTCCAGAGAAGCATTAATTCCACAGTGTAAAAGTAGCATGCAATGCTGCCATATTGGCTTCTGCAGATAAACATAAAAACTATGAAAAAGAAAATCTGGTAAACCACAACATCAGGAAAGATAAGTATTGAAGCCAAAACAGTGTGTTCTTAGCCCTTTTCTTAAAAGCATGTTGTCGTTTAGTCGTGTCCGACTCTTCGTGACCCCATGGACCAGAGCATGCCAGGCATTCCTGTCTTCCACTGCCTCCCACAGTTTAGTCAAACTCATGCTGGTAGCTTCGAGAACACTATCCAACCATCTCATCCTCTGTCATCTCCTTTTCCTTGTGCCCTCCATCTTTCCCAACATCCGGGTCTTTTCCAGGGAGTCTTCTCTTCTCATGAGGTGGCCAAAGTATTGGAGCCTCAACTTCAGGATCTGTCCTTCCAGTGAGCACTCAGGGCTGATTTCCTTAAGAATGGATACGTTTGATCTTTTTGCAGTCCATGGGACTCTCAAGAGTCTCCTCCAGCACCATAATTCAAAAGCATCAATTCTTCAGCGACCAGCCTTCATAAGAAGCACAAATATGTTTGAAATTGACTTCACATGATTTATAAGCGTAAGACTCCCACTCTTGCTATCTCCCTCTTGCAGGCTTTAGGTATGGTAGACTTGCCTTTCCTTAATCTAAAAAAGCCCCTCACTACTGGGCGTCAAAAGAGAAATACAAGCAAAAAACTGAACCCACAACAAACCCAAATGCCAACTCTGTCTCTGCATCTGCTCAGCAAGCCTAGACTTGCCGCAGTGCGCAGACTCGCGGGCTTGGGGAGGGCGGGGCCCAGGGAAGGACGGCGCACGCGTACTACAACCTTGGGCCTGCTCGTGCGAGACAGGGAAAAGCGAGCCTGGGGGGGGACAGGGCTGCGTCTTGTGCGCAAGCGCAGCAGCTTCCGGGGAGGGGGGTGGTCTGCTCCCAGCTGTCGGCCATGTCGGTGCAGGAGGACCCGGTTCAGCGCGAGATCCACCAGGACTGGGCCAACCGCGAGTACATCGAGGTGATCACCAGCTCCATCAAGAAGATCGCGGACTTCCTCAATTCCTTCGGTACAGAAGCCGCCGCCCTGGCCTTCTCCTTCCTTCCTTCCTTCCTTCCTTCCTTCCTTCCTTCCTTCCTTCCTTCCTTCCTTCCTTCCTTCCTTCCCTGCGGGGGTCGCGATCCCTGCCAAGCGGGGCGGGGGGGGGGTGTCTGGCTGGGGACGCCGCTTGCCCACCTCTCACTTTCCCTTTTCTCCGCCTGCAGACATGTCCTGCCGCTCGCGCCTGGCCACGCTCAACGAGAAGCTGACGGCGCTGGAGAGGCGGATCGAATACATCGAGGCCCGGGTAAGGCGCCGGCGGCTGCTGCTTAGGATGGGGGACCCGGGAAGGCGATGACCCCCTTTGCCTGGCTGGCTGCACCCGCGGCCGACTTGGCTTCGCGGATTCTGCTGCCGCGACCCCCTGCTCCCTTTTGCAGGCTTCCTCCAGGCACGGAGGCCTGCTTATGCCCTCCCTGGAAGTTGAGAGGAACCAGGTGGTCAGTTTCAGGTTGGGCGCAGGGATGTAGGAAGCCGCCAAATGCTGAGTCAGATCTGGACCATCCAGCTTAGTATGACCTGTGCTGATGGGCAAGTGGCTCTGCAGGATTTCAGTCAAGGGATCTTGCCAGCGCTAACTGGATATGCCTGCAATGGAACCTCTGCCACTTAGCTATGGCCCTTGTGTGCTTGAGTGATTCATAGATAAGGGACCCCATGGGTCATCTAGTTCAACCCCCTGCAATGCAAAAGCCCTCCAGTCATGTTCTGCCTTTCCTCCCAAACCTTCCTGTACATAGAAAACTAGCATATAAGGGAGAAGGCAGACACATTGTGATACAAGCCTTTTTTGTTGTTGCCTGGAGCCTTCTTCATCACACATATTTGGCCCACACATTCCACCCAGAAAACGTCCACTACACTTAACGCTGTATTCGATTTTAAGTTATCATATTGGGGGGATGTATGTGTATTATTAATATATTTCATAACATGTATACATTGCTTGTTTTTTTTTTTTTTTTTTAAAAAACAGTTTACAAAAGTGCTACCAGAGTGGCATGAAATAGGTTATTGATGCTATTTTCTGAAATTTTGGTTGGCCTAGTGAAGCTATTGACCTAACATGGATTTGGGATTGTTTCATATGGGTCAGCCCAGCTACTTTTGCTTTATTTTTAGATTTTAAGGTGTTATGTGATCAAGTGTGCACACAAAAAATAATAATATCTATACTCTTGCACTAATACTACATATAAGTTTCCTAAAGAAACTTAGGAATATCCTCTTCCCCCTTCCCCTCCCAGGAAACCACATTGCAAGGCAAGCAAGCTCTCTTCTTTCTTTTGACAGGTAACAAAAGGTGAAACGCTGACATAGGATGGCGGAGGCTGGCAGGGAGCCAACCCGGAAAAAAATGTGCAGCTGTTTACGAAGCTGGCGATCAGACATCAAGTTTCTTCATTTCTTAATATGGATGGGAGTTACGCTCGTCTCTGCCCCTTGGGAAGCTGCATCCCCCGTTTGGAGCCTGTGACTTTGTGCGGGTGATTTCCACCTGAAATGGCTAAATTGTACAAGAGCATGTTTAATTATGTGGTTTTTATACAAGCCGATTTATGCGCTTGCAAAGCTCTCTTTAACAGAATCTTTATGAAACCAAATCTTCATTTCTGGGAACACAAAGATGGTGGTGATGTTGTTTTTTAACAGTTGAAACAGACCAGGATGTTGGGACTGTGCATAGTGGGCAGTTTCAATATACACAGTAAGAGCATCCTGCGGCTGACTTTTGCTGCTGGAAGGTATCGATTTATTTCGCTGCAGTTGTCCAACAGAATAAATGTGCAGTATGTTTTGGGGGCAGGGGGAGACTTATGTGCCAAGGGAGGGGGGCTTAGTTTTCTAAGTATTTTGTATTCTCTGATGTAACTTGGGGTATCTTTTTTTCCATTTGTGTTTCAACAATAAAACCTCCTGTGCTTAACAAGTCTGGTCAGTCTGCAGCTAGAGTTTGGGATGGGTGTACATAAGGGATACTGCCGCCGTGTATTTGGCCCATCCAATGCCAGAATAGTGTGAGTGTCCAAGAAAATATTGGTGGACACTTGCAGCTCCCCAGTGTATCCATAGGTAAACATTTTAAATGTTTGTGTAAATTTATTTTTATTTTAATATTGTGGAATTCAGTGTTGTGCTAGGAGATTGACCTCTGCTTGCCCAGTGGAACAGTATCCCCCCATGTGCTGTTCTGGGGGTTCTTCTGACCCGAGTGGATGTGGAGGTGGTGTTGCGAGGATGCAGAGAGAGTGCTAGTGGGAGAATCTGCCCTGGCTACTACCAGTGGGACCAGGTAGTTCGATTCGGCTCAGTTGCTGTGAACTTGATGGTGAGCACTGGGTAATAAATCAAATGAACAACTAATAATAAAAAATAGATATAAATAGTATACTGCTTAGATACCTATTTTGGCCTTAAGTGATATATTAATTAATTTTAAAATAACAATAAGCATTGAAAGCTGGGGCAAACCACCATTTATTCACCATGCCACAAACTCTGAGCCATGTCAAAGCTATCCATGCCTCTAGAGCAGGAATGAGGAACTGGTGGCCCTCCAGATATTCTTGGGCTCCCAATTCCCGTCAGCCCCAGCCAGCATGGCCAGTGGACAAGGAGGAAGGGAGTTCAGTGGCGTAGCGTGGGTTGTCAGCAAGGCAAGTAATTTGCGCCCCCTAACCCGTGGATTTGCGCCCCCTAACCCTAACCCCCAGATGTTGCGCCCGGTGCGGCCGGCCTCCGCTGCACCCCCCACGCTACGCCACTGAGGGAGTTTTAAGTACAACATGAGGCAGCTCTTCAGTGCTCTAGAGGGAATTCCATAATGGGTGCGACTAAGGAAAAGGCCCTGCTCCAGGGTCTCCCAAGTTGACGCTGAGTAAAGGTTTCAGCTTATCCTACACATGTTTGAAATATATTTTAAAAAATTAAATTGTCAGTAGCACCTTAGAGATCAACTAAGTTTGTTCTCTCGTAAGGTGCAATTTTTTAGTTTTTTAATTTATTTTGACTGCGACAGACCAACCAACGCTACCTACCTGAACCTAGACATGTTGTTGCCCATGGTGCAGCCACTGTTTCTAATTTCTACAAATGTGCATCACATAACACCCCGTCTTGGCCACCCTGTTTCCCAAAAAGTGGGAAACACATAAAGAGATAAAAATAAAGGGGGGAAGGCTGCATGGAAGGAAAAGGCACTGGTCAATCCTGGATGAATGAAGATTAAGAAAACTGCATTTTATTTTAGAATAGGAATCAGAACAATGGTTCTCAGAAACAAAGACACTGATTCAGTGATACTAAATTCCTCATGATAACAAGAAGTCATAGAATGGTAGAGCTTGTGTCTTTCTGAAATGCAAGCAGTTCATTGATAATGACACAACCCATCATTAGAGTACAGTATTCTGTGCAAGTTGTGCCTTTCCATTAGTGAAAATACAAGGCAGGGGTAGCCAACACTGTCTTCTGGCTGTTGGACTACAATTCCAACCAGCCCCAGCCAGCAAGGTCAGGGGCAATGGGAGTTGTAGTCCAACAATATCTGGCAGAGGGGTACCCTGGGTTAAGCAGAAGTAAAGTCCAAGGTGAATATGTTATTTATAGACAAATAGGTGCGTGGTTGTTTTAAATGTTGCCTTTAATGCTGTAACCCGCCTGGGACTTTAGGGTGGAGGGTGGTAAATAACTAATTAAATAATAATTAAGTTGCATTTATTTTTTACCAGTTTTATTGTTTTATTAAGTTGCCTTTTCAACAATAGATGTTAAGTCCCCCTGAAAGAGTGCAGTTTCTATTTACGCTGAGCCCCAAATGGTCTGTGTCACCAACCGAAAACGCTCGTTGGCCTTGAAACGGGAGGGGGGGCGCGCAACAACATACACACCACCCTTTGCCAACCTATTGCCCTCCAGAAGTTTGGGTCCACAACTCCCATTACCCCAAACCAGCGCACCAATGATACCTGGGGGCTGACAGGAGTCGTAATGCATGCCATTTGGAGGGCACCAGGTTGGCGAAGGCTTCTATCCGCACAGCATATCATGGCCAAACTTGGCCCGCCAGATGTTTTTTGGGACTACAATTCCAATCATCCCCGACCACTGGTCCCGTTAGCTAGGGGTGGTGGGAGTTGTAGTCCCAAAACATCTGGAGGGCCAAGTTTGGCCATGCCTGATACGCAATCGAAAGTCTTGACTTAGGACACCTCTCTCCCCCTCCCCCGCCGCCTGAGCCACGTCACTTTCACTTTCCCGCTCGGCTTCTTTATCCTGGACTGACTCCGGAGAGGTGATTCTGCTGCCCATCGTCCCCCCCACCCGATGCCCCTGCAGCGCCAGCCAGCCAGCCAGCCTGGCCTAGAGACGGCAGCGAGTAGGTCGTGGGCGGCCAAAGGAGGCGCCATTAGGAGCTGGGAGGAAAGTCCCCCCTGGGTGGTGGCGGGAATGTGCTCGCCTTCCAGTCCGGCGGAGTATTTCCGCCGGTGCGGCCAAGCCTTGTCGCGCTGTGGGCAGGGGAAATGGGGCAACAGGGCCCACTTGAAACTGAATAAACGACGAGGCAGCTGTTTAATGCGACCCCCGCCCCGCTCGTGTCGCAATGGACGGGGTGGCGGGAGGGTCGCGCCTGGGAGCCGCTTCCTGACAAGCCCACAAGGCCGCCTGGCGGCTGGGCGGAATGGGAGGTGTTTTCCTGTTGGGGCGGAGACGAAGTGAAAGCTGAGAGGGACAGGCATTTGGTGAGAAAGACTTACTCGAAACCTTTTGTGAAGAAGGAACAGTTCAGGCAGGACCTGGCTGATGATAATGACCGAAGCCGAGCTGTAGAGCGCGTCTGAAAAGCTGGGGGTGTTTTGCTCAGAAGGGCGAGCGGGGGAGAAAGGGCTGTGGGAAGAAACCAAACTTGTTTTTGAGTAGTAGGTGATTTCTTTCTAGTTCATTATGATCCTAATAATAGTAATAATAGTAATTATTATTATTATTATTATTATTATTATTATTAATACTCTGCCCATCCCGCTGGGTTTCCCCAGCCACCCTGGGCGGCTCCCAACAGACTATTAAAAACAAGAGAAAACATCAAACATTAAAAGCTTCCCTTAACAGGGCTGCCTTCAGATGTCTTCTAAAAGTCAGATAGTTGTTTATTTCTTTGACATTCTTTAAGGATTTAAAGCAGTATCACGTCACTTTGACCTCAGACCTCATGGGGGTCCAGACTATATTTTGAAAATAAAAATAAAAATGAAGGAATTCCTATGCCCCACAAATAACCCAGAGATGCGTTTTAATTAAAAGCACACATTCTACTCATGTAAAAACACCAGGCAGGCCCTACAAATAACCCAGAGATGCATTTTAAATAAAAGGATACATTCTACTCGTGTAAAAACACGCTGATTCCTGGACCGTCCGCGGGCCAGATTTAGAAGGTGATTGGGCCTCAGTTTACCCACCCATGCTTTAAACCAGGCATGTCCAGCCAGGTCGATTTAATGCGGCCCCCGTGGTAGTATATGTCTTGGGGTAAAATCTTTTAAAAAGCTGGTCAGACCTCATGCATGCTCACTTCATCAAATCTGGCCCTCTTTGAAAAAAGTTTGGGCACCCCTGATTTAAACAGTCATGGCTTCCCCAAAGAAGCCTGGGAACTGTAGTTTGTTATGGGTGCTTTTAGGAGATGCGTGTTCCCCAAACAGAACTACAATTCCCAGGGTTCGTTGGGAAAAGGAAGTAATTGTTAGAACTGCTCTGTGAACTGTAGCTCCATGAGGGGAACAGGCGTCTTCTAACAACTCTCAGCGTGAGTCCAGGTTGCTTTGAGGGAAGTAATGACTGACTTTTTTTTTTTAAGTGATATTTTATTAAGTTTTACAATCAATAAACACACAATACAAATAGGCAAATACAAAAAGAAAAAACAATACAATAACATACAAACAATACAACAACAAATATGGAAGAAAAAAAATATAGAAAATAAAAAAAAAGTTAAAATCAATCATTATGTCCTTGTATTTTTTAACATTAACCTGGATCTGCGACTTCCCCAGACCTTCCCACTCTGTATTCCAGATCTTATATTCTGACAGTAAATTCCTTCCCACTATCATATCTTAAATTCACATAATCTTAATCTTTAAATTTTTATGCTGATAGTCTTTTAGGTTCAATCTGGTGTCATCAAACATTCATTATCTTATAGTGTTTCTGGAAGTAATGACTGACTTAAGTGGGATAATGCTTATCTAAAGGTGTGGCGCTGATGAGACCTCACTAGTGCTTGCTTCTAGAGGGCTGGGTCAAAAGCAAAAGCTTCCCAGCTTGCCACGCATCTTGTGGACCTTTTTAACCCAATTTCGGGCAAAAACGTCCTCGCTGCACGCTTCCACAGAACATGATTAATACAGGACAATCCTAACCACATCTATCAGAAGTAAGTCCTACTTAATTAACTGGGACTTAGTCCCACATAAATGGATTTGGATTGCAGATTTACATCCCCTGTTCAGGCAGTACAGTTCCAAAGTGGTTCTTGTTTTGGAAATATGCAGTGGCAGATGTAAATACGGAGTGGATGGCTAGGTGGGCTGCTTCTGTGTAATATGGGTACGGTAAAGACCCACACATGGATCCTAAAGTTGGTATGTGATGTCAGTGTTATTCCCTTCCCTTCTGTCCACCCGGAAACCTACAAAATGTATTCCAGAGGCCTTTCTTGTGTGAGTTACTGCAGGATGGGCAGGCGACATCTTTTCTTCTGGCACTTGATATGGTTCTTTGCTTGCAGCCTGGCTGTGAGCTGGCGATGGAGTCAGGAGGAGGAGCCACTATGCAGGACTTCCTACTAGACGCCTTAGAGGATCTTGGCCAAGAAGATTTTGAGAAGTTTAAGTTTAAGTTGCGTACTGCAGCAGCTCCTGGGGGTAAGAATATTCCACTTGGACGGATGGAGAAGGCAACTCGGGAGAAGATGGTGGAGCTTCTGGTTGAGTTTTATGAGGAAGAGGCCGCTGCCCTGATGATAACTATTTTTGAAGACATTGGTCTCAAGTACAATGCTTCTAAACTCAGCAAGGGTATGGATTTGTACTCACCTAGATATAATGTGCTATATAATTGACTGCAGTTCAGTATAGCTAATAATCGCTTAGAGCAGGGCTCAGCAAACTTTTTCAGCAGGGGGCCGGTCCACTATCCCTCAGACCTTGTGGGGGGCCGGACAATATTTTGATTTTTTTTATACGTAAACGAATTCCTATGCCCCACAAATAACCCAGAGAGGCATTTTAAATAAAAGCACAAATTCTACTCATGTAAAAATACCAGGCAGGCCCCACAAATAACCCAGAGATTGGCTGGATTTAGAAGGTGATTGGGCCGGATCCGGCCCCTGGGCCTTAGTTTGCTTACCCATGGCTTAGAGGCTGTTCATCCACCCCTAGTTCTGCTCATGTCACAATTTTACAAGTTCATTGTATTTTTATTTTTCAAAAGTGACTCCTTTCTGTGGAAGTTCTCTGGCACAAAACAAAAATTGCCATTGCAGGTAACAAGAGGCTGGAAGGGAAAAGGGGAGGAAAGGAAACAGCAGCCCTTCACACAAATCCTTTCCAGACTTGGGGTGACACATTATTTCTTTCTTTTTACTGCTCTTCTGTGAAAAGCTGGTATATATGAAAACTTCTTATTTTTAAAATAAAGTAAAATAATTTGGAACGTGTGCACACACAGGTGAACACATATCTGTGAGCAAGCCTACAAGTGGCCTAGATTTCCTGGCTTGGAGCCACACATACATATTTTTAAAATTATTTCTGACTGTTCTTCTGTGTCAATCTGGTATATTTTAAAACTTGTATTTCAGTTTTTATTTTTTTACAAAAAATTAAAAGGTGCATGTAGGGGTAAACAAACACCTGCTTGCATTCCCACAAGGGACCTCAGGTATCCAGAACTTACGATGGGCAGGAAAGTACTAACTGAGGGAACAAGGACAGCAACACACAGTGCAATACATCCCATCAAGCCCCACCGCTATTGAGGACTGGAAACATTGAGATAGATTTTAGAGGCACTAAATTGAAATTGCTCCTCTGTGGATGAAGGCACACATACACACAGAGAGAATATAATTACTCGTGTTCACATTAGTGCCCTGGTGTAGACACAGCCCAAGTGAAAGTAATTCCTTTCTGACAGAAACCTTCCAAAACGTTCTCAGATAGCTGGGGGGGGGGGGACGTATTTTCCTCAAGCCATTCAACCAAGCAAAACTTTTTTAAACACTGTCCGTTTACTTTCATTTGCTAAAATACCGTTCCATTTGTTCCGAAACTACATAGCAAAGGGAGGGAGAGACTTTTAAACGCCAAGAAGAAGGAGGAAATGAAAAGGAAGGAAAGAACTGATCAGATGGAGGGATGAGGCATGGGGGGCGCTGCATAAAATAGGGTTGGGATGGGCACATGGGGCTGCCATGCTGCAGGTTGCCCACCTGTGATGCAGATGATATAGAACTGAATTTGATTCCAAATGCTAGTTGACCTAAAGCCCCAAAGCCTGTCTCAAAGCTGGCCTGAACTTAGATTTGCAGGAAGGGGCTTGGTATGTACAGTGATCCTTTCAACTTTCCTATACATTATGAGCACCAGATTTCAAAACCTACTGTTCGCAATACAAAAATGTCTGACCAGTTATTTTATTTCTTTTTCAGAGGTTGGGAAGCAATTTCAAGGTATGTAAGCACCTCATCGTAAGCCATTGTAAGTTTTAGTCTAGAACTCAAGATAAGTGGATCCCTTGTCCTAACTTTTCGAAAGCAGCCTAGAGAGAGCCAAACAGACTCTCGAGGCTCAGTAATTTGTAGAATATGTTTGAAGGAGAAAAGCAAACAAAAGTGGATAACCACAGGATTGTGAGGCAAAACTGCAGATATCAGGTAAGCATGGCTTCTGGGAGATGTAAGTACCGGTATTTGCATCGCTCTCTAATTTGGGAATATTGCACTATACCAGTATTAAGAGGGGAGGGAGTGGTAATAGAGAGCTGATGCTAGACAGAACAGGACTAGAGTTATTCCTCTAGCATTGCTGATGAGCTCTAAAATGGTCAGTGGTGATCAGCATCTGGCCTCCCAAGAGATTGTTTGTGGCTCCCAAAGATTCCCCCACATTTATTTTTTTTGTTTTAAGTAAGCTTTCTTTAATTGCTTGCTCCTATGCCCCTCCTTTTCTTTTTTAATCTGTTTAGCTTCTGCTCCCACAGGTATATCTGTGATACCAAAAGGTTTTCTGTGTCCCCAAGCCCCTCCCTTCAAAGTTGACTTTTTATTTATTTTTTAAAATCCTGACCACTCCCAGACATCCCCTGCTGTAACCTTCTGATGCCAAAAGGTTTTTCTGAAAACTTGTTCTTTCCAAAGCAAAAAAACAAAGATACAAATTGACCACACCCACTTTCCCCTCTGTGACTACAGACACTTTTTTACCAGCCGTGTGCACTTTGACCTGCCCATGAATCAGTACATTTTCATATGTATCTTGTTTATGATGGGGGGAAATACAGATCCCATAAAGTAGAGCCAAAGTGAAAGATATGTATGCTAGTTTAGGTTTTCCCCAACGATAGGGACCATTCAGAAACAGTGCAGGCAAACGGTATGCCTGATTCAGGGTATTTGAATGTTTTAATGTATTTTTAAAAGTTTGTTGGGAGCCGCCCAGAGTGGCTGGGGAAACCCAGCCAGATGGGCGGGTATAAATTATTATTATTATTATGAACTCTGCAAACTTGCAAACACAGACCTTGGTAGTCTTGAGCAAAAGAAAAGTTCTTTAACTTAGAGGGTCTGCATAGACAAGGGACCACTGGGAAATCAAGGGTGCCTGGCATCAGGCAAGCATGTTGCAATGCCATGGCAGGTGATTAATCCTTCTCTCTGTCTATACTAGATTACAAAAAAAAGTATGCTGAGAATGTGAAGGAAGAATACTTGCTAACAGAGGACAGAAACAGTCTCTTTGGTGAGAGCACCCCATTAAATGCCCGCTATATAGAGTTACTTATCATCAAAAAACACCGGCCTCAGAAGCAGAGGGAACATGAATTGGTTGCTACTGGCAGGCTGCACATGGACATCTTGGAAACCAACAGTTCAAATTATTCATCAACTGATATACAAAGCCTTTTTGAACCTGATGAATCGGGAATAGCCCCAAGAACCGTGGTGTTGCAAGGAGCTGCTGGTATTGGTAAAACGATGACCGTGCAGAAGATTATGCTGGGCTGGGCTGCTGGGGAGCTGTACCAGGATGTCTTTGACTACGTGTTCTGTATTCGCTGCAGAGAACTAAGCCTTGCTGAAGATGCCAGCAGCCTAGCTGACCTTATTGTAGATCAGTGTCAAGACATGTATGCCCCAGTGAAAGGGATTTTAGCCCACCCTGAAAAGCTGCTTTTCATCATTGATGGCTTTGATGAGCTTTGTTGCTCCTTAGAGCTCGTAGGAGACAGTTTCTGTGATGATCCTTATTCAAAGGTGTCCATACAGGGTGTTCTGAGCAGCTTGTTGAGAAAGAAGCTTTTGCCCAAATCCTACCTGTTAATCACCACAAGACCTGGTGCTGCAGAGAGGCTGCATGGGTGCTTGAAGTTTCCGAGATTTGCGGAGATCCTTGGATTCACTGAGAAAGGTCGCCGTGAGTATTTTTTCAAGTTCTTTAAAGATGATCAGAAAGCCAACCTAGCACTGAGATTCATTGAAAATACCAGTGCAGTCTCCACCATCTGCTTCATCCCCATGGTGTGTTGGATCATCTGCTCTGTCATCAGAGTTGAACTGGAAACTGAAGACGAGATTGCAGACACCTTGGACACCACAACAAAAGTCTTTGTACAGTTTTCTCATAATCTCCTTAAGCATGAATCTGCGAAAGGGAAGAACTCCTCTCTGAATGAGCTTGGAAGACTCTGTTCCTTGGCACGGGCTGGCATCCTGGGACAGAAAATCCTCTTTGAGGAGCAGGATCTCAAGGAGCATCACTTGGAGGTTTCTGCTCTTAAAGACCTCTTTCTAGACAGAAGAACATTCCAGAGGGGGGTTGGCCGGCACAACCTGTACAGTTTTCTCCATCTTTGCTTCCAGGAGTTTTTTGCTGCCATGTGGTATATTCTGCAGAAGGACTCAACGGAAGTTTCAGATAACAGTTTGGGGGACTTGAAGACACTTTTAGCTGAGTGCGAGAAGCCAGGCAATGAGCATTTGACATTAACGGTATGCTTCGTATTTGGCCTGTGCAGTGAAAAGGTGCGCATCTTTCTTGAGCAGACTCTGCAGTGCAAGACATCTGACCTTGTGAAGCCTTTCTTGCTTCAGAGAGCAGAAGAAGTGGCGACTGAGGAGCCTCCTCGAAAAGGTCATTGCCTGCTGAAGTTTTTCCACTGCCTGTTTGAGACCCAGGAAGCAGAATTTGCAAACCGTGTGATGCATCATTTCCAGAATATTAACCTTTCTTACCAGATGCTCTCGGTGCTGGATTGCAGGGTTTTGGCATTCTGCTTGCAGCACAGTAAAATCGAGGATCACTCCATTAATCTAACATTTTGCAGGCTGAAGTCTTACCACATGAAAGCTTTGGCTCCAGGAATAAAAAACTGTACAACTTTAAAGTAAGTGATGCCATCATAATGTTTTTTTAGGAACAGCAAATGCCAGGCATTTCACGATTTGAGTGGAGAGCCTTTGTGTTGGGCACTGATTTGTTTTTTCCTTTGTTACCAGGATTACTTGTCAAAGGAGGATAGACACTCCCAGACTCAAGCACACTGTGTTGTAGTGGTGGAATAGTCATGTATTCACTTCTTCACCATTTCTGAAACCATATGAAATCAATGTGGCAATATATGCCTTGTATAAATGCCTTGCTATCAGTAACCATGGCTCAAAATCCCTTCCAGTCTCCATCTTTGGCTCAAAAGCTCATGTAGTCTCCTTGTCCCCCTGCCTAGAATAGTATGCACAGGAAGGTGAAAAGCCCCTGGTTTCCCTGGCTTGAAAATCCTAAACCAGCGAAGTCATGCATGTAGATGGGAGATGTATACTGGGCTTGGAAAAATAAACGTTGATGGTGGTGTAACTAATGTATTCTTGGTCACCAGTCTATTTCTCAATAGAAAGTTTGAAATAAGGAAATAAAGGGTATATTCCCATACACACCTACCTGGATGTAAATCTCCTTGAACTCAATAGGACCCTTCAGTAGCTATGCATAGGAGTGCATGGAAGGTGTGTTATTTTTCCGCTAAGTACACAGGTGCCAGCCTTCCCCATAAAAGCTTTGTTCTGTTCTCTAACACCCAGAATTGGTTGGCACTGTGGTAAGAGTGCCCATCTGCTTGGCCGATCTAGATTTTCACAGAACTCAAAAACCTGCAATTAGAAATCTCTGTGTGTTCAGTCAAAACAAATTGCTACATAGATTCCAATGTGTATTACAGCTACATTTTAGTTATGACAGAATTCTGGCTTGTGGTTGTTCTTGGACCAGAACCAGTACCATGTTTGGAGAACAGAAGGAATGCATTGGGGAGCAATAAGTGTGTAGGGGCAAGGAAGGGAATAGAGCGTGGGATCTTTCTTCTTGCCCATAGCACCCTCAGAAAGCCACTTCCTCATACACAAACTTTTAGTATGGTAATCCCTAATTTTCAAGTATTTTTCTGTAAATGGCTAGAAGCCTGCTCTTTTCATAAGGAAGTGGAGACTTCACACTTCTGTGTGAGCTATTAAGTTTCTACATTGGATGGTCCAGTTCCAACTATGCAGACCCAACTTCTTATATTCCTCCTAGATTTTGAAGAATCAGTCCTGAATCTTTTTTCATCTTTCTCATTCTCTCTCTTTCTCATTGTAGCTTTGGAAGTAACAAACTTGGAAACTCAGGAGTGCATGTTCTTTGTGCCACTCTGAAGGAACTAGACTGTAATGTGACTACTCTAAAGTAAGTAACAAGGGAGCAGAGACACATACAAAAAGTTGGGTGTATGTATGACGTCTTTGTGGGCTTGGAGTTCAGATTATTTGCTATCTGCGCACTATTCCAACGGGGTGCAGGGTCTGTGGGAGTCTGGGTGCAACTAGCTGGAGTGAGAGAGAAATTTCACAGTGGGAAGGTTTTTAGACACAAGTAGCCAGACACTGGTGCTGAGAGCAGGATGCAAAGACAGAGTAAGGTCTGGGAACAAGACCAACAGGACCAGGGACAGCTCCACATCAGCAGACAAGTTGTCTCCAGAAGATACAGAGCTCAGCTCCTTATAATTTCCTCTTAATGACTGCTCAAGTCATTACACTTCCAAATAAAGTGGGGGGAGGAAAGCACTCTGGCCAAGTAGCTTCCTAGTATGCCTTCTGGCACATAAGGCAATGAGGAAAGAGGAATGTTAGGTATTCCTCATACTGACTATTCAACCTGGCAACTTGGCTTCGAGTTGCATGTTAAATTCTGGAAGTAGACTGAATAATAGTTTGCTTGTAACTATATATTCCGTAGGGGACGCGGGTGGCGCTGTGGGTAAAACCTCAGTGCCTAGGGCTTGCAGATCGTATGGTCGGCGGTTTGAATCCCCACGGCAGGGTGAGCTCCCGTCTTTCGGTCCCAGCTCCTGCCCACCTAGCAGTTTGAAAGCACCCCTAAGTGCAAGTAGATAAATAGGTACCGCTTTATAGCGGGAAGGTAAACGGCGTTTCCGTGTGCTGCACTGGTGCCGGCTCGCCAGAGCAGCTTCATCACGCTGGCCACGTGACCCAGAAGTGTCTCCGGACAGCGCTGGCCCCCGGCCTCTTAAGTGAGATGGGCGCACAACCCTAGAGTTGGACACGACTGGCCTGTACGGGCAGGGGTACCTTTACCTTTTATATATTCCTTTGAGTCTGCTCTCACCAAAGCTTTGAGGAAAGGATAATAGTGCTTAGATATAGTGTGTTATCTGCCTATGACCTTGCGTCCATTTTGTCCCTGCCAGTCTTGATGAGAATTACCTCACAGATGCTTGTGCCCAAGAACTTTGCACCATTCTGAGCACCAGCCACACGCTCTACAACCTAAACCTTCAAGACAATTCCTTCTCAGAGGTTTCTGTGCCTTTCATCCGCCACCTCATGGAGACCTGCCCCAGCCTGACTGTTCTGTCGTAAGTGCTGATAAAGGGTGGGAGAGAGAACTAACCTTGCCTTTCAGGAAACTGATAGGATTGCTTTGCTGTTGTCGCTCCTGAGGCCAAAGAAGTGAAGTGGCAGGATGGGCGGAGTATTTTGACTGAATGGCAAAGGGTTAAGGGCAGGTTTCTCAGAGCATATCTGACCTTACAACTTGTCACCAGAAGAGTTTGCTCTTTATAAGCAGATTCCAACATAACAAATACACACATTTATGCTGACATCACACACACTTCCATCCAGAAAAAGAGAGGGTGGTTAAAAGAAAAGGGAAATTGCTGTTTCCAGTTCCTTTACATGGGAATAAAATGGTTTGAGCACATGATGTAAGGCCAAAAGCTGAAGCCAGTAAAACTTTCCATTCTGCTAGCACGCTCTCCTCCTGCTCTCATTTAGGTCCAACATAGAGATTGATAGTTGTGTAACCACCCAGTTCATCCCACCAGATTTGCTCCTGGCCGACTGAAGACATACTACAGACTTGCCAGATTCAATTAAAGCTATGGTGTCTTGGACATAGGAAGAGAAGGAAGGAAGGAAGGAAGGAAGGAAGGAAGGAAAGAAAGAAAGAAAGAAAGAAAGAAAGAAAGAAAGAAAGAAAGAAAGAAGTTGCGATGATGCTTCTTGCTTGCCTCAAGGATACATTGCAGCCAAGCAAACACACTTGAGGGTGTGGAACAGTGTCAGTGAGGAAGAGGGAGAGAGGAAATACAACCTAAGTAAGGAGAGTCCTGAGGGTTGGAGGGCTGCATTCGGCTTTTGGGCTTGAGATTCCTTTCCCCTGCCTCAGTCACATATGTCCAGCTCCTGCATACCCTTAAAAAATATCACTCACTTCATTATCTTAAGTTAAATCACTGGATCCTTCCTCTCTCTGCTGCTCACTTCATATCATAGGATATGAAGACAGAAGGTAGCATTGCAGCCCACTCCACTCATAAAAACTGCAGCTTCAGATCCTGGTACAGTGGTACCTCGGGTTAAGTACTTAATTCGTTCCGCAGGTCCGTTCTTAACCTGAAACTGAAGCGCCACTTTAGCTAATGGGGCCTCCTGCTGCCGCTGCGCCACCGGAGCACAATTTCTGTTCTCATCCTGAAGCAAAGTTCTTAACCCGAGGTACTATTTCTGGGTTAGTGGAGTCTGTAACCTGAAGCGTATGTAACCTGAAGTGTATGTAACCCGAGGTACCACTGTATTCATTTGTACTCATTCCTGGTTATCTTTCCTTTTCTTCCAGGTTGGGTAGTAATGGATTTGGTGAAAAAGGAAGGAAACGCTTGAAACAGCAAGAGAATAAGTTAACTAAGTCAGGACGTCGTTTTTTGTTGTGGCTGTGACACATTCTAATTTGTGTGCTCTGGATCAACAGCAGTCATGTTACCAAAGGGCAGCATTGTACTGAATCAGGTAAACGTGCTTGTAGCTGCAGGTGGGAGTTCTAGAGCTGAACATTTTTTTAGTTGTTGAAAATGCTTCCCAAATAGGAAGGAATAAATGAACAGTCATTGGATTAAAAAAGTAAGCACTTTGATCAGCTATCTGATTTTTTCTTTTAGTATTTTCTTACATAACCTAGCAGCCTTGTTTTAATTCACTTTAATTTGTATACCACCTTGCTGTATTGCTCTCCAGAAGGCAGTTTACAAGCTGAAGAAACAACAAAATTAAACAACACCAATCACACATCTTATTAACGATCCAATCCAACACAAATAAGGCAAATAAAAAAAATATGGCTTAAAACCAACAACTTATATCCAATAAAGTAATATTCAACAATCCATTAGAATATAATAGTACACTATAAAATTAAATTTCAAAATACCAACAAATAACAATTAAATAGAAATCCACTATCAACAATTACAATAAATCATTACTTAAATTATAAAGATAACAGCAAAATTACAATACATAAGATACCGCAATACATAAAAATTCTTGTAAAAAGGTCAAATTGAGCAGCAGGGGCACATAGTTCATGAAATTTATTAAAAGATTCCCCCCTCCCCAGGTCACACAAAACTCCTCTCTTCCAGCTGCTTTTGCTGTTCTTAAAGCAAAGGCTGTTGAGAAAGGCTATTGCTCAGCTCTTTTGCTCTTTTGCTGTTCTTCACACTGCCCAGCCAAGGGAGCTGACAAGATGCCGAGGCAGTTGTAGTTGTTAAAATGAGACGAAGAAGCAAGGTGTTATGGCTACTCACATCTCCAAGAGTGGATAGAAACTAAATATTCTCATAGCTTTATTACAAGTCCTGCAATTTTTGTCCACTAATGTGAAAGTTGGCAACCATGTTATGGTATCGACTAGGGTTGCCATATTTTGAAGATCACATTTGCGAACTTCTACTTTTTAACTTTGGATCGCTATGACGACACTTATTTTACATACCCACGAAAAAGAGGATATGTCCTGGAAAAAGAGGACATATGGCAACCCTACAACAAATCCAGGTCCTGTTCAAACCCTAGTCAAAATAATTTGCAGAGCTGTATGTTGATGTATAGTAACAGTGAGTGTATTATATAGAGGGGGTGAATCAGGAAGGGGTTTGCATGGAATCCTGCACTGTGTGGCCACTGTGAGAATAGGATTCAGGACTAGATGGGCTATTGGCTTTATCCAGGAGGACTTTTCTATGCTCCTCCAAGAACATGTTCTGCAAATCCATCACCATCTTTGTCAACTTTCCCTAGACACATTCCAGTTTTTCAGTTATCCTAAAACTGCAGAACCCAGAAACGGACACTGTCTTCCAGGTGAAGTCTGACCAAACCAGATTAGAGTTGTACTATTACTCTTGTGCTCTGGATACTATATGTTCATTGTTGCAGCCTAAAATTTAATTAGCCTTTTTAGTTGCTGCCTACTCCTGTTAACTTGTGGCCTGCTAGAAACCATAGGTCAGGCATCCCCAAACTCGGCCTTCCAGATGTTTTTGGGACTACAATTCCCATCATCCCTGACCACTGGTCCTGTTAGCTAGGGATGATGGAGTTGTAGTCCCAAAACAGCTGGAGAGCCGTGTTTGGGGATGCCTGCCATAGATCATTTTCACATGTGCCATTATCAACTCAGGTATCACACATCCTCATTCCTTAATATAAATAAATAAATAACATATTTGTACAAATACAGAACCTTACATTTATCTCTGCTGAAATTCATTGTTGGTTTTTTAGTAGTTCTCCGCCCTGTCATGAAAATCTCAGTTCCTTTTTCAGTCTTCTAAGGTCTTAGCTACCCTTTACAGCTTGGCATTATCTGCTAATTTATATGAACATCCCTTCTTTCATGCATGTCATTTGCCTCCTTCATATATTTTTTCTGTGTATTTTATTTAATGCTTATTTGTGGATTTTAATAGTACTAATATAATGACTCTAAATATAAACTAAGTAGAGCATATCCATGAAAATAAATGGCAAAATGTCACATTAAAACTAAGAAAAAGCGCACTGTTATTTATTTATTTCATTTATGAGTTGCTTCCCATGAAACATCCTGAAGTGATTAACAATAAAAGCATCCGACAATAAAACCATATTTCAACATTTTAAAATCCCAGCTCAAGTACAGATTGGGATAAGAATTAACCTTCCCCCGCCCGTAAGTGACACATTTCAGTCAAAGTAAAGCATTTTTAATGGGAGAGTTAAGAAAATGTTTAAATCGCTTTTACTGAAATCAGTGGGATGTGTGTTGTTGTGTGCCTAGTCTTCTTTCCCCTTATTACTAACTCATAAAGAGAAGCATGGGAAGTGAGGTGGAAGGCGGGGCGGGAAGTGTTTTGCATTGCCATCAGAACATAGGACGATTTCAGCCTAAAGTGGCTTCAAGGAGATGAAGGTCCATAGCCTGGGTGCTACCCCTGATAATGCCTAGTCATCTGTACTTGCCGTTCTTCCACTCAGATGGTGCCTTTAGAAAAGCATCCCCAGCAAACGTTTGCATTTCTTCTGAATGTGGGAGCAACAGTGTGGCTTTTAATTAAAAGCAGATGTAACATTTTATTGTGCTTCCCTGGGGATTTTTGTTCTCAGAAACTGTTGGGTCATGATTGTTAGGTCGTATTAAACATCCATCATAAAAGAGACAGCCCTAATGTGCTTATGGAATGTTGCAATTGTGCTCAGCGGACAGCAGCAAGACACTAAAACAGCTTTCAGTTAGAATTACACAACTGAAACACAGGTGCCTTCATTTCCCCTTAGTTATGGCCTTAGGAAGTGATTCATGGCGTCCAGAGATAGCAGGAGTACCTGCTTGCAGGGGCGTAGGAAGGGGGCTGCGGGGTGTGTGGCTCACCCCAGGTGTCATCCTTCAGGGGGGTGACAAAATGGCACACCACGGGGGTCGGCACTTACCACGGGGCCTGGCCTGGCCAGCACGCCGAAGCCACCCATCACTCCTGGGCATAGCTGTCAACTTTCAGATTTGAAAATAAGGGATCAGCAGCCTCACCTGTCGTGGGGACAGTCTACGGGATATCTAACAATCTGGGATAGCAGCAGGAAGCAGCGGGAAACGGCGTTGGAATAAGGGAATTTCCTGCAAAAAAAGGGAAGGTTGACAGCTATGCTCCTGGGAGTGACGTGGCTCAGGGCCCTGTGCTGCCTGAAATGGCAGCATGGCGCTTGTGTCCACCAGGCAAACTCCATGGGCAGTTCGCCGCTTCGCCCCCCTGGGCGGATACTGAAACCGCCCCAGTGTGCGGATTGCCCTGCCCCCGTCGCTTTGGGTGCCGGAGCAGCTATCTACACCCCTGCCTGCTTGATGGTGCTAGTATCTCTGGGAAATGAATGGGACATATTGAGCAGCCCATTTTGCACGGAAGGTACCCATTTGCTCAGAAGCAGAGGGAGCCCCCTTGGTAGTTCGACTTTTTCAGAATTTTCAGGGGGTGGCTTGAGAGAAGGCATTCTCTGTGGCAGCCCCTAAGTTGCAGGCTTCCCTTCCCGCTGAGATGTGTCTGGCACCTTCATTATACAGTTTCCATTATAGGCTGATGATGTAACTATTTATCCTGGCCTTCAGTTAAGTATTTTTAGGAAGCACCGTACTCTTGTGACCCCAATTTGTTTTAAACTTTTTAATATCATGGGAGCAGTTGTGCTATTCTGATTGTTCCATCAGCCCAAGCATTTTTGTTTGCATCCTTTCTTAAAGAAGAATACAGGGCACAGATTGCTTAATAGAGTACTGTCCGTACTCTTCTGCGGTTCCCCAAAGAAAGGAGAGACCTATGGAGGGGGACAGAGGCAGCAGGGTGCGGGGGGATGACTCGTGGTTTCAGTTTTGTTTACACAAATGCACAGAGTATTGGAAACAAGCAAGAAGAACTTGAGCTCATAATACAGGATTGCAAATGTGACTTAACAGGCATTATTGAAACCTGGTGGGATAAGACTCATAACTGGAATGTAGAAATTGAGAGAACAACCTGTTCAAAAGGAAAAGATCGATTTCATTTCCCAGAAGGTGGAAGAAGCACGGGGGTGGGGGTCCATCTCTCTTGGACCTGGTCCTCACCAAAAGGGAGGAACAGATCAATAAAGTGAAAGTACAGGGAAACCTGGGAGGAAGTGATCATGTCCTCCTCTGTTTCATGATACAGAGGCAAAGGAAAGCTGAGTGTAGTCGGACACGCACTCTGGACTTTAAGAAGACTGATTTCAAAAACCCGAAGGGATTACTGTGTGACATCCAATGGTAAAATATACTCAAGGAGAAGGAAGTTCAAGATGGATAGGAGTTTCTTAAAGGTAAACTATTGTAGGCACCATCCCAACAAAAAATTAAAGTGTGAGGCACCTAAAGAAACTGGTGTGGCTGCATAAGGAGCTTTCAGATGAGCTTCAGGTATAAGAAATGGAAGAAAGGAGAAATTACGAAGGATACATGAGTAGTCAACAGTTGCAGGGGAAAAGTCAGGTGGGCCAAAGCTCAGAATTAACTCAGGCTTGCAAGAGAAGTTAAAAAGGATTTTTAGAATGTTTCTTCGGCTGGATGGCCCTCAGAGTCCCTTTCAAGTCTACAATTCTATGACTCTTATGTTTTTACCAGTGTTTCGGTTTGGTATAAGTTAAAGAATAAATTTACTTTGCTTTTGTCTCCTCATACTTCCTTATTTTACAATGAAATCACCTCACATGCAGGCGACATGCGCAGTGATCTTACATCTTTGTATAAAGCAGAACTAGACTGAATTAAAAACAACAACAACTAGGCAGCGGGTTTAAATACTATGTAAAAATTACTAATATGTTGACTGATTTTCTCTGCAGTTGTATCAGTACTTTCAAATAAGAGAAGTTCCATATTGTTTATTAAGGAAATGTGGGCCTTTGAGAGCGGAAACAGAATTTGAAATATTATTAGCATCAGAACACAATAAGGGTTTAATTGGTAAGGCCTGTATTATAATTATTAAATTGGATAAGAAGACTGGTACATTTATTAAAAAGGGCTAAAATATTTGACAAGAATTAACAGAGAAGGAATGGAAATGGGTGTTGGTTAGAATACCAAGACAGTATTATAACTACAGATTTCAAGGAAAATGCCCATGAAGTCCAATATCAGTGCAGGTATATTCTCAAATAAATGCTGGAGCTGTGATTTGAACTAAGCAGATAGCTTACATGTTTTTTTTGGAGTTGCCCAGTAATTCAAATTTATTGGCATGCTGTTAGAAATATTAGAAATGGCTGGTTATTTATTGGTAAAGGTAAAGGTAAAGGGACCCCGGACCATTAGATCCAGTCGTGGCCGACTCTGGGGTTGCAGCGGTCATCTCGCTTTATTGGCCGAGGGAGCTGGCGTACAGCTTCCGGGTCATGTGGCCAGCATGACTAAGCCGCTTCTGGCGAACCAGAGCAGCACACGGAAACGCCGTTTACCTTCCTACCAGAGTGGTGCCTATTTATCTACTTGCACTTTGATGTGCTTTCGAACTGCTAGGTTGGCAGGAGCAGGGACCGAGCAACGGGAGCTCACCCCGTCGCGGCGATTCAAACCGCCGACCTTCCAATCGGCAAGTCCTAGGCTCTGTGGTTTAACCCACAGCGCCACCCGCGTCCCTATTTATTGTTAAATTACTCTAAAATATTATTATTTGAAAGGTACAGTGCATGACGTTGATTTGCAAAATGTTTTAAATTGACTAGCTGTGGCACTGCAAAAGGTGGCCTGGAAAAAGTACAATGCCATCAGTAACAGACTGGGTTGAAACTTTCTGGAATATAGTAAAAATTGTTTTCTTATGTGAACAGCCTTAGGAAGTCCAATAGAAAAAGTTGAAAAATTTGCAACCCCACTAGGTGGCACTCGTGATGTTTCTCCAAAATGGGTTTGATGCTGTGGGAAAATTCAGGTGACCCAATGTCTAGACCCTGAATGAATTCCACAAACAGAATTTCAGGAATGGAAGTAACCAGAGGTTTAGCTCAATGAAACCCCTCCCCCCCCCCGAATATTGTGGTCCTCTCTTCAAGTAATCAAGCAGAAAGTTTGTGGGGAGGGGAGCCAGTGGTGTGTTTAGAGCAGGGGTAGGCAACCTGAGGCCCGGGGGCCGAATCCGGCTCAATTGCCTTCTCAGTCCAGCCCGCTGACGGTCCAGGAATCAGCATGTTTTTACATGAGTAAAATGTGTGCTTTTATTTAAAATGCATCTCTGGGTTATTTGTGGAGCATAGGAATTTGTTCATTCCCCCCCCCCCCCCAATATAGTCCAGCCAACCACATGGTCTGAGGGACAGTGGACCAGCCCACAGCTGAAAAAGGTTGCTGACCCCTGGTTTAGAGTGCTGGACTAGAGCTGGGAAGAACCAGATTCAAATCCCCTCTCAGACATGAACTAGACTAGGTGCCCTTGAAGTAGTCACTATATCTCAGCCTAATCTATCTCACACATTTGGTGTGAGGATAAAATGGGGGTGGTCAAGAACCATGTATGTTCATTGGAAGAATAATGGGACATGAATGCAGAAATATAAATAAATAAACAGCCTGTAGCTATGTATGAGAGAGAAATGCCCACAATTTATAGAATCCACATGGGTTGGAAGTAGAAGCACGATCGGTCCAGGAAAGGATTGTCCTCACGTGTTGACAAAACGTTTTTGGCTGGCAGAATTGTGCAGCTAGCTTCATTGCTTCTGGCACGTTGTATACCAAGTATGTAACCAGCTACTGTCATTTTCCTCATTTTCCTTTTCCTGCCTTTATTGTGGGCGGCAAATTGTTGCCCTCCAGATGTTTTTCGACTCCAGCAAGTCCATGCTGGCTGGGGCTGCTGGGAGTTGCAGTCAACAACAACTAGTGGACACCAGTTTGGCAAAGGCTGAGCTGCAGTGTGTACCTAGAAATTCCCACTTCATCAGAGAGCAGTGGGAAGGAAGCAGCAGCAGAGTGATGATTTAATCCAGGGATCAGCAACCTTTTTCAGCCGTGGGCCCGTCCACCGTCCCTCAGACCATGTGGTGGGCTGGACTATATTGCGGGGGGGGGGGGGATGAATGAATTCCTATGTCTCACAAATAACCCAGAGAGGCATGTTAAATAAAAGCACGCTGATTCCCAGACCGTTCATGGGCTGGATTTAGAAGGCGATTGGGCCACATCTGGCCCCCCGGGCTTAGGTTGCCTCCTGACTTAACCCTCAGCTAACTCTGTCCATCAAAAGAGCCGAGTATGGTAAGTTCAATACTGTTCTTTTTCTTCCCCAGTTATCCTTAACTGTAAGTGAAATTAGAAGGATGGAATCTTTCTTTCTTTCTTTCTTTCTTTCTTTCTTTCTTTCTTTCTTTCTTTCTTTCTCTCTCACTGATGAGGAACAGAGCAAAAAATCTGCCTGTGATCAGCACTTAAAAATGTATCAACCTCTGTCTGAAAGCAAATGGAGCTGCACACATGTTGGTTTTCAGACAGATTGGCGAGAAAACTGAATTCATAAATCGGTCAAATTCTGGCTCCAGGATTTGTCTCTTGACAGCTTGTGGGTTGGGCTGTGCTGAAATTCTTCCTTTACTTGCATTCTTCAGACTGGCTGCAATGTTTATAGGCAGAGGCAATCCTTACAACATCCTAATTGGTTCCATGTTTATTACATGCCCGCCTTATATAAACCTAGCAGGAGGACTCCTGAGAGCCCCAGGCTGCTGAGAAAGGCTGGCTGCTCGTGCAGATCGCCTAACAAGGTGGGTACAAGTATCTCTCGCACAGGCTTGTAGCTTGCCGCCAAGAAAGTGTGGGATGGGGAGTTTATCTCTATGTGCACATAAATGTTTTACTTTTATTAATTAAGGCTATACCAGTGATGTTAATGATGATGATGATAATTTTACTGTTACCTGCACAAGTCCTGGGGCAGCTGTAGGTCAAGTTGCAGTTGGAGCTGCCAGAGCACAGCATCCTCCTGCTGCCTTTCCCTCTATTTTTCACCTCTTTGTTTTCATCTTTCTGTCTACCTATCCTCTGGTTACTTTCTCTGTCCGCTTCCCTTTTCTCTTCCTCAGCTTCCCTCAGCTCCATTCTCTTGTTCCCTTCATTTCCCTCCATTTTATCTTTTCAATACTCTTTCCTGCCTTTCTAGCCTCTTTCCCTCTTCCCACTCTTCTCCACATCTCTCACTTTCCCCACTTCTTCCTGGGACATATGCTCTTACATGAATGCATGTCAAGCTCTAGGTTGTTTGAAATGCAGAAACATGAGACTTGACTCCTGTATTTCTCTTGGTTTGCAGAAATGTCCGAAGGTTCGGCTGCCTGTAGCACAGAACAGAGCAGAGACAGATTGTAATGGGCAAAAATATGACCCAGTAGCTAAAAACTGAGGTAGAGAGATGGAATGTTGCAATTTCCCACCCATTGGGATAAACAGCTTTCCTATTTTGTAAACCACTTTGAGGGTTTTTTGTTTTTTTACAACCAAGCTGTTTTCATAAATTTTATGAAACGAATTATGAAATAAATGCATCTGTCTCAGCAACTCTTTAGGAAACCCCTTCGTATAGGTAGGAGCGTAACAGGCTGATCATAAATGAAGGCCTTCAAAAGAATATTAAAACTAAATGTGTGTTGATTCCTATGGGAAAGAGAGAACTCGGCTCCACTGCAGCATACGCAGAAGCTGCTTTTCTCCACCGATTCTTTAAGCAGTCCTTTAACCTGGCAACAGGACATCTTTGTGGGGTGGGACGCTGTCTCTTTCCCTTCCAAGAATGCAAAAGAAAGTTTTTTCTTCTCTCTTCCCCATAACAGGGCAGAAGAGCAGGACACTGTCTGTGTACGAGAGAGAATATGCGGTGTTCCTGCATGTGTGTATGAGAGCATGTTTTTGACTGCCTCTGTGTGTGTGTGTAAGAATGTCTGCGTGCTCTGTGCCTGCATAAATAAACTTTGTTTGTATAAACTAATCTCAAAGCTGGGTACAATACTAATAAAACATGATCCAATTGTAATTCTAAAAACTACAAAGCAGGCATGAGCAAATGCACAGGCCAAATAATACCTATTAGTGGCTTAAATGTCATTCTCCCCACCCCAGCGTTTCATGACATATTTTTATGGTAGTGTACACACCAGAGAGGGGGCAGCGATTTCGTCATCCAGTGCATATTATCTGATTTGTCCCCATGTCTGCAGAACCCCTCCAAAGTATTCAGTTAAGCTGTCATCTGCGCATGTGCTGTCATCTGCGCTTGTGTATCAGATGTCTCCATTGTGTACCTCAGATTAACTGCAGCTTACATTTTAAAACCAAATAGGAGCTACTTTGAGGGAAAACACACCAAACAGCAGTATTTCTCAAGTAGTTACAGGATGTGTATGGATTGTGGCTAATGTCATGCGTACTCTGCTTCAAACACCAATGGTGGCTACGCAGTAGAACTGGAGTAAATGGTAATGCATACACAGCCACAGATTCAATCTGGGGCAGTGAATAGGCCCTCAGTTGGCACCGAAAGCTTATAAGAGCGTAGTAACCACAGGAACATAGGAAGTTGCCTTACATTGAGTCAAGACTCATTGGTCAATCTAGCTCAGTATTGTCTGCAGCAGGGTTGGAGAAACTTTTCTGGCCAGAGGGGGTTGGATCTTAATCTCCCCACACCTGGCAGGTCCAATTTGACAAGTAGTTGACGCTTGAAGTCCTGTACTTTGAAAGCCCTTTGCAAGCAGCCCCATGCTGTTCCTTAAACTTCTGAACGTTGGAGGTTTAAAAAGCAGCAGTTGTTTACAAAGGGCTTTCAAACAGCCCCCTGCTCTTTGAACATCTGGTTTTTGGAAACCTTTGCAAGCAGCCCCATGTTCCTGCATCTCTCTGTACTTACCTGTCCATCTGAATGTCTGTGAGGGAGGTGTGTGCAGGTGAGCCACACTCATTTTGAGCACACCTACCAGTGGCATGGGGTGGATAGCTGACAATGTGTGGCTCAGGTTAGAAAAGGTTAGCCGCCCCTTTTTTAGAGCCTTGTAGGCCATGTTGTGAGGGTGCCCTGAAAAGTGTGTAAAAAATATTGTCAATAAATAAATAATAACATACCACTATTCCTCTGTCAAATGTGTACATCCTGCTACGTGTGCTTCTAAGGGTGTGTTTCTCTGTTTTTCCTCTCATGCAGACTGAATCCCTGTTGAGGAAAATTTCTCCATCTTCGACCTGCTAAAGATCCAGAAAAGTTGCCCATTTCCCCCTCTCCAAACAGCTAAAGATGAATAAAATTATTGTTTATGAAGAGGAAGACTTTGAGGGGTTCAGGAAAGAATTCACTTGCAGTGTTCCTGACCTACGTAGTGTAGACTTTGGGGACTGCATTTCCTCCCTTAAGGTGATTGGACAACCTTGGCTGGTCTTCCGGGATCCCAACTATAAAGGTGTGGGTTTTGCATATGAAGAAGGTGAACATAAGCACATCCAGTTAAGTAATAACATTTCTTCTATCCAACTAGTCACTGAGGACTTGGAAGATCCTCAGATCACACTTTATGAGCACCCTAACTATGAAGGGATAAGCAAAGTGATAAAAGAGGAAACCAACCTAAGTTATGGGTATTTCAATGACAAGGCGTCTTCCCATATTGTCCAGAAAGGTGCCTGGCTCCTCTATGAACATCCAAGGAGAGGTGGTTGGTACTATATAGCTCGAGAAGGAACGAAGCTTGATAACTATGGCCCTTTGTATCATTTCCATGATAAGTGTTCCCACGTGTATCCCCTTAAAAGTGGCCGGCCTGTTATCACTAGCAGGATCTTATGGGACCGCATGAACTTGGAGAGTGAGAGGGATGTGATGATTGATGAGATAAATTGTATCAACACCACAGAAACAGAGCAGACGTTCACCACCACCAGCAGTCGAACCTATGAAATATTCACAAGCCACAGCTTCAAATTAGCAGCCCCTACCCTTCAAATAAATGAGAGTTTCAATTTAAGCATAGATCCGAGCACCAACCTGATAGTAGAAAAAGGAAAGATTGACTCTGTTACTACTGTAAACAAAATCGAGGTGACCATGCCAGCCAAGGTCCCAAAAAAATCAGAATTGAACATCCAGGTGATCATGAAGGTAGCCACGGCCTCTGTTCCTGTGGAGCTGATCATCACCAATAATGGTAAATCAAGGACGGAAAATGGGCAGTATCGTAGTGTGTCAGGACGCAACATCACCACCAAATACAGCATGAAATCAGTGAAAAATTAAGCAGAGGACCAGTAATCACCAAAAGCAAAATGACCATGCCAGCCAACAACCCACTTTCATTTTGAAACGAACAGCTGTAGATTCAAGAAGAGCATTTCTCCCTTCCTGTGAGGAAGACCATTACCTAGAAATGGGGAGATGGGGCTGGACAATGGGGAGTATTGCAATGTGTCGAGACTTTAACAGCAGCACTGAATATATCGGAATATATGGGAACATTATTCTCACTGTCTCATTTCTCTGTTCATTCCCTCTACCCTGCCACACCTGCCTTACCCACTTGCATGTAGAGAAAATAATTAGGATTTTATTGTCTACAGTATGCTTCCCACCTTCCCAGCACTTTTATGGAAGTTTAAACTTCCAACCCACTCTTCTAATTTTGCAGATATTTGTATCTGAGTGGGAAAATTGTGTGTGTTAGTTCATTGTGATTGGTTGAACGTAACCTGTCCTAGGAAAGAAAACATTACCTTTTTTTAAAAAAATAGAAAACTGCATTTCTTCTTCCATGGAAAAATAAGTACTTGGCATCTGGAACAAGGAAAAATTATTAAATAATATTTTTTTGCATGTTCCTTGATCTGCTATTACTGCAGACATTAAAGACACTATACCAGATGAAATTCCTGAAAGGAGCAAGACTCCGATGCTGGTTTCGAGGGACTGATGAAGAGGAACTGAAGGGCAAATTGATAACAGGAGGACTGTGTAATTCATATAAAAATATATAGCAAAGAAATCTGTAATCCACAGTTAGTACAATGAACTAAAAAATAGTCTCACTTCACTGACAAAAGACATCCGACAGAGAGAATCTAACAGAAAGTAGCTGTTAGGACACAGGTTGGTAATAAATGGCTTGCATGCTCAATTAAGCCTCCACAGCAACTTTGTATGGTCTACAGTTCTATTTATGCTTCTTAAGTTATATCTGATTTTAAAAATGATTTCTAGGGTGAATGGTTGCAGATATGCACCTCCTCAACTGCTATAGTTAAGCACTCTGGAGAACATGCTTCTGCCAATTTTGTTTCATTGTATTTTTGCATCATGTATTAGACTCCAGCTGCTGTTTGGATGCTTTTCTGCTTATTAAACCAGACTGGTGAATATCTCAGTACAACTATACGTATATGATTATACTCTTCAGAAATGGCTCACAGAATGCCAGCAAGAAGGGGGTGACAGGGCTGCATCATGAAGAACGGGGGGGGGGGGGTTGACATGTGGTCCTCCAGGTGTTACTGAATACCAGCACCCATCAGCCCCAGCCAGGTTTGGCAGTGATCAGGAATGGTGAGAGTTGTAGTCCAGCAATGTTTAGATGGCTACATCTTTCACATCCCTCATCAAGAGGTTATGAGATAATTAGATGACTCACAGTGCAGTCCTATACTAAGAGGTAACTCTCACTGAGTTTAATGAGGCTTCCTGCCATTTAATTATGTATAGCATTACAGCCTCACACTTTTACATCTAATTCAAACTAGTCCACTTTGCTCATTCCAGTATGCAGACAGACAATAACTTTTATATTCTACCCAAGTTTCTTAAAGCTAGATTCTGCCTGCCAATATATACCATGTATTATAATGATCTTTTAGAACCTCCCTTCAAAATACAATTTGTTTCAGTAACATCATTTAAATTAAATGAATCTTATTCAGTAAATGAGACAGTATGCCTGATATTTGCATGAATGCCATGTTAGATGCAAGAGCCGAGTATAGTATCTAAGATATTACAGCTTTGTTTTTTATGTAGTACAGAGCATAATAGAAAAATGAGAAAGCAGAGTTCAATTCATTTCACCCTGTTCTTGGCTGAGATAAATTTAATTGCAATCTTCTTACTGTATAACAGTGTATTATTTCAGCAAAATAATGATTGGCGATGGATCTCCTATGGCCCCTGAGGTTGTAAATTAGACATGGACAATTTTTAGGGTGTTTTTAAATATGTAGTTACTGGTAGGTAGCCGTGTTGGTCTGCCGTAGTCGAAACAAAATAAAAAAAACCTTCCAGTAGCACCTTAGAGACCAACTAAGTTTGTTATTGGTATGAGCTTTCGTGTGCATGCACGGTATCTGAAGAAGTGTGCATGCACACGAAAGCTCATACCAATAACAAACTTAGTTGGTCTCTAAGGTGCTACTGGAAGGAATTTCTTTATTTAAATATGAAGGTTAGTCTATACAAACATCACATTCTCTAATAATTGTACTATAAGATTAGGACCTCATATGTCATTATTACACACACACACACACACAGAGAGAGAGAGAGAGAGAGAGAGAGAGAGAGAGAGAGAGATTATTTGTCAAAACATTCAGTTTACATAGAGCATAAAATGTACATAGTTTTAATGTATCAATAAAAGTTGCCTTAAAAAAAACCATGTAGCAAACAATGTATGATGGTCTACACAAACATAATCTACTCATACACATGTGTATAGGCTAGGGGCCATCAAAAATTGAGTGAGTGAGTGAGTGAGTGAGTGTGGTTGTGACAACAAATATAGAAGGCCAAAGCGTTGCTAAGAGAGTGCTGCAGGCTTTAGAAGGGCTCAAAATGGTGGAGAAGACCAAGATGGAGGTCACAAACTTACTCCTCAGTAGCAGAGATCTGGACAGGATTGCAGGACAGGTGGCATCTGCAAGCAAGAAACATTAAAGTGAATTGCAGTTCAGAAATAAAGTCTTTTATTTACTGATTATATATATATATGTGGCAGTGAAATATAACAACTTGGTGTGGATGTACACACAAACCAACTTCCAACTTCTCAGGAAAAATTAGGCGAACTAATAGGGAGAGATTTGGAAAGGTGCCAAAAGGCAGCTCACAGGCCGCGATCCTTTTTTATATTATTCCTGTTGAGATTATATCTCATTCCGCAATTAGATGTTTCCATACAGTACAGTACAGAGTACAACAGCAACCTGGTGGGGGAGTCTAATAAAATCAGAAGGAAAGCCAAAGGGGCATACATTTTTAAAGCTCCAGAGCCAAAAGCTGGAGTCACTCTGTTGAGAACTCAGAAGGCATCTTCTGCTGAAGCCCATTAGTCTATTTGATACCATTCTGCACAGTAATGCATGGATTTATCCTTCTGCAATTCCCTGTAGACATTGCTGGACAGCTCCCATCCTCCTTGATCGTTGCTAACACAAGCTGAGACAAGGCTGTAGCCCAACAACATCTGGAGGGCATTGGGTATCGTAGAACTTAGGTGACTATCCTTTAAATTGAATGAGCCATTGTTGGCTTTGCAGATATATTTCTCAAGCTGCTGGATTCTAACCACATTTAACCAGAACTAATGCCACAGGTTTCAAGACTTCCTTTACATACATGGTAGCTAGCTGGTGGCATCCTCAAGTGGTAATTCTTCACGGGGGGGGGGGGGGGGAGGACTGTGGGAATGTCACTAGAGCTCTGGACCCCCCCCCCAAAGGGATCACCAATACCAGGGACTGACAGGCTAGTGAACATAGGAAGCTGCCTTATACAGAGTCAGACCATTGATCTATCTAATTTGGTATATAAATAAACAGAAATCCATTACCAGCTGAAATTAGACAGTTGCCTAGCATATTGCTGTTTAGATGGCTACTGATGTTTTTTCCTGAAGCGCAACACAATCATTTTATGGGATATTAAATGTACAATTGTAGAAATTGTTTATTTTTGTTAGAGTCTTATTTTATCTTATTGTATGCTGCTTTGATAGCTTCTGTGATAAGGTTAATAAAGCTGTAAAATAAAATTTAAATTTAAAAAATCCACAGTAATGGACAGTATCTCTCCAGAATTTGGTCTCTTCTAGTTTACATAGAGATCCTGGGGACTGAATTTCAGACTTTCTGTATGCAAAACATATGCTATACCACTGAGTTGAGGTCCTCCTCCTAACGAATTACAGTGGTACCTCGGGTTAAGTACTTAATTCGTTCCAGAGGTCCTTTCTTAACCTGAAACTGTTCTTAACCTGAAGCAACACTTTAGCTAATGGGGCCTCCTGCTGCCACTGCACCGCCAGAGCACGATTTCTGTTCTCATCCTGAAGCAAAGTTCTTAACCTGAAGCATTATTTCTGGGTTAGCGGAGTCTGTAACCTGAAGCGTATGTAACCTGAGGTACCACTCTAATTGAAAACTGCCTTTTTAGTGAAGCAGATTTGAGGACACATGATGCAACCACCAACAAGTTTGGGTCTGACTAATGCCTGGATGCTGGGAATCCATATTACTTTCTTCCGCAATGACTGAAGAAAGGTGGGATATAAAATGTACTTAAGGGTGCTTCCTGATTGATGTTTATTGTAGGATTGGTGCTTGCCTATCCCCATGCCCAGAGGGATGCGGGTGGCGCTGTGGGTAAAAGCCTCAGCGCCTAGGGCTTGCCGATCGAAAGGTCGGCGGTTCGAATCCCCGTGGCGGGGTGCGCTCCCGTCTTTCGGTCCCAGCGCCTGCCAACCTAGCAGTTCGAAAGCACCCCCGGGTGCAAGTAGATAAATAGGGACCGCTTACTGGCGGGAAGGTAAACGGCGTTTCTGTGTGCTGCGCTGGCTCGCCAGATGCGGCTTTGTCACGCTGGCCACGTGACACGGAAGTGTCTCTGGACAGCGCTGGCCCCCGGCCTCTTGAGTGAGATGGGCGCACAACCCTAGAGTCTGTCAAGACTGGCCTGTACGGGCAGGGGTACCTTTACCTTTACCTTTTTTATCCCCATGCCCCCATCATTTCATCTGATTTCTGAAGGGAAACTGGTAAAAATTAATCTCAGGGTCATGTCTGGTAAATTATTCCCACATTGCAGGGGGTTGGACTAGATCAGGCATAGGCACACTCGGCCCTCCAGATGTTTTGGGACTACAACTCCCATCATCCCTGACCACTGGTCCTGTTATTTAGGAATGATGGGAGTTGTAGTCCCAAAGCATCTGGAGGGCCGAGTTTGCCTATGCCTGCTCTAGCATATGATCCTTGTGCCCCCCCTCCAACTCTACAATTCTAAGCGAGAACTGTCGTCCACCTCTTGTGTGCGACTTGTGAACGAGCTGTTTACAGTATGGTGACCCTATGTGGAAGCACCCTACGGAAGAAAGGCGGAATATAAAACGTACTTGTCATGTAAAACCCAAGGGCGGGAGGGAACCGGTCATTAACAGGAAACCCCAGTTGGAGTCTGGTGCAGCTGAAGCGGCGGGTATGTGCTCAGAATATCAGAAACTCGGGAGGCAGAGACAAGCAGGGGGACACGAGGAGGGGATGCATGTCTGAATTTGAACAAGAGTCAGTCCCATAGTCCCAGGGAGAGCAGCCTGCCGCCGCCTGTGCCGCCGGCTCTCGGGGGCGGCGCCGGCACAGGCGGCGCGAGATCCGCCCCAATTCTCCTGCTGCGGTTGAACCCTCCGCTTTGTGTGTCCCTGCCGACGCTCCGTAGCAGGGCGGATGTTGTGAGGAGCCGCTGCCGGGGCTGGGCGAGCCAGGCGTGGGGTGGCGGTGAGTCAAAGCGGCGGAAAGAGAGACAGGCAGGAGCGGAGGGGTCTCGCCGGGACTCCGGGGGTCGGGGAGCCCCTGGCCGGGGTGGGCGCGAGGGCCCAAGAGGGGCGCCTGCGAGAGGCCTGGCTCGGCGGCCGCGACTAGGCCCGGGTCAGCCGCTTGGGCAGAGTGCCGCGGCGCCGAACTCTCCGACCCGAGAAGAGCTCCAGGCTGCCCCGTCGGCTCAGGGAAGGCAACTCAGGGAAGGCGCTCCTCGCAGCCTCCAGCCACGCGGGGAAGCTCTCGGCGGTCAGCCCCGCAGAGTGGCCGTGGCCGCCGCCGCGCCGGTCCTTGGCCGGGTATCGCTGCCCTTGGCGTGGGTTCGTCGGGAGGCCTTTTCCAGGCAGGGAGCGGCTGCCGCCAGGTGCCTCGAGCCGCCGCCGCGCGCGCGCATCTTCCGTGCCCCTTTTCTCCCGCCTTTGCGCGCCTCCCTGCCGTCCCCGGCACCGTCCCTCTGCGCAGCGCTGACACCACCTCGGAGGAGCCCTGGTGGCTGTGGGGAAGCAGTTTGATTTCAAGTTTCCGCCAAAGGAATGCGGAGGGAGGGAGCCAATCTCCCCTCGGATGTGTCGTGGGGAACCTCAGTTACGCGGAGGAGGTTGTCAGTGGGAGCTTAAGCGTACCGCCTCAAACGTAAACCCCACTGAGTTCTAGCCTTTAATCCTATGCACACATTGCTTAACCTGGGAGTCCTTCTGAGCAGACAGCGCAGTCTGTGGTCACCATAGCGCCAGCCTATATACACTTACACAGAAATCACATTGATTTAAATGAGGTATACTCACCGGTGAGTGTTATGGGACTGCAGCCTGATTGTACTAGGCTCAGGGTTTGCATCTTTGCTGCCTTACCTTATGCTAAGTTTACTCTGAAGTAAGCACTCTTTAGTTCACTGGACTTTCCTCACAAGTAAGTGTGCATGGGATCAGATCATTAAATACTTTTCTTAATAAACCTTTGAATATGCAACAGTAGAAGCTGCTGCAGCGGTGCCAGACAGTGATCCAGATGTTGCAGTGCATGGTGGTTTAAAAATTACCTCCACCAGTGGAAAACTAGGAGTAATAATTACTATGCAGTGTAGAAATAGCTCCAAGGCTTTCACAACTCTTGAAGACCAGAGTTATTGCAGCATGGTATTCTGCAGAGAAACTAGCACTGTTTCAGATCCTTGTGGTAAACTCTAAATGTAATATGGAGTGGATTGGCATATGAATTTTCAGCTACATTTGTTGCTTAGAAGCAAAGCTGACATCTGCATAGTTTCCTTTGCCCCATTTACGGTGTAGTCCTTTTGCAAATAAATGGTTGTCATATTGTCACATGGTTAATCTGATAGTCAAAATATTCCAGCAATCAAGATAATTGTAGGATTAAAATTAATATAAAGTAATAACTTCTGTTTATTCAGATTGTACCCTTCAAATGACAGTTTTATATAACTCATGAAGGGCTCAGGCTGCAGTCCTATGCATGCTTCTTTGGGAGTAAGACCACCCGAACCTAGTGAACATAAGAAAAGATGCGCTTGATCAGACTAAAGTCCTATCTGGCCCTGCATCTTGTTTTCCACAGCAGCCAACCCAGATGCTCAGAAAAGTCCACAAACAGAACATGAGAGTAACAGCCCCTTTTCGCTGTTGTTCACCAAACAACTGGTATTCAGAGATCTTAGAGGTAACATGGCCACTGATGGCCTTATCCTCCATGGATCTGTGTGCTTCCCTTTCAAAGCCATTTAAATTGGTGGTAGTCACCACATCTTGTGGCAGTAAATTCCATGTGCTGAGTGAATAAGTGCTTCCTTTTGTCTGTCCTAAATCACCCACTATTCACTTTCATCATTAGATGACCCCAGGTTATGGTGTTGTGAAAGATGGGGGAAACTTAACTCTACTTCCTTTCTCTACAGCTTGCATAATTTTATATACCTCTGTCATGCTTCCTCTTGATTGCAATATTTCCTTGTAGGGGAGTTGCTCCAACTCACTGATTTCTTTGGTTGCCTTTTTCTGTACCTTTTCCAGCTCCTCCATATGCTTTTAAAGATATGGTGAGCAGAACTGAGATTTGCTTCTGAATAAGCCTGGGTAGGATTGTGCTGGGAAGGTCCTTGGCAACTAGGACCATCTCTGCTTTCAAAGATGTATTCTTCATAAAGAGGTCTACCATTTTCTGTTATTTCTAGTGGAAGAAATATCTGTGTATACTTTCAGTGTCGGGTCTCTAAGATCAAAGATTATTGCAAAACCCTGTAATGTAGCCTTGAAAATAACCACTTATTTGGTTGCCTAAGGTTATCTTCAGGTGACCAGGCAAATGAAATACACGGAAGTTGGTTTGTTTTGACTTTGAAGCAACAAACAAAAACAGATGCATAGGAAGGTCGCCTAGTATTGTTTGCCATTTTATTTGTGAAGTTCTTGTATTGTTTAAAAAACTAATTCATAATGCAGGTGCGCTTACAGCTTTTGGATTTTTAGAGATAATTCCTCACTAAATTAAACAAATTCTAATAAAATTGGTCCACTGTAAAACTAAACTGCTTCATAGTGTAAATGAAAACAATTCTTCCAGTCTTACTATACTCTCCTTGCTTGCCATCTAGCCTGTCAGCTGTATTTGCTGCTGTTGCCAAGGTTACTTTTTGTGTTTAAGTGTGAAAGGTAATGCTGAATTGTAAGTTGATGTTTTCATATTATTCGGAAGGAAGAACATGTTCCTGCTAATGTGGATGTAGAACAGATAGACATGATGGCCCAGTGTTTGGGGATTCGGGATATAGACTTGCTGGATATTATGGGACTGACAGTGACCGGATGTTGTATAGTCTTAGTTTATGGATAAAACAGTGTCTAGTGATATATAAAATAAGTGAAGTTCCTCAATATTTGCTTCAGTTTATAGTAGATGAAATGAACCTGAAAAAAAGATTGAAAATTGCAGTCTGAAAAAAAGCTGACCACATATTATATACTAAGGAAGTTCTTCTTGGGAATAGAAAATACACATGGAAAAGGATAGGTTATAAGCCACTTAGAAGGCATTTTGGCATATAAGCAACATATCAATTAATACAGTAGCAACATGGATGGAGGGCCTGTGGCCTTCCAGATGTTGTTAAGTGCCAACTCCTGGTCAGGGATAATGAGAATTGTAGTTTAAAGCATCTGGAGGGCAACAGGTTATCTTTTGGATGCATGTTTGATTAACAGAAAACCTTTAGGAATTCTACTGTACTGCATGTTCTTACACAGTCTTTGTATAACATCATTATACATTGTGTTTTTGTTTTAAGGCAAACAGATATGAGTCTTGTTCTGACTATCATGCTCTGTTTATATAGATAGAAAGCTTACAGCTGCTGTTGCAACCATTACTTTGAACTCTAGAGAGTAATGAAACAATTATTGACAAACACAAGTCTCCCGTAAAACAGAACACTAGTCATATAATTCTCCTGAGAGTTGTTTGGATATATAGGCATTAACTTTTTTTGTATTGCTATACATGTGGATTGTTACATAAAAATGGGGATGTGTTTGCCAATAGATATTTATTGCTGTTCAGATGGCTTCCCCCCTCCCTTTCTTTGTTTTTTAACTATATCGGGGTGGGGAAACTTTTCTGTCCAGTAGACCAAGAACCACCAGCAGACAGACATCCATGCAAAGACTTCAACTTTGGGGACAACAGTTAACATCCTTGAAGTGTGCTTCAAAGCGCTTTCCGTAGAAACCCGCATGGATACGCACTTCAAAGTACTGATGAGTGCTAAGAGACATTGTTTTTGAAGTGCATTTCCAGGTGGTTTATGTTGAAAACTCTTTGAAACCTGCTTCAGTGTAAAAGCCACATCTTTACCTGCCTCCCAGCTTATGTGTGGTATGGGGGAAATGGTCCAGGAGGCTGTATTAGGACCCCTGCTAGGCCTAATTAGACCCACCCAGAGGGTCCCTAACCCGGGATTATGCTTTGTGCATTCCCTCATTTTAAACCAAAACTTTAGATACATTAAACTATTCATTCTCTTTATGTATGTAGTCTTCAGTGAACATTTTTGGCTCTTATTTTGCTAGTTTTCTGTTATGACTAGGAAAAATGCAGATCTTCTTTTCTAGCTTTTCTTAAATCATTTTAAGTTTATGAGGCAAAATTTTCTGCATATTAACCTATGTGTATTCACGCTGCAGACAGTGAAATGCCTTGGAGTTTTTGTACTTGTTTTCTTAACAAATTTATAGTATATTGTTATAGGCAGTGAGTTTTATGCCAGAGTATGTACACATTTAGAAGCAGGGCAAATACAGTGGTACCTCGCAAGACGAATGCCTTGGAAGACGAAAAACTCGCAAGACGAGTTTTTTCATTTTCTGAGTTGCTTCGCAAGACAAATTTCCCTATGGGCTTGCTTCGCAAGACGAAAACGTCTTGCGCCTTTTTTTTAAAACCGTCAATGCATTCCTATGGGAAACCGTCAATGCACAGTGGTGCTTCGCAAGACGAAAAAATTCACAAGACGAAAAAACTCGCAGAACGAATTAATTTTGTCTTGTGAGGCACCACTGTACAAAAAAATGTGTATAGTTACCTTGCTACTTTCTTCCAGTTTTGTGAAGAGTTGCATCCTTCTTTGTTGCAAGTGTTTTCATTTCTAATTGGTCAATTTCCCCCCTATTTCAGCTTTGAGATTAGTGGCCATTCAAGTTGACCTGAATTATGACATCAAGAGCTTCTGGAACAACATTTTCTCGGAAGAACTATAGATTAAGCACAGAGCCTGAGAAGTCCAAGGTTGCAGGTAGGAATACTGTTGTGGATGACAGGGGGAAGAGGAGGCTGTTTTTACAAATCTTGTCAGCAAGTAATTAGGAGAGAGATTCACTGTTTTCAGCACCTTAGCTGTGCAAACAAAGTTGCCACCTATTCAAGTTTGCCACTTCATTGGCAGATACTTTTTTTGGGTCTTAGCTCAGTTGTGCACGCTAATGGCAAAGCTAAATCTGCTTAAAGGAATTAACATGTATTTGGTGTTTCACCTTTCATAGCACTCCAGATTTGTCCCTGGCACAATGCTATTAAATATCTGATGCATTGTTTAAGGCCAAGTGTTGGCCTAGTTGAAATGGGTTTGCTTGTCATCTGATGTAAAACAGTGTTGCCCTATGAGAGGCAGGGGAAAGCATGGATGGAATTTCAAATTGGGATAAAGGGTGTTTTATCTGTCTTATTTTATCTGTTAGTTTTTAATTCACACAGATGGAGAAGATGGTTTTGGTTAAGTCAGGAATGGGGAACCTGAAACCATGCTCTGCTACCCCCCAACTGTCATCATATGCAATGTTAGGTTTGGAATAGGTAAAGATGCGCCTGCAAAGGAACCATCCGGAGCCTGTCAGTTGTGCCTTGGCAAATGGGGGTTGCTGATTGATGCTGACAGCCTGTTGCCCATTTGCAGGCGCAATTTGGATTCAAAGCTCACCTGTAAATGGACATTTCCTTTGCAGACAGAAATTAGGTCTGAAGTGCTGGGATGCAATAAATAAATCACAACACTTGGATGAATGTGGCCCAGAGTAATTGCAGAATTCACCTGGTGGGAAAAGGTTTAACTTAATGCAAATTGATCCTCACTTGCAGTTAACAGGTGTTCTGGTTTGAAAAGATTGTTATCATAGAGAAATGATCAGCATGATCATTTGTGAATGCATTTTACCATAGACCAAGGTTCCTACTGATACAGGCTCTTGTATAGAACAGCTACTTGGTATTGGTAATTTTTAAAAGGGGACAGTTATGAATCCCATGCTCACATGTGTAATGCTAAGTTGTAGCTGTTAAAGAAAGTGCTAAGGAAACTTAGGGCATAACAAAATCCTTCTGTGCAGCTCTTTTGGTTTATTGTTTATTTGGCTTGTCCTTCATTGTCTGTAGGCTGGTCTCTGCACATTTGCATTATGACTGTGCAAAGAGAAGCAGAGGGACAAGGAGAGATAACAAGGACAGGCCAAATTGATCTGTCATTTCAAGCAACGTGCTGTAGCTCCTCCTGCCAAGTAACTCAAGAGAATGTGCAAACATTCAAATAGCAGCATGGCAACAATGAGGGGCAAGAGACACCTTAACACACTATTTGAATCCTTCAGGAGTAAATTTAGTAACTTTGCTATGAAAAAACCTGGAAGTAGAGTCTCAGCTAGAAACAACACTCTTTATGAGAGGCATGCTGTATCCTCTATTTGCTGTATATACTAAGACATATGGAAAAACATTTAGGTAGGTAGCCGTGTTGGTCTGACGTAGTCAAAATATATATATATATATATATATATATATATATATATATATATATATAAATGTACAGTAGCATCTTAGAGACCAACTAAGTTTGTTCTGGGTATAAGCTTTCGTGTGCAAGAAGTGTGCATGCACACGAAAGCTTATACCAAGAACAAACTTAGTTGGTCTCTAAGGAAAAACATTTGATAGAAATATAGCCTTAGAGGCATTGGCTGAAATTCTGTGTACACTTGGGAGTAAGTCCCATTGAATTCACTGGAGTCAACTTTCAAGTAAACCTATTAAGTGATTTATGAGATGATCTTATCAAAACTGATTTATTAATCTCCATATTTGTGCTGTTTAAGTACTACGATATAGTATTAGCTATATGGACAACAGCATAGGCTGAAGTCATATGATTTAGCCGCCTTACGGAAGCTAGCTCTGATCAGTGTCTGGATGGGCGGCCTCCTGGGAACCTCATGCAAACAGCTTTGAGTACTATGGAAGGAAGACAGGCTGTAAATGAAATAAATAAATGAAACAGGGCTGCCTAAGTTCATCTTGCCTCACTTGTAGAAGTAAAATTGGTATATTGGAGGTAATACCTGGTTGTTCCTTGCTGACTTGGCTTTTTACTCATTCTCATAGGGATAGTGAACAGCAAACTCCTGAATGATTATCTGCATCGCATCTTTCCCATTGCTGATGGAACTCAGCCTACTGCTGCATATAGGTACTGGACTTCTGATTCACTGAAGAGCAAGTTGTATTGTGGTGTTACTTTAATGGTACTGCTTAGGAACACAGCTGAATGTTGACCCTAGATGAGACAAAAGTTTCATTTTACTGCTGAAGTGTTTATGTGGTATAATGCTGATGGGCCTTTCAGACAGTAGAACTTGCATGCCTTAGTTTTGAAGGTGTGTATGAGAGGCCAAGGGTGTGGCAATTACTGATCTAAATTATAATTTCTGTAAATCTCGCTAAATGGCACTTACAAATGGCAAATAATGATGAAAGCTGAATGCCTTTAAACATCTGTACACTATTTAAGAAATATTTAAGGCTGTAGTTGTAACTTCACTTACCTGGGAGTAAGTCTTATTGAATTCAATTTGACTTCCTTCTGAGTAGACATGGTTAGGATCACACTGTTAGATTATTATTAAATACTTAAAAATGACTGACACAGGTCCACTATTAATTTAAATGAATGTGTCTCAATATGTTATGTTTATATTATGAAAACTAGTTTCAAGTACTTCTCATGTGAAATGATGTTAGCTTTCTTTGATTATTTTTTCATTTCTTTTGTGTGATTGTGATTTAAAAATTCCTTTACACTTGTTCCTTGCCAGTTATGTATAATCCTCCTGAATCGACTAGAAAATCACAAAACAAGGCCTTTAGCAAAGTCCTCTAATTTCATTTTCTTGTACACATTGGAATCCACGTATTGAGACCTCTCATGTGAATGTTGCTCTGGAAGAACGCCTGTTGTATGTTTGTATTTAAAGATCTGCTGGGGTCAAATTCCGCCCACTATATACTTAGCTTCTGAACTCACAACTGAGTTGTCAGTGCTACTAAAAATAACCTTCATCCCTTTTTCCTTCTGATGAGTAGCAGTTACCAGGAGGAGGAGAAGGAGGAATAGAGTTGTTTCTTGTTGTTTGCCACAGCTTTCCCAGTGTATAGTTGGAATGCTCCAATTCATCATTCTACCATGTTTTTGGGGTTGGTGTCAAAACTTTCAGCATTAAGTTCCTTTGGTTTATTCTTTAAAAGCTGGAAAAAGGAGCTTAGATTAATTCATAGCTCCTGTTGGATTTTGGGGTTCTGCTGCATAGGCCTCAACGCATTGTGATCCACCAACCTAATACAGCCCACCAACCACATGTGGCAGCCAACAGCAGCTCTCTTTTTTCTGTCTGCCTGGAACTTTAAAAACATAGCAGTGTTATGAAGCTGAAAGGACACAGGACCTGGCTGGTGGGTTTTATTCATCTTAGTCACAAATTGTGCATGTCTGCTTCACTACAGCAGTCCAATAGGAAGCCATAAAGAATCTTGGCAGTTGGGATTTGAATACTCTATAGCATTGTGTTCAAAATTCACACTAGAAGGAAAGAGTTGCAAAATAATGAATTTGTTCATGTTGTTGAGCACCAGAGTGTGTCTCTTAGAATCCATGACGTCATTTTCTCTATAGAAGCTATTTTTATTTGTCTAAGATTTTAGTTTCTGGTCCTTTCAAGTAGTTGTGTCCCTGGGCTATTTAATCTATTAAACATACCATGTAGCTTTATTAAATCAATAGTTTATGGAGGATCGTGCTGAAGTAGTGAAGAAACTCTGGTTAACAATTCATGTGAGTCTCTCCATGGGGAATTATATAAAAACTGTTGAAGGATACTTCACTTTATTCCTAGAAAGCACCTCTCCTTTCAAAACCTACAAGAACACGTAGAACAATTGCTGGCAGAAGATGCTGTCTCAGAAGATGGTCAAGGTAAATATATACAACATCTGCCATAAGTGCCAGCTCCAAGGGGCCGAGGGATTTTGTGCCCCCCATTGTTTGTTTGTTTTTTGAGGGGGCCGGGCCCCCAATGTTCAGCAGGAGGAGGAGGGCGAACACAGAGCCAGGCGCAGTGCAGCTTCACTGGCCTGTGGCTCCTCCTCCTCTTCCTCCTGCCGTATGGGGAAGGGACGGGGGAAGCAGCCTATACTGGAGCCAAGCGTGGCATAACTCAGTGGTCATTGGTTGCTGCTGCTGCTGCTACCGCCACTAGCTGTGAGCAGCTTCCCCCATCTTTACCTTGCATGGCAGAGGGAAGGGGAGGACAGAGGCTGTGCTGCCACCATGTTTGGCTCCATTCCCTGGCTCCTTGTGACCTTGCATGTGTGATGTCATGACATTGCACTGGGGCCCCTCAATCTTTTTCAGAAGCTGGTGCCTCTGGTGTCTGCTCATTTTGCAATTGCCTTAAGAGAAAGCAGAATAGCATATTATGGGGACTTTCCACCTAAACCTAGTTCCCTTCCTGGTGGTCTTTCTTTCTTTAAAAATGTATTTTTATTAAGTTTTATCAGATAAACATAATATCTATTTTGGGAAAAGAAATGGCCAACTACACAGAAGGTTTGCAGTATATCAGCCTGTTTGATGTTCAGAGCAGTATTCATTGAAACAGTTTGATTCATCCAAGCACAGTTCTCCATAGAGTCCCATGTGTGGAGGGTAGGTGACATGGGTCTTACAACGATAACACATATTCAGTATTTTTTCTATTTAATGTGTGTCATTGTCGAAAGACACATGTCACCTACCCTCCACACATGGGATTCTATGGAGAACTGTGCTTGGATGTATGAAATGTCTCTATCTTTGAGGAACGTCCTCTGTGTTCAGGAGAAGAAAAATAACCATATAATATCCTAACTGATGCTTGTGCCTCTTTCTTTTGCCATAAAACTGAACATAGAGTTGCCTTGTCTCAATTACTGTATCTCTTATGTTGTTGCTTCGCAAATATTTCTCATTGTCATTCCTTCAACTTTCATTTCAGATCAGGGGGTAGAGGGCAGGCTTGGCCCTTCTACTGTGGTGTTGGATCATACCAGTGGTTTTGAAGGGCTCCTGTTGGTGGATGATGACCTACTTGGGGTGAGTGTGAGGTAAACGCTGTGAATGGGCTGACTTGTCACTGGGGACTCTAGGTCGCTCTTTAAAGTCTGTGCTGGTGTTTTCTCACTTCATTTTTTGGTCTCTGTATGTCCTCACTCTCCTTTTGCTTTTGGGCTTAGGTGACACGGGTTCCCTGCTAATATTGTCTAATAAGCTGAGTGTGCATTTCCTATCTCCTGCCACTCCTCTTTCTGGAGCGAATCCCCTTCCTCACCATTAAGCAGCTTGTCAGCAGTTATGTCAACTGTGATGAAGGTTAACTAAGGTTACCATTTAGCTATAATCTGAGACTGCAGTTTGAGATTCTAATTTAAGGCAAACATTAATTGCTAATGTTGCTGACAAACTATTTAACTGAGGTTAATGGGAAAATTTTGTCTACGGAGTGAAGGTGATATGTGGAGAGACTGCATGTTTAAGAAAATATTTCCTATTTATTAATTGTGGTCAACATAGAGCCACTATCACGCTGCCATTGGTTTGATGTTAATAGAAAATGTGTTTTATGCTAGAGTTGCTGATAGGGTCTCTCCCTTTTGATAACACTTGTCAGGTCTTCATTATAACCTTTCCCTTTGGTTGCTGTTATAGCATGGTTCTTCTTAAGTTTTGAGTTCAGATGGTTCCTTGGTTCTTGGGAGAGCTGCTGGTGGTTCCCAGATTCAGGAATTAGGTACACAACTTTTGTGGATGGAGTTGCATTCTCCTTTAAGGATCGAATATGTAGTTTAGGGGTACTTCTTGATACCCAGGTGGCCACAGTGGTGTGGAGTGCCTTATTGCTGCTCCATCTGGTTCTCTAGCTGCTCTGTGTAGGACACAGTTCTATGAGCACAGTTGTAATGCAGAATGAGGCTGTGGACATTTTGAAGCGCTATACTGCCTGTGAATCATATAGCACCAAATTTGAAGCATTTGCACTGGCTGTCTATGTGTCACTGAGCCCAATTCTAGATGTTGACTGATATATAAAGCCCTGAACAGCTAGGAACTCAGCTATCTGAAACAGCACCTGTCCCTGTACTGTTCTGCCTGTGAGTTGAGATGTGCTGGAGACACATTGTTAGTTGTGTGCTATCACCAACTGAACTCTAGTTGCCCAGGACTCAGAATAGGATCTTCTCCCTGGTGGCATCCTGGTGGAGGAACTTTCTCCCCTCTGGAATCAGGTAGGCATCAAATCAGGTTTTTGATGTTGGGTAAATATGTTTCTCTTTTGTCAATCCTATAAGGCACAGCACAAATCTGTATGTTTTACACTGCTGTCAGATAAAGTGACTTGTATACTGAATTTTAAATGAGGCATGATACAGCAATGTACATGTTTTGGGATAGTTTTATATAACTTGATCTGTTATAAGCAGCCCTTATAGCATGCAGTGAAGGTTGGCATGTACATGTTATAAACAAATAAATAAAATGTTCTGATAAGCCCACCTATGCTTTTAAATCTGAAATGTCTTACTTCTCTGTAGTTTGCATTGCACAACTCACTCTTTTATTATGCCTCTATGTATCTTGCTGCCCACCTGTTAACACTCAGCTTAAGTGTTCAGTTTTAAACACTGCCTACATATTCTTTGTTGTCCTCTATTGGTCTTTAAAGGTTTGTTTCTGAGAATTGCTGTCTTCCTTCTCCCCCTCTGCTTCAACCCCCACTAGAGAATTAATTTCTACTTGTCTATGTTCTACTGTTGATATGTTTGTGTACTGGGTTAATAGAGGTTTGCTTTGAATATTTTTTCTTGTCAACATGTCTCACTGGGTTCCAGTTCTCAGCTGAGACAGGAAGGATAGAACCAGCTTTGCCCTGAACTTACCAGTGGCTGTTGTTATGCACTACCTAGCTACCAATCCTATGGCTGAGTGCCTATGGCTGCCTAACAATATAGGAAGTGCCTTTAGTGCTGTTGGCGCTGCTGTCAGTTTTTATAGTCATTATGTACTGAAACAGTGTGTTGTCCCATCTGTGATCACTCCTTGATCATTCCTTTTGGCACTCTCTTTCTTGGTCTTGCTGCTTCTGACAAATCTTTGGACACACTCTCCTGCAGCCCATCTGGTTCCTGCAGTTGGCCTGCCCCAGGCTTTTATTCCATGCTGATCCCCTCCACAACTTGACCAAGCAGCTCATTGGGCCAGTAATGGGGTCAGCACAGGTTGTGACTTCTTCAAAGCCAGTTTTCTGTTTTGGGCACTGGGTGTTTTGTCTAGGAGAAATGGAATCAGGAAGCCATTATGTGGGCATGCTTGTTGTTAGATCTGTGTTTGGTGTAATTGCAGACCTGATTTTTGCGTGCGCCCAATCCTGGTGTAAAATGAGAGCAACCTATTGTGGAAGTTCTATGATTTGATTAATTGAAAGTGACCTAATACTTTCTTTAACTGATTTACTTACCCCGCCGCCAACACACACACATTTGTGAGATGTAATGAAACCCTTGATAATGGAAAACACACAATCATGGTGTGTGACTGTCTTCCTCCTTTGTTTCCCAATTCAGGTAATTGGACATAGTAACTTTGGCTCTATCAGGGCTACTACCTGTGTGTATAAAGGTAAGGACTAGAAAAAATATGCACTAACCCATGGTACTGGTCCAAGTGGCATAATGTGTGCTGCTAGTGAACAGCAACTTGAGATGAGAATTTATTAACAACGAGATTTAAACAAATTCCTGACTTTAATTTTGGGGCCGCATTCGTTTTAGGTTTTTGCAGAAAATGTCAGACACTGGACATGCCACCCAGACAGCTTTTTGTTGTAGGGTAGTGTGATACTAAACAAATCAATCAGGGGTTTTGGAAAAATGAATTTATCCTTTTGAACTCTTCTGGCTGCCAAACCTTCGGACTATTCTAGTTTTATATGTTAATAGCATTTAACAGAGAATTTTTCATTTGACACATTTGCTGCTATATTTTCTTTTAGGAAAATGGATCTATGAGGTGCTGATTTCATCCCAAGGCCTTATGCAAATTGGTTGGTGCACTCTCAATTGCCGATTCAATCAAGAGGTAATGCAAGAGCATATTTATTTATTTATTTTCTTACTTATTGTATTAATGTAAATACAATCACTCTTTACCTGAAGTTCCAAGGCTGGAAATCCCAGAAATTACCTGTGGCCCCTTGTTAGACTACTATGCCCATCATCCCATGTTAGCTAGGTCTGATGGGAACTGAAATCTTGACAATATTTATATAATTTGGTTCTTTGGAATAGGGAACCTGTAATTCCTTTTCATAACTCGTGTTCTACTTAAGTTGGATATAGTAGTGGACCTAATTACTAGTATATATACTTACCAGAAATGGGCATGGATGCTTGGTATATTACAAGGTGTGACTGGAAAGTAGGGTGAATCACTCCTGTATGCGATAATAGGAACTGCCGGATTCACAGAGACACGTGGGAGACGTTGGTCCGTATCTCAGGTAACATATACGCACATGTCTCGGCATTTGTTGACAGGCCTACGTTGATGCGGTAGCGTTTAGTAGCAGTGCAATGTGATTGAAAATGGAGCAGAGAGTCAATATGAAATTCTGTTTCAAATTGGGTAAATTGGCATCAGAAACCCACAAAATGCCCACAATTGTGTACAGAGATGAAGCTGTAACTCGAAAGACAGTGTATGAGTGGTTTAAGCATTTCCATGAAGGGCGGCAAACTATCGAAGAAGACCCGCAATCTGGCAGACCGTCAACGAGCAAAGCGGCGGCAAATGTTGACAGTTCATGAGTTATTGATGTGGGATCGGCTTTTCTCCATCCGAATGATGGCGGAAGAATTGCATATTCCACATGAAATCATTACTGAGGTTACTGAGCTGTCCTACCTTCTATAGTCTCCTATTCTGGCCCCACCGGATTTCTTTCTTTTTCCAAAACTGAAATCTGCACTGAAAGGGCACAGATTTTCCAACATTTCACACATCCAAGCTGCTGTGACGAGGGAACTAAAAGCAGTATGAAAAGAGGACTTCTCCAGAAGTTTCCAACAGTTCTACGAATGTTGTCAACAGTGCATTGTATCAGAGGGGGCCTACTTTGAAGGCCTGTATGTTTGAATATTCTCGCTGTCTGGCTTCCGTGACCGTTCACCGAACTGTCCGGTCACACCTTGTATGTTACCCATATGACTGTTTCTCTCAGGTCTGTTTCTCCCAGCCTACAAGTTTCTCAGTCCTTTTTGGTATGTCAGTGACAGTGGTTGAAAAAGGCATATTATTGGAATGCAAAATCTTAATTGTGATCTTTGGTAAAGGTTTGCTTTTGGTTTTCATGTTGCATAGGAAGGAGTTGGAGACACTCCAGATTCATATGCTTACGATGGGAATCGAGTGCGCAAATGGAATGTAACCACAACCAACTATGGTAAAGTGAGTGTCTGCCCCTAATTGTTTTCTTGCTGTACTAAGCATGTAGTCTATGTATCTCTGTGAACCCCTTCACTTGTTTGAAGAACTAGGAACACCGAAATCTGTTTTACACTGAATCAGATTATTAGTTTATCTGTTTTGGTAATCTCAACACTGACTGTCAATAGCTCTCCAGGTTTTCATAGTCTCCAGTAGAACTGGAGACTCTTATTGGGTGGTGTAGTCAGAATTTATTTGTTATTAAACTTCATGTTTTGTATTTAATTTTATTGTGAAAAACCAATTTCTCTTCCATTGTGCATATTGGCCCACCAGCAGATCGAGTTTGGCCTGTGAGACCATTTTCTCCAATCATGTCCACCTGTCAATCAGTGACATCAGTGCAGGTTATTGCATTGTTGTGGGTACCTGTTCCTAGCAGGTTTAAACCCCTCACACAGCAGCTGATGAGCAATGGTTAAACCCTGCTCAGTTTGGCTGCGTGCATCTGTCCCTCCTAGGAACAGGTCACACAGCCAAAGGAAGCATCAGGGGAAAATTGGATTTGCTTGCCTTTGAGGTGGTATTCAATGTTTAGTTCTGTTATGCCCTTTAATGTCAGTGGTTCTGCTCTAACTTAAGTTCATGCATTTCATTGAAAGTACTTTGAGTAAGACTTAGTTGAATAGCACCCCCATTTTTTTATCCATAACCGGGAAGAAGACTGTTTTATGCAGACATTGGCTCTGATAGAGATTTCTCTCTCGTGCAGTGATGCCTGTATGATGCAGGCTTCTTTCTTCCCTGCCTCCAGTGGGGAGAGAGAGGAGAAAGCAGCACTTTGGTAGCCTTGTGCTTGGAGCTTTCCCAAGTGCCAAGCACAGTGCTGGCACCATGTCTTGTGCTGTGAGTCTCCAAGCCTGCAGACTGTTTTGAGACATAGGTTGGACAACCCTCCTGTCAATCATGTGATGTCACATGATACCATATGATTTGGGAGGTGGGTTGTCCCACTCACCTACCTGTCAGAGTTGGCTCATGGGAATCTGGCCTGCGGTACCAAAAAGATCCCATCCGTGATATAGAAAATGGCCATCCTACTGAGTGTGTGCTTGCAAACACATGGCACATCTCATATCCCTTGCCTGCTGTAATATAGAACTAGAATTCTGCATGCTGCAATATGCAACAGAAGGGGGTAGAAAGTTAAAACAATGAATCAGTATGGCAGCAGAACTCTTGACCTGTACAGTTTTTCTTGACTGAATTGGAAGCAATCTCTATATGTTTTAACAGTATCCTAGCAACATTGGTTACATACCCCAAGTCCCATCTAATTATCTTTTCTTTTTTCTGCAGTCTTGGGCAGCAGGAGATATTGTCAGCTGCTTGATAGACCTGGATGAGGGAAGCATTTCTTTCTGCCTGTAAGCACCCTTATAGAACTATGCTAGATGTTGCTAGTCTGCTATATTCTGTCCTCTCAGCTTCTAAGTATATTCATTGAGAGTTTAAACCAAGCTCCACTAAAGGGTAAATAGTTACTTCATTCTCAATAATCCTCTACTAAAATTGCATTCAACAAGGTCCTTTGCTTTACAGCATCTAAATTGTTTCATAAAGTTGGAGTGCATCACTTCTGAACAGGAGTTTAGATGCTGATAGGGAATGTTTCCTGGTACAATGTTATTATGGGTGCAAGAAAGATGAATAGAGAAATAAAACTAGATCTACACAAGCAGTAATCAACATGAGTGGTTGTTTTTAACATGACTGTGTGGAGCTGTACAACACAGAAAGCTCTATAGAGCACTTTGAGTCACTGCGTGGAATTCTTAAGCTGAACAGGACCTTGAACAGAGCTCCAGCAATAACAATTCATATTTTTCTAAGTGTCTCTGCAAGAAGTTATTTCCTAAGATCCTCAGGCAAAGCAATGGGAGAATTTTGCACTTGGGGTTCAGAATCTGCTTTTATTTTTATTGACTTGTCATAATACAGAAGACAAGCCGCTAAGCTGTGACTGTTTCTTCGAGTAATGTCAGATAAATAAGTCTTTTGTGCATAGAATTCTTGGCAAGGTGTGTTAAAACTTTAGGGATTTGTCTCCTTCCCCTCTTTATTTTCTTTTTCAGGAATGGTGTGTCTCTGGGGACTGCTTTTGATAACATCTCACGAGGCTCTGGCATGGCCTATTTCCCTGCTATCAGCCTGTCATTCAAGGAATCCGTTGCTTTTAACTTTGGTAGCCGGCCTCTCCGATATCCTTTGACAATAGTTTTAGCCAAACCATAGAAATATTTCCCCCGAGCAATGTTGGCATCTGAAAAGTATAATTCTCTTCTCAGGCCACAACTATGCTAAACCTTTCCAGCCATCCACTAGTTCTCAGTAACATAATAATAGTTAGGAGAAGTGCTATATAAATACTATATGCTCGACACACTTTATCTCAGTAAGCCTAACAATGCCCCCATAAGGCAGATGCCTACTATTCTACTATTATTTTTTATCCTTATTACAATCTGAGAGTGGCTTTGTCTAAGGCCAGTTTGTAGTTATGCTAAGATTTGGACAGGGGGCCTCTAGCTCTGTAGCTGAAGCTCTTCTTGCCAGCATGAATAAAAGTTTGAATCTCATTCTTGTCAATATGTCAGAAATGTTATACTCTCAGGAGGCAGTTTGGATCTCCAGCAGCAGATACTACCTTCTTGAATGATCATCAAGGTGATTATTGGTCAGTGTGAATAAGAAAGACGTCCTGAATGAGAAAGCAGCAATCACCCTTGAATTCCTTTACAATACATGCTGTGCTTGGTACGGATTGCTTTGCAAGGGTGGGACAAGACCTGGAGGCATATGAAATACCAATAAATGTGGCAAGCATTCTAGAAGCTTGGTGTGGTGGATGAAAGCAAGGATTGGCAGCAGAGGAATGCCTGGGGACTTAGGATCATTCCTTGAAGGAGGGGTAGATTGCCTTCTGTGGTTTTTTCCCCTTAATAATTTCATACATATCCAGTGGAGGGATATCGGCCCTTACAGGACAAACCAGCTGCAGATCTTGCAAAAGCGCAGAAACTGTTGGGGTACCTGAAAAATGTTATTCATACTGGAATAGATGTTACGGTGAGATAATCTTTTCAATGTTATGTTTATTCAGACTTGCCTTGCCAAAAACTGTTTGCACATTGGATTGATTAGGTATGGGGCATTTAATTTCATTTTTCAAATTTTGTCGAGGGCCTTTATTACGTGCTGTTTAGCCAAAGCTCTTCAACTGACTTACAAAGAATAAAAAAATAAAAATACACCAAAAACAAAGCAGTGATAAAATTTGAGCACAATGTAAATCTTATTAGTCTGTGCTGGGCAGATAATAAGGTTTCCCCTGGTACTAAAAGGAAGACGATGGTGCCAGGTGAAACCCCCACGGGGTGCTGCAGGAAGAATGTAGTTGGTCAAGGGAGTCGTGGACTCAAAAAGGTTGAAAACCTCTGGCCTAACTGATGCCAAATCTTGCAATCTTCAAATCCAAGGTGTATCTCAGAATCCCAGTGGCTTCCTCAAGCTTAAGAAACACTCTTGTAGAATTAGGATCTGTTAAAAATGTGTAACCCTGAGTTATGTATTTCAGGAAGGGAAGCTGGTGGAAAAAGAGGCTTCCACGTGGCAACTCCAGGGGGAACCGACTGTTTTAATCACCCTAGCACACATTTTTAACAGTTTTGCTCCCCTTATGGTAAGTTTCCTCCAGTGTTACTTCATGTATTTCAGGATCCTCCACCACTGTTTACAGAGTTACAGATGAGAGTGAACTTCTCCTCCTCACCAGTGAATTCAATTTTTAACAACAAATTCTCTGACTTAATAGAGGGTCACACCATTGGAATGTTTAGATCAGTTATTTACATCAGGAGTGGACAACCAGTGGTCCATGATGCCATCCCATTTCCTGAACCCCATCCTTCTGCAAGTTTTAGGCTTGAAAAAAGTCTCCTGTTGATGGCAATAGGAGACAAAAGTCTAATTGTGGTGTTGGGGGGCATTTTCAGAAGAATCCCCATGCATTGAAACCCCCCCACCAAAAATACACACCCCATCCTGAAATTAAGTTTGAAAGCAGTCTTCCATTGGCACAAATAGGCTCTTTTTAAGCCTAATTGCTGTGGGGGAGAGTGCAGCCAGGGAAAGAGGAGTTAACCATCCTCTCTCAAGCGGCCATCTCCGCAAAGATCACTAGCAACCCTATCTATTAATTAGGTTTCAAAAAAGCTTTGGTCAGGCCTGATTGCTGGGGGAGAAATAGTTGGGAAGGTATAGACACATGTGTATTTATGTAGGGGAGCATATAATAGATAGAGTTGAGCAGCTGCATCCACTTGGACCACACCCATTCTTGCTTTGGCTGTGCTCACTGCTGGTATGTAGCCCACAAAGCATTGGCCAAGATGGAATGTGACCCTCGGGATGAAAAAGGCTCCCCACTGACGGGCAGCATTGCTCAGCCATTAAAGACAGAAATCTGTGCCATCTCTACCTAGAGACACCAGGGATTGAATGTGGCATCTTTTGCATGCAAAGCATGTGCACTGCCACCGAGCACCAGCATTTCCAACTCCAGTGCTCACATACAGCAAGTGCTGCAGTCTGTCATGTGCATCTGTGCACTTCACTCCTTTTGAGTAGATTAACCAGCAAGCAAAGGATCCCAGCCAGATGAGTGTGGTATAAATAATAAACAACAGCTACTACTACTACTACTACTATTTCATTTATTATTTTTTATTATATTATCATTATCATTAACATCTTTTGCCAGTTTGCTTCTGGGCAGAGTTCAAGGTTCTTCTGTCAATTCACAAAACACTAAATAATTTGGGCCCAAAATACCTTAAGGACTATCTGATCCCTTATGCTCCACCTTGGCCACTGAGATCCTCTGGTGGGGCACTTATTGTGGTTCCCCACAACCACGAGGTTCAGCCAGCCTTTACTATGAACTGAGCCTCTAGTGTGGAAGGCTGTGCCCTGTGGAACTCCCTGCCATTTGAGCTTCGGCAGACATCATTCAGAAGTCTAAAAATGGTGTCATTCAGACAGAGCTTTGCACTGTGAGTTTCTTTTTACCAACCATTATTTATTGATGTTTTTATTGCTCTGACTGTAATTTTGTACTCTGTGTACTACCTTACTGTATTTTTAAAAAATGGAAACGTAGTTTATAAATAATAAAGAAATAGCAACATTATGAGTGGGGGGGGGGAGTGGCTCTTGGAAACCAATCAGAAGGTGGATCCTGAGTAAAGGGACATTGTTGGGATGTGGGACAACCTGTCCTTGGAGTTCTCAATGTAGTCTAGGGAAATGGCTGCTGTGAGCCCCCTCAGAGCTGCAGCAGCACAGAGTATTCACTGTTCTTGACTCTGCTGCAGCATCATGATAAAGCCATTCTGTTAAGTCTTCTGCTTTAATAAATTCTTTTCTGCAGTGCAAAGTGTACTTGGTGGAAGATGTGCTCATGAACTTCCTACTCAGCATCCTGGAAGGAGGAGGGTCTGTGGAAGCGCACCCTCTTATACAGCAGTTGTTGGATCTCATGTGGCTTCTCATGGAGGTGAGCTACTGGAGTGCTTTTACTCTCAAGGAAAGAGACCCTTCTTCCTTTCTCCAGAGGAACTCCCTGACCCAGTATCTTCTTTCCTATTGAGTAAGAAAGTGTTTCTTTCCTCCCTCAGGATTATGAAGTACATGAATGCCTCAAGCAGCTGCTGATGTCCCTGCTCAGGGCATATCGCTTCTCTCCCATTGTTCCTGATCTAGGCTTACAGGTGAGTATTATTCTGTTAAACCCTGGTCGAAACCCTTAAGAACAAAGTTCATGCAGTGAGAGGGGAGCTGCTTTGGCTGACTGGTTACAGCTTTGCAAATGTTGTAAAGACATTTTAAATATGCTGTTTTAAGAGCTCTTCCTCGTGTATCACTGCAGCTTATCTTGATTTCCCTTTTTTCTTCTTCTCTATCCAGATTCACTACCTCCGTCTCACTATTGCTATCCTGAAGCATGAGAAATCCAGGAAGTACCTGCTTCACAATGTCCTGTATCCTTTTTTATTTAAAAAAAACCACAATATTTGTCACATACATCCAAATCTCCTGATGGTACAAACTTGCTTAGACAGACAAAAAGATTCATGTGTAGGCCCTACAGAAACATCACCCTGTAACAGGACGTGGTTTCTTTTTTTCCTGTGGCTGCACACACCTGCAGCTAAATTTAAGAGGCCCTAGTCGCTTCTATATCTTAGTGTTGCTATTTCCTTACTACCAGATGCAGCTCAGGTGCGCCTCTGCACAAATTGGAGAGGAAGGGTTTGACCAAGGCAAAATGGCTGCATCTTCACTGTGAGGTCCTTGAGATCACACTTTACTGTATCACCCATTCTTTGCATACATTCAGATTCAGTTTCTTTCACTTTCAGGGAAAAATATAACTGTGATAACATGGCCTGTATTCTGTGCCATGAGACCAGAGAGAGGCAGCCAGACTAGCCAAAATAACCCCTGCTTCTTGTTAACTTCACCACTGCCACCACCTTTTTTTGCCTACTCTGTGTTGCCTGCTCTGACTAGCAGTGGCTGTCAAGCAGAGAGGGTCTTTTCCATCACCTGCTGCCTGATATTTTAACTGGCAATGCCAGGGATTGAACCCGAGTCCTTCTGCAGGCAAGTGCATGTTGTGCCATGGAGCTGGGGTCTCTCCCTTAATATTCAAATCTGATCCCAGTGTTACCCAAAAGTAGACTGGCTGCATTCATGGAACAGCCAGCATACCCAGAGGATTATTTTTCACTTATTCTCTCTTCCAACACTATACACCTACCTGGCCTACCCTGCTAGATAAATGCTCTGTTCATTGACAATAGTTAAATAACATCTATGTATGAGCTGATCATTATTCCTTTGCTTGCCTTCCCCATGTGCCTTTTGTAATTATCCCAATTATTTGGAAGGGTGTGGCTTCTGTCTCAGTAGCATCACTCGAGACCGACCATAATAGCACAAATTCTATAACAGCTTTGAGAACATACATAAGGTGGTCTCAGCAGCAGATTGCTAACATGGGGGAAGTGGGGTGGATAGCTGCTTCAATGTCCCCATGCACTGGAAGCTGATGAAAATAAGCAAAAAGTTGCAGAAGTTCCTTTCGCAGTTGTTCACCTCTTCTTTCATTCCCCCCAAATACCCTTCTTGATGCACAGTACAGTCATTACAGCTTCCAAATACCCTATGGAGTTGACTTGTTTTCAGGAAATCTAATGTTGTTCACGTGGTCCTGTGTGTGGAGTTATTCTTAACTTATTGCAGGGATGCTGCTTGTGACATAGATCCCACAGGTGCATCTATATGAACTACCACACAACTCCCTTAACTCTCTGCAGATTTGATGTGCTCCGCTCAGTTGTGTTTTTTTACATCAAGAGTCCTTTGCGTGTGGAGGAGGCTGGTTTACAGGAGCTCATTCCCACCACTTGGTGGCCAAACCGCTTCAACAAAGAGGTGAGGAATATGGCGCCCACTGCTGGTCGATTTAAGGGCTGTCCTAGCTTAACTGCAGAGATGTTGGCTTTATCTAGGTGTTTTCTGCACATAGTAGCTTATGCAAATGACCATTTGTTTAGCACCTTTATACAGCTGCATTCTCTTATTAGCTGTGTTTGCATTCATGAGCATTTGCAGCCCTCCCTGTCCATCCTTTTTGGCTTCTGCTAACAATTCTGTTAACCTCCTCTCTTTTAAACACAGGGCAAAGAAAGTAAAGAGATAAAAGATGAGACTGCTGAGGAGAGACTGAGGAGGCGAGCGTATGAAAGAGGATGCCAGCGGCTCAAGAAACGCATTGAAGGTCTGAGGATGGGATAGTGGCGTTCAAAATCTCATGGGCAATTTAGAATATGGCATGAAGCCATATTGATCAGTGCTAGAGCACAGCTTTCACAGAGTATGGAGAAATAATTGCAAGCCACGATTAATTAATTTATTGCATTTGTATACTGCCTTTTGTGCCAAGACACCCACATTTGAAAAATTTGAATAAACAAATGCTATAAAATATTAGCTGGGCAGTGCTGTGTTGCAGGTGCCATTGGCACCCCTGCTTGCAAATGCAATACTAGTAACTTCATTTAGAAACAGCACTAAGTTTTCCACTGATAATGTTTTTACCTCCTGTCGTTCCAAAGACTGTCCAGAGCCACTTGGGGAGTGTAGCTCAACAAACTGATGTGTATAATAATTTGGGAAGGTCAGTTTCTTCTTGCGAGTTTCTATGCAAGGCTTGAATATGGCCACTGTCAGTTTCTCTGTAGCAATGTGGTTGTGGCTGCTACCCAACGCAGTGTATATCATTACTGTTCTGTTTATTCTTAGTGGTGGAGGAGCTCCAAGTGCAGATACTGAAGTTGCTGTTGAACAATAAAGACCATGGTGGGGTAAGGATGATTGCATATATTATCTGCAGAGTATTTCAGTCACACTGGAGAGCAGCTTGCTTTTTGAGGTTGTCATGTATCCTCAAAGGGCCTTGCCTGCATCTCACCATAGAACAAGATTTAGTCACATGAAAACTGAGGCCCCATATATCTGGAAGACTGTCTCCTTCCGTACAAACCTCTTTTGTTTGTTAAGATTGGCACTTGGAAGTTCAGGAGGTGGAAACCCAGGAGAGGACATTCTCCGTGGCAGCCCCTAACCCGTGGAATTTCTTCCCTGCAGAGATGTGTCTGACACTCTTTATTATATAACTTTCGTCATATGTTGAAGACTCAACACTTTACCCTGGCATCTAGCACCTAAGTTATATATTCTGTTGTACCCACTGTCTTCTTCTGAATGTAAATTGTCTTGCCTTTTACATTGTTATAATGCAATATAAACCAGTCCTGGTACCTTCTGGTGATGGGTGGGAAAGAAGTATAATAAATAATCATTGTAATAGTAACAAATGAATACCATATTCATTTCTGATAGCCTGATATTAAATGTAGTGAGGAGGCTCAAACTATTGTACACTAGAAGCTGTTTGCTCAGATTAAGCTATTAGCAGCTTATGTTCTCTACCGGGTACAATGCTAAACCTGACAACATTGTTTATTGGATACAGGGCACACAGGCTAATGACTTCTGCCCTGGCATCTCATGAGTCTGTGTGAAATGATAATGCTGAGAATATGAGTGGAATTTCTAAGAGCTAATGCGGTTAGGTGGGACTCCTAATAAAAGCCTAGATAAATCATTTAAGAACATCTCCTTTGCACTGGCGACCAAATGATGGCAGTGTGGAACTGTACATATCCTGAATGGACTTCTTGATTGGGGAACTGGAGTTCTGTACAGCAGCCAAAAGAGCCAGTAATGGAGGCGAGCAGGGCATTCATACAAGGTGACTTCTCTGAGGATAGGCAGCCAAAGAACACTGCTATGTAGCTTGACTTAGCATAGGTTTCATGCATGCGTGTGCAGTATATCACACTCTCCTCATCACTAAATGACTCACAACTGATCATGTGAGCTGCCTCCATTGAAGAGCAATTTTCTTTGAAGTAATGACGGGTGACTTATTTATTTAGGATATTTGTAAATCACCAGACTTCTAGAGGAGCTGGGGGTTGTATACAACAAGAAGCACAAAACAACACTCATAAGCTATCCAAAAAAACCAACAAAGCATCTAGAATATAAAGAATTTAATAACAAAATCAGTTTGAAACCCATACTGTTACTGCTTAAGTATTCAGCCTCTCAGTTTTAAACAGTAAATACTTGGGTTAAATAAAAATGTCTTCCGTTGATGTTTCAAGACCAATCATGTGAGGTGGATCTCTTTAACTCAAAAACACAAGTGCAACAGTGCTCCAGTTGATGTCACCCCAAAGCAGGCTGCATTATGAAGTGTGCATCCTAATGAAAAGGTTTGTGTGTGGTTCTTGGTCTGTGATGGCCATCCCTTGATGTTGCAGCTCTTGAAAATTCTTTTTTAAAAATTGATTTATATAATGCCTATGTGGCCCAGTAGAACCCACGGGGCAGCTCATAATGAAACAAGCAGTAATAAGTAATAACAAAACCAGATATGCAATTCAAACTGAACTCCAGTTTATTTTAAAACAGCCGTTTGAAACAAGACAGCAGTAGACAGCATTTCCCTCAGCTAGTGCAAGTCTAGCAAGTTATGAGAATACATGTATACACTTGTCTTTCAGGACTTACCTGTAAAGGCAAAATTCACATCAGATGAGCAAGTGATCATAATTCAGGCAAACCCAAGAAATACTGTAATTTTAAGTTGTTCTTTCACCTTGATGGAACTCAACTGACTTTAAACACTGGTTGTTTCAGGGAGGAGCTTCCAGATACATCTTTCTAAATAAGTTCCGCAAGTTTCTTCAGGAAAATGCCAGCAACCGAGGGGTAAGCTGAGAACAGTATCTTCATTCCACTTTGACTTCTGTCACACTTTCTGCTGGAGGGTCTGAAGAAAGACACAATCTTATATCTGTCAGAAGCCGTAGCTGCAGACATGTTTGCAGCTTGGACACTACAGGTGCCTTGTTGAGTGTGTAATGGCTTCTTAAATTTTGGGCTGATGGACTCCATGCTACTGTTTGTCCTGTGCAGAAATTGGGAAATTTCCACACATCAATGGTTTACCAAGGTGTCAAGTTCATAGTGAATGATTTCTTTATCAAGGCCCCTCAACTCATGCAATGCGAACACACGGTCACTCCTTACATTCTGTTCAGTTTGGTTTTGTTATCTGACAGTGTCAGTTCTCTTCACTCTGACAGACAATGCTGTTCAGATCTGCAAAGCTAGGCTTCAGTTCTGACACTCCACCCCCCCCCCCCTTATATCCCTATACCTCTGTTCCCCATTGACTGCCTTCCTAGGATATTGGTGGCAGAACAATTATGCTAGGAATCTCATCTTTTTTAACAGAATGTAAAGAAATAGCTTAAGATACCAGGAAGGGAAGAGCAGTCAAGTTATAACTTCATAAAAGAAATGGTATCTGTGGGGAATTAGCACACACTTTGTATTGAGGGCACATTCTTGAACAGAAGTCTTGGTTTTAAAAGTGGGTCTTGAAGCCTAAATGCAAATCATGGTGAAATCACAGAAGCTGAAGGAATGTGGGATAATGCAGCTGTCAGAGTTTTCAATAGTCAGAGGACAGGGCTTTGCCACCCTATATAACTTGATTCCCCTGTCCATTACTCGAATGAATTATTATTTCTATGCAATTAATTAAAACTTTGCATAACTTACTGAAGGTTCCTGAATTCAATTTTTCTTAGTATGTCATTTTGAGTCTTGCTTAGCAGAGCACACTCAGCCATGCCTTAAAGGTCTCTCAGTAAATCTAAGTGAAGGTGTCACCTCTCTGACATGGACTTTTAGTTCTTTCCTGACTGGGAGTGTTCTGTTGTTTCAGTGCCAGTCTTTTCTGGCAGTGAGGGAAATGTGCTTACTGGCGCTTGCTAACATGCCTTGGGGCCACCAGGTTGCCTCATCATCTCTTTTCTTGATGTACTGTGCTACTATGCTTTGAAGGGAAGATACGTGCTTGCTCTTTCTTGTTGGGAAACAGGTGAGAATCAGTGATGGATATTGACTCTGTCAGTTACTGGAAATGTTCTGTGCTGCCTGGGGAATGCTCTAGGCAAGGGTGTGCATCACACACATCTGAGGGGATGGAGAAGCTCAGTTCAGCATGCCTCCTCAACTGTTCTGTTAACAGTAGAGCCTTGTCATTTTTTGTCCTTAGAATCTGACTGTGCTGTGTCCTCCAGAGTATATGGTGTGCTTCTTGCATCGACTCATCTCGGCCTTGAAACATTACTGGGATGAGTACAACATGAAGAACCCTTTAGCAATGAGCAGTGAAGGTAATTTCCAAAGATGCACAAATGGGAATATTGGTCTTTGTATGTGATTGCATTTTGAAGAAGGCTGTATCATCCAGGAATTTCTGGAGTTGTGCGTAACCAAATTCTATCTCTTCACCCAAAAATGCAAAATTAGAGACATTCAAGACAACGTTTCTTACATTTTGCATCCCACAGTGAAACAGTGCCCATCCAAAAGTGAACCTAGTCCTCACTGTTGTGCAGACATGTAGCAGAGAAGAAAGTCATCTTCATCAGTATGCTAGCCTTGCCATAGCCCCTCAAAGGGGGCTATGTGTGAATGTATTTTAGCTTTCTTTGCTCAGTACCAATTTTCAGTGCTCTGTTGACTTCTCTTCCCCTTTATACCAGAGGGAGAGTTGGCTAGGGCAGGTGGATGTCTTGTAACTGCGGCCCTGATTATTTGCACTCATTGAAGATTAGCTTTCTTTGGCCTTTTCTGTAAATGCATATAAAACATCTTTCCCCACAGATGCATATGTCCCCCCTCAGCTCTTCTATAATGGGAAGGTGGATTACTTTGACCTCCAGCGACTTGGGGGACTCTTGTCTCATCTCAAGAAGACCCTCAAAGGCAAGTGCTTGTTTTGTTGTGTTCCATTAATTCATGTGGAAGCATATGATGTGGAAAATCTGTTGCAGGAGCAAATTATGGAGGGAAGTAAAAGATGGGGCAGGAGTGTCACAGAATTAGCTTCATTTCTTTGTGGAGCTACGTATCTGTGTGTGAAAGCTTTGGTTCTGCCTGGTACTTGGACTCAGAAGCCTGCTGGTTTCTAGGTCCCCTAAGTGATCCCGGCAAGGTGAGAAAGGTCCTTTTCTATTTTCACTTTGTGAAATACTAGGGATACTGCGAAACTCAGAATGTCATTTATTTGCTTAAACAGGCAGATGCTAACTTGGCATCTTCTTCAAAGGCTTAGTTGTCTTCACTTGTGACCTTCCTTTAAAACTATGTATTTTAACTTGATTATCAAATAGCAGCCATGACATAAGTGTGGTAATTTTTTTGACTTGTTAATTTACATGCAAATCTATTCTAGCTAATTTAAATAGCTCAGTCCTCTTCAAGGATATGTGTACGGCCTCTGAAGCTAAAAACAAGAACTGCTCTCCTGGGACTTGAAGATAAAGTGGCAGCTGATGCCTCTTGGCCTGAGAGATTCCAATTAGGACTTGCTTTTTCCTCTTTCAGGTGCTCTTTCAGATCAGCAGAGCCAGGCTTTAGGGCACTGGGGCTGCTTGGCCATCTGCTTGGTAGAGATAAGAGAATATGAAATACAAGCTCCAAATTACATTTTGAAGATTGTGTGTGACCCTTTTATGAATCTTGTTTTTGTTCACCCTGGGGGAGACCCAAGATTTCCCTACCCAGTTTTTTGGCTCTTATTGGACTGACTTGTCCATTCCACCTAGGGTCTGGATGCTCCTTTCTCTGCCTTGGGAGCAGCCTCCAAGGCAAAACGTACACAAAAGGAAATAGCTATTAGAATCAGTAACACGGTCTGGAAAAAGTACAGTTTGCATACGGGAGCATTTTATTTTAGTCATTAAAAAAAATATACCACCATTCAGTTGTCTGTTTATAGGTAAAACAATAAAGCATAACAATATTGTGTGTGTGTGTATGTGTATAGGTGTCAGAAAGCATATTTGTTATTTGGTACTGCTCATATTGATCTAGAGCATCGTAAAGTTAGCAGAATAAAAACTTAAACACATTGCAGGATTCCCAAAAAATAGACCAGAGGCAATTAATTCTTCATCCAGCAGAGCTTTACTGCTGAAGGTAAATGAGCATAATAGTCACAAATCCATATGTCTTCAAGGTTGGCACAATCAATAAGAAATCCAGTTGCAGCAGACTAAACTTAAACTTACAATAACTTACAATAAGACTGAAACCTTAGCACTAAGCATGTTATATACAAACCACCACACCAGAAGAAAAGAGAAACTCAGGCTCCTTCTGGCCTGTTCTTCTAGTCAGCAGGACAGACAAAGAGAACAGAACCAGTTTGAAACAGCTGCTCAGCTTCTTTGAAGGAATGACCAAAACATCAGGAATCTTCTGCTTGTTTCTAGACAGAATAGTATCTTGCTTGTCAGCTACAAACTTCCATCTTGCACCAGCTTGTATCACACAGAGAAGCTTCCAGAAGCTTTTTGAATTGATTAGAATAGAAAAGGTCTCTACACATTAGATCAATACTTTCTGTACCCAAAAATGCATACCCAACCATGTTTGATTTTTCACAGCATGTTCTAAGTCTATATAGAATGACTACTGGCAATGGGCCATCCCACGCCACTTAATACCTTTTTAAAAAAGTGCATAACAGATGCTTTAGCATTTTCTTTCCCAGCTATTTCTCCACTCAAATTTGGCCTCTCCGGGTGCTTTTCTTCCTGAGAAATAAAAAAAAACACAAATGGCTGGGCAGAGCGTTGCTCCTCTTCTATGCCTTTGCCACCAGATCTGATAATTTACAGTGTGGTCCTATGGATGTATACTCAGAGGTACATCCCACTGAATTCAGCAAGTCCCACTGTGCATAGGATTGCAGCCTTAGTGAAGACACAGTAGCAATATTGACACTTCTGATGTGTTACACTACTGCTGCTTTGAGTCCCGCCAGGAAAATGGGGAATAATAATAATAATAATAATAATAATAATAATAATAATAAGGCATGTGGTAAATGGAATGTGCATAGGTAATTATACCTAGCAGTGAATGTATTTGGTATTTTATTCATACAGATGAGCTTGCTTCAAAGGCAAATATTCTGATTGACCCTGCAGAACTTCAGGCGGTGACAATGGATGATCTTGATGAAGATGAAGAGTCAGCAGTGTCAACAGCACAAGTGAGCCTAACAATGCCATGTGCAATGAGTTTTAACTTAGGCAGCTGTCAGTGGAGTCTATAAGGAAGGAAGGAGGAGCACTGAACCTCCTGGAAGCAGAAATTTGTTTTGAATGGAAGGGAGAAGCAAGTAAAGAGAGACTTTTATGCGTTGTACCTAAGAAATTCGCCTTTCTAAGTTTTGTGTTGAACGTATTGGTTGTTCAGCAGTCTAATGGTGCCATAGCAAAGTGTACATCGGAATCCAGCCCAAAATCCTGACTCTGAGAGGCTATAATCAGACATATTTAGGTCAGGGGACAGTCTGAAAACAAAGTTACCTGAGGTGGGAGGCTAGCAGGGAAGGGATTTCTCAGTGTTTGGACCCCAGTAATGGAATGCTCTCTTCAAAGCAGTTGGCCTGGCACCTGCTTTGTTGTCCTTCAGTGCCAAGCAAATACCTTTTTATTTTCTCAGGTCTTTTATATTAATTTTAACCCTGCTGGTTCTACTGCAGGCCCAGAATTTTGCAGGCTAACGGAGAGTTCTCTGTTTAGCAAGATCTGATGGTCACTTAAAGCTCCAACAGCTCTGCATTTCTCATTAGTCAGCAGCATTACTCTCTTAACCTGAGAATGCCAAGAATGCTGATTGAGCGCTAGTTGCTGTTGGTCCTAACACAGACGTCTGAGTCAGGATCTGGGCGTGCCAAAGATTGTAGTGATGACTCTGCAGTTTGAGTCGGGAAGTTCTAATATCAGAAACAAATAGAAGGGAAACTGCAACATGATTTTATATAGAAGGCCCCATGTGTTCATTTGACACAGTTGTCACCTGTTGTTTATGGTTTCCACCAATCTCCTCTTCTCTGCCCCCTGTCCTGAATCTCCTGGCATACACAGAGAACTTGGGGAAATGGCAGGATTTGCAGAAGTAGTGAGTGCCTTCTCCAAAAATCCTGCATGAAGCATGTAAGACTTTGGAAATGAAAGAAGCAGGGTGGAGGCCTTCTTGTTGCTTTCTCCTTCCCCAATGGCTGGTGTGGAGCAAGAGGGGATCACTTAGCACAAACTCATATAGAAGGGGAAAGCAATGAAGGGGGATCCCGTCACTTCTTGCCTTTTCTAAAGCATGATGTAAAATGACAGAAAAGGCCTGTCCCAAGACTTCACTTGCCCTTGCTAGCAGAGGGTGGGTCTTATCTCACTTCACATGAGAAACAGTGTCAGCCTCTACTTCCATCTTCTGCTTAATGAAAAAGCCTGCTACGAAGAGAAAGATTCCCCCTTCCAAATTATCTGTAATTTGCAGAAAACTCAGGAAAACAGATATTTATGTTAGGCGGAAGGATGGTTCCCAAAGGTTGGCAGGGGCAGCCACCATAGTGACTTGGTGACTGTAGAGCACAGTAAAGTGTGGGAAAAACTTGGGCAGGGGCTGCTTTTTAAGGCTTCAGGCTTCTTCTATATATATCCCAGGAAAAGTTCAGTGGAAACTCAAGACCAGCTACTACTCTGAGAACTTTGAGAACTGTTGACACAATGTGATGCAAGGCCTGATAAGATGAGGAATTCAAGGATTCAGTTTGTTAAAGAAAGTACTCTGTGCAAAGAAAAAAAGTTATTTTGTTTTGCTTGGCTTCAATTGCATTTTTTGTCTTCACGTAGTGGGCAAACGTTGCCTTGCAGCTTGTCTTGTGTTCCTCTTTAGAAACTGCAGGCTAAAGTTCTATCTCCTTGGGATTCTCAAGGGCAAGGTTATAGGTGGTCAGGATTTCCCACTCCTAAAAATATGGAAGGATACCCCATGCTGGGCCCAGGAAATTTGAATGGTTGATACTTGTCTGCTAGTTCACAGGGATGTCAGTGTGAGCACAATTTTGCCATCTGTGACTGCACCCTCTGATAAGACCATATTGTGAAGAATATTGTGTCCCGTGAATTTGGAACTATACAGCACAGGATAGCCCAGTATTGCCATTACATCTGGCCCAGTGCTGATTCTTTCACTCCGGTTGCTGTTTGGACCCTTAAAAGATTGATTCCAGTCATCAGCTGATGCATAATCAAGCTGATGCATTTTGCAGTGTGGATTATGTAAACTGGGTTGTGTGTCAGTTCAGAAACACCCTATTGAAATAACTGATGAGGATACAAATTGTGCTTTCTAGGGAAAGTTTTCCTGTCCTGAATGTCTGCCTGTGCTATGCTTGCCTGTATGAGACCCTGGTTCTTCTTCTAGGTTACAATGAGTGAGAAGGAAATATTTCAGCTACTTGTCCTACAAATGAGCCTAACTAGAACAAAGGAGATTTGTGCATGGTTCAAACCAGCTTGATTCTTCCCGTTAGAGAAAGAGCTGAACAAATATTACTTCATATCTCTCAATCTCTCTTTTTCTCAGCGTCCAGCTGCGGCACTGGCAATCGGTGGTGCCTTGGCCAGACCAAGCTGGCTTAGTTCACCCACCCTGGGGCGGGCTAACCGTTTTCTCAGCACTGCAGCTGTTAGCCTTATGACTCCAAGGCGGTCACCAGGTGCCTTGGAGAAAGTTAAAGTTCGTACGTTGAACATGGAACAACGGACAGAGGAGGACAGTGAGTAGTGTGCATATATATAATCCTTTCTAATACACAAAAAGAAATAATAATAATAACAACAAAAGACAGAAGAGATCAAAGCAAGAAGGGGGGGGGGGAGAAGGATACAAGGTGAGAGGAGGGAGTGGTAGTATTCCAGAAATAGCATTATAATTCCAGATTCGTAAACATGTTATCCAATAATGTTTTTCCAAAGAAATCCATGAGAAGAGAGTAGCTGCCAATCATGTTCCTTAATTTTAATGTATTCAGTAAACAGATGTAACACTTTCCTAAATTGTCCTTCATTTTCAGGTTGTGTAGGATTTGGGTAAATTTTGTTAACATTTTCTGTTTAAACAATGGTCCAGATCTGAAGGTAGCAATAGTCTTGCAATCTCTTGTAGCTGACTTCCATTGTTCTCAGCCATCCTAAATTCATAATTGGTACCATAGATAAGAGCTCTCTTGAATCATTTACAGTGCTTGGATTATTACAGCAACTGGACTTCTCAACATGATCAGGTGTTTACAAAATGATAACAAATGTGGGGTCATAGTGGTTAATGTTTTCTTTGTTATTAGGCATTTTTGTATTTTTATGCTGTGAATCGCTCTGTGATCCTCTAATAACTATTTAATGGTAGGTAAGTAGGTAGATAGATAGATAATTTCAGCCTGAAGTTCTGCCTTCTAACTGAGGGAAAGGATTTCTAGCAGCATGCTAGCCCATGCCTGGATTTGCTGTAAAGGACTACGATTGTAATTCAAGCTATGTGCTTTCTAAGCAACAGAACTGAGAGGCCAGTGCAAATGATCTGGGAGTAAACAGTGTTAAATAGGTTATATTTAATTATTTTAGTAAACAAAACTGCAGGATGATGAGGCTCAGAAGGATAAATGTAGGTTCAAAGGCAGAGTCTGTATGCCTCGAAACAGAACCAGCTGAACTAAGATGTCTGGTGACTTGAGGTAGTTGTTTGTTCAAGTTTTCCTTCAGAACAGAAAGGCTAACAAAACTTTATGGTTAAAAAAGAGAGAATACCAGACCAGCCTTAGTTCCATTTTCTTCACAGTGATGGATGTTTCATTGTTTTTATGACAGTTGAAGGCAGCCATGGAAATGAGGGCCTTTTACTGGGGAGACCTGCCGAAGAGCCAGAACAACCAATCACTGAGAATTCTCTTTTGGAAATCTTGGATGGAATAGTCATGATGTACAACCTCAGCGTGCACCAGCAGCTTGGTAAGGTGAGCAGGATTCATTTCAGGGGAGTTTTCAGTCCTGTCCCATTTGCACAACTGGGATTGGAACTCACACTAACAAAGACACCATGGCCCACTGGCAGAGGGTGGGGCGCTTTTGATTGCAGCCGCCATACCAACTCACAATGCTTGCTTGCACTCTGCTTTTGGGTGGAACTACACCCTTTGGTGGCAGACCTGCACTTTCTGAACGTGGTTGGCCACCACTCAGCAGTAACACAATAGATGTGCATGTATTTCCTTCTGAGAAGTAGCAGGTGCAAGAAGGGATGCTGATCCCCATTCCCTGCACTGGTATCTTGCTTGCAGCCACTTCTTTCCTCCGTCCCAAAGCAGGGATCTGTGATTGGCAGTGAGGCTAGCTGCAAGGGAATAGCCTTGAGGGAGAAGAGCTTCAGCAGGGATAGCGGCTGACAGAACAAGAGTTGCCAATTTTCTGTTGGAAATTGCCCTGCCTCCTGCTGCTTTATTGCCGTTTGGCAATCTCCCACCTTCAGAGGTGTGGGTCTGTCTGCTGCCATCTTACGTAGTTCTGCTATAGGCTGTCAGCTGAAAATCTGTCTCCAGGAAAGCGACTGGTGGGAGGGGCTCATTGTGGGGTTGGGCCCTGCAATGTATTGATGCTGCCACAAGTTAAGTGTTTGGAAAATAATCCAGTATGTGCTATAACCTGTACAGAAACGCTCTAGCTGGTACTACTGACCCCTATTTGTGTTTTAGATGGTAGGTGTTTCCGATGATGTGAATGAGTATGCTATGGCACTGAAAGACACTGAAGAAAAGATTAGCCGATGCCCAAAGAGGGTAAGAATAACACGGGGATAGTTATATTCACTCTCCCTTAAAATAGGCCTATATTGCCTGCAAGCTGTTCTCTTTCTTGAGAATCATTCAGGTGCTGAGCAGCACTCTATTGCTCTCACTGATTTTCTGAAGGCAGACTGAGAAGCAATGGTGGCTAATTCTCCAATTAGCTAAAATAGGATGGTTGTTTTGTGTAGTTAATGATTAATGATTAAAACAACAACAACACCTTGAGTGTTAAAGTCAACTTCAGAGCCACACACTCCTGCAAGATCATGGCTCCCTTTCCATCAAAACATGGTTCTTGTCTCCTGTGTTACACTGTTCATGTGTGAGCAGTTGTTAAATGAAGTTGCTTTCCAAGGTACCACTGGAATAGATTCTCAACTTCTGTGGTGGTGTGTCTAATGTGGAATTGGTGTCAAGACTGCCTCCTGTTAAGATTCCTTGGATATTGTTAGGTGTAAAAAGTTGTGTGCACTGTAGCTAGCCAAAGTGTGCCTGGGGCTCCATGGTATACCTGATCTCTGTGTAAGGATGACCCCCTTGGGAAGCAGACCATGGCAGCTCATGCTTTTCCTCAACATTAAAAGAACATCCTGTGATTGTGGTAAGGCTTTTGTGAAGTACTGGACTTGCTGTGTACATGCTTCTGAAAGCAGGAAAACATATGCACCATTGCTCTTCATCCCCCACTCTGTGTCCAATTCAGAGAAGAGACATCCATGATGAACTGGTGAAGAGTCAGAAGGTTTTCTCAGAGAAACTTAATCACCTGAGTCGCCGACTTGCTTGGATCAACGTTACCATTTATTCAAAGGTGAGCAGGAAAGTAGTACGTATAATATCAGAGAGGTGCCTCACCTAAGCTTGGGCCATAAATTCCAGTTCTGGCCTGGCCAATGCTGAATGGAGCTGTACCATTTCTTCCAAAGTCTTGTATGTTGTAATTCTGTTAATAAATCCTGGTAAAGTTCATTTTTATCAAAGAAAAATCTTGCGTTGTAATAGTAAATTCATATTCATTTTTCCTGCTTTTGCACAAAATTGTTGAGCTCCTTTTCTTTTATTTCCTCAGTAGTATTTACCCTGATCTAGGTGTGGGGAACCTGTGGCCCCCAAATGTTGCTGAACTGCAACTTGCCTCATCCCTGATGGTTAGCCATGCTGCCTGAGGCTGATGGGCACAAGAGTCCAACGACACCTGCTGGACCACAGGTTCCCTGCCCCTGCACTTAGGTGTATTATTTCATGCCAGTTGAGATACAAACTGACTAGGAATTGCTCCTTTTCAGGAGAAGATGCAAGATATATACTGGCTGCTACGGGTATGCATCCGCACTATTGAGCATGGAGACAGGATTGGTTCGCTCTTTGCTTTTATGCCAGAATTTTATCTGAGTGTGGCTATGAATAGCTACAGTGCTCTCAAGAACTACTTCAGTCCTGTCAACAGCATGGAAGAGCTTCCAGGTGAGGAGGAGAAGGAGGGAACCAGAGATGGCCTCTGAGCAGGACCATCTGTAATTTTGCGAATAGAATTCAATGCACCAGAGAAAAGGGATAAGAACTCCACACAGAATATTGCATGCTGCACAGAATTTGGGTTGCAAAGAATTTGGGTTAGCTTAACGTGCCCTTGTGGTTGTAAAGGTGTGTTTTGAAAATGTGCTGGCTGTATTGTGGGGTAGTATTCAACCAAGCTTTACTCAGAGTAAACTTATTGAAATTATAGACCTAACTTAGTCATGTTCATTAATTCAGTAGGTCTACTGTTGAGTAAAATTTGGGGATACTCTTGAATGGTACTCAACTTTCTAATCACATTAGGTGCTGTTTAACTTGCTCACACAATTGTCCTGCCCTCCACACACACAAAACTACAGTCTGGGTCACTCACTGGGTTTCTCATCTTGATAATGCCTAGTGCAAGCTATAACAAGCATTGTTTGCCCCTGCATCCTGAAGTTGATTAAATGCTATTAAGCCTGACTGCCTACCCTTACACCTGATAACTTTTTAGTATTTATACATTATCTGAGTGGTGTTACCCTGAAACACTGCAGCTCCTGGTAATTATACTGATCCCCTTTTTGAAGAGTTGCAGTCCTAAATGATCTTTGTGTACAGTTTTTAGAATTTCAATAAAAGTCATTTAGCAATTTTGCAGGGCAAGAGTAGCAAAACATGTAGATAATAGCCATTCTTACTATGCAACTTCATGGCGTAATTAGGTTAAATAACTGCATCATATTGACTATCAAGAACTGCTCAAGCAAAGCATACAAATCAAGCCTTCTTGCTTACATCCGTTTTTTGCCTCCTCAAATTCCAGCTTGTTTGCTGTCCCTCATTTTGGATTGTGTTGTGTTTTCTGCCCTCAGCCTGCAGTTACGTTGTTTTGGAAATGTATGCAAAATACATTTCCTCCTCTTTGAAGTACTGTGAAGGGTGAGAAAATACTGTCCTTGTGTCAGAGCAGGTGTTGTGCAGTCTGGCCCTGGAGATGTAATTATGAAAACTTGTTTGGAAGATCTATTTTCTTATTTCATAGTTATTCCAAACTCCTCCATCTGAAATGCCTCTGCCAAGAGCTCTTCTTTTTGGCTGCAAGCTTTTTGGAAGTGAGGCACTGTATTTCAGCATATTGTGTTTCTCTGTAGGTGGTACTCTATGAGAGCCACAATCTCTTTCATTTTGGGGATGAAACCAGATATGACACCAGGAGATCTGTGATTGGATTGTCCACTCCACCCCCACCCCCCACCTCAAATGTCAAAAGCTTGTGGTGGATTTTAGATCAGAGCTACAGCACTGGGGAATAGGTTTTTAACCCCCATCCCATCTACAATTTCCCCAATCTTTATTCTTCTGTTTATCCCAAAGCTGTTCCATAACACAGTTCAGTATTCCTATTTTAGCTGTGTTATGCGGGTATTAGACGTATACAAAGGGACTACTGTATATTATTGCTAAGAATTTGCTTAACTGTAGGGAAGTGTCCAGGCTAATTTTATCAGAATCAACAGCTGCTCCTGTATTGATTATCTGCATGTCTCAGAAAGCCTATACTAGTCAAAGAGATGAACCCAGTCCACAGCCTGCATGGCTGTTTTCTAACCAGGTGTGTAAAAGAACTTCTAAGGATATTCCCACTTACTTCCGATGTTTCTGGTTAAGTGGTAAGGTAAAGTTGGCAACATCAAATGCTGCTGTGCAGACTTCCTGCCATCGTTCTCTTAAACTTTAAGCTGGATTCCTGACTTGCCTGCTAGAGACTCAGACAAATGGTAGCCCATCCTCCATACTTGGACCGTGTTTTCTCTCTGTAAATCTTAAAGCTCATTCTAGAAATTCATTCTGCTGCAGCTGCTGTATTCTATAGCTGTGGGGGTTTTTTGCCTGCATCCTGATATTCTGAACTTTTTCTTTTCAGGCTACGAAGAGACTTTGACTCACCTCGCTGCCATTTTAGCCAAGCATTTTGCTGACTCAAGGATTGTGGGAACTGGTAAGGCAACTCCTGTTTTCCAAAGGACATGCTGGGCTGTAGGTGTTATGTGTGTGCATTCGTGCGCACATGCATATGTGATTGGGGGAAAGAAAATTAAGCTCATGCTTGCTGATTTTTTATTTTATTTCTACTTGATACTTCTTGAATAGTAAGGGTGTCTGTTTCTATGTTTTTAACACCTCAGATCATTGCAGAATTCAATTATTATTTTTGGGTTTGACATTTGTCTTTACAGTATATCCTGTCCTGCTTACTAGTCCTGTAACTGTAGTAAACTATGCTTGCAATATTTCACACAGTGAAAATCCGGACAGAAAAGTTATTGAGCTTTTCTTTTTCTTAAAATCACAAAAAATGCTGTGTTTGAGCTATATTTACGGAAAATCAGCAACAATGGCACTACTGACATGGATTGCCATACGTCTGAATTTTACCGCACATTTTTCTGATTTCTGCCCAGACACTACTGCCCACTGCAGTACTCTGAATATGTCCAGGAAATCCCAGACGTATGGCAACCCTAAGTATGCAATTGCACCACAATATCTGAAGCATTTTTCTGGCAATCTATGTCCCTACTATCCCTACTCCACTTACATTCTGTCTTGTTTCCATATTCAGACATCAGAGACTCCCTAATGCAGGCTTTGGCCAGCTATGTTTGCTACCCACACTCACTCCGTGCTGTAGAGAGGATTCCAGAACTACAGTAAGTTCTTGGTTTCACCATTCCTGAAAAATATTATGTGTCCTGGAAGAGGATTGTTTCTCTCTTCTTCTCTGAACCAGGCATGATTCCTATACTTATAATCCCTTTTGTGTGGAAGCTGCTGCTCCCCTTGTTTCCTCACATTGCACTTCTGATTCTTCCCTCTCAAGTAAACTAAACATCTTGCCTTGAATCCTTCCCAAAGCCCCACTTTTTAACCTTGGTGCTGTTTTCATGGTGGTTGGCTGACTTGTTTGTTTTACTCTGGCAGGCGAATATCCATGATGAAGAACCTGCTGGCCCCCTACGAGCAAAGACCCTGGGCCCAGACCAACTGGATCCTTGTACGACTGTGGCGAGTAAGAACAGATACCCTCTGCTTTCACATTTTGTTCAGAATTTCCAGCTTGTAGTTTTAAAACCAGTGGTTTCCCCTCTGTTTGAACTTTCCCTTAACTTCTTGTTTGAACTTTGTTACCTTCTTCTGGCGAGAGGGTCTCCATGGTCCTTGTTGGGAGATAACGTGAGGTCTTCTAAGCAGACATTTCTCCCTTCCCCCCCTCTCCTGTAGGGCTGTGGATTTGGATACAGGTACACACGGCTTCCTCATCTCCTGAAAACCAAGCCAGAAGATGCCAATCTCCCCAGCTTGCAGAGTGAGTGGGGGATAGGGAGTGGAGATGTGTTGCTTTGCCAATACAGCTTGTGGGTAAATGCAGTCCTGTAACTGAGCTTATCCTAATCTGGTTAGCTGTTGACTCTGGTACCAGAAGGGCAGGATCCTGTTGTGTGGTGCCCCCACACTGCTGCTGTCTGTTGGCGCAATAATCGGCACCAGTGGATCCTGTCTGTGTAACTGCTGGGACCCAGCATGTCTGGGAGCTAGAGGGCTCCTGATGCCATGTAATATAAATAAGTTGTCTCTGTCCCTAACTTAACTGTGTGTGGCAAACTCAGGGTGAAAAGTTTCTTATTAACTTCCTGACCCAGCTCTCTTCTATTTTTGAGTGCAAAACCTCCTTTAAAAAAACACCACCTCCATATAATTGTGATCACCCTGGTTGTTTTCACTGGTTCACTAGGTGATGACCAAAAAAGCTCTGGGGTATATTTATAGGAGACAAAACATTTTAGCAGCATATGGCCAGAGCAGGCATGAGTTGACAAAGTGTGAACGCATTCCCAAAGGCACACCAGGTTATAGTTTTAAGGAGTAAAATTGATTTTTCTAAGGAAATCAAGTTGATTGGCATTGGTGATACATTGGATCAAGCAGGCACTGCTTCACTTGCAGCTCTGGGCTGGTCGTCTTCTGTGAATGTTAGTCCTACTTTGTTCTGAGGCATTTGCCACTCACTTATGGCAGCCATGGTTTAGTAATCAGGCTGGTCTTCCAGTGTTACCCCAGTACTCAGAATGGCTTTATATCCAGCATGGCAAGGATCTCTGAGAGACTCCAGTTACAAGCTGTAGGGGGAGCTTTGGCTTCTCCTCTGTAGTTATTGATCTAGTGAAGAGAATGATGGCATCTGTGTTGCTGAGTGGATGGCAAGTTATGAGCTGATCCTGCACTCTTTCTCTGAGAGAGCATATAATGCCGGGACAGAATGACTAACCTCACAGCCCAGCAGAAGGTGGCAGTAGTAACACCTGCTTGACCCTTCTAAGAAAATTTGCATCTATAATGTTTCTCTCTTTGTTTTGTTTTGCTTTTTTCTTTTCTGCTTTTTTGGGGGCCCAGGAGATCTCTCTGTTGCTAGTTTCCAGAGTAAGTTTCCTGTTGTCTTCCCTTTGTACGGTGGTGACATAGTTTTATAGCCCTCTAGTAGAGCCTTTTCCCCTACCACCCTTGGTGCACAAGCCGGTCCTTTGGAAACGATGGGGTAGAAAGATAAAGCGGGATGAGTCTGGCTGCACCAAGTGATGGTCCTAAGAGCCATCCAAATGTTTGTCATGGTGACCTGTCAAATGTGCCTCAGGGTGGGTGGTGGAGTATGTATCTCCCTTTAGGTTTGGAGGGAATATTACGAGTGCACAGCAAATATGTTTAGGAGCTGTTAATGTGCTCTCCATAGCAGTTTCCCCTTGTGGCTGTGGTGTCAACTGTCCTTTTCCTCTTTATTCTTCTCCATTCCACCTTTTTTTTTTTTTTACACTTCTTCTGAAAAGATGGACACAACAGGGAACAGAAAGGTTGAGCAGATACAGCTTCCCTGAAACTGCTAGCTCCAGTTCTGGCCCAGTTCTGCAGGCTAATAAGCTGGCTGTTTTTGCTGAGGCTGTCATGAAACTCCATTCCTGGGGGTGCGGTCATTGAATGACCTTGGGACACCTATGCAATTGGGTTCACTTTTCTAGGTGTCGGCAAGGTCATCGCTGTCTGCCAGTGATTTCCTCCATGTGGCTCCGAAAGGTCTAAGACAGGGCACAGGATCCTTTGGCTAGTGATCCTGCTTTCTGCTATTTTGAGGTGTACTTGAATGAATAATTAATACCAAGTTAATTGAAAGGAGCCTATTTACCAGCTGTCCTTGGGACACTGCCCTAGAGGGGCTGAGTCCACCCCCCTCTTGCAGGTCTTTGTGATGCTGCAGGGAGAGATTGGAGCACAGACAATGGAAGACATATCAGGTGTGCTCTGGCCATTACTTGGGGTGGAATATCTGAATGTGAAAGTCAGCTCACCTCTCTGCCTTTCCTGTTACAATCCCTCGCCTTTTGTACCTCAGTTACTGCTATGCTTGCCTAATGTCGATGGGCAATTTAGGGGCACGCCAGTGATTAGTCGTCATCTGCTCTCCAGCCTCAGTTTATTAAGGGACAACTCATGCTCATTTCCTGTCTAGGGCCCCCTTTAGTAACTAAAGCGATGATGGGACTGGCTGGCTCCTAAGAGAGGAGAACATGCATGTACATCCTTCTAGCTTGGTCCTCTACTGGCTAGTTTTTTGAGCCTTGAGTTATAGGTTCTGCTGTTAAGAGGTTGACTAGAAGAGCTCTTAAAGCTTATTCTCACAGTTGTGAGCCTTTCAGCTGCATTCTCTTGAAAGCAAGCAGTGCTCTCACATGTGTGTCACTTTGGGACTCTCATTTGGCAGGGATTTCATTTCAGTGCCAAACCGAAGCTTAGATAATCCGGCTCTGCCTGACAGCTTCCTCCTGGTTTACATCTGATCTCTAGCATGTTCCAAAGGAGGGAAAAGTGATGTAAGGTGTGCTCCTGGGGTGGGGTGCCATCAGTGTATCTCAGATTTCTTTTTTCACTGCTGCAGTCCTAGTGACGTCAGTAGTATCTGCTGCTGGGTTATAGTTCCATTGTGAAAAGTTTTACCTTAGCCCTTGTGTCTAAGGGAAGTGAGGAAACAAATGGCCCTCCTTTAAGACTCTGATGAGGAGGACTTAGTAATAAGAGCTAGCAAAGTTCCTGTAGCTAACACACACACACACACACACACACACACACACACACACACAGAACATTTAAAATGCACCCCTGTTTCAGGCTTGCTTTTGGGTTCCATTGGCAGGCTGGAAAAGAGTTGGGTTTAATTCCCCCTCCCCTTTAGATTTCTCGCCCTGATCGGAAATGGGCAAACAAGTGTGAACATGTGCCATGCTGGCAGAGAGGAGCGGGACTGTCTGTCTTGGGTGCTGATTCCCTGCTAGGGAGCTACTGTGATGCTGCTTTCAGGAGAGATTAGTGCTGAGCTGACCTAGGGCATTGTGGGGATGAGCAGGAGGGATGCTTGGCTTGAGCTCAGCTGCAGGGCACAGCTTCTTACTTGTAGAGAGACAGCAAATGTGCATGACCACATCCCAGCTAATTCAGATCGGCATTATGGCAAAGAGCTCCAGGCCTTGGAGACGGGACAGGCTCAGAATAGTCCATGTGTGAGAGCTGGCCTTGGAGGGCAGCTGCCGCCTCTACTTATTGTAAAGAGGGCCTCTGCTGGGAGGAGGCTCCAAGAATTCCTTGTGATTTTTGAGAGACAAAATGAAGCTGAATGCAGTGAAAGGGGCACATAGTTATAAACTTATAAACTGTTCCCCATTTCCACACGATGGCAGTGAAACAGGCTGGGCTTGGGCAGCAGCTGCCCAGCACCTTCCGGTAGTGTGGCCTCTTAAGAAGCCGCTCTTGTTTCATTCCAGAGCCTTGTCCCTCCACCCTGCTGCAGCGACACATGGCGGACCTGCTGCGGAGTGACCGTGAAATGGCACCCAGTTTCCTCAACAGTGTGCTTAACCAGCTGAATTGGGCCTTCTCAGAGTTCATTGGCATGATTCAGGAGGTGAGAGTTTTGGATCCGGAATAAATCCGATTGAAGGAGTAAGCCTCTGCCTGTCATCCTGGAGGACAAAAACAAAAGTCCTTTCCTTACTAGGTGTCAGTAGCAGTTTGCAGCACAGTTCTTGTGGGATGATGGGATTGAACTGGAAAAGGGGGAGGGGAGTTAGGGGCAGGTGTGAAGAGAACAGCTGCCCCCCCTTCCAGTTCTTACATTAAGCTGCATCTGTTTTGCTTGGGCAGATCCAGCAAGCTGCAGAGCGCCTGGAAAGAAACTTTGTAGACAGTCGCCAGTTGAAGGTGTGTGCAACGTGCTTTGACCTGTCGGTGAGCCTGCTCAGGGTCTTGGAAATGACGGTCACACTGGCTCCTGAGATCTTCCTGGACTGGAGTCGCCCCTCATCAGAGCTATTACTCAGGAGACTTGCACAGGTACTCACTTCTCCGCAGGAAAACATTAGGTTGGGTACATGGCAAGGGGCAAAGGTTTTTAGCTGAGGATGTGGGTGCTGTCATTTGGCACAGTCACAGTTTCCTGGGTGAACTATATTATTCTAAAAGAATGTGTCACCATGGCTCTCCCCCCCCCCCACTGTCTTACTCTGTTAGTGATTATTCAGAGATTGTGTGTATGCATGTCTGCAGCAAGATAAAGGTCTCCAGTTCACTGTCCTTTTTCTTCTTTGGTAAGCCTTAATTTCTTCCTGGAAAATAACTCCAGAGTAAAGACGGCCAAACATTTCAAGAAGTGGAAGGATAAGCCAATCTGTACCCCTTCCCGATGATATTCCTAAGAATCTCCTTCTCTGGGCTTCAGCCCTTGCTTCCTTTTTCAAATGCCTTAATGCCCCCTATGATTTATTTAAAGCTTTTAAAGCATAATGTATCAGTAAATCACCTTTTCTGTCAAGCATCAATTCATACTCACATGTTTTCATTATCCATGCATCAGATCCATTCAGTACAGACAGAATAATTCATTCATTTATTTATTTCAATGTTTTCATATCCCTCCACCTGTAATATAAATATAAAATAAAACAGAATAAAATCATAAGTTCATTAAGGAAAAATAGCAACACAAAGCCGAAACACCAACCAGCATCAACAATATCAGGTTCCAAAGGCCCAGACAGGTAATCTTGCATGTTCCATTTCCATTGTCCATGGTCAACCTGGCCACCATATGACCAGACAGTTGATGTGCAGATATCCTGGCAAGATTACATGGCCACTTGAGTGAAGCTGCTAAATCGTACAGCCATTAGCCATTAGGTAACAATGGAGAACATGAAACTTATAGATGTAGACACTGATGCTTAAAGATTGGGAGGGCAGGGTGTGCATGTCACTTGGGACTTGCTTGCATGGGTCACTGTAGCAGATCCATCTGGAAACCTAGTTTGAGTTGTCATGCGATGACTGGCCATGCAAAGAGGCTTGCGGCACACCAGAGCCACCTATAAGCAGTTACATGCAGATGAAGTGACCAAACCACTCATATTTGTTCTGAGCACATCTGTTCACACAACCAACTACAGTGCAGTGTTTGAAAATAGGTTGACCAAAAATGTCAGGTTTTAATTTTGAAATGAACTCTTCGAAATGCTTTTATGAATTGTTTCTTAAAAGAGTGCGGCATTTATCCCTGAAGGGGAAAGCAATGTGCCAAATGTTCTTTGGGTGCCACTTTCAGAATTCTGCCACATTCTAGCTGAAGCATCAGCTTGCTCTCTGGAATGATGACTCACTGCTGGCTAGTTCCTCATTTTGCCCAACTTCTTTAAATCAAATATCTCTGCACAACCTTGCATGTACCTTTGTGCTAAGGTTCCACTGTATGCATGTGGAAATTTGGCTTATTAGAAAGAGGCCCCATCCATCCATGGAATTAAGAGCTGTTTTGCCTTCTAAGAGTTTTTTCATTGAAAGTGTCCACAGCCTGAGATGTGAGCTGATGCAACCCGAGCCACATTTTCAGTCTGTTATTGCTGAAGGCTCAGGTCTGTTGTCATTCTCATGGTTCACAGAGAGGCCTGTCATATTTCTTTTCTGAGCAGCCGCCTTGATGGGTATCCTCCACACCATGAAATCTAGGGCCACACAGAGCATCATCATTCATCCATCTAGTATCTCATCATCTGCTGTAAAATATATGTTCTTGGAAGACCGTCCTTTGCTATTGTGGGTCTGAAAGGCAGATAGTTCCAGGGCATAAAGGAAGGAACAACCCTCAAGGCCCTTTCTGTATCCCAGCACACCTTATTACAATGCAGTGCCCAATATTGTGCCTGCTGTTATAGAGAGATTTCTGAATCCGAAGGAATTGAGTTGTCCAAACCCTGATGATCAGACTGGAAAGTATCAGGAGTAACATATGTGCATCTCTGCAAGTGTGCAGAGAGAGAATTCCCTCTTCTGCTTTAATCATCCTGCCATCTCTTCTTACTTCCCCACAGCTGCTAAATCAGGTGCTGAATCGTGTGACAGCTGAGCGGAACTTGTTTGACAGAGTGGTCAATCTTCGTCTGCCAGGTGAGCTTCCTTCCCAGCCACCTTGCAGTCAGTCCTGCTTTGGGAGAGGGACCATAGCTCAGTGGTAGAGGATGTGCTTTGCATGCAGAAGGTTCCAGGTTCAGTCCCTGGCAGCTCTAATTCAAAGGAGCTCTAAGGTGATGGCAAAGCTGTCTGAGACCTTGCAGAGCCACTACCACGAAAGAGTAGGCAAAGCTAGGTAAGAAAGACAAAAACTCTGACCTGGTGTGAGGCAGCTTCCCACATTCTTACGTGATCTAAATTCTCCCATCAATCCTGGGAAATATTCCTCTCTCCTTCTACAAACTCACATGAATGTTTCCAATGCTTCTGGACATTCATTGTGTCTGCACAGGGGTTTCACCCACTCCCAGCCCTTTGAACAACAAGATAGAAAATGTCTGTGGGGAGAATTGTGTGCTGACCTTTTATCTCTGATTATGGTGTCAGTGCAACTTCCATTGATGCCACTGCTCCCTCCCATCCGCTCTTCAGATAGGCAGGAGCCCAACAGAGCACACGTGAGAATGAAAGATGGCATCCAATCCCAAAAGGAAGCCCCATGCGGTCTTGGCCTTCGTTGCTTACAGAAATGCATAAAACCTGCAATGATGGGAAATGGGATCTTTTGGCTCTAAACAGTAAGCAGTCATTAAGTGATGGCTGTGTGCCCACCTACTCAGGGTGAAGGAATCCATTCTTGTACAGAGCTTGTTAAATTGCAAAGTAATCTTTAGGGAGGCAAGATGTCCTGCTTCTGCACTAAAAGCTGTCAGAGAGTGATACCGGTGAATGAGCGGGAGCTGCATTTAACTGCAAAATTGCTGACTAGATTCCACTTACGCTATAGCTCCATTATCTTTAGCCCTTCATTTTGGCTGGTTATTCTGGTGTCTTATGATGAGAAAAGGACAGCATGTGTTAGCAGTGTGTACACTCTCTCCTGTCCCCCCCCTCCCCTCCCACAGAGCATGGACCCTTTCCCTTCACACAGCATTATTAAATAACTGCTGTGGCACACACTGCTGCAGATCTATGTCATACTGATCAGGATTAGGAAGTAAACAATATTGCTGAGTCAATGTGCCCTTGTGTTCCTTCTTGGAAACAAGGACTCAACCCTCATTGAAAATTGAGATTGTGAATGGCTTAAAAAGATCCACACACTTCCACACATTTTTACACTTTCCTATTCTTTGATGGATTTATTTATTTGGCATCTGTGTGATGTAAGTAGTGTGATAGAAATAACATTCTGGAATAGGTATGGTCATAAGCATGTGGAGTAAAGGACCATATGAACAGCTGTCATCCTGAAGAAAGTTGTCTCTGAAGTGTGCCCAATTTTAAATTTGGACAAGCTTGTTTTACCTCCCTCTGCTTCCCTTAAATTTTTGAGCATTGCTTTAGTCATACCCCCATTATCCCAGCTCGAGCACCTCTGCCCTGTTGGAACCATGGGGCATAGTGGCATGTGTGACCACCATCAAGTCTTCCACATTTCAAAGCATTGGCTACTGCTCACCTAGAAGCAGGAGAAAATTGGAATCATCACTCAGCACTTCTTCAGACCTGTCTTCAAGTGCCCTTTTCAAGGTTATGTGCTTGAGAAACACTCTGTGTTTGGGTGACTCGGGGGATTGTATGCTGACTGGAAGGTGGAGGAATGCTGGACCACTACTGAAGGGCTTAGCACCATTCCATTTTTTTTGCACAATCCTTTTAAGTGCCCTTCTAATAGGAAACCAGACAGTGGCATTAGCAGAGATGAGCAAGTGCTTTCTCTAGTGTTTGTCACTTACCTCTAAGATTTCCTGTTTGTCAAGGAGGTTCATTCTGTTTTGTCCAAGATTGTCCATACTGGGAGTGGTGGTGGAGGACTCATTTGAGCTTATGGTGCTCTAGCAAAGACCTGATGAAGCTGATGGATGTAGTACTACAAATCTTTAAGTGAATTAATACAAACATTTATCTCCTCCTGGTCTCCTGAAAACTTAGGTTGGTGGTGTTTCTCAGTGCAGTGCTATGCTAATTTGTCCTCTGCTATAGTTAAGAAGATAAAAAGGGGTGCTCAGGGGAAGTCAACAAGCTAACTTTTCATAGAACTGATTGTAATTTGAAATACCTGCTTTCTTCCCTAGGACTGGAGAGCGTAGATCACTATCCAATCCTTGTGGCTGTGACAGGAATTCTGGTCCGGCTGCTTGTTGATACTGACTTCCAAGGGTAAGTGCTGCTTAATTCCACTCCATGGGGGTGAAGATTTCATTGCTTGTGTTCTAGTTTACTGTTCTGAAATGAGCAGCCTGGCAGCATTGTGTATTAGGGTAACGATGCAGTCTTTGTCTTTGCCCCCTGTTTTCATATGCTCAGTCTGGTTGCAGGATATTAAATCCCCAAATAATTTCTGTCCTGTACGTTGGTCTCTGGGTGCTTTGTGCTGCGACTATAGTGTACTTGAGAGCTATTTAAAAGAAAAAAGGGGAGACATCCTGTCAATTTAAACCTTCCATTGAATTATTTAAAGAGGTAGCCAATGTGGTGCCCTCAAGATGTTGTTGGACTACAACTTGCATCATCCCTGGCCCTTGTTGGCTGAGGCTGATGGGAGTTGGAGTCCAACAACATCTAGAGTATTGGCCACTCTCTGGTGTAAATATTCTGGTGTGGGATACTTTGTTTGCTTTTGTTCTCTGCTTGCTTCTGTTCTCTGCTTACACCGCTATGTAGCTCATGCAAGCTATACTATATTCTGTTCCTTGGTTGTTGTATGGTGTGGGTTCATGGCAGATTCTGCTTAGGGGGTGGACCGTTGGACAAGATGATCTTTAGTTCTACTCTATTCTTACAGTAACTTTAAAGGGAGATCTGTCCTATGTCTGTATGTTTCTCTTCATCTTCTAGTAAGAACAAGCTTTGGGATTTAAATCTGGGAATGGTCCTGCCCAAAGGAAAGCAGGCCATTTCTTTTACCTTTATGCATAGGCACCACTCACATCCTGTAGCAAAAGAATACTCTTTCTACATATGCAGTTACCTTCCTAAACTGAGCAATGCTGGCAGCAGATCGTTTAGACAGATAAAACTGTAAAGACATGCTGTGTTTGGTTGTGTTAAACAGTGAATATGTCTAGCTGCAGTAGCGTATGACAGTGGAAAATAAGCCAAGTCCCAAGGGAAGGTGGCTGCTGACATGCCCCTCCAGATCTACTGCAGTGTGGCTGATGGCATTATTGCTTTGCCTTCATTGCCCTTGTTATGGTACTCAGACAGACGTGATGGACAAGTCCCTTCCACAGCTCTCAGGACTTTTAGAGACAGTGGGTTGACACTCACTTGTCATCTGATAATCTCTTCTCCCATCCTGTTGTGTGTTTTGAAAAAACAAAACTAGCCTTTCCATTATAAATTAGGTACTGGTAGTAGCTACTCTTCTGATTTCCAACCTAGAAAAAAATCATGTCTCCTAACAGGCAGGGTACATTAGTTGAATCATGCTAAGACAGGAAGAAGTGGTTTGGCTGGCATAAGGTTTGTTCATATTTCGGCTGATTAAGTTTTGATACAATCATCTGAATGAGGTAAACAACTTCTCAAATGCAGGCAGTCAATAAATACTTTTTGCATTTAATTCCACTCTTTTTGATGTCTACTGTGGATCTTAAAGTAGCATTAAAAACAGCTTTCAGCACTTCCTCTCACCCCTCTGCCTCACTGGGGAAAGGACATGTTTTACTTCCTGACCATTCCAACTGGAGGAGGAAAATGGGACCATCAAGCTCCTGAAAAAGGTCCAGAGGGGTGTTTTAAAAAGAAGGGTGCATTCACTCCCCTGTGAAACACATGCAAATACCCGTGATGATCATGGAGAAATATGTGCATAGCCTCCTTCTAAAATGAGCCTTAATTGCATTCAGGTCTAGGGATAGGCATTTGACAGGTCAAAAAGATTTGGCCCATTTGATCAGTCAAGACTGTATAAGGAAAAAAGATATTCCCAAGTGGGTTGATACTTACGTTAACTGCAAAAACAAGTTAGATAACTGTTAACTGTGAAAGAACGAAATTACCTTTTTAAAAGCATTGCTTTGAATTACAGCTTTTAACATTGTTACATAAGGTTTCTATAAAAGTGAATGATTTACTGAGCAGTTCTCCTCATTGGCTTTTATCCTGGAACAGCAGGGCCAGTCTGCAGTTTCATTTTTTTGTTATAAAGGAAATTAAAGCAAAAATAAAGCAAAGTAACAACTATTTAATAACAAATGGTAGTTTTAAAGGCACATGCTAGATTAGCAGGTTAGTTCTTCAAGCAGCACCAGTATCACGGCTACTTGGAATATTTGACAATCTTTTAGATTCAAAAAATTAAATAGGCAACCAGCCATCCAGTGTGGCAACTCTATTCAGATTGCTTTTATCTTGCCTCATGTTCTAGTTTAATCCTTCTCACTGAAATGCAGTCCATATGAAACTGTTGTGTCACGTTTCAATTTCTAATTTGGCATGTCTTATTTTTTTCAAAATGTTGTCCTTGTTTTGCAGACAGCTGAGCTCCATGTGGCTAGGCATTTTAGTTCTATAAACAGGCTATTTCTGATCCTCTCCACCCCTCACCAAGGCCTTCCAGATAGACACAAATCAGCCTAATTATATCCTCCCTCCTGTGGTCAAAGCCACATAGCCCTAAATATAAATGTGCCAAGCACACCATATTAAATTTTTATTTTTTTTAATCTGGTTGTGGGAAACCCTATAGAGGCCAATCCCATCCCACCCAAATTGGGGTAACAAGCTCCCTCCGTCCCTTACCTTTATATCAGCCACAGCAGCCTCAGCAGGGATTCTGGATCTACCACAGCATCTAGTTTGCCTTCTTGCCAGATTGAACTCCTTTCATCATTGATCCTGTACACTATCTAGCTTCTACACTAGTTCCTTTACAGCCCAGCCGATATGTTGACATCCAGATGCAATCATAACCCTCCCTGTCCCTGTTTCCAAAGCCCATTTGCTTCCTGTTCTGTGGGGCAGACTAGCTGTTTCTTTTCTTTTGCGCATGTTGTCCTCATCTATAGTGCCCTCAATAACTCACTGCTTTTTGAGGAAAGGTCGTATTGCACTTTCATTGATAGGAACAGACTAATGATGATATATTACTATTAAGCATTTTTAACATGGCATATGGGATCTACAGCAAATTCCTGGACAAGTTTCATGTTAACAGGAGTAAATCAACAGCCTGAGGACAGAGTAGGCTGCATTTTCCAAGTGAAAACAGCACATTGCTTAATAACCTCCAACAGATATTTGTTCGTTAATTGTAGTGAAATATGGTCCTTTTCTCAGCAGTGATTGCAGCTCATTATAGAGGCCTCCCTTGGACTATTGTTGTATCATATAACTTCTAAATTGTTTCTGAGGCATGAACAGTGGATGGGAATGGGGCTAATTACCGTCTCTGTGATCTGTAGCTTCTTGATGCTGCCGGCTTTCATTGAAGAGGGATCGGGTTTTGTTCTGTTGGAAGGCTATGGAGGGAGCATGAATCTAGGGTCTTTATCTCTTAACACTGTGACTTGAGCAATAGTATTTTCATAGCTGTAATTGCTATGAAATCATAATGGAGATGTTTTTGCAGAAATGCATGGGTGAATCAAGAGTTTTCAAGGGCCTAGGGCAATTAACAGAGTCTATGACAGGGATGGCTGACCTCCAGCTGCAAATTTTTCAGACCTCCCAAGCCCCCAGCAATTTTAGCAGTGACAGGAAAAAGCAAGAAAAAAGCATGATGCTGGGCTTTAAACCTCTTCTTCCAGTTTAGCAATCTCCTGTTGATGCAAATTATCCCTCCCTCATCTGATTTGCAAAGATCATCTGAAGAGGGGAGACTGTGTGTCCTGTGCATGTGTGCATGGCCAAGGGTGGATGTGGCTCTATGGCCAAAAAACGGGTTCTGTATTCCTGGCCTAGGGAGATATACATAAATAAGATGGTAACAGTGGGGGAAGGACAGGATTTGGAATCCTTGGCAGACCTATGGAACAGCTTGTCAGGTATCTCCTGATCAGGAACTTCCATCACACCAATTGATTACTTACATTACTTTCTCTTCAGTTTACTTGCTGTAGATACCCCAGGTAGAAATCCTCATAGCAGACCTGTACCTGCCATGCACTAATGATGCATTTGGTTAGAAGCCCCATTGATGCTTACCTATAAAATGGCAGCCATTCTTCTGCAATGCCAGGCATAGTGCCAACTAGTTGCTTTTCTATGGAAGGCTGAGCTGCTTTGGTTTTGATGGAAAAGGTCTGGGTGCCTTTAAGAACTCCAGTTGCTGACTTACAGTCAGACCAGAAGGGGGCATTGTGAACATTTAGTTGAAAATGGATATCATTTAGCAGCCCCAGAGTATTAGGTTGAACTACAGCATACATTGTGCTCTTTAACAAACTTGCCCTAAAGATTGTTAAAGGTTCTTCTACACCAGGGTTTACCAAACTTTGGTCCCCAGCTGTTTTTGAACTACAACTCACATCATCCCTAGCTAGCAGAACCAGTGGTTGGGGATGATAGGAATTGTAGTCCAAAAACAGCTGGAAACCCAAGTTTGGGAAACCTTGATCTACACTACAGAATGAAACTGCTTTAAGCCAGTTTAACTGTCATGGTACTGATTTCCTTCCAGTGAAGTCTGATAATTGCCATTTATTTGATAATTATTTTGGAATCTATTCTGGAGGTATGTGTGCCAGAATGAGATGTGGTATTCTGGATGCTCTTGTTTCTATACAAATGTGTTAACCACTTCTAGACATCACTTTTTCAAGATTGGTAGATGGAGAACAAGAAGGCACACTGGGAGAGACCTTAGGCCAGGGGTGTGAGCAATCAGTGGCTCACCAAACTCTTCGGGTGCTTGGGAGGCATTTAATTTATTAGAATGCTTGTTTAACTGGGGCTGGCTGGAAAACTGGGCTGGTGACAATTACTTGCCATCCTTTTCAATGAGCTCAGTTATATTACTATAAATTCCTATGATTTCCAGACCATGACAACTATACTGAAAGGCCTTAATAACATCTAAAGCAGGCATACAGAATTGAGAAGTGGGGATCTCCCATGTAGGGGTTTGCAAAGGGGATCCCCGAGTCTTGGTGTGGCTTATTACACAACCATAACTTGTGGTTGCCACTGATAATTCCATTCAGGGTGGTTCTCCTCACTTGCCACCTTCCTTCAGAAGCCTAGCAAGAAGGGAGAGAAGTTGCTCCAACTTTTGTCCCTTGAGTTGTCCTTGGAAGAAGGAAGGGTACTGCTTCTCTCATGCTGGGCTTTTGCAGGAAGCACCAGTAGCACCTCACTACTGCTACCTCCTGCAAAAACCCAGCAGGAATAGGATTTTTGTTCTGGGCATGTAGTATAGGGTGAGAGGGAATGTCCTCTCATGAGTGGACCTATAGAACCCTGGTTAGAAATACATAATGACCTGGCATTCAAAGAGCTGCTTTAGGCATGCCCTAAGGCCTGAGCCATGCATGCCTAATAGGAGTTTTGATTCCTCCCTAACCTCCACCATAACCCTAACCCTAACCTCCACCTCCACTTCCACTAGGCAATAGACCACAATACAAAGCATAGCCTTTGCTTGGAGAATCAGTTTCTTTTGACCTGCTTGTGCTAACATTGAAGAGAGTCCCATGGGTCCTCATTTGAGCCTTGGATAAGGGCTATGGAAACTGGCACCCTCCACATGCCTCATTCTCTGCATCTTGAGTTGCACTTGACAGATGTTCTGTCCCACTGGCAGATTGTCCTTTCGGAAAAAAAACACACACAGCTAATATGTCAGCATGATAGTCTTAGGCAGGGATGTGAGTGTGCATCCTAGCAATTTGCTGGTTGCCATGGCTGTGATCAGTCACCAGCTATTGAGTTCTTGTCTTAACTGGCCTGTGCTGTTGTCAGCACATACCCCAGTGTGATTACAAAGCTGCAGGAGCAATGTAATGCATCCTGAGATGGGCATCACATGGCTCCCATTTCAGTTCATATATCTAAAGTTGGGGGGAAGTGTTGCTGTTGGACAGATGGCAATAATCATTAGGCTTTCCCAATTTAATTAGGAATGTTCAGCAGTGGGTGGGAATTGTAAATTATACGAGGAGAAGAGCTTCGTTATGGGAAGAAGGTAGGGTGTGAGCTGCTTTCTGCAATTAAAAGGGCAAGGAATCATAGAATTGTAGAGTTGGGAGGGACCTGAAGGCTCACCTCGTCCAACCCCCTGCAATGCAGGAATCTCAGCTAAAGCATCTATGACAGACGGCCATCCAATCTCTGCTTAAAAGCCTCCATTGAAGGAGAGTCCACAGCCTTATGAGGGAGACCATTCCAATGTTGAACATCTCTTACTGCCAGAAAGTTCTTCCTGATGTTTAGTCGAAATCTCCTTTCATGTAACTTGAAGCCATTGGTTCGAGTCCTACATTTCAGAGCAGGAGAAAATAAGCTTGCTCCATCTACCGTGTGACAGCCCCTCCGATATTTGAAGATGGTTATCATATCTCCTCTCAGTGTCCTTTTTCCCCAGACTAAACATTCCCAGCTAAACATAATCCTCCCAAATGAAGCACCTATGATGAGCTCTTATATTTTGAAGAACAAAGGAAAGTAATCTTCGTATTTTGACTTTGTGTGCCATTCATAGTTATTACTCTGAAAACATCTGAAATGTTCTCTGAATAAATATGTATTCATAAGCTGTACCTTTCTGAGAACATCAGACACTTTAGCCTATGGCTAAAAATATGGAGGAAAATGGCTCAACTGCAAAGCTCACATTTGTGCACAGTGTGATTAGTTCTAAACTGGTAATCTGTTTGGCTTTTTCTTCCTAAGTTTGTGCATAGGAGACCCTTTAGCCCTTTTAATATCTGACTATATTATTTATAAAAATATTTGCTTTCTGCTATTCATAAAAAATATCAGTGTTCTGAATCAATGCTTAGACGTTCTCTGCACTGTCACTGGCTTGAGAAGAGGAGTCCAGAAATTCCATTCACTGCATATCTTCAGTGTATATTAACATTTATTGACAAAGAGTACATTTTCCTGGGCCTTTGGCTAATTAAGCAATTTATGGCCTTTTAAACTGTGTGGGGTTATTGTTTTTGTTTGTTGTTATGATATTGTGGTATGTATGTTTGTGTTTTTATATTGTAAACCTCCCTGTGATATTCGGATGAAGGTGTAGAAATAATAATAATAATAATAATAATAATAATTTGGTGTTATGATTATTTGTGGTAATAGATACATACAAGGATTACAGTTTGTGAGAAGCATTGACTCCTCAGTGCCAAAGGCAGCCCCACATATCACAATGACATTAATCCAGTTTGGAGGTGACCAGCAGATGTATCAATGTGGCCTGACTGTCTGTAACCTGGGAAATGCCACAACTGATGAACCAAATTAAACTGCTAAAAGGTGTTCAGGGCCACATTTGCCCTTATTGGCAATGTTGGATCAAGGAAAACCCCTAAGCTATATACTTGCTTCTTTAGAGGGAGTGTAACCTCACCTGGAACAGGTAATACACCAAATTTCCTGGACCCAGGGACTGTCAATCCATAGTTCTGCCATCTGGTCAAGATTCGGCTTCAGTTTATAGGCCCCCATCCAAGCCATTACTAGGTGCAGACACCAGTTCTGCATCTCTACAGCCTTGAGAGTAGTTCTTGAACTGAGTGCTCAGGGTTAATTGGTTCTAAAAGGGTGCTCTAGAATTACTGGATAGTGAGGTCTACTCAGGGGGCAGGATGGGGCAGGGTTTCATTTAGTACATAAATGTCAAATGAAGAGCTTGTTTTAACTTGCTTAACATGCTGGGTTGGGGGAGTGAAGCTTATAGAACTTTGAGAAATGGGAAATTCCAGTTTCAGGGGAAATCAGGAAAAGCAGAACACATCAATGTAAATGTTGGTAGTCGGGGACCTTCAGCCTCTTTCTACTCTTATAATTAGGCTTTTAAAGCTAGTCAGCTTCCAGCATTGTAGCATATAGTCTCTGTGCATGGGCTGTTCCTCCTGATAAGAACGAGGGTGCCCTTTTTGTCCTGGAGTGATCCTGTGATCAGAGAAGCTTAGTTTCTCTCCTGGGGCTGGGGATTAACAAATGTTTGCAAAAACCTTTGAAGATTCAAAGTGTTCAGAACACTAATTAATTACAATCTCATTTCATTAATCTGGCATTTGGTAGTTCTCCTTTGCCTCACACCTGGTGAAATTAATCACTCCCTTTGTAGACATGTCAGATGCACAATTCAGTCAAAGAGCAACTTGGTAGAGCAGGACTGATCCGTTATATGGATTTGTCTGTCTGGGCGACTAAGTGCTGTTAATGTGGGTCAGCCATCACTTAACTCTGGTGATGGCTAATCAATAGATGGCTAATCAATAGATTAGCCATCACGTGATGGCTAATCAATAGAGTATCACTAACAGGGGTCTATACAGTAGCAGATGACATGGTGGTGCTCACATAACCTTGTTTGTGTCACTGTTCCTTACTAAGAGGTAGAGGGAAAGGAGAAGGCAATGGCGAGGTTGGCACGGTTCAAACTCAGAGTTATCTGGTGCTCCTGCCTGGTGCATTTGCACCATACCTCACTGTCACCTCACCCCTCCATCTCCCAGTAAGCAGCCGTGACACAGCCAAATGGAGGTCAGGTAAGTGCTGCTACCCCACGGTCCACTACTGGGTCTGTATGAGGAGCCGCAGTGTAAATTGCCCTGTACTGCTAAAATGACATACCAGCCACTGATTATAAATGGGGTTTGGTGCAGCCAGATGCCTTTTGCTTATAAGGTATTAACAGAAGAGCTGGTTCAGAACCTGCCTTTTCTAACTGTACATCCTGGGCATGAGAGAGACTGGCTATCTGACTGGAGTGCAGATTGTGCTGCCATGCTGCCATTCAGCTGGCAGGTTTTGTCTTTCCCCCATAAGTTTGACAGAAATTCAGGAATTGCAAGAGTGACTCTTGGCCAAAGGCATAGGGTGGTATTCAAAGTAGTGCTGAAGTGATTGCTCCATTAGTGCAAGCATTTCAGCTTCCCTGATATAACGGATCTCCCCCTCTTCTCCTTCTGTGCCCTGTTCTGGGGGTCTCCCAACTGCCCTGCCAAGCCAATTTATGGGGGGCATGGGTGGAGGAGAGTGGGGGCAGTCCCCATTGCTCTAGCAGGACTCATTGTGCTAGCACCTGCAACTAGAGCAACTAGTTGTTTAATATTGTGTTTTAATTGTTGTAACATTTATTACTATTATTATTAATATTATTACTATTACTACTATTATTTGGTTGTTTCTGGTCCATGATGTCACTGTCCAATTTCCATAGTCTGATTCATGTCCTTGGCTGAAGTAGAGTTATTTCCTCTTCTGTTGTGGCTTACTAAATATGGAGCATTAGTAGGAAATGGAACCATCAGCTCTCATTCTTTAGGAATAATCTCTCTACAAAACAACCACTTTTGTGCTGAGTAGAGGTGGGGGCCGGGGCAGAATGACTCAACAACTTCTGGCTTTCTCTTGGTAAAACGTAAGTGTTTTATGCTGGCCCATTAGCTTGATGTATAGGCAGTTTAGAAACACCAAACTTGGCAGCAGTGTGAGTTCTCGATTGCTGTTGTGTTTGCTAAGAGACGGCGTAGTCCATTCCCAAGGGGCATTCATTAAGCTTTCAAAGTCCTGCTTGTAAGAGAAGCTGGATTTTTACTAAGGCAACCCCAATTTTTAATGATGGATTTCTGTGTTTTTAAGCCTCTTGAACTCTGAAAAATTGTCTCTTAAGTGCAGCTGCTGTTAACGAGGCTACCTAGGTGGTTGTAGCAAAACAGCTGATTTTATTGATGCAAAAGGTTTCTTTCAATCTGCCAAGCTTGGCTATTTCACTCCATGTTATGTGTTTTTCTTCGGATGCCCTTATATTGCTTTCTTCTGCTCCTTGCTGGCTTCCCCCTGGCTTAATTTTGGCCACTGTAAGAACAGCAGCCTAAAGGGAAAATTTAAACTAAACTGTGGAGAGCTTGGTGGCAGACATTTGTGTACTGTGCTGTTTTATCCAAAGGGCTCAGAGCAGGTGATGGTATGTGCTTAATTTTGTACTGTCACAGGGTGAGTTCACACATTCAGCACTGTGGTTAATGATAAGACAAAGGTGCCCTCCTGTGGTGAAAGAAGGGTATAAACCAGGGGTTTCAGGAACTAAAAAAATTGATTTTACCACATGGGGGCGCTTTTATACACACCTTAAGAAGAATGGTGCGCAATGATTATGTAAGTTAATTTTGGACTATTAGGGATGGTAAAAGGTAAAGGACCCCTGGACGGTTAAGTCCAGTGAAAGGCAACTATGGGGTGCGTCACTCATCTCGCTTCAGGTCGAGATGGCTGATGTTTGTCCACAGACAGCTTTCCGGGTCATGCGGCCAACATGACTAAACTGCTTCTGGCACAACGGGACATTATGACGAGTGCCACCTAGGTACTCATTGTTGTAAATGTCCGCTACTGCTCTCCATGGAGCAAATGAGGCAGCATTGGGGCTCTTCTTTTAAAATGTGAGGTTAGCTTAACATCTGTTCCAGAAAAAAAGGAAAGCATTGTTAAAGACAGAGTAATCAAGAATATACCAGAAGTAAGTCTTGCTGAAGCAGAACCGGTGTGGTTTCTGCAAGTGTAAGTTTTCTCTCATTTGCCTGTTAGAGTTTTTTGAGAGTATCAACAAGCACTTAGATAGAAGTGATCCATTTGACATTATGTATTTGGGCTTTCAAAATGCTTTTGACAAAGTATCTCACTAAAGACTTCTGAGTAAGCTTAGAAGTCATGGAATAAGAGGAGAGGTTCTTTTGTGGATGAGGTTAAGAAAAAGGAAGCAGAGAGTAGGAATAAATGTAAAGTTCTACCAATGGAAGGTAGTAGAAAGTAGAGTCCCCCCAAAAATGGTTTTGGGATGTGCTAGTTTAACTTGTTCATGGATGATCTAGAGCAGGGTTTCCCAAACTTGGATCTCCAGCTGTTTTTGGACTACATTTCCCATCATCCCTGACCACTGGTCCTGCTAGCTAGGGATGATGGGAGTTGTAGTCCAGCAACAGCTGGAGACACAAGTTTGGGAAACCGTGATCTAGAGTTGGGGTTGAATAGTGACGTAGTCAAGTTTGCTGATACCACATTTTTCAGGGTGGTTAAAACCAAATGGGATTGTGAGAAGCTCCAGAAAGATCCATCTAAACTGGGTAGTAAAATGGCAGTGAAGTGAATGGGCAGTAAAATGGCAGCGGTAGTGGTAGTCACTAGTGGACTGACCAGGAGTAAGACCTGGGCTCATAGCGGTTAACTCTGATGAAGACAGCATGGTAGCAGTCATTAGCAAAGGGATTGAAAATAAAACTGCCAATATCATAATACCATTATCCAGATCTGCGATGTGATTACACTTAAAATACTGTGTATAGTTCTGGTTGCCTCACCTCAAAAGGATACTGTAGAGCTGAAAAAGTTCAGAAAAGGGCAAGCAAAATGACCAAGAGGGTGGAATAGCTCCTGTGTGAGGAAAGGTCACAACATTTGGGGCATTTTAGTTTAGACAGGAGACAAGTAAGAGGTGACCTGATAGAGGTGTTATAAAATTATGCATTGTTTGGAGAAAGTGAAGAGAGAGAGGGTTTTGTCCCTCATAATACTATCCCTCCAATTCAGGCCATCCAATGAAGCTAAATTTTGGAAGAGTCAGGATAGACAAAAGAAAGCGCTTATTCACTTCTCACACAGTGCCGAGTTGCACACAATAGCTAGTGATTGCTATCAAGAGTAAGGAGAGGATGTTGGACTAGATAGGCCTAGCCTGATCCAGCAGGGATGTCCATATGTTGATGTTCTTAGTAGGTCAAAGCTGGGAAGGTTTAGCAACACCCTTTTCTGGTCAGAAGGCATCAAAGGCATTGAGATTGGGTGTCTTTAGGCAATGCACAGATGGTGGAATGCACTCATAGATGCACTTATGCTTTCATTTGCCTTTTTAGATTGAAAACAAACCTCATTGCTGGGTGTCTTAAATTGAAGATTAATTCAGATGGGAATGAAGCATGTGCTTTCAGAAACTTTGGGTTGCTTTTAATGATGAGGGAAACTGCTCTGGAAAGCGAAAAATAACCAGTCATTAACAAAACCAGAAACTTTTGCCTCCAAACCACGCTTTGCTGGGGCAAGGGGTTACATGCCCTTACTAAGGCTCATTCAGATGGTGCCAAACTGGGTTCTAGCATGATCTCTGAACTTTGCCTCTGAGTAATTGGCCATCTTCTTAGCTATAAGATTGTTTTCCCATTGAAGAAATGTGTAGAAGCGAGCATGTGGATAGTATTTCATGCTCTCTCATGCTTTTTTAATGGGTGTAGAGTGGGCACAGTCACTTAGAATGGAACTGTTCTTCTACTTCCCAGTTGGTATGTAGCTCGAAGGCCACTTTGTGGAGAAACAGGGGTTTTGACTTGTTTGCAGATGTCCGGTTCTTCCTAGTGGACATAAGATAGTCTGTCCTACCTTCTTCATTCTGTAGGAATGTGAGAAGCTGCCTTATGCCGCTTCAGAATATTCCATGTAGCTGTGTGCACCAGGGCTATAGAACGTCCGATTCAGAGGCCAAATAATGACCCTCCAGACCTCTCTAATGAGGCTTTGAGACCCTACCCAGCACATACCCCTTCCACAGGTCACACATCACATCAGCCCTGCTCCACACCCTCCTCACATGCTTTTGCTTGTTCCTGAACTGACGTAGTGCCTTTTGGATGCCTGGATGGAGAGATGTGTTCATGGGAGTGTGTAAAGAAACTTCTAACCGTCTGGAGCCTACTGTACAAAGGTAGGGCTCATGCCTGTTGCTCATCCCCATTTTTGCCTTTGGCACACCCACCAGTGGCATTAGGCACCCATAAGGTTGTCCATGACGGATTGTGGTCCTTGGGCTCAGAAAAGGTCATGACCCCTGGTCTACACAGGGGTCATGTATGCATCTCTCCATCAAGGCATGCAGGAGTCTTTCCCGGCCCTCACTGGAAATGCCAGGGGTTGAACTTGAGCCCTTTGGCATGCATAACATGTGTTCCACCTCTGAGCTGAGTGAGGCCCTTCACTTGTTGCTCTCTGTCTAAATTAGGGGATTGGATAATACAGGAACACCATGGGATGTCTATATCTCTACCACGTCCTTTTACTCATCTTCTCTATGCTTAGTTGTGTGTTCAGTTATTATATTGCATTGTGGTGAAGATCTTTGGGGTCAGGCACAATCTGGGCTTGGGAGAAAGGTGTACTTATACTGTATATTATATAGTGCCTTCAAATACAATCCAAGGCAGCTTTGAACCATTCAAATCTCATCACAACCAGTGGACGTTCAAAAACTAGAAGCTAGATCTACAGCTGCTATGAATTAAAACACACAATAAGTCTGGCAGAATAGAATCTTAACGGTTCGTGCAAAAGACATCAAAGAAGGAGCCAGTCTAACTTCCTTAGGAATGAGTTCAACAATGGGAAAAGACACGGTCATGTGCCTCTACCAATCATCTCTCTTGCTGACGGAATGTGAGCAGGGCCTGAGAACACTGGCCATAATTCACAGGCAGATTTTAATGCAGGATGATGTTGTGATTGAAGGAGAATTCTGTCCATAGTTAGGAGAAGGGGCAGTCCCAGAGAGCAGACTGATTTTTTTGTAAAGTGCTGGTAACTGGAAATTCATGACTGTACTCTTTAAGAGATTCTGAAATTTAACTGATCCCCTGGTCTACTGTAGAGCAGTGAGGAATACTGTAGAATGACATGAAAATTATTGAAGAATTTTATGCACTTTATTGTAGTATCTGCACAGTTTATTTCCTTTAACTAGAAGTAATGATAGCTAGCTAGCTAGCTAGCTAGATATAGACAGACAGGCAGAATAACTAATTTCCATTTTATTGCATGTATCACGATGACTTCCCCCCTCTTTCTTTCTTTGCTAAGGAGCACTTCAGTGGACAAAAACTGTAGCCTTTTTTATTCTCAATTTGAGAATATCTATGAGAGCAGCCATGGGAGTAAGTAATATGAGCACCACTCCTCCTCTGCCTTTTTCTCTTGTGGGATTAGCTTCTCAGTAGCTAAGGCTGCAATCCTATGTAGACTTACCTGGGAGTAAGTAGTACTGAACTCAAGGGGGCTTACTTGAATAGACACATACTAGGTTGCACCTTAAGATTTCTGCCCTGAAGCTCAGTATGTCTGTTGGGATTTGTTAGTCAGAAGCAGCAAATGCATTCCTACATCCTTTCCTGCTGGATAAAAGATAAATTGTAAAAATTGTTGTTGTTCCCATTTCATCCCAAGGTTTGGGTTATGTAGCAGTAATTTTATGATATATGAACAGATTAGAACAAATAAAAACTCTCAACCACACATTTCTTAGCCTCCAAAATTGGATAAATAGGATTTTTAAAAAATGCTGCTGCTTTGATCTCTTGTTACTTATTTTTGTATCTTAACTACTTCAATGCCTATCCATTTACAAATTGATTTTTAAATATGGATTTTTTTAAAGGAGTTAAATGGTGTTTGACATGTGCACATATGGAAAGAAGCAAATGTTGCTTAATTCAGTTTTGATTTGTGTCAAGTGACTTACTAGCTTTTTCTTGGCAAAGAGCTGGGGAGTAGGGTTGTGATACAGAACGCTGCTGTCTCTGACAGTTGCTTGGTGTGCTACTCTTCCCAGGCTCAGGTTGACTCTGTCCACAGACAGCATAGTAGGAGCATCTCAAAAGCATAGAACATCTCAAGTTCTGGAAATCATGGTTTGACACCCCCCTGCTTTCCCCATATTCTGCTTTGACCCTGGTGTGCAGAACCACAGCATAAAAATATGGCCAAACTAAAGATCCACATCTCTCTACGTTTTGAATATCAGGAATCCAGATTCAGGATTGTCAGTGGCTATGTATGCTTCGCAAGATGCAAGCAAGAAATGTTAATAGAATAAACAATCTTGGTTATTTTTCTTAGCTTCTGGTTTAGAAACACCCCGACCCAGATGATCTTGGAAGATATTAATATCTTCCCTGGATTTTTCTAGCCTCACGTCAACAACATTTGTGGCTGTCCAGAATACAAGTTTGTGAGAACCTCTGGCAGTGCATAGTTTGCTCTGTAATGTTCATGTTGGTGTGTGCCAACTTATCTAGCCCAGTTTTCTGTTCCGTCTTCAAGCTGTACTTTGGGCTGCAGTATAGCTAGCCTGTAATGAAATAATGTAGTATAGTAACTACTAGCCATGGGGAGAAGGGATTAAGGCCAATGTAGTTTGATAATATGGCTCCTGGAAGAGTATCTTTGCAAGGTAAAACAGTGTCTGAATGTGTGCAAAGTAAGCAAGCCAAAGTATTAGAAGGGAGAAACCACTCTATTCTATCTACTTTTGCTCCAAAGAGATGGCCCATTTGTGAGGGGATCCTTGTTTCTTTTGCACCAAGCCTTGCAGAAATTAGTTTTAATGGAATTTCATATGTTTTCTTCCTTCCTCAGTCTTGACCCCCCCCCACACACATACAGGTAAATATTTGTTTGTATATAATGTATCAAGTTCTTGCCCACAGACTTAGAATTTTTTTCTAGTAGTCTTTGTGTTGCATTTCTTTCTTTGCACCTTCCAGCCTCATCTACTGTGCCAAAATTAAACTGTGTTGTCATTTGGTTTTAATATCAGAGACATCTGTAATATTTAGAGTGCCTGGGTTTAGACTGGTATTTGAGCTCCTTTTGTGTTAAAGAACTAGAACTTTGTATATGGAGCTTTACCTGGCCACAGACAAGGGAGAAGAAGTCTGCACTGTCTCACACTGTTGCAGGGCAAAGACAATTTCAGATGCAAACAACAACATTTTAAAATAAAAGGGCATTTTTATTTAAATATAACCCGAGAGGAAATCTACCCCCAGGTTACAATTATTATCATTACATGGATTAAAGTACTACCAAAATAGCTAGATGCTTCGTTCTCCCAAGCACATCTGCCCTTCTCAAGGAGAAAAAAGGCAGGGAGATGGTTCATTTAAGCGCAGAGCGGAGCGGAGCGGAGCTGGCTTGTTGTAATTACACTAGGTGCATGAATAATCTAATGCATTCCTGAATTTGATTATTTACAGCAGCTTTTTTGGGGCAGGGGTGGGTGGGGAGAAACAAAGTTAACTTTTAATGGCTATATTAAGTTATATAAAAAGGCACACTAACCAAAGCAGTGTTCTTGTCTATCTAATCCAGTTATCTGAATTGGCCAGCCATAGGTTATTTGTACATTTAAAAAACATGACACAACATCAGCACTGTGTCTAGAATAGCATCCTTTTTAACCCTGTCTGGGATCAAACTCCCCTCTGCTGTGATGACAGCAAAATAAATAATTTGCCCTTCTCAAGTCTAACCCAAGGATAATTTTCTGGCACCGATTTTTGCTTTCTGTCACAGTGATCCAAAAGCACAGAATGCCCGAGCTATTAGAATTTTATTGTAGAGACGAAGAATTCAATCTGGGGAAAAGGTTCCTCATTAAAAGCAAACCCAGAACAAGGTGCTTTTAAGGGGCAGGCAGTGTGTCTAGTAATACCAAGCAGTTTTGTTAAGCTGATTCAAGCAGAAGACTGACTCTTACAGTTTCTGACACTTACGTGGCTGACTGCACATATCCAAAAGGGCGAGGTGGTCATCTGGAGCAGGGCTTGTGACCTCTGTAAAGGGAGCAATTGCTTCAGTTTTTAGCCATGCTATAACTTGGTCCAAGAAGCATAGAAGTAAGTTGGAAAGTATGGGCTCGGGAACCTACTTTCCAAATTAATATTAGAAGCAGTAGCTGACTAAAGCAGTTAAAAAATAAGAAATGGCCCCCTTTTTGGTCCAGCAAGGGCACTCTTTCTTCTCCAGAAATAAAAACAGGCTTTCTTATATAGCAAATGTTTATTCTCTGAAAGTCAAAGCCATTACACAATCTTGTATTCCACAGCAGTTTTCTAAAGGGGGATGGTACTCTCTGCTACAAGTTACTGTCTCTACTACTGAGCAGGCTGTAGTCATCTGGGATGTGTAAAGAGCATTCAATTCTTTTTTGTCAAAAGATGGTTTCTTCTGTTGTGCATAATAAATGGATTCTGGGACAGTCAGACTAGAATTGTTAGAAGAAAAGGCCTCCATAATTTCTAGGGGAGATGAAGGAAATTAAGAATAAACCACAGTAGTCCATCCAAGGGAGATGAAGAGAATTCCTCTGTGCTTGTCAGTGAGGAGATGCTTTGTAAATATATATTGTCTTCCCTCTCCCTCCCACAGTGGATATGGGGTTTGACCCCACTCCTTCCCCACTCTCCACCTTGGCTGCATCCTTCCTGTGGATTGCTTCCTATCCATCTGCCGGTGTCTGTTCTCGTTCCTCAAAGGACATGATGAGAGGATCTGAAAAAACTGAGCTGATTGATTCACTGTCCAGCTTGAGCTGTAAGAGTCTGGGGCTTTTAGCTTCTGGAAAGTCCTCGCTGACGGCCAACCTGACCTTGCCATTCTGGGCTTCCTTGATGGGCTCTAGGAAAACAACGTGCTTGTTTGCGCTGATCTTGCGATTTGGCCCATCTGTGGCTGGCGGGGTGGTACTAAGGATGGATGATTGGGCGCTGCAGTCTGGAGGGGGGCTTGCGGGCTTCTTGAAGCACTTGGAGCAGCGACATGGTGTGAGGTACAAGTACAAAAGGACAAGTACCAGAGTTACAACACACCCTAAGAGGGTTGTGAGGCCGGTATTGAAAGACTCTGGTGGTTTGGGGTATTGAAATGTGATGTTGACTTCAAACGTCTGGTTGATCTGTTGGAGCTCGTTGATGGCTATGCACACATAAACACCGGAATGGGTACGGTTACCCTTTCTGATCAATAGGCTTCCATTTCTGAAAGGTTGATGCTCCTGATTACTGTGCTCAGGGTACATGAATAATTCATGTCTAGGAGAGATCCATCTGTAGTTTGTGGCATTGTCATTATGGAGGCTCGTGTTGCAGTCTATTACCAAGGATTCTCCCACTTGGCAGAGGATTTGGGGAATGTCAAATTGGTTCCAGGAGCAATCTCCAATATACTTGTTGTAATTGAAGGTGTTGACTAAGGAACGTGGCACATTAGGGAAAGCTTTGCAGGTGTGCTCCTCTACAAAATCCTCCGCAGAACTGAAACCGCGGTGCTTCCATTCCTGGAGCATCAGATGAAGAGAGCAGTCACATATCACAGGGTTGTTGTGAAGGTACAAGCCATTTTTTATGTACCCAGGCAAAGTTGCTATTACTTGAACAGGAATGCTGCTTAGGTTGTTAGCAGACAGATCCAGGGTTCTCAGGTATGGGTGTTCAAGTCTTTGAATGGACTCAAATGGAAATTTTGTTAGCCTGTTCCAACTCAGGTAGACTTTTTGCAATCTGATTAACTTGACAAAAGCATTTTGATCGACTTGTACAATCTTGTTGTTGTATAGCAAGAGCTCCTCCAACTTCACAAGGCCATCAAAGTAATACTTCTCCACAGTGCTCAGGTAGTTGGAAGACATGTCCAGGTGTACAATGTAAGTGGCATTGTGGAACACTTGCCGAGTGATATTGTGGATCTTGTTGTGGCTGATCCTGAGGGTCTGGAGACGTGGTAAGGCAGCCAGCCAGTAGTCATTAAGCTGAGTAATGTTATTGTAGCTGAGGTCCAAGGTAGTGGTTGTGGGAAGCAGGGTGCTGGGGACCTGTTCAAGATCCTTCTTGGCACAACTCATGAGATCAGCAGTACAAATGCATACTTCAGGACATCTTCTGAGAGTGCAGTTGTTTAAGGTGCTGACTTGAATGCACAGGACAAAGAAAACTGACAGCTTTCCAAGCAGTTTCCAAATAAATAAAGCCAAGGTCAGTACATTCATCATGCAACAGTGGAGCTCACCCTGGTTTGTCACTAGCATGGAAATAAGTTCTCAAATTCAAATTCACACTGAGTATAATCCTCTTGCAAGACACTGATGTGTGAAAGGGCAACAGTAGAATGAATCGGTAAAATCAGATGGTGCCTAGAGACTCTGAATTATGCTCCTTAAAATATTGGGTTGTCTCACTCAGAATAAACAGGCATTTAAGAAATACGCTGTAATCAAAGGCCAGCATGTAACTGCTGTTCTGCATGCCTCTCTTGGTAGTTGTAGAAACTGGCAGGCGTCTGTGTGCAGGTATTGCCTCAAATAATTTCAAAAACAAGGTATGTCTATATAGATCATCTTGAGCTCTGATTCAAAAGCCTTGAGCATGTTTACAGGATTTGCCTCTAAAGTGTCACTCTCCAAATAACCCAACCTTGCATCTATTTGAGGCTGCTCCTTCAGTAACATTGGTCCAGGGAGAAGCTGGATCCATTTTTTTTTGCTTTGCCAAGTCAAATGTCCTTAGATCCCAAAGTTTCCATTAGTGGATCCTTATCTTGAGGCTAAGCAACTCCAGTACAGATTCATCATAAAAGGGCCAATACGAGCCCATTTCTTCACCTCTGTAATCTCATATAGAAACGCCAAAGAAAGCAGCTCTTACCCGGATATCTTCCTTTCTGGGTTATATTGAGCAGCATCACTCTTTCCTGCCGGTTGTTTCATCTTTCAGCCGACAGCACTGTATGCAAACACTTTCACCCTCTTCTGCTCCTATTTACAAGCTGCCTGTGAACACTGAAGGGTAAGCTTTGTGGACCAAGAAGAAATCCTATTGGCTTGTGTAAGAGGGAGTGGTGATAAGAAGAGAGGGGAAGGGGAGGACAGTAGTGAAGGGTTTTTTTTTCTGAATGGCATGTAGTTTCTTTGTTGTGCCATGTGGGGGCAGAAAAATCCTGCACAGCTATCCTTGGACTGGGCATCAGAGTGGCACATGAGAGCTGCAGCAATTTGTGCCAGCAGCACTATTACAAGGGGAGATAAAGAAGCAGGCTTAGTAAAAGGAGGGGGTGGGTCTTGCGAAAAGACAGCTCCTCTGCTGTTTACAGTTTCTCAGTGCATCTATGCAAGTCTTTGCAATTTTGTAATCTTTGGATCTTGGTTGAATTTTTTAATTTTTTAGGGGTAGGAGTGGAAGAATAGATCACACCGTAGCACCAAAGGACCACAACCAAGATTGTGACCCTATTGTTCTGGATAGTTTGCCCCCAAGAGTTAGTCATTTTTGTCTGTCTAGAACTTCACACATTATATTTGTGATACATGTGATCGTAGTTTCTTTGTGACCTTCATGACAACTTCTGTGATTAGGCCTCTTCACTAAAAATATAGTTTTAAAAAAACCTTATGTCAGCATCACAGACTTTCAGTGTATGCACACCTGAAAGCTTGTATTTTAATACCCAAAGCACAGCATAATGTATAAATACACATTCATACTAGAATGTAGATTTTGGCTGAAACTTAGGAGAACCTTCTGAATGGTAATAGCCATTCAGCAATGGAACAGACTAACAAAGGTGGAGGTAACTAAGCAGAGACTGCATAGTTATCTGCCAGAGATGCAGATATTGTATTGACCAGTGGGGTGCCCTTCCAACCAGCAACAGCTGCCAGGGCTGTGAAAGCAGCTTCCTAGTAGCAGCATTGCTGCTGCTTCCCACAATAGGGCAGGGCAGGGCAGTGGCAAGCTTGGGACTCTCTGTCCTAGACAGCAGCAGTGCTGCCTCCATTAGGAGGTTATGTCCACCCTGCCAGCCACTTCAGCTTCCAACTCCTTGATTCTGTGAAAGCAAATTGAGCTTGAGGCTTCTGTTTTCATTGCGACTGGTGTGTTTGAGTCTTTCAGCCTTTTGAAGTTAACAAGTGACTCCCCTGGCACAGTTCTGAAATTTTCCTCACTGTGGTCCTCCCCAGGATATGATGTCCTTAGGGAAGGCTTATGGCTGGAGGCAGTGACATCCTTTCTGTTGCTATGCCAGATTATCACCTCGCTCTGTTTCTCCAACCTTCATCCTTTATTGTTACCTTGGCTTTAGTGAATTCGTACAAGCAGCGTACAACCTCATTATCCTTGCAGTATGCTTCTGTAGTGGTATACAACCACACTTTCTGTCACTGCCAAATCCCTGATAGCAGTAGAGTGTTCGGCTTTGAATTCGATCAGTGCTATCTTTACACTTTGGGGTGAAGTCATGCATTATAATTTGCTTGGCTGTACTAGATCAAACAGACCTGTTCCATGCCATCACAGGTCCTTTTGGTTATCCAGCTTTTCAGTTTATCTCATTTTTCAGTTTTTCTGCATAAGGAAACTGATCATAGAATCATAGAGTTGGAAGGGACCCCTGAGGAAGGATGATCTAGTCCACCCCCCTGCAATGCAGGACTATGCAACTATACTGTAGGGGAATCAAACCTGCAACCTTGGTGTTATCAACACCATGCTCTAACCAACTTAGCTATACAGCAAATCATGTCCTTGAGCAGATGTGCAGAACCTTTGGTCCTCCAGATGTTGCTGAACTACAACTCGCATCATCCCTGGCCATGCTTGTTGAGGACGATGGGAATTGTAGTTCAGCAACATCTGGAGGGCCAAAGATTCCTCACACCTAGGTTTACCATATTTCAAAAAGCGAAAATCCGGGCACAAAAGTTGAGCAACATTAAAAATGCCAGCATTAAAAAAAAGTTGACTCTCCATTCAGATTTTGCCCCTTCTCTCCAATTTCATTTTCTGTGTGTGCTGATGCAATTATTATTGGCTGCTTATTGTGTGGATGATCTTGCTAAGGTGTTAGCTGTAGTGTTGTTCCTGTGGAGGAAGCAAATATGTGTGTGAGAGAGAGGGAGGGAAGAAGAGGGAGAATGAGAGAATTCTCAAGGGCAGATGCATAGATTTCAGAAGCCAGATCAAACTCCCTACAACCACTGTCTTTTTTTAGTCTGTGCTGTATGTCAGTATCTACATAATTGGTGAGGCACAGGGTATTGATTTTCCTCCCTTCATCCCTATTTACATATTTGACATTTGTTGAGGCTTTTATAGTTTTGGTATTGATTTACTTGACCATCTTGGATTTTCATCACTTCATGGTCACCTGTGGCCGAACCAATAGTGTGACCTCAACTTGCATCCTTTGAACTGGAGGCTGCATTGGTGCCATCAGCCATCAGGTGAGACTGTTGGGCTGGAGAGAGGTCCAACTGCAATAAGTGATCTCTGATCAAAGCAGAGGCAGAGGTGACTGAGATTTGTCCAGTAATTCCAACTCTGTAGAAACACAGTTTGCTCTCCTCAATGGACAGAGGGCAAGAGAGCGACTGCATGCCATTGACTTACCCTTTGCCCCTGAACAGATGCTCAGAGTTGACCAGGCATGTCTGTAGAGTAATTTCTGGGGCAGAGAGAGCAGCAGCTGGAGGGCAATTTCCTGGGAGATCCAGGCTGCTTTATTTGAGGAAAGTGAAAATCAAAGCAGAATAATTGGTTTCCATTAGTACAGCAAATGACTAATTTGGCTGCAGCAGCTGCAGGACGTAGTGGGTGCTTAACCCTCTATTTTACAAGTTGGAAGGGAAATGTTTTGGGGAAAATATTTGCCAGATGCTTCCCTATGTAAAGTTGCTTGCATGTTTTTGTGCAGCTGCTTTTAAATGTGCAATCAGAGATCCCCACTGCATATCTTAAGTGACCCCTTATTGCTGAGTGGCCCTGTCTCCCCTCCTCCTAGCTTATTCCTCTGTCTCTTCCAGAGGTGAAATACTCCTGAATCAGAGTGGCCGTGTGTTCTGCTTACAGAGGACAGCCTCTATTTGAAGTCATCCTTCATTTAAAGGGCTCTCAATTCAGAGTCCAATTGAAAGATAAAGAACCATGACAGAGGAGAGCAGGAGAGGCCTTGATGTTGCCCACCAGCAGTTAGCACCTGGACAGCAGACTGAGCAGGCACACAAGTCACCTTCTCCTCTCCATTATGGTGAGAATAGGGGTATTATACTGGCATCCCCCAACTTAGGTGTGTTCTACTTGTGTGTGACTGTGTATATGTGCAGCACAAGTCATTCAGTTCATACCCAGAAGTAGCAGGATTTTGAAAGATTTTGAAACAATCTTTTGAAACCTGCCTCTTGTAATGCAAGATTGGCTTTCTTTTGGTGAAGCTGGGACCATGTTTTTTTTAAAAAATACTATATTTTCAAATATAGGGATGCACTAATACGTACTCATTTCTCTGTAGCAATAGTACAATTAAGATGTATCCCACATTTAAACTGATGGAAAAAAACATACCTTCCTCCCCCCCCCCAACAGAAAACTAACAAAAATTTATGTGTGTGAGCCAAAAAATGAAAGATGTAGCATCTAATTCATGTGAAGTAAGAACCCTGAGGAAACAGTGCATTCATTCACAACCACTACATATGCTAAAGGGACCATCTTTTAAAGGTCTAAATAGTTCTAAATGCATGTGGTTGGGAACCAACACACTCTGCTTTTAAGTGATATGCATCAATTTTAAGTGATCTGCATAAAGCTGGTGTGGCAAGTGCATGGTAAATTGACTGCATCCAAGCAAGTGCCCTAAACTTATTCCGAATTGCCAAATGAGTTGAATGCTTCTAATGCAAAGATGTTGGGTTAATCAAAGACCTTTAAGTGCACTACTGTAGCTTGTATATAGGGTTGCCATTTAATGGCCAGTGTTTTTCCACTCTCAGCAAGATTCAGTAGCGACTGCTGCATTTTTATAAGATAAGTTCAGGGTGTGAGAGATAATTGCCTTTTCATTGTTAAAAAAGGAGATATTTTCTTGGTAACTTTCCATGGTGACATTACTGTTGGCTGTTAGACATGCCTTGAGCTGTGCTCCTGACAAATTACTGAATGACAGTGTTTCTCAGGGCTCCGATTTAGGCCTGATGTAGTCTGCATTTGAAATCTGTAAGTACTATGTTACTTTTGTTTTGCAACCCAAAATGTAATGACCTTGAGCTTTCTTGCTCATCGTTGCCGTTGGAACAATAGGACTGTACTGACACATCTCTTAAAGGTGACAAGTTTTCTTGAAGGTCAAGGTCTGAAAAGGGAAAGGAAGTGAACTTTGCAGCCAAGAGAGATGGCTTCTTAGGAGTTAATGGCTTCTTAGTCATTTCTGCAATCCCATCCAATAGAAATTAGGCTGGCACTCTGACACTTCTACAAGACTCCCTTTTCCCTCTTAACTTCAGAAATGTGCCTAATCCCACTGATCTTATGACTCAAGCAGTAATATTAAGGCAGTGAACTCTTATTCCAGAAGTGAGGAATCTTTTTCAGCCTGAGGGCCACATTCCTTTCTCGAAAACCTTCTGAAGGCCACATGCCAGCGATGGGTAGGGACGGGGCAAAAATGGACAGAGCAATGAATGCGTTGGTGCCCTTTTTACAGTAGGCTACTTTCTACAGAGAGACACGGGTGGCACTGTGGGTAAAACCTCAGCGCCTAGGACTTGCCGATCGCATGGTCGGCGGTTCGAATCCCCGCGGCGGGGTGCGCTCCCATTGTTCGGTCCCAGCGCCTGCCAACCTAGCAGTTCGAAAGCACCCCCGGGGGCAAGTAGATAAATAGGGACCGCATACCAGCGGGAAGGTAAACGGCGTTCCGTGTGCTACGCTGGCTCGCCAGATGCAGCTTGTCACGCTGGCCACGTGACCCGGAAGTGTCTGCGGACAGCGCTGGCTCCCGGCCTATAGAGTGAGATGAGCACACAACCCTAGAGTCTGGCAAGACTGGCCCATACGGGCAGGGGTACCTTTACCTTTTTACTTTCTACAGACACACGCAACCCTCTCTGTCCTTCATCCAGACAAGTTAAGAGGCATTATCAGAGTACAAGGGCACATTCCAGCCAGGCAAAAACACTCGTGAGTGAGAGGGTAGCCTGGGGAGAATTCTTGGGGACAGAGAGAGCAGCCTAGACTAGGGCTGTGCTTGACCCTTAGACCTGAGATTCCCTGCCTCTATGCTATGCCATTGGTCTTCAACTCATGAGCCACAACTGGGTCTGATAGAAGGTGGATCACGCCAATGGTAACTAAGAGACAGGCTGCAAATGGATTTTAAAAGGGGGTTCCCCATTCTTCAGGTTGAAATGAAAGGCCTCTCCTGGATCTGAAAAAGGAAAGGCTACTCTGGACAGACGGCACTTTTCATGAAAATGTTGAATGAAAGAGAGTGATACGGTAACTTAGGGCTGCCATACATCTGGATTTTCCCAGACATTACTGGGATTTCAAAGGTGGAATTGATGTCTGAAAGGAGGCGCTTTGTCCTGGATCTTAGGCAAGTCAATCGAAACAAAAAACAACTCATCAACTTTCAGGATGTCCTGGTTTTTACTTTTTGAAATATGGCAATCCTAACTTCCATAGACAGGGTTAGCTCAAATTACCTAATGTTTAATTTAAAAACAACAACAACAACACAGCCTTTCTGTAATTTAAATAGTCCTCTAGTGATATAGTGTTTTTCTTCCTGAAAACCTTGTAAATATATGTAAAATTAATCTCTGCCCCCACTTGCAGTCTTTTTCCTCTAAGCAAATATTAAGTGTTCTGTTTTTCCTTTGTCCATGTCTTTCTTGAATTGTGATTCCAGAGTGTGTTCATATGCCCTGAAGTGAGCTGTAAATGAATTGATTTCTCCTCTCTGATCTTGAAGTGGTGTATTTTCCAGGGAAGGAAGGTGAAAGTGTTGTTGAGACCCAGTGTCAAACATACTTCTCCACAAAATGGATGATGCAAAGCAGCAAAACTTTTACAAGAACTAAGCTGTTCGTAATCCTTTATCTATATATCCAACAGTATGTGAAGTCAGACCTGGTTAGGCCCATGAACTTTACATTCTCTATATTGTTGATGAGGTAGGCTTGAATGTTGAGGTCATTGAGCTAAAATCGTCATCTGAGATGATGCAGATTTAAGCATTTATTTTATTAAAGAAATTGAACAAAAATATCCAGTCCTCTCTGAGAGCAAGTGGGGATTCACATGATTGAATTTTCCTTTGTTCATGAAAAGAATATCCCTTCACCTAGAAAACTAGCATGTCAGGAAGAAGGCCTCTGGTCTGGTCTTCTCTCTGGCATGCTCATTTTCTGTGTGTAGGGGAGCATCCCACCATGTGAGCCTCCAAATGCTCTGTGAACTGGTACAAGTGAGACACATGTTTACCACTTCAGTGAGAGCTAGGTCACTGCTATGTGGCAGGCCGAGCAGGAAGAGTAATTCAATTAATATCAAATTAGTTTTAGCCATCAGGAAGTGATCTGTGGGTTGTAATTCCATTAGGCCTAACATGCTTAAATTGGACTTTCCTCTCACAATTTTTTTCAAGCTATGCAGTCTCAGCAGCTGGAGAAGACAACACAAAACCCATTAGCAAAATACAGCATGACCATTAAAGCATCAGATGTTTTCTGGAACGATATAAGATTCATCAGTAGAAATAGTCAAAATTCAACACAAAACATTGGGTTAGCTCAACCATCCATTTCTTTGAGGTCTTTGCAATTGCCTGTGTTTGGATTGGCACTTTGGTATTGTTATCATACATGTATGTGGCAGTAGACATGCCACATACAGTCTTTTACAGGACCACTTTGTTTTTGCTGATTTCCCTATAACAAACACAAGTCCTGAACACTCTCCTAGAGATTGTCACCTGAAGCCCCTTTCTCCATGGCATGTGTAGCCTCCTTTCCAGGTGAGCAGTCTCCCCGTCTGACGGCAGAGTCCTCAGGACAGTTATGGCACAATTGTGTGCCCCACAGGTTGAATGAAGCAGGAGGCCTGTCTCTTGAAACAGTTCAGTTCAAAGTGCTCTGGCTGCTCTCCCTGGTATTGGTAAGAGACTTGCATATGTCTTCAAATGAGTGGTGTTTTGGCAGCACCCTGACTGTGTGTTAATTCCTTTCTCGGCAAGGGAACGGCCTTCCTCACTTTATGAGTAGGAAAGCTAATAGTGCTCCAAAGCAATTCGGTCCCCTGCTTCTCTACACCCAAGTGCTGCATTGCTGAGCAGTCTGGATCATTCTGCCCTTGACAAACCACTCACAAAGGCCCTTTCTGAATGTTGACTTAGTCTTCCTTGGAGGAAAGGGGTGCCAGACAGCAGTAGTCCCCACTGGCAGCTTTGCACAGCCATAAAGTTAAGTGTACAGTAGAAACAAATGCATGTTCCTTGGAAATGCACTGGCTGCATCCCAGGAAGCAGGCTCCCTTCTTCTTACAAGGACGGAAAGTGCTGCTTTGTATCTGTAACTAATCCCTGTATTCTGAGGTGGTCCAACAGTGACCCACAGAGCAGACTGGGCAACCAGCAGCCCCAGGTCCACATAGGACAAGGAGGGAGGAAAATGGGGGAAGAGGGAGATGTGGATAAAGAGAAAGCGAGACAAGGGAGTAGCAGTTAGAGAGACAAGAGTGTGGACCACTCCAAAAGGAAATGATGTGACTTTAATTCTGCTATTTGGTATGTTGAGGGTAGGAAGGGCCCAGTGTGTTTCTCTGTACAGTGCTAGCACAGTTCATGCTTTCAGATTATCACAATAGCTCCAAGAGTTTATACTGGATTACCAGGAAATGCTGCCCATTCTGCTTCTGGCTGCCATGGGCTTAGCATTGAACCGTACACATTCACTAAAAATGGAGGGCAGGAGAAAGGCAGGGCCAGGACTTTTGCTGCATATCTGAAATCTGGGCATTGAGTGGGACACCAGAAAAGGGCATTGTACAATTGTATGCAAATAGACAATTGGGATGACAAGGACCCCTGCATGGTCGAGGTGTCCTCACATAAAGTGCATTTCCATGTACATGCATAGCTGTACCTTTGCAGAATCCCACTCAGTGTGCAAGTGTCAGAGGTATAGCAACATCAGGGGCAGGGCTAGGAGAACACAGCACCATCTCCCTTTATGTGTATACATGGAGGCACATGTGAGGAGGGCAATTGTGCCTTCTGATTTTAATCTTTTGGGATTCCACTTTATGTTCTCACATTTCACACTTATGACGTTGGTAGCTGTTGTAATAGTTCTGTGTAGGGCTGCATAATACTTCCCATAAATTTCATCTCTCCAGTTCTTTGTACTATTAGCCTGCTTGTCTTGTTGTGACTGCTTCATTTGCTGATTGTGGGAGCTACAAGTAATGAGACATATCTTCTAATGCTTTGTGATGAACAAAGGTTGGCTTTCAGTTAGGGAACATGAAAAAATGAGCTTTTTAACAAGTAATTTTTATTAAATTCTTATTGTAATAATACAAATCTATAAAAACAAGAAGACAAACAAAGAACAAAAAAAGCTAATAAAAAGAAATTAATCTTTGTGAGTGTGTGTGTTTATGTAAAAATCTGGCAGAAACATAACTCCTATTGCAAATGATATGTTCCATCATTAACATATCATTCCGTGTACCATCATGAAATCTGAGGGTTTAAATAGTCTGTAAGACTTCTTAATCCAACTATTGTGTTCACCTGTTAAGGCAGTTCTTACCATATTTAATCTTCTTTGAATGGAAAGAGTAGGAGGAAGTAATTAAAAGTTGTGAATGGTCATTTTGATAAAAGATTATATTATTAAGCTGCAATTCTACATGTATTTGGTAAGTCAAAATGGCTGCAAGAATGTAGCAGAAACCCCAACTAATTAGTGAGAAATAATACATCACAGCTGATCCAGTGTAAGTAAGGTGTCATAGTCATTACTTTAAATTCATAATTAGTAGTCAGTGCAGATAAGAGCTCTCTTGAATCATTACAGCAGCTGGACTCTCAACATGATCAGGTTTTTATGGGAACAAGATGATAACAAATGTGGTGAGGGGGGTTATTCTTTCGTTTTTTTTTTTTTTTAAAAAAGTGTGTTTTTATGCTGTAAAGCATCCTGTGATCGTATGATGAAGGGTGGTGTATGAATTAAATAAATAAATAAAAATCCTTTTTCAGACTGAGGGTTGGTTTTTTTAAATGGTGGAATTCATAAGTATAACTTTAAATGCCTGAGAATTCGTTTTTAATTATTTTGCTCCTTCAGGACAGCCGCTTTCTCTCCTCTCACATGTGCTTGTTTATAAACAGACAACCTGGCATCAGCATGAAAATAAATATGCATAATTTGGTATTTACTGGTTGTCCTAATCATCTCCCTCATAACAGAGATAGTGGGACGAATGCAACATGGTGATAAGGAGATCATTCCATCAGTGCAAGCATTTCTGCTTTTCTGGTAGAACAATCTCCCCTCCACCCCCTGTTATGGGGGTTCTTCTGACACCCCCCCCAGCCAATTTGGGGGTGCATGCTGGGAAGAGAACCAGCCTTTGCTCAGGCTTCCACTAGTAGGATCTGTTTGTTGAACCTGACCCAACAAATGGCTGAAAGAGGTGCTTAAAATGTATGGAGGTTCTGTTTCCTAGTCAAGACAATTCATGGTGACATTTCCTCCCCCCGCCTGCGCCCATTCTTGTTCTTCCAGGCTGCAGCATATAGCAAATGCAGTATGTCAGTCAATCTAGTTGCTAAACAGCTGCCTCTTGCTCTTGAGTTGAATATCAATCAAATGAAGAATGCAATTTCTGCTGTTCAAGACCTATTTAATTTGCCAGGATGCTGTTGCTTTTTGGAGACATTTGCCCTCTGATTGTGTGCAACTTGTACACCAAGGTGGCTGGAAAATTTGGTGCTCATTAAGCTGTGCTGTGTGTCTGTACAAAAGCCGTTGGCTTCTGAGGGACCAGCCTCTGGAATTAAGCAGTCCCCATTGAATGAAGCCTCATCAACCTAGAAAATAACTCATACGATGTTAAGTCAGGTGGACCTGTCAAGATGTCCTACACTTTGAGACCACCAACTGTGGTCAAGAGGGAGTTCCGGATGTCTTTATAAAGCAGCCTGACCCTAAGACCCTGTTTCTTAGGAGGCACCATACGGGCCCATTCTCTGACTTCCTGCCTTTTCCTCTCCCATTGCCATTGGGTCTGTACCATCCATTGCTGTGCTAGGCCACCAGTGAGCAATGGGAGCAGCTTTTGATGGCCTCAGGGCAGGAGGTCTGACAACAATATTAATGAAGCAATATTGCTCTAAAGACTAGAGAGTGTGTCCTTTACTCCTAAAGATGCCAGTTCTCATGAACACAAACATGTCACACAGGGATTGCTGAGAGCAACGAGGTGTGCTGTCACTCCAAGACAAGGCCCTCATAAAGCATGTCTTTCTGTCTCTTTCCAGTGCTGAGCGGGCAACAGCTGTGCTGCTGGCAGATCCCTGTTTCCAGCTCCGTTCTATTCAGTACTTGTTGGGGAACACGGAGCCTCTAGTCCTGGGGATGGCATCAGCTTCTGCTGACAAGAAACATTTCTCCCTGCAGAGCTGTAAGTATCTCCTCTGATTTGCTGTGCTTAACATAAGCCATGAGTCGCTTGTTCCTGCATGGCTCCTTGTTGCTTGCCACTTTGCCATTTGGGTAACTCCTCGGTGCCTTTTGTAGAAAGGGTGATCACTGAGATCTCCGCTACAGAGCTTGTAAACAGCTGTCTTGTGTCTCCTCCCTCCTTGCCTGTCCCTGCTCTTCACAGATGCTTTGTGTATTTGAGGCCACCAAATATATTTGCCCTGTGGCAACAACATGGGAATAACTCCCTGTTTTCCTCTTGCTGTGCCTCTGCTCTCCAACAGCAACAGCAACAACTTTTCCATCCTGTTTCCACAGGCATATGGTTGACTACTCTGAGAATAGGATGATGAACTACATGAGCCCATGGGCCTGATCCAGCAGGGCCCATCTTACGTTTCCTAAGAAGGATCAGCTAGGAATTCAGACAAAAGAATAGGTTTAAAAGGGGGGGTGTATATACATATATGTAAACTAGCCTCTCTTCTAAGAAATATTCAAAGCTGCTTTTCCATAAAGCCATATGGAAAAATAAAGCCACACCTTAAAATGCATCTGCTGTAAAATAATAACACAATAAAACAAGATAAGACACAACACAACACAATAAAACAAGATAAGTCACAAATTGGGTGGTGTGAGCTGACTGTAGCTCGGTGCATAGAGCAGGTGCAGGGTATCCTTGAGGGGTTTAGCAGAGCAATGTGGACTTGTGGGATGCCCAGTGGTAGGGCACAGGATTTGCATGCAAGGAGGTTCCGGCTTCAGCCTTCTTACATTTCCAGGTAAAAGGATCAGGTAAAAAGGGATGTGAAATAGTTTTGCCCAAGACCCCCTAGAGCTGCTGCCAGTTAGAACAGTAAACTATACAAGGCTGGATTGACTCAAGGGCCTGCCTCAATAGAAGGCAGATTCCTGCATCAGCAATGCCAGCAACAGAGGCAGCTTATTCTTCAGCTGCTCAGGCCTACTGTCCTGTGGCACAGCAGAGCAGCACATGGCACTGCTTACGGTTCCCCGGAGGGACCAGTCATGGCTGTGTAGAGTACCCACACTGTGCATCCGCCCCACTGTGTGTGTTTTCAGAGAAGAAGAAGTTTGCATCTTTTCTTACTTTATTTTCACTTAACTTTGCCCCACAGCCCATTTTAAGGATCCATTCCTATTCGCTGGGTAGGATGGCAGCAAAAAAAATTTCTATAGCGAAAAGATACGTACTGTTATGTATGCATTTGCATACCAAACTGCCACATGCCATCTCTTAAAAGAGATGTGTGTCCAGCGAGAGAGAGAGAGAGAGAGAGAGAGAGAGAGAGAGAACCAAGCTCCTGTCCTTGGCTCTGCCCATGCCCTTGAAGTTTGCTGAGATAGAGGAAAGCAATTGGAGCGCTGAGATGGAGGAAACCGTGATCCCTAAGGAATAGGGCAGGCTTTATTTACACAACCTCTAGAAACTGTTAGTTCCATGGAGATCTTGAACTGATGACGAAATAAGGCATTATGTGATTGGGGTAGTGGTGCAGAGCTGCTGAAGTGATTGAGAACTGTGGAAGATTACTGCAGCAGGCAGCAAATCTTTCTCTTTCTTTTAACCTCTGCTGAATTGTGGCCATTGTGATTTATCTCACTCTCTCTATGAAAGGCTGGCTGAAGGCCTCCTTGCCTCAGGCTTGCGCGGCGGGGGGGAGGCATTTCCAGTTTTTGTTCTCCAACTGTGAATGCATGCAGACCAGGGCCAGCCCTACCATTAGGCAGAGTGAGGCAGATACTGTGGGACAGGGAGCAACAGCAAAGTGCTAAAGGGGAGAGCCGTTGTGTGCAGGGCCCGCTCAAGATAATTTGCTGCCTGAGTCAAAGGACTAGATGATAGCCTCTCCCCTCCTTCACCATTCCATGCACAGAAGTTGACTGGACTGAAAGCTGCATCAGCACTTGTGATGGGGTAGCATATTTCAGCACCTGAAGGCAGCAAGCTAACTTAGGAAGGTGCAAGACAGGCCACATGGCACACACAGCTCTGTCCTCCCAAGGTGGGGAGCTGCCAAAAGGACACTGGAGGACTGGCCAGGGGATGTTGCTTCTCCAGCATCTGCTGCCTAAGGCGGCTGTTGCGCTCTGCCTAATAGTAGGACTGGCCCTGTGTGATTGCGTGCAATCTGCCCTACGCCCACTGTGCTAGGCTGCTGTCCTTGGGTGCAGTGGAGGACCCCATTGTTACTGTTGAACTAAGATTCAGTTGCCAGTCTGGTTGGATTTTATACATGGCATGGGAAGGAGGGTGTCATCTTGTTCTTCAGATCTCAGACAACAAAACGTCTTAGTCCAGCCTTGATAAAAAGCAATACACTTCCAGGTTTTTACAGAACTGAGGCATCTTAGAGAGGCCATTTAGCCAATATGATAAACCACATCTTAGCTCAAGTATGATCTCTGGTTTCTTCCCTTGTGAATCTCTGCTGAGCCCAGGAAAGCTACATCCAAGAGAAATGGAAGGGGGTAATGACAGTTACTCTACCATGTCCAAATATGCTCACTGTTGAGTGCTTGGAAAAAATTTGAAGCAGTACTATGGCAGGTTGATGATGATCCTCTGCTGGAAAAAAAAAGGAAGTAATATTAGAAAGTGCTCTGGGTTTACTGTTAACTGGGAATCCTAAAGCTTGGGGGATGCCTCACATGGAACAAGGCTGTGCCTTGGGGTGGTTGCTGCTGTATTCGAGTCTACAGGGATTATAACCACTGTCCTTTCCTTCCCGCTAATGTCATTATTAAGTGGGACTTCCCTGCCTGCCTACTGCAGGTTCCCTTTTCCTGCTGATAGTGTGAAAACGTGTGCTAGAGGGAAGGCAGTAGCCTGCAGAGGACACCACAGGCAGATTCTCTTTTGTTTTCCGCAATGCACTGTGCATTATATCTTAAAGAGGCACTGTTAATTGTTTCCCAGAATGGAGCATGCTGAGTCCCCTGCCCCTCCCCCGTCAGTCTAGCATTACCTACTGGTGCACCCTCTTGCCTCGCTCTGAATTCCCTTACCCTACAGCAAAGTGCTTGTGTTCCCATCCTATTTCTGGGCTGTGGAGGGAATGTTCCCGCCCCACCCATCAGAGAGTGTTTGTCTAAAAGCCTGATTCCAAAAATGCATGTACTTGTGTATCTGCCAGCAGCAGCACCTATGCTGACACTGAGCTGGCCCAGCGGCTGATATTCTCTGCCATAGGCAGTCTTTGCAAATATTAGATCCGCTTCTGAAGGTTGCTTCATAGACTCGGGTGTATGGGCATGGCCGGAGTTGCCCTGTGCCTTCTCTGCCAACCATTTTTTCCTGCTTTACCCAGTAAGGAAACCTATGCTAGTTCTTGCAGGCGCTTTGCTGTGTCAAATCCCAGAGGCCTAAGCAATCCAAAGAGGCAGAGGCAGAGGTCAGAGGCAGTAATGCTTCTGAATACCAGTTGCTGGAAACTGCAGGAGGGGGAGGTGCTCTTGTGTTCAGATTCTGTTTGTGGATTTCTCACACCTTGTTGTTCACTGTGAGAACAGGATGCTGGAGTACATGGGCCATCGGCCTGATCCAGCAGAGCTCTTCTTACGTTCTTATGAAGACTCCCCCAGAACAACCACGTGAAATGTGAGGGGTGGAGAGAGAAGCGGGGGAGGGTTATGCAGGAGTATGCATCCTTCAGAAGATCTTTCTCACCTATTGCAGCTGGAGCCCTTAATGGCACTGTCAATAATGTTGCTTAACCTTTGTAGGATCACACCTATGTTCCCCCTCATGAGTTGCTCAGATAGGAAGCTTTGATTGCTTTGTGACAACCGAAGAGTTTTCTCCCCTTTCGTGGATACCTTGCCACTCCGGATGCAATATTTAACATCCATTTCCTTGGCATCGTCTGGAGGACTTGGTCATCTTTGATCATGTGATCTATGGGGCTCTCAAAGCTTGCATATTTTAAAACATAGACCAGTATTTCTCTTCAGCACTCTAAATCTCTGGGTTGTCTAATTGTAGCAAGAGTTGTGGCCAAAATATGCCCAGGGAAGCTATACCTGCATAATGCTTTCCATGTATGCTGTCATGTGGTGGCTTTTGAGAACTCTACCCTTGTCCCTGCCCCATAGATCACTACTGCGCAAAGCCGTTTTCCTCTGTCCTGTGATAACACTGACAACAAGGTGCCTCACCTCTTTGCGCCTCACTTGGTTAACAGATCAGCTCACGCTGGGCTCTGCCACCATGTGGCCAAACACCTCCACCGCAGCTTCATTTCAATCCCTCCCAACCAGTCATTGGTGGGATGGGGCTGAAAAAAGAAATCTGGGGCAAGGCCCCCTGCTCTGCATAGTAATAGTAGAACCTGTGCCCCACCCCCTCTGCTGCCACTTGTCCTTCCTTTATCATTAATCTCTCTTTTTTTCTGCAGACACTGATTACATCAGCCAGGAAGAGCTAGCCAAGGTGGAGCAAATGCTGGGCCACCTCAGCGAAGAGTCCAAGCAGGCTGCAGCCTCCACCTTGGTAAGCTTCCACCTAATGAACTGAATGTGTGTGGCCACTTGCCCAAGGCACCCTCCATAGCACCACCCCTCGCAGGACCTCAACCGAGGCAAAAAATCAAGCACTGGCCCTTGCTGCATTGCCTGAGGGAAGCGAAGGCGCAGCATTCACAGGGTCCTGCAGATACAAGGGCCACTACTGACGTTGCTTGCTTGGGTACCTGGCTTGGCTTGGACATGTTAAGACTATATGGGGTAAGTGTCCATGGCAAAGGTTGATGCTGACCTCTAATGCTGTAGGGCAGCAATAGCCAATGTGGTGCCCTCCAGCTGCTGCTGGACTCCAGCTCCCATTATTGCTGACCATTGGGAGTCCAACAATATATTGGCATCACCCTCATAACCACCCCTGCTTTAGGCCTAGTTGTGAGCCATCTGTAAGGACAGTGTGTTTTCCTGTGGAAGCAGGATCTGAGAGTGGGCACAGGTAAATGCGTAGCATACATATGCACAGGTGCTAATGCACACTTACTAAGCTAATAATATCCTCAACTTCATTAAGCAGGGGTGGTTATTCTTTTTTTTGGCTGAGGGTCACATTCATCCTTGGCCCATGCTCTGAGGTTTATATGCCAGTTGTGGGGGTGCCCACCCTAACCGCTTTCATGCACACATACATGACACACTCAAGAGCCGCACAGCCCCCCCTTCTCAGCTGATCCATGCTGATCAACCGAGGAAATTGGGTTATTATCCCCTTGTTGCTCATCAAATGATCTGCCTGATGACTAGGAAGGGGGAACATCAAAGGTTCTGAAGCCCACCTACCTCATACCGCGTGTATTTCACTATTTCCCTCCTTTTTCTGGCACTGCCAAAATTGGTGGTGGGGAGTCAGACAAAAACTGACTGAGGGGTCAGATCAGCCCCATAAACCAGGGTTTAGCCAGCCCAGCAGCAGTACAACATAGAATGAATATGAGAGTCAAAATTCCTGTGCTATGTGCTCACTTTACAAGGTCACCAAGTACAGCACTTACTTATGACCACTGAAATATGCTTCTTCTGTGTGTTCTTCACCATCTGTAATCTGCAAACACCCAGCAGCCAAGCAGATATCCCAGTGGGAAGGAGTTCCACTGTCTTCAGGGAAGTGAGGCCTGAGAGCTCCATTCTCCCTCCCCTCCCTCACCCAACCCAAATCATTGCCCAAACAATTCCAATTTCCTTTGAAATTCTGAACCTTGGAAGCAGAATAAGCTGTTCAAGATGAATTTGCGAAATTGAAGGCACAGAACTGGGTTTCTTTGTTGAAAAAAAATTGGACTGGATGGGCACGGAGGGAGTAGGAGCTTAAGCAGCACAGAAGCTACCCAGATGGACTCTGGCTGCTGAAGCAGCCCCCGCGTGTGTTGCTCTGTCTGGGTGACCTCCAGAGAGAAGCTGTGATCCAGGAAGCAACCTGATCTCTGCCAGGGGTAGGATCTGAATTATTAATGTGGCTGCTCATCTTCCAGCTGCAGTTTGGAGCTGCATGAAGGCTGCTGCAGGAGGACGGGGTGGGGGTGGGAGAGAGAGCTGATGGGATGGGAACACACTGTCCCTGGGTTCAGTAGGAGCTCATGCTCTTAGCCTAGGCCAACCTCGGGGCAGGAAACAAACCTTCATTAAGAACCTCAAGCTAAGCTGAACTCTGTGCATTCTTTGCACAGGGAGACAAGTGCAGAGAAGTTGACTAGCCCCGTATATTCTTGACTACTGCTTCCGCTGCTGAGATTATTAGCTCTCCCAAAATTATATTGAAAGATAGCAGGATATGTATAGGTGCACTTAACGGTGGTCTTTACAGGCAGAGCTCCTGGTCCCTGCTCCAAGGGGGAGATTCATAAGAGATACATTTATATAGTTATCTTTTCAAAACTTTTTTTAAATCTCACTTTCTCCCCCTAGTGGCAGTAGTCTGCTCATTGGGATTCCCTCTCCTCTTGGACAGACAAGGCCCTCCCTTCCATTATGACATCATCCGGGAGAAGGAGTCCTCATAATACCCAAAGGAGTGCAGTCCCCAGTGAAAGACGTTACATTTCAAAGAAGAGGAAATAAAATTAATAGCTTACTTTTTAAAAACACCCTTCCCCTGATTACAGATCATAGTTGGCAAGGAAACATGGGCTTCATTCCACAAGCCAGGGCTTTTCACATCCCAGTGACAGTGGGAGAGAGGTTCATTCGCTAATGTTCCTATAACATTTTGCACCAAGAGCAAGACAGACCTATCACACTCCCCCTCTAGACATCCAGGGCCTAATCAGGCCATGAGGAGGAGCAATCAAAGTGAGGACACTGCCCTGTGAAGAACAGGACACAGGAGAGTAGAATTCCTGTTTTCTCCTCTTTACTTGGCCATGGAGGTAGAGGTAGCCCTCCAGTTCATTTAGCTCTCCTGAGAGAGTAGAGCCCTCATAGCTGATAGTGGAATCTTCCTGGAACCATTTCCCCTCCTACCTCACTGGCAACAATCTTAAGAGAGTTGCCGCATGGAGCAAAGCAACATAAGTGGTTCTGATCTAAGATTTGCAGCATGTATCTTAAGTAAGCCCTGGCATGAAGTGTACGAAGTCAACCAGCCATTTCAGTTTCAAGCGTCTAGTGCAAAACCTTCATGTTATTAACTGTTAATGAGCTGCTGTTCTTCTACCGTGAGACGCCTTGCATTGCACCATGATGTGGGCTGGGTGTTGGCAACTGCCAATAAGCTGAGTGGATGTGTTGCTTCTTTTGCAGCCCACCAGTGAGGAGGACCTGTGCCCCATCTGCTACGCGCATCCCATATCTGCCGTATTCAAGCCATGCTCCCACAAGTCCTGCAAGTGAGTAATCCCTTGGGGGATGTGGGCTTTTCTCTACTTTTGCTTTCTGGTTGGTTGGAAGGGTTCCTAGAAGGTGCCCCAGACCATAACTGGAGAATTAATTAACGAATTTTGCCATTTGAACTCTCTGAAGCTTCCTAGCTGAAATCTCCTTTTCACTTGTTGCCCTAATGGAAAGACACAGCAGCATGATGCTTCTGAATAGCTACTTAGGCCAGCTCGCCCATACGCAAGGCTGTGACTGCACTGCGCATGCAGATTAGATTCAACTGATTTGGTTTTTTTAAAAGCTAGCATTTTAACCTTTTGGGCTGCGAAGTTTGGTTGATAAAGTGTGCCATTTGTAATTAAATCTTAGAAGCCATGGGGAAGGCTGATCAGGATTCAAACTGGTTGGTGGCAGGGGAAGACTTCAGTGTCTCCCATTCCTCTAAGTCATTACCATGACTTAGCACATGCCCCCGAAACAAATTTGTGTAATTTGTTTTATAGAGAAGTTGTAGAATTTGATTTTAAGAGGAAAGTGGGCATTATCTTGCATGCAGAGGACACTTGCACTCATTTATACCCAGCAAGGGGCTTTTAGGTACTAGATACATATTGTTGGGCCAAAGCTCGGCCTGTAGCTGTGAACAAATGTCCAAGGCCTCCTGCTCTTGTCTTTCTAGAGCCTGCATCAACCAGCACCTGATGAACAACAAGGACTGCTTCTTCTGCAAAGCCACCATCACGGGTGTGGATGATTACATGAAGCCAGCCACCTCCTAGTGCCTGGACCCTGCAGGGCAGGGCCGCATGCCCAGGCAGCTTCTCCACAAGATGGACTCTCCTTGCTTCGAGAGCACCTCTGTCAAAGGCGGCTGCTGTTCAGCACAGCTGAGCTCAGTTGTGTGTTTTTTTAATTTATAACACTTCTTGCAGGCCAGGCACTGCCATATGCATCCCCTCGGCCACATCATATCCTTCAACCCCCCTGAATTTAGGTACACTTCCTGTTGCTGTCATTGACTCCAAGCCAGCAGGCACTGGGCTTTTCCCATGGGGCATGTACAAGGGGGCTGAACATGCTCAGGTTTTCTACCTCAGCCTGAATCTGTAGCTCCTTTTCTGCATTTGCCCCAGGAAGCCTGTCTCGTACTGTAGCTGGGACACATCCCCTTTGGTGTGGTGCTTTTCTCGATGGGGTAAAAGCTGATCTCACAGGCAACATCGCTCCTGTGAGCCCAGCTGGCCACTAGCCAAGTGTGTTTTTGCTGCAGCGCTTAGCAGCTGTTTTGACAAGTGTGTGTGTTGCTCAGAGTTGGTTGAGATATTTACGTGGGCATATCGTGCAGCAGCCTGCCCAGCTGTGCCACCTGATATGCTTTGGTGACGGAGGGAGATATTGACAAGCCATTCTCCCACCTGCAATCAGATGCGCTGGTAAGTGAAAGATTGTACCATCTGTCCACTTAAACATTAGACTCTGCTCTTTGTGCATATAGCTCCTTTCCTTTGCAGGTAGGGACTGCTAGATACGCATAGCAAAGACACAAGGCCCAGTTTTTGGTCTGGGGAGCTTAGTGAATGCAACAGCAGGCACACTATGCCATGACTAACAGAAGTGCAGAGATGAAGCCCACAACAACCAGAGGAATGAGTCTGAATAATAATAATAGACTCCCAAGCTTCTCCAAGAAAAGAAAAACAGATATAGCGGGGGCCAGAGTTTGTCCCATGCATTGTATTCTGGTTGGGAGAAGTACGAGCTAGGTTGATCTTTATGGGCTACTGCAGGGGTGAACCTGATTGCACTGCTCTCTTCCACCAGCAGAAGGTGCCCATGGCACCAGCCCTTCACTGTGTGACCAGGCTGCCTGTACTATCCAGGAGCAGACAAGGATGGTTGCTGTTTTTTAATTTACTAACTGTGTGTGACTTGTAACCAGAAGTGTCGGGGAGGGCAGCAAGCATTGTGCTTGAAGCAAGGAATTTTAACTTATGTGCATCTATGATTGTCTCTCTCCCCCACCACCCTCCAAAGTGGAAGGGGTGTTAACTTCCATACAATGGAATATTATTAAATTATTATTCCTTAAGGCGGTGAGCTATGTGTATTCTTCTCTCCATTTTATGGAGCACTGTCCTAAAGGCTGGCACAGCAGCAGTACAAGATGGGATTGGGTGCAAGGAAGGCAGCGGTAAACATCAGCTGCCATACAAAACTGTCATTGTTGTTCCCCAAGAGGAGTTAAAAGAAAACATATGACACACCACAGCTCCCATTCTTCATGACAATATAATTTTGTTCCCCGTCCCCATTAATTGACAGAGCCCTGTCCAGAGTTCTTGAATAGTAATAGTTAGTGATTATTGGCCATATGGAGGGAAGAGGGATCAGTCTCTGTAAGGCAGTAGAGTTCCAAAGAAGAGGATTGTATTCTGTCTTCCCTTTGTGCAACAGGAGCAGCACATGTTAGCCTGAAATAAAAGCACAGCATGCTGTTCTTTCTCCTCACCGGGTCTGCCTGGGACTGTTCTCTTGCAGCAGCTGAACTCCTACTGCAGAACCACACAAGCAGGCATTTTCTTCTTTGCACATTAGGGTTACTTTCCAGTAATAGGGCAATGGCCTGTGGCACTGGACAACCCCTGAACCTGGCCCAGGTCACCGTGCCTTATGCTAAGCAGTGATTCTGAGGAGCACTCCAGCCAGCTTACAAACCTCCTTATCCCACTACACTCCTAGGATTCCAGCAGAGGGTTAGTATTTTCTCAGCATAAAAGTCAACAAGGAGCCCCCGCTCCCAAGGCACAGGGTGGGGATTCCCCTTGTAAGAGGGTAAGACAGGGAGGGCCCTCTCAGCAGGTCCAATACTCAAGGCCCAGGACCGCTACATGATGATGCGTGGCTCCGGTACAGACTCCGCAATGGACTTGTGAGGCAGCACGTTGGCACCATTGAGGTAGAGTTCATCGTTCACAATGACATCCTCTCCCAGCACTGACACATTCTCCATCCGTACCTGAGGAAGGGCGTGACATACAGTTAGACAACTCTATGCTGAGCTGAGAGGAAGTAGTATGTTACAAGTCTATCGACTTAGGCTAAGGCAGTTACTTGCCTGCATGGTACAATCCTATGGCTACTCAGGAGTCAGTTTCTAACAGGTTCTGCCCTTGCTTTTCTGGCTCTGGGCTGCTAATTAAAAGCAGGAACAGCCAGATTGAGGTGCCATGATGCCTGTAGAGTTTCCCTAAATCTTACTCAAATTGCCACTAAATCTGGTACCAATTCAACTCATAGGGAAAGGACAGCTTGATACCTGGCACAAAGCAACACTGAGAGATATTAAATTGGGACTTTATAGGGCAAGTTTCCCTGTTATGAAAGCAGCTCTCAAAATAATAAGGGTATTGAGTATGAACACACAACCACCGCAAAGGTACAAGTCCACCATAAGTGAGAGAACAAACATGCAGGCATGTGAAGAAACTACATCACAGTAGCATTTGTGTGGACTGCGCATTCCAGCTCACTCATCAGTAAAAGCACTAGTTAAGATGCAGCTCTGACCAACATTGCAATTCTTAAGTCCCAGACACACTGGCTGGGGGAGGTTAGGCTATGACCTGATCTCCCCACCCCTGTGGCTCAGGTGGCCTTAAGCTGGCGACTTCACCTGGCTGAAGTAAAGCTCTCCTGGCACAAGCTATCCCAGTGTGCAGGGCAAAAAGGGGGCATGTTATGGCCAGAAACAGGCACATTGGGGCCACCGAGAGGAATAAACAAAATTATCCTGCATTCCAGCTCTCTCCATTTACTGGTCCTGCCCAGAGAGGTAACATTTCCCCATAGAAGAGCAGAAAATGTTTACATTCCCTCAACCTACAGCAGTTGGGCTGCAGCTTCACTTTCCCCAGTGTGTATCTGCCCGATGAGGACTGCTCTGTCACATAACTCACCCACTGGCCTACAGAGGAGCTCCAGCCAACAATGCAGGACTCCAGCCACGAATGAGACCGGATCCGCGACCCCTTCAGCACAGTGCAACGTTTGATCCGAACCCCGTCCTCTATCACCACTCCTGCCCCAATGGTGACATTGGGACCAATACTGCAGTTCGATCCAATCTTGGCAGTTGGGTCCTGAAGTTGGAGGGGGGAAATTGTGCATGAAAGCTTTTCTTGAGCAGCTTCCACAGCTCCGGTCTGGGAAGTAGCTTCCTCCTCCTCAGAGGAAACTAGATGGGAGAGAACAACATTCCCTCACAGCTCTAGTCCACAAGATGGTAGATGTAATATCAAGAGCTGCTGTTGCCTTGCTCAATATACTACCACTTTTAGATCAGCCTTTAATGAAGTACTGCCCACCCTCGCTCCAAAGAAATACAAGAATATAATTACCACTAATACATTCCCCATGAAACCCGGTCCTGAGTGCAGCCTCTCGGGATGTTTCAGCCGTAGATATTGCAGATACATGCACATGCCAGTCAGAAAGTCTTTGGGCTGCCCAATGTCCATCCAGAACCCTGTGATGACAAAGCTGCATTAATAAGACACCTGTCTCCATTGATGGACCTTATACCAGCCTCCCTCCCCGAAGGCAGCATAAAGCAAGATGTGAAGTGAAACCGCATTACGTTATTTCATTCAAACATTGCCCTACAGGGCCCTTGCATGTTATGTGGTATCTTCCACATCTTGATCTTATTTTTACTTCTCAACTCCAGTCCCAGGTCTTCACTGACTTAACATCTAATTGTCTAATATGCCCTCTCCTCAAACCACTGCCTACATTTGTGAGAGCCCCTTAGGATCAAAGTACCATTCCAAATCCTTCCATGTGCCCTTACCTTGGAGTTCCATGGCATAGAGTTGTCCTTGTTCTGCCATCACTGGGAATATCTCCTTCTCAATCGAGGTAGGCCGCAGCTAAGGGAAGGCAAGAGTACTACCAGTTGGCCATTTATGTTGTAAAGACTAGAGATGTACTGTTCCCACAGACATCATCATCCTTAATCTCACCGGCATGAAAGGATGAGATGCCCAACTAAACCACAACCTCAAAAACCCCAGCCAGTCTGCCCTGTGCAAGATCCCTGTTCCACCCTTCCTGCCTCATACCTCGATCCGCTGTAGCACGCTTGGGTTTAAGATGTACATGCCAGAGTTGATCTTGTTGGAAACAAAAACTTGGGGTTTCTCCACAAAGCGGTGTATGCGCCCTGTATCTGACTCACACACCACAACGCCATATTTGGAGGGCTCCTCCACTTTGGTCACCTGCAAGGCAAAGTTGGCATCACACCCAGCCATGGTACTCGGAGGGCACAGAAAGAGCTCTATTGAACTGCCATGCCTAGTTTACTATCCCAATCTCTTATTTTAAAAAGAACCCCATGAGCAAAAAAAAGGATAGGAAACAACCACTTTACTCCAACCACTTCTGTTTTTGCATTATAGAAAGATATGGGTGTGCAGTTCATCCCTAAAATAAGAACACACACCCTAATTCTTCTTTGTTTATGAACTAATAAGCGTGCTCCTGTGCATGTAAACAAGGGGAGGCATTTATAACACCCAGAGGAGGAGCTTGGTTTTTTTTTTAAGTGGGTTGCAGAGGGTTGGACTAGATGTCCCTTGGGGTCCTTTCCAACTCTACAATCCTATGATTCTTCTTTGTTCCTGCAATTACAGTTTTTGCCAAGCATTAAGGGTTTGTGGAAGTGATGGAGCTCTTTCTGCCTATGTCTCCAGCTGGCCTGCAAAACTTAGCTTTCTGGCAGCTTTGCAACCAACAGAAACTAGGTTGTCCAAGGATCCGCAGGCAATTCCAAGCAAAAGAGCAAGGGATCTACCCTTTGGCTTTCCAAAGATGTTGACAGACTACAGTTATCATCATCCCTGACTGTTGGCTCATACTGATGGAAGCTGAATCCAGCAACCTCTGGAGGGCCACTCCTGCAATGGAGCAATGCAAGCATGGAGTGGGTGCCCCTCGGGTACTTACCACAATGGTGCCCTCTTTTCCATGATGCCTGTGGAAGTGCACCATGTCTTTGAAGGGGAAATCGCAGATCACATCACTGTTGAGCACAAAAAAAGGCTCTGCATTCTCGGTCAACAGCTCCCGCGCTAGTGCCAGGGGTCCAGCTGTGGAGGAAACCAGAGCCCTCAATATTCACCTATTCATGTGCCCTTCAGCAACAACAGCCAGCATGCACTGCTCAACTCACATTAGAAAGTTTCATCCTATATAGCTCCTGATCAGAACAAGTAGTACCCAATCCTCCACCTGTGTATAGCCAGGACACTCCAGGTTGCCACAAGTTTTGATTCTGATCCCACATTTACTCCCCCTGTAACCTCACTTCTCCACAAGAAAGTGGCTGCTTCAGTTACCTGTGCCCAGTGGTTCCTTCTCATGCGACAGGGAAATATGAATGCCCAGCTAGGAAACAAAGTAGAATTTGGAAAACAGAATTAGAAGATGCGCACCACCAACGGAATATGTGTGCCAGTGACCTGGCTATATACCCTTCCCTTAGTCATCAGATTTTCATAAATCCTCTCTAATAGAACTAGACAACCATATCAATATTATTCAATGATGAATTTATGGTGACCTACAGATTGCAAGCTCCCTGGCTTTGTGGGGGTACTTATTCTAATGAAGCGACAGATTAACAGCATAAATTAAGATAAAATAACTAAACAGGAGGTTAGAATCAGTGGCTTAGATCCTCAGATAAGTTAACTTGAGGAAGTTCACAAAATGAAAGTTTCCTGTTCCCTCCTCCCCCTGAAAACCTCCCTAGAGCAATGTGGGATGGAGGATGGCTGATAACTGCCCTAAATTTGCCTTGAATCCTAAGGTAACTTCAGAAAGTTCATAGAAGGAAGGTTTCCTAACTACTACTCCTCCCAAAGTCACCTGCACTTTGTCCCACAATTGGGGACCCCATTCCTTCAGAGAAGCTATTGGAGAAGCACAGGTGGCTGCGGGTGTAGATAGAAAATGGGAAATCTTCCTTCCATGAACTTTCTGAAGCTGTTTTGTCTTAGGATTCAAGCCAATAGGCACAATTGCACCCTTGAAGCCCCAAAATAAAAAGAATGCAGTCAGTGGGTAGGATTCAGTGTTACACTAATTTGATCATTTTGTCAGCACAAGCATATACACTTTGCAAACAGCATGATCTCCCATCTCCTTCCCCCGTGCTCTTCAGTGGGTTCTCCCAACCTACGGGAGCATATTTGGGGAAGGCATGGGGGCACACAGGGCAAAGGGGGGAAGCCCCGTTGCACTTCCACTAGCAAATCAGTTGAATCTGGTCCCAATGTAACAATGGAGAGGGTGCTAAGCTTTTTATGCTGGAATGTCTGAAATAAGATGTGCATTAAAAGTATAGGTTGTATTTGGCGAAGCACAAAGAATACATTTCGTCAGCAGAAAAAAAAATCTGCTTGTACTATCTGCTTGTACAATGTCCCCACCCCCCCAACACTCTCTAAATATGTTCTGAAACCCTCTGGAACAGATCTGAGGACAGCACAGTGCATGGTAGTGGGGTCCAATGCATTAGTACTAATCCTTGAGCTAGTGCATCTATTTTGAATACAACCCTGTCTTCCAATAGTTATAGACAATAGGTTCCATCTATTTGAAAATAATAGGTTTCTGGCCAATGTAATCTGCCAGTGAATCGTATCAAATCACAAAAAGAGAGTGCTGCTGTTAGAGTGTACCACTAGATAGATCTTTACTGAAGGAAAGTTTTCTTGCTTCTAACCAACACTTGTGTAGCTGGTATTGCCAATGAAACTGAATCCATACACCTTCAGTTACAGGAAGCTATGAAAAGTGGTATGGCACAGTGCCAAGAGAAAGTCACACCCTGCTTTTTACAGTGTAGGAAGTGAGCATTTATGGATATACTTGCACAACATGCACTTATTTTGGCTTAGTTGGCTTCAGTTAAAATTATAATATATTGTATAGTTGTAATCTAATTAAAACTCATGCACTGCACTATAGTTAATTTGAGTTTCACATAGAGGCCCTAGCACATACAGGCTATCTAACTCAGCAAAGTCCAAAGCAAACCCCTTTCCTTGCAGTTGCAAAACTCCCCAAGAATAAAGAGAACTATCAAATACCCACCTCATGAACACTGAAAGATAATCACTAGTGATTCACAAGGCTATGCTTTGTGAAAGCAGCATGAGTCTAGGTAAGGCTATTGAGCCACTAGCTTTCATAGAACCTCAGCCACATTAAGACAAAATGCTATAGCAAATGAAGAGTTCCAATCAACTCCTGCACATCTACAGGACCCCCAACCATCAGGTTCAGGAAAGCAGCCTAAGAACTATCAACTCAAAACTTACCCTTTGCTCTTGTTCTTTCATCTCCTTTTCCAGCAGTTCTGACATATAACTGACAGCAAGGATCACATGGTTCACACCTGCCTGTCAGAGAAGAGGAATAGTAACTCCAAGACACTGGAACTATGCACACAACTGAGGTGATCAGGTGTCCAGACTCAGGAAGGCAATATCCATCCAACTGGACCAGAGACCATAATTATTTAGGAGATTTAAGGGATGGTTATGCAAGATTGGAACAGAGAGAAACATTTCTAATCCTTTCCCCATCAACTCACTTTGCTGAGCAAAAGGAAGCTAAATCAGCAAAAGGGCAGCAGTTAGAATTCACACATTCCACTCCTAAATCTGGAAGAAGACCACCCATCACTTAGGCATTAGTCTGTGATCCATTTGTATGAGCCACTTTCCCCGGCTATAGCACAAGTTATCCAAAATGTACATCCATCCCTATTTATCTGTACAGCAAAGCAAAGAAATTTATCTTCAGTTAGCACAGAAATGGGGAGATGCCTAGAAATGCACAGGAAACGTGGCAGAGGGCACAGCACAAGAAGCCTCCCAGATGTGTGCAGGAGACTTTGCCATGGAATAACTCAACAGCAAAAGCTTCACCTATTGAATTCCAGTCTGCCATGCAGCTCTTAAAAGGCACAGCGTCCTTTTCAGGAAAAAGAGGCCCCTGGATCTCTCTTCTCCCCCGCCCGCTCTTCTAAGCGGGCGGCAGCCTCACCTTCACCCACCCACCTAAACACAGAAGGCTGGTGCTCAATCCTACCTTCACCAGAGCCTCCACCTGGTGCAGCAGGATAGGCTTGTTGCAAAATTCCACCAGGGGCTTCGGGATGCTGAGGGTCAGGGGCCGCAGCCGCGTGCCATAGCCCCCCACCAAGATCAGCGCCTTCATCCTTGCCTGAAAGAGGGCGGAGGAAAGGGCGAAGCGTCAGACCCCTCGCCGCCCCCAAGGCCTCACCGGCCCCGCTGCCTGCCAGGTCCCCCTCGATGGTCTCCCAACCTCCCCGCGTCGACCCCCCGCCAAGCAGGACTTGCCGGCGGCCCCTCGAACTCAGAGCCCGGCCGCCGCCGCCCCTGGAGCCCTCGGTGCCCAGAGGCCCGTAGCCAACGTCACCCCTCCGCACTCGGCCCCGCGTAACTCACCTGACCCGGCCCGGAGGTGCCACTCCGCCTACAGCCGACAGAACCAGCCACCACGACATCTCCGTCAAACTCCCTACCGAACCGATCGACCAATCAGTGCGCCGGACGTGTCCAAAATTCCTAACCATCCAATGGCGGCAGAGAGCGGCGATGTTTGTCGGCCAATCAGAACGCTAGCTACCGCGTTGCCGCAGCAACGCGGACAGGTTAGAAATGCGACCGCTTTGCGTCATCGCCAAGGCGCCGCAGCAGACACGTCTCTAGGAAGGCGGCTTCAAGTTAAAGCCCCGCCCCTATTTCCCCTTAGCACCGCCTTTAGGTGGGCGGGGCGCGGCGGCGTCACGCGTGCGCGACGCCAAGTGAGCCCTAGCAACAAAGGCTTCCGCCTCCTCGTTCTCCGTAGTAGTGGCAACGTTCGTGACGTGCGGCGCTGCCATGTTTGTAGTGGCTTTGCACTTGCTAACCGGGTGAGGGGAAGGCGTAGCGGGAGGAACTGCTTCGCTCTTCTCTGTCGGCTCCTCTACCCGCTTTAAAGCAGGAGGTTGACAGGAGGAAGAGGGAGGAGGCGCGAGAGCGAGCGGCTGCAGGCGAGTCCCAGGGATGCGCTGGGTGGGCAAAGGAAGGGCCTGGACCTGGGCGCGTCCCCGCCGCCCTCTGCGGGTGACGACGGGTCCGTTACTCTCGGGGAGGGGGCTTAGCGTTGCTTGTCTTGGGCTTAACCGGGAGTGGGGTGAGTGCGTCCGTGTTTCTCTTCTTAGGGGACGCTCCGGTTTTGCTAAGTTAAAAACCGAGCTGCATCGTTGACAGTAAGGAAGCCTGTGTGGAGGGGATCATCATTATATTATTGCTACGTTTTTATTGCTAAAATGTTTTGTTTTCTAAAAGAAAATAATAGTATGTAAAACCTTGGAGGAGCTTGATCCCATGTGTCTTTAATCAGAAGTGTGCCCCTCACCCCTGAATGTGATGTGGCTTACTTCCAAGTAAGCATACATAGGATTGTACCTTCTTGGTTTTATTGGACCATGGCCTTTCACAGCAGGCAGCATCAGATACGTGAAACAAAGCTATCGTGCTACTTGCTTTGTTGGTGGAATATGATCCCCCAAGTATACATGTTATAGTCATTAGTAGTCTGCATTTGTATTGGAATTCTGAATGGATGTTTTGTTGCTGGTGTGTGTGCTGCCCTGGGCTTTACTATTCAATTTATTTACTACTACTACAACTAATAATAATAATACAGTAATAATAATAAATAAATAAAAACAGGGGGCAGGTTCCCAAGTTTCAGTGTAGGGAGGTGGAGCTTGTAATATTTATGTGCTGCTTAACGGAGTCCACTACTCTCTTCCAGCATGGGGACCATGGCTCACGAGCCTGTTCCCTGCATTTTAAAGAGCCCAGTCTCACTGCAAGTGGGAGACATGAGGACTGAGCAAGGCCGTCCTGGTGTTCTGGTGATTGATGTTGTGCTTCCACACTCACAGACCATTGATGTAAGTATGGGAGGAAACCAAGTGTGTGGGGCTTGGAATTGTCAGATGTTATGTTTGAAGTCTCTCATTTTAGCTGTAAAGCTGATATAGAAACTATGATGGTGAACCAGGAAGTACCTGCTTCAAAACTCACCTTTGTTAACTCACTCTGTTACCCTAGGCAAGCTTCTCTACTTTGCTCCAAGCTGTAATTTAGATATTCAAGCAGTGACCTGTTCCTAGGGTTGCAGTAACGTTTCTGACAGTCCTCCCCTCATATTGCTATCCTCAGTTGCAGGAAATAGTATTCAAGAACTATTACACAGCCTTTCTGACTCTACGGGTGCAGCGCCGAAACCCTGCAGATGGTGGGAACGAAAGTCCTCCCAAGTGGGTTACTTGTCTGCAGAATTACTGCCTGATGCCCAACCCTCACACAGAAGAAGGCTCTCAGGATTACTTCTCTCTCTCCAGACATCAGGTAGTACAGTCATACCTCACATTACAGACACTTCAGGTTGAGCATTTTTGGGTTGTGCACCGCTCCGAACCCAGAAGTACTGGAACGGGTTACTTCTGGGTTTCGGCGCTTGCTCATGCACAGAAGCACCAAATTGCAACCCGCTCATGCACAGACACGGCACTGCAGGTTGCGAACATGCCTCCCGCACGGATCACATTCGCAACCCAAGCGTCCACTGTATTTCTGTTGGTATTGCACATAAATCATAGAATTGGAAGGGATGCAAGGGTCATCCAGTCCAACCCCCTGCAATGCAGGAATCTCAGTTATGATATGATTCAATTATTCTGCTAATTCATATTGTTTCTTGTCTGAAATGGCATCCTGTGCTCCACACAACATTCCTGGTTTATTTTGTTGCGCCATCACACTTTAGCCACCACTGAGTAAATCGTGAATAGAGCTGGGATAGGGAACTTGTGGCTTCCATATGTTATTGGACTCCAACTCCCATCGATGCCAGCCAGCATGGCCAATGGTCAGAGATTGTGGGAGCAGTAGTCTTGCAATGTCTGGTGGACGACAAGTTCCCCACCCCTTCTTTAGTGTGTCAGATGATAATTGAGGGAACGGTATGGACTGTGTGTTTTCTGTAATAGAATTTCTAAAAAATTATAAAAGTCTGCATGCTCTTACTGCCCATAGGGTACTTTTCAGCTCTGCCTATTACAGGCACCGTTTTGGCTAGTCTTATTAAAATGCTTCCGCTACATTGAGTGTTTTGTATTGGAGAAATGCAGAACCAAGGTAATGCTTGGTAACTTTCAGGAAAACAAATTATTAATGATAGGGATCCCAGCCAAACTTCATTTTTAATAGTGTGAGTTACAACCTAGCCCACCAAAACCTCAAGAGTATTTAGTAAAGGTTTAGGTACACTGAGGGGAAAGGATTGACAGTTGCAATGGTTTTGCAGTTGCAAAGTAATAGGCAAAATGAATGTCTGTTTTTATTATTTTTCTATAGGTTTTTTTTAGTATGCAAGGTCTTTACAGGTCTAACTTTCCATTCTTGCAACAAGGTAGATCCTTACAGTTTTGATTTTAACTAAGATTTTAACTATGAGACACAGAAATGCTGGTATGCCTGAATCCACCCAGGAAAACTATAGCTGAGCCGAGATTTAACTAGATCTACAAGGTTCAATAGGGACGCGGGTGGCACTGTGGGTTAAAGCTTCAGCGCCTAGGACTTGCCGATCGAAAGGTCGGCAGTTCGAATCCCCGTGGCGGGGTGCGCTCCCGTTGTTCAGTCCCAGCGCCTGCCAACCTAGCAGTTCGAAAGCACTCTCGGGTGCAAGTAGATGAATAGGGACCGCTTACTAGCGGGAAGGTAAACAGCGTTTCCGTGTGCGGCTCTGACTCGCCAGATGCAGCTTGTCACGCTGGCCACGTGACCCGGAAGTGTCTTCGGACAGCGCTGGCCCCCGGCCTCTTTGAGTGAGATGGGCGCAGAACCCTAGAGTCTGTCAAGACTGGCCCGTACGGGCAGGGGTACCTTTACCTTACAAGGTCCAATGCTCAGAACTGAACTATTACTATATGTACCAGACCATGATAATACCCCGACTTGGCCTTAGTTCCTGGCCCTACTGATACTGTATTCTAGCATGTTTAGAATGATTCCCTATTGTTTGTATCAAGGGAGAAGTTATTAGAAGCTCTTACAATGTTACAGCAAATCATTGTTTACTTTGTTTTGAATGGATATTGGGCCTTGGCGCAGTTTCAGTTTTGCCTTGTCTCCCTTACTTTGCCAGATGCTCTGTGATGTGGACCGAGTGGCTGCCATGCGTCTCATCCTGCGTCAACCATCTCCAGTATGGCTGCATTTCACCATTGAGGAGCTGCAGCTTTTCCCTGGGGGTCAGAAGGTACATACTCAACTCATCCCCTGTTCTTTCTATAACCATTGTTCTGTGATTGTAATGGCTTGCTCACCATGAATGAAGCCTTCTTTAGAACACAGTCTAGGGTCAGATAACTGGCTAAACTCAGGCTCTCAGTGCTTTATTCCCCCTAAAAATGCTAGGTCACACATCTGAACTGGAGAAGATGCTGCACCTAGATCTCTTTGATTCTGAGCTACCAGCTTCTGCCTTCCTTTTCTAGCCTTCAGCTTCTGTGGAGCCAAGTCTCCTGTTCTCTTCTGCTGCTTGGCCTGAGTTTTATCAGAGTTTCCTGTGTAATTCAACTACTGATCACTGAGCTTGCTCTTCTTCACTCTCTCAGGTTAAGATCTCTGCTACCCATTGGCTCCCCCTGCCAATTCATTCTAATTACCATGCTATGAATTTCACATCCTTAGTGTGGCTCACCAATGAAACTGCCAGAGCCCCTCATGTACATAATCCATGTTATTAACTCTGCAGTTGCCAGGTTCAATTCTAAAGCTGATTTCAGAGCAAGCTTTCACCTGTGAAATCCAGATGGGGGAAAACATTATCCTGGACACTGTACCTCTACAGTGAGAATTGCCCCCCCCCCCTTGTCCCCTGGTAAATAATGCTCCTATGAGAGCTTAAGGTAAATAGATTGTAATAGTTCATGAGAGTGAATTCTACACTTTCCTGTGAACAGTAGAGACAAGTATTTATGTCTTTAGGCAGCCTGCTCTGAGAGAGTAAATTGGTGAAGGTAAAAAGGGTAATGTGTGTAAGTGCAACATTCCAGTTGGTAGAGAATCAGAAATGTTTTGCTCTGCAGCTGGTTTTTATCTTCCAGAGTCCACAAAAAGGCTTCCCAGCTTGGCTTTCTCACCCATCTCCTCAGGAGCGGCCAACAAACCTGCGTGATGTAAGTATTGTTGGTGACACTGATTTGCTAATTTGCTGACAGGTTCCTGGCAGGGAATGGCTCTGGGGAGATGTGTTGTTTTATCAACAAAAGCAGTGGAGAAACTGCTTATATGAATATATAACTATCCTTCACTTTCAGGGACTCCCTGATGCTGACAAAGTGTCTTCTGAACTGCAGCAAATGTGGGTTTTGACCGAGATGCTCCAAGCCAACCAGCCAGCAGCACGAATTGGCCGTTTTGATGTTAGTTTCATATTACTTTTGCTTCTTGTTTGGGGAGTGTGTCCTTCACTGCAGTCTAGTTAGAACTCACACCCCTATCTTGAAGACTTACTTCAAGTTTACGCTCAGCCTTTGCAGCCCACAGAGCATACACATTAACCTTAGAAGAGCCCTGCTGGATCAGGCCAAAGGCCCACTATCGTTTCCCTGTTTCTAGCAACAAATCAGGAAAGCTGCAATGAAAGAATTTGGCGGTCACTGTGAAATTTCTGTTTATCTTGTATCCTTCTTCCTCTAAGAAACTTAAGGATGGCTATCATGAAGTGTTTGTATTTTAACCTGGGGCAATTTGGGCTGCAGCATAGTGACTCCCCCAAGGTTACCCTGTTGGATGAGTGGAAATTTTAATTCATCTCCCCCTAAGCTCAAGTCTAGCATTTCTGTCCACTGGGGGGAATACAGACTGTGTGGGAGAAACATACATCCCGTAACATTCCCAATGTGTTGACTCTTTGCTAAAAATAATTCCCTGTACCTCTCTTGTTTCAGGTGAATGGCTCCTATGACCTTAACCTCCTTTCCTACACTTGAGTTGTCCCAGGACTCAAAGCTGACTAAGTTCCTAAGAGCTGGACTCACTGAGCTGCACCCCCACAGTGTTGGATTGGCTTGAGGCAGGAAGAAATGATGGACAAAGTCTGTTGCCTTCATGTTCCAGTCCTTCCCTTTTCCGCTGCATGGAGGTGGCCTTTCTGGGAACACTCCAGCTCTACTCTGTTCTTCCTGCCAGGTCTTATGTGGAGATTGTTCTCCATTTTGCACTGGACCCTGGAAGACTGCTTTCCCTTGAACTTGAAGGTGCCTTATTTGGGCTCTTCATCTCCTGGTCCGTTTTTTGGAAGCCCTGCTGTTTGGTGCATGTTTCTTTTGGGGGCAAAATCAAGCAATCTTTCAAGAATCTGGTACTATGATGGGGCGGGGCAGGGTGAAGAGAAGAATCCTTCATTTTGGCAAGAGAAATGACTTGCAATGTCTTGAAGCTGACAAGACTGGAGGTTTTACTTTCTCAAATTCATGTGTTGGCGTTCCAGAGAGAATGAGAACTCCCTTGTTGCTTCCTCTGCTATGGCTACCTCATTTGCAACCTACACTATGTAATTTAGTCAGTGGGTGGCAATAAGAAATGCTTCCTGAAGAGTTAGCCCCCACCTCTTTTTTCCTGGAGGGATGTGAGTGGTTTAGTTGTGAATTGTATAGAGCTAGCCCTCAACAACCTGTCACTAGCTTCGGCTACAATATTGTAAGGGCCACATTAGAGAAATAGTTTGCCCTAGTGAAATGGCAGTGCCAGACTGTGCTGTGTTGGTTTTTAGCTGAGTCCTGGAGCACCTTGTCATTTTTTACAGCCACAGCTATAGATATTTCAAGTAGCGAAAATGGTGGAAAAGCCTGAAAAGCCATGTCCTTGACAGCTCCCTTATTTAAGCTGAGTTGCAACCTGGATTACCAGCTGTCGCCTTTGTATTCTTAAATATTACCATATTAATCTTTCCAACTCATTAGATAACCCTTGCATGGTTGTAGATGCTCATTTCCAGTCCATGAATTACTATGCTCAAGAATGAGTGTTGAAGGCTGAGGTGAATAAATGATGATGGTAAAAGTCTGGATTCAGATCCCTGCTCTGTCAAGGAGCTACTAGACTGCCTTTGAACAATCACTTTCTCTCAACAGTACATCTTAAACTGCCTTTCAAAGGGCTGCTATGATGATTACAATGAGAATATTCAAACACTTCCCCATACTGACAGGCAGAGATATTTTTTGAACAGAACAGCGCTACGTTGCTTCTTAGCAAGGGTCTCTTCTTGTGGTATGGGGCACTTCCTGCAGTAATGTCCATGATATGTAGTAGTCTGGTGGACCAAGCTGCAGAACAAAATGAATTAGTGCAGTAGGATGTGTAGCTGACTTTTTTTTTTTTTTTAATGCTGGACTTTAAATCTCGGGAACAACCTCTTTTCCATAGCTGTGTAACTTCCTTTCTGTTATTTATTATGAATTATGTATGCTACTTTATTTATAGCTGGAAAGAGCCACAGTGATCTTCTAACCCATTGCAAGTATAATAAACTTTTACTGAATACAGTGAAAGACCTTTGCAAATGATGTCAGGAAGCTGCCTTATTGGTACCTCTAGCTCAGTATTGTCTGAGCACCAAAGTCTCTTCAGGGTTTCAGACAAGGATCTTTCTTAGCCTAACTTGGAGATGCCCAATTTGGGAGCTTCTGCTTGTAAATAATGTGCTCTGCTACTGAGCTGCAACCCTTACCCATTGCATTAAATCAGGGTTAATGTATTTGAAGTATTTTTCAATGGATGATTATCCAGGCCAGATGCATCACAAATAAAAGATTGTTGTGTTGTATTGATTGTATGTGCTTTGTGCATTGTACTTGTCAAACCTCTGTTAAGTTTATTTATGAACCCGTAATAGCATCTAAAATTAGGAGTGCATGGGCCAATGCTCTTTTTCCCACCCTAGATCCTGAGCAACCAAAAGGGGGAGTGGCAAGTGGAAAGGAGACTAGAAGCAAAGGCCACTGTCTTAATTCTCAATTGAATATGACAGCTGAATATTGATAAAAAAAATTTAAAAAGAAAAGCCAATTGCTTCCAAAACCTTCCCTGTTTTAGCAAACATCCCAAATAACCTGCAAAATAAGGGAGGGAAATATCAACACACCTTCTGGTGTTCCAGGCTACTTTGATCCTATGTAGTCTGTTTTTTATTCAATCCAACTGATTCATGCATGCTTGCTTAATTGGAAATAAAAAATGCCCTTCCTGATTTAGTAACCATTTTCAGTGCTATCTTTGCTTTCTATATTCCCTTCTCTTTAAAGTAAAAGTTAAGTATTCTGAAAGACCTGTAATTGGCTATGGTATCCTTTGGATTTTTAAGCAGCTAATTATAGTACATCTCATGCACTCATGTTTGTTAACACCACTGTTCCCAAAGCTAATATTGCTATCCTTTCTGTATTGTAGTCTGCTATTGATTCACTTGGTTAGAGTTACTATCTAGAATGAACCCTAAGCAGCACTAAAGGGTAATTCCCTGCTCCAGTTGTGTGATCTGGGCATCTTCTGTGCGTGTAAAGAATTAAGGGAAAGAGAGAGCTATCCCTACGTTTTCTGCTGAGAAGCCCTTACCTTGCACCCTTTCAAGACCCTTGTCCATTATGCATACTCCTCAAACTTCCAACTGAAAAAACTGGCTTCAGAAAGGAAGCGGCGTGCGCGTCTCGCCTGGCCCGCACGAGCTTCGGAGACGAGCGCGGTTCATCTTGGGGTCAACAGCGAATCCGATCTGCCCGGATGCTTCCCCTGCTTTTCATCTTCGGCTGGGGAGGGCGAGTCCTCTGGTCACTTGCCGCCGGAACGGGACTACATTTCCCAGGCTCCTCCCCGGGACTTGAGCTCTGGGCCCAGGGGAGGGGAGGAGGGGCTGTCCTTTCCAGCCATGTCGTAGGGGCGCCCGGGAAAATGCTTCGGGCCGGCGTCGGAGCTGCTGTTCGGCTCGCGGCTCCGGGCTGGGGGTCCCCCGGAGCTGGCGCGCGCGGGAAGCGGGGCTACGCCTCCGGGCAGGTAAGCTGGGGACACCCGCCTCTCCTCCCACTCGGATGCAGGTGTGCGCTCGGAAGCCCGACAACAGGCGAGCCTTGCGCGGAGTTGGAAGTGGCGGAGCGCGGCTGGCTCGCTCCGGGCATCCAGGGAGGCAGGAGGGAAGGGGGCCAGGCGGGGGACTTTGGGTTGGAAGAGTTGCGCTCAGTTTTTCAAACGTTTATGACTGAAACGGGTCAACCGCACAACCTGCTTATTGTCACTGTTTTAAAGTCCGGGGGATATCTGAATTGGGCAGTCCCAGAGCATGTGCAGAGTGCATTGCTTTCGCACTAGCTCTCGCGCATCGGAGATTCCAGGACTAGCGAGGGGTCCGAGGAGGCTGCCTTCCCCAGGCAGGCTTCCTTCCCAGCATCTCCCCGCTTTAGAAAGGGAGCGCTGATCTTGGCCTGGTTTTTGAGGGGAGACCGGGTGAAATCAAGGGATCTCCTTGGGGGCGGTAAAGGCTGAGGAGTCTCGACAGAGCCCTCCCCCGCCCGCGCACCCCTCGCGTCCTTTTGGTTGAGTCGGAGGCAGGCGCAGTTCCCTGGGCATTCTAATGGCGAGGGGGCAATTTCACAGCGGATGCTTCTAAAGAAAGAGTTTATACAGTAAGATGCTATTCTCAGCATTAAGCACTTGGGCTGTAGTAGTAGTGGCTTCTCCAACAAAGTTCTTCCCTGGTGCTGACCTAAGAATTTCCTGTTATGAAATGGGGGGAGGCGGGGCGTGAATGGAGGAAGAAACCTTCCATATGTGGGGGTTGAAATTGGTAGAGTCTCCCCTACTGAACCCCTTGATCAATACGGATAGTGACCGGGAAACAGCAACATTTTGACCCATAATAGGTGCTCACCACAGCCACGGTGGAAGGTAATGGGGAGGGTGTTAAATACCAAATGTGATTCCTTTGGAGAACATGGTGACTGTCTCCCAACTATGCAGGCCACAGCTTAGGCAGGTGGGAAAGTGAGACAGGAAAGGCTTTGCAGACCTGCAAGAGGGGGTTGGGTACAAAGGGCAAGCAGCTTTATTTTCCTCTTGACATTGGACTTCTGATAAAGCACTAAGCAAACAAGCAGTAATCACAAAGGTCAAAGGGAGCTTAGAGACCAGAGCTACCCCTTGTTCCAACAGGAAAAGTTTGGTCCTTGGGGCTGGCTCTCAGCTAGGAGGTGAGGGTTCCACCCTCCAAGACAGCTGGAGGTCAGTGTCTAGCCTTTGAGGCCACCCAGGGCTGCACACACCAGGGCTTAATTTAAGCAGAACAGGTATAAGTTGGGGAAGGTCAGGATGTTCTTCCTTCTGATGCAGCCAGGGTTGGGAATGGCAGTGGGGCGACTGATAATGAGTCCTGGTTGCCCATCTCAAGACTGCTGACCTTTAGATGATCTCAGATGGGTTGCTGGCACCTGCCAGTCAGAACATGCCTTGCCTTCCTCTGCAGGAGAGCCTAAAGCAGACACCTCTCTATGACTTTCACCGGCACCATGGTGGAAAGATGGTGGCCTTTGCCGGCTGGAGCCTCCCAGTGCAGTATACGCACAGCCACCTGGAGTCCCACCTGCACACCCGCCAGCACTGTTCTCTCTTCGATGTGTCTCATATGCTGCAGGTAATGCTGGAGGAAGCCAAAGGTCATTGAAGTCCCAGTATTTCCGCTGTGGGGTCATCTTCAGCAGTGGGGCAGTGGTCAGTTTCGAAGTGCAGGAGCTCACCATGACAGCCCTCCTAGCCCCCCCCCCATAACACACCAAGAGAGTCTGCAGCTAGATCCCCAATGATAGTCCACAAATGTGGGCAGCTGGGTTGGCATAAAATTCAGTTTTATAAGTATCAGCTGACAATCTGAGATTCGTGAACTGGCAAAGGGTGGTGTGGTAAGAAACATGCTGGACTTTGGCAGGGGAGACCTAGGTTCACACCCCTGATCAGCCATGAGGTTCACTGGGTGGCCTTGGACCAATCAGTGAGTTAAGCCTACTTAACAAAGGAATTATGCCCCATGCTCAATCTGTCCTTTTATAAGGCAACTCCCATTTTAGGCATGACCAATATGTGTGGGATCACGCACACGCACACAGCGCCAAACCCAGAAGTGACCCAGAAATGTCATAAAAGACGTCACTGAAACATCACTAAAAGGGCAGAATGGGGTGTTTGCAGGCTTTTTCAATGGGTTTCTGATTTCACACAATTTTACACAAGCACGCAATGGCCCAGAATGCATAAATGGGGGGTGGCCTGTAGTATGTTGGTTAGGATTATGTTTTATTTACGATACACATTTTGTGTGCTTATATCCTACTATACATTATATCCTACTATACATCACCTTGGGTCCCCTGGGGAGGAAGGGCAATCTAGAAATGTGTCTAAGAAATGGAAAAATAATAAAGCCCAACTGTACCGCACCAAAGCAGCAGTTTAGCTGCATGGGAGCGCCAGGCTCAGATGTTTTCTTCAAGTGTGCTGTCCTTGGTCCTGCATAGCACCCTGGTGATGTGAGGTGACTCTCTCTTTTACAGACTAAAGTGTTTGGCAGAGATCGGATTAAATTCATAGAGAGCCTAGTAGTTGGGGACATAGCAGAGCTGAAGCCTAATCAGGTATGTTGGAGCCCAATGGGTTACACCCTCGGTGGGACATCTTCGGCCCTCTGGATCTTGTTGAACTCTCATCAGCCCCAGTCGGCATAGCTAAGAGTCAGGGATGACGGGAGTTGTAGTCCAGGCCAGCACCACAGGATTCCCATTCATTAGGTTGCACACAAGTGTAACACAATGGATGGCATGCTGAATTTGGATGTGGGACATCTCACTTCAAATCCACCAACTGGGTGATCTTGGACAAATCGCTGTGGCTCAGTGGGCCACCTTATAGAATGGATGGGAGGGGGAAATGATGTAAATAAATATTGCTACTTTTCCTGCACCATTGAGCCATGACAGGACACAGATCTAAGTAAAAGTGATACTTTTACAGGGCTTTTCTATAAGATTGAAGTGCTTCTTAAATGCATGTAATTCATTGCATGATACCCATGCAAACTGTAATCTAGCACCAGTAAAATACTATTTCCATAGAATGGATGATGGGGTGAGATGGAGAGAACCTTGCTTCCTGGGGATAGCTATATAACCATTGTAAAAAGGTAAAGGGACCCCTGACCATTAGGTCCAGTCGCGGACGACTCTGGGGTTGCGGCACTCATCTCGCTTTATTGGCCGAGGGAGCCGGCATACAGCTTCCGGGTCATGTGGCCAGCATGACTAAGCCGCTTTTGGCGAACCAGAGCAGCGCACGGAAATGCCGTTTACCTTCCCGCTGGAGCGGTACCTATTTATCTACTTGCACTTTAACGTGCTTTCGAACCTCTAGGTGGGCAGGAGCTGGGTCTGAGCAACGGGAGCTCACCCTATCACGGGGATTCGAACCGCCAACCTTCTGATCAGCAAGCCCTAGGCTCTGTGGTTTAACAGTGCCACCTGCGTCCCATATAACCATTGTACTTCCCTTTAAAATAGAAGGGGGGGGGAGAGGATGAGTAGCAGGAGTCGAACACTCAGCATTCAAAACCAAATTATTAAAGGTTCACAAAATGGCAAGACATTTAAATTGTCTAGCTGCTCTTGTTTGAAAATAATAGAGGTGGTGGCTTTGTGAAAGAGAAGAATGAAGGGATCACTGCAGAAATCACTTTTTGTAGCGACACACAATTACGTAGGCATGAGGGAGAGAATCATATAATCATTGAGTTGGAAGGGACCCCAAGAGTTATCTCATCCAACCCCCTGCAATGCAGGAATCTTAGCTAAATCATCCATGACAGATGACCATCCAACCTCTGCTTAAAAACCTCCAGGGAGTCCGTTCCATGGTCTAACAGCTCTTACTGGCAGAAAGTTATTCTTGATGTTTAGTTGCTTGTTGCTCACGAGGTCACAGACACTGGCCAATATGGGTTTGCATGTCTTAATACAACTGTATTCCGCATTGCTGTCACAAAACAAGGAATGTACTATTCAGAGGGAAATCATTGTGACTCTTTATTATTATTACTGCATCTCTGCCAAAGCCTGGCTTCTGTTACACGGTAGCCACTCTTGGCAACCAGTAACTGAACTGCGCTTTACTTTCAGGGCACTCTGTCTCTGTTCACAAATGAAAGAGGAGGCATCATGGACGACTTGATTGTGACCAGCACCTCGGATCAGCACCTCTACGTGGTCTCCAATGCAGGTTGCAGGGACAAGGATTTTGCCCTCATGAAGGTACGTGTTTCTCACCATCCAATCCTACAGGGAATTATTCCTAGATGGGAGGCGGCAGCAGAAACACAGACGATAGTGAGGTAGTTCCAATCCTTTGGGAAACTTGATCTTTGTCCCTTGCTGCAGCTGATGCTGGACTCAATGAGAGAGAGAATGGGATGGAAGAGAGGAAGATGCCTTCCCCCACTCCTAAGTGGGTCATGACTTTGCTGCTCTCTGTTTCTGCTTGCAGAACAAGGCGAAGGAAATGAAAGCAGCTGGCTGCGATGTGGACTTGGAAGTGTCAGACAACACTTTGCTTGCTCTGCAAGGTAAATATTATGTACCTGTGATAACTGCCCCTACTGTGGGAAGCAGCAGACAAAATACCCAGGCATTTGCCTTAAGGGAATGCACAGAACTGCTGCTTAATTGCTTTGATACAGTAGCATCTCCCAGACCAACTAATAGCCCTACTGTTGATCTTCCTGGGACATCTAATCCCATTGTCCAAAGCAGGGGTCAGCAACCTTTTTCAGTCGTGGGCCGGTCCACCGTCCCTCAGACCATGTGGTGGGCCGGAATATATTTTGAAAAATAAATAAATAAAATGAACGAATTCCTATCCCCCACAAACAACCCTGAGATGCATTTTAAATAAAAGGGCACATTCTACTCATGTAAAAACATGCTGATTTCTGGACCGTCCGTGGGCCAGATTTAGAAGGCGATTTGGCCGCATCCGGCCCCTGGGCCTTAGGTTGCCTACCCCTCATCCAAAGCCTTCCCCACTTCTACCCCACTTCCCCCCCTTTTTTCCCATCTTTAGGCTCATTGGGGCATTGCAAGGCCAGCTTGTTGCTAGCTGATGTGGTACTGACTTGCCTAGGGCCTTCGAATATGACAAACCCACTTTCCCCTGTGCTGCTCTGCAGCCGTAAGAGCCCAAGGGCCCTGCTACATCTGGTAGTCCATCTCATCCAACACCCTGTTCTTACCAGTGGCCCAGCCCAACAGATTAGGATGGCAATAGCCCTTTTCTTTGTCCCCAGCATCTGATACTCAGAGGGGAGAGGACTGGCCCTATCATTAGGCAGAGTGAGGCAGCTTTCCCAGCAAGCAGATCCTGTGAGGGCAAGGAGCAACAGCAAGGGGTTAAATGGCAGAGATGTATAGGTACGCCAGGACAAGATAGAGCCCTTCTGCCATTCCATGTGGGGATGGACTCAGGGACCACCTGATTCCTTGTATCTCTGTCCAGTCCCTAAGGTCTTTAGGGAGTGAGGTGTTACCTTGTCCTTCACCTCAGGCAGCAAGATGTCTTGGGCTGGTCCTGGAAGGAGTATGGACTGTTACATTTACCTGTTGTGGCTGTTAATGGTAGATCACTCGTCCATGACTTTGCCCTAGTCTTTTTAGAGGCTAAGCTTGTGCCACATCATGTGGCAGTGAATTCTATCCTACTGCCACGGTGGCAATGATGTGCCTTGGCTGAGATCAGCAAGGGCAACACCCTCTATGTGCCTGAGCCCACTTCATTCAGCTTGAAATGCCCAATTCCTTCCTCCATCATTTAACTGAGACTTATTGAACCTCCTTTTTTTTGGGGGGGGGGAGCTTGATGAACTAACACCTCTTCAAACTCCTAGCCATTTCCCTTCTTCTTTCTCTTTCCACCAGGCCCTGCCATGGCCCGAGTGCTACAGGCTGGGGTGTCAGACAACCTGGCTAAGCTGCCCTTCATGACCAGTGCAGTGATGAGTGTCTTCGGAGTGCCAGGCTGCAGGGTCACCCGCTGTGGCTACACAGGCGAGGATGGCGTAGAGGTACACGGTCAGGGAATGGGACGGGGTAGTGCTGTGGTCTAAACCACTGAGCCTCTTGGGCTTGCCGATCAGGAGGTCGGCGGTTTGAATCCTCATGGCGGGGTGTGCTCCCATTGCTCTGTCCCAGCTCCTGCCAACTTAGCAGTTCAAAAGCACACCAGTGCAAGTAGATAAATAGGTACCGCTGTGGCAGGAAGGTAAACAGCGTTTCTATGCGCTCTGGTTTCTGTCACAGTGTCCCATTGTGCCAGAAGCGGTTTAGTCATGCTGGCCACATGATCCAGAAAGCTGTCTGTGGGCGAACACTGGCTCCCTCAGCCTGAAAGCGAGATGTGTGCCACAACCCCATAGTCACCTTTGACTAGACTTGACTGTCCAGGGGTCCTTTACACAGTCAGGGCTTGGCTCAGCTAACCAAAAAGAGGTGGTGGTAGGAGCAGGAGCACTGATGTTGTGCACTGAGAAGCAAAAAGCTATTTCAGGCTGGGAGGGCAGCGTATTGATGAAGAAGGGGATTATTGAATCAGGTTGGCTTGGGGGAGAAGGGTGTCAGTCAAGCCTGGACATAGCCTCAGATTGAGCTAGAGTGCAGGATTGGGCCAGGTGACCTGAAGTTGGGAGTGGGGGTGGGGGGAAGGGTGGCAAAAATCACACTGACCAAATCACTGTGCTCCTCTGTACCCAGATCTCTGTGCCTGCAAGCCGAGCTGTGGAGCTGGCTGAGCTGCTGCTTAAGGACTCCACTGTGTGGCTGGCAGGACTCGCAGCCCGGGACAGTTTGCGCTTGGAGGCAGGTCTGTGTCTGTACGGGAACGACATTGATGAGAGCACAACCCCTGTGGAAGCCAGTCTGATATGGACCCTTGGTAGGTGCCAGCTGCAATTCTGGATATCTCTCCCTGCCCTGCCTTCCTACCCATTGACATTCCTGGCCAATATCAAACAGGCAAAAAGTCACCCATTCCTGCACCCCAGACCAGAGTAGACTGAGCATGGAACAAGAGTGGTTTTTTTGGAATGGGAGAGAAGCTGCACTGGGCCTTCAGTGGTGATGGGACACTATGTGGTGAGGGTAATTTGGACCACAGACGGGGGAATTCTTGTTCTGTTGGCCTTAACAGGACACCTTATTTCCAATTGCTTCTCAGGGAAACGCCGCCGTGCTGCCATGGATTTCCCCGGTGCATCAATCATACTGGCCCAAATCAAAGAGAAGCCCAAAAGGAAACGTGTGGGGCTGACTTCTTCAGGGCCTCCCATCCGGCAGCACATGCCCATTCTCAGCCCAGAGGGCAAGGCCATTGGTAGGTTCTCCAAGCTTCTCTGAGTACTGTCTAGGAAGATGATACATCAGCACTCTGCTGTAATAAGCACCCCAATAAGCACGCACCGTATTTTTCGCCCTATAGGACACACTTTTTTCCCTCCAAAAATGAAGGGGAAATGTGTGTGCATCCTATGGGGTGAATGCAGGCTTTCGCTTCAGCTTTCAGCTTTCGCTGAAGCCTGGAGAGCGGAGACCCCTCTCGCTCTCCAGGCTTCAGGAAGCTATCCGCAAGCCGTGGGAGAGCTGCGCGAAGTCGCGCAGCTCTCCCACGGCTTTTGGAGAGCTGCCTGCACCCCAAAGCCTGGGGGTGCGCTGAGCTCAGCGCCCCCAGGCTTTGGGCTTTGCACGGCTTGTGGAGAGCTGCCTGTTCTGGGGGCTGGGGTTGGGGGAAGCTCAGGCTTCCCCCGCCCCAGCCCCTGGGGGGGAAATAATTTTTTTTTCTTTATTTCCCCCCAAAAAAACTAGGTGCGCCCTATGGGCCAGTGTGCCCTATAGGGCGAAAAATACGGTAATACTTGCTGTGCTTGGTCATACTGCAGGCAATGTTGTTCGGTGCACAGCTTTGTTTAGACCTAGCAGCCTTGTACCCTGTGTTGCTCATGAATTATTGGAGACAAAACTAGTGCAGTTTTGAAAGGCTGCCCACCATTTTGCTTCAAAATTGTGCCCATTTATATATGAACATGGATGAAAACCTGCTCCTTGATCTCTCAAACCACCATTCAAAATTTGGGTAAGGTGTATTGAGAAGTGTCCAAAGGCGTAGGGGACAAAGCTTTCAAAGTATATAGTGGATTTGATTCTATTAACTCCCTGCCCCTTTCAGGCGGCAGAGTAGTACATGCTAGTAAGTGAACCTCATTGAAGATTATGGCAGAATGCAGCCTTTTAGAGGTGTTCTATTGGAACTGCATACAGAAAGCAGCAACAAACCTTCTGGAGGTATACACGCTCCATAGCTTGTTTGCATTCTTCTTGTCTTTAGTGGATCATTAAAGGGCCATGAGTGTTAATTGCTCTTAGGGCCATTGGTGTGTGTAGAAAACTAGGCTCTCCACCCTACTTACAGAAATTGAGAAGAGGTTGCATTTTTGGCAGCAATTTTTATTCATCATTTAATGCAGAAATTGTATGCTTGCTTTTGATAACTGCTCTGTCCGTTCCCCCATGCGCTAGGTGAGGTCACCAGTGGCTGCCCTTCCCCCTGTCTGCAGAAGAACATCGCCATGGGATACGTGGAGAGTGACTACAGCAAACTGAGCACAGCCCTCACTGTAGAAGTGAGGAAGAAGAGCTGCCCTGCTCTAGTGACCAAGATGCCCTTTGTAGCCACCAATTACTATACAGTGAAATAGGCGGCTGCTGGCACTGGCTTTCAGTTTTGTATTCTGGCCTGCCTATAAAGGGCCCCTCAATTCCATTAGGGCTCTGCCACAAAGGTGGTTACTGAAAAGAAAACAGCCCTAAAAAGAGATAAACTATTTCAGGGGATGTTGAGGACGTTAACAACTGAAAAGGCAGGCAACTGAGCAAGACTTGACGACATGCTTTAGTCTCATCTGCCTCTTGGCCTATTGCTGAAAGCAGAAAGATCCCAATGACTTGATCTCCAGAACTTCACCTACCCTCCTTTTGCATTTATCCCCAAATATTAAAAAGTCCTTGAATTTTCTCCTGCCCTTTTCAATCTGCTCTTTTTCTTGAAATGGTCTGATGCATGCTCAGCTAGAAGCAGGAAGAAGACCCTTACATTGCAACAAAAGTAAAGAACAAGCTTCTTGGTTTATTCCTTCTATTTCTCATACGTAGGCTCAGCGCATTCATTTTACCAGTTTGGTAAATATTCTCTCTGTAGTGCAGGGGAAGAAAGATGTACTTGCTACTTCTCAAAAAAGAGAAATCATGCCCTGATGTGGGCTTCTTCTTCCAAATCATGTTTACACCAATTAATACTTAGCCAAAGGCCTGCTCTTCTTACTATTTTTCTGGAGGGGGCATATTTAAATAGTGCTTCAGCTTGAGCAAACCCCTTTGTTTTCTTACTGCCATCTAGCCTAGAAGATTCAGAACTACATATGAAGGAACCATTTTTTACTTTGGATGCTGAAGACACTAATCTTGAGAGCTGCTATGAACTGCTCCACATAGAGATAAAATACTTTTTGTGCAGCAGCTATTTTGGGGAAATAGTATGTATTTATATGCATCTCAAGGAAATTTTCAAACAGTACAAAAAAACAACAACTTAGGAGGGATGTTCCTTTTGCATTGTTTTAAAACCTTGAGTGAAGAAATTTTCATCCACCTGAAAAAGCATGTCAAAACAAAAAGATCTTCAGTTGTTTATGGAAAGTACAGATAGCAGGAATGCTGTTCAACAGAGGCAGTCACACTGACAGCTTTGCTCTGAGTTACTTCAGAGCAAACTCTGATATTTTGAAACTTTAAAGTATTACTTTAAAGTAAATACAAAAAAACCCTAATCTATCTTCTGCATATGTACACAAGTACTCAACAGCTATTGCAATAAGAGTCAAGACTATATTCAATTTTCCATCACTCTTTTATAACCCATATATTAAACCCATACATTACACACAACTGGGGAATAAGAGGGCAGTGGATGGTAAAATAGAGGGATGCTCAATATCACATCAACAGCTCCAGCATTACATAGCTACAGAACACACACAATCACCTGACTCTTCCAGGGATTGAGCACCAAGTAGTATGATTTCGGAGCAGAACTATTTTAGAACTAGTGAGCTCTAAGATAGTCATTGGCACAGACTGCAAAATCTGACCAGGGGCAAGGAACCAGCAAGGGTTTGAATCTGTCAGACTAAGCAAGTCTCTGTAGCTTTCCAACACAAAATTGGGGATACTTAGCAAAGAGCAATTTAAGCTCAGCTGGAGAAATAATTTCTTCATCAGCCCTGGCGTCTGCTTCTCTTACGAGTTGAGGCCAGTTCAAGGCAAGGGAAATCCAAGCACCACTGCAGAAAGAAACAAGTTCCAGGCCAGCAATGGGTTTGATATTACATTGAAGAGAGGCAGGCTCAAGGTCAGTCTGCAAAATAACTTGTGGCAGAAGAAGAAGAAATGCAGACAGCTTAATAAAGGGGGGAAACTGCAGCTTCCCAACCTGAGTAGAGCAATCCTGAGACTCAGTGCTTGGTTAAATGGATGGACAGGAACAGTTTTCACAGCACCAGCGTTGACCAGCAGCTCAGGCCACAGGATGAGAGAAAGGGCGACTATAGCTGCTGTCTCCTCAGCACTGAAAGAGCGAGGCCTCTGGGCAGGCAGGCGGGCGTCAGCGTCTTCTATGCTCCTAGAGCAGAAGGAGCTTGGCTTAGTAACCTCTGCCATCACTCCCGATGCGTTTTCATACTCTCATTACTTGAACTCTCCCTAAATGAAAACAAAACAGACCGAAACTTTAAATCACGAGTTAAAAGGGATTACACATCCTGTATTCCTCCAGCATCAGATCCCCATGAGCACCGATTCCATCATCTGGAGGGGCTGGAAGGTAATGGATAAATCAACTCACCACATTGAGAAGTGCGAGGATCCATCTGGAGTCCCTCCATTCTGCCCTCCCGGACCTGGGAAGGAGAAGAGAATATTGTTAGTCAGGCAGACTTCTCATCTGGCAGTCCTTTGACTCCAAGTAGATGAGCTTGTGATCAGTGGCAGCTGCAAATCCCGCTTCCTTTGCCAACACAATTCAAAATCAAAAGAAATGCTGCTGATGTAAACAATACTAAGTCAGGTGAAGCAATGGGGTGGCCTGCTATAAGACCCCTTCCTATATTCCTAGACACATGAAAGGATATATAGTTTAATCCCGACAATTAACTGATCATTAGTTTGAAAAGTTTTGACCAAAAAGATTAACAAGAAAAGTATGTAACGGATGAAAATAAAAATTAATGCCAGTCAGTTATTCCAAAACCCTTACCAAACTAACATGATCTCTGTTTTTGACAAGAGAAAGGTTGGATAGTAAAGGTCATTTTTAATATGATTTTTTTTAGTCCAGTTCACACAAACCCTATTAAATTAAAGCAAATAGATTTAAGGTGAATGTCCCATTGAAGGCGGTAGAACTAAATTGGCTTAAATCCAGGCACTGGTTAAACCAGTTAGTGGATTGCAGTCATAAGCTTCAGTGACATTTGTCTTCGACACATGACTCTTAACTTGGGTGCGAGGAGAAAAACAGATGTTGAAAGAGGCGGAAAACATACTACACAATATTTGCAACATATTGCAAACATACGTTGAAAATATGGTGTAGTAAGTTTTCTACCTCTTGCTCAAGACATATGCCTAAAAATTAGGGTGCAATATAGCTACTGTTACTTGTTTGGTAGCCACTTTATACTGCAGGTTCCAAAGACAAATCACAGCAGAATACAAATCACACACCATTATTTCACACAAGAAAAATGGTTAAGCAGCTCTTTGTGTCATGATTATGCATCCCAGCAGTTGAGCAAGACAGAAGAAATACTCTTATTCAAGCACCCAGCAGTCTCAGTCAAGTATTACAAAAGGAAGGAGAATCTTTCTGGAGGTGTATTTAGGGGATCTGCTTGTTGGGCTTTTTATGGGGCAGGCTTCTCCTTTTGTGCATGGGGGGGGGGGAGCTCCCCCCGGCTATGGCCATGGGGTCCCTGATGTCAGCAGAGAGAAACCCAGGTAAACAATTGCATCTGGGTGCCATGCACATAGCAAAGTACCTTTCAAAACCTGCCCTCTATCTACTATCTCACCAGGGTCAGTTTAGGACCTGGATGGTATCCAATTACTGTTCAATTCTGGAGTCAGTCAGCAGCAGGATAGGTAGAATTGGTATTCATTGTGGCATTAGGAACAGTGCCCAGCACAGCTGCTGTTGTGGCCCAACATGACAGGACAAAAAGGGCCATCTAACAGACTTGGACGGTAACAACTAGTTTTAGAAAGGACCACTTCGAAGAGAGGATGGGCCCTTAAACCAGATGGAGCCTCCACCGTGTAGAATAGTTGGCTGTTGCAACAGAGCTTGGCAGCCATCTCCAAAGCCCATCCTTTCTTTTCTTTTTTTAGCCTTAAAAGAGGTCTGCCTCCAAGTCCAGTTGCCACGGCTCAGCAAATATGCGCCTGCATCCCAACCGGGGCAGCCACTGTTCATCCATAAGGGGTTTCATTTGGTTTGGGGACTCGGGCACTGACCCTTAGCAACCTGCAAGGTCGAGGCTTCGAGGGACACAAGAGAGCCAGGAGAAGAAGCGCGAGGCGTAGCCACGGGGTAGGAAGCGAAAGCGGAGCAGCAACCCAGAGGCAGCTACCCCGGGGTGGGGATTACGCCGAAGGCAGAGGAAGCGCTGGGTGGGTCACGCGAGGTAAACAAAGAAGGCGGCGGCGGCGGCAGCTGCTGCAGCGCCCGCCTCGGAAGGGAGCCCTACCTTGCCGGTAGTAGAGGCCCGTGACGGTGTTGCCGTAGACCCGCCAGGCCACCTGGATGCCGAGCAAGCTCACCAGCAGCCAGAGCAGGAGCAGCTGGAAGAGGGCGGCGCGCAAGTCCTGGGCCTCCCAGTCCGACATGAACTCCTGCCAAAGCCAAGTGAAAGCCCGCAGAGCCTTCGTCGGCACCTCCCACTCCGCGGGTCCAGAAGCAGCAGCAGCCGCCGCCGCAGCAGCCACCGCCTCCTCCGCCGTGGCCGCCGCCATCCCACTCGCAAAGGCGGCGGGAGAGGGAGAGGCGCTGCGCCACAAGCCCCGGGGAAACTGTCAGCGGCGCCGCGCGTGCGCCCCAGGGAAACATCCAGGCCCCGCCCCGCGCGGCTCTCTTCCCGCCTCCAATTCTCTCTCCCTCCCACACAGACTGCACCGCTTTTTCCACGGGGCGCGTTTACTGGGGTGCGAGTCCCCGTTATGCTCAATGGGACTTTCTTCCTGGTGCGGATCTGGTTAGGATCTCACCCTTATAACCCGATCCTGTCCTATTTTGCCCGCGAGTAGCTTCACCCCCCCTCCCCCGCTTTCAAAGAGGTTGAGGTGAAATGGGCACAGGGCTGAGTTGCACAACTTTCCCGATATATTGGTATTGACTTTTGCTTGCTTGCGGCATTTGCAAGGCATCGCCTTCCAGGCCCGCGAAGGAGAAGGCGGCGGGCCGCGACGAGGGAACGCAGGTGCTGTATAATCATAGGAAACACTGCTCGAAAGAAGGCACCCCACTACCGTGAAGCAGCGCCCCCGGCCTTCTGTGAGAACCTTTTGAAACTTTCCTGAAATGGCTTCGCTATTTTTCGTAGCCAGGGGTGACAACTTCAATAAAATATTTTGGGGTGGCCCAAGATAAACCCCGCCCCGCTCCGCATAATCGATCACATGACGCAGCGCACACACTATTTGAATTGGAATGCCCATCAATTTTGGTGGGGCGCGGCCCCCTCAAATACTTTATTGTAGGAGCCGAAGCCCCCACGGCCCCTAGGAGTTGGCTCCTATGTTCGCTGTTTTTGGAGATCTGCTGCCAGTCAGTGTAGGGAGCAGCACTGAACTATGTGGACCTACATATGGTGGGAGCACACCCGGTTCATGAACCAGGAGGTCAGCCTCCCGCCGCCCCAGTAACTGGAAATCAAGCAGATCTGGACAACCAGTTTAATGAAAGTACAAAGCAGCTACCGGGAGACCCTCCAGCAGCCAGACTACTTCGGCTGCGTCTGGTTTTGACTCTCTTTTCTCCCCGCCCGCCGCTTGATTCAAGGGCTGCAGAAATCTACTCATACTGCTTCGGTTTCAGAGTAGGACTAGGAAGGAAATAAAACAACAATGAACGTGGGCAACGGCCATTCTAAATACAGTACTGCCCGCCTCCAATTCCTGCTCCGAGTTGCTGCAAAGAAACCGAGCCACCGCTGCGCCATCCCCTGGCTGCCGGGAAAAGACCTTGTTTCTAAGTTTCACTTTCGTTTGTCTCTGTTAGGGAGGGAGAAGCCAGACTTTGATGGGTTGGAGAGGATCCTCAGTAAAGTTGTCGTAAGCCTTGAGGCGCTTGAGTCTTTGCGTTAGAGCCCCAAGTTCAGGTGAGGCTTTAATTTCCCCTTGGAAAAGAACATTAATTTTCTTTGGGGGTGGTGCTGCAAGTGAACAATATCGCATTTTATCCTTACAAGCAACAACAAAACATGGAATAAAAGGTAAGCTCTTGAGAGTCTTGTGTCACAGGGGGTTGGACTAGATGACCCTTGGGATCCCTTCCAACTCTACAGTTCTATGATTCAGTGAAAAGAAAACAATGACACATGTCAATGTGGAAAGGCAGTACTGAGATGTCTGTGTTATGCAGGTAAGTATAATTGCATATCTGTATTTAATCAGGAAGACCATATTTCTCTCCATGGTATGGGAAAGGAGTAGGTTGTTATCAGAAACATAAGAAATGACGATCCACCAGGTAGCATAGAAATGTTCCACAGGTTCTTCACCTTTCATAAGGCAAAGTTTATGAGTTATCTTCTTGGTGATTACAGTATTCCATATGTTTTCATACCATGGTTGAAGGTATAAACCATGAAGATTCTCCCACTTTTGAGCTATAGACCATCTAGTGGCTACCATGGGCTTAGCCAGGATTTTGGCTATGCCCATGGCTGCTACTAAGAGCCAAGTTAATGAGCATTTATTTTAAGGTAAAAAAGAAATATGAATTCTGTGGCGTTCTGCTGCAGTGCCTCTTGTGGGCACTGGGGGATTGCAGATCTGGAAGAACCCAGAAAAAGCAGCCTTTCTCATGCTTTGCATTGCTTGGTGCTTACACATTAGGATGCCTCCCTTCTCTGTTTGGTTTATTGGGGCTAACTTTGTGTTACCTGGTCAGGTTTGGGCTAAGCTAAGATGCGGCAGCGGCAGACAGAAAGGTGGATTTCACACATCAATTTTACGGCTATGTTCAGGCTGCTGTGGTTATTTATTTTATTTATTAAATTTGTATACCTCCCTTCATCTGAAGATGTCAAGGCAGTTCACAGCATAAAAGATCAGTCCCATTTACCTTGATATTATTCCTTCTGAGTAGACATGCATAACATTGCAGTGTCCGTTGCACACGCATACTGTACACCCACTCACACACATGAGGGCAACGTTTTTATCTCCACTGTATGCCTCTGAGTGCCATTGGTTGGGAATTGCAGGTGGGAGAGTGTTGTTGTGTTTGGGTCCTGCTTGCAGGCTACCCACAGAAATCTGTTTTGCTAGTGTGAGAACAGAATGCTGGAATACATGGGTCAATGGCTTGTCTTGCAATTCCCAACAACTGGTATTCAGAGGCACGATGCTTCTGGCTGTGGAAGCAGAAAGGAATTTACTCAGCTTTTTCTTTCTGATGGGCAGGAGCAGAATGAGTGCCTCAAAGAGCCTTCCTGAGATCGACGAGGACCTGTACTCTCGCCAATTGTAAGTCTTGCGACACATTACATAAAAGCATTCTAGCAAAGCTGAAAAGGGATATCGACCAGGATCACCTCTACTGTTTTTTTGAGAAGGGATTCAAAAACATGCTGGGAACTTAGGTTTGTCCAATTAAAGTGGATTAACACCCAGGCCCAAGAAATCCTCTGTAACACAATCAGACTTTTTGCAGTTAGGAACGTGATGGGGAAATACACTAAAAAGTGTAGAATAATGATTGACTGATGGGAAGGAGCAAAATACACCACAGTCGCCACCACAACCAAATCAACCTCCCCAGAAAAAATCAGAACTAATTATAAGCAAAGAGCAGACATTGTATAACCTGCATGCCATCCTTATGCATGGAGATCGGGATGTGTGCTCAATAAACAGATTGTCGGGAGGAGGCCTGGGTAGCTTAAAATTATCACAGTGCTATGACTGGGGCAAGATGTTACAGAGTGAGCAGTGATATGAATGTATTTTGTTGGGAAAATATGGCAGACTAAGCTGAACTAAGGTATGTGTGATGGGGGCCACATATCCTACTTGGCAGAGAACAATTCTCTAGTTGATTGTGTTGCTGTTTGAAGAGCCGTCCAGGCTAATGGTAAAGATCTGAAGTTGCCTATCATCAGTTAATACCTGGCTAGCAGACCAAGCAAGCACGCAAGTCACCTTGGTCTAGTTAAATTAACTTGTTTATAGTTAAATTACAACGATTATCTCTAATTCTGCTGCCAGTGCCCCAGGTTTTTTTTATCAGAATAGATGACAACAAACAAAAGTCTGAAATAAAATAAATTAAGCATCAGCATGCAAGTGTGCAAGTTAGAACAATCCCTTCCAGTAGTGGATACAGTCAATGTCATCCCAGTCCGTCACCATAATAATAATAATAATAATAATAATAATAATAATAATAATTTATTATTTGTACCCCACCCATCTGGCTGGGTTTCCCCAGCCACTCTGGGCGGCTTTCAACAAAGATGAAAAATACACTAAAATGTCACATATTAAAAACTTCCCAGTTTTTTTAGTCACCAGACTAACATGGAAGATTCTAAGTCTTCAATATCAGGGTCCCCCGGGTCCAGGCATGAAGTCCCAGAGCAACAGTTTTACAAGAACAGTCAGCCCATGAATCAAACACATATTTGCATTTCTGAGGGAGGATAGCTTTGTTTCAGACTGTGAAAGGATTCAATCAAGCAGTGTCAAATGGCCAAAAAAAATATTGTATGCTTCCTTACTTCTTAAAACCCACTGGTGGTGATGTGTTAGTCATTCAGCCACTGCTGTATTCCATACATTTCAATACCATAAGTCCAGGTCAAACCCTCCACTGTCTTCCAGCTTTGTACAATGTCTAACTGCACTGCAATACCCGGGAACAGTAGCAAATCTTTGGATGCATGTGTAAATTGTAATTTTCAAACATGTTCTAAAGAACAATGAGAAATCCACCTGCCCATTCAGAATGGTTGACATTTTCTGCATTGCTGCAGACCAAAAATGTACCACTGTTGGACATTCCCACCACATATGCATGCATGTGCCCTTACTCCTGTAATGCCTCCAGCAGTTCTCAGAAGTTCCCACAATCATATGGGAAGGCTGTACTGGGGCTCTGAACCATAGGTGTGTTTATGGTTTTAAGAGTGTTTTCCAGAACACGCCCCCTTCTAGCATTCCACTGTTTATTGGTGATCAGGGCAGCTGGAAGATGCCCTTTAAAGAATCTGGGGCTGGAGCAGCAAGATTCTGCTGCTACTCCCACTGTGCACCCCCCCAATTATTTCTAAAATTGAATCTGCACATATAAATTGGCATGTGTACATTTTATGCAAATCTGTGTCCTCTTGTTTGATGACCCATTTCCTCTTTGGGGGCAATGTGTTAGTGACTACCATAGCTGAGATGGGGGCAGGTACAAGTGGCTGGCAAGGGGAAAGTAGAGGTGGAGTAAGGGAAGCTGGTGAGGGAATTTCTACTGTCCAGGGCTTCATAACTCACCATATTTCAAACACAGAGCTGTGCTTTCCCCCCCTAGCTATGTTCTGGGCTATGAGGCCATGCAGAAGATAGTGGGAGCATCTGTGCTGGTCTCTGGAATGAAGGGCCTGGGGGTGGAGATTGCCAAGAACGTCATCCTTGCAGGAGTGAAATCTGTCACTGTCCATGACCAGAGTGAGACTCAGTGGAGTGACCTTTCTTCACAGGTATGCTGCCTAGGGTGAAATCCTATATCTGCTCAATGGTGTTCTGAGTTTACATGTGTAGGATTGCACATGTGAGAGGCTTTGCCTAGCAAACAAGGAAATGTGGCACAAAGTCCTCTTCTCTCGTTGGCACTGTTAGCATACCCTATGGCTTTTTTCTATCATTTTTTCTATCATTCTTGCATTCCTCTGGGCCATCCTTCCCACTTAATATATATTTGCAGCAGTGCCTCTCTGAGGCAACATCCTATACATGCCAAGTCAGAAGCAAGCTCCCCATCTTCCTATGTAAGTGTATAGGATTGCAACCCTAATTTCCAAATTAGGACCTATTAAAAGGAGCCCAGGCTTCTATACCAAGGTTTAACACACACACACACAGACACAGACACAGACACAGTAATAGTCAAGGAATGAAAATATAGACTGCATACATTTTCCATTATTTGATAAATTCTTGTGTATGACGTGTTTGCTAACAAGTCTTTCCAGAGCTCACACTGGGTATCTGTGGTGACCTTGCTGTTGACACTAGTGATTTTGTGCCAAGCTGTTGGCATGTATTCTTCAATCCTATATTGTTTTCATATAATTTTATTCTGAAACCCAGAACCCTGTGAGAACTCTATGCAGAGCATACTATCAGTCCAAATAAATTAATCAATATCCTGTCGTGACAAAGGCTAAAATCTATCACATATACAGCAAATTTTGCTTCATTTGCCCTTTATGTCCCAACACTCTATTTAATATAATCATAAGCCACCTGAACTCTTGACTGATCCCAGTCTATAGCCCACTGTAATAATAACTACAATTTGATCCCCCCCACAAAAAACAATTATTGGTAGTTTCATGGCTTCCAGCCTAATCTACTCATGAGATTCAAACAAGGTTGCATAATTTGGGAAGTCTGGTGAGTCAGTTGCTGCTATTATTAAAAGCAGTCAGAACTGGAAATGCTGCTACATTAAGCTATGAATTTCACAACAGCTTGTTTTGAAATTAATTTTAAAACTCCACCTTCTGGTACCCTGGTTCTCACAAGCAACACAAGAAGCTGCCTTATACTGACTCAGACCATTGGCCCATCTAGTTTATTATTGGCCGCACTGACTGGCAGCTGCTCTTCAGGGTTTCTGTACTGAAGTCTTTCCCAGTTCTAACTGGAGACGCCGGGGTTTGAACCTGGGACCTTCTACATGCAAGGCAGATGCCCTACCAATGAGCTACAGCCCTTTCCCAATGTTCTCAACGTCTCCTTCAGTATATTTGGCTTCAAAGACTGGAGCAGTATGTTTGCAATGTTGGTTTAACAACATACCTATCCTAAGCTAAAAGTATTGAAATAATGAGCCCGAACATACTGGAATTAATGATCTGAATAAATAGGCACATTTTTGCATAATTCATTGAAGATATGGGAAAAGCTAGCGGCAATGCAAGGTGCTGAAGTCCTGCCCCTTGGCCACTGGAATCCCTGACAAGTTTCTCTCGGGACTCCTGAGATTTCACTAAGCATTGTTCTCACAGTTTTAAGCCTATGCTTGCAACAATTAGGACAAGATGCTTGGTTTTTTTAAATAACAAAATCGTCAATAAAAGCTGATATTCTCACAATGCTCTTTTCTGCACCCTGTTTTCTGGTGCAATCACATAATGAATTGCAACCCGCCCTATGCTGATGAAGAAATAGGCACACTCCCTTTTTAAAGCATATATCTGATGATGGATGGAGTCTGTGAATGGAGCTGGAAGCCAAATTCTGAGTCTGCTCTAAGCCAATGTAGTACTGAGGGCCTAACTGCGTGTGACATTGATAATGCGATTTGTGGTGGCATTTTTTAAAAAACAACAGCAACACACAATGTGTGGGGAGGGGCATTTTTTTCATAGATCACAGAATATAGAGAGGGGAGGTTTAAGCCTTCTCTCCAGCCATAATTTCTCTGAACCCCCCCACCCTGCTTGTGTCAATTACCATTAGGGGAAAAAGCTCCCATTGATACTAAAGAGTGAATCCCCCACCCCCATGTGTACATAAACCTGCCTTCCCTGCGTGCTGCCATTTTCGAAACCATCTCCCACCTGTGCTCAGGATTGAATATTTTTTAAACATGCAACATGATTGCTAATGGCATTGCTAATATCCTATGTAGCTGGGTCCTGAATTTGGTGGTAGAGCAGTGGGTAAAAGAGTAAAATCCAGTACTTTTTTTTCCTTTAAAAAATATATTTAGTGGTACTCTCATTTTGACTCAAGAAAATAACCATTTTATAGTTCAAATAGGGGGGAAATAAATGCAGTAAATGGACAAAAGTACAAAGATTCACAAAATGTTTAGGGGTATATGCGTACCTCTGCGTCCCGCCAGAAAAAACACACTGGTGAAATCCATTGCCATCCACTCAGCTCCGCAATGCGATCCTCCACCACCATCCTCACTCTTAGCATTTCTGTGTCTCTGCAGTTCTATCTGTCGGAGAATGACGTGGGGCAAAACCGAGCTCTGGTCTCCCAGTGCCACCTTGCAGAACTGAACGCACATGTCCCTGTGCATGCCTATACCAATGGGCTGTCTGAGAGCTTCTTGTCTACTTTCCAGGTAAGGACAGAGCTGTGTGTCTCATGTCATGGGAGTGACTCTAAGTGATGATAAAAAATCAAACTCTGGTCACATCCACACCATCCATTTAAAGTGCATTTTTCCCACCTCTAAAGCACATGACTTCCCCCAAAGACTCCTGGGAACTGTAGTTGGTGAAGGGGAAGCCACAGTTCCCAGGATTCTTTGGGGGGGGAGCCATGGGGTGCTGTGGATGTGACCACTGTTTCCAGTGCTTCAGCAGGCTCTGACCTACATCAGTGGGAGAGCTTTTGCTCTTAACCCAATGAAAGCAACAAGCCTGTTGCCCATGCCCAGCTGTTTCTCATAGTGGTAATTTATGGCCTAGTTCTCCTCAAGTGCCGCTAACTGTTTTGTTCTGAGGCTGCACCTGAAGCTCAAAGTGGGGATCAGCTCTCATGTCTGTGGTTGGTTGGGATAGCTGCCGTGTGTTGGGTGGTGTACCACTGCCTGTCATTTGATGGTGCAGGTGACGATCCAGCGAGTGAGGGATCAGGAACAAGCAGGGACAGAAGCACCACTGCTTGTTTCACAGCAGGGTTATCTCATGGGGCCAATTATCTACATAAGCTGTGCTCAGAAATAACCAAGCAAAATGTCATGAACTGAGCAAGCTTTCGAGTTCACCAGAGATCTTCATCAGATTGGTTGTTAAAGCAAAACAGATGGGAGAGATGGCGTGGGGGGAAAGCTGGCTCAGTACTGATGTTGAGAAATTCTGCTTGGAGACAGGGAAGCCTAGCCACAGGTGGTGATTGGCTAAGTTCTCCCTTATAAGCAGTATGACACATCAGTTTGTTGTTGGAGTGTTGAGTTTGGAATAGGAGTTTGAATCTTGTCTGTGTATATATAGAAACTTGTATAAAGCTGTGCTTTATTCTGCTGTATATAATAAAACTAAACAAAAATCAATTTACTAGTCAGCAAGCTCTGTTCCTGTTCGTCGTCCTGGAATTCACTAATTTGGCAGCTGGTAGCAAGAGTTATGGTTAAGATCCATCAACAATTGAAGCCATAATATCTGCACTGATGAAAAATAACTTTTATTGTATAGTCTCGGAAGAGGCATAACTATATAACAACTAAGTTGTTGCAAAGGGCCCACACTCCAGGGTTTACCACTACGTGACCCGCTGTCATTGATGGGGAACAGAGAATCTATTTGGAAAGTGCTCTCTGTCATGCTGTTTCTTAGCCCCTTACATTATGCAGATCACCATTCTGATATGATTTTGCACCAAACTTTACAGGTTGTGGTCCTGAGTAACTCACCTTTGGAGGAGCAGCTGCGAATCAGTGACTTCTGCCACACCAAGAACATTTGCTTTGTCCTAGTTGACACCAAGGGCCTGGCTGGGTAGGTGTTGGGGGCTTCTGTCCTTGTCCCGAGGCTGGGATGTTGGAGTGGTGCAGTGATTCTGGGTGGAATAAGAGGTGGACTAAGAATTCGTATAAGCTGCCAGCATTTTGGCTGGGCACCTCAGGGTGGGGATGGGGGAGAGATTTGATTCAAGTTGCATTTAAGGGTGAACTTAATTGAGTTCATTTTTTCCTGAAACAAGATATAAACCCAAGCACAGCCATCCTTCAAAATTGGCACGTTTTTGAATTTTGCCATGAAGTTTTCCAGCCAAGCACTGAGTACAAAAATGCATATACCGGTGGTGACCATTTTAGGCACATCCAATTAACGTGTGATCACCTACACATGGGTCCTTTTGGACCCAGAAGAGGAAGGGGGACGCTTATATGTACTCCCCCCCCAACGGGCAAAGGGGCCTGGAATGGGACCTGCGCACAAAATGATAATCACCTGTAAATTGGTAAAGTGTGCATATGTTAGTTGAAACAACAAAAATGGCACTATATTATAATAAATTGTTTTGTTAAAAATGTGCATTGTTGCACGCTGCCCCAATCCCCAAGTGCTGTGTGATTCCAGGGGTTCCGTGCTTACCCAGGGTTCAGTTTCCTTGGAATGAGGGACAGCAGAGACAGTGGTATCTTTATGAGATATGGTTTGTTTACACATACTCACTCCATTTCTAGTCCAGCTCACTCTCCCCTGGCTTTTGCCTGGCTAGTTCAACAATGGAATCCTCCACTAGATTTTAACCCTTTGCTGGATCTAGGACCCCAGGCATTAGAAGGGACTCAGGTACCATGCAGACTAACCCCCCTCCAAACTCTCAACTGTATATTAGAATTTGCACTAATATTCCAATTAATTTTCATGTGGGCTTTCAAAAAAATATTTGCAAACGGAGGTGGAAATGTGGAGAACTGAACTTAAAACTGGGAAATGGAGCGAAAGTGAAATTGACGCCTTCATCCTTCCATAATGCAGGATGAAGGTTCTCTGAACAGGTAGGCCTCATGGGTGGAAGTGAAGGGGCTTTCTCAGGGTGGAGCAGTGGCTGAGTGTAGGGAGGAAAACAAAGTAGAAGTCTGACTTCTTGAGCTTTGGTCTTTTGGCTCCAGGCAACTTTTCTGTGATTTTGGAGAACACTTCATTGTGCGCAATCCTTCAGAGGCTGAACCTGTCTCTGCTGCCATTCACCACATCACCCAGGTAATGTCTCTTCATCCAGATAACATCTGTCTCCTGCACTTTATTGCCCTGCTTGTGTCACCCTTTCTGAGCTCATGTCCTTCACACCCTGGATTGAACATGCCTCCTTCCAAAGGAGCCCCCAAGATGTCTTTCCAAGCTTGGATAATAATAATAATTATTATTTATACCCCACCCATCTGGCTGGGTTTCCCCAGCCACTCTGGGCGGCTCCCAACAGAATATTAAAAACACTATAAAACATCAAACATTAAAAACTTCCCTAAACAGATGGCGTAACCATCTAATCAGATGCAGGCAATCCTTTGATCTCTCAACCAGAGTCTCCTATTTTCATTGCTGTGTTGTTTTATTGTGATTGTTTTATTTCATATTTTAATTATGGACAATTACATTTTAATATGTTAATGCGATTGATTTATTGCATATTTTAATTATGAGTATTTATTTTTTAATGTAACTGGTTTTTTTTCTACTTTGTAAACTGCCTAGCAGCTTGCTTTGGTATTAAGTGGTGTATTTGACCGTAGTAGTAGCAATAATAATAATAATAATATACTCTTCCCCCAGAGTAACCCTGGCATAGTGACTGTGGCATGTGACAATGAGGAGAGACAAGGCCACCACTTTGAGGATGGTGACTGGGTGAAATTCTCCGGGGTTGAGGGGATGACAGAACTCAACACCTCCGAGCCCTGCCTCATCCGTCTGAAAGGTAATAGGCCCTCTGTTTCTTCCTTCTCCTCATGTCTCTGGGTACAGTGCCTGCCTGCACACAGAAAGTGTCCAGAGGCAAATAGGAGGACAGATGTGAATCAAGAAGATGGACAGGCAAAGATTATGAGAGTGGAGTTTGACTGAAGGATGGGGTGGCACTGCGTTGTGGGGAAAGAAGCATCATGTCTCTCCTATTAGGAACCTTGTGGGACTTCACTAGTGAGTATTAAAGCACCTGATAGGACAAGAAACCTCCAGAAGAAATGCAGGTGTCTACCTTGCAGAGAATGGGTTTATATCATTTTATTTGACTTCAGTCCCATTGAACAACTAAGAGAACAGACCTAATGTTTGTGATCTGTGTCTGTTTAGGAAACTGCAGCTTGGAAGTTGGAGATACGTCTTCTTTTTCTCCATACAAATGCGGTGGGATCATCACCCAAGTCAAGATACCTCAGAAACACTCCTATGTATGTTCTCGTCTCTGGTGGTGGTGAAAAAATGTGGTTATTCTTTTCCAGCTAGTTCATAGGGGGCCAAGATGGGCAGAGCCTTTGGTGACCTTATTGGCAGGGCTGAGCATTTTAGCCGGAGGACTCAAACAGGACTACTTCACCAGGGAAGAGACCTCAAAACTGCTGTTCTAGAGCCTGGGTGCAGAACGCCAGTCCAAGCAGCTAGGGAGAGGATCAAGCTCTGTGCTCTGCATGTCGAAGATCCCAGGTCCAGTCCACAACAGCTGCAGACACAGCTGGGAAAGGCTCCTGTTTGAAACCCTGGAGAGCCACTGCCAGTCAGTACAGACAGTATTGAGCTAGATGGGCCAGTGGTCTGACATGGTTGGTATAGCTCCTATGTTCAGCTATGGTGAGGAGAGGCATTTCTTGAAGTGTGTCGCCTTAAGGCAGGCATGGGGAAATGCAACCCAAGGGTCACATTACCTCCTGGGCAACTTTCTGAGGCCCCCATGTCAGTGGTGGGTGGGTTGAGACTCAAAAAGTGGGTAGGGAAATGGATTGTGTGGCTTTTTCTTTGTACAGTAGGGTACACCCAGGCCACACAAAGGTCTCCACACCCAAGGAGGATGCAGAGCAGGGCACATGAAGAGCATAGCCTGAGGAGAGTACGGGGAGGTGACTTGGAGAGGAGGCCTAGCCTGAGAGAGTCCTGAGGGAAGGACAGTGATGCTATATTCAGCTCCTGGGCCTGAGTTTCTCTACCTCCTACCTCAAAGAGAAGGATGTGCATTAGGTAGTTCTACTCCTATCCACTAATCTCTCTGTATTCCCAGGAATCCCTGCGTACCTCCAGGGCTAATCCTAAAATCAGGATCCCGGATAAGGGGAAACTACCTCGCTGTCGCTCCCTCCATGCGGCCTTCTGGGCACTGCATGTCTTCCAGAGGGAGATGAAGCGGCTGCCTAGGCCCAGGAATCAGGCAAGTCTCCCCAGTTGCCTTCATTCTTCTCAGCAATCCCAACCGGCCTCCCAGGCTTCCTCATGTTTCCAACCCTGAGCAGGATATTGTCTCCTTCTGCAGAGAACGTTGTTACTTTTCCTGCAAGTAGCTCATTGTAAGCCTCCTCAGATAGACTCTTTCCCCATCTTTACTCCTCAACAGGCAGATGCAGACAAGATGGTGAAACTGGCACAGACCGTCTCTGTGAGCAAGGAGGAGGAACTGCAAGAGGACTTGGTGCGGACATTTTCCTACGGGTGTTCTGGTGACCTGAGCCCTATCAATGCCTTCATCGGAGGCCTGGCTGCCCAAGAGGTGCTGAAGGTGAGTGGCAGACTCCTGTGAGGGAGGATGGCAGCTTTTTGAGCTGTTTGGAATACACTTTCCACGAGGCATGTGCGTCTCAAGAAGCTGCTGCCAGCATGAGGAATGTGTGAAATACACGCGGTTCGAGTGTGGAACAAGGGTTCGAATTCCTACTCAGCCATGAAGCTCACTGGGTGAGCTTTGGACAGCCACTGCCTCTCAGCGTAATCTACCTCACGGGGTTGTTGTGGGGATAAAATGGAGAAAAGTGTGTATGCCACCTTGAGCTCCTTGGAGGAAAGGCGGGATATAAATGTTAATAATAATAATAATAATAATAATAATAATAATAATAATAATAATTAATGTGGTAGCTAAGAGAATGAGAGAGGCCCCAGTCTGAGGCTGTGTTCACACTTCCATATAGTATACACTCACTGTGTTTCTGGTGCCTGGTTTTTAATCTGCTTCAACACCAACTTCACACACTTGCTGGCGCCCTTTAGTCATTCCTAATCCATCTCTAGCCAGGGTGTGAACACCTTTGCATAGGGTAAAGACATCCCTGCTCGTCCACGCCCCCTGGTGTGTACAAACAGAAATGAATTTTCACACAATGAAGCTGTGATGGCGTGAGCAGCTGTGGGGGGCAGAGGAGATATGAAATGCTCCTGAGGGGAAAAACCAAGAACTTCATTGCAGTCTTAAGGCGTTTTTGTGAACACACTTTTGAGTCTCACCTGTGCCTATGAACTCATTTGGTGGCCTTAAGCAGATCACTACCACCCAGCCTGTTTTCCAATATGCGCAAACTTCTGCAGTAATAATACTGATTTACCTCACAGGGTTATTGTAAGAATTTCCATTAGATAACAAATGTGAAATTCTTTGAATGCATCACAGCACAAATGTTAATGATTGGTTTTTTCTGTTATTTATGTAATACATGCACACCCCCCCCCCACTTCATAAAAGAATCCTTTTAAGAAGTTTACATAAAGTGTTCATAAGGAAATACCAATAAAACTACCAATAAAAGCAACAGATTAAAAATAATTATATATATATCTATATGTATGTATTACATTTAAGTAAGAAGCAAGGAGCATCCTGAAGCTACCCAAAGGACAGTCTTCCCATCAGTTATGGGTGAATCACCTGAACATTTCCTGATTGAGCCCAGAAGTGGCAGGTGCTTGAGTTTCATGCTCAGAAAGGCACTTGCCCTGTCCCCTGTGACCCATTTGCTTCTGTGTCACTGTTGACTTCAGGTTGCTGCCTGCCCTCTTTTGTAAACCAATCTAGCTGGTTTTCTTCTGGATTTGCCAGTTTAGGATTATCAACTCACAGGCCCAGCTAGGCAGTTTTAAATGAGTGTAGGTATGAGGCAGCTGACATGCAGTTTTGCAACAGCTACTACTTTGGATCATCTTATACAAAGGAAAGAAAACTGTTTCGTTTCAGTGTTAACTTGGGAATCATCAGACGGGACACACCTGTCCCTTTATAGGTTATTAGAAGTGCCAGGTGGTGACTCTCCAAATCCTCAGGGCTGATTCCATGTTTCAGGGGATTCTCTGCAAAGTATCTCCTGGTGGACCCACTCCTCTTTCAGAGGGCCCTGGGGGGCTCATTGGATTGCAGTGACAGTTCTCTAAGCCAGCAATGGGCATCTGTGCCCGGTCTACTTTTTGCTTCCCCACAATGCTCCAGAGCAATGCCAGGTCAGAGGAAATTATGGGGAATTAGGGGAAAAGGAAAGGTTGGCGAGATCCAATCTGCATGGGGTGCAATGTAAGGGGGGAAAGATTTAAGGGGGGATCAGTAGTGGGGTCCTGACAACTGTCCAAGGATACCACATAGTGACACCACTCCCGTTTGGGTTTCTGTTATTTAAACCTATAGTATAATGCCTGAAGAGCTACACAGAGCTTCTGAATCATGCAAGCTCCTCTTTGTGTATTATATTGGAAGTGTGCAAAGTGCGAGGATTGAGTGCTTATACATCTGCTTCAGGAAATAGATTCTTGCACAAGTTATTGCTAACTGCTTCCCAGCATTTTCAACTATGGGTGTGGGGGGGTGTCATTTCAATAGTATCCTTCGCTTGCTTTAAACCTTTCCTTACAAGCATTTATTGTTTAATAATTTAAACAAAAGCACATTGATATTAGGCTGCAGTCCAGATCCCTGACTGGCGGCTGCAGGGCTTGATAGAGATGCATAACCATCGCTGCATCTTCAACTCTGCTGCTTGCACTGGCCAGGGCAGACTGAAGTGCTCTGATGGTGTTTCCTGCTTGGCAGGGGGTTGGACTCGATGGCCCTTGTGGTCTCTTCCAACTCTATGATTCTATGATTCTATGATTCTATGATTCTAAGTGGGAGGGAAAACGTGGTCCTTCCAGGCATTGGCTTCCAGACTGGGGTAGCAAAGAGGCCTGAATTGGACCTGTTGCCATCATGTGATGACAGCAAGGCTGACTAGATCCAGCAGACAGATCCGGTGCCTGCCCAGCCACTCCTGAAACCCCCTGTTTCATGGGTGTCTGTTGGCTCTTGCCAGTTGGTTGTAGCTTCTGCCCACCATTTGGGCAGGCACCTTGGGGCTTGGCTTGTTGGTGGGGCTAGCTCAGTTGGGTAGGGCATGAGACTGTTCATCTCAGGCTTGTGGGTTCGAGCCCTATGTTGGCCAAAAAGATCCCTGCATTGGAGGGGTTTGGATTAGAGGACCGTCATGGTCCCTTCTAACTCCTTGATTCCCCTCCCCCAGCCAAGCAGGGCTGGGTGAAGGAAGGACAGCTTGGAAGTTTGGACAGCCAATCACGCTGGGAGTGGGAGTGGCCCAGACCTTCAGAAATCTATATAAGCAGTTGCTTTGACCCTGTTGTCCAGTTCTGTTTGTTCAATAAATGTTTTTGCTGTTATCACTGTGTCTTGCCTTGTTGGACCCTACCTACACCATTACCTACTTGTCTTTCATCTCTCATGCATAGGTAAAAAGGTAAAGGTAAAGGTACCCCTGCCCGTACGGGCCAGTCGTGTCCGACTCTAGGGTTGTGCGCTCATCTCACTCTAGAGGCCGGGAGCCAGCACTGTCCGGAGACACTTCCGGGTCACTTGGCCAGCGTGACGAAGCTGCTCTGGCGAGCCAGCACCAGCGCAGCACACGGAAACGCCGTTTACCTTCCCGCTATAAAGCGGTACCTATTTATCTACTTGCACTTAGGGGTGCTTTCGAATTGCTAGGTGGGCAGGAGCTGGGACCGAAAGACGGGAGCTCACCCCACCGCGGGGATTCGAACCGCCGACCATGCGATCGGCAAGCCCTAGGCACTGAGGTTTTACCCACAGCGCCACCCGCGTCCCCCCATGCATAGGTAGTTTTTGCTATAACTTTGGTTTAGGGGGTAAATCAGAGAAAGGATATGCAGTGGATTAAAATTCAGAGACCTTATTTTTGTTCACTTGTGAATGTAGTGTTTTGCTGCTGCTGCTGTTGTTTTGTGTGTGTGGGTGTTTTACAGTGCCCACCAAATGCCATCTTAAGCTTTGAGGATTTTTGAAGGTTAGGTTTCTACCAGCTAGTTCCCTTATCTCTGTTCAGTCAGCTGTCGGTGACTGACCTGGAAAGAGATCTTGGGGTCTTGGTGAAATTGATGAAGCTGTTGACCTAGTGAGCAGCAGCTGCTGTGAAGAAAGTGAATTCCATCTTAGGGACAGTTAGGAAAGAAAATTTGAAAATAAAACTGCCGATATCATGATGTTATCACTTGGAATGCAATGTATAGTTTCTGGCCACCTCATCTCGAAAATTATATTGGAGAGCTGGCAGAGGTGTAGAAAAAATGGCAATCAAAATGTTCCTTGGGCTATGAAGAATGGCTATGATGCTTGGGGCTTTTTAGTTTAGGAATAAGTAGGAGCATGATAGAAGTATATAAGATTATGTTTGGTGTGAGGAAAGTGGATACTACACTACACTTGATCTTAGCCAAAAGGCCGAGAAGCGGAGGAAAGTGGATAGAAACCTCGAGATTTAGGCTTCAATCTTTACACAATCACCAGGGAGTCAGACCCATTGACCGTGGTGGGGCTTACTCCTGAGTAGATGTGCACAGGGTTTGGGTTGTACGGTGAGTGATTTTTGGCAGCCACAACTTCAATAACTACTTCGTTCCTGGCTCATTTCCATATCTGCGGCACCGAGCTTCCTCATCTTGGCACCTTCTCCCCTTCCTTTCTGCTTTCTCAGGAGCAGATCCAATTAAATGTGATTAAAGGGCACATTGACAGCTGGGAAATCCCTGGGTCGAATATTACACCTGCTTTCTCAGCTCACTGGTGGCTTTAGGCAAACCACGAGATTGCAAGCTCCATCTGCGGCTGTGAGGAGATGGTAGTACTTTGGAGCAGGGATTTGGGACCTGTAAAAGTCCAGATGTTGCTAAACCCCAGCTCCCCTCATTCCTGACCATTGGCCATGCTGGCTGGGGACTGGAGCCCAACATCTGGAAGGCCACACAGGCCCTCCATGTGTGCCTTGCATGGTTTTTGTAGACATTAGCGAGCGAGGCCAAACTCAATGTGATGTTTATCACATAGGTTTCCCTTGAGTTTGCCTTTTCTTTCACAAATTACCAGTGCCGAGCACCTGATCAGGATCGGGACACTGGCATGGGGTGGGAGGGAGTGGGTTTTAATAATTTCCCATTCCTTACACTCTGGTCCTATTCTGGATTGTGTGCCTGCAACTTGCATTGGGAGAGAAATGCTTTCATTTGAGTGCTTTGAACATTCTTACCACACTTATAGAAAAGCAAAGTTTATTGGTTGCCAAATATCTTGGGGTCTGGGCCAAATCTGTGACTGACTTCTGAAGATCTTGAAGCACAGGTTGGGCAAGATATTAACATGCTGTTTTCCAGAGTGGAATATCTGATTCTCTCGAGGTGTTAAATGACAAGACAAGCTAAAGGGTATATGGGTTGCCAGAAAGGGTGGTCATGTGACCTACTTTGCAGGGAACAGGCCTCTGTCTGAAGGTGTCCTCTGTTTGAAAAACTGTCCAGCCCATGTCTGGTTTCAAGATACAGAGAACTGTAAGAAGGGAGAGCAGGACAGGCCTTGTTTGCCATCAGCAGAGAGCAGCAGGCTGAGCGAGCAGAAAGGGTCACCTGGTCATATTCTTCCCTACCATGGTGAGATGTAATGCTTGCTATTCACAGCAACATACTGCCCCTGACACATAGCAGTTGTGGCTGGTAGCCACTGATAGCCTTTCCCTCCATGAATTTATCTAATCCTCCTTTAAAGTCTTCTAAGCTGGTGGCCACAACTGCTTCTTGTGGGAGCGAGTTTCATACTTTCAACTACGTGCTGCGCATGTATGTTTTGTACTGAATGGATCCAAAATATAATGGGGGGGGGGAGAAACGCCTTGGATATAAATTGGAGCAATACCTGTTGTTAGAATTTCCGTTGTAGTTTTCATACATGCTTTTCAGCTGCAGGCGAATTTGTTGTCTTTGCTGCAGAGATAGGTCATTCTGTCAGCTCCCAGCACGACTGGGAGCCCAACAGGGCTGCTGCCAACATGACTAGAGTGGTGTGGAATGACGAGAGTTACCATCTCCTCACCCCAGCAGTGCTCTTGTGCCTTAAACAGTGGTGCAAAACATAGAAAACTGAAATGTGCAGCTTTTCCTGACACGTAGATGAGATCATGAGAAGCATTACCTGTTGAGTTTGGGCCTGACATGCAGCTGTTAAAGCACAGGAACCGTGCTCAAATCTTCCTGCACTTTAACATGCAGCTGTTAAAGCGCAGGAAGATTTGAGCAGTATGTTCCATGAGTTTCTGTGTTCATTAAGAGTGGCTGCTCCCTCTTCTCAAACCCAAACGTGCAGTTATAGGAAGGGCTGAGCAGTTTCCTTTTTTTTCCTTTCTGCAGGCTGCCTCAGGGAAGTTCACTCCTTTGGACCAGTGGCTGTACTTCGATGCTTATGAATGTCTGCCTGAAGAGGAAAATACCATGCAGCTGACTGAGGAAGACTGTGCTCCAGTATGTGACAAATTCTGCAGTTTGTACTTTTCCGTTAGAGATAGGATGGGATCACAGTTCTTTTTCTGCCTCTTCCAAGGCATTCCAGACTTTTCCACAAAGGAGTTTACTGTGTGTTTAGAGCTGTTTCTGTTCCCATTTAGTTTGTGTAGTCCGCATGATGTTACCCTCAAACAGCACCACTCTCAGTGCTTTCCCCTACAAATTCAAGTTTTTTTGATTTGGAGATAATCTGATTAAACTGAGGAAAATTGTGCTCCAGACCTCTCCAATCAGGGTTGCAGATTGTTTGCTTTGGTGTTTGTGGATGAATGGATCAGTTCTCTTTGCTGCTCCTCTTTCAAAACCCACTAACTCCTCCATGCTTTCATTTCTTTTCTGGCCGTTCTATTTCCAGGCTGCTTCTGAACAGTGGTATCTCCCGCCCTTTTGAGCCCTCAGATTTACACAAAAGCAGAAAACGGCAGAAGTGTATACTGAGAATTTACGTTTACCTGACAGGGTGCTTTTGCACATTTCTTGGGCGGGGAAGGTGTGTGTGCAGCTACCTGTGTGTATGCCTTGTTGTTGCTTGATTGGCATAATTGAATCAACAAATTAGAAGGCAGCAATAAATAGAAAAGGGAATGACTGGAAAAGGCAAAGCTTCTCCTCATATACAAATTTAAATAAATATATGGGGGGTATTCTGATCCAATGCAAGTGTGGAGAAAGTAGATTAATAGCTCAGTAATGCTCAAACGTGGACAAACCTTCTGACAGTGCATCTACGTGCCCTTCCTTATGCTGATCTCTCTTTAGTGGAGCTGGCTAGGGCTGATGGGAAGCTGCAGGCTCTACATTCCTGACATATAGGCCGCCCTTTCTCCTACTTGATTCAACACCCACACAGTGCCCAAATTCTAAATCTGTTAGAATCCTACAGGCATCTGTCACCTGCTGGGTCTCTCATGTCTGTCATCTCTCCCTTTTGACAGCGTGGCAGCCGCTATGATGGGCAGATTGCTGTCTTTGGGAATACCTTCCAGGAATGGCTTGGGAAGCAGAAATACTTTGTGGTGAGTTGGGGCAGGCTGGGTGAAGCCAGGTTCTTCCCACACAAGGCATCATGAATGTATGTAACTCTCCGCCGCAAGGTCTCTCAGCCTAACCTACGTCCCAGGGATGTTGCAAGGGTTAAATTGGTGAGGAAAGACATGTGCCGCCGTGATTAAATTGGAGGAAAGGTGAGGTGTAAACATAATAAAGTTTTGACATCTGTAGTTCTTCCTAATGACCCTGACATTTAAGATTGCATTTGGATTACCTATTTTGGACTAGGGTTTAATACTGAAAACGCGTTGTTGAATATTGCAAATGGGTTGTTGGCAACAGAGGTTTTTTTAGTGTATCAGATTTTCTATAGAAAGGGTAAATCTGAATTAAATGGAGGAGGAGGTGGTAGGGAAATATAGGCTGGCCTTTTGATGTCAACAACATTGTGCGGATACTGCCAAATACTTGCCCACATGAGGGGCACTGGTCTCACCTGAAAGCCACCCACCTTAATCCAGCCACTGATGAGAGTTGGTTGACTTTTTCACTTAACTGTAGTGCTTATTTTTCCAGTGTTTTCCAGTAGAGGGAGTGTTGACTCCTTTAGTTTGAGCGATGACACTAGCTAGAAGAACGATTTTTGTATGATGAGTAGCTGACCTAGATCTGTTCTGCAGCTGTTACTGAAGTTTCTTTGTAAACATAACATTTGCTAGCATAACAACCAATGCAGGGATTTTGTCCCAGTTAGCAGTCAATTGTTAAAGGTGGACTCCCAGTTGTTGGTTGTTGTTTATTATACCATTGGATTATAGTGCGAACATCTACAGTATAGCAACAGTCACTAAGAGCTGTATTCCGAGGGGTCACTTTCTGTAGACCTGAATGCCTAGAAAAAGTGGACAACTCTGCCATGTATCCCTGAGAATGTTGACCCAGGAAGGGAAAGAAAGATGGTGGACGTGGGTTCAAGCTTCTGTCGCTTGAAGAGAATACAGTCATACTTCGGGTTGAATGCACTTCGGGTTGAGTGCGTTTGAGTTGTGCTCCGCGGCAACCTGGAAGTAACGGAGTGTGTTACTTCCAGGTTTCGCTGCATGCGCAGATGCGGTGGTGAGTTGGGGCACTCCTGACATATGGCTTGACAACCATATGTCAGGAGTGCTCTGATGATGTTTCCTGCTTGGCAGGGGGTTGGACTCGATGGCCCTTGTGGTCTCTTCCAACTCTATGATTCTATGATTCTATGGTGAAAAGTGACACGCCATTGCTAGTTACGTTTGCTTCTGGATGCGAATGGGGCTCCGGAACGGATCCCGTTCGTATCCAGAGGTACCACTGTATTTGAAGAGGCAGGCAGGATCTGAAGAAGGCTCCAGTGTTTTTAGGTGGAACTTCTCCAGCCCACGTCTCTTTCTAGCTTAACTCAAACATCAGAATAAGAATAAAGAATGCACATTCTCTCTGTATATATAAAATACTCCACTTTGCATAACCATTCTTGAATTGCTTATTACACTTTCACCATAGAATTGGAGTCTTCTGGGTGCAGAATCCAGAAATTATGGTACAGATAAAAACACCCTTCATTACAGTGGTACCTCGGGTTAAGTACTTAATTCGTTCCGGAGGTCCATACTTAACCTGAAACTGCTCTTAACCTGAAGCACCACTTTAGTTAATGGGGCCTCCTGCTGCTGCCGCACCGCCGGAGCACGATTTCTGTTCTCAACCTGAAGCAAAGTTCTTAACTTGAGGTACTATTTCTGGGTTAGCGGAGTCTGTAATCTGAAGCGTATGTAACCTGAAGCGTATGTAACCCGAGGTACCACTGTATATGTAATTAGTGCATAAACTGACTAGATGAAAATTCTCAGTATTCTTTCTTACCCAAAATTCTTGGAAAACCATCCCTAAAGTTTCATAACATGTCTGCTGTTAGGCCATGTATGATTTACACTTGTAAAATGCATTTCTGTATTCTGATTGATTTATTGCTACCGCTGGTGAAAGGTGGAATTTGGTCCTCCTGCCCTGCCAAACTCATCTGTGCTTCCCATGTATATCTTTTTGTAAACCGCTTTGAGGTTTTTTACAATCAAGTGGGGTATAATTTTTGTGAGATAGATAGATAGATAAATAGAACCATTGTAGCATGCAGTTAACTTTTATAAAGGTAAGAGCATGGTGAGGTCACCAGTAAATATCAGGCAGTGTGCCGCTGAGTCATGTTCTGGTAATCCTGCACTTCACAACAGTTTCAAAAAGAGCTGGTAGATAGTTGATTTATAAGATAAAAGAGGGTTGGGTTGATGTTACATCCTTGTTTTACTCCTTTTTCTTGTTTGAAGGCCTTGTATTGTTCTCTCTGTGTTACAAACATTGGAAGAATTGGCACATGGATCTAATGAGATTGTGGGTTTTCTTTCTAGTTCTTGTTTTGTAGCAAAATTAGGACTTGGTACAGAATGCCAGATGGAGTCATAATGTATTTCGAAGTCAAATATTTTCCCTTGCCTTGACATGTTTTGGCTAACGAACATCTGTTGTAGAAATTGTGGCCAGAGGTTCACTTGGAATCATAGACCTGTAGAGTTGAAAAGGACCCTGAGGGAGATTGTTCAGTTTGTCATTTCTTATAAAGTGAGCATCCATGCTTTGGAACTGCATTAGTAAACTGTTTCAGATTCCTCAACAGTTCTCTGGTGCTGTTGCAAATGCCTATTCCAGCCTCTGTAATTATAATGCATTCTCTGTGAGAAGTGTAAATGTTCCATCTGTCTTCAGGCCTCGTTGAACATAAGGTTTACTTTGATGTGACGAATACACAGTCATATAGAAAACTTTTTGTCAGAACTGAAAACCAACAAGGAATTCCTTGGGAGAAAGGCTATTGGAATTTCATGTCTAGCCTTTCAATAATAATAATGATGATGATGGTGATGTGTGTATTTTGAAGTTGTGCATAACTTAGGGGGCTTCCATACTAATTTCGGGTGGGGTTGAATCACATACCAGCAAATTCAAGTTGATGCAATGAGAGTTGATTGGGAGGGCTTGCATAACAAACCCACTCCACCAAAAGATCTGAATTTGGAAACCAATAGGGGAATGCCCTGGGAATAAGGCTTGACACATAACCTCCCTATAAACAAATCAGAGTGAATGTTTGTTAAATTGCCAATGTCAACCAATCCCCTGGCCAACAAACCAAGATGAATGCTCAATAAAACAGGTAAATAAATGGGTCATCAGGGAGTGCCCTGATTCCTATGTGTTCTTCCTGCATGGCAACAGCACCCATGTGGAGCAAAACGTTATATCTGAACCAGCCACATGTAACTTGGAGAGGTATCTCCTTGTGTCCCCTTGCCCCACTCACTTGAGTCATTGAGATCATCCTGGCTCAGAATGCCATGGGCCTTTAACCAATCTTATTAAAATTTCCGCAGGTGGGAGCTGGTGCCATTGGCTGTGAGCTCCTGAAGAATTTTGCCATGATTGGCTTGGCTGCTAGCGAGGGTGGGAGCATCACTGTGACGGACATGGATACCATTGAATATTCCAACCTCAATAGGCAGTTCCTCTTTCGACCACGGGATGTGTCGGTAGGTCTTGCAGCGAATATGGTGGAAAAGAGGTTTGGGTGAGGTGGTGCTGGGGACAGTTTGCCCAAGGAATAAATCTTAACGGACACAAGAATATTCAACAAACCTATTTGTAATGTTACAGGGGAGAGGGTGGGTTCTGGCTTGACTCTCTAACAAGTGCCCTGGCCAATGAACCCAGGCAATAACCAACTTCTTTCTACCCTGGATCTCCCTAGTAGTATCCCCTTTGTTCCTCTAGAAGCAGAAGTCAGAAGTGGCAGCAGCTGCCATAAAACTCATGAACCGCCACATCAATGTAGCAGCACAGCAGAACCAGGTTGGACCAGACACAGAGCACTTCTATGGGGATGACTTCTTCCTTGGCTTGGATGGCGTTGCCAGTGCCCTGGACAGTCTGCAAGCCAGTGAGTGTTTCATACAGAATGCCTGTGTTGTAGCTGCCAGCTCCTTGCAATAAGCATTCCATGCTCAGAATGAATTATGTTACGCAGGCTTCTTTGAAAGTGCTTATTTTATATGATTAATCACCTACTTAGCATTTCCCTAACCACTTTCAAGTATTGAAAGCACCACACAGACATTAGGTTTGCTTACAACAACCCTGCAAAGTAGGCCAGTTTTTGTAAATAATAATAATAATAATAATAAGAAGAAGAAGAAGAAGAAGAAGAAGAAGAAGAAGTGTTAGTAATTTATTATTATCCCCATATTGGGAATGGAAGGCTGAGGCAGACTTGCTTAAGGTCATGCAGTGAGCTCATATGGCATTTAAATCAGAAACCTTGATTCACAGTGCAATCATTTGTGCATTTACTCGGAGGTAAGCCCCTTGAATTGCCTAGTAAGTGGGTATAGGATTGTAGCCATAGCCTCTGTTTCACACCATGATTTTCATGTGGGTGGGAGAACGGGGAAATAATGTATACAAATTCTCAAATTCTAGTACTGTTGTTTCTCACAGGATGTTGACAGTTTTGCAGGCTGGCCTAGAGTGTAGCACAGAAGGGATGGCGGGGCACTGCAGGCAAAGGCAGTATGTGTGCAGGGCAGGCATACATGAGCTGGAGGTCATCATGATAAAGGCAAGGACAGGGAGTTGTATAGGTGGACACAGAAGACTCTCAACTTTTTGTCTCCTGGTCACTTTGCTCATGGACACGTCAGTTAATGAATCATTAACATAACCTGCTACACACATTTTTCAAGCATTATCCTATGAACTGGCAGACAGAAAACAAGCATTTTTTTTTATAAAAAGGAACAGATGTTGAGAGATTGACATCCGTGAGCGTTGGGGGCTGCCCTCTAACCGGATCCAGACTAGATGGACCTGCTGCTGCTGTGGGCCAGCCACCTGGTGCTTCTTACACAGAAAGTTGATCCATTCCTGGGGGAAGAGATCCCATGTTCCTTTGTGGTTGACTGCATTGTGTATCTTGCTGATAGATATTAAAGGGGAGGTGAACCTAGGGAGCTAGAGTCAGGCTGTTGACCACCCAGATCAGCATTGTCTCTCTACTGACTACATAGCAGCAACACTCCATGGTTTCAGGAAGAAGCTCTTGTCCAGCAAGACTTGGGAGACTCCAGGGATTGAACCTGGGTCCTTCTGCATGCGAAGTAGCTATGGCCGTTCCCCTATGGGTATGTGAGGCAGGGCTGGCTAAGTCAAGGAGCTAGAAGGCCTGCATAATAAACAGGGCTGCTCTCACTTCTTGCCGAAACTGCCGGAGGCATCCCAGACCAAATCCAAAGTCCAGAGTCTTTGAAGTGTCTTGCAAATGCAGGCCCACAAAACACACACAGTGCTGATAAACAGGAAAGCTCTCTTGCTGTGTAGAGCAGGGAAGTCCCCAGGTCAGATCTCGAATCAGCTGTGAACATCCCTGGCTGGCCTTAGGCAAACCACAGCCTCTCTGCTTCAGCACCTTCCTCTGTGCTGTGATAATCTTGGCCTACCACACAGGATCGTTGTAAGGATGATTGAAATAGCTGTGTGTGCTTTTAATAGCATGCAAACACCGATAACAGACCCTCCAAGTGTCCCTATTTCCCAAGGACAGTGCTGGGTTAACAGAAGCCATCCCGTTTTCTGATTTGATCCTGGAATGTCCCGCTTTTCCTTAGGATGTGTCCCGATTTTCATAGGAGAAATGTTGGAGGTTATGTGCTAAAGAACTTGCAAGTGTCACCGTCATCAATTAACGGTCATAATACCCTTTTGGGGTTCAAGCCACAGACCACCAAACACACACTGAGCCATTATCTCCTGCTTTGCACATCTATAAAAAATGGAGGCTTTGTATGTGCTGAGGAGACTGGAATGGCTTGGCATCTACAAAAAAGGAGCCAGCAGACCATACAGACAGAAGAGTGTATTTGAGTGACAGAGGCTCTTTGTAGAGCTGGGCCAAAATGTCTTGGGATACATTTTTTGAAGAAAATAATATATTGAGATTTCTCTTTTATTTTCCCTCCCTCTCTCCACCCAATCAGAAAAAGAAGTCCACTTTGCAGAAATTTGTCCAGCTCTTTTACACCGTTTGTGTGTGTGTGTCAGCTGCCATTTCTCCCTGAGTAGGGATGTCAGGGAATTCTGACAGGAAATTGCTGGTGTTTGCTTGTGTGTGTGTGTGTGTGTGGACACTGCAAAGGATCTTGTGTCCCCTCTACCTCCTCTCTTTCTTCCCCTTTCCTCCTGCAGGAAAATACTTGTGCCAAAGGTGTGTGCAGTACCGCAAGCCTCTGCTTGATTCCGGAACGGAAGGCACCCGGGGGCACGTCCAGGTCTTTGTGCCCTTTCTGACAGAGTCCTTTGGCCAAGCTCAGGAGGAGGAAGAGACGCAGTACCCTCTCTGCACCCTGCGCCACTTCCCCAGCACCATCCAGCACACGCTACAGGTGGGGGGGCAGGAGGCTGGTTTTTTCCTGGCCTCCTCAAATACTGTTACTTATTCTTTCAGCCGCAGATCCACTCTGCAGTGCCTGCTGCTGCCAAAGAGACCCCTCTCCTGCCTTTCTCTCCAGTTGGTCCATGCCTAAAGAGGGAAAACTCTCAGCTGCCAAGCTCCTCTTCACTCCTTGCCTGGCCCCTTGGCTTCATTTACTCTTTCCAGGCAGCTGCACGAGGGCCAGGGCTGTCAACAGTGTTGACGGCAGGATATGGGGTCCAGCTGTTTTGCCCAGAAGCCAGGCCAAAATCCTTCGCCCTTTGCAGAGCTTCAGCTGCTTCTCCTATTTCTGTGGCAGGGCCAGACAGACCCCTCTCTTTTTTTATCTCACACTGCCCTGGTGCCTTTGCATGCCCCTTCTTCCTTCACTCTGTGGAGCAGGAGATGCTGATGGGGAGGCTGTCTGGCTGGGCCTGTTATGCAGCATCAGGACCCTGAGGAGCAACAGGGGGCAGGAGTTCAGTTTTAAGGAATGGCACCAGAGTTCCCAGACTGCACTGCAGCTCTCAAGCACAAGCCCTGCTCAAGGGCTTCCACTTGCACCACAGGGCCTTCCTTTCCTCTTGGTGCCCACCATGATTGGCTCTGGGGTGGGGCTGGGGTGTCAGGAGAACCTCCAGAACTTCACATAATGGGAAGAGAACTGCAGTACCTGCACTGACAGGACATTCATCACAGTGTGGTATTGAATTCCAACCTATATCTTTAAAGCACATTTGAAGCATATTTCCGCCCCTCAGAGAATTCTGGGCACTGTGGTTTTTTAAGGATTTCTGAGAATTGTAACTCTGTGAGGGATAAACTACAGTGCCCAGAATCCTTTGAGGGAAAGAATGTGCTTTCAATGTGCTTTAATGTTAAGTGTGTAAGGTAAAAAAGGTAAAAGGGAAAGGACCCCCGGACAGTTAAGTCCAGTCAAAGGTGACTATGGGGTTGTGGCACTCATCTCGCTTTCAGGCCAAAGGAGAGTGTGTATACTGCCTTAGAACCAAGGAACAACTGGAAGAGGTGCTCTGAGGCTGCAGTCCAGTGCCCATTTGCCTGAGAGTAAGCCCTGCCTTTTGCCTGAAAAAAATGTCCCTAACCCCTGTTCTAAGGGACCCCAAGTAACTGCTGACAAAAATTCCCCTGCCCCCATCTTTTTCTCTTGCAGTGGGCCCGAGATCAGTTTGAGGGTCTTTTCAAGACAAAAGCAGAAAACGTCAACAAATTCCTGAAGTGAGTATGGGGAGCGAACTTGACTGAGGTGATGTGGTAGATAAATGGCAGGAGGGAAAGCTTAGAGTGGGCTGTGTAGGGAATAGAGTGGATTTTGTTAAGGAGTCTTCTGGGTGAGGTAGAGGGAAGTTTACCACACATTCATATCCCACCTCTGAGCTGTAGTAGGAGCTGCTGCATCTGGGGTGGAAGGTGGAACTGCCTAGTGGCAGGACCTACTCAGAGCTCCACATGCATAAAATTACTAGTTATACACTCAGTGCAAAAAAAGGGGGCTCTGCAGCCACCTAGATGACATATTTATCATTATCCAAGTCCTATGATGACCACAGGTGGAATTTGCCTTGTTCCTAGTGGTGCCATTTTGGTGTGCTATACCACTTATGGTGTAATGGTTAAAGTATCAGACTTGAATGGGGGGCAAATCCTAGCTGCCCTATGAAATTCACTGGGTGACCACGGTGGGCCAGCCCCTGCCTCTCAGCCTAATCTGTTGGTGTTAATGGAATAACCCCCATTCACGCTGCTCCTTGGGGGATGGTTGGGATAATACATGAGACAAACATGCTCAGAAACGTTTCCCTCCCTCTGCCCCCTGCTCTTGCCTTTTAACTTACTTGATGTCAAAAGGCACTTGGCCACTTCATTCCCATCCTGATTGCTTGTGTTGGGAAACCACAAGGGTGAGGTTCCTGGGCTGGAATTCTGATACCTCTCAAAGAAGGACCTTCATTGCCCCAAGACTCTAGAGCCAACCTCCAGTTGGCAAGCATGAGAAGAAGATGCTAGACTAGATGGGGCTTTGGTCTGATCCAGCAGGGCCCTTCTTATGTCTTAAACTATTCTGGACATAAGACAGACAGATCGGTGTCTGTTAGCTGCCCCGGGCATTTGGAGAGGCATCATAGATATTTCTAAGCATGGAATTGATAACAAACTACCTACTAGGAAGATTTAAGAGCAGTGTTATCTCCAAATTCTGCCACAAACGAGGTCTGTTGTTGTCCACAGGGATCCCAGCTTCCTAGAGTCCCAAGAAATGGAGGCTGTCAAGATGCTGGAGTCAGTGCGCATCAGTTTTCAGGAGAAGCCGTGCAACTGGAGAGACTGTGTGGTCTGGGCTCGGAGACTTTGGGAGCGCCTTTTCTCCCATGACATCCAGCAGCTGCTGCATAACTTCCCACCTGAGCATGTATGGGCCCTGCCTCTTTCCCCGGCCATTTCCTGGCTCCCAGTGTGGCGCTTTTCTAAGCACTCCTTTGCCTTTCTCTGTTACAATCACTCAGCACTGGCTCTGAGCGTTGGAATCCAGGTGTCTGGAACCAAATGCAGCAGACTTCTGTTGGCAGCTGCTTAACGTGAGATATATTAAGACCAAGTGGTAGTCTTTGCAAAGCCCATCTTTCAGTGGAGCAGGCAGTTGGTTGGTGTTGCCTTCCAGCCACCTGTAACATTAAGCCTCTGGTGGGAGATTCCTACTCACCCTTAGCCTTAACACCAGTAGTTCTCACTCTGGGCTCTTTCTAGGTGGACCCTCACCACCATTTATATGACCTGGTTCACATACAGCATCTCCAGTGGCTTTAATTGCACAAAGAACCAGTTGCTTATAGCTTTTGGCCCCACAGCAAGGCACAGGATGGTCACAGCAGGGCTGGCCCAAGACGTTTTGCTGCTTGAGGATCACACAAACACTCCATGACTGGAAGATGACTAGACTGCACTTGAATCTTAGTTCAACACAGCCAATGGGGTGGTGTCGTCCACTGCAGCTGAGGAGAGCAGGATTGTTTCCTGGGTATGTGACAGACCTGTGGTACTCATAGCTTTGATCTCCAATCACGGCTCAGGAGGAACGTCTGGGGCCCAGATACAGTTACTCACTCTGCCTAATGGTAGGGCTGGCTGTGGGTCGGAGGCAAACTGCACGGACAGTTCCTGAAACAGCAACTGAGAGGCCAAAGGCAGGCAATCTGGTCCAGGAAAGCCTGACGGTCAGGCTGGACAAAGCAGTCTGTGTAACACCTCAAGCAACAAGTTGTTAAACCTAGGACAGCTCTTATACAAGGTCAGCAGGGCCCTTCTTAATGATGGTGCCATGGGTTCTAGAGTACATCCTCTGGGCACTGAGTCAGTTGCTCCCCTCCCTCCATTATGAATCAGGCTCCTTCCTTTGGACCTGGCGCACAACACAGGCTGGTATTTGACCTCCTTGCAGTCCCAGTGACTGGACAGCACTAGTCACCAATGATTGGCTGAAATAATTTTGTGGTTGGTGGTTATGTTTTGTCCCAGGTGTCTTGGTGGAGTGAAATTACATGGTTTTGGCATATGAGTGAGCCAATGTTCGCTTTCAGAAGGAACCTAGTACTGCTGTCTGAACTCTGGAAAATCAACAACATGCACGTTTACATATTTTTTCCTTGGCCCTTGACTTGTTCTCTCTTCCTTGGCTATGCACAGTCTTTCTCTCTCTCTCTCTCTCTCTCCCTCTCCCTCTCTCTCTCTCTCTCTCTCCAGTTCCCATCATTTTAGCCTGCAGAAACCTTTGGCCCTCTTCCAGCCCTTGCTTGGCCCGTAGAGTTTCCTTCCTTGAACTTCTCCTCCTCCCGCCCTCTCTGATGCTGCTTCCTGACTGATCTCATCTGTCTTTGTCCCCAGGAGACAAGCTCTGGACTTCCTTTCTGGTCAGGGCCCAAGCGATGCCCACAACCGCTGAAATTTGACAGCAGTCATGTGAGTGGGGAGCTCAGCTTGAGAAGTGGGGGGAACTTGGGCTGCAATGGAGTTTGCACCCTCAGTGAGGAACATCTAGGAGAGATCAGGACATTTACACAACTAGGTTCACCACTTCCTAGTCTCATGGCCAAAGAAAGGGACGAATGCAACTTTTCAGAAAAAAAGAAAAGAAAAAGCAATAAATGAAAATTAGTGCCTTTTTAATTCTTGCTGTCTAGAGCAGGTGGAAACCCCTTATCTGTTTTTCACCTTATTTATTGTGTAAAATAGCACCAACATGTTCCATGACACCCTAATTGATGAGCAAGAAGTTGGCTCTGTTTTTCTCATTTGATTGATCTGCCTAGTTTAAAATGGTGAACTGACCAGGAACCGAGCCCATCTTATACCTCTGTAGAAGTGTGGGTTGCAAATGACCCAGGATCCAGCACATCTGGCATGTAAGATTCCCAAAATCATTGTTCCCACCAATTTGGGCTTGTATCCAATGTTGCATGGATACACTTCTACTGTGAGATTTCTGCTTCCTTTCTTCTGCCTGCATGCTCCCAAAATCTGCTCTGGAGGCTCCATCAACCCTTTGGAACAGATTTTGGTGGTGGCTGTAGTAGGGAGAAGAGGAAGGGGAAGTTCTGTTGTGCAAGCAGAGTAGAGTGGAAGAGCAGGGTTGGATATTGCCCCTGGGTCTGAATCTGGCAGCAGGCTTCCATGAGTTGGGATGCTGTTTTGACTGTGTAGGAGGGAAGAGGATGCTTAGCTGAGGTTGGAAGGGGTCTACATTTCTGGAAGAGCAGCCAGTAGAGCCAGTTACTGGTTGTCGGGAGAAGGAAACAGTCCATAGTAGGGAAGGGTGCTGCTGTCTCTGATGCACCTTCTTTGCTTTTCTAGACCACCCACATGACCTTCATTCTGGCTGCCAGTCACCTCTTTGCCAGTACCCACAAGCTGCGTGTGAGTGAGGATGATTCTGTCACTTCCCAAGTCCTCTTTGGCTCGCATCTGCCACCTTTCCAGCCACTTCAGGGAGTGCATATCCCCCTCACTGACCAAGAGATGCAGAATCCACAAGACTCTGTTGGTAAGAAGTTTGCTGAAGGGCAGGTATCCCAACCGTTCCAACCAGACCCTAGCAGGGAACCTGTGTTGTTGGACTCCAACTCCCATCAGCCCCAGCCAGCCTGGCCAGTGTGGTCAAGGATGATGGGAACTGTAGTACAGCAACATCTGGAGGGCTGCAGGTTTCCTATCCTTCCTTAGTCTGCCAACCGTGTCACATCTGTGAATGGAGTGCCAGGAAATGCAATGGGAATCTCTAAGGGTGAGATGAGACTTGGGCTTCCCACACAGTAGACCCAAGCCAGAAGTGAATAATGTGCTTCTCCCTGCATTGCTCACATCTCAGGCCACTGCTGGGCTGTGTCCCCGCCTACTACCCCTAACTGTGTCTTTCAGATGAGACGGAGGTAGGAGAGCTGAGGAAGGAACTGGCAGCACTGAGGCAAGAGCTGGAAGAGCAAAATTCCCTCATGTCTAATGCTATGGACCCCATTCACTTTGAGAAGGTAAAAAACGTTCCTGCGTGTTCCCATCTCTCTTTGCATTTCCCTCTGAGCTCCAGGTTTCCAAAGGCGGAAGAGCATGACCCTTCTTGGAGGAGAGAGGGTGTGGTGTGTGACTCTGCTGTTCCAGCCATGACTTCCCCTCCTGCAGCTCTGCTTATGCCTCTTAATCCTCAACAGGTTAATTTCAGTTAAGATCAACAGTGCTTTCTTGAGATGACTCACAGACAAATTTTCCCAGTGCCCCAGTATCTGTAAAGGGCAGGCACAGGCAAGATATTTTACGTTCAGGGTTCAGATGCCCAAATAAAAAATTACTATCTGATTTCATCATGTGCTAAAAGTTTGAGTACAGAGGCTTAGAGGCTGAGCTACAAATCAGGATGCCTCGTTCTGAATCTCATCTCTGGCATGAATTCGCTGATACTCAACAAGCCACGGTCTCTGGGTCAGCCTTCTAACTGTAAAATAAGAGTCAGAATACTGGCCTACCTTGCAGGATACGTATATGGATTACTACACGAAGCAATGATGAATAGACCGTAGGGTTGCCATAAATCTGGAATTTCCATGACACAGCCAGAACACCACAGTGGGGAGCAGTGTCTGGGCAGAAATTGCTGAAAAGTCTGGGGAAAACCAGACGGATGGAAACCGTTGTTGGAAGTTCAGATTTTGTTTAATTAATTTTTTTAAAAAAAATAATTTTTGAAATACAACAACCCTGATAGACAGATACTTTTAAGAAGTATTCCGAAGGAATAAACTACTGTATGTTTAAAATGTGAATGCCCTATATAACCAATGTTATTTCAATTTTGCCAAAAAGAGCTCAACAACCTTTGTGTGCGGATTTCCACTTTTTGAAATATGGCAACCCTAAGTAATAATGACACAGGAAACCATGGTTTGTCATTACGTCTGAACCAGGCTAATTTGTTACAGTCCAGACCACTTGTTCTGTGGACAGTGTCTATTGGACACTTTCTGTAGGCAAAGCATGTGTTCTGCCATCCCCTATCTTTTAGTTCTGTATTGTAGCTGAGAGACTGTTTTATTCAGCTAAAATGACACTAGTAGCTGAATTGTGGGGGTTTTCTTGTTAATGTGTTTGGTAGAGTTGGGAACGGGCCCACTTCTCCTCCACAGCTGCTGTTACAGAAGTTTCTTCATACAGTGAGCATTTGTCTGCACAACTGCAGATGTAATGTGGGGAGTTTGTGGGGATTATATCCCAATATATCATCAGCTGCCAGGATTGGGGCCCAGATTTCAGTTAAGGTAGAATATTTTCCATATATTGGAGGTTAAGTTGAAAGCTGCTGTCAAACAGCCCTAATAAAAAAAATCTGGTTTGTATGGAATGTTTTGTTGCTTTGACCTTTTAAGGGTTTTTGAGGGGTGGGGGAGGTTTGTGTCTGAAGTTTAAAGTTGTATTTTGTGTAGATTGATATTCAGGATTTACATATGCACTGCTTGCCACAGGTTTCTTGAATGTATGAATTTCATTTCTGTCTTTACTGGTCCAGTAGAACTAAGTACCCAAGTTCCACTGATTCCACTGGGAAGGGTTTGAGTGGAAATTTAAAACTCCTAAGGTTGTGTACACTTTACCAGTTTAAAAAGCAGCTAGGTTGTACTTTTTTCTCTGGATAGAAACTGGTCTGGACAAAAATGCATCAAAATGCAGTATTTCATAAGAAACGGCAGGATAGATACAGATTGTGACAAACATTGTATGCACAGCACTTCCCAAACCAGTGGTGAGAGCACACTGGATGTAAACAGAGGTGGAGGGTGGGTGTTGGCACAGCCTAAGATGTCCCTGAATTTGACAGTTGCTGTTAGCTGCAGTTCTTGTGTCCAGCTTTTGGAGGTGCCAGAGTGCCAGGAATGGGTTGGGATAAGCCTGGGGTCAGTATCCCTCCCGCAATCTGTGTAGTACCTAGCCTACTACTCTCTTAGGCTGTGTATGCACCTCTGTTCACTCCACATCCAGCACACTCCCACCACTCTTTCCCAAAAGAGTGTACACAGCGATGTACACACAACATAAGCATCTATCCTGCATCTATCTTGTAATTTCTTATGAAATGTTGTGTTTTGATGTATTTCCTCCACAACCAGCATCAATCCAAAGTGAGAAAAAGGACAACCTAGACATGTTTTAAAATGCTAATGCGTACACAGCCTTATACCCAGCCCTGTTTGTGGTTTGCAGCGCATGACCCACCCTCCTACAGGCTGTGTTCTTTTCTGAGTGCAGAACAAACGAGCCAAGAAGGATCAGAAGAGTCTGTTCCTTGAGTACAAAATGGCAGTTCATTATCAAGCCAGGCAGTGGAGTCCTTCATCCAGGAACTGTGTGTTTTTGTCACTTTCATATTATTTCTATAAACAAGGCTTTCTCCAATCATAGTACGTAAGGACTAGGAAGCTGCCTCATCAGATTATTTGTTTTGCTGACCCAGTGCTGCTTGCCAAAACTGGTAGAAGCTCTCTAGCATCTCACCTGCAATCTGATTTTGGCAGCAGATGCCAGGGGCCTTCTGTCAGCTAAGGATGGTCTCTGCCCTGTAGTGTGGTCTCCCTCACACACTGGGGGAAGCTTATGTTGTGCCATGGCTACTCAGATGGTTACTTAGTCAGATTCTGTGCCTGTGCACATGGTGCAAATTTGTGTATAGTTGCTTGTGATTAGCACATTTTATTCTGCTCCTGCTATTCATGGGAAAATGCAAGGAGCTTTGCAGGGAACTAAAGCTCTGCTCCCAGACTCTAGGCCTTCGGCTCTTCAGACGTTGTTGGACTCCAATTCCAGGTCACAATGAGAACTGTGGTCTAGCAACATCAGAGAACCAGATTCCCCACCCCTTCTCTTCTATTGTTAAAAAAAATCACACCATGCACACAAACCCTGGCTGTAACCTCTGTTAAGTTTCCTTGCCACCCTTTGTAGACCCTTTGTTCTCATCCTCATCCCACTAAGATCCCTTCTCTTTTCCCCTCTGTCTTTGCCACCCTTCTCTGGCCTCAATTGATTCTGCAATTTTTTGGGCCCTCAGGGGAACGACATTCACTTGAACTTCGTCATGACAGCAGCCAATCTGCGAGCTGAGAACTATGGCATCCCTCCGGCTGATAAGCTCCAGGTGAGGAAAGGAGGCGGGGCTTTGGGAGTCATTTTCCCCAGTCGCCTGCCAGCTTCAGGAAATAAAGTGGGGCGGGACACATTCATGTGTCTGTCTCTGGCCTAGCAGCATCCCTCCCTCCAGTAACCTCTGGTACGTTTTCCCATTCACTGTCTTCATGCTGAAGGCCCAGTTTGATTTCCACAGGCGATGAGGATCGTGGGGAGGATCGTGCCTGCCATTGCCACAACCACAACAGCTGTAGCTGGTCTGGTGTGCTTGGAGCTTTACAAGCTGGTGTGGCGACACAGCCGCCTGAGCTCCTATCGCAACAGCTTCCTGCAGCTCTCGGAGCCCCTGCTCAATCGCTTCCAGCCTCTGTCGTCTCGACCAATATACAAGGTGAGGCCTAGGCTCTGGGCTCCTCATGCTTTGAAAGCAGAAAGAAGCTCAGTAGGGCCTGCTTTTCCTAGCAGACTGGCAGGGAGGGCAGGAAGGAGAGAGACACTATGCGCGTTTAGATGGGCTACTGTTCTTTACACTCAGAGCTAACTCTGCTGAGGTTGTAGATCAGAGGCAGGGGGCCTTTTTCAACTCAAGGGCCGTGTTCTGTTCTGGACAATCACCTGGGGGCCACATGCCAGAGGTGGGTGGAACCAGGGGCAAAAGGAGGAGGACCAACAGATGTACATTTTCACTTTGTACAATCTACACACACCTCTCTATCCATCCAGGCAAGGAAAAGGCATTATTGGAGTTCAAGGACACATCCTAGCTAAGCAAGATTGCTTGAGGAGAGTGTGAGGCAGGGTTGGTGAAGGACGTGCCGTGGGAAGAGGGCTGTGTCTGGCAAGGGACAGACTTGGAGGTTCCCAAGTCTCTAGAAGAGAGAACATAGAGTGTTGCAGTGTGGAGAGTAAGTCATTCAGGAACAAGAATCTGCCTTCCCCAAGGCTAGTCCAGTATCCTATATAGCTGAATTAGAGGCTCTGTACCTAGGAGCATTTCTGTGTGGGCACAGGCATTGATCCAGACAAATACCTCCTTAATTCCCTTCCCCCCTCCAGCTCTTAAAAATCTAAATGAAACAGCAATGGCTTGCTCTTGTCCTGTGCTGCAGAGTGCGCCTAAGAGCAGCTTTGGATGTTTCAAGACAGATGTACAGCACCTCATGCCTTTAGTTCTTACGCTGCTGCTGTGATGCCCAAAGCCAAACAGGTATGGAAAGATTTGCATGTCCAGCCTGCGAACCTCTCCTGACGAAGTTCCCCTTAAGACATTACAGCAGCTGTGGGACAACCACTGTAGCCCTTGAGCACCACGGTGATGGTGGTGCTGTGATGCTTTCAGGCCTGACTGCCTTCCGTTCCCAGAGTGCCCAGCCATATCTTATCCCTGGAAGTGGGCCATGCAGTCAGAACTTGCGCAAGCCTCGTCAGCTGGAGCTGGTGCTAGAATGGCTGTGCCCCGTAGGGATGTCAGCAACTCCCAGACTGTGTTGAGGGGGAGACTTCCTACTCCATCTCTCCTGTCTGGGTGCTGGGTACTGAGCAGCTTGCCAGGAGCCGATGTGTGGGGGAGGACGGCTGTTCCCACTCAGCTGCTGACCCTGCCTTTCCTGAGCCCCTTCTGGCAGGCAGAAGGCGAAGGAGATCTAGTTTCAGAAGCCGGTGCCTGGCGTGTGTATCAGGCTAGCAGCAGTGTGGAAGGAGAGGCACAGACGGGGCTGCCTGTGAGCTGTCAGACACAGGAAGTGGTCTTTAACCTGCAGCTGACACACACAGCTGGTGCCAAGCTGGATCTCTGGCTCTTCTTGCCCTGGCCTAACTCAACACCCCTTTCCTTTAGCCTCAGCCCCAGATGCTGGTTCTTGACCTTTCCGCACAGGCATCTGTGCATCCACTGGGTGTTCTGAACTGCTTTGACTGAGAGGTGTTTCTTGGAGGTATAGCCAGCAGGCCCAGTGAATCCAGAATGGGCCCTCATGCAAGGCAGTGAACATTTGTTCCCCTTGTGCCTTGCAGGCATGCAGTACATACTTGGTGGACATCTTGACAGCAGCATAAGGCGATAGAATTTACCCAGCCGTATTACCTTCGGCCGATAGACAAGTTGTTGTCTGTGAATAATGGTGGTAGGTTTGGCATTACTGTCAAAGATGTAGTGCTGAGCTGGACAAGTGGTGAGCTGGACAAGGGAATCCTGGCAAGACCCTGGTTCACATGTCCAAGAAATTGGTGAGTTTCCCAGGATGGGAAAGGAGTAAGCATGCAGTCTGGAGTGGCAGCTGCAGATGCTCCTAGACCTGGATAACGTGGCCACAGTAGTCTAGGCACTGGTAACTTCAAGATTGGCTTGCTGCAATGCAGTCTTTGTGGGGCTTCCCCTGTATTTGGTCCATAAAGTGCAGTTGTCAGTGCTGCAACACAATTGCTGACAGGAGTGCCAACGTATTATACCTCTGCCTAAAGATCTTCACTTGCCGCCAATTTGCTACTGAGCCAAGGTCATGGTTTTACTGGTAGTATATAAAGCTCTTAACAGCTTCGGACCGATTTAATTGAGACATCCTTGCCCCATATGTACCTACTTGGCAGCTTCTATCAACGGAACACGCACTTTTACAAGTGCCATTTAATATGTGTTCGGCTTCTGTGAAGTTTTGGAACTCCTTAGCATTTAACTTCAGTCAGGCGCCTTCATTGTACTTTTAGACTCTTGCTAAAAAAAATTATTTCAGCGAGCCTATTTTGACATATAATTAAGTTATGCCTAATCTTTTTTTTTAATTCTGATCTTAACTCCATATTATTGATAATTATTTTATTGTTTAAATATGCATCAGTAAGATTTTTTTATTAAGTGGTTTATAAAATTTCATATATATATATATATATATATATATGCTTTCGTAGATTTTCACGGGTACAGGAATGCAGGTTTTGGTGTCCTCGGGTGTCTTCCCGTGTAAAAGTTGGGGTGTCTAGGCGACGTTTCGACGAGGTCTCACTCGTCATCTTCAGGCTGGTGCTTTCGGCTTCTTGTTACTGGAACAGAGCAGGATCTCAGTGTTTGAGTTCCTATAAATACTGTTGAGGAGGTGTGGTGTATAGCCTCCAATGTTCTGGGCAGAGAGGAGGTTCCCAGGTTGGTGTGCCTTTTCTTCTTTTGTTCCTTAATTACTTGAGGGATATCTTGAGTGATTTCTTGAGTGATTTCCTGAATCCCACTTAGGTGGGTCATTAGGTGTGGATTAGTTGCTAACTAACTAAAACAGGGTTACGAAGCTAATCCAAAAAGAAACACCCCCCAAAAACCAAGACACAGAAGAAAACAATGGCATAGCCCTCCTTCCTTATATCAAGGGCACTACAGATAAAATTAGCAAAATCCTCCATAAACACAATATCAAAACAGCCTTTTGCACCAACCAAAAAATAGCCAATATCCTCAGAAACCCCAAGGATAAAATTCAGTTGGAAAACCAAGGGGTCTATGAAATACCCTGCAAAGTCTGCCCAGCCACGTACATTGGACAAACAAACAGACGAATAAATGCACGGATCGCAGAACACAAGAATGCCGTCAAAAAAGAAGAAAAAACTTCCTCTCTTTTCCAACACATGAAAGAAACAGGACACGAAATTAATTTTGCAGATTCCAAATTGCTCTTTAACATGGAACATCACCACAAGAGAATAATCATGGAAGCCATCGAGATAGAGAAACACCCTCACAACATGAACAAGCGTGACGACACATCCCGCTTGCCAGACATCTGGAAATTAGCCCTCCCCACAAAATCTGACACCAGATCCAGAGGCACACAGAACGCCATCACCAATCAACCACACCAGACCCAAACCCAGACCCTCTCCACAGATAAATTACAGACACCATCCAGTAGCCAAACCAGGGTGGCACCTCCGGATGCTGCACCCCCCTGCAATCCCTACACAGATCTGGCTGGCACAGGCCACAAAACCACAGCTCGCCCCTATACACGAAGCCAAGCCAGAGCACAACCAAGTGCAGTACAGCCATCTTCTCAGAAAAACTCTTCACAAAGTTCAAGAGTTCAAGACACGAAGGCTTTAGCAACTAATCCACACCTAATGACCCACCTAAGTGGGATTCAGGAAATCACTCAAGAAATCACTCAAGATATCCCTCAAGTAATTAAGGAACAAAAGAAGAAAAGGCACACCAACCTGGGAACCTCCTCTCTGCCCAGAACATTGGAGGCTATACACCACACCTCCTCAACAGTATTTATAGGAACTCAAACACTGAGATCCTGCTCTGTTCCAGTAACAAGAAGCCGAAAGCACCAGCCTGAAGATGACGAGTGAGACCTCGTCGAAACGTCGCCTAGACACCCCAACTTTTACACGGGAAGACACCCGAGGACACCAAAACCTGCATATATATATATATATATATATATATATATGGTTTGGGGGTGCATCTTCTGACAACAGGGTGACTAGCCAAGGAAACAGAGAGCAGACATACATGCTGACAATTAGGAATTGCAATTCATGTTCATCTGTTCACGTTTGTAACACCTTACATATCTTTGGATGCAATTCACTGGCTTCAGTTTCCATGTAATGTTAAGCCAAACCGTGGCTTAGCGTAAATGGGGTAGGCTCCTAGATATTGCCACTGCTTTGTTACTCTTCTGGTCCTGCTGCTGCTGTGCTGATGTGAGCGGCTTAGGGTTTAATCTAAACCTGGATTCATGGTTTATCTCCTCCAGACAAACCATGGCTTGTTAAGCCAAGGACAAACCTTGGTTATAGGTCGTGCTTTATCTGGGGCTCGATGAAACATGAGCCTGGGTTTGGACAGTACGCTAAGTCGTGGTTTAGCAGGAGCAGAATCAGATGAGAAGCAGAGGTCACAATCTCATCTATAGACCATACATTTGTGCTGAGCCATTTTGTGCTGACTGGATCACTGTATCTTGTTTTACTACTGTCAGTGGTCAGCCTTTTCCAGGAAAGGACATAGCAAGACATAAGCGGATGTTTGTTTATTACTTGTGTATCCTGCCCTTCCTCCAATGAGCTCAGGGTTGCATTTGTAAGATTCCTGGGCAGCCTCCCATCCACTCCCCAGACCTACTTAGCTCAGAGTTGGAATTGGGCGATGCCCTAAGCCAGCCCTCGCTTATTCCATAGGGTTGCCTTACCAGCAGTACCATTAACTGTCCTACACTATGGCTTCTAGCTAGCTGCCTCTTCGCAAGGCATTCTGCCATTCATTGTATAGACGTGGATGCATATGTGTGTACATGTATGAGCCTGCACACATGTATGCAAACACACACGCATACACAGACGTAGACTTGGGGGGTGCTTTCCCCCCCTTTTTTGTGGCAGCCCCAAGACTCCACATTCCTCCCAATTTGTTGGGGCTAGGGCCAGCCTTGGCTTCCTTGCAAAAAAACACAAAAGACTAAAAACCCTCCCTTTTCTGGAGAAAGAAACCAGAGCTTGGATGGGGGGGGGGGTGGAATCGGTGAGGAGGGCGGGAGAGCAAGAAGCTAAATTAAGAGCGTCTGTTTGAATAGAAGCCTTTTTGTCTTGAGTTTATGGAGTGCGAGGCTGGGGCTTCCTGCTACACAGGAAGCGCAGATTGGAACCAGATTGGTGGGACCGGAGCGGGGTGGAGGGGCGGGCAGGAAAGACCCGGGGGGGGGGAGGCCGGCTCTTCTATCGCCACTGATTTCCATGGCTTCGGCTCTCGGCGCCTCTGTTCCTCCCCCCCCCCCGCCCCCTCCATCGCTCCCAGTTCAGATCACGCTGCACGGCCCGAGGGCTTGCTGAGCGCGCGCGCAGGCCCCAAACGTCCTGTGATTATTTTTTTAAAAACGACATCTCAGATTTCTTAACAGCCCAGCTCCGTAGAAGGGTCCCTATATAAGCAGGAACTTCAAAGCTTCCCTTGTGACGCGGGGGTGGGAAATGATTTTTTGTGTGTGAGAGAGTTTTTGAATCTTGGAGCAGCTGTGCAGTGTGTGAGCTCGCTCTCTCTCCCCTAAAGTCTTTAAGAGGAAAAGGCCTGGCTGCAGCGAAGTGGCACCGTGCCCAGTTTGCCCATGTCAGCCCTCTGGGAATGGAGGGCATTCTGGTGGCGCTATAGATAGAACCGCCGTCGGAAAAAGGGGGAAGGAAAAAGAAACCAGAGGAGCGGTTTGCAAGTCGTAGGATCACTTGGGGCAAAGGACGGTTTGCTTCCACTTTCAGGAGTGAGTTTGCCCCCCTTTCGCCCCCCCCCCCTTTGAAGCGAAATCATGAATCCATTCCTGAAAGCAGCGAATCTGAAATTGCTTCCCCTCGGAGCTGGGTGGGTGGGGAACCAGGAGAGGAGGGGAGCCGATGGAGTGAATAGAGCGCAGCATCAGGAGGAAGGGAGCAGCTCCAGATGAGGAGCGGGGCTGATTTGCAAAAGGGAATCGAGAGCGGTGCCGGGTCCAGGAACGTGTGGAACTGATTAAGCAGCATATGGGAGTCATTACTTAGCAAGGGCTGGCGACTGGGGGAAGGGAGCTCTTACCCTGGCGCCAAAGGATTCACGCCTAACCCCCCCCCCCAATAAGATTCATTGGACCTTTGCTCCTCAGTGCCCGAGCCGATTTTTTAAATTATTTTTTTGGCGAGTGGGTGTGAGAATAAGAAGTTTGCAGGGCACTGTAAGGCAGGCATGAGCAAAGGGAAAAAATCAGTCAAAGGGAGGTTTTCTTTGCATCGGGACATCCAGCCAGCTGGGGGACGCATTGCTTAGAACAGAACCCGACTTCAGTTGCCCCAGTCTCTGCAGGCTGGTCCTTTCCAGCATGAAGCTGGCTGGTTTGTGGTGGTGGGGGGAGGACAGACACCCAGAATATCTTCTGTTCTGCTTTGCTGTGGAAGCAGCATTAAGGTGCTGGAAGGTGAAGAGCTGAGCAAGAGGTGCTAATGAGTCCCCTGTCAGTGTGAAAGGCCAAGCCCAGCCATATGGTTCTTTTGGAAGGATGTGAATCTGCCCTCTGGGTTGGCAACAACATAGAAGAGCAAATGGGATGGACCATATGGTCCCAAATGGCCAAGATTTTTTTGCGAGGAGGCAACTTTCATTTCCAACTCTAGCCTTCCTCCTCCCAAGTATGTTCTTCCCCCCAAAAAGAGGTATGGTCAGGAGTGAGACTTTGCATGTTTCAAACCAAAGCATATCCTCTCTCGTTTACAGGGATTTGGCTTTTGCATGCACACTCTTATTAATGCTTTTAGAAAAAATGGCCACTCATTTGAAATAATCTTTCCAAGCAGGTGTACATAATAAGATAATTATCAATAAAACACAGATTGCAACCAGCAAAACATTTTTAAAAGAACATAACTGAATGATGTGTTTGGATAGTCTTGCTGAAATAAAGTTTTCAGCTGGTGTCTAAAACAATAGGAAGGGTAACTTGCAGGGCACCAATGCATAGCTGCTACCACACTACAGCTGAGCTTTTGTCCATCTTGCTGCACCAGCCAGCTGAAAACATGAGTTCCTCCTTCCTGCTTCTGTTCTGTTCCTTTTTGTAATTTGCTTTCCGTTCTTCAGAATACCAGCAGCACTTCCCAGGGCTTGCAGGAAGCATGAGTGAGTACTGTATGGTGCTCCTGTTTTCCATTGTTCTGCATCCACCCCTCCTTTCCATGAAATCTACAAAACCTCAGTGTAAATTTGAAATAAGCTGGGAGAGAATGTTTGGCCCTCCAGCTGAGTTGACTAGAAACAGCATCTCAACAGAGCAAAGGACAAGACCCCAGATCCCAAGCAAAGGGTGGCTGTGATCAGACCTTCCCTCTGAAAGCATGGACCCAGTGTGGGATCAACCATGCTGGCCCGCCCAGACCTATCGATCTGCTTGTATTCAGCAGAAGAACTGAAAGGGCTTCTTGCAAACAGCTGTTTGGCTCCTCTATCTGATCAGTGTTCTTGCTCCCATGCGAGAACATGCAGCTGTACACATACAGAAACCCCCTTCAGAAATGAAATCATAGAATTGTAGAGTTGGAAGGGACACCAAGGGGGTTCTAGTCCAACCCCTTGCAATGCAGGAATCTCAGCCTGCTGGACCTGTGGAGGAGGAAGGGCAGAAAGTGCAATCCCTTCCCCCATTCATTCCATAGTCTACATGTGGACAGAACATCTGAAAAGGGATTTCTTCCAGTAGCAGCTTAGAGACCAAGCAATAACAAACTTAGTTGGTATCTAAGGTGCTTCTGGAAGGAATATACAAATAACAAACTTATTTGGTCTCTAAGGTGCTACTGGAAGGATTTTTTATTTTGTTTCGACTACGGCAGACCAACACGGCTACCTACCTGTAATCTGAAAAGGGGTTAGTAGTATACTTTGGGGTGGAGACTAGTGCAAGAGGACATGGCTGTACAGCCTCCCCAAGTACAAAGTCCCAGGTGAGTACAGTATCTCTGGGAGAAAAACAGTTCCCTCCTACAATCCACGGCTTTGCTGCTGCGACTGGAGTTGATGAGACCTAGTGGTGTGGAGGCCTGTGCCCTGAAGCTAGCATGAAAGAACAGTAGCCCTGTCCTTCTCTGGCTGGCAGAGGAGCTCTGTCTCCATCCTGTTGAGAAGCAGACGGAACAGAAGGCAGAGCTCTGGGGCACGGGCCCCATTTGCACTATTCATTTAAAGCAGTATAATACCACTTTTAACCGTCATGCCCTTCCCTGAAGAATCCTGGGAGCTGACGTTTGTTAAGTGTTCTGAGAGTTGTTAAGAGAGCCCTGTCCCCCTCATACAGCTACCATTCCCAGAGCGGATTAACAAACAATCCCTCTTTCTGGGGAACTTGGGGAAATGTAGCTCTGTGAGGAAGAACACGGGTCTCCTAACGGCACTCAGCACCTGTAACAAAACACAGTTCCCAGGATTCCTTGGGGGAAGCCATGGCTATTTAAAGTGGTATGACACTGCTTTAAATGTATAGGGCAATTGGGGGCACAGTGTCGTGTGCACGAACAGAGGGAAGCGTTGTTTCACTTTTATAGGCTTGTGAGAGTGTTGGGCAGGGGTCTGATGGTACCTCTGGCAGCTGCTTCTGTCCCCAGATTTAGGGTGGTATATATGTCCATGTGTCTCTATATATATTTCTGTTGTTTTTGACAAACAGACAGATTTGCTTTGGAGACTTAGGCGAATGCTAGCGTCCAGGCCAGCCTTTCTCCTCCCCTGCTGGCCAGTGAGTTAGTCCAGGACAGTATCCCTTTGTGCGACAGTCTGACCCCACTAAGTTCTCTCTGGTCAGGGCACTTCCTGCTATGAACCGCTAACTAGCCCCAAAGGGCTCCTTGTGAAGAGGACTGGCTGCTTCTTGTCCTCCTCCTCTCTCTCTCCTTCTCCTTGCCCAGGGCCAAAACAGGCAGGCAGGGTCAACAGTGCAGGGGGCTAAGAGGTTCCACAACATCCTGGGCCTTGTTCTGAAGAAAAGGACAATTGTGCATAGGCAAGGCGCCATCTCAATGTGTCTTTGTGCAGCAGAGAGCCACAGATCATGAATGGACAGAAGGCAGCCTTAAAGAGTCCCCTCCGTTAGGCCTGTTGACAGTTAGCACATTCAGAGCTGTCACGACAGGAAAGAACTATTTCATCCAGATCTGACTTCCTATACATAGCGCAGGAGGATTGACTTCCTTTGGTTCATAGGGAGATGCCTCATGCTGGCCACTGGCAGCCTACACTGACAGGCAGCAGCTCTCTGAGATCTTGAACATGGGAACTTCTGTGCGCAAAACAGATGTTGTGCTACTGAACCACATCCCTTCCCCTTCATATTATATGTCACATCTGTTGCGATGGACTCCACTTAAAACATATTTTGAGGAGAGGGCTGGTCTTTGTTTAGAGCCTGTGAGGGTTGTGCTGCTTTGCTTCTTAGAATTCTACTCTGTCCTTCCTCCAAGATGTTTAAGCCTCACAACAGCCATATGAGGTGGGTTAAGTTGAAAGAAGAGTGAGCTCTATGGCTGATTTGAATCTGGGTTTCCCGTATCCAAATCCAATGCTCTCCATGCTTTGGAGAACCCACCCACTTCCCTGGCACTGGGTGTTGCAATTGTTAGTTGCCTTTGCTGTTTGAAATGCCGCGTCAGATCAGAATTTGTCTGGTTTTATCTTTTATTTTTATTGGAGGTTCTTATGTTCCTCTTGGCTAGATTAAAGCGCCGCCCTTTTGGCACTTAAAAACGTCTCCTCTGTGAAGGTGCGCTACAATCAGTTCACCTCTTAACCTTCTTCCTGATAAGGTGAACAGAATGAGCTGCTACAGTCCTTTGCTGCAAAGGTTTCCTTTGCTACAAACAGCTCTGTTTTTTAATATTTGAATCGTAAATGAACTGTGGAGCCTGAATTAGACATGGTGCTTGTGATCTAGCAGTTGTGTCTTTGACGTTAAGGGTATTAAGGCTTTCGTTTAATAAAAAGATCCTAGCAAGTCTAGTCATTCAAATCACAGTCTGTGGCCATTGGTAGTTACCAATATGGGCCTTTAGGCTATAATCCTATGCAAACCTGCTTGGATGTAAGCCCAGCACACAAAGGTTTTAGCTGCATGACATTTTAAAATATGTGATCTAAAAGGGTCGCCATATGTCCAGAATTTTCCGGACATACCCGGAATGCTGCAGTTGGAAGCTCAACAACTTTTGTGGCCAGTTGTTTACTTTTTGAAATATGGCAACCCTAGATCTAAGGCCTTGACCCACTTGGCTCTACAGGAAATGGCTCCTTCATAGGTTACCTGGTTCATGCTGCAAGCGTGTTGGGACATGGTACCTGCTGGGTTGGGTGATCCATTTAATTTTAGAACTGACCTTCTTTGGGTATCTGCTCTATTCTCACGCACCTGGTGAAGTGGACTGCAGTCCACCAAAGTTTATGCACTAATAAGCATGTTCGTCTTATTATTAGTCTTGCCGCAACACTCTTCACTGATTTTGCTTTAATCTCAGTATCGCCAGAAAGAATGGAGCTGCTGGGACAGAATTGAGGTGCCAGGTGTCGATGCCGAGGGAAAGGAGATCACCTTGAGAGACCTCTGCAAACACCTCCAGGTGAAGAGGATGACTAAGTAAAACGTTTCATAGGCAGGTTCCATCAGGAACCCAGGCAGCATATGCTGGGATGGCCCATGCCACTGACCCTCCTCATTACCATGCATGCCGGGGTTGCAGCAGTGGGTCTTCTCCTCTGCGGCATCCCGAGGTCCATGAGAGGCCAGTGGGCACAGCACTTTGAATGGGCATGTAGCACCTTCCAGCATTAACAAACACAAAGGTATCCCTTACCAGGTACCCTCATTCACTCCAATATCAGTGGGGTGCCCCCGTTCTGTCCCAAATACCCCATTGCCATGATCCAATTCAGTTTGCTCCTTGCTCCTACTTTGCTCTTTTTTCTGGTTGGCCTGATTGGCCCACACCATCCTCTGCTGGTTCCCAAGACTGCACTCCCATGTCATCCTTTTGAAATTAATGGACCTAACTTAACCATGTTCGTTCATTTCAGTGGATCTATTTTGAGAATAACTAGTTGAACGCCACCCTCTCACAACTTGTACTTAACCTGGTGCTCCTGCAGCTCTTTCAGTTGAGAGTTCTGATTGTCTCTGTGTGGTGCTGACTCCTGCTCACTTTCACAGATGGAGCATTCCTTGGTGCTGGAGATGCTACTATATGGAAAAGCTCTTCTGTACGCTGGCTTCTGGGAAGAAAAGGCAAAAGAGCAGAAGCTATCCAGCAGGTAGGAGAATCCAAAGGAACAGAGTTTGGGGGTCACAAAGGAACATAAAACGAGCCTGACTGCTGGATTAAGCCCATGACCCACCTCATCCAACATCCTGTTCTCACAGTGGCCAACCGCATGCCTGGGGGAAATCTCCTGTTTCCACCTTCTGCTCCTGATTCTCATGAAGCCTGAGGGGGGCCAGTGCCCCGGGTATTCTCAAGGCATGGCTTAGGCAGAGAGAACCTTCCAATAGCTGTTTCTGATGCATGCAGGGTTTGTTTTTTACAGAGTCCACACAACACCTTCAACATCAAAATGCCAGCCTGTATTCCTTCCCTCTGGCCCTAAATCCAGGTGTACCCTTTTCTCAGGAAAATCCAATACATGGGTTTATTTAAAAAAACAAAACACAACTCCTATCATTGACCCATTTGCAATACCTGAATATCATTTTTGCAACATTAGCACCACCCCGGAAGCAGTCAGACTCTCAGTGAGCCCTTCCACATTTCCTCCTGCCTGCCGTGGGGTTGGAAGTGGCATTTGCCCTGATTTCCTCCCTGCTTGCCCGTTTTCTAGGGTCTGGGAAGCCGCTGACCTGGAAGAAGGCAGAGGGACCCTCAGGAGTGTGGGATAGCTAGGCCACAGCTGCCCCCACTACAGGCCCCCTGCCAGAACAGCCTGGGTTACTGTATCTGCAGCAGCTGCAAAGCCTCTGCGTCCTGTCCCTTCCACACTGGGTAAACATCCTGCTGTCAGTGCCTCCTCCGCTGCTTCCTGGGGCAGACCAAGCTCTTCCCACCCCCCAAAGGCAGGCTCTCCTGGGCCTCTGCCATCCACATACATCCAGAGGCAACATGAGTCCCTTACTCTATGATCTTTCCAGACTCCTTGGCAGGCTGTCCAGCTCTCTGCCCACTCACTCTCCCGCCTTCTCCAACCCCCCATTCCCACCCCAAAACAAACTGGGCTGCAGACTCACTCAGGATGGATAGTTTCACTTTGGCTGCCTCTGCCATTTATTAAGCAGAGAGCAAAACTGTGCTTGGTTTGCTCGGTGGGTGCAGTGCAGGAAGAGGCTGGGGAGATGGCAAAGAAGTGCTAGCATCCCTCCTTTGAGAAGCTGCGTTGATTTTAGCTCCTGCTTCTGAACCACTATTCCTGCTGTATTCAGAGAGGGGAAAAGAACAAGGCCAATGTGGCAGGGTTTTGGATTTGGATTTGATATCCCGCTTTATCACTACCCTAAGGAGTCTCAAAGCGGTTAACAACCTCCTTTCCCTTCCTCCCCCACAACAAACACTCTGTGAGGTGAGTGAGGCTGAGAGACTTCAAAGAAGTGTGACTGGCCCAAGGTCACCCAGCAGCTGCATGTGGAAGAGCAGAGATGCGAACCCAGTTCCCCAGATTACGAGTCCACCGCTCTTAACCACTACACCACACTGGCTCTCAGTGTGGCAGCACTGAGCACTGGCAAGCTGGGTGTGCCAGTTTCTGGGTGCTACACAGCAGGCTCTTGCCTTCATGTCCTGCTTATTATGGGGTCCCCAGAGGTCTCAGCTCAACTACTGAGCGAAACAGGATGCTGGAACAGATCAGGCTTCAGTCTGATCTGGTCGGGATCTCTTCTTACATCCTTAAGGCATTTTCTTCTTTGGTGTGTGTGTGTGTATATATATATATATGTATATGTCCCCTCCCCACCTGCAAAAGGTCTTGTGAGTAGCAGTCCCTGGGAAATGTTAGCTAGGCTGTTCCTGCTTATGGTTGCAGCTGCTGGATTTGAGACGATAGTTTGGGTGTGGTTCTGCAGTTGTTTCAGGACCTGAGCATGCCTGGTGAAGGATGTGTGGCAAACATCAGTACTGTAAGTGGCAGGAGATTGCCTGTTACCTGCCCTCTTGCATCTGCCCTCCTATTCACCCTTCGCTTTCACTTTCTCAGACTGACGGAACTGGTTCGCTGTGCCACCAGAGAGGCTCTATCCAAGGAGTGCCGGCTCTTGGTGTTGGAAGCAGTCTGTGAAGATGAAGAGGACGATAACGTCTTGCCGCCTGTTCATGTCTGGCTCCGACCGAGGGATCCAACCAATGAGGAGTAAAGGGAACTGTGTATATGTGTAATACAATGGAAACCTTTGGACTGGATAACTGCAATCTGCTGGATGTGGAGCTGCCCTTGAGGATGGTCTGGAAGCTGCCGCTGATGCAAAATGCAGCTGCTTGGCTGCTCACTGGGGCAGGATACCACCAACACATTACCCTGCTGTTCAGAGAATTCCTCTGCCTGCCAGCCAGTTTCCAGACTAAGTTCAAGGTGCTGGCCTTCGTGTGTATAGCCCTATGCAACTTGGGACCAGGATACCTGCAAGATCGCCTAGTCCATGGGTAGGCAAACTAAGGCCTGGGGGCCAGATCCGGCCCAATCGCCTTCTAAATCTGGCCCACGGACAGTCCGGAAATCAGCATGTTTCTACATGAGTAGAATGTGTCCTTTTATATAAAATGCATCTCTAGGTTATTTGTGGGGCATAGGAATTGGTTCTTTCCCCCCTTCAAAATATGGGCCAGCCCCACACCAGGTCTGAGGAACAGTGGACCGGCCCCCTGCTGAAAACGTTTGCTGACCCCTGGTTAGGTTCATCCCTTATATACTCAGCTGATCACTGCACTGTGCAGGCGAAGACTTCCTGTGACTTCCTTCTTATCTGGAGGTTCACAATGTATGAATTGGGCATAGGAGCCAACTCCTAGGGGCCAAGGTCCCTCTGCCCTCCCCCCAATAAAATATTTGAGGGAGCCGAACCCCTCCCCAAAGATAATGGGCTTTGCCATTCAAATGATGTGCGTTTAACTGATTATGCAGGATGGGGCCTACCTGACCCCCTCCCCAATATTTTATTCAAGTTGGCACCCCTGGAATTGGGTCTTTAGAGTGGTAGCACCTTCTCTTTGGAATTCGCTCCCCTTGGATGTTAGGTAGAGGCAGCCTCTGTTGTTGTTTTGCTGCCTACTGAAGACCTTCCAGCAAGGGTTTTAAGCTGGAAGCTTTCCCAGTCTGTTTCTATGTTGGAATTGTTTTTTCAAATGTTCTTGTTGTCTTGCCATTTGTTGTCTGGCACCCTGGGCTCCTTTGCAAGGAAGGGCAGGATGCAGATTAATTTAATAAATGTGGGTAATATATGGAATGAGTAATGTGTATACGCTGACTGTGATTAACCCAAATTCTGTTTAAAGCAGAGACACGCTCCTCGCCTGACGAAGAAGGTGAAGGAGCATCTTCTCCAGGGACTAACCTGTGTCTGCCTGCAGGCCTTTTCTTGCTCTTGGGGTCTGAGCGTAGTAGAGGACTAAATAGGAATGAGCTCACTCTCAATAAGTGCAACCCACAGGTTTCTCCTTTTGAAAGACTCCCGGAGTTTAAGCATTTTCTTCCCAGTACAACTATTAAAGGTGTAGCAGCAATGAAGTTGTAACACAGGTAGTGGGGGTGAGCCAAATGTGGTTCCTTGTATAGCCATCAAATAACTCTGTAGACCTGGGATACATCTCTCATAATCTCTGCTCTGCACCCTCCTTCAGTGCCTTCTGGCTCGAAAGACAGGGAGAAGTGTGTTTGCGTCTTGGTAGAAAGAACCCTCTGGTTTTTGTGTGGCTGGAATATAGCCACAAAAGTATGAGTCACATCTGTTGCTCCGCCCACTTTTTCCATCTAGCCCCACCCGTTACTGGCATGTGGCCCTTGGAACGTTGCCTGTGATGGAAGATGGCCCCCAGGCTGAAAAAGTTTCCCCACCCCTGTTATGGGCATTAGCCTGCTTTGTTCCGACAGAGCAGCTGCAGAGTCCATAGAACTGCAGGGGAACGGGATAATTTCGTTTTCTCTGCATGGAGCTAGGAACTATGTAGGGAGAGGGGCACAGCTCAGCAACAGAGCATATGCTGCTTCCTAGAGTTCCCTGGAAAGAGAGTCAACTATTAAACTGCTCCACAAGTCTTAGTTTTGTAAGGGAAAGAAGGGTTTCCTACTGATTCTCATGATCTTTAACAAACTGCATTCCCCAGAATTCTTTTTTGGGGCAGCCACATCTGTTTAAAGTGGTAGGTAGGATTCTGCTTTAAACATATAACGCAGATGGGAGTCTAAGTGCTACACAGAATTTGCATTTAGGTTTGCCACTGCTAGTGCTGAGAATCACTCTTTATAAATTCTTATAAGACTGTGCAGCTGTTCTTAATGTGTTTGACTGTTCCACGCTTTTGGTTTGATTTTAAGGAACAGAAGGGGGAGGGTCTCACACATATATTTCCTCCAGCAGCACTACTGATACCATCAGATAAGGGTAACTGAGCAACTGGTGGCGGCCTTGTTCTTTTCACATCAAATTTCAGTGAAATAGCTCCCTGGTGTTTACGTTAAGTTGGGATCATTATGGCAGCGTGCCCTCAGATGAATTGCATCTCCTGTTTACAGTAAACCTTGAGCAACACATTAGAGTAATGAGTCAGGCTTGCTGGGGAAATGAAGCTCCTTTGATTTTAACAGTGACCCTACACCTACAGAAGCTGTTTTTGTATCCTCCTGCTCTTCCATCTTCTTTTCCGAGCTCTGCTGCAGATTGGACATTGCAAGAAGACACATTACAAAATGCTCTCCAGGAACTTCCCTTGAAAATCAGGATCTGCTCCCTTGCCCACTCCCTCTACAAAATTTCCCTGTTCTCTTGATCACAGTGAGTGACTCAGATCCAAAAGGTGTCTACAGCTACCATGAGGCATAGGAAGCTGCCTTATCCTGAGTCAGTCCATTGATTTCTATGTAGCTAAGCACTGCCTATGCTGACTGGAAGTGGCTCTCCAGGATTTCAGACATGGAATGAGTTTGGAGATGATGGGAATTGAAGCTGAGACCTTCTGATGCAAAGGAGACTCTCTACCACTGAGCTACAACATTTCTGGGGGAGGAAGCAACCCGGATTTGAACTAGGAACATCTTGATTGAATCCAGGCCTATCAGCACCATTGTGTTGCTACTGTTCTCAGGCATGTACATCAATGGTTCAAGGTGCTCAAATCAGCATTTTGAATGATGCAGAAGTAAGTGGCCCCCTGTTCTGCCACTGATAAATCACTATTTCCAATACTGGATGTAGTATAACATAACTGTTATGACTAGTAGCCAATGATAATAGTCTTGGCTTCCATTAATTAAAAAATATATATATTTATGAATTTATAAGAGTACAAAATACAGAACTGAAGAAGAAAAAAGTGAAAGAAGGAAGAAGAGAAATAGACACATTACATCGTTCTGTTCCATCGACTTCTCATCCATCCTTCCATGACTCCCTAAAGTTTCACATTCCTGCTGCATAATCTATTTTTTCTAACTATTTAAACATTCAGATTCTTCTCATTATAAACTATAACTGCTGAGCTTACTCCAAACTGACTCAAGTTCTAACATTTTTACAATGTTTTTAGGTAGTCTACAAATGCCTTCCATTCCTCTTTAAAACTTTTCTCTTTGTGCCCTCTAATTTTGCTGGTTAAGCTTGCTAATTCTGCATATTCCATTAATTTCATCTGCCACTCCTCCTTTGTAGGGACTTTCTCCTCACTCCATCTTTGTGCATATAGGATACATAAACAAATTTATTTCTTTACTTGGTACCTCAGACCTCATTATTCCACCAGGAAGGCCTCTGGCCTCTTTTGGAAGGGCTTCTGAAATATTTTTTTTCAATTCATTATACCGTATTTACTCAAGTCTGATGTGTCATCAAATCTAATTGCACCTCAATTTTCAGAACCTTGAAACCAAAAAAGTATTTGCTGGTGAATGTAAATGTGGCATCATATCTAATGTGCACCTTAATTTTCGCAACGTAATTTGGCCAAAAAAATGTGAGCATTAGATTCGAATAAATACGGTATATCATTTCACAATATTCTAACTACTCTACGGGTCCACCACATATTATAAAAGGTTTCATCCATAGCTTTACACTTCCAACATTTACCTAATTCTGACTTACATATTTTCTCTAATTTATTTGGCGTCAGGTTGTTGTTGTTGTTTAGTCGTTTTGTGGTTTCCGACTCTTCGTGACCCCATGGACCAGAGCACGCCAGGCACTCCTGTCTTCCACTTCCTCCTGCAGTTTGGTCAAACTCATGTTGGTAGCTTCGAGAACACTGTCCAACCATCTCATCAACTCATCCAACCATAGCGTAAGGTACCATCTGTAAATCATTTTCCAATAATTTTCCTTAAGAGCATAGCAGGCTGTGAATTTTAATCCTGTTTTCCTCAGCTTTCCCCACAAATATAAATCTATATTGTGACCCACATCTCTAGCCCAATTGATCATTGCCATTTTCACCATTTCATCCTTTCTCATTCTAATAGTAACTTATACATTTTAGAAATTATTATCTAGCAGCTCTTTCTCAAATTCTGAAGTCTCTTCTATAAAAACCACATTGTTTATCAACTTTAAATATTTCATGGAATTGAAGGTATTGCAACCAGTCTGTCACCCGGTTACTGGCTTCTTTCATCTTCTTCAGGCTTACACTTGTGTCTGTAAAGTCCAATAGTTCTCTATATGTAGCCCATCCCTTTTCCATATTCAATTTTTTTTCAGTGCAATTGCTTCAATGGGTGAAAGCCACAAAAGTGTTTTCATTTCTAGCAGGTTCTTATATTTTCCCCAGACTTGATAAATATTTTTCCTAATTACATGATTCATAAAATTCTTATGTAGTCTAGCTTTACCCTACCATAGACATGCATGCCAACCAAATTTAACACCGTACCCCTCCAAGTCTAGCAGTTGAGTATTCTCCAACTTTATCCAATCTTTTAACCAGCATAAGCAAGCCGCTTCATAATATAAACACAAATCTGGCAGTGAGAAGCTTCCTCTTTCCCTAGTGTCAATCAATATCTTATATTTAATTCTTGGTTTCTTCCCCTGCTATAAAAATCTAGAAATATCCTTCTGCCATTCTTTAAAGCAGCTTAAATTATTTATTAATGGGAAAGTTTGAAATAAAAATCACATATTTGGCAACAGGCTTCCATAAATTTTGGGGCATCACTGCATCTCATAGTAATGAATTCCCTAGTTTAACTACATGCCCCGAGATCTACAGAAGAAGCGAGGTATACAGATTTAAAAATAAAAATAAAATAAAATGTGCTGCTGTGTGAATAAGTGTTCGCCGCTGAGTAGCTCTTGCAATCTAAGCCTCACACACTGGGAAAGACTCCCCTCTGAGAAAGTCACTGCCGACCAGCATGAGAAACATCAGGTCAGATGAAACAACATCCTGACCCAGCTTAATGTATACATACATAGTGTATGTATAAACATGGTTGAAGATCACATTTCCCTTTTACTTTCCATTATGAGCTCAGACCTCAGAAACCACTCTTTTGTAACATTGTCTGCTGTGTGTGTGTGTCTGTGTAAGCATGCAGAAGTACAAAAATATGCCACAGTAAATAGCTTTTGAATGCTAAGCTCATATTCACATGAAAAGGGAAAATGCAGTCGTCAGTAGTATTAACTGGACACCACACTGGAGAAACACACTGTATTTTCTCACCCTTGGGTATTGTTCAGCTGGCTGTATGGTTGCACTGTTCACAATGTAAGGAAGACATCTGAGGAACTGCAGTAAGGCAGATTTCCCTAGGCTGGTACTCTTCAGATGTTCTGGAATGTGGTTCCCCTCCACCCTAGCCAGCACTATCATAGTCCCATCATAGTGGGCACCAGGTTGGGGAAGGCAGTAGTAAGGGATGGCTCCTGGAAGTCCCCCCTAAAAGCGAGAGACATGAAGCATCTGCAATCTGTGCAAATATGCAAAAGATAAAGGCAGAAGAGAAGACCTGGGAAATAAATCTGATCAAGTATGCTATTTTGAAAAGGTGCTATTTTTAACAGGGAAGGTGATTAACAATTGAGGGAAAGGCCTAACAAAGGTGTGAGGTTGGTTTTTCCATGGGTGCAGGGGTCAGATCCTGGCTATAAAGCCCAATAGCTTCGATCAAGGGGGAGGAAATAGTGATATATTACACCCAATAGCCTGCATTTGGCTGTTGTAAATAACAGAAGAAAAATCCCCTTGGCTTGTGTTGCGCTGAAGGTCAGACTAGACGGTGTTTTCTTGTAATCCTTTAGATCTACTGATTCAAGGGAGAGGCGTGTAATGACTAGAAAAAGGTTTGTTTTTGGAGCTTTCTCGCTGGCTTGTGATGCAACTTCCCGAGCAAAATGAGCAGGGTGATGGCTCATAAACGGATTGTTTTAGGGCTCATTCACATAAGTGTGCTAAGAGGGACAATGCTACTGACAAAGAAGGGGGTTTACCACTTATCCCTCAGTCGCATGTTGGTGAAAAAGAGGTGCTGTTCAAAGAGAAGAGGCTGCAGTCAGCAACCAGATACTGGGGGTCTACAGACAAGCGGAGTCTCAAAAGCATGAGCTTTTCTTATCACCAGGGATGTATCATACTAGGAGAACAATGCAGTGCTATTTCTGTACCCTGAGCGTACATGCTAAGGCTTGTTGGGTTTCTTTTGTGATGTGTCCTCCCACAGTTTCCGGCCCTGTCGCTGTGGCCTACGCGTTCACGTTCGTTCTTATTTCACGACGCCCATCCGAATGGCCAGAGAGAGCAAAGAAGCAATTAAAAAAAGAACACCTCTCTGGATAGGTACATGTGCACAAATATATTTGGATCTAGTCAATTAAGAGTCTGAAACACAAAATTGCTACCATCATAAGGCTCTGTGGGGCAACCACACTTGGAACATTGGGTTCTGGCTGCCTCAACTCAAAAAGGATATTGTGAAGTTGCCTACAACATTTAGGTGGTGGTTTTTTTATGTGAGAAGGGGGGTGATGTGAAAGGAATGCATGGTGTGGAGAAAGGGGATAGTCCCCCTCTCAAATCATAATACTAGAAATCAGGGCCATCAGGAAACGTAAAAGAAAGTGTTTCTTTGCCCAATGCCCAGATGACATTTGCTCCCAACCAGCATGGCCAGGGATGATGGGAGCTGGGAGTCTGCCAGCAACCTGGAGCACACCACGTTGGCTACCCTCGCTAAATACACTTACTTCTGAGTAGGTATGCACGGGCTTGCATTGTTAATCTGTTTTAAATGTTATCTTTCTAGTCCTTGTGATTGCAGAGATAAGACTGAAAAGCCTGTGGGCAGCTATCAACAATATTTCATTGCTGGGCGTTCCTTTGTCAGGGGACAAGACCACTTAACTTCAGTAGCTTTAGTTTGACTACTCAAATCTCTGTTAAACAAATTCCTAACTCCATCAAACCAATTGCATGCAGAGTCATGCAAATTAAGGACACTGATGAAATATGCATAACATCCAATTCCCTTGATATATTTGCATAATTAAGCAATGAAAATCACTCTGGCGATGTCCTGTGGCTTACAGTGGGGTTTTTTGTTTAGTTTTTAGGGATTGGAGTGGATGGGGATGCTGGTACCCTCTCCAGATGTTGCTGGTATCAGATCGGGGAAAGCTGTTGAAATGGACCCGCAGCATCACAGCCAGTCTCCAAGGACCAGGCAGTGAAGATAATGGGCAGAATGGCCATCATAGTCATACTTGTTTGTAGGTTTCATGGGGCATCCGGTAATTTACTGTCGGTAACAAAATGCTTGATGAAGGAAGCATCTTGTCTGATCCAGCAAAGCAATTCTTATATGCAGAGTTGTTGTTTTTTTAAGGCAAATTCTCCTGTATGTTTATGCTATCACAACTTCTCCATGCTTCTTAATTTTGACATATTTCATCCTTGTCCTTGATATTTTGTGCCAGGAATAGACACACTTTCCCCAGATAGACATCCTGTAATTTGTATTATTGTGTGCTTTCTGACTCATTCCCACTATTATTTTAAGGGATAGGTAGGAACAACTGGATCTTGCAGCTTTCATGTAACCTGGAAACGTAAGAAAGGCGCTGACATGCAATTAGTCTTCAGTAGTCCTTGTTATCCATTCTTCACAGGTATTTGATGTTGCTGATGGGATTAATCAACACTGTTAGGTGTTACCGTGGTTCGGCAGTATTTTTGCATACTGTTATCTGTTCTTAGCTCCATCAATTATGTTTAATGATAAAGCGAACACATTTGTCCATCAGTTCTAGGTATTTTTGAATATCATTTGAGTATGGACACATGGTAAATTTGAAAGCTTTGGCAAACATTGGTTTGGAATAACTGGTTGGATTTGTTGTAGTTTGTTATTCTGCTCTTTCATAACTGCAACTAATGAACATCCCTTACAGATGAAGTCCCTTTTTTTATGTGAGCACTAATTGCCATGCTATGATTATTCCTTTCACCATTTTTATTTGGGCACCAGAACTAGCTAGCGGCCTGCTCTGCAAATGGTACCCACTATAATTGCAGGTGTATGCCGGAAAGCAAGTGATTCTTGACATCATTTACAGCTCCTGTCTTGGCCCTTTTGAAATCTCCCTTGATGGAAGCATAGACTGGTTCTCCTCCAGGCTGCTTTTCAACAATTGTACTGAAATCTAGCACAAAATGTTCTGCACCATTTTATCAACCTAAATTAACTATCTTAGGAGTGTAGCTTCTACTCCTTCCAGTTTGAAGTTGGCACATTGAGAAATTAAAAGAAGAAACTCTGTTTTAGCTGAGCCTGCAAAGGAAATAATCTTTACATTTGAGGACTACACACAGCAATAATTCTCTACATCAAATCCCTCAAGAGTTGCAATTGCACTGACAGACTATCCTGTATTTCAAACTTCATGTTCTCCAACAATTGAAAGGTACTATACTGATATTTGCCAGACTGACTCTGTAGTTTAAGATAGGCCAACCCATGTCAAGGAATCAAAACATGACATACCGGTATTCTCAATTTCTGGGGAAATACTTTGGGCTGAAAGTTCATTGTTCCTTGCCTTCTTATATTTACTCATGTTATTACATTGGCATTTTAAACGATGCTTCCGCTACAGACAAGACTGGATGTGTTGACTTACTTGGGGTTGACTCCGAGAACAGCTAAAATGTAGTTTGGATCAAGCAATGCCATTTACATGCACACACACCAGACAGATTTAATGTAGAAAAAAGACATTTATTTACAGACAACTGTAAAAAATATAAATCTGTTCCATTAAGAAAACGAGCATTAAAAAAAGAGAGGCAAGGCTAGATGTAGCCAATCACATCATTGCAAATGATTGGCTGCCGGCTCCGGCAGTTCATGAGGGCAGCAAAGCTGCTACAGTCTGTGGAGAGCTCACTGATGTTGGCGTAGGACTGGTGGAAGTAGGGTAATGGAGGTGGCCCTCCCAGACCTGCAGGGCAAGAGAAACGCTTGGTGCCGTCGGGGTCCTGTTTGGCCCGCTCCGTGCGCGAGATGCCAGCCAGCCTGCGGCGTACATTGCCAGAGAGGTTGAGCAGGAAGCCATGGGGCTTAGCCAGCCAGCGCTGCAGCCGCCCCCGTTCCCCACTCTCCTCAGGCAGGTCCATCCAGTTCTCAACCAGGTCAGCAAAGCAATTGTCCCCCAGCACTAATGGCTGCCGGTTGCGGCTCTGTGACAAAAGGGACACGGTCCAGTCCCCGGCATCTGTGGGCTCGACATCCCGCCACCGCTCCAAGCAGGCATCTGAAGCAGATTTGGGCCTAGGCCTCCTGGTGGGTGCCCGGCGGCGCAGAAAGCCCCCCGAGGAAAGCTTGCTGGCTCGCAGGGGTGGGGGCCCTTCCTCATCCCGCCAGCTGCTCCCAGACACTTCAGAATAGCCCGAGTCAAACTCCAAGCTCCGCTCACTGCTGGGAGGAGAGAAGGCAACCTCTTCCTCTACGGCAGTCTCCAGGCAACAGGCAGAGTCTGCTTCCGAAATGGCGGATACCCGTGGGCTGGTACACTGCTTTGGGGAAGGCATGGCGGAGAGCGGCCTCATCTCCTGGGGGTCCAGTCGGATGTCTCGGTCGTGCACCCTCTTCAGGTCGTGGAGGGTCCGCATCATACACTGCATCTGGCCCCGCAGCACCTCGCTCGACTCCTTCATGCACAGCTGTGAGGGGAGAAGACAGACACACGGTCATCTTCCTGCCACTGTCACCAGCACAACATAATAGACGATCCATTGCCCCTAACATTGTGGGGAAATGGCACAACACAAAATTGCATTCAGATTGGAGCCTTCAAACATACTTCAAGCAGACTGCTACATGCCCACTGCGGCCTACTTCAAAGTATACTTGTATAGGGTTGTACTATTAGCCCAAGTAGATTTAATCCTACAGGGTACATACCCAGAGAGAAAGCCCTGTGTGGATCATGAGTCCAAATAATGCAAAAGGCAGAAAACTGGAGGATCACTGACTGCCGAGAAATGAGTTCCTGACCCCACATGACCCAGGCCTCCTCAGGCAAAAATCAGATCATTTGCTTGAATTAATGCCAGTGACTGTCCTCTGCCTCCACACATCTATTCTCTGGCTCCCCAGTAACATTATTAGCACTGCATACTTGTGTCCCACAAGCAGCCCTCTGTTGCGCTCGGCTTACCCAGCCCAGGAGCCCAAGCCTCTCTCTTTCTCTCGAGCCCAGCATGTGCCAGCGTTTCCAAGGCCTGCCGAATGCCACAAGCCTCCTTGCCGTTTTTACCTTGATGTGTGAGGGGCACAGATCTGACTTAGCCTAGGTGTGGAATTGGGAGCTGGAGCCGCACGCGCGAGCCCTTGCCCCGTCTCGTCTCGGCAGGCCCCCAGCCCCGAGGCAGAGCTTTTCGGCAGCTCCTGCACGTTCCAAGCCCATCCCCGGCTGTGCAAGCAGCAGCTTGCTGCAGCGAGTGAGCCGCCCTACCCGGCAGAAGATGACACACAGAGGGTGTGTTGAAGTCTCCAGGTATTGCACAAGCAGTCCCCGTCCCCCCCAGCCAGGCAAGAGGAGGGAAAAGCCGGGAGAGGAGGCCACAGAAATGTGAGGAGTAATCAGCTGGGCCTGGAATGGGGGCAGGTATTAATTTGCAGCAGTTTAAACAAGGGTGTGAAGTTCAGTTGCGAGCTATAACAAGCGTTACAATCCTGCACCCCTTTCACCCAGAACCACCTGGGGGTCTCTTGTTATCGTTTTCTGTCGCACAGAAGGAGGGCAGGACATCCAAGCAAGCCAGAATGATGCAAACCATCTTTTCAGGAAGGACCATAGCTCCATAGTGGAGCATCTACTTTGCTAGCAGAATATCCCAGGTCCAATCCCTGGCATCTCCAGTGACTCCCTGGAGAGTCACTGCCAGTTAGTGTAGACAATACTGAGCTAGGTGGACCAGTGATCTCATTCAGTATAAGGCAGTTTCCTGTGTTCTCCTGTAAAAAAAAAAACACCCCATAGGAAAGCAAGGGGTGCATATGCTCAGTCTCCAACAGGCAAGCATATTGAATAGTGACAGACCCCTCCCAGGGGCTAAGGAAAATGTGGGTCAGGATGAAAGAAATGGTCAGAAGTTACCACAGGGTCCCTGTGTGTGTGGGAGAGAAATCACTGCAGAAAGAGATGCATATAATGGCAGATTTCTCACAAGCCCACAAATGAACCCTGGTTATCCCTAACAGCTGAAATGTGCAGAGGTAAATGTTCAAATGCTAAGGCCACCAGAGTCCTGGTATCTTATTTCTTCTTCCGCTCTGTTCCTCCAGGCCCACTTCCTGTCGTTTTCTAAAGTCTCCACAGTTCAGCAAACAGCAGTGCCGTAAGGAGTCCCATGGCCCCTCCAGGCAAAGTAGTGGACAACTGATTTAGTGGGTCCAATGGTGACACAGCTCACAATAGTCCCCCAGCGGCTGGGCTGAAAACCTGGAACCCATCAAGACGTCTGTTTTGGGTTAGGCCCCAGTCGCAGTTGCAAGGCTAACCATGTGAGCCATAAAAAAAGAAGGGGGGGGGGAATGCCCATAGATCATCTCTTTCCTCCCCCAACTCCTATGCATAACACTTCCTGTCAAGGAAAAACACAAACTCCTTTCTTAGGCACCGCATCAGATAAACTCTATTTACACAGCGACGGTTAGTCAGCCGTTGATGGGATTTTATGAGGGGACAACCCCCTATCCGAACACCACACAGGTTAGGAAACAACGGTTGTTTCAGCACTCAGGAGCAGCTGCAAAAAGATGGAATTCTTCTGAGTCAGTATCACACATGCGCATAGCCTATGACTCAGTATGCTCCCCCAAGATTTGAAATCCTGTCTTGGGATCTGGCTAAAAGATCACGCTGCCAACAAGCCAGATACTCCCAAGTCATTTATACCAAGTCAGGTCACTGGTCTACATAGCTCAGTATTGTCTACACTGACTGGCAGCATCACTCCAAGGTTTCGGACGAGACATTTCCAGTCCTACCTTCCGCATGCAAAGCAGATGCTCTGCCAAGAAGCTATGTCCCTTCCCAAGCAGTACGTTTTCCTTCTGACCTGTGGATCAGGCCCATAAGTTGCAATTCTTGAGAGGACCAACTCTGGACATTTGACCCACCCTGTGCTTGGTCTCCTCTCTCTTCCTGCCATGCCTCCTCCTTTTACCTGAGCCACCGCCATTGCATCTCTTGCCAGGAAGGGATTGTGGAAGCATGCATTCCAGTTGCCTAGCAACCACTTAACTTCTACCTCTTCTGGACCAGTCAGGATGATTAATTGGGGGTGAAGGAAAAAACAGGACAGCACATGGGTGCTTGATGCCTTCCCAAGACCAACATCCATGGCCAGCTATGGGGAAGGGCCATAATTCAGTGGCAGAGCAGGTTCAATCCCCGGCATTTCTTGGTAGGGCTGGGAAATATACTGCTGAAGCTGCTGGATAGACCAGTTACGTAATTTGGTATAAGGCAGCTTCCTATGTTAATGTCACATTGCCTGGCTGGACAAGTTTGGGAAGGAGTAAGGGGAAGAAAGAGCCAGGTGGCCTCTTGAGCATTCATGACTGTGAAGCCCTGGAGCCTCTTATGTACTGCCAGTCAGCACAGACAATTTCCCAGGCAAGGCCTCCAGATGCCAGAGGAGAACTCAAGAAATTGATCCACAAGCTTAGCACATCCAAATGGGAGACTAATGGCTCCATACAGGTCGGCTCCACTAGGTCTGTTGCCGCTAGACCATCTCTGAGCAATCAGCTGTTTGCAAATGCCTTGAAGTCAAGTTTAAAAAACAAGATTCCTGCAAAACATTGCTTCCCTCTGGCAGCCGAACGGTGTCGGATTTCCAAGTTCAGCATTAGCCATTTCAGCCCTCAGGTTTATCTATTTTCAATACGTTTAAGGCACTCTTGTTCTGTTTTTCAGCAGAAGCTTGAATGATTTGAGACCTGATACTTGGTTTTTGTTGATGTGATTTTATTATTATACAGTGGTACCCTGGTTCTCAAACGGCTTAGTTGCCGAACAAATCGTTCAGTTTTTGAACCGTTTCAGGAGTCGAATGGACTCCCGGAATGAATTAAGTTTGAGAACCAAGGTACCACTGTAGTTCTGTCAGTTTGCTATCTGCTGCATTCATCTTAAAAGGCAGACTTGACACCTTCCCCTGAATTTCCACAAAATACGTAGACTACATAACATCTTTTGGCAGTGGGTTCCAATGATGAAGAGCAATCATCATGAAGGTCCTGTTCTTAGCTGTTGCAGTTATTATCTACAAGCCCAGAGCTTGTTGTCCCACTCTCAAACGGCATACAGCGGTCCTGAAGGAAGGAAAGGGGTACAGTGGTACCTCGGGTTACATACGCTTCAGGTTACATACGCTTCAGATTACAGACTCCGCTAGCCCAGAAATAGTACCTCAGGTTAAGAACTTTGCTTCAGGATGAGAACAGAAATCATGCTCCGGCGGCGCAGCAGCAGCAGGAGGCCCCATTAGCTAAAGTGGTGCTTCAGGTTAAGAACAGTTTCAGGTTATGAACGGACCTCCGGAATGAATTAAGTACTTAACCCGAGGTACCACTGTATAGGGAATCTGTGGCATTCCAAATGTTGTTAAGACTGCAACCTCCATCAGCCCCAGCCAGCATGGCCAATTCTCGGGGGTGACGGGAGTTGTAGTCCAGCAACATCTGGAGGGCCGTACGTTCTCCAGCCCTATGGGTCTCTGGATGTGTACATCTCGAAAGGTTAAACTTTAACCATAAAACTTCAAACCGTTATAGGCAGCGCCTTTAACCGTCAAAACCAGGGTTGGGCCCAGAAGCAAAACAGCCAATGCTACACTACAGGGAAATAAGCTTTTATTTATTTAGGAAATTCCTAAACCATACCTTCATCCAAACATGGATTCTAGGGCAGTGCACATAAGAATTCCAACTGCCAATACAATACAGCAAAACAAATTTCCATTACACATACAACCTCCCTTCATCACAAAATACAGAGAATGCCTTTCAGTGATGCATGCTGGGATAATGTTCATGGCCTACAAGCTTCAACCAAAAAGAAACATGGGGGGGGGGCACTGCAGCAGCTATCACACATATCTATAGTGGCCTGATTTTCAAAACAAAATAATGCTGCTGAAAGCCTCACAGTATGGCTTTTGCAAGGGAGCTGCCATGCCCCTTATAAGGACGGCATTCATAGTGTCTGTCAAAGTGCCCCTCCCTGATATAAATATGAAACAGAGACTGCATTAAGCTTTCTAGAGACTTTCATCTTTCACAACAGCCTCATTCAGAGTTCAGTAAATACACTGGGGAGGGGACACACGCCAGCTTCACCCTCACACATACTATGGGTTCCCCACCCTGATCTTCCAGGGTTCTAAAATGTATGGGGATGGTGACAGGAAGTTCCCCTTGTCAGAAGATCACCCTCCAACTTGTGGAGACCAATCGATTGACAGGACAATGGGGAGGGGGAAAGCCTCCCATGTCCCCCCCCCTCATGTGTTTACTGATCTCTATCAGAGAAAGTCTGAAGAGAGCTGACATCTGCTGGCCTTCTGGTTCTGACTCAGAGGAGAATTCAATAGCTGAACAGCTCAAAACTCCTTCCATCATTACATCACTTCCTGTATGAGAACTTCCCCTCTCTCATATTGTTATGCAGAACAATTTGGATGGTCCACATGGATACTCTGTGTTTTGGCATACTCAGGTGTGTGCCACCTTGGAAAACCGTGATTCCTATTCAAATATGATACAGAACTCTATCTGTCTCAACTGTGTTTCTTTCAGGATTGTGAAGGAAATGCCACAGTCTAGGAACACCCTGATTTGGGGGAAGAAAACCCACCTAACATTGCCCTTCAATGGTCAAGCTCAGCATTTCCTACTGGGATGAGAACAAAGAAGGTGTGGAACAATAGAGGTAGCCAGGGCACAATCCTGGCCCAGTTGGGACATGGTACTATTAGCCACCTGCCAGGACTCCAGCAAGGCCCACCAGTGCTGATTCCTGAGCTAGGCCCCCTGAGGGTCTTAGGCCATCGTTTTAACTTCCCACAATGCCCTGAAACCTCTGCATTGGGACCATTGCGAGCAATTTAAAACGGCAGCCTGCAGATGCTCACTGCTTCCAGGATAAACTCACCAATGCATGAAGGGATTCATCAGAGGAGATTTACTCAAAGGCCCCTTCAGTTCTGGAGCTGACTCTAGTAGACTCGCATCATCAGAATATCAGGGGAATCTCAGAAACTATTCTAATCTGGCATAAGCACGAGACCTCACATGTAGACTACATGCAGCCATTTCTTACACAGAAATAAGGGTGCATATAGAAAGCCTAAGCCCTCTCTTTCCAGACACACAAGACACAACCATAAACCATCCAAGTTCTCTAGTGTGGCAGAATCTTCTCTAGGGACTGTTTACAGTCTGCAGTACCCAGACCAAGCACTAGAGGGTAAGCCCCGTGGATGGACTTGTTTCTAGAAGACCTCAGGATGCCCAACAGGGAGAGTCCTATTCCCTCTGTCCACCACAAGTAACAGTGTGAAAGTGAGCTGGGCTGTTCAAATGAGAAACTTCGAAAGCAAGCCTTTCCTTTGTCCATAAGCAGGCTCCTTCATACATGGGGGATTTGCAAAATTCTATTTTCAGAGCTGATTCCATATCTTCCTCCTGTTTCATGTTTCCCCCCATAAAGAAAGGCCTCCTTGTCTCCCGCCTCCCTCTTCAGCACGCAAGGCTCATCTTCACTCTGCGAGATCTGTTCCAAGCTGAACCAGGGATCACCCGGGTTCCTCAACCCCAGAATCTATTCTGATTGGCAGGAACGTACGAAGCACCGCACAAACGCGCGCAGAACCCATTTCATTCACTATTAAAATTACCAGATTTCATTCACTATTTCATTCACTATTAAAATTAATCCCCTTCTGGGATTAGCGGGCACGGATTTCTAGGCGTCCGTTGTGCAGCGTGATCGTCACTCTGAAACATACCCCACCGATTTCCCCGGGGTTGGCACCCAAGTCACCCTGCACGGGATGGACTTCCAAACTGCCGCGTCCCCTAGTAAGAAGAGCGCACGACGAGTCCCACGGGACTTACTCCCATGTAGACGCGCCCGGGATGGTAGTCTCAGCGGCAGCGCCGCCGGGATGCCGACTCCTCCGCAGCGAGATCAGGTCTCTGAGGCCAAGGAGGTCACCTCCAGGGACAGCCTTGCAGTGGCATCGGCGCCAGGATAGGGTGACTCGCCACCTCATTAGCCAGAGCGGAGGACGGAACAGCAACGTCTGGCCGAAGAAAGAGGCAACGCGGTGCTGACAGCTCCCTCAGCCAGCCAGGGCGGGACGCAACCCGCACACTGCACACAGGCGCCGAAGCCGCAAGCCCCGTCTTGCTGCGCCGGCGCTTTTCGTGCAGAAGGCTTTCTCCCCGGGGGAACGGCAGGCGCAAGGTAGGCGCGATCAAAGGCACCGCTCCTCGCCCAGGCTGCTTTCTCTTGGCACCCGGAGCCCCCCGACGGCGAGTCCCCCGGCTCCCCCCCCCCGCGCCCACCTCAATCTCCCCCTGCTACAGGCACCTCCCTGCACTTACCACTTCTGCGCGGAGGTGGCTCACGAAGGCGTCGAGGCGGGCGCTGTGCATGCCAGAGCCGGGGCGCTCAGATGCCTGCCAGCGGAAGGGGGCTGCTGCTGTCCGAGGGACTCCAGCGAGAGACCCGCGCGCCAGCGAGGAAAGTTTCTCGCTGTCTGGGCGAGACTCCGACTTTCTCCCCAGCTCAGTCCTGAGCGGGCAGAGCGGCCCGTTTGGTTCGGGCCGAGCCCCGCCCCCGTCTCGCGAGCGGACCAATGAGCGCCCCAGGCACCGTCTCTGCTCCGCCGACAGCCAATAAGCGGGCGAGGTGGGTGCCTGTAACCCGAACTTCCCCGGGTCTTCTGTAATTTAATTAGAGCCCCATATTAGGAGCCAAAAGGTGCTGCGGGTGGAGAGACGGGGGGCCGGCACAGCAAACGGGCCCTTCGGGGGTCGGGACCCTTTTGGGCACGGAGCAATTGCCGCTGTTATTTTGCTTGCTGCGCTGCTACAGCCCACCTCCGGCAGGGAGATTGCATGCAGCTTCCGTAGCGCTATGATGGCCAAGCCAAGTCACAAAAGAAACGCTTCCACTTCTGCACAGCCCTAAGTTCTTTGTTGTCATCGAGCGCGTACTCTGCATATAGGGTTGTCGTCTTTTTTTTCCTGGGCAGGGTCCCTGTGCTATTTAACAGTGGAGCAGCAGGCAGAGATCCAACAGGTGATGCTTTCCCACTCATTGCATGGCCCTACTGCCAAAAGATTTTCCTGTTGGACTTCTCATAGGCGTCTGGTTGGCACTAGGAGAAGAGAGTGCTAGACTGGATAGACATTTGGGCTGATCCAGCAGACCTCTTAGTGTCTCAACTTATGCCGGTCTTGCTGCTTTTAAAGGCGTAGGAGCCTGCCAGAAAAAGAGATGCCCACCTTCACCATCTATTGGAAATTACTCATAATATGTACTACTTGTTCTTAGATATTTAACAGTGGAGCATCTTAAGGTCTCAAATTTCAGCGGTGCCCTGTGCAACACCCAGATTTGGTGCCTCCACCCACCTCTTACCTTTCAGTCTCCATCAGAGTTACAGCGCCCCCTGCAGCACCCCCTAAACTCAGTGCTTAGTGTGACTGAACCAATCGCGCTTCCCTAAACCAGCCTCTGTATTTAGTGTGCCTAATTCTGGGGCATGCTTTTGTGGCAGAGAATATCAGTTTTCTTCCTGTTGTACCACCCATAACAGTCTAGTTTGGCTGTTAATTTCTAAGGGGGGCAGGTAATGCTCTAATTGCTCAAGAAGACAACCAGATAAGGGGAAGGTCTGGATGCAGTTATATGACGGAATTGCATTCTGTGCATGCTTGGAACACTAACATTCCACTATGCCTCCACTTATTGCAAAGCTAAACTGGCATGAAATCATCATCTTAGAAGTTTGGCAAGCCAGATTTATATGAAATGCAATAAAAGGGAGAGAGGTCTAAATAATCATTTTCACAGTGACAAAAATTGCAGATTTTGGGGTTCTAAATGCTTTTAGTTAAGCATTCCTGTCCCAAATAGATATGCACACTATTAGGCCTGTGCCTTGCTGTCAGCAGCTCCTTCTCTGTCTTCACTGTGAAAGATGCATGGAAGGAATCTATGCCTGAACTGAAGGAAAGGAGTCTTTGGGTACTTCCGGCCTGTTTCTATTCTTGAGTGAGATTCAATCACATGCTGAAAAACTTAGGTTGCACAATTAAGACTGAGCTGAGGCTCTTGCGCAACAAACCAATTCTTCAAAAGATCAGACTTTTTTGTGATAAGTGATGGGAAAATGCCCTGGAAACTATGAGATAATGCTTGCATTGACTCAAGGTTTTCGACTTTCTTTGCAAACAAATAACTGCGGAATACTGTGAGCGGTTCCGGTTGCCACATCTCAGAAAGAATACTTTGGTGCTGGGAAGCAGGCAGAAGACAAACAGAATGATTTTGAGGCTGGGATTATTCCACTATGAGGAAAGGTTACAAAATTTGGGGCTATTTAGGGGGGAAGTGAGTAAGAGCGGATATGATAGAGGTGTGTAATGATGCATAGTCTGGAGAAAGCAGATAGATTAAAGTTTTTCTCCTCCCCTCAAAAGACTTACCGGTAATTCATTCAAAGAGACTGAATGCTAGGGTATTCAGGACAGACACAAGTAAATACAGTGATACCTCGGGTTAAGTACTTAATTCATTCTGGAGGTCTGTTCTTAACCTGAAACTGTTCTTAACCTGAAGCACCACTTTAGCTAATGGGGCCTCCTGTTGCCGCCGGGCTGCTGGAGCATGATTTCTGTTCTCATCCTGAAGCAAAGTTCTTAACCCGAGGTACTATTTCTGGGTTAGCGGAGTCCGTAACTTGAAGTGTATGTGACCTGAAGCGTACCACTGTACTTCTTCATCCAGCACATAGTTAAACAGTGCGATTTGCTACCACAAGAGGTATGGTAACTCCCAACTTAGGAGTTTAGACAAGTTCATGGAGGAATAAGGCTGTCAGTTGCTACAGGCTATGATGGTTATATATTACCTCCAGTATCAGAGACAGAAGGTCACTGAATAGCAGTTGCTGGGTATCACAAGCTGAAAAGGGCGAATGCACTCACACGTCCTGCTTGTGGGCTTCTCAAAGGCACCTGGATGGCCACTGTGGGTAAGAGGATGTTGGGTTAGGTGGGCCTTGGGTCAGATCCAGCAGGACTCTTCTCTTTGTTGTCGTCTTCAACAACATAAAACTATATGTATTTTTAGTGGATGGATTATGGATGAAATATGGCCCTTAGTGCTGGGAGCTGGATCAAGTGCTGGAGCAAATTGCTGTTCCAAAGCAGGGAGACTGATAGGAATGTGTTGGCAGCAGAGGTCCAGATGCCATTGCTCAGCTCTCTTTGCATGGTAGCCACGCCGCCCGTTTCCCCCTATGCATGATGGAACAATAATGACCTGTATGTCCATAGAACTGCCTTTGCTCACATTCACCTTTTGTGACTCTTGTCTCCTTCTGCCATCCTCTTATCTTCCCCTTTGTCTGTTTCTGATTGTAAACACCTTGGAGCAGAGAGCTATGTTATTTATTAACTCTGTAAAGCATCATGAATACTGAGGGTACTCTATGTTTGCATGTATTAAATAACTAACCAGATTCCAGGAGCTGCTGTAGTCAACTGCTGTATTGTTATCATCATATGCCAGAGTCATTAGATTCCTCTAGTTTTGATTTGGAGCTGAGCTCACCGGGAAAATCATTTCCTTCTTCTGCATCAGAATTCCTGTGATTAATTCCCTTGGATTCCAGTGTCTTCCCTTCCTCTGCACCTAGATTATCCTACCTATCCAGTTGGAGCCATCTATGATGCATACAAACTATACCATTAAATAACATTTTCCACCTCAAACAAGTCCAGGCACTGTAGTTTGTTAAGGGTGCTGGGCACTGTAGCTCTGCAAGAGAAAAACTACATTTTCTAGATTCTTTTTTTTTGGGGGGGGTGCGCGCTTTGAATGTGCTTTAAAGGGATAATGTGTACAGTCTTACTCATTCATCCGTATGTCATTTCCTCTATCTTGACCATTCAGGCTAGGAACTTCCCAGACCCTACCTGCCCAAGTATTTATTTTGAGCAGTGTTAAAGCTTGACCTCAATTCAATTATCAGATGCTACCTCAAACAATGGATAAAGGACCAGAGTTTTGCATTGCCGGTATTATGCAAATATTTATAACAGCAATAAAACTATCTTTATGTACACATCATAAGCTAGCTTTAAAATAATTAGGTAATCCTCATAACAGAAGAAGGCATTCACCTGAGAATTCTGGAAAACTATGTATTTGTTATCTGCAAATGTACGTACTTTTTCTCACACCATGTCTTTGGGGAAGAGGGGATTATTTCTAATGGAAATCATACTAATTTGCTCAGTCACTGAGAAATCGTGAACATATGCTCTTCCATCAACAGAAGCTGGTCCAACAGAAAGTATTTCACTGTCATGAAAAAGTGAATTATTACACTAATAATTTGCCACAGTGTAGGACCCCAGTCAAAAATGGAGCCCTATTTTCCAGGGGCAGTCCCGGATTTACAGAAGCCGTTCCGGTTTCTGATTTGATCCTGGAATGTCCCGCTTTTCCTTAGGATGTGCATATTTTCATCGGGAAAACGTTGGAGGGTGTGGTAGGATGTCCCTATATTCATTGGAGGGTATGGAGCTATGCGACCCCCTGAACCAAGGAGATAAGTAACTATACAACTGTTAGAAGACATATTAAGGCAGCTCTGTAGAAGGAAGTTTTTACATGTTTAATATTTTATTATGGTTTTTATATATTTTGGAAGCCGCCTAGAGTGGCTGGGGCAACCCAGCCAGATAGGTGGGGTATAAATAATAAAATTGTTGTTGTTGTTGAATAGGGTGTCCCTGTTTTCATTGGACAAATGTTGGAGGGTATGTGAGCCTTGAGTAACATTTACTGGAGAGGTGAGATACAAATTCAGCAAACAAATTTTTGTATACTTAGTGTTTTGCTAAATTGGAGACACATTGGCCACTGGCTCTGTGAAGCAAATCCTGAGGATTAAGATGGAGGCCATGGGTGAGGGTTGTTCACATGCAGTCCCTCTCTTGACTGACCTCATCTTCAGCAGTTTAACCAAGGGAATTTTTACCACACGTGTTTCTACTTAAAGACTATCTGATGTCAGTGAGCTTCATCATACCTGAGGTCCCAGAGGTACTTGTCTGCTGGGGCTGTAGCAACAGCAGCATCTGATCTGAGCAAAGAAGATGACATAGGTACTACTTCAACCCCCTGCTCATGGGTGTAGCCAGGATTTTTGTTGGGGGGGGGGAGAACCTCAGTTAAAAAGGGACCCCTGACCATTAGGTCCAGTCGCGGATGACTCTGGGGTTGCGGCGCTCATCTCGCTTTATTGGCCAAGGGAGCCGGCGTACAGCTTCCAGGTCATGTGGCCAGCAGGACTAAGCCGCTTCTAGCGAACCAGAGCAGTGCACGGAAACGCTGTTTACCTTCCCGCCAGAGTGGTACCTATTTATCTACTTGCACTTTGACGTGCTTTCGAACTGCTAGGTTGGCAGGAGCAGAGACTGAGCAACGGGAGCTCACCCCATCGCGGGGATTCGAACCACCGGCCTTCTGATCGGCAAGCCCTAGGCTCTGTGGTTTAACCCACAGCTGCACCTCCCTGCCCCCCCCCCTTGGTTATGCCCATGCCCCTGCTGGTGATAGTAATATAATCAGCTTCCACCTCCAATGACAATCCCTATTCCTGGCTTGAATTCAGATCCCCCGCCTGTGCCATTCAAGATGGGTGGTGGCTAAATGTTGGGTCGCCCTATCACAGGGAAAGGGCACTTTTCCAAATCCAGCTGGCAGGCTGCTTGAAGCACTGTGGGTACCCCACCCAGACTGGAGGCTCTTCTTCCTCCTTTCCTCCTACTCATTCCTCAGGGTTCAGGCTGTCAGGTGCAAGCTGCAGCAGCTACCTGGTACACACCCACTGAGAAACTGAGGGCAGCTGGGCTCAGGCCATTTCTATAGCAGGAAGTCGAGCCTTTTCCTCACAAGATTGTGAGCGGGGCGGAGTGCGTGGGAGAGAAGGGCATGAGCTGCATTGTGGGTAGGTCTTGCTGGCATTTGACAGTAGCACGGGTTGTTTTGCTTTCCCTTATGGGACTATTTTGGGACAGGCTTGCCCTTACGTTCGCCACTGTGACAATTTGGCAAGATGCTTCCTGCCCTTGAATTCATTCTCTCAGATCCTGACTCCAGATACCACACTGGTGCCTGCAATGCCATTTTAAACTCAACATGTTTCACATAAACCTTTCATGGATATAATTGCACCTGGGAACTCTATGACAGGATGGGAATCTTTTGACAAAGAGCTAGCTTGGCCAGCGTCTTCAGACCAGAATCCTTTGGTCAGATAGTTTCCAAGCAGAGACTTGGATTCTGTTTTCACCAGGCTGGGCACTGCTTTCCTTTTGGGTGAAGACAGAGGCAAAGTAGATGTTGAGCAGTTCCTCCTTCTCTCTGCCTCCCAATAGCAATTATCCGTCTCCTCCTCCTCCTCTCTTTTTTACAATAATTTTTATTAAGTTTTCGATTTTACGTTAATTTTTTTTTTTTTACAAACTTTAAAATATCCAGTGACTTACTTTCTTCTCCTTCCATGCTTCATTTTACATATCATACATTCCTGCATATCTTACTGTAACCATTCAGATCAGTTTCCCACTTTTACATCAATCAAATTACATGGCTGAATTTATCTTAATGCTGCCAATGTTTTCAGCTGTCTGCAGTTATTTTCCATATATTCAATAAATGTTTTTCACTCTTCTTTAAATATATGTTTTTCTTGCTCTCTTATTCTATGTTTTAAATCTTCAGGTTCTGCATATTCTGTCAACTTAAGTTGACAATCCTCTTTAGTTGGGACCTCACTCACTTTCCATTTTGGGGCTAACAAAACACAGGCCACAGTTGTTGCATACATGTATAACCTTTTCTGACACCTGGGTTATTATCAATAAAAAGGACTCTGTTTTTTTTGAGAAAGTAATTTTAAACATTTTCCCCCCAACTCATTATAAATCATTTTCCAATATACTTTTACCTTTTTACATGTCCACCTCATGTGAAAAAAGGTTCCTGCCACTTCTTTACACTTCCAACCTGTACTGTAAATTGATTATCCGTCTTCTTCATACAAAAGATGTACTACTTGCTTGTTCTTCTAGCTTCAAACGTAGCCAAAGAAACCTGTATTATTTTTAACCTCTCTTGCTAGCCTGAGTTCATTCTGAGCTTTGGCCCACTTGACCTTCTCCCTGCAACAGTTGGCTACTCATTTATACTCTTCCTTCATGGTTTCCAATTTCTTCCATTTCTTATACATGCCCCTCTTATATCTGAGCTCATCTGTAAGTTCCATATGCAGCCACACCAGTTTCTTTAGATGCTTCCCACTTTTATTTCTCATTGGAATTGTCTGCCTTTGTGCTGTCAATATTTCACCTTTAAGACACTCCCATCCATCTTGGACTCCTTTCTCTTTGAGTATTTATGGCATCACACCCTATAGTTCCTTAAGCTTTTTGAAATCAGTCTTCTTAAAGTCCAGAGTGTGTGTCCAACTACACTCAGCTTTCCTTTGCTTTTGTATCATGAAACCCAGGACATGATCACTTCCTCCCAAGGTTCCCAGTACTTCCATTTCATTTATCAGTTCCTCCCTGTTGGTGAGGACCAGGTCCAAGAGAGATGACCCCCTTGCTGCTGCTTCCACCTTCTGGGAAATAAAAATTGTTAATGAGGCAATTTCGAAATATGTTGGATCTTACATTGTCCATGGAGTTTGAGTTCCAACAGATATCAGGATAGTTGAAGTCTTCCATGACTACCAAATCTCTCCTTGCTGTTAAAAACGTTTAAAACAAATGTTTGCTAATGTACTTTGCAGCAAAGCTTGTCTGTGTTTATGGGTCTTCCTCTGGCTCTGCCACAGCTGTTTGTAACACATTCAGGCAGAATAAATGCAGGGTCAGCAACTTTTCAACTGGCCTTTAACAGCAGTGTGGTGTGTGTGCAGACATTAGTAAGTGATAGTAGTTATCTGCATGGTGTGAATCTGCTGTTTTCTGTGCATCCAGATGATGTTAAAAGGCATAACAGCAGGACTGGCCAGTCCTCCACGCCCCCCCCCCCCCCCGCTTGGTTAAATGGCAATTCTAAAAATAACATGCAGGTAATATAGGACTAGGTTCTAGGTGTACACAGATTCTCTCAACAGAGGCAACATACACATGAGATTTTATTCTAGAATTAATGGAGACTGGGTACTTGTTTCTCTATGTTGTCTACACACAATGTAGAAATATTGCATTTTTTTTGCCCCTGAAAAACACTCCTTGAAAAACTGGTTTCATTCTGAAAATGAAAGCTCATTGCAGATTGATTCTTCATTACCCTGCACTGTGTCTGTCTGAAAACAAGTGTAGGCAGTCCTGGCAATGGGAGGGAGATATCAACACCTGCCCAGTGACATTATGGGTAGGTGCATGCCAGGATCACAATCACCATTTCCTTCTTCATTCAGCTAGGGCATGCTAAGGGAGGAAATAACCTAATAACCTAGAGAACCTAATCAAGGCAAAGGTTTACAAATGCATATCAAGTAACCACACCCACCTTTGTGAGTGGCAGGATCTAGAATCCATCTAGAATGGAAGCAAGCAGCATTTTGAGGTTGAACATGAACTGTTCCAGATTGCAGAAAAATACATTTCTGTGCTACAAACAAGTTGCTGTGTACATGTGTAAACACAGATTCAGTATGCAGATGTTCATTCAGTGGTGTACTTCCATTATGTTTTAAAACTCCAGCTCCGATCAGCCAACTCCCACCTATCACAGCCAATGCTCAGAAAGGACATCTGGAGGGCCATAGGTTCCTCACCCTTTCCTTAAAAAGGTAAAGGGACCCCTGACCATTAGGTCCAGTCGTGGCCAACTCTGGGGTTGCGGCGCGCATCTCGCTTTATTGGCCGAGGGAGCCACCGTACAGCTTCCGGGTCATGTGGCGAACCAGAGCAGCACACGGAAACGCCGTTTACCTTCCCGCCAGAGTGGTACCTATTTATCTACTTGCACTTTGACGTGCTTTTGAACTGCTAGGTTGGCAGGAGCAGGGACCGAGCAACGGGAGCTCACCCCGTCGCGGGGATTCGAACCGCCAACCTTCTGATTGGCAAGTCCTAGGCTCTGTGGTTTAACCTACAGCACCACCCATGTCCCTACCCTTTCCTTAGAAGATCAGAAAAGGAAGCTTAACACACCTTTGCTGTGTGTACACCAGTGTTTCCTGCAGTAAACACAGAAAGTGCAGCTAGCAAATTATTCACACTTTACACGTTTGCTGGGGAAACACTGGTGTGCATGTAGAACTTGTGTTTGCTGTGTGAAGTGAGGAGGTGTCCCAGTGTACCTGGGGCACATGGCAAGAACAAGCCTCTCCGTTCCAGCCAGCCAGCCATCCTCTTTTTATCAAGTTCTCCAACTTCTCGCTGGATGTATTTTTCCTCTCCAGAGTCTCCTGACTTCCTAAGGCTTAGCAGCTAAGCCAAGTCTTCCTTCCAGACTTTGCACGGTATGTATGTATCTTGTGAGCTGGGCACTTCCTTCACTGCAGAAACGGATACGCAGCTCTCCCACCCCCCACTCCTTGGCAGTTCTCTTCCTGTACAAAATCCTCTCCCAGTGCAGACTCCCCCCCCCCATCCCCCCAAAGGGCCTCCAGCCAAGGCCAGGAGAACTTCCTCTTTCAGCCACGACTTCACATGTGTGCAGGACACATAAATACTTAAAACACACACACACAGAGAGAAGCCGGGGACGGGAACAATCCAAGTCACAGTCCCTTCACATTGATCCTCAGTGTAGCCCCCAGAAACTTGCCAGCAGTTCCCATGAGCTGTCAATTTCAGTTTTCCCACTTCCTCACTCTTTTTTCATGGTCTACTTGCAGGTACTTCTGGACAATCTGTTTGTTGAGCATTCATCCAGATTTGTTTTCAGTGAGCTTAGATGATGTTGCATCAAAGCAGTTGTTATGCCACACTTTCCGGTGCAAAAAGATTTATCTTTGGGGGAAGACCTCCCAGTCAACTATACAGTGGTACCTCAGGTTAAGTACTTAATTCATTCCAGAGGTCCGTTCTTAACCTGAAACTGTTCTTAACCTGAAGCACGACTTTAGCTAATGGGGCCTCCTGCTGCCGCCGCGCCGCTGGAGCACGATTTCTGTTCTCATCCTGAAGCAAAGTTCTTAACCAGAGTTAATATTTCTGGGTTAGTGGAGTCTGCAACCTGAAGTGTATGTAACCTGAAGCGTATGTAACCTGAGGTACCACTGTAATTGTGAAACCTGAATTTGCCGGGATGAGAGTGAATCCCATCTGAAAATAGCAGCACTCCATAATCACCTATTATCCCAGCTCCCTTCTACGCCAGCCTTGCAATCTCCTCACCCATTGCTTAGGCTGACTCCTTGCTCCTATGCACCCCCATATTCCTGCCATCTCACGTTGGCTAAATCCCTCAATCTCTTTCTACAAGCAGTGATGTAAGAGGGTTGGAACATGCTTTTATTGAACTTCAATAATATCTAAACTCAGCAATGAATGTGGATGAAATGTTTATCCAGGGCTCCATCATATTTTCTAGAACCCTGTTAACCAACCCCTGCCTACAGGGTTTCCTTTCCTTCTCCCCACACCCACATGGCCCTGGCTGGGTTTCATCAAGCTTCAGTGGTGCCCATCAACTCAGGTCACAGCTACGTGTGCATAGATGTACTGTACAGCTATATTTATCCAGTCCACTGAAGCTTTAAAATACATCACAGGCTTCCAAACATCTCCAATTACATTTACTATATATACATATAAGCCAAAAAGAGCAAAACCTGGGAGGGACTGGGGTGGCTCAGTGTACAAATAAGAAAGTTTTGTTAGGTCACAAGACGCTCCCCATAGCAATGTGGTGGTTCTTAAAAATAAGATCACATCGTGTTCAGGACTGTCATTTGGTTCACAGAATAATCCCCTCAACCCTCAATGTGTGCAACAATAAGTAGCTGGAAACTTGGCCATAAATGGAAGCAGAATTTATGCACAAAAATGCAGGCCCCAAAGCTCTTCTGCCTTCCGCTCTTCTGGCAGCTTCCATCCTGCAGACCCTCACTGCACCATGAAGGCTCCCCTCCCTCCATTCTGAGGCTGTTTGCATGCCTTGTGTTTACCAAACTGCTTCCTCAAAGAATCCTGGGGACCATAGCTTACCCCTTAACAGTTCCAGGATTGCTTGGGGGAAGTCATGAGCTTTAAATGTATGATGTGTATTCATCCCTATACTCTCTAATCTCCCTCTCAATTTCTCCCAGAGGGAAGATAGTATCCTCTGCTCTCAAAGCAGTTGAAGCGGCCACTAGGGATGGATGTCTACACCCCTCCCTCTTCAAACATACATACATGCATCTTTTTCTTTGTATGTCACATTCCCATGGTTAAAAAACCATGCTCAAGGCAGCTTATATCATGAAGAAAATCATTCATAAACAATAAAACATCGAAAAGTACACAACCATATTAAACAATTTCCACATAAATTGTAATAAGATCTCAAATGAATAAACAAGAATTAATAAAACAGCAGTAACCTCCCCGCACCCACCCACAAAACCCCCTAAACATTGCCCTGTCCTGGGACAGTTGTTGCTCAATATCTTTATAAATGACTTGGATGAAGGAACTGAGGGGATGCTGATAAAATTTGCAGATGACACCAAACTGGGAGGGGTAGCTAATGCCACAGAAGACAGAATCGGGATTCAATATGACCTTAACAGATTGGAGAACTTGGCTAAAAATAACAAAATTAATTTCAACAGGGACAAATGTAAGTCTCTACACTTAGGCAGGAATAACCAGCTGCACACATATAAGATGGGGGACACCTGGCTTGCCAGTAGTACCAGTGGCGCAGCGTGGGTTGTCAGCACCCGGGGCAAGGCAAGTAATTTGTGCCCCCTAACCCGGGGCAAGGCAAGTAATTTGCGCCCCACCCCCCGCTGCACTGTCCCTCCCCCAGATAGTCCCTCGCTCTCTCTCCGCACCGCACCGCACGCCTGGCACCCCCCCCCCCCACAGTGGGCGGCGACTCGGCGGCTTGGATCGGATTCGCACAGCCAGCACTGCAGTGAGAGAGAGAGTGAGCCAGGTAGGGGCAGAGAGCTGCGAGTGCGAGCGCCCCCCCCCAGATGTTGCGCCCGGTGCGGCCGCCCCCCCTGCACCCCCCACGCTACGCCACTGAGTAGTACATGTGAAAATGATCTAGTGGTCTTGGTAGACTACAAGCTTTGTTGATGCAGCAACAACAACAAAAAAGCTAATGCTATTCTAGGCTGCATTAACAGAAGTATGGTATCCCAATTAGGGAGAAGTCATAGTACCACATTATTCTGCCTTGGTGAGACCACACCTGGAATATTGTATCCAGTTCTGGGCCCCACAATTTAAGAAGGATATTGACAAGCTGGAATGTGTGCAGAGGAGGGCAAACAAGATGATCAGGGGTCTGGAAACCAAGCCTGATAAGGAACAGTTGAGGGAGTGGGGTATGTTTAGCCTGGAAAAGAGGAGACTGAGGGGAGATATGCTAATCGTTTCAAATATCTCAAGGGCTGTCGCACGAAGGATGGAGCAAGCTTGTTTTCTCCTGTTCTAGAGGCCAAGACTTGAACCAATGGATTCAAGTTACGATAAAGGAGATCCCAACTAAACAGGAAAATCTTTAGGACAGTAAGAGCTGTTTGACAGTGGAAAGGACTCCTATGGGAGGTGGTCTTTTTCCTTGGAGGTTTCCAAGCAGAGGTCGCAGCGATGGAACTTTGTGCTTCAAATTTCAGTGGCGCCTGTTCTGTGATGCCAAATTCTGGCCCCCCTTGCTTCTCGCATTCCATTAGATGTTACGGTTGCGGCACCCGCTGCGATGCTGCCAAAGCTCAGCGCCCAGTGTGGCCGCACCCACCACACTCCCCTAGATCAGCCTTTGGAGGTTGGATGGCCATTTGTCAGGGATGCTTTAATTGAGATGATTCTATTCCTGCATTGCAGGGGGTAGGACTAGATGACCCTTGGAGTCCCTGCCAATTCTCTGCTTCTAAGAATCTTCAGCTACCCTTCTAGTATCACTGGCAGAACAGCGCCATCTAGCAGCAAATGAGAGAAGCGGCACCTACCTATAGCATCCTCCTGAACCTGCCCAACTGACCAGTGCCGATTTATGTATAAGGTAACCAAGCTATAGTCTAGGGCCCCAATCTCTTGCCCCCCCCCCAAAAAAAAACTAGAAAAAAACTGGATGTACATTTCCAAAATATAAGATAAAAAATAAAACCTACATACAGCAACAGTTTTTTTGTTGAGTTTGGACCTGTTAGGTCCATAAATTACCGTGTTGCATATATTCAACACAAAAAACAGCGACAATTTGTTGTTGACATAGGACAGCTGGACATATAAAGGGTCCCATTAGCTTCAGTAGCTTAGGGCCTCATGAAACCTAACTCCAACCCTGAACCTAGGTGATAAATGAAGCTGGGAGCAGAAACGCTATTCATTGCCCTGGCTTTAACCCTTTCTGTCTATTCCACCCTGTGCAAAGTGCGATGAGATGGGACGTGGAGGAAGCAGCAGCCCCTCCCCCCCCTTATTTATTCCTAGTTATATATCTCTTAGGCGCTTCCTCGACCCTGCCTCGCCGTTCTGGTGGGCACAGGGTGGATGAGGCGCGGGCACGAGCGAGTGGCAAGGAAGGCTTCGCGGGGAACGACGCCCAGCAGCGACAGCCTTGCCTCCCTGGCCGCGAGCCGCCGCTGTTTTGTTTCGAAAATGCACGCGCGAAGTAGGGCAGCATGAGGCAAGGCTGCGCCCTTGTGGCCGCAGTAGGTGGAGGCCTGACTGGCCCAGCAGAAGTCGGAGCACGATAGGCCCCGACCTCCACCGTGTCCATTCCTAGTGACCTGTTGTTCACAACTCATTTTTCCCTCAGAAAACCCTTGCAGGAGAAATGGGTTCGTGTCTCCCTTTTAGGCTTCAGGCACTGCCTCTTGTGACGCCCGGAATGCTGCGTTTATCTTCATTCTTGCCCCCTTTTTTTGCAGCATCCACAAGACGTCTTATATCCCCACCCCAGGGAAAAAGAAATAATAATCCAGATCTAGCATTTCCTGGATTATCATTTCCCGTGCTTTAATCTGTTGCCAATGAACCTTTTGCAGATTATGCCGCTGTCGGAAAGCACCCCCAGTTCTGCTTGCGTGCCACGAAATCCATTTTGCCAGAAAGGCATTTTTGTCCCTTTGGGGTGGGTGGGATTTGGTCACATACTGGCACATACTTCTTTATAAAAATGTTTTCCTCCCTATGTGTTGAGAAGGGCTGGGCAATTCCTATAACTGAGCTGAGCCTTACTGTGCCCTGCTCTGCCCCGCCCAATGTCCTTAGCAACCCAGCCTGGCAACTTAAGGAGACAAAGGCACAGAACACAGGCTGGACTGGAGCGTCCTTGCAAAATGGAACCAGGGTGGCCCTTGCCTCTCACATTGCTCCTCTGCATCTGTACTATAGGTAAGAGGGGGTCTCAGCTCCATTATGCATGAAGCTCCTGCTCCATATCTGTTCAATGGAGGATCCCCATTCCCAAATTAGATTTCGCTGTTAGGACATGGGACCAAGAGACTGGAGAATTGGTGTCCCTATGGGTTGTTGTTTTTGTTGTTGTTAGTCAGCTTTTCACCTGAGGCCCCTGGGCAGGTTACAACCATTTACAATGTATTATTAAAAGTCACACTCAACCACAAATGTTATAAAATAAAAAATTTAAAAAAATACTTCCAGTAGCACTTTAGAGACCAACTAAGGTGCTACTGGAAGGAATTTTTAAATTTTGTTTTGACTACGACAGACCAACACGGCTACCTACCTGTAACAAAATGTTATAGTTGACTTTCAGTTAGTCAAGGTCAACCTAGACGTAGCATGAGTTATCCATGGCCAGAAACTATTGTGTTTTTAAAAGAATAGCAGCTAGTGGGGTGGTGGTGGTTTGTGTTGGGCACCTGGCGCTGGGGAAGAATTGACAGCCCTAGATGCCATGAGAACATTACCACAGCCCAGTTCATCCAAGCTTTCCCAATCCTTCCCTCTGAGGAGATTGGTCCAGGCGTTTGCCTGAGTACTCTCTGAAACAGAAATATGCATGATTACTTCCAGAAGCAAAGGAGAACAGGTAGAAGGTGGGATTTCACAGGCAGAGCTTTTTCTTCCATATGACAACCTGCTTCTTCCTGAGTTCTCTCTTTCAACATCTGGGAACCCCAGGCTCCTTTGCTTTTGGTTGGGGAGTATGTTTGCTGAGGGAATGTTTGCTCACTAATTGAACTGAATGTCTGGTAGATAATAACAGTATTTTCTCTTGTGTTTCCCCACCCCACTGCTCTAGATCCAGCCATCGGAGACGTAGGTAAGGAGAGGAAACCTCCACACTTCCCTACTTAACAGACCTATGACCAGTGGCAGGGGGAGGAAGATCACCCTATGCAGTGCAAAAGCAGGCTTTGATGCACAACAGCTGTGAAAACAAAGTCGGCTGTTCTTAATGCAGGCAAACATGGGTTATAGCCAAGCGGGTATGTTTGAGCACATGCACCTCCAGATGGGCATACAGACACCTGAGTGCCTAAAGTGCTGTTATGATACACTGTGGGGGAAGCTGCCTATGGTCAGAGCAAGGCAACCTCTCTCTCTTCAAACATAATATTGTAGTACCCTAGGAAGCCTTTGAACAGCGGCTGCTCTTAGGCTGCCAGATATTCACTATAGATGAGAAGAGACAGACTGTAATTGCTCTGGAGTTGAATGAATACAAAAAATAATAATATTCCTTTATACAGTTAGTTAAAAGAGTCGGCATAACCAATTAACAATGAATACACAGCAATAACAATGCATGAACAGCCCAATTCCAAACCTGAGAACGTAAGGGCATCAGTTTACTGATGTTTGTTGAATGATCACTATCAGTGCTGTTAGGATCTGTTCCTGTTGCTCATTCATCCTCCAGTTTTGGGAGTCTTGCAAATCTTCTTTCTTCTCTCTTTCTTTTATCCTCAGCCTTGTTTATGACATTTTACCTGAGTTGTTCTTGGAGCCATATCGCAATTCTTGCATTGCAGGAGGTTGGACCTAATGACCCTCAGGGTCCCTTCCAACTCTTACAGTTCTATGATTTTACTATTCGTTTATGAAAGCAAGCTGCCTATATTTCAGAAACATGGAAATTACCCATGTCATATGCATGCTTATCAAAGAGGGCTTTTCTCTGCTGTAGTCAATAGTGCCATGGGACCAATACTCTCATTGCTGTCTCTGTCTCAGTGATTGAGGGCATCCCAGACACTGTGGTGCTAGAAGACAGCTTGACACCAGGCACAACCGTGGCCAACTTCACCGGCAACTGTACAGACTCCAGTGATCCACCCACAGTAAATCTGAAGACCACAAGCCCCACCACATCTTTTTTCAATCAGCCAAATTTTGTACCCCCTGACATCTATGAGGTACAAAAGACCTGTAAATTTGTAGTCAATTCCGTGTGTGTATGTACGCAAGGGGAAAGCTTTTCCTGCCATCATGTTCTATGAGAGTATAGGGACTCTTTCCCTCTGTGGCATTTTAAAACACATTTTAGTGGGGATTTTTGAACTGGGACTAGTGAGTCAACAGTGCTGTTGTCCTGCTGCCAGATATTTCAACCTGCTGTCACTGCATGCCAGATATTTCAATCCAATCAAGATGAACTAGCCTTAGTATTTAATAAATTCTGTTAATTAAACATACCTAAAAGAATTGAACAGGTTAAATGTCTTTTTTGTTAACTAGCATTGTGTCGTGGAATACAGCTTTTGTTTAGCCAATATAACCTGATTTTTAATGTATGTGAACATGAAACTAGTATGCGGAAGCATAGAGCATGTCTTCACTACAAATGTAAAACTGTTTCATACCTGTTTCACTGCATTGGTGCCTACATTAGGACAATATGAAGCATCAGCAATTAGCTGCTTTCCTTCCCACAAGTATGCGAAACTACTACCCAAATATTACTGACGGATGCAAAGGGGGAGACTTTTAGTTGCTGCTGCTACTTTAATTAGGCCATTCCAACATGCCACGTACTCCCACCTGGCACCTGGGCACCTATCTGGCATATGGACATCTATTGATTGGTGCCCATGGCATCATCAACACTAGGCTGTTCAACAGGATTGAACATGTGGAAGAGAGGTGCAACACATGCTGATATTTTTTTTCTTCTGGCTTCCAGGTGAGCCTTAGTCCCAGTGCTGCCCTGGATGCTAGACGGGTGAATCAGTATGTTTTGACATTCAGTGCAAGTTGCCCAAGTGGCACGCCAGTTGAAGTTAAGCTCTTCATTCGAGTCATTGCAGCAGACAGATTGGAGTGTGGCAGTGGACCTGAATACATAGGTAAGGCTCTCACGGTAGCCCTGGTATTTCATCCTAAGGCCCTGACAAGGGTGCCATGGGGAGAAGAGTTTTAATATGGTACAGTACTGCGGTGGGGTGAGGGTAGGGGTGGTGGTCTCGCTCCCAGGCACTGAGAGGCAGTGAGTTCTCTAGCAACATGTGGCAGATCCTGCATGGCAAAGGAGGGTGCTGTTTTTTTTTTCAACCATGGGGAGGCAGATTTGAATAGTAGCCAGTGCTAGAAGAAGGGACTCTGGGGCTGCCCGTGCCAGTGGGAAGCTCAGCCTGCAGAGGGCTCCAGTGCTGTCAAAGGGTCAGATTCTAACTAGGGCAAGAGTCTGACTGCTCCCATATCTTTTACTGCTGCAGGAGAGAAACCAGTAGGCGTTTCAGAGGATGTTGGCCCTGGAGAGTTCATCTACCAAATTGTACTGAAGAGGGAAGGCAGAGGCAACTTGACTGTAAGCACCTTTGTTGCGGGGAAAGCAGGAATGTTGGAAGACTTAAAAAAAATAAAATTAAAACCATTATAAACTATTCTTAAATAAATGCTTTTAAATAAATAAGGACTATATTTGGGGAGAGGGACGTGGGTGGTGCTGTGGGTTAAACCACAGAGCCTAGGACTTGCTGATCAGAAGGTCGGCGGTTCGAATCCCTGCGACGGGGTGAGCTCCCATTGCTCTGTCCCTGCTCCTGCCAACCTAGCAGTTCCAAAGCACGTCAAAGTGCAAGTAGATAAATAGGTACCACTCTGGTGGGAAGGTAAATAGTGTTTCCGTGCCCTGCTCTGGTTCGCCAGAAGTGGCTTAGTTATGCTGGCCACATGACCCGGAAGCTGTACGCCGGCTCCCTCGGCCAGTAAAGCGAGATGAGCGCTGCAACCTCAGAGTCGGTCACAACTGGACCTAATGGTCAGGGGTCCCTTTACCTATAGTTGGGGAGGGGGTGTCTTGTAAAGGGAATTTTCAAGTAGTGTGTCTGGCCATGGAGAGAAGGCTTGAGAATTTGGAAGGTGGCATATTCTAACAGTGCCCCAGGCAGAGGGGGACATAGCAATTTTGGATATAAGTCTTAGGGGATGAGATTTTCTTTAAAACAAATAAACAATTTCCCCAGCCAACTTTATTTTCTTTTTATACAGTTCTCCATAGAGAATGCTTCTCTGCCTTTCACCATAACTGGAGATGGAAGAGTGCTGGCACCTGCCATGGGTTTCAGTCGTGAGCAAGCTGGCAAGGTGTGTTCCATTGCTTACTGTACCTATGCATATGTTCTGCCAATGTCACTGTCCTTATAACCTGCCACTCCCCAGCTCTGTCCCCTTTCAAAAGTGTTTTGTAGTTTGTTAAGGGAGCTGGGAACTGTAGCTCTGTGAAGGAGAAACAGCAGTCCTCAGGATTCTTCAGAGTACAAGCTGCACTTTAAATATTCATTGGATGTGCTTTAAGTGTATGGTATGGATCTTTGTCTCACCAGACGTTTCCTCCTAGCCCTGTGACTCCCACCTCCCTGTCCCCAGGTCCTCTTTTCATTAAAAGGCATCATTTGGATAGGGCCACACAAATGATGCTAAAAAAACACAGACACAACGGTTTATGGAGGGGAAAACCATGCAGCAGTCTTCTGCTTCTCATGCAGAACTGTAACTGAAAGCATAGTGCATGAGAAAGCTGACTCAACCAGTTCCCGGTATGATAAGGCAGTAGGGACAAAACACGACATTCTCCATTTCAAGGTACTGTGCCTTCCTGTTCCTGGGGCTTCTGTGGCACTTCAGTCTTCCCTCCCTAGGTCTCTTGGACCCAGCAACATACTAAGAGCTTGCTTTTGACTAGACCTATCCCTCCTGCGGGACGCGGGTGGCGCTGTGGGTAAAACCTCAGTGCCTAGGGCTTGCTGATCGTATGGTCGGCGGTTCGAATCCCCGCGGCGGGGTGAGCTCCCATCGTTTGGTCCCAGCTCCTGCCCACCTAGCAGTTCGAAAGCACTCTTAAGTGCAAGTAGATAAATAGGTACCGCTTTATAGCGGGAAGGTAATGGCATTTCCGTGTGCTGCGCTGGTGCTGGCTCGCCAGAGCAGCTTCGTCACGCTGGCCACGTGACCTGGAAGTGTCTTCGGACAGCGCTGGCTCCCGCAAGCAAGATGAGCACCCAACCCCAGAGTCGGACACGACTGGCCCGTACGGGCAGGGGTACCTTTACCTTTACTTTATCCCTCCTGCTTGAAATTCACGCCATGCTGTTCTCCCTGCAGACGTTCTCAATGGTCATTGTGGTAACGGATATTGGTGGGAGAAGCTGCCGCAGGACTCTGGCAGTGAAGGTGCTGCCTGTTTACCACAAGCAAGTCAATTTCACGTGAGTTGAGTTGTTACTATGTTGTTTTTAATGGTGTTATATGGTTATATGCCACCCTGATATTTTATGATATGCTGGTATAGGGCACTTTTATGAATAAACAGCGGGGAGAGGGATACAAAGGCTCTTTGGCTCCAGGTTCCCCACAGCATAAACTTAAGGCATGGGCAATTGCCCCAATATGTTCCGCCACCGCTGGTGGTTATGCAATATCATAAGAAAGGTGTGCTTAAGAAACTTTTACCACAGAGTAGAGAGTGCTGGGGCATCGCTCCCAGATCATGTCTAGTCACACTTGACCTGAGAGTTGCACTTCTGTGACACTGCAAAGGATTAAAATAGTGCTTTTTCGGCACCTCTAAAATATCGCCTCCTCACAAAGCAATCACTTTTGATGTAAGGAATGTACATTCAGGCCATCAGAGATTTGAGCCAGGGCAAGAGGCTACTGATCCGGGCTTCCCCATTCCAGGGCACATGTGGGGCCCATCCACTTCCCCTCTCATTAACTTGTACCAGAGAAGGAAAGCCCTAGCTCTGACAGCTTTTTGAGTAAACAAACAGCAGGTCCCTGTGATACCTGGAGTGTCGCTTTTCCCACCCACATCCCTTCAAGTGCCATGCCAGAGAGGCTATTGCTGACTAGTGACTGCCAGTCCCTGGTGGCAGAGGTGGTAGAGATGATCTGGATTTGAGAGCAGAAACTGAATTAGGAGAGATTATTCACTTGCTATAAGGGAGCTGTGCAAATCCCCTCTAGTGTCAGGACAGGTTTACTGTCTCCTCTGTCCCATGGGCCTGGGCAGCACAACAAGAGCAGTGAGGAGTGTGAGCTTCTCTGAAACACCACCAGCCACCATTGTATTGGGGACTGGGCCATCGCACTATGTCAGATTCTTTGAGGGAAGCATAGAGCAGGGAGGACGTTCAGGTGTGTTTTTCTCTTTCTTCCCTTTGATGCCACACATATTGTTGGAGTTGCATGGAGCAACCATAACTCACTTTCCTATTTTTCAACATGACTCTAAAAGTCCTTGTTGTCCTGTTAATGCTCTGCTTCCTGTATTATCCCCAAACAGGAATATTCAACTATGAGTAGATGGGGTGGCTTATAACACCTGGAGCTTACACTCTTTTCTTCATGATATAGGGAGTCATCATTAGCAATATCGGTATCAGAAAACACAATTCCCCTCCAGCCTATTGTGAGAGTCAATGCCAGTGGGGAAAATGTGCTTTACCGGATCATCTCCTCTCTGCCCACAAGGCATTTCACCATTGGACCAGGTAAGGAGAATCCAGGGATGTGGCATGGAACCCACACAGCCTCAGGGAGGGCTGGGCCTTCTGTGGTGGCCATCAACAATGGTCTTCAAACTATGTCAGCCATCTTACCCTCAAGGAGCTGAGTGATCACAGCCAGTCTCTTGCTTGCATGCAGACACAGGCATAATCAGGAACACGTATGACCTAAATCTGAGACGCTATCCAGACCTAACTGAAACCCTGCTCACAGTGGAAGCCTACAACATGCTGCATCCCACAGATAAAGCCACCATCACTGTCAACATTACAGTAAAGCAGCAGAACCTGCAAGGACCTCTGTGCACCCCTGCTGTAATTGTGTAAGTCTCCATAGAGCAAAAGAATCTTACTCAAGCCTGAGCCAGCAAAAGAAATGTAGAGTTTGAGGGTCTCTCCCTACCTGCTATGCACAGCAGGGTATAGCAGTATTTAAGGTATAAGAGGATCCATGGGTATTAACCATGAGTAGGCAAACTAAGGCCTGGGGGCCAGATCCGGCCCAATCGCCTTCTAAATCTGGCCCACAGACGGTCTGGAAATCAGCATGTTTTTACATGAGTAGAATGTGTCCTTTTATTTAAAATGCACCTCTGGGTTATTTGTGGGAAATAGGAATTCGTTCTCCCCCCCCCCAAAAAAATATAGTCTGGTCCCCCAGAAGGTCTGAGGGACAGTGGACCAGCCCCCTGCTGAAAAGGTTTGCTGACCCCTGGATTAACTATGCCTCTGAGAGGAGAATTGGGTCTAGAGTGGTGGTGGGGACTTGTGGCTCTCCAGATGTGATTTGGCCTCAGCTGCTATCAACTCCAGACAGGGATGAGGAGTGTTGAAGATCAGCAACATCTGGAAGGGCCACAGGTCTCCCACCCGATCCAGAAGTAAGAACGATCTTAAGGGCTAATGAGTCAGAGCAATCAGAGCACAAGAATTGTCTTCTTTCCACTGACAGAACAGTAGCCCTATGGAGAAGCCTTGACATGCTTGAGCTTCTGTTTGTCTTGACAACAGTGATCAGCTCTAAGAGAGGTTATTGAGAAACATAGGCAAAGGGGAGAGGAGGAGGAGATTTTTCTCTCCTTTCAAATCACCATTTCTATCCTTTTGCATCTTTTACTCTTTGTGGCTATTGCTGCTTCATCCTAGGATTGAGATTCCAGAGACGACCTCCATTGGGACGCCACTGCCGTCTCCATCTTGTAATGATGTAGAGAGTGGCAGCGATAGGCTTCACTATGAAATAATGGAGGGCAGCCAGAGCCCTCCCTATAGCTTCCAAATGAGGCACTCAAAACTACAGGTAAGCCCTTGGAATGGACTTATTTCTTTCATCAGATATGTTAGGGAGAGGGAGTGGGGAGAGTCGACAAGGCTTAAGAGTTGAGTAGCTTCCAACATACCTAGCCATCCTCTCAGTTTTGCCAGAATTTAGGGCAAAATGTCTCAGGGTACTGCTTAATTCCAATTCAGTCACTTCTGGGTACCTGAGAGATAATGAGTGTGGTATCTCTAATTAACAATGAGTTTACCATTTTCCCAGACTAAGCATCTCCCCTTGGCAGAGGATGCTATTAGTTTAAGATGTGCCCATATGGTCCTGACCTTTCTGTCCTTGGGTCCTGGCAGGTGAACACCACTTTGGACTGTGACTCTGAAGCTATGGCCAGCCTTGACTTCCAGTACCAAGCCACCATTCTAGTGACTGATGATGGAAGTCCTCCACAAAACAGTGCGTACTGCTCTGTCAATTAAATGCTATTTGGGTTTTGTCTTCTCTTGATACTGAACACAGAAGGTCATGGGAAATCAGGACTTCAGCAAGATCTCTCCTGGATTGGCTTGCTTTGAGCTATGGTAGGAATCAGAGGGCAGAGGTGACTTCCCTGCCCCTGGTAAAATCCTCACTGCAGAAACAGTTATTGGAGCTCTCTGTTGGCAAAGGTAAATCTATCATGTTTATGGCAGTTGCCTGGATTAGTACCAGGACCTAGGAACCCAGTGAAATGCAGGCACAAAGCAAGCACTTGCTGAGGATCAGAACTAAATTATAGGCCAGATGGTATGTGTTCAGTAGGCAGTGACAGTCTTTTAATGAGCCTGTTTGCATATGTTTCATAAGAAGTTGGAGTTTGGATTTATAGCAGAAGACAGCATCCCCCCCCCAAACATTTCTTTTTGTACCTCTTGGCTTTGGCTTCTGTTAGTACACACACACACACCACTTGGGTGCTTTTGGCTTTTATGAATCCAAAATCTGTACCAAGAAACTTGAGTTCTCTTACCTTTGTATATTATGTAAAAAGCTATGCAAAGTCCCATCTCATCTCAGACCTCACTGAGCTCTAGCTCTGAGGGCCTTCTGGTGATTTCCTCATTGCAAGAAGTTACAGGGAACCAGGCAGAGGGCCTTCTCGGTAGGGGCACCTGCCCTGTGGAATGCCCTCCCAGGAGATGTCAAAGAGATACAGTGGAACCTTGGTTGTCGAATGTAATCCATTCCGGAAGACCATTTGACTTCCGAAACATTCGACAACCGAGGCACAATGGGCGGTCAGCAAATTCCATTGCAAAAATAGAGAAACACACCTCAGAAGCTGTTTGACTTCCAAGGTGCATTTGAAAACGGAAGCATTCACTTCTGGGTTTTCGGCGTTTGGGTTCTGAATTGTTCAGCTTCCGAGACGCTCGAAAACCGAGGTTCCACTGTAATTATACAACCTTCTGTATACATCTGAAGGCAGCCCTGTATCAGGAAGCTTTTAATGTATGATGTTCAGTTGTGTTTTTGTATATTCTGTTGGAAGCCTCCCAGAGTGCCTGGGGCAGCCCAGTCGGATGGGCGGGATAAAAAAAATAAGTTGTTGTTGTTGTTGTTGTTGTTGTTGTCAGCTGCTGACCAATTTTGTTTTCTAATGCTCCAGAGACTTAGGACCTGAGCAATGGGTTCAAATTTCAATAAAAGAAAATTTAGATTAAACTTTAGGAATAACTTCTTCACCCTGTGAGCCACCTGACAGTGGAACAGGTTGCCTTGGAAGGTGATGGGCTCTCCTTCATTATAGGCTTTTAAGAAAAGACTGGCTGGCCATCTGCCCAGGATGCTGTAGCAGACAGTTTCCTGCATCAGCTGAGGGGTTGGGCTAATGACCTTTGAAGCACCAATTCTGTCGCTCTATGATTTGCAGCCTGATGAACTAGAAATCTCCCTTAATTAAAAAAAAGAAAGAAAATAAATCTAAGGCAGCAATCCTAACCCTATTTACCCAGGGGTAAGCCCTACTGAATTCAATAGGACTTACCTCTGTGTAGTCATAGTTAGGCTGGTGCTGTAAGAGCCTTAGGGTGCTAAATTCTGAGCCCAGTACCACATTCTGTGCTTCTTTAGTGCAAAAGTGGAATCACAGAATATAAACAGCCTTGATTGTACCATTTTGCTCTGTTCTTAAGGGCAGCCTCTCCATACCACCTCACCCGACTTGGCCACCCATATCGTGGGCCCATCTTGATACAGCCATCTACTAGGAATAAAGAAACAGATTTGCAAACAATCTCTTCTTTTGGGGATGTTTGAACAAGGAAAGGATGTATTTGTGCGAAGCTGCAATCCACATTCCACTTCTGCACAAGCCTGAAGAAGCAACAAAGTGTAGTTAACATTGATTTGCCACAACCCTACAGAGAATAGCAAATACTGACACAGGGACCAATCCTTCTGTTACATTTTCCAAGTGCCTTCAAAAGCATTCCAATGAAGAAAACATGTTGGAAGAGGCCTCCAGGTTGAACATTTTAGTTGCCTGACCACATTGGTTAATGAACAATTTGTAAAAACCTGACTGAAAACAAACCAGGTAGTAGCTCAACAATGAACTTTGTTAACAGGTTACCACTGAAAACCAAAGGTCCATCCAACCAAAGTATTTTCAAGTCTGATTGAATTCAATGAACATGACATAAGACTATGCCTGCCACCCTGCATTGAAATCAGTGTGCTTATTGTTAATTTGATTGTGTCCTGGGTGTACAGGGAGATAAGAACCACCAATTATTGTATTCCATAAAAGTCACGACTAAACAATAAGGGAAACTTTCAAAGCAGCTGTAGAAATTCTGCAAGTCATCTGCCCTTATACTTGTGGCTGGTTGATAAATAATCATACTTTTATCAATAGCATAAAGAAGATAATAATGACTTGTTGATATTTCTTGATAGAGAAAATGTAAGGCATGTACTACAGGGCTGTTGACTGCAGTCATGTACTACAGTTGTTGGCTGATTTGACCTTAGAAGAAGTCCCGCAAACTTCTTCTGTGGTACATGAAGGCAGACTGTTACTAAACAAATTTGTCATGGACAAGCAACAACTGCATGTGGTCTGTGTCAAAAAATAAACAGAGGATCAAACAGAAAGCCCAGTACAGACCACCCTCAAAGGGACACGTACTTCACACTACAAATAGCAAACTGACAAACATCCCATAAAATGGAAATAATTAAAGCACACAAACATGAGAATTGTACGGAAAATTTTCTGGATTTTTAAAAACAGTTAAAATGAATGTGCAGAGAAATGTGGTATCCACAATGGGTTCATAGACAGTTAATATGTCTAATAATTGCAAACATTGAATATATAAGTGTATAAACTGGCTAGATGAGGGTCACGGAGGCAGGTTGTAAGAACAAAACAGTGAGCTCTTTGACTGGGTGGTTGTGAGAGCCATACCGCACCAGATTCTGGCCCATCACCAAATAATTAAAACTACATACAAGGTGACGACCTATTGGTTTAAATCTGGATCTGCCCGAATCACATTTCAAGCAGTGTTTAGAGGGACACAGTTTTTAAAGTGAATGGGGTAGGTATATGGGGGGGGGGGTGTTTGTATTGAGCACCTCTACGCAAGGGCTACCTCCCAGCTGGGGCAAAAGACCCTGACAAGAGAGGCTACAGGGAGGTAAGTGACAGGTATGCAGTGCTCTGTTCACACATCCCTCTTACTTGAAAAATCAGACCCCACTTCCTCTGGTTACATGTAACTGGGTTTAAATTAAAGTTGAAACCTGCAAGCCTGCAGCTACCATGTACAATTTGAGCCGGGCATTTTGCTAATGGTTATGTAGACTGGTTTCTCAGTTCCTAGCCAATGCTTAGCCAACGGCTGCTGAAGTTCGAGATTTTGCTTCCATATTTATCGAGCATTTATCCTGATTGGTTTGTACAAATTATGTGGGGAGTTGCTATGACATCCACTTCCTTGAGTATTCTCCCTGATTTTTTAATGGGGAGGTTATATGATGTCATATCAGGCAGTATTTATCCCATAATTCCCAGTGCATTTCCACATCACTTTCCTTACCACAAAAAATTCTAGGATTTTTCCCCAGGGGTGGGGGAGGTGTTGTGCAAGAGCACCAAATCAACTGTAGCTGTGCAGCTTGAATTTGCCAGTATGTGATTGAATCTTGCCTGTAAAATAGTGAGTCTGAAAGTGTCCCTAGTCACGCAAGCTTCTCAGATTTGTTTCTGTCCCCTGCAGCCACAGTGCAGGTGTTGGTGACAGTAAGCCGAGTGAATGAATACAACCCAGAGTGCTCAAGGCAATTCTTTAGTGTCCCAGAAAATGCAGCCTTTGGATACTTCATTGGCAGCATCAATGGCACTGACCGAGACTATCCTTTCAACAACATCATATACAGCATCCTGGGTTCAGAGGACTCTGTTTTCTACATTGACCATCGCTCAGGTAAGGAAAGGGGTTGGAATCCTGTATGACGTATCCAGGTAAACGTACGGTATGTCACCTGCTCTTAGCCCTACTTCCCTGGTTTTATATAACACACCACTTGTCTGGGTTTATTCTTCAGCTCTTGACTTAATTGGGCTTTCTTGCATTTTGATTTAGATGAAGGTTCCTCCCTCTCACACACACCCAGATTGGGACTGATCCGGTCAGCCTAGAGAACGCCAGAGGATTTTGCTAGGGAATAATGGCCCATGCTTCACAACACTTTGCCTTCTACTTTCCCAAGGCCCATACTCAAGATCATCTCAAGCAGATCATTTAACACCCTTTTAACTACCTACCATACTCGTATCAAAGGGGTAGAAGAATGGAAGTGGGGATTCAGCTTTGGCAGTTGTGAATATGGACCTGGGAGTGGCTGTTATTACAAAGTAAAGTGGTACCTCGGCTTAAGTACTTAATTCGTTCCAGAGGTCCGTTCTTAACCTGAAACTGTTCTTAACCTGAAGCACCACTTTAGCTAATGGGGCCTCCCGCTGCTGCCAAGCCACTGGAGCACGATTTCTGTTCTCATCCTGAAGCAAAGTTCTTAACATGAAGCACTATTTCTGGGTTAGCGGAGTCTGTGACCTGAAGCGTATGTAACCTGAAGCGTATGTAACCCGAGGTACCACTGTATTATAAATGCACAATTTAATCTTTGTGGCACAGGTGAGCTCTATGTGTTGGGGCCACTGGATTATGAAAAGCAGAAGTCATATCATTTGGTCATCCAGCTAAGGGACTTTGATAATGACGTAAATCCTGAATTGTCGAAGCTGAGTCTGTGTAACATCACCATTAATGTGCAGGTAACTGGACTTGGCAGGTGGGTGAGTAGAGTGAGGTTGTTGCAAAGCTTTGAGTGGGACTAGGTCACCTACGAGATCACCTTACCCCACATGTGCCCACTCAACCACTTTGATTGGCAGAATCAGCACTTTTTACAAGTGCCACATAATACTCACAGGGCCAGATTTAAATTAGATGAGGCCCTAAGCTACTGAAGGTAATGGGGCCCTTTATATGTCCAGCTGTCTTTTGTCAACAACAAATTGTCACCGGTTTTTGTGTTGAATATATGCTATACGGTAATTTATGGACCTAATAGGTCCATGTACAACACAAAACACTGTTGCTGTATCTAGGTTTTATTTTATTTGTTTTATATATTATATTTTGGAAATGTACATCCAGTGTTTTTTTCCTTTAAATTTTTTTGGGGCCCCCAGGAGAGTGGGGCCCTAAGCTATAGCTTGTTTAGCTTATATGTAAATCCAGCACTGAATATCCGCACCATATCTATAAGAAGACAATCCTTTATTGTAGTAGGAGCATCACTTTGGAATCTGAGGGAGCGAGGATCTGCAGCAGGGAGGGCAGAGAAAGCTAGTGAATGGCTGTAGGTGCTTGTAATGAACACCTGAACTACAGGGGACTTTATACGAGTAGTTTGGTGTCACATGAATCTTTTAAAACTACATACAGCAAGTAAGAATCTTCAGTAAAGAATGGGGTAGATAGGTGGATTATCTAAAAATAATATTGCAAACAATTAAATACCTTAGCAGGATTAATTTAAAATCTAGTAGTTAAAAGGTGACGTTGGAAGAAATATAGACAGTAATAAATAAAAGAAGTTAAGGAGGAAATGCAGTTTGAAAATGTTTGTATAAAAAAACAAGGAAGGGGAGTAGGGAAGTGAAAATAATTGTGTATGTAATCATATTTGATGGTTATTATTTAAAATTTGAAAAACTGGAAATAAATTTAATAAAATAAAACTAAAACTACAGTACATACAGCAGCTGTTAACAGCCTGCTCAGGATCCTGACCTCAGTATACAGTGAAAGTTGCTTAATTGTTTCTTCCTGAGTCATAGTCCTAATGGATATCATTGGTCCTCAAAACAGTTTTTTGCCCCAAAAGGGAAGCTCCCCTTGGTGCCAATGGGTAGTTTTATGGGTAATGAAATGATCAACCCACTGAGGCCCTAGCATTCAAGACATTAAATTATTCTTTCATTGGCTCAGAGCAGAATCTGAAATGAACTTTGGGAAATGAAATTGCAGAAAGTAAACCCTTTCTTGCCAGAATCAAGTGCTGTTTTCTGTAGACACCTGCTCTATGTCATCTTTTGGCTGTTGCTTGGTTCACACAGAACACTGCAGAAGCATGGGTTATAATTGCTTCTTAACACTTCGGGTAATGTGAGAAGCCCAGCACATGAAGGGGTCCTTGCATGGAACCTCACTTCTTGGAGCACTGGTGATAATTGCAAATGGGAGATGGGAGTTTGGGAACAATCCTTTCCAGGACTTCTGTGCCGCTAAACATGACCCCTTTCCTTGCTCCTAGGATATAAATGATGAGCCCCCTGTGTGTAATCCACCCTTTTATCAGAGTTTCATACTTTCCACAAGTACTACGTGTGTCACTAATCTGCAATGCACAGAAAAGAATGAACGAAGTGAACTTGCCTACAGGATTGTTGGAGGTATGGAATGGCTGAGGCAGAGCATTTAGGGAATAGGCAACAAAGAGGCTACCCTAAACTGTGACATTCTTTGGTTACAACTCCTGAGTGAAGCTGCTGAAGGACAGAGGTGGATTTAGCAGATATGGGCTACTGTTTGAGCTAGATAGCCGTCAGTGGAGGGATGCATGTATGTGCTGGAAAGCAGGAACTTAATGGTGTGCTGAAGTTGGAACTCTCAAGGCAGAACTGAAGTAGCAGAAAACATGAGAAGGTCTGCCTGAGAGTGCAAGCCTATGCAAAGAGGGCAGCAAGGGACCGCTCTAGGTTGTATTTCTGATGGCAAATACTGAGTGTGCACCATACACTTAAGCAGGTTTAATAGTCCTTCCTCCTCAGGTCAGTGGTGTAGACAAGGAGGGAATGCATAGTTCTGGAGCTTCTTTCAGAGCTGGAGCAATGGCATAACCTGCCAGAGTGCCAGGAATAACTGACTGGTCCTCATTGCTCTGCAAAGTGGACTAGGTGATAATGAGGTTTTCAAGTTTGACAGATCACCGTGGAGGAGATCAGAGAATGAGGAAAATAACTTCACAGAGGCTACATACTTCTTTATTTTTCTTTGAGTAGGTTCCTACTTCACATTAGCAGGTAAATGGTTACAATTTAGATAGATTGTTTGCATTCACAATGGAAAACTAAAAGTTACATCTTAGGTCAGATGTGTTTTACAAGTTACACCTATGCAGTAAGCACCGATGAGTTCACTCCAGGTAATTATGCATAGGTCTACAGTCACACTTATCCTAATAAACTGGTATTGGGCTTTGAACTGCTGCTCTGTATGCTGTTTATAAATAAATCAGCACAGTTGCAAAAAAAAATATATACTCTACTTTGGGTCATAGCAATGCATCCCCCACCCCCAGTCTATGGCAGCTAATAATGAACGCCTGCACTTAAATTCTGAAATGCGCTATACCAGTGTCCTAGGAAATCCTGAGAACTGTAGTTATGTGAAGCAGGCTTTGGAGCTCAAACAGACCTCCCTACACTCTTACAAAACTACAATTTCGATGATTCTTTTGGGGGGAGCCAAAACAAGTTAAATTGATATACAGCTGATATAATTAAGGTTTGCAGTGTAGATGTGCTCCCCTCCCTCTTTTTCAGGCAACACAAATGGGCGCTTTCGCATGAATGGAAATTGTATGCTCCATAATACCTTCTCCTATGACCGCCCTGGCATTTTTGACCCCCTCACTTTTGAGCTGCTGGTGGAAGTGACAGACGGTGGGAGCACACCTCGCTTCAGCACCACCGCCACCGTTCTCGTTTACGTGACTCCCTGGACCACGACAGTGCCTACTACTACCACCACCACCACGGTGAGGGGGCAGATAAGGACATGCTGTTGCCAGGAAGCCTTGAGTCAATCTGATTCACAGGAGTAGTCACAGTTGCACCAGTGCCCCTAGACCCACAGCTCTTTCCCTGGGCTATGAAGTGTGTCTGCTATAGGATGCTTGCTTGCATTATGGTTGCTCAATAAGTCATTTAATAAGTTCCATTTATAGGTGAATGTGACCTTCCTAATATGACTTGACCTTTTAGCAGCATTTGACACCTTGAATTTGACAGCATTTGGAAGCCACCTGGATCATCTGAAATTAGACATTGGAATTAGAAACTGAAATTAGTGACTGTGTGATCTCAGAGTAGTAATGGGTGGCTGCTAGCTCTGCTGAGTTGCAATTATTGAATGGACTATAGCAAGATTCCACCTTGACCTCTTTACTGTTCAGTGTTTCTGAGTAGTCACTGAGCGAGATCCATTGATTATTTGCAGTGCAGTGAGAACGGAGAACACACAGTTCCAGGACTTTTTTTCAGAGCAGACGTGATGAAATAATTGCTAGAGTGTCCAAGTTGAGAGTGGCATTCATGAGTATGGGACATCTTACTTCATCCTTATAATAACACACTTTATGAAGAGTTGTACTTGAAGATGGTTTGGAAGCTTCTATTGGTGCAGAATGCTGTGGTAAATATTTTGGAAGAATATTCCCGTGAGTCAGTAGTAGCAGCTCCCAGGTTCAAGTGAAAATGCTTTTAATAACCTTTAGAACAGGGGGTACATGGGTATGCAGCCTCCATGAATCATAATTTGGGAATAAATCTATTTCACTGTGTGCCATGCTGGAAAAAGATTCAGTACATTGTCAACAGGTCAGAAGGGCTTAGTTAGTCCAGTAGCCTCTTACTACAGGTTAAGAGCATCCCCACACATTGATGAAGGAACAGATTGAGAGAAAATGATGGGAAGGTTTAGATTTGAATAATTCCACTAGTTTCAATGACTTGATGGGCTTTCTCAATTGGAGCCTGACAAGCCTGAGCTTGTGTGGTTCTGCATACTAGATTTATGTTGTTTTGATTTCAGACGGTGCCCAAGGAGCCCATCACTTTGCACAGAACTCTGAGGTACTGGGCACCAGATCCCTGGTTCGTGGTGGTTCTTACACTCACTGGAGCTCTCCTCCTTTCTGCCTTGGGTTTATTGTTCTGGCGACTCTGCTGGAGGTGAGTTTCCAGTGAAACCTCTCTATCCATACCTTATTTCATATCAATTCCTGACTCAGCTTTGATGTCAGCGGGGTCTTCATTAGCAGTGGCTGTTATCCAGGCATATTCTGGAAGGGGACCTGTCAAATCTGTAACCAAATATGAACAATCATTTTAACAAGAAAGAGCCTGATCTGGTCCCATAGATCAGTGCCCTCTTGAGCTCAAGGAACATTTTGGCTTGCTAAGTACATTCTCAGAACTCTCACTGTTGTTTGTATTTCAGGAAACCACCAGGAGAGACATCTCAGCCCCTACTGCAGAACAAGTAAGAACCCCTGTCCATGACACAGGGCCTTGTGCGACTTGGGGGAGTGTTGATTCTCATGGCATTACTTAGACAGGGCCGAAACTAGGCTTTCTGTTACTCGGGTCAAAGACCCAGTTTGTCACATACCCCCACATACCCCAACACACACACACACACCCCTCAACACATTTCTTCATGAAGGGAATAAAAAGTAGTTTGAAAGAGGCTGGAGAAGAGATAATCTCTCCAAATCGTAAAATTGTCTGTGTGTGAATCTGGCTTTCATTCAGCCTTAAGTAGATCTCCTCAGAGAGTAATAGATCATTTGAGGAATTATAAGAAGTATTATGACTGTATGATATAACAACAACAGAAGCTGTGATAATGATCGGGCACATACCAGAGAGTAAGCCCTATTGAACTCAGTGAGACTTACTTCTTCTGAGTAAAAATGCTTAAGATTGCAGTATAAGACTGAAGGCAGAGGCAGCCCTGTTCAGGGAAGTTTTTAATGTGTGGTTTTAGTGTATTTTTGGTTTCTGTGGAAGCCACCCAGAGTGGCTGGGGAAACCCAGCCAGATGGGTGGGGTACAAATAATAAATTATTATTATTATTATTATTATTATTATTATTATTATTATTATTATATACCTGGGAGTAAGCTGCATTGAATTCAGTGGGACTTACTTCTGAGTAGTAAAGACTTGCAGTTCAAGGTTCTAAATAGTGAAATAAAAGAATAAATACTCCACAAGTTTCCTTAAAAATATGCTGGATGCTGAACCATTGCGATCAAATAATTTAAAGTGGATTGGCTACATTTTCCTTCCAAATTACAGGAAGGGATAAATACCAAGTGCTTCATATGCCAGCATCACATTTCTTCCATTGCAGGTATTTTATTTGCAGTATGAAGAGGACTCAGTTTTTATAGCTGATTGTATGCAGCAGTGCCCTCTTTATGTATTCACATGGTGCAAACATGTATGTTGTCCTTTAGATCCCCCCCCCCCCACACACAGAGATATCTTTTAATTGATCTCTGAGATGTTGGGGGAAGCAAACGAAGAAAACAATAAAACTTCCCCTTTTCATCTTTGCTTGGAGAGCAACCTCCTTCAGGATTTCTCTTTCACAAACAGTTCCAAAAACAGACGGGGGGGGGGATTTTCTTCAGTAGCGCCCCTCTAGAGGCTTCACATGGGCTGAGACCCCAGCTAGCCACCCCACCCCTTGGAAGAGTCTGTCTTACGGGGCAAAGTCTTGTAGGAGATACAGAAATGAGCTGAAGCACATCTCAGCTAAGAAGATGGAGTTATAACAGCCACTGACCACATACTGCTTGGAAGGGCCCAGCTGATCTCATTGCTATGGTGGAGGGTGGGTTTCATAGTTTGTTCAACATTCAGGAACTTTATGTGTATACAGCAAATACAGACTGTCAAAACTCTGTGCCAATTTAGCAATGCAAAAACTACACTAAGAAAAACAAATTATATCACTCCTTATGCTTTATGCAGATTCATTAAATTTGCTCATTTGCCATCGTTCTGCTGCTTCTCCCTGTCATGGAGAGAAACATAATGAGCTATGCTGGGCACCAAAGCCTCACCATATGTCTGTGAGGAAATCTACGGAGTTTCCTCACGCCTCCCAGCTTTTTAAGTTTCACCAGACATTGTTCTGCATATTTTTGAGCCTGGTTTCACAGCTTTAAGGGATGTTGTTTTATCTCTCTTTTGCTCTCTGTCTCTTTCATCAAACAGGGAAGTTTGAATTCTACGGAACTTGTGTGAGGTGCTCACTGTCAAATACACAAACCTCTGGTCACTCTCAGTGATAAGCTCTTATAACTCCTGTATCCAGCCTTAAGATATCAGAAGCAATAGGGTGACTACAATTTCCTTGGCCAGCAAGAGACTGAAGGCCTATGCAGCTCTCAAGAATGGGCCTCTCTCGGCTGTCCAAAGCCTTCACTATAGATGCTGCTGGCAGAGTTAATTGGGCAGATTTGGGAGGGCTAAGCCTAATAATAACAACACAGCGTGGTTTCCCTGCAGTGGAGCAGAGCTTCATCTTAATGATTAATCCAGACTATTGCTTTGTCTGCCATTAGCCTTGATGGACTCTCTCAAGGATGCCGAATTTCTTCTGATCATACATTTCTCATTCTGTAGGGACAAAGGAGTGGAAAGAAATTACGTCACAACAGAAGAGCCAAACAAGGAGAAAGGGAAAGATTCCACTGAGCCACTGAGTCTGGTACGGCATAGTCCACTTTCAATTTCCCCAGTTGGTTTGTACTTAGCTTGCTTCTACATGCTGCTATCAGTCACCGGCAATCAGCCTTGTGGCAATTCTGCACTTCCATGTGTGGAGCAGCCTTCCTCACCTGGTGCCCTTTAGATGTTTTGGACCACAATTCCCATCAGCCCTAGCCAGCATCACCTGTGATGAGAGATGATGGGAGTTATAGTCCAAAGCATCTGGAGGGCACCAGGTTGGGAGAGAGTGGCCTAACCTGATATGGGGCCATGAGTTTGTCAGGGATTTTATGCTGTGTGCTAATGTTTCTAGATTGTGGCCAACCATACTTGTTTTAACAGTGAACAATCCACAGAGCATGACTTAGAGCCTGGCATGTCTTGTGTCCATTGGGATCCAGTAATGTGCAGACTGCCTACTTGGTGAAATGCTCAGTTCAAAAGCAGCTTTCCTTCCCTCATAGTGCTCCTTGCCCTTGGTACCCAAGGTTGGGGCTATGATTATAATGTTAGTTCATCTGTTTCTCTTCCTCTCTTGCTGTAGCAACTCCAATTTGATGGTCGTGCCCAGGACCCTGGTAAGCTCATTCTCCATTGTTTAATAATTGTTTCAAAGCACCCTCAAGCTGCATGGGGACAGTATAGCAGTTCAGTCAGTTTATCAATCATCAAGCAATCAATGCAACATGCACATTAATTTTTTCATGAAAGAACGGCCATGCCATGCTTCCTTCAGCTAGAGCTGATTTCATTAGCACATGGGTGAGAACACAACCCTTTTAGACTGTGTGGGCCAGATCCTTCTCTGGACCCAACACCAAAAACCAACTTTGACAGGTGAGTAAGGCAACCCATCAGTCACATGACATCATCATACTGTTGGATAGTTGACAGGTGGGCATTCACCTCTTCCACCTAATTACCTTGTGACACTGGCCTTGAAACCTTAACGGGAGACAGCTGTATGTAAGCTCATTATTTCTGAGGTTCTAACCCATTCCCATAAGCCAATCTTAAAGGGGCAATAATTCCACAACCTCCTGCATTGGAAGAGTGCAGGGTTGACCTCCCCACACCTCAGCAATTTTGCTTTCTGCAGGGATTGGGTGCATATCTGAACTGGGCAGGACTGACCTCTTTGATCTCAAAGTGGTTTACAACCCACATTAAAACATCAAATAAAACAATCCAGAATAAAATATTACAGAAGAAAGTCAAGCATACATTCAAAGCTGCATAATGACCAGGAAACTAAAACATTAACTTTTAAGATTCAAAATAAAACCTTGCTAACAGAAGTCACATATAAAATGCACAATTAAAACAGCATAATTAGCAGGAGCATGAAATATTATCATAAGCACAGAACATATCTGCTGCTGTTGCTGCCAATCCTGCCAATGGTGGTTCATGGCAGCTGGCGGCTGTGAAAGCTCAGGCTTGATGACCTGGATCTGCAATAAGACAGAAAGATTACATGTCACAGCAGTCAGCGAACCCACAATGTATAACTGGCTCTCTGGCAAGGATGACAGACTGAGAACCATGTGGGTCTAATGATATTATCAGGCTGTGTAGATCCCTGTAGGATGCCATGACTCTGGACTGGGAAGTTTGAAGGTTCCAAATGAAACAAATGCTAGTTATGAACTACAGATGCCACAGAGCAAGGCCACTTATCATCTCCACGTTTGTAGCTTAAAAAAAAAAAATTCATACAAAATCAGGCATGAATGAAACCATTGCAGAAAACAGGCTAGAAGTATTGAAGCAGAGACAGTGTGGGTGTGCAGTGTGAGATTGTTGTTGGGCAGATGGAGAAGACAAAGGATGGGGACATGGAGCTAAACTGGACAAAGGCCTAATGTTGTTCCTTGTCTTATGTCCCTAGTCACTGGCCAATATTACCTGTTTGACAGCAGCACTGGAGCACGGCGCTGGGTGTGAGCATTCTCTATTCCATCTTAAGGAGCGAGGCACAGGTGTACACAGATAAAAAGGAGGAACAGGGTTTTCCGCACAGCACCAATACTGTTATTTACATATACATATAAAAAATTGTTACCTGCTGTTTATGTTGCGCTGGCAACTAGCCTTTCCTATCATGTGCCCCTAATTGTTTACATTGACTTGTGCATATTCCTGGGGAATCAGAGAAGCCTCTAAGAGCCTCTCCACTGGCAAGCTGTTTTCCTCCTGGCTAGTCTTCATCTGATAAACTTCAAGATCTGACAACTTGGGTTGCTACCTTTGTTTCTTACCCGGCTCTAGAACTTTGTTCTGATCCAGCAGGGCGCTTGTGTTCTTACGTTCTCTGTGAAAATTGTGCCATAATAAAGGATGTGCCTTTGATTGTGTATAGAAAGCCTTTCATTGACTAACTACTAAGTTAGCACAACCATTTCCGAAATATCTGATACTATTGGTAGCGATGTTAACAGGCCAAAGAGCAAGTTATAAACTTGTGTGTTTCCATTATGTTCTAAGAAGAGCTAAGACGTTATCTTTAAAATAAGAGGGGGAGAGCAGAGCCTATTGGGTGCGTTCCCCCCCAAAAAAACAACAACCCCCAGCCCAACTTGGAGCCAGCCTTGTGGCTTGCCCTTAACATCAAATGAACCATTGTCTCTTGACCCAGCTCCCTGAACAAAATGCCCTAAACTGGCATGTGTGGTATTGAGAGCATCATATTATTTTGTGCACCCTGATGTTTCCTGAATTTTGATGACACGTGTTACCATCAAACCACACTGAATACTGACAACAATTTTCATGTGTGAGGCAGGTCAGAAGAAACTTGAACACCCTCCCATGAAGCATCCAGCTGCAAGGATTGATTACTAATGTGTTATATATAGAGGATGGCATTTGGAATGTTAAAGAGTGTTCAATGACGCTTAGGAAACCAGTTAATCACTCCCATTTGTTACATACAGAGAGTTGATCAAAGAAGGACACCTTAATCTGCTGACAGCTTTATTGCAGGGACATTTCTATAACACCAGGATGCCCCATTTGTGTATCTGTCTTCCCTTTTAAATTCTCTTGGTTGAGGTAAGGTGAGCTGGGCCATGGGAACCACAGGTATAACCTTTGACAAATAAATGACAATGACAAATAAATGAGAGCTTCAATAGAGAAGTGAAAGCTGGAAGCGGTTTTTTTTAGTTCCAGTTGGTTTCAAAAAGCCCCCATTGTTTCTGCATTAGCTATGCAGAACCACACACTCGTCTCTCACACATAAGAGCAGTGCAATGGAACAAGAAGCTAGAGCTCAAAACCTCTGCTGAGCAGAGGCCACCTGGCATAGATTCCCTATTTCTCTTTTTCCTCACTGCTCTTAAGTTGCCAAGCTGTAAGGCGCCCTACTGATAGAAAGCTGTGAACACCCTGGGGCAGTCACATAGGACCTCTGCAGACTAGAGCAGCTTTTGGGCAGGTGTATTCTGCAACATGGCGTAAACACAGTAACAGTGCTTTAGCGGTGAATTTTTGTTTGGCACATCATTCCACTTTATTAGTTTTTTTTAATGCTTCTCCAGTGTTATCACACTTTTATTGTCTAGAAGGGCACTCTAGTGCAATGGGCCAACCATACAGGAATGTGGTATGAAAAGTAACAGGTCTTCAGCTGGATGCTACAGGACATGCACAGACTGGAAATGAAGCAGTGTGACCTCCCCAAAACTTTTGCAGGCACAAACAGTATTGAAACCAGAAGTACATTTGGCCAACCCAATAGCATAATGGGCACAAATCATCAGAAATGTGCAATAAAAAGGACATGGAGGGCCACAAATGTTTTGAAATGGGAAAGATTTGCATTGGCTGAATATTAACCTTATATATACTAATCCACTGTAGGTGACGGCAATTTACAGAATTAGTATTGGCAATGCAATTTGCATACCTACACTGTACAGGCAATCTGGGTACAGGAATCCACATAAATTGAAAAGGTACCTGCTCTCAACAATACATTTAGTTTTATGTTTGGAGGTTGTAGTAAATTTTTGGTAGACTGTTTCCACTTCTAGTTAGCATGAGATGGTGGTTATTTCTGGGCAAGTAATGTAATTTACTATGGGTTGTTGTTTTTTACCAAGCCATGTGTAATCCTGTGTAAGGGAGAGGGTCGGGGAGGGGGGCAATGGGCTAAACATATTGTACTCATGCTATGGTTTGACCCGAGAGTGTTAAAACATTACAGGAATAAAGCTGTAGCAAAAATAGAGAGTGCTTGGTGCTGTGGTGTTGGAAATATAAATTCAAGAGTGGGAACCATTGTGAAAACAACAGATTTCTGTGACATCTCAAAGACTATTGCGGCATAAGCTTTCATGGAACAGTGCCTACTTTGTCAGATACGTGAAAAACACTTGGCAAGTGAATGTAGATGCAATTGCAACAGCAAAGATGCCAGTGATTTCAGAATAATGTTTCCATTTGAATGGGACTCAAATTCTGGCATCCCAAATTCTAGTATGACAGCCCCTCCAAGTGTACCTATTTTCCAGGGACATCCCTGATTTAGAAAAGTCATCTGGTTTTCTGATTTGATCCCAGAATGTCCCACTTTATGTGTGCTACAGCACAGGACAAACGCCAGTTCCCTTGGCCTGAAAAGCAAGATGAATGCCGCACCTCATGGTCGCCTTTGACTGGACTTAACCATCCAGGGGTCCTTTATCTTTGTAAAGTAAGAGCATAGAGCATATGGGTACCCTAATACTGTCCCCAAATAATATGGGTACCTTAATACTCACCTCAAATAATACCAGCAGTTCACATCACAGAAGGCCATGAATTTGTGAAAACCTTCCTCAGTCTTATCTTTGTCTGACTTAGCAACAACTAATCAGTGAGAAGGTGGGTGTAGTTGTCCTTGGACAAAGGGATTAAATTCTGCAGTGCTGGAACAAAGCAGAATTTAAAAAACAAGTTTGAAGGAGGCGTCCCTTTCTATTATAAAAGCACATGTATATTTTTCCTCTTTTTTCCTCTTTTGGTCAAACAGGGTTTGCAGGTTTTTCAAATAATATCAAAATCTGCACAACCAGAGGCAGAGGTGCAACACAGACACACTTTGAGCAATAAGTTTTATTTAAAATGACCATCTGTCTCCATTCCAAATCATTCCAGACTTGAACGGAAATTTGTAAAAATAAAAAATGGTAATAAAGCAATCCTGCAAAGCGGGGATTGGGGCAGTCTCTGGGGCAAACAGATTAAGCATTTTAGAAATTAAGTGTGCTGAGTTTTTTTTTTTTGTCAGATGTAGATTAAGTGTGGAAGGATGGGGTGTGTGAAAAATATAGGGTGTTAACACACTTTCTGCAAGCTTCCTGGTAAGGTAAGGTCAGAGGGCAGGCCTTCAATCACATTCCGGATAAGAGCAGACTTAGCAGAATACCAAAAGCGTGTGTTAACTGATAAAGGTGGCGGCAGGGGTCAGAAACTAAGTTATAGAAAGGTAATCTAGGAACCACTTTCCATGGAAAGAGCAGAGGTCAGGTCCTGAAAGAGCTGCCTCAAGGTGGAGGTAGAGATTAGCAGTGAAAGGCTTCTTCAATTGGTTGATAGGCCATGACTTGTTAGCCAATAGAAAACCGCCCCTCCACAAGAGGATGGTTGCGTCACGTTTGCGCAGCGTGCGTCGGAAAACTGAAGACGGGGGTTCCTGCCGAAGGAGGTGTGGAGAATTAAGAAGAGTGACGATTACACCATCCAATCAGAATGAGGAGCAGCACAACGCCAGGAACATATCGGTACGTGATTGGATTATCCTCCTAGGAAGGCGGACCTTGGACAACACGGTTGCTATGACGGCAGAATGCCCACCTTCCCGGCGCCGCCATCTTGTTGTTGATTCGAACCGTAGGGAGCGGGTGAGGGCAGTGTTTGAAGCCGGCCTGGGGGGACCGAGAAGCAGCGCCCCCCGGCCGGGCAGGGAGAAGTTTCCCTTGGTAAGTGTCGGTCTCGGAAGCGGGGTTTGTGCGCGGGAGGCGAAGGGGAGGGCGCCTCTCTTCCTCTCTCGGCTCGGATCTGAATGAGTGTCGGGAGGGGGAAGAGGAGGCCGGTCGGCGGGGGGGAGAAGGAAGGAGCTCGGTGGGGGCTGAGGCGAGGCAGCGGCGCCTGAGAAGAGAGACCAGGCTCCCTGGTGGGTGTGGTGGGTCCGTGAGGGCTTCTGGGGCTGCCCCCCGAGGGAAGGATCCTGCGCAGGTGTCTTTCCATTGGGGGGGGGGAGGCGGAGGGTGTTACAAAATGGGAAGTGGAAGCGGCTCTCCTGCCAGGCAGCCCGGTCTGCCATTCGTCTTCGTTCTCGACGGGCTTCTGGGCTGCCGCTTTTGCTGGTTCTGCCGGATCCTTTCCTCCCCGATGGAGACGCGGCGCCAGGTTGGCTTCGTTCAACCGTTTGTTTTGGAAGCGGGCTTTCTGGTGAATACACGGCGCGTTGCTCCTCTTAGTGGTTGACATCATTAGACGAGGCCCATTTGGGATGTGTGTGTAGCTTGGAGTCAGAAGCTGCTGCACGAGAAATTGGGAGGGGGGGCTTCGCTCAAGCCGTTTTTCTCTCCCTCCCCTCCGCTGCCTGGGAAAAGCCTTTAACGAGGTGACAGGTTGAATCCCAGAGGTCACCATGTCCGTTGGGAAATGGTGTTGGTTTTCAACAGAAGGCGACTGCTTGGCACACTGGACCTTACTAAGTAAGTATGTTGGCCCCAATCCAGGGAACTCTGGGAGTAGCAGAAGGCTCTGTAGGCAGTAAGTGTCCAACAACTGACTTTGATGGATCATCCTTAACATAGAACCACATGTAGGGAATTGTGCTGGAACTGGACAAGTAATAACTTTGCATTTTAATATTTTCTCTCTTCCCACCACTCAAATCTTGTTCTAGTATAGGGTTGGGTAATCTCAGTCCCAGAGACTGAATGTGGCCCTTCAGACCTCTGGGACTGGCCCTTGGGACTCTCCCCAGGCTAGACCCATAAACAGGCCTTCTCTCAAAGCTGCAGCACACATTGACTGCTCTGCGCACTCCTCAAGGGCTTTTGCCTGACAAGAATGTGTCTTTGAGCTGTGACTCTGCCTTTTGCTTGCCTGGATGTAGAGATGGGGGTGGTGTGTAGGAACCTTTGACTTTTGTGTGGCTCACATGTAGCCTACTATATAAAAGTAAAAACTACTCGGTCTGTTCAGTAGTGGCCCCTTCACACTTGTGGAATGCTATCCCTAGGGAGACACAACTGGTATCGTCTTTATTTCTGGGCACAAGGCAAAGACGTTTTCTCTTTATCTGGGTGTTTGGCCCTTAATTTGAAGACAGTGTTCAAAATACTCCAGGCACCAGGTGTGTTTTGTGACCGGCATTGGTCCAGTTGCGACCATGTGGAGATCTCTGGGTGCCAGGTTGGCGACTGACATCTCCATCTGTCTGGCCCCTCCAGCCTTCTTAGGCAGGTAAGCAGAAGAGCTTATTTACTGCATTCATATCCCACCTTTTTCTCCAAGGACTACATGGTTCACCTGCTCCTCAGTTAATCCCTACAACGACCGTGTAAGGTAGGTTAAGGGGACTGTGACAGACTTCAAGGTCACCCAGTGAGCTACATGACATGGTGGGGATTTAAACCCCGATTTTCCAGGACCTAGTCCGACACCCTGACTACTACACCACCCTGACTTCCTAGAGTACTTCTGCTATGGGGCAGCTATATAAATTAAGTAGGTACATAAATATGGGGAAAGCAAAATGTTACTTAGAGAAGGATCTGAAATATTTTCCTTGAAGATTGAATTTGTTTTATTCTGAATTGTTTTATTTGTTGTTTCCAAGTGTTGTAAACTGCTTTGAGAATTTTTTTTCATTAAGGTAGAAAGTGTTATAGAAATAAAATGAATAGTATTAATACTAAATTTCGCTGGGGGAGAAATGGTGCCTAGATATTCTTTTATGGCGACTGTAGCCTAGGTTTAAGGTGCCGTTTGGCGATTAGCTTTTATATCTGAGTTTATAACATTGTTTGAAGGATGGCATTGTGGTGGGATCTGTTAGTCCCTATCTGCTTTATCTGTGTAGCTGTGTTGTTAGATTGTTATTGGATGTTATTAATTGGTTTCAATGTAAGTTTATTTGGATCCTTCCATGAAAAGAGTAACTAACAACTATGATAAATAAATTGCCCCACCAACTTTTGTCTCTGGCCCCTCTCACTCCTGGCATATGGGTCCTGGAAGGTTGTCTATGAAGGAATGCAGGCTTTGGTCTGAAAAAGATTCCCAATCTCCAGTCTAGTATATTAGTGTTTTCTCACTTGCTATAACATTTGTTTTTACTTAACATAGTAGCTTGAGCCATAATTCAAAATTTTGGTGCAGGGGAGCTTGCACAGTATAGGTGACACTTAAGTTAAGCGGTTTTGCGTGGATACTCCAACCCTCTTGTATAGCCTTTAAGTTAATGCTTTTCTTACAGGAGGAAGTCAATTCGCCTAAAATCAGCTGATGAATTTTGTTATACAAGCAAAAAAATGCCCACAGCGGAACCTATTTATAACTAGCTGTGTGTGTTAAATTTGCAGAGATACATGCATTCAGTAAATGATTATGTCAGGAATCAAAGTTAAGATGATTGAAAGTATATTTCACTAAAAAATACACCAACAAGGAAATATTTAATGCTGCTTGAAAGATCACTGCAGCTCAGTCAGTAGAGCATGAGATTCTTAATCTCAGAGTTGTGGGTTTAAGCCCCATGTTGGACAAAATATTTCTGCATTACAGGGGTTGGACTAGATTACCCTCATGGTTCCTTTCAACTCTACAATTCCATGATTCTATTATTTCTTTTAAGGTAACCTTTGCAGCCCAAGGATCATAGTTATTAACTACGATCTGCAGTTTTTAGTGCAGTGGGTACCTTGCAATTTATATTTTATTCATCCTGAAAACTCATTTTAATTAGGTTAGGTTGATAACTTGGCAAAGAATTTAGGTTTCAGAAATATGAGTGCTTTTCATCAACTTGGATTTGGTATGAAGGTTACACTCAGACTTTTTGGATACAAACCAGCCATTGTAATGTAAGAGGAATGGCTGCAATATGCTCTGCATGTAGTTGCCTTTAGTGACTAACGAGTACATTGGTTTTCAACCAGTGTGCTGTGGTACCCTGGGGTGTCTTGAATGATGGTCAGGGGTGCCGCGGGCAACACAGGCCTCTGTCCTTCTTTCCTTCCCTCCCTCTTCTGATGCCCTCTCACATCTGCCTCCCAAAGGCTTGCACAGCTGTTCATTGCAGCAGCCCTGGCTACAAGCTCCCCAGGTGAATGCTGCCTCTGGGGCTGACCAGGGGGTGCTTCCCAGGCCCCTGTGGGGCAGTTCAGGGCAGCTCAGATACCAGGGTTAGCAGCAGCTGCTGCTGTCTTAAGGACTCCCAAGGAGAGGGGAGAGGAGGCTCAGGGAACACTCCACAAGGGACATGTTTGAAAAAGGGTGAGAGGCTTCCAGCTCTGCAGGCAAGGGGTGACATAACTGGGCTCTTGAGCCCCACAGGGCAGGAAGAATATAACTGGTCAAGGGAGCCATGGACTGAAAAAGGTTGAAAACCTCTGAACTAGTATATCCCTCTTTTTGATGGGATGGAAGACTGGTAGCATTATATGTTAGTGCTTCTGCAGCTGCAGCATCATTTTCCAAGCAGATTTCAAGGTGCTGGTTCAAATCTACACGCTAAATGGGTAGGGCACATGCAAAACAGGCTGCCAGAGCCCATGTGTTCTATCACAATGGGTTAGCCAATGGGAACTTCCTTTGACATTCAAATAGCAACTTGTCAGAATTGTGGTGGGCAAAGGAAGTGTTAAACTCCTCTCCGTGGTCCTAAGATAGTTTAGGTTCCTCTGTGGCTGCCCTTTATGTAAAAAAAACCTCCCCAAACTCACCCACGCATGCTAACCATCATATTTTGTTTATTTCCGGTATCATTTAAAAACACTTCTCTTTGTTACTATCCATGTGTCATATTGAAACAAAAAATGAGCATTAAAGGCTGGTGGTGTTGCTTCTTCGCAAATTTGAATTCCTGAAAATTTATCAGAGCCAGAGAACGTATTTCAGGAGTTGTACACTTTTGGCTGGCTATGGAAAGTGGTGGGAAGGTAGGGTTATCATTTTCTGTTTTTAACCAAGTTGTATTTTACAGTGGTACCTTGGGTTACAGACGCTTCAGGCTATGTGTTTTCGGGTTGTGCACTGTGCCAAACCTGGAAGTACCGGAATGGGTTACTTCCGGATTTCGGCGCATGCGCAGAAGCGCCGAATCGTGACCTGCATGTGCACAGACGCGGTGTTGCGGGTTGTGAATGTGCTTACCGCACGGATCACATTCGTAACCCGAGGTTCTACTGTAATTGCATTTGCCTGAGATACTATAGCAGACATCCATGCTTCTTAATATATTGATAAACTTCCCAAGCCTCTGTGATAGAATGAGCTATAAATTAATCATTGGTGTTTTAGTGGGTCAGATGAAAGGTGAATCTTTTTGTAGTTAGGTACCCTATGAGTGAAATGTGAGGCAGAAATTTGAGCATAATTGAGTTCTTGTTGACATTAAATTGTCTGTGCTTGGCTTTAAGCATTGGTTCCTACCTGTACAGCATCTCTAAATTTTTGATAAAAGCTGCAACCCTAGCCTAAACTATCTTAAGCTTTATCTTTCTTACTGTAAATTTCCACTGTTGTGTGTTTTTGCTTTTATTATACATATATATTACTGAAAGGGCCTGAAGTAGTGCAGAAATGACATTGCTTACATAATTGGCCACAACAGTAATTCAATCATAGTCTCTGCTTAGGTGATGCCACTTCTATCTTCCCTGTATCACGTGGTACAGAATATGGGAGCCAGTATTCTGACTGGCATGTCTCATCTTGCTGATATTTCACCATTTATAAAAGAGTTCCATTGGCTACCTGTTTGCTTCTTAGCTGAATTCAAGGCGTGAGTACAGTGGTACCTTGGGTTACAAACACTTCGGGTTACAGACTCTGCTAACCCGGAAGTGGTACCTCGGGATAAGAACTCTACCTCAGGATGAGAACAGAAATTGCTTACCAGCGGCGTGACGGCAACAGGAGTCCCCATTAGCTAAAGTGGTGCCTCAGGTTAAGAATGGACCTCCGGAACGAATTAAGTTTGTAACCAGAGGTACCACTGTACTTATGTATAGAACCCATAATTGCTAATTTTAGTCTGTTTTGAGATTAATCTATTGCTTTTATTTTTTATCTGTTTTTAATTGAATTTTGTTTTTGTTGTTTGAATACCGTAATAAAGGGTGGAACTCAAATATTTTTAAAAATAACTGTCAATTATAAGGGTGTATAGAAGTTTGCAGTAACTTTCTGGTGTTTGAACTCCTTAATGAAGATCCATTGGAGGCTGTTTTCTGCAGACAGTGCAGACAAGAAGATAATTGGGAAGATAATTGGTGCCAGATAAACGTGGATAGCCCATCGTGTTTAGGTGGGGCTTTTTCTTTTTGCAGTTTTCTTTTTAAAAATTGTAAACTGCCCTTGGACTGACTTGTAAGATAGGATAAATCTTAATTAAAATTGACATGAATTCTTAGGCTGCTCCCTCTGTTTCCTAACAGTGTGACAAATATCAAAATAGAATTTACCGGCTGTTGGCCACAGCATGCTTTTGTTGATAATATTTGAGTAAAATTTATAAAATTTGCTCTCAGTGCAATGCTCTTGAAGTGCCTATATCTTTTCTTGGTGTACATGAAGCTATAATCCTGTGCACACCTGTCTTTGGGTAAAGTCTATTAGGTAGAATTCAGTGATGTGCTAAGTGAGGTATGGGGGCATAGAATGAGTTCCACATGAGCATTGAGACTCCCCACTCCTCCTCTTGTGTGCCCCCCATCAGCGTTTGAAACTCCCATTGTTCTAGTGTGTTTTGTAACAGGGAATTTAATTAGCGCAAGCAGTTTCTGAGCTCTGGGCGCAGTACTGTGCATAAAGATTTCAGATTAAAACTGCACAGTGCTGAAGGAAAGGAGGACCCTTTTCTGCCTCCCCACTTCCAGGCACTTCCTGAAGTATGGAGAACAGACCCTCTTAAGAATATTAGGGGCCGGGACGGGCAGGGGAAGCATGGCTTTGTTTTTTGCAGTCTTCAGATGAGGACTAGACCATGTGAAACATGAACATAAGATTTTTAGCTGCAGTTCATTCATTTTAAGCTTTGTATTCTTGTTATAAAAAAGTGCACCTAGACATTCCATTGTTGTGCCCATAACCTAGGTTTAAGGTGCCATTTAGCTCCTAGCTTTCATATCTCAGTTTTTACACTGCCCCCATGTACCTCTTAAATCTGTTCCGGGGGTTTTTCCAACCCTCTGAAGACGCATAGCACAAGCAGCTCCCATTCTGTGCATGCAACAACTTAGTTGAATCCCACTCATTGAATACAGTGAGGACCCATTTGTCTAGAATTGGGCTGAATGTTATCTGACAGCAAGCCTCTCTCCATTTGAACATTTGTAACATGGCGCCATTTCTGAAAAACAAAAGTTCTATTGGAAAGCTTTCTCAAAATATTGTTACTGAGCTTTTTTGTGGAAGGATCTAAGCTTTTAATCCATCATCACCTCAGAAGAGTAGGAGCAGAATCTATACTTAGAGTGTTGTTGGGACTGCAGGAGGATGGAAATTTTCTGAAAATTATTGCAAATTAGTGCTAATAAGCCTGTACTCACTGAAGATTGTGAAACTTGTGGACTCTTTTCCTCTTCTTCCTTCTACTGCTTCCCTGCCATTAATCTGGCACAATATATGTAACTTAGGAATCTTATAAAAAGTGAATATTATGCACAGAGTTTTGAGACACATTTCTGTGGAAAGCAAGAGCAGTAGAAAATCATTTCATTTCCTGTTAGGAGTTATGCCAAGTCACTAGCATGGCCCTTTGGCAAAATTTGGGTCTTCCCACACAATGGCTTTGCTATGTCATGGCTCAAAGGCTGTTGTATAAATATGATGCATTGTGACTACCATAAGGACAACTTCTGCTCATGCTTGCAAAGAGACCAGACCTCTGAAATATTATTGGTTCTCAACTAGTTTAGGAATAAGAAAATACAAATGTTATATGTGAGGGGTGGGAGCAGGGCAGAGGGGAGAATAAGAGCACAGGAGTTTCCATAACTGTAACTGGAAGCGTAAGTTTTATAGATCCCCAGAATTGGAATCTCTTAAAAGAAAAAAAGAGGTTACAGTTTTAACAGGTGTTTGGCTGGTATCAGTTTTCTGTCTGTGGTTGCGGTGTGATTTGAGAGGTGATCCATTCTTCTTTTTTAAAAAAATTGCTGCCACATATTGTGGAAGTGCATGTTAAGGATGGCTTTCAGAAACTTTTCCAGTAGGAAAGAGACAAGAGATACAAAAAGTGGGGTATCACATGTGGCAGTTGGGTTTTTTAAGGCAAAGAGAAATTGAAACCATACACACAGCAAACACAGCTTTTGTTTCTCCAGCGTAAAAGGGCAACAGTATCTTGGTGACCAAGTCCTGGAGCAGTCAGACTGCCCTTGCAATTTGCCCCTTGCCTCTTTGCTTTCAGCAAGCATAAGTATGCCAAATTCCATGGGAATAATAATAATTACTATTATTATTTATTTACATACACTTCACTATTATTATTTATTTACATACACTGGGTTACATACACTTCAGGCTACAGACTCCGCTAACCCAGAAATAGTACCTCAGGTTAAGAACTTTGCTTCAGGATGAGAACAGAAATCGTGCTCCGGCGGCGCAGAGGCAGCAGGAGGCCCCATTAGCTAAAGTGGTGCTTCAGGTTAAGAACAGTTTCAGGTTAAGAACGGACCTCTGGAACAAATTAAGTACTTAACCCGAGGTACCACTGTAAGGGAATTCTACAAATTATGACTCCAGTTGTCACTGTAGCATTGTAACATGCCAACCCTAAGTGGGCATCATGTGCCAGAAAGTCATGAATGAATGAATTTCATATTGATTTGGACTAACCAGCCAGTTCTTTGGTTGCAGTCTTCTTTCTGCTTTTGCACTTTATTTGTGGCAGCAAAACCTTGGCACAAACAGTGCCTGCAGCACAGAGAACAGGGCTGTGCTACAGTGCAGGGCAGGTGGGATGAGTCGCTTGAAGTGTGCTTTATATTATACCTTCTTTTACAGGCACCATGTATACAACTACAACCCCCATCATCCCTGACCACTGATCCTGTTAGCTAGGGATGGTGGGAGTTGTAGTCCCAAAACAGATGGAGGGCCGAGTTTGGGGGTGCCTGTTCTTTTAGAATAAGATCAAAACTATGGCTCCAAAGAATCTACTTGTTAGCAGACTTCCTGCAACCCATATATACTTGAAGGCTTTTGTGATCTGAGCAACCTGCAGTAAACTGACTTGCTCCTGTAATCAGGTTTATTACCACAAAATATATCCACACTTTTGAGAGAGTGCCTCAGCTTCAGGATCTGTCCTTCCAGCCCTGAGCACTCAGGGCTGATTTCCTTCAGAATGGATAGGTTTGATCTTGCAGTCCATGGGACTCTCAAGAGTCTCCTCCAGCATCATAATTCAAAAGCATTAATTCTTTAGCGATCAGCCTTCTTTATGGTCCAGCTCTCACTTCCATACATCACTACTGGGAAAACCATGGCTTTAACTATACGGGCCTTTGTTGGTAAGGTGATGTCTCTGCTTTTTAAGATGCTGTCTAGGTTTGTCATTACTTTTTCCCCAAGAAGCAGGCGTCTTTTAATTTCGTGGCTGCTGTCACCATCTGCAGTGATCGTGGAGCCCAAGAAAGTAAAATCTCTCACTGCCTCCATTTCTTCCCCTTCTATTTGCCAGGAGGTGATGGGCCCAGTGGCCAGGATCTTAGTTTTTTTGATGTTGAGCCTCAGACCATATTTTGTGCTCTCCTCTTTCACCCTCATTAAAATGTTCTTTAATTTCTCCTCACTTTCTGCCATCAAGGTTGTGTCATCTGCATATCTGAGGTAGTTGATATTTCTTCCGGCAATCTTAATTCCGGCTTGAGATTCATCCAGTCCAGCCTTTGAAAGAAAATTAATGAATTTTATTTTCCTTGATGTGATTAATTTTTGTCTGCACAGTCCTTGCGATACTAATTTTATTTACTGGCTTTCTTTAAATAAGCTGTTTACTTTTAAAACCTCTCTCAAATATGGGACGGGAAGTGCTGGTACAGCTGTTGGTGGATCACTATTATACCACGACTCCACAATGGTATTTCTCCTAAGTGTTCAAGCAGAGGGAAATCTCTCTTCAGTGTAAGCTAAGCATCACACCAGCTGTTGCTGAATACAAGGTGATCTGACCTCTCTTTTATTTCATGAAAAGCTTTATATAGAATGTACACATTTAATACACATTAATATCATTTGCACAGCTTTATACGTCAAATTACTTTCATTATGCTTATCTTACAATTTAACTCCCAACCCCATCCAGTTTCAAAGTATTACACGATCTCCCTCTGTTTCCTTGAAATCATTTCTTTGTCTTCGATACTGAATTATCAGAACCCAGCTGCTCAAATAACTTCTGTTTGATACTATATCTATTGTAATTGGTCTACTGTAGTAGGACATTGATTGCTTTTCTGTGCTTACAAAGAGCAATGTAGCTATTGTGATCATTTATTTTAAAATATTTTTTTCAATTGATACACAGCTCTTGATAAAATTAGCATATAGTCTACGGGCTTTAATTCTACTCTGAACTGAACTGAAATGAATTGAAATAGTTCATCATTTATTTCTAACGCTATCTTCTAGTATCTGGCGGTTGTTGGGTTTTTTTGCATATTCTCACCACATATGATAGAAGCATCTGTTATAGCTCTTCCAAATTTTTCAGGCTGCTTCAATTAATTTTGAATCATATTTCTTTAAAGCAGACTATCACTGAAAAGTGTGAGCTTTTCGTATAAAGGCATGTCCCCATCTCCTCTGGGACTTAACTCTGTAGTTTTCTATTCCACTTCCCCATATGAACTTTTCTATCCACTTTCTGTTTAGTGATTTCCCATAAAATTCGTTGTTTTTTCATTTGCTAACACTAAATTTTCAAATTCTGTGTTTTTTAAAAATAGTCTTTGAGGTAAGCTGCTGCAATTTTGTCCCTTTTACAATCGTACTGTGGAGTGCTGGCAAAAGCTAATGGTGATTTTAGTCCAAAATATCTGGAGAGTGCAAGGTTGAGGTGACTGGCATAGACAATGGGACCTTGGAGGAAATTTTGTTCTTCTTGCTTTAAGAAATGGTGAAAACTGTGTTTGACTGACAGCCTCACTTTGCTAACATCTTGTGCTCTCTCTTTTTTTCTTTCCTCATCAGATGGTCTCCCTCTTCCCCCAAAACTCCAAATTCACCAGTTTCTAATCCATAACCTCCTTATCTCAGGTTTTAGATGATACCCGCTTAACACTTCCTGTCTTCAGTTATGTTTAGATGTCAGGAGGAATGGGCTCTGTCAGCAGTTACCAATTATTTGTTGACAGCCTTATGATCCACTAAAGTAGAATTTGATCTCCTGTGACACATAAATACTCATAAACTGTTTCAGATGTAGCTGAGACAGTGCTGGTGCCAGGCTATTTTGTGCCCTAGGCAAGGCTAACTATTTGCACGTACACACACACACCAATTGTTAACTTCAGTTTTCAAAAAACGGGGGGAATGAAAAGCACAAAACTTGAAACTGCTAAATTTATTTTAAATTGCAAGAATAATGCAACCATCTTTGATTATCTTTCTCAAATACAAAAAGTGTTTTAGCACACAAATCATTGTGAATAATTTTGTGAATTTTATTGTTAAAATTTTAAGTCTCTTAAAAGTTTCAAGCTTGTGTGCCTTTTCCTCTCCAAAGTTTGTTACCAATTCCTTCAGGTCAAGTGCAGGTGATGCTTGGGCATGTTCAGTTGATATAGTTGCCAAGCCAACCAGCTTCTTTTGCAATTTCTTTTGCTTTTTTGGTCTGTTTTGACAGCACTAACTAGGCAGGCTAGTGTTTTCAATAGCAAGTAGGTTTTCTGTAAAAAAGAAAAAAAAATGTAGCAGTCTGCAGAAAACTGTAAATATATATATCATCACAACTGGATCAGAGAGTTGAAGGCTAATGGAAGTTCCTAGGTTTATCACTTCAACTCCCAAACATTAACTCTCACTCAAAGTCTTATTGCCAAATAGTGAAAATCATTTCTCTACTTCCTGTTATGAGTTACAAACACTTTAGACTGCTTTTGTAAATGGTAAGAACTGAAACTATTAACCTGGGCTCTTAACTTGTAAACATAGATGTGAATTTATTGGCTGATCTTCATGTTATCTTAATGGCCATGGAATAGAAATACAGGGGTTTGTTTTGAGAGGGGATAATTTTTCTCTGCCTATACAACCGTAGATATCTTATAAAACCAGAATAATTTAAGACGTTTCTCTTTCCTCTCTCATACACAATAAACAGCATGAGAGTCTCTTCCCCCAAGCTTATCATACATTTTTGTGTCCTCTTCAGATTGTTCAGGTATTGTTGCTTTGTGTGTTTCTTAATAAGCAACTCCCTCTCAAAATTCAATTAACATTTGTCTGAATGTAATAATTCACTGGCAAGCTCAGTTAAAACTACAGCTCCATTTGACCCCCAACCCATTCTTTTTGAATTTCTTCTGTGCATAGAAATGTGCAATTCTGGTGCACTTGGACTGATTCTTACGTAATGGATGTCAGTGGAAATGCTTCAGTATGATGAAGCGTAGTCCACTTCACAGCTATAATATGTGACTGTTCTTTAACCTTGTTAAAGTACTCTAGTAGTACTCTTGGTGCCGTAATGTATCTAGTGGTATTCATTTGGTGGCTGTAATGTAAGAACCAACCCTCTGGTTCACATAGGCAACTTTTAGGTCTTGTAACCCTTTTAAAAAAGCTACTGTATTCCAAAGTGCAAAACGTATTAGCTGTAAGCTTGTTACAGTAGCTATACGTGTAGGATTACAAAGTAGCATGTACTGATTACAATTACTTGTATTAATGTTTCCTTTAAAAAAGATTATTCAACTACAACGGTCTTCTTCAACCTTGGGTCCCCAGTTGGTGCTGCGCTACAATTCCCATCATCACTGACAGCTGGCTAAGTTAGCTGAGGGTAATGAGGGTTGTAGTGGTTCAGCATTTGGATACGAGGTTGAAGAACATTGGATTAAAATACCTTTTGAATTTTATGTTGTGATTAGAGTAGTATCTTCATTCCTGGACTGCAAGCTGATATTCGTTGTCAGTGCCAGAGTTTTGAGTGCTCAGTAGATCAGGTTCTGTAAGCTCCTTTGAAGGTGTGTGTATGATACTTGATAAACAACTGAGCAGTTGCTAGTGTAGGTAGTGACATGTAGAAAATGCCGGTGCCAAATGACCCCCTCATCCCTGTTGCCACTTATTTTGTAAATGTGCTTATTGACTCGTTCATTCACTGTTCCATATCAGTCATATGAAGATATTTCACCAACGGACAGCCAGCTAAAAACTGGTACACATATAGCTTGTAACATTTTGATTGTTGGAGAAAGCTAAAAATGGCAAACAAACCACTATTGTTAAACTTTGGAGGTTAAGCCTACCTCATAATATTGGTCAGTAGTCATTCACATAGTGAGCTAAGTAGATGGATGAAATGTGAAGCTATGGGAGCTTTTTCATCACATACTCGAAAGGAGCCTCTTTTGGGGGAAGGGAGCATTTAAGTGCTAGCCAACCACGTGAGTCTGAAAAATGGGACAGGCCTTACATACGTCCCTCTTCATTTGCTTTAACAAGTTCCCTACCTGGCAACGAGGGAAGAGGGACATATCTATGTTTGCAGAATGCAAACTGTGTCCAGTAGCTTAATATAAGCCATAGATAAACAGAACAGCTATCACAAGTGCATCCTCGCCTGAGGCCATGAGACTTTCCAAAGTAGTGCCCTTACTAATCGGCTTTACACAAGATCACTGGCCAAATTAGAGCTCTGCAGAAGCCACCAATCTGTTTGGCAGTTAGACTAGACTGAAATCATTTTTGTCTACCTCAGTCATCTTCTATTTTAGCCTCCTGTTGAAATATCAAAAGCATGTCCTTACTGTGAAAGGGGAGAGGAAGCATGCACCTCTCAGGGCAACTTTGGGGCACAGTTGGCTCAATCTGTTTTGTAAAAAGCGGGGGACTTTCAAAAATTATATCAGAAGCTTGTCAAAAACATACTCATGAAATTCATATTATAAACCAAGGCTTGAGAGGCAGTTTGCAAGCTCCTTGCTCTTCTGTGTTTATGCTTTGCTTGTTAGTAGCAAATGGTAGACCTAAAACATTGACCTTTCCCCTTCTCCTCATGACTAATTAGTGTTTCCCTGATCACATCACCTAACATGCAACAGTTGCGTCTTCAGTGATGAAAGCCTACTTTTTATTTTGAAACGCCTTTTCTTCCAGTTATTCAATGAACCTTTTTCTACAACTTAACTGTCAGTTCAACATTTACGTGAATTGAAGGATGCTTTATTGGGGACAAGTACATGAGATGGCTCAAACGGAAGGCATGGGATGTTGTTGAACTAATTCCTTGCTGGCATAGAGGAGTAATGCTTTAAGTAAAGGATGGGCTTACCTTATTAAAAGATCTAGATTGCTCTGAATAGCTGGTAGGTCATTGCTCTTTCTCGGTTTTGGTCACAAACCTCTTAAGAAATTATTGTCTTGTCAAGATCATTGATAAAATACAGAAGTGTGTAAAAAGAGTACTGCATGTGTGTGTCTGTGTATAACTCATAGCTACATGGTAGACTTTGTACTGGGGCTGATGCAAGTGACCACTGGCTAAGTTTTATGCAATATTCTCTGTTTTGCAGACCATTGGCACATGCTTTCTTACTAAGACATCTGAGTGGTAGAGATTTTGCTCCTTGAGAAACTCCTCCTTCCACCCCATGCAGCTCACCCCCAGCTCCAAGTGTGCGACTGGTGCCCTACGCAATGTGTGTTTGTCAAACCATGGAGGTGGGGAAGCATGGCAAGAACGCATCCCACACAGGAGGCCGAGGGGTCCTTCTGGAGCCTTTCATCCATCAGGTGGGCGGCCACAGCAGCATGATGCGCTACGATGACCACACTGTGTGCAAGCCTCTCATCACCAGAGAACAGCGCTTCTATGAGTCCCTGCCTCCAGAAATGAAGGAATTCACACCTGAGTACAAAGGTAAGCTCCTTAAAATCTCATTTAAATCCAGAGCATTTTAGTGTATCTGGAGGGCACTCTTCTATCAATAATAATAATAATAATAATAATAATAATTTATTTCTACCCCGCCCATCTGGCTGGGTTTTCTCAGCCACTCGGGCAGCTTTCAGTAGAGCCTTAAAAACAAAATAAAACTTCAAACATTAAAAACTTCAACTGTTCTGTGAATGTATACATAGGGTGGTGTCCTACAAATTAGTTCTGTTAGTGCAAGTACTTCTGGCTGCACAACAGAAAAGTCCCCTCTTCTTCCCGCATGCCTCATAAAACTATCCTGAAGGCTCCCCCAATCTGATCTGAGGGTGTGCAGGGAGAGAAGAGGGAGGGAAGTTCCGTTGCACAAATTGAAATCTAATGGAACTATTTCATTACATAATATCCATAAGATCACTGTGAAACTTTCCCATGTATTTTCAGACAATGCATGGATGAGAACAATTTGTTTATATGCTTAGGCAGTCGTAAAATCTTATTAATGGCATTGCTGGCTGGCAGTACTTCTAAAGCCCAGTTGGGTTTAGTTTCAAAGTCAAATAAGCCCTACATAGTTCACTTGGACTTACTTCCCGGTGACTGTGCTCAGGGTTCTAGTCTTAAGTCTGGCTTATATCCTTTGAATCTCATAGTGGAGTGGTCCAGTGACCATCGTTTCCTGAAGAAAGTGACATATGAGGCACTAAGACCATGCTGCTTTCTGGTGGAAATTTGTGCAAGTATGGCAACTAAAAAACAAGACTTTGAGGCAATGTGCATTTTCCCCTCCCTGTAATTTTGGACACAAAGCTGTTCTGCATGGAGGATTCTGATGTTTATTAACTGAGCCTTACTTGTGTAGTTTCAAATGAGTCTTAAGAGAGAAATTTCTTTTTCACATCACCTCTTTTGCCATATATTGAAAGAGTTAATTTTCTAACTTTAAAACGTAAGCATTCCATCTTGGTAAGTTTTCCTTGTAGCTGCCACTTGGAGCTTAGGCCTTTCTAGAGTTTTTTCCACCTGGGACACCATATTGGCTACTCCTGCTATTAGCAAGTCTAGATCTCCCACAATAGGACTGAACCTGTCAGGTTGGGCTTTAGGGCCCTGTCAGTTGTCAAGGCAGATGCAGCACTGTGAAGTGCAAATAAATCCCATGGTGCATTGCAGCATGTTTGTCCTGCCTTTGAGAAAGTCTTACATGCATCTGATATTGCTCCCAACCTTGCCGATTTCTCTTGAGCACCTTCTTTTATTCCCGCCCCCCTTCTTTTGTATATGTGTCTATAATCTTATCTGTTTTCACTTGTGTTTCTGCCTCTGTTTTGGCTGTCTGGTTCTTTAAAGCTACTTAGCCCTGAGAACATCTTGCACAGCCTTATGGTACTATCCTGTACATATCTACTCCAAGTCACTCCATTGATTTATGTGGAATTTACAGGTAATGCTTTATAGGATTGCAGCTGTGATAACTAACACCAAGCATTTGTTATTTGCAAAAGTTGTGAGGGCTTGGAAATGGTGTTTGGAAGGTGGGGCAATTGTAGTAGTCTGCTGCTGTATTTTTAATGCAGAGACTATAAAGCTGTTGATACTAAAAAAAATTCTGTGTTTAATAAAGCTAAAGTAGAAAGAATTAATGTTCTTAAATTCATACAGAAAGCAGATGGGCTGTTATGAATAGGCACATCATTCTTTATAAATGAAGCTGTACAGAAAAAGCCTGTCACAGAAGAAAGCAATCTGCCCCATGTTATAGCAAAGGAGGGTGACTCTTTAATAATAAGTTACTCTTGAATGGATCAGAAGATCATGCACATTTTTCTATTGGGAAAATGTGACAAGGAAAGCCAGTCTTAATTTCAATTCACGTACAACAAAATTCAATTTATACTGAAATAGCCTTTCTCACAAGAGAAAATAGGTTGCATCTCAACCTGGAGTCATTCCAGTTAATATTAAGAAGCTGTGCCAGAAAATGGACAAGAGTGACTTATGAATGCACTCTTTGGGCACAGACTATGCAGATAATGGCTAGAGCTAAGCCTATACTAGATGTGCTTAAATACTTAATGTGCCTTCATGGGACAAACTCTTGACTCCAAAATACATTTCACAGTTATTTTTATTTACCATCAGAATGTCATTTCTACCCTGTATTTCTCCTTTTTGAAATGGAGGTGGTCTGAAAAGGGCACCTTCGAAAGCCTGTAATTTGAAACCGAGTGCTTTCAAGATACTATACCCTGCTCATTTTATTTACCTGTGTAGTAAACTTTTAGTTATAGAAACTATTGCTGTTGCACCAAGTAGACCAGAGACAGTCATATATTCTCAAGGGCCACTCTGTTACATACATGTTGCATGCAAAATCCAAAAGAGCTGTAACTTTATAAAGTGTATAATTTTTCTTTCTTGCACATAATTCCCCCCCCCCCCAGCGCATCTGGCCAATTCCTCCTGCCCAAACACCATAATTGATCCATCTTCTGGATACACCGTTGATGTGACAATAGCTGCTTTACACACACACACACACACACACACACACACACACACACACAGAGTCCATCTTATAGTTTCATTTTGTTTTTCTCCCTTACATGGTCCTTGGCAACAACCTCTTAGAGTGCTAGTTTTTGTGGCTGTTACCTAGCTACTAAGAAATTTCATGTGAGGAATGCCACATGTGGCTTGTGTCTGGCAGGTGTGGTGTCTGTCTGTTTTGAGGGAGACAGTGATGGCTACATTAACCTGGTAGCATACCCCTACGTGGAGAGTGAAGCCTTGGAGCAGGAAGATGTTCCAGAGAGGGACCAGCCGCGTCGCAAACACTCTCGCAGAAGCCTCAACAGGTCTGGCAGTGGCAGTGAGCACAAAGAGGAGAGAGCTGGACTGGCCAGTGACACATCAGAAAGGTACCATGTATTTCAGTTGTTTTTCCTTAGTTCAGACATAGCTTTTCAGAAGTTGCTTCCCTTAAACAACATTTCACTCCCTTTTTTGGCAAAATGTTCCCCAGTAAAGATACTGTAATCTTGTACATGCTCGCTGGACATCGATTTGCTGAGACCCTAACAATTATGCAAAGAAGGCTCTCATACTGCAAGTATGAGAAAGGTGCAGAATGTCCCCCTCTCCTACAGAATTACTCTTGCAAAGCAACTAAATTTAGTAGCCCAAATGCTAATCTCTGTTGTAATCTAATTCCCAGCAAAGCTCTTATTTGTGATACCATACTGTGCCAACAGCTTCCAGGACACGAAGAGCCTCAAGAGCTGGCATTCAGATGTTCCATTTCAGATGCTAGATGGAAATAGCAGCGTGAGTTCTGAAAAGATCACATTTAACCCGTGGAGTCTGCGTTGCCACAAGCAACAGTTGAGCCGCATGCGCTCAGAGTCCAAGGAACGTAAGCTCTACAGTATCCTCCCAAAGGCATAGTGTATACTGACTGCATGCTCACAAGGTCTTTGTTGGGGACTAAGAGGGGTGGCTGACTGCCACTGTCATCTGTTTGTTTTGGGAGGCAGTGGAAGAGTGCGCCTTCGGGGTGACTGACACCCTGCCAGTAAACCCGGCTTGGAGCATTTTCATCTTTAAAAGACCTACCCTGCCCTGGTAGGCTGGATTGTGAGTCGGCATAACTAGTGTTTTTCTGTGGCCTTCAGTCTATGGTTACCAGATTTTTTTCAATGAATCTGAGGACACCTTTTTGCAGCAGCCAAGGGGTTAAAAAACAGTAGCATCCGGATTATTAGTAGGGAGCATCATTTTGTAAACATATGTAGTTTCCATGGCAACCAGAGCCAGGTTCCTTGGTTATGGATGGAGGGTGGGGGGGGGCAAAGTTCAGCCCAAGTGCCTATCAGCTGCTCCGGGAGGCTGTGAGTGACCAGGGGGCGGGGTGCAAGCGTAGTTTGGGCGCGTGCTGCTTGCTGCCTGGGGCTCGCCATGCGCACATAGACATTGTCAAAGCTGCCGACGCTGTAACAGCCGCCACTCTCTGGGCATAAATCGGGGGACCTTAATTAGAATCCAGGGTCATTCCGGAGACAGATTGGTGAATCCAGGGACATCTGGTAACCCTACTTCAGTCACTGTTTTCTTGTTTGGCCACCTCCTGTAGCCCAGCACCAGGACCCAAATATCAGTTCTGGAGTGGAAAGTCTGCTCTTGCTTTAAAAACAGGAACTTTTCTTCTTATGGTATTAAACTAGGCTTTCTCTTCCTTGGCTTGTCCCCTGCCCCTGAAGATGAAATGCTTGTTTATTCCTTTTATCATTGGGGTTGGAGGTTTCATATATTTGTTTTTGTTCTTCCTGTCTTGTTCTTTTTTTTTTGTCAGAGTTAAGATCTTTACCAGTGCATTTTCTAGAATGAGAGGGGTCTTAGAATTTTTGTTGAAACCAATCAAAGCAGTTCTAGGAATGCTGAGTTTAAAGAAACAAATTTACCTTTACTGGCTCCTTAGAATTCCTTTTACTGGAGAACGTGGTACACCATTTCAAATTTCCCTGTGTGCTTGACTTGAAAATGGGGACCAGGCAGCACGGGGATGATGCATCTGAGGAGAAAGCTGCTCGGCAGATGAAGAAGTGTGCCCAGAGCACCTCGTCCACACTAGGCGTACGGGTTTGTGGAATGCAGGTACCGTATAAGCTGCTAGCAAAACTTCTGTTGCATGATTGATAGCCAGGGCTGATACCTTCCTGTGCAAGGGGGCGTGTAATAGTATTTGGCAACTGCTTAGAATGCAGAGAATCTCTGCTTCCTTTTTAAAAAAGCTGTGTGTGTAATTTATAATAATATAGTCTCTCTCCCATAAATGCACATTTCTAGTCTTCATAGAGAGGTTTGAAAACTTTCCAGCACTGACTGCAAAATGCTTCAATATCTGCCCATCTGTGACATTATCCCCCATGTTCAGGTATGCAATTAAGCGGGGGGCGGGGCGGGGAGAGAGTGGAGCAATGTTTAGCAGTCATTAGCATAAAGTGATTTACAATGCACTCCTATGCAGATCTACTCAGAAGTAAATCCCATTGATTTTAATGAGGTTTATTGCAATATAAGTGGGTATAGGACTGCTGTCTTACTTCCCAGTTAGCATAGGGCTGCCCCTCGGTGTGTGGAGTTGGTGGCAAATATTACCAGCAGCTTAATAGTAAACAATCTCCATGTGTCATAGTGAGCTTCCTTAGCTTTGAACTGTGGTTAACATAGGCAACTCACCTGGTAGTTCTTACATGCTAGTGAATGGAATAGCGCTCCTTGGGGTGTAAGACTTACTCTGAGTTTATTAACCTCTGATCCTTGAGGAACCAAGGTAGTAGAAGGCTTGGACATAGGAAAATATCTCTTTTTCTCAGATACATATATATTTGAAAACCACTAATGGGCAAGGAGAGGGACACGGGTGGCGCTGTGGGTTAAACCAGAGAGCCTAGGACTTGCTGATCAGAAGGTCAACGGTTCGAATCCCCGCGATGGGGTGAGCTCCTGTTGCTCAGTACCTGCTCCTGCCAACCTAGCAGTTTGAAAGCACGTCAAAGTGCAAGTAGATAAATAGGTACCACTCCGGCGGGAAGGTAAACGGTGTTTCCGTGCGCTGCTCTGGTTTGCCAGAAGCAGCTTAGTCATGCTGGCCACATGACCCGGAAGCTGTATGCCGGCTCCCTTGACCAATAAAGCGAGATGAGCGCCGCAACCCCAGAGTCGGCCACGACTGGACCTAATGGTCAGGGGTCCCTTTACCTTTACCTTAATGGGCAAGGATGAACAGAAGTTTCAACAATCTTGAAACCGTATGGGGCTCTCTTGTTCAAAACGGGTGGTGACACCTTGCACAAAGAAAGCACAGAACATCTGCATTGGTCAGGGTGTCAGTTAGGTGTCCCTTGCTTTGAGTGTTGTAAATACTCTCCTGTTGGTTTAGCATGCCTTCATAGCATGGATGCTGGTGCCCCCTGCTGGATGGTGGTCATTTGAAATACGTATCTTGCTTTTATTAAAATATCCTACTAATTTTACTGACAGCCATGATTCTGCATCAAGCTGCATTTGGACTTATTTTGAAGGAAATGTTGATTTCTGTGACTTGAGCCACCTTGAGTCCCATCAGGAAAAAAAGGCGGGGTATAAATAAATGTAATATTAATTATAATTTTGCTCAGGGTGTTTTATTCAACTACAAGGGTGCTCCAAACAATTATTGTTTAACATGAGGCATTTAGCCAGCCTCGAATTTTCTTTTGGGCTACTTTATCCAGCAGGGTGTTATACAGTGTCCAGTTATACTGTATCATATTTAGGAAGGAAGTTGAAGAGACTTTTCTCTTATATGGGAGTACCCAAGCTTCCACCCATATCTTAACACCTTGCCAGCATAATGTACAATATTTCAGAATTCTTTGAGGATACAACAAAGGTATACTGCTGAAGTTTGCCATTTTTACTTTGGCTGCTAGTCCACTTTTTCCTCTTTAAGTGTGCTTGAGTCCTGCTCCACTTTGGTTGTTCTGACTCTGGAATGTGTCCTAACCTATGGAGAACCGAGTCCTTGTAATGTTTTAATTTGGCACAGCAGGGACTAGAACTAGTTTGATGCTTCTTTTTTTAACAATTCTCATGACGATGCAAAGGCTTCCATGAGCTACTGCAGAAAAGCATAGCTGATCATTACTGCTTTGTAGCTTCATGCAGTACACGTTTGACTGTTCTTTGTAGACTAATACATGACTTTTTTCTATCATAGGTATATCAGCTGGATACAGGCCATTATTTGTGCAGGAATAAATACTACGGCAGAGGTCTTTCCATTGAGGGTTTTCGCAATGCCCTCTACCAGTATCTGCACAATGGAGTAGAGCTACGAAAGGACCTGTTTGAGCCCATCCTTAGCAAACTGCAAAGCCTGAAGTCTGTCCTGGAGAGGCAGGCCTCCTATCGCTTCTACTCCAGCTCCTTGCTCATCATCTATGATGGGAAGGACAACCGGTCGGAGACATATATGGAGCGCAGGGCAGAGATGCGCCTGAAACAAGTGGACATCTCTCTCCCAGAGAGCCTACAAGATGCCAGCAGCACAGAGGCAGTCAGTTTCCAGCCCAAGGTAGATGTACGTATGATAGACTTTGCACACAGCACATTCAAAGGCTTTCGAGATGATCCCACTGTACATGATGGCCCTGACATGGGGTATGTGTTTGGACTAGAGAGCCTTATCAACATAATGGAACAGATGCGGGATGAGAACCAGTAGCCTTGGGCTGGGCTCCTCAAGTTTGTCCCTCATTGATAGAAACAGACAGGACCACCACCCCTACAGAAAAAGCAGACTGCTGCTTTGAAAATATTCTGTTGCTCCAGTGTGTTTAACATCAAAGGACAAGATATCCTGGACGATCCTGGCAAAATGGCTTTGACTATCCTGGCCTGGACTTCTTGCAGGAGAAACAAACCCCATGGACCCCAGTATTGGGCATTTATATCTAGGGCGTTGCATTTGTTCAGTACAGCCCTGTGATCATGTCTGTTAGGAATGTGGAGACTGACCCCATGGGAAAGAAGAGGGGTGATGGTCTAGTGGTGTAGATTTTGGGATTCCAGTGTCCCTCTTCCTTGTCAGCCTTCCATCAAGAACCAGTGGTTTGAACCTCTCTTCTTTCGTTTGGAAAGGGCATTCAGATACAAGCTAACATTACTTATGGGGCTGATCGAGGCACATGATTTGCACATACTCCTCTCTGCTGTTGCTGCCCCTGAGCAGATGTGAGAGACTCTTCTAGAGGGTACAGATGATACTTCATTTATCTTCTCCAATCTGGGCATTATCAGATCATCCCAAATGGGGAAATAAATGACCAAAGGAAAACTAGTGCAGTGCTTTAATGGTTTTGCTTTGCACCCCATTGATGAAGCTGGCCTACCTCCCTTCACCATTTCCTGCACATTGATAGAAACTCTCCAAATTCCAGAAAGGCCCAGTCAGGTGTTCACAATGCTGTCTTGGTCAAGAACTTCATGGGAGAGTTCAGCTGGCTAAGGATAGTGTTAATAGCACATTCATGTTGATCCCTTGCTGCTTTTGTGAAACTAATGATGCTTATCAGGTGCCAACTCCCCCTCACCTCACCCATGCGTCTTTCCATTTTGTAGATAAAATAAGTCTCTTTTCTGACCTCGTTCAGATACAAGCACCATATTTTGTTGCAGTTTCCCTTTCTTCTTCCTTCCAGGGAGGCTTCCTAGCAAGACAGCACACTTCCATACATGTTCCGCCCACAATAATAAAATACTTGTGTGGGGTAATTGATGAGAAAAGTAGGCGTCTTTATTTTCAGAAACTGTCCTGATTTGTGGAGGGAAGCGTCTGTCTGGCTTATAATGTAGTGCCACCTGTGCTTGTTTTCACCTCAGGGAGTTGGTGTTTCCAGCCTTGTTCCTCCACTTTGTGACGGGTTGAATGCAGCTGTGCCACGTTCTGGCCCCACATACGTATATGGGATTCTGTTGCGTGGGCTGAGGTGTTGGTGGCTTGTAGCATTAATCTTGACAGCATTAGTTCACTGCGTGATTAATCACAATTTGCAGCTCTTGGTGGCAGTGGTGGCCCTAAGTGCTGTTCTGTGGACCTTGGAGGCTAGTTGCTCTAATTAGGACCAGGCCTAGTATACACAAATGCACTAGACTTCTTGGGCATGCACTTTGTTGGGGAGGCGATTTACTACCATAGGGAACTAATGGCAAGGCATTAAAGTTGACCACAATTGTCGTAAACCTCTACTACTAGATGCTCTTGTAATGGGGTAGCATTTGCCCCAAAGCTCCTGTGCTGAATCTGTGCCTCCCTTTTGGGCGAGTATGAACTTCACTGGTTTGTCTTGAAAGTATTGGTTCTTTCATCAAGGAGCTGCTGATGTGCCAGCAGGTATTTGCAGTTGACTCAGTGCTGAATGTTCTGAAGGGCAGGTGGGGGAGCAACCGTTGTGCATTGACCAATTTAGAAATTAGTATTAGATATTGCCTCTGTAATGAGAGGCATTTTCACAGAGAAAAGAGCAACGCCATTTCCCCAATGTTATCTTTGATTCCCAGAATTTAAGGGAACGGGTTTGCTTTCTGTTGAGCCTAGCTTTTGAAGTCTTCAGAATGGTTTTGAGGCATCAAAATTTTGGTATTGTTTTGGATAAACAGGATTTTTCAATATTGTCTACCAGCTACTTAAGTAACACTGAAAATACAGAAAATCACTCTAAAGAGTCGTCTTCTTCCTGTTCTAATGATTGCACCATTTTGATATTTTTTTTCATTTAAAAAAAATCTGGACCATTCTGAACTTCTCATCATAAGTTCCAGAGCTTGTAAATAGCATTTCTCCTTCCTGTTGCCAGGTTTTGTTTTCATGTTGCTAATAACTGTTTGCTCCGTAAGGAACCAAAAATATTAAAGGACTTGGTTTTGTTGGTATTTTAGCATTGTGGTTAGTTTTCAGACAGCGTAACTGCAAAGCACAGTCTTGTTCAATAGCAATAAGCTTTCCAAGTTCATTTCTTTAACTTCAAGTTAAGCAACGGGACGTGGATGTGACTGTTCTTCATACTTGAGCACCTTGCATGTCTGAAGGGATTTGCCTTTTCCTAGTAGAGGTCTGCTTGCCACCAGCTCAGAGTACAAATGGAACTAATTTGACTAACATGCTCCTCTATTTGATGCAAGCCTGTATGTTGCCTCTTGCAGGGCTGTTTGTGCCTGCATGTGCACACACGTGCTTGTGTGTAGTCTGTTGGTATTAGAGTAGCTGAAACTGAGATGTACTGGCAAAACTCTGTACGGAAGCATCTAGAGGGTTTGTTAGAGAAGTACCCATGCTGTCAGGGCAGATAAATTTAAATGGATTTCCTTGCAGAGAGTTATTTCTAAGCAATCCCTTTGGGCGTGCAGCAAAAATCAGTTTCTGCAGCTTGACATTTGCTTTCGATTGAAAGCAACTCTGTAGAGTAAAAGTGCCTTCTAAAAGGCACCAAGAAAAACATGACAGAGCAGAAGGTATGAACTAGAATATTTGCCTTCAGCAGCTCTCCTTCCAACTGTTTGGTTAACTGTTTGTTCAAACTTGCATCTTGCCAGAGAAAAAGGTCTCAGGCAAGCAGGTCACACATGTTTGAGTGCATCCCCTTTGCCCTCTTCTGCCCTGAAACAAAAGGAATTGAATCTACCCAAAACAAGCTAGTTTGTCTAATGGTTTTTGTACAGTACATTGTCCCAGTACATTTTGATATATAAATGGGGCAATGTATTTACAGAGGTAGACCCAGCATTTGTTGTTACACTGCAGCCATTCACCTTGCCATAAAGGCACATGTCATTGGACACAATCGTGCAAACATGCCACTTCCCTGTTCTACCTCATTATCTGTAAAATCCTTCAAGATAATTAGGCTTATTATTTCATTTTAGGGGTGTTGTTACAGAACTGGAAGCTATATTGCAAGTGTCATGAAGTTCTCTAGAATAATTTTGCAAAATAAAATAGCTGAAGAGGACATGGGGTTAGCTTTGAGGAACTAAACATAAAACAACTTGACTCCTTTCACCTGTAGTTTCAGACTGGGATGTTGCTTTTTAGTAGTTTTTAGCTCATTAAAATGCCTAGACAAGGGTGAGTGGTGAGAGACTGAGCATATGGCTTTTGTAAAGCAGGTGCTGCTCTGGACGCTGGGTCCAACAAAGCCATTTTGTATGCATTGTATACATTCAGGTCCTCCTGGACACTCATGTAAATAATCCTTCCAGTCTGTTCCTCCTGGAGCAGCACATCCTGTTTGTTGCCCTTACAGCTTGCTGACACTTTATGTCCAGTAGTGTTGATTCCTTTAGCAGGACTTTGCACGTACTGTGTAGTTGCCTTCATGTAGATGATGAATCAGCTTTTCAGCCTTCTGGAATACATAGCCAGCTATCTCTCTAGCAATACATAGGAACTGCTAGCGTTGGTGAATGCACACTGTAAGGGGTTCCTTTTCATTAAGGGCCAAATGAGAGTTCACCAGATAAGCACTTGGATTTATTTTGTATTGGCGGCAGCTGCTGCCTTGAAAGTGTCTCTTCCTCCTCACCTAGAGGTTATTACTGCACTGTGCTTTTTGTCAATAACTGATCTTGCCCTTTCAGTTGGAATAGGAGCCACCTTCTCTTTACTAGCACCTTTGTAGCCTGGACCTGCTGCATGACATTTCAGAAATATTGGCTCAGATATTTCCCTATGAATGATGGAGAGTTGCACTTTGGATAATGTTCAGTCTAGATGACCCCAAAGAAGGCCCACTGTGTGTCACGCGGGGAAGGTATTCAACTCTTAACCATATCTGTTCCTGCACCTGAAGGAAGTCTGTGGAAGAAATGTAGCCGGGCTTCTGTTGAAAGAGGCTGGATGTCAGTTTCAATTTCCCTAGCCTAACACACGTGCAGCTATGTTTCCATATCAATCCTGCCCCTCTTCAGAGGACCAAACCACAAATCAGACCAGATCACATTTGCCTGCCTACCTGCTGCTTACAGGTTGGGTTTGATGGTGTAGTTTTAGGTCAGAAATACTAGTTTCTGCTGGGGGCGGGGGGGAGATGCTTTAGCTAGCCAGTTATCTCACTGAGAGTTACACCAGCAACTTGCCATGAACCCTTGGAGTGCACCTGAATACACATTTTGCTGCTATTGGTATAAAAATGTGGAGGTGCAACCTGGGGGCATATGCTGCTCTGCACAAGTGCAAGGGAACCTGCTTTTATTGCTTGCTGTGAAAGGGTCACCACAGAATATTATGACCATTTGGGTTTAAAAGGAGAGACAAGCTTTGGTGGTTTCATGGACTGTTTTTGACTGTGGGGAGAGAGACTATAGGCCTATGTATTTTGCTTGTTTTACAGCAAGTCTGGAAAGAGTCATCCAAGTCAGGTTCAGACTTTGGTTGGTTGTATTTGTACTTACTATTGCATGCTTATCTCAGGAGCAAAATGTTGTTTTTTATACTTTGAAAAGTCTAGGTGCAGAATGGTCTCTATGAGAACTGCCAGAAAGGGAAGAAATGTTACTATGAGAGCAGGGAGCAGTACTGCACCCTACAGGAATGGTTCCTATCTGTTCATTTGGACTTGTCTGGGAGGGACGCAGTATTGCATTACAAACTTCTTGTATATTTTTCATAGTCTATTCCAGTGCCATTTTGTTGGGCCAAGTCAAGCTTTTGGGCATGAGAAATAACAGTATCTGTACTCCATACACTGCATCCCTAGCTCTCCTGTTGTGTATAAAAAGTCCTATGTGTATATAAATAAACTGCTAGACATTTAGCTGAGGGACAAGTGTCTTTTATGGGTCTTTTTCACTCCACTGGGCTTAATAACCTAGTTCACATTATTAGTTGAATTTATATACCACCCTATACCCGGAGGTCTCAGGGCGGTTCACAGAATAAAATCAAAATGTAAAACCACAAAATACATAATCAAGTGCATAGCCATCCCAGTATGGCTGGGTCCAGGGAGAACGGGTGCAAGATGGATGCGAATTTGACTGCCTAGAGAAGTGCATGAGATTACACACAACCATGAAATCTCTGGCTGGCTTTCTTTCACTTTAACATATTTTCTGTTTCTTCCTCCAGTTTTGTAAGACTTAAGGAGATTACTTCTAGGCACTAGTACTTGTTATTTTGCCCTTGGGGAAAAATGTTATTTTAGTGGGGCTCATCTCACACAAAGCTGAGTTAAAAATGGTTCACAAATGTCAGTTGCTTAATGTAAATATTTAGTCCATGTTCAACTGCAAATCCAGCCTTACTAAACTGAAGTTATGTTCGAGCAGTTCCCATTATTATTTCAAAACCTTTTTAAAAAGTTAGTCTGGAAACAAGCTTAATAAATGCATTTATTTAGCAACTCACACCATTAACATTCCTTTCTACTTTTGTGGCTGCACCAAGAGAAAGTGCTTTCAAATTAGGAGGAGAAAAGAACAAAGGATGTGACTAAAGGATGGAAGACGTGGGATAAATCAGCTAATGTTGAGCTATTCTGTGAAGCTGGACGCATTTCTCTGCTGTAGTAAGGGACCTTATGGAACTGCAAAAGCATATCCAGAAGAGTAGTCAGAAAGAGTTCAGCTGATGAAACCCCAGAAAGGAACATAAAATACAACTCATTCTTTTCTTGCACTAAATTTCAAATGGCAAGGTCCTCCAGATCCACTGGATGAGGCTACATCTAGCAGCTCTAAAAGGGGAAGGAAACCAACATGGATGGATTCCTCATCTTTTTCTAGTAGCATCTTTGCACCAATCTGCATACAACAGTGCTATTCCTAAGAAATGTGCCAGGTTCTAATGCTTGGAAAACGTGTGTGTAGGAGAAGAGGCTACTATAATAACAGCCATCCACCTGAAACAAAAACACAAACAGTAGTCAGTTTCTGCCAAAAACACTGCACTCGCTCAAGTTTAAAGAGTAGGAGCTGAGCATTCTCCCTTTCCCTTTGTGAATCTTTCCTTATAGTGATTCCTAGGAAGCTCAGTGACGTATTTTACAGCTATCCATGTTGCAACTTAAATCCCAGCCAACATCAGAAATCCCTTCAATGAATACCTGCTGCACTTTACTTTTCTGGTAGAAAATAGAAACAGTTGTCAACTAACATTGAAATGCCTGATCTGCACTGCTGGCTGGTTTGAAGTATCTCCGCTAGCACCCACATTTACTGGACTTCTGAAAACTCTTGGTTAGCATTGGGGAACTCCTGAAAGGAAGAGACTGTTGTTGAGAAGGGCAGCAATTTATCTCCTACCTGGTTCAACCACCACCCCAACAGTTGATGTGTCTCACATTACTGCTATGATTCTGTGTGAATATAGCATGTCACATGGGATGCAGTGTTCAGCTTCCTGAGAATGTTTTTTTTTTTCTCTTATAAGAGCAAATTTCCAAGATATACTCTGAAAGTGTGAGGGCAATGCTTGCAAAAATCTCAGAACTCAAGATTTCCAGTAGCTACAGGTTAAGGTTCCAGTAGATTGTGTGGTTCCTTAGCCTACTTACAAAGTCAGGATACATTATGCAAAATAGAAAATATAAAGCAACATTTGAAAAATAAAATTTCATGCAAATATACATATTTTATGCAGGTTTTAGTGCAGAGTACTCACAGGCCTGCACACCATGCAGCCCATCAATAATGGTCAAGTCCAGACTAACAACTGAGCTATATGGCACACAGTTTTTTCTGGTCTTTCTACAGCTGGGGTCTCCAATTTGGTGCCCATGCCCCCCATATATTAAATAAGGGGTTTTTGCATTTTTGTTGTGAGGCCTGTTTTGTCTTATGTTCATCTGGGGACTGTGTAGGCTTTTTGCCTATTGCTGGGGGAGAAGTTTCTGAGCATTGCATGTTCTTCCACGCAATGGACATTTTGTGCTCACAAGTTTTTTAGATTTCCAACTACATCCCTGGGTCCAGACATTTTGGGACCTCTTTTCTAAGCTAAGTGTCCTATTTTACTGACTCTACTTACCAAACAAAGGTTTCCTGGCCAGACTTTGGGTGATGGATGTGGGAGTCAGACAGAGAAACCTTTCTGCAAGTTCTACAGTGGGTTAAAAGACAAAACAAAGTTGGGGGGGAAAGCCGCTTCTCCCCCTGCCCCTCGCCCTGGGTAGGTCAACAAACTACTGCCAATCTTCATCTTGCAGACCAGCTTGCCTGCATGGGAAAGGGATTTCCACACATGTGTCAAACAAAATATGAACCTAATTTATGTATGTGCCCCTAAGATCAATGAGGGCTGCTTTGGAAATGATTTTGTAGAATCACAGAGTTGGAAGGGACCTCAAATACCAAGAAATCCAGCTTCCTTCTGATGCAGGAAATCTACAAGTTTCCACTCGCAGACAGACAGACAGACAGACAGACAGACACATACCTCCAAACCGCTTTCTTGTCTTTCCTAGTATCACAAATACATAGAAGTGGTATTGCTGGGTGCTCTGATGTAGCTGCTTGATGTTCCTGATGCCACTGCAAATCTTTGCTGATGCCATCCAGTGTGGGTAAAAGAGAGAGTTGGCCTGGCAACCATGGATCACAGCTAGGGATCTAGGTGTTGCAGAGAGAGACTAACATCAGCTAACCATCTTGGCTCCCTCTGAAGAATATTATATTTAGTCCCAGCCTCTGCTGTTAGTTCATTTGTCGTAAGACACAAGGAACACTGGCCCTGTGGATCTGGGAAAGAGGGCCTGAAGGAGATGGCAATGTACACACCTCTTGGTCTCCAGGCCAGAGCTGTAGCTCTTCAATACTGAAATGCAGCCATGTTGGAGAAGGCTGCCGCAGAATCAGCCGCATGGCAATCGCCCGATCCACACTGCAAAGCATCTAAAAGAATTAATGTATGCTGTTAAAAAAATGAACATCTGCAACTACTGCTGACAAGACACTTGAAACAAGATGAATGTATTGAGTCATTGCAGGTGCTGGAGTTCCTTCTGTCCATTTATGAAGTGGTAAGAGTGCTGGACTAGGACTGGTCAAATCTGTACTCAGCCATGAGACTCACTGGGTTACCTTGGGAGAATGACTATTTCTCAGCATCCTCTACATCACAGGGCTGTTGTGAGGATGGAGAGAATGTCTGGCTTTATTAGCTGCCCTAAGAGCACTTATGCTGGGGTGCAGTAAGAATCACTTCATAAATAAATAGATGCATGGATAAGCTTTCAGTTGACCAGTGCATAGTCCTGAGAGCTGTATCAGAAACCAACTGGCCTAATAAGTTACAAATGGTTGGCATTAATGGACAATATATTGTTCAAGAACAGAACTGGAAAACATTTTCAAGGGAGAAGCTCTTGCTGTAAGTTGTATCTTCACCATTCCCTCAGAAGTTCTTAAAGCTAAAGGGATGTAGGAGTAGCTACTAATGGCACTGGCAGTCCCCATCTACTAAGTAGTGTGGGGGAGGAGAGTGGGAAATCTGGACATAAACATTGCACTTATCCCACATTAATAATTAAACTGGTACTTTTTTGAGGATGTTTAACATACAGTTCCTATAAGTGTGGGGAACTAGAGCCAGCTGTAGTGAAAAGTACAAAGGAACACAGGTTCAGAATAAAAGCTGCTTGGTAAGTAGTGCTCAAGGGGCTCAACTTTGCACTTTGCAATGAGCACGTGCTCCCAACTGCTCCACCTCTGTAACAGCCACAGCTGAGGCATCCTCCGGTAAAAGCACTGTCTTGAAAAGGGAGCTTCGTCAGATTTTAGATCTTGCATTTCAAGTGCAATATCAGTTACCACAGAGATTGCTCCCTAGAGAAAAAGACTGCAGTCTGCCAAGTGAGCTGTTTATAAATGAATAGAAAGGAAGCAATACACTGGCCTTTCACCTCCAGCTCCCAGGGGAGCCCGGTTATCCTAACCTGATTCCTAGAGAAACAGAAGTAATCCTGGGAGCCTTCCTCTGTGTGGGGGTTGGGCATCAGGCAATAATTACGTAGGCAGGTGACCCAGCTGGAGCGGCTTTTCCTTCCCTTCTTTGTGAAGTTTTGTTGCTGCATCCGCACAGTCAAGAAAGCTGTGTAATAATTCCTGAACACAATTTCCTGTAACTGAAAACAAGGCTGTCAGTTAATTACACAGCTCCCTCTGCATAAAATAATTATTAACAAGCAAGCAGCCTGTGCCTTACATTTGGAAAATCAAAATCAAAACAGCAACCAACTGTGCGAAACAGTAACAGCAGAACTTGATGGAAATGCTTTTCTGCTGTAACTTCCATTCTACTGGGCTTAAAATGGTGAAAACCTGGGGAGCAGGTGCTAGAGCAGAAATATCCACCCTCCAGTCACCCCAAACATTCTTTCCAGGACTTGTACCTTCGAGAGAAAAGATGGAGGGTAAGCAGTAAGAGAACACAAGGTCAGTGTTCTCAGTGTTCTACCTGAGGGCTTTTTGCTGCTGAAGCAATTTCAGAAAAATGTCGCTTGACAATTCTTAATGCTTATGTTGATAGCTGTTCAACTGAACCAGACAACTCTATGGAAGAGGACATTCTTGGGTCTACTGTTTCAGGTAGGTTGGGTAATCTTTGCTGCATTCACAAGCCAGTAGCTGTAGTGGGTAAACTGTTTTTCTTAGGACAGGAGTGGCTAATCTTCATTTTCCCATAGGAGCTAAATTTACCCTTGGCTAACCCTCTGGCTGTTGGCCAGTGGTGGGTGTCATGAAAAGTAGATGTAGCCACCCCATAGTCTTGTACACATACTCTAGCATGCACACACACATTATACTAACAGACAGCCCCAGCCGATCCATGCAGCTCAACTGAGATAGGACACTATTGAAACCTCTCTGCAGATTAAATAACAGATCTGATGACCAGGAAGATAGTAAAAAGTTCTGCAGGTCAGGGCAGTGGGTTAATTGTGGAGCTCGGTCATCCAGTTCTGCTTTGGAAAATAACCTGAAATATGTGGTCATTTGATTTTGAAGTTCAATATCCTGCTAATATCCTTTATCTTCTTATAGGCAAGTAAGTTTATCCACAACTGAATGATGGGTTGGAGATGGTTCTGAGAGATCAGCCTCTTGCATGAGATGTGTTATAAAGGGGGGGGGGATGAAGTAGTAGTAGTAATAATAGTAATAATTAATAATTGCCAAAAGTGTGACTTGTCATTGTACCAACACTACTCTGCCAACCGACTAGGTGGCGGTGGGGAGACATGTTCTCAGTAATACTTCCTGTGCTTTGCTTATCTAATGTACACCCAACTGCTGTTTTCCCCCTGAACTTTAGCAGTGGAGTCACTGGGGGTGGGGGTCTTGTGCAAATTCAGTGTCTCAGCATCAATTCCACATCTACACTGCGAAAGGCAGGGACCAATTTCACAGGCTTATTAGGAAAATAAGGAGTGACAGGTATCACTCCTGAACATGAAGTCAGATTGAGTGCTATGAAGAAGGGAGGATGGAAGCATCTCAGTGTCCCTGAGGGCCTTCCTAAGTCATTTACTGTACAATACATCTGTTATGACATTTGCTCCACTCGCACTCCCCTGCCTGTATGATGTTGTTTTTTTAAATGACATTTCTCCCTTAATATTTTGTCACTGGGAAAATGAGGTTTTCTCTTCCTCTACTATCACCATTGAGTGCTGTGTAATATGCGGCGGGTGAGGTGGGTGGGCTGCTAAGACGAACAGGGCCGTAAGCTTGATGAAAAAGAGCGAGAGAGACCACGTTTTGGACGCAGAAGATCCAGGATCCACCGGAATCTCCAACGGAAAACAACTTCAGCTTCTCGCTCCCTACTCAGGGACACGAGGGAAAGGTCGGACCAAGATGGGACTTCGGGAGGCTGAAGGCGTCCCTCGCACTTACGAAGAAGGGCCGGTGGGGAGGCAGCAGCACGTCGATCACTGACGCTCCAGATCGCCAGGACCACATTTGCCCGTCCACCTGCGCGGCGACCGCGTTTCTGACCGTGCACTGAGCAGCCTCGCGCGCCATGTCCCCTGCGAAGACCGCCTCGGCCCCGCTTCCTTCCTTCCTTCCCTCCCGCCTCGCCGCCTACACGGCCAAAATGGCGGCAGCGGGCGCGCCTGCCCACCCAGTGGCCTCTTTGGATGGGGGGGCTGCGTCCTTAAAACCCCTTCACTTAGGGGGTTGGGGGGGAGCGTTCTGGGAGCGCGCGAAACTCTCGTCCACAAACGAGCCCTGATCTGGGAAAGGAGGACGTGACGCGAAGGCGTTCGAAATCTCCATGGAAACGACCGCGGTTCGGTCCTTTGTCCGGGAAGGGAGAGTAGGCCGGAAAGGCTATTGGAGGTTGCGGGGAATTCCCGCCCGCCTATCACGTTGCGGTGTTCGAAGTGCGCATAAAAGTGCGGAAGCGCGAGCCGGCGCTCCTTTTACCTGGCGGGAGGGGGAATAGGCGGAAGGATACAGCGCTATTCGAATTCTCAGTACAGTACAGTAAATACGGCTTGAATTGCGCTCTTTGAAGCGGCATTTTATGAGGACAGTTTATTCGTTTACTCAGGAGAATGTATAAACCGCTTAATAATAATATAAACCCTATAAGCGGTGGACATAAAAACAAAAAGACTGTTATCAATGAAAAACAGATAAAATAAGCAAATGTTCACACACATACACACATACATATACAGTATATATGTGCTTGGATAGGCTTTCACATATTAGCGTATGTTACACAGTTACTAAGTTCAGTGCTGGGGTAATTTATTTTGGAAGGTGGCTTTTGGGGGAAGATTTTAGTCACACAAAACAACCCTCACTCTCAAATCTTGCCCCACCCCATTCTAACTGGGCAATGGCAGGTTCTGCTCCTGCACACAGGTTTTTTGTGTGCTTTCCTGACTGCTAAAGGATCCTTGAGAATCCTCTGCTTGAGACTGTGGAAAGCTATGCAGAACGAACAGTTTTGGACAGCAGACCAATGGCCTGAATGAGCATAAAGACAGCTTTATAGAAAGTAGGGTTATGCCACAATCTGTCAACCTTTAACATGGTGCAAAACTCACTACTGTTGCTGCTTTGGTGCCACTAACACGGCTACTGGAGTGCGTCACTGAAGTACTGTGGACTGTTCTTTCAATCCCAGGAAAGGCTGGCAGTGAAGCTGAATCAAGAGGAGGAGGAAGGAAGGCATGTTAAGTATTTGTGTAGGAGGAGGGAAAAAGAACTTCCCAGAGATGTCTGCTTTGTTAAAGGCCAACTAGACATTGCAGTCCTTCAGCTGGCACAGTAATTTGCACCTCTGAAACCCAAAGCACCCTGTTTCAAAGATGATGAGATACATTAGACTACTGCAATGCACTTTGCATGGGGCTACACTCGAAAAAGTGTCTGGAAACAACTTTAGCGCAGATTGCCACTGCCTGGCTGTTGTATGGAATAGTAAGTGGGGAATCGTATCAACCCCATTCTCAGAGCTGGCTGTTGGTTAAAGGGATCATGACTAGTGTACAACGCTCTACATTACTTGGGACTAAAGTACTTGAAGGAGTAAAATCCAGCCCAGAGTTTGCAATCCGAGGAAGAGGCCCTGTTCAATATCCCATCTGTGAGAGTGACAAGGAGGATAGCAGAATGAGCAGGGTGCTCCTGATGGCGATGTCCTGTTTATGGAACCCCCTCCCAGGGGAAACCAGGCAAGCCCACACTCTGGTCACAATCACATGAATTTTAAAAACTCTTTTTATTTGCCCAGACCTTTCAGAGGTAGTTTTATGATACATTTTTGCATTGAAAGTATTAACAGATGTCGTTTAATGCTGTTTTGATTTTTGTTTTAACTTTTATTATGATTCATATTTTTATGCCATTAGTTGTCTTGGGCTCCCTTTTGGGAGGAAGAACTGACTATAAATTTGATGAAGTAAAATTACACTTCATTCCCAGTTAACGAAACACTACTTATTAGAACATCATATGTAATAAATGGGGACCCTGTTCCATCTAGGACAGGGTTGAAGAACCCCAGGAGCAGAACATGGCCCTCTAAGCCTGTCTGGTCCTTGTGATTCTCCTAAGGCTACAACCCCTTCCCAGCCACAACTGTGCCAGCTTTGCATCCCCATTGAGTGGTTTTGCTTGGCTGGAATGTGTCCTTGAACTCGTGATGATCATGAGCACAACCAGGATTTTTGTTAGGGGGGCAGACTTTTGTTAGGTGGCACAACCTCATATTTTTATTGAATTGTAGTGATCGGGGCAACTGCGCCCCCTTCCCCCCTTGGCTATGACCATGCTGATAACGCATCTTGCTCGCTTAGATGGAAGACAGAAGTGTGTGTGTATGATTGTGCGTAGAAACTAGCCTGTGGTAAAAAGACTATGTTTACATTCATTGCTCTACCCCATTTGCCTCTGCCCCTCATCTAGCACTGTTGTGTGTGCCCCTGCCCTGCCAAGTTTCCCAGAAGGGAACGTGCCTCTGCAGCTGAAAATGGTTCTCCGCCTCTGATCTAGGAGTTGATGGTTTTAAGAAGCATCATTTACCGCAGTTTTGCCAAGCGGGTGAGAAATGGGTGCCATGTGCACAAGTTCCCATGCTGATTTAGCAGCCAGGGCTTTTTTCTTGTTTTCTTTTGAAGCTGACAAAAAAAATTGTCCTGAACCCCTGGCCTACCTGGCAGCAAGTCAGTATGTCAAGCCCAAGGTCCAGAGGTCAGGAAATGCAGTCCAAGGCCAATCCAAGTAGGCCAAGTCTGAAGTCCAGCAGTCAGGATACAGTCCAGAGTCAAAGCACAATCCCAGAGGCCCATCAACATGGGCAGCTGAGCAGACACAACACTTCGGCTCTGCTTGCTTTTTGTACTTTACATGCTGATTGCAGCATCTGGCTTGATGAGGCATACGACCCTCACCTGTTCCAAGCCTATTCCAACTGATGAATAACAAACCTCCTCCCAGAGCTAGCGAGCCCCACCTGGCAGCCCTTGCCTGCCTCAGCCTCCTGGAGTGCCACTCCTGCTGCTCCCTATGCCTCAGAGCCCACCGTGTTCGTGGAGACTGGAGCCCCTCTGGCTTTGGCAATGGGTTCTGCTGCTCTGGTTCCTGTGCATTGACTTCCATGCCTTCAGCATCCTCCATCACCCTGTGAGTACTTACTTACTTACTTCCCCATCCCCTGCTTGCCCTGGTGTGTCCCAGCCCCAGCTACATCCCTTACCAGGATCCTCTTCTTCCGCCTTGTCCTGCCAGTTTATGACAAAAATGTTCAAAAGGGGGTGTGAGGGCTAACTTTAGTCCCCTTCCTTACCAAACCAGCTCTGCAGCTCCCCCCCCCCCTTTTAAAGGAAACTGTTGGAATAGAACTCATTTCTTAAATAAGCTTAAAAACATGCTGAATGGATGGTGACTGTGGTTGATGGCAACCACTAGGTTAAAGATGTTGCTGTAAATTTTCAAAGTGCTTACCCTTCTACTGTAGGCACATTTCAGTCCAGTAGTCAAATCAGTTATTTATGGAGGCTCTGAAGGGTGGAATGGAAGGGAGTGTAGCCTGTTCTTATACTTTCTGGGTGGCATGAACTGTCATTAGTGTGAGATGATGATGATGATTTTATTTATTATTATTTATATTAAATTTATATCCTGCCTGTCCTCCCAAACGAACCCAGGATGGCAAACAACAAGTGATAAAACAGTAAGAATGTTTTCAAAACAATTCCAGTACAGATGCAGACTGGGAAAGACCTCCACTTAAAGGCTTGTTGAAAAAGGAAAGTCAGGCACCAAAGAGACAACAATGACTACACCTGTCTAATAACCAAGGGGAAGGAATTCCAGTGGGAGTTGAATTTGATTGCTAAGTGCAGTACCAGGCTTTCTCAAAAGAGGTCACCCTTTTACCAAAGATGTCACTGCAGGGATTAATTCCAGAGGTGCTAAGTCTGTTGCAGCAAAAACAGCAAAGAGTTTTCTGGCACTGTGAAAACTAACAAATGTATATTGGTGCAAGTGTGTATGGGCCAAAGCCCAGTTCCTCAGATGTATAACCTCATTGGATAGGTAGGTTTCCTCAAACAGCAAGTGGAGATACAAAGTGAGACCCAAGTGCTAACCTCTCTTCTCTCTTTGATGATTACTGGTAGCGGAGTAAGATAGTCTTCCATGAACAGTCTTAACAGTGAATCCGTAAGTGACTGTGGAGGCCAGTTCTGGATCCACATGTCCTTCCACAGTGGGGACATAGGTTTCCGGGCAGGAGTTGATCATGCTGAGAGTTTGCCAAATATGCCTTCCTCTTAGCTTGTTTCTCCTTTTCGTCCTGAGTTCGGGCTTCTTCAAAGCCCACAATACCTTTGGTAAAGGCTGTTCTCCAGTTGAAGCACTCACAGGCAAGTGTTTCCCAGCTATCAGTGCTTATACTACATTCTCTCCCCCCCCCCCCAAATTTGCCTTGAGAGCATCTTTAAACCTCTTTTGTTGTCCATCAGTATTTCGCTTCCCATTCTTAAGTTGGGTAGAGTAGTTGCTTTGGAACATGATAATCAGGCATCTGAAAAACTTTCATCTGGTTTATGAATAGACAAAGCTGTATCATTAGTGTGCAGAAATACCAAAAGAGTGACAATTACTTTCTGAAGTGAGCTAAATCACTCCTGTTCTTGTGCTAGGAGTAAGCCTACTTTCATAAAGACTTCCATATATCCAAAAACTTGACGTTGGTGGCAGTGCAGGGCATCTACTTACTTCTGGGTGCAAATTGCTTCCCATATGCAAAGGAATACACATGGGTATAGCCTTACTTTTTTGCAGTTCAGTGATTTTTCAGTTTGGCAGTTAGTAGCTTTCCAATAATTCGTGTCTATCACGTCATTTTATTGTTTTATTTGGTTACAATGTGGCCTGTGATGTTATTCACCTTGATATTGTACTGTTGGATAAAGTTTATTTCCCCACCTGCACTTGAACAAAGCCAGCTCACACATGCATGTATCTATCATGTGACTGATTAGCATTCAGCCAATCACAGTTTAATATATCAACTGACTCTACTGAAAAGCAGTGTGTTTGAAGAAATGTAAAGTGGTATGAAAGTCCTGTCTGTGGCGATTGATCTATAATGACTCATGCATACATGCCAAATAGTCTGAAGCTGTTGTTGAGCAAAGAAGATTCATGTGTGAAGTACATTTTAAGCTTAATATTTAGCTTTTGTTAATTTGGTCGTATCCACTTTAGAACACTTATCATCCTGATTCAGCTATCCTCCTCTTCTTGTGGTAGGGCACGAGTGGGGAATCTGTGGTTGAATTTACACCCATAAGCCACAGCCAGCAGGAATGGTCAAGGATGATGGGAGTTGTAGTCCAACAACATTATGAGAGCCATTGTGCTCCAGATGTTGTTGGACTGCAACTCCCATCACCCCTGACCATTGGGCCATGCTCCTGGAGCTGCTGGGAGTTGGAGGTCAACAATATAGTACTACAGTTTTCCCATTCCTCACTTAAAGGATCCTGATACATACATACATACATACATACATACATACATATATACATACATACATACATACATACATACATACAGTGGTACCTCGGGTTAAGTACTTAATTCGTTCCGGAGGTCTGTACTTAACCTGAAACTGTTCTTAACCTGAAGCACCACTTTAGCTAATGGGGCCTCCTGCCGCCGCCGCGCCGCTGGAGCACGATTTCTGTTCTCATCCTGAAGCAAAGTTCTTAACCTGAAGCACTATTTCTGGGTTAGCGGAGTCTGTAACCTGAAGTGTATGTAACCTGAAGCGTATGTATCCCGAGGTACCACTGTACAAAAAAAGAGCAAATCCACATTCAGTGCATAGAAAATAGTACAGGATTCCTCTTTGTGCAGATTAAAGAAATGCCATGCAAACCAACAGAGTGGATTTATAGATCTGTTATCATATTTCATGGTGTCATGTGTGCAGAAACAGACATGCTGTTATTTAGCTTCTCTCAAAACAGCCACCCATATGTTAATGCACATTAAAGTATTTTTTTTTCTTCACTTTTCTTAAAAACAATTTTTATGTGTTGTATTTAATTTTTTAAAAAGCATCCTAGGCAGTGCATTTGGTTTAAGCCTAGTCTTGTAGGCCCATTAACCACATTCTCCCCATATGAAGCTGCCCTATTCTGTCAGGCCATTGGTCTACTTAGCACTGTTTACTTTGCTTAGCAGCGGCTCTCCACATCCCATGCAGCATTCTTCCCTCCCCTCTGATTCCTGCTAGGAGAGATACTTTAACTGGATATGGTGGGCATTGTTCCTGGGATGTTCTGCATGAAAAGCATTTGCTCTCCTGCTGAGCTATGCCTCCTCACTTATTATTGGAGTGGATCTGCGGGAAATGTAACCGTCCAGAATCAAGTGGTAAAAGTCCTCTGGCATCTTCAGCAAAGCTTTAGTCATTGATTTTCATTGGGAAAGATCTCCAATATCACGACTGAGAAAGACCTCTGCCCAAGATGTTCCGAGTCAGAGTAAAGAGAATGCTTCTAGATGGCCCAATGAACCATTTCATTAGAAGCCAACTTTGTATGTTTATATTGATTACAGAGTTCTTTGTAAAAGTGCATCTGTCTTTCACTGCCTAATTGAAACATCCCTATAGTCAACCAGAAAATTAAATTAAATGAGAGAGGACTAGGCTTTTCAGACCTGGAAAATATATCTTACACACTACAGCGGTCCAGAGATCTAAAAGGTAACCAAACAGTAGTTTTATTAAGAATGCAATGAAACAGCTTCCTTGTCTGAAAATGGAAGGAGCTTAAGTGCAGAAGAATATGTGGTAGTGCAAAGCATTATACAGTATTCATTCTGCCATTGCTCCATATTAATCCTTCAAACTGTCCTATATTTAGAACAACTCTAAACTTAACAACAATTCTAGATAAATTATGGCTCGCTTCTATTGCATGTAAGTGTAATATCTGATTTGTTACTATGCCTCTTGAAGAGTAAGCCTCTCCTTGTCACTTTGGGGTATTCATCTGCCATCTCTGGTTTGTACATGTTAAGAGATCTGACTAGAAATGTTCTTCTCCTGGTCTCTAATTTTTATCATTAGTCCTGTTGATTTAAATTATTTGGAGGAAACCAATCCATTCTTATAACTTGTGCTCTTTCAAGATTTGCAGCACCTATACAGGTCTACCCAGAAAAGACCTGTTGTTTTCAATAGGGCTTATTCCCAGGTAAATAAATATAGGATTTCAACTTTAGGCTGTAATCTTATACATTCATCTGGGAGTAAACCCCATTTAATTTAATGGGATAAATTTCTGAGTAGACATAGAAGTGTGCTGATCATCTAGTTGCAAACTCTGTTGGAATTATTGACAGCTGAGATGTTATAAAATAGTTCAGCGATGGCAATTCATAGAATCATAGAACTGTAGAGTTAGAAGGGATCCTGGGGGTAATCTAGTGTAACCCCTTGCAATGTAGGAATCTCAACACACGGTCCTCCCATCCAATTTGACACCATACCAGGCCCTGCTTAGCTTTGCAAATGTGCTAGCAAGTTTATTGCTGCACCAAATGAAGATTCTGGATCAGGCCAGATGAGCAAAGAAGGTTACAAGAGGGTGCACATCCAGCACCCAGAATTGCCCATTTATCAATCTGGACCTTAGACATACTGCCAGACATATAGTCTGTGACATCAGCTGTCATACCACCTATCATCACTTGAATGAGCTCAGGTGCTGTGTTTCTGCCTTAGTAGGTAAACAATTTTGAACCCAGCCTTCTATAGGTTTTGGGTTACAACGCCCAGCCAGCACAGCCAATGGGCAGGGATGATGGGAGTTGTAGTTCAAAACCTTTGGAGGGTACCAGGTTGCAGAAGGCTGGTCTAAGCTCATATAGGGGCCATGAGTTTGGCATAATTTTTTACACTCAATAGCCACTGTGCAGCCTGCTACTGTGTACAGGCTGTGTTAGACCAAGGCCAGACCCTCTTGTTTTTCTACTGTACAAATCTTCATCTCTTACTTTTCTAAATAAATAAATAAATGGTTGGATTGGAGCATGTATGTCCATTAGGTTCAACGTGGAGCTAAACATCTCTTTCATATAATTCGACAGGGCCTAAATTTGCTTAACTTTGTTTGGTTCATGCCCCTTGTTAGTGCAGGGGTAAGATGCATACAAAGAGTAGACTGGGGGCTTGGCAGAGCTGTTGGGAATTGGCACTGGATTGCAACAGCTGCTGTGTAGGATTCTGGCCTGATTTGCAGAAAGAGCTTAGGGGAAAGACATACTTGTTAGGAACCCCTTGCTTGTCTTTCCAAGCCCATTCATTGGAGCAGTGTTTGCAACAAATGTTGGGTTCCCAATGCCAGAGGGTAATCCTTTCCCACCAAGCTCAGAGCTTCCCAGAGATGGATCTCAGACACAGCTCTGTTGTCAGGGATCAGCTGGAGAACAGCTGCCCGTAGAACAATCTTCTCAGTGTGGGTAGCAGACAGCAGGCCAAACGGGTAAACCCAGGAGGAGACCCACCCCAGAAAACCTGGCCAGGAGCCTTGACTGCAATGCTATCTTTCCATTCCCGCTCATCACCCTGCCGAACTTCCCATACAATATGGCCTCTCCTGACACACCCATGTCTTTTCTAAATTGCCACTTGCCAGATCCAGCTCATCAAAGATAGCCTCTCTACTGGACTGTTACACCAAATTGAAAGGCTGAACACCCGTCATTCCCACACACCATCCTATCACTCCTCCATTGAGGCCCTGATCAACGGGGGAAGGACCTGTTGCCCCAGGTGTTGCTGGTCTCGGGTCCCCACTTTGGCTAAGCTGGCTGGGGCTGTTGGGAGTTGTAACCCATCAACTGTTAATCAATGATACCTTTTTGTTGTTGGCATTTATGGAGCAGAATTAAGGTAGCCTATAGCCTATCATACTTCTACCATAAAGCTCATGTCATCCATAGCAATGTTAAGCATTGTGTACTGCAGCTGTATGGAGAAAACTGGCCTGAATGACATTCACATAGACATAAGTGGTACCTTGGGTTAAGAATGGAGGTCCATTCTTAACCTGAAACTGTTTTTAACCTGAGACACCACTTTAGCTAATGGGGCCTCCCGCTGCTGCCATACCGCCACCAAGCAATTTCTGTTCTCATCCTGAAGCAAAGTTCTTAACCTGAGGTACTATTTATGGGTTAGTGGAGTCTGTAACCTGAAGTTGTCTGTAACCTGAAGCGCCTGTAACCCAAGGTACCACTGTATTTGAATAATGTGTGAGATGACTTCTGTGAAGTATGGTGTTGCTTTATGGTGCACAGACTACCATGGAAGGATATCCTGGGCTTGATAACCAAAGAAAACGGAGGCTAAGTATGGAACATGCATGATGTCCATTCATATGAAAATATGTGTAATGATGTGATGGCTGCTGTGGCTGCTCCTCATTGGTTTTCAGCAGTGTAGTTTCCTGAAAAATACTAGACTCATCATTTAACATAAATAGAAATTGTGTCTGGGAAATCTTTTTTAAAAGTTAAAAACAAAACCAGTCTTGGCTTATTCAAAAGAATATTGTGAGGATGTATGACTAGCAGATTACTTAACCCTGAAAGCAGATTGCTAGTCAGCTTGGTGAAAAAAGGAAATGGATCCAAGGGAGAGATACTATAGCTGAACAGAAAGAAACATACTGTACTTCCTTTAAGAATGAGATTTCTACCTATTGGACTCATATTAAATAGGCTAACAGTGTTTAATTCTAAGGTGTAGAACTGAGACACACTATAGGAATCTCTATTATGATCCTAACTTGATGACACATAGTTCAACTTGACACTTAGAAATACACAGTGAGTGAAACGTTTCTGCCTTTTACTGTGCATTAAGCCCACATTCCTACACACACTTACCTGGGAGTCTCATCAAATGCATTGGGAATTAGTTCAGAGTAGACATTCACAGGATTACACAGTCAGGCTTGTTGATCATAAGATTTCTGATACTTACTTGAGAGTAGGCCATTTTTCTCAGTGGGGTTTACTGCCAAGTAAATGTGCATAATACTGGGCTGCATGCAGAACAGTTGATCAACTACAGTCTTAAAGACTAGCCATGTACAAACCTTCACTTCAAGGTAATGACTGTAAAAATGGTTTCCTCAGCAAGGCTGCGTTTAGTCCAGTGCTCCTGACAAAGCAGGCCATGATGGAGATCACCTGCCCCTTCTCATATGGCCCCAGCAGTTGGTAGCCAAAAGATATGCTGCCTTTGGATGTGGAATATGGGGACATCCATTGTGGGACAGATCTACCCACTATGAATTTGCCAAATACTTTTTAAAAAGTCACTCAGTTTTACTGTTCTTGAGTAAGTAGCAGAAGTTTAATCTATTGACTCAGCTCCTTCCTATGCAGCCAGCAATTCTGTGCTCCTAATTCTTCCTAAACTCCTAGTTTAACTGTTGGCATCATGGGCCACTCCCTGCCCGACTCCTCTTGCACCTGCCCTTTATCCAGGCTCTGCTTGGCAATTTGCTGTCTGGCTTGTGCCTCTTTTATAGCTACACTCTAAGGAGTGGGGAAGCCAAGATGGGGAGAGTGGGGGCGGGGGCAGAGAGGGAAAAGACAGGAACTTGGCTCTGCTTCAGTTGTGTGGTTCAAAGGCAAATATTTCTGCTGGGCAAGGGAAGCCTCTTCTGCTCTTGAAGAATGCCGACAAGGCGGGGGGGGGGGGGAATACCCAGGCCTTTCACAACAAAGCAGCTCAGGCTGCTCCTCTGTGCCCTTGCAGTCACGGCAGGAGGCAGAGTTTTTAAAAGGTCTGCCACTGAACTTTGGAGAGAGGCTCGGATGGAACCAAAAATAGGGAAGGCCTAACAGTGACCGTGATGGGCATACAGAGCTGTTGAGCTGCCATCCCATAATCTTGCAGAAAGCTCCCGAGGGAGTTGGTAATTTCCCTGCACCCCCTTTGCCTGATCATGAGAGACAGGTAGAGCACAAGCTGACTGTTCTCCCAGTATTCATAATCACATCAAGGAAGTAGGTTAGTGGAAGCTGTCACTGGCTGCAGAGACACAATTTGGGATGACATGTACAGAGCGGCAGATGCGGCAGGGAAGCGAACAGGCGTCCGCAGCACACGGGAGGTCAACACTGCCTTATCAGACCACAGGAGAGGGATCGTCAGCCAACAGCAGCTCAGGGCAAAAGCGCTCCAGAAAAACTCCCCAAGGCCACGCTTGAACTTCCTGGGAAGCAATGCTCCCCCAAGGAAGGCAGAGCTCAGTGTGATGGCGGAGGCAGCGAAGCAAAACCCAGCACTGAAGCCTTCTGTGCCTCGCCCTCGAATTACAGCAAATGCTGCTGGAGTCAAGTTACAAAATATAAAATTTGCTCCACCCACGAAGGCTAAAAATTGCTTGTTTGTCCCCAGCGAGTTTGGGGCAGGCTTGATGCTGGGCCTCTCAAATGAAATATGTATTATTATTATTTTTAAAAAGAAGAAATAATGAGTGGCCTGGGGTGAGGTGAGGAGCTCCTGAGCAAGTTTCCCTTTAAATGTAGCTAGTCTGGATAAGGGAGGGAGCCATGTGATGTGGGTAAACTTCTGCTGTTCAGAGAGCCATAAATAGGGAAGGCCTTTTACAGAACCTTCCCTTCTCCCATCCTGGCAGAGTTTAAAATAGATGGGATGGGCTTAATGACTGCTTGTAAGCTTGCCAAAGCGAGGCCTGGAGCAAAAAAGCTTTGGAGCAGCAACAGGGACTGGGAGGGAGGGAGGGAGCACACAGCCTAGCCGTGCTTTCCTGGCCTTCTGCAGCAGGAAAGCTAACAAGGCTGGGCTGGGAATCTTATCAGAGGCGCCATGTGCTCCCCTTTCTCTTTCTGCAGGCACGCACATACACAAGACTAGCAAACGGCACAGACTCCCAAAGAAAGAAGGGGGGGGGGAGAAGCTGCTCTGACAGTAGTGGGTACGGCTGGCGGTGGAACACATGGAGGCCTGCCACTCAGCCTCTTCAGAGGAGATGCTAGAAAGCTTTTAAGCATCCATTTTCTCATTCTCTCCACATTCTCCTTCTGAATGCGGCCTGATTAACACACGGCTGAACAATCCAATTCATAGCCTTAGGGTGCAGCAGGAGCCACACACCAAAAATAGCAGCAGGAAAGTTTCAAACTTGCAATTGCTGAATGCAAGAAGGCAGCAGCTGCACTGGGCTGCCAATTACCCACCTTGACAGAGGCCGATTTGCCTTCCAGAAAGAGAAGACAAACCACAGGCTCCATTCTATACTTCATGTCAATCAGTTGCCCAAAAGATGCATGCAAACCATCCTGGGCTTGCAACATGCCCTAAGGTAGGACCTGTGAGTCTGCACTGCTGGAGTTAAAACAAGGCTTGTGGCAAGTTCAAGGTGAATCAATCTGTTGTTTCCAGGTGTGCGTTTTTTTCTCTGCAAGAGCCTAATGCACAACAAAGAGTCTTGTGGCACCTTAAATACGTAATGTCAAATGCAATGTGGCAGATGCTTTTGTGGACTAGAGTCCATCCACTTCATTGAATGCATGAAGATTTTCCTGAGTGGCTGGTATAGGCACATGTTTTAACTGATTTCAAGCTTGTATTTTTCTCTTGCTGTAACCTGCCCTGGGACTTTGTGGTGAAGGGAGGATAACATACATTCTTTTTGGGGTAGTGATGATGGTAAATGATGAGGTCAGAGGAAATGCAACGCAAAGAAGTGCAATAGTCATTCCATTACTAACAGTGATAAATCACAAAGATTGTGTAGTCCAATCTTCAATTTGTGAAGATAGTAAACATAGCCTTAAAAATGTAAATATTAAAAACTTAATTTTGTCCTACTTATGATGAAAATGGAAAAAGGATGTAGAAAATTGGAAAAATGTGACATTACATGGCTGGTCAGAATAGCAGTAAGAAAAGAAAATATCACACCCAACGGTCATGAAGATGAAAACCCCACAGACTCACTGGCCTGGGCTCCCCAGGAGGGAAGATGGAATCCTGTGTGTTCTATATAGCAGCCTTCACCAACCTGGTGCCCTCCAGGTAGGTTTGGACTACAATTCCCATAACCCCCCGTCAGCACAAGCTAGCTGTGGCTGATGGGAGTTGAAGTCCAAATATGCCTGGAGGGCACTAGGCTGACAAAGGCCAATCTACAACATAATTGTAGAATCAATTCTGAACATTCTTCCAGACACTTAACGTGATAAAGAAATGCCTTCAGATCCATTCTCGCAGTAAGAGGGATCCTTGTGTGGAGAGCCAGTGAGGAGGAGTGGGAAGTGCTGGACTAGGATCTGGGAGATCAAGATTCAAATCCCTACTCAGGGTTGTTGTGAGGACAGAATGGAGATGGGGAGAAGTGTGTACCCCACCTGGAGCGCCTTGGAGGAAAGGTGGAATATAGAAATAAAAATCATAATGATAAAACATTCCTGGTGTGTGGGTGAAGAATTTTTCAGCCCAAGGGTTGCATTCCCTTGTGGGGCTTCATGCCAGTGGTGGGTGGGAACAAAGGCAAAAAAGCAGTTAGTGCACTGGACACTTGAGGTCAGGATGAATCAGAGGTTTGCATGTACCGAGATTTCCAGTCAGGGAACAAAGAGGCACAGTCACAGTTCAAGGCACATTCCAGTCAGGCAAAGGCGATCAGGGGAGGGTATGGAGGAGCAGGATTGGAGACAAGTATGGCCTGAGGACAAGTGTGTCCAAGGAAGAGCCCAAAGACCAGACAGAGATGCCTCATTTGGCCTCCAGGCCTGAGGTGTCTCCACTCATCCCTTGCGTCTCTGTGAGCAGAGCAGACTGCAGAGATGTGCTCTATCCAGGGAGGATCTTTATAATATGCAAGCACCCACCCTCCCTGCCTATACCCATTATTGTGACAGGCATTTTACTAGTTAATAAATCATGGCTAACTTTAAAAAAACATACACCAAAAACCAGATACATTTTAGGAAGATAGCAACACAGTAAGCAGAGTAGCTAACAATACATAAGCAAACCTCCAATAGTAACTTAGAAGGAACTTCTGAATCATTCCTTGTATGTTGCAGTCCAGTCTGGCATATCCAGGGCCTTGCAAGGACACGTAACACAGTAGACTGTAGCACTAGATTCACTTCAATCCAGCAAGCCAATAAAGTTTACCAGTTTCCAGAACAGTGCTTGAAAGCAAGATGCACACAGAATCAATAAAATGTCAATCTTGCTGACTTGCAAGTCCATACCTACTACACATAAAATGTATAAATCATCACAGCTTTTTGCTCTATCACCAGCTGAGCATTTGAAATTTAAGCTGCAAGCTGAGTTCTGGTCACATGGTATTGTTTCAGGTTCCTCTGAGGATGAGCAATGTTTGAACCAATATGAATTTTGCATTTGTGAGCAAAGGAACGGCAATGCCTACCAATTAGGTTAAATGTCACAGAGAGATTTGCAGAAACTGATTTAACTTGCACGGTGTGCAAACCAGCGATGGAAATGGATTGCACATCTTGCCAGAATTCCCTCATCTTTTGCTGGTATGCTTAAACTCATTGATTGATGTGGTTAAAATGTTTTGGGAGTACTCTGCACCTGGCTAACCATGCCAGCTTTCACCACTGGTTTAAAAACTAGTACAAATAAGGCAGGTTCTTGGTTCAAAAAAGATGAAATAAAAAATGCCTTGAGACGAGGTTGGTGACTTTTAACAACAACTGTGCATTAAGTTTTGTGGATAAATAGTAAGAGCTAGTGCTGCCATGAATCATTTCATGCTGCAGTCTTTTTAGAGGTGGTTAAGTTGAATGGCTAGTGTGCAACTGCTGTCACACAGGAACACCTCCATAACTGACCTTTGGCTCATTTCTGTGACTGCTTTACTATGGCCATTAAATCATTTCAGAGTCCTACCTGTTCTATGTGTTGTTGGTCCTCAAGGATAAACATATCTGAAAAACCATCTGAGTACAAGCTAATTTCTTCATCACTTGTCCTGTTGGTGTTGTTCATTTTAAAATTATGAGCATGTTTAAATCTCATTCAGGGTCAAAGAAGTAGGTTGGTGTTGTGTGGATCAAAACTGGAAGCACAGGAGGGAGAGGGTTAACCCTTGCCTGCCACACCATGCTGCCCTCCCCTTTCCTCCAAATATAGTGCTTGGCATCCCCCTAGGCATGATCACCTCCACACCTGCCCTTTAAAGTGTGTGTGTCTGTAGGACAAGCATGCAAAACCAAGCAATGGGTTGTATCCAAAGTAGAGCTATGGGACTTGTTTTGTCAGTGCAAGGATTTCTGCTTGCACAATTAAACTTTCCCCTCTCTTTTGCCCACCATGCCTCTGCTAAATCTGTTCTAAGGGTTCTCCCAACCCTCCAGAACAGATGTGGAGAGGGCACACATGGGGAAGAAGTGAAGGAGTTCCACCATGCAAGCAGAAATCCTTGTACTGACGGAACAAGTGCACTGGATACTGTTCTATGGGTTGTATCTAACTCAGAGAATTGAAATTAATGGTCCCAAGTTAGCCATGTCCATTGATTTCAATGGGTTTCCTTGGAGTGTGGCTAATGTTAGTTACAGCTTGGAAGCTAAAGGAGAATGAAAAGCACGGAAGCTGAGATCAGTGAAATTGTTTTGGATGTAACCAACAACGCCACTAGCTCCAGAACATAAATGGATTGTGCATTATAACCTTGCACACCCTGATCCTATGCATTTACTCATAAGTAAATCCCACAAAGGGTTTAATTAGATTTGCTTCCAAGTGAGCGAGTATATACGGTAATTTTAACCAAGCAGCATATACATATTTAAGAACATAAGAAGCTGCTCAATGTCCGTCCACCTGTTCTCACCATGGCCAACTAGACTCTGCAGCAACAGGTATTCAGAAGCAAACTGCTGCCACCCATAGAGGCAAAGCATAGCCACCATGGCTAGCAGTCACTGATAAGGCAGATTCATGCATGATTAAGCTAATTGTTTTTTAAAGTCATCCAAGTTGGTGGCTATCACTGCTTTGTTTTTTTAATCTTCTAAGGGACTTACTCTTTAATAAGTGAAATCTGGTCTGCAGCCATAGTGTGTTCCTGTGTACTCAGTTTCACTTTGTTCAATGAAACTTACTCCGCAATAAGGCATGAAGCCTTAACAATGTAGAAAAATATTAGCTAGTGCAGGTAAAAACCCACTAAAACCAAATACAAACAGCTAAGTGTTGGTGACTTTTATGTGCAGGGAGACCACTTTCCTATAGAATTGAAACTGTGGTATGTTAATACTCTAGTACATCTCATTTTATTGATATTTATTACTCTAGCTCAGTAATTTTAGGGTATAAAACAGCAATTGAGATGTTAAAGAAATGGATAGATGTTTCAGACGTGTTCCCAGTCTGAATTATAGAAAGGGAACAGGAAAACTGTAAACCTTGAATCAAAGGAGTGACAGTTTAAATGTTCACTATGAAGCAATATAAATTAAAAAGGTGGCTATGAAGTCCAATTCTCTCCTACCCTATACCTTCTCCTAAGCCAGCATCTTGCAGATCTCTACTAAGGTTGTTGCTCTAGTCATCGGCAGGGAGAAGCCCATTCTTCCACTGCTAAGAGGGCAGAAAGCAAGCAAAGGTATGAGGCCATAAACAAAAACACCATCCAGTATTGCTTTTACACAGTACAGTTGTCCTTTGATGACTTGGGACTCTTACTGGACTAAGAGATTTAAATTCATGTTCAGCCAAGAACACACTGGGTTGTCTTGATTAAGGGCTGCAATCTTATACCCACCTAACTAGGAGTAAGCCCCATTGTACTTATCATGTACATCACCATACCTCTATTTCTCATCTGTAAAATGGAACCTAGTGAGCTACAAAATAGGGTTGTTATGAGGATGCATAAGAATTGAGACGCACTTGACAAAACAACATAACATATATTTGTAACGTATATGGAGAATGGTGCCTTGATATTTGAAGGCTGCGACTCCAGGAATCTTTTATTGGTTTGACACTCAAAATAATTCCTTCCAGTAACGCAACCTTTGTACTACTTGTCAACTTCACTCTGACCTTTTTCTTTTAAAAAAAAAAATGGAGAAATAAATCTTTCTTTCATCACCGGGGAGGATTTAAGCAGATATCATTGTGCTTTGTTTCTCACATCTCCTAAACTGTAAAATCTTTAAGCCAGGAATGAGTATACAGTCTTGAATTATGCAAAGCAGAATGGAGCTCACTTACCGCACTCAACAGAGCACCCTCCAGATCAATGGGATTCTGCTCCTGCACTTTCTACAGCTTCTTTTCCAGTCTGAGCTTTCTATGTTATGGGAATATTGTGTGCTGGGAACCCAGAGGGGTCTAACGGAAGAGCTCACTAGCCTCTGCGTTTGTAGTAAAGTACACTGGTTTATTTAGTTGATATGTTTCTTTACAGAATGCAGAAAACACATTTTTAAAATAATTATATAAGGACATAAAAACACATCAGTGGTTGGTGAACACTTTTAATACAAGATTTTCTCCCACCATTACAGTGTCTAGTGGCATAAATAAACAGCACTGGTGCTTAGGGGGAAGGCGGCTGATGAGAATGCCATTGTTATTATTCTGTTCACTGCCCCTTCGCCTCCAGTTTCTATGGTGACAGGTAGGCCCAGGCCTGAAACCGTTTGCGCTTGCGCATGACCATTATAAAGTGGCATCAGTTGCTAGGGACAACGGCACTGTTTGGAAGGCCCTTCTAACTTGCAGCATTTGGGCTTAGGAGGCTGTGTGTGTTGATAACTTGGAGACATCTGAAATGCAGGCCTGCCAGTATAGATTTTGGCACTGTGCTGCCATGGTCGCTAGCTTGTGGGGGGAGGCATTCTTACAAACGTATTTCTAGTGTCTGTTCAAAAGCAGTCTGCCCTAAGTGGTGCCACTTAATCCCTTTCCCTTCAACCAGCTCTCCTGTGTCTGGAGCGGAATCCATCGCTTCTCCTCATCTGAGACACACACCAACTTTCAAGCACTGAAGGGATAGAGGAGAGGTGTGTTGTTGTTTTTTTAAGGGAAAAAAAACTTTGTAGGGCAAATCTATACCTGTCAAACTAGACAAAGGCTAAACCTGAAGCATTCTTTACAGTCACCCTCACTTCAACACAAACCCCTCCAGCCCACCTCAGGGGGCAGAAGCAGAGTGCAGAACTATATGGGGCCATAGTCAAATTAACAATTGTTTTAATAGACAAAATCCTATTCAAGTAGTCAAAAAAAGGCTTGATGGGAAATGCCACCCTAGCAAGTTCAGAGGTGAAGGCCATTTTAGCCATTCATCCACTCGTGTGTTAACTGGCCATGTCAGCACACCATCATACTTTGCAAAACAGTCAATATGGCTTAAAAGTGTCTGCTTTGTGTGCAAAGTCAGCCAGAGGCTGCCCAGCCCCCAGCCAGGGGATGGACTAATTATTGCAAAGGGCTTTTCCTCCCTCTAATGTACCAAAAATAGTCTCAAATGGACAAGAAAAATTAATAACTCATGCTTAAAATCATTTTGTTGAAAGGGGGGGAGAAAGGCATGGGGGTGACCTTGACAGTCACTCCAACTTCCCAGGAGAGACATGTGGAAGTTCATTTTTTTAAAAAGGCAAGAAACCTAGACATGGCTCTACTATTTAAAAACAATGACTATGAGAGACCAAAAAGAAAGGGGAAAAAACCCAAAATGAGCAAAGCAGTCAGTCCCGTTGAATTGATACTAAGAAGCTAAGCTCATACAAACTGCTGGCAGCATTACCATTTTTAATCACTTTTTTTTAATAAAACAATTTGAGGCTGTATCAAAAATTTAGTAAAAAATTAGAGCTGAGAGTTCACTGATTTTCGCTATGAACTATTTCTGGCGCGCACGTGTTTTTTATTTTATTTTGCCAACCGCCAGACAGCTACTATTGCGTCTGTGTGTGTGTGCAGAGGACAGCAGTGAGTGATTGGGGGGGAAGAGGGACTGTTCCAATACTGTGGTCCAGGAGGAGTCTTGATGTGAGGAAACTGCATTACACTACATAAAAATATTGCATCTTCACCAAAATATCTCAAGAGTGTTTCGAAAGCCAAAGGATGCCTTCCAGATGAAAAATCTCAGCACAGCACCATGACCCTTGCAGCCTGCAGCTACCACTGTTGGGGCCCCAGTTTCCGAAAGGCAGCAAATGCTGCTACATAGCTAGATTCAACCCTCTCTCTCGCTTCTTTTTTCTTTTTGGTAATTGCAAAGAGCTCTCCAAACTCCATCCCTTTTTCAGAAACCTACGGCTATCGGCCTGAAATCGGTCCAGCAACGGCAGGCTGGAGCAACAAGAGCTCGCTCTACAGTTTGCAAAAAGGACCCCAGCTGATGACTGAACTGTATAATGTGTGAAAAAATAGGATTCCTTTGATTAAAAAAGACGGTCCCTCAGCCTGACTGGCATTGGAAACACCCCTGGAGCTTATTTGTAGTAAAGCATTTCCCCTCCCCCTCCCCATTCTATACATACAAGTTTAGGTAACAGCAATTAAATGTAAAAACTTAACATTGACCTCAGAAAGTCCTCCGGTTTTAATTTTTTAGGCTACATTTCATGTTATGCCCTGTAGCTAGACACACGTGAAATAGAAAAAACAGTACAGTTAGTTTTAAAGGCAAACAGCAGAGACCCAGCGTGCCACCCCTAGCGCTGCCTGCATGTCCAGCCATTCTCCCTTTGCACAAGATGCTTCGAGACGCCTGCTGTCAGAAATACTTTTTGAGCCAAGTAGATCCCCCCCCCCTCTATGAATAAACAAAACAAAAGCTGTTAGGCAAAAATAAAATCAGTGTCCCGAAAATTCCACAAGCACTGTGGTGTAGCAAACGCATTCGGAGAGAGGGCCTGCCGGGACCGGGCTACGTTTGAGCTTATGTATGTTGGTTTCCTAATTGGTAACGGATTCGCAGGCCACCGACCCCTACAGACAACACTGGTGTGGAACTATAGGCCCCATCTCCGCAAGCGCCTCTTGTTCATTAAGGGGGGACGTAGGGAGGTGGAGACCTGTATGGGGTCATGTTCTTCGGACGGGAGCCTTTGCCCTCCATGGGTGCTGTAAAGGGAGGGGGTGGCTGGTAGGGCGGTGCGTTGGGGTCTTCGTCTCGCAGTGGCGTGTACTCTCCTATGGTGTCTTGGTTGAGCGGGGTGGTTTCTGGCATATTCTGATTTGGGTACTCTGGGGGCGGGAGAGGGGCTTTCTCCTCCTGTAGAATCAGCGGCATGCTGGAGGAAGGGGGAGGCTTGGAGTCATCCAGCTCATCGGCAAAGATGATGGGCACTCCCTTCTTGATAAAGGTGGCTTGGTCTTCTATGGTGAGCTTGCCTTTTCTCTTCTTGCGATAGCAAATCATAGCAATGATCCCAGCAATCAGCAGGATTGCTGCCACCACCACAGCGGGGATGACCGTGTGGAGGTACACATCGTCTTCGCTCGTCTTTTCTGGATCCCGCGGAAGCACAACTGTAGGCGGTGCCGGTGTAGGAAGTCCTTCTCTATAGAAAGGAATAAACTGAATGCGTCCGCAGCTACCAGCACCAATAACGGAAATATTCTTAGCCGGGAACTCTGGCGCTAAGGCATTCTTGAAAGCGTGGCTTGGCTTCCCAGAATTATCAGCAATTTTTCTGCTCATGGTGCGAATCATCTCTTTGGGGCATGGATCCAAAGGCAGAGTATTGTTTGTCCATTCAACCACAATGGAGCCGTTGACAATGTTTTCTATGGTAATAGTGCTACTGTTTCTGTCTCCGAGGGCAAAAGCCAACTTCTTCACCAACAAAATTTTCTTATGAATGTCATTGACAACTGTAGTATAGTCTCCCTCTAATGCGGCTTTAAATTTAACGGGAGGCACCTCGTCGGCTCCAAGACCATGGACAAATATTTCAAATGCATCCACTGTTGAAAGGCCCCCTTTGTCTGTGGCATGCATGAAAAATTCATGCCTGCCTGAGTGTGTGCGATTGGGTAGTCCATACATTAGCTGACTAGTGCTATTGAACTGCACCCACGAGTTTTCTTCCAACGGCTTCTCATCTTCTAGTTTCATGGTCAACTGCAGTTTATCAGTGGTGGTATCTTCCTTGTCATAGAAAGTGTCTGAAGGTATCTTGAGTTCAAAGTAAGTGCCCACCCACGCATCCACCCTGTCAATGTGGTTTTTCAGTTCTGGCGGATCATTGGGCACACGGGGAGTTCCAACTGTAGTGGTGCGTATGCGAGTTGGTGGCGAAACTCTTTCTGGTGGAATGAAAGGCGATTTAGTAGTCCCGGGAGTCTTTGGAGGTCGAGGAATTTTGGTGGGTCTGGGAGTTCTTCGTGTCGTGCTCGTATCGGTGGTTGATGGTGTGGACGGTTTTGGCGTGGTTCTTTTTGGTTTCTTTGTTGTGGGCGGTGTAACTGCTGCAGTAGGTTCAACTTGCCCAGTCACTGTTGGCCGGATCTGGACAGGGGTAGTAGAAACTGCTTCTATCATTCTGGTTGGCTGAATTGGTCCAAGGGTTGGTGTCTGAACAATGGCACCTCTTGTTCTCATTGTAGCTGTGGGTTTCCTAGGCAATGGAACAGGCTCTCTTACTGGAGGAGCTGTTGTTTCAGTGGGAGGTGCAATGGCTGGGGAGGTGGGTGTAGGAACAATTCTAATTGGCGGTTCTTGGAGGGCTGTTGTCGGAGGTCCAACAGCAGTCACAGGGGTTGGTGTAGCATTAATCTGCCGCCTTATTCTCTTTGGAAGATTAGGCTTCTTGTTCGCAATGTGCCAGCCAACCACGGGGTAGCCAAGATGAGCAGACATTGTACCTTCCTTAGCTGGAGATTCAACATTGCTTATGTTTGGGACACTATTCTGGCTCAAAGAACAGCCTAGTTTCCAAGATAGTAAGGCTCCATTTTCCACCACTTTCTTTGCGTTCCCTGGGCCAGCCATGAAGGCTGACATGTCAAAGAGTCTATTATTTACAACGGGAACCAATTTCATGTTATAAAGTTCCACTTCTGAGAAGGTTTTCATTCGGTTTAAAAGTTCAATCCTCTGCTTTGGTGTCATTTTTGTTAAGTCAGCATCCAAAATCACAGTCAAAATAGTGACTGGTTCCTCTGCGCTACACACAAACGGTGCTACTTCATTCACATCTTGTGAAGCCACCCGTACCGACTGAGGTTCATTATGATCTTCTGGGTGAACCTCAATGGAAAAGACATTGGTGGTTTGGGGCACATAGCTTCCATTAGATACCAGATGCATTGAATTCACTGAGATATAATGAATGCCTTTATCTGTATCAAGCGGGAGACCTTCCAAGGTGCTACTCTCTGGTTCCCAATGCAACCAAGAAGGCAAAGTTTCTTTCCCAGCTTCGGTAATCTGTGAAAGAGAAAGAAAGAAAGAGTCACAGGTAGTTACAACATTCGTTAGAAATAAGTATAACAGTAAACTCTGGTCTTTAAAGTTTGTGCAGCAGGCGTTTAAGAACCCCTCCAGCAAGTACACATGGAATGTAAATCTTGAGCAGTAGCTCAGCTTAGGTCAAAGAGAAAGAAAACAACCAAGTTAATAAATTAAAACAGGATTGAAAATGGACACTCACTTGGTTGCCTAGGGCCTAGGCTGAGCCCAAGTCACGTACAGGTGACTAGGTAGAGAAACTTTTGTTAAAGGTAATGCTGGCTCTTTTTGCTTTTTGACTCAATAATTTTATTGATTGATTGATTATATTCAAAGGAGCCCAGGGTGGTAAAACAAGTGATAAAACCATAAAAACATCTTCAAAACAATTTCAAGACAGATGCAGATGGGTAAAAAATTAACTGAAAAGGCTTGTTGAAAGGGGACGGTCAAATAGGTACCAAAAGGTTTTTCCTAATAAAAAGAAAACACATAATTGAAACTCTTCAACTATCAAATTTGAAAGTGGTACTTAAGTCATGCACTCAGTGTGTCTAGTGTGTTCCAATGTAGACAGAGGACCCTGATTTTTCACTGCTTCTTTACAGTATGCCCAGCCATTTTCATTGGGGCAACATGAGCGAACACAAAGTTCTACCAGAAAAGTGGAAAGATACGTTCTGTGCCAAAGGGCCACCAGGAGCCAGAAAGAACAAGCAAGAGTCCCCTTTTAAGCTTCCTGCTGGTGGTTCTGTTAGACCAACTTTATTGCTTCAAATATACATAATTGAAACACTCTAGAAAAAGTTTTTGCAGAAACTTAAGGACACCAGTTAAGGATTCAAGTGTACTAAGGTCTCCTGAGACATTTGTATTCAGGAACAGAACACTTGATTATATACTTTCTCATAAGTAACTCTGTTGCATGACATGCAGCAGTGGCTAGTTCTCAGAGTCCAATTACATATATGAATGTATGCTCAAAATCCTCTGGCCTACTTTAGGAAGTGGAAACTTTATGTAAGAAAAAAAGAAAAGAAAAAAGCCCTCCCATATGTCAAAAAAGGATCTTATTAGAAGTCACTGCACCTAGTTCCTCCTCTTTGATTTCTGTTCCTTATTTCTTCCATTTCCCCTCAATTATATAGCTTTCAGTTATAATCCTGCATTTCTTGGTGTTGTGGATAGGAAGGAAGGAAGGAAAAGAGGCATGGATGAAACCTGTATACTTTTGTTGGTTTCATGGGAAGCCATGGGACCCAAAATATCAGTTAGCAGACTGTATGTTTACTGGGATCTTGCTTTTTCTATAGCCATTTGTTATCAGAGTAACTATGTGATAGCATGCCAAGCTGAGTTTTCCTTCTTCAAAATAGATGGGAAAGCTATATAAAATCTATTTCTGTGCGAATTCCTGTATGCTTTGAAACCAAGAGAGTCCCAGCAACCATCCTGCCTAGCAGGAGGAGGAGGCACCATTTTGGTTCCATTTCAGGCAGCAAAACATTTTATGACTGCTCTATCTGTGATCTTTACAGTGTATGGTGCACCTTCAGTATTAAAATAATATTTTAAAATAAGTAGCAATGTTGATTTGGTGTCTAGAAACCGTATCCAACAACAGGGTCATCTTATTTTATTGAGGTTTGGTTTTTTTGCATTCCAATGTATTTTTTTTTTATTGGGGTTTTGTTTTTTGCATTACAAGGTATTCTGAGCCCATGAGTAGAATCTGGGTCTTTCTAGGTACAGTTCCAAATGACTTTGCTGCAGTCTAGTGCACAGCTGTGATTAAGCTCTCAGAGTTTTTCTAAAGGTCTGTAGAATTCATATATATTTCATGATTTGCCAAAACTCAAATTTATACTTTGCCGCCATACAGCAAAAATGGATCCATTGCATATGTACTGTACCTCCCTCCTCTTTAAAAAAAAAAAGAAAGCAAAAGGGGAAACATAATAGGTGAACAGAAAAAATAGGTGAACAAAATAATAATAATACTACTCCCATAACAGATAGATATCCCAATCCCAACATGTTTCAGACTATGCAGTCATTTACTGGGGAAATATTCAATGTAAATAATAGTAACTCAGTTGTATCTGCCTTAAGATGGTTCACATTTAACTAATGTGATACATGCAAACTGAGCCTAAATTATGAAAATACTCTCTCATTCTGGCAAATTGCAAGTATTGTTTAGCCCTCAGAACAGCTAAAGTTGAGGAAACAATTACATTTCAATATCAACAACATTATACAACACACAAACACATTTTACAAAAGGAACAATTAAATACTTTTTTTGGAGAAAAATTACATGAATCACTACAATAGATAATGGTTTAGATTTAATTTAGATAAGCTGATTGCGACCAGCAGTTTTGATTTTATTTTTGGTAAGATGAATACCACAGATAGGTGAATGGAAAAGTTCGTTTTCTCAGAAAACTTACAGTGCAATCCTTTATGTGTCTACCCAGAAGAAAGCCATTTTCATTTTACTCTATAAAAGCAGGTTGCAGCCTGAGTGTAACACTTTTGTCCCACTGACATCAATGGGAAAATTAAGCAAATGCTAAAATTCATGAGTTAAAAAATGTTTACTTCTGGCCAGATCATTCCCTGTTTTTCTACAAATACTGCCAACCACCTGAAGGTGCAAACATCTCAGTAAGCAAAATGCTATCTATGCTAGCTCCTTCTGTCTTGGGTCCTTGATATTAACAGCTTTCTCTTGAGTAGTTAAAAGTGTTTGTGAACATTCTGGGATATCACAGCAAGGCAGCCCCACTGAGAACATCTTCAGTCAGGGGACAGTATCTGCTAAGTGCTGAATATACTGCTCCCTTTTGAGGATTCATGTTTTTTTAAAAAAATCCATTTTAAGAAATGCCTTTAAAATTATTATTGTTATTGTTATTATTACTCACAACCACTATTAACATGAATTTTTAAGTAAGGAGAAATTTCGAAGTGTGTGCCCAATTCAACAGCAGTGATCTGAGTGAGGCCAACTAGTGAATTGCTGAGGCAAAGTCTTCCCAGTGCATAGCTTACATCCTTAGATCTGAAACTCTCCATTGCCGCTGGAGCTCTACTCTGCCTTTTATCTGTGACAGACTTCGGGAAACAGAAGCAAGAAAGCCAATGAAAGCTGTCAGAGTGCCCTGTGGGCACTAAAGCTGAATACAGTGCTGCCCCGCAAGGCGAAAGAGTTTTCCGTTTTCTGAGTTGCTTCACAAGACGGATTTCCCTATGGGCTTGCTTCGCAAGACGAAATGTCTTGCGCCTTTTTTTTTTTAACCGCCAATGCATTCCTATGGGAAACCGTCAATACACATTGGTGCTTCGCAAGACGAAAAAACTCGTAGAACGAAAAGACTCGCAGAACGAATTAATTTCGTCTTACGGGGCACCACTGTACTAGGAGAATGAATCCCCCATGGTTTCCAAGTATTAACATTATCACTTGAGGGGTGCAAATGATTTTTTTTTGGGGGGAAGCACTTTGGTACTAACTCAGCCCAATACAATAGTTAAGAACAAGAAAGGAACTATGATTTGCAGGTATCTAGTGTTACATGTGAACTGGATCAAAGACAGATACACACCTTCAATTTCTAATTGATTAATAAAGCCAATAAATAAATAAATGACAACAAAAACAACAACATACTATTTCTGCTTCAGCTGATTAGTACTATTTTCAAGAAGTATTCAAATCTGAGGGACAAAGATGAGTAATATTTGCCGCCCATCTACTTGTCACTCTGTGCTTCAGATGCATCTGTGTGTCAAGGGACTAATTTTCTTTATGCCGATTTCCACAAACAAACAAATCCCATATACAGTAATTGCATCCTCACACATAGTAAACTTTGCAAGCAGTCAGACTATGGCTTTGACAGCCACACTATTTTTACTAAGATTTCACATACAAATATAAACCCAAGAAACACTTTTCTAGTCATACCGCATATATTGGCCAGAATATGTAGTGGAATCTAGAAGAAATCCCATGGTTAAAGCCTCACTTCGCTGTGTACAGACAAGTGGCTACATTAATTCCTAAAAAGTGCATAGCTGTGTTTGTGATATTGCCTCCCCATGCTATCTTAGCAGAATAGAAAGATATTCAAGCCTAAGATGACTACAGATGGATAGATGAAAGAAGGCAGAAAGAGAAAAGAAGCTAAAAGGCAGAGAGTCAGGTCACTAAAACCTAGGCAGATTGCATGATTCTCAGATTATCATATCAAGACTCCTATACAGCTGGCTACTTTTAAGAAAGAACTTTTACCGCTAATTTTGTTTTTCTGAAAACTTATAGCTCTGAACACAAACTAATAAGGGTTTGTTTTTGAAGGATACAGTCCTCTCAAAACAAGAAAGGAGAGGCTTTGAAAAGCGTGCTATTTGCATATTTGAAAGCTATTGAAGAACTACCGTATTTTTCGCCCTATAGGATGCACTTTTCCCCCTCCAAAAATGAAGGGGAAATGTGTGTGCGTCCTATGGGGCGAATGCAGGCTTTCGCTGAAGCCTGGGGAGCGAGAGGGGTCGGTGCGCACCGACCCCTCTCGCTCTCCAGGCTTCACGCACCTCTCCGCAAGCAGCAGGAGCCCAGCGCTGGGCTCCTGCCGCTTGCGGAGAGTTGCCTGCATGCTGAAGCCTGCGCGCGCTGAGCTCAGCGCGTCCAGGCTTCGCGCACCTCTCCGCAAGCAGTGGGAGCCCGGCGCTGGGCTCCTGCAGCTTGCGGAGAGTTGCCTGCATGCTGAAGCTCAGCGCGTCCAGGCTTCGTGCACCTCTCTGCAAGCAGCGGGAGCCCGGCGCTGGGCTCCCATGGCTTGCAGAGAGCTGCCTGTTCTGGGGGCTGGGGTCGGGGGAAGCTCGGGCCCCGTGCCTGGGGAAAAAATATTTTTTTCCCCTTTATTTCCCCCACAAAAAAACTAGGTGCGCCTTATGGGACGGTACGTCCTATAGGGTGAAAAATACGGTAACTGAAAAATTGCAATGTTCACCATGCAAGAGAATCAGGTTAGTCAGTTACACCAGAAAAAGCCAAGCATTTTTGTCTCTCTCAGTCACCATTCTGCTTTCATCCATTCAGTTGTCTAGTGAAGTCACCAAACCTACATCTTCCTCCTCAAGACATTGTTTCTGCCACACACTGAAATGACATGCAGACAAACTTGTTCAACTGTTAACAAGCATATTGCCTCCCTGCTTTTGATTGCATAAAAAGCCCTAGATACAGTAAGCAACAAGACTTAGGGAATCTATTATACCAGCTTTGGAACAGCAGCATTGGCTACAGGCCCTATCCAAGCACAATTCAAAGTAGACATCCCCAGAGACCATCCTCTTGAGCATGAGCTATTCAGAAATGCCTCAGCGACCCGACTCCATGTTCCCTGCCAAGTGAAGTAAGGAAAGTGGTAACCTGAGACACTCAAACCTTGTTACGGAGGTCCCTTCCAAAGAGGTTTGCTTGGTGCTGCCTTTTTATTTTTGGCACCAAGTGCATACTTTAAGAAGGTCTGGGCAAGGGACATTGTAAGAAACCTTTCATATATTTTGTTCTGATTTACTGGTTTTACTGCTCAAGTGACTGCTATTTTTATTGATCTAGGTTTGTATTGGTTTCATGTAAAGCTACATGTAAGGGATGCGGGTGGCGCTGTGGTCTAAACCACTGAGCCTCTTGGGCTTGCCAATCAGAAGGCTGGCAGTTCAAATCCGCACAACGGGGTGAGCTCCTGTTGCTCTGTCCCAGCTCGTGCCTACCTAGCAGTTTGAAAGCACACCAGTGCAAGTAGATAAATAGGTACCGCTGTGGCAGGAAGGTAAATGGCGTTTCCGTGCACTCTGGCTTCCATCATGGTGTTCCGTTGTGCCAGAAGCGGTTTTAGTCATGCTGGCCACATGACCCAGAAAGCTGTCTGTGGACAAACGCCCGCTCCCACAGCCTGAAAGCGAGATGAGCGCTACAACCCCAGTTGCCTTTGACTGGACTTAACCATCCAGGGGTCCTTTACCTTTTACCTTTTTACCATGTAAGTTACTCTAGGAGTAAAACAAACAAACAATAGGAGGGACATATTAGTTCTTCCTTTAAGTATTATTTCTTCCACGCCATTAAGACGGCATAGAGAGAGGGTAGGGATGTGCATGCTGAGCCTGCTCATCTATGCTCCACCCCCCCATCCATGCAATGGGGAGCTTGTCTGTATAGGGGAAACCTACTGAACATATGCTGGCTCTATTCGTGATTGGGAACCCTGCACTCACACCCACTCTCTCTATGAGACCTTAAATAGAGGAAATAGTGGGCTACTTGCTATTGTAAAGGGTAAGCCCCTAGAACAGTACAATGTAACCCAAATAAATGAAATTAATTACTGAATGCAAGCGTCTTAGTTCATAAAAGTGATCAATTTTCTTGGGAAAGGGTTGAATAGATGTGTGTATTGAAAACTCACACTCCCTCTCCCCCACAGCTTTGGTGCTGCTGGAGTTCGACTTCTGGGAGGTGCTTATTCCTAGATCTTAACAACTGAAGCCACCACAAAGCAGAACATGGAAGCAGTTGCAGGGAAGGTCTGATACAGAAGAGCGGCTATGTGAAGCCAGAAGCAGGAATGTCAGTGTGCAGATGCAGCAGTAAGTGTTTAGGGTGTTTGGACTCAAATATACCCCCAAAGTAACTTCTTTGGTTATCACATATTAATGCCATCCTGTATTTCAAACCCTCAAGCAATTCAATTTGAGAAGCAGTTATGTTCAGCGCTGCCTGCCCACTATCATCAGCACGTCTGTGAACTCTGCCATTTTATGCAAGACAGAAATATCTCCTTGGATGCTAAGAAAAAGCCTGCTTTTGTTTCCAATTATTACAAACAAGCATATCTCAAGCAGCTTTCATGGAAGATGATCTTGTTCCTATGACTCATGGCAAAAAAGTAATTTGTACTCCAAATGGAACAACAGTGATTTAGAACAATTTAGATTTCTAAAATTGCCATCAAGCTATTTATGAGGTAATGCCTAGTGTCAACAAATGCTTGAAAGTAGATTAATACCCTAATCACAGACCACCTTCACCCCTGCCATCTATAAAACTCAACGCCAACTTCTTGCTTCTGGAATGGATTTGATCTTGTCAGTTTTTGGGATCCACAGCACATCTGTTACTTCCTTTCAGTGCACTGCCCAATTTACTAATTTGTACTCCATCTCTGGGGCTTACATTCATGCTGAAATCCATTATTTACAAGCCCCACACCCAGTATCCTGGATACTACCGCTATAATTTAATATTTCCCCTCAGAATAATTTTTTAATTCCTGAAGATTTTCAGAAGATTTTTGTCTCGACTGCAGATGCCTCACCCTGACTGGATTTAGCTGAAAAACGGATGTAGTGAGGTGGCCAAGTTTGCTGATGATACTCAATTGTTCAGTCATTAAAAGAAAAGGACCTCGCCAAACTGAGTGAATGCGCAGTAAAATGGAAAATGTACGGAAAGCCTACTTAAGTATGTTTTATAATTTCCAGGAAATGTTTGGGTTTTGATTTGATTGACCTACAGATCATGGGTAGGCAAACTAAGGCCCGGGGGGCCGGATCCGGCCCAATCACCTTCTAGATCCAGCCCGCGGACGGTCCAGGAATCAGCGTGTTTTTACATGAATAGAATGTGTGCTTTTATTTAAAATGCATCTCTGGGTTATTTGTGGGGCCTGCCTGGTGTTTTTACATGAGTAGAATGTGTGCTTTTATTTAAAATGCATCTCTGGGTTATTTGTGGGACATAGGAATTCGTTCATTTTTTTCCTCCAAAATATAGTCCAGCCCACCACATGGTCTGAGAGATGGTGGACCAGCCCACAGCTGAAAAAGGTTGCTGACCCCTGCTCTAAGCAAAGGGTCAAGCTATGTCTCCATCTTCCCCCAAACAATGGAGGCAACTGAAACAAGCAATGTTCAGTTGAAAATTTGACCATCTGAACAAGCTTGAATGCTGAAGCCATGTTGGTTTTGACTTCTCAGCATAACAAGGAATAGTCAGTGAATGAAAAGCAGATTGGAAACTTTGCAAGAACTCATGAAGATTGTTTCAATTCTAAATTTAGGAGCAAAAGAACTCCCTTGCTGGGTAAGATCAAAAGTCTACATGGCCCAGCACTCTTTCTAACACTGGCTAACCAAATGCTCAAGATACTCACTCCAAGGGCATGATGCAATTAACCATCCACCATTTGTCCAAGCATCTGGCAATCAGATAAACTACTTTTGAATATGGAAGCTCTAATATTGATTGGGAAATCTATTCTCCATGTGTTTATATATTCCCTTTTTAAAATTAAAATAAACCTAAACCAGAAGCCACAACTACATTTTGTAGCGATCAATTCATTATTATACTTTGAATTAGAATTCCCTTGCATCTGTTCAAGACCTAAATGCAACATACTTCAAGCCATCTGGGACCTATTAGTCACAGCTGTATTTTATTGATCATGAATTTTAAGAGAGTCAGATTCAAAGGTCAGAAATTTAAGAAGAAAAGATGCGCTATGATTGTTATCCTGGAAAATAAGGACAAAAGCTGCATAAAACCAAATGCTGACCTCGAGAAAGCTATTTTTGATATGCAGTGAACATTCTGCAGTATGCCTTCTTCTGGGACCACCCAGGAACACCAGTCAAGCATCTGAACCTCTAGACGTCCAATGTAACCACTAGAGGGAACTACGAGGCTCACTCAAGAATACTAACTAAGTAGTACTGACAACTAGGTGTGTTACGATAAAATGAAAAAAAAGTAAGGAACATGCCTGGTTATAGTATAACAGTGGAACTGCATCCCAGATGCTAAATCGAAGGCACATTTTTTAATTTCTTGTTTCAAAACATTCAGTATATTCATCTGGAGAAAATGGAAACACTGAATAATCAGTGGGCAATTAGAATATTTCCACTATGCATACCAGACATTTAACCATACCCCGGCAAGATCCATTTTAAAGATGTGGAAATGACCCGTATTTGAAGTGGCATTTGTCTTTGGTGTCTGTAATAAACAACCTCTCTATGAGATCACATTGTTCAAAACTCAGCAAAGTTCTGAACAGCTGCTCCATCTAATACCATTCTGCCACTCCCACTGTAACGCCTTCCATTTCCAGATGTGCCCATATTTATTATAAAGGAACTATTCAGAGGACAACTCATTTCCTCTCTCATATGACAAGAGGGCATGCCAGTAATTTCACTGGGTGGTCAGTGCAAAACATTGACTGTCCGATGAAATGCTGCCGGTCTGAAAACATTTCATTTAATCTAGAGTCTAGCAGGGTGCTCAAACAAGGGACCTGTTGCCTGAATCCTGCTCTCCGTTTTGTTGCTCACAGTCCAGAATGCCAAATTTTGAAAGAGGGCACTTCTCCACACATGACCTTTTTGCAAGCAAAAGGCCAAAGGAAAAAGAATCTATGATACAACATTTGCACCAGATGCTAAGCGCATATTGATGCTTTGGACTCCCAACTAATCACCACTTGCTGCTATTTCCCCAGCCAGCAGATATCCTGATGGCTGAATTGGCAGGAGGATTAAAACTTCTGCTAGTGACCTTCATCCAAGCCACGCAGACCATGTATACAATTACTTACTGGTTATCTTCTCCTTCTTTAAAATTCAATGCTAGAGGACACTATTCAGGAGGGGCAACGTCGAGAGACAAGGAACTGTCAGTGTGAAACGTTTGTTTGTAATTAGACTGAGTCATATCTTCCAAGTGTGGAACCCACTGTTGGAATCTAAAAGGCCAAAATCCGTCACAATGGGAGGCATACATGACTGCACCAGTGAAAAACTGGACAAGATCTTCTTTGAGTCTCTTAGCACACGCCTCTGTGACAATCCCTTTATATCCTGGGAGTCCACAGGTGTTACTGCAACTATGTACGGCAAACAGCATTAGGTTCCCACAGACCCAGGCATGCACAATTCTCAACCCATTAGTTAGCAGGCAGCCTGCCAAGTGCTCCCACTGCATTAGCTTGAAGCTTTCACGGAAAGTGCTCTTTGCACCACATTGACCCTAATCTTGAGTTCATGTTCAGTTAGAAATCCATGTGTTAATCTTCTTAACAGAAGGCCAGGAGAGAAAAATGCAGCATAGATGGCAACTCCTTGCTACATCCAAATGCCTCAGAAGAATGTCTCTCACAGTGCAGCTATTGCATTAATAGGGACAGAGCCCTGCCCATGTGACCCCACTCACAGCTGATAATGAGCCTGTTTGGTTTCAGGCTCAGATCCTGTTTGTGGGACGAAATCTCCTTAATATCCAATAAGAATAAACCTGTTAAATAAACCTGTTAAATAAAAGCCTCTCCAGCAGATGGTGATAGTTATTGGACTTGTGAAAAGAAGTCTCCAGACCGCACAAGCAAAGCAGCTTTGCATAGCTTTATTGCCAACTAGTCCGTCAGTCACAGAAAACACCATTTAAATGGAGTCAACAATTAACCAAAGATTAAATGGATTTGGTTTTGCTCTTGACAATTCACTGACATAGCACCATCTGTGCATCAGTTATGTGTATGTACAGCACTGCAGAGAGGTTGAAAGGAAGGAGATTCCATCTCCAAAGGAAATACTTTCCCGTACTTCCATTTTGTTGGAGGTCACAGAACCTAACTATTGTAGCTTCCAAGGCAGATCCAGATTGGTCCTTCATTCGATTGCTACAGAAACACCTGCTGCCAAATGTTTATCTATTCCTGAGCATGGTTTTTTTGGGAGGGGGATTCCATTTAAGAGTGTTCAACGAAAGTGATCACCACCAACATACCCAATAATTGTCTCTTCTGTTTAGTGGGAACCTACTTTGCTCTGCAGAATATTTGTTGAGATTTTACTCAGCAGTGTGACCAGAGAAAAAGGTAGAGTAATTATTTGCTAATTATTGTTGGTCCCTTAAGTATTACACTGCACCCTTTTGGCAAGAAGACTAACACAGTTCTTAAAGCTCATGTAGGGTAAGAAACTATTTTAAAATGGCATTGTGACCTTGATGGCAAAACAATACAGGCTTGAAAACAGACATTTATCTGACCTGCAGTTAGTAAGAGTCTCCTCCAGGTGACAAAGGAGAGAAGCTTTTGTAAAGCAAAGAGAAGTGCTGATTATTTTCTCTTCCTTTCATACCTCTGGTATTGTATTCTGGTAGCATACAATTAATACCACATGGATGGGGCAAAGAGGCTACAAGAAATTGTTATGGGCAAGTAATTTCTGTATATTTGCTTAAAGATCTAAGGTAACAAATCCAATTTGAAGGTTCACATGTCTAAAAAACAAACACTGAAAATACTATCCCAGAAAAGTGTGGAGAGCTCAACATGTCAGAACTTCCCAAAAGGTTTAGATGTCATAAGACTGTGGGGATTAAGTATATTCATGCATTCAAAGTGTTCGGCACTAAAGAGCTAATCTACCATATTTTTCATTCTATAAGACGCACTTTTCCCCTCGTAAAAAGTAAGGGGAAATGTGTGTGCATCTTATGGGGCGAATGCAGGCGGGAGGTCTGCTCAGTGCTCCCTTTAAAGAGCCCCGTGGAGCGTGTGTGCAGCTCTTGGGGGCTTTTCCCCGAGGAGGGAAAAGCCCCCAAGAGCCGCACACATGCTCCGCGCGCTCTTTAAAGGGAGGGCGGCTCTTGGGGGAGCCTTCCTCCCGCTGCCCAGGAGAGACTGTGCGCAGCTATCCCAGAAGCCAGATCCCTCTTGCTGTTCTGGCTTCTGGGGTTCAGAATATATTTTTTTCTTGTTTTCCTCCTCCAAAAACTAGGTGCGTCTTATAGAGAGAAAAATACGGTAGGTGAGGCACATATCAGGTCACGGATATCAGAAATAAGACTGCAAAATTAGGCATAAACTTGGGCATGGGGCTGATTAACCAAAAATGGAAATAGTTTGGGAGGTTTTTTACCCCCTGATTTTAAGTGAAAAGCAGTCTTTTGTAAAATAGAAGAGCAGATTATGCTGATTACTAATTCCATTACTGAGTAAATTTCAATGGCCTGTATTATACAGATTACAGGCCATAACTTATTAGTCCTCCTGGTTTTTAAATCCTATGGATGCTGCATAAAGCAAGGTGAATAAAATAATTCCGCACGTTTCCAAGCATAGGTTGGCCGTTTAGCACAGTCAGCATAGCAAGTTTGGGCAGGATATGATTTCTTCTTTTGAGAAGATGTCAGGCTGCCTTTATCCTGCCCTGAAATTCAGCCTGTAGTTCTGTGGGTCTTGTGAATCCTCTGAGGTTGTCCAAGCTTAACACACCTCTGGCATTGCCTAAAATAAGTTGCATCTCAAGATCTCTGAGCATCTTAGTGATTAAAACTAAATATCCTAAAAGGGAAGCAGGACTACAACTGCTCTTACAGTTTGGGAACTACTTAACAGATTACAAGCAGATTCTTGCCCCTTACTTTCAGTTATCAGTACCTATCACTTTCTCTTGACCTTCAAGCTCTGTAAGGCAACACCCATCTGGCTTTCTATGAATGTACCATGTCAACAATGTTGCTAGCAAAGCACTAGTTTCAGCACAGGATAGCAAAGCAGTTCTTGCACAAAAACTTGCACAAAAACTGAGAATGAAGCCTCAGTAACTAAGCTACACGTCTTTCAAGATATAAAAGAATGAGCATGGGTATGAATGATATCTCTTTTTGCCAGCCCATGTTGAGGCCTGGCAACCAGACAGTTGACTACATGCCAATAACCTTTTTTAAAGCACAGGGCACAAAAAAAGTTATGATCACCTCTGAATTATCTCTGAGAGGTTCCAGCAAGGGAGACTCTACATCTTTGACTAACCCTTTAACTAACACTTTCTGCATACTCTCCACAATCCCAGTGCAGTCAATTACTCATATATGCCTTGTTTCCTTCCTCCACCCAAAGACAGAGGCTCTTTCAACCCAAAGACAAGCAAGTGACAAGATGGTCCAAACCTCCCTTTGGGGGAATGCTTTTGGGCAATAAACGGTTGTTCCCTTTCTGGGACAAATTGCTGTAGTCGTTTTTTCCTGTGCTGTTTTGTGTGGCTCTTTCACTGCTTTTATTGCATTTATATGTTGTTGTTTTTAATAGAAATAAAAAAGTGGTTCCTTAACTAAAAACAAGGAAGAAGGGGTAGGAAGGAGTGCAAAGTCAGCAAGTACTTCCTGATTATTTACAGGCCTTGTATCCCATAAATGATTCTAGCTACTTTCTAATACAGCCTCAACTTTTTGGCTGAAAAGCTTTTGGTCAGGCTGGCTGACTAGTGGCAGAATTTATGTCTTCGGGCACTGCAACACTTTCCCCCAGAACAGCAAGTTTCACATCATTACCACAGCTACCTCTCCAATTGGAGAAATGATACATTATTTGTCTGTAACATTTGAATTGTGACAGGCCATGCAAGCCCTGGACTCAGTGGTGGGCTAGGTGAGGGTCAATAAACTGACTCTTTCAAGATGGAGGCCCTGTGTGAGAGCAGTTCCAAGTCTGGATAACTGATTAATTGCTTGCTTTGAATGGGGCTATACAGAAGGAGCAGGTTTATAGTCTGGATGTCTCTCTATTGCTAGAGGCCCAGGTGACCTGGATGGTTAACAGAGCCTTTTATCAGGTTTGACTGATAGATAGACTGACTTAGAAGCTGCAGCTGGTGCAGAATGGCTTGACTGCTCACCAGGGCAGAATATTATGCCGGTGCTGAAAGAATTAAACAGCCTGCCAGTTATCTACTAGGCTAAGTTCAAGCTGCTGGTATGGGTGTACAAAGCCTCACATAGCATGCAAAGTTTTAGAAGTTTTTAAGCAGGGGTTGGATGTCCATCTATCATGTGTGAATTGGTTGAGATTCCTGCATGCCAGTTGTTTGGATTAGATGACCCTTGGAACCCCTTCCAACTCTACAATTCTATGATTCCTCTTTCAATAAGCCTTCTGAAATCTTTATCTCGGTTTTTGAATTGGTTTGATATATAGTGGTACCTGGTTTACAACCACAATACGTTCTGTAGGTCCGGTTGTAAACCAAAACAGGTTGTAACCCAAGGCACGCTTTTGCCAATGGGGCCTCCCAAAAAAATTGGTTGTAATCCCCCCAAAATGGTTTGTAATCCAAAAAAAGGGACACGCATTTCCAGGTTTGACATGGTTGTAACCCAAAACGGTTGTAATCCAAAGTGGTTGCAAACCAAGGTACCACTGTGTGTGCTGTTGCTTTTTAAACTGTCCTTATAAAAATAATTGTTTTAAAGTTGTTTTTGTGTGTGTGTGTTTTGCACATGTTTTTATTATATTGCAAATTGCCTTGGGGTGTCTCATGGAAAGCGATTCATAAATAAACAATAAGATTACATTTAAAAATAAAGTGTTAATAAAAAATATCAATATGCAATAATGAAATAATTATAATACAACTAATAAATTAAAGCTGGGTCTGGCAGGCTCTGTAGCATCCTAAGGCCAGGAAAGTACATCATGGCTGCCTGTTCCTACCAAAGTCAGAAGAGGAATGCAAAAATTTTATGCCTAGGAAAGTGATTATGCTTGGAGCGTGTTTATGACAAGTTCTCTTCCCCTGGCATCAAGTTTCAAATTCCATGAAAAGTCAACCGAGATTTCAAAATAGGATCACGTTAGACAAATTAGTATAGTAGATACTTATCCTGATCTTAGTCTCTGTGACATTTGGATGTAAAAGTCAATTTCTAAGCACACCCATTGAGGAGAGAGAGAAGACAAAGACTAGTAAGATAGAAGTAAATACACAGCAGGCGGTATTACAGCCCCAAGTTCTCACCTGGATAATTTCGCCATTAGAGGCTATTAGTTCTGTTGGGATGGTGACTCTGAAGGAACGACCCACTACAGCAGAGCTGTCAGGAATCCCCACCACCGCTGGCACATTCTCTCGGAGATCCGAAAGCACCGAATGCATGGAGGCCTCTAACTGGTTTTCCCAGTCCCGTACAACTTCTGAGGCCTCACTAGGCCAATGGCACTTAACTGTAGTAGTCACCATCAGCACTAGCAAAGTCCTCCCCAGTATTGGGGACAGCTGTATAAATCCAAGAGTCATTCTCTCAGCACGTGCCAAGTACTCCGTTGTAGCCAGAAAAGAGATCCAGGGCCCAGCAAGCTAAACAGAGCCGTGCAGTCACCAATCCTTCACACCAGATTCATTGTTGCTAGTCTTGGTACCTGTAAGAGAAACACACACAGAGTCAATGAGCAGGTGACAACAAACTTCATGATGACCCTTTGACTAAGGTTCTGTCATCTGGCTAGTGCATGAAGCCTTTCAGAAGCTTGAAGCCCAATTGCCCAAAGAACTCTCCCTCTACTTTCAAAATTCTCCAGTTTCTGCCCCAGTCCAGTTCAATCTTTCTGTCAAGGCTTTTGTTGACCCTCCCACATCCACAATGTCTTCATCATTTTTAGATTTTACATGGAGCTCCCAGGGGCCTCCCATCCAATTTTCTGCAACAGTTTATAACTTCCTGGCTTCAGTAGCGCTGCAGCATTAAATGTTTCCAGGTTTTTTTACTCCCCATACCCTATATCTTTACTGAGTCATAAAAGTATGTGAACAAAGGAAGAAATCCAACGATGTATCATCATAGAGCGGGGCAATCTTTCAAGAAAACAGTAGTAAGTTTGAACAGGCAGTTTGCACTTTAATTATCAGAACATAAGAGCCATTAGTGGAAGATGTTGCATGCCATTCAGTTCCGCTACTTTGAGCTCAACTCCACACTACAGTTTTTCTAGCCCCAATTTGGAATGTTACAAACAAGTAATCTAAAGATGACAGCTGTTTTACATAGGTCACTGCTACCCAGACATTGGTTCTGTGTAGGAAATTCCATACAAACACCATGTTGCTTGGGAGAATTGTGTCTATATATTCTGAGAGGTGTGTATGCTGCAAGAACTATTTGCAAAATAGGCTTCCTGCTGCATGGTCGAGAGACAAAAATGCCTAAACATATCTGGGTACATGAAACTTCCTGCAGAAGAGCAACAGAATTCCATCCTGCGTGAAGACATTCGCTCTGTATTCCTTATTAGGCAGGTGAATATCTCTACCCACAAGTTATCTGACTGGAATCCCCTCTTGATATGAGACCCTCCCCGCCTCCACGCTTCTCACTTTTGTATTGCAGAAATTTCAAATATATTTTCCAATTTCAGAAGTTGCAACACAGAGATAAATGGGATCCTTTATTAGCTCTATCCATATTTATCTACTGTACACAGACGACCTTTTCATTAGGTAGCAGACATTTTCAATACTACTGCTTTTAATAATGGGAAAGTATCAAATGTAATAGCTTTGTTGGGTGTTGACACATCATGCAAGCTTGTCTTTCACCAGCTAAAAAGAATCTACACTGACGAGCAATGTCTTTATAGTTCATACAAACACTTTGCTCCATGTACACTTGTAAAAAGCACAGGCCCAGAACTGCTCAGACAATACGTAAATAATAAACTAGACTAGCATTTGCTCTGATAAAACCATTAAAGGAAAGATCTTCAAGGTCAATGAGTAATAGAAGGCTTCCTTAAAGCTCAAGAACCAAAGTGATGATGTGATTACAACAACTCCCAGTTAGGCACACCTTCTCTAGTGAACGGAAACATTCCTCCCATGCACTAAGTTGTGTTAGAACAAGTTCTGACCCAATTTGGAAGAATACTGATCTGCGGGTTAACATTTCATGTGTGCATTCCAATGCACAATAAAGTGCCTGGACCAATAGCTTAGACAATATTTGAATGCATGAATGTGCTTCTTACTACATTTTGGTAGCCTTGGGGCAGTAGTAATTTCTGTCTGGAGTGTGGAGAAAAGGGAGACAACACAGGAAGGAGCATCACGGTGTCAGTGTGTGCAGACTATGAGGCTAAAAGACAGCAACTCTGGAGGTAGCTTCAGCCACATTAGTGCAAATGCACACCCAATGCATTAATGTCTTTTGCTTTGGGCAGAAGCTCCACCCCCACTGTGTGGCAACTGCACCATATGCTAATATGGAAAGACTCCACTTTGTGGGTGGGGCAGAAATGTCAGCTACCCAACTTCCCCCTTCAAGCCACCAGTGTCTTCAAACAGCTGGGAAGGCCTCTTCACAGGTGCAGGGAGGGGGGGGCCTCTTCCCCACAACTATGCCATTTGATGCATCTATCTTGGAAACAAATGAGTAATTATGTACATTGAAATGAGCAGGCCCAGTCTTAAAAGCTACCTGGATAGAGAATCTGGGAACTACGCTTACGTCACTGAGTTCTTTTGAAGACTAATGGGTTAGAGCAGTGAAAAAATATACTTATAGAATATAACTGGATTTGACTTTGTCTAGTCAGAGGGACCTCAGAGCTTCTTTGCACGGCTCAGCTGAGCATTAAACGGCTCCCACTCCACAGCTGAGAGAGCTAGGGCAGAAGCAGTTTAAAGAAGTCGAGGGAGGAAGAAGCTGTATCGGGCCCGGTGATACAGCTTGCTCCTCTCTCTGCAGTATAAGGGGCTTCACCCAGCAGTATATCGTGGGTGAAACCATCGCTGCTCCTGAGTCCCTCTGCTACCAGCAGCTCAATGCTGAAAGTGGCACTGGTAGCAGAGGGACTCAGAAGCAGTGTCAGTTTCACTTGTGATATACTGCTGGTTGGAGCTGCTATACATCACCCAGGCCCAGTTGAAACACCTCCTACTAGGAGTGTCTCTGTTCAGGTTTCCTACCAAACCAGCCAGCCAGGCCCTTCTCCAATATACTATAGCTGTAAAGGAATTTAAGCAAGGCATTCTATTCTTCTCTCCTTCTGGTCCTCATGGTTCCCCACAGTATGTCAGTAGCTGCCTCTTATTTGTGAGTGGCTCTGTTTTGACGCCATTTATGACAGCACTCACAACATGAGTTTGTTATCGGAGGGAGCAAATACTGAATGTGTTAATGGTTCCTTTGGACGAACTACTTACTATAAGATCAGCAAAGCTGCCTTGCAAATCAGGCACCTAGTCCTTTACACATTGCAGGACTAAAGATTGTGCGGAGGTTTCTGAAATGAACAGGAAAATAATCTAAAACAAACAACGTATACCTTTATTCAAAGTCCAAACATCAAAGAAAGCCGGTCACTTCAGTGCTCCATGGATCTTTGAAAAACAAAAAAACTGAACACTTGGCAATGTAGGCACTGCCTTTCCACCAGCTCGTATGTTTAGATAATGTGCTGCCCACCTGGACTTGGGAGCAAACACCTAGAGGCTCCATTTATCAAAATGTGCTTACTTTAATTGGAAAAATATGATCCAGGAGTGCTTTGTTGCTGTTGGCCAGAACCACATTAGAGCACATAACATTAGTCTTTATGAACAAAAACACCAACTGCAAACAGCAACTGCTTGTGACAGAATGCATAAATCTTCATACAACAACTGCAAACAGCAAACAGAACAAAACATTGGCCTCCAAAACCAAATAAGGGAAGCCCTGAAAGCCCCTCAATACCTTAAGGACCGCCTCTCATACAAAGTAACCTGGACCCTGTGTTTGTCATCTGATGCCATTCTCTGTGTCCCTCCTCCTTGATGGGTTCAGAGAGTGACCCCCCCCCCCAACTGTGGAATGCTCTCCCCAGAGAAGCTCACCTGGTGCCATCATTACATTAGGCACCAGGCAAAAGCATTCTTCTTTAGCCAGGCCTTCAGCCACTGAATGGCCTGTTAAAGCTTTTTTTTGGGGGGGAGCCAGGTCAGTTGACTGTTGTTATTATGATTAGTTTATTATTATGCTGACAGTTATTGTGCTTTTTATTATGTTTTTATTATCAGTGGTTCATAAAATGTGTTATTAATGCTGTACACAACCCTGGGAGCTTTTGATAAAGGGCGGGATATAAACAGAACAAATAATAATTATAATAAAGCAGCTTCCAAAATTATGTAAAAACTTATACCATTTTGTAAGGCCAGATAATGCATATTATACAAGTCATCAATCCCACAGCAGGAAGAAATCATATCAAAGCCTTCTAGAAAAACTGCTCTGTTACATTTCTACCCATATGAGATTTACTACCAACATTTCAAGATACATATAAGGATTGCAAATAGAGACAATGCACGTATTTTTATAACCCAATAAAATCTTTAATAAAAAATATTTTTTTTAAAAAAAAGATGCATACAAGGGGGAAAAGCCCAGGAAGGCCTTCGTGTAACCTTCACCCCCTGCCAGTAATGCCAATGCTCCTCAGAAGGATAGATTTTCTTGAACCAATTTCATCTCTTAACAGGAACACATTTCTCCCAGAGGCTAAGAACTAACCTTGGAGAGTCTTTTCACCCCAAATCCCTCCTTAATCTAAATTCCTTTCCTCGATACTCCACAGCACCAAAATATGCAAGACCTTTGGACCAAAGTTCTGCAAACTGGAAGTTTTACTCTGACTCCCTGGGATGCTTTAGGACCAAGGTTACTATGCAAATATTAGTCTTGCTAATCACATTTCAGGTATGTAATCAAGTAGACCAAAGGGAAGGACACAAGATAATGAATGTTCTGAAGTGAAAAACACGCAGTACTTCAGACAGTTCTGGTTTAACAGAAAGATTGTGCAAGGAAGTAAAGCTGCATAATTGCTCATAGTTTTGTACTTACGCCTTCCTTTTTACATAGGCATTATCTTAAGCAAAGGGCTGTTTTGAAGTTGGCCAAGTGGATTTGAGTTGTACATAGTATAGCTACTTCAAAATTCCTCATCTCTTGAAACTTAAGGCATTTCTTTATTGTGACAACATGTTTTGAGGCTCTCCTCCAGTTCATTTATTCTTAGTCTCAGCAAAGTTAAAATAAATATAACTATTTGAAAGCTCTTCACACTACCCGCCACTGTTCCTCCTCTGTGGTATAAGATTATTCTGCTGCTATCATATGTACACTGCATGCATGAAAGGAAGTGGTCCCAATATATGAACCCTACTGCTTTTCAAAGAGGTGAAGAAAAGTATTTTTAGCAAATAAGTCTTGTACACTGCTTTGCATGAAGCATTCATAACTACTACAGTATCCTAAAAGAAAGATACTAATATTTCCTTTAGATGTCATTAGGGTGCATTTAATCCAAGGTGACTAGATTTAACCACATGAAGTACATTAATTCCAATTTTAATGTTCTGGTTTTTGCTACCTAGTGACTTCTGTTTGGTAATCTGTGTTATATGCCTGTCCTATGGGAGTGAACTCTTCAAATGCGCTGAAGATCCTGCAACTGAGCTGCACTACTGCTTTAAATTGCTTCTGTTCACAGCTATGTGCAGGGAAAGCACTGTGGTACGAAGGGAATAAGCTGAACAAAGCCACACTGACCAGCAACATTTTCTTTAAGTAGCTCAATTATGCTATATATGACATCACCAGGAACTTTTCTTAGAAGTAGATAAAAGTTTTAAAATAACCTCAAGTGGGCAGGAGTAATGAAACAAGTGCCACACTGCTACATTAGACTCCTATTACAACTGTAAGAGAAACCACAAAGTGCCATACTGCACTTGGGCAAGTAACACGCATCTATAGGAATCTATAGGTGTGTGCAGAGTGTAGAATAGGCCATGATGGACATCTAATCACCAGCTTATATAGGAAAGCTACTAGCTTCCACTCAGAACACACCACAAAAGAATCCACATGTCTACAGCCAAGCCCTACAACTGCATTTGTTCACAGACTCAGACAGAGAATTGCGACTTTCAAATTTTCACCAGACATTCCTTGGAATCCAACACCCATGCAGTGCAATGAAAAAAGAGATAAACAAAATTGGTACACAGGAATATTCTACTAGTGTATATCTAGAAGAGAAAACTACAGATCGCCACTTGTCACTTTCAGCTCCCAGTTAAAACCAATCAAATGTATCATGATCTATAGCACACTTTCTTCTCACAGGCTTTGGATGGCAGGCCCACACTTGTATACAGACACCCTCTTAACCTAGAACAGCTACTCATGAACAACTGGCCATAAAACAGACATCAAGCCACTAGACCCTGCCACACATCCAGATCCAAACCCTGCCTCTGTCCCCATGTCAACTCCACAACATTACAAGATCTAATAACACCATCCCCACCACAGCTTCTAATACAAGCCACCTGCCAACAATTCCCTTCTACATGGAGAGGTGGCCTGCTCTAGATAACCCACTGAAGAAGCAGGTATATAACACAGTCACTGGAGATCCAGATGGCATTGGTGGCAAGGATTGCCTATGTCTAGCTCCAGCTACACCACCAGCTTTGGTAGGGCTACCTTGTGAAGATCTGAGAACTGCATTTTGTGCAAAATGTGACCACCAGATTGTTGAGTGGTGTATTTAATCAGAATCGTAACAGACCACTCCTGTGAAAACTGCACTGACTGGCAGGATGCTACTGAGCCCAATTCAAGGTTCGACATTAACATATAAAGTCTTACATGACTTAGGTCCCAAATACTTGAAGAAATGTCTTGGCCTGAGCCTTAAATTCTGCTAGGAAGGCCCTTCACATGGTTGCACTGCTGGGCATAGCTTGATGTGAATGTGATGATACAGGAAAATACCTTCTTGATTACAGCAACACATATGTGGAATTCCCTTCCCCTAGAACTGAACTGTGTATTGTGACATGTTAGTGTATCAGCTGCAGTATGTAGGTGTGTCGTGTGAATGCTCCCCACTCTCCTCCAGGGGCTAGAAAGGGGTTAGTTTAAACTCTGGTTTGCTAGTAAAACTGAATTACTGTGTAGCGAAATGATGCAAAACTGAATTACTGTGTCGCAAAATGATGCATATCTAAAAAGTGTTGTCACCAATATGAATAAAAATTTCTGTCTTTTGTAAACTGTCCTGAGATCTAATTAAGGGAAGTATAAAAATTTGATCAAATAATTAGCGATTGCTGCTTTCCCCCCAAAAAGGGCACAAATCTGAGATAAGAAATGTCAGTATCAGTGGGGGAACATTTCAACCACACTCTTAACAGATCATAAGATAGCCATGATAGAATGCCAAAGGGAAACTGCAACATGAAACTGTTGGATTAGCATCGAACTTCTCGATGAATTCTTTCTTGTGAACCAAATTGGGATATCACACTGCTTGTTTCAATTGGCTTACCAATGCCAGGATGCCTATGTTAACAGAATATAATTATCACATTCTGCATTTTATTTCCTCCTGAACTTACAGTTTATAATTCCCCTTCCCCCAACTGTACATATGGATCTCTGTTGTGATACAGATGCATCTGAAACAGTGGGCTGCCATCTACTAAAGCTTATACCAGGATAAACTTTGACAGTGTTTAAGGCATCACAAGACTTGGTCGTTTTCAGGAAAGTCTTTGCAAGTGATTTTGCAAGTAATGCTGACTACAGAAGTGGTTTTGGACTTTGCTCTCCTTCTCAGAGTAAGCCTTCATGCATTACAAAAAGATGACATGAAACACAAATCAAATCAAAACATACGTAAAACTACTTTAAGAATGGCCATATTCAAATACAGAAAAGAGGGTATGAGGTAGAGAAGGCAAGAGAAAAGAGGAATTTTAATTAGCAGGCACACTACATTTTCAACACAATTTTGTGGAGTCCGTCTTCTTTTTCTTAATTGGTGATCATTCGTGGCTGAGTAAAATTACTGGTAAGTAGTCCCGTACTGGGTAAGTGTATTGCAATTTTTTTGCATTTAGCTAACTTGGGTGCATTTTCCATCCATGAAAGCAAAATCATGCATCTGTGCAATGCAGAATCCAGCTAAAGGTCATTTGCTATTCATTTTTTAAAAACTTACATTTCTATGTTACATGGAAAATCAGTACAGTACAACCATACCACCAAAGCACACACTGCGGGCTGTAGACCTGGAGCAGAACTCTGGGTGTTTGTGAACAGGTCTTGTCCTATCCTCCTCGACTTTTTGCTGAAACTAATTCAAACCGTACATGAATTTGTTAGCCACTGATACTTCCTGTTTAGTCAGAGTCAGCATGATGTACTGGCTACAGTGTTTGACCTAGATATGAGAAAACTAGGTGTGAATACTTGCTCAACTATGAAGCTCACTGGGTGGCCGTGGGAAGTCTCAGTCTAATGTTCCTCACAGATCTGCAAAAGCTAAAATTCTTCTTGGAGCCCTTTAGAGGAAAACCGGGGTACAAGTGTAGCAGATATATACAGTCCTGTGCAGCAATATGCATCTTATAGGAGGCTTTCTCTGCAGAGAACTTAAAGGGGGAAGCATGTACCTGCCCCATGTACCTGGTGAAAGCATCTACCTGGTGAAAGCATGTACCAGCATAAGCTTTGTATGATTTTCTTTTCATCAACTACTTCTGTTTAAATAAAACTAAACACACAGCAGCCCTGATCCCAGTGCTTCTAGGTTCCACTTATTTCAGAAAGCATTTGTGCATGTTGAGTAGCATATTAAGTATATTGTGTTAATAAAAGAATGAGCAATGTATCATGCGATGAGAAATATTTGTCTTCAGGGCCAATATTTAGGTCATGTGCCTCCTGATTTTTAATATTTGAGGGTGTGGGTGGGTGTTTTTTCTTTTACCTTGGGTGATGGCTGGGATAGCTAAAAGGAGAAGTGCAGACCTGCAGTCACCCTGCCCTCTTCCTCTCTATTCCCCAGAATGCCTCTGGGCTCAGAGAAAGTCTTCATAGGAAAAGGAGGGCAGGGCAGCTGGAGGCCAATGCTTTGTTTTGCAGTAGGGGGGGGGGAGGAATGCTGCCACTGTCTGGTGAGTTTGGGGGAGGAGAAGTGACTTGGAAATATTTAGGGGCATATTTTACCTGGTTGTAGGTTCTGGTGTTACAAATTGGGGTTTTTTTGGCAGGGGGTGGAAGTGCCTGTCCTTTTTTGTTTAGGGGCATTAAATAAGAAAATAAGCCAACGTACCTGGATATGTAGATCTGTATTTATTTATGGAATTTATAGGCAAATAAAAAGAAAATAGAAGGTTTTTAATTTAAACAACTAAAATATGCTAGCATTAAGAAATTTTACTGTGCATTCACGCTGTGTTTCCCAGAATTAAATATTAATATTACATTAATTCAGAGAGTCGTTTTTCTCACCTCTGCCACTGTGAAGTGAAGCAGAGAAACCCAAAGACTGATAAATGGCAGTCACAATCAACGGCAGGGTATGTCAGTTTCTCATTTACCGATCACTGAAATCATGTTCTCATGAACCTGAGCTTTGGAAAAAGCTGCTCTCACCTCGCACACCACAAGCCCACAGCTCCAGGTTGTGTCCAAGGATATGTGCCCCCCACAAGCTTCCTGTCCCACCCTGACAGAAATCATCTCAACCCCCAGATCTAATTCATATACACTTTCCTTACCCTGCTCCAGATTATACCCCCCAAAATCAGTTTAAAAATCAAAAATCAAATCTGAACTGTGGGACAGTGTGAGGAGGGGCCTTTCTTTGAGGCAGGGAGGACAGCTCAGAGACCAGGGCTGGCAGAAGCGGCTGCTCAGAGGACTCCCAAGGAGAGGGGAGGAGGCTGAGGGAGCACTCCACAAGGAAGAGTGTTCAAAAAAGAGCAAGAGACTACCAGTTCTGCAGGGGTGACATCACTGGGCTCCTGAGCCCCACAGGGGTGCCGCAGAAAGAATGTAGTTGGTCAAGGGAGCCGTGGACTCAAAAAGGTTGAATACCTCTTACAGCAACAGAACTGTATATCCAGCTTCTAGGCATGAAATAGAAGCACCAAATCTGCACAGGCCTATGTATGTGCTAGTGAAGCACTGGGTGTGCAGGTGACCAATCACTTGGGGTTTTTACATCCCTGTTTAGGGATATACAGTGGTACCTCGGTTTAAGAACTGTCCTGTTTACGAACGATTCAGTTTACGAACTCTGCAAAACCGGAAGTAGTGTCCCGGTTTGCGAACTTTACCTCGGTCTAAGAACGGAATCCGAACAGTGGAAGGGCACTGATGGCGGGAAAGCGAGCCTCGGTTTAAGAATGGACTTCCGGAACGGATTAAGTTTGTAAACCGAGGTACCACTGCATAAGTGATTTTTTTCTCTGTTACCTCAAACATATTCCAAAGGGTCAAAGCAGCATGGATAATATTACTCAACCTATACATGACAAAGGGGTGGAAGGAAATAAACCACTGAGGAGTATCATGTTAGTCTGTTTGAAGGTGTATTCCTAGACTTTACATAAAACACATGAAATTCAGCTGATCAGAACCCAAACTTTGCCATACCATATCCAACATGTAACAGGCCTTTGCTTTAGAGGTCAAAGCTAATTTTGTATTGCACTCAGAAACTCTCTAGGAGCGAATATAGCCTATGGAACATACTGTAGGATAATATCCTACTCTCTAAATAGCACAGCTCACTCAGGCATTTCAGTCACCCAATGAAAACTAAATAAAAATAAAAATACACTGGTAGACCCTCTTGCAAGATTGGCACATCGCTGTTAAAAACAAGTCTCCGTTTTGCTATGCAACTGTTGCAATTAAGCTATCTGTTTATAGTTCATGCACATTATTTGTTCTTGTTGCAAAATCTGGGACAAAAGGTTGAAAGTCAAGGAAAACTGGAGGGGAATAGAAAGGTTGCTAATCTCTCACAGAAGCATGGAATTTAATGAAACAGAGGACACCAATGTAATGCATCCTTGTTGTCCACAGGGACCCCTCCCCACATTGAAATCAGGCTTCGAAGAGGCTTTCTATCATAGCCAACAGAATAGGTGGCAGAGTGTGTGTGGGGTGCCTGGTTTGAAAGTGTGCCCATGGGCCCCCAAAGGCCAGAGAACAAAAGGAAATTCTTACCATGAATTTCTGTTCCCAGAGCCTTCTGGAGGACAGCCCTTTAGCTAGACAAGTGGGCTTTGTCTGACAAGGCCTTCAAGTAGGAAGGTACAACAGAGGGTGGTGCAGCCATTATACCTCTTCAAGCTCACTCGGCAAGCTCTGGTAAATCCCAGCAAGCTCTGGTAAAAATCACATTTTTAAAAAAAAATCCAAATCTTTATGAGTGCCACTTTCAAAACATCTCTGCAGAGGATATACAGAAGGATGGTAGCCCTGGTTTGCCTTTCTATCCCCGCCTTCCTTTCCTTGAAAGCCATAATGTCCCCTTCTCCAGTGTTTCAATCACACATTTACTAGCTACTTTATCTCCAGATCTAAATAGGCAGTAAATTACCTCTGCATCTCAGTGAATCTGCCTGTTCTACAGCTGTATTGGTTATAGGCAGCTGATAGAAGAGATCTAAAAGAACAGACTATGTCTACAAGCCTAGATCTTTCTGCTTTAAATACATGCAGATTCATACTATGTCTTCCTAGCTTTTAGTTACCCTAGAACGAAGAAGAAAAACAAGGCTGGTGATTACTGATTTACCATCTCTGCCTCCTGGCCAATAGTGTTTATGGTACCTCAGGTTCTCAATCACTTTACATACTTCAGATATTTTAGATTGTTGAAATTTCCTGTTCCTTAATGAGCTTAGTTAAAGATACAGTTGTAGGCATCAAGCTACACACACACACACACACACACACACACACTGCAGTCGTCTTTGTAACTGAAGTGAACAGAACTAAACTAAGTATTCCAAGTGTGGCGCATTCAGACACCCAAGCCTACAATACCTAAAGCAGGCATCCCCAAACTCAGCCCTCCAGCTGTTTTGGGACTACAATTCCCATCATCCCTGACCACTGGTCCTGTTAGCTAGGGATGATGAGAGTTTTAGTCTCAAAACAGCTGGAGGGCCGAGTTTGGGGGTGCCTAACCTAAAGCATCACCTTGTGGCCATTAAGTACAAGCGCAAACACACTACGTAAACCACACAGACTTCACGGCATTACTGCCTCCCTACAGACTATCGTTATTTGGTCTGTCAAAATACTATTTTAATATCTCCTTCCTGCTTTTCTTTATTTCATCCAATACTGATTTGCACAACTCAGAAATCCTTAAACTTGAAACTTCCTTTTCCAAGCACTCTTAAGAGCTGTTCAATTTTTAGCAATCCTCAAAAAATAAAAGTCACCTCATTCCTTTCCAACTGGCCCATGCAATATGCTTACAGCCAAATCTATTTAAATTGTTTGGGCGAGGCGGTACAATATGTCTGGTGCTATTTTCAAAAATATGCCATGTGGGTGATAGAAGCAAGCAAACAGTCATAGTCTAAGAGTGCTTGGATAAACTAGTAGTGACACTCCAGGTGCTCAGGGAGCAACAAGAAAAAAGCCTCCCACAGATTGGGAAATGAGAGCACTGGGGTTTTGCTTTTTTAAAAAATCTACTTTATTCTCAATCCTCCTCACATTCATCATAGGCAGAATAGTATATCTTACAACACTGGAGCTAGCTCTAAGCCCGATTAGAAAAATAGCAGAAATGACAATTAATAAATCCAAATAAATTTAAATGCCGTTGTTCTGCTTTACAGCAGTGATTTCAGTGTTTGTTGCCACTATGCAACTTGTGGCTTCTGATTTAGAAGTCAATGCCTCAGGAAAGTTTAAACATTCTTTCCAAAACAGAGGCTTATAGGATAAGCCACTTCCAGCCTCTGGGTGTGGAACAGTACAGTTTATAAACCCCTACAGGAAGCTCCATGTTACAAGTTAATTAGCACAGAGAGATCCTTCAGAAGATCTGGTCAACTTCACTGTGGTTAAGTGAAGAGTACAAGTTGTTTGAGAATACCCTCACTAATCCTGTCAATAAGGAGATAATGCCAAGAGATACAAATTCCTTGGTATTTTAGAAGTAACAGCATATTAGAGAATCTGAAGCATGCAAACTATCCCAATCTGAAAAAGAAGTCTGGTTTAGACATCATATTAAACAGTTTGTTGTAAATAAACTATGGTTTTGAACAAGCAGTGTGCTGGTGCACATTGCTCAAAAGTCCTTGCTCTTCCTGTTGCTGCACCAGGCAGAAAACAAGCCAGAGGCTGGCTTTGCAATACTGTGAGCCAGAGCTGGTGGGTTGTTTCCCTAAAACAAGCCCAACTGGTAAGCTAAGCAACATCAGCTTCTACTCATGGTTTGTTTGGAAAGAAAAAACAGGAGTGCCAGTTCACATGTAACTCAAAGCCACCTCCTGATTTGTTTCTGCCCCAGCTTGGCCACAGCAGGCAAAGTGGGGGCTCCTAAGCAATGTGAATCAGCTCACTGCTCATTCACATTCATGGCTTGTATTTAACATGATCAAACATGATGTCCAAACCAAACCGATGTCTGAATGCAATGCATTAAACCAAGAAGGTTTGATGGTTGAACTATTCTTTCCCAAGCAGATTAGAATGGGGCAAAATGGACTGCAAAGGACAGAATATGTATTCAACCATGAGAGACCATGTCTTAAATACTTGCTCAGTCATGAAGCTAAATGGGAATCTTTGGGCAACCCTGCAACTCTATCTTAAAAGCATGGCAGGAATAAATACGGAATAAAACACGCTTGTACTCTAAAGTAGGGTAACTGAATAGCACCATCTAGGTTGTTGTGGTTCTAGGAACAAGGTGCTGGATGGCACATATATGTGATTTCTAATGGTCTTGCTGGAGCAAACCAACATTCACCTCCATCAGCACTCTGCTTACAACAGTTTTAACCCAGATGCCTCTGGAAGCTGACAAACTTAGACACAGTTGTAATGGCCATTTTGTTTGCTCCTCATTATCTGATACTCAGAGCTATGCTGCCCCTGGAAATGGAAGTTCTTTAAATTAATAAGCTGAAAGATGCAGTCCTTTGATCTGGAACCAAAACTGGAAAATTGAGGATGATTTGTGCAATACTCCATGGTCTTCTGGTCTACTTTTGTCAAAAGACCTATTCCTCCAGATTCCCTTTGAATTTGATCAAGTTTTATTAGAGAAGTCTGTTTCAAAGCATTTGATCTGTGAACCACCTTTTGTCGGCATCTTGCAAAAAAAATGTAAGTGATAGCTGGGCAAGTGTTTTGAGAGTACAGAATATACTCTTTTCTCAACCCACTAAAATTTACTTCACAGCTGAATTCCATTCTTCCTCCTCCTCCACTCCCTAAAACATTTCCCATAACTTTCATCCACTATCAGCTGTGTGATTTGCTGCTCAGTAAACATACTGATGAGACCAGCCAAATGTGGATTATTAGGTCCAGTGAACAGAGGTCAAGCCAAGGTTTCAAGAACATCATGCCATCTCCTTACTTTCATACAGTATTCTTTAAATCAGTGATATTCACGACAGCACTTGTAAACCAGATTACAGCCAGAGCAGTGACCAACACTTAATAGCTGCATTCTGAAGCCAAATCAAGAAGAAAGGAAATCTGCAGTTAATCCCACAGCAAGGAAGATGCACATCTTTCAGTTCTGTATTGGCTGTTAAGTGACAACGGATATAGAAGTCACAGATTTATTTATTTTTTAAAAACTACTCTCAGTGAAATATGTTGTGACAGATAAGCACATCTGCCTGTCCCCACCTGTTGCCAACATTCCACACATTCCCCCAGAAACTTCTGCTGTGGCAATTGATAAGCAGCCTCCCCTCCATCAGAGGAAAAACGGCTGCAGAAAAGTGGGAAACAAACAGGCTCTTACACAAACAAATGCTGCTCCAAGGCCTGAAAGAGGCCAGTGGATAGTAGTGGTAGAGGACAGCAGGCGTAGTATAGCGGCCGCGAGACTAAACTATGGACCTGGGAAGGCCCCAGTGTGACTCTTGTCTCAGTCATGAACTCACTGGCATCCCAGTTCTTTGTCTCAGTTCTCCCATCAGTAATATGAGGGATAGTACAAGGCTGTTGTAAGGATTCCAAGATAGATAATGCATGCAAACCACTTTGAAAGCTTGAAAATGCCCGATACAAATGGTTAAGTAAATAGAGGATGGAGCTGGGAGCAGTCATGTTTGTGAAGACTTCATTACCTGCTTCTTCTGTCAATCAATCTAAAATCTACCTCTTTTATTCTTACAATTATTGGTTTCCATTAGGATGGAGAGGTGGCAGAATATGTTTATTCTTATTTCTTTGTGGATTTCTGAATATAGGTCCAATCACACTTTCCAAGTCCTTGTCAAGAATGAGTTGACTTTTATGACTTCCCTCCACATTAGGTATGGGAATCCCGTGGCTCTCAAAATGATGTTGAACTACAATTCCCATCATTCCCCAAAATTGGTCATTTTGTAGTTCGGAGTTTAACAACATCTGGAGAGCTACATGTTCCCCATCCCTGCTCTACGTATACCTTACACAGCCTTCTCCAAAGAGAAACAAGTTTCTGCAGAGTACAGTGGTACCTCGGGTTAAGAACTTAATTCATTCTGGATGTCCGTTCTTAACCTGAAACTGTTCTTAACCTAAAGCACCACTTTAGCTAATGGGGCCTCCCGCTGCTGCCGCGCTGCTGCTGCACGATTTCTGTTCTCATCCTGAAGCAAAGTTCTTAACCCGAGGTACTATTTCTGGGTTAGCGGAGTGTGTAACCTGAAGCGTCTGTAACCCGAGGTACCACTGTATCTCTTCAGCTGCTACAGAGAGGCTCTGTCCATGCTGTTCGGCCATACCAAAAAACAAATGCATCTGACTGGCAGAATACAGTAACCACTACAAGAGCACAAGGTCTTTGTCCCTTTCTAGAGGAAGTGACCCCATTAGCTGCCCAGGCAGCTGACAGAACAGATGGTGGAACAGCTGCAGCCCAGACTAGTTGAACCAGCCGATTCTTACAGGTACCAGTATATGAACTTTATTTAAACATTCATACTTAGTTCACTGTAGTTGTGCTGTGAAGTCCACCAGTTTAGTGAACTGTGCTTAGAAGTGCAGCTCTGAAACTACTGCCAACATAAAAAGTTTACTCAACTGCATATTCCACAAAAATGCATATATATAAGAAGGCACACTTACTCCCCTTACTTGCAGTTTATAAGTGTAAAATGCTTGCCGACTATCTCACTAATGTGGCAATAACAGGCCGCACCATAATACATGTACATCCACACAACCTTCTTTCTAGTAATCTTCTACAAATAAAAACTTATATGCTCAAAAGTGAAATATGAAATTATAATAATAATAATCCTGCCCATCTGACTGGGTTGCCCCAGCCACTCTGGCCGGCTTCCAGCATATATAAAAACATAGTAAAATATTAAACCTCAAAAGCTTCCCTATACAGGGCTGCCTCTTCATGCAGTGTGCAGCTTGAATCATTTGCTGAAGACACCCAGAGCTCTTTTCTGAAATACACCCAAGTGCTGTTACTCTGTCTCTGCTACACTGTGGCCTGGACCTGAATAGGCCAATCTTTGAAGAAAGGGTCATGCCTTGGAGCGTAGGTTTGGACTTAGTATTTATCTCTTCCAAACCTATGATTCTATAAAATATAGGGTCAGAAGTGTTGTGACTAGTTTCAAATGAGTAATCGTTTTTTTAAAAGCTTCACCTAAATCAGTTATATACGGAAACGCCTAAGTAAAAACAAAAACAGCTACACAAGTTATTTAGTATCCTAAAAGATACCTTTCATTCTTACTTCTTGAGACCTAAATAATGCTTCAGTGAAAAAGCAGGAAACTAACATTCAAAAATTGTACTGTTAAAGGGGTTTTTGTTTTGTTTTTAGTTTCCACTTGAGAACCAGGGAAACAACAGACGGCTCACTTTAATAAAACTGGGAATAGAAGCATTTTGCAAGCTAAAATGGAAAGTTCAAATACACCAGCAAGCTCAGAAGGCAGGTTTGTCCCAAACTACAAGGAACTGTTTTATTCACATACAGACTCCATGAGGTCTCCGTTTTCGTAATACATATGAGACAATGTCCTTCTGATAAGCTCTCAATTACACCAGCACTCGGAAAATATTCCCACAGGAAAACACACATTCTTAACTGCTCACTAAACAGATTAGCTAGCTAATGAGTCTATATTTTGACTATCAGTTCTGGATTAATTTCATTTTGCATTCCCACATTATGTGCTAGTTCTAATACCATACTTTCCCTAATTAGGAAACATACTTGGCACTAGAAAAAGCAACTAGTCAAAGCATTTTGCGCATGAATCCTTTTTGTTCTTTTTCTTATAGCAAGAGGGGCGTCAGGACACCATTTTTGGTGGACTACAGATTTAGTCACTCAGCACTTTCTAAACATGAATACTTCAATACCTGGGATAGCTCAGTCAGTACAGCCTGAGACTCTTAATATCAGGGTCATGGGTTCAAGCCCCTCATTGAGCAACATATTCCTGCATGGCAGGGGTTTGGACTAGATGGCCCTCGTGGTCCCTTCCAACTCTACAATTCGATGATTCCATGAATGATGATTGGGTTTCCACAAAAGTTTGCACATTGTGACAGAGAATAAAAATCTGGACAAAGGAAAGGCAAGTATGGGGAAATAACTTGCTTGTTCAACAGAAGCAGCAGCATGGCACAGGGATCTCCAGTGAAAAGATCAGTATTTTCCTGCAAATGCCCCAGGGATAGCACCTGCACAAGATACAGGTGTGACCACAGCTCTGGGCACACCTACAGCATCTTCAGGCCAACCACAACCTATTGCAACTATTAACTGTATTCTAGAGATGAGGGCTGTCTACATAACAGATATCAATGTAAGCGCAGAGCTTGCTCAGAGCATTATTAGTACCTCCTGTTCTCAAAACAAGATTGAAACAGAATATGAGAATAGAAAAGGCACAGAGAGAGGCCAGACTGACTCCAGAAATCTAAAATAACCATGCCAAACTGCCTGAGAGACAGTAAAAATAGTTTGGCTTTCCCTTCCTTCCCAAGACATAACTTTGCAGGAAATGACTACACAGAGCGTCTCTAAATACTGAGCTTAAAAAGTAGCTATTTTAGAATATTTATCTCGAGATCTATCTGAAGAATGGCTAGCAAGTCAGAAAGCTGGCTTTTAAAATGTATCTGTTCTGGGCCTAGTTCCAAGCAGTGTCAGTTGCTGTGCTAATTTGAGATTATAACCTTATTTTAGACAACTAAACATCAAGAGAAAATCTCCCTGCAGCCTATGAACTGCTCATATATACAGGCACAAAGAGCAAAGCAGCAAACTAACTGAGCAAAGCACAGAAAATTCTCATACACTAAGAAATTCAAGAAACAATACTGCCCACCTTGCAAATGTCAGAAGGTCAAAACTAACACCCCCGTTAAAATTATAAGTGATTTATGCCCCGGAAGGAATTCCTGAGCTACTAAATGAAACACATCCAATAAAAATAACATTCTTTCTACATGGTTACCATATAGCTTAAATCACATAATTATGTTTGAAGAGATTCAGAAACAACCATCCAGACCACCATGGCTGTGTTTTCTCACTAAGTGCATCAATTTCACACGGTAGTTCTATAAGCCAGCTTTCCCAACTCAAACATTCCTGACATTCCCAAGCTGAACTGCAGCTTCAGATATTAAAACACAGAAATCAAAGAAACATTGATTTAATCAGAAATAAGGATCTATAGCGACATGTGTATTTCTTTCGATAAGTCAGTCTCCCTGACAGATTTTAAACTCTTTTCTGCATATCGTATCAAGTGAGCAATCACCACTTCATATGGCATGACTGCACCATCAGCACTAATTCTGGAACAAGATCTTCATCAAATGCCCGTTATGATGTTTTCACTGTATCCTTTGCTGGATAAATGCCAGTCTACGCCACAGAGCCAAAGTTTCTCTCATAAAGGTCAGCATCCAGGTTCCCCCTTTTCATCAGCCCCAGCTAACATGACCAATAGCATGATAGGAGCTGAATTCCATCACCATCTGGAGAGCCACAGGCTCAGATTTAGATGCTGCACAGAATCCTGTGGAATCTAACCTAGAAGAAGGGGTTCAGAAATAATATATTCTGGCCCTACACATCCATTTGCACTGTAAATAAGGAGATTTGCACCACTTTGAATTGACTGCAATATCTTCCTTTACATCTGTAGTTTCAAACTTCTTACTTTCAGCAAACCCTTTTCACACTTCTCTTGGGCTTCTGAAAAGCACACTCCATTCACTAAGGCTGGGCGATATATCGTCCCAAACTGATTTGAAGTTCACATTGTGTTAACTGTTTCATAATATCTGAGCTGGCAATATATCGTGAATCACAATTTAAGGTCTTGGGAATATCTGGTGTTCAACATTGGCAATGAGTCATAGTGAATACAAATAATCTGGGACTGCCAGACTACTAGCAGGCAGAAGTAGCAGTTGCAGAACACCTTGCCATGACCGTGGTACATGTTGTCAGTAGTGGCGACAACCTGCAAGGCCTTGTGTTGGCGACGGAAAGTGGTGGTAGTACAGTAACAGCAGTGGCCTGCAAGGCCTCACAACAGCAGTGAGAGGGAGTGCTGGCAGCGGCAGCAGACTGCGAAGCCTCGCAGGCTGCAGATTATTATGCCATGGCTGCTGCTGCTTCTGCCGCCTAACAGGCCTGCTGGCAGTACCAGATTATTTGTATGCACTATGACTCATCACCGTACTTCGGATTCTCCAGAATACCACCATTTGGTAGCCAAGTCCAAAACCAAAAGTCCTGTTGGGATGCATTTTGGCTTGCCTGCTGCTGAAAGTGACCATGAGGTGATTGATAATATCATCATTTATCAGTTTTAGACACTTAAGTAGTAGCAGCTGCCAGGACATTGTCCTGTTCACATTTACGTTGTTCCTTCTTTATTTCAGGTATCATGATATATCGGTATATAATGATATATCACGATATTGAAAACCAGTTATTGCCCAGCCCTACCATTTACACAAGTTGCTGGTCAGGTCTGCTTGGCCTCAAAGCCCTGTGTGCACAAAATACACCTCAGATTTCTGATATTATCCATATGGAACTACAACACTCCCTGGATGTAGCTAGAAAAACAACTTATGCATTTAAGTCATCAGATGAAGAATCATCTGCTGCTCAACCTTCCACCCCACCCAAAAAAGGCCTCTGGCAGTTTTGTACCAAAGCCCAGAACTGGTTCAGTGGTTGAAACACAGCATTTTACAATAGTATTCTTCAAGACTTCTCCTACAATCATCTTGTCTAATAGAATACAGATAAAGTACAGAAAATACAAATACATAAAACCCAGATTTATGGGGGGGTGTTAAAAAGAATGCTCACATTGAGGCTTAACTAGATCAATCGTCGTGCATTTTCTAATGAACTCTATCACAAGGTAATTCTAATAAATCTTCAGTTTAAAGAAAAGAAACAAGAGATTAGAATATGGATATAATAACTGAACTGTAGAGATGTAAAAGCAAATGGAAAAATGGAAAAATTCAGAATATGACTTCCCATTCTTATCACCACTACCTTAGATCATGGAAAGATACAGCAACTGGAAAGCTCTATGAAGTAATTTCACTTTTAGGATAATGAAATGTTTTAAAGCAGTGTCTTAAAATAATATTGTTTGAAATCAGCTATGGATCTTTCGGAACATAATGATATTGTTTGACAAATCATGGCTTAAATTGGACTGAAGAGGAGTGTTTGCATCTGTGTGCTGTCTCGTCTCTGCTTATGTGCCCTAATTCTATACTTTGGGGGTTTATTTCTTGTTTCCCATTACTTCCAAACCGGAAAAGTGACTATAATTGTTGCTCACAAAATGGGAACAAACAGTAGCTTGCAATCCTGACTTACAAACAGAGCTTGAGACACAGTCTTCCAGATTGTGTGGAAAACTGGGAAACTGTACATTAAAGAAACCCTACAAGCATTTGAGAGCAGAGGGAGTATTATAGATACAACACTCATTCTTTGTTCAATAGCCTCTGCTTTATTGGACTGAGATTGTTTTATCTGAACTGGGCTGCTAACTGATTAGAGGAATAAATGAGTTTTGCTAGATTTCATGAATCTAATTTACTGGGATAAAATGGGATATAAATGCATAAAAATAAATAGCTACTAGTAGAGAAAGAGTAACTTTTTGGATAAACTGCAACCAGGTCTGATGCCTTTTACACAGAAGCAAGTCATGCTCAGATCAAAAGGGCTTCCTCCAAGCTAAATGACCACAGGAGTGCCTCCCCAGTCATTAGGAGTCTTGTTAATTTAAATTAATATCCAAATGTATTGCTGTTCCTTATAGTGATGCTTATCTTCTGAGCTCTTTAAAAATACAAGTTTCTTCTGTTTTTGCATGACAACTCTGAACAGGTCAAGATCTTAAGAGCTACTTTAAAGTGAACCCAAAGGCTTGGACATGCCCAGTAGGATTTAACTTTTCTTCCTTTGAATGGCAGAACCTCTGCCCCCAAGCCATACCAAACACTGCTTTTAAAATTCCCCTCAGAACGCGGATTCAAAAGAAGTTTCCCATGAAGCAAGGAGTTGGTCTTTTTCAAGAAAAAAGCCCAGTGCCTCTTTAGCAGCACGCTGAACTAGCTGCAAGAATCTTTGGGTCACTCCATTCTAAATCCAAACAGAATCTTCCTTTTCTGCGTGACAATATTGTTTCTATTCTATATATTCCAGTTGGCAAGCTATGGTGCACTCTGATACTTTAGCGTACAACAGCTTAAGCTCCACTTTCAGAACTGTATATTTATAATTGTTTACATGCAGTAAAGGCACTAATACTTTTAAAGACTAACAAATGATGCAAACACTTTTATTAAAGTTTTCTCATTTTAAAAAAAGAAAGTCTGAATAAGTAATTGACCAGAGTTTGGATATACACAGAAAGTTAAGCGGGTTGCTTATTAAGGGTGAAGGTGGGTCTCAAAAAGTTGAAGACAACTGCCTTATGGCCAACTGCTTCTCCCCTGTGACTTAGTTGTAGACCAGTAAACTGAAGGACAAGGGTAAAGGTAAAGGGACCCCTGACCATTAGGTCCAGTCGTGGCCGACTCTGGGGTTGTGGCGCTCATCTCGCTTTATTGGCTGAGGGAGCCGGCGTACAGCTTCCGGGTCATGTGGCCAGCATGACTAAGCCGCTTCTGGTGAAGCAGCCCACAGAAATGCCATTTACCTTCCCGCCGGAGCAGTACCTATTTATCTACTTGCACTCTGACGTGCTTTCGAACTGCTAGGTTGGCAGGAGCAGGAACCGAGCAACGGGAGCTCACCCCGTCGCAGGGATTCGAACCGCCGTCCTTCTGATCAGCAAGCCCTAGGCTCTGTGGTTTAACCCGCGTCCCTCTCCACAGTGCCACCCGCGTCCCTCTAAGGACAAGGGTACCATCAGTTATTTGAGTACTGAACTGCACTGATGGGGATGCCCTCAAAGTGCAATAATACATCCTTTGACAGCTAAGGTGATAACTGTGGCTAGTTAAGATGCGGGGGGGGGGGGGGGACAGGGGAGCTTGTATTATTTTAATCCAGATCATGAGATTTCAAGTCAAATACCCTTCCCCATAAACACTAACAGAAACATTTCTGAAATACTAATTTGAGAATAAAAGCCCAGAGATTAGTTTGCAAAGACCAAAAAGTTCCTGTACTTAATGCAAACACACTTTTGCCCCATTTTATCTTTGAGACTTATTCTTTTTCAAATACCTAGCAGGAGTTGGGGTCCCAGTATCCCATTAATGGATTAACACCCCCCACCTCAACCTGCAGCTCAATAATAATAAAATAATAGACAGTTGCTAGTAAAAACACATGTGGTTTAGACGACAGTGCCACCTGCGCCCCTTCTTCTCATATGCAAAGAATTAGGTCACAACTTATAAACTCAAAAAAACTGTACATTTAAAGCACAGCAATGGATGGAAGTCTTGTGGTGCAACTTTATGAATGAGTTTATAGTCTCAATTTAAACCAGCACGATCACTTATTATGCCTTAAGGTTCATTTGAAAATCAACTAGCTATACTTATAAGAGCTTTATTGTACTGTTCACCTTGTGAATTTCTTCTGAAATGGAAGCATCTGAAAATGTGGTTTTGTAAGACTTTCTATTATCCACTTTCAAATAGCAAGTGAAATTTAAAGCATTCCCTGGATTAAATAGCAGAAATATAAAGCAGCTCATCGAACACAATCTTTTCAGGGGTTTCAAGCTTGTTTCTCATTCTAACTTAGGCTCTGAGTCCTAGCTTGCACTTGGTTGGTTGGCATCTGTCTGTCTCGAGAGACAATGGAATACACCTCTGGGGGTGAAGTCAAACTGCTAAGTTAGCAACACCCAAGTGACCCCACCCAGGGGAACAAAACTGTGTGGTGTGTATGGAGGTTCTGGATTGTCCTGACAACAAGACCCACCCCCTTGACCTCACAAGGAACGGAAAGCAATATGTTTGGCAATAGCTTGGGCTGCAGAAGTTGTTGAGACGTACAAGACGCCATCCAACCGTCTCAGGGACTCCATTCCAGATATGTGTTTACTCATTATTTTCTTCTCCAGAAGATATCCCATACACCCCATGCTTACCCTGGGAGACAAGAAAACTTCAAATCAAGAGTTCCGAGACCTTTACACATTCAGATTAACATAGGCAGCCACAAACTATTCCAACCTTACTGTTATGATGGGTTCCTCACACCAGATTTTCATAACTTCACTAGTCTGGCGAGCCGCTGAACTTCTAGAAAGAGCTCAGTTCATCAAAAAGAAATCAACTAGTTTCTTTTACAAATAACTTTGGGCAGAAAAGGAGGGATGGTTCTTCTCTTGTATGTTGCATTGTCTTAAAAAGTTATTACAAATAGAAAGTTTGTTTTACACCTGGCAGAAGTTCCTTGGGTGAAGCAAATGCTCAAATGTGTTTCACAGCTTGATCCTATGCATGCTTACTTCTGAGTTACAGTGGTACCTTGGGTTACAGATGCTTCAGGTTACGGACGCTTCAGGTTACAGACTCTGCTAACCCAGAAACAGTACCTCGGGTTAAGAACTTTACTTCAGGATGAGAACAGAAATCACATGGTGGCGGTGCGGTGCGCTGCAGCGGGAGGCCCCATTAGCTAAAGTGGTACCTCAGGTTAAGAACAGTTTCAGGTTAAGAATGGACCTCCAGAATGAATTAAGTTCTTAACCCAAGGTACCACTGTACAGAGTTTGGTGATGTTCACTCCCATGTTAAGTATGCACAGGATTGCAATCCTACAAACATGCGAAATGTCAAGAGATCACAGTTGGGGAAAATCTGTAAATTTCAAAATCTGGTGTCAGGCAATAATTTTATTAGGACCAAAGTGCCACAAAATAACAAGCAAAGCTTCTGAGTTCACAGAACTCTTCATATTACACCTGAAACACATATTTCCACCACCCTGTTGGGGCCACTGAGAACTCAAAATGACAAAAGCCTGTTTCCTAATGAATCCTGAATAGAAAATAAAGACCACATATAGTTTTCCAAATCCTGTTTCAGTGCTCTAGCTTGAAAAACTGTCCTTGAGACTGACTCTAGCTAATAAACACTCATGCCACATGACTCTTACCTGACATTCCTTACTAACTTTTGTAATAATTTATTGGACAGTTCATCAGAATAAGCCTCTATTGGGCAAAACTCTGATCCTCCTACATCTGAGGGTTTGCACCAAAAAAGGTAAACTTTTTTTTTTAAAAAAATTGTGCTTTAAAAAAATGTATGGGTTATACCCAAGTTACACAAATAAAAATCTGCTCATTCAGCTGAGCTTTACCAGACCCTTGTCCACAGTACAAGCTGCTGTTACTCCAAGGAAAGTGCTGGGATATGCAAAGGGCAGCTGCAGAGAGGAAGAAGGAAACTGACAAAAGCAAAGCATTGGCAGTAATGGGAAGAACAGAGGAAGAAAGTCCTCTTCTCATGTAGACTTACACTCATGTAGTTTGGGATGTAACCCATGTTATTTACTATGGAGGGAAAGACCAAAAATTGGAAAGGAAAAAGTAAAGAATGTCATGTGTTCGTTAATTAAGATAAAACCTGAATTACTATATATTTCACTTCATTTTTATGAAACAGATACTGTTTTTAAAATGTGTATTGTATGGCTGTAATTTTATGGCAGGATTAGTCTTCACAGCCGGCCAGCAGCAAAACATGGTTGGAAACCAAAGCCAGACAGAAATTTGTGGCTACCTGTGAATGTAGCATTATCATGAGTACATAGTGTGACTAGGCATCAAAATTAGTTTCCAGATGCCCCAGAGATTGCACAATAAGAATGTATACGGACTAATACTCAAAGATTTTGGTTTGAGGGAATAATGAGCTGTACGCCTTTGCTCGGGGATCCCATTGTGCTGGGGCTATACTGCTTGAAGCATAATGAGCTGTAAAGCAACACTCTCATTTCAAGAATCATTCGTCTCATTTTGTTCTGACCTGGTCCCTTTTCACAATTCACCAGATGTATTTTCAAGAAGAAAAATCATGTTTTGAAGACACATTGACATGTTTTATTACTCAGGAAGAACTCAGAGGCCAAATTAGTCCTTATGTCAGGAATGCATGCCTGTCAAGAAGTGTGTGTAATACCTAATGATTTAACTAGATAATGGACAGTGGTTGATAACAGTGCCCTCAATATCTGCTTGTCCTATTTCTTTGTTCAAACTTGTGTTATAGCCCCTACATTTTTCCTGGGAACAACATGTTTTCAGTCAAGAGCAGGGCAAATACACCACAATAACAAGGGGATTTTATCATCTGCTTAGGGTCTGGTGGTTTTGGCAGCTGTTGCCCAGCTAGTTCAAAACCACAGTTAACTCATATGACAGGCTGACAGGAAATCAGAAGAACAAAAAAAAAAGTTCTGTCAGGACAAAAATAAGAACAGAAATTTACAGTATATTGGAAAGTTAGGAAGGACTTTCAGCAAAGAGCTTCAGTGGAGAAGCCACCATAGCTATTACTATGCATAACAGAAAAAGTCTATTCTCTTAACTTGCTACTTAGGACATGCTTCTGTATTAGTGTGCCAAAATACTGCTATGTCCATCCTACAGCTGCCTGAGTTTCTGATTCAGTGCTATGGCAAACAGAAGTGCTCCTGGGAGAAAGTTTATCTTCCACTCCCAGGACATTACCACCAAACCAAGCCAGTCACCCATGCAAAATGGGTCAGTCCAGCAACCATCCCCAGCAGCCGCAAGCCTGGGAGGGCACAAACACACCTTGAACGTCCTGCAAAAGAGGGTGATGAGGACTAGATTTTGTCTAATCTCCAAATAAAAATACGCAGCTGTGCCTCAAGTTGGCAGCTGTATCAAGTAACCATACAACTGAACCTGAAACCTCAGCTGCCAGAGACTCAAAAAAGCATTTTCAGATTGGAAGCTCCTTGCGGCAGAACTTGTCTGCTGTAAACCATCAAGAGTACTGATTTTATAAAAGTAACAATAAAACTACTACTGCTACTAATACCACCATCAGAACTGCCATAGTTTAGTATTCTATAAATAAACCTTGCAAACATGTTCCCTAGTTATTGGCCCACAAAAAATGTTTACTAGTCTGCCTGTCCACAGTATACCATTTCTGGCACATCTATAGACTAAGTGAGTCAGCTACCTCCTTCCAATATTCAAAAGCTTTCTTGCCTGGTGATTCCGGGTAATCTGGTGGAGCAATTACAAACCTGATATAAATGCATTTTCAGTAATCTAACCAAAGCTGCCTTTTCCAAATTGGCAGAGATTAGGCCAGAGCTGAAAGGTCAACTGATCCATTTACATGAATGAAGAAAATTGGTATTGCACAAAATGTTTGCTTGGAAGATTAGGAAAATAGATAACTGATGTTTGTTCATTCAACCCTGTGGCAACTAAGGGATTGGAAGTGACACAAAAAACAAAATAATTGGAAAACAATTGGTCTATCAAGACCATTTTGTTTGTTATGGCTAAGCTATGCAAGAAATATTGCTTGGCAATCCCTGCTAAAACCATTAAAAAAAACTTTTAAAGACTAAATTATATTCAAAAGGTTATTCAGATTATAACTTGCAGAATGAATGCCATATCATAAAGATGATAATTAAGTGGCAATAAATACTATCCAAGTCATCAAGGTAACAAAGTTAAAGGTTATTGGAACTGAGTACTTTCTTCTCATCTTCAATTTCTAATTTTGGAGAAAATAAAAAATCTCAGATGAATATTCTTGAAAAATATGAATTTGATCCACAGTAGATTCAGTGATTGCTTAAGTACTAGAGGGGTCTAACAATGGATAGTTTTTGTTAAACCCTTCAGAATCTCCCAGCAGGTCTTCAAGAAAGTTTCAGTCTAGCAGCAGAGTAACTTTCAAAGTCACGGTAATAAGGCTAATTCCTTTCCAGTGAGTGGGTGGAAAGGGGTGGAGGGCTGGGGGAGGACTGTAAATGGAATAATTGTTTGCCTATGAATGTACTTTGCAAATCAGTTCAGTCTTCACATTGCTTCAAAGCCACAAGACATTAGCCTGATTGTAAACACTTTGATCTGATCCTCACCCTCTCCCCAAGTTTTCATCACCTCAGTTAGGGCAAGGTGCCCCAAAGGAGAAAGTATTTATTGACCATTGTGGCTTCTCTACATCTAGGTATCAGCCACAACAATTTAAAATTGCTATTATGCATTCGAATCTCCTAGTGAGTGTGAGATCAGCCCCAAAGAGCCAAGCCACCAATGGAGGAGGGTAATAAGACCTAAGAACCATTATTTAAAGAACTACTTTGTGAAGTCTTTCATGATTGAATTAAGATTTGATCCTGCATGATGAAATTCCATGTCCAAAGCAACATATACCCTAATCAAGCTCAAGTTTCATCCAGGAGACAGTGAAAAAGGACAAGGGAATCAACACAAATTTAATAAGCTTGTTTAAGTTCTATTTTAATTTCTCTGAAGTTCTTCCTTTTTATCTCATTGCATTCAGGGCTTTTTTCTAGAAAAAGAGGTGCCGTACCTTGTTGAGGTTTCTAAGGGGGAGCACCCACCCAAAGTTGCTTTGCACAAACAAGATTGTTTTTAATTTTAAAATATTGAATTTTAATTTTATTTTTAATATTCTAAAAGGGTACAGGTCCAGAGCACATGAAACTCATCTGAATGCTTCCTCGCATAAAAACAAGTTAAGGAGAAACCTAAGCATGTCTCTCTCCCCCCCCCCCCCGACATACTAGCTTTCCAAAACCAGGAAGCTCCATCATAGGAGGATGATTAAAACATGCACTTCTCCATACAGTTTGAAGTAACAAACTCCAATAAAAACCACATTCATTTTGAGAACATCAAATTCAGAATTTACATGTAGCAAGTATTGATCATAGGGCTTAAAATTACAGGAGGTGGAAGTAAGAGGGTTTGGGAACAAAGCCCAATAACTTCAAAAATAATCTAATCTGTTCCCCAGTAGAAGCCAAGCACCTGCTTTGCAATGAGGAGTGCCTTTAAAAGGATACTACATACAATTGCAATTATGTGTCCAAGGGTTAATGAGAAAATGTAAAGAAATTCATTAGGCCTGATCAATTTCTGTAAAGATGCATAATAAGAAAGCACAAAAATATTGTTGTTATGAGCGCAAAATTTAAGCAAACAACTAGCACAAGAAAAAACCTACTCAGGAATAACTAATCTGTAACTGTGTGAAATGTGGGGCTTGCAAGGATGCACACCCTGCCTGCTCCATCCCCCAATTTTTCCATGTACAGCAGCAGGGTATAAAAGGACCTTGCAAGCATGTTTGCTTGTACACACTTACAAGCCTTCCCGCCAGCAGGAGCCCTGTGTGATTAGGGTTGCCAACTGCAGGGAGACTTATAAGTGTATTCAAGTGTGGCATGAGGTCTTGCCACTAAAAATAGCAAGGTTGGGGCAGAACGCTAAAAAATCCTGTGTCTCTCACACAGTTACAGATTAATAATTCCTGAACAGGACAAGATTTAGTACTAATTTGATAAAAAGGCACCCAATAATTCAATTTGAGGTACCCCAGACAAGTTTCTTAGAGGACAACTAGGCAACCTAAGGCCCATGGGCCGGATCAGGCCCAATCGCCTTCACAATCCAGCCTGCGGACGGTCTGGGAATCAGCGTGTTTTTACATGAGTAGAATGTGCCCTTTTATTTAAAATGCATCTCTGGGTTATTTGTGGGGCATAGGAATTCGTTAATTCCCCCCCACCGGAAAATATAGTCTGGCCCACCACATGGTCTGAGGGACGGTGGACCGGCTCACAGCTGAAAAAGGTTGCTGACCCCTGGAGTAGTGTGACTGGATGCAATGTGCTAATCTTTAACAGGACAGGTAGATTCATGAGAACCACATTTGCAACTTCCTTATTCTGATGGTTGGAACAATTCTGTTTCTCACAATCAAATTAAATGATGGACAGGTCCATGACCACCACAAGCCTCTTTAACTGTTTCCTCCACTTTGACCTGTCGTAAACAGTCCTTCAAGGCACCAGAAACAATTATATCATCTCTTTGTTTTTTTAAAAAGTTTTAAAATCTGCTCTCGGGAACTAGTAACTTTGACTCAGACATTTAGCTACTATTAAAAGAAACTATTAAATATCACGAAAGAAACATACAGAGCCAGCAGTAAAGACAGCAGCACGCGAGACATCCAACATGAATCCAAGCCTATCTCACTGCAACATGTCACAGGACATTCCATTCCAAGTACAAGTGCATTGGAAGCAGATATACGTCCTATAGCTTAGTTTTAAAAAGTCTTCTCTGCAGAAAATTTTATTGATCTATAAAACTTCTCTATTTCTAAGATATGAAAATTTAAGCCAAGGGAGGGAAAAGCGCTCAGTTGTCTGCAGCAGAACTCTAGAGACTGGGATAGGATTAACCAGCTTTGACTCTGTCCTATTTTAGGATGCCTACTTGAAGTATCTCCTGAACTAAATGACTAAACAAGGCCCCCCAATCAGAAAACCAACTGGAATTGTGAATAAGAATAAAATGATAGTTCCTGGGCAGGAACAATCGAACTTTTTTGACGCTGTAAAATCTCATGTCATACTGTACACGGCTGTTACAGCACCAGCAACAAGAAGCCAAGACCAAACCAAAAGTTTCATTTTAAGTCCAGTGGGAAATTGCTAACACGAAGACCATTCAGATTTATTATGCTGCATGCACAGAAGTAGAAGTTCTATCCATTCTACTTCTTCCGTAGCCGGTTCCCAAGTCTCATCCCTCCGTACTGCAGGAGCTTAAGAGTCTGGCACAGCAAACTCTCTTCTAGCTGAGTGTTACAGAGGGAAACAGTATGCATATGGAAGTTTACAATAGCCTAGGAGACACTGATATAGTCCAGATGGAGCTCTAAATCCTATTGAGTTCAATATGTGCATAGGATTATGTCTTATAAGACACTCAAACTTGGGATATCCTCTGTGAATCTTCACTGCATAGTTCTGATGGCATTATTTCAACAGACATGTATGACATTGGGGACATCCCCCACAATTGTAAGGACAACCTCTCAGCTAAATGTATCCACACAAATACATGGTACAAAGGTGAGAATTTGTTCTTTTTCAGGCAGGTTCTACCCTGATGACAGAAACTAAGGGGCTGAATAGGTACATGTTCTGCACGTAGAAAGACAACCAGTTCACTGGGAACTGACTTATATGCATTTGAAAATTGGTTTTGACCTATTGGCATGCCTCACTTCTGTTTTTTCCATGCAACAATTCTTCCGCTCAGTGAGTGAAGTTCTGAATTTTCAATGTAGGTTGCAGGGATTATGCATTCAAATAAAATGATTTCAACATAAACTGATTTTCTACTTCAATGTCCCCAAAGCAGCTTACGATAAATGTAACAGGAACATAACACATTTAAAGTTAATAAAATAAACTCCCGGAAAACAATTAAAATGGCCTAGAGAAACCAGAACAGTCTCATGTTCAGAAACCAAATACATAACAAAGATAAATTTTCTTCTGTCAAACTTCAGTAAAATAGACCTGGCTGATCTCCCTTGGAAGTTCAATTGCGCAGATACCTATCACAGTAAAAGCTACCAGCGAATGACGTCGGTGGCACATACAGAGTCATAGAATTGTAGAGCTGGAAAAGACACTGAGGGTCTAGTCCAACCCCCTGCAATGCAGGAATCTCAACTGAAGTATCCATGGCAGATGGTCATCCTCTATATATTTATTTACACCTTGCCTTTTTCCCTGACAGGGACATCGTGAGTTGATTTTTAATTCACAGAAAGGGGGAAGGCATATAAGGGAGAAGATGTCCCCTAAGTGGTTCCAGGCCTTAAAAGGTCAAATACAGAACCTTAAATTATCTTTGGGGGTGGGGAGTGCTGTTGGCTTAGCCTGGATACTAGCTAGGCCAACATTTACTTGGACCTTTAGAAGTTCCTGAACTACTGAGGGAAGCTCCAGCTACAGACGATCTCTCAATAAAAACTAAAATTCTAAGCCCTTTGAATAATAAGTGTTGCATATTCTGGCTATAGTCCTTTCATCAAAATCTATGGAGTAAACCCTTGTAGTACTTCTCCAGAAATCTATTGGAATTCCAGAAGCTTCAGCTTTCTAGCAGAGCTTTCCAAATTGGCACGCTAACCTATATTTAAGATACTACTGTGGAACAACCAATATTAAGAGTAAGCAATTCAGTATGTAAGTATGTGAGTTTCTACCACATGTTCTCTAGTGTGACCAAGAGACAGAATACAGGAACCTAGAAAGGAGGAGGGGACATGTCTAAGACATAATTCCTTTTCCATGCACGGAACTGAACAGGTAGGGAAACTCAAACGAAAGGATACAGTATAAGCAACAAGAGGCCTGGCCTATACTGGGCCCATCCTCTTTTAGCACAAAACTAAAGATCCACATTCACTTTTAAATGAAAGAAGAGGAGGGAGCATGTCCAGTAACAAGTGAATTTTGATTTGTAAAAGGTGCTTTAAACAAGTATTGCATATAATAATAATTTTATTATTTATACCCCACCCATCTAGTTGGGTTTCCACAGAAACTGTATGTTGCTATCCTCCCCAAAATTTTCTTCCGTCCCCTACCCCCATCTTCTTTTTTGCCATTGCTTTAAAATTTCCAGAAACTGATTCCACCCTGTATGCATATATTATAGTGAGAGCAGCAAAAATCCTTCACCCAAACCAATTAATTGTTCTAAATATTTGTGAATTCCAGTTCTATACAGGGCTATCTAGTTTTTTGCTAGCTCCTAAATTTCTCATAGTGACCTGACCCTTGTGACTGCAAATTAAGTAGCATAAGCAGCAATGCCTTTAAGTGACATGAGGAATATATAACTACTCTGAAAGCCATAGCAGGAATCCCCTTCCCAAAAACGAAATCTGTTGGAGTTTCTATGTAAAAATTTGGGAGTATTTTAACATCACAGTGTATATTGAATGATATATGAGATAGAAAACCTTACCTGATTATTTATTTAGGTGCATCCGATCAGAACTACCTACAATTAACATTACCGGTTTCACATACTTTTGTTATGATATTCCATTACTAAACTGTAATGAAAAGCTGCAAGTAATAATTTACACAAAATTCTGACTAATTAATAACACCTTGTCACTCTGTACACTGCTGCACCAGCCAGCCCTGACAGATGCTGAAAAGCACAACCATATTCAACCTGTTCTGCATCCGTTGCACTAGTTAGCAATTTGCTTCCAGGTCCAATTCAAGGTACTTGTGTTAACCTTTAAAGCAGGAATTAGGAATGTCAGGCCTAGTAGGCAAATACAGACCTTCCTATCAGGCTTTTGGGACTCTCCCCAGGCTATACCCCTCACCTCACCCACCATTCTACATCCTTCTTGAGCGCTTTGCCTTGCTGAACAGTATCCCTTAAATTATGGTAATGCCTTTTCCTTGCCTGGATGGAGAGATATAGAATATATATGTATGTGTTTGTTTCTGTGTGTAGAAATCTCTGGGCTTATGCATGGCTAAAATTTATTCTATTGTACAAAGGCAATAGTGGCATCTACTGCCCTAGCCACCTTTGCCTCTGTCCCTACTAACTAGTGGTATGCAGTGCCCAGAAGATCACTCTACAAAGGAATGCAGCCCTTGGGCCAAGAAAGGCTTCCTACCCCTGCTTTAAAGCCTTGCATAGCCTAGACTCACATACCTCAAAGACTACTAGTCTGCTGAGGTGAGGTCAGTCAACAGGCTTTATTATTTGTAGCGTCTTTGTGGCAAGTTACAACTGCAACAACTCACAAGCACAGACCATTCCCAAACTGTCCTAGCAGCTATAGGTTAGAACATCTACCTCTTTGCTTTATTTTTATGAGGAAAGCAAGACCTATTTCTTTAGGATGGTTTTTGGTAGAAGCCTTCCTGTAGATTTAGTTTACTACGTAACTGGATTTTGTCCTTATTAGTATCTTTAATTACTGGTGGTAAACTGCTTTGAGCAACCAGAAAAGACATGGAGCATGTCTTGTTGACATTTAAGAACTCACAAATTTTATGGGAGGCAAGAAGCCACATTTATTACTTTATAGAAGCCACATTTATTAGTTCTCATTGATGCTTGTTCTTCTGTATGTTTTAACAATTCAAGCTTTAGTAATACTTTCCACCAACTTATTATTATTAGGTTAATTACAGAGTTTAACAAAACAACCCCACCCTATGTTACTGTCTCATCTTCTGGTGAAATGGTAGATTTCTATAGCAAATTCCATATATTTAGAAGATCTAGTTTTATATTCAAGTTATTTAAAAACTATTGGGTAGCAGGTGTAAGCCATCAACTAGAGACTTGCTAATTTTTAATTTGTTAGCAGTGGTTTTCAACCTTCGAGTCCATGGCTCCCTTGACCAACCACGTTTTTTCTGTGGCTCCACTGTGAGAGCCACTTACACTGGGGTTCCATTGCAGGACATGTGTAAGTGGGGATTCTCCCATTCCGCCCCTGCCCCACCCTGTTCTGCCCCGGCTGGGTCCCCTGAATGTTCCTCAGAGAGAAAGAGAGAGAAGTATTGCAGGAAGATGTGGGCTGCAAGTTAATGAAAGAACATTCAGGGCTCCTTTGAACATTCCTCAAGTCTCCCCAGGGTGCCCCAGCACACTGGTTGACAACCAATGGATTAGTGTATCCTGGAACTTTGAATCTTGACACCGTTGTCTAACTACTATTTGATCTCTTTTTTCTGACACTCTCCTCAAAGATGCAACATTTTATTTTATTATACTGTATTAAGGATTAATAAGGGTTATACAGTCCAGGACACCCATGTACCAATAAAACAAAAATCCTCAACATTCAAAAATTCTGTTTTTACACTGAAGTATTTCAGTAATTCTACCATATTTTGATATTGTAGCAGTTATACACTGAGGTCAAGCACCGAGGGCCTTCTGGCGGTTCCCGCACTGCGAGAAGCAAAGCTACAGGGAACCAGGCAAAGGGCCTTTTCGGTAGTGGCGCCCGCCCTGTGGAACGCCCTCCCATCAGATGTCAAAGAGATAAACAACTACCTGAAATTTAGAAGACATCTGAAGGCAGCCCTGTTCAAGGAAATTTCTAATGTGTGACATTTTAATGTATTTTTAATCTTTGTTGGAAGCCGCCCAGAGTAGCTGGGGAAGCCCAGCCAGATGGGAGGGGTACAAATAATAATAATAATAATAATAATAATAATAATAATAATAATAATAATAATAATATAATACAAATATTTTTTATCTCACGCATTACTTTGGAAAATAAAAGCCCCTTCTTGGGATAAAGTCTTATAATCAATAGCTTGTCAGAGAGTGAAATACTGAACTGCATTTAGTAATCCCAGTAATTATAATGGGTGCTTGCAGAGAACTAACAATGATACTCAAAACATACCAGAACCTCCCTCTTCACATGACTTCTAGGAGGTCATGGGAAAAGTGAAAAAGTAGGACCTTACATGTATTGAGGTTTAAACTACTGAACTCAAGTATGTGTCAATCAATCTGCATTTAATAAGGAGGAGACTTGTGGAAGCTAAGGCTTCTCTCCCACGTTTACTGAAACAAAGCCAAAATATTTAGCATCAAGAATGCATTCCTGGTTCTCCACACTGGTGCCAGAGGTTCCAGCACACTGTTTAGACAAAAGGACAACTGCAGGAAGCACATGTAAGAAAAATGGAAAACAGATCAAATGGAAACATCTAGGTGTATGTGAATGGGTCCAAAGCTAACATCCCAGCATAAATAACAGCCATGAAAGTCCCCTATAAGTGCTGTCCTGTTTCAAATTTCATTACTCCAAAATGATCTAGAGTTTCAGAACCATGTTCTCAACACACTTCAGTTGTTTTCATTCAATGTTTCGCAGAAAATACACATACAAACTCAAAAAACTCATTTGCAGTGGTCACAGGAGCTATGCTGATTGCCATCAGTCTAAAGTAGCACAGTAGCAAAGTAGCACAAACTTCAAGATGGGTAGGGAAGGATGCATTTTTCAGAATTAGAATTTGAGATGCCTTATGCCTTGTGAAATGGCATTACCCGACTTTGCTTCTGAATTAATATTTAGGCTATGCATCCTGAGTGGATGCAACAAGCACCTCCTCTCTCAAGGCAGGTAATTCAGCTGCATCTCTGAACTGGGGAGTAACTGAATGCTCTGCTGAAAACTAAGCAGAGACAGCAAAGAATTGCCCACCTCCAGTGGAATCCAACTGCAAGACATACACTCAGAACAGAAGATTGTGCAGAGTTGCAACAGAAAGCCTTTACTGTTAGTGGATAAATAAAGGAGCCCAAACTAATTAATTTATCATTGCATGTTTGCAGCACAGTACTGTACCTCCACACAGTTTAACAATTAGCAAATTAGCATAAAGTGGTGTGTAGATAATGGGCATTTTTGTCAAAAGGTCGTCCCCCCCCCCCCCGTTTTGATACTATACAGGTGCCACTTTTCTTCAGAAGAGAGGAACCCACTTCCACACATTAAACTTCTCCTAAATGCCTATCCTCCTCCAGTCTGTAGGACACAAGGGTAGGAAAGTCATTACTTTTCAGCCAGCAGTGACAAACTAGAAGGCACCCACTCTGATTGCAAAAAGATTAACATCCATGAAAGCTTATGTCCTAATAAATCCATTACTCTTTAAGGTGCCACAACACTATCGGTTTTATTGCAACAGACTGCTGAGGCTTCCCCCTATGGAAGTTGTCATTTAGAATTGAGTTTTTATAGAACTGCTTCTTACTATTTTTTAATAGCACTGAATATATACTTCACTTTAAAGGCTCCCTTCAGGAAACATCACATGTCCTAGCATATCTTCAGTTTACCAGCTAATAATAAATTTCTAGTTGGTCCAGAGAGTGTCAAGTATCCATATCTGTTCTTGTATCAAATACTTAGTTATCAGAAATGTATTCAAGGACCCGAATATCTTAGAAACATGGTACAGGACTTTATCTATCTGATAATCAGCAAGTGACATATAAATTGATATGGAAGTTGTTTACAATGTAACTTTCCACTGTGAAATATTAGTGGGAAAGAGCACAACAGCAGAAAGTCATGCTGCTCTCTCTCAAAGGGCTAATACCTAGTTTTATAGATCTAATGCATCGCATGTAAAAACACAAAGCATGTTAAAGATGGAGCAATTTCCACATTCTCAAAAAAATCTGAAGCTTCATTTTGGTCATACTACTTTCTCAAGTCATACAGGACAAAAATTATTTTGCTAGCAAATATGCATACTACCAACATATTTTTTTTTGCTAGATGAATGGCACAGCTGTCTCTTCTAAGGAACCTCCCTACCTCACCTTCAGTGAATTTGCTTTAGAATAGTTGATCAAGCTACCTGAAGAAGCATTTTAGAAAGAACTACATGTATAGTAGCTTAGTTTTCTAAAGTGTTTTCAGTGAAATTTAAATCAGTTATTTCCCCAGGACTCCAATCCATTAAACATCTTAACATCAAGTGGGTGTGCCCTATTTAGAGGATCAAATATACAATTCAGCACATCCAATCCCTGCAGTGATTACACAGAGGGTACTTCAGTGCACACTGGTCCCCTAACCATGCACACAGCCAGCAAAAATTACTGGGAAATGTACTGAGTGATGTAAGAAAAATGTACTGTATACTATACTGCCTTTTCTAGCCTCACTATTGCATTTCCAAATGTGCACTACAACACCAGACCAGGAAAGCTGCTGTTTTAACACGCCCTTACACGTTGCTTCTAAATATACTGAGCTTTTTTATAAGATGTACTAGATGCCTGTACTGGATTAAGCTTTTGGAATGCAGTGCTCATTCTGCATGTGGTGGAACAGCCAGCAATTACTGGTATCATGACCGCATTACCTACAACAAGAATAATGGTTCCAAGGCATCGCTTTACAAGTCAATAGTACCTCTGGTGAATAAATTGATTTTTAAAAAAACAAACTTGCACTTAACATGTTCAGTGTCAATGATTCCTGCAGGCCTAGCTCTCCAGGATACAGACTCTAAAGCAGTCCCAGCATATAAACATGTACCTACAGAGAAGCAATGGCTCCTACTTAGCAGTTATAAAGTTTCTAGCACTTCCAGCTGTAGATATTGGCCAAATAGTCCAGCCCACAATAACAGCACAGAATTAGGTAGCAACCTTACAAGGATTACAGAGATTGTATGTGGAACACAGATCTGAAGCATTGAGTGGCATTGCTATTACTACTATAGTTAGCATCAAGTAATTCTATCAGCTACCACTTTCTTCTCAATCAGGGAACTGTGGGTGCAGATTGAGGGCCTTAGAAATTAGCATTGCTACATTAGATTGCAGATAAAATGTTGAACCATATAGCTAGATCTTTCTGAGATTCAGCATGACAGTATTATAAAAAGGGAGCTCCTGGAACAGAGAACACTTAGCCTAGGCCTTACAGCAGCTTGCTCGTCCAACACTAACTAACAGAGAACTCATTCCTCAACATGGCAGGCAACTGCAGAGTTTTTTTTAATGAAAGGGGGCCTGCAACACTCCCAAAATGGCAAAGGCACGGCAGCAATCTTCTAGCAGGACCTCAAAGATTTCCCTACCCGTTATAGATGGCCCAGTTTCCCAGTCTCAACAAAACATGATGGTACCCCAAGGCCACTCGTTCCTACCGCCTAGCAATCCAGAGACCCTTCAATCGCAACCCAGTATCGCCGACCCTGCCTGCGGCGCACCTCAATGCTACACACACACACACACACACACACACACACACACACACACGAGGAGAGCAGAGCAGTGCTCCCAGCGCCAATTGCACCTGCTCAGCCAGTATCGCACGTCCACCTGCATTCTGGTGGGTGCCCGATCTGCGCCCCCCCCCACCTGCCTTACCATCAGACGCCCCTCCGGGAAGGGAAGACCGTGGCCCAGGCCCAAGGTGAGATGCTCCTCGTGGGGAGGAGGAAGCCCGAGAGTGGAGGAGATTCGGGGCGCAGGGAGAGCGAGCGCGGAGGGATCAGCGGAGGAGAGGTGAGAGTTTGAAATCCGCCAGGAGATCCAGCTGGAGCCAGAGCTCCTTGGAGAGGCCTCGGGGGCTCCCCGAATCCCGGGCCTGCGAGGGCCCCGCGCCGGTGCAGGCTGCCGCTGCCGCCGCCGTCGCCCCCACGGAGCTTCCCTGGCGCCAGGGCTCACCTACCGCGGCGCGCTCCCGCTCGTCCCCCGCCCGCCCGCCAGCCCCTGAGAAGCCCCAGCGAGGAGGCCGCTCCCTCCCGGGACTCGCCGCCGGCACAGTGACCGACAGAGGAGGCGACCGAGCAAGCGCGACGGCGCCGCGACACGTACCTGGGGGAGGGGCGGCGCACAGGAGCCTAGCAACCGCCGGCACGAGCGCGCCGCAACCAATCAACGAAACCTTTCCGCGGGCCGAGCCGCAGCGCAGCGCAGCTCGCCAGACTCTGCCCGTTTGGCTCGCGACAGCCCCGACCCAACCCGCCGGGCTCCGCCTCGCGCGCGCCCGGCCGGCCTCCCCCCACCCACCCCCAACCGCAGGACCCGCCCTCTCGCCGAAGGAAACCACGCCCCTCCTCGGCGTACAGAAACGGGCGCACGCTCCCCTGGCCACACCCTCAGGGCTCTATATAGCACGCCCCCCCATCAAGGGACCGAGGCCACGCCCACTGCTAGACTTATTATTGGGCAGAGGTGGATAGAATTCCGGTTCTTCGTTTCCCGATTGGCCTGTCCTAAAAATTCTTGTGGGAGGGGAAAAGCGCAGCCAGCGCGCCTTGCCCCACCTGCAAACTCCGCCCACAGCTTCTCCTTTCTTCTTGGGGACAAAGACTGAGAAAGAGTGAAGAGCGTGATTCTCCATCCCTAAAATTCGAAACCCGCCATCTATCACTTGTTTTGTAAAATAAGTGATATTGAGGTCTTATCTATTTAGAAGGTATGACTCTTAGCGCTAGATCGGAGGTTGCCTGCTGTGATTATTCGCGAGAGGAATGCACTCTGCGCGCTCTCAGAAATACGTTCATCAGCAACCAAAGCACTTTAGTGAAATACAAGCTCAGAACAAATGCAGAGGAAAAGCAATCCATAAAATATGAATGCTGTCTATATTAAGAGTGCTGAAATACGGTGACCTAAGCATTGATTTAGATCAGAGGTTGTCAACCTTTCTGGGTCCACTGCTCCCTTGACCAACTACCTTCTTTCTGTGGCACCCCTGTGGGGCTCAGGAGCCCAATTACGTCACCCCTTGACTGCAGAGCGGGCAGCCCCTCACCCCTTTTCGAACCCTCCCTTGTGGAGGGTTCCCTCAGCCTCTTCTCCCCACTCCTTGGGAGTCCTCTGGGCAGCCTCAGCTGCCACCCCTGGTCTCTGAGCTGTGCCACCTGCCCCAAAATGAGATGCATCCTCACATTGCCCCACAGGGCCCTGGGAAGCACTCCCTGGCCAGCAGCAGAGGCACCATTTGCAAGGAGAGCTTGTAGCAAGGGCTGCTGTAACAAACAGTTGTGCAAGCCTTTGGGAGGCAGGGACGTGAGAGGGCATCAGAGGAAGGTAGGGAAGGAAAGAAGGACAGAAGCCAGTGTTGCCCGTAGCACCCCTGACTATCATTCAAGGCACCACTGATTTAGATAATGCAACCTATTAAGAAGGCTCAGATAGATATTGGAAGATTGCTATCATATCCCCTCTCAGCCTCCTCTTTACCAGGCATACCCAACTCCCTCAACTGTTCCTCATTAGGCTTGGTTTCCAGGCCCTTGACCATCTTGGTTGCCCTTCTCTGCACATATTTCAGCTTGTCAATATTCTTCTTAAATTGTGTTGCCCAGAAGTGGACACAGTACTCCAGGTGTGGTCGGACCAAGGCAAAATAGAGCAAAACTATGACCTCCCTTGATCTAGACACTATACTTTTGTTGATGTAGCCTAGAGTAGCATGAGCTTTTTTGTTGCTGCATCACACTGTTTACTCATGTTAAAATTGTGGTCTAAGACCCTTAGACCCTTTTCACATTTACTACTGGTAAGTCAGGTGTCTTCCACCTTACATTTGTATGGCTGGTTCTTCCTGCCTAAGTCTAGAACCTTATATTTGTCCCTATTGAAATTCATTTTGTTAGCTTTAACCCAGTTCTCCAATCTGTTAAGGTCATCTTGAATCTTGACTCTGTCTTCAGTGGCATTGGCTCCCCCTCCCAGTTGGGCTCCCCCTCCCAGTTTGCAACAACAACATGACAATTCTATATGTGAAGTGATACTTTGACTGGCACACCAGTTTCGCCTCCCTGCACATCCATGAACATCTTAGTTCACAGAGTTGGTCAGAGTGTGTTGCCACTAGGGCGATATAATCCACAAATGGGTGAGGAAAGACGTTGAAGGATCCTGGAGCACAGAAGCTGAGATGACCTTCACAAGGAAAGTGGGGTGGGGAGAGCTGAATGGGACTGGGGGCTGGCAGGAGCCCCTGGAGCAAATGAAGTGGGTGGAAGGTCAAGATGCCCAGGAGCCAGAGCGCTAGGGGTCTATAGGCACTGCAGAGTATGTTTATCTATGTGGGTGCAACATGAGGATCTTAAGCACATTCTTGAGATGCCCCCTAGTCAATGCTGCCATTGTCCTCTACTTTACATGCAGGCACAGGCCCGACTCTTGCTACCTCCGGCCCACGGCCTGAGGAATGCAGTATGCTTGGATTTGCCCTTTCTCAGTGCTGACTCTGGGATTTTCCAGGCATTAAACTTGCCATTTTGAGGCCAATCCCATTGCAGCAGGAGTAAGAAAGCCTAACTGACATTGCTGTAAATAAAGGACCCCAGCAGTTGATTTCCCTGCCCACACTCCTCCTGGGAGCAAGATCTAAGAGTACACTGCCTGGATCTCTATAACTGGGGGAACTGGCTGGCTAAGCTATCTGTGGTACCGTTTCTCACACCAACGGAAAAAGGGATGGTGCTGCCTGTAGTAGCCATTGTTGCCGGCACAATAACAATAATCTTGTTCTAGAAGGATAAGTAGAGATGCAGGAGGATGGGTGAAGTGGCACGGTTCATCTGCCTTTGAACAGTTGAGTAAGAAATCAGGGTTGTCATCAACTAAGTTATACTGAGAGTAGTCCTATTAAAAGTAATGGACCTAAGTTAGTCACATCCATTGATTTCCATGGGTCTTCTCTGAGTAGAATTTGGATACCACCCACAGAAATGTACCTTTTCCCAAAACAGATAAGCAGCGATGAACAAAGCTGCCTTCACCTGCAGTGGGCCCAGATACTTCCAGTCATGCTGGTGTAAATAGCAAAGTGCTCCCAGGAAAAAAGTCAGCATCCCTCACAACGGGTTAAGACCTTCAGTGCTGTCGCACATGGAGTAGGGACAGTGTCTCGCAGCCACCTGTTTCTACAGTGCCGTATTATTTCCCCACAGAGACCATCGCTCCTCCTCAGCCAGCAGCTGAGCAAACACTCCCTGCTTTCCCAGGCTGCACCCAGCTGAGTAGAACGGAAAAGGGGGGTGGGAGCAGTAAGTTTGTTAGGAACCACAAGTACCCAAGAGCTGAAGCAGCCTTGATTTCTTCAGGGTCAGGCGTTGGCCTAGAACCTTCCATATTGACTGGGAGCATATCTATGTGAACATAGGCTCTAGACTAGAATATTGGATGATCCAAAGTCTGGGACTGGGAATTCAGAACAGGAGTCAAAGAAGTGGTCCAAGCCAGGTTTGCAATACAGAGGGAGACCAAGGGGCTGTGGAACAGACACTGGGGGATCAAGGGAGGTGGGTCAGAGAAGTCTGGTATACTCGGTATAATGTCCCAGATCAAGGTCTCACACCAAAGTGCTCAGACTGAAAAGTTTAAGCTGTACAAGGAAGAGCGGTGCGCTATTGAAGCTTATAGGCTGTTTGGTTTTTCCTGACACAGCAGAACAGTCAGTAAGTTTTGGTTAAAGGCTCTGCAGTTATCAGGGTGGTGATATAGTGATCTGGTCCCCAATTTCCAGAAACCAAGGATTGAGACTCATGATGCCTGACTATTTACATCTGGCTGGCATAGGCAATCATTTATTTCCTCCGCCACCATCAAATTTTTCCTCCTTTAAAAGATAGCCTATGTCTCAGAGCTTCATAAGATAGTTCTCAAACAAACATTAGAGTAGTCACATGTCCTGCTTCATAGAAAAGAGACTTCTATTTGAAAGAGTCTTCTAATTGAAGTGCTACCAGTCCATATCCAGTTTAAAGGTATACAGAACCCTAAGCAGGCAAAACGAGCAAGAGGGGGCTTGAAGTTACCCAGCAACACTTAGCACCTGGATGGCAAACTGAACAGGCAAACAGGTCACTTGGTCACAGTCAGTGTTCCTCACAATGGTGAATGAGATCTATTTCTATTTAGATACAGCAAAAATCTGTAAATTAGATTTTGCATATTATCCTCTTCTTTTAAAAACATTTTTAAAACAAAGAAAAGCTTAGTATTGTGAGATACCACAACATGGTAACAGGTGGCTTGTCAGCAAAGCATACATTGAGCTGGTGGGTATCAGGCAGCAATGACTGAAAAGGGCAAAGTGTAATCTATAAGGCATATGTTTGTGTCTGGTAATGATGGCAGGGCAGACCCAGGACATTTTGCTTCTTGAAGTTTAGCAGCACATAGCAACACCAACAAGGTGCATACAGTACGCAGGGCTAGTCAAGATATTTTGAAGCTGAGACAGAAAATCTGACAAAATCCTCTTGTCTACTTAGCAGTAAGTAATCACTAAATATCAAAATTAAATAAATAACTACTTTCTGCCTTTTCCTAATACCCCAAAATGAGCTGCCTAAGGCAGATTCCTCTCTCTCCCTAATGTTAGAGCTAGTCCTGGCTTTCCACCTAGGTACATGCGCTGGGCAGAATGGCCACACCATAGTCAGAAAGCCAGCCTGTAATTGTGGTTGTGAGGCAGGGGATTATACGCATTTGGCTTTGGCAGAGGGGCAAAATAGTAGGCCGCTGTATTGGAGCAGCAAACCAGGATTGGTTTCTGGTGGAAACAGCTGAAGTTGAGCTGACCGAATGGCAGCATCTTTCCCTGCCCTTGTCTTGCTGTGTTTTCTGCACGTCTCCTTGTGTGTTGTTGGCTCTAGGGTATTTTTAGCTGCTCTCTTCTCTCTACAGGTCTACTGCACGCCTCTCGACTGACTCAGTGGCACCAAAATCCCAGTCCCTGGAATTGGACTTAGCTCATCTTACAGCTCTGTTTCCTTGTGTGTGAGACGTGCCAAACTGTAGGGCAGCAGCATACAGGACTGCCAGCAGGGGTGGATGAGAAGGAACTATGCTGTGAGCAGGAGGGATGGGCATTATGAATGAGAGGGCTGCACCCTCAGTGCTAAGCTCCAACTATGCTCTGGCCATTGCAGCTGCACTTTGAAGGGAAAGGGCTTGGGTGCTTGGGTGCTGAGTCACTAAGGGAGGGGTTATTTAACTGCCCATGGAAGCATGGAGAGTCAAGGCTCCACATACTTGCTTAAAAGGCCTCCTCAGCTCGACTTGCAGTCTCACTCTTATCCTCACGCTAAAGAAGTTGGGAAAATCAGACTTCTAATGGGCCCAGTAGGTGAAAAACTGTCACGCAACTTTGCAGGTTTACTCAACTCTGGAGGCAAAGCAGTCAAGAATCTCAATTTCACTTTGATCATAGGTCTATTTTCTTGTTTTTTACACTTGGCAAAGGAAAGCTGGAAAACAAAAAACAAAAATATTCGTTTTTTAACTGAATTCCCTTTCAACCCAATCTTATGGTTGGACTAAACAATTACACATGTAACTACCCAGAGATATGAATTCTGGAAAACTGAAAATCAGAATCAGAATTATGTAGTAACAGGAATGAGAATTTCCCCCTCTCGAAATTTCAGAGTGTCAAAAATTATTCAGTCAATACCATTGTGGGGTGGGGTGGGGATGCTATCTGCAATAGTTTCCATCAAAGTACTTTACAACTGTAATCCCAGAGAAAGAATGAAAATACCCTCTGATTTAGCCAATAGGATTATGACATCACTGGTCTGTTCCTCCAACTATTGCTTATCAGTCTACACTGGTGATGGATCCCTAATGCAGCACCTGTGAGTTCCAGTGTACTTTCCAGTAGCTCCTATGCTGCCCCTCAAAAATATACTGTAAGGGGCTGTATTCTTTCTGCCCAGTTCCTGTTTGCATTGGCTCAGCCTGTGCCATATCTCAACAGAAGCAATTTCTTGTTTGGCATCGGTGGCACTTCCTTAAAATTCCAAATGCAGCTGCTGACCAAAAAGATTAGTAAGCCCTGGACTATAGCTATAGAGTTCAGTTTTCACCCTCTCCCATGCTAGAAACCTCCTTACTGAGCAGGCCCCAAAGTTCTATCACAAAGTGATAAAGGTCAAGTTTTTGTGAAAGATGGAGGATCAAGTGTTGCTGAGCTCGACTCGTTGCCTCTCTCCTTCCTTCCTTTCTTGAACAATCTGTGGCCACTTTGGAGGACACAAAAATCCTGTCTTAGCACAGCAGACCTAGTGTGGATGTGGAGATTGCAGCCCTTATTATGTGTGGGAGATTGGGGGCCACTGAGGACTGTTCCACACCCCCATCTCAAGAGACTGAAGGAATGCACAGAAAGGGGGTGGGTGGGTGGGTGGAGAACTCAAGGCAGGAACAGCATCCAGGAGGAGAGAGTGTTAGATCTGAGGAAAGGAGAGGCCGGAAAGTGTTGTCTGTCGCTGAGGGAATTCCCCCTGGTTGCTGGGGGAGGGAGGCAAGAGATGGGATCAATAGAAGCGTTGCCTTGCCTCTGAAGTGTGAGGAATGGGGGGTGGGTTGAGGTTCCTTTCACTTCTTCTAGGTCATTTTTGTTACAGCCCCAAAAGAGGCATCAGGCAATTTTAAGAAAGAAAGAAAGAAAAAGTATTTTGGCACTTTAAAGATTAACAAGTATATTGTGGCATAAACCTTTGTGGATTCAAGCCTACTTCATCAGATGCCTGAAATGAAATCTTATTTGGCATGTAAGGAAGGAGAAAATTGTAAGGTGAGAGTTGAATGGCAATGGGATTCAAAAATTACAGTCAGAGATAATTAGAATTTAAACATATGTTTCCATAGGCACACATTTTACAGTAGCAGATTAAGTTATTGCCAATCATCTCAGCAATACTGACTGAACAAACACCTTTAGTGGGGCAGGGAATTGTTCACAAGAAACAGACATAGATAGTAAATATATACTGGTATTAACAAGCCAATTAACATATATAATTTATTCCCAGGCCTCTAAAAAAATGAAGTGCCATCTGCCCTGAAATCCTTGCTCTTTAATCCTAACTGTGACAGGCTGCAGTTGTTTGATGGAGGAAGTGCACTCTGTGCATGCTTATTCTGCACAAATTCAAAGGCTCAGCCTACTAGAGCTGACCTGTCCATAAATTAAGGTTTGCTCTTTAACTCCAACCAACCCATTCTCTCCCGAGTCACTACTTCTGAGTGGAGGAAAAGATTTAATTAGTGTGTTCTCTAGATAGCAAGAATTTTTCTGTCTTTCCAATTTTACTTGTAGTTCCATAGTTGTGCTGTTTACTTTGTTAGTGTCTATAAACTATAACTGCTGCTGTACCTTGTGTAGGTACAGCAGCAGTTATAGTTAACTTAAAAAGTATGGTAGGAATCTGGTTGGAAATGTGAATTTAAAGTGTAAAAGGTAAAGGGACCCCTGACTATTAGGTCCAGTCGTGGCCCACTCTGGGGTTGCGGCGCTCATCTCGCTTTATTGGCCGAGGGAGCCGGCGGGCAGCTTCCGGGTCATGTGGCCAGCATGACTAAGCCACTTCTGGCGAACCAGAGCAGCGCACGGAAACACCGTTTACCTTCCCGCTGGAGTGGTACCTATTTATCTACTTGCTCTTTGATGTGCTTTCAAACTGCTAGGTTGGCAGGAGCAGGGACCGAGCAGTGGGAGCTCACCCCGTTGTGGGGACTTGAACCACCGACCTTCTGATTGGCAAGCCCTAGGCGTTAACACAAATTGTTGGGAAAGTGATATATGAAGGCTCTTTCAGGAAGTCTTTCATGTACTCCTGGTAACCTCCTACTCTGCTGACAGTGAATATTATATCACACAGCTGAAGTTAAATGTGTGAAAATCAGAAGGAAATACAGTGTAGAATTCTTTATTTAACATGCAGTTTCCACAACTTCTCCTCAACTGCCATGATTTTCTGTTACAAGCACCAATTAAATCCTTGTCCCAGGAAAACTCTATGAGACCCCTCACACAGCACAAGTAGCTGTCAATGACTGTATGGTTGAGAAGCTGAGGGAGAGAGGCCTCTTATAGCCCAAATGCTCTTTACCAATTTAAGGTGGTTTAAACCCAGGAGCTGTGTACTGATGCAGCCAGTGACATTTGGCTGTAAATGGTTAAAATCAGCCTTGACCGTTGGACTCCTCTGTCATGCGGTCATGGAGAGTAGTGTGTGGGCAGCGAGCAGGCAACATAAGCCAGAGTTACTATATTCAGAAAAGATATATAGAAACAGAACAAAGAACCTCCACTTCTCTCATATGCCCACATTGGATTTTTTTTTTTTAAAAAAAAACATACCTTTGAATGACTGATAATGGCCATTTGGATGCATAGGTTGCTTTGAAATGGTCATAGGAACACATACCAGTTTTCCAAATTGCTATTAGAATTCCCAGGCCTTCTCTCTCTCTCTCTCTCTCTCTCTCTCTCTCTCTCTCACACACACACACACCCACCCACCCACTCACCCACCCCTGACTCATTCCATATTTGTCTGTGGTGCAACTGCAGCAGTGAAAATAATTACAAAAGCAAAGCCACAACATCAATGGGGCCTTTTCACTTTGTCAGGTGATCATGCCTCTTAATCACAGCTCTCCCTCTCTGACTTTCTCTTCCTGTTGATCTCTTTCTAGGTTGTCAACAAATTCTGCACCCTCTACCTTTAGTTGATCTGAAGAGCAGAGGTTTTCTTCTCTTCTGCTGCCATTCAGAACAGCTGGTGGGCAGATGGGAGCACTCTAGAATCATTAGCTTGTAGAGTTGGAGGGGACCCTGAGGGCCATCTAGTCCAACCCCCTGCAAAGCAGGAATGTCAACTAAAGCATCCCTGGCAGATGGCCATCCAACCTCTGCTTAAAAACCTCCAGTGGAGAGTCCACCAGCTAATGATGACCAATCACTGTGGAAACCTCAGAACAGAGTGCCCCTTCCTGTTTTATGAAGCATCCCCACTGCTTCTCAGTGTTTCTGCAAGGCAACAGCAAAGGAAGAGCTCATACTGAAGGGAAGTTCTTCTCCACGATCTGACTTCTCCTAGCTTTCCTGGCAGTAACCTACCATGAAATTGAGGACACTGCACATCACCTAGGCCCCCAGGGCTACTGACACACTACTGTACACAGATAGCAAGGCTTACAGTGATGCACCAGGCAACAAATGCACACCCTTGCAAAGAGCACACATTCACATATGGAAGCTTCCATAAGCACACACTGTAATAATACATATTCAATTGCATGTTTTGAACCACATATCATTCACATGTAACGTTATAAACCATACCCCATGTTTTGAACAATACATGAAGGTATCAATGACAAAAACATAGGTCCAACTCAACTGTGCGTATTAAGCAAATGCATATTAATTTTTCATGCACAATGCCATTGAAAATGCATGAACCCATTTCATTTACTCAAAACCCAAACCAACTACAAGCAAAGGGAATTTTTACAAGCATGCATCAGAACAGCAGGTGCTATTCAAGTTCCTGGCACTGGTGGCATAGTCCTAGCAAGACATCCTGTGGTCAGCTTATCTCTTTTTCTACTTTGTTCATGTAGGATAGTGTCCATTATCTCTGGGATGTGTGACTTTACTGGTCAGCCAATACACACTATAATCTCATAATCATATATCAAGAACAATTATCATTTTATTTTCTACTTGGTACCATTGCTAGTTGAACCACTGTCGCATCACAGGATTTCCTGTGCTGTCACGATGCTATGCTCTATAAACCAAAAGTTTAGCTTAGTCAGTCTTACACAATTGCTATCACTGGAGCATCTGATCAAAACATATACATGGAAAGTCTTCTCATCAAATCCCTCCACAAACACTTTTAAAAGTGTTGGGCAAAACACCAGCCTCCCAACCTCAGCCACTCATCTGCAGCTCCTTAGAAAATACTAGGGCTCCTCAGAAGGTTGTTGTAAGAACTATAGAGAACTATATAGAGATCATGTATCTGAACACCCAGAGATAGCACTACATGAATGCTACGTAGTATAGGAGGATTGCATCTTACACACTTTAAACTTGCGCAATTTCAACCATACAACTACAAGGTTGAAGGCTTGCTTGTTTAAATCCTGCAAGTTCAATGCAAGCAAGGTTTTTCCAGTAAGGAAAGAACTTTTAAGCTCTCTGCCTTGCTTGGGGTGGGGGCCAAGGTTCACTCAGCATGTGGCCTCTGGGATGCCACTGCTGTCACCTGGAGCGCAGCAGCTGGAGGAACAGACCAGGGATATTATAACCTTCTCAGCCAATGGAGGGATAGGGAGGATTCAGTCTCTCCTGTTGCCAGGCAAATTTTAGTAAGAGCAGTGATCCTTGCTGCTCTGTTTATTGAGTATGTAATTGATGCAATTATGGGACTGACAGTGAAATCTGATCGTTTGAAGAAATCTTCATTGTAAAGAAGTGTATGTGGGATACTTTCCATCTTGTTTACCTGTGTCCCATATTACCTCAAGCTGCCTCCATCAACTACGTATATTTGAAATTCTGCCACATTTCTGACTGTGGAACTCAAATCTTCAGGTGTCTGGATTTCAGTGAGCAAACATTTAACACCTAAGGAAGGCTATTACTTGCTGTCTTAGAAGTTTTTTTGTTCAGCCACTCTGGAACTTCATTGCTGTGGGCAGGATGCTGTTATCAGAAGGCCACAGTGACAATGCAGTCCTCTTTGACATTTTCACTATTAAATCCAAATTGTTGCATGTGCCACTCTTACCTGTCAATGGCTGGCATGTGGGTTTGCACTGTAGAGATGCAGAAGTAGAGTTGTCTTATCTGCATTTATGGCCCATGGTGACTTGTAGTTCTGTACCCAAAGTCTAGGCTGTGTGTCACTTATTTATTTATTGCATTTATATCCCACCTTTTTCTCGAAGAAGCTCAAGGTGGTGTACATTGTTCTCTATGCTTCATTTAATCCCTACAACAACCCTGTAAGGTAGGTTAAGCTGAGAAGCAGTGATTGGCCCAAGGTCACCCGGTGAGCTTTATGGCTGAGTGGGGATTTGAACCCTAGTCTCCCAGGTTGTAGTCCAACACTTTAACCACCACACCACCGCACTTCATTTCCCACCCCTATCTCGGCATTGTAGACATAACCTTGCCACTGTGTGCAACTGTCCCTCTGAGTAATATCCTATTGTAGATCCCCAAGTCTGTGATTTCTCAGCTTATAAGAACAACTCGTTACTTTTGCTAGAGTTATTTGAGAACATTATTTTTCTCTCCAAGCCCGACTAACCAGCCTGAACTCCAGAGGAGCCAGGAATTAAACTGCCATGCTGTGTTTTAAAACTGTTGGAATCCCTGGCCGTTATCCCTGGAAGGCATGGAGACAAGTTTTGTAGCCAGGTTGTATTTCCTTTTAACATGTAATTGGGCCTTTGAACTCTCACACAACAGCCCAGCCATGGACTGGCCCGACCAGTTTATACTCAGAGGGTCATTGTTCTGAGTCATTAAGAGATATCTCCGGGCCTGGCTCACTACCCACCCACATCCTGCCATACAAAAGAGGGCAGAGCATAAACAAAGGCACCCTCTTAATGGAACAACTGTGTGACATTAAAGAGCCAAATGTTTCAAACACAGTACCTGCTGCCTTCGGTCACAGAGGTGAAACACAACGTCTGGCCACATTCGGCTTTTGCAATACGTGCATATTTATAGGATGAGTTCAGCTTCCAGTATCTGGAGCAGAGCTGAGCTGGGGTATCGGAAATCGGCTATGCAATTTCTGCACATGCAGAATGTTGCTGACAGCCTCTGCTAAAGAACCCCACCTCTAGCAGGGAAGTGACTGACCAGGCAAACTTGAAAGGATGGGAAAACAAACTCACATCTCATTCCATTATCATTCTGTTCATGCAGAATCCTATTGTCTGTGCCGTCCTCCGCCCTTCATGGGCGTATCTGAGGAGGCAGGTATGAACGTATGAAGGGGCATCATACTGAATCCAACCACCAGCCCTTCTAGACCAGTACTGCCTCCTCTGAAAGGCAGCAGTTCTCCAAAGTCTTCCTGCAGATATCTGTACCAGCTGCAGATCTGGGATCCTCTAAATGGAAGATGTCACAGACTGAAACTGGGACCTCCTGCAAGCAAAATACTATATATGTTGTACCACTGTGCCATGGTCCCTCCACATGGAAGGGAAGGGGATAAAGTGGGCTCCTTTGTCTTCTTTCAGTTACTTACAACATGTTACCATTAGCAGAGAATCCCCCTGAAATGTCTACCTGAGAAACTTCTTTTCACCCTACACTTAAAAACTGACCTCATTTATAGCATCACCTTCTTCTGCCCATTCTTGAAAGCAAGGCATTGGACATATAAAATTAAGATTAGGACAAAAGCAGAGCAGATCTACCTCTGTGACCTCTGCAACCTGAGTCTTTCTAACCAGGAACATTTCATAAGTGATTCAGAGAACCCCAGGCCACTAAGCTGAGTCTCAGGATTTACAACGAAACAACTTGCGTGCAGAGCAGACTGGAGTCTAAGGGCAAAGGTATCCCTAGCATTGTGCAATCTTTATTGCCACTTTGGTTTTAGTCTGCTGAGCTACCCCAAAATACTTTTCACTGATGCAAAAACCTGATGAAATCAAAGGGGCCTGGTCTATCTAAAAGTAGTCATAGCCTATCCAATTAAACCTAATGGAACAAGAAAGTAAGAACTATCCCAACCCAGGCCATTTAGCGATAATAAAAATAGATACCCTCCACCCCTGCTTAATACAGTGGTACCTCGGGTTAAGAACTGAATTCGTTCTGGAGGCCCCTTCTTCACCTGAAACTGTTCTTAACCTGAAGTACCACTTTAGCTAATGGGGCCTCCCACTGCCGCCGTGCCACCACCGCACAATTTCTGTTCTCATCCTGAATCAAAGTTCTTAACCTGAGGTACTATTTCTGGGTTAGTGGAGTCTGTAACCTGAAGCGTCTGTAACCCAAGGTGCCACTGTAGTCTAACTGGCTACAGTGGCAGACTTTGGGCTTTAAAATTTAAGCGGTGCCCTGTGTGAGGCCAAAATTTGCCACCACCACCCCACCTCTTGCCTTCTGTTGCTCATCATTGTTGCAGCAAACCCTGTGGTATCCTCTCGACTCAGTGCCCAGTGAGGGCAAACCAGTTGCGCTCCCCCAAATCCACCTCTGCTGGCTAGAGCATGGATTAACAAATATGCACACACATGGTTTGGTCCTTTGCAATGGCTCCCTATAATATATTGGGACCTTTCTTAGGTTACCCAACACTACACCAAATATTTTAGCCACTTCAAGTTGTTAGTTGGGCTCTTGTGACTTTGTGCTCAGTGTCATACTTCTTGTACCTAAAAGATTATAATAGTAAAAGAGGTCACACCTTACGGAAAGAGTGACAACTTTCTGGGTATCAAACTGTGTCTGCAGCTTTTTGGAGTTGCACAATCTACAGACTGGCCCTTCTCAGTATTTTCCTGTGTCATTAGAAACCTTGAATAAAGGCTGGGAATTAAGTCCATGGGAATTAAATGTAGCTGAGACCTCCTGAAATGATGAGCTGGTTGTTGGATCAAACAAAAACAACAGAGACTTGGATTGGTTAAGTGTTCCTGAACCAGGGATTCCATCTTACATAGCTAGAAATTCCATGCAAAGTATGACATTTTCATACACATTAAATTAATGTGTTGCATAGAACAGTTATAATTTTGCAACCTTAACATGGTGCTGGACAGAGGATTGTGTTGAAGACAACTGAAGAATGTCTGGGAAGGGTACTTAACATGTTGCAGCTTTAAGATGTACACTGATACACCATCTCCAGCTTGCTCACAATTTTGTGACATTTTAGTTAGCCCTCATAAATTTATTCTTCTACGGTGATTTTGGTATTCTTCCCACCCATTGATCAACACGGCTACCTACATCTAAAGCTGTAATACCTGATGCCCATATGCAGTTTTTTTAAACTCCAAGGAAATATACCAGGGCAGTCTGCCAAGGGTTTTGTATGCTCTTAATTGCTACAGTTTTAGCAGGTACACAACAAAGGTCTAAAACATGTACCAATTAAAATCACAATAAGCAAAGCAGCCCTCAGAGAGGAAGGGGGAAGGAGATTGCGGGGAAGGCAAAGTAGGAAGCCTTCTGTCTTTTACTGGGCTACCTTAAGTGAAGGATTTTATAAACCCAAAGGCTTGCACATTCCCCAGTAATACTATCTGCATTTCTTGCAAATGATCAGCCTCTCAGCCCAGCAACAGGACAAACACCTTCCCCACCTCCCAGTGCTTTGTCAGCAGGTGGGACATCTAGGATGGAATTGGAGGGCTGATCATCTGCATCTGTCATTCTTGTCCATTCCTGCTCTCTGTGTGATTCAAATGGCTGGGCTTTATCTGGCAAACAGATGAATGACTAGGAAGGAATGTTTATGGGTGAGGGGAGATAAGCAACTGCATTCTCCAACCTTGCCCAGACCTGCTGAGAACTAGTGGCCAAATCCTCTCTCACCTGCCAGCAACTCAGTAATGTTTCCAGTTCAAATACAGCAGCCTTTTAGTTTGAGCAATGAAAGAATGCATTTATTCCATCACACCTTTGTCCCTGGTGTAAGAATCTTGCATTTGCACTCCACAGAGTAGAGGACCCATGCCACACCACAAGCTACGCACAAAGGCTCATTTTCCTCACAATGTGTCAGGCAACAGCTCCCTTGTTTAGGACAAAGACTTAGTGAAGTCCATAATACGAAAAGCAATTTCACAAATGCTGCTTAAAGCACTTTTGAATCTTGCTCGCACTGTATGAAAGTCAAAAATACATTTTTAAATGTGCCGGTATCAGGTTTTTTAATCCATTTACAGCCATGCAGGAAGGTGGGTTTCAAATCGCATTTCAAACTTCCTGCATCTCTCCAAAGAGATTAATAATAATAATAATAATAATAATAATAATAATAATTTATAATTTATACCCTGCCCATCTGGCTGAGTTTCCCCAGCCACTCTGGGTGGCTCCCAATCAAGTGTTAAAAACAATACAGCATCAAGTATTAAAAACTTCCCTAAACAGGGCTGCCTTCAGATGTCTTTTAAAGAGAAGATAGCTGCTTATTTCCTTCACATCTGAAGGGAGGGCGTTTCACAGGGCGGGCACCACTACCGAGAAGGCCCTCTGTCTGGTTCCCTGTAACCTCACTTCTCGCAATGAGGGAACCGCCAGAAGGCCCTCGGTGCTGGATCTCAGTGTCCGGGCTGAACGATGGGGGTGGAGACGCTCCTTCAGGTATACAGGACCGAGGCCATTTAGGGCTTTAAAGGTCAGCACCAACACTTTGAATTGTGCTTGGAAACGTACTGGGAGTCAATGCAGATCTCTCAGGACCAGTGTTATGTGGTCCCAGCGGCCACTCCCAGTCACCAGTCTAGCTGCCGCATTCTAGATTAATTGCAGTTTCCGGGTCACCTTCAAAGGTAGCCCCACGTAGAGCGCATTGCAGTAGTCCAAGTGGGAGATAACTAGAGCATGCCCCACTCTGGCAAGACAGTCTGCAGGCAGGTAGGGTCTCAGCCTGCGTACCAGGTGGAGCTGGTAGACAGTTGCCCTGGACATAGAATTAACCTGCGCCTCCATGGACAGCTGTGAGTCCAAAATGACTCCCAGGCTGTGCCCCTGATCCTTCAGGGGCACAGTTACCCCATTCAGGACCAGGGAGTCCCCCACACCTGCCTGCTCCGTCCCCCCAAAACAGTACTTCTGTCTTGTCAGGATTCAACCTCAATCTGTTAGCCGCCATCCATCCTCCAACTGCCTCCAGGCACTCACACAGGACCTTCACTGCCTTCACTGGTTCTGATTTGAAAGAGAGGTAGAGCTGGGTATCATCTGCATATTGATGGACACCCAGTCCAAACCCCCTGATGATCTTTCCCAGCGGCTTCATATAGATATGAAAAAGCATGGGGGAGAGGACAGAACCCTGAGGCACCCCACAAGTGAGAGCCCAGAGGTCTGAACCCTCATACCCCAACACCACTTTCTGGACACAGCCCAGGAGAAAGGAGCAGAACCACTGTATGACAGTGCCCCCAGCTCCCAGCCCCTCTAGACGGTCCAGAAGGATGTTATGGTCGATGGTATCAAAGGCTGCTGAGAGATCCAGCAGAACTAGGAAACAGCTCTCACCTTTGTCCCTAGCCCGCCGGAGATCATCAACCAGTGCGACCAAGGCAGTTTCAGTCTCATGGTGAGGCCTGAATCCTGATTGGAAGGGATCCAAATGGTCTGCATCCTCCAGGCGTGCTTGGAGTTGTTCAGCAACTACCCACTCAATCACCTTGCCCAAGAATGGAAGATTTGAAACTGGGCGATAGTTGGCCATTATGGCCGGGTCTAAAGATTTTTTTTAAGAAGCGGTTTAATGACTGCCTCTTTCAGCAGGTCTGGGAAGGCTCCCTCACAAAGGGAAGCATTCACCACCCCACGGAGCCCATCACCCAGGCCTTCCCGGCTAGCTTTTATCAGCCAGGATGGACAAGGATCAAGAAGACATGTGGTTGGTTTCACTCATCCAAGCAGCCTGTCCACATCCTCGGAGGTAACAGATTGAAACTGATCCCATATAACATGACTAGGCAGGATAGGTGTGTGGCATGGCTCTCTTTCCTACTTCCCCCTCCTTTTGCACGACTGCGAGCATCAGTGGCACCATCAACCCTTGCTGGACTCCAGTGAAATTGGCAAGGTCTACTTAGTGGTTGATGATGTTCACATATCCATCTTTTTTCAAGGAAAGACACAGGCATATTATGGCTTCAGTCCTATACCCATGGAAAACAAGGGAACTTGGTTCTGCATCTATAGGATTGCACTCTAAATTGACAAGGTTTCCCCTTGAACCTGCCAGTTCCACTGATAAGTTACATTAGCCTTCGCCAATCTGGTGCTATGAACTTTCAGCATCCCTAACTATTGGCAATGCTGGCTGGGGCTGATGGGAGACGTAGTCCTGGATGGTACAACATTGGCAAAGGGAGAGTCACAGATGGTCAAAATGAGAAGACATTTTCTCTAACTTTGTCAGTTTCTCTAGACTAGAGGGAAGAGGGTGGTGGCAAACAAAATCCTACTGAGATGGGAAGAGTGCAGAAAGAGGAGGGGGGGAATTTCACATTATCACCAGCCACACTGTGCTGTTATTGTGTCTGTGTCTAGTCACAGGGCAATGTGGGCCACTATCCAAAGCAGGCAAGTCGGGGAGTGTCAACTCCTGCAATAGCTAGAATGGGAGAGAGGCATTTAAAATTGGGGGGGAAATAACTTGTGAGTGGTTGTAATGTACATTAATTGAAGCAGGGGAAGATTGTCAAATGATAAAAACACTTCAAAATGCAATGTGACTTCAGCTTAATTTATTTCAGGAATACTTTACAAATTATATAATGTGATGTAGTGGCTAGAGCACGGTGGTTTGGATGTGCTTTGAATCCCTGCTCAAGCTTTATACCAAACTTGGAGACTTTGGGCAAGTGGCTCTCCCTCAGCCTAGGCAACCTCAAAGGGTTGTGAGAACAAAGTTACATGTTAAAATGACCTGTGGCTCATGGGTATAGCGAGGATTTTTGTTAGGGGGAGCAGGTCTTTTGTTAGGGGGGCAGAGCCTCAGTTTGCTATGTACCGTATTTTTCGCTCTATAAGACGCACCAGCCACAAGACGCACCTAGTTTTTGGAGGAGGAAAACAAGAAAAAAAATATTCTGAATCTCAGAAGCCAGAACAGCAAGAGGGATCGCTGTGCAGTGAAAACAGCAATCCCTCTTGCTGTTCTGGCTTCTGGGATAGCTGGGCAGGCTGCATTCGCTCCATAAGACGCACACACATTTCCCCTTACTTTTTAGGAGGAAAAAAGTGAGTATTATAGAGCAAAACATACGGTATTTAATTTTTTTTATTGATTGGGGGCAGCTGCCCCTCCCTGCCCCCTCTTGGCTACTCCAACGCTGTGACTGGAGCTCCTGTCTTGTAGCCATTGTAGCACTAGCTACCTCCTTCTGCAAGCACAAAGATTTATCAATATATTCTGTATCCCCCCCACCCGAGCAAATTTGGGGTGGGGTGCACAGGGCAGTGGGTGGGTAAGTAGTTATGTTGCACAAGTACAAATCTTCCTGCTAAAGGAATGAGTGCATTGGATACTGTCCCCTGTTGCTTTTTGAATTGTAGCTGTGGGGTGCTGCTAATTTAATTGAAGTCCCACATTGGTAGAATGGGTGTTTAACTCCCCCTGCCCTACGTTTTCCTAATCAAAATTTTATCCCAGCTGCTTTTGGCCCCACAAGGTGGACATGGGAATATAAAGTCACCTGAATCTCCAAATGTGCTTTGTAGGAAAAACTCAAGAGCAGTAGATACCACAGCCTGCTTGCTGATCCTCTCTCTGCCTGGCAATAAAGCTGACAACAGTAGTGGTGAGGAGGAAGAGGAGACAACGGCAGCAAGAAAGTAGTTTCAGAGGGAGAAGGGCCCACAAAAAGAGTTTTGACCAAGAGCGTATGAAACCTGGAGCCAGCTTTGGTTGAAACTGTGCCTCCACCTATGCCCAGACTAGATATCAGTAAGGAAATGCAAATATTACAAAACATCAATAAGTCTCCAGTAATTTCCTTCCAAAGCGAACCGAACCTAGGCAAGTACCGCACTACCGGAACTTCTCACCATGTGGAGAAGAGGGGTGAACATAACAATATTCTATGCTCTGCATACGGTTCTGGTGACCTGTAACTTGCCCTAGATCTTTTCCATTCATAGTAAGCCAAACATGCACACAACATAGATTGCTGCTGCCTTGTCCTCCTCTCTTTCTGAAATGTCCGGTGCAAAACTGCCAGCTGACCATTCTTTTCTGCCACCCTCATCCACTTTTATATGTAGCTCAGCACCACCATTAGATAATGGCCAATTAAATGGATGTATGCAATGCCGAGGAACAGTGGTCTGAACTCTACTACACCTCCTTTGGAAAGTGAGGCACCTGTACTGCTGTACTAAAGGCTACACAAGCACTATTCTGCAGCAGAAAAGGTTTTCACTTCACCCAGTGTATAGCGGAGGGCCCTGGTTCTCCTGCTGCATGGTCATGAAATGGTTACTACTATACTGTACGGACTTATAGAATAGCTTAGCTGATGGAACAGAGCAAAGATTGCTATTCATACTCAGGAGCATCATCACCTGTTAGACAATAGAGATATCCCTCACTCATGCTTTGTACAATGGTTAGCTCAGTCCTGACCACACAGGTGCTACCTGAAGCCCTTCTGAATTGGGAAGTAGTCCACCTGTCTTTGCATATGGTCCTCCCATAGCAGGCAGCTGGAAAGATACTGAGCCTGGCTGTGAGTCAAACGGGGATGATCTGCTTGCAGGAACGTGAAATTGTTTAATTTGCAGGCATTCATACAGGTAAGTGCAAAATAATATATTCCTCTCATTAACCAGTCCAACTGAATTTAAACTTGCTATGTCACTTAAATCAATTCATGGAGAAAACAAAAGTGATGTTAGAGGCTAGGAGAGAGAGACAGAGACAGAGAGACAGAATGCACTCACTAAAGATTCATAATAAGCACCAGACCTTTCATACACATTTAAATGCTTGAACTAGATTGAACTGTATCTTGCAGACTTGCAGGCTCCAGACATGGCTTCATGTTTCCAGTCTTGTCTCCAGTAGTTTCAAGTATACCTACAAAATTAAGAGAACATGAAGACATAGAACTCCTTCCATAATACAAACAGCAGGGGAAAGTCAGCGTGAAAATGAAATACTAGAATGGGTATTAAAATCTCATCAGATGTTAAAAGTATGGGGAAATAAAAAGATCTTCCCCTGATGCCAAACAGGCAATAACTTGGGTATCACTCAAGGCTTATTGGGAAGAGAGTTCTGTAGACCAGGGGGGCATCATAGCCAGAGGCAGATTTAGGAGAGTGTGACCAGTTCAGCTGCACTGGGTGCGGAACCTTGCGGGTGCTGCAACTATGGATTACAATGAAGCGATATAGGTGGAGGGGCACCAAATTTTGGCATCACACAGAACACTGCTGAAATTTGAGACCCCGAGATTTTTGCCACTGCCACAGGGAAGGCCTTCTTTATTAATCTGGTGCCGGCTAGCAATCTAGTGACAGTGTTTTGCAGTAGCTTTAGTTCCCAAACAGTCTCCAAAGTCATTCCCACACACAGTACATTGCAGTAGTCTAGCTAGGGGAGCTGTTGCTTGAGGAATTCAGTTTGTGAATTCCAGTATGAACCAAGTTGATCTGTTCCTCCTGGACTAATGTGCCAATCAGAACTTGATATCCACTGGCATTCGCATTTTTCAAATGTTACAATGCTGCTCTTGGGTTAGAAAAAAACCCCTGAATACATTTAGAGCAAAATCCTGCAGCCCCTCTCCATCATCGCTATCTTTTTTGCCTTGGGCAAAAGAGATAGTGGAAATGCTGACTCCAGTCAACAATCTGTTGGCTGCTGGTAACCCAGGCTCCCTACCACTTACCTGCTTAAACTGGAACTATAGCCGAAGGCAGGATTTCACAATCTTAAAACATGTCTCACTCCCCTAAAGATTTTGAGAGGCTCTTTCAAATGCACCCCCACCCCCCAATTCTTTAAAGAGGCCTCTGCTGTTTTCTTATCTACTCTCCTATTCCTGGGGATCAGGATGAAACTGGGATATGTCTGCAGTGTGAGGTTTTAAAGATATAGTGGTCCTGTGGCATTTGATGATCTCCACTATCTCTTCAAGCTGTTACTCAGCCTCAGTTTGCCTCATCAGACCAATGTCGTTTTGTGCTTCTTCTTGTAAAGACATTTCAAGACATTTTCCACAGTAACTGTGCAGTTTTTACTCATTTGTTTTGCAAGCAAGATTCCTAAGGAAGTGTTTCCATTGAAGAGACGCTTTCTCAGCATCAAACCACAGTTATTCGTTCACAGGAAAATCGTGGTTCTCCTCCAAGTAGAACGCCCATTGTTATTTTACTGCTAATACTGTGCAGAATATGATTGTGTAAGTGTCACAGGCAGGCGTGTTGCTAACTACTGAAAAGGATTTGGGACACGGTTGCATAAAATATGCTGATTCATATGTATGCATTTATATGTATGCATTTATATGTATGCATTTGTATATATGCAAGTTTAGGTTCACTTTCAGAAGGAAAACAAACAAATGTTAGCTCTTGCTGTCAAGGTTTTGAGCTATAGGGTGGCAACAGGATTTTCTAGGCCCAGTACTTTGCCTGCAGATTGGACTCTATTCCTCAATGAGTTCTGAGCAGTGGTTGTGGCTTCCCACTGTACATATTTTATCCATAATAATAATAATAATAATAATAATAAATTTTATTTGTATCCCGCCCTCCCCAGCCAACGCCGGGCTCAGAGCGGCTAACATCATATAAATAAGACAATATGCATAATACAATATACAGCATGCAAATAAAATAACATTCAACATTCATTAAAATAATGTAGAATAATATTAAATATCAGCATTTCAAAATTAAACAGACATCCACTCAACAGTTACAATAAGTAATTTCTAAACTCCAATCAATAAAACAACAGCAAACCACAGTACACAACATAACACAATACAAAATGAGAAGCAGAGACCGGAGGGTGGAGCAAGGCAAGTGGAAAGAGGCCTTGCCTGATGAAGTTTCTCCCTCACAGTTCTTCCTCCAGGCAGTTTCCTTATGAAGAATCCCAGGGCCAGGGGTTGGGGCAAGGCAGGAGGAAGAAGGCCTTGCCTGATGAATTCTCTCCCCTCACAACAACCCTAAGAGGTAGGTTAGGCTGCAAGGAAGTAACCAGCCCACCATCACACAGTAAGCTTCATGGTCACTCAACAAGCTTCTCTATCACAAGCCCCTCCCCAGTTGCTGCACTGCCTTCGAACAAATAAAGGTAACAGATGGTTGGCATCTTACCAACACTGCACTTTGTGGCATGCTCAGTTGCCCTGTAAGCAAAGTCCGCTTGCTTATTTGTTTGTTTGTTTGTTTGTTTTAAAGGGGGAGGGGCAACAGATCCAGGACCTGGTGCAAAAAACCCAGGGCTCAGGCCCCTGGACAGTGCCTAATGGTAAGTGACACAAATTCCCCCTCATGCTTGCATCGTTTTGTGATCTTTGAGTGCTGTGTTCTCTTACTATAGCATTCTAATGTGTTCATCTCACCCTTTTAGAGAAGTGGTGACTGCCACTCCCTGGGGCAAGGCCCTGCTATTTCAGTTTTTGTTTTTTAAATATTTTGGGAGGTAGCCAACTCAGCCATTCCACTGGTGCAAGCACTTTTGGCTATGCAACCAAACTTCCCCTCCCTCCCCTCTCAACCCTGTGCCCTCTAAATCTGCTGCAGAGGGTTGGGGAAAACTCCACAACAGATCTAAAAGTGTGGGGGGGGGGATTTCTGCTGTGCTTGCACTAGTGAAAGTGTTTGGCTGGATACTGCCCATTGCATTTAGTTCTTTGGATGCCAAAAATGTATCTTTCTGATACTGCAGCACACTACTGCCCTGATTTCACTGAAAACAAAAAGCGCTGAAGAGCTAATTCCCTTGCAACGAGATTGCCACAAGGCCATTCATTAGGTGGGAATGGAATATCATGATGGTTGTACCAGGCTACATTAGCATACTGTAGAGCACTAGAAGTTTTCTAAGATTCAAAATGCAACAGTAATTAGAAATCCATTCCCCCACAAGTCCAATTACGCCACGGGTGAAGTGATGTTATTCGGAAATGTAATTTTTGTACTTAAATACAGTGGTACCTCGGGTAAAGTACTTAATTCGTTCCGGAGGTCCGTACTTAACCTGAAACTGTTCTTAACCTGAAGCACCATTTTAGCAGAAAATGAGCAGATCACAGAAACTAGGTGGTATCTGTGGTATCTGTCTGTGGGTTGGTAAATAACTCAGTTGTGAAATTGCTGGTCTTTTAACAAAAATATGTAATTTGTCTCAAAGACTGGGGACAAATAGTGACAAGTGAGCAAATGATACCAATTTCCCCCCCACCCAAAAAAAAGTTTATGTGGAAACAATTCCCCTGGAACCTCAAATGCTACTCTTTACTATGTTATTAGGGCAGCTGGATTTTACATGCAGTTGTTTGTAGTAATACCCCCATGGCTTAAAACAGGGATTTGAAATGGCCAATTATGGTGCTGGAGAAGACTCTTGAGAGTCCCATGGACTGCAAGAAGATCAAACCTATCCATTCTTAAGGAAATCAGTCCTGAGTGCTCACTGGAAGGACAGATCGTGAAGCTGAGGCTCCAATAGCTGAGGCTCAAGAATACTTGGCTAGTTTAGATGTATTCAAGTCTCCAGGGCCAGATGAACTGCATCCAAGAGTATTAAAAGAACTGGCAGATGTGATCTCAGAACCACTGGCAGTCATCTTTGAGAATTCCTGGAGAACAGGCGAAGTCCCGGCAGACTGGAGGAGGGCAAATGTTGTCCCTATTTTCAAAAAGGGGAAAAGAGAGGACCCAAATAATTACCGCCCAGTCAGTCTAACATCAATACCAGGGAAGATTCTGGAGCAGATTATTAAGCAAACAATCTGTGAGCACCTCGAAAGGAATGCTGTGATCACCAATAGTCAGCATGGATTTCTGAAAAATAAGTCATGTCAGACTAACCTGATCTCATTTTTTGACAGAATTACAAGCCTGGTAGATGAAGGGAACGCAGTGGATGTAGTCTACCTTGATTTCAGCAAGGCATTTGACAAGGTGCCCCATGATATTCTTGTAAAGAAGCTGGTAAAATGCGGTCTTGACTATGCTACCACTCAGTGGATTTGTAACTGGCTGACTGACCGGACCCAAAGGGTGCTCATCAATGGTTCCTCTTCATCCTGGAGAAGAGTGACTAGTGGGGTGCCACAGGGTTCTGTCTTGGGCCCGGTCTTATTCAACATCTTTATCAACGACTTGGATGATGGACTCAAGGGCATCCTGATCAAATTTGCAGATGACACCAAACTGGGAGGGGTGGCTAACACCCCAGAAGACAGGATCACACTTCAAAACGACCTTGACAGATTAGAGAACTGGGCCAAAACAAACAAGATGAATTTTAACAGGGAGAAATGTAAAGTATTGCACTTGGGCAAAAAAAATGAGAGGCACAAATACAAGATGGGTGACACCTGGCTTGAGAGCAGTACATGTGAAAAGGATCTAGGAGTCTTGGTTGACCACAAACTTAACATGAGCCAACAGTGTGACGCGGCAGCTAAAAAAGCCAATGCAATTCTGGGCTGCATCAATAGGAGTATAGCATCTAGATCAAGGGAAGTTATAGTGCCACTGTATTCTGCTCTGGTCAGACCTCACCTGGAGTACTGTGTCCAGTTCTGGGCACCACAGTTCAAGAAGGACACTGACAAACTAGAACGTGTACAGAGGAGGGCAACCAAAATGGTCAAAGGCCTGGAAACAATGCCTTATGAGGATCGGCTAAGGGAGCTGGGCATGTTTAGCCTGGAGAAGAGGAGGTTAAGGGGTGATATGATAGCCATGTTCAAATATATAAAAGGATGTCACATAGAGGAGGGAGGAAGGTTGTTTTCTGCTGCTCCAGAGAAGCGGACACGGAGCAATGGATCCAAACTACAAGAAAGAAGATTCCACCTAAACATTAGGAAGAACTTCCTGACAGTAAGAGCTGTTCGACAGTGGAATTTGCTGCCAAGGAGTGTGGTGGAGTCTCCTTCTTTGGAGGTCTTTAAGCAGAGGCTTGACAACCATATGTCAGGAGTGCTCTGATGGTGTTTCCTGCTTGGCAGGGGGTTGGACTCGATGACCCTTGTGGTCTCTTCCAACTCTATGATTCTATGAATACTTTGGCTACCTTATGGCCACTCCCTGGAAAAGACCCTGATGTTGGGAAAGATGGAGGGCACAAGGAGAAGGGGACGACAGAGGACGAGATGGTTGGATAGTGTTCTCGAAGCTACCAGCATGAGTTTGACCAAACTGCGGGAGGCAGTGGAAGACAGGAGTGACTGGCGTGCTCTGGTCCATGAGGTCACGAAGAGTCGGACACGACTAAACGACTAAACAACAACAACAAGGCAAAGGGGCATCAGTGTGATGTGGAGGTCAACTAATCCAAGATGAGCAGTGAGTATTTCAGATTGCTTCTGGCCTTGACAGCACAATCTCCCTCCTTCCCTCCCTTGTGTTTGCTTATCCACTGTCCTCCTTCCATGTTTGGCATCCATTCTTTGTACTTCCATTTTACCCATGCCACCATTCCCCTTCTCCTCCATTTCAGTTTCTTTTCTGAAGTCTGTTTAAAACAGGAATGGAGAACCTGAGAACAAGGAGCCAAATGTGCCCCAAAGCCTTTCTATTTGGTCCCCCGGACTCTGCCCAGGCCATATCATCCACTTGCCCTGTTCCACGCCCTGCTTACTGCTTTTGCCAGGCTGGAATGTATTCTTGAACTGTATTAATGTGTCTTTCTTGCCTGGATGGAGGCTGGAGATATGTAGGCATGTGAGTGGCTGCAAAGAAACCTCTTTGCATGACTGGAATGCAGCTTACTATAGAAAGGTAAGAGTCACATCTATTGCGTCCCCATTTTTGCCTCTGGTCTTGCCCATCACTAACCTGTAAGCCCTGGAAGATTTCTCCCAAGGAAATGTGAGCCTTTAGGGTGGAAAAATGTTCCACATCCCTGATCCAAAACACTGCCAGAAGTCCCTGTAAAGTATAAACAGCACTGGCTTGAATGCATTTCCTACAATACAGCAAAACAGCCAGCAAAATTATACATACATAATTTTCTTTGTATGCTGCCTTTCCACAGTTCAAACCATGCTCAAGGCAGGTTGCAACATGAAATACACACAACTGCAACATAATAAATGTAGTCATAAACAATAATTAAACATAAAAAATAAACTGAATAATGTCCACATAAATCACAAGATCTAAAATAAAGATACAAAAAGATACCTTCCCCGCCCCACGTAACAGCCGCCCTAGCCCCATAGTCTGTTCAGCAGCCTCAATTTTGTAGCTTGCATCACTCAGGACCCCGCCCTTTCCGGCCAAGTGGAAAAAAGGCCTGCAGGGCAGAAGGAGCAGGTCTTCCAGGACTTACAGCCAAAATTATTATGATCTTGTAGCTTCACCAACACTACTGTCGCTCTGTCTGCATCGCTATTGGATCTGACCTGCTCTCTACTGCAGTTCTAAGAACATTTTGTACAACAAATGTAAAAGCCCCATCGAGACCGTTGTGTTCAAAGAGAAGAGCGCAAGTATGAAAGGATGTCCTAAACATAGGACCTTGGGGGCAGGGCTTGCATACATTCCCCTGTTCCTGTTTTAAACCTCACATGTTCAGATGAATGCCTGAACATAATAGCCTGCTGCTGGAGCAGGCCAGTGGCCCATTTAGTCCAGCATCCTGTTCTCACAGTGGCCAACCAGATGCCTGTGGGAAGCCTGCAATCAGAACCAGAGTGCAACAGCACTCTCCTCTTCTGTGGTTTCCAGCAGCGGGTATTTGGAAGAATTACTGCTGCTAGGAATAGAGGGAGAAGAGGAAAAGGGCTTATGCTGAGCCACATTCTGGGTCTCTGTGATTCTCAGAGTTCCAATTCAGCAGCAAAGAGCGGTTTTTCCCAGGGGAAAGCAAATGGAAGTGTGGAAGTGATAGTTAAGTCTCAAAAACAGGCAAAATTCCGTGAGTCTCCACAGTAAAAATAAAAATGGCCAAAGCATTTTCAGAATCAGCTAATAAGTCATCACCAGGCCTAAATGCATTACACCTGGCTTACATATGAACCTTCAAGAAGAAGAACTACCAATGAAGGAAGATTGGCAGAAGAAATTGATGGAACATGTGGAAATGGTGAAACTGACAGGCAAGATCAGAAACCAAGAAGATCAAGTATTTGTTAGAAACTGGAGTAAATTTGTAGTTTACTTTAAAAAACCACTGTAAACAGTTAAAATAATTGGTAGCGTTGTAATGACATTTGTAATGTGAAATTGATTATGATAATTAGGGATATACAATAGTTGGATAAAGCAAAAGATGCAGAAAACTTAAACTTTTAATATAAGAACCCATTGGAGTTATGGGAGGGAGTCCAAAGAGAACCCTGTAATTTAATGTTTGAATAGCTTAAAGTGTATAAAAATCTAATTAAAAAATTATGGGGGGGGGAATACATATGAGCCTTCACGTCCTTCAGTGATGAACTGCACAAAGTCCAAAGCAGTGGTAAAATCTGTGGTGGGACAACCCAAAGCTTTACAGGTAGAGTGTCTACTCTGTGGACTATATTGCTCAAGGCAACTTGCTTCAACCAAAGTCTCAGATTCATAAGAGGCCATGCAGTCCTCCCTACATTTAGGCCTTCAGGAAACTTTTTTTTAAAGAACTCAAGTGTATCTATACAGTGGTACCTCAGGTTACATAATAATAACAACAACAACAACAACAACAACAACAACAATTTATTTATACCCTGCCCATCTGGCTGAGTTTCCCCAGCCACTCTGGGTGGCTCCCAATCGAGTGTTAAAAACAATACAGCATTAAATATTTAAAAACTTCCCTAAACAGGGCTGCCTTCAGATGTCTTTTAAAGATAGGATAGCTGCTTATTTCCTTCACATCTGAAGGGAGGGCATTCCACAGGGCGGGCACCACTACTGAAAAGGCCCTCTGTCTGGTTCCCTGTAACCTGACTTCTCGCAATGAGGGAACCGCCAGAAGGCCCTCGGCGCTGGATCTCAGTGTCCAGGCTGAACGATGGGGGGTGGAGACGCTCCTTCAGGTATACAGGACTTTAAGAACTTTGCTTCAGGATGAGAACAGAAATCATGCAGTGGCAGCAGGAGGCCCCATTAGCTAAAGTGGTGCTTCAGGTTAAGAACAGTTTCAGGTTAAGAATGGACCTCCAGAACGAATTAAGTACATAACCAGAGGTACCACTATATACATTTTTGGATAATTGTTTTCTTCTGTATCTTTTAAGAGATTTGGCTCTTATTTAAAATATATATTTTACCTTCTGGCCTTAATTGTAAATCAAAAGTGCCCAAGCATCTCCAGTTATTCCCGCCCCCCCAATCTGGGTTCCCATGTGCCCTCCTTTACAGAGGACAAACCTCTATTTGAAGGGCTGTCAGAGGGCAGTCTTCTGACGGAAAGATTCCTCTCTGTGAAGCACTACCAATCCAAGTCCAGTTTAAAGATACAGAGAACCCAAAAAAGCAAAAGCAGGTGGAACCTTCAAGCTGTTTGTCAACAGGCAACAGCTGGCAGCAGACTGAGCAGGCACACAGGTCAACTGAATACTGTCTTACCCACTATGGTGAATGAGATGTATTTCTATTTAAATTACGGTAAGATAATGAAAACTTTATTGAGATCTGTGTCCTTGTTTTCTTTTGGTTATGTAGTTCCTCTTCTTTAGTGATGCATAAGTCATCAACCTAACAAGCATAAGCCGAGTACTGTGATACACCATAACATTGCAACAGGTGGCTTGGCAGCAAAGCATACATTGAGCTGGTGGGCATAAAGCAGCAATGAGTGAACGGGGCAAAGTTTAATCTGCAATAGGCATGTCTGTGTGTGTATATAGCAGTGGTGGCAGGGCAGGCCCAATACACCAACACCATACACACACGCACATCCCTGCCCAAGACAAGCTACATACACTAGCTAGGGTGAGCCAATTTAATTTGGCACCTGTGTCAGAAAACGCTACAAACACATCTCAGCCACCCACATTGAAATCTTGTATTAAGGTTTATAAGAAAGGAGGAATGCTGAGCATGACGTCCTACTCACTGTAAAACAACAACACACCAGACAAAGGGAGAGAAAGATTATAAACAAAATGAAGGATTCAAAATTAATCTGATGAAAAACACTGTCTTTAAAGAGAAATCTATTGTTGCTAACTAGCAAGGTTCATTTCCTGCCAAACAAAATTGTTCTGATTTTCGGTAGGAGTTTTTTGTTGGGCCAGCTGCTTAAGAATTATCCAGAGTTGAATTGACCTGCTCCTTGCAAACATCAGGAGTACCTTGGCACCTGGTGACATCATGTGGTCACTTGTGGTAGTGCACAAAGTGTTAACTAGCCATTCCTTTCAGACTCCCCTCTCCCTTCTCTGATCATAGTCCTGTCTTCCTGGTAGGATTGGGCCAAAGGTCACTGTAGCTTAGTACTTTGCTTCCATCCATGATAGGGTATGTGGTGGATAACCATACTCCATTTGTCCTCAGTATCTGGCACCCTGAACATGGAGGTACTGTTTAGCAGTTATGACCAACAGCCACTGATAGCCTTATCCTTCCTGAATTTACCTGTTCTCTTTTAAAGCCATCTAAGCCACTGCCTATCACCATAGCTTATAGCTAAGAACATAAGATGGGCCTGCTGGATCAGGTCTAATCCAGCAACCTGTTAACACGGTGGCCAGCCAGATGCCTATATGCTAAGTTACATAGGTTAAAGTAGAAACTCTTCTAAAATGGCAAAGCATTGCTGCAGGAAATGGTGTGGGTACATTTCCCCTCCCAGACTTTGTGGTACTATTCTGGAAAGTACTAAAGGGAATTTATAAGCATATAATTTATAAATTAAGTATTTTTAAAAGTTTCTCGGATACTGTGAGGGAGAAGGTTACTAAGGCTGCAGAGCCATGTTACACATACTTCTAATGGCGGTGCTAGCAAATGGGGGGGCAGTGCCGTAGGGAGCAAAAGTTAGCAGTGTTGCCCCCTCACCCTAAAGGCAATTTTTAAAAGGCTTCAAATAGGTTGGTGTTTGGGTGAATACAATACTTTGAAAATAATTAAGGAGTTGTCCTTTTTCTTTATACCGCCCTGTTAGTTTAAAATTAAAGCACAGGCATTTAAAAAATCACTTTGGTAGTCAGGATATTGTATTGTAAGATGATACTAATGATAACACAAGACCATGGAAAGCAGGAAATCAAGGCAGATTAAAAATCTCCAACACACTAACACACTTCTAGCTTCTTGGATGTATACAGCTGACGACATCCCTAATCTGCCCAAGCGCTTCCACCCACATAGCCTACGAACTGCAAAGCAAAGTGGGAGACCAGGGTATGGGGAAGTTTCTGTAAGCAGGCCACCCTCTTGGTCTGCTTTGCCCACCTGTTGGCCCTGCCTTGTGCAGTGTGTCCTAGGTAGGAGACAGTGGTAGCCAGCAAGTTAAAAGGTGGGCCCTTCTCCCATTGCACGCTGGGCACCCCAATGGTATTTGTAGAAATGGAGTGCCTGATCTCACTGTAGCTGCTCCCTGGGCATTTTGGCAAGCAGAGGTGGAGAGGTAAGAGGAAGGGGTCAGCAGTGGCTGTATAAGTGACAAGAAAGGAGGATAGGATGGAAAAAAGAGGAAGAAGGAGAGGTGGGACTGCTTGCTTGCTTGCTTGCTTGCCTGCCTGCCTAGCTTTGGGCCCTGCTGCACCTTAGAACAAGGACTGCTGGGCTTTGGCAAGGCTAGGCAAGGTGAAAGGGGCAGGAGAGGATTGGTCTGATAGCTGAAACTGGGCTGGGCTGCAGCCGGTGGCAGACCTACATTTTGGTGGCGCAGAAGCTGTTATGGGGGCCTTATGTACGCAGCTTCACAAACTCTGCCAGTCAGCTGACTTGTGGAATTTGTGAAGCCAGGTACAATGGACAAAGCCCTGTGCATTGCACCCCCAAGGACCCGATGGTAAGAGTCCATAGCTTCTGCAGTTTAAAAGCTACGTGTGTGCGGTCATGCCTCTCAAAATTAAGTAACCGCTGAAGCCTTGAAGAGAGTTGCTTTGTTCTTATTCTCTCAACGCAGAAAGACTACTGCCAAAGAGCTGACAACATATACGGCATCCAGAAGGGATGAATCAAACCGAGATACAATCCCACACTGACTCCTGCACTCAGGAGAGATTCCCATGGCTTGTCATGGGAAAGAAGCAGTGAATAGACAGTGGAAAAGTTGTCATGCCAGCAGCACATTAGGAAGCAGAAAACAGATGGAGCGAAAAAAGAAACCAAGTTCCTCAGATGAAGAATACTGCCGTCACTGTTTAGAAGTTAGTCTTCCCAGACAGTTCCTAATACACTCAACATTTCTTTCTACTTGCCACCCCCTAGCAAGCATCGTGTCCATTAAGAACCTTGTCAATTATCACATAGATTGCCAAACGATTAGTTTGTTTTGTTCAATTAGCTTCTCTACCATTTTGTCTTTGGCAGAGTACATATGGAAAGTAACCACCAAATCTACCAGTTCTGTGAGAGTTTCTGTGTCTCCTCCTGGATATGCTGAACTCTCCAGCATAGTTCCCAAGCAATCTAAGCTGCCGTGTCAGATGGACACACATGATGTGTTCTACAAAGACCAGATGGTACAAGCCACACTGCTAGCTGCTCCATTAGACACCTACTGTAGGGACCACAGGTTTACATGTACATCCATCAGTATGAAAAGAAAAGGCATCATATTTTGTTTCTACTAATATCAGTCTTCAAGTAAGAGAACCAGGCAGAGGGCCTTCTCGGTAGTGGCGCCCGCCCTGTGGAACGCCCTCCCATCAGATGTCAAAGCGATAAACAACTACCTGACACTCAGAAGACATCTGAAGGCAGCCCTGTTCAGGGAAGTTTTTAATATGTGACATCTTAGGGTATTTTTTATCTTTGTTGGAAGCCGCCTGGCTGGGGAAACCCAGCCAGATGGGCGGGGTACAAATAAATAATAATAATAATAATAATAATAATAATAATAATAATAATAATAATTATAGAACAAATTCTGAGTCCTAGCACCTATCTAGCTATCCTTTCCTCTCCCCCTGGCATAAAATCAGCTATACATTACTTCAGAAACTCCCAGGGGCAGGGCGAGTAGCCCATGGGGGCGGGGTGAGCTGGGGGCTGGGGCGGGGCATGCTGTGAGGAGCCTCCAAGGAGTCTGCCTGCTGCCTCCCCCTCAGCTATAGGGCAGCTGAGGGGGAGGCAGTAGGCAGATGCAAACCCCACACTGCCATTTTGGGCAGTGCAGAGCCTGCAGGCGCCCAAGCCACTGTGTCACTCCCAGGCGTTAAGTACCAACCCCTGCAGTGTGGCACCCAGTACACCCCACCCCCAGTCCTTCCCCAGCTATGCCTCTGATGCTGAGTGCTTAACAGCAGAAGATCTCTACTCCTCATCTACAACTCTTGTTTGTAGACCCTATGCAGCACCTCTCAGGACTTAATCACAAGATGCATCATGGATTCACAAGAAGTGTGATTTCATTAGCCTACAGCCAAAAAGAAAAACCACACTGAATATGTCTAGATCTTGCCTTTCCTCCAAGCGGCTAGAAGTGATGTACATGCACCATTTTATCCGTACAACAAACTGGGAGCAGGGGTATTTGGGGGCACAAACCCATGCCACACATGTACATAATATTTGCACAATAATAATAGGAGGAGGAATTCAACATCACACTAAGGGGATAGTTCCAAAGGAGTGATCTCCCCTCTCCTCCCTGCTTGCACCGTTGTGGAGGTTCTCCCAACCCCCCTAAGAGCCAACTTTGGGGGTTGCATGGGGCACGTGTGGAGGGAAGAAGCCCCATTGCACAAACAAAGCTGAAGGGGCTTTTCAGTTTTGAAAAAAAAGTTGAGTAAAGGGAGATAAGATGGTGTGAGAAAGTGGACAGGGACTTTTTCGCCCTCTCTTACAATACTAGAAACTCAGGACCATCCACTGAAGTTGAATGCTGGAATATTCCGGACAGACAAAAGAAAGCACTTCTTCACACAGCACATACCCAAACCATTGAATTTGGTCCCACAAGATGTAGTGATAGCAGCCAAATCAGATGGCTTTAAAAGATGATCAGAAAACTTCATGGAAGAAGCGGCTATCACTGGCAACTCCCCACCACAGCTATGTTCTTCCTTCACTGTTGGAGGCAGTAATGCGACTGAATGCCAATTGCTGGGGGCAGAAATGGGGAGAGTGTCATTGCACTCAGGGCCTGCTCACAAGCTCACCTGGCTGGCTGCTGGGAGAATAGGATGCTGGACTAGATGGGCCTTTGGCTTGATCCAGCAGGGTTCTTCTTAAATGTATTTTTTCAGTGGTCCTCATCTTCTTGAGAGAGTAGATCAGTCAAGAACCAGACCGAACCCATTTGAACCCTGGTCCCCAGATCCTTGTCCAGCACAAGGAGCAATACAATAATGACACATGGTTTTCCAAGACAAGGACCAAGGAGAGAAAAATAATGTAAGGAACCGCAATAAAATATTTACAAATTTAGATACAGCTGCTATTTTACCAGAAACCGTAAGAGGGCAGTGTAAACAAAGAAATGCCACAAGAAAGAATTTCCAGGGACGTGTAAGTGCTTGGTAGATTGGCTTTCCCAAAAGCTAATTTTATGGTTTGCAGGCTTTTAAAAGAAAAGTATGCAATTCTTAGCCAGAATTTCAGGCCTGTTCTACCTCTTGTTTCTCTGGAAATCTGTCTATGCCAAAATAATTCCTGTCTGTTGGGTGAATCTATGCAGTGTTTCTCAAGTATTATTTTTAACTCGGCTCACTTCAAAACTTTCACTGCTTTCTAGTTCCTCAGCACTATTATCTGTTGCATGGGTGAATATCCATAGATCCTTGTATGTAGTTATGTGTATATAGCTACATGCATGCAACCATCAGCTGCATCCAATGACATGAGAATCAGGGCAATAATCTGATATATGCATAACTGCAGAATATCTCTGAACCTCTTTTACCTTTTACAGATACACTCCAGGAAACATTAAGAGCACAGCAGATTGTCCTAAACTTGCTTCTTCCCAAATCACATTTGGAGTCAAGAAGTAAGGTGTGCTCTGGTCCATGGGGTCACGAAGAGTCGGACACGACTAAACAACAACAAGGATGGGATCATGCACACAAATCCAATAGGATGTTCACTGTCAGAAGGTGATCAGTCTACCTGGGTCTTGGTTAGTAGGGAAAGATCCATGGCATACCCCAGGGTCCCATCTCCTCTGAAACTCTGATCCTCCTTCCACTTCTCGCCCCTCCCCAAAAGGCGGACATCTCACAAGTTTGAGAATTATTTCTATAAAGCACCAAATATAATGGGCAGTAGGCACTTTCAGAAGAGCAATTCCCCTGGCATGCCTGAGCAGATAAATTAATACCTCTTTGGGCAACAGCAAATGTCTATCTCACGTATGATTCCCGGATGGACTACATTTGGTTAGTGCACATACACCAACACAAAGTCATTCCTGGGAAGACATTTGAACCTATTTTCCTAAGGTTTTCTAAGAGCTTTGCTGAATCTGACCTTTTGTCAGTTCTGAACTGCCTACCAATCAGTTTCACCGGATAACTCATTTTATTTTTTCCTGAGAACTAGCTTCACTCTTTCAATAACACTCGCAATGGTATAAGCCTCTGTCATATCCTTCTTCTCTTGCCTCTTTTCTAAACTAAAGAGACCCAGACCCACATATTGTAATCTTTCCTTATATGAGAGTTGCTTCAATTGCTTAATCTCTTGGTTTGCCTCTTTCTGCACCTTCCTAAAGCTACAATTTCCTTTTTGAGGGAAGGCAATGTAAACCACACACAATATTCTAAATCAGGTTTGGGGAGCCTTTTTCTGCCCAAGGCCACATTCGCCTCTTGGCAAGCTTCTGGGGGCCACATCCCAGTGGTGGGTGGGGACGGAAGCAAAAATGGGGATAGTAATCAGTGTGAATTTTACCTTTTTCCACCCTGGCTTATCCATCCCGATAAGCCAGAGGCCTTTTCCAAGTTCACAGACACATCCCAACCATGCAAAAACACTTGGGGTGTGAAGCAGTGGTGTTGCCTGCAGAGAGTTCCTAAGCCCAGGGAGTGTTCTTAGGGCCAGACAGAGAGGCTAGGAGGGGTGCATTTGGCTCCCAAGCCTGTTAGAAGGCTTTGTCAGCAGCTTTTTGGAAATCCAAGTATATAATTATTTATACTTTCAGTTCTGTAAGTGAAATATACTCAGAGTCGCAAAGTGATTTCATGCTCTTTATTCAGCTCATAGTGGTGAGGAGGAATGAATGAATGTCCCCTCAAAGTATCTGCCTTATATACATTATTTACACAATGGGCTGCACATGATTGGCTAATTCCGGAATTCTACTGTAAGCCAATCAGGTTGTGGATTCACTTCTATCTGGAGCATGATTGGGTGGTTCCTGCCAACCAATCATACTGCTGCATTGTTCTAGGACCAATCAGACTGCTGCATTCTGAATCCTATTGTTCTAGGACCAATCAGACTGCTGGAGTTTGGATCCTATTCAACTCAGTACATAACAGTAAGGTTGGTTGTAAGTTTACAGGAACCACACTGATTTGTTCTTAGCAAGGCCTTTTCTGTCTTGAACAACTCTACCTTTAGTAATGCTTACTTCCAAGGTACCCATTTACCCCAAAAATGAAGAGGTATATACCAAATGCACAAAAAGAAAGGAATAATCCTCCAGCTGTACAGAAATCCATTAACTGAACCCACTATATTTTGAATACAAATCCTTCCTCAGAGATATTCTTAGGCACAATCAGCTTGAGTCTCCCAATTCTGTTTGCCAGGTTTGTGCTCTAAATATATAGATATTGCTCATTCAAGCAAGAATGCACTTTAAAATATTACTTGTGAAATTAAATGTGAGTAACAGCTTTGACTTCCAGGACTAGATAACTATACAGTGGTACTTCGGGTTACATACGCTTCAGGTTACAGACGCTTCAGGTTACAGACTCCACTAACCCAGAAATAGTACCTCGGGTTAAGAACTTTGCTTCAGGATGAGAACAGAAATCGAGCAGCAGCGGCACGGTGGCAGCGGGAGGCCCCATTAGCTAAAGTGGTACCTCAGGCTAAGAACAGTTTCAGGTTAAGAACAGACCTCCAGAACAAATTATGTTCTTAACCCGAGGTACCACTGTATTTCCCAATGAATTGACACTAACATGTACTAGAATTACTGATCTCCCCCATCCATCAACTGCGCTATTGGCTTTTACCAATATAGTGTGTGATGTCTGCCGTGTTAACATTCACAACAGCCCCATCTCTCCTTGCTTCTAATTAACCTCCCACAATAAAACTCCACTCCCATCTTCCAAGAATGTGGAAACTGGGGCATCCTAGAATCCTGCTGTTGGACTCCAGCTCTTTCATCAGCTCCCTGGCTAGTGGAAGATGGAAATTATTGTCCAACAATATCTGGAGGACCACAGGTGCCCCATCCCTGTCCTCACTATGTCTGTATGCTTATTGTCTACAGTAGCAATAACGGGACTTCTCTGTCAAGTCCCTGAAAGTCTCACCAACTACCTCTCTCAGTGTATCCAGGTTATTTACTTTTGCCTCAAAGGAACAAGCCTTTTCCTAATAGCTAAAATCTCAGTGCACTAAGCAAACACTCCACCATACATTTTCTGCCAAACACTGGGTAACCAGTGCTAGGAACCCTGCTAACTTTCTACCAAGTGAATTGTCTTTGGCAAGGTTTAGAAATATTTTTGTTGGTTACAAAATCTCCATTCCCCATGTTTCCTTACTCTATTGTCAGGCTCTTCCAGGAGTCTAGTTATCTGTTTCATTGTACGTAGCTCTTATCAGGTTTCACCTTTGGACTTTATAAACACTGCAGAAAGGGCTGGCCCAATATATTTTTCCACCTAAGGACAAGATGGTACATATCCCCATGCCATGTACACTAGCCAACCAGACTAGCAATTGAGTTTTGTTTCAACATTGCAATGAGACAGTGAGCATCTTCTGGGGGCAACACGTTAGTTTGGGGGGGGTGGAGGTCTGGTCATACAGCACACACAGGTCTGTCCATTCTGCACCCCTCAGCAACTCCTGTGTGAGGCAGCTACCTCATTCTGCCTAAAAGTAAGACTGACCTTGACTACATTCATTTCCTCTAAAACCCCAGGAGGAGTCCATCTCTCGCAAGACTTGAGAAATTTGGCTATGGCTAGCTATTTCAGCACTTGGACTAAAAAGATTTGTTCTGGTTTCATTTTATTTAAGCTTCAGATGGCCTGGTTTTTACACTGAGAGGTGGAGGGTATATCTGTTTGAAATTAAAGTCAGAGGTCTAATTAGTTCTCTCACACTATTGCCTCAAGTGCCCTCAGCAGAATTCCAATCTGGGGTGAATACTTGGATCTTAGAGCACTATTTGTCTTTGCCCTAGGCTTTCATATTTTACCTTTCAATATTCTTGGCATCTCTATACATCCAAGTTAAAAATAAACATATCCATCATATCTCTCTCTCCAGTTTCTGTTTTCTGTACTCATATATAGGCTGATATTATTTGTTCAATTGCACCAATGGAATGCATTTTTTGAGAGATTTCACACATGCAGAAAAATAGTCTCACAGTCCTTAGCAATATTACTGAGTATCAAAGCTAAACACATAAGTTTTAGGATTGATTTCTCAGATCATGAAAACTTCCAATCTCATTGACAATACTTTTGCTTCTGTCAACAACTAAAATCTCATTGCCAGTTGTGGTTAGCTTTGATGACTCACCAGATGAATAAAATAAATCTTAGGAGGTAAATAATATCGTTCTTGAGCTCAATAGACCGCTAATCAAATATTGTATTACAATTGATAATGCAATGCACTTGATGTATATTTGTTATGGACTTGTGGGTTCCCTGACTCCCACTAGATTCTGGGGTGTTTGGGGTTTAATCAGTGCTTTGAGAATTAAGATGGGTTGATAAATGTTGCATTTAGAAGTGTAAAAATGCAGGCTAATCCTGTTTTTCCCAGAAAAAGGTATTACCTGGGAGAGAAGCTATTAAATGGAATGAAGGCTAATGACAGCCGGTCATCAGCCCATGGGGGGAGCTATCAATGGGGAGAAGACTGTGATATAGGGAACGGGGCCCTCCTTCAACTGTTTGTGCTAGTGGGCAGAGAAAGAAAAAAAATAGGGTTTCATCCTGGATGATGGAGGCTGAAGAAAAATTGTTTTTGCAAGACGTTTGAAAAGCAGGGGAGAAGTGAGCGAGAGCTCTTGGCGAGCGGGCTGGTACAAGATGGGAGAAGAGACAGAGATGGCTATTTGGCTGCCTTTGAATCCAACACTATGCTTCTATAGGAAGCAAGCCCCCCCCCCCCCATGTGAATGTTGGAAAACCCTCTACTGTAGACTCAGGCTGTATATACAGTATGTAAAAATATACAATATATCATAAAGACACTGCAGTCTCCATTGTGCCTAATTTCCAAAGGAAATACAAATCCTGTGTGAGTGCCAAGACCCCTGGAATCACACCACTCAGAGATTGTGGTGGCATGGAACAATATATACCAAACACAGCTTTGATTATTATTAAGGTACTTGGCTTTCTCTTCACATCTGGGAGTCCCACTGCTGTGGGATGCTGAAGAATGCATCAATTTGTTTGCCTCATTGTTGGACCCACTGTTCTCATGCACTCCCTTTCCAGATTCCCAATAGATTTCATGCAAAGCACAGTTTAAGCCACTGTCTATGGGTAAGATAGCTCCATAATGCCCCATATGCTCCATAAAGTATCAAACCTTTGATCCAGCCACCATTAACCATTGATGGACAATCATGCTGAGTGAGAATAAATAGTAAGGTGTTCATATAGCAGCTAAAGCAGGGAAGAGAGAAATGGCAGAGTATCCATCATAACCTTGAATGTTAATAAATTAGGTTATAGAAGAGGAGAGTCCTACAGATTTCAAGTCAAGACGCCAGATTTATATAGGTCCCTCTTCTGCTGCATCTGCAGAATCCAGAAAGAATTGGGAGTGGTAAGCATGCATGGCATTTTTTCCATTTGGAATAGAAGCTTATTGCCTCCCTGCATGCTGGCAAAAGAAAAATAAACCTGCCTTTGCATGACTGTTGCATAAGGAGGAGGAGCTGGGTTTTCTCTCAACCTCACAAAGATTACCACTTTCTCTCTGTGTGTGCTATTTATCTACACACAAAGAGAAAGAGGTATCTCTCCTCCTCCTTTAAAGCAACATTTGAGCTTTGCCACGCAACATTTTACCAGTGATTAATACTGAGAAAGTCAACATAGAGTTCTTACTTTCTAACATCTGCACATACACTTTTATGCTTCATTATTTAAAAGCAAGTTTTAACAAGACAGTCACGAGTCATTCAGGTTTACGTGCCAAACACAAATTTTAGCAACAAAGCCCTTTGGAGTAACTACCATTCCTTCTGGCACCACCTAACATGAAACCTGCAAAGTCAAGTATTCAGTTTGGTTTTAACAGAAGGGTTTGGGTTTTCGGTTTTGTTGTTTTTCTTTGCATCTCTTATATTGGCCCAATATGTGCAATATATTAACACTCCTTGAGGGACATTGATGGAACCTTCAACTTTGGCCAGCTTCAATCACTACTGAACCTTAACATAATCTGGCCAAAATAAACACAGATGGAATCTGCTCCTCCTCCCTGCCTCTTACACAATATTATTCTTGGCCCTCCTAAAGCAGGGATCTTTTAAGAGCTGCTCCTAGGAGCTCTGTAAGCAATAATCTGAAAAAAGGAAATTGCCATTTCTGGCAACAACAAAAACATCTTTTTACCACTAAATAAATTTAAACTGTTTCTCAAGCCAATTACTTTGGAGTAATCCTACAGCAGCCTATTGGAAACTCATATTTAGGGATGTAACACTATACTCAGGTTCTGCAGACTGAGAGGCTTATGATCTTGTGGAAGCCCCCTTACACTGGCAGGATATGACATACCCTGCTGGTCTGACAGATATACTAGTGGAACATTCAAAATACACCAATGGAACACTCCACTGGCAGAGCTGTTCCACCTGCGAAGATATGCCACCAGAGTGGCGAAAACAGGGTGAAATTATGTGCGAGACAGAGGTGATAGGGGAAAGAATTACACTTGTGTCAAATTCTATGCCCACCCAAGGCCACAGAAATGCCCCTGTCTAGGCTCCAGTCAGGGAGCTTCTCTAAGGAAACTCTCTCTCATTGAGTTCAATGAGGGATATATATATATATAAAGGTGCTGCCCTGACCCTGGTATGACAGAGTATAGAATGTGGTATAAGTCAGGCTTCCCGGTGTTTTTGACTACAGCTTCTATCATCCCTGAGCATTGACTGGCTGGCTGGGAATGATGGGCATTAGAAGTCCAACAACATCTGGAGAGAACCAAGTTGGACAAGGCTGGTGTTAACTCACTACACAATGATAGCATACTACAACCACCAGTATATAAACCCCACAACAACCAGTATATTATAAATTCTCCCACACTTGAAAGTTTGGTAATGGGGAATTAAGAGGGAAAGGCACTTGGCACAACAGGAGAGCAATTTGCACCAAAGATGGGTACTTCACAAGACAGTTGCCTCCTGAACACACTTGGAAATTTGCACACATTGCTAACACTTTTCAAGTGCTCCATGGACAAAAATGTTGGGGAGCTGCTCCTCTAGACCAAGGCTTGCAACACTTGAGCAGACAAAGCTGAGAAGTAGTGAGGCTTTACCAATCTTCTTTACAGGGAAACATAGGAACTGTGCTAATATAAAATAGAATTGCTTGTTACCTATTTCTTTTTTCCAGGCTAGGCTCCTACACCTTCAGTTGTTGCATTACAGGCAGAAATTTCACGTCATCTTTTCTCATCAGGCCCCTGCAGAGAGGGTAAATGTTTAACCTGTTGAACTCTGCCCATCATGCATATTGTTGTGAGGCTTTTGGAAAGGAGATTAAGCTGTAGACCTGAGTGTCTTCCAATTCCTGGATCCAGCAAGGATTAAAATCTTGCGAAGGATTCAATTGTTGGAATAGCCAACAACTTCTTGGTGAGTTAATAGACCCCTAAGTAGGGGTCCTTAGGGCCACAAAGGAAGTGGCTCTGTGCAAGAAGACAAATGGGTGTCTGTCTGTTCATACCCCTCCCCGGATCTGGTAGTTAGAAGAACAAAACCAGAGCTGAGGTGTGTGAGTTAGAAACAAGAAGCAGGCTGGACTGCTGAGAGACAAAGTCATTTCTGATTTCTGGCATGGGAGAAACAATACCCTTTTGGGGTGTTAATGCTGTGACACCCTCCATCCTTGGCTCAAGTTGTATACATGTGTATATAAACCATATATCCTAAAGACACCACAGTCTCCACTGTCTCTCATTCCAAGGAAACCAAACCCTGAATATCCAGGGTAAGTGCACTGCTCAGAGATTGGGGTGGCATAAAACAAAATGTTAGAGGAACCCTGACTGAAGAAAAACAAAAACAAGCAACCTAGGGATGCTCACCTGGAGGCAAAAGGAGTTGACATGTACAGTCACTGCTTGGATGTACAGTGGTACCTCGGGTTAAGTACTTAATTTGTTCCGGAGGTCCATTCTTAACCTGAAACTGTTCTTAACCTAAAGCACCACTTTAGCTAATGGGGCCTCCTGCTGCCGCTGCGCTGCCAGAGCACGATTTCTGTTCTCATTCTGAAGCAAAGTTCTTAAACTGAAGCACTATTTCTGGGTTAGTGGAGTCTGTAACCTGAAGTGTATGTAACCCGAGGTACCACTGTACTGAGATATTGTGGGTGGGGGCTTTAAATGGGTTTCTGAGGTGAAAAGCTGCCTTATTGGGGAATTCGTATTCGACGAGGAGAGGTCTATCTGCCCAGAATGCAAGGAACAGCTCCTCTATTCACCTCGCTATTACCCCCTCTGGGTAAAACAGGGCGCTGAGCAGGGCGGCGGCGGCGGCGGGCATTATTTTGTTTTTATTCTAACAGGCAACGGCCTGAGCAGCGGCAGCAACAAAAGAGCCATTCCTCTTTTCGCCAGCACTCCTCCTTTCGTGGCCTCCGGGGCCGCTCCATAAAGGGCTTGGCAAACCCAGTCACCTCGCCTTTCTCTCTCTCTCTCTCTTTCCCTGCCTCCCTCCCCGCCTCACCCCGCGGGCGGATTGTTCCCTTTGCTCTCCCGCCGCCGGGCTGGGCCGGGCCAGGCCAGGCCAGGCCTCGAGCCAGCAGCCGCCGAGGGAAGGAAGCGCCTTTTATGGCGCGCGAGGAAGGGCCATGTATGGCGCGCAGGGCAGGAAGCGCCATGTATGGGCAAGGCAGTTCCTGCTTGGAACCAAACGAGGGCTGCTTCCGCTCAGCTTTGGCTCGGCGGCTGGGATCGGATGACGGGAACGGCTCGTCTCGCTGCTCTCGCGGCTCGGAGGCTGGCAAAAGCCGAGAGAGGCGGCTTCCCTCCTGCGCTTGGCTTCCACGGAGGGAGCCAGGCAGCTCCCGCCAAGCAGCGGCGCTTGCTTGCTGGGGGTTGGCTTCCCAGGCGCGGGAGGCTGCCCGGGAGTGGGGGCTCCTCCAGCGGCGGCGGCTGCTACTACTACCAGCATGGCCTACTAGCGTGCTCCTTCTCTCTCCCCCACTCTCTCCCTGCGCCTGGGCCGGCTCCAAGAGTGACGCAAGGCCTTTCCTGTCACTTAATGGTCAGCGCCGAAGCAGGGCTTTAAATTACAAGCAGCTGCTGGCGAACTGAGCCAAAACAGATTCTCCCCCGCTGACTGGCCCCGTCGGGAGAGCGCGCCAGCTTCCAGGGCGCGCAGGAATCCGGTGTCCTCGCGGCGAAAACCGTGTGAACCGACCGAGCCTGGGTTAAAAAAAAAAGGAAAAACAGAAAAAGTCTCCGGATCCATCCATCCCTCGCTGCAGACAGACCGAGTCAGCACCTTCCCCCTCATCCGCTCCCGCTGCGGCCGTCTAATAAAATCCTCCACTTGGCAGCTGGGAGCTCCGCGCTTGCCAAGGAAGCGGGGATTCCCAGAGTCGGCTAGGAAGAAACGTGGAGGGCGCGTTTTAAAGGGCGCGCAGCACCCTTTCGACGGTGGGTTGGCGGGGCAGCCGGCTCTGTGCTGCTCGCACGGGGAAGGCTCGCTCCTGGACCCAGAGAGGCGCAGGAGGGGCAGCGCCCACCCAAACGATGGGCAGCTCGCTTGCATTTTAAGTACTTCCGAGTATAACCCAGTGCAGATGCCTTAAGTGCCTATCAGCATACAGTCCCAGCTGATCAGACGCTCCCCCACAATCATGTATTGGGGAGGGGGGCTTCTCCCTTTTTTTTCTCCGCGCGCGTTTTAGTCGTGGGTCTAATCCTAGTGAGTTATGATGCATTCAGAAAGCTGGGATTTCTGATGGGTTAGCTCAGCATAAAAGGAGGTGAGCTCCTGGATACGTCATTTCACATCCCTATTTGCAGCTCTGCCGCAGGTTTGCAGGCTCATAGCTACCTTCAAAACTCACTTGGATTACAAAACCAATATAAAGCGCCCAGCTCTCCTCTCAGCCCCTCTGTGCAGCCTTGGACCTCAAGAAAGCTCATACCTAGAAGAGTACCCAGATATGCGAGATAAACACAGGGGGATTTGGGGGGATCTTCCCACTTTCCAGTTCTGTGGTATATAAATGGGTCTCAGCGACTACTGCAGCTAAATGATTTCATTTCTAAAGGTGCCTGCAGTTGAAAACGTGCCTCTTTGTTATACCCTCTGTCCAAGAAACCCATCTCCATAACCCCAGATACGTGGGGTCTGGTTGTGGTGACTCGCTGGTGGGAGAAAGGCATTCTGCACATGCTTCAAGCCACCTTTTCTTTTATAGCGCCAAGGCTGAGTAGGCTGCAGGAGTGAGTCCTATTAAGACTAGGAGGACGGTATAATAGACTGGAAATACGCATTAGCTGAGATGCCTGCATTGCAGGGGGTTGGACTAGATGGCCCTTGGTGATCCCTTGGTGATCTATGATCCCGTTGAACCCAAAGACAGGACCCATAAAAGACACAAACTCGCAGCCAAAGCGCTGGAGTCCTACCAGGGTCCCAGATGAAAGCCCACTCCCGGAAGGAGAGATCTACGGGCCTGAGAAAGATTTATCCAGAGGTAGGCGGGAGTGGGTGGAGAGGCAGCTCCAAGAACTCAGAAGCTCAGCCCGTTGATAGATTTATTCTACTGGAGTCCCTTTAGTTACAAATCTGGCACCGGGGAAAAAGATACTGCAGAGAAATATGTCCAGCAACACAAATGGGGGGGGGGGGGACAAGCAGCAAAGCTGGGCGAGGAAAGGGAGAAATGGAGACTGCTTCTCATCTCTCTCTCTGATTTTCTCAGTCTCTCCTTCCTCACATCTGTGTTCAGTGCCAGCCGGTTGGTTCTGTATCGATGGACTCCCTTCCCCTCCCCTGAGGATATTGCCCCCCCCCCCCGTTAGGACTGAAGCAGCCAATAATATGTGTCAGTTGGAGCTCCTGCTGGCTGCAATCCTGCGCGCTGCTTCCCTAGGAGAAATCTCATGGCAGTCTGAGTGGAAATGGATAGGAACCAACGATGTAAACAGCCCCCAAAGCCCCATCCCATGCGTTCAGCTATCTGAAGTTTTCCTAGTGGGCTCCGGGTAAATCGGAAGCAGCCTCCTGAAGCTGCGAGGAACCCCCACCCCACTCCAACATGCCAATCAATGCCTTTCTCCCACCCCCCAAACAGTCTGTCCAATGAGAACCCTGATGAAGGAACTGGCATTGGCTACCAGGCTCTGGTGGCGCTAAGTAGAAGATTCAAGCATCGCAAACACGAGCAGGATACAGGCTGTCAGACGGAGAGACTCCTGCAGATCAGGGAGTGAATCAACCACTCCCTGACTCAAGTCCCACGGGAATAATAATGACGATAATAATGATACTGGCCAACCTTACAGGGTTGTTAGAAGGATTGCCGATACTGTAATGAGAAACGGAAAGCATAATTTACTGCTTAGAAAGCGGGGGGAATAAGGAGTGATGGCTGGGTATCAAAATAAGCCTTCTTCCTAAGAGAGAAGGCTAGAAGAGCGAATCCACAAGCTGCCTGGCTGTGGCAGCAGCCCTTCAAGGAAAGGTCGGGCAGGTGCAGGATGCCTGCCTGTCTTGCAGCAAGGGCTGGGCTCGGTGGTCCTGATGAGAGAGAAGTGCTGTCCGTCGGTGGCTCCATTTCACTGCCCTGCCACATCTCCATCCAGCCCTGCGGGAAGCAGAAGGTGGCCGCCGAGCTGCAGCCTCTGTTTGGCCCTGGGGTGAAGTGATGGGAGGAAGCTTCACCGGTGGAACCTGCGCCTGTGGCGCAGCTCGGAAACGGCGCAGAAAGAAAACGTCGATTGGCTCTCAGGACGCTCTTGCCATGGAATTATGAGGATTTAGTATATTGCAGTTCTCGGGCCAAGAACCGAGGCTGACACCACCGCGCTAAGCTCGCCTATTTCAAAGCCAGCCCCGTTCTTGTGTGCCCGACCGACTTCCGAATTATGTTTGCTGAGAACTCCCATTTGAAAGGCTGCAAATGCCCAAAGCTACTGGGGTGTCGACCTTCTGGGGCGGCAGGTTTCCTCCAGGAATGGCAAAGCGATGCCACGCTGCATCTCCGTGCAAGGAAACGCTTGTCCCTTGCATTTTAGGCGTAGGGGGCTCAGGGGGCGGGGGTCTGGTTCGTGAGCAGCCAGAGTGGGATTTCAGAACCAGCTTTCTCTCCCCCCCTCCCCGCCCCGCGCAAGATCCGAAAAGCCCAAGCCCTGCCCTCTGGGTAGTCTCAGAATAGCGCCTCCTCGGCGGGAGGAGCCGCTTTGGAGCAAAGCCATCATTTCTGCCCCCGTCGAAAGAAAAGACAGCGGGATGCCAAGTCGGGCAGCAGACTTAACTGGGTGGGTTGAGCTTGCTGGCGGGGGAGGGACAAGGGGGGCTCAGTATCAGCCGGCTGCTGCCATTTCAGAAATAAGAGACTGGGTGGTGCGGAACTAATACAGTATATGGCGCGGGAGTGGAATCAAAGTCCCGTCTGTTCGACGGCGCGGACAGCCTCGCGGCTTCTTTTTCAAAGGGATGCTGGACGAAGGAGTTTCCCTTACTTCCCAATGCATTGCAGATTATTAAGACCTGGGCGTCTCCTCCCAGCCCATCCTATTAGAATTTCCTCATCTTTTCTGCGCAGCGCAAGCACCCAAAGTCAAAAACAAGATCCACTTTGAAATCAGATGCATAAATGCCGTTTGCTTCCTAGAAAAATGCCAGCGATGAAAGTCGGAATACCAACTTCTAGATGCTGTCTAGGGGGTAAGGTAAAGGATTCAGATATTCAGTTCGACTTACTCCGCAGCCTAGGGCAGAGGTAGCCAACTCAGAGCCCTCTAGATTTTGCTGGACTCCCAACTCCGATTGCCCCCCCCCCAGCAAGGGGTGATAAGAGTTGCAGTCCATCATCTGAATGCCTTGGCTACCACTGGCCTATGGGGGCAGCGCCCGGTTTCTGAATGGCGGGGGAGGAAATCAAGCTGTCCGGAAGTAATGTCCCTTCCGCCCCCAAGTCCTCCCCCTCACATTAGCGAAATGCCCTAAAGACTGGAGACAGATACCAGATGGGCGCGAATGCACTCTGCACATGTGCAGAGGAAGGCTGTTTTCCATGATTCCACAAGCCCCAGAGCCATGCAGGCTGCCCCTGCTTGGCGGGGGGTTTTCAGAATGATGTAGACACCCAGAACAAGTTCTGAGGCTGAGCCCTGTCTCGAATTAGGCTCTGAGAATGGGGAGGTGAGAAAGGGCCCACCCAGAGATAGTAGAATTTCCAGCTGTTTTCCCTGTCATAACTTCCTGAACTGTTTACAGCTTCAGAACAGGCAGAAATGCTGCGAGATACAGCACCTGTGAGGTTTCTGCCTGTCCTGCACAGGAACCTATCCAGAAAAAAAGTTGGCAACCCTGAAGAGAGCGAAAGTATTCCAGGATTGGAGAATGAGGGAGTCTCTGCTAAACCTCTGCTTCTGGGTGTATTAAACCTGCGCTGGTAAGAAGCAGAGGGATCTTCTCTCTAGCAGCTCCCCTCACTGCCATATAGCTTCACGGCTCACTTCCGTCATTATATAACTTCCAGCCTCAGTTCTTCATCTGTAAAATGGGAACCATAGTGACCTACTGCTGTGCCGGAGACGACGCAGGCTGCAATACTGTGCCCGCTGATCCAGGACTGAGCCCCTGTTGAAGGACTTACTCCTGCGTAAACATGCATAAGATTGCAGTCGAGAGCTACAACCCTACACCCGCTTGCCAGGGAATAAACCCCACGATGGGACTGACTTGCGTATAAACCGGAGCAGAAGGGAGGCTCCGGGATGATAAGCAACATTTCGAGATTGAAAAGGAATTGGCCCTTCAGAACAGTCAAGGTAGGGTCCAACATCCTAGAATGAGCTCCTCAGCCATTTGAACCCGGCTAGAGAAGCCAAGAGCCAAGCGAGAGAACCAATTCGCAGCCCCGATTCTGGATGGGTCTCTCTGTATGCCGCCACTCCCGCCTTAGGGCAATGTTTGAAGCGGGAGAGAGAGACTGCATGTGCTCTGCCAAGGGAGCGAGCAGAGCGGGCTTAGTAGCTGTGGTGTGAGCAGCTAACGCAGGCAGCAGGGTTTGGCCAAGATGCCTCGGTAGAGCCCTGCTATAGAGTGGGAATAGGATCCATCCCCACCACCTTTATAATGGGGGAGGGCTGGAAGGAGGTCAGTTCTTTAGCTCCCTGGCAGAAGAGCTGTTATCTAGGGGCTTGAGGGACTCACAGCTGCCTGGGACCTCGGACCACGGGGATTAGGAGCCCCACATCCCGCCTGCCCCATCTAAGCCAAGTGCCTGGCAGGCTTCCCCCTCCCACCGGGATGCCTCCAGCGTTATCCGTCGAGGGTCACCTGCCTGGGGGCATGCGACCCCCTCGCCACCGTCTCTGCAGCAAACACGCCTCCACCAGCGAAATAAAGAGCCGTCGGGTTTAAGCTAACGGAGGGCGCTGGCGGTGGACTCAGCTGTGGCACCGCACCGCAGAGACGTGCAGACACTTCCGACGACGAGCTGCTGGGCACAGACCTGGCAGATCCGGGGAGCAGAGTCCTCTCCCCTCCAACCTTCGCGAGGGTCGCCCCCCCCCCCAATGCCCAGTGGGAAGGGGAAGGGAGGGCTAGTTGGCGTTTTAGGTCTGGGAGAGCAAGGCGACGTCCTTCAGCATGGAACAAACCTCTGCATTGCATGAAGGGCGAATAGAGACATCAGCCGCACGCATAAGCATGACAACTGGGTCGTAGAGAACTTGGGCATCTTATTCTCCCCCTAGAGAGAAACCCAGAGATCACTTCCCACCACGAGGGCAAGAGATTCCTACTGGTGCGGGACGAGGCCCAGCCGTCGGGCTGGGCTGCAGGTACAGGAAAGGGCCAGAGCTGGAGTGAGTGAAAGGAGAGTTGCCGGGCCAGAGCCCTGGAAGCCTATAGGGAAGGAAGGAAGGAAGGAAGGAAGGAAGGAAGGAGGAAGCCGGACTGCTGGTCTCTCGATATTTTTTATTGACTTTTCCAGAGGGTATTGTACACCAAATATCCCATTGGCAGTAAAGCGCATTCAATTTGTTTATAAGCCAAACAGTCACCTTTGTTTAAACAAACACAAGTACAAAGTCAAAAATAAAACCACAAAAATAATGAACCGCATGTTCATAACATACAAAAAATTGCCGCCTACTCAGTAGGTAACTACAACATTCCAACTGCTGAATATATTTATAAATTTTACACTTCTGTAACAAAAATAGACTTTTTGAGAAGTTCGGGGTTTTGTTTTGCTTTGTTTTGCTTTTTTGCTTACATTCTGTCTCCCGGCTCCTTTCCCCTTTTTCCTGTGTGTGTTTTCGAGCCTCAGAGTCCCCTTCCCCCCACTTTCCCTTTTTTCACCTTAAGGCTAGATGCAAAGCATCCAATCGCAGAGTTGCATGACGTCAGCAGGGCTTCACAACAAGGCACCAAGACTTGGGACGCGTTTTGTTTTTTGTTCTCAAAAGGAAAAACAACAAATCAAACCAAAGGAAAACTTTTCGCCACGCGAGAGTGTTTCATCCTCTAGGTGATATTTACAAAGAACATCACACTCTGTTGACATGCTCAAATACATAGTTAAGTGCTGCTTTTTTTTTTTGTTTGTTTCCTCCCCCATCCCACCCCCACCCCCCAAAACAAGTTGTAAAACCCAGTACAGCTTTGTCGTCACGAAAAGAGCGAAAAATTACCATTTATACAAAAAAGAAAGAGCGCGCGAGAGAGATGGCCCTTCGTACTCCAAAGAACGCAATATGAATATGCAAAGAGGTTGTTCACGTCAAGAACCCAGAAGGAAAGCAAAGCCATGGCACATAATACAATATTACATTGTCTATGCATGGATTTTTTTTCCAAAGTCCCATTGCTCCCCCCTAAGGAATGAAATGCGGGCTGGGGGGAAATCATCACGGAAGAAAAAAGACCTCTCTCGTCCATGCAGAACAGAAGTGGAGAGGAACTCCGGTGTCCGGGAGCTTGTGTCTTCAGGCAGTTGAAGTTGAAAGATAAGTCCCAACCCCAGCCCACCCCCCCCCCGGCTGCTGGTAAGCTGGGGGGCCGGGTTGGCTTGCGAGGGAGTCCACTGTTCCTCCACCAAGTGCCGGAGGAAGATTTGTTATCAGCACCCCACCCTACCTAGACGGGGTGGGTGGGCATCAGGAAAGTCTTGGTGGTGGTTGTGTGTGTCCCCCCCCTCGCCCCCTTTTCTCCTCTCAGCAGATCTCGATTGTCCTGGGCGAGAAAGTGGAGGCCATGTCAGAAAGTGCAGAAGTCACTTGCGAGCTGAAGGGGCTGCCGAGGCCCCCGGGGGATGGGAAGGGGGTGGCCGCCGCCTGGCTCTGGAAGGTGGAGGAGGCCATGGAAGCGTAGCTGGTGGCCACCGAGGGCGAGGGGAAGGAGGGGAAGGGCGACGTCACGGGGGAGGCGTATGAAGTCACGGGAGAGGCATAGGACGTCACGGGGGGAGAGTAGGAGGCCGGCCCTGGCGAGGGGTAGGAGGAGGCGGGGGAAGGGTAGGAGGCCGGCGACGCGGAGTAGGGCGCCAGCGGGGAGGCGGCCACGGAAGGTGCCGTCGGGGCGGCCGGGGCGGCGTGTCCCTTGTCGGCGGCCTTCTTGTCCTTCTGGCGCAGGTGGATCTTGGTGTGGCGCTTGCGCTCGTCGCTGCGCGCGAACTTGCGCCCGCAGATGTCGCAGGCGAAGGGCTTCTCCCCCGTGTGGGTGCGGATGTGCGTGGTGAGGTGGTCGCTGCGGCTGAAGTTGCGCATGCAGATGCGGCACTGGAAGGGCTTCTGGCCCGTGTGGATGCGGATGTGGCGCGTCAGCTCGTCGGAGCGCGAAAAGCGGCGGTCGCACGACTCGACGGGGCAGGCGTAGGGCCGCTCGTGGGGAGGGGTCTTGCTGGGCCGGTTGGGGTACTTGCGCATGCGGCTGGGCTTGACCAGCTGCGCCTGGTACGACCCCGGGAGGCTCTTGGGCTCCGCCGTCGAGCCGCCGCCGCCCCCGTTACTCTGCGTGGCAAAGGCTTTGATGGTGGACAGCGGCGTCAGCGACGGCTGCGGGCTCGGGAAAGGCTTCTGCTCCGCCGAGCCCAGGCCCAGGTCGCCCCCCGGCTGCTGCTGCTGCGGCGGCGGGAAGAGGTAGTCCGGGATGATGGGCAGCTGGAAGGTGCTCTTGCCCGTCGGGTAAGCCGGCGGCGGGAAGGACAGCGAGCCCCCCGACGGGCTGGCGAAGGGCTGCTCCGGGAAGAGGTCGGCCCCGCCAGGGGCTGGGAAGGTGGGCGCCGCCGAGTAGATGGGGCTGGAGTCGCTGCCTTGCACCGAGCAGCTCAGCGCCGGGCTGGGCGAGGCGGACGACGACGACGGGATGGACTGCGAGGCGGACGACGCCGGCGGCGCCGCGGCGGAGGTGGCGGGCGGGGTGGCCATGCCCACCAGGCCGCTGACCAGGCTGAAGAGAGGCTCGGGCCACAGAGGGGTGCTGCCCCCGCTGCCAGGCGCCGGCTCCAAGGAGAAGCGACCCGTGTACGTGATGGGCGGCAGGCGGGTGGTCTGGCTCGGGTAGCTGGTCTCCACCGCCAAGGGCTTGTCGCCGCTCAGGGAGATGTCGGGGAAAGTGTCTGCCGAGAGAAGAGCGGCCCAAGGTAAGTCCCCACAGCGCCGCCACCTCCTCCGTCCATCGCCACCCCAAAGGCAAGCAAGCAGGCATCGGAGCCACAGCTGCCACCCCCCAGCTAGTTGATCATCTCGGGGCATCGCGTTTGCCTGGTCGGCCCCACTTCGGGGACTCCCTCCCCCCCCCCCCCGCTTCCCTCAGGGCTACATCTTGCAGCGCCTGGCGCGGCTCCAGCTGCCAGAGCTACCTGGCCCGGGCGGGTGACGCACGTCGGAGAATCCCCCTCCCTCCCCGCGCGCGCTCCGGAGAGCGGAGTCCCCTGCCCGACGGGGCGGAGGGCTGCCCCTCTGCCCCCCCACACCCGGACGTGCCTCTGCCTACCTGCAGCGAGGTGCTCGTAGGACTGCTCTCCGCCTTCGCCCGAGGGGTTGAAGCTGCCGTTGCCTCCTGCTCCTCCGGCGCCGCCGCTCTCGCTGCCGCCGCCGGGGCTGAGGAACTGCGAGCCGGCTCCGGCCAGCAGCATGATTTCCTCGAGCTTGGGGTAGTTGGAGTCCATGGTGGGCGGCGAGTGCGGGAAGGAGCCGAAGGGATCGGCCATCTGCAGCGAGGGCAGAAGCTGCATCTCGGCCTTGGCCGCAGCCATGGGGGCGCGGGGGGGGGCGCTGGACCGGGGGCTACGGCGCCCGTGGGGCGGCAAGAGGAGCGGGGGTCGACGGGGTGGGCGCTGGCCTGGGGTTCCCCCTGGCTGTGCCCGCGGGAGGCGCTGCGTTCCCTTCCCCCGCCCGCCCTGCCTGGGGCTCCCCCTGGCTCGATTCGCTAGAAGCTCTCGGCTCCCCGCCCGCCCCAGAGCAGCCTCTATATATCGGGTCTCATCGGCCCCGCACCGCCCCTTTCCTGACGTACATGTCCAAATATGGAAGGCAGGAAGCCCTTATATGGCTCCCGGGCGAGAGGACCCCGCCTGGCGTCAGAGCCTGACACTGGGGGAAGCCGAGAAGGGGGGCTGCGGCCGGGCCCGAGGCGGGAGTCCCGCGGCCTGACTGGGCCGCTTGGGCCCCTGGGGACCCAGTCCCTCGGCCCGGGCCTCGGAGCCGGAGCCTTCGGACGCCCCCCCCGCGGGGTCCCCGCTTTGCAGTCTCCGCCGCGGCCCCCGGAAGCCCCCGGACGCAGAGTCCATATATGGCCATGCCCTTAAAAGGCCCTGTTCCGGCACGAGCCTTCCTGCTCCTTATATGGCAATTCCGGCAGCGGCGGGAGGGAGGAGAGGAGAGACCGGCGAGGAGGGAGGGGGAGGAGGAGGAGGAGCTGGGAGAGCCGCGGAGGAGCCCTTGGTCTCCCTGCTGCCCTGTGGGGCCAGGCGCTGCGGAGCCGCCTGATCGGCGCTCCCGGCAACTCCACATCGGCGGGGTCCGAGTCGAGGAGCAGCCCTCCGGACCCCTGGTCGCCAGGGGGCGCGCGGGAGAATGAAAAGCCGGCCGTATGTGCGGCGGGCAGAGCCAATGAGCAGCGCCGGAGAAGCGCACCCGCCGCCAGAGGGCGCCCGTCGAACTTCCTGCGGGAATAGCTTCCCAAGTTTGAAGCGTGCATTCTAGAACTCCGCTAAAGCGGATTAGTCGCGCTTTAAACGATAATCAGGGCAGGCGAGGGCGAAAGGATGGATGTTTCCTCCTTTCTTGTCAATACGTGCATATGGGCGAAGTTAGGTTTCTATGTCACTGCTAGGATCTGGGTGCAATCGGAACCGGGCGATAGTTCTGATTCCAAAATTAGTGATATGCATACGCACACGGATGTGATCTTGTATATGCATTTTAGGTGGATCGGCATCCTCCTTGAGGTGTTTTCCAGAATTGGGGCTTATCCCTTTTATGCTTTCCTATTGCATTACGGCGGTAGCGTACACGTGTTTCCTCCCGATACATTTCGGGGAGGCTGCTGCTGCTGCCGCTGACAGCCTGCCTTGTGCGGATAAGCACCACATGGCGGAGGCAAGGCAATCACTGAGACCACGTAGCATTGCTGCACCTTCTTCTTGCTCGGGATGACAGCTTGCCAGAGACACTTCGCACGCGCCCATTCTCACCTCAGGCGTTCATTTCCCCAATTGACCTCTTAGAGAAGTGGTCGAGCCACCTCAATTTATTTTGGTTTTGCTCCCCCCCCCCCATTTCCAAGGCGAATGCAAGGATTTGTTTTCACCAACTTGAAGCTGCAAGGCCTTCGCGATGTTTCCATATATTCAGCGAGCTAAACAATTGTTTCCTCTGGGGCGAGTTTTGGGGGTGCCCTTTGCTGAGCCGGGCGCTTCGTCCAGCCTGGGCTACCCTTGTAATCTGCTTGGCTGGTTTGGGGGCGGGAGGTTGGAGGGAAACAGAAAGCAGAGCTTGTGCCAGCGCCAAGCACCCCGGGCGCGCACACTGCAGAAGGCTGCAGAGGCATCTCGTCAAAGGGAATTTCCTGATGATGCGAAATGCAGGGGAATCTCGGGGAGTTGCAAGGCAGGCGGCTCAGTGCTGCCCCCTGGCGCCCAGGGCCAGCTGCGACCGAGCGTCTCCTTCGCAGCTGGCTGGCCCTGCAAAACAGGCTGCTTGGCAGCAGCAGGTGGGATTCGCCCCACTCCCCAGCGCAGGCAGCCCAGGGATTCCTCGGTGCCAAGGAGAAGCCCCTGATGCTTCCCAGGCTTTCGGGTTTTTTCTTTTGGCTCTCTCTCCCCCGCTTCCCTCTCCCCCCTCCTTTTCTTGGCATCTGCCCAGCGAGAGAACCTGAGACGCAGTGAGATCTCACTGAGCCTGCGCGGCCGCCTCTGCAAGTGCTTCCCCCGCAGTCCTCGGAGACTCGGCTCGGAGCTGGGAGCTGGAGAGGGGCTCCTGTGCTGGAATTAGGCTAGTGCTGCAGAGAGACGCGGATTCAGCAGCCCAGCCCCCCTCCGCCCCCTCCGCGCGCGGGGGCCGCGGCGGAGGAGGAATCCCTGCCACGGGAGGGAAATCCTCGGCATTCACAGCCTGGGCGGGAGGCGGAGGCGGAGGCTGCTGCGAGCCGGGCAGAGGCAGCCCAAGCCGTGGCATCCTTTGCCAACCTCCCCCCGCCCCACGCGGCTACAAGAGCAACCCCTTGGTGGGGGGGGGGTGGATGATCTCCCCTTTTCTAAGCATCTTCTCATCATTATTCTCTCTCTGAGGCTGGATTTCACCCCCTTCCCCAGCACAACTCCTGATCTTAAGGGGCGCGTGATTTGGGGGGCGATCACCCATTTTTACGGATTCCACTGAATTCCCAGGCAGCAGCCAGCCGGCGTGCAAGAACCTGAGCGAGGATGGCTCCATACGAGCTTCGTTGGCATGAGACGTCCGAGCATCGCCCCCTCCCCAATATTTCTCCTCCCTCACTGCGCATGCCCAGGAGACCCCTATGTGTCGTCGCCTGTCGTGTGCTCTCCTGGCCACGTCACTCTGCGGGCTCTGGAGGCTCCCTCCCCGGCTTGGCAGCTGCTGCGGGTTCCCTTCCCTCCGCGGCAGGGCGAAAGAAAGACAGGCACCTCCTCCCCGTTAGATTAGTCATTCAGCAGCGTCGTCTGAACGCGGCTCCGTTAGGGGGACGCTTTGCAGAGCAGCGTATACCGCTGCAAGATCCGGGTCCGGGGATGATCCAAGGGAGACCTTGCTTACGAAAGGAGCCCGCCTGAATAGACTATTCACGCTTGTAAGTCTCATTATCTAAACGTGTGAACAGGCCGCGGATGACCCCGCGGTTATATAGAGAGAAAAGGTGGGACCTGCAGCAAAAGAGTCAAGATTAAGCAAAAACTAAACCTGCTTTAATTCTGCATGCTTCATTCTTTCTCCCCACCGCAGCCCACGACGCTCAATATACCTTGGCTACTGAGCATGCTCAGTTCTCATGAGGCTGTTTATAAGTCCCTATGGGTCTGTTTGCTTTTAAAGTTGTCCTTCTGCCGACTTCCGGATTTTCCCACATCACCTCCCACTTCTTTCTCAGTGGCCCCATTTGGGCCGCATAGTCAGAGCATGAGATTGCTGTTAGGGGGAGCCATGTGTGTACTCCCACACACACCCCTATTTACCATCTTTTATTGTATGAGATTTTGGGGCAGTGTACAGCAAGAAACATGAACAAAAATAAGGGAACCGATAAAACTTTAAAAATATGCTATAGGGAGACACTGAAAGTGTCTTGACTATCAGAAATTCTGAAAAAATGTGGATGGGATTGCATATGATGACAAGCAATCATTGCTTTATCCCTAAACATGGTGCAAGGAAGGTAGCCTTTCCTCAAGAACACCTGGCCACATACTCAGGCTGCAGTGAGAGAAACGGGACAGAATTCTGGCTTTAGAAAGTATCGTGGCATATTTTTAAACTGCTTTTATAAGTGGTTAAAGCTATTATATCACACACACCCTTTACGGACTCTGTATTTTAAGCAAAACGTTTGGCTTTATAGGCATGAAAGGCTATAAGGTGATCTGTGCTGGAATTTGTCTTTACATGAAATTTAAGCTTAGTTCAAACAATGAGTTGGACACAGAGTTAAGCCATGTGTGAGAGAGCTGGTTGAAGCTGAGCGCCCCCATGGCAGCCTTCCAGTGCTCCATAATGCTCCACTCAAGGTCCTTGTTGGGTGGGCTGAGATGTGGCAGAGGGGGCTGAGGGGGAAGGGTGCCTCCTCTCAAATGGGGCAGAGGAAACTTATGTGAATGGGGGTTCTGCTCATAGGAGCTTCCACTCAGCTTTTTTGTGTGTGTGAACCATCCTCTCAGCCCTCCTATCTGCACAACAGCCGACCCCATTCAGCAGGGCTCCCCCAACCTTGATGGAACAATGCTAGGTGCTAGGAAGGCTGTTGTGGGAACCAGAAGGTGAGGAAGTCAGTTTGCACCAGGCATGCTGAATTCTGAATCCAACCCACTACATTTTAAATTCATTTTTCAGTTATATCAGAAAAGCTATATCATATCACTCTGTCTGATTATTTATTCATCATTTTTCCATTGCTTGATACTACAGGAAACCTATATTCTTTTACTAAATTTTAAAGTGTTTTATTAATTTAATGGCCCATAAACCACAAAGCAAAGACAAAAATGCAGTTGAAATAAAGATGTCAAATGCTGTGATACCATCCATCCAGAAGAGGGCACTCTTCTCTGTGATTGGGGGACAGGGAAATGCTGTGCAGCAGGACAGTGAAAACAGATTGCACTTGCTGTAAATTAGAGCGTATATATATACACACACACACACAGCTAATATTTTATGTTTGTTCTAGACTTCCTACTCAAAGGTCAAAAGGGGGCAAAGAATGACCATACTGCTGCAACCACTGGACCAATCACATGGCTGAGATTTACATTTTGTTACCTAAAGCAGGTGAGCAACCCATGAAATTAACCCATGGAACCAGACCGCACAGACGACGGTCTGAAAGCATCAGTTGCAATTCCACTGTTGAAAACTGAACAGGTCTAGCTTTGTAAGCTGCTGGGATGGGAGAGTGCCCTGGCAACCAGATGCAAGTTGATCTGAGTTGGAGCTGGATACAAGGGGAATAAATCAATAAGCTCACAAGCTGCTAAAATCAACAGGAAATTTTGTCGCTGACATCACTGAGATGTGGAAGTTGCCACATGTGTGTAACACACAGAACATGCAAAGACCGGCTTGAACATGCACACTGTTTTCCAGAAGTAGCTCAAAGGAAATGAAGGAAGGGAAGGGTTCTCAGGGCCCCAAACCTGCTTTTGTGTCGTTGAGACAGGAGACTTGGAAAGCAGGAGGATTGCAGATTACACATTCGCTCTTGGGCAAGGGGCTGGGGATGCAGCTTCCTGTAGTGTGGCAGGGAGGGGAGTAGGCTGTTGTTCTGCCTTTGGTTGTAAAGATGTCTAGGTAGGCTGTAGGTTGCACTTCCATCTATATCTCTCTCTAGGGGGATTGAAAGAAATCCTCATCTGCCAACATTGTAACATCTGTCAGAGGTAGATTCAGGAGGCTCCCCTCTCTCCCCTTCCAAGAAATCCCTGTTTCCTGCCCTGTGCTGAAAACAAAACTGATAAAACTAGGCCAGGTATTTTTTTGGCCTAATTCAGGTCACATTCTAATAAGTTTAATAAATAATCATAATAAATCCCAAAGGTATGAGGAGAAAAAAACCCATTAAGGCTGTTTGTAATGCCATGTTTAAGAGCAGACCAGAACCTTTTATCTATTTCCTCTGTTGATTTCTAACGCATTTGCTAATCATCTAATTTGTTGCTAATGTTAATTAGCAAGCATAGGACTGAGCTCTTCCTACAAATAGCATTTCTCTAGTACATTTTTTGATGTGTTTCAGATTTATTGTCCCTTCCTCATTGAATCCTTTCATGAGAACTGTTGAATAATGACTAATGCTTGATCCTCTGCTTGTCTACTCAGAAGCAAGCTCTACATTGCTCAATGGAAACTGAATCAAGTCAACACAGAGATACTTTTGTTCAGCGGAACAGATAATTCTGAGTTGAGTGCATGGCCTACCTTGCATGGGACTGTATGAGAGGTGCTTGGGAATACTGCTGGATTCAGCATTACTCAGGTGACAGGTTCTCCCCAGTTTCAGATGGGGAGAAACCCCATTCAGATGATGTGCTAGTTCAGGGATGTCCAACTTCCAAGAGACTGCGATCTACTCCCACTATAAAAACACTGGCAATGATCTACTCATTGGATTAACCAAAATTGTTCAGCTTTTATTGGGGAGTCAGACCCAAAGTTGACCAGGAACAACTGACTGGTAGATCGCAATCGACCGGTTGGACATTCCTGTGCTAGCTGAACTAGAAAACGGAATCTGACCATTGTTATGCATGCTTTGGTTATATTCGGGGAGAGATAAGCAGAATGGCCCGATCTCCTACTCTGGAGTAACATACTCACCATGCTGTTGGGATATTTCCGTTCCACCTTAAAAGGGAGCAGGATGTTTGTGTCACAGCCTGCGTATTTCCTGTCTCACAGGATGTTTCTGTTGTGTCTTTTGCTTTCGTTTCACTCTCACTGCCGGAAACTCTAGCAGGCAGTCATGGCTTTTCTTTGTTCTGATCAAGACTGAATAAACCTCTAAATAATGCTCTCCTGTGTGCAACTTTTGCTGTGTGAACTCTGCTGATAGAGTGTGCAAGAGCTCTAGAATGGGGGAAGCTATTTCTGGAGCTCCTGTCGCTAATTGCTGATACTGCGTGTCTGCGGGAGATCAATGGATGTCCGGAGACGACATGGAGGTCAAGATGGACTTTGTCTCCCTGGCAGTATTCCAACAAGAAGGTTATGGGCCCAGATAAACAGCACTTACAGGAGAGTAAGACTGCGACAGACTGCTGAGGTATGTGTGCAAAAGCGAAAGTAAGGCTTTTCGTTGCCGCGGCAAAGTGCCTTTGATGTCCGGCTGGCTTAATTGGCCTGGGAGTCAAGCCAAAAGCTTCGTGATTTATGGGCAGCCAAGATAAGAAGCCTCTCAAGTTGAAAAGGGGCTTGGCTAAAGTGAAAAGCTGGGATGGAGTTTTTCCAAGCTTCTCAAACAGCTTCTGAAGCTGCTGAGTGCCCAAAGCTAAATCGGCAAAATTATGATGCATGGGCAAAGTGGTGTCAGAGTTTACTGCAACAGTTTGGAGTGTGGCATACTGTGAGTGAGGCCCCTCCAGTTCCTCTGACAGAGAGATGGAAGACCCAAGATTCAAGGGCCATTGACATAATAGTCTTGTCCGTCTCTCTGGAGGAAATTGCCACGCTGGCTGGAAACACCACTGCTCGTGGGATGTGGAATGCTTTGAAGCTGGCCCATCTGCCAGTCATCCCAGCCCAGAGTTTGACTGCATCGGAGGTCCTGGCTGTTTCCCGGAATGCAAGTGGATGCAGGGATGCCGTGGGCACCGGTTGCAAGCTGCAGGGGGAGCTGACTGTGATGTCATCCCAGGCAGCATTCCAGCCTCCAGGGGGAGCCAAGGAGTCGGCAGATGAGAGCTCTGTTTCTCGTGGGAACCAAGGTCATCGTCTTTGCAGAGGCCGGAAGGCCAGAGGTAAACAGAGACAGATGCCTGCAGATGGCCAGAAGCAGAAGGGGGGTGAAGAGCCCACGCCAGTGGAAAACAAGGCTTTGTTTGCTGGCACAGCTTCACCAAAGGCTAAAGGCATGTCTCATGGCCAGGAGCAGGGGGGCAAGCAGTTTAAGCCCACGCCTGTGGAAAACAAGGTTTTGCTTGCCAGAAAAGCTGCTCCAAAGTCCCAGCCCAGATTTGTTGTAGATTCTGGATGCACCCGCCATCTCGCAAAAGATAAGCATCTCTTTATCTCCTTCAAACCTCAAGATGGTGAGGTCCACCTGGCTGACGGAAGGACGTTGCGGATCGCAGGAGAAGGGACAGTGAAACTTGCAAGTCTGCACACGACCATCAGAAATGTACTTTATGTTCCAGATGCTGTGAACAATTTGCTCAGTGTCCCACAGCTGATTGGGCGTGGTTTTCAGGTTTCCTTCAAGAGGAACGTCTGTGTCATCAGGAAAGGCAAAGAGGACATTTTGCATGCAAAGTTTATGGATGGCTTGTTCTGTATAACTTATGATGACAATGCTGTTGCTGTGTCAAATGTTGATTCTTGTTGTGTTGCACAAACTAACAAGGTTCTTCATGCAGGTTGTGTTCATGAAGCACACAGAAGATTTTGTCACATGTCTTGGCAGGCGCTGGCCAAGATGCCGGAACTGGTTGAGGGTTTGAACATCAAACCCTGTAAGTTTCACATGAAATGTGTATCTTGTGCAGAGAACAAGGTGAAGGTTGCTCCAAAAGGCAAGGAGTCTAGCAGGCAGGCTTCCAAACCCTACCAGCTAGTTTACGCAGACCTGGTTGGTCCACTTGCGCCCTCTTTGGGTGGAGCAAGGTACTTCATGGTTCTAATTGATTCCTTTTCCAGGTACATTCATGTGTTTATGCTGGAGCAGAAATCGCAAGCGTTTCCCAGGTTCAAGGCATTCTGTGCTTGGTTGAAGAATGTTCACAGTAAACGCATTGGCTGTTTGTTTACTGATCGAGGCGAGCAATTCACTTCTCAGCAGTTTGAAGCTTTCCTGACTGAGAAGGGAATTCAGCATAGCCTCTCAAGTCCTGGATCCCCATGGGAGGTTAATGAGCAAGCAAAGCAAACATTGCTTCAAGGCATGAAAACCTTGTTGCATGATGCCAATCTCCCTGAGAAGTTTTGGGGGGAGTCTCTGTCGACGTATGTTTACACATTTAATCGCAGATTGTCATCACCTATTGGTTGTACTCCCTACGAGAAGATGTTTGGTAAGAAACCAAATGTCAAGCACATGAGAATCTTTGGTTCTGACATGTGGGTACACACCCCACAAAGCAACAAGCTTGGGAAGCGTGGGGCACATGGTTTGTTCATGGGGTACGACAAAGGAGCATACAGAGTATGGATGACTGACTCTAAGTCCATTAAGTTCACAAGGAGTGTTGAGTACAATCCTAAGTGGGGGGGAAATGTGGGAATTTTCCAGAGTTACCCAGAGGAGGATGAAGGTGATGTGAAAAAAGCAGATGATGCTAAGGAAGCTGAGGAAGCTGAGGATGATGATGATGATCAGAGTTCGGATTCCAGTTCAGTGGGCGGCGCTGCTGCTGGTGTCAGTGACAGTGATGACACAGCAGACTTCAAGAGCGCAAAGGCCTCAGTCAGACCATCTGATGCGTCTGACAATGAACTGGAAGAACCACTGTTCACCATTGGTCGTTTTTCTCCTAAGAAGGAGGAGATGAGTCCAGAAGACTTGCGTCTAGTACGCAGATCTGAAAGGGCGACGAAGGGCAGACCTCCAAAGAGATTTGCTGATGAGTTTGCTAAGACAGCAACTGCTGTTCTTAGTAGCTCAGAGAAGGTATGGGAACCTTCAAGCTTCAAAGAGGTTCAGGAGTTAACCTCTAAAGATGCTGAGCCTTGGCTTGATGCCATGAAGGCTGAAGTTGATTCCTTGAACAGGAACCAAACTTGGGAATTGGTACCGGTAGTCCCAGGAATGAGACTGGTTGGCAGCAAATGGGTCTTCAAGGCCAAGACAGACCAGAATGGCAAGGTTGTCAGACACAAAGCCAGATTGGTTGCCAGAGGTTTTTCACAGGTACCAGGACAGGATTACCACGAGACCTACTCACCCACCGTCAAATATGAGAGCATTCGACTGATGCTCAAGATAGCTGCGGAGGAGAAACTGCATGTTTCCCATCATGACATTAATACAGCTTTTTTGTACGGGATTTTGGGGGAGGAGCTGTATATGCTTCCACCTGATGGAATGCAGACACAGAAGGGAATGGTCTGTAAACTGCGGAAATCCATATATGGTCTCAAGCAGAGTGCCAGGTGTTGGAACACAAAACTCACTGAGACATTGCTTTCTCTAGGTTTTCACCAGGGCAAAGCTGATCCGTGTGTGTTTGTCAAGGAGGAGGGGCAAAACAAACTGTATTGTTTATGTTTTGTTGATGATCTTCTGATGTTCTGGAAGAATCAGGCTTTGTACCAAAGCACCCTAGCTCAGCTGAAGGAGCACTTTGACATGAAGGATCTTGGTGAGGTATCCAACTATCTTTCTCTGCAGGTGGAGAGGGACCAAGCAGGTAATTTTCTGGTTCACCAAACACAGAAAATTACTGATGTATTAACCAGGTTGAATTTGGTTGATGCAAACCCAGCAGACACACCGATGGTGACAGGTTACCAGGTAGATAGTACTGCTGAAGCATTTTCTGACACAACGCTGTACAGATGCATTCTAGGCAAGTTGAATTTCATTGCTAGATGCTCAAGACCTGACATAGCTGTAAGCACTAACCTGCTTAGCAGACATGCTAATAATCCTACTGTTCAGGATTGGAAAGCTCTGAAGCACATAGCCCGCTATTTGAAAGGGACTATGCACTACAGGCTGAGGTTCACCAGTCAGAAGACTGGAGGTCTTGAAATCTTTGCTGATGCAAGTTTTGGAAGTGACACCACGGATGGTACAAGCACTTCTGGAGTATGCTACATGTACAACCATTGTCTGTTTGACTGGCTGTGCAGGAAGCAGACGACAGTGAGCCTAAGTTCCTGTGAAGCAGAACTCAATGCTCTGTCATTTTCACTCATGGATTGTGAATGGTTGATGCAACTGTTTAAGGACATCGGAGTTTCTGTGAAATGTCCAATACAAGTGTATCAAGACAATAGATCCTGTTTGGCTTTGCTGAACTCAGAGAGTTGCAAGCAAAGAACCAAGTACTTGCAGATTAAGTTACATCGTGCAAGAGAGTGTATTCAGAAAGGACTTATTCGGGTGTCCTACATGGCAGGAAATGAAATTCCTGCTGATCTGTTGTCGAAGGTTGTTAACAGAGAACAACTTAAGGTTTATGTACAGAGGTTGCAATTGGGTTGAACCACAGGTACTACAGGTTACACGGAAAGGGGGAGGATGTTGGGATATTTCCGTTCCACCTTACAAGGGAGCAGGATGTTTGTGTCACAGCCTGCGTATTTCCTGTCTCACAGGATGTTTCTGTTGTGTCTTTTGCTTTCGTTTCACTCTCACTGCCGGAAACTCTAGCAGGCAGTCATGGCTTTTCTTTGTTCTGATCAAGACTGAATAAACCTCTAAATAATGCTCTCCTGTGTGCAACTTTTGCTGTGTGAACTCTGCTGATAGAGTGTGCAAGAGCTCTAGAATGGGGGAAGCTATTTCTGGAGCTCCTGTCGCTAATTGCTGATACTGCGTGTCTGCGGGAGATCAATGGATGTCCGGAGACGACATGGAGGTCAAGATGGACTTTGTCTCCCTGGCAGTATTCCAACACATGCTGCCTCTGAAATAAAGGGGTAAGTGTAGGCCTCTGATGATTTCCAGTCTTGTGGGGACTGCCTGCTCCCCAGGCTATCTGACAGTTTTGAATAAAGAAAAACATCATTAGCACTCTCTCCCATGTTTGTGTGCATCATAGTTCAGTTTAAGAGCAAACCATGAAGTTCTCAGTTCAAAGCTCATTTCATCACGAGGTGGTTTTAGGCAGCCTACCATCTCTCAGTTTCTGTTCTTCATTTCCTAATATAGGAATAACAACACTACCTTGTTTTATCTTGCTTATTTAAGGCATGTGACTCTAGCTCACAAGGGTTCCCAGGAGAACAACAGTTTTCACCTAACACATATAGAAAAGAAAAAGAAGCAGACTCAGCCCCAGGCAAACCTCTCAGGGGTTTAGAGATGGGCCACCACAACCAAAAAGGCCCTGTCTCAGGTCACCACCCGCCTCATCTCTGGTAGTGGATGGAGCCAGAGAAGGGCCTCTGGCGGTGATCATAATACCTAGGCAGATTCAAGTGGGAAACTTTGGCCCTTAAGATACCCTAGTCACAGACTTTAAAGGTAAAGGTAAAGGGACCCCTGACCATTAGGTCCAGTCGTGACTGACTCTGGGGTCGCGGCGCTCATCTCGCTCTATAGGCCGAGGGAGCTGGTGTTTGTCAACAGACAGTTTCTGGGTCATGTGGCCAGCATGACTAAGCCGCTTCTGGTGAACCAGAGCAGCGCACAGAAATGCCATTTACCTTCCCGCCGGAGCGGTACCTATTTATCTATTTGCACTTTGACGTGCTTTCGAACTGCTAGGTGGGCAGGAGAGTCACAGACTTTAAATTACATCAAATGTTAAAACCAATCAATAAGGATGTGTGCTCAAAACCAGACTGGGAGCCAAAGTGGTTGTTTCAAAACTGATGATATATGATCCATACTCCCGGTCCAAGTCAGAAATGCAGCCACGATGTTTTGAACCACCTAAGGTTTCCAGACAGTCTTCAAAGGCAGCTGTGTGTACAGAACATTGCAATAGTCCCAGCAGGACCAGAGCATGGATAACTGTGACCAAGCTATTTCTATCTAGTCAGAAGTAGCCGCAGCTGGTGCACCAGCCTAAGCTGTTGAGAGATGCTTCATAGCCTGAGAACCACTTGGGCCTCCCAATACAAGGTTGGATCTAATAATAATACCCCCAAACTGTGAACCTGATCCTTCAGCGGGAGTCGTAATCCCATCCAGAACAGGTTGAATGCCCCCATCCACCTTCCAGGTCAGATGATCTACCATTGACAGTAGTTCTGTCTTGTCTGGATTGAACTTCTGTTTATTGGCCCTTTTCCAATCTATTACTGATTCCAGGCACTGGTCCAGTACTTACAGAGTTTCACCTGAATTTGATGAAAGGGAGACGGGTTGGGTGTTATCAGCATACTGATAACACGGCACTGCATATCCTCAGATGACCTCACTCAACAGATTCATGTAGATTGAGGGACACATTTCCTTCCAGGCAGCAGCCTTCCAGGGGTCAATGCCAGTGGTGGGTGGGCCCAGAAGGAAAAGCAGGCAGGGCAACAAAGGTTCATTTCCCCTTCGTACCACAGACTTCTTTCTACACACCCACTTTCACACCCCTCTCTGTTCTCCAACCAGAGAAGCAAGTGGCACTGTCAAGAGTTGAAGGACACACAAGATGATAAGAAGAGTGCCGGATCAGGCCAGAGGTCCATCTATCACATGTCTGTGGGAGGCCTACAAGCAGGACATGAGAACATCAACACTCTGCCCACCTGTGTTTCCAAGCAACCCGTATTCAGAGACATACTGCCTCCAGCACTGGAGAAAGAACATCGCCAGGCAGAAACACCCAAGAAGGGGTGTGACTGGGGGGGGGTATATGGCCTGAGGAGAGTCCAGAGGGCCAGATTAAGAGGCCTGGAGGGCCACATTTGATTCCCTGTCCAGGCCTGACATTCTGGCACACCACAGCAAAAATGCCATGGGCCAAGGTGATAGTGCCCCAGCACCACCTTCTGGAAATGGATATCCCAATGGGAATGGACCACTGAACACTATGGTCTCAATCTCCATCTCAAACACTTGGTCCATAAGGATATGATGGCTGATGAGAATGGAAGCTGCTGAGTGATCCAGAAGAATTAACAGGGACACAGCTTCTTGGTTTCCTGCATTGAAAGAAAGCCCCTTTTTCCTGCTGAAATTCAGCCGGAGAGCAGAGCAACCATCTTCATAACTATGTAATGATTAGTATCAGCCAGCATGGGTTTGTCAAGAATAAATCTTGCCAGAATAATCTTCTCTACCTGATCTTTGAAGATTCTCATTATAGAGGCCCTGCTCTGAGAGTGATTCCACCAAATGAAGCTAGGCAGAGGAGGCCTTTTTGGTGGTGTCACCAGTGGCGTAGCGTGGGTTGTCAGCACCCGGGGCAAGGCAAGTAATTTGCACCCCCTAACCCGTGGATTTGCACCCCCTAACCCGTGGATTTGCGCCCCCTAACCCTAACCCCTAGACATTGCGCCCGGTGCGGCCGGCCCCCCCTGCACCCCCCACGCTACGCCACTGGGTGTCACACCAGTTATGGAAGAACCTTCCTGGAGAGACTGGTCTGGTGCCATCTTACAGTCTTTTTAGCATCCACCCCAGGCCTTTTAAACAGCTAGCTCATAAGCTAAATGTCATGGGGGCACTTTGTTAAATGCTTTGCTGAGATCATGATAACATGATAAATTACTGATCCACAACTTGAAAAAAGGTCATTCCCCCCTGCTGTGCTTCATCAGAGAATGGGGAGGAGATCTTCACTTCCCCCTACATGACCATTTTTGGTTTCCCTGTTCCTGCAACATCCCCCCAAGTCCTATTCATGAAGCTGTTAATCTGCGTATGTGTGCTCATCTGTGCCTGTACGGTGGCTGTTAGGGTATGTTCACATTACCGTTTACTTTGCATCCAGTTTTCTAGCCGGATTGACACTGGTTTGATTTAAAAAATATCAAACAGCAGTATCTGTCAAGAATTGTAGCTAACATGTGAATATGGCTTCAAATACTGGCAGTGGGAATACACTGGATTTGGAGTAGGTCCTAATGTCAACATACCCATTGCCTACTGTGGACTGCCATCGGAACAGGGGAGGGAGGCAGGGTGGCTGTTGGCCTACAGAGGGCCTCCAAAACGCCTGAGGAGCAGTTCCTCTTCCAGCGGTGGGAAAAGCCACACCTCCAGTGGAGAAGACAGGGAAGGGGCCAGCCAAGCGAGGAAAGGGCTCGAGGATGGTGCTGAGAGCCCCAGCGCCTCACCTCGCCAGGCTGGCCAGGAGGGCTTGCGCAGAGGGGTGAAACGCAAGGAGGGGAGGAGGAGGCTTGGGGTGCTTAGTTCTTATGTTGGGGAGAAGCTGGAAGGAGCCACTCCCGGATTCTGCGAGTGACTGAGACGGACATGAACTTTGTAGATCTGCACTGTAAATAATTTGCACAATAAAACCTGTAAAAGACAGGTCGGAGTTCTGCCTGGTTAGTCACGAGCAACCACCATCAGCATCTGACACCTACTGTAGCACTGTTTTTATTATTATTACCCTTGTTGGTGGTGATGGAGACTGGGTGAGATCTTCAGAATGAGCAATCTAACCTTTGTGTTTGAGCACTAGGAGAGATGATGAAGGCTAATTGACTTTAGCCTGTTTTTTTGGTATTGTGAACTTGAGGTCTGAATAGGAAAAGATTTGTCTGAAAGGGATTTCTGTTGGTGCTAGGAAATGCAACTGTGCAATGACTGTGTGTATTTAATCATATATGCTTCTATCGTTTATTGTGTTTATTGTGTATTATTTTGTTGTGCCTTAGAGGAGAAATGGTTCCCCCCCCCCCAAAAAAAAATATAATGTGGGAACAGTTTCTCTTGAAGGGATAATGATGGGATGCTTCCATTTTACTCTCAGCCTCTATACCTGTCTATTTCTCTGTGAGAAAACATCACAGAAAACATCACCAGTCTTCAGTGATCTTCATTTCAAGGAAACCAAGCCCAATGCAGGCCCTGGGAGCCCTGAAACGTGTCATAACATTATGTCTGCTGCATTTCCACAGTCCACTAAGAGAGCAATCTGTTTTTTTGAAAATATTATTTATTGATCTACTGTACATGTATGGCTGCCCCAAAACTTAAATTATTCGGGTGACATACAAAAATTAAAAGAATAAAAAACAATATGGAAAAATACCATTCAAAACAATAAAAGCAGCATAATCATTGTTATTTCTGGCAAGTATACAATAAAACATGAATCACAGAACTGAGAAGCTCATATTATAAACTACATAAACACTTCCCTTGTGCTTCTTCAGTTTGACACACTACTTTCTATCTACTCCTATTCTCTTTCTGTCTCTGGTTTCTGACTGTGGTTTTGTTGATTTCCTTTCCCTTATGAGTCTGCATCTCACAAAGCTGCAGTCAATTGTGAATTCCTTGCAGTACGTTTAAGGCATGTATTTTGACACACAAATGGACTGTTACTGGTTTCGTGTAGCACTGGCGCATATAATACCGCAAGGCCATTAGCAGCCAGTAAACATATCCATCCAGCATCATTTGAAAGCACTTTCGCACCTTGCTGATATTAGCATGAAAAGAAGCCGTTTTGGCTGGGTGGATGCTAACTCGGCAGGCAAGGCATGTTAGCTGCCTGCGCAACTGACCATTCGCCTTCTGTGACAAGTAGATGACCTCTGATACCGCAGGGGGCCTTCAGGCAGCCAGAGTTTTGCAGGAGGGGTTCAAGTGCATGCTGGAACTTTAGGTTTGTGCAGTTAAAGTGGATAAAAGCACTTTGTTGCCCTAGCACAGCAAATCCACTTTAAAAAGCACCACCACCACCCTGATGTTTTTTGTTTGCAATTTGGAAAGTGACAAGGAAATGTAGTGAAAAGCGTGGGATGACCAATGATTAATGTGAAGGAGTAAAAACACCCCTGTAAGCAAATCAGGATGAATGCTCATTGTCGTATAACTGCCTTGAAAACCAGTCAGAATGAGTGTTCAATAAAGACCGGACATAGTGTGATCATTGCATAAGTTTTGTGGAAGCAAAGCAGGATGAGTACAGAATAAATGAGTTGTCTGGAGGAGTTTGACCCTGTAAGTCGTCTTAGCCTTGATGCTGCACTGCAAGATTGGCCTCTGAAGAGCTGGGTACAGTCTAATGTCTCCCCACCCTTTCAAAATTAGATCTGTAAGTGGCCGTTTGTGGCACCTGTTCCTTTATCTCAAATGCGGCACTGGAACTTACTATTAATATGGCAAAGGAAAGAAATGAGGCTGAATGCCTTGTCTGTACAAGGGACAACACGCCCTGTTCCGCTGTAAATGTTTCCACTCGAGGTTATCGTAAATAGTTCGGTCTTTAAAAAGAAGAGGAAGAGCGATGCTTCTGCAGTACATTTGTTTCCAGACTGCTGCATCACCACCAGAAATAAGCATTGTGGTTTCTTGCTACATCTCAGTCACCCTGACACAGGAAATGCTGCTCTCTGCTTCTGTCACATTTTCCACAAGTATGAGGGGGGGGGGGAATCAAGATTCAATGTGATCAGCTTAAGGAGAAAGAAAACAAAAGGAAAACATCACTCACAGGACACAGACTGATATACCAAAAGGAAAGGAAAAAAGAAGAGTCCTTCTATTGTCTGCTGCCTAAATCACTGCTGGCCAGCGACCTGCCTTTTGTATCTTCTTGGGTCTGATTACTCAATCAGATCACATTTTCTCATTGGCCATGTGGACTTCTCTCTACCCTTGGGGGGTCATGGCACATACACTGTTGTCATCAGGAACTGGTGGTAATAGTTGTTTTCAGTAGCATCCCTGAATGCCAGTCACATTTCGATGTACCAGGAGCAGATGGTCTGAAGCACTACAGTGCAGACTGGCTGAGCTGCCAAGAACTCCGCTGCTTTTCTGCAAATTACGTAACAAGCCAATTGCAATCAAACTGGGACAAGACGTAAGATTTGTGCTGCCAGCTCTGATCTGTGGCCTTGGAGACACTCCACATTTGACAGTTGTGCCTTGGGCTGGTAGATGTCTGTGATTTATTTATTATTTGTTCCCTCTGATTTGTAGCCAACGCTATTCAAAGAGCTCGGGTTGAGAAGCAACACAAACAACCAAACAACTAAAAGATAGCCAGCTCCTGTCTACACAATGTAAAGGTGTGTCTGAATACAGGTTAGATCAGGGATGGACAGTGTGGTGGCCTCCAGATGTTGTTGGATTATAACTCCCATCAGCCCTGACCATTGGCTACGCTGGCTGGGGCTGATGGATGCTGTAGTCCAACAACATCTGGAGGGTAACACATTAGCTATCCTTGGGTTAGGTAGTGACTTACTCAGAGCCCTCCTATTGGCTTCATGGCCACATGGGGATTTGAACTCAGGTCTCCCTATTCCATCACTTCATTCACCACACCACACTGGCTCTATGGCTAGCTGCCTGATGCCATAGTTTGACAAAGACCATTTCTGCAGAACTCATGGTCTGAAGTGCTATTCTTCTCATTCATACTCTGGCCAGATTTCCCTCTTGACACAAATTGCTCAATATGTTGAAAAAAGAGGCCATAGCTTTGTGTTCTAGTCCTCCTCACCACCTCATAAACTACAGAAACAACATTAAAAAGAACAACAACTATGCTGCATCTGTTATCTTGGGAGTAGGAAAGTGGATCTGGCTGGGCGGCAAATCATTTTCTCTCCTACCTCTCGCAGGCCGAGTATGACATGCAGGCTGAGTCTCACCTGACATCACACGAGCTTTTTTGCCTACAGGGGTCTTTGGCAGACCCTCTCAAAGTACTAACTTGAGCAGAGCTTTGAATGGGACTTCTGACAATCAACTGAGCCCCATTCAGCCTGCAAGCCCCATTTTGGCTGAGCCAGGTTTTACCTGTCCACGTGGGCATGGCTTGGCACAAAGTCGCCTCATGGGCTAAATGAGGCCTAGCTGGCCTGATTAGGCCTGTGGGTCAGAAGTTCCCAACCCCTGCTGATCTGATTTTGATGAAGTTCCTGTTAATGGGTAGGGCAATTACATTTTGCTTAGCTATGAATAGACACACTCTAACACACACCGCAGAGAAGGGTTAGCCAAAACTCCGAACACTCTGTATTACCCTTTACCAGCAGGACTGAAGACATTAAATGGGCAGTTTTTTCTGCCATGAAAAGTGTCTTGTTTCCAACTTAAAAGCAACTGCCACCAAAAAACTGTAGTAACTCCATCTCATCAATGTTTGCATGGCAAGTACAGATCAATGAGAAGCAGCTGCTCTGGATCTACACGGACTATCTGGCAAATGGCTGGTGAGCCTCCATGAACCTCCAAATGTTCTTGGATTACCAACTCCCAGTCAGATCCAGGGTCGGGGGAAAACCTGCAACAGGTTTCAGGAGTGTTGGTCAGTGTTTGTTCATTTGGAGGAAGAAAGGTTTGGTTTTGTACAACAGGAAGTGCTGTGCTGATTAAGGAAGGAAGGAAGCCAGGCTCCTACTGGCCATACTAGGCTGGGCCAACCCAGAAGCTTCTGAGTGCTGTCAGTTGCACAGGCCAAAGAGCTACACCATGGCTCTTTATATGCCTGAAGGGCTCTGAGGTCGAACACTCATAGGCAAACAGAGAAAGCTCGCAAGAATTGATCTTCAGGCTTTGGTTCAAAGGACTTGGGTCCTTTGTGCCTTCAGACTTACAATAAGTCTCAGAGCTGCCATTTTATTGCCTTTTTCAACATTAATGGAACACTTGTTTTTCTTAATGACATGCCCTGGTAAGCCGAGCTGCCACTTTATTTTCTGTTTCCTTCCTCTCCTTAATGTGGGTATTGAGATATTTCCTCCACGTTTTAGAGCCTCTGTCAAGCACTCTGAGATCTTGGCATAAACAAATTAATTAAGCCTTACGACACCCTGACATGGTAGGTCAGCGCGGCTGAATCTAATTACTTGGCATTCTTTTAGATCCAAATGTCTTTCAACTTGTCAAAGGCATTTGATCTCCTCGAGTTCAATAGCACATCTAAGGTTTGAAAACTAACCTTTTGAAAAATATTGGCTTTAAAAATATATCCGACTTGCATTATTTAAACCATCAACCACACAGATTTGTTTTTAAAGGAATTGTCTTGCTCTGAGAAGATTAAAGGCGTGTCACAGATTTAACACAAGTGTGATATATAAGAGAGCCCTTAGCTCTCCCTTTACCTTGGCACCCCCTGTAGGAGCAGGGTCACGAGAAAGCAGGGTCACTGATTTTGCTGGGCATATAAATGCTTCACCTTGGATAAGGGACCCCTGACCATTAGGTCCAGTCGTGACTGACTCTGGGGTTGCGGTGCTCATCTCGCTTTATTGGCCGAGGGAGCCGGTGTACAGCTTCTGGGTCATGTGGCCAGCATGACTAAGCTGCTTCTGGTGACCTATTTATCTACTTGCACTTTGACATGCTTTCGAACTGCTAGGTTGGCAGGAGCAGGGACCAAGCAACGGGAGCTCACCCCGTCGTGAGGATTCGAACCGCCGACCTTCTGATTGGCAAGCCCTAGGCTCTGTGGTTTAACCCACAGCGCCACCCGCGTCCCTTCACCTTGGATACTTGGGATTAAACCCACAATAGAATGGCTCAATGGACTGCTAGCTGCTGCCACCTATGGAAGAGCAGGACTCTTACTGCTGCCAGCCTAAAAGACCTATGGCAAGGATGTGAGGTGCGATACTGGTCACATCCAAAGCATGCTCTTTACATCTTATACCACTTTAACAGTCATAGCTTCCTCCAAAGAATTCTGGGAACAGAGGTTTGTTAAAGGTGCTGTGAGTTGTTAGGAAAAATCTTAACAAACTGCAGTTCCCAGAATTCTTTGGGGGGAAGCCATGACTGTTAAAGTGGTATAAGAAGGCTTTAAGTGTATGGTGTGGATGTGCTTTCTGTAGGTGGTTCAGAATGCCCTTGGGTCAAATGACACTGTTGTATTTTTAACCAAGCAATTTAACTGCCTGAGAAACTGACACAGTGGCCTAAGCTTCATCAGACTGGTGTGAAACAAAGGTCAATGCTGAGTGCTTATTCAGGAACCAAAGAAGAGGAAGGATGGCAAGAAGGAAACTTGGGTCTTGGGATCTAACAAAAGGTCAAAATTTTGGAAATTTCCTCTTATTCCTAAACTTCTCAATAATCTGTGACATCAACACAATGTTTCACAGACCGTTAAAGTGGGACATTGCCCCCAGTCCACAGCGAATGGTTGATTGGTTTGATTAAATAAAATAAATAAATAAGAATCCCAAGAAAATTAAGAGCGACAGGTCTCTACAAATAGCAAACCTGGAAATAGTCAAAAGATCAAGTCCTCTGTTTTTCCTTTAACTTCCACGTGCATACAACTGAAGCAAGCCAGAGAAGCAATCAACACCTACCCCAGCATCTGAGGTGTTCCTCCATGGTTTGAGAGTGTGAATGGAGATATATTGACATTTCTGGACAGCATTTAGTTTAGGCATAGGCAAACTCTGGCCCTCCAGATGTTTGGGAATACAATTCCCATCATCCTTAGCTAACAGGACCAGTGGTCAGGGATGATGGGAATTGTAGTCCCAAACACTGGAGGGTCAGAGTTTGCCTATGCCTGATTTAATTTATAAAAGTAAGAGGTACAAACAAAAATGAGAAGTCATAGCAAAGTTTTTCTCTTCCACATTGCTGTGCAAGCTAGGGCCATCACTAGGAATTACACACCTGCCCAGCCTGCTTCTTTACAGAACACAAACTTCAGCCTTATGTTCCCAGGATGAGCAGATGAAGAAAGCTGGTTGGGGGAATGTGTGCCAGACTACCCATTGCCCATAAGGGCCTGTCAGGCTGTAGGTTCATGCATGCTAAATGGGGAAAAGACAAAAACAGGAATGTGTTATACCCTGTGATGATCTCTCTGTGCCTGAGTGCTGGTTTGTGCTTATTGCTATGCATCAATCCTTGCCTTGTTCTCGACATCCTCTCTTTCTCTGTGCAGTGACTATAAAGCTTAGAAATAACACAACACGAAGATCTGAAATGTCTGCAAATCTAGCTGGCAGAATTGAAACTGCAAGGGGAACCTTTACTTCCTGGTTTTGTTTTGTTTTTGTTTGTTTTAAATTAAACTTTGCACCCAACTTTTGATTAGTGCCGTTTTGGAAAATATTTATTTACACTGAGCTTCAAGGTGGTATTCAACACATGTTAGAAATATAAGCATGAAACACGGCTATTACAATGCAAAGAAAATGCAGGTAATAACCTGTTATAAGAATTTTAAGGTCAAAGTGGGAAGCCTCCCCATTGTCTCTTTCCTCACTAATCTTGTCCTCACAAATCCTGTCTTAAGGGCACATTCAAGATATGAACAGGGTGTGAGCCTGTGACCTGTGACCTATATTCAGGAATTAAGTAGTTATAATAACAAAAGAGTGGCCAAAACCCAAATAATGCATCCAAGTAACTTGCCAGACAGGAGATAAACAACACACTCAGATTTCTGTTGTAGACCGCCTTTTCTGTGATGTAGGTATGATTTATCTGGGGGGTGGTCTTGGGCTACAACCCGTCTGTAATGTATGTATGGGGTGGTCTTGGACTCCAGGGCGGGCAATTTTAAATGTCTATATAAGGGCGGGCACACCTTTGTTCTGGGTCCTCCTCCTCTCTCCTTCGTGTGGGGGAGCACCCTGTTGCAACAGTTAATAAAGATCAGGCTTACTAGCTGCTTTGCTTTTCAATATTCTCTGGTTGGCCTCTGTTATTTTCTCCTACCGATAGAGAACCTACAAAAGGACTCTATATGGACTCTCGGGTACCCCATAAGGGAAAAAGAGCAGTTTTTTTCTTATATCACAACAGTGGTTCAAGCTTTCACTGCTCCCTTAGTCTTGAGATGTTGGGAACTTTTGCATGAACAATATTGTCTGATGAATTCACTGAGTGAACAGTGCTAAAGGCAAGATCTGTCTCTATCTGCAGAGGATCAACTTCTCTACCACCTTATAGATTCAGCCTACACATGTTACCCTACAAGGGAGGGTGGAATAAAAACGCTGACCCTTCAGCCAAAAGAAGACAAACTCAGCGCATGGAAAGAGTTTATCTTTATTGCTGAAGCATTAATCTAGAGGCCCCAGTGGTTATCTCCGAAAAGATGGGACCCCGAATACAAAAATCAAGACACTTTTATGACAATTACATGTGTGATCACCTCGCACACGATCCTTTTCAGCAATATGATTGGATAACTGAAAGCATGGACAGCTTGTGGACCGCTAAAACTAATTTCATTGTTTAGAACAGCCTGCCCCTAATTACTATGGCAACAGGTATCTTTAAGCAAGCTCATACAAAATGTTGCTTTTCTTCTATCTGTTACAGGAAGCCTATTTTGGGTCAAGAAAATTTATTGCTCTCCTGACTTTGATGCTAGCCCCCCATCTTCTGCAGAAGGCCAGTGAGTTCTTGGCATCCTTTACTATCCTGATAAGGTGAAGCAAGAGGTCTATAGTGGGTGCTATGCTAGGAAAAAAAGAAAGAAATGCAGCTTCTGTTCCTAGATGGGGGTGCAGGGAGAAGAGTAGTTTAAACCAGAAAGCAACTTCAAACTAATCAGGAGTTCAAAGCCAAGGTACCACTGAATTATTTGCAAAATAAGTAGGCAGGAGAGAGATAGCTATTTCCAATACATTTCCACTACAGGACAAGGGCACAGCTACATTGTGGTTGTGGTTGTGACCGTGATAATGTGTTTATGCAGACTCAACACTTAGCAGGCTGAGGTCAGTTGTCTATTAGAAATGTGTTCTGTGACAGAAGGTGTGAGCGTAGGTGTGTTTGCAATGGGTTCTGACAGACTTCCTAGGCCACGACATACACCTGGTTCCCAGGTTATGACACCCACGTATCACAGATTCAGCCATTGCAGTGCAGTATTTTAAGTCACTGTAATGATTGTATGGATCCCCTGTAAGATTGTCTCCATTTATTGTTATTTTTTAATGTTAAGAAAAGCTCCTTGTTCCAGCACAACAAACATCCAATAGGGCCTGATGTTGGATGTTGAGGTGAGAAGCCTAAAGAGATGATTTGTAGCCTTTTGCAAAGTTGATTCCTGTGTCTGTGTGCTTCTGTTTTGATCTCATGGCGGAATCTCTGCTGCCTTCTTTCTGTCAAAGGTTGGGGTTAAATTTTCTCAACATTTTCTTAAGATGTAATACTTCCATCAGTGTTTATATCACAGGTATTAGAGTCGTGCAGAGGAATATTTAATACAGTCTACTCTGGCACTTGAGATAAAGCAGTTAATCAGTTGATACCATCTGAAATTGGACCGGGCTTTGATTATGGATATGGAAAAAAAAGAAAAAGAAATCTGCTATAATCTGGGAGTCTTATTCAACCCTCCCTGCTGCCTACTGGAACCTTAGGAAGGACTGATGCACTCATTTCGGCCCTCAAAAGGACCATGAGTGCCAGCTGGACTGAGAAGATGTGGAACTCCTTTCCCCGGACATTTTAAGAATGAGACTGAAACACCTGCCATATTCTATTAGGGAATCCTTTTGCTGCAGGAGGTTGAACTAGATGCCATGTCCCCCCCCCAACCTGCCCTTTTTTCCATTTCTTTTTCCAGAATTCCTGTAATAGCATAAATTCATATTTGAAGCTTTTCCTGGTACAAAGAGACATCATGGGGAGATTTCACCTGCTGAATTTCTGTTCCTGCATAGTTGCCTAAGGCAGAAGGGTCCCATGAAGTCCTGAGCTCCCATGAAGTCCTGAGGTGCTCCCATGAAGTCCTGAGGTGCTCCAGAGAACCTACAGTTTGGGACAGGGGTCCTCAACACCACATCAGCAGTCCACCCGCCTCAAAGCTGAGGCCTTGATGCTAAAGTGGAACCTGGGTGAGCTCAGTTGGGTGAGACTGACACCCTCATATTCGCCCACCCAGGTCTTGCTTATATGCAAGGTCAGTCACCACAACCTTGACTCCATTGTGGATGGAGAACACATCCTCTCCCACAGAACAGGGTCCAGGTGGAAAAAAGGCTGGCTGCTCCAAGGCTGTCCTGGCAGCCACACCCCTCTCAGTGCTTTAAAAGCTGCTTTGGCTATGAATTATACTGGGTTCCAGGCATTCTGCAGGGGCAGGTGTTAAGTTGTGGGCGAACATATCAGACAACACAGCGATTCTTCAAACAGCTCTTGATTATTCAAAGGCCAGAACAAAACTGAACTGAAGAGCTCAGTCAGCCTGCTTATATAGAGCTCCAGAACAACGTAACTGTAGCAACTTTCTAAAACTATCCAATCACTGAACGTCACTTTCGATCCTTCATTTGCATAACTATCTACAGTATCCCCCTGCTGGCCCAGGGTGAGAACTTCAGTACATAACAGCAAGGAAACCAAGGAGGCCATTTGTGTGGGGTGAAGACATCCCTGCCCCCTCTTTCATATGAAAAACTCCATGAAAATGCGTCTTGAAACACAGGGGGTTGGGAGGATGACTTCACTGTGTTTCAAGCTACTAATGTGAACATACCGCTTTACTACTACTTTTTGGGGGGGGGCAAATCTCCTTCTCCCCAGTTTTCCATTACTTTTTGAGGGAACAGAGAAGAAAGCTGAGTGTATTAAAAACAACCTTAGTAAAAGGAACAGTAGCTGAAGCAGTTCTAGTGTGTATCGCAGAGGCCTGTCAGTGCTTCTGCTTGCCAGGTAGCCATGGAAACACACTCTCCAATACCGCTGCTTAGAAATAATTGGCAATTTCTGCCTTTGCAGCTCAAAAGAATCTCTCCCGAAATCAATTCACACCTGTCTACGGTTGTCACCTTTTGCTCCCAGGAGGAATCCTGTGCGTTGAACAGGCAGTAATTCGGCAGGTATTGCATTTCCCAGTATTGGGTTCAGTTAGGGAGGAAAGCTTCACCTGTTGAGCATCTTCCAGAAAAAAAATGGTACCTCTAGGCCAGTAAAAATTATACCTGGGGATAGGTTGCATAGAAAAACATTTTTCAAGGTCAATGCTCAAGTTCTATTTTCTGTATTGATATATATCACTAACATGTGAATATACCCTTAGTCTTAAACTGAAATCATTGGTGTTCAGGGCTGCCAGCAAAGGCCTTCATGGGAGCTGGGCTGGTGAGCCCCACCCTCCACTGACTTTAATTGGGGTATAGGAGAAGTGTGAATAAGGCAACAAATGAAAATGTTAGAATTCAGCAATGCCACTTCATTGTTTGTAGTCACGTCCCAAAGGTATCCTCTCATTTAACAATACATACTAATAACTTGGGGGCCACCCCCAACTTCCGATAGGCCTAATTCTGTGCATATCTTAAATCCACCACTGTACAATCTCTAGGTGGACTTGGCAACCCAGGCTAGGCCAAGTTTTGCTTACTGATAAATACAGTAGTACCTCGGGTTAAGTACTTAATTCGTTCCGGAGGTCCGTTCTTAACCTGAAACTGTTCTTAACCTGAAGCACCACTTTAGCCAAAGTTCTTAACCTGAAGCACTATTTCTGGGTTAGCGGAGTCTGTAACCTGAAGCGTATGTAACCTGAAGCGTATGTAACCCGAGGTACCACTGTATATACATCACTCGTTGGTTTTACATTCCTATAATGGAGAATCTTGTAGTATTCCAGATTATATAACATTATTTACATCACCAAGCTTCTATTTCCGGATTTATACTCCTTGGAAGATTGTAACTAATGAATGGCAATTAAAAACACAGTTTATTCTTGCCCTTTGCAGTTTGGGAGCATCTGGCAGAAGCCTATCAGATCTGGTCTTCCAAATCTACCTTCAGTTTCCTTTCTCTCTGAGAGAGAGAGAGAGTCCTTTTCGTGTGTGTGTGTGTGTGTGTGTGTGTGTCCCCTTCCTCTTTCTGCTTAGTTACTGTTTTCCCTCCTTTCATTTCCCTCAGTACCTGGAGCTTTTACTCTGAACAGCTGGTTCTTCTGTAACCATGACAACTCCGTGATGACATCAGCAAAAGCTCCCACCACTACTCCGTGGAGTCAGATCTCATTAATGCCCGTGATCCCTTTTAAACTGCAGTTTAATACTCCCTTCACAGGCCAAGGAAATGATCCACTGGTGGGGTGTTATACTACATATATGCACAAAGGCTGACGGCGTTTTCACACACTGTTTGGAAGCATGTGTAGTAAACATGGAAGCGAAAGTGGGAGGCGTTAACTAAGCTCAATGCACATTTTATACAATATGTAGGAGTTGCGTTTGGATTCCACATATCCAGTAAAAAAAGGGGGAGGGGAAGTTAAACCTCATAAAAGGATAGCTAAGAAGCCCTACTAGGTGACACCGATAATTCTCTGAACTGGAGAAGGAGCAGTTAAGGATGTGAATTTTGCAGTGATCTCTTGGGAATAGGGAAAGTGGTGAGCCTACAGCACTCCTCTCCCAGGGACATCTTTTTATCAGCATTATACTGTATTTTAAAAATTTGTGCTAGAATGCCTTTTTGCCTATATTTTATTTTTTAAAATATGAATGCACTAGCACTTAAATGAAATTGGTATTTTACCCCCTTTTAGCACAATGTTGGGATGCGGGTGGCGCTGAGGGTTAAACCACTGAGCCTAGGACTTGCCAATCAGAAGGTCGGCGGTTCAAATCCCCGCAATGTGGTGAGCTCTCGTTGCTCGGTCCCTGCTCCTGACAACCTAGCAGTTCTAAAGCACGTCAAAGCGCAAGTAGATAAATAGGTACCGCTCCGGTGGGAAGGTAAACGGTGTTTCCGTGTGCTGCTCTGGTTTGCCAGAAGCGGCTTAGTCATGCTGGCCACATGACCTGGAAGCTGTATGCCGGCTCCCTCGGCCACTAAAGCGAGATGAGCGCCGCAACCCCAGAGTTGGTCACCACTGGACCTAATGCTCAGGGATCCCTTTACCTTTAGCACAATGTTAATCTCCCCCGCGCACCGTTTTTTTGCAGCTTTTAATTCACACCAAAACACTTTTTAGGCTGATGCTCCAGCAGCTTCTCCAAATCTATGCAGAGGTAGCTGGTTATGCAGTGGGTGCACTTTGGGACTCCTTCCACACTCCTACACTAAAGGCACTGGCATGACTGCAACATTTTGCTTTTCTTTATTAGCTGATTTCTTGGGGGCAAGAGAATGAGCTCACCTATTTCCAGAAAAGATTTCCATGCAGGCATCAGAGGACCGGAATGGGTTGCTTTCTCTTCTGCCGCCATTTGTGTCCATTTCCCATTTGTCACAGCTCTTATCATCCTTTCACACTCAATCTTGCTAACAAGCCATTTCCAAGTGGCGACAATATAATTGGATTTTTAAAATATATATTAAAAAACCTAGACAAATTAGATCGGTGGATTGAAGTATCAACCCATATTAGTCAAATTGGCCAAGGCACAGCTGCTGCTGTTCAGAGTGTCTGTCTGTGCACACTAGGGAGCTCTGGGATGGGTGGAGAATTCCACTGTGACCTTGGCACTCGTGGACCCTTCCTTTGAAACGCCTGAGTCCGGCAATGTGAGGGGGCTAAATATGAACGGTTGGATTGATCCAATAAGGCCAGGGCCGGATTTAGGTTTGATGAGGCCCTAAGCTACTGAAGGTAATGGGGCTCTTTATATGTCCAGCTGCCCTTTGTCAACAACAAATTGTCGCTGTTTTTGTGTTGAATGTATACTATATGGTAATTTACGGACCTAATAGGTATCTAAAGCCATTTGCACATAACAAAATATGTATTACTTACTTACCTCCTATGTGTAGGCATAGGAGCCTACACAACACAAAACACTGTTGCTATATGTACCGGTAGGTTTTATTTTATTTGTTTTTTATCTTATACTTTGGAAATGTACATCCAGGTTTTTTTCCTTTAAATTTTTTGGGGCCCCCAAGAGAGTGGGGCACAGGGGTCAGCAACCTTTTTCAGCCATGGGCTGGTCCACCGTCCCTCAGACCATGTGGTGGGCCAGACTATATTTTGGGGGAGGGGAAATGAACGAATTCCTATGTCCCACAAATAACCTAGAGATGCATTATAAATAAAAGCACACATTCTACTCATGTAAAAACATGCTAATTCTCGGATGGTCCGTGGGCTGGATAGAGAAGGCGATTGGGCCGCATCTGGCCCACGGGCCTTAGGTTGCCCACCCCTGCTATAGTATGTTTAGCTTATATGGAAATCTGGCACTGAATAAGGCTCCCGGCCCCCTTCCGCTGCTCCATGGGAGGTCCCATCCAGGGACTCTGCAAGAGATTGCAGTGTCTCGGAGCAGCATGAAACGAGGCCTCCTTCACCGGTAGAAAGAAAGGTGGAGGCAGACAGCTTTAAACTGAGCAGATTCCTCCATATCCCAAGAAAAAGCTTGAGAAAAGTTCTGGTGTTGCCTTGCTGCACAGGAACTGGAACAAAGTGAGGTGCAGCCCTAGTCACGCTTACTCGGCAGTAAAGCCCCATTAAACTGGGTGACATGCATTTCAGAGTAAAGAAGCATGCTTCCTCTCCAGGCTGACTTGTGCAGCTGTGTGCTTTTTATATGGTCCGAGAGGATAAGACCAGAAGGCTGGTTTCTGGATCTCTCTGTCAACCTTCCTTTTGCGTAGTTTCAGCAACCAACCCAAAGCAAGCCCCAACAAAGGGGAGATGTAAAAAAAACAAAACTTCAAAGGCACAGATTTGCATATGCTACTTTATTCCAGGCCCCTCTTGCTCTCCCTTCTTAGACTTGGACATGACAACTTTGTAAACAGAGGACTGTCCTCTGCAAAGGAAGGCATGGGGTCGCCTGAGGAAGTGCAGTGGCTCTGCAGATTCCCATGCCTCCTTCCTCCCACCTGACCCTGCAGTTTCCTCATATCTTCAGCATGATATGTGCAACCCCCCACCTGCAATTTCCAGCCTCACAGCCAACGAGCGCATCCTTTAGTAATACTGATTTGCAGCTCTAGTATAAGGATAAGGCCCATATTTCTATTCAGTAGCAAAAACACATAAATGTCCTTGCAGCCTCAAGAACACTGTTCAATCCTCCTTTGGCTTCAATGCACACACACTGATGCAATTTATTTCTGCCTTATACATATTTATGCCTCCTCCCAGGCAGTTTCTTACTGCTGTGCTCAATAAAGCCATGCAGAGGCTCTTATTCAAAGCAGCCGGAGCAGCAGGGTCTCAGGAAGCACGGCTGCACTTCCCTCTGACGTCAGAGTCTGGAAATCCCATTTTAATCAGGTTTGTTGATTTTATGTGTCCCTTCTGAAGAACAGAATGAGAGTGAAATCTTGTCTAATTGCTCTGGGGAAGCAGATTCATTTTAACTATACCATCGCTGCTGATTTTTGTTTGTACTTTCAGAGCTGGAGAGGAGCTGCAATTTTATATTGGAGGCAGACATCAGAATAGGTTGCCCTTGTTTGTAAAAAACAAAATAATAATAAAAAATACAAAAACCCAGAAGCCTATTTCTGAAGATTTATGTCTCCAGGGGTTTGTGCAAACTAAGACTCACTTGCCTGTTTGCTTTCTTATTGCATCAGACTTGGCTCCACGTATCTTCCTCCTAAATAATACTGTTATAGCTGAACACAACTGTAGCTATATTGCCATGTGCACCCCTGTGATCAGAGTTTACAACAGTTTTCCTGACAGTAATAACTGCGATCAGGTAAGAGTGCTCTCTCTCCCCTTCCCCATGATGAAGGCTTTGGAAAAGAGCAGAGCACAGAACTGTGTGAATGATCGAGAATTGCATGGCTGAAAAAGAGAGACATTCTTTAAATGAGAATTATAGCACACCGTTCTGTATGTATTATAACCCTTGTCTGTAAGTAATTCCACAGATATGATAAACCGGGTGCTATTCCACAGGTGCAAAACTCTGACTTTTAAAAACATCACACTTTATATTGCCCCACCAACATTTGCCCCAGCTGCAACAAAACATGTCTCTCTATCAGTCTCTATAGCCACAGCAGGCATTGTAACTCTCCACCCCCTGAAGGCACACTCTTCCATTGTCTCCCAAGACAGACGGATGCCAACAACAACAGATAGAGCACCTGTGTTGTTGTTGCCATCCGTCTGTCTCAAGAGTCAATGGTGTGTGCCTCTGGGGTGAAGTCAAACCATTGTGTGGGGAGGACCAAAGTGATCTAAGCCTGGGCAGTGTGTGTATGTATGTATGTATGTATGTATGTAGATAGCCAAATTGTCTGATTGGTTTAATAATTTTTATATAATGAATATATCCTACAACAGACAGCAAAAATGCTGATACATTTTTGTAATAGCCCCTACAGATCTTTCCTTTGCTATTACCATTCCATCTAAATTCAGCGCTCTGCTTGCTGTGCTCTTTGGTTTCAGACTTCTACTGATCAGTGTCACATTCTGAAGGCAGAGGAGAGAGATTTCCAGGTCATTAAGGAAAACACCCCCAGTCATTAAAGAACAATAAGGTTCTTTTGTCTGACTACCCATTGGTTTGTCAGCCGAAACCATAGTGATAAGCCCATTCATGGCAACCAAGAAAGCAAAACTCAAAGTGTTATGTATGACGCAACAGATCTATCACTTAGCATTAGAGGAAGCATTTTTGAAGTTATTTGCATGAATCAAGAAATGTATGCACAGATGGAATGCCATCAGCACTTATTAAAATCCCGTTGGTCCCTATCTGCAGTGTTCACCAACTCTTCTCTCGACACTTAAAAGCAGGACTGTGGCTCAATGGTGGAGCAGCTGCTTTAGGTTCAGAAGGCTTTGGGTTTGATTCCCTGGCCAATCCAGGTAAAAGGTGATGGGAAAGACCTTTACCCAAGTCCAAGTCAGTTAAATAATCACACTGGGCTAAAGGTAAAGGGACCCCTGACCATTAGGTCCAGTCGTGACCGACTCTGGGGTTGCAGCGCTCATCTTTACTGGCTGAGGGAGCCAGCGTACAGCTTCCGGGTCATGTGGCCAGCATGACTAAGCCGCTTCTGGCAAACCAGAGCAGCGCACGGAAACACCGTTTACCTTCCTGCCAGAGCGGTACCTATTTATCTACTTGCACTTTGACGTGCTTTCAAACTACTAGGTTGGCAGGAGCAGGGACCGAGCAACGGGAGCTCACCCTGTCACGGGGATTCGAACCGCCAACCTTCTGATCGGCAAGCCCTAGGCTCTGTGGTTTAACCCACAGCGCCACCCACATCCCTCACACTGGGCTAGAGGGACCAAAAGTCTGAACTACTGCAAGGCACCATGCAGAGGCTAATCTTGAAAGCTTCTGAGGAAGAATCCATGAGTTAATATTCCCAGCAACCCAGAGGGGGGAATCGTGCTTTCAATGTGCTTTAAAGGTATAGTGTGTACAGGGCAGTGACCCAAAGGGGTAGCACTGGTCTCCTTCTCAGTTGGTGGTGTTCTTTGGACTACTTTCTGCATATGTGGAGCCACAGAACTTGTACAGTTGCCCACTCTAGGAAACTTAATGGGGTGTTTCCAAAATAGTGCTGCTGAGTATGACGTCCTGTCAGCTGAAAGATTTCCATTTGTGCTATGGGACGCACAGCTCTCTCCCCACCAGTACCTCCTAAATATGTTTTAAGGTTTCCCTCAACCCTTTGAAGCAGGTTTGGCGAGAACGTGCATGAAAGGAAGGTCGAAGCCCCACACTACACAGGCAGAAAACCTTGCTCTGTCATGACCTGTCATTGGATAATGCTGCCCTATGGAACATGGCTGATTTTCCAATATTTTCCCTGTGAATCAAAATGTATGGCAGGCAGTGGCCCTAAACTGAGCCAAGAGTTGCAAGCATAATGTGTAGTAGCCATGGCAACATTACCTTTCTCCACAGTCCAGGTCCTCCTCATCAAGAAGTAGACGGCGCAAGTACCATGCCACCAAACAACTAAGATGTCTTGCCCCAGTCTAGTGTCCTCCTGCCAACCTTACTTGGTCGTGTTTTGGTAAAGGCTGACTGTTTGACACAGGATGATTTTCCAGGTCACTGACTGATCCCTTTCTGATGCTTGTCCTGCTTATGACCGATGGAGGTGAAGAGTTGCCCAAAGAACTAGGGCTGAGTTGGACTCCATAGCAGGTAAGATGCAAAGGATTTGGAGGCTGCTGCTTCCTCCTCCCTCTGACACTTGTCCTTTCCACAGTACTTTTACATCAAAAGTCACTGAGCCAGGAAGATTATGTTTTCTATTTTGAGAAGCCCGGCATTTTTTATTCTGTTTGCACAGCCCTCCTAAAAGGGCAGTTCAGAGTTTAGTTTAAATTAAAGTTTAGAACTGGCAGAGGGACTAAAAACAGACTAAAGGGGGATTTGTCTGTTGAGCCGCCCCAGCAGACGTCTGCGCAGTGACTTCCACTGGAGAGCTCTCCTCCCTCTCCTCCCTGCATGCCCCCTGGAACTGGCTCATATTCCTACTCAGAGTAAATACATTGTAATTAGTGAACCTAACTTAGTCATGTCTACTAACTTCAGTGTTTCTGCTCTGAGTAGGACTGGCATTGACTATCGCCCATTAATATTAGCCCAAAGCTAAAAAGAAGAATAAACTTCGCATTACAACACTGAATCAAACATTGCTGCTGAGGATTAAGCGTCCTATTATCAAACTACAAAATCCTGGGTAAACAACAATGTCTTCAGTTGACATCTGTTGAAGGCCAACAATGAGGGCAATAGAAGGTGCTGGAGATTGTTCCAGAGTTGAGGCTCCATCACAGGGAAGACCTTCTACAGGTCCCCTCTGTAGGGAACTGTGAGAAGAGCTCCTGGTCAGGCCTCAGCCCATTATGGGCACCAGCTGAAAGCCAAGAGTCTAAATTCCTTGCCAGAAAAGAAAATCAAGCCTGATGTTGGATTCAGGGGACATGGAATAGTGCAGGCATAGGCAAACTCCGGCCCTCCAGATGTTTGGGACTACAATTCCCATCATCCCTAGCTAACAGGGCCAGTGGTCAGGGATGATGGGAATTGTAGTCCCAAACATCTGGAGGGCCGGAGTTTGCCTGTGCCTAGAAGAGAGCAATGTTAAAAACCAACAGTTAAAAGAGTGGCAAGTCCACATGTTTTCTGCAGTCACCTACTAGGTAAATTCCACTTTTGCAGCAAAGGCTGACGATTTCAATCTTTCCTGTGACACTACTCTTATTTTTAGATTGCCAGAGTCTTGTTTAAGACAGTCAATATGGGGCAACATCCAGTTTCAGCAAATAAAAGGGGGTGGGGACAGGACACCAGGTCACCATGGAAATAAATGACTCAGAAGTCAAAAGTCACAAATGAGAAGGACATCCAACTTGTTGTTTTTCAAGGAGTACAGCATAGTTCAGTCCCTGCTGCTGTGAGCTGGCTGCCGGCCCCTGATTTAGCAAGAAAAGATTTATCTCTCTTCCCCTTGCTCCCTTTCATCATGCTTCTGCTTCCGACAGATGTTCTATGATTTAAATAGATTGAAAAAAAACAAAATGATTGGTTCCCCCCAAAACACGTCTCTCATGGATATATATATATGTCATATATGTGTTATCTAAAGTTATGTGGATCCCACAGCAACAATGTTCAGATTAACCTCCTGATTTTGGAAATATTGTGGCATGACAATCAATGGGAAATTACCACAGTGTTCATCTATGACCAGCTGGGAAACATTCTGGAAAGACTAGATGTACTTTGTGTGTGTGTGATGTGCAACAAAATCAGCTTTCATGGCACCAGATCTGTACCAGGTACAAAAAGATCAGCTTGCATCACAACTGCTGCTATGCAAACAGACCCATTCCATAAACAATGAAACAGTCCCATGAATGACTTCTGAAGGCTCCAGTATAAACATGCTAACATGCATTAAAGAGATGTGGCAGGATCCAGAGAGCTCATTGCACAAGCTGAAGGCACCTGAACTTGCACAAGGCATCATTCAAGTGGGTTGCTTGACCCTCCAACGTGGCTTTGATGGAGTTGTACTTTATCATTTGGGGTGGCACATAGCTTAGTTTGAGGAGCAGCCCCCAATTCATTATCTATGTGCATCTGTATTTAGCTATTATTGGTGTGGCAGGTTGCTTATCAGTGTCAGCCTGCTACCCAAAGGAAGTTCTGGCTGGGCCAGAAGCAATGATGTAGCATCTCATAGTGGACACTGGATGATCACGCAAATCACTCTGGGGCTCTGGCCTGAGCAGCTGGCTTCTCCTTGCTGCATGGCTGCACTGACCCTGAGTAAGAGTTACATAAATTATTATTATACCCCAAACTCTGTGATTGCTGCATGCCTACCACCTAGTTTCCATCTCTTGGTGTGTAGAACTTACAAAAAAAAGATCACGTGCAGTATTATTCATCACATATGGTAATAATTTTTGTCCTGGTTCAAGGACTAAATACTCCATCACCCTAATCCTTCTTTCTAGAAGTCAGAATATGTCCATAATCACGTCCATTTTGCCCCAGGGGAAGAAGGAAACACTTTGTGGTTACCTAGCAACCAACTATCTGCCATATTGAGTGACATTTCCTTGATTCTACTAAGAACCAGCCTGTGTACACAATGTTATTTACTCAGATTCCAGTGCGCTCCCACCACAGATATTTGGATATGCGTTCACACAATGTTACTAATGATCGAGAGGCAGCTCATCGTTTCTTGTTAAACACGTAGTTTCATGTGCCTTACCTCAAGTCAGCTTCAATCCAACTTGAAAATGGTACCTGCATTGATTCTGCAGGTTTCCTGCAGGTGGGTGGTTTTACATGCCTGACATCAGTGTGGGTGTTTCCTGTGGAGGAGCCTGCCACTTGCCACCTGTTCACCACCTGCAGCTTATGTCAAAATTAGGGGTATATGAGGAGATGATGACACTAACAGTGATAATAATATTTCTGCCCCTGCACTGGACTCCCTCCCTGCCCCCCAAACATCCAAATTGGCTCCCCTCCCATTCCATGCTAGGGGCACAAGCAAGGAGCATCCTTTGGAATCATAGAACTGTACAGCTGGAAGGGACCACGAGAGTCATCTAGACTAACCCCCTGCAATGCAGGAATCTTTTGCCTATTGTGGGGCACGAACACACGACTCTGAAATTGCTTGCCCCTGGCACATCAAGGGAGAGGGAGCCAAATGGTTGCTGTGGCTGCTGGCAGCATGGCCCATTGACTTTCCCTGCGTCCCCCATGTGTAAAACATGGCTTCCCATTAAAAACAGACATTCCAGTTCATTAGCATTCTAGGACTGCCTTGCAGTACAGGCAACAATGAATTTTCTTGCATAGCCAGCAACACAATCCTAGCTATGTCTGCTCAGATATATGCCCTGTTTGATTCAGTTGGACTTACCCTCAGGTAAGAAGAGTTAAGATTGCCACCTTAAATTGAAATCCTACCCCTCCCTGTCCTTAAGAGTAAGCCCTAGTAAGCACAGTGCGCATGGTTGTACTGCCAGGCTGCCGTCTTATGCTTTCCCATTTACTTGGAAGTAAGATGACGCGGGTGGCGCTGTGGGCTAAAGCCTCAGTGCCTAGGGCTTGCCGATCGAAAGGTTGGCGGTTCGAATCCCCGCGGCAGGGTGCGCTCCCGCTGTTCGGTCCCAGCGCCTGCCAACCTAGCAGTTCGAAAGCACTCCCGGGTGCAAGTAGATAAATAGGGACCGCTTACTAGCGGGAAGGTAAACGGCGTTTCCGTGTGCGACTCTGGCTCGCCAGAGCAGCGATGTCACGCTGGCCACGTGACCCGGAAGTGTCTTCGGACAGCGCTGGCCCTTGGCCTCTTTGAGTGAGATGGGCGCACAACCCTAGAGTCTGTCAAGACTGGCCCGTACGGGCAGGGGTACCTTTACCTTTACCTTTAAGATGACAGCTGCACAGAGCTGGGACAGGGAAGCCAATTGAGCAATCTGCATCAGGCGAAGACATCCCCTCTCCCCCCACTAGTGTGGACAGAGAACATGGAAGCATATCAAAGACCAGCAATTGCATGAGGCTGGACTACATGATCCTCAGGGTCCCTTCCAACTCTACAGTTCTATGATATGTGCGATGATGTGCAAATTTGACTTGAAGCACATGGCACAGGGGAACAACCTCACTGCACTTTAAGCTGATACTGCATCCACAGACCTACCCTGAGAACACAACACAACAAGCCAACACCGCCTCACAGCCAAAGCTTACATAGGACCCCCACTAGACTCTGTGAAGTTGTTGTTTGTGTTAGGCATGATGAATGAGGAGTTCCCACCCTGCCCATAGCCTCTAGAGAAAGCAGGTAGCTATCAACCCAATTCTACACTCTGAATAGGACTAGGCAGTTGTTTGATAACTAGTTGCCTGATCTTTCCTATGGGTCAGTGTCCTGAAGGCATGTCCACCTACAAGAGAACATGTTTTGGAGGATGGAGACAACTTGTAAGAGCCAAGCAGCAAAAAACCTCTTGCACAAAGATAGAAGTTGATCGCTCAACTAAGCAGAGGCCTGACTGAAAAAGCATGGGAGCTCCCCACTGCTGCCTGATTAATATGCTAGGAGGCCTGTGTGACATTTCTATAAAATGTCTCTGTGCTCCTGGGATTTGATGATTCAGTGCAGGCTGCCTAGGATTTCTGCAAAGCATCAGCCTTCCACATTTGCTGCGGCGCCTTTTATCAGCCTGTCAAACAGCAGTATTTCCTCCGCTTTGGCTACGACAACAAAAAGGGAGAATGTACAATTCACAGTTAAGTTGTGTGTAGCAATGGATTCAAAGGGCGCTGGCACGCAGGTAAATCTACCTTTTAAATCAAGCTAAAGTCCAACTGCCACAGCCAGTTAATCCTTTTCTCTTTGATCTGAAAAATAATAATAATCCAAGATTGGCACAGGACTGTGAGAGTTACATGAAGCAGAGCATTTCCAGAACCCATATAGTACTTGATTTTAGCCTAGCTCCTAGAATATGGGTGTATTTCCATGACTGCCTTAGGATGCAGCAAAGTTGTTGTTGTTTTTCTGGTGTGTATCACAGCGTTCCACCTCCAGCCCAGCTATTCACATCAGCACAGCTTCATTTGTGTCAGATCCATTTTTGTTTCCTTCCAGTCAGGCCAGAATTTACCTTAATCTGGCTGCCAGGACACACTCCTGATGATCCTGACCCTGGAAGGAAGAAAACCAAAAGAGGCTTGGACAAAGGGGTCAGCCTCTTTTCTTTGGCCTTAGCCCTACCCCTGGCCGGCCGTCCATTGTCCTCCCTGGCCAAGGGTGGGTCAAAGGCCGGGCCAAGCAAGTGGGAGGCACCTGCCCAGGTGAGCCCTCGCACAGTGCCACAAACCCCGCCCACCTGTGGGGAAGGGAGGGGGAAAATTGTGTACACACCAGGGGCTGTTCACAGGGTGGGGATGTTTTTACCCTATGCTAAGGTGTTCACAACCTGGCTAGAGACAAATGTATGCAGCCTTAGAAGACACAGTGAAATGAAGCAGAAGAGTGTGATCATACTCACAGGGACAGAGAAGACCAGCTGGGAGGCATTTAATTTAGTTGACTTGAGTGTTGTCTTGGTGACATGACCATAAAGAGTTTGTTGCAATTTACTTTGGTTTCAGGCACAAAACAGTAGCCACAACATGTCACTAAAGATGAGGAGAATCATAAATGCTTTAGCACTATAAATGAGTTAACAGAGATGAGGCATCTCTGGAGCATTCTCATAAATTATCCTGAATTGGTTTGTCCTTTCTGCTTTACTCCATGTAGATGCATATTTATGGCTTCTTGTGTTTAGATGTGGGAAGAGTGAAGTCAACGTGATCTAGTCTCCCCCCCCCCCCCAGTTTTAATAAAATCATCCCCTCCGCCCTTTGCAGCATTTCAGTCACATTTTATTAATTCTGAAATGAACAATCTACAGTCAGCTGCTGAAAAGTTCATTAATACCAGGAAATCCTGGGCTTGGAACTATGAATCTCAAAGACTGTGACCCTTTGTCAATATCTGAACCTGGTCCCCAAGCTCTGGAAATCAGGAAAATCTTGTTTGGGGCCTATGCCTGCACAACACACACACCCCACAAGCCCTCCAACAAAGCTCTACCAAAAACAGTAGACTGCCACCACTCATTATTGTCTCCCAGTCTGTTGTAGGAGACCCTCAGACCTTTCTAGATGTCACTGCAGATCCAGCAAGGCAAGAGCTGAGGATCCACTTTCTGCTTGCAAAGCCTCAGGCATTCAGCTACAAGGTAGGAGTTGACCAAGCAGGTCCAAAGCACTGGAAATAAGTATCCCAGCTTCCCAAAAATAAATCACACAACCGTTGAGGTGGTGGATTTACAGTGTGTATTTCCATAAAAGAATACCAATAATAGGGCTGCCATACATCCAGATTTTCCCAGACATCACTGGGATTTCAAAGGTGGAATTCACAACCGGGGGAATTTCTGAAAGGCGGCGCTTTGTCCTGGATCTTAGACAAGTCAATCGAAAAATCACAGGGTTTTGTAAAAAAAAAATCTCAACAATTTGGGTGGTTTCCTGGTTTTTACTTTTTGAAATATGGCAACCGTAACCAATAAAAAGTTTTATTAAAAGGCTGTAGGTGAAAAAAGAAACAGGGGAAGATTTGTGAGGACTGAGTACCTTAACAGAAAATAATTCAGACCCTCCAAGTGTCCCTGTTTTCCAGGAACGTCCCTGATTTAGAGAAACCATCCCGGTTTCTGATTTGACCCTAGAATGTCCCACATTTCCTTAGGATATCCCTATTTCCACTGGAGAAATGTTGTGGGATATGTTGTCATCTGACCGCCGAGCCATCTGAAGGCAATCCTGTATAGGGAGGTTTTTTTTGTTTTTTTTTTTTAAAGGTTTACTGTTTTATTATGTTTTTATATAAGTTGGAACCTGCTTAGAGTAGCTGGGGCAACCCTGTAAGATGTGTGGGGTATAAACAGTAAAGTGATTGTTATAGAATGGGGTGTCCCTATTTCCATCGGAGACATGTTAGAGGGTATGATCATTTTTCTATTAATCCGAGGCCTGCATAAACCAACTCTGGCCAAGGCCTAGCAATATAGGCAGGGCCAGCCCCCCATGAGACAAAGTGAGGCAACCACCTTAACAGCAAGACCCACAGGGGCAGCAGATCCTAATGCAGATCTTTATTCCTGATTTGGATCTTCATACACTCCTTCCCTGGAAGCTGGTGTGGGGACCATTTTGTGGTTTGCCTCAAGGGCCAAAATGTCTTGGGCTTCCTTGAATAAAGGCTTGCCTTGAGCCCTTCAGGCTAGTGAAGTGCTCAGAATTCAAGCCTACAGCTTCATCTCAGAGCAACTAGAGATGCCAACAATAGCCACTATGTTAGGTCTTTAGACTGGACTAACTGCCAAGAGCCTGACCACCTGATCTCTAGAGCAGAACCTACCACCTGTTGCATTCAGAGTATCAGTCCCTGCCTAAGATTCTGAGAACTGCATTGTTGCTGCGACCCCTGTGAGCTAGGTATATTCATTCCAGAGATGGTCCTCATATAGTGTCCTTTTCTCCGATGGGCACATACCAGCCCTGGCAAGTGAAGATAAATGCAGCAAAGTGTTGCGTTCAGAATAAACTGTTTATTCTTTTATGTTTGTTGTTGTTTAGTTGTTTAGTCATGTCCGGCTCTTCGTGACCCCATGGACCAGAGCATGCCAGGCACTCCTGTCTTCCGCATTGGTTTATGTAATGCCTAAAAAAGAATGGAAATCAATTTGGAATTCAATTAATGGAATATATATGCTAATTTGGAGCACAGAAAGGCAAACCAAAGGAGTTGGGGGGAAGCAGATCCTGTGGCTGGCTGGAATCTCCTTGATTTCAGGATCTGCACTCAAGGTACATTGGAAAGTTTTAGGGAATAAAGGGCGGGGAATATGCTGCTATCTGGGGGATTAGCAAAATAATCTCATTGTGAGAGAGTTACACAGGAAGCGAAAGGCTAAGAGATGGTGATGTCAAGAGACCAGGAGACCAAAATAGAAACTGCTTACTAGCTCAACAACATAGCAGTATAAAGGCTGTACATAGAGCATGAAACAAACAGCTCATGTGACAGATCAACCTACAAATCACCATAGTGCATTCATCTTTTGAAGGTGTCATTGTATTGGCAACAAAAATGAGAACTCAAAGGCATGAAGGGTAAGATCTTATATTTAGAGTCAAACAATCACACGCTATGACCTTTGCTTTCTTTCCTATTCGTAGAATTGCTGCAACTGCAGTGTTGGTGGGGAACAAACTAGAACAATACTAATCTTCCAAATCTAACACTTCCTACAGACTAGTCAAAATAATTTGGGCTATATGAACATCTCATGTGCCTTAAAGCAGAACACATGAGAAAACAAGGTACACTGTACTGAAGACTACTAGTTCATTGCCTATCAACAAAGGCATCAGCACTTGTTCAGTATTTGGTGGAATTCTTGCTCTCTCTTTTTCTTTTTAGGCATCTTTTCGGAAAGATATAGATCTTCCTTAGAGATGGCTTGGCCACACTGTGTAGGATACTCAGGGAGACATCTCCCTTGGTACTCCATCCATTGTGCATTGTTCCTTGGACCATCAGAATGGAGTCTGTTAGGAGGTGAGACACCATGAAGGGTCAGTCACTGCTAATTCACACAACTAAAATGGCATGGGAAGGATGGCACAAATATTAGGCCAATACCCATCTACTACTGAGCCAGGTTCCAGGTCCTTGTACTGATTTGCAAAGCCTGGAACAACTTAGGTCCAGTTGACCTTACTGCCCACCTAAATATTCCCGCCTAGTCACTGAGATCATTTGCAGGAGTGTTTTTGGATTTCTCCCAAGTTGGTGAGGCTCATTGGACATCACTGTGAAATAGAGGGTAGTACTAATTGACCCAGTGTTGTCGCTGGAGACACAGATGACTTTTTATCAGCTTTGGCTTACAAACTAACTGTGACTCTATGAAGACAGAGATAACTTGGCTACCATGATCCTTGTTCAGGTACCCCATTTTGATGAAGGCAATACACTGTACATGTATTTGAAAGTGCTTCAGAAATTCCAACTAGTCCAAAATATGGTGTCCAGGAATGAAATTGTTCCACTATTTTGCATTCTGCTTGGTTCTTATGAAATTGTTGACTTTGCTTTAAAGGTTATTCAGCACAGGATGATATAATGCACAGGAGGGGCAAATGTTCACAGGAAGGTTAAAAATGCACATACGTTCTATTTTGTACCACAGTCAGAAATACTCACTGGAGGAAGTTTTGCATTGGAAGGTCAAAGAGTCATCCTCGGAATATGGCAACTGAGGAGACATATAAACTTATCCAGGGCTCTACCGACTGGCTGATGAGTGGGAAGGGGAGTGAAAATATGATACATAGGTCAGGATGTAAAAGAGAGTAGTTAGCTGGAAAAGCTGGAACTGATGAATCTAACAGCTAGAAGAGCTGGAACAGTTTTCTAGAAAGCTGGAAACATCCCTTAGGAGTGGGTGTGTCGTGGGTGTGGGTGCAGGCCAGAGACAGAGGTGCCAACATCTGAGGGAGAAGGGGCGGGACAATGTCATACATGTGATATCAGGACATTGGGAGGAGCCAGGGGCGGAGCCAATCAGGGCAGCATGGCTTCAATGGTCGGCTGCTCTTCCTCCTCCTGCTGCTGCCACGGCCAGGAGCTGCTTACCTGCTCCTTTCCTACCATGGCAGGAAGAGGAAGGGAAGGAGAAGCTGTGCTGCGCTCAGCTCCATGTTTGGACTTCTCTGCCTCTTTTGAACATTGGGGCTCCTGCCCCCCCAAAATATTGAGGTACCCAAAAGGGCTCAGCCCCCAGGAGTTGGTGCCCCTGGCCAGGGAGATATCCATTTGGTGGCCATAAGAAGAAATGGTTGACTTGGTTGGTTGGCATGCCTCCTTTCTCTCTCACAGTGCAGCTAACCCCACACAAAGATATTGACTGGAACTGGATTATTATTTTTTTACTGTTTTATACTGAATGTTTAAAATGAAGTTTGCCACTCAGAGAACCTCATTTGTATGGTGGCATAGAAGTACTATGAATGAATAAATAAAGAATAAAGAAACACATTTCAATTACAGTGGTACCTCGGGTTACATACGCTTCAGGTTACATACGCTTCAGGTTACAGACTCCGCTAACCCAGAAATAGTGCTTCAGGTTAAGAACTTTGCTTCAGGATGAGAACAGAAATCGTGCTCCGGCGGCGCGGCGGCAGCAGGAGGCCCCATTAGCTAAAGTGGTGCTTCAGGTTAAGAACAGTTTCAGGTTAAGTACAGACCTCCGGAACGAATTAAGTACTTAACCTGAGGTACCACTGTACTCTATCTTGTAAAGAGCCACTCACTCAAATGACAGATTCCCCTTGTCAAGCTCGGATATGTAACTGGTTTCAACATTTGGCACGCAGAGTTTGTCCAAGGCCTGTCCATTCCTAGAAATTCTGGGCTCCAAGCAATTCCTTTGCAGAAGAGAAGTTTGCTTGACTCCGTATACTTCCCTCCCAACACCATCACTGCTCCCGCCATTTATTAAATGTGTCGCCTTTTCAGATTAATTAAGACTAGCTGCTTTGCCAGAAAGCTTCATACACAAGCAATGCACACGGGCTGCCTTTGCTGTGATGGCAAAAATCGCCATAGCAACAGTGTGTTTGCCGCCTGCATTCCTAATAGGAGTGACGTTGTGCCTGCATTTGCCTATCAGGGAAATTGATGTGGAAATTGAATCTATAAATATTGCAGTTACTTAGCTTGCTTGCTAAACAGCTTTCTATGGCTAACAGAGGGGAAGTTAATGTTTTGAAAATTGGCCGGCTTGTTTTGGGGGGCTGGTGGTGGCTTCTCAACGGATCCAAAATCAATCTACAGGAAGAGCTTTTCTCTTAAGCTGAGATGCTGCCTTGTCTTCCCTCAGCAGAAAGATTTACAGTCAAGGTACCTGTTATAAGTGATAAAACTGCTCCTTTCCCCTCATGGGGTACCCAAGAGCCTATGGGCTCTATACCCAAGACTCTATATGTAGAGTCCTTTTGTAGGTTCTCTATCAGTAGGAAAAAATAACAGAGACCAACCAGAGAATATTGAGAAGCAAAGCAGCTAGTAAGCCTGATCTTTATTAACTGTTGCAACAGGGTGCTCCCCCACACGCAGGAGAGAGGGGGAGGACCCAGAACAAAGGTGTGCCCGCCCTTATATAGACTTTTGGAACTGCCCACCCTCAAACTCCAGACCACCCCCAGAAACAGCATACATACATCACAGAAGGGGTGTAGTAGCCCAGGACCCCCTCCCCGAATACATCATACCTACATCACAGAAAAGGCGGTCTACAACAGAAATTTGAGTGCGTTGTTTATCTCCTGTCTGGGAAGTTATCTGATTGCATTATCTAGGTTTTGGCCACTCTTTCATTATTATAACTACTTAATTCCTGAATCCAGGTCACAGGTCACAGGCTCACCCTGTTCATTTCTTGAATGTGCCCTTAAGACAGGATTTGTGAGGACAAGATTAGTGAGGAAAGAGACAACGGGGATGTTTCCGACTTTGACCTTGCAGAGAAATATTTGAGGTCAATTTGTTCAGGACCTTGTCTATGGGGTTTCAGACATGTGGTTTATATATACAGTTATGAACATTTTTTAAAAAAATTATGACCTTAAAATTCTGATAACAGTACCTGAGGGTGATAAACAGCTGATGATACCTGCCATCTCCCCAGTGTTGGATTACCCAGTAGACAGACTAAGCACCTATTTAGGACACCAGCAAAGCAGATGTACAAATTCCTTTAATAAATAAATAGATGACATTTGATATGTTTTTTAGAAGCATTATTTACCGGTACATGGGTGGGTGGCCAATTTACTTTTAAAAAAATCTGAGAAACAAATTTTCTGACATGCCAGACTTGCACAAAAGAATGGGTTATTTAAAAAATAATAATGCACGTGTCATGACTAGACCCACCTGTAGAAGGGTTTGGATTTGATATCCCTCTTTATCACTACCCGAAGGAGTCTCAAAGCGGCTAACATTCTCCTTTCCCTTCCTCCCCCACAACAAACACTCTGTGAGGTGAGTGGGGCTGAGAGACTTCGGAGAAGTGTGACTGGCCCAAGGTCACCCAGCAGCTGCATGTGGAGGAGCGGGGCCGCGAACCCGGTTCCCCAGATTATGAGTCCACTGCTCTTAACCACTACACCACACTGGCCATCAAGGAGTATCTCCCATATGGAAGTAGAAGGTGTGGTGATAGACGACACCCAGGAAAACATCACCACACACAGGGGGGAGGGGAAAGGCCCACACAATACACTTCAGTACATCCACAGCTGGGTAACATGATTTTATGTTGTATTCCCTTCTCTCCTTAACACACTATTTGGCAAAATCAAAATTAAATGGAGGGGGGCAGAATGTGGGCTGCCACTTGGCTCTGGAATGGATAATGTGAAAAATAGGCATATGCCAAGATGTTAAGGAAAAGGTCTCACGACTGACACAAGGGACCAGCTAAGCAGCACTGTGCAAATCCAGCCTCTGCTGAGACCCATAATAACAAGATTTGCTCTTAGCTTGATTTTAGGGAGCAGGTTGTTCACATGCTCAGAATGCTGTGAGTGCACTTATACAGTGGGCTCACCTCACTCAAATTACATTCCTTCATTCATGTTCTGTGCTTCTCTGATAAGCTTAAAGGTAAAGGTAAAGGGTCCCTTGATCATTAGGTCTAGTCATGGATGACTCTGGGGTTGCGGCGCTCATCTCGCTTTACTGGCTGAGGGAGCCGGTGTACAGGTTCCAGGTCATGTGGCCAGCATGACTAAGCCGCTTCTGGCGAACCAGAGCAGCGCACGGAAACGCTGTTTACCTTCCCGCTTGAGTGGTACCTATTTATCTACTTGTACTTTGACGTGCTTTTGAACTGCTAGGTTGGCTTAGAAGGAGCAATTTTCAGAATGTGAATAGGGAAGGTAAAAATCAGATGCAGCTCTACCACATATGATACCAAATCTGTCAAATAATGAATAAATGTAGTAGAAAATACCAACATCTTGCTCCAGACATTTGCAATAAATGATAAGTGTATTAGGAACAGGAGTAATTTTCTCCACAGAAGCACTCAACAGGCCTGTAACAAATTCAGTAACTCAGAATTGCTTGTATAATGTGCTCATTCACTCACCCACAGTCATGCAAATGTTCTTTGAATGCAGATGTTAAGAGATGTTGTAATGTTCTGATAAAGCATACGTAGAACCTTTTAAGTAGAAAGGATCATGTATTATCTGGTCAAACCATTTACCATAAGGAAAGGACTCCCAACTTCTGACAACCTGTTTATTGAGCATTCATCTTGATTTTCTGGCACAAAACATGTGGTGGGGGCTGGTTTCTCCAACCCCTAAGTATGCCTCTGCCTTCTTCGGCGATCTCTCGTAGCCGAGTAAGATTGTCTTCCATAAACACAGTTTTAACAGTGAGTCCGTAAGTGACTGTGGAGGCCAATTCTGGATTCACACGTCCTTCCGCAGTGGGGACATTGGTTTCCGGGCGGGAGTTGATCACAGTGTGGATTTGCCAAGTGTGCCTTCCTCTTAGCATGTTTCTCACTCCATGTTCGAGTGTCTTCAAAGCCCATAACACCTTTGGTGAAGGCTGTTCGCCAAGTATGGATCTGTCATTTTCAGTTCTCCCAGTGTCTCATTTTTCTAATCTTAAATTCAGTTCCCCATATTTGTGGGTTTGTTTTTTTAAGTCCTCATGAAAACGTTTCAGTATTTTAGTGCGAATCTCTCCTAAAAACACGCACACATCTGTACCTGCAATTTTCACATTTTTGAATGCAACCTAATATAAAGCATTTTTGTATGCTATTTTCACAAATATATTTTAAAATGCATTTCCTCCTAGTATATGCATTTTTATAAACATTGCTTGGTTGGAGAAGTGCATTGCAGAATTTGGATAAGTGCTAATTTTGAAGGATGGCTGTGTTTTGGTTCTCATATTGTTCTGGAAAGTGCAAATCTGATAAAATTGGCTTCAAAATGTAAACAGAACCAAATTTGTCCCCCATCCCTGGCTGAGACTGATGGGAGTTGGAGTCCAACAGCAAATGGGGGTGGTTTTTTTTAATGTTTTCTCATCTTGCTCAATACAGAGTCATGATAGTTTTGTCCCTAGATGTTGAATGTCCAAAGGTATTCCATTATAGTATGCCAGTAAATATGTGTGTGCATAAAAAAATGGATATGCTTTTGGGTTGGGGCTGTGTGCATCTGTGCTATGCGCAGAACCAAATGTACACACCCATGAATGCAATGCATTAAAAATGCACCCACTTAATACACTTGCGAGGAGGAAATGCACCAAAGCATTGGCTTGCTCCCTTAAGCAGGTTGCCTCTCTCAGTTGGGAGCGATTGCTGTGAACTCTGTTTCTTACCTCTGCACACCTGCTTCCTTACAGTGAGAACATCTGTGGAGGGGAGAAGCTGGCACATCCAAAGGAAAGGACATGAGGCAACAGTCAGTGACAGAGAAGAGCAGGTTGGGAAAGGGTCTCCACTTCTATACAAGCTTCTAGGGGAAAGCTAGGCTCATAGAGAGCACCCTAGACTGAATTTCAAAGCCAAGGAATGCCAGCTCAATCAAGAGAAAGTGCCCAAGATGGCTTTAAGTAACTTCCATCCATTGACTTGCAGTGTGGCAGCCCAGCACGCCATCTTAAGCAACACACAAAACACAAATATATTTGCTTCCTCTTTGGCTGGCTATGGCAAAGACAACCCCCCCCCCCCATTACGGACACTGAAAGGAAGCAGTTTAAATTATATCTTCTACTTCTGTGTTCCTTTTTGTTCCTGTACACAGAATATTCATGTTTAATGAAGGATATAGGAATTCCTCTTCAGACCTACAGAAGAACTCTGTAAATGTGGACTAGATTTCCCAACCCCCCCCCCCATTTAAATTAGTGAACACTAGTGAATCTATAATATTTACATATAACCACTGGAGCATTTAGCCAAATCTGACTATACCTGTCTGTATTTCAGATATTTAAATGGACAGGTGTGTTTTTCATAGCTAAGGGGTCTAGTAATCTAACTTCTCATGCAAAACACATAGTATTTATTATTTTATCTCTTTTTATCTAATAAAAATGTAAGAATGTCATCACACAGCCTCTATTGGAGGATTTGTAGTGCTGCATCACAGTCCTGGATTTGCATGAAGTCACAGTGGGCTAAAAGGAGCAAAAGTGACGGAAGGTTGCACCACTGAGAGGGAGAAAGCAGCGCTTTAAAACAGAAGTCTGACTAAAGGATGGAGGGAACTGGGAGGAAAACTGTGGTTTTAAACAATGTCAGAGGTTTGAATAAAGTACTCAGCATCCTTTCTCTCACAGCTGAGAAATGGCAGTTGAGGAAATGAAGAAGGCGAACAGCAAAAAGAGAAAGTGAAGGAAGTTTTAACAAGGCATTTCCCCCCCAGTCTGAACTCACCACTACTGAGTTGTGGCACCTCTTTAGCATTGCTGTCATTTAGAATTGCCCTTGAGATCATTATCTCAGCATTCCCATTCTGTTTGAAGATGGGCATCTATGACCATTTTCTATCTGATCCCACAAACTGCTTTTCAGTATAAGAAAGAGAAAACTAACATCAGAAGCAGCCCTAAGGTGCATCACATCAAAGATGCTAGAGGAGGGTTGTAAACTGATAAACTACTCCACAAATCTGAAATCATTTGGTTTCAGATTCATGGGGTAGTTTATCAGCATGTTTTACAGCAGCTTTATGAGAAGTGGGACAAGAGAGTAAACATTCTTATTTAAAATTCCTATTCGAAAAAGCCTGATCTTTGCTTCCCTGTTCAGAGAAGCAGAGTGCCATTTATGCAAGCACGTATCTCTAGTGGTGCAGGAAATTATAGCAAACTGCATCTCCTAATTGTGGTTTGGAATTTTCTTTTGCTTGTTCTCAATAAATATCTAGGTCAGAAAGGAATGCGGCGACAATACAGTGATCTTGTTAAGAGAATTTATGTTGCTCTCTATTGCTCTCCAATGCAATAAGAAAATTCTGAATTTTGCTTGGAAAGGTGTGTGTGTATAGTGTATACAGCATCAACAAAAGGTTGAGAGGCAACAGCGAGCTTTAAATGGGTGATATGATCCAAGAGGAGAAATCTCTCCAGCCAACGTCATAGCAAACAGCCTGCCATCACACACACCAAGACGCCAATTTAAAGCCACCGCATCACAATATTTCAATCTGAGCATGTTATCTATGCTGCCTCCCAGGCACCTGCAGGGTTAATGCAAAAATATTTCCCCCAGAAACATTTCTGCACAGTTAATTGGCTATGTCTTTTCCTTTCTTTTTTTAACTGTCCTCCATCAGATCACAAAGCTAGCATTTAGTTACCATGGTCACCTATTACCCTGGAAACCATTAGATATTTTCTATATTTTTAGAATTTCACAATTGGTTCCTTTCCCATAGGAGATGGATACAGTTAACAGCATTGCCCTCCCACCCTGTCCCAGGGAATCACATTGGGCAGGGGCCGGAGGGCGGGGGCACACACAATGACAGCACAGTTACAAGTGTAAGCGGCATTTGCAAGTAGGTTACAAGACAAACAAATCCTTGCAGGCTGCCCTTCCCTGTAGAGACAGCATCCAAGAGGCTGATTGGATATTACTGGAATGAAACATGCGGAATAATGGGAATGAGAAACACTTTAAGTATGCTTAACTGGTGAGCCTTTCATTAACAGCACCAATAAAGCTGGAAAGGCTTTTTGTAGCCAAAGGCGAAAACTAACTACATTCTACAGTCCCTCCATGACTTTCAAACCCATAATTTTACACATAAAGATACAGTCCTTACATAAAAGCTATTTCAGACTCTCAGCCTGCATCATTATTCAAATCACTCTCATCTACTTCCAGGCTGTTGGGCACTTGAGCAAAGTTTCAGCAGGTGTGATACTTACTCCCTCTGGTGGACAAAAGATAACAATCCAGAGTTTCCCTGTTTTATTTTTAGGTGAATGATAACAGTCAAATCACAACAGGCAGGTGATTAAGGTATAATAAACAGTATTTAAACCTTAATTCCTCAATGTCAGTATAAAGAATAATCATATATTCTAATTTAGGGCTGTCCAATTTCCAGTCACTGGGGATTAACTGAATTTCAGAAGAGGCAGCATCTCTCTTATTTTGCTTCAAATTATTGCCCTACTCAGGCTTTGCTCAGTGTGGTTTCAGCTCAGTGTTCAGACATCCATGGGAGAATACGTAACAAAGGACAGAACACTGTACAATTCTAGGCAGGATTCTCTTGTTTTAGAATGCTGCCTAAAATTGTAGAACGTTCTGTCCTTTGTCAAGTTCATCAGAAACCAAACAAATCAAAACAAATCCCAAGACAACCATGTTGATCCAAAAAAAATGCCAGAATCTACTGTTGGGTAATACTTTTATTACGACTACCAAAATGTCACAAAATAGCACACAAGCCATGGGTGTAGCTAAGGGGGAGGGCAGAGGCGCAGCTCCCCCTCCCCCCCATACCAAGAAAAACAATAAAAATACTTAGTGCTTTTTTTCTTAAAAAATGTTTAGGGGTACTCAAGAAAATCACCATTTTATAGTTCAAATTGGGAAAAATAAAAGGCAGGCCTTATGGTTTTTCCAAAATGGAGATTAGCCATTGGGTGAAACCTGATACCTGCAAGCACCTAGCAGGGACTAATTCTGCCAGCCTGCAGTCTCCATCTTCAGGCTTCAAGACTTCAACAGTTAGCCCAATTTTGGAACTTTGGGTTGGTCCCCCTTATCTGCCTCACAAACATTTGTTTCATGTAACATCCAGCCTGACTGTTATAAGAATTTTAAGGTTATATATATATATATATATATATATATATATATATATTCATAACTGTATATATAAACCACATGTCTGAAACCCCACAGAAAAAGTCCTGAACAAATGGACCTCAAATATTTCTCTGCAAGGTCAAAGTGGGAAACCTCCCCAATGTCTCTTTCCTCACAAATCCTGTCTTAAGGGCACATTCAAGATATGAACAGGGTGAGCCTGTGACCTGTGACCTAGATTCAGGAATTAAGTAATTATAATAACAAAAGCATGGCCAAAAACCAGATAATGCAATTGATAACTTGCCAGACAGGAGATAAACAACACACTCAGGATTCTGTTTTAGACCACCCCTTCTGTGATGTGTGTATGATGTTTCTGGGGGTGGTCTGGAGTTTGAAGGTGGGCAATTTAAAACGTCTATATAAGGGCTTTCTGAAGGAAATCAGCCCTGAGTGCTGACTGGAAGGACAGATCGTGAAGCTGAGGCTCCAATACTTTGGCCACCTCATGAGAAGAGAAGACTCCCTGGAAAAGACCCTGATGTTGGGAAAGATGGAGGGCACAAGGAGAAGGGGACGACAGAGGATGAATGGTTGGATAGTGTCTTCGAAGCTACAAAATGAGTCTGACCAAACTGTGAGAGGCAGTGGAAGACAGAAGTGCCTGGCGTGCTCTGGTCCAGGGGGTCACGAAGAGTCGGACAAGACTAAACGACTAAACAACAACATATAAGGGCTTGCGCGCCATTGTTTGGGGTCCCTCCTCTCTCCTGTGTGTGGTTGTGAAGCACCATGTTACAACAGCTTTAATAAAGATCAGGCTTACTAGCTGCCTTGCTTCTCAATATTCTCTGGTTGGCCTCTGTTATTTTCTCCTACCGATAGAGAACCTAAAAAGAGGTCTCTATATGGGCGCTTGGGTACCCCATAAGGGAAAAAGAGCAGTTTTTTTCTTATAACACTGACGAAACATTCTGGAGAACTTTACGGATGTGCACATTTTGCAACGTTTCTTGTCAGTCCTAATAAAAGTCTTGCCAATGTGTGGGGCTTGGTCTTTTTAAAAACAAGTTTCTATACACCACCTAATTCTTATAGGTACTCAGCAAATATTATCAGAGCTGCAATGTTTAGTCAATTACTTAGTGATTAAATGTTTCGTCAATTACTTAGTGATTAAAACGATTTGGCAGATCACAATATGTCCCTGCTTAAATCAGTCAGCTGTTTAAAATAATTATTTAAATTCAAGTACTTGAAGAAATGGTTCCGGCCTGTTGAGTTCTCTGGGAAGGAGGGCTGTTCTCACTTCTATCCAATACTGAAGTGGAGGAAGGGGGGGCCTTGTCTAGTGAATAAGCTCTGGAATTGGCCTCCTCAGGAGTCCCACTTAATCTTCTTTACCTCTCAACTTCTCCACGGGCTACAAAGAAAGCTTTTTAAATGGGGGTTTGATATTTAATTATTCTGTTTTGAGCAATGGAGGGTGCAATCCAGAAATACACACTTACTCAGGAATAAGCCCCATCAAGCTCATTTGACCTTACCACAAAGTATACATGTATTTCAGTGGGCTGTAATTCTGAAGGTTTTAGGTATTGCTGCCTTACTATTGTTTATTATTATTATTATTATTATTATTATTATTATTATTATTATTATTATTTTATTAAATTTGTCCTGTCAAAGACAACCCAAAGTGACTTACAACCAAATTATGGACATTATGTATTTTTTAATATTTCATATCATTACTTTTTATGCTGTTTTTGGTTGCAAGCTTAAAAAAAAAGCTCATTTTTCTATGCTGTTGATCAATAGATAACCTCTTGTTCTGGTCCTGCAAAGTAAGTAACCTTGCCTTACAGTATATTATATAACAACTTAACAATCTTCTGCGACGATGTCTGCTGCAACACATTTATGCATAATCTAAAAGCCAGTTCATGTTCTTTACAACTATTTTCTCATGTACCGTACATTTCTTCAGATTTAATACAGCAATTGACTAAAACTCATACTATCTTAAGTACCCATTATTATATTTCATTGGTGACAGAGTTAAACCTGAGGGTAAACAAAGGACTCCTTCAAAACACTAGCTCTCATGTTATAGAACTGGTTCTCCAAACCTTTAAAGCTAGTTCTACAAGCTGTTATTTTCTTCTATGCTAATAAAAGCTCTGCAATCTGTTGCCAGGAAACAATTGCTTATCTCACAGATGACAAATTTTATCTTAGTTGGGCAAGTTGGGACCAAGTGTCACAAAGGTGTAGCAAGTTTTCAAGTTCTCCAGCGCTCTTCAACAGGCAAGGTGTTGCACAATGCAGGGGGCAGCGCAGGGGAACAGGAGTACAAAAATTAGACTGATGTTGTAGCTATGGGGTTAGTTTGTAGACTCAGTTCCAAGACAGGGATTGCAGACAGGTTCCAGGTTACACACCTAGAATTCTGGAATAAATAAGAAAATGGCTGCTTTCCCCATTTGTGAGTAACTCTCAGGCTTGTAACCCTGATCAGTCCCAAACCTTAAGCAAAGCACAAAGATTCCTGGGATAGGCAGAGGTTTTACCTTAAGCATCAGAGATGGACTGACTTGTAATGATCATTTTCTAATCCCATATTCCTGTATTTGGTATTAGGGCAGTGTTATTCACCCTAAGCTGTGAGTGCAGCTTTCTCCCAATTGTAGTTCAGAGTGTTTGAGGACCAGGACATTCACAGAGAAACCAAAATGCTTGTTTACAAAGCCATTGTACTACCAACCTTGCTGTACACTTGTGAAACATGGACCACTTATAAACACCAATTCCAATTCCTCGAAAGATTCCATCAACGGTGTCTCTGAAAAATTTCACACTTCACTTGGGAAGACAGGCGAACTAATGCCAGTGTACTGAAAGAAGCAAAGATCACCAGTGTCGAAGCAATGATTCTTCAACATCAACTTCGTTGGACTGGTCATGTTGTGCGGATGCCTGATTATTGTATTCCAAAGCAACTACTCTATTCTGAACTTAAAAATAGAAAGCATAATGTTGGTGGTTAACAAGAGAGGTCTAAAGACCCTCTCAAGGCAAATCTTAAAAAATGTAGTATAAACACCGACAACTGGGAAACACTGGCCTGCAATAGCTCCAATTGGAGAACAGCCTTTACCAAAGGTGTCAGGGACTTTGAAGACACTCGAACTCAGGACGCAAGGGAGAAATGTGCTAAGAGGAAGACATGCTTGGCAAACCCTCATGATGATCAACTCCCGCCCAGAAACCTATGTTCCTGCTGTGGAAGGACGTCTGGATCCAGAATTGGCCTCCACAGTCACTTACGGACTCACTGTTAAAAGTGTGTTTATGGAAGACAATCTTACTCGGCTATGAGTGATTGCCAAAGAAGAAGATGATACATTCCATTTGGCACACATTATGTTTTGCCTTCACAAAGCTTTTATATTTCCTCTCATCCAGGCTCTTGTTTTTACAAGGCCCTTTTTCAGATGAGTTAATCACCAGATCACTGAATGCAAAACATTGTTTTGTAGCATAATACCCAACTCCCTTGAGTTGATATGCTTACTTTTCTATCTCCTCTCTCCAAAAATTCCCATGGTAGTTACCAAATAGTGGTCCAGGAGTTTGCATGCCCCCTGAAGAGGTTATAGGAGTGCTATAGCACTAAGAATGAGCCAGTCACAGATTCAATTCAAGGGGTTGGTTTTGGTATTTAAAGCCATTCACAGCTTGGGACTAGAGTACCCAAAGGATCACCTTTCCCCACACCAATGCAGACCCTTGGAAGGCCCTCCGGAGTATGGTGTGGTGGGTCCAGGAGATATGGCCTTGTCAGTGGTGGTTGTGGAATTCTCTCATCTAAGGGACACTAAATGTGCTAACTTTGATATCAAGCAATAACCTTTTAATTTCCCCAGGATTTTAACACTGTCTTATATTTAAGCTCCATTTCCCCTCTGTGCTTTCTGTTTTCGTACTTTATTAAGTTTCTGTTGTTACTGAATTTCAAATTATTTCTTCTTATGAACAGCCCTCAGAATTTTGTTATAGGGTGACCTATAAACACTTAATAAACTGGTGGAATGGCTGAATTCAGGATCACTATGGGGTTTGTTTGTTTGTTTTTTAAACCAAAATTCCACTTTAGGCATTCTGGGGAAATGTTTGGGAACTGTTGTGAGTAGAACCTCTTCAGAGTCATATTCAGGTATCTCCAGTGAAGAATTGTGGCTGGTTTATGTTCTGAACATTTGAAGTTTTGTTCCATTAGTACATTCCACCTAGCACTTTAACAATATTGAAGTTCATGTGGTACCATGTTAACAATTTGCCTGACCTTGTGAGTCTTCACTAGCATTTTTATTTATAGACCTTATGAGCATTTTTGCATGCTAAGGCAATGGCTTAGAAGTGATGTACAACAGAATAACTATCAAGTTCAATAGTCAAAGTATTTGAACAGCTAGAACATCTTGTCAGGATATTTCTTGACTGTCTTCGTTCCAGGCACTAGCCTAGCATGGAAAAGCACTTTGACTGGGCCCCAACTCAGGGTTGCTATACAAGAGAAAATTATGGCAGCCATACACTAGGGTGCTGCAGATCTTTTGCCTGTAGCAGCTGCAGAAACAGCAACATTCAGATGCTAGACTGAGAGGTGATGCTGAAGACTTGTAAATAGGGGGGTGTATATTTGTAAAAGGCAATATTCAACATATGAAACACCTTTTGGAATATATTGTGTGCATGAGTGCTTTCTATGTGCACTATGTGTGCAAGTGCATGTCCATAAGAAAGTTAAAGTACTTTGGCCACACCCACCACTGGCATGGAGCTTTTGGCTACACCCACCACTGGCATGGAGCTTCTTGAAACTTGGTCAATCCTCAATGTGGCCCTCAGCCAAAGAAAGGTTAGCCAACACTGGACTATGGGAAGAACAAACTTGGGACATATTGCCTCTTGCCTTTCTGTTGAATCAACAGACATATAAAAATAGTCAATGGCAATGCTCACAAGTTATAAAATTCATACTATATGTAAAGCTTTGGATTTTTTTTATTAGTACATGATTTATAGAATTTGAAAAGTGTCATGAAGAGAGAGCTCTTGCTTGGAATCTTTATGAAAGCCCCATGAACAATTTTGTTCATAGAAAATAGAAAATAGTGGCAGGGAAAGATGGTCTCCTCACATATCCCTATTTTCAGCGTAAAAGAGCAAAAACATTCATAAATCAATGTTGATTACTCATTTTGAACAACTTGTCTTTGGCATATTTCCAGTGTGGAAGTAGCTTCCTGAAAGAAAGAGCCCAAATTCTGAAATCACAACACAATACAATACAATAATTGGTGGAAGGAAGCAAGTTACGAACAGCCCTTCCAAGAACGGGGAAAGATTCGTGTTTACTGTACTTAAAAAATTAAAGAGACAAGAGGCCAATATATATTTGTCTACATTCCATATTATTTCTGATTCCAGTTTGTCATTGCAAATAAAACAGTAGCAGCTTTGATACTGGACTTTGCTACAAACACTTGTTCAAATATCTGTAATTCTCAAAGGTCTAACATCAAAGTTCATTCTTCCAGGCCAGAGAATTTCCAGGAAAGGTCAATTTCACAGTCTCAGGTGGCTGCTGTAAACTTTTTCTCCTCTGGAATCCTACTGCATTTGGTCCCACTGGTCCCAATACCTGGGTCCCAGGCTGCAACCTCTCTGCAGCTATGATACTCTTTTTGAGGAAGGAGGAAATTCAACCACCATTGTCCTGAAGTGACAAATATTCTAATGAAGAGAATTCAAGGCCTGCTTGGGGTGAAAAAACAGGAAGAGACACAGAATACAGTCATGATCTACCTAGTGAGAAATGGTGCAGAAGCTGTGCTGGAGGCCAATTGATTGATTGAAGTACATTCCGTGGCCTTCAAACAAACCTTTAATGCAATTGGTGTTGCTCTCCTCAACCTTTCATGTGATATGATTTCAGTTAGTACATAAAGTGTAAAAACACTCAAATAACCATGCAATCTGTTCCCAAATATATGTTAGATACCTCTTCTTACTAGATCACAACTTTATAAAGGGCTCAAGTAGGAATAACAACAATTTGTTCTGGTAGAGTAAAATTATACAAGATCATCTAGCAGGAGCCTTTGCCAGTCACCAAGAGCCTGAAAAAACCAGATAAAATACTACTAAGGGTTCACAAAGTAATACTGATGAATGCATGTACACAGAGGCTCTGGGATACTTACACTGATACGTAACAAGACACCCAGACTCCCAGAGTCTGATACAGGTGCCTGAAGTGTAAGCACAGATTCCAGAGCATTTGCACAATGGCTACAATATGCTATGGCTCAACCAGGTAACAAGATTGCCACTTAAAAGAGAACAGGGATAAGAGGGTGGTTTCCCACAGAGCAGGGCTAAGTTTTTTTCTGTAATACAGCAACTTCATATCCAGCAATAAAAGAGAACTGTGTGTTCTCTCCATAGGAGATCAATGATTTTTCTGCAAGGCAGCAGGAAATAGGTTTGGGGGGGCGGGGGGGCTGAGGTACATAGCTTCCTTCTTAAGAGGTGCCCCTGACTGTGAACATCCTCTATTCATGAGATGGTGGTGGGGAGATGCATGTTTCTGAATAAATTCCAGTGAGACAGAACATGGACTCCTAGGGAAGCAAGAGATCATGGGGCAATCTTTCCAGGGCTAGTAAAATAATTTGTGCTGGACAGAGCGGTACCATGAAGAGCTCACTACAAGATGAAAGCGACAATCCAAGTCTGAAAACAGCAGCTCCCAGTAAGGTGGGTACAAAGAATGGTGCAGCATCCAGGATGAATTGTTTTCTGAACATCTATCCGATCTCAACAGGCAGTCTTAGCATAGTCAGTATACATAAGTAATACCTTGGTAGATACAATATGGTGGAGGAGCTTTTGATTTCCCATTAAACTGCAAAACATGATAAGGTTGAGGATGAGCAGCTGGGCTCATCTCTCTCAATAAGACAAGGAAATAGCTTCACTCAGACTGCCTACCGATATGTTTCTATTAGTTCATGTAGCTGACTCATCCTTGGAGTCTCACCAGATCCTGAGAATAACTGGCTATTATCCCATCTCCTTGGAAATCCCCTTTCCTTTTCTCAGTTTAGTCACATAAATCCTGTGGGAGGACCTCCTCTAGTCATTTGCTTAACAGCACCCTGTCCTGTCCTGCCTTGTTCATAAGTCAAGATACTCTTCATCCTTCCACCAGTGTATAGATAGCTGCTGTGTACGGATTATTCTTTCTCTGGAGCAATGCAAGCAGTCTCCCCCCCCCCTTTTTTTTTTAATGCTACTAACACTGGCAGCTTGACAACAGCACAAAACAACATGTGGGGAGGAAGGTAGCCCTGCTGAGAAGGGAAAAGTTGTTTTTTCAATTTGGAGTCTAACTCCTGACAGAGGCAGCTTCCTACAGTCCCCTACAAGCCCAAGCAGGAGTGAAGCTGACTAGACCCGATCTTCTGCTCTAGCCCATTTCACTCCTAAGGGGACATTTATTTTTTATAAGAACAAAATATTTTTTTTTCTCAGCACAAGCTATTTTGCTGCCTGAGGTGGAACAGCAGATACCCTCCAACCCCAACAAAGTGTGCAGTACCCAAGGCTGGCCAAGTTATTTTTTCACCAGAGACACAAAATCCTACAATCACCTCTACTTGGCAGTCAAAATACAATAATAAATTAGAAGTAAAAATTAGCTGCAAATTCAGGACACCCAAAATCTGCTTTCTGATGAAGTATCCCCACTTAGCCTAATGGTAGAACAGGCTCTGAAAGAGTGTCATTTCCTTATAATGAATGTTGTTTCTACAGAGGTCACATTAAAATGGGCATATTTAGTGTTTCTTCTGCTAAGAGGTTGCTTCAGCTTCCCCTAGACCGCTTGAACGCTACAAAGTCTGCAAAACTAGTTTGACCAGAGATCAGAAGAAGAGGGTATGTCATATAGGCAGTGGTCACTCCAAAATGTTGCCTCCTGTTCTCTGAAAAGCTATTGCTTACCCTCAGCCAGTATACTCCCTGAAGACTTGACACAGTGGCCAAAGAGGTACTGGAGCTGCCAATGACAGCTGTAACTGAACTATGATGGCAAGGATCTGACTGACTGGGCAGCAGGATTAAGACCTTTAAATAAGTCTGCTTTACCCAATCTTGTTGTCCACTTCTTACTGACTGACTGCTGTTCCTCTAGCAGGCAGAAGGGAATACACTGGTATAGCGTCCTATCCTTGTCACATCTACTGCTGCCTGTTCAACAAACAAGGGAAATGGCTGGCATTCAACATAATGAGTCTCCGTTTCTTGGCTCTCCTCCAGACCTGCCATGCAAATTCAAATCAGTCACTGTGAATGTCTGCAAAAGAATGACAGCAGCACTGTCCCCTTTACACAGTAGAAATCAGAGAATGCAAGTACTAAGGTTAGCTTAGATTAAAAGAATCCTGATGAAAGGAGGCAAACACAGACTGCTGCTGCTAGAGAACTGGATCTACGTAACAGAGGAGTGACTTGTCAGTAAGCAAGCTGCTCCCAATGGAAAGGCTCTGTGAAACTTCAAGGCTTGTATTTGCTTACATTTGAGAGAGAAGGGTTCAACCAATAGGAGTTGGCACTTCAACAGAAGTTGGTTGAAGAGAAGGCCATCGGATAACACCAGCTGTTGTCCTGGTGCAAGGATAATATCCCAAAGAGGTTCTAAATACCATGTCCAACATGACAACACAAGAAAAGGAAAACAAAAGCCCCCCCACCCCCGTTCCTGGAGAAACAAGAAACATTTCACCGCTACACAATGCTGAAAGACACTCTTGCCTGGAATAGGGAAGAGCCCAGATTTCATGATAAAAGTCTCTTCCAGCTATATTCTGCCTCTGAAGAACAGCATTATTAGAGCCTTCTGCTAGCTACATGGGTTCTCTTGCTATTACTCTTCTAATCTTACAAACCCAAAACACAACAGCAGAGCCAGACTGTGGGAAGGATGCAGAAATAGGAGCATATTCTTATCACACTCTAAATCCAAGGTTCTCTGTACTACAATGAAGTTTATTTATTTCCTAAAATGTATACAATGCTTGATTGTAGAAAAAAACTGCAAAACTGATTAAGTGGCAATTCCATTTTGCACCTGACTAAAAACAAGTTTTGAATTCTTCCATCGTGGACCTCCTAACACGTAAGAGGTAAAGAGAGGTTAAAGAAAAGAAAAGAATTCAGATTACCATGTTATTTATATGGTGTTTGTTCTGTCCTATGATAGTCTCAATATCAGACTCTTTCATCACAGAGCCATTAATGGCACAACCCTATAATGTTTACATAGAGATAAGTCTTATGATGTTTAGTGGTCCCAAGCAAGTGTACATAGGATCATGGCCTTATTGTGATAGTCTCTTAAGAATAATAGCAGCCAATAGAGAGAAAAATCTCCATTCAAGGAGCTCTATCATCCCCTCCCCCCATGAATTGTTAAACAGGCTACCCAAGGGCCAGCTACACATGATGTTAATCACATGGTTTAACATTCTGCATATCTCCTGCTCCAAAGATTGTAAATAGCAACCACTGGTCACGATCAGGTGCATGGGGAGGAGGTTTAACCCTTTCCTTCCACACTGCAGTTCTGATACCTGCCCTCACCGGGGGGGGGGGGGGGGGGGCAGCTATTTGGCATATGAGGGGAGTTCTCACTGCTGCCAACAGAAGCTTTCCTCCCATGCCAAACAGCAGCTGAGTGGGGGGTGTTTTTGTTGGGACTGTAGCATAGGAGTTGAAAAAGGTGCAGGAAAGGGCAACTAAAATGATCAAGGAGCTAGAGAAACTGCCATATGAGAAAATATTACAGCATTTGGAGCGTTTGTTTCAAAAAAAGGGAGAAAAAGTGGGGAGATATTACGGAGGTGTATAAAATAATACATGGTGTAGAAAAAGGCAGGTTCCCATATATATTTGATCATCAAGCTGAATATGAAGCCCAGCTGCAGGATAATGATGTTCTTAAACATAAAACTGATAGGAAATTTAAAATAATTAAGGGACACAAATATGAAAAGACCACATGGTGTTACACAAAAGCAAACCAACAAAAACGAGACGCCTAACAATTTAGATATTTTGTTGCCTGCTGAAAATGTTTCTTTTATGACAATTGTTTTCAGAGGATTAATCTGATTCAGTGTAGGTCAATTGTTCTGTATTTTACATCCTGATATTTTCTTATGAGCCAGTGGTTTAGAAATACTTTTATAAGTATAATAAAAGTAAAACACCCAATTGGACTACAGTTAAAACTGACCCAACAGGATGTGGTGAGAAGGTGGGGACTGAGAAGCAGACCAGGCTAATATGAAAATGTAGAAACTGTCTCAGGACTTAAGCATCTCAGGGAATGGGCTCAAGTTATTCAGCATCATCCCATCCTTATACTTCACTGGAAGCACTGCTGAAAAACTGTGCACACTTCTAGGAGAAGTGCTAACCCTGATTCCAGTTTATCAACTTCTATGCAAAAGTACTGCCTCATACAAAGGATGCTGGGAAGAGTTTGATGTATGTGCTGTAAAAAACACAAGGCAGTATCTACAAGAAACAACCACACTGTGCTGCTGAAACACAAGTTGATAAAAGCAAGCAAGTTGATAAAAGTAGTGTTGCTTTCTCTGTGAAACAGAAAGGCTTTCCCCTTCATATACTACAGCAATACAAATGTCTCATTTACAGCCAGCCCAGCATTCAAATGCACTTTCCCCAGGCATACATATTCCAAGCATAAGGAAGTGCAACCATTGCACATGTAAACCCATACTTGATTTAAACAAAACTACTGAAGATTAATTGCATGGTACTAGGAGAGAGGGATCAGCTGTGTAAAAAGTGCAGTATGGTTCTACATTCTCACACTCAGCAAACCAAAGTACCTTCCAAATAGTAAAAACCTAATCTGAGATTTAGGGTCTGCATCCTTGACAAATTACAAAATGTAATTTGTAATTATAGCTTGCCAATTTTTTGGCATTAAACAGCCGCTGCCAAAAAGAATGGCAAAAATGTTGTGATTCATTTTCTTTGTACTTGCAGAGGCTGAACTAACAGGTGTCCAGAAGAGAAGTACAGCACACGAGTGCAGGTTTGTAGCTGATTTGGAAGAGGATAAAGGGAATCTCTTCAACTATGTAATCTTAATGATAAGCCTTCTCTGCTCTGAAACTATACAAATTAAAAAGTGTGCCTAAAGGTGCAATCCTAAAGTACACTGATTAGGAAGCAGTCTCACAGAACTCAATGGAGGTTAGCTTCTTAAAAAACTTATTTAGGAAGCAGTACATGTCAGCCTGTAGTGAAAAATCAGGATTTAAACTGCATAGTGAAGCAGCTGCGTGGCCATGTTGCATACCCAACATCAGCCCGATTTGCCATTAACTTATAGTAGATGAGGGTAACTGAAATTTGTTTCCAGCACTGTTAGATCTCATATATTTGCTCCACTGTTTAAAAGACTAGTGGCTTTGGCACATATTCAGAAGTTGGATAATTTATTAAAGGGCTAGGTTAGAGAACAGCAGGGTTTATCTATACACTATGTGTCTCAGTATCCCTGCACTATAGTCCTAGATCAGGACAGTCATATCTGTATATGTTAAACTGTCTGGAACAGAAATGTTTATCATTATTTATCTAGCCATTTGATTGGAGCATGATACAAAACTGAATTCAGTTTTTCACAGAATGCTAGATGGTTAGAACGTGGTGATAATCATGCCAAGGTTGCAGGTTTGATCTCTGTATGGGACGGCTGCATATTCCTGCACTGCAAGGAGTTGGGCTAGATGATCCTCAGGGTCCCTTCCAATGCTACAATTCTATGATCGTCTCAAACACTAAATAATATTGCCTCCAAAATGTAACCAGAGTTAACAGGGAATGATGGAAGTCAGTGGTGGCAGAAATGAGTAGTTCCTGAGAGCCAAGTAACGTTGTCGCTTATCCACCCATGGAATCATTGAGGAATGTCCCATCACTTACTTACCTCATTACAAAATGCCAGAAAAGCTCCAAAAAGGGTTGCTACTTTTTGCCTACTTATCAGGCTACACTGATCGAGCTCCAACCTTATATTCCCAGTGCAAATAAAGCATAATTAAGAACACAGCAGAAACTTAAGGTACCATCCATATTTCCTCCAGCTTCTTCCATACACATGCCTTTTCCAAACAATTCTTACAGAAAACAGACTGACCTGTAAAATATAAAGGCAACTCTGAAGCAGGGGGCCAAAGTGTTTGGTTCTTAGACAGTGGCTATTCAGGATTTCAACTCTTTGGAGAGACTGATCTGTGCCGAGGCATCCTCACACCCCCTGCTCCAACCGTGGTCCTCTTAGCTTCGTCACCTTCCTCCCAGCCTTATTCTACTTGAAAAAAACCATGCAAATAGTTCTACCGTCGCAACATCTACCATGAGCAGACTTAAAACGCTTCCAACCAAGCAAAAGAGGCTGCTTAGAAATAGGCACCAGATAGTGGTAAAGAAGCCAGCCGCTTGCATTCTCACCTTCCACCCCTCTCCCAAACATCTGCAGACTCCCTGCAAAAAATACCACTTTACCCAATCCCACAGGCAAGCAGTTGCCCATGTAGCAAAGCACCAAGCAAACCTACACTTTCGTCTCTTGCTTCTGCCCAGATGAGTTTAGATAACACTTTTCCTCAGTACCAGTCACTTTGCTCCAGGCACTTCTAACAATTCCCCACAGCAGCTACAGCATGACAACCAGTGAAATGCTGAAATATTATTGGGGAGCTCCCCACCTCCAATTAGAATTTCAGTGGCACCCGTCTTGATTTTTTTCCTCTTCCAGCCTCTCTGTCAAAGATGGCTCTAACCCTAATTGAAGAGTTGTTCCAGCAAAGAGTTTCCCTATTAGGGTTACACACAGAGAGGGAATCCCAAAACAACAGGCTATGTACAGACAGATTAGCATTCTCTCCATCACAGAGATGAAGTGTAAATAATTCCTGAGGATGGCCATCCTCTAATCTGTGTGCCAAATTTCAGTCACCCTCTTGCCTTGGAATGAGCTCTACAAAGCAGTAGCTGTTATGTACATGATCTCAGCTCCCTTTCCTTGGAGAGTGCTCCTCAAAGTGTCTGAAGAGCCCCAGGACAGACAGGCTGGGGTGTCCTTAGGCTGACTCGCCAGCAGCACTGGAACCTGTAACTTTCTTCTTGGGACGGGCTTTGACAGTCTTTTGTGGGGGCTGGAAAGCAAGAGAGGAGAGAAATAACATGAAACTAGTTGCAGGACAAGGAGTTTTAAAAAAGAAAGAGCTTTGATGAAATTTTTGCTGAGACCTCAGATCATTCACTGAGCTCCTGCTTCCAGAACAAAAGGAACTGATTGCTATCCAATTTTAACCCCTCTTACTTCTGTAATTCTATTAATGAATCAATTCAATTAGTAACCTCAGAATAAGAAAAACTTCTGGTACAGTAGCACTAACAGAAAATGACAAAAAAATAAAACAAACCTATAAAGCAGTCAGCAGAGGGCACTCAAATAAAATAGGTTATTCTCTACACAGCCATTTCCTGGCTCTTTACCAGCTCCTTCAAAACTATTTCCAGAAACAGAACCTGAACAATCAAAGTGAATAACCAGTATCATTTCAGCTACTCTTGAAGGCATGTCCAGATGTGTAGGAAACCTTTGATTCAGATACAACCCAAAACTTCATGAAGGAAGTCAGCCACAGCCAATTCCTGTCACCCAATGATATATCATCAGCTGTAATCTAGCTGGGGACCAGGACAGCTAAAGCACTCCATACTAACTGATCTGATATGCTGCATGTGGCCAGCAAGACCACCACCAAATTTCAGTTAATGTCAAATATGTGAAACTTTCTAGCTCTTTAACAAGGGGTGCTTCCAGATAAAGGCTTATTGTGAAACTGGTGCTGTCTGTGCACACAAGTATTTTTGCACAGTCCACAGGAGACTGTCATCATCAAAATGCCAGCCTATGCTTTTTGACATTTAATCCAAATTCCCCCTTAATGTGAAATATATATGGAAGCTCATTAGTGCATTTTTGGTTGGGCCCTTCCCCCTAAAAATAACAATTTTGATTTTTACAAACAAAATGAAAATTGATATCCCCATATAGTTGGGCATATACCCAGAGCAGAAAAGGTTACTGAAGGACAAGGGAGCAATTATTGAAGGGAGAGGCCAGAAAACCAGAGCACGGAAACATTTCTTCAAGGTGTGGTGTGGACCTGATACAGTGGAATTCCTACGAAAAATCTAAGATTAAAAACTGGATATGTGGACATGTGCACAAACTGCGCACACAGAAAATCTTATTTGAGCCACTTGTTTGCAACATAAAACCATACTATATAATATATTTTGGCACTAGAAAAATCAAGAAGTGGAGCCCAAACAAAAACAGCTGATGGAATGTCTGCAGGCTGTGCCCCTAATGTCAGCAGCAGATCATGCAAAAACTCATAAAACTGGATGCATCCTGAGTGCCAAATAAGATGTGGCAGTAGCACATTCATGTTTATTCATTCATGTGCCTATGCATTCACAAATGAAGCAGGGGAGTCCAACTTTAACATCAAAAGGGAGTACATAAGGGAAGGAAGTTGAATCTCCCCTCCTCTGCCTTTCCTTCCCATGTTCCAACACCCCAAGCCCTTTCTCAAAGCTCAGCCAACTTCCAGTACTGCAAGAGGGAAGTGGGGACAATAGAGCATGGGAAGGTAAGCAAATGAATGAAGAAGCATTCAGCTGGTCATGGACATTCTCATTTAAAAATGAGACACTATCCACTCTCTGCTTGGCATAGCAATGGTGCAAATGAACAAACAAGTTGCTACTGCCATCACATCTACTTTCAGCCATTAGTAATGCCTTAAATTCTTACTAAAGCGCCATTTAAATTATTGACAGAATAGGAATGTGAAACAACAGGAGGAATTCAACATCACACTCTTCTGATTGTTCTATTACTGCAAACATTTCAGCCTGCCAAACAGAATGATCCCTCTTTCCTTCCCGTGAGCAGTTATGGGTGTTCTCCTGATCCCCTCCGAGCCAATTTGGGGGATGCAGGGGAGAAAGCCCTTTTGTACAAGCTGAAGTTCTTGTGCAGGCTTCTGCTGATGGGACCCATTAGTTGAATCCTGTCCAATATTTCAAAATGTAGTAAAAGATACCTGGCAGGCAAGCAAAGCACACTTGCAAGGGAGGGGCAGCTATTAAAATGGATTATGTGCCAGGCTGAAGCACACAAGTTGTATATGAGGCAAGATCCAGCTGCAAGCTTTCCAAAGAATTACATCCAGCTCACCTCAGTCTTTGTCACTTTTTTAGGAGCTTTAAGGCTCTGGGTCCGTTTGGGAACTTTGTCTCCTGTATCGTCATCTGATGGGTCTGTTCTGGCATCAGACTGGGCCCCATTATGTCTTTGAGACAGAGTCATCTCTTCCGATGAGGAATAACAGGATGCACCTGAGGAGAAAACCAAAAACAGGGATGCCCCTTATTTTTTAATATGGAGGAGGAGCAGAAAATGAAAATGCCTTCTCTGACGCCAAGGTTCTTGAAGGAAAGGAGAAACTAAATAATACTAATACTAAGCCAACTAATAATTTATTACACACACAGATGGGTGCCCCACCCATCTGACTGGGTTGACCCAGCCACTGTGGGCAGCTTCCAACAGAATATAACAGAACACAGTGAAACATCAGACATTAAAAACTTCCCAAAAAGGGGAGCCTTCAGATGTCTATGGAAAGTTGTGGAGAATCAAACTGTCAAGATGACAAAAGACTTGGCGTCTCTAAATGACTCTTTGAATCACTTTATTGGGATTCACCTCCCCCCTCCCTTTTTTAACAAAAGTAACAGGAGTTTGGTTCCTCCCCCAATCCAGGCCAGTGTGGATTGGTGGTGTGCAGTGTAAAGTGAAGAAGGGATGCCCAGGTGCAGAGGAGATCAAACCCTTCCTTTGCACATATCCTCTCCCCTACCCCAGTCTCTCTTCTAGCTAGGATCACTGGTTGAATGAAAACTATGCAGAGGTATAGAAGATAAAGATAAAAGAAGTCGTTTTGTGTATGTGAGCACAGAAACCTCCTTTTATGCTTCCATGCCTTGCTTTATATATTACTGGAAAATACCCACATTTAAAAATACGGGCCTGCTGCTGTCATGAGTAGCGCAACCCAAACTATAATATCTTGCTGCTGGGAAAATTTGAATTCTTTCTTTAAGGAGGATGTCCATTGCAACTGTGAGTACTGCATGAAATATAGGTGTGCATGCACTCCAAGTTCAAAACATAAACACAGCTAACTACCACTGAAGTTAGACGCTTCAATATTTGCCCCAAGCCCACAACTCTTAGACATCTGCCCTCATTAAATAATATGAATGGATTGCTGTTAACCTGAATCATCAACAGTTTCAAGATGACCAGTAGCAGAAGTACGCATGCGTGGCTCAGGGCTCCGTAAATGCACAGTGTCATCATCCCGAATCAAAGTCAAGTCCTGCATGCTGAAACTCCGTAGTTTTTCAGACAAAACTCCTTGGCCCTTTAAGACACAATTTCTAGTTGTAACTATTCACATGAGTTGAACCATTCAGAACACATCAGAGGACATACTAGAACAGCTTCCAATGGAAAAGAACACGCGAGAGAATTTAGATGAGAGGGACACAGCTTGGGTCAGGTAATAATAATAATAATAATAATAATAATAATAATAATAATTTTTATACCCCCCTCCCCAACCAAAACCGGGCTCTGAGCGGCTAACATCAAATGTATAACACATTAACATAAAATCAGGCAATCAGTTAAAATACATCCTAAAATCAGATCAGGATCAGAATAAAATCCAATCAGATGGCAAGCTGCAGATGAGTTTGTCTCATGTCTAACTTGAAAGAACAACTTAGCAGACAGCATGGAGGGGGGGAAGTGGGATAGAGTTATGACACCAAAAGTCCAACAGAAGGGAACAGGGTTGATATGGCACATAGGTATATAAGGAGTTACCTTTGCAGCTGCAGTAACTGCTGCATTGGCTGCCAAATTTAATCCTCGCTTGCCAACTCGCATCATAGTTTCATAACTCTTGTCACGGGCCTGGCTGATATACTCATCGATTTCCTAGGATTTAATTGGTGGGGAAGGCCACATTAAAAAATTATTTGCATAGCTATAGCCCTCAAGAATGATACATACTCACACAAAAGCTTTTAAGAGGAAGTTTTTTGGGGAAGGGCTGAAGCTCAGTAGTAGAGCATCTGCTTTGAATACTGAATTGCTTAGGGTTTAATTCTCAGTACCTCCAGGAAGGGCTGGGAATGTTGCCTGTCTGAAACCCTGGCGAGGGCTGCTAGTCAGTGTACACAATACTTGGCTAGATGGACTTATAGTCCAACTAGGTATAAGGCAAGGTCCAAGCCCATAGGGTTTGAACAACAGAACAGAAGTTCTCAAAGTCATCATAATGTTTTACTTTTGTTAATTATAAAACCTTTCAAACTTTCTCTAATGACTAAGTAAATCTTTCCAGAGGTTATAAACTATCCATCGATAGCTTGCATGGTGGAATGAGAAAAAGAATCACCTATGGATCATCAATGCCTATACACACAACAGAACAAATGCAGCTGCACACTAGATTTACAAACAACACACTAGATTACAGAGTACAAAAATACTTCAGCAGGACAAGGTAACAGAAAAACCAACACCTCTCATTTTGAGAATCATGTACTTAGAAGTACCCATCACATCTTAACACAGGCAACCCAAGTAAGAGGGGAAGAAAAACATGCTTAAACAATTATTCACATGGAAGAATATATGTTTAAGTAAGACTAAGATCAAGCAGTAACTTGTCTTTATGGAACAGAAGAGAGGAATTTCACAAACTAGTTCTGGCAGCAATGAAGCATAATTCTAAAGGCCAGTTTTAAAGTAACATGACATAACAGTAAATGTTGACTTCAATGTCAAGATCAATGTCAACATGTTGACTTCCAGTAAATGTTAAATAGGACATTTCTGGGGTTTTTTCTGGAAAGCTTTTTGGAAAATTTCCTATGCAATTTTGGGTAATTAGCAATAGAAAACCTTGTTTGCATTGGAAATTTTCTAGGACATACAGAAAATTTATCTAATTTAGCATGTTTATTTTATATGCATTTAGTAAACAAAACTAAAAACTTGGAAACTTCTATGTCTGTCTAATGCTATGTTGACATTCATTCACTGATATTAATCACCTTATAAAATGGGAATTTTTCCTCCACTGCCATTCCAAAAAACACACAGGAAGAAATTCTTACACCACTGGTTCAATGACTTACATACATCAGAGGCTGGGCTAAACTCATCTGGATTATGAGTCTGGTGAAGATTTTGTCACTGATTGATTTGCATTTTAGTCTATTGAAATGGAGAGAATTTTTTGTCTATCCAACCTGGAGAGAATGTAGCCCTGATAGACTCTAAATGCATGGGCTAGTTATTGTTAAAGGTGGCTGCTATCAAATCACTCTATCTACAGAAACAATTGAATTGTATGGACTTTGGAACTCACTGTTCACCTGTAGGCATAAACAGAGCTAGCAGGTCAATAAGCAAAAATAGCTGCACTTGTCATGTCTAGTCTGATCCTAAAACAGCCAAATTTTATGAAAGATTAACCAATTAACTATAAGAGAAATTTGAGGACTATTGTTCTTAGTTTTAACACCAGGGGGGGGGATCTCTTCCAAGACTGGGTGGAATCAAGACCCTCATCAGTTTGTTAGAAGTATTGAGAGTGTGACCTCTCCTATTTATCAGAATACAGATACCGTATTGGCCCGAATATACCGGTAAGCCGCACCTGCAAATAAGCTGCACCTTTAAAATTGGGGGGTGGGGGTGGAGACAATACCTGGGCCGCTTCCTGGGGGGAGCTGCACCGCTTTGCTGGCAGCCTGAGGTCACGAAAATAAGCTGCACTTTAACTTTTCACTGTTGGAATTTGGGGGGAAATGTGGCTTATATTCAGGCCAATACAGTATACCATGACCATTTGGCTCATACTCCTTTTTTTTTAGAGCACAAGAGCATACTAATATCCAGTAAGAACTTGAATGATTAGCCACTCAAGAGAAGAGACACAGGTTCTTCACAGCAAAAAACAACAACTGTGTCCTGCTATTGTGAAATCTGATCCCCAGGAGAAAAATGGGAAGCATGTACCCTTGGTTCATAAATGAGAAATGAACATCAAGGCTCATGTAATTGTTGTATTGTGTTTCATTGTGCCAAATTCAGCGTTGTGCCAATTTCAGTCTTCCTCAACATTAGCAGCATCAAGGAGAAAACAAATTACACATATACCAAAACTTTGCCACAGAAAGAAAACTACTTCCTGGGGTCAATTTTCTTAAATCTCTTCTAGGAGAAGACCTCCCACACTTCAGACACACATGACAAAAATATCCACTCGTGGTATTCCACACTCAGCAATTGAATCCTTTCTTGATTTTGCATTCTGTATCACAACTATGATGACCTAGCAAGCCAAGTGCAAAAGTCATTGTTGACTCCAGCAGGTGGATGATCAAGGGGAAAGAGAAACAAAGGTTGCAGCTTTTGGAACTTTTTAGTTTCGAGAAAAGGCAAGAAAGAGGTGACACGATAGAAATTTAAAGTTATGCATGCCATAGAGAAAGTGGCTAGAGAAAAGTTCCCCCCCTCTTTCATAACACTAGAACTCATATCCAGTGAAGCTGAATGTTGGAAGATTCAGGACAGATGAAAGAAAGTACTAATTCACACAGTGCCTAGTGAAACCATGTAACTCGCTCCCACAGCAGGCAGTGATGGCCACCAAGTTGAGTGGCTTTTAAATTTATGGAGGATAAAGTTAACAATGTCTACTAGCCATGATGGCTATGCTCTGCCTCCACAGTTAGAGGCAGTAATGCTTCTAACATCAAGTTGCTGGAAACTCCAAGAGGCGAGAGTGCTCTTTTCTTCAGCCCCTGCTTCAGTTTCCCACACACATCTTGTTGGTCACTATGAGAACCTATGAAGATGCTAGACTAGATGGCCCATTGGCCTGATCCAGCAGGCTCTTCTAATGTCCTTATGGGTGCAAACTAGTGTTATTTAGTGGGAAATTCACCATATCCACATTTTTCAAAGTCTGATACTGACTGTCCTAGTCAGTCCCATGCTTGGAACAGATTTAACATTTACCGTATTTTTTGCTCTATAAGACTCACCTTTTCCCTTCTAAAAAGTAAGGGGAAATGTGTGTGCGTCTTATGGAGCGAATGCAGGCTGTGCAGCTATCCCAGAAGCCAGAACAGCAAGAGGAATTGCTGCTTTCACTGCGCAGCGATCCCTCCTGCTGTTCTGGCTTCTGAGATTCAGAATATTTTTTTTTCTTGTTTTTCTCCTCCAAAAACTAGGTGCGTCTTGTGGTCTGGTGCGTCTTATAGAGTGAAAAATACGGTAGTTAAAAATATAAAACTTTGAAATCCTGCTATGCTCATGCTCTGGATCTCTTTAGAAATATAGAAGTCCGAATTTCAAGAAGGAATGTGAAGCAGCATGAAAAAGCAGCACCAGTCTGAGAAGTCAGTCAGTGCTAGAGGAAGCTTAACTAAATGTATGCATAAAGACATTGTGATTGAATACAATGCTTTGTGCTCCCTCCCCAAAAACATAGAGGTGTACAGTGCTTTTCAAGAAATACAGACTAGGAGAATGTTTGTGTTAATATACCTTTGCCTTACATGGATCCATGAGATCCCTATCAAATACAGGGAGAATTAGCTTAATCATTTCACAATTATCAGACCTGTTTATTTTGTGAATAACAGTCATCATTTAAACATACATGTGCTATCATAACTGACACAAGGCAGATATACTAATACTGTTACAAAAATTATGGTAAGAAGCAGTCCTCAGACAGAGCCAGCCAGCCTTTGACCTGTTAATTCCAAGGGACTGCCTAGCTCTCTTTTGCAACACTGAGGGATTAGCAGAGAAAGGATTAAATATAGTTCATGTGATTTAAAGCTGCATATAGAACTTGTTTCCTTGTGCAGTACATTCTTTTTTAGCATTACGACCATGTATCCATAATTTTTCTGAATCTCGAGACACTTCTGCCTGAAATCCTAACCCCTTCTTGCACCAACATCATGAAGCCAACTATAAAATCCAGAAATCCAGGAAAACATTACATATTAGATAGCACAGCAGAATGGATTGAATAGCAAGTGCTCTGAGTCTCCCAAAGTGTTGCCCAGCACTAACATATAGTGGCTGAAAGGAAGGAAATTCAATATTCCAGTGAATGCTACTCCCAGAAGGCTGAAATATTACTCAAAAAAATTCTGTCCTAAGGTAAAAATGCCTATGGCACTTACAAGTTGATGGAGACTGTCACCCCTTATCAGCAGGCTCAAACTAAATGAATGATCATGCCTATACTTTGCCCTGTGCTAGAACTACATGAGATAAAGGAGAGTAATTATGCATCTACCACTAATCACAGTGTAGACTACAAAGAGTAAAAGTAGTTTCTCTTCTGGTTATAGCCCCTGCCCTGCAACAAATGTTGTTCCAAAGAGTCCCTCAAACTCTTCATGCATGGCCCTTTGGCTCACAGTTAGGAGCCATGAACTCTACTCTAAAGCCACATTATTCAGGTTAGAGCTAACAAATTCTCATCAGGTTACAAAACTAGGAATTCACTATTGCTCTGTAAAAGCAGCAGTTGCCATACATCTATTATGAGCAGGCATAAGCATGATTTATATCAAGCACAGACAGAGCTAATACCAGTATCTTTTCCGCAATCTATCATGATCTCATGTCACTAAACTTCCAGGATTTATATGTAGGGCAATCTGAAGGAAGTACCTTCTCCTTATTGGAGAGCGTTGGGTGAACAAACTTCCTGTAGAGAACGCTGGAGCCCTTGGTGTAAGGAGAGAGCAGCCAGATCACAAATGCGATTTTCAGCTCGAAATAAAAGGGAAACCTGAGAGAAATGGAAAAGCTAGAATCAAGCTCAGGTTAGAGATGAACAAAGACTGACAGTCCAGAGAGCAGCAAAGATGAGATAAGCAGACGGAAGAAGAGAGAAGCTACAGATGGAACAGAATCAACATGACAAGGCCAGCTATTGAACAGGCCACACATCCCCTTTACGGGATGTATCTTCTTGAAGTCTCTTTTTAAGTTTTCACCATAGCCTTGATAAGTCCATATCCAAAGTTATCCTCAACCCTGCAAACAGAGTTATGTCCCAGCAGTTGCACTACTCAAGTATTTGTGAAGAGAGTCATTGGGAAGAGAGTAACATTGGGATGTTCCATCAGGACTGGCCCTCTGCCTGGGAATGACTGATGTTTCCAACCCAGCATTTACCCCCTTCATTTTAGACTTCTGGACAAAGTGGCAGCTAGGAGTTTTGAACACGGATACTGCAGGATTAGGACATCATCTCTGTCCTCAGTACTAGTCAGGACAAATAAATCAGCACAATACAGCTCAATGTTTGCCTAACAGGGATTTACACTGTTGAGAACAAATCTTTGGAAATTTGTTAGCAAAGCACAAGACATGCAATAGTGTCAGAACCTAACATTTAATCAGAATTAGAATCACAATATTCAAAGATTACTCTACAACTATCCCTATAGTTTCCATTAGGTTTAAGCTTCTCTCCCTCACACCCCACAAATCAGATTTGTAAAACTAGAATCCCATTCTTCATTCATTTTTTGCTCTCTAGAACAGAGGTCGGCAACCTTAATAGGGGATGGGCCGGAGCATGTGCGCACACACGCTCTTCCGAGTCGGAGGAGTGCCTGTGCGCACATGCTATTTCCGGTGCTCTCCCGACCCGGAAGTGCGCCGGAAATAGTGTGTGTGCATGCACACGGGCGCTTTTCCATCCCACGCAAGTGCGCACACGCTATTTCTGTGCACATCCAGGTCGGAGGAGCACCTGTGTGCATGCGCCATCAACCCAGAAGTCGGTCCCTGCACCGCACCATGCCAGTAAGGCAGAGGGCGGCAGGGGTCGTCGCCATGGGCCGGTTAGACAAGCCTCGTGGGCTGCTACCAGTCTATGGGCCTTAGGTTGCCGACCCCTGCTCTAGAAGACCCTGTATCTTTTTTTTCTAGGTTGGGAGGACAAGCAGAACAACTACACATTTTTGCCAACAACACAACTTTCAGTCATTGTGTATATGGTTTACTACAGAACATTCAAAGAATAAACCTGAACAACACCATGTTTGTTTTTCTCAAGAACAGGATAACTACAGGGAAGCTGAATACCTTACCAAATTGCCTCACAGCAACCAATTCTAGATGGATAACTGAAAAAGAATTGAAGTATCCAGTAGTCCTCCCGCTTACTTCCTAAGTGTGGCAGGGTACTTACCAAGAGAGAATGATGTCTGTGAGTGTCTCTGCTGTGGTGAAGAAAGCAAACACAATCCAATACATCATCCATTTGACCTGCAAGACAGCCAGCACCATTACATATCATTTGAAAGCTGCAACCTACTTAAAACAAACTCCTGACTGATGCCAAATCTTGTCATTTTGAAGCAGTTCATTATAATTATACCCATGTCCAAATGTCAGCAATTCTGGGTTTCAAACAGTTGGTCTCTCTCTTCAACAGTGTCTAGTAGCAGAGACATCAAGGAAAGTTCCAAAAACAGAAATTCTGCTTTAAGGTTCGCCCGCCAATAATTTTCAGACACCTATAGCTTTTCACCACACTTGTCTTATCATGACTTGGCCATGTGTACAGCCTTTTTGTCAATTCAAATAACCTGGAATTTTTGCACTTTCGTGAACAATTTGTGCAGATCTAAGATATACATGGGGACGCGGGTGGCGCTGTGGGTAAAAGCCTCAGCGCCTAGGACTTGCTGATCGAAAGGTTGGCAGTTCGAATCCCCGTGGCGGGGTGTGCTCCCGTCACTCAGTCCCAGCGCCTGCCAACCTAGCAGTTCGAAAGCACCCCCGGATGCAAGTAGATAAATAGGGACCGCTTACTGGCAGGAAGGTAAACGGCGTTTCCGTGTGCTGCTCTGGTGCCGGTTCACCAGAGCAGCTTCGTCACGCTGGCCACGTGACCCGGAAGTGTCTGCAGACAGCGCTGGCTCCCGGTCTCTAGAGTGAGATGAGCGCACAACCCTAGAGTCTGTCAAGACTGGCCCGTACGGGCAGGGGTACCTTTACCTTTAAGATATACATAGTTCAACGGTCCTGTTCACAGTGGCATGCACATTTTTCCTCTAACATCTGCACTGATGCCATCAAGGAACCTGGGTGGTTGTAACAGATTCTGAACAACCATCCCTCTTTACCAGATTGTGCTAACCTCACAAAGGAATTAAAACCTTGCACATCCTATTTACAACTGGTGCTTGAGAATAGAGACCTGGTTTGCACATCATGGCGATGGCTTATCATGCAGAATTGTATTACTCCTACTTCACTCTTCTTGACTCATGCAAGCAAGAAACAAACAAACAAACAACAACTCCTAGCTTTCCATTGTGTCTGAACCATACATTGTGCTTTGTTTAACTCCAACAAGCCACAGTTTGTAACTAAGGTTTGTTCATGGCTTACTGATCATGGTTTAATAGAACAGAACAAACCATGATTAAACACTCATCTAAATATACTGGTTTGTTTCCTCCAAACATGTGCCAGGAGGAGCAAAACAGCCCTGCTTGGCATGTTCATGGTAAATTATTAACTATAGTTTACCACAATGTGTGACCTGGGCCAGTCTTTCATGTCTGATTTTCCTATCCCTTATTCTCCTGCTTTGGTTGTGCTGTGCACAAGTCTGATCTTCACTAGGAAGTCTTAACCATTTCCAGGATGAGAGACAACACAGGAAACTGAGAGATACATTTTATGAGTAAATAATGTTGCTACCCACAAATCAACAATTCTAAGCAAAAAAAAGTTGGGGGTGACCAGAACAACCTAATTATAAGATGGACTACCAATATCAAAGCAGATTACAAGGATAATACTATAAACAATGCAATGTATCCCCACACCAAAAAGGAGTTGAGCTTTATCACAGCATGTCAATTTTGCTACAGTAAAGTTTCATACTAGTACGAATATTTTGGCAGCCAAGATTATGCCCTCATCTGTCTGAGCAATTTAACGAGCCTGTTCCACACTAGAAAGAGAAGCTGGCTCCCCCTGCTGTTCCTTAACTACAAGGCATTATGTAAAAAAATGTTGCCACTGAAATTGGTGTTGGCTTTCAACATATGGCTAGAAGAAGCTCCTGAAAAGCAGCTTGTTCTTAAACAGTAACTTTGAACTTGCAATTCCTTCCAAATACCTGGGTGACTCGCACTTCTATACTACGATGAAATCTGAAAGTGTCCATTTTTAGCCACTTCACTCTGTATTATGGTTATGAACAATATTTCTTTTTAGATTTCATACCGTCTACCCTTGATTAATTAAGGTTGTCCATGCCATATTCCCCAAAATGAAAATCTAGATGGAGTTGTTGAGCCTTTTATAGGAACATTTTAAAAAATAAAAACAGCCCAAATACATCCAGGTTTTCCCCGACATTTTGCCAATTTAGCAAAAATATGCCTGGATGTCATTTTTTCTGAGCAATTCCCAGATGTGTCCAGGAAAGCCCAGACATTTGGCATCCCTATTACTAATCTTTTGAAAAATATTTTTTGATGCTCTTGTTTTATTCTTACTAAAGCTTGAGGATATCCAAACAGCCTTTTCCCACTGACACTAACATGTATTTTCAGCTAATACCAACTAATGCCAAAGACACCAAATCCAAGTATAGCTGCTATTTTAAAGTACTTTCCTTCGAATTGTGTTCCTCAGCATTCCTCATATTATCAGGGGTTCCTCAACAAAATGATCAGTAATGGCAGACAAAGTAAAAAAAACAGCTTGCTTGCTGTTAACAAATTTGCCTTTCAGTGCACAGCTACACAGAAGTGATGGGGTATTTTAGGGTACATACAACTCATGCAGGACAATGGTCAAGATTCTTTGCTCTCCGTGTAGCCCCTCAATAACTGACCATGCAACCTTGAACAGGGGTGAGCAAGGGAGACTGGGATTTAGTAGCGGTTGGGGAAGGGCTGCCAACTTATAATAATAGTTACAACAAAAATTATTTATTTGGGACCAAGGCTGTTCGAATCCCTGAACTTGTATTTGCAGGTCATCACTGTGCATGAATCATGGAACGCAGCAGAGAGCCAAATTTGCTCCCTAATGGGTCTGGGAAACTTAAGGCAATGAAACAACATGGGCAACAACTGGAATGACAATAGCGGGAGACTCATGACAAAAGTGATCACACAGGCTAGAGCTCACTTTCATCACCCTGGTGGTGATGGCAGCAAATAAGTCAGACTTTTCTGCCACCATTGAATCTACAACTCTTCTAGTGATCAATGTTTGGCCTTAAAGTCGGGGGAGGACCACTCAACTAATTCACTGTGACCCGTTCACTGAACACTTCACAGAAAAAAACTACTCACATCCATTCCAAATTGGGTATCATAGTTAGGGCAGAGCCAGATGTACCTTTCACACCTCCAGTTATTTTGGATACATCTGCAATCCATGGATGTGGGAAGAAATCTTGGAGGAGTGAGGCCTACCACATGTATGTTCAACTTTCGCCCTCCCTAACTAATAAAAGCCCCGCTGGGGTTTCTGGGCCCCAGAACCCAGGCTGGCCTTGCTGCCGTGTCCCGGGCCCTCTTGCTGAATGACTGTTTGGCCGGCGCTTGCTCGGCACACTCCCTGGAGGCAGGCAGGCAAGGGGCTGTAAGAAGTAGAGAAAGGTTACAAAGCCTATATGCTATGCTCACTATGGGATTCTGTAATATCTGCTACATTAAAACAATAGTGAGACCTCTGCTGAAGAATCTCACCATGGATCTCTGAAACAGAAGGCTTATGTTAAACCTCCCTTTTTTGCCAAAGTGGTGGAGCAAACATAAGGTGCTGGATCCCCCAGTCTCCATTCTAGTCTAGTACCCCATTTCTAACAATGTTCTGCCAGGTGCTACTGGAAGGCCCACAAACAGCGCATGAAGGCAATAGTCCTTCTATGTCATTTGATTCCAAGCAACTGATATTCAGACACATGAATGTTCCATTTAGTTATCATGGCTAACAGCCAAGGGCACTCACTTGCCCCCCACATTGCGGAGGTGCATCATGTGAGGCATCATGTTACATGGCATGTGACGTGTCCCACCCACTGTGATGCAGTTGCTTGTGTGCCGGGTGGGGAATGGGGAACGTGGTTGGCCTCCTCCTCCCTGCACAACATTGGTCAGGGAGGAGGAGGCAGAGTGGGGTCGCCAGGCTCCCCGCTCAGCCTCCTCATCCCCACGTGACATCAGCAGGGTTTCACGACATAGGTGGGGTGGAGGTGGCAGAGCAGGCCACTGGATTTGGGGGGAGCCCAGCCCCCTCCTTGAAAAACTGGGGGGCTGAAGACCCCTTGGCCCCCACCACGGTACATTTGCTAATAGCCACTGATTCATTTTCCTTCAGGAATTTGTCTGATGCTTTTAAAAAGCCATCTAACTCAAATATTCTGCAAAACTGGAAGCCAAACCAAAGAGGGGTTTTCTTTCTTAAACTGCTTCAGAAGCATTCCCAGTATGCATTTTCAAATGCAATCAATATGTTAATTTCCCCACAACTGAACTTTTGTAATAAAGTCATAGAAGTTAAAAAAGAAATTTTCTTCATTTCAAAATTGAATCACAGAGCAACAAAATGTGGTAAATAAGTAAATGAAGCAGCATTGCCCCTTGGACTAAATTCACTCCCTCTCGAATTATTTTCAACTATATATATCTTGCCCATTTAACAACTATACATACGTACATCATTTTGCTTGAGCTGCACTGTATCCTAAATTCACTATGCTAGGATTTTCACAAGTAATGGATAAGGATGGTCTTTGGTCCCACGTTTTAAAAGGATGGGCCTACATTTTAAAAACAAATAATCCATTCTGGATTTAAAATTGCTGCTTTCAATTTTACAACAACTTTCAGAAGAAGCACATCCCATACTAAGAAGAATTCTTAGTATTACTCTTGAAAATGTCACAGTATTATAGATAGCAATGTCAGGGAAACTGCAGCAAATAGAAAGTGGCAACAAAAAGAAACACTTGCATTTTCACAAATGACACTAAAATGACACTTTTCACACTTTGTGCAAACACGCAAGTGATAGGAGCATAGTTTTTAATGTGCCAAAATGTGCAACCATCTGATTTAAATTGACTAAAAGCCATGCAGAAAGTGGATTTTGCCATTTATGAAGCACATGCTACAGACTAGGCAAGCGGGCTGCACTAGCTGTAACCTTTACTGCAGAAAAAAGCAAAGAGGTAATGCAAATTAGTTGGAGCTGTGGTGAAGTGACATCACAGATATGTAGGTGCTAAAAAAAGTATTTAAGTCAATTGTGAAGACACCTCAGGAATTTTCACATTTGAAGTTTCTGTCACTTGGTGTTTAAATGGGTCTATAATGTAATTTTAAAACCGAAACTGAGCAGAATGGGTATTTCAGGTCTATTCCACCATTATTTACTCAAATAAGGCAGAAAATGCTCAGATAAACTATTCAGTGTTGTGTAACACGGGTGACATGGACTGTAGCATCGTTTTGCAGTACAATTCCAATTTCCTGCTTGAACAAGCTATGTCGCTAGTATCTTCACACCACCGGGAGACAAGCTACAGTAAGGGTTGGTGTTAAACCAAGCGTATGGTTAATTGCCTCACACTTACATATTCCTTCACATTTTTCGTCTTCACAGCTTTGTAAGAGGAGTATGCTGGGTACAAGGTGCCGAAAACCAGCCTGGAACAAGAGGTTGTTGTTGTTATTATGATTATTATTTAAACAGAAAAGAGAAAGCAAGAAGAAAAACCTCATGAGATTATTCATTCAGCTTAGAGTCGGTTCCAGGCCGGAGAAGCCCCGGTCCCTGCTAGCCCGCCCATCCACCCTCTTCCCCCCTTCCGCTGCCAGCGCAGAGCAGGCCTAGCGCAGCGGTTGCGAGGCTGGCAGAGCGTCAGAGGCGCTGGGCGCCCTACCTGCAGCCCTCAGGTGGTGGCGCACAGAGGCCGTTAAACGGACAGCAGCTTAATAAGCGGGGGGGGGGAGCCCCGCGGTGTCCAGGCGACGCCCCTGGGCTCGCTCTTGTCACCTGTCAGGGTCAGGGCTAAGCTGGGCGGAGTGGCAGCAGGGGCCGTGGGGGGGGGGGCGTCCGCCTCAGGAGCCCCCGAGAGGCAGAGGAGCGGAGGAGCCGAGAAGAGGGCTGGGCGCAGCGGGCACCACCGGGCGGGGTGGGATTCGGGAGAGCCGCCCGTCCAGGCGACCCCCGTCCCCATCTTCTTCCCGTTGCCTAGCAACGGGCGAGGAGGGCCTCCCTGTCGTCGTCGTCGTCCCCCTCCTCCCGCCGCCGCCGCGCGCTTACACCACCAGCCGGGAGATGATCCAGGACACCATGGCGAGGCCGAGGCTCCTCCGGGGGCCGGCGGGGACTGGCGAGCTGGCTTTCGGCAGCGGCACCAGCGAGGAAAGGAGAGAGCGCTGTTAAAGGGCAGGTTCCTGCAGCAAGCGCGGCCCCGCCCCGGCTCCTTAAAGGGGAGGAGCCAGCGGCGCCTGTCGGAGGGAAAAAGAGCGCCGGGCGCATGGCGGTGGGCTCGGCGTCAGTGCGGCGGTTGCTTATACTGCTGCTGCTGCTGGGCCTTCGCGTCATCTCTCCGTGGCAGAGCAGCAGGCCCGGCGCCTCCGCCAGGCCCCGCGCCAAGCGACACGCTCCCCGCCCTAGAGGGCAGAGCCAGCCCCGCAATAGCGCTCGTCTCTGGACCAGCGCTTTAGAGGGCTCGCCGTGCAGTCCTTGCCACGCCTCCTCAGAAGTAAGTCCTGTTGAGTTCAGTGCGGCTTACTCTCGGGGAAACGGGGTTCAGGTGGGCAAGCGACGCCGCAACTCAACCCTGGAATAGGCAGCCTCAGGCCCCAGCCAGCCAGTTGCGTATTTCAAATATTCGTGTGCAAGAAGAGCCTCCAGGTTTATTATAATAAACCGTTAAAGGGCAAGACCGGGAAATAACCGAAAGGCGGCCCCGCCATAGTAGACAATGGATATTGGTGTGGGCGGGGGGGTCTCTTGCAGGTACTGTTCGATTTGACAGAGTTGCCGCGTTATCCATTGGGAATCCCTAAAATCCTTGGGGGTTTTGTTCAGGACCGGGCTGAGGATGCGGAGGAAACACCAGTCTGGGCCTCTGCCAACAGCTCTCATCGGTGTCTGAGGCAGCAGCTACCCCATGCTTATCAGGTGGCCCTCTCCCCAAAGGCCCTGGAAAGGGGCACTCAAGGTCTTTTTACACCCCTGCTCCCTTCCAGAAAGCAAGCAAAACTCCGTCTTTCTCACCCAATCCCCTCAGCGTTTCCATCAGAATTCAGATTGACTACCTCTTGTAGTTTGTTAGATCATGTAATTAAATCAAATTATCTTAAAGTGGCTTGTTCTTCCGTTTCCAGTATTTAAGACACATCCCACTGTTCTAGTGGGCCTTTTTTAAACCCCCTTAATAAACAAAGCACTACAACGAATAAGATACCAGAAGTTTAAAAGATAACCCTGTTTCGTTTTCTTTTGTTTTACAATTTTCTGACATCCAAGAAAGTAAAGTTAAAATGTACATGCATTCTCAGTGGCCTTGCCATTCTTCTTAAAATGTTTTTAGCATATCTTTTTAATGGTTAATTGGTGAAAGCGTAAAAAAGGAAAAGGCTCACTGGAGTCTGCGCTTTTCAAATGTTCTACCACAACCTCAGATGTAAGGTTGTGTCAGATATATCTTGGTCAGTCAATTACTCTGTTTTGCCATGTACTAAAAAATGATACTGAAACCTTTACTACTTTTAACTGGCTCCCCAGTGGCTGAATAAGCTATAAGAAAGAAGGAAAGGAAGAGCTGGAAAGTGCCTATCAAAAGGCCAAAAAGGGAAAGAGAGTTCACTGAAAGCTTCAAAGCATTTCAACAGCCAGTTGGCTGGCTAAAGCATTTCACTGCACAAGAATGAGGATGTGAAAGGAGAACTGAAAGCCACAGTATTTTGATGTGCTCCCATGATGAAATGATTAACAGTTACCCATGGCTGGCCTGCTTAATGCCTCCCGAATGGATTATTCAGCAAAAAATGTGTAATTGCTGGCCAGCACATCTAGGAAGAACAATGAAAGAGGACAAAGGGTGCTATTCAACTAAGTTTTACTCAGAGTAGACCCACTGAATTAATGAACATGACTAAGTTATGTTGTAATGGTGTGTGCCAGTCTGAACTTTTTAGATCATGGCATTGGAATAGGTGGCATAAACTTGATATAAAATATACCCCTAAATGAACTTCCTTGACCCTGGTCCAGTTACTGTCTCAAATATGTCCCAGAAATATGTTCCTGGGCTCCTAATACTTTACATAAAGTTCAGCACAGTAATCTGGTGTTACCAGCAAACTTTAACATCTCCTGTAAAAAGAATGGGTTTCACAACATTAAGAAAACCTTAAGACTCTGGAAACAAATATAACTAGTTTAGTAATTTCTCAGTAAGGGGACATCATTTCAGTACCAAATGAGCAAAATAAACAAAATGAGGAACAGACAGGAACTTAATATGAAATAATGTAACAATGGAATATGTGTTATGACAAATCAATAATCCCAAAGACCCTCTCCATAGCCTAGCATTGGCTCAGAATAATACAAATACTCCAGATGTTCAGTGGCTAGTTTGCTTTCATGGACCCCTTTTCACACTACTCTCTCAAGGACCAGCCTGACACTATGCTTTGCTTCAGGACACTATTCTTCCTCCTCCTTTCTTTCTTTCTTTCTTTGCTTTAGTGTGGGCACTGTGACAAATGTCACACTTAAATTCTCTTTGAGCTTTTGATAGGGATCTTTCTTTGCTCTTTAGACCAAGGTATGTTTGTGTTGTACAATTTGCAACCAGCTTTTATTTGTACCTGCTTTCTTAAGCCGCATCCATATATTTGGCCACATATATTCAAGTTAATCAATCTTTCTTTATTCCTTTTGCATGTGAACTTCTTGGGGCATAAGGTTAAGGCTAAACACATATTCATAAATAATTATTACAACTCCAGCAAAAGGTTCAGACACACTATAAAACAACATTCATTAATTTTAATAGGTCTACTCAGCAAAATTTGGTTGACTATCACCCAAACAGGTGGAATTCAACATGGTGCTAAGGAGGTCAGGGATCTTAATTTTATTGCTTTGACTTCTTCTACAACTTGGAGAGGGCATGTTACATGCTCCTCTAGTATTGCTGCTATATGTTTTTAGTAGTAGCAATTGCATGACTTAGGATACAAATACTATACACACTCAAGTTTATTTCCTAAATGTTCAGAATCTAAGCAATAGCTGAGATTTCCCATTAAAAATCCTATGAAATGGAGTGCAACATAGCAATATTTTTAATGCTTAGTCACTGGAGCACAGATGAGAGAAGTTAAAATCCAGGACAGCTTGAAACCACCACAAATAAAATATGGGTTTGCTATTCAAATCGTTGCTGTGATTTCCACTAGCATTTTTTGTCCTGAGGCTTAGATGCTTGGCAGCCATGATAAAATGTGTAGTTTGGAAGGCATCAACTCCTGCTTGAGAAGATTCTCCTGCTATGAGGGAATTACTGGAGCCTACAGAAAAGGAAGTAATGTCACCCACCAAAACCAGTACAGTAATGTTGGGCAAATGAGACAAACCAATTGCTAGTAGTTATGATGGTGGTATTAACTTCAGCTGTCAGAGACATGTTACGTCTGAATACCAGCTGCTGGGGATCGTGAGCTGGAGTGTGTGGTTTTGCTCATGCCCTGCTTGTGGGCTTCCCATAGGCCAGGCTAGCCACAGAATGTAGGGCAAGACAGGCCTTTGGTCTGATTCAGCAGGCCTCTTATGTTCTAATGATGAGACCATGTTGACAGTCTGGAATATATACTGAGGAATTTCAGCTGCTGTCCTATGGTCAGTGCTGATGAACTAGAATTGTTAGGGAGTATGCATGCAGAGATGAGGGAATAGATCTCTGGGGGTGGCTATTTTACCCCTCGGTCACCCAACAAATGTGGAGAGATGTGACCAGAGCTGCATGTCATGGCACTGATTCTGGCCTTGCACCAATGCAGCTCCAAAAGTATGGGAGCCCAAGTATGCTCCAGCTGCCCAAACCTGGGTATCCAACGTTGGTTGCATGAGGCTGATTTCAAATGAGATTGCCAACGAAATTACGGTATAGCTGTAAATGGATGAGGAACATTTTGCTGGTGGGTGAAGGGAAAACTGAAGGCATTTTGAAGGGGCTTTGCAATTCATATAAATAGCTGAGAGTAAGCACACACAGAGACTTTATCCCAGTTTGAGTGGTATAGATAAGTGGAAAAACACAATGTTTGCTACATCTTGGTTTCTTCTAAGTGACTACAACTATGACATTTTTGCTCTCCCATAGTAACTCTTACAGGGTTTAGCCTGTTCTGAATTGGGGAGTGGAGTCTATGTTATGCCAGAGTGTTTCATGGGTCAAGTTTGACCACATCATACCTGTAAGAGAAATAAAATACACATGGGATTGCTTGACTGGTTCACTGCTGAAACCATGATGCAGTTTTGCTGCCTCCTGAAAAAAGGTCATTATTACTAGGTACTGAAGGGAAATGGTGTAGCAAACCTTGGAAGTTGCCTCTGAAAAATATGCATGAATGCAGCTCTCAGGAGTTATGGGAGAGGAGTGGGAGCTCAGAAGCAAAGACACTTCTTTAGCCCCACCCACAATTCCTCTTGCACAGATTCAGTGTAGGTTTCAAGAAGATTCTACAGTAAATGACTTTTATTTTTTTAAAAATGAAATAACCGTGAACATATTAACAGGCCTGCAGGTGGCACTACAGTACAGCTGGATAGAAGGTAGATATAGTCCCAATGTACAGTCAAACAATGGAATCCATCAGTTCAATGGTGACAATTCTGAATACAACTCTATCAAGCAGGAACATTTTACTGAAAATATTTCTGGACAAAGCTGATATTGAAAATTAGCTCTGGGAAGTATAAGTCCCAATCTAGAACTGACAACTGGTGAACTATTACCTGGTTTGCCAGTTTAGGGAGAGATGTACAACATCTCCAAAACATAAAAGTTCTTTCCCCCCCTTGTATTTGTGGAAACTGGTGTTGGAAGTCAATTTCTTTTAGCTCTCCTCTGGCCAATTGTGCTATTCTGGATTTATTTCTAAGAATCATTTCTTGAAAGGTTTTACTGAAAGGAAGACTAAACACAATGTGCCTTTCCTTGTAACCCAGGAACAGTTGTGGTATTTCAAATTCTAAAAATATCTACTTTCATGAAATACTGTTTCACTACAAACCTAGTTTTTCACTAAATACACATTTTTAAATCCTGGAGCCATCAGGGGAAAAGTGGTTTCTCTCTGCGATTCTGCGTTTCTACAGTGTATAGCGAACTCTTAAAAAGGGAGCATGAAGAACATCTTTCTTTCCTTGGCCTGTGTCAGACTCAGGAGGACTTGCTTCAGCAGCTCCTGGTGATCGCACTCTTTCAGAGTTGGCTACTTAAGTCTGCTAGAGAATGTCCATCTTCACATCATTCTTTCTAACTTCTTGGAAAGACTAACTAGGCATGAAAAAGGTTCACACGTTCTATTCATAATAGGCAGGAACACCACATGGTTTCCATACAATTTAAATTTGCAAAAGGCCACAGGAAAGGGACACAGCACCTTTCATTAGGTGGGAAACTTTGCATGTTATAGTGACCTTCCTTTAGTTTCCTTAGTATTGAGGCAGCATAGAAGACGGTGGCTGGAGAGTGTAATGAATGCCACGGCATCTCTTAGCGAGAAGCGTCTGGCTCCTGCACAGGCAGGTATGTGCGTTCCCCTTCTATACTGTGAGCAAAAAAATGACTCCAGAGGGGGGGGGGTGTTTGGAATCACCAGTTCCTACGACCTAGCCAGTTTAGACTCGTGAGCCTTTAGTGTGCCAACAGCATCTTTCACTGCATGGTAGATAATGTTCTTCACCTGCAAATAGAAGAAAATGAAGACACTGAAAATCAAAACTCTGAACAGTCGTTTCCATCTACTATGTAAGACACGCCAGAGTTCCTCAATTATTAATTCACTGTATTCATAAATGAATGTATTCATAAATGAATATGGGAAGATGTCTGAGCTGCTAATACTTCTTACAAGGATACTGGATCAAACTCGAAAAGCATCCAATAAAATATTACATTCCAATATGAATGCTGATCTCCCTATTCTAAACCAAAGTCAGGAGAACCCCATAATTGCCCCCCCCCCCTTTTTGGCAAAACATGTACACATCTACTATGATGATCTTTTCCTAGCAACAGGCTAAGCCTTTGATACTGGTTTAAGTTGGGTTGCATCCAAAAGTATAGCGTGTTAGTGGAAAAGCACCCCCACAAGGCAGCCTTCCTTATGACCTACTGCAAGCCATTCCAGAGCATCCAGAGGGGTCTTTTCAAGGTGCAGGGGGCTACAGTGAAGAGGAAACAGGAAAGCCCCAGTGGAGTTCTTCTTGTCCTTCTTTAGGTTCAACCCACTTTATAAGAATTCATTCAGCTAACACAGGGTTGCCATATTTCAAAAAGTAAACAAAACCCAAGTTCACAGATTTTTTTTTAAAATAAAAAAATGCCAAAACCCCCCATGATTTTTCAAGTGACTTGCCTAAGATTCAGGACAAAGCACCACCTTTCGGAAATTCCCTCCCATGCGTCAATTCCCCACCCCCCTGCCAATGTATGGCAGCTCTAGCTAACATGACCAGCAGCTAGCTTATAACTTTAGTCAAATTTAACCCTATGCAGTTTTGCAAATACAGTGGTACCTCGGGTTATGTACTTAATTCGTTCCGGAGGTCCGTACTTAACCTGAAACTGTTCTTAACCTGAAGCACCACTTTAGGTGGTGGGGCCTCCTGCTGCTGCTGCGCCGCCGGAGAACGATTTCTGTTCTCATCCTGAAGCAAAGTTCTTAACCTGAAGCACTATTTCTGGGTTAGCGTAGTCTGTAACCTGAAGCGTATGTAACCCGAGGTACCACTGTACTTTCTGCCAAATCTGGTATGTGTTTTAGAGGTTGTTCCATGAAAACAGATGCTTACCTGCAGCTTATCTTCATGGTTTGTGTGAGTGTTAGACAGGTGCCTGAACTCCTGGGTTAGGCGGAAGCAGTGTTTCACATGTTCTGGAGATACAAAATCTTCTGCTACTTTAATGCAGCTATACAGATTATGAACCTGAAAAAATAAGCAGCAGAACCGGGTGCTAGATAAACATCAAAACTCAACAATCCAATGTATATTCAAAATATTGCTTTCTGCAGTATAAATAAGATTGGTAAATGCTATTTCAATGTGTTCATGAGCCACATCTAACAGGTAGAAAGAGATCAGATGTTCAAAGTTTTCCAAACTGCCTTCCATTCAAATAATGACTTTGCACTATGAGTCAAATAACAGTGTTTCATCAATCAGGCCAGATTGTGTGGGAAATGTGTGATTCTTTTTTCTAGGGTCATTTTATATTTTAAAAAATGATGAGGCTTCAAGTTAATACTTTTAAAGGAAGACCAAGATGACAGTAATAACCAAGATCAAGAAAACCGAGAAAACAAGAGTGGAGAAAAACAGTTCTTCACAATGAAGATAGGAATAATAAAAAACCAGCGTTGGGTAAGAAAAGCTAGGAGTGGGACGGATCACTCTGGAAAACAAATTTCTCACTAACCCTTGAATGATGACCAAATGGTGAGATGACCATTTCTCAGCTAAATAAGTCAGGAGGCACAGAAACCTTCTGCCCATGCATACACTCCTCCTCACTCCTCTCATTATGATGTTCTGCAATCTCCAACTAACCAACTTCCTTTTTCATCCAAACCAAGAAACTATGGTTACCAGCTTCAGAAGAAACAAAGATATTTAAATAGTGGCTTAAAATCCTGCCCTGTTCTGAAGCTGGTAGGCACAGGGTACAATCCAGAGGACAACTCTTGGAACAGGGCTTTATGGCTCCCCACCCCCAAGGCCCACTGCTCCTCCATAAGCTGCTCCTGAAAACGGGCAGACTCACTGGACTAGCATAGGAAAACTGGAATAATTTAGTGGGGCCACTTTGCACGAGTCAGTTTCCAGGTTCAGATGAACAGCAAGCTCTGGTTAACACTGGATTTCTGAGTTTAATTGCTGTGTTCTGCAAACTGAAGGAAAAAGGAGGCTACGTGTGAGAGCAGAAGGCCTGTGCATATCTTGGCATATTAGGCCAAACAAAGTTGACATCTGCTGCTTAACTGCCTCCTGAAACAACTGGCAATCATGCAGAAATAATTATCACCACTTTAGTGTACACCTATGCTTTATGATGTGCATGATAAAATTTGCAAGGAGAATTGCACTGTAAATGAAGTTTGAATTCTTATTTAACATATTTATATCCTGTTCTTCTGCTCACAGAATACTCAAGAGTTTAGTGGTATAAACAGGAATGAGGAACCCACAGTTCTCCACGTGTTTGTGGACTACAACTCCAGTAATTCCTGACCACTGGTCATGCTGGGTGGAGCTGATAGGATTGAACAATATTCAGAGCACCATAGGTACCACACTTCTGGTATAAGAGTAATAAAAGGAGACACCTGCAGCAAGCAGACAAGATCCAGAGCTGGGATGAGGGATCAGTTTTAGTTTGAAAACAAATTACCGTATTTTTTGCTCTATAAGACTCACTTTTTCCCTCCTAAAAAGTAAGAGGAAATGTGTGTGCGTCTTATGGAGCGAATGCAGGCTGTGCAGCTATCCCAGAAGACAGAACAGCAAGAGGGATTGCTGCTTTCACTGCACAGCGATCCCTCTTGCTGTTCTGGCTTCTGAGATTCAGAATATTTTTTTTCTTGTTTTCCTCCTCCAAAAACTAGGTGCGTCTTGTGGTCTGGTGCGTCCTATAGAGCAAAAAATACGGTATTGGTTCACACCTGGGTGGCTAGGCACTACAAAGTTATTGAATCCTTGCTAGACTCAAATAACCAGCTGCACCCAGAATCTACAAGCATTTTATTGCTTCACCTAAGAATCCCAGATAGTGAATTTACACTAAAGTAAACATGCTAAGCACATATGCTAATATTTTACTTTTAATTATTTATTCAAGTTTCCAGTATTCAAGGAATGTGGACCACCCCCAACCCTTTCAAGAACTGGAATAAATTTTTGAGAAAAACATATGGAGCTTGAGACCCAGGAATAGTAGACATGGAACTCTATAGTAAGGTACTGAAACGTGACACTTCTGAAAACTAGAGTTCTCTCAGTGCTTATTTCAGCTTCTGGAATTTCACCAAGCACAGTCAGCAGGTTTTCAGTACTCTAAACTTGTTCCCGCCCCCCAACAGAAAAAGCTCAGGAAAACCAACCTAACCAATTGTACAGTGTTTCTGAAAATTCTGTTACCTGTCACATTCTAAAGTTGTGCTCTTTTTGGAACGCTTCATGAACAACTTGTTTTACGTTCTTAAGTTTTTACCCTGCTCTTTTGGGCCCTAGCACTCCACACTCACCTGGTGAGGGGCCCCTGCAGGAATAAATACAGCATCTCCCAGGAACTGCACTATTGCCCAGCCTTGTACTCCATACTCCTCATACAGACGCTTACGGAGGGTCTGGTCCAGGTACCAGCTTTGGTCATGGATTGGATCATGATCTGGAGGATTTTCTTGTCCTTGTTCTTCACCAACCTAATACAAATGTATCAGAGTTTAATGCTCCCTACTTGCAGATTTCTTCTTAATCTGTATTCAGCAAACAACCCCAAGTTACTTTATGATGAAATTCTTAGCTTTGGCTAAGGTGGAATTTGAGACAATAAGCAGGTATGGTAGGAAAAAATCCAAATCTCACAGCAGATATTACAGCTGCCCTAGTCCATTCCCAGACTATTTAGGACATTAATACTCCGCTCTTCAACAAGGTTTTTAGGGCAGTCTAATTAAAATATTGGGACACAAGTTTCATCAGAAAGTATAGAATAATGTGTGAATTATTAAACTCCTGAAACATCCATCACACCTTGCGAAGAAGTTCCCTGATCTTCTCAGCATCCTTAGCAGCATAAATGTGCCATAGTGCCCCTGGCTTCTCCTTTGCTTCATGGATTCGCTGTTTTGTAACATCATCAGCATCTCCCTCATCAATCGTTTTCAGCACCTCTGAAATTCACATCAGTAAGTTGCATGGCTTTCTAGTGTAATGTGTAACAATCAAATGAATTCAAGGAAGCACAAAACTACAGACATAAGAAATTATCTAAGAAAGTTATCCTACTTAATGTTACAGGACAGTTAGGAAATTTGAAAGGACCAAATCATATGATCTTTCGTAATTCTGGAAAAAGCACTAAATTTGTTCCCTTTGTCAAGAGCACATCATTTCAAGCCTGCAAGGGTGCTTATGTATGCCTAAAAATCATATATTATGTTTGCACTATCCATATATCACAAATATATAACTTAAGAAATGCATCAAACTGGTGACATTTGCATTTGTGCACAGGTGATACTTTCAATCAGGACTCCACATCCAAGTTTCATCCTGGCAGAGTTAGCGCCTCAAAGCAGTACTCTGCTTATTATAATGTTCCGCATGATTATTAGACAGGTATCTTATTTGAAGAGAAACTGATACATCTACTCATGAGTAAATTCACATGACTAGGCATTCCAGTTTGCAGCTGAACTATCTTTTTTGTCCTCTGATTACCTTTGTTCACATGTATTACCAATGTGCAAAGAGCAACACAAGAACAGAGAAGAAATCAAAACAAAAAGAAATTAAATGGTGCAGGCCTAATATAAGCAATATTTTGCATATCTAGGGGGAGATTCAGAAGTTAAACCTTGAAAAAGATCATCTTAGAAGTTTACCATCATCATGAGAACCTTCCCCGATGGGAATTCCAACGTACACCATGACGTTAACGGCATCTGACACATCCAAATGCAGATTGGTTGTACCAACTCTTCTGTCTTCTGCCGTTATCAGTCCTACGAAAAAAAGAGACGATGACAGCAAGCTTGAAGCTGCTTCTTATAGGTATGCTTTTTTATGCTACATTCAAAGTATATCACCACACAGAGAATATTCAGCTATTAGCCATGATAATGTGAACAGTAGCAGAGATACTTGATCTCTGCTGATTAGATATCAAGGGTAGCCAACATGATGTCTTTCAGATGTTATTGGATTCTTAACTCCCACCAGTCCCAGACATTAAGGTCAAACGTCAAGAATGAAGGGGTATGTAGTCCAGCAACATCTGGAGGGCATCATAAGGGCACCTGCTATGCATGTTTAACTATAAAAGGAGCCAGACTTCAGGTGCAAACTCCCTATCACTTTGTAATTGCAGCACTTAGTACAAACAGATGATATGGTCCACTGCTTCAAATCAACAAATGCACTTCATTGAATATTTTTTATCACAGCCACTACCACACTCGAAGTGGCACACAACCTGATAAAAATAAAATGCACACAGAAAAACCACTAAGGACCCAGCTCTTAATAGGTGTCCTAGAAACACCAGCAGAAAGGAAAATCCAGGCCAATCACCTTCAGCCAATAACAAAGTCTATTCTGAAACATCAGGTTTTCCCAAGCCCAAGGGGGCATCAAAACATGTTTCCAGAGTTGACGATCAATGCTTCCTTTAGCCCCTTAAGGAAATAGCCCCTTCTTCTGTGATCTATTTACAGCCAACAAAAGCTTATTGAACTTGGGCCAGGCAGATTTACCAGCCAAGATGGACAAGGGTTGAGGATTCTTCTCCCAAGAATCACATCCGTTTATTTGGAAAATAGTAGTTGAAACCTGCTCATCAAAACTGGACAGGCAGATGCTCCTGAATCACATACCCAGATCTGCACCAACACTGGAATCCAAGCTGGAGCAGATGTGAGTGATTTTATCTGCAAAATATTTTCCAAACTGATCACAGCGAGTCTCAGGGGGCTTCTCTCACTGGGATGAGCAGATGAAAACAGTCCTTTTACAGATTAAGAGCACATGGATGCAACTGAATATGGATACGTAAAGTAGTGTAAAAACTCATCTGCTCTTCAGTCTGATGGGCATGGGTCCTTGAGTTCTCTTACCTGATTTGCACAGCATCATTTCATTTTACAAAGTTCTCTTTGATTCTGACAACACTGTCTGATTCCATTTAGTCTACAATTACCAAATTATCTTCCACTTCTAATGACATTATACTTTTAATTAGAAGCAAACAGATTTAAAGGAAACAAATTAATTTTATGACTAACATGGGTAATAATCCAGTCCATATACTTTCATAAGACACAAACTATGAGTAGGGACAAAATTATGCTCTCCTGGTCTACATACCATATGCGTTGTACATTTTGGGACCCAGATCTGGTCGTACAAAGTAGCTTGGCAACCTTGATGCCAGATTCAGTCTTCCATCCCTCTTCGTGTACTCTGGGAGAGGAAGGTTCTCCATTAGGTCCTCAAACCTGAAAAGGGCAAGTACCATGTTAGACACTGGCAAAGGCAAGAAGAATACATTGCTAGAACACCAACAATTCTCACAGAGGCCCAGACCCAGAGTAACAAGGGATCTTGCCTTGTCGGCATCATGTCTCTAAAATCTTCTCCCGGAGGCCAGTCCTTTAACTTCAGTACCATGGGCTGTCCATCATCAGATCTTAGACGTTCTGAAAAGAAATAGTTTTACTTGGCTTGTATGTTGTCCTATTGCTATTAGTTTGCTTTTCCTATGAAATCTACAGGATTTTTGGGGAGTAGGGGAGGGAAGAATGAAACCTAAATCCATAATGAGAGATCTGGTTTTAAATCTCCTGTTCAGCTATGACATTAATAGTGTCATAAGTTGGGGCAGAGACTACACTGATGTGATAGATAACCATTCACAAGTAATATCAACAGAATTAGGTGGCACTTACTAGAAATGACCTCAAAGCCATCCCAGAAGTCACGCACTTTCACATCTGAGATTATGGCACAGTTCCTACAATTGACCAGATCTACATCCTGATCTCCAAATTCTTGACTAAAGGCTTCTGGTTTCCAGAGTTCAGGCTTCAGCTTCTTATGAACACCAGAAACTAAAACAGGCTGTGAAAAGAAAGAGGAGGTATTATTCCAAAATGACAATTCGTAGAAGGCATTTTTTTTAATATACTACTTTATAATCTTTCATAAAAATATAGCCAGACAAAATGAAAATAAGAAACCACTATGTTTCCAATATTATTCATCAAAGGATTTTCTGGTCTGAAAATGTAAGAGATGGAAATGTTGGCAAAGGACCAAGCTGTTGTTGTTTTTAAAAAATGGATTCCGAAATGATGGACTTGTTTAAGAAGAAAAACAACAATTTCTGCAGGAAGGCTGCAACTCAGATAAACAGAATGAACATATATTCTCCACTAATCCTCTGTATATTTTACTTGGCTGCCTTAAAGAAGTTATAAGGAGGGAGCGTTCAGAATTAGTAGACCTTTTAACAGCAGCAAAAATAATTACAGAAACAGAAGCAACTATGGAAGTCACTGATTATATGAAACAACAAAATAGAGGTAATAACAGATATGCTCTGGTTGCTAAGATATCCTTTTGTATAAATGCAATATAAAAAATAAAATTAAATAATGTAAATTCAAATTAAGTAGGTAATCTTATAGTGATAAATTTTAAGACTATTATATGTTGTTATAGGTTATGTATTTCTAATATTTTAGTAGGTTTTGTAAATTTATGTATGGATTAAAAAATCAAAGTCCAACTTCTGTGCTAAGAAAAGCTATTCTAGCTTTATACAAATTGAAATCTATGGGCTGACGACCATCTTTTGATAATACCCAATATATTTACCTTTTTAACAGAAGCACTGAATCCTAAGCTTCTGGCTGCTGGAAATCCTGGTCAACCCAGCCAAGTTCTGAATGTTCATCAGGCATTATCCATATTCTATCTAGTCCAATTTCCCAACCATAGGGGCCCAAAACTTGTTGCTGTAATTTAACTGAATCCCAGGGTTCTAAGAGTACCACGTCCTGTTCCAGAAATGAATTTTTGTGCTTGTATCACACATAGACGAGTGCCATTAACTGTGTTTTGTCCTTCAACCTTAAACTACTAACAAAGTCTGCACCAACATAAGTATCATTAAATAGCTGCTAGTTTGTTTCAGGTACAATGAAAATATTGCCATAGGCAGAAAGGATGTCCACACAACCTTTTTATTTACCTGGCCCTGTTTCCAACACTCCCTGAAGATCTTCCAGTTGTTTTTATTGCTGGGGTCATGGAGACACAAAAGCCTTCCGTCACAGAGCCAAGAATGGGAAGTGTGTGGGTCCAGCACATTTAATCCCATTACCATCTCTTTCACTTCTTTCTGAGTATCAGCCACGTTGCTTGCTCGCTTGGCAGCATCAGACGTCTTCTTATTTTCCACCACTGAGGCAATAATATGATCAAGGAAATTTGGCAAGCTGGCCTTATTCTTAGCACCCTAGAAGACACAAATCCACATAGCAACCCAGGTCTTGGGTAAAGAATTAGAATATACTGCCTGTGCCACAGATTCTGATCTTTCAACCAACTAAACACTTTGTTAGCACACTAAAGTGGCTAAAACAATGCCAAGGAAAGAATAACAATGTGTTGAACCAAAGGGGAACTGTTCCAGAAGCTCTGCAAACGCCATCTTGCTAGTCAAGATAACACCACAGTTAATTGGTAGTTGTTGTAACTATGAGCTCATATATGTTTACATTCACTTGCTTTGATAGAAGCGAATTGGCTTGTTCATCTGTGGGCTTGGGGCCAGAAAGGGGAACTATCTGTAAGATATGGATATTTGCCACTTATGCCCTCATCTGCTCAGGCGAAATGATGGGAAGTCTTGGCCAAAGTGCTGGTGAATAAAGAATGTATAAATGTCTGCTTGGGTGCGGATTACTCATGGCAACCTCTCACTGGGTCTGTAAATGCTCCACTGTAAGTCTACATTTCCTTCTTATAATAAAGGACCAGAATTGATCACTCTGGCATTTTCGAAATCTTTCTTTGGTATACTTGAGCCAAACCACTCCCACAAACCCACCTTTGGGCCAGTGGACAAACAATAAAACGCCTAAATAAATCTTATTTTGAAAAATTCAGTATAGGTTTTCCTACCGAAGAAAGAGATCATACCACTTTAAAGAAGCAATTATCTATACCTCTAAACAAAAATAGTATTACTTACAGTGGAAGCTCCAGAAAAGACAGGAGGAAAAGGGATGCCTGTATCAAGTGAAGCCTGAGGAAGCTTTCCAGGCCCAGAGTTAAGCAAATCGCGAAGACTGGAACCTTCTGTCTTGTTGCTTGAGGCAACTGGGCCCAATAAGAGACTATTAAAAAGCTTTGGAGTTAAAGGGGAGGCCTTTGCATTGGTGTTGAAGGAATCCAATCCAAAAGGTGATTGAGATTCTTTATTGAGAACTGACCTCAGTGATCCAGCTTCTGTGAAAAAGCAAGAAAGGCACCATGAGAAGACATATATTCCCCCCTCCCCCCAAAGCAAGTATTTTGACAATCATAGAATCATAGAGTTGGAAGAGACCACAAGGGCCGTCGAGTCCAACCCCCTGCCAAGCAGGAAACACCAAGGAGGAGGGAAGTGAGACTATGAATTGTAACAAGAGATTTCATAAGCTCAAACTTATCATAACTACCGCTACAATAGTTATGAACACAAAACAAGTAAGCCAAAATAGCAGTTGTAATTGGAAAAAGATAGCAAGTATGAGAGGAAGGAGAAAATAAAAGATTGCATAAATACTAATGTGTATCTTTGGACATTCTTCAATTGTAGATAAAATTCTTGTAATCATAAACAAGAGACTTTATGACTGCTTTTTTAATCAGCATGGAATGGAATGTCTTAATGTCAAAGGGCCAGTGTTTTATGTGTGACCTCCAAAGGTTTAGCTATGCTCCAGCTGGCAACAGTTTAAATTTGTTAGGACACAAATCTTCCAGAAGATTTACAAAAAAATTATAGTAGCTGTCCAGATACCAGCCACTCATACATTTGATCATTAAACACATGTGGAAAAAATGCAGTAAGGAGGTCTCAGTATGAAATCCAAGCAAAATAAAACCCAAACCCCACCTTTACACAAGTTCTTTACCAGTTAAGATGTACTAAGATGGCCTAAGAAATGGTCAAAACCAAGTAATTATGTATAAGTTTTACAAAGCCAAAACAGATAGGTTAGTCCAGAATAATTTTTAATCTCAAGGTTGTGAGTTTGGGCCCATGTTGGACAAAAGATTCCTGCATTGCAGGGGGTTAACTAGATTACCCTTGTGGTGCCTTCCAACTCTACAATTCTATCTGAAATGCAGGTGCAATACTACTGTTTGGATAGTTACCAAATTTTCAGACAGGCATGGAATTCCATGTGATATAACTCCCCTCACATCAAATAAATGATGTCAGCACTTGTGAAATTACAACAGATGTTAAAAAGTAATTTTTCCAATGCAGTTGCAGCGTATGTGAAAGTGACATGCTGCATTTGTTTTATTAGTGCTGTAATCTTTTAAACATCCCTGAATAGCTAAGTACCCAAAAATAATCCCTCAGCATGCTTGAAACTTCACAGAACTATCTGTTTGCCATTTGGCTTAAGAAAGAGAGATGTCCCAGTGTGGCTTATGAACATCAAGAGTATTAAAACAATGTGTCTTGACATGCAAAAAGCAGCCTTCTTGGAGTGTCCCTGGTTTTTTCGGGCTTCTAAATTCTCATCTTCAAAAACATCCCTCTCTCTCCAGGGTGATAATCAGCTCTCTAGCAAAAATCCTCAGCTCCCCAAGAACTTACCTTTTGTTTCTTCTTTTGCCTTTTGTGTTGCTAAATCTGCAAGCCAATGCAGTGCTGAAGAGGGACTTGTTTCTGGACATAGTGACTTGTTAGGTTTTGTCTCCCCACTGTTACTGGTTCCTTGAGCCTCTGTCTTTATAGGCTCCTCAGCTTTGTCCTCTGTAGCTTCTGACTTAGGAATAACATTAGTGTCCGTCTGCCCTCCTTCTGTTGTCCCTGTGCCACTGGAGAAAGCGCTTTCATTTGCAGGTGTGGATACACTGGGATTCATACTGGGAAGCTGCTGAAACAGAGGATCACACGTGGGGAAGTCAAAATGTGGTAACTGAAACTTAAATACCGTATTTTTCGTCCTATAGGGGGCACCGGCCCATAGGACGCACCTATGCGTCCCCGTGCTTCGGGCGGCAGGCTGCTGCCCACAAGCCTTGTGAGCCCGCGGGAACTCCCGCCGGGCTTGCAAGGCTTGCAGATAGCTTCCTGAAGCCTGGAGAGCGAGAGGGGTCGGTGTGCACCGATGCCCCTCGCTCTCCAGGCTTCAGCGAAAGCCTGCATTCGCCCCATAGGACGCACACACATTTCCCCTTCATTTTTGGAGGGGGAAAAGTGCGTCCTATGGGGCGAAAAATACGGTATTTCTTTAAACAACTGAGACAAATGTAAAGTTTTTTAAAAACTAGCAATATTAAGACTAGACACAAGCATGAGACGAACTCAAAATATTTTAAGGGAATCCATCTTCCACCCAGTTCAGAAGGGTCTCCCTAACCTTTGGCAGAACATTGGGGTGGAGGGCTGCAATTGGGAATAGTGGGATGGGGGACTTAGCCTCCATGAACTCATTACATGAGCTTATTCTGGATACAAGCCAATATATTAGATAAGGAGACCAAGGTACATTATTATTCTTTCAAATTTCAAAAACAATAAAACATTTGACACTAACAGGTTGTGTGTATTCCAAACTCAGAAAAAAATAAATATTCCACTGGTAGACATACTATCTGAGGCCATGTAAAAAGGCAAAATAAGTATGAAATACCACATCTTTAGTAATGGCTTTTTCTTTATAATCTCCATTTTCATTAACATAGCACTTCAAATTGCACAAAGCAATAGCAAAAAAATATTTCAACATACAAAATACCAACAACTCTTTTTAAAAACAACAGCCCAGGTCAGGATGCCTAGAGGAAGTGGACAATTTCTAGCAGGATCACATAAGAGATTTTGGCCGTAATAAAAGTTCACATACCTGTGAAATTCCATTGGTGACAGCAGGTCGCAGCACAGATTTATTCTGCCGATTAATACATGGGCAGTTGGCTTTAATTCCCCATTTGCCACGGGCTGCATGAACCATGTCTCCAATACTATACAGTGCTGAAAAGTGAGAAACCTTAGCATCAAATTTTGTAACAAAATCTGAAAGTCTTAAAATGCAAGGACTGGTATCTTCCTGCTTACAGCTGAAATGGTAGATCTTCTAGGCTTTTTACAAGCGTGAACCTATGTTTAAGAGTACAGTGGTACCTCAGGTTAAGTACTTAATTCGTTCTGGAGGTCCGTTCTTAACCTGAAACTGTTCTTAACCTGAAGCACCACTTTAGCCAAAGGGGTCTCCTGCTGCTGCTGCCGCGCCGCAGGAGCATGATTTCTGTTCTCATCCTGAAGCAAAGTTCTGAACCCGAGGTGCTATTTCTGGGTTAGCAGAATCTGTAACCTGAAGCGTATGTAACCTGAAGCGTATGTAACCCGAGGTACCACTGTATGGCTTTTAGGCTGGGAAGGGAGACCCTCTGTCTGCATAAAAATCATTACCTTTGTTGTGACAATACTATTAATGGCACTAATTGTTAGGACACTCTCTTTAACAACTGCCTCAAGTAGCTTTAATAACCTAATAAGCATCCTTGTAAGCGATGAGAACTCTGCAACTGCAGGTGCACTCTTGTTACAAAAATGCATTCAAATAATGAATCCACCTGGCTGGATCTGATGGCAGAAACGAACCACGACCTAACGAGGACCTGGCAACAGTCATGACCTCAGGCTGTAAGAGAGGGAGTGAAGGGAAGCAGGATCCTATAAAGCTCAGCTGAGAAGACAGCACCATTAGGCCGCTGCTTCCACCAACTGTTGTAGCAGAGAGGAGGAAAATGAGGGAAGCAGAGCCATGCCACTGGCACAGCTAAGAGAGCAGCAACTTTTTGCTCCTGTCAGCAAACTGTTCTCCATTCCTGCTGATTGTGATAAGAAATTTGTTACTATGAACTCATGCCCAAGGTTGCTGTTCTCCTCCTCCCTTCAACTCTTTCCCCTTGTCTTTTAGATTGTAAGCCTGAGAGAAGGATATCTTATTATTGGTATTTGCAAGCTGATCTGGGAACCTTTGTGGCTGAAAAGCGGGATAAAATCTGTCAAAGAAGAGAGACATGATAGGACATAGATTCACCTGTGCCAGGGATTATCTGTGTTGGCATGAGATTCTCTGGTTCATGCGACTGTCCCTTTGCACACTTCAACCATGAAAAAACCTCTTCATCACCAATCTCCTCTGTCTCTGAAATAGAAAGACAATTAGATCTTTTAACTTTCTAAATGCTTGCTTGCATGTTCCAGTACTACAACAGCTTCAAACTACAGTGGTGCCTCGCAAGACGAAAAGAATCCGTTCCGCGAGTCTTTTCGTCTTGCGGTTTTTTCGTCTTGCGAAGCAAGCCCATTAGCGGATTAGCGCTATTGGCAGTTTAAGGGCTATTAACGGCTATTAAAGGCTTAAGGGATTAGCGGATTAGCTGCTAAAAGGCTACTAGCAGCTTAGCGCTTTAGAAAAAGGGGTTGGGGGGCGGAAAAAAAACTCAAAAATTTTAGTCATTTTCGTCTTGCGAAGCAAGCCCATAGGGAAATTCGTCTTGCGAAGCGCCTCTGAAAACGGAAAACCCTTTCGTCTTGCGGGTTTTCCGTCTTGCGAGGCATTCGTCTTGCGGGGCACCACTGTAATAAATTCAAAGGTGGCAGGTTTTGCTGAGCACTCTCTTCATAGTCAAACAAAACATGCAACAGCCGTCTGTTGTGGTGCTTAATGTGCTACTAAAACCCCTCAGAGACAGTCGCAGCTGGATGTGAGTTTCAGTCCAAAACAGCTGGAGGGGTAATGAAGGCTGTGCTAATGAAAGGTGTGTCAATACAACAACTGTTAGGTATGCAAGATTAAAACATGAACACACAAACCTAGAATCAATATTCTGTCCTATTTCCACACTGGAAGATGTTTTTTCAAGCTCTGTTGAAACTCTCCACAACTCCTTTCAGTAATCTGTTTGTGCATCAATAATCTATATGTGTATCAATTACGTGTATTTGTGCAGCCTTATGCTTGCTTTTCTGCTAGATTCTAACATTACCTCTTAAATATGGAACATCCTGCCTCAAACATTATATTCATTTTCCTTTTTACAAAAGACATGATAGGTTGGGACAGTTCACAGGACAAAATAGGAAAATCAGACAGAAACCCTTGTTCCCATCTGTCCTTAGTCAGCACACAGTTCCTGTTTTAGTTTCAAAGCATTGAAAGGGCTTGCATTCTCTAATGAAGTAAAAACTACTCCAGCAAGGGCTTCAATTTTACTAGCAAAAGCACACCTAGAGCATTGCAAAATTATGCATGACCAAGGATTGTTATATGAATCACAACCATAAAGCCTTTTGTAACCTGTTCAGAAGTTACTTTCCTTCAGAATTGTCTCCAGGGAGGCTGGGTGAGAGAGATTGACACACTTCCCCCTTGCTCTCCCACCCGGTAAAGAAACATGAAATGGAAGAACCCAAAGTTATTTCAATACAAGACCTTCTTAGCTCCTGGCTGATGGGTCTGTAATATCCCAAACCTTGGGTTTTTTTAATGGTAATACCTGACACTTGGAAAATAACTAAAGGCCTATTTTAGCAATTAGATGGCATGCTTTACTCCAAAGGTCAACTGTGCCACGTTGAAAGTTCCTTAAGAACACATTGGTGAATTCTTTAAGCTATCCCTAGTGCAAGATTAGGAATTTTACCTGCGATTCCCTATGTTCTTCCTTATTCCAACTGTCCTCATTCTACATGATGATCCTATACATGCCATCCCTGTTCTTGAAGGCATGGCTAAGCTCAACATAGAAGGTAACTCTGTATTATGCTGCCATGAGGAAGCAGGAGGATGAAGCAGCAGCCGAGGAAATTAGGCCAATACTCTCAATCCATATCATCCTTTATCTTATCTAGCAACACAGCAAACTGATCACTTAGCCTTCACACAGAACAATTCCTCCCCAATCCTACCACCAAAAGCAGAACACCCATCTAAACTTTGCAGCATTCTGGGACAAATAACAAGTACTCACCACTGCGTGGACGGCTTTTTCTGAGACGGTAACAGTCCAGACACACCCCAAAGCCACATTTGCGACAAACCCAGTGAATATTGAACAGTGTTGTTTCACATACATCACACATCTCCCTCACTCCGCGTACAGCTCTCTTCCAGGCCACTTTCTCTATTAAAATAAATAAAATCAAGGAGGCACATGTTAACAGATTATACATTACAACCATGCTGTAAAGTTGGTTTACAACAATTTCTTGGTTTTACCATAATTTCTTTAAAGTGGTTCAAATTCAAAATGAAAACGTGTTTGAGAGAGAGAAGTGGTGGTAGTATTGAGAGACAAGAGTTTGAGAAACTCCAGAAAAGGCCTCAATCTTTGAATGCATGGATCACACATCTACAGTATTGGATTCAGGATAATTCATGCAATAGTTCTGGAGACGTTTGGGGGGGGTGTTTCCAAGATGCAGCGATGGCCACCAACTTGGATGTTTTTAAATGACTAGTCAAATTCATGGAGGGTAAGGCTAGCTGTGGCTACTAGTTATGAAGGCTATGTTCCACCTCCACTGTTGGAGACGACATCTCCCTGAATACCAATTGCATACAAGTGGAGAAAGTAGTGTTGTACTCAGGTACTGTTTGAGGGCTTCCAACAGGCATCTGTTTAGCTAATGTAAGAACAAGATGCTGGACTAGATGGGCCTTTGGTCCGATCCTGCAGGGCTTTTCCTATATTATTGCCAATTTTAAAGAGATTCCTTTATATGAAGACTTATGTAACTAGGTGGGAGTAATTTCCTTAACAGCATATAATGCAAAAATGGGACTTAAGAAAATTGGTCCTCTAACAGATTAGTAGGCCAAGGTTTGATTTATTAAGACATTTTCATAAATTCCATGCATTCCAGAGAAGTGATATGTAAAAGAAAAATGAATATCACTAGATCAGAGGTTTTAAAGCTTTTTCAGTCCACGGCCCCCTTGACCAGTTACATTCTTCCTGCCCTGTGGGGCTCAGGAGCCCAGTTATGTCACCCCTTGCCTGCAGAGCTGGTAGCCTCTCACCCTTTTTTGAACACCCTCCCTTGTGGAGTGCTCCCTTAGTCTCCTTCCCTCTCATTGGGAGTCCTCTGAGCAGCCACAGCTGCTGCCCCTGGTCTCTGAGCTGCCTCCCCTGCTCGAAAGAGAGGTGCCTCCTCACACTGCCCCACGGGGGCCTAGAACTTGTCTGTCCATTCCCAACAGCAAGGGCTGGGGGACTGGCTGGCTTGCTTACTCCGAGGCCACCTCAACTTCTGGCAACCAGCACCCCCTGACTAGCCCCAGAGGCATCATTCACCTGCGGAGCTTGTAGCCAGGACAGCTGCAACAAACGGCTGAGCAAGCCTTTGGGAAGCAGAGACGTGAGACGGCGTCAGAGGAGAGAGGGAAGGAAAGAGGGATAGAGGCCAGTGTTGCCCGCGGCACCCCTGACCATCATTTAAAGAACCCCAGGGGACCACAGCACATTGGTTGAAAACCACTGCTTTAGATCATTGGCTGGACAAACTAGTATGTGAGAAAGAGGCCACCATCCACTTCCAAACTCCACAAGGGCAACTCCATTAGCTATCCAACACTTGCAGGTATTCCAATACTTGCAGAATAAACCATAGAGTAATGGGTTGGGTATCTTCTTCAATAATCGAGTTCCAGTTACACACACGCATTAAAAGAAAACACCAACTTACGGTGTGGTTCCACCATCATCATTGCCTCCTTCTCAGACATAACTAACTGACAAAACTGGTCTCCAACATTGGCCAGGATGTATTTGGAAGTTTCCAGGTCAATTCCCTCTGCAGGGGCAGTAGACGGGATCCACAAGCTCAAAGCGTCAGTGTCACTCTGTTGGGGGTTCAAGAATCCCTCTACTCGTAGTATACCCTTCCGAGTAAATATCAGTCTGAAACAAAACTATGAGCTAGTTAAAAGAGCACATTAGCTACAATCTCTTCAAAACACAAATGAAATGGAGGTTTCCTCCATGACTATTCTTTAGAACTAGTACAATTGATAGATTTCTTCCTGAAGACACGGTGCTGTAGAAACCTTTGTTAGAAAGTATCATTAGAGGCTGGTTGGCTTAACATCTGTTCTGAAAAAAATTGGTAGACAGCATTTCTAAAAGATAAAAATTACCAAGCATATAAAAGAGCAAGTCTTCCTGAATAACAAGCATAGCTTCTGCAAACTAACCTTTTAGAGTTATCTGACAGTGCCAATGAGCACGTGGGGCAGGATGAGTCCAATTCCACTCACTTTCAAGAAACTTTTGATAAAGCCCTACACCAAAAACTATTGAGTACCAAAGCAATAATGGGATTAAAATGACAGGTCGTATTATGGTCCAGTAACTGGTTAAAGAGCAGGGAATAAATGGGCAGTGGGCTTGGAAGCAAGTACTCCTTACAAACAAAGTGGGGAACTCTGAATTTCAAAACAAATTGTCACCATTTCTTTCAGAGAACATATAAACTACCTTAAAATGGTTAGGCCTTGGCCAACACCTCACTCACTCTGCCTAAACGGCTCCTACCCACAAAATGAGCGCATTATCTAGGCTAGTCTTAACTGGAAATTTAACGTGGGACTTTCTGCATGTACAGCTGTCCTGCTGCTGAGCAATGCTTTCCCCCTGCCTCAGAGGGATTCTTAAAAACAAAACAAAAAGGGGCAATATTATTTGGGATGCACAAACATTATAATCAACTATTTTCTTCATTTTGCCCATTGCCATTTTTAGAAGGCAAAATTCTTAATAATAATTACTATTTTCCCCACGCTTTTCTTCACTAGATCACAAATGCGTTAACAGATACTCAACAGCACAACATGCACTCACACGTACAGAGAAGTGTGGTTTAAAGCAGGGTATGCATCACCGTGGGTTTTATGAATCCATGATCTTTTGCCACTTCAACTAGTTCCAAGCCACTTTAACCACATTTCTGTAACACTGACATCCTGCCAAGCAACTTAGTCTTTTTTACATATTAGTGTCTTATACAATTAACATCCTTCATGAATGCACACTAAAATCTAAAGCTCTGTGAGGCCAGACTCATACGGTTTCCAAAATGCCTGCATGTAACCACCCTCTTATGAAACAGATGTCTATTTTTCAGAATGGATTTCTTAAATCAAGGTGATTTTAATATGCAGCTGCATTCAACTAAATAATTGCATGTCTGGAACAGCTTCCTCAACCACAACAGAGCTTTCCTCCTTCCTGCACCACACCCAGATCGGCTCCAGCAGGTTGGGGGAAGCTTCTGTGTATGCAATAATTTAGCTGGATACAACCCAGCTAAATACAAGCATTTCCAGAATAAGAGTACACACCTATTATTTGCTATAATAATCTTGTTTTGTAGCTCAAACACTACAGTACTTAGTACTATCTATGAGAATAATTCAAAGTCTCTGGTCTCTGGTCATGCAACCAACATGCCTTTTGTATCACACAATTTTATCAGTTTAGAGAAGGGGGAATATTTTGTCATTAATAGGTTTCTGTTTCGTTTTCTGCTCGCATGCAAGCAAAACTGTTAACTTAACACAAGAGACACAATCCAATACAGCTGGGTATGTTGGTCCATGGACCAATTCCCCAGAACATTTTAAAAGTAAGGGGGGTAATTACTATGGATTGTATCCAGTTGGTATCCCATCACTACCAGAGTCTCTCTGATCCAACAGGAACTTCTGCCAGGGGAAAGGGAAGGGAGCCAATTTCCCCTTTCTCCTGCACCCTCCCATCCTCCAGAACAGATTGGGGGGGTGCAGGAGAGCTAGTGGGGGGGGTAATAAAAAATCACCCCCTCCTTGTTCCTTGATGGACACCTACATGAGATCAAAGAGTCTCCTATCAGTGGAGGCCTATTAGAAACCACTTTAAGAACACCACCTCTCTCTGTAACAGGGAAAGTAAATGCTCACATTAGCAGGTAAGAACTCAGTATTTTTTAATTGTCATAATAATGCAGTACCCATAGTATAATGCTTGCTTGCCTCAAAAATAAAATATTTCATCTCATCTCATGGTTTGTTTTATGATATAGAAAACCAGGTTTTAATTCAGTATGCCTGACAGAGTATTGGATTGGGTTTTAAGTGTAAAATTCAATCAGTTTGTTTAAATGATTTTATAGTAAAATATGAATGAAAGTGGGTTTTTTAAAGTGCAATGTACCTGAAATGTTTTTTTTAAAAGTATAAAAAATAGTATTTAAATTAAAAATCCATCTTTGTTTTTGCTTTTAAATCTTAAAAACTTGCTTTAAATGGCCATCCTGTTATTCTGGTGCAATTTTACAGGCCAGTTTCCAGATGATGTGTGGAACTGACTACTTTGGAAGGTGGTGGATTCTCCACTGGAGGTTTTTAAACAGAGGTCTGTCAGGGATTATTTAGCTGTGATTCCTGCATTGCAGGGGATTGAATTCTATGATCCTAAGAAAAAGCACCAGGTGGACAGAAGTGCCAGTGGGTTCAGAGATCACTGCTCAACGGAAAGTTCTATGAGTGCAAGGAGCCCTCAGAAGCTACAGCAGGAATTGCAACTGTCATTGCAGCAAGGATGTACAATTTTGAAGAGATGAAATTACTTAGAATTATCTTGCCATTAAAATATTTAAAAGCCAAGTGACACATTAACCAGCAACAAGCACAGTATACCAACAGGACATGCTCAGGGAGCTTTATTACCTGCGGAAGTGGAAGAAGCGACAGGCCACAGTGGAGTCGTCCTGCTCCTGCTCCTTGAACTTCCGGTAGCGTTCCAACCGACACTCCCGGCACTTGTGCAGATGAGGGGCTACGTTGATACAGGAGCCATCTTGGAGGAATGCTTCCCCTGACTGCTTCAGCTTCCTCACCTTACTCATGTCTTTCAGTACAGACTGGCCAACTATGAAGCAAAGTTAACAATTAGAGGCATTCGACAGAACAACAGAGGGAAAGGACGTCAAATCCCAAATAGTATTTATTTAATGCTGACTCCTATAGAATGTAGCACTGTACCGATGTTCAGTTTGATAGAAAGCAGGACTGGACTTGTCTGTACTTGACATTTGTAAACTGGGCATCAGCATAGGGGCCTGGACATGCAAGCCTGATACAGATAATCTCTACATATCAAAGACAGTGCTTCGATCAGGCCTACATATTTACACGCCTTTCAGTAAACATAAGGTAATATGCAGTTAAGTGAAATTCAAGTAACTTATCCATTGATTCAATGGGAGTACTCTGTGCACATTTTTCAGTGGCTCTATTTGAACTGAGTAAAGATGGCTATCACTCCTAATTTCAGCCAGGCAAAAGCAGGAGCAGGCATGATTCCACTCCCACTTTGCATTTAGTCTTTTCCCATCAAAAAAAAAAAAGTCTGCATGGGACTTAAGAATTCATACCAAGGGTTCCTAAACTTGCTCTAAAGTATCAATATTAATTAGGGGTTTCAAGATGCAGAAACATCTAGTCACATTAGTACAGTAGCATACATTGCTGTGCTCCCTAAGCAGTCCTTCTAAGTTAACATTCAGTTCATACATGTACTTCTGCCAGCAACCAGATTGTATCCATTTATAATTTCCTGAAAATAGGGGAGTAAACATTTTTCTATAATGTGAAGAATGCAAGATAATGCTTTCACCCAAAAAATGAACTGCAAGTACATGCAGACAGATGTAAGACTCTCAGGTTGGTGGTGTGTTCTTCTGATGCCTTGCTTCTGGCTACATGCACAGAGGACATATTTGACAGGTCACACACCACACGGCTGACCGCACAGATAATATGGAAGTACAGAACAAAAAGCAGCCCTCCTTCAGCCTTCCTCAAATAACCCTTCCTTTAAAGCTGTCACCTTTCAGGGGCGCTGTGCGAGGCCTGCCCTTAGGGGTTTGTTTCCCTTTTCCTTTGCCCATTAGTAGTTCCGCATTCCGCTCGCCATTAGGACCCAGTTTCCCAATCAGATGCTCTGGGATTCCCTTCAGACAAGCTTTGGTGTGCAGCTGCTCCTCAGAATCACTCATATCCGAGAGGTCGCTATTGGTACTGGAATCAGAATCCTGCTTAGACGGCATGCTCCGCTCATCTAGAGAGAACCTTTTCACAGTTTCAAAGGGGTTTTTGTTCTCCAGTGCCAGCTCTGCCTGTGAAGAGAAAAAGCCAGCCGGATGTCTGCCAAACACATTAGAAAAGGTTTTCATAAGAGGATTGTCCTGCTGCCCAGGCCCAACAGATGGCTTTTCTTCTGTTGGGCTGGAAGAGAGCGTGGGCATTTCAATAGGTTGTGTCAAGCTTCCGATAGGTGAGGTGGAACGGCCATTCCCCAGAGTAGATGAACTCTGAACACCGGGAAAGCGAGTTGAAGTAGGTGCACTGGACAGGATCTTGGAAGAATCAGTCGTTATAAACAAGCTTTTCTTTTTAGCTAAAGAGTCAGCTCCAGTGTGCAAATCTGGCCAGCCAGAAGCTGCCTTGGAACCAAGAACTGAAGGAGGAGTAGCAGTTGCTCCTGGCTGAGAGGAAGAGGCGAAGCTGCTGAAAGGACTGAGTTCTGATTTTTCTGAAAATGCCAAGAAAGGGTTTGAGGGCTCCTCTCGTGAGAGTTTTGGGGGTTGCAAAAAGAGATTCTCGTGGTTTTCTGGAGGTCGAGTACTCATAATGTTTCGGGGGAAAGCTGGAGTAAGCGTGGGCATAGATTCCGCTGGCAGTTTCCGGTCCACAGAACTGCCCAATTGAGTCCCAGCTTTAGCTTCTCCTGCAAGAGCTTTACCTTTGCAGATGCCCGCACTCAGGCTCTCTGAATTTGTTTTTAACGAGTCCTGACTAGCGGGCTCTTCAGCCAGGTTCTCTGACAAGGCTGTGAAGTAGTTGCTGGAGGGAAGATTCTGGGACATGCACTGAAAAAACAAGTTATTTGATAAATCAGAGTCTTTCTGGACCTCATGACCAGTGCTACTACCAAATGGAAATCCAACAGGCTTCTTCTCTGGAGCTATTACTCCATTGGACTGGCTTCGCCCACTGTCAAACACCACAGGTTGGGAACCAGCTGAGTGTGCCACTCCAAACCCTGATGAAGCCAACATTGAATTGGGGGAAATCTGAAACAAAACAGGAAACCAGTCAGTTGTTCTCCTCTCCCAAGAGAGGACAAAACATTTTCCCAAAGCCTACTTTATTTCCCCCAATATACTGCCTTTGCAGTATCTCTTGGCAGCTTGTTCTTTATCAGAAATATACATGTTGCACAACAACAGTCAAGGCATGAGACAAAATGCCCAGATTCTGCAGGCTGCCCAAATTCATTTAAAACTTTCAAAATTTTAAATGAGTTTATTGTATCTCTGCAAACCTTGCTTCAAAATGCTAACAAGAAGGGGTATAATGGAAAAGAAAAACAAATGAAATTCAATATTTTTAATTCAATTTCTAAAATGTTAACTCTAAAATGGCAACATGTGTATCAAAACAACCATTCCGAAATTATTGACTGCTCCCTCTAGGCTACCATCTTATGGTCCCTAGGTGTCCCAGGACTTTGCAGATCTCCCTTTATGTGAGAAAGAGGGAGAGCTATGGGTGGGGCTGCCTTGCAAGTGTCAAAAATTCCATGGCTGTCATTCATTTGCTTTTGCTCTGATGGCAGAGAAAGCAAAAAGGGGGTATTTGAGGAGTGTGTTGCAGGTGGACTGGGGGAGGCTCTGGATCCCAACATGCCCCTGAAACAGGACGAAAGTACATTACCCCTGAGGCTAGCGTAGTTATTGTGCCTCCCAATGGTCCCAATAGCAGGAAAAATCATTTTTTTAAAAAGCCTCTAGTGGAGGAGGAAAAAAAGAGGAATGGCACTTTCCCCTTTTCTGCAAAGCCCAGCAGGGCTTTGGATTTGGTGCTTTGTTTGCCTTTGAGTCTCTCTCCCTTGACCAAGTAGGATTGTTTTGCCTATCCATAGAAGATTAAAATATAAACACACTGATCTCTCTTGTAAGTTTAGTTGCCATATTTTCCCCATGAGCCCCCCCCCCCGGTAGCTATAGAAATCACTTTTTTTGGGGGGGGGAGATGTTCTTATGGACAATAAAGATATACTAAACCAGAGGCTATGAATTCAAGTTTTCTTTACTGTGAAACCCAACACCCTTTCCCTAATGTATAAATTTGGAGAGGAACACACTGTACACTGAGCAAAACGTAAGACCCTACCAGAACACAAGTCTGCAGTCGTAGTATTCCACATCCTGCTAGATGGCCACATCAATCATAACAGGTAAGGATCTCAAGTCCGCTATAATGCTCCAACTGTACAGCTGTACATAGCCTTAACACAGCTATTCTAAGAGTTACAGCAAGACAAGGTATACAAAGTGCTATATATATATATGTGTGTGTGTGTGTGCGCGCGCGCGCGCGCTATGTATTATCACTACTCTGCTGACTGTAAATGGCTTACCTCTCCCTGAACAGGCAAATGGCCTGCCTTCTGTTTTTCTTGTCCAGTAGCTGCTGACATGCCAGCATCTGGAATCCGCACAGTAGCTGGCGTTGGCCCAGCTGTAGCAATAATGGCAGGGGCAGGCACCTGGACTTGGCTGACCTGCTCTAATGATTTTGCCATTTCTTGGTTACCACTGCCACTCAGCAGTGCCTGGGAAGCAGTTGAAGACAAGGAAGTAAAGGGCATAGGTGGCTCACCACCCACTGGTTCATCCTGGACCACAAGAGTTCGGCCATTCTCCTTGGTGTATGTGGCAAAACGAATACTGCGATTAACTTGAGGGACAAATGGAAGAAGTTGCTTGGCCCTTGGATCCAGAGTCACGTCGCTGCTGCTGCATCCTTTCCAAGCTCCCCTATTTGCCTCACCTCCATCGTTCCCATTGCTATCCACTTCACCCCTCTCCTTTAGCTTCTTCGTTGCATGATCACACCCAGTATCGGAAGAATTTTTTCTCCTTCGTCCATCTTTCCCTTCCACACTTTCTCTCTTCTTTTTTCCTTTTGATGATTTTGCTGCCTTTAGAGAAGCTCCCTATAACAAATAAAAGCACATATCACTACAAAGAAGAAGCCAATGCCAAAGGTTTTAAATGAGCCTGGCCATGAAATAATTAATACATTGCTTTAAACACCAGGGGCTTAGGGGTCAGGTGTCACTAGTACGCTAATGATACATAGTTCTATTTCTCTGTAACAACAGAGGCTGTGCAAGAGATCTGGACCACTGCCTGGACTTTGTTGTGCGCTGGTTGAGGGCCAACAAAATGAGCTGAATCAAAGCAAGACAGAGGCACTATGAGTGAGTGGCTCCCAAATCCAGATAGTTCATCAGCTGCCTGCTTTGGATGGAGCTGTATACTCTAAGAGGAAGGTTCATAGTCTTGGGGTGCTCCTGGATCCATCTCTGTCACTAGAGAGTCAGGTGACCTCACTGAGTAGGAATGCTTTTTACCAGCTTTGGCTGGTAAGACAGCTATGGCTGTTTCTGGACCAGGATACGATGATCACTGTAGTCCACACACTGCTATCCTCTATTACAGTGGTACCTGAGGTCCTATTTCTGGGTTAGTGGAGTCTGTAACCTGAAGCGTCCGTAATCCGAGGTACCACTGTACTGCTATGCCTCTGGGTAGGGCTGCTCCTAAGGTTGGCCCAGAAGCTTCAGCTACTGCAGAATGCAGTGACTTGACTGCTCACTGGGGCTGAATTGGCACTAGTTGCCAATTAGCTACTAGGCAAGGAGCAAGGTGATGGTACTGGTGTGCAAAACCCTATACAGCTTGGGACCAGGATACCTAAAAGATTTATAGCACGATAGTATGCATACCTACTCATTCATAAGTCCCTTGAATTCAATGGAATTTACTCAGCTTAAGTCTGTAACAGACTGAAGCCTTAACTGGGAAGTCAAACTAATAGCTCTATGAAAATATAGATACATTTAAGACAACTGTCTTAATATGTTTTTGAGATGAGATCTTTAAAACATTATTGCTAATATAATGACCTGGTGCAACACAGTATGTGTACCTCGTTCAGTGCAGAGGTGTCCATCACTACATGAATCAGTCGGGGATCCACTGACTTGATTTCACCAGTCTGATTTTTGTGGGCAACAAAGGGGGAGAGGGAGAGAAGACAAGGTCAATCATAAAGACTGGTAAGATACTGATCATAAAAGCAGCTTCCCCAATGTCCCTCTTCACCTGCCTTTTCCCTGCAAGCTGTGCTCCCATTCCATATCCCTTATCATCTTCAATCTTATAAATGTAACTGAAGTAATTTTACACAACTCATTCCATTTTAATGGTTGCAAAAATGATTTTGGCAAAATATGGAACACAATCTTTTCTTTAAGGAGGACTTGTAAAAGAGCCTGGCTCTATAAGCTTAGGAGACTGGAAATAAAAGTAAGATGGTAGAAAGGCAGGAGGTGATGCTTGTACTTTGAAAATGATGCATTCCCTAACCATTAGGATATTCCACTCCGACTGCTTTTCTTGGCTGCAGCTATAAAAGACTAGAATTTGCTTAAATGCTGAAAACTGTCAGAGTTCTGCTCATGCTGAGTGTGCTTGTATTAAATGTCACAGTCCACGCAACATAACTAAGACCATGTAAATAACTGTTGGTAGCGAAATGAAGAAAGGAAATCAGGCATCAAGAAACGGCAAGAAAAGCTTCACACCTCAGTCAAAACCACCTCCATCAGACAGGTGATAGGATCTTGACAGCTCACAACAGCAGAGACCCAGCTGTTTTCCTCCTCTGGCTGGTACACCTTCACTCTTTGACCTTGGATGCTGCAAGGACCTGGGAAAGAACCCCAAGCGAGAATGCTATCAGCCAAACCAGTGCCACTGCACCAAGAATGAAAAGTGAGCATGGACTTAAAGCATTGGTCTCTTAATGTAACACACAAATAAAGCTTTATTAGGATATGTTTTGGGACAAGGGATAACAAAAGTAATCACCACAATACTGTGGAGTTCTGTGTCTTCATTTACATGTCTGTTTCTAAAATTCCAGCAAAGGGTGGGTATGTTTATTCTGAATTTAGTTACGCCATATTGGAAACATGTAACTCAAGTGCTAACTTCTTAATGAATTCTTCTTGCTTTTGTTTTTACACCTACAAGTTAACAAACCATTTGTGCAAACACAATAGCTGCTCGATATCTGGGACTACTCCATGAATGCTTGGAGAAAGCCCTCCTTTGCCACAGTAAGTGGCCCAATGCAGCAGGCTAACGAACTAAATATACAGTTACAAACATATGAGAAGATAAAAATAGAAGCAAAACGAGTAAGAGTAGTCAGTTAAATTAAAAACTAGCAGCAGCAAAGTACCCTCAGTTCAATAACCTACAGGTCTGTCTGAACAAGAACTCCAGCTGTCAGAAAATGGCCAGAGAGCGGGCTGGATAGCTGTTCCTAGGAAGGAAAGCAGTTCCAGGGCCTTGGTGCAGCCACCTTGGTGCCAGGTACTCTCTTGTATCCCCACCAAACACAAATCCAGTGTTGCCGGAAGGATCTCTCCTTCAGATCTTTTTGCACTGGTATTCAAAGCCTTTCAGGGCTTTCGAATTCATTACCAATGCTTTGAACTGTGCCCAAAAACAACCTGGAATCTAGAGGTGCTCCAACAAGAGGATACTTCTGATCAGAACCCCTTATCAATACTCTGGCCAGAGCATTCTGGATCCCTTCTGTGCTAAACATGTAATACTAGTCGTCAATCGTATAGCTCCAATATGACATTTGATAGTCATTGAAATCGACTCCTTCAAATCTAAGCCAGTCAGGAACCTTTAAGCTCCTCTGAATAGCTCTCTCCAACTCTTATTTTAATAATATATAACTAAATATAGCCGTTCTTCAATGTCTTTCTTTATTAACCTTTGATTAATAACAACTGTCTTAGTCATTAATTTTTGACTAGTGATAGTGGTTCTCCATGGCTGATTCTCTTCTTGTCTCTTGACTTAAGATTAATATAGTTGCTCTACCATACTGATTTCTTGCATTCCTCTAGCATGCCAGAGCACTGTTACAATAAGGACTATAAACATTTTTTTCTCCTGAAAGGGTAGCTAAAGTTCATACTCAAACAACAAAACTGATTCAAACAAGAAAACAGAGTGTTAAGGAAATGAACATTTAGGAAAAATTGAGCTTTCTCCTTCACAGCAAAGCTCATTTAATTCCTCAGTTTCAAGATCTTGAAACTTCAAACGTAACAGACCTATGATAAAGCTGGAACAGGTCTTAGGATCTTAAGAAGCAGCTGTAAGCTGAATATAATTTCCAGGAGAACCAATTAGGTTTCTTAAAAAACTAAAACCAGCTGATCTTACCTCTGCTAAATATCTCCTGAAGCTTCTGATCACTGACCAATGAATTGACAGCTTCCCTCAATATTGGCTGTTGTTGGAGAATTTGGTTCTGACTTTCAGTTGCCATCTGCAAACAATTTTTTAAAAATATATAATAGCTGTTCAATAACGGGGTAAAAGCATAATTTATATGGCCTAGATTGTTATGATTTCTTTTCCCCCTGTTTCTTGATGTTCCTTCCCCATGGTGACAGAAATGTATGGATTTATTTCTTAATGTTTATCCTGCATTTAAATTGTAAGGGATTTGTCTACATGAGGAAACATAGTGTACTCAGGCTACTTTTCTACAGCACACACCACTGCATTATAATTTTATAATTTTTATTATTTATACCCCAGCCAGTGCAAATCCCAAAACTACTACATTCCATAATGCAAGATTTTAAAGCCAGCTGGTCTTACATATACTAAATATCTTGGAAGTACTTTGCCTATCACAGAGAAAAACAACTTGCTCAAATTCACATCACACAGAAGAGGCTTTTCCAGCACAAAATAATGTGAGAAGTAGTCCTGAGTGTCAGTTACCTCATCAAAAACTATGAAGGCCTACAAAGCTAAGCTTGGTACATGTAATTGTTTTTCATTTCATTACCACAAAAGTGCTTTAAATTAAATTTGTAATCTAAAGAACTATTTTAGGCACAAGGTGGGATTTTCCCATGCCTTTGTTTTCATTGCAGATCCTCATGCCATACTGCAAGTCACTTTTTGAAATCAAAAGCCATTGACCATGTGTTGTTGTTGTCGTTTAGTCGTGTCTGACTCTTCGTGACCCCATGGACCAGAGCATGCCAGACACTCCTGTATTCCACTGCCTCCCACAGCTTGGTCAAACTCATGTTCGTAGCTTCGAGAACACTGTCCAACCATCTCATCCTCTGTCGTCCCCTTCTCCTTGTGCCCTCCATCTTTCCCAACATCAGGGTCTTTTCCAGGGAGTCTTCTCTTCTCATGAGGTGGCCAAAGTATTGGAGCCTCAGCTTCAGGATCTTCCAGTGAGCACTCAGGGCTGATTTACTTAAGAGTGGATAGGTTTGATCTTCTTGCAGTCCATGGGACCCTCAAGAGTCTCCTCCAGCACCATAATTCAAAAGCATCAATTCTTCGGGAATCAGCCTTCTTTATGGTCCAACTCTCACTTCCACACATCTCCACTGGGAAAACCATAGCTTTAACTATACGGACCTTTGTCAGACCTTAGTCCTCTTGGTCTAATGGAATTAGCTGTGTAAGTGTTCTGCCTGCTTATTGCCTTGCTTCCCTTTTGGCCTGCTTAACTGGCATGGAAGAGAATGCTCAAAGTGAGAGAATTCCAGGACCATATTGCTGAAGTCGTGACACCTCTACCACATGTACCTCTAACACTGCTAATTGTTGTAACCCACTCTGGACCTTAGGGTGAAGGGCAGGTAATAAATTAAAATAACTAAAATAACTAAACAAACAAACAAACAAACAAACAAACAAACAATATACCTGGAAGAGACGTAGTCCAGTGGCATCAGACAGGAATCTCAAGTCTCGGTCTACAAGAGACTCTACAGGAACCACAGAACCTAAGCCAAGCTTATCGACCAAGGGAGTGAAAGTCTGTGAATGAGAATATAAAAAACACGACTGCATGAAAACAGAAGGTAGCATACTTATTTCTTAAAAGTGCTATTATAACTGGCATTTCCTCACTCTTTTTACCCTCCTTAGATGCTTCCGAGAAAAAGTCTTACTCCATCATCTGCTGAAAGGAATCAATCAACTATCTAGCAGAAGCTCGAGTTTATTTCATAACTTCAGTGTTAATATAGATACAACAGCACACCAAGTAACTCTTCAAGTTAAAAAGTTTCTAAAACCGTATTATTCAGCTGGATAAAAACCCTCAGCTAAGGTTTAATCTTACATGTTTCCATTTATTAGAATACATTTTCACAATGGCCTAGATAAGAATTACAAGAAACAAAGACACTTGGAAAAAATAGGCCTTGAGACGCATAACAAAACAATCCACCACTCAGACTTTGACATAAGGAATGTTTTTTATCAAGGGTAACAAGCTAAATGAAGATACTCACCAATGCAGGCCAGTGCCCAACTGACACTCTAGTTCCCTGAAGCAGAACTGGGTCATTTCGAGGGGCCCAAACAAGAGACCCTTCCAGCATCAAAACGATCACTTCTTCAGCATGAACTTTCACCCAGGCGTGTTGCTTCCAATTGCACCGGTCAAATTCCACAAATATCTGCAACAGATCCCAGAATGGGTTCTTTCAAACACATGTGGGCAAAGTCACAACAATCAGTCAGCAAAATGCTTGTTATGAATAGGGGTCTACAAATATCAGCTTGGCTTACCAGATAAACCTCTGCCTGTCCTCACTACAAATTTTATCTTATCCCCACTGCCACACCTCTGACGCAAGCAAAGGGGGCTTTTGGAAGAGCCCAAGGTCTCTTTCAGTTTGGGATGCAGTGCGGAGAAGAAAAAAACAAGAGATTCCTCTGCACCCCACCCATTTTTTTCTGCTGCAAGGGTGACAGGATTTCACCCCTTTCCCATACAGGGCTTGGGAGAGAGGCAGAGTCTTATCTACTTGCATGGAGGTATGCATAAGGTAAGAAACATTGGGGGAAGTGCCTGGCTTTCTTATGCAAACAAATGCCAGTGCAAGTAAAATTACTCCTCACTTCAAAGACTCCTGTAATTCTTAAAAGCAACCAATATCTGACTTGCAGAAAACTTTGGAGAAGGGCAGAAAAAGTGGGGGAACATACAACCTGTCTTCACCAAACTTCCTGAAAAACAGTAAATACTTTCCCTCTGCCATCAAGCCCTCTAGCAAACATGGAGGGTTGGAAGAAGATACAGATGGGGTCTGGCAAAGTCTTTGACTGTGCACCCCCAGTCTCCATCCTTCTCCAAAGCGTCCTGTACATAAAATAACACCCCATCTTTGGCTCCATCTCTCTGTGCTATAGAAGACAGGCACTTCTTTTACCTGCAAGAAGCTTAAGAGAAGGCAGAAACAGTGATGCCTATCATTTCTTATCAAAACTGCTCCACTAAGGAGGTGCTATTTTCAACCAAGGGGTTAAGGGACACTGTTGATGCCCAATTCTGAAACAAAACCATTTGAAGAATAACGTTTGTACACAACATTCCAGATGTGATCTACCTGATGTGATCACAGGAACGAAACCTCATCCGTCCAATCTTAGATTACAATAATTTAATGCCATATATTTATTTGTAATTTAGTTCCTCAAGCTACATTAACGTTTGCCCACTGTCACACTGTTTGAAGTTCACTCTGGAAAAGAGTCTACTTGATGCCTGGCATACCTTCTTCCTCTTCTAACATCATCTCTATGCTTCTTCCTGGTGATTTTAACACTCAAGTTGATAATTCCTCTTACTCAGCTGCCTCCCATCTCCTGTCTTTCATCTCCAGTTCTTGACAGACCTCCCTTGACACTACCATGGCCACTCCTGATCATGCCTTTATCTGTGTCTGAACCTGTGTGCAGGCTTGCAGCTGCTCTAGTCCAACCCCTCTCTGATCCAGAACTGCTATATAACAGTCCGGTTGTATTAACTCTGGAAAGGAAACAATCACCCAGGAGAAATTCTGTTCTCCAGGAAGTACCATTTTCTAGGAGAGATATTCCACTTTGTATTTATTTTATTTAATTTATTAAATTTGTATACCACCCTTCATCCATAGATCTCAGGGCAGTTCACAACATAAAAATAAAATTGACTCTGCCCCTTTGGGAGTCATGTCACATCTCAACAAATTGTCACCACAAGTACTATAATGTTTGGAATTAGGGGAGCTGGAAGATCTTCACCTCTCTCTGTTGGGTGGGTTAAGATTTTCTGCCTTCAGTAAATGAGAAGCTGGTGGAAGCAAAAGTGGGAGAGATGCTCAAAGCATTATTTACAGTGGTGCCTCGCAATTCGAAAAGAATCCGTTCCGTGAGTCTCTTTGTCTTGCGTTTTTTTTTTCCGTCTTGCGAAGCAAGCCCATTAGCGGCTTAGCGCTATTAGCGGCTTAGCAGATCAGCTGATAAGCGGCTTAGCGGATCAGCTGTTAAGCGGCTTAGCGGCTTGGGGAAAAGGGGGGGGGGGAGGAAAAAAAACCCGCAGGAAGTCGCAAGACATTTTCGTCTTGCGAAGCAAGCCCATAGCAAATTCGTTTTGCGAAGCACCTCCAAAACGGAAAACCCTTTTGTCTAGCGGGTTTTCCGTCTTGCGAGGCATTCTTCTTGCGGGGCACCACTGTACTTCTATTTTTGTCCCTGGGAGACAGGAGGGATTAATAGGTGTATGTAGAACACACAAATAAGGAGGCAGTTGGGTACTTTATTATTGTATTTAGTACAATAATGATCTCTGGGGCTAATCAGAATGCTTTTGAGGGTAATTCAAATTTCCTATTTTCTGCTTTATATTGCCATTTCCCAATCTTGTTTCATTTTATTTTTTTGCTTGGATTTTTATATTTAGATTCCTTAGTGGTTAGTTTCCTGATGTTTAGCTTTATTTGATGAAGTGTCTGTAATGGATTGTTAATGCAAATGTTACATTATTTTAAAAATATTGCCCTGCTCTGTATCCTGAGCTGTTATTAAATTACTATATTATCTGAGTTTTGATGAAAAGTTTGCAAAGTTTTGGCTTTTAATTGTTAACTACTGATTATATTATATTTTTAGTATTGCTTAATAATTAAATGTATTTATATCCCACCTTTCCATTAAAAAAAAAAATCAAGGCACTTGGTAGCATCTTCAAAATAGCCAAACAGCTACTGGTAATCCTAACAAGAGTTTTAAAAATTTGAAGATAAGATACACAAAGTCAGGGCATCAGCAAAAAACCCAGCAGGTCAAGATCACCTTAACCAGATGGCAGAAAACAGAAAGAGAGCAGGCAAGACTGACTTCCCTAGGTAGGGAGCTCCTCAGTCTAAGCTGAACCCTCCCACATCCTCACCTGCACTTCAGCTGCTGATGGGACAAAAAGAGTCTCCCCAGCAGATCTTCCAACTAACTACATTGCACACAGTTACCCTGGAAAGGGACATGTCCTCTTTTAGATTATAACATACCATGCTCAGAAATTAAACAAATTGTTTGCCAGCTGCATATTAAGTAAGCCTTTCACTATCACTAAATAATGACAAGGCATGCTAAGCATGTGAAGTCTCTTTGAAAGCATTTTTACTAAAGTAACTTGCCCAATGTAACAATACCTAGAAGACACCCCATTATAAATCATGGTATTCTGAAAACTTGAACGTATCTAAGTCTTAATTTCTCATCCTGGTTCCAGTTATCTCAGGCTATCACTCCCACCAACACAACTCTGAAAAGTGTTAAGAAAGAATTATAAAACAGACCACTTGAAAATTGCCAAGGGTCTTGGTGCAACACTTAAATTATGTTTCAATTTGTTATAGCAATTATGACATGCTAGATGCTATATGATTTTAATTGCATTTTAATTGCTGCTTTTATTTCTTTGATATTCAATTTCATTGCATTACAATTTTAATTCCATAGAATTAAAATTGTAATACATTAAAATGCAATATAAGAAAAGTAGCAATAATAAAATCAATATGAATATTTAATGCAAGGGTTCTGCCATCTTGTGTCTTCAACCAAAAATTCATAGATACACCACAGGCCACCTGATTGAAGCTTTATGGTCCATGAACCACAGTTTGGGAACGCCTCAGGCACAGGAACCCTCAGAGGTTCACTGAAACAAATCTGCAATACACAGTGCAAAACATCACTCATAGCATGTTTGCACATAAAAATCATACCGGGGCCTAGTTCCTGCCGACACAGAAATCTATATATAGTCCACCTAGCAGCCCTATATTGTCTACATTGACTTTCTTTCCCAGCAAGGGGAATTAACCTTTAGGCTCTTCTGCATGATAAGCATGTGCACAACCAACTATGGCCATTCCCTATTCAACACTCCAATATGGGCAGAAACTGCTACAGGGATCTACAGTCATACCTTGACTTGAATAAGCTTCGGGTTGAGCGCGTTCGAGTTCCACTCTGCAGCAACCCGGAAGTAACGGAGCACGTTACTTCCGGATTTCAACCGCTTGCACATGCGCAATGCTCAAAATGACGTCGCGCGCATGCGCTGTAGCAACAAAACGCGACCCGCGCAGACGCGCTATCATGTTCCGTTCGGGATGCGAACGGGGCTCCAGAACGGATCCCGTTCGCATCCCGAGGTACCACTGTACTGCTACTTCATTTCAGCATGTACAGATGCCCGTTTGTTCAGTGTAAAAATGTCGACAGAAATCTTGAAAGGGAGAGGTCACTCATATCTGTATTTGACCATGCCTTTCCTGGAAAATCTAGTCAGTTATACTGGGACTTTTAATGAGGATGTTACGCAGTGTTATAAACTCAAAATATATAAGCTAATCACCAAATGACACCACGTATGTCCTGAATCTTCCAACATTCAGCTTCACTGGATGTCCCTGAGTTCTAGTGTTATGAAAGGATAAAAACTTTGCCATGCCATGCATAATTTTATCAACTTCTTTCATGTCATCAATTAATTGCCTTAAATTAAAAGTACTCATAAGGCAGAGGCCCTATGAGCCTACGGCTCCCTTGACCAACTACCTTCTTTCTGCAGCACCCCTGTGGGGCTCAGGAGCCCAGTTATTGTAGAGCTTGGGAAAAGTACAGAAAAGGAGAAAATATATCAGGAGACTGGAATATATACCTAAGAGATAACAAGATTTGGGCTATTCAGTTTTTGAAAAAGTTGAGCAAGGGAGCAGATTACAGAAGTGAACAAAATTTGCATGACATAGAGCAGAGAGGGGAATGTTTCTCTCCCCTTCTTAAAATATTAGACCCAGGGAATCCAGCTAAGTGGAACTGTGGGAGAATAAGAACAGAAAAAAGAATCAGACTTCTTCAAACAGTTGAACTACAACATTTACTTCCGCAAGATGTTGATGGGTCACCAATTTGGGTTGAAAGGGGGATTAGACAAATTCATGGGAGAAAAAGGCTATCAGCAGCTATATAAACCTACAGAATAAGAGGCAGTATACCTCTGAATACCTGTTACTGGGAAGAGCCACAACATAAGGGTTTAGCTCTCATGCCTTGCTTGTGGGTGTCTCATAAGTAATGGCTACTTCAGACACAGGGTGCTAGTCAACGGTGGAATCTATACACATATAAAAACTGTTCTGAAAATGCTTTTTTTAAAAGCGTTTTTAAAAATACATTGAATTTTCCATAAGGCTCACCATTGCCATCTAGTGTCACATGCTATATTGTACTTAAAACACACTTAAAATGTTTTATTTGCAGCTGTATCGCTGAGTTCCTAAGTTAGTGTTTGATCTGTATTGCACCCTACTTAATAACAGAGCAACAGAATGACAAATCAATTTGATTCTATCATCCAGATGGGAAAGAGCCTTTTCCGGGTCTTCAGTGTACTTAGTTTCTGAATAATTAAGTCACCTTAAATTTTAAAAATTGGGGGTAATCTGAAAAATAACTCTGCTTTTAGGGCCTAAAGGGATTCACCAAACATCCTATCCTTATTTTACAGTGCCAGAATAGGCAACCAAGGTATGATGGCAGATGTAAAAAGGCAATGGTACTAGCATAGCACAAAGTGGTACAAAAAAGTAGTTGCTACATAGTTGTTTGGAACACAACTTCCTCAGGCACTTTAGCTGAAGTACTTTGAATCTTGGAAATCAAGAGCTAAGTGCTGTGGATATGGGGTTTTAAAAAATAATCACACTGGCAGCTATCCCTCACAGACAATAACAGCATAATCGTAATAGCAACAGCAATGAACTGGTACCCATTATCTGTGCTGGCTTTCGACCAGTGACACAAATATATATATATCCCGCAGAAGGTTGCATGCCATTAAGAAATGAACGCACAAGCTCCAACCTTCCCTATTTGGAACACTTGGCGGCCCTCGACCTAGTACTTTTGTGGAAGCATCTTCGAAGTTTAGATTATCCTTTCTACCTAATAAAAGTGCAAGGCATACGGAAAACACAACACTGCACTGAAGTAAACATAAGCAGCGATCCCAACAACTAAGGAAAGTACGGGATCCAAGCTGGAAAACACGAAACGTTTAAAGCTCCGAGACTTCAAACGCGCTGCAGCTAGAGAGAGACCAGGATACCCACCGTTAAGGGATCTAATCCTAACTACCATGAACAAACATTCCTTAGCAGGAACGCGCAGCACACTTCCTTCTCCCACCCGCCACTTCAGTACATCCCACCCCCGAGGTAAACGGGCTCGGGTGCAGCACCGCGCAGTGTCTCACGACGGGGGGAAACACCAAGGACGGCCATAGATGCGGCAACCGAAACCCGAGATCCAAGCGTAACAAGAGATCCTTCAGTGGCAGCGGCAGCTGCCACCAGATAAGGAAGAGGCGGAGCAGGGAGGCTGAGCTACCTCGGCCGAAGAAGGAAAGCGGATAAACCCCTCCCCCTCCCCTCCGGAGTCCAAGCAGAAGCTCAGCAACACACCCCACCCCCACCCAGGCACAGAGAGAGATATACATAAACACACGTACGCAGGACACGCATTTGCGCACGGACCCCAGCTCCCCGCCCGCGAGGAAGGCGCTCACCGCTAAGTCCTGAGGCACGGCCCCGCTCATGGCCCGCACGGTCCCGCTCCTCCAGGCTCGAGAGGGCAGTGCAGGCCCAGGCTCCGGCCCCGCCGCCGCCTCGCCCTCGCCCGGCCCCGCGACCAGCAGCAGCAGAAGTCGCTTCCCCACCGGGGAGGCCGCCGTGTCCGCCATCCCCGCCGGGCAGAAGCAGCCTCCGTCGCGCCTCCGAGCCCAACAGCCGCCGCCGGAGACACCAAGTGAGCGACGGCCCTGCGCTGGGCCCCCCGAACACCAGCCCGCCCTGATCCCGGCGTGCCCCGCGCCAGAACCTCCGTTCCAATCCCGGCGTGCCCCGCGCAGGCCAGCCAGCCGGCCCCGCCCCTGATTCGAGTTCCCAGCGTGCCCTGCGAGCGCCCTTATTTATTTACTCCTGCGCTCCCGGCATGCACCGCAGTCATTGCGCTCTTGTCCTAAGTCCTGTTGTTCGGTTTTGCCTGTAGGGGGCGCTGCAGGGGACTCATTTCATAGGCCCCGATACACGCAGCACAGAACCTTAAAGCCTCCCCCCCCCCGCCCCACAAGGCACATCACACCTGATGGGGAAAGTGGAATGGCCACCTGCCGTGCCTTGGTTGACCTGAGGTACAAGAAGGGCTGCCCTCTTCTTTTCGGGTGTTATGAGTGTACTGACGAGGTCTCAGCCCGCACTCCCAGTGCGGGAGGGAGCTTTCACCAGCTAAAGTTGTAAATCATTTTGAGTATGATTTACTCAACATGCATGTGTGTTTAGGGGATTCTTACTTCATTCTTTTGTGATGGTAAGTACTGTAATGCCTGAATCCTGGTCACAGGCTCACCCTATTCATACGCAAATACACCCTTAAGACAGGTAAGCAAAAGACAATGGAGAGGCTTTCCCATTTCCTTCCTCCTTGCAGAGAAACATTTGAGGTCAATTTAGAAGTCAAAATGGTTTCAGGATTGCTCTCCTGTATTATTTCAGACACTTATGTATGTGTTTGCCTTGTAAATTTATGAACATTTAATTTATATATTTGAGACCTTAAATTCTTATAACACTGCCAAGGTGTGAAATGTTTTAGTTGCCTGCCTTGGATTTTGCTCATCTGATGAGTGTAACTGAACTAATAAAGTAACTGGCAACCAACCTAGGCCAGGTTTTTGTCACCCACTCTGCAAAATGCTCCATTTAAGGACAGTCTGCTCTCCCCAGTAGTCATTTACAATTTACAAATAGGGTGTTCCCCAGGCTTCAGTCTAAGTATAAAGTCTTTGCATTTCTTCTTTGGCGATGACTCATAGCCGAGTAAGATTGTCTTCCATAAAAACGGTCTTAACAGTGAGTCTGTAAGTGACTGTGGAAGCCAATTCTGTATCCAAACGTCCTTCCACAGTGTGATCACGGTGAGGGTTTGCCAAACGTGCCTTCCTTTTAGCTCGTTTCTCCTTTTCGCCCTGAGTTTGTGCTTTTTCAAAGTCCACAACACCTTTGGTAAAGGCTGTTTTCCAATGGGAGCGCTTTCAGGCCAGTGTTTCCCAGTTATCAATGCTTCTACTACATTTTTAAAATATTTGAGAACATCTTTAAACCTCTTCTGTTTTCCACTGATATTTCGCTTTCCATTCTTAAGTTGGGAATAGAATAGTTGCTTTGGAAGACGATAATCAGGCATCCAAACATGACCAGTCTAACAAAGTTGATGTTTAAGAATCATTGCTTCGACACTGGTGATCTTTCCTTCTTCCAGTATACTGACATTAGTTCGCCTGTCTTCCCAAGTGATGGGTAAAAATTTTCTGAGACACCGTTGATGGAATCTTTCGAGGAGTTGGAGATGGCATTTATAAAGTTGTCCATGTTTCACAAGCATAAAGTTGGTAGCATAATGGCTTGTAAACAAGCATTTTGGTTTCCCTGCCAATGTCATAGTCCCAAACACTCAGTGCTTCAACCGGGAGGAAACTGCACTCGCAGAGCTCAGGCGATGCTGGATTTCAGCATCGATGTTGGCCCTTGTGGAAAGATAACTGTCCAGGTAGGAAAAGTGGTCAACATTTTCCAACACTGCACCATTAAGCTGGATTTGTGGCACTGCATAGGGTTTTTTGTTTGCTTGTGGTGCAGTACTTTGGTTTTTCAGATATTGAGCAATAGGCCAAGCTTTCCATAAGCTGTGAAGCTATTTAAGATGGTTTGGAGGTCATCCTCTGAGTGTTCACAAACTACGTTGTCATCAGCATACTGAAGCTCTGTGATGGAAGTTATGGTAACCTTACTCTTTCCTTTCATCCTACTCAGTTTAAAGAGTTTTCATCTGTTCGTTATATGATTTCTACTCCGGTGGGGAGTTTCCCTTAGACAATGTGTTGGATCATGGCGATGAAGATAATAGAGTTGGGGCGCTAACTCATCCGTTTAACGCCTGATCCCACTGTGAATGGTTCATTTTGAGAGCCACTGTTATCCACAATTGTTGCAGTCATATTATCATGGAGGGTGTTCACAAATTTATCTGGGCAGCCGATTTTCAGAAGGACAGTCCACAGGACAGTGCAATTTACAGTGTCGAAGGCCTTAGTCAGGTCAATAAATGCCACATACACTGGTTGGTTTTGCTCTCTGCATTTTCCTTGCCAAGCAGTGAAAATCATATCCACTGTCCCCCTAGAACGTCAAAAACTATTTTGGGATTCAGGAAGAATATCCTCGTTTGCCAAGATCCTTGCAAGAATTTTTCCAGCCACAGCTAATAAAGAGATGTCTCAGTAGTTTCCACAATCCGTTCTATCATCTTTTTTAAAAATAGATTTTTTTGCATCTCTGAAGTCTGCTGGGATCTCTTCTTTCTTCCATATTTTTTTGATGAGCTCTTGAAGTTGTTGTGTAAGTTCACTTCCACCCACTTTGAAGACTTCAGCAGGTATCCCATCAGGTCTGCTGGCTTTGTTATTTTTCATTTGGTTAATAGCTGTACACAACTCGCCCAGATTTGGACATACTGCAAGCTCATCTCCAATTTGTTTTTGTGGGATTTGTGAGAGGACCTCAGCAGCTACGGGGAAGTTGCCTTCCATTGCCACATCAACTTTTTATTACCATTTTAGACTTACCAGATTTCTCTTATCTAAAATCTTAAAATTTTAAGAGACCACATAAGGAGTGCCCAGGATCCGGATCTGCCTATGGAAGGAGGCAGGTCAAAGGTAACTTTCCCAATCCCCTTCTCTTCCCAGCTATTTCAAGGGTCAAGAGACATTTCTGAATAGGCTAGACTGTGATGTACAGGGATATAGTGTAAAACTGGGCAGATGCATCTCCTGTGAGCAGAAACTATACTTACAGAAGTTACTTCACTAACTTTCTGTTATTTCTCCCTTTCCCCATAATGCCCCACTTAGTCACTTTCCACCCCACCCCACTTCTGCAGGTTAATCTCTAGAGCCAACCCATCAAGTTTACCAGTTGCACAGATTTGCAAAAGTTGTAATGCAGACACTAAACGGTTAGTCAAATACATTGTAAAGGGAGCAACACAGTGAAATGAGAAAACCCACATGACCATAAAGGAAATATTTATTAAAATATAATCAAAGAAACTGTCAAACTTCTAACAAAAGCCAGGAGAGAGTTGAAGGGAGAAACATCTGTACAGGAAACATCATTGGAAATGCTTTTACATGCTTTATTGTTTAAGTTTCACAGTTTAGTTATTGGCTACAAAAATATATTTCTGAAACTCTGAGTCCTCTATAAAAAAAGCTGGTCAGCAACAGCAAACCTGACAAGCAGAATATACCTTAGGACAGAGTGAGCTCCTCCTGCAGATAAGCTTGGCATGACCCAGGGCACTCCTGCCTCAACGTTAGGAACAAATGTTCTTTGGGATTAAGCTCCACATTAATTCTGAAGGAAGTCTCTTCTTCCTCCAGCATGCATAAAACTTGGAGCAAGGAGTTTCACATCTATACATGTGAGAAGGGGTCACTGAACCAATGTTTCGTGTCAGGAGAGAGACTCCACTTTAGCATTACCCTTTCTTGTGGCAACTGCTAGTCTGAACCAAAAATATACCATGATGTGCAACTGGAGCACTTTCACCAGCACCTGGCCCATCCTGCTTTCTGGGGAAAAACCCCTTGATTAGCTAAGGAGTCTCAAACCTGATCTGGATCCTCAAGCGATGCCACTCTGGCAGTTTCAAAGTTGTTTTAATTCCCAAATGTAGGTCTAGGTAATACTGGCTATCTTTGAGGGCTTAAGGCTTATACAATGTTCACCAGCATTCAGGGACTGACACAACCTTATCATTTATGTATTTCTAGTATGCCAATCAGCACGGTTTCTACAAAACAAAAGGCTCAGTGCTAGCCAGCTGGGATCTTCCCAATTTCTCTCCTTATGGAGGTTTTTACCTGATAAGTCTTTAGAGGTATTCATGTGTAAAAAATAATTTTGCTTACTAACATATGGTTGCCACTTTTAATTAAGTGTATCTTACACTACTCCCTGAAACAGGCAAGATGAACAGGCTCTGGGCAATCCCACAACTGGGGACCTTGATCAGAAAATCTTACAAACAGAATTTAGGAATTGCCAGCAGCAAGCTGAGCAAAAGACGTTGCTGATTTTCTCTGCTTGTAATACAATGTGACATTGGGGCAATAGGCATCCTATTCTTCACTGCAGGAATGCTCAACCCATGGGTTGACAGAACTTATTAGTTGGGTTGCAACAGGACAGTGAAATACATCAGTATCTCCTATCCAAGTATGAAATCTAATCAAACCTGGTATCCTGAGAATGTCCGCTTTCATTTTTCAAAGCACATTCCTGCTCTTATGGTCGTAGCCAACAGCTTGACAATGCATAACTAATGTTGAGTAAAGTACAAGAAACTAAAAGGCAGAGTGGCAGGGCACCAGAGCCCTGCAATTCCCTGCTCTTCCTCAATGGCTATTTCCTACCGTCTTTCTCACTAATCCCAATTTCTCTACAATTCCCTGCCGTTTCTGTAAAAATACCCTAAACATGATGGTCTATTGGAAGCAGAATATGCACATTTATATTATTATGAATCAGAATTTTGAGTGCTGTGTAATGGGGAGGTTGGTGGAGAATACACACAACCCTGAACTGCCCTCTGGAGTAGCACCTAATGTTATGGCTATCTGAGGCACATCAGCAATGTGTGAATGTTTTGTAGATTGGGATTTTCTCCTCAACAGATTGTGAAATGTAATACATGCAGCCCACTTCACAGCTGGCTAGTTTGCCCACTACAGAGAGCAGAGTTTTTCAAGGGCTGGTGCAGACACAATTCTGGCCCTTGGCTCAGGCCAACAGATCAACAGCAAACAATAAGATCACATCTCCGTCTCCTCTCACAGATACATTCCTTTAGCTCTCTTTGCCCTTGTTTAGAGTTAGGTCTGAGCAATGTTAATCTTGATTAACACAGATGTGAACCTAGATTTTGGAACTGAAGGTGGGGAATGGTGCGGGCACAGGAAATTTACACAGGAGAAAGGAAAGGGTGAGGAAGTGTCTTGTCACACAGGCTACTCCCGTTTTCTTTAACCCAAGTTAAAGGCCAGCATTGTGTTACATTTGCAACAACCCAAATGGCAATGCATTCCAGTTTTCAGGTTGGTTAGAGCAATTAGTATGCAGATCAAATAAAAAGCTGAAACTGTTATTTTTGCCCCAAGTTAAATTGCTTCAGAGGTGAAGGCTTCACTCAAAGGTTCCCCACATTTACTGCCACACACTTAGCACTAACATCTGTTAGCATGCCCCCCCGTGCACAGACTGCTAAAAACCCTGAGCGACCCAAGAGGTATGTGAATTTTAAACATGAAGTCATAATCATCCAAGAGATTATAAAGCTATTGTGCCTCCCCCACTACCAGAGCCTACATTACACCAAACACTTCCAACTCACATTCTAACAAAGCACACACTACAAGGGCACCATATACCATCTCACAATACAAAAGTAAGATTTTTCTTGCTCAGCGCTTCCCTCACTTGAAAGGGATTCTCTGTACACCTGTCAGTTAGCACTTGGCATTGAAGACATCCTGCCAATATTTGCAGACAGTCTTGGAAAATTGGGATGCTTGGGGACATGCTAGCCCATTATCAATGTTCAGTTGTAAGCAAGATCTAGGATGAGGTTTCTACTCCACCCAGTTCCCAGGTTGCCTGGCTGGCATTTTGTTTGGAAGAAAACAAGGCAAAGTTGAATTCTGATTACAACAAAAAAATCCTATTCTTCACCCCCAATTGTTTTCTGAGCTTAATACTTAGGCGGTCTGATTATAAGCCATAACATTTTCCTAGTCAAAGAGTTCTGTAAAGTCCAAGCAACATGACAAGGCTATCCTCCAACAATAATAAATACTTTGCTTCATTATGAACTGTATGCTGTGTGGACAGTGCCAGGGAATAAGAATTTATTCACCTCATAAGAGACAATGTACAGCACTAGTTCTGCCTTTAAATCTGGTTTAAATGCCTTGGTTAAAACATACCCTGGTTGTTGTTTTTAAAGGCAACTGCCATAGTTTGTCACAGACCAACTATTTCTCCCCAAGAAGAATCTGTGTGGCCATCTGTAGGTTTTGAGAATGAATTCTGTTGGTTGGTTTTTTTGCAAGACAAGGACTCAATTCAGAGAAAGGGGTTGAAGTAAAGAACTTGAAAATTCAGCACACACACACCTGGGACATTTCATACTAAACAAAAATAAGGGGGAAGAATCCTGGCTTGGCCTTTGATGCATGTTAAGAGACAGGTCAACGAGACTTAGGTCCCAAGTTAAGTTCTAGGATTTCAGCATAATCATCTTATTGTAGCAAAGTTGCACTAACAAGTGTGCAAAGAGCAGGCATTTATGTAACCTGACACCTTGAGTTCTGAAACGCCTTCTGCCTCCCTATATGGAGCTGACTCCTCATTCCCTGAGCTGGGCCCAAATCTCAGTTGAATCTTCCTCCCTGTAACTTCGCAAGCATCTTGGCGGTCAATGCAAATTCTCTGCACGTCTTGAAACACAAAGAAGATTCCAGGCAGAATTTCCAATTCACTCTGGCTCGTATAATTACTTACCCCCAGCATCCTAGGAGAAAATCACCCACCAAGCACATCAGTTAACAGCATACAGGCAGGCCAAAGCAGTAAATGCCCACAACTGAGCCAGGGCTCCCCTTCCTACCAAGCAAACCTACATGCGCACCTTCCCTCCCCATTACAGTGTACTTTGCCCCTTGTACCTGAAACTCTGCTGACCTTCAACCTAAGAAACCACCTTAAATTCACACCAGTCTTGTTCTGGAATCCTCTGTATTCTACTCAGGTACTGTTTCCCCATATATCACACAGTGGAGGCAGGGGCAAGGAAACCTGCATGTTAAAACTAAACATTACCAAGAGGGTGAAAAGTCACTGCTTCATTGCCCCAGATAAGGAAAAAGATTCACCAAAAGATTTAAACTAAATCTGATATAAAATATCTGTTTAAAGGCAAGAGCTAGAATTTGCCAACAATGAAATGCATTCTCCTGTCCGGTGCGAACAGGAAACAGTCCACAGGGATCACAATATGTCCTAAAAAAAATGGAGGCATTCCCTGCTTTCTCATGGGGGAATAAAGAGAACAGAGATGCTACTGGTCAGTGGAGATTTCTCTGTCTGGCTCCAATTTGCTTGACTCTCCCGGAGAAGGGGTATGGGGTGCAGAGTGAGACACAGAGGGAATGCCGTGAGGTACAATCCCCTCTACTGGTGGCTCTGGGAGCCCTGTGGCTGCTACTCCCACTACTCCTGGAGGAAATCTGCCACAAAAAAGAAAGCACAGGGTGATTACAATCCAGGGTGAGTGTTTCCTTGAAGGTTTCACTGACATTATACAAAAGGCATTCAGAAATTAAGCAATTAAGTGAAGGTTAGTAGGAAATGGCATTACAGTAAATTCTATTACAGCTTTAACTTGGTGTTTATCAGGACACAATCCTCTGGCCGCTATCCTCCGAAGCAGGTTTGTCTTAATTGCTGCAGGGGTAGAGCTACATATTAAAATCATTACAAGGGTGCCTAGCCAGTAACCCATCTGAACAAAGGTCCTGAAGCCCTCTGGCTAACCTGGGTTGGTGCTCTTTGTTCAAGAGCTACAATCTACAAAGCAATGCAGCTTTATTTCAAAGGAGTTTGCTGCCAGAAAGAAGGTGGACAGGGAGGCTGGGTCAGTCTCACAAAGCTAGATAAATTTTCTAAATACAATCCTTTTGAGACCTGATGCATACACGACCTGTGCAAAAAGCTATTGGTAAGAATGCATGCACATCTCACCTGTAAGCTGCAGCTCCGTTAAGCTCTGGATGCACAGCCGCAGGGTCAATACTGGACCACTGAGCTGCTAAAAGCAAGTACTCCTTATTAACACAGTTCCTCAAATGATCAGGTATGACACCTAAAACAAAGTCAAAATATACAGAGGTATATTAGATGCTAATGCCAAAGTTATTTACACCCAAATGTCACAGAGGAAAAATACCCTAACTGCTTCTCTATTTTGTATATAGGATGCAAGATAGATCCACAAATATAATATGAAAAATAAGAATGGTGTAGTGCAAGAAAAAATTGCTTGTTCTTCCACAGTGTTCATGAGAAACGATTCCCTCAACTGCAGTTTCTAGATGCACCAATGTCATTAGACATGACTGCTGTCAAGAAAATCCTCCAAGGCATCACTCCATGTTGAAACAGCACCAAACATCTCCCAAACACCAGGGTAGGAAAACAGTCTAATTCAGGCATCCCTAACCTTCAGCCCTCTAGATGTTTTGGACTACAATTCCCATCATCCCTGACCACTGGTCCTGTTAGCTAGGGATCATGGGAGTTGTAGGCCAAAACATCTGGAGGGCCGCAGGTTGGGGATGCCAGGCCTAAGTGGTCTAAAAAGATAAAGAACTAATCCAGTGACTTAATTTTCACCTCCACCAATTAGGCAAGGAGCTCCATCACAACAGTTGTATAGACCTATCCCAGTGAAACAATCTCTGAAGCAAAAGCAGAGCTACCTGTGATGGCTCTTCGGATCTCCTTAGCTGCATCCTCTCTAGATTCAATGGAGGCCTGTTCACTATACCAGGCTGTGTGAGGAGTACAGATCACGTTGGGAGCATCTTTGAGGGGTCCATTCGCAAAGCTGTGATGTAGAGAAAGGGGCAAGTGTTTTTTATTATGATCTCTGGCAGCCCTAACACTTGGAGAAGGAGAGGTGAAAAGCGGTATAGGCTGGCAGCGGTACAGGGCAATAGTGGAGTTGTTACCTGAAGGGTTCTGACTCATGCACATCCAATGCTGCCCCTCTGATTCTCCCTTCCTTTAGGGCTTGAGCCAGGGCTCTCTCTTCAACCAGTCCTCCACGAGCTGTATTCACCAGAAAGCAGCCTTGGCGCATCTGCAAAAAAAAATATATAGGCTACTGTTGAGTTTGAATAGCCTACTATTGAGTCCAAATTACATTATTGTTAGTAAAATTTAAATGGTGCACAGTTTAAAAGGAGTATGGGACAATCAGGACAGAATAGATTTGAAGTATTTCCCTCACATACATTCTGAAATGCACAATTTTCCTACTCAAAAACACCCTTATGGCTCAGCACAACATCACACAAAAAGTAACATAAATCTTCAGAAGGTGCCCAGGGATCAGGGAAAAGAGAAAAGAGAAAAGAAGGGGAATCTAACAGCAGAAACTTGGAGGTGGGGGGATTGACAATGAAAATAGTGCCTGAGAGGTTCATCATCTGTCCATTCTTTGCACTCTCTCCTCCCTCCCCCAACCAGTCCTTCGTCACCAACCAGAACAACTGCTTTCAGGTTCTGTTGGGATCCCTCTCAAGGTTTTTTAAATAGTAGTTGAAGAGAACAGCCAACATTTGGATCATGGGGCGACAACAATTGGGGAGAACTATTACTGCAAACCCATATAACAGAAGTACAAAAATTAGACCTGAAATGAAACAAGCATTGAGTCACTATAGTATAAATCCACACTCGCTCTAAAAAGAACATTGAGTGGGCAAACCGGGAAGAACATGACATTAAAAGAATCTAGAGTTGTTTGAAACAGTTCAGTGCTGTCACTGTTCTTTGCTTACTCAGCACTGCCAGTTACAGAGTTTATTATATATAGACTGAAGCCAAACATTTGTTACAGGCAGTTTCTAATCACAGAATCAATCTATTCACAACAAAAGAAGCCATGCTCAGCAGAAATGTAAGCACCAGATCCACACATTTCTAGCTTTCATGAAACCACCCTACAGCAGCAACTTATACTCCCAGCACAATGCAATGTTGCACCTGTTTAATGGCAAAGTCATTGATGAGGTGGTGATTATGTTCGTTGAGGCTGCAGTGCAATGTGATGCAGTCACTGTGCATGAGCAGATCCTGCAGGGTGCTCATCCGCTGTAACCCCAGGGAACGCTCCACTCCATGAGGCAGATATGGATCGTAGAAAATCACATTGAAGCCAAAGGGTTTTGCTCGCAGAGCAACTGCTTGCCCAACTCGACCTTGAAAAAAATGAACACATATTCACCTGAATAACAGCACAACACATTCTTCCCAAGGAGCTAAGTCATTGGGAGGAGACTTGGAATGACCTAAGAAACACTATACTCTTTTTTTAGGGCTAGGGAGAAGGGGAGGGAAGACTGGTGGTGGGCGCTGAGGTCTTCTGTGTATTCTCTCCAAGGAAACAGACCCCACATATATGCAACAGCTGTGATCAATGGACTAGTTGAGGTTCTTTGCAAGCGCTGCTGAGAGATTCCGAATAAGACTTGCAGAAAGCAACTGAAGCTTCAATTTTACCTGATTGTTCACAATACTAGAGTCTTCCCTAACTTGGAGCCCTCCATGTTTCGGACTGCAATTCCCACCAGCCCCAGCCAGCATGGATTATAGTCTCGAATGTTCGGAGTTATAGGCCTAAACACTTGGACAGCCCCAAATTGGGGAGGGCTGCTCTACCAGATGAACTACTGGCCTAACTTAATATAAGGCAGATACCAATACCACCCCAAATCTATCAGTGGGAACCTCCCATTTGCACTAGGAGCAACAAAGTTGAACTACACAACCAACAAGGCAGAAAGGGTGAATGAGCAGGAGTGTCATTCAACATGTGACACCCATTTCTGCAAACTTTCAATTTAACGATTAGGTAAGTCTCTCCACATCTAGTAAATTTTCCATACAGGTAACAACTCCCCATTTACACAGGGGTTATGTTCCAGACTTCCATGCATGTCAGTGAAACACGTATAAATGGGGAGCACCCTGGAGAGTCCTAGGGCCTTGTGAGGAGACCCACCCCAAGGCCAGAAGAGGACATATGTAAAGAAGCAGTCAAGGATGTTTTGGGCTTAGCCATTCCCTCCTCACCTCACCTCCTGTCTTTTGCCTCTCCGATCCTGGTTTGCAGTAGAAGCACAAACCATAGCAATGGTTTGCCTCAAGCTATGAAAAGAGGGAGAGAGCTGCCACACTGCAAGGCTCCTTCACTACAGGAGAGGGACTGTGAGCAACATCATGGGAGGGATGACTCTAGGACCAAGGTGAAACTGTAAAGCTCCCTTGTTATTTTTGCTATTGGGTGCTTGATGTTGTTTATGTAATCTGGATATATTAATAGTACTGAAAAGTTTATTAGCTGTTGCTATTATTTATTAAATTTGTATACTGCCCTTCATCCAGATCACAGGGTGGTTGACAACATTATTGATTAATTATATTTTATTTTATTTTTTATACCCCGCCCATCTGGGCGGCTTACAGCATATCTAAAAACATAATAAAAATATCAAAGCTATAAAAACCTCCCAATACAGGGCCGCCTTCAGATGTTTTAGTTACGTAATTCTTTATCTCCTTGACATCTGAAGGGAGGGTGTTCCACAGGGAGGGCACCACTACCAAGAATAATACAAAATAAGAACACAAAATACATAATAATGCCATGCCTCCCACAAAAACATTTAAAGGCCATAAGGCCTAGTTATAGAGAAACATTTTCACCTGGCGCCTGAAGATATGTAATGAAGTCACCAGGCAAGCTTCCCTGGGGAAAGAATTCCACAACAGAGGAGCCACTGCAAAAAAGGTCCATTCTTGGGTTGCCACCCTCTCATAGAGGAGGCACACAAACATGATGATGATGATGATCAGATTATTATATTTGCTACTGTATTGTTTTGCTATGTTATTATGAAATAGTTTTTGCACTCTTTGCTTCTGAAATGCATTCCTGTTTTCCTTGTTGCAAGCCACTTGGAGCATTATTTTTTGTGGAAAGGCAGTATACAAATGAATAAATGAATGTCTGATCATATAACTCTGAACGGTTTGGTCTAAACTATGTCTGTATCTTTAGGAGCAGCCAATTTCTTACCAAGGCCAATGATGCCCAATGTCTCCCCACGGATACGCACAGCACCTCCAGCCACCTCTCTGATCTGCTCCATACTTGAGGCTCTGTTTCCTTCTCGCATGGCCTGGTGGAGCCAAGTAACCCGACGATAAAGGTTTAGAATGTGGCAAAGGGTAGAATCAGCTGTCTCTTCCACAGAAGACGAAGGGACGTTGCACACTGCAATGCCTGAGGAAATAGGAAGAAGAGGCTAGTACAATTCCCAAACAATCTCAATACAGATGAAGAAAAGAAGGGATTCCCCAACACTCCAGAGCTACAAACAAGGCAATATATTTGATACTGACACGAGCACATTGTCCAACATTTTAACATACAGCAAAATCCTGTTCCCACTATCAACACCATGATAATTTTGGGGACAGGAAAACTCTCTGTCACAATCAGGCAGTTGGATGAAGGAGAGAAGAAGCTGCATTGCACCAAATCAGGTAAGTAGGCTATCTAATTTAGTCCTGTTTTTATCTGATATTAGCTGTCCAACTTCTGAGGCAGAGGTTCTCCCCAGCCCTGCTACCTAAAAGATATTAAACGGTATATATCAGTGACTAAACCTGAGAGAACCTCCTATTCACAACACATGTCACTTACTATTTAGCTATGATCTATCCACAAGGGACTCGATTATATACCACATTTTTCCGTGTATAAGACTAGGTTTTTTTCCTAAAAAATAATCTCAAAAATTTGGGGCGTCTTATACACAGATACCCCCCATTTTCTTAAACCGGGGTCCCCCAAAATAGGGGCCATCTTATACATGGGGGAGTCTTATAGATGGAAAAATACGGTAATTTTTTCCTTGAAAATACTTGTCCTTGTGGAAATCATAGCTCAGGAGATGCTATAGTCTAAAAGCGCAACAATACTCAGTTTGGCATTAAATTTCAACACTTCAAGAAGAACACTTGCTGCTTTTAAGCTAGACGTATACCTAGAGTTTAATTTGCAAACTATGCTATGCTTTTGTATTGTGTTTGCTTAATTAGTACCGTATTTTTTGCCGCATAGGACGCACTTTTTCCCCTCCAAAAATGAAGGGGAAATGTGTGTGCGTCCTATGGGGCGAATGCAGGCATTCGCTGAAGCCTGGAGAGCGAGAGGGGTCGGTGTGCACCGACCCCTCTCGCTCTCCGGGCTTCGCACGGCTCTCCGCAAGGCGCGGGAGCCTGGCGCCGGGCTCCCACGGCTTGCGGAGAGTTGCCTGTTCTGGGGGCTGGGGTCAGGGGAAGCTCGGGCTTCCCCCGCCCCAGCCCCGCACCTGGGGGGGAAATAATCCCCCCCCTTTATTTCCCCCCAAAAAACTAGGTGCGCCTTATGGGACGGTGCGTCCTATAGGGCGAAAAATACGGTAATTAGGTGTCATGGACTTTGAAGACGCTTGAACTCAGGACGAAAGGGATAAACGTGCTAAGAGGAAGGCACATTTGGCAAACTCTCACCGTAATCAACTCCCATCCAGAAACCTATGTCCTCACTGTGAAAGGATGTGTGGATCCAGAATTGGCCTCCACAGTCACTTATGGACTCACTGTTAAGACCGTGTTTATGGAAGACAATCTTACTTGGCCACGAGTGATTGCCAAAGAAAGAAGAAGTCTACTTATTAAACTGAACATCTTGAACCAAAGCATCCTTGTGTGAAAAAAAGGCCCACTGAAATAAGTAAATTATCTCCACATAAATCGGCTTAGGACCAGAAAATTAGAAAATTACAGCCTTAGCCAACATAGCAACCAGAACATTAGCAGCCTGCAAAAACTGTTGCTCAAAGCAAACACAAGTACTATGTTGTTAGTGCATGTCCTCCTAGGTCTGCCACTACATGCAACAAGTAGCTATTTAACAGCTTACATTTTATAAAATTCCTAAAATAGTTCTAATCCATAATAGGCCTAACTTATAGGGGAGAGCAAATGTATTAAAATAAAACAGTGGCACGCTTTGCAAATTTCTCTCTCTCTGCAATACTGAGCACTTCATTGCTTCTTAGGAGTTTATGATTTTGGCTAGCCCCCAATTTAGACCCAGTAAACTGAACACAAAGAGGCAGTGCACATGTTTTCACTCTATGTATTCATTTATTTTTTAGAAAATATTGCACTGGGATCACCATACCTAATTCTGCAGCTGACTTGATATCCACATTGTCATAGCCACTGCCAATTCGCACAATGACCCGGAGAGCTTTGAACTTCTCCAGGTCCTGGCGCGACAAGGTAATGGTGTGGTACATCAGAGCCCCAACAGCTTCATTTAGCACCTATGGGAAGACAGAACAACAGAATAATGCTTGCTCCACAGCATTAGAACTAGTCAGATCAGGATTCTGCAAACCCACTTACTTGATTGCCAGCAGCAATGCCCCTCCCTGCCCCATGGTGAGCAGCCCTGCCCCACCCCACACACCCAGCATAAGGATCCTTTTCCCCTAAGTTCTGTGAAGCAGTGGTTTTTGCAGAAGGCACAAGCAGCATCTCAGTGCTTTTACAGAAGAAGAGAAACCACTCACTTTCCCTCAATTTGTCTTGAGTTCTCACAGTGAATTCAAGGGAGGAGTTGTTTCTCTCCCTCCCCCATGGCGTTCTGCAGTAGACAGAAACAGCAAGCCATAGAGTGTGGCTTCTGCACAAGCTCAGTGTGAAGTCTAAGAAAATGCATCACCCTCCCACAAATTCTCTGCTAAATTCTTTGCAAATTCATTGGGCTTCTGCAGAATTTGGGGGGAGGCAGTTGGAAGCAACTACAAATAGTAGCTAGTTATCAAAGCAATAACAAAATGAAAGATATTCTTGTTTAAGTGTGTTTACCTTTTCATGGATTTCCTGAGTTGACTGTGCATCACAGAAAGCCACTGTGGCAACATCCTTCAGGATGGGCATCTCTACAGTGCAATCTCTGCCATCCAGGAGGGCAACCAGCGGACGGGCTTGCATTGGGCCATTACCAATAGGAGGCCTTATACCTACAGGGAAAAAGCATCTTAATGAGCTGCAAATGTGAGCATGATTCTTATTCAGTCCTAAGCAAACATCACCAAGAATTCGTAGTGAAAACAAATGTAAGGGTTGGGAGGAATCAGAAAAGAGTCATAGCTCAGTGCTAAAGCACATGCTTTGCATGCAGAAGGTCACAGACTCAATCCCAAATATTTCCAGAACTGAAAAACACACCTGTCTAAAACCCTAGAGAGCTGCTGCCAACCACTGTAGACATTATAAAGCTAGTATGCCAGTGGTCTGATCTGGCACAGGCAGCTTTCTGTGTTGCTTTTCTTACATGCAAAGGCTCCCATGAATCACTTGTGTCATACCAGCATGCAAACATTGCCTGAATTCATGATGCATGCAACAGTGCCCGGAGATACTTGCAAACTATGTAACCAGTTCTGAAGTTTGGCTATTCACAGACCTTTTATAAAGTCAATTATCATATAACAGATACTGATAACTCGTTCACAAAAGTATGCAATTTGGGAGTTATCTGTAGAAAAAATAAAATTAGAAGAGCTATATTTTTCACAAGTTACTTTGAAGGAAATAGGTCTAAAAGCAATCTGAGAGGAGTGTGGAGAAAAGGCAAACAGCTTTTCTTGAACAGAAGCAGTGTCTCTAGGTAACCTATACAAAGTGATGACAACCCACAAAAATGACGCTTTGCATTTTGTGCTCATTTCAGGAAGCATGCAGTTGTTTGAAACATGCAAACCTAAAACCATGGTTTCAAAGTTTAGTCTGAAACAAACCATAGTTAACCACAGTTTGTCTGTTAGGATGGCACAAGCTGTGGCTAAGCTTCCAGTCCAGAGATAGAAAAGTGTATCTGCTTGTTCTGGTGAGCAGAGGAAGCCTCAGGCTCATCTTGCTATTCACAGGGATAATGATAATCAAGCCTTACAAAGGAGTAAATTCAATAGAGAGACATTGCCAAGCACCATGCACAGAATCATGCTGCAGTACAAAGCAAGGACAGTTTATCTAACCGAGATCAAACTTCAACCATGCATGCAACTAGTTGAAGGGAAGGGAACTGACAACATGTTGTGATGGTGAATCCAAAAACCTTTTGAAAAACTGGACCCACCCTCCCTAGTTAAGACATTGTGTGTATATGTGTGTGTCCAGGGTATGGAGACAGCACAGTTGATGCCTGAGTCTAAGTCACTAAAAATCTAAGATAATGAAGGAGTGAGTGAAGAGCTAAGCACTCTGCTTTGATAAATCACAATATAATCAGGAAAGGAGGAACAAAGGAGGCATTTTCACTTGCATCAGCATCTTCCCATGTCTCTTTAGGATGCTACACAGATACAGGATTATTTGTGCAATAGTGTTAGGCCACGGGGCATTATACGCAGAGTGTCACCTAAGAATGCTCCAGCTCACACATTAAAGCATCCTGATAAGAAACCATTGTCAGGCAATTAAAGGAATTAGTCACAAGATGAGGCAACCACTGCATAAGAATTAAGAAAGCATAATGTCAAATAACAGCTGAGCCAGCAACACAACCCGTTTCTTCGCAATTCTCTTTACTTTCAAGTAACCACACATCTGCTGCCGAACAGATGAAGTTCCTTACTCTCTTTTCTAACTTTACTTTAGAACAGTCTTGCAGATGGCCTCTTGACTCAGGGAAAGAACAATACCTTCCAGCCTCACTACTTAGATCAGACTGGGTTACTTTGGCAAGCAGACAAGCTGAAAATTTATATGGAAGTCTGGAGAAGTGGGCGGTGGCTCCAGAGACCACATTAACAGTACTCCAATTAAGAAAATAGGGGCAATGACACAGAGTCTTTAAAGGGTTCTGTGAATAATGGAGTGATTCCAGACTTAGTCTAACTTAAGTCCCATTGAATAAATGAGACTTCAACTAACCTAATCCAGCTCCAATACAATGTTCTGTACTTTTCAGTTAGACTAGCCCCCCAATTTCCCACACAATGCAAGAAGACTCAGGAAGCACCTGTCAGAAGCATCAACGGTTTACTTGGGAGAGGTTTACTTGGACTCTCCCATCAGGCACAACCCAGCTGCCAGAGCTTCTAATGACCTACCACCACAGCACAGCTTTTGCCAGATTCTGCCAAGATAAAAGCTGTCAATCTCTTCTGCTCCACTTTGAAACATTAGACAGCTGTTTCCACACCCTGCTTTTATGGAATTACTTTGTCTGAAAATTCAAGATACACTATGTCACCTTTTAGTTCCATTTCTCCCACAAATTTGAATCCACTTTACTCCTAGTCTAGCACACCATGGGAGTAGAACTGCTATTAGTAGTAGTGGTAGTAGTATCCCATCTTTTTCCCAGACAGGAACTCAAAGTGGCTTATGTAAATTAACACAGATAAACTATAAAATGCTAAAAACATATAAAGGGCAATTGTTAAAAAGCAATTAAGCTCTAATAGGATTAAAACATTATAAGAAACAAATCTATTAAAATGCAGATAATAAAAACAGTAGTACTTTATTAAGAGCCCTTTCGGTTTCTGGTCCCGAACTTGTTAAGAGTTCATGACCAGAAAAGGAAAGCCCCCGTTCTCTTGGCCTTGGCTCTTTCTCCAATCTACAATACAGGGATAATACTGTTGGGCTACCTGATCAGAACACCGTTAAGATTTATTGAGACGGGAGCATGTGTAGCCCCCTGAATGTGTAGCAAGACCGGAAACGGGATGTGGCTGCCTTGCTCAGGGCTCCCTAAAGTGCAGGGAGGCATTTGCACTTGGGCTAATCCTGCTCGTGTACACCTTCAGTATCTGGACGGATCTGGCAAGGCTACCAGGATCTAAGCTTTGAATGGCGAAAGGGCCACCACGTCCAAGACCCCATTAATAGAAAGGGGCGTGGGGAGCGCGAATAAACCCTCCGCCTGAAGCCGCCTGTCACTGCGGCGGAAGGGCTACGAGATCCTCCGCCGCTTGGCAGAAAGGAAGGCGCTGGCTCGCTCGCCCCGGGGCCAGGCCCCTTCCCCTTCCCCGCCGCCGCCGCCCAGCGAACGCCTCCCGCCCTCCGCCCAGGGCGTTACCTTCGCAAATGCGGTCGAGCCTCTGGCGCTTCACTTTGTGCCTGTCCATGGGACACACCGAGGCAGGCCCGCGCGACTCTGAGCCCGGGAGAGGCGGGCGCTAGGGAGGCGCAAGCTCGGGGACCGGAGGCGGCGGCGGCGGCCTCGCCCCCGCCCAAAGACTCGCAGAGGCGGCGGCGAGCAGCCCGCCTACAGCCGGAGGAGAAAAGGGCGGGGAGGAAAGGCCAGGCCAGCTCAGCGGATGCGCTCCGGGCGCCGTCCTCCTGCCTCTCGCCTGCCGCGGCCCTCCCCCCACCGCACGTCGCTCGCCACCGGCCTCCAAAAGGGAAGCGGAAGGCCTCGGCTGGGTCCGCGGAGGGCAAGATCCCCGTCGAAGCCGGAGCGCAACGGGCTGCGCAGCCATAGAGTAGCGCGCCCAGAGCGGCCCCCGGAAACCAATAAAGCACTTCCGGTCCTCTGGGCTCTCCCGCAGCGCCGGCCACAGTCCTGTCGAGCCAGGCGCAAGGCTGGAGCAGCAGAGATTCAGGGGCGGCGTGGCAGAAAAATTTAAAAGTAAAAGCGAGGCGTGGTTAAAGGTTCTGGTCGCGGCAGTACGTACTTTGAAGCAGTGATACAAGGATGTGTTTCCCTCACCCTCTTTAGGAGCCTTGTGCAAAGCGGAAATTCCTGAGGTGCAGCAATGAGAAAAGCTCCCGTTGGGTTTGTTTTAGCTATAAAGAACCACCACAGCTATAGCAGTTTATTATTAGGTGTGTTCACTTCCCGCCTTTCTTCAAGCTATATGTAGCATGAAAACATTAGCCAGGTCACCAGTGCTCATAAAGGGTACCATACAGGAATTCAAACAAAAACAATCCTAGCGCAATAAAGCTATGGCAGTGGGCATTTTGTTGAAATTCTGCTTATGTAGCCTTATGTAGGCATAGGTTTTCCATCCTGAAGCTCAGCTCCATATATTCTAATAAAATATTTTTTGTCCCAATGAAGCCTCCAAAGGGGTGCCAGTTTGCACACACACATGCGCGGGGGGGGGGGGGGGGCAAACTGGGTCTTTGACCCAGGTGAAATAAAGCCTAGTTCTGCCCCTGTCCAAAAGCTGTTTTTAAAAAATATTAGTCTCGCTTTTTGCGGTGTCCCAAAATAACTTACATAAAAAGTGTATGTGTCTGTGTGTAAAACCTTCCCTTCACTATAAAACATGAATCCAGTCTCAGCTGTTCAATAGTTCCCTTTTCTCTATACACTTCCCCTTTGGGCATGTTTTCCAGTTACTCACATATGGTCTGCTTTTCCAACAGTCAGGCAAAACATACAATCTTTACAGTGTAAGAAATTTTGATTCTGCTAGAAGGATAGCATTACTTGAATTGAGACAAGTCCAAGATACAGACTGTCTCACCAGAGTGGTGCATGCTCTAGTTATCTCCCACTTGGATTACTGCAATGTGCTCTATGTGGGGCTACCTTTGAACGTGACCTGGAAACTACAACTAATCCAGAATGTGACAGCTAGACTGGTGACTGGGAGTGGCTGCCGAGACCATATTACACCGGTCCTGAAAGACCTACATTGGCTCCCAGTACGCTTCCAAGCACAACTCAAAGTGTTGGTGCTGACCTTTCAAGCCCTAAATGGCCTCGGCCCAGTATAGCTGAAGGAGCATCTCCACCCCCATCGATCAGCCCAGACACTGAGGTTCAGCTCCGAAGGCCTTCTGGCGGTTCCCTTACTGCGAGAAGTGAGGTTACAGGAAAACAGACAGAGGGCCTTCTTGGTAGTGGCGCCTGCCCTGTGGAACCCCCTCCCATCCAATGTCAAGGAAATAAACATCTATCTGACTTTTAGAAGACATCTGAAGGCAGCCCTGTTTAGGGAAGTTTTTAATGTTTGAAGTTTTATTCTGTTTTTGGTGTTCTGTTGGAAGCCACCCAGAGTGGCTAGGGAAGCCAGCCAGATGGGTGGGGTATAAATAAAATATTATTATTATGATTATGATTATGATTATTATTTCCTTGTTAATATTCATAAAGAAACAAAACTAAAATTAAACTGAAGTCTTGACGTTTGGATTGGCTGATATGGGGAAGGAGGACAGCAGCAAAAGCCTCGAGTTCTATACTTACCACCAGAAAGGAATTAGGTACTACCAGTGGGGGTGGAGGGAATGAGTATTACAAAGCACTGCAACAAAATTTAATTTCCAACTGCTTGTTTCGTCCAGCATTTTTATAGAGATTCCTATTCTCCCCACCAAATTTGTGGAATAATTTCACTGGAATGAGGTCACAGTAGAATTCACCCCCCCCCAATAGTTTTACGGTATTAGAGACTAATGTTATTATCTCCCTTTGGGGTAATGGAGTCCATTTTGAAACGTGGGTGCCCAAGGGGCTTGCTAAAAAACTGATATGGGAATAGGGAGGATTATTGGCAAAGTACTCTGTTTTTCTCACATATGGACACACCCCTCTGGCAGGACTCCATCACTCCATCCCAGAGACATACAGCATCTATACAGCCATTTTTCCTTTTTTTTTAATAAAAAAGAAACAAGCAGACAAAACCCCACCAGTCCCACCGCCACTTTCCCCTCTGCACCCACCCCACTTCCCTCATCAAGGAGTGCAGCCTCCCTTTGTGGCTGATCCCAGAGTCAGTTTCTTGTGGAGACATCCAACCCCTAGTTCTCCTCAATCAAAGTTAGATCCAGATCGCTAAAGTCTGGTTGGAAGAGTGTCCTTTTGCTTGCTAAATTCCAATTTAGTCGCCGTGCCGCTTGTACTGCTGCTTCCTCTTCCTCCTCCTCTTCCTCACTTTCACTAAGAACCTGGACACAGTTGCTGAGGGGACTACATGGAGCTGAAGGTGCTTGTGGGCTGCAGCCCAAGAGCCATGATGAATAGCCACCTTCTTCAGATTTGTCCAGCTGACAGACGCCTCCTGCAAATGGTTTCTGTCAAATGTAAGAAAACAAGTTTTTATATACCAATGCACCTTCCATACTTAGATTACATTATTCTAATACTGACAATTTATAACCATATTAATAATCACTTGCCCTAAAGCTCTTTTAAGTCATAACTTGCCAAAGAAAAACACCACTTCCCCCTCCCTGCTCTGGGTCATCTACCTGTGGGCCAGATTCCAGATAAGGCATGAAAAGCCACCTCAAAGCCTGTTCCAGGCTGCACAATGCAGTGCCCCACCTGCAGTGCCATCTACTACCACATGCAAAGGATCCTTATGTTGTTAGCACTGTATTATTTTTTTAATGTAGTTTAATGTTTCTTGTGAAAGCTGCCTTGGAAGTTATTTGTATCCTGAAAGGCAGGACATAGATAATTGTCATAAACAAATAATAAACTGAGGATGACGCGAGCTTCTGAAGGCTCACCGTTGGCTATGGATCTGAGCAGATGGGACACAGACTTGAATTTTCAAAAACTAACTGCTCTCATTGCTGACCAAAGCTGACGAGTGTGAGACAGGCAATGCTATTCTAACAAAGCCTTCCTGAAGCACTAGCTTCACATATGTATTTCTGGTGGCCACCTTACTTTCCCCACAATATATTAATTTAATCTATGTCTTCTCAGACCATAGTAGACTACTATGAAGTTAATGGGGCTAAAGTCCTGAATGCTGTTTAAACTGTACTTTAATAATACAGTAATTAAGCTACCAGTGTTCATATTTGCTTTGCCCAAGGCAGAGGGAGTGGGAAAGCAGTGGCCATAACTGAATACCCCACACTGCGTATGGAGGATGCTGTAATAGGAATGGGTGCTCTACCCAAACATTTCTGCCCTAACTCTATGTTTTGAATCTGAAAAAAACATGGAATGGTTGCTGGATCTTCCAGCAATAATTGAACAACCAATTACTGCTGGTCAAATGTGAACTCTGTAGCAATTGGGACATAAAACAACAGTAGTTTCAGCTGGAAACCGGTAATGTAAATGGAGGAGCCCATGGAGCAGGGTCTATTATCACTTCTGTATTTTGTGCATCACCCGACCCAACATTACCAATAAATAAACACGGAGTAACATGTTTCGTTGGCATCAGTCAGAGAAATCTTGGTGTGACTCCCAGCTCTCCCCCTTGCCCAGTGCTTGTAATCTAATCTCAACTATCTCATAACAGCAAATTGTTGTCAGAGGTTAAGGACATAGGCAAGAGAAGCTCTGTGTGTGTGTGTATGCTATTTTTTTGTGACATAGCCAAATTCTGTTCTTTACTTCAGTAGATTACCCTTTAAATCTCACTGCGCCCCGACATTTTCCCTTTCATATGTATCCTTAAGGCACTCAGATGGGAACAGTGCTTGCTTGCTTGCTTCCTTCCCTACCTGGTTCATCTTGTAGAAATCAAGCGAGGGCCTATGCCACCTCACATCCTCATCGTGGCGCCGCTTGAGACCAGATTTCCTGGTGTCCAAGTCACATGGTTGTGAGCGGCTGCGAGGGAGGCTGTGCTGGTGTCGAAGCAACTCTGGAGTGGAGGTGGTGGAGCTTCGCGGGGAGGGAAGGAATCTGACAGGTGACAGGGAGAAACGTCGTTGCAGAGGGTAGGGCTGCAAAGTCTCTCCAGTCTCCCATGATGTGCTTGCTGGCGATTCTCGGGATAGGGCCAGGCTGAAGAAAGGGGGGCTCCTGCCGCCGCCGCTGCCGCTACCACCAGCACCATCTTGAACACACTGGTGAGAGGCACTGGGGGCAGGGTTGAAGCAAGGTCTGTTGGCTCCCTGGGCCAGGTTCTGGGCTTGTACTGCCAAAGTGTCCCCTCCACTGTTGTCCCGGCGTTTGACGTGCGTCCAGACTTTGGAGCCCAGGGGCCTCCAGACAGCCTGCCAACGGGAGAGGTCTTCAGGCACTGATAGTGAACGGCAGTGTCTTTTGGTGGGGGGCACAGAAGCCTTTTCTGAGACTACTGAGTTGGTGGCCAGTGTTTGGGATGTGAGGCTGTTCTGAGGACGGTTGTCTGAGCTGCAGGGGGGCAGGGGAAGGCTCAAGCTGGAGTGTTGGTAAAGACCTGTGCTGTCCTGAAGATGGATCTTTGGACAGGGAGCTAGGTCCCTCCATGAAGTTCCCTCTGCAAGAAATATCACAAGACAGACTTTTAAAGATGAAGGCTCTAATTAGCGCCACAAGCCAGATAGCCAATTTATCATTTGACATGTGAGCAATCAGCACCCTTTGTTGCCTTATTTTTACTTTTTATTAGCACCATCACACATACAAAGTTTCAGAACCTTCTACAACAACAGTTGTAGAACAAACAACCATTCCAAGCAATTGTTAGATCAGAAACAGCCCTAACTATTCTACTATACCTGATTAAGATTTAAGATCTGGTCTGATCATCTTTGTTGTGCATCACTCTCGATTAAGAAGGAACCCACAATGACAACAAGATAGGGAAATGTTCTCCAGGATAACATTCCCCATTTGCTCCCCTTAGTGCTCTGATTATGATGCCCCTGGTTCCCCTTCTCCTGTGATGCATGAGGTCTTCACATTGAAGAAGCAATTCTCTTCTTTCAGTGTTAGATAGGAGGCACTTGTGGATCAGAGAAAGTGAGTAAAACGAGTGAGGGACAACATAAATTTTATTTAATACTTACACCCCTGTTACAGCTGGAGCAAGATGTTGGCGGGGAGCCAGATTAAGATATCCTACCTTAAAAGAATCTACAATTTATTCATTGTTTGATTACTACAGTTGGGGCAGTTCAACTGTGGGAACCAATTAAAGGAATTTAATTCAAACTGAAGAACAGTTGGAGAAAACAATTCCTGCTTTTTTCCAAGTTCTTCCATGTTTAGTACAACTGATGAATTTGGGGTGCTTTTCATGTCCACAGCCCCACCCCCATTCATATTTAACATACATATAATAAAATAGCTGGAATATTTCTCTCTCCAACATCAGCACATAGTAAGATATTCCAGCCACTTCCCTTCTTAGTCATGCCTTAAGAAAAGCAAGAAGCAGTCCTGTGTTTCACAACTGCAGTCCCTCCAGAAAGGCTGTGTTCATTTAATGACATCGTTCTTATGAGACTCATTTGTCTCTTAGAGGTGGTCAAAGCTGGTAGCAACAATAATCAAATGAGTTAGCCTCCAAGTCAAAATCCAAGCTGTCTTGAAGTAAATCTAGAGAAGAAACCCTAAGTTGCCTATATATAGAAGGTGGTGTTTTTTAAACCTCAAGGAGCTAATATGGCTCATTTCATTCAAAATAATACTGACTGCAAACTGAAATAAGAGGACTAATATGCAAAAGCTAGAACCAAACATGCTGCACAAAGAAGAGAAAGGAGCAGACACATGACAGGAACCTTGAGAAACACAAACCATGCTTTCCAACAAGACAGAAAGAAGTTTAAATATTCTGTAAATCCCACACGAAGTCACTCACATAGCCAATCTGAGCTCCAAAAGCATAACCATACTAGTCTGTAGCAGCAATATGGAGTCCTGTTGAATCTTAAATACCAACAAATTTATCATGGCATCAAGTTTTAAGGTACAGCACGCCAATATATTGTGTAGAACAAAAAGCAAAGATAACCATGCTGGTCCATTAGGACTCCCAATATCTACAGGTGAGCAGTACCTTTTATTGAAACCAATTGTACCTCATTGAGGCAGATCTCCCTGTGTGTGTGTGTGCAGTGGCGTAGCGTGGGTTGTCAGCACCCGGGGCAAGGCAAGTAATTTGCGCCCCCTAGCCCGTGGATTTGCGCCCCCTAACCCTAACCCCCAGATGTTGCGCCCGGTGCGGCCGGCCCCCCCTGCACCCCCCACGCTACACCACTGTGTGTGTGTGCGCGCGTGTGTATTTAAATCTTCATCCTCCACTTTATGCACCTGATGAAGTAGACTTATGCCACGATACATATGTTAGAAGTCTGTAGCCTCTGAAATAGCCTTCTTCAGACATTCCATTAGAGCAATTATTATGCAGAAGATAAAACTCTTTTAACTCAGGTTATCCAGCTGAAAATCCTGACAGCCTATTTTTGTCCCGTATCAAGCAGGTATAAGCTAACAAGTTTAAAGCCAAGGTACTTTTTTTTGTAAGCCAGTCTGGAAACTTGCTTAAAGGATAAGGTGGAAACTTCTGTAATAAATAAATCAGATAAATAAAATGGCCCATCATGCTATAGCTGAACCAAGAAAACACACGCGCCACCGACACCCACAAAGTCATTATTATGTGGAAAATATTCTAATTCTAAGCCTACAAAGGAGTCACAGTCAGATTGCTGTACAATATGGTTCTAGTACAAGTGACCAGAACAGTCACAGGAATGACTCACTTTGGCAGGGAACACACGCTTTCTTTAATGTGCCTTGCAAAGAAAACGTGCTGCAAACAAAAATGCTATTTTAAAATAAGTGACTAGAAGCTATTCTACTTAAGGCTCAGTACACTGATTGTACAATGTAGGTTTCCTACATTGATCGGAAACACAGTTCTTTATTTTAAGAGCTACAAAGGATCCAGGAATACACTTTGATAGCTTACAGTTTTATGACATACAGCTGAGATTAATTATGTACCAAAATTCTATATGGGCCAATTGCAGTAAGAGTCAACAGAACTGATGAAGACAGCAGCTAGTGGTTTTTTTTTTTTTAATTAAGACTATGGGTTTTATTCTCTTATCCACCTGGCATCCATTCTTCCTCCATGCATAATCAAGCACATCTATAATTCAAGTGCCAATATCAAGTTATTTATCAGAGTATTTATCAGTATATACATATACTGCCAATGTAACTATGCTACAACGTAGTTTGTATCAAGAGTTAATTATTAGCGCTATATATCCTCAAGTGTTTACATGACCAGTGGTGGTACTTGGCCACATACAGAAACTGCTTTGATCAAGCGGTATATACATTTTTAAATAAATAAATAAATAAATAAATAACTTTTTAACATAGGCAGCACCCAGTATGCATATAGCAATATTAAGCTGTATTAGATTTGATTGTTTTGACAATTTATATCTTAGATAAAAGAATCTTAGTGGTTTGCAACATCTCAGATAAAACGGTGATGGTTGCCAGTTCAAAGACAGAAAAATGAAATGGGAGTATTAGCAGGATTCATTTTTAAAACTACTAAATAGAACACCACTTCTTCATTGGATCTCTTTCCTTCCATTCGTCGGAAGCATAATGACATTTCTTTACTGAAAACAGCCATTCCTGTTACTTATTGGGATATCCTCCTGCATTTAACTCTGTTGAATTCTTGTTATTAAAACTAAACCACAGCTGGCCCTTTATTTGCACCAAGCTTTCACTTAAAAGTGGAGATGGTATCACAAAATACATGAGCTCTAGGAGACCTGGAAAGCAAGCTAATCTTATTAACTGTGAGCTGCATATAAAGGACATCAGACGATAAAAAGGACAGACAAAAGAGAAATGGATGTAGGCACAAAAGGTGGAAGTCCAGCCAGACGCTCTTACCAGGCGCTATCTGGAAGGGGCTGCCACAGCTGGCCACATCAGCATGATCAGGCAAAGGCTAGGGAGGAAACACAAGGAGTCACCACATCACAGCAAGGACCAGCATCTCATAAGCACCTCTGGATCTCTAATTCCCAACATGTGGCCTACAACAGAAGAGTGGTACCAGCTGTGGGATTCTACCAACATTCAGATATCTTGCTGTATCTCAGGATTGGAGAACTTGTGGCTCTTCAGATATTGGTGGACCATGATGCCATTCACTTCCCACCATTACTCATACTGGCTAGGGTTGATACAAGGTGGAGTCCAGCAACATCTGGAGGACCACAGGTCTCCCACTCCTGCACCTATCTGAATTCCTTGGATCCTATGACACCCCCCCAGCCATTATTAGTAGCAAATCTTCAAGCTTTCCCCAAGGAAAGCTTCCAAAACTTGCTTTAATCTGAATGTTGAAATCAAAGTTCAGAGGGGCAAAATAACCAAATGGAAACTCTGATTTGCTCAAGCTTAACTACCAGTCCTTTCCATGGTGCTGCTCTTACAGTCATCCACAAGCTACTATGCTACAGAGGTTCTACACCAGGCATAGGCAAACTCCGGCCCTCCAGATGTTTGGGACTACAATTCCCATCATCCCTGACCACTGGTCCTGTTAGCTAGGGGTGATGGGAATTGTAGTCCCAAACATCTGGAAGGCTGGAGTTTGCCTATGCCTGTTCTTCACAGATTTAAACTGCTCCCTTTATACCATGCCTAAACTATTCAGTATCAAAAGCCCGAGGATACTTCACTCTTATTAGAAAGAATGTGAGAAGACACACCAAGAAATTAATGTTTTAAGATTATGGCCACAGAAATAATCTAAATTTGCACTTACCACTATTTTCCTCTTTCATTCCATCATTTCACTGTTCTTTGGTGACTGGAAGCCCTCTGAGACAAGGACAATGTAGTATTTATTTGTCTGTATGTCAGCTCCCTTAATATAAGGAGAGCCAGACACTAAATACCACAGGCCACCATAAATTAAGATGCACCACTTCTAGCTAAAGCAATGAGCGATCTTCCCAAATCTCTTGCTTGACAATAACCCATTAAAAATACCTAACAAACACCACAGGAAAGAGTTATGGCAGAATTAATTCTTGTCATCTTTGCCTCCATGGGTTGTTTCCAAATGTCAATAGAGTAAAATGCCTCTGCACATTATCCATGTTTAAAACTTGAAAGGCTGAAGTCCCTTTGTTCTCCAAACCATTGACTCTCTGCTACAGAGCTTCCTCTACTCAAACATCATTATGCTTTTGGACTGTGCCTTCCCCTGCAAAAGCTTCATTAGACCACACATCCCATTCTTAGAAGTCTACACCTCAATGTTGCAGAAAAGTCAAGTTCTGTAACTGGTTGCAACCGCAGCAACTTTGTGCAGTTTTAACTTTTCTTCTGAGCAATCTTTCTAGGCAACAGATTAGTACATCTTTAACTCATTTTGAAGCAAAAAAACTTATTTCCATGGGCTCCAGATCCAAGATAAATCAGGAAACGCATGCTTCATATTCCACCATGTCATTCTCTTTTTAATTAATTTTTGCTACAGCAGCACATTGCCTTTCATTTTCCAAGTCAGGCCAACTCTCATTAGATTACAGGGATAGGTTAAAGAGAGGATCCCTTGGTACAGTTTATCTTATCCCCATTAAGAAAAAATATGGAGAAAATGCACTGGGAAACGCTTTACATTTAATAAGGGCTGGGGTGATTGGAAAACAAGGACGATAGAACACATGCACATGAGCGAGAAACTGGTGGGTCAGTTTCCCTTGTGAGTGGTATTCCACAGTCCTCAAACAGTAACATGCTAAAAAGAAGAAAATAATATGGGATTTAGAGGTAATAGCAAAAAAAGAGGCAAGCTCCCAGCATTAAAATGCTTGAGTAATATTCTATAAAGCAAAGAAATACACCAGTATCTTCTTGATTCCTCCCCAATACTCTTACTCTTTCCATCACTGCCCTGTGATGTATTGTAAACCAAACTGTGATCCTCAGATGAAGGGCTGCATAGAAATTCAGTAAGTAAATAAATAAATCACCTTCCAAAGGAGTGACCTTTACCCTCAGTTATTCAATGGCAAACGAGCCTTTGACCTTTACCTGTTCAGAGCAGCAACAGATATAATGCTAACCTGAGGCATATCTGTAGTCATCTGTAGCAATAACTTCAGACCATACCTGTCCCTCACTTGTCCTTGAAAACAGGAAATTATGGAACTAGCATGGGAAAAACAAAAAAACCCCACCAATTCTCTTGGTCTCAAAGAAAGAAAAATCAGTATGTGGGTAATTTTGATAAGCCCCTTGAAAACACCAGATAGGCAATGTGATGTAGTGGTTAGAGTACTGGACTAGAGAGACCAGGATTCAAACCCCCACTTAGTCATGAAGCTCACTGGGTGATCTTGAGTCAGTCACTTTCTCTTAGCCTAACCTACCTCATAGGATTGTTCTGAGGATAAAACATGTTGCTCAACAACTCCAGGTGAGCACCCAGGAAGTAAAGGGCCCCTGTGGAAAAGGTATAACTTGATGCACTACTCACAAATCACTTTACTGTAGCAGCTAATTGCATGATGGGGTGCCAAGTCTCTTACTCTTCTAGTATTAAACAATAACCTTCTGAACACTAAAAGACAAGGCAACTTGGCTTGCATCACCAAAATCTGACCGGGTGAGGGGAGGAGAGTTACCATCTCCCAAATATGTCCAACCAAACTTCGCAGTACAGCACAAAGTTCAATTTGGGATGGGAAAAGTTGGCCGGAGTTGAATGTCTATATCTGGTACTGAAGACCCAATAACAAATTGGGATTCTGTCCGTGTACCAGACACCTAGCTGCCCGACACTCTCCCCGTTTGAGCTGACAGAGGTGGTCAGTGTGGTATTGAGAACTGCACAGTTTATGGTTTGGGGGAACTTTAATAACCCCACCAAACCTAATTGAGGCTGATTCAACACACGTAGGATGACAAATTTGGAAGCTAGTCTTCTGTACAAAACAAAGAGGGAAACATCTGCAGGTGAGGGAGTCGTTCTTGGTTCTGTTGTGTTGGCCACTTCATTACATGATCAGATTTGACATTCAGGCTGTCTGCAATCTCCACAGAACCTGATTAATTTCAATGGTTTTCTGTCATCACCGGAGATTTTCTTAAAGGTCCAGCTGATGGTCCTGCCAAGGCTCTGGTATCTGCTTGGAATGAGGAAATAACAATGGCAATGGATGGGATAGCTCCCAAATATCCTTGACCTGATCGTAGAAGCATGTCAGCTCTGTGGTATTCCAAGAAGCTAATGGGTGATGAATCATCTGAACCAACAATTAGCGTGTAAGTGACAGAAAACATTCAACAAATATGACCAAACACAAGTGAGAGTTAATTTACTTCTCTGCCACCACTACATTTGTTCAACATCATCCACCACAGCTGTTTCTGGTGGTGAGCAGACTCCTCAGTGGAGGCTCAGTGATGCAAGATCTAGAGCCTGAGTCTGCTGCTTATTTTGTAGATAAAGTAACTTGCACCTGTGACAACTTGGGTGTAATAACTGTGATAGAGTCCAAGACTATGAGCCTCTATGAGAGTCATACTATGATTATCACCACCTCGCACCAAACTGAAGACATATACAAGCTGCTTGGAGAGTTGAGGCCCACCACATATTCCCTTAACCCTTGCCCATTTTAGCTAGTGAAATTTGCCAAGGCTTGGCTATGCAATCTGAACCTTGGAGGTGATTAACACCTTTATCAGGGAATACTGTGGTCACTGCTACCTTGAAATAGGCCACGTTGAGGCCACTATTTAAAAAGCCACGTTTAGAACTACTAAACTCCTGAGGCAATATCCGGAGGCAATTGTGGGCTAGATGAGAGTGAGGAAGATACAACTTAATCCTGGAACCTGAATAATCTGGATGGAGAATTTAACAGGGTTGCACTCACCCTGAAGTATGAAATTCAGAAGGTTACACGCTGGACTACTGTAATACACTCTAGATTAGGCTGCCTTTAAAGGCAGTTTAGAAACTTCAAATGGTGCAAAATGCAACTGCCCAAGTATTGATGAAGGTCAGGTGGTTAGAGCAAGCAACAACTATATTGCACCAGTTACACTGATTAATAGTGCATTTATGGGCTCAATTTAAAGTCCCAGCAATTACCTTTAAAGTCCCAAACGAGGTGTGGTGAACACACAGATCATGCCAAAAGCAGTATCTTCCCCTTAAGGTACTTGGTGTCAGGTACTCAGTTCTACTGTAACATCTCTATAAATATGGAGACTTCACTCCTGCCTAATGAAACTATTAGCCAATGACAGCCTACCAATTTACCTTCATAGACATTATCATGTGGAGATCAGTTCCATAGGTTAATTACATGTAAACGTAGAATGGAATCTCTCTTCTTAAGCAGTATATAGATAATAATCTCTGAGAGGAAAGACTGCCTACTAGCTACTACCATGGCAATAACTCCAACTCAGCAACAGTAGCTCAACAATTGTAGAAAAGAAATGGGTAAGAGGGGGAAGGAAGCAATTATCCTTATTTTTATCAATTCTTATAAGTGTAAAATCACAGCCCTTTTCTTTAACCCCAAACACATCACTGGAATGGTGAAATTGACTTTGAGGAGAATAGAAGCAGCTTTTGGTCTACTCGGTTTTACTGCTAAGGAAAAGATGATGTTCTTGAATGCCAGGGTACTGCTGAAAGATGCAGAACCCTCACTTTGAGATGTCTACCCTAACACACCACATTCATATTTGCATAAATACTTACTCATCTGTTCATCTGCTTAAGAACTTTTTTAAAAATTCCAAATCTCCTCTGGCCATGGAGAAGCAAGGAAACTTGGGAGTGGGGGTGGGGAATATAAGCCTGTTCATGGGTCACAACCATGGCCATAACAAGAGGTGCCCATAACAATCACCAGAATAAGTGTTCTTGGTCATGTTCCTAAGGGCTGGTTTTAGCTTTGCCAGGGTAAAGATCGAAACAGAAAATCTGTAAGGGTGATTGGCGGAAGGGCACTAAACAAAATATATGTACTACTGGCAGTGCTAGCTCTGCAGAACACCCCTCTCTCCAAAGACAATATAGCAGGCTGCTGGTTCACAACAAAACTAATGCTGTTGGGACTACAACTCCCATTCACCCATGCCAACATAGTCAATGATCAGGGATAACGGGAGCTGTTGTTCAAGAAGGTCTGGGGGAGACTATGTTGGTTACCCCAGCTTAGACTGCCACAAAGTGCTTGTACTAGCCCAACAGATTTAATGAAATCAGTCTTTGAATAGCAGATTCTCATGCCATATCAAAAGCTCTGTTGGAACCTCCCCTCACTTTCAAAAGCAGTTTGGCATGCAGTATGGGCAGAAGACTGTTGTGGGCAGGGAAGACCCAAAGTATACTTAGGCAATCAGAATTAGTTATTTGACTCCTGGTCATAGGCAGCAGCAGCAGCAGCTCGAATCACAGCGTAGCAATCTCTCCAATCTTTCATCTATTAAAATGAGGCAACGGGTGAATTCAAGGTCACTGAGGAAATCATTCCACCAATGCAAGCATTTCTGCTTGCCCAGCAGAACAATCTTCCCTCTCTTCCACCCCATGTACTGTTCTGGGGGCTCTCCCAACCTCCAAAGTGGATTTGGAAGAGGCATGGGGGAAGGAGAGCCCCGCTGCACTGGCAGGAGTTCTTGAATTGGTTTCCACTAAGAGAACAAGTTAGTTGAATGTGGCCCTATGGTTCAAGATAAAAGCAAACAGGATTTCTTCAACTGATTTGAAAATTATCAAGATGCAAGGCAAGGCAGGGGAAATCTTACCAGGCTGATGCTGAAGGATGTGCATTTCAATTCCTCCAGGCTTTGTTTCTGTAGCTGTTCAGTTATCAAGGTGATCATGGCTTCTTACAGAGGCCAGGCACCAGAACCCTTGAGAGACTCCAGCTCCTGCCACCTGCCACCCTTTCGCCTCCCTCAGCAAGTCCAGCCGCATTCAAGCATCACCATCACATCTGCTAAGTTGTTGTCTTCATACATGCTAGCCATACTCCATCTCATACTCAGGAACCCTGCAAAAGACAGACATCAATTGAGGAAGGCATATTATATCATATCATACAACCACCCTACTCTCTCCAGAGCTGCTGTTCAAAAACAAACATGCATATGTGTGCAATATATGTACACTGGTACCTCAGGTTACATACGCTTCGGGTTACAGACTCCGCTAACCCAGAAATAGTGCCTCAGGTTAAGAACTTTGCTTCAGGATAAGAACAGAAATTGTGCTCCGGCAGCGCAGCAGCAGCAGGAGGCCCCATTAGCTAAAGCGGTGCTTCAGGTTAAGAACAGTTTCAGGTTAAGAACGGACCTCCAGAACGAATTAAGTACTTAACCTGAGGTACCACTGTATATGACCAAGGTACAAGTTAAACAAGCTTAAGCCTATACATAAGGCTCCCAGCCTCCATAGCTTGCATCGTATTTTAAAACATCTTTACCCTGCTTTTGCTACCAGGAACACCAAGCAGCATATAGGGTCTGTTCCCCCTACTCTATTTTATCCTCAGACCTACCCAGTGAGGTAGGTGAAAGCAGCAAGATAGTGATGGACCAAATGTCAGCCAGTGAGCTTCTTGGTGTGCAGATCTAATTCAAACTCTATAACTTAAGCTAAGGAGACTATATCATCACACTGGCTGTCCAACTTTTTTTCCCTGCATGTTGATTTTATTTCAGCACTCTCAGAAAGCCCCAACCATGTGATATCTTATTTCTGTAGTACAAAGAGTCAGGACACCATCCTCAGTTGTTCCTTGAATAAACTGATGCCTTACCTTATTCTTCAAATTATCTACAATACTTAAAAGGCTAGTGTCTGGGATTCTTAAAAGTATTATAGTAAAACATGCAACGTTCCATAATAAGGAAACAGAACTTAGTATTGTGAGCAAAATCTAAATCAGATGCGAAGCCTACCTAATTTAATCTCTCCTTATCAGCGCTCAGTACATTAAAAGTCAACATCTACTCTAAGCAAGCTTGGTCGTTTGCCACTGCCACCTTTCTCCCAGCATGAACTTTCCCTCTTGATGTGGATAACCAATCCCTAATGCTCAAGCTTTGCTAACTTATCTCAGAATGCTGAAGTGATGGTTGTATTGTAAATAGCTTACTAGAAATAGATAAGGCAAATTAACTACAGTATTTCACTGAACACCTCTTATTCTGTGCAGGTTAATACTTATACCTCTCCTAAACACTGTCACAATGTGCTTTACAAAACCAAGATCAGCAGCCCAGAAGCTCTACTATAGAGTAAAATAAGGCAACAAAGATAAGAGGTTAAAGCCTAATAAGTTCTACAAGAGCTGACCCACTGAAATTAATGCACCTAAGTTAGTCATCTCTCTGTTTTGAGTATGACTAATGTTAACTACAACCCAGGCTACTCATGATATCCATTCATCATCTAGGAAAGGCAAATTAATATGTATACCAATTTATATAGCACTTTTTGGTATGTGAAGACTGAAATTCTACACACACTTTAGCTGGAAGTAACTCATTAAACTGTCCAAATTACTTCTGAATAGATATGTATAGGATTACAGTATAAGTGGTTACAATCTTCACAGTGTGGTAATTCCCACTTGGTTCAAAGGGGTGTACACTCAGTTATGTGGGTATAGGATTGCAGTCTCAATGCATATTTATACATACACACAAACGACTCTTACTTTTTCCAAAAATAGTAGAACTAACTAGTCCTAAAACCGAAGGGAAAAGAAGACTCCAAAGACGATGTGTGAAAATGATTAGTTCAATAAGATGGACTTGCTGGTGGGGGGGTGGGGGGGAGTAGTTCACCAAAAACTATGCTGTATTTGTTTCAGGTGAAAGGAACTAGCAGTCCATTTCTTAGTTTAGTCCAGAAAGAACAAAGCTGAGAAAAGTGAGGTGGCTTGCTTCCTTGAAAATGTTGGTTTTTCTAAGTACTGTATTACATTCCTTCTTTGTTACCTCAAAATAGAAGTTCATTTTAAAATTGCCTCTCTAGGTCCTCCTTGCTGCACCTTTGTGTTCCACTCTACCCTTTCTGAAATCATACATTAAGCATTAAAACACAATTTACAATAATTGGGGGAAAGAGTGAGGCTCCATGGATTTACCAAGCTGCTCACACACATTCATCCATTTCTTGTCCTGTCTCTGCCTCTTCATCAGTTATTGTCCTCCCCATTATCTGTTCTACACTGCAAGATTCTTCAGGGCAGGAGCTGAGGCCTATCTACATTTTTGCTTATGGAACTCAGTAAACTAAAATATACTCCAGTGGTGCTCTCTAAGCAAAATAACAAATACATTTTCAAAACTTCACAATATTATTTTCTATATGTTCTTGATAAGGTGGGGTGTACTTTTACCTCTGCTGCTTTTTACAGATGCCAGAGCACTTTCTGACCATAAGTCTAGTAAGGATTCAGTCCTATGCATTTTGCTAAGGATTAAGTGAATATGCATAGGACCACACTGCACACAGAGAAATAGCTTAATTTTGCCACTTCAATTTACACAAGCAACTTGGTCAACAATTAATATTTCCCCTGGCATACACTGCATACATTGAAGGCTCCTCATAACTTTCTCTGAACTTAAAATACTCCATAGACTCTGTTCTAGAGAGCTTCTGCCAGGAACAATTTCTTTCCCCACGTTAATCCTGGTTAATTTAGCAGCTGATAGCATGCAAAAGATTTGCATCTGAAAGACGGAAGTTCAAGCCCCTGCTCAGTCATGAAGCCTACTGGGTGGCCTTGGATAAGTCAGTATCTTTCAGTAACAACCTAACTGCAGGACTGTTGTGATGAGAAAAGATAAAAAGATGAACTGTAATCCACCCTGGGCCTCAAGGATAGGGTGGAGGAAGTCTGCAAGAATAACTAAGAACAAGTCTCCTAGGATGTGCCCAAAATCTTGTGGCTGTTTTTCACTGTAAAGGACGTGCTAGAATTATTTTTATCCTTCATGTATTGTCCTCAGGCAATTAGTTATAATACTTTGCTATGCATCTTCCTCCACGCCTACTTATTCTAATAGCTTCAGGCCACAAGCCTTTAGAAAACACTGATCCACCAAGCCCCATTACCAGACACCTTAAAACTAGTGTAGAAAAATTTCCAACAGCTTAGCAAAGTGTTGGGTTTTCATTGCAGCTGCTTCCCCTCCTCCAGTCCTACATGATGCGCCCAAGACTTGATTCCTTCGTTTATATAGCGATCTAATTATTTTTTAAAAACCCCAAACACAAGCAGGCCTTAAGCAACCTCGAGCCTGTGCGATAGGGAGACAGCGCGAGACTCCATGACAGGATTGTGCCATGCAGTGCGATTCTGCTGTTTTTAAGAATGGGTCCCGTCAACCTAGTTTTAGGAATGCATCCACAGGGGACGCAATACCTAACAAAGCAGAACCATCCCAGCCTCCGCGGAGGGAACCACTCCCCCCCCCCTTCTCCACCGAGGCCCTCCATTCCACCCCAAATTCCCATAGATTCACGCGCTCCCTTGCACGCCCAGGCAAGCCCCTGAACCCACATCTTCCGCCGAAACCCCAACGTTATCCAATCCAGTGAAGCAAGCGCCCATAACGTAGCAAAACAAAACAACCTCTGCCTTGCAGGGTTCCTTTTTCCCCTTTTTTCTTTTATGACAACAGGAGACGACTGTAACCAAGGCACCTCACAAAGACAACCCCCCTCCCTCGCCGGAGACTCCCAAGATCCCCACCCCATAAACACACACACACACACCTGGAACCACCAAAATCCCCCACCGCGCGCGCACACACCCCAGAAATTTCAGCATTACACCCACCCGAGCTCCGCAGCCCCCCCCCCCTTTGCCACCTTTCGCGATACCCACCGCGCCAGCTGAAGGCGGCGGCAGCGGCGGCGGCTCCAGCACCTCCTCGCGGGGCCCGCAGCCAGGCAGTTGTGCGCCCCCCTTTCTCTCTCGCGCCCCCCACCCCCGATTCTGAACAGCACCGAGACCACCCACCCGCCGTGTGTGTGGGGAGACCTCGTTCCTGGGCTCCCCCGACACGCCAGCATCCACCGGCCCTCCCTGGTCCAGCTGCCGCCCCCAACCCGGCGGCCAGGGCTCCCAGCCCCACCACCACCACCCCGCCAGGAGCCTCTGCTCCCCCTTCGGTCGGGAGTGGATCGACCTGCTCAGGACAAACCACCCAACTCACAAGGGGGGCGGTGAAGCCCCATAGATCAGCAGCGACCCACAGGGGAATTTCGGAAAGGGGCTCGCCTCTCCGCAACAACCCACCGCGAACCCCTCTTGCAGCAACGCAGGGACTTGGCTTTCTGTCGTCCTGGGTTGCCCCAACGCTAGCCTCCTCTTCTCCCCCTTCTACGGACCGTACCAAGTGGCAAAGCATGACGGGATATGTAGTTCGAAGTGAGGCTCTGGGAGAATAGCGTTTTACCCCTTCCTCTGGCTCATTCCTTCTATGGCCCAGAGGCATTTTCCACTTCTTAATTTAAGCCAGCCTCGGTTCCAGAATAAATACCTTTCAGCGAGAGGGCTCCGCCTCATAAAATGTGAAATATATTGTTACTAAATATATATATACCCCAATGATGTCAAGAGTCCCTTTCTTTCTCCACCTGAGCTCTTTATTAGCCAACCTGGCCAGCCACCTGAAACCGAGCAATAACGCTTCTGGGGCCACTGCTTGCATTGAGCCCTGGCCCCTCATAACACAAGCAGTATTTCTGGAACTACCTAGACCTAAGTATGCCTGAACAACTTTTGGCAAAGTTTGACAGGTTGCAGCTGCAGAAGATCAACTGATAAAACCTATGAAACATGTTTTGTGCCCTGATTCACCAGCTGCAACACATATAGAGAAGAGAATGGCATATACTGAGAGAGCGACCAGCTGGAGGTGCATAATCAGAAAAGTAAAGGTCATGTTTTCGTAACCAAGCCACACTCATGACTAAATGATCAATGAATAGGGACAGTCATATACTTAGGTCACAACAGGCATGTGTAACCTGTGGCTCATGAGATGCTGCTGGACTCCCAGCTCCAAGCAGCTTGGGCAATGGTCAGAGACGAAGCAATTCTAGTCCAACAATATATAAGGAGCCACAAGGTTTCCATCCCTACTCTACAGCTTTTCCCTGCTGTGGGACAGGGGGGAAGCAGGTAGCTCTTGTTGGTGCACTTTTTCCCATTTTAAACAGAAAGAGGCCAAAGTTTATGCATTTGATAGGACCCCCTCCAAAAAACAAAAAAGCCAACAACCCTTAGTCCCTTACTAAGCTTCATGCGTATGAATTCTCTACCTCCCACCCAAGGTTTGGGGATGATGTTCTCACCTAAGCAACAGAAGGATCTTAACTGAGAACAAGTACAAAGGAGGCTTTCCTCACACCACTGTACTTGTGTCAAGTTGATCTAAACAGGCCAGGCCAATGAGGAACTCACTGATAAGCTGATCCTGGGTGCTTACCTTCTAAAGTAATCCATGCTCAAACTTTTCATCTTTGGTTATCATATCCCCCTTTTCCCCCCTCCAATGCAAGGTACTGTCACCAAGTATTCCACTTCTAGAATGTACTTTACTGACTTTACATCCTCCACCCATGCTTCAACAATAGAAATGTCAATGATACAAACAGGGCTTCTTCAAAGTAAGTGGGTGAAGCAGAGGCAGGAACAAGTGCTCTCTGTGTGAAAACTGCATAGAGCAAATTACTCAAGAATGGAAATAGATTAATGTATTACAAAATATTGCAGCAATCCAGGGAAGCAAGAGTTGGCCACAGTGGAAAAAAGCTTGAAGATAGCTCAGGTTCCCACTCTCCACTTATTATTTCATTTTAAAGATGCTGCCTCTTCTAGGGCATTAGGTGCTTTGGGTTTCCAGAAGATATGATTCACACCCAGTAGCAGTATGGATGATCTTCTGTATCTTCCATAAAGTTATCATCATGACACAGCAAAGCAGAAGAGTGGTCAGAAGATGGCAAACCAGCAAACTAAAACCAGAAGAGACAGTGTTAAATGAGTAGTCTAATAAAATGAGATTTCATAGTAACAAACCTTTCCCCCCCTTTAAAGGTTATTTTCCCCACCCCACCCCACCTGTCATTGAATCACACATGAACAGTTAGAACTCTACAGTTTATGTTCCTTTTTAAAAAAACAACACACCAAGTTTATTTGTATTTTATCAGTAAAACAGAACAGTTGCACATATTGGATAGGAAGAAGAAACGTAAATTCCACCTTAACTATAACTTCATATAAGTGTATCAGTCCATAAATGGTCATGTGGTCTAATCCATCCTTCCTTGAGAGTGCATGAAATAAAGCCAAACCGTTTTCTCTTAAAAGTGTCTTTTTTCTTGTTAGTCCTGTGTTCTCTCATTCTGTTAGTTAACTTGTCCATTAGGGCTAATTTCCACAGCTGTGCCAGTCACATTTCATACAAGTCCATGTTCAATGTCCTCCAGGTTTTAGCTGCTGTCATAAGCTGTATAGTAAGTTCTTTAAACAGGTAAGCCATCGGTTATAAGGCTATCAGGTGCAATAGCTATTTGTTGTTTGGTTGTGAAAGACCAGTTCCCAAAAGGAGGACACAAAGGAGCCTATCTATCATATGTGGAAAAAGGAGGCTGGCCACAGGTGCTGCAGCAGGTAGCTGGCCAAGTTGCATTTATTAGTAGTGAAGAATACATGCACCACCAGTAAGTTAATTTGAGGGTCTTTTAGTGAACTCTAGCAGAGGGGCGATAGGAGAACATGTCCAATACTTTATTCCAAGAGATCTTCTCTATAGAGTCACCAATAATATCTCGTTCCCAAAGGGTTTTCAACGGTAGTGAAGATTTTGTACAGAAGTGTGATAGAGAACTTGTAGTTTAAGGAAATTATGCTTTCCCCCAAAGCCTATAAATGATTTTTGTAATACAAGTCAAAATATTTTGTTCTTTTAACCAGTGCTTTTTTTCTTTAAAAATGTTTAGGGGTACTCTCATTTTCCTACTCATATTGAAATACTGCCCCTCAGTGAGGCCAAACTTAGATTCACAAAATGATTAGGGATATGCGTACCCCTGCGTACTCCCAGGGGGAAAAGCACTGCTTTTAACTATGGCAAAATAAAGCTATAAGGAGCACAACTGAATAATGTTAAATACCTGCCCATGCAAGACTTCTTTACAAAGTTTTTCCAGGGTCCCTTGGGCAACAAGCCAGTCATTTGAAAGAGCAGGCAGAGGACCCACCAGCTCCTGCCTTGCAAGCAAACAGAATTTCATTCACACTGAACCAGGCAACAGATAGCATTAGATGTCTTTAGATCCCAGACCAGGCATAAGGAACCTGTGTACAATTCTCGAACTTGAACCATGGTTGATAAGAAGCAACATTTAAAGACCTAGAAGTCCCACGTTGCCCTGGATGCCAAGGGTGAAATCTCCCCCGCCCCATGAAAACCATACTGAAAGAGAAGTGTATGGCTTCTCTTTTCATCACTGATGGTAATTGAATTCAAATGACTAAATTCCTCTTTGCCACATACACTTCTGGGGAGATCACCAACTGCCAAAATATAGGCAATGATTGAAATCCACTAAAATATAAAGTTGGCTACATCTTTCTCACTTGTATACCACAGCAGTATTTCTCCCTCTTATCAATGCACATGTGACCACCACCACATAGGCATTCACACAACAGTGTACAAAAATACTCCCAGACTTTGATAAGCCCAAGAGCCATTTGCTCTCAGCAAGGAGCACAAGAGCTGTGTTGACAATTAACCCTGTCTCCATGGTGATAAGGAATACCAGGGAGAGAGCCTACATAGACTAGGCCCGCAATTCCTGAAGAGTGTGTTAAGATTGCTTTATAAATGGGTCACGGGGCTGATGGCAGTGAATGCTCCACAATGAAAAGGTAGTTACTTTCTAATATGGAACCAAGGTTCAACAGGAGTATGTCAAAGAATGAATTCCATTAGCAAGTTCTCTAGAGCAAAAGATTTGGGCGGGGAAAACGGGACACACATGTCCATATTTCATCTCCAAAAGCAACTTCCCCCAGATTATCCAGGAATAGCTAAGAGAAACTAGCAAATACTTCCCTGTCCAGTTCCTGCGAACTGAAGTCCAGGCGGGTCCCAGCCATGGAGTGCCCGTCGCCACAGTTTGATCTGCATGTCCCAGGAGCGGCGACTGTACTTCTTATATTTATTTGGAGTTCTTGGGTGAACACCTGGCTGCCGAGCAGCCCTAGAACAAAGCATGAACACTTGTTAGGTGCTACCGTTTAAGACCACATTAAGCCCCCAGCCCCCCAAAAAGTGGTAACCTTTCCCAATGGTTCATCAGGAGCAGATGCCAAAGTGAATGTCTCAAATGCCAGTCCCTTGAAGTAGGTTTAGAGAACAGCTGCCAGCCACCATTTGGAAAGGAAAGCTGTGGACTCCAAGCTCCTGCTATGTGAAGATAAAGACTTGGTAGATGAACAACTAGCTTTGCTCACTTGGGCACCTGCTGGATAAAGCACTGGTAACCAATGGTGTTTTTCCCATAGTCTATCTGCTTCTGCCTCCTTTGCAAGACAGCTACATCTGTCTCCACGCCAGACCTGCTGAGAGAAGAGATGTAATGCTAAAGAGACAACAGAAACAATGCAAATTCTTCATCAGTAATAAACAATATTAGAACACATGAGGTGAATGAGTTGATGTAGTTAAGAATGCCATATTTCCAGCATATCCAAATAAACATTTTTTGAGGAATCGAAGCAAATTTTGTGTTTTTATTTAAACTGAAAAATTAGCAGCAGCAAATAAGCTAACTATATGGGATGCTACTGATTAGTAAGAAAAGATAAAGAAAAGTGCCTGTGAGAAAGTGGCACAGAGATTGACAGAGAGAGGTCCCAGATGACATTTTGAAATTATTTATCACAAGAGGTTCGTGGGTCTTGTTTCTCAATGGCAGCTCAATATAGGGAAAATTGGTTCTAAATGAGTGCACATCGTAGGGAAAGTGGAAGCTTTATAAAGCAGAATTACAGTGGTACCTCGGGTTAAGCACTTAATTTGTTCCGGAGGTTTGTTCTTAACCTGAAACTGTTCTTAACCTGAAGCACCACTTTAGCTAATGGGGCCTCCTGCTGCCACCCACCGCGCCGCCAGAGCCCAATTTCTGTTCTTATCCTGAAGCAATGTTCTTAACCTGAAGCACTATTTCTAGGTTAGCCAAGTGTGTAACCTGAAGCATATATAACCAGAGGTACCACTGTATTACAAAGAATATGAGATAAGGTCAAAATTATTAGATGGTTAGGGGAACAGAGATGTATATATGTTAATATGAAATCAATATGAACTAGGAAATAAAATAAATAATAATGATAATAATAAAATAATTAAAATAATAATTTATTATTTATACCCTGTGCATCTGGCTGGGTTTTCCCAGCCACTCTGGGCAGCTCCTAACAGAGCATTAAAAACACAATAAAAGTTCAAACATTAAAAACTTCCCTAAACAGGGCTGCTTTCAGATGTCTTCTAAAAGTCAAAGAAATCAGGATACAAAGGTGAAAAAAATAGAATGTGAACAACATGTAAACTATCAATGGATGCACATATAGGCTTAAGTTTGTAGTAAGTGTGTTTATGACATAAAAGCCACCCCCCCCCAAATAAAAGCACTTAAAACATCCTAAAAAACCTATAGCTACAGTCCTACTAAAACTTACCTGGATTCTGGTCTGGATTCTGCTGTCCTTTCTGGGCTTGTGCCTACACACACACTCACCATTTCAACAGGAAAGACATGGGATGAAGGCCTGTTCCAAGAAAACGAGAGACGATATCCAATGGTAGTCATACTCGGAGTAGCCCACTGAAAGTTACTTAAATCTATTCACTTAAGTGGGTCTCCTTCAAATATGACTTCACTGTTTATCATCTGTTTTGATTACAGAGCATGAAAAATAGGCTAGAGCCAACTATGGCAAGATCCCACAACACCCAATCTACCATGGTCACTACTGAAAGGTATTCACAGGTTAAAACATGCCTCTGAAAGTCAGTAGGATCTTTTATTTAGTAAAGTAAAGTGTACCTTTAAGTAGTTACTGCCATCTGAAGCCACAGAAGCAGCCTAAAGGGTACACTTTTTCAACTAAGAGCTGCATAACAGGATGTCTCAATGTACAAATGGCATTTATTTCTTGGAAATGGAGCCGACGCATCAGGATCCCCTTAATAAATGGTTTCTGCAAAAGCTTTCTGTCTCCAGGAAATAATGGTTGAAACTCAATAGCAAGGCAGCTATACAACTTTCAGACCCAGTTCAAAATCAGAACCACACACTATGGAGAAAGCCCATAAACGTTGAAATCAATCTTAATGTTGTGCGAGTTAAAAGCTGGACAGCATGGGCTTTAAATGTGCAGATTCATAATGTGGGACATTAAGTTAGAGGTGAAGGAAAGTTAACATTTTTATTGTTCCATTTTGTGTCACATTCCATGTACAACATGCTAGCCTGCAATAATCGCCTGATACCACCCATGCTATGTCTGACATTCTTCATGCCAAACTAAAAATACCTAAACCAATGCTCAATTCAATATGCTCTGTTTTGTTTCTCCTTAACCTTCCCATTAATTTTATCATTTTCCAAGTGCCTGAGCAATCTCTTGGCTACTCTCCCCACAGCATGCATAACTAAACCTCAAGTTTTGTGTGCAGCTACCTGAATCATGCAATATTAGCGTTATACATTCCCTAAACCACCAAACACTGCCTGCCAGCCTGAGGAATCCAGGTGCTACATATTATTACAACATCTTTTATGCTAGTGGTTCCCAAACTCACCACCAAGACCACTTGAAAATTACTGAGGTTCTTGGAAGACCACTTAATTATTTTTCTGCCTGTTGTAGGAATTGCAGTGCACTGTGCTAGATGCTGTGTAACTTTTAATCATATTTTTACAGACATACCACCTGAAAGAGGCTCACAGACTACCTGTGGACCACAGTTTGGGAATGCTTGTTCTATGCAACATTGTGGCCTTGAATGGGGAGAGAAGGGAAATGTTTTATTAATAATATGGATTCATTTATACCTTGAGACCACACATTCCCTCACATTTCAGCGGCTTAGTCATGCTGGCCACATGACACGGAAGCTGTACGCCGGCTCCCTCGGCCAATAAAGCGAGATGAGCGCTGCAACCCCAGAGTCGTCCGCGACTGGACCTAATGGTCAGGGGTCCCTTTACCTTTTTTATGACAGCTATCCCACCTTTCCTCATGGGAATCAAGGTGCATTTCTCAGTTTTCTTCACACATACACTTTAAAAAATCACAACAGTAACCCTATAAAATAAACTAGTTCAAAAGACAGTGACTGGCTGTCCATAATTAGAGGAGGTGCAAGTTGCTGCCAGCTTCATACCCTAGTTCATGTGCTATATAGTCTCCTTACTGTGTTTATTTCCAGCTCAGCAGTCATTAATTGCCCCCAGAAGGAACCTGTTCACTATTGTAATAAGTAAACCCATGACCATGAATGACAAAAGAAAATAAAAATAATAAGGCATAACACAAAAGTCTTGGACAGTTTTTAATGCCTTGGAAAACATTAACTATTTTATTCTTAAGTATCTTATGCTTCTCATAGTGACACTCATTCAAGGGAATGTGGTCCCCAATGGTCCCTCACATTCCTTGCCAGAGACCAACACTTATCTTTTGGAGCACCAGGCAAAATTTTAAAAAATTGAGGCATTTTAACTGATTTAATTTAAACAAATCTTAAATGCTTAAGCAAATGCAGTCAGTATCTGCTGCTTTTATCTTTGTTTCATTTGTATTTAAATACTTTAATATGACCACTAGAGGCTGAAAAAGGTTTCTGGTTCATTCCCTTCAATATTACATTCATCCTGCTCTCAAGCTCCATTCTACAGCATCAGACATTGGCTGAGATCAAACAATTAACCCTCTTCAAAGACATTTGTTACTGATTTGTATCACAAACTGGTGCCTTCTTTACACCAGAATTCTCAACTGATTTCCTTTGTCCATAAATAACAACACCCTAGTGGTCCCAGGCCCTAAGGAAGTTAGATTAGCTTCAACCAGAGCCAGGGCCTTCTCACCACTGGCTCTGGCCTGGTGGAATGCTCTGCCTCATGAGACCAGGGCCCTGCAGGATCTGATTTCTCTCCGCAGGGCCTGTAAGACAGAGTTGTTCTGCCTGGCCTTTGGCTTGGAGCCGATTTGATTCCCTCCCTCCCTCTTTCTTTTTTCTTTTCCTTCTCCTCCTGCGATGAGGCTACATTTAAATATTTTAATGTTCCATTATTTTAATGTTGTATTTTATTTTTGTTTTTAAGTTGTAATCATTCATCTTGTTTTTATTATTGCTTGTAAGCCGCTCTGAGCCCGGCCTTGGCTGGGGAGGGTGGGGTATAAATAAAAAAATATTATTATTATTATTATTATTATTATTATTTGTGAATCATAATCCACGTAACTAATGAATTGACTCATTATTTGGAAAAAGTTTCTTCATTGCTGCTAATAAGGTATATCTTACTTCATCCCATCCCCCACTGAATTGTTACCTACCTGTTTCTTTGATACACAGGCGACATCCCAGCAGCAAGTGCCCCATGATTGAAAACCAATGACCCATAGTACAGAGAACTGAGGGCAGATTAAAAGACAGTAATTTGTTATAAATATTCAACAGACGAGACTATTACCAATCCCAAAGACCTCCCAGAGGGGAGCAACAGATCTTAGCCTATACGGATATTCTAGCTAACGAGAGTGGACTGAAAACTGTTTCCAGGCACTTACGCTCTTATCAGTTCTCATCTCATTCATAACACGCAAACAGCAAAACCCCTGCAGCATGAAGCCACATTTGCCGAGCAAAGCAAAACATAACACGTTTGCATAAGAGGTTTTTAGTTATCCGCATTTAGCCTTTCCATACGAGTTCAGAAAATAGGAGGATCAGAGCTGTTACAGTTAGTCCCAACACAAATAAAACTGAGCCCGGGAAATGGGGGGCGGGAGACAAATTGACATGGTGCCGAGCCTAGTTTTTTTTAGTGACTGGTCAGCTAAATTTAGAACAATATTTTTTAAGGAAACCATTCATTTATTCCGTGGCTCTGCAGCGCTCTTCCTACCAGCTTTGGAAACCAATACTCGGGTGGAAAGAAACAGAACAGAACGAAGCAGCCAGCAAACAGCAGTTTCCTTCTCTTTACATTTCAGGAGGAAGAATACTGAGCTTCGCATTCCACCCACTCCAGAAATCCAGGAACAAGCACCTGTCGCTCACGGGAGCCCACCCATCACCCACAGCACTCCCAAAGTGCATGACTCAAATGGAACAGCAGCGTGTCTGTCAGGTGCAGAGCAGAATCTTCCCGGGATTTAAATCTCCCTCCAGTAGCTCCGATGGGCAGGGCTTGCAGCACACTCCTGACCTATCGCGTGGTAGTGGGGGCGGGCCCTCCTTGAGCGATTGGCTGCACGAAAAGCACAAAGGAAGGCGGAAAGCCGCTGCGGAACAATAACAAGCGTGGTAAGCAAAGCCCCGCCTACCACCACTACGCTCTCCCAATAGGTGCTCCGGGGCCTCTTTGACGCCCGTGGCTACGTTGACCAATTGAAAAGCAGTTCAAGCCGTAGCTAGGGCTCCTCTTCCTCCGCTCTTCGGTGGTTGGTTGACGAAGAAGACGGCGTTTGGGATTGGCCGGCTGCTCGGGCGGCAGGTTTAAGTTCCCAGACGGCTGTCCGCTTTTCAGCCTGGCGAGGGAAGGGCTGGGCGAGCGGTGCGTCAATGGGAGGCAGGTGGGTTTAGGGGAACTGGAGCGGGGCGGTGGGATGAGCTCTGCTCGGAGTGGCGGTCCTCGAGGGGACGGAGAGATTCCCTTGGTGGGGAGCAGTCGAGGCTCTCTCTGCCCGGGACTGCAGGTTCTGGCTGCCCTTGTACTGTATGTTTGCAGTATGGGGTCAAGGGAGTCTGGAGGAGAGCAGAGCCGGATTTAGGTGTGATAAGGCCCTAAGCTACCGAAGGTAATGGGGCCATTTTTATGTCCAGCTGTCCTTTGTCAACAGCAAATTGTCGCTGTTTTTTGTGTTGAATATATGCTATTATGGTAATTTATGGACCTAATAGGTATCTAAAGCCATTTGCACATAACAAAATACTGTATGTATTTTATCAACGTACTTGTTCAACTGAAATACAATTAAGAAGTATATTAACAGTGAAATTATTAAGCTCTAACTTAAAATGAATTTTTATTCATAACAAACTTAATAATGCAAACACATTGGCATTTGGCAATAACAAAAGTTCCTTTAGAAACACAATTTACAAAGACTCATAATCTAATCTCTAGAAACTTGCTATAACATGAAATAATAGCAAGCCAGTGATATTTTAGGGAGCAGGCTAGCAGGCAGAGCCCATTACTTACATCATAGGAGCCTACACAACACAAAACACTGTTGCTGTATGTAGGTTTTATTTTATTTGTTTCTTATATTTTGGAAATATACATACATCCAGTTTTTTTAAATTGCCAAATGCATAAAGCTGAATGCACACAAGTTAAATGTGCATAAATTGTAGGCTTACTATGTATTTTATTTTAATCTTATCGCTATCAGCTTTGAGTGGTTCTTTTGAACCTCACTGCTGTCAAGTTAGTTTTATGTATGTTATTTTAATAATTTCAGTGATAACTGTACTGTTTATATTGCAGTTTTTGTGTTTATGCTGTAAAATAGTCTAGTTATAATAAAAAGCAGGATACAGTATAAATAGTAATTGTTGTTCTCCACAGGCAGCTGCTCAGTGGATTCTGTGTCAAACCATGTCTGAGAACTTTCCCCCCTTAGAGGCTGATTCTTCTCATTTGTGTCTTGGGTTCCGATCCAGATGCAGGATGATTATGTTCCAGGATGCTGAGTTCTCACTACCCTTTACTCCAGAGGCACCTCTTACCCCAATCTCTAGCCTAACTCAGGGTTTCAGGACCTTTAGCACATTAACCGGGTAAGTTTCTCTTTTCAGAATAGAGAAATGAGGTAGAAAACATTGCATTTTCCCAATTTCCTTAATTTAGCAGCATAATGAGTGGATACAATATGGTTCAAGTTAGGTAGTTTCAAATGTGTGATTAATTTTTCAGATGACTATCTCTGCCAAGTATGCATGCACATATAACTTACACACTATCGCTATCCAAACACAATGCTGTCACAGGAAATCATTCTTTAAGTGAGTGTTTGCACAATGAGTCAACAATTTCCACTAATTCCTATGGGAAAATGTGTTCCCAACCACAGAATTTTGAATCCTAAATGACAAAAAACTCTGAAACCTTGCAAAAGACAAACAAGGAAGGAAAAACGCTTTGTCCAATCTCTTCTCCCATTTTGTTTCTGACAAAATGGCAAGTGGGGACCAGCAAAACACAAGGCTTGTTTAAGGCTTTATTTCTTTACAGTACTACACACTGGTCTGACTGTTTGGAAATCTGAATTTGCAGTATGTACAGTAAGGTTTGAGTATTAACATGAACATAAGTGAATTTTTGTATAGCGGGACCTACGTTTATTATTGTAAGACTGGGATTTGAAAAGGAGAGGGCTAAATCAGTTGAACTGCTGGAAATTTAATGGCCCTGGCAAGTATGTCATTTGTTAGGGAAATAACAGGTAAATAGGCTACAGCCCAAACAACTATGATTATTTGAAAGCTGTGGTAAAGGCATAAAAACAAATGTCAATTTTCATCTCTAGTACTTTGGGTGACTGTCGTTTTCATGGATACTGGTGAAATAATTACAGTGGTACCTCGGGTTAAATACTTAATTCATTCCGAAGGTCCGTTCTTAACCTGAAACTGGTCTTAACCTGAAGCACCACTTTAGCTAATGGGGCCTCCCACTGCTGCCATGCCGCCAGAGCACGATTTCTGTTCTCATCCTGAAGCAAAGTTCTTAACCCGAGGTACTATTTCTGGGTTAGTGGAGTCTGTAACCTGAAGCGTATGTAACCCGAGGTACCACTGTATTGAGAACTGGCAGCATAACCATATTGCATTTGACCTAGTTTGTATTTAGTGCTGAATAGCATACATTGTGATTTTTTTCCCTTCCATAATTAAATCTGGCTTGTGCTAATTAGTCAGAAATTTTCTTTCATTATTTATAAAATATTATTTGCATTGAAACATGCTATTTTGCTCTGTACATGAAAAGTACAAATGGTGGCAATGACACACCCCGGCAATGTGGAGAAAATTCATCCAATGCACTTATTCTGTTAGTGCAACAGAACCCCCCCCCTCCTTCTTTGTGTGTGCCCCACACCATCCCCAAATTTGCTTTGGAGGTTTGGGTGGGGGACCTGGACTATATTTAGGAGTCATATGAGGAAAGGAAGTTTCATTGAGTCCTTGTGGTGACAGAATGAGTGCATTGAATACCACCCAAAATATTCATCTCAAAGCAATAGTATATAAAATCAGGTGATGGTCACTTAAAGAAAACAACAGCAGTTACAATTAATCAAAACACAGCAGCTAATTCTAAAGCAGATCATAGTAAAAACAACTTAAGTGCTCTCTACATGGTGTCCCTATGGCAGTGATGTAGTGCTGGAGCCAGACTGCAGCTGCAGACTTAACCCAGTTACCTGGAATTAAGCCTCAATGAGTTCAATAGGACTTACTTTTGAGTAGACATGGTTAAGCTCCTGTTGGAAGTTGGCAAATGGGGCTTAAGGTAGTCAGTGAGTCTTAAATGCATCTCACTTAATCTAAATGCTAATCTGACTTAAGTCCTTAGTAATTATTTCTCTGGTGCAGCATTCTAAGGTGGTTGTCATCCCCTGATTATGTATAGTAGAAGCTGATGAAATGGCAGCTGAATGCAATTTGTCTACTAATTGTGATTACCGTCTTAGAAGAGAAGCACACAGACCAGGAAACACTCACAAACTTTATATTTCAATCAGAAATTCAGTCTTTTATGTCCTGCATTAATTTGTGTAAGATGTGTGTGTTTCTCCCAAACATTCCTGTTACTTTGTTCATGCAGGGATACACCAAGACGCTGCCTAGATCTGTCCAATCTCAGCAATGGGGAAGAGGAAACTGCCTTCAACTTCAGCCAGTCCCCAGGTGCATTGGAAACTGGTAATAGTTGTTGCCAGCAGCACAATTCTCTGCATGCTGCTGCTTGTCTTTATTCCTGTAGCTCTGTTCAAATGGCTAATGTGCTAGGGCATTTATATTGTCTGCCCAATGACAACATTCTCTGGCTCACTAAAATAAAATAACCATAAGAAATGCAGCATAAAATTGTCAGTAAACCAAGCCCCCTCAGATAATTTGATTGCATGTTAACATGCCAGGCAACTTGTGGAAACAAGTGCCCTGGACTCTCCCACTGGCATTCTATTAGAACCCTGGGAAAGCTCTCTTCCCAAGCCGCACCCCTCATTGTGTACTTTCAGTAGACTTTTGTGATTTGTTTTCTGGTTAGTCTAGGGCAGGGGTCCCAAACTGGTCTGTTGTCCACCAGTGGTTCACAAGCTTCATTTGGGCGGTCTGTGGCATGATTGCAATAAATATTAATATTGGTTTTTAGTTGCATTTTCATTGCTTCTTTTATTTCTTATGTTGTATTTTATTGTATTCCGATTTTAATTATATGGAATGCAAATTGTAATACAATAAAATACAATACACTAAATAAAATAAGCAATTAAAAATGCAATTAAAAGTCAGCATCTAGCACAGCTGTTAGAATTGCTACAAAAAGAAGAAAAATAAATTAAGTGGTCTGGCAAGACCTTTGACAATTTTCAAGTGGTCCACGGGGGGAAAGTTTGGGAACCAGTGGTTAAGCCATTTTTACAGAAGAACAACTTCTGGCTTCTATCTTGTCACTTACATTTCAAGCCTCAATCTTTTCTGGTCTTCTGCTGATTTTTCTTTATTCTTTTACAGGTCAGAAGGGTTCAATGGGACTCCAGAATAAGCTGTAAGTTATGCCATCACATTCTTATAGCATATTAGTATTAGCTCCCCCCCCCCCCCCCCCCACATTTGTGTTTAAAATGTTGATCTGCTTTCAAAGCTGAGAATAATGGGGGATAAAGCCGAGAATGACAGGAGGAGAGAGGGAAGATTCTTTCCCAATTAGGTGGTTTACTTTTTTGAGCCCTGAGTGCTAGAAATCTGTGAACTTGAGCAAAGCACAGACATATTTGGGTTCTTTGGCAGCAAGTGCGTTTTATAAAAAGGTAAAGGACCCCTGACAGTTAAGTCCAGTCACGAACGTCTCTGGGGTTGCGGCACTCATCTCGCTTTACTGGCCGAGGGAGCCGACGTTTGTCTGCAGACAGTTTTTCCAGGGCATGTGGCCAGCATGACTAAGCCGCTTATGACGAAACCAGAGCAGCTCACGGAAATGCCGTTACCTTCCTGCCTGAGTGGTACCTATTTATCTACTTGCACTTTGATGTGCTTTTGAACTGCTAGGTTGGCAGGAGCAGGGACCAAGCAACGGGAGCTCACCCCATCACGGGGATTCGAACCACCGACCTTCCGATCGGCAAGCCCTAGGCTCAGTGGTTTAGACGTCCCTAGTATGTTTTATAGCTTACCACTATTGTCTTTTTCTAGGGTTTGCCAAAGTATATTTAGAAAACTGTAGAGATGCTTGCGGAGGCTTTTGTGCTTTTGTTCTTTCTTTCTTTCTTTCTTTCTTTTTTTTGCTTTTATACCAAACAGTCTGGCAAGCCCTAGATTCCTTTCTTCTCATTTTCCTTAAGACAACTTATTTGTTCATTGCTAAAGAAGATGCATTGGAAATGCCTTGTAAACTGGGGAACAGCTTGCTACTAATTTGCATGGTTTAGTTGCATATGACGTAACTTTCATGCCTGGTGGACACAGGTAGAGCAGATGTGCCTGTTTCACTATCTGGGTCTACCAGGCAAATTGAGTTGCCAAAGCTCTTGATATTTGCAGTCCCAAACATTCATATCAATAGTTTGACCCAAACTGTAGTGAAATACAAGCCAGACCTTTTCAGCCTTAGATGGATTTATTCACAGTATAGATGAACTACTGTAGCCGGATTCATTTACATGATTAGAATGTGGGTTTTTATCAGTAGAGGGAAAGGGTGCCTTACCCTCTGAATGTCTGTCTCTCTGTGTTGGAAAATTCTAACCCAAATGCAGGTGGAGAGTGGTTGGTCCATTGCTTAATTTTCATGCACCCACATCGGTAAGTCCCTGTCCCTGAGCTGAGGGTGCTGAATCTATAAGATGCTGGTCCAACTGATGATCTTTTGCCCATCAGGATTCATAAGCAAAATGGCTGTACAAAGGACTTACACTGCTTTTTCTTTTGTACACCAGCGTTCTTAAGATTTGGTCTTTGCTAGGTTAGTTTATTTTGAGAATAAAGAGAACGTTGGGGTTTAGTTTTGTGTGTCATCTGGAAGTTGACCCCAGATGTTGGAAATATGAAAAGTGAGTGGGTAGCATGAACATAAGTTTATAAAATATGGAACTGTCCTGGAATAAACCAGGAGGTGAACTCTAAAGTGATTTCCAGGAAGGCCAGGAGACCTTGCCTCAATTCTTCAGACTGAAAAATTGGCTGAAATCTCCTCCTGCTGGACAAGTGTTACCACCCTAGTGGACTTCTAGGAAGTGTATGCAAGGCAGATTGGGATTGACAGATTGACCACTCTTTTTCAATGCGGCGGCTTTCTAACTAGTTGTTTCTTTCTCCCAGCAGACTTTCAGGGAGGCAGTGTTCACAATTGCTCCAGGTGAGTGTTTCCTGTCTGGTGAGGTGGAATTCATTCACCTCTTTGTAATATTCTGCTGCCAGAGAACTGTGAGTCAGAGGTCTTGGGGCCCCAGTTCTAAGATTCACAACCAACATTAATTTACTGAAAATGTGTTTCTCTGCATGGTCTTCCAGTCCCGGGTACTGTGTAGCACACCGGACACTCCGAGCTGCTTCCGACACATTAGCAGGGTGATCAGCAGTCCTTCCATGAACAAAGAGAATGTGAGTATTTATTTATTTTTGCAGCAAGCTGGGGTTTCCAGCCATATTAGTAAGCTGCAGGCCAGATTTTCAGGCAGGCAGAAGTCTTTGCTTACCAAAGCTAGGCCCTTCTTTTCACTTCATGGTGATAATACTTAGCTGAACTTCCCTGAAACTTCCCCAAGTTCTTGATTCCAGAGAGTTCTCAACTCTAAAAGCCACCTCCTTTCTTTCTCTCCTTCCAGGAGGGTAGCCCTTTTAAGCGCCCAGGGTTGAGAATGCCCAAATCCCTGCTGTTCTGGAAAAAACCACGAGATGCACAGCAGACCTATGCTACTATGCTGGTAAGTTAATACTGCTTACTTGCTGTTCAAATAGAACTAGGTTTGGACCTTTTCAGCTATGTGTGGGTATAGATATTAAGTAGTAGTCAGACCTACCACTTATCAGTATGCCAACACCATAATTTGATTTATGTTTTCAGTTTCTTCTACACTGATACATGGGAATCCATGCATTGCAGGTCTACATATTTTTTCACCTCTACAAAAATCATTGTTCCTTGGGAGCATTTGTCTAACAGAGTACTCCACTTAAATGTCCAGCTCAGGCCAGTCTTTCAAGTTTCATGATGCAGGGAACTTCTCCATTGGACATGAATGGGGATAAAGCATTTGGTTAGGGAGCTCAGAATTAATCTCCCAGCAGCAAGGCATGTAATGGTGATGGATGCTGGCCTCCATATGCTGGTCATTTTTAGGTGCCAGCTATCATTGTGGGGGTGCACCGTTTGTCCCTTCTTACAAGGGAGGTGTGGCTCACCAAGGGAATCAGTTTATGTGCAATTATATATATGGTTACATTTTGAATTGCCAAAACTAACAAATAGCACTGGCACTTACAGGAATATTCAAGTATCGAGACAAAAAGGCATACCAACAGAACAAGTGTTTTCATCTCAACAGTTAAGGACAATCAAATATTTCCTAGTACAGAAAACTAATATAAAAGCCAAATTACCCAACCACAGATATGTAAAAGTTCTAGGGGAAAGATATATAGATACACACATATATATCATGCCAGAGAAGCAATAGGTGCCAGCTGTGAGCTTCTTCTCTTGACAGGAAGCAGGTGATCTAGAGGAGTATGAGATGAAAGATCTTGGCAGCCCAATTTCTGCAGTGACACCACCAGGAATGCCAGAGTCCTTGGGTGGCTTTCCAGAACTCTGCCCTGAACAGGAAGAGACTGAGGTGAGACAAATGTGATATGTTCACTCCATTATTGGCATTTGTGAAAAGCAAGAAATCTTAGAAGATGGAAAAGTAGATCTTACCAGTTATGATTCTCAGGGCTGCCAGAACACAGTGGTCTTGGATCTGTTCCTACTACAAAGCTGCCAATGTGGTTGGAGAGAGAGAGCTTAGAGCCTTTTGAGAAGTGTGGTTTGGTAATGGCTAAATCATGGACTTGTGTATTATTGCACTGAAACATCATGAAGCAGTAGAAGACTTGTAGGTATTTTGCTCAAAAGTATATGTTTAAGTGTCCCAACACCTGTAATAGTAAAGCGTTCACAATGGGCACTGAATTTTTTCACACTGTTGCCATAGCTGTGCTGAGCAGCTTCTGTATTTCACCTGCTACCCTAAAGATGATCTAGTCTTGATTTCAGCATCGTGACTTCTGAAAACCTAGATGCAATTCAGTTTATTTTCCATCCATTGTCATTTCCGCAAGAGTCATCCAACCGTCTGCAGTAAATGGTTAAGAGTAGGAAAATGATGAAATGCGAAAGTTCCTTGTGAGATCTCAACAGGGATATTTGATCCATGTGCAGTAGTTTTTATATGGACATCACACAGTGGTTTCATACATTATGCTTAATGGGAGTTCTAGGCAAGGTTGTCAAAAATAGGTTCTGATTATTTGTCTCATTTTTGTTCTATCATACCAAAATTACACTCATTGTCCACCCCTAAAACTCAAGGTTCCCTTATTCCATCTACTATTATTGGTCGGTCATCTGTCCCCAAAGCTGAACCACCATATGCATTTATTCCTCCCTGTGACAAGCTTGTATGTAAAGCTTTTGGGCATCTGTAGTACTAATAAGCTGCTTTTCTTCTGTACAAAAACACTATATCAGTTGAATTATGGGGAGGGTCATGTTGTTTCTTCCTATGGGCAGAGGAAACAGTTTTAAGTTCTTCTGTCTTCATACTGTGAAATACTGCATGGGTTCTGCATTCTTCTTTTATGTTTCTCTTAGAAGCCACTTTCTGGGCATCTCTCCAGCATGGCGATTTTGCTCTCGGGACCACTTCTTACTCAGGACATCAGTGTCAGTGAGGCAAGTAGCATATAGCAAACCTAGCCTTCCTTGGTTGCCTATGGCAGGTAAGATTCAGATTAGAGGGAACCCTGAAAATGTAATTAGAAACTGCATCAGGGTTTATTAAACAATTTCTTAACATTTAATCTTAGGCTGAATAGGTAATTCAGGATACAGCGCATAGGGAGCAGAGGTTTAGCCCTCCTCTCCAAGCTGTGATGTTCCTTCAGATGAAGTTAGAGATGGGGAACCTCTAGCTTGCATGCTTAATCAGGCCTGCCAGGCCAAATTAGCCAAGTCACACCTATCTGCCAACCACTTGATGTCATAATTGTCATGTGTGTGAAGGAAAGACTTAAACACGTTGCAGAGTCCCCCAAAATAGACCAGAGGCAATTGTACTTCATCCAGCAGAGCTTTACTGCTACTGAAGGAAAATGAGCATAATGGTCAGAAATCCAATACATTCAGGATTGACACAGTTCATCAGAAATCCAGTTGCAGCAGACTTAACGTAAACTTAATAATAACTTACACCATATTTTTCAATGTACAAGACTAGTTTTTTTTACTAAAAAATGTTAAAAGGGGGGTAGTCTTATACACGGGGGCTATCTTCCCCATTTTCTTAATTTTGAGTCCCCCAAAACAGGTGTGACTTGGCTAATTTGTCTTATACACAGGGGTGTGTTATACATGGAAAAATATGGTAATAAGACTAAACTTAACACTATATACAGAACATAACACCACACCAGAACAAAGAGATAGAAAGTAAGTGAAACCAGGCTCCTTCTGGCCTGACTATTATAGTCAGCATGACCTTGACAGAAAGTTAATAGAACCAGTTTAAACCAGCTGTACTCAGCTTCTCAGAAGGAATAACCCAAACAAGAACCTTCTCTCACACAGAGAAGAAACCTTCCAGAACCCTCTTGAACTAAGCAGAACAGGAAAGATCTCTACACATCAGATCAATGCTTTCTGTACTAAGAAATGCAAACTGACAATAATGGCACCAGGTGTGCACAGGTAAAAAGATAGGTGCTTTGAAGTCGCCCCAAACAGCTGACCTTTGTGCTTTAGAATGTTGTATCGCCTGACATCATTGTGGCATCAGGTGGATTCCTACTTGTCAAATTTGGGCCCAGGGGTGGGAATAGGGGAAATAAGAATCTGCTCTTTCAGCTCCCCATCCCTGATCTTTCCAGTAATTACCAAAAATTAAAATCCTGATGATGAGGCTGGTGCTGCTCACCATCAGCCTTTTTTGTAGGAGCCCTGAAACTTTGTCAATGAAGCAAGGGAGTTCCCCACTGCTCCCCAACTTTCATCGCTGCCTATGTGCCACTCTGAGCAGGTCTCTATGAACAAGACTCGACTCTTCCGATCCCCATCACTGCCAGAGAAACTGAACAGCCCCGTGCTGAAGAAGGCAGCAAAGAGCCAAGATGAAGACAAAGCACCCATCAAGGTGAAACAGAAGCACAGCCCAACCCAAGAGGAGCCAGATGGGGTAAGATCCTGCTTGGTTCAAGTATGAGTTCCTGGGTCTAAGTAGTGACAGCAGAATGGCAGTCCTATGTGCTGTATCAACAGGTAGCTATCGGGGCATAGCTGCTGTCATGAGAGCGTACCTGATGATGCAGATAATAAGCCCATCTAGTCCAGCATTCTCCTCTTGCAGTGGTCCACCAGATGCCAGGGAGGCAGGGTGTCACACACAGGACCTGGGTGTTGCAACACTTTCCCACTTGCTTTCCCCAGCAACCAGTTATTTCTTTGTTCCTTGAGGCAGCATATAGCCATCATAACTTAGGGGCCCATCAGACTGCTGTTTAGTTGCGGATGTATGCAGCAAAATGTTTCTGATTCATAGTGCATTTGAAATGGATTTGTACTGAGCCATCCAAACATCACCCTGTTTTCTCAGTTGTTTTGCGATGCTTCCCCAACACACCTGCGTCATTGCATCCACACTTCAACTCTGCCCGTTCCATTGTTCGTGTTCCGGCTACCCGTAATTCCCAGCTGTGCAAATTAGTCATGCCATGACGCCATGCCACTACACTTTCATTTCAACACCTTTTCAGTTTTTATATTCGGGCTGTGATTGCTGTGCTAAACGTTTGCTCATTTCCATTAAAAAGAAAACACCCACAGGAATGCCAATTTTGGGCGTTAACAGGAGGGATAGGAGAGTGGCTACGTCACAAAGGAGCAGATGCATTTTGGCACATTGCCAGAGGGCACTTTTGTGCGATAGTACATTAACAGCAAGAGTGAAAAGATGAACCGTAACATTTGTAGTGTAAAAAGTTATGGGGTTTTAGCTGGAAACTTGAGGATGTGCACTGATTGCAGCCAAGGCAGTAGCAGCAGAACTTTTGCTTGCGCGAATGGTATTGAAAGTTTGATTGCATACAATTGTCCTGATAGCATCAAACCATAGCACAAACCATGGTGCATGCACAGTAGAAAGGATGCCTAGACGGAGCCCTAGAAGCCATTGATAGCCATTAATTTCTCCAAAACCCTTTTTAAAGTCATCCAAATTGGAGGCCATCACTCTATCTTGCAGTAGCATGTAATTTCTACTATCACACTTGTGTGAACAGAGAGAAACTAGCAAGTAGGTAGCTGGGCTTACATGTTGCTTACATGTTGCTGATGACTGCCTGCTTTGTTTATATAGGTAATGCATTTGAAGAAGGCAGCCTCCCTTTCTGACATGGAGATTGTCAGAGCACTGGATCAAGACCACAGCTTCAGGCAGCTAATTGGAGATTTCTCCTGTGTAGGTTTCTTCAACCTTTGTGGGGCAGGCAGGCTGGCTTTTGTCTTTCACTCTCCAATGATGCTGAATTTCTTACCTTGATTGTTGACCGGTGCTGGGAGATGCAAGCTTTCTACATATTTAAACTGCCTGTTGATAGTTCATCCTCTTTTTGGGGCAAAGCAGGGCAGGCACAGAGTTACAAGTGGACTTGGGGTGTATATTGATATACCACACAAACACACACACACACCTGATTTTGTGACCTAGCTATAAGACCACTTGCATGTTTTGGATGGGGTTCCAACTAATAATGCATTTCTATAAGCAGCTCCCTACATGAGTCAAGAAGATCTTAACCAGATTGGTACACATATGCGTGAGAATTGTATTGGGGTAGTTCAAGGGTTGGGAACTTTTGCGGCCCTGGTGGCCCCACCCTGTGCACCAACTTTGATAGATGGGGTGGGCGAATCTACCTGTAAGTCACATGGCATAACTGATGCCACATGACTGACATATGGGTTGCCCTGCCCATGTATCAAAATGCCTTTCAGTTCCTACAATCCCATCAAAACTTCAGCAGCTGTCTTTAAAAGGGTGGGAGAAACAGTTCTTCATGTTAAACTGTTCTGTACTAATTAATGAGAAATGAATGTTATAGTACAATGTGGCCTAGATGCCACCGTGCTGTTCATTCCCTCAAGTCTTGTTTTACCAATTGTTGTAGCACAGAATCAGATAAGATTTTTTTCACAATCTGGAGACTCTAAGGACGTGGTTCCCAACGTGGGGCAATTTGATTTTTATGGGGGGGGGGGCAATTCGATAATGAGTTATTAACAGTTAATGGCCTTTTAAGCTTCCTCCACATGAATAGAAGTTCTCTTTCTGAATAATAAGAATTATATGTCACGGGGTGGGGGGCACTTTTTATTCTTATTGCAGGGAAGGTTTAGAATATGGGGACTGTCTGCTGAAAGTTCTGAATGGGTTATCCCATTTGTCTCTTGCTGCATCATCCTGATTCATTTTACAAACAGGAGTGCAACATCACTCCTCAGAAAAGGTGTTTGCATATTACCCAAAAAGCCTATTTGCAACCCCTCAGTGTTGCCAGAATAGCTGTCCTTCATTACATCTTTAACTAGTTGCTGGAACGTTACTTGCACCTAAGCTGAATATAGCTCTGGTGTTTAAGAGTTAAACAGCAGTACTGTACATTTCTCCAATGCAAAAGTGGAATAAAATGCAATTAATCATACAATCAAGAAACCAACTGGAAAATGAAAAGAACAAAAATAATCTCCATTCACAATCTGCTGTGTTCTGCTTTTTACAAGGTTGTATAGGGCTACACTCCAGGCATCTTCCCTATGTTGTTATCCCTTTGTGGCATCACCCATGTTAATCTGCCCCTGACAATTCCAATAAAATGTATACTTCCCCCCAATTTGTGTAATTCTGCCAACAGGGTATGAGTTTTCAGGCTACAAAGAATTTTTCTTGTAGAACTCTCAACGCTGCCTTGTAATCTTGCAGAAAATGCAGCCTGGCAAATAAAGATCAATCAGGTGGTTATGTTGCTTTTCAGAGCATAAGAAGTGCTTTTGAACCAGGAATCAGATGATACATTCAGTGCTTGCAGCCCCAATGTCTGCATGTTTTCTAAGAAGTAGGTCTGATTATGGAGTTCACTGGGGCTTGGTTCCAATTAAGTGCACAGCGGATCACAGCTTTGGTTTTAGAATTTATCTTGCTGAGGCTTAGGAGATCTGGAGGGTTTGGGAGCTATTGCTTGGCCTGAAGTGGAATGTGGCTGCATTGTCTCTAGGTGTATTCACTGCCAACAGTAGCAGGAAGGCATCAGGACCTGAAATACATCACTTCAGAGACCGTGAGCAATCACCTCTTCTGTTATCTGTGTGCGTCTGTGTCTTTGGCCCATTGGTTTCCTCCACATCAGCTGAATTTTGGCTCCTTGACCCACACTTGGTTCTATAAAAATCCCAGAAAGTACTTGGGGGTGGGGTTATAGCTGTCCTTCCCACCCCAATACAGATTTGTGTTTTGTGCACCCCAGCTATACCTCAGTCTACCTTAGTGTTACCTGCTAGAGCTATCCTTCACCTTAGGATATAATAGGTAACCATGTAATGACAGGGAAGAAATAGTAGAGCTTGTGGTTTTGTTCACTTCATTTTTAGCCCATCTTCCCTCCCAGGAGCTCAAGGTGGTGGTAGAGATGATTCTTCCCCCATTTCTAGCTGCATTTTATCCTGACAACCACCCAGTGATGTAGGTAAGTCTTGAGAGATAGCGACGAGTTGAACTTGGGTCTTCTTCTGCTATTCTTTTAGATGGCTGCTCTGCTCCAAGGCCAGTTCCAAAGCCTTATAGAGAAGTTCTGCATTATTGACTGTCGCTACCCCTATGAATATGATGGGGGACATATCAAGGTGAGAGAATCATGCGCTTAATTAAGGGCGGTGACTGGTTTCGTGGGCTGCATGATGGGATGGCCTTAGCTCAGTGGCAAGGCATATGCAAAACGTCACGGTTAAATCCCCCACACCTCCAGGTGGGGCTTCTACATATCAATGCTAGGCAACCACGACCAGCTGATGTTGATGCCTTATACCTCATTCTGAGAATTTGTTTTCTATTTCTAACTATAGGGGGCTCTGAATATCCCCAGGGAAGATGATCTATTTGAATCCTTCCTGAGGAAGCCTCTACTCTCATCAATGCCTCAGAAGCGCCTCATCCTCGTTTTCCACTGTGAATATTCCTCAGAGAGGGGCCCAAAGATGTGAGTGTGGGTCTCAGTGAGGCAGCTCTTGGGAGCAGGATAAAGAGGTGGGGTTTTGGAGGTCCTTTGCTTGATAAGGTGGCTTTTGTCTTGCCTGTCTGCTTACTCTTCCTGCCTTGCTGTTACTTGAAGGTGTCGCTATCTGAGGGAAGAGGACAGGGCCATGAATGAATATCCTGCGCTGCACTATCCTGAACTGTATGTCCTTCAGGGTGGCTATAAGGACTTCTTCGTAGAATACAAGGTAACAGCCAGGACTTTGACTTCATAATCCTACCATGCAGGATCATCTCATTCCAAGATTTGGGTTCTCCTAGCAAATGATGGAAAAAATGATGTCTTGTCAACCTTCTTGTGCATGTTTTGAGGGACAAGAAAACAACAACTAAAAACAAATCCTAAAAAGATCAGTAAAAAATGTCTCTGTACTGCAGCACATTGAATTCCAACAGCTGAAATAGAAAGAAGCAATCAAGAATCAGTTATTGCTCATTTTAAAAGCTCAGGCAAATGAAACACTTGTAACAAGGCACCTAAAATTAGGTAACGTATGCACCAGACTAACAACCTGGCGAGGGTGTTGCGCAGTTGTGGTGCCACCTCAGTGAAGGTCCTGTCTCCACTCTTCTACCTCTGAAAGAGGAACACCAGAGGAAGAGCACCTTAATAAGCTTAACAAATATGGGCACAGTCAGTCCTTTGGATTCCTTGACCCAAACATAGATCTCTATAGGTATAAACCAGCACTTTGAATTACAACTGAAAGCATATGGTAAGCCAGTGGAAAAGTGTGTAAAACTGGTGAGTAATGTTCCAGTTGACTAGAACCCCATTGACAATGTAGCTGCAGTATTTTGGACCAGTTGAAGTTCATTGTTTGTGTTGTGGGCAGACTGTCAGGGCTTCCTCTTACTAGATGCTGGTCAGCAGGTTGGTAAAAAAAATCTCCCTATTAGGATTATGCCTGGTCTCATCACAGAGGATGTAGGTGGGTAAACTGTTGTTGCTGAGTGATGTGCAGGAATCCTGGAATTCTGTGCTTAAAGCAGCTTAGGGAAATCTATATTGCACACATTTAAATCATGGGGCAGGAATGCACTAGATCTGAAGGAATGTTAAACTAGAACCCGGTCGACTCAACTTAAGCTCCTTGAAGGAGGCCTGAGACATAGGTGTAATATGTAGAACTTGAAATCCTTTGATGTGACATAAGAAATTAGATGGGGAAAGGATGAGTTTCCTCTAGGGGACAATGTTGAGCAGCTAATTGTACACAGAAGCAGGAGAATATGGAAGGGAACGAAAACCATATAAGAATCCGCTTGAGTCCCATCCATACCCTTTCTTGGTTTCTCATCATTTAACTGAAAAAGTCCATAAGACTTCAGTTTTCCTCCTCCCATGTGCCAAAGAGCTGGAAACGCGCTGCTTGGGGTTTCTTGAGTTGTAGCTTGATATGTTTGTGATGAATTCACTGGGTCTTTGGCTTTAAAAGAAAAGCTCCAGACCTTGCATTCTGCTGCGTCTCCCTTCCCCTTAGGAGCTGTGTGAGCCCCAGAGCTACTGCCCCATGCGCCACCAGGACTTCAAGGCAGAGATGATCAAGTTCCGCACCAGAAGCAAGACGTGGGCAGGAGAGCGGAGGTGGAGGGGTCAAGTTGCGTGTCTCATGAAGCCGTGAGGACAAAGGCAGTCTTGGAGAAGGGATTCTGTTCTAAGAGGCCTCTTACCTGGCAAAGGGATAACCTGAGGCCTCTATAATTGACTGCGCCACACGGAGGCTCAGAAAGTGAGGAAGCCAGCACTTAGGAGTGCATGTCAGTTGCTGCAATAAGGAGAGCTCAGAAATGTTAGGGAAGCGTCATTTGTCTTTCCACAAGTTTTCATTTGGGAAGGAGCTCAGTGTGAGATACTGGCACTTAAGCGTCTGGTTTTAATGGAAGAATAAACTGTACTGGAACATAATACCTGTTACTCCTTTGCATATGCATTTCTTCCTGTGCAGTGTAGTGGCCAATATATTACAATTTTGGGGAAATATAACTAATATCTCCTAGATTTATTTATTGAATTTATATACCGCCCTATACCAGGAGGTCTCAGGGCAGTTTACATTAAAAGATCACAGTATATAAAATAAAAATAAAAGCAGTAACCCAATAATACCCACCTCCCAAAAGAGCCACATTTTGAAAGGGTATGGATACAAAACGTGTGAAGCTGTCGATGTTGCTCTGGATAGCATATAAACATAAGAGGCACGCAAGTTGTTTGAGAGGGATGCAAAGAGTGGGTGGGTTTCTTTGTAACTTTTAAGTTTGAACCACATCTCTGCTGCAACTGATCCACACAAACCTGGGAGATGAAGCGTGTCGGTTGTCTCCAGTGTTAGTCCTTCTCAAAGAAAGCCCATTGAAATTGGTAGACATGACTAGGCTAGGTCTATTAATTTCAGTGGGTCTAATCTGAGTACTTGGCCATAACCCTGTATTTTAATATACTGTATAGGCATGTTTGCTTAGAATATTATTTACTGACATTGAGGGAAGAAGATAAAATAAATGTAAAGGACCCCTAGTCCAGTCAAAGGCAGCTATAGCGTTGCAGCGCTCATCTCACTTTCAGGCCGAGCGAGCCGACATTTGTCCACAGTCAGCTTTCTGGGTCATGTGGCACAACGGAACACCGTGACAGAAGCCAGAGCACACAGAAACGCCATTTACCTTCCTGCCACAGCGGTACCTATTTATCTACTCAAACAGGCGTGCTTTCGAACTGCTAGGTTGGCAGAAGCTGGGACAGAGCAACGGGAGCTCACCCCATCACAGGGATTCTAACCATCAATCTTCTGATCAGCAAGCCCAAGTGGCTCAGTGGTTTAGGCCACAGCGCCGCCCGCGTCCCTCATAGAATTGCAGAGTTGGAAGGGACCGCAAGGGTCACCTAGTCCAACTCCCTGCAATGCAGGGAACTTTTCCCCAGTGTGTAGCTCAAACCCACAACCCTTAGCTCATTTGGTAGAGCATGAGACTCTTAATATATCTGACAATTGCCAACATGAAGATAATGGGTTTAAGGCAGCTTCAAAGCATAAGCGTGTGGTGGGGGCTCCCTAAATGTCTGGTGGAATTTTAAAGAGCAACCTAATGAAGCAGTGGCATCTCCTTGATTTGAAGGCTTTGGGAGAAAGGTCCCTACTGCAGATTTTTAAAATTGCCTGCCACAAAAGAGATGTGCCACCAGATGGCACCACTGCAACGCTTAAGCCCAAATTTGAGTGAGGGGGAAAATCCTTTCTGTCAGCTCTGGGTGGCAACTTCTAGGCAGAATGAAATGATGACAGCAGGAAGCAAACTGGTAAAGGGTCGGGATGCACAGAACTGTAGCAGAAAGCCAACAAATGGCCTTGTGACACCTTAAGAGGTGAGCAGGTTTATCATAGCATAAGCCGTGGGTGGGCTAGGGTCCCACAGCATCTGATGGATTCTAGAAGAAGCTTATGCTACAATAAGTCTGTTTGTTTTGAAGGTGCCACACGGCTCTTTATTGGTTTTGCTGCCACAGTTATTTCTGTTATTGGTGCAGAAAGGGATATTCTGACTTGGCCTTCGCTTGGTACCTTTAGTCCTGCAGTTAGCATTTAATGGGATCTATAATGTCCTAGCCCATTCACCTGATTTGAAACTAACTGAAACAAAATGAATAGCAAGCACAAAATTGAAGTCGCAAATCAGATGGCACTGCAGACATAATTACCTTATGTGCTGTCTTCTAATTTGTGCTCGTATAAGCTTAACAAACATATGGATAAGCTCTTCAAAAGGCGCTCATACGCTCACATAATCACTGGTGCATTATTGTAGGGGCAAAAACCACCTCCAACATCTGGGAGCATCTCCCTGCAGGCATACAAATCACAAATGAATGTTTTGGGTGCTCATTAAATTGATAGCGCAGAAAAACTCCTAATGCTTTGCTGGCCCCTATGCTCAGCACTTTGCAAAACACTGAGCTTGGGGCAACAGCCCCTGCACTGTGGATCCCAAATGCCCGTCAGCCAGCTGGCTGTTGGGCACCGTGGAAAACTGCATAAGGGAATTTGACGGGTGGGTGGGACAACCCCCCTGTCAAGTGTTTGATGTCGTCATTATGTCATGTGATTGATAGGCGGGTTGCCTGCCCACCAGAAAGGTTCTCCACCAATTTGGTATATGCAAGGCTGGTCCCTGCCATACATCAGGACAAAGGAACCTACTTCAGGCAGTACTGGCAACGGTGAAAGGCAGGAATTAATGTTGGCATGGGGTGGTAAGGCTTTTTAAAGCAATGCAGGGTGGAGGGGGCATTGGGACTTTGCTTCAGGCAGCAAATTGCCTGGGGCTATCACTGTGAGGTAGTCAGTCATACCATCAGCCACCCCATACATTCTGTTGCTTTTGCTGTGGCCAAACAACTAAAGACGGGGCTGGCCCAAGACATGTTGGCCCCGGAGACAAAACTCAGTGCTGTGCAGAATGGCATCGCCATTTGGTCCTCTGTTTCTTTCCTCCTGCTTACTCTGCTCTTCTCCCAAGGCAACGTTAAATCCTGGAGCTCATGCACTACTTTGGTGCTAAGAAGTAACTGTCTCCTTTCTCGAATTCTCTTGTTTCCTGAAGCCCACCAGCAGTAACCCAACCCACAAACTGAAAGAATGATTCCAAACGGAGTCCTCAGATAGCGTCACGTCTCCCAAGGTTCTAGCCTGTATCCGTTTCTTTTGGGGTCGTAGCTGTGAAGTCCCATCTGTTTTGGCTCAGTACATATTCTATATAGTGACTAGAACCTAGAATCGTCTTCTTGGAGGTTGGCTCTGTGTGCCCGGGGGCTTAATAAAAACAAAAAAACAAAAGTGCCCCTCTGTTGCTAGGGGCTGGAGCGGGGGGGCCTGTCAGCTTCTGAAGTCATGCCAACAACCCGTCTGTGCTCAGCAGTTTCCCTGCTGAGGGTCAAAGTCCCGTTGGAAGGGAAAGCCCTCTACTCAGTCTCTGGCTAAAGTCACTGCAGCATCTGGCTATGCTGATAAAGAAAATGGGAAAACAGCTGCCTCTACGCTGCTACCTTTCCAGGTGTCCATGCTAATTGTAAGCAAGGGGGTGTTCTCACCTGATCGAAAAACAGCACTGTTGTCAGGTGATAATCTGGTTCAGGTGTGTGAATGACAGCGAGAGATTAGCCCAACATCACCTGCTCTTGACATTTCTCCTTTTCTGTGTTTGCATGGAACAATGATCCTGTTTGCTAACAGCCACCAGATTATAATGGTACCTCAGGTAACAAACACTTCAGGTTACAGACTCTGCTAACCCGGAAGTAGTACCTCGGGTCAAGAACTTTACCTCAGGATGAGAACAGAAATTGCGCACTGGTGGTGGGGTGGCAGCAGCAGCGGGAGGCCCCATTAGCTAAAGTGGTACCTCAGCTTAAGAACAGTTTCAGGTTTCATTAATAAGAGTGTGGGGAAAATATAAAGATCTGTTAGAGCGGAAAACACTATGGTGGCTGTCACTCACTGAAGCATTTTCACTTAAGTCGACCAAAAAAGTAAGCCGGTTGACATATAGAGAGTTAACAGAAGAAGAAAGTAAACTCAGACTAAAAGAGTATGATGAGCTGCAAGACTATTTACAAAGTTGGTTACACCACAGGCAATTAAATGAAATTTTTAAGGAAGACAATAAAAAGGGGTTTAGTTATACAATCTCCAGATTTCAAAAAGAAATAGTGGAAGAGAATGTTAAATTGTTAAAAAAAGCATATAGTATTTTATTAGAGTGGGAAACCAAAGATGAAGATGTTAAATCAGTTACGATTAAACGGGCTCAGGATATGGGAAACAACATCCAATTTGAAAGTTGGGAAAAATTATGGAAAGTTGATATAAAATTCACAGATTGCATACTATTAAGAGAGAATTACATGAAAATGATGCATAGATGGTATATCACACCAGTGAAAATGGCAAAGATGTTTAGGAAAGAAAATAGCAGATGTTGGAGATGTAAGGAAAAAGAAGGAAAATTTTATCATATGTGGTGGGAATGCAACTGCATTAAAAAATATTGGTAAATGATATACAATGAATTGGAAAAAATGTTTAAAATGAATTTTGTCAAACACCCTGAAGCCTTTTTGTATCTCAAACCAAGAGCTACCAAAAGAAAAACTGACATTATTTATGTATGCTACAACAGTGGCAAGAATCTTGATTGTACAATATTGGAAGATGGAAGAAATATCATTAAAGGAACAACGGCAAGAAAAGCTGGTGAACTATGCAGAATTGGCTAAGCTAACAGACAAACGATGAGAGAAGGACTCAAAAGAGTCTGGGAACCATTTACAGTTTATTTGCAGAAACAACAGAATGGACTGGATTCTATTTGACTGGATACTATTTGAGTAACAGATATTTTAGAGAAATGATAAGGGATTTTATTGTTGTGTAGGAAAAGCAGGATACGATTAATAAAACTAAATAACTCAGCAGGGTGGGAGTTGAGGGAAGTCCAGAGGAGGGGAGGGGGAATAATTGTAAATAACATGATGAATGAGATTTGTATCATTAATTGTTATAAAAATTTATATATATATATATATATATATATGCTTTCGTAGATTTTCACGGGTACAGGAATGCAGGTTTTGGTGTCCTCGGGTGTCTTCCCGTGTAAAAGTTGGGGTGTCTAGGCGACGTTTCGACGAGGTCTCACTCGTCATCTTCAGGCTGGTGCTTTCGGCTTCTTGTTACTGGAACAGAGCAGGATCTCAGTGTTTGAGTTCCTATAAATACTGTTGAGGAGGTGTGGTGTATAGCCTCCAATGTTCTGGGCAGAGAGGAGGTTCCCAGGCTAGTGTGCCTTTTCTTCTTTTGTTCCTTAATTACTTGAGGGATATCTTGAGTGATTTCTTGAGTGATTTCCTGAATCCCACTTAGGTGGGTCATTAGGTGTGGATTAGTTGCTAAAGCTTTCGTGTCTTGAACTCTTGAACTTTGTGAAGAGTTTTTCTGAGAAGATGGCTGTACTGCACTTGGTTGTGCTCTGGCTTGGCTTCGTGTATAGGGGCGAGCTGTGGTTTTGTGGCCTGTGCCAGCCAGATCTGTGTAGGGATTGCAGGGGGGTGCAGCATCCGGAGGTGCCACCCTGGTTTGGCTACTGGATGGTGTCTGTAATTTATCTGTGGAGAGGGTCTGGGTTTGGGTCTGGTGTGGTTGATTGGTGATGGCGTTCTGTGTGCCTCTGGATCTGGTGTCAGATTTTGTGGGGAGGGCTAATTTCCAGATGTCTGGCAAGCGGGATGTGTCGTCACGCTTGTTCATGTTGTGAGGGTGTTTCTCTATCTCGATGGCTTCCATGATTATTCTCTTGTGGTGATGTTCCATGTTAAAGAGCAATTTGGAATCTGCAAAATTAATTTCGTGTCCTGTTTCTTTCATGTGTTGGAAAAGAGAGGAAGTTTTTTCTTCTTTTTTGACGGCATTCTTGTGTTCTGCGATCCGTGCATTTATTCGTCTGTTTGTTTGTCCAATGTACGTGGCTGGGCAGACTTTGCAGGGTATTTCATAGACCCCTTGGTTTTCCAACTGAATTTTATCCTTGGGGTTTCTGAGGATATTGGCTATTTTTTGGTTGGTGCAAAAGGCTGTTTTGATATTGTGTTTATGGAGGATTTTGCTAATTTTATCTGTAGTGCCCTTGATATAAGGAAGGAGGGCTATGCCATTGTTTTCTTCTGTGTCTTGGTTTTTGGGGGGTGTTTCTTTTTGGATTAGCTTCGTAACCCTGTTTTGCTGGTATCCATTGGCAATTAACACATTTGAGAGATTCTGTAACTCAGTTGTCAAGTGGTCTTCGTCAGCCAGGCGTTTGGTTCTGGAGATGAGAGTCTTGGCTACGGAGTTTATTTGTGCAGGGTGGTGGTGTGATTGTGCATGTAAGTAGCGGTTGGTGTGTGTTTTTTTCCGGTAGATAGTGTGTCCTAGGGAGCCATCAGGTTTTTTGTAGATTAGGACGTCAAGGAAGGGAAGTTGGTTGTTGGCTTCTATTTCCATAGTGAATTGTATTTTGGGGTGTAGGCTGTTGAGATGTGTGAGGAAGCTATCCAGTTTTTCCTTCCCGTGTGGCCAAATTACAAAGGTGTCGTCAACATATCTGAGCCAAAGTTTGGGTTTGTGTTCTGACTTGTCTAAAGCATTGGTTTCAAAGTGTTCCATGTACAGGTTAGCGATGACCGGTGAGAGGGGTGATCCCATAGGTGCTCCTTCTATCTGTTTGTATCTTTGTCCATTGTGGATGAAGTACGTGTTGGTTAGGCAGTGGTTGGTCAGGTCCACTCTACGGCCTCCCCAAGATACACAAAGAAGGAACACCACTCAGACCAATAGTCAGCTCCATAGGCTCACCTCTACAAAATCTCGCTAAATTTCTCGCCAAGCAACTTCAGCCCTATGCAGAATCCATCTCTTCACACGTTCCAAACTCCTTCCAGTTCATAGAAACAATAAAGAAGCAAAACCTACAACCCAATGACCTACTTGTGAGCTTCGATGTTGTATCTCTCTTCACACAAGTGCCCATTAATGAAGCCTTGACAGCCATTCAAAACAAATACAATCCCCCCGAATACATCTTGGACCTGACCAACCACTGCCTAACCAACACGTACTTCATCCACAATGGACAAAGATACAAACAGATAGAAGGAGCACCTATGGGATCACCCCTCTCACCGGTCATCGCTAACCTGTACATGGAACACTTTGAAACCAATGCTTTAGACAAGTCAGAACACAAACCCAAACTTTGGCTCAGATATGTTGACGACACCTTTGTAATTTGGCCACACGGGAAGGAAAAACTGGATAGCTTCCTCACACATCTCAACAGCCTACACCCCAAAATACAATTCACTATGGAAATAGAAGCCAACAACCAACTTCCCTTCCTTGACGTCCTAATCTACAAAAAACCTGATGGCTCCCTAGGACACACTATCTACCGGAAAAAAACACACACCAACCGCTACTTACATGCACAATCACACCACCACCCTGCACAAATAAACTCCGTAGCCAAGACTCTCATCTCCAGAACCAAACGCCTGGCTGACGAAGACCACTTGACAACTGAGTTACAGAATCTCTCAAATGTGTTAATTGCCAATGGATACCAGCAAAACAGGGTTACGAAGCTAATCCAAAAAGAAACACCCCCCAAAAACCAAGACACAGAAGAAAACAATGGCATAGCCCTCCTTCCTTATATCAAGGGCACTACAGATAAAATTAGCAAAATCCTCCATAAACACAATATCAAAACAGCCTTTTGCACCAACCAAAAAATAGCCAATATCCTCAGAAACCCCAAGGATAAAATTCAGTTGGAAAACCAAGGGGTCTATGAAATACCCTGCAAAGTCTGCCCAGCCACGTACATTGGACAAACAAACAGACGAATAAATGCACGGATCGCAGAACACAAGAATGCCGTCAAAAAAGAAGAAAAAACTTCCTCTCTTTTCCAACACATGAAAGAAACAGGACACGAAATTAATTTTGCAGATTCCAAATTGCTCTTTAACATGGAACATCACCACAAGAGAATAATCATGGAAGCCATCGAGATAGAGAAACACCCTCACAACATGAACAAGCGTGACGACACATCCCGCTTGCCAGACATCTGGAAATTAGCCCTCCCCACAAAATCTGACACCAGATCCAGAGGCACACAGAACGCCATCACCAATCAACCACACCAGACCCAAACCCAGACCCTCTCCACAGATAAATTACAGACACCATCCAGTAGCCAAACCAGGGTGGCACCTCCGGATGCTGCACCCCCCTGCAATCCCTACACAGATCTGGCTGGCACAGGCCACAAAACCACAGCTCGCCCCTATACACGAAGCCAAGCCAGAGCACAACCAAGTGCAGTACAGCCATCTTCTCAGAAAAACTCTTCACAAAGTTCAAGAGTTCAAGACACGAAAGCTTTAGCAACTAATCCACACCTAATGACCCACCTAAGTGGGATTCAGGAAATCACTCAAGAAATCACTCAAGATATCCCTCAAGTAATTAAGGAACAAAAGAAGAAAAGGCACACTAGCCTGGGAACCTCCTCTCTGCCCAGAACATTGGAGGCTATACACCACACCTCCTCAACAGTATTTATAGGAACTCAAACACTGAGATCCTGCTCTGTTCCAGTAACAAGAAGCCGAAAGCACCAGCCTGAAGATGACGAGTGAGACCTCGTCGAAACGTCGCCTAGACACCCCAACTTTTACACGGGAAGACACCCGAGGACACCAAAACCTGCATATATATATATATATATATATATATATGAACGGTACCACTGTACTTCTAAATGTTCATAGGGAAGAAATTTATGGCACTCTATAATGCTTCCAAAATTTCATTGGTTCTGCCAAGGATGGCTTTTTCTTCTAAGCTGTCTGCTCATTGTCAGTGGCAGGCAGCACAGTACACTAGCCCTTTCAACAGCTGCTGGTCCTGAGGCCCTGGCCCATCTTTCTAGCTCTCCCAGTGCACACTCACCCAGGATTGCCTTGGGCAAAGGAAGGCACTCTGTTGCCACTAAACTTACGGCACATCTGCAAACTTGGGCATATGATGAGGGAAGGCAAAACAAGGGAGAGAAGAGCATATGGAAACACAGGCGCTGCTCCGTTCTATACAAAAAGCATTCTACTTATTCAAACTTAACTCTGCTGAGTCTGCTCTAATTCCTTCTGAGTGTGCCAGTGTCAGTTGGCCAAAAAAACCTCAAAACTGAGCTAATGATGGCTCCGAGTAAAATGCCATGCTCTGCTCATTGCGAATGGCAAATGTCAACTAACTGAAACATATGCAGAGTGTTTACACACTATGTTCCAACACTGAGGCTTACGGGAAACGGCTTGGCTGTGCCATTTTGAAACTTTCCTGCAACACACAACTAATTCGCAAAAGCAGCAGAACAGTCATCCTAGATAATATCTATTCTAAGGATGCTTTGGGATGGGTGCTGCTCATTCAAGCAGTTTGTTTGCTTGTTTGTTTTGCAGTGTCCACATGCATCAGAATCTTGCAATTTCTAATCATTTAATCCAAATTAACCCTTTCCACTAAAATTTATATAACCTTTTCTTTTTAAAAAGCCTGTTGCAAATGTTACATTTGTGATATCAGGTCTCTGTCTGGAAGTACCCCAAGTCTTGCTCCTGACAGACTAACTTGGAGCCCACTTTGCTTAGAGAAGCAGGGTCGTTCTTAAGTAAAGCCTGCATTTTTAGCAGTAGTGTAATTGAGATAGGTGGGGGCAGTGCTTCAAGGAACTGTAGAGTTGGAAGGGACCACAAAGGTCATTTAGTTCAACCCTCTGCAATGCAGGTGTCTTTTGCCCACTGTGGGGCTTGAACCCATGACCCTGAGATTGAGTCCCATGCTCTACTGAGTTATGAGTCACAAGTGATGTAGGGTAGGTTCAAAGGCCCACTCCATATATCTATGGATACATACTAATTTGTAAAAATAAAATAAAAAAATGTCATTTAAGAATGCATTGTATGGCTCTTTCCCTTTCCTTTTCTTGCTATTATTGTTGTTTGGCTAATTACCATCTACACAATCATTTCAAGGAAATGTACAATAAAAAAATTACAAAGACAACAGATACATTTAAAACAATACTAAAACCATACAAAACAGACACTCACAACAAAGACTCATTTATCCAGCTGGAGAAGCCTTTCGGAACAAAAATGTCTTCAAATTGTTTCCAGAAGGTACAGAAAGTTTTTCTTGGCAGGAACGCTATTCCAATGTACAGGGGGCAGCCACACTAAAAGCCCTGCTCCAAGTTATTGTGAAGAAGGCTTCTGAGATCTCTGGAACTTGCAGGAGAAACTCCTGCAGACCACAGTGATGAACTGGGTACATAAAGCGGTTGCTCAGTCTGGTCCTGTGCTGTATAGAGTCTTGTATGTTGGTATGAACACCTTTGATTAGGCCTGGGAGCAAATTATTGGCAGCTAGTGCACATCCAGCAAGAAGGGTGTTGTATGATGGCAGTGGTTTGCCCCCACAAGCAAGGGAGCTGCCATATTCTGAAGAGCTTTAGCCCCTGGAACCACCCTAAGCGTAACCCCAGGGGCATAGCAAGGGGTGTGTGGTAGGTGCGGTCTACCCCAGGTGTCCCCACTGACAAAATGGTGGGTGGCACTCAGCGCAAGGCCTGCAGCGCACCCAAGCCATGCGTCTCTCCTGGGAGTGACGTGGTGGCTTGAGTGCCCGCAGGCTCCGCACTGCCCCAAACAGTCCGCCCATTGCCTCCCCCTCAGCTGTAGGGCGCTGAGTGGGAGGAGGCAGGCAGACTCCTCAGAGGCCCCGTGGAGCGTCCTGTCCCGGCTTGCCCCGCCCCATGGATGGCTGGGTGTGGCTGGCGCCGCACCCGGCACATGATCAGTTTGCTGAGTAACCCCACATAGAGCACTTTACAGTAATCAAACTGTGAGGTGACCAGGGCATGGAGAACTGCAGTCAAGCCATCCCTATCAAAGTGTTGTCGTCCCAGATCAAAGGGTACCCCTTCCTCCCTCTTTTCAGAAAGAGCAATAATAATAATAATAATAATAATTATTATTATTATTATTATTTATTATTTGTACCCCGCCCATCTGGCTGGGTTTCCCCAGCCACTCTGGGCGGCTTCCAACAGAGATGAAAAATACACTAAAATGTCACATATTTAAAACTTCCCTGAACAGGGCTGCCTTCAGATGTCTTCTGAATGTCAGGTAGTTGTTTATTGCTTTGACATCTAATGGGAGGGCGTTCCACAGGGCGGGCGCCACTACCGAGAAGGCCCTCTGCCTGGTTCCCTGTAACTTGGCCTCTCGCAGTGAGGGAACCGCCAGAAGGCCCTCAGTGCTGGACCTCAGTTTCTGGGTAGAACGATGGGGGTGGAGACGCTCCTTCAGATATACTGGACCAAGGCCGTTTAGGGCTTTAAAGGTCAGGACCAACACTTTGAATTGTGCTCGGAAACGTACTGGGAGCCAATGTAGGTCTTTCAAGACCAGTGTTATATGGTCTCGGCGGCCGCTCCCAGTCACCAGTCTAGCTGCCGCATTCTGGATTAGTTGTAGTTTCCGGGTCACCTTCAAAGGTAGCCCCACGTAGAGCGCATTGCAGTAGTCCAAGCGGGAGATAACCAGAGCATGCGCCACTCTGGCGAGACAGTCTGCAGGCAGGTAGGGTCTCAGCCTACGTACCAGATGGAGCTGGTAAACAGCTGCCCTGGATACAGATTTGACCTGTGCCTCCATGGACAGCTGTGAGTCCAAAATGACTCCCAGGCTGCACACCTGGTCCTTCAGGGGCACAGTTACCCCATTCAGGACCAGGGAATCCTCCACACCTGCCCGCCTCCTGGCCCCCAAAAACAGTACTTCTGTCTCGTCAGGATTCAACCTCAATCTGTTAGCCGCCATCCATCCTCCAACCGCCTCCAGACACTCACACAGGACCTTCACCGCCTTCACTGCCTGAGGAGGTAGGGGTGCGGGGTGGCAGATGCACAAATCCTTTGAAGAGCCAGTATGGTGCAGTGGTTAGAGTGCCAGACTAGTACCTGGAAGACCAGTGTTTAAATCTGCACTTGGCTATGAAGGTGACTGGGTGACCCTGGGCTAGTCACTGCCTCACTGCCTCTCAGCCTTACCTACCTCAGAGGGGTGTTAAGGGGGTTGAATGAAGAAGGGGAGAACCATGTACACCAACTTGATCTCCTTGGATAAAAAGGTGTTATATAAATGCCCCTTGTCCATGTGTGATAATGATTTGAGCTTCACATTTTTTATACGTATGTGAGGGTTTCCACACTGCAGCTTATTGATGTGGCTCATGGATGCAAGATTTCAGCACTGTCTGCAGGATCCTGTCGTTATCAAAATGGCAGCCTGTATTTTCCTCCCATTAAATCGGGAGGATTACCTGATTATCTGCAGAAACAGTAAATCTGTATTAAATGCGGAGAGAAACAAGATGGCATTTTGACAATGATAATGTTGTGTAGATGCTACACAAAAGTTGGAAGCATCAAGCCTAGAATAAATCGTTGTGAGGAAGCACCCTCGTGCTAGTTTTATAAAATGCTTCCTGGGATTTCATGTGGACAATTCACCCTGGGATTCAAGCAAAATATTGTTCCTTTAGAATGCTAATTGCTTTTCCTCTCTGTTTGTTCTGGCTATCTACGGTCTAGATATCTCCTGGTTATCCAGGAGTCAATTACTAATCCCTCTAGACCTCTGTTGATAACTGCATTTTTGTTCCAGGGAACTTAAAGTTTATATTTGCTGAGCTCAAATATATTGATAGTTGTTCCAATATAGATGGGTCAGTTGTCTGTTGCCATCTCGAAGAGTTCACAGTGACTGAGATGACCCTTTACCATTTCAGAAGACTTGACTACTGTTTCTCTGGGTTTGTGACAACAGATGCAAATGCAAGGGACTTATAAAAGGCTGTGGCTGCATACACACAATGCAATATCCAGGCGCCAAGAGACTCCAGGGGTGCCAGCACTTAGGGTTCGGTTTCCTTGGATTAAGATCAATGGAGACTGTGGTGTCTTTAGGATATTTGGTTTTATTTACACATTGTACAACCTAGCATAAGACGAAAGGGCTCACACAGCATTAACACACCCACAGATCTTGCTTCCTTATTATCTTTTGGTGGGGGCGTTCCTCAAAACCACAGCTTTGAATTCAGCACCAAGAACAAGTTAGTCAAGCATCTGTGAGTTCCAGTTTCAGAGCAGGCTAAGAACAAAAGCTGGCTCCCTGGTCTATGGAGGCCTTTCCCTCTCTTGAAAGAACATCATCACCCTGTTGTCTCCATGGCAACATGGCCACTCATTAGTCATGCAAATAGCAGGTGCTTATAGACCCAGGTGGGGCTGTTATCTTAACAAAGTGGCTGATTTGACCAGGTCAGTGGTTCCCTTCTGCTACAAACTCCCATCTAACAGATCCTGAAACACACTTGGTTGGGACAAATCGGCATAATTCAATCCAATCCCCTAGTCCAGGGATCTGCAACCTTTAAGACAAAAAGAGCCACTTGGACCCATTTCCGAAGGGGGAAAAAAGGGAGCCGCAAAACCATTGTGACATTTAAAATAAATATATCTCCGGAGCCGCGATCTGACAGCGGGCGGGAAGGTGACGTCGAGACGGTGCGTGACTAACGCACGCACCGCCCCATGCGACGTCACAGCCAGTACAGCATCCGCCACAGTGGGGAGTGTCGGGGCACACACAATGCGCCTCCTCCCCTTGCTAGTATCTGCCCCAGAGCCACGGCAAAGGTGTAAAAGAGCCACATGTGGCTCCGGAGCCGTGGGTTGCAGATCCCTGCCCTAGTCCTACAACAATGCATTTTAAGCACATCCCTCCCTCAATCATCCTGTGGACTGTAGTTCACCTCTCACAGAGCTACAATTCCCAAAACGCTTAACAAGCTAAAGCTCCCAGGATTTGGGGAGGAAATGTATGTACTTTAAACGTATGGTGTGTATACAGCCTATGTGTCAAAACTCTGGGAGAATAAGAGCTTTCTACAATAATCTTGTGGTATACATTGGGAGGGCCATAGGTTCAGTATTTCTAGTTTAAACACTGTAAGATAATGCTTGATGTTTTCATTTTGTTTTTAGATATGCTGTATGCCTCCCAGAGTGGCTGGGGAAACCCAGCAAGATGAGTGGAGTGTAAATATTATTATTATACTTGTCAGTAGTACCACCATTTGACACATTGGTGAAAAGTACTTGTTTTTAATTATGGTCTTACTTATTTAATGCTTCCAATGTTTCTTATTTACTTCCAAAATATTTTTTTTTCTTTTGCCTTTGGATTTAAAGAAACAGCATCCACTCTCTTAGGAAGCAGTCTTGTTAAAGGATGTCCAGGCTCATATAAGCAGTTCCACTGTCTAAAGAAAAAAGACAAGGGATTGTCCAGACTCCATAGCATCACATAAGCCCTACGTTTTATCCAGAATGGCCTTAGCATTAATAAAAACAAATGGTGGCAGCCTGACCAACAGTTTGTGGCTATGTACTGGTAATGGCTCCCTGCAGTTTTACAGTGGCGGCGGCAGTGATTTATTAGATTTTTATCCAGCACTTCTTCCCAAAGGAGTCCAGTGAAAAGTTGTGGAGGCACTGTAATTTTGTTTGTGTAGTTGTGTCTCACTCATACTGTGTCTTCCTAAGAGAAAGCAAGTTTAGGGAAAGGAGGAAATTGGTAAAAAGGTAAAGGTAAAGGTACCCCTGCCCGTACAGGCCAGTCGTGTCCGACTCTAGGGTTGTGCGCCCATCTCACTTAAGAGGCCGGGGGCCAGCGCTGTCCAGAGACACTTCCGGGTCACGTGGCCAGCGTGACGAAGCTGCTCTGGCGAACCAGCACCAGCGCAGCACACGGAAACGCCGTTTATCTTCCTGCTATAAAGCGGTAACTATTTATCTACTGGCACTTAGGGGTGCTTTTGAACTGCTAGGTGGGCAGGAGCTGGGACCGAACAACGGGAGCTCACCCCGCCGTGGGGATTCGAACCACCGACCATGCGATCAGCAAGCCCTAGGCGCTGAGGTTTTACCCACAGCACCACCCGTGAAATTGGTACTTAAGCATAATAGACAACAGCATATTAGTCCCAGAGATTTAGCACCATGGGGTTAAATATCTTGGGGTAATATATTTCCAGCTGAAGAAAAAACAAAGGGATTTCAAGCCCAAAATGCAGATGCTCCTTCTTAAGATCTTGCACTAAATTCTAGACTCTGCTTTATGGGGTATATAATGAACAGATGTTAAGAAACAAGAGTGCTTGTGTTTGTGTCCTTTGAATGTTGACATTTGCTTAGGCTGGGGTGTTTGCTGGAGGTTAATAATACTGTGTGGCACAGATGCTAGTGCATACCTGACTGCAGTGTGTATGTGTGTGTGTTTCTGCCTGTCCCTGTCCCTATAATAAGAGAACCACATTGTCCTAAAACGTATTAGCTCAAGTGGAGAAGTGTTCAAACAGCTTCATGCTGCCAGTGGTGTTTTCATCCTAAGGTCCAGACGCCACGGTCAAAGCTGGGGTGGCCAGTTAAAGGTAAAGGTAAAGGTACCCCTGCCCGTTCGGGCCAGTCTTGCCAGACTCTAGGGTTGTGCGCTCATCTCACTCTATAGGCCGGGAGCCAGCGCTGTCCGCAGACACTTCCGGGTCACGTGGGGTGGCCAGTTATGCATTGCCAAAAGAGAGGCTTTACATCACCAAAAGACACAGTGGCAGAAGGTTCCAGAAATTCTATATTCTTTTCCCAAAGCCTTTTTTCCCCCCTGTGTTTTTTAGACAGACCTTTTAAAACATTTCCCCCATAGTTTCTTTACAGGAGAATGCACAGGATGTAGTCATCCTTTTTTGCAGTTGTTCTGTGCTATTTCTTCATGTCACCTGCTTTTTCAGCTAACATGGAAAATCCATTTTTTACCAATGATCTGGAACAAATAATGGTTTTGAGGAGCTCTTTGCTCAAGAATCCCGAAGAGTGAATGTGGACAAGTGGTCCCACCATAGTAAATATTCCTGACCTTTAATATAAGGAAGTATCTGCCACTTACATTTTACATTCATCACTTTATGAAACACGATAGCAGGCCACGTTTTCCATTGTGTAATGCAAATTGCAGTGTGTATATGTCAACAGAAAACTTAACTCTTTTTCACAGGAAACTGAAATATTTATAAAAAGGCAGGCGGTGGGAATGGGGCTTGCAGAATTCTGAATTTTAAAATTGAAAAAGGGAGCTTCATGTGGAGAGGGCAGCACTTCCTGCATACTACAGTGAAGTCTAGCAAATTGAGGTTCTATGTTATGAACCTTCTATCTCCTCAGTTCTCCAGTAGATATCCTTCCCATACCTTGCTCCTTTTTTGTACATGTGCAAAGTTAGAGAAAGCCTCATTTATACCACTTGCTAGAGCCAAAGTGGTTAGAAAAGGAAACAGAAAAAGGAGAGAGGAAGAAAGGCTGTGGCTAATCAGAATTTAAAGTTTTTGAAATACTGGTTGGAAAATGATTTATGATGAAGAAGGAAGAGGAGGGTGTGTATTAAACATGTGTGTGAATGCTAAGCAAACACAAATAGCTATGTGGGAGGGTTGAGGGAAGTGGTGGGAATTATGAGGGAACCAATGGCAGGGAATGAACTCTTTTCTTTCCAAAAACATGCTTCACCCACTGGTGAAACAGCATGACCAAACTTATAAAGAATGAAAAGTTAACAATTGTCTGGATAGCCCATTGCAGTTCCACAGCCAACAAACAATGGGAAAACAAAGGCCTTATGGGCAAGAAGCTTTGCATCTTGAAGCATTCCAATATTATAAAAGAACTGCATGCAAAGCTTGGCCTTCTGTGAAGAAACAAACATCCTTGCAGTCATATGCAAGTTTTCCTATTTGATGGATTTTCAAAGTGTGTTCTTACAAACCTTAACAAATGATGAAGCTTCTCCTCTGCTTTAGGTAGTATGTTTTCTCTCTCTCACTCTGACACTGTAGTGCATGTTTCAGAAGTCATGAGAAGTATATACTGGGAAGTTACCCAAATTCAGTTCCTGAAATTTCTTCAGAGGTGCTTTCTGCTAATCCAAGAAAGGCCTCATGCCAGGTGATGAATCAATTTTTTCATAAGCTGCTGGCCACATGCCGGTTAGAAAATATGAGAAGTTTCTGTTCTTGACAGACCACTGTAGACAAAGAAACACGTGAAGCATGGTTAGGAAACTGCACATGCCCTGTCTAAAGCTATTTCTTCTCAAAGTGTTGTCTAATTATTTGAGTTGCCAAGATATAAATATTGCGCAGTAATAATAATAATAAATAGATTAGGAACAAGGAAAGAGAAGCTGACAAGAGCTCCAAATTTCTTTCAGCAGCTGTTATGTCACTTCGTAAGACTTGTGGAACCCAGAAGTTGCTAAAGAACACTTAGTTTTATTTGGCTGCAACAGGAGCCAAGTTAACACACGTTCCTCCAGGGCTTCATTTGTGCCAGGGCTGAGCCCCAGGATCTGTTTTCAACAGCAGGGCTGAATTCTAGAAAATGTAAAGTTAAAACAAAGAAAGGTGCCTGCCAGCTTATTTAAAATAGCCTTTTCCTTACAAGGATCTGCAGCCTATCCAGTTCTAACACATTTCAGATTTAGAGGCAGGGATCACCTTGATAAGGCTGAAGGCTGAACTCCTCCTGATCAGAATCTGGCTGAATCTCCTGACACAAATAAGTGTTTGGGGAGGTAAACCTGTGCTCCATGGAAGATGGCAATGCATAAACATAAGAACCTTTAAAACTACACTGCCATCGGAAGGAAACGGAGGCCTGTAAGCTCAACATGATAGGGACAGAGGTTGAAATGGTAGGCAAATTGCTACAAACAGAAATGGTTTTTGTGTGGTATTTCTGATCTGATCAGTCTGATCTTAAAACGAGAAAGTATTAGTACAACCAGTGCCAATTCAGACAGTACACTAAGCAATAAAGGTCTCTATGTATCAAAGACAAAGAGCAATAAGACCCACAAATATACCATTAATGTACTCCAGTGAGCAAAAAGATGAAAAGGGCAATGCACAATAATACAAACAAGATGATGAACAATAATAGTACAGAACAATCAGTTACCGATCTGTTTTGACCATACCTTGGCTTAATGTGGATTGTGAACCCAGTTGTGTTTCCTTTAATTCTCCCTCATCCTTGCAGTGTCCTCCTCCCAACTACTGCTGTCCCACTCTTTCTCCTCCCTAAATCCAGATTCCCTGTGCCCTGAAAATCCAAATCTACATCAATTGCATAGAGCAGGGGTTTTCAACCAGTGTGCTGTGCCACTCTGGAGTGCATTGAAGGATGTTCAGGGGTGCTGCAGGCAACACAGGCCTCTGTCCCTCTTTCTTTCCCTCCCTTCTCTGGTGTCCTCTCTTGTCTCTGCCTCCCAAAGGCTTTTGTGGCTGTTTGTTGCAGTACCCCTGGCTACAAGCTCCCCAGGCAAATGGTGCCTCTGTGGCTGGCCAGGGGGTGCTGACTGCCAGGAACTGAGACAGACTGCTGCCCTGAGGACTCCCAAGGAGAGGGAAAATGAGAGGAGGCTGAGGGAATGCTCCACAACGGAGGGTGTTCGAAAAAGGGTAAGAGGCTGCCAGCTCTGCAGGCAATTGGTGACATAACTGGGCTCCTGAGCCCCACAGGGGTGCCGCAGGAAGAACGTAATTGATCAAGGGAGCCATGGACTCAAAAAGGTTGAAAAGCTCTGGCATAGGGAACCTCCAGATTTAGAAGAATGTGTGAGACCTTGGGAACCGTAGTGGACAGGTTCATGAAGACGTTGACCCAGTCTACAGCAGATGATCCAAAGCATGTTTACAAGCAAGTCCCACTAAATTCAATGCAATGTTCCCTAAGCTATGTGGAATTACAGTATTAAGTTTACCTCTCCAATTGCTCTCCTAGGTAGGTGAATGGCAGAGCCATGCTGTCCATGTTCTACTGAGCAACGGGAGCTCACTCCGTCACAGGGATTCAAACTGCCAACCTTCTGAACGGCAAGCCTTAGGCTCTGTAGTTTAACCCACAGCGCCACCAGCGTCCCATAAAATATAAAGGGAGAGACCTACTATTCAGTGGGTTGGTGGCAGCAGATGTCTTAAGGGACTGACTTTGGTGACATACCTGGGGGACAAGCCTTTGTTAAAGGATGGGAGGCAATGTCCCACACAGTATTTAAAGTTTCTATTGTATGAAATAACACCTGCAGGATGCTGAAAATGGAAACTCAAAACTGGTTTTAAATGAAAGTATATAAAAATGCTTTAGATATAAGGTCACTTCTGAGGAGCCTGAGCCATGAAGGACCTTAAATATAAGTCTGAGCTGAAATTATATTTGTGAATTAGAATAATGGATCAGTTGAAATATCAAGTTTATTGCAGTATTGTTGCAGTAGAATTGTGTATGGACTTCCCATGCCCTCATATTCCTTTCTGTTGTGCAATCCTTCAGTTCTGGGAGATTCTTTTGGAGATACCTGGTATTTCTCCATGATAAACAGGATTTCATTGTTAAGCCTAGCTATCTCACTGCTCATACTTGACTTCAGAATACTAGTGCATATAGAAAATTGGTGTGGAATACTGTTGATAGTGAAAATCATTTGATCCCTACACCAGCCTCTCAAGGATGCCCAAACGTTTTGGGAATTCAAGTAAAGGACAGTGTCCCCCAGATTGATCCCTGTTGTAAGGCGGAAAAAAGTTCCCAAATCAGAATGTATCCAACAATTGTGTGACCCAATAATTTATTGACGTTTTGCTGCTGCATTTGGTTAAGTTTCTTCTTCTCCCGCACAAAGACAGATCAATGTCCGAGAGATAGCTGCAACTCTCCAGCTTCAGGCGGGGCCTTAAGCAGTAGTACTGGTCCAGAGCAAGTTTAACATGCAAAAATCACTGTCACCTCCAGCAGAGGCAAGACTGGCCAAGACCCCTGTCTGAAAACCCGGAGAGCTGCAGCCACACTGGTCTAGATGGACCAAAACGCTGTGTGCTATATCGGCTCCCTCCCTCCTCTCAGATTTAACTGAAGTGTTGAAGGAAGACTGGGTGAAATTTATAGGCTTCCTTTATGTTTTAAAATGGCGTGCCGCATGAGCAATATTTGCAAACAGTTCAAACAGTGTTGGTTCTGAGCTCGTTTATTTGTTTGCACCCCTCACGAGCGCGAGAGCAACACGGCGCGAGGAAATGTGCGCGCGCCAGAAGAACGCCTGAGCGGCGACAAAAGCGAAGGCGACACGCCCGTTTTCCCGGGCGGCGTTTTCGGTCCTGGCAATAATAAAAAAAAGAGACCCGTCCTCCCTGCTTTTCCGGACGAGGTTCCACAGCTCACAAAATTCAAAGGCAACAGGGGCCGCTCCGCCTCCTTGTGTGAGGGGAAGCGACCTCCCAGCGCCAAAAACCAAACCCCAAGGCCGCGACGGGGCTGACCCCGTCCCCTATTCCCAATCCATACCGCTACCCGACCCAGAGAGAGCAAGCGCCCTAGCGCGAGGCGGGCCATTCCTGCCGCTCTTCGCCAGGGCGCTACTCCTGCGCCCCTCCCCTCCCCTCGCGCGCCGGCGGCGAGTTCCCGCCTCCCGCTGTAGCGCCGCGCGCGCACCTGCCCAGCGCGAGCTGAGAAGGCGAGTCCCCGCGAAGGCGGGACGACGAGGGCAGGCTGGCAGCAGGTGGCCACGCGAGGCTGCCCAGTCCCCGCTGAACTAGCGGAGCATGTGAGCCCTTCCCTCGCAAGACCGGCTCGGAGTGGAGTGACCGCGCGTGCTGCGCCTGCTGCGCTTCCCTCCGCCATGGGCCTCCCTTTGCTGCTGGGGCTGCTGCTGCTCTCCCGAACCGGTAATGGGGCGTCGTGGGGGGCGGGCGCCGTTGGGAAAGGGGTCCGGTGCGGGGGAAAGGCGGTGTTGGATCTGCTGTATGTTTTCTACCCTACCCCATCCGACCCCCATCTCCGTTCATGATGGGGTTCCTTGCCGCCGTGCGGGACTGGCTCCGGGGTTGCGGGCATAGAGAATCGGGCGCTCTGGGGCAGGTCAAGGGAGAAGTTGTGCGTCCATCCGCGCCTTTTAGCTTTTGTTTTGCGCCCGCTGTCTCTAATAGGACCATCCTTTCTCTGTGGTTTTTTCCCCTGTCCCAAGGCAAAGAGGGTCTGGAATCCTATGCCCGTGTTCCTGGGAGGCGAGTCCCCTGAGCGGACTTTGCTTCCATGTAAGCCCGCTCAGGATCGGGCTGCGCGTGTCTCTCGGCGGGGCGGTGTCTGGACAGTTGTTCAGGTTTCTGATCCAGCGCGCGCTCGGCGTCTCGGATTTGCAGGCGGCGACGGGGAGGACTGTCTGACCACCCTGTTTGCTAATCACTTTGGGTGTGTTCAGGCCAGGCAGATCCCCGATGGCGTTATTGATGGGTGCTGGGAGAGAAAGGAAAGAGGGATGTACGGCCATAGAATAGGCTACGGAGGAACAGCGCAGTCCCTATTCCGCCGCTTGCTAACGGAGGGGAGAAAGTGCCTGTTGCTTACGGGGTAGCTGATTTGCGGGAATAAAGATTTGATCGCAGATTTCCATTTCGAGTGCCTGGCTGTTTTCTCTGTCGAAGAAACTTTCGGCAAGTGGCTGCCAAGCTGTTTGCCGGCCAGAGAAGGGCTGTGACCCTTTCCTCAGCCAGAGAATTAGAGCCGCTCCGCCGCGCGCTGTAGGAGCAGTTTGCAGTGTGCAACTCGCCTGCTCGATGGGGTCGTGTTCTTATAAATTGGCCCGAAATTAGATCTGTGTATGTTCCGATTGTGGAATACGATCAGAAGGGTTTTTCACATGACGTTTATATATAATTTAAATATATGCATATGTATGGTCTGCATTTAATTTGCATATCATACACTGGCTATATTGGTTTTTAAATTGCGTTTCACACTTGTCAGGGGCAACATCAGGGGACAGCTATCTCCGTCTAGCTCTGTGAGCTTCCCAGACAGATTTGTTTGATACAGAATACTGTTAGGTGGATCCTTGGTCTAATATAACATAGAAAGGTCTAATCAAACATGGACAGCTCTTGGGTTGCTAATGCAGGAAGGAAAGATGATGAGGACCATTTTAAAATGAAATGCACATTCCATCTGATGTGAATTTTAGCATGGATTTATCTGTCATGCTGCTGCGGGTGGAATCTTCCAAGGATGACCTAGAGCTCCCCAAAGCAGCTCATGCCATGGGGCAGCGAGGCACTGGGGGATGTTGGACAGCCACTGAGCCCTAGGAAGGTGCAGGCTTAGTTAGGCACTGGGTGCAAGCCTGAGGAACAAGCACTACACCAGAGTAAAGTGATACTTGTGTGAAAAAAGCTATTCACGAGTAGACCAAATCCTCAGGCAACCCAGATGCCCTTCTGCTATGCTCAGACGAAAAATCATTCAGTTCATGGCACAAAGTGCTGTAGCCGTAAATTTGCTCCATTGCCCTGATGACCGCATCCCTGTCTACCTAGCTGTTCAATTCAAGACCTCCCCCACATCTCACATTTTGACTTCAGATTGCCTTTGACCTTGCTTCTTAACCTGCCCCTGGGTTTGAACATGCAACTAATACCAAACTGAGTCCAGTACTGTCCATGGTTAACTGTCAGCTGCTCTGTCCTTGCGTCACCTGGAACAGGACATTGTAAACTAGGGAAATACTGGTAACAGGGTGGGGTTTTTTGTATCATGAATGAAAATATCACAGAAAGGGCTGTTGTGTTTACTGTATCTGTGATCTGAAAATATAAAACATACTTTTGTTAGAATAGCTCTAATCTGCTCACTTTCCTGCATTAACAACATTAACACATGCACAGATTGCATGGGAATGAGTCAAAATGCTTTGTCAAACATGAAAACACTATTCTGCTTTCTACCCTGTATTAACATAATTCACAAGTGACTCATTCCAGACTAAACTAATATGAAGACTTCTTTTATTTTTGAAACTTGTATTCATCTTTAGTTTGCGTGGTAGAATTGAACTCTTACCTTTGGGATAAGGCAATATATAGAGTTTTAAGGCTACAATCCTATGCACATTTACTCAACAGAAAGGATACAATGAGCCCTTTCTGTGGTGGCTCCCGGCTTGTGAGATGCTCTCTCCAGGGAGGCTCACCTGGTGCTTTCTTGCATATCTTTAGATGCCAGGCAAAAACATTCCTTTTCTCTCAGGCCTTTGGCTTATTAAACAACCTATGGCCTTTTAAACTGTGTGTGTTTATGGGTGTTTATTATTTTTATTTTACTATGTTATGCATTTTTGTTTTTTATATTGTGAACCACCCTGTGATCCTCAGATGAAGGGCAATAAAGAAATTTAACAAGTAAATGAAAATATACTGCTTGGTAAACAGGAGTAGGGTCAGCCTTTATGGAACCACATGCATTGTTCACTTGCAGGGAAACCAAATTTCCTTCCTTGGATCCCCCACAGAATTGGTTCACAAACTTTAATCTAGAAACATAACACAATGACGATTATATTAATTTTAGATAGATATACCACTGGCTGGATGCGGGTGGCACTGTGGTCTAAAGCACTGAGCCTAGGGCTTGCCGATTGGAAGGTTGGCGGTTCGAATCCCCACGACGAAGATTCCCGTTGCTCAGTCCGAGCTCCTGCCAACCTAGCAGCTCAAAAATAGGTCAAAGTGCAAGTAGATAAATACCGTATTTTTCCCTCTATAGGACACACTTTTCCCCCTCCAAAAATGAAGGGGAAATGTGTGTGCGTCCTATGGAGCGAATGCAGGCTCCTATAGTGCAAGTAGATAAATAGGTACTGCTCCAGCGGGAAGGTAAACGGCGTTTCCATGCGCTGCTCTGGTTTCACCAGAAGTTGCTTAGTCATCCTGGCCACATGACCTGGAAAACTGTCTGTGGACAAACGTCGGCTCCCTTGGCCAGTAAAGCGAGATGAGCGCCGCAACTCCAGAGTCGTTCGCGACTGGACTTAACTGTCAGGGGTCCTTTACCTTTACCTTATTACCACTGGCTACTTTTAATGACCTGGGAGATATGTGTGACCACCTGTACTGAGAGATGTTGAATCAGTATCCATCACAAGCGGTAAGAAACACAATAAGAGTCCTGATAGATCAGATTGATAGAACATCTAGTCCAGCATCTCATTTCCCATATCTACAAGCCAGCTGTCTCTGGCAACTCCGCTAGTAGCACATGAACACAACAGCACTCTCCTGATGTTGTTCCCCTTTAGCTGGTATTCAGAGGAAATCTGATTCTGGAGGTAGTATATAGCCAGCATGGATAATATTCTTGATTGAGTAATAAAGAGTAATTTAGTAGTGAAATGTGATGTTTAGCACTACCCATCTGCTATATCACTGACTTTCTGTGTGTATTGAAACAGCATTTGGTGGCATTATATCTGTCAGCATTTACTTCTCTATTGAAATTATGCAGAACATCAGAGCTAATGACCCTATATCCCTTGCTTTTGCATCTCACAGGGCATTGGTAAACAGTATGGTAGTTAGCAGCATGTAGCATTTTAATCACCATGTAAAAATGGTGAAGGTTATTATTTTCTCTAAAGAAACTGCTCAGTTTCTTTTTTGTGGTTTAAACCCCTAGTTCATGCATGACCAAACTTGGCCCTCCAAATGTTTTGGGACTACAATTCCCACTGTTAGCTAGGGGTGATGGGAGTTGTAGTCCCAAAACATCTGGAGGGCTAAGTTTGGCCATGCCTGCCCCAGTTCATCTGCTTACCTGCCTTTGAGCTGTTCCCCTGGGCTTAATTGATCCAGAAAGGGTGATCTGTGCTGGCACTCATTACCTCCTTGCATCCTTGCTTCTGCAAGTGGCACCCTAAAATTTCAGGCAGCGACAGGATCTAGGCCGAGCATTGTCAGATCCAAGACATTACGCTTAATGCCAGACTGCAAAGGTTCATTAGAGCTGCTGTGGGCCTTGGGCACCAGATGATAGGTGAGGAGCCAACCCTGCAGTAGAATAACTGTCCCACTTCGGCTTCAGAGAGTGCTATAGCTGAAACTGGTTGTGCACCAGCAGCTGGTGTTGGAAGCTCCTTTGCAGTCCTTGTTGGGCACACTGGGCAAAGAGGACCTGTTGCCTGACCCCTTGTTGCTTGTTATTTCTCTTTTTTCCCTAGGCAGCCAGCTATCCATCCTGGCCCCACTTCCCTTCCTCTACTTCTGCATCTCCTCCCTGGCGCATGTCTCATTTGCAGCCAGCTTCTGTTTCTGTAGTGGGCTGTACTCCTGTTGGCTGTACTCCCATACCCCAAGGTTTAGGGGACTTCCTGCCCAGGTAGGACAAGGTTGGTGGTTGGTAGTGCTCCCCCACACCCAGGGGTAAGCCTATCACTGGCACAACACTTCCATCCACCTGGCTGCTCTTTGGATTGTGGGCTGTGATTGCCCTGATTAGAGAGTTGCCTGGCCGTTCCTCCCTTCCCTACACGGATGGTTGCAGTATCCCTGCAAATGGTTGTGTTCATCTTGCCATACGAGGTGTGGTGGTGGGAGAGACATGAAAGATGGTTGCAGCAGCTATACTTTGTAAGACAGTTGCCCCCTTTCCCCTGCATAACTCCATGGGACGCTATATAGTCAAATCCCTGCCATACATTTAAAATACATCTAAAGCACATGGCTCTCTAAAAAATCCTGGAAACTGTTATCTACCCCTCACAGTCACAGTTCTCACACTTCTTTGTGGGAAGCCCATGTGCTTTAAGTATGCTGTGGAAGTGATCTGTCCAAATTTCATAAAGTCTGTTGTTAAGCGTATAGCAAGAATGCTTGGGATTCAATAGATGTTAACCAAGCCATAATAAAAATTGAAAATCAATATGTGAAGAGAAACACTGAATGTAAATCAAAAGCACACTGGGGGAAATGAGAGATGGTGGACAGGAATATGAGTGTTTTAGAATGGGGCCGTATTTCTATGTTGGGGTGGGGAACCTTTTCAGTTTGAGGGCCACATTCCCTCATGACCTTATGGAGGCCACCTGAGAGGGGTGGGAAAAGCCGGAGACAAAAGTGGATGGGGCTCTTATTTTTCTACCGAAAGCTCCATTCCCAGCCACACACTTGCCAGAGATTTCTACAGGCCCTCATGCGCACATATCTTTCCATTTTCCATCCAGGCAAGGAAGCTTTATCACAATCCAAGGACACATTGCAGCCAGACAAAAGCACTTGAGGAGAGCACCAAGCAAGGCTGGTGAGGGACAAGGCCAAGCTAGAGGAGTTCAGACCTCAAGGGAGTCCCAAGGGCCAGATAGATCTAGTGGGCCACATTCGGACCCTGGGCCTGAGTTCCCCCACCCCTGTTGTATGTGATAGAAATTCGAGGAGCGTTTCATTTCTGCAACTGTCATTTTTCAAGGACAAGAACACCTGCCCTTCAAGCATGGTTCAGTCTGCTCTGTTCTCCATTTGGCTCACATTCAAATACAGAAACCACTGCAGTAACTGGTTGGACCTGAAATGAGTCTATTTATTAGTGGTTATAGTAAGATGCCAAACGTGATACCAGGAAGTCTGTCTGTAGCTGTCATTTCTGTCACTTAAGTATCAGGACGTGAGTCTGGAGCAGGTGCCAAATTGCTGAAGTGGACTGGAGGGTCAAACAGCACTGCTGTCAAAGACTGGGCCCATCTATTTCACCAAAATGTAGATTTCCACCAAAATTCAACACCAAAGTATAATCCTGCCCAACTGGACACTGCTGCTTTTTTAAAAAAAGGCTTTAGAAAGTCTTGATTTTATGTCAGAAGTGTGGAGATCTTCCTTTCTTCTAAAAAGCATTTAATGCAAGGAGTGGTGATCTTTACATGCTAGCAATTATCAATTATCAGTTTCGGGGACGAAACTAGGCTTTATTTCACCCGGGTCAAAGACCCAGTTTGGCCCACCCCCACATTTGCATACACACCCCCACCCACCCCACACACTGAGTGGGAGCCTCAGTGGGAGCCCTCTGGAGGCTTAACACAGGGCAAGAGAAAGACCATCCCCTTCCCCGTAGTTACAGCCCCGTAGTTACAGCTCTGACTTTACTCCCCCTAAAAAAAAGCCAACGGGGGGGGGGGGGCGGACAGTGAGGTAAGTCCTGTTGCACTAGCTGGAGTCCTTGTTTTTGCTTCCTCCAATAGGACCTGTTACTTGAATCCCCCACATCTCCCCTCCCCCCACCTTGATAATATGAACAACAGGATAGGCAAAGCATACATGTGTGCTAATCCACATTAAATGATTTTGAGAAACCACATTAGTGATTGTGGCAGTATAAACATTCCAGATTGCTTAATTCAGCAAAAAGCAGGAGCTTATGCTTGTGCCCTTGAAGGGATGAGAAAGTGACTGCAGTATGTGAATTTATGAAATGCTAACACACACTCTCTCTACTTGAACAGGAGGCCTCCTTGTTCTCTCTTTTGATCAGCCGCACACCTGTATAACAGCAGAGACCCTTTGCTTGGCTGAGCCTGCCTGCAGCGCCGCTTATCAGACCTTGCAAAACTGTTCCCAGTCTTTGTCCAAGAGCAGTTTCCTCGCTGACCAAGAAACCAGGAACAGATGCTTGGCGGCAGGAACATTTGTAAGAAACAGTTATTTTCAGGAATGCAAGTGTCACCGGCGCACACGAAAGTTGGAGCAGCTGTGCCTGCGCATCTACTGGACTGTTCATTCTGGTGAGATAGAAGCTTTGCTCACTTTTCATTTTGTATTATCACTGGTGGCAGGAGGATAAGAATTGTGTGCCCCACTCCAGAGCAATACCTGAATATCTGGGAGAAGACCCTTGGGCCTGATTGCAAAAACAAAACAAAAATATTTGCACCAAGTCAAGACTAGCAATTGTCTGGCTGACTAGAAAGCATCTCCCCAGGGTCTCAGTCTTCCTACATCTAGCCTTGTTTCTTGAAATTCTTTTTAACCAGGGATGCTGGGGGTTGATTTTGGGATCTTCTGCTATGACTCCCCCCAAAGGAGAGAAAGCAATTAGAAACCCATTGTTTATTTTTTGCTACCTTGAAATTTTATTTTCCATGATGGTTTACAAAAAGAATAAAAACATATATATATATAAATGTTTACATTGACAATATTCTAAAGTAGATGTCAAAATCAAAAAAGATCCCTCATAATTGTTTTTTTAGACTGAGCAGGATATTAAGGTGTGGTTCTTCTCTTTCTGTTAATTAAAATCTTAAGCATCTCCTGCTTAGTTATATTGTCCCCTGCCCCTGCATTAAGGAGCCAACTGGGAACATGTAGATAGACTTCTTTTCCACATGCAGCTGCCTGCAAGTGCTCTCTCACGCTGAAGGCGGAGGGCCTTCTCTGTTGTGGCCTCTCCTTTATGGCATAACAACATCATCATCAACAACAATTTATTATTTCTACCCCACCCATCTGGCTGGGTTTCCCCAGCCAGTCTGGACAGTTTTCAACAGAACATTAAAAACAGAATAAAACTTCAAACATTAAAAAATTCCTTAAACAGGGCATGCTCTCCCTTGGGGCATTTTCCCTTTTTTGCCAATTATTTTATTGGTTTTCCAAAGTTTTTCTTGCACCTGCATTAATAAATGTTGGTACCAGGCAAATAGTTTTTAATTCACCCAGTTTTTTATGAAATTGTTTTTTAAAGCTGTATCATTGTTTTTAATTTAGCGCTGAAAGAATTTTAATCTGTGCTAGATTGACATGTGTTTTAGCTTTGTATTGCTCTTGTGCTTTTATGTAATTGGATATGTTTAGAGTTGCATTATGCTGCCTTTGTTACCTTTTTTTTAGAGTTCGTATTTTGTGATTTTCTGTTTTATTCATTACACACAGAACATGGTTATTGTGTGACTCCTAAGTAAATAAATTTATTTTCCACAGATGACTTTCATTTGGAGGTGTCACCCTATGAAGATACAGACAATGAAGACTCTTCAAAGACCAATTACAACAAACTGTCAACTAGGATTTCAGGTAGAACCTATACTAACATTTGGTTGTCTTTTCTTTTCCTCAGGACCTACATACTACAGCTGAGTTTTTTTAGGGAGAAAGGAAATGTTTTATAAGCAATTTAAAGGTAGCGTCAAGCAGACTAATGCTAGGATGCCAGGGTAAACATATGGTCTAGAGGTGAGGGAGATCAGCATAGACCAAAAATAAAACACAAACTCAAATCTGAAAGGCAGAAATAACTGTTATTATAATGTAACAGAAAGCAGAAAGTATAAGACTCTCAAAGATAAAGTAGTCCTGTGATGTAAATTTTCCACAGAAAAAAAGTTTTAGTCTGAGAGGAATCTTCTGAGAGGTAACAGCAGTAGCAGCCAAAAGGAAACTCACTGGGTATGTAGAAGGTATCACACCTTTTGATGTGTGTACACAGAGAATAGGAGTGCGCCACCCACCAAAACTCTGGCCTAGTATAAAATCTTCCCAAATGAGGTTCTGCATAAGGGTAGAACCCATTCATGTGATTGCTTCCCCCAGCCTTCAAGTCTACTCTGATGCTGCACAGAGTATCTGGGTAGATTACCCAGGGCAGCAACACCAGTGTGCATGGTGCTTTTCAGAGCACAGAAGGACAAGTGCCTGCTCCAAGGAGTCTACAATCTAAAGCTTCACACAGGGCGAACTATGAAGGAAAAGGAAGCAGGTGTAAATAAATGAATTTCTGAATTGCAAAGTGATATTGGAAATGGCTTCGACTACATTTTCTTCGTGTTTAATCCACATCTTCATGGAAATAATCTCTGGAACCCACTACATATTCTTGTCTTTCTGTGACTTTTGTTGGCTCCCATATAGCTATGGATAGGACAAATCCCTGCCTGCATGCCACAAACGTTTGCCACTTGAACCACAAGTGCATGCGCCTGCGCTCACTCTATGCCCAGACCTGCAGCACAGAGACCACCTGTGATCGGCGCAGATGCCAGCGACACCTGAGACACTTCTTTGAGAGGATCAGCGCGGATTTCACCAAGAGCCTTCTCTTCTGCCCTTGTCAAGACGAGGTCTGTGGTGAGCGGCGCTGGAATACCATTGTCCCGGAGTGCTCTTTCCAGAGCAGCAGCAAGCCAAACTGCCTCGTCCTGTTGGACTCCTGTCTGAAGGACAATATCTGCAAGTAGGTCTGGCACCAAGGGCGTTGGGGTGGCCGCCATAGTAAGCTATTAGTTGTATGAGGCACAAGTAACTGGATTCTCAGGCGGATTGTACACTTGATACAGTAAAAGAAGGAAATAAAACTATATGTTTCCATAATGCCTAACAATTTAGATAGTCTACACACATTTTAATTTTAAAATGCAGTCTGTATGTTTTTGAAACAGCAGATCAGGAAAAGCATCACCTAAATCAGAGATGGACAATTTCTACATACTTGAGAGCCACTTTATTCTCCAGACAGATGTCTGTGAGCCAGAGGTGGTCAGTTTCACAATAAAATTGGAGACCATCTAGTAAGAAGGACTTTGCTCTTAAGGAGAGCATATGCTCAATATGTATGTTTATAAAAGGTACCCCTGGACAGTTAAGTCCAGTCAAAGGCAACTATGGGGTGTGGCGCTCATCTCGCTTCAGGTTGAGGGAGCCAGTGTTTGGCCACAGACAGCTTTCCAGGTCATGTGGCCAGCATGACTAAACCATTTACCTTCCTGCCACCTATTTATCTACTTACAGTGGTGGGCTTTTGAATTGCTAGGTTGGCAGAAGTTGGCTCAGAGCAACAGGAGCTCACCCCATTGCGTGGATCGAACCACTGACCTTCCAATCAGCAAACTCAAGAGGCTCAGTAGTTTAGACCACAGTGCCACCCGGTCCCCTTGTACGTTTGTATATTACATTAAATGTGAGAGATGTAGGACTAACATGTCTGTTCTATAAAGTATTTTTGGTTAAGCCGCCAGTTGCCAGAAAACACTGCTTCAGGGGCCATGTAAGCCATGAGCCATCAGTTGCCCATTCCTAATGTAGCTACAGTGGTACCTCAGGTTAAGAACTTAATTCATTCTGGAGGTCTGTACTTAACCTGAAACTATTCTTAACCTGAAGCACCACTTTAGCTAATGGGGCCTCCCGCTGCCACCACGCCGCCAGAGCACGATTTCTGTTCTCATCCTGAAGCAAAGTTCTTAACCTGAAGCACTATTTCTGGGTTAGCGGAGTCTGTAACCTGAAGCGTATGTAACCTGAGGTACCACTGTATTACTTTTAAGATGAAGATTTATGATGTTGCTTGGCTTTGCATAAAAAGTGACTTTGGTTTATAAACTACAGGACAAATGAATAAAGCAATCTCTGTGGTGGTAAAGAAAGCCCTCGTTCTGATAGTTGTTATCTTCCACCAGATCCCGGCTGGCAGACTTCCAAGAGCAATGCAAGCCTTCAGGCACATCTTCAGATGGCTGCTCTCCACACAACCATGCTGCATGCCTGGAGGCTTACATGGGGATGGTTGGTATGTGCTGGGCCCAGAGGAATTCACTGGGAGCTTGATGAGGGTTATACCATTAGACATACCGGGGGGGGGGGGTGCAATGTAAGGTCCTGCCTTCCCGGTCTATGTAACAGAGAGTGAGAAAGGAGCGTAAGCTTCTCTGAGCTGTAGGAAACTCCCTCTTCTGAAGACTTGGTCCATCTTCCTTCCCCTTATAGCTGAATACTATTCCACTTTCATGTTCACTCTGAAGTTGTAGGAGGAACATTAACCATCAGTTTCTTATGTTAGGTGGTTATTAGCCATGGTAACGAAATGGAGTATCCATGTCTAGAAGCACTACACCTCTGATTTTGATATACTGATGCCAGAAACAGGATCACTATCCCCTTCATGCCCTGCCTATGAAGCATTTGGTTGACCACAGCAACAGTGTGGTTATGCTTTAGTTAATTACAATTTTTAAAATTAGATATATTTTTATACCTTTCCCTCCCGCCAATCTGGAGCACAGAGCGACTTCACATCAGAAACCCTTAGAAAGAGGTCGAGATTGGCAGGATGTTGAATTGAGCAGATTGAGATAGCACATTCTGGGGTTACAGAAAGCATGCCTAGACTGGTGGGTCTGTATCTTTTGACTCATTGGTATTCCATATGGGAAAATTCTGACTCTTTGTTTTTTTCGGTCTTGAAATAGGTACACCTATGACCCCCAATTATGCCAGCAATTCCAGTACTGATGTCACACTGTGGTGCTCCTGCAAGGACAGTGGCAATCAGAAGGAGGATTGTGAGCAAGTCCTCAGCTCCTTTGCCAGCAACAGATGCCTCAGTAAGTCATCCAAACATATGCCAGACACTTACCCTCCCAGACTTATAGTCCATCAAGCCCTATTAATTGTTATCCCCTTTTCATAATAATACTAGAAGTCAACTTTTCTCTGATTAATTTAATTTGGCAGCAGATTCAGGACAGCAAAGCAAAGTACTTCTCTATCCAGAGAATTCACTGTCACTGGATTTTATGCATATATTAAATTTAAATCCGCCTTTTCATTGAAGGCGCTCAAGATAATGTGTTTTATAAAGGATCAGAGAAGTTCATAAAAGAAAGTTCTGTCAACTTATTCGTTGTTTAGAAACATCCATAATATTAGAGGTTGTGTGTCAGAAGTTGGCTACAAACAGAGACATCTTGTTCCGGGGTGGGAAACTTTGGCCTTCCAGCTGTTGTTCCCATCATCCCTGAGGGCAAATTGGCTGGGTCTGATGGGAGTTGGAGTCTAGCAATAGTTTTTACCAGAGGCATCTAGTCAGCCTCTTTTGGAAACAAAGGTCCTTTATTCTGATCCTTTAGGGTACTTCTAGGGTTCTTGTTGCTCATCAAGCAAGGGATGGGAAACTTGTAGTCCTCCAAGTTATTATTGGGCTACAGCTCCTATATCTCCTGACTATTGACCATGTTGACTGGTCAAGTGTTGGAATCTAACAGCATCTGGAAGACCAGAGGCTCCCCACCCCTGTTAATTAATCACTCCGGCATTCACAAATTCATTTGTTCTAGCTAGTCCAGTGGACTTTACATCAGCTCATTGATCCTGCTGCTTGAGCATAAAATCAGATATTGGCCCTAACTTTGTCTAAGTCCTTCTCTCTATCTATTATTGTCAACGCATCTCTTAAAATGTTTGGTCTTGCTAAGATTTAAATATTTTATGACTATAAAAGTTCACAGAGGACGTAAAACAGAAACAAAGCTTGCTTGTTAAACATTTAATGCCTCAGCTTCTTATCTGTTGATTATATTTATGGAAAAGTTTTTCGTCTGTCCCCCCCCCCCTTTTAAGATTTGGGCTTTTCTTTGACCAAACATGCTTCTCCCCTTTGGAAGGGAGATAAGCCATGCCCCTGCAGACATTGGCTGGTCTGTGTTCCCTGTATGCTCCCTTACTTACAGCATGGAAACAGCAGCCCAACTAAATCATGACACCTAAAGCACAGTGGCAAATTCCGGAGTAGACTTGCAGTGGGTTAATTGCCAAGTGCTTCGGCAATCAAAAATCGATGAAAAAATTTTGTTGATTCACAAAAATCAATCAAACTGTACACAAGGAGTGTGCAGTGTTTTCTTGCTCAAGAGCCATATCCCCTTGTAGGCAACTTTCGGGGGGGGGGGCACAGAGTGGGGCCAGAGGCAAAAATGAGTGGATTAATAAAAGTGGCTCCTGTCAGGGCTGGCTCCGGGTCCCAGCTCACCAAGGACCAACGCTAGCCGATAGTACAGTATCAAAGTCTTTATTGAAGAATAGTCTCCATTTACAAGTCTCAGCGTCCCAGCCCTACGTCTGGACTCTAGACCGGCGAAGCTCTGTCTGGATCTCCACCCCCCGTGCACCAGTTCAAGACTCTAATCTTACTCCACCTCTTCCTTCTCTCTCTCTTCCTCTGGGTCTTACTACCCCCCGGGGTCTCATTCCTCCTGGACTCTTCCGATGCGGAGCTAGACCCCTCTGACTCCTCCCCCTCTCTTCGGCGGGCTTTAGGACCTGGCTCCTTACCCGGGCTGCCCACCTTGCCGCCCTCCTGTACATTTGAACTTGGCGCGCGCGCGCGTTTTACTTTCCGGATGACCGTTTCCTCGCTCCCTGACGATGGTGTGGCCACTCCTGCCTCACGTTCTCCCTCTGCCTGCGCGCTCCCTGATCCCGATGCCTTGGACTCCTCCCCCCTACTGCACTCTGGGGGGGACGCTGGTCCGGATTTCCAGCTGCTACTCTCTGAGTCCCCTTCTTCCCGAGGTGTCCCCCTGGGCACTCCCCTTGCCCTGACCATGGGGGCCCCTTTCTGTGAATCCTCCGAGTCACTGGAGAGACTCAGAGATCTTGGACTACTGTCGCCGCTGACATTTCCTTCCGACTCCTCCCCCTCGCTCTCTGTTTCTTCCCTCTCCAGTGACTCTGCTCCTGAACCCCTGACATCCATCCCCCCCTCGAAGCCCCCCCTTCCCCCCTCCCCTTCCTCCGGCGGGGGTGCTGGGTGCTCCGTCGTTGTGGGGGTGAATGGTGGATACAGTTCGTCCCCCGTGGCGTGCATCCAGTTAGAGAAATCCGGCTCGTCCTCCATGTCTTCGCCGACCTCGTTCTCCTCTGCTTCCATCTCCGTGCCGCCATGCTCGAACCCAACGTCCTCCCCCATCACGTCCATGTCCCTCTCACCCTCGTCCCCCTCTGGGTCCGTTGCCTGCCAAGGGCCCCTCAGCCACCTCTCCTCTCCTCGATTGTCCCACCAAAACGAGCGGTCTGAGGCAAACCCCGAGGGCGAGCCCTCCGGTGAACGTGTGTCTAATGGTGGTTCTTCGTCCGAGGTAAATCCCTGGAACGTGCTGGTAGAAAGCGTGGGTGTGAAAAGCCAGTCGTCGAAATACTCGGCTGGCATGGGCCTGTGTGGGAACAAGGCATGAAACTCCTCTTTGAGGAGAGGCTCGTCCAGGGCATAGTCCGGCACCCAACTGTTGGCGCTGGCCGGGGTACCTTCCCTTGCGAGAAAATATTCTACTCCCTCTTCCCCCCATCTCGAGTCCAAAATCTCTGTGACCTGGTTGATGGGTTCCCTTCTTGGCGACTCCCTCCTTGGGGGGATCTCCTCATACCGGTCTGGTGCCGTGCCCTGCGCCTGAAATCGGTGAGGTGCTTTGTAGGGCGTGAGCACCGACCTATGGAATACTGGGTGCATTCTGGATCCTTCCGGAAGTGTCAACCGGAAGGCCACCGGATTGACCTGTGCCTCAACTAGGTAAGGTCCTAGCTGCTTATGTCCGAGTTTCTTCTTAGCTAAGGATCTGGTCGGCACTGCGTGGGCCGCTAACCACACCCAGTCTCCCACCTGTATGTCTTCACCAACCCTCCTGTGCTTGTCAGCCTGCAGTTTGTATGCGTGCTTTGCCAGCTCTAACTGCCTCCTAAGCTGCTCGTGGACTTCCTGCAATTCCGCCGCCAAGGCTTCCGCTGCCTGTGGCTCCCCCTCCCCCAGTCTCTCTAATCCCGGGAAGGTTCTGGGATGCCTCCCGTTGTTGGCGAAGAACGGCGTCACCCCTGTGGACACGTGCTTCGTGTTGTTGTAAGCGAACTCAGCGAGCGGCAGGTAGTCCACCCATGTCGTCGGCTGTTGATTTGCGTAGCATCTCAGGTACTGCTGCATGACGGCGTTGACGCGTTCCGCTTGTCCATTGGTCTGCGGGTGTCTCGCCGACGCTAGGTTGATCTTGACGTTCAGGAAACCCATCAGCTTCTGCCAGAAGCTCGAAATGAACTGGCGCCCCCTGTCGGACAAGATAGACCGTGGCAGTCCATGCACTCTGAAGACGTGGTCTATGAACAGTTTGGCGGTCTGTTCTGCCGTGGCGACCTTCGCGCACGGAATGAAGTGGGCCATTTTAGTGAACATGTCCACCACCACTAGCACTGCCGTTTTACCCCTTGAGCTGGGTAAATCCGTGACAAAGTCCAGGGCCACCCTCTCCCACGGTTCGCTCGGAGTCTGCAGCGGTTCGAGCAGTCCCGCCGGAGGTTTGTGGACTGACTTGGCCCTTTGGCAGGTGTCGCACCTCGAGACGTACTCCGCGACTTCCCCCCGCATCTTGGGCCACCAAAAATCTCTGGCAACTAGTTCTGCCGTCTTCTCCTTGCCAAAGTGCCCGGCGGTGGGTGCGTCGTGTAACTGCTGCAGTACTTTCGCCCGGAGGTCGTCTCCCGGTACGTAGAGGGCCCCTCTGCGGATGAGCAATCCGTCTCGTACTTGGAACTCGTCGTCCTTCACCGTGCCCTTGTGCACCTCCTCCATCTTGGCTTGTGCAAAGGGGTCCCTCTGCAGTGCTCGACGGACCGCCTCCAAGTCCACGGTTGCTGCCGCGCACGCCCACGCTTTCGGAGCGAAAATGTGCTTGGCCGCTGCTGGTGCCGCCTCTTCGAGGTATTGCGGCTTCCTGGACAGTGCATCCGCCATGATGTTGTTGTCGCCTGGGATGTATTCTATCCTGAAGTCGAAATCCGCGAAAAATTCCGCCCATCTGATGTGCCGCTGGTTTAGGAATCTTGCCGTGCGCCAGTACTCCAGGTTCTTATGATCCGTGCGGACCTGCACGGTGTGCTTGGCCCCGACGAGGAAGTGTCGCCACGCCTTGAATGCTGCATGAATGGCCAGCAACTCCCTGTCCCAGATGGTGTAGTTTTGCTCCGACTTGCTGAGCTTCCTAGAGTAGAAGGCACACGGTCTCCAGTCCCCATGCGGGTCCTCCTGCAACAGTACGGCGCCCACGGCTCTGTCTGAGGCGTCTGTTTCAACCCTCATCGGTTTGCTGGGATTCACATGCAGTAGCTGCCCTTCGGACGAGAAGAGACGCTTAAGGTTCTGAAAGGACTGCTCCGCTTGCTCCGTCCAGATGAACTTCTTCTTCTTAGAGCTGAGCGTGTCAGTAATGGCCGCCGTCTGCATCGCGAACCCCTTGATGAACTTGCGGTAAAAGTTGGCGAACCCCACAAACCGCTGGACCTCCTTCCGATTGCGCGGGCTCTTCCAGTCCAACACTGCGCGAACCTTGGCGCTGTCCATGGCAAGCCCCTTGTCCGACAGCTTGTAGCCTAGGAAATCCACTTCCGTCCTGTCGAACTGGCACTTCTCCAGCTTGGCATACAGCCGATGCTCCTGCAGTCTCTGCAGAACTGCCTTGACGTCACCTTCGTGGGCCTCCTCTGATTCTGAGAATATCAGGATGTCGTCCAAGAAGCAGACGCATGTCTTGTAGAGGAGACCCGCCAGGACGTGATGCATGAAAGCTTGAAAACAGTGGGCGCCATTTTGTAAACCGAAGGGCATAACTCTGTATTCATATGTGCCCAGGGGCGTGAACATGGCAGTCTTCCACTCGTCTCCTTCCCGTATGCGAATCAGGTTGTACGCCCCTCGCAGATCCAACTTTGTAAAAACGCGTCCTTTCCGCGCCGTCGCCAGCAGGTCATCTATCTTGGGCATGGGAAAGGCCGCGGGCTTGGTTCTGGAATTTAAAATTCTGAAGTCTACCACAAGTCTTTTTTGGGGCGTGTCCCTCTTCTTCACAAAGAATACAGGACTGCCCCCCGCTGCCTTCGACTCCCGGATGAAACCACGCTTCAAGTTGAGGTCTATGAACTCCTTGAGCTCCTGCAGCTCATCCTCAGACATGGAATACAGTTTCCCGGCTGGCAGCGTCGCTCCTGGCAGGAGGTCAATCTTGCAGTCATAGGGCCTGTGGGGGGGCAGCTTGTCCGCTTCCTTCTCGCAGAAAACCTCCAAAAACGCTGCATACTTGCGAGGCACTGCTTGCAGCGTGCCTAATTGTAGCTGCGGGTCGTCCCCTCCTTCTTCCGGGCTAGGAAGGATGCAATGTTCCGCGCAATAGGAGGAGCCGAAGGTCAGTTGGCGTTGGTACCACGCCAATGCTGGGCTGTGCCTGTGCAGCCAACTCATGCCGAGGACTACCGGCGTGTCCGACAGGTGTGTGACATTAAAGCTGATGACTTCTCGGTGATTTCCAATCCGCATCACCATTGGTTGCGTTTGTTGCACCACCTGCCCCCCTAACAAGTCTCTGCCATCCACCGTGACAACGTTCAGGGGCAGCGTGGCTGGTAGCAGTGGTATAGTGTGCTGCTGAATGAATTCCAGTCCCATAAAGTCAGCGTTGCTGCCGGAGTCAATGGTGATCGGCACCTCCAGAGTGCGTCCAGTGGGCAGTTGGAGAGACGCTGTAAGCTGCACCACTGGTTTGGGTGGGAGGGGGTCTGTGGGTTGCAAAACTGCTGGGGATTGTTTCATTGACTTGTCTGACTGGACCCCAGTGCCTCTTCCTCCAGCCAGACTCTGTCGTTTAACTGTTGCTGCGTTTTCAATTGAGCTGCTTCAGCGACTGTTGCGGAGGCTGCAGTGTGCTTGTGGAGCCTCTGGGGACACTCTTTCGCCATGTGTTGAGCACTGTCGCAGATGTAGCACTTCCTGTTCCCTCTAGGAGGCTTCGTTTTGGCTGCTCCCGGTGTTAGGGCTCTGTTAGCTGACTGAGCCCTGGCACCTCCTATCTCCATCGGCTCTTCTCCCCCTCCCTGCGAGGGTGTGGAGTGCGCACGCGCTGCTTCTCTGGGAAAGAAGGGAGGTGCTCTGGCTGGTGCCCTTCCCCAACGCCCTTCCTCCCTGTTGCAAGGACGTTCTTCCAGATGCACCCCGATCTCCAGAGCCCTCTGGACTAGCTGCTGGGTGCTCCTTGGTCTCTCCCCTCTTCCAATCTCCGCTTTTACATCTGCATTCAACCCCTCCCAAAAGAGGTCTCTGACTGGCGCAGAATCTTTTTCCCACCCCAGGGCATGAACCAGTCCGAAAAATCGAGTATGGTACTGCCGCACGCTGGCTTTGCCTTGTTTAAGTCCATGTATGTCCCTCCTGGCAATATCGACGTCTACCTTTGATAAAAAGCATGAGTCCATTGCTTTAATAAAAGCCTTCGCATCTTGGAGCGCTGGATCATTGTCCCTCCATAGATTCCGCAGCCACGTTTTGGCTTCCCCATGCAAATGGGACAATATAAACCCCACTCTCTCTCTCTCATCTCTAAAGTCTTTGTCAAGTAAATCCAGCGCAAACAGCAGGTCTGCTCTGAAGTTGGGGTACTGCTGCAAACTCCCGTCGAAATGCGATACAAGGCTTCCTCCCCTTCTCCCCAAACCTATGCCTTCTGCCTTGGCTCCCGTTTGCCCCTCTTTGGAAAGCACGTCCAACCTGGCCTGGAGATCCCGGCAGGAGGTAACCATCTCCTCCTCTCTCTTCCTGGATGCAATTACCTCAGTGCTGAGTTGTGTCACCGCTTCTTGCAGGGCTTTTATCTTCTCTTCCGTCGTCATCTTGCCTGAGTTTTGTGAGCTCTGTAAGCACCCCTCCTCTGTCCACGCTGCGCCGACTCACGTGGCGAGGTTCTTGGTGCCAAAACTTTAAAATAGCAGACAGAGCTTACTGTCAGGGCTGGCTCCGGGTCCCAGCTCACCAAGGACCAACGCTAGCCGATAGTACAGTATCAAAGTCTTTATTGAAGAATAGTCTCCATTTACAAGTCTCAGCGTCCCAGCCCTACGTCTGGACTCTAGACCGGCGAAGCTCTGTCTGGATCTCCACCCCCCGTGCACCAGTTCAAGACTCTAATCTTACTCCACCTCTTCCTTCTCTCTCTCTTCCTCTGGGTCTTACTACCCCCCGGGGTCTCATTCCTCCTGGACTCTTCCGATGCGGAGCTAGACCCCTCTGACTCCTCCCCCTCTCTTCGGCGGGCTTTAGGACCTGGCTCCTTACCCGGGCTGCCCACCTTGCCGCCCTCCTGTACATTTGAACTTGGCGCGCGCGCGCGTTTTACTTTCCGGATGACCGTTTCCTCGCTCCCTGACGATGGTGTGGCCACTCCTGCCTCACGTTCTCCCTCTGCCTGCGCGCTCCCTGATCCCGATGCCTTGGACTCCTCCCCCCTACTGCACTCTGGGGGGGACGCTGGTCCGGATTTCCAGCTGCTACTCTCTGAGTCCCCTTCTTCCCGAGGTGTCCCCCTGGGCACTCCCCTTGCCCTGACCATGGGGGCCCCTTTCTGTGAATCCTCCGAGTCACTGGAGAGACTCAGAGATCTTGGACTACTGTCGCCGCTGACATTTCCTTCCGACTCCTCCCCCTCGCTCTCTGTTTCTTCCCTCTCCAGTGACTCTGCTCCTGAACCCCTGACAGGCTCCTAACTTGGTTCAGCAGGCTGTATTCGAGCCATGCAAAAAGTCAGAGAATTCCATACATGACTACACAAACACTTCTCTCTGTCATTCAGGCAAGCAAGAGGCGATGGTGCAGTTCAAGGACATATTTGAGTCAGAGAAAAGCACTCAAGAGCAGGGCTGTTGAGAGTGTGGCCTGGGAAGGGGGCATGGCTTGGGGTGATTCATGGGGTTTGGAAGAGCCCCTGGAGGGCCACATTTGGCCCCTGGGTATGATGTTCTCTACCCCTGCAGTAGATGCATGCATAGCCAAAGCTGAGCAGAAGAGGTCTGCCGGCTCCCTCTCAGGCCATTTCCAGGCACCAATGCATGGCTGTCTTACAATAATTTATCCTGTTAGTTACACCTGGCGCTCAAAGACTCCGGGACCCAGAATGTGTAACCTGACTCTGTATACATGCATTCAGGTCCTCACACAATCTCCTGCGTGTTCTCTGCTTTACAGGAAGTGCAATCCAGTCTCAGATGATCTTAAACCAGAGGAATATGGAGGTTCAGGAGCAGCTGCAGTTCACACCTTCCCTGAATTTCCAGGGAGATGCCACCAGCACAGATGGCACAGTTTTCACTTCGGAAATGCGTTGGGTACGAACCGTTCCTTCTGTTTGACACAAAGCCAGCTTCTTCTGAATCCGTAGCAGGGATATAGGGAACCTGTGGCCCGACAGAAGTTGCTGGTCTCCAAGCTCCCATCCATCCAGTAATGAGGGACGATGCAGCTGCAGTCCAGCAACATCTGGAGGACCACAGGTTTCCCATTCCTGATCTGTAGCGTAAGTGGAATCAGGTATGTTGTTATGCGCCTGTAAAGCAAATGGTTGGCATAGCAAGGTTGCTTTAGTTAAGTGTGAGAGAAGGTTGAGCAAAGAAGCTGGCACCTTTATTCCCAGGGATGTCCTCAGGTCTTCTGAGTAGAGCAGGGGACACCATGCAAGTGGAAATGGTGCTGGTGGGGAAAGGAGGGATTCAAATGAGATGTTGTGATGGACAGCAGATGTATCCAGTCATGAGTTCTCTCCTTCTCTGCCTTTCTAGGAAGCTGAGAAAAGTAAGATGCAGCCAGAGGTCCTCATGCAAGATGGAACATCGTTTTCTAACTCTGTCTACTCTGGAGCTCATCTTTCTTCACTCACTTTGACCTTCACGCTGCTCCTTCTGTTACTTGGTCCGCCATAACATCATACATCTGGCATTGCTCCTGACTTGTAATTCCATGAGAAGGGAAACTGGACATTGTTTCATGCCAGAGAGGAAGCACTGACCACCGCAAGCCTCTTCCCAGTGCTCACCCCCTTCTGCCTAGAACTCTGCCACTTTCACTCGCTGTTCTATGCAATGTTGGCCTGCCTGTGAAAGGAGCAGGGGGGCTGGTTCTCTTTCCAGTGCCCACAAGGAAAAGAAAGCAGGCAGCTTGGAGATTCTAGGGACCTATTGCCTTCCAATATTTTTTATTTTAAGAGGAAGGCACCCATTGCCTCTAGACTAGCAAATCAAATGCTATTTCTGGCTTCAGGCGTCTGCCCCCAAATCTGGATTCTCTACTCTTTGGTGGTGTTCAGGGCCATGTGTGTACGCATGTCCATTTCTTTAGACATACAAAACAAAACTTGACAGTGATGCTAAATTGTATCCTCTGCACTTAACCCTTTCTGCCCCTTTGTTGTGACTCATGAGACATTTAACAACTCAGAGCTAGGCTGGGCTTCTGTATTCATCTCAGTAACATACAACTTTCCTGTCTGGTATTATATGAGCCTTCTAGGCTTTCATAGGAATTTGCATGCAGGCTTACTAAGATTTTACCCACCAGAGTTTCCTCGGAGCAATGAAGTCTCTCCCCTGAGCTGCAGAGCAAATTTTTTTTCCATATGTGGCTACCAAGCATCCCTCCACATGTGTTTCTGTACATTCTGTAGCACCAGACATTTATCCATAATGTAATAATTCCAGATGTAAAGATTTGTGTAGTGTAAACTGCTGTTCTTTTGTGCTGCAGTGGTATGTTGTCCATTTCTAGGCACACGTTAATAATTCACACCCCCATTGTGTCACCACTTCCTTGTTGGCTGGCTTAAATTTTTGGAAGAGGTAGCAAGCTAACTTCTACAACCTCCCTGTGTTGCTGTTTGGTGGCTGTGAAAGATGCAGTCAGTATTGCATCTTGTTTCTCTCCTACTCCCCAAGAAAAATAGACAATGTTGTGGTTGCCAAAGTTCCCTGCCCTATATTTGGGAGTGGGTGGGGAGCAAGGGCACAATCCATCTTTCTGTGAATGTTCTACCACATCAACCAGTGACGACAATGCCTCTGTGAATTTCATGTTTTTCTCATCCAGGTATGAGTTACTTATGTGTGTCCAGTGAAGGGGTCTCTGTACTGCCCACCAGCATAGGCTCTGTTTCTGTGTGCATTTACTGGTAGACTTTGTCTCAAACATTGAGGTATGATTTGGAAATGCCTGCCAATCCATTCTGCAGTAGTAATGGTGATTATTATTATTCCAGCTCTTTACTGAAGGCAAAAAGGGATTTGCTTGTACAGTGGTACCTTTGGTTGCGAACGGGATCCGGAACGGAGGCCCATTCGCAACCTGAAAAGAACGCAACCCGCATCTACGCACACGCGGGTTGCGATTTGCCGCTTCTGCACATGCACATGACGTCATTTTGCGCGTCTGTGCATGCGTGCGCGGGGAAACCCAGAAGTAACCCTTTCTGGTACTTCTGGGTCGCCGCAGGACACAACCTGAAAACGTGCAACCTGAAGCAAATGTAACATGAAGTATGACTAGCATTTTTAAAATGTTTGTAGCTGGTTGTAGCTGTACAGATAACTTTGAAAGCATGTCTTCTGAAAAACAAGGCAAGGAATGTGAAAGGGTTACAATAAAAGCTTATTGGTTTTTTTAAAAAAAGAAAACAAGAAAAAAACCGAATAAATATTGGGTTTGGCAGTGTAATACTGGCACAGAATATGTATTGGATCCAGGCACCTGAAGTGTTGTGGGAATCCAGACCTTGGAACAGGCTTAGTATCCATATAAGCTGAAAGCTTTCGCAACAGTGCAAATGTTTTTACAACATTCCTTAGGGTAAGCAAGTCCTGAGTGGGAAATCATGGGAAGTATTAAACTTCATTTGTAAATGCTTTCTCATAAGCCAATTTGCATTTCACAACACTGTTCTCTATTCTAGTTCAGTTGCCAAATCAGGCTTACTTATACAACATAGCAAGTTACAAAAATAAAGTTCAGCAATTTTATCCAGCTAAGAAGCATACTTATTGTAAGATAACAACCCAGTCCGCAATAGGTCCAGTACCCATGTGCAGTGGGATTGGTCCCAGTAGAGCAGGGGACACCAACCTTTTTAGGCCACGGCATACTTGTGAAATTTTGAAAAACTGCTGTGAGCACCAGTCATAAAATGGTGGCTCCAGAGGTGTTTAAATTACACAAAATGGCTACCTTGGGGCATGGCAGAATATATAACGGCTGCTACATCTAAGAGAACAGAAAAAGAGACAGGGCCACAAAATGGTGTGGGAGTGGGCCACAACAGTGCACACAGCCCTGCCATCAATGGGGGGGGGGGGAATCCTCAGCCTCTTATGCATTCAAAGAGAGAAGCTCTTTGCACCTTCTCTCTGTTCAGAATGTAAGGGAGGGTGTCCAGTGCTGGCATCCATGGAAATGTGGGCATGGTTTTAGACAGGGGGGCTCAGTGCAAGCAGCAATTGAGCAAAATTGTGCACTGGATTTTTAAGGGGATTATTTACAGAGACCTTCCATGGGAACCATAGGAGGTACTTGCAGGCATGCTGGCAACCCTTGCTTGAGCTTTGTTTTCTTGGTCTCCCTGGTTAGAGTAAGTGGCTGCCTTCTTAGGTCCACGTACCTGTCTCACCATCCTCTTTCAGCCCCGCTCCCCCTGTCACTTCGCTATAAATTACTTGTGCTCCAGAACATAAACTACTTGCTCTGTGGAGGGAGGGAGGCTGTATTGTGGTAGAGAAGTGTAGTCCCTTTCTCCTCCTACATGGGTAAGTGGAGGAAGGGGCAAAACTGCTTGCTGGATCTGCAGTGGACTGGATCACACCCCAACTGCTTTTATTTCTAGTACATTCCACTAAAATTCCATTTTCCGTATCTGGCTGAAGTGACACAGTATTGAGTCTCTGTTGACTTTTCAATGTTGTGACGTTATTTCCTGCTACTTCACATAGTAACAATGGTAATTTGTCTCTACTGAATACACCAGCAACTCTCATGCCTTTGTTAAAGCTTCAGGGCAATAGAAATCTCTAAAATGTTATCCGTCTTCAAAATACAATTTAGGTCTCTTGGCAAACAGAGGAAGCAGGAGCATTGAGAGCTGCTGTAATGTACATTGCAATATCTTACAAATGTGGTTCAGACTATAATATCCAAAATAAAGTTTATCTTACAACTCTGGGAGTTCCTTTCCTTTACGTTCAGCAAAAAAATGCACAAAATGTCAGTTCTATCTAGTGATGGCACAGTGCAGGCAGCTCTCACACAACAGGTTTGAAAATGGAACCAAACCAGAGAGGTATGTCTAGTCTCTCCTGGCAACCTATGGTGTTAGAATTCAATTATGTTTATATAACTTGACACAGGAAGCATTGATCCTCAAGCCTCAACTTCTCTATGTGTTGGCATTCATCTGCCTTGAGAGACAATGGAGTGCGCCTCCAGGGGTGAAGTCAAACCGCTGTGCTAGCAGCACCAGTAACCTCCCCAGGGTGCAAGTCATGGTGGTTTGTATGGAGGTCCTGGGCTGCCCAGACAACGACCCCCTCTTGGCTTCACAGACGTAGTCCAAAGACAAGCAGAGCAATATGTTCAGCACCAGCTTGGCTGCAGGAGTTACCAGAAGGAGGCATGCAAGATGCCATCCAACCGTTTTAGGGAGTTCCACTCCAGATTTGTGTAGGGTTTACGCCTTAGCCTTTTCTTCTCCTGAAGATAGCCCGCAAGGCAGCAAAGGTTTAGGATAAGAGTTTTTCTTCTAGACTGGCTACCTTCTCAGGTTGACAAGCTCCATTTGCCCCTCACTTCCCTCTACAGCACATGCAAAAACTGCCCTGGTGATGCAGGAGAGGGACCAGGCAAGCACTTGCTCAAGGCCATGCTATGAAAATACAATTTCTTGTGATGCGAGATTTCGGCGATAACCTTTATCTATAAAGCTTCCATCACACTTGCCAACAGACCAGTCTAAGAACTTGGTGAAGAAATAGGTTCATCAGTGTGCCAACTTTGTTAAACAGATACTATTCTATAGGTTCGCTATTCCTCTAGAGATGAGGAAAGGTTAGGTTGGTTGTTTCATCACAGCCTTGGGAGAGTTTATAGTTGATTCGGCATGTGTTCCTGTTGAAGCCCTGGTTGATCTGTGGGAAAAATGAGATAAACCAGATAATGGATGCAATCTCTTCTAAGTACACACCCTTGAATGGCTTTCTGGTACCCCAGGGAACTTGGAGTAATAGCAGCAGGGATAATTAGTAGAATGTAAGTGGAGAAAGGCACGTTCTAAATGTGATCAAACACAGGCTAGATCTCACTTTAGATCAAACTTGGTGGTGATAGTTGCAAAGAAAGAAGTCTCCCCACCACTATTGCATCCACACACTGCAGTCCAGTGGAACTGTTTAGGTAGCAAAGGGTCTGTAGAGTGTTAGTCCCCAGTGTGAACACCAACAGGTTACAGATAGTTCATTGTGACTTATTTGCTAAGCACTTAGTGGAACATGGGATGCGGGTGGCGCTGTGGGTAAAAGCCTCAGCGCCTAGGCTTGCCGATCGAAAGGTCGGCGGTTCGAATCCCCGCGGCGGGGTGCGCTCCCGTTGTTCGGTCCCAGCGCCTGCCAACCTAGCAGTTCGAAAGCACTCCCGGGTACAAGTAGATAAATAGGGACCGCTTACTAGCGGGAAGGTAAACGGCGTTTCCGTGTGCGGCTCTGGCTCGCCAGAGCAGCGATGTCACGCTGGCCACGTGACCCGGAAGTGTCTTCGGACAGCGCTGGCTCCCGGCCTCTAGAGTGAGATGAGCGCACAACCCTAGAGTCTGTCAAGACTGGCCCGTACGGGCAGGGGTACCTTTACCTTTACCTAGTGGAACATAGAACTCAACATTCATTCCAAACTGCACCTGACATGCATCTTTAACATGCAGGTTTTCTGTGTTGTTTTTTAAAAGGCAAATTGCATTGGCTGGAGAGGGGAATCTGCTAATTAACCTCTTCCTCCCTTGCTAAAGTCTTAACCACTGCTGGTGGTTAAGTTCCAGATGTTTCTGGGTGACATGAGGTAGCAGATTGCCCTGGTAGATAACCTACATCAGGAGAAAGTATGATGTTCATTCTTCTGAACCTCTCAGCAACTTTCAGTACCATCAGTCCTAGTATCTGGGACAATTTGGATTGGGAATTAGATATACTGTACAGTGGTACCTCGAGTTAAGTACTTAATTCGTTCAGGAGGTCTGTTCTTAACCTGAAGCTGTTCTTAACCTGAAGCACCACTTTAGCTAATGGGGCCTCCTACTGCCGCCGCGCCGCCACAGCACAATTTCTGTTCTTATCCTGAAGCAAAGTTCTTAACCTGAAGCACTATTTCTAGGTTAGCGGAGTGTGTAACCTGAAGCGTATGTAACATGAAGTGTATGTAACCCGAGGTACCACTGGACTATGCTTCTGTTGTTCCACTCCTATATAACACACATGTCTCATAAAGTGGAGGTGGAGGACTTTGGCTTTGTGCAGTGGCATCTGTGGCTATGGAGCTAGTTGTTGTTGGCATATCATAGAATCATAGAGTTGGAAGAGACCACTGGGGCCATCGAGTCCAACCCCCTGCCAAGCAGGAACATATCAATGACACCCAGCTCTGCTTTTCTTATAATTTAGATGTAGCAGTGGATGTCCTGAACAGATGCCTTCACTTGAAACAATAGGTTGGCTAACAAGCTAAACCCAGACAAGATGGAAATAGTGCTGATGAGTAGGGCTTGGCAAATGCTATTTAAGTCAACAGCGAGTGATAATGGCTTTGTGTGACAAATGGCATCTGTGGCACATAGTCCCATTCTTCAACTGCTTTGCCAGCTGCACCTCATCTTCGAGAGAGCCTTCTCACAACTTTCCATACTTTGATAACACGCAAGAATTATCGCTGTGGTGTTTGCACATGGACTTCCCTTTGAAGAACATTTGGAAACTTTGGTAGCCTCAGATTCCAGTGACCAGGTTGCTAACAGGGATCTACTACATTGCACCCATTTTACGGGTGCTAAAATATATTCGCTGTCTCTTAGCTTGTGTCCAGGTGTGATTCAAAGGGTTGGTTTTGTAACTTGTAAAGTCCTGAACAGCTGGGGACCAGGGGGGGCTACAAGAGGGCTGCGGTCAGAGTCCCCACAGTTGCCTGGCACAAACATTCTATATCCTTCAGGCGCCAGATTAAAACTGTCTTATTTGCCCATGCATTTAGCGGATGATTGCTTATTGCTTACTTATTACTCCCTTTTGTGCTTCCCTTATCTGCTTTTTCTTTTCAGTGATTGATTTTTTTTATTGTTTGTTTTTATTACTTGATAAGCTGCCTTGGTTGCTTGAAAAGCTTCAATGCAGAATGCAAATGCTTTAATGAAAGAAATTAGATTCTCTAAAATTATTCTTAATAATCCAAAGACAATACAAGGCAGCAAGCAACCAAAGTTCACTAAGCCCCAACCCCCAACACTCCAAGTGTCCTTATTTTCCAGGAACAGTCACGGATTTACAGAAACCGTCCCAGTTTCTTATTTGATCTCAGAATGCCCTACTTTTCCTTAGGATGTCCCTATTTTCATCAGAGAAATGTTGGAGGGTGTGGAGTTATGCAACCCCCAAGCCAAGGAGACAAGTAACTATAAAGCTTTTTAAAGACATCTGAATGCAACCCTGTAGAGGGAAGTTTTTATGTTAGAACATTAGTTTTATTACGTTTTTATATATGCTGGAAGCCACCCAGTATCTGGGCAACCCAGTCAGATGGGCAGGGTGTTGTTGTTGTTGTTATGTCACACAATGCTTTTGGTTGTGCATCCAATTGATCCAACATGCTTTTAAATGTACTTTTTAAAAAGTATACTTGCTTTGGAGTGCTTTATAAATCAATACTTAATTGCTCAACTTATTAATAAGAATTAATACTTCGCTTAATTTGTTAATTACTGTATGACACCTTGTGAAGACTTTATTATAAAAGGCAGGATATAAATACATCAAATTAATAAAATACAATTAGATACAGGCTTGGACACAGACTTAGCTATAATCTAATATAAACATGTTCACAATTACATGTTTCATGATACAAGTGCACTCACTAATGAGCCCAGATTGGAAGCAGCTCCCTGTCTAGTTTATGCCGAGTAAGGAGAATTCTTATGAAAACAGAAATGAAAGCAGAAATTGCCAGTGTTCATTTATTCACCTCATGTCTCGTGAATATGATTGGCATCGACTGTTGTTGGTTTCACTCTGCAAACGATAATCTGCATTCGATTTCCTTTCTGTTGAAATGAATGGGGTGGAATAATGTAATGGCAACATAACTTATGTATAACTTATAAGATTTCATCGCAGTGAGAGGTGTAACATAGTTTTCGACAGAAGACAAACTGCAGCAGAACAGAAACACTGCTGCGTGTGATGAATACAGGGAAGAAAGGAAAACTATGCCTCCTTACATCCCTAATACTGAGCGGTGCATGATGGTATCTGGCTACATGATGTGACACATGGTTATGAGGATCTAGAAATATTTTGGCTTTCTTTTCAAATAGGTCAGGTAATGGTCATTATGTAGCAGGGCAGATGGCCGATTAATTTTTTTCTAAATCTCTTCCGGAAGCTACTTACAAGCAGATTGTTCCATAATTGGTTTGTTTTTTAATGCCCCTTTATTATTCATTATTGATAACTATCAGCAAAAACTACCAGAGACGATCCTTTGGGCTCTGTAGGTGAACTGTTGATCCATAAGCAATTAAGGAGTTATCTGCTGACCCACCAAAAGAGTCCTATTATGGAATGTGGAAGTTCTCAATTATTTAAACCTAAGAGCGCCCACGCACTGCAGTAGCTTTCATAAGGGACTAAACCTATTTTTTGAGTCAGACACCAACCTGTAGTTTTCTACTATTTCCCAATAATTTGTTTCAAGTGAGTTTGAGGCAGGCCTCTGCAGATATGGATGGAGAGCTGCCAGGTGCAGCCTTGGCTCCCCCCTGGCCCCCAGCTGTGTGTCCTAACTGGGTCCTCCTGAGACAGAGGTGACGACCCCACTAATAACTTTTTCAGAGATGTGGAGGTAATATTGAAGAGGTGGTCTCCACATCCGTAATTTATTCTGTGCAGCTTTATGAAACCAACACGATATGACATTCTGTAAGGACCTTACAGAGATGCAGATGGACTAACATATGGTTACTGTTGCTTTGCAGTTATTTTCAGGGAAGTACGGTGGTACCTCGGGTTAAGAACTTAATTCATTCTGGAGGTCCGTTCTTAACCTGAAACCTGTTCTTAACCTGAGGTACCACTTTAACTAATGGGGCCTCCCACTGCTGCCGCACCACCGCCATGCAATTTCTGTTCTCATCCTGAAGCAAAGTTCTTAACCCGAGGTACTATTTCTGGGTTGGCGGAGTCTGTAACCTGAAGCTTCTGTAACCCGAGGTACCACTGTAGTTTGACAGCAGGAACAATGAATCAGGCCTGCCTCTTGGGTGCTGTGGTTGAACTTTTACACTGGTAAAGGAGAGTCTATTTTAGTGACCGGTTGGTTGGGATACTAATGGAGATGGTCCTCCAGAATGCCTTTTCCTGTTTGGGCCTTAGGGTCAAGGAAGGTTACTCTGTGCCATGCTTTCTCTCTCCAGTGCCCACAAGCAAACAGTCCTTCATCTTTTCCATTTGCAGCTGATCTCTTCCATTATCCACAGACCGGGAGGAGATGATCAGTAATTGTTAAGTGCTTGAATCAGAGACTAATAGCTGGCTGCTAATTTGCCCTGTAATGCAAGTCTGAATTCCTGGTAAACAAACTGGCTGCTTTTCACACACAGGGATGGTTGCCAAGAACCTAATATTAGAACTCTGGAGTGAAGGCTTTTAGAGCAATTCCATCCACTCAAAAGATGTTTAATGACATTAAATTGTGTACTAAATAATTAGAAGATGAAGGCTCACTTGGAGTCAATGAGTTATTGTCTGATTAAGGTGGAAAGGGGTTTCTGTCCTACTTTTTAAACAGTTGTACTAAAATGGTGTACCTGATAAATGATAAAGATAACTAGGCCTTTACCTATGGGCAAAAGAATTGGCGCAAGATGACGTTATCCATCAAAGTCTAAACAAGATAATTCCTGGCTTCAGCCTTCTTCCAAGTGGCTTTTTAAAAGCATACCGTTGGTAAAAGGTGATATAATAAAAGTCAGATGTGGTTCTAAATTTTTATAGTAAGCATCTGCTGGCAGGAATTTATGACTTAGCAAAAGGGGCTTTGGGTGGGAAGATGCACCGATTGCTTCTGCCTTGAGGAAAGGAGAAGCTCCACACCACAGAAAAACACAGTGTCAAGTTCAGAGGCTGTGTGCGAGCAGGAAACAGGAAAGCCAACGATACTCAGTTTGAAGCACATGCAGAGATGGATAAACTAAGGGATGTTATATTGATTTTGCAACTGAATCAAAGTTAATTAGTAAGTTAACCTTCAGCGGCGTTGTGCGTTGGCTACATCCCATCAATATAAACAGAGTCCAGAAAAGTGCAGCCGTGGCTCAGATGATCAGTGCAGAGGGAACTGGGTCTCCTGCCCTATCCTTTGTGATGGTTTTACCCTTTGCTGGTTCTGCACTTGTAGCAGCTACATAGCATGCAGAAATCTAGCATGTCATGGAGATAAAATTATAATGAAGGGCTCGTCTGACAAATCACTAGGTATCTGTAAGCAAAATAAAAGTTAGCAAGTTTTTTGGCGCTGCTTTCCATTTGTTTTATCACAGTGTTCCTGTACAAAGCTCTGGTTTTGCAGTGGCGGTTGGGGTTTGTCTGAATTGGTAAATCCCGCCCCCTGCATTTCAACCTCGAATTGTGGTGATATATGGGGTTTGCCACATAGCAGGAGGCAGAGCAGGGAGAAGACAAATGGATCACATCTCAGTAGTGATGAGAAAAGCATTTTTTGATGGTGTGATGCCAAACATCTGAGATGCCTGGCAGTTGTACCTTATCTGTGGCTACTATTGTGCAGCAAATACCACACTGTGTTCTGCGGGAGCCTGGTTCAATATTCTCCCTTGCCTTTCTTTCTTGAGGGGCAGCGATGCTTACCAAAATGTTGCACTGTAATACAAATTACCTTGAAAATTTGGGTTCCAATGGTTTGAAAACAAAACTCAGTGTTCTTCAACCTTATTTGATGATCTACCTATGTTATCAATTTTAAAATAATTGTATTTCTTAAGTAAAGCTTTTATCCATATCCATAACACTCCAAGGGTAAATTTTGTTGTTGTTGATTTCCAACTTTCCACTAATCACACTGTAGATGATGGGCAGCAAAACAATAATTCCAAATAGTGCAATATGGTTAATTTCTGGATAAATCCTTTGTTTTCTCCAGAATTTCTTTCCAATAAACAATAACTGTATATTGCCAAAATGTATAAAAATAGCTGCGCCAAACTCAGTTTCCTCCAAAAGCACCTGGATCTGGTCCATGATCTTGCCCAAGAAGGGGTGATTGACAGATGGCCAGAAATTACTTAGATTTTCCAAATCCAGGGAGGGTTTCTTGAGGAGTAGTTTTATCACTGCCTCCTTCAAGCAGGCATGGACCACACCCTCTCACAATGAGGCATTAATCACCTCCCTGGCCCCCTCACTCTTAGTTTTATCAGCCTCGGCCAAGAGGGGCAAGTAGTTGCTCTGATACAAGCAACTTGTCCACATCCTTGAGCCTTACTAACTGAAACTTATCCAACACAACAGGGCTAGACAGTGCTCTGGACACCTCTCGAAACAGCAACAGGAGAGACATTCATGTCCCTCCTGTGGGCTTCTCAACGGCATATGCTTGGTCACTCTGGAAAAGAAGAAGTTAGACTAGCCAGGTCTTCAATTTCCTGAAGCAGATTCACAAAACTTTCTGTTTTAATTAATCATTTATTGAATTATTATCCCAAAAAGACCTTCACATATATATGCCATTTACAGATAACAGATACCGGTAATGTAAACAAAGCTTAACAAATAAGTTAACACGCTGCTCTATTAAGCCATAGACAATAGTTCTTGCCAAACGTCATCTATTAATGTTCCAGTATTCAGCAAAAGGTCACCCTTGATCACACAGGGCAAATGCAGCTTGCTTTGTATTTTCCCAGGCACATTTATAATGGTCCAATTTATTCATTAGCATGGCTTGCCAGATCTTGCATAACTCCTCTTCTGTTGCAGGCAACAAGTCTTTCTTCCTCTCTAATATGGTGCCAGAAAGATTTGTGCTTAACTATTTGCAGATTAAAAAAAAAGAAAAAGGAGTCAGTCCATTGGTTTTGATGGGTTTCCTACAAGGTTTGCGGGGGGTGTACTTTCTCATGAACAACCTTTTGAAGGTTGCATGACAGTGGTGGATGGGGCCAGAGTTTAAAGTGGGTGGGATATGTGAGACTTTTACCCGTAGAGATTGGTAGGGCAGAAGGTAAGGAGACCAACACAGCTTCAACTTAGAAAAAGAACAATCAAACAGCAGAGGGAACAGTTCTAGCCCAGCCTAGTTTACTGGAGGGTTCTTGTTTTTTTGATGGAAGGAAGTATTCAAAATGCACCCAGGAAGTGAAGCAGCAGTCCATTCTACCACCTTAGAGGTGATACCGTATCACTTTGTTCTACTGCATGTGTAGCTAGGGATGGGGGAGAACTTTGGTTACGTCTGCATTTAAAGGTAAACCTATCTAATCCACACTTTCCAATACAATATGTGAACTGAAACACAGCCATCCTTCAAAACTGGCTTATCTCTGGATTTTGCAAGGGAGTTCTCCAGCCAAGAAATATGCAAAAGAAATGAATATACTGGGGTGAAATCTGCCTACAAATGCGTATATTGGCAAAAGTAACATACAAAAAAGTGTTGTATTAGGAAAATTGCTATGCAAAAGTGGGCACATTGGGTGCAAACGGTGTACAAAAATGCAATATATTAGGAGAGATCTGCACTAAAATTCTGAAGCCTCTAAAAAAAAAAGCAGATTGTTGTGGAAATGTGAAGTGAATTTAAGATCAGAAAAATGAGATACCGAAATTTGCCCATCCCTACTCACTGAGGGCTCGTCCACACTTCTGCTTGGCCCTTGCCTAGAAAGCACAGGCCCAAGCGTTTTTCCACTTGCCCTGCTGCTTTCTCAGGGAAAACCCGCTCTTTAGTGCTAAATCGGTGTAAGCAGCAAGCGGAAGTCTCAATGAGCTCTAATATGACTAAGCAGAGCCACTCGCTGAAGAAATGGGCCTCAATCTGACACACAATTGTCACAGTTGCTTCAATCCCACTGATATTAATTGGGGTTTAAAAATATGACCAGTTCTCCCAGACTGTGGCTTTGCAACATAAAGGTAAAGGTAAAGGGACCCCTGACCATTAGGTCCAGTTGTGGCCGACTCTGGGGTTGCGGCGCTCATCTCGCTTTATTGGCCTAGGGAGCCGGTGTACAGCTTCTGGGTCATGTGGCCAGAATGACTAAGCCGCTTCTGAAGAACCAGAGCAGCGCACGGAAACGCCGTTTACCTTCCCGCCGGAGTGGTACCTATTTATCTACTTGCACTTGACGTGCTTTCGAACTGCTAGGTTGGCAGGAGCAGAGACCGAGCAACAGGAGCTCACCCCGTTGTGGGGATTTGAACCACCAACCTTCTGATCGGCAAGTCCTAGGCTCTGTGGTTTAACCCACAGCACCACCCGCATCCTACTTACCTATAAATAAGAGTTCTTTCCCTGCGTGAACATGACTGATGAATTATGAAGTGTGAGGGGGTGTTTCCTTTGCCTAATTGTGGAAGAATGTTTTTTTTCTGCATTATGGAACCAAACTCCAGCTGCTCTGTGTCCTTCCCCTGCTTCTCATTGAACACCCCCACAGCATTCCACTACAGGCCACAAGCAGATGTGAACTAAGGGTGGGTTTATGGGCTTAAGACTTTCCCTGAATTCTAAATGGCTGAGATAACAGTTTTATTTTGCAGCCTCCCAGACTAGCAGCCAGCAAAAGCCAGAGACCAAGGGATTCTGAAATAATCTTTTGATTAGCTGAAGTCAATTTTGCTAAGTGCTAGTGGCTCTGAGAAACTGGTTCTGTCAGAGATCCCTTGGGATCCATTATGTATTCAAGGCAATAAAGGAAGAATTGCTTGAGGGGTTTTTCCCCCTCCTTTTTTCAGAAATAGAGAATTATGGAGGTTATTTTTCCCAGACTACAGCTCTTTGGGTTTAAATCTTTGTATCTTTGGGGAAAGTGTTTGCTTCAAATGAGAGCAGTTAAGTACCTCCGTTTCCTAATGTAAGGTTTAGCAGAGACATCTGAGGAGGTTAAAGCGCTCGCATCTTATTTCTGAGGCAGAAATTCTCATGTGCCTCTACCCCAAACATTTTGATTCCCTGGGTATTATAATCACTTCCCCACACCCCTGTCCAAGCAGGTGCTTATTTGCAACAGTGGTCTGTTACTGCAGTGTTCTTCGATCTGGTAATCCCCAAATGTTGCTGGACTACAACTCTCATCATCCCCAGCCAGTGGTAAAGGATAATAGGTGTTGTAGTCCAACAACATCTGAGGACCCAAGGTTGAAACGCACTGTTCTACTGTTTGTCTTGACCTTCATGCTAGTTACTTTTACCCACAGCCCACCATCTCTGTCATCTCTGCCCATCCTTTATATGCTGGTTTCCTGCCAAAAACATTCCTTAACAGTAACCAAAATATCTACACCTGTTAGGATGAACTGAGTAGACATGCAGCATAGTCCATACTACACAAGGGACCCAGTGGCGTAGCGTGGGGGGTGCAGGGGGGGCCGGCCGCACCGGGCGCAACATCGGGGGGGGGGGGCGCTCGCACTCACAGCTCTTTGCCCCTACCTGGCTCACTCTCTCTCTCTCTCACTGCAGTGCTGGCTGTGCGAATCCGATCCGAGCCGCCGGGTCGCTGCCCACTGTGGAGGGGAGGGTGCCAGGCGTGCGGTGCGGAGAGAGAGCGAGGGACTATCTGGGGGAGGGACAGTGCAGCGGGGGGGGGGCGCAAATTACTTGCCTTGCCCCGGGTTAGGGGGCGCAAATTACTTGCCTTGCCCCGGGTGCTGACAACCCACGCTGCGCCACTGAAGGGACCTGAAGTTTGAAGTTGGCTGTTTCACAACAATATACAGAATTCTCTCCTCTTAGTCCCCCTCTAGCCCTTTGTGCCTCTGGTTTCCAAGCTTCCCCAGTTCTTAGGTTTTTGAATCCCCTTCCTCTTCCCACTTATAAATACACCTTGGTATGTTCATCTCAGGCTGTGTGAGCACCATACGTTTAAAACACATTCCCCACTCAAAAGGAGTTCTGGAAACTTTAATGTGTTAAGTGTACTGGGTACACTGTGGGGGTAAATTACATTTCCCATGATTCTTGTCGGGGGGGGGAATGTGTTTTAAAGATGTGTGTATGCAGCCTCAGCCAACTAAAGACCTCCTTCCCCCAATTTCCCTTCATCTGTTCCCATTTAGCTCAGCTCTGAGCTTCCATCCCACAAGCCCTTCTGAGTTGATTCCCTGCCTTGCCAATGTTCCTTCTGCCACCTGGTCTTCTCGGCCATTTATCCTTTAGTTGCCATGCCTCTTGAAATCTCTTTCCACAAACGTTCACAGCCCTCTGTGCTTTCCTCATCCGCCCAGACAGCCCTGGATCTTTCTGCCTCTGTTCTTGCTTGCTGCTTTGAACACAAAATATCTCTTCTGCCTACATGTCCAGTTCCATTTCCCTCGCAGAAGATGTACTGTTTGTCATCCTTTTCTCTGTGACTGACCCTTTTCTCTGCGGTAGTTAAATTTAGTGACCAGTCAGTCTATGACATCAGAGCGACTCAACCAATGACACAGGAGGGGTGCTCACAGAAGGACATTGAGCTTCCCTCAGTTATTTAGATGCATGTATGCTATAGTAATTATGAGAAATTGTTCCGACAGCTACTGCTAATCTTATGGCCAAGTAAGTAGTTTTGCTAAGTGACTAAATGTCAACTTCATTTCCTATTAATCAATAACATTTACCGTGCTCCAGGTGTAAATATCAAAAGCAAGCTTCAAGTTGTAACATAATCATTAGGCATTAATTGGTACATTTCAAGAACCACCAAAACTATTAAATAAATGACCCAAGTGCATTATAATGTCCATCAATTACTGGTAAATTTTCATATTTTCCAGAGCTGGCTAGGAATCTGAATAAATTAATTGCTTTTCAGACATCTTCTTACTTCAGTTATACTTTTATTTAACCCAATAAAAACACCTCTGTTGTCCTTGTCCTTAAATATATGGTACTCCAAACATATCACAGCTGGATGAAAGGCTTCCTTTGACTTTGGCTTTACCTTGTACAGAACTGCTTTTCTTCCCTTAGTTTTTCTTTTGAAATATTCCATTGAAATTGTGCAATTATCTGTTTGCCTCACCTTGCATTTCTTACCTTCCTCAGGATTTGCTTTAACCCCTTACTATGGATCCCACTCACTGATAATTACCTTCTTCTGATGTTCCATCAAGACTTCTGTAGCCTTGATTAACCCAAACAATTTTCTGTATTATTATTTTATCACTTTCCTTGGCAGGTCACTGATGAATCAGCCACACACTGCAGCCTTCAGAAACAAGCCATTCCATGAGGCAAAGCAACCTTTTGCTAATCCTTAAAACTTGCCCTTAGCATCCCTGTATTGTGCTTGCTGCCTCCCCTCTCACTCCTTCCCACTTTTCTGGACCTGAGGTTTGGAAAGAATCCAGCTTCTGTGAGCATCATGCCCTGGTCTAATGGAATATGTAATTATTGCCACTGAGGCATGCAGCTAGACTCTGGGTCACTATTAACTCAGAGTGACAGGGTTCATTACGCACATGCGTCTCTTCAAAGAGGAGGGAGTGATGGATCAGAAATTAAATCAAGCCTAGTCGCTCCGCTTCAAGTGCTGTTAGTTGGGGCGTTCCAAAGAACATAACTAGGAAATAATGAGATGAAATTAAGCAAAGATAGATGGAGGATGAATTAAAAAAAACTCTCAAAGCCCAATTAGCCTGCAGCGCAGGGACAAGCCATGGTAGACAGTATTTATGTGATCCTGGGGCCAGATTGCTGAACTCCTCTGTGGATGTGAAATACAGCTCCCAGAACATTCTTTCTATTCAGCTTCTGAAAGATACGGTCAGAGCTGTATATTTATTTCTATTCTAAGGGAAAAAAAACCTAAATGAATATTGCATTAAGGTAATCCAAATTCTGCAACACAAAAGCTGAGTTCTGCGGCCTGAATAAATTATGCAAATTAACACAATGTGTGTATTTTCCCATTGTGCTTTATTTCTTATTCTGCAGTCTTTCCAATTTGCATTATTTATTCCGCTCCAGCCATTTGACAGTAGAAGCAAGAAGCTATGCAGGGCACTGAAGCTGTGCTCATCTATTCAGTAACTCCTCTTCCTGCTGAGAGTCACCAATCATTGCCTGCAGATGTTACTGAACTGTATCTCTGCTAGACACAAAATTCTGCACTCAACGTTGCATTCTGTGGCTTTTTCACACTTCCACGGAATCACAGCCTACACACCTCTACAGCACTTTTTTCACAGTTTTTTTCTTTGTCTCACCTTCCCTTTGGTTGTTTTTAGCTTTTTCAAAACTCCATTAACATTGCTGGAGCATGTTGGTGGAGGAGCAGGGAGCAGAACGAGGAATTATTCATTACTGAAAAAAATCTCTGCAGGGCTGGGGGGAAACAGCCATATGCTGTGAAAGGTCAAAAACCAACGCAAGCAACAAGAAATGAAAGAATTAATATTAGTGGGGATTGCTGATTATATGAGTGTATGATCAATCAAACATGCTTACACTGTCAGAAACAAAAAGAGAAGCTCTAATAAATGGTGAGTGAGAACAGGATGAAAGGCACCAGTCGCATCCACACCGTACACTGAAAGCACATTTTAAGCACATGGCTTCTCCCAAAGAATCTTGAGAACTTGTTAGCCCAGAAATGGAAACAAGAAGTACTACCAACACTGGAAGAATGGAGAATGAAAATGATGGACTTTGCAGAACTGGATAGAATGACAGGAAGAATTAGGAATCGACGAGATCAGAGATTTATTGAAGAATGGGAAAAATCCTCAGATTATATGCATAATTTAAGTGAAAAACAAATAACGCTTGTAACGTTCAGAGAAGCTTTGTAAAAATGAAAGTTAAAATTATGGATTGAAAGCAGATTTAATTTAAGAAGTAGATATGAACCAAGAAATGTGTGGAAAATTGAGAAGGGAAGGAGTACCAGCCAAGTTGAGGGAAGTCAAAAAATGAGAGAATGGTTTTATAAATTGTTTGAATTGTATTAATTTGTCTTATTTGTAAACTGAATAAAAATTATACTTAAAGGTAAGAAAGAAAAAAAAGAATCTTGAGAACTGTAGTTTGTTGTGAATGCTGGGAGTTGTAGTTCTGTGGGGATAAACTATAGTTCCCAGAGTGCTTTAAGGGAAACCATGTACTTTAAATGTGCTTTAGATGCATGGTGTGTGTTATGTATTCAGCGGTCTGTGTTCGTCTGAACTTGAGTCTGGACTAATGATTCTGAGCCCCTGTGTTCTGATTCGATACATGATATCCAATCACAGAACATTTCAGGATTTGGGCCTCTGCCATTGGCCCTTAAACTCTGAGTAATGATTCGCAGCTTGGAAGTTTAGACAGCCAATCACATTGGGAGTGGGAGCGGCCCAGGCCTTCAGAAATGTATATAAGCAGTTACTTTGCCCCGTTGTCCAGTTCTGTTAGTTCAATAAAGATTATTGCTATTATCACTGAAATATACTCGGAGTTGAGTGTGGATTTCATGCTCTTTATTCAGCTCAGAGTAGTGAGAAATGGAAGTTCCCCTGAAATGTCTGCTTTATATACATTATTTACAAAATGGGCCTCACATGATTGGCTAATTCTGGGATTCTTCTGTAGGCCAATCAGGTTGCGGATTCACTTCCACTTGGAGTTGGGTTGGGTGACTCCTGCGGACCAATCAGACTGCTGCATTCTGAATCCTATTGTTCTAGGACCAATCAGACTGCTGCATTTTGGATCCTATTCAACTCGGTACATAACAATCACTGTGCCTTGCCTCGTGAGAACCCACCTACACTTCAGTATGGATCTGCCCATTGTCTGTCATAAAGTGGCAGGACACCGAGGAAGGGGACAAGCTGAAGAGGGGGAAGGGGAGGTATTCAGGGGACACCAGAGAACATCGAAGGGGCAGCTGACAGTTCACAGGAGACAGGGGAACTGGACACACCACCAGACCCCAAGGTGCCCACTTTTCCATGCACACAACAGGTTCGGTGTTATGTAGTGAAGTTCTCACCCTGGACCAGCAGGGGGATACTGTAGATAGTTCAGGTCCACATATGCAAATAAGGGATCGAAAGTGACGTTCAGTGATTGGATAGTTACAGAAAGTTGTTACAATTACGTTGTTCTGGAGTTCTATATAAGCAGGCTGGCTGAACCCTTCAGTTCAGTTCTGTTCTGGCCTGTGAATAAACAAGAGCTGTTTGAAGAATCACTGTGTCGTCTGATATGTTCACCCACAACTTAACACTCTGAGACGTCGTGAACAGCAGTAAGTGCACTTTAAGAGGCTGTGGCAGGCAAGAGAACACAGCCCAGCTTATAGTTGATCAGGTGGAGATCATGGGACATTAGCTGTGGGAGGAGTTTTGTGGAATAAGCTCAGGGCAGGTGATGATCACATCCTTCGTTAAGGGTAGAGGCACAGCTCCTCAGCTGGAACAAGCTCAGGTGCATCAAGTAAGATTGGAAGGAACAAAAAGAGAAGTTGATAGACCATGGCTTGACTGTTTTGGGAGCTCCATCAGACTGCGATTTTGGGGCTGAAACCAGGATTCCAACCTTGGATCTGCTTCAGAGATGGGAACCTGGCCTAATGGTTTGACTTTGAACCTTTCTCATTACATTGGACCTGAACCTGCATTTGATCATTGGACTCCTCTCTAACATTGCCCTTGGGACTGTTGTCAATAACACTTTCTGCTTAGACTTTGTGGCTCGTTGTGTGCACTATTGGATCTTTTCAGGAAAGCCACACAGATAAAAACAAACCATATCCAGCAACTTCTAGCACTAACAGGGAGGGTGCTGAGAGTGCCCTGCAGTGGCTCTGGGCACTGGGGGCCACCCAGACACCAACCCACCGACCCCCAGCTCACCTTTCTGGTCACCAGAGGCAGGCAGAGTGCACAAATTCAAGGGTGGGGTGGAAAGGATCTGCTGAGAGAGAGCCACTTCCCAGTCTCTCTCAACAGCACCCTCCCCACTTTATGTAATTTCACATATACGCACAGAGTCTGGGAACAAAACCCCCACATAAGGGGGCGGGGAAGGAAATGCCTGTAATTTTCAGCCAGTAAACTGTCAAATTATGACATTTCCAGTTTCCAAAAATAATGATCAAATCAGTCTTCCATGATATTCACCAGAGACAAAGCCACAGTTTTAAAAATACAAAATAAAAATCATGCCAGTTCTTTAGATAAACCTTGGCAGGTCACCTACAAAGATGGAATGTGCCAAATCTTTATCCAAGCAACCCTCCCACCGAGAGGTTGGCAAGAAGCACAGGGCCTAGTTGACCGAGAGTAAGAAGAAGAGCTTGTCAGCCGTGAGGGAGATACCAAGGGCTAAATAGCATCTCTCTTCTTTCTGGGTTGCTCATCCCTAGTAGCTTTGTCTTAATTAACTAGATTTGATCTGTGTTGAAGTTATATGTAGGGGGATGTGTAACATTGTCAAATTTACAGGCAGGCATTTCTCCCCATTAGGTTTTCCTGGCTTATTTGTAACTGGTTTCTATACTTATTCTTTCAAGCAGAAGGACACGCACTAAGCCCATGCTTTACTTATTCTGCAGCCAAAGAGACTGTACCGTATTTGTGTCATTTGTCTTCTTTTCCTTTAGCCTTTTCTTTTTGGGGTTTTTTAATATGCATGTTTTTTAATATGTTGCTGGAAAATTGACCTTTGATTCCTCCTCTCTTTTAAAAACAACAACTTTTTTGCATTTGTTTGGTTTGCTCTCTTTCACCATTTGCATCAGCTAGCAATTGTACAAAAGGAAAATGCTGCAGGTGTGCCCCCCAGTTGAGTAAGGGGGGGGGAAGCAGGCACCTGATTAGAGTGGTTACTACCTATTCCTATTCTCAAAGGGAGAATAAGGGACTTGCGTGCCTTTCCAGGGGTCACCAACTAGAGAATGGTCCTTTTGTTACCAAGTCTGCATGTGTTATGCTGACATGCGTGTCTGCGCGTATAACCACGGTAGCAACATATTCGGAGTTTTTATATTGAAATTTGTGGCTCGTCATAAGGAGGTTGCGTTGTATACTTACTTACCTGAATTACCTGGAGGAATTAGCAAAAACCACTGAGTCCCAATCTGGATTCAAATGAAAGAACATCCATTGTTTCAGGTGCCCAAATGGCATTAAATAATAAAATAGCTATGCTGTTTGTATTGTCAAGATGCAAGTGTTAAGATACAGAGGAGTAAGACAGCATAAAATTCGTATAGCAGCTGCCCAAATCCCTGCTGCCTGGACCCAGTGCTTTGTGGGGGGGGGGGCGGGTATGCAGGGGTATGCATACCTCTAAACATTTTGTGAATCAAAGTTTGCCTTCATTGAGGGCAGTATTTCAATATTGGTAGGAAAATTGAGAGTACGCCTAAACATTTTTTAGGTGGGGAAAAGCACTGCCTGGACCGATAGTGTTTGCTTAACTAGTTTCTATGACAGAGACAGAGTCAGGGGGATCTTAGTGCTGCTGCATAAACAGTAGAGGTTGGTGCTAGGGATCCACCAGATTGAAATGGAAGTCTAGGCACACCAGAGGAATGTGGGAATGCAAACGACACAAGTTTGTGCCAAGAGAAGACAGGAAGTCAGTGAGATTTAGCAAATGTAGGACACAGTGATTAATTCCTGCCTTGAAGCACCCCTCCTTGGATGTAAGTCACCATTGAAAACAACGTAGGGCTCACCCAGACTTACACTTGTTCCACCACTTTCCCCTGGCAAAACCCACTGTTTAGTGCTGACTTGGAGCAAACGACCATTGGGGATTTGCTCCGGTTTAGTGCTAAAGAGTGAGGTTTCCCTGGGAAAGCAGTGGGAGAAAAATTGGATGGGATAGAGAACTTTTAAAAGCAGACAAATACTGTCAGTGAGGACAGCCAGTGTAGAGCTAGACTCCTTTCCGCTGTCATGCTCGCAAAGAGTTTGCGCCCACTGCAGTCACCTGTAGAGTGAAGTTAGGGGACTCCAGCAATATAGAAATCTTCTTGGCATGGCAGGTGAACCATGCAGGAAGCTAATCAATACTTCCTTTGGAAATGGAAATTAAGGGACGAGTCACTAAACACCTTTGCTCTGCATATTGATCAGCTTATAGAGGAGTGTAAGCTCACATAATACCCAACAAAGTAATATTTTGGTTGCCTATATAGTTGGGGGAAAGTTCTGTTTTCAAAAGGCCAGCTTCTGCTTTCACATACACCTATGTGCACATCCTTTCAAGGTTACAAAGGTATAGCAGAAGAGACTGTGCCCTCAATTTTTGCACTGGCTCCATGCCATCACCTTTTCTCTTGCTGTGCGTGCTATGTCTGACTCTCTTATTAATGGCGTTTTACAGACAGACTTCTATTTTTGAATCTTCATTCAACTGGGGAACAACATGCAAACAGAAGGCAAGTTGCCCACAGCAGAGACACCCAGTATAGCATATTGTGGGATCATGCAAATGGTATATATTATATTGGTTTCTGCAAACTGTAGTTCTCTGGCCACTGCCCTCTGAGCCTGTTAAAAAGGGCAAATTCAACAAGACATCTTGAGTTCCTCCCGTTCCCTGATGAATTAGAATTTGATGAATTAGAATAATGATTTCATCACATGTTGCTTTTACCCATTATGCTGTCATAAATGCAGAAAGCTATTAAGCACATTGATAACCAGAGGCATGACCTAAACAGCAGTCAATCATCTTTGGCAGGTTCCAAAACCTATGCATGCCATCTGATAAAAAGATATTTGCAACCATTAGTGCTCCATTAACACAGCGTATGTTTGAGCAATTTCACAGTTTTTTAATGTGTGGGGCACCATGACCAATCCCATACCAGTTTCACTCACAAGGTACAGTATCAGTGCACCTGCTCATGGCACCACAGAGCTCCTGAGTCCTCACTGCTGATGTGGAATAGAAAAATTCAATCACTTTTCACAGCATGGGGTGGGGAAAGTTGCATGCTAAAATTTCTTTGCTATATAAAATGTGACAGGTGCATTATCCTTCTCCCATGCTAAGGGCTGTAGCCAACATGAGTCCTACTCTAGACAGACCCACTGGAATTAATGTATGTGGTGAATGGGTTTAATTTCAGTGGGACTACTCTTGAGTAGAACATAGTTGGCTATAACCCTAAACCTGGCAAGCTGAAGCCCAGAGCAGTGCCATTTGCTGTACCACCCAAGGGTGCATGTTGCCATCAGCCCATAACCATGAATCTTACAAATCAAATCTGGAAAGCAATAAACTAACAGTGGAGAGGCCATCCAGCAATACACACAAGACAAGTGATATTGCTTCCTTCCATCAGAGGGAAAGTTTACTTAACTGTGCAAGATGAACTACCCACTTCAGTATGTCATTTAGTATTTATAGAAATTGAGGGATATGGCTATTTATTTCTTTGATGTTTATTTTCTTCCCCCATTCACAATAATTGGTAATAAAAAGTATTTGAGATCCAGCTTTTGAATTTTAAAAAGCAACAACTTTAGTAATGAATTTTGTGATGTTGGATGGTGTTTGGGCTGAGAGAAGAGATAAAACTTTCTCTGCTGAATGGACCAGGATGATTGTTTGTTCTTACAGGGCGAGAGTGCTAAGAATCTCCCATTGAGGATGCAGATAAGATGTTTGCAGTGTATGCAAACAAAAAGCCCCTGTAAATAGGGTATGTCATCTGGGTATGTCATCTGAGGTTGGCCGGATGACATCGTGCAGTTACAGTTTACCTCATATACCAATTAACATGAGATAAAAATGTTTAAATGGTTATAACTGAAAAGCAAGTACTCTCCGATTTGTAAGCCAATTTTTTGAGGACTCAAGAAAATATATTGTACTTGGCTATACCTTGGTTATGTTGTGTAGCAAAGTACTGTTGACATGGTTTTAAAGGGGGCAATGATATTGTTACAGGCCACCCCAATCTCTGCTAAGCGGTAGCAAGATTGCAGTGGTGTTGGCAGTTAACTAGGATTTGTGATCTTTTGGAATGAGACACAGCGGAGACTAGTATCTTTAAGGAATATAGTTTATTTTACACATATTTACAACCTGAGTTTTGATGGAGGAAATGCAAAACATTACTCCCCAAGCGTGTCTCTCGTGGCTGCTCTCATGGCTTCAGCATGCTTGGGGCCAAAGCAGCAGCTAGTCATGTCCCCTGATATTTCAGTGCAGTATCTCCCAGCCAGTTCTGGCCCCTCCTTTTTCCTTCCCAAAAACCCTTGCTCGAAACCTCAGTTTAAAAGGACACCTTTTTCCTGTGGCCCGCCCCCCCGTTACCCTGGTAACTTCCCCCTCCATGCCGGCACTGTCTTCTCCCTGGCTGATGGCTCCCATTATCAAACAAACCTTTGGTAGATTTGCAAAACTAAAAACGCACGCCAATTAATAAATTTTAGAATGGGGCAAGATTAGATGTGGACACACAAAGCATTTTACAAATCAAGACTCCTTGTGCTCCGCTCCATTCTGCTCCCCCCCTTTCTTTTCACCCAGGGTGGCCCTGCTCTCTGCCTGCCCCTCAAATCTGGCGCAACACAGGGGGGTTAGGCCTCAGCAGCCACAGCCTCTTGTCCTCCTCGCCTGCTCTCCAGCAGCTGCTACAAGCTGCCCAAGGGAGGAGGCTGGCAGCAACGGCCATGGAGAGGCAATGGGATGCTCCCTCACAGCTGCCACTGCTGCTGTCACTTGGGACAAGCCCCAGCTCATCCTCATCCCCTAGTTTGGCACTGAGAGGGGAAACAGGGACATTCTGGGATCAAATAAGGAGCCAGGATGGCTTTCACAATTCCAGGACTGTCCCTGGACACTTGGCGGGCATGCAGTTCTCTCCCACGATGGTCCTTGTGGGGAATGAGATTTGGGTACAATGACCACCGAGAAGGAGGCCATATTTCTCAAAACAAAAACTTGAGTAGGTAACAGGTGGGCAAAGTCTGGTAAAGGGGAGTTCTTGTTCCGCCTAATGCAGATGTCAGTTAATTAGAGGAGAAGGTTATATCATTAGCGGCCAAATCGATACAAAAAAGATTAAGAGCTTTGGACAGCAAGCTCCTGTGCTTTCCAGTACAGCACCTGGGGCTGTATTTAGCTAAAACTCAATATACATTAGCAACACAATCAATGGAGAGTTGCACTGGGATGTCTTCTTGAAATACTTTAATTGGACTCTTTCTAGAATTATCAATGCTAAACAAGACGTCAGCTTTAAGCAGAATCGCTCTCCTTATATGATGGACAGCCCAGGGCCTAGGAAGCCACATTCTCTTTAATTATAGCTTTCCTTCTTTTCTGATGCATATTAATAGTGATTCCCCCCCCCCAAATTAACTGGCCTTGAAAGATTTGACAAGTGTTATTGGCAAGAAAGTGGAGGCACTCAGAACTATTCCTGGTGGCCAATTCTGCCACCTTCCTTGCCAAATTAATGGGTCAGCCCCCTCTTTCCAGATCTAAAATTCTTCTGAACAGATAAATCACCAGCAGTCGGACCAAATGACCGCCAACCTTTTATCGTGGATTTATGTTCCGAAAAGAACACAAATCAAACTGTGTTGAACCTGCTTGAAATCATCAGGTCAATAAGCAGAAAATGCCCAATCAATAACACCCATGATTGGCCGATATCTGACATTGCAATATTACATGAAACTGCACAAATGGCGCTAATAACACAATGCTTTCCCTAAAATGTTTTCCGTCATGTTTATTCAATACAGAAATGCATAGCATAAGCTGATCTAATTCTGTCATCTGCACTGTGCTTTTTAACTTGTTCATAAATGAGCTGGAGCTAGGGGTAAGCAGTGCGGTAGCCAAATTTGCTGATGATGCTAAGTTGTTCAGGGTCATTTTTGTTATGCTATAACCTCTGGTCAAAAACTAGACTTGCCACTTAAATTTATTTATTTTTACTGTGCCTATATCACTAGCCTGATCCAGAGACATATAGCAGGTTAAGCTTCTCCAACTACATCCGCATGTTGGGCTGTTGTTAAAGGCAGAGGAGGATTTTAACGTTGTTGTTGCTCTAAACAACTCTTCCTAAAGTTAAGGTTTGGAGAGCATTCCTATTTTATGCAATTACTTGGTCCAGTAAAGGATATTCAATATATTCTATAGGGCCATCATTCTATAGGACAGCCTCACTAGTTTACTATTTAAAAAGAACTGAAGGAGAGAAAAGATGAAAATAACGGTGATGAAATCACTCTATTATAATGTTGTGAGAGTACAGAACAATGCGGACTTCTAAGGGCCATGACTTTGTGGTTTCCAGACATTTCAGCTTTTGGCTAAACAATTAAGTAAATGAGATCCTTTGACAGAACACCACCCCTCTTCCTGGCCATTATCATTTGGCAGTTTCCAGTAGGCCCTGTGGTAAAGGTGTGTCTTCTTCAGAGCAATTTTCAAGAAGGCAGTAGCTTTTTACAGACTTGCTCTGGAAGGATGCTCTTTGCTCACCTAAAAATGAGAGAAAGAGAGAGAGAGTTTAGAACGAGAAGAAAGTTAAGCAGACTGCATGCAGACCCCACCAAGGATCAGGGTGAGGCTAGCATCTCAAGGTAGCAAATGTTGGGACATTTATTTATTTTTTTGCTGTAATTCAGTGTTTGCTGTCCCTGCTGAGAGGCTTCCTGGAGTGGTAATTCCGACCTTTGCATTTGATTTCTGAGTTGAGGTGAAGAGGTGATATGGGGCCACAGACGTTCAGAAAGGGAAATTACCTTAGCAACATGGAATACAATGCCGGGAAGAAAAAAGCATAGCTACATGGGCATAGGGAATGTCACTAGCGAGACTATTCTACTTGACTGAACAATTCCACTTAGACAGTGATATGTGTGTGTGCAGTTAAATTCTCTTGAATTAACCAATATATCACCAGTGTAGGTCTGGGATCCCCATGAACCTTCAACCTGTGGGGCTGTCTTAGCATTCAAACGGTTGCAAGCTGCAGCTAGTTTGGACAATGAAGCCCTGCTCTTCTCAACATTATATTATGGGAAATAGCTTACAAAAATGTGTATACCTGGAGAAATTCATACTAAAATGCTGGTGAATATTCATGAGGACCTGATGCAGAAATGTGGTGAACTGAACTTAAAAATAGGAAACTGAGAGAAACCAGTACTAACAGATTTGCCCATTCTCTTTCAAAGTTTCACTGAACTCAGCTTCATGAAGCTGGTGGTGTCCAGCATAACAAGGATGCTATGCAGCAGGCTGCTTGGACAGTGTTATTCAAGAAAAATATAATTGCGCAGCTAGCACATTACAGCATAGTCCGGAAATAAGCTGGCATTTACTTAGCACACAGAAGGGCTTTATTACAGTGTATGCTGGAAGATATTGCTCGATTAACCCTGCCTCCTTTGCTCTAACCTCTAAAATTACACTCTCAGAAATTGCAACGCAAAAACCAGCAGCTCCAAATGCCCTCGTGACAGGCCTGGACGACCCAGCACAGGTTGCCTGTTACTGAATAACACTCTGGTCTGGTTTGCACATTTCTTTAAAGCGTAGCTAAATTAAACTACGGTATGCTCTGTGCATAAGGGACGCAGGTGGCGCTGTCGGTTAAAGCCTCAGCACCTAGGACTTGCCGATTGAAAGGTTGGCGGTTCGAATCCCCGCGGCGGGGGTGTGCTCCCGTCTCTCGGTCCCAGCGCCTGCCAACCTAGCAGTTCGAAAGCACCTCCGGGTGCAAGTAGATAAATAGGGACTGCTTACTAGCGGGAAGGTAAACGGCGTTCCATGTGCTGCACTGGCTCGCCAGATGCAGCTTGTCACGCTAGCCACATGACCCGGAAGTGTCTTCGGACAGCGCTGGCCCCTGGCCTATAGAGTGAGATGAGCGCACAACCCTAGAGTCTGTCAAGACTGGCCCGTAAGGGGAAGGGATACCTTTACCTTTACCTTTTATGCTCTGTGCAGTGTACCAATGTTCACTGATGAAGCTGTGAGTGCTTCCTCCCTCATCCCCACCAGTGGCGTAGGAAGAGGGGGCGGAGGGCCCCCCCCCCCGGGCGCCACTCTGGGAGGGGTGACAAGATGGGCCCTGCCTCCCCCCAGCTGTAGAGCAGCCAAGGGGGCCTGCAGTCCATATGGGCGCCGCTTGTGCGGCGTCCGTATAGGATGGTGCTCACGTGGCAGCCTGTACCGTCGCCATGCACGAGCGACAGCCCATATGGATTGCGCATGTGCGGCATCCCGTACGGTCACTGCACATGTGCAGTCCGTTTGGGATGCTGCACATGTGCAGTCTGTACAGGCTGCTCCGCCCCGGGTGCCGGAGAGGGTTCCTCTGCCACTGATCCCCACCACTCCTGCTGCTGCTGCTGCTGCTGCAGCACTGCTGGAAAACAAGCCATGGTCTGGTTTAGCATTACCTCTGAGCCAAGGTTCATGGTTTGTTTTGCCCCATCCCAACAAACCACAAATGAAAAACACAGTTTGTTCTTTTCTGCCTCTATACCCTACATTTCAGTCCAGCAGACTCATCAGGGCCTTACAGTGAAAACAAGATACTATAAAATAAATTTTAAAGCAATGTTTTCTCATACTAATTTCTTTATTTGTTTGCTTGTTTCTAAAGGATAGGTGTCTTTGCAGCGACTTACCAATTCCCTTGCTTAAACCAACCAGTCTAGCACAGTTTAACAAAGAAGAGAAGCAGTGGCATTTCTCCGGCTGCTTTCATCGCATGTCATACATGCTGTATGTATACCCTGAACTTGACAAAGTGTTCCCCCCTGTGCAGTAACTCATCTGACTCCAATGTAGTGCTCCCTGAAATGGAAGAGTTACACATTACCTTTCCAGTTTAATTAAATGTTCCCGGGATAAATCTCGTGTTTATACATGCTTGCAATGTGCTTCTACTACTCCTGACTGCTCCATTTATAAACTGACTGGATGCAGTCCAATCATCTCCAGTTAATGTACCTGTCACTCACTGAAAGCTAAGACTCCTGGGAGGTTTGCTGTCCGAGTCCTTTTATTTGCTACAGTTATTAACTGTTATGTCTCTGAAACTGAGTTATTTATATTCATTAGATATCTGTACACACACGCAAACACCTTTTGAGCCATTATCTTTTACCAGAATGGAGGACTGCAGAAGTCCAACATTGCAAGCGTCTACTTTGAAAATATTGAGAGTGCTAGTTATATAGAAAGGGTGTGGGATGTGGAAATCTCAAGGGTTGGTTCCAAGGCCGGCTGGAAACAAGAAACTGATCGACACGGAGCTATGATTCAAGGTCAACTGTATTTTTAATACCATTTCTTTAAAATATTTATATTCTGCCTCTTGAATCAAAACCGATTCACAAGGCAGATTTCAACATAAAACGTGTGTGTGTGTGTGTGTGTGTGTGTGTGTGTACTATATATAAAACAGCAGCAAGGAACATAGCTCAATCAGTAGAGCACGAGACTCTTAATCTCAGGGTCATGGGTTTGAGCCCCAGGTTGGGCAAAAGATTCCTGCTTTGCAGGGGGTTGGATTAGATGACTCTTGTGGTCCCTTCCAACTCTACAGTTTTACACTTCTATGATCAGCAGCATCAACATGCTAATAACTGAGGAAAACAGCATCAAATTCTGCTTAAAGCTGTGGGAAACAGCGTAGGTGGGGCATCCCTTTCTAGTTCATAGAGGTGTGGGGCAGGAGATGGGATACTTAGCACCACTACAAACATATAAAACTTTAAAGGTAAAGGTACCCCTGCCCGTACGGGCCAGTCGTGTCCGAGTCTAGGGTTGTGTGCCCATCTCACTTAAGAGGCCGGGGGCCAGCGCTGTCCGGAGACACTTCTGGGTCACGTGGCCAGCGTGACGAAGCTGCTCTGGCAAGCCAGCACCAGCCCAGCACACGGAAACGCCGTTTACCTTCCCGCTATAAAGTGGTACCTATTTATCTACTTGCACTTAAGGGTGCTTTCGAACTGCTAGGTGGGCAGGAGCTGGGACCGAACGACGGGAGCTCACCCCACCGCGGGGATTCAAACCGCCGACCATGCGATTGGCAAGCCCTAGGCACTGAGGCTTTACCCACAGCGCCACCCGCGTCCCTATAAAACTTTACTTCCCCTATAAAACCTCACTTCTAAGTGCTATGCTTTCTCCTAGGGTCCTGTGCATTCTAAGGACTCCTCCTGTCTAGGCTTCCAGCCTCACACAAAAGACGTTACATTGCAGAGGGTTAGGATCTCCTGTGATCCTATGACTCGGACCCTTGGTTCAGGAAATTCTGAAAGTTTTATTAAGAAAATTAGCACACTGCATTGTCTCAGAATACAGGCTGCAAGGCTCAAAAGGTACACCAGCGGAAACTTGGCTAGGCAAAGCAAATGTGTTGCCTCCACACCTGACACACGTGCCCTGGCTCTACTTTTAAAGGGGTAGGACTGGTCTGTTGTGTGGTTCTTGTTCAAGGTAAGAAGACAGTGCTTCCAAGGAAGCACTTCTACAAGGAGACCAGATCTGTTCGTGCCTTTGCTGATGGTGGCATGTCATGTGGACTTACATTCCAGTCCTTACAGTTAGGGTGATTGCAGGAAGGCCTTCAATTGCCTGTGAAAGCACCCATATTCGCTGCTCACCTGAGCTCCAAAGCATAAGGAGCTCATGCCACAAAACGGGTGCCACAATGGAAACAGCCCTCCTCTGAACTCTGGCCAGCCTAACTTCAACAGGCTTCAGGACATTCAGGAGGGTGGAGGGAACCATCTCAGTTCCACTTGCCGGCTAAGGGCTTTGCATATTCTTGTTGCACAAGTGCTGGTGCCATTCCTGGTCAGCAGCAGTGAATCAGGGGATCAGTGGTAGACACTGCTGAGATGCTGAGGCCTCAGCAGATGTCTAACAAAGCTGATTCCTTGCAAACATAAATGAGACAGGAACATATCCACAGTCCACTCAGCAGCAACTTTCTAGTGAGGCGGATGCCTGACCACAATTCTGCCGCATGTTCCCGTAACTAGGCTGGATATGAAGCAATAATAAGGAAGCCCAACGAAGCAGGGTGTGTGTGGTTTAGCAGAGAGCACACAGACACAGCAGCAACCACCAATTAGAACAACTATTTCTGCAGAGTTTTACAGGGTTTGCTTGAGAAAAATGATGCAGAAAGGCTGGATTCTTGACTTGGAGAAAGCCCAGCTCCTTGTATCTGTTCCAAGAACTGGGGCCACTAAAAATAACAAAGGGCCTGGGTCAGATTTGTTTTAGAGAAAGTGAATTTTGGAATACAGCAGTGATACAGATTGCCCTATAGGGACTGGGAGAGTAGATCAAGGAGCAATGGGAGGAAGAGAATCATTTTGAAAGTGGATCGCAGTGCAGGAGGTTGCATGGCTCTACCTGCCCCTCCCTGTTTCTCCTACCCTGTTTTTGAAAATATTGCAATAGTACTACATTCTGGTCCTCAGACAGTTATCAGCAGTTCTCTTATTTGCAACTGATGTAACTTCCCGCCTCTTCTGCATTTAAGCATCGTTGGCTCTAAGGGACTGTAATAATCACATTTTAACTACAATCATGAAAAAGAGTGCTTGTTATTCTTTAGAAAATTGCACTTCTCACTGTAATTATGCATCAACAAAGCTTTTTAACTCCCATTGTCTGACCATACTAAAAGCAGTGTTGAAAATGAAGCCGTTCTTACGTTTCTTTTAATAATGAAAGCTAACAGCACACTTAGGGTTCTTGGTTCTCTGTCCAAGTGCAAAGGAGGATGGCAGATTCTTAACTATTCTATCTAAAAGTAGATATGTACATGTACTGCATTCACTTAACTGTAACTGCAGTGATGGCTGCTAGGGTCAAAGATCAGAAATTCATCCCAAACATCAATTCTACATTTGAAATCCCGGTTATGTCTGGGAAAATCTGGACGTATGGCAGCCCTAATGGCTGCAGATATATATATATAGAGAGAGAGAGAGAGTGAGAGAGAGAGAGTGTCATGATTGTACCCCAGCTTTCAGCACAGAAACATCACAATCATCATGTCTCAGACTGGTGGGAATGGTGGGAGGAACCAGTTGGTGAAACCTCAAGGAAAGAAGGCTCTGAGCCAGGAGCTTGGTGCTGGGATGACAATGATTGGTCAGAGGGAGAAGAGGGAGACGCCTGGGAGGAAGAGGTGTCAGAAGCTAAAGAGGCTTAGTGAGCTGGGAGAGTCTGTGGCAGAGAAAAGTCCAGAATCAGAGGCAGAGGCTGAAGCAGGCGAGTGGGAGAAGGGAGGCCAAAAGGCTGGTGAAGAGTCATGGGTGTTTCCCCCTCATGCTGCAACAAGCTCCTCTCCCCATAGTCTCCCAGAATCAAGAGAGGCGTGAAGAGAGCAGAGAAGTTAGCTTCAAGCAGGCAAAGTCTCAGATTGCTTGGGGAAAACCCTGAAGAGGAGGAGACTTAGGCAGATGTGGGGAGACAGGGACCTTTAGTCTCCACAACTGCTTCATGAAGAAAAGTTGCTGTGCTCATTAGGCCTGACGCTCCTGTTTTTGCTAATAAAAAGTTAGCTCCAACTTGCTCGGGGTGGTTTCCAGCATCTGCTGCTGATTATAACAAGATGGTCAGCTTGTAATGGGAATGGTGAATTAAGACATTGTGGGGAAGGTGCATGAAAGAAGAGGCAAACATGGAAGGGGCTGAGCACCTCTTCATCCAACCAACCAACCAACCAACCAACCAATTGTCCTCTGTAAGTTTCCCTCTCCACATTCCCAATATCTCATGATACAGTGTGAGACTGGAGCACACATTTACCAATATAAGAGTCTGCATTTCTGCCCCAAGGCAAGTACAGGAAGCTCCTTGATGAACATGGCCTTAGATACTCTTCAACCACTGAAATTGACTTAAGTTATCAGACTGGGGGGGAAATGCACTGGACATCGAGAAACCAGCCCAAAGTTATTCTGGGTGAGATCTTAATTTCATAACCCCCAGTTGATTTTCTGGCCACCTTAAAAGTCCCCCTTCCCAAGAATGAATGGATTTGGAAAGTTTCTGAAACCAGATTCTGGAGTAAAACACAGCTGATGGGCTTGATTCTATCTGGCAAACCCAATGACTCTCATAAAATGTATGATGCTGATGCTGTAAGCCTGCAACACTTATGACTTAATTTTCTTCAGATTGTCTAATAGTGCATCTTACGAAGCAACATCCAGGAAATAAGTTTTACATTTGCAGCTAATGTACTGACAGCATATAAACCTTATTGGCTGATTTACTGCTCCATGATGAGAATGTACATGGTACCATCTTATCTTTTATCTGAGTCAATGTGGCCAATAAAAATAGGAATTCCAATACGCCCAATTAGTTTAGCTTGAAAGCATCCCATCTCATCTCATCATTAGGGTTGTTATCCATTCAGAGTTTTCTGGGAACCTCATGATGTCTGGTCACTTGGCCAAGGCTGAAAGGGCCAAACCATTCTCCACCTCCTTGGGACAGTGACAAGTAATCCCTAATGTTAGAAAACAGGCAGTTTTAAATTTGCATATATATTTAAATTAATCATAGAGGGTTTACTTTTTCTGACAGAATGGCGACCACACAGATATATCACCATGAACGGTATGGCTGAAAAGCTAAGACGAGGAGTTGCCTCTCTATCTTTTCATATAGCTTATTAATAAAATGGAGTCAATGCTCACATTTCACTGTTTCATAGATTAGCGGATTACCTTGGGCCCAACCAAGAATGCATTAGACTTAAGAAAAAACAGAAATAAGATTCATGGTGCAATTCTGTATGTGTCTACCCAGAAGTTAGCCCAATCATTTTCAATGGCACTTCCTGTCAGTGAGTATGGGATTGCAGCCATAACTTCCGTTCCCTCAAATTTGAGAGTATTCTCCGAGTTCTGAAGAGCACTGCGAGTATCATACAAAGGACAAGAATACAACTGGGAACTAAAAGAGAGTTGTCTGGACAAACCACCATTATTACACCATTTCAGAAGAGATAGCCCCTTCTTTATCTGAGAGAAGGGATGCCTCTTCAAAGAAGATGGCTGCCATACACATATTTTTAACTGCAAGTGCTTGCATTAAAAGTAAACTTCCTTTTGAAAAAAATATTCTGCCCAGGCAATTGGGCGCAAGTTTTCTGACCACTCAAGAACAATTAAATGAACTGATTAATTGACAAAACCTGTAGCTCTAGTAATAATCACTCTTCGTTTAAAATGTAGGCAACTGCTGTGAAGAGGTTTTAATGACAATTCCTAAGTGCTCAGTCCAAAGATGTAGGCAGGAAAGATGTCCACATTTTAGCAAGGGCGATAACAAGCTCAGGACTGAAGCAGTTGCCCCATTATCTGATCTGATGGAAGCATGAAGCTCTATAAAACAAGGGGAGAGAAGCCTCTCTGAAAAATGCAACAAGACAGAGGAGACTTGTCGGGGTACAGTGTCACTTTGCATTGGCTAATGAGTGTAGTGAACATTGGGAGGCAAGGTGTGCTGCTAATGTGGAACACCATTCACAGGAAATCTGCTATGGCAGACACCATCAAAGTAGGCCATGCTTAGATAATGCAGCTGACGGGTGGCAGAGCAAACCTGTGGGCTCCACTTCCCTGCAGGGTAAGCACACGTCCTTTCAGTTTAGTGAAGTGGACGTTTCTCACCACCCTCCCTCTTTCCTCCATCCAGGAATGCTGCTACTAACAGTCTGACCCATGAAGTGCTCTTCTGGCACAAGGAGACCTATCTAAAGGAAAGGAACCTGGGCCAGGACAACAGAGGAGAAAGGCTATGTAATACATTCCAATGCTTGGCCCATTTACTCGATGGGAAGCCCCGCTGATTTCCAAGGAGCTCCAAATAAGCTTGCTCAGATCTTGGAAAGATTGCTGTTTTTTAAATTCATGACATTCATGAACTTTGAGCCCCTGTTGACCAGCTTATGTGCTCTGAGCAGGTCACATGACTTCCAGCCCACTGCACTGCCCCCAGACAAATGCGGAGCTGAGCCTAGATAATGTTTTATTATAGCTGTGCAACAGCTGTTGACAAGGATGGGAGCTGTTCTGGGCATGGTGAGAGGAAAAGGGAGGAAGAAAAAGAAATGGAGAATGGGACTGCTTAGTGTAGGGCCGAGGAAGCAGCAGCCAATGGAGAAGGACCAAGAACTATCTGTAGCCCTTCCTCAAGGGCAGACCCAGCTTTTGTCCTCAGCAAGTCAAGCAGATTCAGGGAGGATAAGGCTACTACCCCGATGGATATTCTTTGCTTCCCTGGTCAGAGGCAGTACACTTCAGCTGCTGCATTTAGGTTTCATTTGTAGGCTTCTCATAAGTATTGGGGTGGCACTGTGAGAATAGGATGCCAAATCAGATGGGCCGCTGGCCTGATCCATCTGTTTGTATGTCAGTGGCGTAGCATGGGGGGTGCAGGGGGGGCCGGCCGCACTGGGCGCAACATCTGGGGGTTAGGGTTAGGGGGCGCAAATCCACAGGTTAGGGGGCACAAATCCACGGGTTAGGGGGCGCAAATTACTTGCCTTGCCCCGGGTGCTGACAACCCACGCTACGCCACTGTTGTATGTAAGTGTATGTGTGCCAGTAAAACCGCATGAGACTGAAGGGCTGCGCCTCAGGACACTTTATAATGTGCAAGGGATTGTGGGCAGCAGACCTTTCAGGTCCCACGGCAGCACTTGGGTTAGTAGAAGGTCTTGGCCGTTGGACTCTTTGTTCAACAAAACAGACCTTTCCAAGTCTGCAAATCTTCCACCACATACTGCACATGCATTTACAAATGGTTCTTAATGATCACAAGGGCTAGGAGCTAGTGTTCTTATGCTACCTGATTTTTGTCTAGATATCTGATACCACACACTCTTCTCATCCCCCCCCCCCCCCGATGCTTCTATAGATGGGCTGGAAGTCAAATGCCTTTCGTAACAATGGCAAGTGCAAATGGAAAAGGGAGTGGTTTCTCTTTGTCCCGGTGTTTGATTTCTTTCCTCGGTGGTGCTTTTTATTTACTTTTCCACTCATTCTTTTCTGATCATTCTTTTATTAGTTGCTGGACCAGGGGTTAAATGCTGTACAACAAGTCCACTCCCAGAAAGGAGTTCAATGACTGGTCAGAATTGCATAAACTTGCCATGTATTCAAAAGCTCCCTAGTAATGATGAGTCAGGGCAAAAGGATGATTGAGGTGAAATGCCTCTGTGTGGTTTTTAGAAAAATGCAATTTGCATCAGTGCAGTTGGGGACTAATAATGGATGGGATCCGATAATGAATGAAACCATTGTGTGGACCTGAGAGATCCTCTCTCTTCTGAAGCTAGTATTTGCTTTTGAGGTGTGGGGTGGGGGTGGGGGGAAGAGGCACCCAAACAAGCTCAGACATCAGAAGAGGACTTTTCCTTAGGACTGCAGCAGGGGAAGGAAAGGGTTAACTACCACTCCATGCCTGCCCTGATCCAATTACTTTAACAATCAACCCCCCCAGCTGATGCAATTTGCATTTAACCTCACTCACTGTACTTTGACCCATATTTAACACTTAAAAGAAAGAAGAATGTGCTAAGCATTTCATTGTTTGACAATCATTTCCTTTAGAACCACACAGTTAACATAAGGAAATACCGGTATGTTATATACATATATCAACAAAACCCTACATTATTATTTTTTGGCGGTGGGGAATCTAAAATTACAATGCTGCTCCCTAAAAGCCACCATCAAGCCTGCAACTGTAGTTTTGTTCATGCAGTGTGCAATCACATCCATGGTCTTTGGCATTTGAGGTGTACAATAAGTCCCAAAGCCACTAGCTGGCACTGAGCACTGAAACCAGAGGCTGGCCTGCTTGTATAGGGCAGCAAAGTTCAGCTGTTGCTTCACCACACCATCTGTTAACTCCACTTTTGGGGTTTGATTTGGGTAAAGCACCAAGCAGATGGATATCGACATAGCTGCCACCCTCTGGCCTTAATTAGCATTCTAGTGCCTTTATTTAGGTGCATAACAAAAGCGAGGTACAGTCATACCTCGGGTTACGAATGCTGCAGGTTGCGCATTTTCGGGTTGTGGACCGCGCTGAACCTGGAAGTACCGGAATGGGTTACTTCTGGGTTTTGGTGCTTGCACATGCGCAGAAGCACAAAATGACGTCATGCGCATGTGCAGAAGCGCCAAATCGCATCACGCGCATGTGCAGACGCGGCACTTCAGGCTGCGAATGCTGCGGGTTGCAAACATGCCTCTCGCACAGATCACGTTCGCAACCCGAGGTATGACTGTACAGTGGTACCTTGGGTTACAGATGCTTCGGGTTACAAACTCTGCTAACCAGGAAGTGGTTGCTCCAGGTTAAGAACTTTGCCCCAGGATAAGAACGGAAATCGTGCACCAGCAGTGCAGCGGCAGCAGGAGGCCCCATTAGTGAAAGCACGCCTCAGGTTAAGAACCGTTTCAGCTTAAAAATGGACCTCTGGAATGAATTAAGTTCTTAAGCCGAGGTACCACTGTATTTTGGAGACACTTCACATCTAATCAATACAACTCAACTTTGTTCCAAAGTAATGTTTACCAAACTTTTCCTCCTATAAAGGCTCCTTTGGGGATGAGACAGCATTTGAGCACATGTGGAATCTCAGAGCTCTGATTCAATTTGTTTTTGGATTTGGAGTTCGCTGCATGCACTGGTGATGGCAACAAAGACTGCTTTTTGGCTGGCTTTAGATATTGTGCATTTTGCTAATGGATTCCTGGGGCATTTATAAAAGAAGGAGCTGAAGACGAGGTGTCTGTCTTTACATTGCATGAATCAGAGTGCCCTAGAGACAACTGCAGCTATTCCATTCCCAATTTATTAACTGTATCACTCATCTCACCTGAGAGTTATATGAACCCAAGCGGGGAAAGATTAATAGCATTCTTGACACGTTGAACCCAACTATGAAGTCACCATGTTGTAATGGTGAAGTCAGAGACAGATCACTAGATGCCTGGAATTAAGTGCTGAAAAGGTATGAGAGAAATGCAGAAAAATGAGGTGTGGGGTGTTTTTTTTAAGGAAGAAAGAGAGAGGCACTCATGCAGCAAGCTGATCAGGGCAGAGGTGCAGAATAATCAGACCTCAGTGAAATTGCATTTCTATTGCATATTAAACAAGCATTTCAAACTGGTATTGTACCCTAAGAGTATTTAGCCAGGTTAATGTAGCTTTTGGGTTATAGCTGAGCCACTAAGCAGCATATATTCCCATTATAATCAATAGCATGATTGCCATGTAAGTGGTTTAGCAATGGTGTCTTCTGCAACCATTGTCTAGAGCACTCCTGTGGTTTAACCGACTGACTGCTTTAAAAGAGTACTTAAAAAATTTGATCAGGAGGTGGTTTCTATTAGGGGATGTAGAGACCAGCCTGTGCATTTCTGGGCCCAACTTAAAGTGCTGCAATTGAACTTTAAAGCCCTAAATGTTTTGGGACAAGGATTCATGATGACTGCCTGTGCCCACAGCCTGAGACCTGCCTCAGAAGCCCTATTTTCCTGCCTGTGTGTGAGAGCAGATTCAGATGAATTTCAAATCCCAAATCAAAATGGGATACTTTGTGAAGGCATTTTGAACTTGTCAGAGGTGAAGCAGGATCTTTACAATATGGTACAAGTTGAAGCAAGGAGCCCTGAAGTGCTTTGTGGGACTTCAGCGATCCAGACATCAAAAAATACAGCAGAGAAGTGTCTGCTGAAAGCAAAAGAAATGTCTCTAAAGATACCATAATATTTGGGTGGGGTGATGGAGGAAGGGAGAGCAAACAGAGAAAAGGCACAGGAGGAGTGCCCCATAATGACTGACAGGTCAAGCTTGTAATCAAAGGGAATTTTTATATTCAGAAAGTGAATCCCTTAGTTCTTTCTACTCCAAAATCCATTTTAAAGGTGCCCAGCACAAAGTCCGTAGACCTGTATGTTCCCCGTGCCCAACAGGAGTGTATCTATAATATATGCAATTTTCAGCCACTAAATATAATGAGTGATGATTCCCACCCTAAACCTAAACCTGCCCTCAGAATACATATGTCATCCATTTTTGCCCCCAAATTAAAAAGTTATAATTGGTTCCTTTTGGGGGGGGGGGGGATGAGGTCACATTTTAAAGACCCTGGACCTCTTTGCCTGTAAGTAGGCTTTAGCCACCGTGATGAGCTACTATGCATGCAAATGCCATCTACTTCTGCCAAAAGAGAAAAACTTTTTTTTTTAATTTCCCATGAGGTGAAATGAAGCAGACTTGAACTCCTGATACGAATCCACTGAAATTGTTCCATCCAGAATGGACTGTTTTATGAAACACTGAATTGTGTGATCCAAGCCAGATTTTATGGTTGGTGCACACTCCTATGGCAGGTACAGGGACAGGGCCTTCAAATATTTTAAATTATAAAGAAATATTTTTTTCTGGAATTGGAGCCTTTTTCTGATCTTCTGCATTCTTAGCTACTTCACAACTCAATGGAGACACTTCATAGTTCCCCACATTTTCTTATTTTTTGTACACCACATCAGAATTGCCAATGCGTGGCGGTGTGTGTAGGGGTTTATTGACACATTCTGTGGCATAATTTGAAGACAAGTGATGCTGCAATCTTGCAGAAACTCTGCGTCTTATCAGTGCCTAGAGAAAAGACTGGCTGAGAAAATATATATATTTCCAAGGAGCAAAGACAGAATATAAATGAATAAATTTAGCATAATATTAGGTTACCCCAGAATCATGAGTAGAACATACATTAATTCAGGAAAAGCATGATGATTAGTTCTGAAACAAGGGACAAACTATAAATCAGATAAATTTCCCAGGGCCCAGAAAACAATCTCATTTCAGTGAGCATTCTCAAGACCCTGTCATTCAGGGGTGCCAACAGGATATTCTGGGCCCAGTGAACTCTGGGTGGATTGAGACCCCCAACTCACTCATAAGGCAAGTGACTTTTCATAGACGACAAGAAGTGGGAAAATCTCCATGGCTTGCAGATAGATATAAATATACAATGTTTCCAGACAACCTCTTTATTAAGGTTGAATGTTCATCCTGATTTGTTTGCAATGAAATAAGACAACATTGGCTATTTAATGAACATTCATTCTGATTGGTTTGTGGGGAGGTTAGACAATGTTGCATCAAAGCAAGTGTTATTCCACATTTTCCGTCACTTTCCTTACCTCAGAAGTCTGATCCTTTGCTGGTATGTTTGCTGGAATTCCACTCAAAAATAGAGATGATCTGGAAGCTTCTTTGTTCGCATAAGGAGATACAGTGGTACCTCAGGTTAAGAACTTAATTTGCTCTGGAGGTCTGTTCTTAACCTGAAACTGTTCTTAACCTGAGGTACCATTTTAGCTAATGGGGCCTCCCACTGCTGCCGCACGATTTCTGTTCTCAAAGTTCTTAACCTGAGGTACTATTTCTGGGTTAGCATAGTCTGTAACCTGAAGCGTCTGTAACCTGAGGTACCACTGTACTGGGGACTCAGCTAGATCGGTAAAGAAAAAGCGATTTATATGCGTTGTATATGCGATATAACAATGTGCCACTAGATGACGCTGCAGAGTCCCATTTCTTCCCTACCTGAAACGCTTCTTTGATGTGTCTAGATCCAGCCTAGGATACAGAAATTGGCACGGGATCCCAGTAGCACCTATGCGTCCCTTCACAGTTGGAGGCAGTAAAGCTTCTGAATAGCAGTTGCTGGAATCCACAGGAGAAGAGAGTGCTCATGTGCTTGCAGGTTCCCCATGGGCATCTGGTTGGCCACTGTGGGAACAGGATGCTGGCCTAGATGGGCCATTGGCCTAATCCAGCAGGATCTTCTGTTTTTATCACTAGTATACATTTAGCACATGCTGAGAGTAACCTGCTCCTATTGCATTTCCACTTAGTACCTTCCATGCAGAAAGATAATTTCATAATGCCTTAGCTCTCAGGCGTTCCTAGTTCACCATACAACCTAGCCACCAGCCCTCAATCTCAACAGAGGTCACAGTCTGAAAAAGCCATGGAGACGAGGTTTCATTATCAGTCACAGAAATAATCCTTGTTTTTTGAAATGCAGCCGTGAGATATGGCTTTTGCTGCACAGAGCTCTAGGTTTGCAGATGGAAGAATTGTCTCGAGGGCTAACAGCCTAGCACCTTTTGCCAGCAAAAGATGACAGGAATAAATAAACTCTTGCAATGAATGGTTTGCTACTGCCATTTCTGTAATGAGGAAGGGTCTGTTTTCAATCAGTGCTGCTCCCTGCTTTCCCTTAAGTGTATTCTGTCATTGATTGTCCCCTAAGGGCTGGAGCACAGATAGCACTGCATCAAATAATTGGAAAGTCAAACTCTGTGTTCTATTACTCATGTTAACAGGCTCTCCAGATAGTAGATGCTTCAGATTGAGAGCTAATCATCACCACCACCAAGGACCATGCGGATGTGTGTGTACCTCAGTCACATGAGACATCTTCCTGGCAACAGCCAATGAAACAGCCTGCCTGGTTTTTGCAACACAAAGCAGCTGATTTATAAGATGTCTAGCTAGGGGTAAAGAGGGGAAATGAGCAGAGAGGTGGAAGAGAGAGACAATTGGAGACTGGAGTTGGAACTGTGGTACATAATTGCCTGCTATAGCAACCAGCACCAGGCCGTGTGTGAAGGACTTGCAGTTGCTGCAGCTTTAGCCCCCTCTACAGGGCTCAACTTACCTCAGAAGCTGAGGCACATCATGGCGCTTCTTGTTTGCACTTACTTCTCAAGCTTATTTAACTTATTTATTCTTTTCCAGGGGAGTAGACAGCTGCATTAGTCTCCTGCAGCAAAAGCAACATAGAGTCTTGTGTCACATTTAACTATTTATTATCATTTTATTTACTTTGACATTTATATCCCGCTTTTCTGAAAGGAGTTCAACGTGATGTACATTTTATTCTCACTACAACCCTGTGAGGTAGAGTTAGGCTGAGAGAGGCAGTGAATGGCTCAAGTTCACCCAGTGAGCTTCATGGCTGAACGGAGATTTGAACCTGGGTCTTCTAAACCCTAAGTCCAATACACTACCCTCTGTACCATACTGGCTCTCATCTAAGTTGTAGCTGATGAAATGACCTTTAGTTCGCAGAAGCCTATGCCATAATAAGTTTCTATACATTTAATAAATAAAACAATAACATTCTTTTTGATACTATTACTCTTCATTTTTTCTATTCTTTGTAACTTACGTTTTCATTAAAAAAGCATAATTGTTTATGCTTTATTGTTTATTGTTTTCCATTTTGTTTGAGCCCCCTCCCAATAATAATGAATACAGAATATTCATATAATTTACAAACTTTTGCAAAGCAGTAATCATGTAACATAGAGAACTAAAAGTTAAAGGCAATGGTAGTTGGCTTGAAATATTACCATATATCCCAAAGACATGCCAAGTAAGGAAAAAGGGTAAAGGACTCCTGGATGGTTAACTCCAGTCAAAAGCAAATGCGGGGTTTAGGGAAGTTTTTAATGTTTGATATTTTATCATGTTGTTGTTGTTCTGTTGGGAGCCACCCAGAGTGGCTGGGGAAACCCAGCCAGATGTGTGGGATATAAATGATTTGTTGTTGTTGTTGTTGTTGTTATGTAAGGCGCTCATCTTGCTTCAGGCCGAGGGAGCCAGCATTTGTCCACAGACAGCTTTCCAGGTCATGTGGCCAGCATGACTAAACCACTGCTGGCGTATGAAGGACCATAATGAGTGCCAGAGCACATGGAAACACTGTTTACCTTCCGGCCACAGCGGTACCTATTTATCTACTTGCACTGGTATGCTTTTGAACTGCTAGGTTGACAGGAGCTGGGACAAAGCAATGGGAGCTTACTCTGTCGCGGGGATTCGAACCGCTGACCTTCTGATCGGCAAGCCCAAGAGGCTCAGTGCTTTAGACCACAGCCGCCCGCACTCCCCAAGCCACATCACTAGGAAAAAAGTAACATCAATAAATCCACATCAGTTTATTTTTCACAAATAAGGGTCTACCACTTACAATTATTGTGAAACTACATGGAAAGAGGGGGAAATAAATTTTCAAAAGTCAGTCCCTGGCCCACCTGTGCCCTGGAAGTGGTGGTATTTCTTCATGTACAGAGTGCATACAGAGTTCTATTGCACATTCCAGAGTGTCCATATAAAATTATGGTCATTTTGTTAGGGAATGATAAGTAGCAATAATAATTGGTACAGAGTGCCTACATTCAGTTGGGGGAAAAGGAAATTGAACTAAATTGAAGGGGAGAAGATCAGACAGCATATACTAATGTGCTACAGTACTATGAAGCGAAAAACATTACCAATCTAAAACATTACCAAAGGGTGGGAGGAAATGTTCTGGTGGTTAGTTTTGGACCCTGTCCCTGTTCATCTACATACTGATAGAATGGTATTATGCTGCTTTTTATTTCTCTCCTAATTCTTGACACCTCAGGCATCTTTGGTAAATTAGAACGGGGGGTGGGGGGGGGAGCATAGCTACCCCAGCTTTACTACAGGAGCTTAATACCATTCTGCAGCGTGCTTAGCATAGTAATTAATCTGGACCTGGACCCAATTAAGGATATATCTGCCTGCAGGGAATGTTCCAAGTGTCTAACACACCAGCACTTTGCTCCAAAGTAGTTTTAAAACACTTTAAAAAAACCATCTTCAATAATTCCTCCTGGCTCTACTTGTTATACATTTATGTATTTTCAGGGATCTGTTGGGGCAGTTGACTTTTATTTTTATTTATTGAATTTATATCCCATCCTTCCTCCCAAAGGAACCTAGTTCCATAGGTCAATTGTGCATTGTAAAGAATATGTGTTTTTCATATTTAATGTATGTGCTGCCTTTCTATGTCTTATGGAAATACATCCCATATTATCCCAGGGGATAAAATTGTGAATAGTAGATCCCAAGACATCTTTCACATCTCATTTATCATGCTGGAGATTTCGTGCTCATTACACACATATTCTGTAAGTTAAAATCATTTTATCTTGTATTTTGAATATTCTCCATCTTCATTTTATCACTGCGGTAACTAGGAGTGAACTCAGGAGCTCATGTGAACAGCTGTTAAAGGATCACATCCTTCTGTTTCCCTGCATAAATAAAATCCAAGCTCAAAACAGTCTTCAAAGTTTTCTAATTAAAGGTAAATCCGCTGACTCCGGTATCAATTCCAACCACAATTTAAAGAGAGATAAAAATGTATGAGAGAAGTCCGCTCTCAACAACTATCATGTTCCAAGTTTGAATTCTAAATCTAATTTTAACAAACCTTTTTCTACAACCATGAAAATGAAGAAACTCTCAGGAACTCTGCATTAAGAGTTCTCATCAATCTCTAAGCATCTGCAAGACCTCAATGCCTTGTAAGCTCTTTCTCTCTCATTACTGAAGAAGGGAACCCACAGTGCCCATTAGATGACATTTCCACACACACTGACTGTGGGTTTTAATCCTGGGAATCTATTCCCCCATTTTCTGTGGTCCTGTGTGGCACCTCTCTCCCTGCTGAGCAGCTGATTAAAAATGACTCGTTCTTACTGTGCTTGAGGATAAATTGTGGACCATCATTCAGACCTCACTAGTATACTGTGAGACACCACCGTTGTTGCAGCCGCTATCTACAGCAACACCTGCTCATTTAGGGCATGTCTGCCCAGGACCTGTTAATGATGGGTCCAGGAGGGCCATTTGGCCTGGGGCCTCCCTCTCAAAGAGGGCCTCAAATTTAGACACTTGTTAATAAAATAAAATAAAATAAAAAAGGTTAAGTTTTGCAGCTTGGTCAGACCAAAATGTGACATACTCTCACATCTTAGAACTATAAACTTAGACAAATAAGAGATGTGAGCCTGGAGTCTTGCTACTTCAGTTGCAAGTTTATCATAAGGGCTAATGTACACAAGGTAGAATGGAATCACTTAGGATACAATTTAAACAGGACTTGCCACCTCCCCATGGTCTTATCTATTATGCTGAGAAGACAGCAGTGGGAGCTGTGCTGAGTGACCTATATATACATGGTTGTGGGTCTGTTCTATACTGGTTGAGACGTGGGTGGCACTGTCGGCTGAACCACAGAGCCTCTTGGACTTGCCAATTAGGAGGTTGGCAGTTCAAATCTGTGTGACAGGGTGAGCAGGTACTGCTGCGGTGGGAAGGTAAATGGTGTTTCTATGCGCTATGGCACTCGTCACGATGTCCCATTGCGCCAGAAGCGGTTTAGTCATTCTGGCCACATGACCTGGAAAGCTGTTTGTGGACAATGCCGTCTCCCTCAGACTGTAAAGTGAGATGAGCACCATAGTCGTATTTGGCTGGACTTAACCATCCAGGGGTCCTTTACCTTAAACATCAGTTGAGTAGTGGCCTATTTTAGAATAGTAATCATCATCCTCAGTCACCACCCGTCACTGCACAATGATTAAGTTAAAAAGAGCAAACCCTGCCCACAGGTTCTTGATCTGAGAAAAATAAGACTATTAGGAAAAGGACGGGGAAGGCAAAGTTAGGAGAAGAGGTGGAAATCTCAGGTTTGGGGAGAAAATACACATTTCCAGATACTGTTCAAACACTTGCAAGGAGAGAGAGGTGCTAATGTGAGTAGGTGGGGAAAGATCAAGAGAGAGGATGGATGGAAGTGTTAAATAGGATTAATCTGACCATCAAGAGAATCAAGAAAATAGAGAAGAGCAGGCAAATAGAGACAGACTGAAGTACAGACTGATAAGAAGCCAAGAAAATAAGAGACTCCAAAGCAGAAAGCAATTTATCAATTGGCAAAACAGATTAAAGATGCAATCCTATACAGTGGGAATAAGAAAGACCTACAGTACAGTTTATGGGACGCGGGTGGCACTGTGGGTTAAAGCCTCAGCGCCTAGGGCTTGCCGATCGTAAGGTCGGCGGTTCGAATCCCCGTGGCGGGGTGCGCTCCCGCTGTTCGGTCCCAGCGCCTGCCAACCTAGCAGTTCGAAAGCACTCTCGGGTGCAAGTAAATAGGGACCGCTTACTAGCGGGAAGGTAAACGGCGTTTCCGTGTGCGGCTCTGGCTTGCCAGAGCAGCGATGTCACGCTGGCCACGTGACCCGGAAGTGTCTTCGGACAGCGCTGGCCCCCGGCCTCTTTGAGTGAGATGGGCGCACAACCCTAGAGTCTGTCAAGAGTGGCCCGTACGGGCAGGGGTACCTTTACCTTTACAGTACAGTTTAAGAAATGCTGTTTGGTACATCTCATTTCTAGTTCCTTACCCACCCGCTTCTGGCTGGGTTCAGCATTTCCAATTAATTGGTTGAGAAAGATACTGCCCAGAGAAACCCTAAAAGGAGAGCCAACGTTGGTTTCAGACTGGCAAGCCCGTCCAAGTAATCAAAGGTTAAACGTAATCTAGTTATCTTTAGACAGAAATGGAATTTAGAAACACAAGAGGTTTGTGTAAAAACCCATTAAAATGAATACAACTCACAAAATTCAGATACAGTACAAATGTGCATTACTAGCTGTTATAGATGGGCAGTGATTTTTCCGTTCCTCTTAGGAGTTCAAAATTTGTTCATAAGTATGCAACGTTGGTCCACTTCTGCACAATGCTCTCTGCCCCATCAAAGATTATTCTGGCTGAATTTCTCTTAGCATAAACTGTGAGCTTGGGGTCCATAACCTTACAAATAAACGCTCATAGCCCAATAATTGTTGCATCTTAGCAATTTATTCATGTAATGGACACATTACCCTTCATCTTTTTATTGATTCTCGGTCATTCTCTCACTAGCAGGTTGTTCCAGGGGAGAGCAGAGATTATGAGTCTAAAATCGTGCCGTTGTGCAATGATGTGATGAACTAACTCCTGCTTTCCCAACGTCTCCCCACTTAATGTCAGCTAAGTTAATCTGCAGCTCTCTCAGATGTTATCAGCTTCATGCGCGGCGTATTTAATTAGCCTCCTGCTTTAAAAGCCAGCCCTGGGTGTCACTTAAAAGGTGCATCTATTACATAGCAGAGTGACAGAATGAATTATGAGCTCTCATTATGAAGCCAGTCTGGAGAAATTGGATTACTGAACTCTTAGCAATCAGTACCCTTTCGCCCTTTTCACTCCAGCTTTCAAGGAAAAGCCCAAAGCGCCATCTTCTGCTCACTAACTGGAACCAAAAATAACGTGAGCACTCAGCTCTGTCCGAGGGGAATTGCTAAGAGAGAGGCCTTATAAATTTAGATCTAGCTGCCTGTCCATCAGTTAAATCACTTACCCAGTCTGCTTGTGTGCACATGGCACATGCCAACCAGAAGTGCCCAAGCTTTCAACAAGTCGCCTAATAGCCAGTCAGAACAATGGGATGATAAAACTGGTGTTTTTGTTGTTGTTTAGTCGTTTAGTTGTGTCCGTCTCTTCGTGACCCCATGGACCAGACCAGACCAGGCACTCCTGTCTTCCACTGCCTCCTGAAACTGACACTGATAAGTATGGTACAAGGGATGGGCGATATATCATACCTTCCATCATTTCTCTGATGAAAATAGGGACGTCCCATTCCATAATGATAATTTTACTATTTATACACCTCACATTTTACTGGGTTGCCTCAGCCACTCTGGGCAGCTTCCACCATATATAAAAACATAATAAAACACTAAACATTAAAAAAACCTTCCCTGCAGACAGCTCCAACATTTATCCAATGAAAATAGGGACATCCTAAGGAAAAGCGGGACATTCCAGGATCAAATAAGAAACAGGGGTGGCTACTCTAAATCAGGGATGTCCCTGGAAAATAGGGACACTTGGAGGGTCTGATATATCGATATATCGTCCCAAACTAGTTTGAAGTCCACACTGTGATATCAGTTTCATAATTTTTGACCTGGCCATATATCACAAATCACGGTGTGTGGGTGTGTATTATGCAAAACTCACAATGTGGGAAAAACCGTGAAGCCAGCCAATGCCTCTACAAAGCTCCATCCTGATTTCAGATATTGTGATATATTGGTATAATGTGATGTTTAGTTGGTGATATATCACGATCTTAAAAACCAGATATCGCCCATCCCTACTACCTGCAGAGATCAGAATGGATGCAAATTGAATTGTCCTTGACAAAGTGACCTTTCTCCCTTCCCCAATTTAATACATTTCAAAACCTCCTTGGGCAGGGCAGTGGAGAGAGGCCACCTAGCACATCCTTTCTCAAGGCCACCTGGTACCTCCCTTCTGGGTCTGCTTCTGTAGGCAGAATCCTCACTTGCCTATGGCTGCTGCTCTCTGTGGAAAGCCTTTAAAGGTATGATGTGTACTTCAGGTGTACCTCATCCAACTGAAATCAGCAGGCTTTGGTCAGCCTAATTTTGCATAAGAACATGTTGCAAACCACACAAAGCAATATCCATTTCAGAAAACACCTCAGACAGGGTTCTAAATAACTGTACACTTCTGTAACTACTGTACATAGTTATCTGTATATAGCTCCTAGTAGCCATAGACCATTTATGTACCCATAGAGATTCAGGTTAATGTAGGAGATTTGACAATTGCTGATTTAAAAGATATCAGAACATTTCCCCAGCATGATAATCAAAGTGCGAGTCTGATTGCATCGTGCTAATCAATGCTCTTATTTTATGGTGCTGACTTCTGACCCTAATGCACACCTCTGTGAGATCATTATGGCGTTAACTTAAAACCCTTATGACAGAGACTAGAGTGTGAGAAGGGATGGTGGGTGTGTGGAAAACTGTAATACAGTATTAATTCTCCCATCTCTGTGGAGACATTCAGAGTGGCGAGAGGTTGCAAAAGAAATCAGTGCTCTGTGTTTTTGGAGAGAGGGTTATATGCAGGAAGCTTTTTAAAGAGTAGCAGGAAGAAAGAGCTTTGCAAAGAAACAAAACAAGTTCTTTCCAGTAATATGGGTTTTCTGGAAACTTCTGAATTACTCCATACAATTTAAGGGAATTTTCAGTTTGGACTAGAAAATTTCCTGATGCATTAGACTCTAGGGCCTACAGAGTGATCTAATTACTTATATTTAGTAAATAAGGCTAAATACTTTGGAATGACCAAGATTGCATAATATTTATTTGCAACTGGCATCTATCCATTGTTACTAATTCAGGCTGCATACAATGTCCAATTTTTGGAAAAGGCCCTTTTTCTGCTCTGGGCACTGCCAGACACCCTGTTTATTGAGCATTCATCCTGATATGATTGCTGAGCAATTAGACAATGTCATCAGTTTAATGAGCATTTGCTCAGATTTGTTTGTGGAGAGGCTAAATGTGACATCAAAGCAAGTGTTTTCTCACACGTTCCACGGCATTTTGCCCTCAATTTCCTTATTGCAAAACAAACCTGCAATAGGGAAAGATAATACTTTTTTGGAAGACCTGCAAATCAACTTTAATTGCACATCCTGAATTTACTAGTATGTGAATCCCTCCTGAAAAGAGTGTCTGCATAGAAGCACCCTCTGCCTTGTTTATTTCTTTTGTGAGGTTAGAAACGGAATACACACTTTTGCACCGCTAGGGGTCTCCTGCAGCACTCTTGGAATAGCCGCCAGCAGACATTGGTGGACCACAACTCCCAGCATCCCTTGCTGCAGGACTTACTGCCCAACTGGATGAGGAGCGTAGTCCAGCCAGAGACTAAGGACTCTTAACTCACACAGAAGTAAACAGCAACTGCAAGTGATAGACTAGGCATAGTGCAGGGAAATCCCAACAGCGCAGGTAAAGGTAAAGGTACCCCTGACTTTTAGGTCCAGTCGCAGACGACTCTGGGGTTGCGGTGCTCATCTCACTCTATAGGCAGAGGGAGCCAGGGTTTGTCCACAGACAGCTTCCCGGTCGTGGCCAGCATGACTAAGCTGCTTCTGGCGAACCAGAGCAGTGCATGGAAACACTGTTTATCCTCCTGCCAGAGCGATACCTATTTATCTACTTGCACTTTGATGTGCTTTCAAACTGCTAGGTTGGCAAGAGCAGGGACTGAACAATGGGAGCTCACCCCATTGTGGGGATTTGAACCGCCGACCTTCTGATCGGCAAGCACAAAAACAGATATTTTCACTACCATCAAGTCATTTCCATGGGAGGCCATGTAAACACCCCCAACAAAAAACCCACAAATGCAGAATAAACTACATCTACATACCCACAAAAACCATACATGAGATATAGTTACTGAATCCTTCTTTTATCTCTAAATTCTTCACAAATTGTCATTTCTATTTTATTAGATGATATCAGAACATTTCCTTCAGAGCTTCTACCCATACCAATCTATTTGGTTTTGGAATTTATCTGCCTCAGCCTGGATTATTTGTAAAATCAATAAAATCATACCAAACTGTTACCGGAAAAATCCGAGGGCTCCCTTGGACAAAAAGTAAAGACACCAACCAGAGTAAATTGGAGCAAATCAGCAGCCTGTAGGCTTGGCCTTTATTGAACTGTTGCAACAGGGTGTTCCCCTCACTTGCAGGAGAGAGGAAAAGACACAGAAAATGGTGTGCAAGACCTTATAAAAACTTTTGAAATTCCCATCCTCTAGGTCAAGCCCACCCCCAGAAACATCATGCATACATTACAGAAAGGAAGGGTTGAGGGAGGAGTTGTGGTGGTAACCTGAGTGTCCTGTCACCTGGCTGGTTCCCTTCTACCCCTCCCCATGAGTCATTTTCTGAAGACAAAAGGTAGTCGCAGTTTCCTGCCCCCTGAGGGAAGATCTGATCACTATTCTTTGTTCCAGTCCATGCTGAATCCACTCCCATATGCAAGTTCTTTGTGATCTTGATTGTCTTCTGTCTGGGATCATCAGGGTTGGCATAGCAACTGGGCAGGGCTCCTGTGGATGTGCTGGTATGGTGAAGGGATTATGGTGCCCTGTATCAAACCTTCCCCATTTTGTAGTCTTTCCTTCATGGAGTAAAATAAAAGTGGAACAGTGCAAATCTGATGTATGGTTGATTTTCTATGAATTTATAACAGAAGTGTAGCATATGTAGTGTGTGAGTGTGAGTGTGTGTGAAGTTTGTACAAACTGAATGATGGGGGGGGGGTTCCTGCTACAATACCAAAAAATAATAATTCATGGTACAACTAAAACCCTGTTTGGCTGTACATTCCACTAAAATTAATGAATCTTTTGAGTAGCATGGTTAGATTTGGGCTGTATGTGTAATAACAAGACTAGGATCATCCAGGTTTATAATGCAATCCCGTGCATGTCTAAAGGGACCCCTGACCATTAGGTCCAGTCACGGACGACTCTGGAGTTGGGACGCTCATCTTGCTTTATTGGCCGAGGATCTGGCGTACAGCTTCTAGGTCATATGGCCAGCATGACTAAGTCACTTCTGGTAAACCAGAGCAGCGCACAGAAATGCCACTTACCTTTCCGCTGGAGCAGTACCTATTTATCTACTTGCACTTCATGCTTTCGAACTGCTAGGTTGGCAGCAGCAGGGACCGAGCAACGGGAGCTCACCCCGTCGCGGCTGACCTTCTAACCGGCAAGCCCTAGGCTCTGTGGTTTAACCCACAGCACCACCCGCATCCCATGTATGTCTACTCAGAAATAAATCCTACTAAATCCAATGGGATTTACTCCTAGGAAAGTATCATAGGATTACAACTTCAAAACACCAAGTGTTTCATAGTATACCAGATTTATTCAACGATTATGTGCAATACAATCAATAATGCTAAAGAACAGCTTATGGGTGTGCATCTGCTAGACGGGAAAACACCGTGTTGATCATCCATCAATCGCTTGTCAGTAAGCAAAAACCAGCGGGGTTTTGGTATTTTTTTTAGGTTTCTAGGATTGCAAAGGAATAGGAGCCAGAACTTTAGGCCCACTCCGATTGCACATTCATGTTTTACAAATACCTATTTTCCTTATATCTAGGAAATGCAAGGAAATAAATATTGAGGTATTGCACCATTTTTTACCTAGACGTAGGTAGGATAAACGTACTCTAATCTGCTCCCTAAATCGCAGAACAGGTGCCTAGTTCAAGCTCCTGCATGCCATGCAGGGGTCAGCAAACTTTTTCAGCAGGGGGCCGGTCCACTGTCCCTCAGACCTTGTGGGGGGCCAGACTATATTTTGGGAAAAAATAATGAATGAATTCCTAACCCTAACCAAGAGAGAGATGCATTTTAAATAAAAGCACATATTCTACTCATGTAAAAATACGCTGATTCCCGGACCGTCCGCGGGCCGGATCTAGAACGTGAATGGGCCGGATCCGGCCCCCGGGCCTTAGTTTGCCTCCTCCTGCTAGAGCAACAACACTCATCCTGCAGGAGAGGGACGCCGAGGAAGAACCATCGGCGGGCTCGGAATTTATCTCACTCGCGCCTCCTCCAGGCTGTCACTTCTCGGCCAATCAGGGTCCAGGAGTTCCAGGCCTCCGGTTTTCATTAGTCGAAGGTCGCGTGAAGGAGCCGAGCGGCGTCCTCCAATAGGGTTGCGGGGCTGCGTCGCGCGCGAGCCGAGGAGCGAGGCTTGGCTTTGGTTGGTCGGCGCTTGCGTCTGCGGGAAGATGGCGGCGACTACCACGGCGCCCGCGGTTGTGGCCGGGTCCACCAGTGCGGATTTCTCCGACCTGCGCGGGATCAAGAAGCAGCTGCTGGACGTGGCGGAGCGGAGCCGGGAGCGCGGCCTGCAGCACAGCGGGAAGTGGTGAGGAGGCCGCGGCGGTGGCGGAGAAAGGGCTGCGCGTGCTCTCTATTGAGTCGCGGGAGGGCTGCGTGCAGGGTCTCCAGCAGAACGGGGGCTCCGCAGGCTGCAAGGGGCGCTCTGGGGCGACGGGAGGCTGTCGCCGTAGGGAAGGGCGAGGAATAAAAGACCTCGGCAGCGTGCTCTTTGGCATGGCCAGGTGTCATTCGGCTATTGCACAGCTGAATTATAGTAGGGGGCTGACTGTCTATTTTTGGGGAGCGCCGTTCTGCTAGTTACTAAGGTTGCTTAAGTATTATGGCTTATGATGGGTCTGTGCACAATGGGCACATTGAAGTGCCAGCTATATCGGGCTGCAGGCCGCCTGCCATGTGAGGATGTATGAGCAGTGCTGGATTTACATATAGGCTAAACAAGCTATAGCTTAGGGCCCCACTCGCTTGAGGGCCCCCCCCCAAAAAAAACCGGATGTACATTTCCAAAATACAAGCTAAAAACAAATAAAATAAAACCTACATACAGCATCAGTGTTTTGTGTTGTGTATGGACCTGTTAGATCCATAAATTACCATATAGCATATATTCAACACAAAAAACAGCAACAATTTGTTGTTGACAAAGGACAGCTGGACATATGAAGGGCCCCATTACCTTCAGTAGCTTAGGTCCTCATCAAACCTAAATCCAGCCCTGTGTATGGGAAGTCTGTGCATGCTATTGTCCATGTTGGGGAACCTTAGTCCTGGGGGCCAAATGCAGCTCATCAAGCTGCTGTGTCTTGAAACTGCCTGCTGGCTATGGCTCTTTCCCAGGCTACACACTGCTATGGCCCTCCTCTATGTCCTCAAGGGTTTTTGCCTGCATGCAGTGAGCCTGGAAACATAGGAGGCTGCCTGTTGTACAAAGGTGAGAGTCACATTAGTTGTGCCTCCCACTCTTTGCCTCTACACACCCACCCACGCACAACCCAGCATCATGCTGCCCCCAGAAAGTTGCATATGAGGGAAAATGGCCCTTGTACAGAAAAAGGTTCCCTTCCCCTGTTGTATGTAATGAGTACAGTGGTACCTCTGGTTACATACGTAATTCGTTCCGGAGGTCCGTTCTTAACCTGAAACTGTTCTTAACCTGAGGTACCACTTTAGCTAATGGGGCCTCCCGCTGATGGCGCACAATTTCTGTTCTCATCCTGAGGTAAAGTTCTTAACCCGAGGTATTACTTCCGGGTTGGCAGAGTCTGTAACCTGAAGTGTTTGTAACCCGAAGCGTTTGTAACCCGAGGTACCACTGTATTGTGAGCCAGACTGGCAGAAAGTGGTGTTTTTTAAGCTGCAGTGGGCTTTCTTGTTGTAGGGCCTCAGAGCTGGCTTTTGCCCTGGACCCTCTGCCCTTTAATGAGCTGCCTCCTGCACCCGAACTCACAGAGGTACGTACGGGAGGAGGGCTCGTTTTTGCAACACATAAAACATGAGGCTGCTCTGATGTAGTATCCTATAAAATCATAACTTTAAATGTTGTGACAATTGAAAACAGTAATGCTTAGAAAAAAGACAAGCAGGCTCCATTTGCAAGTCAGTTTGCATTTCTAATCCACTTGAAGGCTTTACTTGTTTAAGGAAGGGATGAGAGAAATGTACGTTTATTTAATGCTCAGTTCTTTGTAGCTGAGTTGGAGGGAAGGGTTCTGGCTGCAGTCCAAAGATTAGAGGACCCTTGGTTCCCAATATTGCTTCTAGCAGTGCTAGGGTCACTTGCCAGGCAAACAGTTTTTAATGCAACCAGTTTGCTTTCTTAGGGTCCCTTCCTTTTAGCTTGTGTGGGCTTAATCCCTCCCCCTTTGCTCTCTTGTCATCAAGGCTTAAAATATCATAAAATTAAACTGATTTTCTATTATTCTCAGAGAAGCTCATATTGTATTAGAGAATAGGAATTTGGTCAGCCAGACGTCATTTGAGAACTGCTGTTTTCAACCCTGTATTTTGTCTTTCCATGGAAACCAGAAGCAAGAAAAGCATTTGCTTTTGTTACTTGACAGACGAAGGTGTCTAAGGAATTCATTGCATTGGAATTCAACTTTTTAATTTCTTGTCCTTAGGAGGATGCTCGTGACTTGGATGCCTACACCCTTGCTAAATCTTACTTTGATCTGAAAGAGTATGACAGGGCTGCTTACTTCCTCCGGGGCTGCAAGAGCCAGAAGGCCTATTTCCTATATATGTACTCCAGGTACCTGGTGAGTTAATAAGATAAATCAATTCCTGTTCCTTGATTTCCTCCTTCATAAAGATTATGTGATATATCTAGAAAGTGAAGTTTTTTTCTTTTTGCTTCTAGTAGCTGGACCCATTTCATGTCTAAGTGAACATCTCATGAGAGAAAATTGCTGGTTCTTAAAATTCTTTTAAAAATTTGTTTGTTTGCAGTCAGGTGAAAAAAAGAAGGATGATGAAACAGTGGATAGTCTGGGTAAGAAACCAACACAAAACTTTCTCCAGTTTGGCTTTTAACGCTTGATTTACGGTTTCCAAGACTACAAATTATTTTTTCTTCAACTATTGATTAATTTTTTTAAAGAAGAAAATGCAAAACATGAGCAAAATTTAACTGTTAAATAAATTTTCCTTTCCCCATCATACATTGTTCTATATTTAAGCTAGTTTAGCATCTGTCTAAAGCAGTAGTCCTCAAAAAGTTTTGCAATAGTACCACCATTTTCTTTAAACAAAAATTTGGCAGAATCTTTGCAGTACAATATTTAAAAATGGTTTTATAAATACGTACTGCTAATAGTACCAAATAACAGATTACTCTCTTTACAGGTCCATTGGAAAAGGGGCAGGTGAAGAATGAAGTTCTAAGAGAGCTACGGGTAGAGCTTAGCAAGAAACGCAAAGCCAGAGAGCTGGATGGATTTGGCCTCTATCTGTAAGCACTGAAGTGATGCACTAATGACATATTGTAGGGAATAGCCATATGTTTACACCCAGGTATGATGAAGTTGGGATTGTGAAATGAATAGAGATTCTTGTATGTTTGTGTGCATGCAATTCACCACACAAAAAGTCAGGCTAGGGCAGGGGGGTGGCATAGGCTCTTGCCCTAGTAGTGTTTCTCTTACTTTTCCTCTGTACCCCCCTAGGTATGGAGTTGTGTTGCGAAAGCTGGACCTGGTGAAAGAGGCCATTGATGTATTTGTTGAAGCTACCCATGTTTTACCATTGCACTGGGGGGCCTGGCTGGAGCTTTGTAACTTGATCACAGACAAAGAAATGGTAATTTGTGGGATTCTTGGGTGCAGGTGTGTGATGATTGCTGCCCTGGATTTCTTTGGGAGGAAAGGCAGGATATAAATTCAGATCCGGCCACTATTTTCTGGTACTATTTGATCCATGAACTATCATGAGGTCAATACAGTATTTGGTGGTTTTTCTGATTTGGAATACTTGAATTTGCCAGCAAATCTTAAGTAATTCAGTAGCACTTGGAGGTGTTAGCATTCTTTCCATTGAGTGGGTAGAGAGAACGGAGCCCATGTTGTAACCTTTCCTGCAGTTCTTGGGGGCTGCTGTAGACTGCTTCTCTAAATGTGTCCCTCTTTGTTTGTGGTTGTTGCCAGCTGAAGTTCCTGTCCTTGCCAGATACCTGGATAAAGGAGTTCTTCCTGGCACACATCTACACAGAGCTGCAGCTGATAGATGAGGCCTTGCAGAAGTACCAGAGTCTTATTGATGCGGGATTTTCGAAGAGCACCTACATTATCTCTCAGATTGCAGTGGCCTATCACAATATCAGAGGTCAGTGAATCCTTCCAGATTTGGGCCTTCTGGTGTTTTGTTTCCTGCTTTTTTCCTCAGTGCCTGCCTTTCTCTTTCCTCAGATATTGATAAAGCTTTGTCCATCTTCAATGAACTAAGAAAACAAGACCCTTACAGGATAGAAAATATGGACACCTTCTCTAATCTGCTCTATGTCAGGGTGAGTCCTTTTTTTCTCAATCTGAAATACGTTGTAGGTTGAGTAGTGGGTGGTGTGGGCAGGATGGAGTTGCTTAGCAGTCTTCCCAAAGCCATGTTACTGAAGGGGAGAGTGGGAGGGAGCAGGGAGCTTGGCACAGTGGGAGGAGCACTGGATTGGCTGAGCTGCTCTGTCTGTATTGTGCTGACTTCCCTGCTGCCTGACGTCTTGGTAACTGGCAGCAATGCATTGCATTGGGGTGCCAGGTAGGCAGTCACTTCCTGTGCTACCATGCTGGCCGCTGCTGCATATGACCCTACCTCAACCTTAAATTGCTCGCAATCCTTCAGTTTGTGTAGAGAACTTTTCTGTCTATATCCCTTAAACTTACTCATGTTTTCTTAGCGGTAAACCCCAGTAGGGAAATTTGGTCTGTAAGGAAATAACAGCATTGCGCTATCAAGTGAAAGTATATAACGGCAAACAGAATCAGGAAACATTTGCTACAGGGAGATGTTCCAGTTGCCTGGAACCGGTTTGTGAAGTTATTCTGGATATTGTATGAAATTGCCAAGTCCTCGGTAGTCCCTGTTGCTGATGACTTCCAAATATCCCAAGATTTGTTGTTCTCGTTGGACTCTCCTAGTTCAGACAATCTAGTGACTGATTTTGTGGCTTGAAGGCTGTTCCTTCTTTTTTTTTCATGCAGTGGTGTTACAAGGGTGTGTTTCCATCCCTGCAGTTCCACCCCCACCCACTGGTTTCTGTCCTTAAGCTTACCACTTTCCTTTATCCCCCTAGAGTATGAAGCCTGAACTGAGCTATTTGGCCCACAACCTATGTGAGATTGACAAGTACCGTGTTGAGACCTGCTGTGTGATTGGTGAGAGGCCTTGCTTGCTTGAAGAGGGATGGGAGGAAGCTGCAGGACATGATCCTCTTTCACATGAAAGGGTGTTAGCAGAGTTGTTGTTTCCCAGTCCCTGGCTGCTCTCTGCTCACTTTTCACTGTGATTTTGCCATAGGGAACTACTATAGTTTGCGCTCACAGCATGAAAAAGCAGCTCTCTACTTCCAGAGAGCGTTGAAGCTGAATCCTCGATACCTTGGAGCATGGACCCTCATGGGACACGAATATATGGAAATGAAAAACACATCAGCAGCTATTCAGGCCTATAGGTGCGTGTGCAGATGCCTTCCAAAAACGAAGGCTTACTTCTGGTTCCCACCTAGGGTGGGGAGTACTTTTAACAAGATCTTTTTCCATTGTTGTTACTCTCCCAATTGATTCTGCTTGTGCCTTTCTTTTTTAACAAATGCAGACTGTTATGATCTTACCTCCATTTGTGCCGTATCCCTGTATACTCTTTCAAAGAATTCCTGTGGCTTTCTCTCTTCTAGACATGCCATAGAAGTGAATAAAAGAGACTACAGAGCATGGTACGGATTGGGGCAAACATATGAGATCCTCAAGATGCCCTTTTACTGTCTCTATTACTATCGGCGGGCCCATCAGCTCAGGTAAAACTGTCCTTGTGTCTAACTCTTTTTAGTAGCTGCCATTTGTATGGAGTCAGCTTGCTGTAAATGAAATAGGGATGCGCATTGCCATGGCTGCCCTGCAAATTACAAAATCTAATGTTTCAGTGCAGATTGACCAGAGGCAGGAGATCTTACATGTCATTTAAAATATAATCTGATCTTTACTTTTGCAAAAAAATAATGAGAATTTGGCACTTAATATAGCTCCCCGTATCTCTCCATTGCTCCCAGACTCTTCCTACTCTACAGTTAAAGGAAGAGTGCATGGGACAATCCAAATTTTAAAACTCAATTTTGAAATCATAACAAGTCCCAACAGCTGGGTTTTAAGTGTTTGATTTTAGTCTCTTCTTTCGGGACGTTGACAAAAAAAAGACTGTTGTGCTACTAGATTTAAAAGTGAGGTTTTAGGTAGCTTTAGAAGTCTGAGCTTGTTCGGTCTTTTTGTGAGCCAGCTGATAGTTTCATGTTTTTCACAGGCCCAATGATTCCCGTATGCTGGTAGCTCTTGGAGAATGTTACGAGAAATTGAATCAGCTAGTGGAAGCCAAAAAGGTAGGGCGGGACATGGATTTGCATTTCAGCAGCAGCAGTGGGGATTATCCTGAACCAGATAAAGCAAATGCTAGTGTATTTCTGCTGTGCTGTTTTGTCATAACAATTGAATTGCCTCTGTCCATTCATTGCCTCTTGAGAACGGACTGGTGAATGTAGGCTATGTAGCTGGAACATAGGTACTGGGGGAAAGTGCTAAAAATTGAGCAGTTTCCAGAATTGAGCTTTTATTCTGTTTGCACTTTTCTTCCATGTAATAATAGCAATCAGATCTTCAGATGGCATTATTTCTTCTTCCTCTGTTCGAAAAAAAGAGGGAAATATTGTCCAAAACTTGGAGCTAGGTTTATTGGAGTTATCACTCCTATAGTCTTGTATTATGTTACTTCTGATATGCTTCATACTATTCATTCATCTCTGCTAGGCAGGATAGTAGGCAATATCACCTCTGACTCTGGACTAGACAGTTTTGCATTTGTTGTTTTTTTCTTGACAGTGTTATTGGAGAGCCTATGCTGTTGGAGATGTGGAAAAAATGGCACTGGTGAAACTAGCAAAGTAAGTAGTAGTTTTATATTGCTTTTCTTGGATAGATTGGCAAAACCTCCTTATCTGACCACTGCCTTTTGGACTGAAATCTTAGTCTGCAGACTTTATGATGTGGATGTTTCCTGTCTTTCTGCATAGCTCTTAGTCCTTGCGATACCAGGAAATTATTTAGGGGAAGTACTCCAGATTATCTTTGACCTTTATGGCAGCAATATTCTGGATAACTACTAGTGGTTTTTCCATAGTTCTTGGTATCGGCATGTGCTCTTGGTGCATCACACAGTGTGCATTCATACAGGTACTGGCAATAATTAAATGGCTACACATGAACTAAGTATAAAAAGTATTTTATAATGTATATCAAGATAAATATAAAACTAAAATTGCTACAGTATGGAAATGGGATGTTTGCCTACCTTGATGAAAATGACCCCTGGGAAATATCTGTGAGTGACAGGCGCAGAGATTAAGACATTGCTTAATGTCTTTCCCCCCATAAATGCAGCTCACATTTGATAGGCTACCTAGGCTTACTCCAAAGCATGTCATTTGTTATTAGGATAATCCCATCAACTACATATTGAATACTTATAGTGGACAAGAGGTAGCTTCTTCTATTATAGTGGTGGTCTTATCCTTTAAGCAAGAACACACTTTTGCCTTTTTTTCTTCTTTCCCAGGCTTCATGAACAGTTGAATGAATCGGAGCAAGCTGCTCAGTGCTATATCAAATACATACAAGATATCTATTCTTGTGGGGTGAGTCAGTTCCAAATGATTTTGGGAATGAAAGAGTGAAGGATATACAGAGTGGATAAAAACAGCTGCTGTTGTTGTTTTTTAAAAAAGAAAAACATTGTATTTAAATTGGATTTTTTAAATAAAAAGTTGTAAATACTCAGTTTCTCCCAGGTTAATACTAAATCTTGATATAAGAAATGAATTTACCCTGGACCAAACCATAAATACCTTTATTCTATTCTAGGAGATAGTGGAGCACCTGGAAGTAAGCACTGCCTTCCGCTACCTGGCTCAATATTATTTCAAGTGTAAACTCTGGGATGAAGCCTCAGCCTGTGCCCAGAAATGCTGTGCATTCAATGACGTGAGTACCCAGCACATCATCTCTGGACTTCTTCACTGGGTCCAATTCCTGCTTCTACCCACAGTGCCACCACTGAGACCCCTCTTGGATATGGCTATAATGGTTTGAGGCCACACATGTGTTAAGTCATACTTACACAGGATTTTGAAAGAACCTAAAAGAGAGACTGAAAGCCCAACTCTTTTCTAGAACAACAATCTAAATCCTTCAGGATTGTCAAAGAGCTCACCCATCTACCTCTAATAATAGAACCAATCAATAATACACCAGATCATGACAAGAGCTGTGTGAAAAGCAAGTAAAGAAATCTGCTAACAAGTTTTCATTCCTTGTGGAAATGGAGGTAGCTAGTTTTTGCCTGGTAAGAAATGTGTTGCTAGTTACATGGATAAAACATGAAAATGTGCAGGTCACCCAAAAACATCTTAGTGGGCTTTATATGGCCTGCAGGTTAGCTTGCCCATGAAATAGATAAAGAGAAAGCATGAACAGGAAGTAAAGTATTTAGAATCCTGTTGATGAGTTGGTTTGGCATGGGGAATCCTTTTGGCACAGCAGGCCAGATGTTCCCCACCCCGTTGGGCCAACCTTGACAGGTGGGTGGCATCGTGATATCAGATGATTGACAGGTGGGTTGCCCTACCTCACCTGCCAAAGTTTCATTGCTCAGCACTTCCCAAATGCTTGACAGCCAGCTTTCTTAAAGGGAAACTTGGTTGTGAGGCTGACAAAGCCATGTCTCTACCTTCTCCACACCTGATGTCACATAGGACACTGGGTATGGGACAGGTGGGCATGGTTTAGAGAAAACAGATTTGCAGGCCAAATTTGGCACATGGGCCAGATGTTCCCCACCCCAGAGTTAGTGAATAGTTTGCTGGAGTAGCCACTTCAGGGAGAAATATATCATGGGATTTGGAGTATCTAAAGGCTCGCTAGATCTGACATTGAACCACAAGTCTGATTGCAATTCAGAATGGCTGATCTTTGCACAGGAACACCCATGTGCCCCCTTTCTAGTTATTGCACTGTGTTTGCTCTTTGCTCATGCAACTTCATTTCTCTTCCAGACAAGAGAAGAAGGGAAGGCCCTCTTGCGGCAAATCTTACAGTTACGAAATCAAGGGGAGACCTCGTCCACAGAGATTGCCACACCTTTCTTGCTTCCTTCTTCACTATCTGCCAATAACACTCCAACACGCCGTGTGTCACCCCTGAACTTGTCCAATATTACACCTTAAAGTGTGCCTGCCCCTCTGGGCTGATGTGAACTGCAAATGTAATCCAGCTGGAGCCTGGGTTTTCCTTCCAATACTGCCTCTCTAAGGAGAGTTCTGTATCCAGTGATGCCTTCCTAGAAGGGCTGATAACTCATTGTTGAAGATCGTTACATTGCGGGCATCAAAGGCTGGCGGCACCATATTTCGTAGTGAGTGACTGAATCCATTCTACTCCTGTTATGCCTCTCCTTTCCAGCATGACATCTTGGTGTAAGAAGCGATTCCAAAGTCACTTTCCTCCACTGACATCAATTGGAGTTGCTTCTCTGCCTGTCATGTTCATGGCATTCCTTCGTAATGTCTTGCTGGCTACCAGTGTGTCATCTTTTGGAGGAGAAATGGTGCTGCCTCGCTCTTATTTCATGATGGAAAGAATTGTCCTTGCAGCAGTTGGTCCCTTTTCCTTTTGGTTTTAGTTACTTTTCAAGCAAAATCGCTGTATTAGATTCACTAGCTAGTAAAAGGAGCAAGTGGAGAGAACAAAGGGACTGCCGTTTGTCTAGCACAAATGTAGAGACATGGGTGAAAAATGTAGTAATTCATATCCCATCATTTCCCTTACTAATGCAGCAGCTGATGCTGTTGTGTAGCCTGGTAACAATGAAGTGGTGGGACTTCTATGTGTTCTATGTCAGTGTTGACATAGCTTATCCATATATATGGGCTCTAGAAGTATCCACCACTATTTGAGTGGCAAAACTCATCCACACATTTTTGTTGCCCAGGAACACACGTTCAGTAGAAAAAAACCTATTGCTTAGTTCTTTGAACTAGAAGCTGGGGTGTTGTAAACTAGTATCCTAGCAGGGATGCAGTTTTGTTGAATATGATCCTATGACATAAAATAATGGTTGTGATCTATCCTCAATGTGACTTAGCAGAAAAAACTAAGTGGTAAAGAATAACAATGGTGTGATTTTCTTCAGCTGACATGAGAATTCAGGTATCCAAACTTGGCTTGTCTACAGTTGAGCAGGTAATGGTATCAAGCAAGCTTGAATTCTGCTTCCACTATTAAATTGTTTTTACTACACATTCTTGTCATTTATGTTAGTAAAATACAGAACTTTGACTTCTGTTGTACTGCACAGATGTTGGACTCACATTTTGTTAATTTTTATCTTATCTAGAGATCCTTGCAGGCAGGGTTTCATACAGAGCCCTCATTTTATCATCACAATTGGTGGTGGTGGTGGGTAGGCTAAGAGAGACTGATTCATAGTCAGTGAGCTACAAACTTGGGCCCAGATCTGTCCTGTCAAATTCAAACATTCAATGCCACCCTGCCATTGGGCAGTGTCACAGCTGATTTTAGATGCCGTGAAAGGACTGTAAATAAAAATTTTATTTTTAATGTATTTTTACTCCCGGGCAAAAGCAGTTGTGGGATTTTCTATCTTGTGTGCCAAATTACCTTGGCTTAGGCAGCAAAATGTCTTGGTTCAGCTCTGCCAGCACTGTACTAACTTAGCTTATATCCTAGATAGCCTTGCTTAGCACTGAAAACCAATGATATTGGAGGCTAACATTTTTCACGTTAATGCAGTTATTAATCCACTGCATTCCAATCCATACACCATACTTGCAATATATGCAAAACAAAACCCAGGCACCATGTAAATAAGGATTCTGCCTATTTAGGGTATTGTAGGTTGTCAAAATTGTATAGAGGTTTGGTGTAAATCATATATAATTTTAATTATTGACCCTCCAGAACCACACCCGCTGTGCCACTGCCTAAGTAACAGTTAAGTCTCTAGGGTAATTTCCTGGCGAGTGGCTTTTAGAAAATGTAGTACACATAATTTGCTCTACTGTGTATGTTATCAGTATCTAATAGTATATGCCTTGGTTTCAGCTTTGTAGAAAACTAAATATAGGACAATTACAATACTGTACCACCTCTAAGGATCAGTTTAAACTGGGTATTTTTAGAGTAGACACCTTGCCCTGGTGTCAGTATGTGATGCCTGCAACAAGTTTCTCTCCACCGCTGTAGAATTATAGCCATGATTTAAAACTACAACCTTAAGAGATGGGAGTCCTTTCTATTTGTGCCCTCAGTCAAGAACCGGAATCAGCAGGCCAGACTTGGAACTTTGTCAGGATTTATGCCCATAGATGTAGTTATTATCTGTCTTGTTGGTTTGGAATAGTTTGCACTGCTCATAATTGTCTTAAGGCTGGGAATCCAATTTAGCATCAGTTAAGTACTTTTATTTATACTAAGAGTAGCACTAATGGAAAATATAGTCTGTTCTTCTACCCACTCCCAAGGACCTAGATTCCCTTTGTCCAGAAATGCACAACTGAGTAGGATACATAGCCTGTTCCATTAAAATCTTTGAATTTTGAATACTTTCTGCATTAGGGATCATGTGTAGATTAACCATTGAAGTCTCATGCCTGGGCTACCAGAGGGACACAAAAATCAGCCTCGTGCATAGCTGTCAACGTTTCCCTTATTCCGAATAGGATTCCTTGCAAGAAAAGGGAAAAGTTAACAGCTATGGCCTCGTGGTTGTGGAGCCTAGTCCACCAGGCAAATAGAAGAAACTTAAAAACAAATGCCAGAAAGGTTTCCCTTATTAGAGCTTGTTCACATAAACATGAGGTTTTAGAAGACACAAGGTACATTTATTATACAATTAACATAGATAATAAACATTTCACATGCATAACATAAGCTATTGGAGGTGATAAACATAAGGAATATGAATCCAGGTTCCATATACACTGGAGTAGCAGCTGGCCTGAAACCGAGGGCATGCATAGTAAGTAACCATCTTTGGGAAGCCAAAGATTTAGTTAGCTCAGGCCTCAACACATTAATGTGAAGAAAAATATTAAAGTTATCAACCGGTTGCTTGTTCCCAGGTACACTACAACCCCCCAAAAGTCAGTGTTTTTTGCCAAAGGGCGTGGATTTAAATGTTGGAGAGCCACGGGCACGCAGGATACTACTATAGGGGGTCTCTATTGCTACAGCAGGCATGGCTGTTGTGCAAGTCAGGAAATTGTGCAAGAAAGGCTTCTTGAAGGGAGGTTGACTTCTGGGCTGCACATTTTCATTGTTGGTACAAAACCGTTTCTTGCTGCAAGAGGTCGGTGCTGCTTGGAGCTTCTGCACGGTGTGAAATTGCTCTGCAATACAGGCTGCTTTCTTCCTCAAATCCATCTTCACTAGCATCATGTTGTTCTGCAGCTCGGCCAAAGTCTGGTCCTGGAAGAGCCAGGGGAGAAATTCAGTTTTATGAAGATGGAGCCTCCCCTCTTGTCAGACAGGTGCCAATCATTTCAGCCAATTACCCTGAATGTGAAGACTTCTGAAAATGCTTATGGACTCAGAAACATTAGAGATGAAGATGACAGGTGCCTGGACCTTAACAAGGGCCCTCTGGGACTGCTTCAGCCAGCCACCAAATCCTGTGGACTGGTCTATGACAACTGAGGGAGGAGGAGTTGATTCTATGGTCACTACTGTTGTGTAATGCAGTGTGGTGGTGAGCACAAACTACTCCAGAAAATGGTTTAATGTTTTTTAAAAACTGGCACAATGTTTTTATATGGTATTTCCCCCACCTCTCCCCAGCCAGTGGCATCTGTCTCCATGGACCAAAACATAAACATCAGATCTGGCACTTTCAAGCACAATCTTGGTACAAATAAATAATAGTAGTAGTAATAACAACAACAACAATGTATTTAATTTATACACCACACTCCATCTGAAGATCTCAGAGCAGTTTACAAGATAAAAATGGATCAAGGCACAGAACCTTAAGGACACTAAGGATTTATCTATCTATTTCATAGGCTTTCCACCATCAAATCAAAGGTCACCTTGGATATACGTGTGTGTGTGTTGTGCTGCTGGATCTGAAATTTTTATGGTTCAGTCTATAGGCACCAATGTAAACTAAAATGGACAAAACTAAATCTTGAGCATGCATGCCCCCTGTAAGCTGCTGAAATTTGGGAGACCCCTTCACCTACCTGCTTCGCCAGGATGTTGTCACACTTTGAGAGAGCTTCACGGAGTTTCCCGGCTCCTGTGCTGTGGCAACATGCTCTTTCGGCTGACTGGAGGGACTCCCCAAGTTTCTGCAGTTCAGATCTCAGCATCCTTACATTCTGAGAGAGGGAAGGACATTTAAGCACAAGGTAGCATCCAGCCTCTTAAGGAAGACTGGACTACATACAGTGGCAAGTTGGGGTTGGGGAGAACAAGAAGTTATGCACCCATTGGCAGCAGATGAAGGTTTCAGTGCCATTCAGGCCAGGGTAAAGGAAGGAGGTTGGCAGATGCCAGGAAAGGAAGGTCTGGCAGTTACCTTTTGGCCTTCTTCCAGCTTCCGGTCTACATTTGTTGTAATGGGCTTTGAGGAAAGTGGAGGCTCCAGCATCTTCTGGTGTTTACGCAACTCTAAGGACAAACCACAGATCATTGCAATTTAGCCCAACCGTTAAAATTATTTTTGCCAGTCCTCAACACAAGAGCTGAATTCTTAAATGTGAACATACTCCCCAAGAACTGCCAGGCTACCCAGGCCTTTCCCCACACTCTTCAGTTTAAGGAGCAATGTTTCAAGCCAGATTTGAACCCCGACAGTGCCATTTTTAGAGAAGTTGTGCATCGCTTTAATCCCCTTCCTTCTGCTACAGAGCCATGTCCTATAGCAAGAATGCAGTTTGGAAGTCTGACCAGGCCAGAGGAGAGCAAAATGGGAAATGGTGAAGATTTAGAAAATATACTGCTAGACTAGGGGCACTAAACATAGGAATGAACTACAGTGGTACCTCAGGTTAAGTATTTAATTCGTTCCGGAGGTACATACTTAACTTGAAACTGTTCTTAACCTGAAGCACCACTTTAGCCAATGGGGCCTCCCGCTGCCGCTGCGCCACCAGAGCACAATTTCTGTTCTCATCCTGAAGCAAAGTTCTTAACCTGAAGCACTATTTCTGGGTTAGCGGAGCCTGTAACCTGAAGCGTATGTAACCTGAGGTACTACTGTATATTTTCCAGGTTTGTCTCTGCATTACCGTAATTTTCGCTCCATAACACGCAGTTTTTTCCTCCTAGAAAGTAAGGGGAAATGTCTGTGCGTGTTATGGAGCGAATGCCTACGGATGGCGGGGGAATCTGCTGCAGTCGTGAGCAGTCCGTGGCTTGCTTTGAAACAGCAAAGAGGGTGTAAGAGGCTCTTGTCAGCGAGCCCAGCCAGGGAGGAGGGAAAGAAGCAGAGCGGGAGAGGAGAGGAGCCGCTTACACGAGTGCTGCTTGTTTTAAAGGAGCAAAGCGGGAGAGGAGAGGAGCCTCTCCTGCATTATTAGCAGCATCCTTCTCCACACCCCCCACGCGTGTTCCTTCTCCCCTTAAACTCCTCTCCTGCATTACTAGCAGCATCCTTCTCTACACACCCCACACATGCTCCTTGTTCCCTTGAGTGCTTTTCCTTCCCTCCCCACTTAAAACGTGGTTACAAAGCACAGATCCACATGGATCCTCAGGATTTTTGCACTGGGTCACCCCAAATTCACCATCAGATCAGATAGCATGTCCATGGCTACAGCCTGCACCAAAAAATACACATGCACCCACTGTTTCATGGGGCCGCAATGGCGCAAAAACGTGGTTACAAAGCATGGATCCACATGGATCCTCAGGATTTTTGCATTGGGCTACCCCAAACTCACCGTCAGATCACATGTCTGTGGCCACAGCATGAACCACAAAAATCATACATCCACTGTTTCGTTTAGAATATTTTTTTCTTGTTTTCCTCCTCTAAAAACTACGTGCGTGTTATGGTCGGGTGCGTGTTATAGAGCGAAAAATACGGTATGTCTCTAGCCCTCATGCTTGTGGGGCAGGGGGAGCATTTGAAGGATGACGACAGGGTGGGATCCTAATAGTCAAGGGGACTTTATCCCCCTTCTTTGCCTTTCACCACCCCAGACCTTGCTATTTCAGGGCTACGAGTATTTCAATTGTCTTGCAAAGCAACATGCTCAAAGAAATTTATAATTTGACCAAAGTGCATAATTTTGGTAGGGCATTTAAAATATTAAACAAAAATGGCCTTAAATCAATTATTTGGATTCTCCCCCCCCCTCTAATTTTGACCTCTGTCAGGTGGGAACCTGCCATATTAAAAAAAGTATTTAATATTAAGTCTCCATTGCTTGTACTTCTTGCAATGTGCAACCATTTACAGAGATAAAGATGGGGAATGGGATTTGCATGCAAAGCTTTTCGGGTTCCCTCCCAGGTACCTCCACTTTAAAAGCCATATATCGGTGGATGGGAAAGACAAAACTGGTCCCATGGCCTGACCTGTTATAATACAGCTTCTTAAAATGAGACCTGCTCTCAAGGAGGAGCAGGGGTCCCACACTAATAACAGGCAGATATCCTAGGTGTGCTTTAACACTTCATGGCCGCTCACTCACAGAAGCCAAGGTTCCCAAATGCTAGGTCAGCTTGCAGTTCACTAGACTGATGCTGCGCAGCCTGATCTCTTGACAACCACCTGCTTGGCGCCCATGCGACTACAAGGGGGAGAACGCCTCACCTTCTGTAGTTCTTTGCAGCTCTGCTTGACACTGCTCTAACTTGGCTTTCGCCTGCAGCAATTCCTGATTCTGGGCAGGCGTTGCTGCTGCCAGTCGTTTGGATTTGCGAGGAGTCTGCTCCGGATCTGCCTCCTTTCTCTCCTGGAGCTGCTGTTGCCGTTTTGCTTCTTGCAAGGCATCCTGCAGCTCTTTTATCTTTTCATCCTGACTCTGAGGGAGACAAACAAGACAATTTCCAGGAAAGGCTCTGTTTGGGAAGATGCAGCCTGCCAACTTGAGATGAGAATGAACAGCAGCAGCAGCAGAAGATAAGCTGATCAAACTTCCCCAGAATCTCCTATAGTAGGAATGGGGAACCGGCAACTACTCTCCGGTTGTTACTGGACCACAGCTTCCATCACCCCTGGAGAATTGGAGCCCAACAACATCTGGAAGGGCCATGGGTTGCCATCCCTGTCCTGCAAGGTTGTGAGAGTCTCATTTGGGCAGACTCTCATGCACCCAGAAATCCATGGCAGAGCCAAGTTTCAGTGCCAAGTGTGCAAAGGATTCCACGAATGCGCCTGCATACAGAACCTATCAAATCACATTTGTAGTTCACTCCTCCAAGGGTTTTAGGTGGCAACACACACAAACCTCTTGCATTTTTATTTATAAGCCTTCAGTAGGCTGTTTGGGAGATAGCTAGTCTCTTCGCAGATCAGATCTGTTCCACACACACATGGAAAAGCATTTTTCTCCCCACCCCCCTGCCCCGCATTCTCCAGTTATATGAAAACGTTCCTGAACTGTGCACAGGTCACTCCTGCTTGCCCAAACTTGCTTCTGTGTGGACTAAAATCACCATGTCATAAGCTAGGGTTTCCGACCATGGAACCCTCAGACACCCTCACTGAACCCCCCAAACACCCTCTGCTCTTCCTGAATTGCTTCAATTGTCCTTTTAAAAGGCTTTCTTTGTGGGGGTTGCCTTATTTTGGGGTGTATGGCATGCTTTTGCCTGTCTTCGTTTTGGGGAGCGTGGTGTGGGTGTTTTGGGGGTTCTGAGAACTGGCAGGTGTGCTTTTTTCTTTATGTAAAATGGCTTTTGATTAGTGCCCATGACAGTTTCTGAGATTTCCAAATGTTCCCCTGGTTCCAAAAATGTTGGGGTGTCCCTGGCATAAGCTTTCATGGACTTAGAGCGCACATTTGACGACACGTATGCCGTTATAAATTTGTTAAATCTTTTAAAAGATGTCATGAGGCCCTGCAGTTTTGCAGATGCCAATAAAACTGGGTGCCTTGCTTCAGGTCAGTGCTAAGGTTTGGAACTGCAATGTCCTGCCCTCAGGAAACCCTCCAGCACCTCCTTCCCACAGCTCTTTCACCCCACGCACCTCAATCTTCTCCTGATAGTAGTCCGTAAGTGACTCCTTCAGACTGTTCAGTTTCTCCTCATAAACGTCCTCCAGCATCTCCTTTTGGATGTCCACATGCTCACTGCAGAGAGGAAGGTGAAAGTGGGTGGGCAGGGAAAGTGTCATATCAAGAACAGACAAGATGTGGGATGGACCGCCAAGGCCCAATCCTAGAAAGGAGGAGACGTGCCTCCACAGCCCTCTGCCACCAACAGTACCTGGTCCACTGTTCCTTCTTCTGTAGGAGATCCATCATTTCATTGCAGATCTCATCGCGGAGACGCATTTCCAGCTGAAACTTCTCCTGCCGCTCTTTCAGCAGAAGGTCTCGCACAGCTTCAACCACACGCAACAGGTCCTGAAGGAAGAGAGGAAAGGAACATGACAACTGGGGTGGATCTACACACAGGAATAAAACGCTGTAAGTCATAAATTCAATCATTTAACAATTTTTTAAAAAAAAACCTGTATGTAAAATCGCACAGAAAAGTTTTGTGCACTCCAGCGCCATCTAGTGTTGCATGTTTATAACGCATTTAAAATGCAGGTTTTTGACTAATGTAGCTGAGTCCCAGGTTTTCCAGAACAGCCAAGTTGAGGAATTGCCCCAGACATCCAAGCATTACTACAGCTACTCAATTTTTAATGGGCAAGTAAGTATCCAAAGGAGGTTTTGGAGCCTAGCGGTAACTGGCTATCATTGCATCAGACAGCTTTGCATTTTTTCCTGCGTGAGGGCACAGAATTTTTGAACCTCAGTTGACACTTCACGGTCTATTCTTGGCTGGGTCCATAAGAGGTTTTCTGACTGCTCCAGTCTTCCAAAGGACCCTGCCAATGGGAGACTTTCTCAGCGAGTGACAGACAAACGAGCACTTGCCTCTTTGTCATATGTGGTCACATCCATTTCATCCTCGCTCTCTTCGTCCGATTCAGCTTCTTGATACGGTACTTCTTCAGTGATCTTCTTCCCCCGGAGGCTGTGCTCCTTGATGAGAGACTGAATCGACAGGAGCTTTGTAGGAGCTTGTAGGATCTGGAAGGTATACAAAGTGTTGCTGTTGGCATATTCCAAAGAGCAATGGGCACATCCCAGCCAGGCAAAAGCACCTGAGGATAGCACAGGGGGATGTGGCCTAGGGAGAATCCCAGGGCCAAGGCAGAGGCCTGCATCTGGCCCTCGCTTTCCCACCCATGTGCTACAGCCTTATGTTTAACCTAGCCAGTTTAACACATTGTCGGAAATTCTCCTGCCCCAGTTGACATCCATGCCTGGAGGTTAATAAGCCACATCTAGCCCTCCCTAGAAGTACAATCAGCTATCTGTCCTTCCTCATACCTTGGAAAGTCTGTTTCTTCCCTGGCAAGGATTGAGATATAGCATATTCCCTAATCTTGCCCGTTTCTCCGCTCTCTTGCAGCCAACCAGCTGTGCTACATAGCACACCAGCACCCAAGGGTCCTTCAGAGAGGGAATTGCAGGTGCTGCTGAACTTAGCCAAAGGTTGCCAAGGTAAGGTGTGGAGAAGATACTGGAGAAGAGAGGCTGGGGTCTGGGGGCTTATTAGTTTGTTTCCATTCTTGTTTTTATTATGCATTTTGCATTTTTATGTCGTGGACTGCCTTGAGATCTACAGGCAAATTGTAGTAAACAAATGCAATAAATACAAATAAATAGGTACGTAGGTACGTTTCTGAGCACAATTCAAAGTATTGGTGTTGACCTTTAAACCCTAAACGGCCTCGACTCAGTATACCTGAAGGAGCATCTCCACCCCCATTGTTCAGCTCATACACCAAGGTCTAGCACCGAGGGCCTTCTGGCGGTTCCCTCCCAGCGAGAAGTCAGGTTACAGGGAACCAGGCAGAGGGCCTTCTTGGTAGTGGCGCCCGCCCTGTGGAATGCCCTCCCATCAGATGTCAAGGAAATAAACAATTATCTGACTTTTAGAAGAAATCTGAAGGCAGCCCTGTTTAGGGAAGTTTTTAATGTTTGATGTTTTATCGTGTTTTTAATATTCTGTTGGGAGTTGGGGAAACCCAGCCAGATGGGTGGGGTATAAATAATAAATTAATAATAAATTATTATTAATTATTATTATCATCATTATTATTATTATTAAAGGAAAGAAAATGGGGAAACACGTAAGAGGTGTAGGAGAGAGACTACAAGTGCAACAAGGACACTTTGGGGTACACCGGGGGGAGGGGAGGGGAGAAGAGAGAGGGGGGGGAGGGATTAGCAGTGAAACTTCAAAGGCCAGCCAACATTTATGGAACCTTGCAGGTTTCACCTTCAACAACTTGGTGTCTCACCTGACTAGCAATAGCTGAAAACTTAGCCACGTGAAGAGTCTCATAGTACGATGAAGCGCATGGGTTGATATTAACAATCATACAGGACTGCCCACGTCCTGTGAAGAAGCCTTGGAACACGCGGGTGAGCTTGCTGTCCCGGAAAGGAACGACACTCTGCTTCAGCCTGTTAAGGGTACAGGAAGAGGATTTAAGCCCCAGAAATGGAGCAGAAAAGCAGCAACCATAGCTGGCACCCCACCTGCTGGTGGGAATCAAATTCGACAAACCCTACACACAACCAGCAACACCTCAAGTTGGAGAGGACGTCCTACAGGAAGCGCTCCTTGCTGGGTTCAAGTCAGAGCTATGAGGAGCTGTCAGACTGAGAGCTAGGAAGAGCTTTACCTGGTCTGCTGGTTCTGGCGCAGCAAAGTGAGGCAACGCCCCAACGTGTGCAAGGAGGTGTTGATGTTATTTGCCTCTTTCAGGCGGTCCCCGACTCTCTGTTCTTTGCAGCGCTCTGAGCCGGCCAGGTCACAGAGGGACATCCTGGGCGGGAGGGAGGGTGGTGTCAGTATCAGGATACAGGAAGTCTAATCCTACCAGACCCAAGTGCTGCATTCTTCAGGTTAGAAATCCTGCACACCAGACAGGTCAACCACTGCCAGATACACCCAACTAAAACCTGTTAATTCAGCACTGTGGAAGATTTAGGTTGCTCTGCTTCAGGTAAGCAAAACGGGGGACTAATTACAGATTTTCATTCCAGGTCTGGCACATTGCAGGGATACTGGAAAAGCCCCTGAAAGCTTTACACCGACGCATACAGTGGGCGTCTGTCTGAGAAGTGCCCATTGTGACTGGGGGGGAGGACTCTCTCCCACACACCCCATTTGCCCTTCTGAACTCCCCTACCCTTAAATGAGATTGCCCTTCAGCCAACTGACAGGGAAACTCATAATTCTCCCCTTCGCTGCATGCAAAAACTTTGACTTACTCGCTGATTTTTGGCTCCATCCCACTGCTGCTTTCCTGGAGGTGCAGAATGCGAATGGAGAAAATGCTGTGACTGCAAAGAGCAAAAGAGTAATGAAAACCAGTAGCTTGGGCTCAGATTGTCACCCCCATTCCCTATCTCATACACACAGGCCTGCCCTCCTACCTCCATGGGTTTTGTTTTCTTGTGCGAAAGAGATGTTTTGCCAATCCTGAGACACACACTTTCACCCCACCCCTCTGCTCATAAATAAAATTATGGTGCTGTTACAGACCTGCGGCTAGAATGCTGGTTCAGGTGGGTGCTGGCAACGCTCTGATTTCTCCTGCCCAGTTTCAGCAGTCTCCAGGCCTCAGCAGCATCTTGAACATTGATCCAGTTCAGATCTGGGAACAGGAATATGTGGCTTCAGGCTTCACATCCCTACAAGGGATCACCCTCAGCAAGCAGACAAGACCCTCTTCCATTACACAGCCCACGTTATCAATGCTGCCACCCACAGACTGCCAGTGGATCAAGCTATGGGAAAACCGCTGGCTGGGTAAGCTGGCCAGTCTCTACCTTTGACGTAGGGGTTGCCGGTCTGATCTTCGCACAGCCGCAAGGTGGGCCTCTTGCAGTTTGGGCCAAGTGTGGTCGTCTCCAGCAAGTCATAAATCTGTTCATTGTAGATCTCAAAGAAGGAGACCCAAATGGAAAACTGCACATCGTCTTGTGCCAGCACTGAGACATTATCTGGGTCAGCCCAGCGAGGCCCTGTCTCTGTCAATGAAAGCCAAACGTGTATATTGCCAGTGATTGCCACAGCTGAAATTCATCCAAAAGGCACAATGTCCCTTCCCAATGCCCTCGCCTGGCTCCCCATTAACTTTATAATTCCCCCCCCCCCCTTTAACACACAGCAGTTGCTCTGTTAAAGAAGGCCTTGATTTTAAGTTTCCTGTAAGTCCCTTCATTGTTAGCCCACTCACTCTTCTGAAGGCCTTTGCATGCCCTCACTGGTGTGAAATCAGAGAGTGGTAAAATACAAATCTTCTACTGAATGGTAAATAAGATTTTAGCAACAGTCCAGCTTTCTGCTTTATAGTTAGTGACAGAAGACTGGCTTTGGTCATCAAGCAATGGCCAAGCCAAAAGCGATTTGAGGGAGTATTTTACAAGCCCCTCCAGAGGAAGCCCAAAGACCCTCTCCTGTAAAGCCCATCAATGAGTCCCCATAAACCACCTCAACATTGTTATAAAATTGATATATGGATGCTATCACTAGATATCCCCCCCTTGCTCTCTTGTGGGTTGGGTGGCCCTATCTATTTTGAGATTCCACACCTCTTGAGGTACTTCTCAGCTTTGATCGTGACAATTAGAAAACCACCTGTCCCCAAACAGGTGGCTCAGGGCGGTAGGTACCTTCTAGTTGGCTGGTGCTTGTCAGGTTGGCAGACTGGCAGCTGTAAGAGAGGCCACCTAAGCCACTGTCAATGCTTCCGCTTGTGCCTGCTTGCAGCTGGGATGCTGTGCTGTGACTTCTATTCAGAGAAGTATACAGCTCCTCCTGTAATTCCAAAGGAAGGAAGGAAGACCACTGAGTTGCAGATCAGGGCATTTTTCTTCTTATAACAAGAGACTCGACGAGCAGGAGGGACACTCACCTCCTTCATCTTGCCGCAAAGCAGGGCCTGCTTTTTCATTTCCTCCTGTCGAACCTGCTTGCTGTCCAGCCAGATCACCTCACTCGAGAGGAAGGGCTTCAGATCCATGGCCCGGTACAACCGTGTCCCAATACTATTGAAAATGATGGCCAGGGAGCGAGGCAGGATCCCAGCATCAGCACCACTACCTGCAAGTCAAAGAAGAAGTGAGCAGACACTGAGACAAGTGCCCCCGCCGCCGCCACTAGGCAGAGGTGCTTGCCTGAGCCAGCACAGAGTGAGTGCTTCTTACCCTGGATGGTGTAAGTCTTCCCTGAATTAGTGACGCCATAGGTGTAAACAAGCCAGTTCTGCCCATGGAGCACACCCTTCACCACATCCTTCATCGTTGCATCAAAGAAAGCCGCCTGGCCCACCTCTGGCCCAAAGATCTGCAACCCCAAATGTTACAGGTTAGTCCCTTTAGAGAGCAGAGAAAGGGAACTGGGGCCTTCCAGACATTGTTGAACTACAACTTCCATTATCCCTGACCATTGGCAGGGCTGATGGGAGTTGCAGGTCAAAATATGAGGCAGGCCACACATTCCCCCTCAGGGGGTTAGAGTTAGGAAGTCAAACAAAGAGGGGAAGGCTTGCCCCTGCTTCTCCACTTTTTCCTCAGTGGAGCCCTGCAAAATCCTTAAAAAAAAAACTGGTGTCCATGTTGAATCCTACATAAACCCAAGACCCAAGTATGTACCTGAGTGAAGGTGAATTTGTGCACCGCCTGACCAAGCCCCCGTTCAGTGTTTCTCATGGTGAAGGAATCCTTTGGTGCTTTGAGAAGAAGGGTCTCGGAATCGTCAATACAGGCGCAGCCCTAGAGAGGACAGTTAACATTCTGCATTCAACATTATGTGCCGCAGCAGGAGCACCCCCTGATACTAGTTTAAACATTTGTGGCTTCCCCCAAAGAATTATGGGAGCTTTGTTGTTGTTTTTTCAAAAGGTGCTGAGAGTCGTTAAGAGCCCCTATTCCCTTCACAGAGCTGCAATTACCAGAATGGCTTAACAATCAATCCTTCTTTATAAGGAACTCGGGGAATTGTAGCTTGGTGAGGGGGATAGGCTGGGGCCAGACTACTCTTCCCCTTGCCAGAGAGCGAAAGGGGGCAACCTCCTGGTGTGATTATACCTCTGGATAAGGGCAGAGACCAGTGTCTATCCCCTCCCAGGAGATTGGCAAAATCAGCCCCCCTCCCCCCACGTTAGATGCTGGCCCATGCATTGCCTATAAACTCACTTTATCTTCCTGTTTATCCATCTCGGCTGGTGTCAGGGGTCGCACTCTTGCATATACCTTCACTTTTCCATTGTCATCAGAAGCGGCCTATGGAGAAGCCACATGTGACTTTTAGGTTCATACCTAGGAGAGGTAGGCAATACTAGCCCATTCATTTTGCTGTTTTTTAATTGTTTTGAAACCAGACCAGAGGTAGCCAATCAGGTGCTTTTCAGACGCTGTTGGTCTACAGCTCCATCTTTCCCAACCATGGGTCCTGCTGGACAGGGCTGATGGGCAGCTGCAGTCCAACCATATTAAAGAGCATCACATTGGCTACCCCCGAAGGAGCACAAACAAGGGTTTTAGTTCTTCACCTCACTGGTCTTACCTGCTCACTGCTTGAAGAGATGGCAGAGAACTCCGCCAAGAGGTCTCGGCGCAAGCCAGCCCCACATTCTGCCACAGTGGACTCCAGCACAGGAGAAGTGACAGCTTCTTCGTCAGATAACAGCCCTACTGGGGAGGCCATAGTGGCTACACACTGATGCTGCAAGAGAAGCCCATCATAGGATGAGGAATAAAAAAAGAAGCATAAGTTCCACTGCCAGACTTTGCCACTGGTTTCCAGGTTCCTTGCCACTTCTAAATAAATTATAACAACACTTCCTATAACTGCAAAATGTGTGATGCCTATGATAAGGATATAATCTTGGGGTACAATACTGAAATCGTTTCCCAGCTTCGCTAGGGCCTAGCCCTGCGGGTTCTGAATTGGTCAGGTTCAAGCAAGAAACCATAGCTGGACGAATCGAGGCAAAACAGCAGCTAGGAAGCCTTGATCGCTTTATTGTTGCAGCAAGATTTCTATTCCCAAACTAAAACAATGAAGAAGCAGCCCATGATGTAAACAAAATCTGTCCTTATTCCCTTATGGGGTACACAAGAGCCCTTATAGAGTCCTTTGTAGGTTCTCCATCGGTAGGAGAAAATAACAGAGGCCAACCAGAGAATATTGAGAAGCAAAGCAGCTAGTAAGCCAGATCTTTATTAACTGTTGCAACAGGGTGCTCCTCCACACGCAGGAGAGAGGAGGACCCAGAACAAAGGTGTGCCCAGACATTTTGAAATTCCCTGCTCTGGAGCTCAAGACCAGCCCTCCATACATCACAGAAAAGGTGATCTTTTATTTACATAAGAGCATTTTATTTATTTATATAAGAGCATCTTTCCCAGTCTGTGCACTACCTGAGGATAATAATAATAACAATTTATTATTTATACCCCGCCCATCTGGCTGGGTTTCCCCAGCCACTCTGGGCGGCTTCCAAAAGAATATTAAAATACTGTGATACACCAAACATTAAAAGCTTCCCTAAACAGGGTTGCCTTCAGATGTCTTCTAAAAGTCTGGTAGTTGCTGTTCTCTTTGACATCTGGTGGGAGGGCGTTCCACAGGGAGGGCGCCACTACCGAGAAGGCCCTCTGCCTGGTTCAGTGTAACTTGGCTTCTCGCAGTGAGGGAACCGCCAGAAGGCCCTCGGTGCTGGACCTCAGTGTCCTGGCAGAACGATGGGGGTGGAGATGCTCCTTCAGGTATACTGGACCGAGGCCGTTTAGGGCTTTAAAGGTCCAATACTTTGAATTGTGCTCGGAAACGTACTGGGATGTTAGAGACTGAACCTGGGACCTTCTGTATTCAACACATGTGGTCTCTACCAACCAAGGGACAGCCCTTAAGTACACTCCCAACTACATATCCTCAGAAATAAATCCACTGGGACTTAGTTCCAAGGAAGTGGGGTTAGGACTACAGCGAAAACACTGTCATGTGGGCACTTTGTTTCGTTATGGGAGTACTGTACTAGAAAGTGCATTGTTTGGCTCAGACACTATTGTAGCAGCAACGAATGTGACCTTCGTGCAAGCTTAGCTTCTTTAACCAGCTTCTGCAAAGGGTTATTTAAAAAGAACATGCCACTCGACCTAATCTGCCTTGCTTTGGGATCCACCTCTTCCTTTCCCTATGAGAGCAACTCAATTCAGGAGACCCGCCTCAAGCCTAGCGTCTGTAACGTATCTTCCAGGTCCCATAAGATAAAGAGGAACTGGAATAAGGTGGGTAAATAAATGCCCAGAATTACGAATACGACTGCCAACCTAGTGAAAGGGGGAGGTTTTCACGAGTACCTAAAATGAGACATGCTCAGCGCTTACATTAGGAGGGGCAGCGGGAGACTTAAATCACCCGCCGCGGCCGTTGCAGAAGTAAAGGAGCAACTCACGCCCGAGCCGCCTTCTCCCCGACACCAGTAGCAAGGATTGAGTCCAAAGCAATTCCCCCCCGCCCCCCCTCTCACCAGGCTTTCCCCCGCTCCGTGCTCTCCTCTGCCCGGCCCGCCAAGCTTTGTCCGCTCGATCGCCGGTGTCCGTACGAGCCACAATGGAGCCCTCGAAATCCTCTTCTGCTTCTCCTGCTCTTTCAAACCTCGCGGTCGGCCCGCTCAGCCAATCAGGACGCGCAAAACTCAGCGGCTAATCACCGACCCGGGGGGCGTGGCCAGCGCGGAGCTCAACGCGAGGCTGTTTCTCATGCTGGCTCTTGTCGCATGTAGTTCAGCCTCAGTCTGGGAGGAGTGGAAGGAGGAGCGGGCGGTCTTCTCCGGTCTGGTTCTTCTCCCTCTAGTAAAACCCTTCTGGGCCACAAAATATTACCTCTGCCACCATTCCAGTGCCAATTTTTGCCACCACCCACCTCCAAATATCTCACAAAAAGTGGGGGGGGGGCTACCTTTGGCTGCAACCCCCTTACAACACAAACTCCAAGGAAAAGGAGAGGATTACTTCACAGACAATCACAATGGAAGGTGATGGACCCTTCAGACATCGGGAATTGCTCAGGCGAGCTATATGAAACCTGCATCCTTGACTTCGAGTAAAAAAAGGGTCCTCTCCAGTCACATTTTGATTCCTAACTCAGCTTCCAAAAGACTGTTGCTTTTTTCTTGAAAAAAAAGGAAGCTCAGAATCTGGGGCCCACTGCAGGCATGGGCCCTGCTGCAATTGCTCTAACTGCAGTGTGGATAACCTTGCCCAGATCCCTTACACCAGGAATGGGGAACATTTTTTTAGTAAAAAAAAACACCCACATTATCTCAAGGGAAAACTTCCAGGAGCCATTTGCCAGTGGTGGATAGGGCTAGAGATGACAGTGCGTGGGCAAAAGGTGTTACTCTTACCTTTATATGATAGGCCGCATTCCAGCCACACAAAAGAGACATTTCTACACTCTTACGATGCCATCCTGACAAGCTAGATTAAGGACATACCAAAGCACTTGGGGAGGGATGGAGAAGTGTGGATTAGGAGGGGATATGGCATCTGAAGGATCCTTAGGGCCACAGAGAAGCTTGGAGGGCCACATTTGGCCCTGGGTCTGAGGTTCCCACCCCTGCCATACATGGATTTTATCTGGTAGCAGCCCACCAGGTGCTGGGGCTCTGCAAAATAGTATATGCACCAAGCATTGCACACCCCACCCGCTGCTAGGGATGTTTCCTCTTAACCACATTTACCGTCAGTCACACACACACAGTTTCTCCCCAGCCCAACTTTAGCTTCTGCTGCATTATGCTCAAACTCTGTGGGACAGAGAAGAGGCAGAGTCTAACAGTTTCCTGGTACTTTGCAAAGCCGCTGTCATTATATCTGGACTTGTCATAAAGGTGATCCTGTTTTTACAGGTATAATTGAAGCGAAGCGTGCTGTGGTATTTGTTTTCCCCTTTTCTTTCCTCGTGGTCATTATCTACTCCTCTCCTTTTATATCAGGCATTCACAAATAATTTATCATTATTGGTGGAGAACTCCCAATATCCTTTATGCCCTTCCCAAATTAGGCCAAGCCTAGTGATAACTACTTGGTAACTGGTAAAGGTGAGTACAATGGATGCAACTTCAGAGAGTAGTGTTCTGTTAGGGAGGCATGAACAGAATTAATCTGTGCCAGTGTTGAAACCAACAAAGCTACCTTGCTTGGGTACTAACAGTGGCATCATGTAGGGTTTTGGGGGTTTTTTTGCCTCCAAAATAATGTTTGCAGATAACTGCATGCTCTTTCAGTTTTAGAATTTTCTAAAAAGGAAGCCAACACAGATTTTTAAAAAATCCTTCGAAATCTAGAACAGAACTGTTCTGGAACGGTAATACACAACATAACATTTATTTTCTGGAAATGTACGTTCTACAGCCCCTTGTTGGTGCCTGCTACCAAAAACGGGGCTTAGCTTTGGGGGACAACAAGTCTTGCCTGTGCTATGGCTTGTAGGTTCTTTAACTTTCTTCTTCATCCACTAAACTTCAACTGAGATTCCTGGGTGAGGACAAGACAGCACGGTTCCAGGAATAAACAACAGAAAAAAACATGGTATCTGTAGTCTAAAAACTGACTTCTCAAATACATATAAACCTGTTATGACTAATACTTTGGGACATATAATAGATAACAAAAGCTCTAAGGGAAGTGGAGGGGCATCAGACTGCTGAACTGTGGTTATCTCAACAACTTTTCCGTAGAGCCAGACTGAAGGTAGCAAGGTTGAAATCCAGCTTCTCGGCCCTGGACTAGCCTGATTCTTCTGGCTCCTCAACATCTATAAATTGAAAGAAAGACAGTAAATCTCTCAGTTCCCTAAGGATTTATCATGTTCCAGAATAGCCTGTATCTATGCCTACATAAACCTCATTATGAAGGGCCACAGAAAGTACCAGGTTCAATCCCTGGCATCTCCAGGCAGGGCTGGGAGACCCGTCTGACATCTTGGAGGGCCTAGCATAGACAATGCTAAGCTAGACAGACCAATGGTCTGACTTGATATAAGGCAGTTTCCTATGTTCCTGCTTAGGGAGCCAAGTGAATTTTTAATCATCTATATGCCTTGCATATAGAAGGGACGCGGGTGGCGCTGTGGGTTAAAACACAGAGCCTAGGACTTGCCGATCAGAAGGTCGGCGGTTCGAATCCCTGTGACAGGGTGAGCTCCTGTTGCTCAGTCCCAACTTCTGCCAACCTAGCAGTTCGAAAGCACATCAAAAGTGCCAGTAGATAAATAGGTACCATTCCAGTGGGAAGGTAAATGGTGTTTCCATGTGCTGCTCTGGTTTGCCAGAAGCAGCTTAGTCATGCTGGCCACATGCTGTATGCTGGCTCCCTTGGCCAATAAAACGAGATGAGCGCCGCAACCCCAGAGTTGGTCACGACTGGAACTAATGGTCAGGGGTCTCCTTTACCTTTACCTTTACGCCTTGCAGGTTGGCAGAAAATTCTACTCATTATTGGGAAATCTAAGGAAGAGGCTTTCACCTTGAGATGAATAGCACTCATGTTTGGGAGACACAAGCAGAGATGCCATACATCCTGTGAATGGTTGGATTTCTACTCATTTGTTCCCTACAGGTATGGGAACATGGCAAAGGGGAGGCTGATGTGGTTGTTCCCCTTTGAACACAATCCTCTCACCTTCTCACAAAGCCCTGCATTTCTTCCGAGCACAGGAGTGCCTCGCCCAGCATCTGAAGCTGCTCCAGGACTTCTCGTTGCATCTCCAGAGCAATGCGATGTATATGGTGGTTGGAGTTATTGTACATGATGGCATTCTGGAACATCAGCATGAGATCCCGCTGGAACTGCACCATATTCTGAATGCGGCCCTTGGAGAGGCTTCTCTTTATGGAGGAAAGATCAGCTGGCCTTCAGAAAGGAGGGAGAAGCGAGTTGCAATTGTCTGTCATTTTGGCCAACTTCTTAAGAAAAAAAATACATTGTCTCTCGGAGAAGGATTTGGGTGGTTATAGATTGGAAACTGGCAGAATTTTAACTTGGTAGCCTAGATAGCTCTCAGAGGAAATATCCAATCCTTAGAGTAAGAATTTCTGTTCCTCCATCAGTGGATGGTGGCAGTTACTGGCTTGTGTTGTACCGTGGATTTAATCTTCAAACATACTTTTCTTTGGTTGAAATCAGCCCCTTCCCTCAATTTGGATCAGGTCTGTGATGATTCTGGGGGTGGGTTTAACCCTTCACATACCCATACTGCTTCTTAATACATAAATCACACACTGAAGCTGCTATTATCTACAGAGTGGGTAGGTAGGAAGATGGGTACAATACAGGCGACTGTCTTTTCTCATCTAAATAATAGCCTCTGGGGGAGTGATTCATGTTAAGGGAATCTACCCCAGTACTAAAGTCCCAATCCCAATCCCATCCTCTACCTCACTGCTTTTCAATCAATAATAATTATTGGGTGGGTAAGGGGAGGGAATGGGAGACTGACTCATGAACCTCATCAATCCCACCATTGCATCCAGGCAGGCTTCTCCTGATCCAGAGGTTATGGAGAAATAGAGCTGAGTGTCATAAGTATACTGATGGCATCTGGCTCCAAAATGCCTAATGACTGCTTCCCAACAGCTTCATATAGGTATTCAATGGCATAGGGGATAAAATAGTGCCTGGCAGCATCCCATAATTTAACCACCAAAGGGGCCAAAAAGTACTCTCTCAATGCAGGTAGGACTGGAACCCCCCGTTTCTCATTCCATGGAGCCAGTCCAAGAGGCTACATGCACAATGGTATCAAACGCAGCTGAGAGGCAGAAAAGCAGGAATAAAGCTGCATTACCCTTGCCCTGCTCACTGTAAAGGTGGCCAAGGATGACTCGGTCCCATAGCCAAGCCTGAATCCAGATTGGAATGGGTTTAAATGCTCTGTGTCGTCCAAGAATGCTTGCAGCTGCCCTGCCACTACTCTCTCCACCACCAAGAAATTGGTAGCTGCAACTGGATGGTAGTTATTCCAGTCTGAAGGGCCCAGAGCCAGTTTCTTGAAGAGTGTTCACACCACCATCTCTTTCAAGGCAGCTGGAACCACCCCATCACACAATAAAATGTTCTCCACGCCTTGGACCCAAGGAATCAAACCCCCTCTGGTAGATTTAAGAAGCTAGGAGGGACAGAGATGAAGAGGGCATGTGGGCAGACGTATTGCCACCAGCATCTTATCCATATCAACTTGACTGCATAAGCTGAAACTGATCCCGTAACATTATCATAGACTCTGGCACTGGACAATTCGGCTGGAACTGCAACCATGGCAGTTGTTGTGACTTGTAGCCACTCCACAGCCTTATTCTCCGTACCAGCTCTCCCTCCACTTTCTCAGCTGACCTTTTCACCACATCTTTGTAACCAGGAGCCTGCTTCTCGGAAACGGGCTTCAGAAAGGGGCCGCTGTATCTAAGGGGGAGACAGAGATGAAGAGAGCTAAATAGGCTTCCCCATGTGCATTACACAACCCCTTGACTCACCACCGGACTTCATGCCACACCCTTTTCTGTATCTCAGAATGACTGGTGGGGATGACAGGGATTGGCAGATGGAAGTCAATCAGCTAAGAAATCACAATATAATAAGTAGAAAGGAAGGGTGAAATGCTCAGGGTAGAACCATGCACAGGTTTGTGCTGTACAGGGGGCAGCTCTGAATGCTGTGTATGCATAATGTCGGACCAAGAGAATCAGGCCAGGATGGGCTGAGAAAAAGGGACACATTCAGCTGTTGTTCCATCTTCCAATTCTAATTACGGGGAAGGGCTGTAGCTCAATGGAAGAACATCTGCTTTGGTTGCAAATGATTGCAGTTCAGTCTCCAGACAAAACTGAAAATGTCCCTAGTCTGAAACCTGGAGGATAGCTGCCAGTCAGAGTAGACAATGCTAAGCTAGAGGGACAAATGGTCTGATTTGGTATAAGATGGCTTCCTACATTCCTAACCCCAATACATATAGGACACTCCATTTCCTCCGGGCTTCGGTCCTGGGATCCCAGTGTCTTCCCCCATATTTTCACCAGTTCTCTCTGAGCTTGATCCACAACATTCTTCTGTTCGAGCTTTGACTCCCTCGGTATCCAACTCTGGTCTTTCCATGCAGGCTTTAAAGTCTTAGGTTTACTCTCACTGTATCAGTACTAAATTTTGGCACATTTCCTCTATTTATATATTTCCTCCTCTTAAATTTCAATCCACCCACCCCTCACCTTACACACATGGTTCACTCTCTTAATAACCACCAGATACAGGCAGTCGCTCCTGTTTACCCAAATACACCTTAATAAATTTGATGCTGCTTGCCAAAAAAACCCCCAGGGTGATAATCTCAGGGTGATGCATCTCTTAAATTGGGGGGAGGAGAGGACCCTCACAGGAAGTGGCATGCAGACACAGACAAATCGCAAGATGCTGTGTGACCTGCACTAGCTCTTGAATGGTTAGTATCAAGCAGCCATGAAGATGTGCTACTGTGGATGCAGCCTTAGTCCTCTTCGCCTCCATAAACCTTAATAACACACCTGTGGCCAGCCACCATCTTCCAGATGGACAACAAAGTTTTTTTGAAAAGCAAATGCTGCTGGAGAGGGTCATCTTGGCTCAGCCGCATCCTATACAGATAAGAAACGGAACAGATTTATTCCCATCAGGAAAAAGAAATTGGTGGGATGAAATGTGTTATTGGACCAGTGATGCAGCTAAGGTTTGTTAGCCCCCGATGGAAAAAGAAATTTGTACAACTTACCAATGAAAGTTAGTAAATGAAGGGGTTAAGGAACACAGAACTGTAAATTTCTAGAGAAGGCACAGCTCAGATACACCCCCTCACCTTCAAGGAGGAGGGAAGTCTTGTTTGTTCCCTGCTCCTCTCTCCCTCTTCTTTTTGAACCATGCAGCTGACCAGACACATGAGGCTGGCGCTCCCTGTCCAAATTCCATGCTTGAAGGTACCCTTTTCGTATTTTGTACTCAATAAGTTTTTACCTGTATTGTTTTTTCTGTAGCATTGATTGATGCATGAGTGTGACCTTTACTTAATATAAGTAAAGCATTTAAACTTATGAAGGTTTGTGCTCTATTAACTCTGAGAGTGGTAGAGACAGGGGAACGCAATTAGTACCCAGTGCTTAATACTGGGACATTTAAAGGTCTAACAACCTATATTTGCCACGCTTTGCAAACACTGCATATATTTTAGTTTTAAACTCTGCTGGGGGCCCTTTTGACTACAGAGTGAGTCAGCCCCATGTTTTTTAAATTCAGGGAGTCAGCCGTTTTTTGTTTTCTTTTGTAGTTTCCCCCCCACATGGAATATCTGGATTAACTAGTATTCCCCAGTTATTTCCTAACAAAGAGTTCCCCGCGCCTCCTCTAGAGGGAGCTTTAGGCTGCAACCCTATATACCGTATTTTTTGCTCTATAAGACTCACTTTTTCCCTCCTAAAAAGTAAGGGGAAATGTGTGTGCGTTTTATGGAGCGAATGCAGGCTGCGCAGCTATCACAGAAGCCAGAACAGCAAGAGGTATTGCTGCTTTCACTGCTCAGCGATCCCTCTTGCTGTTCTGGCTTCTGAGATTCAGAATATTTTTTTCCTTGTTTTCCTCCTCCAAAAACTAGGTGCGTCTTGTGGTCTGGTGCGTCTTATAGAGCGAAAAATACGGTATAAGCTTAGCTGGGAGCCAGGCCCCCATAACTCAGTGGGGTTTACTTCTGAGTAGGCCTGTGCAGGAGTGCATGGAGAGATGACTGGCTACCCTTAAAGTACTAAGCCTGAAGAGTAGGCATGATGCCATTTCTGAGCTTTGTGCCACCATTACTCACAAAGGCAAAGAAGCTGTGCTTGTGGTAGGAGAGCTCATCAAGGGTGTTCCATAGGGACTGGAGTCATCGTTGCTGTAACTCAGGTGGAAGTCACAATCTTTCCAGTCTTCAGCTTGTTCTTCAGCGCGTTCCGCAGCCACTTCCTGGTGAACACAAAATAGGCATGAGCTGAATTGGCAAAGTAACAAATGGAATATCAAACTCAGGGTCAGATGCCCACGATGGAAGATACAAGGATTCTAACTGGGTGGATCCATCTTTTCTCCACCCCACCTGAAAACGCAGCTAAGCCCTCCCAAGCAACTTGTTCTCACTTTCCCCCTTCCCACCAACAATCATGGCTAGCTCACAGGTTTCATCTTTCCCTTGGTGCTTATCAACTTTCACCTCACTGTGCTTCTCCTTTCCAAAGAATATGACCTCTATCCCAAAATGGGGAGATGAGGCACAGAGACAGAGACCTAAAACTCGGCTTGTGAGAGTTTCACCACTTACCTCTACGTTTTGTGGCACCCCATCCTTCAGCGTTCTCCAACTGAAGGAAGTATCATTTGTAAGCTCTAATGAGTAGTCATCTTCATCTGTTTCTCCTGCACTTTCCACAAGGCTATGCAGCATCTTCTTTTCCAAATCCCCATCAGGATTGTCATCTTGAATCTGAGAGTCTCCTGACTCCTCACACAGATGCTGTTGCTCTTCCATTCCTTCTGCTTCCCAGTTCATAACTGGCAACTCTTCTGAGACTTGAAATGCCAACTTTCCCCTTCCCTGGGAAGTAGCTCTCTTTTTCAGAACCTGAAGCTGACTTCCTTTAGCCACTTCCTCCTCTTGGTGGGTCACAGATCCCTTTATGTCTCCTTCATGATCCAGCAATCCCCTTCCAGGCAGCTCCCCAGCACTGCAAAGTGCCTGTGGACCCTGGGCCAGGTATGTGCTGCCAATGCAAAGGGGCTCCATCAAATGTGTTACCTGGAAGAGAGGGTGACAGGCTAAACAGCTTAAGATCATTACAGAATTAGTGACATCACAGAACTATATACAGATCTGTCCATTCAACACATCTTTTGTCCTAACGGGCATAGGATAGAGACGCAGCCAAAACACAGAATAACACTCCATGGGCATGTGAATAGAAGTGCATCTGGGCAAAGACACCCTTCCACTTTTGAATTAGAGGGCAGGCACCAACCCTTGTCAACACATTTATCCTGAACCTCTATCTCTACCCAACTGCATACAGAAATGGCCAGTCTGCCACGTTGGCTGGGAGCACTATTTTTTCAGCAGTCCCCTCTAATTGACAAGGTCACCCACCACCACCTCCGCCTTTTCCTCAACTGCACCCATCAGCAGCCATACCTCTGACAGGAACCTCAAGATAGCATCCTGCTTGTACCTCCCAGCCTCTTCTTGGTCCCCTCTGCCGGCACCTTCCCATGCCAGAGGACCACTCGTTCCCAGCTGACTCTCCTCCTCTTGGCTGCTGCTCTCCTCGACCTCCTCCTCAGCAGTTTCTTCCCCCTTTCTCCAGCAGCCTAGTTCCAGGTCAAGATCTGAGCTAGAGCCTGTGGAGCCCTGGGGAGACTGGCAGCTGCTGCTCTTCTCTGACTCCGTGAAGAATTCTTCTTTGGACTCCAGCCAGGTCCACACGTGACCCATCTACAAGAGGTACATGAGATGGGAAGAGGGTTTGTCACTCGCTCACGTGCTAGCTTCAGATCAGATCAGGTGTTGAGCAGGTAGTAAAGGAGCCAAGTTCAAACCCTGAAATACACAATCTATTGTGGTAATGCTCTCAGCTGTGACTTTAACCAAAAATTATCCCTAGCTTCTAATTGTCTATGTGGCCCTGCACATCTGCCAAGTCCCACAGCAATCCAAATGGTAAGCCAGGAGTGGGTTGCTGAAGCCTTGGGTTATATAACCAGCTTTGCTAGCAGTGGGGATTGGGAACAGGGCAACCCAGAAGTGGCTCAATGGCAGAGCACCTGCTTTGCCTGCAGAAGGGACCAGGATCAAACCCTGCTATCTCCAAGTACAGGTAGGAATGTCCTTTGCCTGAAACCCTTAAGAGCCACTGCCAATCAACGCAGACTGTACTGATCTAGGTGGGCGAATTGTCTAGAATGGTACAAGGCAGCTTCCAATGTTCCTGCATAATAGGTAAAGGAGGAGAGGTGGATTTCTCTCAATGCAAGGCGAATAGAAAAGGCAGATCCTTTCTAAGAACTATAATCCGTTGATAGCACAATTTTGCAAAAGAGTTGGAAGCCACTGCCTTATTACAACCCAGTGTGTCTAGAAGTCAAGATCTCAAAATTTTATCTAGGTTTAAAGGAGATAAAGATGCTGCAGGTGAAAGTCATGAAAGCCTTCCGTTAACACCACCCTGGGGAAACTGTATTGCTTATGCTGGGATCACTTAACTGGTGATTATCCAGTTATTCTTTTGATTATCCCTGAAAGAGTCTTCAGGATGGAGAAAACCAGTAAGTCGTTTTTGCTGACAAAACCTGAGGATGTCTTAAAACATTATGACGGTTTCTTATTTTACTCTCATTGGTGACAATATAAATTTTAGTAGACATATGTTTTGGAGGAACACATTGAAGCGTTTGCTGAGATCTCATGGTCGAAAAAGTGGTGGAGAAGCTGAGGTTGAGGAGCCCTAGGTGGGTCCCCAGGGCTCTCTATCCAACTCTCAGGACTCTCCCCCAGCCACTTCCCCTCCTCAGCCCACATCCCTCATGTGTTTTCTGTTCCTACTCAGGCATTGCTGTTCCCATCTGCCCCACCCAGCCTTTCCCAGACTGTGACTTTGAGAACAGCAGCAGTTGGGAAGAGATGATTTCAGGGATATATGTGTAGGTGTAGTTTTATAATTTGTGTTTTTCAATTTGATCCTTTTACACGGTTTTGTATGTTTTATGGTTTTCATGCATTGTGATTTGCTGTTATTTTTATTGATTATAGATTGGTAAATTCTTTATTGTGGTACGTGTGAACTGTTTAGTTATTTGCCGTTGTTTAATTTTACTGTGTATTATTAGATCTTGATTGTTGATTGTTGCTTTGTTTGATATAAGTTGTCTATTTTAAAGAAGTGATTTTTTTATATTGGATCAGATTGTTATTATTAACGTTTATTATGTGTTGGAAGCCGCCCAGACTGTCGTGATATAAATAAAATATTATATTATTTTCCTGTGCCCTCCTTGACTGCTTTTGCTGGGTTAAAATGTGTCTTGCTTGCTTGTATGGAGGACAGGTGTACTGTAGGTGTATAGAAACATCCACACAGTTGTAATGTCGCCTACTGTACAAAGGTGAAAAATCACATCCATTTCTCTGAGCACGTTTGTCTCTGGCTGCAGCCAACAATGACATGTTGCTCCCAGAAGGTATGAACCACAATGAAGGCCTCTGCACACCAGCTGGCTGCCCCTATAAGACCTAAACAATCATAGTATCAAGTCTTTGGCGTCTCCAGTTTGAAAAGTGGGCAAGGGAGAAAGAGTTCTTAAGTAGCAGGGCTGGGAAGGGAAACCTATCCATGATATTGGATCAGGCATGGAGATCCTGTTGTTAGACTCCAACTTCTATCAACTGCAGTCAGTATGACCAATAATCAGAGCTGACAGGAGTTGAAGTTCAACATCATCTGGAAAGCCACAGGCTCCCCATCCCTGCCTTGCAAAGTCACTACCAATGAGCATAGCTGTGCGCAGCACATTTAATGAGGGTGTGTATGCAGGGTTTTTGAATTTTTTCCAAGGATGAATACTTATTGAATACATAATCATAAAGGACATTGTTTGATAAACTGAAGCAACTAAAATGTAACTTTTTAAATTAACAACTAAACAAAAAATAACAATTTTTTGCTGCCGTGATAACAAAATGTCATGACCTTTAAACAGATGAGTTAAACCAAATTGACCAAAACAGATTATACGGTAGTTTCATCATCTTCCTGTCCTAGGAAGGTGGCAAGTGGTGCCTGGAGGGAAACAGAGCCATGAAACAGACACAGGCAAAAGAAAAAGGCTGCAGCTTCTGCCTGCATCTGTAAGCAATGGTGGGATACTTAGCTCCAGCAACAGTAAGAAGGAAACTGCAGGTCCTTTCTAGGCTTTTTATTCTGTCTCTCTGTCTGCTTCCCTCCTCCCCACTTCTGCCTTAGTCTCTCCCCCCATAGCCGCTTCCCTGTGGGTTGTGTCACCTGAGGCAGCCAGGCTGCTGCTCTGTGCTCTCTCCTCCTTGCTGTGACCTCATGTTTTGAAACCTTACGGTGTGTCTGGGCACACATAGCACACCTCTGCCAATGAAGAGACAGTAATGGACTACCACATGCCAGCAGAGGGCCATGGCCAACATTGATGTGACTATCCTGCACCCAGAGACAGGTAGAAACTCATCTATCACAGAACTGGGCTTGATAGACTAGCTCAAACTCCTCCAGAAAGGAAAATCCAATTGTTTCCTTTTGCTCTTCAGCAATTGATCTCCAAAGAGCAGAGGCAACTATTTTTTCAGCACCTGGGCTGGGAGGAGAGACTTCTCTTTATGACGGGGAGGAAGATGGGAGCTAGCAGACCTGTTTGAAATTGCTTGGCAGGTCTGATCTAGCTGATGGATTTGTCATTCTGGACTATGTAGTCAAAACATTGATTCACAGTATGTGTAGGTCTTTACAAACAAGTTTTTCTTAGAGAGGGTGGTAATGTAAATAAATCAATGCAGCCAGCACACCTTGCTCTACAGGATTCTCTACTACAGTTTATTATACACATTTACACTCCACAAATACAAAAAATATGTACACTTCACATTACAGTACGTACTAGCCACCAGTTGCTAGCTAATATGAGGACACTAATAGGACCCCAATACTGCTGCCCTACAACAGGCAGTGGGGCTGCTCTCTTGTTTCTGAGATTACCCTGGTTACACATTCCAGGATGATAGATATTCTTTATTATTGACAGGTCAGCCCTTCCCTGTCCATAGCCATTTTATCCTCAGGATCAGGAAGGTTCTCATTTTGCTTCCTGGGTCCAGACACCAAAGACTGGGCTGTTTCCTATCTTCAGCATCATTTCTTCATCTTCATATCTGCTTCAATGGCACAGCGCCGCCCTCTGGTTCCCCCATCCTAATCAAAATGCAAAGAGAAGGGAAGGCACTGTTATTAGCAAGACTGTGACAAAAGGAAAGACTGCTGGGTGCCATCTGTGTTGCCAGGAAAGACTGACTGCACAGACAGGCAGTGCCACTTGCCCTCCTAAAACACAGAGGACTACCTTATGAAACCAGCTACAGAGTTTACATGTGAACTCAAAAGGGGAAAGGGGGAAATGGACTTTTGGCATTGGCATATGTGATGATGTATTTGCCCCATGTGAAAAGTGGCAAGTCATTTCTTTCAGTGGGCAGAAAGGATGCCGGCTAACATACCTGATCAACTGCTGCTCTTTACAGAAGTTCTCTTCCAGGTGGGTGACCCTGCCACTATCTCCCTAGCATGTCCTCACAGCGGCTCTCTGTGAATGTACGGAAGCTAGAGAGATCACTTCCATCTGCTGCCCACTCCATCTGGCTGCCTTTCCTCATGCTTCTCTGTCTTTAATAAATAGGCATTAGAAAACAATCCCTACCCGCATTCCCTTGGGTGGAGGATGAACCTGCCAAAACACATCTTTGGGCAGAACAGCAGCTTTCTTACTATAGGACCATGGCTGCATCCATGGAAACAAAACACTGTATTTTAGTCTTCTTGCAATGCACACTGTCTAGAACTATCCCATAGTTTGGAGGCGGCTTCAACACAAACTGTTGCAAGAAGTATGTATGAAACAGCAGCTCATATGTAACTAGATTTCTCTTTACAGCAGGGGAAGATGTTATTGAGACAACCCCTCCTGGGGATCTTTTCCTCTGCAATTCTCAGAATAATTTCACAATTTTATTGTTGCGTTATGTCTTACAGAAAGCTGCTCTGAGAGTCCTGTGAGCTATGAAGGCAGGAACCAAGCTTTAGATGTGAATAATTAAATCCAACATAGGGATGCAGAGAAAACAAGGGAAGAGCCACAAGCCAAGGATATTACTCTACAATGTGGACTTTAGTGCGTAACTTTACTCTCTAAGCAAGAGTTGCCTTTTTAAATGTAGAATCTTGTGATCTACCCAAAGCCAGAATGGAAGGAGACAGACTGAAGAAATGAAAGGAAGTGAGCAGCCTGCAGCCAGAAATAACAAAAAGTCCCCCACTTTCCCCCCAGACATCCAATCACGAAACAATACACTGAAGCAAAAGGGGGTAGAGACATTTCTTATGTTTCAGCAACCCAGACATACCATAGTCTGATTGTAATTTTAGAAAGCCCCTCATCATGCAGACAATGTCCCCATATTGTTATTGTGCTGCTGAAAGCGTAATCATTAAGTACTTACAAAGAGAGAAAGGAGGAAGGCAGGGGAGCCCATGGGGACACTGTCCTGTTAAAAGACAAACAGAAGTAGCAAATGAATTTGATGGAAATATACACATCTACACACAGGAAGACAAGACAACGTGGCAGTCTAAACCACTGTTTCTCAAACCATGGTCTGGGACCCACCAGAGGGCCTTGGGCCACTTTCCAGCATCCTCAGGGCCACAGCCTCCCCTGTGCTTCCTCACTTGCCTCCCTGCCTCCTAACTGGACTGTAGCCTTTTGGCTGGACCAAAGACAGCACCAGCAAATTCTAATCATAACGCAGGAAAGTTCAGGTGGGGAGGAGGTAAAGAAGGCCTCCCTCCTCTCAGGGAAAAGGGACAGAAGAGGTGCTGAAGAAAGTTAGAAAGTAAGATAAAATATTAATATGTGTTGTTGTTGTTGTTATTGATACTAATAAGAAAATAAACAAACTGGGAACAAAAAAGAAGGGTCTAAGAAAGGAAAGCTATTATAGGAAAAAGTGAATGTAAAAGGACCAGAGAAGAGGAATGAAACAGGCAGTTTGAGTTGGTTGGTGGGTGGGGAAGTAAGTACAAGTTGAGTGTGAAAGGAGAATAAGAAGAGATGGGTAATACTGCTTTAAAATGCAGGTGCAGGTGGAAAGGGAAAAATATAAAAGAAAAAGACTTCTCCACTTAGAATATGTGAATCTGGCTTAACATGGGAAAGCAGCCACAATACTTGCAGACTAATGTTTGCACTTAGCTTGAGGAAAGGTGAGCTATGGAACAAGGACAGCAATTTGCTAGCCAATTATGGCAAGCTCTTCCTCCCTCTGCCACTACCTTCTGACTGGTTCACCTCAATAACGTTCAATCATCTCAAATTGGTGCTGGGGGTAGAAAGTTTGAGAACCCCTGGTCTAAACCAAAAAAGCATGTCTCGATTGGGCTCCTGACTTCAAGTGACTTCTCTGTCTCTAACCCACCACTCAGGTAACAGAATAGAGCTGCTCTTCACACACTGAAATGCCAGCCCTCCTCATCTGGTAGCAATCCTCAACTTCAAGGACAAATTAATTTTTCAGTGTACTAGATATTGAAAAATGCAGGATATGGGGGCAAGGGAGAGGGGCTGCCACAGCCATCTTTGTTACTAATTAAACCGAAAGGGTAAGCCCACTTCTATTCCGAAAGAGACTTCTAAATGAAGGATTCCAAAGCTTCTCTACTCCCCTCAAATGGATGCATCTATCAAATGGCTGAAACAACTTCCCCCAAACAAATCAAAGGTTCTTGTTAGCCCCCACCTTCTCTGAAGCATCTTGTTTCCGAGTGGAATCTCGTCCACGCAGACTTTTTGCACTGATCCCAGACTCAGACGTCTGCATGATCAACTGTGTGGCTAGAAATTGCTGCAAGAAACCACATAATAGCTATTAAGGTTCTCAACATGAATGCAAGTTTAGTGGCTTGCTACAGAAACAATGGAGGTAACTTCAATTTACTGGTTTGTTTCTAAGCCTGCATTCCTTTTGATTGATCGTAGGAATGGTAAATCATGCAGGGATGGTCAGACACCAGGTTTAACCTCCAAGAGGATCTTAAAAGCTAATGAGACAATAAAGATCTTCCCTAGTGTACTCAGTGCTTCCCATACAACATCCGGATAGGAACAGTGCCCCACTGAAAACTTCCGACTGTGGCTTTACCTGAATCTGCTCCAAGACATCTCGCTGCATTTCCACAGCCATGTGGTATACATCATGGTCAGAGCTGTTGTACATGACAGCATTTTGGAACATCAGCATGATATCACGTTGGAACTCTGCTGTGGTCCGGATTAGCCCATTCTCAATATTCTTCTTAATGGTTGATAAATCCATTGGCCTGTCAATAAAACACCAGACAAACGTTACCAAAGGAATTAAATTTATTAATACAATCTAAAAATATATTTAAAAAGAACTAAACTAGCTGTTCTCCCCACTTCTGCCAAGAATCTGATCATTGTACCTGATCAACTTTATTAATGCTAGATTGAAGAGACTGTCCCAGGTAAATGCTGGCAGTGTCTGAAATCTGCAGGCTGACTAACGCCCAGGACAGATCTGTGACAGATGGCATCAACACTAATTCAAAAACTGGTGACTCACCTCTGTACAATACTGTGGTAACCTGGAGCTATATCATCGGTCACGGGCTGCAAGAAGACATTGGCATACCTGTGCAACAAAAAATGTGTAAGAGAGTAACACAGGACTAGCTACTGAAAGTCTGAGTACATACAAGGTCAGTGGAAGTAACACAACTTCCATATGCAGAAGTACAGAACTGTTTCTCAACATTCTCTCCACTCATTTGCTCAATATGCTATAGCCAAGAGAATTCTACACCTGAAAATCCACCTTCTATGACTGGAGATACACAAAGAGGAAACTACATACCAGTGTTATATATGCATATTTTTGTACCAGTTCCATCAAACTGGCAAAGTGTAGTTGGGACTTGAGAAATATGCACATAGAGCAGTAGCAGATATGCAGGCAGATGGATGAACTGTGAATTGCACCACACAAAGATATGACACCCGCTGAACATAGAAGATAGGCTACCAGAATTCTGCTGCAGATGCCCATGTGGTAAGATCACTCAATACCTTTTCAGTTTGCTCCCATAGCCATCAGTACCTGGCATGTTCTGAGAGTTTATGTTTCAATTTGACAGCTTAGTTTTTCAAAATTTCATGGCGTTTGCCAGGTTTTGTACTAAAGGCTCACATGGAAATGCCTAGAGTTGCAACATTTAATTGGTTAAAAGTTTTAAAATATATTAATCTAAGCAATTAATCAACTAAAAAGATGCCCAATTAATCAGGCAGATTTTTTAAAAATTAAGTGCAAGTACTTCTAAGGACTGCAGATGGCAAACACCCTATTAAGAAGAGGCATTCCCCTTTCTCTCTCACACAAGGAAATGCCTCTTCTAGAACGAATGTTAGTATAACAGACACATACAGCAGTCTCTCCTCTTCCTACATCGGGGGTAGGGAACTGCCAGGCCATTTCTCCCAAACCATGGCCACCCACACACCCATCAGCTGACATCAGTTGATGAGTGGGAGGACAGGGTCTAATCCTGCATTGGCTACGCATTCCCAGCAGGGAACTAGTCCATGCAGTCAAGGCAGCAGTTTAATCCCAAGTTACTTCAAAGACTTTAGTATAGGTCCTGCACTCCCATTTGTGGCTCCAGTGACTCAAACAGGAACGTGGGTGCTGTTTTAAGGCCTTCTGCAAGTCTATCTCCACCCTTTTTAAGTCCCCGATCTTGGAGGCTTGAATGGGAACTGCAGAGAGACTTGGAAAAGGGTTTCTGAGTCTCCTCCTGCTCCCATTTTAAGCCTCTGCAATCAGTAGCTGAAAAAGGGGGAGTGCAAAAAGGTTCCCCATTCCTGTTCTACATACTTGGACACTGGATTCAAGTTGATTTACCTGTGATTGGCTGCTGCTCTCCAAACTAACATAATAGCCTTTTTCCAGATCTTCTGGGCCTGAATAGCCTCCTGATCCTCACTGCAAACAGAGCTGAAGAGGAAAAGGCATCTATTAGAAAAGGACACCCAAAGGCTCCTAAAGCAAAGCAGACAGATTATGGCCTAGCAACTAACCACGATCTCCAACATCCATCCCCTCCTACTTCAAATTTATCTAAGTTAACAAAAAAGAAAAAAAGAAATGTTTGCTGGTCTCCTAGCAAGCAAAAGTCTAACCTTGAGGCTTCCTCCATACAGCCAAGAAGTAGTACAAGAAGAAGAAGAAGAAGGTGACTATAACATTGCATGGGTCTCAGCTAATTCACACTACATACCACTGTACAAAGGGACAAAGTTAGTCTCAACTTTCAGCAGGCTAGTTGCATGTTCTGGGCTATCTAGTGAGTAGTAGTAGGTTCACCAATACTCACAACTGTGAGGAGGCGGGGCTGCTGGGAATGGAATCAGCCAAAGTGTGAGACTGCAAAGGCGCATTATGGATACTGAAGCCATCATCACTCTCACTCACAGGGGGCTCATTGTCCATTTCAGAGAGGTATCCCTCACCCTGATCTTCCTCTTTGGGCTCTTCCAGACTGGCAGCCTCACTGGCACCATCCTCCTCATCCTCTTCACCCTTAGATACAAGATTAAGATTCCAGCAAATCAAGTAGCACAACTAAGGTGCAGCTGCCAATAACAGCATCTGCACCAGCTGCCAAAGAAGACAGCAGAGGAAAAGGAAAAGCTATATGAACAAACATCTGCTCCTAGCATACTAGGGAGGCATGATTAGGGAGAATGCCTTTCAACTAACTTCCCCACATGAGTCTATCTGCTTGCTGAGATTTACAGAAGGGACCCTGTCCCACTTCCCCCACCCCAAGTCACAGGGCCTTCACAGAAGTGGCACCTCTATCAAAAGCCAGGTGTTTTTTCCTCCCTCTCCTACTTTTGAAGGATGGCAAAGCCCACTCTTCTCCATCAAGACTTTTTCAACAATTGAGGTTTTCAGCTTCTGCTACCTTCCCCTTGATTTCTGTAATTTTATGCCAGCATCTTAAAATCTATGGATGGTATTGTTGCCAGGTTTTGACATGCTTAAGACGAAGGATGGTACCTCATCCTATTAGCACAATTATTTCCACTTTTACAACAGGACTCTCCCTACCCCAACCTCCCCAAAGAGAGCCTGCCCACAGGCTTACAATTTAGAGGTACACAACACAAAAGGGAAACAGACTGGGTGGGAGGAAGAAAAAACAAACTCAAGTATAAATTCTTCATTTCAAATTCTTCCAGTGGGCAGCTGGAGTGGAAATCTTCACGAACAGGTGCCAGAATTGCTGGTCTCTCAGCTGCTCAGATGATATGGCCCTGCATTCCTCCTCCCCCACTGTTGGATGTTAATGGCTGCTGCTAAGTGAGCTGAAGGAAGCAGCCTAGCTTCTCAGCAGAGTTGGTAGCGGCCCTGAATCCCTGCACCACTACTTCCCCCCACCCAGTGCAGCCTGCTGCCAGATATTAATTATATTGCATTTTGTTACACAATACTTTGTTCATTCTTTTGAGGGTCTTTGGCCAGAAAAAACAGGATAGGAATAAATATTAACACACAATAGCATAGCCACAAGGGAGGCCCGGATCTCTGCCTGCAGAAAGATTAACTCAACTTTTCCTTTTCATCTGTAATTTTTGAGAACCTGGTATATATTGGGATCACACTCTAAATTAATTCTGGCATTCTCCACCTATGGCCTCAGATGCAAATAGCTGACTACAACTTTCATTCTGCATGTAAGTCAAGAAATCCGAGGGTAAATAAAATACCTTCAGTTGGTTCTCAAAGAGAGCTTGGGCTTCTTCCTTCATTGATTCTGGAAGGGGGGAAAAGTGGAAAAAAAATTAACTCCAATAATTTCAGGCAGTCAGATACAAGCCTCCCTCCCTAGCAGTGTCACAACCAGTTCCCCCTTCCCCAGCAAGCCAGTCAGGTTACCTGAAAGCTCATATTTGTGGTGAAGATCTGCTTGTGAGGAATCTTCACTTGCACTTGGAGCATGTGGGGAGGAAGTATCATCATCAGGGGGAAGCTAGAAAGAAAAGAATGGCCTAACATGAGCAACAGGACCAGCTTCCTACACAACTCAGCATTAAGTCCTATTTTATACCACCAGGACTCTAAAGGCAGACAGCAATTGAACAACAAAACAGCTGCATCCACAGCAAAGCTCTGCATACCCGAGCAAGTGGCTCCCCAAGGATCTAACATATGGCCAAAACTGTGTGTATACTATAGCCCCACAAGTGCAAAGAAATGGAGAATGAAGTGCTCAGCTGACTGTGAATCCAGATTTCAATGATAAAGAAAGGGTGACTGCACAATATACTTGCTGGGTAATGTCTTCCAAGTGACAGGGATAGTTGAAGAACATTCCCGAGGGACTGGGGACGGGGATTCAGTACTCACTGCCACTCCCTTCTGGCTAGCAAAACAAGAATACCCATAACCCCTGCCCCAATTTCAGCAATTTGCATAATCTATACAGGCCAGATTTTTATTTGGGGTAAATCTAAGAATACCCAAGCACAGATTTCAGAGAGTGACTACAGTTTGTTTGTCAAGTCAGTTTGGCTAACAAACAAATTTGCTTGTTACTGTGCACTAAGCATAAGTCTGAAAAACAGCTTCAAGCTAGGGGCTCTCTCTCTCCTCCCATACCTCATCTATCAACCGATTCCCCATTCATGTTATATCCAAGAAGCCTCTTCATCGATTTACCTCTGTCTTCACTGTGCCATGATCCATTTCAACCTTTGAGGATTCCATCTCCATTTCAGAGCACTCCAGACCAGCAGCCCGTGTCTCTTCATCTTCAGGGGCTTCACTTGTTCTGGTTGCTAGTGCAGAAGCTTCCTCGGGGCTCAGATGAATCTGTCCCTGCTCAGAAGGTTCCGTCTTTATTTCTGTTCCCAGATCCCCAATGCTCATCAGATCTCTGATCCCCTTAGTCTCTGATTCCTCACAGTCTGGTCTCTCCTGCTTTACAGTCACAGCCATTGGGGGGATCTGACTCTGCTTCTCGTGCTCCTGTTGGATTGGGTGCTCTCGTTGGAGTGGGTGCTCCCAGGGGTCAGTCAGTGACTGAGGATCCTCAATCTCATCACAGAAAGCCTCTACTGCTGCTACATCCAGGACTTCAGAATGGTCGTCCACCTTTACCAACAGAGATACAGGCAACAATCAGAGGCCATAAGAACAATGGAGATGTAAAGAAAGTCCTTGCACTATCCCATCTATTCAACAGGCTAGGGTGCCAAACACAAGGGGAGAGTAGAGGTCTAGTTCACATGTTGCATTAAAACAGTAACTTAAACAATATGAATGAGCAGCATGCGACTACATGCTGCTAAAATTGTGGATGCCTCATGACTCTCCAGTTGTGCTGAGCCAGGGTATACCTTGTAGTGTCACCTGAACCCAGCAAGGTTTAACCCTTGTTTAAAACAAATGAAATTTATTTTAACTATGATTTCATGTGATATGATTTCATGTGAGAGGCATGACCAAGCCTCTAGATAATTTTACCTTGTCTTCAATGATAGCTATGATGTCCCCAACAGTCTCAAAGTCCAGTTCTTCCCCCGTGTAGGAAACTGCAATGTCCATCTTCTCAGCCAGATCTAGGTCTTCCTTCCCATCAATGCTGTGGTCTTTGGAAGTCCCTACAGCACCAGATGCCCCAGAGCCCAGGCAATCTTTCTTGATGGAATCAATGATCATGGAAATCTCACTGCTGTCCATTGACACTGTCACAGTGTGAGGATCAGGCACTGCCTCCATGGAAACACAGGTGTTGGGCTGACTCACTGGACAAGAGTGACAAGTCAAGTGAAAGCCTGGCAGCTGCAGCAACCAGCAGCATGGGTCAGATCAAGAAAACCAAATACATTCTACAGCCCCAAATAAAGGCACATGCAGGCTGATGGCCCCTATTTTCCCCACCCTCCCAAATGATAAGAGTCAGAGCAGGAGCCATCACTTAGCATCAGAGTCTAGCTCTATCCCGCTCGCTCGCTAACTTCACCCCCGATCATCTTTCCTTTATCAGTTCCTGCACCCTGCCTGAAACACAAGGGGGACTCTTCTCAACAACCTTGGGCCTCTGGCACAATGAATCCCAAAATCAACCACCCGGCTACAGATTTTAGAGACACCCACAGCCCACATCCACATAGACCTTCTACTGAATCTAAGAGGGAAAGTCTTCTGCAAGGTATGGAAGGTATGGACGGGCATACGAGTGCAAGGACGCACCTGTCGCTACACTTTCGGGAGTTGCAGCGGGTGGCACGGCAGCTGGTGCTTGTAGCGTGGGCACCATGACTAGAGTTGCCTGAGACACGGACTCTACAGGGGGAGGCAGGAGTTTGCCTGGAGGTTCACTGGCAACAGCAGAAAAGGAAGCAAGCGATGTGGTGAATTGCGCTGGACCAGCTTCTAAAAGGCGGGAAAGTGTAGGAGCACCTAACAAAAGTGTGAAGAAGGGGGAAAGCACATTAGCCAAGAAGCTACAGAATACTACAGAGCAAGCAATCCTTGGGCTCTTGACCAGCTCATGCCCACCAGGGTTGCACACGCCGACACAAGTCACAAAACGGATCACAGAGAGCTGTCCTGGGAGTCACTTAGCAGGGCTCAGGAGCATATACAAGCAAGGATCAATGTGTGCTTTTAAAAGAGGAAAGGCAGCATTTTATACCACTAGAAGAAATCCTAATCTGGGGCAAAAAACCACGTTTTCGTACACTGAACAAATCATAGGAGGTTTTCATAGCTTTCCCTTTAGCTGCAAAACCTAAATTCAATTTTCAGTATTTAAAGGTGTGCAGAATTCACAATATTTTGGTATAGATGAAATCGGATAGGGAAAGAAGGGAGTGAGCAGGATTCTGGAGCCATGGGAGCTAGTAAAGTATAAAAGGCCTTTCATGGAAGCTCAACACAAGTCGTCTGCTGAATCCGGAGTGTTTAGCAGACTTGGAGCCCACATTTTTTTCCTTATAAGGTTTATCATTGTGAGAATGATCTTTTTAAAAAAAGGAGGACCAAGCTAGGAAGGCAATTCGGCATCAATCAAGATCTTATGTCATGTAGCAGGGCTGGAGCAGACAAAGTCTGATGCAGAACTCTGAAGCCAAGTCTGTATATGCACCATGTTAACAGTGCTCTGGAAATATTTGGACCAAGAGAAGGTGAATTCTGCAACCAATATAGAATACATCGCTTCCCCAACACCTGCATTTTCCTCAGGAATCACACTTTTAACATTGTTTTAAAATGGGCCAGAAAACTACTTTTTTTAAAAGTTGAAATTCTCAGGGTACTTTGTGCTGCACTTGGCACCAATCTTTATGTTTGTATTATCCTTTTGCATCTACAAGGGGTGAGAAATTGGATCACACTGGAGAGCTGGATCCAAAAGTGGCTGAGCCTCCTTGGGTTAATTAGCTGATGTCATAGGACATTACATGACAAACTTCAAACGCCGGCTCCAACAGAAGATTCAGGAATATATTCACACTTTTTCTCCTCTTATTATTATTATGATTAAACTTTTCCTGCTTGAACTTTCCTGCACTTGATGCCATAAGATGTCAAAACAAGGGGGAAATATTATTTATGAAATCTGTATACAACCCTATACCTATAGATCTCAACCTAGTGGGCTAACTGCTGAGGTCTAGCAGACCTAATTAGGTTCCCCACCACCAGCCTACCATTAGGTGCTTAACAATGAGGGCAGGAGAGAGGTAGGGAAGGAGGGAGGAAAGGGGGAGCAGGGGAAAAGGACACACTATGGCTCAGATAAAAGTCTCAAGCTATCAGTTAAATACATACAAAAGTGCATTAAAAAAATCCTTCCAGTAGCACCTTAAAGACCAACTAAGTTTGTTCTTGGTATGAGCTTTCGTGTACATGCACACTTCTTCGGATACTATGCACACGAAAGCTCATACCAAGAACAAACATACCAAAAGAATGGAGGAAGTGGAAAGGAACATTAAGCTAAACATGAGATTAAGGGGAAGTAAGCGAACAAAGTGATTTAAGGAAGAGAATCAAGGCAATAACATTCATAACACAAAGTAACATGATCAAACATCACACAAAGCCCCGACACATACAAGCAAAGCTTTGACGAAAGGCTTTGCCATGCAAATTACATATTTGGTCTTCCAAGGTCTCAGCTTTCATAGAATATGTTCTTGATTTATTCACATTATTTGAAACAGGACATCCCCTGCTGTTCTCAACACAAATGGTAGACCAAAAATTACACACTGTAGCAGTGGATATCTTCTGAAGCCCCTTCCAACTCTAGGATACTAATGCAGAAGAGAGAAAAACACAACAATAGCAGAATAGGCCTACCTGAAGCAGCAGGAGATGCAGGAACAGTAGTTGAAGCTGACTGTATTTCTCCACCGTGCAGCCCGGGAAGAACCCCTCCCACTTCCAGGAGGAGACCAGAGCTGCTTGTGTGACCAGAAACTACTGTCATGTCGCTCTCACCCACCTGCCAAAGGATATTCACATACTAAAAACCAATACACAGACTCTCCCACTGCTATCCACATACAACGAGGTCTTGCCTGAACTACCAATAAAACTAATTCAGGTTCTTGCAGCTGGCTCCGTCAAGGTGCTCCGGCTGCTCCCGTGTAGCATTTAAGCAAGGAGCCAGCAACATGGATAAAGTCAATCAAGTAAATAAAGTCAATCAAGTACAGAGGCAAGGAAAATCCAAAACAAAAAAACTCCCTCATTCTCATCCAAAGAAATAACACTCTGTACAGAGTCTTGATTTTTTTCCAAGCCCACCTCCCCAATATAATCAATGCTAAAAACACAAAGTGAAACACTATGTACTAAAAAGTCACAGGAGAGAAGGAAAAAATAACCAAGGTGTATATGAAGCAAAGATTACATTGCATAGATGGTCACACACAGCCCAGATGACCTTACTCATATGAAGGGATCCCCATATGGCTGCAAATCCTCCCATTCCACACAGTGTCCATTCCACCTGCCCATGGACACTCACCAATGGTGAAAGAAGATAGACTTTATGGGACAGATGGGAATGCTGTGGCCCTCTGGGGATTATTGGACTAGAATTCCCATCAGCCCAAACACAAGTGGCCATGTGTCTGGGGCTGATGTGGGTTGGAGTCCAACATGTGGAGGGCTACAGTTTCTTCACACACCCCTGCTCTTTGGGGCTCCCGCCACATGCAGGCAGTGAACAAGCTCTAAATATATTAAGAGAGCAAAACAAAATACATTATGGCTGCCATCCCATACACACTTACCTGGGTGCATGGAATTGCAATGCAAAAATACAAATTATTGTGTGATTGTGTGAGGTTTCCTAAAGTTATTGAACTAAATCATGCCTAGTTTGTCATAAGATGTTGTAAACCATCTAAAAGTCTTTTTTGTTCTGGTAAATGGTATACAATTTCTGTTACATAAAATAGTTTCTCTCTCTCTGTGTGTGTGTGTACGTACACACACACAGTTTTAATTTCACTGTATGCAGCTTGATTGCCTCCTTCTCCTCTTTTGTAGGCTCAATGTTTGCTTAAAATATTTTTATCCCACCTCTCCCATACTTTGAGGTGATTTACAACATATTTAGGACTAAATTATTAAACAAACCACACTAAAAATAAGTCCAGTGAGTGATCAGGAAGCAGTTAATGTTGAAGCACTGGAGGCTAACCATTGTGGTTCTGATCAAATCCCTTGGATGAGAAATCACTGGGAGCCCCGTGTTAGAACAACATATTAAGTATAATAAATATTTTTTTAAAGAAACAACCAATCTCCATTTAGAACAATTTTTTAAAAAAAGCAATAAAAATCCCAACCAATCTGCAACTGCATTTCCTTAATACCGCTGTGTATGGTCTTCAACCCTGTTTACTCATGAACTAAAAATTCCCAGTTCAAATGTCATCTTAGTGTTATGAACTCACTTAGGACAGTCACTCTTCCCCACAGCTGTAACATGCAGATAATAATACTGGCCTGCCATATAGGGTTATCATATAAATGACTAAGATGCTGCATGCGTAGTGCTTTGTGGAGCTTGGAAAATTTGCTATATAGCAGCCAAAATTAACATGTGGCATTTAAGGCCTATCTAAGCTTCCCCCTTTGAAAAATGCTTGGGCCTTTTGCCCTTTCCAGTGAAAGTCAGTCACAGAGATTCACCAGGACTATTGCATATGTAAGCAGGGAACTCCATACCAGCCTGGGGCTTGTGGGCAGGAGGCTGCCCTTCTTCAGCAGCTCTGAAAGCAGAGGAGAAGGAGGCGGAGTTGCTTTCTGTCCTAGCATCTTTTTCTGGGCTGAATCATCTGTGACTGGGGTCATGGGGGCATCCAGGGAGGTGGAGCCCATAGGGGTGTCAGGGATCCCAATGAAGGAGGCAACTGGGGTGCTGGGCAATGTCCCTGGAGTTACCTGAGAAAGAGAAAAACCACACTGTTCAATGCCACATCCTCATCATCCTGACAAGTCCCAGTCACCCCTCCCACCGGGGCCAATGACCAGGCATACCCCAAGCACCTCCTCCATCACTCTTGCTCCCCTCAGCCCTTTGTGTACCTCCACCTTTTCAGACCTACACTAGCAGTTACCACCAAAGTGCATTTCAACCTTTTGCCACACAGCACAAAGCAGGCTTTGTTCTCTGGAAAAGGTTGCATGCAAGCTATCAACATTATAAAAGAAAAAAAGGCGGGGCAAGAAGTCTGGGAAAACTGCAGAGAGACCTATAGGGTCTCAATGGTTTCTCATTCTTGCCATATCCTTACCCCTGGACTAGCCTCTTCCAACGTGGGTTGAGATAAGTCACCCAGACTGTAGTCTGCTCCTGGCGAGGTTGAGCCTGCAGGAGAACGGACCATAATTCCTGGAGGTCTTCGTGATGTGTTCTTAACTGCCTGACGAGCTGGAAAATGCCGAAAATTCAGTCAAGAAGTTCAAAGAATCACCTTGATAGATAAGAAACCTCAGCACAAGATGAAATGATCCCCAAAACACCATCACAAACATTCTTGGTGCTAATGAATTCCTGCCGTTTCTCCCAGCATAAAGAATCAGAATACGCAACTGGTAGCAAATTCTTCCTCAGTGGCTTATTCATCACTAATCCAGGAAGCTTTCTTACTTCATCTTTTTCTCTTAGAAGAATCCCTCTGGCATTTTGCCTTCCCTTAGGATTCTTGAACCAAAACCTGGCATCTAATACTGAGGACAGTCTTTGAAGAAGGGAGAGGCTTCTGAAAATCATAGACTGTCTTCCACTTCACAAATGAAAGACTGAGGAAATCAGGCTGACCCCATCCATCTACCTGTAAGACCTCTTTCTTTGTCTCAGCTCAGTTGCACCACTAAACATGTTCACCTCCAGGAGTTTGGTTCTATGGGATCAAAAACTGGCTTCCAACTAACCTTGATAAGCAGCATCTGTAGCCTTTCTCTTCACTTCTGCTTCCTCCTCTTCCATTCTTTTCTTCCTGAAAAAAATAACCAAGTTCAATGTTACACTAGGCTATTGGGTGCAAAACGGAGGTGCTTCCCATGGATGTGTTAGACAGATATCCCACAGTCCCTAATATAATAAGTAACTGCTCACAATTAAGCCCTGAGGCAGGCTTTTCAGCCAAGACCTTAAAAATGTCAGGCCAGATATCAGGACCATTTCCCAAGAATGCCCTCAAAGCTCTACTTCAAAAGCCACAAGGCCTTGCAAGCCATGGGATGAGCGAGAGAAAGTGAGCAAATGCTACAAAGCTTGGGCAATTGCACCACATGGGATAATGATGCCATAAAACCAAGAGGCGTCAAGTTCAATCATTTCGTTGCAATGCTAAGAACTAAATCTGAGGGCTCAGATATGAAGTCCCAGAAAGAAAGAAAAGCTGTAGCAGGGAAATAATAAGATAACCCACACCACAATGTCATTGCACAGTTCCTCCAGCCTATGGTCCATGTGCCCTGCCTGGATCAGTTCTGCATCCCTCTTCAGCTGCCTGTAGAGACAACACAGATAGGTTTGATCCACGTTATCATTATTCACATGCCCTAAAGCAACCAGGGTTTTCAAGAGCTCCAGACTCCCAAAAATCTGATAAGTACCTGTACTTTTCCTGTGTCTCCTTAATCATCTTCTTTAACTCCTCAACCCGTTCTGCTGTCAGTTTTCTCACAATTACATCTTCCACAGTTTCTACCACTTCTCCCTTCTCACCACGCTTTCTTCTACACAAAAAAGGAAAAAACAATGTAGCAACCAGTAATGGCTTTCAATCTTCCCATACACAGCACCTTTTGCCCTCACATATCCCACCTTATTCTTCCTTGTTCCAATTATCTCTTTCCCATTTTTGCTATTCTGCAACTCAGTGGAAATGCAATCTTAAAAAGATCACTACAGCCTAAGTATCAGCCAGCCACTTTGGAAATTTGTATGGGAAATTGCAAGAAGCCTACCTTCCCAAACATTGTACATTGTACCATTTATAGGGACTGAAACATAAATAAAACAGAACAAATGATTCAGTCACAAGACACAATAACATATATGAAAAAGTGTTTGGCTTCTAAAGCTGAGTGACTTTTGCAGATTTAAACATCCTACTGCTCTTTCCCAGGGAATGATGTCGAACTGACCCCCAAGTAAAGCACAGGTTACAAAAATATGAGAAACACATCTACAGTACTCCCCAAACCAGAACGCAGCATTCTGGAGGTGGTCAGAAGAGCCTGAGCTAATCCAGAATCCACTTGATTCCAAGCTGGCCTCATTGCTGTCATTTGATGGCAATGGGCCTGATTGCTCCGGCAGCATTCTGTCTACCCCCCACCTGGCCAGCATGAGCTATGGGTCTGGATGGAGCTAGATGAGACTGTGGCTGTGCCCTTCTTTCATGTTTTGTGACTGCCCAGCCAGGGTTTGGATTGTTCTGCCAGTGCATTATCTTTCTTTGTAACCAAATAATTTAGCTTAGGGTAAAGTATGCAAGTTACTATAATTTCTGGGAGCCAGACTTAAAAAGAAAGATGGTCAGGAAGCAGCGTTTCAGGTACTTTCGTATGCTGTGTTCAAACTTGTCATTCCTCTTCAGTTCTCTAATAGTCTATAACGCAGTAGTTTACTATTACACAGTATCTTCCTTGCAATGTGAAGTCCTGCCCTGTCCCACCCCACTCAAAGAGGTGGTTTGGCCTTTGAACTCACTTTGGGGTCTCTGTGGTCTCCAGAAGCTCAGAATATTGTGATGCACAATGCTAAAAAAAAAGATAATAAAAGTGCATACAGATTTCAGAAGATAAATCACAACAGACAGCACTAAGAATCTGAGTTGAGACAAAAACTTGGGGTAGTTTATATAACACACATTCCACATATTAAAGCTGTTTCCAGATATGTGGGCTAGGAAGTGTACTTTCCTGGGAAACGATTTTAAGCATGTTTTACACATTTAACATGCAATAGATCCTTACAGGGAGTCCCCTGAACAGGTATTCCCCATAGGTGAAATGAAAGCCTATTATGATGTGAAATTTAAGCACCCTACCTTTTGGGAAAACCAATCAGGTGGGCGGCCTGGCTCTGCAAAGGGTTTGATGGCTCTGCTGACAGACACCCTAGAGAAAAAGAAGAAAGTTTCAAGATCTTCCCTCCTTTGCTGGGCAAAATATAGTGGGGAAGGTTTGGTCACCAGTTGATTGGACTGGGGAAACTTTGACCCACAGATAATGCAATACTTTCTGAAAATGACTATGTTACATTGTGCCCCATAACTAGAGCTCATTTTAAGTAACCCTCCTCCCCCACATTGTGGTAGTTAGAGTGCCTATGTGAAGGTCCACAAAAATTGGGGGAAACTTTCCTTCATTCCCCACTTCTTTTCAGAAAAAAACAGGTCTATTCCACACACACCCGCCAAATCTCCTATGCTCTTCTGTGTTAGTGTAACTTAGAAAAAAATGGGTGAAATTGCACCAAGTGCTTGGGCCATGTTTTGATAAACCCATCTCCCACATTTGGATTTTGTTTAAAGAAAAACCCAGCAGCAGGTGGGTGGTTAGAAACAGTCAAAGGTCAAAGGCCCATAGCACATTTTATCCCCTCCCCTTTCTCTAGGAATGTGTGTATGTGCAGTGGTAGTTATAAAGCCAAGGCTGGATTCAGCAGCATTTGCATGAGTGTGAGCTTTTATCATCTTGGTGGATGTTACATGCTGTATGGTAAAGTATAGCATGGTGAGATAGCATGGTAAAGTGCTAGTGGATCTGTCTGCAAACTTGGATCATTACTAGGTTTATCTCTAAGATCAGAGAACTGCTTTGTAGTTAATAAGTTCATGATGTAGCAGCATCTCTTAAAGTTTACGTAAGTAATGTGCCTATGCTTGTCTTGTGCTGTGAGACAATAAACACTTTATACTTTGAACTGAACTGTGTGAGAAAGGAGTTTTCTTAACAGGGAACTCTGGAAAATACTGACTACTGGAAGAGGACTTTGAAGTTCTGCTGGACGACTCTGCTGGAGCTGTGCATACTCTGCTCAGATGGTGGGCCCAATATAACAGGTTATGGGCCAACTGACTTCTACAAGTCTAACCACCTGTAGCCCATATTTGGAGCTAGAAAGAGTGGTTGATTTTGCTGATGTGCAGCTAAGATACCACCACCACCCTGCCTTGTAGGTTTTGTACTTACAGTTCCATGACTGGAAGGATGATGCTAAATACACTTGCAAGAGGATAACAGAACACTGGCAAGCAGAAACGTGAAAGCCTCCTGAACTATTAACAGCTTGCCAGAAAACTACCTGCAGTTCAGCTCTGAGACCCTTAGAGATATTCACATAGTCCCCAAGAACAGCTTCCCCCATCTTGAACCTCTTCATCCTTCTAAATCAGTTTTTCATTGGAAGCCCAAATTATCCAGTTGTCAGTATTACTATTTGGTATTAACAATCATCTGAACTACTACTACATATGAATAACGACACAGTGCAGATGTAGATACCTGCTCAATTTTCTATTAAAGCCCATTTCCTAAACCATTTCTCCCCTTTTTTCACCAACGTATATTGTTGATTATATATTTAGAATTATATTTTGAAATTATCTGACATTATTAGCATAGTTGACTACGTAATATGTAGCTGGGTTATATGTTCAAGCTCATTGCTAATGTTTAGAAAATCCCTTCTCAGTAGGTTTTTGGTATGCTTCCTAGTCTTGCGATCCTACAATTCTGTTTTTAACAATTTTTCCAACACATGCAAAGTTAGGATCACAAAGGGCATTCAATTACTTCTTGTGTTTGGAATAAGAGCCACCACAAATCAATTGAGGGTTCTTTATGAAATATGTAATACAGTTAAACAATATGCATTCAAATATGCATTTAAAGCCCTAAATGGCCTCGGCCCAGTATACCTGAAGGAGTGTCTCCACCCCCATTGTTCTGCCCGGATGCTGAGGTCCAGTGCCGAGGGCCTTCTGGTTCCCTCATTGCGAGAAGCAAAGCCCTCCCATCAGATGTCAAAGAGATCTACCTGACAACTACCTGACATTCAGAAGACATCTGAAGGCAGCCCTGTTCAGGGAAGTTTTTAATGTGTGACATTTTAATGTATTTTTAATCTTTGTTGGAAGCCGCCCAGAGTAGCTGGGGAAACCCAGCCAGATGGGCGGGGTACAAATAAATTAATTATTAATTATTATTATTATTATTATTATTAAACTATGTTCCAGTTTCTTACCAGTTTTGGTCTCCACTCCGCATGACCGAAGAAGCCAAGCAAAGTTTTTCCCGGATAGACCATGGCTCTGTAGGCCCAGCACTCAGCAACTTGTGCTCTGATGTGGAAAAAGATAAACATTACGGTGTTGCAACATGCCCACATAGTTAAAAAGAACCCTCAAACTAAATTAAATCTATCTCAATCCGTGCTGCTTTTAAAAGTTTGGTTTTCAAGCCCCTACACCCTCCATGCCCCACGCCCCAAAAGCCACACTAAAAGTCAATTCAATGAAAGTCTACTGGTAACAACTCAGTGTCAGAGAATATATGTTGCATGCAAAAAGTCACAGGGCTAATTTCCTGTTAACCTCAGGAAACATTTCCATCTGAAACCCTGAAGAGGTGCCTTCATTTAGTGGTAGGGAAGATTCCTGTCTGAAGCCCTAGAAAGTCACTGCTAGTCAGTATGAACAAATAAGTCGTTTGTCTGGCTAAGCATAAGGCTTTTTACTACCCAGAGTCGGCCACGACTGGACCTAATGGTCAGGGGTCCCTTTACCTTTACCTTATGCTGTTATTCCTGGGTACCTCAGCTAAAGAGAAAACTGACCTGTCATCGGAGGCCTTTTAGACAAGCCACCTCCCAACCAGCCCTTCTTAAAGTCATGATAAAAGTTGCCTGACACCTGGCACAACAAACGAAGCTTCGCTCAACCAAGAAACAGGCATCCTTCTCTAGTTTTTTTTTTTTATGGCGGGGCCAACCCTAGCTCCCCTCTCCGCGCCAGCCCCTCCTTCCCCAAAGAAAGACCCCCACTCACTACCCGTCCCCGCCGCCATCTTCCCGAAGACACCAACAAGCGCGATGCTTGCTGGGAAACCTGCTCCGAAGAGGAAGGAGAGGGCGGCACTTTTTCCTAAAAGTCGCTTTTCTATTGGATGATGGCAGAGCCGGCCGGGTGACCGGAAACAAGGTCTTTCCCTCCCCTTGAGCTCTATGGTTGCCTTCCCAGAGTTCCTTGCTCTGGGAGGGTCAGGAGCGGAAGTGGCCGCACGTGGGTCTGTGTTCTTTCGGCGGCAAAGATGGGCAAAGCCAAGCACCAGGAGTCGAGGGAAGAGCCGGAGCCCGAGGCGACCCCGGAGAAGTCGTACCACGAGCTGGTGGAGAACGTGAACGCCATCGCGCGGCCTCTGGCCTCCCGCAAGTTGACGCGCAAGCTGTACAAGTGCATCAAGAAAGGTGCGCGTGCAGGAGGGGGAGGGGAGGGGAAGGAGGGCAGTCCGGCTTTCGTGGGCGGTGGGTGAGGGCTCCGTCCACCAACCCTTGCTGGAAACTCTCCCGTTTGACTTGCAGCATCGAAGCAGAAGCAGATCCGGCGTGGGGTGAAAGAGGTCCAGAAATTCATCAACAAAGGCGAGAAGGGGTAAGAACTGCGCGCCGTTGCGACGCGATGTGCCGCCTTTCCCTCTCCATGCCGCTGCCTGACGCTAGCAGTTCAGGTCTTGAATTCGGAGCCAGTCTGGTTCGCCAGGTCTGGTCCCTACTCTCGCCGTGTTAGGAAATCCTCTGTCTGTCTATCTATCTATCGGAGAGAGATATAGAAACGCAGTTATGTGTTGTTTAGACACGCACACACACAAAGCTTTGGAATCAGTAGATGACATTTTCTGAGACGTTCCGGGTTGCAAGCTTTCAAATAATCCTCAACTAGTTTATAATTCTGTGATTCTGTTGGTGCAAGGGACTGAAGGGACTCTGCTTTTAGTGCAGTCATTGCCAAACTGGTGCCTTCCAGATATTTTGGCTACAGCTCAGGGCCCCAGCCAGCACAGCTGATGGGAGTTGTGGTCCACAACACCTGAAGGGCACCTGATTGGCGAAGGCTGTGTCCTCTTAGTCACAGCTAGCATAGCTAATTTTCAGGGATTATCAGATTTGTAACATTTGAAGGCCTTCATCCTTGAAGGCATCATCACCAGAGAAACAATCTGGTTGTGTGTGAGAATGAGTAAGGGTGTCTTGCATGCAAATGAGTATACTTTGCCCAGCAAAAACAGATTTTAATCCTTTTCATCAGGCCTTGTTTTCAGTTGGCTCTGCATAGTAAGTTTTTTGCCTTGCATGGACCTACTTGCCTCAGTGAGCTATTTCACCTGCTCCCTTATGTGTGTACATGCATGCTTGAAATCTCTTATTTGTGCAAATGATGACTGCAGAGATGAAGCACAATTTGATACGTATACACAGGATTATACCTGTATTACAATATCAAATATTTGGAAAGATTCATAATATATCTGTTTTAATGTGTTTGTTGTCTTCTCTACTTGCATTGCTCTGGTCTTATTTTTGTTGCTGATGCTGCATTGTCTGTCTCTCTTAGGATCACAGTTCTTGCAGGAGACACACTTCCTATTGATGTCTATTGCCACATTCCCATCATGTGTGAAGACAGGAGCCTTCCATATGTCTACATCCCTTCCAAAACGGTAATGTAGGGTGGGGAAGTAGAAGGCGGCTTCCAATTCTTGTAGAATTTTTATTCTTCACCATAGACCTGCATCCTGATAAGGAACAGAAATCTTGGTTATTCTAGAAGAGCAGTTTCACGCAGTTGGCATTTATATAATTTCTCCATGTGAATTGGTACATGGTCCGTTTGCTGCTTAAAGTAAAAAAGGTAAACTTGTATGTGAATTAGGAAACTGAATGCTGCTTTCCTATTTTTTTCTTTCAGGACTTGGGAGCAGCTGCAGGTTCAAAGCGACCAACGTGTGTTATCATGATCAAGCCCCATGAGGAATATCAGGAAGCCTATGATGAGTGTATGGAAGAGGTGGAGGCTCTTCCCCTCCCTTTGTGAAGAACATCAGTAAGAGATGCTACTAAGACTGACAAACAGGCACTTGCCTGGGTAGTAGCTTGACCCTGATTTTAGAGGAGTCGTTCAATGAAGAGAATACTGCAGTTGGCACTGTCACCAGCCCTGTGGCTCATACCCGCTTCAAGTGCCAGATATTAAGCAACTGATTTAGAAAGAAGTTATTGACTTGTCTTGCAGCAAGGGAAGTTTGTGAAGCTTGGGTGGGGGGGAAGGCGGAGAGATTAAACTAATTAAAACATTTGTAATGTTGTGTAGTGTCTATTACAACACTATTTACGCCTACATACCACAACTTATCCTTGCCAAGGTGAAGTGTTCACCAACTTTTACATTCTTCCACTTGATAAATGATTTTTAAATTTAATGTGTAAGCTGCTCAATCCACACATGGTAGAGAAACTGCAATATCCCTGTTTTGGCAGGGCAGGTGGTGGCAGTGGGTGTTGTTTTCTCCCTTCAGCAGTGTCCGTCCCATTTATTTCAGTGTGAGGGCTGGCCTGGGAGTTCAGAGTTCAAATCCCCACTTGCCATGAAGTTCACTGAGTGACCTTGGACTAGTAGTCACTGCCATCAGGCTAATTTACCTCATAAGGTGGTTGTGTTTATGGGGAGGGAAAGCCATGTATGCCACCTCGAGCGCTTTAGAGGAAAGGTGGGATATATATTTACCGTATTTTCTGCTCTATAGGATGCACTTTTCCCCCCTCCAAAAATTAAGGGGAAATATGTGTGCGTCCTATGGAGTGAATGCAGGCTCCTTGGCTTCAGCAATAGCAACGCGAAGCCTCCAAAGCGCAGAGGGAACTCGTGCTGCGCTCCAAAGGCGTTGGGTTCCTTTTGCTGAAGCTGAGAGCAAGATTCTCCTGGCTTCAGCAGAGAGGGAGGAGAAATGGAAGGGGCTCCGTTTCTCCTGCCGCTTCGCTGAAGGGGCGCTGAGCAGAGAGGGAGAATTTTTTTCCCCTTGTTCTCCCCCTCTAAAACAAGGTGCGTCCTATGGTCGGGTGTATCCTATAGAGCGAAAAATACGGTAATAAAATTTATTTTATTTTATTTGATAAAGTTTACTTTATCTTGGTAAACTTGATAAAGTAAACTTTATCAAGTAAACACAGAATGCATGGTGAAGAGAGATGGACAGTTCCAATAAGTCCAGCGCCAAGGGCCTTCTGGTGGTTCCCTTGCTGCGAGAAGCCAAGTTACAGGGAACCAGGCAGAGGGCCTTCTCGGTAGTGGCACCCGCCCTGTGGAATGCCCACCCACCAGATATCAAAGAGAAAAACATCTACCAGACTTAGAGTCATCTGAAGGCAGCCCTGTTTAGGGAAGCCTTTAATTGTTGAAGGACTGTTGTATTTTAATATTTTGTTGGAAGCCACCCAGAGTGGCTGGGGAAACCCAGCCAGATGGGTGGGGTATAAATAATAATAAATTATTATTACTACTACTACAACACTTGTGTAAGAGTTTTGCTCTGCTGGGAGACTTTAAAAGCAATATTGTCAAGAACGTGTCTGCTTTAAGGAAAATGTTTCTTTTTTGTTTTAAATATATCAACACCAAAAACCATACACAAGTTTGCTGAAAAGAAATTTATTTAGCTGTATTTCCATGCCATCCATCTCTATTCTGGGTTTAACAGTTCCTGGTGCCTCGGAGGAAGAAAAACTAAGAATACATGCATTGTGGAAAAAACCCTTTGATGTCAAAGGGTTTCTGTGGCATCATAAAAGTATCTTTAAACGTCTCTCCCCAGGCTAGTGCAGATCTTCACATCCACTGTTATTCCAGACTGATACTCCAAACTACTGCATTTTTTTTAACAACAACAAAAATCTAATTAAAGTGCAACTTGTAGGCACCAACTCCTGCACCTACAGCTTTAAACTATTTACCCTCACCGTTCTAATAAAAATGGGCTCAGCTTTCAGAGCTAAGTTCAGACTTCAAGCAACACAGATTTAAACTCTGCCAGTTGTTTTAATATTACTTTCGGGTCTCGTTCCAAGGGAGTTCAAATCTCTAAATCAGATTCAAGATCCCTGTTAATTATCCATACCCCCATTCTCCCATATTACAGAGCTTTTTTAGGACCATTGCCTAAAATAGTTCACCTAGTCAGGTTCTGATGTGTATCTGTAACCTTAATGAGTACTTGCAAATGCTGTGAATTGTCAGCAACAGGGGAAAGGGTTACTTCAAATTTCTTGAATAAAATAGACTATACCTACTTTTAAGGATGTCTCAATGATAGTTACTATTCTACCAGCTTTCTCAACCTGCACAAAGTCATGGTACTTTCTCCATTTTCTACTCCTTCACAATGGATAAAGTAGCTTTGCTAGGCTTTCTAACACTCAAAAGCAGCAAGCTGCTATCATGTACCTGTCATAAAGTATGAATTTCTTTAATATAGTGCTGTCCCAGTTTTTCACTTGTGTTATTTTCATTAGAAAACAATACACCTTATCCCTTGTTTTTTGAAGAGCTACACTGTGTATTAGTACACAGAGGGCCGAATTTTCCACCTTAGTTGATTCAAATATTTTCACCATTGCATTTCCAACCTATTTTAAACTTTTCTTCAAAATAGCAGTAAGCCAAGTTTCCAGCATACTTCTCCCAACTTAAATTCCATCCTTCCCATTGTCAAAAGCACATATTGGGCAGTGGGAAGAGAAAGGCAGCTCTAAGGCTCCCCCCCCCCTCAAACTGATGGATTGAAACAGAAAAAAAGCCCTAGATTTATCTTGAAGTGTTTTAAAAATAGCAACAGCTCCCTGTGTACTATTTGTGATACAAGCTGTATCTCAACAAGTAGAGCTATGCATGGGGAGAGTGTAAACCATCTTGCTAGGAAGGATCACTGCCAGTTAAAGCTCCCAGGAAGAATCCTAGGAAGTTGTATGTTGCGAGGAGTACAGAATAATGTGGCTTGGCTTACAGTAGACATAAGATTGCTCTCCTCTGGCCCAGTGAGCTACAGTCAGTTCCCAGCATGTAGCAGCTAATACTGTTCACAGCAGAAGACCATTCCTGCCAGCATATGCCACCTTCCATCAAGCATTATCCCAATAGCCTATTTTCACCAGAACATCTCCAAGGCATGCCATTATCAAAAGATTAGGCGTTTTCCATCAGCTGGGCTCTGCTCCATGGGACAATATGGACACTTCAGCCTGCACAAAGAAAGATCAGAATCAAAACAAGGCCTTAGAATTCTCATTGGCAAGTAGTCCTACCAGACCACTAAAGCAGATAAGCAGGAAGCTGACCCAGACCCATACTTCCAGTAGACCACTAGCAAGTCCTGGTGTTTGGTCCACTACCTCACTCTCTTCTCTGCCCTCTTAACAAGTCTGATTTGGCCTTGGGCTTGCCAGTTACTAAGAAACTACAAGGAGCAGTACTAAGCTCCCCCTTACTATAGGAACTGCAGTATGACCTAGTTACCCAGCAGAGGGCAGCAGACACAGTGAAACTATCATGTAGTCCAAAAAAAATAAAATGATAGTGATAAACTGCTTCAAGATGAAAGGGACTTCCTGGACCTAAGGTACATGGAAATGAGTTGTGTGGGGAATCTAATCCTGTCGGGGTGACCACAGCATTTCACAGGTAGGAGAGCCTGGATACTTCAAGTTTTCAGGCAAGAGTTCGTCATCCACAGCCTCCCAGAATTGAGGAAAGTAACAGTTTGTAAAAACCACTCACTTCCCTCCATTGATGAGCTTGTTAAGGGCATCTCGAGAAATAACATGCCCACAGATGAGCTTGATGGGTGGGTTAGAATCAGTTGTCTGCTGTCGCAAAATGGGACATGCAAAGACCGAGTGGTACCAGCATTTCATCCCAAGCTCAATTTCAATCTGATAAAACAAGCAGAAAATAATTAGGCCCATAACCTGGTTGTTATAGTTAACATTATTTCACAAAAATATCCCCACCCTGCAGCTCTCTCATAGCACCCTACCCCTGAATGGGCCAGGCACTCACAGGCAGCTCATCTTTGTGGCTCCAGACACCCGTGCACTGTCTCTGCTCAATCACAGCCTTGATGTTCATCAGCACCGGCAGTGCTACACATCCTGCAGCAAAGCTGCCGAGAGAGAAGGAGGGAGGAGATAACTCAGCACTGCTCAACTCACCACCAGTCCCACCCATAACAAGCTTTACCTGACACTCAGAGGTGACTCCACTGAGAGACCTAACAGGGCACAGGCATCACGAGTGAATATCTCACAAATTTCAGTCCACTGACTCTCATCCAGAAGATGCCTATATGGAGAATTCTTAAGGCCCAAACGCAGGTACACCAGGCTGCCCATCATCACCTGGATCTCTGCAGATGACAAATGCAGGAAGCAGCACTCAGGTAAACATACTTTTGCTAACGGGGCTGGCCTGTTATGGAACCAGTTATTGGGAAATGGTGATACCTATGACAACGACCAGGCTGAGTCAACAACTCCCAAGACTTCCCCTACTAAAAAGGGAAACTCCAAACACTTTGAAGCAACAAAATATGAGCCCATTCTATTGGGTGCGGCAAGGCCCAGAGAAACAGCCTAAAGGCAAGAAAGCTCCTCCCAAGGAGCAAGTAGCAGAGTAGGCTTCTGGAAACAGCCTCACCTTGCTGATGCAGGTGAGCAAAGGGCTGGAAATGGCGTGCGTAGCTCAAGGCCTCTAGCTCCTTGCCTGGACCGCCAGCAAGGAGCCTGATGAAGTGGAGTCGATGCAGCCGGAACTCCAGATTGCTGTTCATTTCTGCCAGCTGCTGTCGGTGGAAGACTGCCCAACTGAGCAAGAGACAACACTGCTCAATGCCATCATCTACATATAAAGCTGCCCTTAGAATGGGTGCTACTCCAATCCAAGCTAATATTTGTGGACGACCTGGTCTGAGGCAGGTTGAAGCAGCATTTTCTCAGCATGCTGTGAGCTCACAAATTCAGGTATCTTATTACAGGAATACCTTGGCCTTGTGTAGAAGATAATGAGTGAAAACAAAACAAGCAGAACTTCTTGGTGCTTGTTGGAAGAGAAAAGATGGCAGACCCACAGAGTGGATAGGCTCACTGATAATGAGGAGTGTGGTTCCCCCAATGGCCCTTGCCATAGGCCCTACTTCAAAATCATTCTGTTAGGACTCTGTTTCCTCTCCCACTGTACTTATTATTCCTAAGAGGGGAAACAGAATATAGCTCATCATTCTTACCTCAGAGCAGGCTCCAGATCCTGCTTGTGCAGAGCTTCCAATATACTGTTAAGTTCCAGGAATGGCTTTTTAAAGTCTACATCCACATTCACAGTGGATTCCTGTGGAAGGGCAAGCCAAATTAGAACAAGGCTCAAGGCAAGGTAAATATTCCCAGAGGGAGGCTGTCAAGTACATATCCATCCTCTGCAGGTTGGATAGAAGAGGCAGCAAAATAGGCAGCTTGTTGTACTTTGCAGTGGAACTGGCTGGCAGGTTCAAGCTTCTGATCCTCCTGCATATGCAAGCAGGAAACAGAGACCTTTCCTGGCACATCTCAATGGCCAATACCAAGCAGCGCCGTGGCACAATGTAGAGATGCAACTATCGGTTCCCATACACCATGCAAATAACATTTACACTTCCATCTCCTCAAACCCCTGTACCTGACACAGTTCCTCCGCCACTCCTAGCATCCCTTGTTGGTAGAGGTGCTCTATGATGGCCAACACCAGGATCTGCTTCTCTTGAGACTCCCAGACCATAGCAGGAACAATGCCACACAAATCAGCATCAAAATGCTGGAACAGAACAAGGCGTCAGTCATTCACAAGCACTAAAGAAAGCCCCAGAACAAGTAGTAGAAATAAGTGGCTTTCCATCAGCACTGAGTACAATACTAGCTGCAATCCCATATCACTATGAATTTGGCAGTATCTACAGACAGCTAGAGAGGTATACTGAAGTTTTGGACATAGTAGTGGCAGCCATATTGCACCCCATGCAAGTCTTTTTTTTCAAATTCAGGGGCATTCTTGTCAGTAACTTGTTTCTAGTAATTTATACAGTCTGGGAGAAAAGACGACAGGCAAGCAACAGAGCTAAGGAACCTCAGAGCAAGGAATTGGATAGGTAGAAAGGCTTGTTGTGTGCTGGAGAAATGTGGATGCTCTTGATTTAACAGCAAAAGGAAAGCACATGGGTTAAGTCTTCCTCTCCATAGATACTGATGGGGAGGGACCCTAGGCCCAATCCTCAGTTGAGGCAGGAGAACTTCCTTCAATTTCTTAAATGACAACAGCTGAATTACCGGTTTCAACTCCAAAAACTTATTTATGATCTGGGCTTCCCACAGTGCTTGCCACTAGTTCTTCAGCTCTGAGTTTAAAAAGGGGGTATAGTCATTTGATGGAACTTATGTATGTTGGAAAGCAAGGTGGGTAGCCATCTTGGCAACTGCAGAGAGATCACATTATCATGGCATGAACAGAGTTTGCAATGGTTTCTAGTCGTGTTCACTATCAAGGCTTAAATAATATCCCTCTCCTTGGCAATAGTCAAGGAAATTCTCACAAGATTCAACTCTGATTCTTCTGCTTTATGCCCCCCGTGCTTTCACTCCTAGCCCTGCAAAACCAAAACTAATCCCATTTGAACTATGTCTGTGAAGAAAAAGAAAAAACAGGAGACACCCTTATTTAGCCAATACAAAGCACACATGTGTTTACTAGAAATACTGAACTCTGGACAACCTAATACAGTGGAACCTTGGGTTGCAAATGTGATCCGTGCGGGAGGCACGTTCACAACCCGGAGCATTCGCAACCCACAGCACCGTGTCTGTGCACACGCGTGACGCGATTTGGCGCTTCTGTGCATGCGCAAAGCATGATTTAGCGCTTCTGTGCATGCACAAGTGCCGAAACCTGGAAGTAACCCGTTCCAGTACTTCCGGGTTCGGCGCGTCCGTAACCCAAAAATGCGCAACCCACAGTGTTCGCAACCCGAGGTATGACTGTATTCTTTTATGCAGAATTCTAGATTTCAGTGTTAACACAGAGGAAAGACGCTGGTTCTGCAGGTTGGAAAAACAGGGAGACATTTGTGGGCCTGGATAAAATCAGGCAGTGTGGATGTAGTCAAAGCACAATACAGGAGAGAAGATGCACACTGCACTAATCCATTAAAGACCCATGTTTCAATAATGAGCTCTATATAGGGCGATGGAGCACATACAAGAAAAACATTTGCTCTCAAAACTCATCAAGTTTTCAGTTTTAAATGCTTGGGTTCCCACCTTGCTCCTGAAACCTACTCACCCTATCGATTGCTTTGCCCACACGAGAGATACTGCTGTGAATGTCTTTGTGGTCTGAAGCTAGGTTCTGCACTGTGTCTTTGATCTTCTTACAGCATTGGGACATAACCAGGGAGAGAGTAGCAGACAGTGGCGTTCGTTGCAAGGCTGCAGGAGAAGCAGCAATTATATCTTAGTGTGGGTGCCAGTTCAAGAGCATACAAGTAACTCGAATCTTACACTTATTTTACTTACACGATTGCAACTGTGTGCAGCGGGGTATTTTAAAAAGTAGTATAAACAGCAACAATTGGGAAACACTTGCCTGTGAGCGCTCCAGTTGGAGAACAGCCTTTACCAAAGGCGTCATGTGCTTTGAAGACACTCAAACTCCGGATGCAAGGGAGAAACGTGCTAAGAGGAAGGCACGCTTGGCAAATCCACACCGAGATCAACTCCCGCCCAATGTCCCCACTGTGGAAGGACATGTGGAGCCAGCATTGGCCTCCACAGTCACTTATGGACTCATTGTTAAAACCGTGTTTATGGAAGACAATCTTAGTCAGCTACGAGTGATCGCCAAGGAAGAAGAATTATTAAATACATGGAGAGCAGGGGAAACCCACTCTCCATTTATTTATTCTCCACCCACCCGCACAAGGCTGTGATCACCGACTTACCTGGCTCTGGGAAGGCAGTGCTAGGGCTCTGGCAACATCCTGGAATCCTCACACCCAAAGCTGACCAGTTTCCGGTTTTGCACATCTTTGCATTTACATGTGGACTCCCAGAACTGAACCATCATGTAAGATGCAAATTACCTGTAGTCTATAGAGCAAGACTTCCTTATTGCTTACAAATCTGATCTGGAACAGGTAGGAATTAACAGAAGCCAACAGTTTCCCCCCAGATCTTAGTCTTGGGAGAAATTTATGCTCACCAGTAAGAGAATGAACAGATTATGGGGCTATGGGTGGGTGGGATCTTAATTTTATCTATTTATTATTACATCTATCCCACTTTTCTTCCAAGGAACTCAAGGTGACATATATAATTCTCCCTCTTTCCTTTTTATCCTCAAAACAACCCTATGAGGTAGGATAAGCTGAGAGATAGTGACCAGCTCAAGGTCATCCAATGAGCTTTCATGGTCACATAGGGATTTATAAAGTGGTCTCCTAAATCCTAGTCCAGCACTCTAACCATGACACCACACTGGCTTTTCCCACACTCAAAACCAATTCTAGGAATCTTGCTGCTTTCAAATAGATGATATATAAATTATGGTATAATGTGCTTCAAGAAAACAGGAGAACCTTCTATAAAAGCAAAACAGACATTCAACCTTTTCACTAATCTATTAGTAACATAAACAATAGCTTTCATTGGTTAACACAATCTTTGCTGTGCCAATTTATCATCATTAGTCTTAGAGAAAACCTTGGTTCTGAGTCCTAAACAAACAACTTTACTGATAAATTCTGGTTCAGCAAACTCATGCCAAAATTTCCCTTTTGTCAGAGATTTCCTTGAAGTTTCAATGTACTGATAGTCTCCCAAAGACACTGTTCCAGCAAAGAGGTGGAGGTTGAGGTTGTAAACGTCAACTTCCCTACCAAGATGGATCACAATCTACCAGTACTGTCATTCCTGAAGATATTTCAGTACATCCTCCTCCACAGTTACTTCAGATTTGTGGGAAATTTGTATCTTCAGGTCAATAGCACTACCATTGATACCTGAACAACTCTACATTATGCCAACGTATATAATATTTATGGCTATCTTCGATCAACCATTCTTTGGCTTCTGTTTCAAAAGGTTTGAGGACTTCAAGACAGTACAGTGATACCTCGATTTACGAACAGTCCTGTTTACGAACTACACGGTTTACAAACTCCACAAAACCAGAAGTAGTGTTCTGGTTTGCGAACTTTACCTCGGTCTGCGAATGGAAGCCAAACGGTGGAAAGGCACCGGCAGCAAGAGGCCTCATTAGGGAAAGTGCACCTTGGTTGAAGAACGTATCTGGTTTAAGAACAGACTTCAGGAACGGATTAAGTTTGGAAACCGAGGTACCACTATAACCTGTTCCACGACTGGTCCAGGCTGATGGCAGGGTTAGAAGTTAGAAATGTGTTAGACTGTGTAGCTACAGAATGGACAATACAAGTCCTATCTTAACCCAGAAACCTACTGACCACTTCCTTTAGGAAGCACACAAGCTTCCAGCTACCACAAGGAGCACACCACACACTCCACTGTTGGTAACTCAAGCTTACAATGCAACCAGATTTGTTCCGGTTCCTTGGACAGGGACTCACAACTAATTCACTTGTAAAATGACTGAAGCAAATGATGCACCCTGTAGTTACATTTCATTGCCTTTGGGGCTCCAGGGATTACAAATTCCCCCACCCACCCACATTATATATCTGCCAGCTGAGGATAACACTTCACACATTTGATGCATCTAAAAAGAAAAGGAGCAGCCCTGCCACAATATCAAGTTAGCCTACCTTACACGACAGGGTTGTGTCCACAGTGTCCACATGAAGCTAGCCACTCTTAAACCCAAACTGGGCGACCTTGGGCCAGCCACTCCCCTTCAGCCTAAGCTCTACCTCACAGGGTTGTCGTTGTGAAGGACAAAACAGGCCACCCTCTCTTGGAAGAACGGGATATAAATGTAATAAATAATGTGGGTGGGTCATTCTGTGCTCGGTGGGGCTTATATTTTCGAACTAATGAGGAGTACACTCGAGAAGCCGCCAGCTGTAGCCGCTCCCGACGTCGCCCTCGACCCTCCCGCCCTTCCTTCCTCGCTCCCTCAGAGGTAGGAGCCGACTGGCCACCGCCAGACGGAGGCCCCCGCGCGTACCTGCAGCGCCCAGCTCCTCCCTCAGTTGGCTGACGTAGCGCAGCAACTCCTCCAGACCTCGCTCGCAGTGCTGGCCGTAGCACAGGAACTTCTGCAGCACTTTGTCCAGCTCCCTCTCCACGCAGGCGCAGCGCTCCATCGCCCCGGCCTTGCCTCTGCCGCGCGCGCCCTGGAGGAGGCGGGACAAGAGCGCCCAATCAGTCACTGGCCCGGCGCGGCCATAAGACCCGAGCCAAAGGGGAAGGTGTCAGGGAGAAAGAGAGGGAACGGAAAGGAAGCCCCCCACCCACCCCCGGCCTCCCTAACCGCTTGGTACTGGCCGAGAAAGGTACTGTGGCAGCCCCTTATGGGCTGGGAGTGTGTATTTCACGGCCCGGAGCGTTCAAACTGGGAAGGTGAGGGACACCATAGGCTTTAACCGGTCTAACACACTCTCTGGGCGAGACTAGACCACCGTACTGTGGGGGTGGAGAACACACGCACACCCCTTATATTACAGTGGCACATTCCTTTACTGGTCGGTGTGAGCACTGGACGGCACCATTTCCAGGGACAGCCGGGGTGGGGAAGGGGGAAAGAGAACAGCTAACCTGAGAGTCGCGGAATGAGACGTCAATCTTCTCCGGACCGGAACAACAGAAGAATAATTGCGTATCAAGCCGCCTCCTTCCCTGGTGCGGTCCTATATAGGCATAACTGCTAAAGTTCTCTAATGATGGATCAAACCATCCTCATTTTCGGATAGGGTGTGCCTGGAATGAACCATCAACGGGCAACAGCTGGGTGGAACGGACCATTCTTGGCTCGGATGACGTGCAGTGCAGGACTGGAGTGAACCATTTTTAGAGCTAATCAGAACCCACTTTTAGTTTGAAAGCCCAAACGAAGTGTTTCTGCAGTGACAGATCAGGCAGAGGCTTGTCGGTTTGTGAAAAGTAGCTCATTATCTAAAAAGGTACCTATTAAGAACAACCAATCCTAGCAGTTTTAGTGCTCCAACTGGTGACACAGCCCTGGCATGTTTTACTATGGCTTTTCTGAAGCATTTCTGTTAATTCTTCAGCTCAAGGTGTCAGAGGTGGTACCAACCTTTAATATTTGCTCAAGGAGCATGTCTACGTAAATATTCATCTTGATTGCTGTAGTGAATTCTGCATGGGGCTGCCCTTGAAACTTCACCCAATACAAAATGCAGGTAGCCTGTTGGTTTATCTAGAGCCATATAAGCCCAATTCTGGGAGAGCTCTGGTGGCATCCAGTTACACCTCCAACTTAAATCCAGTGTATTGGTTTTTACCTTTACTGTGCAACCCTATAAACATCTACTCAGTAGAAAGTCCCATTGCGTTAAACGGGACTTACTTCCATTGGGGCAAGAAGGGAAAATAAGAAGTATCCCTGCTTTCCATTACCAATGGTACATTCATTTATTGGTGGCTTATATGAAGGCTTAACAACTCATTTCCTATATATTTATTCTAGAGGCAAATCAGCAGTGGTCCCTTACTTTTTGGAAAACACTAGACTGCAGTCCGTTCAACTTTTATGAAATGCACATGGTATCTCATTGCTCTTCTAAGGTTTTCAGCTGGGGCATTACATTGAAAACAATGAGCAACATGTGCCAGACATTTTATTTTCCTTATGTGTGCATTTCTTTTTCAATCACACATTGATTAAAATTTGGTAAAACAGCTAAACACCCAGCTCATGCACAGCAATTTGGCCATTGCTTATGCAGATGAATTGTGCTATGTTTCCACAATGCTAGTACAGTAGACTTGCAGTGGAGCATCAGTACCTGTTTGGGTGCCTCAATGTTGACAAAGGCGAATCCACAGGCAGTCCACTTTATAGACAGAAGCTACAGCAGCTGAAAAATAGGAGCTAGTCTACAGAAAATCTCTGACCTTGGCTTGTGACAAAAATGTAGCGTCCACATCTTTGCTGGATATAAACCACAAAAGTGGGAAAGGATTGTTGAGCAATGTTCACCTACAGGTCCAGGAAATGAAATAGCAGAACTGAGGAACAATCCCACCACTGAAAAACACCAAAGTGAACAGTACATGTTTGTGAGGCTGTCTTATATCCAGCTGTAGTGGGAAGAAATGTCAAGTGGAGTGACACGCTTGTCTCCACAGTAGGAAAAGCTGTAGAGACCAGGTTTCTGGGCTGGGGGCCAAGAAGGAAACACTGCTGTCATAGACCTTTGGAGGAAACACATGCCAAATGCAGGATGGCTGGAGGGGCCAGGACGTCTGAGCTTTCCAAGTGTTTTTGGATTGGAGCTGTAGCACCGCAGATTTCTTTGTATCAGTGGCACCTGCCCGGGCCCCATCTCCTTCCAGGGAATGAATCAGTCCTGTGGAATTCAGGAAACTGGTTTGTCCAGCAGCTCTAGAAGGCAAGCACTACTGCTCCCTGTGACGCCTCAACTCTTCCCTGTGGCATCTGAGCTAGCAGCTTGGTTTCTGGCTTTGCTGCCAAGTTTTGGTGCCGCCCTCTCCTGGGTTGCTCCTCAACTCTGCACAGCTCTAATTGATGGGTGGAAACCTGCTTTGGGGATTTTGGATGAGGCGCCAACAGAGCACTGGACTGGTGTGGGCACAGTGAAACAAACAAGGGATTTCAACAGCCGGCTGTCCGACAAGAAAAACAAGCCAAGCCTCTGCAGTTTCCTGGGACCAGGGAAGTCCAATTCAACTGGAATTGTAGGAAGCACGTTCCCAACCAGGCCTAGTATTTTTATGCAGCCTGGTGTTCTTATGCAATCTATTTTGCAATTTCTTCATTAATTTCCATTCCACCATTCACTAACCCAGGCCTTTGGCTTTTGGCTTGTGGCTTGGACATGAGCCAAGTACACATCATAGGTATCCAATAAATACATTAGATTTCTAGAGGTGGCGGGGCCACAGTGAAGCTCAGCCAGTTTCTCAGGCTAATAAATTAAATTGCTTAGCTGCTTCAGTTGCAGTATAGTTTAGAGAAATTTTTGCAGGGAAGGAAGCTGTGTTATATAAGACTGGATATCCCACACCCAGCACAATATTTGGTCATCAGATCTGTCAAATCCTCTACCAGCCAGCAGATAATTATTTTGTTTTCTGCTCTTGCTAGTTACGCTGTACATTTCCTGAATTCAAATGGCTTGGGCATGCCAAACTCTCTGTGCTCACCTCACACTTTTCTTGCCAGTTGGGTGAGCAAACACTGTTCTAAAGCAGGAAGAGAAGCTGCAGGATGCTAGAAACCACAATCAATCCGTTCTCCATCATCTCAGATTGCAGTCCAGATAAAGGATTATACTGACTTTGCACCCTTGAATTCAGAAAAATGCTTCAAGAAGATTCCCCCTTATCACCACCCCCTACCTACCCACCCACCTCCCTACCGAAGAAACAGAGGCAAGAGAGTCATCTCCATTACTGTCTTATGCATGGCCCCATTTCTTCTCGCTGCTCTAACTGGCCTAGGTAAGACTGCAAGAACTGGTTGTGGAGCAACGTAAGCATGTGTATTGAACGTTCATTACAGTATAAATGCCATGGTCAACAATAGCAGAAATGTTAGGGGATGCTACAGTGGAAAGAGAAAGCAACAAACGTGGAGCCAAAAGTGTCAGGCAGATTTTTATTCCAGGAATTGCCAGGTAGAACTTCCATTTCAGGACTCATCACTCTGGCCCAGAACCTTCAAATCCAAAAACTGGGGCACCAAGCAGCAACAGAGCAGAGGGACAGAACAGTCCCACCCCCATTCTCCCCATTGCCTATGGAGAAACTGGCCCAAGCCCAGATGACCCTGTCTGTCCTCTGGCCCTCTGGATGGATGAGCCCAATTGGTTTGGCTTTCAGTGAGCTTTTGGACCAGACTTAACATTCTGGAGCTGAACATCTTGTCACTTACAATACAAGGCACATACAACTGGAGCTTCTAAGACAGGCACAGCATGAGGACCAGCAGCGGGGCAAGCCAATCGGGTGCCTGGGGCGGCGCCCGTGCCCTGTGCTCGGGGGCGACGCCAGCTGGAGCAGGACGCTCCGCAGGGCCTCCAAGGAGTCTGCCTGCCTGCCTCCCACTCAGCCGCCCTACAGCTGAGGGGGAGGCGGCGGGCAGACCGTTTGGGGGTAGCGTGGAGCCTGTGGGCGCCCAAGCCACTTTGTCACTCCCAGAAGAGATGTGTGGCTCGGACACACTGCAGGCCCTGCAGTGAGTGCCGCCTCACATTTTGTCACCCGCCTTTTGTCATTCCTCCGCCCCTGATGAGGACAAGCCAGATAGAGAGTAAGCAAATCCTACAGGGCAAGGCTCATGCTGAGGTGGGTTTGCTCTCAACCTTCCCTTCTCAGCAGGGAAGGAGGAAGGGGTGGGGTGGGGGGGCGGGCGGCCCCTGGTGTCACCACTGAGGGGAGAGACAAAATGCCAGGCAGCACTCACCACGGGGCCTGGGAGTGATGCGGTGGCTTGGGTGCCCGCAGGCTCCATGCTACCCCAAATGGTCTGCCCACCACCTCCCCCTCAGTTGTAGGGTGGCTGAGTGGGAAGAGGCAGGCAGACTCCTCAGAGGCCCTGCAGAGCGTCCTGCCCTGGCTGGCCCTGCCCCAGGTGCGCGGTTGGTTTGCTCTGCCGCTGGTCCTCATGCTGTGCCTGTCTTAGAAGCTCCAGTTGTGTGGGCCTTGTGTTGTAAGCTTGCTCCGCCGCTGCTTCTCAGCGCAACAGGCCAAGTCTCAAGTTGTGAAGAGACACAGCCAAAGCTCCACAAAGGGCTCATTACTTGGTGGCACCATCTTTTGCACATTCTTCTTCAGACCTTTTCAAGAAGGCCCATAGCTCCCAATCGTGGCCGTTCACATTCCACAATAACAAGCCTTCCATCCTGACAGACAGTGCCAGTGTGGGCACAAAGCAGGACACAACAGGAAAGCATTCTGCCCTCCAAGACAGCAGTGACAGGGAGGCAAAGGCCTACCTGGACGGACAGAAAATGCCAGGTGCAATGCTGGGATTCCATTCCATGGACAGCAGCAATCTTCAAAATCCTCTATGGGTGAGGTTAACACCAGCCCTTTAGTTTAACCACTTCTTCTACCAAAACCCTAAGGTCCATGCTGCTGTGTGGTGCCTCTCCCCTTTGTAATTCCAGCACAGAGCCCCTTGCATACTGTTCAGATCTTTGAGGACTCAACTCTTTCAATCCAAGGTGGCTCCGAGCTGATACTTCTGGGCTCAGCTTGGAACTGCCGGAACTCACTTAGCTGCCTCTCCAGTGTCTGGTTCCGGTAGTACATCTCCATATAGCTGGCCTGAATCTCCCGCTGATAGCGCAGGACTTTTTCCTTCTCCTTTTGCCAGGTTTTCCGCTCCTGCTCAAAGTTTGCAGCTTGTAGCTGGGCCTGGCGCCTCTCGCGCAGCAATTCTCCCCATAGCCACTCAGCGCCCTCTGCGCTCTCCCCCTGCATCCCCTGACTTTTAGAGTCATCTGTTTCACAACCCAAAAAGTCCTGGCATGCTTGCATGGGAGAGTCCCGTGGAGGAACAGGGGAGCTGCGCTCTGGCAAGGTTTGGAAAGAGTCCCCCAACTGTGCCAGTTGCGAGTCCTTGGCTTGCAGCTCTGTTCGGACCTCCCGCAGCTGTGTTTTCAAGCTGAAGATTTCACCCAGTTTCTGGGCTATCTCCTCTTGGGCATCTCGGAACTGCTGCTTGAGCAATGAAATCTCTGCCGTCTTCTGACAGACCTGTCAAAACAGTACATTAGGGTGAGAACAGGGGATAAGACTAGACAAAGAGAAGCAGTGAGCTGTTGGATCCTGGGTGCTGCAGCACAGAAGAGAGAAAGGGTTGGAATATTTCCAAAGGACAAGTCAACCAAGCAACAACAAAGACCAGAGAGAAAGGGAGATGTTGGGAGTTGCTCAGATAGGATTGTGAACATAAGGCTTTGCATTTGAAAACTTAGTTCTACAGCTTGGCAAGAGGGAAGCAGTAGCCACAAAAACTTTGCCAGTTGTCAAGTAAGAACTGATCTGCTTTGCAAAAACACCAGAGTTCAATAGAACTGGCAGCCTCCACTCCCAGATGGGGATGCATGGACACCAGTAGAACCATGAGCATGCTGAGGAGCAAAGAAGAGCCAGGATCACAGTGGACATTGGCACTGTGCTCTGTATGGGTTTTCCCCACTCACCTCCCACTGGGTCTCCTCCAACTTGGGGCTCAGGCGCTCTGCCTGTTGCTGCTGCAGCCTCAGCTCCTCGCACTGCCTCTGCTGAAGGTCCAGCTCTTCTTGCAGCCGTTTCTTTTCCTGCTGAGCTTTGTAGAGCTGCAGCTGAAGTGCCCGCTGGCTGCGTTGGGCCTGTTGCATCACTTGCTGCAGCTTGGCTACATACATCTGCTTCAGTTCATCCAGCTCATCCATCCACAAGCGCTGTTTGTCCTCATACATCTGTCAAAATGAGAGAAGATCATGGAGGGGTCTTACGTCAGCCCTTGAGATGACTGGCCAGATTCAGTTGGCAAATCAGTGGCTTTTCTCAGTGCAAAAGCTATCCCAATCCAGAAAGCTCAGGCTTTCTATGGAAGGCAAATCTACTCTACTCCAGGACTCATTCTTTAAATGTCTCACTTTAAGTCCATAGCATCACAAGATAAAAGGCGTAGCCAACACAGTACCCTGCAGATGTTGTTGGATTCCAAGCCCCCATCAACCCCAGCCAGCATGGCCAATGGTCATGGATGATGGGAGTTGTAGTATGGAAACATCTGGTTACCTCTGAAAGGATCCATATAGCAGAACTGGGGAGAGTCTACATCCTGAGATTCTGCTGTCAGTCTGTTTATAGACAGAACTGGTAAGAAGGGCTAGTACTAGCCTGCTTCAGAATAAGTCAGCTCATTTATAATCAACCTGAATATGTATGACGGTATAAACTTAATTAACATATGTTATGATTCAGAAAAGGAGCAGCTTTCCATTATTCATGATGTGTAACTCCTTGGCACTTTAAGGATGGTAGAGCAAAACACAGTCCAATGACAGCAGAACTGCCAAGTCATTCTGTCCTCAGAGCATAGTAAGACTGCATGTTCAAACAGAAGATACGGATGGGCAGCAAAACCCTGCAATATTATCTGAGCAGTTCACTTTTTCATTTTGTTGTGCTCTCCACATCATCAACAAAAAAGAAGATTTTCAAAACAAAACCAAGTAAAACAAAAAGGGCTATGAAGCACCATTTACCTGACAGCCTAGGGAGGCTAAGAATTGCTTCAAGGAAATCAAGCAGAAAAGTTTGCTCCCAAAAGTAGTTGTTTAATATTTTAGACCACACAAATTATTCACATAGGGACAATTGGGCAAGTCACTTTTATGAACATAATTGCACAATTATTTTTCATTCCTGCCTGTAACACAATTTGGCCATTGTCTTTCACAGTCGGGAGTCCAGCTCCCTTGACACTGGTGCTGAGACCAATGTAAGATAAGATGTTTTGCAATGTTTTCAAATAAATAAAATCAAACCAGGGAGAAAAATTGGAGCTCAAGTTCTCAGCTCTACAGTCTGCTCCACAGAGGAGATCCCTCATCAACACGTACTTCAATATAACCCATTTCTGTGTGGAAAAGCTTCACCACGGCGATTACATGCTCTACTCCTTCCTTCCACTGGCACACATGGTACTTCACACACATCTCCTATGTAAACTATTTTTTCCTTTCCTCTATTTCTGTTATATACTTAATGAGGAATATGCAAGGAATTCTTCAGTTAAATTTATATCCCACCCTTTCTTTCAAAGTAGCTCAGGACTAGATTGGTGGCAGGAATTGGTTCCAGATAGGAGTGGAAATCAGACACCGAGAATCTTGCAAATAAGCAGCCTTGCAATGAAGTACTGTTACTAGTCCTCCTGCCCCAGCATACCCATGTTAGTAATCTGTATGGCACTTTGAAAGCCTGAAAGCAGTGTAGGAGCAATCAGCTTTCTTACTCCATAGAAAAGCTTCTCCGTTGCCTTGAGGCCATTCTTATTCACCACAGGCATCCAGGAAAGTGGCTACTAGCAAGCCTCTAGGTGACATGGCTGACAGTGATGTATGTGGGATGCAAATTAAGGATTGGATGCTTTAGGAACGGAGGATGATGCAAGATCCGAAAAACAGAAGGCAAAATGAGGAAAGGGAGAGCAGATTGTAGTTTCCACAGGACCAAATAAGCCCATCCTGTGGTGAAAATCCACCCACCTGTGTGAAGGGATCATCGTTCTCACTCAGATTTCTCTTAAGCTGGCGGAGCTCCATGCCCTTCTCCGTCAGCCGGTCCTCGAGCTGCTTCACCACATCTTCCAAGGAGTATGTGGGTTCATACGGAGGGGGTGGTTCCCCAGAGCTCTGCAGGCGGCTGAGGCTCTTGCAAGACAGAGGTGCTTTGTCTACAGCCAAAGGGTCCCGTGGCCCCCGAGAAGCCCTGTCTAAGGAACCGCCAATGTGGTTGATGTGGCCTACGGAAGCACTGAGCTGGGTTGGAGCAGGTTTGAAACGGGGAGTGTAGGTGGGGAAGCTTTGGATAGAGTTGTTGCTCTCGTCCAGGCTGATGGTGTGCAGCAGGTGGCTGCGGAGAGGGCCGCGTTGCGAGGAGCTGCTGGTGCTGCTCTGGGTCAGCAGCGTGTGCAGGCTCCCGTTGCTCTTGGACAGCTTCTGGCCTTTGGCTGATGACAGCCCCGGCATGGACAACAAGCTCTTCCCAGACACCACCTTGAAGGCAGAGGGTCTGATCCGACACTGGAAGGAACACAAGAGCCATTAGCAGGTACATCAGCCCATGAGCAAAGCAGGGATGGAAGGAGGTCAACATGTTCTTGCCACAATTTGTAGAGTTGGTTCCATATAGCAGGGATGCAGAACAGCAGGCCTAGGGGGCATCTGTGGTCCTCCAGGTCTCTTATCTGGCCATTGGGACTCTTCTCAAGCCACACACCCTTTCTCAGCCACACCCGCTACTGGACCTGCCTCAAGGCTGGAATTCAATATAGCGCTATGGTGGAATTCAATATGGTGCTAAGGTGAACATTCCATCAGCACACAGAATTCTCCTTGTGCAACAATCTCCCCCCCTTCTCCCTCCCCCCTGTCCCCCAAATCTGATCTAGGGGTTGCCCCAACACTCCGGAGCAAATCTGGGGAGGCGCACACCTCACATGGTGGGGAGGGGGAGTCCCATTGTGCAAGCGGAAGTAGTTCTGCTCATGAAATTATTTCTTTTAATAGTGCTCTGAGTGTTGAGAGAAGCGGAAGCTGGTGTTGCGATGGGAGCTGCTCGGAGTAGCCATAGGCAGTGCACAATGGCCGGTAACAATGTAATGAACCCACGGCGGCCAAACCGCATTCTCAGATACAAACCTCTATCCACAGAGAACAACCCTACCCTGGAAGACCCCACATGAATCTACTGGGAATGATTTTCAGTATGTGTGACTTGATGCTGAAGCTAAAGTAGTGAGCCTGGGTTGTTGTCTACTGTTCGTTCATCAGCGTTGCCAACACTCGGAGCTCAGAAGATACCAAACAGATAAGACTATTTTCTCAGACAATGCAAATCCATTTGCACATGCCTTGGGAGTACTCATTTTGCTGCATTAATAAACTGATGGTCATTGGGGGTGGGAAATACTGCCCTGAATGTTTTTGCTTGGCTGCGTGTGCTTGATTGAAATTGATAATGCTTGTCGCTTGCCACCTGGAAACTAGCCACCTGCACAAAAGTAAAATTCACATTTGTTGTTGCTCTGCCCACTTCTGCCTCTGGGCCCACCCAACACTGGCATGTAGCCCCAAAAGGATTGCAGCCCTTGGTCTAAAAAAGGGTTGCTGCCCCGTTATATAGATTGGTTTTCCCTACTGATCGCCCCTCAACTATTTCCTCATTCAGATGTTGAAGATAAATGGCATAGACCTTCAAGAAGAACAAGTTTCAGGCAGGGGCAGCCTACTTCTTTGACCAAGGAGGCTGGGCACTCCCTGGCCAGCAGCAGCAGCATACTGGAGACCATGTGGAATTTGGTGGCCATGAGGCCAAGTGTATCCTAGGGTCCACCGATAGCAACAGTACAGCAACAGTAGCCAATCTAGTTGTTCTGTCCGCTATAAACGGCATCTCCTTAGATCTAGGTCCCTTCAGGTTCATTAGCTCCTCGTATGCTCCAATGCAGTGGTGGAGAACCTGTGGGCCCCCCATATATTGTTTGATAACAGCCCTCAATAGCCCTGACCATTGGCTTTGGCTAATGGGAGTTAAAGAGTCCAACAACACCTGGAGGACTGCAAGTTCCTGAGCTCCAGAATACCCCATTAATCCAATATCCCCACATCGCACACTGCTGGACCCTATGTACAGCTAAAGGCTTTCTGTTTCAACACATCAGAAATACTGTAGGACTACTGGTGGGAAAATGCATTGGATTTATGCCAAGAAGCCCCACCCCATTCCCCTTCCAGTCAGTCTCTGCCAAGAAACTCTCTCTTCCTTCCTAAAACCACACCCCCAGCTTGCTCACCTTGTCAAAGCGTCCACGTTCAGGCAAGGAGCTCTTGGAGAAATCAGCTGCCCGTTGATTGTCCCGGAAATATCGCTCGGGGGACTGGTTCTCCCGGTCACTCTCATAGTCCCGTTTAAAGCCACCTCCAGATGACTGGTGCTTCTTCTCAGCCCGGGTGTCCCGCTTGCCCCCATGCAAATAGCCAAAAACTTCACGCTGTGACATTCCTTTCCGGAGCAGCCCATCTGGCTGACGCATGCCGCGCAGACCTCCCGGAGCAGTTGGCAAGAAATCCTGTTTCTCTACTAGGCTGCCCACGCTGCCCATGCTGCCGTCGTCAGGCTCAGAATCCAGAGAGTAAGGATCAAAAAGACAATTGCCAGGGTCACAGGTCACATGAGAAGCCTGTGCTGTTGCCATGGAGATTTAACGACAAGCGGAATGCCAGCACTGCCAAAAGAAGTCACACAGGCACACAAGTTATTGATATGTTTGTTCCCACCAGCCTGTGGGGACAGCAGGCTAAAAATCTATCCCAATCCATTCCTGTCAGCAAAAGGTCCCCACACCAGTTCCTAGTGACACCATGCTAGGAAACAAGTCCTCTCTTAAGCTTTGGTAGTCAAGCACCCCAATAGAAGCCACTGATACTACGGGAGGGGTAGGGAGTCCAGAAGCTGTTGTTGGCCTACAACTCCCATCAATCCTGACCATTGGCCTTGCTGGTTGAGGCTGATGGGCATAAATGCCCAACAACATCTGGAGGGCTGCAAGGTCCCCACCCCTGCCCTACAGCTAACTATGGGCCCCGTCTCCTGTATCCCTTTTACTGACCTATTTACTCACCCAGCCAGAGCAGAGTCCAAATGCGGGAGATGCTTCAGCAGGAAGAAGCAACTCCCAACAAGGAGGCAGGATCCACCCAGACCTGCTCCTCACAGAAGCCTAAGTTATTCTCCTCTGATGACAAGCTGACTCCCATATCTAGCTCCTCCCCCTGCCTCAGGCAGTAGGGTGGAAAACGAAAATAAACACGCTGGATGGCAAAGGAGGAGCTCCAAAACTGACAATACTTGCGCAGCTACCAGTTATTCTCTCACCAAGGCTACTGCAAATCATTTTCTTATTTTAGCCGCCAATAAAAGAACTCTTGGCAAGCCTATGTTGGGCTGGATAACCTGTGCTTCCCCACCATCTCCGGCCAATGAAGTTGGACTACAACTCCCATTATCCCTCACTATGCTGGCTACAGCCGATGGGAGCAAGAGTCCAACAACATATGGAGGGTGCCAAGTTCCCCACCACTGCTCTATACATTATATGCTGGTGGCAGCCTCTACTGTCCCTAGGAACATCCTGCTCCAGTGATGATCACTGATAGCCTTCCCTGGCCCACTTGGTCAACTGCAGTCAGAATCCTATATAATAAGACTTTGCTGGTAGCATATTTTTGCGGCTTAACAGGCCAGTCAGAACAGGACATGAGTCTGGCATGACATTTGATGGGACCAAAATGAGGAAAGGAGCTTCCTACCAGGATTCAGCCTTGGTCTGTCATATTGTAAGAGTGATAGTGATGATGCAACTGCAATTTCCCTCTCACACCAAACAGGACCTTTATTTTAGCTCTAGGCTAGTTAAGTGTACAGTCTGATGTTCAGTTGGTTAACAGGCGGGAAAGGAAGGAAGGAAGGCACATACCAGATGCTGACATGTCAGCCCCACCACTGCCCTGAGTTCCAGCCCTCTTGTTGTGTGTGGAACCACTGACACCTCTCCCTCACTGAGGTGTGCTCTTGCTATGATGTGGCCACTGATGGCGCCTCAAGAATATACTAGCCCGGCCTCACAGTTCAGCACTCACACAGCATGGCCATGTACGCAGGAAGGTAAAGATTCAGCATTGCCATGGAACCATGGATTCACAACACTTTCTCTGTCTTCATTGCCACAACCTAATGCTTGCCAACTTCCATGGGGCAGATAGGGTGGCCATGTGTCCTACTATGGCAGGCATGTCCAAAGTCCGTTTCAGGGGCCTAATCCGGCCCGCTGGTCGATTTAATCCGGCCCCCATGGTAGTACGTATTTTTCGCTCTATAAGACACACCAGACCACAAGACGCACCTAGTTTTTGGAGCAATAATATGAGGAATAACAATCCTCTGTGTCCCCTCTAACTAAAGGCAGGACTCATGTCTTAAACTGTTTGGTGATTTCTCAGGGCAAGAACTGAAGTAAGTATCTTGGCACAGATTTATTCTGATGAGGCAGCGTTTCAGGGAGCTAAATTGGAAACATGCTCAGAGATGAGCTGGAAGCACAAACAGCTGAATTGGAGGAAACCGGAAAAGATATTTGGGAGGCAAGATGGGCAGGACAGCATCATTTCCTGAGCAGGTGTGAAGGCTTTGAATACTCGGCATTACTAGGAGGGAGCCTGAAAACCCGCTGTTAACTGTTTGCAAATGAATGTTTGGTCTCCCAATGCCACAGATTAAGGTCTGGTTTACACATGAAGCAAAATAAAGGTGAACTTCTGACAGCAGGTAGAGAGCCGTATTTCCGAATGCTCCCGGAAGCCCAACAAAAACTCCCTGAGCAGAAACCAGCACAGTGAGCAATAGGCTAGACTAGTCCTGATAAGATAGTTTCCTACAGCCAGGGATTATTATATCTTCCCATCTACTGCTTAAAATGATATTTGTTTGTTTGTTTGTTTGTTTGCTTTAGTTATTCTTTGGGTTATGGGCAAAGAAATATTAAAACAAGGGGAAAAAATCACAAAAAAATAAATGCAATACAGAAACAGCATTAAAAGAGGCAGCAACATTCCAGATAGGAAAACAAATTCCAGAAAAGAAAACAAGCACACACACAAAAGGGGGGAAGGAGTAGATAAAGAAATTAAAAGCGACAGATTTTAAAAACCTGTGAGAATAGGAAAGGGTTTTGCCTGGGGACGAAAAGATGTCTAGCTAGGCAGCAGAGAGAACCTCTCTGGCAAGCCACTACTGAGCAGCCCAGGTTTTTTTCGTAGCTACCTGTTGTATCTCAGCTGTGGTGGCACTCGGAGAAGGATCCCCATTGTTGATCTCGGAGTATATAGGTACATAAGGAGGGAAAGCGTTTTTTCAGATACTGCAACCCCAAACTATGAGGAACTTGGAAGGTCAGAATCAGCACTCTGATTTGGGCCTGGCAACACGCTGGGCACCAGTGTAGTTGGCATAATAGGTTCATAGTACCCAGCCCCAAATAATAATAATAATAATAATAATAATAATAATAATAATAATAATTAATAATAATAATTACTGATTTATTTATTTATTTATTTATTTATACATGCCCCGCCCTCTCCAGCCAAGACCGGGCTCAGGGCGGCTAACAACCAATAATAAAAACAAGTTGATTAAAATACAATTTAAAAGATTAAGATACAACATTAAAACATTAGGATGCAGTCTCTTCATAGGAGGAGAAAGGAAAAAGAAAGAGGGGGAGGGAATCAAACTGGCTCCAAGCCAAAGGCCAGGCGGAACAACTTTGTCTTACAGGCCCTGCGGAGAGAAATCAGATCCCGCAGAGCCTTGGTCTCGTGAGGCAGAGCATTCCACCAGGCCAGAGCCAGTGTTGAGAAGGCCCTGGCTCTGGTTGAGGCTAATCTAACTTCCTTAGGGCCCGGGACCTCTAGGGTGTTGCTATATGTGGACCTTAGGAGTCTTGACATTTATCCTACTCCAAGAGTGCCCACTCATACATCACCAAGAAAGAGTAAACCCATTACCAAAAACAGGGGGGGGGGGAAACACCCATACAAACCTGTAGTAAATCTGTATGTGCTAATTCATATGTATAGATCTGTCCAAGTATAGTCATCGTTGGTGTACCAGTCAGGTAAGCTAGCATAAGGCACTATAAGATGGCAGAAGGCACACTCATCGTCTGCATGGGTAAGCCTAAATGACCACTGTAAGAGCTCAGTGCACTGATTTGATGTGATTTATTATATTTCTATGCAGCTTTTCATTCAAATGAATCCCAAAGCGGATTACGAACAATAAATAACAGTAACATGATACAGCATAATACATCCCAAATACACCATAAACAACATAGAATATTTAACAAATCATCAGGAAAACCATTACAATTCATAAAACCCTTAAATCACCAACTAAAAAAATAAGCTAAACATCACAAAGCAAAAGTCATAACCCGGGGGGGGGGGGGGGGAGCCCTATTTGACACTTCCTTGCTTTTAGTCATAGGCCTCTAAGAAGGTAATCTCAATATTCCAGTTTCCATCACTACCAAATTGAATTGCCCAGGGCAGTGGCTCTAAGAAGGCTAGCACCTCAGAGCACTCTCTGCACCTCCATTTTAAACGAGCTTGCTGCCAAATGTTCATGCTCTGACCCTGCAAGATAATGACCCTAAGCACTGCTGGCTCATTAATTATCGGATAATGAATCAGCCCAACATGCTCATAACCCTGAGTCAAAAAGCTACCACAAGTACGGAAGCACAATGTTAAAGAGGCTTTGCCAACAGGTGCCAAAAAAGGTCCACAGTCAAACTGGCAACAGAACCCAGGACTCCACATTCCCTCTTGCAGAGGCCAGTAAGTCAGCTCCAGTCATATCAAGTAGATCAAGGCAGTCCCAAAGAGGAAGGTTGCCATGGCAACAGACTTCCACACAGCTCATTTATGTTCCCACATGTACTGATAATATACAGTCTGTTCAAAGTAGGCTTGTGGCAGAGAGCCCGCCCAGCTTTAACAGATGTTGACACAGTTCTTGCAGAGGAATAAGAGCTCTCCACCCTTGGTGCACATAATTGGGTCCCCAGTGCACATGACAAAGGGTAGCGACAGTAGCTAAAGGCTCATTATAAAGATCCTATCCCATGTTGACTGGCAGATAGGATGGGGCGTTTCAGTAGATGTCCCAGAGGATTTGGCGGCCTAGATTCCTACACAGTGCCAAGACTCTTGAAACTTGCCTGGCCTAGAGGCTCACACCCCATCTGAATCAGGAGAGACTGTGCATGCCCTGGACCAGAGTGTGGACTCGGTGAAGGCCAAAAAAATGAGTCTGAATCATTGCAAGATGGAGGCGCTGCGGGTAAGTGGTTCCCAAGTCTCAATAATGGGACAGTTGCCTTTCTATTGGGTTGTACTGCCGTAATGGAGCAGGTTTGTAGACTGGGTGTGCTCCTGGATCCAACTCTGACACTAGAGGCTGGTTCCCAGATACAAGAGAGAGGGCAGCTGCCCACTCTGGATAGGGCTGCACTCCTCCTGAAGGAGCAGGTACATAGTTTAGGGGTACTCCTGGAACTAACTTGGTGGCCTCAGTAACTGGGAGTTCTTTTTATCTGCTGGTATGCCCACCAAGTGTGGCAGTTTCTGATTAGGGATGACCTGGCTACTAAATTCCATGTGTATTGATAACCTCAAGACTATGCCCTTGTTGTTCATCCAGAAGCTTCAACTATTGTGGAATGTTCTGGCTAGACTGGTGATAGAAACAGACTACCACCAACACATGACAAAGGACTTAGAAGACTTGCACTGGCTTTCCATCTGCTACCATATACAAAGTCCTGAACAACCTGGGCTCAGGATACCTTACTGACTGCTTTAGCCCATATGTCCCAGGTTGATCAGTGAGATCATCCGGGGAAGTGTGGTCTCCCATGGACCAGAAGCACAACTCATGTCAACAAGAAGTCATGCCTCCATTGGTACAGACTTACTCTAAGGAATTCCCTACCATTAGAAATTAGGCAGGCGCTGTCCTTGCTAAGTTTCAGGTGTCAGGTTAAACCAGGAGACCTTCACACCATGAATGTTGTTCTAATGTTCTCCCCTCTACAGTGGTACCTCTGGATGCGAATGGGATCCGTTCCGGAGCCCTGTTCGCATCCTGAAGCAAACACAACCTGCGTCCGCACATGGCGATTCGCCACTTCCGCGCCTGATGTCATTTTGAGCGTCTGCGCATGCGCGAGTGGCAAAACCCGGAAGTAACGCACTCCATTACTTCCGGGTTGCCGGAGAGCACAACCAGAAAATATTCATCCCGAAGCTACTTCAGCCCGAGGTATGACTGTACTTATTGTATCTTGGGTGTTTTTATTTCTGTAAGCTGCTTTGAGACATGTGGTGAAAAGTGGTGCATATGGTTTAAAATAAATAAATAGAAGCTGGGGTGACCTTCATGGCTAGGAGTGCTTTTTTACCAGCTTTGGTTGGCAATACAGCTACAGCCATTTCTGAACCAGGATAGCCTGAAAATGGTTGCTTATGCACTGGTAGCCTCCAGATTGAGCCACTGCAAGATTCTCCATGTGATGCTGCCCATGAAGTTGGTTCAGAAATTGCAGATCGTGCAAAATGCAGTGGCTCAACTGCTCACTGAGGCAGACTATCACCATCGTGTTATGCTGTTGCTGAAAGAATTACACCCACTGCCAATTAGCTACCAGACTTTCTTCAAGGTGCTGGTATACAAAGCCTATAGAGCTTGGGACCAGAATTTAAGAGTATATTGCTCCTTATATGCCCAACCAATGACTGCACTGTGAAGAGAAATGGTCTTCTGAATATGCCATCTAATCAAGAGGCCCATTTTGTACAATGTAGGAATTGGGCCGTTAGAATGGCAGCACCAACTCTTGGGAACTCCATACTGTTTCTATCAGACAGACACCTTCTCAGTTATCTTTTCAAAGTCTATTGAATGCCTTTTGTTCTTCAACAAGCCTTTGCAGTGGATATTTTTATCCCACTCAGTATCTGCATCAAACTGAAATTGTTTTTATATTTGAAACTATATGTTTGTGTGTGTGCACATGTGTTTATTGTTGATGTATTTATTACTTTGAGATATTTTATAGGAAGCAATTCACATACAGAATGAATAAAATAAAGATTTCCCAATATCATCTTGTTTTGTTCATAATAATTTCATGATTAGTTGGTGGGATGATTTTCTTTTATTGTCATGTTGTTGATACTATATGTGAAACAAATTATTGAATGTTAATTGTTTTTTGTTATATTTTGAATTGTTACAAGGCGGCAGTGATTTCTAGCGTATCTTTTGTCATTTCCTAGGGTTCTAAACCACCTCAAACACAGTAATTTGGAAAGGTGGCATACAAACTGGAATAAAATGAAGTTGGGCTGGTTCACATGGATGAACCTGTTCAGGTAACACTAGGACTGTGACGCATTGAATCTGTATGGAAATTCCTCAGTCAGACCTGTCATGCCAACTGGGATGGAAGCCAGTTCCTGCCAGATCTCTTTCTCTACTGTTCAGTTCATAGTCTGATGTCCAATGACTCTTCACTGTTCTCTGTCTTCTGAAATGTTTTGTGGGCATCATAGGACTCCACCCTTTTCTTGAATTTGCTCCATGAAGTTCTATCTAAGTCTTCATCTAGTTCCTTTTCCCTCTTAGTTTCAATCATCTATTGAAGAATCTCCCATCTTCTACAATATCACATTGGACCCTAGGACCCTTAGGAAAAGCACCGTCACACTTCTTCAACCCTTTCTGCACTCCGCATACTGCTCCAAATCCATCCAAATATACCTTCATTCGCTTCCTTCCTATTCACATTCTTTTCCAATACAAGCTTCACATTTTGTTTCTTCCACTTGGCCTCTTATCTATGCTTCACATATAAATATATGAACACATATTTTTAAACTTCTGGATATATGTCTCCTGCCAGATATTCTCCGCTCAGTGAATGCTCTGCTTTATAACAAAAAGCTAGAAGAAGCAATAGGTCCTGTTGGGATGCTACCTGGCAGGGCTGGCCTATCTTGCAAAAGTGAGAGGGAGGTGGATTGACCATGTAGGTTGCCAGAGAGCAGAGGTGAGCAAAAAGGGCTAGGCAGCCCCTGCAGGAATCAGGTTAATGGGCATGCAGCACTCCTCCTGACTGGCACACATGTGCCTGGGTACAATGAATCATAGAATTGTAGAGATGAAAGGGACCCTGAGGAACATCTAGTCTAAACCCTGCAATGCAGGAACACGCAGCTGCCCCATATGGGGATCGAACCTGCAACCCTGACATCATCAGCCCCACACTTTAACCAAGGGAGCTATTCTGGTGTGCATGGAGGGTGTCCCCTCACCTTCCCTAGCGTGGATTTGCACCTTGGATTTGAACCAGGGACCTCCGGCCTGCTCTTCTGCAGGCCCAGAGCTCCTGGCATCTATGCATGGTTGTTCAGGCTGAGGATGGGAGGAAAACAAATGCCCCATAGTGTGCCTACTAACTGTCTGCTCCTCTTGCACTGTGGTACAGTGGTACCTCAGGTTAAGAACTTAATTCATTCTGGAGGTATGTTCTTAACCTGAAACTGTTCTTAACCTCAGGTACCACTTTAGCTAATTGGGCCTCCTGCTGCCACCGCACAATTTCTTATCTCATCCTGAAGCAAAGTTCTTAACCCGAGGTACTAGTTCTGGGTTAGCGGAGTCAGTTACCTGAAACGTCTGTAACCTGAAGCGTCTGTAACCTGAGGTACCACTGTATTTGCAGTGTGGGTTCAAGCCTTGGAAACTCACTTCTTTTGCCCCCGACATAGCTTTTTCCTTCTCTTCCCCTCCTCCCTCCCTGCTCTCTGTGTGTTTACAAAAGGTGAGCACGGCCATTTTTGCCCCCTCCCTCTAGTAAGGCTCACACTCTCATATCCTGCTTCCCAGCCCCGTGCTCTATGCAGTGAGTCACTGAAAGTTGCTGCTGTCAGCAAGTGTCTGTAGCTAGCTGCTTTTGTTACACAGCTCAACCCCTCCCTTGGGCTGCTTGGCCAAAGAGTTTTTACCTCCCTACCTGAATCTTTAATCCCTGTTCGCAGGAGGGCTACACTTGATATTTGCAAGCCTCTTGCCCAAGAAATTACTTGGGTGCTGTGTAGCCACATTGCTGGCACAATCCCTGATTCACAGTGGGCAGTGCCATTTTTTCAGGAATGCTGGCCCTGTTTGATGTCTCCCTTTCTAATTTGCATGTGTGTGTGTGTGTGTGTCCCCCACTTGATAAATAGAGGTTGTGGGGATGTTCCAGCAGTGCAGTGGTAGTGCATTCCGCCCCCCTCGCCAAAAAAGAAAAGAAAAATTAAAGCATAGGATTGCTTCGCCTTAGGGCTAGTTGCAAACTGATTAAAGGATACTCTCACCTAATTTTTAACTGACCTATGAAAATCTCCAACACAGATTGTATCTAAGTATCAGAATTTAGCGGGACGCGGGTGGCGCTGTGGGTAAAACCTCAGCGCCTAGGACTTGCCGATCGCATGGTCAGCGGTTCGAATCCCTGTGACGGGGTGAGCTCCCGTCGTTCGGTCCCAGCTCCTGCCCACCTAGCAGTTCGAAAGCACCCTTAAGTGCAAGTAGATAAATAGGTACCACTTTATAGCGGGAAGGCAAACGGCGTTTCCGTGTGCTGCGATGGTGCTGGCTCGCCAGAGCAGCTTTGTCACACTGGCCACGTGACCCGGAAGTGTCTTCGGACAGCGCTGGCTCCCGGCCTCTTAAGCAAGATGAGCACGCAACCCCAGTCGGTCACGACTGGCCTGTATGGGCAGGGGTACCTTTACCTTTATCAGAATTTAACCAAGATAAATTGGGCAGCTATGCTATAAATGGTAACTAGAGCAAGAATAATTGGTGCTACATAGGTGGAGGAAAATAAATCCTTCAAGCCTTAGGGCAAAATTCCATCACATTATGAAAAATAGGGGTATGACATTTCTGAGGTATATTATCTTACAATGTGTGTGCTTTGCACAACTTTTCACCTCATTTTGAAATGCCAGTGATTGCCAGAAGACTGGGCTAAATTGGCAATTCTTGTGGAGATAAGTGCTAAAAAAAGAACTGAGGCGAGAGACTGGCTTGCTGCAGGAATTGCCAAAAGTCTAGCCTCTGCAGACTTCAATAACAACTGACACATTATTTTGTCACACACTGGAACTAGTGCCTCCCTGTAGGATCAGACCCCCTTCCATTTATGCCAATATACAAATCTATGGTGAGAGAGACCTCACTTGTAATAGTGGGCAGTATTCAGAACACATGCCCTCTGCAAGGATTTCCAACTGCATAAGGGGACTTTCTCCAAGTCTCACAGTGGCCAACCAATTCTTGAGAGTAGGATGTGGACTAGATAGGCCTCCTTTGGCCTGATCCAGCAGGGGTCTTCTGATGTTCCACTAAGTATTTGCAGCAATAGGACAAACTGGGCAAATCTGTAATGTAATAATAAATTGATAGTGACAAACGGATAATACAAGTGGTCAGGGCTAAGTCAGGGACAGGTAAATGAAGCAGGCTCAAAGTTGAAGCAGGCAAAGTCTGGGAAACTGAAGATGGCTTTGGATACTACCCAGAATTGCTGCTGGGGGGAAATGCATGAATAACTTGCACATCCTGCTTCCATTCTGCTATGTGCTACACAGGTATCCAGCTTATACAGCTCCTTTTGAAGATGATAGTTTGCTGCTATTACTACTACCCAGAAGCATGGAAAGAGCGTTATCTTTTCAGTGCTCCAATGCAACATCTGGAACCATCCATAGTTAGGGTCTAGAAGCGATGCATGGGCATGTTCTGTTGTAGAAATAAGGGTTTAAGGCAGGAAAGGAAGATCTAGCATTGCAAGCGATAACTGCAACAAAGCACACATAGGAGAGCAAGGCAAGGCAAGAGATGACTGGGGATATTTGAGATCTGGAGGCACATTACCGTAAGGATGCAGTGGTGGCTAAATGGACATGGTTCTTGTCCAATTCTCAGAGAGTAAGTCAGGTTCAAGGATTCCTGACACTAAAAGCTGAAACTTCACTATCAAAACACACTAATACAGTACAGTGGTACCCTGGTTCTCAAACTTAATCCGTTCCGGAAGTCTGTTCCAAAACCAAGGCATGCTTTCCCATAGAAAGTAATGCAAAATGGATTAATCCGTTCCAGACTTTTAAAACAACCCCTGAAACAGTAATATAACATGAATTTTACTATCTAACAACACCATTGATCCATAAAATGAAAGCAATAAACCAGGGGTCAACAAACTTTTTCAGCAGGGGGCCAGTCCACTGTCCCTCAGACCTTGTAGGGGGCTAGACTATATTTTGAAGGGGGGAAAAATGAACGAATTCCTATGCCCCACAAATAACCCAGAGATGCATTTAAAATAAAAGGACACATTCTACTCGTGTAAAAACATGCTGATTCCTGGACCGTCCGCAGGCTGGATTTAGAATTGGGCTGGATCTGGGCCCCAGGCCTTAGTTTGCCTACCCATACAATAAGCAATGTACTACAGTCACACAATCAATCAATCAATCAATCAGTAGCTGAACTGGGTTCCACACAGTCACAAAAAAAGCCGCAAAACAAAAACACAAAATAAATAGCAAAAACAGACAGACCTCATCGTAACACTCAAAACAGAAGTGTGGCACTCAAATCGGAAGTGTAACACTCAAAACGGAGCATGTTCAGCTTCCAAAAAAAGTTCGCAAACTGGAACACTTTCTTCTGCATTTGCAGTGTTTGGGTTCCAAGGCGTTTGAGAACCAAGGTAACACTGTACTTGTGTGGGCTGTAACATTTCTGGGCCAAGGAACTCTTGGTCTCTCCTGAGAATGTCAATGTTAATTTCATTTCTTTCTCAAAAAAGAGAAGGCGATAAGCTTCATGGTGTGAACAAGTATTAAAAAATGTGACTGCAGTTTATGCCAAGACTCATAAACCAGAAGGCAAATTAAGAGACTCCAATATGTGGCTGTCACTGAGAATGACTTTTAAATCAGCATCAGATTTTTAGAAGCTTGCTGTGATTCTGAACATCTGAAGGAGACCGTGAATGTCATAAAAATAGAAAAGGCCTCCTGGATCAGACCAAAGGTCCATCTAGTCCACCATTTTATTGGTCACCTAGATGCTTCAGGGAAACTGATAGCAGGACAGCCCTCACTGTTGTTTCACCACCACCTCCAACTTGATTTCAGTGCTATACATGTTCTAAACTTGGGAGGTTCTATTTACCTATTGTGTCCATTGATAATCTTTCTCCATAAATTTGCCTAATCCCCTTTTAAAATCATTATGTAAGCCTGTGGCCATCAACATACCTTATGGAAGTGAACTCTATGCTTCGTTTGAAATTATTTTCTTTTCTCTGTTCTGAATCTACTGGGTGTACTGTGAAACAATTGGGTGACCTCAAGTTTTAGTATTATGAAAGGGAATGGAGGGGGCTCACACTACCTATTCTTTCCACGCCACATATTTTTTCATAAATCCTCTTTTTCAAAGTGATGTAGTACCATAACTTTACCCCTTTCCACAAAGGGTGGCGTTTGAACACTTGATAATTTTGATCACCCTTTCCTGTACTTCTCCAGAGATCTACTATTTCTTTTTAGAGATGGAGCTACCAGAACTGTAAATTTCAGTCAATATTACAGCCCAAACAAACTTTTTCAACCCTCTCATCAGTCATCTAATGTGGGCCATCTAACGCTACAGATTTCTTCTCCAGGAGCCACTGCATGGAGGTTGCTCCAAGAGCTGTTTGCTATACCAAATGCACTTTCATGCAGTGGGGAGACAGGGTGGGGGGAACAGGACAACTGCTACATGTGCAACCATTGTATACGTTTTGGGAGGCCACACCCAATTGCAGCTCTTCAACAAGTTTGCACACATTTTACAGTACAAAAGTGAGAGCATTAGGCACAAGACCAACACCCTGAGAGCAAGAGAGACTTATTCCATGTACTGCCCGTGTAAACTGTTCAGTTGCCTCTCCAAAGAAGGTGAGGCAATGGTTGGAACAAGGAAGTGGCTCATGTTTCCTGTATCCTTCTCAATCTAAAAATAGCAATTTCACAGGAAGCAGCTTGTGAAACCCCCGGGCAGGTAAGGTTGACTATGTTGGGGCATTCAAGGTTAGAAGCAATACCCAGACATTCCTTTGAGTATAAGTATTCTCAGACTTGGCTTCTGCACTGATCAGCGATCCTTCAAAAAAGGAATGCATGCATCAAAAGAACTGCTCAACCACTACACCAGAAATCAGGAAACTGGTATTCCTGATACAGTATTGTTGGATTCCAAACTCCCATCATCCAAATTCATCATAATGCTAATGTAAAGATGCACATGAGGTTGAACTAGATGACCCTTGGGGTATCTTCGAATTCTATGACCCCAATTGTCCTGCAAAGAAGCAAAACAAAAAACCCACATACATAAGAGCAGGCATAGGCAAACTCTGCCCTCCAGATGTTTTGGGGCTACAATTCCTATCATCCCTGACCACTGGTCCTGTTAGCTAGGGATGATGGGAGTTGTAGTCCCAAAACATCTGGAGGGCCGAGTTTGCCTATGCCTGCATAAGAGGTTTGTTTTTAAATGACCTGCAGCTATAGTGAAAGCATTTTCTAAAGCTGTTCCTCAGTCTTGCTTTTATGATCTAAATACCATTCAAAACAACAGGATGACAGAGACTAAAATGGTATGACTTGTATATATTTTTACATAGCTAACAATCTATACTGCTCAGAAAAAGAATAAAGAAAATGACTACTAAGATATCCCAGAAAGAGAATGCTCTGTTCTGAAAGCCAAACATGTATACACCAATGACTCATCAAGAACTATTAGACTTTGGAGATTCAAGAAACAAAATTGCCTTCTTTGTAAATTGAATCAGACCACTGTATTTTCTACAGTGATTCTTCAAGGTCTTCAAGTAAGCAGACACTTTCCCCATCCCTTCACGGGAAATGAGATCCTGAGATTCTTTTTGACTGGAGCTTCAGCAATCTGAACTGGGACCTTCTGTACATGAGCAGGTGCTCATATCTACTACATTATGAGGCTCCTTCCTGGATTTATGGCTGCAGCATGCCGAACAGAATCCGGTTCCTGAAGCAGAACTTCAGGAGTTCTCATTTTTAAGGAGCTTTCTTGCATATCTTTACAGAGGATGGAGCGTTGTGTTCTGTTTAGCCTTTAGTCATCCCCACACTTCCTCCTGCCATGACATTACACTTGGCCAAAGACATTCCAAATTCTGCAAGACCTCAAATCTTGCTTTTTTGATGGGTTTTCTTTTCTTCTTCTTCTTCAAATAAACACATTGTCTAGGTTCAATTCTGTGCTGTTAGCTTCATAATATTGGGTGGGAGGGGAGGTGGATGCAGAAATAATATAGGTCTGTCCAGAAGACCACTGTGTGTTGCAGCACACCATTCTCAAAGGAGTGAAGTGTCATCAGCTTCATGTCTGTACATTATTTATTTACCTATTGCTATAACACATCATATTATTAAAAGCGACAAGATAAAGTCAGATGGGTAGCTTACTGTGTGCCTTATAAGCCCCTGGTACAAAGCAACAAAACGCTCACCTAAGAGCAAGACATGCAAACTCAGGGGCATTATAAAGCTCTGGTTTGAGTTTACAACCCCACAAATTTGGCTTGGATTCCTTTGTCAAGACTCCAACCTTTACTGTTTGACTAATATTCTGGGACTTTTTACTACACACTTCAAATAGAATTTGGTAAGGCAAGTGAAGAAGAAAGTGCCGCCATATGAGCCACCCGAACGGCGTGTGATTTGTAGTAATGAAAGATAAATGGCCTGCTGGATGCAAGCCAATCTTGTTTCTGATCTGGGTTATATTTTGCTTGTGGCACTGCTGGATGATGTATGCCTGGAGATCAACAAAATAACTTGCGCAATGTTGATCTTATTAGACTTTCAGGGTTTGGTTACGTTGGGAATTTCCCCCGATGATCACTGAGCCTGGGGGCTATTGTGTTCCCCTGCAGTGTGTGGCGTGGCTTGCAGTATGAATCATTTCAAGCTATTTTTGCAGTGTACCCACTCTCTGATCCTGGCAAACCGTGCTCTGTATTTTATAGCTTGATCTGCAGGTGGGGGCTGCTGATGCTGGTGGACGAATGGTCCTGCCTTTCCAACCTCTCTAACTTGATGTTGCTGATAATAATAATGTGTTGGGGTTGTGAAGGTGGGGCTTGACATACATCTCTAGGACTGATATCAAGTTGTTCAACCACTGGCAAAGGGATTCCAGGGGTAACGGTAGATGTCTATAATCTGCTCTGATAGGGATGGATGAATTTGTCAGTTTTGTTTTGTCTAGGTTTCTCGTTTTCCATGCTTAAACTCAATTTGTCCCATTTCCACAACAGTTTGATTTATTTATTTTTAAGTCAACACAAAAATCTGTACTTTTTTTGCACATTTCTCCCAATAAACACCTTTCTGTGTACATTTCTGCCCAATACATGCATCTTTGCTGGCAACCTGCCTTAATACATTTTTGGACATTATTTTCACTAATATACACACTTTCCCTCAATATATGCTCTTCCCTTATATGCATTTTTTGGCTGGAGAACAGCATCTCAAATTCAGAGATGTGCAAATTTGGAAGAATAACTGTGTGCTGGTTTGCCTGTTGGTTTAAAAAGTGAAAATTAGGTAAATTTGCATTAGAATGTGAACTGAAGAGATGTCTCCCTCATCCCTAGTCCTGGGTATGTCCTACAGTGTCCTTCAAGGTTTCATCTTGTCCCTTCTCCTATCCAATTTCCATGCTGTGAAGATCTGGAGACAGGTGTTTTCAACATGCTGATCACACTCGCTCAGTTTTTTCCTTCCAGATCCTGTGATCTTGGGCATGATTACTCAATGACTTTCAGATACTATAATCTGGAGGGAGGGTAGGTACATGTCACTCATAAACGTTCAGGATTCCCTGGTTGTTAAAGTAAAACTTTACAATGTTAACATTTATGAGGATGACTTTTTTGAAGGTGATCACAAGTGGGAGGCGGAAGGTCAAATATTCAAGCCAACCACTGGCTTTATATTGTATGCCGCCATATTCATGTGTTTGGTGTCCATTTACAAAAGGGACTGGAATTTTTGCTCGTGGGGGTCCATAGCCCTTCAGGGTGGTCTCTTCTAACAATAGGGTTAGTCCTAGCAAAGGGGAGCAGTCTCTTGTTCTGGCTTCATTCAATTCACTCTAGTTAACAATCTCAATATGCCACTTGCATTCACTGGTCACACAGTAGGGGGTCTCTGGAAGGAATGCTCTGCCCTGTGCTAGGCAGGAGACCACAAAGGAAGAGAATGATCACCTTCATGGTTCCTTAGAAATAACAGGCCAGAAGAAGTGGCGAAAGGATAACGTTCAATGGAGCTAGCATAGCACAGAACGGGATACATATACAAAATAATCATAAAGTTTGTATTCCAGATTAATTCATCCAGATTATCTGCCACACCTCAGAGCCATGCTCACAGACCACACCATGCAATTCCAATGTGCGTAAAGATTAGTTTCAATAATTTAAAAAGTTTACTCCTTTGTTGCTTTTACCACCTTGGCTGAGAGAGCAGTGGGGCTATTAAAGAATAAAAAGTGGCACTTCATTCCTTTTAGATATCTGGAGCTGGTCTCACTCTCAGTTAACAGACAGGATACTTTACAATTCAACTGTTCCCCAGCTTTTACTTTATTTCCAGGGAGCACTTAACGTGGGTGTTCATGTACTACGGGTAAGAAAGAGCACTTTAACCCCAGAAGTGCGGCAGACCCCTGACTATCTGGGAGTAAACTGTCAGGGTGTTTGATGGCCAGAAATATGTGATGCGATTTGCTCAGATCTTTACCACATGTGATGCCTGTCAAGTCCTTGTACGCTTTTTGTTTGTTTTGTGTGCTTTTTTAATTTCAAACACAAGCACAAGTACATGTTCCGGTTTATCCAGATCTACGACTAGGTAGAAAGCTATTCCAGAATGAATGTCACAATGTAAAGTTACCCGGGAGGCAACCTCTGCACTGACATAAGCTCCCAGCACGGATCGTTTAGAGATCCCCTACCATCATTGCTACCACGCAGGCAAGCGGGAAAGCATTCTACTGCGCAGAGCCTCTCTGCTGCGCAGTTCCCAAAGAACGACGGCGCTCCCCAATAAAAGGAAGCGCCTTTCTCTCCAACACCAAGTCGCGGGGTCGCCATTCGCCTTCGCCGGGGCGAAAAACCTGCGGCCCTCTAGCCTGATCTCCACCACCGAACTCCTTTGCTGCGACGCCCGGGGCAGCGTTACGAGACCGGGCAGGGTTCCCCGTCTCTGCGCGCCCCGACGGCTCCATTTCCAGTCCAGCAACACTCAGACTCCGGCCCCATGAGCCAGCCACCCCGTCCCAAGGGAACCCCGTTGAGCCCGTCCCAAACCCCCCAAAGGGAGGACACGCTGCTCGCTCGGGGCTGCATTCGCAGACGATCGGGGAACCACGTGTAAACGAAATGAGAGAGGGCTAGATCCATCTCGGTTTCAGACCCGGGAGAAGGGGGGGGGGGCAAGCGCCACTGTCCGAAAGCGGATGAGAACAAAGAGCCACCCGCCAGATGGACAGGTCCCAGCCTTAGCCGGGACCCGGGACGGTTTCCCCGTGTAGAGAGGCGGCCAGCAGCGACTCACCATGATTGCTGCCTGCAGCCTGATCCCCGGCTAGACTGGGCTGGACTCCATCCCGCGACCTCCTGCTGCCGCTGCTGCTGCAGCCCCTCGGTCGGCTCTTCCTTCCCTCGCTGAGATTTGAACACCCCACTGCAGGCAAGGAGCCCGGGAGTCTCTGGCTGCGCCGCTGGGGAGGAGGCAAAACCTGGTCTGGATCCGCTCGGCATCTGCGCCTACCCACGTAACAGCGAAGGGAGCAGTGGCCCTCGCGGTGCTGCGGCAAGAGCAATGGCAAAGCGCGGCCTGGATTTCGCAAACTTGAACCTCCCAAACCAAATGGGACGCAGGGTAAAGGCAGGTTCAGTGGCCACTTGCGCTGGGTGCCCTCCCACTGACTCAGGTAAAATGGCACCTGCGTAAGTGGCTAAATTGTCCCCCGAGACCAGGAAAAATTACACCTTTTGAGATGACGAAGGCAAAAGCATGGAATTATTCCATGAATACGCAGGAAGCAAATGCGGAGCTGGGACATCAAGAGCAAGCGATTGCAGCCAGAATCCATCACTCTGGAAAATCCGAAAGGTTGGGGTGGTTGCCCACGGGGACTCTCCAGGGAGCAGAATAGTGTAGGGGCTGGTTTAATTAAAAACAGGAAATTGCTCTTCCTAGAATTTAAATTATAGCACTTTGATAAAAGTTTGCTTGCAGGTTTTGGGTTGAAGACTGGTTCACTCCGGAAGTTGTGTGCTGAGTGTGATCTTGTCTTCCAGTGTTTTAATTTCCCAAACTTTATGCAGTAACCAAGGCTAAAGGGTGTTTGAGAATAGAACACCTATGTACTTTTGAAGAACAAATGCCCAGTGTCTTCCAATGGATAATATTTAAATTTGAGCCTCTGTACTTTCAAGTCCACATTTTTAAAGTGGGAATAAGGGTGGGCTAATCCATGAAGTTGTTATAAATTTCATAATGCACTCTTATCAGTAAAAAATGCTTGGTAATGATAGAGAATATACTGTCAAAATGCTATGTGCAGTTTGTGTGGGTTTTGCTTCACAGAACTTTGATAACACCAGATTTCTTTCTTTTGAGTTTTTTAAATATTACTACTGTTTTAAATTGATAAGCTGCTTTTCTGGACCAATTCCCCCAAGCTGGGCAAACAAAATGCAAGCATATAATGTAATATTATAATATATATTATAATATTGTTACAGATTTAGTATTATTTTTAAATACAACCCCTGAACAATACATTCAAATATAATTCAGCCAGTATAAAAACCATTGTAAGACCCACAACAAAAATATATATGTATTTAAAAAAATAACTACCCCTAAGGTTTAGGATGGATAACGTATGTTCTGAATTAACTTTCTATGGAGGGGAAACCTTGTCACTGGTCAGCTCATAGGGCAATGATTTCTCTCCTACACAACTCAGATCTCCCCCATTACCCAATTTAACAGATTCCAATAGGAAAGAAAATGAACAAAATAAATCAGTAGTAGTAGAGTTGGGAGTATAAACAGAAATAAGGAAGGAGCAGCTTTTTTAAAAGCAAAGCATGAAATCAAACTCTAAATCAGCAGATAGCAGTTTTACAAATACCAGCTCAAAAAGCAAAACACAGCTATCCCTTTACTAATCTAACTCAAGCCATTAAAATCCAATTGGGGGGGGGGGGGGCTTCAAAGATACTACAACCCCTCTGGAAGATGTTCAGAGTTGGATTTATGGTAAGTCTCCAGGAAGGTAAAATTCTGTTTTTGTGGGGCAGCCATGATGATACAGGGTGAGGGAGTTGCCTCAAGTAGAAAATTTTGGGATACCCTAATGAGATGGTTATAAGGTAAAGGTAAAGGTACCCCTGCCTGTACGGGCCAGTCTTGACAGACTCTAGGGTTGTGCGCCCATCTCACTCAAAGAGGCCGGGGGCCAGCGCTGTCCGAAGACACTTCCGGGTCACGTGGCCAGCGTGACATCGCTGCTCTGGCAAGCCAGAGCCGCACACGGAAATGCCGTTTACCTTCCCGCTAGTAAGCGGTCCCTATTTATCTACTTGCACCCGAGAGTGCTTTCGAACTGCTAGGTTGGCAGGCGCTGGGACCGAACAGCAGGAGCGCACCCCGCCACGGGGATTCGAACCGCCGACCTTTCGATCGGCAAGCCCTGGGCGCTGAGGCTTTAACCCACAGCGCCACCCGCGTCCCTCGGGGAGATGGTTATAGCCACTATATAAAGATTTTCTGTGTCAGGCATCCCTATATCTTGCATCATTTCTGAGTTCAGCACTGAAAATATTTTCCTGTTAGGAGAGAATATTTTTATTTCCACTCAAGACAAATATATAGTAGTCACAACACTATATGAACACTTGGAGGAACCGACAACATAACAGCAAGCTACTCTCATGGCTCCCCAATAATCCTTCTTCATAACACAGTAGAGCTGTTATCTATGTTTTTGAGATGCACATTAGCAGAAATGTGTGGAGGTCCAACTTAAACTGGAAAATTTATCTATGTTCTTGAGCCAGTCTTTGAAACCCAGAACAAGATTACTTCTAGTTTGGAGCAAAGACTAAAATCACAACAAAGTTAGAGATGAAAATAAAAGGGTCCCACTGTTTGAAAGTAGGTCCCCAAGTACATTGTTTTGCTTTTGTTGTTTTACTTCACATTTTATCATAAACGAAGCCTGAAGTGAATTACTTAGAGCCAAAGAACATATTGCATGCATGGTTGCATAGAACAGATTTTGCATTATTGCATTTAATAGATCTGTGGTTTTGTTTAAAAATGGCCGCCATTACAGAGGAGGCCAGATTAGGGATCCTGGCACACACAGAAGGGTAGTAACTCCCTGCCCCTCATCCCACTTTGGTGCCACAACATATTGAATGACTATCACCCTCCCAAAGTTGCTACTTGCCTCAAGAGCTGATCAGTGCCCTGAGCAGATGAACCTTACTGAGCCTTTTTAATGGGAACTCAGTACAGACAAATGGGACCTCACTTACTAGGTGAGAACAGAACCCTTCTCGGAAATCAGATTCAGTCTTGGTACGTCTGACCAAGCTCCATTCCTGCATTTGCTCTTACCCAAGCTCACTTTTGTCAGGAAGGCATGTTGTGATTTTAATCTGCACAGCTGAAGCCCAGCTGCCCCCTCCTCCTCAGCCATGAGATCCCACAGTTGTTACCTTTTGACTATAATTCTTCCCTCATTTCCAGCTGCTAAAGCACATTAAAAGAGGCTAAAAATATACTAAACACTCCCCTGATGTGACAGCATTGCTTTACATGGAAAAGTAATTGCCACCGGGATGGTTCATGATCATGAGCTGGAGGAGAGGCATCAACTAGATGCTGGCAATCGGAGAACCCCTGCCCTGGAAGCCAAAAGGAAAATGTGGGGGAACTGTGTAGTTCTGACAGGCAGAATGCCACAGCTATTGTGGGCGGTGAGGTATTTTGAAATTAGAGGGTAAGTAAGTACTGCTATCACCTGATTTAATTATTGTCCTTTACAGCTATCGGAACGAGAGAAATTCTTCATCCCAGAGCCAGCCATATCAGCAGTTCCAAAATTCAACACAGCCGGGGATAAGAGGCACTTGACAATAAATTTACAGAATCCCCACAGAAATAAAACTGGATATTCCATAGGTCCCTCTGCAGTGCCTACGATTCTTACACATGCATGAGGCTAATTTCACAGTGGATACCATAACATGTTCCCCACTTTCCTAAGCACTGAGTAGTCCAGGACTAATATTAATATGCTTTAGTTTCTTTTGGATGAAAGAACACTGGAGGCTTATGATGTCTTGGTAGTGCTTGTTTCTTTACAAATATATAGTTGAGCATATTGGAAGTTAATGGGATCATGTAGCAGGTAGCACAGTCTCTGATCTTGACCCAGATTCCTTTGTTTCTATCTGAATGCTAGCCTCAGCAAAAACTCCCCTATCTGGCTGATTTGCTCTGCTTCTATCTAAAATTGCAGAACTGGCTCCAGACAGTTTCTCTGTCCTCTCCAGTAGCTGTTTTGTGTTACAACCCCAAATTCTGATGCATTACATTCCAGAGTCTTGCGACAGATTCCTAGCAAAGAAGGAACATTTATTATTCTTTTTTTCCAGAGGGCTGGCCACATTAGCCTCTTGCAGCAAAAATAAGAAGAGTACAGGCACCTTGCAGAATAGTTAAGTGACATCCCCACCTGAGTACACCTTTGTCAGTCTTTAAGCTGCCAAAAGACTCTTTGACTATTTTAAGTCTCTTGCCCATTCAGAATACAAGCCAGATTGCCAGACAATAGTTTTTAGAAGTACTTGATTGGCCATAGAAGTGCACTTAGTGGTGTTTTGGGCCCTGTGGAACACCCTCCCACCAGATGTTAAAGAGAGAAACAACTAACTAACTTTTAGAAGACATCTGAAGGTAGCCCTAAACCCTTCAGATGTCTTCTAGAAATCAGATAGTTGTTTTTCTCTTTGACATCTGGTGGGAGGGGGTGGGTGGGAGGGGAGGGGTGGGAGGGGGTGGGGAGAGTGGTGGGGTATAAATAAATTATTACTATCATCATCATCATCATCATCATCACATAACAGACAAACCAGGGTATAACATATGTGGCCAAACATGCAGGGTAGAGATCAGAATGTGACCCTTAATGAAAACATATTTCAACACTATAAACAGCATTGAAGTGGCAATGCCAGCATCTAGTTGATGCCTCTCCAGCAGCATCCTTTTGCGTGAACTGTCCCGAGACCTCCAGGTGTATGGTGGTATCAAAATTAAATTAAATTAAATTAAATTAAATTTGAATGAATGAATGAAATCCAACCCTCATCACATTCTGTGGACCAGAAAATATAATAGGAGTATCTTTCAGTTTTGGAAACAGCAACCCCAGAATTCCCTTAAAATAAGGCATAATTCTCAATTCTAGGAGGTGCCAGGCTCTTCTTTTCATAGAGGGCTTTCTTGTAATTTTCCTTTTCTTATATTGTTTGTTATTAATGTAAGAAGAACCTGCCGGATCAGATCAAGGGTTCACCTAGTTCAGCATCCTGTTCTCACAGTGGCCAACCAGTTGCCCAGATGAAGCCTATAAGCAGAACGCTCCCCCCACTTGCGATTCCCGGCAACCGGTATGCTGTGTTTTTTTAGCGAAAAGAAAATAGGCTGTTCAATCCTTTATTATTCAGAGTGGAAGATGTTGCAATGGGTGTACACGCCCTGAAGCATGTGTGCATGTATGTGTTCAGAAATTATCATGCAGCCCAAAAGCCATGTGCAGGAATAGTCCTGACATTCCTCTCGTGTTTTAAAATTCCCTCAGAATCGTGGGTTTTCAGAATAGGGGAGTTTGTCTGCTGCTGTAATAGTCTGGCATTTACAGGAAACAGGCTGTCACCAGACTGAATCAGTGCGGGGAGATTGTGCCAAATGAAGACACAAAGACAAGGGAACTCCTCTCTCTCTGCCATCATGATTATATGTAAAGATCAAACCAGACATTATCTCAGGAAGCATATGTTCCCACTCTCAACTTCACATTTGCCAAGATGTTGGAGAATGCAGGTGTAATGGAGCATTTATTTACCCAAGAGCAGACATGTCCAAAGTCCATTTTGGGGGCCTAATCCGGCCCTCTTGGCCGTATATGCCCTGGGGTAAAATCCCCCAAAAAGCTCAGCAACTTTGGGGTAAAAAAAGGTCAACAACTTTGGTCAGCCCTCACACATGTTCATCAAATCTGGTCCTCTGAAAAAAGTTTGGGCACCTCTGCCCAAGAGGATCAGTGAGGGAGACTTTATTTATATTTATATTTTCCAATATTTATATACCAGCTAATGACAAAAGTCCTCTGGGTGGTTTACAAGTAAAAATTAAAAACAAAAAATACAATAGGGAACTAAAATCTAACCCAGAATAAAGCCGGTAACAGACAATGACATCAGTACAACCAATATAAAGGTAAAGGGACCCCTGACCGTTAGGTCCAGTTGTGGTCGACTCTGGGGTTGCAGCGCTCATCTCGCTTTATTGGCCGAGGGAGCCGGTGTACCGCTTCCGGGTCATGTGGCCAGCAGGACTAAGCCGCTTCTGGCGAACCAGAGGAGCGCACAACCAATATAAAAAGCGGTAAAAAAAAACATTAAAATGACTGAAAATATCTTCACCTGGCATCTGAAAAGGTAGGTACGAGACAGACCTCTCTGGGGGTGCCAACACTGGAAAGACCCTCTCCAGAGATCCAAAGATCCTCATTTGTTTCATTTTGTCAACACTCTATCCTGCATTCATACGGCAGAAGAGAAGTTCACAGGCACAAAATAATCATGCTCCGGGTATTGGGTATGGACTTATCCCAAAGTGAAAAAGAAATAAACTGTTTGGAAATAGCTGCTGTGCAGGGCCTGCACCACAAGGAAATCTCCCGCATGCAAGATAACCAATTGTTTTCACAAGTGCTTCAGCCACAGAGTGGTGCTTAACTTCTACACCAGCCAATTTTACCCATAGTCATTTCCCCCCAGACTCACCCCCCCCCCCAAACCCAGCTGCAGTGAGGCAGGGGATGATTAGAAACTGCCAGGGTCCATTTGTAGGGAATAATCTGTAGGCAGAAGGAAGGCAAAAACCCTTCTTTCTCGCTCCTCTCCTTAGCTTTACAGTGGCATTATAGGGTGGCAGCCCCATTGTTTTGCTGTTAACAACTGGTTCTGTCCTTAGCTTGTGAACTTTGAGATTAGACATTTGGTGGTGGAGCCTGGGGGTCATGGAGGCTACACAGCCTGAGATCTCTTCCTTCTCCATAATTTTATGTTTTCGCTGAATAAATATTATGATTTTGAGGCCAGAGGGAGTACCGGAAGGAGGTAAATGAATGTTTGTAGTACAAATAAAGTACCAGTTTCTACTAAGGAACAGAGATGTAGTTATTAATGAATATTGCTTTCTTGCTTCTTTACTTCAATCTTTCAAACAACTTTACCTTCTGACTTGGTTTTTCTGAGAGGTTCATCCTGGGACAGGGTACTGAAGTTAGTCAAGGTTATGCTATGACGTCCCATGCACCAGTAACCTGGATCTACTTCCAGAGACATAGGGCCAAGTGCATAGATATGCCTATGACTTCACGTACAACAATGTCCCTTTCTAAGTGTCCAGTTTGAAGGCCAGTTTCCCTTATTCTACATGGATGGTCAGAATTCCTTTCTTCGTTCATAGAATAATACTATCTGCAATCCATGTTGCAGTGTAATATTTGTTCCACCAATCCCCAAACCCTAATCCTGTTCCGTGCGTATATATACACTTTAAAAAAGGGCTCATTCAGAGCATAGATCAAATTGCTGCAACAGGAACAGTCTGTTTCTGTATAATTAACCCTTAGTTCTGTAGATGCTTAGACCTGCCAGGACTTGCCAGTTACAGAGCCCTGCAGCTAACACAACAGCACTTTGATATATATCACTGTGAGTCAGATTGTGAAACCCACTGAAGTCAATAACAGGAAACAGAATTGGCCAAAGATGAAACGTTTTGACTGCATGAAGCATCCCAAATTCCCAGCCATTTGCAGGTCAGGGACTGGAAAGCTGCCTGGGATTCCAGCTCCGGCTCTCTGATGTAATAGCTCCAGCACTGCTTGAGCTGCAGCGTTGTTCTGAGCAATTATAGGCTCAAAATAATGCAACCATGGGTGGCTTCCTGCAGGATTCTTCCTCGCTTCAAAAGATTATTCACTCAACACAAAGCTGAACGCTCTCCCCCCGACCCTTGCTTCCCCACAGAAATCTTGGCCGTGGAGAATAAGTGGGCGAGTTGATAACAGCCCTGTAATTCCAGTCAGCAGTGGCAGAATCTCAATTTCCTGCAAGATGTCAAGAGGTTTTTCAAATAGCTCTGATACTGCTACAAAAGATAGTGCATATGTAATAGGAAGAAAAAGAATAGTGCTTGAATGTTGTCCCCCAAACTTGAGACAGGAAACAGGAAGGCATTTAGGGTTGTATTGGGCCAGCCCCAGACACATCCCTACTCCAAAGGAAGAGCATTATGGCATTCTCTCTGCCACACCAATTTCCACATACAGAAACTGACCAGAATAGCAGCTGAATCTTACTTTAGCACTGGTGATGGTGGGACATCTTCCTCCACCACATCAGAGGACAAGCTAACTTTACAGGGCACACACAGCACTGTCCTCCAATACTTCGCTGCCAGTCCCTAGCACCCTATGCAAGTTACTGAGTTCGGTGGAACTTACTGCCACGTAAACATGCATCATATTATAGCCTTACTTTGCTGGTATGGGTGGGATGGCTATGGCCCCTGCAGCCAGTGCATATTCTGTTCATATTCTGTTATATAGCTATCTACACACTCAACCAGCTGTACCAAATACATTTAGATTTTAACAGTTACTGTTGTTCAGTGGAACAGTGCCTTGCGCAGAGATTCCATGTGAGTGGAAGTCTCAGGGAATTTGGAGGACTAACAGCAATGTCGTTTACCTGGAAGATACGCTTTGTAAAACTCTGGATTTGGGGGGAAATAAGTGGGCAGTGGCAGCCTGAATGCGCACAAGAACTGCCAGGTTTGCAATGTGATTCCCAAGAAGCCTAATACTCCAAAGCAAGCACCCATCCTTGGGCAGACATACAACTAAATTTGGCTTGGCAAGCCCTTTCCCTGTTCCACCGTTCCATTATGCGAATGAGACATGACACAGTTAATGGCTCTGAGTCAGCCTTGCTCCCTCCTAGTCGAGTTCTGGTTTTTGTTACTTTCCGTCCCCTCCCCAGCTGTCACAGGCTTGTGAAGCCGGATCGGGGGCGTGTTGTCAGGGAGCCTCCTGGCTGGGTGTGATGGTTACACCTGGGAGGGATGCCAACACCACCACGGTTCAGTTCAAAACAGGAACCCAGGCAAAGCACCTTCTGGCTTAGTAATTACATGCTGTGCTCCTAACACATGCTCCACACTGGGTGTGTTCTCCTCCAGCTACACATGCGCCAAAGCTCTCCAAAGCCTTCCCTCATTCCCAGCCCTCCTACGTATTCCCAGGCATACACAGCAGCCCTGACCTAGAAGTCTCCTTCCTAATGGGGGAAGGACCACAGCTCAGTGGTGAAGCATCTCCTTTGCAAGTGGAAGATGCCAGGTTCAATCCTCTGCCCCCAAACCCAGAGGGTCACTTCTAGTCAGTGTAAAAAAGGTAAAGGACCCCTGGACGGTTAAGTCCAGTCAAAGGCGACTATGGGCTTGCGGTGAGGAAGCCAGCGTTTGTTCACAGACAGCTTTCCAGGTCGTGTGGCCAGCATGACTAAACCACTTCTGATGCAATGGAACACCGTGATGGAAGCCAGAGCACATGAAAACACTGTTTACCTTCCCGCCACAGCAGTACCTAATTATCTACTTGCACTGGCCTGCTTTCAAACTGCTAGGTTGACAGAAGCTGAGACAGAACAATAGGAGCTCACCCTGTCACAGGGATTCAAACCACCAACCTTTTGATCGGCAAGCCCCAGTGGATCAGTGGACTGATGGGAAGACACAGGAGTTACCCACGTTGGAAGAATGGCAGATGAAAGTTATCGACTACATGGAATTGGCAGAAATGACTGGCAGAATCAGAGACCAGGGAGAAGAGACGGTGAAGGAAGATTGGAGGAAATTCAAAGACTATCTACAGAAACATTATAAGATAATGAATGTTTGATGACACCAGATTGAATGTAAAAGGTTATTAGTAAAAAAGTGTAAAGAAAAAGATCTAATATTTTTAGATATAAGGAAATGCAACTATATTAAGATATTAAGATTATTATAAAATTAAAATATGACAGAGGGAAGGAATTTGCTGACAGAATATATGATCTGGAATACAGAGAAGGGAGGTCTGGGGAAGTCGGAGAAATAAGTTAATGCAAAGAATACAAGGAGACAAAAACTGTTTTTAATATTTTTATTTTTATTTTTTATGCTTTTGTTGTTTTGTGTTTGTGTGTTGTCGTGTTTCCCTATTTTTTCCTTTTTTGTTGTGTTGTTTTTTACCCATTGTTGTTTTGTATTTATTGTAAAACCCAATAAAATATTATATATATATATATTAAAAAAAAGATCAGTGGACTGATGGTCGGACTCAGTATAAGGCAGCTTCAAATATTCCTGTTCCTAACCCTCACTCCCCAAAATACAATCTTAGACCCTTATTCTGTTGAACTTGCTCCCATCATATCAGCTCACTCCTGACCAATGGTGTCCTTTCCCAACAATGTATCTGCAGAGTAACACATGTACACAAAAACATGTAGTCAGGGATAGCCAATGTGGTGCCATACAGATGTTGTTGGACTCCAACTCTCATCTGCCAGTGGTCAGGGATGGTAGGATGATCAGCCCCAGGCACCATGGTCAGTGGTCACTGAGCTACCCTTGATACAGCTCTCAATATAAGTTCTGTCTTAATATTTTGGCACCACTGAACCTGTGGCTCTCCAGGTGTTCTTGCTCCCAAAACCACTGACCACTGACAATGCTGGCTCAGGCTGATGGGAGTTGGAGTCTATCATCTGCTCTTTCTTTCCATTCCCACTCCCTTTTGTGTCTTGTCTATTCTTTATACACCTAAGAACAAGACTCATTTCTCTCTCTTAATTCATGTAAGCCACTTTGGGAAACAATAATTGTTTGAAAAGTGGTATAGAAGTATTTTAACAGTACTTTTATGGAGATGTGAAAGGAGCATGGCTGAGGGTGGAGTATAAGCCCCATCTCCATTAACATAATGCATTAATATTAGATCAGAGTTGGGCAGACTACGGATCTGCTCTGATTTTATTTTTTACTAGACCCCTAAGATCCACTAGGGACGTGGGTGGCTCTGTGGGTTAAACCACAGAGCCTAGGACTTGCTGGTCAGAAGGTCGGCGGTTCGAATCCCCGCGACGGGGTGAGCTCCCGTTTCTCGGTCCCTGCTCCTGCCAACCTAGCAGTTCAAAAGCACCTCAAAGTGCAAATAGATAAATAGGTACCGCTCCAGCGGGAAGGTAAACGACGTTTCCATATGCTGCTCTGGTTCGCCAGAAGTGGCTTAGTCATGCTGGCCACATGACCCGGAAGCTGTACTCCAGCTCCTCGGCTAATAAAGCGAGATGAGCGCCGCAACCCCAGAGTTGGTCACGACTGGACCTAATGGTCAGGGGTCCCTTTACCTTTTAAGATCCACTAACCAGAACCAGATATGAAATGGGGGTTCATGGGGCGGAGCTAATAACCATAGCCATAGACTGCATTTTACATGTCGGAATCTACACTTACTACAAAATACAGATCAGTAATTCTGACAGCCTAATTTAGGGGGAGCTTTTTTTCATTTCTGTTTTTAAATAACTGCTAAGAGAAACACTTGCTGATCTACCGTTAAGTAATCCATTTTCCAGTAGATCCCAATCTACTTTCTGCCTTTGCACTAGAGCAACGTCTGTGTTAAATTGCTTGCTTGGCCTACTGGTTAATCTAGCCCAGCAGCTCTACATGTGGGTCCTTTAAATACTTCCATGCAAAGTCATGGATAGCTGCCAGTGTGGTGCCTGCAGTTCCACCTATGGTGCCTGTGAAAGGTCTCAATAAACCCTCCAAAACTCACAGTACACAAGAGAATGTTTGCCCTTCCTGGTCAATTCCTGTTTTCACTGTCTCACTGAACTCTCTCCCCTAAACATGCCCATATTTCACTGGGTGCCAGGATTGGACATCCACCCTTCTTTCCATTCTGACCACGGGAGGGGTGCAAAGAGTTGCTCTCCATGAGCAAGTGCTGGGCCTTTTCCCATCATAGTGGGTAGCTGCTGTTGCAAGGCAGGGTTCTATCTGCTCATTAGATGTGGCAGCCATTTTGTGACGTGCCACACACCTTAAGGCAGTCATTTTATGTTTCACCACCGCCCCTCCAAGGCAGCCATTTATGGACAGGCACCCATGGCACTTTCTCATAATTCCAAATGCTCCCACTGGCACCCTGTTTTGAACTGTCTTATAAAAAACAAAAACCAGCATTGATTGGGTCTCCTATTCCTCTCAGTTGTCTTAATTGTACTGTTTTATAGGACAGGCTCTTCCACGTGTTTAGAGATATTTATGACTTTGGTAAATGTTACAAGCACACTCTCCTGGGACCAACTACACCTTACTTCAGAAAATGCATATGTCTAGGACTGCCATATGTCCAGAACTTCCTGGACATAGCTGGGATTTGACCCTCGTAAACATTGTCTGGGCGGAAATCACTTTAACGTCCAGATTTTCACTTTCTGAAATATGGCAACCCTATCATAGAAAGGCATACAGAAAGAATTGTGTTTCCTTTGTCTCCACTCGCTGCATATTGTGCTTTCATCATTGAGGTTTTTCCAGCAGCAGTACCTAGCAGCCAGGTGAAAAAGAGGACAGATCTCGTGCACTTTTTAATTATTGTATAGAAGAGAAAGCTTCAGCAGGTATAGTTGGAATGGCAACCTGCGTCTGCTGGTATGCCTTCCTCTACACAATTATTAAATGTGCGGGGACCTTGTTGTTTTTACACTTGGCTACTGTGGGTGCATCATAGCATTCTTGAGTTGAAGGGACACCAGGGGTCATATAGTCCAACCCCCTGCAACAAATCTCTCATCCCACATTTACAAACATAATTGGGTTGGGGGAATAGCAACCACTTTGTAAATCTAGATGGCTTTTTTAGGCCTAGCATCCCTAGGGCAAGAGGGCATACCCCTTTTGCCTGAGCACAGAAACACCCGCTTTGTCTCCCTCACATATTTTTGTTACGCCTTACACATTTCTGTTACTATTTCTGTGTAACATAAATTCCTTCATAATCTCAGCACTTGATTAGTGTGTAATGTGATCTACATAGGGTTGCCCAAGTCACAGCTGGTGCAGTATGTAGCAGCCCATCGCTTAATGGACAGGGTTCTGGGAGCACAGGATATCACCAGTAGCAATCTGTAGCCTGCACTCTCCAACATCCTAAGCAAGCATGGGTCCAATATTGCTTTACGGTAGCTTCCTTCCTCAGTTCCACCCATGCAACAGACTATCCTACAGGGTTGTGTTGAAGATGAATGAAAGCAAGGAGTATTATGTGCACTGTTGTTGTGTTGTTGTTTAGTTGTGTCCAACTCTTTGTGACCCCATAGACCAGAGCACGCCAGGCACTCCTGTCTTCCACTGCCTCCCACAGTTTGGTCAGACAAACTACTGAGCCTTACCTGGGCTAGCAACATGACTAAAATAAAAAATCAAGGTTAAGTCAGATTGTTCTGGGAAAAGCAGTCTCAGACTCAGGGTTGCTTAGAGGTCACAAAATTGCACTCTTTGACAGCAGTGGGGGACTGGGGAAGAAGGCTAGAAAGCAGCAGTTTTGGTGGAGAAAAGAAACAAACCAAAGAAATAACACATCAGAGAATTTTGGTACCATATAATATAACCACAAGCCTTAGGATAGTTGGCTTTATGAAAAACTGAATCTAGATACTTAGACAATGTTTCTGTTTGTTTGTTTACTGTCTGAGCAATTAGAATAATAGAATTGTTGAGCTGCAAAGGACCCAAAGAGTCATCTAGTCCCGCCCCCTGAAATACAGGCAAGAACTGAACTTACTTGGCCACAAATCATCAGTGACATAGTAAATTGATGCCAACCCTAGGTTATCTGTTAACAAAGTTGTTTCCAGCTCAGTAATTACACAGTACTTGCTTCACCATGGGGCTAAACACACAGAACATTTAGATAATTATTGTAGCCATGGCATATCATAAATTGCATTCTTTAAAATATAAAATATTATAATTACACATGTGGAAAATATAGGCATAGCTCTGTATTGTTTAGGGTTTGCGTTTTAAAGATTACAAGCAGTACGAAGACTCCAGAAATCCAATGAAAACTCCCAGAATACTGGTGGTTTTATTTGCTCTTCTGCAGTAACAAGTGGAACCTTCAACAAAATTGTGCAATATTTCCTCCTTCCTAAGCAGAGTTGTTCCTATTGTGGGTTACAGGCAGTCATTCTCTCCAAGCAGGGCCTTCTGCTACACTGCACCACCACCACCCCACCACTTTCCATTTCCTGACATTCATGACTACTGAGGATGCTCAGCTCTTATTTGGCTGGCTTTTGTTTTGTTTTGTTTTGTTGGCAGGGGGAGACAGTTGATAGCTTTTGGTTGTTGCTGATTATTTTTTAATGGTTTTGTACTTCTGTAAATTTCAGGGTTCTTCTGAGCATGGTAAAACACTCTCTTGTTTTGCTATGACTCCATATTGACTCTAGTCCTGTAGACACTGATTTCACTGTTTGAGGGAGTGAAGATTTCAGTTTTCATTGCAGAAATGACAGAGAAAACAATACTATGTATTATATTTTTCCAGAATTACGGGGGGGGGGGGGGCGTTGATTGTTTGGTTTGGTTTTCTTTTTACATGTATCTTCTAGGGGATCCTAATTCAGCTAAACCAACTTGATCTCTAAAGCATCTCTTCTCCATTTGAAACACACACAGAGGTTTTTTTCAGCTGGAACTTGCCGAAACTCAGTTCCGGCACCTCTCAGGCAGGCTCCACTGCCATTATAAGAGAACAAGGGAGGCGTTCATGGTGAATTCCGGCACCTCTTTTTCTAGAAAAATACACTGCAACACACATATGGGCATACAGACTTTCCCCTGAAAATCTATGCAAAAATGTTGGCCGAATTTTATTTTCTTTTAGGTTTTTTTTGCTCTTCTTCCTCATACAGGTTTAGACCTGTTTTAGCTTTTATTTTAAATAAACGATCACCATCCCCCAAGACAGGGGCTAGGATTTAAACTGTCTCCTTTGATAACTGAGCATCACCACTAGTACCCTTAGCAGCTGAACGTTAAGCAGAAAAGGTGGGGATTTTGTACTAACAACAGCCAGAGGCGCACGTAGGTTCCCTTGTGCCCTTGGCATGAGTTGCACCGGCACCCTGGGTCCCTTTTGCCTTGGCAAGGAGATGTATTGGCATCTCTGAAGCTGCAAGAGACCATGGACCAAAAACTCATAAAGTTTGCTTTTCATAGCTTTTGGGTTCTGCCAGTGCCTTCCTGCCTTCCTGTGGGGTTGTGTAGTCAGGCGGACGCCTAGCCACTCTAAGCCAGAGTGGGAGGTGCTATTTTCATGACCACCAAGGCCTGCGCCCTGACAACAACAGAGCAAAACATACGGAATCAGAAAGAAGAAGAAATTTGCTGGGTATAGGGGTGTGGCTAATAATAGCTCCGCCCACCTAATTGTCAACCTCAAATTCCACATTCTCGAATGGGCATTCCTTGCTTTACTCTAGGTGCCATTAAGGCAGTGACGTGGATGTCAGTTGAATTGGCTACATGGAGCTGGATGCAAACCAGGAGGGAACAAAGTCCTTGCCGGTGATTGGGTAAAGAGTTGTTCCATCTCTCTAGACAGCTAAATGTTGACTCAGTCCCACCTCAGCCTAAGAAGACCAGCTATTATTATGTTTGTAACCTCACCCTCAAAGACTTTCAGGGCAGCTCCAATGGAGTTTCCCCAGGTTAACCTCACAGTAACCCTGCAATTTAGATTAGGAAAAGAGATTTGGATGGGGAGAGAGCTGGGTTCAAAGGTCAGCTGCAACAGGAAGCTCACTGGGTGAACATGGAGAACTGGGCCAAAACCAGCGAAATGAATTCCAATAGGGACTAATGGAAGGTTCTGCACTTTGGCAGGAATAACCAGCTGCACAAATATAAGAGGAGGGACATCTGGATTGTCAGTAGTACAAATGAATAGGGTCTTTGTAGATCACAAGCTCAACATGTGATGCAGCGGCAAAAAAAGTGAATACTATTATAGGCTATATCAACAAGGTATAGTGTCTAGATCAAGGGAACTAATAGTACTGCTTTGTTCTGCCTTGGTCAGACCACATCTGGAATACTGTGTCTATTTCTGGGTGCCACAATTTAAGAAGGACATTGACAAGCTGGAATGTGTGTGGAGGAGGGCAACCAAGAAGACCAGGGGTCTGGAAACCAAGCCTTATGTGGAACAGTTGAGGGAGTTGGGTATGTTTAGCCTGGAAAAGAGGCAACTGAAAGGGGATATGATATCCATCTGCAAATATCTCAAGGGTTGTCACATGGGGGATGGAGCAAGCTTGCTTTCTCCTGCTCTGGAGGGTAGGACTCAACCAATGGATTCAAGTTACAAGAAAGGAGATTCTGACTAAGCATTAGGAATAACTTTATGCCAGTAATAGCTGTTAGACAGTGGAATGGACTCCCTCGGGAGGTTGTGGACTCTCCTTCCTTGGAGGTTTTTAAACAGAGGTTGATGGCCATCTGTCATGGGTGCTTTAGATGAGATTCCTGCATTGCAGGGGGTTGGACTAGATGACCTTCAGGTCTCTTCCAACTCTACAATTATACGATTCACAACCGCCACTAACTAATAAAAGGATTTGTCTTTGCAGGGTGGATGAGGACACAGAAAAGGAGCATGCCTGGCACCCGACCCACCTGCAGCTGACTGTCCTGCGTGCCTGCTCTCTGCGCTCCAAGGGCGCCACTGGCACCAGCAACCCCTATGTTGTGATTCAGCTACAAAAGCAAAAGTTCAGGACCTCCGTAGCACTACACAGCCTAAGTCCCGAATGGCATGAAGAGTGTACATTGCAGCTGCCCAGTGTGCTGGATGACTCAGAAGAGAATGGCCTCATCCTTACCGTCATGCACCAGTCCTTGCATCATTTCAACCAGTTCCTCGGCAGAGTATGCTTGCCTCTTGCCCAACTTTTTCAGGACAAAACGAAGAGAAGAAATGAGTGAGCATCACCATCATCTCGTGAAATCAGGCTATGGATAACCAACACAGTGTCCTCCAGATGCAATTTCCATCAGCTACAGCCAGTTTGGCCAGTGGTCAAGATTGATGGCAGTTGTAGTCTAGAGGATACCATGCTGGTTAACGCAGAGTTCACATTTTTGAGCCATGGGGTGGCATCAGGCAAGAAGTGTTAGGAAGATATAGTTTGGAGGTGATGGCCCTTAAGAAAATGGTCAGCACCATATGCACCAAAAATGTGGCAAGGCCTTTTAAGAGGTGCATCATTGCACAGCTGAGGCAGCAATGCAAATGTCATGCACACACAAACATGTGCACAGAAGAAGATATTGGACGAAAACTGGCTGCAAACTAACTAACCATAGCTCCCATAAAAATGCATGTATATTGGAGGACTATGTAAAAGTGCCAAATTTTAGCTGGGATTGTAATATTAGGAAGTACTTGGGAGGAAAGGAGAGGGCCTTTTCCATTGGGGCTCCCCACTTGTTGAATGCTTTCCTACTGAAGTCCACCTGGTACCATAATTAACGTCCTTCTGGCTCCAGCTAGAAACTTATCACTTCCCAGGCATTTGATAGCAAAATTGCAATAATCTATCTATTGATGGTGTGCTTTTGCTGCTCTTTTATTGGTGCTGTTTTACTGTACGGCTTTTCTTGTAATGCATTCCACCCCACCCCCCAATTTTGTGCCATGCTTTATGCTTTTAACATTTTGTAAATCACTCGTAGGCTCCTTTTGTGGCAAGCTATTAATTAATAGCTGACTGGAGAAGCAAGAGGGAGGATTCTGTCTTCTTCAGAGCTGATAGGGAAGTTTAGCATATGGATGAGATTTAATACACTTATACAGTCATGCTCTTTGAAATGCCCAGTTGCAGAATCTGGCAGACTCCACCTTCAGCAAACCACCCAGGCACACCATTTCATTTTTTTAGCATCTCCAGTGCAGAATAGGGCACTTCACATTTTCCAAAATGTAAGTTGCAGCAATTAGCCTGTAAGCAAACAGGAAACTGGTAGGCCAAAAGATCCAGCCAAGTGCTGAGGTCACTGCAACACACACCCAAATTGGAAATTTAGAGGAGTTGCAAACTTCTCCAGTTTACAAAATGGTTACATACACACTGTGGTAAGTTACAACTTGGTCAATATTTAACTGCAGTATATGACAGGGGAAAGCAACAGTGCCCTCCAGATGTTGCGTTGTATGACTCCGATCACCCTCAGCCAGCACAACCAAAGGTCAAGAATCGTGAGTGCAGTCCAGCAACGTCTGCAGGGCGCTGTGTTGGCTGCCCCTGCTCTAGATCATCCTTCTGCAACCCAGTGCCCTCTAGATGTGTACTGCAACTCCCTTTAGCTCAGGGTTTCCCAAACTTGGGTCTCCAGCTGTTTTTGAACTACAACTCCCATCATCCCTGACCACTGGTTGTGATAGTTAGGCAGTTGTAATCCAAAAAACAGCTGGAGACCCAAGTTTGAGAAATGCTGCTTTAGCCCAAGTCAGTCGCTGTAGTACAGGATTGTGCAAAACATCTGGAGGACACCAGGTTGAGGAAGGTTGCCCAATTGTGTTACCACATAGGTACCAAGGAACAACCTGGTGGCTATATTCTGTCCCTTCTAACCTAGACAGTACGCCTCTGAATACCAGTGGCTGAGAATCACAAGTGAAGAGAGCACTATTTGGCTCTGCTCCTGCTTTTGTGAATCTCATAAGCATCTGGTTGGTTACTGTGAGAACAGGATGCTTTATTAGATGAGGCCTTGGCCTGATCCAGCAGGGCTCTTGTTAGATTATTGGTACTGCAGTGGTAACCCATAGAGCCAGGGTAGACTGTGTGCAACTCCTCCGATCTTTCAGGCTGCAGTTTGAGTCACCCCTGCTCAGTGGTCTAACTGGCTGGGTCTGATGGGACCTGCTCCACAACACCTGGAGGGCACCACGTTGCTTCTCTCAGCAATAGAAGAGCGGTAAGTTAGACACCTGCCACAGAGGCCATTGTCTTATCTCTCTGCAGGTGGTTTGTGCTGCAATCTCGACCTGGCAAGAAGGAGAAGACAAGAGGACAGTTGCAGCTGGACATTCAGTTCTTACAGATCTCTTCACAAGCCAGTGAGCCAGCGTTAAACTCTCGTGGGCCCTGGGCTTTCTTCTCCAGATTCTATGGGAGCAGAAAGGGCAGACGGTACAAGGTGTACAAAGAAGCTCCGTCTCAGTCACCCAGCTTGGTATGTGAAGCAGGACAGAACCTGTCCCAGTTACTGAGTTCTCCTCTGCAAGGGGTGCAGGCACTTTCCTTTTTCAGCCAGAAGAAGCTGAATAAACTCCGCTTTATAAGTAGTTCTGCAAACAACTTGCATAACTGGCAAAGTGTTCCTAAAATGCAAAGGCAACCCTGTTGGCCCACAACCATCATTCAGAGGGCCTTCTTGATGGTGGTTCCCGCCCTGTGGAACATCCTCCCACCAGATGTCAAGGAAATAAACAACTACCTGACATTCAGAAGACATCCGAAGGCAGCCCTGTTTAGGGAAGTTTGTAATGTTTGAATTTTATTCTTTTTAATATTCAGTTTGGAGCCACCCAGAGTGGCTGGACTATAAATAATATTTATTTATTTATCAATCAATCAAAAACCCACATTAGGGTAATACTGTTATGTGGCCAATCAATATGTCAAAAAATGGTGTGCAAGCTTTTCAGTTCTCCAGAACTCTTCATCAGGCAGACAGTAAGCAGAGCAAATGGTGGATGGGAGGAGGTGGCGGCTGGTGGTAAAGTCATCACTGAATGAGTCTTTAGATGGTGTGAGGTATGAGACCACAGACGTTCAAATGAGGCTGCATTAGGTATTACGGAGGCATCAGGTTGCACTATGGCCTCTTGGGAAGCAGAAAACCCTCTTGGTCTACTGCCTTAGGCTACAGTCCAATATACCCACTGACTAGTGGTTAAGCATCCCTGGACTCAGGTGTGCTGGTCAGCCAAGTAATCCTGTTCCTCAAACAGAATAATACCGAGCAAGACTTCCTGAATAGTGACTAACCGCCAAGGTCCACTTTGTTTCCGTTCCTTGCAAATGGTGACAGACTTTGCTTCCCTTTTTGTTGGTTGAAAAACCCAAAACATTTCTCTAATAGGAAAAAGAACACTGGGAAGAGAGGAAGCCTAGCCAACCAAGACCTAGTTCTCTTTATCAAGCATCTCACTATAAGCATCATTTCTGGCTGGGGATGGTAGGCAGTGACCCTAGTTGGGCACATTTGAATAGTGGTGAATTAAGCTTCAGAGCTGTGCCTTAACTCTGTATGCTTCCCTTTTATACAGACAAACGACGAGGATTCATCTTCCTCCAGTATGACCACTGAGCTAGAGGCCTCATCAATGAAGTCTGGATCCAAGTGCGGCAGCTCCTTGCACATGGTAGCAGGTGACTATGGAGAGGAGGAAGTGCCCAAGCTGTATAAGGCAGCATTGTGAACACCTTACCAACTAGAGGGAGTTACCTCCATGTAGTGATTGCCAATGTAGTACCTTCCAGATGCTGTGGACTAGATCCCACCATCCCTGGCCACTGACCACGCTTGCTGGAGCTGATGGGAGTTGGCATCCAATATCTGGAAGGCACTAGACTGCAGGAGGCTGCCCTGTGAGATCGCTTAACACAGGCATGCACTAGTTCTAACCTTGCTTTAGAAAAGGAGCAACTTCAGGTACTAAACCTTTAAGATCTGCAGTACAAACTGAACTGAAACATAGCTGACCCTCTTTCTCCAGGGAAGTAGACCCAAACTATCACTTAGCTGATCAAACGATTGCTAAGCTGTGTTATCAGTGGTGAGCCCCCGTTTATTTCATAAATGAGACAGCGCCCCATCTTCAGCAACTGGCTATTACTGTTGGCAGTGCATCCTCCATTACTTTAGTGTCAAAGTGCATCATCAGAGAGCTGATGGGGACAACAGTCTCAATTCTAGATCAACTTCCACCATTAGCACCCAGCAACTGCTATAGTAGCTTCACATTGCTGAAAAGTGCCACCAGGGATGTCACTATGAGAGGGATGGGCCTCAGAAAAAGTATTGCTCTACTTTCTTTTGGTTTAAGGGAAGGATTCAGATGACAGTATGCATGAGGGGCCATGTAGGCTAGCCCCACCCACCACTGCTGGCCACATTCAGCAACGGTGAGAGGGTCTCCAAGTCAGTGCCAACCCCATCACATATCTCTGCCTGCCACAGGTGCTCCATGCTAATCTATGCATCTGCCTCACATGAGGGTTTGCTTTCAGCACATGAGGGTTTGCTCATTCAGATCAGTACCTACTTCTTGCCGACCCTCTAAAGTCTGAGGACAGGCTGACAAGCCAAGAGTTCCACTGTGCACTCTCCAATTTTGCCCTGGTTCTTTTACCTAAAGGTAAGTGGAAATTGTATGACACGGCTAAAAAATAGCAGTTTGTCACACATACACACAGTATGTGACATGGGGGAATGTGTGCTAAGGGAACTTTGGTTTTGCATTCAGAATAAATTATGCATATCAGTTTGAGTTGCGTTACTCAACTGCACTGTGGATTGTCTGCAAAGTCTGGAAGATTTAGACAAGGACTAGATTAGTTGGGAACAGCAAAGCAGTCAGCACATATAGATGCCTAGAAGTCAGGGGAAGTTGCTAAAGGTGCACCACAGCCAGCTGAATGTCAATCTTGATTTCCATGTACCCCTCATGGGGTCCATGAAACTGATTCTTTTTTTCTGCACTGTGTAGCAGATATTAGGAATGGGCACCCTAAGACACCTATGACATATTTTGGGAGCTCTTTTCAGAGTTCTAGAATCTCACATCTACTAATACATCACACTCCAGCTGCAAGCAATTAATGAAAAGTTTTGTTAAGTGGGAATTGCTTTTGGGGTGTAGAAAATCACAGTTCTGTAACCCTTTTGGCTCTACCCCCACCCTTTACAGCAACCTCGGCTGGCAAAAAATCTACCTCCAAAACTCAGCTGCAGAAGCTTATTTCGTGCAACTACAAAGAACTCGCCCCTGATGCTAAGAACCTGGCAGCCAACTCAAGTCAGTCTGAGCACCCAAGTACCCTTGAACAGTTCAGCAGCATATTTACTCAACAGCTCAAGAAAAAATCTAAGCCTCTGAAAGAGGAGAGGAACCTGGAGGCGGCAGGCATTTCTATGGAGGCTTGGCAAACATCTCTTCCACCTCTCCACGTTGCAGGGCCCAGTGACATCCCTCCACGAGCACAGACCCTTCACCTGTCGACAGTCAGCCTCCAGCAGACAACCAGCACTGCTACAGCCAGCTCTGTGACCAGGCACTTCCACAGATGCCGCATGCACCTGAGTAGGAGCTATCAGTTCTTTCGCAGGTGTTTTGGCCTGGTTCCCTGATGCTGGGGGGGTCCTGTCTTTTGTCTCTCGTTCTCTTGGCAAAGGAGATTTATTGGAATAGTCACAGTGTACAAATGCATCATATTCAGACAATATATCTCTTTACTTGTGTGGCTCGTTTCTTTCATTTTTAAGGCGTGTCAGGCAACATCAGGGCCAATCAGGGATCTGAAGAATGGGTTTGGATGAGGGTTCTGGATTAGAAAATTTTAATGGGCCAGGAAATGGAGAAGGTGCAAATCAAAATGCCAGATACAGTGGAATCTCGCGTTACGTACCCTCCTCCCTGCAAACGCTTCGGGTTACGAGCTCCGCTAACCCGGAAGTAAATGCTCCCGGTTGCGGACTTTGCCCCGGGATGTGAGCGGAAGTCGCGTGCCGGCAGCGGGAGGTGCCGTTAGCGAAAGCGCACCTCATGTTATGAGTGGTTTTGGCTTAAGAACAGACCTCGAACAAATTAAGTTCGTAACTGGAGGTACCACTGTACTACTTACAGCAATGCCTATGTGCACACACGCACGCTGATTTCCTTTCATGAGGCACTCGCCTGAATGGCTTTATTGAAGCAAACCAACAGCTTTCAGTGTCTCAAAGACCCCAATAACAAGACCCTTTACCACGATGGGTTTAGGTCCGGTGGCAAGTGACGATGCTCTCTGAGCCAGAGCACAAGTGTCCACTTAGCAGGAGACCTCATAGGAAGAGATGGGGTGCGCAAGAGCTTCACAGCAAGTCTCTATACATATTTTGAAATAGGAGAGCAGCAAACTTCCAATAAGTTTACCTGATAGTGATTCTGTAATGTCCTTTAAGCATCAGCCTGGGCAACAAGTCTATAGGTCCCACTGCCTTGTTATCATGTAGTGTTGGAGCACTGGCTGATATAGGCAGGATGATTCAGTCACTGACCTGCCTCTTAGTCTCAGATTTTCTCCCATCCGTCAAGATGTAGGTTGCCAAGTCAACATCCTTCTGAACAGGCGCTCAGCCCATTTAATCTTGCCAGCGTCTCTGCCACCTTGCCTGCATCCACACGGAGGTCATGCTCTGCATCTGACCTGTCAACTGATGGTGGATCCTCGGACCTTTTGTTGTAACCATTGGACCACAGGCATCCATGCCCTGTTGCTGGCTCCTGCAGAAGGATCTGCCTTTGGAGAGTCCAGACACAATTCTGATAACCAGCTGCTGCAGTAATGCAAGAGTCTATGCAGGAGTCGGCTCAGCCAAATGTGCACCAGGGAGTCTCACTGGTGTCGCATTCTAGGAAGATGTTGAGGACTGTGCAGGGAGATTCTGCCACAGTCAACCGAGTTCGTGACTCCACTCTGTACTGGAGGTTGGTCAAGCCTCCATGACGGTCCACCTTGAACTGCTCCTACATGGGAACAAAAATGCCACACGTCATACACACAGGTCCAGAGTAGGAGAGCAAAAAATGGCATCATGAAGAGGCCTTGTGTGAAGCAGAGCAAGCAGAGAAGGAGGCTTAAGTGTTGTGAAGGATAGAGTCACAGACTTAAAGCTCAGTTATGGCAAAGAGAAGGGTCTAAGACGATCATAATCAAAGGCTCTTCTATTCTGCAGCTTCAGAACACCAAAGGTGCAATCAGTAAGTTATGCAAGTCTCCATAAATTCATTGGCATTGCACGATTCCTATTACTTTGTTTATGGGAGACTTTTGCCGAGTTCCTTTTAAGAAAAACTAGGGAGAAAAGTTCTCCCTAGTTTCTCGAAGGGTCAAACATGAGCCTGACCAAACTGTGGGAGGCGGTGGAAGACAGGAGTGCCTGGCGTGCTCTGGTCCATGGGGTCACGAAGAGTCGGACACGACTAAACGACTAAACAACAAGGGAGAAAAGTAGAGACACACTTGCACCAAGCTGAGAAGGCCTGACCATAGACTACAAGGAACCTTAGACGTTATCTGCTTTCAGCAAAACCTGCCAACTTTGATTCAAAATGTTTCCCTATGATCATATGGATTTTAAAAGGGTGGAAGAGGGGAAGATGAGATTCTCAATATTTTGTCCTAAACCCAAATCTGCTCCATAGGGTTGGGGAAGCCTCTAGAACAGATTTAGGGGATATGCAAGGAGAGGAGGAGAATGTCCTGTTGTGCAGAGAGAAATATGTGCACTGATGTAACATTCACTGTAGCGCTATACTGAATTCCACCCACTGTTATTTATTTCATTTATGTACCACTTCCTGTGAAGCAATTTACAGCACAAGCTTTGTTCAAACTGAATGGGTGGGCATCATTTTTGAAATTTTTTATTTCATTTTATTTATGGCACTCACAAGGAAGGGAACACTGGGAAGAAACAGATCAGAGGCACTAAAGGACGGAGATACTGGCTGCAAAAGGCACACTCCCTGGTTTCCAATGCTAGGATTTATTGCTTACATTGTAAAGTTTTTATCCACAGTCATCAGGGATAGAAATGTGCATTTTAAAATTAAATATTTTGAAAAGTCAATACTGTCTACATTTTGTAGAAAAAATCTATAACAGATTCATGAGTTCCATGAGTTTCAGGCCATACCTATTTCTGTGTCTTCTGATGTAACCGTCTTGCTAAACGCTGTTCCCTCCAGGCTAAGCAGAAGCAACAGTGCAGGACTTACTACAGAGTTATATGGCCGGCTCCACGTAAGAAAAACAATGTATTTTTAGTTCCAGGCCCCAGCCTCCTGCTTCCCCCATCTCCCACATGAGAAACTCCCACCTGCTTTTGGGAAGCAATGCGCTTCTGGTCTCTCTTGCGCCAAGCTGGGTCATGAAGATGCTGGAATGTCTTATATCCACTTTTAATTCCTGATGGCCGGAACAGCTGAAATAAAAAGTTGGAGCCTACATTGAAGCCAGAAATCTCTGTCCAAAACAGAATTCACACACCATGGGAGAATAACAGGCTCAAATCTCACCCAGAACTAGAGTCCCAAGGTCTCAAACTACAGTGAAAGCCATTCTGCAGCCTCACCTGAAGTCCAGCGCCTCTGATGCGGCGATAAAACTCATCATCCTCACGGCCCCAGCCCCAGAAGCGGTTCGACATTCCATTACACTGAAACAACAATAAAGGCACAGTTGAAACCAGAAATATTTTCCCTCCTTCAAGTCTTGGGACAGAGACAGTAAAATCTGCTGCTGTCTGTCCCAAGACTTGAAGGAAGCTAACACCATTACTGCAAGACTCTTCGTCTTCAGGATTAAATGGAGTAGAGTGCATCAAAAGCCATCAAATGTACAGTGCCAACAGTCTACAGTGTACAGTCTAACCCCCTAACTGATTCTAGGATTGCTCAGAAGGTAGAGCACAAGACTCTTAATCTCAGGGTGGTGGGTTCAATGGAAATAACTAGCAAGGACTTTGCCCTTCTGTGGGTTGTATAAAATATCCCAGAAGCCCAAAAGAAAGAACTTAGGTCTTACCATTCGATAGTGCTGCTTGGTGAGCAGCAAGATGCCACCTACGTAGGTGTTATAGTGATAGAGAGGGTGCAGCTCCGGCGATGCCACGTGGAAAGGACCTGCAGCTGGGAAGCCATAGTCCAATTCCTCATTGAGAGGTAACAAGTCCACATCATGCATGGCAATGTAATCTGTGTCATTGCCACTTTCAAGGAAGCCCACGTTGATCAGAGATGCTCTGTTAAACCTGCCCAAGAGACCAATACAAGCAGATGGGACCTATGTCAGAAAATTCTATTCAGGAAAGCTCAGCCATCACTGTCAAAAGTGTTCAGCTTGTGCACCCAGCCACTGTTTGATGATCTACGCTGTCCCTAGGAACTCACTGGGAGCTGTCATCTGGAGTTTTGGAGTCACACTATGCAGATGACACCCACCTCTCTCTCTCCCAGCTGAATCATGAGAAGTGGCTTAGGTGCAACATAGGTAGTAGTGGTTAGCTGGATATGCACCAGCTAATTGATACTGAATAGGTATAGGTGACATGTGTACTGGGTTCTCAAATCCATTCTGGGTTGGGTTAAACTCCCCTAGAAGGAGCAGGCTTGAGGTAGTGCTGGATGCAGCATGGTCACTGGAAACCCAGGTCGCCTCAGGAGCTAGAAATGCTATTTCCAGCTACAGTCCCTTTTGGACGGAGATGACTTCGCCACTGTGTTCCATGTTCTCTTAACTTCCAGACTGGATCATTGCAATGCACTCTACATGGGGCTGCCTTTGAAGAGGACTTGGAAACTTCAACAGGTTCAAAATTCAGGAGCCAGATTACATAGTGGGGTTGTCTTTAGAACTCATATAGCTCCTGTTTTAAAACAGCTGCATTGGCTGTTAGTTTCTGGGCTCATGCTACTGTTCAAAGCTCTAAATGGCTTAGGCCCCAAATAACAGACACTGCCTCCATTCCTACAAATCGCCTCAGGTGCTGAGGGAGCCCTCTTTGTAGTCTCACCACTCTCAGAAGTTGCTGGGGTAGTTGCTCAGAAGAGGGCAATCTCTGTGGCAGTCCCTGAGTCATGGAATCCCCTCCTCACAGAAGTGTTCTGGCACCCTCACAATGCAACTTTTGCCATAAGCTGAATATGCACCTTTGATACCTGAGATGTGTATTTTCAGGACCCACACTTTTCCAGTGACTGATTTGTTTTACAGCCTGTTTTAATTCTGAATTTTAAATTCCCACTCTAGGACCTGCTAGTGAAGGGTGGGTAATAAATTTCAAAATAGCAACAACAATAATAGTACTAGATAGATGGATACGAGAGACTTTAGATATGATTTCAAGGTTACACATCTCACAGGTGGGGGAAATGCAAATATTTATTTTAGATAATACAAAGGCCCAATGTTTCCTTCCATATCAATATCATGTCCAAAGTCACCCAAAGAAGAATGTAATAATTTGGGATACAGGTTAGGTTGAAACATTGAGGGGGAGGGACAGCATGGGGTTCACATTCACCCATACCTTACAGTACCTGTAATGATCCACCTGGTTGAGTATGAAGATATGATGGCGAATTTTCTTCCTGCTGAGGAAGCGATGCATGTGAGGCACAAAAGCCAGCAGCTCTTCAAAGCGCTCCCGGAAAGGCACCAACACTGCTAGACGGTGGCGTCCCCATGATGGGTCATCAGGAAGCTGAGGTAGAGGCTCCAATGTGCAGGGTTTCTGAGGCTGTGTAGCTGCAGCTCTTTGACTTCTAGTCACATCCCCTGAACAACTGAGCTGAAGCCACAACAGGGAGAGAAAACCCAGCAACAGTGCAACAAAAAAGAGTTGAAAGAGAGAAAATTTCCGGGGTAGGATACCAAACAGCCGACAGGACCTGAAGCAAAATCAGAATAGGGCAAGTCAACACAGTGAAACATGATAGATAATTCCATGTGCAAAAGAAGGCAAGACAGAAACAAACTGCCACAAGCTTCTCTTAAGCAAGCATCACCTGTTAAGGTGGGGATCATGACAGTGGCTGGGATTCAGGTCCCTCATTCAACCCATGCCACAACAGCAAGAACTGTGGAAAAATACCACTGTCACAATGTGAAAATAAAATAGGTAAGACTGGAATGACATGGAAAGATACATGGCCCTTTCAAATCTTAAAAGTACTTCACATACCATTTGTTATCCTTACAAATATTCATGTGAAGTAACTCAGTCTAATTCCTAAAATGTTGTTTATTTTGGGGTGGGGTCAGAGAAATAATGGCTTGCCTAAGCTGCCTAGCAAGCTTATGGCTGAAGCACTTTTTGAACTAGGGACTCCCAGCTCTTAGATCAAACTACATACTTACCTGGGAGTAAGCTTCACAGAAAATTGTTACTTACTACTGAATAAACATGCATAGAAATATGCTGTTAAGTTTCCCCCCTATGTTACACCAACTCCAAGAGCTCATCCTATCCCCCCATATTCATCCAAAATGGGCTCTTTAAAAGCACTGCATGTACCTTGTGCAAAGTGAAACCCGCCAACTTGAAAACCCTTCTTCCTAACAACTAATGTGTTGCCAATTGCAAGTTACTTGGGAGAAACTTCTTCCTGACTCAAGAGACAACATGGATTCTGTTACTACATCTCTAGTTAAAAAAAAAGATTTGCTATATTTGAGAAGAGGAAGGGCAGGGTGAGATAAGGGGAAGTATACAGCCCTCTTAGACGTCTCTCCCAGCTCAATCTCCATAAAACGCCTCCAGTACAAGCTCCCCGCGCCCTGCTTCAACTGCTCCTCCCCCCCCCCCATATAGTGCTTTCCATTCATTCCTATAGGGGAAGTAAACTATTCATGGAGGAAAAAGCAAAGAGATGTGCCACTCGGTGCATAGTTAAGGCGGGAACGAAGCTTGTTTCTCAGCCATTCAGATTCACGCCCATCCTAACCTCCACAGCACCATTACTTGACCGCTCAAAACTGCGACAAAAAGTCGGAAGATAAAACAGATATTTCAGGACTGAAGCTTAGACGCTGAGCCTTCATGGTCCCCGAGCGCTTCTCATCCTTCGCCCCCCCCCCCCTTCCTAGTTCTCCTCTCCCTCACATAAATTTCCTCTCCCTTAGGATACTTACCCGCTACCCGCGCGGCGATACATAGTAGACTTGCGCCGGGACGGGAACATCCTACTGCCTTCCCGGCAGGACTCCCCGCCCAACCCGGCCGGGACACGTTGGCCAGGACACCAGGTCCGTCGACTAGAGCGGTCCTCTAGAAACGTGCTCCCCACTGGCTGTTCCGCCTAACACTCGTTCCTACACGAGGACAGCTACTCCGAGGAACCGCAGATTCGCCGGTTTCCCGGCAGAGGTGGAGCACACAGAAAAAATAGAGGAGGAGGAAAACGAGGCAGTAGATCTCAGTGGTATCAGGCAGCTTATGGGGAGCTTCTAGACAGTCCGGAATGAGCAAATGAATTAACGAAGTTGGGGTGAGATGAAGCATGTAATATAGCTAGTTTTTGTGAAAACATTTTTTTTTAAAAAAAGTTGTAGTTGGCAACAAAGTATTGATACCCTATTACCAAAACTCTTACGTACATGTATTTTGGGACTTCTGAAGAAAGTGTAAGATCTTGACATGAAATAAAGTTAGCAGTCATTGTTAGAAGGAAATACCATCTTTATTGACTTCTCTCTCATTTGCTTTACAGTAGCAACCAGGGCTAAAATAGCCACAATATAAAAAAAAAAAACACCAAGTATGCGCCACTCATTAAAACTGGTCCTTCATCCATAAAGCTTTAGTTGTTTAATCTCCTACATAAAAGCTTGAACTCCTACACTGCAGCATCTATAAATTGTCACCCCATTAAGTTGTCTTAGTTGGTCACAGCAGAGTGTAAGAAACAGGCAACTTCACTTGTTTCACAGGAGCACAGTCAAGGTGGCTTTAGGGAAGTTGGGATCTTAGACCACTTCAATTGGATGGTGTAGTCAGTGGCACAAACACAGACCATTGCAAATATCACAAACCTGGGAAACTTAAAAAAAAACACAACAAAAAACCTCAGATGAAAGAGACCCTTTCCAACAAACCCGGTTCCAATAGGAGGACACCAGCATTCACTCATCTAGTGCAGCAATCTTCATTCATTCTAGAGCAGGTCTGGGAACCTTTGGCTGAACCTTTGTTACTGAACTACAGGTCCCATCAGCTGCAAACAGCATGGCTAATGGCCAGGGATGATGGGAGCTGTAGTTCAGCATCATTTGGAGAGCCAAAGGTTCCCCACACCTAGTCTAGAATGTGCTTTCCTATGCTCTCAACTGTTTTCTTTTTTAAGATAGATATTGGCACAGTCATGAAGCTTTATAATTAAACCCAGTTTAATGCCCTCAAAGAATTATTCTGAACATCTTCAGCACTTCAATGTTTAGCAAGTTCTGCTATCTGAAAATCAAGACAGTTCAGGCCAGAGCAGATTATGTCTGGCTCAGAACTTCTTAGCAACTTGAGGACATTCACAAGTATCTCAGCAATATACCACCACCACCCTTTTGTAAATCTAATAACACAACATATTCAAAGCAGCAAGGGGGGGGGGAACCAATAAATTTTAGAAATTGAAAGGCTGGCGCCATTTGAATTGCAGAAGTCACTGCAGTTGTTCCCTTGCCTCTAGTAAACAATTCTGGTTTTTGTATGGCAACAAAAAAAAAAAAAAAATCCCTTTCACATTTAGGGAAGTGTACACTTGTCTCTACTTTCATGTAAAATCAGTATGGTAATTGTGAAGCCAAAGCTGAGCAAAGAATATGCTACCCTTTTAAGTTTTCTGCTCAGCCATCATGACACACAAAATATGAGCTTCAGACCTCTATAGCAAAAAAAAAAGGCATGGATAGGTGCTGCTGTGATGGGAATTTAACCATATCTGCACTTTCTCTGTCTCCAATGTGTCTCCTAAAAAATCCATCTCAGATACGCCAAACCAACATAGCCACTTCTCCAAAGGCTTAGTCACCAGTAACATTTACAAACAAAAGACACTGGACATCACTTAAATAGTCTACATACGGTGGCTAGGTCACCCATAGTGATATTGGCCTGAGAACAAGCTGCATGCCTCCCAACACACATGATCCTTACCCCTCTCATGCACCCAAATTGGGGGCTCGTTACAACAGTTTCTCATAACATCCGAACTTAGGCTTAAGTGCTTCAGCTCACAAGTGTTATGTTTCCATTCCTAACAAGCACGATGTAAGTGTCCAAGCTGGGTGCAATGAAAGGAGGAGAAGGGGAAGGAAGAGTGTATGGGCACATGGTTCAATCTTAGGCCAATAATCCATGGTTGACCAGTTCAAAATTAGTCTCATTGAGATTTAACCATCTTTTTGGCTCTCCCCCTAGTTTAAATGTAACAGTCTTCTGGGTTTCCTCCCTCCCAAATAGCAATCTCAAACTTTGATAGGGGAGGGGTCATGAGAAGATGCTTCAATAATTTTGGAATTATAATCAAACCATATGAATTTGTTGGATGCCCATAAATGTATTTAGCAAATCAAACCCCTAGGAGACCTGGACTGTAAAGTTCCTTGGGAAATGAATTCTATTGAAACCAACAGGGTTTGCTTCCAAGTAAATGGGAGTTATGATTGGGCTGGTGGAACAGCTGGAAAAAGCAAGTCAGCACATGTTCCTGCTGCAAGAACAGCAGTGCAGAACCAAGCTTACAACCAATAAGCTCACATTCGTAAGAAAATGAGGCATCTGATCTGCCAGAAGAATAGTGGTTGTGTATATACAGAAAAAGCCAATTTAATTCTAGCAAGCTACAGAGGAAGATATAAGTCAAGTAAATTTCAATACTTAGCTATCCTCAGTTAATAGCCCAATTATTATCACATATCCCAACACATACATACAGAATGTCTCAATATTATTCCACCAATCCCACAGCAGTTAATCCCAAAATCATTCCATATCCCATTCACATTAAGAATATATAGGACAGGAGAACTGCAGGCAGAGCTTCCAGGTCTTCTTATTCAGTGCTTTTCTTCAAAACAACATACTGGCGGCATCAAGAAGTCAGAGCTAGTAAAAATACAGCAGGGCTCAAAACTGGCATTAGTTTCTTGGCTTTGTCATTTGTGACGCTGGCTGGAAAAAATGGTCCTGGGTGCCCTTGGGAAGAGTTGACTTTTGATGAAGGACACTCTTAGGCAAGAGAAAATCCCACCCCCCAAGCTCCTCACACAGAACATGAGTGACAGTGAGGGAGGGCAGGTCTGGATTGTCTGGAGAGAACACAGTGCCTTCAGAGGCGAAGCTGCTGCCCTGGAACCACAGCAGGCTGAGATGTTGGCAGGGAGGAAGAGAGATGGAAGGACAGAGGCAGAGAGAGGTAGATGATACTGAGCCTGGACAACAACAAGTCTGGTGGAAGAAGACTGAGGAGAGGAGAAGCACCCGTGCAGGCACTGAAGAACTGGGAATGGCTCCTGTGGGAACTGCAGGCCTTTTGCTGATATCAAACCACACTTATTTTTATACCAGCTTCTTGGCCTCAAAGAAACTTTTAAGGTGCCTCATCTGCCAGACTCCAATGGCTACAAGAATGAGGGTCTGGACAATGGACCACCAGAGAACCCGCTGGTTTGTGCTCTCACTAGTTTGCCGGAAGCGCTCCTCTCGCCACTGAGGAAAAAAGAAGAGGAGAAAACAGTTTATGAGTAGGAAAGGGGAGAGGATTCATCAAAAACTAAAAGGATACTTTTTTAGCATGAGTTGGGGGAACAGCTGACTCTGGAAACCAAAGTTTGGCCACAGTCACACTACACATTTAAAGTACTATGATACCATATTAAAGAGCCATGGCTTCATCCAAAGAATTCTGGGAGTTTATTAAGGGTGCTGAGAGTTGTAGGAGGCCTCTATTCCCCTCACACTGCTACAATTCCCACAAATCCCTATGAAGTGGGATTGCTTGTTAAACCATTCCGGGAATTGCAACTCTATGAGGGGAATGGGTCTCCTATAACTTTCAGCACCCTTAACAGCCTATTGTTCCGGGGACTTTTTGGGAGAAGCCATGACTGTTTAAAGTGGTATCACAGTGCTTTAATCGTATTGTATGAATGTGGCTGAAGTCTACCTTCCACAAATAGCACAACCTTCACTAATAAGGGTGCATATTCCCTTTAGAAAGAAGCCCTCTTCCCCTCGTCAGAACTGTATGATGTGAGCATGTTAGCAGACCTTTCCCAGCCTTATTATACAGAGAGCATTACTGGAGACCAGCTGAGAAGCTCTTTGGAAGCTACCCATGCCAAGACAGACTAGTTGTCCATCTAGGCTGGTACAGTCTACTCTGATTGGCTGGGGCTGTCTAGGGTCTCAGGAGGAAATGTCTTCTCCATCATCTGCTGCCAGAGTCTTTTAACTGGAGGCATCAGAGAATGAACATGGATCTTCGGCATATGAAGCAGGTGCTCTGCCACTGAAGTACAGAGCTGGATTCAAACAAGATGTTGCACTAGTAGAAGCCAGCACAGTGAGTCCCACTAGCACAATGGGACTTCCCCCACCATCCCTGTCCTCTCAAATTAGGTTGCAAGAATCCCCAGAGTAGTGCATGGAGGGAGGAGAGAGTAGATTGTTCCATTTGGCAAGCGGAAAAAATTGTGAAGCTGGAACTATCACCTTGACATTAAATTTCACCCACAGTCCCCCTCTTTTTACCCGCTGGTAGTTCTGCTCTTTCTGGATCTGTTCAATCTGCTCTAGGAGCTGGCGTACACGTAGCTGCAGCTCACTCAACTTGTCTTTGGCTGCAATCTCAGCATAGTCGTTGGCATGTTCCCCAACCTGGATATCGAGGTGGACCCTCTGCAATGAAATTCGAAACAATGTCAGCAGTGAAAACTTGGGCCTGAAGATACCCACCAAAGCATGATGCTTCAGGAGCTGGCTTGTCAAGTCAAATGAACCCAAACACAAATCTTCCCTTTGCATGAATCCTCTTACCAGCATGCCTCCCGCAAAAAGGGAAAACTTTGTGGAATTAGAATGAAGGCAGATCTGATGTTCCCCAGGTGTGTGTGAAGTAAAGGTGAATCTGCCCTCTGAGCCATACTGTCGAGACAACACCACCTACAGAACAGAAGGGAATGTAACGTATGAGTCAACCAAACATACCAAAACCATTTCGATACCAGGGTCCACACAGACAAAATCAGTTAAATTAGGAAACACTGAGAATTTGTAGTACCAGTATTTTAGGTTGATTACACAGATGCTTCTGGAATACTCTGCTCTGTATAATTAAAAACTATTCAGATTTCTATTGTGTACCTGAAGTCTTCTGGATAAAGTCTTCAAGCTGCATCTATTCCACCATGATATATTGCCTGTTCTACATACAATAATATATCAACATGATACACTGCCAGTTCTGCAGGCCATAAAGCCAACGTCTGTGGCTCCAACAGGTGTGTGCTGAGTGGTTTTCCACAGCAAAAGGCCATGACAACAAATAAACACATGAAGTTTGAGATCCACATTGTTATCTCTCAACAGTCATGCACCCAGACTCTTCTTTGGGGATGAAAGAGGTGGTCTGCAAATTATCCAAAGCTGTTCACAAAACACTGATGTAGTGAGCTCAACGTACTAGTCCTATTGCCACACAAAAGGGCACAAGGGACCAAAACTACAACCCTGCTTCTTCATATCTAGTCAAGTCTGGGGTATCAACTTGAATAAAATATTGGGGAGGCCCAGGTAAGCCCTACCCTGCATAATCAATCACAAGAGGCAGCACATGCACACCATTTAAATGGCAATGCCCGTGGGGGCCCCTGACTCCCTCAATTATTGTATTGGAGAGGCCGAAGGGACCTTGGCCCCTAGAAGTTGGCTCCTATGGGTCAAATACTTGCGTATCAGCACACTAGACAATAGGCCAGGAGAATACAATCAAAATAATGGCCCTTAGGAGACCAAGATCAGAAAAGGAAAGACCCTTTTCTCTATACCTCTGAGCAGAAATAGTCTGTAGTTACACCATACACCTGAGACACACATCTGCCCTCAGATCAACAGAGCACGTGGTATACCTTTTCATCAGGGTCCTTCACTTCCACAAACATGCCCAGGCCAGGAGTAGCCGGAAGGTACTCTTCCCGTTGCTTATCAAACAGCTGCGTCCGGTAATTCCCTGTGATATAGAAACGGAATAGGATGAGGAGAAAGTTGGCCGCCCAAACAGTTAAATAACTTAATTTCCAAGCTGAATCTCCATCACCATCTGCTATACACAGGTAAATCTCCTCCCGTGTTCCCTTCTCACCCACAGTTTCATTGCCCAACTCTCTTCCCGATCGGCAGCCCCTCGAAAGCCTTTAATACCCAGAGCGCCCCCAGTTCACTGCGCCCCAGATCCACCCCCTCTTTGGGCCATGAACCCGACCCCCCCCCCAAGCTAGCGCCCCTTTCCCCGCTCTCCCCTCCGCCCCGCCAGGCGCACCGATGACCATGGTCTCGTCGGGGATCTCCTCGATGAAGCACTTGCGCTCCGTCTCGCCCAGGTGGAAGTAGAGGCCCCAGCCGGGCGAGGCGAGGCCGGCCAGCAGCAGCAAGAGCCGCAAGAGCACCGACGGGCTGCGCACGGGAGCCGCCATCACGCCGCGCCTGCGTCCCGCCTCTCCTCTGCTTCTCGAGCCACGTAATCGCTCCAGCCGGGAGGGCTGAGCAGCCGCGCGGCCTTCAGGAGGCAGGACTACAACTCCCAGCAGCCCTCGGGAAGGAAGCGGGCCGTTCGCTGGAGAACCTCCCTTCTCCTGCAGGAGAGGTGCTGGTGTGCCATTGGTCAGAAGCGAAGGCGTATGTCGCGGGGGCGGGGATCTGCGCCTTACCAGGTGTTTTTTTTTAAATATATATAAAAAATTATGCTTTCCAGGTTTATACATTTCACTAATTTTACAAACATTTTAATGTTTCAAAACTTGACTTCCTCCCCCCTCTTTCTACGGTTCCCTAAATTTATTTTTTATATCTTCTGCATATCCAAATTAGCTTAATTTGCTCTTTTATTCATCTACTTTAAATATACACTGTACTCTTATAAAACTGCAGGTTATTACAATAGTCCTGCCAGTCTTGCCAGATGTTTTGGACTATAATGCCCATCGTCCCTGGCCACGTCGGTTATGCTGGCAGAGGACTGATGCGGGTTCCAGGGCAACATTTGGAAAGTATCACCTGGCTAGCGGCATCCCGTCTCCCTTAGCGCCTCCAAATCCCTTTAGACACTGCTGTCCTAGAATATGCCTCACACTCTCTCCCTGACTTCTGGAACAGAAACTGCTGCAGCCAGAGCACAAGCCTGACCTAGTTTCTCAAGTATTGGGAGTGCAGAAACCCTGTTCAAAATGCACTGAAGGTGTGATAACAGGAATGGCCTGGATTTTCTGTCTTGGTCAGACCACACCTGGAGTACTATGTCAATTTCTGGGCACCCCAATTTACAAAAGATGTTGACTAGCTGGAACATGTGCAGAGGAGGGCGGCCAAGATGGTCAAGGGTCTGGAAAGCAAGCCTTACAAGGAATGGTGGAGGGAGTTGGGTATGTTTAGTCTAGTAAAGAGGAAACCGAGAGGAGATATGATTAGCTACCTTCAAATATCTCAAGGGCTGTCACATGGAAGATGGAGCAAGCTGGTTTTTTCCTGCTCGGGAATGTAGGGCTTGAACCAATGGATTCAAGTTACAAGAAAGGCAATTCCAACTATGTACCATTAGGAAGAGCTTTCTGCGGTAAGAGTTGTTTTACAGTGGAATAGATGACCCCGGGTGACGGACTCTCCTTCACTGGTTTTTTAAGTAGAGGTTGGATGAGCATCCATCATGGATACTTTAGTTGAGATTCCTGTATTGCAGGGGGTTGGACTAAGATGCCCTTTGGGGTCTCTTCCAACTCTACAATTTTATGAGCAAGGACAGAGGTGGGCAGAAGTGTGTCAGCAGGCTCCTTCTATGCCAGCTTTTAAATATCTGCTGAAAGCTTTTATATTGAGCCAGGCCAATGCAAACAGTGAAGAGTACACGCCACACAATTATTATTAATTATATTTGCATACCACCCTCTACTGATAGATCTCAGGGTGATTCACAACATATCACAGTAGTTCACAACATGGGCTACTGTTTTTTGTTTTTAATTTTTTGGCGTTAAAACTTTTTATGATTTGACTGGTTTTATATTTTTATAAACCACTTTGTCGTATTTTTATGATACAGAGGTATATAAGTATTTTCATAAATCAGGTATCATTGCCCAGTGGAAAGTTGTTATCATTATACTTATCATACTTTCAGGCTTCAGAAAAAACATATTCCTTCCATCTGCCCTGCTAAGAAGCCACCTGCATCTGGTCTTCCCTCAACTATTACCTAATGGCAACAATACTCTCAACTACCTAAACCAGGCTTCCTCAACCTCAGCCCTCCAGATGTTTTTGGCCTACAACTCCCATGATCCGTAGCTAGCAGGACCAGTGTTCTGGGATAATCGGAACTGTAGTCTCAAAACATCTGGAGGGCCGAGGTTAAGGAAGCCTGACCTAAACTGTTTCCATCTTAGCTGAACTATAACTTTAAGAACTGATGTATGAGTGTGTTTTCCTCCTCCCTTTTCATATTTTTTCCTTGTGTGTCATGTCTTTTAGATTATAAGACTAAAGGCTTGGATTACCTTAAAACTGCTCTTCAGAAGCTCCTCTTTTAGAAACACCTGCCTGGCTGTAGTAAAAGACACTGACAAGAGTGTTGGGCCAACAGCAGAAGAGCCTTCCGTAGCACAGGAATAAGCAGCTGGCAGCATTTATGTATATGCATGCCCTCGCTTTATCATTTATTTACTTAAATCATTTTAATCTTGTTCTTTAAGGGAAAGTGATCTATGTTAAGTAACCTCTAACTTTTCCAATTATTAAACATGAAGAACACTTAGCTTACTTACTGAGTTGAGAAGTGAGCAAAAAGATTGCAAATCTTTCTGCACCTAAAAATGCAGTTAAGAAATAAGGCTCTTTTTCTTACTGAACTCCTTACACACCTACATTTTTAATAATTTACTGAAAATAATTCACAACCTGCAGTGTGAAGTGATACATACCAAGTCCAACATGAGCCCAAGCCACAAGGCTACATCACATTAAAGGCCCCATTAACCCACCATTCTTACTCATACTCCATAAAATTAAGACAAACAGCAGCTGAGGTCAGTTTTCCACTTTTATTTCACACACCCTCTCTTTCACCCATCATCTTGCAATCCACACGCAGCTATGTGGCTATGGCAAGGTCCCACCACCAGAACCACCTAGTTCAGAAGTTTAATGCGATGATTCAGAGCAGGACCTGAATGTCTGTGACCAAATTTTGGCATATACTCCACAGTAACTGGAAAAAATCACGTTCCCACTCTCTCAGACCAATGTAATCACAGGTTCCATCACCAAAGGGGGGAGGGGTGGGAGAGATCACATTTGATAGCCACCAGTTGTTTTAGTGTAAATTAGTCTCACTTTCAGCAGTTGAGAAAGAGCTGGTACTAAAAGGAAGTACCAGGGCCAGTGAGATTACAAAATACATTCAGTTCAAAACACCCACCTTGAAGGCGGCTTACGGGCCAGGCAAGAAAATTGCTGCCAGCAGTTAGCAGGACTCCGGAAATATTGCCCTGTTAGAGAAATACCAGCACATACTAGGTGGGATGCAGAGTCTTGCCCCATAGAGGGGGAACACCCACCTCTAACCACAGTTCTTTCCCCCCTTTTAAAAAAAGGTGTTAAAGAGGGGCTGGCGGCTCTGAATAGTATTCAGAAAGAGAGAAAAGGTGCTCCCCCTACCTTCCTGATTGTTCTGACAAATGTTGTCGGGCTTGTGCTGCCAGGGGGGTGGGGGGAAGATATGAAAATAATCCGTGTATTTCTCTGAAAGAGCCTTTTCGAAGCCAGAGTCTATACAATTCTCCCTCCCCCCTGTAAAAAATATTCCCAAATGCCCAGAATGTGGGCTTGTTTCCCCCTCTAGTAAAATCGCTTGTTCCGCTCCTGGCGTTTCTGGAAGACCACGGCTCCCACCACGGCACAAACAATGATGCCAAGCAGAGAACACAGGAGCAAGAGGAACACCTTCCAACCCGTCAAGGGCCCACTGCGGAAGTTTCCTGTTGGGTCATCCACGTTATCTAAAGGAGAGGGGGTGGGAAAGAGAAGTGGAGAGACAGAGATTTTACAACACATATCATGCTCTCAGGCTAGACAGGAAATGGTTTAATACAATCCCTAAGAATCAGTGGTCGAAATTTGCCAGGAGCCAGGCGCATTTTGCACCTGGCTATTGGCCACATGTGACCAAGTGAAGATGCCCGGGTGCCAGAATGGCACCTGACGTCTCTCATCATCTGGTGGTGCATACCTGAGGATCCTTGGATCCTGACTATTTTCACACACTAACAACACAACATGCACCATAGCACATTTCTTTACAAAATACACATTGTTTGAATGCAGGAACAGGATTACAGATTGTCAAAATTCTGAGCTGCAGAAGAGAGCTTCTGGAGAATTATACCCAGAATTAAATTCAAGCCAGCAACGTGATACAGATTGTATGCCTATCCAAGTAAACACATTTTACAACAATCCCAACTTGGGACCTTCAGATTACAAATGTTCATAACACATGAACAAATATTTACTCAGAGGATTTAACTGAATTCGGAAGGACATAAATACTAGAACATATGTTTAGGATTATAGCTGTCATTGCACTGGGATTCCTAAGTTCTCCCTAGTAAAAGGGATCAAAATTTTCATTTCAGTCTACCGCTTCAAGCTAATCAAGGGTCAAGCACAGCTCCATGAAAGTGAATGCTGACCATTTAGCATGCCCTGAAGAGATATGGGGATGCTTCCTCACATGAGGGAGCGATCTCCCGTTTGCTTCATGAGCATTCAAAGCAAAAGTACTAAGAACTCACCTTTTGGTGACTTGAGAAGGCTGACACTAGGCTCAATTTTTGTCCAGTCAATGTTTTCTTCCTCTGGTGGATGTTCTACCATCAGCTGAAATAACTTCATTGAGATGATGTCATGATTGTCTAGGAAACAAAGACATCAAGTTGCAATGTGGTAGTACAGCTTATTTAAAATGCCATCTCTTAGAGAAAGAATACTTTTTTAAAATAAAGAAGCTATTAATTCAGGAAGTTGACTTAAGATCTCATAGTACCCAGTTCAATAGTACAAATGTATTGTCTTCACTTTACCTAAAAATGGCTCTACTTTACCTATAACACCAGATCTAGGCAACAGAGCCAATTCCACCTTTTTGGCAAGCAGCCCTTACCAGAGAGATCGCCTGTACCAGCAGAAGCCCCAAAGAAGTAACCAGTGGGCAGGCGGACACCAGGAACATCAAAGCAATTTTTCCATTCATTTTTGTCTTCCACATCAGTCATCACCTGCAAAATAAGTGTCATCTTGGATGCGAAGAGCAATCCAAATTTCACTCTCCCAACCACATAAAGAACCTTACAAGCACACTAGAGCTTCAATTCTGAGGAAGAGAAATTAACCATACCGTACTATATTGTCTAGACAATCTGTTCTGTATTTTGTATCTTGCTACCTTCCCCAAACTGGACCTCTCCAAATGTCGTGGATTACAGCTTTCATCATCCTTGACCATTGACTACCCTACTGGAAGCTGCTTTGCAGGCATTGTTGATTCCCATTGCATAGCTTTTCCCAAACACCCAACTAGGTGGTTGTCAGGCACTTGAAAACCACTGCACAATGCATTTTGCAAACTCAATGCTTGGTACTTCCAAATGATTGAAAGGCAAGTTGTCAAAATTGGCCCATAGAGTTGCGGGAGAAAGATATGAATCTGGCCCACTGGGACAAAAAGGTTCCCCACCTAAGGCAACCCATGAAGAATGTACTCAACCTAGTACCCCAGCAAACTTACTGTCAGACGTCCCCGGGAGTAACGGATAGCCAAAAAAGTGTCATGGTTCCGATTACGAATGTCAGCTGTGCAGCCTGCCAGCTCTGTCCAGCGACCATCTTTGCTATGGTCGTATGTCAGGGATCCATTGTTCACCATGGCAGAGATGTATGGAAACACACGCTGCACAATAAAAGTAGCATGGTTTTAAATCTTCTGCGTGTAGCTCTTACCCTAAATACTTGTGAAGCAAACATATATGCATATGGAAGCTCCACTTGTCTGTGAGACAATTCCAGTTAGTTAATATTAAACCCCATAAAGTTGTACCTTGGATCCCAAACGCCTTGCAAGTCGAACATTTTGGCTCCCGAATGCAGCAAACCCAGAAGTGAATATTCCAGTTTGCAAAAGTTCTTTTGAACCCAAACGTCCTACGCAGCTTCTGATTGGCTGCAGGAGCTTCCTGCAGCCAATCGGAAACCATGCCTTGGTTTCCGAACATTTGGGAAGTCAAACTGACTTCTGGAACGGATTCCGTTCAACTTCCGAGGTACGACTGTGCTTGGCTTGCAAGTACAAGCAACCCTCAAAGCCAGTGTGTATCCTTACTTACCTCTGTAGCTTCATCATTTGGGTAAGTGTCCAGGAAAATGGCCAGTCCATGGAAGTTATCTTTGCTGCCATAGACAGGGCCTGAGCAGGACAAAGCAGAGTGTGGTGACTAGAACTGCATCCTTGCACCACTGAACAACATAATCCAGCCAGGCAGAACTCTACAGATTAATCTGTAGAGAGCATCATTATTTCCATACAGTTTGAAGTACTTGAACGTTGCCAGCAAACATTGTAAGAAAGGTTGTATTATTTTCAAACATTCTGCACAATGCCCCCCAACTTCTTGAACAGCAGCTTTTCTACTATGGCACATGCATTATCTCCTATAGAAACATGCACATGCATTATCTCCTATAGAAACATGTCAAGTATGTAAGAATTTAGATCTAGTTGTGAAACAACAATAAAGCATTTGCACACACATTCTTAAGCAACAATGAGCTGATATGTAATTAAGAATTCCCAGAAGACCATGCAGCAGTGCTCACCCAACATTCTTAAGAGCTTACTATGAAGGCCTAGTTTTCACTGAGATGGCAAACCTGTCTGGGCTGTGCCACTACAGACAGCAGGTAGGAGCTCACATGACTGAATGTTTCTCCATTTAAAAACATCCCTCTACACAAATATATATGGGAATAGGCATAAGGCTGCAATTCCATATATATATATGGGAATAAATATATATATGGGAATAAATATCACTGAACTCAGAAGGACTTGCTGCACCTTATAATGCTATGCTAGTTTAAGCAATTTAGCTCAGAAACTATCCACTCATAACTGCATTTGGGGCCCAAAATTCATCACAGTGGGATACCACCCTGACTATTCAACCCACTTCAGTACCTGCAGTAAGGCGCTCCCGAGTATACCACAGAGCAAAACCATCTCCATGCAGATTTTTCTTGCCTATTCCATGGATCTTGAAATGGACATGGAGCTCCCAATCCTTTAGGAAGCAGGGCTAGAAGACAGAATATAGTAGCCCTAAGCACTTTTGAGAATGATTCACACTTTGGGTATTGTTAAGTAGGCACGATCACTGCTAGTCTCATCCCACTACCACTTTTTCCATGCAGAAACACACTCACCACTCGGTTCCAGATTGAACCCTCCTTACTGCGCTCATCAGGGGTCAATCGAACATACTGGCTGGTCAGCATTGTACTCCCCTGGAAATCCCAGAGGGGCATTGAACTGGAGCCAACCCCTAAAACAAAGAAGATACCATGGAAACCAGAAGTTACAGACTAGGCACAAAACCACCACCTCACAAAAATGGTGTGAACTGTGTTCACTTGTTCTCCCCGTTCTTTGGCCATGAATAATAAGCAGAAACTGATTATTCATGGCAACTTGATGGGCATGACTCCATTAATTTATAATATATTATTTACCAGGCAACTGGGGCTTTCCTCTGGATCTGTAAGATCTGCGTATTACACAAACCACAGCCTCCAATCGACCCCCGCCCTGCCCCTCCTGGCCTTCAAACTGAAGGGGCTGTCCTGGGCAAAGAAAGGTCCCGCCTGATTATTTATGAGGGTCCATCGAGAATGTGTGCAAAACGAATAGTATTGTCTCCGCGGCCCTTTGGTTTTCCTCTCTACTTCCTGAAGTGTCAAAACCAAGTCTTCCCCTTGGCCCAACGCGACCTGAACGTTAACCAGGGGCAGCCAGGATGGAGAAAGGCTCGAGAAAGGCGGGCGAGAAGGAAGGGGCGGAAGAGTCGGGGGGCAGCAGCCCCTGCCCACCCCACGCACCCTGGTAAGGCTTGATGAGCGAGTGCTCTCTTTTCAGGTGCTCGCTGTTGCCGTCTGTGAGCTCCGCAGCCCCTCGAGGCACCGACCCGGCCAGGAGGAGCTGGAGGAAGAGCAGGGGCGGCAGCGCCATGGCGGCCGCCGACCCCCGCAGGCACCGCGCGGATCCACCGCCTCCCAGACCCACGACCATCCTACTCCCTCCTGCCCTTCTTCTTCCTGCTTCCGGTCGACCCTTCGCCCGGAGGTAAAAAGGAAAGGGAACCAAGGCAACCAAAACCATCGACGTCGGAAACTCTCCGGTCTCTGTAGGCCGGAACTCCGCCCCCCAGCGCGGCTGTAGAGATAGGAAAAGTGAAGAGTGAAACGTATCCTCCTGCTACCGCAGTCCGGGGTTCTGAGAGCGCAACGTGTCGGCTTGCGAGTGGTTGGAGCGGGGCAATTAGAAGTCGCTCCTCCTCCTCTGCTGCCCCCACCCCGGAAACATCAGACGCTGCACTGCTCGTTCTCAGCCTCAGCGGTGCCTGATGGGGGTTGTTCGCAATGGACTACCTAGCAAGGTGGTTGAATTGAGGAGTGGGTGGTTCTAAAGCCTACTTAGAGCTCCACGGCAATCTTCAGGGATGCCCCATCCGTAGCTTCATTTCCCAGCAAAGCTGTTCACGAGGGCAATCACAGCAACTTCCAGGCCCCCAGCCCAGTGAGAAGCCGTAAAAGGGTCTTGGGAATGCCTACCACTCAATAACTCGTGTCTTCTCTAACACCTTGCTCAACTTTAAACTGGATTCTATGTCTTTTGGGTTGTTGTTTTTTTTAAGGAGAGGCTCTTCTAAGGCAGGAGGGGGTGTCTCCCCCTCCCTTAAGGAAGCATTTAACATCTCCTGTCAAACAAGACAACTCCCCTCTCAAAGATATGTGTCAAAACCACAAGCGGTGGGGCTCGCATCTTGTCAGAATCCTAGATCTAGCCACAATCCTCTCCAAAGGAGCCAACTCTTAGAGGCCGTGGGGGCCTTGGCCCCCACAATAAAATACTTGCAGGCCCCCCAAAAGTTGATGGGCATTCCCTTTCAAATGGTATGTTTGAACTGTGTCATGTGATCGATTATGCAGGGCGGGGCTTACCTGGGCCCCCACATACTTTTATTCAAGTTGGCACCCCTGATCTTCTCAGTAACTGAATGTGGCATCCAGGTCCAAAGGAATACAAGTGACTTCATCCGCAAACTGGAGGACAGGCTGAGTCCTCCTAATTTGGTTTGCTCTTTTTTCACAACTTAGATTGGCTGACCATCCAAACATTACTTTGCATCCGGCACTGAGCTACATGTGACTCTGCCTCTTTTGTTGTTCCAATAGGATGCTAATGTATTGTTGCACGCCACCCAAATCTCCAAGAGTTGCGAGATTCCAGGCACTTACCCAGGGTTCGTGTTTCGTTTTGGGAATGAGGCAGACTAAAGACTGTGGTGCCTTTAGGGTATACAGTTTATTTACACATATATACAGCCTGAGCCTACAAAGGAGGGGTTCCCAGCATTAACATCCCAAAAGGCTCCATAGCCACAGTCTTGGAGTTTACAGACATCCAACATTGCTCTGTCTCTCATCTTCTCCCAGCTTGCTGCTTTACTCTCTAACTCACATCACTGCAACTGCAACTCAACTCTAAACTTTGGCTTCATCCTTTTAACTAACCACAAGCTGGGGGGGGGGGCGGTACTCATGTGCCGTCTCACACAGAGCCCCTTTCCTTTGTTTCCCTTAATGGCCGATCACCCAGGCTATCACCTCAGCCAGGAAGCCAGCTTGGCTTATATTTTAACACTTGCTGGATCCAAGGGGATAGAAGGAACTCACATACAGTCTACTTCCTCCCCAATCAAGCTCATAACAGTATGTATCTATGTGCCTTTCCCTTGGTTAGTTTTGAACTGTCCTCATTTCATTGTCTTTTCAGCTAGAAGTTGATTTGACACTAGTACTTTACGTAACTACACAAGGCATTACTTAACTACAGTCAGCTGGAAGCAGAAATAAAAATTACGGTTCCACACAGCACTTGACATAGTGCTATATTGTCCATAAAAATCTGGCAAGATCCTATTGTATCTTCACTTAGAGGGACGTGCCCCTGTAAGTGTACCTTTAATGAATATGTTTCTCCCTGCCGCTTTCTTTTAAAATAGCCAATTAGTTGCTTCTTGTTCTCTAGTAGCAGGGGCCCAGAGAACTGACCCTTAATTAGTTCCCGTTCCTTTAAGTGGCTTTAATTGATTTCCTTTTTTGAAGCCACAGCAATTTCTTCTTCTAATTATTGGTACAATTACAATAGCAGAATAAAAAAGTAAAATGTAACGAGCTATTGCTTGGGCAGCAATTAAAGCTCCTTTCCAGGAAACAAGAACTGACTAATTAAGGGCTAACAACACGATCATAATCACGTCTACAAAGAAATATGTCCTATTGAATTTAGTGTGGTTTACTTCCAGGAATTCCTTGGCCAGGAGTGAGCAAGAGCAACTAGCCATTTTCAAATGAGCAAGGAGTAATCTATTGACTAAATGGACGGCAGCCCTTAGAACCCTCAGGGATATTGCAGTTCCATTAGTGCAGGAACTGCATTTTGAGAGAAAAAAATATCACTACAAACCAGGAATGGAAAAAGATGGAACACAGAAAACCCTGATGTGCAATGGGTTGGCACTAGTGATAACACCATAAAAACAGAGCTTGCTTGATGTACAATCAAAGAAGATGGCTAGTGTGGAAACAACCAGAGTCCCCTGCATTTGATCTGTGTATCCTGGTATTGAAGACAAACAACTCCAATATAGCAGTGAGAAAGATGTCCCAGTTAACCCATCTTTTGAACCACCAGTTCAGAAATTACCAGCCTAGAGGCTACAGGCCACTTCACTGAAACAAAATTGCCCCTGTTATGGCTCCACCTCTGGACAGGGTCTGATGGGACTTCCTAAATGAGAAGGAGCATATTCACGTTTAGGGTGTGCAATCTTTGCCCCTGCTTTCCCCTACAAAGATCTTCATGGGTAGATAAAAGTTTGGCAGGGTGGTGCTTTTGTTTTCCAGTCCAGAGAAGTGGACAGTCTAATTTTTCTCTGTCTTTTGTTGGATGCTCAGGAATCACACATAGTTCCAGCCCACAATTTTCAGGGATTATTTTCTGCCGCAGCTCTTCCAGGTCAGTTCTACAGGAGAGGGTATTAACATGGGGGGAAATGTTTCCCCTTGAGTTCTGTGTGCCTTGCTTGTTTCCTGTGGATTTTGTGGCCCAGTTAGGAATGAAGGAAATTGTAAAGCTATTTAGCCTTAGAGAACTTTTGCTGTCATCAGTAAATGCAAAAGGGAATGTAAATAGAAGTGCAAGGCTGGAAGCTGTAGAATTCATTCATGGAGTCCAGTGATGGCCAAGTGCAAACGTTTTGTACAGCTTATTTGAAAGTAATGGGTGTATCTAGTACATTAGTAAGGTGAGCTTATCATACCAAGTTGTTTGCAGAGTCTATAGTCAGTATCTGTCCAGTGAGAATATGGATCTTTTGCTTTAAGTTCATTTTCGCCATTTTGTGACATGATCACAATTTTAGTTCCAGGACGATTTTCAAAAATCTAGTATTGCTTCCCTTATTACGGTATGCTTGCAGGAAGAGATTTACTTATTAGGTCAGATATTTCAGAAAACTCAGGAAATCATTTCAGTTCAACATCCTTTCTCATCTTTGAATCTTGGGCCAGGTCCTGATAGTACCTTCTGCTATGAACTTTTGTGCACCACTAAGACTGAGGCTGTGGCCTCTGGGGATTCTGTAGATATGAAAATCCATTCCTGTGCTCAGCATTTTCATTTTTTCCGACTTGTGATCTCGCTGCAAATCCAGTTCATCCCATCCTAGGTAGATAAAAGAGAGACAGTGATTGGCAGCACTTTCTGGGCTCTGATTCCAGCCATGAGCATCTCCCTTTCCCATTCCCTACAGAACTTCACGATGTGCCACGTTATCTCACAGACACAATACACCCCTTCATACCTGAATGCCTTCACCAGATAGGGCTGAGCAAGCTTGGATTTGCCATGGCCGGTCTCGGTATGTGTGCAGGTTGAGCCCTTCAGCAATCTCTGCTGCGGGGGATGCTGTTGCTAGATCCTGCTTGTTAGCAAACACCAACAATGGGACACCCGTGAGATTCTCGTCTTCCACTAGTTCGGACAACTCCTGCCAAAGATAAAGAGAACGCAGTGGATTCTGAACAGGCTCATTGTTTGAAGTTACATAAAGACCCACCCAGAGGAGGTTATATTGCTAGCTGTGGCATTCAGGCACAAATTGTCATCACCTCTACCTAGAACTAGTACTTGTAATGTACTCTGTTTCACAAACTCCTTTTTTGAATGGTAAACCCAGTGGGGTAGGGCCTTGTCCTTCAAGGGATGTGTCATAGCTGTTCCTTGTTAACTGCTATGAGCACAGGGTGGCCACCTGATGATGGTGGTGGTCATAATCCAGTTGATTCTCCCATGATCCCTACCTTCTGAACCCGTTAAGCTAAAGGGGGTAAGGAGAAGGAGATGTGAGGTTAAGACACCAAGCAAGCAACCTGAATAATGGGTTCTACTTCTAGACTCTGCTATTATTTGACAATATTTTCACCCCTCACAACACTCATTCCCAGGTGTGCAGTTCTCCACAGTCCAGATTACCAAATTCCTGTCGTAGGTAGAATTATGGGATTGGAGGAGGTAAACTGTCTGTCCTACCTGCCCAGTCTCTTCAAAGCGTTTCTGGTCAGCACTGTCAATAACATAGATCTGCAACGAGGAAAAGAAGGGAATCATTTACAGCCCAGCATTATTCCTTTGGTCCCAGCTCCTCTTACCAGCTCCTCAAGCTTTTTGCTTCTTTTAAGGCAGCCCCATCTTGCTTTTTAAGGTATGAAATCCAAATGGTGCCCTACCCACCCCCTCCACGCATTGCGGCTGTAGAAGTATAATAATAAAGTAAATAAAATAACAGACAGTTAGTTGTCCTCTGATAATACCTTCTAAATTCTGGAATCTGAGGCCGGTCAGCTGGCACTGCCTAAGGCCTTCCAGATTGGTGGTTCCATTGCATGTGCAACATGTCATTGATACAATAATAACACATGAGAGGTGGATTTATGCTTGAGCATTCACACATCATTCCTTGTTCTGTGATGCTTGCTCAGTGCTACCACACTATCGCCACCTGGAGGCGAATGTTTGCATTACAACAGAACAGAAGTAGCACCAAAAAACCACACCAAATCTGGAACATTTGTAGCATGAAAAGTTAAAGGCTTTCAGCTATGGGACATGTATCGATTGGGAACAAAGCAGTATATCCACCCCAAAACTTTTGCAGATGTAACAGTATTGAACATGGGATCGTGTGCAGCCATCCCTGTTCCCATACCATGATGAACACAAGCCATCATGAATGTACAGTGAAAAGGCTGTCTGAAGGACCCTGGATATTAGGGCTAGCCTTGCCTTAATTTGGTAACTTGTGTGGTTCCGGCAGACAAATTTCTACAAAGGCAGTTTTAGGGGCTGAGCCCCACACTCACCAGAAGGTCTGTGCTGCCCAGGTACTTCTTCCAATAGGCCCGGATCGCCCGCTGCCCTCCTATGTCCCAGACATTGAGCTTGAAGCCATGAGAGTGGACACTTTTGATGTTGAATCCCTTCACAAAAGGAATCAGAAGAGGTGGGTAGGGGAGAGGCATAGTAGGGGCCGCATGCTTCCTATGCCGAAGAATCCCCACCCTGTTGCTCTGCTGCAAACTACACAGAATTTGCATAGGGCCCAGTTGGTGACAAGAACATAAAGGCAACTCCTTTTCCCTCGTCCCAATGCAATGTCTTAGCTACAAGGCTTGCCTGAAAAGCACAGGGGATGGGTTGCTCTGAGAGAGCCAAGGTGCTATTGCTGGTGTGTCTGAGCTCCACACTGTGGGGATGAGAGGAGCGTAACAGCAGGGGGTTGGTTAGGATCCTGACTGCCAATCTGCTCCACTGACTTTATGTAACTGGTTATCCAATTCCTCCTTGCTGCACACCCCATCCCAATCCCTCAGCGCTGATCTCCTTTGCCGCTGTGCTTACCTGTGTGGGGGTAATGGTGCTGACTTCTTCTGATGCCAGGCTCTTGAGCAAAGTAGTCTTTCCGGCATTGTCCAGCCCGAGGAGGACAATTCGCAACTCCTGCTCTTCAGAGCCTTTAAGCTTCTGGATGACAGAGAGAAGGCCCTAGGCGCAAAAGCAGCATTTACTGGCTGGGATCTTTATTCTAGCTGTTGCCTCCTAGAGAGGGCCCACCATGTTTTTAGAGCCTTCATCCTTAGACAGTCACTTGATTTTACCCACCAGGCTTCAGAGCTGACAATGGGGCCATTTTACCAGCTTCAGAGAAACATCTCAAAGTTCAGCTTTCTGAATTTGTGATGATGATCATTATGTAATGTTTTATTATGTTTTTATGTAAGTTGCTTGAGAATGTGTGGGCAACCCAGTCACATGGATGGGGAACAAATAAAACAACAACAAAAACAATTTATATACCATTCACAACAACAACAACAATTTATATACTATCCTTTATCAAGGCTATGTAGAACATTAAAAATACTTTATAGAACATCAGTGATAAAAACATAATAAAAAGCATACTGACAGCCCAATAATAAAATAGTCATCATAATAACAGTCATCTCCCCCACACTTTCACAGGCCTTAGATTATTTAATAGCCATGTTTTGACCACCCTCATTTTCCCTGCTCCTCTCACACATGAAGGGTCCCACCAGCCTCCACCATGGGCACCAGGGCTGCATTCTGCAGCTTCTGGTTACCATTCCATTTGTGTTGTGTTGAGAGGTTGAGTGCTGTTGCTCATGTAGCCAAAACGGTGCACAGTGGCGTAGCGTGGGGGGTGCAGGGGGGGCCCGGCCGCACCGGGTGCAACATCTGGGGGTTAGGGTTAGGGGGCGCAAATCCACAGGTTAGGGGGCGTAAATCCACGGGTTAGGGGGCGCAAATCCACGGGTTAGGGGGTGCAAATTACCTGCCTTGCCCCGGGTGCTGACAACCCACGCTACGCCACTGATGGTGCCATCCATGAACAAGAGGGAGATTATCGGCAGGAACCTCAAGGTTTACAGAAGTACCGAAAATATTTTGGAATTGGTGATGGAGATCCCCAGATCAGCCCAGTGAGGACAGATGGTGCAGCAGGCACAGAATTCTGGCTGACTTTCGGTAGGGGTTGGGGGGGGGGGGACAGGCAACAGAGGAACAGAAGGGAATATTGCCGTGGGAGGCATGGCTGACTGAAACAGTGAACATCCACAACACATTGTTGCAGCCCCCATATTGCAGATATTAAGTGTAGATAGTAATCATGGTGGGTCTGTAGAACCAGTTCTGAGGAGCAGACTGCCAGAGAGTAGATGCCGAAAGAGTCATTCTGTGAATGCTAACCCCCCCCCCCCCAGTATTTGTTACAGGATCAGAATTCACTCACCTTTTGCACTTCACCCATGGTCAGGCTCTCTACATCCTCTGCAGAGCCAGCCGTGGAAGCGCTCTAGGCTGGTAGCTGGGTCCCCACTGCGTGACTGACATGCCTCACTCCAGCTGGGGGAAGGAAGAGGATTAGGACTCCAGAATTAGCTTGTGTTTCTCAATTTACCCAGGGTGTTTAGTAATACCCTAGGTAAATCCCCCTACTGCCAGCTGTCGCCCTGGCTTGACCCAGTCCACTCCTGAAGCTCCAGGCAAAAGATGCCTGTCTGCCCAACCAGATTTGAACATGTAACAAGGTGCTTGAGTATTTTTGGTTAGCATCTTAGTTTACGCAGTTCAGGGTGGAAATTTTCTCTATCTGGGTGACTTGATGGCCTGACGAGGTTGCTCAGGTCCTCCCCGCTCCAACCCAAAGGAATGGTAGGCCCAGCAGTGGAAGAAAACTTGGTGTGGAATCTAAGGCTGCAGACTTCACCACACATGATTTAATGCATATTTAAAGTACATGGAATCCCCTAAAGAATCTTGGGAACTGTAGTTTGATAAGGGTGTTGGGAATTGAAGCTCTGTGAGGAACAAACTACGGTTCCCATGATTCTTTGGAGGAAGCTGTGTGCTTTAAATGTATGGTGTATATGCACCCTTGGTTGGATAGTGTTCTCGAAGCTACCAGCATGAGTTTGACCAAACTGCGGGAGGCACTGGAAGACAGAAGTGCCTGGCGTGCTATGGTCCATGGGGTCACGAAGAGTCAGACACGACTAAACAACAACAATATGCACCCTTGGTTCAATTACTATATAGGATTTCCTGCAGCCCTTTCCTCGTCTTGCTTGAAAAAACCACTCTTGCTGCAGCCTGTGTTTTGTTAGCTCAAAAATGGAAAACGAGCAAGGTCCCAACTAAAGAAGAATGGGAACTTAAGCTGACAGAATATGCACAGCTTGCAGACTTAACAAATACAATGAGAAAACAAGAACATACGTTTAGAGAAGATTGGAAAATGTTTATTGAACTGTACGTGGGGGTAAATTGTATACACTTGAAAATGTTGGCAGCATTAAGATAAATTCAACAGTATAAATAAGTTTTGATGGATGTAATAATGGAATACTGAATGGTTTAGTTTTTGTAAATGCAGGGATTTATGATATGCAAAATGAACCATGGAAAGAGAAGGGAAGTCACTGATATTTTAAGGATGCTTAAATGAGTATTTTCGGGACGCGGGTGGAGCTGTAGGTAAAACCTCAGTGCCTAGGACTTGCCGATCGTATGGTCGGCGGTTCGAATCCCCGTGGCGGGGTGAGCTCCCATCGTTCGGTCCCAGCTCCTGCCCACCTAGCAGTTCGAAAGCACTCTTAAGTGCAAGTAGATAAATAGCTACCGCTTTATAGCGGGAAGGTAAATGGCGTTTCCGTGTGCTGCGCTGGTGCTGGCTCGCCAGAGCAGCTTCGTCACGCTGGCCACGTGACCCGGAAGTGTCTCCGGACAGCGCTGTCCCCCGGCCTCTTAAGTGAGATGGGCACACAACCCTAGAGTCGGACACGACTGGCCCGTACGGGCAGGGGTACCTTTACCTTAAATGAGTATTTTAATTTGTAAAACAGGAAATTTACACTAGGCCCACCAGAAGAAAATGTAAGGCATTCCACTTTTTCCTCAAAATAATTTTTTTGTCACACGTACTTTATGTTCCTGCCTTCCACAGCCAACCACCCTCCATGCATCTCTGAATTCATGTAATTGCACGAAAGGCAATTTGATCCAGCTTTCATTTGAATAGATTTACTGGGCTCTCTGAACTTGTAGGCCCATTGTAGGAGTATTCTAACCGACAGGGAGTCTGAAATCCCATTGCTTAATGGGATGCAATGGCTACTTGGCATTGTTCTTTAAGAAAAAGTTTCAAGACAGACCTGGTGCCAACTGATTTTCCAGATCTACTTCAGTCACCCTGATGGATGACTTATGCCAGGAGAAAGGAGGAGTGCTGCCTTGTTTATTCTTCTTGACCTCTCAGTCTGGACAGACTGTCTGGACTGAGAATTAGAGGCACAATTTTACAATGATTCCACTGCTACCTGGATAGCTTATGTCAGAATGTAGTGCTTGAGCATTTGTGCTATGGGTTTCAGTCTTGTTCCTTGTGCTTTTCAACATCTACATGAAACGACTGAGTGACGTCATCCAGAGATTGGCCACCCGGAGTCATCAATAAGCAGATAACCCTCAGCTCCAGTTCTCTTTGACAGGTGAGGCAGGAAGCCCAATTCATCTAATTCCATCTGCTTTGAGGAAGTGCTGAACAAGTGCTTCTTCAGCACAGTCATGGACTGGATGTGGGCCAAGAAACTGAGGCTCAATGCAGATGAGACCCGAGTCACTCTTGGTGAGTGGCTTGTCTGCCAAGGGGAGTGGCATTCATCCCACTTTTGATGGGGTTGCATTCCCTCTGGAGGAACAAGTTTATGGTTTCAGGGTGCTTCTTGAACAGTATTTTGTCACCAGTGGCACAAGCTTCCTCTGTGGCACAGAGCACTTTTTTTTACCGGCTTAAGCTGGTTAAGCAGCCTTGGCTGATATAGAGTGGCCTCAGCGATGCATGCTTCCATAGCCTCCAGGCTAGGGCTAATCTAGATAGTACATTTGGACTTGTGTGGCTGATTTTTTAAAAGAAGGAAATAGGTGCAAAGGGGGATGTTGTCTCAGGAAGCACCCTTTGCTCATACTATGATCCTGATCCAAATTCCCCCTTTCCCAGCACCAGCCACGCACATTGAGAGGAAAGCTCTCACCAGTGCCCATAAGAGATTTCCTTCCATTGTAAAGAAGCAGGGATGGATTTACAGGATGCTGACCAGAGTGATGGATGGTGAGGGCTGAGGGTTAAAGCCCCTCTCCATGCTCCCTAGCTGCTCCACCCACTATGTGCCAGCAATGACACCCCAAGAGCCACACAAGGTCAAACCCTGTGACAAATACCTTGTCTAAACTGGTACTGTCAGAAGGTTAGAGTACTGTGGGGCTGACTCTGGTGAGAAACCTTTGCTCAGCATATGTGAGGACGGGTGGCAGATGCTTAGTGAAGAAAAGGCATGCTCTGCAACAGGGCTGAGGACCTGTGTTTGGACCCAACCCTTATCAGCCCCAGCCAGAGATGATGGGAGTTGTAGTCCAATAGCATTTGGAGGGTAACATGTTCCCCATCCCTGCTCTACTTACTCAAAGAATATTTACTACTAGAAAAGTTAAAAGAGGATGGGGGGGCAAGAAATAGTATTAAATTGGCAGGGCAAAGGGATCAGGCGACATAGGCAGCAGCACAAGCTTTTGGAGTGGAGTACCCCTTCTGCACAGCATCAGGAGTCCCTAAAGTTTGCAAGTCACTTGATGGTCTCAGTTACCTGCTTCCAAACCCCAGAAGTTTGGATCTGTCGCAGCAACAAGAGAGTGTACATTTCATGAGTAGCGAAAAGAGAAGAGTAAGTTTATTGTACAGCTGTAGCACTGTCCAGGTAGAGTCACATGCAGAACAACTGGGCAAGAAATACAGAACCCCCTTTTTATGAATCTTTGAGGGGCAATACAAGGGAATTCAGCACTAACACAGTTAACAGAGATTGCATCCATTAGCAGTGTAGATGGATACTCTCATTGCAAGCATCATCCTGAGACTGGTGGTCAGCATTGCTTGACCAGTTGGTTACCATGGGCACATGATGTTTCTTGGTTACTCTGCAATCAGCTCTGTTCTCAAAATAGTAAAAATGGAAAAATCCCTGATAAGGAAATAGCACCGAAAGCCACAACGTAGCTCTCAAAAGTGGCATGTGGTTCCCAAAACAAGTATATGCTGATATTAATACAACTGGACAGCAGAGCTGATGTCAGGGGAAAAACACTTGCTGCTTTGGCCTGTGTGCCTCTGAATGCCAGCTTGGCAAACCCAGGCGCACACAGGATGGCATTCTGGCATAATAGATTGTTTTTCTTCTTACACCACTGCCTAGCAACCAAGAGGGAACAAAAATAGGCTTCACAGAGAGAATTTGACTCCATTGTCCTAGAGCTTTTAGCTCTGGTTATCAAACTTTATAAGCAGCCTAACTGGTGCGTTCAGTTCCTCATAACAAGCATCAATAGCAGCACCTGTGTCACTCACAGTGGGATGTGGCTGTAGCTCCATGGCAAGGCATCTTCTCTGCATGCAGAGGGTCCCAGGTTGAATCCCTTGCATCTCCACATATGGCTGGGAAAGACCCCAATATAAGACCCTGGAAAGCTGTTGTCTGTGTGCAGTGCTAGATAGGCAAATGGTCTGACACAGCATGAAGCAGGTTTCTGTGTTCTACATCAGGCTTCCTCAATCTCGGCCCTCCAGATGTTTTGAGACTATAATTCCCATCATCCCTGACCACTGGTCCTGCTAGCTAGGGATCATGGGAGTTGTAGGCCAAAAACATCTGGAGGGCCGAGGTTGAGGAAGCCTGTTCTACATGCTAGGCGAATGTTTGCAAATAGATATGTAACAAAATTAAGAGGAAAGCCACACAATTGTTCAGACAGAAGCAGTGTGGGAGTTATAATTGCTCATCACCATTCTCATTGCCAGTAAGTAGGTGCCCCTAACACTTATATAATCACATTACAGCAATAATCGCAATAGTAGTGCATGTGCTATCTGGGAGACAAAATAAATTTTCTCAGATTCATAGCACGGCATGTACAGAACGGGGAATGTGGTATTGCTGCAACTGAAGCACATCCTGGAGCGAAGATGTCTGGGCTCTGCCTAGCCTAGGGGTCAGCAACCTTCTTCAGCCATGGGCCGGTCCACCGTCCCTCAGACCATGTGGTGGGCCGGACTATATTTTGAAGAAAAAATGAACGAATTCCTATGCCCCACAAATAACCCAGATATGCATTTTAAATAAAAGCACACATTCTATTCAGGTAAAAACACCAGGCAGGCCCCACAAATAACCCAGAGATGCATTTTAAATAAAAGGACACATTCTACTCAGGTAAAAACATGCTGATTTCCAGACCGTCCGCAGGCGATTGGGCTGCATCCGGCCCCCGGGCCTTAGGTTGCCTACCCCGGCCTAGCCAGTGGCTAACAGCTGCATGTTTACTGCACTAACAACTTTGATCATGTGTCCGGAAAAGAATTTCAATCAATATGCATCAGCGTTTACTGCTGTTTTTAATTTTTTAACCTTTCCTGGCTAGGCTGCATTATTTCTTAGAATATGAGTGCAAATTGCTTATACAGAGATGACTCATTGACATGAAAGCTTCCTGCCACATTTCAGGCTGGCTGGGGGCACCTAATCACCGGCTGTGCCTGGCCTTTTGAAGTTCTTGCATTCTGCCTTGAATGTGTAAGCTCAAATCTAATTTAAGTACAGCAGGACATGGGCATGGGCAGAAGACAGCACCAAAGAAAAGATCTCAGTTAATTATCCACATTAGCTTGTATGTTCTTGGTCGGCACAAGTTATTCTCATTGCAAATGTCATTTCACAGAATATGCTTGCAGGGACTGTGACGGCAGTAAAAGGGGAGGAAAGAGAGACATAGAAGCAAGGACTATGGGGAGGGGACAGGAAGCAGCAGAGCACAGAAGCCTCACCCTTGACCACTGGAAGCCCCACCTAGCTGTTTCACTAGCTTCTGAGCATGCTGAACACACGTCTGATGTCTTTTGAAGCTTTCCTGCACAACCGCAAAGGATGGAAATGTGCTCTTTGTTAAAATGGAAGGTGAGAGTCTCAGAGTCTAGGTCTTGGGTAGCACCCAGCAGGAGACTGAAGTCACCACCTGACCTGGGCCTCGAGCTGCTCCCCTGGGCGATAGGCCTTCCACATGCACACTGTGCCATCTAGAGAGACCGACACATACTGCAGGGAAGCAGAGAGAAGAACACGTCAGGGTGCAACAGCGTCAGCACCCTCTATGGGGCTGGATTCAGTGTCTCCATGCAGTGCATCGGTCACCGATAGTCCTCACTCATGTGGGTCTTCAGACTGCATTGGTCTCCCATCCAACTGCATAGCAGATTAGAGTGGGCGGCACCAGCCTGGGATCCGCTATCAGTGCAAGCCAAGCTAGGATATCAGAACAGGATTTCCTCCTGCCACATTGCACCTTCCTGATATGCATGTGGGTGTGTGGGTGTACTTCTCCACAACTGACAGATTTGCATTAAAGCAATCAGTAAGGAAGCTGCTTTTTTTAAAAAGAGTATGCTAAAAAAAAGTTAGTTGGCCAAAGACCCTAGTGACATTTGGTCAGACACCCAGCATGATTTAAGGAGCAACACTATAAGCCACATGTGTATTCTGCTTCTGGCATGGCTGGCTGTGCACAAATCAAGTCTGCGCCCCAGAATCCTCAGCAATATCCTCAGGACTCTGAGAGGCACATTCATGGCTTAAGCAGTGAGCCAACTCACTGTGTGCACATCTGACTTCCCATGTTCAGCTTAAGAACAGGGCCTGCTGGACCAGACCAAAGGCCCATCTCATCCAGCATTCTGTTCTCACAGCTGTCAAGCAGGTGCCCGTGGGAAATCCACAAGCAGGATCTGAGTGCTTCCCATGTGAACAGAGAATACACGACAGAATCCTGTAGCAACTTCTGAGGCATATTCTTAGCTTGTAGAGGTTGCCCTTGCCTGCCCCACAAAGGATGGCTATTGCTGGCCTAGATACAAGCTAGAGGGGGGCAGCCATGTTTGCTCCCTCAGTAGGATTCAGCTTATTGTCAGCCACTGTTAGAGAAGTCAGACAGAAACAGAAAACTGATAATTATTTCTTCAGTCCACCCCTTGGCTGTGCTATGATAGGTAAACGTCTTGTAAACTGCTTTGAATTCTAAAATAAAAAAAGGATACAATTCCCCCTCTCCATGAAGTACTAGTTTGTTTGTAGGAGGACTGGAAGTGCAATATAATACCCTATTTAAACAACAAGAATACAGCATGGGGACAATCTTTTGGTAGTGCTGCCCAGCTCAAAAGTGGGCATGACCTCACTAAATGTCATCAATATGCAGCTGGCTCTCTGAACAGGATGCTGATAGATACAGATTAGGAACATGGCTCCAATATGCACCATCATAGTATATGCATTGCTTTGTGCTGGTCCATTCATGACTTAGACCTAAGAGTGGGGAAACTCCCAGCCCCCAGCTTTCTTGACTTTCCCCCCTAGTGGTTGGTCCCTGTCTCTCCTACCTGCTCCATTTCTGGGACATGGATGAGTCCCTTGACGGAATCTTGGTGCCCTGTGTAACTTTGCACCTGCACTCCAGAATTTGGATCATAAACCCTGCAGGGAGAAAAAGGCAGAGCCATCAGCCTGTTCAAAGATGTGCTGCCTCTCATCCCTTTCCTTTCCACCACCAGCCTCCTTATGCAGGGGCTACCTGATGGTATCATGGACCCCTGCAAGAATGCAGCCATTGACCTGGTCGATGCAGAGGCAAGTGATCCCTCTGGAGGCTCTCAGGTTCTGCACACAGCATCCACCATCTTCGCTCTGTGTGAACCATTAAAAAGAAAAATCCTATCATCCCTGCTGCTGAAGGAAGACTCTCTGGTCATTCCCAGAAAATATTTCTGCCTGATCCGTATAACTCCCCCAAAAACTTACTGGTCCAGAAATTCAACCAAGCTCTTCAGCAACTAGCCCTAAGGTTTCCTACCTCCTTGCTAGTGAATATACATAACGTAGGAAAGTCACCACCTGATTAAGGGCTTACCCAGAGCCGAATGGAGCCATCTTCAGCACCGCTAACCCACTTGTCCTCTAGTGGGTGCCAGACCAAGGCTACGACAGCGGCTTTGTGCCCACAGAGCTCAGCCAGGAGCACCAGATCAGCACAGTGAGGATTGAAAGCACAGATAAAAACTCTGCCAGTGCTAGAAGAGAAAGCAAATTCCCTCCTGCCCGGTCCAGGAGGGTGTGGGCTGTGGATGCGGGGATGGCAAAAGACATGGCAAAATCGAATTAGCGGCCCTGGGCCCAAAGATTAGGTTCCTGCAGGAGTGGCTTCATCCTTTCTATTACTGTTGTCCCCCACCCCCACTTTTCAGCAATACATCTCTCCTGCTTGGGAGGCCTCAAAGTGCTGTTTGAGAACATTCCGTGGCTTCCCCACCTTTCAAATAAGCAGGCAGACAGAATCACCCACCTCTTTGGGGAGTAGGCCATATCCAGGATGGGCCCGTTGTCCTCAGGTAGACTGGAAAAGGCATTTTGCAAAGAGTGGTTGTGCAGGTCCCAAAGACACAGCTTTCCATCCCATCCTCCACTGAGCTACAATGAAATACACCAAGGTGAAGTCTTGCTTTGCAATGCTGCCCCTCCTTGCAGTGTGTGTTCTCTCTCTCTCTGGCACTGGCACTCACCCACATCCCCTCTCCTCCCTATATGTGCCATGCAGGGTCTTCCTACAGCATCTCACTCTCTTCCACTCTCTCCCTGCTGCCCATCAACAGAGACTGGGCTGTCTCACACAATGCCATCCAAGTCCATTTTACGGTTCACTCACCAGGTAGGGGAAGTACAGTCCAGCATCGCCGGCTGCCACAGCAAGTGCCGTCACCATGCCCGTGTGCCCGCACAGCACCGTTCTGCAGGTGAAACCTATTTAAGGCAGTACTGGCATGAGAGAGGCAGTAGCAGGATGGAGAAGAGGAAAAAAACAGGGACCAGAATCTCTTACACACTCAGGAGGTGGCTTCCCAAAAAATGAGCCTGCGGTGCTTTTTATCCCCAGCTTGACCCTACTCCAAGAGGAAGAAAGGAGGGGAGGCACCAGTACCAAATGAAAACTAGAGAAACTAGATGAAATAAACTAGAAAAACATTCAGTGCCCCAGCATGGTTTGAAGGGAGATTTCATCAGGGACGCCGAGGTGTAAAACAAGTGGACTCAGCCACTTTTTTGTTTGCCCTGTGTCCAGAAAGCACAGGTCTCAGTGGTTTTCCACTTGTTCAGTGAATTCTAGGCATGAGTTCAAATGATTTTGCCTGTACCCTGTTGCTTTCCCCTGGAAAACCCCTGGAAAATTGGAACAAATGACAATCCACAAAAAACCTGATTGCCGTTTGTTCTGATTCAGCGCTAAACCTTTGGTTTTCTGGGGGGGAGGGGGGAGTGGCAGAGCAAGTGGAAGTGAGGATGACCCCAGTGTCCTATACAGTGCTCTGGTTCATTTGGTCATGGACCACGGTATAGGCCTGCCAGGACAGCTGCCTTGTGTACTGACTCCAGGTGGTAGCTTCTCAATGAATGACTCCACCCACTTAGGCTGACTATTGGAGCCTCCTAGACAGCAAAGAGTGTAAGGGGGCTTCCTGGTCCAGTTGCGGCTTGCTTGAGCAACAAAGTCTTCCTGAGCTCTGGTGGGTTCCTGCAGCCTTGGCTGGTCTTTGGCCCTGACTCGCTTGGCACTCCTGATCTTCCTCCTAGACTCTGACTCACAAGTTTTCATTTAGTTCTGGCTTACTCTTCAGACCTAACTACTGGCTTGTCTCAGACTACCCTTGATCTAGCCCTGCCACACGAAGTTTTCCATCTAAGCTTGCAATCCTCACCCCACTTACTTGGGAATAAGCCCCACTGAATTTAATAGAACTTACTAGGTATGGTTAGGATTGGGCTGTGAAGTGTACTTGTGGAAGGGTACATTCAAAGCGCATTGGGACATTCAATGTTTACTTTTGTGCACCTTTGAAGCATCATCTCTTTTTCTTTCCCCTCTGAGATTACTCCAAACCACTTTCTTCACCTGCTACACAACTGCTTGAAGTGCCCTGGGTCTTCTCATCTTGAACACAGCTTGATGCCAATGTTTCAGAATTTTGATCCAACACAGGTGGGCATTGCTACAGCATGGGATGAAAATAGCAAACCATAAGGGAACCTTTCTCTAGGAGAAATGTCACACACTTCTTTTTTGTTTGTAATCCAAGGGAATTTTCTGAGCCAAAACCTGTGCTGCCATGCGGCTCCTAGTTGGCTCGGCTAAATAAATGTGGCTGGCTGGTTTATCTTTCTTATCTTGGAGGACAGAGGCCATTCACTTCCTGTGGCTTACCTGCAAGCACATGTCTTCTGTCTTCCATCCAAGAAGCAGAGGCTAGGACAGAGGTTTGCACTCACCGGGATGAAGCTCTCAAACTCCCAGAGATAAATGTTCCCGTCAGCTGCCGACACCACCAGGATATTCAACTCTTCAGCAAAGAGAGCCCTGGCAAAGGCCCAGGGCTTCATTAGCAAGGCAGCAACTACCTTTCATCACAGCCAACATTACAGAAGCCAACTCTCTCTCCAAAATTAAATCATGCCCTGTTCTGGCCAGCTTGGTGACCATCATCCCTGACCATTAGTCATACTAGCAAGGGATGATGGGAGCATGGCTCCAACAATATCTGGAGCATCACAGGTTGTCCAGTCCTGCTGCAAAGCAAATGGTGAAGGTCTGCCTGATCCCCAAGGAAGAAAGGGCAGTCCCTCGGTCTCTTCAAGACAAATTATGCTGTTGCCTCTCTGCTACAGTAGCACATACTCTTGGGCAGAGCACAATGACAGATACCTAGTGAAACCTATGCTTCCTTTTCGCGTGTCTTTCGCTGCACTTCGGAACCTGGTGTAGCCACTCTGCTGCCCAGCGGAGGTCTTTCCTGGCTTTCGAGGGGAATCTGGACGAGGTTGTGGCTTCTCCTTGCCATCCTCCTCCCTCTGCTGTGCCAAGGGGCCTCTTCTTTCCAGTTGGGCTTCACTTAGGTGGAAGGACTCCCTGCTGAAAGAAACAGAGACACACAGGATGTGGGGGGGGGGGAGTGTAGACCTGTGGCTGTGGACAGGGTTGTGGCTGAGGATGGGTGAGAAGGCTGGGAGCTCACAACGGCATGAGGGGCAGATGGCTGCATGGCTGCAGGACTGGAGCAGGCGGAGAATGGGCAGCTGCAGAGGGCAGGGAGCACGAGGGACTAGGATGAGCAAGTGTCTGCTTGTCCGCAAGCATCTCATCTTTGTACAGCACTACTAACCATGACACGGTTAGAGCCAGATGCTGGAGAAGAACAACTTTTTGAAACTCCACCACAGAGATGGGAAATTTGCGACCCTCCTGATGTTGCTGGACTCTTAAGTCCCATCAGTCCCAGCCAGGGTGGCTGATTGACAGGGATGATGGGAGTTGTAGTCCAACACCCCCCTGACTTAGTGAGAGATGGCAAGGGAGACTCCTCCCAGATCACAGCATTCCTCCAACCACGTCTCTTCCAGGGGCTTGTGTTCTAGGCCAATGGCAGCTAATGACCAAGGGTAACACATTTAGCAGTTAAGCTCCTCTATTATTCTGGAAACCAGTAGATAGCTTCTATCTGGACACCAAATAGCACAGACCTGCTACACTACAGAGTCTCCTCTGGCAGGGGCTGTGCTTCTTCTCCTTACCAACAGAAATCTGCTGCTCTTAGGCCAGCCTCTGCTCACTGCTGTACCTTGCAATAGGGGCTTCCCCAACCCATGTCACACACCAGGGACTGGCATCTCTTCTTGGTCTGTGGGGATGAAACCTTACCTGTAGATGAAGGGAGAGATGTAGCTCTTCTCCCACTTCTGTAGCATCCCACTGCTGTCCCCACTGAAGAGCAAAACGGGCTCCTTTTTGGCTGGTGGAGATACATTCAGAAGTTCAAGCAGGGGCAGTAGGGGCTTCAGAAAACCAGACAAAGGTTTTATTGCTGGACACATAAAACTCAACCCCGGCTCTTGTCCCAGCCAGATAAGGCTCTTCTAGCTTTGAACCTCACCTGACGGAGCTTGTGCATCTGGGGCTGGAGCTGTTGAAGTTAGATATATATATATATATGGCTGCTTACCATAAGCTAGGCATTCTAGGGGGTGTTTGCAAGGCAGCACTGTCAGGCATCCCAACTCGCTGTAGCGCCAGACGAGTATTTGCTGTGGCTTTGCTGTGCCTGGAAGAAGGGAAAGTTCTGCGTTTCTTAAAATTACTTGGGTTACTCTAAAAAGCTCTTACCATCCACTGAGCCTTATAATATCTCTGAAGAAGCTGAGTGGGAAATTGCCTTGTGTTAAATTAGAAAAGCATGCATAGATCTCACAACACCTGTTTGCATGAAACCGGAATCTCTGGATATAAATCTGGGACCTGTGGTGGAAACCAACAGGAGCATAAGAAGAGCCTGCTGGATCAGGCAAAAAAACCTGTTCCCACAACAATTAACCAGATGCCCATGGGTACATTTAGTCTCTCCCACGTGCTATACCCACGCTGGGTCTGAATGCAATAAGCACACGAGCCTACCAAGGTCACCACCTGGTTCTGTGACGAAAGCCCTTTTTTTGTACTAATTAATCAATTTTTACTACTTTTATATCATGCCTTTCTTTCAAGGAGTTCAGGGCAAAAGACCTAGTTTACTCACCCCATGTTTTCCTCACAACAATCCAGTGGCATAAGCTAAACTGGGAGAGGGTGATTGGCCAAGGAGGCCCAGCAAGCTTTGTGGCTGAGGGGTGGAATGAACCTGGTTATCTCCAATGCCAATTCAACGCTTTCACCACTGGGTGCCATACTGTTCTAGTATCTTCCACTAAAGCTATTTTCTCCTAACTGCATGAAAGGACATGGGCTACAGATAAGAAGAGATGCTGAATCTAACATTGGCGGCTGAGAGACCAGGTGAGGCCTTGTATTGCAGATGTTGGGGGGGGGGGCATCTGTACTCTATTGGAGAACTCACCTATCACATGCCTCGAGTCTGGCAGGCTGAGAAGCTGCTGAAGAGCAGGCCCATCTTTCTGTCGGCCTTGGAATGTGGATATGAACTGTGAAACCTGAAAGCAGATCAGCACAAAGAATTCAGAACAGGTTGGCCATTTAATACCTGTTTCTCCTTATTCTTCCTATAAATGTGGAATGGTACACAAGAGCCATCTTTACTTAGGGGTCAAAGACCTATCAAAAAGAGCTGTGCCAGTTCAGTGGACTTTTGAGCTTTGTTGAGCACATGACAGAACTTGGGAGGGAACTGTGAAATGCAGTTGGACCTGGTATTGAAAGCTACAAAGAAATGTAATCTTTGAGTATGTTTTTGGGGGAGTTTGCAGATCCAGGAATACAGTGTTAGAGGCGCTAATGGCTTTTGAAGCATCCACCCAATGGAAATAGCAATTGAAAAACATGTTCAGGAAGAGGCCCTGAGAATGGGAGGATACAACAGCTAAGGAAATGAGAAGAGACAGGATTTAATCTTCAGTATATCTGCCATCTGACATTTGGAAGAGGATCAGAGTAATTTTTCAATATAAAACGGCTGTGTATAGTTTTTATGTCATCTGTATCGTGTCATTAATCAGGCAAAATGGGTCTGATCTGTCAAGGTAAGGCAGCTTGTTAAAAGAAACGTGCTCCATCAAAGAGTGTTTTTTTTGACATGGGTAATTTTTCATATGATAAAAACTAATCAATATGAGGTGCTGAGGCCAACTAAGGACAGGCAATTCTACAAGGAAAAATCATCCCATAGAACAGCTCCCATAGGAACAGGGGACATTACGTACGTTGTTCCAGGTCAGTCTATTTATCTATCTATCCAGCCCAGTATTTACCGTATTTTTTGCTCTATAAGGCTCACTTTTTTCCTCCTAAAAAGTAAGGGGAAATGTGTGTGCGTCTTATGGAGCGAATGCAGGCTGCGCAGCTATCCCAGAAGCCAGAACAGCAAGAGGGATTGCTGCTTTCGCTGTGCAGCAATCCCTCTTGCTGTTCTGGCTTCTGTAATTCAGAATATTTTTTTCCCTGTTTTCCTCCTCCAAAAACTAGGTGCGTCTTGTGGTCTGGTGCGTCTTATAGAGCGAAAAATACGGTAATACTCTGAGTGGCAGCAGCTCCTTCGGGTCTCAGGAATTGATTGCTCCCATTACCTAGGTCATTTTAAGTGGAGATGCCAGGGACTGAACCAGGGGCCTTTTTTTGACACGCAAAGCTTACTATTGTACCCTCCCCTCACAAGGCACTGGTCCCCAGGCATCTTTTGCTGGTAACCACCAATAAGCCAAATAATGCCATGCATGGAGCACTAGGCTGCATGGCAGGCTTTCAATTGACTTCCAAGTCTGGAAATCTGTCCCAGACAAAATGGCACGTTAGCACATTCTGCAGAACCAAGTGATAAAGCTTTTGTGAGCTGCCCTGCTTCAGGCTGCTGTGGGTTGAGGATGGCACACTTGAATACGCCCCATGCAACTTTCACTCCTGCAGTATGAAGTAACAGCCCATGAAAAGGCACCCTACAAAATCCTGCTTCATGTGTAACATGGGTGAGCAACAGGATTCTGGGCTTATCGGTCCCCATTTGCACAGCATGGCCAAACCCTTGGCAGCAATTGTTTTCCACTAGGACTGTGGCCTTGCTGGAAGAAAACAAAAAACTGGACAATGCTAGCTTATATAGTCTTAATGCACATGCCTAATATACTAAGACTGCGGGCAAATGTGGGAGTTGATTGGCGCAGCCTGGTAGCGCATGTGGAGAGAGTCAGCTGGCTTATCCTCTTGGCCACAATTCACAAAGACAGAAAAGGAAAGAAAACACACTCCCTATGTATTGCCCTCCCTCCCTATGCTAGTTGAAGCGGACGCAATGCTAATCCATCACCAGTAGAGGGCTCCTTATAATAACAAGTTCATTGATCTTTAGGCGGAGGTGTACATGGAAATGCCACACTTAAGTCGCTCACTATTTCCCCAGACTGAGGCTCATAGAGGGTGGGCTGGGTTGTGCCACTGGTGATCCAGACGATGCCAACAGATGCCACGTAGCAGAGTCCAGTAATGTTCCCGGTGAAGGGGCCAAGGCGCTGGATGAGCTTCCCATCCTGGGACCAGATGCCAACTGTTTGGTCAAAAGAACCTGAGAGCACCCTGCAGAGGAGATCACAGACCAGAGGGAGGGTCAGGGAAGCAGGATTTTGGCAGTGCAGTGGAGGAGCAGGGCTGCGCTTGCATTTCCCAAGCAAAGACTTCACACCCTCTATATAAACCCAAGGCTCCCTTTCTAGTGAATCATTGAAAGCAGGAGAAAATATAACCTTTCTTTTTCCTTTAAGCAAAGTGTTCTTATTTTACACTTCCCCAAGCGGAACACACTCAAAGCCTCTCCCTCCTGGCCAGAGGTTCGAGTAACATCCTGTGGCTTCCAGTTCCTCTTTGTGGTAAACGTCATCCTTCCAGAGCCCTCTGGCTCTAGATCTGCTACTTAGAGCCCCAGCCTCTGCCACAGAAATCCATTCAGAGAAGGAGGCATCTCCTCCCGCTTCTCCTTTCCCCATCACCATGCTAACTTCTCAGGAAAGGAAAGAAGCTGCAAAGGGAGGGGGAGGGAAAGGAGGAGGGAGCAAACCCCAAATAGTATTTTTTTTTATTTAAAAAATGGAGAAGAAATATAACCTAGGAAACGTGAATCAGAGGGGGCGGAGGCAGGAATTAAGGACTGTAAGGGAAGAGAATTTATGCAGAGTACATTATAAAAGGTGGTAGGTGTGCATTCAGCGCACAGTGATTCTCAATTTCTGTATGTGAGAGCGAATTTAGCTCATCCTTGTTCCTTCAATTGTATGCTTCCATCCACACCACAGCAGATCTCTTTGGGCAGCAGGATTTGCCCTTTTGAAGTGAATAAAGAGGGAGTCCTGCTTTGTCTCCTTTCCCTGTCCTTATGCCAGAATGAGGAACTTTTTTCAGCCCGAGTGAGAGGCCACATTCTCTTCCTGGGGCTTCATGCCAGCAGTGGGCAGAGTCAGAGGGAAAAATGGGCAGAGTCATTGGTATGACTCCTACCTTTCCTACAGTAAAAGCCAGAGGTTTCTACGCATGCCCACAGCATGCCCACATCCAGGCGAACAAGAGGCATCGTCGCGACTCAACAGCATATTCTTGCCATGCAAAAGCACTTGAGGGGGATGCAGAGCAGGATCAGTCAAGGGCACAGCTTGTGGATGGAGGTGCGTGGCCTGGGACAAGTCCCAGGAGTCATTCAAAGAGGCCTGGAGGTCTACCCCTGGCCCTGCTTCTGAGGTTTCCCACCCCTGTTCTACATAGGAATTGTGGCACCAGGAAGCTGCCATGCAAGCACAAAAGTCTCCCCTCAGTCCGCTGCTGCTAGTACCTAATTGGCTACTCTTGCCTAGTACCTTCCTGTTTGGGGGGAAGGAGAGTCAATTAGATGCTGACCGGTCATGGGTCACGTAGCAGGAGAGCACCTCTTGACAAAGGCCTTCACACACACAACCCATTATCCAGATCCCACGGCCTAGGTGGCCTGCCCTTTGCACTGAGCTTGTACCTCGTGGTTTCTTGCTGCCGCACCAGCAGCAGGTGAGTGATGGCTGCACGATGGGCACGTGGGATGCAGTGCTTGGTTGTCAGGCCCTTCCTGCCTGGAGTCTGATAGGTGTCAAAGATCAGCAGCTTCTTGTCGTACCTGGGAAGGGAAGGGACTGTTGGATCTACTGAAGCTGGACTCTGAGGCTGGTGTGGCTTAAACCTCCCTGTGGTGGGAGAGAGGGAGCTTTGGTTTCAAAGCAGAGCTGCAGATTCCCTCCTTGGGAAAATGTGTATGACTCACTGCTTTGTCCTTCACAGTCATCCAGAAACCACATTATTACTGTCACCTTGCAGGAGGCCATCTCCCTCCCTCCCAGCAGGGCCTGTTTGATAAGGTTCTGCATGACGTGAGTCATATGATAGAAGCATTTCACAAAGCTGTAAGTATCACAGAGGGTCTGTACTTTGAACCCATCTGCAGACGGAGCCCATTCTTCACTCCCGCAACTCCCAACTTACCCTGCTGTGTATATTTGGTTGTCCAGGCAGGCGATGCAGGACACGATGTCTGTGTGTGTGTGCTCGGAAAAGCCCTGGGCCATGTGGACCACGTGGCCCGATTCTCTCCTTTCATCCAAGGGGAAAGCAATCAGGCGTCCCTTGCTGCCACAGAGCAGGAGATGCCGAGCCAGGCTGATGGACAAGGTGAAGATAGGGTAGCCTAGCTGGAGGGGGGTGAAAGCGGGGACTGGCTTGAGCGCAGGAAGACTGTGCACAAAATAATAGGCTCTAGGGACTCAGGGAGGCAATACTGCCTAGTTCTCACTCTGCAAGAGTCTCTGGAAGGGCCTGGTCTTACATAGATTTTATTGGAGTTAGACCAGCAGGGCACTCGAGGCCCAGAAGACAGCAAAATCTAATCCTGTTTTCAGTGCTTTTTAAAAAGAAATAAAAGGTGCCAGTACTCACCATGAAGTTGCTGCATTAAGTGCCACACTTTTAACATTTGGTGTTGGGGGGGGGGAAGGTGTTGGCACCGAAAACCCTTGAGTACCCCCAAGAAGAAAGCACTGCCTGTCTTGCAGAATGAACATTACACTTCAAGGGCTCAAATATTTTATTTATTCATTACATTTCTATATAGCCCTTCATCCAAAGATTGAGGGTGGTTTACAAAATAAAAACACAAAAATGTACAGCATACTAACAAAAACAATACCCCTCCCCCAGCTGAAAAGGTCATAGATTGTTTAGTTAGCCAAACAATATTTAGGAATCTGCCTTCTACCCCAGGGACAGGGAACCTGCAGCTCTCCATTTGTTGTTGGACTACAACTCCCATCATTCCTGAGGCTTGGCTGGGGCTGATGGGAGTTCTGGAAGGCCATCGCTTAGGCACTCCAGGTCTGCACTGACTGGCAGCAGCTTTCCAAGGTGTCAGACAGGTGTCCTTTCCAGCGCTACCTGGAGAAGCCAGGAATTGAGCCTGGGGCTTCCTGTATGCAATGCATGTGCTCTGCTCCTGAGTTGCAGTCCTTTATGGGAATACTGGTTGGGGGAAGTTCCCCTTTATCCTCAGAAGCCTCAGTTAGTAGGTGCAGAAAGTGAGATCTCTACCTAAATTGCAGCTGCAGCATCCCAGGAACCCCCAGAATTCCTTGAGCAGCAAGAGCTTAGCACAATCACTCTCTGACAGGGTTTCCCATACTTGGGGCTCCAGCTGTTTTTGGACTACAATTCCCATCATCCCTAGCTAGCAGGACCAGTGGTCAAGGGTGATGGGAATTGTAGTCCAAAAACAGCTGGAGACTCAAGTTTTGTAAACCCTGTTCTATGATATCTGGTCAATTCCATGCAATGACTTACAAACTTCAGAAAAGCAACTGTGTCATTATTCTTGGCCTGCCATGACCCCAGGATGTAATACGGTGTGGTTCTTACCAGGATGCGGTCAAGAACAGTGCCGCCTACAGCCCACACAAGAACGGAGCCATCATTGGAAGAAGAGAAGAGGAGTCGTGCCTGCACCCAGGACTGGAAGTGGGTGACTCGGCCAGCATGCTCCTTGGCGCAGAGGGACATGCGCCCGTTCTCCACGTCCCACCATTTGATCACTCCATCTATCAGGGCAAGAAGGGTGACAATACAGCTTGTTTAGCTAGGAGCTCGTTTCGGAAGGAACGTCTCCAGCTCATTTGGAGAGATGCCTTAAGGAAAAACCTGACGGGTTTTGAATGAGGGCACTGTGCTAGCATGGCATTCCCTGATGAGAACTCAAGCATAAATTCAGAGGTCATATGGGGACATGAGCTGAAAGCATGGAGATGAGACAGAAAGCAGACTCTTGGTTCAGGTGATAGATATACTGTGTTTGGGGCTGTACTCTTGTTGTGGGGATGGAAATGGTGGTCTATTATGTGATGTAACTGTCCAAGATTTGGGCATGTTGTACAAAGCAGGCATGGAAGTTGGGTAGAATTTAATGCTGCAATGCTCACAAAGAACTGGAAAAATGTACCTCCCTAGCTAGGACTCACCTTCAAAGCCTGTGAGGCACTCCCGTCGGGCTGAATGGTAGCCAAGAGCTGTTATGGGGCGGCGATGACGTTCTTTCACCTTCAGATGCTCTTGCATAGCCATGACTGAGATTAGGGCCAGAGAACACAGGGTCACCCTTCTGGCAGATTTCCAAGGTCTTTGGGGGAAGTCGGCTTGTTTGGCGAGGACCTCCCAATCGACAGAGATTGTGTAACCTGAAATTGCCGCTAAGTAGCAGGCTGGAAGCAGCCTCAGTATAATGAGCCGGCTTGCTAATAGTTTCCCTAGGGAATCTTCTCTGGACCCATTAAAAAACAAGCAAACCCAAGACTTGCCCTATGAACTTTTACCTGCAGAAAGCTTTTATTGACTGGGTGAGAAAAGTTGTACCATCTCAACTTTTCTCCTCTAACCTGCTGATTAAAGGACTCTTGCCCTCCTAGGGGCTTCGTGTCATCCTCTAAGAGCAAAGAGGGTCTGTTGAGTCCTGCACACGCATCCAACTCTTCCTCGGCGCGCGCTCTCTCTCCGCTCCCTTCCTGCGCCCATCTGATGAGGGAGAGGCGACGCTTCCCTCCACAGCTTCCCACCCTTTTCTCAGGCTGCTTCCTTCGCAGTCTCTGGGGAAGAAGAGCACCCAGCGGCAACGCGGCACCCTCCGCCTCCTTCCCGAGACTTGCCCGAATACGCAGCGCGCGCACCGAGGCGCCCGGGGACGTTTCTTCGAAGGCTCCGGCTGTGGCGCCTGTGGAGAGAGAGATGAAGTCGGATTTCTCGTTTATACTTCCTGCTCCTGTCTCCATGGAAGCAGAGAGGGCGGGAAGGAGCCAATGCCGAGGCTCCCGCCTTGCTGCGGCTTTTGGGCGTCGTGAGAGTCCAAAGCAGAGCCGCCGAGTCTCCCAGGCGCCAGGGTCGGCCTTCGCGTGCAGCCTCGGAGAACCGCGCGCGGCGTGGGTACCGTCCTGAAAGGCTGGCCTCTTCAAGGGCTCGGCCGGGTCACCTTTCCCTAACACCCGGTGTGGTGCAGGGAGGGCAGCTGCCCCCCTCCCCAATCGAGTAAATAAATAAAAATACTTAACTAACTGAGCAATTGCGTCGCATATAGCTCGGTTCTGCCCCCCTAACAAAAGTCCTGCGCCCCGCCTTAACATAAATCCTGGCTATGCCCATGACTTGCATTTTTATTTTCTTTCTTTAACGAGAGTAATATACTGCTTAATCGACAAAAACCTCTAACAAAGCAGCGTTGTTGTTATTTACTTCATTTGTGAATGCTATAAATGGACTTAATGCAGAAGAAGAAGAGAAGAAGAGTTTGGATTTGATATCCCGCCTTTCACTCCCTTTAAGGAGTCTCAAAGCTGCTAACATTCTCCTTTCCCTTCCTCCCCCACAACAAACACTCTGTGAGGTGAGTGGGGCTGAGAGACTTCAGAGAAGTGTGACTGGCCCAAGGTCACCCAGCAGCTGCATGTGGAGGAGCGGAGACGCGAACCCGGTTCCCCAGATTACAAGACTACCGCTCTTAACCACTACACCACACTGGCTCTCAGCACAGAGTATGGAGCTGGCTCTTCCTAGGAGGCAGTGATGGCCACCAACTTGGATGGATTTGAAAGAGGATTAGACAAATTCATGGGAGGAGGAGAAGGCTATCGGTGGCCACTATCCGTGATTGGCTATGCTCTACATCCACAGTTGGAGGCAGCAATGATTCCCAATAACAGTTGCATCTCTCTCTCTCTCTCTCTCTCACACACACACACAGGTTCCCTGGGTCTTTTCTCCCTGTAAATGTGGACAATCAGCTTCATAGTCCTTACAACACAGTCCCTTTTTGTTGCAATAGACTAAGCCCTCTCTGGAAATTGCATAGGCCTTGTATCACAGCACAACTGATAACATTGTGCATAACAGTAACTGCACAAATCTCCCATTATGAGGAAAGACCCCATCTGGTGTATTGTACCTCTGGAGGCAACAACCAGCATGAAGTTCACTGGGAATGTGGATATAATTTGAAGCGCCATGAAAGATACAGATCAAATGAACAGTAAGAGAATGGAAGATTATGAAAATAAAATATGAAAAGTTTGGCTGCTGCAGTACTAAAAAGGAATGCAATTTGCAACCTAAACATTTGCTGGAATGTCAGGCATGAATATTAAGTACTTGCTGAAGTACTATATATAGATACAAAACATAGCCAAGTAGGAGAGAACCACCCACAATCATTGTCCAAAGCTTGAAAAATTCAGACAAGTAGCAGATCCATTCTTCCTGCCTCTTGCTCCAGTTGCATGACATGTTCTAGAAAAGTGACAAGATGATTGCAGCACATATGACAGGAAGGAGGGGGACGTGGGCTCAGAGCTTTAGCCTTCATGTCACAGAGTCCAACAAAGCTGGAATCGAAAGCACTTGTATGCATTAATACACTTTCCAGGTGGGCCAGAGTCTCAAGGAACAGAGGCACTGGTACCTTTCTGGCTGTAAGTGTGGAGGGTGAGCAACCCTTTTCCTCTTTGGGACAACCTTCCAGGGCACAATGCAAATAAGTGGGGGGCAGGTGGAGCAATTAATACAATTTTTTCCTTTGTACACTTGGCTGGCTTCCATATACCCTCACACACTCCTCTCCAGGGATGGGAAAACGTGTCAACTTTGGCTTTCCCAATTTTTCATTTTCCCACTCCCACCAGCATCCAGATTCCTTTGCCAAGGAACCAAGAGAGGTGCATTTTTTGTACTCGCCCACCTGTGCTACAGGAGGGAGCCAACCCCCTGACCCCACCATCCACCAGCCTATCTCGGATGGCTGTTGTTGTCTGTTGAGAACTACCTGTTATAAATTACCACCAGAAGCATATTTTCCATAAATAGAGTGTTTTCTTCATGACTGATGCAGTCCATATAGAACCTGGGAACTTTTACCTGACAGATTGATAGACATCACAGGTAATAGTCTGTACATAAATGATGGGTGCATGTGGTCAATTTTACTTTAGACTTTGAACATTTGTTTTTAACCCAGTGCTCACTGCAAGCACTAATTACACATCTTCACGGGCAATCTTGAGAATGTTTACAATACAGCAACCTCCCTTGTGAATTCTCTACTACAATATTATTTGCAGTGCCTCCCATGCTATACCCATGGGGAGTACCATTGATTGTGCTGTGTTTGTATGATATGCTAGAATTTGCAGCACATTCAGGTAAGCTCATTAATGTTCCCAGCCTTGCACTGGATCAGACATGTCCAACTGTTACACTTTGGGAGGTCAGTGTATTCTCCTCATACTAGGCCAATGCCTGGGACAATATGTTTAGGTACTATAATGCAAGTGGCATTACTTAGAAGGAAAAGCTTCACTGCTCTGGAGCAAATATCATGTTTAAAGAATGAATGGGTGTTCTGAAATATATCCTCAGGTTGACAGTGATCCTTTACTTTCTCAGAATATGCATAACAACGCAATAACATTACTGTACACAATTACACGTTACAAGTGAAACTGGACATTTTTTTTTAAATCACACCTTGCTTTGAATTTGAAAGAATTATCAGAAGCTAGTTAAAGTTTTCATTGGAAGGGTCAAATCTATCTCAAAGGCTGCCAGCTTTCCCAGTGAGAGCCAGTATAGTGTATGTGTTGGTCCATGTCCTAGAATCTAGGACAAGGGTGGCCATATATCCTACTTTACAGAGGGCAGTCCTCTATTTGAAGGGCAGTTCAATCCAGGCATAGAAGCTAACTCCTAATAACTGAGGCCCTTTCCCCCCCATAAAATATTTCAGGGGGCTGCCCCCCCAAGCTGATGGACATTGCCATTCAAATGGTGTGTGTGCACTGCATCTTGTGATTGACTATGTGGGGTGAGGCTTACCTGCCTCCCGTATTTCATTCAAGTTGTCACCCTGAATCCAGGTTCAATTTAAAGAGAAAGGGAAAGCAGGAGGGCTTTTGGAATTGCCAATCAACAGTGTGCATCTCGAGAGTAGACTGAGCAGGCACAGGTCACCTGGCTGCAGTCCTCCCTGTGGTGAGAAGTAATGTATTTCTATTTAAATTTTAGTATTTAAAATTGGTACCTCTATATAAAAATTAGCAGATGCAATTATGTGTTCTCTGTTTCTGGCAATCTGTGCTGAAAGTGGCCACCCTAACTAGAACCATGAAGTTTGCTGGGTAATCTTTGGCCAATTGCTCCATGACCTTCCCCACAGGGTAGCTGTGATGATAAAATAGGAGAGGAAGGAATGTATGCCACCCAGAGCTCATTGGAGGAGGGCTGGGATAAAAATGTAAGAAATAAGTGAATAAATCCCAATATCACGCTTAACAATGTCGGACTGGGCGTCATATCCGTTGCTGCCTGGATTAGAGGCCTAGAGGCACCATATATGTAGTCACAAGGCCCCTGACTTCATGCCAGCAAGCTTGTTTATTAGCTGGAACCTCTTTTGCCATATTGCTACATCAGAGATTATGAAACAAAGTCCTCACTTTCCTGATGGAGTCTCATGATCTCCAAGGACAGTTTTCTGTGCTGCGTTCGCCTCAGATTGTTGTCTTCATTCTCTCGCTCCTTCTACTGCATTTCTGCTGAAGCAACGCCTTGTTACCTTGCTTCCATCTGTTCAGTTCCTTCCCCTGAGGGGTTTCTTGTGGTGGATGACAGTAAATTTCTTTGCCTTTAGCTCCTAACGCTCCGGTTCCTTATCAGGATGCAGAATCCTTTGGGGAAATTTATGCTCTAGCCTTGGACAGTTCACAGAGAGCCCTGGGCTGTTGTGGGTGTCTGTGGGGCTGTGCTCTTCGAAGGAGGGAGTCTCTCTTCCAAACCCCATTTTGAGCTGTGGTTTTGGTTTCCATAGTGACACTTCCTGTGGTAGAGAAAAGAGGTAGTGAGTGCAGCACTGTGAGCGTGGCAGGCAGCTGCACTCCTTCTTTCTCTCCCTGCCGGGGATGCTCAGAAGGCCGTGCTGCAGCCTCAGGGAGGGGCTTCTCCTAGGCTGATGGTCCTGGCTTAGACGGACTACCTGTGACAGCAGCACGAGGCATGCTGGGAAAACCCAAATACCTGGGCGTCCAAAATGGCCGAATGGTGAGTGAGTACACTTCAGTTGCTCCTGGGGGATGATGGCAAGGCCAGAGGCTTGCAGCTCACAAACCTGCAAGGAAATGTGGTTTCTGTTTTGTTTTTTCTGTCCCCAGCAAAGGATGCTTCAGGGAAGCAGCCTTTTAAGGATCTGGGTTGTGTGTTTATGCATTTTGGGGTTGTTATTTGTCCTGGAAGATCAGCATTCATTGTTTTTCTCCTGGCATGGCTTCTCTAGGCCAGCTGGGGTACCTTTACTTTTCATGGATCTCTGACATCCAGGAAGATAAGTGGGAGGCTGTGACACTGATATTGAGGAGAGGATGGGATTTGACTATGAGAGAAAGGATAATCTACACTTCATTTCCTTTGAGCCTGGTGACAAGGAGCCTGTTTGCCCCACCTTGTTCTTTGTAACTTGTGGGAGAGTACATGGAAAGCACTCTCTGCGTGGCTGGTCTGTGTCAAGGGTCTGTGACTCTTGCCTTGCTAACCCCTCGCACTCCACACCCGGCCAGATTGGGGTTTTTTTGGTCTCACACTGAGCTCGAGGGTTTCTGTGGCCTGTGAAATCACAGTACTTTTCAGAGGCTGCAGCCTGCACTGAGAGATGATCTGCCGCGGTGAGCCCAGAAGACCGAGGGCTGGCGTGAGAGTCTCTTGAGATCATGTTGCACAACTCAGCATGACTGGCAGCCACAAAAGGCAAGGAAGGGCTGTAATCAGATTAGATGGGCTGACAAAACTGGATGCCGGAGACTCATGTTGTGAGCAAGGCAACAAAAAAAAAAGTAAAAAAAAAAAAGTAAGGAGTTGCAGGTTAGATAAGCTGGTGGTGCTGAAACATGACAGCTATTTGTTTAGGGAATAGCAAGGTTCAGTAGGAATGTTAGATGGGAGATAATTGCGAGCCAGCCACAGAAACCCAGTTGGTTGCCTGGAAAGTGGCTTTAGCCTTTGTTTGCCCTGGATGGGGGATCCTATGTGGAATTTCTGTGTGGGATCAGCTTGTAGGAGCCTTTGGAGAGAAGTCCATGGTGTGGTTCATGGAAAGATTCCCTTTGACTCTGGTGACAACATAGAGTCTTATCCTATTGTGCAGAGTTGGGGAATCTGTGGCCTGTCAAACAGTGTTAGACTTCAACACCCATCAGCCTCAGCCAGTATAACAAATGGTCAGGGATGATGGGAGCTGTAGTCCAGCAGAGGTTCCCCATCCTTTCTATAATGTGGATTCAAATAGAAATATCAGATACTGACCCCAGAGACGGTACCCACATTACTGTTTACTGTGGCCCACCACTGGTGCTTGAAGCTGCGTACACAAGGCATTTGTCACAATCCACATCTATATCCTGTCGCTTTTTCTTGAGAAATACTGCTCCTTGATGCATTTCCCTTCAAACCAGTGCCATCCAATTGGAAAACATAAGCTACATTCATTTCACGGTTAAGCTGAGGTGTGTACAGCTGTTGCACATGTGCAGATGGTAGCTTCATGAATTCAGGGTGGTGGTGGTTTACAGGCATGGGGAAACCAAGCAGGCAATGTGTATCAAGTGAAGACATCCCTGCCCCTTCTCTGCTGTGTACAGCAGTATGCAGTATGTGTGTGTGTGTGCTAATGTGTGCATAGTCTATGTGTCCTGGAAGTTTCCCACTGCCATGTAACATTAGGTTGAATTCAACCCTGTTTCTGTAGAAACTGTTGTGGGTTTTCAAGAAGGATTGGCTGCTCACGTTCTCCTATGGGGTGTTGTTTTGTCTCGCCTGACATGAGAAGGACCAATCTGTCAGGCATATCCCATCAGCATCCTGCTTCCATTAGTCCTTTTCAGATTTGTGTGATCTGAAAGACATAGACTGAGGTTCCAGTATGAGGAACCTTGTATGTGCCACACAGCAATGGCGTAGGCAAAGGACACCACCAACATCTGTATGCGGTTGGCTCGACTAGACTGTGGCACTGTGGCAAGGCTGGTCTCTGTGCCACATCCGGATGGTCCTTGGGATGGGAGTCTCGAGTTGAGGAGTGGGGAACCTTTGTCAGCCTGAGAGCCACATTTCTGCTGCTTATACCGAAAATAAATTACCTGCATCAAATGAAGGAAATGGTGAAGCTGGCATACAAAGCCCCTTCCTATAATTCTGAAGGAAAAGGTCACCAGTCCGCTTTAAATCGTTTAATTAAAATGCTTCAGCAGCCAGCCATTTTTTAGGAAACACATGAGGCGTTTATTCCTTTATTGTAAATGGAGCCTTACACTGCAAGCCTTTACATGTCTACTCAGAAGTAAGTCCCACTGTATTCAAAGGAGCTTACTCCCAGGTAACTGGGTAAAGACTGGACAACCCTAAGCATTTTTAATCAGAATTAAATCCCACTGAGTTCAATAGGATTTACTCTCTAGTATGTTCCTGATCATTCTCTCAGTTTTTCCCCCTCCTCCTCCTCCTCCTCCTCCTCCTCCTCTTCTTCTTCTTTCCCACCTTTTCCCTGACAGGGACTCAAAGCAGTGTACTGCTGAAATGTTATTTCAGTTCCATTTATCAGTTGAAGGTGTATACAATCCCCTCCCTCACATATTTTTTTTCTTTACAACAATCCTGTGAGGTACGTTAGGCTAAGAGGTTGTAATTGGCTCAAGGTGACAGATGTATATGTGTATAAGACATCTATGTGTGCTGGAGATCAAACACGGGAGAAGCTTCCTGATGTAGAATAGAATTTTCATCTGAGAAAATGTTGGATGTTATGGAATAGTATTGGCCCTGGGTCATTCCTCCTGGGGTGCATCTGGGAATAAGGTGGGCCTACAGCTTACTTTATCCCAAAGGCAGCTGGGTCCAGGGATGGTAGTGGTAGGCTCCTGCTCTCATGTAGGTCAGCACCTCCTTACATTGCTTACAGTGAGTTCTGACCATGGCAGACTTCCAGAACAGCACGGGAGATTGGATGCGGCACAGTTTGGCACTTGTCCTGAGGTTGGAAGCTTTCTGGTAGCAGACGGCTATCTTGCATCTGCTGCGTGCAGCAGAATGTCCTGTGAGGCTGTCTGATGCTGGAGCAGAGGCTTCCTCCGTCCCTGGGGGTACTGGCCCCGCTGCATTCTGCCATATCCCTAAGAACTCTTTTGACCACTTTCATCCTTCTCTTGCAGGGCCTGGCTGTGTCAGATGGGGGTAAGTAGGCCATCTGTCTTTGGGAAGGGTGCTGGGCATGTGGGAAGGTTAAAGACCTGACCATGACAGCAGGGCTCACTGGCTAGTAGGGGTGGAGCAGTGCAAAGGTTGGTAAACTCTACAAGCAACAGCAAGACCTGCTCACACTCACTCACATTGGCATTCTGAATTACATAAAACAGCTCCAGGCAACCAGATGGTGAAACAAATGTTGCCCAAAATACCTCTCAGGATATTTTGCCAGGACACAGGACACAGACTGGCTACTTCCAGCTCTCATAAGATTTATCAGCTGGTATACAGAGGCCAGAGATTGTTGCTGGGCCAACCCCTTCATTATGTGGAGTTAGGTGTCTACCTCAGGAGGATGCTGGGGGTAGAGGGAGAGATGAGAAAGTATTGGATGACAGGACTGCCTATGCCACACAGCATGGCCTGCACCTCCTACACTAGCCTGCTGCCCTCAGGCGCAGTGGAGTATGCCATCTTGTTGAAGTAAGATTCAGTTGCCACTCCAGTTGGTTTCTGTATGTCTGGAGTGGCAAACCTTTGGCCCTCCAGATGCTGCCAAACTACAAGTCCCATCAGCCCCAGCAATCATGTCCAGTTGCCTGGGATGATGGAAGTTGTAGTTCAGCCACATCTGGAAAGCCAAAGGTTCCGCACACCTGCAGTATGTGAAATGAGGTTGTCATCTAGACCTCTCCCTTAGGTAGCCAAGTTGGGCAGACCCCCCCCACTCAGTGTCACGCTAGGGCTTGGGAAGGACCTGAAATCTCTCTCTCTGTTCACAGAATTAAACAGCTCGGGGGCTCGGGGCAGTAATAACAGTGTGGACAGTCTGCCAAGCACCCAGAACGCCTCTCCTTCTTTGGGGCAATCTGTAGCACGGTGGGCAGAGTCCTTTGAGACACTACTGCAGGACCGACTTGGTGTGGCCTACTTTACTGTGAGTAAGACACAGCACTTCTGTTTATCATGATCTCCCTCCAACCCAGGGTAGGACATGGTCAGTCCGTGGGGCTTATCTGGTCTCAGGGGCGTAGCTAGCTGGGGGTGCCACGGTGAGCTGCCCACAGAGTCCACCTGGTGGACGCAAGCCCCATGCTGCCGTTTGGGGCAGCATAGGGCCCCGAGCCACCACGTCACACCCAGGAGAGATGCGTGGCTCAGGTGCGCTGCAGACCAGGCCCCACGGTATGTGCTGCCCCTCGCGGTGTGCCATTTTGCCACCCCCTCAGGGATGACACCCGGGGTGGACTGCACCCTCCTTCCTACGTCGCTGTCTGGCCTGCTAAGCCTTCTTTAGTGGCCTGCCAGCCTCTGACCCAATTTTCTGGTGGCTGCCACTGGGGAAAAAACATGCAGGATCAAGCAAGAGGGGTGCATTTCCCCTCCCCACCATGGTGTGGTGCTATGTAGAGAGGTGGAAGCCTCTCCACCCAGCCCAGTGCCACAAAGGCTGACAAAATGGCTCCTTCCCTGCTAATCAGATTGACTACCTGAAGAGTGAAGAGGGGGGGCATTTTTATACTCATTGCAGAGCAGGGGCAGGGTGGGGAGGCTCCACCCAGTCCAGCACCACAATGGAGAAGGAAATGGCTCACCCTTCTGTGAGAAGCAGAGGTACGCCCCCCCCATAGCTGTCAAGTGTCCCTTATTTGAAGGGACAGCCCCTTATTCCAGCGCCATGTCCCGCTGCCCCTTATTGATGGATGTCCCTTAAATGATGTCCCTTAAATTTCAAAGGAAGCAGCTCCTCTCCCTCCCTCCCTGCCAGCCAGGGAGGAGGGAGTCTCCAACTGTGTTGCTTGATTGTGTTGCTCACCCAATGAGAAGTCTAAAAACGACTGGGGGGTGGAGCTTGCATGCCTTGTGTGTGGCTAGTTAATGCAAGCTGAGGGGGTTTTGAATGCTGGATGCCATTTTGTTGCACGTGCTGCTGCAAACTTTGCACTGCAAAGCCAGGCCGGGGAGCCATCTTAAGTTGAGGCTGCATAGGCCTTGTGGTGCATGTGATTCAGATTCTATTCAGTTGAACCTCTGGTTACAAAGTTGGTTGGACAGTGTTCTCGAAGCTACCAGCATGAGTTTGACCAGACTGCAGGAGGACAGGAAGACTGGAGTGCCTGGAACAGGTGAGGCAGCAGGTCCCTTATTTTGGCTGCTGGTCCCTCATTTTCAAGGCTGCTGGTCCCTTATTTTCAAGGCTGCTGGTCCCTTATTTTCAAATCTGTAAGTTGACAGCTATGGCCCCCCCACCCCCCTTGTGTATGTGTGAGCCTGCAATAGTATGTGCCTGTCGTAGAGTTTACATAATGTTTTGCTTTGTGTTGTATTGCATTTGTTGTACCTGGCTGAATGGTGCCTAGATGAACTCTTTGATCTACACAGGACACTAAATTGTGAGAGTCCTGGGACAGAGGGAGGGTCGTCTTCATCTCTACCCCCACCTCTTTTTAGGAGTTCCTGAAGAAGGAGTTTAGTGCTGAGAATGTATATTTCTGGCAAGCCTGTGAACGGTTTCAGCAGATCCCAGCTGGCAGCACCCAACAGGTAAGAGCACCACCAAGGCCAGACGACGCAGATGAAACCCAAAACCAGCACAAAGCAGACTTTTTCTCTGCCGGGGGGGCTGAGTGGATATAAGCAAGTGTAGCTCAGTTTGTTCCTAATTTGCCCTGAATGGAATATTCATATTTATTTTTTAACCACAAGGTTTAGAAACTGCCGTTTATAAAATGAAGACTTTTGTTTTGAGGAAGCTCAGTTCTGCACAAGGTGCAGGCAGCACATTTATCATTGCTCAGAAAACACATTGCCTGATTTGGAAGAGGGGATATGCTAAGAAATGTCAGGATGACTCCTTGCCTCTCAGTTAAACTACATGAACTGTGCTTAAAAATAAAACACTAAAGAAATTCTGTACCCGATGAAGCCAAATTCTTGGCTGAAAAATGCTGGATTCTGCTACCTAGACGCATTGTGGAAATTGGCTTTTTGTATACTTCCCTGCTTTCGTCACTAGTCATAGGGAAGGGCAAGGAGCTATGCAGCACATTAAAATACTTCCTTTTGATGGCTGGGAAACATTTTGAGTCTCCCTCTGGCTTTGGAGATTTTACCAGGCATGGGAAGGAAGGAAGGAAGGATTCTCATAATGTTGAATTTTGCAACCAAATGAATAGCAATTTCACCTGGAGTACTGTGTCCAGTTCTGGGCACCACAGTTCAAGAAGGACACTGACAAACTGGAACGTGTCCAGAGGAGGGCAACCAAAATGGTCAAAGGCCTGGCAACGATGCCTTATGAGGAACGGCTAAGGGAGCTGGGCATGTTTAGCCTGGAGAAGAGGAGGTTAAGGGGTGATATGATAGCCATGTTCAAATATATAAAAGGATGTCACATAGAGGAGGGAGAAAGGTTGTTTTCTGCGGCTCCAGAGAAGCGGACACGGAGCAATGGATCCAAACTACAAGAAAGAAGATTCCACCTAAACATTAGGAAGAACTTCCTGACAGTAAGAGCTGTTCGACAGTGGAATTTGTTGCCAAGGAGTGTGGTGGAGTCTCCTTCTTTGGAGGTCTTTAAGCAGAGGCTTGACAACCATATGTCAGGAGTGCTCTGATGGTGTTTCCTGCTTGGCAGGGGGTTGGACTCGATGGCCCTTGTGGTCTCTTCCAACTCTATGATTCTATGATTCTATGATTCTACTTTTCTAGTATTTGCATGCAAGCATTGGTTGCATGCAACCCTATGACTAGAGGAACCCTGAGGCTTTTCTCCTATAGCCTACACTAGAGGAGACAAGAAGAGGGCCACAGAGAGCAGCTGTTACCTGTAGTAACGCCATAACTCGTCTCATCCCATATTGCTTTCTCCATAGCTGGCCCAGGAGGCTAGGAGGATCTATGATGAGTTCCTGTCAAGACATTCGGTCAGCCCGGTCAATATTGACAGACAGGCCTGGATTGGTGAGGAGATGCTGGCCACCCCCACCCCTGACATGTTTCACGTCCAACAACTCCAGGTGAGAACAGTCTGCCTTAGCTAGTCTATGAGATGTGGGCTTGTGTGGGAATCTAGGAACACCACCTGGTGCTTCTCCAATCAGTAATGCGAAGCATCGTTGCTGAAGTCTTCTAAGGTAGCAGAAGGGATGCAGCTCAGTAGCAGAAAAGCTGCTTTACATGTGGAAGGTCCCAGGCCCAATCCTTGGCATCTCCAGGTACATCTGAAACCCCGAAGAGTTGCTGCCAGTCAGTGTTGACAATACTGAGCTAGATGAACCAGTGGTCTGACTCAGTATAAGGCAGCTTCCTATGTCCCTCTGAGGCGATCCAAGTCCTGGAGGACGTCCTGCTTCAGGGACAGTGATGGGCGCATGACTAACCCAAGGCTTCTTGCTCCAGATCTTCAACCTGATGAAGTTTGACAGCTACGCACGCTTCGTCAAGTCTCCAGTGTATCAGGCATGTGCGAAGGCCGAAAGCCAAGGGCAGCCCTTGCCAGAGCTGAGGCCTCACTCTCGAAGCGGCAGCCCCCCAAGCGACCATGGCAAGGTACGGGGCCTCCTCTTGAGCAGGAGTGCATGGGGAAGTTAGGCGGTGGCCTTTCCCCACTTTGTCCCCCTAACCTGGTCCAGCATGCCATGAGCTGATGCGCTCTCTGGCTTCCCCCTAGAAAACGAAACTAAAAGCAGGGAAATCGCTGCCGCTAGGAATGGAGGAAGGTGGCAACTTAGGCAGCAGGAGCCCTCGGAGATCCTTTCGGAGAGGGGACCGGAGGGAGCGTCACTGGGGAGGTGAGTCCAAAGCCGATAGCTGGGACACCACAATTGTTCAGGTGACTCTGGGTGGCATCAGGGTGGTTAATAAAGTGCCCGATTCCATGGATAACATATCCTCCAAAAACCTGCTGATTCTCTGTCCTAGAGGAAAGAAATGGCGGTGAAGGGCCGTCCCACTGGCGTGAGTCTCAAGGCTCTTTGAATTCCTCGGCTAGCCTGGACCTGGGCTTCCTCTCATCTTACGCCACCAACAGTTCCCAGACTGAGGCAAGTGTTTCTGGGACTTATTCAGCCTGGGGGTTTGGGGGGCCAGGGCAGTGAAAACCGACCTGTGCTGCTGTTGCCTACCCCATCCTGCTCGGGTCACGCTCCCTTCCTTGCGCTAGTAGGCGTTTTGCTGTTGCTTGATGTTCTGCCACGGCTGCTGCACGCTCTGTCCCGCCCAGCCCCCACGCAATCTGTAATGGGCTATGTGACTGTGCAGTGTGGAGGAGTTCTCAACAATGTGCAGTTCAGCTCTGCGAATGCTCCTGGAAAGAGCCGCTGAGGCAGCTCCCAGTATTTTCTGCAGCTGCAGAACCCTGGAGCTGTTGAAAAGATGTTGCTTAAAGCCATAGGGAATCCCAGCTGGTGTGGAGGCAATCCTCCCCTCCTGAATACAACGACCAGTGAAAGGAGAACAGGGAGTGACATTATCCTTAGGGAGAAGCATTGCTAGAAAACCCTGCAGGGACAGCAGGGTGCTGAATATTGCCTGATCTGCATAACATGAATGTAAACTACAGAGTACAGACCTGTTCCGATGGAACCAGCTTCTGGGGAGCAAAATAATGATTTTTATTTACTTATTGTTTAGTATATGCACATGCATGTACAGCGTACTTGTTTCTTGGACAGTGGATCAGATCAGATTTTTCTTTGGCTTTGATAGATATTGCACATAAATGCCAACAGACCAGGCATGATTCAGCACAGTTCACCAGGTTCAGTGGTGCTTATTCACAGGCAAATGTGGTTAGAGCTACAGGCTTAGTCTGCAAGAGCGACATGTATGCAAAGGTCTGTGCACTGTATTCATAGCACCAGTGCCAGATCTGCAGAAAGGGGGAGCTGTTGGACATGAAAGCAAGAGTTGCAGACTTTAGGCTGCCAAACCGACACATCTTAGAACCAGAATTATTTTACACTTTTCTATACAGTACCCAGAATGAGAAATGTAGATTGCAAGAGTAGAATTCTAAAATGTATTACTTCAAACTGTAGGTAGTAGGGAAGGATCATATATTTAAATTGCTCCCCTGTTGTAGCCCCTGCATGCAGCAAAACTAGCATATCAATAGGGAGACTAAGAAATGGGTCCTCAAATGCATGTTTGGGTTAAACGTGGTTCCTGAGTCTGAAAAGGGTGAAGAAACCTGCTATATAGAACCTCCATGTTCAGGAGTAGTAGATCTGACAATACTTTTTGCTGGGAAGCAACAATGCATTGCTGCATGCATGTTTCCCATAGGCATCTGGTTGGTCACTGTGAGAACAGGATGCTGGACTAGACGCTCCCCTGGCCTGATCCAGCAGGGCTCTTCTTGTGTTTGTATGTTATGAGCTTGTCTGAGCAATTGGATTGACTGTGGTGGGAAACAGGATACCAGACAGACTTTGGGTCTTATCTAGCAGAGTTCTTCTTCTGCTAAACATTTTCGCAGGATGCAAAATATGGTTTACTAAATAGAGGAAAGTTTAAAAATAAAAGAAAAATGGCACCCACCAGAAAAGCACAAGGAGGGCATTATACCCCACCACCTGCCACTTGTGTACATTCTAGTATTCTATCTCCTCATGCTCTATAATGCATGGAACAGCAAATATGTTTTGCACACAGGTGAGGGATAAATGATGTACAGTTATGTATGAAAATTCTGTGTATGGCTATTACCATTGGTACATTTGTCCAGAAGCATCAAAACACCAACAAACAATATTATATATCAGACCTTGGAAAATCATCTGGTGTCCACTCTGAGCTTTTATCCTAGTAGTTGAGCCAGCCAAAGAGTGATGCTGAATGTGTTGATTTCTCCTTCCTCCAGAACAACAGGCAGAGCCTGACTGGCTCAGAACCTGACAGTCAGAACCAGCCTGTCAAGTACTGTTGTATTTACCTTCCCGATGGGACGGCCTCTCTGGCCCCTGTGCGCTCTGGACTCTCCATCCAGGACATGCTGGCTGGGATTTGCCAACGCCGGGGCCTCCACCTGCCTGATGTCAAGATCTATCTTGTGGGGAATGAAAAGGTAGGCCCAGCCTGTGGGAGGAAAAGGAAAATAACTTCTGGAGGAATTTAAGATTTTAAGAGGAAGGGATGCTGTGTGTGCTGTATTTCCAGGTCAAATACAGACGGAGACAGCAGCTGTAACCTCTTTCAAAGGGCAAAAACTGTCCAGTTGGTGGACAATGCAGTAGCTTCCCTTATGAGCTGTGAGTTCAGAAGTCCTTGCCTGAAATTTCACTGCAGGTACAAACCCACCTGAGGCAAACCAACATTCTCTCAATCTCAAAAGCCATGCGCAACAATTGCCCATTTTACAGGGTTGTTGTAAGAATTACTGAGATAATGAATGTACAGTGTTGTCCCATAAGATCGGCTAGTTGAAGGCTCAGAATACTAATGATGGATAAGACACTGAAGATGGATTGCTACAGGCACCAATATGAGTTACACACTACCATCATCACTTTTCAAGGGACACCCACTATTCTTCAAGTATCTCCTTGAGCTAGCTAATTTTACCCCACATAGCTGACAAGGAAAGAACTCAAAATGAAATTACTTTAGGTTCACTTCAAGGTGAATCTTTCTTTTGCCCAGGGGTTGGGCCTCTGCATAGTTTCAATTCCTCTGAAATTCAAATAGCTTCGATGTTGTTCTTTACAAAGTGCTGCCAGAGACAAATATTTACCTACCTATCCACAGGTAAGCCCCAGAGACCCACCCTGATTGTATATTAAGTATTTCAGAAGGCATATTTGCATTAGGCAAATAATATCCAGCTTATAGCTGATTACAGCGTGTGTACATATACTTATAGGTCATTCCTAATGAAATAATCTCAGAAAGCTTCCTGGTACAAAAAGAAAAAAGCATCCTATGCATGTCTACTCAGATGTAAGTTCCACTGAGGTTCAAGGGACTTTCTCCCAGGTAACTGTGAACTGTATAGGATTTCAGAAGGCTGCAATCCTAAACACACTTATTGGGTGATAAATCTCTCTGAATTCAGGAGAACCTACTTCTGAGTAAACATGCTTAGAACTATATTTAATACAGTAGTCAGCATTTAAATAGCATTTCTTGAGCATTCGCAGTGCTGCATATGGGCTATCTCGGTAACCTTTGCAATAACCTTATAAGGTACACAGACAAAGGACCGAGGCTGACAGATTGTCAGTACTGGTAGGGGCAAGATTCGAACAAAGGACCCCCTCTGTCCTCAAGCCAGAACACGACACTAGTAACCTCTCTGTTTGCAGAGAGTTGTCACTACCACCCGAGTGTACAAATAATCAAATAAAAAATTGAAAAATTAACTTGATCAAGAGAAAGGCATCTTGAATGATTAGTAGGCATTGTTGAGGCATCATGAGGAATGTTAGAAAGCGCTGATGTTGCAACAACACATGTGTTGCAACATATGGAAAATAACGGTGGTGTTCATGAACTCATGCTAGGAGGCGATTCATACCTGATGATAAGAAATGTTAACAAGCAAACAAATGTAAACTAGGAAAAAGCCCTTAATCACTGGGATTGTTTTGTCTCATAATATCATGCAGGATTATTAAAGCTATTTTCCCAGACTTGCATCCTTGGTCTCATTAGCTTTTAAACTCATGCACACCTGTGGCCTTATTTTCTAGTTTTACTTCAAATATGTAGTGTTTTTCTTCTGGGGGGATGCAGGGGTATGCATGCTCCTAAACACTTTGTGAATCAAAGTTGGGCCTCATTGAGGGGCAGTCTTTCAATATGAGTAGGAAAATGAGAGTACCCCTAAACATTTTTTTTAGAAAAAAGCACTGCGTATACCCATATATATACGACAATACATCCATGTTTTAATTTTTGCTGTATTAATATGTCTGCCTTTGCTTGGTTTTTCACAGAAGCCGCTGGCACTTAACCAGGAGAGCTTAGTCCTGGTGGATCAGGAGGTGAAGCTGGAGACCAGGGTCAGCTTTGAGTGAGTGTAATCTCTGTGGACCCCTCCTGCTCTGCATTGGCCATGTAGTCTGTAGCCAACAGGCAGAAACTTTGCTAAATCCCTCTTGACATGGGGCCAGGGATGTCTGCCCCAAGCATGGGGACCCGTCTTTATTTGTGAAACATAAGCAAACCCAACACCTCTCTGTCACTCAGCACCTCTCCGTCTACTGCTGTTCATGCCACTTTTATCTCCACGCTGCTTTTACACACCACACATACACACTGCTCAGAGCAGCTTACAACAAGGAGAACAGCAATACATCACAAAATCAACAACTGCAAGAACAATGTCATAGTTGTTGTTTAGTCGTTTAGTCGTGTCCGACTCTTCGTGACCCCATGGACCAGAGCACACCAGGCACTCCTGTCTCCCACTGCCTCCCACAGTTTGGTCAAACTCATGTCTGTAGCTTCGAGAACACTGTCCAACCATCTCGTCCTCTGTCGTCCCCTTCTCCTTGTGCCCTCCATCTTTCCCAACATCAGGGTCTTTTCCAGGGAGTCTTTTCCATTGGAGCCTCAGCTTCACGATCTGTCCTTCCAGTGAGCACTCAGGGCTGATTTCCTTCAGAATGGAGAGGTTTGATCGTCTTGCAGTCCATGGGACTCCCAAGAGTCTCCTTCAGCACCCTAATTCAAAAGCATCAATTCTTTGGCAATCAGCCTTGTTTATGGTTCAGCTCTCACTTCCATACATCACTACTGGGAAAACCATAGCTTTAACTATATGGACCTTTGTTGGCAAGGTGATATCTCTGCATAGTAGCAATAATAAAACAGTATGCAAAATGCAACTTTTCAGTACAATGAATGTAGGAACATGACACCTCCTGGCAGGGGCAAGAACAACAAAGGAGCTTGCACAGTTTTATCTTAGTCCTGGATGCTCTGGCTACTGCGGCTAAGTCCACTACGAAATAGCTAGGAATCAGGTTATGCCAACCAAATGTCAAGGCCTCAGCTTCCCCAATGGGTGTGCTGCCCCTTTGGTATCCCCAATTCAGTCAGCATTAAGACTTTCAAAGGCAGAGGGGGTGGGTTAGGTGGAAGCACCCCCCCACTCATTATCTTCTTCACACTTCCTCGAGTCTCCCATACAGGTACTGGTGGCCAAGTGAGCAGGCCATACGTGTTGCAAGCCCCAGTCTGCAAATCTTTTGGGAGATAGCACCCTCCCGCCATCTGCGTGAACCTTGCTGTATCACCATGTGCATAGGTCAGGGCTCACAGCGCCAGAACAGACTCTGCCTCTCAGACCCTAAATCACAAGGGGTTTGCAACATTAGGATTTCATTCAAGACAACCTGCTTGAATATTCTTCTCCCTGCCCACTTTGCTGTGATTCATATATGGGCACAGTATTAGGAAACTACCTTCCTTCCTGCCCTGCTTTCCTATGTGCTCAGTTTCTGTGACTTTGCCCATGGGCTTTGAATGGGGGAATCAGAACTGTACTCTTTGGTTTCCTACCATTAGGCATCAGGAAGTGAGGGTTATCCTTCACCTGGGGTAGATTACTGGGGTGCACAAGTTATGCAAGGTGGCAGTGCCAGATGCAGTATACTGTGCCCATTGGGTATATTTCTGATGTTTCTTCTCCTTATAGGCTAGAAATCATGCCCCTGAACAAGACAGTGTGCATTCTGGCGAAATCTACTAAGCAGCTGCGGGAAGCTTTGCAGCCCATCGTGGAGAAGTATGGCCTGGATCTCACACGAGTCCTGCTTCGACGGGTGAGAACAGTCTTTGAGGAAGTGAAACAGGACACAGAAATGAAGTCTGGGTGACTCCAGTCCAGTGGTGGGGGACCTGTGGCCTTCCAGATGTTGTTGGATTCAAAGACCCATAAACCCCAGCCAGTATGGTAAATGGTTAAGGAGTATGGAGCTTGGAGTTTCCTCCCTGCAGTTTTCCTCTCTGTGGGGTTCTGCTGGGGTCTGTAGGGATGGAATTTCTTGTTACATTTGGATCTTAAGCTAGCCTCCAGTTTCTTTTAGCACCCCTTGCCCAGCACATAGTGAAACTATGGAAATTGCTACCATAAGTTGTAGTGATGGCCACCAACTTGGATGGCTCTAAAAGAGCAGACAAGATAAGAGCTTCCCGTGTCTACTAGTCATTGAATACCAGTTACCTCTGAATACCATTACTAGGAATTCCTCATTCTTGTGTTGGTTGTTGCACTCACATTCCACTTATGGGTGCAACCTGGTTGACACCTGGTTGGTAACTGGGAGAATAGGAAGCTAGGCTAGATGTGTTGGCATGCAACCAAGGAAATGGAGGCAATTGGCAGGCCCCCAGCTGGCTCCAGTCCACCGGCCAGTGAGCTGGGCCATCTCCAGTCCTTGGTCCAGCATCTGCGACCCGAGCGTCAGAAGCTAGGGCACGCTACTCAGCAGAGTAAACGCTACACAACAGAAGAGGCAGGAGAGGCTGTGTGAGCATATTTACAAGCAGTTTATTCAGCATACATCAGGACAAAAGGAGACATGTCTGATCTCCTTCGTGTCCAAAGCAAAACAGCAAAAGCAAAAACTATACACAAACGGAAGTTCCCAGCAAGCTGTGCTGGATTGTAAGCAGACATGTGACATACAATAATTCCACGTCTGTTCTTAAGGTGGAATGGAATATTCCAACAAGATGGCTCTTATACGTTCTTATTAGGGATAATGCTTTCCCCTTCTAGTTAAGCAGGAGCGAGTGAAGTGACAGGCCAGGAGAGACTGGTGCCCAGACCAGAGTCCATGGTAATGTTCTGTTCCAGCTAGATGCAGGCCATTCATAGGTCCAGCAGCTCTCCAGGCTAGAGGGAGATCCCCCGTGTCTCAGACAACATTAATTATTTTTCTGGGTTGGTAGGCTACGGCACGTGGCTATTTCTGTTCAGTTTCTTTTTGGAAAGCTGTCTACTCTACCAGCATGTATACGGTGTTGTTCTGGTTCATCTACCCTGACATGAAGTCCTTGCCTTGCTGTGTCTCTAACTCTGCTCTCCTGCTGCAGCTTGGTGAGCCCCAAGCTCTTAATATGGAAGAGAAAGTTACCACTGTGGCTTCTCAGAAGCTTGTGCTGGAGTCAGATACAGGTAGGTGTAGCTCAAAGCACGTGTAATTGCTAATCTAGTATCTTGACCTCTTGACCTTGTTCATTTTTCTAGGGATAGTTGATAGATGGCTTGGCACTGTGCAGTGTTAGACAGGGACACCTTCCTAGGGAGGGAAGAATGAATACCATGTGGATCTCTGGGAAAGAGGGAGGCTGATGTACAGGATTGCCTTGTTTTCTGTCAATGTTGATAAGCAGACTGCTAATTTTTGCACCTTCCACTCAATGAGCCTGTTCAATGTTGGTTGCAGAATGGTGGTGAGGAAATCAGCTCTCACTCACGGTGAACAGGCTAGATGAAGAGCCATTTGTCATAAGCAGTGAGGCCACAGGCACAACCACATGTCCCAGGGCATTTATGTGCTGTAGCACGGTGATATTCGTCAGGGGTGGGGGATCATACCAGATTTCATGCAGTGTTGCATCCTCCTCCACATTCGCTCTGATCAACCACCTCTGTCTTGTAACTTTATAGGTGGCCCACTAAAGTTGACGCTTTTTTCTGGCAGGGCTCCTTTCATAGCTGTGCGATAAGTGAAGATTTTCTCCAGCAGGAAGCAGCAGGGAAGGGGAGAGTCACCTGTTGAATGGGCTCTCATCATACAGCTGCTGAAAACATAGGTGTCGTGTCAGAAAAAGAGAAGGCAACATTGCTACTTCCTCTCATCTTGTACTCCAAGCCCACAACTTCCCTAGTCCATGACACATTTGTAAACACAGCATTTCCTTCTTTTTGCCAGTGTTCTTGCTAGCACATGGATCGAGACTTGAATCATTTTAAGGACAGTCCATTCATGTTCTCTCAGCTTCCAGTTTATAGGCTTCCAGCCTCTTCCATGTTGTCTCTTCCAGGAAATCCCGATCCATTCTCCATCATGTCTTATTCTCAGCCTTCGTTCCAGCCATCCTCCCATTGTTGTCAGAGCTTAAGGTCTGACTCCTTGTTCTGCTGTCCCTCCAGGATATTTATATCCATGTGCTTTATTGCAGAAGGGAAACCTCCCGGTGTGAGAAATTCTGCAATAAGCCCTTCTCGTGAGCTGAGTGAGGTGAGTCTTGGCCATGGGTTGTATTACCTTAGCTGGGGCAATTACATGGCAGAATGCTGCTCCATTTTTATTTTTAGAAAGAAAGCCTTCCTGCATGTAGATCTCAGTGAGAAAAGTTTTGGCCTAGCAGTATTCCTGATAATACTAGTTTTGTATGTCTAGAGATGTCTTTCTGCCCCCCACCCCACCAGCCATGCATATCACCTTGTTTTAGGTTTGCTAGGCTTAGGTCATGGTGCTTAGGTAGGTACTGGGTTGGCAATTTTTGGCTCTGGTTATAATCATGCCCTCTCTCACTGTGGTTCCAGGATGACAGCTCTGTAGAGACAGAATCTGAATCTGATTCATTCAGTGAGGGGTCCTGTTCCTACACTAAGCCTCCTAGGAGCAAACAGAATAGACGCACGTATGACTTGGAAGGTAAATCTTCTCTGATGTTACTTGTCAGATAGGGGAGGTAAATAAGATGCTTATTACTGACTAGGAAGCAAGCAATGCAGTCCCAGGGAATTAAAGGGTGCTATGTCAGTCTGCATACACGTTGACATGTTTATTTCTGTAAATGCATGCAATTTTCAACATCAGTTCTTTGTTGTTGTTGTTGTTGTTAACAACAACAACAACAACAACAACAACAATTTATTATACCCCACCCATCAGGCCAGGCCTCCTCAGCCACTCTGGGCGGCTTCCAACAGGATATTAACGCAACAAAAAAAATCAAACATTAAAAACTTCCCTAAACAGGGTTGCCTTCAGGTGTCTTCCAAAAGTCAGATAGTTGTTTATTTCCTTGACATCTGGTGGGAGGGCCTTCCACAGGGTGGGTGCCGCTGCCGAGAAGGCCCTCTGCCTGGATTATTGGCCATTTTTTAAAGAAAGGTTTAAACGTGAAGAAGGCTGTCAAATAGCAAGGTGACAGCTAGTATAATAAATTATTGTTAGGCTGCCAGAACTACAGCAAATTCCTTCTCCCCCCCCACCCCCCCAGGGCTTGTGGATCTGCTGAACCGGGCACAGAGCTGCAGAGTCAATGACCAGCGTGGCCTCCTGTCCAAAAAGGATCTAGAACTACCTGACTTCCTTCAGCTGCCTGAACAAGATGGTGTCTCCAGCAAGACCAGCTCCTCATCCAGCCCAGCCCCTGAGAAAAAGTCCGCATCTGAGGCCCCCAGTGCTGAGGCAGCCACCGTCTCTCAGTGTCAGGCCCAGAAGAAGCAGTTAGTCTCTCAGGCTTCCCTTTCAAAGCCGCCTACGGGAACTCCATCATCAGCAGGTCCTGCTGGGAAACCTTCAGCCATGTGACCTCCTCCATGACTCCGTCCACCAGCCATACTAGTCCCTTCCAAGAGGCCTAGTCAACCTCATGTTCCTTGCAGTGAGGTCAGGTCCCTCCTGTTCAGTATATGTTGTGGTACCATGTTCTGCCTCACAGAGACTCCTCCCCTCTCATAGGAATATGGTCCGAGGCCTGGCTACAGCCTGCAGCCACCTCTAGGGACCCCCAGCCCGTCTTCCAGGAATAGAAACGTGTCCTCCTAATGTTCTGGCTGACTCTCCTCCCTTGGAACTGCCCGTGCTGGCTGGGCAGGAAAATGCCAGTCTTGCCCACTTGCTGTACCAGACCGTCGTACGGTGTCGCTCTGTGTTGTGAAACAGCTGCCCATGGCTGCCCCAGCAGCAACCGCATCTCTGTGGCAGGTGGTGATGACGCCTGTATATAGTTTGTAATTTTCAGTCTTTGTAAAATGTAAGATAACACCGTTGCTTAAGTCATCCTGAGTCTCTGCGAGTTTGTGCGCGGCATCACATGCCTCTCTGGGCAGCGTGGCAGCAGTGGGTTGTGAATGCAGCCCTCAAGGCAGACACACTCGGGTGCAGGGGTTGTGGAGACAGGACTGTTTTGGGGTCTGTGCTGCCCCTGAGAGGTTCCCACATCCTTCACGTGAAACGGCATGGCTTAGAGCGAAGAGGACCCCCAATCCAACTCCCAGTTGCCCTGGGTTGAGCGTTTGGTGTGCAGATCCGACAAGCCCACACCAACTGTACCACAGAATCTCCTTCGCTGGAGCTGTGTATGTCTCTGGTTAGGAGCTGGGTCCCCCATCCCTCTCTAAAAACGGCAGAGGTGTGCTCTGTGGACAAGCAATGTCTCTCTCTCTCTCTCTCTCTCTCTCTCTCTCTGTGTGTGTGTGTGTGTGTGTGTGAGAGAGAGAGAGAGAGAGAGAGAGATGAATGGAAATTTGGGTTGGAAACACTCCAGTTGTGGGGTTGCCGCGCTCTCCCCACGCACACAGAACACGCACATTCCTAGGTCCCTGGAAACCTCTGCAAGCCTTTGCTCAGCAAACGTGTTCTGCTTGTGTGCATTTGTTGGGGAGACCAGCCAGCAAGCGGCGTGTGGGTGAGGTCGCGCGGGGCGGGGTCGCCGTCTCCCGATGCGCCCCATCCCCTCGCCCAGCTCAGTCCCCGAGGTGCTTACAGAGCCTCGCCTCGCATGCTAAGCACGGCGGAGGAGGCAGCTGCTTCCCCATTGGCTGCCCCTGACCGCATGTGCCGGCCCCTCACCGTCTGAATGAGAGTGGGGAGGGGAGCAGCCAGTGCAGGCGGAGATCCCGGACGGGAAGAGACACCGGCAGCCCCAGCGACAGGCAGGTAAGCCCGGGCGAGCTGCGTCTTGTGGGCGGCGGCCATTCCTAGAGCAGGGGTCATTCCGAAGCAGGGGTCTTTCTCCTGAGTTGCTGGTCGGCTAGGGGGCGCTCCGCTCGCCAGGAGCAAAGTGGAAGGGGCGCACCTATCTCCAGCTTCAGGGCTCTCTCCGTTTCTTCAAGTCAACGCTAGGGGACGCTGTGGCACAACGTTTCTGGGATGGGTGGGTGGGTGATATATCCCTTTGGGGATCTACTTTGATGCTGGGCGCGGGGTGTCAGCGTTGTTTCCAGTGTCCACATTTTGTGTTCCTTGCCATGCTGCGGTAGTTGGCTGCTTGAACCCCAATCCTAAGCCTGTAAGCAGCAGGGACAAGCCCGAGATGCAGTAGGTTTTGGGTGAGCATTAGGGACAGCCTTAAGGTGAAGTTCTGCTTTCTGCCTTGGCTGCATTCCCATGAGCTCTAATGTGGCGCTCTAGTGTCCTGAGTGAGGGGGGGCTGCACCCGAAGAAGGGAGGGTTACAATAAACCTGTGGATTAACTCTAGTCCAGGTTTCCCCAACCTGGTGTGGTCTATGGGTCTGAAGGGAGTTGTAGCCCAAAACATCTGGAAGGCAGCAGGTTGGTGAATGCTGCTGCAGCCTGATAGGAAGGGGAACCAGCGCTGCCACTTACTTAATTTATTGAATTTATATACCACTCTTCATTCGAAAATCACGGGGCAGTTTACAACTTGCCCAGTTTGCGCTCTCTCTGCAGGAGACCTGGGGATTCCAGGCTGGAGGCAGCTGTGGAGGTGCGTGAGATGTCCTTAGTATGGAGATGCCTGTCCAAATGAACAATGTTTTTGAACTGCAGAGTGCATGGGATTTGAAGCATATCTCCAGCCTTCTCGGAGCAAGAAGCACTTGGGCAAGGGAAATTCCAAAATCCATATCCAGATGCTTCCAGATAGGGGTTTAATTCGCAAATGGGTCACTGAGATATTGCAAACAGGTCACTGGCAACAAGATAAGGGTAGTAAAATGGAGGGAAAACACAGGCTGGTATTTTTATGCTCATGACGGGTCTATATGGACTCTGCAAAATAAAAATGAAAGAAATTGTATGCATGATGAGCATTGACCCTACAGTGAGCATCTACCTGGAAACATCAAAGGGCACAACATTTACAAAATCCATATTAGGGAGATGCTCCATAAGGCTAAGAACAGGTAAGCAGAGACAAGGTCATAGGCAAAGAAGGCTGTTCAGCTTCCTCCTCCTCGCCCTTGAGCACTCTGAAAATGGGGACAGGGCAGGTAATTGTTCTGTTGTTGTTGCTACTGCTATTGCTTTTTTAAACAAGGGGAAGGAGTGGTTTCTGTTGGCTGCTTGGTCTTGGGCTTTCCGTGACTATTCCTTTGAGGACTTGGTATCAGGTGTGCTCCCCACTCTGAACTGACAAACAGCCTTATTCGTTGGGTGAAGGGGGTAGAGAAGGCTGCGGTTTTCGCTGTGAGGCTGATAGGCAGAGTACAGAGTGGAAGACCATCCAAACAGCAGCATGTGCTTCTTTGCACTTCCATTCAAGTCGGGCCCCCCAACACCAACGTGCTCAGTGGGGAAGGGAGTGGAAGAAGGGAAGCAAAGTATCGGGACTGTTGCCTGGTATTTTACCCACCATACAACCCGTTGGCCATAGTCCAGCCCAGATTAAGTTCTCTCCCCCCCCCCATTCACTTCACTGGGAGATCGTCATGTGCTTAGCTTTGCCATCAGAATTGGTGTAGTCAATAAAAGCATTTTTAAAAAACCAATGGGACATATATTAGCTTGGTCATTTTGGTTGCCCCTTTCTGCACCTCTTTCAGCTCTACAGTTTTCTTTGGGAGGTAGGGTGACCAGAATTGCACACGATATTTCCAAGCGCGGGCACATCATAGATTTGTATAATGGCATTATGATGTCAGTAAGTTTTGCTTTTTATTCCTTTCCTTGATGATCCTCAACATGGAATTTACCTTATCCACAGCTGCTGCAATTTGACCGGTGCTTTTTGTTGAGCTGTCTATCTCAGCCCAGTAGTCTCTTTCCTGCTCAATCACTGTCAAGTAGTTCCCATGGCATTAAACAAATGTGAAGTTAGGATTTCCCCCCTTATGCCCCAGTGTGCACCACTAGGCACTTATTAGCATCGAACCACTTTTGCCATTTTAATGCCCATTCAACTATTTGAAGAGATACCCTTGGAGTCCTTTGCTATCAAACCCCCTTTTTGTTGTTGTTCTTGCCACCATTTATAATTTATTGCCATCAGCAAACTAGGCCACCACTTTGGTCACCTCTAACTCCAGGTCATTTATGAACAAGTTTAGAAGGGTGGCCCCAATACAGATCATGGAGGGAGGGGGGAGCCCCTGTTTACACCCCTCCTTTGCAAGGCCTGTCCATTTTATTGTCACTAGGAAACAGGGAATTTAGCCCTTATTTCCCTTGAGGTTAGTAGCCATGACTACCCGCCTCATGTGTATCGCAGCCACAAGGAGCGGGAGGAGACTGGTGGTTTCTCAGATGATGTGCATCTTCCTTGCAGAAACTTCTGTCTGGCCAGAGAAGGATTTAAGAATTACCCACCAGGAAATAGCCATGGAGCTGAACTCAAAGGTACTGCATGGAACTACTTTACACTAAGGAGGCTGAAAGAGGGGAAGCTTCCCACAACTGTCACTCTCTTATTCCTGAAGACACTATAAATAAGCACCAGGGATCCTGTAACTCTCCAGATGTTGTTGACTATAATTCCCATTCTCCGCAGCTAGGGCTGGTGGATGGCAATGGCCCCTGAAGAGCCAGTTTCCCCATCCCTGCTGCCGATGCTTGGCACCTCTGAGGAGGTGTCACAGGGTGTCACTCAGTGATGGCAACGGAGCACAGAGTCCTTCCAAGCACGAAGGAGGTTGAGTGCCGCCAAGTGTGTCGCACGTCTCTCTAATCCAGCAGAGAGTCACAGTGCTGCACAGAATGGCATCGTTGCATTAATGCAGTTTTGGATGGGGCTCCAGCTCAGGGGAAGAGCCTCTTCTTCACGGATCCCAGGTTTTAGTCTCAAGAGTCTGCAGTATCTCAGATGTGGGGGCTGGGAAGGACCACTGCCTGGGACTTTTGTGAACCACTCTATCGTCAGTTTATAAACAATATGGGCTACACCAGGAATAGCCAACATGGTGCCTTCAAGATGCTTTTGGACTACAATGCTCATCATCCCTGACCATTGGTTATGCTTCTTGGGGGTAGATAGGAATTGTAGTTCAACAACCCCTAGAGGGCACCACCAAGACAGACCAAGGAGGCAAATATGTGCATTCTCTCCATGTACAGCCAGCCTCAAACAGCTGCAGAAGTTGATCATTGGAGATCCCAGACCTTTCTTCTCAGCTTGCACTTAGTACCAATCAGTGAAAACATCATGTACACTGAGAGCTGAGCATGTTGTGTAATGTCAGATATGATCATGCCACTTACCTTGCAGGTCGTATCTTCTTCCTGCATCCACATTATACTGAAAGGCCAGTGCCAGGAGTCACCTTGCAGTAGGTGGGCTGTATACAGTGGTGTGACAGCTATGCAGCTTCCACTTGGAATGGGGCACCAGGGTGCCAGGTTCTAGGAGGGCGCCAGGGAAGAGGCGGAGGCTGGATGCGGCACCTCCCGGCATCAGCTCGCCGCCCTTGTCCGCCTTGCTGAAGCAGCGCCGTGTCCAGAGCCTCCGCCTCTTCCCCACCGGAGGAGCTGCACTCCAGCCCTGCAAAGCTGCCAGCAGCGCCCTAAAAAGCAACTCTGGGAAACGGGGGGGGGGGGAGGCACTGGAGGGATCTTTGCACCACAGCGCCCTGTTCACACCTGCTGGTGGTGGCATGGGAGATGCTTCTCTGTGCCTAGACCTTATGCCACTGTGGTTATGCATCTGCATGCAGCCAGTTGCATGGATCCATCCCAGCCCCCAGCCCAGTGATGAAGAGAGGTGATACCGCTGTAGACTGCAGTGCCCTGGGGTTGCATCTTGCAACCCAGAAGTGTTTCCTACACCACTTGCAGTATATATATGAATGGGATATCTATCATGAGCTTCCCTTCCTGAAGTGTCTGCAGGAAAACAGAGGTTATGAAAGATTCCAAGGGAGTGAAATGGCTTAACGAAGGGCACATTTCCCCAACTGATGTATACTTCCTGTGCTGCAGGAGCAATCCAGCTCTCCTCAGAAGCAGGGAGTGAAAGCTCGGTCCAAATCCACAGAGGAGATCCAGCCTGCCAAGAAGGTAACTGCTCCACCCCAGCTCCATTTGGGCGAAGCGTCCCCAATGTGTGGTCGCATTCACAGATGGTCTGTTGGATGGCTTTGCTCTCCTACGTATTTGGTGGGAAGGGGTTCCCAGTGTTCTGTGTAATGTCAATAGATTGCAAACTACACTCTGGGCTTTGTAGCAACCCAGGCCACTTGATTAAACTCTGTCCTGGCTCTCATTGCAGGCTTTCCACACACCCCAGAAGTCCTTGCCCAACCAGATGGATGGAGATGACTCCAAGGTATGTTCACTGACATGTCAGGATCAGCTTGTCTCAACCAGACCAGAAGTCCATCGACAAAGAACAACTTATTTGCCTCTTCCAGAGGTCCCAAGCCATGATATCCTCCTGCTGCATTTTGGAATATGACCCTGATGCAGATGAGGACATGTGTTTTAGCTTAGCTCCCATGAGGGATTCCCCTTCCCCTCAAGATGAGGATCTTTTGAGCACTCAGTGTGTTTCTTAAGAGGATGGGGACCCCAGGAGTGTGACTGGGAGAGGATGGGAGGAAGAAGTCTAGGCAGTTGTGGGGGAAATTGTGTTGCAGGTTCCCATGTTAAGACAGGAAGAAACAGCCCATTTGCCTGGATGAACTTCACTGAAGGTGTGATCATAGAGATTCCTGGGTTTCTCTCCCTGCCTCTGAATGTGTTCCATTCTCCTGCGCTCCTCAGGGTTCCTGTCCTGTCCCGGCACCCAATACTATTCAGCAGCAGCAGCAGACCTGAGGAACAGGAGCTGTTAGACTGCTGGTTGCAAGGAGTGGAGTCGTGACCATTCCTTGTTCTGCTCCATGGCTTGGCCCTGTTGCTCAGTCTTCATGCCCTCGTGGATGTCGCTGTGGTCCTGTCTGTCCAGCTGTTGCTGTCTGACTGTCTGTCCTCTCTGTGGAATGAGATCTGGGTAAATAAAGTTAGTTGGAACATCTTTTACTCTCCTCTGTCACATTTATACAGGTGCCGTTTGTATCACCAGAGCCCTGAAGGGCGCAAGAGCAGAACTGGAGACCAAACTTGCTGAAAGACCTTGCTTCCCATGTGTTCTGTGCAGACGGATATCATGACATTGTCTCTGCAGAGAAACCTGCACAACTCTCTCTTAAGAAGACTAAGTTGAGGTGTTACTGGGCAGGTCATACAGAGATGCCCTTAGATTCTATCAGCACACCAGATTTCTGGCTTGAGGACCTTCTTATGTGGCTCAGTTCTTGCCAAAGAATCTACCACCTCCATGAGAACAAGCTCTGGTTGATCTTTCTGTTGGTTTACTTGCTGGCAACTCCATGGGCAGTCAGGGCTCCTCATTTCATGTCTTTGTTATCTGCTAAAATTGATGGAAAATCCAGAAGTCTTGTTCTCTTGTTGCAAGAGGCTCATGTTCAGTCAATGCATGTGAAAGCCTCTTTGTATGCAGAAAGACTGCACATACCTTTCCATGTGTTGGGTGACTTCAGCAGACGTTCAAGGTGATACAATCCCATGAAAAGGCAGTGCCACATGCCCTACTTTACATATGAATCAGCCTTCAAACATCCTCCGTATGGCAAATACAAATGGAGAAACTTTCTCTGCGTAGGGTGGGACAAAAGGCTCTTGCTGGAGAAAAAAATACCAAAATGTTTTCAGGTAATTGAAAGTCGCAGACCACAAAAGAGAGATGATTCACCCTGCGCCCATAGAAATGTGTGTGTGTGTGTGTGTGTGTGTGTGTGTTTATGCAGCAAGTTCTGGCATAGTCCCCATCTCCCCTTGCAGAACCCCTTCACTTGGCATGCTGGGGAGGTGGGAGGCAATGCCTATTGGGCTGCAGCGTCAATGGAACGTCACATTGCATGCTGGGCAAGGACTTTGGCCTAGCACGGTCAATGAGTGATAGACCAGGGCAGAGGAAATTAATGATTGCGAGTCATTCTGAAGAGAGGATTGTTGAAGAGTTGGTGCATTTCAGACGCAGTTCTTTTGGCCATCCTCATTCCGCTTTCTATAAAGTGATCCATCCCATGCCAGATTCCTGACAACTCTGCAAACATAAATTACATTTAAATATTAGTGTGATGATCACTGTACTCCTTGAAAGTCAGACACGACTTACATAATTTTGGTTTGTGGTTATTCTATGGATGGTACATTGACTGTTGAAAACTCACAACATAAAACGGACTGGGCTTGGAAGGATGCCACAAACCAATTATTCCTAACCAACGCTTGTCTAGAGAGCCTGTCCTACCCATTGGGCACAGTTCCTTGCAAGGCATGCCTAGACTAACACCTGAGAGGGACGAGGGCACCATGGATACGGACCATACCAATCAGTGCCTACAAAGGGTTTTAAGTTTTCTTCTTAATCTAGTCATATGTAGGGCTGGCCCAAGAAATCTTGCTGCCTGAGACACAGGACACGATCCCAGGCAGTTAAGACTTGCTTTAACACAAATGATGGGACAGCATCCTCCACCAGCCCTGAAGCAGCAGAAGGCTTCCAGGTCAGACGAGGCTAGCTTAGGAGACACAGGGAGAGGTGAATGAGGCAGCTGCATTAACCGCAGTCTGGCTAATAGGAGGAAGGGCTGTATGTATGTCATCGCTGTCTATCTTTTTACCAGTCTTTGCTAGAGATTACTTTCCGAACTGCTTTCCTTTGTTTCTGATTTTGAATACAGCTGCATAGTTTCTAGATCCTGAAAAATAGGACTTGTCAAGGTTCTTTTCCTGCTCTTTTTCGGATGCTGCCTAGTGCAATAAAGAAAGCAGAGAACCAAGATACCTTGCTAGGCACATCTGTATTGCATTTTAAAACAAACTAAACAGCTAAAACTGTATTTAAAATGCACATAGTTATCCTAGAGGTAGGAAGAAAGTATGCTGTAGATTGTGTATGAAGGTCACAAAGCCATGCTACATATGAATTAGAGGAACCAAGAAATAATGTGTAAAAGCAAAATAAATAAAAGCCAAAGCGCAGCACAGTAAACCCACAACTTATGCAGGGATTGCATTCCAGGGATCATGCCGAAAGACAAAATTGTGTATAGGCATAGCCAATAGGATTGCCAAAGTCTTTCCCCCCCCCGACGCGCGCCCCTTTAATTTTTAAAATAATTTTTATTTTTGCCAAGCACGTAAAGCTGAATGCACACAAGTTAAATGTGCATAAATTGCTAGCTTTACTGAATCACTAACTGTATATCAAGTGGCAATTTGTTCATTGATTGAGATTTCTAAGGCTCTGTTTCATCCAATGGACCCTTCAAAGTGTCTTACATTAAAATCATAATAAATTGCCATTGATAAAAGATAATAAAATATTTGTCAAAAGAGGGTGGCATATAACTTGAGTATCGTGTGCCCATGTGATCAGTGTTTCTTTTCTAGTTTGCTTTGTAAAAAAAAAAAAAAAAAGCATTGTTTCTTCCCACCTTTTATTTTAGCTGGAATATTGACAATATTTCACCCAAACCTCTACAGGAAAACTATATTTATGCAGAGATGGAGCTGTTTTTGGCCCTTGCTATATGCCAGAAAGGGACGCGGGTGGCGCTGTGGGTTAAAGCCTCAGTGCCTAGGGCTTGCCGATCGAAAGGTCGGCGGTTTGAATCCCCGCGGCGGGGTGCGCTCCCGCTGTTCGGTCCCAGCGCCTGCCAACCTAGCAGTTCGAAAGCACCCCTGGGTGCAAGTAGATAAATAGGGACCGCTTACTAGCGGGAAGGTAAACGGCGTTTCCGTGTGCGGCTCTGGCTCGCCAGAGCAGCGATGTCACACTGGCCACGTGACCCGGAAGTGTCTGCGGACAGCGCTGGCCCTTGGCCTCTTTGAGTGAGATGGGCGCACAACCCTAGAGTCTGTCAAGACTGGCCCCTACGGGCAGGGGTACCTTTACCTTTTTATATGCCAGAAACATGCATCTGCACACAAGATAACTATATACACGGGGAAGAGTCAGGCCTGGACTTTAGTTTAATTTGAAACTTGGTTAGTCAGAAACTCCTCCCCCGCCCCCTGCACCGCCCAGCTGTATCCTCTTGGCTGGTCAAGACTCTAGATCCTTTCAGGTAGGTGGGAAATTGGCTGCCAGGCCATGAAGAACAGGTAATGATAAATAGCAGGAAGGTTGGGGAGAAAGGAACTGTGGTTGAGGTGACTTGGGTTTAACCCCTTGGTGCCTATGCTGAGAGAATATCCTAGGCAGGAGACACTAGGGTTGCCAGACGACCAGGAGGGATAACACAGAACAAGAGCTCAGTGCTGCCGTGTTTGTGGACCAAGAAATTCTCCCAACAATTTCTCTGGGGTGAGGACTCACCATTCGCAGGGGCAGGATCACAGCTGTGGACTGTCTGTCTAACCGTTTCCCGCCACCCACTGCCATTGTAAATGGCAGCAGCAGTAATGGTGTGGGCAGCCTGCCCACAATTCTGCGTCTTCCACAATGCCCCAGAGTTAGTGGAGTGTTTCTGAGGTGGGTGGATAATATCCAGAGAAAATTCTGCAAAGTAGCCTTTTTCTAGGATGAAACAAAAAAAACCCCAAAACCCACCCTCAGAAATTTTCTCAGAAATTTCAAGTCAGCCTTATGACACAATAGCCCGGGTAGGTCTGTATGCATATTCTTGTTTTTTTGCTTTCTGGCCAGCTGTCTGGAAAACAAAGGGAAAGGTCATTTTCTTCCCACTTCAGCATTTTCTTTTTCAAGCTGTACACCATAAGTGAATCGCCTGTGTCCCAGGGCCTGGCAAAAGCTCCACCAGGATCTGCTCCTAGGTCTGACTGACAGACAGACAGGAACAAACTCCTGTGCTCCAGTCTTAGATCTCCAAAAATGGTGAGCTACAGAAAGCAGTATCCAAATCCTTCCCAGGCCTCAGCGATTTATTTATTTTAATTTCAAGAGTTGGCAGTTCTAAGACAAATGTACACAATGATGCTGTTGGATTAGAAGATACAAAAGATCCCTCCTGCAGTTAAGAGTTGCCACCAGCCCATTTTTTAACTGGCCCCTCCACCCGTGCTGTAACAGCAGCCAAGTATGCAAAACTTAATTAGGTGAAGCTTTTCATTCTCGCCATTCACCTCCTTGTCAGAAAAGCCTTCCCCTACTACATTTCCGGCCATTCCCGAGTGCTTTTGAGGACTCAGGAGTAATATCCTGGTTCTCCATTCACTGGGCAAAACATCTACACTACAACAGAGACTCATACTCTACGCCAATGTGGTGCCTCCAGATGTGATCAGACTCCATCTCACCTCAGCCCCAGCCAACGTGGTTACTGGTCAAGGAGGATGGGGGCTGAAGTCCAGTGACATCTGGAGAGCAAATGCATTGGTTATCCCTGCTCTACAGCTTCTCTGGACTAACCATTAATCTAGTTTAGTCAGATAGAAGTCCTGGGATCTAAGAATTTACCAAGCCTTGGAAAATACAGTAAGTAAATACAGTAAGTAAATAAGAGGGTGGAAAGGGTAGACAAGAAAGAGGCTGGATACCACAAAAAGAACTCTGCTGGATCAGACCAACAGCCTGTCTAGTTCAGTATCCTGTTTCTTGCAGCAGCCAGTCAATTGCCACCAGGAAATCCACAAGCAGGGTGTGGAGCTAACTACGGTATTCTCCTTTCTTCTTTTGTTTCCAGTATGTGGTATTCAAGAGATATACTGCCTCTGGACAGGGAAGTTCCATTTAGCCATCATGGTTAAAACCATTGGTTTGTCCAAGACCCTTTAAAGCCACTTAAGCCAGCGGAAATTGCCATATCTTCAAGGGTAGTCCCATGTAGAATACACTATAGTAATCTAACCGGGAGGTTACCAAAGCATGAATTACTGTGGCTAAGCTACCTGGTCCGGGAATTGATGTAGCTGCCTGTAGCTGGAAATAAGCTACTGGTATTCCATGCTGCTGATGCCACTTAGACCTCAGTTGAGAATGCTGGATCAAGGAGCACTCCCAGCTACAAACCTGCTCCTTCAAGGGGAATGCAGTCCCATCTAGAACAGGCCATCCACTCAGTTCCTAGACACAGGAACCACCAACCCACAAAGCACTATCTTATCAGGATTCAGCTCATTACTCTGTAATGAAAACTGGTCCAGCACTTGCACAGCCTCACCTGCTTCAGGTGAAAAGGAGCAGCAGAATTGGGTGTCACCTGCACATTGATGCCAATGCGCCTCCAGTCCCCTTATGATCACTCCCAGTGGCATATAGAAATGAATGAGGGTGGGAACTTATGGGATCGCAGTGAATTTCATGAATTAATTATGCATTGTGTGAAGAAGACCTTCTTTTGCCTTTTCTGAATCTATTAAAGAAGGAAAGGAGGGAGGGCATAAGATAAGTGATGAAGAAACAATGACAACATCGACTGCCAATCAACATATCTAATTAGATTATGGGAGAGGGACAGTGCTCCAACTTCATCATTTAGCTGTCCCTTTCTGCCCTTTCCTAGCTCTGTGATATCCATTTGTATCCTGGGGGTGGGATTTGATGCTTTTTGACCCAGTACGAGATAAACAAGACCCAGCACTGAATCAGTCTCTCCCCCCCCCCCCCACGACCAACATTGCCTCATGTGAAGTTGGCGCTTTCGTTGAGTTGTCCATCACCACGTCAGGATCTTTTTCCTGCTTAGTCGTTGCCAGTTCAGACCCACCAGGGGATCACATAGCATTAGGGTGGCCAAATGCAGAAGTGCAGAGGGCTCCTGCACTTTCAACAACTGTGTAGCAGGGGGGATTTCAATAGCAAGGACAGCAAATTCTGTAGGCTACACCTGCCAAAATTCCCTCTTCTATACAACTATTGAAAGTGCAGGAGCGCCTCCTCCATTTTACCCTACTTAGTTCAAGCTTGTTGGTTGACTGCTGCTCCATTCATGTGACAATGGCAGCGTCCCTACTTTAAAAGCAGGTGAGGGACAAAATCTGGACAGGAGGGTGGATCCATAGGCCACTTTGGCAGGTAGGTGGGGCCACTTATATTCCTGGTTTGATTTCAAACCACACAGGCAAAGGTAGCAGGGCTGGCAGGTTAAAATCAAACCATGAAGGCTAACGATACATTTCACTGTGGGGCTTAGCTGATTATCACTCACAGCAAGCTCCACTTTGGGCAGGGATTGGTTGCACTACAGAATTCCCAGAACCTTGGTAGTGTACCTGGTCCCTACTGGGCTGCCTGTCAGCACTCACCTGCAAAATTAGCACGCCTCCTGAGCCTCCTTGTTCTTGACCTCCAGATGCTGTAAGACTGCAGCTTCCATCAGTCCCAGCCAACATGGCCAGTGGTCTGGGATTATGGGAGCTATAGACCAACAATGCCTGAAGGATACACAATCCCCATCCCTGTCTTATATGGTGGCCTCGCTTATGTCTGAAAACTTTCACAGATGTAGGTGGCCAGGAAACCGGAAGGCTGTGAAATGGATTACTGTTGCCTTTGCCTTGTGGATAGATGACGTCTCTCTTCTCCTTGCCCAATGAGGTGGAACTGATGTTGCAGCCCTTGTACTTGTTGTTCAGGAAAGCCTGTGCTGTGCAAACAAGGCAAGTGTTACTCCTATCAGCACAAACTAATTTTGCGTGGCCCAGAGATTAAAAGATAAACATCCTTCCCCACCCTATGTTGGTTTAGCTTTCAAGGGCTGCAGGCAGGTGTTACCTGCCACCTTGATACATTGGTTACCTGGGTAAGTTCCCAGCCAGGATTAGTCTGGAATGTTCCGCTTTATTCTTTCCACTCCCATAGGCAAGGGGTTAGTATAAATATGATTCTGCCTTGACTATAATAGTCCATCTATTACAGTCCCGTGACTTTCGGCTCTTTCGTAAACAGAATTTTGGCTTGGGAATTTCGTAGCTGTTCCCATGTCCATGCACATTCAGCCCATTATACTTGCAGTGCTACACAAAACACATAAGATCCTTAGTGAACACCCTTCCCTCTCTCATTTCCATATGTAAACACACACACAAGATCCCCATCACCATACCATTATTTTCTTTCATTGACACCATTGCTTTAATGCTATAAACAAGCCTTTCAGGTCTGCAAGGATGTTTACGACATATTTTGATGGTATCAGGGTGCCTGCCTTAAACGGTTGGTCAGATACAGGTGCTAGCTAGGCTGTACTACGGTCACCTTTTCTCGTCAGTCTGGGCCGCCATTTTTTTCCTGGCCCGGTAGATGATCCATAGCAGGGATGGGGGTCTTTTTTCAGCCCACATTTCCTTCTGGGCAAAACCTTCTGGGGGCCACATGCCAGTCATAGAAGGGCCAGATGCAGAAGTGAGCAGAGCAACAAATGTAAATTTTACCTTTGTCCAATAGGATAGTTTCTGAACACATTCAGTCAAGCAAGAGGTGCAGTGAAGAGTCCAAGAACATATTCCTGTCAGGCAAAAACACTCAGGGTGCAATGCAAGGTCAGCGAGGGGTGTGGCCTCGGAAGAGAGGTGGTGGCCTGGGGAGAGTGTTATGTACTGAAGTTCTCACCCTGGCCAGCAGGGGGATACTGTAGATAGTTATGCAAATGAAGGATTGAAAATGACGTTCAGTGATTGGATAGTTTTAGAAAGTTGCAACAGTTACGTTGTTCTGGAGCTCTATATAAGCAGGCTGACTGAGCTCTTCAGTTCAGTTCTATTCTGGCCTCTGAATAAAGAAGAGCTGTTGAAGAATTGCTGTGTCGTCTGATATGTTCACCCACAACTTAACAGAGAGTTCAGAGGGCAAATAGCAAGGCCAGTCATGAGGTTCCCCAGCCCTGGTTCCCTGTATACCTCGTGGCCCATTTATGAAGCCCCAATAAAAGGGTCTGTGTTTTATTTTCATTTTATGTGCAGCACCTAGTTTTTGCATCATCAGTATTATTGAGGATGATCAGTCTGATGCTACAGGGCATATTGTTCCCTGGCTGGGTACTGATGCTGGGAGTGAGGTCTATGTGCAGTTCAGCTAAACTTAATAACACCATGAGATTGAGGCTGTGTCAGAATTGTCATTGAGATCTACCATGTACTCCCTTCATTGAGTGTAGGGGAGCAACGTGTTGGGCCCGGAAGCTTTTATGTGAAAAGAAAAGCTCCAATAAGTCAACCAATAAAAATAGGTAGTGACTCAGCCCAATTACGATCTTGCTAGGAGCAGCAGATCATATGTTGCATACACACCATACTTTTAAAGCACATTCCCTCCTCCCCCCGAAAATTCTGGGAACTATAGCTCAGTCAGAGATAAACTGCAGTTCTCCCAGGATTATTTGGGGGGGGGGTTGAGAAAAGATGCATTAAATGTATGGTTTGTGCCAAGCAGACAATTCCTCTCTTTTTTATCTCTCCCCCCCCCCCCGAAAACAATACAAAAATATAACAAATCTCTCACATAGTTTCGTGTAGAAAATATAAATGAAACTCCAGTCCAAGAAAAAATCTTTACAAAGAAAGAGCAGTTGTTACTATGCAACCCACAGATCTGAAAATACTTTTTGGACTGTTCTGTTATATTCAGTTCTATTTGTAAAAGCAATAAATCTCAACCAGTCAGCAGCAAACATGTATTTCCATTTCTTCCCTTTGGCCATGCATAACTTTTGTGTAAGTTTCTCAATAAGGGCAATTTCCCAGACCTCGTTACGCCACCTAGCCAAGCTAATACCCTTTAGATCCTTCCAGAACCTGATAATAATAGCTCTTGCCACTACAAGTAAATATCCAATTAAATTCTTATTTTGTCATTCCAGATTTTCTCCCATGAACAAATTTAGTAATGCTAGCTCTAGGGTTTCCTTGAGTTGTTGCCCTGTTATGTTCAGGATTTCTTGTGTGTGTGGTGGGCGGGACGGTCCCAAAATTTAATAACTTTACCACACTTCCATCAGGCCATTCCTTTGTAATGGTGAAGGGGTATAGGTAATAAGATTGCCAGTTCCTGATCGAAACAGAGCTCCTTGTGGTTATGATGTTCTTTTCCTGTCTTTTCTGGGCTGGGCTGGGCTAGAGAGTACTTGTGGGTGAGGTAACTGTGGGATAACCAGCCTCATAGAACCAACATGTTTAAGTCTAATTGATGCATGAAGAGGTTAACACCATAGAGTAAGCTGTCCTGCCAGGCTTAGCTAAGTCACTCCCCTCACCTTGGGAGGAAGGTTATCAAGCCTATTGTTCCCCTTCAGTAAGCTTGTTGTTTTTGCTTAGTTGCATGGCTCTCACAAGCCGTTCTTAAGTTCCTATACCAATAATGTAGGAACTTTCACTACTTTGTAACCGCTAAGTTTTACTGCCTGTGCAACCTTTTCTGAAGCACATGAATCTGACCTTTGGAGAGTTTGTAAGTCAACCCTTGTTTTAAACCTTTTGTAAGGCTTCTACATTAACCCTTGTTTTAACTTACCTCACGTGTGGTATTTTTCTATGCTGGGGGAGAGGGAAGCTCTGGAAGGAACTTTACCTTGATGCATATTTTGTGATTTTAAATCTCTGCTGGGGTTCTCTCACCAATGAGTACTTACCCCAAACCTGGATCTTGGCATCCAGGGAATTTTCCTTTCTATATCATTTTTCTTTTGAACCAACAGTAACTCGGATCACAGCACTGCAATGATGAAAAGTCCTGTAGTTCCCTACCACACCATTTAAAGACAAATGAGCTTCATTCCAAAGTGGAATCCCAGCCATGATAAAAAATATAGGGGTGGAAATGTTCCATATTGGCTATGGTGAGAAATATGCTTGAACTGTATTTTCTTAGCCAACTCTCACTCTGTTCCAGCTGAACACATCCACAGCTTGTTTGATTTACCATAGAATGAGACATTAGAATTTCTATACTATCCAATTTCCTATTTCTGATCCAAAATAATCTCCTTTATGAGTCTTCAAAGCTGTGTGATCGGGAACTACAGCTTTTTACATCATGGCAGAGTGCTTTCTTGACTGAGTCCCTGAAGACCTCCTCCCTGCCTTGCAGGCTTTCCCCCACCTGCCTTGGGAGAGTGGGGCCCTGACTGACTTTATTTTAGATTTTTCTCATGATTTATGTGGAATTAGTTCAATTTGGTTGTGAAATTTTTGATATGTTATTGTTTATGGCTACTTATAATTATGTAATTTTTTGTATGTTGCAAGCCACCTTGACCATGGTTCTAACTTTGGAAAGGCGGCTTGCAAATGGATGGATGGATGATTTTCTGTAGATCTGGATGATGTTTTAGTAGATTCCACGTCTGCTTGTTTTCTGCGGCTAGGCCAGACACTCTGTATGTTAAATCTTCTGTTCCTATTTATGATTATATATGTCTGACGCTCCATTTTTTCATCTGAAATATAATTGAAATGCTGTTGTTGGTTTCTAGATCCCAACTGAATATGAAGCTACTAATGCTACCTGCCCTGGGAACATTTTCCTATATAAAAGGATGATGTGATTTTCCTTGAAAAGCTATGACTGAATGTCACTTTGAGATCCCAGCATGGGAGGTGTGCCATCATCGTGTGTCCATGATGGGGCCAGCAGCAGGTTAGCATCTAGGGCAGCCCTAGAGTCTGCTTGTATCCGTGTCTCTTAAACACAGCACAAGTCGTCTTGTTCCACAACGCAGGCTGATGCAGAAGTTAGCAATTAACTAAAGGAATTTCTGAGGAGGAGGGGAGTGCAGGATGGCTCTGAGGGACAGCACAAGACTCTTTAGACTTTGCTCCTATCCCGTGTATAAAGGACACCTTGTGTTTCACCAGCCACTTTGCCTTCAAGGGAAGCGTGGATGTAGGGAGTTACCTTGAGCCCTGGGTGGCCTACCTGAAGCAGGTAAGGGAACAAGTAGGGGAAAGAGTCTAGGGAAGCACTAAGGGACCAAGGCTGAGGCAACCTGGGACAACCAGCCAACCAAGAAGGGCACCTTCACCAGGCATGGATTTGGCAGCTGAATCCAAGCCACTCTAAAACCAGGCTCTTGGCCCTCTGATACACTGAAACCCAAAATGTCTCATAGGATGACCAGCACAGTGCCAGGCAGGACTTCACTAGTTATATCCATACCAGGCTGAATCCATCTGACCTTTTGGATAGTGTGGTTTCTCTCTCAAACTGCTGAAAACTCGGGTAGGGACTGTTTTCTGTTAGCCTTGAAAGTAATATGGAACTTGTTGTTGTTGCTATGCAAATGATTGCAAGAGTATTCTGTGCCCCTGGGTGGGGTGGGGGGACCTATTTGATCAAGAGCCATGCCTTCTTGCTGCATCTGGGTGAAGCAGCTGGCACTTACTTGCAAGCAAGACCCTTGTTTATGACCTATGTCTGTTCAGATTGGCAGGCAATGATGTTACCTTATGGAAGAGAGAGTCCAGTCCAATGCCGCCGACCTACAGGAGGAGGAAGGGTCTTGCGGGCACCACCGTATTCCTACTGCCCCAGCCCCCAAGGTACTTGGCACGGGTGCCGACTCCTGCACCTGACTGTTCATCATACAACACACCTCTTATTCACTCTCTTATTCACTCTGCCTTCTTCTTGTCTTCCCTCTCTCTTCTGGAAGTACTGGGGGTTTGCTTGTTTTCTGTACAGTTAGCTCTCAAATAGAACTGTGTCTAGTCTACTTATTGCTAAAACAAAAGGACTCCAGGCGGAAGCCACAGCAGGTGCAAGGAGGACAGCAGCTCACCTGTGGGAAGGGATAAATATGGTACTTCCACAACCTTGTGTCCTCCAGATATTTGTTAGACTCCAACTCCCAACCACCCAAGTCAACATGGCCAGTGGTCAGGGGTAATGAGAATTACAATCCAACAAAATCTGGAGGACACTAAAATAATCTGTTACTTTGAGTATTACATTTTCCTGGGGAGCTATTGGGACGCTTAAATATGGCACTGAAGATGGTCTTTTGGGGGCGGGGATGCTGGCCTATCATGGGATGGTGCAGCAGGATTTCTTTCTGCTGGATCCTTTTTCGTTGATTAGTTCCAAGGATAGTCTCCAGAGATGCTACTAGTTTCTCTGTGAACTACTTTACGCACAACAGGATATTCTGACCTGGGACACAAGTTACTAATCCACATCTTTCTCCATAGCTCTACAGAGGATCCCTGACCCTAGAGCATATCTGTTCCCCACAGTCAGTACTGTGAGTCATCTGGACCATGAGTACCTTTGCCCAGGTTCTCCTGGGAAGTTGTCTGAAACCATGGAGAAGTATGAACTGGACACTCATTCCTCCAAGCCATGGAAGGGCCCCCACGCAGGCTTGGATGAAGGGCAGAAACCAGGTAAGGGAAATATGCACAGGGGCCTGCTAAACATAAGCAGCTATACTGGAGCTCCCTCCATTATTCAGGCTGTTTATTTATTATTGCAAGTAGGGAACATGGGGCCCTCCAGATGTTGTAAAACTACAACTCCCTATATTTGCAAAAATAATTTAAAAAAACCCAAAACATCTCACATCACCCGTGATTGTTGGCCATCTTATTTATTTTTTATATTTTTAAAATTGAATTTAGATACTGCCATATACCTGGAGGTCTCAGGGCTGTTCATCTTGGGTGAGGATGTTGGGATTCAGAGTACAACACCAGCTGGAGGGCCAAGGCTTCCCCACCCTTGGTTTAAATATGTATGCCCAATTTTAAAAACAACCTTTTTTCCAAAGCAGTTTACAAGGAGTAAAACTGATTAAAAATAAAGAAGACAAATACAAAATATATTCTGTATGTTACATCCTGTTAACATTAAAACCAAAGAAGACAGCATAAAGGGGGTAGAAATTAAGAGGAAGCATGGCAGACCTCCCCAGGCAGTGTATTCCGCAACTGCGATGCCACCATTACTAAGGCCCTGTCAGTATCTGTATATCTCATAACCTGGGTGAGTTCACATAGGCAGAGGCGGTCCAAAAGCAATCCCTGCCATTTTAGCTATCTGGAGGGCATGCTCCAGCAGGGCACATCTGAGAAATAGTACAAAAGAGGAGAGCTAGCCAAGTTGCCAAAGGGCACTGAGATGCAAAGTCAAGATTGCGAAAGTCACAACTTCTCCATGTACAGTGGTACCTCGGGTTACAGACGCTTCAGGATACAGACGCTTCAGGTTACAGACTCCGCTAACCCAGAAATAGTACCTCAGGTTAAGAACTTTGCTTCAGGATGAGAACAGAAATCGTTCTCCGGTGGCGCGGCGGCAGCAGGAGGCCCCATTAGCTAAAGTGGTGCTTCAGGTTAAGAACAGTTTCAGGTTAAGAACGGACCTCCAGAACGAATTAAGTTCTTAACCCGTGGTACCACTGTATCTTTCCAAGAAGGTATCAACTAGATCAGGGGTAGCAAACATAGCAACCTCCAGATATTGTTGGACTCCAGTTCTCACCAGCCCCGGCCATCAGAGGTGATGGGAAATGAAGTCCAGCAACATCCAGAGGTCACCATGTTAACTTCTGAACTAGCTCAAGGGTAGCTATCAAATTCCATCGTGGGGAACCTCTCTAAATCCAGAAGGTGGTAGTGAAGGTGGGGTGGAGGGGAGAGGTTTGTTTTCCTAGGGAGAAATTAAGGGCCTCGTCAAACAATGTTCTGTTAGTCAACGAATGTATTCTGATTTATTGGGCGGGATCCAGATCTCTTCCTTCAAGCTAGTATTGTTGCAGTGTGATATGACGTTATCCTGAGATTCAAGCAGAATTGTTTCTTGTAGGGGTCCCCTGTCCCCACAGCTACAGTCTCTGTACGCTAGGGTTGCCATATCTTGAAGAGCAAAAAAGAGCCGCTGCCAGACCAAACCGTGGAAAGAGGTGCACAGGGCTGCTGCTGCACCCACACACCTCTTTCTCTGGCTCAGGCTGGCAGCAGCCACAGATTGCAGAGCAGCCCAAGCCCAAGCTGCTGCCAGCCCAAGCGGAGGCAGGACCCCAGCTCTGAGCTGATCTTTGCTGCTATGCCCTCACTCCACTGTGGCACTTTGACTTCCAGGGCGCAGTGCCTTCCCGGGCATGCACATGCCCCCCAACCCCCAAATACCCTCCCAAACCCAGACATTTCCTTTAAAATGTAAACATCCGCCCAGATGGGCATGTTGCCCCCTCCCCAAAAGAGTACATGTCCTGGTTTTCCCGGACGTATGGCAACCCTACTGTAGGCTAATGGCACTGCTGTATGTAAAGTGTTTGTAGCTGTTGCACAAATAATATTCTGGGTTCTGGGTTCCTGTTGAATGCTGCCTATAACATCATTGGCAACAACTCTTTCCGCCCATGCCTCTGCCATTCCATAACCTTAAAAGTGCTTTAGATGCTGCGTCCTCCTCCACAATGCAAATCCAGCATGAGAGTACTTATGTAGAACACACATTATAGACAATCACCAGCATGGCTTCCCTACGGCAATGCCTTGCTATTTTGTCATTGATTGAATTTTAATTATTCCTTTTGCTACAAATGTTCAAAGGCATTCTTTTTTGCTGCACGTATGCAGTGTAAGTGAACCCATCTTACAAGCACAGATAATTGCCCAGCTGCTTTTGCAAAGTCCATTGTTGCTAAACCCACAATGTTTAAGAAGTCTGTGAAAAGGGAATGAGGGCTGTTGCGTGCGTTCAAGTAAGGGTGCTGGCAAAACTGAATGTCCCTGCTTAAATGCTTGTGTGCAGGATTGAGGGGGAATGAGTTCCATGTGCTTTGATCCTGTGAGCTACTGCTGCAGCTCCCTTGCTCTGCTCAAGATACCAGAAATTGACCTTGGGGCAAGGGCAGTGGCTGCTGATCCCTAGGCTTCACTAGACGTTCACAAAAACATTTGCTTTCAGGGTGAGCTGCAGGATGCTTGTGCATTCACAAAGGGAACTTTGTGAACCCCTCCAGATAAGCCACAGCCACATTCTTCCTTGCTTCTCCATTATCTTTCACTTAGTCTTCACTGCCTGGCCAGAATATAGGAATATAGGAATCTTCCTTATACCAGATCAGACTGTTTCTCTGTTTAGCCTAGTATTCCAGGTATCTTCACCTTTTCAGATCCAGGACCCACTTTTAACCCAAACAAGAATTTGCATGGTGCTAGTGCTCCTGTTGTGACCCATCTTGTACTAGTGAGTCCTGACCCACCACTTGAATTCCAGTGGACTCTACTCTTATCAGCGATGGCTTTCAAAGAGTCTCAGGCAGATGTTTTGCACAGCACCTGCATCACTTGAGGTCACCACCTTGCTGATGCTAAGCAGATCTAGGTCTGGTTAGTGCCTAGAGATGTGACTGCCTGGGAGCCACCTTGGGTGCCATGTACATCCCCTCAGGTGCCATGATGGAAGAAAGGTGGAATATAAACGTTGGACATGAAGAAGAAGACAACAATGAAGAAGACAACGCACCTTGTACAGCAGGGATGGATAAGTTGTGTCCTTTCCTATGCTTTGGACTACAACACCCATCATCCCTGACCACTGGCCATGCTGACTGGTGAGAACTGGAGTCCTATAATACCTGCAGGGCCATTGGTCTCTCCATTCCTGGCCTGCACTACTGCTGTTTTGCAGGAGATTACTGGTTTGGTTGCTTCCACACTAGCTTTCTCCAGCATTGCTGTCCAGTCACTCAGTTTTTATGAAGTATCCAGATGATGAAATTGTCAGCTCATTGCATTCCAGTGTTTCTCACTTGATTTGTTTTTGCTGCTATTATTATTATTATTATTAAGCATCAGCCTGTCTAGAGCTTTTCAGGGATACCTTTAACTGAGCACTTCCTGTTGAAAGGCTCAGCATGAATTACTAATTCCAGGTGTACCCGGTAAAGCTCTTAGCAATGAATATCCTTTTTTTTTGGCTTGCTTATCTTAATTGCCCCAATACTACCCTACATTCCTGAGTTGGAGGGCACGAAAAATGCTTAAATTATTAATACCTTTTTGAATTTAAATTTTCTGTTGTGAAATAGTGCTATTTCTCTAAAGAAATAATGGAGAAATCTGTAATCCAAGCCTCCCTCACTAGTCCCCAGGTACAGAAACTGATATTGAGGCAATTAAGAGAAACTATTCAAGGGGCAATAAACAAAGTATTTGTTGCTAATCCACACCTCTAGCAATAAAACGGGCTGACTCTACACAAGCAGCAAACTTTTAATTAACAGTAGTGGCAATCTCTGCTGAACGGGAATTAGCTGTGAGTAAACATTATAAGAAGGTCTCTTGGCCATAAGATACGGCACCGATGAGTAATATAGAGCTATAATAAGTGCTTGTGCGCACCTCCCTTTTAATTTCCCTTGTAGTGAAGTACAGAAAAGCAATGCCTCAACAGCACTCAAGAGCCCAAGTGTGGTAGCCACCATTATGCTTTGAGTTTCAAACAACAGGCAGAAAAAAAGAAGTCTTGTTTACATCCTTTTTCAGTAAATGGGTTGCATCTTGGATTCTGTGTGTTCATCCTGACCACAGGCCCCTGTCCTTAACAGACGAAGCTTCAAAGAGGAGGCCCTCCCACTTATGCATCAGCAGAACAGACTGCAGCCATCACCTCAGTGGTACCAGGGCAAGGTGCAGTGGGAGGGAGGCGTGGCAAGTTGCCATGGAGACCGTGCCAAGTCTTCCTGTCAGAGAGAGCGGCCGGGTGTCATGTGACATGGAAGCAGCACTCCTGCCATGTCTGCCAGGGGCCTTTCTGGGGAGAGGACAGGGAGGAGACCGCCAAGGAGCCCTCCCTGGTGGCTCCTGACATGGGAACTAACGTGCAGACCAGCAGCGCAGGAGGAGGGTGCTGTAAACAGGTTCTGTTCCGGAGCTGAGGCCTTGGGCCAGGGGGAGTGCCACATCCATGGGCAAAAGCAGGGAACCTGTGGCCCTCCAGAGACAGTTGGACTACATTTCCATCTATTCCCTGACTATGTGTCTTGCTGGCTGGGGCCGATGGGAGGTTCCCAATATCAGGAGGGCCTCAGGTTCCCCAGCCCTACCCTTGGGCAAGAGGGCAGTGACCACTTCTGGTCGGCTAGGCATACTATGCTACTTGGGCAAAATTGTAATCCGTAATAATAATAATTTTATTATTTGTAACCCACCCATCTGGCTGGGTTGCCCCAGCCACTCTGTACCACAGGTTCTGCAGGATCAGGGTGACCATAAACCATAGCCCAAAGATACAACTGTGTTCACAGGGAGTTAATTTTCTCCGAGGAACAGCCTAAGGCTACCACCCAAATAAGCCCCTTTCCCCAGAAAGTTGCGACACCAAGGGACCATTGACTTACCCATCCTTGATTTCTGGCCCCTCTACCATCAGTTCCAGGACTGCAGGAGCAGAAACAATGATAGGCCCAGAGCTGCAGGGCTCATTTGGAAGCCTAAGGCCTCGCTTCCCTCAAGGCTTGGGTAGAGGAGGAGACAAGGACTAGTCACTAGCACATGCTCTGGATCAAGGTGCTGGAAGAAGGTGGGGCAGCTGGGGTCTCAGTCTCTGTCTATGAATTGCTGATGCAACAGCTTCTCGTCCAGCTTTGCTGACCCAACCCTGCATTTGCTGTCTCTTCTAGCTCCTTCCCAGCTTTAGCCATCAAATATTTTAGAACATAAGTAGAGGAGTGTCATCCCCCCCCCCATCCTCCCTTTTTGTATCTAGCTCAGCCATCTTGTGCCTTGCTATACTGTGCTCGCACTGGCTGAATACTTGGCATAAGCTTCATCCACAGCTGCTGGTGAAATTATCATTACTTACATGGCCAGTTTAAAGCATGATTCTAGGGCAGGGATGGAGAACTTGTGGTCCTCTAAGATGTTGTTGGATTTCAATTCCCACCAGCCCCAGCTGGCATTGTCAATAGTCAGGGATGGTGGGAGCAACCTTTGAAGAGCCACAGGTTCCCCAACCCTGTTTCTAGGAACTAACCCAGTTCCTTCCTTTCCCCCCAAGACTTCAGCTTCAATAATAATAATAATAATAATAATAATAATAATAATAATAATAATTTATTTATACCCCGCCCATCTGGCTGGGCTTCCCCAGCCACTCTGGGCGGCTTCCAAAAAAATATTAAAATACTGTAATACATCAAACATTAAAAGCTTCTCTAAACAGGGCTGCCTTCAGATGTCTTCTAAAAGTCTGGTAGTTGTTGTTCTCTTTGACATCTGGTGGGAGGGGGTTCCACAGGGAGGGTATGTTATTAATCTTGCTGTTGCAGTTTGCCTCGTAGCTCATTGGCTATTTAGCATTTAATCACTATATAATTAGAAATGTGGACACAACTTGATTTTTTGTCTTCTAGTATCAGGAGAAGTGAGACTGAGCTATGCTTGTGCAAGAACAAAAAATGGCACAGAATATCTGAGAAACTCCCCAGATACAAACAAAGCAGTGGGGGACATTTTCACAATCACATACTGTTCCTCCATGTACTGTATGTTAAGTCTTAAGCTTTTTTCCTCAGCCAGTATGACCAAACTGCCAACTGCTTATGTGTGTGAACTTTCATTTCAGATTATAAAATCTGTGGGTCGTTCTAACCTGATAGGTAACACAGTGTGTGCAATGAGTCAATACTTTAATGTTGACTATTACTTCTTTTAGACAGTGATGGGATTCTGTGGCCTTCTAAATGCTGTTGGACTCTCAACTCCCATCAGCCCCAAACAGCACGGCTAATAGTCACAGGGACTATGGGAGTTGTAGTCAAACAACATCTGGATGGCCACAACTTCTCCATCCCTGTTTCAAGAAAGCAATTTTAATTCGGAGCATGTCCCACTGAAGTCAGTGGGACACTTCTGAGTAAACTGGCGTACAATAGGGTTGCATATTATAGGATGCAGCTGAGGAAATAAATAAGTTCAACTAGCTACCGTTATGTCTGTTATCTTAATCAAGCTGATAAGGACTTTCACCATCACCCTTAACTCTGGCCTAACGAATATCCTAACATTCAGCATTAAACCCAAAATAAACAGAAGATGTGAGCATTTGTAAAAGTCAAAACCAGGGTCAGAATGCCTGAAGGGTATTGTGTGCAAAGCCGTAGATACAGCTTCATCATGAATCAGTAATGATTCCCTGCTTGTTAGACTTGATGTGAGACATCAAGGCTGTGTAACAGTGACAACGACACACAATCTGTTTCCAGCTGATAAATATTGAGAGAGAACATTTCCCACAGAGAAGTCTCCCTTGAGAGAAACAGCTGAGGCATAGGATTGTGCAAACTAGCTCAAACCTTTGCTGACCCCCATCTCTCTCACACTGCCCTTCGGTCAGAGTTAAGGTGCTCACGTTGTGTTAGGACGCACTTCCTTTGCATTGTTCTCAGTTGCCCATGCTGGCTGCGTGGGTGCCTGAAGGATTGCAGTTCCCACTTCTGTCCATTTCCCTGCTGCGAAGCACTCAGCATTTATAGAAAGATGATTGGCAGGTTCCTTACTGTTACTAAGCAACCCACACCGGAGTTGAAATGAAATGGGTTTGTTTTTAGAACTGGAATGCCAGTCTGACTAAATGATGCCTCTCCTCCACCTCCCTCTTAGTGCAGATTGGGGCACAAGCTGACCTGGTGGTCATTTTGTGCTTTTGCTTTGTACCTTCCCTCGTTATTTTTTTGTATTCTGGTTACAGGGACTGAAAAAAATCTCCCTGCAGCGATTCAGGGCTCATCCAGACTTCCTGTTGCACCATGTTTTCCAGGCTCAAGTCTGGAATTTAAATCTCCATGTCCACGTGTTTGGCTTTTCTTTCCTCCTCGACACTTTCCCTGGGAAAACTCACATTTTACCGGTGAATCGGAGCAAATGGCAATCCTCAGTGGAAGCTCAAGTCTCACCCACACTTCTGTTTATCTTGTGCCTAGAAAGCATGTGTCCAAGCAGGTTTCCTGTGCTCTTCTCCTTTCCAAGAAAAAACTCACTCTTTAGTAATATATCAGAACAAATGGCAATCTGTGGAATACCTGAATTGCCCTTTGCTCTGATGGAGTGCTAAAGAATGGTTTCCCCCCAGGCGAAAGCGGCTGGACAAGAGGAAGTGTGGAGAAGCCCTAAGTGTGGGAAAGAAGGGAATAATTGGTGGGTGCAGGGGACTTGAGAGGCTTCAATTGACCAAGATAATCTCTAACCTAATGTCTATTGTTCCATTGCAGCGCTTGGAAGATGGGCAAGGACCAAATCCATCCTCATCTCCATTCTCAAGGTGCCTCTGATGTTTGGCTTTTTGTACCTGTTTGTGTGCTCCCTTGATCTGCTGAGCTCTGCTTTCCAGTTGGCAGGAGGTGAGGGTCACAATGTATGCCTGTCTCCCCTTCCTCCCTTCCTTTCTCTATAGGGTCCATGGGAATGAAGCTGCTCGATCCCCTTCCCTTTGGTTTTATTGCTTCCACTTCCTGCCTTTCTCTGGAACTGGAGTAGGTCCTGCTGAATCCAGGCTATTGCAAAAGAGCCTGAGGTCAACAGCATGGAGAGGGAGAACTGTTTTCTCATTGCTCCCATGGCTAAAGATTGCCAATTCTGGACCCCTTCATCCAGATGTGTTTTTCCTGATGGGGAGTCCAGAATCCTCAGAATCTCTTTCAAAAACAAGCCATTTTGTTTGGAACATTTATTTAGTTTTCTAGCGCAACTAGAAAATGACTCATCCAAATAGGAAGCATTTCTGGTTTGCTTTGTCTTGCTGCTTTACAAGCTGCATTTAAATTGTGGTAGGTACATCTGCTACATTTTGTAAGTGGCTCAAGGAAAATTCTGTCTTGCTTTGTAGGCCCTACTTGTCAATGTTAGTATTTCATGCGTCCGATGCTGCAGATGTGATTGGTGTAATTCACATGCCTGTCTGGGAAGAGTGTGGGAATGGAAGACAGTCTTATTTCTTCTGCTATGTGTACTGTTACACTGTACTTTTGCTTTTGTTCTGTCTGTTCCCTCGGAGCTGGAAAGCATGCAATGATTCTTTTGTTGGTATGTAGCGTGTAAATAAATACATAGATTAGCTCTACAATGTCTCGTTCTTCTTGCTGTGTTACGCCAGAAGATTAGTGTGCATATATCAGTTGATGTATGTCGCTGAAGCGCATTGGAGAAGAAGGGGAATGCCTTTTCCAGAGCTGCGCATACTGTAGGAACGCTCAGAGTTCGGGGGCTGCAGGGGCACCCCAGGGTTTTTTCCCAACAGTCAACCCCACCTCTCAGTCCTGAAATGTATTGTCATACCACTTTGTGTTCTCAGTTCAGCGTCTATCGGGGGCAGCGCAATATCTCATTATCCTTGTACTGCATTCTCTTCTTCTTTGGCGATCACTTGTAGCCAAGTAAGATTGTCTTCCATGAATATGGTCTTAACAGTGTGTCCATAGGTGACTGAGGAGGCCAATTCTGAATCTGCACATCCTTCCACAGTGGGGACATAGGTTTTCAGGCAGGAGTTGATCAAAGTGAGAGTTTGCCAAATGTGCCTTCCTCTTAGCTTGTTTCTCTCTTTCAGCCTGAGTAAGTGCTTCTTCAAAGTCCATGACACCTTTGGTAGAGGCTGTTCTCCAACTGGAGTGCTCGCAGACCAGTGTTTCCCAGTTGTCAGTGTTTATACTACATTTTTTTAGATTTGCCTTGAGAGCGTCTTTAAACCTCTTGTGTTGTTCACTGGCATTACACTTTCCATTCCTAAGTTGGGAATAGAGTAGCTTCTTTGGAAGACGATAATCAGGCAACCAAACAACATGACCAGTCCAACGAATGTTGAAGAATCATTGCTTTGACACTAGTGATCTTTGCTTCTTCCGATACACTGACATTAATTCGCCTGTCTTACCAAGTGATAGTAATTTTTATTTGAGACACCTGAATCCCAAAATGGTTTTAGACCTTCTATATTGCATTGTAGCACATTTCATGGTTATGGAGTTAGTGACATTTCAAAATGTGCTCACAGCAGAATGCTAGAGACTCAGACCCCCAAAAACATATTGCAAGAGGCCTCCAATGACCAAGCATGGCTTTTGTTCTCTGCACAGCTCCTGCTTGTGCCTCCCATATCTCTACTTCTTCCTGATTTTTGGGTCCTGTTATCCCTTGTTCTTGATCAATTTGCATTTGAGAAGGGTTATCTTGCTTGGCCTTCTAATAAAGTCACTTAGGTTTCCTTCTATATCAGGGACCTGCTACCAAATACTACTGGATAGCATCATATTATCCTTTCCACTACCTCATTTCACTGGCTCTCTATAGTTGGCTCCTTTGTGCTTGCCTTCCTATCTATGCTGTTGGCAGGGCTGGGCATGGGGGAGCAGAAATCTGGTTTTGAATCAGGTTACATTGTACAGTTGCAGGGAGGGGGGCCCATGTGGACTCATAGAGTGGAAGGCTGGGTGGCCAACGGTAGGTGGAGCCTAAGCCAATGACTGGTGGAGCAACTAATTCTACTTTTGCCCCCCCATCCTCCTCATTCTCCCTGCTGAATTATGCAAGGGCAACACTGGGACAAAGGAGGAGGCAGCTGACAGCCAAGGGCACCCCCTGGCTGGATGTAATCAAGAAGGCAGGCAGGTGGGGGCTGGCTGAGGGGCAGACTGAAGTTGGTGAGGCACTGCTTGCCTGGGTGGAAAATGGAGAAAGATGTGTGGCATAGGCAGAAAGCTCTGACTTTTGCATGGCTGCTATGTAGCCTACTGTACAAAGTCAAGAGTCACATCCATTGCTCTACCCACTTTGGCCTCTGGCCCCACCAACCACTGGCATGTGGCCTCTGGAAGGTCCCCCACAAGGGAATGTGGCTCTTGGTCTGCAAAAGGTTCCCATTCATGGTCAATCTAGAGAAGCATGAACAACCTTCCACTTACATGTTTCCTTCCTTAGTGAAAAGCAGCTAAAGTTGGGAGTGGAAGAATGCCGGGGAGGAGGGGCTTGCTTAAGGATTTCATTTCCAGCCAGCTTGTGGCTGCTAGAAATCCCTTCCCCGATTTGTGAGCAAATGTGGAAACATTTGGGTCTTACCAAGCGCTCACTCACAGACTTCTGTCTTCTGCCCCATAGGTAAAGTAGCCGGGGACATTATCAATGACAACGCCATCCTCTCCAACCCAGTGGCAGGGCTTGTGGTGGGAATCTTGGTCACCGTCCTGGTTCAGAGCTCCAGCACCTCCAGCTCCATCATCGTCAGCATGGTCTCCTCGGGGCGTGAGTCATTCTGGCAAATATCAATGTAGAAGGGAGGGGATGTTTCTGGAGGTGTGGCTTCATGTGGGTGCAAGAGAAATTAGGTTGCATGCTCCGCACTACTCCGTTCCCTCATTTGATTCTTGTATGTCTACTGGCATCACTGTAGCCATCAATTTGCCTTGGCAGCATTTTCATACTTTGCTGTTATCACAAGGTATCTTTGAATTTGGCTGGGAGTGGGAGACGGATGAAATCTGAATGGGATGTGTGCAGGGCTGAGGAGGAAGGGAGAAGAAGGCAGCACATGTTGGGGCACCATAGAGAGGTTGTTTGCTTGAAACCTCACTCTGTTTCTGGTGCCCCAGATGGGGTACGGAGTCAGAGTACCCAGAAGGCACTGCCCTTGCCCTTTCCTTCCTAGTGCTGGAGGTACGTTCCGCCATCCCCATCATCATGGGTTCCAACATTGGCACTTCAGTCACCAACACCATTGTGGCACTGATGCAGTCCGGTGACAGAGATGAATTTAAGAGGTGAGTGTTGCGGTGGGCATGCAACGGGAGCAACCAGTGGGATTGTTGAAAAGTGGAGACTGGTGTGGGCTGCATCTATGGGGTATTTTAGAGAGAAAGCCAGTTGTAGTGCAGCTGACAGAGATGGGTGAAGACCAGGAATTAGGAGGGGATCAGAGGCGCTTGGAAACTTCACAGTGACTGAAGCTCCTGAGGCCCATAGGAACTGACTGGGGCAGTGAGGAACAAGACCATCTTAACAAGGGAGTAACCATACCTTCGACTGACTGGGTAGGCCGAGTAGACAGACAAAGATCTGGAGTGGATGGGTGGATTGGAGAGAGATTTGGCCATGCAGAGGGAAATCGTTTGGCAACACAATGGTAACATGAAGTATCTGATATTTGGACCATTGCCCAGTTGAGACCATCCCCATCATTCTCATCCCCGCACTGCTACAGTTCACATCAGTGACGGCTTCTCTACTGCCTTTCAGAGCCTTTGCAGGGGCCACCTTACATGACTGCTTCAACTGGTTGTCAGTGCTGGTTTTGCTGCCTCTTGAAGTGGCCAGTGGCTATCTGCACTACCTCACCATGGTGACTGTGGCAACTCTCAACTTTCCCAGTGGACAGGATGCTCCAGAGCTTCTGAAAGTAATCACAAAGCCCTTCACTAGCCTTATTATCCAGGTGTGTGTTGTTGGCAAGTCGTGCGTGGTCTCTTTGGGCTTTGTCATAAGGGAAATAGCCACCTCCCCATGCTTGGGACCCTGACCATGTCCTTATCCTCCATTCTACCTTCCAGTTCTCTCTCTAGGTGGTGAGTGTCAGGAGCCTTTGTCTACATCTAAGGACTGTGGATCTGTTGGTCTCTGTGAAGTTCATACCTTCAATAAATTGTGGGGCTACTGAAAGATAATTATTTGGCTGCTGGTAAAGGGTCAATGTCCAAGATGCTGTAAAGCAAAGTAGGAAAAGGGATTTGGTAGCCAATAGTTGAGGGGGAAATGGGGAGCCAAGCAAGTCCTTCTTTACTCACTTCAGGTCACAACTCATGCAATGGGAGAAATGTTATTCTCTTATGGTACAAGAGATTGTGATGGGGACAGCCTTGGCAGGGGGAAGCCCAGGCAGGTGTTGCAGTCAGTTCCCTAAGGTAAAAGGTAAAGGTACCCCTGCCCGTACGGGCCAGTCTTGACAGACTCTAGGATTGTGCGCCCATCTCACTCTAGAGGCCGGGAGCCAGCGCTGTCCGCAGACACTTCCGGGTCACGTGGCCAGCGTGACGAAGCTGCTCTGGCGAACCGGCACCAGAGCAGCACACGGAACGGCGTTTACCTTCCCGCTATAAAGCGGTACCTATTTATCTACTTGCACTTGGGGGTGCTTTCGAACTGCTAGGTTGGCAGGCGCTGGGACCGAACGACAGGAGCTCACCCTGCCGCAGGGATTCGAACCACCGACCATGCGATCGACAAGTCCTAGGTGCTGAGGTTTTACCCACAGCGCCACCTGCGTCCCTTCAGTTCCCTAAGAACCCAGCTCAATTCCATAGCTTCAAGCTGATATAAAAATTGCTAGTCTGTTTGTCCAGGATTTCTAAAGAGAACATAAATTTCCAGACAGTCTATGCCAGGGGTCTGCTTCTCCTCCTCCTTTTACAGGATACTTTGGGCTCTCTGTCTCCCATCCCTGACAGCATTTCCATTATCTTTCCCCCTGTTCCCACAGCTGGATAAGTCAGTGATCACTGGCATTGCTACAGGTGATGAGAGTTTGCAAAACAAGAGTCTGATCAAGGTGTGGTGTAAAGCATCAGCTCCACAGGTGAGAGTTCAGGGTGTGTGTGGCCGGGGTGATGCGATGGGAGGGCTAGAAGCAGTAAGGGCTGAGTATCTGAATGTGCTGATGGTCCTGGCAGAAGACTTCAAGTCAGTGACTCAACATTTAACTGCACAGTCCAGAAATTGATCAATGAGACACCTTTGGGCATTTTGGAGAACAGAGTGTGAACAATTTCCATTTCTGTGCAGGGTTGGAAAGCAAGGTTGCACAGATCCTAGGGCACAATTGTGCTTTTTGAAGACAACAAAGCAGGAATGTTGGGGTGTGAGAGATGACATTGACCTGGTTCGCAGATCCCATTAAACCACCGTTAAAATTAAGCCATGGTTTAATGTGCTGGTTCACAGTGCTGGAATCACAGGAGCTTCACTTCTCCCCTGCTCCTGCTGCTACCGTCCCCAGGAAACAAGCCATGATTTGACTTGTCATGTTGTCTTAAGCCAGTGGTGTGCAAACTTTTTTCAAGATTGAAGTTGAGGTTTTTTTAGGATTTTACCCCAGGAAATAAAATGGCACAGGGGCTGGATTAAACCAACCAGCAGGCCAGATTAGGCCCCCAAAACAGACTTTGGACATGCCTGTTTTAAGGCTTCAACCCAAGGACTATAGTCACAGTGCTTAGCCAAAAAGACTGGACTTATGTGGGATGTTAATGCAAGCACACAGAATCATTATGGACAGACATAGGAGACAATGCATTAAAATGAGCATTATGCATTACTATCCATTAAGACCCATGAACAATTAAGTGCCATTTTTTTTCATCACCATCATCATTTTATTTTATTTGCATGCCACCTTTCCATAGTTAAAACAATGCTCAATGTGGCTTACTTAAGTGCCATTTTAAGGATTAATTGATCACTAATGCAAAGTTGACAGCATTTAGAGGTTTTACTAGTGGGTTATCTAGAGGCTCTTTGAAATAAGGCACATACTGTGGTGGAAATCTGACAAAGGAAGGGTGCTTGGTGTTGGAATTAGCATTTTAGTATTCCTTTCCCTGCTTGAAATAAGTCGGAATGCACAAAGGAAGTAATTTAGGATGGCTAACTAAAATGGCTAAACAGAGACACCAAATATTAACTATAGAGCAACAAGGCCCTTTCTGTCTCAGCATGAGTGACAAAGCGCCTGCATGTGGCTGATGCCTCCCTCCCTTTTTCTACAGATTTCTTCCTTGAGCTCTAGAGGAAGCTTCCTGAACTGCAGCTCCCGTGCCCTATGCAGCCTGGACAGTGCTGGGAACCTCAGCAGGGCTGTGAAAGAGAAATGTAAGAACGGCCAACCCCAGGCAGCAGGACCCTGTTAGAAACGGCAGCTGTACCTGTGCCGTTCCTGTGAAGGCGGCAAGGGAGACTCATGACTTAGGGCAAGAGGAATTGGATTGTTCCTAATGTACTCTCTGCACCTTGCTCCTTCACCTAGGCCATCACCTATTTGTGGACACCTCTCTGCCAGACTTGGCTGTGGGCCTCCTGCTGCTGGCTGCCTCACTGATTATGCTGTGCACCTGCCTGATCATGCTGGTCAAGATGCTCAACTCTGTGCTCAAAGGCCATGTGGCCAAAGCAATCCAGAAGGTCATCAACACAGGTAGGCTGGCTGAAACCAGGCCCAGAGAGAACTCCTGGCTCCCTCAGTGGATACCCAGCCGTGAGCCAAAGGGTGTGGATTCTAGTGGAGACTCTCTGGGTTCCAGGCCACCACAAGTTCACTAAATGGTTTCTCATGGCTGAAGCTATCTGTGGATCTCAGTCTTTCCTCCTTGTTTCTGGGCAGATCTGCCATCCCCTTTTGGCTGGGTTGCTGGCTACTTCGCCATGCTTGTTGGTGCTGGAATGACCTTCATTGTACAAAGCAGCTCAGTCTTCACTTCAGCAATCACACCACTTATCGGTAAGTCAGCATTTACTCTGGTTCCATGGGCAAGATAGAAGGGATGTGTGTGTTTACACAAAAGGGAACTAAAATGGCCAGACTGGCAATAAAGCCTACAAGTCCCGTCTCTCCCACTCGGCCTCTTATGAGGAAGTGGGTCTTCGGATTCCTGAATATCACTAACCCAATATAAGCATTTAGAAAGACCAAGGTGTTGCTGTAACTTCAGCTAAACAGTAAGTGGTGGTGCTGTGAAGCATAGCTAGCTCTGGAATCCCTCAGGAAGAAGATGTCATGAGTAATAGCAGAATATGTCTCGAGGCGCTCTTTCAGTGGCATAAAGGCCAGGTCTTTAAAAAGGAATGTTCCCCATTGCCTGTTATCTTGAGTGACTGTTGAGGGGAAAGAAAGTGCTGTTTTCCTGATGGTTTTCTCTCTTTTTTCTTCTTCTTCTGCGGGACAGGCCTTGAGCTGATTAGCTTGGAACGTGCTTATCCACTCACCCTTGGTTCCAACATTGGAACAACCACCACAGCTATCCTAGCTGCCCTGGCAAGTCCAGGAGACAAGATGGCCAGTGCCTTCCAGGTGAGCAGATGCCCTCTCCCTACTTGGTTAGGGTGGAATTACTTTAGAAGAGCATACCTTCCAAGCCAAAGGGTGTGTGTGTGTTATGTATGCATACACACATATGCATTATAGACACAAATGCTGCCAAACAGAATCCACCTTGCACCGTTTGTGCATCCCAGGTCAAATATGGCTGATTTCAGCAACACCCATCTGGTCTTTTATGTATTTCTGTCTACTGCAAATGCAAATGCAAATGCAATGGACCTCTGTTTGGGAAAAAGGCAGTATAGAGAAGCAAGCAAGCAAGCAAGCAAGCAAACAAACAAACACAGTTTGTCATGACCGCATTGATCTTGGAAGGCCCAGGGTTATTATTTATTACATTTATATCCCACCTTTCTTCCAAGGAGCTCAGGGTGGCATATGTAGTTCTCCCTCACCCCATTTACCCTCACAACAACCCTGTGAGGTCAGTTAGACTGAGAGACTGTGGCCAACCCAAGGTCAACCATTGACCTTCATGGTTGAATGTGAATTTCCACTCTTGTCTGTCAGATGTCAATCCAGCACTCTGGCCGCTGCACCACACTGGCTCTTTAAACATGAAGTGGCCCATGGGGAAAGCGGGATTATCTTCTTTACAAGCCCTACCTGTTTCAGCCTGGCATGCCATCATTTCTCAGTCTTGCCTCCAGGATGGTTGCTATGTTTCTGTTTTCCCCTCCTCAGATTGCTCTTTGCCATTTCTTCTTCAACATCTCTGGCATCTTACTGTGGTATCCCTTGCCTTGCACCCGTCTGCCCATTCGGATGGCCAGAGCGCTAGGTGAGCAGACGGCCAAATACCGCTGGTTTGCCGTCTTCTACCTATTCATCTGCTTCCTGCTGTCGCCATTGCTGGTTTTTGGACTCTCCATGGCAGGATGGCAGGTCCTGGTGGGCGTGGCAGCCCCTTTCCTATGCCTCCTGGCTTGTGTGGCCTTTGTCAACGTCATGCAGTCACGAAGTCCCGGCCGACTGCCCCGGTGGCTCCAGAGCTGGGACTTCCTGCCCTACTGGATGCACTCCTTGCAGCCCATGGATGAGCTGATCACTAGGGCCACACGGTGTTGCGCTGGTCGTCGCTCAAGCAGCCAAGAGGAACAGAGTGATTTATCTCCTCAGATTAAAGCCGGTCTCTCAATCACTTCCTTAGAGGAATTGTCACTACCACCAAGGCCCTCTCCTCGACTAAATTTACCAGCAGTGCAAAATGCCACCCACCTGTGACCTGTGTTGGAACATCGCCCCATTGCTGCCTGCAGATAGTGGTGCTCAGCAGAAAAGCAATGGTAGACCTGACCTCTGAAAACAAAGTGCACCTGCCACCGTGTAGGGAAGTGTGTGTGTGTGTGTGTGTGTGTGTGTGTGTGTGTGTGTGTGTTGAGCTGCAGTGCTGGTGGCTTCATGTGTGACTCTAGCTGTATGACTGCCATGTGTGTATCTGTCTTCCAGCCATTGTGGATTCTTCTGCCACTGTGTATGACCCGGTATTGTGTGTGTGTGTGTGTGTGTGTGTGTGTGTCTATAAATGAGCATTCAACTGTTGCTTTAAACATCAGTGTGTATGGCTTGCATCCATGAGTACAAAATTCAGCCTTTGCAACTGTGTTTGTGTCTCTCAAGGTGAGGGTGTTTTGTGTGCAGTGCATTAGATGCCCTGCCATGAGTTGGTTTGGGAAGTTGAGCAAGGTCTAAACTTGGGATGTTCTGCATGGAGACAGCAGGGAAGTTCTTCCTGTAGCAGCACTGGGGATTATCCTGGGAAGTATTTTTCAGGATGTGCCACACATTTGCAATATATTAAACATAATTATGTAGTGGTGCTTGGAGATCATTCTCCACCCTCCTCTCCTGACAATACGGTGCCAATAGCCTCTTTGTGACCTCCTGTCTCTCTATGATGGGGGTTCTAGACACTGCTTTAGTAAATATCATCTTTAATTTTTAAAAATTGTTTAGAAGTTTTAAGAAAAATATTGCTACCTCCCCATTCACATTGCTTTTATATCTGCAGATGAGTTCCGAACAATTTTCTAGGTGGCCTATCAGGGTTCAATAGGATGGGAATGGGATGAGATAAGTGGCTTGAAGGGGCTTCTATCCATGTATCTTTTGTTGTACGACTTCTTGCTTTCAGTCAAAGTGCAAACCAGAGTTTCATGGTTCAAATAAAAATCCAGATTGGGAAGAGCTTGATGTTTATTATTTACAAAATTTGGCGCACTATTATCTTTGTCACACCCGCCCACACACACCCCAACTCACCCAACGTACAGCAAAGTTGTATAATGCAGATCAACAGCTAGAAGTCGGCAAAAAGAAATTGCACATAAAACAAAAGCTATTTCTTACATATTTTTGAAAAAAAAAACCCAAGTCCTGTGTTGTTAAAGAGAATATGAACACTTAAGAAAGCGCTGCCTTGGATGAGGAACCTGGCATGTGATGTGGGCAAATTCTCTGTTTGAGGTTGTCATCAAATTGCTTCTTTTGAGTTCTGAAGCCTGACCCATACTGCCTTAGGAGAATATACACACAAGGATAAATTAGGAATGCCTGTGGGTTTTTTTAATGCTTCTAATTGTTCTATACCTCACTTAATAAATATCTTTTCATTGAAGTTTCAGAACTGGCTGTGTGGTTGAGTGTCTTTTAGACTAATTTGAGTTGTTCCAGGCACCTGCATTTTTTCTTCTTTAGATGTTCCCATGCCCCTTTTTCACACGTACCATGTGCTCTCCTCAAGAGAATCAGTCTAAGCCACCTACCCACTTCATCACATACCCTTATATCACCACCGAATAGCCAAGGTTCCTTCTCTTTTTGCGGTCTCCGGCACTGGCAGCACCGTTGAACTGCAGTCCTATGATTCAGAAATGCATTTTCCTGTTGTTCCATTTGATTGTTCAGGTAGGGCTTCCAAAAGTAAATGTCAAAAATAATGGATGCTTTGGAGCTGTAGCTTTTGTGTTTGCTCTTTATGACAGCTATGACTATGAGTGCCATAGTAAAAGGAACATCTATTATAATCTTATGTGTCCCCACTCCCCCAACTGATGGGATGTTCCAAGGGTGTCATTACTTGATTTGGCTTCCTTTGGAGGAGAAAGAGCACTTTGGGGGCTGGTTCAGACAGAATGGGAAAGTATGTGAATGAGGCACAGTATGTCTCACACTTGTGTGCTCTCCATCTCTCATTCCCATAAGGAGATAAGAAAAGTCTGCTTCCAGTTTAAAACTAACCACAGTTTTCTGTCTGAACTTGGGAAACTGTAGTTTGTTTAAACTATGGTCAGTGAGAACAAGCCAGGATCATAATGTGGTTTGTGATAAATCGTAAGTTTGCTTTTTTAATTTGGAAGACATTCGGTATTGCAGTTAGTTTTAAAAAGTGGAAACTTCTGATCTCTTCAGTCACAGAAAAGGAGGAAAGGAAAGAGGAAAGTCTGCAGAAGCTCGCCTCCACTTGTTCATGTCCAAACTAGGCCATGATGCTTTTATAATATTTGCTTTATTTATAAATATGCAAGCAGATAATAAGTGGAGGTAAAGTGGTGCACCGTCAGAAACTAAGCTATAGTTTGGCTTAGTATTATGTCTGAACCCAGGCTTGTTGTTTGTCTCACTTCAGACAAATGATGAGCTGTAACCAAGGTTTGTTCTTGGCTTACCACTTGTTGCTTGTTTGTTTGTTTGCTTGACTTAAATCCCTAAAATAACCTAATGAAGTTTACATAAGGAAAATTTCCCATCCCCTTCTCACCCTTATAACCACTTTTGAAGGGCAAGGGTCCCTCCTTGGTCAGTATGGGCTAAGACCAGGGCTTTATGCAGCTGGAACTTGCCAGAACTTAGTTCTGGCACCTCTCAGGTGGGCGCCATTGCCATTATAAGAGAACAAGGGAGGTGTTCATGGTGAGTTCAGGCACAGCTTTTTCTAGAAAAATAGTGCTGGCTAAGGCATAGTGGTGGTGGGAAACTTTGCTTCTTTGACTTCCCTTGTTTAATTTATCATAGGATTTGAGTCTGAGCAGTGCCTCAATTTCTCAGCAGTTCCACCTGCACCCCAGCCCATAATGTTCAAGAGGTTCCCAGATACCCCAAGCAGTTTTTCAGGAAGATGCAGAAAGAGGGCATGAAAGTTTCCTTCCATGAGCTTCCATGAGGATCCATGCCAGTATTATTAATTGCTTGTGGAGCAGTTCTGGGAAAATCAATATTTAATGCAGAGTATGAATAATTCCATGAGATCTTCTGCCTTGCGGATACTCCATGGAACAGTTGCTATAAATTGCTCAGACTCTTGGCAGACAGCTCTTTAAAATGCTTACCTGTGTGTTTATGTGTGTCATATTTTAAGTTTTAACTTAAAAATCCCTTATTTGGGGCTGATCGTGCATAGTTTACAGTGCCCCAGACTGCATCTTTTGGGAACCAGGAACAGACATGGCCACTGGATGGCAATGCTGAGCTGAACAGAGCTTGGAACAGAGTTTTAGCTCTGCATTGAGCAGGCAAAAAGACTTGGGATTCATGGCGTGACTCCCAGAAGAGCCCAGGTGGGCTTCTGGCCACCCAGTGAGAAAGAACTGAGCCGTTTCAGGTCCCTGTCTTTCTTTATAAAGATGGAAGAGCATTGGCTCGGAAGAACAATGGCGTTCCAGCAGAATTTAGGAGAGAAAGATTTCCATGTCTACTTAACTTCAGCTAGTGGCTGATTATCAGGAACCTCTGCACCTGGAGCCTTTAAATGAACCATTTCATAGGTAAGCATAGGAATATGTGGTAGACTAATTAAAATGGTGCATCTGAGCATGTTTGGAGTTCCTTTTTCTCATTACTGAGTAACCGCAGCCACAAATGCAGAGACACACTAACTGCAGGTTCAGGGTTGGTTTCCAGTGCTGGATATACGGGTTAGTTTGCATTCTATGGTGGTTCTAAAAGAAAAGACAGTGGTATGTGAAGAGCTACTGACTGGGAATTCTTCTTCTTCATTAAATCTCTGTGTACAATAATATATTCACCGTGTACAATAACATATTCACACTATACAAATACATTTTTTAAAAATAAGCCAATTATACACCTGTGATTGAGACATTATAAATGGTAAATTATTTTATTTTATCCTTTCTTACATTTGCTTAGGCTTTATTATAATGTCATCTGCTCCATTCCCAGCTATCCCAAATCCTCTTTTTCACCATTGTTACACAACCACTACGTTCTTTGTAATTTCCATATTTCTTTCCATTCTTGCCTGTTTGTCACTTGGTCCCATAACTTACAGTTCCCAAGCCTCTGCGAACCTGGTCCTTGTTATCTTGTTAAAAATAGACATCACTTGGGACTTTTCTCCAGCCATCACCCCTGACCACTGGCCAAGCTGGCTGGGGCAGATGGGAGTTGGAGTCCAACAACATCTATGGTAGGGAACTACAACTCCCTTCTTCCCTGAGCATTGCCCATGCTGGCTGGGGTTGGTTGGGGAGTTGTCATTCAACAGCAGCCAGAAGCCACCAAGATTGGGAAGGCTGTCTTGGGACAGTAAAGAAGAAAGAGAAACATCATCTGCCCTGGCACAGGTGAGAGCTTTACTGGATGGTTGTCCACTATCACTGGTGGGACCTCTACAAGGAACTTCCCCTCTGGTGGCTCATGGAAAAAGTTGGGACCCTCTCTCAGTCAGTAGACCCAGAGGTAAGTCGCACCAGATCAGCTGGATATATGCCTGAGTTTAAAAAGTTTAGGATCTGGGTTGTAGGCGGCTAGGCATAGCCCTTCCCCAGCCCTTTCCTCCTTGTGTGTGTGCACGCCTGCCAGGTGCTCTGAGCCTGGGTGAGGGAGGCAAGTTCTCTCTCCTGGGCTCTTGGTGTTGGCAGCAAGCAGCCTCTCCCACCAGCTGGAGCTGGCTGGGCGCCTGTAGGCCAGCCAGCCAGCCCTGCCTGCCCCTCCCTTCCCTCCCCCCAAGGGATCTGCTCAGAGGCCGGATGCAAAGAGGCTCAGAGCTGGAGCAGCTCTGCCGGGCTTCACACCACTGCAGGGAGAGGGAAGAATCAGCAGGCAAGAAGAAAGGGGTGTACTCTGCACATACCCACCGCTTTGCCTTGGACATGCTTAGTATCAAGCGGAAGCCAAGGGATTGAGGCCATCTGTGGACTGTTCTCTGAGGGAACTGTGCATCTTCTAGATCTGCTGCCTGGGGGCACTAGATTTACCTATCTGCCCTGAACTGCGCTGAAATCCACTATAGTGTTCCATGGGACATCACACTTTGAGATCTACCATGCTTCACTGGAACTTGTCGTTTTGCTTTAGTGTCTGATGTGCTGCGCCAGGATCTGTTGGGCCTCCCCACTGCTGTGCTGTTGAGCCTCACAAGGTAGGATGGTGCCAGGTGAGAGGAAGGCTGCTGGGCCCGTCCTTTTCTGGACCTGTGACCATGAAATAGAGCCTTGTGAGTAGGCCCGGGTGAGACTTGGGAGCCTGTGAACCTTGCACAGGTAGCTTTGGGCACCCCCATGGCCTGGTCTGGGGATGCATGGTATGGAGCCACAGCAAAATGGATCTGGCAATCAGAGTGACCAGGCACCCGCTGAGCTCCCGCACTCGCCTCTTGGCATGGCACTCATCCTGGTGGCCGTGCTGGTCATGGCACTTGTGACCCTACTGGGGAACGTGTTGGTAGTGCTGGCTGTGTACACCAGCCGGGCCCTCCGGGCCCCGCAGAACCTCTTCCTGGTGTCTCTGGCTGTGGCAGACATCCTGGTGGCCACCCTTGTCATCCCCTTTTCCTTGGCCAATGAGGTCATGGGCTACTGGTGCTTTGGCGGCTTTTGGTGCAGCCTCTACCTGTCGCTGGACGTGCTCTTCTGCACCGCCTCCATCATGCACCTCTGCGCCATCAGCCTGGATCGGTACTGGGCCGTCACCCGTGCTGCCCGGTACAACCTCAAAAGGAGTCCCCGGAGGGTCAAGTGCATGATTGGGGCTGTCTGGGCCATTTCTGCCTTGGTGTCCTTGCCACCGCTTTTCAAGTCAACGCACCAGGACCAGCTGTGCTTGCTGCACGACGACACCTGGTACGTGCTGGCCTCTTGCACTGCCTCCTTCTATGCCCCCTGCCTCATCATGGTCGCTGTCTACTGCCGGATCTACCACGTGGCCAGGCACAGGAACTCGGTGGTCATTGCTGCGAGACGTGTCTCCTACCCCAACCTTATCACTGCAGCCAAGTGCGACGCCCGCAGAGTGAGCACCCAGCACCCTGGGGAAGCGCAGAATGCAGGCTCGGAGCACAGCCAGCTTCCCCACCCCCAGCCTAGCTTGCCCCGGCTCTCTCGGCAGTGGAGGGCAGAAGAGATTGGTAACAGTGCCAGGTCACAGAGGACCCCCAGGCTTTCCTGGTCAGTTCCCTCTAGCCGGCAGCAGCGCAGGAGCAGGGACATGTCCGTCTCCACCAACCGGCTGGTGCAGGCAAGAGAACGCCGGTTCACCTTTGTCCTGGCTTTCATCATTGGGGCTTTTGTGCTCTGCTGGTTCCCGTTCTTCTTCACGTACAGCCTCGAGTCCGTGCTCGGGGAAGGCTGCTGCATCTCCAAGCCTCTCTTCAAGTTCTTCTTCTGGATTGGCTACTGCAACAGCAGCTTCAACCCCATCATCTACACCGTCTTCAACCGGGACTTCCGGCGGGCCTTCCAGCAGCTTCTCTCCCGTGCCGACCCACTTACATGCAGGAAGTGAGGACTCTTCTGCTAGAGGGCTGTTTGGGGAGGTGGAGAGAGGTGTTGGCGTGCAGGCTGGGGCCCTGGGGCCTGTGTACGAAACATCATCCTGCGGCAACAGGTTGAGGCTGATGAGCGGGATAATATCGCTGCTGGTTTTGTGCTGAAAAAGCTCCTGCTAAAGTGGTAAATCTGTGGCATGAGTGGCACAGGCAGCCAGACATTTGTGACATGAAGGGCTGGTGGGCCTGGTTATGGCACAGAGAGTCAGGCTTACACATGCCCTGCCTACCTCTCCTGTACTGCTAACCAGTCCAATAGGCCAGAGGCCAAGCACTGGTGCATTGAGGGACAGGAGTAGACTGCTTATGGGCAGTGGAGTAGTGGTAACTTCTGAAGTGCAGGTGTGCTGTTCCTGGCAACCCTTCAGCCCAACAATTTTTGGCTGAGGCTGACATTTTGGCCTCAGTACCTCACCAGCTTCTTTAACCTCTCCATCTGCTCCTTCATTTAAGATATCCAATCTGATGAAGAGTTCTAGTGGACTCAAGAGCTTGCTCACTATCTTGTGACATTTGGTTGGTTATTTAAAAAAGGGACTTTGACTTTTTTCAAAAATAAAAGTGTTGACTTAACTCTTAATCATGCATATGAAATGAAATCTACCTCTTTCTCTGCTTGGTTTATTTAGTAGGTAGCTGTATTGTGCAGGGGGCGGGGGGAGTGTACACAGAAGATTGGCAAATGGCACCCCAGTGATGACATCATCATTCTGGTAATGACATAAGGGGTGTAGACTTCATTTTTGCCCATCCCTGCTTCACTGCTCCAAAACAGTGGTACTACTCCTACTTTCACCTTACCTTATGGCAGACCTGCTAAAACATTTGCCCATCATCACAGTAAATTAAGCAGATGTGTGCTCTGCATTTTGCTACCTTGGTTTAGGACTGCCAAGTTACAGATCCCAACAACCATAGAGTTGTTCATGAATCCCTGAAATACACTCTCTATTCCCAAAAGAGTTCTAGCCCACAAAAGCTTTGCTGCGCACCTTTCTCCCAGCTGCTCTGCGGTAAGGAAAAGGATAAGGTCTGCCTTGGAAGAGATTCCGTGAGGTGACTTGCTTCTGTATTGGGGATGGAGACATACAACGGATCCCTCTCAAATGCTTTTCCTGCCTCAGGTCAGTGGCATTTTGAGGGAATCATGGGCATAAGTAATAACGTAAAAATGGCCTTTCTGAATCAGGCTAAATATCCATTTAGGGCAGGGGGTAGATAACTTTTGTTCTGCCAGGGCCACGTTCCCTCAGGGGTAATCCGTTGGGAACTGCAGGTCAGTGGTGGGCAGGACCAGAGTGAAATGTGGCTGGGGCCATCTCTTTCTCTTTCACCTCTTTCCATCTACTCCCACCCCAATTAGGGGTCTGCTGAGGGAGGGTTAGATAGCCCATGCAGGAGTTCACAATGGGTCATTTGCAGAGGGCTTTTGCAATTAGATTGAGCCCCCCTCCCCATTTTCCCACCCTTGATTTAGTGGACCAGTCCTCTATATGTAAACCTTGGCCATCCAGATGCCCCTGAGAAGCTTGCAAACAGGCCATGCTGGCGACAGCCCAGCCCATTTGGCCTCAGTATCTAGTAGCCAGAGGCATTACCTCTCCCTCTGAATGTTTCTCTGTCACCTTTGGGCCTGAGAGGCTGGGGTTTGGGCCTACACCTTCCCAGAGACAGCAGCAATAAAGAGACGTCAGGCAAAGCCACTGGTGACCCGAGGGCACCATGTACTGGAGCTGAAGTACTTGAGCAAAGGATCAGCGTGTTCTAGCTCACTCTCCCCTCTCTGTGTCCCCCCCACCCCCAAGAGTGACTTTGCAGAAAAGAAGACTTTTCTCTCAGTTGTGCACAGTGCGGAGTTTCCTTCCGGCAAAGTCAAGGTTGGTCTGGTGGGACCCATGGAATTGCTGTGTCTCCTCTGCCTGCCCCCTTTGTTCAGTAATCACATGTTTTAGTTTTGGGATGTCTGCCTCTGCCTCAGTTAGTCTGTTTTGCTGATCCGAGGGGAGCTGGGCACAGCTAAGAGGGAGGCCGGATGCTGAATCAGCCATCTGGCTCTGGGAAACAGATATTTACCCCTGATCCCACTGCTGGTCAGATGCCAGCTACTGAAAAGTGGGTTTCCGCTGGCCAGCCACAGGGAGCAAAGCTCTGGGGATATTTGGCTTTGAGGGGGTGAAATCCCTTGTTTCCTGCATGAAATGACAGTTATTGGGTGTTTGTGTTGCTCCCCCAGCTGTGTTTCCTCCACTATTTAGAGTTGTAGTCAGGAGAGGATCCAGTATTTCAGGTTGGGGAAAACCTTGTGCCTGCAGCCAACTACTTGGGGGATCTCTGGCTATATGTCTTATTTGAGTTTGTAGCAATTAGTTCCGCAGGTTGGAGCTGGTGCCACAGCGCAGCGGCCTGCTCTTTGTAGTGCACCTAACCCAACTATCAATTCCAGGCGCCTACTTCCTATTCCTCAACACACAACATAGTTCCAAACATCACCACCCCTTGAATGTTGGGCTGGCCTCAGGTACCAGGCTGCTGCTGTATAAACAGACTGTATAGCTAGAATTTCCTCTTTCCCCTGACCTTTTGATAGCTATGTGCCAGGCAGGCATTCAACAGATGTAGCTTTTCCAGGCATGGTGAGAAGGGGAAGCTATACTTACTCAACTTCTGCTTTTTCTGTTAAAGTGAGTAGAGTCTCTCCAAGGGAGAGTGGGGAAAGGTGCCAACATTAGTACTGAAGGCTGTGTCCCAAGTTGCACTTTCTACTGACAGGCCCTCTGGTGGGTTTTTTTGTGATTCCCCTTAACTGGGTGCCTGGTGTGTATTTGAAAGTTTTACATGTGTAAATTGCTTTCCTATCAACCTGCCTCTTCCGTGTTTTCAAGTGACCCTATGGTTGGCTAATGTAAGAACCAAGCCTCAAATTCCCAGCAGATATAAATTAACAATGATGAACACCAGTCTCTTACCACACATACATACACATCAATGCGGGAACGGGACTGCATAGTTAGTCCCCCTAACTTTACCTATTATCTAACTATACAGACAAACAAATTAATAGCTCACACAAAAACATCTTCCCAGAAAACAGCAACTCAAGGGTGGTGGCAAGGCAGGAAGGTTTCGATGGAGACAGGCCCTATTAATCCTGTTAGTAATCTACCCCAGTTCCAGCAGCTTAGAAGGGGGCAGCTGGTGCCTGGCTGTTATCAGCTTGGCACTTTCCCCCTGACAGAGCCTTGGTGGGTTCTGTTCTCATGTATTGATTGCCCACTTGGGTACCACGGTGCAGAAAGGCCAAATAATAAAATGTTTGTCTCTAAAACTGCAATGTACCTGGCACCATGGGTCAGCCTCCCCATTTTACATCAGTTTATCTGTCGCAAGCATCTTCCATGTGCACAGATCAAAATTTCCTGATGTTTCTAGTCAGGACACAGGAGTAGATTGGAAATATCTCCCAGTTTTCATCTTTCACTTCCACCTTCCAAGCGGTGCTGAAAGGTGCCAGTGGCTCATCTTCTGTGTATATGTTGGACATGCAACGTCCCCCAAGTGTCAAAGATCTGCCCTAGATATGGGCCAAACCCATGTAGCCATACCTGAAGTATCTTCTTTCCTAATTAACCCCCCGCCCTGATTCCACAGGGTTGGAAAATGGGGATTGTTCCTTGTACTGAACATCATGGGTGATCCTTTTGAGGCATTTTGGGCATCTTCACATGCATATCCTATGAAGCAGGTCACACCGCAACAGAAGGCAAATAAGGTAGAGTGTGACGCTGGCATTCAAAAAATTGCTTTGACTTTTTACACTGATTTTAGATTACCACCAATAAAGCAGGCAATGCAGCAGCTATAGCTTCCCTTGACCGTTCGTACTCTAAGCAACCATCCACCACAACCACCTGCGTAGCAAGCAAAGATTCCAGGTGTGCTGCACAGCAGGTTAGTTGATGTGGGGAGACCCCCCCTCTCAGACTCACTGATGTGGTCCAAAGGAAAGCACAGCAATACATTTGGCACCAGCTTGGCTGCAGGAGTTTCTGGAAGGAGGCATACAAGGCTCCATCCAACCGCCTTAGGGACTCCACTCTGAATTTGTGTAGGGTTTACTCCTCAGCCTTTCCTTCTCTTGAAGATATTCCACAAGGCAGTGGAGGTTTAGGAACAGAATTTTCCGTTTCCTAGATGGGCTGTCTTCCCAGATTGATGAGCCCCATCTGCCTCTTGCTTCCCTCTACTACAGAATGTGCAGAAACCGCCTTCTTGATTGTTGTTCCCACTATTGGTCTCGTTCACTCAATTTGCTAGAGGCTGTCTTCGTATGTAGGAACTTAACTCACCAAGGTTTTGAGACCCATCGGCTACCCTCACCTGTTTTAGCTAACCAGTCGAAGCTATTTCCCAGGGTGTGATCGCTGTCACATGCTGACTGCTTCTAGGAGCCACAGTGCACGGTGGGGACCAAAGATGGACGAACTACCCCAGAAAGAGCACAACGTGCCTCCCACCAGCAATGGCTGCCTGTTCTATTTTTCCCTCTCCGAGGATATTTATGTATCTTTCTGTTGCAGGAAGTTCTGTCACTGAAGAAAAAATAGATCCAGACCAACTGCTCTGCTCTGAGGGTTTTGAGCGCCCCTCAAAAGCAGTGTTTGGTCAAGATCTGCTTCCTCTTTGAAGCCTGGTGTGTTGGGAATAAATGACCCTACATCCCAGGCAATAGGGGAGGGCCTCAATGGGGTTACATTCAAATTCTTGTGTCAGTAAGCCCCTCCCACTCTGCATCTCTGAGCGCCAGCCAGCTGCCCTAGGGGACAATAGGACTGGAAACGGCTTTGATGTCTGAATGGAGGGATGGGCCCCAAGGGCGCTGTATAGTTAATGATTGTGCAAGGAGGTAGGAAGAGCAATATGTTCTCAGGATGTTTCTTGGATGCCCCTTGACCCTCTTGTTATGAACACCCCCTCCTTACTCTCTGCAATTTCCCTGTAGAGGTGTCAGTTTGGAGAAAAGGATGTCCTGAGCTGAGGCTTCCTGCTGTCTCAAAGCTGGAGACAGGAAAATTTCACTGCACTAACTGAGCTCTTCTTTGGACTTCATTCCCAGGCAGAGGTGGATTTAGGGGATCACGACTGGTTGCACTGCACTGGGCACTGAGCCTAGGGGATGCTACAGGGTACCATAAATGTGACATAGTGAATTGAGCAGAACGGAAGGCGAGAGGCAAAGGGCACTGAATTCTGGCCTGACACAGGGTGCCACTGAAATTCAAAAGACCCAAGTCTAGCCCAGTCCTATGTTTCCAAAAGTTCTGAAAGTTTAATGCCCCCATTTGGGGTGGGGGAGAAACTGGATTCAGTTTGCACTTAAAGGTGAACCTATCAGATGTGCACTTTCTGAAGCAGTTCACACACCGGGAGAAAATTCACACTTCTCCAAATTTTGCAGTGCTGTTCTTTAGCCAAGTAGTGTGTAAAGAAATGCATGTACTAGGGTGATATGTGAACAAAAATGCTTGCATTAATGAAAATAACTTATAAAAATGCACTGTAGTAGGCAGTGTTATTTTTCTAGAAAAAGAGGTGCCAGAACTCACCACAAACTCCTTCCTCATTCTCTTAGAATGGCAATGGCGCCCACCTGAGAGGAGCAGGTCAAGTCCAGAGCAAAACTCCTTTTCAGAAGGGCAATTGCAACATCAAAGGTGGATATAGGGGAGCGCAACCTGTTTGGTCGCACTGGGTGCAGGGCTTCATGGGCGCCACAACTATGAAGTCCAATGGAAGGCGGGGGGGGGAGGATTTTGGTGTTGCATTTTGCTGCTGGACGTGCAAAGGGACAGGCTGTAGTACAGAGGGCAAACTTTGCTCCCCCAGATGTTACTAATCATCCTTGGCCATTCACCATGCTTGCTGGGGCTGATGGGAGTTGTTGTGCAGCAACATCTGGAAGGCCAAATGTTCCGTACACCTACTGTAGCAGCTTTGCCATGGATGTGGTATGTCCCTATTTGTACAGGGGTGACAAAAGGTAACCCAAAACTGAGGGCTCATCTGCATTTCCACTTTCCCTGGGGAAACCTGTTGCTTGCTGCCAAGTCAGAGCAAACATCAATCAAGTTTTCTCTCCCCGATTTAGAGCTAAAGAGCAGTTTATGGGGGGAAAGTGGCAGGGCAAATGCAAAACCGCTCACACTTATGCCTAGAAAGCACAGGAGAAGCTGAAAACTACTTGGACCCGTGCTTTCTAGGCACAGGACCAGCGGAAGTGTGGACTCTGAGGGAGCAGGAGCCGAGCTGATACGGAACCTGTTTGTGCAAAATTTCCACCCTGGCTCAGCAGATGAATGTAGCCAAGCTGCAACTAAGGCCTTGGAGATGGGGGAAGGTGGGGGGCGCTGAGAGGATTAGGGGACAGAGGAGGGTGAGTCTGCTCATGAGCTAGGATGGGAATCTCAAGCCAGGCTGGCCGGGCTGCTTGGCTCAGACACGCAGAGGCCAGAGGCTGACTAATTTCCCCAGCTTTGTGGCTCAAAATAGAAAAACTTGAAACATTGACCCTTCACCCATCTAAAAACAGCTGTTGGCGCCATGGGAGCTGGATTCCACAAGGCCCAGGGCCCAGCTCCAAACTTCTGCACTCCCTTTAGCTTCCAAGCCCAGTGATGCTGTGCGATAAGGAGCCAGGCCCAGAACCATCAGGCACCAGTTCTCAAGGAGACGTTGGGCCAAACATCCATCATAGCTGTGGTCTGGCACAGGCTCGTAGGGGGTGGGGGAGCGGGTTTGATGGTCTCCACTCTCTTCCTGTGGCTCTGAATAGAATCTGCAGTCAGCATTCCTCGGTAACATTTCCAGCGCTCAGGAACAGTGATCGAGGCTGGAGGCAGGCAGGCCGCGGTTTCCCGCCCCCACCCTGACCCAAGAGTTGGAAGTGGCTTGAAAAATGGGTTGTTGCTGCTGATTTGTTGCCCCTGAAAATAGGTTCTGAAGAGTCCCCCCCCCCCCCCGTTTTTAAAGCCCGTTGGATTGGAGCAGCACAGGAGTGGGGTGGATCTATCCATGGAAAACGATGTGTCTTTCAAGCTGCTTCCAAATCTTTGCAGGAGGACTATAGCTCAGTGCGCAGTAAAGTACATGCAAAATTGTAAGCCCTGGCTACTCATGGTCTCCTAGCTAGTCCACCTAGGGTAACTTGAGCCACACAGGATAATGCTGGCAGTACCAGGGATTCAGGGGGCAAAACAGCCACAAAGTCATAGGTGGAGAGGTATTGTCAAAGCAGCTGAGTTGATTTTAATGCCAGACAGATCCCTGGAAGGTGTTGAAAACAGACTGTCCTATCATTGTGTCTGTAAAGAGACTTTGGACCTCCTCCACATGTTTAGACAAAAGACAGCAGACTTATGCCTTGATGGGATGGCTCTGTGTGAACTTTGCTTTCACAATATTGATCTGATTTGTTGGCAAGCCCAGCATAGCCTGTCCTGGCATAGAGTAGCACTGCCACATCTTTATAGAGTTTTCATAGAATCAGAATTGTAGAGTTTGTCTAGTCCAACTCCTTGTAATGCAGGGATTTAGGATGCCTTAGGCAGAACCTGAAGACTAGGCACCCCAAATTCTATGGCACATAGTCTGGCTTTCTGTTAAAAACATTCAGGGATTGACAGACAGATATATTCAGAGCTGGTTACCAGAGGTCTGTCTTATCACAGGCTTGAACATCATGCAAGATTGTGCAGGCATATCTTGTACATATAGGTTAGGATTATTTGCTAGTCAGAAATGTAAGTTTTCAGTTACTGTTGTGTCAAAGACATACGTGAGCCTCAATTAATGGCGATTTGTACACAGAGTTATGTGTAAAACATGGGTCCCTTGGCAGCCTGGTTCCTTGTAACACACACATTTCTCAAGGAGACATGAAGTCAGGGATGAGGAACCTGTGGCTGTCCAGATGTTGATGGACTCCAACTCCCATCAGGCCCAGCTTGCATTGCCCATGATCAAGGATGAAGAGACTTGTAGTGCAGCAACATCTGAAGTGCAACATGTCTTAACATCCCTAGTAAAGGAGAATGAGCCAGCTCATCCTGGCTGTGAGTCCTGGAAGACCTGCCCCCTGCCTTGCAGGTCTTTTTCCACCTGGCCTGGGAGGGGAGGGCCCTGACTGACCCCAGCTACAAAAGCTGAGGCTGCCAAACAGACTGTTGCGCTGGGGTTTTGTTTAGAGGGTTTTGTGAGGGGGAGGGAGGTTGTTGCTGTTATTGATCTTTATTTCTTACAGTTTTATTTTACACGCAGGAATGCCAACAACAATGAAATCTTTTAGATCTTACGATAATTGTGGAAACTGTTTAATTTCGTTAGTGCACTTTTTATTGTTTACAACTACTTTTGTTATGTTTGTAATTAGGTGGTTTTTTCCATGTTGTGAGCTGTCTTGAGCATGGTTTGAACTATGGAAAGGCAGCATACAAATAAAATATTGAGATGAGCCCCGAGACACGTGCTTTGCCATGCCCTGTATAATGCTATGGTTCTCTGCCAGGGTATGAACATGTAGTTGAAAAGGGCACAGTGCAGTGTACTATGTACTTTCTTCTGAGAATATAAGTTCTGTAACAAACTCTTTGGTCCTTCTGCATCGTGCACGTAGCACTTGCAGGTTTATTTTTCCAGCTGTTCTCTGTCACTGTGTCCCAATTTCTATGCTGCTTGAATCCTGGTAGGCTGAGCAGGCCCTTACTTGTCATCCCACCAATCTCTGGGCTTTCTTACCTAGTGTATGTCATAAAGTGGTGATAGAAATTATGTTCAATGAGTTTCCTAGTCTCAGTCGATGCAAATTTGCCGTCCATTCTCTGGAGTCTCTTACTGGAGATAGTGTGGACATGGGCTGCCCTCTGGTGTTCAGAAATTAATAAATCTTCTATCCACCCCCCAACACGTTTTTGTTTATTTTTTCCTCTTGGGGGAGCATGCACAAGATACTAACATGCTCAAATTAGGCCTGTGATCTTGGCACGCCTTCCCCCTCAAGAATAATGCAGAGGGTATTGCCTGGAGCTGAAGAATATGGGCTGTAGGGCGGGGGTGGGAGAAACATGCCAGTGTTCTGTGAGGAAGATGGAAGTGAGGAGGAGAAATGTGAAGTGTTCAGGGGAGAAGGCAAGACAAAGAGCATGAAAACAGTCTTAGTGGAGATGAGGGGTAATCAGCTGGACCAATCAATGTCAGGTAGCACTAAAATCCCAGGTAGCATTTCCTCAGAAATGACAGTACCCATATTGGACAACTGACAATTTCCCTTTGTTGGAAATTTGATTTATTTTATGGTGGGTAAATGACACAGACATATCTGACTTTAAAAAAAAATATCTCTGAAATACTCATTGTCTAGTCTAGCAGAATTGCACACATGCGCGCGCGCACACACACACACGCTTACACACATACACAGAGCAGATCAGTAGCTGCAGAGAAAGACACTGTACCCCCATCCATCCCCCCACCCCCACAAAAGGCAGCTGCATAGGTTTTGGCTTTGTGAAACTGCCATCTCAAGCTTGCTAACGCATGTGGTTTTGGATCCAGTCTAGATAGTGAGTGACTCTGGTATAGACCCCAGGCTTGTTCTCCAGCGCACACCCTGTGCCCCAGCTGATGATGCCATATAGCGTGGCCTTGCCTTTCTCATCACACACCAGGGGTCCACCAGAATCTCCCTGCAACACAGAAAGCAGGGGTGTGAATACATAGGCAGAGGCTAGAATCAAACCCATCCCCATCCCACTTCACATTTTGTTATTGAGATCAACACTTAGAATAATAGAATCATAGAACTGTAGAGTTAGAAGGGACCACAAGGCTCATCCTTCCACTGTTGCGATGCAGGAATCTCAGCTGCAACATCCGTGACAGATGACCATTCATTCTCTGCTTAAAAACCTCCAAGGAAGGAGAGTCCACCACCTTCCAAAGGGAGACCAGTCTTGTTACAAATGCCTCTGGTACTTCAAACAGGGAAGGTACAGAGATTAATAGCAGAGCATAGGAAGAGCATGGGGGTAGGAGGAACAGAACATAAACTCAAGGTTTTAGCCTTCCCACTTGCTCCTAGCCTAATGGGCCTTCTGATGTATGCCACCTTGAAGTCCTTAGAGAAAAAGGTGGGATCAGGGGTACAAGCCCCACCCTGCATAATCAATCACATGATCCTGCGCACGCACACCTTTTGAACGGCAATGGCTCCTCAAATATTTTATTGGGGGGGGGTTAAAGGGACCTTGGCCCCTAGGAGTTGGCTCCTATGGGTGGAATATAAATGCAATAAATGAATGAATTTGCAAACATGAATGCTTGTCTCCACCACAAAGCCTGCTCTGTTCTGTGTGCCAGAGATCTCCCTGTGCTGCCGGTAATTCAAAATAGTCTCACCTGACAAGCATCAGCTCTTCCATCCATGTACCCAGCACACAACATGTCTTCTGCAATGTGGGTCCCATGGACCTCTTCAGAACGACACTGCTCATGAGGAATGATAGGCATATCTGCCTCCTGCAGGTACACAGAGAGTTTGTCGGCTCCTGCAGGGAAAGAAGAGGACCCCAGTGAACCAATCCATCCAAACGCACAATCCAAGTTTGGCCTTGTGGCCATTGAAAAAACTGGGCATCCTGAGACCTCACGAGTCCGCTGACAATCCCAAACAATCCGCTGACAATCCCAAACAATCCCTCTTGTAAGGAAGAGTTTAGCTGTGGGCTGCCTTTGCTGATCAGTGAAAAAAACCCTGCTCAATATGGTAGATCAAGATGCAAAAGATGCTAAGGAATTGTAGGCACCATCTGGCACCTTGTTTATCCTCCTCCAACATGAGTGGGGATTTCAAAAAAGGCTGATAAGGGAGGGGCAGGGAAGAATATGAGACAGCATCATGCCCTCCCTCTCTGTGGGAACAGGTGGCCAGCCAGCAGGCGTGGATGTTTAAGGGAAGGATAATAAGGCCTGCTTAAACTTCATGTCTTCATCTGACCACTCCCTTCTCACCTTCATACATATGTCCCCATCCTGCAATCTGGCATGGCTTGCTGGTGTCAAATGTCTCTGTTGAATTTGGTAGGCACACTGGCAAGATGGAGTGTGACAACTCAGCACAGTGTCCTGGCGTCTTCTCCTTCAATCGCACCAGTGCTGGGGAGAGTACAAGAGAGCAGGTTAGAATTGGGGCTCAGGGATGAGGTTTGCATGGGTGGGCGGGCAGACAGGTAGGAGTGGATGAAAGCCTTGTCTTCCTTGATCGACTCTGGACTGGGGCTGGGAAAAGAAACTTAGAATGAAGACTCCCACCAACAGGGCAGGTGAGCAGACTTCTGGCCCACCATAATCCAATATCACATTTTCCACTCCCTCCTGGGGCAGCATGGCATGGATCATGGCAGAAATGGTCAACCTGTGGCCTTTCAAATATTGCTGGGCTCCCAACTCCCACCAGCTCCAGCCAATGGTCAGGGATGATGGGAGATGGAGTCCAAGATCATTTCAAGGGCCTCAGGTCCCCCAGCACCAGATTAGGGCCTTGCAGTTCATGTCCTTGAGAGACACACACAAGTCTGGAAAGACTAACTAGGGGCTCTTCTGGGTGGGTCTTGGTGAGGTTGAATGCCGTATAGAGCCCCCAAAATGTTTCATGAGCAACTTGGGCTAAGGAGATTGGACTGGTTGTTGTGGCCAATGAGGGCTCAGGCAAGTCCGGCTACCTTGTGGTGGTGAGGGGGTGCAGGACATAAAAAAGAGGCTCTCACCAATGTCATGGCGTTTGGTGATCTCAGAATAATGCTCATGCAGTAGATAATTCTGTACTTGGAACTTCTCGGAGCCATCTGTGCTTCTGTTGTATTGGGTCTGGCCCAGCACCACTGAAATCTTGGAAACATCTGGCCTATGGTAAAAGATCTGTGGTCAGTAGAGTCTTTCATGGCTCAGAACAGGATTCTCCAGATTTTGGTGTAGCCAACATGGTTTTCTTCAGGTGTTGTTGGACTCCCAATTCCTATCAGCTCCAGCCAGCATGTCCAACGCCAGGGAGGATGAAAGTGGTGGTCAAACAACATGTGGAGGGACGCAGGTTTCCCAACAATCCTATGCACACCAACTTGGTAGTATTTCTCACTGAACTTAGTGAGACATGTCTCATTGAACGGGCATAGGATTGGGCCACATAACATGGGATGCAGTGGGGGGAGAGAGCTTTCACGAGTGACCATCAATAAATTAACATATCTGTCATCTCCATCAAGCTGATAAGGATTTCTACCATCATTCCAAACTCTGGCCTAATGTACCTCAGTGGGGCAAGCTAGCCACAACCTAACTTTCACTGATTTCATTGTGCACTATGTTCAAGTAGCCTGGAACCAGCCCAGTGTCAGTGGACTTTGGGATGGATAGTAAGACTTACCTGAACTCTAGGCAGTGTGCAGCTGTCAGGACCCAGCAGGAAGCAATGAGGCTCCCTCCACAGAATTGATCCCCTATGTAGATGGCAGCCATGTAGGGGTGAGAGCCACGAAGTGCCACCATGCCTCTCACTACACGACTGCGTGAGGAGGTGGTGGTCTTGGGAAAGCGCAGCCCACACACTGGAGCTGGGGTGGGGACAGTTTGGCTTGGTTCAGCCGTTGGCCTGACGCTCTCAGGCTTCTTCGGAGCCACTGACTCTCTTTCCAAAGATGCCAGAGGTACTGCTGCCGTTGGAGCCATGGTATCTGGGGAGAAAACAGTTTAGCTCCCATTCATGTCAGGTTCAGCCACACACGCCATTTCTCCCAGAGCGAATGGTATGCCTCACCTGTATATTGGGGATGGCAGCTGGTGATATTGCAGAATTCCCAGCTGAGCTGCATATTGCGCAGCACATAACACCATGGGCGGCTGTCACCGTCTGGGTTTCTGCACAAAGAAAAGGCCCAGTCCTCTCTTAAGCAAGGGCAATGCTCAGCAACCTTGCTTCAATAATAATAATAATGATAATGATAATTTTATTGTGTGTATCTCCCATCTGTCCCCTGTCCATGAGCCAGCTGCATTCCTTTAGCTCACCTCACCCCCTAGCATTTCAATTTCCTTTCATCTGCTCTACTTCTTGGATGTTAGTTGTGGCGCTTTCCATACGTGGACACTTTCCCCCAGATGCCCTCTGAACCCGTGCCAGACCAAGGCATTTTGCTGCCTGAGGCAAAAGCCAATATGGTGCTCCTCTCCCACTTCCAAAAGCCATCTGGAACCACAGCTGCTGAATTATACTTCAGCGCTTACAACAGGACAGTATCTGCTGCTGCACCTAAGGGGTTCAGCATAGTGTAGGAGGCACAGGGCAGACTGTAAGTGGCACAGACTACTCTGACCTTCAATCCCATGCCACCACTCCCTGACTCCCACCCCCAACATCTGCTGCCTGAGGCAGCTGCCTTACTTTCTCAATTGATAGAGCCGGTGCTGCCTCTCACTAACATTTCCTGTGTTCTGTCACAAGCATCTCCATTTCCCATGCTAAACTATATCTCACCTGCAAAAGGCGTGTGGCCCCAGGCCAAAGATGGATGAGTTGTTCATACTGCTGGAGAACTCATTTAACAGGAGTGGGGAGTCCCAGGGGAGGCACGGTGCCCCTGAGACAGTGTAGTGGGCCATGCCTCGGTAGAGCCGCCCATTCTCTCTGTAGCAGGTCTGAGTGTGCTCTAGGGAATAAAAAGACCAGGGACCCTCAGGTGCTTTGGGAAAAAGGTTAGGCTTTGAATAAGGTAATATTTTTATGCCCCTGTCTACCCTCTCCAAAGAGAGCAGCCCCTTCTCACTATTGCATCAGGGGTGAGGAATCTATGTTTCAGTTCAAGGGCCACATACAATGTTCAGAATTGAAGAATAGGACATTAAGTATGTGATTGAAGTAACTTTACCCAGTGTACATCTTTTTATTTTTATTTTGCCAACAGCAGCAGTTCCCATTTTCCATTTCATTAGCCAACACTGGTTTTCAAAGCTGGGCAGTTTTAAACATGCATACATGCAAACTGATATATTTTCCTACTTTACTATTTTGAATATGGTATTCATCGTGCATTTTATTCTGTTGTAAGCCACTTACAACTGTAAGATTTGTAAGTGTGATTCTTAAATATTTTAAAAATAGAAACATACCTATATCACACAGTGGGCCAGAAAACCCTTCAGGGCAGCTGCACACCGAGCTGTGCTTCACTTCTAGACAGCGGCCTCCATTCATACAAATGTTTGTTGCGCATGCTGTGGGTCAGAGAAAGTGATATAGATCACAGGAAGTTGCCTTGTATGAGGTCAGACTGTTTTGCCCCATGTAGCCCAATATTGCCTTACTCTGCTCTGACTGGCAGCAGCACCAGTCTAGGCTCTTTAAGCAGGGATCTTTTATATCAGACAGGAGTGCCTGGCGTGCTCTGGTCCATGGGGTCACAAAGAGTCGGACCAAACTAAACGACTGAACAACAACAACGCCAGGGATTGAACCTGGAACCCTCTGCATACAATGCATCTGCTCTGCCAATGAGCTATTGACCCTCAGAGACAACTGAGAGCAAGGTCTGGCTCAAGAATTAACAGTGCAGTTGAGACTCCATCAATCTAGTATCTGCTTAACAGCCTACTATAACTCCTTCCCTTCCCTGCTATGATGTTTTTGACCTGCTGACCCATCAACTAAGGAATAATCCTATCTCTCCTCGTTCCATATACAGTGTGACAGCTGCATTCCTTGTGCTCTGTCATGACAAGATTACCTCTCTATGCCCATCTTTCATCTTTGCCTTGTGCATTATGAGACAAGTCCACCACCTATAATGCAGGCACCAGCATTGCTGGGTCCCCAGAAGCCATTCTTCCTAATTCCAGATGCATGGGAGTTGGCTTTGGTTTGGGCCACCATTACGGCACATTTGTTTTAGTTTTAACGTTCCAGGTCTAATGACTGGCCTCTGCTTCTGTCCATGCCTTTAAAAGTTGTTTCATTTTCAGAGGTTAGCATGAGACACTGCTTATTTCCAAGCTGTGAAAGGATTCGGTGATAGAGATATGAATATCAAGCAGCTTTTACAGTCACAGAGGCAGAAGGGAACATGTTTTTCTAAAGAGTGGAATTTTGGGGGGAGGGAAGCAGCAGGACAAGAGGAAGCATGGATGAGCCCTCAGACTCAGGTCTCGCATTGCAAACAGTCTCTGGTGTAAATTCCCTGTGAACCATGGCTCTAATGATTTCTTTAAAATTGTGTTTTTATTAAAATAATACATATTGTGTTGGGCTTAAAATGCAGAACTATGATCTTTATGGGTTGAAGCCATGTTAGTTGAACTTACCGGTAGTTCCCATTGAAACAGTCAAACGACACTCATTCTATTGATTTCAATGGAACCTAAGTTCAACCAAGGTTGCAATCCTGTACCACCTTTCCTGGGAGTAAGGCTCACTGGAAATCAATGAAACTTAGATCTGTGTAGGCATATATAGGAATGCACTCTTAACATAGACTGGATCCAATCTCATGTACCATTACTATATTACAGGCTCTAGGGGTGATGAGGATATTGGAGTAAGAACCCTCATTACAACAATACAAAGATACCTCCTTGGAGGAGTTTATATTTGTTTTGATGAGGTTCAAAAGATTATAGGAGTTCTAATCATTTTAGAATTACAGTGGCTGCAGCCAAGGATGGGCATGAAAAGACTTATTCTCAAGCCTTTTAGATGCAGCATCACTGGGATACCAAGGGCCTAACTAAACATTACATACAGATGCATGTAACAAAATGCTAGCAGCCTTTTTTATTTTTCTAAAGGAAAAGGTGCTCCCAGAGCCCCTGGGACAGAAAAATAACAGGCAGGCAAAGAAAGGTTTATGCATCTCCCTGCAACATTCCCTCCACTCCAAATCAAAGTTTCCACAAGCAGCTTTTCTGGTTTTGTTTGGTTTTTAATTATTGAAGATTTGTTACATGCACTTGTGAGCAATGCTTAATTTTATCCAGTGAAAAATCAGAAATCTAGATATGATATAGTGAGCGATGTTCAGTGATTACACTTTGTGTTGTCTTTGTCGGGGTAGTGAATTAGAAACTATTACTTTTGTTAATAGTTATTTCAAATGAAGCCCAGGCAAAGTAGTGACCACACAGGGTAGTCTTATCCCACCTGTCTGCCTTGTTTTGCCCCACCCACCCACCCATCCCCACTTTATGTCAACTTCTGCTCAGCTCTGACCCTTTGCATGCATGGGCTTGCAGACAAGCTTCTTCCTTGCACAATGGCACTCCTCTGGTCCAGTAGGCCGGTGCCGCACCCAGGTGTCCTTCCTGCCAATGTGCAGCAGTCCTTTAGTTCCAAAGCAGTCTTCTGCAAAATAAAGTGATGGGATGTTATGGACCAGAGCACAGTTGACTGGGACTGATAGGAGCTGTGGTTCAAAACATCTGAAGGGCATCAAGTTGGCAAAGATTGATTAATGGGGGGTGAAAACAGCCAGGTCACCATATGTGCCAATATGATGTCATGGTCCTTAATAATCTCCATACTGAGTTTTTATGTACCAGGAATAAAAAGAACTACCCAACCTAACACTGTGAAGTTCTGGAGGTCCACCAGCCCCTTTCGTAATGGATGCATGGCTATTAGCCATGTTGCTTGATGTGCTGCCGGTTCTCAGTCTCAGGCAGGAGACATAAGATCAGGTTTGCCCCAGAGTAAAGACCTTTTTAAGTTGACCAGGGTGCCGGGGAGAGAGGGCCGATATTGAAGGCCGGGTCTCCATGTGCTAAGGAGGGTCTATAGTTCCAGGAACCAGCTTCAGATACCTTTCTCACAGTGTTTCCCATGGAAGCCAGCTGCACAGATACAATGGAATCCTATTCGCCTAGATTCACAGTCCCCACCGTTCTGGCATGGGTTAGGGTCACAGTGTCCTGCCAAAAAATAAATAAATACAATAGTCAGTAATGGCTGGAAGTCTCAGGCTTTGGGCTATGTCGGGGATAGAGAATTTTTTTCAGTCCAAGAATTATGTTCTCTTCAGAGGGTTGAACTAGATGATCCTCAGGGTCCCTGCCAATTCTACTATTCTGTGAAGGTCACATGCCAATGGTGAGTGGGAAAAGTGGCTGGAACAAATGAATTTTGCCCTTAGTATAGTAGGTTGGTTTCTACACACATTCACACACCCCTCGCTATCCTCCATCCAGACAAGCAAGAGGCGTTCTCGGAGTTCAAGGGCACATTTAAGCCGGGCAAAAACACGGAGTGTGAAGGAGCGATCGTGAGGGGTTTGACTTAGAGAGAGCAGGAAGAGCCCTGAGGGCTGAGGATAATTCTGTGTTTGGCCAGTGGGCCCGAGCTTTTCAGCCTGTGGGCTACATGGATATTGGAGTAAGGCCTGGGTGCTGCATGCTGCTGGTCGTAAAGACTGGCAGCGCTGGAAGCTGTACAAATTTATTTCTTGCTTTCTTGAGGACCAGCATCACTTTAAGCTAAACAACCGGGTGGGATGGGGCTTGCACACCCTGGTAAAGCGTCTTCCCTCACTGCCTGCTGTGATTTGAATGGATTCTTTTCATTCCCACTTCCCCCTACCGACTCACCTCTTGGCCTCTCCTCTTTCCCACAGTACCTCCATTTCCCATCTCGGTCGTAGTTCTCTGTGGTGGCGCACCTGACAGAGAAACATTTTGAGTTATGGAAGGAAAACCTAGAAGCTGGGCCTAATCCAAAGGGGGAAGCTGCAGGCCATCATGCCTTTTCCCACACACCACCTCAAAGTCCCCCGTCCCCATTTCCCTAGCGTGTTCTACTGTTTGTACTCCCCATACGACTCTTTCTCGTGAAGAAGAGAAGCTTACCAGTGCTTATGAAATATGGAATAACTCGAGATGCAAGAATGGTGCATTTCACGTTGGAAGCGGAAAGGGAAATGGCAGGGCTCGTGCTCACTGAGTTCTGTCTCTGCAAGGCAAAAAATAAATGGGTTGCTTCCACTGAGGATACAGGCTCAGAAATATTGTTATGAGTTTGGATGGGGGGAGCGGAGACCCTTCTAACCCCTGGAACCAGCAATTGTTAAATTATAAGGCAGGCTGACTTCCTGTGTTGAGGTGATTACCTGGGTGGACCATTAAGAGAACAAAGGAAAAGTGTCTCTGTGCAAGATGGCAAGGTGGCCAAAGGCTGAGTTGTGTAGCGATGTGACTGAGAGGTAAAGCATAAGTTGGAGAGAAAGTCAGAGGAACGCTTGAGAGCCATGTTTGCTTTCTGTTTGAATCCAAGGCTGCGGCTCTGGGAGAAACAAGACCCTTTTGGGTGTTGATGTTATGAACCCCTCCATCGTAGGCTCAGCTTGTATATATGTGTAAATAAACCATGTATCATAAAGACAGCACTGTCCCTGCTGTGCCTCACTCCCAAAATGAAACACGAACCCTGGGCTCTTGCACCGCTTGGAGATTGAGGTGGTGTGCAATAATATAAATGCTGGCAAATCACACTTCTGTCCTGCCTGGCCACCTGGCAGGAGTTGCCCCTGCTTCTGGTCACATCCATGTGCCTTCTAAGCTGATAGAAGACACCTACACTTTTCATGCAATTGTGCCATGGGCATAGGCTTCTTTCCTCAAATGAGCACTTCTGTTGCAGGGAAATAACCAATTCTCTTCCATCCCAGGCATGGTTATTAATCCTGAAACCAGCCTCCCATTCCTTCACTTCTGTTGTGAGGTGAAAGACTATTGCACTACTTAAGTGCAAAGGCAGGGAGAGCGGGGATAATGCCTCCTTTTTTTGGTGATCTGGGTAGGACCGTAGGATCCCAATCTTGGAATCCTAGGCTGTGTACACAGCATACTTTTACAGCACATTCAAAACACATAAAAACGGTGCTTTTTCTGGGGGGATGCAGGGGGATGCATACCCCTAAACATTTTGTGAATCTTTGTACTTTTGTCCATTTACTGTATTTATTTCCCCCAATCTGAACTATAAAATGGTGATTTTCTTGAGTCAAAATGCGAGTACCCCTAAACATTTTTAAAGAAAAAAACCACATAAAATTAATCCTGGGATCTCACAGAGCTACAACCAAGTGTCCTTAACATACTAAAGTTCCCACTATTCTTGGGGGCAGGGAATGCTTTGAATGTGCTTGGAAGGTACAGCTCATGTTGTGGCTACTGTTCCTTTCACTGGCACAAGCACAAAGTTGAAACTCACCTTCATGCATCCTCCTAAATGGCCGGCCATGCAGATCCTACCCGGAAAAGAAAACAGATGTGTTGCAGCATAGTTTAAACATACCATTTTCTGTTCTGGGACATAAACACCTCAAAGGCCCTTTTGGGGCTTGCATTCAACTGGCCCCAGAAGGCTCAAGTGAGCCTCTCTATTCTACATATACATATATTCTGTATAGCATATGCATCCTTGAAAGCTTTTAGACCATTTTTGAAAGTAATATAAATAATTTATAAATTACCTGTCCTTTTCCATTCTACAACACCTCTAAAATGTAAAGGGATAGTGTGAGAGGCAGGCTACCCTTTTAATGAATTTTATTTGTGATTTGTAATTTTTGTAATTTCCGGTCCCAGCTCCTGCCCACCTAGCAGTTCGAAAGCACTCTTAAGTGCAAGTAGATAAATAGGTACCGTTTTATAGCGGGAAGGTAAACGTTTCCGTGTGCTGCGCTGGTGCTGGCTCGCCAGCTGCAGCTTTGTCACGCTGGCCACGTGACCCGGAAGTGTCTTCGGACGGTGCCGGCTCATGGACGGCCTCTAGAGCGAGATGAGCACGCAACCCTAGAGTTGGACACGACTGGCCCGTACGGGCAGGGGTACCTTTACCTTTAATTTTTGTTTGTTTAATCAGAGCAGTCATCTGATTAAAGAAATCTCTGTTTATTCATCATAATTTTGGGTTAGTTGATTAATCAATTAACAGTGAGGTGCTTGATAGGTCTATTCAGAAGTAAGCCCCAGAGGTCAGTGCAACTTAATCCCAGTTAAGTGTTTATAGCCTAAATTTACATATGAATCATGGCTCTGAAGCCAAAAGCTTCCACTTTTTTGTTTTTAGATTATATTCATGTGTTTTGTAGGAAGCATCGTCTTAGGAAAGGTATCTTCTCCTGTGTATGAAAGGTGGGGTGCTTGCCATATGCAGCTTTTATAAGTACTTGTGCTTAGAAAATAATTTGTTTTATTTTAAAAAAGTATTTAATCAGTTAATCAATTCAAATGAAGCCCTGGTTTTCATACTTATTCTGCATTTTTTTAATTTTCAGTGTGTTTTGACTGATTGTGTCATTGTTTTGGAAGCTGTCATGCCTTAGCAAATAAGTAAAATCTGTCTAAAAATCCTTAGGGATGCCTGTAAACTGGAGGCATAAAAGTTGAGTGTGAGAGAGAGGGTCGGGGAGGGAATTTAAAACTCGTGCACAGCCAATTGTAATATTACAAGGTGTTAGGAAATTTCCTCTTCCTTCCAGCTGAGGGCCGAGACCCATGGCGAAATGGTAACTTGAAGGCGGAATGGGAATGAAGGCAAAAGGAATGGCTTCTATTCTTACATAATGTATGCATCTGGGTTGCCAGCATGTTGCTTGCAGGTACAATTCCCAGCATTCCTAACCATTTGCCTCGCTTGCTAGGAATGCTGGGAGGTGGAATCAGCATTGGTTACCCTGATGTATTGATACACACACAGCCCAAAAGAGGGATGACAGGAGTGAGTGGGAGCCCTCTCACGCTTAAAGCATGTGTGAGATGGGGGGTTGTAGCAACCCTGAAGGACGGCTTGTCAGCTGCTTTCTGTTTTAAATGGAACAATAGACATGGTTCCTGTGCAGAAGGAAACACATGCCCTATATATACATTTTTTTTGGGAGGGGGTAGTGCAAAAATGGCTGAGGCAGTTCTGTGAGGGAGGAAGCAGCCTTGCACAAGTTTCCCAGATTTTAGGGGTTGGGGGGGCACGCATAGGGGAGATTTCCCTCTCCCCCCATGGCTACACTGGGACTCCCTTGGGAGCAGTAAAGGGGGACTGCTTGTCCTCTAAAGCCAGAAAAATAAACATGAAGCTCTTAAAATCTTTCACATCATTTTGCGCAGGCATTGGGAAGGGAATGGAATGTGTTGCTAGCCACTAACCCACAGAGCTCCCATGGTTTCGCAGATTGACTTCAAGCAGTGGGTGGGTGAACCACATATCCCACTCAACAAGATACAATGGTCTGAGTGCTGAGGAAGCAGAGTTCCTACCTGGTGGGCATTTGGGGTTCCCTGGAACAATTGAGAAACAGCTATGCACTCGTTGTATAATAAAGCAATACACCAGAAAAGCCACTGAAATGAATCAGGCATCACAGTTCCTTCCTCACACCGTGCTTGAGTTGCCTAGGCCTTTGCATCTCAGTCCAGACAGTGGCAACTCACAAGCCCCACAAATGCAGAGGGATAGGCCCAAACTATTAGGATGGATCTGAGGTGGTTGTGGGGTGCTAGCACTGCACATTGGCCTCCATGACTCTGGGCCCTTCCTGAAGCCTATCTCACCCTGAATAGTTTACCAACCAAGACTACCTCCTGCTTCGTTTCCTTGCTGGAGGCCCTCACATACCCTCCAACATTTCTCTGATGAAAATTGGGACGTCCTATTCCATCATCATTTTACTATTTATACCCCCACCCCTCTGACTGAATTGCCCCAGCCATTCTGTGTGGCTTCCAACATATATAAAAACATAATGCAACATTAGATTTAAAAAAACTTCCCTATACAGGACTGCCTTCTGATGGCTCTGGTGTTGGATAACTCCAAACCCTCCAACATTTTGCTAATGAAAAAAGGGACACCCTAACATACCCTCCAGCATTTTTCTGGACATCCTAAGGAAAAGTGGGACATTATGAGATCAAATCAGAAACAGGGGTGGCCTCTGTAAATCCGGGACTGTCCCTGGAAAATAGGGACACAGGGACAAATGTATTATCACTCTTATTGGGCAAGCTGTAGAAATGTTAAAATGGGAATGAGATTTTGGGGATAAATTATCATGGGCCTAGGAGGGAGACCTAAGCAAAAAGCCAGGGGGTGGGGAGGAAAGAGAAATCAAATGGGTGTTAAATGGATGCCCCAGGAGTCTCACCCGGAATGGTTGCCCTGGAATAAGAACCACAAAGATCAGCAGCAGCAACAGCAGCAGCAGCAGGGATGTCATGGCGGCAGCTAGGGAAGGACAAAATGGTGATCTTTGTTCCTTTGCTTCAGGCAAAGCAAACAGCCCCAGATCGATGCAGCTCAAAGCAAAGGTCTTTGGGTGGGATTTAATCAGCAGTGTAGGGATTGTAGCATGGAAACAAACACTAGATTATACTAGACTAGACTAAAATAGAAGGATAGGGCTGGGAGCCGGAAAATTAAAAAATGGTTTGACTCGCCCCAACAGACCCACGTGTCTGTTTTCTGTGTCCACAACATCTCTTCAGCCAGCACAAAAACCAGATGTCAAGTATGGTGAGAATATTAATTTATTGCCTTTTTTTCTAGGGGGTGGGGTGGAGAAAAACATACTATTGCAAAGGAAAGCTTGCAAGTGGGTCTGCTGAAATTTCAGTTACTGAAGGGGGGACATCACCGTGGAAGTTACATTGGCCAAAGATTTTATCTGGCTCACTCTCTCCTTGGCCTTTACCCCATCTAGCCATATCATGGCTGAATGTGTTTCCTCCTCTGTGGCTAATTAGTTTAGTAGATTTATATATCACTTCACAGAACCAGAAGGAATCCCAAAGCGGTTTACAAGAACAATTAAATACAAAAGTACCATATATAATAGAATATCTATTAAAAGAAGAGCAGTACCAGTTGGTGGTGTTGCATCAGGAAGGCAAAGAGGAATGGCCCTGAACCCATTAAAAGAGCATTTGGGGACATTCTTCAGTTCTTATTAAACCCCCACTTGAACAGCAAGAGCCTCTCTCTCTTGCAATCTTTGCATCTCTACAGATCTCTCCAGAGTAACACATGCAGGGCTTGTTGGTGAGAACTGAGCATTATTGAGGATACTAGAGGTTGATTGGCCTTTTCATATAAAAGATGCTCAATAGCTACTTGTTTGTTGTGGTGATCTTTCATTCACATCATGCTTTTGTAGGGACAGTGAGCATTTGGGGGGAAAGAACAGGAACTCACCATACTTCCCCATCTTCCAAGCATAATGGGCTTTTAGCTACCTGTCAGACTTGATGGGCCTTTAATACAAAATAAGCAGTGCAATGAGGACAGGTCTGACAGGTTCACTCTGGCTGCAGCTGTTTTGGATACAAACAGTGGTGCTGCAATCAGTCAGCAAGGGCTCCAGCCTCTGAGCTCTTTCCACTAAACATCACAGATGCCTTGTTTGCAGCAGCAACATCTTCCCACTGGGGTCTTGCTCTCCAACTGATCGCCTGGTTTTGTAAATCAGCAAAACAGCCAGCTTCACCCAGCATATTTCAAGGGTACATAGTCAGGAACATGTGATCCTTTGATCCTTTCTTTTGCCCTGCTCATGCAAAATCTGTAGTGACTCGAAAGCTGTGAGCTTTCTGTGGGTGATTCTTCATTATTTACTCAATCTGGCTGGAGCTGCATATGTGTTTTGAAAGTACCCAGTCCCTGGGGATGAGGGGATGCTTGGCGATAACCTTATAAAAGCATACAGAACGATCCATTAAACTCACTGAGGTTTACTTCTAAGTAGACATACGTAGGGACACCACCATCTATTGTATAGCCGTCTATCATGGAGCGTGCAAGGGTGCCAGAACCTCCTTAGAGCATCACAGCTACTAAACATGGGATGAATCACCCTCATGGCCTGCACAGAATGGGATGCAAGCTTTTTTTTAAAAAAAAGTTTAAATTATATGGCATGTTTCCAGTGCTGTGTAGGAGTTTATTGTCTTTAATTTTTCTTGTTCAGTGGTTCCCATACTTTTCTCTTCCTCCAATGGGCCACTTAGAAATTGCTGAGGTTCTGGGCGGTCCACTTAATTATTTTTCTGCCTACTGAAGCAATTGTAATTCTGTATTTATCTAACAGTGGAATTTACTTCTCAGTAATTGCACACAGGATCTTAATTGCACATAGGATTTGCAGGTATACCTGTTCAGAACTGTAGCCTTTGAGATGTTATGTATGGAAAGGTGAGAATGAATGAATGAATGAAAGACAGACTATTTTGTGTGCAAAACAAGAAGAGGGCACATGCAAAAGTGGAAGTGGTAGTATGCAGGTTCAAAGTAAGGGTGTGTCTCCCCACTTTCCAAAGCAGTGAGAAGCCCCCAGAGCCACGCAGAAAGCACTGGAATCTTTTATTGTCTTTGTAATATTTGCTTTATTTACTAATACAAAAGTGGTGCATAAGTGGAGACAAACAGGCACTCATATAAGGAAGAAGTTTCCCCATCCACATCAGAGAGTTTCTGGTGTTTGCCAGGCCATGACGGCCTCTGTCTCTGTAACCCCAGCTTCAAATCTGCTGTTTCTCATACTTACACAAAATCTGCCAACCCCTACTCATAACAGACCTGCAGGTGAACTGTTGATTCAAGAAACATCCAGTCATCAGGTTCATTTGCTCAATCCCCAATTCCTACCCTGATGGTACAATCTTAAAATTGTCTACCAAAAACTAAGTCCATTAATTTCAATGGGGCATACTCTTCAGTGAATACAGGATCACAGCCTAAGTAACTTTTGGCAAAACAAAGTGCTGTAGATCCATTCACAGTAATCACATAGAAAACTTAGAAGTTTTCTAACTTGGGAGTTTTAACACAGGCAGGAAAAGCCCTATAGGTTGCAGAGGTGGATGGTTCCATTTGGACTAGGTATACCACAGTGGTTTCTGAGAGCTGAGCTGTTGCTACTTGTTTACAGTGTGTCAAGGAAAGCTGGGAACCATGGGGTAAGTGACTTCCTATGGCTCCCAGCTTCTCTGAATGTACCACATATGTACAGTGCCCAGGGATTAAGGTTTGCACTAAGGTTCTTCATGTCCCAGTGGACATCCAGCAAATTGTACCTCAATATAATTTCCAGACCAGCCTCGGAAGGACTTACCTATCTCTACCTCAGGTCCTCCTGATTTTGAGCAGGAATTTATCCCACTTAGCCAAACAAATATTGCAAGGACCTGATGAACTCCATTACATGCTGTTTCATCTGAAGGCAGCCCTGTTTAGGGAAGTTATTGATGTTTGATGTTTTATCATGTTTTTAATATTCTGTTAGGAGCTGCCCAGAGTGGGCAGGGTATAAGTAATAAATATTATTATTATTATTATTATTATTATTATTATTATTATTATTATTTCCCTGATTTCTGATTCCTGCCTGCCAAACACCTCTTTTACCCTTTATCTCTTCAACAAGCACACTTCTGCGTTGCTTCCCAAATCACACCACTGTCTGGGGTCCCAGTCTTCTTGCACTTCTTTCTAGAGCTGTTCCTGCTTCCGTTGCCTTTGGATTGTCTCTCTGGTTACAAACCTGATTCAGTCTTTGAACTCTGCTAATATTCTAACCCATTCCCCCATAACTTGGCTTGGAACAGCCACATCCAAATTACAGGCATACCATCTACCACTGAACCCCCTCCCTCCCCAAAAAAACCCTCAACCAGCTTAGGGTGTCTTGTCATTAAGATTATTTTATCCTTTTGCCTTATTCAAACCAGGAGGCCATTCTAGTAGTTCAAAAGGCAATGGGCAATATCATCTGATGGTGCTGGTGTTGAGCACTCCACAAGAAGTCGGACAATGCTGTGGATCCTAGGTAGGCCCTCCAGTTAGCTCATGCTCCTGAGGCCCTCTACTGCAAGATTGCCTGAATCCACGAGGTTCTGGTTGCTTGCGCCACAGCAGGGTAGCCTCCAGTTGGCAGGCTTCATGTTGAAGTAGTACACCAGAGGATCAAGAGCACTGTTGATGCTAGCCAGGGCCATGGCAGCCCGCTGGGCTGAACAAGTGAAGCGCAGCAGCTGCGGAGCAGGCAGAACCCCAATCCGGCCTAGTGTGTGCAGAATGTGGATGATATGGAAGGGCAGGAAGCAGACGGTGAGCAGGGTGGTCACCATCAGGAGGGTATGCAGCGGGTTCCTCCGCAGCAAAGAACCTTGGGCTGAGCCACGTCTCAAGTTCACGATGCGCCGGGCAATCACGACGGAGCAGATGACAATGGTGAGGAAAGGCAGGAAGAAGCCCAGCACTGAGGAGGCCAAAACCATGGCGGCCAGGCCTCCGCTCCAGACACGAGCTGGGAAGTGCTCCATGCAGGCTGTGTTCCCGTTGGGGAAGCGATGGGTCACGGTGCTCTTGGAGAAGAGGGTCAGCAGCCCGATCCCTACCACGGACCAGATAGCCATAGAGATCAGCACACGGTAGAGGGGCCACCGCAGGCGCAGGTAGAGGATGGGGTGGATGACGGCCAAGTAGCGCTCCAGGCAAATGCAGGCCAGGAAAAGCGTGCAGCTGAACATGTTGGCCAGAAAGAGGGCGTTGGTGGCCTTGCACAGGCCTTCACCAAAGGGCCAGTCGTTGCGCCTGGCATGGTACACAGCCTGTAATGGCAGCGACAGGGCAAACAGCAGGTCGATGACGATGAGGTTGTAGGTGAAAATCATGATCGGGGGTGCCTGGGCCCGGGTGGCCCAGCTGCTCCACAAGGCTACAGTGTTGGAGGCCAAGCTCAGGGCGCAAACCAGGCTGTATGTGATGGGCAGGAGCAGGTGCTGGAACTGGGCTTCAGCAGCACACTGCAAAGAGGCTGAATGGTTAGGGAAGGCCTCGCCTAGGGGGTATGTGCCATTTGCCCACATCTGCAAAGCGAAGAGAAGATCCACGGGTCAGATTAATCCTGCATGTGTCAGCTATTCTTGGAACCCTTTCAGGAAGCCCCTAAGTTTACATCTTGGAGAACACTCAGACATGTGGCAGTGCTGTCCCAAGGGAAAGATGACGGGATAAGCTAATCGATAAGGGCACCATTTGCCCCTTTGTGCAGCACTACACCCTCAATGACTGACATTCTAAGGAATCTGCACATCCCAAGGATTCAAAAGGGAATCATCTGATCCATTAGGGGACCTAGATGTCCTCCTCAAGGATATCTTCTGGCTGCTCTCAGCCTTCCACCTCATCCTGCAAACTATATTCCAGCCCTCCTTCCTACACAACCCCTTGACATCCTACTTCTGGGTAGGTCCTTTAGGGCTTTGCAGAGTTCAGTATCCCTTTGTGCTGAGTGTTAGAGAATCTTTTTTGCTGGTGCTATTGCTCCCATGCTGCTCATCAGCCCCAGGAACTCTGGCTCAATACATTTTGCTGCCTGGAGCAAAGGCCAAGAATATACACCTCACATTCCATCTTTGGAAGTCAGCTGGACTAGTGATTAAGTATTACGGTATTTCAGTACAGGCAATGGGTTAGTATCCTGCACTGTACCTGAGGGGAACAGGCTAGTTCTGGGGGCTCAGGACAGACCAAATGGCAAACACAGCTCCAACAGAAGGGTATGAGGAGGCTGAGGAGAAACAAATGTGGGGTGCCCCCCACTCCCTCCCAGTATTTGCCATCCAAAACACTTACCTCACTCTGCCTAATGGTAGGGCCGGTCCTGTTATTTGCTGCTCAGAACACCAAAAACCCAAATATGGCTAGCCCCAGAAATCTATGTCATTCAGACCTTCTGTGTGTCAGACATCCAGAGACATCCCTGCTTCTCTGGTGGTTCTGTGGAACTTGAGAGAGATGCAGTTGAAATTGCTCAGGAAGGAAAGTGTGGGTGCCCCTATCAGCCTGTCCTTTTTTCCTGTTCTTGGCCTAGACTTGCACAGTTGAAGAATTAAATTTTATTTTGGGTGCCCATGGTTATGAGGCTCATGACTTCGGGGGTGGCAGTATGCTCCTGGTCTAGCCCTTGAATACTGTTGCCTCTGCTGTCTTAAGACTCAGCTTGGAGCCTTGGACCTTCATTTTTTAGAGTTAATTCTAATGTTCACATCAGCTTCACCCATATTTACACAGAGTAAGGCCTCTGATCTTCTGGATTCAGCAAATTAGATCAGAAAGAATATCCACAAGACTGAGCAGTGTGCAAGATACTAGTGCAATGTTTGCATTTTGTTTGTTTTATTTACAAATTAAATTTATTGGTCACTTTTTTAATCAAAGTGACAGTACATGCATGGGACAGAACATGCTGGCCAGTTGTGGGTGGGCTTTCTGAGGAAAAATTGTGTGGTTAGCAAGGCTGGCGCAAGACATTTTGGCACCTGAAGCGGAACCCAAAATGGCTCCCCTTCTCCCCACCAGGGAAGAAGGGGTGTGGGAAGATCTACATCAGGAACAAGGGGGAAAGAAATATCAATATTGGGATTTGCTGCCCCAGTGGATCCTGCCGCCCGAAACAATCACCTCACATTGCCTCATGGGTGGGCCTGCCCTGGTGGTTAGCTTTTCTTTTGAATTCTGTTCTTATAAAACCAAGCTTGTACACCTGACTTGGGCGTGTGACTTCTGGCTACATTGAAGCCAAGTGACAAGTCCTGCCAGACAAGTCCCTGGAAAAGCACCACTTCCCAGAGTGCTCTGGCCATACCCTAGCATGCCATCTGTATGACAAGCACTTCCGTAAGCAAGAGCATGGCCTCTTCACCCCTTTCCTGGCTGGCCCACATTTCCTCCAGCCCTCAGATCAGACACCAGAATGTATAATCAACGTGAGAATCTCTCAAGGAGGAGGGGAATGTGAGTCCAAGGCAAAAAGTCCCTTTTTGCTTCCTGCTCCACCCTCCTAACAACACCCATGCTAGAGAGAAATATAGTTTGGGCTCAGCACTGTAACATCGTTTTGGTTTCCCTAGTAGTATAATATACTCCATCATATTGCCTTGCCTCACCCTATACTCCTGTTCAGTGATGCCTTTTGTTTAAGAATTAAAATAATCACATATCATCTTCCCTTTTGCCAGCACCTCTGTAAAAAAAAATGTTTTTATCTCTCAAGAGGAACCTTTGTCTGAAAAGGAAATGCTTCCTGTTCCTGCCACATCAGCCCTTCTGCAAGGCCTCTGATAAGCCATGACCAATAATGCTGAGCATATAGTTAGCAAACAGCTGATCCCAGCTGCATACATGGGAACTAAACATAGAGCAGGCAGGAGGCTCTGGAGTTCCAAGAAAAGGATATGCCAACCACTTGGAGCAGCCTTTTTTGCTTTCCTGCAGTGCCACCTGCTGCTCTGGCTATGCCAGAGCATGAAACAACACCATAGTTCATTGACTTTTATCACTGGGAAGTCTCATTCTCTGAAGCTCATGACTCTACATGGCGTGACCATGCATCTCAGTCTTTAAAATAAGGTTACCAGATTTTCCCCCCAATGAATCTGGGGACACTTTTCAACTTCAGCAGATTTTGTATGGGGACTGATTTGTAAATCCGGGGACTGTCCCCAGGAAACAGGGATGTCTGGTAACCTTACTTTAAAAACATTGTGCAAGTAGCAGCTGTGGTTGAGAGAACCCAGATTACAACAGTGGTGGTGGTATGCTTAGCCCTTTCCCATTGCACTATTGTGCTCCCTGCCCCCAAAGAAGATAAATGATCCTCCTAAAGTTGCTGTTTACTCGAGCAGGAAAAACATATTTGTACACACACACACCCTCCCTAAACTGGGGGTAAGTAGCAGAGGTCTGATTTTCATTGAAAAAAGGGATAACCCCACACCACTGTCCTGAATCCAGATCCAACATATGCAGTTTTAAAATATGGTGAATCATTCACACATCTCCATTATCACATCTAGATTCATCTGGAGATATGAGACTAAGCCTACTGTTAAGGCTTTATGCAATTATAAGTGGGAATATAGGTATGTGTACTGATTCACCCAGTATAAAGCAGATGCAGGTAGCAAAACCACTTCCCACGTGTGGCCTGCTAACAACAGCCATGTCCCATATTTATACTTATGGCTTATCCACATGTACTTTTTGCCCTGGGCTTTCTAGGCACAGGTGTGCACTTTCCCAGTGTGTGTCCACTTTTCTCTCTTTTTTTTTTGCTCTGGAAAACCCAATCTTTCCCATTGTATTGGAGCAAATGGCAATTTGAGTTTTCTGGAGATTACCACTGAATCAGATCCTCAGGATCTCTTCCAACTCTACCATCCTAGAATTCTATGATTCTGACTACAAGTGTAGCCCGAGAAATGCTTGGGGAAATCTCTCTCTCTCTCCCTTTCTCCAAGAGCTCAAAATCAGTCTGCATATTGGTTTGTGTGTATTCGTGTGCTGATGCTCGAGTGTTGCAGTGAGGGCAGGGAAAGAAACATGTTTCCTAGGCAATTGTGCAAAGCCCCCTTCCATTCCACTTGCACTGTCACTTGTGCCATGATTGGCTGCTGGCACTTGCTACATGTCCGTAGGCATGAGGATGCAGTGGATCCACAGGCGGAAGAGACGTGATTGGCAGCAGTGTCACCAGCCTTATGGGTAGTGGGTGCCACTGAGAAGTGGTTGCTGTGACACCATTCCTTTGCTGCACTTGTCCACGAGTTCTATTCCCAACCAGAAGTAGAGCCAGAACATATAGGCAAGGCGGGTTTCCAGAAGCACAGGAGTTATATGGGTGGGATACCTGATTTGAAATACCTTGAGATCTGTACTGTGGGTGGGCTGTGACTAGAATAAATTGATGGCTATGGTGCACAGCTGTTGCAAGGAACTCCTGGCACACTCCAATTGCAATATGGCAATAACAAAAGTACCGGACCGTACTGCAGATTGATGATGTGATAAGCCCCACCTTCACCTGCAAGGTGCACTTAAGTCAGAAAATCCAAGGACTGAGAATGAGCACACATAGCTTTGTGCTGTGTAAATCCCCCCCCCCCCAAAAAAAAAAACCAGTGGAACACAAGTGTGCAATTGTGGCAATGTTCTCGCAGCTGCAGTCAATCACTAACTGAACACGAGTCAGCAGAGGGATGCAGCTGCAAAAATGGCTAATGTGCTTTTAGGCTGAATGATCCATGATGATAGATCCATGGTTCCAAGTCATGGAGTGTAATAATTGCTCTTTAATCCTACGCAGTTCAGATCTCATGAATCCAGTTGTAAATACACTTGAAGAAAAATACTGTAGACAAATTGGAACAGGTTCAGAGGAGGGTAATGGAGATGGTGAGGAATATGGAAAACAAGTCCTTTGAGAGGAGGTTGAAAGAATTTGGTATGGAGAAGAGCAAGCATAGGGAGGACATGCTAGCACTCTTCAAATACCCAAAGGGCTGCGGCATACAGGAGGGCAAAGTCTTGTTCTCTCCTGTTCCAGAAGGAATGACTAGATCTAATAGGCTTAAGTTACAAGAAGGTAGATTTCAGCTGAACATTAGGAGACACATATTGATGCTAATAACGGGTTTAAGAACAGGCTCGATTACCTAGAGGGGTGAGGGCTCTTCTTCACTTGGAGGTCTTTAAGCAGGAGCTGGACAAAGATGCTCTAGCATGATTTTCTACCTCAATCAGAGATAGAGACTAAAGGTCTACTTTACAAAGCCCCTTCCAACTCTTTATCATTCTATGATGCAAGATTTTGAAATTTGTCAGCTTGCTCTATGTATGTTTAGCCTGGTAGAGAGGAGACTAAGAGGTCATATGATAGCCATCCTCAAACATCTCAAGGGCTGTCCTGTTTATTCCTGCTCCGGAGGCTGGGGCCTGAACCAATGGATTCAAGTTACAAGAAAGGAGATTACACTAAACATCAGAAATAACTTTCTGATACTAAGAGCTGTGGAACAGACTCCCACTACAGGTGGTGGACTCTCCTTCCTTGGAGGTTTTAAAGCAGAGATTGGATGACCATCTGTCATGTATGATCTAGTTGAGATTCCTGCATTTCAGGGGATTGGACTAGATCAGTGTTTTTCAACCTTTTTTGGGCAAAGGCACACTTGTTTCATGAAAAAAAATCACAAGGCACACCACCACTGTGTGTGGAGAGGGAGATGTCAGAGCCCCGCTGCTCTCTATGGGGAATCGGATGAGAGCGAACTGCCTGTCCGCTCTCACCCGATCCCATCCGATCTGATCCCCACCCAGGACGGATAGAAAATAGGGTGGACACAGTCCACCCGCCTAGTGGGTGAAAATTTGACTTTTCTTTTTTAAAAAAATCTTTTGTATTTTTCCATTTTTCCCACGGCACACCAGGCAACATCTCGTGGCACACTAGTGGTTGAAAAACACTGGACTAGATGACTCTCTGGGATTCCTTCCAACTCTACAGTTTGATTGTATGATCCCGCACTTGGTTGCATGTCACCTATACCAATTGGAATGCAAACCTTTTTATCTGTTTGTCTTGCTTTAAAAAAACAACAAGGTTGGTAGATTTATTGTTAATTAGGCAAGTTTCCCCTCTCATCCAAATGGTAAGACTCAGAGGTCTGTTTCCACAACAATTGGACTTGTGATTGCTTTTGTAAACGTAACATTTACATGATGCATGCCCTGCCCTTTGGGGCATAACAATTGCTCAAGTCCAGAACTCAGAAGCCAAAGTATTGTTTTGCAAATTACATACGCATTTTAAAGAAGTTCAAGTCGGTTTCAGTCATCAAGGAACCTGTGCCAATCACCAGCACAGCAACTGCCTTATTGAGCAACTAGTCCTGGCAATACAGATTGCGCAGGCACATAAAACTCGTCACATGCTGATTAAATTATGATCAGAACACCCTTTTCAGGGACAAAGGAGCTTGCCTAGTAACATATTTCTGCATTATGCATTGGGTAAATTCACATTGTGATGGAAGCCCATTATTTCCCAAAACTTCTGTGGCAACTGCCTACTTAAAATATGTTCCACTGAATTCAGTTGACTACAACAGAGAAGTTAATGATGTGGGATTAGAATAGACTTGCCTGCTCTTGATGTGGGGCGGTGGTTTTTGTGTGTGTTACATTTCCCCTTTTTATCCTGAGGGTACTTCTCGTTCTGAGATTGCTCCTGGATACCCAGGTGGAGACCCAGTTTCCTACTTATGTACTTGTATTTCTTGTACACACACATTACATTTTTGCATATGTAAAATGTTTTTCATCTGTCAAAATCAATGTATGAATCAGCCCTCATGCTGAAAGGTCTGTTCAATGCAAGGTCAATGGAATCCCAGAACTCCATATGTCTCTATCCACATCATTCAACCATCTGTGATCATTCTTCCTTTCCTTCACCTTTTCATCATGCCCTGATTCTTCCTTTTTGTTCTTGTTTAGTCGTTTAGTTGTGTCCAACTCTTCATGACCCCATGGACTTGAGCACGCCAGGCACTTCTGTCTTCCACTGCCTCCCACAGTTTGGTCAAACTCATGCTGGTAGCTTCTAGAACACTGTCCAGCCATCTCGTCCTCTGTCGTCTCCTTCATCTTGTGCCCTCAATCTTTCCCAACAGGGAGTCTTCTCTTCTCATGAGGTGGCCAAAGTATTGGAGCCTCAGCTTCACAATCTTTCCTTCCACTGAGCACTCAGGGCTGATTTCAGGGGACTCTCATTTAGTGAAAGCTTCTCCAATTCCTGAATTTTTACCCACAGGATTTCTGACATCCTCATCTCTTGCCATTATATATGTCAAGTCAGAAAGTGTTCACCTGTAGGCGATTTATGTATTAGCATTCCACACTAACACTTCCTTCATCCACATGCGAAACAAACTGTTAGCTGTCCCTACAATTCACAGACAACTCAGAATGAAAGCTCACTGAATTCAATAGGGTTTACTCCCAGGTAAGCAGGTGTAGGACTGCAGCCTCCATAAGTCAACTGAACCCCAGAATGTGTCCTAGCCCTCACTGCTGGATGAAGAGTTCCCATATTGGTTTCTGCCAAAGGTTTTAATGCATAATTCAGAACTGTTCATGGGCAAGGTTACACAGTGCAGCAAGTATATAAGAGGCATAAATACATGGCTAAGCACAAAATACGAAGTTGATCCAACAAAAGCTATGCCCTCTGGGCCTCCTTTTTGAAGAGTGGAGTGGGCACAGCATTAGTGTAGCAATTGGCTGGAGCTCTGGGACTGGGCAAAAAATAATGGGCTTGTGAGGTCTGATCACAAAAACTCTGAGAGGTAGGTTGAGAGGCAGCCACTGGCCCAACTTCACCCAAGTTCATGGCTGCATAGTGATTTGAACACTCCCAGGTTCTTGTTTGACACTCTACCCACTACACCACACTGGATCTCTTTTACTTTACTTTTTATTTTTTGTTAATGTATTCTGTTTTACTATGATGGCATGGTGAAGTATTATCTAAATAATTAAATAGCCTGCCTGTGAGAATGCTAATGTCTAGCTATAATGAGGACTAGTTAATGAAGATTGGTTTAGAGTTCAAAGGAGGTGTGGGAGATAGTTTTTTTCCATTCCTTCCCTTTGGGAGATTTTCCATTCCTTCTCTTTGGAAGACTTAAATACACATCCATTCTGGTTTAAGTAATTCCCACTGGATTCAATGGGGCTTTTACTTCCAAGGAACGTATAAAGGATCGGGCCGTTACCTATACGTTTCACCTGCAACCTTATTCCTAACGGCAACTCAAAGAAGCCCATCCCTGTTCCTCTGCACTCTGCACGCGCACCACATGTAGCACTTCACGCCCTCCGAAAGTGCCTGTGGCACCTCCCACCATAACTGACGAGCAACTTCTCGCCCAATCACACATTTGCACGGGCAACGCTTCCAGCCGAGGGAGGGCGGGCAAGCGCGTGGAGCCGAGCGCCCCACTCGAGCCCGTCCAATTCCTCCCTGCAAGCGACCCGATTGGCCGCTCCTTTTTCAAGACTCCCCCCGCCCCCGCGCCACACCCCACCTCCAAAAAGGCCGTTGGAGCCAATCGCCCCACGAGGGAGGGTCTCCGCGCTCCCGGCCCGCCCCTCCTGCTCCTCCAATGAAAAAGAAGGGCAGAGAGGAGGCGGAGGGGGGCCCGCCCGGCCAACCGGGAGCCGATGCGGGCCGTGCTGGAGCGGGGATTGGCCGGGGCCTGCAGGCAGTGGGCGGGGCTATGCTAGAGGTAGGCGTTGGAGGTTGCTGAGGTGCCGGACCCAGCGGGCGGAGCGAGGGGTGGGAAGGGGGGGATCCGAGCCTGAGTGGTAAGAGGTGACGGCGGCGGCGGCGGCAGCAGCAGCAGGAACGGCTGAGGCGCCGCGGGCGGGCCCCGATGGAGCTCGAGAATATCGTGGCCAATACGGTGCTGCTCAAGGCGCGAGAGGGTGAGGAGCCGGCCTGGGGACGCAAGGGGCGAGCGCGTGAGGGAAACTGAGGGAAGGAGGAGCCCAGGAAGCCCCCCGGTGCCGTTGGGCGAGCGAGGGCATGGCGGCGCCCTCCCGGCCCGGGCATCTCCCCTCCTGCTTGGGGTCACTCCTTTCTCACGAGCCGCGGAGCTGCGCGTGGAGCGGCGGCGCCTGAGGCAGCGAGAGAGGTTCGCGGGCTGGGCGAGGCGAGAAGCGCCCTTCGGAGCCCGGCGTTGAGTGCCCGGCAGCGGTGGGGTGGGGATGGGTGGCCGCTGTCAAAGGCGCGGGAGGGAGGCGGAGAGGCGGCGTTGCGTGTTATGACCCAGCCCGCCAGCTCTTTCTCCTTCTTCTTCCTCCCCCCGCCACCCCACCCCTCTTTCCTCCCTCCCTGTGTGTTGGTGGGGGGGGTGTATATCCGAAAGTAGAAAAACTGCGGAGCTTTGGAGTTAAGGACCAGCCAGCACATGCTTATAGAGGCCTCACAAAAGACCGAGGAACGTAGTGACGTGGGTTGTGGCCGAATGATGCTTTCTGCAGACACGGTTCGTTGCTTTTATCTGGCAGCTTCCTCTTGATAAAGGCTTTGAACTGTTCTTGTTCCCCGGAACCGATGTAGAGATCAGTGAAAGTTTGCACTCTTCTCCAAAAACGCTCATAAGAAGCACTCGCCCAAATATAGGGCTGCCATCTCACCTCTCTAGACTGAGAGGAGCTAATAAATTGACAAGATTCGGAAGTCTTCAGGATTATGGATGCTAGTAGAGTCAGAGGCATGCTACCCATTGCACTACTTAACTCTAGGTGGAGCATCAGAAGTTGTTGGTTTTTAAAAAAATATTGTAGTAGTAGTAGTACATCTCTTGAATGGGTTTCCTCACAGGAACAATGTTCTCTTGCCATAGAGCAGCAGAGATGTTCTAGAATTGGCTTCTGACTTGGCATATGTGCATGAGATTCCATAAGGGACCGCTGCATTAAAAAACACAGATCTGAGTGCTGGAATCTTCTCCCGCTTTCTTTATCAGACTTTGGGAATGCTTTTTATTGGGATACTCTGCTACCAGATACTTTCCTCTGTGTCAAAATTGTAAGCCTTAAATTTAAGGGAACAATTTGGCTTTGTAGTAGTGAGTCATTTTTGTGTATAACCAGACACAGGCTTATATTTAAGAGTCTGAAAAACAGAGGGTTCACATCTCACTAATGAGGTAATGTAAAATGTGAAAGCAACTTTTATCATTGTCTTTCTTTTGATCATCTGCACATGGAGAAGAAAATGAATGAGGAAGATGATGAAGCAACCTTTTCCCTTACTGCAGAATACATTCTTTCCGCAGTCTTAGATACCATCCTGGAGCAGAAGTGTCAGTTTAGTTTGCTCCTCAACTCTTATTTCTTTACTCCTGTTTCCACTATTTTATTTAGAAAAGTTGCAGATCTTAGCAAGTAGAACCCCTTTTGACAATTTCCAGAGGGACAACCACCTGTTGCAACAAAAAATAAAGTACTGTAGCACCTTAAAAACTACGTATTATGGCATAAGCTTCTGTGGACTATATTCTAGTCCTCAAAAGCTTGTTCCATAGTAGAAATGATAGTCTTTAATGTAGCTTTCCCAACTTGGGTCTTCAGATGTTGTTGGACTACAGCTTTCATAATCCGTGACTGTTGGCTATAATGGCTGAGGGTGAAGGGAGCTGTAGATCAGCAGGATCTGGGGACTCACAGGGGTGGCGCTGTGGTCTTATCCACTGAGCCACTTGGGCTAAACAGCGTTTCTGTGCGCTGCTCTGGTTTTGGTGTTCTGTTGCACCAGAAGCTGCTTAGTCATGCTGGCCACATGACCCGCAAAAACTGCAGACAAATGGCGGCTCCCATGGCCCGTAAAGCGAGATGAGCGCCTCAACCCCAGAGTCGCCTGTGACTGGACTTAACTGTCAGGGGTCCTTTACCTTTCCAGCAGGATTTGGTAGAACTGTCTTTGTAGCTGCATATGAATCTCTATAGAGCCACTTATTTTGAATTACAGTGGTACCTTGGGTTAAGAACTTAATTCATTTTGGAGGTCCATTCTTAACCTGAAACTGTTCTTAACCTGAGGTACCACTTTAGCTAATGGGGCCTCCCGCTGCTGCCGCACAATTTCTGTTCTCATTCTGAAGCAAAGTTCTTAATCCGAGGTACTATTTCTGGGTTAGCGGAGTCTAACCTGAAGCATCTGTAACCCAAGGTACCATTGTATATGTCCTCTTTTTGCTAGTCAGTAAGAAGGGGCATAAGAATACTGAAGTCACACCACCTGAATGTGGAAGTCCTATCCCCCTCTGGTTTAGTTCTTGAGACTTCCAAGCACTTATGTCTTGTAAATGAAAACTGGGCGCCTTCAGTTGCTCAGTTCTCAACTCAGAACCAAATTCTGTGTAATGTTATGGTAGCACAGTAGATTATACCTACCCCATAGTTTTCAATTAGCCTACTTCACCGTATGCTATAAACACACTGCCTAATTAATATCTTCATTCCAGCCAGACGATACTCAGCCTTTAATGCAAAATTATTGCTAGCTGAGGTTGTGTTGCTGAAGGTTTTGGCTGCCTAAGTTGTCCTGGCATTTATTTCACTCTAAAGACAGTGAATATTAAAACCATCACCGTCCATTCTTAGCTTGCCACCCTAGCTTTTTCAGCCATACATGTCATTCTCCTAAAAGCTTTTTTATTATACAGGTATATACCGTACATCCCCACACCAGCCATCTAAATGCATAATTTGTGTGAAATGAAAGTAAATCAACCAAACTGTCGTGCGAGTCTTAAATGTATAACGTTTTATAGTGGAAGTGGCCCAAGCATGAAAGAGCTACAACATAATGCTAATCAAAAGAGATTTTAAGAGCTTTGTACTCTCTGGCTCTTTGGCAGTGAATCTGGGTTCCTTTCATCCAGAGAAACAGGTGTTTCTTGATCATTTGGTAACTTCAACAGACAGAAGCTGTATAAAGTTAGAATTTCTAAGAACTGCTCTTGTTAAAGGCCTTGTTAAAAAAAAGAAACAAACCCTAAACCTTAGAATTACAGCAAATGTATATTCCATGGGTAGGCAACCTGAGGCCCAGGGGCCGGATCCGGCCCAGTCGCCTTCTAAATCTGGCCCGCGAACGGTACATGAATCAGCGTGTTTTTACATGAGTAGAATGTGTGCTTTTATTTAAAATGCATCTCTGGGTTAATTTTGGGGCATATGAATTCATTCATCCCCCCCCCCAAATATAGTCTGCCCCCCCCCACATAAGGCCTGAGGGACAGTGGACTGGCCCCCTGCTGAAAAAGTTTGCTGACCCATGGTATATTCAAAGTACTTAATTCACAGGGTTTGTACTGCCATGGATTAAAGCATTCATATACTGAATCATGGGAAGCCAAGAGTAAGAATATGGTGAAAGATTAAAATTGGAGTTCTTGATTTATACTAAGTTTTATGAAGTGGGTTGTGAAGCAAAAATAACATGGGCAGCTTCTTTCTCTCATCAGATTGGGATGAGAGAATTGAGGAATGGATTTTTTGATGAGAAATAAAAATTGAGTTCAGCATTGATAAACTCAAGGCTGTATGAAATCTGTATATGATACTGAGGCCTAAGTATTCCTTGCCATGAATTACTGATCTTTGTTTTTAAGAGAAGCTGCCAGGCCATTAGGCCTGAAAGGCTTTCTGGCAAGAGTTTAGGGTTCCCCATCACTTCTTCTATTCAGTTTTTGTCCAAATGGAATTGGGTCCAATTTAAATATCCATTAAATATTTCACATTTGGCTGGGCAATAGAAGATGACCAGATGTTTCTGTATTGTACATGGGCTCAAAGGTCCTGAAGACATCTGCTTTAACTCTTAAAAGTAAGTTTCTATATGCCTTGAAAATTGGGTGGCATTAGGTCTTCAGTGTGAGAACAATAAGATATACAATTTTAGATCTTGTGAATTGGGTCTCTCTGAATCCATATAATAAGTGATGGGTTTGCTCATAATTGTGAACATATGAAGCTAAGCAGGCTGGAGTTCTTGATCGTGCCAGGTAGCTGAAAAGCGTAGCTTGTGTAACACTTCAATTCTCTCCCTCCCCCTGACCTTTTAGCTTGTCAGGAATGATTTCTTGGGTATACAGCCTCAAGGAAGGTGAGCCTATGAAGACTAAAATCAATAAGAAAAGTCATTTGATTTTAAGTAGGCATATAAAAGTTTGCCATGTATAGATTGTTGTTCTATCTCATCGAAGGAAATGTAACTACTCAGAAATGGCTATGGTAGCATTCGAGAAGTTGCTTTATATACAATAGCCACTAAGAACTACCATTTCCATGAATTTTTTATGCACTGTTTTGTAATTGAGTTTAAGTAGCTATGTAAATTAGATGAAGCCGTTGAGCTCATTGTACATTTCCAGCATGCCCTGTTAAAGCCAAATGTGACATTTTTTCTATATAGAAGACACTTCTGTTCAGGAAAACAGAAAGGAAAGTGCCTGTACACATTCAGGATGATGATGATGATGATGATGATTAACCTAGCACCATATGAACACTTCACAAAAAATAGATAACAGGTCCCTAGTTGGACTTACAATCTAAAATAAACATAGGGAAGCAATGGAGGAAGGGAAATGGAGGCATGGGTAGATGAGATCTGCTACAGAAGATGTGCTACACATGCATTTATTAGCACACAAATATTTCAGTACATGCACTGAAACCCCTTAGCAGCTTGTGTACAAAAATATATACACTTGGTTGTTTGCGTGGTCTTACATAGGAGTACTGTGACTAGGAAGAATTCATTTGAAATAGCCTTTGATGCTGAACAAGTTGCCCAATCCTCCTTTGTTCAGAGCTACTTACAGGAGAAGCAGCACCTCACACCACAGTATATTGCCTCTTCATGTACTTCTAGCCTTGGCTTATTCCAAACTGATGTTCTGCAACTCAAATGTTGTGAACTGCCCTGAAATCCACGGGTATAGCAGAATACAAATTTAATAAATAATAATTATTATTAAAGATAAAGGTACCCCTGCCCGTACGGGCCAGTCTTGACAGACTCTAGGGTTGTGCGCCCATCTCACTCAGGAGGCCGGGGGCCAGCGCTGTCCGGAGACACTTCCGGGTCACGTGGCCAGCGTGACGAAGCTGCTCTGGCGAGCCGGCACCAGCGCAGCACACGGAAACACCATTTACCTTCCCGCTATAAAGCGGTACCTATTTATCTACGTGCACCCGGGAGTGCTTTCGAACTGCTAGGTGGGCAGGAGCTGGGACCAAAAGACGGGAGCTCACCCTGCCGCGGGGATTCGAACCGCCGACCATGCGATCGGCAAGCCCTAGGCGCTGAGGTTTTACCCACAGCGCCACCCGCGTCCCTAATAATTATTATTACTGCTTGCTAAAACAACTATATTCTGGTTCAGGCTGCAGGCTCACTGCTGACTTATGGGGCTGTGACTTATGCCTCATTAACAGATTCTCATACTTTTTAGGGCTACCCTCTTATGGTAATAACAGCAGAATTAGGAGGGAATTGAATATATTATTCACTTAAATTGTACAGATCCCTATGAGATGGTGAGCTTAAGTGCAGGGCTGTATGTACTGTCATGTAAATGAACATACTGTTCTAAGCTAGCCAAAAAACTATACCAAGAAAATTTTGAATTCAACAACCTATGTCAGTTATGTATGTTTACTGATGCTACATCATTTTGCTTCTGCTAGTCAAAGGAAGAAGCAACCAGATATGACACCGAGGCAGCCCCCATGGGCACCTGGAAATCCTGCTAAGCTGCTTCTGGTTTAAAAATGACATAAAACCTTGGAAGCCAGTCTTAAACCATAAGGGATAATTCAGCATCTAACCATTTCTTTTATTTATATTTTAAATGCTGAAATTCTTAGGAGGATGAATTGTATACATAGTGGATCCCGTGTTCAAATACTTGTGAAAGGGGCTGGCTATATTTACTGGTGATAAAGGAGAAGAGAAGATTCAGGAGAAGATACTGTACTCCCTCTGCCTTTCTCTTTAAAAATGCTTCTGCTGCAGTAGCGCTGACCAGCAGAGATAAAATTGCATGGAGTGGTGGTTGAGATACTGTTTTCTTTCTTTCCCTTTGTGCTGAGTTGTAATGGGGGGGCGGGTGGACTTTCAGCTCTGGCCTTGTTGAGAGGTGAAGCTGGGGACTTTTTTGCAGCAGAGATCTCTCAATGCCCCACCTACCTTCCTTCAGTGAGAAAGTATTGTGCAGCCCACTGCCTTGATTCACTTCCTTCCTAGATTTGTACAGTCAATAATATGGCACAACTCTTAGCTTCTTTTAGGCAATGCATCTTTTCTTATGGGGGGTAGGGGACATAGACAAGAATTGCTATGGACCATGCATGTGTGTTCTTTCTGCCCCTATCTTCCCCACAGCAGGATGCCAATGTAAAATATTTTAGAGTAGAACTTGTCTCAAAGCCACTGTTCCTTCTGTCTTAAATGATTTGCCTAATGGACAGCACTCTGGCAATTATTTCCATATAATAATGTTATGTTGGAGCCATGTTTCTTAGAAGTGCTTATCTCCTCCCATTTAGCCAGTTTCTGTTGATTATAATGGAGCTGTAGTGAATATAGCCTTTATTTAATAAGTTGGCTGAGGGTGGGTAACCTCAGGCCCAGGTGCCAAAAGTTGCCCTCAGACCTCTATCTAGCCTTCAGGTCTGTGCCAATGCAGTGCCTCCTCCCCAGGTCACCACCCCTCACTGGCCTTGCACTTCATCTTCCTATAGTTGTTTTGTGTCCTTGAACTGCAACAATACCTCTTGCTTGCTTGCTTGGATGGATGGAGAGGGTTGTTTGTCTGACCATAGCTGCCATTCGCCACACAGGTAGGTGTCCCTTGCATTGAACCCCTGCCCCCGGTCTAGGCTATCAGGAATTCCATTCAGATGAATACAGGTGCCCCCCCCTTACGTGGGGGTTACGTTCTGGGCCCCCACGCACATAAGCATGGAAATACAGATTATTAACCCTTTAATAGGCTAGTAACCCGTGTTGGCTGGTACAGTACCAAGATGTAGTAGGCACTATATTATATGCAGCTGGCTACTTCCCCTACCCTCATTTGAATAGCCTGTTGTAGTGGCAGTAAGTAGACACAATAAACCAGACTGGCAACCTGTAGTTTAACCATGTTGCTGAGGGCTGGCTTGTTTTAGTTGTCTTGTACTGCTGACGGGTATGTATAGATTGAACAGCTTAGCAAACTTCAGTCCTGCTCATATATGAGCAGTAATTGTAGTAAGAAGTGTGAGTCGATGCTGGAATTGTATGTGGCAAATGCAGATTTAAAACTTTCTTCAGTTAGGAAGTTAATGGGTAGTCTGGCATGTCACTGTTTCTTGGCCTCTGCAGATTTTAGAACTATGCTTGTCCAATTCAGTTTTGTTAGTGTGGGAAAGAGACCTAAGTAGTCTCATGCAGTCTGGAAGTCTTTGCTCAGGGCTGTTAAAAAGGCCTACCGTATTTTTCGCCCCATAAGGCGCACCGGCCCATAGGACGCACCTAGTTTTTTGGGGGGGAAATAAAGAAAAAAAATTTATTTCCCCCCCAGGTGCGGGGCTGGGGTGGGAAGCTGTCCCCCGAGCTTGTGGGGCTGGAGGCGGGGAGAAGGAAGCTTCTCCCCCCCCCCCCCGCCAGCCTTCTAACCAAGTCGGAGGACAGTGGGAAAGGCGCGCTGCGCCTCTCCCGCTGTCCCCCGAGTTTGCGGGGCTGGCAATGGGGAGGAGCAGGCTTCTCCCCCCGCCAGCCTTCTAACCAAGTCGGGGGACAGCGGGAAAGGTGCGCTGCGTCTTTCCCGCTGTCCCCCGAGTTTGCGGGGCTGGCGATGGGGAGGAGCAGGCTTCTCCCCCCGCCAGCCTTCTAACCAATTCGGAGGACAGTGGGAAAGGCGCGCTGCGTCTCTCCCGCTCTCCCCCGAGTTTGCGGGGCTGGCGACGGGGAGGAGCAGGCTTCTCCCCCCGCCAGCCTTCTAACCAAGTCGGGGGACAGTGGGAAAGGCGCGCTGCGTCTCTCCCACTCTCCCCCGAGTTTGCGGGGCTGGCGACGGGGAGGAGCAGGCTTCTCCCCCCGCCAGCCTTCTAACCAAGTCGGGGGACAGTGGGAAAGGTGCGCTGCGTCTCTCCCACTCTCCCCCGAGTTTGCGGGGCTGGCGACGGGGAGGAGCAGGCTTCTCCCCCCGCCAGCCTTCTAACCAAGTCGGGGGACAGTGGGAAAGGCGTGCTGCGTCTCTCCCACTCTCCCCCGAGTTTGCGGGGCTGGCGACGGGGAGGAGCAGGCTTCTCCCCCCGCCAGCCTTCTAACCAAGTCGGGGGACAGTGGGAAAGGCGCGCTGCGTCTCTCCCACTCTCCCCCGAGTTTGCGGGGCTGGCGATGTGGAGGAGCAGGCTTCTCCCCCCGCCAGCCTTCTAACCAAGTCGGGGGACAGTGGGAAAGGCGCGCTGCGCCTCTCCCGCTATCCCCCGAGTTTGCGGGGCTGGCGATGGGGAGGAGCAGGCTTCTCCCCGCCGCCAGCCCCCAAACCAGGTCTGGGGACAATGGGATGGCGGCGTTCCGCCTCCCTGCTCTCCCCCGAGCTTGTGGGGCTGGGGGTGGGGCTCTCCTGAAGCCTGGAGAGCGAGAGGGGTCGGTGCTCACTTTTTCTTCTGATGGTATGTGGTGTGTATAGAAGTAGGTGGTATGTATAGAACAAGCAGTATTTTCAATCCCTAAATTTTATCATGCAGAATAGTGCCTGAAGGCCAGCTAGAAGGCCTGGGCAATTAGCCCTAATACTGCCTATTAGCATGGTAAAATCTGCAGTGCCAGTTAGCCTCCTTCATTCAAAATGCTAATTAACTATCCCTTTATTAATTGGAAGAAAGAACTAGAGCAATAGATATCCTCATGCACTGTTTCAGACTGAAGTGGTTAACTTATGGCTAACTTTTGAATCAGTTTCAGCACTTAAGTTGAAATTTAGGTATGGCTGTGTCAATAAATTCTTCCTTCTTGGCAATTAGGTATATTTTAATTTAGTCAATCCTGTAATAGGCTTATGTTACAAAATGAATATGGATTTTGAATTTGATGTTTGTAATTTTGTAAAAATTTTTCGGTTTTGGAATCAAGTTTTAAAAAAATTCTTCCTTCTTGGCATTTGGTTACTTGACTGTAATGCGGACTTGTAACTGTGGTATGCAAGACACTCTGAACTATCATATTTCAGTGCATTGTATATCCAGCCAACTGAAGGTTAGCTCAGGGAGACAATCTGTGACCTTAACCAAGTTCTTAACCTGAATATTTGAACTTTTCTGAAATGGTGATGTGGACAGTGCTCAGAAAAGTCTTGGAGCAAATTTGGCCAATTATTTCCTGACCACCTTTAAAAGGAATTCTGATATGACTGAAATGTTAACAACAGAACATCAGAGGGTGAACATACTGATCAGCGTCTGTTCTTGGTTTTCCTGCTGATTCCCCCCCCCCCCCCAATTCTGTGTCATGCAGGTGGAGGAGGAAACCGAAAAGGCAAGAGTAAAAAATGGCGCCAAATGCTACAGTTCCCACACATCAGCCAATGTGAAGATCTTCGGCACACTTTGGGTAAGGAGCATGCTTGCATTGGGGAGATGCTGTCTTCCCTGCTTTCTTGTGTATGGAGTGGAAGTGGCTGGGTTACAAAGAAGCCTTGAGTACTTGGCATAAGATCTTATACATTCACCCTATTGTAAGCTGTGCTTGTTCATATGATTGCCTGATGATGCAGGATTTTGTGGCGGTAGCATTGTCATTACCAAACACTCCTGTGCAATTATTTTGCCTTAGTATTGCATCACCATGACCCTCTGGCAGCATTGTGAGCGGTTCTAGTTCAGTAATAGAGCATATACTTTATATGCATTAAGTCCCAGATGCAGTCTTGGGTATCTGAACTGGGAACTGCCTCTGCTTGAGATGTTGTAGAGTAGCTGCTACTCAAGAGCAGGCAGTATTGGGCTAGATGGACCAGTCATCCAACTTGGTACAAGGTATCTTCATAAGTTCAGGGATGCCTTTCTCCTCTTGCAAAGTTTACCCAATCTTATTTTAAGCAGCTACTTTACTGCTCTCCTTAATTCCACTTGCTTTCCCCTGGGAACCAGTGTTTTTATTCCAGCTGCGTCAAAATCCAAGCAGTCTCCTCTCCCACTTCTATTGGCTTAATCATTCCTGGGGAACTCCAGCCATTTCTTCCCTGATCCCTTTGAAGTGCTTATGAAGTATTGGGGAAAACTGCATGTCAGTTTAGAGCAGGGGTTAGCAACCTTTTTCACCCATGGGCCATTCCACCATCCATCAGACCATGTGGTGGGGCAGACTATATTTTTTTGGGGGGGGGGGCGGAATGAACGAATTCCTATGCCCCACAAATAACCCAGAGATTCATTTTAAATAAAAGCACACATTATACTCATGTAAAAACACCAGGCAGGCCCCACAAATAATCCAGAGATGCATTTTCAATAAAAGGGCACATTCTACTCATGTAAAAACACACTGATTCCCGGACCGTCGGCGGGCCAGACTGAGAAGGCGATTGTGCCGCATCCGGCTCCCAAGCCTTAGGTTGCCTACCCCTGCTTTAGAGCCTGTATTCCTGCTCCAAGTTGGCTTGCTTGCTTCTTTTCTTCCACCTATTAACTGTACAGCTCTTCATCTCTAATTATAGTGAACAAAAAATGGTCATTGAGAAGGCTGTGAGCAGTTAGATGTGGTATGGGAAAACTTGAACTGTTGCCTGGCAAGTTGAAATCATGCAGTCCTCTAGCTTAAGCTTGGTTTCTGAATTGCAATTAAAGCAATTTCTTCTTAAATGCTAGCTGGGGCCTCTTTCACTATCAGGATGGCAGCCCACAGACCTATCCAAGGGGAAAGTTGTTGACTTTCTCTGTAGAGCATCCCTTCAAATCAGGCCTGGGGCGCTTGCAATTCTCCAGATGTTTCTGCTCTTTGACTGTTGACCATGCCGACCAGGGCTAATGGAAGTTGGAGAGGCACATGTTCTCCAGACAGGCTTCAAATTACTGGTGACAAAGGAATTCTTGGGAGTGACAAAATTGTGAAAATAGCCCAAGGTGCAGAAAAGAATGCTGCACAGAGTTTCTTGTTACTGACAGGACTTGCTCAGCCTGGCTCCATTAGAAGCTCTTTGCTATCGGGTGTATGGTAGCTGTACAGATTTCCTTGCAGTTGACAACAGTGGTTCTTGTTCAGAAGATCATGTGCCTTGATACAGCAGTACCATTAATTATTTAAAAAGAGGCCTTTTATAGATGACTTGAATGCTACTCTAAATCAAGATTTATCTGTTAGATTTGGATTTCTTTTGGTGGTGATTATTTCTGGAAGCCCAGCCAGATGGGCGGGGTATAAATATATTATTATTATTATTATTATTATTATTATTATTATTATTATGATGGAATAATGGTGTAAATTATTTTCTAGCACTATAGATTCTTTAAAGAAGAACTGGCAATTTGAATAGGTCTTATGTGGTACTGTTTTTTTTGTGGGGGGGTTTGTAGAAGGATGTTCCTTAATTCTAATAAACATTCAATAGTAACATTGTTACTTTTCAAATTTATAACATCAGGTTATGGGTTTACCATAAAAGGTTACTGAGATAAGTGAGAGAAACTCATTCCATTAAACACTTGATGATTTGCTTACACCCTGGTCATGCGGATTTCTGGGCTACTATTCATAAGACTCTGAATACTGATTTCTGGATTTCATTCAGGCTATTGGCCCATCAAACTCAGCATTTTCTAGACTACACAGACTTAGCAGCTCTTTGGGGTTTCACTTTCCCGACTCTGCCTGGAGATATCGGGGATTGAACCTGGAACCCCCTGCGTGAAAAACATGTGCTTTACCACTGCACTATGGTCCTTTCCCTGAAAGAGCTTAATGTGACCCTTCAGCTCAATGTCCTTTTCAGTTTCTCTCCCTGTATACTTCCCCCTCCCCCTTGTTGATCCAAGCTGGACTATGTCAGGGTTTCCTTGTGTTGTCCACAATAATGCCCAGTTGTGAAGTGGTTTCACTTTAATATTCCATTTCCTTACAATGTTCATTATCTTGTGTTCGATTGAAGATAAAAATCACTGCTGGTTTTCTGCCAGTATTCTAGTGCTGACTCTTGAAACTCGCATTCTTCCTTTATAGCCTAGCCATTTGTCCACTTTGAACTCAGTTGGCCTGGCTTTGTTTGGATAACATTTTTCTCTTTCACTATCTTTGCTCTGGGAAAAGTCCCTGTTATTTTCCTGCCCTCCTTCTATCTCCTTATAGTGTCTAGTTTGCAGCTTGCTAGAACGTTCTTCTGTCATAGTTTGAACAAAATAACTTTGGACATAGTACATTGACTAGGGAGCTGCTGGTTGTCTGGTGTATTGTGTATGTCTGTAAAAACTGGCTGTTCTTAGTAACTGTATGAAGAAGTCCTATTACAGGGGAGTCTGTGGCCCTCTAGATGCTATTAAATTATGGTTTCCATCAACCCTGGCCATTCGTGTTGCTGACTTGGGCTTCTGGGAGTTAAGGTCCAACATTAGTTGGATGGTAGGTTCTCCATCCCTGCCTATGGACTTTCTTTCTCTTTGAAAGAATGGGGGAAACTTGAGATTCCCTACTCTTTTATATTTCTTGTGTTCTAATTTCCTTTCCTCCCTCCCATTATGGAGACCTTGGACCAGGTTGGTTTAACACAGAGCTGCCTGCCTAGAGCAAAGCTCTTGCCTCTACATGGCCTGGGTAGAAAATAATTTTTCTGCAAAAAGTGTCCATTATCCAGGAGAGCTATGAAGAATCCTCTAATCCTGCCAGGCTCTGACCCCTTCACCTTCCTTCATTCAATACACTCATTTCCTGCAAGAGAAGGAAATGGTGCAGTTTGCATATGGCCCCTTCCCCCCCTCTCCACACTTTCTGCATTGGCTTTGTTTTCTTCGACTGTATTCTTACATCAGGAAACCACAGCTTCCTTAGAGCAACTGCTGCACAGAAGAGAACACTTACAACATGCTCCGTAAGAGAGTTGGGGTGGGGTGATTTACAGAAGAACGGCTTCCTGGGAAGTGATGATTAAACTAATTCCACCACAGTGGGTGGGGCCGTGGGCATAGCTGGGGGGGGGGGCAGTGAGGGGCAGTTGCCCCCCATCAATAAAAAGCAATAAACATACATAGCTAACTGAGGTTCTGCCCCCCTAACAAAAGGCCTGTCCCCCCCCCGAAATCCTGGCTACACCTATGGTTGGAGCTACAAAGTACTGCCAGGTTCGTTCAAAATATTGCCAGCTGTGGAAGATAAACAAACCCATAAACTGCAAGAAGCATCATCACAGTTCAGGGACACCAATCAGCCAGGCAAAAGCACTCCAGGACAGTGTGGAGCAGGGATGGGGAAGGGGCATGACATGGGGAGAATCTCAAGGGCAGGGTAGAGGCTTGGTAGGCTGTATTGGCACCTGTGCTTGAGGTTCCTCACCTCCATCATAGGGATGGAAGCATAGCTGGCCTGTTTCCTTCTTGCAAAGTTACAAGGTCCTGGATTTCTGCACACGCCTCTTGATCTGAGCATGAATCTTGATTAGAAGGAGAATTGGGGGCCCTGGAAAGGGATCATTAGCTACACTAGTCAGCCTGTACCCCACAGCCATAACCTACCTCTCCATAACCATTGTGGTTTTTCTGTGTGCTTCAAGAAATTAATAATTAAAGGATTCTGCGAACCCAAAGCACTTGCCTACAGATGGAGACTGCCTACTGCTTCTCCGCATGATATCGCTGTTCTGGCCTCGCTGCCTTCTATTAGCCTCTGCTCATTAATTCTGCCATATCTCTGCATCTTGTGTGAACTAATCGTTCAGTTATACCCAATACAGCTGAATTAAGTTACCCTGAGGAGGCTGACCTGTTGCTTCGCTGTTGATGTCACTTCTCTAGCTTTGTCCCCTTCAGATTAGAAGACATGCCCAGATCAGGGGAAGAGGGCGGAATCCTTTTAACATGATTTAATAATGTCGTTCCTCCTGTGGTGAGAAAGAGAGAGTAAAATTGTTGATCATTGTCTTTCTGTATGAATAATTGAAAGCAATAAAATGTAAATTTCAAAAATAATGTCACTCCTCTTCTCCCTACTCCCTCCAATTAAGTCAGCGATGTGAAGGAGAGGGAACAACACCTCTGGTGTATAGATTTCAGGTTGAGAGCATAAAATCAAGCCATGAAAAATTAACCTAAATTTTGGGATTTGATATGTCTGACTTGTAGTTGTGCCAAGTAACTCCTCTGGTGGACAAGTTGACCTGTCTTTATTATTATAGCCAAAATGGGGAGTGGGGGGACACACCCTCATCCACTCAAACAAACCTATGACGCCCCAAAAGGCAAAAACATGAAAAGAAGCAAGCCTTAAGCTGGTGCCTGATAAGATCTCCCCTCCTCTTCTGAACAAGGGTTAAATAGTCTGTACTTTGATTTAAAATACCAGCAGCACCTTCCTAGGGAGCAATGAGTTGTGGTGATTCTGTCACATAGAAAAAGAAAAAAAAGGTTTATTGATATCCTGCGAGAGAAGATATGCAGCTGTGGATGTTTCCATCCTGCTGCAAAGAGATTTAATATCCCCTTGTATAGATGTGGGGAACTGGGACTTTCCAGATATTGCTGGGCCACAACTTCCATAAATCCTGGTCCCGGCCATGCTGGCTGTGGCTGATGGGGGTTTGGTGTCCAACATCATCAGGAGGGTGACAAGTTCCCCATTCCTGCCATACGAGTTACCAGATATATTGCTTGGAAATTCACTCTCTGCTCCATGATTCAGCTGTGGCCATTCAGGTTCCTAAACTGATAAGCAGTTGAGTGACTTTGCAAAAGCAGTTCCGTGCAGTGGCCAGAAGGAAATGTCAGTTTCTCAAGAGAGCACTTAAATTCTTGAAGATAAAGATTTAACATGAAGATCTTATGGCTAGGAATTAAAATGAGTCAGACACACAGGTTATCTGCTCCATTGAATAGCTTTCAGGACTTGGAATGGACCCTTCTCCTAATCTTTGATTGCTAAAGTGGTTGCTTCAGATCAGATCAAGTAAATTCTTTTGAAAATGGATTTAGTGTCCTCCTCTCTTAAATGTTCCCTGATTGTGGTACGGGTTAGTAGCCGTTGACTAATGCTTCTTCTCTTTTCAGAGCGGGACTACCACAGTTTGTGTGAGAAGCAGCCCATTGGTCGTTTGCTTTTCCGACTGTTTTGTGAAACACGGCTTGAGCTTCTGCGCTGCGTCAAGTTCCTGGATGCTGTGGTAAGCACACCTATGTGAGAACCCCTTCCTGGGGGTTAAGCATGGGAGCTGATTAACTGTAAGTTTTGAAGGAAGGGATCCTGGCATGTGGCCTATTGCAAATCCGAGTTTATGGAGGTGGCTTTATTCTTACCTCATTACTTTCACATTACTCATATTCTGCTCATAGTGGAGTCCGGAATAGGTGTGGTGGTTCTTGGACTATACAAGAATATGTGCTTGATTTGCATCATCTCTGCATTTTTATTCTTGGGAGAGGTATGTAGAATAATTGAATATTGCTTTCTTATCCTCATTCTTACATAGGCAGAATATGAAGTAACACCTGATGAAAAACTAAAAGAGTGTGGTCAGCTCCTGATTGAGACGTATTTGACCCCTAAGGTGAGATTTGCATTAGCTAAAAAGAGGGAAAGTTGCCTTAATGAGAACTGCACTTGCCCTAGACTAAGCTGGGTCAAGGATATGCCTAAATATTACCAACAGGGAGTAAACATTGGTACCTAGGCCTGGCATTAGCTCCCAGCAGGTGTGGGGGGCTGAGAACCTCCTAGGACTTACACCAGGTTTAATTTTAAGTGCCTGGCACGCCAAGAGCTAATACCAAGAAGAAGAAACATCCGCCATGCCCCACAGGCTCTCCCCATAATAGAGCAATACTATGTCTGGAGCGACGAGGGTGGCGCTGTGGGTAAAACCTCAGCACCTAGGACTTGCTGATCGCATGGTCGGCGGTTCGAATCCCCGCGGTGGGGTGCGCTCCCGTCGTTCGGTCCCAGCGCCTGCCAACCTAGCAGTTCGAAAGCACCCCCGGGTGCAAGTAGATAAATAGGGACCGCTTACCAGCGGGAAGGTAAACGGCGTTCCGTGTGCTGCGCTGGCTCGCCAGATGCAGCTTGTCACGCTGGCCACGACCGGAAGTGTCTTCGGACAGCGCAGGCTCCCGGCCTCTAGAGTGAGATGAGCGCACAACCCTAGAGTCTGTCAAGACTGGCCCGTACGGGCAGGGGTACCTTTACCTTTACCTTTTATGTCTGGAGCCAGAGGCATTTGGGAGGAAAGGTAGTAGTGGCAGCATCTGTCCAGCACTTGTCCTTTGACTGCCAGGTACTCGGAAGAAACCAATTATTTGTGCCAGCACTGCTGCCTCCCCAAAGTGCTAACCTGACCCCCCAGCAAGCTTGGCATTATTACAATCTTTTTAAATTTTAAGGGCCTGGTGTTGAAGGAGAAGAACAAGGCCGGGCAGCTGCCATAGTCACACCATGCCACTTTCCCCTGGTGCTGTCCACCCCTGCCACTCTGTAAGCTCATTGGGGGTCACCCCAGGATGGTGCTTAGGAGGGACCCAGAGGCACCTAGCCCAGGATCTCCTTCAAACCTGGTGCTGAACTTGACTCTACCAGTCCATTAGTAGTACCTTCACCATGGTGATGCCCCAAATTTGGAACAGCTTCTTACATGAAGGGCACTTCGTGCTAACTTCATTGACATTCCAGGGTCAGACTCAGGCCTTCCTGGTTTCCCCAGACATTTATGAATACTTAGTTGCTGCAATAATGAATATGTAATTATTGTGGTTGGATCTGATTATCTGTTCTCGCTATTCATTGTTTTCTTGTATTGTTGGTTGCATTAATAATGTTGTTACCTGCTCTGGGATTTATGGGAAGGGCAGGATATAAATTCATAGGTATTAAAAACAACAGAACTCTGATTTCCCTGTCTGATCCTATCTATCCTCAGGGTGTGGATCATGTGCCTGAAGTGCCCTCGGAGTTAGTAAATCTGTGTTCTAAGCGACTGGAGCAGGAACCGGGTAAAGAGCTCTTTAAGGAATCTACCAAGTGAGTGGGGGGATTGGGAGGAATTTGTTTCATAATGTGCACAATTCCCAGAACAGTGGTCACTGATTATCTAGTAGGGGCTAACTTTGCATACAACCTGTTGCATCTGTAAGTGGGTTGTCACCAGCAAGCCTTGGAATTCATTGCTTGGAATTCATGTACTGTTTATTTCCCTGCTGTAGGAGAGCCAGTGGGTGCCATGTTGTGTATAGGCGGCTTATAAGGCTTAATAAATATTAATATTTGAGTTGCTAGAAGGCTTACCCTGCTCTTGATGGTGAATGGAAAAGGAGTCACCCCAGCCTGTTGTGATGCTCCTTTTGGCTTGTATTCTATCTCCCTTGGGAACAATGTACTTTCATTAGAAGTCCCAGGGCATAGTCTGAAGGCACATGATGCAGCAGCCTTTGCTGAAGCCAGGCAGGTATTATCTGGTCAATACCTAGATGGAAGACTGGCTGCCTGAGAGCCATATGTATACCATCTTGATTTCAGTAGAAGAAAGGCAGGGTTTAAATAAGAAAGACCTACCTTTAAAACATCTCTCACTACCTTGGCAGCAAATATCAGACCAGGCTTGGATGATTGCAGATCACATTGTGGTGGCACTTTGTACTGATGGTAGTGGTGGTGCTTGGAAGCTGTGGCAGTATCAAAATGAATCTTCTTAAAAGTGAGCCTTGTCTAGAGTTCCCTGTCTTTGTGCTCTTCATCTTGCTGCATTTGCCCATATAATTCAGATTTCTGGCCCCAGGTCTTGCTGCTGCAGCTGTGCAAAAAGCTCTGGCAGTGACCTACGTGGCCGTGGTGTATGAACAAAGAGCCTGTGATCTGGAGCCCTGCTTTCTCTGGCAGCCTCTGAAAAGGGAAGTAACCATCATATTCCTTCCTATTGCTCTCCAGATTGGATAGTATGTTGCCTGAGCCTTCTCAATGTCTGCTGTCTCTGGCAGTCTCCTCGCCTTATGATCCAAGAGCTTGCCAAATCCCTTGAAGCATCTCAAGCTTTAAAACTTGATGTTCATTTCAGCTTTTTTTTCTCCCAGAGGTGCCACATGTTCTGTTCTCTTTATTTTGTGGCATAGGGAAACCTCACTGTTTCTGATGGGTTCCGCTTCCTTCCTCTAGGCTCATCCATGACTACCTTAGTGTGGCACCTTTTGCTGACTACCTTGACAGCATCTACTTCAACCGTTTCCTGCAATGGAAATACCTGGAAAGGTAAAGCTCCACTTTGCTATGGGATCAGAGATAGGTGTAGCTTTGCTTTTCAACCTAATACCCTTTTGCACATTGTAAAGAACACATTTCATGCCCTTGATACTTTCACTGATAAGTGAAAGAGAAAATGCTAGCTGGTGACTCCTGGTCATATAGTGAGAACAAGTCCTCTTCAAGATCAGTTTTTGCTTTTCATTTTGTCAGCCTTGAAACTTGCTAACCATGTAGTCTTAATCCATGCTATATTCTAGTTCATCAAGCTTGTGTGTATACTATGCCTTGCATAAACTGCAGAACAACGGGCTGAATCCAGCACTTTCCATGTGTGAGTGAAACATGTATGCTTGTGTAGTGAGACTTCACTTTCCTCTGCTCTTTCTTGACTCCTCTCCTTTGCAGGCCCCCAGAATCTGCTCCAGAGGGTTGACAGAAGTCTGCTCACACCACGTTGGATTCTGCCCAAAAGCAGTTTTACACTGAGTGCATAGGGGAGCAGGATAACCTTTTTAGTGGACTACTTTCAGTTCATTCTCGTTTCCTCTGTTCTCTTCTTAGGCGGCATGTGACCAAGAACACTTTCCGCCAGTATCGCGTACTAGGAAAGGGAGGCTTTGGAGAGGTATGTAGTCTGAGCAATGCAGAGAAGGTAGCCCCACATCTGCTTTCAAGAATCTATAGAGCATGGCATATTTTTCTCTCACAGAATGAGTCCTATATGAAGGGACTCTTGGTCACCTAAGATGCTGATATCTAGAAATATTAGCTGAATGTTGGGTGGCATGTTTCTGACTGCTGTGTTAAGTATCTTTTATGCTCCCAAGTTTTACATGCAGCGCTTCACAAGCAGGAGAATACTAGGAGTGATTCAACATGACTGAGTCCTTCAACCATTCATTTGGGATTTGATTCTGAGCTCTGAGTTTGTCACCTTCTTGTTACAGCAACATGACAGGGAACCAATTTTTCCAGTGAAAGTTGGGGCTTTCATGGTGTGCCGCAATAAACCATTTACTTAATCTCTATGGTACCACATCACTTTTGCTTTCAGTGAGAGTAATGATTTCGGGATCCAATAACCCCCTTATCAGAACTTATATACTCCAAGAGTTACCTGCCCTATTGTCATTTATTTGGTTTTTTTTCTTCCCTCAAGGTGTGTGCTTGCCAGGTGCGGGCCACCGGGAAGATGTACGCCTGCAAGAAGCTTGAGAAAAAGCGGATAAAAAAGCGGAAGGGGGAAGCCATGGCCTTGAATGAGAAGCAAATACTGGAGAAAGTGAACAGTAGGTTTGTAGTAAGTACATAGGAACTGCTTTACTTCTGCACTGAGGCTGAGACAGAATGTGGCCATGTCTTTGACTCTCTCACCCTGGTGAAGCAATCTTGACTAATTCAGGAGAGGACTGCAATATGTGGAATCTTACCCAGATGGCAAGAAAAGCATAAGGCTGTTGGACTTACATTTCTGGGCCACAAGTCTGCATTACTGCATTTGCAGACTAGGATCTGGCTGTATGGAGATCCCTTTAGTAATAACCAGCTCATGCAGGTTCTTCACTTACCGGGGATGTTGTGGGGAAGATGCAGGGAATCAGTCTTTTTCATACAATATTATGCAGAACACTTTCTCTCTTAAGGATTAATGCATGACCACAAATGTGCCATAGCTGCTTTTCCATGGCTTTGTCTCACACTGCCACTGCAGCACTTGAAAATTATGGTCCTATGAGCAGGGCCAGTTTTGTGGGCCTTTCCCACTCAGTTGTCTGCCTCTTTTAGCCAGGCGACTATCAGGAGGGAGGAACCTACACAGTTGACTTTGCTCACATAATGCTGGGCTGTCAAAATATTGCTATTGTATGGCATGAAACAATGGGGAACCCGTCTATGAAAGGATTGTGATGATATAATAAAAGTACATTACTCTGGGGTCTTGCTGGATTTGACTGTCTCACTGAAGGGGGCGAGAGTAATAAGGGGATAGTGCTTCATTTAGTGCATTTCCCCCAGCCTGGTAGCCTCCATATTTTTTCAACTACAACTCCCATCAGCTCTTTGCTAATCAGGAATGCTGGGAATTATAGCCCAAAATATTTGAAGGGTACTGAGTCGGGGAAGGCTGCTCCAATGGCTGTAAAGTGCCCTGGCATCAGTTGTAGCTCTGCCATTCTTTGTTCTCTCCATCTGCAACTCACTATCATGTCGAGTCCCATCGCTATTAACCCTACTCCCTCCATACTTTTCAGCTCCTCCTCACCTCTTACCCAAAAAGCTTCATGCAAAGTTAACTCTTCCTCTACGGGATACATAAATTATCCTGCATCTTGCTTTGAGCGTCTATTTTGTCGTGTATAGCTGGTGCAGAATTGTGCCAGTTGTGTGTAGGTGCTATGCTGTGCTTGGCTGTTCTGCTTTTCTAGTGGTTGACTTGGCTTGCTTGTGTTGTAGGTGAGTCTGGCCTATGCATATGAAACAAAAGACGCCTTGTGCTTGGTCCTGACTCTCATGAATGGAGGGGACCTGAAGTTCCACATTTACCACATGGGAGAAGCCGGTTTTGAGGAGCCACGGGCTGTTTTCTACGCTGCTGAAATCTGCTGTGGCTTGGAAGACCTCCACCATGAGAGGATAGTGTACAGGTGGGAACAGTCTTTTCTCCCAGGTGTAGCTGGGGTTCACACTGGGGTTTTATGTTAACAAGGATTTGTGCAGTATCTTAAGCACTGCTACTATATTGTAAAAGCAGTTGTTCAGAATTTAGCGAGGAAACCTCTGAGGCAGGACTAGTTTCCCAGAACTCACCAGCACAGGTTTTCATTCTCCTTCCAAGCTGAGAATCCAAAACATATCAGACTCTCATTAATGCCCAAGTGGAAGAAAGAAGGGGGGGAAATTGTGCTGGGAAAGTGGCCCTGCCTCACAAATTTCCCATATGTGAAAGGTATGGCTATATAGTTCATATTTTCCTGTGATATTGGCATCACTAATTCTTGCTTATATGTTTTATGGTGCTTCTCCTCTGCTAGTCCTGGAGAAGCAACCCATTGAGGTCTATGTCTTACACAATCTATTTTCCTCCATCAGGGACCTGAAGCCAGAAAATATATTGTTGGATGACCATGGTGAGTAAATGTCTGTTCTAAACACTCTGGCTTCACTGCTATCTGCAGTTTTTATATCAGATTTTGTTCTGGGTTGAGGGAAATCTGCAAACTGCACACTTGCATGACTCACTTTCCTTTGATAAGGTCACATCCGCATTTCTGACCTGGGCCTCGCAGTTTATGTTCCGGAGGGACAGACGATAAAAGGTCGGGTGGGAACAGTTGGCTACATGGGTGAGTATGCAAGAAATGCCCTGTTGAATTGACTGGGTTCAACATGGAGACCATGAAATGCAGCAGCCAAGGACTCTGGGTAAAAGCAATATCTTGTCAAAGTTTGCAGTTCAGAACAATGGTGGGTGCTATTGTAGTATGTTGGAAATCCAGTGAAACTTAAACCCTAGGTTCAACATTCTGGTAAGATATTAGTCTCCTAAGAAGTTAAATTATCAGTTAAATCTTTAAGTTTGACTCAGAAAGTGCATTTGTCTTCATTGCTGTGTAATCCATTTCACTACTTCTATTTTGGCAATACCTTACTTGGTCCTAAGCATTCCTTCTCTTCAATTATATTTGGACCCTAAGTTTTGTAGGAAATTAGATGGAGGTGAATCAATTCTTTTTACAGTGCTTATAAAACAAACAAGCTCCTATTGTTTCTGCAAAGCTGTATTTTGTACGCTTTGGGACTAACATTTTCCTGGTGTCCAAAGAGCAGCAGTCTAGATAACAAAATTGTGCAAGAATTGGCAAGAACAAGGATGCTTTAGATTGGGTAGAACTGGCAAAGTAAGCAGAGTTCAGTGTTGCTGTTGACTTGTGGTGCCATGTTCTGTACAAATTATTTCCTGTTACTGCAAGCCAAAAACCTGGTGGTGGTTAAAGTACAGTATTGGTATGGTGCCAGTTAGCCTACATTCACTTAATTAGTATATTTTGGTAGATGTTCTACAGACATTGACTCTTCCTTGCATTGTTTGGCTGGAGGGGGGGGGAAAGATGGTATTTGAGGCATTGTTGGGCAGTGTGGAAGGATGAAGGGAGGAATTAAACATCATGCTCTGTTGAACTTTCCATCTGCACAACCTTTTAAGTTTGCCAGATGCACCAACCTCCTCTGTTCTGGGGGTTCTCCCATCTCCTCCTCCCACCAAGTTTGAAGAATGCTTGGGCAGGGACAAAACTAGGCTTTATTCACCCAGGTCAAAGACCCAGTTTGGCACACCCACATGCATTTGCTCGCGCATGCACACACACACACACACACACACACACAGAGGAAGCCTCAGTGGCACCCCTCTGGAGGCTTCACCTGGGGCGAAAACCTGGCTAGCCGCCACCACCACGCCATAGCTACAGCTCTGGATTTTTTGGGGGGAGGGGGAGCACTTTCACCCAGTGGAAGACCTTGCACAGGGCTTCTGCTTATGGGGAATCATTAGGTGAATCCTGCCAAAGACTAAAGTATATTACAAAGGTGTACATGATGAGATGGCTCCTCTTTGTGGCACATCACTGAACCCTGGCTTGGGGACTGTGTTAAGCATTCCCTTTCCTGCCTGCTTCTTCTTCTTAAAGCACTTACAAGTACTGTACTTTACACTGCCACTACATTAAACATGAGATTTGGAATTGCACTTGGCAACTAGCGTAAGTCTGACCAGTTCTATTGAGCTCATAGCTAGCTGCCTGAACATTGGTCCACCTAGCTCAATATTATCTATGTTGATGGGCAGTGGCTCACTAGAGTTAGTTTTTTCCAGCTGTACTTGGAGATACTAGGATGTGAATCTGGGACCTGTTGTGTGCAAACTGTGTTCGCCTTCACTGAGCTACAAACTCTCCCTTAACACTCAGCACCATGCATTTGAAGAATATCCACAGGCCTGTTCAAATGGTTCTTACTTTTGCAGCTCCTGAAGTTGTGAAGAATGAGCGGTACACATTCAGCCCTGACTGGTGGGCCTTAGGATGCTTGCTATATGAGATGATTGAGGGCCAGTCTCCATTTCAGCAGCGCAGGAAGAAGATTAAGCGCGAAGAAGTAGAACGCCTGGTGAAGGATGTGCAGGAAGAGTACTCTGAGAAGTTCTCACCTGCTTCCCGTTCTCTCTGCTCCATGGTACATATATTGTCTCATCCTTAAGCTAGTTACCCTCCTTTTAGCTTTTAAAAGGGGTGCCTGCTCACCTCTAAGTGGGCTCTGGGTACGTTGAGAAAGCTGTACCTGCTCACTGGAAACTAACTTCAGAGTAGTGCAGTACACCATAACTTTTGTTTTGCTACTAGATCTCATTTTGTGTATATGACTTCTCCAGAGCCAGGTGCAGCCAGGAAATCAAGGCAGTGAACCTTTGTGAAATGAACAAAAATTGTAAAAATACTTCTCTTCAGGGCAGTTGTAGCTTGGTAGCAGTTTAGTGTCAGACTCAGAAAACATCATCTCATCTGTACTCACTAGTTCTTCATTCCTCTTCAACCTGGCTCCTGGAACATTTGTATTTTCAATAAGAGTAGGGTATGGTGCAGTATGGCCTAGCTGCAACTGTGACATGAATCTAGATCCCTTCCTAGATTACCTACCTACCTGGCATCAAGCAGTTTAATATTTTAAGCTTTTCCTTGTCCCATCCTGTTAATTTATTCTCTCAGTTAGCTTATTGGAGCTTAAGCAATTGAAGGAAACCTCAATCATAACCAGTGCAGAGGGTTTCATTCAAGCAGGAGGTCTCTGAAGTGTCAGTTACCCATTAAATACACATCAATAGTTTCAAAAATCCCTTCTCGTTTTTGAGTAAATGTAAAAAGATTGGTAGAAGAACTAAGGGTCGGGTATGAAATCATGTGAGTGCTGTGTCCCAGTCATCAATCTTGTTGCATACATAACAGTCTCAGATGTTTGGAAGAATTAGCAAGCCTTATTTACTTCTTTCCTCCACACTATAACTCACTTTACATAGCTAAGAGTTTTTGCATCTTGCAAGAGGCTTGAATAAGCAATGGTTGGGAGGGAGGTTGCTTGCTCATGTAAGAAACTTTTATGTCCTTCAATATGCAGATTGATGTTTAAAATAATGCATGCTTCTTGTGATTATCCAGGATACCCTAGAATGCAACTATTGGACTAGACCCTTCCCCTCCAGCAGCCTTCTTTTGTCTATCAGTGTACAAGATACATTCATTCTGTATTGTAACTTCTGTGGATTGTTGTCTTAAAGCCGTGGGATTTCTGACTGGCTAGTGGAAGACGGGGTATAAGTCTCAGAAATAAAGCAACAGGGATCCTTCTTGCTGTTTACTGCCTTTGAAAGTGCTGAGAACCCTGAGCAAATAAGGGCATAATATTAAAACAAATCCTCCCAGATTATTTTGATGTCTTTTTACTTTAGAGTTGTCATATGTGGGGATTTAGAAGGCCGTTTTATTCAGTTATTCCTAACCAGTAACTTAAGCTGTGTTTCGGGTTCAGTTGAAAAGAACCCCATTCTACCAATAATGGTTCAAGTTCTGTTCCAGAATATTGTTCAGAAATAACATTTTAAGCAATTTTCAGCTTAGGTCTGTTGCCCTTTGTAGCTAAAGCCTTCTGGCAGTACAGAGGCTTTGGTGTGACACCCTGTGCTATGTTACAGCTCCTGTGTAAAGACCCACTGGAAAGGCTGGGATGTCGAGGTGCTGGTGCTCAGGAAGTGAAAGAGCACCCTCTCTTTAAACACTTGAATTTCAAGCGGTTGGAAGCAGGGATGCTCGACCCACCATTCAAACCCGATGTGAGTTCAGAATGCATGTGTGTAGCAGAGTCTTCCTCGTACCACCTGTTGGTTGTGTTCAGGTGTAGGAGAATAGCCCTTTCATTGCTCTCCTTTTTCTGCATTCTTCTTAGCCCCAGGCTATTTATTGCAAGGATGTATTGGACATTGAACAATTCTCTACAGTCAAGGGGGTAGAGCTGGAGCCCACCGACCATGACTTCTACCATAAGTTTGCAACAGGAAGCGTCCCTATTCCCTGGCAGAATGAGGTAGGTGCTCTTCTACTCTTCAGGAGAATTTCTGCTTCTGATGGGAAGACACGCTGAGTCATCTGCACTTGGGGGTGGGGTGCAAAGCTGTTCCATAACTGACTGGCTGAGGTATTGTATAAGTAGCTAATTTGGGACAAGTGTCATGGAGACACCCTGTCAATGAGGACCTGAGGAGGGAAGACCAATAGTGAGCTCGTCATCTTTTTATTCTCCCCTAGATGATAGACACAGAGTGTTTCAAAGAGCTGAATGTTTTTGGTTCAGATGGAGCCATACCGCCTGATCTGGACTGGAAGGGACAGCAACCCATCCAGCCCAAAAAGGGTCTCCTCCAACGTCTCTTCAGCAGACAGGTAACTTGCCTGAAATGTGGGAAGCAGGTTTGTCTTGACATGGGGATCAGAAACCAGTTCTGGGATGCTCTCTGCCCTCTTTTTGCACTGCACAGGGCTGGCCAATCCATGGGGCAAAATGAAGGAATTTTATCAGAAAGCCTTGTCTGATGATGGGGCAGTAAATGAGTGCCTTCTGCTTGCTTCATCTGCCCTTTCTCTGCCCCCACTTCCCAGGCTTTCCATGTTTTGCTGTTCCTTACATGGTGGCAGCATGCTCAGTGTCTCCCTCCTCTCTGCCCTGCATTTAGGAAGGGTAGGGGAGTCCTTCCTCCGAGCAACACAGGAGAGTGCCTGCACCACAGCCACTTTTCTGGGGTGGTCTTTTAACATTATTTAAAAGTTTAAGCGCAGCAGTGGTATAGGGACTTTCCTATGCCACCTCTCTCAGTATATCTTGCTCTAAGGAAGGACCTCCTTGTTTTCCTGAGGCAGAGAGGAGGTGGAGGCATGCTGCTGCTGCTGCTGCTGCTGCATTAGCACCAGCAAAACATTAAAAAAGAGAGAAGAGGAAAGAGGTGGTGGAGGAGGGGTGAAGGTGTGAGAGGAGAGGATAGCAGCTTTCCTCAAGTGGTACCATGTTGTATGCCAGTCCTAGCACCACTGATCTTTCTGTATCTATACACCTCAGACCCATTAGCAGGCCAGCTGCTGTAGTGGCACTCGAGCTCAGCTAGTTCAGTTTACTAACGTAAGCTCCATAAACTATCCAGATGTGACTTCCCACTTCCAGAGCAACTTTCTTTCTGAATAACCGGAAGGCGTCTTGGGGTTTGGTACCCAAGAGGCCCTAGCTTTGTATGTGTGATACTTAACATGGATTTGTGGGTGGCTGAAAGCATAGTCTAATAATTCTTGGCTTTAGACAGCCTTGCTGCTTTTGGCTCTGGACAAATAGTTGGAAAGCAATGTAGCCAAATGCCTCTTGTCATGGCCAGTCCAGCCTGGCTGTTTCCCATCCCAAAACTTCTAAGACAGCTGTGGGAGAGAAACACTTGATAAAGTGTCATTTGTTCTTCTCAGAAACTAGTCCCTCAACCCCCTTATGTCTTCATGATTTAGAAATATAGCTTCTTGCACAGCACATGTGTTTGCGGTGCTTTTTGCTTAGAAAAAAGTATTCGCTCCCAGTGCTAGGAGCCTGACCTTATTGTGGTGTGTTGTGTGAATGAGAGCCCATTTGAATTGGCATCTTCCCTCCTTTCTGTGGGCTCATCATTTTCCAGTATCCCTCACCTTGGCAGTTCCTCTGGGTCTTGCTCTGGCTGCTCAGTTTGGTGGTAGTTATCCCTGTAGGCCGGGAGAGGCCTTAGGAGAGGGCATGGCTATTTCTGGCCGGGCTCTCACAGCATGTTTTCTCTTTCCAGAGGTGAGCAACCTCTTCTCTGCTGCTCTGCTCAGGAAAATGACTACCTGGTGCCCCAAACTCCCCTGGCGGACATGACAAGACATGGGGATGAGGACCCTACCTCTTCAGTGCCTCCCTCTCCTTCCCCCTCTCCCCCCTCTCCAAAATATGCTGTTTGTTCATTAATAGTTCTTCAAGCCACTAATCCTGCTTCCTGCAAAGCATCATGAATGTCTTCCCTTGTTCCCTTGCCATGGAAGCAGCTGGATTATTATTTAAACATCCCTTTTCTCCAGCTCCCATGCCTTCTTTATGTGGCCATGCTATTAAGAATGGAAGTTTTCTCTCTCTCCCTCATGTACCCAAGAACCCCGCACACTTTTTGAGAGCTTGCTGATGTTCTAGACATGTCCTGCTTTCTACAGTTAGGCCATGCTCCTATCTTATTGCAGTTGTTCCATTGAAGTAATGGTTCATCTTTCTGTGTTTATCTGTTTCCTGCTGTGGTTTTACTAGGCCTACATAAGACCCCACTGTTGTTCTGGGCTCACTAACATAGAATAATTTCCGTTCCTGCTTCTGTACTTGGCCATGGCCAAGTACAATTAGATTCCTCACAGCCCATAAATAGGCATTGAAAGGGTATGGAAAAGGCACAGTCTGGTTGTGAATAAGGGAGCGTGGTAGGAGGTCCAGCATGATATTCTCTCTCTCCCTCTCTAGTCCTGCAGGTTGGCTGCCAGAGAGCACTGACTGCAAGCAGCTCCACCAGCAGATTTGGTTTTGGTGCTGAGCCCCAAAGTTCTTTTCTAAGCAGTGGTTTCTTTTTCTGTGGGGACTGGGAATAGAATCCTGTGGCATGTCTGCGTGTTGAATAATAACTGTACTCACTCTGTGCTTGCTGTGTGCTCTCCCTTTCCCCCTTGCTTTTCCCCACCCTTCCCTCCTCCTCCTGCCGCCTCCTCCTCCCTTCATTCTCCAGGACTGTTGTGGGAACTGCAGTGAAAGCGAAGAGGAACCCACTCGCCTATAGGTCCCGCCAGCCTATTATTTCTATGAGCCTGGCCAAGCAGCGAGCTGACTCAACAAAAGAGATGGTACTGGCTTAGCACTGGCTTGGCTTACAACCCAGCGCACATGCTAGCTGTATGAGTGTGGGATCATCGTTTCAGGGTGGCAGCAGACTCCACCCTACAGAGGAAATGCTCCAGGACGGGGGAAAGTAGACACCTCTGCAAAGGTCTTCAGTGTACTGCCGAGGGATCATCCTGCCACACCTTTTCCAGAGCGGAGAGATGATGGCAGGAACTAGTGAAACATTCCAGGGCTGGCCCTGATCCTGGCCTTTGGCCTCCCATCTGCTCACCTGCTGGAGTTTGTTTTATATATTTATATTGATTATATCTATGAATGTATGTATATAGCATATGTACATTTTTAATTGTTGGGGATGGAGGTCCTTTTGTATCTCTCTCTCTTCCTTACCCCAGCGTCCTTGCTTCACCCTCGTGAACACTGTGCACCAGTAACTTCTAAGAAACAAGTAAGCAGCTCTGTTCCCCAAGCAATGGATCCTTTTAATGTTCCCTGTGGAATATTCACCAATCTGTTCTGCTGGTGAAAATGGGTAGAAGGAGAAGCTCAGGAATGGCAGCTGCAATGCAAGAGCAGCCTCCACTGGCATATCTAGTCTGCAGAGACACAATTGGGATAACCTGTGTGTGTCCAGGACTTCCCCCAGATGACTTGCCTTGTTCCCATAATGCACAATGAGAGTGATGGAGAGATGCTAAGGCTTGTAGACATGTCAAGATAATACCTGCAGGTTTTTCTGAGATGACAGGCTGTGGGTTTTTGGTTGGTTTGTTTTTAACATGGCTTAATTTCAAACACTAGAGTAGCATTACAGTTGACTCTCAACTTACACAGGGGTTTCATTCCGGGGATATTGCATAAAGCCAAAATAATGTATAATCAAAACAACCCTTTAAAAACAGTAAAAGGCATGTCCCAGCACTCTCCAACCACCTCTACATTCTATCTGAAGGCTGCACACACTCTCCCAAGGTTGCTACAGACTCTCCCCGCACCTCCAAACAATCTCCCAGGGTGGGCGCAAGGGTTGGTGGGATTGCCAATGTTTCCTCTCCACCACCTTCTGACATTTATCCCTGCTGCCCCCTTTTCTTTGGCCAAGCACATAAAGCTGTGATCACACAAGTTAAATGGAAGCTGGTGGCAGCATACTGGTTTCTAGCTTTAATTTCTTTCTTGAAACTCCAATAAGGCCAGTTTGAGTTGACAAGGAAAGCTGGGGAGGGTTTGTCATTTACCTTGGGAACCTATAAAAGTTGAGTCTGTATTTTTATTTATTTTATTTTCTGGACCACTGTGCCCTATTTTTCTCCCCCAAGAAATGATGTGATTCTGTTGTTTGTCCTAGTAATGTTTTCTAAAGAGTTCACCTGCCAACTGTGCCAATGTGGGAGCATGCATGGATTCGAGCCTAGAATCTTGAGCCCTCTGCACTTTTTTCAAAGGGTTAAACTTCTTGAAAAGTGAGAGGTTTCTAATAAAACCTCCTGGTGTCTTCATTTTTAATGTAAAGCAGGTGCTTGTTCTCTGAATTTGGAACAGCAGCATTGAAAGTGTAGGGTTCACCCTTTTCCCATGCACAATTTTCCTAATCACATCGCACCTCAAAGCTGCTTGTTAGCCTTAGAGTAGAAAAATAGCAGCTTTGTCCAGGTAAAGCTTGGCTCTTTTGGTGAAGAGCTCAGAAAACATTAGGAGATTCAAGTGTAGATGTTTTCTGTATGGTGTAACTAGGCTTGAAAGTCCTAGTCATCTTTCTCCATAGGAATCTCTTCTACAGTCTTCCATGGCTGGGAGCCCAAGGCACCCACAGAGCTGCATTTGTGCCTTCATGAAGCTCTGATAAGTAGACCTATTTATTGCCTGGACTAAAGATTTCCAATCTCAAATAATTCCCCTTATTCTATATCTAGTGTGCACTTCTTCAGTCTCCCAGCAGTTATTTCTAACCTGGAGATTGTGGGTGAGTGGTGTGTGTGTGTGTGTGTGTGTGTGTGTGTGTGTGTGTGTGTGATCTGCCTTGCTCCTGGGCAGTTAACCTCATCTGCTAGTTCACCTATGGTATCTCATGCTAGTGTTGCACTGTTCTTGATAATATTGGAACTATTTTGAACTTGTTTGCTAACTGTATGTCCTGATGATTCATTGCTGTGGTACAGAAGCGGATGCAGTGAACACATTGCCAGGTGCTGGGCAGTTTCATTCTGATGCTCCTGAATGTGGAGCATCAGTCAGCATGTCCCTGAATTAGAAAAGAGCAGCTTCTCTTCATTGTTTTCTGTGTGGCAAATAGATCTTTTGTTACTGCCTTCCATCCTTGCCTGCTCTACACACTCTCACGTGCCTCTTGCAGCCTGTCAGTTAACATCCAGCTAGCAATTCAGTGAGCCTTTCTCATTCCTTTCCTTAGATACTCCAGTTGAACGTGATATTTTATTTACAGACTTACTTCTTCATTGTGTCTTTTCCCTGTCTTCCCTATCTTTTGATTTTATTCTGCCTCTTTCAAATACTTTTGAAAAATATTTCTGATCGTCTGAAAATTTGTCTGAGAATATCATTAGTCACTTCATCCCACATAGTATCTTAGAGCTGATGTACATTTGTAGACGCAACCTGAAAGGCAGAGTTTAAAAATGGAAAGTGGACTGCAACTGTAAATAGAACATGGGCAGGTTTCAGTGCAATAAATATGGATGTCAGTCCCAGTTCCAGATGTTACTGCAGGGAATCCATGTTTTTTAAACTCCTGTGCGCTGTTCACAATTGACAGGGAAACCTGTAGTTTTGTCATTTAAACTTGAGTCCTTTTAGTAATGTTTAAGCGTGACATCCCTAAGACTTGTTATAGGTACATAATGCAAAAGACTAATAAAAAGGACAGTTTCCCTTAGGTGTAAGATTATATGATTTAATAAAATCATCTACTTATTGCCAGTAGAAAATGTCATCTTAATATTTTACATTTAATCAAATTTGGGAATATAGAATATTCCCTCCTTAACAAAAAAACACACCCCTTTCTTTAAAAAGAAATAAAACTTCATGTTCCATCAGTATTATAAATATATATTTAAGTGTAGTTATTGGTGTTAAAACACAGTGGCAAGTTTTGTGTTCTGGTTTTTGAATTGAAGTAGTGGAGAGAAAGAAATGTAAGTTTCAAGTATCTTTTCTTCATCAAATCTAGAAGAAGGAGTTAATTGTCTCCCAATTATCTGTATGGTGGTAGGTGCCTGTTAGGAAGTTACCTTGCATCAGGTCAGATTATGGTCCATCTAGACCAGTATTGTCTACTCTGATTGGCTAGTGACTTTCTTAGGTTCTCAGGCAGAGAAAGGTGTCCCTGAAATTCCCAGCACCTGCTACTCTGTTGTTTTTCATGAGACCTGCTAGATAATGGGCCTGGAACTTCCAGCATACCAATCAGAAACAGATCTTCCCTTGTTGGCAGCCTCTCTAACTAATTAGGAATCTCCCCCCCCCCCCGTATTTTAAAAGTTTGCTTGATTAGCAGTGCAATTCTAATCATGTCTACTCAGAAGTAAGTCCTATTTAATGGAGCTTATTCCCAGGTAAGTAGGGTGAAGATTGCAGCCTAAATCAAGGCCTAGGGTAGAATTCAGGGTTGCACTATGGTGAATGTCTCATCAGTGCAAGTATTGTAGCTTGTGACACAGAACAATTCCACCTCTTGTCCTGCACACCAGTGCTGCTGTGGGGGTTCTCCCAACTCCCAAGCCAATTTTGAGGAGCATGGGAAGAGGGCAGAGGGGAAATCCCTGTTATGCAAACCAGAACCCTCATGCAGGACTTATGCTTATGGGACTCATTAGGTGACTTTCACCTCAGTTTTATGTGTAAGAACTGAGTGTTCCTCCTTTTATTCTGGCTTCGAATTCAAAACTATGGCTGTAGCAATATACTTCTAAGGTCAGGAGCATCTGAGCTCAGTTCTATGAGCACTTCAGAATTGTCCTTTGTGTCTGCCAAAACCCTGGTCTGACTTGTTGGCCTGGGTCTGTTCTCCATTCTCCCTGCCTCTTGAGGATAGGCTTCTGCCTTGACTCTTTCTTTCACCCCATCCCTGTTAAATTTTAAGTTTGTACCTTTGCTTGTTTCTCTTCTGTCTTAATGGGTCTGTGCTACAGTCTGTTAGCAATTCTTCTCTAGCCTAACTCCTGTCTGATTTGGCTTTCCATAGCGGCAGTGAACTTATGTATGAAAGATATAAAATTGTGATATTATAAAATGTATATGCTGGAGATACGCCCACTAAAAGAGTTGGAAATTGGACATGCTACTATCTACTGCCGTTGCCTAGGCAAGAGTGTTTCTGGAATTGATTGTTTCTTTAGAGGGGTGTCTCCGTCTCCCCTCACCCAATGGAAATCCAGGAATAAAAGGACCTCCTTCAAAATTACTGTTGTGTGCCCCATTCATAACTGCAATAGCACTCAGAAACATGATTTGCGAATATGGCTCAAAATGTACTATTTCGACTTTCATCCCACAGTATTTGTTGTAGAAACGCATCACCTCCAGGGTTTTCTAGTGTATATGCCATCTTAACTGAGATGTAGCTGTTATCAGGGGGTCTGATATCTTTCCTTCATCTGTAAGATACAACTTCACAGATATGTATGTGGGAAATGCACAAGAGTTCAACTGCTACATTTTATGCGACTGCACATATTTTAGAAACTGTAGATTAAAGATAGCACTGAATGTGTTTGGCGTTGCTGAAGCCTGTAGAACACATTAGAAGAGTTTTACACAGTGTTGCCATTCCAGTGCAAGTTGGCATCTGCACTACCCCCTGCCCCACCCCCCAATATTTAGCCTTGTAGGACTTCATGAGCCCTGGCCCTCTTCAGTAAGCACACTATTGCATTTCCTATGAAAAATGGCTGGGTGGAAGTAGTTTTGCTATTGGCAGTGGGCCAGGAAGGGAAGTCATAGTGCATGTGGAGGAATAACTTGTTGCTGGCCTTCCCTCATATTTTAAACAACAGGTGTGCTGGAGAAGAGCAGTGTACACTATTCAGAAAATTGTGGTGGGGAGGTGGGAAATGACAGGCTATTATTGAGGGGATAGCCTAGTAAATTTTTTTTACCTTCCCCTCTTTTTAAGGCACTGAATGGAGTAAGTTTGATAGAGTATCGATTTATTGTTGTGGCGTGCTCTGGTCCATGGGGTCACAAAGAGTCGAACACGACTAAACGACTAAACAACAACAACAACATTAAAATTAGGGCTGGCTTAACTTTCCTTAAAACCCTAATGCCTTAAAATTCAATAAATAGTATGGATAGAAGAAAGCATCCCTGCTGCTTGTGAAGCACTTAACCCAGAGGCTTCTGAACGTCTCAGATTCACATAAAATACTTAAACAGTAAAAATATAAAAGGATATACTCTGGAATATGCAAATTAGAAAACCCAAATCAAGCTGGTTTAAAAAGAGTGTGCCATTTGTTTCTACAGCTCAAAGGCCTTCCTAAGAAAGACGGTATCTCTGGAGATTTGAATAGTTAAAGAGACAAGAGGGATGCATATTTAAGATCAGGGATTCCTTCAACTACTATGGGACCCAGACCCTTTGATTTGGGACTTGAACCAGAAGACACAGATGCCCAGGGCAAATATTACAAAATATATGCAGCCTTCTCTCTGCTGACAACAGCTATTGGGAACAGTCACAGTTTGCACTCGTGAAAACTTTTCAGAGGCAGCCCTATGTAGAACACATTTCAGTAACCTAATCCAGAGATTATTATGGCATGTATCATGGTGGCTAAATTGTAACTGCCCTGTTTGTGCCAGTATCAAAGTACAGCAGGCAGCAAGCTTACTCTTGCAAGCCTGAGCTGACCTTGAATAGGGTAAGCATCTAATCAATGTCAGATCAATTACTCACAACCAGTCTGTCTTTGAGCTGAGCTTTGATTTCTTAGCCCTACCAATAGGGATGTGTGGGAATCTGTTGCTCAACCACAAGGGGAATCCCCATAGCTGACCCAATATATTTTAGCACCTGAGGCGAACCACAAAGTGGTGCCCCTCCTCACCAGGCAAGAAGCATGACATCAGGAGAGGAGGGAATAAAGAACAACATTGGGATTCGCTGCCCTTGTGGTCGCTTCTTTGAGCCTCTGGTGGGCTGGCCCTGACCAGTCCCTGAATCCTTTGTAATGCAATGCAGGCAGGCCCACTTGCTGTAGCCAAGGACTTGCATGTGCTTTGTGGCCCTCATCCAGCCCTTCACTACTTGGAGCAGGGGTAGGCAACCTAAGGCCCAGGGGCCGGATGCAGCCCATTCGCCGCCTGAATCCGGCCTGCGGACAGTCCGGAAATCAGCGTGTTTTTACATGAGTAGAATGTGTCCTTTTATTTAAAATGCATCTCTGGGTTATTTGTGGGGCATAGGAATTTGTTCTCCCCCCCTCCCCCCAAAAAAAATTTAGTCCGGCCCACCACATGGTCCGAGGGACGGTGGACCGGCCCATGCCTGAAAAAGGTTGCTGACCCCTGACTTGAAGGCACCTATTTAAGCCTCTTACTTGGGTCAGCATAGAAGGTGTGAAATAACTCTTAAAGGAGCCGAAGCTGCTCAAAACCAGTTCTTGCCTAACGGGAGAACTGGTGTTTTGCACTTAACAGCACTAATCCAGGGTGGGAATTCAGCATTGCACTCTTCACTAGCAGGATTCCTTGCACAGACACTGGGTTAATTGAATTGGGGCCCATGCAATGGTGTGTTGTCACTCTTCTTGGTAAGAGTGAGCCACTGAACTTAGGTTCTCTGAAATTAAAATTGGATAAATCATACATGTTGATTCAGCTTTCTTTGTTTAGCTAGCAAAAAGAATGCATTGGAAATACCACCAGGCTGCAACTGAAGGAGTAGCAAGCTGTTGAGAAAGCAGCAGCTTTGGAGCTGAAAGACACCCACAATAGAGAGGTTTTTAATACCCAGGCCCTTTCTACCCAAGATAGTTTATTCACTCACTACAGCTGCAGGAGCATAACTTCTAATTAGGGCTGCAATGTGTGGCCAATTGATCAGAAGGAAACCATTTTGATGGCTTAAAGTGAGATCCCCATTTAATCAGTCGGCAGATGTTATCTCCTTTTTTAAAAAAAGAAGTGTCTAACAGTGCTAATTGAAACTGCATATGGCAAGCAACACTTTAGAAGAGGTATTGCCTCGTAGGTGAGAGAAAATGAACTGCCTCTTTTAAGATGATGCCTCCTGCGACACATCTAAAAACAAGCTAATCTTTTATGCAGAACTATTTTTTCTCAGAAACAATCTTTTGCACACTTAACTGCTAAAATTGTGATTTGTATGACTGAGTTCCTTTAATCGATAGTACCCCAAGTTTGAATGTTCTTGAATTCATCCTGGATGGTCTGTGCTCTTGATGAACATAACCTGCACCCTTTTGCAATCACTGCATAATTTGTCTACATTTGTTGTGTTTAAAGTCTGGGTTCACTTTACATTTTCTAATCCTCTGCAGAGTTTAGCATCTAATGCCATTGGGTGTCTGTACAGCTATGCTGCAACAGATGCTTGTTCTCATACCTCCTACCCTCATACCTGGATTAGCAGGTAAAACATCTTACACTGTATTTCCCCGACAGGCCTAGCTTTTGACATTTCAGCTTCAGAAGAGAGGTTGATGGGCGTGTAAGCCTGCTGCCATATATAACATAATCGCTTAACAGGGTAACATTTAGTTTATGTTAAAACAAGTCATTGTGAGGGTGTGTAATAGTGCTCTCTATTGGGCTGACTGTAGCTAAAAATAAGAAGAGAAAAATCAACGTTCTGTGCCAGGGAAACTTGCATTTTGTGCTTAAAACAAATTACGTCAATCCTGAAACTAATTAATTTGCATAATGTCAGTATTGCACTATTTTTGGTATATGCAAGGTTCAGATTAATTTGGCAAAAGTGGGATTGGCAGGGATGGGGTGGGCAATGGAGCACAGATAATGAGATAGGAGGAGGAGGTTTATGCAGCTGCCTAATTATGAACCCCACCCCACCCCCCAAAAAAAAGTATTTCCGGGGCATGTATGTCGGTCAACTATTAGTTGAGGGCTCTGGTCTTGACAGTTCTTGGAGGTGGGAGCTCTTCCCAGAAGAGACCAAGGATGGCCCTTCTCAGCTCAAGGCTTTGGTTAAATAGCTGTTATCAAGAATCCTCACTGTAAGCGGCGGAGGGGGGGAGAGAGATCTCTTCCCTGTTCTTTCACCCTGCCAAGAAGGAGCGAGACACGATCTCCGTGCTGCTGTTTCTCCCCGACGACGTTTCCAAGGCGATGAGAATGGCGGAGCAAGGGGTGAGCTGAGCAAGCAGAAGCAGTCGGCGCTCTCGCTAGAGGGCGCCTGATTTTTTCCCGCTCTAGCCTCCTGTTGCTTGCAAGGGTTGCGCCGCGGATGGAGGCAGATGGGGGTTGAGCGGAAACTGCGGCTGAGGGATATTTTGAGGGGGAAAGGAGGTCGGTGGTGCGCAGCACGCGAGGTGGTCTGATGGCACATGGGATTCCTGAGGGCTTCAGCAGCGTGCGTCCTATTCTACGTCGCTATGCAAGGAACATGCTTAGGTTTCCTTTGTCGCTGGGATCGAATGGAACAAAAAGGGGTTGCTTTATTTTTTGGCCACACACCTTAGTCTTTTAAGAGTATACCTACATTGTTGTGGATTATATAATTTTTAAAGAGTCATGTAAGATCAACTATCAGTAGATTTGTCTCATTTGAAGGTGTTTTCCAAACAGCAGGACAACCAATGTTTCAGTAGATCTGTTGAGGTTTTAGCAGACGTGGCAATAAAGTTATATCCTTCGTTTTGGGGGCTCTCTGTGCCTCGGCCTAGCTAGTTCAGCCTGTTGGGCCTAGTAGCTGTCTGTATGGGGGTTTCTCTGAGCTGGTGATGCAGGTGCTGTAAATTGAGAGGAGGAGGGAGGAGGAATCTGCAGGCCTGAAGAAAGAGTTGGGCCCTGTAAAGAGTTTATATATATATTAAACTGAGAGAACTAACAGTTAATGATCTCTGTTAGAACTTAGCAGAGCTGGAGCTGAAGAGCTGAGCAAGAAAGCACTCAAGGGCAGAGGGGAACTGTAGGTTTTGGAGTTCCTTGCTGTCTAGGATATGCTCAAACCAAGATCTCTGTTTGAAACTGTAGGGGGACATATTTAGCAGGGGGATATATCCTGCTCCCCGCCCCCCATATATATGCCCCTCATCCATAGCTGTCAATTTACAGATTTGAAAATAAGGGACCAGCAGCCAAAATAAGGGATTTTGCTTAGCTTATGCATGTCGGGGCTGCCGTCATCCTGGCATGAGGAGTTCCATCAGCCCTTCCCCATCAGAGAGAGGGAGGGAGACTCTCCTGCGAGCCCGACATAAGGCGGTTGGGGCACCGCTGTGCACGCTGAAGCGCCGCCCTTCTGCGTCCCTCCCCACCCCCTTCTCTTCCTCCTCCCTCAGGCCGCCTCCTCAGCCGCCGCTGCCACCACTGCCTCCGGCTTCCCATGGCATCGCAAGTCTCGCAAGAGAGGGGCTGCCTGCCCACCCGCCGCCACCCGTCTCCTCACAACACGCCCCTGAGGGGGAAAAGGGATAGATGAAGACACGGCAGCTCATGCGCGCTCTCTCTCAAGGCGGAGGACCCTGAGCCGCTGCTTCCCTCCTGAGCCGGGCGAGCATGAAACCCGGGAAATTTAAGGGACATCATCAATCCGGGACAGCAGCGGGAAATGGCGCTGGGATAAGGGAGTTTCCTGCCAAATAAGGGACAGTTGACAGCTATGCCCTCACCCCTGAGACTACAAACACTCAATAATAGCATGTGGTGTCCTGCTTCTTCCCTGAGCTAACTGCAATCCATACTGAAAGTCTGCACTGCAGGCGCTACTGACCACGGTGTAAAATGGACCAGTTTAAACCACAAGCTGAGTTGTGCAGGCAGTGTTGCTGAGCAGGCAGTGTTGCTGAAGAAGCCCAGTGTTTGAGAGGTGCCAATTCTGGCAGCACAAGTTTGATGAGGGGGCAGGAATGGTTAACTTTCAGGATGATCCGACGGCCTTGGTGCAAGGGCCCTTAGATTTGTCTTGTCAGTGACCATAGTAGGTAAGATCTCCTAACTCCTATGGAGAAACGACCTTTTTTGTTGCTTTGATTATGCGGTGCCGGTGGGAAGGGGGAATTGGTGCCGTTGTTAAATCTGCTTTAACATGCACAGCCACCCAGTCTTTCCCCCTCAAATCCTTGCAGGCGGCACTTCCAGCACGTGCGCCGCGCGGGCTCTGTCTGCTCTATCAGAGGCTCATCTTGTTTACACGAGATTCGTCGTCTCGACATGACAGGCCCCTTAACTCGCCTCAACCGAGGCGGGTTTTGCTTGCACAACGGGAAGGGTGGGAAGTAAACACGTGGGAGGCCGAAATGCGTTAAAAAGGAGGAGAGGAAGCAGCCTCGGATGCGGAGGAGTGCTTTCCTCCTTGCCGATTGGATCGAAAAGCGCCGGGCGCTCCATTCCCGGAGCTGGGGCGGGGGGCTCCTTCCCCTTTCTAGCCCCGCCCCCTGCCTTGGCGACGGGACGTCCTGTACCTCCGACGGACGTGGCTCCGCACGGTTGACGCCCGCCCAGCCTTGTCTTGGAAATCTCCAAAGAAGGGCATTTCGCAAGCTTACAAAGGCCGTTGTTGTTCCATTGTTGAAATGCCCTTGTCCTGACGAAGTTCTTCCTAATCTTGACTCAGAATCTAGCTTCCTGTCTTTTGGAAACGGTGATAAAAACCATTGTGTTTCTCCCCCCCCCCCACCCCTGATCTACCCAACCAGGATAGAACAGGAAGAGCCTTTTTATTTTTCCTTTTTGCTTCTTTGGAGAGTGCCTCGTGGTGTTGCTTGTCTTTTCCTTAACTGTACCTTTATACGTGGTGATTGTGGGCTGCCCCTGCTGTAAGGGAAAGTGGAGGGTGAAGTGAGGTTAGGAAGAGGAGGAGGAAGAGGCTGGCGCTGGCTGGGTCATTTGAACACATCTCTCTACCTCGGCGCTTAGCAACTCCGCTTCCTTCCCAGTGACAGCTCCGCCTCTCCGATCGGGAACAGTATGTGGGGTGGAAGGCTGTCTGCCTAATTCTGGAATCATTTACACTGACTTCAGATCTGCCAACTGCGGCTGCAAAAGGACGGGGAGGGAGGGGCGCTGTGGGAGAGAAGAGAAAAAGATGAAGGCCCCTTTGCTATTCTTGCTTTGTAATTTACACAAAGGGGGGGAAAGGGAGGGGGACAGCTCCTTTTTATAGCTGAGTGAAGAGTACTTGAACCTCTAAGGTAGTGGCTAACCAGGCTATGACCCTCCTGTGCTTGTTTGACTCCAACTCCCAACAGCACCCAGCCAGCGTGGTCAGGGATGAGGAGAGCTGTAGTTGCCCACTGCTCTAGAGGAGTGCTGCGGGCTGGGGGTGGGGTAGGGAATAGCATGGTGTTTTCACTCACAAATGTTTCTCAGCGAAACAGAAGCTCTTGATCCTGTCACCTCCCCTTTCATTGAGCATTGTTAAGTGGGAATTTTGGTTTCAGATTGCCATTTTTAAAGGGGGTTCCAAAATTTGATGAGCTTCAAAAAGGCACAGGTGTAAGGACACTTGAGGGCTGTAGGTCCAATGATTTAGGCTGTCAATGTTCATGGAGCTACCTCATTCACTGCAGGTCCAGGTAAAGAAGCCTAAGGCATCTTCTACATTCCAAAGCAGCTTCAGGAGGAGATGCTTTGCAATGTGAATGGGAAGGAGTTTTTATTCCTCTCCTGTCCACTGTCTTCCCCCCTGCCCCTCAAATAAACCCCAACAACTTCTCACCTAGCTGATTTTACTTCTGCCATTGCAACTAAACGAAAATACCCCAGTTTGCAAGGATGCCACCCCAAAAAACACACTTTGCTGAAGGAACAGAGCAGGTCAAGCTATTAGTTCCACTGTAGTTAATGGGAGAGAAATAGCTGAGTTCAACACAATTGGGTTTAGATGAGCTGAACTTTTGCTGGAGTGTGCCTTATGAGCTGACACCTAAACTGGGCTTCCTTTTGAGGATGGGGCCATTGAAGTTCTGAAACTCCTTGCAAATAGTTTTCTGAGATTGGGTGAGGGGGGGATTGATCCCAATTCTAAGAACCATGTCCCAGCTACATTTTCTGCAGTGCTTTGCATGAGACTGGTGAGTGCAGTTTGTTATCTTGGGAACAGTTGCCATAGAAACAGGCGGAGGTGGATGGATTTTTTTCCCCAGCCAGCAGGAAAAGGGGGCATTTTAGGGTAAAATCCCTTCGAATATTTTAACTGTGGAGACTCAGCAGAACCAAACTCTCAGTCCTAGAGAGGAGGTCCAACACTGGATGTTTGGTCTCCTGGAGAAGCACAATGCATCCACAGCAGGAGCAAAAATAGGGAAGGGAGTTGCCTGCAGACGGGGTCACGGCAATCTTTGTGTTCCATCAGTCATTGTTATTCATTCCCTATAGACTTATTCCCACTCCCTGGACAGCCGTAATATCACACCTGCACTAGCCTTAATACTTGATGGGGTAAAATATATGAAGCTGCTTTGTACTGATGCAGACCAGTAGGACTGATGTTGTCTACCTTGACTGGCAGTTCTCTATGGCCTTAGACAGGGACATGTCCCCCCTCCTTCCCAAGCCTTGTTCTTCTCTTTTTGATCCCAGTTCTACAAATGATGTCAAGTTTGCATTGAACTGGTCATTTTTTCCAACAAATGTTGCTACTCAGGCAAAAGGCTCTTGTGTCAGCTAATAGACAACGTAAAATTCAACGTAAATAACACACAAGAATCACAAAACCTTGACAGCAATAAAAGGAAGTCACAGAAGTAGCAATGGACCATTTATCCAATGGGCGATTCATCCAAATGTCATCCTCTTAAATGGTTTAAATTGGCTCAGTCAACTGACCAAGTAAGTTACTTTAGGCAAATCATTCCCCAATGAGGTTTCTACTATCAGGGAATGGGCCCTGCTCCTCATTGCCCTTACCCTTCTTTTTGAAGGGAACAGTGCCTCCTCAGATGGTCTCGAAATGATGGTGAGAAATGCTGGAGATCACGGTTAGCCTATGAATTCATGAGATGAAAAGAGGGCAGCATCTAGCAGTGAATGCTGAAAAGAATAGCCAAGTGTGATATTGCATTAACTACTTGCTCCTAATTCTAGAGGAAACTATCCTTCAGCTCTCATACATGAACCTAACCAGGACCAGTCTAACAGGTGAAAGCTAGAGCTAAAATAAAATTGTCCTAATAAACTGTCCCAAGAAGCAATTTGGTGTGTTTTGATTTCCGCTAGATTTTTGATATCTAATACTGGATGTCAGGGTTTGACAATATAGTTGATTCCAACTATTGGACACATTGCAGAAGACTGCTTAATATTTCACTTTCACTAAAATAGTCTATATGACATTATCAGTGGTATCTGATATATAGAAATCTATATATGATATAGATCTATATATGATATCTATGTAAAATTTTTGTATAATTTTCTCCACTATTAATATATCTATATGTTCATCATTTGATAGCTGATAGTCAACATCAGTTGACAATTATCTACATACGTTGATATTTAAAATCTACATTCCAAAGGAGTTCAGTTAATTATTTGCAATATTGCAAGGTTCATGAATTCATAAAGGCAAATGACTGATCAACAAAACAAAGAGAGGAATAAAAGTAAATTTGTCCTTCTTAGCGGGTGCTAGAAAGTCCCAATATGCTATAATTGCCCCTTAAGTTGCTATTCTCCCAGGCAGTTCCATGCAGATAGCATACTTTTTCTGTCCAAAATATATAGTTCACTGTGGAGAAAAAAATTACCTGAACTTCTTTGGTAGGAAGGGTGGGCTATAAATTTAATAAACAAATAGATATTTTAATGGCCTGGGTTGGAGTGCTGCAACAGCTTTCTCTTTAACAAGACACCTGGGGATAGTAACATGTACAAAAATGAGACAAGCTCTTGACACAGTACACTTAGAAACTAAAACTGCCTGAAAATGGAATAAGTGCAAGTCTCACTCAAAAGCCCTAGGACACAAGACACATTCCCTCAGAAATAATTTGTGGATAGGGACAGAGCCACAACTGAGCAGCCCCTTTTATTTCTGTCACCCCTTTGTCATGCGCCTGAGATCTGAAGTGTTCACTTGCAAAGGGCATTTGAAATTAGGCTGTGGGCCACAGGTTGCCCATCCCTGCCCTATGAAGAACAATGTGCTGTCAACATAGCAGTGGTAATTGTGAAAGAGGGCCAGCCCAATACATTTTTGTACCTGAGGTGAACCACAAAATGGCACCCTGCTCCCCACCAGGGTAGAAATTGGGAGTGAAGATCGATATCAGGAACAAAGGGAGAATAAAGATCTACATCAGATTCCGCTGCCCCTGTGGATCCTGCCGCTTGATGCGGCCCCCTCACCTTGCCTCATGGGTGGGTCAGCCCTGTTTGGAAACAAGCTACTTCTTAACTGAATGCACCAAATGTGGAGAAGCCTATCTTTTTATTGTCACAGCCATAGGTGTAAACATGATGGCAAAGCATAGAAAAGGCTACACCTCTCTTTACCACAGACGGGGTGATACATGCAAGCTCTTCCACATCCATAGCCAGAGGGTTTACCATTTATTGATTAGATTGCCTATTAAATGTCTGACAACAACCATTTATAGAGACTGCTCAACAGTTGAAAGCTCTCACAATCTGCCACACTTTAAATGTTAAGGCAGAATACTGCAGTTAGAATCCCAATGCTAAAACTGGAAATCTGGAGAGTTCAAAATGTCCCCCAGATCCCAAATCTGCTTTATTCCAAGCCCAGCCAATGGCCTCACCCCCCCCTCCAACTGTTCACTGCTGGCCTGGCAATATGGCTCCCATAAAGGTATTTCAAAACCGAGCTCCCCTTCCCTTGACTCTCAATTAAACTGGGCCTATGCTACCCTCTTATCCCTGCAGCAACCTGATGTCCTGCTTCTTTTCCTGGGATGAACTGTGGGAGGCTTCTTTTCAGGGTGAGCAGCGCTCTTAACTGTTGCTAGGAAACAGCTCCTCACTCCGCACAACACGCGGCTGATGGCAGCAGCTTTTTTGGATACTCCCTCCTTTCTTTCGATTCTAGCCATGGCCTGTGCAGTTAAGAATCTAGCAGCAAACCTGATTTTTTAACTGGGTTGTGGTGGAGTTGCAGTCGCAAGTGTTGTGTGCCAAAGTCCAGAGCGGTATGAGACTGTGCTACCCTACAGTATGGCACATCTGCAGGCTCCCAAAGTCTTGGGGCTTGTGCACACTTCGAGGAAGCTGGGATCCATCCAAGCAGTTTTCTGTTTGCATTGCCACATTCCCCATTAAAATCCACTCTTTGGTGCTGAATTGGAGCAAATGTCATTCCACAGAAAACCTGATTGACATTTGCTCCGACTGAGTGGTAAAAATAGAGTTTCCCTGTGGGAAAATGGTGGGACACATAGAAGTCTGGATAAGCCCTTAGTGTGATCTTCCCTCAGTGTCAGTGTTTCTCAAACAGTAGGCCAGGGCCAAATGGAGATCTGCCCACTTCCAGGTAGGCCTCAGTGCCACCATCTACTCAGTGCCTCCCTCACTTGCCCACACCGCCCCTTCCCTGTGGTGTAATATTTTGGCTGAAGGCCTGGAGCAATATCCGCACCAGCAGTTCCCCACATACTGTGTAGAGGTGAGGAAGGGAGGGCCCCTCTTTTAAGGGGTGAAGGCCAGAGATGTTGTCGAACGAAATTAGAGAGATAAAAGGTTAATCTTTGTTTAAGAATAATATGAAATGGGGGGGGGGTAGAAAGAAAGGGGACATAAGAAACTGTTATGAGGGAAGAAGTGAATGTAAAAGGACAGGGAATGAAATAGTGGCAGCTTGGGTGGCAGATATAGTTCAAGTGTGACAGGGAAGAAATTGCAGGTGAATAAATAATGTACACATTATTCCAAATATGCTCACACCATAGGTTTGTATAACGGCATTATGATACTGCCAATTTTATTTTCGATTCTGATATGATGCAGGGTCTAACATAACTAAAGTATGCTAGTATAACCAGAGAAATGTTCAGTAGATTTTTGCTGAAGAATGGGCATCCGCAAATGGCCTGTTCCAGTAGGAATACAATGTTCCATGCACAACGCTGAGTAAGTCCCAGTTCCTACCCACACACAGGAAGTGCCATTCTGGGTCACATTCCACAGGGGGCAACAGCCACAGCACAACAGAGCTGACTCATGACATGTAACTGTTTGCTCTCTCAGAGTCTATCCCATGATGCAAGTGAAGATTGCTGGACAACTCAGTGATGGCAAGGAGTGTTCATTCTTCCGTAGCAAAGGGAGCAGTCAAGTAGGTACATCAGGACCCTTAGCAACTGAGAACACTTGACATCTATTTCTTGCATCACACAGCTCCCCATGCCCAACATGGCTGCTGACTTTGCCCGGTATGCTGCATGTAACCACTTGGTAAGCTGCTTGCCAATGCTGTCTTGCTAGGTGGCAAGGGATTATTTTTTTTATCACACCCATGTTGTTCAGACACCTTGGGCAGCAGGGAGGTGGTAACTGTTGTGACGTGGGGTTTGTGATTTCAGCTCTCTTGACATAACCTGCTGGAGACAGTTCTCTAGTAACACTTCTTTATTACAGCAAACAAGACTGAAGACTGAGGAGGGGAAAGCTACATTTATAGGGACAGGGGACTAGCTAGAAAGGATACATTTTGGAGGGAACAATATCAGGCAATCACAGTCCTGCCTTTTGGAGGAAACCAATAAGACAGAGGATCCAAATACAGCAGTTTAAATGAACCAATAGTAGCTGTACCCCCTGAAACCAAAAGGCAGTTACTTTACCCTAATGCAAATATAGACAATAATAATACAGATATAAAATCCTTTGACTCAATACACAACAGTAACATTCTCAGCACCAGAAAGCAGGACATTAGAGAGATTTCAGATTGGTGCCCTGGGGTGAGCTCTCTCAGACTGGGACAATGTGGCCACCTGGGTGATGTGACAGCATGCTTGCCTAGGCACATCCTGTGGGTCTGTCAAGTGGTCTTGCCACTTTGAGGATGCAGCTCAGTGGAAGAGCATCTGCTGTGCATGCAGAAGGCCCCAGGCTCAATTCCCAGCATCCTGAGGGACTGTCCCTCATCTAAAAGCCTGGAGAGCCACTGCCAGTCAACACTGAGCAACAATGGCCTGACTCAAGTTTCAAGCCAGCTTCCTATGTGTGTCCACTGTCTCCCTTCCTCGCCATTTCCTTTAGGGTGATCCATACCCAAGTCCCAATACCCTTGCTTTGCCCCTACCCTGTGGTGAGGTGACAAGGTTATCTGTCCACTTACATTTCCCTGACAGGACTCCTCACAGCTCCCCTTCCCCAGGCTTCGCCAGGCTGGCACGACACTTTTCATTAAGTACTACTGAGTGGCAGCTTCGTGTGTTTCTCCCGGCTCTGTCACCATGACAGCAGCACAGAGAGGCCTGCAGGCTGCATTATTGCTGCCATGGTGTGTGCGCACCCCCCCCGCACCCCACCCCGCTTGCTTCTCTGCAGTCAGGAATGACAACTGTCAGCTCTGCAGAGAGCACATGGCTGAGGGGAGGAGGCATTGCTGACCAGCCCCAGGCTCTTCCACAGGGCTCCTTGCAAATCCTCCAGTAACAATGACCCAGTCACTATTGCCAGCCCTCTCTGGTCCATGGGGTGAAAGGGCCTAGCATAAAACACAGCCGGCATCATGAGGAACAGAGCACCCAGGGAGAGTGGTGCAGTGACTCTTCCAAACAGCTATTTGGGTCTTTACAAACGAAACATTAAAAAACTTCTGCGCTTGATGGTGTGCAAGTGGTTAAAGGCCAGGCTCTGCCGTGCTGGCAGGTTGGGTGTTTGTAAGGGGTGAAGAGAGACTTCACAACCCCTAGTTAGTAAATATCCCTCACACCTCCCAGACGATCTGCAAGGAGGTTAGAGAATGGGCAGAAATGGTGGCTGAAAACCACAAAGCAAGGGTTATTGAAATTCCTGACTTGTTCTTTATAGCAGTAAGTCACCAGCTTTGGGGGGAGCGGATCTGTTGCACAAGACCTCCATGTATGACCTGGGATTTGTGCCAGTATAGTGTGTGATTATCCCACCGCAAAAACCAGCAGCAGTCGGGAAGCACCCTCTCTTGAACAAGGTGTCGGATTGCTGGCCAAGCCATGCTACATTCCACTGGAGGCCTCCCTTTGCTACACCCACCCCTCCTTTCATACCCACCCTTCACATTTGGGTTAAGAAGGAGAGGGGGCCAGGTAGGGGAAGGGCAAATTTGGGCATGGGCTTGCCATTGTTAACCCTTATCTTGCACCATTTTAGGAGAGACTTTCGACATATGATTCACTTAACTGGGCACCTGCACTGAGCATTCCAGAAGAGGAGGGAAAGGCCATGCCACATTAAGAAGGCATCTGTCTATCTACAGGGGGCCTCCAGAACCCAGATTTGAGAATAGCAGGGGATCTGCAGCATGTGCGTCTTCCCAGCACACCTCAGCGCGGCACGTGCGGTTTTAGGTAACCCGGGGGTCTCCCCCAACCCAAGCCTTTTCTGCTTTCTTGAGGCTTTGCTGTGTTGCTGCTCACCAAGACCAGAGCCTAGGAATAGATTTCCTCTTGCGTCTGTGTGCGTTAGGGTGGCGGAGGTGGGGGGAAGGAGGCTATGAATCAAGGCCTCGGTTCCAGGGACTATTCTTGGCTCGGGAAGCGAGGAGGGAGAGATCACGGATTTCTCTTCGGGGGGTGGGGCTGGGAGGGACGAGGCCTCGGAGGTGCTTTTGCCGGACTTTCCCTGCTGCCTGGCGTTCTCCCCACCTCTGCGCCCCCCGCTTTGGCCCTGACGTGCCGAGGCTACAGTCGTGACGTCGGGAGGAGAGGGAGAAGCCCGCCCGGATCGGAAAGGACAGCGAGGGAGCCAAGCGAATCCCGGCAGGAAATTCCAACGAGGAGCAAAAAAAAAAAAAAAAGCAAGCAAGCAAAGGAGCCCCCAAGATTAGCGAGCCCCAGGCGCTGCTGCCACTGCTGTTTGACGCTAGTTAGGTCGCCCTCCCGGCGACCCCCACCGCATCCCACTCCGGACGGCCTTGGAGTCCCGGGGTTTCTCCTAGGAAAGACCCGCGCGCCGTCCCCACGAGGCTGCAAGCCCCCCGAAGTGGGCAGGAAGAGGCTGGCGAGGGCCGCCGCCGCCGCCGGAGGGAGGAGCCAGAGGGCGGGGCCCGCAGAGCAAGCGAGGGAGCGAGCGAGGCAGGAGCTGGAGAGAGAAGAAAGAAGAAAGGAAGAGACGCGCGAGCGCTTGCGGCGGCGGCGGAGGAGACAAAGGGAGAGCCCGGCACCGCCCGCGTGGAGCTGCCGCGTCGGGCAATGGGCAAGGCGAGAGGCAGCCCACACGCCTGACGCCGCGTTCTCCTGGCCGCGCCTGCCCCAGCCCCAGCCCCGCTCCACGCCACACCGAAGCCGAAGGGATGGCTCTGCCGGCTTCCCGAGATGGGGCTCCTGCGGGCGATCCCTGATCTCGGCGCTGGAAGTGACGGTGAGAACGAAAAAGGCGAGAGACCCTGTGGGAGTCACCGGGGGCCCAGCGAGGCGAGGAGGTGGAGGCGGCGGCGGCAGCAGCACCAGCCACCTGCCAACCGAGGCTCCTCTGCGCTTAGCTGCCTGTCTCCTGCTCTCTTCTCCCCTACCGCTCAGCTGCCCACAACTGGCGGAAGGGGCCCGGCCGGCCGCCCCTCTCCCCACGTGCAGCTGCCCCTTAAGGTGCCAGGAGACAGGACTGATGGTCTGCTCGCCCCCAAGCGAGCGGGGCGACCCCAGGGAAGACCCTCCGGGGTTGCAGCTTTGGCGCCTCCTGTTGCTTGAGCACCTGGGGACTTGGCATAGCTGGGGAACAACGTGGCGGCGTCACCCGGCGCTGGCAATGGACTTGCTAGGAGGCGGTTGGCAGGTTGGGGAAGGAACGCGGGGGGGGGGGGCAGGAGAGAAGTCCTGCGCGCTCTCGCCTGCCTGGGTTGAGCGCGCACCCATCTCTGCGTTGTGGGGTGTGCGTGTGTGCGTTTGGTGTGTGTGCGCGCGCAAAAGCCGCCTCTTCGCAACGCCAGCTTGGTAGGTGCATTCAGCTCAGGATCGGTGCCTCTCATGTTGGCTGGAGCCGCTGTGTTTGCGGGGTAGGGTGGATGATAATGGGCACTGCCACAGTAAAGACACTATTCCGAGAGGTGGGAAGCATCTTAAGCTAGCTGTAAGCACCGGTGGTCATCATGCACCAAGACAGGGCAGAGTCGGAGGGCCTTGCATAGGCCCACGGGGTTTCCCCAAATGCAAGCAGCGTCAGATGGTTGCTTTAGTGTTTTGAGTGGACAGGGTTAATCGGCCTTCTAGAAAAACAAAACAGATAAATGCCCCCCCTCCCCATCCTTCAAGAGAAGGAGGCACCCATAGCTCAGTTGAGAGATCTGGCCATGGTCCTTGTTCCCCAGTTATTCTTGCTCTGATACTAATTTCTGTGCCCCACCAAAACACTTGGCCAAGGAACTTCAGCTACTGTCAGTCTGTGAAGGCAACACTGAGCCAGATCAGTGGTCTGATTTTAGTATAAGGCAGCTTCCTTTGGGTGACAGACAGCGGCTAAAAAGATGTCAGTGTGTTAACCCTGACCTCCAGGGTTTAATTTATGCCTGGGCTCAGCCCTGGAATTTGCTTTCTAGGCTGCATCTTGATCCTGGAAGATGGAAAAGCAGGACACCAGTAACCTTTGCAGGCTGCCTCACGTGGTCACGATCAGGAGTCGGGTCTTTTAGGGCAACTTGTAAAGCTTATCAGGCAGGAGACAGCAGAAATTAAGTGCCCCTGGAAGCCATTGTGGTTCCTGGATGCCCACTTTAGGCGTGGATGGCTGTGTGCATGGCTGTGGATTGCCAGAGGGTCAGATGTCCATGCTCAGTGGTCTGTTTGACTTCATGCTTTAATTTAAATTAAGCTTGGGAGCTTCTGTAGTGGTGGCTAGGTAGGAAAATGCCTTTGTAAGAAGTGCTTGCCTTGAATCTGAGGTGCCCTCTGTGCTATCAGAGAAAATAATTGAGAGCTTGTTCAGTTTCCCATTCAGTGTGGACACACACACACACACACACACACACACTGCTGCCCAGGAATGTATGTACGGTAACCTACTTGTGCACAAGGGCTGTTGGTGTCATCTGCATGGATGAGCAAAGCTGGTGTGCAAGAAGAAGCCACAGCCTGTTAACAGTCCTGGTAGGGACATATTACCTGTAAAGGCACCCTATCTTCAGAAGCCAACATGTGTCCTAAGCATATGTCTGAAGATGAATGGGGAAGGGAAGGCCTCATGCCCACAAATGGTGCATCTGACATTGGAGAGGCAAGGAAGCCCAGTGCTCCAGAATCACCAGAGGTTCCAGCTGCAGGCCAGAGCAGTCCCTGTTCTAGATGGATTGGCAGCCTGTGCTTTTAAGGTGGACTAGTCCTTTTGATGCAGTGCTCCTCCCTCCCTCCCAACCCCCACCCCTCCAGCAGCCGTAGCCAACACAGCACACCAGTCATCTCAGTGTCCCGTAGATGCCAGCCTTGCACGAGGCCAGATTCATGCTGTGGAGGAGTCCTTGCCAAGGTGCTGCTAAGTCTTTACTTGACATTTATTGTCGTGATTTGAGGCTGGGATCTGCATTGCCCAGCACAGGCGTAGCTGTTCTCTCCTATTTGAGGAGGAGGGGAGGCACTGGAGTCTCGGGGAGCCCTGCACAGGCCCTGTTGCAATTCCCTCCCGCATCACCAGTGGCAATGCTTTCTATGCAGAAACCCTCAATCACATACGGAGGTGCATGTATCCATACCCATCCTCATCTTATTAGGGACTTCTAAAAACACACACAGAAAGGATATTTATAGGTAAAGATGAGCTACATTTGCAAGAACCATCCTGGCCTTCTCTGCTGGAATGGACGGTTTTTATTAAGTATCTTAAACAGGATGTTAAGGCTGCTGGTGGAGGCGTTGCCTTGAGAAGACCTTGGTACTGAGGACCGTGGGATCATTAAGACAGGGTCATATAGTAGGTTCACTTGAAACACAAGTAGATCCCTGCTGGATCAGACCAGAGGCCTATCTACTCTAGCTTCCTGTTCTCACAGTAGCCACCCAGTTGCTTTTGGGAAGCTCACAAGCAATGCCCCTCTCCCGCTATTACCTCCCAGCAGAGGCGTATATTGGTCACTGGTGTATGGCCACCTGTAACTGGAGCTTTTTGTCCTGCAGGTGTATGAATATTGCACTGGTCTCTGCTGGGATTATACTGTTCTCATGTGCAGCAGAATATTCAGGGAGATCTAGGCAGCTCTGTGACCTCTTCCTTCTGGCCAGCAGCCAGCAATCTCACCGAGTACCAAGGTTGTCCCAGGTGGAGGTCTGGCACTGTGACCTTGTCTTTGTTACAGAGTTCTCTGTGCTCTGCATTTAGAAAGTGTCTGCAATTCTATACTTCTTCGGAAGCAGGTTGTGTGTGTGTGTGTGTGTGTGTTTGTGTTTGCACTCAGTTAATTCTAGGAAAGCTGAATCTTTGTACAATTATGCAAATCAAAGCAAGCACCCAGGTGAGCCAAAATGGGATAAAATGAGGTGGGCTCTCTCAGATGGCATATTTTGAGGTACCATCAAGGAGAACAAAATTGTCAGTGGTTTTCTTATTACCATTTTTCTTTTTTTAGATCTCCTGGGAGATTTTTTGGGTCATTTTGCATTATACTTTCTTCTAACCAATGGGAAGGTGCAGAGAGCTATGCACAACCCTGTAAATCTTCTCCCTGGCAACTGAATATCCTGTTCATCTCCCACTGTGGCTTTTGAAATTTCATGGATTCCCCCCCCCCCCGTCTATTCATTACATTTATTTCTCTGCTTTCCTCCGTGTTACTCAGAGCCACATACCTTCCCCCTCTGCTATTTTTTCTTCACAACAACCCAGTGGGCTAGGCTAGGATATAGGATAGTAGCTGAATCAAGCGAGTTTCCTGACTGAGTGCGGATTTGAACCCTGGTTTCTCTGGCCCTATCCCAGTACTCTAACCACTTAACCAGTCTCTCGTGACACGTTGCTTAACCTTACAAGCCTGCCTTCATGGCAATAAAGGTTAGAAACATACTTTAAACATAAAATCTGGTCTTCCCAGAAAGCTGAAGTCAGTGCCCATTAACAAATTTCACCCTTGTACAAGGTGATAATTTGCAGGCTTTTTTTGTGGGCATTTAGTTAATGTCAGTTTGCTGTTGACCTAATCATGCTGAAAGTTTGTAGTTCCTTAGAAAATCCTGTTTTTAATTAGCAGATTTTAGGGAAGAGTAAACCGGGAGGAAGGGGGGGGGGAGTTTGACTTCATCTTGGCAATCTCCCCTGTTGCTGCCATATTGGCAGCTGCAAAGTTGTTCTTCCTGGGCTTGTTTTAGCTCCATCACACTTCCTTGATGGAGCCACCAACTGGGACACGTGCATTCAAAGAAGGGACAAAGGACATTCCCACTCAGCCCATGTTTCACGGGCTGTTTCATTTCCTGTGTGGATTCAGCCACCCTCCTGCTTACCCAGTTAGACTTCCTTTTCTCTTCTAACTTGTGGCCACCACTTGTGAATGTAAACTTGACAGTCTTAATGTAATTTGTGTTTTTAATAATGGGCCTGCACATAGATAAGTAGAAAGGCTTATCTATGTACCTTGTCAAAGATTCAGAAGGCCTATAGCTCAAGGTAATATATAGTTCAGTTGGCTGAGTCCCAGATGGAATATTTTGGGGCTACTGCCTTAGAATATGGATAATAACAAAGGGAAGGATCCAGAGAAGCACCACACAGGTGGCAAAAGGGCCCATTCAAACCCAAAACTTTAGTATAGGGCCATTATGAGGAAGACATTAAGCAGTGGTCAGCTGTATTGAGGCTAGAAGACTGACATTTCAGGCATTTTCTGTGATTGGGTGGCCTGTGGTGTCTCTTCTGACTAAATAGTTTAATGCTTACTGGTATTGATTTGCACCTGCCTTATGATGTATGGCAGGCAGGTGGAAGGTAAACAGCAGCCTACTCAGACCACGATCCCTGTTTCTGACAGAGCACTCAGCGCTTGTTGACTGATGGGCTTCTTACAAAGAATGCTTGGCCTTGATCTGACCTGATGTGAAGCAAGAGAACAGATCCAGGAACACAGCTTAGTTACTAGCTGTTAACCTTAACTGTTAATGGCTGCCGATCCTGCGCTCCTGCTCTGTACATTTAAAACACACCGACAGGGTTGGCAGCTGACAGGGGCTCTCGGTAACGTGAGGGAGATCCACAGTAGGCTGAAGCTCAGCCCACTTCTTAAGTTTTAGCTGCTGGTTTGGGCTCTGATAAGAAGGCTGGCTTAGTGTAAGCAATAATAAAAGCTTGCAGGCTTATCTCTTAATGCCTTGATATGGTGGGGAATACCCTCTCAGCTGGGTTTGAGGTGACAGTGAGATACTTTTAAAGGCTCCTCAGTAAGGAGAAATGGAGTTGTTCCTCAGTACAGAGTTACTCAGAAAGGTCTAATCCCAAATAGGTCCTGTTAACATTTGGGGAAGCTCTGGTGACACTTTGAAAGGCCATTCCATGAACGGTGCTTACAGAGATTCCCAAGTTAAATAGGGTGCACACTAGCCAAAAGTGGGCAACAACAGGCCTCTCTACCTGGCCCTTGGTTGCACCCTTCCTGCCTAGGCCACGCCCCCTGCTGCCCTGTTCTGCAGCCTCCTCCTCTGCTTGCCTGGGTGGAATGGGGAATACCTCTTGCTGCATGTGTGCCTGTCTAGAATGCAGCCTAAGTGTGCAAAGGCAAGATTCAGATCACCTCATCCCCACAGCTTGTGATCCGCTGCAGTACACATGCAGGAGGAACTTTCCCTCTGGAGTGATTGTGATATCCTGAAATGGGGTTCATTTATGAAATATCCTGGGAATAACGTACTTACTTGCCTTGGATTATGATGCTCTAGCTACTGGCAGACCTCAGAACTAACAAGCAATGAACTAAGCAGGCAGGAGGAGGGTGGAGATGTAGCTGATGGTGGGGCCTTTACCTGATGCAAGTGTCAAAGTTCAGTTTTAGCTCAGGGCAACCTACTTCACGCTTAGTGGTCCCTAAGCTGCACTGGAAACAGCTTTGCTAGGAATGGGAGGTTGTTGGTTGGCATCTATTACCTGGGGGTAGGGGGTAAGCCAAGGCAGAGAAGGAGGAATCAGCACACATCTTGGCAGTGGCGTGTGATGTGCCATGTGGAGAGCAGTCCCTTGAGGGGTGAAGCTGTGACATGTGTGGGCAGGAGGCTTCTGTGATGGTTTGTGGATGAGCAGAGGAGTGCTGTTGGGCTAGCAGTGCCATCAGGAGGACAAGTGAGGTAGTGCTCTGGTACTTGTGCTTTGCTGTCTTCTCTTGGCCTCTCCCTTTTGTGCCCTGCTGTTTCGTGAGTCCTCCCTTCACTGCCACAGCAGCAGCAGCAGGTCTGGAATTTGGGTTTGCTCCATCCCTGGCAGTTTATCGCCTCAGTCGGAAATGGCCATGGCGATGGGGGCCCACAGCTTTGGTTACAACCTGTGCAAAGAGCATGCCTGAATGCCATAAGCCCAGCCTGATCTGTGAGTGTTCAGTGCATGAATGAGAGTGGGCGCATGTGATGGTGAGTGTGTGGGCAGTACTGTGGCTGCATGAAAGTGGGCACATGCCCACTTGGTAGTCACAGGCTTAGATTGCTGGACAGGGGTGGGAGGCTGTACAATACACCCAATTTAACCAAAATCTTTCCTCCCCTTTACTTTGCAGTTGCAACTGGTGGGAAGCCAAGCCAAGCCAAGCCGCAGGCTTTTGTGTTCAAGGGGAGGGCAGTGTTTGCAGTCAGGGTCTAAGCTCTACACCCCTTCATTGGACCACCAGTGGCTTGTGCTCGTTAGCTGGGGAAAGGCTTAGAGCAGGCAGGGTGGGTTCTGCAAAATAGCCCTTTTCTGTCCCCTCCTACAATCAATGGCATTGTCTGTCTGTCTGTTTGCAGGGAGCGAGCTCCTGTCGGAAGTGCTGTTGGCCCTGCAAAGCCCCGAGCCAGCAATGGGAAGAAGTTGGGCTGGGTGCTGGTGTTACTGGTCGTGTTACCCCAAGTATCCAAGAACTCAGGCGTTTGAAGAAGAGAGCACAGGCCGTGCCCATGAGCCTTCCCAGCACTCTCCTTTCCTCCCTTGGGCTCCTTTAGGAGCCAGAACTCCCCCCTCTCCGTGAAAGGCCCAAGCCTGCGCCCCAGTCTCCGGCCAACCTCTTCCATGGCTGCAGTTGTGGAGCACCTCCGGGAGGCCGCGTAACTCACAAGGGGCTGAGCTGCTGCAGACCCTGCTTCCACTGCCTTGACTGAAGCAGGGCCCTGTTGGTGGTGGCCCCTGGATTGTACTGCGGCTGAGAGAGAGCACCCTGCACAATCTTTGGGGAAAAGGAGAAACTGGACGTACAAGGAGAGCAGAGGGGAAGCTTGTGATCCCATCAACATGACTGGGCAGCAAGGGAGGAAGCAGAGCAGGCAAAGGCACCCGCAGAACTAAGCCTCTTTGCAGAAGACCCAAAAGTGGGGGAAAGAGAGAAAGAGTCTCCTGCCCACCCCCCACCCCCAAAGCTGGAACTGAATAAACTCCTTGGCTTCAAAGCTCGTAGGGCGAAACCTCTGCCAGTCCTCCGGAGCGAAGATGGTGATGTCCCACGGCACCTACACCTTCCTCACCTGCTTTGCCGGCTTCTGGCTGATCTGGGGGCTCATTGTGTTGCTATGCTGCTTCTGCAGCTACCTGCGGCGGCGCATGAAGCGGCGGCAGGAGGAGCGGCTGCGAGAGCAGCACCTGCGCACCCTGGAGATGGAGCCCCTCCACTACGAGGGCTATGGGGGCCCTGCCTATGGGGGCTCCGGCTACGGGGGCGGGTACATCAGGAACCCGCCGGGCATCGCGGTACCTCACCGACTCCGGATCGAGCCCCATCGCCCTCACCTCCCACCCCCGAGGCCGTGGAGCTGCAGGCATGGTAAGGGCACCCGAAGGGGACTGAGCCCACTCCTGGTGCAGAATACAGTCGCATTTGCGAGGAGCACTGCTTCTGCAGGTGGGTAGCTGGCTGGCTAGAACAGAGGAAGTCAGGCCATTGGTTCATCTAGCATAGGACGGGCTGCACTGGCTGGCAGGGGCTCCCCAGGGTTTCACGCAGGAGTCTCTCTGCCCTCTCTGGAGATGCTGGGGATTGAACCTGCAACCTTCTGCATGCAAGGCAGATGCCCCACCACTGAGCTACAGCTAAGGGAGCCAAAGCTGCCTCCAGTAGGCTGAAAGGGTTCAGCCTTCAGACTGAGCTGCTATTCACCCAGAGCTTGCAAAGTTTCAGCTCCCTTAATGGCAGCTTCCAACAAAATATGAAGGGATGAAAGAAAACATTGCTTTGGGCTGCCTTCAGAAGTCTTTTAAAAGTCAGATAGTTGTTTATTTCCTTGACATCTGACACAAGAGTGTTCCACAGTGTGGGTGCCACTGCAGAAATGGCCCTCTGCCTGGTTCCCTATAAATTCACATCTCGCAGTGAGGGAACCGCCAGAAGGCCCTTAGTGCTGGACCTGTGTCTGAATGATGGGGGTGGAGAAGCTGAAGTGGGCAGGATCTCAGGAGGCTTATTTAAGAGGAAAGTGAGGTCAGAATGCCCATTCCGTGTATCCAAAGTCTTGCACTATCCCTGATCCCATTTGCTTGCCTGTGAAGTGTAGGTCTGTGGTTGTAGCCAGCTCTTGGGTTGTGATAATAGAGCTTAGGGTGTTTGTGTCTCTGTCTCTCCCCAAACCTTGCTTGGGACGGGTGAGCTTGTATTTTGTATGCCTGGGGGGAAGGGAGCAGGCAATGGTGGGATGGCACGCTTAACTGTATCAGTACCTTGCACTCGGTCACTGTGATTGCTTTGCTTGCAGAACCAGATCCATCCAAGCCACCTTGCTACGAGGAAGCAGTGCTGATGGCCGAGCCGCCGCCGCCTTACAGCGAAGTGCTGACGGACACGCGCGGCTTGTACCGCAAGATCACCACCCCCTTCCTGAGCCACGAGCAGCCGGAGAAGCAGGAGCAGCCGCCCAGCTACAAGCCCCTCTTCCTGGACCGGGGCTACAGCTCAGGGCTCCACCTGCCCAGCACAGCCAGCCGGGGCCCCACCTGCACCAACCTCTACTTGGAGGCTGAGCACTCGCAGCGCATCTTCCCCAGCTGGACAGACTCAGAATTCAGCGCCAGAGACAGCTATGAGCCGGGGCCCTGGCACCTGCCCGTCTCAATGCCTTTGTTTGGCAGGACTACTGCAGTTTAGCATGCCATGCCACGCCCTGGGTGGGACTGTGGCTGCTGCTGCACACAAGCTGGAGGATCCCGGCAGCCTGTTTGTTCCCTTGGTCTGCGGGAGCCGCCACCAAGCCTCTCAGTCCGAGCCTTCCAGCCATGTCTGGGCCATGAGCCCTCGCAGTGCAAAGATCCCCCCTCCCAGTTGCTCTTTGACCTCCTGACCAGGGTGAGATTGGGGCTGGTCTCCCCATCTCGCCCACTTCCCTTTTTCTGGGCCCGCTACAGGCTCTGTTGGTGCTGACTGCAAGGGGGCCTTTGGGTTCGTTTCCTATTTTTCGTTTGTTACATTTTGAAAATAATAAAAGTTTGTGGAACCTGATTTATTACAAACCTGGTGCTGGGTGGTTGATGAGTCTGTGCTGCGAAAACGGTGGGTGTGCTGTGCTTTTAAAGAGTCCCATGTGCACTGTGGCAGGAAGTGAAGCAACCCCATTCCTAAATAATCCCACAGAATTAGGAGGATGGAGGCCTGGGCATGTTCCAGAAACACATTCCTTTGTTGGCAGCGACATCTAGTGGTGAGTTCTGCTCAGGCTATGACTTCATGCAGGGCCCACTCCAGACCACACAATGCCACGTTCAAAGTGTTCCAATTGCTTAAAATAATAATTCCCCTCAGCTTTCATACCCCTACCCCATCAAAGTACATTTTTGGCCCTTAAAAGCAGCTACTGAAAAAACTCTGAATAAGAAATCAGCTGTTTTGTGTCTGTGGAATATGCCCACCCGGTAGTCTTGCGTTGCCTCATTAATCCTGCCCCACCTTTGAAAGCAAAAAAAAAAAAAAAAAAGGCACCCTGTACTACAAAGCCAGCTGCCCTGCTTGGAATCAATTTATTTATTAACATACATAAGCACATTGCTGTTACAGAATTTGTGCTTTCAAAAAAACAATTACTGTACGTGAGAGAAAGGAAACCAAGCATGGAATGAAAGAGGAAAGAGGGTAGGGAAAGAGGAAAGGGTTTTTTGGAGGGGGGGGGGAAGAGCCCACCCAGAGTCTCCCCTTGTCCCAGGCTCTCAGGGCAAATAAAGGCCTAAGGAGAAGGGTCTGAAATGGGCTTATTTCTGAAACAAGAGGGGCGTTTGGGCACAGAACTCTGGAGGGGGGAAAGCTCCTTGCTGCTAGAGCCCAGAGATGGACGGGGCTCTCCTTTGCTTCCCTGGGTGCCTCAGGTGTGTGTTGGGGGGGACCAAACAGAGAAGTGGGGGGATGGGAGCCAGAGCCTTGCCCACACAAGGGCCATTTTATTGCCATATTTTATTTTAAATTCGTGCAAAATACTCAAAACTCTGGGCAGAGTCTGAGAGGAGGAAGCGACCCTCCCCACCCACCCCCAAGAGCAGCACTCACAGGAGATCAACCCAGATGGCATACATGGCATTTGGGGGGGGGGGGTGTCAGAAAAAACCCAATGGGCAGAGGCAATTGGGAGGGGGAAGGATCTGCAGGGAAGCTACCAACAAAGAGGGGGAACCAGGCAGATTTACACGTTTCCTATTTGACAACATTAGAAAAACAGGGAGAAGAGAGAGAGAGAGAAAGAGAAAGAGAGCTGGAAAAAGTTACCCCGGAGTACCATGGAGAATATCCTGTCTGGCTGGGGCACAATCTTAGGCCCTGGACCGCAGGGCTACAATACGGAGCAAGCAGGCACCAGGCCCTCACTGCGGCTGCTCCAGGCTTGCACTCGCTGGGCTCGCTGGGTGCAGGATACAGGAGTCGGGCAGGGGAGCTGGCCTTAAACGCTGCCCCCAAAGTTCTCCTCGTCTTCTGGCACTGGGTCCGCATCCCAACAGGTGATATCAATCTCTGAGGGGGGAATCAAATGCATGATCTGTGAGGGAGGGTGGCTGGCTCTTTCCCCCCCTTTGAAAAGGGGTGATCCCCAAAGCCCGCTCTTCTAGGGGTCCCCAGAAGAGGAAGCACAAAGGTAGATCTTCCCATCCTCCCTCCCACCTGCCCATCCATCCCTGAGCCTCACCTGGGGGCTTATTGTAGAACACTGGAGGAGGAGCTTTAGCAGATGGTTCTTCTGATTGGTTAAAGTCTTCATCTTGTGATTGGCTGAAATAACCCTCACTGGTCTGGAAGAGAAAAGCAAAAGGTGGCATGTGCTGTGCTTTGGAAGGTGTCCCTATTCTTTCCCTTCCCAGTTAACCCAGAGCAACAATCACTTTCTGGTTTTGTACTCTCAGACAACAAAGGCCTGAGAAGTAAAATGCTCAAGCTACCCATGAGCTAGCACGTGTGAAAGGGTCCAAAAGTTCATGGAACATGCATGGTCTAAAGACTGCAGCAAGGTGCATATATTAAGCATCATCATTCTTCTTCAACGTTACTAAATAAACAAATGTTTTGCCTCTGCGTGTATAAATAAGACATGAAAGAAGATGTGTCCTGCATAGGGATGTTTTTAATGTTTGATGTTTTACTGTGCTTGGTGTTTTAATTTGTTGCAAGCCACCCAGGGTGGCTGGGGCAACTCAGTTGGGCAGCATATAAACAAAATTATTATTACTTCTCCAGTGGCAGGGCCCAAAGGAAACACACTTTAAATGAACACGCAGCAGCAAGCTGTGGTATCTCATGATCCTGTTTGATCTGCAAGGCAGGGCCAGGAGCTTTCAGAAGTGCTCCCCAGGCCCTGCTGCCAGCCTGAGCGCCCCCCTCCTCACCTGCGTGCTTTCCTTTTGGGCCGTCTCCCCGTTGGTGAGCAGCTGGGGCTCTTGGTGCACCCCGGAAGCTTCCTGCAGGGCGTGCTGGTAGCTGAGGGTCATCTGGTGCAGCCCCTCGATGGCAATGATGCTGGCCGGCTCTTCGTCCTGCTCAGCGTCGCAGAAGGTGGCCGGGGGCTCGGGAAGGTCGTTGAAGTTCAACAGGTTGTCTTCCAGGAGGCTGGCGGAGGGCGGGGGCTCCACTGCCCCTGGGGGGGCATCCACCTCGACCAGCATGGGGGTGGCGGCGGGAGGCCCGTCGTGAAGGTCCCACGGGGCTGGGGTGGGGGGCCCGCCCTGGAGCTCCCAGGCGTCGGGAGGGGTGGGCTCGGCTGCGGCGCTGTCGTTCTGCCACAGGTCGAGGATGTTCTCTGACGGCGGGGCGGGGGGCTGGGAGAACCCAAAGGCCTCGCCCAGATCCAGGGCGCCTTCGCTCTGCATGGGCAGAGGGGCTGCTGGGAACAGAGGCTCTTCTTTGGGAGGCGGGGCATCTGGGAACAGAGGCTCGTCTTTGGGCTCTGGAAACACCAGGTCTTCCGTGGGGCCAGCCCCGCCTTGCTGCGGCTCTGCCCAGTCCGCTGCCTGCCAAGCTGTGGCCCCCACAGGGGGCTCCTCGGCCTTCTCCATCGGAGGCTCCACGCTGGCAGGGGCCCAGCTCATGGCGGATGCCACAGCTGTCTCGTCGCTGCTGGGGCTGGAGGAGTCTGCAGCAGGGAGGAAGCGAGAGAGGAGGTTCCTCAGCAGACCTGGAGGGAGGGAGCCCGCAGCCCGAGGACCCGGGAGAGGGGCAGGCCATAGGGGCGAGGGGGCTGCACGTACCTTTCAATGCACCCTGCTGCGTTACCTCATCCAGAGCCCGCTCAATCTGCTCCCCAACAGGCGTCGAGGCTGTGCTGGAGTCGCAGGGGCTACTGGCGGAGGCAGAGACCTTTCTGTGCGTTTCCGACTGGCTGCCTGTGAAGGAGCCACACGGGCACTCAGGTGGGGAGCCCACAAGTCAAAGGCCACGACACCCCCCTAGCCACAGGGCCCGCCAGTTGCGCTCCCAAGCACGCAGGGCAGCTCCGTTTGAACAACAGCGACGGCAACAAGGCACCAAGATCCAACTCCTCCTGAAATGTGCCGTTTCCCCAACTTACCCAGTCGACAAAATTAACCGGTTGCCCTTAAGCGACCCTAACCCTACAGCAAGTTATATGGCATAAAGTTTTCGCTTCACTTTTTGCGGACAAATGTGTTGGAAACTGAAGGAGTGAAGAAGGAAAAAAAGCCCTTTTTTGCAGTGGGTGGAGGCAGAACTCATGTGTCATGTACAACCCCGGGGGCCCTGAAGTTCTCTATGTCAAATGGCACTTAAAATTGGGAATGAGGAAACCGTGGCTCTCCCAGCTCCCATTGTCCACAGCAACCATGGCCAATGCTCAGGGATGATGGGAGTTGTAATCCAGAAACACTGGGAGGCCAGTTTCCCCACCCCCTCCTTTATAGACTAGGACGTACCCCCCCCTTTTTACTATCTTTGGAAGCAGAGTCTACAGGAAAACATAACACCCCTCCCCCCTGCAAACATCAGGTGAAGGGACAACTTTAGAAGGTCATCCCTGTCCCAGACTTAGTACTCCCATCACAAACCGAGTTCACTCAGTATATCCACCCTACACCCTGGTTCAGGGACACCCCCTGTTCTGCAGTGCAACTGGTCCAGCAGAAACATGCCCCTTGCAGCATGGTGTGTGTGCCTGTGTGCATACTGTTTGTTTCTCAGTGTGTGTATATGTGTGTGTGGTTCTTCTTCTGTTTACATAGATTTTGGCTCCCCCTTTTGTAATCTGGGGAAATGGATGCTCTGTTCTACAGTCACAATCGGCCTAACTGGTTTTCATTTGAGGCTCTCTGTTCACTGCCTCCACCCTGCCTGTAGGGCATCAATACACTGGCCTGCAAATCCATGCTTGGATTTACGGTGTAGCTACTGATGTTGAGAAGTCCCTGTTGCGGCCTACCTAACTGAAGCTGTTTTTAAAAGGTGAACCAGGCAGGGGCATAGATGTGGGGCGCCAAAGGGGAAGTTTCCGTCTTATATACAAAGCCAGCCCTCCCGAGGGCGGTAGCTGCTGAAGCATAACGCTAGGCCCCTCTCCGCTCTTCTGGGGCTACACTCCTGCCATGCAGGGAGCGCGAGAGAGAGCAGGCCGTGCCCTGATTCTTCCCTGGTCCAGTCTGTGGGGCCAGTGTTTCTCGGACACTCATGGACTCTTAGTCCTTCCTTTCAGAGATGCCTGCGGAGTGAGAGTGGGCGTGGCCAAAGATACAAGGTGCGGGGCGGGTGGGCAAGGCCCCCGAAGCAGCTGCCTCCCCCACCGACTCCCCAAAGCCCGGCCGGGGCCTGGCTACCTACATGGGAAGAAGGAGGAGAGGTTTGGTGTGCGGTGGCAAGAGATATAGGGGAAGGGAGTCCGTGGAGGGGAGGAGGAGGAGGAGGAGGAGAAGGAAGGCGGCCCACTGTCAGGTGTCTTTATGAAAGGACAGTGCAGACGACCTGCTGAGAGAAAGACAAGACAGACGGACGGAGACAGAGAAAGCAGAAGAGAATGATCAGTCTCCCCTCCAGCTGCCCACTCCATCTCCCGCCCGCCCCCCTGCTCATGCCACTGGGCAAGCAAGGCCCACGTGAGGGGCTGGGGAGGCAGGGGAAGACTGTGAGGGAGGCGGGTCTCTGCAAAGGCAAGGAGGAGGGTGGGAGGAGGCTCCTGGGGGCAGCAGTGCAGGGTGGGGGGCTGGGGGGAAGCAAAGGCAGTGGCTGGGGGGCACGAGGGCCAGGCTGGAGCAGTGCGGAGGGGGCAGGATGGCATCAGGAAGGCTGGGCGGTGCAAGAAAGTGAAGCGGGAAAGAAAGAGGAAGCTCGGAGGCAGGATACGCAAGTGGTGCCGGGGAAGACGAGTTCATGCCAAGGTCCCTACGTCAACTGGCAACCTGGTCCCCAATAGAGAGTCAACCCAAACTATCACAGAGAAGTGTGAACCCAAAGCCGTAATGCAGAGGGCTCCAGAGAGCAGAGTTCATGCTAAGCCCTGAGGCAGGGATAGTCGCAGCTGCGCCATCCTCTGCGGTGGGCAGCCCAAGGAGCCAGAAAAAGCCACAGCAGAGGTGCAAAGGAGTTCTCTAGCATGAATCACCCGTGGAGGCTGCTGCAAATAAAGCGCTGAGTCTCTGTGCCTCTTTGCCAAAACAATGCCTGGAGGTTCTGCGGCCTACTCAGGTCTGGTGGGCTGTACAAAACTCACACGCAGCCAAGAAGTGTGTCCTAAGCAGCAGCCAGGAATTGGGGTGGGAGAGAGCACAAGAGAAAATCTCACCCGCTGCTGTCCCTGCTTTCTTTTGTCCAGTTTCTTCCATAGGGAAACCTGTGGCCTCCCAGACAATATCAGGCTACACATCCCATCTCCTCTGATCATCAGCCATGCTGGTTGAGGCTGAAGGAGCCCAACACCTCCTGGAGGGCTACAGGTTCTCCCTCCTGGCTACAGAGACACAGACTCGCTTGATGCAATAAAAACTGTGGCAGGATTTCTGGGGCCCCTGTCTTGTTTACATTGGCTTATTCCTAGTGTCCCTTTGCTCACCTGCCCACCCCAGCAGTACCATTCTTCAGACAGCACTGTCAAGGGCAGAAACAGGTTGCTAGGCCGGAGCATCCCCCCCAAGGCTGGCCAATTCGATAAATAACACTGAGAGCTCCTGCTGCCTAGCTAACATCAGAGCCACTCGCAGACTGGGATGATGCAACTGAGGTGATGGAGGACCACTTTGCTGCATGGACACCACTTGGAAACTTCCCATCAGGGAAACCAATTGTCTGCAGGATCCAGACACCATGAAAGCAGGGTGTGGTGACGACGGGCTGCCAATAGAGATTTAGCCCAGAATGGAACGTTTTCTACCTCAATGACTACATGATAAATGATCTTTTGCTTCCACGTTAATTTCTCAAAGGATGAGAGGTTCACTATAGTGTCCTCAAAGACAGATGATCCCCCAGACCCTGTCTTGAAAATCAAGCTATGCTAGATTTGATCCACAGCCCAGAAACACATGCCTTGTGTGGCGTTGGCATCAGCAGCAACCCCTGATCCAGGAGCAATATTGTGAGCCTTGCGCAAGAGAAAGGAAGGACAACCTGCGCCACAGATGTCTCACTCTAAGCCCCATGTGCTGGATAATGACGTAGGATAACTCTGGAAATCTCATTTCTACTGTTCTCCAAAACTGACAAAACTGTTGCCATTTTGGACAATTAAATAGATATGAACTAGAATGTATATATCCGACAATAACACCTAATCAAATTATTGGACGCAAAACTTGGTTATATGTGATAAGAAAGGACATAAGTCTTTTGTTATAGTCAGGCATTTGCCACTTTTCAGGCTTTCATAGGATGCTGGCTGTTTTCCTTATGGTGAGACTCAGCAGGAGGGAATGTCTCTTCTCTGCACCTCATTCTGTGTTCAACTGACCTCTGGTCATGTTTCTGAGGTTTTTGCATTTTGCTTTTGCTTCCTTAAACACCCCCCCCCATCTGCTCATATCATCCGTAGCAGACATTTCCAGGTGTCTGGATGCTCCCACTGCTTTGCCCTGAGATGTATAATGCCCCACCTTCCATTCAAGAACAAAAACCAAACAAAAACCAGGTTGCTGAAATCTTCCTGACCGCTTCCCCACCAACCCTGATTCCCCCGTTTTCTGTACTCCCTGCCTGAAGCAGCGCCGGCGAGGGCTCTCTACCTGTTCTGTTGATGGGCGGGGCTGTCTCTGAACTGGCCGAAGCAACTCGCTCTTGCTGCCTGAAGAACTCGCGGGGGTTCTCGGGCCTCTGAGCAATGATGGCAGCTGCCTCCTGTCAGGATGCGAAGGGAAGAGGCGAGAGAAGACGGTCAAGGGCAGCCCAGTCCACAGGCCCACACAGACCCCATCATAAACCCAGCCCGAACCCCCTCACACCCAGCGCTGCCCCTCCCCATGCAGTTGCCAGGGCAACAGTGACAAAACATGATACGTGCCACACACAAACAGTGTCCCTCACCCCATGCCCCACCCCCAGCAGCAGCAATGGCACACAGTGACAGGGGGGCGAAAAAGAAAAGTGACAGCACCACAATCTGTCTTCCTCTTCTGACAAAATGGAACATGTATGTAAGCAAAGGAGGAGAGACGAGGACAGCCGGGATCCCGCCTTGCTCCCCAGAGAGAGAACTGATGCCCAGCCTTGCTTAAGCACAGACTTCCGCTCATCAACAGCACACTCCAGCTTCTCCACAGGACAACAGTCGCCAGAATTGAAGGCCCCCCCCTCCCCGCCAAAACTCTCCACACACAAACGCGACAACCCTCATGCAGCAAGAGCCCTGTAGGGTGCATGGAGGTCCTGCTGCCTACACAACGCATGCTGTGCCCCGGGGCCGCACTCACCTCCACCTCTGACTCAGACTTTTTGGGCTGCTGCCTGTCTTCGTCGTCCTCCTGCTCCCCCTAGGGAGAGAGGTCAGCGTCAGCCCCAGGGCACCTCAACCACACCAGAAGACCCTACATTTGTCTGTCTGTCTGTCTGTCTGTTTGCTTTACTGTTATTCTCCTGGCCTAGCACAAAGCTGGAGAGAGGAAGAGCTCTTGGGCAGCAAGGCGTCCTCACCCTGGCTGCAGAGTGGGTCCCCAATGTCACCAGCCAGCCTTGGTGCTGAATCCCTACCTCTGCCAACCTCCTTGGGGGAGCCAGTGGCACAACTGGGCAATCCTCCCCCAAGCTCTTGAAGCATCACTTACAAAGATGGACTGCTCCTTCAACCGCTGCTTGGCTTCCTCCGCCTCCAGGGTCTGCTGCTTTCGCCTGGTGGGAAGGGAAAGGAGGAGAAGGAGGAGGAAAAGAAGGCTTGAGAGATCCCGGTACTGGAATGCTGGGGCCTGGGCAGGACAGGCCGCAGGCTGACTTGGCTTTCTAACATTTAACATCAATAATAATAATAATAATACCCTTCCTCGCAAAGCAGCAGGAAGTAGCCAATCAGTCAAAAGATACCCTTATCCATTCAGGAACCATGGAGAACCATCTGACCTCCAGCTTTATTCCAAAGTTGTGTATATTTGAAATTTTCTGTTGCACCCTCACTTAATCCTTATTATGCACCATTTCCCCCATTAGCTCTTATTTCAAGGCCTCTTAAATCATTTTCACTGGTCTCTAGAGCCCACTCTAAAGCTTGCTGTGTGCCTATTTTGCCAGCAAGCAGGAAAAATCTCTTGGTTGCCTCCAGATAGCATGGCCTTTTTTTGTTTCCTACGGGTATTTTCTGCATCGTGTCTTTGATGCAATAATAATGCATTAGCCGTGGATTTATACTGGACAGCCCACACATCATTCCGCTTTATTAGTTGTTTGGCAATGCTACTGCATGTGCTGCTGCACTATTGCCATCGGGAGGAAGGGGCACCCTTTTGCTATAGCACAACCAAAGCAGGACAACCCGCCCATCCCAGAAGTTGCAGGATTTCAGCAGGAAGCGATGGGGCATGCACCAGCTGGAAATGAAGCAGCATGTCCACCTCTGAACTTCCGCAAGCCCAAACAACTTTGAAAGCGGAATCACATATAGCTGCCCTGATACCATCTTGAGCACAGATCATCATGCTTGTGTGATAAAAAGAACATTTGGAGGGGTTATTATGCCTTGTGTTCTGGGAGCCCCTCTGCTAAATGCCTCCTGTCGCTCCATGTTTTGCAAGTGTGTCCCATTCCAAATCCCATCCAGTTTCTGTCTCCCACTTTTAAACGGTTACCTTCTGAGCTTCCTTTCTTAGGTGTTACACTTTACATGTTAGCCTTTTGCATTCCATACCTTGTCAGCTCACCAAGGTGTTCCAATTTCTTATCCTACCACTTGGCATTCTGTCTGCTGCATGTTCACCTACCTAGGAACCACTGTGGTGTATGAAAATGACGACGTGCTTGTACTCTTAATCCAGCCTACCATAGCTGTTTGGATATAAACCACAACACGAGAAAGTATGCCCAAATATGTCCTGCCCAGGCTGGGTCCAGTCTATCTCTCTATTAAAATTTCATCACTGCCACTCATGCAAATGCAAAATGATTTAAGTGCTTCACTTCAGAGACCGTCATCGTTCAGCAGTTATGAAACAGCACTGCCACCCGACACACACAGCCCTCCAAAGAGCTGCAGAAGTCCTGATAAACCTGGGAAATCACAGAACAGGGACTGTTTATTGCACATATGTAAGATGAAACCATTAAAGGCACATTGGCTACTGTTGCATGGTTCCCTCTGCTCCCAAATGAATATGCAGGAGGTGGCAAAGACCTATAATTTCAGATGTTTCTTCAATCTATTCTGGTAGGACACAGGGAAAGTGGTATGGCTTTGACCAAAGCAGCCAACCCTTCTGTCATCAGAAGAAGTAAACATTGTTCAGCCCGGACACTGAGGTCCAGCGCCGAGGGCCTTCTGGCAGTTCCCTTGCTGCGAGAAGCCAAGTTACAGGCAACCAGGCAGAGGGCCTTCTCAGTAGTGGCACCCGCCCTGTGGAACGCCTTCCCACCAGATGTCAAAGAGAAAAACAACTAGCAGACTTTTAGAAGACATCTGAAGGCAGGGAAGCTTTTAATGTTTAACAGACTATTGTATTTTAATATTTTGTTGGAAGCTGCCCAGAGTGGCTGGGGAAACCCAGCCAGATGGTTGGGGTATAAATAAAAAGTTGTTGTTGTTGTTGTAAATTGAAAGCTTTGGATGATCCTACAACAAGGGAGAAGAAACAACTGGGAAAGGGCACTGTGCCAGGGTGCTGCTGTGCAGCGGCTTTCTACCGCACTCGACTGCAGGAGAGAGCTCTTTCCAAACTCAACTGCTTAGCGCCCCCCCCCCCCCGCTGCCGCCATGAAATCCTTCTGAAGAACACACTCAGGTTTCTGCCAGGAGTTTGGGGTCTCACCTCTACTCAGTGTGAAGTGCAAGACTGTGCTCCAACATAACATGGCAGAGAACAATCAGCAGCGGTGGGCAAGCCATTTTTCAGGGGTAATTGCCTGCCATTAATGATCTTCACTGGCTTTCAAAGAACCCCAAGATGCCATGGAACACAGCTTGAAAACCACTGGTATTGTGGAGAGGAAGTAGAATGCGGATTGGGGAGGTTCCAATCCCCACTCCCCCACGAAGCGCTCTGAATGACTTCAGGTCAGCCACTACCTCCCAGCTGAACCTACCCCCTAGGAATGTTTTGGAGGAAACAGCTATTACCAGCGCAATACATTCAGTAAACATGTATATGGCTCCGTGAGCAATTAAATTCAAAACAGCAAGAGGTGAGGCTGATATATACCTCCAACCGCACTAAATAATCATGCTGTGTTCAAGCAGACTCTTGCCACCATCACAACTGGTGGCATAACATTCAGGAAGGACTGAGAGGCACTTAGGCCTATCCACAGAGGGAGGAGCAACAGGGCAGCCAATGAAACAGGGCCACTTTTGCTTCCAACAAGGTAGCAACGTGGAAGAGGCGTCCCTGTATGACCAATCCAAGAAAGGATGGGGAAGAACTGATGCCTCACCTTAGGAGAAGGAGGAATAACAGAGACAACCACCCTGCTACTCAATCATGAGTGGCAAGAAGGACGGAAGACCTCATAACATCCCAAACCCAGCATGTGACACCGCTGGATTGTAGTGGACAACGAAACCCAACACTGCTGCAGATAAGAACCTAAGAAGAGCCTGCTGGATCAGGCCAACCTGATGTGACCAACCTGATGATGGGAAGCCTGCAAGCAGGATTAGAGCGCAAGAGCCCTCTCCCTCCCATGGGAGAAACCAATATTTGCCCATCTTGGCTTGCTAAGGAACCACCCGTGTTGCCTCCTTGGCTCCCTTTGCACACAGAAAACACCATGGCCAGACCCTCCCGGCCGCCCCTTGCCTGTGTTCCTCAATCTGCTCCTCGCGCTCCCGGTAGCGCTTCTCTCGCTCCTCCTGCTCCTGCCTCTCCTGCTCCATGCGCTCTTGCTCAAAACGCAGCCGCTCGTCCAGGGCCTTCTTCCGCTCCTCCTCCTTGCGCAGCTCCTCCTCTTTCTGCAAGGGACAGAAAAGAGGGAGAGGGTAGGTGCTGCACCTCACACAGAAGGGCTGGAACAGGGATGAAGGTAAGGAAGGACGTACGTGTGTGTGTGTGTGTGAGAGAGAGAGAGAGAGAGAGAGAAAGAGAGAGAGAGAGAGAGAGAAAGAGAGATGATAGATTAGATAGATGATAGATAGGTAGATAGAGAGATAGATAGAGAGATAGATGATACAGATAGATAGATAGATAGATAGATAGATAGATAGAGTGGTGCCTCGCAAGACGAAATTAATTCGTTCTGCGAGTTTTTTCGTCTTGTGAATTTTTTCGTCTTGCAAAGCACCACTGTGCATTGACGGTTTCCCATAGGAATACATTGACGGTTTTTAAAAAAAGGCGCAAGACGTTTTCGTCTTGCGAAGCAAGCCCATAGGGAAATTTGTCTTGCGAAGCAACCCAAAAAACGAAAAACTCTTTCGTCCTGCGAGTTTTTCGTCTTGCGAGGCATTCGTCTTGCGAGGTACCACTGTAGATAGATAATAGAGATAGAGATGGATGATAGAGATAGATGATAGATAGATAGACAGATAGACGGATAGATAGATAGATGATAGATGATAGATAGATAGATAGATAGATAGATAGATAGATAGATGATAGATAGATAGATGATAGATAGATAGATAGATGATAGATAGAGTCATAGTCATAGCTAATCACAGACTTGACCTGCCCAGGGACAGGGCTTCCTTGGTAAAACCTCTCTACCTTGGCCTGCTCCCAGAACTGCTCCCGGTTGAGTCGCTTCATCTCCACAGCAGCATCAGTCTTCTGATAGGTGGTGCCCTGGAACAAAGAAATCAAATCAGGAGAGAGAGATCTGTACGGTGTGAATGAGGACACACAGATAACAAGACAACTTGCCAGCTTCTCACTGTCCTGGTGTGTTTCACAATGCTTTACAACAGCATGGGGGTAACTGACCAGAATATTCTTCAAGGCAGTTTATAATGTATGCTGGAGAATTTGCAATGCACCCATCATAGCCAGTGAGGTTAATCTGAGGTTACTGCTAACTGAAACGTCCACTCCACTGTAACCATCTTTCTTACCCTGCATCAACATTCTTCCCCAACCTGGTCCCTCCAGATGGTGTTGGACTACAGCTCCCATCTTCCCCTAGTCCCTGGCCATGCTGGCAGGGGCTGATGGGAGCTGTAGTCCAAATCCGGGGAAGGATGCCCTAAGTCGAAACTGCTTTCAGCAGACCAGCCACACCCAAGCCCAGAAGTGGCTAGTGTTGCTTCTCCCCAGCAAGGGGAAAGGGGGGGGGCATGGCAAAGAAGGAGCATTACCACGGGCTGCGCATTCTCATCCTCACGCAGGCGGAGACGGTGCAGCACGGGGCTGGCAATGCGGGCGAGGCCGTTGGAGAGCCGCTGCCCAATGGCTCCTGGGTCGATGTCTTCCACACTGCTAGCGTTGACAATGACATCCACACCCTGTTGAGACATTCAAACCACACTGAAAAATGAGGGTCCAGCCACCAAGCTGGAGAAGATGGACTAGGACCAGGAAATGGCAGGGAACGAGATTTCAGCTCAGCACCAGAGGACACTTCCTATTTATTGCGAAGACAGCTGCTAGACAGTAGACAAAGACTGTGTTGGGAGGCGGTGGGCTCTCCTCCAATGGAGCTATTCAAGCGGAGTCTGGATGAGCATATTTGTCAGGGATGCTGTAGCTTCAAAGGCGGGGAACCTCTTTCAGAAAGAGCCTGCATTCCCTCTTGGGTAGTTTTCGGGGGGGCTGCTTGCCAGTGATGAGCAGGGCCAGAGGCAAAAGCAAGCAGGGCCAAAGGATGTGTGACGTTTACCTTTGTAGAGGAGGCTCTACTCCAGCCACACAAAAGCCAAAGGCTTACACCCACCTGTGCACCCGCTACCTGCCTACCTAAACTGGGCAAGCAGGAGGCATGATCATGGCTCAAGAACATATACCAGCCAGGCAAAAGCACTTTAGAAAGCCACAAACCAGGCTGATGAGGGGCAAGGACTAAGAAAAGTCCCAAGGGCTGGGCGGAGAGGCCTGGAGGGCCACATCTGGCCCCCTGACCTCAGGTTTACCACCCCACTTGAAACTGCATTTTGCATTGAGCAGGAAGTCAAATGAGAATTTAAGGCAGCTGCCTGAAGGACAACAGCGGAGATCCAGCAGCTGGCACAGGTCTCCTGCCAACAGCTCACAATCAAAACTCCTTGCCCACCCCAGATGTGGAATCTGTGCCCATCCAGAAGTTATTGGGCTACACTCTCTGTCCACAACTGGAGGGCCACAGGTCTTTCCACCCCTGCATTGCAGAAGAACCATGCTCCCTCTTCCACAAAGTCCAAATCCCTTTCCCACAAGATGGGAAAGGACTGTTGCATAGGCACTCCCCCTGCGAAACCCTTCCCCAAACAGTTTGCCACTGACCTGGAAGAATTCCGCGACTTTGGCCACATGGCTGGCGCAGGCACACTTGCGGGCATCAGCAACATCCTCTCCCACCTGCCAGGCATAAAGGTGCACAGGGACGGGGAAGGTTAGTGCTGGAAGATGCCACTCTTGTGAGAAAGCAGCAGGCAGCATCTTATTCTACATGCACATAGAGACACAGGCTACTTGGGAGAGCATCTGGAGAGCTCAGGAGGAGGAGGACCAGGGTGGCACCAGCACGCAAGAAAACGGGATATTCCTCTGGATTTTTGAATGGAAAGCAAGAGCAGCAAGGTTTTCTCTGCAGAAAGGTCTTCCTTGATAATTTTGGATGAGATGTAAACCAGACATATCACTGTGCCACAAGGTAGGGAAGCAACATTGCCCCACATGCCTAAGTCTGCAGCTTCTTCTAAGTCCTGGAGCATTAATGCTTGGCAGGAGTTTTCTTTGCTGTCCTTTTGTTAAGGACTGGGAAATGACACAGAGAGTACATCCTATATTCCTTCACAGTAGATCTCACCCCTGCAAAGGGGGTCTTGCTAGGGCTAGTAGTGATAGTCAGCGGTTTCCAAATGGCTGGGTATTTGTTGTTCATTTCTGCCCCCGGGCAGCACTTCGTAATGTGTTTCTTCTTTTAAGTCACCCTTCCCCAACCTGGTTCTCTCCAGATGCTTTTGGACTACAAGTCCCATCAGCCTTAGCCACCATGGTCCATACACAGGGATGCTGGAAATTGTAGTTCTGCCCGGACACTGAGGTGCAGCTCTGAGGGCCTTCTGGAGGTTCCCTTACTGCGAGAAGTGAGGTTACAGGGAAGCAGGCAGAGGGCCTTCTCGGTAGTGGCACCCGCCCTGTGGAACGCCCTCCCATCAGATGTCATGGAAATACACAACTATCTGACTTTTAGAAGACATCTGAAGTTTTTAATGTCTAATATTTTATTGTGTTTTTAATATTCTGTCGGGAGCCGCCTAGAGTTGCTGGGGAAACCCAGCCAGATGGATGGGGTATGTATGTATGTATGTATGTATGTATAAATAAATAAATAAATAAATAAATATATTAATATTATTATTAGTCAAAATGTCTGGAGGGCATCAGGCCAAAGGCAGCTGGTTCAGACTGTTAAACCCATATTTCTACAAAGACATTTTTAAAAAGGCCTAGTGAAAGGAACTGTCCACAAAAGCAGTATTTAAAGATTGTCACAAGCTGGGCTATGTCAGGTAGGATAGGAAGCAAGTCTGGACAGAAAGTGGGAAGGAGAAGGAGCCAGCCCAATGTGTGAGAGTGGTCGACCCTTTCAGATTCATTAAGGAAAATGGAATTTGTTCCACTAGAGGGCAGTGCAGATAAATCAATGGAAACCCAGCAGTCAGCAAGGGTTCTGCTAGAAAGATCAACCTGCACGTTAAAGGCTTCCTCAGAGCCAGCCAGCTTTATGTGCCCCTGTATTCACATCCCAAACAGCACTCGTGCCAGCCTTCACAAATGAAGGGCTGCTGCTTTTTCCTACACAGAGATTATCTTTAGGTAGAAAAAGACGATTAGGCCCTACGGTTGAGACACCAGGGACCTACCATCAGCCTTCACCATTCAGTGTTTCTCAAACCTGGGTCTCCAGCTGTTGTTGGACTGCAACTCCCATCATCCCTGACCACTGGGTGTGTTAGCTAGTGATGATGGGAGTTGTAGTCCAACAACAGCTGGAGACCCGGGTTTGAGAAACACTTGGCTGTTTCAGATAATTCAGCCCGGCCCATTCTCCACCCTAGTCTGTACACGGCTGCCAGCTCCAGATGCTGAGAGGATTCCTGTGCATAAAGAAGGCTGAATTTCTCCTTGTCTGGCTTTCCTCACCACAGTGGAAAGAAAAGCTGGTGGAACTTTCCCTTCCCATGCAGTACCAAGGTCCTCTTTTTGGGTGGCCCAGTCAACTTTAATATTGCTCCCCTTCAGCACAGAGCAAGCTGCCTCCCAGACTCTTCTTGGACTTACCCAGTTAATGAGGACATATTTAGGGAGGGTGGCCTGAGGGTCTTTGACACTGCAGAATCCGTACATCACTTTCTGGTTCTCAAAATGGCTGGAGAGTTCTTGCAGGCCGCCAGCTGAAGAAGCAAAGAGACAGATTTTATGGGACACAGACGACACTGCTCTTTCCCTTAGGGACCTGATAGGGCACTGCCTTTCACAGAGCCAGGGCATTGGTTCATCTATCTCAGTACGGTCTGCGCAGATTGGAGCAGGCTCTCTGGGGTTTCAAGCAGGGAAGCCTGAGATGCCAGGGACTGGACCAAGAACCTCTGCATGCAGAGCAGATGATATAGCACTGAACTTCAGCCCTTCAGGTGGGTAGACAGAGGAACACATGATAAAAGGGACTAATCTCTCAACTTACTGGGTGTGCCCTTGCCACAACTCATGACCATTTATCTCCCCACCCCTTGCCACTTCAACTCTAACCCTGTTGAAAAATATGGGATTTTTAGTCGTCGTCTATTCATGTATGCGACGACAGCAGCGAGGATACTACTGGCCCAGAGATGGAATGAAGACAATGTTCCAACCAGAGAGGAATGGCTGATGAAGATGATGGACTATGCCAAAATGGAGAAACCGACTGGGAAAATCAGAAACCAGCAAGAGAAGAATTTTAAGAAGGAATGGAAAAAATTTACAATGTACTTAAGAGAACACTGTAAACAACTTTGGTGGGATTTGAGTAATGCTTGTAATGTACAAAAAACTATGGAAAAATGAATTACTATTTTTTTAACAAATTAAAGAAAATAAGATAAGCAGAAGGGGAAAAAAAATTGATAATGGTAACCATGGAAGGGTGGAAGGAAGTCAAGGGATTCAGAGAATCCTAATGGAAGAGGTGAATGATGTGTTTGAATTTAAATTTGTTATGTAAAACTTAATAAAATATATACTTTAAAAAGAAAAAAAGGGAATTTTTTTTTTGTTTTGTTTTAGGAGAGGCAAGTTTGGTGGAGCACTGAGAACTGCCAGGACTGGATCAGCTAAGCAACATAAGGTTGCCCAGCAAGGAGGCAAGGGCAGGGACAGGAATACTCACTTCCTGAAGCAGCCAGTTTCAGGTTATCGGAATCATCTTCGTAAGTGTACAAAGCCCTGCAAGTCAGAGAATCACACAAACAGGTTAGGAGAAGCATGTACAGATAAGGGCAGACCGCGCAAATCCTTCACTATCCAACTCTTGCACCCAGGAAATGCAGATATAGTGCTAGGTAAAATTGGAGGCTAGGGCTTGGATTAAGCAGATTTGCACATGTTGGCTTATTTTGCCGAACTGGTTCTGCTCCTGTAGCCCTCGAGTAGCAGGGAGAGGAACAGAACCACAAAGCCCAACCACGTAGTCACTGCGGTTGTGGGGCTTCAGAGATCTTGGTGGGATAGATACACACTCTTCTTAGCCCCCAAGGTCTACAAACTTGATTTTTAAAATAAAACATAGGTTTCCTGGTATGGTCTATGGACCAACACAATAAATACTATTTTACTAAAATGAAAGTTGACCCTTCAGGATGATGAATTCTGTATTTGTGTGGTGCTTGCACATTATGCAGGTGGCGCTGTGGGTTAAACCTCAGAGCCTAGGACTTGCCGATCAGAAGGTCGGCGGTTCGACTCCCCACGACGGAGTGAGCTCCCCTTGCTTGGTCCCTGCTCCTGCCAACCTAGCAGTTCAAAAGCACCTCAAAGTGCAAGTAGATAAATAGGTACCACTCTGGCGGGAAGATAAACAGTGTTTCCGTGTGCTGCTCTGGTTCGCCAGAAGCGGCTTAGTCATGCTGGCCAATAAATCGTGATGAGTGCCGCAACCCCAGAGTCGGCCACGACTGAACCTAGTGGTCAGGGGTCCCTTTACCCTTTACCTTTACTGCACATGATGCACAATAAACACAGTCCTGAGTAAAGGACAACAATGTCTTGTCCAGAGAATGCCTCTCATTCCAAAGAAAGCCTAGATCTTGCATTACAACATAATATATTTCAACCCCTCTGAAAGCCGTGCCCCAGGAAACAGAAAGCAACCAACAGATATTTCCAAACTTGCTTCCTTCCAAATCATGTTTGGAGTCATGGGGAAGTAACGATGGGGTCACCCACACAAATCCAAGATGATGTTCACTGTCAGAGGGTGATACATCTACCAGTGTCTTGGTTAGTGAGGGAAGATCCACAGCATGTTCCAGAGTCCTATTCTATCACCCCTGAAACTTTGCTCCTCCTTCCACTTGTCCCCCAAAGAGGCACATTCCACAAATTTGAGAATTGTTTATAGAAAGCACCATGTATATTGGGCAGCAGGCACCCTCAGAGGACCAGGCCTCCTGGAGCACGCCTGGAGCAGATAAATTAAAAATGCCCTTGAGCAACAGCAAACTGCCTGTCTCATGTGCGATTCCCAGATGGGCTATATTTGGTTTGTGTGCATGCACAGACATAGAGTCATTTGAATTAAACTATTTTCAGTAGATTTCCTAAGAAAAGCTCTGCTGAATCAGACCTTTTGTCTGTTCTGAACTTTCTGCCACTAAAGAGCTAAAGAGCCCAAGACCCAAATGTTGTAATCTTTCCTTATTTGGGAGTTTCTCCAGCCTCCTGGTCACTTAGGTTGCCTGTTTCTACACAATCATCCCAGAGTAGCAAGAGGCATTCTCAGGCTTCAAGGACTCATTCCAGCCAAGCCAAAGTCCTTGGGTGGGAAGGAGGGCCAGTGAAGGCGTAGGGAGAGCTACGAGGGCCACATACAGAAGCCTAGAAGAGTTGCATTTAGCCATGGGGCCTAAAGTTCCTCACCCAAACAGATGCAACCCAGGACTGGCCTGTGCATGCAGGATCCGGCTGGGCTCTCAGTTCCTCCTGTCAACTTGTGTAGGTAAAGCAAGCAGGCTGCCATATTTGATATCACCAAGGCAGGCAAGTTCCCTACACTGGTGGCTCAGTCTCCACAGACAAGAGGCCCCTAGTGGGTTATTGCAGCATGTGCTGCAATGTCCAGTCCCCCGCAACATGATGTAGACTGCAGGGGTCAGCAAACTGTTTCAGCAGGGGGCCGGTCCACTGTCCCTCAGACCTTGTGGGGGGCCGGACTATATTTTGAAATAAAAAAATGAACAAATTCCTATGCCCCACAAATAACCTAGAGATGAATTTTAAATAAAAGCACACATTCTACTCATGTAAAAACACGCTGATTCCTGGACTGTCTGTGGGCCGGATTTAGAAGGCGATTGGGCTGGATCCGGCCCACGGGCCTTAGTTTGCCTACCCATGATGTAGAGCAAGCATTTCTAGAACACAGCTGCTCCTCCAGCCTGCCCAGAACAAAGCCCCCATCCCATCCCGCCTGCCCTTTTTGTTTTACATTCTGTCTGGCAATGCTGTGATAAGGAGAGGCGCTCCCCAAGGTTTCAGCTGGTACATCTACCACAACTTCACTTCCAGAAGAGGAACAGCAGGGAAGAGCGATGAAGAGAGGGTGTACAACATCTCCTACATTACGGGGGACAGTCTTCTGTTTGAGGGGATCCTCTGCTAGAAAGGTCATCAGGTCTAGGCCTGGTTGAAAGACAAAAGAACCCCAAGATGGTGGGGTGGGTGTGGTGCCTGCGGGGTGGGATGGGGCAGGGCGCGCCAGAATCCCAGAGCCCGGGCCATGTTCTGCTCCTGTGCCCAGCAGGCCCATGTTGCTTTTTTGGGCAGTGCGGAGCCTGCAGGTACCTGAGCCACTGTGTCACTCCCAGGAGAGATGTGTGGCTCGGGCGTGCTGCAGGCCCCATGGTAAGTGCTACTCCCTGCGGTGTGGGGCCCAGTGTGCCCCACCCCCTGCACTATGCCTCTGGGCAGGCACAATCACCGCAAACACAGAAGTGGCACAAAAGGGGCAAAAATAGCCTTAAAGAAGCACAAAAATGGCACAAAACAGTGCTTAGGAACCCCGCAAGCCTTTCCATCAAGGCCTGTGGGGAGCTTGAGCAAGGTTTGGAGGGAGCGAATGTGGCGTTCATTTGCAGGCTCTTTCAATTGTGTTCTCATTACACAATTGCACTTAAATGCGTGGTGCCTCGGAACGTAACCCCTGCGTAAATGGGGAGTCGCCTGTATTGAATTTCTATTCAAATTATACTGAATTACTTCTAAATTTGCTTCCCTACAAAACTATTAGAACACGGTTTTTAAAAATGCAAATCAGCACCTGCCTTTGTCCTCTCTTTTGTTGATGCGGATGCTTCGCTGGTATCAGTTCCAGGTGCTTTGTGCTCAAGTGGGAGAGATCCCCTCCGCCCATATCCCCTTGTCTCCTTAATGCTGCATGTGCCCGCAGGCCACATGCAAAAGGCTGAGGGAGGAGCTTCTGCTAAATGGGGAGAAATGAATGCGCTGCTGCAGCAGCAGAGGCCTCACCCCTCCAGGATGGTATAATTGTTGCCCACCTGGGGAGTAAGACCCACTCACGCTTCTGGCAGTGAACTGCCTGCTGCCCAATAAGAATGTGAGGGGTGGAGTGGGGTGGGGTGTTAAGAGGCGGAGAGGGAGAAATAGTGAAATTAAAGCAGCAGTAGCAGCATATCAATGAGCCATCAGGGCTTGTGTGAAGGGGCCTCCATGGAAACCGTCTCCAAGATACCACCCTCTCTTCCATCTCTGCCGGGGTAGAGCCATTCCCTCCATCCTTTGCCAATCAGGCAGCAGAAATCAGAACCAAAGGCTTTCACACCCTAGCTGAGAGCACATGGGGGTTCTGTTCTCTTCGCAACCTCATTTCGAGACCTCATGCGAAGGGGGAAGGAAGGAGCACGGAGAATTGGTCCAGGTTGTGTGGGCGAAGAGACCGAAAGGGGGGGAGACTCCCTCAGCTTATCAAAGCAGCCAGCATCTCTGTGGCACCATGGCAACCACACTGCCATCCAGCTGGGACACAGTTCATATGAGGAGGAAGGAGGTGATTTACAGGGGAGGCTGGGTGGTGGTGGGAGGGAGGGGGGAGGTATTCTCTGGCAGCTGGCCCCAAATGCTGCTCCTCCTGTGCGCACCCACCGCCATCCTCTCATGGCAAACTGGGAGGTGCCTTCCCTGCCCGGCCTTTCCACAGCTTACAGTGGGAGTTTGCTGAGTTGTGTCTCTTCCTGGGCATCATGTGCTCCATTTGCTGACCTGCCAAATTCTTTGGCTGTTTGCATTCCAGTAAAGGCCGGGGCGCCATACGACCTCGGTTCCTTGGGCCAGAATCCTGCTAGAGTCAGAAGGGGAACTCCGTTGGCAGGAGGAAGGATGCTGGTTGCCGGGAATCGCAGGTGGGCAGAGGGCTCCCGCTCGCAGGCATGCAAGGACAGGGTGCTGGACTAGATGGGCCTGTTGGCCTCATCCAGCAGGCCTGACACATGTTCTCAACTCCCAACATGAACTGGTTGCCTTTACTCCATAGCCCCAAACCTTCCACAGCCGCATCTCATCACAATATTGGCTTTAGCAGAAGTTGCTTACAGCATCAGTTATCTCTTTGTTTCTCTGCGATAAGTCTAGTCCTTTGATATCGGAGGAGGGAGCAAGCCTGCCATCAGCACCTGGAATCCTGCCAGGGTTTAGCGGCCTGGTAAGGCCTCTTCCTGATTACTGCTCATGAGCCCTCGCCTTAAAGATTATCAGGCTCAGCACCAAACACCTTTTTAGTTTTCCACAACACCCTCAACCTATTAGGAGGTGTGAGGAGGGGTGGGGAACTTCAGGCCTGTGGGCCAAATGCAGCCCTCTAGGCCTCTCCTTCTGGTCCTTCTGCACCCCCAGTGTGTTTTTTGCCTAGCAGAGATGTGTCCTTGTGTGCTGATAACACCTCCTGCTTGCCTGGACGGAGAATAAAGTGTATTTACTTTTGTAGTTTCCACACAATAAACTGCCTACTGCTGGCATGTGGGCCTTGGAAGGGTCCACAGAAAAGAATGCAGCTCTTGGGCTGCCCACCGCAACCAGGCAAGGCCCCTACCTCCAACCCACTGACCGAAGAGAGACCCCACCAGATGACACTTCCTTCAGAGCATATGACTGCCTTCGCTAGAGGGGAGTGGACAGTTGCCAAGGGAGGCTGGAGCTCTGCCCCGAACCTCCCCATCTCACGTTCACACGCATTTTGGATAGATCAAGGGAGTAAGCAGAGGGTGAGTAACAGGATGAAGGGCCATACAATCATGCATGCTGTGGAGAAAGAGCTTCTCCATCTCTCGTAATATTAGAACTCGGGGCCACCCAATGTAGCCATAGGGTAGGCGGCTCAGGTAGACAAAAGCGAAGTTCTGATTCACACAGCGCATAGGTAAACTGTGGAATTCACAGTATGTGGTGACAACCACCAACTTTGAAGGGGGATTAGACAAATTCATGGGCGATAAGGCTACCAATGGGATCCCGTATTAGAGGCAGTATGACTCTCAGGGTTCGAAATTAGCAGGGAGCCAGGAGCATTTTGCACTGAAAGATTCTCCATTTGCGAGCACCTCAGAAAGTCTGGGTGCCATTTTTTTGTGCCTGGCTGACACTCAAGGATTACTGAAATGTATGTGCTTTGAAGCTTTGAAGTATATGTTACGGATAGACAATAGAAGGAGTTTAACAATAAAGAATAGAATATTTTGAAAACTGAAGTATGGTACCAATATTTTTATTTAAACACCAAATTAGAAACGTATTAACAATTTATGTTAGACATATGATATTAACAAGGTGTCACTTATGTGACTTGCGCATTACTTAATGCTTATCACAATAATAAATAAAAGGTGTTGCCGCCCCCCCCCCCCAAGGTAACTAGACATTCTGTTTTGGCGCTCACAACCCAGGTTCCAGGAGCCATCCTAGCTTTTCTATCCCGATTTCTAATGCTAAATTGACTCTAAAGTTGCTGAGGAAAATGGGTGGGCTGCTAAGGGCTTCCCAGAGGCATCTGGTTGGCCACTGTGGGGAATAGGCTGCTGGTCCAGATAGGCCTGTGGCACTGATTCAGTAATGTTGAAACTACAAGCCTGCCTTCTTACTCCTTTTCCCCAATCACTGTGCACGATGCTGCCATGTTCCTTGGAGTAAGCTTTGCCCCTCCCTGGGGCTTTCCCCATTGATTACATCTGGTCTTGTACCTGGGCTGATGTTGCTGATTGGTGGATCTTTATTTTGCCATAGTAAGAATAGAGGATGCTCAGTATTTTTATTTCATGACTTGGGGAGGGTTACTGTGACACGGGTGGTGCTGTGGTCTAAACTACTGAGCCTCTTGGGCTTCCCGATCAGAAGGTCAGCGGTTCAAAACCCTGCAATGGAGTGTGCTCCCATTGCTCTGTCCCAACTCCTGCCAACCTATCAGTTCGAAAGCACACCAGTGCAAGTAGATAAATAGGTATCGCTGCTGCCGGAAAGTAAACGGCGTTTCCGTGTGCTCTGGCTTCCATCACGGTGTTCTGTTGCGCCAGAAGCGGTTTAGTCATGCTGGCCACATGACCTGGAAAGCTGTCTGTGAAGAAACGTCAGCTCCCTCAGTCTGAAAGCAAGATGAGTGCCGCAACCCCATAGTCACCTTTGACTGGACTTATCCATCCAAGGGTCCTTTACTTTTTACTGTGACCAAACTGGAATAAACATGACATCTGTTGTTTGACTGTACCTTCAGCCAAATTGATGGGGGGGGGGGGGGAGAGAGGAAGAATACTATTCTTAAGCTCATACTACATGTATATTAAGGGGGTGTTGGAAAGAAACCTACAGAAAAAGAAACCCAATTCTTAAGCTTTTTTCTACACATCTATGGAGCTGGATGAAAGAGGGCACCCATAGATTTCAAAAAATTGAGAAGGAATATTTGCCTATGGGTCTTTTTAGCCTTCCAAAGCCATCAGCATTTCATAGCATTATAAGCAGAGTTTTATTACTGGCTATTGCTGCCTTTCATACAGCAAATGGTTAGACAGTTCATCTGTGTGCTGAAAGCACCCACGTCAGCTAAAAGTAAGCCGCCTGTTGGTTCTTAGAATAGCATATTTTTACCCAAACAACCTGAAGGGACACTCAAATGTTTGGATGAGATTAAATGAGAATGATGTTATAAACAGTATTGCAATTGATTTGCCAAAGGATTTTTTTAAGAGGCAAGAGAAGAGACTTGGGGACTGTCGTGCCAATGCTATGCTGTTCAATACAGCTATGATGCTCTGATATAAAGGTCATCTCTTGAAACAAAGGACGTCTGGTAACTATGGCTTATGCAGACATGGAGTCACATGAAGCATACACTGAATTTATTTATCTATCTGTCTCATTCCGACAGGAGGGGGCCATGGCTTTCTGATATAGAGCAGTATTCTTCAACCTTGGGTGCCTATTTGTTGTTGGACTCCAACTCCCATCATCCCCAGGTAGCTGAGCCAATGGCTAGGGGTGAATGGTGCCTCTGGGGCTGGCCAGGGGATGCTGGTTGCAAGGAGCTGAGGTGGAGTTAAGCAAGCAAGCGGACGAGGCAGCCCAGCGAGCTCTTGCTGTTGGAAATGGACAGACTAGTGGCAGGCAGGGCGGGCAGGCACTGGCCTTTCTTGTGCTTGCTGTTTGCAAGGCCTGCCTGGGAGCTGAGCGCCCAGTGCTGAAGGGGAGCCTTTCCGCCAGGCAGGCCCAGCAGCGCCCACTGCTGCCTCCCAAGGTAAGGTGCTGGCCTCACATTCACCTTTGGCCAGTCTCCGTTGGGCCAGTAAGGCTGGGGCCATCCTCTTCCTAGGCCCCTGTGGGGCAGTGTGAGGAGGCACCTCTCTTTGGGGCAGCAGCTCCCAGACCAGGGGCAGCAGCAGCAGCAGCTGCTCAGAGGCCTCCCAAGGCAAGGGGAGGAGGCTGAGGGAGCACTCCACAAGGAAGGGTGTTCAAAAAAGAGCAAGAGACCACCAGTTCTGCAGGGGTGACATCACTGGGCTCCTGAGCCCCACAGGGGTGCCACAGAAAGAATGTAGTTGGTCAAGGGAGCCGTGGACTCAAAAAGGTTGAAAAACTCTACTCTAAGGCAGAGCTGGATAACCTTTTTGGCTCTATGGGGCTGCCCACCTGTCAATTGTATGTCATTGGGTGATTTGGTGCTTTGGAGCATCCAAGTCAGGATTTCACCTTGGAAGCAGCAACATGTAGCTAATTCTCTACCCCTCTTTTTGTTTTAGAAGGGATTTAGAGGCAAACCCCTTCACTCAGCCATGCAGGGGCAACTGCTCAGCCATTGCAGAATTAAACCCTATCCTTCTGCTTATCAGTTGGTGTCAATGAGTGGTATCTGCTGATTGACTTGGCATCAAAATGGAACCCTTGGTGTGTCAAGAATGGTCAGAGATTCCACAACTCTGCTCTAAGGAGCTCATGCAGCCTATATGTGAGCTATCTAGTGCTACCCTCATTAATGAATTTGTGGAGACACTGCAGACCAAGTAAGGATGCTTGGCTAAAGGCCATCCAATGAGCTGCTTGGCTGGATATGGATTTGAACCCAGGTCTCCTTTATCCAAGCCCAGCACTCAACCCCCTATGCTACCACACTGGTGTTCACTTAATACCCTAAGATAACAAGAATTTCAGAGACTATACAAGCCTTGCCAACCCTGACACCCTCCAGATGTTTTGGACTACAACTCCAATCAGTCACTGTGGCTTGAGCTGATGTGAATTCTAGTCTAAAACATCTGGAGGGTGCCAGGGCTGGCAAGGCTGAACTACACTGTTCTGTTATTTATCACCATATTATCCTAAGCAGATCGGGGTTGGCCACTGTTTATCCATCTCAGGGGATTAAATAGGATAACCTTCCATAACACCACACTGACAATGGAGGCTGATGCCCATCGAGATGGGTAGGGCAAAGGACAGAGCTTTGGGGTCTGGTTGAGACCAGACTGAGATTAGTGGGGCAAAGCCCTATTCACTCTTATGGACCTGCCTCTACTGTACATGAAGTTTCTTGGAGGAAAAGTGGGACACAAAAACTTGATAAATTATACAACTGTCAGCAATTTTTTTAAAAAACAAACAAACAAACCCTTTTTGTTTTCTAAACAGAAAGTGCCCTAATTTTGCATGTCTCTTTGACTAGAACCTGTGCCAGAATGTCAATAGTCTGCCTTCTGGAAACTTTACCAGCTTCCTGCGTAGTACAAACAATGTGGAACATCTGCAATTGGGACATGGAGAGCAGAGACCCAATATGATTTGCCTGCCCAATGCATTACTTTAAATCAGTGGCGGGGAACCTTCTTCTGATGACGGTTAATTGGGTCACATGAAAAGTCAAACAGGGGGCACAGCCAATGGTGGGCAGAACCATCATCAAGAGCGGGTGGGGTCTGCAGGAAGGCATAGCACTCTTTTTGCACCACCCCATTCCCACTCTACCTTTCCCAAAGCGGAAGCAATGCCAGGGTTTTTATGCCATGGGGGGCGGACAGATGGACTGTGTGCTGGAGAACAGAAGAGGGGCTTAAGGAGGCAGAACGGCTGGAAGATGCTGAAGGCTGCCTGAAATCAGGGCAAGGACCACACGCCATCCCCAGGAGTCTGGTTCCCTAACCTAGCTTTAAATGGTTTTGTCAGTTTCTCTCCTGCTTGGGATTACTGTTGCAAGTAAGTTCAGACTTGTCGGGGAAAAACAGGAAATGCACCAGGAGCTATATAGCACTCTGGTTTGCCCTTCAACATTCCTGCATCTATATACCCAAGGCAAACCCTGCTATGCAGAAGGGCGATCCGCTTCTGCCATGGTGGTGATGGCTGATGAAAGCAGGAACTGATGAATGGTTCATCAGCAGGACATTTTAAGATGTTAGACCCAAAACAAAGAAGGCATATGTGTGCGCACAGCACTTGGCTCTGCTTCATGTAGCAAAACCACCCCATCACTGGGATACTGGGTTTTGTAAACTCTGGGTACGAGAGCATAATGTGCATTCTGCACATTGCCAGCAAGCTGCTTTTTAAGAATAACAAAAGATTCTAGCTCTCATTACTGTAGACACGCGTTTGGAATGACGTCGGCAGAGTCTGATATTCATAGCCAGGCTGCACTTCTGCTGATTAGTGGTGTGTGCAGGATATCAAAATGGCGCCACCTACCTCCTTGCGCTCTGCCCACCCGCTCCAAGCCCCCTGCTCCCCCTTCTCTCAGATCCCTTCCCACTTCTGTTTTCTGCCACCCGAGCTCTTGCCCAAGGACTCTAAATCCTTTTCAGAACTTGCTCATTGCAGAAGGGGAACTATGCAAAATAGAAGAATGTAAATAGTTTGATTTGCATAATTTATTTTCCACGCAATATAATTTATACCTCTTTGGTATCAAGCGCACATAGCACCATCCGCTGCGAGACGCTGCGAAGCAATTTAGAGTGAAACTACCCACTGCAAGGCAAACACTGGGGTCTCTGCCCTGTAACATTCATTTTCAGGAGGTAGGGGCATTTTCAGGGAAGAATTGGTAGGGGCCAACATCACTGCTCCATTGCAAACTGGTGTTTCAGTGCCAACTCGACGCGAGCCAGTTCTGCCCCTGCCCCCAACAGTTTCCCCCCTGCTTTTTCCTCCACATCAGAGGCTAGAAAATCAGCTGGAAGAAAAACAACCCTTCCTGCACCCCAGGGTATATATAGGGAGAAATTAGCATCTTCAGTTAGTGGTCGGCACCTCCACCCCCCAGCTGTTTCTCCCTTACAAATACAGTGGTACCTCGGGTTAAGTACTTAATTCGTTCCAGAGGTCCGTTCTTAACCTGAAACTGTTCTTAACCTGAAGCACCACTTTAGCTAGTGGAGCCTCCTGCTGCCACCACGCCGCCGGAGCACGATTTCTGTTCTCATCCTGAAGCAAAGTTCTTAACTCGAGGTACTATTTCTGGGTTAGCGGAGTCTGTAACCTGAAGCGTATGTAACCTGAAGCGTATGTAACCTGAGGTACCACTGTAGCTCCCTCTGCATTACCTTTGCAAATGCACATCTGAGAAACAGGTTTTTGTTGAAGTAATGTGTTGTGTCTATAAGCTCCACCTTTGACCAGATTCACAGGGAAATCTCCAGGCGCAAGCTATATAGAGAGGGGGCTATAGAAGACCTACCCCCAAACTGTAGCAACTGAACCATGGGGTGGCACCCTGTGGCTGCCTAGATGTTCCTGGACTCCAACTCTCATCAACCATGACCATTGGTGATTCTGGCCGAGGCTGATGGGAGTTGGAGTCCCGGAACATTTGGAAGGCCCTCATGTTCCCCATCCATGTTCCAAAGCCTTCAGAGTTGGCGGGTGCTTCCCATCCAGGAACAAGAACGTGCTGGTGCTGTTGGAAAAGGTGCAACGCCCCATTGCTCTTCTCCCCACCTTCAGTGAATGCACCAGAAGAGCTGCAGCAGCACCAACTAGCGCACTGGAAGGAGAATGTGCTGGCTAAGCATTTCTGTGTTAGGTGGGCACTGCACCCAGCCCAAGCCAGGACAGAAGGGAAGCAAGCTATGGACAACCCCTTCTCAGCCCCACATGTATGAAGACAAGAAAATCTAATGAGTTTAACCGCTGGCAAGAGAACCTAACACACTTATGGCCATACTCTGCAAATCTCATGACTCCCTGGAAGAACTCTGGGGAGAGAGCTGTGGGTGGCACAGCAGGGGCAGGGATTGGCATGGAAAAGGAGCAACAAAGCTGCCCAAGTGGGAATAGCAGAGGACTGAAGAAGAGGTGTCAACATATAAAGCAGCTTAATAGCGGGATGCTAAGCTTCTGGCTCACACCAAACCCAATTTATCCTGCAAGGGTCGTACAGCCACCATCCCCATAGTGGGAAGGCATGGTGCCATGCAGCACCCTTCTCATGGCTGGCTAGGCAAGGCAACAGCCACACTGCAGGGAGCCGGACACAGATAATGGCACAAATGAGATTGACTCTAATCCAAAAAGCCAAATCCGCTAATTGGCAGCTCAGGACCAGGCTCTTTCCGGGAACGTAGCTGCAGCTGCTTTCGGAGAAGACCTTGTGATCAGGCACACCTCTGGGCCCAGCAAGTGACAAAGGCAGGATGTGAACTCGAGTCCGCTTGGTGGGCACATGTCTTACTGGCCCAGGCCACGCAGGCACTGAGGCAGCGCCAGCAAACATGCCAGGATACTCAAAGCCAGCTCCAGAAGGAGGCAAGATGGGAAAGATGCCAGGGACTGGAGGCCAACAAGGGCTGAGGGAGCTAGGAAAAGGCAACGAGGATGTCCTCGATTTCCTGTATAATAGCTGTCCTGTATAGTTATATCTCACTGGTTAAGGAACTATAGGGGTATTCTGATGCTCAGGAACCTCCAGCATCCTAATGGGGGCCCTGCGGATATTCGCCAGCGTCAACAGAAAGTGAGAAAGTGGCTGTGGGGTTCTTACCTAGATTTATACGGCTTAGGAGATGGGGACCACATCAATCTGTGCTCAGGGTTTATCAGCATGAATTATTCTCTCCCTGGAGAATTCATTAGCTCATATGCACACTGCTGATTCCTCTTGGAATCTGGACACACTCCCTATGAAAGCAGGTTCCTTAGGGAAATTACGTGATTGCGGTTCCAGGGCTCACGGAAGGTCCAGCACTGCGAAAGACAGTCCACGGCAATCTGGGGGGGCAACTCACCTTCCTCACAGCCCATCGAGAAGAGGAAAGAACACCTTCAACCTCAGCCTGGGCCGTATTATTTCATGTTGGCCTCCAGCTTACAAATGAGATATATATAGCCCGCAAATTATACTATATGTTACACACACAAACATGGAATCAAAAGCCAGAGATTAGTTGGGCGGAATGTCCTCGCAGCCGTGAAGTCGCTGCCGTTTTGAGGGTAACAATGAGGCTGAACCAACATAGGCAGCTCAACGCCGACAAAGAGCACGTCGACGCATGTGGCATTGCAGAACGAAGAAACAACGGACGGGGGCTGGCAGGGCAGCTCGGGGTGGGAGCGCATCAGAAAGCAAGAGGATTTAGGGGCTTTCCAGACAATGTGGTTTTCAGAAGGGTAACGAGTTCTGCTTACTAATTTGCTGGGCTCCTGCCAGATGATGTCGCCCCAGCGAGAGTATCTCTTACTGAAAGTAGGGAAGAATTGTGGTTCCCCAGAACTCAACCCACTCAGTTCAACTGCTACGAATCTCAGATTCTTTTCCCGGGGAAGCACACTGACTGCACTGGAAAGTACTGTGTGTTTGGTGGCTGCTGCGGGAGTAGCAGGGGAAGTGATTAGTTACCGCCCATGACATGATCTATTGCACTCCTTATTATATGCTGGACTCCACATTGTGTACTTGTGTCATCCTCCAGAACACAAACGAGAAAACCCAACCCTGTTATCCAGGCAGTAACCCAGTTTGGAAAGGTGGATTAAATGAGTTATTTCCTTATCCAGGAAATCTCAGTGCCAACAAAGGCATCTAGGGGCAGAAGGGCTGGGCTAACAACCCACCCGCTTTACCTTGGCTGAAATGTGTATTGGAGGAGAAGCAGGAAGAAGATTAGCACACAGTGAGGCAAACAGTTTAGAAACTAAAATTTGGTAGAACCATCAAAACTTCAGAAGAATGGACAAAGCAGAAGGGTTGCGCTGGAACAAAGAGAAAGGCAGGTTCTGGGATCCTTCATCTTGAATTAGCTTGAGGATGAGGACACAGGGAAGGCATTAGTTTTTTAGGACAGAGCCTAGTGTTTGAACTGGGCTTACTTTCTAAAAATGGCATTACCCAGTTCTGCTTTCTAGAAATGGTCTCACCAAGCTGGTATCTGGCCTAGTGTTCTAGCAACAGTAAACATTCGTTTTTGAAACTTTTTTTGGGGGGGGAGACTGACATGGGCTTATCAATTTTGGAGGGCCTTACTACCTAGCAGTTTGAAAGCACGTCAAAGTGCAAGTAGATAAATAGGTACCGCTCTGGCGGGAAGGTAAATGGCATTTCCATGCACTGCTCTGGTTTGCCAGAAGCGGCTTAGTCATGCTGGCGACATGATCCGGAAGCTGTACGCCGGCTCCCTCAGCCAGTAAAGTGAGATGAGCACCGCAACCCCAGAGTCGGTCCCGACTGGACCTAATGGTCAGGGGTCCCTTTACCTTTACTACTTACAGAACTGGTGTCCCTTGCTTGCCCCTCTAAGTAGCTGGGAAAGGGTGTTTTCTTGACACAGGAGGCAGGGAAGTAGAAACCAGCTCACAGGAATTTGAGGACAAGCTGCCAAAGGACCATGAGACATCCTCAGAGCCCAAGCAAGAACACTTGGTATTCTATTTTTTAAAAACAAATTACTTGCTTTATAATTTTTTTAATTTTTTCACTTCTACAGATGCAAAACGCCCTGTGCCAATGCAGCAGGGAGTGCTTGCTATACTTTTACAGTCTGGGAGGAAGGAAACAGGAAACCTGCATCCCTTCTCTCCTCTCCATTGCAGACATTACCCACCATTTCCAACTGAATGGTTTTGTCTTTTTATTTAACCCCCACCCCTTCTCACTTTAAGATATGACTACTGCACGCTGCCTCTACTTAGGGCTGAAATGCATGTGCACCCTTATGTGTTGTTGTTTTAAAAAAAAGCAAATAAAAATAGAAAGAGCCACAAATAGACTTTCTGGAATCTAACGAAATGTCTATATCCTCGGCAGCGGGGTTTGTCATGCTATAGCAGCAGCAGCATCAAGGATGGCCACAATGCTTCCACTAAGGAGATGGAGGCAGGGGAAGCAGTTAAAAAACAAAACAGTGAGGAAAATGGCCCAAATCAGAAAAGGGGAGGGGAGGGGGAGAAGGAAGGATGCTTTGATTTCTACATCACGGCATCCAACAAAAAGTGAGTGGAAGTTTAGCTAATGCGTTTTTACGCATCCCTTCCTTTAACAAGGAGCTTGGGGAATGTGCCCCTTCCTTCCCACTTTGGGCTGATGGCTAGAAGCCGGCCCAAGGTCACCTGGAAAGAGTGTTAGAAACTCAGACAGATAAGCTAGGCACCAAATTGCACCTTAAATCTAGGCTATGGCTGCTGCAATGGAATGTCTGTTTGCAAGGGGGCTGGACTAGATGACCCTTGAGATCCTTTCCAACACTACGATTCTACATCTCGGCTACATCTGCTTGACAGTAGCTTCTGCTCTTACAAGAATTTGCTCGTCCCGCTATGCAAGAAGGAGAAACACAAACAGTGGAAATGGAATTGACTAAGGCAGAGGATTTTAAACTGGCACCCAGAAATCTCCACGTACTGTAGTTGCAACTGGACCTGCACCCGTAGCAAAATGCACTTGGCGAATTTCGGACACAGCCTGGAAAGTATTGCAGTCAAGCGAAGATCTGGGTCTCCCAGGTCTCAGTGCAACACTCTCACCTTCCCACCACACTGCAAAATGTTGTGTTCCTGCCTGAACTGTCCAGCTATGGATTCTGGTGGGGAAGCGGGGCTGCCTTGCATTGGGCAGAGAAACCACATAACACAGTTGGTACCCTTGGAATGAATGGAGCGGATAACTGGTTAGCTATCTGTGTGAATCCAGAGCGGCTCTGTGTCCCCTTTTCGCAGGTGACCTTGTGGAGCAGCCAAGCCTAGCACTAAAAGCAGAGTCACCCACACTCACCTCCGTTCGAACAATGGGTAGCTAATTTTAGTAGTCTTTAGCCACTGCTAGTTTGGCCCCCCCACCCCACCCCGCAGCATGCCCCAAGCTAGCAGCTGGAGTCAAACGTTTCCAAGGGCACCTGCAGGCATCTGAACTTGAGCGGACAGGAAGAGATAGAGCCTTTCACAAATGACAGGGATGTCTGGCAGCCCTATCATGCGAGGGGGGCAGAAAAGCTCTGAATTCCCCATCTCCAAACCGAGCAATTAGGCTGCTAGCAGGGGCTGCATACAACTTCTCCCCGGAATATAATTGCTCCCCACGGGTGGGAATGGAAGGAGATCAGCAGCAGCTGTTTTCCTTCCACTAAACAGAGCCCCACTGAGGTCCTCCCAGCGGCACAACCCACCATTACCACCAGCAAGCGGCAGGTGAGCCCAGGCTTCCCTTCCCGCTATTTATTATTGTGTTTATACCCCACCTTTGCAAGGAGCCTAAGGTGATGTACATGGCTCTCCCCTTATCACCCTCACAATAACCCTCTGAGGTAGGTTAGGCTTAAGAGTTGGTGGTTGGCTCTCCTAAGGCCACCCAATGAGCATCGTGGCCGAGTGGGGGATTCGAACCCTTGTCTCCCAGGTCCTGGCCCAACACTCTAACCACAGCACCACCCTGGTTGCCTTCTCTCTTGCGCTTCCAGCCCTGTAGTTTGTAGTGCTAGGATCTTGTCCAATGATCTGTGTGTTGATCCTCACTCCTTCAGCAGAGCTGGTGGGTTGTAGCATGCTTCTTAGTACGAGTGAAGCTGCAAGGCCTAACCCTCTGCTCTGGATCATCCCACCATGGGCTAGTCAAAAGGAGAGGCGTGTGGGGCAATGAGGGGCTGCCCAAGCCAGACATTCTGAAATGAGAGGTGGCAGCAGCAGAGAAGAACTTCCACCCAACAGCACCCAAGAGACCTGGATCCTTACTGACTCCAGAGTTTCCTAACGCCTGCAGTGTGAAAGGGGGCATGGAATTCTCCTAAAAGGAGATAAGTTACACCCACCCACACTCACTTAGGAGGGGGAGCTCACCTATTCCATGGCAGTCATCATTTTTACTTTTCTGTCTCTGAGTAAAAATAAACCGTGCATGCACACAATACTCAAAACATGACCAGCTTGTGTTTAAAGAGACACCCTCGCTACACCTTCTCCCACCAGGCCACAATTCAAAAAGGAAGCCTTCTGTACTTATGGCTTCTGGCTTATCCCAAGTGCCTGCAGTTAAGGGAGGGCTGAATGCATCAGGCAACAAAAATGTTTTAACCGCCAACCAAGTATCCGTCCGCAGCCAGGGCCACTGCAAGCATCTGCTGCATAGCCCACCAAGAGCACCAGGTTTCTGCAGACAGAGCAGGAACAAGACACCAATCCCGGCTGCCGACCCCCCACCCCCAGCCCTAGAGTGGAAAGGGAGAGGAGCAGACCCCCACCCCCAGCGCCACCCCCCTTGTGCAGCCCCTGGCCCATGCACATGTGTTTCTAATGCACCGCGAGCCCCAGGGAACCCGTGTGCAGAAAAACGGCACCAAATTCCTTTCTGATCGAGTAATGGGCCCCAGCAGCCTCCGCATGGGGGAGGGGCAGCTTGGACCACCAGACCCTCTGCAAAGGGGAGGGGGAGGGAGGAAAGAAGCACATGAAGCCTCCTCCTTTTGTGGAAGGGGCAAGGCCGGAAAACAAAGCTTGGCCTGAAGATGGGGAGAGCATTTAGGGATTCTCAGAGAAAGCAAGGACTAACTGTCATCAGGCAGATCGCAGCTCTGGGTCCGCTGTCCGCCCCCAGCGCAACTTGCTCTGGATTCCCCAGTATTAGGCTGCAGCCTCTGCAGGTCTGCGCTCCAATGCAATCTGCACCTGCGCAACAGGGAGCATGCCTTACAAAGAGCGCATGGGCAAATGTAATCCAAAGGCAATGGAAAACCAAAATGCAGGCAGCTGCCTCTCATCCAAGGTCCACATCTAAGCGCTCCCCCCCCCCCACAGTTCCCCCATGGTAGCCCAGGACCTCCCCCCTCCCTGCTAGCTCTCTGGGCGCCAGCTTCCAAGCAGGCCCACATGTGGCATCCCTACAGCTGGCGATTCCAGAAAGCACAATTCAGACCGGGCTGCTTCCTCAAGGGCTGCCAGTGGCCTGGCCATTTCGCCACCGCCCTGGTGGGCCAGTCCTGTAGAAGGTCACAGGTGGATGGGAGGCAGCAGCAGCAGCAGCAGCGCCAGAGCCGAGCCAGCACTTTCCACCCCACCCACCCAGCGCAGAGAGAGGGAGAGAGGCCTTTGTCCTTCCTCCACCAGCTGGTTTTTTTTCCTGCCATGTTCAGCACTTTTGGTGGCTCTCAATCAGGAGTCGCTCCTGCCAGGTGATTGAATGGATGCCCCACAGCCCAGTAAGCAAGCGCTGCCTGTCTGGGGATTTACTGCTCCCCACAAAGGTAGGCAGGCTGTCTCACCCCAATGACCTTGAGCTACAGGAGCTGGCCAGGTTCCCCCCCCTCCTCCACCCCCCACTGGATTTCTCTGGAGCCTGGATTTCTCAGACCACATGCTCTGGTGCATTGACAGCTGCTGGCCCACCAGGGTGGGGCTCCCCACATAAAGAAGTTATTGTTCAGCCCCGCCCCACCCCTTCACCCCCAGCTGCCTCTCACAGCTCCTGCCAGGGAACATGACCCAGAAGAAGGGATGAGCAGGCTCCTTCGCCCCATTTCCTAGAAGCCCGGGCAGGGTTTCCTTTGTGCCAAAGTTCAAGCCCAGATTTCATTTTTAAGTGCCAGGGCTGAATTCTGGAACATGCCTCTGTGCGTATGCCATGTGTTGTCCCTATGCCCTACTCGGCCCAACAACACATTTAGAGTGAAGCAGCATGGGTTTGGATTGTTAGAAATTACATACAGGGCAAAAGCAGGGTGGGGCTTTTTCATGCTACGTCTCTGCACGGTCTGATCTTAGTTAGCCACTTTGATGGTCTGGAGATTTTTTTATTCTCCAAAGCAGCAGAGCTCCCCGCCCCCATACATTGCACCCTAGACCTACAGAGACCACCCACGTGCCACAGCTCTTGCGAGCTCAAGCCACGCTGGAGATGGGGAAAACTCTCCCAGAAATGGGGAAGCAACTCAGAGGGAGCCAGAAAAGAGAGTCTGAGGGAGCCAGGAATCTCCACTTGCAAGACGGTTTTAAGGACAAGGGGTTCTCTTGCAATGCTTTAGAGACCAGGAGTGGGACCCTGGCGGCTGCACAAGGTTTGCCTTTGATATTTGTGTTCCCTTCAAATCCTGTTCTCCCAACTCTAGGCTCAAATCCCACTGGTCCCCTCTACACATCTCCTCAGCTGCATGGCTTCCCAAACCCCACCCGGTGACTTGGCCTGCTCCAAAAGGGCAGCCCAACCTTCCCTCTTCCATAGTCCACATCTCTCAGTCTCACTGAATACCCTCCCAAACCTCTTCTGCTGAGAGTTCAGCCTTCTTCTGCTCTGGCCCTCGCAGATGCAGTTGCCCTTTCTCTTTGCCATCAATTATTTTCACATGGAGAGATCTGGGCACAGCTAATGGATCAGAGGCCTGCCCTGGGCCCCCAAAGTGGGGACAGCCTCTAACCACCATGAGAGAAAAAACACCTTGGAAGACTACATTGCATGGGAGGGGGGCGGGAAGCCCCTTCAACCCCACACCAGATGGAAGGGACTTCCTTTCTCCCCCAAGGCCAGCTTGATGCAAGCACTTCTGCTTCTCAGGAAGCAGGAGCAAACACAGCAAGGCCAGCCAGCAGAGACAGGATCCCAGTGGTGGGGTAGCTGAGTTGAAAAAATACACACACACAAGGTGCCAGGAATCTAGATTCAGGCAGGTAGCCGTGCTGGTCTGACTCAGTCAAAATAAATTAAAAAATTGTCCAGCAGCACCTTAGAGACCAACTAAGTTTGTTCTGGATATAAGTTTTCGTGTGCATGCACACAATTTTTAAATTTATTTCAAGGTGCCAGGAAGGCAGAGAGAGACTCCAGTAGGAGGTAAGAACCAATTCGGTGTAGCGGTCAGAGGAGAAGAAGCCGATGTGGTTCCCCCCCCCCCCCAGATATTGCTCCAACTCTTGTCAGACTCGGCCAGCACAATCAATGGGCAGGAATGATGGCAGCAGATGTCCAGCAACATCTGGGGGCACCACACTGACTCCCTGGGTCAGAACACGACCAGGGAGCTCAGGATTGGAATCTCTGTCCAGCCACAAAGCTAGGCCATTGGGCCAGTCTCTCTCTCCCCTCCTTCTCTTTAACCCACCTTATAGGGTTGTCGTGAGGATAAAATGGAGAAGGAAAACCAAGGATGCCACAGAAAGCTTTTTGGAGGAAGCATGGGATAAAATAGCCTAATATGATAAAATAGAGATAGGTCGCACAACAGTGGAGCAGGGGGAAAGTCCCAAAAAGGAATGATAATTATAGGAGGGGGGGAGAATCTGGGATCCATAGTAGGAGAGATTTTAGTAATATTTTCACAAGGGAGGTGTAAAGTTAGCGGGTGCAGTGAGTCTGAACAGTCAAAGCTGGTTAGGGGGCTAGATTCTCTATCCAGTCTCTGGCCAGCCTGCAGCATAGTAATTGATATCCTGCATCTGTGGAGGCGGTGGGGGTGGTTTAGCTTCTTCCTCTTCAGACTGACACAGGGCAGAGCACTAAAATCAGAGTACTGCTATAGAGCTCCCTGGCAGGAATATTTTTTGACTCGGATCCAAGATATGCTGAACCTCTAAACCTTTCTCTGCTCACTCGGAAGATCTCTTTCACAAGCCGCTCAGAAACTGGGACTAAGTAAGACATAAAAGGCTAGTAGACCAATTGCTAAACCGCTGGGGACATTTACTCCGCAGAATCTTATTGGCTGCAAGGCTAGATTCTCATCTCCTGGCAATTGCCAGACAGGCACCATCTTTTCAGAAAGGATCAGATTCAGGTGAGTTGAGGGCAGCCCTCTGGTGAGCAGTTCACCAAGGGGGCACTAGGTTCCACTCAGGCTGGATTCCCTTTGTGCTCTCTTCTCCTTAAGACAAGAAAACATTGCCCAGGAGACAAATCCATTAGCACACCCAGAGCACTCAGCCCACTCAGAGCACTAGACACCACTGCAGAAGCGACCCCATTTTCCATTCATGAGATCCCCCCTCCCCCGTTTGAGGCCCTGCCAGCAGTACTGATTATATTTCCCATCACCTGTGGCCGACATCTGCCGCTCACTGTCTATCATCCCACAATGTCAGTCCCTTGTCCTGGAGATTCGGGTGCCTCAGCATGGGTGCTGCTACTAATTTTGCTTGGCTCTTCCTTCTCAATCTTCCCCAATAATCTCCTATGCACCATCATTGATAACCAAACCATTATTGTACTCCTATGGCCCTCCATACATTTTTGGACTCCAGATCCCATCTGCCCCAACCAGCATTGCCATTATAGCCAGGGGTGATGGGAGTTGTAGTCCAACAACATCTGGAGGGCCAAAAATATATCCTTGACTGTACTGACAATTTTACAGTGGGGAGGGGGACAGGAAGGAAAAACGGGCCCCTGCTTCCAGGCATTTTCAAGTCTGAAAGTGGGGAGATTACTTCCTCTTCACTCTCTGCCTTCCTTAGCTTGCCTTTGTCTTTGAGGGTGACCTGTCCTCCCACCTTTCAAATTCATGCCTTTCTGAGCACACAACTGCACCCCCTCCACCCACACTGTCATCTCATGTGTGTGTGTGTGTCCCACTTTCTACAACAAACACCACACATACTATGTGCCCGCTAACCAGCCACACTCCTTGCTGTTTGCATGTGTGTGTATCATCTGTGGAATACGTCTCCAGCTGAACAGACCAAGAGGCCTGGCTTGCAAGCTGGAAACAAGAGAGGGGTGTCTGAAGTGCCTGGGCTTTGAAAGAGAAGGAAGCAAGCAAAGAGGAGCAGCTGGAGACCTTCTGGTCTAGAAGGAAGAGGAGGAACCGGGTGGGGAAGAGCAAACTACAAAGAAGCAACAGCAAAATAAAGCACTGGGGAGGAGGGGAGGAAAACTGATAGCAGTGCAGAGTTTGCTCCATTTGCACTAACAAAGTTATAAATTGTCAGGCTGCAGCAGGTAAGAGTACTGATGAAGCTTTATCTAAAGAGCACAACCAAGCTGTATGACTCCCCACAAGCTGGCGCGGAGCTAGTAAGTGGCATACCAGGACCACTGCCTCATTCCTCTGTCCCCCTGTAATTTATGTGCTGCTGATGTGGGCAGCTCCAGCACCATTGTGAAAGGAGAGGCTGAAAGGAAAGCAGTTGTGATGGGTTTCAGCTTTTGAACCAGAAGGTTTATGCCGCCCAAAGGCCACTAGCGTTTGAAAAGACCTTGCCTTGGAAGGATGCCACACATCTGCACACCCCAGGTTAGCAAGGAAGGGGGTCAGAAACGGCCTTTGGAAGTGAAAGTGGTGGCTCACAAGGAGAAGAGCACTTTCACATCCACAGGGCGCTTTTTCATTTTTTTCATTTTGGCCTTCCGGAGACAAATGAGCTTTCAGCAACCTGAGTGGGAAGAGAAAAACCACAACAGCCGATACAGAGAGCAGAGCTCCTAGCAGACAGAAAGGGCAGGGTGTGGTAGGGATAGTATGAAGTGGACCCAGGAGATGTAAGAAACTATTTGCAGAGAGAGAAAACACTGCATGTCAGTGCAGACTGAGAAAGTGAGGATCAGGGCAGAAGAAATCTCACAGGGTTTCAAATTCTGGGTTAGCAACTCTGGAAGGAGAAGGGAAAAACAACAACAATTCTCCAAGCACACTATGGACTTGGTTTCTTTAAGAAGCATAAAGTACTTGTCAGTTAGGTTTTTAAAAAGCAAAAGCATTTCCTAAGAGCTGCTCTGGAACAGACCAGGAAGCATATAGTGGCTCCAATTATTATCAGTCACACACAAGCACATGTACAGTACAAAGTGATTTCCATTATTCTTTAACCAGCTCATCTGCATAACAAGGTATGGGCGGTCTCCGATTCCCATTTTACACATGGGGAACCAATGCTGAAAGAAAGTGACTTGTTCAAAAGCATCCCACAGAGGCTATAGGTGGCCACTGTTTTGAACCTAGGTCTAAGCACTTGTAAATAATTAGTCCCCCTTGTGGTGCATATTAAGGACCAGATTAAGTGCTCCATAATTGCAGGGTGAATTAATCTTACAGGAGACTACGTGGCAAGTGCTTCCTGGCAACTGAGTCCTGCTATCTGATGTTTAGGGAGCATCACTCGAGCCCTTTGTGCAATTCTGCTTCAAACAAAAAAAAGAGGTCCAGAAACTGAACTACCAGGGAGAAACCTTCAGTTGCCTGGGCCATTGCTGCAGACATGGGTGGACTGCTCCATCGCTTGCAGGGAAGTCTCAAGGCATGAGGAAGGCAAAGGAAACGTAGCCTGAAGTCTCTCAAGAACCTTCTGCCTCTCACAAAGTGTGAAAATTCATTGGCTGGGAACGCCAAGTATGCAGGCCTCATTAACAATAACCCCCAACACCCACAACACACCCACACAGACTTGGGTGACTGCAGAAATGGAGCACATGTCTATTGTTTGGGGCTTTGTAGGAGATGGCTCCCATTTCATCTTGGGAGGCAGCCTTCAAATCAAGGCTTCCCCATAGCAGCAGGCCCAGAAAATTGCAAATAAAGGGTTGTGCTGAAAACATCCCCCAAGTCTATTCTGGGAAGAGCCCCTGCGAGCAGGGATGGGCCTTCGCTGCCGCCACCACCTCCAAAGAGAAAGGAGAGCCCCTTTGCCAAAGAGACAGGCGGCCTGTGGACAGCCAGGCCTCGGCAGCCCAAAAGAAAAGGATGCGGCACTTGGGGGCCCTCGACGCCTCCTCCTTGCGCGGGGATGGCTGCCTGCGGAGGGCCCCCTTGGCTCCTCTCTGCCTCTCTCCTTCTCCTCCCCTCCAACCCCACCTCCTCTTCTCCTCCTCACAGCCCACCAGCCCCTCCCCTCCAGACCCCCTCCTCCCCCTCCCCCTCGCCAGCCCCACCTTCCTTTGTGTAGCGCGTCTCTATCAGATAACTTTCACCCCAAAACTGGAGGGGAAGAGAGGCTGGTACCCGGAGGCGCGGGATAAGCGCAGATGGGCATCGGGCGCCGAGCTGGACGGCGCGGGCTGGCTCGGGAGGGCGCCGCGGGCGGACGAGCAGGTGGAAGAGGCACCGCGCGGACCCGCCCCCGCCGCATCCGAAGCGATGCGCCCGGGGATGGGGTGCGGGGAAGGATACTGCGGGAGGGTGGGGGGAAGAAAGGGGGCGCGTCCTGGCACCGAGGTGGCTCCCACCGGGCTGGGGCGCGCCTCCGACCCCCCAATTTTAGGGGTGGAAAACGCCGTCGGGACTTCTCTGAACTGCTCCCCTCCTCAAAAGAGCTCCGTGGGGCGGGACGCCGCTCAATATCCCCCCTCCGCCCCGGACTCTGAAAAGGCTGCTGGAGCATCCTCGGGCTGTGCCCTCCTTGCGCCCCACAGAAAAAGGCCTCGCCCCAGCTCCCGGGCCTGGCCGCGCGTTGCCAATGCACCATTTTGGGTTGCTAATGGCTTCTCCCCCCCCCCCGCCCCCCAGTCATGTCCCAGGTCCGGGAGGCGAGGAATCTCCCGGATCGCCTCTATGGGGAGCGGGAAGGTGGCGGGGGGGGGGGGCGCTGTTAGCGACTCCCGGTAGAAAAGCGGGCGGGCAGACGCCGCCCACGCCCCCCTGCACAAAGCAGTGGCGGCAGCCAGCGCCCCCCTCCCCACCGCGGGGACAAAGAGCCCGCTCCCCCGGGGGGGGGGGCTTACCAGTCGGTGGGGCTGTCCTCGCCGATCACCTCCTGGTACGAGGCCAGCAGCTCCAGGCGGTTGGCGCCGAAGCTCACGCCAGCCATGCCGGCGGCGGAGAGAGAGGGATGCTGCTTTCCGGGACGTCGGCGGAGGGGCAGCGAGGGAGCCGCGCTCGGATGGAGACAGGCCGCCTGCCTGCTTGCCTCGGAGACACTGCAGCAGTAGCAGCCGAGGGAGGGAGCCGGGCGGCGCGGAGAGGAGGCTCCGCCTGCTGGCGCACCCGGTCCTAGCGCCGGCCGCGGCTCAGCATCCCCCTCCCGCCCCTCGGCCGCCTCTCCAGCGCCGCCGCCGCCGCCGCCCACCTCCTCTCGATTTGTCCACATGTGGGTTGCCTGGGACCAGCCATCTTGAGCTGGATCACTTCAGGCACCACCACGTATGTGCGACGGCGGCTCCCGCTTACATTCGGCCCGAGGGGACAGGGAGACCTGAAAGTTAGAACTTGAGGGACCTGCGCCGTCGGGCCCAAGTTTTTGCAACAAAAACCTGAGCTCCACAGAGGAGACGTTCCCTCACACTTTTTAAAGCTCAGAGTTGCTGCGGCAGCGCAGAGGGGTCCAGAGAAAGGGGCACTCTGCGCACGCTCAGAGGCACTCACGTTCATCGCAACTTTACACGGTTGGCAGCTGAGCCTTGCCCGGTTAAGTGTTATAGGTCTGGGAAAGAGGGCCAGACTTCGCGCACGACACACCAGAGCAGAAGCTGGCAATTGAAATGACTACGCTGCCGGCTGAGCTGGGATGCAGCCTCAGGCTCAGCATCAGTGATCTACACCAAACCTTCAGTTGCATCGATATTGTAGCATCAGTCAGAACTGACTCATCCTCATCTCATGCACTTCAATAGAAAGCGAAGTCTCGCTGCCTACTACAAGTTCAGATCACATTCTTGTGATCTGGGGGGGGGGGGGCTTGGTGGCACCGTGTGAAAAATCCCATTTTGTTGCTAGCACATTGTTTGCTATATAGCAATCATGACTAAACTTTGAGTGATTGACTCAAAGCCAAACAGAACCTCATGGTTTTGTAGTAGTAATCCCAGCACATCTCTCATTCTACCCAGGATGCCTCCACACAAGCCAGTCTGGAACCATCATATACACTTAGCATCCTCTCAGCAAGCCCACCACCACCACTTGTTATAGCCCTACTCAAATGGCTCTTTTGGGAATCTGGAGGAGCTCTTTAAGGATTTCTGGATCCCACTTTGCCTCTTGACTTCAAGGTCTTCTCTGAAAGTGGCCTGCAAAAGCAATCTCGCTCCCATACAGTGTGGGCAGCATCTGGGCCACCATGGCACCTTATGAAGTAGGTGCCAACATTCTTCAAGTGTGAGGTGTTTTTTTCCTCTTAGCACTGCATTTCTTTTCTCAGTCACCTGGCACTTCAAAGCAAAGCCCACGTGGTTTCTAGCAGAAATGCAATTCAGACTTGAGCTACTGTGGAGGTGACCTAGTCTAGGTGATAGAGAAGCCTTTCTATAACAACAACAACAACAGAATAAACCCTGTTGCTTTTGTCACTGTCTACCAGTTCTTGCCTGGCACTCCCAAAATTCAATGGGAAAGGCTTAAGCCTCTGCAACCTCTCCCCAAAACAGAAATCCTGGTCATGACATGCCATAAGGCCTCCCTATTTTCAAGAAGCAATTTATGAATGGAGTCAAGCTGGGGTTTCCATCTGTCCTAAAGCTCTGCTTATAGATTATCAGCCAATTACGTTCCTTGTGATTATGGCCTTTAAGAATTCATCCAGCCTGTGGCTTTGTGGATGCTTTGCCTCTCTGGAAAAATCTGTTCCATTTGAGAAAAATAGGGAAAACACCCACATCCCCGTAAGAAGAAAAAACCATGCTCCCTGCATAAAGCAAAGCAAGGGACCCCAAAAACAGTGTGACAGGACAACAGCACCGCTCACCCTAACATACGCCCCCCCGCAAGACACAAATCAAAGCTAGCAGGAAGCACAAACCAAGTAGTTCCCTACAACAAGAACTGCAAGCATCAAGGAAGCTTCTTGCCAAATATAGGACCAGTAACCACTAAAGCAGAAGCTGGAATGAAAGCACAAATGCTACAAGCTGCACGAGGGAGGGGGACCCTGACTAGCCGGCCAAACAGAAACAGCCACACAGCAGACATAAGCTGCATCAAGGCTGCAAATAAGGAAGTGCACGAAATACTTCTCCAAGTTGCCAACCGTGTTTATCTCTGAAAACGAGTCCTTGAATTCAAGCCATTCTCAGTCACCAACAGGTCTCTGGGCAATCTTTATGCTACCCTAAGCAGGTGCCGTGTTCTTTGGGAACAGTCATTAACTTAGACCAATGAAGCTTCATATATATGGTTTCGCTGATGCAGATGCCTTCCTCTGTTTAGGCCACTGTGACCATCCTCTCCTTCGCTCACATTAACCTGCAAACAGCCACTGCCGCAAAAGGGCTTTGCTTATTTATGCTGGAGGCAGCCTCGCACACCACACTGCCCAATCTGCTCCCAGGCTGCCTGATTTTCCATTAAAACATTTACAGTAGCAATACAGGTATGAAATCAAACTCCCGGCCAACAGGATATCACAGGCAGTTCCTGCTAAGTTGGGCAGTGCTAAGCTTTCCCTGCACCACTGTTGCTAGCATTTTCTGAAATGAAAAGTTACCACTCGGCTGAATGTTGTTCTGCAGCTGTCACTTTTCAACAGAGAGGCCATATTCAGTTTCAGCAATGCTGAGTTCCTTAGTCGCGTGCACGGTATTTCCATGAAACTATTCCCTTTTGCTTTTCCTCTCTGAGCATAAGAGGGAGGGCTCAGGTTGCTTCTTCCCAAGTAGGACTAATCTTAGTTTCTAGAGTGCCTGTCACACCATATAACCCGCACCTGTATTTTTCACCCACTTTTCACCCCCTTCCAGTAGAACCACACACTGCCCTTTTAAAGACAAAGAAATCAGCACAGCTCACATATGTGACAAAAGAATTAAAGACATATTTTATTAGGCATTCAAAGCACCACCAAGGTGGCAAAGAATTGAAGACTCCCAGCCGGACAGCACGGTTCTGGGAAACACACTTAGAGCAAATCAGAAATAATAACTCTTTGGTAGGGATGCTCTGGGGCCACATCCAGCCCAGAGCTGTGCGCTACAAGCAAACGCAGCGTTGTATGGCTGGGGAGTGAATCACACGTTCATCTCATGGTGCAAGGAGAAGCAGCTTCTGCTGGTGTGAAGAGGGCTGGATCCTGTGACAACTCTGTTCTCCATAGCATTTTAAAATTACTTTGCTTGAGGTCTGTTGCAACTTTATAGCACAAGGCTCTACACACCTTGGAGGTAGTCTGTTTCCAGCTCTAGGAAAGGAGTGGCTAAGTCTTGGGAGGGGAAAGAAAGCTCTTTCTTTTTCTTTTTTTTACTTTTGACTTGGCTCTTCCCAATTTCGCTAGGGCCACATGTCTACGTGGAGGTGAGTTTCCATCACTGAAAGTGGAAATACATACTAACAGGCAGGACAGAGCCAGGCCTGGATCACAGAAATCACTTGCGATGCCTTCTCAAGGAAGGAAAGGCAGACAGGAGCCAAAGTTGGTAGTTACAACACAAAGGAGGCAAGAAGTCACGAGAACGAGCCCTACCCTGGCATTGGGAAAAGCTATCGCCCCAAGAGGGCGAGGCAGCAAGCGTTCACATACACCTGAGGCAGATAACAGACCTCCTAGGTATGACCAAGTGTAAACTCTGCCTGCTTTGCAACAGCCACTAACATATGGGATCCTTCAGCTAGGAAGTAACATTTCTGGGGCTCCACCTCTTTGGCTGCAGCTGGCACAAAAGTGACAAGAGGCACGGGCAAATCCTTTGGACATATGGCGACACTATGGCTTCACAGCATGGAGAAGGGTGGTGGTGATTCTGCCTGCCCCTGTCACTCAGTGCTGGTGCAGAATGGAATTCTATTTGAAAAAGAGCAGCAGCCGAAAGCTCAGACTCTAAATCCATGTACCTGAATCCTCGCAGAGTACTGAAGGGAAATCTGAGCACTGCAGCTCCCCCATTGGGAATGATTGTCAAGTGAAGGGTTTGGGGTGGAGTGTGGGGGCAGCTCTCTCAGGACAGGACAGGGCAAAATGTGGGGGAAAGAGGAATGCAGGGCTTGGGCGAGCAGCAGCTTGGGCAGTCAGATCTCCTCTTCCCCACCCGCTTCCTCCTCCTCCTCCTCACACATGCGAGAAAGCATGGCTCTTGCACAGGGGCTTATCCTTTTTAGAGTAGAATGTCTTTCCTTCCAAGTTGATCTGGCAGATCTGTGGGGGGAAGGAAGGGAGGAAGGACTCAGTGAGGCAAGCATCAGTTCCACGCTCACAGGCCCACCACCCACTTCAGCTCATCCACAGGGACAAAAGAGGAAGGGCAAAGCCACAGGAATCACCCAATGCACCGCTGCCCAGCTTCACCCCCCAACAGTCGTTGCCCTGCTAGACCTAAGGCATTGCCAGTCAGCAGGAGGCACCCGAGAGTGCTTGCCACAAAGGCAAGCAAGGACGAAAGGTTAAACCAGACAGCTCCACCCCCAGGGAAAGAGCCAAGCTCAGAAGCCTCATCTGACAAGCTTCCTGCTAGCAAATTGCTGCCCCTGCCTGCCAGCGATGTCCCTCTATCACGGAATGCTCCTGGAGCAAAGGCTGGAAAGGGTTGGTTAGACCAGTGGAGGGTGGTGGAAAGAGGTGCTCACCGCACAGACGAAGCAAGTGTCATGCCAGCTGAAGCCCAGCGCCTCCAGGAATCGATCGCCAGCGTCTATCTTGAAGTCACAGCCACGGCATTTGGTTCCAAACATCTTCTCATAGTCTTGAGGCAGGGAGAGAAGGGGGAGGAGAGATTAGGCCAAGGTGTTCAGAATCTGGAGGCCGAGCTAGGAAGAAGAGCGCCGCTGCTTACATGAGCCATTGCCACAGCACCACCCGTCCCACTCACCCGCCTGGCAAAGGGAGGCTGCTTTGATTTCAGCACCATGTTCAAAGAGCAGCTAGGATCAAAGGCACTTGCCTTAACACCAAGCCTGTCTGTATATCAACTGGCAAGGTGTCCTGTCCTCCCCAGCCCTACCTGGAGATGCCAGGAATTGAACCAGGGACCTTTCGCATTTAAAGCACGCACTCTACCACAGAGCTACAGACTGGGTTGCTAGAGTCTGGATCACTGCCCCAGTGATCTCAGCTACCAGCGCCTTCCCCCTCTGATCCAGTGTTCTCTGCTCCTGCTCTAGGTTCCCTTCTGTTTCTGTAGCTCTGCTTCTGTCCCACAAGCCTGTCCTCTCCCCAGTATTTGCTTTTCTCTGATCAGAGCCCTTCCTGAGCTAAGCAACAGACGCTCTGATGCTGCCCTGGAGCCTGTTGGGCTGGCTGGAAGACCAAAGACTCCGTGAAGAGATGGCAGACAACCGTCCCAGCCATGTCAAGCAAGGCTGCACATGCTGTTAAGAGCCCTGCACACCCCACCCGGCTTATGATGAAAGGCAGCTGTTCTTTCATCTGGGAGAATTCCAGATTCTTTCACAGCATCAGATAATGTGGGGGTGGAGAGGGAAGCCACTCCATTTGTTAAGCCTTTCTCCCCCTAGAAACCTCCTCCCAATGGAATATTCCAAGAGAAGGCTGTGTTTATCAGGACTGGAATGAAAGGAAAAGAACAACACTTCCCAGCATGCTTTGCTGCATGCTTACGTGATGCAGGTACTACTCTACTGATCTCCATAGCAACCTGGCAGAACGGGCGCTGCCCGGCAACCATTACCAAGGGGCAGCCAGACCAGGGTCAGAGGAGGACGCCATTGCAAGTGTTTTGTTGCCCAAGCTCTCCCTGCCACTGAAGGTCAGTACTAGGAACTGTTTCTGTGGGGCATCCCCCCACCCCTTCCAAGGAAGGCTGCTTTGGGGCTGGCTGCTCCCATTCCAGGGGGAGCTTGGGACATCCCATATGCTTCCAATTTTACAAATCCAGAATGTTAATTAAAGGCTATCTAAAAGACTTCTAAGAAAGACCCACTACTTTGTGGGTACCACAGCCAAGTATTATCCATACCTCTCTCACAGTAGGGCTGCCCTTCTTCCATGTAGAAGGCACGATTGCGAATGGGCATTTTGCAGGCAGCACAGATAAAGCAATGTACGTGCCAGGTCATCTTGAGGGCATGCATAATTTCCTAAAGAAGCACAAGAACGCGAGTCACTCCACTGTAGGGCTGCCCTTTGCCAACAATGCAGGGTATTTAGACAGCACACTACATAGGCAGTACTGAACTTTCCACATGCCAGCCATACATTATTTCAACCATCCCAACAACCTGGTAGGGGAGGCTAGGATTTAGCCTCCACAGATTTGGGGGGTGGGGTGAAGATGGCCGGAATACAGAGCAGGTTGCTCTAGCCTGCCAAGTGAGTTCATGACTAATATGAGATTTGAAACAGAGTTCCAGCTCGTGCTCATTGCTGTGCTATGTTTGCTCTCTGGAGCAGTCCAGAGTCTGGGAGTCCCCAGCCTCAAATATAGTAGCAAGACAAGTCTATCAGGTTTGTACTATATGGCAAGAGCAGGCGTGGGGAACTTTTTTGGCTCAGTTGTCTGGATCCTTACCTGTCCACACCTCCAAGGGTTAGCTGTGGCAGGTGAGTAGGACAACACACCTGTCAAAGTCCCTTGAGCAGCATTTCCCAAGCACCTAGCAGCTAGCTGGTTGTCTGCCACTTGGGAGTTGCAGTTCGGGAACCCGCAGGGCTGATAAAACTGCTTTGTGCAGAGACCAGCCCCACACATGGGGGACCCACAAGCATGGTTGGGGAGAAATGGCCCCACAGGCCAGGCAGAGGTCCCCCACCCCTGCTTTGAAGCTTCAGCCCTTGAGTTAACATAAGGAACTAGAGAGGATCACCCCTGAATGGAAAGGGCTAACAGCAATGGCTGGCTCATTCTAAGCAAGGGAAATCTCAACATCAGGGATGTGGGACCTGCGACTCTCTAGAGGTTGCCTGACTCCAACTCCCATCAGCTTCAGCCAACACAGCCAATAGTGAAGGATGATGGGAGTCGGAGATCAGAACCACTTGGAGTGCACAGATTCCTCAGCATGCTTGAGAGTAGGCCTGTTTCCCCGAAGGCTGCGCTCCAACCGAACTCACCCCTGTGATCTTCTTCTTGCACTTGGCACAGTTGGGGGCATAGCGTATGTCGTAGCACTTGGGGCAGAAGATGGAGCCCTTCTCCTCAAAAAACCCGCCCTCGTCCAGCACCTTCCTGCACTGCGAGCAAGTGAACTCCTCAGGGTGGTAGTAGCGTCCCAGGGCCACCAGGTAGCGCCCTCTAGTGGAAAAACAAAAAGAGGAAGGGTTAGCTTTGAGGTGGGTGATGAGCCTGGCCTCTTGCCTATTGGGGGAAAGGACAGGCGACCAGGGTCTTTCCCCTTCCATTGCCAGAAGACAATTCTACCTGTTGTTATGAAGCATAAGTCTAAGGTACATGGAAGGGAACACTTCCAAGGGCTGGTTTGCACAGCGGCGTAACATGGGGGACGGTTGCCCAGGGTGCAAAATTTCAGCACCCAGTGCTGCCTCAATACAACTTTGCACATCTGTTGCTGCACTCTGTTGAAAACAGATTTTCCATGCAAACCAGGAAGTGACCTCTCCAGACAACGGAACAACTCTTCTTTTCTTATTTCTGCGGCTGCAAACTCCTGGGTGATGCGGATGCCATTAGGCAGCTGAATGTGTGTGTGTCCTGCGTCCATTTTCCTTCCTCCACACAGCCCTGGGCACTGGCAACTCATGCTATGCCACTGGGTCCGCACATTATGATTGCAGCATGCCAACAACAAGCAAGGGACTCGCATTTGCAAACAAGCCACTGCAAGTATAGGCACCGAACTTCCAGGTCACCTCTGCACACAATATCCATCGGTGGAATCAGTGCACCCATCCAGCAAGCGAGGTGCAGATGTACACGTGTACAAACCACTTCCGAGATTTTGGGGCGGGGGGGGGGGAGAGAATGATCCCTCCGCACTGCTGCAACTCTCACCTGATTATCTTGTTGCACTGGTAGCAGATGGGTGTTTTGTCGGCACTCTCAGGGGCTTGCTGCGCAGCCTGCACAATGGAGTTGCGGTTCTGCATCGGCGTTGGCGTAGCCGGCTGGCTGTGCTTGCTCAGGACCGTGCTGGTTTTATCTGGGGCATACCGCTCAGCAAAGGAAGGATCCACAGCCCAGGGTGGGCGGCTGGCCGGGCCGGAGACAGGTGCAGGCTTCGGAGCAGCAGAGCCTGGAAGAGTTACACACAAGGCAATGGCACTTTATCTCTCAACAGCAACCCACTTAATATCTGAAGCTTGCATGACATATGCATTGGCACTGTGTCTAGGGTCTGAGCAATTCACTGGGAATAATCTCTGCCCTTCGACTTGTGTGGACAGACCCTCCTTCCCAAAGGAAGGCCACTGCTCATTTTCAGGCACACACGCATTCAAAAATTTAAAGCCAACACAGCTTCACAGTGAGAAGCTACAACAGGTTTTTCTGTAGAAACTGTGGAAGATACCAGGTGCCAGTAGGCAAAGCTTTCCCCAGCAAGCACCCCTGCCCAGAGGTTTCATCGCATGCACAGCGCTCCCAGCTTACCATATCCAGGCTCCACTTTCAAGGCTGGCGCAGAAGACAGATCCGGTATGGAGACCTGGCTACAGAATAACCAATTAGTTCCAGGCAACCTGGGCCCATTACCCAACCCACTCCAGCAGAGGCTGCTACCATGGCCCAGGTCTGGCAAGTCATTGTAGTGGGGATAGCTGTTTTTAATATTTTCACAGACCTCAAGGGGCTCACTGGAAGAATGAAGTTGGGGGACACACAAGAGCATCACGGGAGCAGATTGTGTGCAGTCAAAATATGCCCATACCCACAGTGTAGCAGTGACCCCTACTGGCTGGTGGTTTTGCTGCCCAGAGTGACCAGCATTAAGAAGAAACAGGTCCTATTATGCTAAGCCCAGGCTACAAAGCCTGTTGCTGAGGATGCGAGGACAAGCCAACACAAAAGACATTTATGTGCAAAGGGAGCATTCATCTTCCCTTCTATAAGGAGGAGTTCAAACAAGTCCTGGAGGAGGAGGAGGAGGACATGCATCATCCTGCCCTCTCAAGCACAATGACCGCAGCCACCACCTGCATGGATGGAGGATAAAGAACAAAGACTCCTGAGGCCTGGTTTGCTCTCCTAAAAAAAAAAGTAGGACACCAGAGCAGGTTCTGCACAGGAGCACCAAAAGCATTCCTGTTAACTGTACAGTATAGCCAGGTCAGAGGCAGATGGAAAACGGAAGGCAGGATTTATTTAAGGAAGTGTTCCTTTCCTTGTGCACAGCAAGTGCCTGCTTTCCTGGCACTCCTGGGGCAGTTCCTATGATCCCAAACTGGGCAATGGTGTGAGGACAAGCACTGTGATAATATCAGCACGAAGGAACAGCACAGCCTTTCAAAGCCTCCCAGCCCCAGGCTGCAGGGCAGGTCTGCATAAGAGGAACAGGCCTTAGCTCAGGGGTACAATATCTGCTTTGCAGGCAGCAAGCTCCCAGGCTCAGCTAACCAGCATCTGCAGGCAAGGGGCAGAAAAGATTCCCTGTCTGAAACTCCTGGAGAGTTGCTGCCAGTCGGCAAAGATAATACTGAGCTCAATAGACCAAGAGTTTGGCCTCAGTATAAGGCAGCTGAGATAGCTCAGTCAGTACAGCATGAGACTCTTAAGCCTGGGGTCATGGGTTGGAGCCCCACGTCGGGCAGAAAAATCTCAGGGTCGTGGACATTGGGCAAAATATCCCTGCATTGCAAAGGGTCGGACTAGGTGAGCCTCGTGGCCCCTTCCAACTCTACAATTCTATAATCAGCTTCCTGTGGCGGGACAGGTGATGCCGCAGAAAAAGGACACGAGGTGTTATCAACCACGAAATGCACTTGTGGCCAGGGAGTAACAGTGACAGCAATTCGCCTGTTTTGCAATCGGACACACAGCTCAGCACTAGTAGCTGGCATCCGCAGAAACCTGAGGGGCTGTGTGCTCATCTCTTGGCATAAGATTCACACAAGACAGCAAACTAGAAAGACATGCTGTTCCCTCTCACACATACACCAAATTCCACCACCTGTTCCAATGCGAGTCCAGAGTTTTGTGCTGTCAGAGGCCTGCCCCAACTTTGCTGGAAGGCACGGAAAGGCCAAGGTGCCCCAATCAGCTCCTTAGCCGTCTTGTGCTGCCTGCTAAATCACTTCCTTAAAGCTTCAGGTAGAAGCTATTCCACATGTTTAACCCCAACCCTACCTTCTTGCAGTAAACATTTTGCTTCCCATTCTTTCCTCTGAAGGTTACCATGAAGGTCCTCTTCTCTACAAGACCCTTTTAAATATTTCAAAGGGTTTATGTGGTGTGTCGGGGGGTGCGGTGTAGACAACGTCATATTAGAGGCATGAAGCACACCCACAGACAGGTCGCCTCACATAGGGCTCCAACAAATGACACCTCAACTTGGTCCCAGGGAGAGAGCCTATTGCCCCAAGGCCATCTAGCTCAGGGCAACAGGTCCGTGCTACTGGCCCCACATATTCAAGGCTCTTCACTTGGGAGAGAGCCCTATGGCTTCAAGATGAACCATCAGAAGAAGTGTGGGCTTCAGAATAACTTCCAAGGTCACATGACTCAAGAATGAGATCCATGGCAGGGGAAGAGTGTGAAGATCAGAGGGGGAACTTGTGATGTGGCAGGAACAGCAGCCCAGCTGTGTAGGCAGTCATTTGAGGAGACTCAAACACTCCTAGCCAAGAGCAAGAAACTACAGTCTGTTCAGGAGTAGAAGCCTATGTACAAGGAAGGAGGCGTGGAGGAGAATGGGAGATGTGGGGGGTTTGGGGAGCTGCAAATAAAGGAGAAGGGTGTCTTGAGCTGTTCCAAGGGCAAGCTTGAAAATGGAAGAGAAATAAAGCCTGCCCTTGTTGAACCCCTTCCTTCCCCCTTCTGAGGTCCCCTTGGGCAACCAGCTAGAAGAAGATACCAAGAAGGGGCACAGGCTACACATATTCCCCCACACCACCTCCTTCCTGTACATAGGAAGCAGCTATCTTGTTGGGAAAGGCTAGACTAGGCTCTCTCTTCTCATCATGCTCATTTTCTAAGTGTCTGATACAAGGGTAGCAGGGAGAATATTCTAACCTGAGATTCTCCACCTGCAATGAGAAAGGATACAGCTCATCAAGAGCTGCACTATGTGATTATCCCAGACAGGAGCAAACGGATTCTGCACACAAGGCTTGTTGCAGACTAAAGAGTGTGTGTGTGTGTGTGTGTGTGTTCATTAATTCCATTGTGCATGTTACATCTCATCCAACCTATCCAAGGACTTTTCCTAAGGTGCAATCAACAGAAGAAGAAAAAGAGTATAGTAAATTACTATAACAGCTGTTTCAGTGCATCATGCAGGCAGAGGTGGTGAGATCCTGGCAGTCTCCTGTCTCACCACCCTGGTCCTTGCCTGCTATCCTGGGATGTGGGTCGGGGATGAGAAGTTCACAATCCCCCATATTTATCCCAAGGAATTAAAAGTTGTGAGAAAAGGAGAGAGAACTCAGTGCTGGCCTGCCAGTCGGGCTCCTGCTCCCAGAGGAAAACCAGGGCACAAAAGCACCCCAAAGTCATTGGTGGTCAGAGGCACTGCATCTTTGCTCAGCTTCCCAAACAACCTTACAGAGGACAGCTGGGTTTATGCTCAGCTGGAAAACAAGTCGTCCCTCTAAGAAAGAACACAGCCTCCCTACTTCAGGTGTGCATAGATTAAAAAGGAAAGAAAGAAAGACAGGAGCCAGTTACGAGAATAGGAGCATTTATTTTACTACAAAATGAAAGGTAGTAAAGCCAGCCTCCAACTAGATCGCAAACTCCTGCCTGGGCATCAGCTCCAGGCAGCTCCGGGGGTGGGTGGATTACAGCACCATACAGATATAGCAGCTGAATTAGTGTCATGCCTGCAGTCAAAACAATGATTACACACACTTTCTAGAGAAAGGGGCACACAGCATTTCCTCCACCGAGCAACAGGACATGCCTGCTGTGGAAGCAGGTTACCTGAAGAGCCAGAAGTCCCATCCCCTAGGGTTTTTTCCCCAAGCCCAACACAAGCAGCCATATTAAGTGTTGTCCAAATCAGAGAGCCTTTGGAAAAACTGAGGTATAATGGAGTTAATCAAGTGCAAGGAGGACAAGTCTAATAACCATTGAGGGGTTGGGGAAGAGAAGGAATCCCTCTATCACAGCGTTACGGGTGGGCAAGTTCTGCAAGCCTTCATGACCCGTATCAGGCATCTAGAAGAGGAATGCTTGCCATTTCCTCAAAGTGGTAGCCACAACCAGCCACTCATAGAACAATGATGGGGAAAGGACCAGGGGCTAAGGGCATATGCATTCACCATTCACTGGCAAAATAAAATGGAGAGGCCTGTTAGGAGAAGAAGTTTTATGGGTTGAGAAACAGCACTCAACAGTGGACAAAGGAGGGAAGGGGAAGATCAGCCACTACCAAGAACAGTGTTTTTAAATAATCCCATGCAGGGTTGAAAAGGAGCCCTTCCAGATATGAATGTCAGGAAATGACTTCCCTCTCTCTGAAATGCTCGGCCAGGAAGAAGAGCATTGGCAGCTCATTCAATGCGGCAGGTCCCAAAGGAAAGAGGTCTCAGTGCAATGCCATATTGCATTGGGTAGAACCTTCCCCCCGCCTCCTTGGTTCAGTATGAAGGCCAGAAAGGAGCAAACGTCTCTTCAGTCAGGGAAGAGAAAACACAGTTCAGAAACGGCTTCCTGGTAGTACCAGAGCATCTTGCTTAGAGTTGGGGGAGTCAAGCCTCCTGCCCAACAACATGAACCCTCTTCCATCCCCTCCACAGCTGGAGGTGTGACATGAAGCTCAAAGAGAAGCAGCCACCAATGTGGAAGACTCCTGACTTTTCACAGGTTCCCCCCTGCTCAAGTCGTTCCCCAACACAGTTCAGTTGCTACGTTTCCAGGAGTTGCTGTGGATTTCTAGTGGGGTTTTTTGGGGGGGAGGGAGGGGGGTTGTTTTGCTTTTTTAAAGTTTTGTTCAACCAGTTAGAAGGAGACAGACAGAAACACGCCCTTCCCATTCACATCGGCATGCAATAGAGAAGAGCGGAGTCGAGAAGAGAAAGGCCGGCCCATCGCAGGCAGCCTAGGAGAGCACGTTCAGAGAGGTAGCCGATCGCTGGTGGTGCCAGTCGCGCAGGCGAGTGTAACGGGGGCTCTGAAGCTCCGAGACAAACTTTTCTCTGGGAGGGGAGAAAGAGAAAGAGAAAGAGACACAAGGAAGAGATGGGAGGAGAAAGCAGAGACCGAGAAGGAGAAAACCAGAAGGGCATACCAGGCATGGACTGCTCTGCAGCACAAGGTCAAGGGAACCAAGGTGGGAAGAAGGCTTTCATCCCCTCTGCCCTGGACAGATAGGAATGGGACAGTGGTCCTGGGCATCCGCCAAAGCTTAGGAGCGGGTCTGGACTCTGCACTTTTAGCTCCCAGCCCCTGGCACTTTGGGAGAGGGGAGAAGTTAGGTAGAAACCCACTGACTCTGCTGGCCCTATCAAAGGGACCTTCTTACCTGGCTTTCCTAACATGCTCATCATCCGGGTCTTGCACTGGCAGCGGGAAAAGGAGAAAGAGAATATCATGGTCTGAGCCAGTCAAGCTGTTTTAGTTTTCTGAGAAGAGAAGTGGAATTTTTTTTGGGTTTTGGAGGGGGGTGGGGTGGGCAGGGAGAGACTAGGCACAAAATAAGAACATTCCCTGGAGGATACAGGGCCTGGGCATCAACAATAATGAGAGGGAAGCAGAATGAGGTGCCTGCAGAGCTCTTTGCAGAGCAGAGATAGACTGAATGAGGTCAGCAGAGCATCACAAGTGGAAGAGAGAGAGAGAGAGGATCCTCCTGGGACTTGCTGTAGGACAATCTGCCAGCAGAGCCCTCCCAAACTGGCCCAGGTCCAGAATTGCTTGTGGAAGGTGGCCAGAGCTGTCCCAAAACAAGCTCAGGTGCCTCTGCAACCTTTGCCGGTGGCACCAAATGCCTCGTGACTCCCTGCCGCTTCCCAGGCTGGAGCCAGCCAGCCAGCCAGCTCTCAACAACATCCCCAACCTGGAGTGGCTCCCCCTGGGAGGGAGGCACTTACTGAATTCCGTGCCTGTCAAATGGGCCAGGATACGGAAGGAACGGGACTGGGTCGTGCCCGTCCGCGGTCGCCAGTCCTCTGTGTCCTCAATGAGCCTCTTTTTGCTGGAGTCATTGGGGAGGAAGGCCGGCAGGCTTGCCAGCCGCAGAGAATGCCTACGAATAGACAAGGGCACTCAGCCAGGGCTGCACTGAGATGAGCATCTGCCAGGCATGCATGACACACACAAACACAAGAAACTGCATCAAGCGGCCGGGGGGGGGGGGGGGAGAGAGATAAACCACCATGAGGCACAAATCAGAACATGGCCATAGTTTCATAATTCTGAAGATCACAAGTAACCTGCCCTGCAGACACACTGAACGGATCCTGAAGCCCCTTCTGTTCCCTCTCCCCCATCTAGGCCAATTAATTATCCAGGCCTGAGGTAGCTCTGCTGGTAGAGCATGAGACTCTTAATCTCAAGGTCGTGGGTTCGAGCCCCACATTGGGCAAAAGATTCCAGCATCTCAGGGCGATGGACTAGATGACCCTTGTGGTCCCTTACAACTCTACAATTCTATGATTTGAATTGTCTGGATAGTTAAAACCACACACGAGATAGCATTTGGATGAGGACGATGTATGCCTGCTGCAAAAAGCCCGTGCATTTATGAGAAGCACCAAGTCCACAATAAATGGCTTCATGGAAGTGTTCCCTTCCAGAAGGGGCCTTGGCTCTGTGTGAGATCCTTAAACCTGAAGCCTCCCATGTCAGGCTGCAGCAAGGCCCCCAGTTCCTCAGCACTGCTCTGGTGAAAATCTCAAAGGAGATTTTTCACCGATGAAAAATGTGAATCCTTATTGAGGGAAGCCCTGTTACTGCTTCTAGTGCTACTCCAACTTCACCAAAGGGATATTCACACGCTATAACGGGACGACAGCAGCAGCAGCACACAACATACGAAGGACACAACAACATCTGTCCGAAAGTTTCTACCCTCCCCTCCACTCCCCCACATCTCCCAGGTCTTACTGGTCCTCCAGGTAGTAATCTCCATAATCAGGTGGGGGGTTGCTCTGGGGTGGAGCCTTCACCTCAGGGGGGTGAGCGCTAACCCTGAAGCCACGAAAAGTGAGAGAATAAGAGAAAAGATTGGACAGGTCAGCTGAGACGTGCCACCCTAGTACACAACAGCACAAATAAAAGGCCACATCTCCTGAGGAAACAGCCAGCGCGCCACTGGAGGTAACAGCAGCTTGACTGTGCAGTGGAAAACACACACACACACACACACACACACACACACACACACTGCTCCCTGCCAGTTTTAGCACCACTTCCTTTCCCTTATCTACGTCAGGCAGTTACTGCTACAGTTGTCAGCACAGCCTGAAGAGTCACAGCAGGCCATCCCACTCCCTTGGAAGCATCAGGAAGCTTCCCTGAAGCCAAACTGCCAACATTTAAAGCCTCAGGGCAGCCACCATGCCCCCAACTGGCCGTTTCACCTCAGATTAGCCCCCAGGCCTGGTTCACATGACACGCTTAGCCAAACCATGGTTTAGTGCGTATGTGAGGCCTCCTGGAAAGAATATGTTGGACTCTTTGGTTTTTTGCTGCTGCATCATACTGAGTTAAGCCATCATTTGGTTTAGCATATTGTCTGAAGCTAGCGGTCTCCAGACTAATCGCAAGCTGTAACCAAGGTTTGTTGTGTGGGTTACACTTCGTGGTTTGTCCAAGAGAGAGCTGAACTATGAGCATAGGCTTAATTAACACACTATGCCAAAGTGTGGCTTGGCTCAGCAGCAAAACAACCAGGAAGGACCAAAGGGGTTGTGATGTCCTCTCCCAGAGTCCACACAGTCAGGCTAAGCCATGATTTAGCTTAGCATGACATGGGATCCAGGCCACCGAGTCATTCAGACAGGCTCCAACACAAACCCAACAAGTAAAGAGGACACAAATGATGTTGCCCCACATATTGTAAGAAAAGGGATCTCCACGTCCCAAGTCCCACACTAAAGTTGTCTGTTCTCCACCTTCCCCAACCCCCAAACATGTCCCTCAAGTGTCTCTTTTTATGAGGGATATAACCCGCCATAACCACACACTCCTGTGGGACGGTAGGATAGGGGGTAGAAAAGTCAGTGAAGCAAAAAAACAAACAAACAAAACTGGCAAGGAATGACGAGGGTTTTTAGGTGTTGAAAAGGAATTATGTTTAGGTCATGCATGTTAGCAGTAATACAGTTTAAAGTTACAGAACAGGCAAAGGCTTACTGACTTGTCAGGGTTCTGCACCTGCAAGAGAGAGAGAGAGAGAGAGAGAGGGATACAGAGAGAAAGAGAGAGAAAAGGGAAAAGAGCAAAAAGACAGTCAGGAAAGTGAAGGACATGTTAGAACCATTAGACAAAGTTTTTTTAAAAAACATGCTTCCCTTCCTACCTCGTGTGGGTGAATAGAGCCCAGATTCCATGCACAGCTAACCTAACTGGGTCATGGATCCTCAACTTTTTGGACCCACTTTGAACACCCAAACACGCATTTGTGGACCCATTTAATATTTCACCATATATTTGTATGGTGGTAGTGCTCCTGTTATGACCCACCTTGGATCAGGTCACGGCCCCCTAGCAGGTCCTGGCCCACCAGTTGAAGTCCGGTGCTCTAGGTCATAGGATCAGGAATGCAGGAATATGAAAGAAATGAGCAGCAGCACCATTTCTGGCAGCATGTAGACTACGCTCACCATGGTCCCACAACTGGTCTCATCTAAGGCACCTGATTGGCAGGGGACCCCGCACAGGCCAATGAGAGACACAGGGGTGGTCAGAGGTGTACAGGACCGCATCTAGCACAGATGTAAGCTTTTCTGTCCCCACCAACAAAGGTGCCAGGGACACGTCAATGCACCAAACGAGAAAGGAATCACCTCAAAAGCAGCACCATCCAAAGCCTAGAGTTTCAGGACACAATTTGCATGCAGCCAGGCACTGTTACAATCATTTCAGGATGTTTCATGGGAGGTGATTAATAAACAAAATAAACAGAATTCATTTAGGGCTGCATTTCTAGACATGGGAAGATAGCAGTCAGAAGATGCCAGTTTCGGGCTTGAAAAAATGAAATAGTCACGACCCAAGTATAGATTAATCGGTATACAATTTCACCCAAGTCATTTCCTTAATAAACTGGAAATCTGGATTTACCATAGTGCTGCTCCCTTCCAAAGGATGCCTGAGAACAGCTACACTGGTATGGGAATTTTACGCTGGGATGAGCAGAATTGGAAACTCAGCCAAAAGCCTTGATGTCAGCTACTCAGTATTTTATCTGGGGTGGACAGCTTTATGCATAATTTATTTTAGTAATTTTAAGTTTGTATATCATATTATTGTGCCCAGTGCTGAGACCTTATGGTGCAGGGCAGGTAAGAAATCTTATAAATGAAGATACTGGATCTGGGACCTAGTAAATGATAGACAGTTTGGAGAATAACTGTAGCTTAGATTGCCAGGGAGGCGGTGAGGATGGAAAGTTACATTGGGATCCATAAGCGACATTCATTCCTGCCATAGTGAGTCAGCCACACAAGAAACCACAAGCAGATAGCACCATACCTATAGATACAGATCACTCGCCATAGCACAATGCTGCTCAGACCAAAGAATCTAGCGATTCCTTTGTGTTGGTGAGTCAAGAGAACTACTGGCTGGGCTTCCTGGGATGCAGCCCCATGCTCCTGAATGCCGCCTACGATAGCATTATTATTATTCTTTGCCCAGGAGGTAAGATTGCAGGACTCGAAAGAAGTGAAAGATGAGGAAATGCAGGCTGCTAAACGGTCTGGCTTTTTCAATTAGGCATTCCGGAATGAACAATACACAAGAGACCTGCCAGATCTAGGCATCATAATATGAGCTCCAGCCACCAGGGGTCACTGCAACACTAGATGTCTTAAATTCTAGCACAGATTCTGGTACAGAGGGGGGGAAAGGGCCGCCCACACCCAGCCATTGCCCACCCATAAAAAGGCCACACAGGCAGAGCCCGACATGCACAGTGCGGGCAGACAGGCGAGTGTGTGGGCAGAACAGCACAGAACTCCACAGTGAGGCCACTCAACTCCCCCCCCCCAACTCCCCAGGGTGTCTAAATAGCACAGCGACATACCCATTGTGCTGTGTGGTGCAGACGGACGCAGAGGGAGTGTATGGCACCGATTTCGTCACCAGCCCGGGCTGGGAGTTTGGAGCAGAGCTGACTCCAAAGGGCCGGGCCGTTTTGTTGAGGGCAGAGCTGGGAGTGAAGTTATATTTCGGGCGCTCGGAGGAAGGGAGCGCATCCTGAGCGGAAGACAAAACACACAGACGCCCAAGCTGGCACAGCAGGCAGCATGCAAGTGCACCCCCCCGCTGCCAGGCCACCATGCCAGAGGCCACCATGCCCCAGCTGGAAGCCAGGCCAGATTCTGGCCACAAGGGCATTCCTCAAGTCCCAGGGCAATAACCACAGCCAGCCAGCCAGCCAGCCGCATTCCTGGCTGGCAGTAGCCAAGACACAAGCAAACACGCCCTGTATGTGCCCAATTGCCTACTGCCAGCCGACTTTATTGAGCACCCTATGTGGGCAAATGTGGTCGCTCTAGAACTGACCCCGGGATGAGCCTTGGAGAGCGGGTGAGGCAGTTCAGCGTGGGCACGTGTCGCAGCAAAACTAAACCATGCATATCCATTTCTAAACCCTCCATCTCATTCCCTGCCTCCTCCAACCACAAGGGAAACTGAGGAGGGATACGCCCAAGCAGAGAGGGAAACTAGAAGACAGCCCTGGCCGCAATCTTGGAGAAGCTGTTTCCCTCCACAGCCTGACTGCCTGGAAGTCCCCTCACCCCCGCCCAGCACTTCTTTTGCGAGGCAAGGCCTCAGACTCCAGGATAAACATTCATACAGGGCAGACTATAACAGGGAACATGGAAGCAAGGGCAGCAATTGGCTCTATTTGCTGCTGCAGCCCAGTTAAGGCAGGCAGCTCCCAGTTCATCCTCCAGCTGACCTCTGATGATCACAAACAAATTCAATACTGTGGTGGCCATTTCGAGTTTCTGGCTTCTGAAGGTTTATGGGTGCAATCAAGAGGAGTTCCATTGAACAGCAAGAAAATAAACTGCCATAGATTTGGAGGCAGCAGTGAGCTCTTTTAGTGCCAGCACACCAAGGTTCAGGCTACGGTGCCTGGTTAGCTCCAAGACTGAGCTGCCAAGGGGGGAAGATTCCACCAAAACCAGGTGTAAAAAGGAAGACGATAGCAACGGATACATACAAAAGTTGCTTGCTTGGAAACTTCAAATAATCAAAATGCCAAGGAGTTGCAAGCTGCACATCACTTATTTGAGGGCATGGTGAATGCAATAAGAAAAGAGCTCTCTGAAAGTCTTATAAGCACATGGCAGACATAGCCATAGAGTTTGGCCCACAGATGTAGCACAATCGGTGTAGCTCAAACAGACCCCCGGAGAAGGGCTGTGCAGCCTAAAACCCATTGATATTTGTTATTATCCTGAGTTTCAGAATGGATTCTTCACACCCCACTACAGTCTCATTTATTTATTATGGCTTTTACATCAAGCATCTAACTCAAGGAGTGTCAAACAAGCTAGGGCATTTGTGTTTCCTCAGCTATCCCACAGCTCCCCTAGACTAGTGGCCGAACTGGTGCCCAGCAAGGTCTGTGAGAGAACAGACCCACCACGGAGGAAGTGGAGGAAGACGTACCTTCTGAGGCTTGCCGAGGAGATTCTGGACTCTGCAAGAGAAAAGCTGCCGTTAACGAGAAGAAAGGCACTGCCTGGCAGGGACTCTCCTGGGGCAGCAATAACAGGCAAGAGGGGGGCAGCTGGTGCTTTAGACTTGCAGCAACAGAGCTGCACTTCACAGCAGAGAATGTGCTCAGAGAGCAGGGCCACAGCAACATGAGGAAAGCAGCCTGCTACCTTTCACACCATGAGGGAAGATAGTGGTGACAGCTCAGCCATGGAAGATCTGGTGACTGGACTGGTCCTGCCTAGGTTGCCTGGGAGAAAACTCTTCTGGGGTGTGGCTAAAAGCCCTCTGTCCCAAGAGCACACCCTTGGCCTCTCTCAGTGTTAATATCCACTCATTCACACACTCACTTAAGCATCACTCTGGCTGGCTGCATAAGGACCCCTGGAGAGTTAGAGAGGCTTTCTTCCACTCTCCAGTGATTCAGAGGCAGCCAAGATCACTGTGGGTATAAATAGGCTATGAAGCGGTGGCAGTCCACCAAAGTGAAGAGCTAGTTAGCCTACTGCTATGTTTATGAGTTAAGAGAGTGCTTCTCAAAGGGAGTGGGATGCCACATTGGTGCGGCAGGAGAGGTTGGGAAGTGTGGCACAAAGATTCAAGGAGAAAGAAACTTTTAAATATTTCAGTGTAGTATCTGTCTATATTGCAGAATATGGATAGGTATATTTTCAAAAGGAGCAAGAGCATCAAGTGATATTGAGCATCCAGTTGTGATCCAGGATTGCCATTTGAACAGTGTGCTGGAGAGCAGCATTGGCTATTCTGCAGTCCCACGGCACATTGTTGTGAATAGGGATATTCAACTCTGACAAATGCAGAAGATCAGAAAAGAGAAAGGCTTCTTTGCGCTGATGAGATGAGTTTGTTTGACTCAAGTTAGACCTAATATAAATGAAGTTACCAGGAAAAGCAAGCTCACACCTCTCATTCAGTTTGTATACATGCTTAAAGTACATACGTAAGAGGCTCGTTGATCATTATATTTTGGGAATGATACATGTTATTATTTAGCTGCATTGTTCTATACTTTCTGGATCAAGCACTGCTAGTTGTTTCTTTTTTGCTTTCCAATATATTTCTTATTAATAAAAAAAGTGGTGGGGCGTGAGCAAGTCTTTATTCTGGAAGTGTGGTCCAGAGAAAAAAGTTTGAGAACTAGTGAGTTGTTATATTCTGAGGAAAGGGCTTGATTGCAAGGAGTAGGTCAGCTGCAACCACTTCTCAATCCTATAATGAATGCCATGCTCCTGGTATCTTAACTCACACCAAGAGCCTCTTACCTGCTCAAGCTGAGCGAGAGCTTGTCTCCGCACGCACGGATCTTGTTCTGTGCTTCAATGTGGGTCAAGGAGCTCGTGTTCTCTCCATCAATGCTTAGCACCCAGTCACCAACTCCCACACCTGCTTGGGCTGCCTTGCCCCCGGGGGTGAGCTGCAAGGAGAGGAAGAAGAGGACTCGGTGACACAGAATAGTTACCCACATGAAGAGACAGGAAGCAAGCAATGTGGTTCTCAGCATTACACCATGTCTAGTGAAGCAAGATCTGGAGTAGTGGAATCAGATCCAATCCTGTCTTCCTCTGTTTCCACCATAGTTTCTGCTAAACAAAGTGTGTAAATGTTGCATGCTCCAGAGGTGACAGCACTGTAGAGAACAATGCTCAAAGTGGCTGGAACTGATTTACCGATGGACCTGAAAGTTGGAAACCAAGATTCAAACCCAGCAGGTAGGGCAACTACAAGGTCACCCAGCTATCTTCCAGTCTAACCTGCCTCCCAGGGATGATGCAAAACTCAGAGGAAGAGACAGGTACAAATTTATGAATGAGACATATTTCACTGCATAAGACTTTGCTGTCCCATCTCTGCTCCTGCCATTAAAAGGAGATCCCGACTTGCACCAGCAACACACATGCTGGCCTCCAAAGAGGCTCCTCATGCCTAACTCATGGTCCTTGACTTTGATCAGAAATGATCAGTGTTAGAAACTCAGATATATAAGCTAGGTGCCAAATTGCTCCTTAAACCAGGGTTACAGTTGTCAAAACGAAATGTCTAGTTGCCATGTAGCGGCCAGACGGCTCGAAAGTCGTATTTTTCAATACAACCTTTTGGCTCCTGAAATTCATTCTGATTGCACAAATAAAATATCACGGATACAATTCTACAGGATGTGTTGTTAGTGTGTGAAAACAGCGAAGACCCAAGGATCCCCAGGCATGCACCTCCAGATGGTGGAGACATCATATTTGCTTGGTCACAAGTGGCCTGGAGAATTTCGAACACTGATCAGCATATCGTTTTTTGGTAATATAAAGAGGCCTCTGAAAGATGCCTTGGCTGCTCCCCACAAAACCATATAGTTGCACATCTTAAATTGCCAACAATCGTATGCATGATCGGTCTGGCTTCACACTGTCCCATAGCATTCAACCCCCCCGCCCCAAAAAAAACCCCACAAGCAAACACAGCCATCCAGGGTGCTGGAGAGGAGGAAACCTGATCCCTGATAAAATTCCTCTCGTAGGCCCTGCAGCCATCCTTAACAAAGCTGGATTAGCTTAAATTTGCTGAGCATCATGACACACCCAAAACCTTTCCAAAGCCCAGTTCTTAGTCTTAGTGCTGCATCACTGCCATCACTCACTGAGCTCAGTGGTACATTGATCACATCCCATGTTTTGCATTGGTTATGTCCACACATTGGGGCATGGATGAGTTTGTGGATGAATGGTGCCAGGTGTGTGTCTGTGTGCTGACGTCCGAGTGCTTTCAATGTTATGTCTCCCAAACCTATGCTGATGTTTCTTACCCGCACATGTGGGCAGTGCCTGATGGGATCTATTTCTGCAGTGTGTTGTTGTTCCCTCCCCTCTACCTGTGTCTGTCAGTAACCCTGAGTCATTGTCGTGAGCAAAGTGATTAAGAGACATAAATATAAACAATAATCCCCCAGCCCTCTGTGAGGTCTGGCATCCATTCTAGGCATGCATGCAATGGCAAACGGGCACCTTTTAAAAAACGAAAAGAAAAATTAATTATCTGTGGAATGGTGTTACAACAAACTTCCGCCAAAGCCAATGCTTCGAGCATGCTTTATAGAAGGACAGATCTGCCAGATTTGCACAAAGTGCAAGTGAAAATATTTTTTATTAAATGATATGTCATGGCCAGAACCACCAGGTGGTCACTGAAGAGCACCGTACAAGGATAAAGAATGGCTGGCAGGTAGATGTACAGGAACCTCCAATATGTTTCCATTGAGAAAGTGTGTGTGTTTGCAAAGAAAGCAGGGGCCCTGCTTCATCTTTAGATAATAATTTTATTATTCATTCCCACGCCCATCTGGCTGGGTTTCCCCAGCCACTCTCGCCAATCAAGTAATTGGAAATTGGTCACATCTCTGTAACCTGCATAATCATTGCTAGGAAGATGGCTCATCGCCCACCACCATGAGCACTCATTTTCAGGCACAAAGCAAATTTCCTTTTTACGTTTGATATAGCTGTTCTGCAAATTTTTTTTAGCAGTTTTATTATTATTATTATTTTATGCCCCTTCATTTGAGCTGACAGAAGTAAAATGGGAGTAGAGGGTGTGGTGACAGACAGCAATGAGTGAGATGTAATGACACATGTAAAAATACGCCCCCACACAATGCGCTTCAGTATATCCAGATGTAATTTCATATTGGATATACTTTCATTATCAGATTATCCCCAAGGCTGGAGATATATAATAATGTTACGGGGGAAGGAGCATAATAATAATAGTAACAGCAGTAATTTTATTATTTGTACCCTGCCCATCTGGCTTGTCACTTGAGTGAGGAGGCCATTATGTGGAAAATACCAAAAAAGATGAGGCACAAGAAGTTGCAAAACCACATTGAACTCCCATGCAGATGAGCCCACACCTGTGGGCAAAAGGAAGCAAAACTGGAGGAATAATATGTACTCCCAGAAAAAGAAAAAAGCAACTCCCGGGTTAGCTTTACAAATACATTATGGGGGAAAATAGATACCTGCAATACAAAAGCTAGCTCCTAAACAGCATAAAACTAATTCAGTAAGGGGTTAAGAATGAATTTTATGTGCCACGTGGGTGAGGGGAAGAAAAAGCACAGAATGACCAGGCTCCTGTAGCTTTAAGACTTGTAGAGAAGTGGGAATTTCAGGGAGGCGCAGCTTTTCTCACCCATGCATGGCAAGCCGCATCTTGCAGAAATTCCTTCCCTCCTGGCTTGGCGATAGAGGAGCCCTGTCCCGCTTTGCGTCCGGTCACCGTATTTGGATCCACTGCAGAGAGGTTGAGCAACGACTGCACATTTATTGTGCAATAAAAACAAATTATCTGGAAGAGCCCAGGGCCTACGGGAGAGTTTAGACTTGCTGATGAATGCAGCAGACCAGACAGATCAGCCCAAACATAACTTTGCAGTTGCCTGGCTGCTGACCCAAAGTGCACTCCTTGGCCCTTTGAGTTGGAATATGGCAATTCCCACCACGATGCTGTAGCAGCCAGGGAAGCTGCACCTGCCGATACTCTTGTCGTTCAGCTTTTAAAATCAGGTGGTGAAAGGCCCTGTCTAGCAACACACATTCTCTCCGCCATCCCCTCCACCCTCCAGTGTTTTGGCTTTGTGCTTCCCTCCTACTGCTTGTATTGGCGTTCCTCTCAGGTTTGCTGCGTTTGTGGACACAGAAGCGCACAGCGCTCCCTGGGCAGGCAAGGTTAGAAGTCTGATTGAATGAACTCTGCGCCCAGGTTCTCACCATTAGATTAGGGCGGTGAATTAACTTCTACAAAAGGGCACCAAACTGTCAGTCTTAACCCGACTGTCATCTTCTTGCGATACCTGTAATATACAGTACACACACAACACAGGATGAGGGGGGTTCAGGGATCCCCAAATGAGTAGGTGGGGGTGTTGAAATTCACCCCTGATGATCAGGCAAAAGGAAAAAGAAAAGAAACAGCCTTAGTCAAGGCTAAATGGAGTAAGAGAGAGGCACAGCATTGCAACTGATTGCACCATCTTGCCTGCTGAGCCTTGGGAGAAGAGCACTGCAGTACAAGGAGCCCGTTTTTATTTATTTGAATTATACCACGCCCTTCAACAGTTTCCCAGGGCTGCTTTGCACTAATATGTGGAACAAGAAAGGAAGGGGAGGCTGAGCGGTAGTTAGGAACCGAGGAAGCTGCCTCGCTGGCACTGCCTCAGACTTACTGGTCTGTCTGGCTCAGTCACTGACTACAGTCACTGACTGGTAGCAGTTCTCCAGAGGTTCAGAGAGGGGACAATGCCCAGCCCTACTCAGAGATGCTGGGGATTAAACCTAGGACAGCATGCACCCTGCCAGACAACTACCAGACTTTCAGAAGACATCTGAAGGCAGCCCTGTTTAGGGAAGCTTTTAATGTTTAATAGGTTATTGTATTTTAGTGTTCTGTTGGAAGCCGCCCAGAGTGGCTGGGGAAACCCAGCCAAATGGGCAGGGTATAAATAATAAATTACTACTACTACTACTACTACTACTACTACTACTACTGCTAAGCTACAGCCCTCCACAAGGTTGAGAGTGAAGAGGGGGAATCTGGGACAGTGTGCTCCTAGAACTCCTTTCACACATTGCCCATGCAATTACTGCTGGGCAGGCTCCTGGCATATTCGTTCCCTCTCAGGCATTGCTGAGGGGACTGAGGCCATGCTTTGGGTCCTGCCCCCAGCATGGGCATGCTGGTCGCCCTCACCCACCCCACCCCAGGTTGGTGTGGTTATCTGCAGGGAAGAAGCTTCAGAAGCAGGCATGAGCAGCTGCTTAATGCCACATGCTGTCTACAGGTGCCCAGGCACTAACGGGCTTTGAGCAAACAGCCACTCACCCCGACCGCCTGCAGGGAATGGCTTCTCTGTTGCACACAAACCCACTTCTGTCTCTGCCCTATTTGGATATGTTTAGTACTAGTTGGAATCTTCTCAGAAACACTCAGGACTGCCGGACAGTCATAATCTTCCACAAAGCGAACAGCATGCACACCCACAAAGCCACACCACTTCAAAACTATTTGGGAGCATCTCAGAAAAAGGGAAAGTTCTGAATGATGCTTTGAGGAACGATGTTGCTTGCAGCAACGGCAGGCAGTCATAGGCGCTGAAAACTTGACAGAGAGGAAGAAAGGCGCTCCCTTTCCCCAGGGTTTAGAGGCCTCTATGAAAAACTGGAAGTATGGGAGAGGGCCACATTTATTCGTTCAGAAGTAGAGTGTTACCAAAGGGTGGTGTGTGTCTGTGTTCCCCCTCCACCCGTTGGACTGTGCCTTTAAACAACTGCCAGGCAAACCAGCAGAAACACAGCAGATAAACCCATCCTCTGCAACAGGCAGAAGTTCATCTGCAGAGTTCCTTTTTGTTGTGATGCTAAAAAGCACAGGAGCCCTGCCAGGAAATAAATATGACAACCCTAATTCAAATGTGAACTTCTAGAATTCTGCAGCACCCAACAAGGCAATCTTACTGAAACCACTCACTCTCACACCCATGTTATAATCCAGTGTTTCCCAAACTTGGTCTCCCATCACCCCTAGCTAGCAGGACCAGTGGTCAGGGATGATGGGAACTGCAGTCCAAAAACAGCTGGAGATCCAAGTTTTAGAAACACTGGTATAGTCCATATGCAATGAGCAATCCCTTTTGGAAATGGCACACCTCTTCTGGTGGAGTCTCCTTCTTTGGAGGTCTTTAAGCAGAGGCTTGACAACCATATGTCAGGAGTGCTCTGATGGTGTTTCCTGCTTGGCAGGGGGTTGGACTCGATGGCCCTTGTGGTCTCTTCCAACTCTATGATTCTATACCCCAATCACTGATAAGCAAAGGACACCCAAAATACATAGACTCAGTGTAGACGCAAATAGTTCAAAGGGGTAGGACCATAGGAGGCTGCCTTATACAGACCATGGTCCACCTACCTCAGTATTACCTACACCAAGGGTAGCCAATGTAGTGCCTTGCAGACACTGTTGGGACTCCAACTCCCATCAGCCCCCACCAGCATCTGCAATGGTCAGGGGTGATAGGAGTTTCAGTCCTGCAAGATCCAGATAGCATCACATTGGCTACGCACGGCTTAGGCTGGCTGGCAGTGGCTCTCCAGGGTGTCAGGCAGGGGTCTATCCCAGCCCTGAAGAAACCGGGGATTGATCCTGATATGCAGTGGGCTGGAAGAGGGCCATGCGATCAAGGCTGTTGTGGGAACAAGCTTTTAGGATCAGCCAAGTGGCTTTTAAGACAGAGGTAGGAATAGGAAGGTGTAACAATCCACACCGTGGGAAGTGCATGGAGAAGGCAGACATGATCCTGCAGCTTGGCCCTTGGCCCCTTAACCCTGCGCAACAGCAAGTCTGCACTGAGCCACATTTTTTGTGCAGGTGATGATGCAAGCTTCAACTTACTAATAATCATTCTGCTATTAGATAGCATTTTAGATGCCACAGGGCAATTGGTCATCTAAATGAAACAGCTTGTGAAACTTAATAGAAAATGGCTCTATTCTTTACTTGGAAAAAAAGGAGAAGGGGGTGGGGGAGAGGAAATGACAAATATGAAACTACCTATGACGAAAGCAGCTAAGACCAGCCAACCCTTATCTGAGTAACCTCCACACTGCATTAATGCAAATGTTGTTTGGATAATCAACTCAAGAGCTGGTACATTCAGGAACCTGGGGGGGAAGAGGTATGTATTGGATGGTCAAATATTTACAAGTTTAAACACAAAGGAGTCTGTAGATAACACAGAAGTCTTTCTAGCCTGCTTTACACAGTACAGAAGAGTGCTAGACTGTATAGGGAAATCCAGTTATTCATAAACTTATCATCAGGCCACTATGAGCAAAATCGTTCATCAGGCTGAGATTTCCAATGTTCAGCCCAAGGGCCACAATTCTGGTCTGCAACTGAACATAGTTTTAAGGGATTTTGTGCAGATTCATCTTCTGACACAATGCGCAAAGTCTTGCAGCTTGTAGGTTTTGTTTCTGCCACTCAGTTACGTCTGAGAACCAAACTACATGTTACACTCAATGTGCAGCATGCAGCTACATCTTTTTTTGTATTTTTACGTACACCTATCTATTCCCTCACCCCGAAGAAACAAACAGCAGTATCGCCACCCTCCATATGTTCCCTTATCAGTGGACTGGATATTTTGTGATCACGCTGGATGGTTACTTGTGAGTTGCTGCATGCACTCACTGATCCTCTGGATATGTCCACCAGATGCAAGGCATGTTGCCTTCCAGCCTACCATTCACGGAGACAATGTCCCACCACGAATAACTTTGATTTCCCAGGCTATTTCTCAACTCAGAACGGTTCAAAAAGGCATTTTCCGGGTCAAGCAACCAAAGGAGGATCCACGCTACCAAAGCTTTTCCTCTCCTCATACAGCTGAACATCTACACACATCTATGCGCATGCAGCTTTCACGACATGAGTCTCCTGCACGTGCTGTATCATCCGATCCCCATTTTAACAAGTTTGCGCTGGAGCTAACTGTGGAATAACTACCCATACACACCCACCATCCAGTCATCCTGTTGTGCTTTTGCAAAAGCCCCGTGGCACAGGGCCAGCCTGTTCCCAGCGTTACAAAAGCACCGTTCAGCCTCCCATTCCTTTTCTCTATTCGTAAGCCAACTGAGACACTCAGCAAAGAGGGGAAGAGCCACCATGTGCCCCGCGCCCCTGCACCAACAGCATGCAGAGAACCCAAAATGCAAGAGAAACCTGTCCTGCTTCTGGTGAAAGGACCTAGTGTTGAGCTTTGCTGGAGAGAAGCAGGCAGGTTTTGAGGAATCCAAGGAGCCTGTGCTCTTTTCTCCACCGCTCATCCCAAGCCCATCTCTGGACTGGGGGGACGAGGGAGGGAAGGAGGGAGGGAGGGAGGAGGTGACTGGCTCCAGCATCCCCAAGGGTTTCTCCAGACTTTACCAGAGAGCAGGGCTCTGAAGGAGGGAGCCTGGAGTGAATCAATGCCTTTCCCATAACGCAATCCATGTGTCACACTCACGGCCCCGTCGGAGCTACAAAGCCACAGAAATTCCTCAAGCCTGTATGTCTGCTTAGAGAGTAGATGGGGGCAGGCAAGCAGCCCACCTCTCTCCGCAGGATCACCTCTCCCAGCCATCTCATTCATCTCCCTCTGTCAGCAGACAGAGACATTAGCTCATCAGCAGCAACGCAATACCCACCCTGGGGGCAGTGAGGCATTAATTAACCCAGAGTCTTCCTGTTCCACAAGTCCCAAGCAGAAAGAAGCAGAGGGGGAACGCGGAGCATGATTGCACCGTTTGGCCAAAAGGGAGCTAGCTGTGTCCAAGAAACTCAAGCCGCAATCATGGCTGCCTGCGGGAGGGGTCAGCAGAAGGCTATGCTAGAGGTCTTGGCTACAGCAATCCATGCTGGCAACTGGAAGGCTACCATGTGGCTTCCTTAGGGCAGGGTTGATTTTTAAAACAGAAAAACCACTTGAGCCTGTTGAGAGCACAGAGAATTCAACTAATTTTCCAGAACAGGCCTGGATCACAGGTGTAGCCAGTGTTTTTTTTTTGTGGGGGGCAGGACTCCCCAACACTCTTCCATTGCCTCTGCTAAGAAACCAGCAGCCTCTGGCCCTCCCTCAGCTACTACCTAATGGCAACCCTTCCATCAGGTGACCTGGACAGCTTCTATCTCAGCTGGTCATTATAAGAGCAATAACTGTATGAGAATTGGTTCTGGAGCTTGCTCTCCACACAGTAGCGCTTCCTTCCCATGCTGCTCTCTCTTAAATTGTACTTCTAAGGGCACGGACCCTCTTCCTACAGTGCTTTGGGAGCTGGAAACTGCCTTGGCTGTCCAGTATGATAACCTTTGGTCAACACACACAGAGAGACAGGGGAAGTGCAACCCTCTTGAGTCCCTTTGATCTCCTAGCAGCTTTTCATACCATCAGCCATGGCTCTCTTTTAGAATGGCTGTCCTAGCTGGGAGTGGGTGGTACTCTAGTGGATGCACTAGACCAGTGTCTGGCCTCAGGGATGGTCTGGATGACTATGGTGGCTCCCTGATTGTGCAATGCTCTTTCCAGAGATGTGTCTGATGCCATCACCATCAGCCTTTAGGCGTGAGGTGAAGATGTTCACCCAATAATTTTGTGCTGAACTGATGTCCATCTTTAAGTTGAGTGGAGCAGGATGTGTCCTTTTAGTTTTGCTGTAAGATGAGCACTTTTAGTGAATAATCATTTTTTAATTTGGTATTTTATCTTTTTATTATTTGGTATTTTAAAGTTGGTATTCTAAGCTTTTTTTAAAAAAATTGTAAGTCTCTTCGAGATACATTTTTGGAGTAAATGACAAATGAATAAATAATGTTTTAAAACAATAATTGGACAATTGAACACCATGGCCAAATGTGTAGGGAGAAGCTGCTCTAAGGGCTTTCCTGCCTGCCTAACCCCCTAAAGGCTGAAATTGACTTTGTCCAGAACCAAAAAGAAGCCGCTTGGAATAGAAGCACAATGTGCTCCCACTTCTGATTTATTGGTTTAATACCAGCTTTCTCAGTGACATGGGTGGCGCTGTGGTCTAAACCACTGAGCCTAGGGCTTGCCGATCGAAAGGTCGGCAGTTCGAATCCCCACGACGGGGTGAGCTCCTGTTGTTCGGTCCCTGCTCCTGCCGACCTAGCAGTTCGAAAGCACGTCAAAGTGCAAGTAGATAAATAGGTACTGCTCTGGAGGGAAAGTAAATGGCGTTTCTGTGTGCTACTCTGGTTTCGTCATAAGCGGCTTAGTCATGCTGGCCACATGACCCAGAAGCTGTTTGCAGACAAACGCCGGCTCCCTCGGTCAGTAAAGCAAGATGAGCGGCGCAACCCCAGAGTCATTCGTGACTGGACTTAACTGTCAGGGGTACTTTACCTTTTTACCAGCTTTCTCTGGGGCAGGGCCAGTTACTCCTGAGAAAAGTCCATCAACCATTTCTCTGGGCAACATCCTCTAGATATCCCCCCCCCCCTTAATCATCTGCCTCCTGACTTGAGGATGGTGGCAAATAAACAGTCACGGGTTTAGGTTAAGTCGCTACATCATAAGGACCAGCCACTTAGGCACATCACTAAAATGTCTCAAGTATCACTCCGGTCAACCTCTCCCTCTTCTTGCCAACTCAGCTAATACATCCTCTTAGTTGTATGAAAGGGCAGAAAAATACTGCATCCGGGGTTAAGAGCATCCAGGAGTGATGCAGCTTTCAACCATCCCTGCTCACTTGGGATGAAGATCTGCTGGCACTTGGAGGAAGCCCAAGTATTCTTCCAAGTCCAGCTCAACATGAACATAAAAGGAGAGTCTGCGTCTGCTGCTAGATCTCCAGGCAGCTCAGAGGGCTGGCAAACCCTCCTGCAAAGCCCAGCAGCAACTTCTCGCTTACTTGACACAGGGCTCCGGATGAAAAATCCGGGCTTTGTACCAACACCATGACAGCCCATCGCAAGAGACCCGTGTGAAATACTGAGGACATAATGCTCTAGGAGGGCTGGAAAAGAAGCACCTTAAATGGGTGGAACTGGAAAGGAGCTCTGCCAAGGTGTTCCCCCTGGTGAAGCAGGAGTAGAGCGAATTGTTTGCCCCTAGCAGTACAAATTCGCTCTCAGCAACAAAAGATAAATTACTAAGAAAACCACATGCTGCTATATATGGCTCCCATGTTATAAGGGACATTTATGTAGGAACTTGCTGTGGCCAAAGGCTTATGGTGCTAGGGCTATTGCTCCAGGCAGCTCCCGTGTTTTCATTTTTATATGGAAAGAATCCCAAGAACAGAGCCATACACAGGGGGAGAAGTGGAGGAATGTGTGCAACTTTAGGTGGAATGTACGAGTCCCCCGAGGGATGGAGCAGCCAGATCATAAATTTGTCTGATCTTTCAAATGGGGGGAAATGACAGCTGGAGTCAATGTGCACCAAGATATACCTTCTCCCAACCTGTTCAGTTCATCCCACCAGGCAATTCTGACAGGCCTTGCCCAGCGGGCACAATGCCACCAACTTTATATATGGTGCCAATGTATCCTTTCCCCAGGAAGTCTTTGAGGAAAATTCTTCCCAGGCATAAGGTAGTGGGAAGTCTAGAAATCGGGTCATTTCACTGTTTAGGGTGAAGGAGGTGTCTGGCCCGGCATGCAAATGGCTCCCCCTAAGGAGGATGAGAAGCCCAGTCCCCAACCTGCAGCCCTTTGGACATTTTGGACTGCAGCTCCCATCATCCTCAGATTGGGACTGATAGGAGTTGGAGTCCAACAACACCTGGGGGCACCAGGTTGGAGAAGGCTGAACAATGCAAGGCCAGGGAAAGGCAAACTGCTATATTCAAATAGAAGGAGGATTTCCTCGTTTCCACACGTACACCGAAACTATTATTGTTTTAAATCTGGTTCACCAATGTAACATTTCATTCCTTTTTCTTTTCTTTGCAAAATCCTTCATCTTTAATTTGCTTTTTAACATGGTAGTGTCATGACACAAAGAGCACGTCCAGAGATTAGGACATGTTTCAACAACCCCACAATCCCAAAATCTGAAATCACAGGGGATAAAAAGACAGAGGTCATTCCACAGCAGTTATATGGTCAGAAAGAGAGAACACAACACGTCAAGCCGGGCAGTACAGCTAATCCAGAAATGCACTGGATTTCCATCTTCTGGCACAGTCAAATCCACTCCCTCCTTCCTGCTTCCTTCCTGCCTTATTACACATGAGCAAGTCGAAAAACGACCACCCCTTTGGCGCTGTGTGTGCATTTATCCAGGCCGGGCAGGAAGTTTGTTCCCTGGCCCCAGAGGACTGCCAGTCTATTCCCAGCCAGCAAGCTTATCTGGCCTCCCCCACCCCCATGCCCACCCCACCAGTACTGAAAAAAATGAGGGTGGCTGGTCACTGTGGGAACAGGCATTTCTTCCCCACTTCCTGCCTGTGGCGGGGTTTCAATCCTGGAGCCAACGTGCATCAAAAAGGGTCTGGTTTTCACCAAAGGGGGGGAAGCAGTTTCCTTCCTTCAATCTCCACCCCTCTGGCCTTTCCTCTTCCCTCGATTTCAATGACCTTCACATTGGGGCGGCCCACACCTGCTTGCTGCTGCTCAGTTTTAGAAACCTGAGCCAACTCACTCCCAGCAAACATAACCAGCTCTGTTGCTGGGAACAAGAAGCCACAGACTCCCCCGCTCAGCAACCACAGAGCCACCAGCTCTCAAGCACAGAGAGCTGACAACTTACTTTTGCAAAACAGTTTCGTTGCTTTAAAGTAGTTTGTGTTCTGCAGTCAACATTGCAAGCTGCCTTATTCCGAGTCAGGCCATTGGTCCATCTGGCTCAGTATTGTCTACACTGACTGGCAGCAGCTTTCAAGGGTTCCAATCCAGGCAGGAGTCTTTCCAAACCCAAACTGGAGGTGCTGGGGACTGAACCTGGTCCTGTGACCTTCTGCTTGCAAAGGAGGAGCTCTACCATGGAGCTGCAGAGTGGTCAGGAAGGACTTCTTCATGCCCCATCATGACTAACAAAAGCAGCAAAGATAATGCAATATTGCACGATTAGCATGATTTTAGACCTGTGGCCTTCCGAACTCCCATAAGCCACAGCCAACGTGGTCAATGGTCAGGGATGATGGGAGCTGTAGACCAACAACATCTGGGCAGCTAGAGTCTCACCATCACCGATTTAGAATTCTGCTTTTTAAGTGAAGGATTTTGCTCTGTTTGAGTACAGAATACACACAGCCCTGCTTTGCTGCAGCTATTATGGAAACCTGCATTTTCTTCTTCTTCTTCATACAGCTGTACTGAAATGAAATGCGAGTGTTCAGAATCTATCCTAGCAAACTGGGGCCTTTGGGAAAACATCAAAATCCCAACAAAATTACAGCCTTGTACTCAGTTCCCTGGCAAGTTAGCACAAGTGCCTCTGAAGGTACAGCCAAGCGGCAGTGCATGGGGGAGACACCCCTCTGGGCCCAGCCAATGGGCTTCCTTGGACAATGCTCACCTTGCTCCATCCCTCTTTTAACAGCGAGGAGTGTATTTTTATCCTGTTCTCCATCTGACCTCAGCAGCTCTGCTTGGTTTTCAGAACTCAGCCTTGGGACAGCTGAACCAGCCAGGCATCAATCACTGCACCTGCTCTTTTCTATCACCCATCATGGCCTCATCCTTCCACCACGGCAGGCACCTGAAATGTGTGCCCACTGCAGTACCCTCCTCCCTGTCGCTCCTCTCTAGGAGGCTCTTCAAAGGATCTTCCAAAAGTTAAAGACACAGGTGCTCAGTACAGAAGGAGCAGGTCATTTCTGGCTGTAATGGACACAGCTAGGAACCTGAGCAAAGGACTTTCATTCTCCCCATCAGTCCTCAGCCACCCCACACTGCTCTAGGCCTGACAGCTTGTCCTGTCCCAAACATGCAGGAATAAAAGCAAAATAATGTGGGCTCCTAAGGCTGTACATGAGCTGGAAGACCACTCTGACACATCGGTTTCCCAATTGCATCACCACCCCAGATATTTCACCTACTTGCCAGTGTGTGACTCACAGAACATCTTTCTTGTATGCAGAAGTCACAAGTTCACAATGAGCTCAAGGAAGCCTGGCAGCACAGAGCAGTCACACAGCCCATGAACCGTTAATTCGGAGGCATTGAGCTAATGAGCCAGTAGCTTCCTTCCTAACGCAACTAGCCAACATTTAATACCCACCCTGCGGCGCTAAAGCTGGACAAGTGTTAAGCTCTCTATTCCTGTTCCACAGCTTCCTCCATCGCTTCCATCTAAGGGGGATGTTCCAGATCAGCCTTCCTGATTATTAGACCACAGCTCCCACCAGCCCCAGACAGCAAGGCCAAGTCAGGAATGATGGGAGCTGTGGTCCAGCAACTTCTGGAGGGGCACAGTTTCCCCACCCCAGCTCTAGGTGACCCATTCAGGCAAATATGTTCCATATCCTGTTTATTAAGAGGTGCACTGTATGGTATGGGGAAGCCACTCCTGCAGATTATGCCACCAATTTGTACGCCACCCTAGGCAGCAACTAGTTTTGCCAGAGGCCTGCATTGAGCAAGGGGTGCAGTGGGTCAAATGCCCAACCCAAACTCCCTACAGTGGCTTTCTGGCAAGTCCCACTGCTGCAGCTGTGCCTCCTCTTCTACATCCCTCTTTGGCTTCTGGGTTCACAACTGCAGGAGCCAAGTATCGTCCCTCAAGGGAACAGATTTGGCACAGAAGCCAAGTGTTGACAATCCTCGTCACACAGCCCAGGCAGTCTTCAGACAACTCTGGAGGAACAGTGAAGCCATTTTATCCCCTGCACCTTCTGAGATTACCAAGTTGCAAGGAATCTAATGTTTTAACAGGAACGAGCATAAAGGAGCTATGAGCTCACATAAGCTCACATTCTTCTAGGTATTCTGCTATAAACATTTGATCTTCCATTTTTAGGGGATGAAATCAACTATTCTCTAGATTGTATTAAGAGTTTCCAAAACGCTTATTTAGGTACTACCTTTTATTTAGGTCCTTCTAAGGGTCAACCCTACTGGCAGTTTTGAAGATGGCAGTCAGATTCAAGGTGTATTCAGCTCTACAAGGTCTGTTACTAATATTTGCACTGGGGGAGGATCAGTCCCAATTAATGCAGGATCTGTTTTCGCCCTACTTCCTGTTTATTTTCCATGCAAGACCTTTCATCTCATGAGATAGAAGCATTTGCATCAGACACCCAGACAGACATTTCACACTGCTGTGCTTCCTACCTATTACTCAACAGGCCCCCCTCCACCACCAGAGCTTCTCTCCTTGCTTCCCCCCCCTCCTATATATCTCATATAGATTGCAACCATATGCTTCACTGTTTTTTTATTTTTGGCATAGCAAATTATTTTAGCAGAAGAGAAACCCTTCTACCCAATTCTCAATACTTTTACAAGCCCCTGCCTTCTTCTCTCACACCTGTCTGCTGACATCTGGCATGCAGCATCAAATCAGGAAGCACTTTTGCAAAGGTTTAGCATTTCTTATTAATGGGAATGCTAAATCCCACATCTCTCAACCAGGAAGAGAAAAGTGCATTGCGCGGTAAAAAAAATACCGCCACTCCCCCAAGGTCTGGGACAGTGGAGGACAAAAGCAGTGTTTGAAATTAGCCAGGTTATCAGGTGCATTTTGCACCTGGCTATTAGTGACTTGCAACCAAGTGAAGATGCCTGGGTGCCAGGATGATGCCTGACATCACCACCACCTGGAGGTGCATGCCTGGAGATCACTGGATCTGTACTGTTTTCACATGCTAATACCACATCCTGTAGAATTCTATCAGTTATATTTTATCTGCACAATCAGAATGAATTTCAGGAACCAAAATGGTTTTTTCTGTGCCACCTGAGCAGGAGTTGTAACCAATGTTATAGCTAATTGTTGTAGCTTATCTTCACTTATTCTACTGCCCTGTTCACAGTTGTGAAGAATATTCTTACGTTATGAATGGTCTGTGTCCCCATTAAGTAAAAAAAGGTGGGAATAGGCCAGTATATATGTGGACTGTCCCTGGATAAAGGGACTTTTCTTCCTTAAGTTCTTAAAGTTCTTAACCTAGCTCAAGGTTGTCATCTGATCTAGCAAAGACGTTTAACTGAGAAAATAAGACTTTAGCCACCTTGCCCCCAAATGGCAATATGACATTCCGTTTTGGCGACTGCAACCTTGGTTTAAGGAGCCATTTGGCACCTGGGCAAAAGAAAAATGAGGTTAAATATGACAGTCAGTGGTGGCTGGAACCTAAAATGCCATCACAACAGCCCAGAACAGCTAAGCTCCAGTTCACTTAGTGGGACAGGGAACATTGCACAACACTCCCTCTGAAGCTGCTACAGATGCCAGGAGCCTTGCCAAGGGAGGGCCTACAGCCAAACCACAGGAGGACCGGCTGACTGTAGCCACCTGTAGCTGCCTGAGCAGAAGCACAATGGCCTAACAAGTGAGACCCTGGCCATCCTTGGCTGTGACAGCCACAGCCAAACGCAGCAAGCCACCCTCTCCAAAGAGCACAGGAAGGAAAGTCTTTCTCAAGGCCTGGCCACAAAGGAGCTCTCATACTTCTTGCAAGAGGGATGGGCTGTGGCATGCTAGCACAGGGGAAAGGAGGGGAAGGGTGCTGCTGCTGCTGCTGCTGCTGCTCTAGCCTCTGGTATGTTTGCGGGAGGCGCTAGCTGGGGTCTCTCTGCAGAGAGGCTCTCCCCTGTCTAGGCAGGGGCTTTGCTAGGGCTTGGCCGCGAGCCAGGAGAAACTCTTTTTTTAAAAAAAGGGAGAGAGTGAGGGAACAAAAACAGCGGAGGCTGCCTCAGCACAAAGCCCTCCAAGCAGGAAAGCAGAGCGTCCCCAGAGATGGGCTGGGAAGAATAGCTAGGAACAGAGCAGCAGAGAAAGTACAAACAAAACCTCCAGCACACAACTGATGGGGAAACCAATAAGTGGGGGGGGGGGGCGGGGCGGGGAAGAGATGGTGCTGCAAAAGATGTGGAGGACTATAAGCAGCATGTGGGTGGGGAAAGTGCCTGGCTGTGGAGCAATGGAGAGGGGGCTTTCTGGTGCCTTTCTCCAGCCCTCGGGGCTTCTCGTTTATAGAGAAACATTCCGCTTTGCCAAGCGGCTGCAAGCGTCAGCAACAGCAGCAGCGGCTGCACTCAGCATTCCAAGGCTTATAAGGCAAAAGGCGAGCGGAGCAGGAGTTGTCTGCAAGCCGTCCAGCTTATGAGCACCCAAGCCAGTCCGAAGGGGAGCTTTCAGGTCAGGAGTGGCTCTCGTGGGTTGGCAGCCCAGGATGAGCAGGGGCTCCTTCAAGCCCAGAAGGAAAGCCTTGGGGTATAGCAGTTCCAAGAAGAATGGGGAGCATCAAGAGAGTCCTTATTATTACTACTAAGCGGCAGGGTGTTGCCAATTTCAACAGAAGTAGAATACTTAGTGCTTGGCTACGAGGTGCTGGAAGCACTTCACACACATCCTCAGTGCGACCCTGTGAAGTAGGCCCCTATGACTCCTATATTGCAGGTGGGAAGCCAAGGCTCTAATCCAGCCGCAAGCCTTTAAACTGTTCTGTGTGTTTATGGATGTGACAAGATTCGAACCAGTGTCAACCAGAGAGTGGTCCAGCATGACCTTGAGCCTCATTGACAGCACAGGAAAAAGTAGGGCCTGCTTGGCCGTACTCTGCCCTCCACTATCCAGGGCTAAAGGTCAGCTCTTGATGTTCTGGCAGAAGGCATTTAGAAGATGAAACAAACACTGCTGGCATCTCCCGGTGCCTGGGCTAGGAGTGTGGGGTTGAATTTCATTTCTGCTCCAGCAGAGAGTGGGTGGAGATCCCAAGAAGCCACACAGAGGGGAGAGACTGTGTGCCTTATTTCTCATCCTAAAGAAGTCAGCCCCACTTCACCCAAACAGGAGATTCATGAATATGCAAAAAAAAGAGGGGGAGGAGCCTAAAGAAAGCATCATCTGGACAGAGAGGTTTGATTGATTAGGTACCAACAGAATCAGCTGCCAACTACAAGTCAAAGCCAGATTGCTGCCCCCTAGAAGCTGGCATTAAGATCGACTAAGTTACACGCCTTGGCATCACTCTTGGAACAGCCGGAATATCATATTCACATTACCACAAACCCCAAGTTAGCTCCACCCAGCCACAGGCAAGAGCCATTGCCACAGATCCAAAAATAGAGCGCAGGAGCCCCAAGGAGCCCAAGATCAAGTAACAGGCTGAATGCTGAGGACCTTCTCATTACATCATGAGTGCAAAGAAGGCTGGCAGCTCTGGGCGGGGTGGGTGTGGGGAGACCTTTTGCCTTTCCTTTCCTTTGTGATACAGAGACCAGCACACAACAGAGATGTGAGAGCGCTTGAGCCTAGGAAATGAATGGAAGCAACGGAAGAAAACAACCATGGCTGACCAGCAAGGACTAGCATAGTTCCCTGAGAAAGAGATTCTTCATGACTTACCCTGGAGATGGAGAGTGGCATGTTGAAGTCCTTGCCACCCTGCAGCCTGAAGCCCCATGGCGCCGGCCCATCCAGCAGCACCTTGTATGAGTCCATGTCACTCATTTCTGGGGAGGAGAAGAGATTATTAGTTTAAAAGTGATACAGCAAGGGACAAGAGAGCTGGGAGAGGACAACTGAAGAACAGGAAACACCCGCCTCACACAGTAGAGCCTTGGCTGCCCCAAGTGAGGGCAAAGGGAAGTGCAAGCTCCTTCCCTGGAAGTTGGCACCAAGGCCTAAGCCCTGCCCTTCATCCTACCCCAGCCCATCCCTGTCTCCTCCCCACAGCAATGCTCTTCAGCTTTTCCTTTAGGGACAAAGGAAGCAGCCTTATACCAAATTAGACTATTGGGTCCATCTAGCTCAGTATTGTTTACACCAGGTGTGGGGAACCTTTGGCCTTCCACACATTGCTGAATAGCAGCTCCTCTCAGCCCCAGCAAGGGATGATGGGAGTTGTAATTCAGCAACATCCAGAGGGCCACATCTAGTCTACACTGACTGGAATCAGGTCTCCACTGGGTTTCAGATTCCCAGACCTACCTAGAGATGTCAGAGAATACGTTTCACTGTCTTTAGTCTAAACTCCCAAAGCCTATCCTAGTGCATCAGGCAATAAATGGCAGAGGCAGAAGCACCACACAAAGATACTGAGGAAGCATCTCCTTTCCAAGGACTCGGCCTACCAATACCACAGAAAAGTTTGCTTTCCTTGTTTTGACAATATATGTGAAACCAAGAACCTCTGTATGCAGGAATCACATATGAAATGCATATTCCGGACAAATCCCACCTCGTCTTTGGGTGGGCTCATTTTGAGCTTGGTTAGCTCGAATCAATATAAGCATTTGAAGTAGTTGTGTAAATGGACTTGCCACGTCCAGCCACTAGAATGGCCATGTGAAACCTATTCACACAACCAGAGTCTAAATGGCTTCCCCGCAAGCCAACCCAATTTAAGCCCTCACTCAAAAAACAGATATGAATTAGTTATCATCCCCCCATCCTCAAACAGAGGCCATTAGCACAATTTTAATCTGGACAAGACAGTCTGACCCCGCTCATATCAATCAGTAACAACTCATGAAGTGCTCGTAGGGTCTGCAAGTGCCATTTTTTAAAATAAATGCATCCCCTACAGCTGACGTAGGAGATTCCAACTTGATAATATGAACATTCAAGAATGGGGGGGGGGGGAATCCAGGGATTAGGATGGAAAGACAGAATAATTGCTCTGTTCCTATGCCTTGTGTTTTAGGCAGCTGCTGGCTGATCAAGGCACCAAAAGAAAAGCCTTCAATTTGTTCCTAATTACTTAAGAGATGGCTTTTGTTAGGTGCAGCTATGGCACTTCACTGCTTTTGGCATTTCCCAGTCAACGCACCCCTACTATATAGCAAAAGCAATCAAAAATTGCCTTCTGGACACAAAATACTCCCTTCACCCTCCCCTCCCATTCTCCCCAGGCAGTTTGTTGTCTATATAAGGCATGCAAGACAGCACTGCCATATTCCAGTGGTTGCTCATCAGGACTGGGAGAGATGCAAATGAGTGCTGAAAACATAACTTCCTGGCTGGGTCTAAACAGAGGAAATCAGGACAATCCAGGAGGGGAAAGGAGAAAGGGAAGGGAGAGAGAAAAACAGAAACGCAACCCAGGAAGACAGTGTTATTTTTGGCTGGGATCTAGGACACCCCTTCCCATCCAGGAAAGAGCTGCAGCAGGGCCTTCTCAGAGAGCTCCCTCTGCCAGACAGACAAAGGTGGAGCCCCTCACAGGCAGAGTACCAGCTTGTACCATCCCTCCCTGCCAGGCTGGGACACTTCAGCTTGGAGGGATTTCAGCAGCAGCTTAATACCTTCTTCTCCATGGGAATGGCAAAGGAATGCGCTCGGCTAGGAAGAGGCAGGGAGCGTTGATTTCTCCCTCCTCCTCCTCCCAAGGCTGAGTCGGCAAAACATGCCTGGACGGAGCCTTGTGCCACAGGGCTGCAGCAACAGCCCCTCAGGCCTCTGCTCTCACAGTGAGCGCTCGCTCAGGAGTTGTTCTGCCTGCTTTGAAGTTTCCATACAGCATCTACAAACCCGTGGCAACCTCAGCCAAGCAGTTCCAGGGAGGACACAGCAAACAAGGCTTAGACGACATGCTGTGTGGCCTGTAAGCCTGAGTCCCAGGGCCCCAATGCAATCCTGCATGGCTCTCTATCCAGCCCTTGGGACTTTCTCCATCCCATGCCTCCTCCCATTGAAACCACACACCCCATTGGTCCTGCTCCACGCCCTCCTTGAGCTGCAACGCCTCTTGGCTGCCCAGGAGCAGGACGAAGAGATGGTGTGGGTGGGAATGCAGAAACCGCTCTGTCTTTCGCACGGCTGGAACAGAGCCCAGTGTAGAGAAACATCCATTGGGCTCTGCTCACTTTTGCCCACAGCCCTGCCCATCACTGGCATGTCCCCCTCCTCAGAAGGTGGCCCACAAGAGATTCCCGTTGGGCTGGAAAACAGTGAAATGAATGGGGCATCAAGAGCTAGCTGCTCTCAGGATAAGTAAATGAAGTTTGGAAAAAGCCAAGGCATGGTGAAAAAGAAACAGAAATCAAGCTGAATTCAGAAGATCACGAGTGAGCAGAATCAGGTTGTGTGCCACGCTGCTGCCTAGTTAATGCCCCCTACCCAGCTCAGGTCTAAAGGACCAGACTAGACTGCAAGGAGCCCATCTGGCAGGATAAGAAGTCTATATGCACTGATAAAGCACTTCCTGGAAGTGCCTGACAGAAGGCAAGAATAACAGGGGAAGGGCAGGGCTGAGGTGCATTAAGTTGAAGAACCAAGAAAAGGAGATAGCCCATTACAAGACAACTGAACAGCCAGGGCGGCAAGAATAAATAAATGCATTCTTGAAACGAAGACTACCCTGCAAAATAAAACGGCACAGCAAGAATATCTGCTGCGGTTGTTGTCGTTTTAAATCCGGATACATTTCTACACATTTGCCAGCACTAAATTAAAGTTTGCCAAATTCTCATTTTTAACAAGCAGCTGCCAATTCTCTTGCAGAATTAAAATACTAAAAGAACGCTTATCCACAAGGAAGCAAGTTTTAAAAGAAAAATACTGGTCCCGGGCACAAAAGGAATCAGAAGTACACTTCATCACACTGCTGAGAAACACTGAGCGGAAACTTTTTTCACTTTGCACAACAGCTCTTCCTGGACTTTGGGAAAGCAAATTCCACCCTAGGAGGCTGCCATATCAAAACCTCCAACACCTGGCAAACCTCATGATATTTGTCCTCACCCTCTCTGGATAACGTCACATGGGAATGGAGGCTGCACCAGGCTCCATTTCTCCCCTTTTGCCCCTTGTGCGCATATCTCCAGATGATGACCAAGTTTATTTTTTGTTTTTGTGGATTCAGCTGGCAGCCCTCAAGGAAGGAAAGAGCTGGATGAGCAATAAATAGACCAGCAGGAAAATGCTGCACTCACTCTCTCCCCAACTCCTGGAAAAGTTCTTTTCCCTCAGTCCTCCTGCTCCCCCCCCCCATCCCTCCTGCCACCACTTTTTTCTTTCACACAATGAAGAGGGGCATCAAATAAAAGCCTTGAGTGAAATAAAGTCAGGTGCCTGCCTCCTTTGCTTGTGTGAAGCATCCCTTCACATCAGTAACGGGTGCTGCTGGGTCTTTACTCCATGATCCAAAGCAGGCAAGGATTTGTGATAAATATGACAGGTTATGTCTGCCCCCTTCATTATTAAACACATTTGCTCAATATATATGCACAGAAGAAGTCTGGAGGTTAATAGCAAACTCTCACAGAATTTCTAGGTGGTCCTGATAGCAGCCCTGCAGGATCAGACCAAGGCCAGCATCCTCTTTCTAACAGCAGCCAGCCAAATATACTTGGAAGCCCAAAAAGCATGAAAAATCTGCCCCTCCCAGTGAACATTTCTATTGTGGAATGCTTTCCACAAATCTTCACGAACAAGGCCACCAAGCTCAAGGGCCAACTGCACCTCATGTGGGTTTTTTGAAGTTGCGCTTGATAATACAGGAAAAAAAGTTTATCAGGAACACGACCCATAATTTTAAGAAAGCCTATGAAAGTCACTGAAGAAACAGCCATACTTGTGCCATCTCGACACTGACCGCCGCAGGCGCAATGCTTGTTCACAGCCCTTCTGGAATTCAGACCTCCTGGACATGCTGCAATATTAAGTTACAGCTCAGAGACACTTTTAGATGAACGACGAGAATAGACGTCCAGAAGAAGAGCGGGGAGCCAGGAGGGACGTGTGCCGGCGCAGGCATGCCCAGGTTCAGACCCTTGACGGCGAGGAGCCCCGGGAGAGGCTCGCTCCTGCGACGGGAGCCTCCAGCACTCGGCTCAAGAGGGGATCCCTACCAGCCATCACACCCAGGAAACGGGACGTCCCTGCTCCGAGCCGCCGCAGGAAACCGAGGGTGACGGTTACATCCTGGTGCCATGAGCAACACGCTAGTCTCGCTGAGACACCGCTAACGCACGGCTAGGGGGCACGCCCCAGCTCCACGGCAAGAGGACGTCCCTATGGAAAAAAGAACAGGGGGGGGGGCACCCAGGAGACTTCCTAAAGTACACACTCCTGCGCCACGGGGAGCCGGGGAGAGAGAGAGAAGCGCGTGGGGAAACACAGAAAGGGAAAGTACGAAGGGGGGGCGAGTGAAGAGAGGCACAAACTCTCGTTCACATGTGACCTAAAGCATGACTGGGATGGAGAAGGGAGTGGGGATATGTGGGGAAAGAGGTACTCGTGTCACCCCGACGCCCTTCTCTGCCCACACGAGTCCCCAGAAAAGCCACATCACTTTCCCTTTCCTCACCCACCGCCAACTCCAACCAGGGACGGGATGCAATACCTGCAAGGTCCCCGCGCGCGACCTCCTCAGAGAAGGGCGGAGCTACCGAGCAGCCTCCGCCGCCCCGTCTCAGCCGCAGCGCCGCCGGCACCCGCGGAGCCCTTATATATCTCTCTCCGGCGGGGCTCCGCCTGCTCAGCAGTTCAAGCGCAAGCCCCGCCCCCTGCTGCCCCCCCCCCGCCGCACCATTCAACAAGCGCGCCGCCTGCTAGGTAGAAGCGCATGCGCGCCGTCGGGGGCGCTTGCTCGGCGTAAGAGCGCCCCCTATTGGAGGTGTGCGGCGCCCGCGTCCCCTGGCTGGAGGAGAAAGGGCGGAGCGCGGCGCCGAAATCGCCGCGCCCTCCGCGGATGTTGCGCCCAGGAGGGCGGCGTCTCCTTGCGCAGCTGCCGCCCAAGCCCCGCCAAATAGGATTGGTACAGCCCCGTCCTTCCTTCTGGAAATCCTAGTTTCGCCTCTGAAAGATCTCCTCGCTGTTGCTTGTGAGGTGGGAGGTGCTTGTGGGTCACTCGCAGCATTCTGCACATGCTCAGGAACTGAAGAGGCGCTTTATTAATCGGGTGAGGGCATTCCCTGCGGCAGCCCCTAAGCTGTGGAATTCCCAGCCCTCACCTTTACCATCGTCATGGTTATTATTTTTACTGCAGCTGCTTCATACAGCCAAGATGCTTGAAAGCTAGTGGCAAGGCCAGCACCAGGCATAGGTGAACTTGGCCCTCCATATGTTTTGGGAGTACAACTCCCATCATCCCTAGCTAACAGGACCAGTGGTCAGGGATGATGGGAATTGTAGTCCCAAAACATATGGAGGGTCGAGTTTGCCTATGCCTGGTGTACACACAATTTATCTTTCGAAAAAAGAGAAATGAGTTTTTGTACCTAGTGCAAGTGGATAAATAGGTACCGCTCCAGAGGGAAGGTAAACGGCGTTTCCGTACACTGCTCTCGTTCGCCAGAAGCAGCTTAGTCATGCTGGCCACATGACCCGGAAGCTGTATGCCGGCCGGTAAAGCGAGATGAGCGCTGCAACCCCAGAGTCGGTCACGACTGGACCTAATGGTCAGGGGTCCCTTTACCTTTACTTTTAGGGGAAGAACAGAGAAAAGCTCCTGTCCAAAACATGGCGAAGGAATTTGAAATGCTTTTTTGCAGGGTGCCCAAACTTTTCCATGGTACAGTATGCAGGAATGTGTTTTGTGCAACTGCAACACAACACAGGTATTAACAGACACTGCCAATGTCTCACTACAGTCATACCTCATTTTACGTTTGCTTCAGGTTGCACGTTTTCAGGTTGCATCCCATGGCGACCCGAAAGTACTGGAAAGGGTTACTTCTGGGTTTTGCCGCTTGTGCAGACACGCAAAATGATGTCGCACGCATGCGCAGAAGCGGCAGATCGCGACCAGTGCGTTTGCAGACACAGGTTGCATTCTTTTCAGGTTGCGAATGGGCCTCCAGAACAGATCCCATTCGCAACCAGAGGTACCACTGTAGTTCAATATAGCAGGCCAAGCACCACTATGGAGGCAGGATGAACAACAGAACCTGCAAAGGATGCATAAATTCCCCTTTTAACATTGGTACCATGGGGAAGAAGAGCAATCCTCTCCCCACTGAAAATAAGGCTTCTAGCCGTCAAGCAGACATGAAGCTCCTTTTACTGAGCTAGAAAGGTCAGTGGGCTCAGTCCACATGTGACTCTCCAAGATGTGACTCTCATGGGGAGCCTTTCCCATTTCTGCTACCCAAGGCCCTTTTAACGTAGAGAAATCTCACATTTGAACCTGCATGCAAATGCAGTACATACAGAGTGCCATTGAGTTATGGCCCCTCTCTGGAGCTCAGCTTTCTTCAGTGACCGTAGTTCTTCATGGGTGACCACTGTGTTCCTATGCCAAAATGTAGGACACCCACAAGCCGGATGTCACACGCTGACCACAGCTAGTCCAAAGTCTTTTGGACCATAAATCCACAGTCAATAGCTCTGATGACAGCAAGTTCTTTCGTTTTACTTTCAAATTTGCAGAGCTTTCCCCAGGTGAAGCCAGCCCCTGAAAGCAAAACAAAGGACCAGGAGCACAGGAAGTTCCTGTTCCAGAATGTCCACAGGCAACAGAACTGACATCATGCTATGTATGTATAGGCAGTGGCATCCAGAATGGGCAACAAGAAGACAAAAAAAGTCAGATGTTGGAGCTAAGGAAAGTGGCAGGAAAGTATGGGATAAAAAGTGCTTGGCATAAGGCCATGTAGCCTATTTGGAAAAAACAAAACTAAAGATGGAGATGGGGGGAAGCATTCTGATCATGCAAAATTGCTGCCACATGATTTGAATATTGTTGTTTGTTGGCACACAAGGCTGTAAATAAAACATCACTATACAGAATGCAGGGAGCCACAGTTCTGTGTGGGGAACGAGTACGCAAGCTCATAGCATCTGAAATCCCTCAGAGGACATCTCACAAGCGTTGTGTGACTTGCCTCTCTAGGATGCCTATTAAAACCCAGCACAGAGCCAGGGGAAGCCGCTGAACCAAAGCAAAATAGCAGCTGAACAAGGCAACTTCTCAGCCCCCTCTCCCTCTCTGGAAATCTCCAGTCACTTTCTCTTCTATTTAAGGCAGAATTCAGTGATTCATACTCAGCGCATGTTAGAAGCGGGCTGACAAATCTCAAAACGGCAGATTCTGTAAGTCATGAAACTTAACGTTTTAACCTGGAAAGAAGCCAGTTCTTTCCCAGTGAGGTCTCCGAAGTACTCATTACTTAGCACTGTCACTGTTAAAGGTGCTGGGATCAGGAGGGCTCCCTGGTCTTTATGCATCAGCTATGATTTCTACACACAGGATAAAGGATCAAGGCGGAGGAGGTTGAAAGCAATGTTTAGCTTTGCTGCTTCAGCCAGAGGAGGCTGCCAAGTTTCTCTCTGCGGGAGGTAAACAAATAGATTTATTTCATTTTTATCCCACTCCTCTTCCAAGGATCTCAGTGGTTCTTCGTTCCCTGTTTGTCATCGCAACAGCTCTGTGGGGGTAGGACGGGGCGGAGAGAGCGGATCAAGGTTAACCAGTGAGAATAATAGCCAACTGGGGATTTGATCCCACGTCTCCTTGCTCTTAATCTACTGCTCTGACCACTGACCACAGTGCTCTTTCAATAAAACACCTAGTAGTTTCCTTTAAGCCACTTTAATCCCACATACTCTTAAGTTATTGTGCCATCAAAAGCAGAAACATGGTGGGAGTGGGGGAGGAACAAACTGGTGGACGAGGGCAGAGCAAAACAAAACAGGAAGGGTGAAGCTGTGTTCATTTTTAACCTGGTCTTGGTCTTTTTCCTTTAAAGAACAAAGATTTAGGGATGTAATCTGAAATGAATGCAAATAGTTCAGTACCTAGATTTATTTGCTTTTCTTTCAACATAGGTCGGGGGTCAGCCAGCAGGGGCAGAGCATGTATGGGTTTTTTCAGGTAGGAGTGGAATTTAGAGCTCCCTCTTTTGAAGTTTCAATTGCTGGCAATTATGCACATGGAGGATTTGTCAAGAAGTTATTGGTTTTGCAGTAGCAGGAAAACTGGGCCAATGGTCAGCTGACAACTGTACCGAGTACAGTTCCTACAGATACCCCTACAATTGCAGTCCTGGTCATGGTAACCACACATGTCTCCCCAAGTGATATGTAAAAATTTTCAGAGACACCGTTGATGGTGCTCTAATTGCAGAACAGCCTTTACCAAAGGTGTCGTGGACTTTGAAGACACTCGAACTCAGGACAAAAGGGAGAAAGGTGCTAAGAGGAAGGCACGTTTGGCAAACCCTCACCATGATCAACTCCTGCCTGGAAACCTATGTCCCCGCTGTGGAAGGACGTGTGGATCCAGAATTGGCCTCCACAGACACTTATGGACTCACTGTTAAGACCGTGTTCACGGAAGACTATCTTACTCTTCTACAAGCGATTGCCAAAGACGACGATGACATGTTTCCCCAGAACACCATGCATTACCTGATCAAGGCAGCTCGCCTGGCCTCTGCTCATATGTCCAAGTCAGGAGCAGTTGCTTTGATTAATGAAACCACCCTAGACCTTTATTTCCATACTTTATTTCTATGATTCTATGATTACGAGAAAGTGACCTAAACACAGAGCAGAAGAAACCCTCTTTCTGCCCTCTACAGCACCCACTTAGGTGCTGGTCAGCAAACCCATTTTTAAAAAAGATGCTACTGGAAACCTGGATTTATTTACATCCTTGAAAAATGCTACCCCAAAATGCAAGCAGTTAATGGATGCCGCCTACTTTCCTTCTGCTTAAAGTCCAATTAAGTACCAGCGGAGGAATCTGATAATCTGACTCCCTCTGCTGGACATAAACTGGCACTGCAACAGCCATATGGCCCTGCCTTCATTTTACGCTTCAGAGCTACCCAAATGAAAACCATCCTGCTAATAAAACTTTCTCTCTCCCCGCCCTCCCTCCTCGCACCGCCAGTCTTGGATTGAACTGCTGGATCTGAGTTCAGAGAGCCTAAAGCAACTGGGATCCATTGCTACCTGCCCCCAAATCACACCAAAGTAATAGATATTTGTGACCCTCACCCTCCTACCTCACACAAATGCATTCATAAGGAGCTTGGCATTGTCTGATCTGTCTTGTGGTGGGTTCTTCAGGCAGAGCTTCCTCTTGAACCACAGGGTTAGGCTACTGCGCTGGCAGAGCAGCGGCTGCCGCCATCCTTTTGATTGAGGCCTGGAGTTGTTTACAGCAAGCTGCCTGCTGCTTCTATTCAGAAGGCCCACATCTGGATTTGCTTAGCAAAGCAGAGCAGGAAGTGGCTCCGTTATTATCCTCAGATGGCGCCAAAGGGAAATCCCTCTTCCACTCTCTGCGTGTGCAACGCAGCCTCTTAACAACAGAGCTGCCTCGCTGTGAAAGAGACACACACACTTCCCTCATCTCATTGGAAAGCTGCTCTGCCCTGACTTGCATTTTAAGATTTGGCCCATGTTTCAGAATGCCACAGTCCCCTCTCTTATTTTACATGAACTTTCCTTCAGCTATTACTCACCAGCACGGTGCTGTACCAGCTCCTCCTCATATATATTTGGGGCTGCACTCCACACAGAATGTGGTGACAGACCTAATGCTACCCTTTCCAGGTCGTGACTTTTGGAGCCCACTGATGACAACTGTTGCTCTTCTCAGGGCTGGCTCTACCATTAGGTAGAGTGAGACAACTGCCTCAGGCGGCGGGTGCGGAGGGCCCGCGGAGCAGACAGAAAGGGGTGTGCCACCATCTGATCTGCACCACAGCCTCTAAGCTCACCTGCTGCCCTCTGGTGTGTAGCTGGCTGCATACACACCATTTAAAGCACTCACACACACAAGAGAATCCTGGGGACTGCAGTTTACTCCTCGTAGAGCTGCAATTCCCAGCACCTTTAACCAACTACAGTTCCCAGAATCTCTTTTAGGGTGGGATGAGGCAATGTGCTTTATATGTGTGGCATATACATAGTGAAAGAAAATGCCAGAACAGTTGTCTTCTGTACTGTTACATGCAATTTGGACTGGTGGGCCAGGGGGGGTTCTTGTTCCAGACAGCAAAAGCTCTTGGTACTCTTAAGTACTGCTGAATTCATACTCCAGGCAACTTAATGCCCAGAAACACTAGAGAAATAAATGAAGAAGAGATTAGAAGGAAAAGGGAGGTTGGAATCTAGAGGTCTGTTGAGGGTCACCCCATTATTCCAACTCAGGAATTTACTCTTTACAATAGGAAATGGCCACTCCAAGACATAATTTAAAAGAAAACTCTCCTCACAATAGCACACGTTCCATTCACAACTGACTGGTCAGCAGAACATGAAAGCCACACAGGGTCCATCTTTGTCTCCATGGGGCTGACATGGAGCAAGCTGGAGCTCAGTTACATGCAAAGGGCATATTGCCCTCTAGTGCAAGAATAGAGCAATTACTTGAAGCTCATCATACTATAAAAAGGTAAAGGTACCCCTGCCCGTACGGGCCAGTCTTGACAGACTCTAGGGTTGTGCGCCCATCTCACTCAAGAGGCCGGGGGCCAGCGCTGTCCGGAGACACTTCCGGGTCACGTGGCCAGCGTGACAAGCTGCATCTGGCGAGCCAGCGCAGCACACGGAACGCCATTTACCTTCTCGCTAGTAAGCGGTCCCTATTTATCTACTTGCACCTGGGGGTGCTTTCGAACTGCTAGGTTGGCAGGCGCTGGGACCGAACAACGGGAGCGCACCCCGCCACGGGGATTCAAACCTTTCGATCGGCAAGCCCTAGGCACTGAGGCTTTTAAAGGCGAAAAGAGGAACCTATGGCCTTTGATATGTTGTTGGACTACAACAACTTGTCATTGGCTATGCTTGGTGGGACTGATGGAGTCCAAGAGGGCTAAAGATTCCCCATCACTTCAATAAAAGGACGGTGCTAGGATACTAAATGGATAAGAACAGAGGAAGGTGCCTTAGGTCAGGCCATGGGCTATCTAGGGAGTCTGATACCATACCCTCCAAGGCGTCATGACAGAAATCTAGGACACCATCTTCCGGGGCTGCACTACTGCATGAGTCATGTGACTCGTGCAAGGTCACGGCCCCCAAAAAGCACTTTTTTCAGGGTGAGATAGTGACGCCCAAAATGGCTGCCACGCTCCTAGGTGGTGGGATGTCCCAGTTTTTTCAGGACAGTTGAGGGCTATGTGATACTGTGTTGACTGGCATGGGTTCTCCAAGATGTCACATGGATGCTTTCCCCAGCCCTGCATCCAGAGATCCCAGGGATTTAGCACTTGCCAAGCAAGAATGCCCTTCACCACCGAGTGAGGCTCGCCCTCATAACATCAACAAGTTCCCAGGGGGTTTCCATGAGAAGATCCCTCCCTGGGAAGTGCAGCAGTGACAGGTGGTCTCAAAAGCAAAAGAGCAAAGAGACAAAGAGCCAAGCAGAATCCGCATCAACAGAGGGACCTGATAACCCAAGAAACGTTGTTTTATTTATTTATTGAGACACAAAGGGAAAAAGAAAACCCAAAATGTACACCTCACCCGCCTGGTCCCTCAGATCCCCTTGTTCCCAAGCTAGACATGCTTCACCTGAGGAACCAAGGCTGACACGATGGAGCTGAGGGCATCTAACCAGCCTTGCCTCCACCGTGTCACTATCTAACGATTTGAGAAGCTGCGTCTTGAGGTCACATAGATCCCGCCTGCCAAAGTCTTGATAAGGAGGAGGCAGAGGAGGAATAGGAGATTAAATTGGCGGAAGGGGCTCCCCAAACCCCAGGCAGCTGGAGGGATCCATCACGCTTTGTCCATTGAGCCTGCGTTCTTGCCGGCTGCTTTGTTGGCTCCTCCATCCCGGCTCAACATAGTGACCAGCTTGTGCTTGAAGGCCCCAGCCCCTCTGGCCTTGGCCCTGGCCCGGCCCTCACCTCCGCTGTCGGGCCCCTGGCAATCCAGCAAGGGAGGAGGGCACTGGCTGTCTGGGGTAGGGTCAGCCCCCACAGCGCTGGGATTGAAGCCAGGGTTACTGTTGGAGCGCCTTGCCACTACAGGGCTGTTGTCGTAGATCGGCGACCCCCCATTGCTGCCGCTGCCCTCAGGGGAGTCTCTGTAGCCGAGGCTCAGAGGCTCCGCGCAGAGGGCCTGCTGCTCTAGACTGCGCAGATTCTCATAGAGGTGGTCCGAGCCCTGCTCTCTTCCCGCGTTGGGTTCTGCCTCTGCCTTGCCCGAGGGCTGGAACGGGAGAGGGAAGCTCTTGCCAATGGAAGCGTAGATGATGGGCGAGTCGGAAGCCTTGAACTCTGGGGAAATGGAGCGGCTGCCACCAGGAGGCGCTGCCGAGTACCCCATGTCCACACTTCCCTTTGGCGTTCTTTCGTACAGCGGCTGCACTCCCTCCGGGCTCTCCGGGCTGGTGGGCCAGGACCAGCCCCCTGCTTTCTGCACACAGTCCTGGGCTGGGGAGATGCCGGCTTTCTTGTCTCTCTCCAGAAGAGTGGCTTTCTGGCGGTCTATGGAGGCCGAGACAGCTCGGCAGATCTCCGCAGCCCGTACGGTGTTAAAGATAAAGAGGCCCTCTCCGGAGTCACAGCGGCGCCCCGCCTCAAAGGAGAACACCGTCTGGGGAGAGAGTGGGGGAACACAAAGGTGCTTTCTTAAGGTGATTCTCATACTTGGCCATCATTGAGATCTCTGCTCAACTTTCCCCTGCAGCATCTAAGGCAAAGCAAATCAGAGCAGCACCAAAAATTTAAAGCACACCCAACAAACATTTAAGGAACTCCAAAGAACCCTGGGAACTGTAGTTCTACAGTGCCCAGCAGCCTCAACAAACTACCGTTTCCCAGGGTTCCTTTTTGGGGAAAGCCATGCACTTTGAACACACACTGGATGCGCTTTTCATGTATGGTGTGGATCAGCCCGTAGTTGTCTACTGATGCTGAGCCTCATTGGAGACAGATCCAAGAAAAACAGACTAGATAGAAGTTGCTGATTTAAGTCAATGGGACCTTTTAGCCCAGGATTATGATGGGCAGTGGCTCTGCGGCATCTCAGCCAGACATTTCCTCTTGCTATGCCACCCAAAATCCTTTTAGCTGGACATGGCAGAGATTTACCCTGGAAGAGGCCTTATATTGGGCCAGACTCAAGGGCAGCAGCCCTACCATTAGGGCCAAGCAGGGGGGCAGATGCTGGGGGAGGGCAGGCAACACAGGCTGGTCCATTCATGGCAAAGGAAGCCCTGTCCCACCAAACTCAGCCTGCCCTCAGCCAACCCCAACCTGCCTTCTTTCTTACAACCTGTCACAGGTGGCTCTGCCTGGTCATTGGCTCTGGCGCCACCTGCTGCTGGTCTCCCTGCCTTCCTCCCAACCAGTCGCAAAGGGGCACCATTCACCACTGGGGGCAGGGCAGCAAGCCACCATCATTCCTCCAAGTCCCTTAAGATAGGCTGCCCTGCACTCGACCCCCTCCTGCCTGCCAGGATAGCCTGCTGCCCCCAGGAGTGGTAGAGGGTGCTGTGCCATTGCCAATGCCAAGACTAGGCTGTCAGCCCAGGTAGCTTCTGTGCATGGAATGGAAGGCTGTCATCTCGTCTTTGGCATCCAGCAGCAAAAGTTCCACTTGTTTGGACGATATTTTCTCCATCTAGCCCAGGATTGCCCAGTTAGCTTGCCACAGCTCTCAGACAGAGACTCTTCCCCATTGCCTTCTACCTGTTTCTTTTAACTGGAGATGCCAGGGATAGAATCTGGGGCCTTCGGCATGCAAAGGATGTGCAGCACGCTTTCAGCAGCTGATCTATGGTCCCTGCATATGAAATAGCTCTAACTGAGTCTAATCTGGATGGGTTTAAAAAGTCCCAGGAGCAGGCAGCAAACTAAGAAGGTGGGTGGGGCAGCGGGAGGAAATATACCAGCCTCCAGGATTGTCAAATCAGAAGAGTGGATGAACAATTTTTTTACGTGTTCAAGTGAATGGTGAAATAATGGGAGGGTGAGCATTTCAACTCCTAGCCCAATGCACCAAGGCAGAAAAGGGTAGGTGTGAATTTACTAAAGATACTGCTATTCCCAGAACAGCAGCAACACACTACAAGAAGCATCACCTGAAGTGTGATGTAGACTTATCTGCTATCCCTGTAAAGGTAAAGGGACCCCTGACCATTAGGTCCAGTTGTGACCGACTCTGGGATTGTGGTGCTCATCTCACTTTATTGGCCGAGAGAGCCGGCATACAGCTTCCAGGTCATGTGGCCAGCATGCCTAAGCTGCTTCTGGCGAACCAAAGAAGGCACGGAAACACTGTTTACGTTCCCGCCGGAGCGGTACCTATTTATCTACTTGCACCTTGATGTGCTTTCGAACTGCTAGGTTGGCAGGAGCAGGGACCGAGCAACGGGAGCTCACCCCGTCGCGGGGATTTGAACCGCCGAACTTCTGATTGGCAAGTCCTAGGCTCTGTGGTTTAACCCACAGCGCCACCCACGTCCCAGGTCCGCTTATTTTGAAATCATCCTGTGGGCTGAAGGTGTGACCAGGGCCTGCTAACACAGCCCACTGGGAATGAGGGTACTCCCTGTCCTCAAGCTGCAGGACAAGGCAGGATGTTCCCTGCCTTTGATGCTATTCCTGAGGGTAGTCAGTAGAGGATGGGTGTTTTCTGGGCCACTGGAGGAGGAAACAGACACAACATACCTTTTCCTGGCCAAATCTTCGGAGGAAGGCATAAGGCCAGGTATAGAGGGCTTGCCCGGAGTGCATGTCCTTCAGCACCAGGTGCTCAGGTAGAGTCGTCATCAGGTAGTTCCCTTTCAAGTGACACCTTGCAGATGCCTCTGTCGGGAAAACTGACACGGGGAACTCGCAGGCTGTTGAGAAGGCATTGCAAAAAGTTAACAAATCCCTCAAAAGCCATGCGTGCTCTTAGTTTTAATTCCTCCCAACCCCGCCATGGCTCTGACTACACTCTGCGAGCGCACTTTTTTAAAAAAATAAGCAAACAAAAACTTATCAAAACTGCACACCCCCAGAGTACATTCGTACCTTGGAAGTCGAACCCCCTTGCAAGTCGAACAACCCCGCAAACCCGGAAGTGAGTGTTCAGGTTTGCAAACGTTCTTTGGAACCCAAACGTCTGGAGGGTTCCGCGGCTTCCGACTGGCTGCAGGAGTTTCCTGCAGCCAATCAGAAGCCATGGCTTCATTTCCGAACATTTTGGAAGTTGAATGGACTTCCGGAACGGATTCCGTTCGACTTCCAAGGTACGACTGTAACCAAAACTGCACAAAATGAGTGGAGGTTGCAAAAATAAGATTAAGTAGCTGGGCACATGTGTTAGCTTACTTTGAAAACTGTATTCTGCTCAAGGGGGAGGAGCAAGCTGATAGGGGAGGAGCAAGTGGAACTCTGGTGGGAAAGGGATTCAGAAATCTGAAGAGGACCCTATGTTTTTGTTGTGCTTCTATCTAAAGAGCCTGACTCATATTTTTTTTTATGGTTGAAGACATTTTGGGGACTGCTTTGCTTCCCCTCCTCCTCCCATGCTCTCCTAACTGCCTTGTGGAGTGCACAATGGTTGGAGCAGGTACTTTGTTTCAGAACTGCTCTGTTCCCTTCAGACATATATTCCCCCATCATAATATCCACTGGTGTTTGTGAATTTACATCCTTCCAAAATGAGACTCCTTTTTTAGCTTGCCCATCTGCCTCAGTAAATATAGAGTCACTGGGGCACAGAACAGTGTGGGAACAGCTAAGGAGAAACTCCTATCTAATAATAGGAGCACACAAAGCTGTTTGTTTTACGCTTCTTGTCAAGAACACTTTGCCTCTAATTGTCCCTGTTTTGGAGGGTCCTTTGTTTCTAATGCCGATATCATTGAAAGGGACACATGACACTCCATTATTATTATTATTATTATTATTATTATTATTATTAAACACTTCCCGAATTTGTGTGTCATCCTTGTGAAGGGCCATGCTAATCTTCTCTGTATCGTTCCAATTTTTTAGTATATGTGCTGCCAAAGCGAGCACTGCACATGACGCTCTTGAAGAACAGTGGGGTAAAGCTGTCAGCTCAAAAGAGCTGGGTGACTCCAGTTATTAGAGTGTTGAACTTTGGACCCCTGGTTTCAAATCTTTTCAGCTCAGCTATGGATTCACTTTCCGGGTGGGGCTTGGCAGCCATACCTCCAGTTGGCAGATTTGGGGGGGGGGGTACCCAGTAAAGGGAGGCACGTTATCAATGATTCAGCTCTACAGTGGAGAACCTTCAGCTTGTGGGTCTATTCTATCCCACCAGGCCTGTCCCAACAAGCCCTTCTCATCTCCCATTCATCTCACGTCATTTCATCATTTTCTGGCTTTTACTATTAGTCAACTTAGCGTGACTACTGGCTCAATCAGCACATCTATCACGTTCTAAGGATCAGAATCTAATCATTATGTTTTGTAAGTCACTTAGGGGTATATAGAGTTTGTTAAATAAAATAGATGAACTGAATAGATTGGTGAGAAGCGCTTGAAGAGCAGGCAGAGGGATCCCTTTATCTCCAGTGTTAGTGCTGAACGCCACCGCACTTAGATGAGAGATAAGAGCAAAAGGCAGCGTTTCCACCTGCCGTGCTGGAGGGGGGGGGTGGGAAGAAATGCTGCCTTATACTCTCATTCTCCCATCCTAGCGCTAAGGAGCTAAGGTCAAGATTGAGAGATCCTATCTAAAGAGCAGGCAGGTGGATCTTTCCAGCCACCCTAGTGCCGAGGCAGAGAGCACTGGCTGGAAAAATACTGAGTGTGTGTGCACATGTAAACACATGCCTGTGTGCCAGTATGTCTGATGTGTGAAAGTGCATGTATATGTGACCACATGCATGCATGTATGTATGCATGTGTGGGTGCTGTTGCCTGTGTGTCAGGTGACAAGGTGGGGGCGGGCAGGGGGAGGTGCTAACAGAGGAATTTTTCTTGTGTTGTTTTGCTCCATCCACTTTTGCCCCCATCCACCATTGGAATACGGCCTCCGGACAGTTGATTAAGTTCAAATCTGGCCTTCAGGCTGAAATAGGTTCCTCACCTCCAATTTACCTTATCACATTTTTGCCAGCATGGGGGTTGGCTGTTTGGGTTTTCACAAATGTCCTAGCCTTTCGCAAACATGGGTTCCAGGATGTTGTTGGACTACAACTCCCATCGCCCCTGACCACTTTTCCTGGGAGCTAGGGATAATGGGAGTTGTAGTCCAACAACATCCAGGAACCCAAGTTTGAGAAAGGCTGTAGGTCAACCTTGAGCAGAGGACTGGGGCCTGTGCAGCAGGGATGGGAAATCTGTGGTCCTCCATGCTGAATGGGGTTGATGGGAGTAGGGAGCAAGAAGAGGGTTGCATGTTCCCCACTGCCACCACCTTATAGCACCTGCAGCTGCACCAAAGCTCCTTACAAGCTTGAATTCCCCAGAAGGCCTCTCCTTCCATCAGCTGCCACTTGGTAGTACAAGAAACTGGTGTTTTGTTCCAGGTCCTTCACCCCCCACCCTGCCCCTTAGGCACATACTCTCTTGCCAGGATGAGTAGATGGTGTTCTCCTCCATGAGGGGCTGTGGGCTGGGTGTGTTTCCAACTGAGCCGGATGAGGGAGCAGGCATCCTCTGTGTGCAGCACAGCAAAGGGGAAATGAAGCAAGGAGAGCATTTCTCAGATGAAAACCATCACAGAAACAGAGAAAGACAGGGTGACTTGTTCCAACATTTGGATTATTCCCTTTGAACCTCAACCTGAACACAAAGACAATTTCAACCATGTGCCCATCAACCCTTGGTCCATTCTTACGGGCCAGAAACATCCCTTTAGCTGTTCCACACCTTACTGTTCTTATGAGCAACTAAAAACACGGATCCTCCCATTCAACTCTAATACTTTCCCTTTCTCTTCTCCTTGTGTCTCACCAAGGATCTGTTTACTTTGCAAAGAGCTTAGTTGCCAGCTCTGCATAAATACGATTTCCCCATGAGCCATTATTTTTCTCGCTCAATCTCAGTTTCACCATTACTAAAGCCCCACCATCATTAACAGAGCACTCTGCCTGCATAAAGAACATCACAAACTTATTATCTTCCTCATCTAACATCCTTGGAAACTAGGCTGCTATTTTCTTCTTTTTAAGTGGCAACGAACAGGAATGACCAAGAATTTATTGAAAACAGAGATTGCGCAAATTATTTGCGCATTAAGGCAGCAATTCTGTGTATACCTATGTGGGAGTGAGCCTCACTGAACACCGTATATTCAAGTAAATATAGATAGGAGTGTCCTAGAAGGTTAAATTCTTATGCATTCTTTCTTGAATGTATGCCCCATTAAAATCACCGAGACAATGTTTTGAATAACATGGGTTGAGAATAGGCTGCAATACATCACGTCAAGGGAGATTTCAGACCCAGAGGCCATGCCCAGAATTTCCAGAGCTTCATCCCCATCTACATTCCCAGAATAAACCTAAAGATATTTTTTTTGCAAGAATATATAAACCCTTGTATTCAGAACCTAACCAAAAAAAAAAGACACAATTAAAAGCACTTATCATTAAAGCAACTGGGCAGGGAACATCAGCCACCATAGCAGTCAAATTTAGGACCTCTTCAGTCAATGGAATGCAGGTCAAAAAGGACTTGGGAGGTCATAAAGTCCAACCCTCGCTGAGGGCCAGAAACTTGCAACTGCAAGCCACCTCTAGAGGAAGCAGCTTGGCTCCCCTCTGAGATTCCACTCATCTGACTTGTGGCCAGGAGGAATCTCCCTGTGGTTCAGCGAGACACAGGGCCTTCCCATTGAAGATATGAAGAGGTCAATACCTGAAAAGCCAGCTGGCAGATACATTCGATCCACTCATCTGCTTGATCCGCTGCCAGCAAGCAGTTGCGCTCCATCATGCTCAGGAAGAAGGCTGTGGTGTCCTTGGGAGAGCTGTGCTCGCCTGCCCGCTCCACCGAGACGCAGTCTGAGAGGCGGATCACCTTCCGCTCGCCCTTCCTCAGGGTGGCCTTCTCTGCTGCGGCCCCTTCACGCCCTTCGAAGTACTCGAGCCGTGCGATGCCAGAAGGGCTGTCGGCGAAGAGCTGGGCCCACACTTTCCGCCAGACCTTCTGTGAGCAGGGGGCAAGGGGTGACAGCACACAATCAGGGACAGGCACCGGTTAACAACAGTCTGCACTAGGAAATCCACACGAAGAGGAAAAGGCCTCTTTAACAGGCGCGTTACCCAAGCAGAAATGTGATCCTCTCTGGGGATTTATTGTCCTGTAGAGTCCTTGCCAAGAGCAGGTGGAAGTACAGTATACGGAATCAGAGGTTACGAAGAATTCTTTGGCGATTACCTCTCTTAGGCAATTGAATGCATAGAGCCACAAATCTGCATGCACTGCAAGCATTAGTGGGATTGCTGTGTAAATACCGTAAGCCCTCAATTTACACAGGGGATTGTGCCGAAAGCCAAAAGTTGTGTATAGTCAAAACACATTGGTACAATGGGAGGTGAGACTGCCAAAGTCATTTTTCCCTGGGTGCCCCAACCATTTTTATTTATTTTTGCCAAGTGCGTAAAGCTGAACACATACAAGTTAAACGTGTGTAGGTTGTGGGCTTACTGTGCAGGAATTTAGCATCTCCTCCTCCTGCAGCCAGCTGCTGAAATCATAATTTATTTTTTTAAAAGCAAGTTTCTAAACCTCATGGAAATAAAAGAAAGCCTGGAAATGTGTGTGAAGTGTCTTGGCGGAAGCCTCAGAAGCCCCAAAGACATGTGTAAAGCTGACAGCCAGTAGTGGTTTCAGGGCTGTGGTCTATAATATTTATTTTTATATTATTTCCTAAAATGTATACACTGCTTTGATTGTAAAAACAACAACACCCTCAAAGGAGTTTACAAAAGATAAAAGAGTAAAATCGGGAAAATTCACAATCCTACTTTAAAACATAAAAGAAGTGAAAACGCTAAAACAAATGATGTCCACTTTCGAAGCATCTGGGCAGGTTTGTCTAATCAATAACAGATACTGAAAAGAGTAGTGAAGGCAGCAGGGCGATCTAAAGTGTAGGCGCTCCCACCTGAAATGATCAAATTCTTACATATGTGGAACAGGCATTATGTGGCACCTGCAATAGTGCTGATTCTGCCAATTAAAGCGGTCAAGTGGGCACGTGTGGGGTAAGGTGATCTTGTAGGTAAACAGTAACACTTTGAACCTGGCCCAGCAGCAAATCAGCAACCACAGCAGATCTCTGAGCACAGGTGTTATATGGTGCTGCAGCTTCTGGATCCAACGGGAGGGAAGAACCACATAGAGCACAATCCAGTCTAGAAGTAACTAGCGCATGAACCACTGTGGCAAGGCTTTCCCAGTCCAGGAATAGCTGTAGCTGTCAAATCAGTCACAGTTGGTATAGTGGCCCTTTTCTCTTCCAGCTCACCTAACACCAGGCTCCGCCTTCCCCACCCCCCTTTCTCTTCCTTTTCAAAACAGTCCAATTTCTTTCATGATTGGGACTCCGCAGCAGGACAAGTGGAAGCACCAAATCTTCCCAGTGCACAAATGGCATGCCAGCTTGAGGTCTACCAATGTAGCCACCAAGTTGCTGGTGGAGAACAGATATGTCAACCTGGCTGGCCCATGAGAAAAAAACTCCACTTTGGTCTAACAGTAAATAAATAAATCTAAGCCATGGAGAGATGCCAAAACATCTTTTTTTAAAGATGTGTGTCCTAGCACCCGATTGGAGGTGTTATTGCAAGCAGCCAAGCATGGGGGCACACATGCACAGCACTCCTCCTCTGTTAAACCCCCTTACTGGGTAGCAGGTACACTTTGTCTCTGTGGAGCAAGTAGTAGGAAAGTCAATCTAGCGGTGGCTAGAAACAATGGTTGGCTTGGCTCCCAAGCTCAGCCAAAGTTTATGTGCCTCTGGTGATGACATTGCAGGGTTTGGATGGTGGTCGGTTGGGCTTGTTTGTTATTTAAAGTGGTTGGTTAGTACAGAGTCTTAATTGCCAGGAGAAGAAGGGAGTTTTCACCTGTACACTAGAATACAAGGCAGGCCTGGTATTATCAGCGGGCGAAGCTCTATCTCCCAATCTACACTTGTGACAAGGAGGACTAAGAAGGACGTCAGCACCAAATATGGAAGACACCCACAGGGCTGTTTCTCTCTTCCCTCTACCCTAGAGTGTTCATTTTAGACAGGGGGAAGGAGGATACCTTCCCAGTGCCCATGGGGAGTAACTATGGCTACTTCCGTAAAGTCAAGTTTGCTGAGTAATAAGAACAAGATAGCAGGTCAGCAATGCTGCCTGAACCCTTAAGACCTTAGCATATATCAGCTGCAGACATTTTCAGTCTCGCTTTGCCAGTAGCCATTTGCCACAAAGCAATATAGCCACTTTTGCGACAAAAGTTTCTTAACAATGTGCAATGGATGTAGACCAGTGATTAAGAGCATAAGCCGAGAGTCGAAAAGGCCTCATTTCAAACCTTAGCTTGTTGTGTGGCCTCAGGAGTTATTGGGGGGAGGGAGTGTGGGGAGAATATTGACCTACTTACAGAGGAAATGTTAAGAAATACTTTTTGAACAACTCCAAGAAATGCAAAAATATCTAATTGTGACTGCCTTTCGGTGTGGGTGGTGTCATTTGCTAGCCCTGGACGTTAAAAAGGCAGGTGACCGAAAATGAGAGAACCACTGAGCCATTTCTTTCATCCACCTTGCCATATCCGCTGCACATGGGCAGGCACCAAGGGGGCTCTGGCACCACAGCCAATGCCACCACAGGGGAGCCTGAGGCTTCAGCTGAGTTCACTAACACCTGCAACATGATACTTGATCAGAAAGAAAGAAAGAAAGAAAGAAAGAAAGAAAGAAAGAAAGAAAGAAAGAAAGAAAGAGATAGATAGATCCAGGTCAATCCCCAACCCCAAGAGATAGGACACAGCACCATGGCTGCCTTGGTCAAGCAAGTCCCTTGACAACAAACTATAAATGGGCCAAAGTACAAGCGGCCAGTTCTCTAGAAACCTCCTGCAGCAAGAGAAAAACCAGGCACTGGGGCCCCCCACTTTTAAAAGGCAGAACCCCATAGGACCACCCCTGCACACTCATGCTCAGTGGTGGTTTCAGGCCAATCCTGCTTATTTTATGTGCTCTCTCTGTGTCTCTCTCCCCACCTCTCTCTCCCACACACCTTGCTTCAGGTACACCCCTTATTTCATATAGAATTTTAATTTGTTATTGAGTTTATTTACATTCAGTTTGGCTGTAAATTCACAATACAGTAACATGACAAAGCAGAAGGTGGGAAAGACACCGAGCAATGGCAGCTCCTGCACGCACACTCTTGCACTACAGAGGATGTAATCTCAGGTCCTAAAGAAGGAAAAGCTAGGGAAAATGCTCCCCTGCATTTGACAAGACCCAAAATTCCCACTGAACCCACCCACCCATACAGAAAAGGCTCCCTGGGGCCAGACACGCCACCCACCAAATCACACACACACACCCACACACCCATTTACCTTCCCAAATTTGGGGTGCTGGATGTATAGGATCCCATCTTTCACGGGACACTCCATGGGGCAGGCTCCGAAGGGGCAGCCCAGTGAGGAGCGAGGCAGTCTACAGGCTCCGCAAGCCGTTGTGGCTGCCACAGGGATGAGTCAGTATGTATGATAGCGCTGGCAACTTCCTCTGCCTGCTAACTTCCTCTTTGGGGCCTACATGCACATAGGGAGCTGCAACAGGCAGAGCCGTCCCAGGAGACACAGGCTCTCCCAGGGGACTTCTGACTTGATGAGCGTTGGTGGGCTAACAGCTTTCTCTTCCGGCAGCTGCAGGGTAACTGCAGTGGGCGAGCCAGAGGCACATGACGTGGCTGGGGACAGACAGGTGGGGTCACACAGAGAAGGCTGAACGTCCCTCTCTGAGAGGGGGCGCAGAATGTCTCGGAAACCACTACCGGAGCTGGGGAATGGAGCAGCACAGGACTTGCCAAGCACAACAGCGCTTGCCCAACACAGCCTAACCGTAGTTACTGACGCAATGGCCTATTGCACCACTGCCCTGCTGCTTTCAAGAAAAAAAGTGTCGAGCCTGCTTAAAACAGAGAGGACACGCCTCCTATCTATTCCCATCCTGCAGTGCCCAAACCAAACTCCTGCACCAAACAAGCACAAGTCATCCTATTATATGCATCTCCCATTTCATCCCACGGCAGGATCAGCAACTGCCACAGTGACAAAGAAGCACTAGGCTTCCCAAATGCACAAAGTCCACTGTGATGCCTTTTCCCCACTCCAGATGGCAACAGTATGCTAGAGCGGGATTTGAGCAGAGCTGCCCTTCCAAAGCAGCAGCAGCAGCAGCAGCAAAGTCCATTTCTTTGCTGGGCCCAATGGCAGGATCTCTAGAAGTCCATGGAGCTGTGTGCCAGGTAGTCCTTGCGCCCAATGTTGCTGACTTGCTTGGTCTGCATGGCTTCCAGCTTGGGGCAGTCTGTGATGCGGTGGCCCAAGCCCCCACAGAAAGCACAGCCCCTCTCTCCTGGAAGAGAAAAAAGGACAGCGTTAGCCAGAGCTCCATGGGGGCACAAAAGCGGGGAAAGACAGAAAGACCTAAGCAACACTCTCAGGTTCAGTTGCAGCCAGGGCCATGGAACCTGTGGTTCTTCAGGTGCTGTTGGACTCCAACACCCATAAGCCCCAGCCAGCATGGCCAATGGTCAGAGGTAATGGGACCAGGAGTGCAGCACCACCTGCAGAATCACAGGTTGCCTGGAACTTGATTTCGAACCTTTTGCTTTTCGTTACAAAGAACGGATAGGCCTGTCCATGGTCTGGTTCTATTGTTTGGTACTTTGATCTTCTCCTTTTTGAGGCTAATGGCCAGATAAGGACTTCTTTTGAAGAACCATGACCTGATTTATTTTCAGGAGACTATTGCTCCAATCTGGCTATAGCTGAGCTGTTTCTCCGGTGAAGTCAACCCCACCGACTCTACAGCCTCAGACAGGATGGTTGCCTCTTGTCCCATTTGCTTACCTCCAATATCCAGCATGGATTCGTCGCCACAATGCAACACCTGCAGCACAGGTGGCACCTTCTGCTTGGCCTCCAGCAGCAGCGCCTTCAGGTCCATGAGCACAGACTCGTCTGGGGACAGAGAAGCAAGTTAGAATGGACACAGGCCGGCTTCTCTGGGAAAGCGCAACAGATTTCAATTCCAGGAAGCCAAAGGAGATTGCCCACGCAGAAGTGACTAGCTGTCTCCATAAGGCAGGCACTCGCAATAGACCCAAACCACCCACCCGTGATGTCTTGGCTCCCTGGAGGATTCTATTTTCAGCAGTGACTCACAAGGAAGCATGGCTCTGGCTGGCTCTTCAGTAAGTCTTTATGTTACTAGGACTCAGGCCTGCTGACCCAGCTCCTCAGCTCCACCCCCTTTACACCCCCATGTAATCTACCTCCCACCCCTACCCGCCAATAGCAGCCCCTCTCAATTCCTCACCACAGGCTTTGTTGATGAAGGTGGTGGCAATGCCAGTATTCCCCGAGCGACCTGTACGTCCAATTCGATGAACTGGAAAAATACATACATATATATTAACGTGTAAGTCAGCTAAGAGAGAAGCTTTTAGCTCTTTTTGATTTCTGTTCTCTATGGGGCATCAATCTTGATTTATCCAAGCACATTCAAGGACTCACGCACAGCCTATGTACAGAACAGTCAGCCAAATCTAACCTGTTTATGTTTTGTTCACCTACAAGGGTTTCCCCACATGCCTGAGCTCCTTCTCAGGAGAAGCTCTTCACTAGGATATGAACAGATGCAACCAGGTAGCCAAAGCCATCCCAAGCCTGCCTCCTCGTACCATAGTTTTCTATCTCCTCGGGCATGTCATAGTTGATGACATGCTGGATGGCTGGGAAATCCAAGCCTTTGGACGCAACGTCAGTGGCGACAAGGACATCTTTCTTGCCATCCCGGAAGGCCTCAATGGCCTTTGTCCGTTCCTCTTGGTCTGCAAGATGAAACGGAGGGTGTTAGAGGCAGCAATAGCGAGATTTCCATTCACCCATAACCCAAAGACAACAAGAGTTTCCATTCAAATACTCTACCGAGAATTATTCACAGTCCCATGACAAAAGGACCATTGTCCCCACAGACATATCTATGAAGTGCCAGAGTGAACAGCTCCACAAGCCACTCATCTCTCGGAGTGACAGCTGTAATGTGCAAGAAAGGGACAGGGCGGGAACTCGTGAAGCTGGCTGATATGGGGGGGCTGTTTCCCCAGGAAGGCTTCTCCTTAGTGGGTTTAAAAATAAAACAAAAGAAGGGGTTTGTCCCAAATTTAACAGTGTTAATATATGCTACACTGGAAGGGAGAGATGTTCAGCAGCAATGCCCACAGGTTTTCACCAATACATTCAATTCTGTATCTGTTCTCATATTACTCATCCAACGCTGCACTGTCTAGAAGCATCAGCTTCCTAGCTCCAAAGGTTGTTTAATGATTTCTGTGAGTACAGAGGACCTTTAAAGGGCTGATAAGTATCTCTGGCCTTGTTCTGAGTGCCTGTTCTAGATCTTTTGACACTTCACACCCAATGGAAGCAAACTCCACAGACTTTTGGTCTGTTTGAAATTGGGCACATTTCCACTCAACTGACCAGTTCCATATATTAATGAAAGGGGAAGGCAGACGTAAAAAAGCGTAAGCACGGCAAGCCAATAGTTCTGTTATATTCTCAATTCCTTCTACTGTCTTAGCAGATGACTACAAATCTGCGGCCTGGACGTGCTGCCCTTGGATAAAGAGCAGGTTTGAATCAAGACACTTACTGACCTTTCCCACCATGTATGGCCACAGCCTCTACACCCTTGAGTAGCAAGTATTCGTGGATTGCATCTACATCTGCTTTCTTCTCAGCAAAAATAAGAACCTGCACAGACACAAAAGAGCAAAAGTGCCAAGCTATAAGGGGGGCTCTCAAAGAACACGATTCACTCCCTCCACCTAAGGCAAGGCTCCCACCCTTGGTTCCAGAACCAGGATGCCCCACAAAATTCTGGAACGGCCCTTGGTTGCTTCTCTAGAATTTCCTGCTTCAGAATAAAATCAGATGCTGCCTTTAATGCAACTAGCACTGAGACTCAGACTCAGGACTGAGCATAAGTACTCACAGGTGGTGGTGTCTTCTGTAGACACTCAAGCAGATAGACCATCTTGGCTTCCTCCTTTACATACTCTACTTCCTAGATACAAGAGAAAAATGGCAAAGGTCACACGGTGCCAGTATTTTCAGTGTGAGAAAAGGCAGAAGCTACAGACCAACTGATCAGGGCTCAGATGAACTAGTGTCGTGTTGTGTTTGGACACAGAAAACACACAGGTTAAAATTCATAGGCAGCTGTAAAGCTCAGTGCATTATTTCAGCCAGGTTATCACCTCTCAGGCTAACCTGCTGAATAACATTGCAAGAAATACACACAAATTAGGTGAGAATGTTAAACACTTCTTTTAAGAGAGCTGTAGTAAAATCATCATTTGTACTCCCTTTACGGTGGGACAGAAAGAGTGATGTGACAGGCTCTCTGAGCCGTACTGCACCTGAATAACATCCAAGCTGGCAGCTCCTGCACGTCCCACGTTGATAGTGATGGGCTTCACAAGGGCACTCTTGGCAAAGTTCTGGATCTTCTTGGGCATGGTGGCGCTGAAGAGAAGGGTCTGTCGCTGGCCCTAAGGCAGGAAAAAGTCATGATAGGGAAATGGGCAACTAGGGACATCCCTTTTTATTATGCTACACCTCCCAGAATCCCACTTCCAAGCAATCTCTAGGATCACTAAAAATGGGTCAATGAAATTGTGTGCATAAGGTAAGATGGCGGGACTATCTTATTCACATATGTAATTCTCAATATGGACCTTGCTTTGTACTGAGCAAAAAAAATAGCTAAGAATCTCAGCTTTCATTTCTAAAGGCAAGTTTCTAGCCCTTATGGGCTGCAGAGGCAGACATGAAAGGCAAAGGCAATGGTTGGCAAACTCTCAGAAGCTAGAGGGCAAGGGTAAGAAGGGAAGGACAGGACAGGAGAATTTCTAGTGGTCAAAAGAGGGGCTTTAGTGTCTTGCATAGCTTCTTGCCCCTTCCCATAATCAGCAGAAGTATAATAAATTATGCAAAAATAATATATGCAAACTCTGCTCCATTTATGTTATGTATAGCGATCACAGGATCCAGCTTTCCTTGACATAGAAGGGGTGTGCCACTTTGCAGCAGAGTATACACAGTCCTGAATATAATCAGTCCAACCAATTGCACTGCAACAAGTAACAGGCTGAATTTGGATGAGAAAAGAGGGATTCAAAAGATAACCTACTGTGAACTCCTACGTGTTTATTTGGGCATATGCTGCTCTCTGCACAGCAGGTAATTTCTACAAAGGAGAAACTTGCCAGGCCTCAAACCTGACTAGAAATCACAAATCTAACCTCAAAGTCTTCCACCCCACCCTCAATTCCAGGTACAAGGCCAAATTGCGGCTAATTTGCATCAAGGAAGAGGCAAAGGCATGCTCTTCTTTGTTATTCTTTCCAAGCCACCCAGCTCAGTTAAGTCTTCTCCCCAGCAACAGTCTGCGTGTTTTCATCTTGACAGGGAGAACACTGCTGCTGCCAGAAGCAGCAGTGCCCAAAGCAAGGAGGAAAATTCAAGTAAACTAGTGGAGTGCTACCTGAGAGCACACCAACCATGCCTCTGGCAACAGAAAGCACACGAGTCCAGGAGCAGGGTAATACACAACTGTCCAATTCAATTAGAGAAAGGCAGAAGCACAGCCTGTCTCGCCCGGTACCTTGAAGTAGGAAAAGATGGTGCGGATGTCTCCCTCGAAGCCCATGTCAATCATCCTGTCTGCTTCATCCAGTGCCAAGTAGCGACAGACGTCCAAGCTAACCATCTTCTTCTGCAAGAGATCCATCAGCCGGCCTGGAGTTGCCACCATCATGTGCACACCACTATGGGAAGAGGAGTCAGAGCTGCAGAAGGCCCTCTTCTGGTAGCATCCGCATGAACTTGGAGTTCAGGAGTAGGAGTATGGCTATTCCCCTTTCAAGGACCAATGTCCCGTTCCCTCCACTCTTTTGAACCCTTCCCTCTGCAAGCCCAGCACTTCAAAATACCTTAAGGACTGGTTAGACTGAGCAGGGCCTGAATGCCGGACTCACTGCTTTATCAAGAGAAACAGGAAGGCAGCAAAGCAGAGCAAGTCAGATATGTGTGTTTGTTGTGCATTCATAGTCAATTTGGTTGTCGGAGCAATTTTGTTTTTTAAAAGGGTTTTTTTAAAGTGTTAGTGACTAAAATAAAGATGGAACAACAAAGTCCTGAAATTAGCAGCAGCGAATACCAAACGGATTGGAATAAACCTGCCTTCCTCAACCTTTTTGCCTCCAGATGTTTTGGACGACAACTCCCATCACCCCCAGCTAATGGTCAGGGATGCTGGAAGTTGTGGTCCAAAACATCCATAGGATACCTGGCTGGAGAAGGCTGGGATAAAATATAGGTGACTGACAAGAGCGGGGAGGCCCTGCTTTGTTTTTTTTTACAGACACATGCATTAGCTGCAATTCTAGTGCTCCTTTATTTGGCCCCAATGTTGGCCTTACTGTTTGATGGTCTCCATTTGCTCCTTGACAGACATGCCTCCAATGCAAAGGGCACAGCGCAGGGCAGGCATCCCATCCTCATGCAGCAGGCGGCAGTAGTACTCAAGGATACCATGGGTTTGGCGAGCCAATTCCCTCTGCAGAAACCAAAGTCCTATTAGCCAGCAGCTAACAGTCCCCAGGTGCTTCCTATTTGCACCTCTCTCTCTCTTGCTACAACCATTACACACTTCCGCTCCCCTCTGCCCCCAATATCCAAGCAAGTGAACAAGGCCAGTTAAGTGGGTGACAGGAGACTTACTGAGGGGCAGATGATAAGCCCGTATGGTCCTTCTCTCTTGGAAAACGGCAGCCTCTTCTCCTGCTCCAGGCAGAACATGATAACAGGGAGAGTGAACACAAGGGTCTTGCCAGAGCCGGTGAACGCAATGCCAATCATGTCTCTGCCGGAAAGGCTATGGGGGCAGAAAGGAGCAAGTTAATGGGACCTGTTTGGGCTGGAAGGAGTTAGGGCTACAGTAGGAAGGAAATGGGATGGGTGTGGAGGAGAGTCTCCATCACTGCAGGCTACAAACTGCTGCTTTTTAGGTGCCTAAATAGTGCATCCATCCAGAAGGGAACTCAGTGGCTATGAACTATGACAACACACAAAGACGTACAGCCTTTGTTTGAGAGAAAGCATATTTCTAGCCTTCATGGTAAGAAAAAAAGGCTGGAAATGTATGAACAACTATGGTCCTCGGTACCAGCTTTTACTCAGGACGTACATTCCTCAGTATCAGTAGATTGTCTATTAGGGCAAACGGGGCATTGCCCCACCAACCCACCTTTTTACATATAAGCTGCTCAGGGAGGGGCAGCGGCACTCAGCTCCCTCCCTCCTTAGTGTCTGTCAAGGACTGGCAGGCTGCTGACAAGTGTGCACCAGAGCAGAGGGGCTGGAGTCTGACTTGGGAGAGGGGAGCAGTGGTTTGTGGGGACTTGTACCAGCCAGAAGGCAAGAATCGGAAACAGGGAAAGCTTCAGAGCTGGAGGGTGGAGCACAGGGTGGGTCTGGAGATGAGGAGGAAGAGGCAGGTTAGGCAAGTGAGGGACCAGGTGCTTCCCCCACCCTCCCCTGCACCACTGTCTCCCAGAACCAGGAGGGGATTGAAAAGGGATGAGCAGGGGAAGTTTCCACCCAAGCACAGTCTCAGGCTGTGTGTATGCAGCCTCTGTCAGGCGAAGTTGCATAAACTGGTAGAGGGAGTGGCCCCCTGTTGCTGCAACTGCGTGGACCAGGGAATAGTTGCCTAGTTATTAGACTGGTGTGTGTAGATATCCAGAGCTGTAGAAGCGACTGCAAGTGCTATCTTTGACAATAAAGAGTTAATTATCTGCTGTGTGGATTCCTTGGCTGGGCAGTGCCTTTGACAGTCTCAGTGTTGCCCTTATATATCTGAGAACGGAGACGGGGGGCAGACCTAGAAATGTGTTGGCTCTGCCTGTCATTGACTCTGGTGACACGGACTTCCTTTCCTTCCGCCCTGCCAGTCCCAATGGGTACCAGTCACTACTGCTCAGTACATAGCAAATTCCCATAAAACTGAAAATATGCACCCAAAATACTGTGCAAATCTAGAATCATAGAGTTGGTAGGGACCTTGAAGGTCAGCCACTCCAACCGCCGCACCATGAAAGATCTCTACACAGCAGGCGCCAACAAGAGAACCCCTGACGGATGCAAATCAAGCTTCTGCTTAAACACCTCCAGCAACACTCACATGGTGGGAATACCCTGTATCTGGATGGGAGTTGGTTGCTGGATCCCCTTCTTCTTCAGACCTCGCAGGATTCCTGTAGAAAGAATTGGACACATGTTAAGCTAAGGAAACATAGAATTGTAGAGTTGGAAGGGACCCTGAGGATCATCTCGTCTAACCCCCTGCAATGCTGGAATATGCAACAGGAATATGTATGGGAATACAGGGAGAGAACCTGCAACCTTGGCATTATCAGCACCACATTCTAACCAAATGAGCTATCCAGGATGACAAGAAAACAGAAATATCTCCTATCATACCTGTAGAACAAGAATGTGATGCTTACTTTTATTACCTATGTATCTCAGAACATACATTCACACAGATAGTGTCAAATGTAAATTACGTGCACATATTAGTAGATCCTTCTGGCCAAATGCAAGTATATGCCTGCCTTTATCATGAATTTTTGAAATGACATGAGCATATTTTGGATTTTGCTTTGTGCATCCAAGAATAAAAGGTAGCATGAGAAGCGGCCCTTAAGAGTAGGGATGGGGAACCTGTGGTACTGCAGAAGTCTAAAACTCCCAGCATCCCTCACTACAGACCAAGGTAAGTGTTGCTGGTGGGAAACATCAAAAGGGTAACAGGCTCCCCATCCTTGCCTTAGAATATCTCAGCTGGGTAAAGAGATCAGCGGGACAGCTCAGAGCCCTGACCACTAAATTCAAAGGACGGTCAATCCTTTTAACTCCCCCATGTGAAACTATGCTCCTCAGAAACGGTTTCCTTGTTTTTTCAATCACCACCTTAGTCACTTACCTGGTGGGAACTTCATCTCTTTGAAGCTTTTGATAGGTGGTGGAATGCCTTCCCCCTCCACGAGGATATGATACTTCTTACGCACACGGTCGTGTCGGGCCTCTGACATAGTGAGGATGTACCGAGGAGCCTTCCAGCTGGCGAAAGAACACACTGAAATTTCAGCAGGGAACAAGAATACAAGATGCAGGGCACTCATACTGAAATGGAATAATAAATAAAATACAGCCAGAGATAACTATGTCTGTGCTGAACCCTCAACAGGACTTTCCAAAAAGTGATCGTGATTCTGACAACAGTACTGAGACTGCATGGGCTTTTCACAAAGGAGGAAATTAATAAGTCCATTAGCACAGCTCAGCTCCAGAATGAATCTGCCTTCCTGCTTGGCAGTTACAAAATAAAGTACAAGACGTGCTACCCAGAGAAGCAGTGGCATTATTTATTGATTTTTACATTGTCAAAAGTGTCTCATTTTACTCGAGGCTGGACATTGTTTGAATACTTATCCACGTCAATGTAACAAAATATAGATCAGCTGCTCAAGCAGTATGAAAGACTCACAGCCTTTTTAAAGTAATGATTCTTGCACCTTGTAACTTTCTAATATAAATGCAGAAGCTAAGCCCCTTTCCCTTCAGAAAATCTTAGCCACTTCATATTCTACTTGTAATGGGAAGGACTGCACACAGTGCAAATTCATACCTTTTCTTATATATATGTGTGTGTGTGTGTGTGTGTGTGTGTCTAGTTCCTTTGTTTCTAGAATATAAAACAGCTACAAAGTAAATAGGTATTCCTAGACAATACCTATTTACTTTCAACACTAGAAAGTTAGCCTTTCTGGAAATGCCAGCCTCCAGATGGCAAATAAAATATATCAATGCAGCGCTGACAAAAACTAGGATATGAGTGTTTTCCCTTCTATGATCAGAATGTAAAATCCTCCAATCAGCAGTTCCCCCTAGTTGCATCTTCCCTTACTTAATATCATTTTAGACCTGACTTGGCCTTTCTCGGATAATTTTTTTAAAGTTATTGCTGCAAGATCTGGAATGCAGTGACAATTTATTGCCATTTATTTTTCATTCTTCCTCATGCTCAGAGCTATGAAGTGAACCTGCTTTTGAGTCTTTCAGGGAATAGAAAGGAGTTTTTTTCCTATTCTTATTATCCTATTACAAATGCAATCATATTGTGAAGCAAATATTAAGTTGTTCGAAAGCAACATGCTTCAGAGGCTTATTTAGTGCAGGAGAACCTGTGGGCCTCCAAATATCATTACTCCTAGCAGCTCCACCTAGTGTGGCCGATGGCCAGGGAAAATGGGAGTTGGAGTGCAACAACATATGGCAAACCAGAGGTTTCCCTGTCCCTAGCTTTTCAGACAGCAATTGCTTGTCTTAGCCTCTACTTTCTCCTTCAGTGTGAATATCATGTCTGCTGCAGTCTATGTTATGAGTGGTGTAACAGTCAAGAGCTACTCCCAGTTGAACAAAGTTTAAAAAATTGCACACCAACACCAATATCTGCAATGTAGACAGTCCAACAACATATGGAGGGCAGCACATTGGACTACAATTGCCATCTGTCTCAGCCACCATGGCCAGTGGTCAAGGATGGTAGTTGTCGTCCAAAAACATTTGGAGGACATTAATGTTGTACACTGCTCTGAAGTCTTTCAATAAAGGGCGGTAAATAAATTGAATAAAATAATAATAATAAATACCCTTGGTAGTGCTTCCCAGCAAACAAGTGACTCCACATCTTGATACCTTTCTTGAAAATCCTAGCAAGATCACATGTTTCCGGAAGGGTCTAATATTACCCACAGCATCATTTAAATTGTACGAATGGCCTGCAAAACATACCTGGTTTTAATGGGATCATCATATGTAATGCCCTTTGCCATTTCCTTCACAGACATCAGAGCTGCATGAGAGAAAGAAAACAACGAGTAAGCCCAAAGTCAAGGACGAGGTGGTCTCATCATCAGAGCAAAATGGAGAGCAAAGAAAAGGATCTATAGGGGATTGCTCTGTCAAATTGGCTTTATTTATGATTGCAGCAACTGATGGGAGGCAATGGGGTTAACTGTGGATTCCCAGGGGAAACACTTTAATCTTCCTCCACATCACCATCACTTCTGTCCAGTATCAATGAACTGTAAAGATCAGTGGGAAAATATTCCCTGGCACTCACCTCGTCCTTCTGCCACACTCTCCAGGATCTTCTCTTCCTCCTTCAGTTGCTTCTCTTTAGCCGACTCTTTACGTGCTGGGAAGAAAAACAAAGTCGTCAATTATATCCCTTTAGTCTAGCATCCCCTCCCTAACTACAGATCCATCAGAACATGCCGACTCTACCTTCTGCTTTCTCTTTGAGGTGTTGGTGCTGGTCAAGGAGGCTGACGTTGGACTGTGGACCCAGAGGAATGTCATCTTCGTCACCATGATATTCACTGCCACTGTCCCTTTGTTCCTCCTCCAACGCCCCCTTGCGGCGCATCTGAAGCAACTTTTGCAGCTGAATATATAGAAAAGTGGTAGAGTTAGGAGCTTAGAATGACCCATTGGATTCAAGGCCTTAGCTGCAAGTCCTCAGATATAATCCTCTTACATCCTCTTCAGAACTCTCCTCAAGACTTACAATCCTCAGTAAAGAAAAAAATTAAAAAGTGGACCACCCCACCCCACCCCACGTACCTAGACATCTCCCACTCATAACCCATTTCCATGCTAATTTTGAGGTCCCTGACTTGTGAATGTGGATTTTAAGACTACTGCCCAAATAAATAAGTATAAGTATTAACAGTAAGATTCCAGCCTTTGCATAGCAAAGATGCTTCTGATCCGTGGCATCCCTCCTTTATTTCTGGAAACCAGCTGTTAAGAGACCAGTTCGAAGATCGGGGTCAGTCAAAACAGAAAACGGGACACAGGGAGGAGCTGCTCAGCCTGCGATCCTTAAAAGTTACCCGAACAAACTCAAGTGAGACTTTCTTCTCCAGTAAACCGCGCGCATGACCTGGCTGCAGGCCGGGTGGGCACAGGAGCGCAGCGGGCGGGCGGGCAATGGGTAATGGGGGTGGAGGGTAACACCCTCTCTCTCTTCCTCCTTCCCCCGACCCCGTCCCTCTTTACCATCTGCTGCTTGCGCTGCTTGACGGGCACGTAGGGCACATAGTCGTCGTCTTCGGCGTCCTCCTCTCCTCCGCTGGACTGGCCCGACGCCTCCGACTCCGCTTCGCGCTGCCTCTGCGGGAATCAAGAGATCCGACTCAGAAGAGCAGAAGCTCCCGTCCCATCGCGGGGGGGTGGTGGTTTGGGATGGCGTAGGGGGGGGGTCCCCGCCTTTGGTGTCTCGGGGGGGGGCGGGGGGAGGCACCTGCCGCAAGTCTTTTTTTCGTTACCTTCCTGCCGCTTCCGGCCTCCATGTTCTCAGCGCAGTCCCCTCACGCCGACTCTTCCCGCACGACAACACGCGCAGAGCCAATAGGAACCGGCGCTAGGGACACGTGCGCGCAAGGGCCTGCGTCGCTAAGCAACTGCACCCCCGCACGGCCTTGGGAAGGACGTGCGCAAGACGGGAGGCGCCGAGGGACAAACTAGGCAGGGGAAGGCGCTCTAGACGCCCGCGCCTCGCAGGGCGGTGCGACGACGGTGTCCCTGATGAAACAAAACTGACTCGGGTTTCCCTGCTTGGTCGTTTGTTTGGTGGGGAAAACGAGCGGGGCAGTGTTTCTGCGTTCCCAAAGCCCACCGCGCCAGCAGCGGACAAGCTCCGTCCGGGTTAGCGGGGAGGCTTCCTTCGGAGGAGGCGTGCAGAGCATCGCTAGGGATGCTCACGAGCTTTACGTGCTCCGTACATAACGGGAGGAGGAGGAGAAAGGTGCTGCTGATGCTGATGCTCCTCCTCGTTTCGTTTCCGTTTCCTACGGAAGCTGAGCGAGGAGTCGCCCGCCTTTCCTGGAACTGGCCGGGGGCGAGCAGAGGAGCGTGCCGCGAAGCATGTTTGGGGATTGTGATGGGAGGGAGGGACCAGAGTCGAAGCAGCTGGGAAGGGGGTCGAAGGAGGGGTTGACTTGGGTGGGAGTCGCCTTACGAGATCGTTTAATTCTCATCGTATTCATTTCGGATTTCGGGTTACTGGGATCTCCCCCCGCCCCCCATACAATCGCCCCTCAAATAAATTGTTTATTCTGGGTGATTATCGGTGAAATTCCTGCTAAAACGACTTGGACTTTTACCCTATCCCATAGGTTCGCAGTGCCGTTAGTACACCAAGACCGCGACAGCGTTTTAGGGGAGCCATTGTTGGAGATTACTAGACTGTAGTTTTTGAGACGCAGCTGCCCGTTTTCATGTCCTGGTATTGCCTTAGAGAGCTGACGCTGGACAGAGCAACGCGTCTTTCCTGTGAATGTCGTTTGCTCTTAAGCGTGTGCAGAGTGCCTTCTCTTTCCATTGAGCATGTACCATCGTATTTATCGCTGTTACTGTGAAGGTGTTTGCGCCGCTGACTTACTACCACTTCCTTATCTCCATGGTGTTTATGTCACATATTTTTACCATTGATTTTTGTAAGCTACTCTGGTGTCCCTTTAAGCTAAACAGCAGCATAAAAATGCTTTAATTAAAAAAAAAAAGGCATTCCAGGGCCGGTATCACATCTCCTGATGGTGATTTTTTCAAGCACAGTTGTGCAGTAACAGTGCAAAATGGAATGGAGTTTCTAATCTACATTAAAATATCGTAAAATATTTTCAAAAGGATAAGAAGTAGAATAAAGAAATGGTCCAATTCTGTGTAACTGAGGACTGAATAAATTATCGCTGTAGATTTAAACAGGGAAGCAAATAGATCAGTTTCCCCGCTCTCTCGTGTTCAACACCTGATTTTATGAGACTGAAACAAGTTCTTGTATGATATGTTAGCACACAAATAAAAAATATTGAGATGTCTTTCGTGTGACTCCTGAATCTCAGGTTGATTTTATCAGTCTGTATTTGTACATGAAATACCTTATTCAGCAATGTTGTATCTTACATAGATTGACTAGAGACAAAAATAGATTCAAGTAGGTGCATGTATTGATATGTCAGCAAAATCAAAGGCGTGCAAAATTGGCATGGGTTTTTTGAATTACTTTGAGGGGAAATAATTGTGGATGACACATGGTAAATTACATTAGCCACTAATGTATTGGGAATGCAGCTCAGTTCCATTATTTAACTCATTCCGGCATTGTCCCTTTTTTTTTAAAAAAAAATAATACACAGCAGATGGATGGTTGGGGTGTGGGGAGAACCACAGCTTAGCAGCAGAAAACATTGTTTGCATGCAGAAGGTCCTGTGTTTAAACTCTGGCACCTACAGTTTTGAGGTAGCAGGTAATATGAAGCACTTATGCCTGAGATACTGGGGAGCCACTGCCATTCCAAATACGACAATACTGAACCAGAAGCACAGATAGCCTGACCTGGTTTATATCAACTCCTTCTGTACCATCCTGTTTCAGGGTTGTGCCATCAGGTCCAGAAATATGCTTGTGACCGGTGAGGAAGTTTTGGAGACCTTGATCTAGGATTTGCAGCTGCCGTTCTAAACAGACTTGCTAGTGAGTGAGCCCCACTTGATACAAGAGAACCTATTAGTAAATGTGCATAGGACTGCACTGTAAGTTATTCAGAGTGGTATACTTGGTATACTCCCCCGGAGACTGTGACTAGCTCACTAAACTCGCTGAATAGACAACAAAATGGCAGGTGACACTTGATGGGTAGAATTCAATGTCATGCTAACATGGTTCTTCTGTCAGCTCAAGCATTTCCGCTTGCAAGATGGAACACTCTCCTTCCCTTGTTTTGGGGATTCTCCTGATCCCCCAGAGCCGATTTGTGGGCAAAAGTAGGAAAGCCCTATTGCACTGGCTCCTGCTAGCACTAGTTGAATCTTGCCCCTTGTACAACTGATACGAAAAGTGTTGGAGCACCTTAAAAATGTGGTAAGGCAAGGTGACTGCATTTTTTTTTAGTTCAGAAAAAAGAACTGGGGTGTGACAATAGAAGCTTAGAAGACTGTGAGTGGCACTGAAAGAGTAGCGATAATTCTCTACCTTCTCCTACAAAACTAGTTGCAGAGGTCACACAGTGAAACTGACTATTCAGGAAAGATGAAAGGAAGTTTCACATAATGTAGAATTAATATAGGATTCTCTTCACCTTGGTTTAGATAGCCTAAAAAAAGATTAGACAAATTAAGAGAGAATAGACTACTGATTTTCAGGGGCAATAAACTTTCAGAAGACAAACAATGTACAGCTGTTGTTTTCATGCCCCACTTGTTGCTTCCCAGAGGCATCTGACTGGCTGCTGTTGGACAAATAATGCTATCGAATTGATGCATGTTTGGCTTAAAACAGCAAGTTAATTCTTCTGCCAATTTATCTCTCATTGCTCCAGCTGTGTTTCCTTAACTCACTTCTCTCCTCCAGTCCTCACATCACTGGTGTTGGGGAGGGGGGAGGAATCCAAGCACGATAAGCATTTAGATAAAAGGGTTAGACTAAAAGAATGCAAAATATATCAGTACATACTTTCCTCAGAGAAAAGAAGAGCCAGCTGAATCAGGCCAATGGCCCATTAGCATCCTGTTCTCACAGTGGCCAACCAAATACCCGTGAGAAACTCCAGGTGGACCCAAGCACAACAGCACTCTTCTCCCTTGTGGTTTCTCACAACTGGTATTCAGAAGCATTCTTGCCTCCATCCATAGAGGCAGAGCATAGTCACCATGGCTAGTAGCCATTAGTCAGCTACTGATAATTTCCCCTGTTGAACGCTATGGCATGGTGAATCACTATCACTCAAGCCTAGGCAACCTGAGGCAAATACCAGTTTGCTTAACTACCAATACCACTGCTAGCAGCTACCAGATCTTATAATAGGGAAGGAGCTAGTAGAGATCATTTACAGCTTGGAAACCGGTAGCCCTCCAAATTATGTTGGGCCACAACTCCCATCAGCCCTAGTCAACATGGTCAGTAATCAGGGATGATGGGAGTTGAAAGCAACACTATCTGCAGGGCCAGTGTCTCCCAATCACTGATATCTTCCATATGGGTAGAGAAGGTAATCCAAGGGGATTCTGGCTTCTGTTGTCATCCTGCATGGTTTAAGGCAGTCAATGTGCTGAGGAATGTGCCTATTTCCTTCCACCCATCACTCCCCACTCAACAGTGTTAACACAGTCTTAGTAAGATTGTACTGGGAGACCTGCCCTCCAGCTCAAGATAGCAATGTACCTAGTAGGTGGCCTTAGACAAGTTAAATCAGTTCGTTCAGTTCTTTAGTAGGACTGATGGGCAGAATGACTTGCTTTACCAGGCATCGTAAGGATGAATGCATTAAGCCTGCCTTCCAGAAAAATGCTACAAATAATTTCCTGTTATACAGCTGGCTGAAGTAAACAAGAATCAAAGATGAAAGAGGCCCCTCTGTGCCATGCCTAGAAACCAACAGGATTTAATCCTGATGTGCATTTAGGGTTGGAGTACAGGCTGTAAGGTGCCCACCATGTTTCAGCAGCGCAGATACATGTTCCTGACAAAACGAAGACGGGGGTGGAAATTTATGGAAGTGGGCAATTTGGATCAAGTACCCAGGGGGATTGCAAGCGTTGTGGCCCATGTTGACTTTTGGTACCAGCAGCTACTCTGGATTCAAGTAAGTTTCAAGCCAGAGGTGAGACCCCAGTGCTAGCCATAGGCAGCAATTACACAGCACACATAGCCACTCTGTGTCCAAATGTCAGTTTATCTTTCAGCACGAAAGATTTCACAGTATCAAAAAGTAAATAATTTAATAAAAACCCCAAAAAGTTGATCTGCCTGTGGTCTGTGGCATGGTATGGTATGGTCCAATCCCTCTGAGATGTCAGTTGGGCACCACCCTCAAAAGTAGGGAGAGCCTGGGTAGCACCAGAAATTGGGGTCAGAGACCCACCAGGGCTCAGTTGCTGCTGCAGTTAGGTTTGTTGTGCATGTGACAAATGAACAGGGATGTGTGCAGGCAAGATTTAGCTGAGGCAACAGGAAGCGAAGTGCAAACACTCTGGTTGGCCTGGCAGGATGGTCAGCATCGCTTGAGGGAAGATGACCATCCCAACTGGGCTACTGGGGAGAACAGAATCAATGGCTGACAGAGTAAAATTCAAGGGCACAGCTAAGGCAAGTAGAGTTCAAGCAGCAATCTGACGTTTGCCTTGGTTGTCAGGGGAAAGGTGCAAGTCAGACTCAACGGGCTCAATGGCAATGGGGCAGTTTCTCCTTTAGCGAGGAACAGCCAACCACTGACTACGGCCATAGCTCTGCTCATCCTGAAATGGAATGATGGTTTTCCACAGACAATTTCTTCAGATGGGTTGTGATTATTACGGTCCTTTTACCAGCACCAGAACAGTCCTAGGGCTTTGTTGAGCAACTGTGGGATCGTAAGAGTGCACCTCTACTAGCACAACCAACTTGCTATGAAGTCACAGATATTTAGAAATGACGGGGCTGTCACTCCCCACCATCATCAGGGCTGATGGGGGGCATCACTCTAGTGGGGGAAATAAACAGGGCCTTATGGGCAGGGCTTAAGTCTGCTGAGAGGTAATCAGAAACAGGAGCAGTCCAAAGTAGTAGGCTTTTGGTGGTGGAGGACGAATGGAGTCATGCTCCCCACCTGATGCGAGAGCCAACGTGCAGCGTTATTTGCAACAACGTCTGTTTTGCACAAGAGGACTTTCCCATGTGGATATCACTTCCCTGTAGGAAATAACACATCCGTGGCCATGTGTGAGGAGCACAAACATGTTTATTTTGTTGCAGGAGCCTGCAGCCAAACTGGGGGTGTCCTGCTGGGAGCAATCATGGTGAAACAGACAGAAGTGCGCTCGCCATACATGGTCGGTGTCGATGGAGCCACCTACATGGAAGTGATATCTGCACAGAAAAGCTGAAGGGCCATAAGCTCCCACAGAGCACATCTACCATTCTTGGACTTGAACCCAACTGTTATGAAAGCAAAGGGAAATGCTGGCTGTCCCCTGCTTGAGAAGGCATGGCGGCCTTTCCACTGACAGCAGGCTCCTTAAGACAATGTTGCCGCAGGATGGCATTTCGGAGAACATTCCCTGAGAAGTGGGGTAGCACAGCCAAGGATTGAATGACCCGTGCAGTTTCCAGGAGACTGAAGAGAGCTGCGTCTTCCACCAATAAGCTCTGCCACTGTAAACCGTGCAAGGAGATGGCTGGGTTCTCAGACTGGAGACTGAGACCCCTAGGACTGCTCCATGTGCGCCGGGTGCCCTGATGTGAACCAGCCGTGAGTGCAATTTGAGCGCTCAAGGGAAGAGGTTCTATGCCGAGTGTAGCTGGATTGCTGCGGTCGCCCACCACCACCAAGGGAGCCCTGCCCACCTCCCCTAGGGACCAGAAAAGCCAGAACAAACAACAGAAAAGTTGGGTTTTTTAAATAAAATAAAAAATTAAAAAGTCCTTTATTGGGTGCAGCCTGGTCCCTGTGCCACGCTGGGCCTTGGCCGATCAAGACTGCCCCTGGGCTTGGGGCGGCTCAGTCAGCATCTCCCCGAACGTCGAACACTTACGAGGTGAGGGACGCAAGGGCTGTCCAGGCCTTGCCTACAGGCTAGGAATAGGAGCCCCAGGGGGAGGGGAGAGGGGGGAAGAGCAAGGGTTGGTGAGGCCAAGTGTCTGTCTATGGGTTTGGGGGAGGGAAGGCGAGGTGTGGGGCCCTGCACATATACCAGGGGTGCACCGCACACCTCACTGAGCTGCACTCGAAGTGGTTTTCTTCAGGGTGAAATTGGTCCAGTTCACAGCCACTTTCTGCCGGGTCTGCTTAGCTGAGTCCAGGCAAAACCTGCAAGTACAGAAAAAACAACAACTAGCGTGAGGAAATGACAGGGCTGCGGGATCCTTGTTTTATTCACACATATAATATAGCTGCCTGTCTCCTGTGAACTTCCCCTTACTCTCTCATGGAGTTGCTCAGATTCTTCAACAAGGATTGTCCACAAACATCCTAATGATTTTAAGGGGCAAAGGGTTAACAACACAATGGCACCAGGCGGCACCACTTCTGTGATGAAAATACTTTGGAAAATATGTTGCAGGACAACACAACGATGGGCTAGGTCCTACTGGCAGAGACAGGCAACATAGGCAGGGATGCTGGACAAAGCTGAGGAAGAAGATATGAAGTGTGTGCTGTTTGCAGCACAGAAGCCAATATTTTTAGGGACTATAGGGCAGGTAGCTCATCAAAAAGGGTATGGGTGAATTTGGTGATTCCTTTTAGCCAAAGAGGAATGAAAAACTTGATATAGGAAGCTCAGAGAAGATGTGACTCTGGTCTCCTTGAAGAAAGGAAATGGGAGACCACTCCTGAAGAAATCCTCTCTGGACCTAAGATGCTTTTCCCAGGCAGCAGCCAGTTTTCAATCTCCTCCTCCTGGGCTCCTTCTGGTGGGCAGAACCACATTTTCAGATTTTCCTGGACTATCATGCTTTGATGGCTCTCTCTGACAGAAGGTGGTGCTTGAAGACTGCTGCTACATGACACTTGTACTCTATCAATGTTCAAGGTGCATTCCAGCAAGGCCAAAACACTCAGGGAGGGAGCAGGGAGGGATGTTGCCCCGACAGAGGGTGTGTGTGGTCTGGCGAGTACCCCAAGGGAGGATCTGCATTTAGTTCCCAGACCCAAGGTTCCACATCCCTGATGTATGGCATTGATTTATTTCTCGTCTGCAAGGCCCTGATCCCAGGACTCCATAGTTAATCGGGACCAAGTCTTACCTCTTGAAGTATTCCACTTCTCTGTCAGTCTCATCCATTTCCACACCATCTAAGTCTTTGGGCAGGAACACATCATCTAACAAATCACAACAATGAAAAAGAAGAAGAAAGAGTTAGCTGGGCCCGAGAGCTGCTCATAGTCAGTGACAAGGATCTCCTCCTTCCCTTCCAAACCAGGCACATGCCTCACACCACTCAAACATCACTAGCTGCCCAAGCCAGGAGACTCCCCTGCAGTGATGCTCAAGGTGCCCAAGTCCACAACCCCTGGCCCAAAGCAGAGAAAGCGAGATGTGTGACAGAGTGTGACTACTCTACACAAAGTTTGTGATGTACAGCAAGCACTGATGGGGTAAAAATAAATTTCAGTGGGAACATAGGAAAGTGCAGTTAAAGGCTATGCAAAATTCCACACTTCTGAGCCTGGCTTTATGAGAATCTCAGTTTTAATCAATACCAACATGCTCTCATAATTGAACGGAGAAGTCTGAAAATACACAGAGTTTTGAGCTGGGCCTTAGGGAGCTGAGCAGGCCACAAAAGCTGTCTCACCTCACCCCCATTAAACCTTAGCCCTACATACAGCTGTTTTAACAGCCATGTCTCTCCTGTCCCTTCACAACATCAACTCTTGCCGCAATATTCCAAATTCTTTTTAAAAATCCTATATGGAAGAATAAACTTGGTCCAGAAAATGTGCATAGCTCACACTCAGGATACAGTATGGGGCCCCATCTGCACTATTCATTTAAAGAAGTATCATACCACTTTAAATAGCCCTGGCTTCCCTGCAAAAATCCTGAGAACTGTAGCTTGTTATGGGTGTTGAGAGTTGTTAGGAGACCTCTATTCCCTGCACAGACCTACAATCTCCAGAGTTCCCTGGGAAGAGGCATTGATTGTTCAGCCTCTCTGGGAAGTGTAATTCTATGAGGAGAATTCTCCTAACAACTGTCAGAACCCTTAAACAACACTTCCCAGAATTCCTTGACTGTTTAAAGTGGTGTGATACTACTTTGAATGTATAATGCAGGTGGGGTAGTCTCCCTGGTACTTTTGCAGTTTTTTAAAGTGTTCGTCCAAAACGTACCCAGATTCTAGGCTGTTATGCATGCCCTCAGGATGTATGCTAGTACCTGCCCTCTCACTAGCCTTCGTAACAGGACTGGCAGCTGTCATGCACTTGGTGGGCCTCACCAGTGTATTATGGGCCTCAGAAGCGCCAACGTCCTGAGTGCATAAGGGGCCCACCCCAATCTTAATGAGAAGCTGGGATAGCTCAGTCAGTAGAGCAGGAGACCTTTAATCTCAGGGTTGTGGGTTCGAGTCCCACATTGGGCAGAAGATCCCTGCATTGCAACAGATGGAGCAGAAATAACAGCCCAAATACAGGAAAAGCCTTCCGCATACTCACCAATGGAAGGGCTCGCTTTCTCCATTTTGTTCCTACTCTTCTTGCCTTTGCCCTTTGGCTGGGGCAAGTCATCTGGCGCAGTTGTATGGGGCAGATGCCGCTCGCCAGTCCCCAAGGAAACAGGCTCCTGCTCAGCCTGGTCGGTTCTGCCTTCCCCTCTCCGGCTCCTGCCCTCCGCACTCTTCTCTTTGTCCACCTTAGAGCCGCCACAACCCCAGCCCTGCCCCTGCCGCAGCCCTCTGGCCCCATCGCCGTGCTCCACGCTGCTTCCTCTCGGGGCTTCAGGAGCCATACCCTTAGGGGGGTTCTTCTGCCCCACCCCCTTGGAGCCGGAAGCCTCACTGCTCAAAGTGAGAGCCTCCCCTTTCTTGGCCGGGCAGCTCTGCCGCTTGCCCTTCCTCTGCTTCCCGGTGGCGGGCGCTTGCTCCTGCGGCTCCACTCCCCTGCCCGGGGCCGCCTCCTTGGACTCGTGGCCGGCCCCACTCTCCAGGGGAGAGTCTGTTGGCTTGGGGGACTGGACCCAGATCATGCGCGAGAGGTTGGGGACGGCGTTGAGTCGCTTCACCACGCCGTTCTCACAAGCCGGGGGCGGCGGGGGCGGCACCTCGCCTGGGCTCTCTACCCATCGGGAGGCCACCTCGCTCCGCAGCAACGTGTGGTTGTGTGGCGTGCCCAGGCTAAGCGGAGACAGGTCGAGGTCAATCTCCTGCAGCTCTGAGGAGCCGTTGAGGTGGGAGAGCAGGTTCTTCTGCTCCAGCACGGCTGCCTTCTTTGGGAAGTCGTTGACGTCCAGGTTGAGGTCGTAGACATTGAAGCTGGCACGGATGGAGTCCTTGATGGTGTTCTTGATCTCCTGCAGTCGGCTGCTCAGGAAATTGTTCACTCGCTCCAGTTCTAGCTGGGGCCACTCCAGAAGCTTCTCTTCAGCCAGCTCCTGGTCCTGACCCGTAGGCGGGGTCCGGTCCACTCGCTTCTGGGCCTCCGCCTCCAGCTGGGCCTTCTCCTTCTCCTGAAAGTCCAGAAGTTAGCAACATGAACTCGAGTCGTTCTAGTATTCCTACTGGCAACCGAGAAGAGGGACTGTGGTGAGGATGGCAGCCAAACTCCGGCTGGCTGGCTGAAGAGGCCCCTGCTTCTCAGCTGCTGACAGTAACTACTTCTATGCAGCTGCATGGGGACTACGGCAAACCACCGTGCACTTGGGAATTGGCACTGGGAACTGGCATACACAAAGCCTGTGCTATGGTAACAAACCTTAAGGAACAGATGCGCTGCCAGCAATTTCCCACAGCCATTTCTCTGTGTGTACAAGCTCCAGAAAGGTTGCTACACCTCAGGCCCTAAACTTAGTTCATGTGGCGCTGGAGCATTTGGGGCGGGTGTGGGGCAGGAAGGTTGCAAGCAGAGAAACACAGTTACATTTTCACGCTGCCTGCCCCAGCTCAGCAGCAACTGAAGAACACAAGAGAGAAAAGACTGAAGGGGCCCATTTCACTGACCAGGCATCCTCAGTCAATAACCCAGTGTGAGAGAGCCAGTGTGGCATGATGGTTAGGCTCTGGGAGAGACCAGGGTTCAAATCCCCACTCAGCCATGAAGCTCTCACTGGGTGGTGCCCTTGGGCCAGTCATTGCCTTCTCTCAGCCTAACCTACCTCACAGGGTTGTTGTGGGGGTTAAATGAGGAGGGGGGAGGACCATGTACATGCCACCTTGAGCTCCTTGGAGGAAAAGGTGGAATATTATGTGATATAACAACAATTGTAGTAACAACCTTAATTCACTTCAACTTCTGACTAGTTTACACGTGTGTGTGTGTGAATGAGAATCAAGCGTGATAAAAAAGTGCATGAGAATCTGAGGAGAGAGAACTTAAATTCACCTCTTTCATCTCTCTGTGAAAGAGATCACATCTCCTGTTTGCAAAGGTAGTAGGGAAACTGAGTTCCTTGCAGATACATAGCAACTTGTGAATGACATGAAATGCCAGGCAAAACAGCATTACTGAAACATACTAAGTAGTCAAGGGGTGTTCGTACAGGTTAATAGCCAAGTCGGCACCCTTCGAGTAAACGTCAATGAAGTGTTCTTGCAGCATACACAGCACAGGCTGTGCATGCAGCATGTTCCCAAAATGTCTATTTAAACAGTTAACAAGGATGGGAAAGACATCAGCATAAGACTTTGGAAAACCACTGCAAGTCAGAGCAGTGACTGCAGGGCTAGGTGGACCAGTGGTCTGATTCTGCATAACACAGTTTCATATGTTCAGGAATCCCCCTATAGCATAGACAAGCTCCAGAAGGAATCCCTTCACAAAAGAACCCAAACTAGCTGCTTGGCATGTTCACGTGTGGATATACTGGAGGGAGAGTCCTGTTTCATATGGCTCAGATCAGGCCCAGAGGTACTCACAACACTCATTAGCAATACTTAGATGAGGGTGAAACTGCAGTATCTATTTGCAAGAAAGAAAGAAAGAAAACAGCTTGTGATCTTATTATGCCACTAATCATTTTGGAGTCTGTATCAATTATGAAAATATGTCAAAAGTCGACATGGGGAAGCGACAGATATTTGTCAAATAGTTCATCCTCCTTTTTGCTGAACTCTTATCTACAGTCATCTGCCCACCCAAACGCATACACAACTGGGGACTGAGGCATAACTGCCCCACTTCTATGAAGAAAGGACATGCTATAAAAATTCAGATTAGTTTCTAAGCAAGTTCTATCCCATTTCCATCCCTAGCTAGGGCCAGGATTTAAACTATTCCCCCTAATCTATGGACTCATTCTATCAGGATTCTGAAATGATCCTTACCCTCTTCCCCTTCACATTCAATCTCCAAGAAGCTGTGGGCCAGCGTACGCTCTCTTTTGCACACTCATCCACGCACGCACACCCAGCCCACCTTCTTCTTCTGCTTGTGACGTGCACGCTTGGCAGCCTTGGCACTGTTCAGGGGCTTCGGCTCTGTGCTGTTGATGTAGTCCAGGAGCTCATCCACGTCCCGGTGATCGACCGCCGGCTCTCCCGAGCTGCTGCTGTGCCCCAGCTTTTGCGGGAGCTCCTCTTTTCTCTTGGTCAGCCGGGAGCGCAGCTTCTCCCGGATCTCGGCATAGTTCCGGCTCGTGGGGGCGGCCGGAGGCTGCGGATAGAGTTGGACTATTGGTCTGCTGCGGGTGCAGGAGATGGTTACTGCTCTATAACTGCCACTGACAGAAACCTGCTCTCTCTCCCCTCTGCTAGGTCCAAGGCTGAGCTGAGATCCACAGCTAGTTCCATCTACGTAACCACTGACACTACAGAGGCCCCAAAGCTGGAACAGCTGAATGCAAGATGCAACAGCAGAGCTTTATTTCAGCAGCTCAGGACAGGAACAAAAGGAAATGACAGGGTTGAGAGAACTGTGTGGAAGTCCAAGGCTAGAATACTGGGGTTTGGGGGTGGAGAGAGAAGCTAATCTCAAGGCTACCAAGGCCAAGAGAGATGAGCAATGATGCATGCCATGCGTGTATTGTCAACATGGTGTTTTTCCAAGCCGCCCACATAGAAACAAGTCTGTGAGTGAAGGTCATGGATGCTGCTGACTCTGATTCTACTTACCGCGTTGTGGCCGAAGAACTCACAGTAGCAGCAGTCGCAGAACTTCCCATCTTTCTGGGTTGTGGAGGACGAGGTGCAGGAGCTGCGCTCGGAGCTGCTGTCCTCGTCCTCGCCAAGCCCCTCGTCTGCCTCGCAGGACTGTGGTGCGTGGCAGCTTGTACCGTTGGGGAACTTGTGACCTTTGCAGGAAGGGTCCCTGCAAGAGGAAGGAAGAGCAGGCAGGTGAGAGGCAGGCCAGGCAGATGGGCTGAATTGGCCTCCAAGCTCAAGTCAAAGCACTGCTTTGGATCTACAAAGCCCTAGGTGGTCTGGGAGCAAAATGCCTGACCGAGTTCATCTGTACAGACCCTGTTCTATGTCACTGCCTTTGAGAGGACCAAGCAGGTAGACTGTTAGAGAGAGGGGATTTTCTGTTGTTGGGACACCCCATCTTTGGAGCTCACTCCCCAACGGGGCTTTCACCTGGCATTGGAATGAAAGCAATCTTCTCTTCCCTGGGCCTCCACTGACAGATTATGAATGTTTCTGCAGTTTGCCTTTTTTGAAAAGGAAAAAAAAGGTTTTAAAGCTCTTTACTGAGTCTATACCTATGTAGGTATAGACACCTATGTAGGTATCTTACATATATAGCATATGTAAAATTACTCAGCCCTCAGTAATAAGCAGGTTTCATTGTTATGTACATTAAAAAAACAACAACAACAACACAAAAAACCCCAGAACTATCACTGGGTATATTTTCCTGAAAATGTATAGTTTGGAATTCCAATTATGGAATTCCAAATTTATTGTATTAAGCAACTGTTTTTGTCCTTCCTGGGATTATACTAGGTGAGTCCATTTAACTATGTACAATGTGTTCTAAACCTTATTCAGCCAGTCTTTTATCTGTGGGCCTCATGTTCGCTTCCATTTATAAGTAACTTCTATTTTTTGAGGTTTTTTCTTACAATCAAGTGTACATTCTGTGAAATAAAAAAAATATTCTGGTTGCAATAATGAAATATTTGACACCAGTTCTTGTTTCCGTTTAGGTACCAGACTAGGGTTTTGTTTTTTTACTGTTTGCTTATTTTTTGGCTTGATAAGGGCTTATGCATTTATTGTTGAGAGTCATCTTGGACACTTGCATGAAAACATGCAGCACAAATGATTTAAGAAAACAAAACAAAATGCTTCATCCTCTCCTCAACCCTGCAGAGGCCTGAAGATTGAACTTGGTGTGTGTATGTATTTGTGTGTGCACGCGCGCTGTGAGTGGGGGTGGGGTGGGGTTTAAGCCTGAGAAAGCAGAAGGGTATGAAAGGGCAGCATCAACACAGAAATCTGATCAGTTCTGATGCTGAAATGCTGCAGGGCTAAGAATTAAAAAGAGGCTGTAATATGGCTAAAAAATGGCAAACACAATAGAAAATAGGGATCAAACCCTGCAGCGCTCCAGCACCCCCATCTTCAGAGAAGGCCAATAATATTACTTTGCAACACTTAACAACAGGTTCTGAAATAACTTTTTCCTTCATGGCAAAATATTCATGAAAAAAGTTTCAACGGAATACAAAAGGCTTGTGGACTCTGTAGGATAGATCCATGAGCGGGAGAGATTCCTGCCCGCTCTCACTCATAGCTCTTTCGTTCCAAAACTACATGGAGTTTGCATTCTAGTGTAACTTTTTTCATTTACATTTTTTTTTTTAACGGAAAGAAAAATGTTATGCCAGCACTGACTCTTAACAGTGCAAGTGAAGCTCCAACAATGGCGGGATAGCTATGCCCAAAATAACATTATCCAGAGCTGGCACTTCTAAGAGCTTAAATAAAACCCTGCCTCATGCACTGGTCCCAGCAGGTTGGACAGGCCCTCTCTCCAAATGGTTCATGGTAAGCATCACCAAATCTAGACAAGCAAATGCTCAAGCCATCCCTACTGTAACAGCAATCCCCTCAGGCGCAGAAGTCACAGATTGCCTCTGGTTTCAATTTTTTAGGACAGGATTCAACACAAGCCTCCTTTGGGAGCTAGAGAGAACACAGCAGGGAAAGAAGACCAAGTTGCCCATTCAGCTGCCTAGACCAGTGTTTCCCAACCTTGGGCCTCCAGCTGTTTTCGAACTACAATTCCCATCATCCCTGACCACTGGTCTTGCTAGCTGAGGATTATGGGAGTTGTAGTCCAAAAACAGCTGGAGGCCCAAGGTTGGGAAATGCTGGCCTAGACAACACAGGTGAAAAGAGGGCTTCTCCAGAAGTCCTGTTAATTCAGCATTCACCTTCATTTGCTTGCACAAAGTATACAGGGCAATTAGGCTCATTGTTATTTGTTTGCAGAGCAGTTACATGACAACAAGCAATTGTCCTGCATTCATCCTGAATTTGTTTGCAGGATGCCTACACATCCTCCCAATAATCACTCCTCTATCTCATACTTTTCACATTTTCCTGTCATTTCCAAGGTGCAAAACATCCACTTTTTTGAAGGTGGATCTACTACCCTAACTAGTCCAGGATTTCCCAAACTTGAGTCCCCAGCAGTTGTTGGACTACAACTCCCATCACCCCTGGCCAATGGTCCTGCTAGCTAGTGATGATGGGAGTTGTAATCCAACAACAGCCGGGGACCCAAGTTTGAGAAACCTTGGACTAGACCAACAGAAAGCTTTAATCAACTTTAATTGTGCCATCCTGCAGTTCCGGTATGCACTTAAATCCCTCCCCCACAAAATAGGGACACTGTAGAGGTACTCCTAGTCTATCCACCTGCCTGGAGTTTCAAATGGTCCACTCACACTGAGCAGAGATAATGGTCCTTAGGCTGCTATCCTAAAATGCACGCCACAAGGATGACTTCTGCCAAGTGGCAAATTACCCCAGGAAGGTGCTGGGCACATTCCTATCAGCAACCCTATGCCCAGGGCTCCACTCACCTGTTGGTGCTGGGCAGTTGATGCGAGGCAGTCGGAGGACCCAAGGAGCCGCTGCAATGGCCGTTGCATGGATGAGTGCAGCCTACAGGAGGCGGTATCTTCAGCAGTGGCACATTGGCAGTTGGCAGGTGTGGGCTCTTGCAAGATCCAGTGGGAGGGGAGTCTGCTCCTGGCTTGGGCACCGGTGTGTGTGGACTGAGGGCTGGCGCAGGGAAGGGGGCCGCCTGCGGTGAGGAGCTCAGGTGGACGTGAGGAGGGGAGCTGAAGGGCCCAGGGTGGGCAGGCATCTGCTTTGTCGGGAGGAGTGCCGGCGGCTGCGAGGGGAGGCCTGTGGGGCTGTTGGGTGGAGCAGTGAGGTCCACATGCCGGTGGTGCTCCGAGGAGTGGAAGGCCTCTCCTGCAGCCAGATGGAAAAGGGAGAGCTATTAGATCCAATCCTGGACAGCAGACTTTTCACACACTACTATAAGGGGCAAAATATTCCACAGGTGCTAAGCTTCCTCACCATGGAGACCTCTGCACCACAAGGTTCTTGCCCAGAAGTATTGCCCCACCCATAATACCTCCAAGGCTCTATGGCCATACACCCAGGCATGCCGCTCAAGCCAACCCAACCTGGTAATCATTTTCTCAGCTAGAAGCTTCCCTGCAGCTGTGGTACTTTCCAATGTACCAGGGCTTGCAACATAACATGTTTCCTCAAAACATGCTAGGGGGTTTGGCCACACGTATGACATGTTTAACATTTTAAACCCACAGCTCTCAGAAGGGGAAAGGGGGGCAACCCTCGCCCTTTGGGGTCGTGCTAAGGTCTCACTCAGCCCAAGGATGGGCCCTAAGGGGCTGGCCCCAAGAGGAGGCAAGATTCCACAGTAGTGAGCCCAGCACTGTGGTGCCACTTTTGCCCTGCGGATGTGGTCAGCTGGCCTTCCCCAGGCCCCGCCCATACAGACCTGGCGGGGTGGGTCTCCGGCACATGCTCTTGAACTGCTTGGGAAGAGTTTTGCAGAAGTCGAGTGAGGTAGGCAGAGGCGAGCCTGGGGTGCCGCTGGGAGCTGGGGAGAGCGCGTGGCTGTAAGGGCAGGCTTTGAGCCCACCTCCCACAGCAGGGGCCTGGCTGGCACACTCCGGAGGGAGGCCGGGGTGCTTGTCACCTGAAATGGAGTCAGAGATGGAGCTGGCTGCTCTCCAGGCCCCTCACTCACCTCCCCACCTGTGGCACCTCATCTGGACCACGGAGACTGCAAAAGGACTCTGGTGGGAAGACCTCAGTAAGCAGGGGCCTTCATATAAAGAATTACTCTCCCTCAGGAGAAGAGCAAGACAGGCTTGTGTATGGCCATCCCTTCTCTGACAAAAGGTATTGATATAGGTTGCCAGATGCTAGCACTTCCTCACACAGTGAAGCAATTGCCACGCCCCCTCCCAATGACTACTGGCAGAGCCTCCATAAAGAAGCTGTAGGGAGAACCCCGCATCTAGAAGGGAGAAGAGCATCACTGGCCCAGGGGCAACATGAACTTACCTGGTACAACAGGTGTTCCCCCCAGGGAGCTCCCTTGAGCTGCCCCATTGGCATGCTGGGAGTTCCAGAGCCCCGAGAGCTTGTGTGCAGACAGGAAGGAGCTGGGGTCCCAGTCTCCCGAGTTCCCGTGGCACGAGGATGAAGATGACGAAGACGAAGAGGAGTGGGAGCCTGCCCCGCAGGACTGTGACTTGCAGGCCGTATGCGACAGCGAGACCTGGGAAGAGAACGGGCGGCTCAGACCACAAATCCAATGCAACACGTCTGCTTGGAAGGGTAAGCTCATGGCTGATCTGTGAGGAATAGTAACACTGGACTAACCTTTGCTCCAACCAATTCTTGTCCTGGACCCACCATGGCACTTGCCCAGGAGGACGCAGACTCTCGGTGAGGAGACAGGCTTGTCTAGTCTTACCTCTACTCTCATTCCCTTTCCCACCACCGCAAATGATGACAGTGACAAGAAAGAAAAGAGTCAAGGCCCTGTTGTTGTAGGCAATGCATTCACTCAAGCCAAAGCTGGCAAGTTCCACAGCCTAGAGCTGGGAGCAGTTAGGGTCCCAGAACATAACACAGCCATCCGACAGTGGTCAAGGGTGTGCAGCTTGACCAATCCAGGAAGGCCTTTTATGTAGACTGCTGGCTTCACAGCAGTTAACCCTCCTTGGCCCAAGAACATTTGTCCCGGAGTGAGTGATGGCGTGTGTTCTGGTGGGGTTAAATGCTTACCGCCAGCGCCTGCTCCTGGACTGCCCTCCTTTCTTCCTCTTCCACGCTCTGCCTGCAGCTCTGGCAGATCCACAGCGGCATCTCTCCCAGCAGGTTCTGCACCAGCGTCGGTACAAAATCCGGAGGCAGCCGCTCGCCCGGAGATATCAGCCCATTGTGGGATGGCCCTCCCCAATCTTTACGCTCCCGGTGGCACAGCAAGCAGCACGTCTGCACCGACTGGTTGGAGGTGGGCAGCACCTGCAGCAGGGCAAACACACAGAAAGTGAGGGTTGCTCACGGGGAACATGAGCCTGGGGAGCACTGTGCCATGCGCTATGACGACAGGATATGCTTAGGAAAATCCCCAAATCCGTATTAGGGCAACACTTTTGTCATGTCATCCAGACAGCCGGCAGTTGGGTGCTCCCAGAAAAGATTTTCTAGTGCTTCCTGCCTAACTCTGCTATTACTACAATACTGTTCACACTAAGCGACCTCAGAACTAAGCACACCAGCAGAGTGGCAGATCCGGGGCAGGAGGAGAGGGAATGAATAGTCTGTGATGGCAGAAGGGTGTGTGTTCCTGTGGGAGAGTCACAAAGGTGCCTGATTTGTATCCCAGTTGTCTCTGTCCCTTTTATTCTCCCACCCGCAGTTGTCCCCCAACTCACAACTCCTGCCTCAGCACAGGACACTTGCTTCCCCCACCCAATGCTCCCAACACTATCCCAAGGCCCTGTGGCCCAGAAGACAGGCAGCCTGCTCCCCCTTGCTCCTGTGCAGCTGAAAACGGAGGAACAGCTGCAACACGTAAGGCAGAAACCTTCTCTTGGCTGCTCCTTTCATTCTTCCCACACAAGGCCTTCAGCTTCCTGTCTGGCTCCGGGGCGGAAGCCAGGCGACAAATCGGCCTCGGCACTGCTTAGAGATGGTGACAGGCATGAAGGGTTAGGGGCAGGGTCGCATTGTTTCCCCACCGACTGAGGAGCCCGGGACAATGGGCCGTGCATCTGACTGCTGCTGCAAAGCAGATGGTCGTTCTCAGACTCAAGGTGAGACAAAGCCCAAAGGGGCAAAGGGTGCAGCACGAGGAAGAGACAGAAGGAGAACCGGCCTTCCCTTCTCACAATCACCGCAGGAACAGGTGTGCTCGGGGGCAGGGGTGACGGAGGAAAGTGACAAAGGAGTAGTTCCACAGCAGGATGTGGGCTGGCAGCCTCAGAGCATGCCCAGAACATCAGACACACCCCTGAGGGGGAGAGTCCAATCAGCAACAACTTGTCAGCGTATGTGAGAGAGTATTAATTACCAATCCCATGGCACTATAGTTTAAGGTGAGGTTCTTTCATCATAAAACCAGAAAATGCTATTCATCAGAATGAAGACAAATTATCTTATCAGGAGGAAATCTGGCACTGGAAATCTAAGAATGCCAATGTGTGATAGCAGTTTAATTGTGTCCTGTTTTTGCACACCCCTTTCTCAAAACATACCTAAAAATTCCCCTTTTCACGTAAGCGAGAAAACCAAATTGCTGTTTTGGTGAAAGTCTGTTAAGTATTCCTAAAGTTATGACAGTTCAAAGTTCCTGTTTTAAATAAACAATTTAACTAAGGGCAAGTATGACAAAATGGATCTGTTGGGCAGACTGACGTTCCCCTGGTTGAACCTGCTTCCCCAAAGGAAAAGGGTTGCTGCCAGAGGGAACAGGTTGGAGCAGTGTGCATTTCTAGCTGCTCTGAGTGCGACATTGTGCTGCCGTGCATGTTCAAAAGTGGTGTGCTGCTTGTGCAATGGGCTTCTGCATCTGTTTGTGCATGCCTGCATATGGCATACCCTTGCACATGCCTACTCATGGCATGCTCCTGCTTATTCCTGTGTGTGGTGTGTTGCTATGAAAGTTTGATTATTACGTGCTCCAGCAGATGTGTGCATGTGTGTGTGTATATCAAGAGAAAAGGTGCCCCAACTCTAATGGCAGACTGCACTCCTGGGGCTTAGCTCACAGCCCCCACCCCTTCCATTCTGCTGGTAGAAGCCCAGCGGTTCCTTCACCTTTGATCTTCTCTCTCCCACCCACTTTGGATTGCTTTGTAAGTCTTTAGAATTCAGAAGAAGAGCAAAGCAAAAGTGGAAGTCTGATATCCTGATCAGTTTTGATAGCTACTATGCAGGTTTTGCTTTCAGTTCAACATGTACAGTTTGTACTTTACAGCTTAAGGTAGGCAAATCAAAAGTTTAGGGTTATATCCAACTAAATCATTGCATGCATGGAATGACTTCTGCAAGTGCACTGGAACTTCTCTACTCTCCTCCAAATCTGCGCTGGAGAGTTGGAGGGAAGAACCAGAACAGATTTAGGGAACTGACAGTCGGGGGGGGGAGGGGGGAGGAATTTCATTGTGTTTACCAAATCTCTTCTGCTTGCACATTGATTTTGTTGGATACAACCCTTAGAATGTAAAAGTATATATCTAACTAAAGACCAGCTTCCCAGCTTCAGAGTTCTCCCAACCGATATAAATAGAGGATTTGGGCTGAAAAACCAAGATAAAATTTGTGTGCACAGACGCTAAGTTGTAAATGGGCACAGACTGTACCTACCTATGTTTTAGATTGCAGCTCCCATCAACTTAAGCCAGTCACCGTCCAAAACATCTGGAAGGCATTGGGTCGGCAAAGGCTAAAGTAATACATAGGTTTTTACCACTTCCATGGCAGAGAAGCTAAGGCTGTTGCCTTAACTTACTGTTTCCATGCTTTTTGGTGCCTGAGTGAATTCATAAATGCCTTAACTCTTCTCTTAAATGAGTGTTGTCACTTTTAATCCTAGAATATGCACCTATCACCGGAAATCATCAGATGTTGATTTCACCTCCTAAATTAAACACTGCAAGGCAGACAAACATCTCCTTAAAACACACTCATCTTTGTTCCCTAGGCAAGCCTCTTCTCACCACACCTTTGTTTCCTGGAAATCCCTATCAAGGAGTGAGGTTCTCAAAAGGAGGACTGACACAGCAAGAGACAGATTCAGAACACAGGACTCCAATCCTTGTCATGCCTGTTTGGAAATTCCAAACTTTCTGGAACAAATTTCAATATTGTTGATGGAAGAAGTAACTCCTTGGGTATAAGAAACAGCACTCGTTATTTCCACAACTCCTGATGTCACTTAGAGTAAATGCAAACAAAGGTATTTACTTTCAGCTATCCAACCCACACCGTAATGAAAAATATATCTACTGCTTAAGCAGTATCTATTACCGGGATCCCTGAAATGTATCCATTTCGCCTGTTGCTGCTGCTCCTGGACTTAGCAAACACGTCCCCGAGTTTGTCATAAGCTCCCTACCACCACCACCTCTACTTCACACACCTACAGCAACCCTCACCAGGGCCAGCTCTGCAATGAGGCAGAGAGAGGCAACTGCCTCAGGCGGCAGATACTGAGGTACAAGGAGTGGGTAGGGATATGTGTGCCATGTGGCCCATCCTGCTAGCCTGCTGCCCTCAAGTACAGTGGAAGATCCTGTTCATCAGTATTGGAGTAAATTTCAAATGCCAGTCCAATTGGCTTCTGTATGTGCCTTGCAGCTGGGCCATAGTTTAGGGGGTTTTGTGGGTTGTTTTTTTCTGTTGTTACCTTCTTGTATCTTGTATTTTGTATCTTAAGATTTATGTGTAAATTGTTCAATTTGGTTGTGAACTTCTTGACATTTTGTTTATTATTTAGGATTACGTGCATTACATTTGCAGTTATGTCATTTTTAAAATAAATTGTAAGCAGCCTTGAGCATGGTTTTAACCTTGGAAAGGTGGCATACGAATAAAATGACTGACTGACTGGTTGGTTGGTTGGTTGGTTGGGGGAGGGCACCAGCTGGTCCTCTACCTCAGGCAGCAAAATGTCTTGAGCCAGCCCTGACCCTCACCTATCCCTGCTTCAGCTTCCAGCCACAAGTGCCACAACCATGATAGTTCTACAAACTTAAGTAGGCCTTCCTAAAGAAGCAAGAGCTTCTCTCTCATCCTATCCAGCCTTTGTTTTGAGTGCTGAGGTTGAGTTAGGAGGTACTGCCCTCTCATTCCTTGCTTCCTTCTGATCAGTAGTCTACAGGCAAGTGTGTGAGTGCCCCTCCCTTTTTTTCTTTTGCCCACTGACGATACTTTACACCCATCCAGCAGTGTCGTCCACCCACTGGCAGAGGAAGAGGAGTGCGGGGGGAGCGCCCCGCCCCCGGCAGTGCAATCGCGGCAGGGTGCCATCGCGGCTGCCCCCCTGCCCAGGACACATGCCAGCCCCACCCCCGTCTGCTCTCCACACACACCCCCCGTGCCAAAGCATGAAGCTCCGCCACTGCCTCCACCCTCATTATAGTGAGCATGCTGCTCTGTCAAAACACACTGGAGCCTACGTGGCCCTGCCCCATCATGTCAATTTAACTCAGGGATGGGGAACATGTGGCCCTCCAAATAATGTTGCACTCCAACTCTAGAGAGCCACAGATTCCTCACTCCTGAATTCTAAACATTACGCCTCTTCTGAGGTTTTGGATGAGAACATTACCAGCCAAACACTTATCTCTTTGTTTTGTCTTGCGTCTGATCCAGATATGAACTGTCTGGTGCAGATTAATTCTCCTGCAGGGCTATTCCACGTAGGAAGTCACTTGCTTAGAAAGAGTCCCCGCATGAAAATTGCACCCTACGTCAAAAATGCATCACCTTGAGCAAATACTGACTCCTGAGTTTCCCCATCGTGCTGGCAGAGGTCGCATGAAATATATGTAGGTAGAAAGTTCTCTTAAGTATGGGGAACCCAGGCTGTGTGCAGACATACTTCAAAATCAGGGCAAGCTGCTCGTTTCCACATGGCTTGAACCAACCCTTTCGACATGCATTTACCAGTAAATTCAGTTCTGATTCACTACTCCATTTTGACGCCTTCCCCATTTCGGGCAGGCAGCCTGCCTTTTAAGTTTTTTTTTTTTTTTCAAAAACTGTAGCTTAGCTATGTCCGTCACTTGAATGTTTATTCAGAGCCCAATCTGAATAAAAACAATCAATTCCTTTTTTATTTTTTCTATTCATTTTGGGTTTTTTTTTTAAAAAAATGAAAACTGAAGGGTGAATGAAAGAAATGGCAGTGCTATCATAGGAATCAGTCAATCAATCTCCATGGCCAGCTTCTGCAGAAACAGGTTAAGCTGGTCTCCCAGAGATGGATCTTGAAGAGAAGTCTGTATGTAAGGCACAATACATTAAGAGTCATTCAAAAGTAAAACCCTCAAGCTCTGAGGGAGAAAGCAGGGTCCTGTCCACCAGCCTGCAGCCATCACTGGCTGGACAAATGGCAGGCATTTAAAGAGTCACTACACATAGTATGTACACAGGTAGAACTACCTCAGATGAGTGGGAATTCTGAGTCACTCTCTTTTCACATGTATAGAAGACTTGAGTAGTGGGGCAGGCCACCTTTTGGACACACCAGCAGGGGAGGGGGAGGTGTAACCCACATAGGCCTGTGACCCCCCCCCCATGCATTCTTTGTATGAATGAGTTGTTTGACCCCCTCCACAGTGAGTGCTCTTTCCCTGCAAGCTCGCCACAAAGGTCACATACATCTGGACACAACCCCAGAATCAAATCGCTGCTCATCTGACTGGACATGTTCTCCAGCAGCCTTGTGCACCTTAGAGATCTGCTGAGGGCAGAAAGGGATAGTGGCATGTTTAAGAACTATGGTCTATGGATCAGACTTCAGATATTTAATCCATATTTCTTAAGGCATGTGGGAAATGCCACAGTGGTAGATCTTCTTTATTGCTAATAGGAGGTTTGAAAGCTGACCTCGCTGTGACTGACACCACACTCCAGGATATGAATCACTAACAAAAGCCCACTAAGGTCATGCTCATCCTGCAGATCGTAGGCTAAGCAGCATGTGCCCTGCATTGTCAGAGAAGACAAGTTTCTTGTTCTGTTAAGCAGTCATCTCTGTTCCTATTCCCCTGAAAAGCTGACTTGTCAGTGCCAATGGCTTGGCTACATCAGAACGGGGTACTTGCTTCCACACTAGACCAGTTCAACCTGTCTAAATGAAGTGATACCGTATTTTTAACTACCATGCACAATTTGCTGTTGGAGGGGCAAATTGGGGGAGGGGACCCTATCACTGAAACCCTGGAAAGCTACTGCAAGTCTCTGTAGACAATACTGAGAGATGAACCAATAGGCCAAGTCAGAAAAAGGCAGTTTCATATGTTACTAATCTCATCAAAGAGTAGGGAAGACAAGATTTACTCATGCTGAAAACAATCACAAACAATTTTATTTATTTTTTACTAATTAGGTTGATCTACAAGTGTCTCTCTTTCAGACCATGCATTAAATGCTATCGCAGCATGCTACTGGTTCAGTTTGATAATGGTATTACCAGGAATACGAGGGGCTAAAGGTGGGGTTCAACTGAGTCTTGCTAGTGGAAGCCTGTGCAAGGACTTCCACTAGCACAACGCCTTTCTCACTTTCCCAAGCCCCAAAATTGGATGGGGGGGGGGTCAGGAGAACCCCAGTACAGCACACAAGGGGAGGAGAGGAAGGAATCCAGAGAAGGAACCCAGGAATCTTTCCTGCTCCTGCTCCAGACATATTTGGTCAACAACTACCATGCTGCTGTCCAATATCATATGCAGTACTATATACAAGTATTTAGAAGATCCACTTAGTTCAATGGAGCTTACTCCCATGTACGTGTGCGTAAGATTGCAGCCTCACTAATACTAATCTAGATTTAAACTTTCATCTACAACGTATTAACCTCTAGACCAGCCTTTCTCAACCTTGGGTCGCCATATGTTGTTGGACTACAACTCCCATCATCCCTGACCACTGGTCCTGCTAACCAGGGGTGATGGGAGCTGTAGTCCAACAACATATGGCGACCCAAGGTTGTGAAAGGCTGATCTAGACCAGTAGTGGAGAACCTCTGGTCTGCAAGCACTAATTAGGCCTGACAGGGTTTCTAGTTTGGCTTGTGAGGCAGTTTTCCCCAAACCACACCCACCCAACATCATATATGACATCAGTTGTGGGCCAGGTAAAATCTCAACAGCTAATGAACAATCTGGAACTTAAAGGGTGCTCCCAATTGTGCCTTGGTAAGCAAGGCTTGCTGACAGTACTGACCTACGAGTGCCACTGAATTTTTCCATTCGCAGGCATCACTTTGATTCAAACCACACATGGAAACGGACTTCAAAGAGGCTTGCTGTAACCACTGAGCAGCTAATCTGGGCAACGGGGTGAGCTCCCGTTGCTCTGTCCCAGCTCCTGCCAACCTAGCAGCTCGAAAGCACACCAGTGCAAGTAGATAAATAGGTACTGCTGCGGCGGGAAGGTAAACAGTGTTTCTGTGCACTCTGGTTTCCGTCATGGTGTTCCATTGCGCCAGAAGCAGTTTAGTCATGCTGGCCACATGACCCGGAAAGCTGTCTGTGGACAAACATCGACTCCCTCAGCCTAAAAGCGAGATGAGCGCCGCAACCCGAGTCACCTTTGACTGGACTTAACTGTCCAGGGGTCCTTTACCTTTACATATAGGCAGCTATATTCACCTGTCAAAGCTGGGTCACTGGGTGAGGGAGGTAAAGATCAGGCCTGCCAGCCAGATCTAATTCCCTGCCCCTACTCCAGATGTTTGAAGCATAATTCCCATCAAACCCCAACCAGAATGACTAATCATCAGGGATGATAGGAGTTGCAGTCCAAAAATCTGGGGGCCACCAGGCTGAGTGAGGCTGCCCAGCAAGATCTTTGACTTAAAGTCCACACACATTACCTCAACCTTTCTGGCAAGAGCTTCTGCAAAGGATTCCAACCCTACCTGCACCATGTGGCACATTAAGGGTTGAGCAACATGATATAGCTACCTTGGAATGACCTGGCCTACTCTGAGGCAGGCCTCCAATTTACAATGTGACAGCTAGAAAAATAACCAGAGTGCAAAGCTACCCACAAACGTTTTTAACAGGGAATCAAGACCACCCCAAGGGAAGCGTTTTTAATCAAAACATCACACACCTACAACAACTACAACAACGAGATACCACCATAAAACTTGTTTGGTTTGGGACTGCTAAGTTTTACCTGAACAACGTATGAAAAGGAGATGCCCTCCGCGATAAGAAGAACCACATTTGTAAAGACACACCTTGACTTAATTTTACCAGCTTTAAAGTTAAAACAGAAAATAAGTATTTCCAAAAATGTTAGGGGAAGGGGAGAAGCACTTTCAGAAAATAGTAACTACAGCAAGGAAAAGTGTTTAAGAGAAAATAATCCACTCAATCATTAGTTAATGCATTTCCCCAGAACATACCAAACTAATTGGACCATATAAAAACCAAAGCCCCAACCAGGAAGTGTTGTATTTATAGTTTCAATTCCACCCACTCCTTGGTCATGCATCCAACCAGCAAACAATTACAGTACTGAGCATGCGTAGTAGATCCTCATGTGCTTTATAAGGGAAACAAACAGACATCTTTTAGGATAATACTGAAGGGAAAGACAGAAGGTGGGTGCTTTCTGATTGGCTGAATGGTAACACCGCTACCACCCTCCCCATAGTTTCAAATTTTAGATGTGTCTGTGATTCCCCTCTGTCTACTATGAGGCTTCTTAACTTTGAAAATGGCTCAAACAAATGTAGTTCTGAGCGTACCCAGACTATAGCATGTTCCAGCCTATGCTATTCTTCCTGCTAACATTCAGGACTATATTAAGCAGGTGAGTCCCTAGAGAATCCTCTTCAGGTAATTGGAGAGTGAGAGTGTGCTGAATAACACAGGTAGTTCTGACTTCTGTTTTTAGATATACATTTCCTATAGGCTTCAAAATTAAAATTTCCTTGTGTGCTCACAGCTAGTAACTGAAATCTTCTTGTATTGTGGTCATCTTGGTTAGTATATTTTTATATTCAGGTGTGCTACCCCAGGGAGCCTTGGTTGACTAGTAAGGGACTCGCTTTCCCAGAGAGGAGGGACTTTCTTGTTGGAAGAGTCACTTGTTCAAGATGAGATACATAAGCTGCATCTCATCTTCCCATTTCTTAAAGCTGGAACTAACTGTGATTCCCCTCCTCACCTGTAGATATCCTGTTAGAAGCTCTCTTTTAAAGTCACTTCTGTGAGTCCAGCGCTGCCCTCTAAGACATATAGATGATTTATTTGCTCTTTGAAAAATGAGGAACTGAAAAGAGGGGTGAGGGCTTATGGTAAACTCCACAATAGAAAGCTATCTGTTTGAATTAGGGCAACAACTTTTAAATCTATAAATCAATTGCCCAAACCTTTAGCCACTTTAATGAAGGGAAAGTTTTAATTGGTAGTGCTGTGATTTAAAAGCAAGTTTGGCATTTGGGTTCCGATGTATAGCAAGGAAATAAATGGTAGGATATTTTGCATGGCGAGGTCTCAAAAAAGCAGTTCTGTTGCAGTTTTAGTAATATGCAAAGTGGTGTAAATGTAAGTTGTTACACAGCAGACACACCAAATTCATTTTGGTTTAGCTGACAGCTCTAAACAGAACAGTATGAAGTATGAAGTAACTGTAGAAACAGAAGTTGATACAGCAGATAACCTCCCTACACAATTAATTATTTGATTTTTAAAAAATGTTGTAGCTTTTATTGTGATGTCTCGAAGAGCTCTTGCCTGGAAGCAGAGTATACATTTTCAAAAAACAGGAGCAAAGCCTACCTTCTTATACCACGGAACAATATATATCTGTTTGGGTCAGAGCAATAGGCACACAGGCAACTGCTGTTATATAATGTCTAAATATTGGGATGGTGGTGGTTGTGTGTTTTTAAAAATCTGACCAACTGGCTCTCAAGCTGGTGGGTGGCTTGCTGCTGAAGTAGGTAAGCTTTTTGCCTTTATTTGAGCATAGTGTATGCAATGCCTAAACAGAGGATAAGAGTTAGATGCAGGAAGAAATCCAGCTTGTATTTAACAAATAATATGTCCCAGTCCTGCTGTGTAATATCCAAGCAGTCCAAACACAGATAACAAATCAGCACTCACTGGTTTGTTCCCAATGCCACTATTCAAGTCTCTCCCTTTTTGGCTCTCTGTCCCTAAACTGCTCTCTTGGTACCCTCTCAAAGCAAGGACTAACTTGGGGGTGGGGAGGAAGGAACATCCTATAAAAGCTCCCTTTTGGGAGAATGTTTGTAACCAGTCCATTTCAGCCTTGCCACTGAAATGATAACTAATAAAGCTTACTAGTATCTTGCTGCACACCTTTTTGCAAAAGGACCTCTGAAACAAGTGAGCAATCAACAGATATTTTTTTTAAAAGAGAAATGAATGGGAGTAATGTAAAGACCTAAAGGCTAAGAGGCATGGCCAAACTTGGCCCTCCAGCTGTTTTGGGACTACAACTCCCATCATCCCTAGCTAACAGGACCAGTGGTCAGGGATGATGGGAACTGTAGTCCCAAAACAGCTGGAGGACCAGGTTTGGCCATGCCTGGGCTAAGACCTTGCCCATGGAATGTTTAGTGTAGACAGAGAAGAGATATTTGTACTAATTCTGAAGGCTGGGTCATTTCTTGCAACCTAGGCTTCAATCCAGAAGTGTGAGAGGCTCCCTTTCAGCTGGTATATCAACTGAGGACCTGAGCTGTGCCTTTCAAAACACTCCCACAGCTTTCAGAAGCATCTTGGTATCTGAGCTGCTGATACTTGTACATGCATATCTGAGCTAGTTCCCCTTCTAGGAATTCTTGCACCTGACCTGCTCTTTGAAACTGAATTTAGAAAGTAGTTTAGAAGTTTGGCTCTGCCCCAACTCCCTTCTGGTGCATTAAAAGGCTACTGGCTGTGGCCGTTTAAGTTGAGAAGAGAAAATGTTGGGCACAGTCTCTCAATGCTAAAGAGCAAGTGTGTTCTGGCAACTGGGCAGAAGGAGAGACGCATCCATGTACTCTGCAACTTTGCTACTCAGCTCTTAACTACACATGGCCTACTGATGTAAGGGAGTTGACCACATGCATATGGGAAGGGAAAGCAGAGGTGTCTACTCTTCTTAACCCTCAGCCTCCTCACCCCAAACTACAACTTATGGATACAGCAGTTTATTGATGTTGTTCTGCATGCAGCACTGGGAGCACTAACGTTTTCCAGTAGTCAGGAGTGTCAGTAAAGATGGTAGTAAGGATTTTGACTTATCCCTGTCACTGCCTCTTAGTTGCTCAGCAGCTAAGTCAGCAGCATGCCATCATCTCATTGCAGCCTAGACAAGCAGAGGTGGCAGCAGAATGGCCTGATCCTTCCTCGCACACGCTCCTGAGGTGAGCATGCATCAAAACCCTTTCTTGTCCTTGCCAAGGGTATTTACTAGTACAGAGGTTTGCAAACTTTTTTCTCTGGGCCAAAATGAATTTTTTACTGATAAGAAATACATTAGAAAACAAAAAGAAACAACTCCTAGCAATGCTTGATTTATAACACAGAACACAACTACTTTATAATATGAACATAAGAAATCTGGAATATATCCGGTATATAAAACAATGCAGCTACATATTCCATGGTTTAAAAATTGTGGGGTTTTTTTAATGCTATACTACACTGAAATGTTTGAACGTTTCTTTGATTGTCCTTGAATCTTCCCACCACACTTGCCATCCTCTCCTGCCACACCCATTGAGAACCACCACACTAGTACCAAAGTACCAACTATTTTACTAGAAAAAGAGGTGCCTAAACTCACCACAAATGCCTCCCTCGTTCTCTTATAATGGCAACGGCACTGTGAGGTGCTGAAACTGAGTTCCAGTGAGTTCCAGCTGAAAAAAAGCACTGTAAACTACCAAGATATCCTTTTCTACTGAGTGGCAGGAAAGGCAGCTAACTATCCTCTTCGCTGAGGCGCAAACAGGGGACCTGGTGAGGGGATATTTTTCCACAGTCACATAAGTGGGTGGCTACACAAAGGTGACTGCTATGGGCAGGGCTTTTTTTCAGCTGGAACGCACCAGAACCGAATTCCGGCACTTCTTTGGTGCGTTCTGACAACCTGTCACTGGAGGCCGAGCGCCAGAGGCTGTGGGCGGCACGGCACTCTGTGGTGAGTGATGATGGAGGCTGCAGGCAGCAAGGCGATTGGTGTGAGAAGTTCAACAACTTTTGATGGTTTCTCCCTTTAAAAAAGCTCAACAAGTTCTGGCACCTCTTTTTCCAGAAAAGAAGCCCTGGGGTCTTTCACTGTTTGCTCTGGCTTCCTGTGTCTTCTGCTACTTCTGGAGAATAATAATGATAATAATAATAATAATAATAATAATAATAATTTGTTATTTTTACCCCACCCATCTGGCTCTGTTTCCCCAGCCACTCTGGGCGGTATCACAGCGGCTCCCAACAGAATATTAAAAACACAATAAAACTTCAAACATTAAAAACTTCCCTAAACAGAGCTGCCTTCAGATGCCTTCTAACAGTCAGATAGTTGTTTATTTCCTTGACATCTGATGGGAGGGCATTCCACAGGGCAGGCACCACTACTGAGAAGGCGCTCTGCCTGATTACCTGTAACCTCACTTCTCGGAGTGAGGGAACTGTCAGAAGGCCCTTGGAGTCCGGGCTGAACGATGGGGGTGGAGACTCTCCTTCAGATATACTGGGCCAAGGCCGTTTAGGGCTTTAAAGGTCAGCACCAACACTTTGAGAAGGATTGTATCTCAGTTGTAAAGCTTTTGTTTACATGCAGAAGGTCCCTGATTCAATCATTGACATTTCCAGGTAGGACTGGAAGTGTCTGCTGTCTGCAACCCTGAAGAACTGAGCCATCAGTATGGACAATGGGACAATGGGCTGGGTGGGACAATGGTCTGCTTCTGTATACAGCACCTTCCTGAGCTCCTAGATATCTAATTGCAAGATCACCTAGAATCCTGTCAAAGCAGAACTGGAGCACCAGCAGCTTCCTAACACTAGGAAGGGAAGAGTAAGTGTGTCGCCTTCATGGCGTAACTTCTGCAAAACAAAATGTCACAATGTGAAGCCTTTGAACATTATGTGTACTTGCTCTTCTAGTGTTGGAGCCACTGGGTCTGTAATGCTAGAGAGCAGAAGGACACATCCAGCTCCCAGCAGGTGGCTTTGTGTTAAGCACAGCACTGTGGCGATCTTGTGCAATATGCTATGGCTAGCAAGCAGTTGGCCATTTGGGTGTTCACCAAGAGGCAGTTGCTAACTGCAAGACTGACTTAGTGTGACAGCTGCTGAAAAGAAACATACAAAAATAACTCCAGTTAATGCACCCCCGGATCATGGCCCTGGGTAACAAGACTGCAACTGGTACTTGAATCTGGGGAGAAGGAGGTTTGTTAAGTAGTTTTGTTAGTTTGCATTCTCAAACTCTGTCTGGCTACCCCAACCTCAAGATGGGCAGGGCAGGATCTGGTTTGGTACAATGGGAAATGAAGCCAGGAGATGGATAAAGACAACTCCATAGTTTTCCAGAAATTGCCGTGAGCCTCTAGGTAAAGGTAAATGTAAAGGTACCCCTGCCCGTATGGGCCAGTCGTGTCCGACTCTAGGGTTGTGCGCCCATCTCACTTAAGAGGCCGGGGGCCAGCACTGTCCACAGACACGTCCGGGTCACGTGGCCAGCGTGACAAGCTGCATCTGGCGAGCCAGCGCAGCACACGGAAACGCTGTTTACCCTCTCACTAGTAAGCGGTCCCTATTTATCTATTCGCACCCGGGGGTGCTTTCGAACTGCTCGGTTGGCAGGCGCTGGGACCGAGCAACGGGAGCGCACCCCGCCGTGGGGATTTGAACCGCTGACCTGGCGATTGGCAAGTCCTAGGCGCTGAGGTTTTACCCACAGCGCCACCCGCGTCCCTAGGTAGTCTACTGCTAATAAAAACCAGCAGCAAAAAGACAACATTAAACAATACACTTGGATTATTGTGGCAATCTTTCGTGGCATCATAGATTCTAACCGCTGACAGTTGTGACTGAGAAGTGCAAAAAGTCAACATCAAAGGCAGGGAAGATCTTAATGCACTCTGTATAGTCAAGCTAAAGAAATCTGGCTGCTGTGCTAAGCAACACCAACTTATGGACAAGTATGTCAGCATGCCTGCCCAGCCTTAAGTGTTTGTGGCAAGTCTAAATCTCACTTTGTGAACCCGAGGCGTTACTACTAGCAGTCTGTCTCGCAAAACTTGTACAATACTAGCTCTGGTGTGCTGCCTGGCAGCATCCCTGTCGCTTTTGCTTGGAGGACTAACTTTCTTTTTAATTACTTTAATTAGACTATTGTAAGTTAGCCTCCATGCAGCTTCCGAACAAGTGCTGTGAAGGTCAGCTCCACTAGTACATTCCTAATTGCTTAGAAATGAGTGGACAAGAGAAACTTGCCTCATTGTATTGAAGTGCGGCTGTTGGTTTAACTGCAGGCTCCAGGCTCTGGTGCCTTGAAAAGCTATATAAAAGAGAGATGATCACTAGGTACTGTTTTTCTTAGTGTGGTAGTGGAAGCAGATACACCTGTGGATTCTTCTTGCCACACTGCTTTTTAAGGCATAGCAGATCTGTCCCATTTGGTGTATATGGCAACCACTGCCTTCCAGTTTGCTGCTGGCCAGTTTCCAGCTTGCTGCAGAAGCCTGCAAACTGTAAAGGAGAGTGTGTGCACGTGTACAGCTGCATACGCCCAATTCATATGCACATACTTGAAGTTTTAGCTGAGCTGCAGGGACCAACAGAGAGAACAGAAAAGCTATCCTAAAATCTCCCTAGAGCTATCCTGAAAAGTTTGCATGTAGCTAGTTGCACTGTCCCTTTTGCAGAACACTTGTAGCGTCCTAAAGTAACAGGCTGCCTACTGTTTGTCTTCTCCAATTCCCCACATTTCTGCTTTGCTCCATGCATTAGACTCTGATTAGATGAATAAGCACTTGCTAGAGTAAATGAAACAATGTAAATTCGTTTAAACACCTGAAAGCACAAAATAAAAGCTCGATGATATTCCTAACAAAACTTGCTAGGATAATATCCAATTGGAACTATTTATGTACCCTCATTTAATGCTTGGAACAAAGGCTCTGTGATTCAGGCAGGGCAAGGACAGCATAGGCACAAATCTATGCTAATGCGCTCAGCACCTCGGCCTTCTCTTTCTGCAGCTTAGGTTAACCTGCAGTAGAGCTACACATACGAGAAAGCTCTTCTGCAGTTTCCATCAAGGTTTCCCATATCAGCCGATTGAAGCTTTGTGGCTGGATATGTGAGATATAGTTAAGAAGCAGAAAGTATGGAACTTTTGATTCAGTGATTCTCTTCTCCCCAACCCATGTCTTAACTAAAGGCAAGTGGCTTTGTGGAACGGTAACTCCTCTCAGAATTCAGCTGCTGCTGCTTTTTGTTCATTTATCAACAATGCTTTCTGATTTATTTGCAATACATAGGTACTTCAGACACCACATGCAACTAAAAGTGTCTTTTGGTCTTTGTTCGCAGACTACCTCTCCAAACTGGAGTTGGAAGCCTGCTCTGTGCTTAAGTTTCCACTGCAGGTTTGCATCACACTTCATTACACTGGGACAGTAAGAGTAACAGCTCTGTCCAAGCCACTGTAGCAATTGCTCTTAAGCCAGCAACAAGCTGGTCTTTCCAGTTACTATTTTGTGTCCCAAATACCGGGAACATAGAAATCACATAATTAGGAAACTGATTACAGTGCATCATAATGGGTTTTAACTAATAGTTTTGTATTAACCTATACCTGGCTGTTCCAACGCTAAGTCTTTTCCACTGGCTTCTACTTCTGTACTTATCTCCTGAAGATGCTCAAATATCCTCTGCGTGAACCTGTTGATCGTGGAAGCCTTTTCTGCCTTGAAAGTCATAGCTAGCATTAGACCCTTGGAAGTGTAGATAGCAGGGCTGCTTCGAGGTGCATCTTCCACAACTATGGAAGATGAGCAACTACACAGATGAGCAAGTTACTGAGTGTGGGGGTAGGGGTGGATTCAAGGGGTGGAGTGGCTGAGATGCTCAAGGACCAGATCCCAGTCCCCAGTCATGAACTTATTGTCCTTTACCCCAGCATCTTGGCCAGGGGAGCTGTTCTTCTATCTACGAAGTGAAAAGTGAGGCTAGGAAAGTCATGTTCTTTGTTTCAGTGTGACAGGTCCATCTACCAAAGGAAACCAAGAAGCTGAGAGTGACTCCCTAGCATATTAGCACACCGTATCTTAGAGTTGTGTTTCCCAAACTTGGGTCCCTAGCTGATGTTGGACTATACCTCCAATCAGCCCTGACCACTGGTCCTGTTAGCTAGGGAGTTGTAGTCCGACAACAGCTGGAGACCAAAGTTTGAGAAACACTGTCTCAGAGGCATGGGAGAGGAGTGCCATGAGGCAAGAAGTTATGCCCTGTGCATCTCAGATGGCATGGATGTTGGCCATCCTTGGTATAGGCAAGACAGACAAACAGCACTCCTCTCCCCACCCGGCAACTCTCAAAGCTGCTGTGCTGCACCCTGACTTGACTTATCTGTTGCACACTTATGTGCTAGTCTCTTAAACCCAGTTCTCCGTAGAGAATACGTGCTCTAATAAGCAGCAAGGGAAGCACTCCCAACCAATTCCCAACCCTGCTATAGCACATCATAGTCTATTGTGGTCTCATTTATGTGATATTTGTAATCCTCTCATCTCTGAATAATGAAGTTGGCATATTTGCGGGGAGGGGGCAGATCAATGCTTGAATTACAGGCAGTCTAGAGGGGCCCCAGTTCTCTTTATTTGATGCTAACCCCCTCAGCCAGTTTTTACAAAACTAAAAAGGGATTCAAAGTATGATGTAACAGACGAATTGGATGAATTTTGTTAAAACTGTAATGATATAATTTTATCAATTTAAGTTTAAAAACTGAGAGGGGGAAAAGGCTACACAGAGGCGTGGTGTTTAAAAGCAGGGAAAGTTGGGGGTGCGGGCTTATGACTTTCACTGGGGACCCTGTACCTTTTTGTCCATAACTTGAGCAGCGGGGCAGATAAGACACAAACTTTCATGGAGAGAAACTACCTCTTAATCATTCCCACTGCATGCAAAAGTCTAGGAGACACAATCGGACAAAAAACATTGACTGCTCTCCTGCGACTGGTGACTTGCTTGCTTACTTGCTAGCAACTCTGTATGATGATAGTTTGGGATTCTTTTATCCTGGGCCAGACACATACCAGTCTAGGTGCACTGTATCCTATCCAGGGACGAATTTGCCACTGTGCCCGCTTCACCCACCAAATGGCTCGTTAGCCAGGCTAAAAAACAGGTGTGCAAACAAGAAGAGCGCTCTCTCCCTGCCCCGCCCCCTGAAAAAGGCTGAAAATGCCTTGCCGACTGGCACAGTTTGTAGACAAGCCCCCACTTCCACATACTCTGTGTAACTCTGGCTGAGTCTCCTGCAGGTCTGATGTCTGCCAACAGCAGCCTGGCTTCCCAGAAGGCTAATTCTACAATCCTTAGTTAACACAAAGCTGTCCTGAGGATTTGCCACCTCAGCGTACATGGCTAACAGTACAGAGATAGGAGCAGTTTCCCCAGTGCCCATAAGGGTAGATGTTACCTATGCAGACTCAGGACCAAGAGACACACTGGAATGGATTTTGAACATCCTCCTCTGTCCATGCCAGGTTCTAGCTCTTTCCTTGGCTCAAACTGCATTCTGCTTGCAGCACAGCTCCTGTCCAATTGTCCCACAGTAACTCAGCAAAGCTCTGCAAATTCACCCAAATACCAACATCCAGCTGGAGAAACTCAATTCCTCTTGGAGGGCAGAGCATCACTTACACAGTGACCTTCTGTGGTGTACACTGGTCAGTGCTGTCTGCCATTAGTCTCATGTGTTCTCTGTCCACACATCTGCCCTTACCCTTCCAAGCAGCCTTCTTGCAAGAAACATTGGATAGTGGCCATTTGTTGATTCCTGCATTGCAGGGGGTTGGACTGGATGACCCTCATGGTCCCTTCCAACTCTACAATTCTATGGTGCTAGTTCATCTGAGCAAGCAACAATAGTTCCCTACTGTGATTTCTTGTTTAGTAGAAATGTAGACAGCACAAAGATTCAGGTGGCTGCCACCCCCTACCTACTGGGAAGGGATGCGTGCATATATCTGAAAACAGGCCCGGGCACAATCTGAAGGACAAGATACAGCATGGTCGCAGGGCAAGGCCCCACTCAATTTTCAGCCCCACAAGAGAAGCAAATGAAATGGAAATGCTCAAAATGCAAACAGAAGATAAAGCTGCATATGCTAAGTACTAGTTAGTATTTGGGGGAAGGCCTATCTTTCTATATCTGAGGAAGATGCAACAAGAAGCCTGAAAAGATGCAGCAAGCACAGAATGTATGGGTGCTCCAGCACCAAAAGCTATAGAATTGGTGGTGCGTCGAACATATGGAATGGGGGTTTCCTAAGTAAAGGAGAAGGGGACCTGGTCTAACAGCCTTCTGCAGGCTAGGGTGGACTATAAATGCTCAGCGACTGTTGCATGCAAGCAAAAAGGTGGCCACTGCACACTGAAGGGGTATCGGTAAGTAGTGCACATAAGGATTGTGGATGTGGGACTATTTGTGGTTGGACTAGAGTAGATTTGAGTGCTGGATGTAACAAGAGGGTGGGCAGACGAAGCGAGGGCTTGACATGAACAGAGGTGGGGATCTGGGCCTGACGGGCGCTGGATGTGGGGGAAGCAGGTGGCTTCAGTGTAAGGGGGGAAAGGGAGAGAGCGAGCCACACACACACCACACACACCCTAGGTCATGATCTAGACAGCTTGGATTCAAGGTGGATCTTGAGGTGACTGCACGGCGCACACTGGGTGCCGCTGCTGGATGTCTGGTGGCACTCGTGCAATGTGCTGCGGGAGCCGCATCCAGGAGGGCGATCCCAGTCGGCGGGGGCGGGGAGTGGGGGGAGGCGAACGGGGGGCACCTGGGGTGGATGGATCGGGGCGATCCGCGTGCAGGCGGACGTGTGCGGTCGGGGTTTCTGGGTGAAGGGTGGATCGCGCGCCGCAAATGGATGCGGGGCGAGCGGTCTAAGGGCAGCAGAGGGGTGTGGATGCAGGGCGGGATGTGGGCGCGCGCTCCCGGTACCTGTGAGGCTCTGCCCTGCTCCGCACTGCTCGCCGCCGCCGCCGCCTCTGGAGTCTCTGGAAGGCCGGGCCCGGCGGGGGGCGCGGGCGGCTCTGGGGGGGCTGCTCCCCCCGCCCGCTCCCGCCGCGCCCCGGCCGCGCCCACCGCCTTATTCCGCCTGCGAGTCATGCCCGTCCCGCGCCCCACGCTGCCGCGCTCTCGCCGCCGCCGCTAACGCCGCTGTTGCTCCCGCCGCCGCCGCTAACGCCGCCGCCGCCGCCGCTGCTGCTGCTGCTTTCAGACAGGACAACAGCCAATATGGCGGCGCGGCCCGTCCGGCCCCTGCCCGCGGGGGGAAGCCTCCGCCGCCATCGCCGGAGCGGGCAGCGCCTGGGCAGCGCGCCCCCCAGCGGCTGGAGGAGGCGCCGTCCCTGGCAGAGAGCGCGTGTTCCCGGCTAGAGGCGCGGAGCTGGCGGAGGGGCCGAAGCGGGCCCGGTCTCTCCGGAGGCGGGAGCGGGGGGTGGCCCGGGGCGGAGCCGGAGTCTGCAACTCCGACGGGAGGCTAAGGCGGTCATTTGGGGTCACCAGGGCCCATTTAAAGGGAATCATCAGGAAAGCCTCAGCCGGAGCCCTCGGCGTTGTTCCACAGCATCTCCGACGAGCGCGGCGGTGCTGCAAACTTGAGCAATTCGCCTTTCTGCTCGCTGCAAGCCTCCCCTATGCAGGCCCGTCTCTGCTTCTCGCGGCTCCCCCACCCGCTGCCAGCAGTGCAGGGGGGGCACAAGGTGCAGATGTACCCCGCTGCCCCGGGTGTGTCTGAGCCTTAGCAGGTACCTGAACTCATCACGTCTACGCGGGGATGTTAAACAACTGACACCGGAGTGTTGTGGTGCTCCGACATAGAATGGTGAAATCTCTGTATAATATATAAGCATCTTGTAAATTAAGTTTTCATGTATCTGAAAATACCTATTGCCAACAATACAATCGAATGGGGGTTTTTTTGGGGGGGGAATGATATACCTACTGCAGTATAAAATTAATAAGGGAGGGGCATCGTTATAGATCTAAAAGGTGCGTGAATTTGCATTTTAACAGGAAATAAAAGACTATCTGGAAACGATCAAATTATATATTTAGAAATAACTCTCATTTTGGTAATTTTTCAAATGTTTTTTAATGTTGTTAGTTATCTAGCAGATTAGTTGGAATAATTATTCTTAACCCCAAAATTAGAAATTTGTATGCTGTGTGTTCTAAATGTGGTTACAACTGCAGTCCAAACTTGGGACTGAATAAGCGGCAAAGCACTGGCCAATCGCAAGAGGAGTCTGTCACTTGCAGCCATGATCTGGTCCTGACATGCAGCATGGTAATGTTAACCTCTTCAGGAAGCACCTAGGAGGGAGGGGTGTGTGGAATAGATATTAAGGCTGGAATGGAGTTTTGAAAGTGTACAGTACTGGTAGCCCTAGTGGTGTGGAGTGGAAGTGCCATTTGGGTAGCAAGTATCTACCCAATTGTGTTTAAAACATGTGCTGCCTTTTTTAACATGTACAGTTAAAAAACATAGGTGCCACTGATAACTCTGTTGCATAGCACTTGCTACGTAACAGAACCCTGGGCTATGTGATATCTTGATACCTGAAATTTACTAAGGGTTTGGCTGCCAGAGCTGACACTGGAAGGAACTGCATGCATCAGAGCAATAAAGGAGAATTGTAAATCACACCTACAACATGTGAAGCAGCCCCAAGTGAACTCAAACTAGTGGCAGATGTTTACTAGAAAGAACAATAGCTCCATGTCACACTGATCTTTACAAAATAAAACCATTCTCCCAAACCAGTGCTTCAGGTAACAGAGGTACAATTTAGAAGTATCATGAAACTGCAAAAGAGCAATGATGTCTATTGGGTCTTACAAGATATACTGAGTGAAAGCAGCAAAGTGATCACTAATGAGAAAATAGATGCCTATAATGAAGTAGCAATCACCATCCTGAACAGCAGCTCAAAAAAAGAGAGCAAAAGCTAAAGTAATTTTTTCCAGTGTAATAATAATAATGCAATATATATTAACAAGCTGGAAGAAAAGCAAGAGTCTGCCCAGAAAGAACTGCTGTATATTGTACTCTTGGAATTATGAACGGCCTGGGAGGGCCATGTTTTCATGGGTGTGCTGGCCTTTTGGTATACAGCAGAGGGCACTGTCCCTTCACTTCTGGCAACATGAATACAACTTGCCTTACTGCCGTATCTTTCAGCCTTCATTAATTTTATGGACATTGGCCAAATGCAGACTGAAGTATTAGAGTCCTGTCCCTTCCATTTTGGGAAGCAGCTGGCTATTTTGAAATGCACTATTTCGTACAAAATGAGCACAAATTAGCTATTTTGTACGAAAGGTGTTTCAAAAGACATTTTTGGATCTACACATGCCTCCTAATGGCCCAATTGATTTTATTTCAATATCTGCTTTTTGCCAGTGCCTTCAAATTCTTTCAGGCTATGTGATCTTCATCACCAGCTTCTCTTCAGTGCTTCCTGCTAGCCCAGCCATCCACCTTCTCCCGAAAGAGCAACTCTAGGGGCTCATCCGCATGGGAATTTAATGTGGATTTGAAACTGCATGTGCCTTGGTTTTGGGGCGTTGTCCACTTGACGTTCTCCCCATTCAACTGACAGCCAATGGTTCTTCAACGCTAAACTTGGATTTTCATGATCAAGGTGAAATCCAAAATGGGGGAGTAATTTCAATATAAAATTGTTTGTTTCCTGATTGTGAATGCACCTGGAGCACATTTTGTGGGTGGGCCTTCGACATGTTTCTCTGGTGCCATCTATTGCCACCATCCACCCACTTCCATTTTGCTTCCATCAGCTGATAGGGAAGGATGCATGCTCCCAGTATCATTGTTTTTGAAATTTTAAAACAACTGTTTTGCACAGAAGAGATCTTGCACAAAACAGCTGTATTAAAAATAAAAATTGCCCTTGCAAGTAGAGGAGGTGGTGAAGGAATAGGGGAGGAAAGGAAGCAGCAGCCTTTCATGTGAGTGACTCCAAATCCTTGCTGGGCTTGGAACAACAGAGGTCTTATAAAATATTTTTACAGTTTTGTGCAAATCTGGAATATTGGGAAACTTGTATTTCAAATATACATCCCAGGAAGCACCAAGATAGATTTTGAAAGTACTGTACCTACTCCTGTGTGGACAAAGGCACACAAACCTGCACACAGAAACAGTGACCCAAATACGCAGGAACGTGTGGACACAGTCTGCTTCTTTTTGTTCTGAATATGATAACCAACTTGATAGAACAACAGTTTTTCAGAGACCCTAGTTTGAAAAATGTTTGTGCAGTGACTTGTCTCCAACTTCTCTGTAGCAATGCTTCCCAATAGACCTCTGGACTTTCATAGCTTCTTTCCTCCAAACAAAAACAAAGCTTTTATTTTTCATCCCGAAGTGTTTATCTGAAACTGTCCCATAATGATTACATCCCGGTCATATTACCAATCGGCTATATACCTATCACATTTCTCTGTAGTAACGACTACATGAAGACATCTTTAATGCTTCAGTAAAACAAATACATCCAATAGGCTGCCTTTAAACTCTGAGTTGCCATCACCTTGTGACAAGCTGTATCCTACCCAACTGTATGATTCTTCCCGGACTCACATTTAGTTTAGAAGGGTACAGTGTCATTGACAGTAGGAGTGACTCCCAAGCAGACTAAGGCATAGAATCTTAGAGTAGGAAGGGGCGCAAGGGTCATCTAGTCCAACCCCCTGCAATGCAGGAATCTCAGCTAAAGCATCCATGACAGATGGTCATCCAATCTCTGCTTTAAAACTTCTAAGGAAGGAGAGTCCACCACCTCTCATGTGAGTCTGTTCCACTGTCAAACAGCTCTTACTGTCAGAAAGATTTTTCGAATGTTTAGTCAGAATCTCCTTTCTTGTAACTTGAAGCCATTGCCTCAAGTTCTACCCTCCAGAGCAAGAGAAAACAAGCATACTCCCTCTTCCATATGACAGAACTTCAGATATTTGAAGATGGCTATCATATGTCCTCTCAGTCTCCTCCAGGCTAAACATACCCAGCTACTTCAAGCGTTCCTCATAAGACTTGGTTTCCAGACACTTGATCATCTTGGTTGTCCTCTTCTGCACACATTCCAGCTTGTCAACAGCCTTCTTAAATTGTGGTGCCCAGAACTGGACACAGTACTCCAGGTGTGGTTTGACCAAGGCAGAGTAGAGTAGTACTATTACTTCCTTTGATCTGGACACTAGACTTCTGTTGAGGCAGCCTAGAATAGTGTTATCTTTTTTTGATGCTGCATCACACTATTGCCATGTCTTAAGAGCTGCTTCAGGCTCCCTCTGCTGAATGAACAAAGTGATTGGTAGCTATTTTGAAAGAGGGGGCTGTCAGTAAGCAAGGACAGGCCTACCCCTCTAGACGTGTGAGGATAGTATTGCTGACCAGGATGGCTGTAGATAATTGAAGATGCATCACAGCAGTTTCAGCTGGATGCCAAAGGTGGCAATAAGCAGAATTGTTGCAGGAAATGTTGCAGGCATATTTTAACCACCAGAGGGCTTACCTTGCAGGAAATGGGGAAAAAGAGAGTGGAAGAACACCATACGAACATAATAAAGTCATACCTCATGTTACATCCAGTTTATGTTACGTTCTTTCAGGTTACATCCCGCGGTGATCCGGAAGTATCGGAAAGGGTTACTTCCGGGTTTCGCTGCTCGCGCATGCACAGATGCGCAAAATGACGCCATGCGCAGAAGTGGCAAATTGCAACCCGCGCATGCGCAGACGTGCCACTGCGGGTTGCATTCCTTTCATGTTGTGAATGGGCCTCTGGAATGGATCCCATTCGCAATCAGAGGTACCACTGTAGCCCTTCTGAATCAGACCAAAGGCCCATCTAGTCCATCTCAACCAGATGCAAGACATGAGCACAACAGCCCTCTCCCACTTGTTCTCTCCAGCAGCTGGCATTCAGAGACCTGCTGCCTCTGACAATGGACGTAGAACATAGCCCTCATGCCTAGTAGCAATGAGAGATTGAAGTCTGTTGTGTTACCTTGCTGTACCACATGTCGTTTATCCACAAGCAGGGATGTGGATGTTCTAGAAAACGTTGCGTCAGTAAAATTTTCGTGAAAGTTTTCTGCTGCCTTAAATTGATAAGGATCTGAACTACCATATATTTATTTCACACTTTAAAATAATGATAATAATTGTATGCCACATTTGTACACTATATGGATTGGATTTTTTCCCCCAGTACCCAAAAGTTTTTACTGAAATAATTGAATAGGAAATAAAATCAATAAAGTGCACTACATGTTGTTTCAATGATATATTCAAACAGATTTAAAGTGTTGGTTGGGTTTTCACTGGAGCACTTGGAAAATCATTAGGGGTTTTTTTATTCTTTATTGAAAAATAAAAAGTACAAAATAACAAGTGCACAGAGCAAAGTAAGACACAAAAAAGAAGAAGAAATAAGCAATAGTACCCATGAAGAAAACAACAACAAAGATATTGTGTTCATTACAAAAAAGGGGGGGGGGGACTTCTTATTGTAGTTAACCAGATAATTGTAAGACTTGCTAATGTCATATATTTCCTTTATATTATTTAGATTTTGAGGGGGGAAACGAAGGCACTGAAAACTTTTGATTAGTACTACAGTGGTAGCTCAAGTTACAAACCCCTCAGGTTACAAACACTTAAGGTTACAAACTCTGCTAACCTGGAAGAATTACCTTGAGTTGAGAACTTTGCCCCAGGTTGAGAATGGAAATCATGTGCCGGTGGCGCAGTGACAGCAAGAGGCCCTATTAGCGAAAGCACGTCTCTAGTTAAGAACAGTTTCAGGTTAAGAACGGACCTCCAGAACTAATTAAGTTCGTAACTAGAGGTACCACTGTGTATCCACTGCAGTGTTTAATCATCGTGAGATCAATCCAAGGGTGGTTGAGTCCATGGGAGAGCAATTGCCACATCCGGAACCCTTCTTGCTGGCCAGCTGTGGCCAGAGCGGGAGGGTGATCCTTTTCCTTCTCCTCCCTGGCCTTATGTTGAACCCAGTGGGAGAGAAATTACTTTCCCAGCCTTAGGGCCTCTGTTGTTTCTGGCCCTCCCTGGAGGTGTGAGACAATGGTGACTGATGCCCACTGAGACTGGTAGGGCAGAAGGCCAACAGCAGGTGGAGCCTAAGTCAATGACAGGCAGAGCCAACTAATTCCAGTTTTGTCCCCCTTCTTCCTCCTCAGCTGAGATCTACAAGGGAAACACTGAGACTAAGGAGGAGGAAGCTGATAAGGCAGTGCTACACCCTGCATTGGTTATAAGTAACAAAGGCAGGTGGGTGGAGGCTGACTGAAGGGGGGCTGAGGTTGGTGGGACTGTCCAAATGGACCAGCCTCCACTGGGGTGGGAGCAACAAGGGTGCTGGAGATCTTCCAGATCCATAGCCAGATCCACACACACATCACGGGTGGAACATCAACAGCAGGATGTCACTGCCTACAGCTTAACTGGACAACCTTGAAATAATTTACTTGTGAAAATATGTTTGTTTTTAAAAATTTCAAAAAGCTTTGTATGGTTTTGTTACTATTCTGTTGGGTGGCTGGGGAAACCCAGCCAGATGAATGGGGTAGAAATAAATTGTTGCTGTTGTTTACCTCCACCTTTTGAAGGAATGGATGAAAAATCTAAACAACAACAACATAATTATGAGTGGTGGCCCACTGGCAGCCGCCTTCTTCAACAGGGGAGTAGCACATGGTAACATTGAACAGCCTTTAAGCTGCCTGGGGAGGGCTTGGCCCATTACTAATGAATTTTATGAAAATTCATTTCTAAAAATGGAAAACTTTCCAAACCTCCATCACCATGCACAAATGATTAAAAAATTCCTGCCCTGAGTAGCCTGATTCTTATAATCATGTGATGAGCTTCTGGAGATGATTCTTTGCTCATCTTAGATGCGTCTAGAGACACAGGCTGATTTAAATACTATGCTTTTTATAAATTGCAACAAGAGAAATGTAGGTAATCATGCTCAAAGCATATATATGTGTGTGTGCTCATATTTTTTAGTTAACAATATTGAAACTGAAAACAAAAGTACTATCCAGTCTAGTAGTGTTTACATAAACCTCTAAAATGGTGAATAGCAACCTCCTTATCAATAATATTTTACCAGTTACAGCAGCTGCTCACCTCCCGACAGCATTCCTTGGGTTATTTTAAATTGGTAGTGAGAAACCTCTGGTCCACCAGGCCTCCCACTTCGGCCCACAGCATAGTTTAGGCTAAACCACATACACCTGTGCATCATAACCTCACTGAACCTACAGAGCAAATCTGAAAAGGAGGGACCAGCAGTGCACTCTTAAATGTGCTCCCAAATCTTCCTTTCCAGCTGCTGTTACAATTGCAGAGAGAGAGAAATGTGCCAAATTACTGCACACTTCCTATTCTTTCAAAGGTGTGGTTTGTTCAAAGGAAGATTTTGCTTTTGCAGTCAAACTTGAATTCAAACTGGGCTGGCTAGGAAGGATCAGGAGCATGCTTCAGAATGTGCTCCCATTCTTCCTTTGAAACCACATCGCCTGTTTTAAATTGAGCCAGGATTTTGATAACTGACACCTGCGATTAAGGGGTGGGGCAAGTCAACCCAGGCTCCTGTCACGTTTCAATGGTGTTCAAAGTTGATCAATTAACCACATTCCTTAAAAGAATAGCTGCAGTCCAATGGAATGATGTGCACTGACAGAACATAATGGGACTTAAAAGCTGTTGGAGGGTGGGATTAGTAGAGAAAAGATACTTCCAAGATCCTATCCGGAAGCTGAAACCAGCTACTAGAGAACTAATTCCTGCTTTCCTGCACAGCCGTTGAGTTGTATTTCTGGACAAGTACAAGTACCTGTGTCACCATTTCCCATAAGCCACGCTGACTTCCTGTCAAGCACACCCTCAGGATATGAGAAGCAGAGACAAGTATTGCTTTCCTTGGAATTCAGCTTTTAGTCAAAAGAGCCACACACGCCCACAGTGTGCTGGACACGTGCTGGTATTTTATTGTTATTTATATCCCACTCCCCGCCCCCCAGGAAAAATGCAGTGATGTTGGGGGTGGGTGTTACTATAGCTCTGCCACACCACCAGCTTTTCCTGCAGGAATCTAAATGAGCATGAATTGAAACTAGTTTGGGTAGACTTTGGTAGACTTCTCATTTTCACAGCAGAGATGATACCCAATATTTTAATTTTCTCCATTTAAAAAAATTCCCCCTTAATGTGCCCAATAGTAGTGTTAAACAAACTTTCTTTTTTTAAAAAAAAAAAATGATTATTCACAAATATTTAAATTGTTCATGGCAAATTGGAACACCTAGACTTTGCTGGATTTGTTTGAATTTTGGTAGCAATATTTATACATAGTTCTGCATTTTTATACTTAATTTTAGGCCTGGCACCTCATATACCGTAAATCTGATTACTTCCTAATATATGAAGTTGTGTGTATGGCATTTGATAATATTAATGCTGCATCATTCACAAAAATGTTGGTAAGACGTTCCTTCCCCTGTACAGTTATCACTTGATGATGTATATATATTTTCTAACAGCCATGGCAAAGGGATTCCGAATAAGGGGGATAAAGAACACCCTTGCTTTGTAGAAACATCCTCAAGCTACTCCCTCCCCCCCAAAAAAGGTGGAAAGAGAAACCTCTTGCTATTTCAGTGATACTTTTTTCATATGCTTACTACTGTCCCCAAGACGTTTTTGTTTAAAGATATGGGCTGTTGAGAAATACCCTCAGGGAGATCCTTGTTATTGTCAGTGTTCTGGGACAGGGATTGTGCCCCAAAAGTTATGGGTTGGGTGGGACAGTTATAAAATTATTATAAATTGTTATGTATCAAGGAACTAACGATTCCTTAAAACTTTTGTTGTTGTTGTTTAGTTGTTTAGTCATGTCCAACTCTTTGTGACCTCATAGACCAGAGCATGCCAGGCACTCCTGTCTTCCACTGCCTCCCACAGTTTGGTCAAACTCATGTTGGTAGCTTTGAAAACACAGTCCAACCATCTCATCCTCTGTCGTCCCGTTCTCCTTGTGCCCTCCATCTTTCCCAACATCAGGGTCTTTTCCAGGGAGTCTTCTCTTCTCATGAGGTGGCCAAAGTATTGGAGTCTCAGCTTCAGGATCTGTCCTTCCAGTGAGCACTCAGGGCTGATTTCCTTAAGAATGGATAGGTTTGATCTTCTTGCAGTCTATGGGACTCTCAAGAGTCTCCTCCAGCACCATAATTCAAAAGCATTGATTCTTCAGTGATCAGCCTTCTTTATGGTCCAGCTCTCACTTGAAGCTATTATTAACATCCCAAAGAACAGAAGGATTGTGTCTGGTAAGGGAAAGAAACTCAGATTTGTTTTGTGACAACCTATTTTCCCTCAGCTCTGATTAATACGTGTGCAGAGAGGGGACAAACAATGTTTATGGCCAGCTTTTATTTCACGGGCCTTTTCCTCCAGCTGGTGCTCAATGAGCTGGGATTTTTGCTTGTAGCACTGTACCATCTTAGATACCATGGCAAGCAAGCAGGATAATCTTAATACCAAACTACTCTGGATATACTTAATGGAATTGTAGTATTCAAATATTTTACATAAAAATATCAAGTGACATCTTCAGTAACATTCATACTTGCGCTGTGCCATCAATGCACTGTAGATCCAGCCTCTGGTCATGGAGGGCAGGAACCCCCCAGGAGCAGCTGTCTGGCAATTTAGATAGGAAGTGAAAGTGGTGAGGTTTATAACACCACACAGTAGTGGTAGCAGCTCTTCCTTCCACCTGTCTTATCTGCAAAACATCCAATTGGTCAATAAACTCCCATTGCCAGCAAAGCCCCCAGAGCAGAACTTGCGTAACTACTTCAGGAAATGCTACATAATTACCTATGGGACAGTGAATACAGGTAAAGAGAAAAATCTGTTTTAGTGTTTAATAGCAGCAGGTAGTTTGAAACCACGTAAACCTAACTGGTATTGTTCAAATACGTATTTTATAGCTGCTTTCCACACCAAAAGCCATAATTCCATGTATAATTTTCTCTCTCTGTATATGTGTATATCTTCATATACAGTATACGTAAAAATGTAATGCTGTCATCACTATCAGCCCTCTTTGGAAGATCAACAGAGGCTTGAATAAAGGAGATAAAATGTGATAATAAACAATGGCTGAGGCATCAGGAGAGTATATTCATCTTAAAGATACAGTAACGACTCACTGAATGGGGGGGGGGAATCTTCTGCAATGTGTGTTTGTTAAACTACGGTAGGTCTCTACTCTAGAGTCTGTTTTAAAGGCCAAGGTACAGCATGTGGATTAATAATACAGTGTTTTAGAAGATGCCCCCCCAGCACCCACCTGAATATCCACAGCTGGTCCCCATAGAGCTAGCATTAGGAGGCAAGCATTTCCAGGGAAACATAAGCCCTGGCAAACCTGTAGCCTCTCCCTCCGGCCTGCATATCTTCCTCTGATGCTGGTATAGGGAGCCAACAAGGCATCAGATATCTAACCTCATCTGTTCCTGCCTTTTCACTGGCAGGCCTCTGTAAGAGAAGCTGAAATCCAACTGGGGCAGCTTTTCCTGTTGCTGCATCTCCAGTTAAGAAAGAAGGTACCGGTAACTGGGGCTACTGTTCTTATATCGGGTTCCTATACATACAGTATTAAGAAACACACTTGTTTCTGGCTGGTTCCCTCTAATTTATATGGCAAATATTGGCAAAATGAAGTGAAATGAAATGGTGACTGTGTGTGCACTCACATTCTCTGTGTGTGTATGCCTGATTGTTTATTCTGTGTTGATAAGGTTGTTGTAACCATCATAAAGGATAATAAAGAAAGAACAAAGGATCAGAAAGCTAGAAAATTACAAATCCTGTTTTTAAAACAAACAACAGAAGTTTGAAGCTGGAATCAGACCTCAGGGCATGTTCTGAAGGGACAAGATGCAGTAAAGTGAAAACTCAGCAGGTCTAGATTGAGTCTGTCGGTGCCTGGATGGGAGCCCGCTTGGGAAAGCCCTCTGGAGTGGAAGAAAAAGCAGGACACAGAAAGGTAGCAAACAAAATAATATATCGTGCCCCCCTTCCGAAATGGCGCCCCTAAGCCGGGCACGTCGGCGCGTCCTCTCATATCTACCTACCCCAGGTGCCCCGCACCCAGCTGGGATACCAGCCCGGCCAAACAACACCTCTGAAAAGGCAGGCCCCCACCCCGCGAGGGCGGACAGACAGAAAGGACTTTGGAGCTCGATCATCATAATAGGATCTCTTTTTCCAAACTCTGAGGGCCCTCTCCAGGGATGCCAACTTGAATAAAATAGAGGGGGGCAGGTAAGCCCCGCCCCGCATAATCGATCACATGATGAGGTGCAAGCACACTATTTGAATGGCAATGCCCATAAACTTTGGGGTGGTCCGGCCCCCTCAAATATTTTATGGGGGGGTTGGTTCCTATGGCCCCCTCGGAAGGCGGAAAGTTGTTCCCGGTAGAACCGACCCGCCTCCCCGCTGGCTCGCCCCCCCCCCTTCGGAGACTGGTGCTGTTCCGCACGTTTCGCAGGGAGCCGCTGGTGTCCTCCTGCTCTGCGAGGTGGGCGGAGACCCCACGCCGCCCCTTCGAGGCTCCCAATTCGCTCTCTCTCGCGCGCGCTAGGAGGCGTCGGCCTCGTCCGCCAAGCGAGCGCCGGAGCAGGGCGGGGATAAAGGCGTGCGGGTGCTCCCATGTCCCGCTCCTGGAGCCCGAAGCCCCGCCTCGACCCGCCCCGGGGAGGCGCCAAAGGGCAGCCCCAGGCGGAGGCGGCGGAGCGCAGACGGCTCAGGTGTGTCTGCGGGAGCCAGAGCGCTTTCTCCCACCGACGCCGCTGCCGCCGCGCACCGAGCTCGAGCCATGCTGCCCGCCGCCGTCCGCAGATGGCTGCACAGACCCAAGGTGAGGAGGGGGGCTCCGAGAAGGGGCTCTTCCCAGCCCGGGACGGGCTCCCCGACGGGCTCGCGCTCGGTTTCTTTCTCGCTGTCTCTGGGCTAGGCCCGGTGAGGGCTCCTTTTTCTCTTCTCGGCATGTTTGGGGGGGGGGGGGGCTTCTCGCGCCTCGTTCTTCGCTCCCCGCGTCCCGTCCGCGACCCACCTCGCTTTTCGCTCTAAGGCTCCGAAGGGAATCCGGACTTGAATTCGGACTTCTCGGGAGTTGCTTCTCTTTCGCGGCAGCGATCCTGATCACGTGGAGGCTGCCAAATCAGGGTCGAGGATTACAGCTGAGTTAGCCTCCAACTTCTTAAAACGCCCCTCTCCCAGCTGTCTTCACAATCCGGGTGGTAAAAGAATGAGCCCCCCCCCTTTCCAATGCCCGCTTGGAGGTGAAATGAGAGTTTCAATGCGTGGTAGTGATTTGCTGAGTATAGGAGCCTTTGATGTTGTAGCTCTTCGGGAATGACATAAGTGTACACAGGTGTGTCTTTGTGTACGCCTTTGCATTTGTTTCTTCATTCGTCTACCGCCACTTTGTCCTCTCGCCTGCTGGTAAACCTGGAGCTTAAGACCTTAGAGGTGTGGGGAGACCTTGCTCCCTTCAGTGGCTGTTGTCTCTGGCAGTCAAGAGCTCTGTGGTGCGGGGTGGTTTCTTTCTCAACTTTCCTAGAATCCCAGTCTTGCAAGAGGGGATCTCCGATATCATCTAGTCCAACCCCTTCCCAAGCAGGAACTCCAGTTCAATAGCATCCTTCATTCAGCCTCTGCTTAAACACCTCATTAGGAAAGCCCACCACCTTTTAAAGCAGCCTGTTCTGCTAGACTGAGAACTGCTCATACCATCAAGCACTTCTTCCTAATGTTTAGTTGAGAAATCCCCTTCCTTGTAACTTGAACCCATTGCTTTGGGTCCTCCCCGAACCAAGCAACAAATCAAATTTGCTCCACCTGTGTGTCAGCCCTTCAAATAATTCACCTTCTTCTGTACCGAAGATGGCATGCTGTTTCTAAGCTCCAGGGTAAGCATGTGGGTTTGTGATGTTCTACTTTTTTCCTGTCTGTCACCTTCTGCCAGTAGTGGCACTAGAAGATCCCCCACAGCAAAAAGCATCTCTGTACTGGTTAGGTTTGCTCTAAGGATTTCTTCTAGAGTTTTCATCCAGGTCCGTGACTACCATAATGGAGACATACATTTCATATGGGTAAAGAAAAGGGTGTATGTGACAGATCAAGGTATGTATTGCTGAAAACACTCATCTCCTGCCTTTCTAACACGTTAAAAAGCTGCTCAAAACAGCCAGCAACAGGAGAGATTAAAGCCAAAACAGACCAATAAGCGCAGTGAAAAACCAGCTGTGTGGTAACTGATAGCAGGTTTTAGAAGTCAGCCAAACCCTATGCTAAAATGAGAGTATTTTAGTCTCACATTAGCCAAACACAGCTGCCCCATACCACTTGTTTAGGAGAGGAAGAACTGGGCCAGTTGTGGATGGAACTGAGAGCCTGAAGTTTGTGTGTAAATAGGTGTTGTGCCATCACTTCTTTGCAAGGGTGAAACTGAAGTTTGTGGGTGGATGCAACTGGCTCTACAGGGATTGGTGTCATCTATTGGCTGGCAGGGGGTTGACTTCCTGCTGACTTGTTTATGACTCATATTTCACTCAGCCAAGCATATACCAAGGTGTAATTAGTAAACAGAACCGGGGTTGCTAGCTCTACTCTAGGGAATAAACCTAGGTTTATGTTGTGTGCTAGATAGCTCAGCTGAAATTGCTGGTTGACACTAAACGTACTGTGCTGGATGAGCTTTAATTTTTTAAACCACCTTGTATTCTAGGAATGAAAAAGTCACTGTTTCTCCATCAATGTTTTTGGGGCAGAGCTAAAAAACCCACTTTATGATTGAGAGATTGAGAGATTCTTATTTTATATGAGTAAAACAATATTTGGGAATAGGAGCAAAGGGGTACGGATTACAGCCTACAATTTGCTGATAAAAGTAAAAATGTGTTGTGGAATTCTCTGCCTCAGAACTTGTTTGAGGCCTAAAGCAGAGCAGCATTCAAATGGATTTTGACAGTTATGTGTGAGACTGGATTACTTGGAGCTGGAATAATAAAATGCCAGCAGATTTGGGGAATAGGTGTGAAGGCTACTTTGGGAATTAATCCACCCTCTAATGTGGGGGTCAAGTGACTGGCATGTTTCAGGGAGAAAGGAAGAGACTATTTAAATACTTCATGGGTTTATATTTTTTGTTTTTTTGACACTTAAAGTCAGAGATTGCATACTAAACTATGCAAGGACTATCTGATCCATTCGTCATACTCTATGAACGGTACAGTGTGTTGTAAATCGCTTTGAGGTTTTATTACAGTCAAGTGGGATATAAATATTGTGAAATAAATAAATGTTGCAACAATGGTGACGTACAAAGAATATAGTGCATATGGGTTCAAATCTAAGCACGGAGAAGAGAAAACCTGTAGGTCTTGCTTTTAGTACAAGGTGCTTAGTTTCCTCTTATGCTACTACAGTGGTACCTCGGGTTACACACACTTCAGGTTACAGACTCCACTAACCAGAAATACAGTGGTACCTCGAGTTACATACGCTCAGGTTACAGACTCTGCTAGCCCACAAATATTACCTCAGGTTTAGAACTTTGCTTCAGGATGAGAACAGAAATCGTGCTCCAGCGGCGTGGCAGCAGCAGCAGGCCCCATTAGTTAAAGTGGTGCTTCAGGTTAAGAACAGTTTCAGGTTAAGAACGGACCTCCAGAACAAATTAAGTTCTTAACCCGAGCTACCACTGTAATATGAAGCTGATTTTAAGGCCTTGCTGTTCAATTGCTGGGGCTGAGATTGAAGGATATCTTTATTTTTAAAAAGCTATTTTGCCCTTACTATATTCCTGTGTACACCCTTACCTGGGAGTAAGTCCCATTGAATTCAGTGAGACTTACTTCTGAGTAGATATGCATAGAATTATGCTGTGAATGTTTCTCAACTTGGGGAAAAACCAACACATTTCACATAGAAAACTAGCCATCACGCTGAATTCTTAGTTTTCTATATGCAGGGATTTTTATTTTTGGCAAGGAACATTCAATCATGATGTGTTCCAGTGCAGATGCATGTTAACACATTGGTAAGAAGTAAGCCATAGTTAAAACAAACAAACAAACATTTTTGTGACCCAACTGCTCATGTATGAAAAAAATGATTGTTTGGAAAAAAAAATTGAAAGAGAACATTCCTGTGGCTGGCGAGACTCATACATCCAGTAGCTATGAACTCTTGAAAATCCAGTTCTTGTTTTTTTTATTGTTGGCTGTTTATCCAGAAGGAACCAAAAATAGCAGTTAGCTGCTTACCAGTGACAATAGTTGCTCATGAATCCTATTATTGCTTTTCTGTTCCTTTTCAGATATTTCATAATCACATTAGGTAACTTTTCATTATTGGCCAACTTTTTTTTTCTAAACAGCAATGAATCACCCCCTCTTGCTTGCCCTTATCCACATTCTCAAGAGTGAATGAAAAATGTATCATAAAGAATTGATGAAAAGGCAAATCGGTATAAAGACTTTGTGTGTGTGGTCATTTGTTGACTTCATTGTAGCATTACAGAGAAGCTTCAGTTCACCTGCTTGTCAGCTGTGGGAGAGCCAAGAGAACTCTGATTCTCTCGTGGTGGGGTCATATTTATTTGTTCAACTCTGCGGACAGTGAATGTGAAGGCCACAGGCCAGTTTATTCAACATCTGTTACGTATGTCTATCCTTGACCAATCTGTCTTAATAGAATTTAGGGAATAGCGTATTGCTGGCATTTTGAAAAGGAGCGTGTTTCCTTGCATTAATTTGTCACATTGCAAAACGGGGTGTGTGAGGGGGAATAACAAGTGGGGCATAATTGTCACTTGTGAGTGGCAGTTGAACTCCCCTGGTTCGAAAGATAAAGCTTGCATCTTGTTGATCCTTGCGCAGCGCTGTAGTTCAGGGATAGGCAACATTTTTTGTCCTGAACAGCCACATAGAGTTGCTGGGGGACGGGAGCTATGGGCTACCTACCTGTGCTTTAAGAGAGCAGTTCTAATAGCCTACCTGGATATGCCATGATAGCTAGCCAAGTACACAACTGCAGAACTGTTGTTGAAAACTAACTCTGCGTTTAAGCATCCCTGGAGAGAGAGCCCAGGTGGCTCACCATGGCCCATTGCATGCTAATACAAAATGTACTTTTAGTATAGGAGCCCCAGAAGGAGCAGATGACTCAAACATGCTATCAACAATGTAAATAAATATCACAACTTTATTTTAGGGTGGCCTAAAAAGCAGCATCTCCTTTTGTAGCCACTTGGATTTGGTTGTTGATAGCAGATAGCTCAGTCCATAGAACACGAAATTCTTAATCTTAGGGTCCCTTTCAGCTCTATAGTTCTGTGATTCTATGTGTTGGATTTCTTGCCCTTATATTGTAGAAGAAGCCCAGTCGGTTACATACTCAGAATATTCATTATTTGCTAAGGTTTCCTTGCATTAAGTTGCCACATTGCTGCAAATCTTTAACACTATACTCACTCACCTGGGAGCAAGTCCTGTTGAACATAAAGAGTCTTCTGAATCTGCATACAATCAGTCTGTAATTACTTCTAAAAAATAAGGTTTTATTAAAGCTTTTCTTGGGAAAAGAATGGAAAAAGTGTGGAAGGAATTTATTTGGGGGAAATTAGGACAGAAAATCGCTGCAAATGCAACAGGAAATGGGATTGGAAGATATGGAGCTGGGTGTGAATTAATGAATACATAATAAGTAAACAACTATGGAATATTATATTAACATATGATCACAGCAGAGAGAATCAGGCTGTAATTAGTGTAGTCTAAAGACTTCCTCACTAATGATTTTTATGCTGCATTTGGTATGTCTTTTAAAATTAACAGGAAGCTGGACCCTGAACTGATGATTTTTCTAGGAACACTATCTTTTGATAGTGATTTCCTCCTTCAAGCTGTCAGCCACCTTTATTGGTTAGCCACAAATTCTTTCTTGCCCCACATAACTTTTTGCTTCTCCTCGATTTGCACACAGAAGGTCCCGGGTTCAATCCCTGGTGTTTCCATGTTGGGCTGCAAATGCCTCCCGCCTGAAACCTTGGAGAACCACTGCCAGTCAGTGTAGACAACACTTAGCTACATGGACAGATGCTCTGACTTAATACAAGGCAACTTCCTAAGTACTTTTAAGTCAAATGTCTTAAGCATACATCTCTCTCTCTCTCTTTTTTAAATAGTGGATCAACACCACTTTCTGCTATCCTGACTACATACTCTGTGGGTTGCACAGATCTTGTGGATCCGATTGCCTGTCTGTTACTAGTCAGTATGATGGTGCATCACAATGTCCTGTTTACAGGGTCCCACAAGTATTTGCTCATTAGCCAGACGTTAATTGTGGTCACTGCAAAGCCTTCTCTAAATCTTGTGCTCATACAAAACGCTTTAAGGAGAGGTATAAGGGGGTGTTATCTCATAGCAAGTTGGTTTCCAGAGCAGGTTGAAGTAGTGTTGAAGATTCGTGTGGCTTCTGCCTACTCCAAAGCCAAACATGAAACAAGAGAACCACCTCCAGCCCTCTCAAGTTTTCTGCCCATACCAGAGGACTTGAGGGCGGAGAGTAGAGGAAAGGTTTTGTGTTGAAACCACCAACGAGTGTGTTGATCTTGTGATTGTGATGAGCTGCAGCTAGACAGATCAGTGGTCAGAGAAGGTTCTCTCTGTTCCAAAGCTCAGTGCAACACAAGAGATGGCATCAGAGTTCAATGCTATTTACAGAGAACTTGGGGGAGGGAGTTTGGGTGTTGCGGAGCATCATTACCCAGAAGCTTGCAGCTTCACTTCTAGGTTGGAGCTATAAGTCCATTCCAAAGAGAGACAGCATTTCATTAGCTTGGGCTTCAGTAAAACCCCCGGGAGCCAATATCTTCCAGATGTTCCAGCAAGGCCATTTAACTTGGTATCATTTTACAATTAAACCTGTAATATCAGCAAAAGGTTAAAATAGGGTTTGTTTAACAAGAACCCTTTCCCTGCAAAACATTGATCTGATCTTTTTGCTCTTTGAAATTATTTGACTCCCTTGATTGCTTTTTCATCGGATTGGCACTGGGCTAAATAATTACGTTATAGTAATCCTTGCCCTTTCTCTTGTCCTCTTCAAACATTGGCATGAGTGTCTCTTGGCTTTTCTCCAGTATTTCAAGATTTGGTAATAATTATCTGTAGGTGTTGTCCGAACAGACTACTTGGATACAACTTATTTTGAATAAAACAAGCCTGTATATTTATGTCTAGTATAAATCCATCAGGAAGAGAAAGCAGGTTGTCATTGTGATGTTTGCATGGAAGCAAGATTACTCACATATTGCTAAGCACGTCTGCCTTCACACTGGTTTTTAAGTCTTCCGCCATGTCTTCCAGTAATGTGCTTGCTGTTTGCAAACACAATATGGTCCAGTTGCTACTGTGGAATAAACATGTAATTTATAATGCAATCCTAACCAAGTCTATTTAGAAGTGAGTCCTATTGAATTTGGGGTGTGTGTTGGATTTTCACCCTACTTACTCTGGTAATGAATTGCACATGGTACTGCTGTTATCCATATGAGTCTTGCTGATCTATAGGTATGTAGGAACTGCTTTACGCTGTGACTCAGACCATTGGTTCTCTCGTCAGCCCTGGTGTAGACAATCCTGGGCCAAACTGTGGCGCTCCAGATGTTGTTGGATCTACTTGCCATCAGCTCCAGCCATCATGGCCAATGGTTAGGGGTAATAAGAGTTGTAGACCAACAACGTTGGGAGGGCCATAGGATTAGCCCCACCCTGCACATGGCCTATGTACTGACTTCCCAAGGTTTCAAGCACAGGTCTTTCTCAACCCTGACTGGAGATGCCAGAGATTGGAATCTGGGACTTTTTGTATGCAGAGTATGTGCTATACCATTGAGCCATGTTGGCATATGATACAATTTTCAGCATTTTGCATATTACATAAGGTTTGATTCATTATCTCCTTCCCATAGTTTTCCTTTGTTGTTGAACTCAAGTAATTCTTGTTACTCGGAACCTGCTGATCACGCGTTTGAATTCTGTCTCTTGGTGGTTCAGTATTGGAGGTGGCGAGAGAAAGAAATGATTAATGCTGCTGGGTTTTCTCCAAGTTTTCATAGCCAGGACAACCAACTTTCCTTGTGTCATGCCCTCACCCATTTCTGTGACTGGCACAGGAAGTAGGACTGTGTATGAAGAAGAAGAGATTCTGTGGGTGACTGGGAAGAGACTGTGTTGGCTAAAATTGATGGTCTGGTTGTACAGGGCACTGCAAGTCCAGTGCTTGGCGAAACAGGCTATGGGTGTGTCTGTCCTGCGGTTGAGATGAGCTCCAGCTAGAGGGATTGGTGGTCAAAGAGAGAAGCAGAGTTGACCACCAGACAGTAGTAATCTCTGGAGAAGTCCTAAACTGCTTCATTATTCTGTGGCTTACATTTTGATGGTAAGAAGGCAGTGGATTTGGAGTAAGTGTTGGCCAAGAGAGATCCAGAAAGATCAGGGGAGGCGAAGGAATCCTCTTTATTTGCCTTTCTTATTTATTTATTTATTTCTTCATACACTTTAAATATGCTCTCCAACCTCCCACAGTTTCATGGAGGAACTCACAGTAAAAGTAATAGTTTTAACATATTATGTTTAAAATGAGCAAACAACAAATAGTTATTAAATCAAGATACATCCATAACTGAGCTGGGAAGAAACAGGCTATTAATACAAGGTCATATCTGCATGCATGCATGCATGCATGTTCATGTGGGAGTAAGCAGTCCTTGAAGAACACTGCTGTATAGCAGGGGTGAGGGTTTGCTTTCAGCCTAGGGGCCACCTTACCTCCGGGGTGACTTCTGGCTGCAGTGAATGAAGCCAAACCGGCATGACATTCCCCATTCACATGCACAAGGGCTCACCTCTCTCAGTATGAAAACCCAGCAAGTTGTCAGCAGTAGGATCCTGCAGCCATGCCTCCTCTTCTCTGCTCCTCAGCTGTTTTCCACAGACCAGATCAGCAGCTGGGGAGAGAGTTCACAAGGAGCAGAGTCCCCCCTGTGCTGCTCATCCATGTAGCCAGAAGCAGTGGAGGTAGTGGGGAAAGCAGGCCTATAGGGAGCAAGGTCTCTTCCTGTCCTCCTGGCCACCCATCAGGGTCACCAAAGCACTTTCCTTTCCAAAACCAGACTGGAAACCAAACAGTAATTAAACTGGAAAATAGAGGTCATCCGAGAGTGTTTGGGGTTGCATAACAACCACCTACTCGTGTGTATGTGACCAGCTTAATCGTCAAGAGTTCAGAGAGACCTTTTCAGAAGCAACCGCCACAAAGAGGCACTTCCCCTAAACCCAGCCAGTCAGCCCACTTCTGCCTGATGTAATGAGGTAGACGAGGGGCAAGAATTGAACAAACGGCAGGTAGAGCAAGTCCTGCCAAGCACCTGAATTGACAGTGCTCTGAACATAGTCCTGGGCACTGTGGTCAACGCAGCATCTAAGTTGATGCCGATCAGAGGTATTTTAATAATGCTTTGCAAACAAGTTTTTGCAGGCCTCCACAGGTTTTCAACATCTGCATTGCTGGCCTGGCTGGATGCCACACACCACCCAGAGAAGCTCTGCTGGGCAGTATTGTGAAGGTGTCATTCCTCTTGGGGCATGGCAGCTGCTTCTGCCTTCCGTTGTTCCTCAACTGGAGGATTTGGCCCAGAAAATTATTCCTTCCAATGACAGAAACAGTGGTTTTTGGAGCTCAGTTTCTGATCACCAAAACCTTGCAACTTTTGAGGAACTGAGGCACCAAGTGAGCTAATGACAGGCCTAGCTAGGGTCTTAGGAAGAAAAATCTGTGTAAGAATCCAAATGGGAGCCCAGTCAGGGCTGGCACATGTCTCCTCCACCCGCTTCAGAACGTGCTGTTTCTTTGGTTCTTGGTGTAAACTGCTATGCCTTAGCTGCTTCACCAGCAAATTATGGCTTGACTTGGGTGGAGGCAGCTGACGGTGCGATTGGTGGAAGTACAGCATAGCGATGTTTGTGCTCCCGAGATTAACGTCGTCTTTGTGAGAGCTTCCTGCCCTCCCAGCATACCTGAGAGAGGTGTGTGTATATGACTTCATGCCGCAAGGCTGTGCACATCCTGAGATGGCTGCATGATTTCATCTTGTGTTAACTCTGCACAAAAGCCACTGCACAGAGTCAGCTGTTTGGGAGCCTTTCCACGTCACACCTGTTTATGAGAATCTCTGACCCAGCTTGAAATTGGTTTCTTATGGCCTTTCCCATCTGGCCGTGCAATATTTGTTTGTGTCGAATGCCAACCACCACCACCACAACAACAACAGATTGGAGACAGAAAAGGAGATTCGTGGTGAACAAGTCTGCTAGTATACCTGTGTGGCAACCTCTGAAGGCCTTTCCAGAGAAAAAAAAACTTTTAAAAAATTCAGTGGTTTTAATGTTATCTCTAGAACAGCCTTTCCCAACTAGAGTCCCTCCAAGATGCTTGGGATGACAATTCCTATTAGCCCTAGCTGGGATGGTGAATGGTAAGGAATGGTGGCCATTCTGAAGGATACCATAATGAGGAATGCCTTCATCCTTTGCCAGTTGTACAGCATTGCACTGTGGGGCAGAAGATAGCCTTTCTGTGGTGGGTGTGCAACAGCTAGTGTTTCACTATTGGTTTTGCACAGGAGGGTGGGGCTGGAGGAAAGTGGCATACAACTTGCAAGAAAGTGTAATTAAAACAAAACAAAAAAATTCAGCAGGTGTGGGGAACCTATCACCCTTCAGCTGTTGCTGAACTGCAACTCCCATCATCCCTGGCTATCAAGCATACTTGACAAGTCTGATGGGAGCAACTTCTGGAGGTCCAAAGGTCTTCCCCACCCCCTGATTTGCAGGATTTTTATACCACCCATCAACGCTAAGTTCTCTTTGTGGTTTACAATATTCCAAACCCATAAAATATAACAATGTAATATGAACATAAAATCAGAAATAGCATCCAAATAAAAGCAGCAACAAGGTCTAGAAAGTGCTCAACCACGTTTTAAAAACTGAAAAGCCAGGGGGCGGGGGAAGGTCCTTACTTGGTGCTTAAAAGACCACATGTTAGGCACTAGGCAAAATTCTCTAGATAAGGAGTTACTGCAGAAAAGGTTCTGTTGTTATAAATGCCACTGAACTGGCCTTGTTGTACTCTGAGGATGTGAGCTTTATTCTTTTAACCATTGCTGGGCAAGACCTTCTCTCCAAGTGCCCATATAACTCTTTCATGAGCAGAGGAGTTGGTTGGCTGGCCTGTTGGCTGTGATTGCCTGGTTCTGGTGATATGCTTGCACCAAGTGGGAAACAGCCTGTCTGCTAGAGATGCTGACAGATAAGCTACTCCTACAATCCTTCCCCCCCCCCCAACAATCCTAGCTTTTGCGTCCTGGCATGCCTTTTGTTCCCACTGGGGGTGAAGATCCTTACAGAGAACTCCGTCACTAGGTAATCTGTGAGCCCAGCTCTGTATATGCACAGGTGTGTGCTGCCTCATTTACAGAGCGGAAAATCTAACCACAGCGTCATGCCAGTTTCTGACTGGCAATAAATGGTCTGCCCTTGGTATTCTGCCTGCCCCTTGATCAGTCTGAAGGCCTGAGCTGGGTTCAGTTCATGAACTAGTTTCTGTACATGCTTAAAGGGTGGCAGTTCCAGAGTAGTTGGTTTAGTCAAAAGCAGCTAAGTGGCAGTGCTGTGGCACTTCTCTAAATCGGTGGTTCCCAATTGATAACCCATAGATCCCAGGGGGTCCGCACAACCCACCCAGGGGATCCGTGACACCATTCACATAACAAAAACTACCATAGAGATATCAACATTTTCAAAAGTAGGGGGTTCACAGCTCCACTTTTGAAAAACAGGGGTCTGCAGTACTTAGCTAATTGGGAATCAATGCTCTAGATGACTTACCTATTTTTATTTATTTTTGTATCATATTTATAGGCCTGAGGATCTCAAGACAGAAGTGCATAAACTGAAAATAATCTTAGAACAGGCCAATGTGTTTTCTATAAGAATATAACAGCAGCAGCAATAAGCAATTGATCCACCGTACCTCACCCTTCCCCGAAGGTTCATTTGTGACATGGACTTGCTCAGGCACAAGCCTCTGTCATTATATGCCGGAAGTAGATAGAGAAAGATGCTTGCTCGTGACTTGAGGGGCTATGGGAAACCTTTCCAAACTCTGTCATTATCCTGTTTGTCACAAAGGTGGAGATCATGAGCCTTTGAATGTGACCCGTTAGTAATCCTCCCACTCAGTGGAGCCAGGGGTGGACAGTTAGGACAGCCTGCACAGTGATTCAGTCACAGAAGGAGGATTTTTTATTTCAGAAAAGGGCAACCATAATGATTGGGGGGTGGAGCAACTCCTTAAGAGGAAAGGTTGCCACATTTGGGTTAGAGAAAAGGTAAGAGAGAGAGATAACATAATAAAAGCTTATAAATTTGCACATGGGAATAGCAGAGAACCTGCACAAGCGACGCTGACACAAAACCCCACATATATTAAGTAAAATAGACCCCACTCCCACTCATCTCTCCCTGCCGCCACCTATTTCCCCCTTTTCTTCCTAATGTCTCAACAAATGAAACTGATCTGTAAAAAATCTTACTTGGGGAAAAGAAAGAGAGAGAGAGAGACATTGCACATACTTTTGTAAACCAAGAAAATCTTAAATAAAAATACATTAATAAATTTTGCACATGGCATGGAGCTAGAACACCATAAAAGTACTTATACATACAATGCATAATTAAAAAATGGCATTTACTCTGGCAGGAGGTGTTGATGGCCACCAACTTGGATGGCTTTAAGGAAGATTGGACAAATTCATGGAGGACAAGGCTGTCAAGGGCCATTAGCCATGATGGCTATACTCTGCCCCCCTAGTCAGAATCAACAAGACCAGTTGCTGGAAACCGCCAGAGGGAAGACTGCTCTTGTACTTGAATCCTGATTGCATCTTTCCCACAGACACCTGGCTGGCCAGTGTGGGAACAGGATGCTGGACTAGATGGGCCACTGGCTCACTGATCCCGCAGGCTCTTCTGATGTTCTTATGAGTTGAAAGGGAGCTTTGAAGTCAAGGCATCCAGCCCCCTACTCAGTGTGGGGTGCTGCTGAAGCATCCCTGTCCAGCCTCTGCTGAAAGGCCTTTAGACAAAGTCTCCCTCTCCCTTTCTAAATTGTCAAAAAGGGGGGGAGGCAAATGCAGAGACACTTCTGTTTAGCACAAGTTGCTTGTCTGTAGCAGCTTCAAAGCAATAGCTTGAGACTTCTGGCTTGGTCCCAAGGTTAATTTACTCAAATGTGCTGACTAGGCTGCATTTAAGTGGGGATAATCTTGGGCATGTTACTGTTGCCTTTGCCGGTTTCTGTTTGGCAGAGTATGCAATTGCATGGCATTGATCTGAAGGACAGTCCTGCAAATAAGTTTCCTGGACTTCAATAATTAGCCTACACAGATTTCCACTCTGCCTAGCTTAGCCATTCACATGCCGTCTGAAAGAACATAAGGGATTGAGAAGCTTCAGCACCCCCTTTAGAATCACATTCATCAGAAGAAGCCAAGATGGGTGATCCCATTCAAAATTTGTTTGGGTTTCTAATACAGACATCCCTTGTTTGTTCCAAGGTCATCTGGTGCTTTCTTCACACTGAAAGAGGCACGTCTATGCCATGTTACTGTCAGAATCCCAGGGCATGCTTGAGAGGAGGATACAGAGAGTCCCATTTCAAAGGACCTGTGGACCATGTTGTGGACTTAGGGCTCATCCACACTTACCACATTTTTCCGTGTATAACACGCCCCTGTGTATAAGACGACCTCTATTTTTTGGGACTCCAAACTAAGGAAATGGGGCGAGATTGCCCAGAGTTGTTAAGCTTTTTTGGGGGGGGGGGATTGTCTACAGTTGCTGGGCTTTTTTTGGGGGGATTGCCGACAATCACTCACCCGACTGACCGCCGCTCACAATATCTTGCTTGTGGCTGCCACCAAATCGCTCGTCCCTCCTCTGCACTATCTGTGTATAAGACAACCCCCCATTTTTATCATTTTTTAATAATAAAATTCTTATGCACGGAAAACTATAGTACCTTTTGCCCCGCTCTTTCCAGACACAGGTCCATGTCTGAGCATGGTGGTGGTGATTGTTGCCCCATAGCTTTCCCCACTCTTTAGTGCCCAATCAGAACAACTGTCAGTTTGGGTTTTCTGCGGATTGCCATTTGCTCAAATATAGCTTTAAAGAGCAAGTTTCTGTAGATAAAGATCCAGAGGGGGTGGGGGGAAAGGGTGCTCAGAGTTTTAAAGCGTGGACCATGCCTGGAAAGAGCAGAGGAAAGGTTAGTGTGGATAAGTCCTAAGGCTGCAATCCTAATCAGGGAGTAAACCATATTGCATTCAGCAGAACTTACGTATGAATAGACAAAGTTACAATTGTGGGAACCCTGTGAACTCTCCTTGTTTTTTCTTGTCTTGCCCCCACCCTCCCATCTTTTAGATACCATTTTTCTCATTTGTTATTTGCCACAATTAGGCTTAGAATCCACCTGTCAGGAATTGGCATCTTAAACCTAGAGGTCCTTCCTCTTTCATAAGATTTATCATTGTTCCCAAAAACAAATAGCATAGAATAGGCCTGGGGTGCGTGCCTGAGCGCTTTGGTGAACTGGAAGGCCCTCTGTTTGTTTGTTTTGTTTTATTCTTGACCTAAATCCTTGCAATCTGGCTGGATACAACAATTCAAGTGCTGCCTTTTGTGCCCAAACTCTGCAAAAGATGTTACTTAATGGCGTATGGTTGTATGTATGTAATGACTGGGTGCAAAGTTGCTTCCCCCCAGGTGCCTGAAATGTGATTCTGGTGGTGTCTAGGAACTTGAAATAGATGGCTTCACGTAACACAACATATAATTAACTTATGGAACATGCTGCCACAAGGTGTGGTGATGGCTGCAGGGTTAGATGGCTTTAAAGCGGATTAGGTAAATGTGTGGAGGACGAGTTTATAAATGGGTGTTAACTACGACTGGTAAGTTAAACCAGAGGCATTATGCCTGGGCTTCTCAGAAGTGTCTGTTGAAAACTGGCAGGCTACTGGCAGGCCCATCGCTCTTTTTAGTTCATATCTTTCCATTGATCTAAATCTTGTAGAGAATAGGGACTTAATCCTTACCATGTCTTCTGCCAATAGATACTCATCTTCAAAATCTTTATGTATTTATTCCCTTAGAGCTATTCAAAGCAGTTTCTGAAAAGGGATCACAGGAAGTTGCATCAAAGCCGAGGCCTAATTTTCATACACAGAAGATGTAGTAGTAAACCTGTTTCTGGACTGTACCATTTTGGAATGCAAGTAGCACCTCACATGACTGAACGTCCCTCCATTGCAAAAATAATCTTGCATTTACTGTTTATTTAAAACATACATCAGGGAAGAAGCTAGACTAAACCCTGAGTGGTTGTAGCAACCCAGTCAGATGGTAGGGGTATCATCATCATCAACATCATCTAGTTTTCTGCACAGAGGGAACTCTCCCCTCCCCTTGCAGTGAAGCACGTTCAGTCATGTAATTTCCCCCACCTGCAGTCTGAAATGGCATTGTTCAGAAACCAGTTTACTGCCTCAACTTCTGTTCATGAGTACCAGCATTGCCTCATAGGGATGAGCTGTGAATAAACCATGCTTCCTTATTTCTATTCAGCGCTCCGATCCGAGGTTACTGTCACAGTTTTTCTATGCCGATGAGCGAGTGACCCAAGTGGTGACGGAGATCAACTGTCTGGATGTAGAGACAGATCCTCAGCAATACCTGGTTCTATTAAATCAGCTGCACCTTAGTCAGGTAAGGCATTCTCTTTAAGGGCCAAACTAGACATGATGATCAGAAGGGGAGAGGGGGTGGCACTTCAAAGTACAGTATTGATAGGTGGCAGTAGCTGACACACCCACCCACACACTTCTAGTTGTTTGCTTGGGGAAACTCCATGACCAAAAGCAACCTTGGCTGGGGGGGCAACCCAACACACAACTCAAAATAAGAGATTTCCAATGGGGAAGTGCGGCGAGGGATTTTGCTTCCCCTTCCTACTCATCATCTCACTTAAATGCAAATATACTCCAGTTAGGAGACGGCAAGACTCGCATTGGTCTCATTGCACCCTCCTTTGGAGATTCTTTCCAAAGTGCATGGTCTACAGTCCCTGGCAGCTTCAGTGGAGCAGTGCACGTGGCATGCCTCTGACTGGCAAGGATCAAGATGGAGATTATACACAGCAATCTTCCAGAGTGTAGTGCTTCCTCTGTGCTTGTGTGCATTTGGGGTTGGCTATTGTTGTTTTTTAAAGGAAAATGATTTCCTCCTCCTCTTTTAAGAGTAAATTTCCTGTGGCAGGAAAAAAAATGTGTGACACTCTTGGAATATGGAGCAGCTGCAGTCTGAGGTCCCATCTCCCCCAATTTTCAGCTCCTCCGATCAATACAGAATACAGAACAGTGTGTTTTCTCTTGCTAAATCCTCACCGCTGAGTTCCATTTCTGGCTGAGATGTTTGGCAATGGAAATGCCAAAATCTACCCTGGCCCATCAGTAATTTTCTGGGAAGACCTGGCTTCCTGCGTTATCAGCTCATTTGGTGTCTCCAGAATGTCCTTGTGTTGATGGTAACAACCACTCCACCCATTCTCCTAGACCGAACTGCTGTCCATCATAGAGCGAATTATGGATGAGTGTATCCCCAAGGAGCGTCATGGCCGTGACTATGTCATCAAATTCCCCGAAGACCTCCTTGTGGACAATCTCCGGAACCACATGCTGTTTGCTGCTGAGGTGAGCCATGCGGGAGGGATTTCATGCAATCATTGAGCTGTAGTTGGATGGGACCATGGGGGGGCATCTAGTCCAACCCTGTGCCATGCAGGAATCCAGCCCCTAGCCATCCTTGGGTGGGGTCAAACCACCAAACTTCTGGTTATCAGCCGCACCCACTGTCCCACCTGATTTGGTGGACTAGAACATTCAACCACTCTTTGTATGTTCTGTTCTTGAGTACAGCTCCATTTTAGGCTACAAACATGAACAGCTGGAATAGGGGAAACTCCTAACACCTTGTGTATCTAGTGTCATCATCTTCTCCTTTTCCTCTTTCATTACTCACAGCTTGGATTCCTTCAGCTGTGATTTCTCTGGCTCACCTGATTGCTGTGCGCTTGGGAATTTTGCTTGCTTCATTGGGATGTAATGTGGTTCCGTTCCTGGAGTTAGGCTTTGGCAGTTGCTGGGGGGCTCATCCCAGCCCTAAAATAGCTTGTGTGATATGGTGGGAGAGGCAGTCAAAGGACACGGAGTGTTCCTGAGCTGTCACTATTCCTTCCAGTGTGGTATAGTGGTTAAGAGTGGTAGACTCGTAATCTGGTGAACCAGATTCGCTTCCCCGCTCCTCCACCTGCAGCTGCTGGGTGACCTTGGGCTAGTCACACTTCTCTGAAGTCTCTCAGCCTCACTCACCTCACAGTGTTTATTGTGGGGGAGGAAGGGAAAGGAGAATGTTAGCCACTTTGAGACTCCTTCGGGTAGTGATAAAGCGAGATATCAAATCCAAATTCAAACTCTTCTTCCCTCCAGTGTTTGATGGCACGCACCTACATTGATGTGGACGAGGCAGATGGGATACGGCTGCGACCTCTGGCCAAGGATCTGCTGTGCAGCTTGGAGTTGGTGCGGACGGTACTCCGGGAACAAAGCCTGAACCAACCTGGACCCTATTCAGAGCCTATCCGCAGGGCATTGATTCGTTTTGATATGCTCTTTGCTGAGTTTGAGCTGAGGTGGGTGCTGAGAAGACCTGCTTCTCAGAGGCATCTGATTGGCAGCTGTATAACTAGATGGGTCTCCAGGCTGATCCAGGAGGGTTCTTACATTCTGCCTATTTAATCAGAGAGCGTCAACTGACTGTTATGGAAATATGCATTCTTAATTGTCTGCATAAGCCTGGTGGAATAAAAGAGTTTTCAGCAGGCATTTAAAGGTTGAAACAGAAGGTGCTAGCAGAGCATTCCACAGGACTAGGCAGATCGCACTAAAGGCTCTCTTTTGTGTCGATGTCAAATGTGTGTCACCAACGTGGGGGAACAACCAGCAATACTCCTGCAGGTGATCTCAGTGATCAAGTTGGGATATAAGGTTTAGGTGGTTCCAAATGTGCCCTGGACCTAAGTTGTTTGGGGCTTTGTGAGTTATCACAAGGACCTTAAGCTTGTTTCAGTAGTAGATGGGCAGCCATCACAGATATTTCAACAATGGTGTTCATGTTATGTGTACATTATTTCGCTTTAAGGAATTGGGCATGTCCATAGGCCTGCAGTGGATTAAGCTAAGGAGCAGAAAGTGGTTCAATGTGGGCAGAAGAGGAGGAAACGTCTAACAGCTACTTTTTAAATATGAAAACAAAAAGATGCTAAAAAACAACCTGGCCAGAACCAATAAAAATAGTGACTGGGCAGCAAGGGGAATCTCTGGAAAGGACCACTGCTGCCTTCTGAAGTTTATGCTGCTAAAGTGTGAGTTGCAAAGGGAGACCAGAAAATTAGGGCTATGTCTTGGGCTTGCATGCAAGGTAGGTGCTGAGAGTGGTGGCTAAGCTGGGTTTCAAAGCTTGTTTCTCTTTTCCAGTTACGTGTCATCTTTAGTCTCGGTGAAGTCGCCCGAAGAAATCTATAAGCAGCAGGAGATTGTTGTGCTCTTCTGTGAAACTGTGGCTAGGTGAGGATTTTGCGCTCTGTGGCTTGGAAAGATCCTTGGGCAAGCACTATCTACCTCTCCAATAGAATGAACATTCATCTTGTTTTAATTTTATTTGTTTAGATGTATTTATAAACTGCTTTATGTTTTTTATATTTCTTGGAAATATACAACATAAAATACAAACAGTATCATTTTTTTAAAATACAATCATTTTCCAGAACCAACAAAGCAGTAGAATAAAAACATGTTTAAAAAAATCAAGAGATTAAAGCATAATAAGCAGGGTCTTGTTTTATGGATCAGAGAAAACCTGGGCACAAAGATGGGTCTTTACAAAACCTTATGACGCAGACCAGCCAATGCTCCTTTTTGATGTGGGAAGCTTGGCTCAAGTGAGGTCTAGGATAATTATCTACTTGGACTGGGGATTTTGACTTCTGCCCACGCCTTCCTTCCTCATTTCCTGCCCCTTCTCTCCCTCACTCATCTAGAGCTCTGAAACTTGGCTACTTGACTCAGGAGACGATTGATGGGTATGAACCGCAGCTGATGTTCACCATTCCCCGCCTGGCCATTATCAGGTATGTGGTTTTACCTGTCATCTTTTGGTTGAGTATAGAGCCCGGTAGCTCGATAAACTCGAGACATGTGGAATGTTCAATCTGGCAATTATAGCTGTCAAAGCTGGCAAGGCAGGTGTGCATTCTTAACAGAAGAAACTGGGGCAAGTCACATTTGTCTAAAAGGAGGTCTCTCATTTTACTTCTTCCTTCATGGTACATAAATCAGCTACACATCTATAAGTTCCTCGGCTCTTGCCAATCTTCTGGGCAGCAGGAAGGTGTGCAATGGCGTCTTGGCAATCCAAACATGTTCCTCTCCCTGTCTCTCATGTGTGTCTGCATGGTGGTGGGGAGGATGTGACGCCCCCAAAGTTGCCCACCACTGCTCTGGCTCATGCAGTTGGGAAGACTGCTTGCTTGTGCTGTATTTAAAACTTTTGGACTGTCCCTTTCTCTAAATGGCCATCCTCCCTGCCTATTCTCGGTGTGTGTGACTACTTTATAGGTGGGATGACTTTCCCAAAGCCAGCTGTTGCTCCTTTAGATCCTGATTGGGGCAGCTACTGCCTGAGGTACCAGCACACAGTTATTTGCAAGTGGCCCTTTCCCACCAGCTTTTGCCTTGTCAAATTCCACTCGTGGTGGTTCTTCAAAGTACCGCACTATGTCCCCATCTCAGCAGTAAGTGGCTGTGCTACTTTTGAGTTTCCCCTTCAACGTGGGTAACACAATGAAAGCTCCTTGGGAAACATAGCTGCTAGTAGGAATTTAGAGAGTGGTGGGCACAAAATATAGGGAGAGCAGTGGCATCGGAGCTGAATTATGCACATTCGCTAACTAACTGAAATTATTTAAAGTTAGGGAAATTTTGCGATCTTGGAAAAGAAATTAAAAGAGGAAACCTGGACAAGGTTTACTACAGTGTCCCAGCTTTCATTTTGAGAATTCTCCGCCCAAACGATAGGAGGAAAGAGCAATTCCCATTAATCTTTCCCCATTATTATTTTGAAAGTTCTCGCATTTTGGGGAAAAACCCCCACCTCCAATAATAATTAATGTATTAGGAAAAACATACATAGCAGCAGTAGATCAGGAAATCCAATCCTACCTGTGTGTTGTTTTATTTCTTTGCCCCGTACACAGTGGTCTTCTGATCTACCCAGATGGACCCCTCAATTTGGAGCGGAGGCCCGAGGAGATATCCAGAGTCTTTAGCCCCTTTTACGTCTTGCTTAGAAAAATCAGGTGAGTGTCTATAAAAGCAGCTTTTGCACAGGAACTCAGCTGGAACTTCACCAGAAGAGTCTGGGTTTGTGTTAAGAACCCAAGCTACGTGTTCAGCAAAATCACCTGACTGCGGTGCTTTGGTGCAGTCACGGGAAGGGCTAATATAGCTCATTTGAAAAATACGATCCCTGCCACCCTGCAGTCTGAAGCTGCACAATCCAATAAGTATTCTACCACATAACTTTGCTGATGTTTGATCAACCCTCAGTTAAATGGAAATTATTGCATAAATGTTAGTGGTGTCTTTCTCTTGTAATCAGACATACAGTTAACAGAGGATGAAGCAAGATGTTCTGGATACATGATCAGAGTTTGTGTGCATGCTGGGGGAGAGATGCAGCAGCAGGTTGCCTCATCAGGGGGTACAAATTATATGCATTTGCACATGGTGTGTCGGGCATGAGCTCCTTTTTGCGAGCTTGGTTTCCACATTGTACTGAATCCCTGCCATAACGAGAGATCTGACCTTCCTTCCAGGGTACTACGTGAGAGTCTGTTCCTTTAGGGCAATTTCAGTGTCTTGTTTTCCTAGATGCCTCCTTTATGAGCCTTCTCCCTTATAGGGATTTGCTGCGTGTGTTGTCCAAGGAAGAACTTTACATGTTGGAGAAGCGTGTACTGAATGAGAGCACTACAGATTCACAGCCCTTCAAGGATATGGATTCTCCTGACTTCCGAGGCGCTGCGACACCACGTGTCTCAGCTGTCCCAAGGTATGACCAAGAACCACTTCTCTTCACCCACCCGCCCTCAGCCCAAAATGTTGGAATCGGAGATTGTATGCTGATTTCATTGGGCCCATTGTCCGTGTGGAAAAGATTCATTGCTCTGTTCCGCTTTACTGCACACCAGATCATGATTGTGTACCACTACCCTGGATCACAATTTAGGTGTGGTGTGGGGAGACTGATATAATGACAATAATATTTTTGGAAAGAGGAGGGTTAAAGTGATTGAGCTGATTCCTAGAGAGAGAGAGATACCACAGAGAAAAACACAATCTAGGAAATGGCTAGAGCAATCCAATCAGAATAGCAGCGCGATAGGCCATCTATACTATACACCTGAGGAAATTTTGTAGCTTTTCTGCCGAGTAAAAATAAAGTTGGATTTCGGGGGGGGGGGGGTTAAGTTCTGGGGGAAACAAAGCTAAACAGGGAAAGCATAAGAAGGGTTTGTTTTGTTGACAGTGTCATGTAGGTGCTCTGTAAAAGTGACCAAACAAGGCATGGCTCTTCCACAGTAAATCCTTAGTGTGGAAGCCACTAAAAGTGTTATCCATGACAGCATCAAGACCATGGAAAGGGTTCATCAGTACTTCTGCAGGAATCAGGAGTGCTTGTAGCTTTTGAGCAGTGTGGACTACATGAGAGGTAAAGGAGTAATCGAAACTGAAGCTAGGTGGCAGTACAATCGTACCTTGGTTCTCAAATGCCTTGTGACTCGATTGTTTTGGCTCCCGAAGGCTGCAAACCCAGAAGTGTTCCGGTTTGAGAACATTTTTTGGAAGCCGAACATCCGACGCAGCTTCCGATTGAGTGCAGGAAGCTCCTGCAGCCAATCAGAAGCTGCGCCTTGGTTTTCACATGTTTTCAGAGAGAACCAAGGTAGTTGACAAACCCTGTCAGAGCACTACCTCTCTCAGCGTTTGAGGAGTCAGTGGCTTTTGTCTCTTGGAAATGGAAAGAAGGGGTGCATAAATCTTAGCTGACCCAAAGCTCATGTGGGAACATTTACTGTATATATTATTGACCTTCCCTTGGCATTTGCTTGCCTGGCATTCATATATTTATGGCAGATGATGCCTTTGGATGGTTGTTGTTTTTTGAGGGGGGGGGAGAACTTTGAAAGAACAGGAGTGCGGAAGGTGAGAGAGTAACGCCTTAATACCCATTCTAATGCTGCTTGTTCTCTCCTTCACAGGCAGCGTGGTCAGGGGTCTAGTAGCACCAAGGCAGGAGTGATCACACAAGCTCCGCAGACGGCTCGTTGGGCAGAACTGCGAGCCCGTTATACCACTACAGAGGACATGATCCACACACTGTTTGTCTGCATCTCTGGTGAGTACCCTGTTTTTGCTGGATAAGGGAGGTTCCCCTCATCCAATATCCCATAATGCAACTGGGGCATTGGCTGGCAGGTGTATAGTTGGCAGCAGAAGGGAGGTGTTTTTTTTAAAAAAATAAGCAGATGAGCCTCTGTAGATTCCCTGATTTGGACAAACTGGACAAGTGAACAGGTGTTCCTTATGTTTGGAATGTATTCCTACCATTCCTGCTGGTCAAGATTTTGGAAAGGAACAGATATGTCCAAGTGGAAGAACAGCGTACCTGATCATACCTCCAAACAAGCTTCTTGTTTCCCTTTTGGGGAAGAGATCCTGGCAGGAAGCAGTTGGTTTTCTAGAATTAAATAAGCTTTTAGGAGGAGCAGGGCTTGAGATAAAAGTCCCCACCAATACTGCTTATGCTACATGCAAAATGTCTCGGTAAAGCATCCCTTCAAAAATTCACAACTGACGAGATTGTTTGCTTTTCCTGCACAGTTCCTCTTCAACACTCCTCCTTTAACATGCCCACATTTCCTTGGAAGCCAGCAGTGGAGGCTCATACTCGCATCTGTTCTGAACAGAGGAGAAGTGCAAATATCTTCTCTGCCCGAGCAGTAGCTAATGTTAAGTGCCTTCCTCCTGCGACATTGATAGGATGTCTGATGGAGGGGCTTGCCCACACCACTTTGAACTCCCACCTCTCCTTATCATTTAGCTGTGACAGCTATTTTGCGGCATGCCCCTCCGCTCACAACTGCCATTTTGTGACTGCTGCTCATGGCGGAATTCTCAAAATTCCAAATGTACCGCCTAGCACACAAAAGGTTGGCGTCTCCTTAGTTAAGCACCACAGTGACTATAAGTGGTAATATCCTGATCTGCATATGATGGCAAGTTAGAACAAGTTGTTCCACATGCCATTAAAAATAGCTCAGAAGATGGCAGCTATTGTCTTATTACATGATTAGGGAATAGCATCCATTTTAATAAAATATATATTCATTGGGGCAAGTACTTAAATTTTGCATGACTCAGCTGAAAGTGCTTCACACACATTAGCTAAGAAGCCCAAGAACTTGCCTGTAAAGCAGGCAAGTATTGCCCCCTAAGGGTTTTGAACTGTAAGTTTTGGTTCAGCTCAGATACTGCATGAACTCTCTTGCCTAGCCTTAATCCTCAAGGTTTAGCACCTAAATTGAGAATTAGTCTCTTCAGCAGGAGAGAGTAGTGAAAAAATAGTATCCCGTTGGTTCAGAATTGAGATGGAAAGACTTGCTTGTTTAGAAGCTGTTGACTACTGTTTCCCTCTATGGAAGGACTTTTGTGTTAGTTGGCTAAAATCTACATGTTTATCTCTTGCCCTTGTGTCATTGTGCAATGGATATTACTCAAATTGCTGTGTTGTGTTTGGGTAGGAGTGGCAGACCAGCTCCAAACCAACTTTGCAAGTGATCTGCGTGCCATCCTGAAGACTGTATTTAAAATTGTGACATCCCGGGCAGAGGAACAGGAGGTGACAGACACTGGCCGTGAGTGACACTCCTTGACGACTCGTGCATGGTTTCATAGCATTTCCTTAGTGTTTGCATGTGCAGAAGCTAGGTATGGCATGGACATGTAATGCTGCTCCACTAAAAGTGCTGGGCAGTCATGTTAGTGACACGTACTGAGTCATTTATACTGTCATGCAGCCTTCCCCAACCTAAAGTCTTCCAAATTAGTATGACTAATGGTCACAGATGGGAATTGTATTCCAAAACTTATTGGACCAGCAGGCACCAGGTTGGGGCTGGCTGTTTGTAATACTTAAATCAATCATACTTAAATTTCAAGGACTCTGGGCTGTTTCATTATTTTCTATTTATTTATCTCAACATACATATCTTATCTCTCTCCGCTAAAATCAGACTTGAGGTGGCTTACAAAAAAAAAATCACAGAATTCACAAACAAAATAAAAGCAAAATAATAACAGCAGCAAAAACAGCGTAGTGGAAACTGTATTAGCAACCACAAAGAAAAAACTTCATCAGAGGCCGCACTGGGGGGAAAGCCTACCATAAGCAATAGAACGCTCTTAAGGGTTTGTGAGCAAAGAGGCGACCAAATGAATGTCTGTTGAGAAGTAATTTCATTTTCGGCACCACAACTGAGAAGAATATTTTATCTTGTGCTAATTACTTCTGTTGGCTAATGCACCTCAGAATGAGAGCAGGGCTCCTTTAGCTACATGTTGGTACCGTGTCTCTGGAACTGAGTTTGTTAATGACACCCTTGCTCTAAGCCCAATAAAACATTCTCCTTCCTCAAAGGATTGCTGCTAATTGCAGCGTGACTGCTCAATCCAGGTTCCTGCCCCTTTGTCTTTCGGTTGTGCATTAGGCCAGTGAGCATGGGGGTGCATATTGAGGTGAAGAACATGGAGTACTTTTTAGTTCTTCATATAAGCATAGAAAACACACACTCCAAGCACCACATTGTGGCTGGTGCTTAGGCATCATCATCCCTCGCTCCCCCTCCCCGCTTTAAAACAAAGTTGGGTATGTCTGATTATGTGTCTCCCTCATAACATGTAGTTAGACCCCTTTTTAAGGATAATGAATGGAACATTTACGGGAACATACAGCTGAGGTGCCTATGCCAGTTGTATCTTTGCCCTTGCATGAATGTATTTCCCTTGAGCAGTAGCAACTTGCATGCTTATAGCTTTTCTTTTTCCTTTTCAGAGGTGGAGGTCCATGTACTACCAACAGCTTCTCACCTGGCAGACTGTGCTCTCTGCTCCAGAAGCCGGGGAGGCACTGGGAGAGAAGGTGAGAGCCCAGAATGTGAAACAGGCCTCTTCCCGAGCATCTCTATTGTCCCGGAGAATTTGATCTGAGCTTCTCTCTCTCACTCTACCAAGCCTTCAAGAAAGGTTGATCCCATGTTCAAGGATCTGCTATGCACAGGCAGGGACCCTGGGCTGGCCTTGCTGAGAAAAGGAATTTTGCTCTTTGGTTTGCAGCAAGCAAAAGATCCTGCACAGTCCCCCCTCTTGCCTTACATTTTAGGGGCTGTGTTGTCCAAACATCTGATGTCCCACTCTAGAGCTCCATGGCTTTTCCTGAGGCTTTGTGCCTGGGCAGATAACTCGTGACTCCTTGTGAACTACTTTCTGCTTTGTCACTGAATAAACATATATCTCTCTGTAATTGGAGTTCTCTTAACCCATTTTAGCTGGGGGACGTTTTATGGCTCTGACAGACTTTAGAAGACATGTGGCCATGTCCCCAACTGCCCTTCTGTTCTTTTCCAGATGCCTTAGCACCACCAGACTGGGTGCCAGACAGCACTTGCAGCCACTGCATGGCTTGCCGTGTGCCTTTCACCTTTCTTCGCCGACGGCACCACTGCCGAAGTTGTGGCAAGGTAGGCGATGGGGCTAAATAAGGACGTCCTGGGACTTTCATTCTAGTGGAAGCAGCAGCTGCAAAAGGACCAGGCAGACCATGCCTGTGAACACTTTAACTATAGCGTATCTTGTCATGGACCAGGGCTTGGGCTTGGTGTCCTCCATATCTTTTGGGCTGCAACCTCATAAGCCCCAGCCAGCATGGCCCAGCGGTCAGGAATGAGGGAAGTTGTAGTTCAAAGCATATAGGGGGTCCCTGGTTGGGCAGGACTGGCTTACATTCTCCTCTGGAAAGATGCCTTAAAAAAATATTGTGAGTAAGGGTTGTGCCTGAAAGGATGGCCTCTCCAGATGGGAGGGATGGGGAGAGGTTGCAATAATTGAACTAGCCTGCAATCGAAGTCCCTGTTGGGACCTCTACTGGGGTCAGTATTTTATTGTTTCTTGGCCAAAGGATTAGAGCAACCACATCTCTTCCATGTGAAGAGGGGCTTGCAGCACCACATGGCCCTCGGCTCTATTTGATGCACAATCTTATTTCCTCCCCAGATCTTCTGCTCTCGCTGCTCGTCACACTTGGCACCTCTGCCCCACTTCAAGCAGCTGAAGCCAGTCCGCATTTGTACACACTGCTACACCACCCACTTGCCTTCTACTAGCAAAAATACCAGTTGATTGGAGATGCCTCAAACACCTTCTGTGCCTGTGGAAACACCAAAGACTTTGGAAGTGGCAACAGCCTGTACCGTCAGCAAAGGACTGTGGGAACAACCACACTTGTCGTCTTATTAGGATGCTCCTGGGAACTTTCCAAAGGCCTTGGTGGTCAGGGCAAGAGAGAGGAATGCCAGGCTTTAATAGCTGGGGATTGAATCTTTGCTGTTTAATATAAATAGCTCCCAGTGGGATTCCTTGGGCTGGAGCTAGAGCTTGCTGTAGAAGATGTTTCGGCAAGCTCTTGTAAATGACAGTAAAAGCATCTTTCCCCCCCATTACTCTTTCCTTAGAGTAAATTTTGGCCCATGGAGGGATTGCCTGGTGCTGGTTGCCTGGCTTTTGGGAGAGCCCCATGATAGTCATCAGTCCTGTGGATTTATTTTTGACAAATCTCTGAGGTTGCATTACTAGATTTGGGTGTATGTGCAATAAGGGCTTTATGGAGCCTTTCACTGGAACTGGAAGGCAGGATCTCTCGTCCAGCAGCAACCTTGTGGAGGATAGCCATGACATTTTGCCCACCAGCTTCTGATACAGCTAAGGGCTTCAACAATCTTCATATGCAATGTATTTTCTTGTAAAACTCTCCTGCCACACTGTTGGGTGGAAGACGCTTTTGAAGCTTCTCCAGGAGATTTATAGCTCCTTTTTGAAACCAGGCAGAGCTGGTTCTTCTCCTGAATACTTGAATAAATGCTATCTGTTACTGTTGCCAATTTGTCTTCTCTGGGCTAAAAAATAAACACTTTTGCTGAATTAACTGTTGGATATTGAGAGGCAGAATCTGCTGCTACACTTCTTTCCCCAGGAAAATGCAAATACAAACTCTAAACCTTCCTGCTGTGTGTGTGTGTGTGTAGTTTTTCCCCCTCCTTCAGCTCACACTCTGGCCATCCCCACTCCTTTCTGTGCAGGTTTGATGAGCTACATCACCTGCCTTCCAGCATCAGATAACCTCTTTGATATATAGTCATACATTGGGTTAAATATGCTTCAGGTTGAGCATTTTCAGGTTACGCTCCCCGGCGACCCAGAAGTAATGGAACGTGTTACTTCTGGGTTTCGGCGCTCGCTCATGTGCACACCCTCAAAATGATGTCATACACATGCGCAGACGCGGCGACACGCGCAGATGCAGGTTGCATTTGCTTCAGGATGCAAATGGGGCTTGGAACGGATCCTGTTCGCATCCAGAGGTACCACTGTAAATGGAATTGTAGGTTACATTGAAAGTGTATACAGGGATTCATTTGTTCATTCAACCTTTCACATGGGTGTCCACCTTCAGCAATTAATGCTGCCAACACTTTGGTTGTAATTCTGCCTCTACCAAACACTTTTGAGTTTCATCCCAGAAACCCACTGCAGTGCTTTTAGCTGGTACCAATGATAGGCCCCGAAAGAGTGCAAGAAGGAATTTAAAAGTTTTGATTAATGGCAGGGGGAGGAGGGAGGTCTGAAAAGCAGCCATGTACGTATGTGGGTGGAGGGCGATTTGTACATTTAGGAACTTAGCAAGTTTTTCTAGTTTACCTTTAAAGAGACACTGACCCCTTTCACTCTCACCGTCTTGGTTGTCAGGATAAACTTAAGATGCCAGTGCAGAACTTCCCTCTATCCTTCATATGACCATCTCCCCAGCTGCATTTGGAGTGGTGACTATTCTAAAAGCATAGCCAGCTCCACTTGTAAGATTTATTATGAATTTTCATTATAATATAATTGTCAGCTTCCTCTCACATTTGCTTTAGGAGCTAGTGTAGGAACAGGGCTGACAACAGCTTCCATCAGTGAGGGTGAGGGCAGCAGGGGATTAGGCCTTGGCATAACTTAAGGTATATGGTAGGCCTACAGTTCTGTACACACCTGCCTAGGAATAAGCCCTTTTGAACTTGGCAGGGCTTACTTGCGGCTGGCACCAATAGGATTACAGGCCTCCTGTTTTACTCTGCAAAATAGCAGAGGATATAATTGTGTTTCCATTTCTGCTTTTCCATTACTGCAAAGTTTCCCTAAAGCTACCCATGAATCAACCCCACCATGTCAGTTGTTAATATTTTTGCAGCAAAGACCTGGGAGGCTGCCGGAATATATTGGCCCCCTTTTCCATAGAAAAACCTTAAAATAGCTTTGGTAGATCTTTGGGCATTTGCAATAGTATTATTAACCTGATAATGCCACGAGCCCTTTTCCTGGAAGGTTATACCCAGGTATTTAAAAGATGATGCCTGTTCAATAGGTCGATTGTCAATTCTCCATTTGTGTCTCATTCTTTTTTTAGAGAACACCATAACTTTGGATTTGCTATAGTTAATTGTTAATTGTTCAGCATTACAATAAACAGTGAGAGATCTTAGAAGTTTTCTTAGGTCTACACAGGAGAAGGAAATTAGAACTGCGTCATCCGCATATAAGAGAACCGGGAGGGGTGTAGTAGCCAATTTAGGGGGGGGGGACTTTTTCTTTCTCCATGTTTCCTACTAAGGAGTTAATATAGAAGTTGAATAAAGTAGGCGCAAGGACACAGCCTTGTTTAACACCATGGTAGGTTTGGATTTCCTAGGATAAATGGCCCTGTCGGTCACACCTAACCCAGACCCGAGTGTTTTCGTATAAACTGCAGATGAGACACAGTAGACGTCTATGTTTGAGGCACTTCCCCACCGTGTCTGTTAAAATTATAACCGTGTGGCTGTGGTGAAGAGCATACAGTGGTACCTTGGGTTACAAATGCTTCAGGTTACAGACTCCACTAACCCAGAAATAGTACCTCGGGTTAAGAACTTTGCTTCAGGATGAGAAGAGAAATTGTGTTCCAGTGGCGTGGCGGCAGCGGGAGGTCCCATTAGCTAAAGTGGTGCTTCAGGTTAAGAACAGGCCTCCGGAACGAATTAAGTACCTAACCCGAGGTACCACTGTACATTCACATGCCCAACTCTATAAGGAAAATATGAGTACCTTATGTGACTGGAAATCAGTCAGGGTATGCATGTTAAACACACACACACACACTTTAAATTATGCATGTAATTCATGTAAACTATTGTATTAAATAAGAGCAGTATGTGACAGATAAACTTTGTTTTCCCTATGAGAAATTATCTTGTTGCACTATAATAGTGAGCCCAGGTTACTTCTCTCAGAGAGCACCCTTCTTACCCTCCCCAACCACGAGTTGTGATGACATACATATAGGAAGCTGCCCCAAGGTAGGGCACTGGATGGGCCATCTGCCTCAGTGTTGCCCACTGACTGACAGCTACTCCATAGCTGTCAACATTCCCTTTTTTTGAGGGAAATTCCCTTATTTCAGCGCCGTTTCCCGCTGCTATCCTGGATTGTTAGATATCCCGTAGACAGTCTCTGGGACAGGTGAGGCTGCTGATCCCTTATTTTCAAATCTGAAAGTTGACAGCTATGAGCTACTCTCTGCAACGGGTCAGACAAGGAGTCTTTGCTAGCCCTACCTGGAGATTGCACCTGAGACCTTCTGCATGCAAAGCACTTGCTCTACTACTGAGCGACACATGAAGCGAGGGGTTCTAGTCCAAATTGTCGACAGTACCTACGAACGAAGGAACTACTCTGAATTCTGAGGTGTTAGAAGCCTGACCTCCTCCTAGAAACCTTATTTTTAAAAATCCCTCACGTCAATATACTGTACTCCCGCTGGAGAGCGATGGCCCCGCCTCCAATTCAAATTTGAAGCCCCGTCCTTTTCCCGCCCGAATTTGTTTTGAAACTGCAGTGACGTAGCCACGCCTGGTCGAGCCTTTCAGCCAATGAGAGCGCTAGTTTCCCAGGCCACGTCCGCCGCAGGGTGAGATTCAAAACAAGTCAGCTGGGTGGGCTCGCGGAGCTTCAGAGGGTCACGGGTGTTGGGAGTTCCGGGCAGTTCAAAAAGCAGCTCTCGGCTGCTGGAGCGAAGCTTTCGGCCCGCGCCAAAACTGGAGTCGGTTCCGAGGCCTGCCGCGGCTGCCGCCAGGGTTCGAAGAGGCGGGGTTCGAACCTCGGAGCGTTCGAAGGGGCGGAGCCGGAGCCGAAGGCAGTGGGTCGGTTACGGTGTAACAAAGTCTTCGCTCGGTCCGAGTCTGTTGTCATGGAGCTCATGGCCAGCAACATTCAGGTGCTGCTGCAAGCGGCGGAGTACCTGGAGCGCAGGGAGAGAGGTACCACCTGCCTATCTCAGGGTCGGGGGCGGTGATTTGGCTATGCGGGGTATGAGGGCCATACTGTGGCTCCTCGATCGGAGGCAGGCAGGACCGGCTGTCCTCCGTGTGAGGGGGGCGGAGGAATGGGGTGGTGGGTTGTTTCCTTAGAAAAGAAGTGGGCTGGGGGTTATTAAATGGTGCGGAGGCGAAATCGTTCCGAGCCTCGGATTTTGTCTCGCAGAAGCCGAACATGGCTACGCTTCGCTGTCCCCTTACTCCGGGAAAGACTCGTTGCAGCCCCGGAAGAGGTCCAAGCCTCGGAATGCCCTGCAAAACCTCAGGTAAGACCCCGGGTTTTGTTCTACTATTGCCATTGGAACTGGTACCGCAGTGGAACATCTGGTGATGGACTAACTGAAAACAGAAGTCTCTATAGCGAAATAAAAATAAAGAAGATGGGGGTGTGAAATCTCAGCGAGGCTGGCAAAACACTTCTTCCAAGTGATGGGGTCTCCACCAGAAACCAAATGCTTGTATATGACATGAGGCAACCAGGTTTGAATGCAGCATTAGTTGTATGGACAGTAGGCCTGAAGTTACTGGGTTTGATTAATACTGATCCATGAATTTCAGTGGGTCTACTCTGAATTAAATTAGTTGGATACAAGCCATAGCCACCAGTGGAGTTCTCTCTCTCTCCTGGACATCAGTTTTTGGCTTTGTGGTTTAAGAAAATCAAAACCTCCTTCATTGGTTTTACCTTGCTCGGGAATTGGACTAGGTATTTTGTTTTGCTTTTACATTTTCCACTGGAGCAAGGCTCACATTTCAATACATGGACCCCGAGGTTCATATACTCTACTGCGTTACTATCCCATAGGAGACAGAGGTCCTAATTGCAGGAAACAAAATGCTTTAATTGATGGTTGCATATTTCCTGTGACATTGTGCAAGCTCCGAGGAGCTGCATTCCTGGCATAGAGGTTAGCAGTTATGACTATTCCTGACATCTGGTTCTTTAAAACCAGTTGTGCCACTGTCACGCAACCACAAGCATGAGAACATAGGAAACGGCCTTATTCTGAGTCAAAGCATTAGTCCACCTAGCTCTATTGCTGTCTATATGCCAGGCGTAGCCAATGTGATGTCGGACTGCATCTCCCATCATCCTTGCAAATTAGCCATACAGCTGTGTTGCCATCCAACAGCATTTCGAGAGCACAACATTGCCTGCCTGGTCTATACTGGCTGGCCGTGGTCTTTTGTAGCCCTACCTAGAGATGTTAAGGATTGAAACTGGAACCTTCTACATGCAAACCGTATTCTCCATCCCTGAGTTTTGTACCACCCCTCGGCTTTCTTACTGCAAAAATAGTTACACCCACCTCTTGCAGTGTGCTGTTGCACATGTCATTTTCTCTGTGTAATCTGACTCTTCTCAAATAGGCATTTAGTTTTACATTACCTCAAGCTTGTACCTGCCAGCCCAGACTTAGGGATTTGTGCTATTTATTACATGTTTCCTGGGCCCTTGGATGTGTGGATTTCTGATGATGTAGCAAACAGGACCTTGACTGGTCCAGTCCAGTGCCAGTTACTGGGCTTCTTCATAAACTACTTTAGAGAATGAAACGGATCTTCTTCCTCTCCTGTCCTGCATATTCACTATGTGGATAGTAGACATTGAGCTTTGGGAAGGTAGGATTTTACTGGGATTGAATTAGAACTTTCTGTCTCAGTGGAAAATGTGAACAAAACCAACTATCATTTTTTTATAAATCTAAATGTGATCCATTAATCTTGTTTCCTATTCTTCTTTCGTTTCAGAACTGTGCACAATGAGCTGGAGAAGCACAGGTAAATTTTCATATAGGAAGGGCTGGGGTTCCAGGGAGAAGAGGGGTAATTTCTCATTTATCATGTTCAGTAGGAAGTGGGAGTTGACAGCACTGAACATACCAGCTGATCTTTATAAGAGCACTTCCTGTCTAAGTAGAGAGATGGAATTCATGAAGTAGCAAAAGCATTTTACAGCTGAGTAAGAAGGCTGCCCCAGGCCACTTCTACCTTGCCAAACTTAGGAGATGTGCATCGAATTTTTGTATAAGGAGTTAGCATGCTGTTGACCACTAGTTTTCAATAGGATTTTATTTTTAAATGCACATAGGAGAATGTCCATGGAGGGAGATGTAAGGGAAGAAGTATGTGAAATATTTGGAGGACTATACATACTTTCCAATCAAATGGTGATAAAGTTAACATGTACTTACCACAGCTAAGTAAATAAAGTGTATTGACCATGGGTAGGCAAATTAAGGCCCGGGGGCCGGATCCAGCCCAATCGCCTTCTAAATCCGGCCCGCAGACAGTCCGGGAATCAGTGTGTTTTTACATGAGTAGAATGTGTGCTTTTATTTAAAATGCATCTCTGGGTTATTTGTGGGGCATAGGAATTCGTTCATTTTTTTAAAAAAAAAGTCTGGCCCCCAACAAGGTCTGAGGGACATTGGATCGGCCCCCTGCTGAAAAAGTTTGCTGACCCCTGGTCTTGACTCTCCAGCATTGAGATCCTGGCACCTCCTGCAATGAAGGTGCCATGTGATAAATTTGTCACTCCTGATTAACTTTGCATAATTGTCAATCCCTGTATATCATATCTTGCCAAAATGCCTTTTTTGAGTTCCTGGTTTAATTTAAAATGCTCACATGTGGTTTCCATTGGGGTAGAGGATCACAAGATGTTCAACTTAGACCTTAAAGCTCAATACCTACAGTAAATAGATGAGATGTCAGGAAAGCCATTATTGGAACTCCTGTGTTTTTTTAAAGAAGTTAAAAGACGTCTGAAGGAGTTAACCGCCTCCAAACACAAATCACTTTGATCTTATATACACACAAACACACACACACACCTCTGATAACTAGACGAAGACCGTGTTATGGATCTTCTGATACAACTCGTTTGGGCCAGTTTTTAGTTCTGTGTTCTTATGGTAGGGCTTTCCAACTGTTAAGATCCTACATGCAGTAGCCATGGATCACTCTACCAGGATTTCTATACAATGAGAGATGGGAAGAAAGCCATGTTGGTTGGATCTGGGTGTCTGTAATTCTGCTCAAGCTGCTTATTATAACCATCCCAATTTGTATTTATCTGCTACCCATATCAGCTTGCTTGGATTCAGGAAGACAGGCATGTAAGAGTTGCAGGCAGATGACGAGATCTGGTTCCGTTTCCCCCTCTGTACATAAAGTTAATTAATTACAATGAAGTCTGAGACCTGGCCTACATGGATGACTATAGCTCTCTAGCTAGAGGAGACTTAGGGCCTGGAAGTTGCCTCAAGGCCCTACCCAGAGACATGGCAAACTCCCGTGCCATCTCATGCATCAAACCCACATTGTGATCTCTTTTTCTCTGGCAGGAGGGCTCAGCTGCGTCATTGTTTGGATCAACTAAAGCAACAGGTCCCCACAGAGTGCTCTCGTTATACAACCCTTAGTCTTTTGCACAGAGCCAGGCTGCATATTAAGGTAAGCGACACACTTCCCTGCTTATTGGCTGTCTTTCAAGGTTGCCTTGCCAGCCTTGTACTTTAAACTTGGAACACACGAGACAGGTGTATGAGCAGGATCCAACAGATTTACTGAGTAGGGCTAGAAATGGATCGAACAGCTTCCAACCTCCAGAGGGGTGAAAAATCACATGCGTGCGACTAAACCTCTTATTTTAGCAGTGTGTTCTGTTGCTAAGGGGTATACCTTTTTATTTTACCGCATATGAACTAATTCACATTGGGTGCTTCATTTGGCCCTGCTGGATCATACCCCTGTGATCTCTCATCTTGCCAGCAGCTGTGGCCACCCAAACGTTTCCAGGGAATTTATAAGCCAGACATCAAAGTCCTCCTGGACAGCTGTGATGGAAGTGCAATGTTGCTTCCCAAAAACTCACAAAAGCTGGTGAACCTGGAAAGAGCCGAAGCATTTGCTATAGTTATTGGATATTGTCCTTGACCCCTTTTCCCCTTCCAGAAGCTGGAAGAGCAGGAGCAGAGAGCACAGCAACTGAAGGAGAGGCTACGCTGTGAGCAGCAGAACCTGCACCAGCGGCTGGAAGAGTTGCTGGCTCATTCCAGCGTGGAGAGGCTGCGAACCGATAGCCTGGACTCTTCTCGGTTCTCCTCCGAACGCTCCGATTCAGGTGGGTGTTGCCGTACAATTGGATGGCCTGTGCTGCGGTCCCCATAGCTGGATGCGTTCTATTGAAGGCCTAAATGTAAGAGCAGGGTACACTGGACATTTCCTACTACAGCCTTCCTCAACCTGGTGCCTTCCAGATGTTTTGGACTATAAGTCCCATCAGTCTCAGCCAGCACAACTGTGCTGGCTCAGGTTGATGGGAGCTATAGTCCAAAACATGGAGAGTACCAGGTTGTGGAAGGCAGGGGTGGGGAACCTGTGACAGCTCCAAATGTTGCCAGACTACAACTCCTATCAGTCCTCTCCAAGGATGAGCAAGGATGACAGGTGTTGCAGTTCAGCAACATCTGGAGGTGTCCCAGCTCCCTTGCCTCTAGTGACCTTCTGGAGTGTCTGTAAAAGATACTAGATCCTGTATTGGTAAAGAACTCTGATGTATTTTTTTTTCTGCTACAGAAGATGCAGAGGTGGACGTGGAAGGTCTGGCGTTCAGCAGCGTTGAAGAGGATGTTGTGGCTGCCTTCAGCACTGGGCAGGAACACAGTTATTCCAGTGCCAGCAACTTTTGGTTATGATGGACAGAAGCCTAGTTATAAGGGCAGCTCTCACCCAGATGGATTTCCAGCAGCAAAGCCAGGATTTCATGAATGGAATTTGGCTCTGAACAAAACTCTGCATGGTGCAAAGGACAGTGCTACCCACGTTGCACCTCTACCTTTCTGCTAGACCAAGCCGGAACATTTTCTAGAGACTTGGATAAAAGACTTGGATTACTCAATAATGGGACAGCACTTAATGTGTACCAGACAGCTTACGCTATGCATGGGGTAGCTATATGGTCTTGTGTGCCCCACCCGCTGTGAAAGCTTGTGTGTCTCATCTCCTAGTCAGAAAGAGGAGGTAGGCTTGGCCTGTTAAGGACTGGAAGCAAGTCTCAACAAGGGCAACAATAGACCATGACATACTGAATCATTCCAACTTTATAGCAGATATGCACTTAGTTCCAGGACTGCAGGATGAACAAGCTAGCAAATCCGGGTTGCTCTTATCTCCAATTCCTCAACATGGAATGGGTTGCGTCAAGGGGAGCTGGGAACAGCTAGGACAATGGCTAGTGGGCTCTCATTCCATGGCACATTCCACCCAATTGAAGTATCTGATTTTCCCCGAAACAAACATTGCTTCCGTTTTGTGACCCATCCGCTTATGTACTCAGCAGTATTCTAGTAAAGGTTTTTAATTTCTTGCATCCTATTCATCTGGTTTTCTCCTAAGAATGCAAAACATGGGTGAGGCTGTTTATAGCATACTTACTAACCAGCAGCCACCCACACCCACATCTTAATATACAGAGACCTCCAAGTTGCATAGAAGGGAAATGTAAACAGGAAGACTTCTATTGGCATATTCACAGCTTTGAAAATTGGTGCCCACCTGAGGAACAGGCCCTGGCACTGGATTAACTTGAAGTCTATTCTTTTAATGATAATTACACCTTTTAGAAAGAAGATGATTGTCAGATTTGTATAGTTTCAATTTAAAAAAAACACAAAAGCTAGAGACATGCTTCCCAAGGGAAGAGACGCTTAGTTACAGACAGGTAAGCCTTCCAGTATTATTTTGTTGCATTCTATTCCCCACAGCAGGAAAACTGAGTTTTTTTTCAAACATATTGCTGCTTCTTTTTAGTAGCTGCCTTGCTAGCCAAGTCCTTTGCTTTCTCAGTTGCTGCCAAGGCAGTCTCCTTGGCCTTCTCGGTTGCCTCCTTTGCAGTTTCCACCAAGGTTTTGGATGGTGCTTCACCTGTAATAAAGCCAAAAGCTCTTAAGTATGTCCACTGAACTGCCTGAAGGTCTGAACAAAAAATCAATGTAAGCATTTTAGTTTGCTGCTGCTGTTTGTTTAGGTATCACTCTCTACAGTGGGCATCTCCTTCCACATAGTTAAGGAAGTGTTATTTTATCTAGCCTTAATGTTCATGAGAAACACCAATTGGAAAAAGAGGAACGGGGAGCCAAAGGGAAACTCTCCTGCTGTTTTCTCAATAGTCCATATTGCCACTAGCTAAAAGTCTGAAGTCTACAGGTTTACCTAGAACAAGCACTGAAGACGCCTGCCCCCCAAAAGGTAGCTCCAGACATTCTAAAGCTGCATTTTCTGTCTTCACCTCATTCCTTGGTTTTGAATGCTGAAACTACTCTGGAGCAGGACTGGTGAAATTAGCAACCCAAAACTCTCTTGGAACTTCCTGCAGAAAAGGGAACAAGCTCTACTCTATTCGGTGCTAGCCTCCGGTTGATGCAGCAAATTTGCTGCTCTCCCAACAAAATTTACATGCTTTCATGGGTGCAGTAAACTAAAGGGGGGAAATATTGGCACTGGTGAAAGGAATCTGTGTGCTTTTTAGAACCTGAATATGCTAACAATGCTGGAGGCTTAGGAACAGTACTCACCTTGCATTTTGGCCAGCACATACTCAAACCCTTTGGTACTCTTGGTCACATTGCTTTTGAACCTGGCCAAGCCAAACTCCTAAAACAAGAATACAGGGGGCGTGAGCAGAGAAAAGAATAATGAATGCCGCCAGAGTCCACTCATTTACACAACCTGAACTCAGAGGAATCAGCCTGGCCCATCAGCTATGTTCCTAGTAGACCTGGGTGATATATTAATATATCAGCCAGCAGCTGTATGAGGAGCAGACAGTGATGTCAGTTTCACTCAGCAGTATATCGCTGGTGAAAATGCCACCACTCCTGAATTCCTCCCTGCAGCAAGCAGTTAAAGGAGCCCCCATGCTGCGCCTGAGGCGAGAGCTGGGGCAGTTTCACCTGGTGTCTTGCGGGCAGAGGCCAATGCATCTTGTTTTTTCAATACTGGGGTATATCACCTAACTGTGATGTTTGGCTGGTGATACAAAGCAGTGTTGAAAAGCTGATATCGCCCAGCCCTAGTTCCCAGTTACACAACTATCCAGAGGTACCCGTCATGCTGAGCTCTTCTAAGACTGCCTCTTTGCAACTGAAGTATATCAAGAGACACGGGTCACTGACCACTCACCTGGACAGCACGCGAGACACCAAACAGAGTGGAGGAAACCCAAGCTTCCCGCTGGACTTCTGTCCAGCCGCTGTTTTCAGGGTTCTCTCTGTAAACACACCGCTCCTCCACCACCTGCAAGGCACAAGAGATGGCACAACAAAATGACCATCAACTCTCCCCATAGGATGAAACACAGCAAGAGTTTATGCTGCTAGCCCTGCTCAAAGCCTGCTCACCATAAGACGCGCGTGATTAATGTTCCAGGTGAATGTGGTCATGGTTCGGTTCTTTGGGTCCACAATGGAATCTTCGAGGATGTAGACAGAGTGGGCGACATTGGATGGAAAGAAGCGCTCTGCCCAGCGAGGCATCCTGTTGGTCTTGGTGAGGAGCCGCCTGGAAAGCAGCTTCTGGTCTTCTGTCACCTCTCGGTGTAAAATGTCTTCTGTCAGGACATGTTTGCTGGGGAGGAGAGAAGAGAATCTGGCAAATTCATTTTAAGCTGTGCTTTCTCAACTGGTTCCCTCCAGTTGTTTTTTTGGAGTACAACTCTGATCATCCCTGGCTGTTGTCCATGTTGGTTGGGGCAGATAGGAGTTGGTAGTCCCAGAGGGCACCAGATTAGGGGAAGGCTGTTCTAAGCTTTCCTAAGTGTATAATCATGTGACAAGAGTACATTGCCTCCTATCCAGTCACTCAGCAGAGCAGAATGCCATTCCTAGCTGGACTGCTTCCCTCTGTCCCACTTAGGCCCCAGTTTAGCTGTTTTTCCCAAGCCACCTCCACTAGATGGCATGTACGATGTTAACATGTGGCTTAGGGAGCTGCAGAGCTCCCAAGTGTAGCTGACCCTAGCCAAAATTGAGGCTTAATGACAGTGCCACTCAGCTAATCAGTGCTGACTTCAAGCCCTGCTTAGATTGGCTGGGATCTTCCTTTGTAGCTCAGCTTGAGTTCAAGTCACTCTGCAAAGGAAAAAAGGATTACCTGAGGTCCCGGTGATGTCAGATGATTTACAGGCTGATTTACAGGCGAGTCAATCACCACCAGAAGCTAGTAGTTGGTTTTAATCAACTGATCCCTAATGAAAACACAAATCTGTGCATGTGCACTTTTACAGCAGTGTTAAGAGCTCAAACTCAGCCCTCCAGATGTTTTTGATACTACAATTCCCATCATCCCTGACCACTGGTCCTGCTAGCTAGGGCTCATGGGAGTTGTAGGCCAAAAACATCTGGAGGGCCAAGTTTGAGGAAGCCTGATTAAGAGGATGGTTTCCTCAAGAGTCAAGGCAACAGGCAAAAATAAAAGGTTGCCTGTGGCATTTGAAAATGGCTCTTCCAGAGCAAACTTTTTACACACACCACACCGGTACCTCCAGCATATCTGCCTGTGCTAATCTATCATCTAGCAAATCTTTTTGATCTTATTTACTCCTGTTTATAGAAATCCCTGCCCTGCCCCACCTCCCAAAATCCAAATGATCGGTAAACAGCAAGCTCCGACGGCTTAGCCTCAAAGAAGAGGCTATCAAAGCCTCTCCCGGCGCACTAGGTGAAAGGTTCATGCAGCGGCCTTGGCCAAGGCAGAGAAGAAAGGCAACTGCTTCACCAGCACGTACGTCTCCCGCCAGACTTGTCCCCACTGCATTACCCCGTCTTGAGACCGCCGCTGGGGGCAGCACAGATCGCCAGGTTGAGCCCACCAAGTCGGGGCTGTGAGCACCCCGACGCGCGCTCCCCTAGCGGCAAGCCTCAGCCAACCGAGCAGCCTGTATGTACGTGAACAGGCTCGGGCTGGGAATGCCGCATCTGCCCCGAGTGCGGGGCCACCCGAAATGTATGGGGCTTGCTCCGGAGCCAATGACGGGAACAGGGATCACGGGAGGGAGAAAGTATCGCTCTGTCAGGCTGTCGCCCGGCATTCCCTACGAGGAAAACACTGTGCCCCCCCCAGCCCAGCCCTTTTCACTTCCTACTGGTGAGGGGGAGGGAGAGAGGAGACCCCACGGCCCGCGCTCACCTGTAGGGGTTCGGATAGCGCTGCCAGAAGGCGGCGAAGACTTGGTCCCAGGGCCCCTTGAGGACGCTCAGGGTCAGGAAGTATTTCCCCATCACCTCCGCGGTCACCAATCCTGCAGGAGACGGAGAGGAAACGGCGGCGGTCGCCCGGCGGCCTGGCCCGCCTTACGCCTCCCGGGCCTTTCGCTGGCGGAGGCCTCTCTCCGGCGTCACGGCCAGTCCCGAAGATCGCGGCCAGCGGCGCCCAGCGGCCGCCATGCGAGGGCAGGGCAGCGGCAGCGACTTCCGCGACGAGCAGCCCAGGCGCTTCCGCCGCCTCAGCTCCGCCGCCTCCTTCTTCCTCCCTCCTCGTGCACGGGGGGACGCAAGCCCCGCCCCGCCGCGGCCGCGCGCTTCCGGCCCCGCCGCGAAGCCCCGCCCCCTTCCCCGGGCTGCTCCGCCGCAGCAGCAGCGCTGGCTGGGAACTGGTCCGTCGGCGGCTCGTTCCCCCGCCGCCGCCGCCGCGTCCCGACTCCCTCCCGCCTCCGCCAGCGGCGACCGCCTCCAGCGCCATGAGACCGGGGTGAGTGCCGCCGCCCTCTTCCTCCCCAGCCCGGCCCTGCAGAAGCCGCCAGCCCCTGCCGCCCGGGCAACCGGGGCTGGGCGCTGAGCGCTGTCCCGAAGCCTCCGGGGAGCCTCCTGTTAGGATCACCCTTGCCGCGTCATCGGATCCAGGGTCCTGCCAGACCTGGAGCCAGTCCCTCAGCCCCTGTGCGCCCACATGGGGGGAGTTCGTGGAGGCCAAGGGAAACCCATGCGCCCCTCCCCTGGGGACAGAGCAGCGTAGAATCGCGGAATGGTAGAGTCGGAGGGCACCCTGAGGATCATCTAGTCCAGCCCCTTAGAGCGGACGGCAGCACCCCGGTGGACAGCTGCCGCAGAAATGGGTAGTGCTGGAGAAATACGTTTCTTGTTGTCCTTGTGAATAGTATTGCCCTTTTTTGCCTCCCTCTCCGCATTTTTTTGAAGTGCTGCTACTGCGTGCCAGTACAGTGGTACCTCGGGTTAAGTACTTAATTCGTTCTGGAGGTCTGTTCTTAACCTGAAGCACTATTTCTGGGTTAGTGGAGTGTGTAACCTGAAGCGTATGTAACCCGAGGTACCACAGCAACAGCTGTGGAGGATGCAGGGCACACCTGCATTCTGGGCAGTGCCAGGCCTTCTGGCTTATGCCTACTGGAGCCCTCTTAGCTTTCGAGGTGACGTGGGAACGGGGAGGTTCTGCTCCTGAGACACTTGCTGTACTTCCTCCTCTGCTTACTGCAGGTGAGCCTCTCCACCTGAGCTGCATCTCTCTTAGGCTGCGCCAGCCGACTCAGGTGGGGGCGTTGGGGATCCCTCTGGACCACCTGGAGGGGAACACACGGCTGCCAGGGCAAGAGGATGAGCGGGCAGCGTGTGGATGCCAAAGTTGTGATGCTGGGCAAAGAGTACGTGGGCAAGACCAGCTTGGTGGAGCGCTACGTTCACAACCGCTTCCTTGTGGGACCTTACCAGAACGTGAGTGTGTCCTTCGGGGGGTGGGGGGCAGATGTGGAGAGCCTTTCAAGTGGCAACTGGGTTGAGCAATCTGTAGTCCTCTTCCGCTCCCACCCCTCCACTTCTTAAATCTTTATCAGTGAATCTTGTATGTTGTGAAATGGACATTTGGTGAGCGGTTTGTAACCACAAAGGAACTTTGAAGCCTAAAAGAAAGTGAAACTAAGAAGGCCCGTAAGACAACGACGTGCCATATCAGAAGGGGCCATGTTGGCTAGGGAAAAGAAAGAAACTGCTAATATCTGCTATCTGTTAAAGGTAGCCTCTATTAAAGGTAGCCTTGCAAAGAGATTCACTGATGTCACTAATCCACAGAAATATTTACTAGCTTACCTGTCAGTATGTACTTGTGTTAGTCATTTGTTTGTAATGTTCTGACAGCCTAAAAGGAGTGGGGGGGGGGGGTGCAGCAATTCTTTGCCTATTTGTAAAAACTTCCTGGTTTGGCTGTCTGGAAGAAATACTTGTTTGCCACTAGTGGCTACTTTTAAAGAGCTGATGAGGTGGTGCAGCTGCATTCATATGTATTCTTCTTATTTTAGACAATAGGTGCTGCGTTTGTAGCCAAAGTGATGCCAGTGGGAGGTTGGACCGTAACCTTGGGAATCTGGGTAAGTCTTAAGATGGGAATGACACTGGCTGTGTGTGGCAAACATAAACAACCAGAGAACTAATGGGACATGCTTTGGCTGTGCAGGGGACGGGGGGGACAAGTGTGAGGAGGCTTCTAGAACAGTGTTTCCCAAACGTTTCCTCCATGAACAACTTGAAATTTGCTAAGGGTCTTGGTGCACTACTTAACTATTTTTCTTTTTGTTGTAATGCACTATGCTAGATGCTGCATGGTTTTCGTAATACACTATCAATTCCAATTGTAATACAAATGGTAATACAGTAAAAGACAATATGTTTCTGGCTCCTGGTCTTCACTCCTTTCAAGTCGCTTCCTCCTACCTGTCGCTTCTGGTCTGTCCCAGAGCTCCCACTGCTCCTGTTGTTGACAGACATGCTGCAGACCACCTGAGTTAGGTTTGTGGGGCACCGTTTGGGAACTTTAGAGCTTTCTCGGTGGTGGCACCCCGACTGTGGAACGGCCTTCCCAGAGATGCTTGCTTGGCACCTTTCTGGCACCACGTAAAGACCTCTCTATTTAGTCTGGCCTTTGAAACAATTTGTGGTTTTCAAATCCCGGCTCTTAATGTCTGGTCTTTACTGTTGTACACTGGTTTTCTCTCTGTGTGTTTAATGCTGCTATTTAATTATTTCGCACTTGTAGCTGAATCACTGTGTTTTCTCTTTTATTTCTTTTGAGCTGCCCAGCAAACGTTCTATTTACTCCACAACGCTGACAGTTTTTCTTTTCGTTCCTTCACTTTGATCAGCCTGTTTTGCGTTTAATTGAAAAAGGGCTCTATGCCAAGCTCTAGGGGCCGGATTCCACTGCCCAGTTCTGTTAGCAGACGCCAGCACAAGGCCTCCCACTACTGCGGTTGGGCTTTCCCCATTGCTGTATGTTTCCCCTAAAGCTGCTCTGGAGAGTTGGGTGAATCCCCAGAACAATATACAGTGGTACCTCAGTTTTCAAACATAATCTGCTCCAGAAGACTGTTTGAGTTCTGAAACTTTTGAAAACTGAAAACTCAATAGCTGACAGCCAGGCCTCAGGATCCTGCACTCAGCAGAAGCCACATGGCATGTTCGACTTCCGAGGCGTGTTCGAAAACCGAAGCATTTACTTCCGGGTTTACAGCATTCGAAAACTGAAATGCTCATCAGTGGAGACGTTCAAAAACCGAGGTACCGCTGTACAGGGAAGTGAAATCATTTTGACAGACAAGCAGACTGGCTCCTTAGTGCTATGTTGAATTCCACCGGGATTCTAAGCTGCTGGGTACAAAATCTTACTGTTTCTCCCTTTTCTAGGATACAGCTGGCTCAGAGCGTTATGAGGCCATGAGCCGGATATACTACCGTGGGGCAAAAGCTGCCATTGTATGTTATGGTAAGAGTTCACTTGCATGCCAACTCAGGTACCCATGTAGCCCTGGACTTCCAATGCTAGGAGAACATTCTTACAAACTTGGAAAGGGCTGTGCTAGCCAATCCATTGTTCTGAAGGAGATTTGTGTGCAAATATTTGGGAACAGTATCAAACAAATACAGAGGGAGTATAATTGGGATGTTGTTTGGGGATTATTGCTTGCTACATACTCAGGCCCTCCTTCCATCAGTATGTTAGTTGAGGGTCCCTTGATCTCTCCATTGTCATCGCTTTCTTACAGTGACAGACTGCCCTCTAGTTGCACAGACTTGGTTCCTCTGCAGATGTGCAGGTGTCCAGTTAAAAACACCATGGAAATACCAATTCCTCAGGATGTGGTCACTAAGCCGCTGCTTTACTTGCCAGCTTTTCTTGTTTCCTAAGCTGTGTCTATTAGCAGTTTCACTTCCACAATAGAGAGGGCAGTTTGCTCTGCCTCAGAACTAGCAGCAGTGAGAGATTCTCATGCATTGCTTTGGGCGTTGTATCATTGTGCTTGTGTTTGTGAAAAGAGCTAGCCCCTGCCAAATACATTTTATATCCTCAAATAGAGCCCACATGGCAGCCTGCTTCTTCTGTTGGGGCAACACTTACCTTGCACCATTCAGACACCAATTCCTGTCTTCATTTGTGTCCATCCCCCTTCCCTCTCCATGGCGCCACTTTAAGAGTGCCCTGTAAAGGCCAGAAGGGAGGCAAGGAGCTGCTTCTATAGCGCTCCTGTCTTTAAGAGGACAGCTCTGTGAAAGCTGCACGTGTAGTTCTATCTCCTCCCCAATAGCTATTATGATGGCAGCAGAGTTGCTGAAATCGTTAGTCTACCACTAGTCTGGGATAAATTACATGATTTGTGTTGGCCATGGGAGATTCCTTATCATTGGAGGTTTCCTGGTGTTTCTTTGCCTGAACACAAAACTGCATGGGTATTACCTTAATAGGAGGGAAAATGTCTCTACCCAGTGATACTAGGCTGTGGTTTGGCATACCAAGGCAGTCAAACTATGGCTGCTCAACAGGACTGGCTCTACAGTTAGGTGAAATGAGACAGGAGCCTCAGGCAGTTGATGGGTGATGGTGGTAAGAGAGACACAGTGAGGTGTTGGAGGGCAGAGCTGTGTGTGCCACATGGCCTGTCTTGTGTCCTCTTGCCACTGTTGAGACGAGATTCAACTACCAATCCAGTTAGCTTTTGTACATGGAAAGAGGGGGCCATTTTGCCCTTTACCTCAGGCAAAAAAAATGGTGTCTAAGTCAAGAAAGCTGGGCAGTTCCCATTAGCCTTTCCTTTAACTCTTCGTGGAAGGGGATTTGTGTGTGTGGCGCTGTGGGTTAAACCACAGAGCCTAGGGCTTGCCGATCAGAAGGTCGGCGGTTCGAATCCCTGCAACAGCATGAGCTCCTGTTCTTCGGTCCCTGCTCCTGCCAACCTAGCAGTTTAAAAGCATGAAGTGCAAGTAGATAAATAAATCCCGTTCCGGCGGGAAGGTAAATGGCGTTTCCGTGCACTGCTCTGCTTCGCCAGAAGCGGCTTAGTCATGCTGGCCACATGACCCAGAAGCTGTACGCCAGCTCCCTCGGCCTATAGAGCGAGATGAGCGCTGCAACCCCAGAGTCGTCTGCGACTGGACCTAATGGTCAGGGGTCCCTTTACCTTTACCTTATCTTATTATATCTTATTATCTTATTTTGTGTGCCACAAAAGAACTCAAGATGTGTGGACAGAGGCTCTATTATGAGGTGTTCAGGGAAAGAGAGCAATTCTTTCCTAGCCAACCTATTCATTTCAGTACCTCAGTTACTCTGCCTATATATACAGGGGTCAGTGAATCTGCTTTATGAACTTTTTGGGTGGGATCTAGTCTTGACACCTCCCCACTTCCACAGATCTTACTGATAGCAGCAGTTTCCAGAGAGCAAAATTCTGGGTGAATGAGCTGCAGAACTTTGAGGAGGTAAGTAGATCTCCATTTCCAGGCAGGGAGAAAAGAAATATTCGCCTCACTGGGAGAGCCACAGGGAATGTTGGTCTTACAGAGGAGCATCATTCTATAATTTGTATACTGGGACACTGGAGGGCAGTTCCTCAGGGGGAGGGAGGAAGGGAGGGGGGCCAGTTGTTGATAGGTTTCATGGTTGCTTGACTTGTATCTCATGTTTTTGGGAAGGTTAAAAGTATGAGGCTTCCAGACCGTCTCCCAGGTGGATTTAGCAGCACAACAGCATTGTGTGTAACCATTCCCTGAGCTCTGTTAATTGTGTGCACCTTAGGATTGCATTTTGGGCATGTCAAATTATTACTGTTACTACTACTACTACATTTTAATTTATTACCTGCCCTTCACCCTAAGGTTCCAGGGCAGGTTACAACAATTTAAAATACAGTATGAAACAGTTTTAAAACTTACAATTTAAAAAACCACAGTCACACAAAAATAGGGTGGGTCCTGTTGGTTTGGCTACATGGATTCTTGGCAATACCTGCTTGCTAGACTGACCTTGCATGGAAGTACCTGCCTTGTTCTCTTTCTCTGCAGAACTGCAGGATCTATTTGTGTGGCACCAAGTGTGATTTGTTGGACGAGGACAGGAGAAGGCGAGGAATTGACTTCCATGATGTGCAGGACTATGCGGATGGTTAGGCTTTTCTTCTTCACTTGTTGGGAGGAGAGAAAGGGAATCACAGGGCACCAGGAGCTCTTAACATTGGTGCATCTACAATGGCGGTCCCCATTGTAGAGTAAAACCACTAAAACTTTCCGTCTGACATCCTGTCATTTCAGAGATCAAAGCCGAGCTGTTTGAAACCTCCAGTAAGACTGGACAGAATGTGGGTGAGTATTGCTTCCAGGGTGCATTGCAAGGCTTTATGGTGCTTAAGTGTGGCTAATGCCTCTGGACAGTCACGCCCAGAGTGAGAAGACTGCTGTTCTCCTTTTGGTTGGGGACAGTTTGCATATGGCATCACTGTGGCTCCTGATAAATAAGGGTGATGCTGAGTACCTTGCTCATGCTTTCTCGCCAGGTGGAACTGCACCACAATTCCAAATTCCACTAAGATCAAGATTATGGCTGCAATCTGATGAGAGTAGACAGGTGGGGCAGGGCAGTAGATCTCAGGGTATCACTGTGTTTACCAAAGGATATCCAGGATGCTTATTTCTGAGTTTTGTTCCCTTTTATCATTCAGTCATAATTTTGTAGCCAGGGGCCATTTGCTGCCTCCCAAGTTCAGGTCAGTTCAGGTGTTCCTACTGAAGCCAGCTGTGGGCGAGACACCAATCCTGTGTTGCTGTGTTTTGTTTACAGATGAGCTCTTCATGAAGGTGGCTGAGGATTATGCGCAGCTTACTGCCTTTCAGGAGATGACAGGTGAGTTTCTGAACAAGATACTTCCACTCTGTGTGTGTGCTCACATGTTCTTCTGAACATGCATAGAACCTCTGGTGCAAATATATGTCCTGGACATGAAAGTGGGACTTGGGGACACGCTGAATAAGAAAAAAATGTGTTTTAAGAATGCCATGATTGTTTACGTGTGTAGAAAGCAGAGACTCCATGAACTGCGTTTCCAAATGAACTCTATTGCCTCTGGGAAGAGAGGAGCTGGGGAAAGCTGGGGAGAGGGACCTAATTGCAGTGGTTCAGGGTAGGGGGAGGTATAGTGCGGAAGGTGGGGTAGACTGTAAGGGGCACACAGCACAGGCAGTTAGCGACTGTGCAGTGTGCCAGCCCCTCCTCCACCTGGGGAATTGCAGTTGTCCTGTCAGCCAGCTCTTGGACTTGCTGCTGCTGTTGCTGAATGCCAGGTTTGCTCTTGAGTAAGACCTCCCTCATCCATGATCTGATTGTGGATGAGGAGGCTGTTGTGGTATGTATCATTGAGACCTGGCTGGCTGAGCAGGGTGGAGTTGGTCTGTGCCCACCGGGGTACTTGGTGTGACATCAGGTCAGACTTGAAGGTCAGGGAGGAGTCGTGGTAGTCTGTAGACTCTCCCCATATGAACCAGCCTGAGCCCTGTGATCATCTGAAGCCCTTATTTTTGTGCCTCCTCCGTGAGAGGTCTAGAGGGTGGCAACACAAGAATGAGCCTTTTCTGTGGTGACTCCGTCTGGGGAACGTTCTCCCCAGGAAGGCACACCTGGCACCTTTGTTGCATATCTTTAGGCAAAAGGTGAAAACCAGGCATTTCAACCAGGCATTTGGCTGGTTAACAGTCCATGGCTTTTTAGATGTGTTTGTGGGAGGGGGAGGTTATTGGTTTGCTTTTATTATATATTTTGTATTTTTCTGTTGTGAACCACACTAGGCTCTTTAGATGAAGGACTGTATGCAAACTTTATCTGGACAGGGCAGGACTTTTCCCTGGGAGAAAGAAATCCTCTTAACAGGGCCATTGAATATTCTGCTGCTACAAATCTGCCCCGCTTGCCTAACCCTTGTATATGTTCTGCTTTCAGAGGAGAAAGGAGTTGATCTGAGCCAAAAGAACACTACCACCTACTTTTATAGCTGTTGCCATCACTGAGTTCTTTCCTTGTTTTGCCAAAGCAGCAGTGCTCCCCTCCTGGGATAGCAGTTCATGCTGTCTTTGGATAGTTCACACTGTTTCCCTGCTGTATGGAATGTCTTGCCCTTTCGGACCTGTGGAGCATCACTTGCTGGCACTTCTCCTTGGAATGGTGGGAGGGGGGAGAACACGGCACACGCTGCGAGATTTTCTGCTGCCTTGTTGACCAGAGACCTTGACTGCCTTGTGCTCCCATCCCTTCCAGAGGCTGACTTAAAATTCTCGACGCGCTTCAGGAATTGCTTTTTCACAACTGGCTCTCCAACGCTGAAGACACCTTGTTCTGGCAGTGGTTGGTTCTGCTGTTTTGATGGTGTTGCACCTGATTTTTTGCTTTATTATTTAAATGGCTTCTAATAAGCTATGTATATGTAAATAAAAGTGCATTGTGGTCCTGTGTTGTTGAGAAACACAGCTAGGTTTGTGTTCTTATTGAAGTTGCTGAAACTTGTTTCCAGGCTAAACTCCTAGAGGGAATGGGAAGAAACATGGGTGCCTCTCCTACTACATGGGCTGACCACGTTTCTAATGGTTGACGTTTCTCTGACGTTCCAGCAGTTGAAACATGTATTGGTACAGGGAAGAAAAACAAGCATCTGAGGAGGCTTAGGAATTTGCTGTGGTTTTTTTAATCAGCCAATTTGATAGATGTGTGTGATAAGCAGGCCCAGTTGCTCCAATACTGTAAAAGCATCAATAAGCATCACAGAACAGTTGTAGATACAAGCAGTGATGGGCTTTGCAGCAGTTATAAGGCGGCTGGAAAATGAAGGGGAACCTGGGCTAGGCTCTAGTTGGCTGGGGCACCAGGGGTGCTGATCTACACAAGCAGGCCGCCCTCTTTCCAGAGAAAGCAGAAAGGCAGATGCAGCTGGGGATCCCTGGCCTGTACTGTTGAAGCATGGCACGGCAGCTGAATGGAAAAGGTTACAGAGCTGCACGATACTCTGCCATTTGACGGAGTAGGCTATTTCTATCAGTTTTCCTTTACATGATCATCTCTGTGGAATGGAATATACCGATGGTTTTTCTCCAACATATGCTCCCTTCCCTTAGATGTTTTGGAGTGTGTTTTATGGCTTTAAATATATATGCCCGGATGTCTTTTTACTATATTGTTACAGGTAACTGCCATAGTGCAACTCTGGTCTTGGCTAACCTAGTGGCCTGTGGCTGGGGGAGAAGCAATTGGTAGGCACAAGGTAGGGCCCCTCACTCAGTGCACTAAAATTTGGGTGCAAAAGTATTGAAAGTGATCTTCGGGCTGTAGTTCCATTGACATCTACCTCTGTGTCAAGTTTCAAAGGCTTTATACAAGCAGCAAGAGCCCAAAAGCTTCCTAAGAGTTATTTGCTACATTGGTAATAAAGGTCCATTCTCAGGTTGATTTACCAAACCTTTAAGTCTCTATGGAAGCTGAGTTTTCAGAAGTAGTTGCTAAATGGTTAGATGCACCTCACAAGTTATAATTGAGAGCAATACAGTGGTACCTCGCAAGACGAATGCCTCGCAAGACAAAAAACTGGCAAGACGAAAGAGTTTTTTGTTTTTTGAGCTGCTTCGCAAGACGAATTTCCCTATGGGCTTGCTTCACAAGATGAAAACGTCTTGCGCCTTTTTTTTTTAAACCGTCAATGCATTCCTATGGGAAACCGTCAATGCACAGTGGTGCTTCGCAAGACGAAAAAATTCACAAGATGAAAAAACTCGCAGAACAAATTAATTTCGTCTTGCGAGGCACCACTGTATCTCAGACTTTGTATCATTCTGAAAAACCACTTCTCTCTAAGCTATAAACTACTGTTTTGATCTGGTACAAGCTGAGCAGCCCCCTCTCCATTCCCCCAGCTGTGACCCACAGAAGACCACAAATTCAAGGTCCCTACTATTCCTGGCAGCCGTATCTCTATACAAATTTACAGAGATTTCAATTTGTTTTTTAGATTAAAAAGCAGATTAGAATCTGCCGTATCTAGGCTCAATAAAATAGCACACACAGTCAAGAGCAAAGTTAAACTTTACTTTACAGTAATTGCTTTCTTTTATATACAAAGAATTACAGTACATATTTTGGGAACATTTGGGTAGGACAACTTTGTTTTTCATTGTCATAGTTTTTACACACACACAGTTAAATGAGTCAGGGGAGGAAAAATAAGAATCCACGAGCCAAAACTCTTCCTCTTCTTCTAATGTAGATACTGTAAAGCATTTCCCTTGCCGGCCATTTGTAGAGAAGGTAGATGGGAATAGGATAGCTCTGTAAAAAGACATTATGCTTGACTGTTGGTAACCACAAAAGATGCACTGAAAAGAATTCCTTCCCCATTATTCATGCAGAAATACTGCAATTATGCACTGGAGTGTCATTGCAGAACAGGACTTTCCCCAGAGGCCTTCTCCTGCAATTGCTCTGTTCAGTCACAACTCCCAGCAGAGAGTCTGGGAGAGTCAGCATGCAGCATACTGCCTGAGGGCAAAGCAATACAGCTTGGAGAAATGCAATATTTCATCTCCGTTAGCACTACACGCTACTCCATTTCTGTACCAGCAGCTAAATGAGTGGGGAGAGCTCTCCAGTCTTAGCCCTGCCCAAACCCCTTTGGAACAAAATGGGGGGGGGGGGGATGGGACTGTCAAGCGATTAGAGAAGAGTTTCTCTCTCCCAACATATTACAGACCTGAACAATTCAAAAGCACCACACCATACATTACTGAAATAAGCTGCTACAGCAAAGGAATATGCCCTGTGATGTTGCTGAGGAGAAATGGAAGGAATGGCACTTAGCTGCCCCTTGCCACATCTGCTCAGCACCCACTCAAGGGAAGAGGGTTAGTGAAATTCCATATGTTTCCAAGATGATGCTCTGCGTAGGCTGAGAAGTGTTTTCCTATGCACAAAGACCCTTGCAAGCATTCACTTTCAAGAGACCACACTGCCTCAGTAGGGAGAATAGGAACTAAGTGTCGTTTGTACACTGATCCCATCTTCCAGAAAATCAGAGTCTGGGAGCATGGGGGGCAAAAATGTGGCCATTTAAAATATAACTTCTATTCCTGCCTTCTGTCAGTACTTGAGAAATGTGCTCTGACATCTCTTGCTTTCAGACATGAAATCCAATACTTGTTAAAATCATCACATTCCCAGCATCCCTAGCCCTCTGACTCCCACGGAAGGGAATCCATCAATACCGCAAAATGTCACCACACTCAATGCATTTGTTAACAAATTCCTGTATGTTACCAGTCATGCAGATTTGGCGGAAAGGGGAAAGGCTTTATTCCATTTCAGCACAATTACGTAGGCTGCAGAATGTTTAAAATCTATTCCAAATGTTGTCACCATTATTATTATTATTATTATTATTATTATTATTATTATTATTATTACAAAAGCCTACAGCTCAGCTCCTCCATTCCAAAGTATTCATCCTAAACCAGGAGTGGGGAACCTGTGTCCCCTCTAGACACTGGCATACAATTCCTATCAGCCCGAGCTAGTAAGGCCAGGGTGAGGGGGTTGAAGTTCAACATCTGCTCTTCACCCCTGCCCTAAACCAATCAAATAACCACCTTAGTAGCCACAGCATAATGCAAAAGGTGATGCATTCTAGGAAAGTCCCATCACAGGTGCTCTTAGCAGCATGTTAGTCAATTGCACAGACAAGGAGTTTCCAAATATTTTAACATAAAGAACACTCTTTAGGCCACGACCCTGGGGTCGGAAAAGGGAAGTAATTCTTGCAACATTAAAGTGAGAGGGGCAGAGGGGAGCACTGAATAGAGGTATACCCTGTTGAGTTGCTATAAATACCCCAATTGCTCAAAAATAAACATGAACATCTTTTTAACAGACCTAGGCACTTGCAGTTGATCTAATCCCAGTCCCGTTGGCGCTCTAACTTTTGGAGAAACATCCAATAGGGAAAAGCACAGAGACAGAACACCTGATTTCTGGAGAATGATCTGCTCCATTCTGTACAGCAACTACGTATTTTTCATGTGGCAAAATTTTAATTACCTGTGAATATTTTATAAATGGGGTGGAAATTGTATTTTGTTAGCTTCATTGTAAACAATGCCAGTCAAGGGTGCAAGTACAACTACCTGACTCCACTATAGTCTATTATTCCATGAAACCTATGGAGCTAGTGTAGAATCTGGCGCTTGAGATGCTCAGGATGCTGCTGAATCATCTTTCAATTGTTTTGTGTAAAAAAAAAAAAGGTGGGGTGGGGGATTCCTGGTTTAATTTCAGATACTCATGGGTGGAGGAGAGTTGCTGGGCAAAATTTGTTGTCATACCTAGTTCTTTGCCCCTTCCCATGATTAACAGAAACAGAGTAAGTAAGTTATGAAATAAGCAAACATACACAAATCTGTTTTTTCTGCATGATTCAAATGTCACAGTATTCAATTAAGCTTTTCTTGCCACAGATCTGGCCTCTTGGCACAGATTTTCAAGCACAAAATGTGCAAAGCTCTATGTCCCACTAGACCCCAGCATTATAGCACCTTATTTTCTGCATGAAATATAGAAACATGATGGGGAGTAAGATTTGCACACCAGAAGCCGCTTGCCATGCTCACACCCCTAGCAAAGTACCACATAAGCAACAGCAGAATAGAACATGCCTGGACCATTTTAAGAAGCAGGATCAAATTTTGTTTCTGGCAGCCCAGTTCTTGGAAAGGTAGCTGATTCACACTAGGTAGAAGGGTACACAACAGGGGAAGCATTCAGGTCAAATATCTCTCCCAACACTCTCCTAGCCTGTGTCTGTTTGCATTCTGGATCCCTCAGAATCAAACAGAACTTGGCTTCTGCTTGGCCAGTGTCCCTTCCTAATTGAATGTTGTGTCTTATGGGAGTGACTGGCTCTTCCCATTTCACATAGGAAACCACCCCTGCTTTGGGTTGAAGGTGCCGATTGGGTGAGGTTCCTGCGTAGCATTTCTCTTCATCTGCACCTTGGGATTTTCTCCTTACTTACCATAACAAACCAGACACCAGCCTCCAGACTTGGAGAGATGCTATCAGTATAAAGTTGTGCTACAGGCATGCAGGTACACACACTCCACACATACATCCGTGACACTTTCTACTTCAGATGCCCAGTTTAATTGATCAGCTTCTTGTTTCTACAAAACAAGTCCTTCAGGGAGGGAGGCGGCGGCAAAACTGAATCTGTACAGAGAGGCTCTTGAGGGAAAAGGAGAAAGCAGGGCGGCAGCAGACAACAGGGGCTGAAATGCCATGCAAAAATCCAACTGACTTTAAGCAGGAGTTCCTAGATAAAGATTCTGAATGTGCTGCTGCACAGATCCCCTACTGTGTCACGTATTCTTGACCCCTAGAACCTACACTCAGGAGAATGAATGCAAAATGGACTTTTCTCTGTTTTAAAGATTTAAAACAGCCTCCACCAAAAATATTCACAGTTTATTGTTGTTGTTTTCCCATGAAACAAATAGCTAGTTAAAAACACATGACATTGCAAGAACAGAGTTGGACAAAGCAGTGCAGGCATCTTTTTGTTACAGGTACAGCTGGCTTGGGGTGGGGTCTGGCACAAAGGAAGCCCTAAACACACAATCTACACGACAAAGTCCAGCTCACGGGAAGGCCTAAATATGTAAAATTTAGAGCTTTATTATTATTATTTTCCACACATGAGAAATATTTAACATACTGAACCTCGTGATTGGTTTGGCTTGCTTGTTTAAAAAGGTGATCTTTTTGTTTTAAAAAAGGTTTTTAGTAAAATGCCCTTGGCTTCTTGTTTCTGTCTCGTTCAGAAGAGTTGTCCTGTTTCCCTTTGTGCAGGAGTCACGCAGAAACCAAAATGTACTTGCATTTCCCCATTTTCAGCAATAAGCAACCGCTGAGCCTGCAGGTCTTCGAGGAAAACCAATGTTAAGAACTAAGATTCCATTAGCTATAACGCTTTGCAAAGTCACTAGCTTTGGAGAGAGAGGAAAATGATTCAGGGAGAAGATGAGATGCACAGTGGTGGTGGTGGGGGAATGTTTTGTAGTGCCCAGCAGGTACCATCATTGTGGAAAGCCAGCATTGAAAAAAGTATTGGGTCAGAATTTGAACTGCCACTGTATAGGCTCAATTGTACTACTATTGCAATTCTACAGAGGATCTGAATACCCCAATGATATATGCTTCAAAGTAAGAGGATCAGGGTTTACATAGAAACCAGAACTTCTGCTTTGTGCAAAAAAAAACAACAACACCTGGAAATCTAAAAAGGGCAAATTAGGAGCTGGCCAAATTTGCTGCTTGAAGCTGAAGCATGACAGACTGTGTGACTTCAGCTATCCAGGCCAACAGAACATGAAAAGGAGGCAAAAGTTAGAAGGAAAGGGTGTGTGGGTAGGTGTGTGTGTGTGTGTGTGTGTGTGTGAGAGAGAGAGAGAGAGAGAGAGAGAGAGAGAGAGAGAGAGAGAGAGATTGTTAAGCTGCTTCCAGACATCAGTGTGTCTTAATTGAAACCACCAAGTGAAATATTGGCCTGGTATGCTTGCTTGTCTCTCCTACAGCCAAGATATGAAGAAACCTAGACATATTCAGGGCCAAGTAAGCAGTAACTTCTCTGATCCTCAATATAGCTCATCAACAATATCTAACCAGCACCATAACAAGCTGCATTTATGTCTGGTTGGGTAACAATAACTGCTTCCACCAGAGTTATGCATAATACCAGCCTGGCTACGCACCAGGCATAAAGCGCTGCACTGACTGGGAAAGAGAGATGAAGAAAGGAAGCGAGATCTAAGCCAGCTGCTGCAGCCCTTAGTGTTCCAGTGTGAGAACTATGACCTCCGCTACTTCTGTTTCTGACATGCAGATATTCTTCAGTGTAGCTCAGTTAAATTCAAGTTTTTGTTTCAGTATTTTTTGGTAAGATGGGAAATACTTTAAGCTGGAGACTAATCAAGGTAAGATTAATAAAACACGCTTTCTATCCTGGAAACATTTATTCTCAAATGGGCTATTAGTTCTGTTCCGCCTTCTGAGGTGATATACTTTAGCCAGAGGAATGCACCCCAAATAGTTAGGACTACTGTAAACAATGCAAACATGATTCCTAAGCAACTGCTTGTAAGGGGGGGGGGATTAGTTTCATTTGTCCAAAAACACTAATAATTCTTGTTTCAAAGACTGAAAAAAGTTAGGTAACAGCAATGATGCACCACAAAAATTCAGAAGAGAGATTGACTCATTTGTCTAACCTGCTGTTGCCTTTAGTGGTCAAAATTCTGCCTATGTGGGGGCTTTGACTTTACTGTGCTAGAGATCCAAGTCCCAGGATAAGAATGCTAGCAGATGGTATCTCTGAATTTCTTTTCCCCCCACCTCCAATTATAAGGTCTGTGAAGGAGCTTCAGCTGTTCACAGAGGAGCTAACTTCAAGTAACGTTTCTTCAAAAAGCACCTGTATTTGTTGTGCCCTGGCAGCATATTCTCAAGCAAAACACTCTCCTAAAAGAACTTTGAGAAATGAAAACTAGGGAGGAAACTGTCAGGTCCCTTCGCTTCGCTTCTCCAGTGACGGGATTCCATCAGTTGAATTGTTTAGGAAATGCAAGGTGCCAGTACAGAATGGCTGGCTTGCAACTAGTGAGATGGAATGAAGCTACTTCTTTGGAACGGTGTAGGAGCTAATCTAGGAGACACACCATTAATGCACGCCTGTCACTCAGACATGCAAGGTTAGTAATTTTGATTATTTCAATGGAATTAGAGATTGTTATCCACAGTGGATTCCTTTATTTCAGCTTTATTGTTTCCAAAATGAAGACGGAACAGGCCATCTACATTCTTGCTGCTTGACTGGGCATCGTTCGGATTTAGGTAAATGTAGGTGGGTAGTTTGGGTGGGATGTTGGAAGGTCAAGGATCTGGGGAAGTGAATTTTTTTTTAAAAAAAAAAACCCCAAGAAACAAAATACCCTTCCCCATACAATAAAAAAACAAACAAAACAAAAATAGTGACCCGTCTGGCCTCGAACTGGCTTCACTAAGGTTTAGACTCAGTAGGTTCATGGCCAGGGGAATCCTGGTTCAGTACTAGCACCACGTTTTGTTCAGACAAAGGCAAAATGTCCTGCCCCACAGGCGTTTGTGCTTTCCCAGAGAGCCAAGAGATCTGCTCCAACGTTTGAATGTTTCTGGGCAGCCACGGTGCCTGTCCAGAAGGCAGTGGAGCTTCTCTCGCAGGCCAAAGGGGTTGTTCAAATGCACACAATCTATCTGTGGGCCAAAATGGCTGCTCCGTGGAAGGTGCAGATGCGGCTTCTTGGCCTGAGCAAAGACTGTGCTCAGGAGACTGCAGTTTCTCAGCTGTCCAAAGCGATTGCTCCACCGATTGCAGTCCTTTCGCACTATGCCAAGGGGTCTGTTCGTGTATTTGAAAATTCTCTAGAGGGCGGGCTGCTTGCCCAACATAGCCCGAAAATTTCCCTGTAGGCCTGCAAGGCTGCTCCTCGGATACAGATGTCCGCTCTTTCTGCTGAGGAGTCTGCTCCACGGTCACAGAGCCTCTTTCTTTTGGCTGAGCGTTCTGGTCAACAGGCCTCAGTGCTTTCTCTGAAAGCAAAGGCCTCAGGCTTAGTGGGGAAGGAAGCTGAGGCCTCAGACCTGTGGTAGTGGAAGGCTTGTCTGATGGCATGGGCCGAGCATCTGCTGGGGTAGAAACCCTGTTGGGCGGCTGTGGCTGTGGGGCTACAGGAGTGGCTGGCTTTTCTGATGGTTTAGACCTCAGGGCTATGGGGGTGACTGGTCTGACCACTGGCTGAGATCGTAGGCTCAGTGGAGCAACAGACTTGCCCGAGGGCTTGGGTGTTGGGCCAAGAGAAATGGGCCTGTCCAGTGGCTGAGGCCTTGGAGATTCAGGATCAGCAGGCTTGTCCAATGCCTGGAGCTTTGGTATCTCTGCAGCAGGAGGTTCCTCCGAATTCTGAGACCTGGGTATGCCTGCAGTAGGTGACAGTTCTGACTTCTTGGATCCTGGTGGTTTCACTGTGGAGTTTTTGTCTGTTGTCTGAGGTCCCAATGCCTCCGGAGCAGGTGGCTTGTCCTGAGGTCCTGGTGCCTCTCCAGTGACCGGCTTGTCTGATAGCTGTGACTCATGAGCTACTGTGGAGGATAGCTTTTCTGATGGTTGTGACTTCTGGGCAACAGCAGAAGCCTGTTTTTCAGAGGGCTGTAACCTCAGGGCCACCGTGGAGGGCGATTTTTCTGAGGGATGTAGCCTGAGCGCCACGGCAGAGAGCGGCTTATCTGACGACTGCAACCTAAGGGCAAGGGCTGAGGATAACTTGTCTGAGGGCTTTAACCTCAGGGACAGGGTGGAGGGCAATTTGTCTGAGGGTTTTAAACTCAGGGACAGGGTGGAGGGCAGCTTGTCTGATGGTTGTAGCCTCAGTGCCACGGTGGAGGGTGCTTTATCTGAGGACTGCAGCTTCAGCGCGACAGAGGAAGGCTGCTTGTCTGAGGACTTTAGCCTCAGAGCCATTGAAGAGGAAGGTGGCTTATCTGAGGGTTGCAGCCTCAGGGCCACAGTCAGAGGTAGCCTCTCTGACGGCTGAGATTTCGGGCCTGTAGCCGCAGGCTGCTCATCTGATGGCTGAGTGTTTTGGCAGCCAGCTGCCGATTCTGTGGAAGGCGCATACTCACGAATCTCTCCTGGCTCTAGAGGGTTAGGTCCGCATGGATCATGTTCTGTGCAGGACAGGCGTCCGTCCAGTTTAGAGATGAAGAGCATGCCCTCCCGGTGCTGCTTGCAAAAGGACCTGGGGCACATCTCGCAGAAGGAAGCTGCCTCTTTGCTGCACACGTCACACTGGTGCCAAGGGCATTCCCATTTCCCTGCAGCACAGAAAAATAAGGCGCAGCTTAAGAGGAGGTGAGAAATTCAGATCGGCGAATGGCTGAAATCAACAAGAAAGCAAGCCTGGACTAACCCTGGAGGTTGCTAAGGGAATATCATCCAAAACAGCTCTAGTTTACCAGGCATCCATTTGCCATCATAAACTATTTTGCAGTTATGTAAAATGCAGGAACCCCACTCAGCATGCTTGTTTGGTCATTCAGTTCTAACCACTGTGTTTCAAGTTAGTTTTGGTTCAAGCAACAACAAAAAAAGTAATGATTTAAATCAAGTTTTCAAACTTAGCAAACTAAGCTGGTGGAACTTCCTTTTCTTTGGTCTTTTGTCCACACCAAACAAGCACTCCACTCAGAGATGGTATGCTTCTGAATGCCAGTTGCTGGGGAACATGAATGAGGAGAGTGTTGTTGCACTCAGGTGCTGCTTCTGGGCTTCCACTGTGAGAACAAGATGCTGGACTAGATAGGCCTTTGTTCTGATGCGGCTGGGCTCTCCTCCTGGTTTTATTATATGAATTGTCACCAGCTGCTAAGTTTGGGAGGCATCATTTCTCGCTCGAGGCTAGTGCTATCGATGCAGCTGTTATACTTAAGTTTCTATGAACAACAGTGAGAATACATGACTGACCTGCAGGACGCCTGGTCAGATTGAGGCAGTCAGCATGGTACACCTTTGGGCAGCCTGGCCTCTTACAGGAAACCAGCTGCCCTCCATCCCCGCAGCTGAAACATTCATCCTCACGCTCCTTCATAATCTCTGCTTGGGATTTGCGCTTCCCATGCCGCCTCTTGAACTTCTTGGACTTCTCTTCAGAGGCAGGGGGCTGGTTCTGGAGACAAAACAATGCCACTGAGTAAATGCTCAAAGGGAAGAAATCCCTGTCCTCATACCTCTGTCTGTTAAACTTCTTTAGCTGACTTGATGAAAGACCCCAAGGAAAACAGCTGCAATCACAATTCTTGAGGGGTAAGTAAACAGTTCAATTCTGAATAGGCCATATGATAAGATTATTTTTTCCTACTATGAATAAACCCAGAGTTTCCCCAGCTATGGAAGTTCCTAACAAACGTATATTCATTTTGGACACATTGGAAGTTTTACATTCATCCTGGCCATTGTGTCAGGAAAACAACAACAACAACAACAACAACAACAACAACGTATTATTCATATGCTGCCCATCTAACAGGGTTGCCTCAGTCACTCTGGGTGGCTTCCAACAAATTAAAACATCCAACAAAGTAAAACGTCAAACATTAAAAACTTCCCTATACAGTGATTAATGTTATTAGCACAGATCTCTCCTGGCGTTGGCTTTTTTCCAGTCCCCCCCCCCCCCCGCCATTTTCATCTGATTTAAGCAATGCAGAGTGGGTCTTAAAGGGGTGTCATTGTTATCAACAGCAATAGCAATCACACAGTAACTTGGAGAGTAGTATACTGAAGAGAAAAAGATTCCTTTAAATTAAGTAAAAAATGAACCCCAAGCAATTCAAAGGGCAGCTGAAGGAAGAAATCTAAATAAGGGTTTGAAATACCTTTGGTCTTACTCCAAGGAAACCACTGCAGTTTGGAGCACCACATTTGCAAACTGTCTTCCCATTCCCCAAACACTCCAGGTTGTAGTTGAAAGTCAGCTCAGTCCCTGGTAATCAGAGAAATCAATGAGACCCATTTGGATTGTAATAGGCTTTGCTAAACCTGAAGTTCTAGAACTGGGATGAAAGATTAAAAACAAACAAGAAAAACCAATCACCCCCCCCCCAAAAAAAGATGTGTAAATGCTGAGGAGAATCTGCTGCTTCTACTTTCCCTTGCATGTGCTGAAATTCCAGTGCACGCTTGCAACAAAGGTCTATGACTTAGTATAATTGCATTACCTTACCTCCCGAGGATGAAATTTCAACAAGCAGGATGAAATTTCCTACATTGTGAATATAGTACAAATACACAGATAGAAGAACATACCTTCCACCAAATAGCCACCTGTCAGGGATGCTGTATTGTATCTTGCACTGAGCAGAGGGTTGGGAAATGACTTCAAAATACTACTCCCAACTCTTTGATTCTATGACAGCCACTACTTTTTAAAGCTTTCTGCTATATGTAATGTATGGTGAACACAGAGATACGTGTCGCTCACTGTGAAGAAGTATCTCAACGTTTTACATGCAAACACTCAGTTAGGAATCCAACATAGTGCTATGGCAATTGTTCCATCAGCTCAAGCTTTGCAGATTGTGAGCCCCCCTCTGCTCCCCCCACATGCAGTTCTGGGGGTTTTCTTGACCCCCCACCACAAAGCCAATTTCAGTGAGAGGATGGGAAAAGAAGGGAAGTGCTACTGAATCAGCAGAAGTCCTTGAAAAGACTTCCATTAGTGGGACTCATTAGTTAAACCTGCCCTCAGGCTGCGGACTTTCACTTCTTGATACATACACCAAAATATCAGAAACAAGGCTACTAATCATTAGGGCTCCTTACCAGCTTTGATATTTATGAGCGCAAAAAGGCCAACCCGAGTATCTCCATTCACTGACCACTTCTGTGTCTCACAATTTGGCTGGCAGCAATGGTTCATAAATCGAGCATAATTGCCTTTTGGTCCAGCATCAATTATTCGATCCTAAAAAGCACAGGAAAGAACTCAGCCTTTCAAAACACAGCCAGAACTTTATTCTTAGCTATAAGCAGTGCAATACAGATATGGAATGCTCTAAGAAACTTGAGGGTTGGGGGAAGATGTCTTTCCAAGAAAGCACACACACACACAAATCAGGTGGTCTTGCAATCTAAAACCAATGCCAACAGAAGGCACAGTATCTTAATTTATTGCTTCAAACGTACATGAACTAGCAGTATTTTACTTCAGATATAGAAAACAGGAATGTTTTCACACACCTTGTCCAAAGTTAGCATATAAAAGTTGGTGATATCATGCTCTTGGGCATAGCGGATTCTGGCCCGGCATTCCTCCTCATCTATCAGCTCCCCCACATATTCGTTGACAAACTCACCCTGAAAGTGTGGAAGTGGGAAGAGATGAGAGAACAACAAATAGTACTCTGAATACAAAGCCAAGACCAGCCAAACTCAGGGGGTTTGGGGATGGGAAGAGATACACATAGGAAACAAATGAACAAAACACACACCCACTAAAACAAAAGTTACTAATTCATAGCTTTTCATGGAAACCCAAATCTTTAGTGCTTTTTGGAAGGCGAGCCTGAGGAGGCACCATCTCTATTTTAGGTACAGAACTGCATTCCTTAATAAAACATACTAGAGCATCATAACTATCAGTTTTATTACAAACTGGTTTCTTTTGACCTAGACCACTGCTCTTTGTAGTCTGGTATGCCTGTCACACTATGCCAACCCATGGCCTCCAAAAAAGAAAACTGTGAGTGCTTAGTGCCTCCCTAACCCTCCTACTGCTGTGCTGAGCTAAATCATAACTAACCACGAGAAGTAGCCAAGGTTTAGGGCTCATGGTTTGCCTAGGAGAGCTGAAATTCAGCAATTCAAGCATTTACAATAGTTACTTTTTACAACAGTAAAAACTGCAAATGCAGACATCGCCTTAATAGAACTTTTGTTTAGTAATCCACTCAGTTTAAATATGGGGTTTAAGATCCCTTTACTTAGATGGGTATTAATTAAGGATGGTTTTGGTGTAAGAAAATGTGGGGGTTAGAAACAGACTAATGAGCAGTCCTTTCCATCTGTTTTGTAAAACACAGAAGTGTGATGAAAAGCTGGGCACTCAAGAATTTGTGGTGTAGGATGAAAAGCAGAGAGGTAAGCAATACTACTCATCTGGGGAAATCCTGACATATATTGATTTCTGCTAAATCTAGTTCAGATTGTTTCAAGGTTCCATTAACACAGAACCCAACTTATATATGGGAAGGCAAAGACTGACTATATATTTAGGTAACCATGGGAAACAAACTCCTACCACATGTATGTCTCAGACAGGAATAATGACTCATTTCTTGTCTTTGTAAATTTTATGCTTTAAGAAAGAAAAACTAAATTCAGTTATAGAAAGTGTGGGATGTTGAAACTAAACTTGGGGAAGAATTAAGACAGCAAAAAAACAAACATACCTTTTTAATGTCTCTTTTGGCTTGCAAGCCCCAGCCTCTTGCCAGCGTGCGGAATATTTCCACTTCAGGATACTGCCTTTTGGTAAAACACTGGTTTTGGCAACGTTCCCCAGCAGGGCAGACAGCAGGGTGACACTCATAGAGCAGCATGCGATTAATACACTCGGAGTCTAGGCCACAGGGGTTTTCATCAGCCGGCTTGCAGTTGCAACGTGGGATCTCAGACAAGTCTGCAGTGAAGATCTGCACTTTGCCTACAGGCCGGTTCACCTTTAAATACAGATATAAGCCACCAAGTAAATCGGCTGGCCTAGCTAAATTGTACATCACCGGAATGCAGAAATGTAGACTACATACATGGAAATCAGAAACAACTTTTGCTACGGAGATACTTGTTGAAATGGGTCAATACTGCACTTTCATGTATATTGTTAATCTTTATTATTGTTTCAGCTGCAACTCTTCTACCAGCATAGAAAATGCAGCACTTTAATCAGCTATTGTAATGGTGTTCAATAGTGTGAAGTGATCGTTTCCCAGGGTGGGACAGAAAGAACATACAAGTTCACACAGCAAGGAGACTCCCTTCCTTTCAACAGGATTTTATACACCAAAGATTTACTGCAGGTCAGCAAAGAGTTGAAGTTCATGTGGCCAATAGCTGACCTCATAGTTTACACTGGGATTAAAACATAGGTAAAACTCAATGTTGCACTACAGTGAACACCCCATCAACACAAGCATTGCACTTTGCCAGACAGAATGATCCCCCCCAGCACTTCTGGGGGTTCTCCCAACCCCCTTAGACCCAATTCAGCGGGTGTGGAGGGGAAGGAGAGGAGGGAAAAGTCCTCTTGTGCAAGTGGAAATCCTCACACAGGGCTTGCACTGACGTGACTTGTTAGGTGAATCTTGCCATGTGAATCTGTGGTACCACGAAAAACAGCTTGTGTGCTTCCTTTAAAGTCTAAAGGAAATGTTTCACAGTGGACAGATTGTACAGGTTTCAGCTTTTGCGGTGTAGTGGCAGGTGGCAAGATATGAAAAAAAGATTGGCAAGGGAAGTGTATAGTTAAGAGCACGTCCTGGTCAGCATTAGCAATGGTTAAGACTTGTGCCTTCATTATGTCTAAGGATGGAGCACACAGTCCCATAGCCCAACCACCTTCAAGGGATTGGGGGCAACACATGTGCGCAAGGCCCGCCATCTGCTATCATGTCCTGCATCCTCACCTTGATATGTTTGTAAGGAGGGGGCTTCTTATCATTCTTTTTGTCTTCCTGTAGCTGCCTCAGTTCCTTCTGTGTTTTCAGCTCTTCAAACCTCACAGCAGCTTCCTGCAGAGCTAAATTAAGAAAACTTCCTCATTATATATGAACAGACATTCAGTCACTTTTATATATGCACTTACATGAAAATATGCTGAAGTGAGGCACCAGTAACAGACGGGACAGGAAACAGCAGCCACAAAGAGGATTCTCTAGGATTCACAGTCTGTAGCAAAACTGAGAACAGTACTGAGATTTCCATACTCCCAGGCAGTAGCCAGAAAACTTTAGCATGCCTTTGTTTCAGGATTGCAAAAAGTAAAGACATTGTTTTGTGTAACTTAAGCTTCTTGAAAATTTGTTTTATCCCTACATCTTAAAGCTAGATAGACACCAATCCCCATCTACTCCTTGCTGAGTTCTTACATCAAGAAATTTCACTTCAGGAAAGATTAAAAACAACAACAGGGACTCAGTTCCGGCCTCTCAACACACTTTAGCTCAATTTGTATGTCACAGTAAACCACAGCTAATAGTTCACCAGGAATATGGAAATCGCTCCCACTTTATTCCATCCAGTAGCAAGTGGAACAACAAACTATAATCCCTGATTTAGTGTTATGTTTCAACCATGTACGCCAAGAGTTGTGGTTTGTTGCTCCTGCTCACTAGCAGAAGGGGGAAAATGGGGAGCAAGCTGCACACTCATGGTAAAGAATTAAACATTGTTTACCATTACATGCAAATGCACCCACAGTTTGAGGTTCTGGATGGACAAAGTATAGTTTAGAACTACTTGTCTGCTTAGTGCTTCTGCGTCTAGGCCCAGTGGCCTTTGGAGGCAAAGCAATAGTTATAACTATAGTTTGTTTGCTTAGCAGAAACTATGGTTTGCAAACCTATTTCAAACCACAGCTTCCAATTCTGGTGTGCCGACCACTCACAAACCACTGTTCCTCAATTCAGACATCATGACAAACCAAAGTTGCTCAATCTATAATTCTAGCCAGGGCTATTTCTGAAGTATAATGATGCCAGAATCTATTCTTTTTTTCCTAATGCAGCATCTTATTTCCCTGAGAACACAGAAAAAGATGGGATTCATTGCTAACTTTCATGGTTACATTAGAGTAAAAGAAAATGGGTTACCCTTCTTGTAAATGCCATCAACTCCCTTTGCCATCTTGTCCTTGCTGCTCACATCTCCTTCCATATAGGGAAATACTCGAGCTTGGTGGGTCCAAAGGTAATCATTTGATCCGAAAAAAAGCACAGGAAATTCACCGATGACATGCTTCATTTTCTGGATGTTGACAGGGATGGTCCTAGGGTGGCAAATCTCAGCTGGCCACCACCTGGAAATGAACAAAGGCAAGAAAAACAGATGAGCCCATGGATAAATTTCTGGAATGTCTGTTTCCTAGATCCACTCCTTTGGAGATGAATAATTTGTGTGTGTGTGTGTGTGTGCGCGCGTGCGCGTTTGCTAACCTAACCATGGCATAACAGGAACCCACATTAGTAGAAGACTTTGCATATTCTATTAGCATTGTGGAAACAACTGTAAGGGCAGCAGCAGCCATGCTGGTAAGAATACACATAAAGGTGAGGAGCGGTCCCCTCCTGACATTGTGAATACAGTAGTACCTTGGGTTACAGACGCTTCAGGTTACAGACTCCTCTAACCCAGAAATAGTACCTCAGGTTAACAACTTTGTTTCAGGATGAAAACAGAAATCGTGTGGCGGCAGCAGGAGGCCCCATTAGCTAAAGTTGTACCTCAGGTTAAGAACAGACCTCCAGAACGAATTAAGTTCTTAACCTGAGGTAGCACTGTATTAACAACATTAGCAAAGCAAAAATGAGCAGTAGCAACAAGCTTTCACAAGAGACAACTGAAATCTTTTAAATATAACAGAATTTGCCTTCTTTCACTCTCACCTGTAACGTCCCACTTTAACCCAGACCACCTCCTTGTAGTGTGGCTTCTTGCCAGCTTTGCAGTCGTTACAGTACCAGCTCCCCTCTGGCATGTCAATGTTCAGACACTCCCTGTGGAATGCGGCAGGGCAGGATTCACAGCACAGAAGGCTTCCACCTGTGAGAAAGAAAGGCAGGCATGTCAGGGACAGAACCACAGGAACACCCATGAACAGTATCACATTAAAAGGGGAGTTCATCCTATCCAGACCTCAACTCCCACTTCAGTTCTTTAAATGGAAAATGGGTCAAAAGAGGGTTGTGCTGGTCTCCAGAATAAGGTTAACTTCACCCCCCCAGGTATCAATTTTATTGTAAAGGTCTCAACTGTGTCAAAGCCAATGCAATATGTCAGTGCTAAACCCAATTGTATCTACTTGCCACAACATTTACTTTTTTCCACTACTTCATCTGAGGTGTTATACATGACAAGGAGGCAGTTAGGCCAGTCTTCGCTCACAGAAAGGGGGATGGTGAAAAGGGGGAAGTCAACCACGTATACGGCCCTAAGCTCTATGGAAGAAGGGCTTCAGCCCCATATTCGGTCTCATTTGCTGTCCCTGCTATGTCAGCAAGCTTAGCAAACATATATATTACATTTTGTTTCAGTGGCTTTATGACTTGTGGCCCATCCCACTAACATGACCACTGCCTTTAGATACAGTGGTACCTCGGGTTACAGACACTTCAGATTGCAGACTCCGCTAACCCAGAAATAGTACCTTGGGTTAAGAACCTTGCCTCAGGATGAGAACAGAAATCACGTGGTGGCAGTGCGGCAGCAGCGGGAGGCCCCATTAGCTAAAGTAGTACCTCAGGTTAAGAACAGTTTCAGGTTAAGAAAGGACCTCCAGAACAAATTAAGTTCTTAACCCGAGGTACCACTGTACTGCATTCTATGGAAGGCCCATTGCCTTCTTTTGGCTGCTTCCCTCTCCCTTAAGTCCAAAGTAGGGACGCCCAGAGATGATCCTGACTGTATACCTCAGTCCGGCAATATGTTTCACTTAGACAAAGGACAGCATCGTGATCATTGTATCATGTTGTGGTAAAGAGCTGCTAGATTAGGCTGCCCCCTCACTTCCTCAACAACATCCTCCTATGCTTGTACTCATTCAAAACATGGCAACACTCATAACGTACCAGGCCCAGCACAAAGCGCCTTACCTTCTGAACAAACAAAGCACCAGCTGACATTTACATGCTCATGGTTTCTGCAGCCCCTTCGAGGGCTAAAATGATTTGGGCAAATCATGCTGTTGGAAGCAAGGATCACAGTCCCAGCAGCGAGGCAGAAATCATTCGAGTGGTATGCAACAGGACATCGGACACAGCGCATCAAGCGACCTAGCAGAGAAATATATTGGAATTACATTTTCTTAATAATAATAAAATCTGGGGGAAAATCATTTATTAAGATTCAAGTTTTAGACACCAACCCCACCTTTAAAATATCCAAGCATAGGGGGGAAACACCAATGAATTAAAATGAATGTAGAAATGCACTTCCATTCTGGGCACAAGGAAAGGTTACTGTACCTTTAGATGCGGAGACATTTGCTGGGTTGGCTGCATGGCAAGTCATGCAGATGTGCAGTGAGCAGCGAAAGCCCTTGTTCTGCATGACTGTGGGAGGGTACTTCTGTATGCACTCTTCATGATAGTACTTCCCACACAAGGGAAGCAAGCACCGCTTGACGTTTTCTCCACTGTTCTTGCATACAAAACATGTGTGGACCCCTAATAGGAGAGGGCAGCAAAGTAGAAGAAACACAATCAAAGTACAGCAGCTGCAAGAGTCCTGAACAGCAGCAGAGCCAAAAAATAAAAATATAGTTACAAGCAGTCACCATGGCTGGAGGCAACAACATACAGTGGTGCCTCGCAAGACGAAAAGAATCCGTTCCGTGAGTCTCTTCGTCTAGCGGTTTTTTCGTCTTGCGAAGCAAGCCCATTAGCGGATTAGCGCTATTAGCGGTTTAGCGGCTATTAGCGGCTATTAAAGGCTTAAGGGATTAGCGGATTAGCTGCTAAAAGGCTATTAGCATCTTAGTGCCTTAGAAAAAGGGGGTGGGGAGCAGAAAAAAAACCCCCAGGAATCGCAAGACATTTTCGTCTTGCGAAGCAAGCCCATAGAGAAATTCGTCCTGCGAAGCACCTCCAAAACGGAAAACCCTTTCGTCTAGCGGGTTTTCCGTCTTACGAGCCATTCGTCTTGCGGGGCACCACTGTACAAGATCAGGATTGCTCCAGCCTGGTAGACAGCAGAGCCATTCTGCTCCATGCTGCAAAGCCATTTGTTTTCAAGAAGCTCCAACATTTGAAAGCAACCCGAGAGCTCGCCACACCATCAGTGAGTTCAGTTTCGTACCTGTGGAACACTCAGTGCAGATAAACTTGCCCTTCGGCATTTCAGAGAGCCCGAGGCACTGCAGGTGGAAAGCGCCACAGCACTGGGCTTCACAGAGCAGCAATTCACCTGGCTTCTCACAGATCTGCAAAGGAATTGAACAATGTGTGGTCAAGGGCTGAAATTAAAGAGGTGGGAGTAGGCAATCCTAGTTTATGCCTACCTACTAAACCACAGCTAACACATTTTCAGAAGTACTTTTCAGCAACAGCTGCTGTGGTCTCATTGTTTGGCTCAAACATTAGAACTTTGAGTGATTTACACTACTTCAGAAGCTCCTTACAAGACACGTTTTAAACACACTTTTGCAATCCTGTACCCCCCACACTTCCTGTCTACCCAAAATGGCTCTGGGACTGCACACAAAATAAGGATTGTAGACAGAAAGCCCTCATGTCAAAATTAAAAAACAACCCCTCAAGAGTTTAAAAAAGCATTGGATGCAAGCTCTGCAAAGATCTGGTTCCTGCTAACATGGCCTGTCCCCAAGTAGTCTGGCTGCTTCAAGCCATCTTCACAATTACCAGAATTCAAGCAAAGCACTTCAAACTTTTACCTGACACACGTTCTCCTTGAGAGCAGCTCCTCCTCCTCGCTCCCCCTGCATCCGTTTGGATGAAGGCACTCCATGGTCATTTTCAGACCCTTCCTCAATAGTCTCCTTGGGACTTCCAGCTGTTCCATGATTAGTCCTATCTCCCTTTTAAAAAAAGGAAAGACTGTGATCAGTCAGATTCTCTCTTTCATTTACCCCCTCCTCTGGGCTGCTCTTATAGTTTGGGTACAATACATAGGGATGTTCTGCCAACCTGCTTGCTGAGCTGCATGCAACGCCTCTAGCCCTAATCACTCTGCCTGCAGAAGATGCCTCATGCTGTGGCGCTAACTCTCCTCACACTTCTCCACTTTTAAGGTTTCACTGAGGGAAAGAAACATTCTGAACTTTAATAAAAACACATGGCTATGACTATTTTGCTGCCCTGTGGCAGTACACTTCCTAAACACCTATGTTGGGAGTCTCCACAACCATTATTTATTCATTACATTTATATCCTGCCCTTCCTCCAAGTTGCTCAGGAGGTGGCCTACATGGTTTTCCCCATCTCCATTTTATCCTCACAACAACCCTGAGAGGTTGGGTAGATTTGAGAGACAGCGACTTGCCCAAAGTCACCCAGTGAGCTTCATGGGTGGGGACTAGAAGCCCCGTCTCCCAGGTCTTGCTCCAACCGCTAACCACTACACCACACTGTCTCCAGGGCGCAACCTCAGTATCCGACACACAGTGCTATTGATTTATTATATTTCATACCCCCCCTTCACAAGATCCCATGACGGGTTGCAAGCATAAAATCATTCAAAATCAAATACAGCAACTCGAAACAAACCAAAGAATAACAGGGGTGGTCTCACAAATATCACACAAATGTTCAGCTGTCAAAGGGCAGGGTACAGAAGTGTGTCTTCAGCAAACAGTGTAGACTATATAATGAGATGCAAATGGACAATTGGAAATGACTGTGTTAAGAGAAGCAGGTGCAACTCTTCCGCTCATATGAACACGTTGGTCACTGTGAGAAAAGGATGGGTTATAAACGTAACCACTAAATAAATATATAAAACCTTGATGTACAGAAACCCCCCTGTCAGTGCTAAACCAAGAAAAAGTTGTGGGCGTGTACTTTCAAACAACTCGTGGATGTTCAAGAAGACTGTAGCATACTGGTTTCAGAGAAAAAGAGCATATATTTCTATTCCATGAAAGTGTCACAGAGCAGAAAAGCAATTTCATACTAGGTCTTGTGGAAAGAACACAGTATGTGAAATACAAAGCATGTAGCTTTCATTTCCACATCCTGTATGTGAATGGAAATATAGTATTGTAAAATTGGAAGCCTATGACAGAAACATGCTTTAGAATATACTGTTTCAAATGTTAAAGCCGACTGTCCAGTGAATTTCAGTATACTGTAATCTAAAATGGACTCCCAACCATGTAAGTATCACAACAATATCCCTAAAACTGGGTTTTATGTGCTTCTGAACTTTGCCTTTTTATGTTTTTACTTTTGATTTTATATACACCACTTTCTCAATAGGGGAGGTTTTTTTCTGAAGGGTTTCAGGGCAGTTGGTGTGACATTCAGCTTGTAGCTGCGGCGAGTTTTTCCAGGCCTTACACACATTGTGAGAACAAGTTCCTGTAATTGTTGTTTGTATGTATGAATACATTTTTCTTGGTTTAGCGGCACAGAAATGTATGTGTGTATGAATACTTAGGTTAACGCAAATCTTTTAAACATGAGCCACTAGTTTATACACAATACAGTCCTGCCTTGGTTTGCTGCTAAGTCTTTTATACCTTCTTTTACAACACAGTCAATAGTTTTATGCATTTCTTTAATATAATGCTACTTCAAAAAGACGTCATACATGTATCCTTTTACAGAATCCAAAGCCCAGAAGTACCTCAGAGTTTGCATTTTCTCCCAGTACATCTTCACCCTTTTCCTTCTTGTATGGCGCTGAGGCAAAAGTACGTCGTTGCCGCTTTCGCCTTCTCTGTTTGGCTGGAACCTTTTCAGGAGCTGCAGCAAGGAAGATGTTTCAAGACTGTAAGCAAATAACTGCACCCTAAGGTAATTCTGACAACTATGGCCCTCAAATTTTAAACCCCAAAATTCAGCACTGATGAGTAGGACACACCATACCCATTCTTAACCCGTAATTCAATTCCAGATAAATGTCTGCAAACCTCTGAGGACTACACAGTTTAGAATGAAAATTCATATTGTGTTGAGTATATTTTCACAAAAATAAGACAAAGTCACCCTTGTTCCATATTACCCAAATGCCACAAGTTGGAAGAAAGTACCAGCGAGTTGATAAACAGGGTGGTTCCAGGTATCCCTTTGAACACCATACAGCAGAGTTACTGGCGTCTAAGAAGCCACCTTGGTTAACAGCTAGTTTCTCATCCTCATGATCATGAAGAAAAATGTGGTTGGTGAGCACTGAAAATTCAGAAAGGCAAGCCGAAGGACACCTTTGAGTCTCACGTTGTTTCTTATCACTCTGCTGTTGTCTGAACAGATTTCTGGCCAGATCCACCCCACACACCTTTTTCATCTTTGGAGTGCTCCTGAGTCCATCACTACACTCACTGCTGCCACAAATTCCAGTATGTTTTCCTTTTTAAATTGACTCTGACTAATAAAGCCCTAAGCGGCCTCGGTCCTGTATACCTGAAGGAGTGTCTCCACCCCCATCGTCCAGCCCAGACACTGAGGTCCAGCGCCGATGGCCTTCTGGTGGTTCCTTCACTGTGAGAAGTGATGTTACAGGGAAGCAGGCAGAGGGCCTTCTTGGTAGTGGCGCCTGCCCTGTGGAATGCCCTCCCAGCCGATGTCAAGACAATAAGCAACTATTTTACTTTTAAAAGACAACTGTTTAGGGAAGTTTTTAATGTTTGATGCTGTTTTCTTTTTAATATTTGGTTGGAAGCCGCCCAGAGTGGCTGGGGAAACCCAGCCAAATGGGCAGGGTATAAATAATATATTATTACCATTATTATTATTATTATTATTATTATTATTATTATTATTATTATACCAAGATGCAATTCCTTCTTTTTGATCTGGACCCAGTTCATTTATGACTTGGTCTCTATGTGGAAATATCTGCTTACACTGCAATGGGCTGATGATTATATAACCTGACGGAAGAATCTTGCTTAGCTTATTATTAATGTTCACTCACAGGAAACTGCCAGCTTCATGCTACAGAACAGGAGCACCACCTACCTTCACCAGCGTCCAGAAGCTGAGATGTGGAGTACACCTCAGACATTTCAGTATCCAAAGGACCAGCCTCAGAACACTGCGAACAAGCAACAGGGACAATTTACCAAGCAAATTCGCACGCCAACAACGAGATGTGTTTCCCTGGCCACATATCGATGGCAATTCTACCTTCAACATATTGACAAACAACAACAACAAGAAGAAGCATCTCAAATTTCCATAATCAGAAGGATGGGGAGGTGATTGCCCAGTGTCTGAACCTCTGGGTAGCAAGAAGTAGGAAGAATCATATTTACTTAGTTATAATTGTTGAAGAATCTTTCTGCACAGCTGAAGCAGAAGAAAAATCATAACTTTCACAAAAACAGTAAGAGACTAACAAATCTAGAGGGGCCTCCACTAAATGCAGCATATTATACCGTTTTCACAGTTCAAAATATTCAGACCCTTCCTTTTCATTTTTACAATTCACAAGGCAGCTTACAGCAATATAATCATATATTTAATGAATTATCATGAAGGCAGCAGCAAAAGAAAATAAAGTGAAGCCACAGACATATGGCATTACTATTACTATAATTAATTATAGTAATAGTAATGCCAAATGCCTTTGGCTTCACTTTATTATTTATTTATTTAGATTTATTTATTTAATTTTGTCTACTACCCTTCATCCGTAGATCTCAGGGCAGTTCACAAAAATAGATTTAACTAAATGGTTTGGAATCGTAATATACCAAGGACCACCTACTTTACTTTTCAGGAGTTTTTCTCAGCACCTGAGGCACCACAGATTGCTGGGTACATCATTCTTTGCTTCTTGCATGCAGACAAGCATTGGAGGATTTTAAAACAAAGGTTGAATGGCCATCTGTCAGGGATTCTTTAGCCATGATTCCTGTGTTGAAAGGGTTTGGACTAGGCAACTGTTGGGAGTTTCTTCCAAATCAACAATTCTGTGATTTTTTTGCAGTCAAAATTTGGCTTTTTCCTTTAATGAACAGGTTTTGCTCTTATTGTCTGCTCTGCTGCAAAATTCTTCTTTTGTGTGTGTGTGGCTGGTTTTATTGTTACTGTTTAATTTTTATCAACAGATGGATTAACTTTTGTTATTGTGAGCTGCCCTGACAGAAAGATAGGACATAAATGCTTCAAATGATTATTGCATTTTCATATTGGATGTGGTTGTTTTAATAGTTTTACAAAAAGAAAAGCAAGTTGAATTCATTTTTCATAAAATGTAGAATAAACATTCTATGGTTCTCCCTATCACAATAGGTGTTACAGAACAAACTGAAATTGAGTCCTGAATTACCAACGCTGCAAACCCGGAAGTGATTGTTCCGGTTTGCAAATGTTTTTTTTTGGAATGCGAACGTCCAACGGGGCTTCTGATTGGCTGCAAGAGCTTCCTACAGCCAATCAAAAGCTGTGGTTTGGTTTTCGAATGTTTTGGAAGTCGAACGGACTTCCGGAACAGATTCCGTTTGACTTCCAAGGTATGACTATAAATGAAAATATCTTCTAAGGACTCTGTTTGGATACATTTTAGCAAAGGGGACCATAACCATAATTTCCTATAGAAAAGGCCTGATCTCTAGCACAGGAAATGTTTTTGGAGAGAAGTCCTGGTTTAGAGTTCCAGCAGGTGCTTACGTTACTTTAAAACAGTGTTTCCCAACCTTGGGCCTCCAGCTGTTTTCGAGCTACAATTCCCATCATCCCTGACCATTGGTCTTGCTAGTTGAGGATTATGGGAGTTGTAGTCCAAAAACAGCTGGAGGCCCAAGGTTGGGAAATGCTGCTTTAAAACACATGCGTGCTCACACAGAGAGATATTTTGTACATCAGAGGCTTTATTCTCTTCACAGCCAGCCAATCCAGTATCAGTTTGTTGAAAGAGTGCACTCTCTAGTGAAAAGAACTCCTACAGACTCCCAACTGAAAATAATGAGATATGTGCATATGTTTGACAGCATGACTCTGGTCACTGTAAAAGAGCCACAGATTCAAAGGCTTACGGGCCTAATGTTCGCTCAGTTTGGACAATGACACCTTTTTGAAAAGAAAGTGCAACAAGAACTTTATAGGCTGAGCTCTGATTATCACTACAGTGGTACCTCGGGTTACATACACTTCAGGTTGCATACGCTTCAGGTTGCATACGCTTCAGGTTACAGACTCCACTAACCAGAAATATTACCTCAGGTTAAGAACTTTGCTTCAGGATGAGAACAGAAATCGTGCTCTGGCGGCGTGGTGGCAGCGGGAAGCCCCATTAGCTAAAGTGGTGCTTCAGGTTAAGAACAGTTTCAGGTTAAGAATGGAACTCCAGAACGAATTAAGTACTTAACCCAAGGTACCACTGTATTATTTTTTACTGAGTGCTTCTATTAGGTACCCTTAACCAAATGAAAGCCGATCAAAACTCTGTGCAGATGAAATAATTTTACATTCAGGAGCATAGCAGATCTTTGGTAACATTTGAAGCAGAAGAAAGGAACTTACCTTCTTTATGGAAGTCCACTCTCTCTTTGGTATGAATGCAGTATCCAAATCATTGGATTCCAACAGCTTTTTTGTTGGTTTCCTCTGGCGCTTACTCTCAAAACTCCCTACAATAAAAATGAATGTTTCTCACTAGAAACAAACTAGTTTTATCAGCACCAAGTAAGAATCAGTATAATAAACACCAGTACTGCTTGTTGTACCTCCTCTGCCCAAAACTAAGAAATAACAAAACTGGGAGGGGTAGCTAATGCCACAGAAGACAGAATCAGAATTCAAAATTACCTTAACAGATCAGAGAACCGTTCGCAAGCTAACAAAATGATTTTCAGTAGGGACAAATGTAAGAAGAACCAGATGTACAAATATAGGATGGGGGGCACCTGGCTTACTAGAAGTACATATGAAAAGAATCTAGGGGTCTTGGTGGATCACAAGCTTTACATGAGTCAACAGTATGATGCAGCAGCAAAAAAAACTCCTAATGCTATTACAGGCTGCATCAACAGAAGTATAGTGTCCGGGTCAAGGGAAGTAATAGTACCACTCTATTCTGTCTTGGTCAGACCACACCTGGAATACTGTGTCCAATTCTGGGCACCACAACTTAAGAAACATGTAGAACCCAGCAAGCCCCAACTATAGCTAACTCGTTTTAATTTTCTGAGGTTGAAAATTCTTGCGGCTTACAATTTTAAGTTTTGAGGTCTAAAATTTTGCGGTTTTGTCTTGGCTTTGTATATTTTTAGTGTAATAAGCCACTTTGAGATCTACGACATCAGGAGCTTGGAAGTCTAAAGACCTGTAGTTTATTTATTTAATAATAATAAATCCTCCTTTTTGCTATTTAGATCTCACGAGGAACAAAAACTTCAGTATCATTTATTATTCCCCCACCCCCCATCCTTGTGAGAGACAGCACCAAAAGCTTCAGGTCCAAACCAAAGAGCAATGACATATTGTGTGTGGTTCTCAAAGTGTGTGGCCGGAGAGGATAGCAAGTGTGGTGGCAAGATTCAAGGACAATCAAAGAAACATTTAAACATAGTATAGTATAGTATAGTATAGTACAGTACAGTGTAGTATAAAGTTAATTGAGACTAGAATCAGGAAATAGGAATCAAGGGCCAAGGAACAAGACACCTGTTTTGTTTCCAGTAACTAGAGCTTATTTCTGGTGAAGATGCTAATGATACACAAGTCTTACCTGACTTCATTAACTGTCTCTCTCCCTGCAAAGGAGAAGCAGCAGCAGCACCTTCCAAAACATTTGGTGATGACAATGTCAAAACTGGCATTTCTGATCTTGGTTCCATGGCATGGGAGTCGGGCTCATCTGACAAAGACCGCTCAGCTTCAAGAACGGGAGGAGACTCTTTAGACGAAGAAGCAGACGAAACTGAATCCAAAGGCTTCTTTTCTAGATGTTTGTTACGAGCTTGCTTGCCAGTGCTGCAATCCTGTTTGATTTCAGACTTCTCTAGAGAACTTGCCTATTAGCAGCCAGACATAAACAGAAAATACTCAAGATCCTGGTCCAACCAATACGTGAAGAAAAGGCTAATGGGGAGCATACAGCTACTCGGAAGTATGGCTACATTTCTGCAGCAGGTGGAAAACAAGGAGAAGAAAACTGGTCATCTTTGGCTGTGCTAGGAAATCATTTTACGCAAGCCTACACAACCAAGTTTTTATTTTACAAAATACACAGTGTAAGTGATGGTGATGCTGCTGAAAATGGATTGCCTTTGTCTAGCTTCCCTCCCCCCAAGTAACACCAGCCCATGCCATCAGATGCAGTGTTTGCCCAACAGACGGTCATTGGGTACAGTTTGACAAGGTTGGGAAAATGAATAGTCTGATGACTTCATACCACTGAGTGAGAATCACTAGACATCATTGGGGAGTTAGGGACAACTAGCCTATGGAGATGCTGTTTTCATTGGCAGCTGTATGACCCATAGTTAAGTTATGTATGTGCACTGATGAAATACAATGTTTCTAATGTTGAAAATATGCTATAGTTATTTATTTATTGAAAATTCATTTAAAAAAGAAAACTATTCAAGGTATAGCCCTTCTTCACAACTGAAGTAAGAAACATTGACGAATTGAAATCATAAAGCAAAACCTGCTTTTTTCAGTCATGACCAGGAATATATATATATATATATATATATATATATTTCTTAATTATATGCTTTGTAATTCAAAGTACTACAGGAATCTGTAGCATAAAGGTTAAGCATGATGTTCTTGAGGCAGATAACCAAGGTCCACTACAACACTTGCAACAACAATCCTGCTGGCTGATGTGCGTGCTTCAAAACCAACCCATCTGGAGCAAAAAAGAAAGTCAAAGAAAAGCAAGAGCCAAAGCCATAGTCCAAGGCCCAGCCAGGCACTTCTGTTTATCCTTCAATCACTTTGTTCATTCCGAGACAACATGAAGGTATATAAAAGTGGGGTGGAATTGTTGAGATGTCTGTACTTTTTGTTTCAAAAAACTTGGCTCATAATGGCTAGGCTCCTTGGGAAGGAACATAAGAAGCTGCTCTCTGAATGGAACTGGACAATAGGTTCATCTAGCGCAATTTGGTCTACACCGACTGGCAGTGGCTCTCCAGGGTGTCAGACAGAGGACATTCTCAGATGCCAGGGACTGAACATGGGAGAGTCTACATGGAAAGCAAGAGTCTCTAAGCTTCTGCCCTTCCTTAGAGTCACCTGCAGCATTCCAAACAAGCACCAGAGTTCTTTGGGGTTCCTTTGTTTAATCACCCACCTGCCCTCTGATAAGCTACTCCTCAAGTTTGAGGCAATTTCTCAGGTGGCATTTGCATGTGATGGAAGGGGCCTCAGCCAGAAGTGGAATTCCATTACCCTGCCCCAAAGCATACACACATGTTGGATCCCAGTTCTAGTTTTAAAAACCCTATCTTAAAAAAAGAAAACAACATATATGACAGTTTCCCAATTTCTCGCAAGTGCCTATACCTGTTTTTTTGTTTCATACCCACCTTCCGAAATGGCTCCTGGCTCCTCTTCTTTTTCTTAGGTGCAAATATGTGATCATATTCTTCTGCATATTCCAGAAGCCGCTTACTTGGCTTCCTAAGGCGTTTCTTCTCTGAATGAGCTACTGAGAAGATAAAAAAGGAGAAAGAGCCTCAGGATTAGTCTTCTGAGAAGATCAGAAGGGCTGGGATAGAACCCTTCATTATGGCCAGGGTCTGCTGAAGCTCCTGTGCCATTTTCCAGTGCCCTCAACAAAGTGATGATCACATGAATCTGAGGTGCATAGCTCAGATGCTTGAGACTCCTTGACTATGTCATTTAAGTTTTTAAGCAATCCTCTCCTGCCATAATAGTTCAAAAGCAGCCCTTTCCTTCAGGTTTTCATACCCTGACCATCGTGCCACCTCTCGTTATTCAGTAGGAATCCACACAGTGATCCTAATCCATGCAAACCCCACAACCGTCCCCCCACAAAGGGAAAGGACCTGGTTCCTGCCCAATTATGGAAAGCAAGTGAGCTGCAACGACTGCCATCAACATCTTGTCCCCAGTGTCAGCAGGCTATTCTTGCCTGGGTCTCAGTGCAGTAAATTGTGCCCAGTCTGGCCTAGCAGTGCCATGTGCAAGTCAAGCAGGGAAAACTGCATTACCCCTTTTGAGGGTAAGAAGCTAGGACTGAAATATTGTGGTTGAAGGAGGAATTAAGTCATATCTGTAAAACTGTAGTATGACTTTCTTCTAGGATACTCTCCTAAACCTCTGAGTTTTGTCTTTTTTATATTAAAAAAATCAACATTTTTTAAACCTACGCTCAAACTGGATTGTACAAATGAGTCCATTATAAGTGTCTTAGGAAATCTTTTTCTCTCTCCTCTTTTAAAAGCTTTTGCTTGTTGCAAAAAAAAAACAAACAAAAAAAAACCCACAAGGGAATCCTGTGTTGAAAAACAATAAACATCAATATTGCGAACAAGCAAAACAGGTGGCTCCTCCTAACACAGTATGGAAGCAGTTCTGAAATAAAGCTGGTCCTGAAACAAGAGTGGCTACATATCCAGAGAAAAAACTCAGAAGTCCCTTTTCCTGTTCAGCAAATGTGAATTACAGTATTTACAACGTACATTTCTATTATTATTATTATTATTATTATTATTATTATTATTATTATTATTTCTACAACATGTTGAATCCAGTGTGTCCTTTCCATTAATAGATAAGCTTTTCCATTTGTGGAGGGACTACTGAGATCCTGCAAAGGCTCACTGGAAGAAGTTGGGTAAAAGATATTTCCTGATTTCCCCTTCCCCATGCAGTCCCCATAATGTCCCAGAGGTTCAGCTTTTCAGGGGGTTGAGGAAGGAAGGTGGAACTGGAAAAAATGGGCTCCTCCTCTAGCAGTAGCATTCCATGAATGGAGTTCTGCTCATGAGAATGCTGGATCTAAATCAGTATGTGGAACACAGTACAGTGGTGCCCCGCAAGACAAATGCCTCGCAAGACGGAAAACCCGCTAGACGAAAGGGTTTTCCGTTTTCAGAGGTGCTTCGCAGGACGAATTTCTCTATGGGCTTGCTTCGCAAGACGAAAATGTCTTGCGATTCTTGAGGTTTTTCCCCGCTCCCCACCCCCTTTTTCTAAGGCGCTAAGCTGCTAATAGCCTTTTAGCAGCTAATCCGCTAATCCCTTAAGCCTTTAATAGCCGCTAATAGCCGCTAAACCGCTAATAGCGCTAATCTGCTAATAGGGTTGCTTCGCAAGACGGAAAAACCGCTAGACGAAGAGACTCGTGGAACGGATTAATTTTGTCTTGCGAGGCACCTCTGTATTATACTCTATGTCTTTGAAGACACTCAAACTCAGGATGCAAGGGAGAAACATGCTAAGAGGAAGGCATGCTTGGCAAACCCTCAATGTGATCAACTCCTGCCCAGAAACCAATGTCCCCACTGTGGAAGGACGTGTGGATCCAGAATTGGCCTCCACAGTCACTTATGGACTCATTGTTAAAACTGTGTTTATCGAAGACAATCTTACTCAGCTATGAGTGATCTCCAAAGAAGACTTTATGTCTAATCTGATATATCATCTTCACAGTGAAGCACTGCAGCCAGTGCTTATAAGTGGAACTCAGAAAAGCAGAGTTCCCTGCTTAGCCATAGACAATGGGTAGGATTAAAGCAGCACTGGAAAAAAATAGGAATCCTGTAGGGACAGACAAATTTATAAGAATGAATCTGAACCCAGCAGGGGTTCAAAGCAGGGGGTAACAAAAGAGCTAACTTTAGCTCCAACTTCCATAAGGGTAACTAATTTTTATAGAGGCGAACTGTAAAGTGCCTGAAATATTTGCACATTGAGGTGTATGAATTCATTCTAACAAATTTGTCTGCTACACCTGTTGACTTTCCACTTTTTCCTTTTTTAACTGAATAGCATTGTGCAAAGTTCTCATTTTAAGCTTTGATTACTCTGTTGTAAACGAAGAGTAAATATCTCTGAGCTGGGCAACTGGTAGACCATAAGCAACAGAATGGTGTCTGGTTCTCTCGATCCCTTACAATAGCAGTACTCTCCCCTCTGTAGAAGGAAAGATGATGTAAGGGCCAAAATGCCTCTGCTGCTTCTTCCAAACTGCCTTCTGTCTTTATCATAAACATGCATGGGAGTCATCAGGCTGAAACTAGAGGAAAGGAGGACCTGTAGAGGCACCTGCCGAACCCTGATGAAGTCATTGAGCAGCTATGGACATTTCCTCTAGCATCAACCTCCTCCGGCCACAACAAGAACAGAGAGCATCAATCTCTTGGGTGAAGGAAGCTGGCTATCCCTTATCTATCTCTGTAAGGTTCACAGCATAACACAAATAGTACCCATCCTCGTTCTGGCTGTAGCTATTGCGTAAAAATTATTTTGATACCAATGTGAGAGACTGTAACTTGGATTACTGAATTTGTACAGTAACATCTCATGGTTTTTGTGGTGGAGTGCCACATAGTGAATCATCGTGAATCAAAGCATTTCCTAACACTGGAGTTACTGTGGTTGCTTACAATAATACATAAAGATGATTAAGAAAAGAAGGAGGAGGTGCATAGGGAAAAACAGAAGCAATGTCAGTAAGAAAGTCTGGATTACTGCAATGTGCTCTATTGGGGGGGGGGGAGTTCCCTTGCACTTGATCGGGAAGCTGCAGTTAGTGCAGAATGCTGCAATACAATTACTGACAGAAGTGAGACTCCGCCAACATATAACACCTGTTCTCAGAGGCCTGCAGGTTTGCTACTGGGCCACGCTCAATGTGCTACTATTAGTATATAGAACCCTTAACAACTCAGAACCACAGTTTACTTGTGAAATCGCTTTCCTCCATATGCGCTAACTCAGCTGCTTCAATCTGTGGAACGGACACCGTTGCAAGTGCCAAACAATACTCATTCTGCATTTCTAAGAATTTTTTTTAGCAGCAGCACCCACAATTGGGAACTCCCTGCCTACTTTAAATCAGGCCAGGGACATTCGCTGTACTCCTTTTGGCATCGGCTAAAAAACATGTTTGTTTGGACATGCTTACTCAGATACGTAGAATGTTTACAGGTGTTGTAATCTGTTTTTAACTTTTTAAATAAGCTAAACACAGACTATTTCCCCCCTCTTTATTCTTTTTATAAACTGCTTTGAGTTTTTTTAGTGTCAGATTGGCTGTCCCTGGATTTATGGGTGGGTTGGAATGCAGCTATCAGTTTGCCCACTTAGCGATGCAGTTTTGGTTTTCAAAAAGTGCATGCAGAAATGCATGTTTCATGGGGGAAATGTTTACAAAAATGCATATTGCAGCAGGGGGGGGGATACACCGTAAATCATATAGAAATGTGTTTTATAGGAAAGATGCATAGAAAATGCATATCACAGGGAAGTGCATATTATTAAAATGCAATCAATCCCCCCTCCTAAAAACAGAACAGAATGGACCTGTGAGTGAGTACATGGAAACTGAAACAGAATGATCTTACCTATTTTTACTCTAAAGTGCTGCCACTGCCCAACCCCTGGAAATCTTTGGGAATAGCTGCCCTTGGAATGGGGAATCTGAAATGCTCTGAACAGGTGTATGGAGAAGCTAAACTGAATGCAGCGTGTTTGGCCCTTGGCCAGAATAAAAATCATTATAATTGTGTATTTGCCAAATTAACCTTTTGTCTTCTGCAGAAGGCAAGATCTGGATACTTTCCTCATAAAAGTTAGTTAAGAATACTTTATTGCTCATCTTGCACCATTCCCTGCGTTTTACTGCAATCCACAAACATTACTGCAATCCTTTATCAAATATACCTATTCTTCGCAGCATGTTGCAAAATCTGTTTTCAAAATGTGGTGGGGCCATTACCATTCAAGAGTATGTGTCTCAGATCTAGCAGAAAGTTAAATGGGAGTGCAGTTAACTTATGCTATGTAAGTGTACACAGAGATAAGTCATGAACTAGGACTGCCATCCTTGGCTCACACCTTTTGCTTTATCTTGTATTTCACATAGCATGCAATTTGCATTTCGCAAACAGGGTAGGCCAGCCCTCTACATTTTGAAATTTAGTTCATGTTGCCACCCAATGCACAATCACTGATCAAAAACTACTAATGGAGAACAGCAAAACAAGATCGAAAAGTTTATAGAATGTAAGATTCAAGTTTAAATTGCTGCAGTTTATGGTGGTGACTTCTTGAGTCCTAACCCAACATGCAGCACGACCGTAGACATGCTTACTTGCAAGTTAGTCCTACTGGGCTTACTCTCAGGTAAAGTTGTGTTAGACTGCAATTCTGCACCTATTTAGCTATGAGTAAGCCAACAGACTTACTTCTGAGGATTGTGTTGTTGGCAATACACTCAGTTTAGCAGACCACTTGCTTTCCACAGAGAGAAATAAACACACATTATTCGGTACTACTAAACTTTTATCTACCTTTTGGGCTGCAATTTTTCCTTCTCATGAGTCTCCTGTAATACTGAGCAGTAAATATTATACTTTCATGCTAGAATTGGGTCCATCATGTTTTAATTTATAAATAAAGCTTCTGCACAAGGTAAGAGAAACCATATATATATTTATTTCCAAATCACACTATGCCTTCTTAAGCGCTGTTTCTAGTTTTAAAAGATTAAAGTGAACCTGTATTAAAATTTGTGGAAGAGAAAAGCTAGAGTAACCACCAGCATTTCAATTGGATAACCTTAAGATTTTTATGCACTGCAACTCGTGGCACAAAACCTCTTAAGGGCTAGTTCTCACAACCTGCAGATGCAGACAGCTGAAGAGTTTATGAGCTGTACCACTTATAGACTTCAGGTAGGATCTTGCCCATTACTGAGTAATACTCCATATATATTTATTTATTTATCTATTTATTTATTTATAGGGTGGAAAATTTCACCATGTGGTTCTAGCTCCCCCAATCTGCAGTGGTGCAGCACAAGGAATCCTTACCTTGTACAGAGAACTCAAACTAGGATCTCAAAACTGTAAAACTCTCAGTTCTGTAAGAACTGTATTTTTGTTTCATCCCTCTGATTCTGCAAAATGTTGCCCAGCTAACTAAGTGCTTCTCACAGTTCTTGCCTATAATGCATGCTCCCTTTTTAAAGAGTGAGGAGAAGCCTACAGTCTGAAGCTTGCTTTTATTCTGTAGAGGCCAAAGGCACATAACTGTTCTGCTTCCCTAGATCTACTGATGTGCTTACCAGCTTTAGCACTGCTTTGGTTAAAACGCTGCCATCGCTTTTTGGGCGCTACGTGGCATACATCTCTAGGCTCATCACCCAAGGAGCCTTCTCTATTCAGTCCTGAATCCAACTCCCCATTTTCAAAGGAGTTACAGCTCTCTCTCTTTTTATCATATTCTGACTTCATTCTTATACGAACTAAACTGTCATCAGAGGAACTTGCAGAGTCTTCGTCAGGGGAGTGTCCCATCGACTCCCAAGACACTTTCCTTGCAACATCTTCCTTTGCATTGTCTAGAGCACTAGCAACTGAGCCTTGGGCAGCTCTATCCTGGCGGGGCACACTCTCTGCTGAATTAGACAACCGCTTTAGTGTTTTGCTCTTTGATGCTGCATTAGCTACTAGTTTAGATAGCTGCTTAGATTTTGGACAGCTGCACCTTGCGGTGCAGTTTGTACCAGAAACAGAAGCGTTTGTGAGTTCCCTTTTGTTAGCACCGGGATCGATCAACTTGGTTGCGATACCATGTGAAAAAGAGGACTGACCTTCTTTGGGTTTCTGACACTCTGGTTCTCGAACACTATCTTGGCTTTTTTCTAATTTATGAGTGGTTCCCATTGTAGGCAAAGATGTCAAATCACTTGGAGTGTTACTTCCAGAACTATCATCGCTGTGAGAACTCCTATAAGAGACTATGTTCTGAGTAGTCATGATCTGCTTCTCTTTCGTCTTACTATCATGCATATCTTTCAACAACATTAATAAGGTGCTGAATTTATAATCGGGCTCAATAGGCAAATGGTTCTGCCCAGAGACAGATGAAAAGAGTAAGGGCACTGTGGTCTTAGGCGGCCCACAGTCTTTCGCTTCAACATTCATGGACCTATACGACAGCTCCTTCAGTTCTGAAAGCACGTGTTTCACAACTGCCGTTTCTATTTCAGCAGAATCACCGGGTTTCTCATTTGTGCTGTTCAGCAGTTTGGGGCCATCAGCCTTCCCACTTTTGTTAGGCATATCTAACTGAGACCCAGGAGAACCTTTGGTAGCAGAAAAGCAGCAGTCGGGGCTACATTCATCTTCCTTAAGAGAGGATTCTGTCCCAGCAGCAGTTTCTTTATGCTTGCATTTTATACTTCTGAACTGAGGCTGTTTTGCATCCATTTGACTTATAAACCCCTTACTTTGGAGTGTAGTGTGCTTATCTACATTGATAAGATTGTCATTCCTGTAAACTGAAGCCACCTCAGCTGCAAGGGATGGCTCACGGAATTCCTCACCTCCTGTTTCAACATTGATATTCCTGTCTAGAGAACCTTCTGGAGGTTTGCGGCTTCGATTGCTGCTTTTTGAGACAGGTGCAGAATGTTTAATATCTCTTTGCCCTGAACACAGTTCTTTTCCACTTTTATTTACAGAGTCACTATTCTTCAAGACACTATAAGCTGCTGCTGCTGCTAAACTTTGGTCAAGGGAGTCTAGATCACAGGTACCGTTATCTGATGAATCAGAGTCTATTTGTTTCCTCTCTGCTCCAGCATCAGTTCTGGAATAGTGTTGCTGTAGCTTTGAACTGCACGTGAAGCCTGCTGGATTTCTCTTTTTCTTCACGTCCGCTTTGGATGTTTCCTGCTGGCAGCTGCTATTATCAAACCCTGGTTTCTTATATTTATTTTCGAATTGTCTTTCTCCAAAAGAAGAGAGCAAGTAGTTTTCCATGCTGCCTTTGGATCCCATTAGGCTCTTTGCTATTCTGCAAAGTTCATGAGAAGCCTGCTTCTCTGGCATATCTGCAGCAACCATATTTTTAGCTTTGCTTACTGGCCCTTTCCCCCCACTTTCTCTCTTGGATGCCTCCAGTTTGGTGCTACTTTTTCTTACTCTAGTTCTCCTCCGGGTGTCGGAGCTCTTCTTGTTTCGGGATTTGGTGAACACTTTCCCCTTATCATGGGTCAAATGTTTGGAGTCCAATGTTAGTGATTTCAAACATCCATTCAGTTGTCTGCTCTGTTCATTTAAGGAGTCCTTTGTACAAGATCCCATTAAATGCACATCCTTCTCACTGTCTGGTTTGCTGGAAGTCGGGATGTATTTTTGAGCACTGTTCTGCTTTAAATAATCATTTGTAAGGCCAACACTGATCTCCCATTTTGCCAGAAACCTCTTAGGAACCTGGAAAGTAAAGGAAGGGGAAAAGAAGTTACAAAAAATTTATAATACACAAAAAGATGAAATTACACACAGATATGAACATTATCTTCTTTCACAAAATGTAACTAACTGCAGCACATAACTGCAGATCAAAACTAGATTCATGGAGAACATGAATGTGACTTGTCATTTTTTATTCTGTCAACAAGGCCTAGAACATCATCTCTTGTCACAACGGACTCAGTTCCTCAGACTCTCTTCCTGTGAAAGTTAGATCAGGCACAGAGATCTGCTATATATAATCCCCTGTCATCTGAAGGTACAAGTGCCTAAATGATATTCTGCTACTTTGATTGTTTTATAGCATCCCCTATTGCCTGCTTACATTTCTTTTGCCAAAACTTGTGCTCCTTTTTGTTTTCCTCATTGGACAAGACTTTCATTTGCTAAGTAGGCAATAAGGGATGCTATAAAACAATTGAAGAGCACATTGCTTAAACATAAATACTAACAATAGAATATTATTTAAATACATTAATAGCAGATCATTTAGGCGCTTGTACCTTCAGATGACTTGGGACGTGGGTGGCGCTGTGGGTTAAACCACAGAGCCTAGGACTTGCCGATCAGAAGGTCGGCGGTTCGAATCCCCGCGACGGGGTGAGCTCCCGTTGCTCGGTCCCTGCTCCTGCCAACCTAGCAGTTCAAAAGCACGTCAAAGTGCAAGTAGATAAATAGGTACCGCTCCAGCGGGAAGGTAAACGGCGTTTCTGTGTGCTGCTCTGGTTAGCCAGAAGCGGCTTAGTCATGCTGGCCACATGACCCGGAAGCTGTACACCGGCTCCCTCAGCCAGTAAAGCGAGATGAGTGCCACAACCCCAGAGTCGGTTACGACTGGACCTAATGGTCAGGGGTCCCTTTACCTTTACCTTTAGCTTCAGATGACTGGGGATTCAAAGGTATGCTAAAGGAGGAGAAAGAGATTGCAGAGAATCTGAATAAATTATTTGCATCTGTTTCCTTGGTGGATTATATATAGCAGATCTCTGTGCCTGATCTAACTTTCACAGGAAGGGAGTCTGATGAACTGAGTCAGTTGTGACAAGAGATGATGTTCTAGGCCTTGTTGATAAAATAAAAAATGACAAAAGAAACCTTCTTGGCTCTAATAGCTCTTTGCCTCTGCTCATTAACCACTCTGGTATCCTCCTGGCCCTGGTGGCACCTTTCCTGACCTGGAGAGATTTGGCTCTCTTGATTATGCCTTTCAACTTCCTTTTCCTTTCCCCCAATCCCTTCATTTCAGGAAAGTTTCATCTTTTGAAGTCATATGTGACTGTGCTGGATTTTCTTGGCAACTGTCCATTTACAAATGTATGTAATTAGATAGCACTATGGTCACTGCTCCCAGTAGGTACTATAACATTTACATCTCACACCAAGTCCTGTATGCCACTTAAGTCCAGGAAGAGTCTGCTCCTTCGGGGATTTCTAGCTTGTCGGACTCTATGTTTTCTTTCACCCACAGAGTGGCATCGTCTCCAGTATGCCCTTCTTGGTCCTTCTTATAGAGTTTGTACCCAGAGGTAACTGTGTTCTAGTGGTTCTCTCCATTATAGCAGGCTTCCATTATGTTCACTATATCAATGCTCTCATCTAAGGTCAAGCACTCCAGCTCACTCATCTTGACTCAGAGGCTTCTAGCACCAGTGTGTGTACACACACACACCCACACCTTCCAAAGGAGTCTAAAGTGGCAAACAACAAGGAATAAAACACTATACATCCTAAAAACAATTCAAATACATATTCACACTGGGAAATATATCAACTCACAAGGCTTTTTACTCCATCTCCAAATATCTCTGACACCTCCTTGCCTCTCAGTTGCTATCATGGGCCCCTGCACTCTCAGTGACACATTCTACCCTCTCCCCAATTTAAATTATAATAATAATTCCCCCCTTCCTCTCTAGGCCACGATTTGTTCTGATTAGGACTCTGCAGCTGCTTTCAGCTTCCCCCACACAATCAATTTAAAAGCTGCTCTGTCACCTTATTTTATTTTAAGAACCAACAGTCTGGTTCCATTCTGGCTCTCCGAGAGCTTAACAAGTTCCAAAACTGGAATATAGCTGAATCCTTCTGATCCTAGTCTCAAGAAAATGGTTGCCTGGATGTTTTATGCCAGAATCTCAGTTTTGGAAATATTAATACAGAGCTAGGACCACAAAATGGGATGCTGGCTCCAGAAGGAATTCAAGCTGTAGACTAAGATATTGAAATACAGTAGGTTTTCCTTCCTGCCCATATTACTCCACATTTGCCCTTCAGATACAATGTTTTCTCTATTAATAACATTGAAACATGTTGTCAAAAGTTCTCTTTATATACCTGTATCTAACATAATGGCCCGATTTACACGATTATATTTCCAGTCTATTCTCAGGTAGCTATATGGACAAGTCAACGCAAAAGACATTCCTTTAGCAGCAGCCTCCAAGTCTCAAATCATATCAGTCATTTTTAAAGCAGCCTCAAAGTATAAGAAACGCAATCCCAAAAAATGGAGCAACTTTGTAAGCTGATGGAGTTCAGTGAGAGAGTTGAGCATGAGTTTAAATTTTTCCGACTGCGATCCATGGTCTTTAAGAAGTACTTCACTTCCACTAGATCATACACCTAGGTTTCGCACTCAGATGAGAACACTCAAGAACAAACCAAATGAGAACATGAGATTTACCTTGTGCTTGTAACCTTTCTCTTTTTGCTTCCCTCTTCTCCGAAGGACAGGCAGTTCTTCAAACTGATGTCTTCCTTCAAAGACTACAATAGCTTTCCCCACAACCCAAGCTCTTTCAGATGGGTCTCCCAAGGCTTCCACATAGTATTCTCGATGTGGTCTGCGATTGGACACTATCAAAGACAAAATTGGCAAGATTAGCATTTGGAGTCAAGGTGTAGGAATGCCCCCAAAGTATTTTCTAAAACATATCTAACAAATGGGACCTGGAATAAATGATGCAACATGGGGGGGGGGGTTTGCACCCTTGTTTTGCATTTCACTCAGGATTCCCCAGAGCACACTGGTTCCTGCCCTCTTGTTTGTCATATGCATTAATTTGGCTCTATTTCTATTGGCACTCACCACCTGAGTTCACCATTAGAGGGTGATAGTCTAGTCCCTTTTGGACTTATTTTCTGGGTTCCAGGGTGCCGTACGGAAGGAGCAGATCCACATATTGTATGCACCAAATTTTGGTTTCAGGAAGCCATGACGATCGCTATGCCTAGGTCGATGGCTGCAGGAACAGAAAAGATGCTGGCTAAGCATCCTTGAATAACGGGAGCATTCTTCCTACGACAAAAGCTTTGTGATAAATACGGCAATGGAACCTATGAAGATGGGTTAACCTCTCTCTGAAAGCAACACCAAAGGTGCCCCTAGATTACCGAATTCTGGTTACTTGCTATTCTAATTAAAAGCAAGGAGGAGGGCAAAATGTATTCCTGTAATCTATTCAAGCCTGAGCTGGAAGAACACAGCACTTTTGTTCAATTAAGAAAGAAGTATCTTATTACTTCAATACACTAATAACTCTAGGTACCTTTTGATGTGAAATGTGGTGTTTTTTTTGTTGTTCAGGTTTTGCAGTTATGTCTCTGTATGATTAGACCGGGAAGCAGCTGATCAATGGAAAATACCCCAATTATAAACCATGGGGTGGAAGAGGGAGAGGAGTGTAGGATAAGAAGTGGGCATTTTAATGAGAGTGAAGTTTCCCCCTGTTATCTGGTAATTGTCTGCATATGTGCCTTTATTCTATATGTTTGTCACATTAGAAGATAATTCTTTTTTCAACCAACATTTTATTTCCTTTTCAAAGACTGAAGTCTTTGTTTTGGACAATTAGCTTAAGAAATCAGGGCAGAACCAAGTACTTTCAAGGTTCTTCTTCCTGGCTTGGCAGAAATGACTTCTAGTTTGGATAAAGAAAGCTGAGAGATTCAGGGTTGCAATTAAGGAAGAGTAATGAAGAAGTCTGAGAATTTTGGTGTAAGTCATGATTTAATGGGTAAACTTATTTAAGGGGGTTACCAGAGAAAACTAGAGTGTGGCTAGGGATTTGAAATGGGAGGTGTTTAAAATTAGGAAAACGGAGAAGTAAGACTGGGGTGGTACTCTTCTCTTTCTCTCTCTCAGTGTTTCTGTACAGCTTTTAGTTTATATTACTTTTTCTCCCTCCCCCAACAGCACATTCCCTGAAATGCACGCTGGCTTGATGGTGTTGGGAGATGCAGAACAGGTCTGTGAATTTTGCATTTCTTGGGGCAAGCTTGTATGTTTGCTGAGATTTGTACTTCCATTTTTTGCTCAGGAATCTTCCATCTGGAACCAACAAACCTCACCACAGCAAGTCTGGTAGATATGGAGCTTTTGGTAAAATCATTTATGTACTCATTATTCCTCCCAAGTTCTCAAGTCTTTTTGAATATCCCTACATCTCACTTACTCTCTTTCAAATCTTGAGTAATTTTCATATATTGCTTAAGCAGACCTTTATAATATAGTGAAGCATTCTTACTGCATTTGCTTTAAAGTTAGCTGGACTTAAAGGGAGGGTGTTAGAAGGATAACTGGTATTTTACCTATAATAACTTATGTACTATATAAGCAGTCAGCGCAAGTTGTTTCATATTCCCATATAGTGCATGTAGTTGTCCCATTATAATCATTTCATCTGTAGTGTAATTATTTTTTTATATATAATTTACTATTCATTTTGTATTATGCTTTCACTGTCTTAAATAAATATACACAATTTTTCATGATATGTCGGTTATTTTTTTTTTTTTTTTTTTTGGTGTGGCTCTTGCTTTTGGTCCTATCCACATGCTCACTGAAGCAAACTAATACAGGTTTAATTTAGAACCCATTTTTCAGGGAGAATTATATTAAACCAGTCTTTTTTTTTTTTGAAATCCTGGAGAAAACTCCAAAGTTCCAAATTTTGCTAGAGGTTGTTGGCCCTCTGCATTCACTGCTCCCTGTGTTTTACTTTTTTAATGAGTCAGGAGTTAAAAGGAGTTCAGAAGCTGTCGTCACTGGATAGATAAGCAAATGTTTCCCCAAAGAGAAACATCTTATGAATGAGTAAACGGCACAAGTTTTAATTGCTTTTTCTTCCCTGCTTCAGCATACATATTTCAGATACTGTTGGGGTGCTATTTGGACACTATGTGGACAAGAGCCTGGGAGAGGAGGTCAATGTGTCTTTGGGGACCATTCTCTCAACCACTGCCTATTCTACTTCAAATTTTCAATTTTAGAAGAACATTTTTACTCTTCAAATTGGTTCCTGGGTGAAGTTCTCAGGGATGCAAGCACAGTGTTGGGGGGGGGATATGGGGTTCTGAAGGACAGTGGATTTAATTCAAAATACCAGAGACTTTGCAATGGTGGCACACACGTTTTAAATTTCAATAAGAGGCAATAATTTACCTGTTGTGAAAAAATGAGCATAAATTTCTGCCCTTGATCCCAGCAATTCATAACACCTCCACTTGCTCACTTGGTCCTCCTTGCACTTGGTCCATTCTCCCTACTCCTGTCTTCTTGGTTGATTTCTAACATTTTCACATTTTTCTCTCACCACTGAAGATTTCACTTCATGACATACTCCTTCAGCAAACCCACCCACTGAACTATATTCTCTTTCCACCAAAGCCTTCCTCTTGCACCTCCTAAACTCCAGAACTTTGAGAACGCCCTTCTTCACAATCTCCCAGTATTGAATACTTGAACAGTATTACGCACGTCTACTTAAAAATAAGCTCTTTTGAGTTTAACTGGACTTGCTCCGAGGAAAGTGGGCACAGGATGAGACCAAGTGCAATTCTATATACCTTTACCTAGCAGTAAGTCCAGCTTAACTCAATGGGCTTGCTTCTAAGTGGAGAGCCATAGGCTTCCACTACCTACCTGTAATCCTAAACAAACCACTAAGCAAACAAGTTCCACTGATTTCCATGAAACATTCTAATTATCCCAGGTTAGGGCTGGGCCTTATTATCATCATTAGCATTCATGTAATGCCATCAATGCACATGGTTATGTATGCAATTAAAATAAGAAATGAAGGGCTTGCAATCTAAAACAGTGATGCCTGTTACTACCCTTTCACTTTTTCATGGCAGGGTGACCAAGCCAAATATATATATATATAGAGAGAGTGAGTACAGGACTCCAGAACTTTTGACAGAGGAAGCTGCAGCAGGTGCAGCTTGCCTGACAAGCTATACAAACATTAAAGATACACAGCCCACCCCCCTCAATATCATCAGCTTCACCCAGGCAGCTTATTTGACAGCCACCCTGGTCACTTATGGAGGCTAATCTGCAAAGTGAGCTGTGTATGGATAATACAAATCACTAAAAGTCTGATCATGTAATGCAAATAATATATTATTACCTTTCATTTTTGAATGCGTGTCTAGCACAGGATCATGGGAAATTTTACAGGGCCACCATGGACGTCTGTTGAACTTTGCCCATACAAGATCTCCAGTTTCATACTTCACCGGAGCAGGTTTCTTCTTATTTCGACCCTATGGAGAAAAAACAATAAACTGCATTGATATATAATTCACTCTAGTGGAAGCTGCTTGAGCCACCAGGACTGTAAACTGCAGTTGGCTTAAATCTGTTGATTAATTGCAAAAGGGTAAGAGTGGAAGGGCACACTTGTTTATTTTTGGTTTTGAGGTATTGTTGAAATAAGGATTGAGAAAGAAAATATCACAAATCTTCTCTTATTATACCAAGGCTGTTGTGTACTGAACTGTAAACAGCAACGTTATAATGTGAAGATTTATAAGCAAGTTATTTTACACTTCCTTTGGAAATGCAACAATATTGCGATTACAGTAGCTTGTATCTAAACAAAAAAAGTTAAATCAACTAACTGGTTAAAAGACAGATCAACTTAACATTCTTCCGGTCAGTTAACAGATCTACAACCTACACATTGGGCAGGCCCAGCAGCCAACCCTGACTCTTTTCCTCATCAAACCAAACATTTGCCAAGGGCAAACTTATATCACTAATAAATAAGCAGTTTTTAGAACTCTAGATGTGGATGAGTTGAACACAATAGTCACCTCTCCTAATGGAAAAGCAGAATTGCTGCCCTTTCCTGTCAAGGAAACAGCTAAAGCTCTAAACTGGTACTAGGCAAAAAAAAAAAAAAGGGTGGGGAGAAGGGAGGAAATGAGATGTTATTGCTAAAATTGAGAATTTGGATACCCTTGCCTAGGAGGAACGAACGTTTTCAGTTCTAATGTTTCTTAGTGACTGCAAAGTGTGATCAAAGAATCAAGCTCTAGACTTGCTTTTAAGGTGGAACACATGGGCTAACTTCTCCTTCCACTCTCTGAAAGGCCACCTCCATCTCAAAGACTGGAGGACCTTTCAGAGCAGAATTCTGTGAAGGGATCCTTCCAAACAGAAATATCAACACCCAAAAATGTGTGTTCCTCTTTGCATTCTAGCCATGATTCTACATGTAAAATTATAGGAGGAAATTTATAATTTTCAAACTAAGTGCTACACAAAAGTTATTAAGTGTTTGAAGCCAATATTGACAATTAGTTCCTCAGACTAAATACAGCTTTATTAAAACAGCACCAACTTTTCTAGGTAAGACACAGAGATAGTTGCAAACTATATATCCAGACACACCCACTTTCTTTGATGGATTAAAAATCTCCCCATATCAACACTAAATTGATTCATTTCAGCTCGCTCCAAAATCAAAGACAGAATGAATGGGTGAGCCTTTACTGCATCTTGCAGTCCCCAGAAGAACAGTGCAAAGATGTATGTATGAGAAAGCAATAGAAAATGGGAAACTGAATTTGTAAACATATTAAAAACAATGCTTGTTGTGATGTACGGATTGCCAAACCATGATTTGCAATCAACCAGGAATGCAGAATCAGAAACCATGGTTTGAAAACAATGGTGGTGCAGCATTATGCCTGAATCAAGAAACCATAATTACAGACTACATTTGTGCTTCTTAAATGTCCAGTTAAAAATGCTGGATGCTGATTTTAACTAAATTTTAATATGTGAGGATGAGCAGCTGAAAAGCAGAAGGAAGAGGCAGTGACTGATGGGGATGTGGAAGGTAGTGTGGGGTGCTTAATTCTTAACCTGTTTTCTCTAGCATACAGGAAAACCACACACCTGGAAACCCAAGGTGGGGGGGAAATAAACTGGGGAAAGTAGGTTCAGAAGAAAAGCATCTCCTTGTACCCTTCCAAATAGTGTCGTCCCCCCCCCCCCTATAGCAAGGTGGTAGAACACATATTTAGAACAATTGCTTTGCATACTAAATGTCCCCCGTTCAATCCATGGCCTTTCCATGTAGGTCTCAGAAGGACAACTCTGGACCTCTGATGCTAGTCAGAGTAGCAAAACACTGAACTAGGTGGACGTATAAGGTATAAAGCTGCTTCCTATGTTGTTTTCAACTCTTTAGCAGAAACCAAAGTCCTCAGATAAAGATCGGTCACATAAATTTAGCTCTTGTGTAATTTGTCATCAGTTCTAAAGTGAAAAGTTGTGAGTTCATCATTAAATTACTGGAGCCAGAGCACAATTGTACTAGTCATCTACTTCAATTTTCCACTACATAGAATACAGAGAAAGAGGAAGTGCCAAGGGCACATATCTGCAGTTAGGAAGACTTCGTGCTCGCAAAGTTAATTAAGAATTAAAGTGTGGTTCAAAATGAAAGATACGCCCTTTTTTTGAAAAACAATGTTTTTAAAATTGTTATAAAACCATAATCTAAGTCCCCCAAATGTTGACCTTTTCTAGTCCAACAAGCAATATTTAACTTTTTTATTACAACCAAAACAAAAACCATGATGCATTATGATTCACAGTTTTAGACTAATACAACATTAGGAAAGACACTACACATAAGAGAACACTCTTATGCGTGAGTTATGCTGGCTGAGGGGCTACGTGGAACTCTGTGGAAGGAGAGACACTGGTGCCATAACAGATATGGCAGCATAGCACCATGGAATTGCAGCTGTTCCACTGGCACAGAATGGCAGAGGGAAGAAGCACTTCCCCACAGACCACTACCACATCCTCAGTGACAACGTAGCTTTACAACAGCCCCAGACCACATGCAAGAAATTTCCTCCCATTTACAGCAGTGGGAGGGAAACAAATGAAAAAATAGCCGCCCCACCTCAGTGAGCACCTCTCTCACATAGGCTATGGTGTAGTCTCAACGCCCAAATGCAGCCTACCACCACAAGTATATAAACCACATACAGGGAGGTCATAACTCAAGATGACAAGTCATGCAGCGTGGGGCTTTTATTTCTCTTGTCTCTGGCGGCACAGGGCGCACAAGAAGGGACTCCCGCAATACAAAAGAGGAAGAAACGGTGCTCTGCACACAAAGGGAGCTCTTTGCACAAACAACTTGTGTCCCCAGAACCCTGCCAGGAACTGGAGCACAGTGTGAACATTTGTTTTCCTTGAACCCTCACAGGAACCTTGCAGCAACTCCCTCACAGTACTCTTAACAGTTGGGGATGGCAGGACAAAACACCCCACACAAACAAGTAAGGGGACAGGCCAAGCATGCTACAAAATACATCCATTTTTCACTGTCTCCCACATCTCACCACCTCATCGCCACATACTATCCAAACTGTATTACTCTAACACTATGCTTCAGCAAAGCGAATTATGGTGCTGGAGGAGACTCTTGAGAGTCCCATGGACTGCAAGAAGATCAAACGCATCCATTCTTAAGGAAATCAGCCCTGAGTGCTCACTGGAAGGACAGATCCTGAAGCTGAGGCTCCAATACTTTGGCCACCTCATGAGAAGAGAAGACTCCCTGGAAAAGACCCTGATGTTGGGAAAGTTTGAGGGCACAAAGAGATGGTTGGACAGTGTTCTCAAAGCTGCTGAAGCATTGTTGTTGTTTAGTCGTTTAATGGTGTCCGACTCTTTGTGACCCCATGGACCAGAGATGCCAGGCACTCCTGTCTTCCACTGCCTCCCACAGCTTGGTCAAACTCATGTTCGTAGCTTTGAGAACACTGTCCAACCATCTTGCCCTCTGTCATCCCCTTCTCCTTGTGCCCTCAATCTTTCCCAACATCAGGGTCTTTTCCAGGGAGTCTTCTCTTCTCATGAGGTGGCCAAAGTATTGGAGCCTCAGGATCTGTCCTTCCAGTGAGCACTCAGGGCTCATTTCCTTAAGAATGGATGCGTTTGATCTTCTTGCAGTCCATGGGACTCTCAAGAAAAGTTAAGAGTTAAGAAAAATAAAAAAATGAATTTTTTTTTTAAAAAAAGAATTTAAACCCCCACCGGTCATTGCGTCTTATTGAGAGACCTCTTTCTTTGGAACACACATTCACTTCCTACATTTCAAAACCCAACACATAAACACAGATGCCATTCTAATTTTCAGTTCTCCTTGTAAGGTAGCTTATAGAGATGATCACACTAAGTGAAGAAATTGCTAAACAAATTAGATTAAATTCACAAGCGCTCAGTCATGGCAGAGACATATCAAGCTCAGCCAAAAGCTCCCTTTAGAAACAGTCATACCATTAATAGTCTTAATTATTGCACATATCCAATAACTATATTTTTCATAAAGCCACTTTAAAGCGGTTTTCAGCTCCACCGGTCTCATTGGAAGCAGCAGAATAAATCACATGCTTGCACAAATTAACACTAGGGTTCTGTCTCCAGCGAATATCATTTCTGTAGCTTTTCTCCATCTCATTAACAACTGTGATGCTCCTTGCTCATTAAGAAAGTGATGGGAAGATTACAGGCGCTTTCTAGTTCCCTAGCAATCCAAAGAATGGCTTTAAATGGCCCTGGCACTTCCCCACCCCCTTCTGTGAGAGTTTTGCTTTGGTGTTTTTGGCTGAGGAGGAGATTAGTTCTACTGTACTTGAAACAGAACTGTAGCTATGATTCAGGTGTTCTCCAGGTCTCTCAATAACAACAACATTTGCACAGTGCCTTAATTGTTAAAGTGCTTAATCCACATTATCTCATCAATCTTCACTACTACCTTATAAAAATAGTTAAGCCCAGTCCTATTTCCCCCTGCATGTTTCAGGCAGAGGGCCTGAACCATGGCTGTGCTAGGTCAAGAGGACTGCATCCTGCCCTTCAAAACAAATTTTGGTATTACAGAACCAAGAAATGACAGTGAATATAACACTACCACTTGAGTTACTCAGCAGGGAAGGTCTCCTAGGCACAAACAGCACTGACTTGACTCCCGTAACAGTTTGAAAACCAAGGCACAACTTCTGATTGGCTGCAGGAGCTTCCTTCACTCATTCGGAAGCCGCAGAAGTCACGTCAGACGTTCGGCTTCCAAAAAATGTTCGCAAACTCACTTCTGGGTTTGCAGCGTTCGGGAGCCAAAACGTCCGAGTACTGAGGTGTTCGACAACCAAGGTATGACTGTAGTTGTATTTAATTAATGTTGTGGCCATATAAAATAAATTAAAAGTATTTATTTTAGCTCATTATGGCTCTGAACCATAAGGATGTTTCACAGGCAATGGTGAGATACCAAGTGCTCAGGTTATGGAGACAGCAGAATGGAAAAACCAGAGGGCAAACCGCACATTGCAAACAGGGCACTCAGTTTAGGCAGAAAGGCTGACTGTGTAAACTGGAATGTTTCACATGGGATGATCCAGAAAAAGAGCTGCTTGCATTTCACAAGTCTGCTTATTAATTTAGTTCCCCCAGAACTAACATGCCTGTTTCCTTACAGCAAATGGAAGTCAATATGGAAAATGCTGATGGGGTGAAGGCAGGAAGAAAGTGGGAAACGGAGGACACAACAAAAGGGTGGGAAAATAGGCAAAGCCAATAAAACCCATAGCAAAGGTAAAGGAATAGGGCTGGGAGATGAAGGATGGGAATAAGATTTATTAACTGCAACCTTCACACATATGCTTGGGTGTAAGGTCCATTTGTCACAATGAGACTTGTTTTTAAGTCACCTACTGGTGGGGAATAGTTTCCAGCTCAAGTGATGAACTGTATTCCCTTGTCAGCAACATTATGGAAGTCATGTGCCAACCCAAGGTGATACCAAATTGAAAGTGGGTGGAGCCAATGCCACACACACATCTCTGTCTCTGCATTTCCTTGCCATGTGCTGCTGAAGGGGCTCCCTTTTCTCAGCACACAGTGAGAAATCCAAGAGAATGCAGGAAGAATGTTCCTTTCCTGCTTCACCCCCCACCTGAGCCCTGCCACATCCAGAAACCCTTCCCCCCACCTGCTTTTCAGGTGGTTCATGCAGAAACCACTGATAAGCAGAAGGTACAGTATATTACAGTATATTACAAAGTATAATACAGCATATGGAACATAAATAACCATAAAATATGGTTTACTCAAATACCCACACAAATTCCATTTACTCAAATACCCACACAAATTCCACATCAACTAACAGAGCCCTATCTTCCCAATCATCAAACACCTGCACACATTTAACCAAACTCTGTCTCACACACAAAAACACTAACACAATCTCCAACACTTACCTATTCCAACAAGTCCCCAGGAAAATATACAACCCCCCCCCCAACAATACTGGCAGCCTGATACTGTACCAATACCAAATTTAGTCCAGGACTCCATCAGAGTTATCATCTACACAGCTCTCCCCCTAGTCAAAAATTTCCAGCTCCCATCTGAGAGGATGTCAGACTCTAACCCCTCCCACACACTCTAACCCCTCCCACTATGGGACAGTATTATGCATCATCCTACTAAAATAAAAAAGCACAGTCGTAAGAGGGATGAGGCCCTGACTCTCACAGCACTCTAAAGCCATGGTGGTTCTTTGCTGCCTTTATAGGCAGATGTGATTTCATTAACAGCCCTGTGGGGAAAGTACTGGAATTATGTGTACAATCCAATTCTTTCAATTACAGAACATTCTCAGAAGCAAAACGAAAGATAAGATTTTGATCATTTTGTAATGAATCTATGTAATAGTCTATGTTCGGGCGGAGGGTGGGTTGTAATGGCAAAAGTATGAACAAGTGATTTAATTTACTGTTAAATCTTAACAGCATTCGTGTAATTAGAGGACTTCACCTAGCCTACTTAACGCAGAAGGAAATGCAGTTTGCTATACTGCATATAAAGCTATCTGCTATATCTGCACAGCATTCAATATCCCTCTTTATAAAGGGTAGAGACAATGAACAACACACCTTCTGTTGTCCCACATTCCCAAAAATACATATCCTAATTACAGCAAAATGGTTTCTCCTTACAAAATCATTTGGTGTTGAACACAGTCCAAGCATTTGAATACTCACACATACCAATGTGTAAAATATCCTCCCATTTCTTTACCATGAAGAAAACAAGACCCACACCTATGACAGAATTCCTTTCTTTCATTTGTAAGCAACAGATTTCTAGATCATCCTTTGCCAACCTGTTGCCCCACAGGTGTTTTGGACTACAACTCCCATTGGGCCCACTCAGAAGGGCTGTGCTGATGGTTCAAAACAGGCATAGGCAAACTCGGCCCTCCAGATGTTTTGAGACTACAATTCCCATCATCCCTGACCACTGGTCCTGTTAACTAGGGATGGTGGGAGTTGTAGTCCCAAAACATCTGGAGGGTCAAGTTTGCCTATGCCTGGTCCATAACATCTGGAAGGTACCAAGGCCCTGGAGTGCTGCTGCCGGTCACAGACAGTGCTCTGGAACAGATGGAATAAGCTGCCTAACATTGTATAAGGCAACTTCCTATGTTCCTATGAATAGTAACACATGAACAAGACACAGAAATATCCCCATCAAACTCAGTTCAGTCTTTGGCAGGACTAGAAGGCTAATATCTGATTATAGCTCATTAGCTGGATATAAAGATAAAGCAAAAGGATATAAAACAGATTTTTAAAAAGTAAGAAAATAATTTGCATAAAGCTACAAATAAAAATCTGTATGATATCTGAGTAGTAAGGACACTAATGAATTATATGAATTCTACAGAAATTATTATGATTTTCTATATTAGGAATTAGAAGATCTGACAAATCTGGAAGGATTTTCATGGTGAGAATTGTGTTATGTTGTTATCTGGCAGTAGTTTGTCCCCACAAATAACCCAGTCACCATGTTCTCTACTGACTAAAGCCTTGACATCAACCTCAAGGATAGCCCAACACAGCAATTGCAGCAATCCAACCCTGAAATTATCCAGAGGATTTGGCACGGTTCAATGTTTTTCAAAAAGGGGAGGTTGTTTCGAAACCTTTTTTTTAAAAAAAAATTATTTGAACCATGTTGTTTTGAAATTTGGAAGTTAAGGAATTTAAGAAAACTTGAGACGTTTTATAAAGTTAAAGATCATTTATCCAAAATTTATCCTTTGTTATTGAATAATAATTATGAATCCGAACAGGTTAACAACTGTATGAGTAAACAGGCACAATATGTAATATCTAAAACATTACTCTATGAATACTATCAGATTCCCAATTACTGTTGTTAAATTATACATCTCAATAAACAGAGAAAACAGAAAATTAACTTCTTCCATGATAGTCACAGCAAGTATGTTGTCTGCTCAAAATATTGGATAAATAAACTTTGAGAATTAGCCATGATCTCAAAATGGGGATATTATTCAACATAAAAAGAAACAGGATATGAACAAAATAGATTTCTAGAAGCACAGTCTCCATTTACATTGTACTGATAAAGAAATTACCGCTTCCTAAATTCAGTATGGTGTTAACGTTTTAAGTAAATAATCTCCTCCTATACTTTGTTATATAGCATATCATTGTTTCATTTAAAAACATCTCAAAAGAAGGTTGTGTTAATTTAGAAAGACTGTTCAGGCTATTACGATTGCTGTTAAATCTCTTTTTAAACTTTCCCCATAATGTTGTACGGTACCTTTCTCATAGCGCCCCCTGCTCCAGACAAAAAGGCCATGCTTATTGTAACTAAATGCAATGCAATGAAATGAAATGAGAAATTTGGTTAGATAAAAATTAATAAAATAATCTCCAAAACATTCTCATCATAGAAGTTAGGAAACGGGGTTGTTTCTCCCCAGTATCAATCAATATGTACTATTAATTATTTAAAATATTTATCTGTTTGGTTAACAAATAAGTTTTTTCAGCATCTGGTATCTTTATTGTTATGGCACTTTCTATGACACACTTCCTATATTTTCAATGCAGCAAAGTTCTCCTGTTTATTTATTTTCAAATAACATTTTACTGTTTTCCAAACATGAAAAACAACTAGTCCCTGAATAGTTGCCTCCTTACTTTCCACAACAATATCCAATTGACAAGTGATATCAGCATGATAGTCTCCAAGATGTAGAGCTTTGTGTTAGCCCATCATTAATTCTATCCAGAACACAAGAGAAACCAGGAAATGCAAAACCTGTTTGTATGACAAGCATGGCTTTCAGGTGATTTTATTACATGGAGTGTATAGTATATGCTCCAGTACCTAAATAGCAGTACATAATGTAGTTTTAATAATTTTCAGTTCTGTCTCTCAGATACAGAACCCTTATTTCTCAAATAAGCTGAAATTCTCAACTCACACAACTACTAATATTTACAGCTTCAAGATAGCTGATAATATTCCTTATCAAAGTACATATTAAACAGAGTAGCCCAGTCTTATAGCGCTATTTGATGAGCTATGGCACAATCTGGTCTTCTCTCACTGCAACTGAAGCCTTAACCAATGCTATCAAAATGGAATAGAAGGCATCCAGCTATGACCAGGTTACTAATGCACTAGGCCAACACTTTCCTCTATAACCAGGCCTTTGGCCTTACACTATCTTTGGCCTTTAAAAAGTGGGTGAGAGGTTTTTGTTATAGTTCTCTTTCCTCTTGGTGTTAATGTATCTATGTGTGATTTACTGTCCGTTTGTTGGGTTGTAAGACACTTTGGGTTGTCCTGGGCCAGGTGAAGCAACTGACAAATTTAATGAACAAAAAATAAATAATAATAATCCCTATGGGTGGTAGTCAACTACGATGTCTCATCAGTACAAGGATTTCCTTGTATGCTACAGGGGTTTCTCCCTTTCCTCTCTAAATCTGCTCTGTGTAACACATACAATGACTCTTACACCTTTACTCAATAGGCTACATTCCAGCCAAGCAAGAATTGTGGATTTCTACACATCCACAACCACCTCTCTATCCAACCGAGTGAGCAAATTACATTATCTAGAACATATTCCAGTAAGGCAATTGTGGGGCAGGGCCAGTGACAGGTGGGGCCTCAAGGGTGGGGCATGGCCTAGGAAGAGTCTCAAAGGCCAGACAGAGATCAGGAAGGCTGTATTGAGTCCCTGGGCCTGAGGTTCCTCACTCCTGGTTTTGCAAGATGTTTCTTTTCTCTTTAAAGGCATAGATTCCTGCCACCTAATTATACTATGAAATCAATCACATTTCTGAACAGTGAGGCACACAGACATTCAAGAGCCAATTTAAAGGATGCAGCAACTCACTGATAATATCTCCCTTTACACAACTGCAAGATAAGAGCATCGTGAAGAAACTTAAAACACTAATGAATACTGTGTAGTAGTGTTAGTAATAACTAATCAATTGGAAAAGGAGCCTCCTCTAAATAACCTATGAAAGAAAGCGCACGCATGATCGATACTTCACTACTGCTTGTTTACTTCGTATAATTACCACTTACGAAAGTTCTGTCATAAGGTAAGTTGTTTTTTTTAAAAAACATGGTCATCCTTAGAAGTGTTCATCCCGATTGAGTATGACGTACCCTATTGCTTCTTGACAAGCAAGGGATCTTCCCATACAAAGACACCACCTCCAAGAGCCAAGCTTATTTCTCCCTGAAAAGAAATATCCCTAAAAGGAAAGTAATTGGCCTCTAGCAAGGACTGCATCTGTCAAGTACATCCCAGAACTTGTTCACAAATTATGCTACAGTTTATGGTTATATGTGACATAGAAGTTTAATGTAAAACTCACCCATCTGCAGCAGCAGGGATTGCCTGTTATAAATAATTTCAGATAGTTTCCCCCCCAAATTAATGGCTTTAACAACACCATTTTTAAAATCCAAATCGGCAACTAGCCATTGTTTGGTCAGGGCACTGAAACTGCCCTGGCTGATGTCATTTGTCGGGAGAGGGATTGGGAGAATGCAACCCTGCTCATTCTTTTTGACCTTCTGGTGACTTTTGATACCATTGACCATAGCATCCTTCTGGAATAGCTCAAGGAAGTGGTCGTTGGGGCACTATACTTCTTGTCACCCATGCAATTTAACATCTATATGAAGCCACTAGGACCAGTCATCAGCTGTTTTGGAGTGATGTGTCACCAATATATGAATGACACCCAGCGTGCGCTCTCTCTCTCTCTCTCCCATCTGTATCAGAAGAGCTGGCTGAGGCATCAAGACAGGTGTTTGGAGGCAGTGATGAGCTGCATGGGGGCCAACAAAGTGAAACTGTGAAACAAAGTGCTATGTGTTCTCAAGTCCAGGAGGTGGAAAGCCCACCTTTTCTGACGGGTTTGCACTTCCTTAGAAGAAACAGGTTTGTAGCTTGGGTGTACTCCTGGATCCAGCACTGTCACTTGACACGCTGAAGACCCATCTCTTTATCCTGGCCTTTGACACCTGAGGTATATCTTTTCAGGACTCATCCTATTCTTCTGACCATAGTTCATGTTACAACCTTCCATGGGACCTCCTGGTAAAGGGGGGGGGGTAATAAATTTTGTAGTAATGATATAGTTTGGATGTAGTGACAGAGGGTAAATCCTACTTCACCTCCACAGCCACAATTGCAATTTTCTCCATACATCTTTTATAGCTTCCAAATTGGCAACTTGAGTGGGGGGTCAAGGCTGGGACCAGAGAGTATTCCGTAGGGGGATGGATTTGGCTCTGGGAGTATTTGTTGCTGATCTGGGATTCTAAAGGGTATGAACTAAGATTATCCACTGACTGAATTTCAGTCAGTTAAAATTCTGTAGCTGTTTACATCTGAGTGTAAGCAAAACCTCGAGACAGATACTATTTGAGCTTTTGAAAGAAATGTGAGGCAACTAATAAGTTAGCAAAAGCTACTATTCATTGTTGGAAAGAAACAAAGAAATTATTTTCTATGAACAGTAACACATTGGAACCTCCAAAAAATAAATAAAGATAAACTCTCTGATCTACTGGTCATCATTTGTCTACATAAATTAAAATTGCCTCCCACCAATAAATCAACTGCTATCCTAGATGCAGCTAGACGGCCTAAGCCCATTGAAAGAAATTGAATTAAGGCTGCAATGCTAAAATCAATTACAAGGAAGTAAATCCCACTGAACTTAAATGATACTTCTGAGGAAACATGCCTGGGACAGTACTGCAAAATGTCCTTCTGCATGTGGCAGACTATTTTGGTTAAAGCTTTTGGGTTAAATTAGGACCATTAATTCTGCTACAAATGAACACTACTGAGAAGACTGCCAGTTTCACTGGGGGCGGGGAATAAGGTAATATATAGCACCCTTGATAGAGATTAGCAAATCTCTAAAAAGTAAAATGGGCTTAACAGAACTCCCATATGTCACTACAGACTAAATGCTGCAGTCTATGTCTTACATGTGCATGTTACCGATGCATGTGGCTGAAGGATGTCAGAAAAAGAAAAGTTAAAATTAAATCTCTTGCTTCATGCACAAAACTTAAATTTATGTTTTAAACATTTAAGAGTACCAGCAGTGTTCACACAAGCCAATGAGGCTTCTGAATGCAACTGAGTGGCTGATTTGACTGGAAGGAGATCTAAAGGGGCAATTCAATGCATCACCCTGTACTGCAACCAGAAAGGTATAGGGGACTTTTGACTGGGAATCCAAACAAGATTCAGCTTCACTTCTGACCTTCAATATTAACAGCAGGCTACATGGCAGAGCTGCTGAAAGCTTTTCTCTCTCAGCATAGCATTCCAACTTGCAACCAGTGTTAGAAACTCAGATATATAATCTAATCGCCAAATTGCACCTTAAACCTAGGTGACAGTCACCACAATGGAATGTCTAGGTGCCTTTCTTCTTCTTCTTTTTTGCAATGCATTTAATCATCACCATTATTATTATTATTATTCACTTCATTTCTATATCACTTTATAGTTTAAAAAACAAATCTCAAAGTGGTTTGCCACATATTAAAACGTAAAATAAAACAATCCAGAATAAAACAAATTCAAGCTTCAAGGAAAATATGTCAGATCTTTCTCTAAGTGATGTTTTGTTTTCCCCAGTCGCCAGCCTGGCATCCAGAGATCTCCAAATGGTCGCAATTGGACCCAATTGCAAAACGTGTTTGACGCCTGGCTAATCTCTATCACTGCTTGCAACAGAGGTATACCTTACTACATGGCTGTTGTAAACTACTCTTTCAGATTTTGCTGAAGTGTTAGGGGTCTAATACCTCAGGACTGCCTGAGGTATTAATACCTCAGGGACGCGGGTGGTGCTGTGGGTTAAACCACGGAGCCTAGGACTTGCCGATCAGAAGGTCGGTGGTTCGAAACCCCGCAACGGGGTGAGCTCCTGTTGCTCGGTCCCAGCTCCTGCCAACCTAGCAGTTCAAAAGCATGTCAAAGTGCAAGTAGATAAAGAGGTACCGCTCTGGCGGGAAGGTAAACGGCGTTTCTGTGCGCTGCTCTGGTTCGCCAGAAGCGGCTTAGTCATGCTGGCCACATGACCCGGAAGCTGTATGCCAGCTCCCTCGGCCAATAAAGCAAGATGAGCGCTGCAACCCCAGAGTCGGCCATGACTGGACCTAATGGTCAGGGGTCCCTTTACCTTTACCTCAGGACTGCAAGTTGATGTAAATGTCTCAGAGCCTAGCCTTCAGTATTCAGTGTGAACTGCACTACAGAGCTGTCATAGACTACTCTCTCGCAGCCTTTCCAATGAATTGCACTTGCTTTGGAACTTCCATTAGCAGGGCAATTTTTTTAAAAAGTGTTTCACACTAAAAAAATAACAGTAAGAAAGAACAAGAACTCTTCCTTATACTGCTACCTTTTGTGGTTTTAGTCCAGTTGGGGTTGATACACTGGTGCCCGATCTGGCGTATACATTCCAGCTATTTCATTACATCAAGGGTGGACTAATTTAAATAAATGTGATTTAAATCACAAAAAGGCCAGTTTAAATTTCTGATTGAAGTTTCTCATTGGTTCTTCATATATTTTTTAAAAAATGTTTAATAATTTGTCCATGTTGGCTTACAACTAGGATCAACACTCTAATTATATACTTTGTATAATTATATATACACTCGATATTTTTCATAATTTTATAAAATGATACATGGTGCACCACTTACTTGATCCCCCCCCCCCCCAATTTCATATGTCAAAAGTGCTGGTAGCTACGGGAAGAGCAGTTCATTTTCATAAGCTGAAAAGGAAATGTCCTTGTTTATAAATATTCATAATTTGGTATGGGGGAAAATATAGATATCAGATAATTACAGGATACAGAAGTATCTTAGCCATATACAGAATGGCATCTTCAGATGTCAAAGGTTGGCAATCATCACCTGTGATGACCTGCTAGTTCTTTGCCCCTAGCATCAAGGCCATTAACAGCAGTATTCCATGTGATTCTTTATTTGCATTTGTGTTGCTTTCCTAACTCAATGTCTTTCATAAAGCCCTATCAATTTTGAGGCAGTTTTCCATTCAGACCCCCTTGGGTATTACAATTGACAGAGGAGGCCCTCTTGGTAGTTCTGTCACCCTCACAAGTTTGGAGATTGACAGCTCAGAAGAGGGCATTCTCTGTGGCAACCCCTAAACTGTGGAAGGCTCTCCCCCCAGAAGTGCATCTGACACCTTACTTTTGTGGTTATCATCATATGCTGAAGATGCACCTCTTAACCCTGGCTTTTGACACCTGAGAAATTTTACAATATATTCCACTGACTGTAATTTGTTTTAAATTATTTTAATATTGTATTTTTTAAATTGTTGTAACGTACCCTGGGACCTCATGGTGAAAAGCAGGGAAGAAATCTAATAAATAATAATAACTGCAACAAACCAGAGTTTTTGGAAATGCAGACGCACCATTTCAAGCCTGGGGGAGGTGGAGAGGGAGTGTTGTGGGGAGGAGAGGGAAAGCCCAGCTGTGCTAGCGGGAGCCCTTGCAACAATATTTAATTATTACCATTCTTAGCTCATTAATTTTTATCCATTTTAACTACATCACATGCAAGCAGCACCAACTGATGGGCATAGAAGCTCATACATAACTCTTATCTTGCAATAAGAACATCATGAATTGTCATGTGCTCTCACCCCTAGAAGAAGAGTGCTTGAGAACACAAGAGATACTGATTCATGCTGTTGGGACTTGAAGATCTATTCAACTGTGGTGGGAGAGAAACCTAACCCCCAAAATGCATACAGGTTTTAGCAGCTTGCAAAGATGCAATGGCCATCTATGAGAACTTCGCAGTAATGTTATGGCTACAATAACGAAATAACGTGCGATAATAGGATCACTGGATTACTTGAGCTAACTTCAAAGAACAATAATTTCAAACGTAACCAAAATCAGTCATAGAATTATTGCTTACGGTATTTCTGTAATAATAGCTCTGTTAGCTTAAACCATCCCTGATGCATGAGCCTCAGACACCAGAGTAGCCAACAGCATTTTCTTGCTTGCTTTTAAACCTTGAATGGACCCATTGCTCAGAGACAATTGCAAGACCAGAATTATGAAACAACCACAAACAAAATTATTTTCTGAGATTTTCTGATGTCATTCTTTCAGTAAACTCTCTTCCATCTTTACACGCCTTACAAAAAAAGGTCTGATTTCCAAATACCCCCTTTCAAGAAAGGCATTTCTCATCAATATTTATGCACCAGCATTCTATTTTTAAAATATTTGCATTAAAAAGCCATTATACGATGAGACAATCAGAAGAATTCTGCACAACTAAAAACAAACAAAAAACTCTTAACAGAAACTAGATGCCATACACTTTGAAAATGTTTTATAATGGTTGTCCATTTCAACTGTAACTCAATGTAATAATGAATTTTGGAAGTAAAACTGATTCTGTTATTAAGTAGAACTATCTGCAAAGTGCTGTGATATCACTTATGGCCTCACTGGGGCCCCAATCAATCATGCAGATTATTATTTTTTATAGCACCACTTAAGAGGTATTTTCACTTTAGTCCCAGAGAGAAGGGGATGCTTCTTCTAAGATGATGCTTGCTACGACACATGCATGCAATATCCAAAACCAAAAGGGGATATTTCCAACATTACTCATACTTAGACCAGTCCATTGATTTCCATGAGACTACTCATTGAGTATGACTTAGTTGGTATCACCCAATGCCTACACTGCTAGCCTCAGAACCATTCGTTTTACATATATGCAAATTTAATTGCTAGATCATATTAACTCATATTAACATTTCTTTAATGGGACAATATCCTTAATAAAAAAACCATTGGGTTGCATTTAGCTAAATCACTGCACATGCAGAATGACTCCTGTGAATGCAACATACCATAATTTCCCCTCCATCTCCTCCCCCTGCACCACCCCCAAATCTACTCCAGAGTGTTGAGGATGCAGTAAGGGAGGAGAACGAAGTAAAAGTTCTGTTGCACTTCTGGAAGCTGTTCCATGCATTCAGATATAATGTTGGATACAACCCATTTCTTCTCTGTACAGTATTCAGGTGCACATATGTGTGTTAATGCACAATGCTATCTGCTCCACAAACATTTAGGCAATACTCTGTAAATTAGTAACTAACAGTAGAAATAATATCAGATGTGAGCCATTTGGCAGTGACATTATTTTGGAAAGAGGTCTCTCATTAACTGAAATACCAAAGTCAGGTAAATTCTAATGTAACCGCACAAAACGCTTGAAGTTCTACGATACCATATATTTTTGCCATGGTACAAAATATTCTAGCAGACTTTCCCAACATGTTGTTTCACAAATGTTGTGAAAATAATTTCATAACACTATCCTATGCACGTTTACTTAGAAGTCAGTTCCACTGTGTGCATTCCCAGGTAGATGTACACAGGACTGCAACTTTATGCACTATTTGCAAAGTTACACCTGAATGTAAGTCTTCTGACTTGAGGTATTCTCAAACTACTGTAGGCCCAGTTCACATGTAACTCTAAGCCAAATCATTGCTAAGTAATTATTATTATTATTATTATTATTATTACAATAATAATTATGGTCTAGTCTTCTTACTGCCACACTACCTGGAGATTAAGGTACAGATTAATTTACCGTTATTTCAAAATTCAGACTCAAAGTTTTTCTTCCTCAGACAAACCACAAGCCCAGATTAAGATGTAATGCTGAGCCAAACCATGGCTTAATTTCAGTAGCACACCATCAGGAAGATCAAGGGAGAACTAGCCACATTTTTTTTTTTTACTGAGAGTACTCACACACTAACATACTGAAATTTCACCATGGCTTTGTTTAGCTTTATGTACGGACCAGGCCATTATCACCACCATTAAAAGTCAACAAACACACCTCAGTTCTCCTCTTAAAAGAATTCAGAACCATAAAAAATTACTCTGCATGCACCAGTTCATTCTGCAAAACAGAAAACAATGCAAGTATTCACACTTTTCACTTAAACTATTAAATGAATTCTCATTTTAGTAATGGAGTGTTTTGTTTTAATTGAGGCCACTTCACACATGCTATCTTAACTGCAAATATATACCAGGACATAAGATGTAAACACTTGCTTGCATTATCATATGCATTCCACACCACAGGTAAAATGCAATGCACGTGCATTTTAAGGGCTGCTATCTCTCATATATATATATATATATATATAGGTGTAATACTAATGCACTGAAAAGCCACAACTGATAGCAAGTTTCTAAAGAGTGCACATGCATCAAAAAAAATATATGCACAAAAGTATACACATTTTCTTACTATTACCTTGTGGGAAACAGCCCTATTAACCTTACAAAGACAGCCAGAAATCAAAGACTAAACCTTTTTAAAAAAGAAAACCACTAAGAATCTGCTGAAAAGGAAAACTGAAGAGCAGGTTTTCTGTCTGAATAATGTTTTGGCTTTCCAGCTATCATAGTTGTTGGGTTTTTTTTAATACAGTACCTCATCTCAGCTAACAGTGCAAAAATTAAGTATAAGGAGCAGGAGTTTGTGAGGGGTGCATGTTTTCAAACACTTTTATAAAGTTACCAAATCTTAATTCTTGTTACAACCAGCAGAGAAAGATGACAAGTCATGTGTTCAGGAGAATTATATTCAAATGTGTGGAGGAGAATTATATTCAATTCAGCTTCTGTGATAAGGAATTTTTTTCACTGTGTCAACTTCTAGGATTGTATGCCAGGCAGAAGGACCACAAAACATTTTGTTTTCAAAGCTCTTGTTCAAACTACCTTGCTTAAATTATCTGCACTTTGCTTTGCAAATGAAACAAAACACATGGAAACTCTACAACCTGTTAACTCCACCCACCTCCAACTCTCGCTCTCTCTGTAACAGCAACAGACCAGAGGAACACCATGTAGAACATTTCCCCATAAATAAATTTGCAGAGAACTTAACGGGTACCCCAAGACTGCTTACAGGTGGCAATGCTGCTGCTGCTGCTGAGGATGATGATTTTGCAGTAATTGAAGTTTCAAGCCTTTCTATCAAGTTTCCTAGTGCGATGGGACCTTGGGCTGGATTTTCTTTTTCAGATACCTTCTTCGTAATGCTGCACTGTTTTTCTGTTTTTAAATCTGTATCCCCAGGAAAATAAGACACTGGGCGCAGGTCTAGTTTTTCAGTTCTATTTCCTACTGCAGCCTCTTTGCAAGTGTTACTTTGTATTTGCTCTCGAGGAAAGCCGATTGGGAACAAGGTAGACATTGTCTCATTGTGTCTAATTTCTATGGAGCGTCCTCCTTGCATCTCCTCAATCAGTTCCATCCCATCCTCGGGCTCTCCCTCCTCACTGTAGGTGCCGGTGTCTCTGTCCTCCATCATAAACTCAGTTTCCTCTTCTGGGCTCTCATCTGCTTTTAGGAATGATGTTTCGGAATCCACCTCCGGGTCGTCCTCCAAGCAAGGAGAGATGGAATCAAAATCCAGGAGTCTTGCCGAGTCATGCCGGGTGAAGTCTTCTGAGTCGGTTAACACTGAAGAATCGCAGAGCTCGGCGCTGGAGTCGCTCCTTTCAACTTCCTGCAAACAATCAGAGCCATCTTTTGAGCCATTTAAATATTCGGCACTGAACATGGAGGCCAAATCCTGCAGCCTGCGCAGCGGGATGTAGCAGGGGGAAGGGTTTGGGCCATAGGCAGCAGCAGCAGCCTTTGACTGCATGGTGCACCCATTAGGTGGCTCGGGGCTTCGGCTCTGACCCTCCCCCCCGTAAGGGCCGTCCCCGTTCTCCGGCACATCTAACGCCAAAGGGCTGGCGAAGGGGGGCAGGTAGCCCCTCCTGCTCACTTCGCAGGCCTGATCCATCCTGTGCGGCGGGCATCAACCTGTGAAGCAAACACAGCAACAATGGGGTCAGGCAAACCCTCCAGGGCCTTGTTCTCCAAAATGGCAGCCACTTCTACTGCTGCTGCTGCTGCTCCTCCTCCTCCGCGGCGGCGGCGGCGGCGGCAGAGGCCCAGCAAACGCCTCCCGCTCCTGGTTCTGGGGCCGCAGAGAGCCTGCACCGAGCCGGCTGCATGCCTCTTCCACCGGCCCGCAGCTACCCAGGCAACATTGCCTCCTGATCGGCGCAGCCTAATGTAGCCTTTCACAATAGCGCAGCATCCATCCTGCCGCTGCTGGTTGCAGGGAGCGCAGCAGAGCAGGCCTGGCCTGGCCTGGCTCCTCGCACTCTCCCCCTACCTCCTCGCCCCCGCCTCTCAGAGATCTGCAGCTGCTGAGCAGGGATCGCTTCAGCAAAGGCTTCTGGATCTTTCATCCTCTTCCGCCCCCGCCCCCACCCCGGCCGCCTTTTGCCCCCACCCGGCTTCTGCACTAGGCCCGAGACACCGGCTGGCGTGCCTTGCCCCACCCCCACCCCGTTTCCAGAGGCCCTCCGGGTGAGGGTTGCGGCGCCCTTGCAATGTCCGGGTGGAATCTGCCCGCAGACACCAGTTTCCGCCTTGGGGGAGAACAGGAAAGTCTTTCCTGCAGTTTACCTGTCGGACTCTGTTTCCCCCACCCTAGCAGAGGGCCAAAGGGAAGAGCCGACTTGGCTCCTCCGGTCCCTACCAGCTCCGTCTCCAGCCCAGCTGCCTGCCAGCTTCTTTTCGCTTGCTAGCTCCTTTCCTCGCCCGCGCGCGCCCGCGCGACGCTGCTGCACGCGCGCCCCCGCGGCTGTCCCCTGTGCGCGCCCGCGCGCGCCCCCTCACTGACTCTTGGGGTTCAGCAACAGCAGCAGCGCCAGCGAAGGCTGCGCTGTCCAATCAGCGCGCGCGTGCGCGTCTGCCCGTCGCTGCGCATGGCCTCCCCCCTTCCTTGGGGCACTTACGCGGCCCCTGCGCTTTCGGACGCCCCCTAGCGCTCAGGGCGGCCGCCCCTCCCTTGCCCCACCTATTGCTCCTTGCCCTGGGCTCCTCAGCCTGTTCCAAAGGGCTGGCGTCGTTTTGCCGTCCTGCCCGGCCTGGCCTCGGCCTCCCTCCCTTCCCACTGCACATGGCGCCGCAGCTCCCTTCTCTGCCCGCGCTGGACAAGCCCTGCCTCTCGCTGCCAGCGCCCAGCACCATCCTTCCCCTCAGCCTTGCTTCGTACCAAGCCACCCCGGCAGGGCGCCGCCTGCGAGGCCAGGCCTCTGCTAGCTCCCCCGCCAAGCGCTGCAAGCAGAGAGCAGGAGCGAGCAAAGATGGTGGATGTGGAGCTCGCCCACCCACCCGCTGGGCAGCCGCCGCCGCCGCCGCTCTCTTTGCCAGCCCAAAGGAGGGGAGGGGGAGCCCCTCAGACGCCCCGTGACCAGCAGCCAACCGGGCTTAGTGCTGCCTCGGTGTCCTCTCCCAGGCACATGGTGCGCCTGGGGCTAAGCTGCTTTTCACCTCAGGCACGGTGGGGTCCTGGGAGCCTAAGCGACCTCGCAAACCGTGTCCCCCTCTCTAACGGGGGAGAGGGAAACGGGGAGGGTTTTTCGACCACTGAAGTTGGGAGCCCGAAGGACGAAGCCAGGCCATCCCCATATTCCCGCCCAAACAACAGGGGAGACTGGACGGGTCAGCTTGTTCCCTTATCTCCAGCCAACAATGGGGGTGACGAAGGAAGAAAAGCTCCGTCCGCTCTTTCTTCCGCCGCCACCCCCGCTCGCACCGCCGATTAAGGGGGGGGGGCGAACTCCTAAAACAAACGGCAGGACTAGGAAGGGAGAAATGGCTGCTGTGTGGCCCCCGCAGTGAAAGGGGGCAGAACTCGTGTGTGTGTGTGTGTCAGCGCGTGAGGGGCGATGGCAGGGCCGACCCGCGTCCCGGGCGCAACCGGGGAGGCCGATTCCCCTCGACGCCGAGGGAAACCAGGCCGCTCCCCCAGATCCTGCAAGAGCTGGGAAGGCTGGGGTGCAGCCCCTGGCCACTGACTAGCCCAGCAGCGAGCTTGGAAGGAGCCTCCCACACGCTCCTCTTCCTCCCGCGTCGGGTTGGGTGCAGCTGCTCTCGCCCCGGGAGGGAAGAAGCCCACTGTTCCCCTTTTCCCCAGCACTGCGAGGCCGGCCCTCCACACGCCCCCACCTCCTGGCTCCCTTAGCCGGTCTTCAGGGCCAGCTAGAACGCGGCGTCCGCGCTCTTCCCTAGAGCAAGCTGCTTTGGGCTGCCGCCGCCGCACCGTCTTTTGCGTGGCAACGCGGCCGGGAGCGTAACGAGATCAGCCATAGAAGGCGAGGCGAGCCTCGAGCCCGGGGGGCCCGAGCTCGGAACGAGCGTCCTAGCTTCCCCCGTGCGCGCCCCGTTGCCAGCTCCTCCACAGGAGGCTCGGTGCCTTGACATCGGTCAGGAGCGGCGGGCCTCAGCCGTGCGGCGCACCCTCCCGCTTCCTGCTGCAGCCCCTGCTCGGCTTGTGAGAGCAGAATGCAGTTGTGTCACCCCCCCCACACACACACCCGCACCCCACCCCGCGCGCTTCCCCTCCCTCCGTGCAACCTGCCTCGCCAAGCGGCCATTAGAGCCGCCAGGCAAACCGAACCTTTCGCGGGGCAAGCCCCCGCCACGCACCCACCCTCCCCGGTGCAGCGGGAGCCCCCGCCAGAAGGGCTGAAGACGGGAGTGGTTGATTGGTTCATTCATTCTACCTTGCAATCCTCGCCACAGATCTGTCCTCAAGGAGCCTGTGCTGAGGGAACCGAGATCGCCAGTTTATTATTATTTTCTTTTTCTTTCCTTTTTCTAGAAAAAAAACCCCACGTCCTCGGCTTCAGTAAAACTCTCCTCCGTCAGAATCTAGTCAGGCAGAGGTGGGGGGAGAGAGAAAGGGCGCTGTGGGGCCCAAGGCCATCGCCGTCTTCCGTTTGTTTAGGATAGCGCTACTAATGTGTAGGATGTTTTGCAGGGAGAAAACTGTCCTGATGAGTCTTGTGTGTGTGTGTGTTGAGAAGTTCGCCATCCAGGAACAGGCAGGCACAGTGGAAATGAGGGGAGGGGGTGTACAGGAAACTGGCCAACTTGCTGCATAGCAACGTCTTGGACCAAGCAGGCTAAAATATTAACAGCAAATCTGCAACTAGGAAAAGGTGCACTTGCAGGCTTCCTTCGACACAGTCTTTTTGAACAAGCCTGGGCAGGTCACTTAAACATCACTTCTGAAACTACTGTGGGATAGTGCAGTCCAAATCAGAGACAGAAAGTGCTGCGTTGAGCCCTTACACAATTAGGTGCTCAAATTTGATCATCACTGAGTGCCCCTAAGTTAAGGGGAACAGCTGCTGGAGTTTCTGGGTCAGAGTATTTTTTATCTATTTATTGAATTTCTATCTTGCCCTTCCGAAAGTGTTCAGGGTGGCAATACTGGGCTATAAATGGACCAGTGGTCTGGTGCAGTTAGGTAGCTTCTTATAAGCACAAGCAATTACAATGATTTGCTGGGCATCATTCCCTGGTGACCTTAGGCAGGGTTCAAATGTGGCTAACCAAAAAAGGAGAAATGGGAGGTGTTTGAAGACTCGGGGCAGACAAAAGAAAGCACTTTTTCGCACAGCACATAGTTAAACTATGGAATCCACTCCTAGGGGATTTGGTGATGGCCAACAATTTGGACTATGTTCTACCTTCTCAGAGGTATCATGCCTCCAAATGCCAGGTGCCAGGAATCACAGGTGGGCAGAATGGATTTGCGCTGATGTCCAGCTGGCAGGCTTCCCACAGTCAACTACTGAGAACAGGATATTGGACAAGATGGGTAATGATCCAGTAGGGCTCTTCTTATGTTCTCAGGAGCTACAGGGATCTTATGTCAGTCCTCCTCACCCCTCAACTTTTTTTTTGCAGGAAATGAAAATCTGCTCTATTGTTTTCAGGGACAGATAGCAGACACAACAGGAATAAGGAGGAACACTCCTTGTTTTTGAACTGCTGTGTGTGTGTGTGTGTTTTCACACTGCTACCTGACACAATGGATAATGATAATCATACATAATATTTTTAGAGCGCTTTTACATGCTCATACTGCTTCACATCATTGCCTCAGTAACGCACATACCCTTCCATTGGAAAGAGAAGGGGAGATAGCAGCTCTCCAGCAACAGCCCATTCATCCCTAAAGAAGTATCTTTGAGAACTTTTGCTGTAAAGCAGAGCAACTCTGCACGGGACCACTCTGCCCACTTCAGTTCGTATTAAGTGCTCATGAGAAACACAACCAACAATGAAGCTGGTTATTTCTAATCAAGGAGCCTGGTCAGGCCAAGCGGTGTTGTCTTGTGGCTTCACAAAAAGGAGTCGGGCCTGCTCAGGCTCCCTTGTCCATGGGCCATGGTTTCATAACCACTGCTGAAGCTAATTGGCATTTGTCCTGGTCCAGATGCATACCTACTTCTCTCATTCTTCATGGAGGATGTTAGGAACATGGCCAATACTTTCTGTGTCCCTGCCTCACTTTCTTCGCCTCAGCTCTATGCTTGGAATTTGCGCTGCCTCTTTCTCCTTTTGTTGGCCTTTTCTTCCCTCAGTTCCATCCTGACTTAATCCCTTTTTCTTTCTCCCTCTTTTACCCATTCTTCCCTCAGGTCTTTACTCCCTCCTTCAGCCAGCCTGCCTCCTGTCCTCTACTGCCTGGGCCCCACATACATTAGGGTTGCCATATTTCAAAAAGTAAACCAAGACATGTATGGCAGCCCTAACATACATTAATTCTTCCAGTTGGGCCCACTTTTACCTCAGCTTTTCCGCCTGCAGCAACTTTTGTCTCTACAGGTTCTTTCCCAATTTAGGCCACATCCAGGCCTCCTGTTTCTGAGCCCTGTGAGGTCTTCCCTTCAGCCCAAAATGCCTTTTCACTTTCCTCACAGAAACTTTCCCTGAATAAGTTTGAATATTTGTGGACATCCATCCCATGAATATCAGGCTCCACTGAGAGCTGGGAACTGGCAAACACACTGCGATAAATTATACGGGGAACATAAAACACTTTGTAATTGAGAAACAGTACAGAAATTATTGTTTCTAAAACCCTCAGTAATCCTTAGATAATGAAGTGAGGCAACTGTGCTCAGTAGCAGCTCCCCTGTCTCTGACCTCATTTCCTCTTTGTTTCAGTTTTCTATCTGTAAGATGAGTAAACTAGTTGTGCCTTATTTTGTACAGAGGTTTGGTAACTGTCAAGGATCCAGGAACTGATCCAGCTGAGCCATCATGCTTCTTGTGCTTGGGCCCAGCCCAGGGCTTATTTTTAAATGCCAGGAGAAGGGCAGGGTAAAACCAACTTTCACCCATGCAGCTCTCTCAAGAGCCAGGGCTTCTGAATGATTCAAAACAAACACTTGATATGAGTCTGTCACACGTTCCAGTTCCCAGCTCCTACTAGTTTCTGATGCAGTACTTCAGAGGGATCTATGCACAGCGAAAGCCTGTCATGATTAAGAGAAGGAAGGCTACTATGCGAGAACCTGCTACTGCCACCATCCAAAGCAAGGCCATAAGTCTCCATCTCTCTTTGTGCCAGCCTTGTCTCCCAGGCTGCACTGGGGCCAGAGATAGGCCAGGTTGCAGTATGAGAAGGAGGCAGCTGCAAGAGCTCCCATGGTGCCACCAACATGAGCCTTGTGGCCTGGACTTGTGTCTTTTCAGGGAAGATGAGAGTGCCCAGAGTGCAGAATATAGCTTTGCCGAGATGGTGGGTTCTTCTTTAGGAACTGAAGGAAACATTAACGTGTCCCAACTTAGCTGCAGTGAGTTGGGGAAATGCCCAAATCAAAACTGATGTTGAAGTTAGAAGAAATCAGAATATCACCTGCCCATGTTTATGTCATAGTACTACTCCTACAGGCTCTATGCAAAAAAATAAAAAAGGCCTGTTGAGATTTAAGGGATGATATTTAGAATGACATCACAAGCCCCTCAAGCTGGCCCAAGTCACCAAAGTGCTGGGCCGGACAGGCTCGCAGGGGCAGTGAACCCTGGCCTATGTGGAATGAATGGATGACACCAGCCATTCGATTATCCACAACATGAAAGGCCCAGTCCGGTAAGGGGATGTGCTCAAACTGTTGGAGTCTGAACACGAGGCCCGGTGGTTGCACTGAGCTGTAGCCAAGTTGGGTCAAAACTCTCCCGTGTGATGTGTTTGTACGAGCCTGGTCAAAGAGTGATGAGCTACCCTCAGTCCTTCCAATAAACTTCCTTTGTCCTCCACCACTTAAAAAATAAACAGCTTGGGCCTCCAGATGTTTTGGGACTACAACACCCATCATCCCTAGCTAACAGGACCAGTGATCAGGGATGATCGGAGTTGTAGTCCCAAAACATCTGAAGGGCTGAGTTTGCCTATGCCTATGCTATGAAGGTACAGTGGTACCTCAGGTTAAGACCTTAATTCATTCTGGAGGTCCGTTCTTAACCTGAGATACCACTTTAGCTAATGGGGCCTCCCGCTGCCGCTGCACTGCCACTGTGGAATTTCTGTTCTCATCCTGAAGCAAAGGTCTTTAACCCAAGGTACTATTTCTAGGTTGGCGGAGTCTGTAACCTGAAGCTTCTGTAACCCGAGGTACCACTGTACAGTATTTGGATGGGACCTTTCTTTTAGGGCTATAGATGTTTTGTTTCCCTAGATGAGGAGAACAAACCTTTAAGAAGTAGAATTTATATTTCAGTGTATCCCACAAGAATATGCAAGGAGTATGGCCTTTTAAGTTTCTAGTGCAAACAGTGCAGGCCTAACACACTCTGCTGCCCAAAGTAGCTGCATTATTGTGCCTTCTGGGAGATGTGCCTCTGGGTGTCTCTGCAATCCCAAATTATGTGATTTTACCCTCTGCAATACTGCAATAAATGCTAGGGAATGCCTCCACATAAGCACCCTGCTTCATTGAAATCCCCAAAAAGCACGGCTGGGTCTAGCAACCAATGGGGTTGCTTGTGCAGTCTGATCTCTATTTATTTGTTTATGATGGCAAGTGCATAGTGTTTTATAGCAGGGGTGACTGACCTTTGGGCTCTCTGGATGTTGTTGGACTCCCTGCAGCATGACCAGTGTCAGGGTTGACGGGAGTTGTAGGCCAGAAACGTCTTGGATGGTCACAGAATATTCACCCTTGACTTATAGAGTGCCAGCAAAAAGACAGGTCCCTGCCCTCAAGAGCCGGCAATCTGAAATTGGACATTGGCAACAGCAGAAGGGAGAAATGTGGAAATGAAGGTAAATGAGGGAACAATGTGAGTCCCATTCTGTCTCATGTATTTAGTCTTAGTTTTAGTAGGTGATGAATAATAAGTGTATTATAGTATTACACTCTCATTGACCAAGATGCCACTGCAAAATAGTTTAATATCTATGTCCTTCTAGGGTTCTGAGGCTCATTAGTCTTTCACAACATAACAGAATGCAGAATAGGGCATTTGTGAGCCCCCATGCAAATGAAGTTCTCATTGTTTAAATCTATTCTTTAAAAAATAAGGAACCTGTGAGTTATAATAACTTATATTGCAGATTCATTATTGAAGGACACAAATTTAGTGTATGCCCAGGACACACATGCCTTCATGATTTAGGGCGGCTTTCTCCAATCTGGTGTGTTCCAGATGTGTTCAACTATAACTTGCTGACCATTGCCCATGCTAGCTTTGGCTGATGGGAATTGTAGTCCAAAACGCCTAGAACAAACTAGGTTGAGGAAGGTTGTCTTAGAAGCAAAGTGATATATTTGGTCTGATAACTCTGGTGGTGGAATTAGGCAGGTCCCTAACTATCCTTGGAAATATTGCTGCAAAACCTGCTCTTGAGCAAGTTGGAAATCTACTAAAAATGGACAAATGGTTCTAGTCTGTGCATGGGTGTGTTCTCTTCATCTCTTCTCATAGCAGGGTACCATCATAAATCAGAGCCTGCAAGGAGCTAAAGGAAGCCTGCATTGCCTCTGAATTGTGTTACATTTAAATGGCCCCAGCTGATTAATAAGAGGTGTATATATTTAACCTTGTGCTGATCAAGTTCATATCAGTCATAGGGATAGCGAAGCATGTCATTGTAAAGATGTGGCATCACAAATTTCTGTAAGATAGAGATGATTAAATTATAGCCTCCTACCCTGGCTGGGAGTATTGTGGCAAAGGCCATCCCAGACTTGACCAGAGTGCCATCATTAAGCAACAAGAACAAGCTATGCAGCAACAGGTCAAAGATGAGGAATGTGAGGAAGGTGTTGAGACCAAACTGCAAGCCTGTATTACAAGGCCACATATCTGTAATCTGAAATGTTTTATGACACTGGCCTAGAAACCAACTAAAGGGGGGGGCGTTTTGTGAACAATCATTCAGCTTTGAGCTACTTATTAACTATGTGTGACACTTTTTGGGTTTTGTAACTATGAAACAATAGTGTACATGCTACACAGACACCACCTCCCAACCAATTTATACAATTAATGTATTTCAAAGGACACCCTGTCTCTCCAGTGCACTTTATTTAAAACATTTACATACTGCCATCCATCCTCTTTGGATATTAGGTTTGTGTGCAAAATAAATAAATAAATAAAAACAAAACGTTAATAAGGCAACACATAAAAGCAGAAGTGGAAATTACAGCAGATTAGAGTGTCCGGGTAAATGAAAATGCTTTTGTATGGTACTAGAAAAATTATATAATTGGGAGTCATTGATGATAACGCTCTCTCCCTTGAAATTGAATAGCATGCTTTTGATACAGGAGGCTTTCGGAGAGGGACCTCCTCATAAAATTGTGAAGCATGTGACAAACTTGGATAACTAGGTCAGAACCACAGGATTTTAGGACAGCACATCTAGTACCAGTTGGGCACATCTAGTACCACTAGGAATGGAGTCCTCAGAGACAAAAACAGGAAGACCCCATCAGCAGACCTGGAACTGATGATGCTAGAATGGAAAATTTAATTTCCCTTGAAAATGGCTTCTTGTGTGATAAATTATATCTGCAAAACCATAAGGGGTATTCATTGTGTTGTGAATCTTTGTTGCAGACAATATTATCTGTGCAATAGCGTTATTTTTCACACATTATACTTCAGTCTGTGACCACTGCATTACATCCAGCAGTAATGAACATGAGAAGCAGTAGAAGTATGAGATGACCAGATCCCCTCCGACCTCAGAGCATGGTGAAGTCTCCCTGAAAAATTTATAATTTGGCATAATATTTGGATTGTTTAATTATTGAATAATTTGTATAATTTGGAATATATGATGTGATTTGATTGGAATGTTAAAATGAAAAAAGAAAAGAAAAAGTAGGTACTTTGTATCATATGTGGTAGTAATGTAGAGAAGTTAAAAAAATTGGGAGATGATATATAATGAATTGAAGAAAATGTTCAAAATGACATTTGTAAAAAAAACCAGAAGCATTTTTGTTAGGGATTTTAGGACAAGAGCTGCCAAGAAAAACAAAGAATTTATTTATGTACGCTACAACAGCGGCAAGAGTCTTGTTAGCACAACGATGGAAGAATGAGGAAGTCCCAACGAAAGAACAATGGCAAGAAAAACTGATGAGTTATGCAGAGCTGGCAAAGTTGACATATAAAATACGTGAGAAGGACAACCATGACTTTAAGGAAGAATGGGAACTTTTTACAAACTACCTAAAAAGACAACAAAATGATTTGGACTCCTTGGCAGGTTTTGAATAAACATTCACAAATTTATTAGTAGAACATATAGATAAGGCAATGATATGTACAATGTTATAACATGCAGAGAATAATATGTATAAACAAATCAAAGAAGGGAGCTGCGGGAAGTCTTTGAAGGGTGGGAGAGGGAGGGATGGGAGGGAATCAAAAGCAGGAAATGTAATTGGTTATATGGATTAATAATTTATTTTGTTAAAATTGTTCAATAAAAAAATATTTTTAAAAAAGGGGGGGAGGGAACGTTAAAATGTGTGTGTGTGTATATATATATATATATATTGTTAAAAAATAGAATACATCCAGCAATAACTGTAATCATTTATTGTATTTTTTTTTTAAAGGCATTTCTCACCACCAATTTTGCAGTAATGTCAAAAGATACTACCAATAGCTTATTTCAAGTGTCTACATTACTGGATCCTCTGAGCAGCTTCATTCTTTCGTTTGTTATTGGGGGGGGAGGGGGGAGCCCAGTTTTGGAAATGCTAGGAACTTTATCACTCTGAAGATAGGCAGTAGACAAAGAGGTAAGCCAGGACCCTGTGATAGCTCTGGGAGCGCCAGTCCTAAAGCAGTGGCCCTGCTGAAGGCCCCACGTGACTTCAATCTCTCTGCAACTTATTGTTTGCTTTAAAGCAGTGAGGGGAGGGGAGGAGAAGGGATTGGGCCTGTGGTGTAGGAATGAAGGTTTATGTTTTTTTACTCTTATTCCCTGCACAGTTCTAGCAGTTTCTTATTTTTATCTGAAAGCCACCTTGAGCCCCTGTCGGACCAAAAGGTGGGGTATAAATAAATAAATAATAATAATACAGTGGTACCTCGGGTTACATACGCTTCAGGTTACAGACTCCGCTAACCCAGAAATAGTACCTCGGGTTAAGAACTTTGCTTCAGGATGAGAACAGAAATCACGCGGCGGCAACAGGAGGCCTCATTAGCTAAAGTGGTCCCTCAGGTTAAGAACAGTTTCAGGTTAAGAACAGACCTCCAGAATGAATTAAGTTCTTAACCCGAGGTACCACTGTACTTCAAACCCCTGCAACCTGCTGTTAGTCATGGGGCAGAGGGAACAGGTCCCCATTACACCTGCCGTGAATAGTAGCAAACTCAGAAATGGTTTTAAATAGCGCAGGGGAAAGAATTAAAACTGAGTGCTGTGGCCTCAATCCAAATTCCTCCCTCATCCCAGAACAGTGGTACCTCAGGTTAAGAACATAATTCGTTCTGGAGGTCCGTTCTTAACCTGAAACTGTTCTTAACCTGAGGTACCACTTTAGCTACTGGGGCCTCCCGCTGCCGCTGCGCCGCCATGCTATTTCTGTTCTCATCCTGAGGTAAAAGTTCTTAACCCAAGGTACTATTTCTGCATTAGCAGAGTCTGTAACCTGAAGCGTCTGTAACCTGAAGTGTCTGTAACCCGAGGTACCACTGTACAGCTCTTTCCAGCAAAGAAAATGACTCACCCAGGTCACCACTTTACTGAGCCAAAGAAGGTGTAGGCCTGATTAGTGCCTAGATCAGTCTGGCACTGATGTGAATTGGAGTTCAAAGAACTGGGACAGCACCAGGTTGGGGAAGACTACCCTAGATAGAAGACCTCTAGGATCCCCATATCACACCACCATGTCACTCCTTTTAAGCGGTAGAATAGAAACAATCTCTTCAAAGCCACCCCTCCCTTCAATAAAAGGCTGTGAAAGACCAATTATTGATCCATTTATGAATCCATTTTTATCCATATATGCAGACAACAACAGTATTAAATTTGGTGTCTTTAAACAGTGTAGCCCTTTTAAAAATAGTGTTAAATTAAAGGGAGATGGGAAAGGTTTCTCTCAATATTTTATTCTGTTGCTCTCAAATATTATCTACACATAGTAAATTCCGGCACTCTGCTAGGATGGTTACACAAGCTCAAACCCAAAAATGCAGTTATTTGCAAAGTCTAAATCAGATAGGTCAGGAGGCCGTTTCCTGTCTAACCAGCTATCTGAAACTGCTGATGCTAGTTACAGGTCAGAAGGTCGTTTCCTGCCTAGCCAAAAACTGCTGTCAACTAAAAACCACTAGCAAGATGTTTCCTGCTTTACTTCTGCTTTAGATAAGAAGAGATACGAAGGGAATGCTTAGCTAGCGAACACGTGTACAAGGAGGTGGGAGGGAGTGCTTGGCTTAGCAGAAAGACAGGAATATTTAGCAAGCAATAAAATGTGTTAAGCAAGCAATATTTGCTAGCCGATTGGGGAAGTCTGGGGGTATAAGAAAGTCTGCTGAAGTGTCTTGCTTTACAGCCAGTGTATTTCTAGGAACTAACCAGCAGGCTGTCTCTGAGTACAGACCTTGACTCTGTGCTCAGATCTCAATAAACTCTTTTTCTCCAAAGAAGATTCTGCTTTCCTGGTACTTTTGTTCCCTCCGAGGTCCAGGGGATGGCGTGGCTAATGGATCCCTAGGTAAATAAGGCTTCATTTCTTTGGGGGCTCGTCCGGGATCAGCCCCCTCCCCAAATACGGACCGGAGGGCCAGGCTCAACCAAGGTGAACAGCTCCAATCGGCGTTCGCATTTCCGGTGCACACCCTGCCAGTTTGTAGGGGGAGATTGCCACACCGTCCTGGAGCGGAGACATCTAGTTGAGGGAGAACAAGAGGACAGAACGGCGCCGAGGGGACAGGTCCGCAGCGGAGAAAGGTAAGCCCGAGGGAAAGGGCTAGGGGCCCGAGGGAAAGGGCCAGAGGCCTGATCAGCCTCACCTGGTAGTTGGCAGTAGAGTGCCCGGCAGTAAGAATGCCACCAGGAAAGGAATTGGTAAAGGTTTGGGAAAGGGAATGGGGCAGAGGGAATTGAGTGTTTTGTTGACATGTTGTGTGTCAGATACTCCAGTGACTGAATTGTTGTCAAGTGTGGGTCGGGGCCTAGCGTTCCCCTTGGCCGAGCGATTGCAGGGTTGTGCGTTTTCTGCCAGGGCGACCTCGTGCAGACCACAATCTGTATCGTGTGAACTGTGAAAGAATTTACAGCCCAGTCAGGTGCGGAGTATCTGAAAAAAAAAAAAAAAAAAAAATAGGGTCTGGAGCAAGCCAATGTATTCCTCTGGAATGCTTTTTTAATAACTGGAAAACAGCCACGAAGAGTGATGATTCACATTGAAAAAACAGAGACTCAAAACTTTATGTGAGGTGGACTTGCCAACCCAGAGAACTGCGTGGCTTTGATTTGCAATTAATCAACCCCCTGTGGCAAATCAACCCCCTGTGGCAAAATATATTAAATGTCCACCCAGACCAGATCCCCTATATCTCTACATGGAAGACCAATGTAAAGAAAAGAATCTACCATGGCTAAAGTCTTGCTGTGACAGCAACACACAGAACAGGATTTGTACAGTGAAGCCTCTGGTGTTAGAAGACCCAGAAGATGAGGAGGGGGAGTGATTAAGCCACCACCTTACACTCCACCAACAGCCCCTCCAAACCCCCCCCCCCCCAGGCCAAGATCAAGAAGCACAGGGAGGTGCTGGTGTAGGGGGGAGGAGGACCTGCGAAGGAGGATAGTGAGACGGAAGAAGAGGAAGATGAGGAAGATAACGAAGAGTTTAGGAAGACACTAGATGATATGAATCAAGGAAAGAAAATGTGGACAGAAAGACAGAAAAAGAGACTAAAGGAGTTTGTAAAGCCATTTGAGGAAGAAGTTGGATGTAAGCCCCTTGTTAGTTGAGGCAGCAGAATGCTGCACCCCTGAAAAGAGGAAGAGATGGCAACGTAAGTGGGGACAGGCGGCGAAGAGAGTTATGTCTCACAGATAGTATGAGAAAACCAGGAAGGATCAGGCAACTGGAGAAATGCCCCTTCAGAGGGTTTATGATCCACCAGCCCCTGTCCCAGCTGAACAAGCGAAGGCACCACAGACCTACACGGTCCAGCATATACCCTTTTCAAGTGCAGATGTTTGTAATTGGAGAAATCAGAACCCCTCTTTTGAGGAGAATCCAGCAAAGATCGTAAAATTGTTTGAAGGGATTTTTTTTTTTAAAACCTATAATCCCACTTATGATGATGAACAATATCTCCTGGACTCACTACTAATTACAGAAGCATTGCTTGGCCCCTGCATGAGTCAACTAGGGAATAGAGAAGGATCCTTTTATATGGGGCAGGGAACAGCAGCAGGCTTTTCAGGATCTCAAAGTGACAACAAGCCCCAGTGCTTGGCATCCAAACCCCAAGAAGCCTTTTACGCTGTTCATAGATGAAGACCAGGGGGTAGCCAAGGGAGTCTTATGCCAGAAACTGAAAAATTGGCAGCAACCCGTCGCATACTTGTCAGAGAAGCTAACCCCAACAGAACAGAGATTGCCCCCCCCCTGTATGAAAGCGATTGTGGCAGTGGCCACCCTACTCACGAAGGCAGATAAAATTCACGTTTGGACAGGACACCACCTGTGTGACTCCACATGCAGTCCCAGCCTTACTTGACATGAAAGGCACCTATTTCCTATCACAAGCGAAAATGAGGAAGTGCCAGATGCTGTTATTACATTCACGCCTGAAGTTTCAGGTTACCACAGCCCTTAACCTAGCTACCTTATTACAGGTAGGAGAAGGTGAACAAGGGAGCTGCCCACTCAGTCTTACCTGTGCCTGTAACAAAACCCACAAACCAAGTGGTTAATATAATTGGGGCCACAGGTAAATCACAAAAGGCCCCGTTTTTTGCAGTCTGTTACCTGCTGCCTAGGTGGCCAAGTAGTCCAGCACAATTTTTTGTATATACCAGAGTGTCCCATTCCTTTATTGGGCCAAGACTTGTTAACAAAATTACAAGCCCAGATTTCCTTCCAACCAATGGGGGAAGTAATGATGACAACTGGACCAGCAGGAGAGTTTTCTTTAGAAATGCCCCTGAGAGACCATTGGTGCTTGATGATGGTAAAAGAAGAGGAGGGAATCCTCCCTGTTAGCCTGCCTCATGATGTTGACCCTGGACTATGGGCGAAAGATAAAAACCAATACCCCATCCCACGACAGGCAGCTGAAGGAGTGTGGGTGCATTTGAAGCGATTGCTTCAACATGGAATCTTGAAACAATGCCAATCACAGTGAAACACCCCACTGTTGCCAGTGAAGAAGGAAGATGGTGGGTACCGCATATAGGCCCCAAAGTTCTGGAAAAGAGGAAAGGATGAACAGGACTTTGAAAAAAAAAAAAACCATTGACCCAAGAAACAGGGTCTAATTGGGTGTCCATGTTGCCCTTGGCTTTGCTTAGAGTCTGTAGCCTCCCATTGAAACGTATTCACTTGTCACCCTTTTGAAGTGATGTTTGGGAGACCGGTTCCTTATGTGTGCATGCTTTCACCTATCCCTGCTCAAGATGTGGAATTGAACAATTATGTACAGTCTCTCTCTCGAGATTTTCTCTCTCAACCCAGGCCCGAACTTCTTGCATGACCAGTTTGAGCCAGGTGACGAGGTGTGGATGAGACTGGTCCCAGGCACCACTGCCGCCGTGCTGGAAGGGCCCATCTGCTCTCCACACCCACAGCTGTGAAGGTCGCTGGCACCACCCCTTGGGTCCACCACATAAGAAAGCTGCTTCAGATTGGACTGTGTCTCAGCATCCTGAAGATCCCCTCCAGTGACGACCGCCTTGCTGATATCTCTACGCACGGTGAAGAATTGGATGGGAGGGGCGCCCGCAGGCAGCGCCCCCAACGTAGACATTTGTTCTCCAGCCAATTTAGAGGCACCACCGGGACTTTTGATATTGGTACCAGAACTCACTCCAGACGATGTGGAACCACGTTACACCCTTGATGAACAGCAGTGGACCAGCCAAGAAGGAGCAACGCTCCAGGAAGGACCGGACAGCCGTGTTTTTGTGCCCCAACATCTGGCCAGCACAATTGTAAAGAATTACCACGAGTCCACCCATTTGGGAGGCCCAGCTGCTAAGGCGCACCTTGGGAGAATATTCTACCTCAACTAACTGCTGCTATAACTAACTGCTGCTATATCCCAAAATGTGCCCTGTGCGCCAACCAAGAGACTGAGAACTATCACCCTTTGAACTTCTATATGGCAGGCCAACCCCTTTCGTCCGAGGCATCCCCGCCGGTTTGGGCAGATGGGAGATCACATCACCCAAGAACAAGTGCAATCCCTGTGTTTGTTGTGTGTGTTTGCTTTCTTTCCAGGTATTCCCTCAAGCGTACACCTGCAGTCCCGTGGCAGTCTCGCTGAGCCGGTTCACCAGTCCCTCTGAGTGACAGCGTCTGGCGACCCCCTCATCCCTAACTGCAGTGAAAGTAGTCGAGGTGATCCCCTGGGTACATCACACGCATCTGAAGAAGGGTGTCTGGACTTGCAAAAGAAATCCCGCTGACCCTCTGAAGTTGATCATCACCTTGTGTCTGACGCTACCAGGAAAAAGCGTTAGGCCACGGGCAACGAGATCCTGCGACTAATCATCACAAGGACAGTTACAAAGACTTTCTCTTTTCTCTCTTATTTTCTTTATTGACTTGCTCTATGTCTTATTGCCCTGACCCTACCGAACCATACCAACCCTATTGGCCTGCTGGCCTCTGCTACAACTGGTTCGTCTTGCCGGTGGTAAGAGATGGCGTGCTCCTTGGCTATTGGAAACTGGGGTTTGATGAGATTACCGTATTGAGACACCCCACTGCCCCGTTGTGGCTCCTCTCCCACACCACTGACCAGCATGCGTGGACAGTGCTCTTACGGGAAGCTGTAGAGACGATCGAAATCTATCTAGTTCTGTACCGCTCTTGCTGTTGTGGGAGGGTAGTCAACTGTTATCTGGAAGGTAGAGCACTGTACCAACCTCATTTGATAGACCAGGTCCTACTCTTAACCCAGGTGATAGATGGGAGCCTTAACCAGGTGTGCATTGAAATTGCTAAACAAGTGGTTCAATCCACCCATCAGGGTTAGCAGAAAAATTGACCCACGTAGTGGGAGCATCAGCTCACCGGTGGGCTCTCATCCTTGAGGCTCAACAGGTAGTCGGGCACAAATATCAGTGGGCTCTTCAACAATGAGCACACCCCCTGAATATTGGTGGGAGGAACCATGGAGATATTGGGTTTGGTGGGTAGGAGTGATATGTACCGCCCTTGTCATATGGATGCTCTCGTATTTCTGTTGGCATGAACGGTATCGTATTTGTGGGGAGAATAGGCCCAATAATGCTTCTATTGCTTTTCTGCTTCTGTATACCCTGCTTAATGCAATGCCTGCAACATATGATGAAAAAGATGATGTCTCGCATGATGGGACCTCGCGTGATTGCTGTAATGAGAGAATATAGACCCCTACCCCAGAACGAATCTAAGTAATAGATTGTTCAAAAGAAGAGGACGGAGTAAAGGGAGATGGGAAAGGTTTCTCTCAATATTTTATTCTGTTGCTCTCAAATATTATCTACACATAGTAAATTCCGGCACTCTGCTAGGATGGTTACACAAGCTCAAACCCAAAAATGCAGTTATTTGCAAAGTCTAAATCAGATAGGTCAGGAGGCCGTTTCCTGTCTAACCAGCTATCTGAAACTGCTGATGCTAGTTACAGGTCAGAAGGTCGTTTCCTGCCTAGCCAAAAACTGCTGTCAACTAAAAACCACTAGCAAGATGTTTCCTGCTTTACTTCTGCTTTAGATAAGAAGAGATACGAAGGGAATGCTTAGCTAGCGAACACGTGTACAAGGAGGTGGGAGGGAGTGCTTGGCTTAGCAGAAAGACAGGAATATTTAGCAAGCAATAAAATGTGTTAAGCAAGCAATATTTGCTAGCCGATTGGGGAAGTCTGGGGGTATAAGAAAGTCTGCTGAAGTGTCTTGCTTTACAGCCAGTGTATTTCTAGGAACTAACCAGCAGGCTGTCTCTGAGTACAGACCTTGACTCTGTGCTCAGATCTCAATAAACTCTTTTTCTCCAAAGAAGATTCTGCTTTCCTGGTACTTTTGTTCCCTCCGAGGTCCAGGGGATGGCGTGGCTAATGGATCCCTAGGTAAATAAGGCTTCATAATTATATATAAACTAAAACTAGCGATTTTAGAGTAAGTGGTTTAAATATAGCATGCCATTTCCCAATACAGACATGACGGAAGAAATCCATGATCAGATCCCCCAGCGTTTTCAATTTTATCTAAAATCAATCCTGCAGACTCCAAAGTCTTGACTGGAACAATTTTATTGTAGAGGAGGGAGAGGTTAAACCTTTCCTCAATGTAACTTCCACAAAACACAGTGCCTTGTAACAGAAAACAAATATAAATATCCAGCAGATAGGATGGAGGATCTTTAAGATCTTTATCTGTTCTGGCCTGTGTTGTGGTATTGTATGACGGTGTAAATGGGTGTAAGCAGCTATGGTTTAAATTGGTGTCCCTGGACAAAGAGGAACTATCTAAATGGCTTCAAGTTCACATATCTAAAAGTCCTTTAAAAAAAAAAAAAAAAGCCTTTTTATGTTTGTGTTTTATTATTATTATTTTTTTAAAAACCCTTAACTTTTCCTAACATTTTGCCAGCCTCTTGCAAATCCCTTAATTAAGTGTCCCCCTAGTGGGTGGGGTGGAAGAAGTGATTTTTGTGGATAATTTTGAGTGGGGAAACAGAACGAAGAGAAAGGTTAAGGCAGGCTTCCTCAACCTTGGCCCTCCAGATGTTTTGAGACTATAATTCCCATCATCCCTGACCACTGGTCCTGCTAGTTAGGGATCATGGGAGTTGTAGGCCAAAAACATCTGGAGGGCCGAGGTTGAGAGAACCTGGGTTAAGGGCTCCCATCTCACACATGCATCTCCACTCCCAATTGCCCCTCTAGTAGTGGCCTGTCCAGTTTAAAAGAGAACTGTTGCTGTACCCACAGCAGTGACCAGAGCAGGAATGACCGCTAGGAGGAGAGGAGAGAGAAGAAACGCCATGGTATACCTGCATCAGCACAACCAGACACCTTCAACTGCCCCAGCTGCAACAAAACATGTCTCTCCTATAATGGTCTCTGCAGCCACAGCAGGTACTGTAACTCTCAAGTGGTTTGACTTCACCCTCAAAGAACTGTTGGGATAATGCCTTGTTTGGCCATAAACTGCTCAGATGATATGGTAGGAGAGGAAAAATGGATAACTCCTATAAACAGAGCATGTTAACTAATTTTGTGGTATTGATTGCTATTTTTCTCTCCTGGGGTTGTAGCCAATTGCTGTCTCTCTGCTGAGGGAAGGCTCTTTGATCTGGTGGAGCCTTCTGTAACAGGGATCAAGGTGGGGGGTTGTGGTGAGGTGCAGGGAGAATGGGGAATCACTAAAGATCCCACTAACAGAAGTTTCCAGTGGATCAAAGAGCCTTCCATCTGTGGAGGGAAAGCTACTGGATGCAACTCAATATATTTTATTCTGTATAGATTTAATTAATTCAGATTGTCTGTGTCAGCGGCTGATTTTCCTCAAGTAACCCAAATTACTATTTTATTTAGCTAAGCCGTGCTTTTGCGAATTCATGGAAACCTGGAATGATCCCAGAAGAGAGCAAAAATGCATAAGTAATATACCCGGCTTTGAAAAATGACACATCCAGGAAAATACAGACTAGTTACTTTGACTTCTCTACTTGGGGATGTGGTTGAGTAGACAGGAAGCAGATAATACTGAAACAGCCGAGTGAGATGTGACAGCAGGGCAGCCATGGATATTTTTTAGGCCTATGTCTGTCTAGTTTGTGCATAAAACAGGATATTTTCCCCTCCTTCCTCCCCCTTTTTTTACAGAAGTGCATGGGTGAGAGAAAGTAATCCCTTTATGCTGTAAACTGCCCTGTGATCTTCAGATGATGGGCAGTATATAAATTTAATAAATAATAGTAATACTGTAATAACAACACTCTGTGCTCCCCGGGTTTATCTTACTGTATACCATTACCCCAAGTACTTTTCTCCTGGTCCATGCCAGAAGTGAATTGGGCTGTGAAGAAAAAGTATTTGAAGCAAGGGAGAGTGCTCTGAGTATAAGTAGTTGTAGTTCAACAAAAGGGACGTGGGTGGCGCTGCGGGTTAAACCACAGAGCCTAGGACTTGCCGATCAGAAGGTTGGTGGTTCAAATCCCTGTGCTCTGCTCTGGTTCGCCAGAAGCGGCTTAGTCATGCTGGCCACATGACCTGGAAGCTGTACGCCGGCTCCCTCAGCCAATAAAGCAAGATGAGTGCCACAACCCCAGAGTCAGCCACGACTGGACCTAATGGTCAGGGGGCCCTTTACCTTTTAGTTCAACAAAATATGAAGGGACCCAGGTTGGAAAAAGTCTGTTGTATAGTAGCTTGTCTAAGGGCACAAATGGAGTTGATGCTAAGAGAAGTGAGAACTGACCTGGGGACCTTCCAGTTCACAGGTTACTCTTATACAGTCCAGTGATATCCACAAATACCCAAAAGTAGATCCCGCTGATTTCAATACTGTTGAATCCTAGCAAGCATGTTGTGGCTGAGAGATTAGCAATGAATAGACTCTCTTAATTGCCTTTTTTGTTTTTACTGGGTGGGGTGGGGGAGATCATTTACTGATTTCCTCTCAATTGTTAGCAATTATTATTATTAAAAACAATATTAAAAATGCAAGGAAAGCAGCCATTTTCCTTGCATTTTTAAGCATAATTTATTTTTTTATTTCTGCTGTGGAAATAGTGTGTGACATTGGGCCATTAATAGAGGCTATTAACTCATCTCTCAACCTTGATCAACAGGAAGCAGTAAAATAAACAGGATTTGTAATTTGATTAACTGCTGATTTTCCAATTAACATTGGAAAGGAATTTCCAGTGGGCTAGCCATGTTTATCTGTTGAAACACATACACACAACCAATTGCTTTTTAATGAAAAGGAAAGGAGCTGCAGTGAGGGAGACATATTAAAAATACAGTGGTACCTCAGGTTAAGTACTTAATTTGTTCCGGAGGTCCGTTCTTAACCTGAAATTGTTCTTAACCTGAAGCACCACTTTAGCTAATGGCGCCTCCTGCTGCCACCGCGCCGCCGGAGCACAATTTCTGTTCTCATCCTGAAGCAAAGTTCTTAACCTGAGTTACTATTTCTGGGTTAGTGGAGTCTGTAGCCTGAAGCGTATGTAACCTGAAGCGTATGTAACCCGAGGTACCACTGTATACAGATAACTACAATAAAGATAGCACAGCACAAACCTTTTCATTAAAAGCAGTCCGTTCCCAAAGCCTGTGGAAACAAAAAAGTTTTCACTTACCAGGGGAAGGACAACAAGGAGGGAGCCAGTTTATCTGCTTGGGAGGGGTGTAATTCTAGAGTTTGGGAGCAGCCACCAAGAAGGCCCTCCCCTGCGTCTCCACCAAGCATGCTTGTGAGGGTGGCAGGACGGAGAGAAGGGCATCACCCAAAGATCTCAGAACAAGGGCAGGTTCGTATGAGAGAATATGCTCTTTCAAATAGTGTGGACCTAAGCCATATACAGGATCCTGACTATGGGAAAAGGCATTGTTGGTTGATATAGTTCTACAACCAACCCTCCAAGTGTCCCTCTTTGCAAGGGGCAGTCCTGGATTTACAGTAGACATCTTAGTTTCTGATTTGATCCTGGAATGGCCCACTTCTCCTTAGTACATCCCTATTTTCGCTGGATAACTATTGACGGGTATGGAGTTATCTAACCTCTAAACCATTTGAAGGCAGCCCTGTATAGGGAAGATTTTTTGATGTTTAATTTTTTTTTATTGTTTTATATGTTGGAAGCCGCACAGAGGAGCTGGAGCAATGGGGTATGATGGTGATGATGATGGAATAGGATGTCCCTATTTTCACTGGACAAATGTTGGAGGGTATGCTAACAGTGTTATATGAAACCTTCATTTTAATTCTGATACAGCAGCAGGAAATGGAGTGCTGCTTTTGCAGCACTAAAGGGCTCTAATGGATAAGCAACCAAAGACCCAGTTTATATATGCAGCATGTTCAAGTGTGTGATAACAATTTTTCCTGGGTATACCCATTGCTTTTTTTCTGGGGGGGGGGATGCAGGGGGATGCATACCCCTAAACATTTTGTGAATCTTTGTACTTTTGTCCATTTACTGTATTTATTTTCCCCAATTTGAACTAGAAAATGGTGATTTTACTGAGTCAAAATGAGAGTACCGCTAAACATTTTTTTAGGAAAAAAAGCACTGGGTATACCTACACGTGTACCCATATTTCAATACTTGCCCCTCCCCACTCCAATCCTCCTTTACATGTGGAAAGTAGTATACTCTACTGAGTATCTAAAATGTAAGCAACAGCCCTTTCTCACACATAAAGTAAAGGTAAAGGGACCCATGACTGTTAAGTTAGTCACGGACGACTCTGGGGTTGCAGCACTCATCTCGCTCTTTAGGCTGAGGGAGCCAGCGTTTGTCCACAGACAGCTTCTGGGTCATGTGGCCAGCATGACTAAGTCGCTTCTGGAGAACCAGAGCAGTGCAAGGAAACACCATTTACCTTCCTGCTGGAGCGGTACCTATTTATCTACTTGCACTTTGACGTGCTAGGTTGGCTTTTTCACACATACCTGTTCACTAATTATGATAATTGCCAGAAGCCCTTCTGAAAGTCCCCATGCTCAGAAATCGGGTAAGTAGCTACCAGGGAAATCTTCTTTTCCGTGATGGCAGCCAAATTGCAGAATGCTTTCCTTAAACATGCTCATCTTCTGGATACCAGGCCAACCCCAACCTGTTCTCATGCTTTTGAGAACTTCCAATGGTTCTTGAGAATATTTTAAATGACCTTAAATCTCTCTTTCACCTCTGTTGCCTAGGAACTCAGCTGATTTAATCCTGATGGCTGATTTGATTAGTTCTTTTATTTGTTTCCTCCTACTCAAATCTCATCCTATGTACAGGAATATATCGTTAAAACATCACACCAGATCCAAATATAAAAACAGAATAAAGCATGAAAAGTAAAATCTGCATTGTTATTATTAACTTACATTCCAAAGGCCTGGACAAATAGAAAACTGTTTATCTTGCACCTAAATGTAGTCGGGTGGGGTGGGGTGGGGTGGGGAACACAATTACAATGCATATATATATTGGGACTTGCAGCCATGTAAACATGCATAGGATGAGGCTGCACATTTAGTGCCTTAAAAACAAAAAACAATTTGTGCCTTCTCTAGACATACACTTTCTGCTTGTGCTGGAAGCTCAGGATCATAGATGACTGTTGGCTTCTTTCAAAAGGTAGTACAGTACCGGTAACTTCCAAAAACACACCACTACATTGAAGACCCCGTTTCATTTAAAGGCAAGTCAAGCCACAAGTTACACTCTTACAGGGGTGTGTTCTCTTGGGTAATCTGGCCCAGCATAATTTTGGTATCCTCACAGAATGCAGAGTGTTAAAGATGTCAGCATTTGTTCTTTCAAAAGCAGGTTTCTAGCCCATGAGGTTATAGAGTTAGGCTGTGTACACATTACCATTTACAGTGGTATGGCGAGTTACAAACGCTTCAGGTTACAAACACTTCGGGTTACAAACTCTGCTAACCCGGAAGTAGTACCTCGGGTTGCAAACTTTGCCCCAGGATGAGAACGGAAATTGTGCAGTGGCGGTGCTGCGCAGCGGGAGGTCCCATTAGCGAAAGTGGTACCTCAGGTTAAGAATGGTTTCGGGTTAAGAACGAATCTCCAGAACAAAGTAAGTTCATAACCCGAGGTACCACTGTACTCTGGCTTCAGCATGTTCCCACAGTTAGTGTTTGAAGCTGAGGACACATGATGTTCACCACAGTCCATTTGTACCCTGTAGTTTCTTGAGAAATACTCTTGCATTGGTATGCTTTCCCTCAAACCGCCTTCCATTCAAATAGGAGATGGAAGCCATGGTGAAGCTGAGGTGTGTACATTTCAGAGAGCCATTGCACATGCCCAGATGGCACTGCTTGCACAGAGGACAGCTTCACTGAATTAGAGTTCAGTGGGGGAGGGGGACAAATCTGGTATTGGGCACTGGGTGAAAACATCCCTTCCCTCTTTCTGGTGTGTACAGCAATGGGGGGGGGGGGAGTGACTTGAAATGCAACTGGGGTGGTGGCAAGGAGTAACCTTGCTGTGCTTCAAGCTGCTAATAGTATACACAGCCCTAGACTCAAGCATGTCTGGGTCGGAAACAAGCTAAAAAATATTGTGAGACAGTTGGCTGAAGAATGTAAGAGAACACAATAAGTTATGTACCCAGCACAGTTCACTAGGCAAAGGTTATGATGGGGTAGACCGTGTAGTTTGCAGCAGAACAAATGGTTTTACCACCTCCTCAAGGGGTTACAGCTTCTAGTCTTGAGTCTGTACACACACTCGCTTAGTGATCCTCAAATTTGAAATGCACCTGCTGATCTTTATCAACAGTGTGGGGGTGATGTGTAGTGCTTCATTTTAAACCGAGGGAGAAATATTTGTACCGCCACAGTTCAGCAACCCTGTTGCCATCTGTCTGCATGCATGCACACCCGCTGGAATAGTACCTGTGCCTTTAGAAGCTACCTGACTGCAGGGTTGGCCTTACAATGAGGCAGAGTGAGGCCGCTGTCTCAGGCAGCCGAGAGTGGACTTAGCTGGGAGTGCCATGTGGCTTGTCCTGTGCCCCCTATGCTAGCCTTCAAGTGCAGTGGAAGATGCTGTCCTTTCACTGGTTCTGGAGTAAGATTCTGTTCCCAGTGCAATATTGTCTCTTCGGCATCTTGACTCTTCGGCATGCGCTTCACTGCTTTTTGTAGCTCCCACTGTATTTCCTTGGAATTCATCTAGCGCTGCTGTCCAGAACAGAAACTATTCCCATATATTATGCTGCTCATATGATGGGGGAAGAATCAATGTTTTGGTCACAGGCAGGAGCTGAGGAAACGGCACATCCTGGATTTTGTGACAGCTTCTAACTGTGCAGTTCTTTATAGAGACCAGAACACATCACACAATTTTGCTGCTTTTGCTGTCGGAAGCTGCTGCCCTCTGGTGTCTCAAAGCAGAAGGGCAGCATCTCTGAGGATACGGGTTTGTGTGTGTGTACAGTGGTACCTTGGTTTATAAACTTCATCCATTCTGGAAGTCTGTTCTTAAACCAAAGTGTTATTAAACCAAGGCGTGCTTTCCTATAGCAGTGGGGGACTCAATTTATAAATGGAACACACTCTGCTTCCAAGGCAAAGTTCACAAACCGAAACACCTACTTCTGGGTTTGCAGGGTTCTTAATCCAAGTTGTTCATAAACTAAGCTGTTCTTAAACCAAGGTACCACTGCATTTGTGTGTACACATGTGCAAACTTTTGAAAATATTTGATTCCACCTGTGGCATGATGCTACTTTCCTGACCTTATAAGCAAAAGTATCTTCCTTTTGTGATGGCCACAAATTTCCTCTGTATTACACTCCTGGGGTGACAGGCAACAATGTAATCAGAATAAATAATCAAATCAATAAGCTTTCTCTACTCCTCCCATACCTGAGCAGCTATAGCAGAGAGAGGGAGGATATTTCAGAAAGTTAAAGTCAGTGTGCCAAAGAGATCTCTGACAAAGCACTCTGGCAATTTCTCTGACATAATGAGATTGATATCACTCACCCCCATATCCTAGGAAACTCTTGAAAACTGGGGCATGCCAGGATATGCAGACTCAGAATTTCGGCATTACTGGGACACTTCCAGTACCACTTTCTGCTGGAATTCAGTGGAGAAAAATGCACACTGAGGCAAATGATTGTGGTTCTATTTACACAATGTTGCAAACATAATATTACGATGCTTGAATATTGCCTGCATTTGTGGTCTGGATATTGGTGTTTATCTGCTCCCTTACCTGAGCTGAGAAGAGAAGGTGGATTGCTGGAAGGGTGATATTGTTACGCAACCGCCCAGTCTCCAAGTGGCAAGAGATTCCAGGGGTTTCAGGTGCTTACCCAGGGTTCAGTTGCCTTGGAATGAAGGTCAGTGGAGACTGTGGTGTCTTTAGGATATATGGTTTATTTACACATACAATGGTACCTCATGTTATGTACTGTCCCCCTTACAAATGCTGTGGGTTACGCGCTCCGCTAACCCGGAAGTAGATGCCCCTTGTTGCGATCTTTGCCCCGGAATGCGAGTGGAAGTCGCGCTCTGGTGGCGCAGCAGCTGCAGGAGGTGCCATTAGCGAAAGAGCGCCTCATGTTACAAACAGTTTCCTGTTATGAACGGACCTCCGGAACGGATTAAGTACGTAACATGAGGTACCACTGTATATACAAGCTGAGCCTAAGATGGAGGGGGTTCACAGCATCAACACCACATCATCTTGCTTCTCCCTTAGTCTTGAATTCCAGAACAAATCAAGCACACACACTCATTTATGCGTGCGCATGCACACACACAGGCTGGGAGTCTCAATGCTGCCCATCTGGAGGCTTCACCCAGGACAAAAAACCCTGCTAGCTATGGCACTGTCTTATGAACCCACACTTGGGCAAGCCCGGCCTAGCCATGAGTCGACATGAAGCAGCCACCTTGGGCAGCAAAACAGGACCCGCTGGCCCCGCGCTTGAGTTAAGTTTCCATTGGACAAAGTGGGTCTTAATTTCTAAGTAAATATGCACAATATTCAGTTGTGCCTGTAATATGCAGTGAAACCTAGCAAGATCAGAGAAAAAAGAGATGTGAGGAAATATGTTTTAGGAGCCTCAGCTACTAGGGTGTCAGGAATGTTCATCTCAATATGTCAGCCCAGAACCACCTTCCACAGAAAGCCATGCAGAGGAGTCAATATCTCCATAATGGTTTTTCCATTGTTATTTTTATACTGCAACAACTCTGTAATAAAAATGCTGCAAGGAGGGCTTTGGGTTGCTGCGGCTGGCAAACTCGAATGTAGCCATAATGGAGGCGTAGTCAGAAATTGCTATAGAACCTGTTTTGTAAGGCTTTAAATGGGGAGCCCAAGAAGGAGCTCTGACGTATAAGTGCTAGACAAGGCTTAGTGAGGCAGCCTTACTGCTTGCCACACATCTGCTATACCAAATGTTCGAAGCATATTTTTAAGTCCCTTCCCTTGCTGTCCCATATTTCCCAACTTACTTGCATTCTCTGCTTTCACCCCCATAAATCTTAAATTACTTCATCTTTAAGATGAATCTCCTTTAATATTGTAAGTCTTCTGTAGCGGTTTTTCAAAACCACATTCTCTTCAAATTTCAAATGATCTTATGTATACCCCTTTGATTTAGGGATAGGGTGCCATTTTCCCCTTCCACATAGAATAGTGGCCTGACTTCTTTTTCTTTTGGAGAGGGTGGGATGCTTTTCCTGCTGGAAAATTTGGTCATATTGTTTTGTTTAAGGTGAATCCCAGGCTTTCTGTCTTTTAATTGGTGTTCCTTATCCCCTTACATTCCAATAACATATTCACAATCCAGCCATTACTATTTTAACCCATCATTTTGAGAAATAGTTCCATATTAAAAGTGTAGAGTTACAACATTGTGTGTATATATTTGTTGTCCCTACTTCAGATGCAATATTGTTGCATGACACTCCAATCTCCGAGCAGCATGAGATTCCAGGGCCTTCAAGCACTTACCCAGAGTTTGTGTTTCATTTTGGAATGAGCCATAGCGGAGACTGTGGTGCCTTTATGATATATGGTTTATATATACAACCTGAGCCTACAATGGAGGGTCTCACAGTATCAACACCCCATGAAAGTCCGCTTTCTCCCATAGCTGCAGCTTTGAATTCAAGCAGAAATCAGTCATGGCTCTCTCCCTGCTTTTCCAGCCTACAGATTCCCCCAGGTCACATCACAACAAACCCTGCCTTCTAACTAAGGCTTTGTCCTTCTAACCAGCTGGAGGAAGGGCCATATCCATTTGTCATCTGACACAGAGCCCCCTTTTCTTTGTTCTCTTAATGACCCTTCACCCAAGAGATTACCTCATCAGGAAGCTAGCCTGGTTTAATTAGCTTTTAACACTTGTTAGGATTATAGGGGTCTGGCACACAAAAACACTATGTTATGTAAAAGGCCCCATTTCTCAAAGTGTGTCTTACCTCCATTCCGGCTGCCCACCTCCATTTCAATGAAATAGCCAAACATGAAACAAGAAAACAGAAAGTATGAATAATAGCCCTCCACCCGCAAGTTAGAGAATTCAGGGTATGGGTGATAATCAAACTGAGTATTGCATGGTGGTAGTTTTTTTGTTTTTTTAAGAGGAAAAATATTGCATGGTTGTTAGCTCTGTGTCCTTTGCTGCTAAAGTACACCAGATCTCAGCAATCATGAGAGAGCCAGTGTGGTTTGGAGAGTCCATGCGATGTGTAGGGGGGTGGGGTGGAGTGTCAGACTAGAATCTGGGAGTGCAGGTTCAAATTTGCCATGAAAATCACAGAATAACCAGGGCAGCCAGTCACTCGCTTTGAGCCCAACCTGCCTCTCAGGGTTGATGTGTGGATGAAGTATGGGAGAAAGGAATAAGAACCGCTTGCGTCACTCAGAGGTCTTTGAGAGGGAAAGTGAGGTATAAATGCCAGAAAGAAAGAAAGAAAGAAAGCATGTTGCCGATAGCTATTTTCTTATGCTTTGGTAGCACCAGCATCATATTGAAAGCACTGATGAATTGAACAGTCTCCAGCAGAGGGCAGCATTCCATTGCTGTCCCCAGGAACAAAGAAAGCTGCCTTATGCTGAGCCACTCCATCTAGCCCAGTATTGGCACTGATTGGCAGTGGCTCTTCAGGGTCTCAGGCCAAGGAGGGTTTTCTACAGAGCCTACTTGGAGATGCCAGGCTTCAGACCTGGGATCTTTTGCATGTTCTCTGTTACTGAACTACGGCCCTTCTCCTTTGGGGCTTCTCCTTCTCATCCCCCGCCAGTTCGTCACACACACATGCTAAAACAGGGGTCAGCAAACTTTTTCAGCAGGGGGTTGGTCCACTGTCCCTCAGACCTTGTGGGGGCCAGACTATATTTTGAAGGAAAAAAATGAATGTGTTCCTATGCCCCACAAATAACCCAGAGATGCATTTTAAATAAAAGCACACATTCTACTCATGTAAAAACACACTGAGCCAAATTTAGAGGGTGATTGGGCCGGATCTGGCCCCTGGGCTTTAGTTTGCCTACCCATGTGCTAAAGACACTAAGAATGCCACTCATTTCCTAGCTTGGAACTTGCTTTGAATGTTGTCTCCCTCCTCCTTAGCATATTTGAGGCTCCAGGAGCTCTGTTTTTTTTTTTCTTCCTTGTCCATTTTTTTGGTGGAGTTTTGTTTTTGCAAGAAAGGCTAAAGCAATTCTTTGTAGAAATGCACCCTACAGCGCATTGTTTTCAGAAGCGCACTCTTAGCATGGAGAAAGTGGGTAGAGAAAAGCTTTTCTCATGGACATCCAATTAATCTTTCAGTTCTAATCTAATTACACACACACACACACACACACACAATTTCCCTCCTTATCATGATAAGCTAAACCCTGATCTAATGCCAACAGCTCAGCCTCAACAATGGGCACTTTTCCAGTAAAGAATTTAAATATTTATCCTGTGCACCCCCAGGTAAAATGGTCTGGGGATTGAGAACAACAAACTGGGTTGCTTATCACTATCTAACCAGCATCAGTGATACAATCCCTTTCCACACACAACACATTATTGCGAAATATATTCACTGGAGAGAAGAGCATGTCTCATGTGGTTGGTGAAACATGTCAACAGTAAGTGTCCCTGACTTAAGATTGGGATGGCTACAACTTAGTGGTAGTGCTCATTTTTTACACACAAAAGGTCCCAGCACGGGGGTGGGGGGTGGGATTCTGGTATTTCAAATTTCAGTGGTACCCTGTGCAAGGCCAAAATTCAGTGCCCCTGCCCTGCCTCTCACCTTCCGTTCTGCTCAATTCACTACCATCATAATTGTGATTCCCTGTGGTGCCCCCTAGGTTCAGCACCTAGTATGAGGAAACTGGTCGCGCTGCCCTAAATCTGCATCTGGTTCCAGGTTCAAATCCTGGTTTCTCCAAGTAGACTGAAATCTTGAAAAATGCCTCTGCCACAGAACACTGATCTAAAAGGCCAATTTCATTTGCCTGGGGGAAAGTCAGTTTCCTGTGTTATTGGGTGTGGAGAAACAAAATATTTTTCATGTATCCAATGGTGGAAAGGTTTGGTGTTCCACCAGACGGGCAATGGCAATGCCTAGGAGAGAGGTATGAGACTTATTCCCAGAGTCTATGGCACTAATATTTGCAGCAGGAGGGACAAAGGCAGATGTCATTGGTCATTAATCTGTTGGCGAGCACTTTCTCTGACCATGCGCTGGGTGCAGGAAGTTATTATTTGTAGCCCTGACCCCATTGACCCCACGCACCAAGTTCAGTCCTTGTTTTTATTTCTGTTTCCGTTCAGGATGTTACTAGGTGTTGACTTTTGACCCTTTAAATCAACAGATGGAAAAGCCATTGAGGGCTATCACCCTCTCAACAACACCGACACCCCTCCACCTCTGACACTGGGGAGCGGGGCGACAGGAAATGTTTCCAGTTCTATCATGTCAAGCAGGGTGCAAGTTTGGTGGTGAAATAAGGGGACTAAATGCAGCAGGAAGCAACTCTCCTTCAGTGGAATGAACTGGGATGGCCCTGGTAGTATTGGGACCACATTTCTGTTTGTTCTCAGTTTCCCTTAAGATGGCAGATCAAATAAGAACGCCATGATACCTACGGTCCTACCTTCTGTGTTGTATTAAGCAATAGGAGCTGAGACTCAGCCCACAGGTTAAGGAGAAATGTCAGGGACTAGTAGCCTGTGTGCGCTTTATTATCACTGAAATTTAGTAGTGAATAATCATACATAAGGATGTGGTGGAGGAAGAAGTGGAGACCAACATTTTGCAGATCTATGTACCTTCCTTGCTTCATTTGCTACACCTAGGGCTGGTAGGTAGGACATGCCCTTGCTTGAAACTTCAGCCAGGTTTACTGAAGACTGAGCAGGAGAAGGGAGACAACCCAGAAGCCGGATGAAGTAATGATAATGAAAGAAACGATATCAGTGTTGATAAGCACCATCCGGGAAGAATGGAGAGTGAGGGCTTTGTTCCGCTTGACTTTTATGTTCTTCAGTTCAGACTATTTGCCAGCAGATGGCATCATTTCCCAACCATACAAGTAGCATGAAGGTACGTGGAATTTTGCCACTATGAAACTTGTGCAATAGCTGCTTCCATTGCTTAAGGCAGAGATTCCCAACTTTGTTGGTGTGGTAACCCACAAGCCCAAATTTACTTGGTACGATGACCTATTGCTTTATTGTCACATGAATTTTGGATCATAGGTCTTCTCTGCTCCCAGACAACAGTTCCCCAGGGTCAGAATGTAAGACTCGAGCCTTCTTGACATTCAGGTACAAGTGTTAATGGAATATTACACTATGCCAACAAATCAGAAAGTTGTAGGAGGTATAGCTCATACCAGTTATGGATTACAAGCAATTATTATTTGGAGTTTACTTATAAACCCTGCACCCCACTTTCACAGGCTTTGCCCCACAGGTTGAGAAATGCTGCCTAAAAATAAAAGGACATGGAGGGGGATTTATGTGCCTCCCCCCCCCCCGCCGCCCGAGGAAAGCTGCAACAGAACATTGTGTTCCTGACAGATGAACTTGGCATCTGCTTACCTGAAATCCAGGCTCAAATGAGTTTGTCATGGGCTGCTTGTGTCAGTAGCGATACAGCCACAAACTGTTCAGATATACCCACTCTGTGCACAGTGTGTGAGCTCCTAAAAGCAAGTGGAGCACCTGCAGTCCTCTGCATCAACTCTCTGTTGCCCGTGTTGTGAGGATTTGCCTTCACAGTACATTGATCAAGCATGCAGTTGATTTATAATCTGGCTTTATGTATGCAGCCTCTGTAACAGAACACTTAAAAAAGCAATTATGGTAGGTGAGACTGTGTAGGCTGAGATAGATATTATCGCAGCAAAGGCCTCCATTTGCCAGGATAATGGGAATGTGGTCTGGGGAGCATTTACAACGGGAACTGGGAAGTTGTGGCACTTCAGATCCTGCCGCACTACAATTCCTATCTTCCCTGATCATCAGCCATGCTGCCTGAGGTTGGTAGGAGTAGGAGTCCAACAAGATTTTGAGCGCCACACCTTGGCCACCCTTGATTTACATAGGAAACAGGAAGCTGCCTTATACTAAGTCAGACCATTGGTCCATCGAGCTCAGTACTGTCTAAAAGGCTTCGGCCTTGTATACCTGAAGAAGCATCACCACCCCCATCGTTCAGCACTGAGATCTAGCTCTGAGGGCCTTCTGGTGGTTCCCTCTGTGCATTCCCACACCCTCACTGCAAGAAGTGAGGTTACACAGGGAACCAGGCAGAGGGCCTTCTCAGTAGTGGCCCCCGCCCTGTGCAACGCCCTCCCGTCAGATGTCAAGGAAATAAGCAACTATCTGATTTTTAGAAGACATCTGAAGGAAGCCCTGTATGGGGAGGTTTTTTAATGTCTGAAGTTTTACTGCGGTTTTATAATTTGTTGGAAGCCACCCTGAATGGCTGGGGCAACCTAGGCAGATTGACGGCCTATAAATCATAAATGATCATCACTCTCAACACAGACTGGCAGCAGCCTTCCAGGATTTCAGAGAGAGGACATTCCCAGCCCTACCTGGAAATGCTGGGACTTGAAACTTCTGCATGCCAGGCAGATGCCCTGCCACTGAGCTGCTTATTTCCCTGTTTTCTAGGGATCTCCCTGATTTAGAGAAGCTGCGTCTATTAAACCAGTTTTACTCTGTCCTAAGCACCCATGAATGTCAATAGCTCCGTACTTGTATTCCAGTTTTCAACTGCTGTAATCCCCTTTGTAAGCACATAGAGAAGCCACTGGTTTCCTTGTTGGCAGGACCAGCAGTCATGCCATCTCAGGAGCAAACCACTTCTAGGGGACAATCAAACTAGCGTCACATTCTTCCTATGTTACAACAAAAGAGGCCTCCCTTGCAGGAGGCTTTTCCCAGGGACCATTGTGACTGACGGATGAGGTTTTTGCTTTAAATAATTACTTGGTCCGTTCAGCCTGAGTCTAGCGCCCCTGGTGCAAACTATTAGAAGAACAGCAAGGTTGAAATAACCCTTAAAAATGTTTGAATGAGCTATTGAGGAGGTGTGTGCAATAAAACCAGGAACGTGCTCAGAGCATGGGCCACCACCGGATGCTGCTTCCACAGCAATCCCCCCTCCTTCTTCTTATGGTTTCTTTACTGAAGCAGTAGCTCTCAAACCTGGTCCAGCCTGCTTCTTCAGCAGCTCCAGCGAGGCATAAGATTTTTATTTAATTTTTTATTTTTTTAAAGTAAGAGTTGAAATGAAAACTCAGAAGAGAACACTGGCTCCCTAAAAGAGAACTGGGGAAACTGAAGTTCTCTAATAACAATGCACTACTTGTGTTCCTTTGATTTGTTATTGGCACTTCATGATTTCAAATGGTATTTATTTGTGTGTGTTCAGATTTAGGGGTGATAATTCATTTGCGTTGTGATTCCTCAGAAGCAAGCCCCACTTTTTCCAAGGGGTCTTGCTCCCAGAAAGGTACAAACAAGGTTGCTTCCGTAGACTGGGCTTTCTCCTCTCAGCAGATTAATTATTTGCTCAAGGAAGTGCTTCCCTTCCCCCTCTGAAAATTGCATGGCTGCCTCTAGATGCGAGATGCTTTATTAAGTGTTAATTGCTATTGGGATGCAATAATCAGTGTGTCATGTTGCTGGCTTGTCAGAGTGTGTGTTAATTTCATTTAAGTTGCGTTAATTTGGCTCCTTCTGGCAATTTCGCTTTAGCCACCTCTGCTACTGCCAACGTGGCAATGAAGTTTCTCTTGAAAGTACAAGTGGTGAAAGAAGAGATCGGAGGGAAGTTTTTTGTGGCCTGGGCCCAAATAGTCCTGCTCTTTCACACACGTCCATTGACTACAATCGTTAACATGCTGGAGGATTAATTACACAAGTGTAACTGGAAGAAACAACAACAACCAAGTATGTGAAGTTAGGAGTTGTTATTATTTATTTCCAGGGCTTTTTCTTCAGGTGGAACTCCATTCTGGCACCTCTCAGGTGGGCACCGTTGCCATTATTATTATTATTATTATTATTATTATTATTATTATATTTTATTTTATTAAAGATTTTGTTGATTTACAAAAGCGTGTGCAATGTCTCTCTCTCGTATTTTTTCTCCCATGTAACATTTTTACAAATCAGTTTCATTTGTTGAGACATTAGGAAGTAAAGGGGGGAAGAGGTAGAAGGGGGGAAAGATGGGTGGGGTGGAGTCGGGTGGCGATGTTTCTATTTTACTTACTATATGTAGGGGCCCCGTTGCCATTATAAGAGTGCAAGGGTGAATTCCAACACCTCTTTTTCTAGAAAAATAGCACTGTATATTCCTAATACTTCTTATACTCCTACCTGAAGAGCTGAGAGCGGCTTTTGCAAAGCTCCCTGGGCACGTTTCCCATACAGGAGGTAACTTTCAGGGCAAGACCTGCCTTAGTTTCAGCAGGTGACAATTGGAGCTCCACACAACAATGCAGTTGCTCAGTTATTATTGGCTCCCAATGACGCGGGAGCAGGAGCTGAACAGCGGGCCACACATTTGTGCTCCCTTCTCCTCAAGAAACAGACAGCCTCTTGCTCAAGAGGCTGTGTGTGGAGGATCAACATTGAGTCAAAGACAAAGCTGTGACGCTCCCCACATCCTGTGGCTTAGGAAGTGGGTGCTTGAAGAACCCAGCCTGGGAAGTCATCAGTATTTGTAGACATTCTGGTTCTCTTGCCGTATCTTGTTGCTAAAGGGCTGGCCCCACACCCTCCCACCGCAGAGCTCTTACTGGGGTGTGAGGGGATGCTGTGATCACAGTGCTGAGTGCTTGCTGAGGATCACAGCTCTGGTGACAGCCTGCATTTGATGGGGTCTGGGTGGTGGCATGAAGCAAACCAGCTGGCCAGGCTTCTGAGGCCACAGCAGGTCTCCTGCTAATGCCTCCCCCTTCCCGGCCTGCCCAGTTCTGACCTGGAGGGCTCCAGCAGTTGGTCTGGAAAGGAAAGAGACAGAGCTTAAGACCTGTAGATTCCCAGAACTTTGCCCATCAGCAGCCACGGGGAAGCTGGACATGGCTGCAAAGTGAGCCTGTCCAAAGAGTGGAGCAAAAATGCAGGAAAGTATTGAGGAGGACAGGCTCTCGATGTTAAGAGGAGGCATTGCCCTGCCTCTCAAAAAACACACACACCTTTAATTGATTAATCGGCTCAATTAATCCACCGAAACACTCTCTGGCTGACTAAAAAGAGATTCCCAAATAATTCAAATTAATTTAAGGTAAGTATCGATCATTAAATGATAATAACAGCAGGTGCCAATTACCGTCGTAGAAGAGGCAGCCCACTTTTGTCCTTATTTCGGAGGCTTCCATCTAGGATGGCATCCGCCATTTCAGAACACACACAAAAGCCTGGGCTCCATCCCCCCCTTGTTGAAATATATTGTTTTATAGTCTTGTGCATATTGATTTGATTAATCAGTTCAAGGGGCTTTAGGTGAAAGACCGCCCTATAGAAACCTGTGTTGTTAAAGTCAGGTAAAAGAGTGTGTCTTCAATCCAGGGCCCCACTCTAACCTAAATCTGTGTTTGATATCTGTGGACAACGGGACCATAAATGACAGAAAGGTGACTGCCCCTTTTTCTTTCTTGTTGTCTGCCATCCCCTTGCTAATCAGAGAATCATAGAACTGCTGAGTTGGAAGGGAGCACGAGGGTCATCTAATCCAACCCCCTGCAATGCAGGAACCCTTTTGCCCAACATGGGGCTCGAACCAGTGACCCTGAGATTAAGTGTCTCATGCTCTGCCAATTGACCTATTGCAGGATAAGTTTAAAATATTTATTCTGAGCTGGTGTTTCAAATGGTAGCTTTAGTGGCTGCCATGTACAAAAGGGAGGGAAGTCCTCCCCCCCCCCACATGTAACTTGGTAGTTTCACCCAAAGTGGTCTTGGTTCACAGAGAAAGCAAAATTGGACTCGGTGGTTGTTGTTGCCATTTTGCATTTGTGCTCCCACCTCCCCGTGTCTCTAACCAAATATTATATATTAGTCCCCACAGTGCAAAAGTCACGTGGGCTGCAGAATCACCGCTTTTGAAATATGTTGCAGACCAATATGTGTTCATTGTTATAGCAACAAATTAGTATGCATGTTTGCTCAGTGCACTGAAATGGGAAACCTTGGTTGAAATCAATTATTGAAATTGGTCTCATTTAATTTAATGGTGAGTTAGACCAGTGATTTTAAATTGCCTTGACTTAAATGAAGCCATCTTTACAGCCCAACCTTTGGCACACTTATATAAGAGTTTTGGGAGGCAGTATTTTTATTGGTTTTTGAAAACATGTAAAGCAAGTAAATAGCATGGAAATGTAAATAATAATAAAAAGGAACTGAGAAAACAATTTCCTCCATCAGTGTTTTGATCAATCTGGTTGATTTAAATTTAAACATAAATTATTATCTTCACTTGAACCCTGACTCCCAAGTTCATCATTATATCAACACTTTATATTGTTTCATTGGTAACATAAGAGGAAAAATGACTATTACTCATACTTGATCAAGCACAACCACAAGGACTCCTGATTAGGCGTTTGGCTATGTGATATTGAATGCTATCCATTAACTGTTCTATCCTGTTTCCCCTTTGTTATTGTTTTTGTTTAAATCAATTCACGAACCAAGAACTTATATATTGGCCACCAATAATGTATTGAAGGTATTACTGCAAATTTACTGTGCTGTTTTTGTGATCTGCAAATGACATGGCGCTTGGTCTATTTATTTGTATCATTTAGTATTCCTATTATCTTTGTTTATAAAACCCAATAAAAAGTTATTTTTTTAAAAGGAACTGAGAAAAGTAGAGACAATTTTCCAATATATGGTTAGCACAAATCAGATAAGAGTCAGGTGGAATGGGAAGCAATGAGGGGTGAAACCTAGAAATCACTTTGCTGATATGCATGAGAAATAGGACCCGTGTGTCTAGGAAAATATCCTGTTTCGTTAGGCCTCTTGTGGTCTACTGTTAGCTTTTCCACTAATGGTATTTACCAGGTTCTCTTAAATAAGCTGTAACCTGTGCATTCCAGGGGGTTCTTCCAGTGTTTAGCCATTTCCATTCTTGCTGCTACGAGCAGGAATAACATAGGAACATAGGAAGCTGTTTTATACTGAGTCAGACCTATCTGTCCATCTAGCTCAGTATCGTCCTCAGAGTTTCATGCAGGGTTCTCTCCCCACCCTCCCTGGAGATACTGGGGATTGAACATGGGACCTTCTGCATGCAAAGCAGCTTCTCTGCCCTTGAGCTACAGCCATTCCTTATAGCTTCCTCATATGGGAATTGATTGTGAAGGTTCCAAAAGACTGATAACAGTGCCAACATTGGGTCTAGGTGTATCAGTTGCTGCACCGTATCTGAGATAATGCCAAAAACCTATTCCCATAATATTTCTATCATGGAACATTTGAAAGAGAGAGAAAGAGATACACACACACACACACACACACACACACACACGCTCATTGCGTCAACTACAACATATAAGGGAGAAATATTTGCTTACATTATGAGTTTTACTGGAATAAGGTGCCATCTGTGTACAGCTTTTAGGGATGGTTTACAAGGGGCTGCTGCTGACGCGTTTCTTATAGGCTGGTGAAACAAATGGAGTCCCATTCCAGGTCTGATTTAGAAACCTCGTCAGCTTTCCACATGGATTGCAGTCCCTCTGTCTGATTGAGGCTAAGCCTTTCATTCAAGGAGTAGGAGTAAAGCTCATTGAATTCAATGGAACCTACTTCCAAGCAAGTACATGAGCTGTTATGCTTTTCTGCACCCTTCAAAAACCTATAATATCCAGATCAAGGGCAGTAATCGCTCAGTACTAGACTAGATGGAACGCCCTCCCTTCAGATGTCAAGGAGACAAAGAATTACACAACTTTTAGAAGGCATCTGAAAGCAGCCCTGGGAGGTTTTTAACACTTGATGTTTTATGTTTTTAGATATTATGCAAGCTGCCCAGAGTGGCTGGGGAAACAGCCCGATGGGTGGGGTATTATTATTATTATTATTAGGACCAAGGGAATCAATCATTTAGAAGGGTTTTTCTTAAAGAGTTCTGCCTTTATTCTGAGTGTCAAGATTTGTGAGACCCCTGATCTCTGAGGGATGGGCACCATGTACAACAGGGCTGGCACAATACATTTGCCTGCCTGAAGCAAAGGACAAGGTGGCACCTCCCTAGATGAATCAACTGGCAGCTGAATCTAAAGAGACAATGTCCTCCATAGGACCTGAGGGCAGCTTGGACAGCTCAAGGCACACACAGCTTTGCCTTTTCCTCACAGCATCTGCTGCTTGAGGCAGCCTCCTCACTTTGGCCAATGGAAGGACTGGCCCTGATGAGCAAGAAGGAGAGAGAGAGAGAGATCTGCCTGCCTTCCCTTAGTAAAAGCGAGAACGGGCCAGGACCTCCTGCCAGTAAAAAGTAATGTGAATCTGCAGCATAGTCCACAAGGGGTGCTATTTTCCAGATTCCAACCTCAGCCCCATGATCAGTGTGTCATTTAAAACATGAGAAGGAGAGGGGAGTCATTTCCACTTTTCACTCCAGGTGATGAAATGCCTAGGGCTGATGCCTGAAAGAGTCTTTCTGAGCATTTATAAGGTGATCTACTCGCTCGAGTCCAAATCGGAGGTGGAAATGGAAAAGGACATACAATAAACTGTTGTAGGGAGTATAAGCTGCCCCTGGGCTTAATTTTTTAAAAAATATTTTATTAAGGGTTTTCTTGTTTTACAGTGTAATGCCTCGTATTTTTTTTCCGTGTAACATTTTTACAAATCCGTTTGCAACAGCAGACCTTGCAAAAATGGACTGTCAGCAATGGTCCTTGAGGAAAGGATGCCTTTTTATGCTCCCTGATCGTGGCTGATTGATGGGCCATTCTGGCGGCTCATTATGTTGTGGGGGTGGGAGGGGAGGTTTATTCATATGCCAAAACCACAGCTCTGAGGCCCCCAGGGCAACATGAAGCACCAAGCTCAGTGAAAGGAAGGGCCCCTTTGCTATGCTGCCCTGGATGACAAAGGGCAGCTCTAAACATCTCCCTTATCAAGGCACAGTGAGGAATTGTCACTGAGGCAGACCTGGCAGCTGTGATCCCAGCATTGTGAGCTTGGATTCGTCTCAAGAAGCCATCACTTCTTTTTCAATGGCAACCACAGTGCCTGGAGACGGGCAGTCAGGTTGTGCACCCACAGCAGTGACCAGAGGAGGAATGACCATTGGGAGGAGCACAGAGAGTTGGAGCAGCACAACCGGATGCCCTCATCTGCCCCAGCTGCAACAAAACATGTCCCTCCCATATCGGACTCTACAACCACAGCTGGCGCTGTAACTCTTCAACGGTTGGACTTCACCCCCAAAGGAATACTTCTTCCATTGTCTCCTGAGACAGATAGATGCCAACTTTATTTAAAAATTGTATCTAATTATTTGCCGAGGATCCACTGATCTCTCCTCAGCAAGGCTTCTTTTTTATTTCTTTCTATAGGGTGGGGTGCAGCCTCAAACCACTCAGCTGGAAAGAAGCCAGTCCTTTTGCCACCCTACTTCCTTCTAAGAATCCCAGCTCCTTCTCTAGCCATGGGATGGGGTGAGGTGAGTGACTAAGCCCAGGCCTCTCTCTGCCTTTTTTTGTCTGATTTCCCTAACCACATTTTGCCTCACTTTTGGGGAAGCCTTTACTCACAAGCAGGGCTATAGACATCTATTGCTACCATGACTCAAAAGGAGGACTTTGCTCCAATTGGTTGGCTGCTGTGGGAACAGGATGCAGGACTAGATGGGCCTTTGACCTGACCCTGCAGGGCTCTTCTGATGTTCTTAATTGCTTTGTGCCACCAGGGGGACCCTTTCTCCCTTTCTCCTGGGGTGGCCAAACAGGGTTGGGGAGGAAGTGTCTGTTGGGATACTGCCAGGGAGACAAAGTCCATCATGACTCCGTGTCGCCTCTGTTGCGATCATTGATCTCCCGTAGACATGCAGTATCAGCAATTAGCGACACGAGCTCCAGAAATAGCTTGCCACATTCCAGAGCTGATGCACGTTCTATCAGCAGAATTCACACAGCGAAAGATGCACGCAGGAGAGCATTATTTACAAGTTTATTCAGCGTTGGTCAAAACAAAGAAAACATGACTGCCTGCTTCGGTGTCTCAGGCACAGAGAGAACGAAAGCAAAGACACAACAGAAACATCCTGTGAACAGGAAATACACAGGCTGTGACACAAACATCCTGCTCCCTTTTAAGGTGGAACGGAAATATCCTAACACTGTCTCCCTGTCCCCCAATTCCATGGTTCCTGCTTTCCTGCTAACTCCTCATTCAGCTTGACCCTCCTTGTTTTTCCTACCATTCTGTGGTGGGCTTCGCTCTTGCCTGTATTGTGGGGTAGGCCACATTATAGTAGTGTTGTCCACATGTACCTGGACATTAAAACTTCAGCCATTTTAACCAACTGATCTGAGAAGTTAGGTCTGTGGTCTCATAATCATTTTTTTATGTTTATAAGCACGCATGCATGCACACACACACAGAGATGTGAACTTTGAGGAATGCTTTGGGTCAATGTCACCACCCAACCCTGGCAATTTGTTACTTTTTAACTTGTCGGTGAGGCAAAGCGAGCATATTCAGTCATCTGCTTAAGCTGCATGCCTTATTCCCCTACACTATTTGTTGCGGTTAAAAGGAGCTGGAACTGATTGGACAATGGACCTGGTTTGGGATAGTCTGGACTCAGTTGATGTATATTTTTATGCTGGCACTTGTGTATGCCTCCCTACCCTCTTCACTCCCCACTCTCTCCCTGGGGTTTTCCCCTACAGTTCCTTGTGTTTTATCTCCACTATTTTGGGAAATAAAATGTCTTTGAAATTATTATTTATTGTGATTTCAAAAAGGGAATGGTACTGGAAGGGGAATTTCGGAGAACTATTAAAACCAGGAGCCATTTGGGCACTATTTTCAGGTGGGATTCAACAAAATACTGGAAAAGCCAGCTTGTGCAATTAAAGGAGTTGATTGTGTCCCAGCCAGATGTTGGTGGACTACAACTCCCATAATCCCTTACCATTGGCCATGCTGACTAAGGCTGATGGGAGCTGGAGTTCCCCAACAGCTGAAGAGTTGCGTATTGGCTACCTAGCTGATGTTCTTCTTAAGTTCTTGGTTTTCCATGGTCATAAATCCTCTGCAGGCCACTTTAGCTGCTGGCCACTTAAAGAGCCTTGAGAACCTATTGAAAGGAGCTGAGAGAGAGAGAGAGAGAGAGAGAGAGAAAGAAAGAAAGAAAGAAAGAAAGAAAGGTCCTTCTGCTTGGTGTAGGCACAGTCGCCCCTCCAGCTATGAAAACAAAAGTGTCAAAAATTGCTGTGTTTTGACTGGGGGGTGAGTCCTGGGAGTTGGGCTGGGGTTACCTGCCCAAGAGAGGTCAGCAAGCCCTCACTCAGGTTTCAGGATTTAATTATTTAATAGCCACTCTCTCTCCTCCCTGTTGGGCACTGGAGCAGGATTAACTAACGGCTCTTTTTGCCAAAAAGGAGGGGTGTGTGCCAGAGGCATAGCTGAAGCAATCAACAGCCTGTTGTCCCAGGTGCTGCCCGAGTTCAAATTTCTGCACTGGGAAAATAAAGAAATATTTCCTCAGATTAATGGCCCTGTTTCACCCTCCCCCGCCCCATTCCCAAAGAGAGCAACACAACTGCATCCTCCTCCCCCCCCCCCACTACTCCCAATGCTTCCTTGCAACACAGATTCCTTGGGATTCAGCTTAATTCCCCTCCAACAGATGCAGACGTTCCTTTCGGTTTACTGCCTGAGTATCCAGCACAAGGCACCTACTGAAGCTGTGCCAAGAGGTGAAGGACGCAGGCATGGCAGGTGGAGGGCAGAGGCTTTAGGAGAAAGTGCACAAGGTTTTTGTTTTTTTGCACAAAGTTAGTGCGCAAGGTGCGGGAGAAGGTGGCTGCCTGGTGTTTGCTGCCTGTCATTCACAGCCGCATTGTGGCTCCCAAAGTCTGATTGGGCATCTCTCGACTTAACTCTTGGCTCCCATCTGCTCAAGAAGAGCTGTGTGCTTTCTTCAGAGGCCAGCAGCTGTGGTTGTGCCTGAGGCACCGCTGGCACCTTATAAAAGGAGGAATCAAATGGTGAGCGGGGTCGTACTGAAACTTTGTACAAAGGGGCTAATGGCAAGAAAGCCATCTGAGATGACGGCAAGGATATATTTTGGCAACGAGACATGTGAAAACACTGCCATAGCAAAGCGAGGGCAATAGTGCCGGCTGGCAGGCTCACAGGAACATCACTTGCACTGCAGAGAAATGGGGTGCTGATGAAGGAGATGCTATAGATCCAGGGAAGGCAAAGGAAGCCCAGGATGCCACTGGGGCAAGAGCTCCCTTTTCATGTCCTCTCCATCACAGCCTGGTAGAACATGAAAAGCACAAGCAAAAGACAGGCTGCCTGCTACCTTAGAATCAAACTGGACCAGATCAGCCTCCACCAACATGGTGCCCTCCAGGTGAATCCACCTTCCATCGTTCCTCACCATTGGCTATTTGGCTGAGGCTGATGGGAGTCGGAGCCCACGTTGGTGAAACCTGAACTACACCAGGGGTCTAGCCAACCTGGCGGTTTGACTCTCACTCCCATCAGCCCCAGCCAGCATGCCCAATGCTGAGGGATGAAGGGAGCAGGAGTCCAACAACATCTGGAAGACATTATGTTGGCTACCTGTGGACTAGACAGGTAAAGATTGGTTTTTGTGAGAGATCTTTGGCGAATCCTTGTCTGCAGTCAGGTTGGAGACAGACCACTTATTGTTAGTCCAGTATGCAAACTATATTAACCAATGAGGAAAGCTGCCTCAGGTCCTATTGACCTGTACCAGCTAGAGAGGCCATAATGGCACCTGCCCTCAAAGAAGCTGGTTCAAAGCAAGGGTTGCCAGAGAGTTTCATGGACAGGACAGAAATGGTCAATTTCAGGGGAGGGCACCATATCCAAAGATGGGTCTGGAGCTGATGTTTTCTTGGGCCAGGACCACTGGTCTGCGTCTTTAAAAGACTGGCCTAGCCTATAGGCACAACTAGATTTTGCAAGCAGAATTCAATTTTATTACTATATTGAGATTAGTAACATTTTCCTGGTGACCAAGGCACCAGTCAAGTCGTAGAAGAGAGGCTTGTAAGGGAAAGAGCTGCTAATGTGGACACAAAGCCTAATGACATGCCACAAAACCCCAATGCATTTCTCACCTCCCCCAGTTTTATTTTCCTAGCTTCCAGGCCTCCAGAAATAGCCAAAGCGAAGACCTACTAAATAAATGGTCAACATTGGTGGCATTTTTCTGTGTGGAGGAATAATTTTGTACCTCCTCTAAAATGGCTCCTGATCACGCGGTATGGTGTCAGAACTGGCTGCACATCCTCAATTTAAAAAGACAGTCAGAATGAATGGGGTCAATTTAAAATCAGGAAAGAGACATTACAGTAGGAAGAAGCTAAGCGGACTGGAAAGGGTTAAACCAGAAAGGTGCCAGATGAGTATGTGCAGTATATGTGATGTGTATATGTGGAGAGCAGTTGGGACAATGGGCTCATTCACTGGCCATGAGGGGCTGCTGAATTGTATTTGTATAGCTAGGCAACTGCAAATAGCCCTTTGCTGATATGAGCACCTTTGCCCCAACCTCTGCCCCATTCTGGGGCCAAGCATCTATTCTGAGGCAGCCCCTTCACATTGCAGCCTGACATATGTACAGAGCAGGTGCTGGGGACCTCACTTTTTAAATTTTTACCTCAGAAAGTTTCACACCTGGATTGCAGAGAGGAACAGTCTTGTCTGAGAGTTTGTCTTTCTCAGTGTGATTGATGCCTGTCTACAGGTAAGAGGTTTTTCGGGCTGATTGCAGTGCGAGGCATTGTTTGGTTGCTGACTGAGTGGACACAGCTGGAGTGTGGGTGTGGCCCACAGCCTGCCTTGGTGTAAGGACAGTTGTAGTCCCTGAAGGGGCTGACACCAAAGGGTCTTTTCTCTGAGTGAGCTGGCTGAGGTGATCTCATGGGTGGACCATTGCTTGGTGTGGTTTTAGAGGGCCCCCAGAAGACAACATCCACACAGGCGCAGCTGTTGTGCTGGCACAGGAGTTCATCGGTTCCGTGAGAACCATGGGGTCGTCTTAAGTGGTCATTAGTTCAACACAATGGGCAGGGCACCTTCTATTATTATTTATCAATGTATGGATCTGTATTCATCAGTGTAAGTTGTCCTACAAGAAAAATGCTATGTATGAAGCAGCCGTTTCCTGTTTTCTGAGTACCGTGTTTCTGCCTCCTTTGCTGACTTTGCAGTAATTTGGATGGGTGCCTGGGCCCAGCCTCCTGCCAAAAAGCTTGGAAAAGAACTTCCTGCTGCCCAGGGGGTAACCCTGATTGATCGCCCAAAGAGCGGAGCGACCTAGTCTGTGTCAATGCAACCTATTTCTCAGAGAGCCCAAAGCACTTTCCTCCCGCCCGCTTTCGCTACCTCACCGGGTCATCCTTTGGTGAGAGCTTTGAAATCGCAGCTCTGCTGTGTGCATAGGCCGTGCATTATACGGATTGGAAATGGCTGCCCTGCCCACTGGCCGCCATTCTCTAGGGAAGCACAGCGTAAAAAAGCACAGCAGTTGCTTCTTGAAAGAACAGATGTGGGAAGAGTCAACTGACACGTTGGCGGGTGTGATGGTGAAGGAAAGAGAGGGAAGCACACATAACAAAGCACTTTGCAGATTACTGTGTGACAAAGAGATATATAATAAGGCCCAACCCCTTCCACTCCAAGAGCGTCTTCTGAGAAGGAAAAATGCCTGTGGCCCTTGCTCTGTGAGGCTAGTGGGCATCCCTCTTCCCTTTGTGGTGGGCAGGACCTGGCAGCTGGGAGTGTGTGTGTGTGGGAACCCCAACTCAGGAAACTAGCTGGATTTACTGGGCTACGCTCTAAATCCCCCCTCACAAAAGATGCCTGTTCAGTGAGAACAGGATGCTGAGGATTCAGCTGCATTTGTTTGGCCAGTAGAGCCTGGTGGATTACGGACAATTGGTTCAGCCCTGACAGAAAATATCAGGAATGTTAAACAATAAAACGGCCTCCAGTTGTTGTGGGCTTGGAGGGGCCTCCCCCCCCCCCGCTATCCTGGGCAGGCCCCACATGTGCCTCTTGCTTCTGCTTAATCTGTAGCCCTTCCACTAGGAAAGCATGGCAGCGTTTGCTCTTTTTGGTTTACTGATTATTTTGCTGAGTAGCAGCATGGGCTACCCTGGTGACACGGCTGTTGTCAGCCTCCAGCTAATCGGGTGTGTAGCCCCTCTGCTGAAGGGTGTGGGAGAGCAAAGGATTGTGAGAGGTATTGCTCAGACACTGGAGTCTTTCTTGCAGAAGTGGGACCTATGGAAGTGTTATATTGCGCTGAGAGAAAGAGAAGTGATTTTTATCTCATCTCTTCTTCTTTTTGCTTTCAGAGAAGGAATGTGCACACTTTTTCCAAGTGAACCCACCAAAGAGGAGGGGTCGAATATGTCCCAGTGTTTGGTAGGGGAATATAGGTACATTTTTTTTATGACAGGGTTCATTAAGTGGTAATAAGAAAGTCAAATAATGGGGTCAGGTTGCTCTGCTAGACAATTTTTGAAACATTAGTTTATAGGTTTTCTTGACAACCCCGAAAGCAAGTATTTGTATTTGGGTGCCATAAATGTGTACATTCTGTAACAAAAGCTATAAAAGAGTGCTTTGGCACATTAAAGGCCAACCAATTTATTATGGCATGGATACATGCCCACTTCACTAGATGTATGAAGTGCAATCTTTGCTGGCAGGTTTATAAAGGAGACAGTTGTAAAGTGAGAGTTAAGTGGCAATGAGGTATAAAAATTAGTTGGTGATAACTAGAGCTTGAATATATGTTAAATAGCCACACCTTTCACCCTTTACTGAGCAGCAGTTTGGTGATAATTGCTGAGATTAGTGTATTAAAAGCTGTAGTGGGGCAGGGAACCATTTGCAAAACAGTCATAGTTAGCTAGCTAGATGGCCACCAAGATAGAAAACCACTATCTTGTCATTGGTGTTAGCATGATAAAACAAAACTGAACTTCCTCATAACCTAGAATATGCAAATGTTCAAAGTTTTAAGATGCAGTACATGAGATTCCATTAGTGCTACTCTTTTTTTAAAAAAAAAGATTTAGTGTAACACTGTGAGAGAAATTCCCAGATAAAGCAGATAGTCAATTATTAGCCAATTGTTTCTTAAATCTTGGTCATAATAATTAAACTTACAGCTGTGACCTTTGAGGCTAATTGTATAAAGCATGTTAGTATGTGGACTTCCAGATACAGAAATCAAAGCAATAGCACAGTATGTGAAGGTACCATTTGGTTGACCATTGTTGTTGTTTTTATATATACTAACAGCTTCCTCATAGGAACTGAAACAAAAAACAAAGTTCTCTTATATCAGAGCTTTCTGAAAGACTAATATTCAAAACAAAGGCAGATCAAGAAGATAAGACACCCCTCCCAAGTTGCGAGCAGCACAGGCAAATGGCTGGGAGAAGGTTGTGTGCTCACTAGTAAATTATTTGTAGTAGACTGTAACAAGCCAGGTCTGTTTGGAATCACTCAGTGGTTTCATGGGAAGAAATTCCAGCTGAGGCTAAAGTTTTTTGGGAGTTACTCACACCAACTAGTCATTAATTATCCACAGATTCTGTCTGGTGTCCTATGGCATCACTTTATTTCTGCTCCTTGCTTGCCTAAGGAATTTAGGAACAGCAGAATGGAAGTCAGAGCTATTTCAAGAAGGAGCCTGGCAAACTTTTCTGCAGTCTTAGATTAACATAGACAACCACAAGCCTTTCACTTTCTGAAAACAAACTTAGGTCAGAGAAATGGTGGCCAAAGATGGCAAATGGAAGAGGCTGAAGTCACATCTTGGTGTTCTCATTTTCACACCATTGGCCAGATTAGTAAACAGGAAGTTTCTCGGTTGCCTATGGCAAGTAGGATTTCTTCTCAGAAAATATTTGCCTTGGGTGGTGTATAAACTCTGATAATAAAATTAATACAGTGTAAAGCACCTGTAGGCCTTGATATGCCTTCAATCAGAAATGGGCATTACTCTAAATCAGTGGAATTTAGATAGTAGGTTCTCTACTGACTGATGTGGAGTTGCAGGCACTTCAGTCATTACGGCATTAAGGCTCCATTTGAGCTGCCTCAGAAGCGGCCCAGGATTTGATGAAACAGAAGCCCAGTCATCTGTTGTCTGTTAAACCTTGACTCAACACAGGTGTTGGTAACTTAACTGATTTATTTGCAAGGTTATTGTTACATGAACCCCAGCCTCAGTGTGGTGAGAGATTTCAGAGGTGTTGGTGTATAACATGGGTTTGGTTTTCTCAAAAGGAAGGACGCTGGAGAAAGTGGTGTCTTTGTGATATGTGGTGTATATATACAGTATACATACATACAGGTTGAGGCTGCATCCAAGATGGAAGGACTTGCAGCAATAACACCACAAAAGATACTAATCCTTTGTTAGGTTTCTAGACATCTGGATTCTGACAGAGAGCAAAATCAGGCCTCTGTGTTTTCCCAGTTCCAGCTGGAATGAGATTGGCTATTCTCCTTTCACTCATCCTGATGGGGAATTAAGCTTGGCCCGGATTCCCAAGTGGCCCTCTCCTTTCAGAATAAGCTCCCCATCTATTGAGAGGCATCTCCTTAACAAAGGAGGGTCAAGGACACACAGGAAGCTGCCTAGCAGTGGGCCATCTAGCTCACTACAGCCAACACTGGCTTGCAGTTGTTCTTCACGGGTTCTAGATAGATGCTGTGCCCCTGAGCTATACACTACTTTCCCAGGGCCATGGGATAACCTCCAGCAGCTCTGCTTGTTCCATTCCCCCTTCCCTGTCTTACAACCAAGAATCACAGTACTGTGAGCAATGCCTTAGATAACATGTACACTAATATTCCCTATGCATCACACAGTGGTACCTCCGGTTGCGAATGGGATCCGTTCCGGAGGCCCATTTGCAACATGAAAAGAGCGCAACCTGCAGTGGTTGAATTTGACTATGGGGTGTGGCTCTCATCTTGCTTCAGGCCAAGGGAGCTGGTGTTTGTCTGCAGACAGCTTTCTGGGTCATGTGGCCAGCATGACTAAACTGTTGCTGGTGCAACAGAACACCGTGACGAGTGTCAGAGCGCACCGAAACACCATTTACCTTCCCACCGCAGCAGTACCGGTAATTATAACTATAAGATATCAATGATAGGGCTGCTTCCACAGCCCTCTGCCCTCCAGCAAAGTTTCCTCTAGTCTAAGGGCAAGAGAGATGGGGTCCCCAAGAGCATCTTCAGAGGCTGCAATCAGAGCCGTCGTGTGGGCGTCAGCATGGGAGGCCAAGAGATGGGTCCGTTTTTTTAGCGGCTCTGGCTTGGTTCTGGAATGCCCTTCCAACTAAGTTGTGTTTGGCCCCCTCTCTGAGCCCTTTTAGACGGAAGATGAAACCCATTTGTTTTGGCAAGGTTTTAAAGGTTGATTGATCATGTTGCTGCTACGGTCTCGGTTTCTAAGTTTTTCTCCCTTTAACATAACTTCAATGATTGTTTCGTTGCATTAAAAAACACACACCACAAATTAGTGTATTTCTGTTTGTTTTGGTATGCCACTCTTGGTGCAGAAAGCGGGATGAAAATAAATAAACATTATTATGGCTACTGTTGGGCTGTACTTCTGGATCAGTGCACCGTTTCCAGTGTGCCTGACTGCAAGCCACATGCCTTGGAACCATCTTGCTAGCATTGATGTACAAAGGGCAGCATTTCTACACACACAACTTCCCTCACTCACTGATGAAAGTGGAGCATGTTTCCCACCCACCCCTTCCTGGAACTCCTGTGATGTTTTTTCTGGTGTTCTAAGTTCTGTGATTCATTTTGGGTAAAATATTTGTCTGAAACTTCAGAATGCTTTTCTGATAGTCTGCGCCTACCTAATCCTTCCTGCCTACTTTCATCAGGTTCTGCGGGCCAAAGTAGACAACACAAGAAATGTGTGATTGCATTTCACATGCCTTGCAAGAAAGAAAGAAAGAAAGAAAGAAAGAAAGAAAGAAAGAAAGAAAACAGCAGGTGTGTAGGTAATCAGGATTTGGATCATGGCAGGTGGGCAGGTTTGGGGGCGGGGTTGTTTTTAACACCCCTCCCTACAATGCTGCAGTTTTGATTAAAATCACCTCCCTCTGAACCTTGCCCAGGAAGAACGCTGCCATTAGCTACCCACATCCCAAACAGAGTAAGGTCTAACTGCTGGGCATTTGGGCTTGCTATTTGGGCAAAATGGGGCAGATGTGTTGGTGTCACATAAAGCTGCATTTAAGTCAGGCCTATGCAAATGATTATAAACTGGGTACCATTCATGAATGAAGGATGGGGGTCATGCCTGCTGGCTTTGCTACTGACCTCCATGGATTGATTAGCTTTTCTGCAAACATGGAAGCTGCACATGCATAGCCTGTCTATGTGCGATTTGTACTCTGCGTATATAAACTAATCTATCTGCCAAACTCTGGAAATGAATAAAAGATCTCCTGGTCTTTCTGTAGACAAGTCTTCTAGTCCCAGGCCCCTTTGCCCAACTCTGCTCTTATTCCACACAAATTACTCTTCACACCTCATTAATATTCTACAAAGAAGTAATCAGTGCCTCCCAGCAGAAACAAAGGAGAAAGTGCTTTGAACAAGGAAGCTAATTTGATGTCCAGCTTGGAGCAGCTGGGATTGCCTCCCTCCTACCCTAACTGTGGCCCAGGGTCAGAGGGATTCAGGGAAAGAACATCTGTTCTCCTTTCTAGGAGCACCAGACCTGCTCTGCTGAGCTCTTATCTCAGAGCTCCACCAACCACAATCCCGTGCACTCTCCCAGCTGTACTTGCTTCCTTAGAACAGCACAGGCTTCTGGAATTTCTACCCAAGTCTGGAGCTTACTTGCTCCAAGCCGTAATACTTAGAGAGGCACCCAATACCACCTGCCTACCTTGGGAGCTAGATTGGATCATTCTGATGGTGAATACTGAATGCTATGATTCAGAAGCATTTACATACCCTCCAACATATCTCTGATGAAAATAGGGACGTCCCATCCCATAAGAATAATTTTCCTATTTATACCCCACACATCTTACTGGGTTGCCCCAGACACTCTGCGCAGCTTCAACATATACAAAAATATAATAAAGCAATAAACATTTAAAAAAACCTTCCCTATACAGGATTGCCTTCAGACAGCTGTTGGGTTGGATAACTCCATACTCTCCAACATTTCTCCAATGAAAACAGGGACACCCTAAGGAAAAGTGGGATATTCCAGGATCAAATCTGAAACGGGGACGGCTTCTCTAAATCAGGAGCGCCCCTGGAAAACAGGGACATTTGGAGGGTCTGCATTTAGGATTTTGCAACTGAACATTTTTGAGGGCGAGGGGATGTAAAAAAAATGAGCTGATTTGTAACATTGAAACATGAACACATGCTTTATAAACTAGAGGGAGGCCCGAAAGTTTAAAATTAGCAATTCAAAATGGTTTTTAATGACCACGGCATTTGAGTTTCTCTCTTTTCTAGTTTGGAACCCTCTCTTAACATAGACTATTTGTATTTCTGTCTTTTGCACGTAAAATGCTGGCATATATTTTTTTTTACTCCATAGGCTTTGTCACAAGGAAATCCATAAACTGGTCCTTCTGTTCCGCTTTGCTCTTTACAATCGGGACAAGGCAGAGGACCCGTGTTGCCAAAGTCAATACTTCACATCTGTGCGCATGGGGCAAGTTTCATGGCGCCAGCGGGGGCTTCGATAGCATTTCTATTCCTGGGCTGGTGGCAAACTGCCTTCTATTCTGAGTCATGGAGGCACACGGGTCCCATTTCAGTCCTGGCTGCCTCTGGCTTGGGTGGGCAGAGGATGCTGAGCAGCTCCCCAGTCAGTGGCGTCCTTTCTCCAGCATCGCTCCTGAAAGACGAGGTCTGTGTGTGCTTAAAATGGCAGGGACAGGATAGGTCTGAATGGGGAGTGTGTGAGCACAAGCCCCACACTCTTTGGTGGCCTGCAAGCTTCTCTCACACACAATCTCCTCCTTGTCTCCCTCCACCTGGCTCGGAGCTTGCCTTCAATATTAATGAACTCTCCTCCTTGCCTCTGTAATTGACCATGGCGCTGTTTTCCAAGGGGTTTTGGCAAGGTGGAGAAAAAGGGAATAAGGGATGTAAAAAGAGGGAAAAGAAAGCAATAACACAAACCAACAGGGTGAGTGGAGCGAGCTTCGAAAACCACATCCTTCCCCTGAAATAGAGATCATTTATTCACCTGGGCCCACGCAAAGCTGGGACAAGACACCATTGTTAGGTGCCACAAAGGGGGCCAAAGATCCAGGCGGGGCGGGAAGAGGTGTGGCAATGAGGAGCTTAGGGACAAGGGCGCGATTTTGCAAAGACGATGCTGAATGAGATGCTATAGGGAACCATCTCCTTCCCCAATACCTTCCTCTTCACCTCCACCATTCACGGTTAAGTTTATTTATACAGAAATTTATAAAATGGCACAGAAAGCTTTAAGCAAACACTCTCGAGCCCCTCACCCCGCTCCCCTCAATCCTGAGTGCCTGAGGTTGGAGCAAGCTGTTCAGGGCCGGGCAAGAAAGCCCCTACTGGCAGCAATTTCACCAGCTTTGCTCAATGGACTCATTCACTGGCTGTGATGAATGCATTGGTTCTGGCACATTAGCAGGCAGCTGGGCTTTTTCACTGGGCCACTAAGGCTGCTGGGGCATGGCAGGAGTCACACCTGCTGGTGGTCTGTCTGCTTTACAAGGGGCAGTGGGCGGGGGGAGAGAGAAGGGGCCTATGGGTCTGCAGGCGAAGCAGTTTCCAGTCCCCCAAGGTCCCATAGTATGGGGCCACTCCTAGGCAGAACAGGGCTGCAGACACAAAATACTTGTCTGATCACGAATGATGCTAAGCTGTTGCGAGTAGTTGCTCCCTTCGCGGCTCTTCTTCTGCTTCTTGAGTTTCTGCTCTTTTAAGAAGAATCTGCACTATAAACGAGCAGCAAAATTTGCAAGACTTGTTTACATGAAGAGTGCAAAAAAGTGCGCAAATGCTAAATGATAATGGCAATTTTAAAATGCCTAGCTGCTGCATCACCTGCGGTTCTATAGGTCAAGGAATTAATAGGAATTGGGTAGTTTAATCACAGACCATCGCCATGTTGCAGATTCTACAGGCTTCCCCACATACATGCCATAGCCTCTTGTAGTAATGTGGCACAGCAATACTTTGCATCTAGGCAGAACCTGTCAGGATCTTAAGATGTTTATTGTGGAAAGTGGGCTTATAGAATCTGAAATGGATTTTTGTGTGTGTGTGTTTATAATGGAAGGCTCTGGAGTAAAATCAATCAATCAATCAATCTAGGTTCTTGCAGAAGCTAGAGTCCACCATTATCAGTTTTGCCAAAAGGTATCATCTAACATCTTAATAAGGCACATGGTGAAGGATCCAACTCTGCCTGTTTCACTCACTTGCCAGGAAAATTCAGAGGAGGGTAATAATGTGCTTTAGGCACATAATCCCCTCACAGCTGGATGAGGCCCTATGATTGATTGAACAAATATTCAAGTGGAATATTTGTTCAGGGGGCCCATACCCTCAGCATTTGCACACCTCTGGTGAGAACTATCCAACCAGAAAGGGAAAGATGTGCCATGTGTCTGACCACATGGCACAAATAGCTAACGCTCCATCTTGTGGGGAGCCTCTTGAGGAAGCCGAAACTCGCTGACAAACGCCAAGTCTGCAGTACCACCCAGGTGCACAGGTTCAAAGTTTTTGGTGGGTGGCATAAACGTGTGAGTTCTAGAAAATCAGCTCTGTACTGCCCTCAACCCTGGACAGTTTTTGGCATCCTGTGCCACTCTGTTCAAGCTTTTCAAATAACAATTTCTGATTCCCAGTGCCAGTGCTTCCCTTGCTTTTAATATATTGTGGTCCTCCTTTGGGACCCGGCTGTCAGTTCAAACCATTGAAACAGGAGCAAAAGCCCCATTAATTCCTTGTACTGTGCTATCCCAAACACCCACTGCTTCCTGGCGGGTTGGCAGCTGGTTGGTTCCGATCAGCCTTTCTAGTGGCTTCCGTGGTTAAGAGGATTGGCATCGACCAGGGGCTGCATGCTCAACCGACTCCTCTGAATAGGTTAACATGTCTCTTCTACCACCAAGGGCAAAGAGGACGTCTGCCTTTCAGAAGCCCTGTCAGTTCCATTTCAGATTAGTTCCATTGTTTTGGCAGAAAAAGCCATGTAAGAGCTGTCAACATCTCAGGGAAAAGGGCCTCCAAGGACTTGTTAGGAGCTGGTATGATCTGTGCTGGATGAGATGTGAAAAGTCACAGGAAGAGCAACCTTGCCAGTTGGATCATTCACAGATCCCAGCAGCGAGTCGCCTGTTGCTGGCCCCAGCCTCTCTCAGGAAAGTGCCAAATCCCCTCCACACTGTAACCAGGCAGATGTTTGATAATTTGCCCCTATTATGGCTTCATTTTAACTACTAGTAGGTGCCTGGAAACAAGAGTGTGAACATCCTCTGGCATTTGCTGTACCAGTTCTGGTCGCCATTCATCCCCAAACCTCTCTGACTCTTGCTGGTTTGGGTCCTGGACATCATTGAGACACACAAGCTGAGCAAACTACGGTACTCGCCTACTGCAGAGGACTAAGCATCCAGCCATTTTTGAACTTGCCAGTTTCACAGCATACCTCCTCCTCCAAGGAGCAGCCCTTGACCTAATTTTCTGTCCCATTCAAGGCCAGTCTGTTCACGGGGGTAAGCCATACATTTGCCCTGGATGGTGGCAGGCAGCAGCGGTTTGAATAGGGAATAGCAGCCATGGGGTAGGAATCCAGGAAAAGACATGGGGGAGACTAGGCAGGATAGAGGACCATTTGGGCTGCATTCAAGTGAGGATTCAACTTAATTAAACCATTCGCTCATCATAAGTATGAGATGAAAACAACAATTTGCAAGTATGACCACTTGGATGTGTTATTACTGCACTGGATATGCCAAACTCCACAATCGGGAAGTTCAGCAGTATAAAAATTAGAATTTAATAGAAAAAGCAACTTTTTGCACCAATGAATTTTGCTTCTGCAATTGTTTGCACCTGCAAAATTTGGCTCAAATGTAACTTAACTCTGACGCTGTACATTCCTCACAGGATTCGTTATCTGCTAAAGGGGATCCAAACATATATTATAATGGAAGTGTTGACTCTTTAAGAGCCCCACCAGAGTACTAGCTTTTTTGCACCGGAGTGTGTAGGATGAAGCACAGTTGCATCTGCACGTATTTCCAGACTCTCTCCCTCCTCCTTGCAGCTTGTCACCAATTAAGCTCAGCCTCCAATGTCATCCATGTGTCTTGCTTGGAAGATAGCATGGGACAAGCTGAAACATCCATCATGCTGGCTTACAAGAGTGAGCAAAGAAGCAACTGGATTAACATGCCTCTGGAAGCTGTTAGTAGAAGCTCAGGGTTAGATTTCCCCAAGTGCTGCAGTGGCCCATACTGGTGTACGTGCAGGACTGAGTCTGAAGACGGTAACAGAGGATGCTGACGGGATTAGCAAGGAGTCATGTCTTTTTCACCTGTCGCAGCATCTCCTGTGCCCTTGGGCAAAAGCCTTTGTGCTGCCCTTTGGAGTCTGTGCCCCGAGGCCCATATACATGATCCAGCTGCCCGAACACAATCATGGCAGCAGCATACAGATGCATGCTCCGCCTCATTCCAGTGCACCCCCTTTGATGGGAATGAAGCGTAGGACGACAGGCTGCTTCTGGCGCTGTGTTTCTCATCCCTTCTCAACCCAGCTGGAGGGGGAACGATGGGCTACAGCTGGGAGAGAGGAAGCAGCGCAGGGGGAAATGGCCCATTGAAACCCTATCCCCACTGGGACAGCAGGGGTTGCAATTCCTTCACAAGGTCTCTTGTGAAACTTTAAACCAAGTGGATGGGGCAGGGTGGGGGAGACGGACAGCTGCAGCTACCTCCTGGGGCTGAGCCCATGCTTTGTGCATAGCTCAGTGGCGGGAGGAAGAGCGGGCCGGCACCGGGCATCCCGCATGCAAAGGGGGCTGGAGTCGGAAGCAATAAATGGTCAAACGCTTCCCCTAAATATCCTTCTCCAGCTTCCTGGCATGCCAGATCCTCTGCAACTACGATGAAGCAGAAAAGGAGGGTTCTGAGGGCTCCCTTTGAGATCATTGTGCTCAGACCAATAGCTGGGAGGGGGAGGAATATTCCCACTGGGCTCTGCTGTATCCAGAGATAGATTCCCAGGCTCTGAAAGAGTGGCCAGTTGCTGGATCAATTTCAGGGAGATGCTGGTAGCAGAGTTCACGGTGGCTTAAACGGAACAGCGGCTAATGCAGAACAGATGGGGGAGTGCTTTGTGCGTGAGCAAGCTGAGCAGGAATGGAAGTGATGCCCCTGCCTCCCCCCCCCCTTCTTTGGCCTGCTCCACGCTACGGGAAAAGCACACAGGTGCACACTCTGCATGCAAGCAGACAGTACAGGTGCCTGCTTGGGCTCAAATCCACCCAATCTTTGATGACGGACATAGAAGCTGAAGCCTCATAGGCTGAATGTGGCATAAGTTGTGCCAGCGCTCACTGCTAGGAAGAGCCAGCCACCAGCAAAACAGGCTTGGAAGGACTCTTCCAAGGGTCAAAGGCTTCATTCACCACCACCCCTAGACAGATGTGCTTATATTCCCTCCTCCTTAGTCTTTGGGGTGTTGCAAGCACTGTACTTCCTTGGTTTACAGCTGGCCCAAGATCTGGCCATGATCTTGAGGCTTCGATGGGGGCACTGAGAGAAGGATCCAACTGGCCAATCAACTTCTCTCCAGCAGTTATCACAGAAAGGATAAGAACCACAGGCTGTCCATCAAATAGAGAGCACTTCCACAGCATCCACCTAGACAAAAGCCCAGTTAAGGTGCAGTAGTCCCACTTGGCCTTGACATATGACTGATGCAGCCAGGCAAGTCAAGACCCAAGTGGTCTGAGCTGCCTTCCCAGCCCTATGGGAGAGATGGTGGTACTTCAAGATCCACTTCGCTAGCAGCTGGGTCCCAGCAGAGGCTAACCCTTCCTTGGAAGCAGGCCATACCTTTCCCTGGAGCAAAGAAACGGCCCAGGCAGAAGGCTCTATTCCAAAAAAATAATTTATGGGTGTGGATAATTCATGTGCATTAGAAATGATATGTACATAAATATTTATCTCTAGGGTTATGTACAGGGGACAGCAGGAGCCAGGAGGGAAGGGCCACGCCCCACTCAAAACGTCTGTCCTTGTGGTCGTGTGTCCAGGTGCGGATGGGGTGGGCCTGAGAAAGCTGGCTGGCTCCTGCCAAATAATGAGATTTCATAAAAATATTATTAAATTGGGAATAGTATCAAACAAACAAGCAGGGCGCCCCATGGCTGGGGGGAATGGTCCCATGGGTTGGGTGAAGGGGGAGCCCAGGCATGTCGAGAGTGCTGCTCTCCCTGGGATTAGGTTCCTCCCTGCTTATCTGGTCCTACTTCTCCTCAGACAGCTGGCAGCATCCAAGGCTCAGCTAGAGCAACGGCTTTGAGGGAACCTGAGATTATAGGGCAAGAAGGCACCAGCACGAGTGCTGGGAGCACCTGCAGAAGTTTACAAGGAAGGCATCCAGTCCTCGCCAGGGAACCTTTAAGTTGCGGGTGTCCAGCAGGCTCCAGGACCCTGAGATGCACTCTCAGCCCCTGCTGATATGGCTCCCAGCATTTTCTTCCACCAGGGACAATGTAAGAACTTCTGCTCCCAAGCTGCATAATCCTCTAGGAATAGAGAGAGAGGAAATCCTGCCCTGGGGTCCACTGCCTGCTACTCTCCTCATGTCCGCACATTGTGGTAGGGGAAGAGGCAGGGGGTGATGGGCAGAGGGTCATGGGTGAAGACAGAGTCGTCGGAGGAGCAGGTGCTGGTCGTGTCTTCGCAGGATGGAGAATACTGTTCAAAGGGCATTGACAGGTCCAGATACTGGAGGGAAAGAGAGAAAGGACACCCTGTCAGCATTCACAAGGGACAAAGGCTTGGCTCCCTCTGCTTCTGTTTCAGGGAACATAAAAGAGTTTCTGAAACAGCTGTGTTTGTGCCTCTTCCTAGTGGTCTGAACCTACCTCTTCAGAGACAGCAACCAAGACCTTATCCAGTCCCTCTACCAGCTGCTTGAAGGTGGGCCGCTGGGAAGGCACAGCATGCCAGCACTCACGCATCATCATGTATCTGTTTGGGAAAAGGGGAGGGGACATCTCAGCCTCAGGCTAGAGCATTCCATAATATGGGATGCAAGTGCTGTGGTTAAGATCAAGCCCACAAGAGGCATAGACACGGCGGCACTTACAGTTCGTGGGTGCAGTTGGAGGGCTTGTCCATCCGGTGACCTTCTCTCAGGAGCTTGAAGAGTTCTTCCACCGGGATGCCCGGATATGGAGAACCACCCAATGTAAAGATCTCCCACATCAGGATGCCAAAGGACCACCTGAAAGCACAGTTGAGGGTCAGGGAAAATAAAGGGGCAAGAAAGCCATAAAGAAATTCGAGGTGGATATGTCCAGATTAGCCCTACACTACCACAAAGCATCAGAAGGTGGGCCTTGCCCCTGTGGAATGTGCACTACTTCAGCAAAATCTCACAAAGATGGATTTGTGACCACAGAGGTGGAATGTATTGAAGTTACATATGCTGGAGACAGGTTACAAAGATGGACCACTTTACAGGGAGCAAGCAACTCTATGCTTCTTGTCATCTTTATGCAGGCAGGCAGGCATGCATTGTGCCCTGGCTTTTCCATGCCACTTATGGTTCATCTAGTAGGACTGACAAATAGGCCCATTTGTTCTCCATACAGCCAGGATGGTTGGGAAAGGGCTGTAGCTTGCATGCAAAACACCCCAAGTTCAATTTTTTGTATCTTTAAGTAAAAATAGGAAAGGCCCCAGGGAGCTAGTGTATGTCAGTGTTTCTCAAATGTGGGTCTCCAGATGTTGTTGGAGTACAACCTCCATCATCCCTGACTACTGCTCCTGCTAACTAGGGATGATGGGACTTGTGGTCCAACAACAGCCAGGGACCAAAGTTTGAGCAACACTGGTAGGCAGTACTGAGCAAGATGGATCAATGCTCTGCTTTAGTATAAGGCAACTTCTCCCTTTTAAAAACACAGTAGCTCAGCTGCTCTGCCAGATATGGGTGTGCAGGATGATGTGATTGCAAGAGCTTTGCAGAGTCATACTTACACATCACTCTGGTGGGTGTACACCCTGTCAAAAAGAGCCTCTGGTGCCATCCATTTTACGGGTAGACGACCCTGTGGGGAGAAAAAATAAAAGCTCTCAGTTCATTGACACTTTCCCTGGACAATGTCTCCTCTTCTGAGTTCCACCCCCTAGCATCCACTGAGCAATAGCCACATATCCACTCCCATAGATGTGCTCATCCTACTTTCCTACAAGACCCTGAATTAACTGAAAGTAAAAAAATATCTCTCTTCACTAACAGGGTAGTGCAAGAACGTGTGTATGCACACACAAAGGGCTATGAAGGTTTCTCCACTACTTTATACTACATAATTATTTAAAAAGTTGATATGCCACCTGTCAGGGTAGCTACCCTCCCAAGCTGGCTTCCATACATTGTTAACCATTTCTTGTTAAGAAATACAGAGCACAGTAATTGCTCTCCCCCAGTGCCCACCCTCCTCTCTTTTTCCCAACCGCATTGCGTATTTCCAAAGCCTGTTGGCAATTCTGAGTCTTCCCCTCCTGTGCCTCTCAAATACCATCTCACTCACATTGCTGGTTTTTTTGTAGTAGTCAATGTCATGAACACCCCGGGCCAAGCCAAAATCCGCAATTTTCATGACGTTTTCTTCAGTGACAAGGACGTTGCGAGCAGCCAGGTCCCGGTGAATGCACTGCAGAGAGAGAGAGAGAGGCGGGGGAAGAGATGAACCCTCTCTGAGGATCAGGAGAGCCCACTGCAGCCCAGACTGCAGTCCAATGGCAGACACATCTGGGCTAATGGGTTGTTGCTGCATCTGCCACAAGAGTCAGGAGCTTCACTGCCTCTCTGCCTTGCCATTCACTCCTTCATCACGTGATGGCTGCCCAGGCCTGGTACATACACCCCTCTCTCCTTTGGTACACCTAACCCTCATGTAACTGACCCTTGCAGGCTAGTTAAGAGCCCAGCAAAAGCTTTAGAGTGCCAATGCTTGGCTTAGAGCCTTCACTGTTGGCACTCCAACAGGACCTGCCAACGCTTCAGATGACACTTGCCCATTGGGCACCAGTCATTTCTGCTTAAGCAAGGATCCGCTAGGGTTGGTGAGAGGGAAGCTGTTTGGGTGAGGCTGCTCTTACCCGCTTGGACTCCAGATACTCCATGCCACGTGCCACCTGGTAAACACAGGAGACCAAGTCTTTGAAGGACAGCTGCTCCTCAGGCATCTTGGTGATATCAAAGGTGTAGTCTGGCGTGGGAGGGCGACGGGCGCGCAGGTACTCCCGCAAGTTCCCCTTGGCAGCAAACTCCACGATCACATAGAGAGGCCCTGCAGTCAGGAGTTATATGTGAGCCTGTGCTCTCAGGTGCAGCCTTCATAAATCCCACACAATGTCTGCTCCTATCCTGGAACATCAGAGCTCCATTGTTCAGTTGCAGCATCCTCCTATTGGCCCCTCCTATTGGTCTCTCCTGACTTCCCAAACATCCCTGCCTCTTTCCTCACAGCACCCGGTATCCTCTGCTTCCCAGCCCAAAGAGACCATCACTTACCATCCTGTGTACAGACTCCTAACAGGTTGATTATATTCTTGTGTTGGTCCATCAGTTTCATCATTTCCATTTCTGAGATGAGGTCAGCCAAGTCTTTGTCAGTGGCATTATCTGGCAAGGCAACAGAAGGAAGTCAGACTGGGGCGTCCCATGATCTAGACTAGAATCCAACAGTGGAAGAACTGAAGTCCAATGATTTAGGCTCTCTTAGCCCTGTATATTGATTGTGGTTACCTTTGAGCATCTTGACAGCCACTGTGATGGGTCGCTCTGGCCGTTCTTGATCGATGCCGTAGGCTTCTGCTCTCACCACTTGCCCAAAGCAGCCCTCACCCAGTGGCTTGCCCAGCACAAGCCTGGGGAAAAAGAAGGGTAGAAAGCCTCCTTAAAAGGACAATCTCATGTCGTCAAGGGTACAGATGCATTTGGGTGGGTGGGACCTAAACTCATGGCTGTATCCAAAAGCTGGCAGGTCCCCTGCAGTGGGGCAGAATCAGATGTTAGCTGCACCAGGTGCATTTGCAGGGCCTCAACCACAACAGAGAAATCTGACCCAATGTTCTCTCCCAGGCCCATGCATGAACTATCCCAAGTGGTGAGGTGAGGTGATACGTATAAGCATCATTGGTGGGCGTTCATCAATGTCTATACAGTGCATTGACTAACAAATTCCTTTCATTTCGAAGAATTCGCTAACAAGTTCATTTCCAAGAGACCGTAGCAGCTGGAGTGGGAAACCTTTTCCAGCACAAGGGCAGCATTCCCTTCGAGGCAATCTTCTGAGGGCCATATGCCAGAGACAAAGGTCCATCTTGTCTGTGAGTCCTGGAAGACCTGCTCCCTGCTGTGTCTGCCCTTTCCACCTGGCCTGGGAAGGTGGGGCCCTGACTGACTCCAGCTATAAAAGCTGAGGCTGCTGAGCAGACTCTTGGCCTGGAGTATTGTTTGGGAGGATGGTTGTTGCCATTAGTTTTTTGTATTTTATTTTAGATTTTGTTGCATTTTATGTGGAAATTGTTCAGTTTGGTTTTGTGTTTTTTTATTGTTTAATTTATTGTTTATGACTACTTTTGTTGTGTTGTAGTTATGTATTTTGTTCCATGTTGTAAGCTGCCTTGAGGATGGTTTGACCTATGGAAAGGCAGCATACAATAAAATTATGTGTGTGTAAAAGTGAGTGAGGCAATGGGTGTAAATTTTGCCATTGTATAGTAGCTGACGTACACGTACACACACACACACACACACACACACACACACACCTGGCCCCTCAGTCTGAGGTTCCCCACCTTTGTTCTACAGGCAACAATTCAAGAGACAAACTGCACGGCTTTTGATACCAGACAATTTTTATAGCTAGCCCTTAGTCACAGAGCTAAGCAGGGTTACAATGGACTCCTCTCCAGTTTTGTTCTTTGAAGAAAGCGGTACTCTCATTCACTCTACTGCCTTCCCTCTTTGTGGTACTTGGCCACTCTACTTGCTGTGCTTGTGAGGGGGAAATAACATGTGAAACTGAAGCACATGCGTACCAGATGGTATGCGGCAGCTGTGATGCCATTTTTGGAGCCACTGTGCTGGTGGGAACCACTGAGAGTCCTGTGCAGCCAGGCACACCTGAACTTCACAACCTGCTGCTTCCTCTCCGTGAACACAGACAAGCCTGGGCCTAAGGACACTATCAATTAATTGGGCAGCTGTACATCATGTGGGAAGTAGCTCTTTGTGTTAATAAACACACATTTTGATACAAGTTTGGTGAGAAGGCGGTTTTGCCATTGTGTGAGTCACGTGAGAGCCTGGCCAGCATCCTCAGTGGCACATGCAGAAGAAAGCTGCGCTGCACTTCACAAGACTTACCTGTCTCGTGGGAATTCCCACTTGGAGTCCAGAGGCAGCTCCACTTCCATGACGCCAGCCAGCATGGGTGTGCAGCTTGAGGAGAGGCGGGTGACACGCATCAGTGATGTGGTGGACTTCCCTGAGGAGCTGGATTCCAAGGAGAACTGTGGAGAAAGACCCAACATTCAAGTAGATTGGCCCACAGACACTGTTTCACTCCAGAGCAAGAACGGACTAGACAAGGGCACAAAGGACACAATGAAACAAGGGACAGGGCAGAACACGCACACCTAACACCAATAAGAGCCATCTACAATGCGAACAAGGTCCATCTAGCCAACCAGACGCTGCCCTGACAGTGAACAGGGAAGGGTGAATTTAACTGAACTTGGGAGAGCTGTTTTCAGAGATCTGCATGGTCTGACTGCAATTTTACTACCCTGAATAATTAGTTGTACTCAGAGGATCTGAGTACCTCACTTTGTCCATTGCTGACTCTTGGTCCGAGCCAGCAGACAACATTGTGGGCCCTTGAAAACCACTGCAGTGGCACAATGGATCCTTCTGACCCACTTTAAGGTTAGTTCTGGGTCTCTCAGTACCTACCTGCCGAATGAGCGGGAATTTGGAGAGCTTGTGTACGGCCATGGGCTCCAAGGGCTGCTTGCTCGGCTGGGTTTGCATCCGGCACAAGACAACAATGACAATAGCCATTGCGATGGCCAAAGATCCCGAAGTGTAGATAATTATATCAGTATACTTGATTTCAGGGGCATTTGCCTCTTGCACTTCTTCTTCTTCTGCAATAGCAAATAAATCCACAGTTAGCGTGCTTCAGGGGGGTTAAGCCTGCTTTGACCACAGCAGGCAGCCAGCTGGGCTGGAGGGAACATGGCTGTGCTGCACCGTGTGCACATCGGCCTGCAAAAGCAGCCTGTCTGCAGAGCCCATCAGTACCATAAAAAAAGACACCCCACTGATTTCAATGAGAGAGCCTAACGTGTGTTTAGATCACTTTGACTTTCATAAATGGGGTGTAAAAACTTAACTCTGGCTAGATCATGCTCTCATCCTTGAGCTATCCTTGACCCATCACATAGCTGTTTTAAGGCAGTTGCCTTTCAGTGAAAACCTAGAGCTTTGCTAAACAGAAATTATCCTAGCTCCTGGAATTTCATGCAGTATCTCTTCCGCATTTAATTACATATACAATGTGCTGTTTTTAAGCTCTATCCGTTCAAAGTCTAGGCAGAATTCATTTCATTACAATTCCCCACCCCACCCCTTAAGATGTGCTTAGGCCTTTTTGTTTTTAATCAGTGGAATATGTCTAATTTGTGGGTATTAAAAAACAGCACCTAGTCTCCACCCATTTATATTACCTGCATCTTTAATAGCTGTGTAGGAGTGTTGGTCTACACAACTATTCAAGCTGCAAGGGCCCTGTCTGATTTTTCACCTGCCTGCCCTAATTCTCCATTCAAATCAAGGGACTTAAAAGTGGCCAAAATCCAGTCTGTCTTTTCAGGATTTATACACTGAGAAGTGCAGCATCTCTTCTGATGGACTGAAGCTGTCATATTGTGATTGATATTCTGACAAAAGACAACAGTAGATTGTTCTGTATAATTCTACAGTGAATAGATCTGTCATGTTGACTGATTGATTGGCAACTTAATGCAAGTGGGGCAGTGTGTCTTGCAATTTGTTTTCAGCCATTTATCTCTCTGTCTGTCTCTTCAGCACATTCATCTCATTGGATATTCTACAGGGGTACGACATGCACAGTATAGTCCCACCCCCAACCCCCAAGCGTCTCTATTAGGAAAGGTAATCTCTGCTTCTAGCTCTGCAAAGGGATACCCTACTACCATCATCCATCTTTCCTCCCATCCAATCATCCACCGTCCTTTCTCACCTGGAAGCACAGTGAGCCAAGCTGACTGGTATGACAGGCCAATGGAATTCCCTGCCAGGCAGGTATATTCCCCAGCATCTTCCATGGAGACATTGCGCAGGTACAGCACTTCCACCTCTGAGCTGTTAATATCTGCCGTCTGCCAAAATAAGTTGCCAGTGGGAGGCAGGGAGAAAAGCATTAGTTCTCATTGACACAAAAAGGTTATTCAAGCTTCTCATTGGAAGGGGAACATCTTGCTTGCTGCCAATATATATTTCAAGGGTGCATCTTTATCTGATAAATGCTTGATTGATAGTCATGTACCCCAATCTCTGGAGAGGATGTCCTAAATACGGGCACCACAGCCATTGCTAAGTTTTATTACTTCCAAGCAACTCTTCTACAGAAAATCATGTATGAAGCCTCTGGGCTTGAGACACAACAACTCTGCTGTGAGAATAAGCAACCCGACTGGGACAGTGCTAGACTGATGATGCAGCTCTTCGTGTTTGCTTGTTTTCTGGACATATAAGCCACATCTTTCCAAACTGTGTGTCACGACACTCGACTGCAGTGTGTAGGTGTGATGTGCAAACACTCCCTATGCTCCTTCTGGGGCTGGAAAGGGGTTAGTGTAACTTCTGGTTTGTTAGCAAAACTGAATTACTTTGTCACATAATGATGCATGTCTAAAAAAGTGTGTCACTAACATGAAAGGTTTGGAAAGCTCTGCTCTAAGCTCACAGAGTTGGTGCTATTGAAAGTAGCATCTCAGCCAGTCTCCTCTCTTTCTTTGCAAATAAACACAGCAATCACTCTTGTAAAAGCCTTCTTTTTAGATAAACTTTTGGTTTGAAAATGTTAGTTCAGGCGCATATTGCAAAATGTGCAATTCTTAATATGGGTAATAGGCTATATGTGCCCTTGGCTCCACAGATGAGGGGTCAGCAACTAGGGGCCCCTGGTCTAAATCTAGCCCACTGAAAGGTGCCACTTCCTATCCAGACCCTGCTCCCCCCACTCTGTGACCTCTGTTGTTTGCCTAAAAGTGTGGGGGAAAGCGACCTTTCTGGCAATGGAAAATCTCTGCAAAAAAAGGGGAGCTCTGGTTACCTTAAGCACTTGCACATAGGGGACTCCATCTGGGCCGTAGCTGCTGCCATTCACTTCAATGTGCTTGAGCCACTGTATGTGGGGCTGGGCGTCGCTGTACACCTTGCAGAAGAACTCAACGTCGCTGCCCACCACTGCGGTGGTGTTGGCCGGCAGCCCGGCTTGCAAGATAGGCCTGTGCGGAGATCTCTCTGCCAGGAAGAGAGCAGGGAAAGTTGTTGTCCAGCACAGCTGAAGACTGCCAGGTCCCCCCCCAGAGGAGCTAAGGTCATGCTCTACAGCACATAAATCACTGCACACGGAGCTGATAGTGCTATCGCAGCCGTCCGGGAGTGCAGAGGCGCAGCCAACTGTCAGGGAGTTACCCCATCTATCAAAGCGCAGCACTTTCTTCTCAAAGCTCCCTAGTACAGCAGTATATGCAGTCCTGCCTAAAGGCCTGGTGGGATCTGAATGTCTCTCTCCCACCCCCACTGCCTGCCATCTCTTTCCAGCCCAGCAGATCTGATATTACTTAATGCCATGGGCTGAACTCCCACCCATGACTGGCTCCAGAGCCTCTTTCCGGTGATTACAAGTAAGCCCAGAGAAGACAGATAATGAGGGGCTGAGAGATAAGGGAGCAAAAGGCTTAGAGCTAGTCCTATAGATCTAGGCAGGGCTAATTAATTTCATCTGACTTTATGGCCTGGGAGATCTCCAACTCCCTTTGAAGTCAAAAGCGGGTTCGGGGCATTTTCCTTCTCTTTGGGGGTGCCTGAGGTCAGGGTGGCGAGCCTTGTTCCTTCCCACAGGAACCTGGCAGGCTGCCAGGGAACTGGGGTCTGGCATCCCACACAGACTCGGGCGCCCTCATCGGCAAAGGAGTGAGGAGCTTTTCAGGCTGAAGGTGGGGGAGGGGGGGGCAGCCACTTTCCTTGTCTTTTTTTCACATGTTGCTAGGGGGGGGGGTCACATATCTAGATTTGGAGCAGTACGGCAGGGAGAAGTTCGCCTCACCTAGCACATCCAGGAAGTAGCTGTAGCGGATGCTGCCAAACTTGTTCTCCACCAGGCAAGTGTAGTTGCCTCGGTCTGAAGGCACCACACTCTCCATGACCAAGCTCCAGTGTTGATGCCTTAGCTGGGTGGAAAGAGGAAAAGGCAGGAGCCAAGGTTATCACCTTCTTTTAAAAGAGCTGTCCATCTCTCTCAGGGCCATAGCTGTCAACGTTTCCCTTTTTAAAAGGGAAATTCCCTTATTCCGAATAGGATTCCTCGCAAGAAAAGGGAAAAGTTGACAGCTAAGCTCAGGGCACAGCTGCTCATAGGCCAACAAAAGTCCCTTGTTTTAGACACAAATCCTTTGAGCTATATACTAAGGCCAGCAAATATTTCTTCATTTACAAAACTATTTATATACTGGTGTATCATAGTAACATATCAAAGCTGTTTAGTATCTATATATTAAAAAACATGTAACAATTTAAAAAACAGAGACCATCAGCTAACTGTTGTGAAAAGATGTACGTACAGTCATACCCTGGATTCTGAACGCCTTGGTACGCGGATGTTTTGGCTCCCAAATGAGTGTTCTGGTTTGTGAACGTTCTTTGGAACCCAAATGTCCGACAGGGCTTCCGATTGGCTGCAGGAACTTCCTGCAGCCAATGAGAAGCCACGCTTTGGTTTCTGGACATTTTGGAAGTCAAACGGACTTTTGGAACGGATTCTGTTCGACTTCTAAGGTGCGACCGTATTCTGAATTGCCTGCATAATCATGGCAGAATAGAAAAGTTTCCCATAGGTGTTTAAAGGCTGGGGCAGAAGCAGCCTGCTGAATCTATTGGCAGAACACTCCACAGGCCTGGGCTGATGACACTAAAGGCTCTATTTCATGTTGGTGTCAAATGAGCCTTGCCAATCAAGGGGCAACTAACAAAACTCCTGCAGCTTATCTCAGTGATTGTGCTGGCATATAAGGGTTTCAGCAGCCCCTAAGGTGCCCTGGACCTATGTTCTTCAGGGCTTTGTAGATTAATACCAATCAACCTTGAACCTGGCTCGGTAGCAAATGGGCAGCCGGTGCAGATATTTTAACAATGGTGTTTGCATTATGTGTTCATGCTCCATTGTTAAGGAATGGGGCACGTCCATAGGCTGACCTTTTTTTAACAATGCACTGAATGGAGCTAGGGAGCAGAAGGAGGAGAAATGCTGGCAAAAGAGGTGGAAACATCTAGCAGCTGCTCTTTTGATGGAAGCAAACTTTTGCAAATTAATAGATTGATCTGGCAAGGCTTGGGCAGCCAGAGCAAAAGGGGATCAGGGGCAAAGAAAGTGCTGAAGAGGGTCCTGGAGTCTTTGGGCAGCAGGCTGAATTCCCCAAACTCACAGAGGTGACCCTTGGTTCTCTGCTGAGTGGCTTGTGCAATATTGTGGATTCCTTATAGCATGTTCCCCTGTGCCTCTCTCTCTCTCACACACACACATACCCCTCAAATCCTAACTCATAAAAACCTGGTGGGCAAGGCAGCTGCGGTCCCAGCCAGGTGGATGAAAAGGGAAAGGAGGGCAAGGGGAGAGATGGCAAACCTCTAAGGGGCTGGGCACTTACCCTGATCCCTCCAATCCGGTGCTCCCCTCGGAATTCCCTCCCATTCTTCAGCCAGCGGATTGTCGGGTTGGGGCTCCCAGAGGCTGGGCAGCGGAACTTGACTGTGTTCCCTGCCGGGACTGCATACAGCTTCTTGTCCATTCGGTGAGGGTGTGTCCAGTAAGGTGCTGAAAAAGGCATCACACTATTAGCTCCAGCTTTTCATTCAGGCTCAGGAGAGGCTCACACTTTAGGGACAAAGGTCGGTGCTCGGTGCTCTAACTGATGGTGGCAGCAAACCATGGATTGCTCTCAGAGAAAGGATGCGCCAATGAGATATGGGAAGGGAAGGGCAGGTGTCTCATAGGGACCTAGGGATGTGCCAAAATGCATGACGGCAACCCTTCCACTGGGGAACCTCAACGTCCCACGAGAAATGAGTGTGCTTTGGGATATGCTCCAATCTCAAGCAGAGATCCCTACTTTGCAGGCAACCGTTATCAAACAATTTTGGGACACATCGACAGCAGAGGCGGCTTGGGAAGTAAGAAAGGAAGATGTCTGGCCACCGTGAGTCCAAGTACTTACTAAGCACCCCTTCTTCACCCAGTTCCCTCTCCCACCATGCAGCAGCACCCAGAACTGAGTGAAGCCCAGCCAAGCAGGCATACTGACCTCGCCGGGTATGTATGGGCTCCTCAAGGGAATCGGCATGGGCACTCTCCACACCACTGTCTTCATCGTCATCACCAGATGCCAATGAATCTGAAAACAAAATGGTAATGTTTTGTAGTCTTGCTTCTTAAATAGCTACAGGGCACTGAACAAGTGGCAGTTATCAAGAGAGCACCTGGCTACAGTGGACCAGCATTTTCTTAGCAGGAGTGTAGAGTAGCAGGCGAAATGCTAACTGGAGTGTGTTCAAAGGTGGCTGGGGGGAGAGGAGGAGAAACACTGTTGGCTGCTACAGTTCTAGCTCATTTGTTGGCTTATTCTTTATTTAGTACATTTAATGATGTGCCCTTCACCGAAGGTCCCTGGGAAGGTGGACAATGCAATACGAACAGTAAAATGCAATCGATAGCAAAAAATTAAAGCAACCACCAAACAATAAAAGCATATACAGAAAGAACCACCGTGCACAAGCCTGCACAAAACCCCAGCGTTGATATCAGGAGTACATCAAGAGTTTCGAAGTTTGGGGGCCACCACAAAAAAGGCCTTCTCATGTGACACTGTCCCCTGGACCTCTGAGGGTGTCAGCAGACCACCAGTGGGGCCTCTCCTGCTGATCTTAAATCCCAGGGCAGAATACAAAGGAGCAGGCAATCTATCAGGGTTTGTTTTTGTTTTGTTTTTTTAAACCAAAGTCATTTGGGGCTTTACATGTTGAAGACAAAACCTTGAACAGGCCCGGAAGTGATTAAGCAGCTCGCGCAACCTTCACAGAAGGGGTGTAATCTGAGATCTACCAGCTGTTCCAGGCAACCGCCTAGTTTCATTGTGAAAACCAAGGCTTCTATTGTAGTGTCCTTTAGGAGGAGCGCCAAGTTAAATAAATTCTTGTTGCTTTGACCAGGGGACATGCGAGGCGGCAGTGTGGCAAGGTCTGTGTTGACTAGGAGCTGTAGCAGAGCAGATGCTTTGCATGCCAAAGGTCCCTGGTTCTCTGGCATCTCCAAGTTAGGCGAGGAAGGACTCTGGAGACCCACTGCCAGTCACTATGAACCAAGGGTGGCTGACCTGTGAGTTGTGGGTCATGTCAAGCCTCATCAATGTTTCCAAGTGGTCCCTTAAGACTTTTTGCCCTTTTTATTTTATTTTTAAAAACCCACCTCTGTTTGCTGCTTACTTCTCTTACATACTAGTCTTTGCTAGCCGTTTGGGTTGTTTCTGGGTATCCCTAACACTTCCGTCCCCTTCTTACTCTTAAAAAGGGACCTCTTCTCCCCCTGGGGTGCTGACATGGCAAGAATGTCATAGAGCTGTTTCCTCAGCTCTTAAGACCTTCTTCCACTGACACCGCTTCTCATTTTTCCATTCCACATTGGACTAGGAGGAGAAGTGTTTGCCCTGAGGAGCAGAAACATTACTGAGCAAGCATGTGCCATGCGGCCTTCCCTCAAACCAAAAAAAGAGGGTTGCCACCATTCTGAAGAGAGGCTGGAACATCTCTTACCCACAACAGAGATGGTGAAGTTGCGCAGGCTTTCCCCGGTGCTCTGCGCTCGGCAGGAGTACAGGCCTGAATCTTCATAGGTGGCTTCCACAATCTCCAGCATGCTCTGCCGCATGTGGATGCGCCCGCTTGGGAAAAGCTGCTTGGCTTCCTTATACCATATGATCGCAAGGCTGTGGTTGGTGCTGCAGTAGAGCTTCAGCAGACTCCCAGGGTCCAGTAGCAGGTGCTCCTCCTCCGTCTCCACCATGTGGCTGTCAAGCATCTCTGTCCAACGCAAGAAGAGGGTCAGTGCAAATGACAGTGTGAGCTCACTTTAGGAACAGCGCGTGTTTAACACCCGTAACTCAAATGCTCTGGAATATGGGATCAGTAGGGACTCCCTTTACCCCAGGCAGATGCTAGAAGACACCAACATATAACCCCCATTTCCTCGCTGGACCACCAGAAGGCTTGCTTGAAAGTGTTGGAGCATGAGGAGAGTGACCCTCTGGGAGATGGTTGAATGAGTTGGTCTCACAGGCTTCTGGTTTTCCTGTGCACAAGAAAAACCAGCCACCAACTGTGCCACCCCAAGGGTACCCAAAGGGCAAATGCCAGAGCTCAAGGCTGCCTGAATTCTCCATCCTCTAACCTGGAAGCTTCATCAACCTTTCCCACACGGAACAGGATTGGTTTTTTCATTTGGGAGAGGAAAGTACTCTGCATATACAAGGCATCAACCATTTTACGTGCATACGATTGATGTGTGACCGTGCGCACACTCATTGCAGCAGACCCGGAAGTGGCCTGGAAATGGGGCGCAATGGGACACAACAGGGTGGGGCAGGCTTATGCTCGCTCTGCTGATGTACGCAGACACCACGTGTAACCAATGTAACGCATCACGTGTAACCAATCAGCAGCAAGCACATACGAGGCAATGCTGTAATATTCAATAAAAGGGACTCTCCGAGACATGCTCGAGAAGATGCCTCCCAGATGACACCCACTACTCGTCTGTCGTTTATTCCAACCCAACACCAGTATGCCCATAACTTTTGCTGTCTCACTTGTTCTCAGAACACAAGTAGGTTGAGCGCCTTACAGACGGATCTTCAATGTTCCCATAGTGGGCTAGCACTTGGAAGCTGATCCAATTTGGGAGTGTCTGTGCACTGAGCAGACCTGATCAACAGGAGAGCAGCTTGCTCTGGAGCAGAAATGGGAAGGTCTGGAGTAAGGGGGGGGAGGGGAAACTGGACTTTGCCTCAACCCCTGGCCTCAACTAGAAATATTAGTGATTTGGGCAGGGGAGCTCTATGCGGAATATTTTCACCTTCAACATGAAAAGTGAAACACTTCTCAAGCCTGTGTTTTAAAATCGTTACACAGGCGAAATTATTAGATCCAAGATTCTAAAGGAGTGGTGCCACTTTCAACTGAATTACTAAAGAAGCAACACTGTAAGTTCAAACTCTCAAATGCTTCACAAAACAGAACGTGATCAGGTATTTAATGTGGGAGGGCAATCTGGGAACCTACGGAGCCCATTGCTTCTGCAACATGGTGGCGAGGCATTTGCACAACAAAGTATCAGACGTTCCCTGCTTCAGATTTCTGTATCTTCTACATTGGGAAATAAACTGCTGCTTGTATGTGGACATACACACAGAACTAGCAGCAAAACTGTTTTGAGCTTTTTGCTTCAATTCCTGCAATTTTTCTGTTTTCTGAATATGACACTCGAAATAAGGTCAGAGTAAGAAACGATGGATCTTTCAGACATTGATTCTGCTTAGAGAGATGAAGTTAAGTTGTCATCAATGATAAGTAATGAACTGGGATGGAAACTAATAAATAAGGACAACTTTTTATCTACAGTGACTATGAGTCTTTTAACACAGCTCTGTACATATTTATTCAGTCACAAGCAAGTTCAAAGGGATTTACTCCCAGCTAAATATGCAAACAATTGTGTATGATAATGAAATAACATTAACTTCTTCAGTATTCTGGAAACTGCAGAATGTGTCTGTCCAAATATATTGCTAGTCCTCAAGCTGCATGTTACGGGCGTTTGTGTTCTCTAGAAATATGAGTTAGTTCTGTTTCTGCATGATAGCGTGCATGATATTCTGCATGATAATATTGTTCAAAAGTCCCGATAATAAAATCTATTTTTCATTTGCTCAAATGTTGATGTCATCCATTAACAACTTTTCCTATTTTCCCAACTGACAAAAATATATACTGTACTTGGGTGCAACAGCTGCCAATGAGAGCTGTAACCTATAGATAATACTGTTATTGCCAAGGCATTTCATATATGTACCAAACAGCAGTATTTTACATAGCAAGGTATATACAATATATTTTACATCCTTACACCACAGTCCTATTCATGTCTACTCAGAAGTAAGTCCAAATGAGTTCAATGGGATTTACTCCTAGGTAAGTGTGTACTGGATTGCACTCTTGATCCTTGATGGTTAGGCTCAATATTAAAGTATCACATACCCTTCAATTTCCCCCCAAATTTCAGTTCCTCCCAAAGAAAGATCCAACTCTCCCTCCCCCAAAATATACACATGGCTTCAAGATTTCTGAAAAACTTGCAATTTTATTCGGGAGCCTTTGAAATAACTCTAGAACACCAAGTTTACCAAAAACCATGTTAAAAGTGGGGCAGGAGCTCAGAGGAAGGTTCTCCTGATTCATCCCTGACAACTACTGACTCTGTGGGGAAGTACTCCAATTTTAGGGGGATTTTAGCTTGTGCTAGAAACATTTTGTGACTGGTTGAACATAGGATACCAGGTGTACAAAAGCCAGTGACTGTATGCAGATTCTACAACTGTTGATTTGGGCGGAGGAAGCGATATCACGAAGCGATATATTTGGGGCTGGTGCTCACAGGGTGTTGGCGGAGAGCGACTGCTTAAGACCAAGACAGAGAAAGAATGAGTGGGATTTCTAAGGACTAGGTAAAAGGTAAAGGTACCCCTTCCCATACGGGCCAGTCGTGTCCGACTCTAGGGTTGTGCGCCCATCTCACTTAAGAGGCCGGGGGCCAGCGCTGTCCGGAGACACTTCCGTGGCCAGCGTGGCCAGCGTGACGGAGCTGCTCTGGCAAGCCAGCACCAGCGCAGCACACGGAAACGCCATTTACCTTCCCGCTATAAAGCGGTACCTATTCACCTACTTGCACTTAAGAGTGCTTTCGAACTGCTGGGTGGGCAGGAGCTGGGACTGAATGACGGGAGCTCACGCCGTCACAGGGATTCGAACCGCCGACCATACGATCGGCAAGTGCTAGGCGCTGAGGTTTTACCCACAGCGCCACCCGCGTCCCTAGGACTAGGTAGGAATCGCTAAAAGTATGGACTACAGGTTGAGGAAAAATGCAGTCACAATGCGTGCCGCCGCCCCCCCCCCCACTTGCCACCTTCCTGGGGATCCTCTGAGCCCAGCTCACAAACCCCTTTGTCCAGCGCCCCCTCCTTCGCCTCCTGTTCTGTGGAGCAATGATGTCATCAAAGCCCCTCTCCTGCCAGTCTTGGACAGGAGAAAGGATCCTGGCAGACCCTAATGCATGACTTCTCTGCTTAGCTCTCCCGCTCTCCCCCGGCACCACATCCCACCCCGCCCCTTCTCTCTCTGTGGGGGCCCTCGATTGAGTGGTCACTCTCAGCGCCCAGAGTGACTGTTTTGACAGATTCCAAAATGAACATGTCAGGAAGCCCGTGACCGCTGCCCCTCCCCCCCAGAGCCCCTCTCCCCCAATCACCATTGTCCCAGCCATACTGCTCCTTTCCCGTGCTCTCTCTGCCCCGACTTACAATAGGGGCCAGTCCCCCTTTCAGCAGACGGGGCTCTGCCTTTGCAGGATTGGGCGAACGGTCATGTGGGGGGGGGGGAGAGCCGGAAGGATGGGAATGAGATAAGCAGCCTCCCCTCCACCCTCTTCACCAACAGGAGACTCATTTCCCCTCTCCCCTTTTCATTTAGCTCCATTCCTCCTGCTCGCTTCTCTCATGCTCAACACAAAAGGCCTTCCCTCCCCCCCTCCCCATGGCATGAGTGGGAGTGAGAGGTTTCACACTCAGCTGACTCCACAACTTCCCACCTCCCTGTTTGTCTAACCTGGATTTGAACTATAATTGCTTTGGTGACCCATCCTCCTTCTCCAAAGTTAGCCTGGGCTGCGTGGGAGCCCTGCCAGCTCCCCCTTCTCCCCACCCCTCCCCACAAGGCCTCGAACCAGCTCAGTCACAAACCAGACCCGTTCTCCCAAGTTTGACTGATGCTAGGTCTTCCCAGCTGATGAATGCTGTCTCTGGGACAGAACTCTGGGTGGGAGGTGGGTGGGGGTACCCTGATAGGAAAATGCTGCCAACCAGAAGAGAAAGCCGTGAGAATGCTGTTATCATAGAACTGGCTCTTTCTTACTTTACATCCACCATCACTGTCCCTCCAGCAGCATCAGAGGCCTAGGTAACCCTGCAAATCTTGGACAGCAAAGATTCTTCTTTCCACCCTGAACCTTGTGGCTTCTTCATTTTAAAAGAAACAGCCATACTGGGCAGCTTCAGCTGGTAGCTGGGTAAGATGCTACTTGGAAACTTCTAAGGGAAATAAATGGTGTGTGTAGGGGGGCTCCATAGACACATCTATCCCCAATTTAGGGAAACTCTTGCACAACCAGGACTGGGAGGCTTGGAATCAGCAACTAACGCAACCTTGTGAATGTAACTACCTGGAGTGGACATCTCGCTTGCTTGCCTTCATCACTGACCCTGAGAATATGCTCCTGTGCAGAGACGGGGGGGGGGGGGATATGTTCCCCACAGCTGTTCTTTACTACCAAAGCACTTAATGTAATTGCCAAGGGTAATTTAAGAGTTTTCTACGAATATGGCTTCAGACTGAGAAAACCATTCTGATTGGAAGGGAAGCAAGCCCCCACCTTTAGGAGAGCTTTAAATAGATACAGAGCCCATTTGATTAGGAGTCTTTTAAGAGACCCATAGAGCAAGCAGAGGCTGTTTCCAGAGTGGCATTTCAGAGGGCGAAGAGTGTTCAAGCAACAAAGTTTGCATCCTGAACAAATCTGGAAAAGATTTCCAACTGGAGGACCCGATGGCAAAGATACCATCCTTTCTCTACCCTTTGTCAATCAAAATCGCACTTGAGAATAGCTCACTTTAATTCACTGAAGGGTCTGCATCCTTCTAAACAGTTTGGTGGGCCCCTTGCCCCCATGAGAAAAATCAGGAACAAATATGGAGTCTCCCAGTTCCGCAGGTACAACTTGCACAAGGGGTGAAGATCCGCTAAAGGTATCTTCTAAAGGTTGTATGTTTAGCCCTGCCTCCTGTGTGACACAGCTCCTCCTATCCCTGGGGATAAACATCAGAAGTGGGGGGAGCCTGCCCTAGGACCATGGGGTTCTAGGTCACATGGGAAGCCTTCACACGCCAAACAGGCTCCCCACTTCAGAAGCTTATGGCTCAGCATGGCAGGAGAAACCACAAAAGGTTAGGGATGGGGGCTAAACATGCAACCCTGTAGCCACTTTCACAATGCTTCCTTCCTTCACAGAGTAGTACCTGAAGAGTGCTTAAGAGAATCTAGATACTGACACCTGGGAAAAACACCCGGCTAAAATGACTTCAAGGAATTTCAAGTGCTAATACATAGGATAGGCATTTGGAGCCCCTGTCCAGAACATCACCCACACTTTTCATCACCCACCTTTTTCTCTTGCATATATATGGTGCCTTCTTAAAACAGAATACAGAGAATAGCCTATATGCCATCTGCTACAATAAGCTTAAGCCCACTCCCCAGGTAGCCAGGTAGGTGATGGTAGAGCATTACAATGCTCAGGGTGACAGCAGGAGCAGGGGCACATAGGCACAAATAATAATATCCCCGTCTGTTTGGTGGCAGGGCCAACAGCAGGATAAATGCCTTTTCTCAGGCATGAGGGATGGTGCCAAGTCCCTGGCATGGCATTTTACCCTCATTCTGCCAGGGGATGCTGAAAGTACAAAGCTAGACCGAAGGATCAGCAGTCCTAGCAAATTTGATTACTCGGAAGGGGCCAGTCATCAAAAACGCAGACCACATTGGCCAAATAACAAAACCAAACTGCACAAATTCCAAATGTTGCCTTTATTACAGGGTTTATCTGACAAGAGGAATGCCTGCATTGTGTGTCTGGCTCCCTTGCAAGGGCTCCACAAAGCAGAACAACTTCAGTTATTTTGAGAAAACACCAGTTCAGACAACTTGCACAAGCAACCTCAACCCTGCTATATGTTTAACAACGTATTTGTACTATACTCCCATCATACACAAATCCATACAAAGCTGTTCGGCTGCGCTTAGTTCCATCTTGTAGTTACCTGCTTAAAACTGATAAACAGAATAAAGGACTAGACAATCAGGAGGGGGGAAATGAAACGAGACCCAAGGGAGAACTATGGTCCTGGTTTGTAAAGCAGGAAAAGCACATGACAGAGACACCCAGGGCAGCCAAGGGGAAATTAGGCCCTATCAAGACCTTGCTCTCACAGGCTGGTTACTATGGAAAAATCTTCCCCTTCCCTGGCACAAAGTGTTCCCAGGGAATTCGGGCTAATCTGGAGGAAATTGGTATTTAGATTGTGCCTTAATGTACAAGCAGTCTCTGTTTGAGGCGGGGATCTCTTATACGCTGGAGCACAAAGCAAACACCTATGTGAGCGCTCTTTGTGCCCCCTCCACCAACACAAGGACAGCCTTTCAAACTGTACTTTCGACTCTGCAGCCATCACCGCTGCCTGCGCTCTGTGTAAGCGCAAGGAAGGGGTGGAGGGAAGGAAGAAGCTGGGAACTCAAAAGCACCGTGAGCCATTCAGATTTGATTCCAAGCCGATGCCGCCGCCGCCTACACACACCACACCAGAATGGGGGAACGTGCTGATCACACAGAGAAGTTAAGGTTAGCAGGTTAGAGGAGAGCAGGCTTGCAACACATTGAGGCACTACACGTATAACATGACTTAGGCCAGTGTAGATGGTGTATTGGATGTGGGAGGGCTGGTTTCCATCTCTGCCACAAATCTCTCTCTCTCTCTCTCTCTCTCTCTCTCTCTCTCTCTCTCTGTATTCCCATGTCAAGGCAAACACAGGAGAAGACCATACAAGCCTCAGAAAATGAAAAGTGTCCTATAAACACCGAACAGTCATAGCCCCTGAATAGATGGCCACCCTGACTCTTGCACCCAAACACACCCTAATCTTTCTGCTCACCTGGTTCCATCATTCCTTCAGCAGAAGCAGCTGCCCAAGCACATGTTGTTGCCACTGCCAGGAACCTGAGAAGGCCACACAGCAGGGCTGTCATCCTGTTGTCTCTTCTTGTCCCGCGGCTCCCACTTGGATCCTCCAAGCCTAGATTGAGAAGGGAAAGGGGTTGTCACTCCATAGAGTTTTCCATTGCAGTGCAGAACGAAACGATTGTGTGTCCTATGTCTACAACCATCTAGAACTCCCAATAATACATTGGGGGAGAGGTACAGCAGTACCTGTAGCCTTCCATTTTCTTTGGAAGGAGGGAGTTGATTTGCCAATCAGCACAGAAGAATCTGATTGCAACAATCCCGGAAGATGCCCAGTCCTGCTCGTGAGTGAGACATTGTACCTCAGTGGTAAAACCCAGCGGCACCAAGTAGGGCTGGGAGAGGTTTCTGTCTGAAACCCTGAAGAGATGCTGCCAGTCAGTGTAGACAATACTGAGCTAGAGGAACCAATGGGTCTGACTTAGTAAAAGGCAGCTTCCTATGAGATGTTAATGTGAAACAAATTCATTTCCTGGATAGAACACTGCCTACAGCATTGCACTGTAATTCTACAGCCCTCATCTTGAGCATTAGGTGGCCTCTAAGGGAGATGCACCACAGGGGCTGGGTGTCACCTAGCCAGCTCTTCATGGCCAAAGTCCACCAGATTATCTTGTGATGGTTCCTGCCTGGAAAAGACAGCCCCCATGGATAAAAAAATGTAAATAAATAAATCAGGATTCTTGGCCTTTGGCATGACCCTGCCACCCCAACTTGCTGGCCAACTCCTGCTCCTATTCCTTTCTTCCCCCCCATATCTCAATGGTACAACCTTCTCATGCACTTTGATAATGACCCAAGGAGCAGAACAAACCATGGGGTGGGGAGGAGAAGAAGAAATACAAAGTGGGGCAGCGAAAGGAATTCTCTGCAGGACGAAAGCGAGTTTAAATTTGAACACGTGGTGCTTACTGGTACTAAACTCACTGCCGGAGCGTGCGTGCGTGCGTAAAGACACTTCCACTGCCCAGCTGCACACAGCATACAGTCCAAAGTAAAGTTAAGAAGCCGATTTAAAAGTGCCGCCGAAAACCACGAGGTTCGAGGGCACAAGCCCCGTTCAATTAACGCAAGATTTCCAACTGCGCTTGCGGCCGTGGATTGGCGCGGATGGGCAGGCGCGTCCAGGGCGCGCGTGTTGGTGTGAACAGTGTGAGTGCACCGCGCCTGTGGACGCGCGTCTTGCGTGCAACCTGCATATCTGGGCGCCTGTTCCCTGGGAAAGGAGCGTACGTGGTGCGAGTGGAGAGAGCAGCGCCCGAGAACAGGCTCCCGGGGGCAGCTTAATCTTTAATCCGAGCGACAAAAGAACCTCTGCGCGCCCGGACAGTTTGGTAACAGATTTACAGACCCTCCCGGTCAAAGTCCACCGCCTCCCCGGGCGCGGGGAGAGCAGCCCTTCGCCCCGCCACACCCCGGGGAGCCTCCTGGGTCGCGGCGGACAAGAGACCCGGATCTCTCTCCCCGGGGGCCATTCCTAGCCCCGCAGCGGACAACGTAGACGGAGCCCACCTCACCTCTTGCCGCCGCCGCCGCCTCAGCGCTGTCCCGCGGCTCCGTGCTGCGGCGCGCTCCGCCCGGGCTCCATCCCTCGCTGGGCAAGCCGGCTGGGGAAGGGAGCGAGGCTCCTCCACTCCCTCGCTCGCTCCCCGGTGCCGGCGAGTCGCGCGGAAAGTGGCCGAAGAATAAATCCGACGGCCGAGCGCGGCGGGCTCCACAAAGGTTCTTCGCCGGCTTGGTGGGAGCGATCAGCCCGGCCGCGCTCGGCTCTCTCCGCCTGCAGCCCTCGCGCCTTCTGTCGGCTCCAGCAACAGGCGCGGGGACTTTGTAGCGAAAGCTCTCGGGTTACACCCCCGCGCCGCGCGCCGCCGGCCCGCTCGGAGCCAACAATGGGCCGCGAAAAGAGCCAGGGCCGAGGGGGAGGGTCGCAGGGGCCCCGCCCCGCCCCTTGTCCCCTCCCCTCCCTCTGCGCCCTCCCCCGCCCGCGCCAGGGCCTTTTCACACTCACATTAGCTAAATTCTCTCCCCCAAAGCTCCGGCAAAGGGGATTAAGCGGAGTTCATTCTCTGCCGGGGCTTTGCTTCCTCTCTGCTGGCAGCGGTAACTGGAGACACCACTCATTAAACTCCTGCTCACAAGGAGCGCGTCGTGGAGAGGGTGGGGTGGGGCCCTCTCGGAAGACAGAAACGCTGCGCGGGGATGTGTGTGAAAATAATTAAAACCCCATGGAACCCGGCGGGGAGGGGCGGAAAGAAAAAGGATTGTGCACTGGTGTACATTCAATAAAGCGTTTCTTAACTGGCCGCCAAAAAAGCAAGAACTTGCATTTGAAGCCAGAATGGAGTTCGACCTGTGGAACTCACAGCTGCATGATTTTTATTAAGCAAGGGAGATAAATTCGATTCTTTTGTCTTTCTTTAAGGGTGCTGGGAATATCCAGATTCCACCTACCAACTCCATAAAGTTTCTAGGTAACCAGGATCAGAGTTACACCTGTTATCTGCTGCTTGTGAGAGTCATGAGTGTTATCCCATATGGAGAGATAGAGGCAACACAGAAAAGAAGCTCCTCAGCTTGATGCCAGGAGGCCAGCATGTCTCTGAACGCTGCATAAAGTTTGGACCCAATTAACTACATCACTTAGCTTAGTGGGAGGATGTGTCAGAGATGACTTGTCGCATGTTAAGCCAAAAATCATTATGGGAACTTGGAAGCAGCTGCAGTTACCGGGAAGCAAATGGTTAATATGTACACAGACAGCTGCACATGGACACAGCTAACTGATTCTTTCTGCAAGACCCTCTGTAACCCAACCAGGAATTCTAGGCTTTGGCAAGGAAGGGCTGGGAGAGTAAGTTCTGGTGGGGAAAAGATGCATAGAAGTTGTTTTAGTGCAGAGCTCAACACACACAAGAGCATTGTGTGCCAGAGCGTGTGAAGAATGCTTCTCCATTATTACAGCTACAATATAAGCGACTGTGTCCAGCTTAGTTGGAGTAGAAAGTGTGATTTTTACTTTCAAGCTTTGGGCTTTCTTTCTTAAAGTGGTGTTGTGAGATATACCTCTAACCTACATCAAGGCTCTCATCATCCCTTGCCATTTGGCCATGCTAGCTGGGGCTAATGGGATTTGGAGTCCAACATCATCCAGAGAGCCACAGGTACCCCACCCCTGATCTACAGGATCACAAACTGAATGATAGATTTGTAGAGTTGGGACCTTAAGAGCCATCTAGTCCAACCCCCTGCAATACAGGAATCTCACCTTAAGGATCCATGACAGATGGCCATCCAACCTCTGCTTAAAACCTCCAAGGAAGGAGAGTCCACAACCTCTTGAGGGAGTTGGCTGAATAATACTTCCCTTGATCTAGACACTAGACATCTGTTGACACAGCCTAGAATAGCATTAGCTTTTTTGCCGCTGCATCTCACTGATTAGTGCATCACATTTCCATACAACAACATCACCAATATATTTGTTTCTGGCAGCCCACATTATCCCCCTATTCAAAAATCTGGATTGGGCAAAATTTGTTTTGATTCTGATGGGCATGTACTGAGAGGATGATGCTTTAAAACAGGGGTCAGCAAGGTTTACTGGCCATGGGCCGGATCACTCCAATGGAGATCGTCCGTGGGCCAGACTGGTGCAGCGCGATGCTGGAAATCGCTTCTGCGCATGCCCAGACGCAGGAAATTGCACCTGTGCAGAAGCGATTTTCGGCATTTGGACATGCGCAGACGTGATTTCTGGTATCTGCGTGTGCGCAGATGCCATTTCCGGTGCCACTCGGCGAGTCCCTGCACCGTGCTGGTTTAGCGCAGTACACGGGGGACTTGCTGAGCAGGCAGCTTGGTTTGGGGGTGGCTTGTAAGCCGGTAAAATAGTTTTTGTGGGCCGCATCTGGCCCATGGGCCGCACATTGCCGACCCCTGCTTTAAAAAGAACATAAGAGCCTACCGGATCAGGCCAATGACCCATCCAGTTTAGCATCCTCTTTTTGCAGTGGTCAACCAGATGCCTATGGGAAACCCAAAAGCAGCCCCTGAGCACAACTGCCCTCTTCTCACTTGTGATTTCCAGCACCTGACATTCAGAAAACATACCGCATTAGACAGTGGAGGCTGAACAGTGCCAAAAAGCCTTCTTTTAATGGTTTCCTACCCCACCTTTTGGAGAATATACCCTTCTAAGGCAGATTCAAACAAATCAGTTTTTAAAAAAAATACTATTCCTGTTATACCAAATAACAGTTGGGGGGGGGGATTACAATGTTAAAGGAGCAATGGAAAATAGTTCTTTAAACACAACCACCATAAAATCATCCATGTGTAGACTGGATTTTTATATATATAAAAAAAGCATTATGTGTGGTCCTAAAGGACAATGGAGAGGTGTGCATATTAATTTTCCTAGAAAGAGAGTTGAAGAAACTGGGACTACCAGAAAGAAGTCCCTGTCCGTGGCACTTCTGGAATAGCTCAGTCAGTAAAGCAAGCATGAAACTCGGGGCATGGATTCAAGCCTCAAGTTGGACAAAAGATTTCTGCATTTCAGGACCCTCATGGTCGCTTCCAACTCTGGGATTCTATGGTACTCAACTAACCACTTTCCATGATGGGCCAGAAAGATGGTCTCAGATGCTGAGCTGTAAGAACCATCCTCCACTTGGGGTCTATGGCCAGGTGCTAATAATCTGAGATTCAGATGCATGTTTGGAAAGGGAAACAATGGGATGACAGTGAATTATCAGACCCCGCCCTCCCCCCACCACACACAATCTTTTCAAAAGAAAAAGAAAAACACCAGCAGAGGCTTTCTCTGATGCTCTATCACACCAGGAAGCCTCCAGAGGAGCCACATTGTCTGTGCTTGTTATCACAATGTGGGGACGGTTATCCACATGAAGGAATTTGCCTCATTGCTCTTCCCAAACAGCTAAGCAATGAACCATCCATATTTCTCACCCCACAAGGGGTGACATATAGGGTGCAGACATATAGCAGACACACACTCCACAGAAAACCAATCCTTCACCCGTCAAAATTTAGGGAATACTCCCTGAGAGAAATTACACTTTATTTTAGCATAGAGAACAATCCCCCAAAAAGACATATTGGCTCTCCTAGTGACTCTAAATACTTATTCTGCAGAAGGAAATACCTTGGAGAAACCTTTCCCAATAGTTCTTTCATTCAAATCCTGTCTTAAGAGCATATTTTGTGCATGAATAGGGAGGGCCTGTGACTTGGATTCAAGAACTAAAGTATTTATCATCTCAAAACAATGGCCAGACTGCCCAGGTAATGCAATCATTATCAGGTATCTTGGCAGGCAGGAGAGAAGCCTAACTCTCAATTTTTTGTGGTTGACCGCCTCTTTCTGTGATGCATGCATGATGCTTTTAGGGTGGTTCTTGGCAAAAGGGTTGGGCAATGTCTAAAGTCTTTAAAGGTTCCTGCACACTTGGTTCTTGTTCTCTCACCTCCTTGCAAGAAAGCGGGGAACTCTATTGCAACAGAAAAATAAAAATCTGCTTTGCTTTCACTGGATCCTGCCTCCATCCATTCTTCTCTGACCAATCATGGACTTGGGGGACTCAGAGTCCCTTGATGGGGAGTTGGGCTGTAAAAGCCAACCCCCATTTTTCCTACAACACTCACACTGCATTGCTTGGCAAGCACAACGTGGATGGATTCACCCAGTTTTGGGATATATATAATCTATCCAACAGCAGCTCCGAAGCTTCCAGGTTGGCTGTAGGAAAACCCTTTGGAGCAACTTGCCAATATGCTCTCTGCTGCTGCCTTTGCCCATTAGCCATTGTCTCTTGGTGGCAAACTGCAGATGGAAGCACTGGTGGGGACAGAGGAAACAGTAAGGCTGGTTAATATAATGAGCCAGGGGCAAGCTGCCCCTCCCCTGCCCTGTTTTGTCATGGAAAAGCTATCACAAGATAGCTAATTAATCAACAGCAGTGGCAGCCTCCCAACTCAGTTTTCCATGCTGAACAGGGGCTATTGAAACTGCAGATTAAATCTCTCCCTTAAAGTGAAGTTGCATCCAAACAAACTCAACATTCCAAAGCAACTACTCCCCCCTCCTTCCCCAGCTATTCTTCCTGAGCAGATCTTCATCTGTGGAGCATCCTCCTTTCAGGCAAAGCTTTCCATATCAATAGGCTCCCAGAATGGGGGGATTAGCTATGGCTCCCCAGTCCCCAGGTAACTGTGGCCTTTGGGCTTAGTGGATGAGCTTGCTTGCTGCACAGCCTTCCTTGGGTTTTCTTCCTTCCTTTCTTAAAGGGTAAGTGCAACTGGCTCAATAGTTTTACCTGGGGTATAATATGGGGAAGATGCCCTCCACCCCTTTACACCCTCCTGAGATCAGGAATGGTTGTATTCAGGCAGAGATAGCTCAGTTGGTTAGAGTGTGGTGCTGATAACCACTAAGGTTGCAGGTTTGATCCCCATATGGGACAGCTGCATATTTCTGCTTCCAGGGGGTTGAACCAGATGAATCTCAGGGTTCCTTCCAACTCTATAGTTCCATGATTCTATGAAAGAGGGCAAGTGCAAACGCCTCCATCACATTATGGGTTACAAATTTTAGGTGTGTCTGTCTGTGAATTAGCATGAAACGTTAATACTGAGTCTCAACTGCATGTGTAGGTTATTGCTGTTGTTTTGCTGCAGGGTTATACACACCCTAGGAACGTGAGGTCATTTGTGCCTTTCTGTCACATGCACAGCTTCATCACCATAAACAATGACATCTTGCGTACTTTTCCAAGGGAATTCAAGGTGGCTAACAATCAGAAACTACAGTCACAAAATATAAAGCAATTCACAATAAAACATGAGCAGAAAACCCAAAACCCAATAATAATTACAAAACAGCCATCTGAATGGAAAGATCCAAATACTGTACCCTAAGGAGGAAATATTCAACCAAAGGCCTTTTTAAACAAACACATATTCACCAGCCATCTAAAGGTGGAGCTCACTTGGCAAAGGCTTTCTACAGGGTGGGGAAATGACAGAAAAGGCCCTAGCCAAGTAGGCCTCATAGTTGTGAGGGGTGCAGAGCTGGAGCAGGGTATCCCAAACTTGGGTCTCTAGCTGTTTTTGGACTACAGTTTCCATTATCCCTGACCACTGGTCCTGCTAGCTATAGATGATGGAAGCTGTAGTCCAAAAACAGCTGGAGACCCAATTTTGGGAAACCCTGAGCTGGGGGATGATTGGATCAGGTGGAAGAAGGCTGTCCTTCAGTGAAACAGGTCCCAAGTGACAGAGGGCTTTGAAGATTAACAGCAGCACCTTGAAATGAGTGCAGAAACAACTCACCAGGCAATGCAGGTCACAGAAAACTGGTGCAATAGACTCAGTGCCTAACACCTGTCAACATCCCACCAGCAGCATTTTTCACTAGTTGCAGTTCCCAAAGGGCAGCCCTATGGAAAGTGCATTGCAGGTCACTAGGGCATGAATGTCTCTAGCAAGGTCTGACATTGTCAAGAAAGATCACAGCAAACTGGCCAAAGCTTGGAAAAGGCACCCCTTACAACTAACACTACTGGCATGCCTAACAAGAGCACCAGGCCAAGGAGTATCCCCCAAGCTATGAACCTGATCTTTCAGAGGCAGCAGAACCCCTTTTGAGAGTGTAAATGCAAACCTATGGCAGATGGTTCTTCCGCCAACAGCATTTCAGCTTTGTCTGGATTAAGTTTCAGCTTGCTCAGTCCCATCCAGTCCTTCCTAGCTACCAAGCAGCCATTCGGCTTTTGACTGACTCCCTCAGATCAAATGAAAATGAGAGATAAGAGCTGAATGTCATCGTCACATGCACTGAAGATCCTGCAGGTTCAGCCCTGACATGTTGTGCAATCCACATGTGGGTTTTAGCCTCCTTTCTAAGGAGAACTGCCTTCCATGCTGGAATTATGGAACATATGAAGTGATTTTATCTGAGAGGAAGCCTGTTGGGGGAGAGGAGAGAAGGAAAATAACCCCCCTTCTTCTAGACCCTCCAGCCTAAATGTGTGATATTGGCCTCCCTGAAGGGGCCAGAGGGCTTAGCCCTGGAATCTGCGGCCAGGGCTTAACTCTGGAACATGCGTAAAAATCGTCATAATGCCTCTGAGTTCCCAATGTTGTAGTGTGCTTCTTTCACCATTGAGTAAATAAGAGCAGTCATCTGGGATTAAGAGGGAAAACACTTCCAGGTGAGACCAAATTGACTTGCAACCTCCAGCACTAAAAATTCTTTTTTTTTTTAAACCCCTCTGTCTGGAGAGTTATCTGTTCCTCATAATCCTTTTGCTAGTAAAAATATGCTGCTAAACATGGGCTATGGAGTCAGTGGCAAAACTGCATTGCATCTTGTGCTGTCCCCCATCAACTGCTTCTAACAGGTCTAAGCCCTTGCTGCTGCTGTTTTTTAAAGAGCAAAACATTTCTGGGTCTTCTGGAAGTTAAGAGCTTTCTTGATGCGAGTCCTGAACCGCAGCAGCTGCCTGATGGACATGGATAGGAGGCAGAGGGGATTGTGTAATTAGGCAGAGAAATAACAGAGGCAGAGAAGCGTATAATGTGCTCATATTCATCTCCAGGGCTTGTGTTTGCCGCTGGAAGTTCCATCGCGTCCGGACAGCAAAGCTTGCAGGCCTTGTTCTGAGGCTGCCTTCTGCATTCCAGCGTAGCCCTGTTGCTCGCATGCATTGTCCACTAGCTCTGAGAGAAACCTGGATTTACAATGCAAATTACCCCACGGGTTATGCAAATCACGTTCTTCATAAAAGCCACATACATTGCCCTGGGGCAATCCGAGCCCATGCTTGGTTTTGCTCTGATCCCACAGGAAGTGCTGCGCTGTCAGTAGGGGTCTGACACACAGAAAGCAATTCAACACAAGCGGCCCTTTATTATTATTAACAAACATTATGGCAGCTCCGAGGGGCCTCCGCTGAGATTGGCACTCAAGTGGCAGGGCACTGCATGCTACAAAGAAAGCCAAACACAATCCCTACCTCAAGGATCACGCCAGCAAAGGACAGAAAGGGGGAAGGGCAAGGGCAAGGGCTGAGCATAAATTGTGGCTCAGGGTGGGGACACACATGGGTCAGCAGACACAGGAGGTTGGGGATGGGATCCAGAAGCAAATAACAGTGGAAAAGGTGGAGAGAACACCAGCCTGCAGTGTTACTCCTCGGCTTAAGCAACCCGGGTGGAAAAGCTCAAGCTATGTAAACTGTTTGACACTGGCGCGGCACAATCTCTCAGCAAGTGCATGTTCCAAAACAAAAAGTTTATACAGTGCTAAGTGCTATAATTACTTTGAAATTCAGGAACTCTTACTCGCACGCAGACATCGGGGGCGCACATGCTCTGCCGCGCTCTCCAGAATAGAAGCACTATTTACGGAAATGTCCCAGACTCTGGGTGTTAGATAGGAGAGTGATCTGTGCAATCTCTCCGCTGGGTAGATGGTGCATGGTGGGTTGTTTTTCCTCCCTGTGATCTTTAAAGTGCTGTGGTCTGACACGCCAAAAGCACTGCAGTAAACAGCCCCTGCTTTGTTATTATTATCAGACATTATGACAGCACACAGGGCGCCATCTGGGCTTGATACGCTGCATGGGCCTCCAGTGAACTACTCTGAGGCTAAGCACAGAAAGGGCAGGAGCACACAAACAGTCAGTGCCAGATGCAGGAACGGAGATATATATCTCCATATATATTTATATATATATCTCCCTGCATATATATATGCGCACATGCATGCCTTTTTGGGCCATAGCTTCAGCATTCCAGAATACTTTTATCCCTGCAGCACACTGCCCACTTGCAATTATTGTATCAGTTACAAAACCATTATGAACTATGTTTGTATGTTATCTTACATCACATATTATTGTCATTTCATGCATTATGTTATATTTTATTGTACTGGCATCATGGTCACTAGCTTCCACTGGGTGGAAAGGTAGGATACAAATTTGGCAAGCAAATACTCAAATGCATGGCTTCAACCGTAGCTCCTGTTCCTGAACAATACCCAGCAGTATCCTGCAAGTGCTGCCCTTTTGGTATCTATCGCAATCCTAATCTCAGACTCAAGGCTATATATTTCCAACCCTTGGCCTGCTCATGATCATATAGTTCTGCAAGAGTGATGTGTGTAATGCATGCTGAGTGCCATAAGCATATCAGTCCATGGACTGGGGTCATAGTTAAACTATGGAACTCGCTCCCACAAGGAGGCAGTGATGGCTGCCCACTTAGATCGTTTTAAAAGAAAACTAGAACCGTGTATGCTGCCTTCAGCTCATTGGAGTAAAAGCTGGGACATAGACGCAGTCAATCAACCAACCAACCAACCAACCAACCAACCAACCAACCAACCACTCCAAGCGCCATCAGGTAAAGCAGAACACAACTCTGCTTTGTCCCCTGAACATCTAGGAGAAAGGCTGGGAACACAGGAGGTTGCTCTCCACCAGATCAGCCTGCCTGTCCAACTAGGCCAGTATCATCTCCTCCACTCTGACGGGCAGGGTCTTAGGCTGAAGAAGTCTTTCCTCCCACCACCTGATGTCAAGTGCTGAACCTGCGGCCTTTTACATGCAAAACATGGGCTCTGCCAGTGAGCTATTTATTACTTGCAAGGAAATCTCCCTGCCCCAGTTTTGTAATATAGGAGCATTCAGAGTGTGATTCTCCCACTTGCATTCCAAAGTGGTCCAGTCTACTGCTACGTGACCATGCAGTGTGTAGACCAGGGGATGTCTCCTCCTTTATCTTTCCTTACTTCCCTTTTCCAGTGGTGGGGTCTCAAATTTCAACAGTGCCCCGTGTGATGCCAAAATTCAGCACCCATCCTGCCTCGTGCCTCCCAATCTTCATCATAGTTGTGGTGCTCCCAAGGCTCTGCTCCCAGTGCACGCAGACCAGTCACACTCCCCTAAATCCACCTCTGCCTTTTCACTTTCTCTGCTCTGCTCTTGGTGTTCTGTTTTGTCCTCTATTGGGCAGGGCAGAGAACCCTATTTGCCTTATTCTCAGTGTAGAACCCACCTGATTCAGCAGCACTAAGGAGTTCATGGAATAAATCCATTTTTTCCAGCTCCTCCCAGGACAGCTATCGCTGGATGGAGGGTGGATGGGCTATGGACAGTCCATGCTGATGGGATGAACTCTGCACATGCCCAGGGGCCCTCTCTCCACATATTTCAGGGCTAAGGCCTAGCTTTGAAATCACATTGTGTGTTAGCTGAACCGCAGGTCACCTTGAGCTCTGCTCTAACACGTGAGCATTTTGATCCACAGCCAATACAGTTTTCTCCAGCCTGGGAAAGAAGCTGCTACTAGCAGAATAGCAAGAAGGGTGATCTGGGAGGGAAAGAGCACACTGCTCACATTATATCTGTCTCTTTGCCTTTGCTCTGATTCAAGGTCTTGCGCATGGGGTCTACCTATCCTTCCTGTCCTTTATGGCGTGCCCTGTGGTGGAGGCAGCTTGTTTGCAAATTGCTGTTGTAAGTAGCTGGGTGTTATCACTGCCAGCAACACCATAAAGTGGCTGTGACCCTCATTAGAGGGTCTTTAAAGACTGCCATAAAAAACTAGGCAAATGTGGGAGCCTGGGGTTAAACAGCTCTAATCCCCCCACAGTAAACACATTGAGGCTGATTTCCTGTCATTGCAGTTACAGCTCCGAGCTCTCTGCTTGGGCTAATTGGATGCAGCAACCCCCTGGACACCACCCAGTACCATCAGGCTCGTGCCTCTACTGCCACCACCCAGACCAGGTTTCCCTTCCATCCTGCAGTATCTCAACTGCTGTTGTGTAAAGCAGGGAGAAGAGCTTGCTACTTATTCTAGCACACATGCAAGGTGGCAAGGTATTTCTTTTTGGGGGTTGCTGGGATTCACATAAGCCGATCCCACGAATATTTCCTCAGGGGGGGAAACCTCTCTGGTTTTGTTCAAGCTAGCACAGTCTTAGAAGACACCATCAAAGTGATTGCTTTCTGCAGGTCCCTTTTCAGATGCTCAAGACTGGAGAGCTCCACACCATTCGTTTCCTCTTTTCCACTATACCTTATCAGCTGCTCAAGTTCAGGTCTTTGACATCAGCAGCACCACAGCCTGCAAGCAAACTTCACTCAGACTGTTCTAGCTCTGTCCCCTTGGTGGTGGGGAGGTGGCAGTGGCACAGGAGTGTCTGCCCTGAACCAAGAGCACCTTAAGATGCCTAAGTATCTCTGCCTCCATAGTCAGAATTTCTACAGCTGACCAGTTTCCATCCGTACCAGGTAACAACAACACAACAGTCTGTGTCGAATTTGTGTCAGTCCAGGAAGTACAGTCAGGATATGAAAGACCAGCTGGACAGAATAAGAGGAACATGGAAGAGCTGCACAGGAACAGCTCCCAGGTGGAGGATCTGGATGTGCACATGTTACACCTGATTCTAGCCACTTTCTGCACACCATGCATAGTCTTATACACCTTTATCACTGTCCCCTGTAAACTAAAAAGTCCCACATGTCCTTATAGGGGAGTTAGACCCTCCAGTTTGGATATGCAAAGGCATCTCAATCAATCAGTCAGTTTATTGTGCATAGCCAAAGACCTTTACAATGTACTGCAGAGAGCAAGACAAGGTTTTCCTCTGAAATTGCATGACATACCCTATAAAAAAATTACAGCATAAAAAGTTTACAGGATAAAATTTTAAAATTAGACAGCATTAATGTATTTGGAAAGGAGTTTCTTAGCAGCCAGAGCAAATCTGGCTACCAGGTGTGTAATCTGTAGATCTTTATCAGCTAGGCACTTGACTGTCACCTCCTGGGGGGAATTGGCCTGAGAGGCAGTCAAGAACAAGTGATAGTTTTCCCCCCTCTGGGCATTGAATATAAGGGGCAAAGCAGCAGGTAATGTAGGACATCCTCAACCTTTTTGCATCCATAAATGCACCCATATGGGGAATTCCCAGGTATCTCCCCTCTAAATATCCTGAGGGCATCTCTTGGAACCTTCAACAAGCACCCTACGCAGCTGTGGGAAAGTCTGTGTCTCAAGGTAATGGTGCCTTAAGTGGTTGATCTTGATTTGGGGGTACCAAATAGAATAATGGGCAGCCATAATGGATGCTCTATCTTGGTTGGTTGGTGTCCTGATCAAAGATCCAATTTCTTAGGTCACGGGGGACTGAGGGAAGGGCATCTCAGAAAGGATCCTTTCCGGGAGGGGTGGCTGTTTAAACTGAGAGTGGGCCAAAGCCCTGCCATTTTTTTTACTGTTCCCTTAGCTACTTTTTTAAGAAGGCTGGGGACGACGACATGATTTAGCTAAAATTGTCAGGAGTCAGAGGTGAGGCTTTCAGATTTCACAAAAGATGCCTTTGCACAATCTCTGTCTCCTTTAGTGACCTGATGTCCACACTCATCTTATGATAGCACGCATGGTGTGGGTTGCCAAATTAAAGGAAAGCAGTAGCCTTGTTTTTCTCCCTGAGAATCCTGTGCATTTTGAATATCTGAAGTCATTGGCTCATGGACTTCTTGGGAATCAAAGAGGGGCCTTTCTAGCAGCTTAGCTAGCCGCTTGGTCGTGATGCACACCACGTAGCCTCCAAGGAGTCTGTCCACCACTGCCCCCTTAGCTGTAGGACGGCTGAGGTGGAGATGGTGGGCTGATGCAAGCCTCACACTATCTCAGGCAGTGCAGAGCCTGCAGGCACCGGAGCCACCGTGTCATTCCCAGGAGAGATGTGTGGCTTGGGTGCACTGCATGACCCATGATAAGTGCCACCCCCTAGTGTGCCCACTCCCCCCAACCCCCAGCTACGCATCTGGGTATTTCAGCCTCCTAGCAGAGGATGGTTGCCACAGGAGAAAAGTGCTGCGTGAATGCACCCTAGAGACATCCAGCTCCCTCATTCTTTCCTTCCTTGGTAAATTCTTTATCATTATACTCATTCTTTGTGGTGAAGTCTCAAGTAATCAAAACGTTCAAAATCTGAGCAGAGTACTGCAGCTGTGGTCTAACCAGTGCTGAGCAGAACGGAACAATCTTATAGGAGGATTATATCCGTGGGGCCAGACGCAATAATAATAATAAAAACAGCCTCAGAGTGGAGAGCACAAGGAATTATAGCAAGGATCTAATGGGATCAAGCTAGCGTTCAAGAAGTTTTAGTCCTGGCTAGCGCCTGTGATGTTTGTACAAAGGGGAAATAGGCACATCTTTTTTGCACGTCTGGATATTTCAACTTGAGCTAGCCTCTCTGTGTGTAATGCTCACTTTGAATCATCACCACACCAGTTGTAATTGCATTTATATCCCACTTTTCATCCAAAGAGCTCAAGGTAGCATACAAGTTTCTCCTCCTCTTCATTTCCGTATGTTGTAGTTTCACAGTGGCTCCATTCATACTTGTGGGGCTGCGTTCCCAGACTAGCTCTGTCTGTTATGTTGTGGGGTGGGGTGCCTCAGGCTACTATTTTGACTCCAATGCTATTTAACATACTGTATATAAGAAGCTGTTGGGATCAGCCATTAGGTGTAATGTCACCTATGACACTCAGCTCTATTTCTCAGAGTCAGTAGAGGTAGTGCATGACATGAGCTGTTTTCTGGGTCTAGCGGTGAGATAGATGTGGCGAAGGAAAGCTGAATCTTGGTAAGGCTAAATGCTTGTGGCTGGGTGGTTCATAGATCTGGAATTTGGGAAGACTGTTCAGGATGCGGTTACGCTTCCTCTGAAAGTGGGTGTCTGAGGGTGCTGCTGGAACTATCAGTGTCGCTAGAGGAACAAGTACCGTATTTTTTGCTCTATAAGACTCACTTTTTCCCTCCTAGAAAGTAAGGGGAAATGTGTGTGCGTCTTATGGAGCGAATGCAGGCTGCGCAGCTATCACAGAAGCCAGAACAGCAAGAGGGATTGCTGCTTTCACTGCGCAGTGATCCCTCTTGCTGTTCTGGCTTCTGAGATTCAGAATATTTTCTTTCTTGATTTCCTCCTCCAAAAACTAGGTGCGTCTTGTGGTCAAGTGCGTCTTATACAGCGAAAAATACGGTAATCTCGGTAGCTGCAAGGGTCTATTACTAGCTTCAGTTGGTGTCAAAACTCTGCTCTTACCTGGACAGGAATAGCCTAGCTGCTGTGGTTTGTGCCCTGGGAACTTCCCATGTGGGTTACTATCACATGCTGTACGTGGGATTGCCCTTAAGACTGGTTCTGAAACTGCAGCTAGTGCAGAATGCAGCAGCAAGGGTCCTGTGGGTTGTACCTGGCTGTACTTGCATGTTACACTGGTGGCTGCCTGAGCCAATATTCAGAGGAGGCCCTGTTAGCGGTACTGCATTTTACAATATGTTGCTTGGCGACGACACAGAAACAGGCCTTCCTGTAGTGGTGCCCGCTCTCTGGAACACTCCCCTCACCTCACCCCCACTTTACAGGAGGCACCCACAGAGAACACACTTGTTTACTCAGGCTTTCCCAGACTAGGTTATTGGCCCATTTTAGATATTGGCTTGTATCCAAAGCAGCTCCTACTCAGAGTAGACATGCTGAAGTTATCATACATGAGAAATTTAATGCCATTAATTTCAGTAGGTCTACTTGGATCAGACGAGCATAGAAGGCGATTCATTGTGCATCTCCCTGATGCTGTTTATTGTTTGCTGTTGATTTTTTTTATATTTCAATACTTGTTTGATTTGATATGCTTTTAACATGTTAATGCAGGAATTTTATTTTGTAAACCCTTTCAGGATACTTGGATAGGAAGTGGTCTGCCACCGAGCTTAATAAGCAAATATATATATGAAAGGTTCAGGAGCCCCACCCCCCACCACTTTATGTCTCCGAACTGGCTTCTGTTTCATCCTTGATATGCAAAGTAATTTCAAATGGGCATACAGTACTTTCAAACTACAGTGGTACCTTGGGTTAAGAACTTAATTCGTTCCGGAGGTCCGTTCTTAACCTGAAACGGTTCTTAACCTGAGGTACCACTTAAGCTAATGGGGCCTCTCATTGCTGTTGTGCCGCCGCCACATGATTTCTGTTCTCATCCTGAAGCAAAGTTCTTAACCCGAGGTACTATTTCTGGGTTAGCGGAGTCTGTAACCTGAAGCGTATGTAACCTGAGGTACCACTGTAGTTCACTGGTACAAATGGCATTTCCTCTATTCTACAATAGCTCAGTTGTTAGAGCAAGAAACTCTCAACCTCAGGGTTGTGAGTTCCAACCCCACGTTGGGCAAAAAGATTCATGCACTGCAGGGGTTGGACAAGATGGTCCTTGTGGTCCCTTCCAACCCTGTGGTTCTATGATTTGAGATGGTAAAGAAGGCTGTGGAGAATGGATGTGTTTCCATGCTTCACTTCAAGTTTCAAATGCAACATTATGAGGATGTTATGTGGGATGGCTGCAGGAGCAAACATGGACCACTTAGATATTTGTGGAAAATGGAGAGGTATATACACGCTTTTCAATAAATAAAATAAACAAAAAGAACATGACTGGGGGTTGGCTCGTATGCTCTAACAACAGAAGAAGAACTAAATATCAGCCAACTGCTTACTAGTGAGACATCGTAAGACAGGGCTGCCTAAGGGGAACCTGCAAGTGGGACACGGGCACAAGAGCCTTCTGTTTCCAGCAACTGGTATTCAGAGACATGCAGTCTTTGACAGTGGAGATAGAACATAGCTATCCTGGCTAGTAGCCATTGACAAACCAATGCTCCGTGGATTTGTCTAATTCTCTTTTAAAGCCATCTACGTTGGTGGTCGTCACTATGTCTTGTGGCAGCAAATCCCACAGCTTAATGCACCCAAGAGGAGGCCTCCACTTTTGTTGGGATACTACAAGAAGAGTTGGAGAAGTGAGCACCACACAGATATATGGACCCACCTCTAAGTTCTTCACTGTCAAGTGCTGTCCACTTTTCAAAGCTTGACCTTGGCAAGCATTTTTCATGGTCCAAATTCATCTTAACAATCCAATAGGTCATTTACAGGACCTATTTTCTAAAACCTGGTAAGTTTGGCGAAGTCCTGGGAAATTGGGCCCTTCTAGGCGTTCACAAAGGCCACTCAAAGCTTGCAGGAGGTCTCCCTCCTGAGTGTTTAACAGGCAATGGGCAAGTAAGGCTGGGTGTTTGCTGAGGGGCAGTGGGAGGGGAGTGTCTTAAGCTGGATGGAATTTGTTTGATTTGGACAGCTCAGTGTAAACAACCAGGGAGGGGGACAGTGGGGGATGGGATGGGCAGGGAAAGCACACTCCTTTAACATCTCTCTCCCTGATCTGTATTTATCTACACCCCATTGGGATGAACATGAGGGGACAGAGTGTGTGAGGGAATGCCGGGCCTAGTGGATAATCCCGGGGTTCAGCTGGCTTTCCTTCTACAGCAAAAAATAAATAAATCAGTGGACCTCCCAAATATCTATGTGGGGCGGGGAAGATAGATAAGATAAAAGGCTTATATTGAGTCAGATCATTGGTCCACCAACTCCATACTGTCTTATCTCTCTGAGGTTTCAGGCAGGAATCCTTCACAACTTTACCAAGGTTGGACCTGGGGCCTTTTGCACGCAAGGCATCAGCTCCGCCACTGAATCAGTCATTCCCAGCAAAGTTGAGCCAGTTTAGGAAGCTAGCAGGCCACTCCCAAGTGGGAACAGAAGCCTTCTTAGGTATCTGGGATGAGCCACATACATGTTAGATGTAACCAAGTTGGAGGGATATTTTTTTAAAGCAGCCTCAAGAGATGGAGGAGTACAGGGGAAAGCTACTTATAGAAGCATAGCACTAAAGAGCTAGAAGGGACTCGGGGGGGTCGTACAGTCCAACCCCTGCAATGCAGGAATCTCAACTAAAGCATCTGTGTCAGGTGGCCATTCAACCTCTGCTTAACCTGATTCCGCTGCAAATGCTGTCTCTGGATCTCTTTTCCCCACCCCTCCCACCATGAGTTACTGGAAAGAGTTTTAGGAATATAGAAAGCCGCCTCTCACAAAGTCAGTGGTCCATCTAGCTCAGCAATGTCCACACTGACTGGCAGTGGCTCTCTAGGGTTTCAGACCCGGGGCATTCCCAGCCCTACATGGAGATGTCAGGGATTAAACCTGGGCAGTGGCATAGCGTGGGGGGTGCAGGGAGGGCCGGCCGCACCAGGCGCAACATCTGGGGGTTAGGGTTAGGGGCGCAAATCCACGGGTTAGGGGGTGCAAATTACTTGCCTTGCCCCGGGTGCTGACAACCCATGCTACGCCACTGAACCTGGGACCTGCTGTGCATGCAGAAGGTCCCAAGTTAATCTGCCACTGAGATGCAGCCATTCCCCAGACAACGAACACCCTTCAGAATGTAAGAAAAAAAGCCCTGCTGGATCAAGTCAAATGCCTGCTTCACCCAGCATCCTGTTCTCACAGCAGCCAACCAGATGCCCATGAGACGTCTGCAAACAGGACCTGAGCACCACGGCACTCGACCCACTTGTGATCCCAGCAGCTGGTATTCAGAGGCAACCTGCCACCAACAGTGGAGGTGGAACAAAGATAATGTGGCCAATCGCTATTGATAGCTTTTATTCTCCATGAATTTGTCTAATCCTCTTTTTAAGTCAAGTTGGTGGCCACCACTACTTCTTTATGGGAGCAAAATTACATGCAGCTGTTAAGCAGCCTTCCCTTTCATCCCCGCTCTCAAAATGGCAAGTTTCTGAAGCTGTTTTTCAGTTAATACTGTATATAATCTGCCCCTCTTGCTCTCCCCTTTGCATTATAGTCTGGTGTGAGTCCCTTCATCAGCCCATTCTATGCAATGCAGCAAATTGGTCCATCATGGCTCCCCCAAAAGTATAAAGCAGGACAGTATGCATTAAGAAGAAAGAGTTAGTGAGCCAGATCCCCACATCATGGGTGTGTTTTAAAACCCATATTTTTCCTTTTTTTCTGAGGATAACGATGTGGTTTCTCTTAACACTCCTTTCCTCCACTGTTCCAAATGTGGGTATCAGTTACAGTATTATTAAATCTTCCTGATTTAATGTAAAAGAGGTGTTGCTCTTTAGTCCAGCACTTACTACAATAAACATGTTTTCTTTTCTTTTTAAAATTCAGCTTAACAGAGTGAGGCTTCTGCTCCGACTTTTTTCCAGCACTCGCTTGATGGGACAGTAGCACTCAGTCCCAGAGAGACTCTGCTACTGTTTTCCTGTTGGCAAAGGTTGGGGAACAGTCAGAAAGTGGTAAGAAGCAGGTTCCCCTCTGTTCGTCCAAAGTTTCCCATCTGCTGATCCTTGTTGAACATAAGTGTTTAACGAGCACTTTGTTCCTGTTGCCAAGCAGCAGATTGAAAGACGATGTTATTTTCATGCACCATGATGTCATCATGGTGCAATACTGGCGTTCCGAACTCTTGTGATATTAGCGCACGTCTAGAGTAATTTAATGTTTCTGTCTTTCCTGGTTAGACAAGCTGAGCACAAATCAAAGGAGCAGAAGCTCAAAGCCAAAAGCATCAGCACCCTAGCCATTAATTCCCAGTTCTGAATGTGAAAGGTTTCCAACCACAGTTTCCCCAAAAGGTTGGGATTGTTCCTGCCATGTACATTTTCTGGGGCTGGAACTCTTTTCTGTCCCACAGATGCTGCTGGGCTGCAAAGAGAACTGGGTCCAGTCCAGCTGCAGGTCAACAAACACCAGCCTCGGTTGCTTCTCCCCCGCTCCTTTTTAAAATGAAAAATAAAATCATTGCTTCACTTTCTTTCGGGCCACGCAGAGAGCAGCAGATGTGGCCATCATCGCCCTAAGCCAGCACTCTGACCTCAGCAGAGCAAAGGGCAGGCAGCTGCTGTGACAAGTGGATGGGATGGGGGTGGAGGGGGGGGGGATAGTGGGAGGCACTTCAAAGCCCTAAGTTGTTGGCGATCTTCAGAGGCGAGTAGGGCCAAGAGGAGGACAGGCTGCTCAGGGAGGGTCTGGCTCTGCATCGTCTTCTGGGGATTGTGCTCTCAAGCTGCGGCACAAGGGGAAAGGGTTTAGAAAGAGCCTGGCCTGTACTCTGCCCTTATCCCTGCCAGCCAGCATCCATTCAGAGCAACCCAGATCCCTTTGCGACACAACAGCAGCAGCCTTCATGTGCTCAAGAGCTTCCCAAGGCACCTTTGTCCATCAGGGATCCCTGAGAGAAGACCCTCCTTTCCACAAAAATCTTATGGCAAAAGGCAGCCCATACATCAAGCCATGTGAACAGAGAATGAAACGCCACAGAATAAGAGCGGGGGGGGGGGGAGAGACAAAGTCAGTCCTGACCAGGTCAAACCACAATGCCTTTGGAACTGAAGCTACACTAGGCTACACCCCTCGGCAAGAGATAATCCAAGGAGCTTTGTTAAACATTAATCAAGACCTGCACATCTAAGCACAACCCCGTTCATTGAATCTAATGGGTGCACTGGCAGCTCTCAGTCTCTTTGCTCTGGAGCAGGCTTTTAGAAAACAGTAGGCCTGCTCTGGAAGGGTTGGTTTGATGATCACAGCTGGACTGAGGCTCTGCATTTAAAAGGATGTCATGGGGAAGGAGGGGACACTGTTTATCAGGCCAGGAAAGAAAATAATAGGTTTAAACAGCAGGAATGCAGATTTAGCGAGGGGAGACCTCGCTAAATAAGGCAGGTTAAGCTGCAGAAAACTAAGGCAGGTTTAACTGCAGAAAAAGCCACCTAAATGGCGGTTGTGGGATGTCTTTTCTCAGGTCTCGAGAAAATGCTGGACTCGCACTGACATTGGCATTTTACTTAAGAAACAGAGCCAAGTGAGATGACCACTGTAATTGGGCTTGACATCATTAAAGACATCACATGGAGGCTTTCAACTACACCATCCTGAGGCATCAGTTTTCAGAATTAAAATAAAATAGATGCAGCCCGTGTCCTGGTCTCTTGAATGAATGTGTGGCTCTGGGTCAAATGACTTACTGGGATAGCTCCCAACTTTTCACAATTGATCCTAAAGTCACCTTTTACCAATGCTGTCATTGTGTGATGGAAAGCTGATTTTTACATGCACATATGTACATTATAGTCAGAAGAGCTGGTGCATTCAAGTTACAGAAGCAGGAAAAAATGCTTGAAGACTACAATCCTTTGTGAACACTTAAGTGGGAGCAAGTAAGGCCTGCTTTGGAGTAAATGTTCACTGGATCAAGTGGTGCATGCCACTTGTGAAAATGACTTCAGGGTACTAGGTGGCAAATTTGGCTCTCTGGTTCCAAGAGCAGTGTTACTCGTACCTTGAATATGCTGGAGACTTCCACCTGACTTCTACAAAATGCAATCCTGGTTGACACCAGCGGAAGGAAATTTAAACCGGCGGCAAATCTAGCACTTTGCCAGCTATCCGAGCAATGTCAATTTGGCTAGGCATTTCAGCTTATTGAATCCCTGGGCAAAGCTGCTTTGCACCAGGTGTGATTACAGCCCAACTGGCATGAGCTGAAGATGACAAGCCTTTCTTTTAGGTAAGCAATGACCCCCCCCCATTCATTACAGAAAGAACACTCCCTGGCACCAGAGGGTGGTTTAGCCTGCCTGCGGATGTAGCCATGCACTTCTGGCTTACAGCAGCTGCTGGGTATGAATGTTATCTGTGCCCCTGGAGACAGCATTGCATCCTGTGATTTGCAAACTGCACAGTTCGCAGAGGGGCATCCGCAGCCAAGCCGTTATGTTCAAACAGATAATTGGGGCCTTTACACGAAGGCTCCCAGTGCAACCGCCAACTCAGGAGAGGAAATTAAGGGAGCACAGCTATTTGCTGGGGAAAGCCAAAACACAAGCCAGCATCTTTTCCATTGCAATTGCCGGCTCAGTCACCCTGTGGCTGGCTCCGTCTCTGCCTAGAGGAGGATCAGAGAGTCTTCCTTCTCCTTCGGGAAGCTGCCAGCAGCCCTTGTCTCTCTCCCATCCTGGATCCAAGTGGCTCTCAGCAGGCGAGCCCCTCCTCCTTCCCCCTATCCAATTATAACCAGCTTTCTAATCATTTGTTTGGAGCTGAAGCCAGGCGCCTGTGGCTGAGCTCAGGGGTGGGAGAGAAAGGGGGGCACGCGAGGAGGGGAGTGGGGGGGTGCTTTCCCCCATCTCTTCTTTTTCCTGGATTGCTGCTGCTGTTGCCCGCAGAGTGGCTGAGTTTTCTCTTGCCTGTATGGCCTATGCCTGCCCTTGGATGGGTACTGCCACTCTGGCTGGGGAGGAGCAAAGGGTCTGCTCTTTGGGAGTGGGAGAGGAAGGCTGCTTGTGGCTCTGGAGTCTTTCCTTGGACCAGCCAGCTCTGGCTACCGCTCACTACCCTTAGGGCCTCACCCCAGTGGGACATGTGGGCTCCCAGCCCAGCTGCTTCCACCCTTACTAATTTTTCACTGTGATGGAGAGCCTACTCTAAGCATTGCTGCTGGCCTCTCATTCTGGCCTTACAGCCAGTTAATGGGCCATAGTCAGAAGCAGTGGGTGATTTTAGACTCCTTTAAATGGGAAAAAAAAATTGCCTCCAATTTAATAAACACCCATGCTGGCGGGGGGTGGCGTAAAGTAGGAGCGGATGTCCATATTCCCCAAACTGTTTGTCCATGTGACTGTTAGGGCTTGTTATTCCCCTTCCTGAGCTGCACAGCCCATCGTGGAGGATACAGTCGCTGTAAAAAGCAGACTTTAAAAGAACATCATGACTTTGCAGCGTTGCCAGCTTTTTTATTGGCCTCTGCTCCTGTACCATTAACAGCAGCTTGCCCTGCAAACATTAGCAGGAGGTCATGCTTAGCTCTTCACATTTCTGCAGATCAAACTGCTGCTAGAGTACAGGAACTGATTGCATCTGATCAGTTGGCAACCTTAACTGCAAGAAATCTTTTGGGGATGGAAACCAGTCTTCTATATATTGTTAGTTGTAATGGATCCATAAAGAAGTAAAGCAAACTTTCCAGGTGGGGGAAGACTGTTCAAAAGGGTGTGAGACACCATTGGCTTTAGTATGTGTGAACGAAGACTTGCTGTGCCTAATAATGTGGGTGGGTGGAACAAGCTCATAATGTGACTGATACTGCTGTGAGCTACTGTATGAATGCCATGGGAAAGAGTGTGCAGATCCCCTTCCCTGCAGTTCCTGAACTGCCACTTGACTTGCCAGCCCCTGGCATATAGGGTTGCCAATTTTTTTGACTGGTCCCTGATCTTGTGACATTAAAGGCTGCTTGATCTGCAGACATTAGCAGATTATCATCTTCAGCTTTGTCTGCTAGTTTTTGGCAACCCCACCAGCATACTCCGTTTTGGTATAGTGCCAACAGAGTCCCTCTTAATGCCATTTCCTCGGCTCTGCAATGGGTTCTCCCTCAGCTTAGGCATCCCATCTGTCGACAGCACATTGCGTTGCCGAGAACCTCTGCCTCCAGGCCACCCAGCGAGGGTCTAGCAAAGCAAAGGGCCTAGCTCTAGATGCTGCAGGCTCAGGGCTTGGATGTGGTCTCTTCCTCTCTCCTCCCCTGCAAGAGGGGCCAGGGCTGGGGCATTGCTCCTGATTTATAGTACATAACTGCAGTCAAACAAAAAGCCCTTCATGGCAGCGCGGCAAGCTTGCTGCCTCCCTGGTTTCAGCACATACCAGCGTCACCACATCCCTCTGACCACAACCCCCTTCCAGTGCACCCCCCTGCCGTGTCCCACAGCTCAGCACAACAGGGAATTGTGCACGGAGACCCTCCATCTACTCTCTGCTCTCCCCAGATGCAAACAGCTAACCCCACCTCGCAAACAAAATACTCACTGCTGCTACACAAGCTCCATATCCCACCCAAACATCAGCCCTCAAATACCAAACACTCTCCTCTGACTATCCAAACACTTTCTAGGTTGTCAGACCTGCTACTTCCCAAGATGCAGCCAATCCTGCACTGTAGCCTCACATTTCCTCCTTGAAATACAAACACAAATCTCATATCCCGATCTATCATTCCCTCTCTCCCCCGCCCACCTAAATAACGTTATGGTCCAGCACAAATTCTATGCACCTCTGTCCCCAAACATCTCATAAGTACCTCTGCTCACACACATATTCTTTTCAGTGAGAACTCTCTTGCTGCCAGAAAAAACAAACAAACATAAACAAATAAATGTTTTCAGATCTGAAAATGCAGAGCCAGGGGGATTATAACTTTATTAGGACTAAGGCTGCAGTTCTATTCCCACTTGTCCTGGTAACTCAATGGAACTTTCTTCTGAGTAGACAAGTACAGAGTTGCCGTAAATAATGTTGACAATACAAGTAAACTTTAAAATAACACACAATCCTTTGTTTAGCAGGATTTCAAGGAAAAGGACAAGCTACAAATGAATTTTCATGTGAAAGGGTTGCGTTTGGCTTTGCAGTCCAAGGTGAGATCTCTTGTGGGTTCCATAGACCTTAAGTGTCCTGAAATCCAGTATGTGATCGATGTTTTATTTCCAAAATGAAAGTTGCTAGGACTGAAACCTACCTTGAAACCGCTCCTTTGACCTTGGATGTATCAAGGGCAAAGTACTCTGCACAGGCTCAAAGACACTCCTCACAGGCTCAAGGACTGATAGGTTCTTCCTTTTCTCTACTAGTTAAAGGTATACCCAATCAGAAATGTGCCCACAAACTGCTTTAGTCACCCTGTTTTACTCGGAAAAGTACAGGGCAAGTGTGACCGTGTACTCTTTGACAATAGCTCGTGAAACCATCAGGCATGCTATTTTTCTGCATAGGTTGTTTGGACTGGACACACAGTCCTACCTGCAAGCCAAATTCTAGAACGTGATGCTAGGTGGTTGCTGTTTGGCTCTGTAGCATCCCACAGGATTCCATCTTGTCTCCCATGTTTTACAACATCTACATGACAATGCTGAATGAGGTCATCTGGAAATTTGGAATCAGGTACCATGGAGTACGTAGCAGATACCTATTTCTCTTTTACATCTGATTTAAGTGAGGCAGTGGAAGTGCTAAATCAGCATCAAGCATCAGTAATGGGACTGGATGTGGCCTAATAAACTGGCAGAGAGAGCATTATGGGTCATTGTCTCAGAGAAGATGCATTCTGGACAGTGTTTGACACATGAGTGTTTGATCAGTGTTTGACAAATCCAGCTGTGTCACTGGAAGCTCATGTGCCTTTCATGGGATGGAATGCCTTCCACCATCTAAAGCTAGTACAGTCCATCCCAGATAGAGAAAACTTAGCCAAGTTAAGCCATGTGCTGCAAACCTCCAGATCAGACTACTGTAATGTGTTGCAAATGCCTTCTTTCCTCCCTAGCTAGAGCTCAAGGTGTAACAATACATAGTTCTCCATCCTCTTAATTTATAACAACCCTGTGAGGTAGGTTAGGTTGAGATCCTGCGACTGGCCTAAGGTCACCCAGTGAACTTCATGACTAGTTGGGGATTTGAACCTTGTCTCCCGGGCCCTAGTGTGACACCAGGGGTGCCAATCTGAATAAAATATTGGGGGCTGCATGCACACCACTTGAATGGCAATACCCATAAATTGGGGGGCAGGCAGCCCCCCAAATATTTTATTGGGGGATGCAAAGGGACCTCAACTCCTAGGAGTTGGCTCCTATGTGTGACTCTCTTAATTACTACTCCTTTTAAGCCTCTTGAAGACGGTATGTTTATTTCTCTCTTTCCCCCCAAATGCTGCTGTTGTACCTGCTGTTTTCACTTCCGACATCGTTCCTTTCTCGGCTTTATTGATTTCATTTGCGATTGCTGCCTGTGGGCCGCCGCTCTGGAAATGCTTGCATTGACTGGAGGCCGACGGGGAGGAAATAAATCTGCAAAATAAATACCTCAGTCAACGAACCATGCCGGCGCGCCTGCCTGCCTGCTCGCTCGCACATCCCGCCCACGCCTCCTCCTTCCCCCTCCAGGCGCCCGGTCCCCGCGCGAAGGACGAGCCCTTGCTTCCCCTCCGTCCCCTCCTCGAAGGCCTCGGCCAGCAGCCGCGCGGGATTCCCCGCGCTAGGGACGCGCTTGGGCCGCGCAGGCGGGAGGCGGGCTGGCAGCGTCTGGCCGAGGCCTAGCTGAGGATGCTGAAACGCTTGTGTCACTAACCGCGAGAGACACGGCGTCTCCGGCACCGGAGGAGTCGCAGCCAGGCGCCTTGTCGTGCGGGATGGGGGTCGCTCGGAGGGGACTGGCTTCGCCTGCCACACATATGGGGAGGAGGAGGAAGGCCCAGTGCGGGAAAAGGGGGGCGCCAAAGCCGAGAGATTTGGCGTGGGGGCTCTTGATGAAACCCAGACGGACGGTTCTGAAGGACAAAGTTGGGGGTAGGTAGGTGAGTAAGGCAGAGAGAAGCTCCATTCTGTGTTTTCTTTGCGCCAAATCGGGGCCCTTGCCCACCACCACTCTCCTAGGTCTCCTCCGTGTGCATCGCACAGCGGGATCCTGTGCTCAGTGAGGCTTTTCTTTCTAGGAAGGGTGCTTAGGGTTGCAGCCTCTGCAATGATTGATCTTCTTGAGGGCAGGAGTGGGAGGGCATTAGGACTTCCACTCGCTCAGTCTTCCCTCCCGCTCCAATCCCCAGAAAACAGCTGCAGGCAGAAGTTCAACACATGGTGCAACTCCAGCCTGGGACAACTACACATGACCAATTCCCCCCTGCTTTAGTTTTCGGATGGGGGTGGGTCAGGGAAACAGCCTGAAGGCTGAGTGAGAGGTATGTGACACTGCATGCTTGCAGGGTGAATTGTCACTCCAAAGTAATACAGGGTCCTGGATCTGATCCTCCTCAGGTTAAGCTGTGCTTTTTCTTTGGCAAAGACATTCCAACTCCAAGGATGTAACTGCAGCTAGGGATTCCTGCAGGCTTCACCTGCAACCACTTTCTGGTAACTTTCCTGTGAAGCTATTCCGAAAGGGGTGCCTTTGAACATGTGATGAGTGCTTTCCTGCCACCACTGCTTAAACACAGCCAGCGGTCCCACATCTGAGATGAAACACTCTCAAGGATGACTTTCTCAGTCTTACCAAATTACGCCTGTATTGGCTGCCTGCCCATGGTGTTCTGGCTGGGTGCTGGCATAAGAGAGCACAGGGTTTAGCTTTGCATGCCAAAGAGAGCTTGGCAGTGGTGTGTTAAAAGCGCCAGTGTATGGTGGCAGTTCCAGACCTGGCTTAACCACATTAGAATTCTCTTTAAACAAAAAACAAAACAAAACCTATAATTGTTAAAGTAATGAATTTAACTGGATTTTTTCTTTTTAAAAAATCAGTACAGAATAAGGATATGGTCATTATTCCACTTTAACTAAAACATAATTATACGAACATGACCATGTACATATATGAGTATCATAAGTTAGATGTGGTTTTATGCTGGTGTTTCTGTATGTATGCATATATCTGTATATAAATGCTCCTGTGTATCATCATGAAAAGGAATAGTGTTTTGTGTGCAGTTGTGTGTGTGTGTTCAAGTGTACACATAAGGGGTAGCCCTCTGTGGGGGTGTATAGATGTGTGGTGGTGGCCTAAGTTAGCTTGTGTTTGATGGAACACCAGAGGGGTGTGTGTGTGTGTTTTATTCAGATCAGTATGCAAGGGGAAGGCAGCCTGGAACAGAGTACTGTGTGTGGGGAGGGGGCTAACCACTCAGCCCTGCCCCTGTACAGTAGTGCCTGCCCCCAGCTATGAAAGCCCCCGTGTCTGGCTGCCAAAGTAGCGAGCCTGCCTGGTGCCAACAATATTTCTCTTGGCCAGTGGCCGGGCTTCAGGGAACACAGAGCCCTTGTAGTAGACTCACTCCGGCTGCCTGTGTCCCTGAATCCCACCGGGGTTGCACCTGTAGGTGGAACAGCGGCACTAGAGGGCTCTTTCCTTCTGGAAGTTTCTCTTGGCCTCTTCTGAAACCCATTGTTTTTAGGCACAGGCTCTCTTTTTTGGTACCCATGTCAGCCTCCTCATCCCCCATCACCTCACGCCTTTTCATACAGCATGACCCAGGGCATCCCAGAGAAGAGACAGCTAGCTCTCAAAGTAGGGCTGAAACCCCCTGTTGGGGTGGACAGCACTTTTTCCTGGCAGAACTCCTGCCTCTAGGCCCAGGGGGGACCACCTTGGTGTGCCCTCCAGATGTTTTGGAGTACAACTCCCACCATCCTTGGCTATTGACCATACTGGCTGGGGCTGATGGAGGTGCAGTCCACAACAGAAGAGGAAAGGGTGCAGGGAGGGAGGAGGAAACAGCTATCCCTGCTCTAGCTGTATTTGGAAGTTGTTTGCTCCTGTATTGAATGACGGGGGTGGAGAGGAAGAATTTATTTATTAATTTATTACATTTCTATACCACCCTTTATTCGCAGATTTCAGGGCAGTTCACAACATAAAAATACAATATAAAAGCAAAAAATCCTTGACAAAAACAAGAACAAAGCACACACACAAACCAGTAACCCCCCCCTCCCCTTCCCCTCCAACAAATACATTTAAAAGGGGTATAAGATGCTAATCAATCAAAGGCCTGGTTGAAGAGCAATGTTTTCACCCAGCACCCAGAGATAAATAATGAAGGCACCAGGCGAACCTCTCTGGGGAGAGCATTCTACAAATGGGGAGCCACTACAGAAAAGGCCTGTTCTTGTGTTGCCGTCCTCTGGACCTCTTGTGAAGGGGTCACATGAAAAAGGGTCTCAGATGACAATCTCAGGGTCCGGGTAGGTTCATATGGAGAGACAGTCCTTGTGGTATTGCTGTCCTTAGCCAAATGGGGCCATGCTGAGTAGCCCCTGCTTTGCATGCCTTCCCAAAGTCTGCATGTCTGACGTAAATGGAGGAGGCTCTTGTGCATATAATTGTATGCAAGAAGGCTTCATATTCCAGGGAGGACTTTGAGTGTACACCTATACATGCGAACGGTCCCTGCTATAGCAGATATTCTTCTTTGGTGACCACTCGTAGCCAAGTAAGATTGTCTTCCATGAATATGGTCTTAGCAGTGTGTCCATAAAGGACTGTGGAGGCCAATTCTGGATCCGCACATCCTTCCACAGTGGGGATGTGCACAGTACACAAAGGTCTTGGGGACAGGACCACTTGGTGTGGCCGCACTCCTTGCTCCTGTGTTGTTCAGAATGATAACGCCCCGATAGGGCTTTTATAGCAGCTGCATGACAAGCTGAAACCCAGCAGGTGATGCTTTGCATCTCCCAACTGAATTTCTGTTTACAGAAGAGTCCTACTAGGAAATAAACAAAAAACAGTTGGCAACCATATATGCTGTTCTTCTGGGAACCCAAAATGTTTCTCCACATCCTGTCCTTGAACATTTCCATACTTTCTGTCACTTTGTTCCTTCGGGTTGCTGTAAAAAGTCAAGCCGTTCCTAGAAGTGGCTGTATTTCCATGCATGGTGGTCAACAGGGCTGCCAATTCCCCCCGCCCCCGTGACAGGCTTCTTGCGCCATGACGGAAACCCCTGGATATTTTTAATACTGACAGTACTCCCAATGACTCCACCTGCACAATTTGAAAGGCTGAAGCTCGGGTAGGACATTCGACAGTGGAATTTGCTGCCAAGGAGTGTGGTGGAGTCTCCTTCTTTGGAGGTCTTTAAGCAGAGGCTTGACAACCATATGTCAGGAGTGCTCTGATGGTGTTTCCTGCTTGGCAGGGGGTTGGACTCGATGGCCCTTGTGGTCTCTTCCAACTCTATGATTCTATGATTCTATCTGGTTAGTAGGCTGAAAGTCCCAGGTTCAATCTCCAGGTTGGATTGGGAATGTTCCCTTGTCTGAAACCCTGGAGAGCGCCTGCCAGTCAGTGTCAACAGTACTGACCAAGATGGACCATGGTCTGACCTGGAACAAAGCAGCTTCCTAGGTAGGCCCTGCTCTGGGTCCCACCACTGACTGAGATACCATGGCTGGACATGCAAAAGAAGGACCTTCTTGGTGACTGCACCCGTCTTTGTGAACTCTTCACCTCCAAGTATCCATTTGGTTCCTTTCTTATCGGCCAGTTTGGAAGATACATTACTATTTGAACATTCTTTTGATATGTATGGAAGTTGATTGTTGGATTAATTTTATTCTGATTATTTTTACCCCAGCTATCAGGGCCAAGATCTTGGGTTCCCTGCTAGGTGGTTATGCTTGATTTTGTTCCTCCTGCTGCAGAATTGTGATTTCTTAAAAAAAAAAATTTTTTTCTGATTGGTATTTTTTATATGTAAGTGTCTTGAAAATGTTTTTGTGAGAGGGAAAGAAATATATAGAACATGTTTGATTCATTGTTAGTAGTCTCGAGAATTCATAGGCGAGGTGAAAGTCCAATATGGTGGAGTAGTTAGAGTGTCAGCCCAGGAATGTACTCAGCCATAAAGCTAATTGGGTGACCCTGGACCACTCACTCGGCCTAAACTACCTCACAGGGTTGTTGTAGGGGTAAAAGTGGAGGGCAGTGGGGGAAGAATCATACACAGTGCTTTGAGATCCATGGGATAGACATGTAAGTAAATAAGCAAGCAAGCTGCTCCTTTAAAAACTGTGTGACAGATATTCAACAGCTGAATCTCTTCCTGGTTTGGAGATGCAATGATGGGGAGAGCTTCACCTGTTGAAATCTACAACCATGTGATTGTTTGCTTCATCCTGAGTCTTTTTCACCCAAAAGCAGCTGGATGTGGGTGCAGTCAGTGTGGGCTGAGTTGCAAACTATGATGCAGCCATCCCACTCATTCAGATCTGTTCAAATCATTTCCCCATCAAGCTGGTCTGCACACGTGAACCGGATCTATTCCTTCCAGTTTTCGTGTTGACATTTCCAAGCTGAGGAGGAAGACAAGGTGAACAAAAATTTAGCTATAAATCTGGATCCAGAGTTTGCACCCACTGTTTGAACTGTTCTGTCACAGGGACTGAGGCCAATAAAATATGGAGTCTGGTCATGCGTCATGAAAATGGAAAACGAGGGAAATAGATCTGGCATATCCCAGATCCCCTACAGAGATTAGCTGTCCCTACCCACTCGAGCAATCAGGAATGACGCAAAGGACAACTTAATAGAATCAGGACTACGATCTTTTCTTGGGTCTGCACCCGCTAGAGAGATGCCCCTTTGTCTGCTGGGGGCTGTGTGCCTCTGGCTGCCCATCTGTGGGACCCCCGTCCCATCTGTTATGGCTGAGGAGACACATTTGCTCCTGGGATGGCCTGGTCCCCCTGGTGGATCCTTCATGGACCCAGCTCCTTACGATCCAGGCAGGGCCCAGCTCGGGCTGCACGGGTGCCTGTAATTAAAGGCTCTAATCACAACCAGGCGCCCTCCCCTGCACACACATCTGCACGCAATTTAATGCTGGCGACGATGAAGCCACAAGGGACAGGAGTGTTTCTGGCACACTGTCCCGTCTGCAGCCCCCGCCTCTCTTTGGGCCCCAGCTTTGTCTGCCAAGATTGGATAGTGTGGTGGGAGGGCTTGCTGCCATCTCACAGGAGCAGCGGCGGTTGTCAGACAATGAGCCAGAGAGCCCACTGTCCCTGCTGGCGAAGCTTCATAAGGCTGCCTAGGTCCTGGGTGCAGCGTGTTTTCCTTCCTTTCTTGTTCCTCAGGAAATTGGCAATAATCTATTCCTGCAGGCCTGAGGAAGGGGAAGGAAGCCAGGATGGGGACCTGGACCAGATTTTATCTGCAGGGAATTTATTGGTTGGCTGAAATTGTTGACTTTGCGAGCCTGGGTTTGTCATTTGTAAAGGCGAAGATCCTATTGCTTCGCAAACTAAGCTAAGGAGCAGCTTGCCCCTCCCATCTTTTGATTTAGTACTGTAAAACTTTTCATTTTTATGGAACATTGAAGGCAAAATACTCTACAAGGTTCACTCTCAGGACTCCGCCTCTGGCAAAGGTAATCAATATTCCCATTATGCAGATGAGATGGGAGAAACAAAGGCAGAGAGACAATGACTTGCTCAGACTAGCCTAATGAATTGTGAAATGAGGGAAGAATTGAACCCAGCACTTCTCCCGCCTGGTCCAGCTTCCTACCCATCAGAGTAGACTTGTGCGCTGAAATCTACCTGGCTGTGGTCTCCCGACTAGGGCAACCTGCCTTCCTGCTGCACCCCACAAACCCAGGCCAAAGTAGTGTGGGATTTTTGCCCCTCTCACAGAGCAAGGCTAGGCATGTTTACTCTGGAGTAAATCCAGCTGTGTTCAGGGACATACCTATCATTACAGCTATAGTCAGTTTTGATATCATATTCAGAGTGAGAGTGTGAGAGAGAGAGTGTGTGTGTGTTGCATTGTCCTCCACAAAGGAAGCCGTATTTCACCACTGGTCCTAGAGATAATCCTAGGGTCAGTGTCATCAGAAACAGCCCTCCTCTCTTTGATGGATTTAGCTGTCAATAGTCAAAGAGAGTAATTTTCCAGAAGCCACTTCTTCCAAGATGCTTCCCGTACAATATCAGGATCAGCCCCGACCCATCTCCCCCCACACTTTCCCCTCTATTCTTTCCCCACCCACCCCAACCTCCTGACCCATCTCACCCATCTCCAGGTCCAGGCCCCATTAAGCACAAAGGCGCCTCTCCCTATCCAGGCCTGACAAGTGTGTGAATTCCCTGCCCAGACGACCAGCTGAGGGAGTGGGGAGGGGGCTCTAATCCATGACGAATGGCTGCCCCAAGGTACTGAAAAGCTCCGGGGATGGAGGTTGCTGTCTGCTCCCCAAACAAAGCTGGGCGCGGGGAGAGTTGAGGGGGCGGGAGGGGCTCTCTCTCCATCTCCTGCTCATTGAGATGTCAAGCTGAAAAGCCCCCATTGTTCACCCGTCGCTCTCACCGGAGATGGGACCAACATGCCTTGCAACTCAATTTAGCACTGGGGTGAGAGGGGGTGAGAGTGGGAGAACCTATCTCCCCCCCCCCGCCCCGCAATCATATATACACGAAGCAAATAAGTCTCCCATGGGTCCCAGGCCTGACTTAGGTATTCTTGCATTGCTGAAAGGAGCTTAGCTCCCACAGTAGTGTTAATCTTGCATTTGTGGGATACCCACGAATTGGAGCACGGAATCTGCTATCACAGTGTGCAAGCCTGGCTGCTTCCTGGAAACCAGTTAGCACAGAAGCTGCGAGCCTTTCAACTTGGGCAACTCACTGGGCACGTATCTCTCATGCCAGTGTTAAAAGGGTATTCGTTGGCTGGTAGTTCATATCTGAGCAGGTACTTTGAGGCTGTCAAGCATCTGGTACCAAAAAGAATTGGAACCCTGGCTCCCATATCAACCAGCTAATGTTCTCTCTCTTTTTAAAAAAATAATTTTTATTTTCCAGTTTTCACAAGATTACAAATACATACTACAAACACATTTCGAATACAATTACATATTTGACTTCCCTCTGACCTCCTTTTGTGGTTACTTTTCTACTTTAGATTTTTAACACTGCATATTCCACTTTATTCCAAGTTATTCTTCCTTTTGTCTTAGTAATATTTTTTAACTGCTTGTTTTAAATTAATCCTACTAATGAACTTATTTGTATGCCAGAACATTTCAGATATTCTACAATTTCCCCCCATTCTTTCATACCCCCCCCCCCTTTCTTGGTTTTTTGTTACACATGTTAGTTTTGCCATTTTGGCATAATTCATCAATTTAATCAGCTGCTCTTTCTTGGTTGGTATAGCATCTTCTTTCCACCTCTGGGCAAACACGATTATGGCTGTTGTTGTGGCATACAATAACAAATTTTTAAGGTCCTTCGGAATCTCTATGTTCACAATCCCTAAAAGAAAAGCTTCTGGTTGTTGTTGTGTTGTTGTTTTTTTACTAAAGGTTATCTTAAACATTTTCTTCAATTCATTATAAATCATTTCCCATAAGGTTTTTGTTCTTTTACAGGACCACCACATATGAGAGAAAGTGCCTTCCTTTTCTTTACACTTCCAGCATGAGTTGTTTTTTATTTGTACATTTTTGCAAGTCTCCTAGGAAATAGATACCATCTACACATCATTTTCATATAGTTTTCTTTCAGTGTGCAACATGCTGTGAATTTTAAATTGATATTCCACAACTTCTCCCACGCAACCATTTCAATATTATAACCAAAGCTGATGTTCTCCTTCAGTTATACCCTCCATCTAAGGAGTAGTGCAGGTGGTGATTAAGGAGGGGGCATTTCCAGCTAGAAGGCCCCATGAGGACTTGCCTGCTGGCCACCTTGATATCCTTTTTGAGTCAGGCAACTTTTTTTTATTTCCCCAGGCTGCTCAGGCTGCTGTCTTACTGCTTTCATGGTAATTTATTTTGCTCAAATTCATTCTGTAAATACCCCTGCACGAACATTATAAACAGTCATGCAGATGTTATTTTCCTTCTATTTAAATGCATCCTCTTAACACAGGGAGCCTGTGGTGCTCCCAATATCCCTGATGGCTAGCCATGAGAGCTGGGGCTGGTAGGTGCTGGAATCCAACATCTGGAGGGCCACACATTCCCCTTCCCTGCTCAAACACTTCCTGCAACAAGAATGCTGATTGAAATCAGGCAGCTTATAGCCAATCTTAAAAGGGAGGAGAGTCTGAACTCTGAGACGCTCCCTGTCCCAGTGTAGTAAATGCAGGAAATAAAAAGGAATGCAGTGTCAACTGATCAGAGTCTGCACATCATTTTTCTTTTACAAAGTGGTGAGGAGAAACTATGCTCAGGATCTGAAGTTCTGTCGCTCATGTGTGCAAAAAAACCACACAAGCGATTGTCCGTATGTTCTCCCCCAGGTATGTATATGCATGGAGATGTGCAAACACACCCCTTTGATAAACCCCTTTTCACAAATAATACACAACAGTGTATGCAGCAGTGTAGCTAACAATGGTGACTATTTTTTAAAGCACTACTGTGTCCCAGCAGGTGAGAGATGGAAGAGAGTTTGGGTTCCTTTACATAGACTAATATACACACTCCACACTTCTTTCATGCTATTCCCAGTGATACCAGATTTGGGTATTCACAGATGACCTTTCTCCCATAGCCCTCTAAGTTTTTCTTCATTATTTTCTTAAGCTGCCCAGGTCCACTGCCTTGAGCGTTTTTTGATTGCTGCTGCTGTTCCCGATTTCCCCCTCTTCTTTCAAGGCTGGCTGAAATAGCACCAAGGTTCTGTGTGACCTTCTTCCCAATCTTCTTCAACAGAGTCATAGAGCTGGAAGCATGCGTGCCAAGTGGTGGGGGCTGAGGAGTCTTCAGCCCCTCCAAATTTATCAAGGAAGGGGCTAGGCTCCCCCACAATCCTGTGGCCCTACTCCACCTGCTCCTCCCGGTTGATGCCGTGCAGGGAGGAGGAGCCCAGCTCCACGCTCCCCATTCCCCACCTGGGGCGCGAGTGCTGGCATTGTGGCGGCAGGACGCCCACGCATCCCAACCCGGCGCATGAGCACTCGCGCACTAGCTGGAGGCAGGACACATCAAGCGACATGCACATTGAAGTGTCATGATGTTCCCCCGCAATGTGGGGGGCAAGTTGGCTCCCTTGGTTGGAAGGGACCTGTGGGTTATCGAGTCCAACTCCCTGCAATGCAGGAATCTCCACACGCAGTCCTCCATCCAGTTTGAAACCACACCAAACCCTGCTTAGCTCTGCAAATGTGCTTCCTGTTGGTTAAGTCTCATCATGCACAGAAAGGGAGCACAGGGTCCAGACTGATGACTTCCCAGAGGGGAATAATACAAGGCCCCACTGTTTCTCCAAGTAAGGCTGAAAAAGACTCCTGTCTGAAAACCTGGTAAGCTAGATAGACCAACAGTTTTGTTTCCACCTGAGAATTCTATGAGAGTTATCTAGCAATAACCCTGGTCCTTGTAACACTGAAGGCTGTCAGTAAGGTAGCAAGTAATTATTGATATTGCTCTACGACGCATTGCACCTGAATGCCTGAAGAGTAGAAAAAGCTGTTTAAATTTTAGTCGGAATGTCTATTGCTGTGCTGACTACCATACTGGGTAACTACCTCCCCACCAAAACTCAGCAGCTAGTAAATAACTGCATTTCACCTGCTGAGGCAGCCACCATAGTTCAGCTTTATTCTGGGGTAGTAGGGTTTGAGCAATCAGCAATTCCACCATATCAGAAATGCTTGCTGAGCTGATCATCTGGCTGATTTAGTGACAGTTACACAATCCTCAGAAGCATAAGCCACAGAATCTGGAAAGGCCCAGTTTCATATGGTGTCTGGCACATTGTAAACATGACCTATTTGTCAAATAGCAGTAACTGTTATCAGAAGGAAGAGCAAGGGGAAGAGCATCAGAGGGAGAAGCAATGTGCAGCACAGTTATAAACTGAGATAGCCAGAAGGCAAGGACATAACCGGACACTTGGGGAAGGTTGTTTGCTTCAGGCTGATGTCCATTCCAGTCTACAGTGGGGGTGTACTGAACCAACAGGGGACATTTCTCAGCTGTTTCACCTACCTTGCGGAGTGAGGTAGAGAAGTGGAACAGCTGCCATTTTGTTTCCCCAGAAATCCCTGTTCTGAAGGGTTTTTTAGGAAAGTCAAAATGGCCACACCACAAAAAATGGTATGCCTCTTTTGGGCATATCTCCTAAGCTTGATAGGGGAAGATATACCGCAAGTGAAAAAAGAGAATTTTTCTATATGCAACTACGGCAGCCAGGGTAGTGATTGCTTCTATATGGAAATCTCAAATCTTGCCCTCAAAAGAGGAGTGGATTTGCAAATTAAATGAATATTTAGAACTGGCAAAGCTAACCTCAATCATAAGATATCAGTCAAATAAAAATTTAAAAAGGAATGGAAATGTTTCGAAGATTATATGTTAAAATATTGTTCTAAGAAAGATATGCTAATATGCCTAGAATAAAAATGTAAAGTGTATCTATGAATTGTAAAAGAAAAGAGATAACAGAAATACAAAGAATGATACATTTGGAGAATGCAAAGATAAAGGTGGAAATAGAGATTCAAAGAAGTTGAATTGTGGTGAAGGGAAGCTGTGGGGGGGGAGTATTATATGGTAAGTATGTAATATTTGCTTTCAATGTTTTTGGATTGTCTTCAATCTATTTTTCTTTCTTTTTTCTTTTCTTTTTTTCTATACTACTTACTTAAACAAAATAAATAACATTTGGAAAAAAATAGGGGAAAAATGGTTGCCTCTTACCACTCCCCTGGAGGCCATCCTTATAAAGATCAGCTGCTGATACAGAAAACCATTTTTATAGAGTGGGTAGATCGTTCCTCTAGCTAGCACTTGCTGTTTTGTTTGAGTGATGCAGTGTTAAATACCTCTCCAAAAGAAAGGGAAGTGAATGAAGCAGGCTATTTTTCAGCTAAATCACTGTGTGCATGGAATTATACCCATGAGTGCAATGTAATGTCCCCTTCCTCTTGTCCCCCTGCACCCCCAATGACTGCTCTGGAGGATATGAGACACCCTCTGAGCAAATTTGGGGGACGCAGGGAAGGAGACAGGGTTCATGGAAGTTATTCAGCATGCACAATGTTAGTTGGATACAATCCATAGTCACAGTATGCTGCTCGATGCCACACTATTTTTGAAACCTGAAATTGTACGGGGTGGGACGGGAGTTGTATTGCCTTTGGATTTTGAAAATAAAAGAACGCCTTGCAATGCCCCCAAAGATAACCTTATTTAAAAGCAGATTCCAAGCTTTAAAAGGAGTTCATTGCCCACTTTTGGGATGTATGTGGGAGGGCATCAGCTGCATATGGAATCAGCAGTAAGACTCATTGCATTCAATGAAGTTGGTTCCAAATAAATGTGAGTTGGTGAAATGCTTTAGTGAAACAAAGTTGGGATGATTTCATGAAACAATTGCTCCTCAAATTAAAGGGTCACTGTCATATTTTGGGGGACAGATCACTCTTTCACGCCAGCTCTACTCTACTGTGTAACCCCCCCCCCCCAATAACATAATCAGCACCATCAGTGCCTGGAATGCTAGAGAATTAAGCTTAGGCAAGTACAAAAACTTGATGTCTATACAATAGATAGCCTACCAGGAGCCTCAGATACAGCCCTCAAACGTCCCTCATTGCAAGGTACTCTTCCCTAAAGCTCTTTCATTACAATTTAATAGTCTTTCCCTGTGTGTGTTCCTGTATTGCTGGCTTTACAGAGCTACAGTTAATGGTAATGAAGGCCACTTTGGGGCCTGAACCATCAACAAAGTGGCTGATGTCCAGCAGCTCCATTGCTATTTAGAGCAGAAAGCTCAAAGGAAACAGGAGGGATATATTTATTCTATGTGCCTCAAGTTATCCCAGAGGTTTTGGTGTTCCACTTACTCAGCCATAGTTCCCAACTGCTGTCAGGTGCAAGACTCCCCTTTAAGTAGGGAGAAGGAATGCTGAATGCATACCCTCCAACATTTCTCCGATGAAAATAGGGACGTCCCATTCCATAATGGTCATTTTTCTATTTATACCTCCCACATCTTACTGGGTTGCCCCAGTCACGCTGGGCAGCTTCCAACATATATATAAACATAATAAATCATTAAACATTAAAAAAACTTCTCTATACAGGGTTGCCTTCAGATGGCTTGGGAGTCGGATCACTCCATATCCTCCAACATTTTCCCAATGAAAATAGGGACATCCTAAGGTAACATTCCGGGATCAAATCAGAAACTGGGACGGCTTCTCTAAATCATGGATGTCTCTGGAAACTAGGGACACTTGGAGGGTCTGTGAATGTAGCGCTCCAACCGAGGGTTCCACCTCCCAAAAAACTCTCCACTTACTCTGCCGAACAGTGGCGTAGCGTGGGGGGTGCAGGGGGGGCCGGCCGCACCGGGCGCAACATCTGGGGGGGGGGGCGCTCACACTTGCAGCTCTCTGCCCCTACCTGGCTCACTCACTCTCTCTCACTGCAGTGCTGGCTGTGCGAATCCGATCCGAGCCGCCGGGTCGCCGCCCACTGTGGAGGGGAGGGTGCCAGGCGTGCGGTGCGGTGCGGAGAGAGAGAGAGGGACTATCTGGGGGAGGGACAGTGCAGTGGGGGGGGGCAAATTACTTGCCTTGCCCCGGGTTAGGGGGCGCAAATTACTTGCCTTGCCCCGGGTGCTGACAACCCACGCTACGCCACTGCTGCCGAAGGCCATTTTACATTTGGCTTCCAGTGTGATATGCCTTGCCTGCCCACAGGATACATACACTTGAACGCCCACTGTCTGCCTTCCTATACTTTCATCAGATATTAGCAGCACAGCCATTAGTCTCAAACAAATGTCATACACACCCCAAATGATATGTTTTTAAATCCCTTCCTCTCCCTCCCTCCCTCTCCCCCCCCCCCACATTATTGTTCTAACATATGTATGTGTTGCTCTGGGCTCTTTTGAGAGGAATGGTGGGACAGAAATCTAATTAATTAATTGTGGTGATGCAAGTATGCATCTTTGTGCTTTGTATTTCTGTTATTAACTGGAAGAGCTTCTCAGCCCTTTTGATGTATTGTTTTTGAAGAGATTTCTAGTCTGCTTTGCGGGGTGGAGTGAGGAACCTAAGGCCAGGGCTGAACCTGACCCCCCCCCCAACCCCTCCATGTGGCCCTTTGGACTCTCTGCAGCCTCACCCCTCAGCTGTCCTTCTTTGCACCCTCCTTGCATGTTTTTAGCTGTAAGGCACCCCTGAACTATGGAAATGGCTCGTTTGCCTGAATGGAAGACAGAGGTGTTATGTGTGTGTAAACTAGCCTATTGAACAGCGAGAAAATGGGCATTTGTTTCTCCACCCACTGTTGGCTATGGTCCCACCCACCAGTGGCATGTGGCCCTTGGAAGGTTGCCCAGAAGACAATGTGGCCCTCGGGGGTGAAAAGCATTCAATTTCCCTTGTGTGTACTCTCCCCAAGCCAGGCTGCACATTCCTCTATGTCCAGCCAACTGCTTTATGCAACCCTTCACGCCAAGACACAGAAGGGAGCTTTATGTTCCACCTTCCACCGTACACAACCCCATCCTGCGAAAGCCAAAGACTGGCTCCATCTCCCCAGTCACTGCAGCCACAGTCCTGGGCCTCCGCAAAGAGGAACGTTTGAGGCGGAGGAGCCTGGAGTTGGCAGCTGGCAGAGTGACCTGACCTCTCCCCGTTTCTAATGGACTGAGTGACTCAGAGTGACCAGCAGCCAGCGGCACCTCTTGGGCTCCTTATTCCACATGCCTGCGCTGATCTGTGCCTACCCGGGAAATGCTGTAGGTGATTATGCTAATCCCTCTTCCCTCTCCCGCTGCAGAAATGGCCAGAAATTAAGAGCTTGTTCCATTCCTTCCAGGAGTAGCTGTCAGGCCTCCCCATTCCTAGTACTGCAAACCCCAGCCCATCCCCCTCCCAGCCAAGCCGAAGGAATGTTTAATCCAGGCGGCCTATTCTAGTCACGGACAGGAGCAGGGGTTGTCTGATCCGTCTCTGGGAAGAGGTCAGGCAGGCATGGGATGCGGGGGGTGGGGGGGCTTGTGCTCCGGGATGCTTTAGGGTGCTGAAAGGAGGCAACAGGAAGGGTGCGGAAAGTTCCAGAACCAAGACAAAAGCATTATGTGGGCTCACTAGGCACTTGAAGAGCTAGGGCTTGGGGCAAGCAAAAGACTAAGGAGAGGCCGAAGCAATTTAAGACTCCCTTGCAATAGCACAATGTGAGAGGAACACTAGTGTGGAAAATGGGAATAATGAGGACCATGACCACGATGGGACTCAGCTTGCGGCACCATAAATGTGCATTTACTGTTTATTGTCTGCCCAGGGTTTTACTGATCTTGCCTTGAGGTTCCTACTATTGTGGTGGGAATACTGACTTTTCAGAGCAAAGTGCAGCAATTCATACCTGGAAGCTCCACCCTGCCCATCTGTTGCCATTGGCTCTTATCAGTGACATGTGGCTGTGTGAATTATCAATAGGACATAACACTAGACCAGGATCTAGCGAGGAATCATTAGTGAACCATGACTGCAAATTCCACAGTGGGCAAAATGGCAAAAACCTATCACAGGCCAAAGTGAGCAAGTGCTTCATTGCTATTTTGACTAATATATATGGCCCTCCTGCAGTACATCTGGCCCAGTGGAAGTTTTAAAGCTTCCTATTCACTAGCTAGGTCATGCCCTTGTGAATACAGTGGTACCTCAGTTGAAGAACAGTCCGGTTTAAGAACGATTTGGTTTACAAACTCTGCAAAACAGGAAATAGTGTCTTGGTTTGAGGACTTTCCCTTGGTCTAAGAACGGAATCTGAATGGTGGAAGGGCACCGGTGGCGGGAGGACTTATTAGGGAAAATGCACCTCGGTTTAAGAACGGTTTTGGTTTAAGAACGGACTTCCAGAATGTATTAACTTCGTAAACTGAGGTACCACTATATATAGCTCCTTTTTCAGACAGACCCAACCTAAGCCACTTCCACCTCTTGCATCAGCCACTACCAGCTTCATTATTAAGATTTGATTTACCTGTCCTGGCTCTATGCAGGCACTGCTCCCAAGGACAACAGCTCTTGAAGCTTATAGTCATAAAAATCTAAGAACCTTGTTGGATTGGACCAAAGATCTATCCAGTCCAGTATTCTGTTCTCAGAGGCAGCTATCAGATGCCTCCAGGAATCCTACAAGCAGGGCAGGAGAATGTAACAGCATTCTCCCCATTCATGATCCTAGGTATTTAGGGAAATTCAGAGTACTGTCTGCCCAGCCTGCTAAGAGGTGCTCAGCATACGTAAACCTGACAGTCCAAAGCCTTAGTCAACACCACTTGGGATTTGACACAGGCTGAGCTAGAGAGTTCAGCTCACTCCCACTCAGTTTTTGAGGTTAGAGTATTAAGCAGCTGCATTTCTCTCTGGCTCCTGGAAGTTTTCAGAGGCTGGAATTTTGTGAATGAAGCTCAGAAGGTAGGACAAAGAGTGGTATAGTAGTGGCTGAAAGTCACATTGCAGCTGCCTGGCTGAAAAACACAAACAAAAACAGGAAGCGGTCCCAGGCACAGAAGTGGAAGCATTTAGGTGGAGTAAAATGCAATCTGGAGGGACTGCTTGAGTTAGACAGTTACGGACTCACACGCAAGTCTCTGTTATTTGTTGTAAATATCCATTTAAAACAGTGTTAGAAACTGAGATATGAAAGCTAGGAGCTAAATGGCACCTTAAACCTAGGTTATGTGCACAACAACAGAATTCTAGGCATGCTTTTTTATAACAAGAATACAAAGCTGAAAATAAACTGCAGCTAAAATATTATGTCCATTTTTCACATGGTCTAGTCCTTCCCCTGTCCACCCCCCTAATATTCTTAAGTGGGTCTCTTCTCCAGCCTTCAGAGAGTAGCTGGAAGTGGGGAGGCAGAAAAAGGTCCTCCTTTCCTTACACCCTGCAGTTTTAATCTGAAATCTTTGGTGCAGTACTGTGCCCAGAGCTCAGAAACTGCTCACACTAATGAAATTCCCTGTCACAAAATGCGCCTAGAAAAATGGGAGTTTCAAACACTGATTTAGAACCAACAGTATGCTAGGTATTATATTACCTTTGCCAAGTTTACTAACATGGACACAACCAAAATGACGATGGCAGATGTGAAAATGTTAAGGCAACAAGAATATGAAATCCTTACTAGATCAGAACTAGGGCCCACCTAGTACATAGCAGTGGGTGTAGGTAGCAGCCCACTAATGTTCTTCAAGCTCTTGTTTTTAGATATATACTGTCTCTGGATGTGAAGATTCTCTTTAGCTATGATGGCTAAGAGCCACTGACTGATCTATTAATTTAATAGTTTTTCTATATACAATTAATCAATGTTGTTAAAAGCCATTTAAGCGAGTGACCCCCCCCCCTCCTTTGGGAGTGGGTGTCATTAGCTATAGCTATGCTATTATGTGAAATAGGGTTTCATTTTATCTGTTCTGAGCTGGTTGATTTAACTGGGTGATCCTAAGTTCTATTATTGAGGGAGAAGGATCTTTAACCTCTTTTTCAAAAACATTCCTAATTTTGTAAGCCTCTACTATCATTGATGCCATTTTCTAAACTGGAAGGCTGCAAAATACTTTCTTTCTTCAGAGAGTGCTGCGTTGCGCTGATGAGTGTTATTAATTGCTCTTTTCCGTAACTTTCCAGTACAAGATTATTGTTTAGAAGTGGGGTTATCAGAATTGAACACAGTATTCCAAATGTGGCTCCGCCATAGATAAGGCATTATGATATCAACTAGCAGTTTTAAACCCCTTTCCTAATAATTTCCACATTGAGTTTGACTATTTGACTGCTCTGCGAAGCACTGGGTTTTTTTGTGTGTGTGTGAACTGTTTATCGTAACTCCAAGATCAGAGAGCTCTTTTTGGAGCTCCTGGCAGTCTGTTGGAATTTTCACCATCCTGATAACTTGGGTATCATCTGCAAACTTGGCTACTTGACTGATCACCCTGGCTCCACAACATTTATGTGTAATTTAAATAGCACTGGTCTGAAGACAGGTCTTTAGGGGAACCCCACTGCTTACTTCCTTGTGCTCTGAAAACTATTTAATGACTGCCCATGTAATAACAGGGGAGGCAAAGGCTTAAGTGAGAGCAAACATTGTAGCTAAGTTGAAAGTGAAGGAGGAAAGGCTTTGTGGAGAGGAGGATGCCAAGAAGCAATTCAGAAGCAGAGAGGGAATTAGTTTCATGGAGAAGAAGAGGAAAGCAGCTCCAGGAAAAGGGAGGGGCACTTGTGACAAAGGCTCAAAAAGAGTGGATGCAGCCCTCAGTCCAGGTTGCCTTATAGAAAAAAGTACTTATTCCAGATGCATGGTCAGGTGACTTCCTTATTTGATGCAAGAGAACATTGCCAACCAAAGGCATTTTGCTGCCTGACCTGGAGCCCAATTCCCCCATCCCCAGATTTTTAAAATGCTGTCCTAGACACAAATCCTCTTCATATATTCCACCCACCACTTTTTCAGGTGGCATCTGAAAAGCAAGTTCTTTCACCCTGCTTAATGGAAAATCTTTATGGTAGCACTATGTTTTCACATAACAGCAGTGTGGTTCCCTCTCTGCTGGGATGTAGGACATTTGTTTAACCATTCTTGGGTCATCAAACCTTTGGGAAATATATTTCACTACGTGTTTGCATTTATTTTATAACTCTCAGTTGCTATTGTTTTTAGGATGCTAGACCAATATGATATTTTTAATGTAACGACTTCAGATCACATTCTGTGGTAATAAACTGCCTTGTGTGTCCACTGGGTGGGAAAGTGTGGGCAAATAAATAAATTAAACCTTTTGTGAAATTTAGCAGAGGAAAGGTAGGTTCATTCAGAGGCAGAATGTATGGTAGGGTGGCACTTTTGTTGCAGCATATGGCTCCAACCACATATGCAACAAAACTGCACTAGGAAAGTCTTACTAACGTTTGACACAAAGCATTGTTATCTACCAACCCTGCATTTCTGCAAGAGAGACTCCATCCACATGCCTGCTGAGCCAACAAGCACGTCCATCAGATATGCATGGATGTAGCTGTTTACCTGCAGTGTCCACAATCTTTAGTGTGTATGTCACTAACAACAGGAAACACAGCTGGAGCTGCGGCAACAGTAGTTATGTGCCAAAGCTAGCAAAAAGCAAGAGGATGGGGCAAGAGCACAGCAGAGGAAGTTGCCTTGTAAGCAGCTCAGACTGTTTGCCCATCTAGTGCAGCGTAGTCTGACAGGCAGCAGCTCTCTAGCCATTTTAACTAGAGATGTCAGGGACTGAACCTGGGACCTTTGGTAGGCAAAGCTGCTGCTTTGCCACTGAGCTGTTGTCCCTCCAATGACATTTAAGTCACAATGTCAGATATTTCTAGAAAAAGGTTACCAGATTTTTTTCAAAGAACCCGGGGACACTTTTTTTTTTAAGAGAGAAAAGTTATTTTTTAAAAAAAGAAGTAATATCTTCTCTTTTGTAGTCTCCTCTGTCTCGCGGCCTTCCTCTGGGCCCCAGCCTGCTCTCTTGGAGTGCTAGCTGCCATGGAGTAGGCTTGGGTCGGGCCTGGGCTTGGCCACGTGTCCTTGCCCACCCTCTCCTTCTCAGCAACAGCGGTGGCAGTGGCACAGCAAGGTCGGGGCTCCCCTCTTTTTTCTCCTTCCTCTTTCCCTCTCTTCCTTCTCCTTCTCCTCTGCTCCTTCTCCTTGCATTGGCTCTGGGGTTTTCCTTGCCCCGGAGTGCTGCTGGGCAGTTGGCCAGGTGGCTGGGTGCTCTCACACCTGGCCCGATTTGGGTTGTGGAGTGTGTGTCCCCCCATATGATGTGTCTTGTGCCGTTGAACCAATCACGCAACATTCATTCCCTACTAATAAATCTACAACACTTAAAATATAAATCCGGGGACATTAAATGAAATTCGGGGACATTCTGGGGATGGATTTTGTCCGGGGACAGATTTGTAAATCTGGGGACTGTCCCCAGGAAACGGGGATTTCTGGTAACCATATTCTAGAAACAAATCCAGCAGAGAGGACCAAGCAGCTTTGTAAAATGGAGAACACATAACAAATGCCTAACCTGCAGCACCTTCCCCCTTTCCAGTCCCAGCTTACTCACTTCATTCCAAGAAAGAAAACTGCAGCAATGAAAAGCACAACTACGTTTTATGAATCATTGAGCTAGTCAGTGAGGAGAGTGCTCCATGCAACAAAGCCAAGGAAAACAGCCCACATCAGATTAGGAAGCTAGCACAGCAGCGAGTTTGTTTACTCCACAGAAGTACATTGAAATCAATGGTGCTCATTTTCAAGCATGTTTTGGATTGCAGTTTTAAAGCTGTGGGCGACTGAATGCTCCTTCATCACCCCCGTGTGGCCAGAGATGTTAAAAACCCAGAATCCTGCATTTATTTTTCTGTTCAGGCAGCCGGAAAGCAGTTTAACAAACTGTATTCTGAACTCAAAACATGGTTTGGGACTAGTGCTTGCCAACAGATGAGGAGGTGGTAAGCCTATGAAGAGACTCATCGGCAAGAAATGGAACTGTTTTCAGATCACAAACATAGCCGTATGGCAGAATGCTCTTTCTCTATACACAGAAGCATTCTTTTCTATATGTAGAGAAGTAGTCAATCATGTGAGCCCCCCAGCTGCTGCATGAAGTGGAACAATGTAGACGGAGGCGTCCCACCTCATTTGCTTTTTGTGAGTAGGTCCTAGTTGGAAACCGTAGTTCTGTTTTCCGAGTTTGTAATAAGGCACAGAAGGACAGAGACACCAAAGGCATTCCCTGCCCCTTAAAACAGAGAGGAGGAAACTGGTGTTCATTCAGATCCCATCAGCTGAAGTGAGCATAGCCAACAGCCAGCAACATCTGGAAGACCCGATTCTCCTACCCCTGCTTTAAAAACACTGTAGTAGGCCAGATATTTCTCTCCTACCTCCCCTTTTCCCCATGCGGTTCTTTGTCTGATAAAATAGCTCTTATGTATCACCAAGCTGATATTCTGATGTGTTTGTTGCTTGAAGCTTTGGAGGGCCTGAAATAAGTCAATTTCTGGTCTGCCTTATTCACCAGGGAGGCGCATGGAAACCCAGGCATGTCAAGGAAGCAACACTCAACTTTCAAGGGCTGAAAGATCACAGGAAATAACTTTCAAACTATATTCAGTAAGTGACCCTTACACAGAGCTTATTTCACATATTACACAACAGCAAGACTGTGTTTGCCACCGTATCTACATATTAGAGGGGGCCATAGCCAAACTGGGCTGCCACCAGTGCATGTAGGATAAACACCTTGTGTTTGCTTTTAGGTGTAAGCTGCCCCCCCTTCATGTGCTCCTAAAAACTGTAACAGATGAACAGGAATGACTCCAGCTTTTTACCAAGCCCCAGCAATGGGGATTTTCCCTTGAGAAACCATGTTTGTCCAGTTGAATATAGACTTTATACACACAGAGCTCTGTCTCTCCAGGAGCTCTTTACAAGAAGCCCAAAGACAAGTTGCAAAATTTTTAAAAAGCCTGAGGACTTGTTCACAAGTATCTCATGACTCAGACCGTATTGCATGATCACTGAAAACACATTAGCTTTTCTTTTTTAATTTTGAATTTGCAAATGCCAAGGAAGACCACATTTTCCTAAGTTAACTCACACATTTTACGATCTAGGCCCTAGATTCTAGGCGTAGTCGCAGAAGAGGTGTGATTTGAACAGGACAAAATTGATTTTCACAAGTTTGGAAAGCAATGAAGTTCAACTTTGTTCAGCTAAATTAATAAAAATCTAGCAATAAGTATTCCAGATGTGTACAAGACTTGAATTCAGTGAGCAAGTCTGGTAAATTTAGTGTTTGACATAGGAAGGAACCAGTGTTCCAGTCTTAAGAGGATGTCAGGTAGGCAAACATTATTTCCTCCAGGGAAAGATGTCCAGGGCCTTTGCAATGAGGACCTCTTCCTCCACAGCAAAAGCTGTCACACTGAACTCCTAAGCACAAGGAATGTTGGATGAGAAAACATGGAGGCTCCCTGCAAGGATGTAGGTACCATCCTGTTTGCACTCAGATGTACAGGAATAATTGTTATTCCATGCCTAACAACTGGTGTCTGTTTATATGCAATAAAACCACAGTCAAGTCGTTTTTTGAGGGGCATCCAGCTGTCTTTCCTCAAAGTATGCTTCCGCAGCAGGACCGTCATATTTTCTCAGCACTCACAATTACAGAATTGTGTCGTTCTGAAAATGTATTTTATCTACACATCTTGCATCCATGTGGAAACCCTCTGGGAATGCCGTGCTACAGCAGGTTCTACAACATGGATGAAGTGCTTCTTCACAGTATACAAAGGGCCATGCTGTGCTTCAAAATCATCCTTACACTTCAGTAAGCTTCTGTCATTCCTGCTGTTTCTCAGACAGAAGGGCTGTGTCCTTGAAATAGAATGATGATATGGCTACTCCACTCTGTGCAACAGCAGCCTTGAAGATAGGAGTATTCATAGCAGACCCACAGCAGTACTCATAGTAGACCCATTGACATCAATGGATGACTTAGGTTCATTAATTTTAATGTGTGTATTCTGTGTATCACTTAGCCAAATACAACCAAATGTGTCTGTTCAAGCAGACAGTCAAGTTATGCTATGGGCAGAAAGCTTTTTTCCTTGAGTTTAACAGCAACAGAAGCCAGACAGACCATGGTTTTCAGCTTACAGGTGCCCCGATAGAGACGGATGCAAAATCCTCCCTGATCGCCCCCTGCTCTGACTCTTTCCCCTGTAATCCATCTGGTCTAATTCCTGGGATGCACGTGATCTTTGCTTGTCAATTTCCCTCTAAATTGGGAAGTATTTATGGTTACTTGGGGAGATTCAGCAAAGATCCAAAGATTCCTTCTCCGCGATTAAATATGACACAGAGAGCCATGCATTAGCAAGGCTTTGTGCTGCCACCTGATGGTAAAGCTTCATTCATAATGAGGAAAACCTGCCCCAGGACATAATATATGCAGACACTTTCCTCTAATTTGCAGGCACATGAAATATTCAGGGATCTCAGAATATATATATTTCCACAGCAGTTTCAACGATGAGTGTCTATTGCAGGCAGAGGAAACACCACACTGAGGAACAGCTAGGTTCTTTGGTACAACGGAACAGCGAGTTTAGCAAGCGACAATATAACTGGGTCATCTAATCTAGTGCTTGCTTTTACCAAACTCTTAACCATTTCAGAACATATGCCTCTGCTGTAAAATATGCTGCTTCTCACACACTTTGTTTTTTATTCCTTCCCCCCATCATCCTGAATCTTCACACTTCTATCATAGCAAGAGCATATATTATCTGATAGGTTGTTTTTTTTTTTGGGGGGGGGGGAGTTTATTTTTAAAAAAGGACAAATGATTAGGACAAGTGATTCAATTATTTCTAAATCATATTAATAATAAAAACCAGAGAGGGAGAGAGGAAGCAAGCAAGTACAATGGTGCCTCGCAAGACGAAAAGAATCCGTTCCGTGAGTCTCTTCGTCTAGCGGTTTTTTCGTCTTGCGAAGCAAGCCCATTAGCGGATTAGCGGATTAGCGCTATTAGCGGTTTAGCGGCTATTAGCAGCTATTAAAGGTTTAAGGGATTAGCGGATTAGCTGCTAAAAGGCTATTAGCAGCTTAGTGCCTTAGAAAAAGGGGGTGGGGAGCGGAAAAAAACCCCCAGGAATCGCAAGACATTTTCGTCTTGCGAAGCAAGCCCATAGGGAAATTCATCCTGCGAAGCACCTCCAAAATGGAAAACCCTTTCGTCTAGCGGGTTTTCCGTCTTGCGAGGCATTCGTCTTGCGGGGCACCACTGTACTAGACTAACCTCAGGGCCCTACATTCTTACAAAGTTCATTTACTTGTGTATCACTGGAAAAGCTAGGAAAGGCACAGCGAACCCTGCAGGAGTTTTACCTGCCATAAGACAAGCTTTTTCACATTTAAGGAACCATTCTGCTAATAATCATAAACTTCTTTGATTTGAATTTGACCACTTGTATCTTTGCTTCTTGTCGAAGATACTCCTTGAGTCTCTATGCATCAAAACATGAATTTGCACTGTAGTAGCTAGTCTTCTGCTACAGAAGCAACCAAGAAGCAGGACAATGTTCAGGTAGCTCATTGAAGTTTCTTGAAAGCCAGAACTTTAGCAGTGTTTGTAGAGGACATTGTAGTATCCAGACAGATGAGAAGTTTCTTGCATCCTTCAAATATGCCACAAACATATCAACAGGCCTTGCACTGCCACTTCTATACTGTCAGTAGTTAATATTGTCAGCAATTCTGTTTCAGTTCAACTCTATTGCACCTCATCCCAAGCCCTCAAAAAAAAAACCCAAAAGGTATCTACTGTAACTAGATCATGGTAACCTCTTTGCATATTGTGCTGAGAAGTGGATTTTCATGGGCTATAGCACACACTGCCATAGTTTCACTTCTATGCATGCTTTAAAGCAAGATTCAGCTCCAGTGGCTGTGGCTAAAAGTAGTCTCTCTCCCTTCTCCCTGTAATTCACAATGCTGCCCCCCTAGCAAGCTGTTCAAGCACACACAGTGCAATTAGCACACATCAAATTATGGTATTTAATTTGTTTCAAGTGCAGAATTTGGGTTTTCCTGGAATCATGTTAAGACCAGCCCTGTATGTTGATACCCAGCTCCTAGGGTAAAAACTTGACACAAACCGAAACAGAACATCTACTGTTAATATGAATAGAAAAACAAAACTTTAATCTCTAGAATAAGGCGGAGTGTACCTGGCTATTTTTTTATATATATATAAAAACCCAACCCAAATAAAAGGCAAGAGACAAATGGAAATTCATGAATTTATCATGACGCTTCCATATCAGGCTGAGCCAGCATAGTCATCATGTTAATGATGTAACAGAGTACGTACTCAGCTTTGGACTTGCCAAAAATATCTGTTCTTAGCAACTGTAACAGAATGCAATATACAACAGAAATCAAATTATAAGGTTAGATCTTCATGGAGGCAATCATCTTGCTCAAATCTCTACTCTAGGCTGCAAAAGTTCATTGGGCAGGTCAAAGACTAAAATCCAAGTACAGCACAAGACACTGGAGAACGCCAAAACAGAAAAGTCAAATGCAGGAAAAATATGAAGTTTAAAATAAAGGGTTAGGCACACATAGCTACTGTTTAAGTCAGAAGATACATTATTTGTCCCATCAATTATTTACAGAAAAGCTGCATAGCATGTGCATGTAGGCAGATAGAGCTTTTCACCACATGTTGTAAGAGCAGAGCCTTATGCACAAGGTTACTTCAATATCTCCCCCTTAGTCATGGTGTTTGATTGAGGCTAAATAAAGAAATAAAGCAATTTTAGGGACTTACAGGACTTACTGCTCACTCTGTTGGAAATGGGAGATGTATATCCAGGACACCTAGCCTCATCACTCCACCCCAGTACATAGTGGCTATATATATATATATATATATATATAATCATCTATGCTTGTCCTGTGTTCTACATGTAGAGAATATCTCATACACAAAAACCTGTCATTGGTGAAAGGAGAAAGATAAGGTTTTTATTGTAAGAAAGGCTGTTTACTTGGAATGCGGTAATGAATCGTCATTGCAGAGAAGCTAAGAGGGAATGCAAGAAAATGCACCGCTGGTGTGGTCTGATGTGAACCTTACCCTGACTAACAATACTGCTGAGAAAGCACAGGCGAAGACTCTCTTTAAGTGTTCTAGGGTGGTACAGACTGAGTACACAGACATATCCAAGAGGAGTTGCACGTTAAGTGTAAATACCAGTAGCAATATTCAGTCATTTCCATCGGAGCAATACTGCAGATGGAGGCACAGAGGCTATCAGAAAAGAGAGAAAGAGTGTGTCTCCAGTCTGTACCCTGCCCCACTCCTGTAGTGAGAATGGAAAGGAGAGCAAAATCACAATGAAAGCCACCAGATAAGGTAGAGGACAGGATAGTCCATCTCCCATACCTAGGTTCCAAAAATAACTGCCACCCAGAAGATGAGGTCAGGAATGTAATGAAGAATGAGAGGCCCTATGAGACACAGAATTGAAATGTCTACATAGAATACTGGTTTGCTGCTAATTATAAGGACTCATGGGCTAAACAAACTTATAAGCAGGGACGACTCCAAAGCTGTAGTCAGTCAAGACTCAAGAGTACAAGCTGTCCAATTTTAATGAATGTCCATTTTGATCAATAACACTGAAGCAATTAGGTAGGAAGGAAGAAGCACTAAGGAAAAAAGAACCACATCCTGTTTTGAACACGTGTAGAAAAGCAGTTTAACGATGGGCTAGGCAAGAGAGGAGTATCTCACATCTCTTGCCTTTATGCTTATGTGAGTGGTGGGTTTTTTTTACAAATAAGATTAGCATTTCAACTGATTGTTTTGGAAACAGGCCATCTGGCAGACTTGAAACAAACTCAGATGTTAGGAGATTTCAAGCTTACCATCTTATATCCATACAAGGGAAAAGGAAATGACCAAAACACAAACTAATTTTACCTCTGTCCAAACAAAGCATAGTCAGTTTGCCTCAAGCAGCATTCCCAGCTGCTACCTATGTTGTTTTCCAAGTCTCAGGAAGCAATCGGAAAGAATGTCTTGTCTCTAAGAAATGGTTTCACATGGATGGAAACTAGTTCTTGGACTTGCAAAGTTCACAAGTGGAAGGCCCACAATGCTATGCAAAGCACTATTTTTCAGCTTAGAATTGCCTCAAAGTCAGACCATAGCAGCTTGTTCTTTCAACCTTGCTAAACCTTTGTACAAATTAATTAAAAAGCTTTAAGGTTCTGAAAAAGGACATTTTTTCAAACCTTCCATCATACCAAAAAAACATTTCTGATGAACATTTAACACAACAGAAAGCTGTACATAGTGAGGCTCAAAAGCACAAGTTTCCACAAGTATGCCAGGAACCGAGGGAGAAGTGCAGTTTTTTTGGAGGCACTCCTTCTGCTTGTCTTTCTGAAGCAGATTATGCATACTACTAACAGAAACCGCTTTTTATTAAACAGATTACCAGATGTTCCAGAACCAACATCTGCAGAACTACAAAAAGGATGCAAATGGCATATTGGTGACCTAAGAAACTCTGCACACAAACCCAGTTAATTCAGAAAGGGGCACGACAAACACAGCGATGTAACACCCCATTTCTAGGCAAGGAGAAGATCACCAGTCTGTCCATTATGCCCATTCCACACCTCACATTTAACAAGCACCCCATAACCAAGAATTATGAACTTTCTTCCAAAAGTTGCTCTTCTCTGGCTGGTAGTGGGTGTAGAACTCCCGTCTGCTTCTTCCGGGCAGAGGGAAAGGATGGGCTCGAGACAGAACACTGGTAGGTGCCAAGTCTTACTTGTGCCAGACACAACTCCTACTCCTTCCCACCTCACCCGTCAGCCGTTACAGCAAGAGATTACACAATGAAAACTATTCTAAAGGTCTTTGCAAATGCCAACTAGTATATCTGTCCCTTCTAGATCCTTTAGCCAATAGTTAGTTCTGAATCAGCTAAACTTGTACACTGCAGGATAGGAGGGTTTCATTCAGCCAGAGGAACAATAAAACCGTAGTGGGTTGAGAAGCGATGTTCACTTTTGGGCCACCGGCAATCCAAAAAGAGCGCAGGAGCTTCCTCTCTAGAGGTCTTGGCTAAAATAGCTGTAGCCATCAGGGCCCGTTGTCTCCTCTCGTGTGTACAGCTGCTTCTGGTACCGTGCTGTAACAGGTATTCCTCCTGGTATACTGTGGATTGAGACAGAGATGGGACAGATTATTGAAACTGCTTCAAAAATTATCACTGCAAAGTTTACAGAAAATGAACATCTGCTTATTGTGGAATCTCAAGCTGGACCGATACTGTGCAAAATCCAGTTGTCTTGAAAAATCCCATTTCCATTCACCACAATAAAACACCCTGCAAGTGAGTGATGGGTGGGGATAGCAATCCGACAAGATCTACAGTTTTAGCATACAAAAATGGCCTCACCTGTAGATTTAACTTCATACCAACGGAAAAGAATTATAAATTTTTGGATGATTTCTGCTAAAAGTTAACAGGATTATATGCAACAAGGGAGTACTGTCCACTTTTGGCAGAATGCCTAACCTGCAGCACAGACAGAGCCACAGCCCTAAAACTTGTTTGTCACGTAAACTGCCATGCCAATGCCATGTTCAGCACATTTGGCAAACAGAGTTTCCCCAGCAAGTTGAGTGCATCCACGTGCTTGCACAGACTTAGAAAGACCAGTGCCACCACCAGGATATAGCATCACCCGAGTGCTTAACGTATGCCATACAGAAAAGGTCATAAGATTTCTTTGATGCCATACCCTGTGAGTCTTCATGTTTTGTGGCGATTCCATGGTGCTTTGACTGGTCCCACAAAAACAAAATTAATATAATAGAACAATCTGCAGATCTCTGTGTTAAAATGATACAATATTTTTCCTTGCCAACACCCCACCCCCACCCCCACGGTCCCAAAGACAGGCAACACACCATTTGACATGATCTATGTAAAATATTTTGCTTTATGGAGTTCTCCAAGAAAACCTGTATCCATTTGACAGCGACATATATTGGAAGTTTTTTTTCAAAATTTCTCTACATTCTTTATCAAAATTAAAAATGCTTAGGTGAAACAAACAAAAAAAACAAAACAGAACTTTGAGTAGTAGATGCTGGGTATGGTACCTAGGAACTTGATGCTAATGACCAGAATAACAAGAGAAGTCAAGAGGTCTGCTGACCCCTACATGTCTGAAGCACATCTATGGAAAGGCTACTAGGACAAGGCCCAAACCAAGTAAGAGGTTACAGTTGCCAAATTGGCTTCATCGATTTGGTTCTGACCAAGTGGAGGGGATCCACACCAGACAGCATCATTTGGAAAGCCTGCAATGTGTCATTTGACTCATAAACCTCTCTTTCCCCAAAATGCTCATTACCTTTGGTACATAAGTAGCAACATAGACTTTTTAAAAATTAGAGCTGTCTGCAGATGAATCTGAATTTATTTTTTTTGTAAAAATCCAGACGATAAGCCAGATGCGAGACAATGCTTCCTATTCAGTGGCAGATTATACAATGTAGCTACTACAGACAGAAGAATATTTAAACACTTACTGGTTCTTGTGTTTGAAGCCGCTGATGTGAGCTTGGTACTGCTCTATGGAGTTCAGTACTATGTTACAGCTTTCACATGGATATCCCTTCCCAGCTGAAAGACAGGGTTAAACAAGTGTGAGCACCAAATTCACTGAAGCAAACACCCCAATGTCAATTACCAATTGTGAAGTGTGGTTCACAGTGACTAAGCCAAAGATGATGCTAGGAGTTCTAAGCCAGGGGAGAGGAACAGGATCCAGCCAAATAGCTGGATCGTGAGTTCCCCCATGTGTCACTTGACAGGTGGAAAGGGCCACCCTATGGCAGGTCACCATGACAGCAGGTGACAAAAATTCAAAGGAAAAATTTGAGGGACTCATGATTTCCCCCACTAGCCTAGCTTGAACTCAAGCTGGGCTGCAAGGGAAGAGTCCTGCCAAAGCAGAGTTTGCAGAGATAGGCTCCACTCAGGAGCTGAGTGGAATCAGCCACAGCATGGTTTGCACTGGGCACCAAATATAAAAGGGTGGTCAAATACAAGCCCCGCTTATCAACCAGGAGTGCACATCTGTACCTACCCCACAACCGATGCCTTATATGATATCAAGTGTGGGACAGGTGGGCTTGATTTGGGGGAACCTTGCTGGGCCTAATTAGGCCCATATTAGGCTCATGGTTCCAGAGCTTCCCCACCACTGCTCTAAGCATTGCTATCCAGCTCCAAGCTGCCACTTTTAAGTTGCACAGTAAAATGATCTCTCAGGACACAGTGAGCTGAATCAACAACGTTTCCAAGAACATTCCTCTGACTCAGGGTCAATTACAGAAGATGTGGGAGATCCATGATTAGATCTCCAAATATATCTATTTTTGCTGACAACTACTGAAGGGAGTTTCAAAATCTGAGTAGAGCACTGGTGCTGGGTAATTCTCCCTCACACCATTTTTATTATCTAAATATTTCTGCCCCAGCTGCTGTTTGCCCCACTGGTATATACACAGGTATCTTTCACCCTGCATGGTAAACAGCAGCTGCTGCTGCTGCAATACATGGGGGTGTGTTAGATAAAGAAAATGACATGGAAGGTATTAGGCCTAACCCCCTGCTTTCCTAGGGCCACTGCTCCAATTAAATTTAGGGGGGGCATTTAAAATAAAAAGAACCAGAACAGGGTGTGGTGGGAGGGAAGGAGAGAGAGGAGGTTATTCCATTTGGCAAGCAATGCTTGAACTGACAAAACGACCGGCAGTGTGATGCTGAATTCCACTTCAAGTGTCTTGGGGCACCTTAAAGAATAACAAATTTAATACGGCACAAGCACTCTAGTTCTCAAAAGCTTGTGTACTAATAAATGTTACCCTTTAAGGTGTCACAATACATTTTGTTGGTTTTGCTGCAACAGTTTCAAGTACGTGCCCTTCTAGAAAAAGTAAAAACAGAAATACAGGAAGATGTGATCACCGATCTCCTGTTCTTCACAGGACTCCCACTGCAATTTTATTTTCTATATTTGTCCCTTTTGCTCTGATGCTTAAATTGTTCCAGAAGAAAAGTAGAATATTTTAAAGCAAAGAAACAGAATGAGACACAATGTGTTTCATAATGCAGTAGTATTCCATTTTGTGATTCATCTGCTTCAGGTCATCTATAGTTACTGGGGCTGCAATCCTAAACCAATTTGCATGGGACTAAGTCCCAAAGAACACACTGACACCCAATTCTGAGTAGATATGCATAGGATTGTACTGTTGAACCACCTTTTGTAAGTATGGTATATAATGTATTCAAGCTATGTTGGTGGATTTTCTTCAGTAAAGACACGTATGTCTGTTTTATCATCTAGGGGACTGGTATCAGTGAGAGGAGAATTTAAGAGACAAGGAATACACCAGTGTCTTCATGCTAATACTGCACAAGTATGGATGCCACATTGCAGGAAAGAATGAAGAATGGGTATATTACAATGGCAACTGTGCACTATGGAGAATTCCAAGGCTCAAAACATCTGCTTAGATGAGAAAAATGGTGTTAAGACTACATTCCAGAACGGTTCCTAACTGTGAAACTGGATCAGCCACTTGTAGAATCAATTTGGTTGGAAATGCAGATTATAACCATCTGATGCCTCAGAATTCTCACTTGGGAAGCATATTAAAGTGTTCTTGCCTGTAACTACCATCTCCTTTGCTGCAACAGCCCCAACGTTCTCTCTCAATGGGCTTTAATTATAGGAAATGCAGTTATGTAAGTAACTTGAACACTGTTGGAATATCTGTTCCCCAATGGTTAGGAAAAGCAACTTTTTACACAGCAGTAGTAGGAAATTTTGAGTTTGACCAGGCAAGGGTGGCCAATGTGGTGTCCTCCAGATGGTTCTTGGACTACAGCTCTCCTCAACCCTACCCATTGACCATGCTGGCTGAGGATGGAAGGCATTCACTGGCAAAAGCCTAATCCCCTGCTGTAAACCCACCTCCATAGTACAAGTCTACCATGCTACCCTGTGTGGAATATAGGAGCCAAAATGGGCATCCACATAAAAGGAGGTGCAGCACACACAGAGGCATAGTCGACAAGCGTGTGATGTGGCTACTTAATGCTGTATGACTATGAAACAGCAGACATCAGTCTTAGGCATCCTTCCACTTCCCCCAACTTATCTTAGCTGGAAATAGTTTTTAAGCAATTTCTGTGAACAATTTTCTCAGTTCTAATTTGCAAGTGTTGACAGTTTGGGAGTTCCAGATCTTAATAAAACTAACATTTTTGGGGCCTCTAACTTAACTCCCACCTGTTCCCATTTCAATGAATCAAATAAATCCAACCCGAGAAAATGAATTTTCTGTCTTTTCACTCAAGGATCATGAGAAATGTAAAATAAAGTTCTCTAGTCAGCTAGAAGGGGAGTCATAAACACAACAACACTAAAGGCTTAATCAAGGCGTATTTACCCAAACATTGTAAACAGCCTGATGAAAACTCTTCTCAAAAGGACTGAACATACTATGGTGAATTCATGACACTGCTTCTGTACACTGGCTCACCAATCACACTGCTAAAGACTCAAGAGGAGCATTCTCAGCAAGGAGGAACAAAATACATTAAAGGTTTCAACAAAAAACAACACACATAAAACTTGAAATATCTCCCACCATTCAAGGTTAGATGACCCTGGGAGAAAACGTGTTCCTATCCACTTTCTCTATACCATGCATAAATTATACACCTCTGTTATGCTCATGGGTCTCACACCACCGTTTTTTTCCAAGCTAAGAAACCTCAAATGTGATCCTTCCTAATAGGGGATTTTCTCCTCCACCAGCATCATTCAGGATGCCTCTTTTTGCACGTTTTCCAGATCTACAACATTTTTCCTGACGTGCAGTGACTACTACTGTACACCGTATTTCAAGTGTGATCACACCATAGACTTATATAAAGGCACTATGATACTTACATTTTTTACTTTTCAATTCCTTTCCTAATGATCCCCCATCACTGAATTATTCCCCCCCCCCCCCCAGCAGCCAAACATCAAGAACAAAGGATTCATTCTGTATGTACTGGAAGACAAGGTGAACTATTAGCCTATGAAAAAAATCTACTGATTTCTAAATGAACAAAAAACGGGCATGGGTACAACAATACTGCTGCAGAACTGTGAAACTTCACTGTCTTTTGATGGAGGAAGATTTGGGGTTTTAGTTGAATTTACTGAAATGACACGCGATTCTTATTCCTGCTACGTTGTGCCACAGAAGTGAAGGTAATTAGATGATGATGATTGGTTTTATTTTGAAATGCCAAACTCCATTGAGGAGTGGGAAGTCAAAGTACTATGCCTTTCTGCATACCTTAAATTAAAAAGCCATTCACACTATTTGTCTGTGGTTACTATACGGCAATTCTCATCAACAGCCTTCTAGGCCTCCTGAAACCTACACAAATGGGTTGGGGGACACTCTGAATGCAGTGGGGGAAAGGGGTACAGTCTCTACCCACCCTTTCCTCCTTCAGCTCACCACACCACAGCCTACTGCACTCAGGAGTGCCTACCAACCACTGACAGTGGCTTTTCAGGGGGCTTAAAAGGCTGTCAGAGAGGGAAAGGGCAAGATGATCTACACCATTCCTTCCATCTACACCATTCTGCTGTCAGTTCCCTGTAACCAAGCAACTGATACCAAGGTCTGCTTCATTACCACTGAATAGTATTTTCACAGCCTTTATATACAGGATATCTGTTTGCAAGAGGGCAGCAGATTTCCCACTTGCACAACAGGACTTCCTCTTTCTTTTTTTCTTCTTCCTGCATTCTCCCCCAAAACTGCTCCAAAGGGTTGGGGGACCCCTCCAGAGCAGCTCTGAATGGTGCATGGGGCTTCTGAGGAAGGAAATAAGGGGGAAGCCTGTTTGTATCATCTTGCACTGTAGTCATATTTGTATAACATATATAGTCATGTAGTCCAGCACTGGCTGGTTTGCTGGCTACAGCTCCTTTCAGACAGAGCTGAGTTGGCTACTGTACTTCATGCTTCCTAAATTCAAGATGGGATTATTGCAAAGCACTCTACGTGGGGCTGCCCTTGAAGATGACTTGGAGACTTCAAGTGGGGATGGCGGCCTGGGAGAAGACATTCTCTGTGGTGGCCCATATGTTGTGGAGCTCCTGCCGCACAGAGGGTACCATCATTATTCAGCTTTCAGCAAATGCTGAAGACACACCTCTTTACCCTGGCTTTTGAAAATTTAGATGTATATTTTTAGGACCCACGTTGTTTTAAACTCTTTTAAATATTGTGGTTAAATGTTGTAACCTGCACTGGTATGCTAGGGTGATGGGTTGGTAATTCATATCATTCATATCCTCTGCTATTTTTTCTTCTTCAGTAAGGACATTTTCTGTACTTTACCAATATTCTTTAAACTTGGCACCAACTGTATACATCTAATACAGCCACATCATACAAATGTTTGTTTCTTCTTGAATTCAGCATTTTTTTTATTTGTATGTTTCACATTTCTGCCAAGCAAGAGGCCCCTACGTCAGCTAACAAGAGAAAATTGCAATGTAAGATATAATCACAAACAAGTTTCCCTAACATTATCAATAGTGCCAGCAGTAGTAAGAAGAACTACAGCCCAGAGCACTTTCCTCAAGGGACTTTCCCAGGGAAGATCAGTCTTGGGACCTTTGGAAGGGGAGGGCATACCATTTATGCCTCCTTGGAAAGGGGTTCTAAGGAAGGAGCTCCACTGAAAAAATCCCTGCCTATAGTAGCCATCCATCTGAAGGTGGAGGCATCTAGAACAGGACCTCTAATGAGCTCAGCTTGAGAAGTTTTGAGGTGGTCTTTAAGACAGCTTGATCTAAGTTCTTTTAAAACCCTGAAGGTCAAAACCAGGACTCTTAATTCGGGTAGAATCCAGTGGATTTATTTATTCATCATTACTGTTCAACTCTTCCTAGTGCTTCTGCTTGTTTCCAAACAATTTTGAATTGGAGATCACATATCATTTGCTTTTTATAACATATTTATATATTTTCTCCACTGTCCCTAGGAATTCTCTTTTCTCTTTCACCACTTCTGGCATGCCCTATAACATTGCTGCTATTGTATTATCATTTTAGCTATTTGTTGAAAATAGTATAACCTGTATCAATGTTCTTGTATATCTATTCCCCCCCCCCTTTGATTCTTACCAAGAATATTTTTGTGCTCTCCTTCCATAGATAAGTTCCCTGGTCCTTGGTAAGATTTTGGTTCTGGGTTTCCCCCTGGGTTTGATCTATATTAAATAAAGGTTATTATTACTTTTCTATTTTAAAAAAAATTAGATCTGCAACTTACCCTCTATGCATACATTGTTTGCATATTATTTGTTCTATATACTGTGCTGACCATGTTTCCCTCTCTCTCTTAAATATGCATTGCTTTATTTCCCCCCTTCTTCAGGATGTGTTTGAGGATCTTGTTAGTTTGCCTGGATTTTGTAACAGGACATGGGGGATAGTGAACTTTGTGTCTTCTTCTCCCTCCCACAGTCCCCTGTACTCCCCAATCTCCTCCAGAGGGTCCCCCTCCCTCTGGAAGAGATTCCTGGGATGTGCAGCGGCTGGAGAGGTAGAAGAAGTCCCATTTGCACAATTGGATATCTGTTCTGACGCAGCCGGATGTCACCCATTTTTTTTCTTTTCTTAACAAATTTTTTTAAAAAAACACCCTCAAAAAGTATCTGAGGATAGCGCACAATAAAAATATCAGCACAAATGTAGAATTACCAAACCTCTCCACTGTTCCAAATACCTCAATAAAGTTATATTATTATAAGTTATATATTATATTTTAAGACAAAAGTTCTTATCTGAGAACACTGCCCCCAAATTGCAGGCATCAAGGAGCTAAAGGGGGGCAGGACTGGTGGGGGGGGGGGATGTGATGAGCAAAGTTCAAGCTAGGTGGCAAAACTCAGCAATGCTCCTCTTGGTAATGCCAGCTACCTTTCAAAATCCCCAGAGCTGCTAGAATGAAAAAATTGCGATGATGAAACATCTTTCTGACAGGGGCATCGAAGGACTTGTCATCATTGACTTTTGCCCTCTATCTTCTGAAACATTAACCCACCCACCCTTCTTCTTTATTCTGTGGTGATCGCTCGTGGCACAGTAATATTGCCTTCTATGAACATGGTCTTAACAGTGAGTCCGTATGGTAGCCTGCATATGGAGAGGCTATTTTAGTTCAGCCTTTTAGTTTTGACTCACATTAAATTTATACAATCTGCTTGTGTTCATTTAGATACCAAATTCTCTTTCTGCGTTTCAGTTCTCTCTCCCTGCTTCTACCCTTTGCTGAACTGCTCCTCTCTGCACCTGCTATCTGCCAGGCATGTGAAAGCACATTGGCACATTAAACACCCTGCTCCTAATCATTATATTCCTATTCAGTCCTACTCTGTGCAAAGTTGTGCATGCCAGTCTATTGTGTGGCATGGAACTTATTCACATCCAACTCTGTACAGAATCACACTACACATTATTAAAGTTGAAAGGCAGAGGCTGTTTTTAATTGAGAATTACTTTTTACTTGAGAATTACTTTCCCAATTAAATGCACTTAAAAATAAATAAGGTTTCTGGCATATATATTCAGTATTCATCTTTAGGTGCTTATTCTGCAATCTTTAAGAGTGAACAATTTTTGTATATGTTCAAAACACACAGTTGAGAGCTCCACTTATTATGCCACTTTGTGTTAATGAACCTTAATACCATCACAATGTCTTTTTTTCAACAAAAGCTAATGCATAGCTAAGTCACTACTTTGAAAGAAATTTCCTGGATGCTTTGCACTGCGTATCATTGCTTGATACAAGCTGTAATAAAGGTTCCATTTCCTAATCCAGAGAGATACTGCACAAACCTTAACGGGTTCTCATTGTTTTCTACAGATGTATATTTTGAATATACATCTTCTAACTGCCGTAAATGCAACCTCAAACCTGCAAAGCATCTATCATACCTTCATTTACTAGCTCTTCCCACATTCCCTCTTAATGCAGACTCCATACATGGTACCAAGACCAATTGTTTTCTCTCTGTCTCTACCACTTTAGGGCTAACCTCTTTGAGTGCCTCAGTGGTTAGCCCTAAAGTGATCAGACCTAAGCTAGCATCTTGTTAATCAAGTAAGGAGTTAAACCTGGCCTGCATCTAACATCTTACATGCTGATGAGGTATTCAACACAGGTGAGCATGTTGGAAATGATGGGTGTAATAGCACTGTTTACTGCCATGGTTGATGTCTTCTATATTCTTTGTACTGAATACAATCATGTTGTCAACTACTATGTCATGTTGGGAGCTGGATTTTTATCCAAAGCCAAGGAGAAATGTTCTCTGCTGGATATGCAGTACTGTACGTCTTCAGTATTTTGTATGACCTATTGATTACAGTATAACTATCACAGAGCCACAGTGAAGCTTTGTCTCTTTCTCCCACCTACCCCCCATTGCTCATGTAATTCAGAAAGTTTCCTTTTCAAAGTGTGTAGACCAGGCATAGGCAAACTCTGCCCTCCAGATGTTTTGGGACTACAACTCCCATCATCCCTGACCACTGGGCCTGTTAGCAAAGGATGATGGGAGTTGTAGTCCCAAAACATCTGGAGGCCAGTTTGCCTATGCCTGGTGTTGACAGACTACTAAAAAAGAGAGAGAGAGAGAGAGAGCGCGCGTGCGTGTCAATCCAACACCTCCAACTACCTGGCAATTCTGCTTGAATGCTTCAATATAACCTGGACAACTTCTCGTACTTTCTCAGAAGCCCTTATTTCTTCATTCACGTGCTTTTTCAACTGGCACTGTCACCACCCACAGGCATAAACCGTTGCTTTTCTTTTCAACTTTTGCCCCCCAAAGTCGGTCCATTTCCAAGTCATCTTGCTTCTCCCTTTCCAACATTACAAAAATATGGGCCCTTCTCTTTGCCCCTTCAGCAAAAACTCTTCCCCATAACTTGGGTCATGCCTTGCTGCGACTCCTACATTCTTGTCTAGTCTTCCACTGTCTCACCTTCACTCACATTCATCCAGCACTCTGCATTTTCCTCTCACCCTTCCAAGTTTCAACCACCTCCCTCCTTTCAAGTACACATGTGTGGCTGGAGGGTCTTCCTCGTGTTCAGGATTTTGTGGGGAGCTGGGAGCCTTTCCCACCCCAAACCAAGATTTTCCTGACTACTTCTGCCTGTCCCCACCTGAAGTGGTCAATTCAAACCCATTCCCTCTACAACTGGTATACCTGTAGTGAATTATAGTGAATTATTGGTATACCTGTAGTGAATTATCTGAGAGCTTGTTTTCCATGCAGGGCATTTCCAACAGAAGGCAAGTTGTGGCTTTGCAAACCTTTACAACTCTTCAAGTGCTTTATTCTGGAAAGTCTTGCTGTTAAAAACTCACCTGTTGAAGCTGCAGGTTCATCGGGGCTTCTCCCATAGTGTGCCATTAGCTTAAGTTTGGTCTCCTGCTTTTTGTGTTTCTTGCCCACGTAGTGTTGTTTTGCCATCAGGGGATTGTTGAATGTGGCATGACAGAGACTGCAGAATTTGTCTGGGTCAGAAGTGTTTTGGTTCTCTTCATTAGAGGGCACAGTAGTGGGAGGCGGATTAGCTGGTTGTTTCTGAGCAGGTACAGCTCCTGTAAAATCAACCCCCCAAAACATATGAAGAAAATCCAATCAGAAAAGTCTACGGCACAATTTCATGTAATCAGAACAAGCACAATAATCTCAATTGTGCCAAAACATCCCACTTAGAATAATTATTTTCTACATAAGATTTGGATGAGCTTACTGTGGGCATATACATAAATATTAGCTACCAAAACAGTGATCAAAGATAACAAAGAAAGATTTTGGTGTAAGGTTTGTTATGCCTATCTATCTTTGACCACCAGGGTCATCAAGAAAATTAATCACACCAGAATGCAAAATTTCAATTGAAAAACATGTTTTCTTGAACTCCCTCAGTGTCTGCCTCATTATCATATATGTGAAGCAGGGTTCACTCTTCCGTGTTTGTACAATAGATACCCAGGAGCCTATTCTGACCTGGACTTTTCAGCACAGCACCAGGAGACAATTCCTCTGTACCTTCTGCTTTAGGAGGTTGCTGCTTCAGCTTCAGATTCTTGGCATGGGTCTTGCCTAGGTAATGGGAGTTAGCCACAACAGGCGATGAAAAGGTCATATTACAGATGGGGCAGCATTTGTTCCTGTCTTCTTCACTGCTGCCCTCCTGTTTGTAAGAAGGAATGAAAAAAATTACTGGGGCTGCAGAATGAAAGTTCACCAGCAAAGTGTTCCAAGTTCAGTAACTGGAATTTCTATTGTTCAGCTTCACCCTATCCTTTACTGAACACACTGAAAGAAGCTAGAGAATACTATTAAAGCTGTTCAAGACATGTTATGTAGCAAGATACAATTGCCATTCAGTTAGTAGTTTCTGTTACTACAAACAGAATTCTCAATAGTGTGCCAAGGCTGAATTCTACTTTTCAAATAAATTTAGTATGAAAAGGGCTTATTAAAAGTAGAGCGTATAACCATTTTATTCCCAATGGTTTCTGAATGAGTTATCTCCTTGCACTCAGCTTCTTCATTTTTCAGTGTACAGGCACATACAGTTAGGTGGGCAAAGTTTAAATGTGCATTTGCCCAAGCAGAATAATGCATAGATTGTTCTTGCAAACAGTGTCTGATCTTCAAAATCCTCACTGGCGCATTATTCCACAATGCAAGAAACGCTATTTGCCAAACTTTCTAGTGCATTAAATTCTCTTACTTGTCCTTGGATTTCTGGCCTGACTGGCATTACCTGGTTTGTATCCAGCTTTATTTTCTTGCTTGAGCAGACCTCCTCTTCACCATGGATAGCCATGTATCGACGAACTTTGTTGGCATGTTTCTTACTCTGAAGGAAACAGCATAGAAGAGCAAGATAACCATCTCAGGAATCTCACACACTCAGGGCAAATTTCAGTAACTGCCTGTAGATTTAAGCGTACCTGATAATGAGCGAGCTTCTGAGACTCGGAGATGAGCACTGCGCTACACACTTTACAATGGGCATCCGTGAAGATGTGGCTGTTCTCTTTGATCATACGATCCACTGCAAAAAGGAAGCACATCAATATTAAAAACAAAACAATACAGGAAACTTTGCCAAGGGCCCAGCTATCACCTCTTAGGGGTTGTGCCAGCATCACACAAGTGTTCGCACCAACTTTAAACACTGGTTAAATAAAGCTCTTGTGGCAGATAATGACAATTCTAATTCCCCAATCCGGGAGACATAATTTAAAACATGTAAATACATTAAGGCAGTTTTTCCCCTTATCCCACATTCAAAGAAGGGTGAAAATGCATATGAAGTGGGAGTCATCTAGTAATAACAGAGCAAAGAATGAGATGTCTACTGTTTCTTTGATATGCTGCATAGTATACTTTCCATCAGGGATGAAGTATAGGATTGAGCGATTTCCACACTGCTACATAAAGGACAGGCTAACAATAAGGAATCATGCAAAGGCAGAAGTAACTCTACTGTTAAGTGACACGCCAGGAGTCCGCTGCAGAATAAAACCATTTCCAACAACTGCAATTAATGATTTACCATGTAAATAATGTCGTTTAAGTCAGCACAGAGCACTACACAGAAAGGCTCGATATTTCTTCCTACCATTGATCCATGCCCAATTTTAAGTACAATGCCAATGCTTTCATTAGTCTTCAGCTAAACAGTCAATTGGCTAATGGGTCTTTCAGTTAGAGACACACAGAATGTCTGGAATTGTTTTCCATTTCCAAAGTTGCAATGCTTAGTGCCTCAACAGTGTCAAGATGATAAGTATCACTTTGTGGTCAGCAGCTTGGTCAGTGTGGTGTGCATGTATGCAGGTGTCTTAGGCAATGATCTTACAAGCAAGAAGTTGCTATTTACACACTGATTAAGAGGCAGACTGGAAATATACAAATGTGAGGGTAGAAAATCTTCACAGCTGTGATTGATTTGTAATTGTCTTCAAAACACATCCCTTACATTCACTTTACAAACTCCTCAAAATCATTATATTGACATGACAAAGTGCATTTCAAATACTGCCATTAGGCACATCAGGGGAAGATCTATTTTTGTTTTAATGACCCAGTACAGCTTAGTATCATCAGCAAACCTGGCCACCCCATTGCTCACTCTTAACTCTAGATTGTTTATTAACAAGTTAAAAAGCACAAGTCCCAATACTGAACCTTGTAGGACTCCACTTTCTACATCTCTCCATTTGGAGAGCTGTCCATTTATTCCAACTCGTTGCTTCCTGCAACATAACCATTTCCTGATCCACTAGAGGAGCTATCCTCTTATTCCTTGACTTATGCAGGACTCTTTGATGGATTCGAAAATCCAAGTATACTATGTTAACTGGATCATCTCTATCCATATGCTTGCTGACACTCTCAAATAACTCTAATAGGTTTGGGAGACAGGCCTTGCCCTTGCAGAAGCCATGCTGGCTCTGCTTCAGTAAGGCTTGCTCTTCTATACACTTGGTTATTTTAGCAAGTTTCCCCAGTACAGACATTAAGCTAACTGCTCTGTAATTTCCCAGATTCTCCCCTCACGGGTTCCTTTTGCAAAATTGTTGTTACATTGGCTACTTTCCAGTCCTTTGGTGTGAAGGACAAGCTGCATATTTTTGTTAGAAAATCAGCAACTTCACATATGAGTTCTTTGAGAACTCTCAGGTGGCTGCCATCTGGAGCTGGCAATTCATCAGTTCTTATTTTGGCTATTAGGCCTCTCATCACCACTATCTGCCTCATCTATACATCCCAGATAAAAACTCTCAATCATATATCCTCAATGATTTCCAGCCCATTCTGCATAATCATAGAGGCTGCAGCAGAGGGAGAGAAGGGAAGCATAACTATTTTACCAACTCCGCTAAGAGACCAGCTCCTTTCGTGTCTTTTAAATTGTAAGTCTGAAGGCAAAGACATTTTTTTTAAAAATACTAATTTAGAAGTTACTTTGGGACTCTGTTTGGCTGAAGTATGTGGTGAAAATGCTTTATATTACTTTAAAAAAAAAGGAAAGGGAAAATTTGGTATCAAATAGGCTATCCTTAGGAAGGTTAGTGACAGAAGACTTGTGGCACCTTTGCTCAATCCACAAGTGCATTTAATCTCATTATCATTATTTGCATAGCACATACAGAACTTGAATAAGTTTATTCCACTACCACCCCATCTCACACAGAAGTATACAACTCTTACGTCTTGAGGAACCAAGTAAAAAAAATTACTACTAAATTAAGGTCATCTCCTAAAGTAACACTCAGTCTAAACTCACATAATTTATATAATCTAGGTTAATATCATTCCAACAAGCAGTTAGTGATGCTTTTATCTTGAATTTACGCTGTAAGAAATACCTTACTTGCAGAGGCAGTCAAAAGTTAGAGTTGATTTAATAAAACAGACAACTTGTAATAGTTGACTTTCAGCACAGTATCTAGCATTACTTATATATCAAATATTACTCTCGAAATAAAAATAAAAAAATTGTCCAGTAGCACCTTAGAGACCAACTAAGTTTGTTCTGGGTATAAGCTTTCATGTGCATGGACACTTCTTCAGATACACTGAAACAGAAGTCACCAGACCCTTATATATAGTGGGAGGGTGGGGTGGGGTTTTTCTCAGAAGGGTAGCAGGAGATGGGTGATTGACTCAATGGTATGGTAAACCTGTTGACCACTAGTTACAGGTAGGTAGCCGTGTTGGTCTGCCAACTTAGAGACCAACTAAGTTTGTTATTGGCATGAGCTTTCATGTGCACGCACACTTCTTCAGATACACTGAAACAGAAGCTGATAACTGTTAACGACTGCAATTAGTCCTACAGGAAAAAGCAAGGGATAGTATGCAGATGACCAAAAATAGCTTTAGCATGTGTGATGAGACAAGAATCCAATATCTCTATTCAGACCAGGTCTCTCTATAGTTTTCAGTTTAGTAATAAGTTGTAATTGGGTTTAGTAATGATTAAATATGACAATTGCTAACAGCACAAAGTATTTTTTGCAGCCTAGTGACATACGGTGGCTTAACAAGAAACATCAAACTTTAAACAGAACTCTACTCACTACACATTTCTACCCAAAGGTCCACAACTGGACATGGTAACAACAGAACAAAGTTAAGGGCGGGGGGAGCTTTGAGCACATTATAAACAGTAGTTTTCCTGTAGCAGCTGGGCAGAGACTCCTGTTTCACCTTTTCTACAGTAAACAAAATGCTTCTAAAATTTTTAGCAATTGTGAATGAGAGTAAGACTGCTGTCCTAAGACCACCATAATGCATTAAATATATATTTGTACAGTTATTTAAAGAGAAGCTAACCGGGGGCAGGGGGAATGCTCCAGTAAGACTTGCATTTAAGGAAATGGGTCTATAAAAATACAAAACCAGCATCGAAAGCAGGGATAGGGAACCTGTGGCCCTCCTGATGTTGTTGGATTCCAGCTCCCATCACACCTGACCATTGGCCAAGTTGACTAGGGCTGATGGGAGTTGGAAGTACAACAACATTTGGAAGGCCACAGATTTTTGAGTCCTGTCCAAGGCAGTACAGTATAACGTAACAGAAGAAGGTTTGCAAGCTGAATATTTGCACTGTCCATAATCTGTCAAACCTACTCATCACTGAATGACAAAGATTCAGAAAGCACAGGGTTAGGATTTCAGTGATTAAGGGATGAGGAAACACATCCAACCCACATGTTTATCACGCCCATTCCATATCCCCCCCAATTCTCATGCCTTCCTGTTATTTCATCAACATTTTCAATTTATTGCAAATTTTCTAACTTTACTGACCACAGAACTCGTATTACACAGGTTGCAGACCAGCACACAGTAATGCTGCAGTAAATCAAGAGTTCTCTGCACTAGTCTCAGTACTCACTCATCCTAGGTTCATCCACCCTCACCCACATCCCAAAAAGAACACTTTGCTGCTGTTCATAAATTTTATTGTTCTGAACAGGAACTGCATGCACATCAATAACTGAAATGTATGGCACAGAACTTGGACACTGTAAAGTTTGTTGTTTCTTTAAGACACCACTCTGGAAGTTTAAGGAAGAAAGGAGAGTATGTATTTTCAACCCATTAGAAGGATAGAAATCTAATCCCATTCGTAAAAAAACAAGCCAAGGGGATTTAGGAAATCACACAGCCACACATTCTCAAACCATACATATTAGGGGGAGAGCTGCATATGTACCATAATCTGTGAATCATACACTGTTCCATAAAGCAGATATGAAAGTTCATTTCTCTCATCACACAGAAGAGCAAGGAACAAATGGCATGTGAGGGGACAGAGAATCCAGATCTAAAGCCACTCTAACGAGGATTTCACTAACAGGGGGAGGACGACACATTCTTCTACGCCCGCTCAATAAGCACGAAGATCATACACTGAAGCCTTGAGGCAGCTGAAGTGATGGCTAGACCTGAATATGTAAGATGCAAGCTTTTGTGGGACCTAGCCTAAAAAATCTTACATTTTGTGAGTGTGTGTATAGTAAAAACCAGGATCGATGGGAACCGGAAGCTTCAGGCTGCGAAGCGAGCAGCGGAGGACTTCTTGGAGGTGGCGGAAAGAACGCAGAGTTAAGGGGCGCTCGCTCCGCCTCCGTGGGTCAAAAGAATCGGTAGCCACTGGCAGCCACACGCGGGTCGAAGTGGGGAGAAGAGAGGCCAACAGGCCCCACCCACCACGCTCCTGATGCAGCGCAGTAAAGCACAGCCGGGCGGGGCAGAGTAAGGAGGAGGCAAACCCCCGCCTCCCTCAGAAGGAAGATGACAGAAGCGCCCCCGCCTCACCTGCCTCCTTCCCCACCGGTAAGGCTGAAGCGTCCCCGTTGCTATCCGCTTCGTCCGCCATCTTATCCCCGTGTCGCCGCCCCCGAGGTACCCGCCTTCCCCCGGACTTCTCGTGGATCCCGCGAGATGCTTCTCTCTCCAAGACACGTATCGCGAGACCTCTCCCCCTCTCCCCGCGCAGCCCGGGAACCGAAAAGATCGGAAACCGCGAGGAGAATCGAACGCCCTCGCGATATTTGGTTTGCACGTGATCGAAGCCGCATCTCCCTGGGCGTCCATTTCTCTTGAGGGCACTGGAAGTGCTGAGAGGGGAGCAGTTGCTATGGGGATGGAGCCTGGCGGCGTGGCCCGCTGTCGCGAGGAGGCGCCGACACAGGCGAAACAGCAGCATTCTCCCCTCCACCCAGCTACCTGGGCATACTGCAAAAAACACCCCCCCCCAAAACGCCTCCAACTGGTGTTTGTGTATGTGCCCACACCTCATTTCTGTGCACAAGAGAGTAGCAGCTCTGTTAAAACCACACACCCCTCTCTTGGGGAACACGGCAGGCGACTAATAATTATGCTACGGCCGAATTAGGAACATGCGTGTTCTTAAATGGAGAGCCCCCTCGCGGAAAACCCGATTTCAATTCAGTTGGCGGGAAACAAAAGGCAGAGGGTGACTGGAAAGGCCGCGCGTGCAGGAAACCACAGCTGAGAGTCGAGCGAAGTGACCCCTAGAAGAAGCCGAAAGGGCTTCTGTGTCGGCCGGCGGCGCTGATGCTATCCAGGCCCGGGGAGAAGTAGACAGGGCTGCCCGCCCGCCTGCTTGTCCAATGCTGAGCCGCCTTCACCCAGGATGACACCGAAGGACCGGGCTGTGGGACGGCGCGAGAAGAACGCCTCCCGTGACCCCCGCAAGCCCCGCCCTTCCCCTCAAGCTAGGCCGCCGACTATTTCCATTTTAGCTCCGGGAAGTGAAGTTGCTGGCGCCAGCTTGAGTGCGGGCAAAATATCCGCTGCCGAGCCTCCGTCACTCCCAGCAAGGGGCAGCGGAGCCGCCGACTTGCCTCCGCCGCTGAGCTAGTGGGAGGAGAAGGCGGGGTAGTGGCCCGGTTTGGGGAGGAGCCGGCCCCGGTGAGTAGCCTTGTCCGCCCGCCCGCCTGCCTGCCTCCCTCCGTGGGGCCCGTAGGACCTTTTCCCATGCTTCCCTTCCATGCTCTTCACTCCCTCCCCCCCCCCCGCCATCGCAGGGTCTCCCCATGGGTCTAGCAGCCTCTTCGCAGGGAGTCTTGGTGGTTGGGTGGCGCTTCGTTGCAACCTTGGTGGTCTAAACCCACCCCTTCCGTCTAAAGTAGGGGAGGATTCAGTAGGACCCGGGCTGGCCTGTCCTTCCACTTTTTTAACAGCTGTTTAATATGCAGAAATTGTCATGGGACGCTTTTCATGGCCTGGAGATACCTACCAAGCTGGCAGAGCTTCAGGAGCCCTTTCAAAAGTTTGCAACCTTAGAGTGAAAGCTGACAAAAAGTTCGTTCTCTCTACAAAGGCCCTGCCTCTCCACAGGAGGCCTGCTTGCTCTGATTATCTTTTGCAGGTGTTTTAATGTGTCTGTTTTCAGTTCTCTTCTCCTCTGTTTAGTTTATGCACTCCTCTAGAAGTACGGTACCTTCTGCCTCAGGTTCTTGATCTTGGAGGATGCAGAACTTTTTAAAAGATTGCTTATGTCCGCAGCTTTGTAGATTAGTCGGGTTTGTACTTGATAACTGAGCATTCCTCAGAACAGACTGTATAAAAAGAGCCCACAAACAGGCATAGGAGTGCTTACCAGGATTTTTTTTTTTTGCAATATTTTGGAAGTCACTGTTGATAGTTCTCTTTATTCAAGCTACCATATATATTTAATAGAAATAGCATCTTCAGCTCTTGCTACCCCCATCCCTACTTTAGTGTCTCCTACAGTTTTGAGTGTTGTGTGGACACATGATCACAGTGCCATAATTCTCCCAGAATTTATTTGTGGCATTGTCTCTGTCCTTAGAGGATGAGTGCTCTCTCAAATGCAGTAAAGTTGAGACAATACTGCTGGTACGCCAGCGGAGACCTGTCTATGCTTTGTGTGGAATGGGTGGTACATGCTCGGTTAACTCCCGCTTGGACTACAGTGGTACCTCAGGTTACATACACTTCAGGTTACATATGCTTCAGGTTACAGACTCCGCTAACACAGAAATAGTACCTCGGGTTAGGAACTTTGCTTCAGTATGAGAACAGAAATCGTGCTCCGGCGGCAGCGGGAGGCCCCATTAGCTAAAGTGGTGCTTCATGTTAAGAACAGTTTCAGGTTAAGAACGGACCTCTGGAACGAATTAAGTACTTAACCCGAGGTAGCACTGTACTGCAATGCGCTCTATGTGACTTGGAAACAACAACTAATCCAGAATGGGGCAGGTAGACGTGACAGGGAGTGGCTGCCAGGACCATATAACCCCAGTCCTAAAAGAAGTGTGTTGGCTCCCAGTATGTTTCTGAGCACAATTCACAGTGTTGGTGCTGACTTTTAAATCCCTATATGGCTTTGGCCCTGTATGCTTGAAAGAGCATCTCTACCACCATCTTCTAGCCCGGACACTGAGATCCAGCTCTGAGGGCCTTCTGGTTTTTCTCTCATTGCGAGAGTTGAGGTTACAGGGAACCGGGCAGAGGGCCCTTTCGGTAGTTGTGCCTGCTCTGTGGAATGCCCTCCCAGCAGATGTCAAACAGCCATATGATTTTTAAAAGACATCTGAAGGCAGCCCTGTTCAGGGAAATTTTTGTGTTTGATGTTGTATTGTGCTTTTACTGTTTTTTGTTGGTAGCCACCCAGAGTGCCTGGGGCAACCCAGTCAGATAGGCAGCATATAAATAATAAATTAGTATTATTAATAATAATATTCCTTTTAGAGAAACAATTTCCCAGTGACAAAAGACCAATAAAGCTTTCTGCATTTCCTGCCGTGCCCCTCCCCTGCAATTCTTTGGCCATAATTATATTCACATTTCCTTCTTAGTTTAGATTTGTTTCCGTGCTTTGTGTGTTATTAGCCTTCCCAGTTCTGGGTTATAAAGCTCTCTCTCTCTTTTTTTTTTTTTAAACAAAAGTCTTGTCTAGTTTGCTCATCTGCTTATGGTATCACATACGAGGTTAGTACAGCATGTACCGTATGTGCAGAAGGGGGAGACACAGAGCAGCATGGCTGTCTTCTAGCAGCAAGCAGTATTCTGTAGCAAAGCACCCCACATCTATACAGGTACTTTTACCATGGGAACTGGAAATAGTGCAGAGGAAAAAATAATGGAGTTGGGGCAGCTTTTAGCTCTGCAATCTGTATTCAAACAAAAGAATGATTGGTTTTGAAGGAAATTTAGCGTAATTTCCCCCCTTTACATATGGAACATTCTTATTTTGGTCAGGATGAAATATAAGGGATTGGGTGTTCCATATGAAAAGTGTGTTCTAGAAAGCCGTGGATTTCTGGAAAACTGGAAATTGTCAAAATTCTGTTCTGTAGAGCTATGTATAATTGAATAAGGTAGCATAAGTGTGCTTGGTCATAGGTTGATTTGTACAGGAATACAATGCAATAATTGATGACTTTCAAGTTGAACCTTATTTCCTGGCAAACAGGAAATATTTTATTGCTGCTCTATCTAGTCTTTCTCTGCATCAGAACTGGAATAGGGTCAGGTCTGATTTGAACATTATTTACTTGCTCATTATGGAGGAAATGTTTCCATGTGGCATTCAAAGTTCATATTGTACATACCAAATTGGCAGAATCTCATAGAACATCATGCCAATATTAGATGCTCTGTAACACTGATATGGTGACATTCCATGCAATTGGAATGACTGAGGTGCTGAGCCTAATGCAAACTTTACTTTCTGCTGTGCGGAGTGCTGTCACAGATATATTTTATTAGTCTCCACTTGTGGCCTTAGTAGATCTGAATCAGCACAGAATAGTTGCAGCCCCCCTAGAGGCGGACTTGATTATTGGTGCATGTGTTTTCAAAGGTAACAGCCTCAAGCCAGAGATATATATTTTTTTTGTACAAGCAACCCATCTTAAACCTAAACACATTTTCTCAGAAGCAAGTCCCTTTGATTTCAGTGGTACTTTCAAGGTATGCTTAGACTCTCAGTCGTTGCATAAAAATGACTTGTCTGATGCATAAGGTATGAATCTGCAACTCTGCTCTTCTGAATCCTTATTCCCACTTTGCTACTACTGTATTTGTTCTTTGAGCCTGTGCTTTTTAGAGTGCATCTAAAAATTGATCCGTTCGATTTTACCAGATTTGGGTCAACCTTATGGTACACCCTCTGGTTCTTCCTCTTGCCTTTGATGCAGACAAAAGTCACACACACAAAAGGACCTGCAATTGGCTCTTGTAAGAGTCTTATTAATCTTGAGCCATCAGCAGAGATTCAGAGTGCAACAGTGTATATCCTTTCTGAAAAAATTGTAACATTATGTATTCCTTTCATCTTGCTACCCAGGTCATAAATTCATAGAATGGTTGAGTTGGAAGGGACTCCAGGGGTAATTTAGTCCAGGCTCCTGCAGTGCAGGACCCCTTTAGGAGTTTGGGTACAATAAACCCAATCTGTTGGGGCTGTTGTAAATTTGTTAGTTTTCAGAAAACATGGTAAACTGTTGGGAACAGAATTTTTAAAGGAGAGTACTATGTATTGTGTTTAACCTCAAACTTTGAGTCCATAGTGTTGATGCTCATAATTTTCCCCCTCATACCTAAATTTTGGATAGCAGCTTACAAACAGTCGTCTGTAGCTTGAACCTCTCTAACTCATTTGGGGATGAGAGTCATTCATTTTTGGCCTTATTTTTGAGCATTTTAAGCTGTCACAGCTTGGCAGGTCTAGTGGCTGCAATGTCAAGATTGTGAATTATCCTGCTGGTAATTGTTTTCTGATTCATCAAAGTGATAGATGATGATGAAAGAAAATGGCAAATAATCATAAATGGGGAATTTTCAAGGATGCCCCTGAAAAGTGCAAGTTCTGAAATGAAACACATGTGGGCTTGCTTATTAATGGGTCACCTTTGCTGTCTGAGCTTAAAGAAAGAAATGTTCTTAAGCATCCAGAGATGGGGTTGGGGACCCAGATGATTGGAAAACCAGCCTGTGAGCTAACTTGCAGAATTAGTTAACAGCAGACTCCCAGGGAGAGAGTAGGATGGAGGCATGAAAGCAAAACAAGATTTTCAATGCTTCCTGACTTGAATTGGTTTCTTTAATTTATGTTTGCAGGAACATCAGCCCTGCTGGCTTCAGAGCACCAGTGACAGTTGTGTGGTTGAGTATGCAATCCTAAACCCTCTTACTTGAAAGTAAGCCACATTTAAGTCAATGGGACTTTTTCTGAGTAGACATGTATAGTGTTGCTTCTATTAAAATGTTAGGGATAAGTGTGTCATCCTACCTGTGTTTTGTGCTTCATAGCAATCCCATATTGAAGGTGATCTGTCAGGCAGATGATATACTGCACAATCTGAGCAAGTTGAGTGCTGGTGTAAATGTTATTGTTTTTTGGGCAGGCTTGCAAATGCTCTTCCCCAATCTGCTTCCATGTATTTCACAGGCATGTGAAAGATACATGATCTGATTTATTGAATATGAAGTAATAACACAACCAAATCTTTCTGAATTGTCTTTTGTATTGCATTTGCCTATTGCTCCAAAGTGTGTATCTTGTAAATATTTGTGTGTTTTTGCTTCCCTTTCTGTAAGCAGTGGAAATTTCAGAGTGGCAGTGGTTGTTTTCCCTTCAAAGTGAGAGCATTGGAGAGGGAGGGTCTTTGTATTTACAAACAAACATACAGGGCAGGATTAGAAGTCATGCTAACAGAAGCCTGTAAGAGACTTCTGCACAGAAACTTCTGCTAGTGCATCAGAGCTTTCCCCTCCTTTCCTTTCTATGCAGAGCCTGATATTGGCTGTGGGGCAGTCTATAACGCTATATATATCTGCAGCACTTTTTAGTTCTTTGTTTACTTTGCCGCTGGATCTTTTATTGTCTAGCTTGCTCCTGGATTGTTAGCCTGCTCTGCATAATTAGCTGAGCTCTGAAAGTTTTTGGGGTGAGAGCAGGAAGTTCTGCTGAAAGAGGTGGGGTTTAAAGCTGGCTGCAGCGGAGAGCTTCTATCAGGGAGGGGAGGACAACAAAGCAGGGAGACAGGTGACTGTCTTCTTGCTGAGGAAAGTAGCAAGAAACATAAAGGTGAAGCTGAAAGAGTTTGCTGGTTTATGTGAGGGCTTATCCTCATTTCTTATCAGTTAAGAGGGAGGAGGGAGAGAGCAAACAAAGCCAGCACACTATCTGCAAAGTATCTGTAAAGTATTGGTTCAGCTGAGCTATCCCCTGGGAAGCTGTCAAGTCTCAGCCTTTTGTTCACCAGTATATTGCCTTGTTGAAACACTTATCACAATGTTATTTCAATACTGGTATTCAGCTGCACAGCCCTAGTCTGGAGCCTGTGGGAGAAGGAGAAGGGGAATTGTTTCATCTGGTAAACTAAAAGGCTCTGCTAAATTCCTCTCACAATTTCAGAGAAAAGGATAGAGAGCTGCATCACCCAGTGCAAGACAGCACTGGTTCTGAACCCAGTAGAGTACATGAGTCTGCTCCATTAATCCTCTTTTCCTAATGTCAAATCTCTATCCTATTTCTTTCTGTTAATAACCTGATTGCTAAAGCAATAGCTCAGACAGAACTAGTACAGCTATTCCTTTTTTTCACTGCTGCCTGAAGGTATCTTGTTCTCTCAAATAACTCTGTGTTTCTCCTTGCTGTCCCTTGTTCATGGATTCCCCGCCCCCCAGAACAATCTTCTGGTTCTACCTCTGTCTTCTTCCAAATCCTTCCCCCATATAGTTCTAGATTATCTGTCCAGTCATCCTTAAATGTGTGTTACTGCTCTTGCTCAACTTCAGCTCTTATGGGCCTTGCCCCTCCTATCCATTCTCTTCCATTGTTGAGCTTTAGTTCAGAGGTGGTAGCCACAGAGGTCTATGGACTACAGCTCCCATAATCCTTAACCATTGACCATGCTGGTTGAGACTGATGAGAGGCGGGAGTCCAACAACATCTAGAGACCACAGGTTAACCACCGCTGCTTTAGAGTGTAGGCTCCTGCCCTGGCTGCTTTCATTTCTACTTATGCGGTAAAGCACCATTTGCATTACAGTATTGCTACATTCTCTCATATAAAAGCAATTTCCAACATTTCATTGCATTGTAGCATGATCAGGAAATGAAAAGCAGAGCTATGCAGTTTGGAATTGGTTTAATTCTTAGTGGTTCTCATTGCATTTTATGATGTAGAGTTATAAGGATACATCCAGGAAGATGGTTGAGAAAAGACCAACACTTACCTGTACTGGGGTAGCTGTTTTTATGGGAGGAGACTGTCATGGTAACATCTGCATTAGATATATGGTGAGGTGCACAAAGCCCCCCTCGGCCAGTGCAGTAAGGTGTGTCATTTTAGGAGGTGAAACTTAACTTTCGCAAATTTATTCAGTGAGGGGTCTTTAAAATATGTTTTTAATGAATTCAATTCTTCTTATTTTTTGATTGAGTAACATTTAGCTTGGTAAATTATGTTTGATTAGAAAGCACATAAACTGCTCTTGGAAAGCCAAAGAACTTTAATTTTGCCTTCCGAAAATGTCAGGAAGTGCTATAAAATTTTTTGTTTCTCTGCATAAAACATATCCTTTTAAGCATACAACATTACCTTGTAATCATAAGACAATGTTAGAAAGTAATCAGACATCAGACACTCCCGTTTATTCCGCATCCAATACACTCCCACCATTGATTTTGGAAGTGGTATACACAAGGTTTGATCTGAACCAGCTTTGATCCGAATTCAGAAAAAGCCCAGGCTGGCCTCCACCGCTGCCAGCACCGATGCCAGAGGGAAATCGCGGTGTCTGGCGCACCTACCGAGGGAGCCACAGCCTCCCTTCCCACCCAACAACCCCGTGGAGCTCCGAGGCTGGAGGGACCTCAGAGCCAGAGCAACAAAAACTTGAAACCACGCAAAGCCCCAGGCCCAGATGGCTTCACAGCAGAATTCTATAGGAAATTCAAAGAACCCCTGATGACCTACATGACCCGCCTATTCAATGACATCATGAAAGGGGGGCCCATCCCCAAAACCTGGACCCACTCCAAAATAGTCTCCATCCCAAAATCACTGAAAGACAGCCTCAAAGTAGAATCATATCACCCAATCTCATTAATAAACCAAGACTACAAGATATTCACAACAATCTTGGCCAACTGCCTAAAAATCTTATGCAAGTTAATAGCCCCAGACCAGACTGGCTTTGTCCCTGGTCACAATATTACTGAACCTGATCAAACACAGCAAGGCAACTAAACTCCCACTGACAATTATGTCCCTAGACATCCTCAAAGCTTTTGATTGCTTAGAATGGAAATACCTATTAGCAGTACTAACTAGCATGAAATTTGGCCCCAACTTCCTACAAATCCTCAAACAAATATACGGTACTCCCAAGCTTCAGCAAAATGCAGAACTAACAATATGTAACACCCTAGCAATCCAAAGAGGCACAAAACAAGGATGCCCACTATCTCCCTTCTTATTTATCCTGGCTCTGGAACCCTTAGCAATCTGAATCCGAGCAGCCTCAGACATCAAGGGAGTGGAAATAAAAGTCAGAACCTATAAATTAGGGCTCTTTGCAGATGACCTAATGGTCACAACACCAGACCCCATAAACACAGCAACCTACCTAATCAGAGAACTCAACACATTTGCAATGGTGTTGGGCCTACAAGTAAACTTTGCAGAGTCAGAAGCTATGTGCTTCAACACCCCTCCTCCCACCCAAAAAGAACTCACTAATATCACCAAGATAAAACTTTGCCACACCAAGTTCAGATACCTAGGGGTACAAATAACCAGAAACCTCAATAAATTATACCTCCACAACTACAAGCCCCTGTGGCGCCAAATAAACAAGACCTAAAGAGATGGAAGAACAAGAATTTCACTCTCTGACAAAATAGCCATGATCAAAATGATCACCCTCCCAAAACTTGCCTATTCCAAACCCTCCCAATCTGGATTCCCCAAACCCAATTCTGCATGGTTACATGGAAAAAATATCACAGGGGAAAAATATGAGAGAGAGATATTGCACATACTTTTGTAAATCAAGAAAATCTTTAATAACAATACATCAAAAAAAGAAAAAGTAAAGACATCATCAGTTAACAAGAAATGTAAACAGGAAGTTTAATCAAGTCTTACTTTGATTCGTTCTTGGACATCAGCCGCTAATTTGCTTCTTCGCCACTGATGTATCCCTCACACTTTTCTTGTGTATACACCCTGCTTACTGGCTCTGTGACTTGTTTCACACACCTCTGTATAGACTGAACATGGCAGGGCCACTATGGAACTTGCATGGGCTTGTCAGTGGACTTCTATACTTTGGCTGTAGTAAGTTTACATGTCAAAGGAGGTTCATATACCCAGTCAGCTATCAGCTCCAACAGGAACAAAGCACAGGGGTTGATGCAATATGTCTTCCTTGGACGTACAGAAATGCCTACCAGTATGTCATCATCTCCTCCCCTTAAGTCAACAATCTTTTGGACACCAGCTCTCCTCTCTTCACTGTCATCTGAGCACAAGAGTGTCTGGATTATCATTTCGCTGAATGCATACCATGCTGAGCACTAAGTGGTTGGCAAAACAGCATCCACTACAGCCGCCTTTTGTAGCTGAAACAAGATGCAGCGTGCGCCTTCCACCCAATAGTGTTTTACTGTGATGTTGAACCAGCAGGGGTAGTATACACAAACAATGTATTCCACTCTCAGTCTTAAATTGTTGAGGGTTTTGCCTTTAAGTCTTTTTTGAAACCCATATGCAACAAAGCCTGTTTGCTGCTGTTACCACCTTGAATAGTTCACTGGACCAATGTCTAGAAGAGCCAGATCTGTGTGATGTTTTTCTGTCCTTATGGCCTGTGTGATCCGATACTCGTACACTTTATCAGTGGACGGATCCTTAACAACATTGTCACTCAGTGAAATAAGAGACTCTCCAATTGAGAGTTGGGTGAATGAAGGATCAATTTCAAGTTCTGCAGCAGTGTCTAGCATCTTGCCACTGCTACCTGTCCACTTGCTGTTAGATAAGGTCTTCCCATCAAATGCTGTGATCAAGTGTCACAGGGGTGTGGACACAAACCAACCAGAGCAGCTTACAACCTGGCTTGACCTCTACCCAGTGCATGGTACCACCCACCCAGCCAGTGTTAGCATTTGTAGAATCACCTCCAATGGCCTGCAGGCTCTTATCAATGCCCTTCTTCTTCATGAAATTTACAGTATAATTAGCAATAATGTCAGCTGGTTTCGCCCTATTTGAACCTTTCTCTGGAGTGAAGTGGTAGAGATACCTTCCACCTGGCTCACTGCACACAGAATAATGCTGTTCTGTGATGATGCTGAGGAACTGCTGTTCTGAATTGTCTGCTTTCAGCATATCTTTAGTTGTATCTTCGCGGCCGTCTAAAAAGATGTGGTCAAATTCATCCTTCTGACAAAGATAATCAAATTCCTGATCCAGGGATTTCGTTACTTTTTATTGGCCCCTCTTGACTTTATTGTGATCAGTGACAAGCCTCCTGTGTTCTTCAGCGATCAAGCCAGCATCCACAAAGGCAGTAGTGGTGATGGCAGCTGTGGCATGTAGGCCAGCACCATATCTAATGCTATGCATAGCAACATTATATATTTCGAATGTGTTGTATACATTTTTCTAATTAAAATGTTCTTTTTTGAAGTATTAGAAGTGGACAGTATACTTGGTTTCCCTATTGTCAATTAAGAACTTCCATCATTTCCATCTTGGGCATCAGCTATTTGTTCTTCATTTTCATCAGCAGAGAAAATCATTTCATTTGATGTTATTGAAGCACCCTGCTTACTTCTCTGCTTATATTCAGCAAGACTTATTCTCTCATCTTCTTGCCACTTGCTTTTTGACTTGTCTCTTATACCCAGGCAGATCTGGCAAGCCAGACTGATGTGATCCAATCATTTTTAATGATTTTAATGCAATTTTACAAACATTTTTCCCCATTTGTTTTTTAATACATTTTAAAAAAAAATTATTGGAAATTCCACAAAAATGTTAAAAGGTCGTTATTTTTTATGTAGCTATATACCAAGCAAAACTAAATCACATTAATTCAACCAAAATATCATTTGAATTCCCAAGTGATGCTACAACCTTTTAGCACCCCTCATTTTTGGAATTTGAAAGTTGAAAAATTCAACATGCCCTACCAGGGCAGCCCTTTGCGAGCCAAACCTAACCAATATGGCCCTTGACCATCATCATACAAATATCTCTGCTGGCTGTAAGATAACCCAGAAAGTTCTTCCTACCATGATACCTTTCATGCAGTGGGACCTTGTATTTTCTCTATACATTCTTTTGGTTTCCTGTTCCTGTTCCTGTTATCACTTAGGATGCTGAGCTGATAGCCAGAAAAGCTTTGGAGAACATAGTGCGGGGGTGGGGATGGGGAGGATTTGCGGTGTTGCTGCTTCTCTCAGTTGGCCAAGAGCCCTAATCAGCTTTTCTGGCTGTGCTTTCACTGTTAAAGCTTGTTATGTAGCTCTCTTGCTATGTATAGTGTGGCAATGAAGGACTTTGCCGGAAGCGCCAGCTCTAATTGCACTTGCACCTGCCCTCCCCTCTGTTTCTCATAACTCTTAGCATTTCTGGCTTTTCAGCAGTTTCCCCCCTCTAGCTGCAGAGTGCCCTTTCTGGAACAGGTAGCCATGGTTTGTCCCAGCAGAGGGCACTATGAGCATGCTGTTCAGTGGGTGACTTAGGCTATAAAAGGAGAGCCAAGTGTCCTTGACTTTTCTCTCTCGTTTTTCGTTTAGTCTTTTTGCCGTTCTTCTGACCTTTGTCTTATTCCTACAGTACACTTCCAAGCTGTTGCTCTGTGAGCATATTACTTGAAAAATGCAACTCCTTTCCCGTGCCTAATTGAATATGAAAGCTGGCAACTGCTTCTGATGCTTTGGTTTCCCCCTTCTGTAGTGCTGAGTCTAGCACGATCCGCTGTCCCTTTCTCGGTTTTCCCTGCATCAGCAGTGGAGCCAGGTTTAGGCTAATAGGGGTTTGAGATGGCAGGCTGATGTTTTCTGATGTTGCATGAATAACTTTGGGCAAGCTGGAAATGTGTTTTTTGTAGTTGCTATTCATTGCTTTGGAACCTGCTGTTAGTCTGTGTTTTCTAGCTTCTTCCTGATTTAATCAGCTATATAAGGTAGTCTTAATTGGGTGAGCGGGGATTTATGAATGCGCCTCTGAATAAGTCTCAGGTCTCCACACCTGTGAGACAAGAATGGATTGCCTAGAGTGCTCTACCTCCAAGTAATCAATTAGGAGGGGAAACTGAATCAGGATCAGTCGGACAAATAAATATTTCTCTTTGTTCCAGTGGAAAGGATGCCAAAGAAAAAGCGGAAAACTTCAGATGGGCCTGATTCCCAGAGCCAGGATCAGGGAGAGGAGTCAAGGGAATTGTCAAATGCCATGGTTGTGGATGCGTGCATTGTCATATCTGACAGTGATGGAGAGGTGAGTAGTCAAGAACAAACAATGCAAATTCTGACTTGAATTCTATTTGTATACCATTGCATTGTCTTTCCCCTCCCCCATAAAATTCTATTTTGCAATAAAGTTGGAAATACAGGTAACAAAATGAAAGAACACCACAGAATATTATATCATGATCACTAATTAAGAGGAAACGGAAAAAGGAACTCACTGATTACTGGCCTTGGTATATCAGACGTGGGCTGCTGGGACAATTAGAGTACAACAGCCTGGGGAGAGGGTCACTAACTACTGGATGAGTTTGGATGTCCAAACTACAGTTAGAAAAAAAATATGCACCTGTATTTGATTAGAATGCAGTCAGGTGTTTGATGGGCTTTCACAGGAGAGAAGATAAACAAAAACCATGGTGTCAGAACGCCCTGTCCCCCCCAAATACAATTGCTTCCTTATTGAGCAACTTCATACATAACCATGGTCCCTCAAATTTAATCAATCTGCTAATTTATTTTTACGGGAGAGTTTATTCTACCTCTCTATCTGGAGTTAGGTAGCTGGACTTTGACACAATAGTCTATTCTGCTTAGTGTATTTTTAGGAGAGATTTGATTTATTTTTCTCTAAGTAATCATATTGTCATACATGGAAAGAATAGGCATTTGGCATTAGAAATAAACTCTCCACACCCCCAGTTTCCTCTCACTACTGTATTGGCCTGAATATAAGCCGCATCCACAAATAAGCTGCACCTTTAAAATTAGGTGGCTTGGGGGAGGCTTGGAAGCCACAGAAGGGATGGGCACCATTGCCCCACGCTCCCAGGCTGCTCGTGGGGTGGGGGGCGGGGGGAGCCATGCTGCTTTGTCGGTGGCGTAAGGTCACAAATAGAAGCCGCACTTTAACTTTTAACGATTGGAATTTGGAAAAAAAATGTGCGGCTTATATTCGGGCCAATACGGTATATCCTTTTTTGGTTTGTATTTTTAATTTTTTTATTATTACACACACACACACACACACACACGGCTCTTTGCAGTATATTTTAGACACTAAACAAAACACTTTAAACTAAAATAGCTGCATGCTCATAGGGGGAAGAAATCTGTGTAATTTGACAGGACAAGTCCTAGTTCGTATAGCTCAAAATTGCCACTTTGAATTCTGTGCAGAAAGTAGCTGAAAGCTGACTTGAAACACCTCTGTCAGGAGGGTGAATGTGTTCTGCATCAGCTGCAGTCACCCAGCAGTCCTCAATTCTCTGTATACAGTTAATTACAGGAGCCTGCTTTGAATCTAGGAATAGCTTGCTGGAGAATGCCAATGGCCCATCTAGTCCAGCATCATATTCTCACAGTCTAACCAGATGCCTGTGGAAGCTTAGGAAGGGATGAACAAAGGCCAGTAGATATAAATAGGTAAAAAAAAGGTTGTGGCCAGAGGTGGAGAAAAGCTTCCCCATTTCCCTGTTCTCCAAGTGCAACACTTTATATTTATTTATTTAGAATATTTTAGATACCACCCTTTAAGGAAACTTCCAGGGTGGTTTAGAAAGACAGAAGTGCACATGACCCCTGAAAATGTTCCCATGTTATGAGAACTTGCCCTGTAAGCTGCTGAAGGAGGATGGGAGGTGCCTGAGGTGTTGGGGATGGCACTCCAAAGTTATTCCAGTTGTGGTATCTATTTGTTTAAAATATGCTGTAGTGATGGCAAAGTGTTGTTCAGTTGAACTTTATAACAAATGACCCTGTTCAGAGAGGAGTCTCATTCTGTCCAGTGTATTCTATTATGTTTAATAGAAACCAAATGTCAAGCTTGGGGGCGTTCCACAGAATTCCCTAATGACAACCTTTTACTATTAAATAAGTGCTGATAGCAGCATTATTTACACAGCTTACTAATTCTAGGCAAGGTCCAAATCCTTGTAAGCTAAAGCCAAGTCCAGCAAAATGACCACCAGAGGAACTCATTTGCCACTGTATATTTGCAGTTTTTACGGTACATCCTCACCCAGTACTTTTAAAATTTCAGGATAGCATTTTACACAATACCAAGGGATCTTGACTTCCCTACTGATTATAGATCTTGTGCCTAGTTCCTTTAGTGGCTAGTATTGATAAGCAGATAGTTATTATGTGCAAAGACTAAAAACAAAGCAAAAACCACAAAAACAAAACACAAACACAAAAAAATCCCACATAAGCTAAACAGAGGTTGGGGGGGACCTTTACATCAGATGATATTGAAAGTTACATCTGCATCCTTATTAGAGATCTTTCCTGCTGGGAAAATTCTTTAAAGAAATACATCATACAGCAGTGATTATTCCTTTTTGTTAAACCCCGATCTCGGCAAATATGCTAAGCTAACTTCAGATTTGTGCTGTGTTGCGATCTTCATATTGAAATCTGCAGGAAAGACAAAACCAATAATGACAAGAGAGTCTACAATGCATGCAAGATCAGGACCTATTGTTGGCCACAATCTTTTATTTTCAGTGTGCATATATTTGAAAATAGAGAAACAAAATAACTCTTAAAATGAATCTGTAAAAATATTAGGCACTTTCACTTGACTGTACGTTCAGACCCATAAACAATAAATTCTGGTGGCATAATCTCTCATATTACAGTACAGGATATGCTCAGGGAGGCCATTAAAGAGCCAATTAGGTTCTGTTTAAGTGAAAACAGTTCACAGCCAGTTGAGTAAATGGATTTATTCTGTTTGCTCTGTTTTCAGATCTGAGGCTATAACCCTGCCTTCTCATTTTCTCTCCTGCAAAAAACACCTTTCCTGGGAATTGTGAAAAATGTGTCTGACTCCTGAAACATTTCCTCAGATTTGCCAGGCATGCAATACAAAATTCAAGTCCTGAATTCCATTGTTGCATTAAAGTAAAAGGCATGTAATAGTCTGGGTAAACGACAGTTTTAGAGAGGAGTAGATTCTCAATTCTTCTGGCAGCTGCTCACATGTGGTTCCCTATGATACACAGATTTATAAGGCAGGCTTGGAAACCAGAAGTTCATTGGGCTCTTTCTTTGGCAACCTCCTGACAGGTATCTTTAGAACAAGCCTCCCATTCTCCTCTTGAGCCAGGATGCTTTGTAGCAGTTGCAGCTGGAAAGTCTCCAGCAACTCGCTTTTGATGATCTCTGGCAGGCTGAGTCTCCCTGGTGTTTCTCAGTCATGCTTTGTTGTCAAACTCCTCTGTGCTATTTTGCAAACTTCTTCTTGCAGTGGGCTTTGCCATAGCATCTGTTAAGGCTAATCTGAAGCAACTTTTCTGCCCAGTGGCCTGTCTAATCAATACTGATTGCCTCATAGGCTCGAGTTGCTTTTGTCTTCAACTTGTGCTATCTGTGCATATGTGATTAGACCCTTTATCAGCCTTTTACTGATATCGACAAAAAATGGTTTCTTTTCTCAGTAGAGTTTATGTAGATTGTGAAGCGATGTTAAGCTGAATTCACTCTTAACATATTCGTTATATATTTATCACACCCTCCTTTAGAGAACTCAGGAGTGCTACCCTGTAAAGTAAATTAGACTGAGAGGGAAAGGAAGTTCTGTTTCACGGGCAGAAGTTTCTGTGTCAATGGGATGATTTTGTTGGATACAACCCTTTATACTGACTTTCTTCCGTAGTTTTACATATTTCATTAGGACAACTTGTTGAGCTGAATCTGTACAGCTTTCAAAGTATAAGAAAGAAGATGTGGAAGCTGGCATTGGGTCAGCCTTTTGGTCCATGTAGCTCAGGACAATCCCCTTCAACTTGCAGTGACTCCCTACTCTGTTGCTGTCATCCTTTCAATTGGAGATGATAGGAATTGTACCTCAACCATTCCACATGGCGACTTTCTATTTATTTTATATATACACACCACTTACATTATAGAATATCAAAGCAGCGCAGAGAAAGCCAGAAATAAGTATAAAGTACACATCAGAAATAATACAATTAAAATATCAGTATAACTCCAGGAGATGATCAGCGGACAATAATTAAAAATCGCATTCAGAAACTGGGTAAATAAAAAGGTCTGCATAGGAAACAGCAGATTGTTGGAGCCACAAGAGGTCTGGAGGGTGGCAACACAATAACAGGCCTTTTCTGTGGTGGCTGCCCATTTGTGGAATGCTCTTCCCAGGGAGTCTTGCCTGGGGCCTTCATCTTCATTGCCAGGTGAAAACTGTTTCTCTGTAATCAGGCCTTTGGCTGATTAACATTCTATAGTATTTTAAATGTGTTGATGGCAGGGGGTTATTGGCTTGTTTTCGTTTTATTATGTATTTTGTGCTCTTGTTTTGTATTTTGTATTTTGAACTGGCCTGTGATCTTCAGATGAAGGGTGGTATACAACTGTAATAAATAAACAAACATTAAATCAATAAAATTAATACATTGAACATGGCCTAGATTGAAGCATATGGTCAGCCAGTGCAGCTGCTTCAACAAAGGTGTCATATATTGATAGTAGTTAACTCCAGGCAGCAAGCTCACAGCAGCATTTTGCACTAACTGCAACTTCTGAACCGGCCTCAGGGACAGTCCCAATGAAGTGCATTGCAGTAATCAAGTGAGCCGTGTATGTGCCACAGTCGTGAGATTGTCCAGGACTGTTAATAGCTGGTATGCCCAGCTAAGCTGGTAAGAGGCAGCCCTCACTACTGAAGCCACTTGAGCCTCTAGTGACACATGAATCAGTGAGTACCCCCAGACTACGAACATGCTCCTTTTAAGGGAGTGTCCAGAACAGGCAAATGGCCAGTTTCCTGGATGCCCAAACCACCTACCAGCAGCGCCTTCATCTTGCCAGGATATGATTTCAGTATATTGGCCATGTTCTATCTCCACTGTTTGAAACAGTAGGCTTCTGAATACCAGTTGCTAGGAATCGCAAGCAGGGAGATTATAGTTGCACTTAGGCCTTGCTGGTGGACTTCCCATAGGCATCTGGTTGGCCACTGTAGGAACAGGATACTGGACTAGGTAGGCCTTTGGCCAGAACCAGCAGGGCTCTTCTTATCTTACATATAATTTGCAAGCCCAAGTGGAGTGCAGGTTTTTGTGCTAGAGGAGAGACTATTGAAATCTCTCAGCTACATCTGTGAACTACATGCACTTATTTTACTCTTCTTCAGTACAGAAGCTATGAACTTCAAAAGTCAAAGTGCTTGAATGGAATGTATTGGATGAATCTTGAACAGGTCAAGACTACTGCTCATTCCAGAATATTATTTCATAGAATAAAACACTTTTCTTCCACTAGCATTTGTCCAGCATGTTTACTGATTGTGGACTCCTCATAAGCATTTAGTTTTATTTATTTTATATTTTATTTATATAATTTATATCCTGCACCTATCATATGTGATCTTGGGCCCACAACAATAAACAGCCAAGTATCTTTGGGTTATATAACGGCTCATTCAGAAGGCCTGAAGCAGGAGAGAGTCTTCAGCTTGTATAGTAATAATAATAATAATAATAATAATAATAAAAAATAACAACAACTAAAGTTGGCACCTGGCAATGCTTGGAGGGCAGGTTGCTGGTCAGTGTGAGGATGGGTTGCTGGGCTAGATGGTCTGTGCTGGCAGGACTCCTATGCATTAGAAGGAAGTGTGCAATTCATAGCTGCAGGGAGAGGGCTCGTCTTACTGGTATTTGCCACTTCTGAAAAAGGGCTACATGAAGATTCCAGTGATTCGAATAGGAGAGTTTTTTTTTGGGGGGGGGGGAATATCATTTTCTCAATGAGAATATATAGTTCTTTGGGTGTTGGGAAGATACAATACTGGAAAGACATTTAAATCCCTTGAAATGTGCAAAACAAGTGAGCGAAATAGTGATAGCCTCAACAGACCCTATGTATGATTTGCTCTATTGGATAGCTGCAGTCCAGGGAGCTTCTGCAGTGAATCCAATTAATCCTTGTGGCCTAAACACACACACACGGTTTTCAGTGACTCAGGATTTTTAAAAGCATACTTATTTAATAAAACCAGAAAATGAAAAACACTATTTAATTAGGTCTTAGATCTGCTCATGGGAAGATTTTGTTTCTAGTGGGAGCAAACCCCTTAATCCAGAAGTACTCTATATCTGTGCTGGCGAGAATGGCCTTGAGATACCTTCATTGAATGCAGAGAAGGAAAGAAATCAACAAAGGCAGTGGGGCTGCTCTAATCTGACCCAGCCTTTTAATAATGCTCATCCGCCTACGAGAATATCAACTACTCAAGGGACCATTCAACCAACTGCCTTTTTAATAAGACTGCTAGTCCAAAAATAATCTTAATCAATTAAGTATCTCCAGCACTGCTACAAGGTCATTCCTAATGCAAAACTTACAAGGAAAAATAATAGTTATGCTTGATTTGATCTCTGTGCTGTATTCCTCTGTTCACAGGAAGAATTCTGGATAGAGTCTCCCTTTCTTTGGGTTAAAAAGCTTTCAGAATATCATCATCTGTGTTGCTTTTTTCAAATAGGGATGTGCAGTTTAATTTATGCTTACAAGCAACTGCAGCATCAGTTTTGTCCAAAGACTGCAGAAAGAGATTTGTTCTTAAAAACTCCATATATTTTCATTCAAAAGGGACTGATTAATTTACCACTGTTTCAGGCTAGATGATTTGAAAACTGTTAATGAATTCTTACAAAAAAAACCTTATGTGCAGTGACTAGAAAATAAGGACCATTGAAATCATCTTAAATAGCCTACATAACTCAGTTATCTAAAATCTAGATGTGCACAATATTAATACATCCAGTACTGCTGTATAGGACAGAATCTTGGGTAACAATGAAAAAATGAGAAACACACATTGATGATATCTGAAAACAAAATTATCAGGAAAATCTTTGGTCATATCAGGGAAAATGAAACCTGCAGATGAAGGATTACAGAAGAAATAAGAAGTCTCTATGACAAACCAAGCATACTGGGGGAGATTAAGGCAAATTTATTTCAGTAGCTCGGGCGCATCCGAGATACAGATAAGCAGAAAGCAGTGACAAAACAACTTTTGTAGTAACACCATGCCTTATTATTTTTTATTAAATTTGTAAACTGCCCTTCATCTGAAGATGACAGGGTGGTCCACAACATAAAAATACAAAATGAGAACACAAAATACACTATAAAACAAAAACAAACCACTAACCTCTCTCTCACAAACACAGAGAATGTTAAGCCAAAGGCCTGGTTATAGATGTTTTTGCCTGTTGCTTAAAGATATGTAATGAAGGTGCCAGGTGAGCCTCCCCAGGGAGAGCATTCCACAAGTTGGGAGCCACCACAGAAAAGGCCCATTCTCGTGTTGTCACCCTCCAGACCTTATGAAGCAGTTCATATGGGAAGAGGCAGTCCTTGAGGTACTGCGGTCCTGAGTCATTTAAGCCTTTATAGGTCAAAACTGACACTTTGAATTGGGCCCAAAAACTAATGGGCAGCTAATGCAGTCGGGCCAGGATTGATGTAATATGCTCAAACTGTCTTGCCCTGGTGACCTTACTTCATTTTAACTTTTGCAGGATAGTCCTGAAAATTCCAATCTGGGGGCAATATGAGGATGGGGGTAATGTTTCAGAAGGGAGGTAGCTTTGTTGCTTTGTGGGAAGTCAGCCATGCTGCTTCCTTCTCACCACCTACAGTGGTACCTTGGGTTACAGACGCTTCGGGTTACAAACTCCGCTAAGCAGGAAGTAGTTGCTCCAGGTTAAGAACTTTGCCCCAGGATAAGAACGGAAATCGTGCGCCAGCGGCAGCAGGAGGCCCCATTAGTGAAAGCACGCCTCAGGTTAAGAACCGTTTCAGGTTAAGAATGGACCTCTGGAATGAAATAAGTTCTTAACTCAAGGTTCCACTGTACAGTGGTACCTCTGGATATGAACGGGATCCGTTCCGGAGCCCTGTTTGCATCCAGAAGCGAATGCAACCCGCGTCTGCGGGTTGCCGCTTCCGCGCATGCGCGTGACGTCATTTTGAGCGTCTGTGCATGTGCAAGCGTAGAAACCTGGAAATAGCACGTTACTTTCGTGTTGCCGCGGAGTGCAACCCAAAAGCGCTCAACCTGAAGCAACTTCAACCCGAGGTATGACTATTTTTCTTAAGACTGGCCTGTATTCCAGTGCAGCAGAAAAGAATAGGATTGGCATACGTTCCTGTCTGGGCAGAAATCACTTAAATGTATGGGGAAATCCAGATGTATGGCAGCCTAAACTGGCAGTGCTGTTTTTGCCGCCTCTCTAAAAAAGCTCAACAACTTTTCTGTCCGGATTTTCACTGTTTGAAATATGGCAACCCTAGAAAAGAAGCCACCAGCAAGGACTCATCAGTGAGCTGAAACTGACTTGTTTCACAGGGAGTCTGTAGAAGCCTTTTGTTAATGTCACCTTGACAGAGAGTTGAGCTAAAGTATCAAGGCAAAATCAGAAGTCTGGCTGCCAGGAGTAAAAGTGTCAAGGGGTTTCTCTGAACTTTGTCGCGAGAAGAATAGGTGCAAGCTTAGAGTCCATGCTGGGTAATTGCCTATCCGACCGTAGTTTGTTAAAGAGGACCAGCTTTCCCGTGACAAATATAGGGCACTGACAGGGGCTAGCTCTTCCTTTTTACGCAACCGCAAAATGACGAAGCTTGTAAAAAGAATATTAAAGTGTATACAGGAGAAACGAGAGGGGAGAGCACAGCAAGGGGGATAAAACAGGATGGCTGTGTAGCTGTCTAAACCCACCCACACAGCATCAAGCAGCAGCAGCAGCTTTGCTCTGTTTTAGACATGCTGTAAAAAACCATCTGGGAGTCTCTGGAATGGTTAACACCTGTCATGTTACTACAGCCAATAACAAAACAGTCCGTTTGTGAGCGCCTTGATAAAAATGGATCATCAAAAAGAAGGCTAGATGGATTTGTCTGGAGAGAAAACACACATCATGGTGAGCTAATGCTGTTTGTTTCTAATAAAGTGGTGGTTTTTCTAGCCAGTGCAATTACTATGCCATGATCATGTTAAGATATTTGGTATATTTCCCACCATATCTTCTCATAAGCAATCAGGAAAATATGGATTGTAAGTGTCTGCTTGGGAGGTAGTTCCCTCCTCCAGATCCAGATCCCCTGGATTCCCAAGGGCTCTCCACTGCTATTTCACCAGATCTACCAGAAATAGTAGACCATTTCTCTGGTTGCTATTTATTTATATGGAATATTTACTTTGCCCCTCATCTGGAAAAAAATCATGCAGATGCTCATGGTTGCACATCTGATCATGGCTTGGAGGAAATGCAGAATTGCAGAATTCTAAAGGGGCAGGCTGTTAGATGAAGTAGAGCAGAGGTGGCTACCCTGTGGCCCTCCCATTGTGCTGGCTTGGACTGATGGGAGCTGGACTTCAACAATATCTGGAAGCCCAAAATTTAGATAATAGATAGTCACTCTTGAAGTATTTTCAGATAATGCAAAGCCAGAATAAATTCCACATGACTATTCACCACCCTGCTTTCTAGTAGAAGTCACCATTGACAGAATTCCCCCATCAAAGTTAAGATTCTACCACTACTTTGACATGCCTTATTTCTTGACAGTCCTCCCTAGCATTCCTCCTGTCATTCTGCATAGCCCCTGTTGATCTTCTCTTTGACTCACTTCTTCTTGCATCAGTTCTGTGTCGTTGCTGCCCTTTTTCTCAAAACAGCACACTTTCAACTTTCTCAAGTCTGTTCCCTATACTCTGTATCCTTCTTTCAGTTTCCTTGCCTCTGGGCTCCCTTTGTCTTTGTCCTGGGTCCTCAGCCTACCCAAGTAATGTTTTGATTCCAGCAAAACTGACAGCTTTACTTTCCCTCACAGAAGTTAGACTACAGCTGGCTTAGTGTCCTTGTTACTATACTAGCTCAGCCAGCCACAAGTCCAAAACAGTATCCTGGCCCTAAATTTTCTTAACACATTGGGAAATGGAGGAGCAGAAGTCAAAATTCTCCTAAGACAAGCATGAACAAGAGAAAAATCAATGTCGTATTAACCAAATTGGTTAGATAATTGCTCCACTTAGAAAAATCTGCATGGTTCTAGGGAACTACTGTATAGCCTAAATAAGTATGTTGCAATGCTGATATGCCCAAAAGGCAACTTGAACTAGCAGAATTTTAAACATTGCTTCCATATGACAGAAAATCATTGTTTCATTCTCTTCCATACTAGTCAGACCTTAGTACGGACTTGGGAGAAAAATCAAGAGCAGAAAAAGGATAAAGCTTTTGAAAATAAGACTTAGTAGAAAAGGCTGATGGTGGAGTCTGGAGATGACAACCACTTTCTAATAGATGTACATTTTTTCTATAGCTGTTCAAGCAGAAATGCAACTGACAGGAAGTAATGGACTTTTGTTGAAGGAGGGAAGATTTTTAACATCACGTTCAAAACTGAGAAAAGTTAAGAACTCAATAAGAGAGGTTTGGGAATACCTCGTCCATTGGATGTTTTTCAGTAGAGACAAAGATCAGTTATGGGCAGTTAAAGTAGAAATGATCATACTTAAGGTAGGCATGGGTCTAAATCAGGGATGGGTAACTAAGACCAACTCATCTGCTATCTACTGAGCCGTGCTTATTTATTAGTCCACTAGAGTCAAGGATCAATCAACAACAATGAAATGACAGATAATTTCCCTGTATATATCCCAGGTAGGTAGGTAGGTACATTTTAGTTGTGTCCAATTGACATACAATTGCCAACTCATGGCTCCTCTTGGGTCAGAGCAGAATGGAATGGAAGGTGGGGCAGAGGTTGGGAGCAGAATTCCTGTGCGAAATGGTCACTGCCTGTTTATAAATTGCTGCTTAGGTGGTGGGTCAAAGCAAAGAAGTATGCAAGTTACAGATTACATGTTGTTGTTATTCCATCACCCAAATAGGTTACATATTCATTTTCTGCTCCAAAATTATCTGATTCTAGGAAAGCATATCTTTATTTTTCTTTCTATTTCTATGTCATAAAAATATATTTCCCCTTAGATAGAACCAAGGCCCTTGGGCTGCCTGTCCTCTTTAACGCATTAAGCTAAACATGGAAAGCAAAGGTACCTCCAGGCGCTCTCTTAATCCTTTTAGCAGGTAGACTCTGAGTGGTCTGCAAGCAAATTTTTTAAAGGGATGAGATGTGCACTAGGTGAACATCCAGTCGTTGCATTACATACTTACTGAATTCCAAGTTGCAGGATCAGCAGTCACTACCTGTTCAGTCTGCATGGATTTTCAAATCTACTTGGTTTTTCAGAGAATCCTTTACCTACTTCCAAACCAGGGGTCAATTCAAATATGCAGAAATAGCAAGTAATAGAGTCCTTTCTTGACTGTTGCACATTAGGACTGCAGGTGGAAGGTGGGGGGGGGGCATATGTTTAGATAAGCCCCTATGTAACTGCCTGGATCACTGCAGTGCCAGGATGTGGTAGCAGCAAGGGAGTTGAGACTTATTACACTGATTCTATACCAACTACATGTGTTGTCAGTTTTTCTGGGCTCAGTTTTAAGAGCTGGTGTTAATCTTGTTCTAGGTCAGTGGTTCCCAATTGGTGGTCCGCATAACCCACTCAGGGGGTCCGTGGCACATATCCGTCAACTGTCTGGGACATCCTGTTTTGGGAAGCCATGCTCTCGTGTGAATGCCAAAACATGCAGGTCACGTGACTCATGTGGGCGTGCAGCCCAGAAGACGGGCTTCCCAGTTTTGCACTGGGACATGTTGGAGGGTATAGTGGGCACCATTCACATAACAAAAACTACCATAGATACAACATTTTCAAAAGTAGGGGTTTCATCGCTTGGCTTTTGAAAAACTGGGTTCTGCAGTACTTAGCTAGTTGGGAACCACTGTTTAGGCCATTTAAGTACTGAAGGGTTATCTAGTGCAAGAACTGCTTGTACCAATATTAGTTTGCTTGAGCTCAGTATCAGAGGCTGTTCTGAGTGCCCTCCATTAGCAAAATCTGAGTGGCAGATACCAGAGATGGAGCCTTTTTGGTGGTAACAGAGCATCTGAGGAATTCCTTCCCTGAAGAGCTCTGAAAAGCCCCTTCTACTGGATTTTTATGCTGATGTGTTTTTACCTCTCCCGTTGCCCTCCCCCTTTATTTTTAACTGTTACGACTTTTCTAAGCTGCTTTGGAAGAAATATTTTAAAGAGTAGAATATAAACAATCAAACAAATAAAGCAGCAGAAGAAAGTAGTCCCGAAGGCAAGCTTTCTGCAGTTTTATTCAGGTCAAAGCAAATGAATGGCTGGGAAAATATTTCTAGAAACTATAGGAAGAGGAGAGCCAATGGGGGACTAGAGCTTGTGAGTGTGCAGCCTACAAGCAGGTGAAAGCAGGGTGGTGTCACCGGGTCTGGTAGGGGAGATTAAGCAGCTCAGCTCAGAGGGCAAGGGATCCCGGGTTGAAGACTCTTGGACTAAGTGGGGCAAGGAGTGTAAACTGTGTTGGGAGAAGAACCTGTTTTTCAGAGAGTGAATGAACCATATTTTGAATTTGTATATGACAGGGAATAAGGCCTTTTTTAAAAGCATTAGTATTAAAGCTGGAAGGTACTGTGAGAAATAAATGGAAGTGCTATCTCTTAAGGGAGTGGAAAGGGAGTGGTGAATAACTACTTCTGTACTAAATGGCTTGCTTGTTTGATTATTTTAAAAGCAGTGAAAGAAAATGCATATTGGGACTTGGAGAATCATATAATACTATGCCTTGCACTTAGTTTGTGAGGCATGCTCCTGGGATGAAATTTTTTAAGAGCTCAAGACAAAGGGTAGCACAGAACAGCAGTGAATTCAGTTCTGAGTAACAGCACAGAGAGGAAGGGACTGGTGTTGGGTTTGCTTGTGTTTAACGTCTAAATTAATTATCAAAATCTACGCACTAATGAAATCCATAGATGAGATTAAAGAGTGAGAAGCTGCAAGCACACACCATAGCAGGTTCACATTCCAAAGGGGCCAGGAGTACTTAGAAAACATGAACAGAACTCCACAAAATTAAGCATGATTTGCAAAAATATAGCTTATAGATGTGACCAATGCATTATGCACCAGCAATACATTAAGCACCATTCCCTTCTCTTTGAATATTTCTGACCATAGGATCTCACCCAGTAGTTCAAGCTTTTTGAAACTAGCCTTCTTAAATTCCAGAGTGCATGTCTGACTATACTCAGCTTTCCCTTGTCTCTGTGTAATGAAACCCAAGAGAACAGGATCACTTTTTCAGTACTGAATGTTTGGTAATCTGATCTAGGTAGGTAGCATCCAAGCCGTCAGTCTGGCTTCGCAGGCTATAGCAGACACCCACAGTGTATCCGAAGAAGTGTGCATGCACACGAAAGCTCATACCAAGAACAAACTTAGTTGGTCTCTAAAGTGCTACTGGACAATTCTTTTTATTCTTTTTATATATTTCTACCCACAGTCACCAACAGTGTAATCTTCTTTTTTTAAAAAATATTTTTATTAAAGTTTTCTTGGTTTACAAAGGTATGCACAATGTCTCTTTTTTCAAGTTACATTTTTCATAGGTCAGTTTAATTTGTTGAGACATTAGGGTTACATTAGGAAGAAAAAGGGTGGAAGAGGCGGAGGGGGCCATGGTGGGTGGGGTTGGGAGGCGATATTTCTATTTTGCTTAATGTATGTGTAGGTTTTTGTGTCAGCGTCGTTTGTGCAGGTTCTCTTTGCTATTTGCTTGTGTTCCTTTGGTGGTGAGAGAAATTGGGATTGGCCTAGGGTGCGGTTGCTTGTTTGTGATTGGCTGTGGTGAACTTTGTTTTCATGTGTGAGTGGGGTGTTTTTGAATCAGGTTAGCCATATTGATTCATATGCTGTTGGTGGATTCTTGTTGTTGTCTTGTTGGGCTGATAAAGGTATCTTCTTCTATTTGTCCCTGTGTCAGTTTCAATTTGTCGTTAATTTTTCTAGTAGGGTTGTTTCCCATACTATTTGGTACCATTGGTCCATGCTTACTCCTGACAGGTCTCTCCAGTGTCTGGCTATGATGTTTCTGGTTGCTGAGAGTAGGTGGGTTATGAGTTCTTTGTGGTGTAAATGGGCATTGTTGTCTTGGAAAATGTTTAGTAGGGCCAGTTTCCAATTTCCAATACTTGCTTAATTTCCAATACTTGCTTAGTTATTTTACATATTGCCAATATGTAAAATTGGGGTAATTTCCAATACTTGCTTAGTTATTTTACATATTTCTTGTATGGCTGTTGTCCAGAATAGTTGGATTTTTGGGGCATTCCCACCACATGTGTAGGTATGTGCCTGTGGAGGTGCACCCTCTCCAGCATTTTGGTGAAGTTCCTGAGCGTATTAGTGCTAGTTTCCTTGGTGTTAGGTACCACCTTTAGGTGAGTTTCAGAGTGAGTTCTTTTCTTTTCGTTGATATGATATGGATTTAAAAGGGGGTTTAGACCACATTCTGGTCCACTGAGTGAGGTTAATCTCATAGCCTATTTTGTCTTCCCATTGTTTTTTAATTACTTCTAGCATGTTCGTGGGATTTTGGAGTAGTATTTTGTATACTGCAGATACCATCCCTTTGCTGTGTCCCTTTGCTGTTAGGAACCCACCGTGTATCTGAAGAAGTGTGCATGCACACAAAAGCTCATATCAAGAACAACTTAGTTGGTCTCTAAGGGGCTACTGGACATTTTATTTTATTTTATTTTTTATATTTCTACCCACAGACAAGCCACTCTTGTTTCCGTCTCCTACAATTTTTACTCATATACTCCCAGTCTGCATTCTATCATTCAAGTCATGGATCTCTTGATAAGTGTACACATTCTTTACATATAATTTTGCTACCTCTCCTTTCCTGTATGGGCTATTCCTTTTGAATGGGGTATACCTCTCAGTTTCTACATTCCAGTCATGAGTTTCATCCCACCAGGTTTCACTAATGCCTAAAAGATCATATTTGCCAACCTGTATTTAGAGTGAAAATTCTTCTTGCTTGTTTCCTGTACTCTGTGCATTAGTGTAGAGACAAGTGAAACAATGAGTCTTTCCTCTGCACACTGCTGCCTCTGTCACCCTCAGTAGGAAATCATCTGCTGCCACCACACATCACTTTCTTCTATGGAGAGCAGCAGGAATTGTTCTGTTCACTGCCACCTCAGTGTGTTTTGGGTTTTCTACTTCTATTCTTGCTGCTCTGGCTGAGAATCGGTGTCCAGGGTGAGGGCATGGAATTGATTTTGCCACTCCAGAGACAAAACATGGCTCCTGACAGTCCTGCTTTCTTTGTGTTATGTTCCTTCAGGGGGTTGCCTCCTGTATTGGGTGATCTTGCTCTTCCCTAGGGTTCCCTGCCTTCATCTCTGCTCCAAGATAGTCCACTCTAGTCTAGTGAGAATTTCCTCATCTTGCCTGCTAGCTCAGAGTGTGGTTGGCAGTTCTCAAGTTGCTGTACCTTCTCTTCCAGCAAGGTAATCAGCTTGCACTTGCTACATGTGTAGCTTTGCCCGTTCTTAGGCAGGAAGACAAACATGGCACAGATGTTGCTGGTAATTGCAGCAGCTCCATTACTCTCCAGGTCTCTTGGTTCCCCACACACTGTGAGACACCTCCAGACTTCCCCCTCAAACTAAACAACCTTGCAAATGCCCCTGTTTACAAGTCCTGGTCATGAGAGCTTCACCTGCTGGATTTCCTCCTGTAGTGCTTGTATTAAAAATACAGCAGCCCTGTCTTGTTGCAGGTGGCGCTGTTGCCATGTTTGAAACTGCCTGTGTTTGAAGCATCTGCTGCACCAAGATGGTGAGGCCTGTGAGGCCCAGCGCTTGAAGAGGGGGTGGGCAGGGAAGCCACAGAGATGAGTTTTGCCAGATGCTGAGAGGGGAACACGACTGCCTGAGGAGTTGCAGGCAATTTTCATCCCCCCACCTCCCCACTTTTTCTTGTTTGTATTCTTACTTGCCTTAAGACTGCCTTCTCAGCAATGCCACTGCCTCAACCTTTTCAGACAGATAGCCGAGTTAGTCTTTTGCATCAAAAACAACAAAAGAGTCTAGTAGTGCTTTCAAAGACTAACGAAGATATTATGGCATAATCTTTCATAGACCAAGTGGACTGTAGTCCATGAAAGCTTAAGCCATAATAAATGCGTTGGTCTTTAAGGTGCTACAAGACTCTCTGTTGTTTTTCACTACAACAGATGAATACTACTGCTCCTCTGGAAACTCTTCCCTGACATTATTTATGAAGCTAAACAGCCCAGGCCCCAGAACTCACTGCAGACCTCTACTTGCCACCTCTTTTCTCTTTTATGTCAATTCATTATTATCCACTGAGTGCAGTTATTTTTAGACACTTGCATACCCACTTTATGGTTGTTTCATTTAGTTCACATAATTCATCCTTGCTCAAGAGGATGCGATTTGGGGCTGGATCAATATCCTTGTTGATATCTGGGGCTGTGAGGCTGCTTAGCGAACACTAACAGGACTTTCCAATTCCTGGCTGAAGAGTGGGAGGAAACTCCTTGTACGTGTGGTGCTGGTGTTGTGTATTTATGGGCTGTAGATTGCAGCCTAGATAATTTCCACCTGTATGCTTAACTGACAAGAGAAAAGAACTAACAGAGCATCTCTAATCCCCAGGTCTGCTGGCTAGAGATGGTTTAGGAGGAGACAGAGGTACCTCTCAGCCAGGGGAGGACCACACTCAGTGCAGAGGTCCTGCCGTGCTCGTGGTTGTAGATCTGCCAGTGGTGTTTTGGCTAGTGGAAGCCATTATTAGACCCCAATATTTGGTTTCATGGGGACAGATGGCAGTGGGACACAGTCAGCCCGGGATCCACTGGATCTAAAGCCCCAGTGCTCCCCTAAGAGGCACAGGATCAGTCCCATTACTTAGGTCAGCCAGCTGAGTCATTTCCCTTGCCATTAATTTCAATGGGAAGTTGTTGGTTTTAGCGCGCGCGCGCACACACACACACACACACACGTCCTGTCCTGACCAGTGCAATTGTGCAGAGCTTTGGAAGTGGTGGATCATCCACTACTTCATCACACACACACACACACCAGCTTTGCCCATCAGTTTGCCATAATTTCTTCATTAACATCACTACACTTGCTATGAGGAGTTGGCTTTGTTTTTCTCTAAACGATTCTACCAGTATTTGCCTCATTTTGAATCCCTAGTTCTATCTTCTTTAGCCCTTTTAAAAAACCAACCCTGTACAGTGGAACCTCGGTTGATGAACGTAATCCATTCTGGAAGACCATTTGACTTCCAAAACATTCAACAACCGAGGTGCAATTGCCGGTCGGCAAATTCCATTGAGAAAAATGGAGAAAAGTGCCTTGGAAGCCGTTCGACTTCTGAGGCACGTTCAAAAACGGAAGCATTCACTTCTGGGTTGTCGGCATTCGATAGCCGAAACGGTCGACTTCTGAAGTGTTCAACAACCGAGGTTCCACTGTAGTAGGCTTTGTGAATCATATCAATTCTCTGAATTCAAATTTGTATAGAATGTCCCTTTTATATTGCCCAAATATTATTTTACATGCTCTTTTCTGCTACTAACTTCATGTTTCTCTTCAATTTTTGTTTCTATTAAAATCATTAGTTGTTTCAGTACTTTACCTTTTTTAAAATAGATGTTGCACTCTATTGTATACTCTGTTGGTATCTTTTTCTGAGGTAAACAACACACTTGAGATGCCTTTCTTTGTTTGCAACATAAAAATGTCTGTCTCTGGCTGGTTGCAACTCATTGTGTACCTTTCTTTTTCTGACTTTTGTCCAGCCTTGCACTCCTGTGCTGGATCAGTATTCTTGACCTTAGCAATCTGTCTCTCCTTCTCCTTTTGGTCAGTTTCCATTTTAGACTCTCCAGTCATTAAAAAGATTCCTGCGTCGCCGTTATGTGTCATGTTCAATTTCTCCTGTTCTTTCTCTGCTTGGATATGGCTTGCAATTGTGCTTCCATTGTTGCATCCTTTAAATCTTAACTGTCCCTGACAAATGCTCATACTGTTGACTTTTAAAAATGTACTTAGTTGTCAGTTCAGGGAGGCCATAGCATGATAGCCATTTTGATGGATGTGCGCCACCCCCCTTCCTTCAGAGGGAAATAAAAGAAGTTATCAGTCTAAAGTATGATACATAGGAGGCTGACGTCTCATAGTGAACAGCATTAGATTGTGAAGTTCTTTTCCTCCCTTATTAACTAAGTGCCCCTTGCCTTTGAGGAATCAACTTTGCTGGATGATACCTTTCCAGCTGTACTAAGAAAGCACCTTGCCCTGTTAGATGTCCCTGCTGGAAGATCTCATCAAGTTTTTCTTTTGCATTTTCACTCTTTATAAGTTCCTGAATGTAAAAGCAAACAACTTCTTGTTAAAATCCTATGCAGCTGGTACTCTGCATGGCAGTGACTGACATGAGGTCTATTGTCCTTTGCTGCTAATCTGTTTACACGTTTGCCTGCATCCCTCGTTGCTCATTATACTTACCACACAGCTCCTTTAATAGCTACAGAATACTCTTTCATTTGTGTCTGAAAGTCACATTTCTCACCAGTCGAGGAGTCTGCCTTTGTGCCAGCTTTCCCTTTTCTTCCCCCCCTCCTTCCCTGGGCTTGGAGATTTGGATGAAGGTTGAGGCAGGAGGGATGGGGGAAGGGTGGCAAATGGTAGCATCTTCTGTAGTTTATGTATTTACCATATTTCTTCTCTGCAGCAGGAGTCCAAGAAGGAACATGGTCTGCAGAAGAAAAGAACAAAGCAGCAGCTGGATAGACTGAAGTTTGCCGCAAAAAGGAAAATAGCACGTAGGTCTCATCTGCGCAGGGGAATGTGGGAGCTGGAAAATGAGCAGTACACTGGTTTTTTTGTATGGAGTTTCTTACGTATGCCTTTGCACGACACATATGCCAGGGCCTTCCAACTCAAAAGTAGCCGCTTTGTATGAGGTCTGACATTGTATGCGGATAAACAGTGCCACCACAGATACATATAGATATGATACAGCTAAGTGTCATTGTGCATATCTATTGGCATAAAGGAGAAGGGCCTTGTAAGGTTGCCAAGGTTGTCACTGTTTATGCAAAGTACAACATTATTATCCATTTCCTCTATGAAGACAATGGCACAAGGGCTATGTTATATGGCAGCTGTGAGATGAGAAACAGGATAAGAAGACCTTGAATCTAAGCTCTATCCAGAGACAACTGTAGTTGGTGTGTAGAGTTACAGTGAGCGTCTCACGGACAGAATATTCTTGCTTGTAGCTTGATTGGTTATTAGGGCAAGAGTACATGTGGTTTATTCAGTAATTAGCCTTCTGGGTGTCTCTGTAAGAAGAGTTTGGATTTGATATCCTGCTTTATCACTACCCTAAGGAGTCTCAAAGAGGCTAACATTGTCCTTTCCCTTCTTCCCCCACAACAAACACTCTGTGAGGTGAGTGGGGCTGAGAGACTTCAGAGAAGTGTGACTGACCCAAGGTCACCCAGCAGCTGCATGTGGAGGAGCGGAGACGCGAAGCCGATTCACCAGATTACAAGACTACCGCTCTTAACCACTACACCACACTGGCTACACTACACGCTCTTAACCACTACACCACACTGGCTGTAACTTACTTTATTGGTGAAATGAAATTCTTTGCTATGATTCCAGGATCTTGTTCTTCTAGAAACATGCTGTTTCACAGAGGTAGTCTTGGTTAGATCTCCTCAGCTGAGCCCATTGCTGTAAGTTTGCAGCAAGTATGCTCCAACTCACACGATTTATTGTGAGCGGTTCTGGTTTTACAAGGAGCATCTGATTTGGAAATGTAATGGAATACATTTCTGAATGGACCCCAAGCAGTGGTTGTAACCTGATAAACTCCAAATGGAGGAGATGGGAAGTAGGTTGCAAATAGCCCTCTTTGCAAATCCCTTTGTAGGAAGAAAGAAGTGCATATTCAGTACTCCAAACAAGCTAAAGGCCCACAGATGTGAGCAAGAAGGCATGAAATCCTCTGTGTGTACAGAATACCTAGGAGAGAGATTAACATGAAGCCATCCATGTTTTGTGTTGAAACTGTAATGTGTAGAATCCATTTGCCGCTGGCAGCACAAGGCTAGATCCTCCGTCCAGCATCCAGCAGAATGTGGTCTTAGAACTGCGTTTGATAATTGGCATGAGCAAAGGTAGTGAGTCTCCTCATCAGTTCGCTCCTTTGGATGCAGGTCTCATACCTACTACATTAGAGCAGTCAATTAGCAATAATTAATTAGGCACATCCACTTACATGTCTGCTCTTTTATTTATTAGAACTATAATTAGCCTTTTAGTGTTTATTTTTAGGCAAATTAAGGTTCATTTCTTTGAAATATAAACCACTGTCAGTGTTTTAAAGGGTTGCTTGGGTTTTATGACAAATTGGCCTCTTGGAGATGAGGCTGCCTAGGGAGGGTGGGATTGTTTGGCCCCTCCTATCTAGGCCAATTGAGACTTATTCAAGCAATTAATAACTGTGTGTAGTGGTAGTGATGTTTTTATTTAAGAAAAGGCTGTTTTCCTCCCAATGCAAACAGCAGTCACCGGGGTCAGGGGCAGGGGCTGGAACTGGGGTATGGGCAAAGGGTTAAAATCCCCCTCCCTAGAGTTGGCATTTCCCCATGGCCACTATTTACTTAAAACAAACATTCACCCAACTACTAATCCGTGAATAATGTCACGTCTGGTTTCATCCTATGTGGAGAAATAAGGCCCGCATGTGCTGCCAATTTCCAAAGCTGGAACATTTCTCATATTGTTAGTGTTTAAGGCACATTGTTCCTTTCTGACTTTGTAATTTTTAATCATTTTTAACATTGAGCTATAATTCAAATACACCCGTGACGTTATATTCTCAACAAGCTAAGATTAAAACATACAAACCTACATAAATCCTTTTCTTTGGAATATTTCTGATGTGTGTCTTCTAAAACAGTAAATCTCTTTTCACTGTACAGTAATTTCACTATGATTATGAGTGTAATACAGCCAACTTTTTTTGGGGGGGGGATCTGTTAGCAAGAGAACTCGGAACTGGTGGTGCTTTGCATCTAATTCGTTTTCAAACGTCCAACTGAAACATGAATTGTGCAGTAAATTGGCATATTAGCATGTAAAAAGGCTCAGAACTAGTTTAATTTGTTTAAGGCTGTAATGTCTTTAAAAACAGTATACACCCCCTCCTCGTGTTTTCTTGGCGGGATTGATCATATGACATTGACATTTCTACCTCTCAGTAGAACTAGGAGTGTAGTGGGAGCCTAGTTTTGGAACAATGAAACTATGCTTACTTTAGCACACAAACAAAAAACCCCTCAAGTTTTATAATGGAGCTATTCAGAATTCATGGGCACATATGTGCAAGCACATAATTTGTGTCCGAAAGGGCATGCCAATGGTTTTCTGTCTGCTAGACGTTGGTTGTATAGACTACCTGCCAAACCATTTAGACAGTGCTTGCTTCTGAGAGCTCAGCTTCTATTTTTGTGTCTTGGAGCTCTTAAATAGTCTGTTTGCCCACACCAGTAGGAGGCTAACGCAATACTTAGAATTTCTAATCATCATAAATTATGACCAATGTAATCAACATCAAGCGCACACAAATTGTGAGCGTTTGCAGACAGCGTTTAGAAATGATCAGATGTTAAGCAGAATAATACATGATAGCCAGAGATACGCAGCATGGCTTTGACAGAACAGATGCCCTGCTTCTCTCAGGGAGATGGCTTGCTCCTTTCGCTGTCGTGCAAGTTGGATGTATTTCATGGTGGGTGGGGGGCAAAGATTTATCCTTTTCAATGCACCCGTGAATTTGGAAAGTGGAATAAATGTTGTTTATTTTCTCTCTCTGATATGCCAGAAGGATTCTTGTCTAGAGTTTTTCCGTGTTCCATTTTACTATGCCCTTTTGTTCACTCCCTGGCAGCGTGATACACCATATTGCTTCATAGATGAAATTTCATTTGCATTGTGTTTTATAGTTGTTGACAGCCTGGTTATGCAGTCATGGTTTTGTTTTGTTTTTTAAATGAGAGATTGAGAACAGGTAACTGATGATTGTGATCCTATGTCCATTAATTTCTGCTTAGATCCCTTGTAATCAGATAATGCAGTTTTGCTGCCAGTATCTTAATTATATGAATTCCAGTTATTATAAAATATTCTGCTGGTTCTTGAGGATGTCCAGGCCCCTGTACTGTATATGTACAAGAATACACATTCCAGTGGTAAAGCTATAATATGGCTGCTCAAAGCACTGTTGCTTTTAAGAAGGGGGGGGGGGGGATAACTCAGCAGCTTATTTCTGCATACAGCTGTTAAAGGCACAAGAACCCTGTTTCCTTGGTGGCAAACTTAAACCAAAGCCTATGCTGTCATCCTGTAGACACATACCTGGGAATAAGCCCCATTAATCCCAAAGAGACTTACTTTTCAGTAGACATGTATAGCATTGTACTGAAAGTTAACATAATGAGTGTCTGGCTTTAGGCCCTGCACAGCAGGAGACACACCTAAGCATATTTGAAAAATTTACACGTTTTGTATTTACTATTCAGGAAAGGGATACTTTAACAACCAGTTGCACTTACTGTGTTATAGTATTTGCAGATCATCACCTCTAAGGAATACCTGATCTCATAGGAACCCACCACAGGTGCATCTTGGTTACCAGGAAAAAAGAAAGGGCCAACTCTGGAAATCTCAAGGACTACTATAGAATAAGACAGAAGCAGGAAAGTGCACTAAAGAACCCCAGGGATTCCTGCTGCCTGCTGTCCAAACAACTCGCATATCAATCACAGCTCTGACATCACTCATTGGCTAAACCCACAGACAGCTGGGAGCAGCCAGGCTGGCTCACTTCACAGAAATTGCTTAGAAGGTTACCTGCATATTTTGCTTCATAGGTTTCTTTCTAGGAGGGCTAGAGATTTTCTTAAGAAAATAATAATAAACTTAGGCTATTGTGCCCTGATACTATACCCATGGGTGGGGCATTGCCCCCACCCGCCTGTCTTAAACTCAGCTCCAGGAAAGCTAATGCCCATTAAGCAGGGCAAAATGAAACTGCATTGTGTCACATAGTTGCTTATTCATAGTTGTGACCATATCCATGCAAAGTCCATGTTTCAGTTTAGACTGCTGCTTTTCTCTTGAAGTTGGGAAGAGGGAGTGATGAGGTTCAGTAATCCACAAATGAGCTTTCCTCTGGAGGCATTTCTCATGTGTTGAGTAGATGCTCCTGAGGAGGCTGTGATGGCGTCCTAATTGCTATGGTGTCCAAACACTTTACAGTAAAGGAATCTGAGGTATTCACCGTGTCTGGAAGGTGATCTGTTTCTTCAAAGCTCTTCTCTTTAGTTTCTTCTATGGTGTTTTGTGCTCAGGTGCACTTGTTGGGTTAAGAGTTGTTATGTGTGAGAGAGGATTTCTCAGAAAGTGCTGCTCAGAATCAACCTACAATGGTTTGACTGAAGAGCGTTTCAATGTGCTCTTCAAATTCTCAGAAAGCAGGGGAGTTGTTGGAGTTTCTTTTTCATTCTGGTTTTCAGGCTTGGATATTTTTAGCTAAGTGAAAGTGGTGGGTCAGAAATCTAAAAAAAAAAAAAAAAAAAAACCACACCCTGGTGTTTTCCAGAACAGCTTTGTTTTTTTGTTTTTGCAATGCTTGTGATTTTTAGTATGTCCCAGAAAATCATTTAGGGAACAACTTTGTATAGGTAGGGAGAGAGTGGTCTCATCCCGGGTAGGAAAGCATGCAGATCTGAAGATCATTCTTTGCCTTTTCCAGGTTGTTCTTCTAATTTTTATTTTTTTTTATTTTTTGCACCAGTCCAGGCGAATGTGGCTCGTGACCTTTGCCCGTTTACATTTCAGGAGGCTTGGCTGTATACACCACAGAGCACTATGACTTTTAAAGTTAATAATAATGTTGAGTGGAAAGGAACTAACTTCATTGTGCTCTACCAGCAGACTGTGCCTTTTAGAAAAAGTCTGTTCATGCACAGTTCAGTGTTCAAAGTCTACCGCTTTTCCTTTGTGCCCTTTGATGATAGTATTGCATGTGGAAGTACAAAACAGGGTCGCTGCCAGATGATTATGTGATAAAATATTTCATTGTGATGAATTCACCAAAGAGTCAAAGCTGAGATCACTATGGGAACCTTAACTAAATGCCCTGACTTGGTTCAGTGATTTGATATTGCACAAAATGCATTACTCTGCATTTAGCACTGTCTGTTCCAGTTTTGAAGGCACACGGCAAGGTAAGCTGAGATGTAACAGCTTTGATCCAATTTAGTTGGCCTTTTTTCCCTGTGAAGGTGAAAGTCCCCAGGCACCTTCTTCAGGGCATAAGGAATGAGAGCCTGCTGCATTGTATTGTGTTACGCTTTTCTTTTTCACTTTTTTCAGAGATGACGGAAGATGAACAGTTTGCCCTGGCTCTGAAAATGAGCGAGCAAGAAGCCAGGCAGTTGAACTCGCAAGAGGAGGAAGAGGAAGAGCTTCTGAGAAAGGCCATTGCTGAGAGCCTTGGTGTAAGTGAAGCAGAAATACTTGGGCTACAGAATTGCCTGTTCACATCTTTCCCTGCCCTGTACTCCCCCTCTGCAGTTCAAATGAGGTGTTTGTTATGGGACAGGCTTCCATCTGGAATTCTAGCCAGTCTTCTGTAAGGCATAAATGCATCTGACAAGGTGAGCTCACAATACATTTGTTAATCTTCACCATGTTAACAGCCCCAAACACGGCTAATGAATGATTTCACCTTTAGCTATCATTTTGTAGATTAACACGGAAGTGTCCATTTATATATTTTACTCTGCGGAGCAGCAGTCAGTTTGATTTAATAATTAGGAACGTACATTTTCGAAGGCAAATCACTTGTCTTTGTGTGCATTTTTCACCCTCCTTTCTAGAGCTGCCAGCCTTCTGAGTCTTCTGCTGCAGCTGCTGTGCCCCTTCCTTCCAAGGCACCAGTGTCTTCAGCACCAAGCTACACAGCTGGGCAAGAGGATCCTGAGCTCCTTGCAGCTCTGCTGCCTTGCCCTGAGTCTCCTTGCTCCGAGTACAACTCCCTCTCACACAGTGACAAAACTGATAAGAATGGACAGACAGATGTCGCCAAGAGGCCCCTAGTAGTACTGACGAGGTTAAGCCAGGCAACAGTTGAGAGCTCACTAGTCTCTAGCATAATTGTATCTCCAGGGAAGAGCCAACCTTCTGCAAGGTCAAATGAAAACCCTTCCCCATCAGCCAGGAGCAGTTTCAGTGATACGCCACCCAGTCTAGAAGAAGGGACATCAGTTGCCTTAAGTCCCACCTTTCCCCAAAGGCCTCGGGGCACTTCGTCACTGGCACCTCAGAGACTTTTTGCAGGAAGGTTTAGCCCTCCAGAGCCAACAGGCAAGGAAACTGAAAAGCATTCCCAAAATTACATGGAGGGAGATTCCCTTCCTGGTTGCTCAGGAGCTCCGGAGAAAGTGGCCCTGGAGCACAGCATGTTGGACTACTCCAGCAGACCAGGGTCTGAGCTTGGACATCGGTTGGAGCCCATCAAGAAGGCATGTCTTTCTCCTGGGCTGGTGGAAAGGACTGAATTGCCCAGAAACGCTCCTCCACTGTGTGCACTTCATAGGGGTGACGAGGAGTGCCAAGAAGGCGAAGAGAGAGACATGGTGCACTATTACTGGGGTGTTCCCTTCTGCCCTAAAGGTGTGGATCCCAACAAATATACCCAAGTCATCCTGTGTCAGCTTGAGGTTTACCAGAAAAGCCTGAAACAGGCTCAGCGACAGCTTCTACACAAGAAACCATTTGGGGAGCCCATTGTCCCCAATTTGTGTCCCTTGAGGCGAAGTGACCGTGGCAAAGCAGCAAAGGAAGCATCTAAGAGAGATGAAGGTACAGATGAGCAGGAAGGAGAAGAAATGGATGAGAAAAAGGAGCCTGAGAGCATAGCCTGGCTTCTGTCCCCAATAAATGGAGAGCAGAACATGGCAGGGGGAAGAAACCCTGAGCGTGATGATGAGCCAGCAAGCAGCTCATTTCAGGTAAATTTGCTGTGCTTTCTTTGTCGGTCTGGTGAATTCTGAATGAAGGAGGGGGAGTGGCTAGTTATCTTTGCTTGATGTTGTGATCCATACAACAGACTAGACCCCAAAGAACGTTGGTGCGTATTTAGGGGTACATTGGTTCACTACGACTTACCATACTTGTAAGGTCAAAGAGATTTGGTGAACTTCGCAGCTTTTTAAAAGTATAGTGGACAACTCAGAAATTTATAGGATCTAGCATTATAGTGAATTGAATCTCTAGTAGTGGCTGCTCAAGCAAGGGTAGAGAAACTTTACAGCCCCGAGCTAAACTTGTGGCTTAAATTTCTGGGGGCCGCATGCCAGCTGTGTGTAGGGCCAAAGCAAAAAGTGGGTATACACAAACTCCTTTACATGAACACAAACACTTCCAGGCGCTCTCCCTAGCTTCAGTCTCCAGGAACTTGCCCTCTCCTCCCAGAGTGGCAGTCAGACTTGAAAAAAAGCATTGGAGCTAATGGAAGTCATTTTTTCAAGCCTAATTGTCACTTGGGGAATATTGGGGGCATGGGGCATGTTGCAGTCAGATGAGGAGGACTCATGGGCTGCGTCTGAGCCGGTGGGCTTGAGGTTCCCCATCACTGAGATAGCTTGTTTCTGCCAAGAGATTAAATAATAAACTTGAAACCCAGTTTGTGCTCTCTGGTTTCTAAATTGTAACAAATGTGACTTTCCTTTGCAAGATCAATCTTAGAAAGCATATACCAATGTATCTTACCGCCAAAATGTTCAGCTCTTGATGGTTATGCTAATAGCTATGAAGGCAACCATATGACTGAAAATTGTGGCTTATACACAAAGAGTTCTAGTATAGCAAGTCATCTATTGCTGGCATGAGCATTGCTGTATTTTTTTTAAAAATTGTTTGTTTTGCTTGGCCTGTTCTCTGCCTTACTAGGTAAATCCATATGCTACCAGAGATAGTAAAATGCCATGTGACCTAGTTCTAAAATACATTTTCAGCAGGAAAACATTTGCTATTTTGCACTGAGTTTTTTACATTATTTTGCTCTTTGGGAGATGTACCATTCATAAGACTATGCAGTCTCTTAGGATTTCTCTGTGTTTCTTAGCCAGTTACACAACTTAGTTTTTAAGGGCGCCTAAGCAGCAGTGATTGATTTTAATGGGCAAGCTTTCCTATGTGTTTATCATGTCACTGGACAGAGGATGAGATGTGACAGGGAGAATGTTATAATCCTTCCTCATTGGTGTGGCATGTGCAGCCAAGCCAAACATTAACCTGTTCCTCTTGCTTTAATTGTTGTCTCTGTGTGCCATTTTTTCAAGCTGCCGGACGGCCACTAGGTGTCAGTGTTTGTTTCATTTCAAGAGCTGGAAGCAGCTTTCGGTCATTGCTGCTGTTTAAACAGATTGCTAGTCAGATGAAGTATTTATTGCTGCTGTATTTTAGGTTTGTGTCAGCCTTTTCCAACCCTCATTTTTCATAATGACTTCGCTGCTAGATCATTGTATAACTTTATCTTCGCTCTGACTGAAGCTCAACCTTGTTGTTACTATTTTCAAGTGTATTTGATTGTTTACCCTAGTGATGGAAAGATACTTAACTTGTTTTGTGATATTTATATTCTGTCTTGTAATATTGAACGCGCTGAGGAAAAACTGTCATGTCTGCATTTTCTTTCAGAAGCAAAAGTGCAGTGCAGCCTTGCTTCTGGTTTCACAGTTTTGGATCCAGAGAGGCTATATTTAAACACACCTTAAAGGTGACCTGCGAAGTAGAAAATGTTGGACTTGTGCCCTATTTTTGCTCGTTTATGATAGATGGAGATGACCGAGATGACCGAGTGTTTTTGTGTCAAAGCTGTTTTTATCTCTCTGCCTCAGTTGCTGAAAATCCAGGCCTTATTTAGCCTGGATTTTTGTGTGTGTGTGGCATGTGAAGTTCTGATGAAAATCTAGGAAAACCCCAAAGGCCTGATAGCACTGGTAGCCAAGAAAGGGAATTAATAATAAAGGAAGCTGTCAAATGGGAGACTGATGAGCTGATACATCTAAGCACAGAAATTAGATATACCCCAGCTTCTTCAAAGCCATTCTTAGGAACACGGGGAGACTCTTTATACAGAGTCAGACCATTGGTCCGTCTAGCTCAGCATTGTCTACATCAGATGTGGGGAACCTTTGACCCTCTAGGGGTTGCTGAACTACAACTCCCAACCTTGTGCTTGCGACAGCTGGTGGGAATTGTAGTTCAACTACATCTGGAGGACCAACGTTCCTCATTGCTGCTCTACACTATGAAGTAGCAGCTCCCCAGAATTTCTGATAAGGGTCTTTCTGAGCGCTGTCTGGAGATGCCAAGAACTGAACCCAGGGCCTTCTGTACACAAAGCAGCTGGGGAAGAGTCACCACCCAGTGGTAGAGCATCTGCTCTGCATTCAAAAAAGTCCAGGTTTAGCCCCCAGCATCTCCAGGTAGAGCTGGGAGAGAACACTGTCTGACATCCTGGAAATCTGTTGCCAGTCAGTGTGGACGATGCTGAGCTACATGGACCACGGAGCCACAGCCTTTCTATTTTTAAGCCCTATATGAGTTCCTGGAAGAAGGCGCACCATAACGCAAGATTCAGTGTCCCTTTCGACTACATCCTCAAGGAATACAGGCGTTGAGTGCACAAGTCTTAAGCAGTCTTCCAGCAAAAACGGAGAGTAATAGATTTGACATTTAAAATGGCTCTAGGGCCATGAGAAACAAATGGGGTTGTTGGGGCAACCTGAAAACACAATTAAAATGTAAAAAGCTCAAGTTCCAACTCATAAATATACACTAAAGCACCTTAAGGTATAGCAGAGAAGCCAAGGCAGGGCTTCAGCCGAGTATGACAATATGCTTTGCGGCAGGTGATTCTTAACACCCCTTTTCTTTCTTCCGCCATGTAATGGAACATGGAGCTGATGGCAGGTAATTCAAAGACCACTTTTCCATGTTTTAAGCCTCATTTGAGCACTACATTTTTCTCCGCCATAATTACCCACTGGCGTTCTTTGTCACTGTTTCAGCACCCTTTGTGTTGACAGTAGTGTAAGTCCTAATGTATTTAAGGTGCCAAAGTGTCTCCTTAGCTGTTGAGTCCGGGCGGCTGCTACCTCTCCCCTCCCCCCCCGCTTCTGACTTGTTGCTATTGCAGTACAGCTGAATCCATTCTAGCCTGGGATGTTAAATCTGCATCGTGCTTTTCCTGGCGGTTTGAGCTGCTGGCAAGCCTGTTTGACTATGCCCCCTGCATCTGCCGAATTGCAAAGCTGTTAATCAAGACAGTAACTACCGTTTCCTTCAAGTCTTCCCTAGTGGTTCCTCGCTCCATCCTGCTACGGTGAAATGCTGCTAAAATGGACAGTGTGCTTGAGCTACCCCTTCAGACTCTGCTTCCCACTGTTCTTTGGGAAACGATATATACCTCTGTTGTCTCTTTAGATGAACGGCTTTCATGATTCATTGCCTAGAATAGATTGAAACTAGATGTTATGGCAGATGTGGGCCTCTACTGAAAACAACAACCCCATGTCTCTGTCTCTTCCTTTCTTGTTGTTCGTAAATTCTAGGGATACTGCACGCCTGATGTAACATCATTACCTTGCAAGTTCCCACCACCACCACTTCATTGACCGCTTCTTGTTCTTCCCATAAATAACAAACAATCCTCAATACAATTTTGGGTAAAGTCAACACCCTAAAATTTGGAAACAAGTAGGAGATGTATAGCAATCACATAGCTTTGTGTATGATCACAATTTATATACATCTTATCTAGAGCAAGCCCTGCCATGCAGCAAGGCAAGGCTATCTGCTTAAGCAATTCCCATTCCAGGGTGGAATACAAGACCCAGAGTTCTTTGTGTGATTACCCACACCTCCCGTGCCGTGTCTTTATGGTTGCCACAGCATCACTTCCAGCTTCCAGTGCTTCATTTGGGTCTAGCACGGTGCTCCAATAATATCTGGTGTATGTAGAAAGGAATAAAAATCTTGGAATGTGCACCACGCAATAAACTCTGGACCCAACCCAAATCATACTCCCCATATACCATACACGGGATGGGAGGGTCTTCCAACACATAAGACCAGATGTTCTCAGGACAAAATAAACATAAACATAGACCGTTACAGGTTTCTTGTGAGATTGCTGTAATGCTTGCGTAGATGGTAGCTGGGATGTTTAGAACAATTATTTAAAGCAATGCATAGAAGATTGCATTCTTGTCTTAATTCATATTTGATCTATAGGTCAATATTTCCTACAGGTGATTATTGAAGAACAATATGCACCTACTTTTTAACAGATGAAGAGTAGGAGTAATAAGTTTGCATAAATTCTTGTATATTTTATTTTTATATATATATATATATATATATATATATATGCAGGTTTTGGTGTCCTCGGGTGTCTTCCCGTGTAAAAGTTGGGGTGTCTAGGCGACGTTTCGACGAGGTCGGGAAGACACCCGAGGACACCAAAACCTGCATTCCTGTACCCGTGAAAATCTACGAAAGCATATATATATATATATATATATATATGTATGTATGCAGTGCCTTTGCTCAGGGGAACATTTTTTCTATAAATGACTATTGACTCATGGGGAAAATCTATTGGGGTCCAGAGCTAAAAGTGGGAGAGCCATCAATAAGATAGAAACAGCTGTAGAAGAAAGCTGTAGAAGATCAGGTATTTCCAACCTTTTCACACCCAGGCCCACTTTTAACCCAAGCATGCATTTGGGGACCCATTTCTTAATCTTGTACTATATAAGCCCACAAGATGGCTTGATAGCTTAGACAGACATGAGACTCCTAATGTCAGTGTTGTGTGTTTGGGCCCCACATTGGGCAAGAGATTACTACATTGCAGGGGGTTGGACTAGATGACCCTTGTGGTCCCTTCCAATCTATAGTTCTGAGATTCTGTTTGCATGGTGGTAGTCCTGCTGTTGTGACCCACCTTCAATCAAGCCATGACCAGTTGAAGACCAGTGAAGCTAGATGCTCTTGAGGTGTCTGAAAATATTTATTTGTGCATGATGTATGTGAGATGAAGTTAGTTTAATATGGAATGAGCAGGAGTAGAATGCAAAACCCCATGACAACTGCATTTGGAGTCTAACACAGGAAATAGGAAGTTCAGTGATGGATGGCTCAGTGACGGATGGCTTGATATAAGAATAGGGCAAAATGAAAAAATTAAAGGAGTCTACCAGCGTCCCCTTTCTTTCATTTCTTGACCCCCTTTCCTGTGGCAACTTATCTGAGTTCTTATTTGGGGAAGGACTGTAGCTCAGTTGTAGAGCATCTGCTTTTAAGGCAGAAGCTCCTTGGTTTAATCTCCAGCATCTCCAGACAGGGCTGGCAGGGATTCTGTCTGAAACCCTGAAGAGCTGCTGCCTGTCAATGTAGACCAGGCATAGGCAAACTCAGCCTTCCAGATGTTTTGAGACTACAACTCCCATCATCCCTGACCATTGGTCCTGTTAGCTAGGGATGATGGGAGTTGTAGTCCCGAACATCTGGAGGGCCGAGTTTGCCTATGCCTGATGTAGACCATACTGAGCTAACTAGCAGTGGTACAGTGGTACCTCGGGTTAAGTACTTAATTCGTTCCGGAGGTCCGTTCTTAACCTGAAACTGTTCTTAACCTGAAGCACCACTTTAGCTAATGGGGCTTCCCGCTGCCGCTGCGCTGCCAGAGCACAATTTCTGTTCTCATCCTGAAGCAAAGTTCTTAACCTGAGGTATTATTTTTGGGTTAGCGGAGTCTGTAAACTGAAGCGTATGTAACCTGAAGCATATGTAACCTGAGGTACCACTGTATAAATATAAGGTATAAGGCAACTTACTCAGTATAAGGCAAATTCCTGCACTCCTACAATGCTGCTGGCTATTTAAAAACCTTGGTGCATATTGGGAAGGAGCACCAAGCGGTGGCAAAAGCATTAAACTTCAGTTGTGGTTTGTGCCTGATCCAAGAGTAGGCAAGAGAATAGGAAAAAGATGGGATGTAGAGAAAGTGAGAGGAAGAGCGAAAGAGAAAAGTAGACAGAAAAGAGGCAAAACTACAGTACAGTCAAAAATTAAAAGTTGGTTTTGTATTGCCGGATGAGGTTAAAGATGGTCTTAAAAGGTTGAAGATTACTATGCCGAAGAACCTTACAGATTCCACCTACAGATTCCCCCAAGAAAGTGGCATGTGAGAGCATGGACAGGTGTGATTCAATTTTTTATTTACCTAAGGAAGATACAACACCTGGATCTCTTTGCAGGAAGATGGGTAGGATTCTGAAATTCAAAGAGCCATTTAATGCACAGCTTTTTAGAGTAAAATACATTTGCACACGGTTTATACAGTTAGAGTGCTACTTAATTAATTGTTTCAGTGGCTTCCATTGACATGTAATGGTAATGCATTTCCCAGTAATGTAATTACTTGGCTAATTCTGGCATAGGACTAGTTTACAGTTAGTTCTGAGCTACGAGTTCTCAGAACATCTTGCGAGATAGTTCTTTCTGTTTATGTTCCAGCTAAGGACAATGTTGCAACCAACATCTTTGCTTTTCAGTGTGTTCCTGACAGCTCCTGTCTCAGCTGTGAATTTTGCAAGTGTTTTGCTTCTGAAGTTAACCCTTCGAGCTTAATGCTTTCCTTGAGACAGCAAGCCATGTTCTGGGAGAACAACCAATTCAAGTATGAGCAAGTAGCATGTGTGGTTGGGGAGGGTCCAAACCTGTCTTTGCCTTTGTCTCCTGCAGCATAATGTGCCTTTTTTGATGCAACTCTTTGCTTGTGGCACAGTGTCTGGATATGGGTAGGTATGTGGATCCTACCTTACAGTGACAGGTTGGTCATGGTAGCTATCTGGTTTCTTCCAAGTTTTATGATTCTATGACCAAATGACCTTCAAACCCTTTTAAATGCACGTTTACACGGTTAGCTGATTCTTATTGCACAGATATATTTCTCTGAAGGACTTTATGTTGCTGCTGCCCTACTTTTTTCTTACATTGGATGTGCTAGCTTAGAACTATCGAGCTGCCATTGAAAGATTGGCTGGTTTGATTATTTTCTTTCTCCTTAGGCCACCCAGGTGCTGTTTGCCGAAGATGTGCTTGAAGAAAGGGAGCCCATGCAGATTACCCAAAGGTAAGTAGGTGGATATCAAAGTAGTTCATTATGGGAGATAATAAGCCTGCTGGAATGACCTGGTCTTACTGGGATCTTCTTTAGAAGCTGTTGCACAGAAATTTAGTTTTTTTATGCCTGCGGCTGTTGTATATTTCAGGTTGTAACTATACTGTGCTGGAATGTGATAAGGAACCTAATTTCTGTTTGTATAGTGTCAAATGTGTGCGACTCAGAGCCTTGAATGGATATTCTGCCCGAAATCTCAGCATGCGTTATCATTCTTGCAGTATATTTGTGTCTAATGTCAACCAGAGAAGTATGACCCTCAACAGCACCTGTGTCTTAAAAATGTAAAGCAAGAAGTAGCCATTGCAGTAAAGATAATAAAGTTCACTCCTTGGCCTAAGGAGCTAATTTAATTTGATTTGACACCACAAAGCAATAAATTGTGGCTGGTTGAAAGATGAGTTTCAGCAAGAGTCTCAGCGGGTATGCAAACAGCATGGCGGAGCGGTATTTAAATATATATAATATGTAATATATATATGCAGTTCTTTGAAGAGGCAAGAACAGAAGACAAGACCAAGAAAGCATATCGTAATAGTGGCAGCACATTTATCTCCTTGAGACAGCAAGCCATGTTCTGGGAGAACAACCAATTCAAGTATGAGCAAGTAGCATGTGTGGTTGGGGAGGGTCCAAACCCTGTTTGCTTCAGATGATTAAATAACAAGTTGGGGAGGCTGCCGCCTGTGTCTTGCATTTGGGCCCCTGCTGCTGCTGCTGCTGCTTTTTCTGGCAGGGCACAGCATGGTGGCCATTTCTGGAATACCTCCTGGGAGGACTGCCGCCTTAAAGGTTCCCAGAGCCCAGGAGTAAAGCATACTGGCTGGGATGGCTTGCAGTAGAGATCAGGAAATGAAGGAAACGGTAGGAGATGGTGCAGATAGGGGAAGATTCATGAAGTAATTTGCCAGGAAGATTTCAATATTTGCTGCTCAGCCACAAGTCTAGCTGTGAGAAGTTCCTTGATTCTTGGGTTAGTTTTCCCAGGTTTTATAATTAAAATGCTCTTGGCATGAGGCCACTGGTTTTTCTCTGCCTGATATCCTCTCTTCTCATTGATCCAACAGCATTTTGGCTGAATGCTCAATGAGGGGAGCCGACTGACTAATGTGATAGCTCTTCCCACCCTGCAGTGGGGTAAGCTCTCCTATGTACGTAGTCTAGTAAGGAGGATGGCAGTTTCACCCTTATGGTGATCATACTTGGGAGGAGAGATTCAAGTGTGGATGCCTTTCTTTGCCATCACAGCTGTCAGGAGGTTCTGGGACTGCGTGGGGAAAGAGAGAGAGATATAATGCCCCTGTTTCCTCACTAGGGCGTAATATTTCAAGTACTCATTAGCCAGAGCTTGATTGGAAAAAATCCCCCTAGCTCCATCCAGGGACAGCACTCATATAAACAACAAGTGGCACTGGTGTGAGGCTTCTACCCTTAAGGCTTGTTCCATTTCCCCCTCAGACTGTAGGTAATAGGATTAGTCTCCTCTGTTTACATTGGGTGCCTTGCACATTTTTCAAGCCGCAAGCAGGGATCTCAAAGTACATCCCACTTGCCACACTGTGACCCCGGGAACTTTGCAATGCAGCCGGCGGCTGCCCTCATCAGGCTGCTGGGATCAAGATTGACCATTACGTGCTGCGACATCTAATTTGATCAGACGGCACATCTGCATTAAGATGACAGTGGCTGCAGTATTCTCAGTTTTGTGCACATTAAGTGTGGCCATCTGGCACCTGGCAGTTTGCCAGCAGAGCCCTGCGCTGGGCAGAGCACAGGCAACCTGGTCAGCGGGCTTCAGATGCTCTTTGGTTCTTATGCTGCTGGAGTAATTTTGAAAGCAGCTTTAGCCAACGGCATCTTCCTCCCCCATTTTCCATTGGCCACTCAGCTTTGTTGTTTCCTGTCTTGTGCAAAGTATGCTAGATTGAGATTTTAATAAATGATTATATGCTTTGTTACTGGGAGATAGTTGGTGTAGCAAGCAATGTGGGTTGACTTCAAATTGATTAGCCCATTTTATAAATGTCATAGCAAATTGTTTAGTGTGAGGCCTTTTGAAGTGAGTCTTGATGGTTTACACAGCATAAGCTGTCCTCAGCTTGGGCTCATAACAAATGCTTTGAGATGGTTTATTTAGCGAGAGAGCGAGAGAAGTCACTTGTGGTTTCCCATCAGGATTTTCTTATTTATCATAAATCTGTGGTGGCTGTTCCCTACTCTCCGAGGCTCATAGCTGAGTTTAATAAATCTTTCCTTTTGTCAGTGTGAAGATTCGTGTTTTTCAAGTGTGCACTTGCATACTTGATCAATCCAATAGGAAAGCCACATAGAACTCTAAGGTTGACAGGGTGGCAATGTCACAGTGGCTCAGCCTATGTCTTCCTGTGACGTGGAACGACTGTGCTTTGCAGAGAAAATGGCGGCACTGGAAGGTCAAAATGAGAGGAGCCAGGCACAGTTAAATGCTGCATAAAAGAGCTGCTTGGTTCGTGTTGGCAGACTTTGCTGTAGGGAAGCTTTGAGTTGTGTCAGATTCCTGCTGCTTTAGAGAGCTGTGTGCAGTGATGAAATGGGGGGGGGGGGGAGAGAATAGCAGTAAAGGATGGGAGAGAGAAGAGTTCAGTGTCAAACAGATCTCCACCTCTTCCCACTCCTCGCTAAGGATTAGGCTGCTCTGCTACCTGCAGTACTCCTGTGACCAAAAGCAGAAAGCATCAAAGAAGCCTTTGCAGTTCTGAGTAGATATTCTTACTTCTCTTGCATGACACAACGACCCTTTCTTTTGCTTTAGAAAGCATCTCTAGGGAAGAAGGGCTTCTCCACGGTCGTCTTGTTTGGGATGCTTCTTTCAAGCCTGTAACTTTCTGCATTCTCTCCTGCTGCCTTTCTTGGATAATCAGAGCTCCCAAGGCTGCAGCTGACTTTCACAGGCCTGCATGTTGTGACACTGGTTTATTCTGTGTTTGCATTTCAATAGCATTTCTGCCTTGACCCCGTTGGACAGTAGGAGAAGCCCAGACATGGCCGCAGAGAATCAAGCTGAGGAAGAAATCACTCTTTGCCCTGGTATGAGCCCTCTAACAATTCATTTGTGGTTTTGAGCCAAGAAAATCAACATCCTTTAGTTGCAGACAAAGCTATGCTGCTTGGCAGGATGTAAATCATGAGGTCAAACTGGTAGGTTTGGAAAGTGGATCCCTTGAAAAAGGCCTGATCAGTTCCTTAGGAAAACACAAAATCCTGCTGGTCCCTTGCCATTCCAGCCCTGGTGTGTCCAGATGCAGGCAGGAGGAAGGTGGCTGACTCAACTCCCTTTCTGCTCTTTCATTTGGGTGGTTGCATCAATGGTACCCTGGGAGGGGCTTCATGCTGTTTCCTGTGGACTTCTTGCTGGAATGCCTCCCTTGGAGCACCATGACGGATGCTGCTAGTATGCTGGCGCTGTCATCATTTATTTGCTTGGCCGTAGAACAAGGGTGACACTGAGCACCGCCTGCTGAGCCTCTTAGTTTTGTCCTAGAAACACTTATGTAAGTGTTTATGTTAGTTTATATTCCTTGGTTAAACATACTGGGAGAAGGACTCCTGAGCTTATCTTTTAGAAACTGAATGAAATATGTCTTCCTCTCAGGATGAGCAAATGAACTTCTTCCTCTGCCTTTTGCAGTCCTGTGTTTAATGAAGCTGCAATTGCTAATCATTGTTTGGACACTCAAAGCCAGGGGTGTCAACTACTACGGCTTTAACAGGAGGGTTACCTCCTGTTAGAAGAGCCAGCGGTCCCCACCTGCTGGGTTTGTCAGTGACATCCTGAATGATGTATTTTCCCCGCCCCCCCCCGCCCCCAGTTCGGAGCAAATCAGTCATACAGCAATGCTTACAAATCCATCTGCCCTGAGCATACATTTTCAAAATCATGCTAGGGGAAAGGAATTTTCTTATATTCAGTAAGCAAGAAAATTGTTCAAGGTTAAATTGTTCTCTTCAAGACCCAATCTGATTTCGAAATTATTTTTCTAAAGCAAACCTTTTTTCAGTGTCACATCTCATACAGGAACAGGTTTAATTGTGAGGTTCCCTGCAGGAGACTGGATGAGGTTTTCATTGTTGGTAATAACTGAGGGGTGGTGTTCTAACAAAGAGGCAGAGCGGGTACAAAGGAAAGGCAAGCTGTACAGCACAGCAATAGGTGTGTTGCCTTTCTCCCGAGTTGAAGCGTTTGCTCCTGCATTGTGCTGCTCGCCAGCAAAACCTACCCTGGCGCACAACCTACATGCCCTATTGATTCCTGCTCCCTGTTAAGCTGCAGCGTGGCAGTAGCCTTATCCACACACTGCTGCACTATAGCTTTAAACTTCTACTCCAGTTATGTTGTTGCACGTTGTCTGCTAACATTTGTGACAAGTCTAAAAAATGTTTAGAAACTGTGAAGACACTGTAAAGCAAATGGGATAAGTTTTATCAGCTAGTGTGGAATGTGCTGGGGGGTTGGAGGGGGGCTTGTGGAGAATAATAGGGAGGGGCTGAGCTGCTGCTAACATGGGAGGCTTCTGTTACAGAGACCCAGCCGAGTCCATTGCAAGCTATTGAGCCTGAGAGCGGAGAAATCCATTCATCCAGCAAAGATGTCTCTCTGCAGGTAAGCAAATCCCTAAGGGATAACAGCCAGTGAAGCGTCTGGAATGCAGAGTCTCGTTTCCTGCCTGTCTCCCAAAATGAGCTGCTTTGCAAACTATGCAGTGTGTGTGTGTGTGTGTGTGTGTGTGTGTGTGTGTGTGTGTCGGGCCTCCTGTTGTTCTCCCTCCCTTTGTCAGCAACTCCTCCCAATTCATTTCTTTTCCTCCATCTATGCGGCCATGGACTACAAGCCTAGCACCTTTGTTAGCGGAAGGGATTGCTGTTGTCTTTCTCACGTTTGTCATCTTGCGGGCGACACCTATTCAATGTGCTACATGGGTTGCGATGTGCCAAAGGACACCACTGGGCCCAACGAGGGAAAGGGAGCTAGTTGCTTGTCCCCGAGCTGCACGTGTCTGACTGAACAAAGAGGTTGCAAGCATGTTGGTAAAACTGTGACTCTGCAGTGTGATTAAGCTGTTGCTATTGGCTCTTTACAGCTTTGAGGCTTTGACAGTAGAGCATGTGTACACAAGAGGGGAGTGGGCAGAGGGCTTTAAGATTTGGCACTGGTCTGAATGCTGCTGCTGCTGCTTAATTTTGGGGTGCTCACTGTGCTCGTGTGGGCCTTCTGACTATTACCTTAAGCGAAGTCTTCGCAGTCATGATTTATCTTGGATGTGCCTCTAGATTAATCCAGAGAAAGGCCTTTCTTGCTTGTCTCATTGCCAAATGAATGCTGTTGTCTTTGCTCTGCTTTCCTGAATCACCACACCTGTGCTGCAGTCACCATGCCACTGTCACAACAGTGACATCTGACTTCAATGGCTGTTTCTGGTAATATAAAAATAATGCCTATTTAGGTTGCTGCTGGTGGGAATATAAAAGGGATTTTCAAGTACTATTCTGGCAGGATACATAAATCTAGGTGAATTGGAGAGCACTTGACAAGATGATTCATATGTAAAAGGCTAATTCTTGGAGTCTTCAGCCTGTACAGGGTTGTCTGTCTCCATGATGATGACTGTTAACATGTAGAAGCAGCATCACATTGTAACAGGTACCTTAATGAACTTCATAATAGCTCAGGTTTTTTTACGTTGTGTGCCATTCATCAGTTAGGCAGTGTCACTGAGTGGGATAGTGCACCCAGTGAGTATCTGAACTCTCACAGCCTATGCTATGTTTGCATAGTGATTATGAAACTTAGGGACCTCTAGGGAAACCAGAACTAGTGAGTTGTCTCTTGTGTTATGGCACTAGTTCCTGGGTGGGATTTGTGCCTTAAAAAACCTATCCAGGCAGAAAGACAGCAAGTGCTCAGAAAGGCCCTAAGGATAGGTCAGTAGCCCATTTTAGGCCTCCCGGTGTTAACTTGGGTGATCAGAAGGACTTGAACGCTGTGGCAGGATTTGAACCTTGTATTATATGGCTCAGTGGATAATGGGAGCTGAGCCATACACCAGCCAGCCTGATCTCCTGCCTCTGCTGCTGGCGCATAGGCACGAGCCCTGTTTGAACGGAGGCGGCCTCAGTCGCTCAGGGCATCTCTTCTTGTAAGCGCCGGCGTGGGATGGTTCTGCTTTCCCCTTTGCTGGGTGGGCAGCCAGTCATGCGGTTAAGGCTTCTCTCAGCCGTCCTCCCAGGGCTTGTCAAAAGTCATTCTCGGGGAGGGGGGTGGGGAGAGGGGGCTGATGTGCTGCTACACAATGCCACATTTACATTTGCAATTGAGTTATTTACTGTTGGAGTGTAAGCAGTTTATTTGGACACCTGGTATTTGCAAAGGATGTGATCTGCAAGGCTGTGTAAAGTGGAAATGGGAAGGAGCGGAGAGCTCTTCACATCTGTAGATGTGTCATCTTATTAGATTAACACCGATTTGATCAGAACTCCTTATCGTTGGCATGTCTTGTTTCGTGTTTGGCATGTCTTCACAACACACCACAGCCTCAAAGCACTTAGCAAGATGTAGCAATGCCGAGATGCAAAATACTAGGAATGTATGGTATAGCAGTAGTAGCTGTAGTGTAGTTTAATAACTGCAGAATGCACAGAGCAATTTTTTCCACTTTGGAGTCAGGTCTCTTTAGAAAAGGATTTTTAAAAAATGACTTTTGCCTGAAACAATTGTTGACGGTCCCTGCAGTTTGGTACTGATCACCTGTCAGCAGGGAATTTGGCACATATGAGATTGGGCTTTAAGAAAACACCAGCCAATCATACACACCCCCACATATACAAAGCAGTCTTCAATAAGTCAATGAAATTCCTCACATAGAATTAGGCTCTTGCTTGACAATGTAGATTCTGCAATGAAGCTGCTAAGCAACAGGCCTACATAATGGGGACCACTCATAAAACAAAACATGAAGCATGCCTAAGCAGTCAGTCAGGCTCACGTCTAGTGATGGTTTCCTTGGAACTGTGCAGTTATAAGGACACAGATGACAGTTTCTGTGTATGTGTAAGAGAGAGAGTGTGTCTGCTTGTCTCACCCCAATAAAAATCACCAATCCTAGAATATTTCCCACAGGTTCCATCTAGCTGGTTTAATATTTAAACAGACGTTTTAATGGTTCTGGCAAATCTTCTTTGCTTTTGAATGTTTAGGAACCTTTGAGATAGGCTGACATTATGTAGAAGTCTTCCAGTATTAAGAAATAAGATGGCAGTAGTCAGCCTTCTGCCTCTTTCAGACATGAATAGTTCAAGGCAGAGGCTGTGCGTTTCAGAGGGAGAAACACACTGTGGCTCTGAGACTCTGTTGGGGATATTAAAAAAATGGGTGTATTTAATGACATGCAGATAATAGTACTTAACTTTATCCTACAAAAAAGCCAAGAAAGAACTCCCATGTGTTTTCTTGCTCCCATCCTGTATCCCTGCCACAAAACTAGGGGCTGATCTGGTTGGACCAGCATGCTTCTCACTCACAAACCCAAGGCCCAGTGAGGATTTGGGAGTTAATTCAAAGTAACTGCTGTAACTCTTCCACATATTTGTCACTAGAAAGTCGGTGGGGTGGATAGAGTGCTGGACCTGGACTAGGGAGAGTTGAGTCAAATCTGCCGCAGAGCTCACAGCATAGCCTTGGGCAAGCTGAACCTCTGCTCCGTGTACTCAGCCCTGAATTGCTTGGGATAAAGGTTGGGATGCAAAGGTGAAAAGTATACAGCCAGATAGGCTAACAGGCGTACCTGGAACAGTCATGAAAACTATGCTTCCCTTACTTACTGACCTCAGGATTGTTTCAAACATTTGCAACTCCAGTTAGACACAATTGTAGATGATATCCAGAGCCAGTTCATTATGACTACCAGCTGTTAAGAGCAAGCAGCAGTGGCTGTCTCAGTCTTGTCTGGTTTGGCTTTAACAGAGACCATCCGGATGCCCATGGGAAGCTCAGGCTGCTGATCTAGTTGGGCAGTTACTAAGAATGTGAGAGAAGCTCTGCTGATCAGACTAAGTGCCCATCTAATCCAGCCTTCTACTTTCAGCAGTGACTTTCCAGATGTTTCTAGGAAACCCACCAACAGGGCAGGAGGCAGCAGCAGCACCTGGCCTGATCCTGCACGACAATTTTTACATTTTTGTGCTCCAAGCCCTCATAGTTTCCTGCCTTGAGAATATCCAAGTAGCACAGTCCCAAGATGATACCTAGCTCTCTCTCTCTAGTGGCAGCTATGTTTTATTGAAAAGCAACAAAAAGATCATATTAAAACAGGGTTTATTGAGAGAAAATCCTCGAACGTAAAATGTAACAAAATAAGTGTAAAAATAGCACATGCAATTCTTAGGTACCAGAGTTCTTTAAATTATCAGTCCCTTGGTAGTGATCTCCATCAGAGGGCCAAATGAGCCACTTGTTCAGCACATTCGGTAAGCTGCATTTCAAGCCCAGGTGTTGTTTTCCTAGGGACAAAGCCACACTCTCCTTTTGTGGGCTGGTTGGGGAATCTCCCATATTAGATACAGCTTGGTTTTCTGGGTCAAGCTGCTTTGAGAAAGCATTTTAGCAACATTTCAAAAATTGTACATATAATTTGAACCTAGCTGGGAGTCAATAAAGGGAAAATTTACAGGTGGAAGCCACAAGATACCCAGAGTCTCTTTTCCTCCAAGAAACATCACTGAATGGAATTGTGATCAAAGGACTAGCCAGTAATTTCAAGTGTATCTTCCATTGCAACAATCTCAGTCTTGTAGCTTAACCTTTGGATTTAGGAAACCCGACATCGTATAAGATGGCTGTACTTTGGTAAAAATAAATAAAATGCCCAAGCTTGTGTATAGAACAGCAACACGCCTCCACCTCATGAATACACATGCAACTTGCTGCTGTGCAGACCATGATCTAACTCGGTGAACATTTCTCACTGACTCAAGCTAGCCATGAGTGTGAAGCTGGCAGTTTCTTTTCATCCTGGACGGGTCCACACTCTGAAGGCAGTACTGCCAACAAGGGACTGACTGACTCTGAATTGGGTGCTTTAATTTTCTGTCAGTTGTGTGTTTTTTTTCTCGCTGGCACTCAGACTTTCTCAATTTAAGAGTGTTTTACGCTTTCCCAAGAGAGCCACAGTGGCGATGCAGGTGATCTATGCTTTAAATAGAACATGCGGCTCTCCAGAGGGAGCGTCATAGTGATTTGGGAGGGCACGGTGCCTTTTGAAGTAAGCATAAGATATTAGGTCTGTTGAGTGTGCTCATCACTGCAGGGTTCTTAGATCTGACCTGTTCAGTAGGAATGAAAACTGGTGATGGAAGCCCAGAATCTGGAGAGATTTAGAAACTGCAGATCGGGGGAACTAGGATGATTGTTGAAACTGCACCTAGATCAACTTGTCCCTTCTCTTCCTCTCTTTTTCAGGCTGATGCAGCTGAAGATGCTGGGGAAACAGTGTCTGCGGGAAGCTTTCTTGGTGACGAACCTATTCCGTGTCCACTGTGTGATCGCACATTCCCAGTTTCGGAAATTGAGGTGCACGCCATGTATTGTAATGGCACCAGAGAAGACCCAACTGAAGATGCTCCAGGTTTGCTAAGCACCTGTTCTTATGTGCCGCTTGTTCATGCTGGTCATTTGGAGATCTTGCCCCACACGTCTGTATTTGTTTGTCAGTTGTGGAATTAGCTAGAGTAGTCCATTTGGGACTAGTCTTGGGCAAATTCTTAAAATCAGAGAGTCAAAAGGGACCTAGTGTGTCACCCAGTCTGATGGCTTGTCCTAGCGCAGCATATTCTGTACTTAAAAAAACCACAAATCCTGACAAATCATGAGTGTGTGTCATGTGTTCAGTTCTGAAGGGTATGCAAGTACCCCAGAGGGAGGCAGGATGGAGACAAGGGCCATAATCTGGGCGTGCAGAGGAAGGACTGAGCAGCCTCCCTCAGATACAAGCTGTGCACACAGAGGGAAGTGAGAATCTTTCATAAACGCCAGTGGCAGCAGATTGGCTGTCCAGCGCTGCCTGGCTTCCTGTGCAGTGAACCTCTCAGCCTGCAGTTCCCTCCTCTGACCAGGAGCCCAGGTGGTGTAGGGAGCCAGTGCCCTGTGGCACCTGACAGTTTGCATGCCCACATCCATGCATCCTGCTCTGGGCCTCTGAGGCCCAGCATCTCAGTCAACCCTTCAGGCCCTGTGATTTGTTCAACACAGCTCTATCACATCCTCTCCTATCATTTCTGCTGTGCCTGTTAGTGAGCCCTGGCGCTTCATTCTTGGCTGGCTGTTGTTTCTCATTCACAGCTCACGTCTGGCTCCAGGCCCACTGAACCTCTTGCCAGTCACTTCCTCCTGTCATGAGAAATGTTGCCCATGGTTCTGGCAGAAATCCCCAGTGTCTGCTGGTGGGGTAAAAGAGCTACCCCCTGTGAAAAGTTTCTCTAGGCAGCGGCTAGTAGTACGGCACACAGGTTCTGCGTCTTACAAAGAACACCCTCAATACTTCCAGTGCCATCCTGGGCATATCTATTCAGAACCTCTTACTCCTTTGCAAGTGTGCTTAGGATTGCAACTTTAGACTCCTTCACTTCCTTTGTGCCCTTTGGAAACAGACAACTTCCTTTATGGCTCTTGTAATCTTTCAGCCTGTAGAATGCTGGGAAAGGCTTTTGGATACCCCAGCAAATATAGCTTTGAGCAGATTGAATGCGAATGCGTACACAGAAAGACGGTTCACTATTAATTATCTACCTCAAATGGGGTAACACTTTTTGTGTTTTAATTAACGAGGATATCAATCCCGTTTTCCCACAAACATGGCGATTTTATGTTGAGCTATTAGTCACTATATGAAATCTGCTAATGCAGTGCCTGGCTTTCCTTTCGTTAAGGTGGGGGAAACCTGAGGACCACATTAGAAATACATCATAAGCCAAAGGCCTGTTGCCAGTTTGCATGTTTAATAGCAAGTGATTAACATAATTGGCAAAGCTTTTTTTTTTTGTTAAATTTGTTGAGTCAAGCTGAAATAAATTATTAGTAGGCATGATTCCTATTCCGAAATTGTTGACCTCAAATGTGAAAAACTTGACTTCACCTTTAAACACCTTGGTGTGCAAAATTAGACACCGCGAATGTTAAATGCAGTGAATTGGGGCTGCTTTTTATACTTTGCTTTCTGCCATTAAACTCATTTGCCATTAATTATTCAGATATCTCTCTGCGGCAATAAGGAGTAGGAATTTTCTAATAAAAGCAATATTATAATTTTTTTTAAGAAAAGGAATCCTAACAAGTGTTTGTGGGCTCTAAGGAGGTGGCTTTGGGTCACGTTGCCTCCCTGTTGCCTTCCTACTGTTGAGGCATCTTGTGTACTTTTGTATACCTTTATGCCCTGCATACAACACAGGCTCGCTGATATTCATGTCACCCTGGGATCTTTGGATAAAGGACAGTATATAAATTGAATAATAATACAGGGGAAACCATTCTTAGTTATGTAGCATTATCATTTCTAAGACCTTAAGCACAGATTGTGATGCAGGTAGAGATCCCAAGTGCAACACAAAGAAAGTCTTCACTTTCACCATGCCTGGGGAAGCTGTGCAGCATCTAAGCAGGTCTTCGTTGGAACGATTAATACAACATTTATTTATTCAGAGATTTCTGTTCCACTCTTCACCAGAAATGGTCACAGGGCAGTTTGCAATAAAATAAGACAATAGGCTACATAATAAGCAAGAATATTAAATATAATTCTTATAAAATATATAAGGAACATAATTAGCAGTATCATAATTACAAAGTGGCCTAATGCATCAGCTTCTAAAAGGCTGCAAAAAAGGTGAGTTTTACCTGGTGTATAAAGTTGGGGAGATCATTCCACAGATGCAGAGCTGCCACCAAAAAGACTCTCCCATGGACCCCCCCCCCCCAACAGACCTAATTTGAGGCAAGGACCACAAGGAAAGCCTTACTCGCTGATCTTAATGCAGAAGCAGCTTGATCCAGGGCAGGGCATTCTTTCAAATAGTTGGGGATCAGGTTATTCAGGGCTTAAATGTCAACAGAAAAACCTTGAAATAGGCCTGGCGAACAAGTGGCAACCAGTGCAGCTGTTTAGGAATATGAGCTATATGCAGCTACTCTCACCCTGGCTGCTGCATTCTGCATTAGTGGCAACTTCTAGGTCATCTTCTAGGGTAGCTCAACTTAAAGCACATTACAGTAGTCCATCCTGGAGGTTACCAGAGCATAGAAAACTATAGCTAGGCTATCTTTGTCCAGACAAGGTTGTAGTTAATGTACCAACAGAAGCAGGTTGTAGGCAGTCGTAGTCACTGAGGTCACCTAGGAATGATCATTCTAGCATAGCACCCACCCACAGTGAGCTTGCTCCTTGGAGGACAGTGCAAATTCATCCACAATAGGCTGTCACACAAAACCCCACCCATAGGACCTTCATCTCCTCTGGGTTCAGTTTCAATGTGCTTGTCCACATCCTACCCACTACCACCTCCAGGCACCAGCTCAGCACCTTCACTGCCTCTCCTGATACTGATAGACTTGAGAGAGGGAGAGCTGGGTGACATCAGCATATTGATGGTTCCTAAAACAATGTGTTATAATAGTAATGAGAACAGATCACATGCAGAGAATGAAATTTAATGCATGGGTTTGGGATCTTGGAAATCGGAGAAATTAGGCAAATGCAATATTAAGAAATTATCTCCCAAACCAAAATAGAATCCAATCTACTTCTCACTCCTTTTCATACAAACCCTGCCCCCATTTCTTCTTCCCTCCTGGAGCCTTTGCCTTCTCTCCACCTAATACCACCCCTTTCCCTTCTTTGAAGAGGCTAAAGCTACTGTGCCTCTTAACCCTTCCCATGACCTCCCTAGTTCCTGACTACTTATTCCCTTAAGGCTGAAAGCAAAGATATCCTCCTGGTCCTCCACACAATGCCAGCATGTTCACACATACTTGTGCGCAACCGTGTCTATGCACAGTGCCTGGAAATAATTAAATAATTCAATTCATACCAGGAAATGGAGGGAGAGATCTGGGAAGTTCTTGTGGCTCATGAGGAGAACCTCCCTGGAACTCAGAGAGGACATTGGTGAGGGTGGAGGAAGCCCCTAAGAGACCAAAGGCACAGTAGGGCTTTGTTTAGGTTGCTCAGCCTCCCCGCCTTACTGCTGATGTGCGTGGTAGTACACCAGCAGCAGCTGCTTTCCTGTGCATCCTCCAGCCAGCCCCAGATCTTCAATTCCTGTTGTGGGTATTTTTGGTACAGTATTTTTGATTTGGTTTAAGAGAGAGTGGCAGAGAAGGCATCTAAAGGATGTTCAGGGGGTGCTTCCTCACTTATGCCATTTCCACTTATGCATGCGGGGCACGGGGACATAACCCACGTGTAAGTGGGGAGTCACCTGTGTCTGTAATCTGGTAAATCGGAATCTTCATGGAATAGCTGAGGATGCGGGGGGCTTGGATTCCTCCATCCCAGTAAGCTTACATCTGTGAAGTTACTTGGGGCGCCTTCATAGAGCCATAGCTCAGTGGTAGAGCATCTGCCTTGCAAACAAAAGGTCCCGAGTTCAATCCCCTGCATCTCCAGGTCGAGTTGGGAGAGGCTCCCTGCCTGAACCTCTGGAGAGCAGCTGCCTGTCAGGGTAGACAATATTGATCAAGATGGACCAATGATCTGACTCTGTACAAGGCAGCTTCCTATGTTCCCTGAAAAGCTGGCACAGCCTTGCCTGAAGCTTGCTGAACTGAGCTTGACTGGTACTCTTTGTTTTGCATCCCCGCCACTTGATTAGTTCCTTCAGAATTACATGCTCATATTTGGCTGCCCTGTGATCAGGCCAGTAGCACAGTGTGGGAGAAAATCAAAGCTCTGTGCACCATCCTCCCTCTTGATTTGCTTCAAGAGGGCTACTGTAGTTCTTCCGTTCTGTTGGCTTAAGGGTCAGTGATCCACTTTCAGGACCTCTTAATTGGATTTACTCCAGAGATCTCTGGTACTATATAAACTCTTATCATCTTTCAGTGTTTTCTGTTATAAAGGAACCTCTGTGGCCATCCGTCTACAGTTCTGTTACTTCTTAGGGTAAATTTGCTGGCTCTTGTTTAAAGCTTGTAACCTAAAGAAGCTGTTTCAGCTTGGATGATACTTAGAGCCATTTGTTCACTAGTTGCAGCTGTATGTCTTTTGTCTGCACACTGTTGCTGTGGCTCAGAGCACAGGCACGGTTGCCCATTTAAGTTGTTTGGAGATGTTGCCCTAAGCTGACCCATTTATTCTATGGCAAGTCTATCGGGAATCTATATTTAGGAAACATGCAGAGCACCTTCATAGGCACTATTGCAATTCATCAAGCCTGCAGGCAAGCTGGGAAGCAGACAGCAAAGCAGGTGTACCAGAATAAACCACCTGACAGCATAGTCTGTGCTTGGTAAAAAGAAATGCTCAAACTGAGCAGCCAGGCTGGAGTCAGCAGCCTTACAGGACCAGGTGGGGCTCAGTTAGCCCCTTGTGCCACTTGGCCTCTGCTGATCAGGTAGCTGCAGTTCCACCCTTGGACATGAATGGCCCTTCCATTTAGCAGGGCAAAGCACCTATCATGTGGAAATAGATAAGGGCAGGCAGGCACTAATGTTCTGGATCCAACTCTGCCACTCAGGAAGCCTCAGTGGCTAGAAGCATTATTTCCCAACTGTAACTTGCTTGATATCTATGGCTGATCCTGGACTAGGAAAGCCTTGCCACACTAGTTCATGCAGTGCATTCTATGCGGGGCTTCCCTCATGCTTGATTCGGAAGCTGCAGTTAGTGCAGAATGCTGCAGCACAATTGCTGACCGGAGTGAGGCCTTGTCAGCATACAACACCCGTGCTCAGAGATTGGCACTGGTTGCCAATTTGCTACCAAACCAAGTTCAAGGTGTTACTATTAGTATATAAAACCCTGAACAACTTGGGACCAGTTTACTTACACGATTGCCTTACCTTATACGTTCCCACTTGACTGCTTCAATTGGTGGAACATACAGGTGCCACTTAATATCTGTTCTACATTCGTGAGAACTCAGTCATTTAGTGTGGCAGTGTGCCGGCGCCATCCGAAGACACTTCTGGGTCACGTGGCCAGCGTGATGAGGCTGCAGCTGGCGAGCCAGCGCCGCACACGGAAACGCCGTTACCTTCCCGCTATAAAGCGGTACCTATTTATCTACTTGCACTTAAGGGTGCTTTCGAACTGCTAGGTGGGCAGGTGCTGGGACCGAACGACGGGAGCTCACCCCGCCGCGGGGATTCGAACCGCAACCTTACGATCAGCAAATCCTAGGCACTGAGGTTTTACCCACAGCGCCACCCGCGTCCCATGAACGGTGCAGTAAATCCTCTTAAAAGTGTTTGCCGAGGAGGTGTGGGCAGGCACCATTTGTTTCTCCATTTGGGGCAGCAATTGTGTTAGTCTTGCTCTTCTCTCTGAGCATTTGTAGTGATGCTGAAGTGCAGCAAAGTGCAGGCCAGTAGCTCCCCCTTGGGCAAGCTCCCCCTTGGGGCAGAGAGCAAGACACTTAGGGCTCACAGCTGCAGTTTTCCCTTTCAGACCCCCTGATGCCTTGCCCCAGCCTCGGTATGAAACAGAAAGAAGCCTTTCATTTCCCTTCCAATCTGCAGATATTTCCAAGGACTGTTCAGACAGGAACATTGCAACAGACTGGCTGTTACCTTCCCCAAGCCTTTTTGTTCTCAACATGCCCTCCAGCTTTATTCCTCCACCGCAGTGACCACAAAGCTAAAGCTGTCCAGCTCTATAATAGGTCAAGGCAGGGTACCATTCTTTTCCTTCCTGCAGCCACAACTCAGGTGCACAGTGACACAGTCTTCAGTTTTCTGAGCTGCAGCCATGCTGGTGCTGGTGCTGCTTTTTTTAATAAAGCTTCAACACCGAGAGAAGTGGCACTGATACAGCATAAAAAAGTAACAGAACTGGCGCAGGGAAAAGCTTCATCACTTCTTGGAAGGGCCAACGTACAATAAATTATTTCCATTAATAGGATCCTTCACACAAAATATAGCATGGCTGGTAAACGAGAATAGATATTTAGCAGGGTGGGGAGGAAGCCCTAGATAAAGGCAATAGGAAGTCTGCTGCAAAATGTAAGCAGTATACCTAGACACTTGATATAATCTGTTTCGTTTATGGTTCCCCAATAGTTGTAAAGGATGTGAGCTATACTCGGTTTTGATGCTAGGAAAATATGCTGAACCAAAAGGATCCACTTCTCGGCCAAAGGGTATCTTCTGAGGGATTTCTTGCACTCTTGGCTGTAGTGCTTTATCATAGAAATAGTCATACAGAGAGAAATCTCAGAGAAAGTATTATTTATAGATTATTATATAACATTTATACACCAGTGGATTGTTAAAAAAACCTGAAAAAACTCAAAAGATAAAACGGTAAGAAAAATATACAACCCTGCTTTAAAACATACAGAAGTCACAATATTAAAGCAGATTAAATTACCTCAACTTTCTAAGCATCTGCTGGGCTTGTCTAAAAAGGAATATTTTAAGCAACTGCCCAAAAACGTAGTACAGTGAAGGCACCTGCTTGATCTCAATAGGCAGGGAGTTTCAGAGTTGGTGATGGCACACTTAACAATTGAGTTCTTACCAATGTTTTATGTGGCGCATGTAGTAGTGCCAGTTCCTCTGGCCGAAGTGGTTGAGTGGAAACATGTAGGGTAAAGCGATCTCATGTGTAAACTGGTCCCAAGTTGTTAAGAAAGTAGGAATGGAAAGTTGCTCTGCATTTCTTGGGTGGTGTGGGTTGCATCACTTAAGTTAGCTCCCTGACCATTCTCCCTGCACTGTGGATAGGCGGGTGACTAGCACAGACTGCGGGCAGCCACAGTGTGGATTACAGGAGTCCTGTTGTCTGTTTGCTGTGCCCCTGACTGCTGCTCCCTCAAAATCGCTATGCAGACCCTGAGACAATATTTAGTTCTCTGCTTGTAGTTTCTTGTTTCCTCAAATCTGAAGGTGATTTCCAAGAGATCACCTGTAACTCTTAAGTAATAAGATGATGTACTTTCAAGGAGGTAAGGTCATGGGAAATCATTGCAGTTATATGATTTGCCCAAGGCCATATTGGAAGATCTATCTTTTTCTATAACTCAGGAAGCAGTTTGAGCTGTCAAGTTTCATAGCAACCAAAAGAGCTCAAAATGTACACAATTTTTTAAAGAAAAGAATGCTGGAATCCTCAGAAACCCATCAAGTTATGCAAATCGCTGCAGGGGAGCTGCGTATCGACTCCTCAAGGTGTATTCTTACTGTGATGTGCTGCCTTGAGCTCCTGGACCATCTCAGTATGGACAGAAAAGCCTAGGCAATGTGGAATGCACACACACACACACAAAAAATGGTTTAGATGATATCTAGAGAAGTCAGGAGGATGCCAAGGTTCTTTTGTACTGACAAGAAGAAATCTGAAGCTGATAAAGTTTTAATTTGACTACAATGAGCATTGCGAACATGTCTGACTTAGCTCAGCATGTTTTGAGAGGAGATGCTGTGCTCATTTTGTATAGATGGCTGAGAGGCATGCTTGCCCACTCCTTTTCTTGCTCTAAGAGGAGATTTATCTTGTAGCTTCTGTTAAGATTTCCCCCCACTAAGCTTCCTCCTTGGGAACCTTGTTCTAGGCTTGCTATCTCTGCTGGAGTTGAGCTCTGCTGGCGCAATCCGGCAATAGCACTCTTGGGTTGAGCGTTTGGAACGGGAGCAGGCCAGCTCACCTGTGACGGGCTGAGCCAACCGGTGATGCCACCCCTGCACTTTCTCTTGCTGCTCTTGGCAGCACAGCTGTCACACCAGGTCTTTTCTGGTGTTTCTGTAGCCCCAGTCCCAAAGGTTTCTAGCAGGATTTCTGTGCCAGATGTGTTCCTTTCTCTTGGAAAAAAATAGCACTGATTAACACCTGAGCTGTGCACAAGGCACTCTGAGAAAGACTGTTACAGGAATATTAACAACTGTGCACTGGCTTAGAGATCTTCTCTGCTTTTGCTGCAAACGAGCTTGTGAAAAAGCCTTTGGGAGCGTCAGGTGACTCGGGGATTAACAGCGGGGCATGGAAGCCTCTTGCACCCAGGTCACTGATTCATATCCAGGCCAGGCTGGTGGAAACAAGTTGGATAACTGACTGGTCAGCATTTCAAAAAGAGAGAGAGAGCGCAGATCCACTCTGTCTTAAGAAGAGTTTGGATTTGATATCCCGCCTTTCACTCCCTTTAAGGAGTCTCAAAGCGGCTAACATTCTCCTTTCCCTTCCTCCCCCACAACAAACACTCTGTGAGGTGAGTGGGGCCGATAGACTTCAAAGAAGTGTGACTGGCCCAAGGTCACCCAGCAGCTGCATGTGGAGGAGCGGAGACGCGAACCCAGTTCCCCAGATTACGTGACTACCGCTCTTAACCACTACACCACACTGGCTCTCACACAGTGGGCACCCCAGAATCCTCTGCAAGCACAAGCTTCAACCCAGAGAGCGCACAGGCTACACACTGGTCATTGTAGTATATATATTGGGGCAAATCCACTCATGAAAAGTAGCAGATGAACCAGTCAATTATAGCAACCAGCAAGGGAACAGGGACAAAAGAACTGTGGAGGAAAAATGTATGTTTCAAGGCCCCAGACTGCTCTGGCACCAATAAGGCATCTTTCTAGTCTGAACTCTGTGGGCACCCACTTTACAGCAGATGTTGAGCAAACAGTAACAGTTTTATAGTGCCTATAACACTGATTCAGACCTTTCTCCTAATGAGAATATTGAGCACAGGAAGATCTGATACAAGGCTGTAAAAGTGTTCTAATACACTGTCCCCTCCACTAAATTGCCCAAGAGTGCTTAAAGCAACATCTGTTTCTGCATTAGAAACTCCAGCACCCTGGTGGAAATGGCTGAGGATATCTGATATGTTCCCCAAGTAGCATAGCTGGTGGCCTGTCAACAGGAATATGTTGAAAGGAATTCAACTGTATGCAACAGCACTTTTAAGTTTCTCCTTATATATATTTGGTAAGAAAAGCTGGAGCATTTGGCTGGGCTTGCTGACAAACACATAGCACTTATTTTTTTTATTTTTTGGGTCACCCTCATCACCGGTTCTGATTGAAAAAAAGAAGTCAACCATTGTTTGAGGGGGTGTATGTATGTGTACTTAAGTGCAGTGTAAAATTTGGCTTAATTAGCACCTGCCTTTTGTTTTGTTGTTGCTCCTGGTCCTTGTGAGTGCTAAGAACATAAGAATAGCCAGCTGGATCAGACCAATGGCCCATCTAGTCCAGCATCCTGTTCTCATAGTGGCCAATCAGTTGCCTGTAGGAAACCAGGGAGCAGAAACTGGAAACCATGGTTTCAGCAACTGGTGTTCAGACGCATTGCTGTCTCCAGCTGTAGAGGTATAGCATAGCCATCATGACTCCTAGCCATCAATAGTCCTCTGCTCCGTGAATTTGTCCAAGTTCTCTTTTAAAGCCATCCAAGTTGGTGCCCATCCTGGGGGAGCGAGCTCCATACTTTAACTATGTACTGCAAGAAGGAGTACTTTATTTTAACCATCCTGAATTCTACAGGTTCAAAGTACATGGTTAGTTCAGCTGGAAGTGTGGAATCTAAATGGAACAGAGCAAAATGAGCAGAATGTCTAGTGACCAGTGACAGGCAAAGGATTTATGCCATTTGTTAATGCCTACCTGTCTTCCCCTCTGCCCCTATGGATCTTCATCCTTATTTCTCAATCTTCTCCTTCCGCTACTGAATCTTTGCCAAAGGATTCCAAAGTCTGCCAAAAACAACAACCAGGATCGCAATCAAAATAGACGATACACCTTAAGTCAGTGCAAGCAAATGTGCCTGGTTTTTTCTGAATATAGAAATAGGATATTTTTGGAATACACACTGAATAAACAAATCCTGCCCACAGTTCAAGCCTTCCTCCTTCCCTCCCAGACTTTTAATGCTTAGCTATGCAGTGTATAGAAAGCCTCTGTAATAGTGTTCACCTTTACTCATTGAGGTTATCCAGCCAAGCCTTGACTGAGCCCAAGGGTCTTGCACTTCCTCAGATTGAATCACAGTTCTGGAAGAGATGGAGAGCCTGAAACCTACATACAGGAATCCTGTGTTTTGTGGTTTTCCATATAGGTTCTATGTAGTGCAGCCAAGTAAGCAAACCTAATCTTTATTTCAGGCATTGAAACAGCTCTTTAGCTTAATTTTTTAGGCTGCCAACAGAGGCCATGTGAATGTTGAAACTGAGCTATACATTATTTGCTCAAAAAAGTGTTTATGTCAGCTGAGGCAAGTAACATCTAAATGCTGCTGTCATTATCTTTTTATGTTATATTATGTCAGGAGGACAAAGAAGTTAGCAAATATTCTTTCTGGGCGGAAGCTTTACAGCTGCAGCTTTCACAGTAGGAAAGACTAGGCCATTAAAAAAAGAGTCCTCTTTTTTACTTTTCCCACTGTGATGTCCCCGAACGAACTGGTGCTGCCTGGGTAGGAGAGCTTTGAAAATGCTTTCCAAATGCACACTGTGTGTTTTGTTGGGACTCTTGACAAGCCTCCTCAGGTTCTTAAGAAGTGAGGTGGAACAACTGTTCTGTTCTTGTTTTGAAGTGTTAACCCGACGACAGAGAGCAGCCAAGACTAAAGTCACCAGTTGCAAAGAGTCGTTAGAACCCGCTGACACTGACAGGTAAGTAGATATTCTGCCATGTTACAGCACTTTTTCCTCTTTCCTTTGAAGACCCTCTTTGGGCCATAGGTGGGTCCCTTTGCTGCACCAGCCCATGGAGCTTTGGCACTGTCTCTCTCTGCTTGAAGGTGATTGCATTACTGCCTGCCTCCACCATCCTTCACTCTGGCATCTGAGAGACTCCTGTGAAAGGAAAGCCCAGCTGATTCTTACCTGTTTTTGCCTTTGGCTTCCCTTTCACTTATTTTTGACTGGCTCTGTGTTCTGTTTGTATTCTGTCAAGTTTTGCTGAGGCGCTTTTGATATGCTACTCTCTGTTTTAGTGCTTTGCTCTCCCCAGCTCTCCCACCCTTCCATTCATCTCCAAAGCCATTGCCACACATGGAACAATACTCTCCCCCATAAAACTCAGTGGGTGATATGAAGGTTGGTTCTGAATGTTCAGATCCCTGCCCTTGGTTCTTTGTCCTTGTCACATTCAATCTCTTGGGCAGGGAGGAAGAGGAAGAGGAGAGAGGAAAGGGGGTAACTGACAATCTGATTTGGTGTCTTCAGCTCTGCACACAAACACCCACCCACCCACCACACACACAAATTACTCCTGAGAGAGTGCAGCCCTAGACAGAAAAAAGGTTGCCCGTTTCAGCACTACAGGGATCATGAAATGCTAGGATTGGCATCTAAGTTTTATAAATGTTTGGCAGATCATGGCTGAGTTCATTTTGATTCAACCAGCTGGTGATCTGCAGCACACTATACAGTGAAATCATCTGGAAATCAGACAGTGCCACTGGGGATTGCATTTGCATGGTTCAAGTCAAACCATTATGAATGAGTCAAAATTTCTAACCATTTTCATTATGCAAAAAGCCACACAGAACTGCTACTCAAGTGCTAACACCGTACTTGCCTGTTGTGGCTGCCATGTTTCATCTGGGCTTGCATTTCCTTGCGCCCTGCTTTGCCTCTCCCTCCATACCATGTCTCAAAGAAAGATCATACAACAAGTATGCCCATTTTCTACCAAGGTGTTGGAGGGGATTGCTTGTACAACTGCACAAATCTGTAATGATGGTGTTTCATTGTGGTGGAAATGAGCAGGTTCCAATTGCTCTGAGGTTTGCTTTTGTGTGTTGTTGTTGTTTTCAAAGTAATCTATAACAGTGGCTGACAAGCAAAATCCTATAGCGGTAGAAAATTGCCCCCACAAAGCTTGAGCAGCATTTTTTTTGTTTGTTTGTTTGCCCTGGGACAAAACTCTCAATTTAGTTATAATTCATTGGCTACAGTTGCTAAAGTGAACATATATCAAATCCCTGCAAGCTGCAGAACCTTGGGCTGTTGACAAGCTCTAAGAGCAGGTAGCTGTTGAAAGAGTGAGTTAGCTTTGAGTGGCAGATCTGCATGTCAGAGAGATGCTTGATGAAGAAGGCTGGCAAGGATGGTACCTGCAGTGATATCCTTAATGAAATTAGACTTTGTTCAGATGGAGATGGTTTTGTTTAATCTTTCTTGCTGCCACCCCTCCTCCCCCTCCCACCCACACAGCATCATAAGAAAGGATCTGACAGTAAAAATCCCTGCCATGGAAGTAATTTTGCTGTTACAAACACTGGATGGCAACATCACTAATGGAATTAGGCTAATTATAGAGAGGACAGCTTCTGTTTAGACACATTATCTTGGTAATCAGCAACGACTGGAAAGAAAATATGGAAAAGTACTGCAGAATTTAGCATGGAGGGGGCTCTTCAGAGGCTTGTTGAGCTGTTCCAGTTCAGGATCCCACAGTTCAGCAGCTGCACCCTGTTCCAGTTCTGCACTTGCATTCATGTTGTTCTTGTGATCTAGCTGTCCTTCCTGCTTGGTGGGCACCGTCAGTTTCACAGCACGGAAACATGTGCACACAGTTTAGGAGGTTGGAGTGAAAGGAGTTGGGAGAGGATGACATTTCTGCCAGATTTTCTGGAAATTGGCCGACGCTCAGTTCTCCCTTCTAAATCTTGCGAGGTCTAAAATGGAGTCGGTGCCCTGGAAGACTTGATGTGCAAGTTTAGATGAGTTCATTCAAACTCAGGAAAACCTATCTCTGATTTAATGCACATAGTATGCTTCATAGGCAAAATGTAACTCCCTTTTCCAAAAGCATAACACTTCATTTCAGCTGTGTTGACAGGGTGTTTTATGTCTGAAGGGAAACGGGCATTGTTTGAGATAGTTAGAGGAGCTGATTTCATTACCATCCCACTGCTGCAGCAGCAGGACACAGAAAAGCAGTTGGGGGAAAACCACTAATCACTCCATCCTTTTGATTGGCATCAGGCCAGTTTTATTGGTCATCCTGCTGTGCACATTGACAAGCCTTCGCCACAGAATGGCTTGGAGAAGCAAAAAGCACTCAAGGCAGAGTGAATCCTAATGTGATTCTTTCTCTTCTGGCCTGGTAGGTATGAGAAGTGTTACGTCTGTAAGACTCTGGTGCCATGGAAAGAGTATCACAGGCATGTGGACGACTGTCTTTGGAGTCGGACTGCTAATGGAACCCAGGGTGACAGTAGGCCAAGGCGCACAAAGGTGAGAATAGACTCTTTCGTGAAGCAGTTTTATTTTCTCATGCTTGCATATCTATTCCAGCAGGTCTATGCATTATTGCATATCTGTCCCATTATTGCATACATTATTGCATATCACTTCCAGCAGGTCATATGCATTAGTGCATATGATTTTCTAAAGGAAGGCTGTGCATTAAAGTAAGACTTACCCCAGCTGCTTAAAAGCTGCTCTTAGGAACCTAAGAGACTGCCTTATACCAAGTCAGACTGTTAGTTTATCTAGCTCAGCATTGTCCACAGCGACTGACAGTGTCTCTCCTGGATTCCAGAGAGGGGTCTCTCCTAGCCCTATCTGAAGATACCAGAAATTGAATCTGGGCTCTTCTGCATGCAGAGTAGTTTTTCTGCCACTCAGCTAGGACTGTCTTCCTTGAGTTTACCCCACACAGTGGTGAAGAAGAAGAGGAGGAAGAAGAAGAAGAAGAAGAAGAAGAAGAAGAAGAAGAAGAAGAAGAAGAAGAGATTAAATTTATATACTGCCCTTTATCTCAGGGCATTTCACAAGAGAAAAATACAGGATAGAAGCACAAAATAAATAGTTAAAACAAAAACAGTAACCGCCCCAGTCCCACAAGTCTATAGAATATTAATTGGTCAAAGACATGGTTGAAGAGGAACATTTTCACCTGGCACATGAAGATGTATAGTGAAAGTGCAAGATGAGCCTCTCTGGGGATAGCATTCCACAAATGGGGAGCCAATGTAGAAAAGGCCCATTCTTGTATTGCCACCCTCTGGACTTCCAATGGAGGAGGCACATCATAAAGGGCCTTGGATGATGATGGCAGTGTCTGGGACGGTTTATATGGGGAGTGTTGGTCCTTGAGATATTGCCTTTCAGAGCCATTTAAGGCTTTATAGGTCAAATCCAGCACTTTGAATTGGGTTTTATTATTTGCTAATTACCTGCCCTTTGCCCTAAAGTCCCAACCTTAAAACACAATTGATGTAACTGTGCAGATGCCGTGCTCTCATGGGCCTTTTGCATGGTACCTGGCACCCCAGGAGGGTGGATATTCTAGAAGTTTGACCCAAACCTTGCCTCAGTTAGATGCAGCACATGTCTACTATACCTAGCATGACTTACTACAGTGCATCAAAAAAAGGAAACACCCCGCTCAGCGTCATAGTGTAACTGTGGGGAGCAGCGGGTGAGGATTAAATGGTCAGCAGGGAGAGGAAGTAACTTTCTGTGGGGCAGCTAAATGTGATATCTCTAACAACAAAAGTAAGCTTGGCTATGATACTATTCAGACTTACTACCTGCTGCTTGAGAGCTGCTCTTCCACGACATGATCCCATGTAGAGAGGTTCAAATCCCTGCTCAGCCGTGAGCCTCTGTGAATGCCCTTTAGCAAGTTATCTCTTCAGCCTAATCTTTCTTGCAGGATTGTGCACCTGAGATTAGACTGTGTTGTAATTCACTCTGAATTTTTGGAATGGGATGAGAAGTCTCAATTCTCCTGGCCCCCTCCTGTTTTTGACTTGGCACTGCATGCTAAGTATCTTTCTAATCCTTGTGGATGTGGAAAATGGGTAAAATCTGTGACTCTCAGATCACCACTTTCCCCTGAGATGATGATGATTTGCTTACAAAGTATATACATTGTTCTGTGTAGTACAGGGGCTCTGAAACTTTCTCCCCCCTGAGCCCACTTGAGAAGGTTAACATTTACTGACGCCCGCCAGTCACAAAGTGGCAGTGTGTGGGCAAAGCCAGTGAAGAAATGACAGTGGTGATTGGCATAATCAGCCAACAGTAAACTGGCACAATTTTCTATTGACGTCCCCTCTTCTGTAAATCGTTGGATTCATTATCACAGCAATTTCCTTGTGCAAGGAGTTCCATAGGTCAGGTTTCCTCAAGCTAAATACAGGGTTCGCTCTGGAGGCGTCTGGACTCAGCCCTGCCATCCAGTTTTAGAAAAAAATTCTTCCTACAGTTCCATAAGTGTATTTTTATTTCATAGTTCCCTTTCCCCCCGCCTCCACCTCCCCAAGTCTCCAAATATTTTTTATTAATCTCTGTCATGTCTTCTACCCTTCTCCTTCCACAGTTAGCTTGTACCCTGTTCCCACCCCCATACTGCCAGCTTTCAGCAATCCTCCTTCTCCACCACCTGTAACAGCTTCCCTCTCTTTAGTCACATATTATTACTTGAAAAACATTTTATATCTTTCTAGTTTCCTTCCTGCTCTTGCCCTTTCCCTTCTGAGGAGGGAGAAGAGGCTTCCTGGCTCAGCTGGTGACCAGTTGGGAAGGGAGATTGGAGCTTGCCTGTGAAGTAGATGAAGGGCCACCCTAGAGGCATCCCCTTTCCCAGTCCGTTGGCCCATCTCTCCCTGTCCCCTCCCTCCTTTCCATTCTTTCTCTTCCTTCCCTCATGCTCAGCCAGCCATGTGGTCCATTTCTCCTCTTTCCATTCTTCCCTTCCAGTTCTCCATGTTCCAGCCTTGTTCTCTGACCAGTTCCTATGCACCACACATATGCGGAGCTGCTGCTGCTGCTGTCCTGCCAACCGGAAGGTCACTGCATGACCAAGGGGCAAGCTGAAGGGCTGAGGCCCAATATTGGTCCCCAGCCCACAACCCTTCTCTAGTAGTTTTGCAGAAGTTGATAAGGGAGGGCCTCAAGGACCCCTACTTGTCTCTCAGGAGCAGGAAGTCTTTATCTCCTTTCCTAGCACCAAAATTCTTCCATTTCTCAGTGGTGCGTGCTGGGATTTGCACTGCTAAGCTAGAACAAAACAATGTCTGTTTCAGGAATAAGTTTGCATCTCCCACAACCAATGTACTTGCTTCTGCTTCTGAAGTTGTGTGCCACACCAGCAAGTTGAATGCTGGAGCAGCATATTTGTCTCAGCCCAAAAGAAGTGTTACATTCACAGGGATGCCTTTTGCCAAGTCAAAATTGATTCCAAATCCCTGAATATCCATAAGAGGCCTGCCTTGCTGTCCTTCAGTCCCCAAATAGACAGCTCTCTCTTTTTGAGTTCTTGTTATATGTTTCTCTACCTGCATGTTCCTCTGCAATTTGTATATTTTGTTGTTTCAGCTGCACCATAGCTACATTGTGAAAATGCATGCTGTTATCATTTCTGTGCTCATCTCATAATATTATTTGTCTGTTATGAACATTTATGGCCTGTCCGTTTGTAGACAGCACAATAGAAGAATACATTGTTTCTTGCAGTGCCACAGACAGCAAATGCAAATATGTTTTGATCTAGCCCAAATTTGGGACCTTGAGGAGAAAGGGCAGGCTTTTCCCCAGTTTGCAGAACCTATCAATGAGAATTGGGGGAGCATCTTTCACATATGATCCAGGAACTCATAATGCTTCCATATCATGCCATGCCATGCACACCAAAGACCATGAAGGGGCAGATGCAAAAATAGTTTATCATCATCATTATTAATTATTATTATTATTATTATTAATAAACCATCGTTTATTAAATTTGTTACGCTTACTTGTCTCACTTTGTCTTGCCCAGGGCAAACCAAAGTGACTTACATATTTGCTTTCAGGAACATTTGTACATTTAAAAGTACTACATTGCAGTATTAAGGCATGACACATTTAAAACCAAATTCACAGGCAAAAACATAGAATAAAGGTATTGACATTGGCAAGCTCTCATTCACATTATGCCTGTTCATTCACATTATGCCTCATTCACATTAAGTCTGCAGGCATCATGAAAGAGTCTGAGTTGACACTCTTTAGAAGAGTGTGCATTAGAGTGCCATATTCTTTTAGAGAGAGAGAGAGAGAGAGAGAGAGAGAGAGAGAGATGCAAATACATGGTTCCAAACTCTTTATACTTCTCCCTTGGCAAAAAGAGACACTGGTCTATACTACACATCTGTACCTCTTAGAGCTTGTTTCTCAGGAGTATCCTGTTCTTTCAAAAGTTAACTGTGCCCGCCCCCCCCCCCCGAGTGCAGAGTATGTGTTACAGAGAACCCCTTTGCCACAAAGCCTACGCTACATAGGTGCAAAGCACAGTTAACTAAAATTTATGGGTGTTCCCAGTATTAACTGGAATGCAGACATTCAGATATTTTTGACAGGCCACTTTTCCTGAATCATTCAGTGGGCCCTAGTTTTCTGCAGCCCTTAGTTTTCAATTATACTATCATCTTTAAGTAATGACAAACTGGGTATATAATTATTTTGTCAAAACACTATTAAACCTGGTCTGTTTACCATATGATAATTTAGCTGGCCCTCTCCCTTCGCATTGGTCACTCATGTTCCTCCAGCTAATGCCTTGTGGGCATTTAACCTCCGGCATATGAAATAAGGATCAGCATCCTGGTGCCCTGGCGCCCTCTGATGCACTTGCCTGCTACCTTGTGCGCACTGCCCATCTTGTTTGCGGTAGAGGTCTGCGTTCAGCCTCCTTGCTGATTTATTTCTGACAGGGAGGTTGTAATCCATGGCAGCAGCACGAGTGCTAAGGCAATGTGATTTCTCAGCAGGAAGATGCAACATGATGTCTCAGTTTTGTCTAATCCCTTAAATCCATCACATACCCCAGGCCCTCGGGGATTCGCATGCAAATGACGAGATTGCCTGTTGATGAGTTTGGCTGGGACACAGCCAAGCGTTATGCAGTTTCCAGCACTGTGGGAGGCCTCTGTTAATGCCACTGACTTCAAATCTCTCCCCCCCCCCCATGTGGACAGAGCCTGTCTTATACTAAAACAGGAGGCATTACACACCCCTTTGGCGTTCCGGGTCTAGGTCCTCTCCCTTGTTCCTCAGTACCTGCACAAAGGAGTTTCCACATGCTCTCACGTGACCTGGGCATTGCATGTTCTGAACTGAAAGTGTGCTTCTCCTGAGGCTCCCTCTCCCTCCCTCTCCCTCTCCCCCCCCCCCCGCCCTGTCTGTATTCCTTGGGGAGCTGGAGGAAAGCCTGCCCAGAATTTTTTGATGTACATAAGATTTTTCTGAGTTGTTTTTTTTAAAAGAAAGAATCATAATCTCTAAAGAATCTGGAACCTTCAAAGTTGACAAATTTACTTTAGTATTCTACCTGATTACCACATAGAACTTGATGAGCAATTAAAATAAACTAAAAGAGTTTGATTAATGGTGGATTGTATTTAGTTAGCCAACAGATGCACAGCATAACAGAATCAGAATGCAGTTTCTGGTCTCCATTTGATTCCTAGACTGAAACTAGATGTCCTACAGCTACCACCAAAAGCAGCAGTCCTACAACCCCTCTGCCTTCTTACTCCCCCAGCACAGCTAATAACCTAAAATGTAGGATTCAGCATCACTACACTTAGCATTTCTTTATCATCATTCCCTTTGCTGGGCCTGGTGATTTTATATTTTTGTGACAGCCAGGGACCTCTCATAACATCTCATCCCAGTTCTAACATAACAACACGGTTCTTGTTTGTTACTTCCTGGCATACCATCATGGGATGTGTGTGTATGTCTGTTTCATGTTAATTATGTTTGCCATAGCATGTAATCCAGATGATAAATCCCCAAATTCTTTCTAATCTTTAGTGACTTTTTTGTGAACCTCTCACCAAATCTGCTTTACTAAGCCCTTCTTTTGTTACAGCCAAATATACATTTTTGGCCACTGCTAGATGCTCCCATCCATCTTTGGCTTTTGATTTGTATGCTGCTGCTGGGATGGGCAGACAGGGGATTTCGTGGGTAGAGAGGAAGAGGGACAGATAAACTGGGATGACTTCCATGGCAATTAACATTTTGAAGTGACAGAGACATTTAGGGAAGTTTCATCTGCATAGCAAAGGGTGTCACAGGAGGCCAGTGGGTCCAAAACAGATTGCAGCTCCTTTCAGCAACCTGATCATGTTTTCTTCCATCCCTTTAGAATTAGTAATGTCTAAGGTTGTTGCAGGGATTTTGCATAGAGGTCTCACCTTGATTGTGGAGTCCTGCCTTTCTACCTAGCCCTGCTAAACTTAATAAGTAGTTTGCAGCTAGAGTGTTAAAGCCCAGAAGATGTCATCTCTCTTCCCACAAGCTGTTAAAAACTTGGAAGATCTGGGCAAATAATCATTTCTCTGGTTTTTCCTTTCATCTCGGCTCATGGAACTTCTTTACCTGGCTTGATTTGTGCATATTTTAGACATCTTCAGTGAGAATATGTCAAAATGGTGCTTCATTTAGACAAGAGGTTGAGGTTATCCTCAGTCTACAGAATGAAATACAAAAGTTGATAAAACAAGGGACAAGATTATTTGCAAAGGCTAGACTTGGAGACTTTGCCTGTCGATCCTTATGGCACACCTCCAGTAGAGCATTCTCTGCTTATCCAATTTAGTGCACCTACAAACAAGATGTCTTAAAAGCAACAACACATGCTCCTGAACATTAGGGTTGCAAAGAAGTGCCTGAAAACACTGTGCCAATATCTACTAAAAAAAATAGAAGATAAAATGGGAAAGGTAGTGATCAAAGGGATGGCCTTCTTTGCTCAGCTCACTTGCAAATTGTTCATTGCTCCTCCCCCCCCCCCTACTTTTACACATCAGATTTCTATGACACCCAACCCTTTTTTTTTTCCCCATGCTCTGGCAAAGCTTTTGACCACGGATCCTGAGCCACAGGAGATGTGCAAGTTTTGAATAAGGTACAGTTTCCAAAATGTTTTGTGTTCCAGATTGACATAATTTTGAAACCAGTGTTACATTGCCAAGTGCCTTCTACTCAGGTAGCCTTCTCTGTGACATTCTCCCAATGCCTTTTTGCCTCTGTCCAGAATACATAGCAGGAAATGTTCTGCCTTAGGAGCTCTGTTCGTGCAGGACCTAATGAGGATGTTTTCTTACTTTGCCACAGGAGAAGGGAAGAATGGAAGGCCACCTCTTGAGCATGCTGGAGCAATCCGAACACAAGGCTTCAGGTAGGAGAGCCAGCACACTTCATTGCATGGGTGGGAGACCTTGTTCAGCTGGAGGGCTACATGCCTTCATGGGTCACAGGCTAGTGGTGGGCAGGACTAGAGCCAAAAATGGGTAGAGCACTAGATTCTTTGTACAATAGGCTACATTCCAGCCACACTGGAGGTTTCTAACCTGCCACCCATGCACTTCTCTCCATCTACCATTCAAGCAAAGAAGAGCAGCCATTGCAGTTCATTCCTGCGCACATTCCAGCCAGGCAAAAGCACTTAAGGAGGGCATGCAGCAGGGCTGGCAAGAGATATGGGCCAAATATATGTCCGGAGGTCTGCATTTGGCCCCCAGGTCTGAGATTCACCAGACCTTTGCCTTATTGCTGATATATTGATTCTACTGTTGCTCTCTAACATAGCATAAGAACAGGATTGCCTTCTATCTATAGAGCATAGCTCAGCCTTGGTTGCTGCTATTCTCCCCCACATGCATGTTTTTTCTGAAGAAAGACTTTGCGCACCACAATTTTGTTGCTCTTAGCAGAGCTGTTTGGCCATAATGAGGGCAAAGGTCATTACTGGGTGTCTTGATTCTTGAAGGAACATCCCCAGAAGCTTTGTGAGAGGTCTCTTTTGAAACAAGGCAGCAGAAACACATCTGCCTCCTTTTCCCTGCATAGTAATTATTCAGCTATATTTTAAAAAATCTTTTCATTACCAGTTTTTCTGCTAACATTTGGTTTTAGTTTGTCTCTGTAAAAGGCGTAGGTTCAGGTGATAGAAGTCTAAACCAAAATCATTTTTAAAGCTCCATCTGTTGCCATGGGGCTCCTTCCAAGATTGCAACACCAGAAAAGGTATAGTTCCCCCTCCTCTGCCAAATCCAGTTTGGCTGAGCAGTGTTTTCCAAGGGATGCAGGGATGAATGTTGTCTTGAAAGAGTGGCCAGCCATGATCACAGAGCTGTAGGTTTTGAGGGGTTTTCTACGCCTTCCAGTCCACCCCCCTGCTCAGTGCACATGATACAGAACTGGAGCATCATCAGTAGATGGACATTTTAGACCTCTGTTTGAAGACCTCTAGCAAGGGGAAGAGTCCACCATCCCTCTAGGTGATCTGTCCCACTGTCAAGCTGCTCTTGTGTGCTACTGCGTCTCTCCTCAACCTTCTCCAGGCTAAATATACCCGGTTCCTTTTAAGGTCATGTCTGTATATTTGCCCCTTTTTAATTTGACCAGTTGTCTTTGAGGAGGGGTAGAAAGGCCTCCAGGGAACAATGATTGTTTAAACAAGAACACACACACACCAGTCACCTTGTAACATTATGAACCCTTAAGGCACCCTTCCTCAATATTGTGCCCGCTACCATTCCCATCATCCCTGACCATTGTCCGTGCTGGCTGGGGCCAAGGGTCAAGGACGATGGGAATACTAGTCCAAAACATGTGGAGGATACCAGATTGAGGAAGGCTACTTCATGATAAAAGACAACCCCCCCCAACAAAACTGAAGTTCTTCTCCCCTCCCTCCCTCACCAAGCAACGTGTTCACAGAAAAATGACTACTTCTTTCACAGTGGGGTTCAAAACAGGAGTACAGGGGTCAGGACAGCATTCGTTTCTTCAACATTTCCTCACTGGCCTTGTTTCCACACCACTGACCATCTTTGTTGATCTCCTCTGAACCTGTTCTAATTTGTCTACAAAATCCTTCTGAAAGTGTAATGCTCAGACTGGACAACTAATACTCCAGATGAGGTTTTATGTATTTCTGTATTTAAGCTTCATACTTGCCATGATGGCTTCTAAGCAATCACTAGTGCAAAATAAAATGGAACTTGCACTTCCTATGACTTGGAATTTTGGACCACTGCTGGTGGGATTAAGATCCTGTGATGCACTCTCATTTCAGATGCAGAGGAGGCTGCCGCACTATCTGGAGAAGACGACTCAAGGTGAGCTAGTGCCACAGGGTCTTTCACCTGCCATAGCAAAAGTATGACCACCCTAGTGCAGGTTTTGAGCACTGTGCCAAAGGAAAGGCTTTAGTAAGGTGGAAAGTTGCCTGTATGTAACATTAGTTTCTGCCGTTGATGGACAAGGAACTCAGCCACTTCTGAATAAGAAGCAAATAACTCTGAGTGCAGGCAGGAAGGAAATAACTCTGAGTGCAACACTAGGAGGTGTTGACTACATTAGACAGTAGAGTTCTCATTTTATATCTTCTTCATTGGTTGCCAGTATGTATAGGGGCACAGGTTATGGTGCTACTGATTGCCTAAAAAGCCCTAAACAGTACTAGAATATTTGAAGAATCGCCTTCTCTTACATGTCTGGTCCTGCTTGCTGCATTAATAATGGGAAGGCTTGCTCTGCACCCTGTTGTCATTATAGGTCAAATTGATGGAGACAGGGCCTTCTCTGCACTGGTGCCCAGAGTCTGAGGCTTCCTCCTCCAGTGTATCCCACTGGGCTTTCCTTATTGGTGATTAGGCAGGTTGCTGAGACCTTTTTGTTCAACTGTGTCTTTAGTACAATTCCTCCACCTCCTCATTGTTTTATATGTTTGCTGTATTTTGTGCAATATTCTTTCTCTTCTCTTTTTATCTTTATTACTGCATGTGTTTTGTAGGACGTTTTAACCTAGGTTGTGAGCCACCTTGAAGGGGACCAAAAGGCAGTGTAAAATGCATTAAATAGATAAAGAGGAAGAAGTTGGAAGAGTTGCATTTTGTAAGACTATGGCTTACAGACTCATCTTGTAAGACTAGCTGTCTGGTTTTACATTTTGTTTTCTTTTGTATTTCCCTCCTATCAGGTGCAGCTTGGCAGAGGCGGGCAAGAAAGCAGAGTGCAGTCACAATGTCCAGAGCACCTTTCCCCAAGCAGGTTGTAGTGACTCTCCAATTAAATCTTTCACCTCCATTTCTGAAGCCAAAGACTGCCTAGTGGACTTCAAAAAACAGCTTGCCATTGGCTCTGGCAGTCAGAAACAAGCCAAAGCCAGCCTCAGGAGCAGGAAGAAATACTGAGCATTGCACAATGGAAAAAGGGCCTGGAAACGGAATAGGAAGCAAGCTCTTCCATTCCACTGACTTTGTCTGGCAGGAAGAGTGCAACTTCTCTACCAGCTTCAGACATCCCTCTTCTGTACATATTGTATGAACCATACAGGATTTGTCATGTATTGAATTGGTTGTGTGCTTTATAGATGCCTCTTCAACCTTGCTTTTCAATTATAAAAGAAAATGAAATATATTTATTATGTTTTTATAATCTGCAATCCTCTGCTGTTTGGGAATCCTTTTTATTATTGTTTTATTTTATTACTTCACAACCTATGTGTCCATAAAAAAGCCCACTGGTCAGTATGAGGCATCTTATTGCAAACGTCAAAAACTTGGTGAGTAGTCCAGCCAAAGCTGAGTGTGAGAGATATAAAGGTGTGCTTCTGCCATTAAAAACAATGGTTCTTTAGAGGTGTGAGTAGCTTTGGTTATAGCCTGCCCTCTTTTGCACTAACTTCATACCACTGACAGAATATGAGTGTGATGGACAAGATTAGCCTGTCTTCGGCTTACGTTCTACACGAGCAGGTACCATAACTTGAGCACAGATCAATAAATATAAAAGAGGAGAGAAAAAGAGGACAAAAATTGGGTTTTTGTCCTAATATATTAGATTAAATTAAATCAGAAATGGCCAACTTCTTAAATCTGGCAGGCTGGATTATCCCTGGCCAAAGTGCTTTGGGGTAGCTTTCCAATCTGGCATAGGAAAGTAAAAATCAAGGCAGGTCTCAAATGGGGTCTATAGGCTGCCAATTGCTACCCTGAGTTACACGCACACATAGCAGGTCTGTGAGGCTGTGGTATCAATGGTGTGGCTCCCCTGCTTGTCCTATGATCAATCCCCTCTCGGCTGCTGTTTTAATTTTAATTGAAGGCCACATTTAGCCTGAGCTCTGTTGTGCTGGGTACTGTACCGTAATATAATTCATTCAGTCCCTGCCTGAAAGAGCTTCGAATCTAAAAATTAGGCCCAAGGGGTATCTAACATGGCCTGTGGCACAGCAAAAGCGAGCAGCCCACACCTTGATGTTCTGTTATTACCTAATTGTTCCATGTTCCTACAAAATACTGTACATTCTTGGGACTTTATTTTATTTTGATGCAGAGCCTGCGCTATTGCAAGAGCTCAAGGGCAGGTTACAGGTAACAGCAATTACACGTAAAACAAAGAAATCCCTGTCTCTAAATTGCTTACAGAGGCCAGGGAGAACTAAAGGAAGGATGACATGCTATCTTAATGGGACATTGTTTTATCTGCTGTGAAAAGGCTGGTGTCGGCTCCTGCTAAAGACAGAAGGATTTTAGTGGCCTAGAGGTGTCCTGCAAAGGCGTATGTGCATTCTGCGTGTGCAGAAGAGAAAGGAAGGGGTAGAAGGGGTTTCCTTCTCAGAAAAAAAAACATGACACAGGATGGATTTTCCTTTATCTGGGCTTCAGGCATCTTGAGTTCCAACCCTACCTGGCTGGAAGAATGGGGGGGGGGAGGGGGCTTTATTTAGAGCTTGCTGGCTTTGTCCATTCCATGGCCAAAACAGTGGTAGTGTTACCCTTCACCTTCACCCAGTACAATAGGGAGCCTTGTTGCTCCCCGAGTCCTGTGGACTCCTCAAAGTTTTGCTTGAACCCATTTCATACATTCAGTGAGAAAGCTTTACTTGAGCTGGGCACTTTTGGCTCTCTATGGAAAAGCGAGGAGGTTGCATGTCCAAAGCAATTCTTTCCTCTGTAAAAAAGAGATGTTTTGTTTTTGTGAGGATCCACCTCTCTTTACAGAGGAAAAAATGCATTGTGGGGCAGAAAGGCTCAATAAGCCTTTCTTGACATTATTGTTTCCTACAATCGATTAGATGTGTAGGATTCAGATATGACTCGCCACCTGTTGTCTGAGGTGGGGTGGTATAGGAAAAGCTTCACCTCTTGATTCTGTGCAGTGCATAAATGGGCCCTGAGCCAGCGGCTGTAATCCAAGCAGCTTGAGCTAGGGAGTGACGCCCATTAAATTGTGTGGAACTTAACTGCTTAGAATCACTCTGCTTGCTGCTTGAAGCTGATGGCAAGGCAAGGTAAAAAACGAATAAAAAAGCAATGTGCTGTATTTGGTGCTGCCACATCTTCAGCTGCTATGTCCTCCACTGCCTTGGCACGCACTCCTTCCCTTGTTATCTCGCCAAATTTCAGTGCATCTGAGATCTTTCTCCAATTTCACTGCATAAAAGATGTCTGCATAAAAGAAACCCTCCTGGTTTCTTCCTCGTTAACTGTCAATCCACTGCAGGCCTGCCGCTGGAAGCAAAACCCCTTGTTTATCTTTTCAATTGGTGATAAGGAAAGAGCAGAATGACTTTCCCAAGCTCAGCTGTCACCAGTGCTCAGGGTCGGCTCAAGGAGACACCAATGAAATCAGCCACGGCAGGCTCGGGATCCCACCAGCAGCCGCTCCCACAAGCCTCCTTCCAGGCAAAGCTGACACAGTCCCAGGGCGTGCGGCGGACGGTGTCACCTTGGGACAGAGCCACTCGTCTCTCTGCACAGTGTCTAGCGGACGTCTCACGGAAATTGTCAGCCTGTACTGCCGCTCGATTGGAGCACTTTCACTCAGGGTACTTGATAGCAGTGAGCAAACAAAGGAAAGCTTGGCTCGGTAGCCTGGGCAGCAATAATCTCTGCTTTGCAAGCCTGGCTGCACCTTTTTCCGCAGCCGTGTCTGTCTCCTTTTGTGTGGCAGACTGGCTTCAAAGAAGCTAAGAGGGAGAGGATGTTCTGAGCATCCTGATCCCAGGTGTCGCAGAACTAGGGTGACCACACTCTGGCCTGGCACTGGGCACATACTTTATACAAAACCAGCATTGGGTGAAGTTCTCCGGTGCCAACACTGGTATCTCCACACAGAAGCTACTAAAGTGCACCCAGCCATCAGTTCTATTTTATTTTCCATTCCAAGCCAATAGAGAAAGTAGGAGTAGTATAGGGCTTATGTGGTGGTTTACGCATCACTTTTATTTCTTAGCTGGGTACTTTTCTGGACTCATCAGACACAAATTCCTTAAGGAATATTTTAGAACATGATAATGTTAGGCGAAATCAGGGAATATGTGGCAATAGCGGTAGAGAAACTGGGATCTGAGAGCAGATCACTGACACGTAATACAGTGGTGCCCCACAAGACGAAATTAATTCGTTCTGCGAGTTTTTTCGTTCTGCGAGTTTTTTCGTCTTGCGAAGCACCAATGTGTATTGACGGTTTCCCATAGGAATGCATTGGCGTTTTTTTTAAAAAAAGGCCCAAGACGTTTTCGTCTTGCGAAGCAAGCCCATAGGGAAATTCGTCTTGCGAAGCAACTCAAAAAACAAAAAACCCTTTCGTCTAGCGAGTTTTTCGTCTTGCGAGGCATTCGTCTTGCGGGGTACCACTGTATGTCATTTAAGCAATCAAATGAAGAAAAGTCAGACCACCTAAAGGATCACCTCCCATGTATACTTAGAACTCAAGATTATTCCCAGAGACCATTCCCCAAATCACTCCCAGGTCCGTCCCCCCAGGTCAGTTGGGGAAGTGCAGTTCTGGTGGTAGCAATATGGCTGTGGAAAGCCCAGACATTCCACGTTCCAGATACTACTTTGCTTTTGTGAAGGTGTAAAACACTGGAGTGAGCAATTTAACATTGCCTTAAGGTTCTTGTGAACCACCCTGAGATCTTTTGATGCAGGGCAGTATATAAATAGTTATAGTAGTAGTAATAAAATAGCAGTAATAGTAACAATGGTTACGTTTGTTAAACTTTAAATGTTAACTTCCAGAATGAAATTGGTGTTTTGAAATCCCCAAAGTTCAAATTTACATTCTCAATTGTTTGGTCACTTTTCTCAACACTTGCTGTCAATCTCATGTTGGACTGCCAACCCTGTCCAGCCTGGTGTCATGAACTGGCAGGACAACGGGCAGGAGGAAGAGGAAGAAGAGGATGCTGGCAAAGGGTGTCTAGCTACAAAAGAGCAAGCTGTCTCCCTGAATATGAAGGGCTCTGAAGCACAGGGAGCAGGGAAGGGGTGGCTGAGGCAAGCAAGGGCCCACAGCCCACTCCCTAGCTGGCCAGGTGCAGCTCGCTAGCTCTGGGAGGAGAGGTGATTCCTCAGCTGGAGTAGGCTCAGGACAGGTGAGGGTCACATGCCTCATCAAGCCAGATCCTGCAATAAGCATGCAAAGGACAAAGGGGAAGCAGAGTTGAGAGGCTGTGTCTGCTCAACTGTCCATGTTGAGGGACCTTGACTTAGAGGCTCCTGGACCTCCATGGTTCGGGTTTGACTCTGGACTGTATCCTGACTGCTGGACTTTGGACTTGGATTGACCCTGAATCGTTTCCTGACCTTTGGACTTTGGATTTTGGACTTGAATGGATCAACCCTCGGACTTTGATCTTTGGACTTGGCACACTGACTTGCTGCCAGGTAGGCCAGGGGTTCAAGACAACTGGAAGTAGCAGCGGGCCACTCTCCTGCAGGTGGGAGGAGGGCAGGGCTAGATCCAATGGTGGGCAGGGCTGTGGGGTGTGAGATATAAAAACGCCAGTCCCAAGACCCTTGAAATAAAGTCTGAGCAAAATTGGTGAAGCAGCAAAGAGTTTTATTGGTTACACATTTCTTGCAAGAAGTGGGGTGTCCCAAAAGCAGGCACATCCAAGTTCAGTAAAACACAAGCATATACAGTGGTACCTCAGGTTACAGACGCTCCAGGTTACAGACTCTGCCAACCCAGGAATAGTACCTCGGGTTAAGAACTTTGCTTCAGGATGAGAACAGAAATCGCATGGCGGCGGCGTGGCAGCAGCGGGATGCCCCATTAGCTAAAGTGGTACCTCAGGTTAAGAACAGTTTCAGGTTAAGAACGGACCTCCGGAATGAATTAAGTTCTTAACCCAAGGTACCACTGTACAGTCAAACCTTGGTTGTTGAAGGTAATCCGTTCTGGAAGACTGACTTCCGAACTGTCCGACAACCAAGGCTTCTGATTGGTTGCAAGAGCTTCTTGCACTCAAGTGGAAACCGCACCAGATGTTCAGGTTCCAAAAAACGTTAGAAAACCGGAACATTTACTTCCGGGTTTTGGCATTTGGGTTCCTTAGCTGTTGCAATCTGCTCAGATGGAGCAACTTGTCTGAGGCCTTCGGCCTTTTATAAAAAAGTGACATTTTCCATTTCTTACAGGGGAAGGGCCCAAAGTATCTGGAACCAGAGCCAAAAGTAAGCAGGACTCCCTCTTTTTCTGCCACCCCCTTTCCCCCCAGCTCCCAACCCCAACTCCTTACCCACCTGCATGACATCAGACCAAAGACTATGCAGGCCTCAGGTCTGCCCACCCCTGGCTGCTGAAGCTGCAAAGAGCTGACAGGGTAGGAGAAAGTGTGTTTCCTGGGGCTGACGGGACAGGGAGGGAGATGGCAGAGCCTCAACCTTTCACTCACCAGCTCTGTTCGAAACAGAGGCTGAAAGCAAGTGCGTTTTCCAGAAAAGCTGCTGTCAGGTCCTGTGCTCGCCCTTGTTGGTCACGGAGAGGCTGCTGCCCAAAGACAGCTTGTGGCGGTCTCTGCTGTTGAACCTCTGCCCAGCTGTCACGGAGGCCTCAAATATGTTTTATTATTCATTAAACTATCTCCCTTTCCCCATTCTCCGGCACACAGCACATTTGCACAGACAGGCTGTCCTCCCCCACCCCTCAGCCCGCTGGCAGGATTGTCCTTCGCAGAAAGGGAGCTCGCAATAAGCGAAGGCATCCGTATGAGGGAGCAGCGATGAGGCTGACCTCTCCTCAGCCTGCTCATGTGTGAAAAATCCCTTTTCTCAGCAAAAGGATGTACCTAGGTCCTCCCATGATCTGAATCGGGAGGGGAACCTGGTCAAAATAGGAACCTGGGAGCTGCCTGATTCCCATCTGTTGCTGCACAGGAAGCCATAGGCATTTCCTACTAGGCACTCTCTCCCCATCGGCAGGAATAACTGCTTAGCATAGCCATCTTCCCTTGCCTGGATGCTCTCTGCAGTAGCAGGCTGGTAATGAGAGAAACCGATCTCGAGAACTGGTAGCTGCTGATCCCCAGAAGACGAGAGCGGAGAAGCACATGCTAATCTGAAATGCATTGACTTCAGTCTCAGTCGAGAGGCTCTTATCAAATGTTTCTGCTGACAGGAACAGCGCCCAGTAGGAAATGGCTGCAGATTTCTTGGGCAGCAACAGATGAGCATCAGGCAGTTATCAGTTATCTCCCTGTCTTTACCTTACTTGCTACAGGTCAACCAGGGACCAAGCTGCATCCTCCCACAGCCTCTCCTTCCAAGAGGGAGAGAAAAATATCTGTTCCCATGGAGGTTGCACACACACCATCCATTTCAACTGCACTCTCCACACACAAAAATCTGGGAATTGTAGTTTATCCCTTGCAGAGCTACAATTCCCAGCATGGTTAACAAGTTACACTTCTCAGAATTCCTCTTTTTGAAGGGGGGGTTTGCGTTAAACTGTGTACTCTTCATAGAGTTACTGGGATAGCTCAGCTGGTAGAGCATGACTCTTACTCTCAGGGTCCTGTGTTCGAGTCTCGCGTTGAGCAAAATAATTCTGCATTGCAGGGGGTTGAACTAGATAACTCTTGCGGTCCCTTCCAACTCTGATTCCCAGACCCCACTGTCGCCACAAAATTCCTCTCCTGTTGCCCATTAGAATCCATTAAGTCTGTTGAGGGAAACCCTCTTAATATTACTATCTTAGCATTATGGCACAAGGAGAAAGGGCCATGGCTCAGTGGCAGAGCAAATGTTTGCATGCAGAAGGCCCCAAGTTCAGTCCCTGGCATCCATTTCGGTTCTCCGGTTCTCTTTCCCCCCCTAGTCTTTCAGTTTGCAAGTCAATTTTGGAAAGGGTGGCTTGGATAGATGTGCCTTTAAAATGCAAAGTGAATCGAGTTTCTCTGTTGCCTGAAACCCTAGGCGGCAGCTGGCAGACAATGTGGACAATGGTGAGCTACAGGGGACATTGGTCCAACTCAGTATTAGATGATTTCCTATGTCCCACTGCGTCCAGAAAGCAGTGAACCTTTTGGAGATTCACTGACGTACAAACCCGAGCGTCTTGTACGGACAGTCATTATAAGGTACTTTGTCATCTCTGTGTTGTACTCTCAAAGCCCACTTCTTTAGCAAAGCCCTTCTCTGAACATCTTCGTTTTCCCTACTCCAACTTATGCCTACTGCTCCGTGTGTGCGCACCTGTGAGTGCACTGCTATATAGATCCACTTCCCCTTCTCCCTCCTGCCTCTTTGCCCCGTTTTCGCTTGTAAGCGCTTTTCAACAGGGGAGCCCCTCTTACTTTGTTCCGTAAAGCACATTGATGGCGCTGTATAAAAGATAAATAGTAGTTGTTTTACTAGAGTGTGATTTCCAGGGGGATGAATGTGGAGTGCCTGAGCTGTGCTCTGTTTTGCAAAGGCACACATGCCTCCCATCTACCAGAGTACGTGCAGCGGAGAGAGATGTCGTCTGGGGCTGAGAGCAAGTGCATTTAATTATCTGCAGAGTGAGAAGAAGGTAGTGTCGTCTCAGGTGTTGTTCAGTAAAACTCTGCTAAATTCTTTACAAGTAGCCTTGAGGGGGAAATGCACAGGACAGGGGGAAAGTGAGGAGCACCGGGAAAAACAAAACCTGGGGTGTCCAATGATTCCAAAAGCAACAAAGAATCTTGCGGGACCATATAGATTCCTAGAATTGTAGAGTTGGAAGGGACCACAAGGATCATCCCGTCCAACTCCCTGCAATGCAGGTCTCTTGTCCAATATGGAAATCGAATTCACAACCCTGAGATTAAGAAGCTCATGCTCTACCAAGTGAGCCTAAAGACTTACATTTTTAATGGCACAAGCTTTTGTGGACGGGCAGCTACTTCATCAGATGCGGAAAATGTTTGGATAGCTTTGCAAATCTGTGTAAGGAAAAGCAACAGTCTTGTGGAACCTTAAGATGCCGACACCCTTTCTCTTGCTTAATCGTGATCTTATCGGGGCAGTCCTATGCGATCCCATCTTCAATAATATTTGTGGCTGCAAAAGTTTTGGGGTGGTCATACTGCTTCATTTCTAATCAGTGCATATCCTACACCTGCTGAAATCCAGTCACTTTTCATACCACAATATTAGGAGGGGAATGTTGTCCAGCTTTTGTTGTGCCATAGCCCCTCTGGACAGCAATAATGTGGTAGCGTTGGGGAAGCATCACAGAGCAACTAATAAAGCAAAATGAACCTACCGTTGATGCGCTACTGTTGTGGCAAAAACATGTTGCAGGATATGCCCACAATAAAACATCAGTCTGGAAGGACCCTGCTGTTTCTTACTGCATAAAGATTGCATGATCCCAGTTATTTGATTAAGTGTGGGGTGTGAAAACTGTGGCTTCCCATCTCGTTTGCGGGCAGAGATGCCTCTTGTCCTAACCCTTGCGACAAGCGTGGATCTCTTGCTCTCTAGGAAGGGAAGCTGAGGACGGCTGTTCTCCTCTCCCTTGGACAGCTGCTTGTTGGCAGGTGGCCCGAAAGAGGGTGGAGCGCAGGGAAGCCTTACATTATAACTTGACTGTGAGCTGCTTTCATTTTTAGTGTCCCATCTGTGTGGGCTCCCCAACAGCCTTCTCTCCAGCAACCAGTGAAGTCAGGAGAACAGGACACACCTGCCCAGCTCAGCCAGGAGCAGCCGCACCTTAGTGCCCACCTGGTCCCTGGTAAGTGGCATTTCCCTGGTTGTATCAGCTTCTGTGCTGTCAGATAAGCCTCTCTGCCAGATTGCAACCATGCCAGGGAGTATGGAACTGTGGCCAAGACACTGTTTATATCGCTAACACTCAGCCCAACCCACAGCACCTGTTCAGGGCAATGTGTGCGGCTGGTGGTGGCAACAGCATCTAGTGCAGCTCAGGCAGCTGATGTCAAGAGAGAAAGCCTCCTTCTCTGCATCTCCCAGGGTCTGGTGGGTGGATGAGGCATGGAACAACGGTAGTCCAGTGGTAGAGCTGCTGCTTCGTATGCAGAAGATCCTGGGTTCAGTTCCCAGCATCTCAAGGTAGGGCCAGGAGATAAGCCTGCCTGAATCCCTGGAGTTCCCTGTCAGTTCTGAGCTACGTGGACCAGACCCGGTATGGGGCAGCTTCCTATGTTTCGCTGGGGGCAAAGAGCCCTTCTGTCATTGAACGACAAGCTGAAGCAGAGGAGGGAGGCAAGGCAGAGTTGGCCTATCAATCTTGTCTCCTATCATGGGACATTTCTGACTTTTTCCAGGGATGCAGGGGGCGGAGGAGAGTGAGGAGGAAGGGAAGATTCCTTGGGCTGAAAGCAATAAGCACGTGCGTGATTTCTTTCTTTAAAAAAAATTATATTAAGTTTCAACATTTTAAACACATGCAGTCTTAACATAGTTTTGTCTTTTATTTTTTACTTCCCATCCCCTTTTCGATGGAGTTTTTTAACCCCTTCTGCTCCATCTTCTATCAAATCACAACCACTAATTACTTCTGTTGCTCATAGCTCAAATCCATACTATAATATATTTTAAAATAGTTCAAAAAAGGCATTCCCTCTTCCATAAAACAAGAAAATGTGCTATTTCATGGAAGAGTACAGACAAGGAGTTGGGTCAGAGTGTTTTCAGAGAGCTGAAAACTGACCCTGTGTAACTCTGGGCATAAGTCCTCCAGACTTTCAGCCATCTGAAGTGCGTTTAGTCTTGCTGGCAAAAATTGTTAGAAGCGGAACAGGGATGTGATAAATGGGAAAACTCTTGTGCCCAAATCCTAGATTTTTAAAGCCCGCTGCTCCAAATGTTGAGATAATCCAAGTGCCTTGTCCAGTTGAATAATGGAACAACCACCATTAGGAACATAGGAAGCTGCCTTATACCAAGTCAGATCATTGGTCAATCAAGCTCAGTGTTGTCCACACTGACTGGCAGCAGCTCTCCAGGATTTCAGACAGGAATCTCCTACCTGATGCCAAGATGCCAAGGATGGAACCTGGGACCTTCTGCACTCAAAGCAGATCCTCTACCACAGAGCCATAGCCCTTCTGCTCATTGTGGATTAGGGGTTTGGCTGGACAATGCCCAGAGATGCTAGATGCCTTTAAGGTAAAGGTAAAGGGACCCTTGACCATTAGGTCCAGTCGTGGCTGACTCTGGGGTTGCGGCGCTCATCTCACTTTACTGGCCAAGGGAGCCAGCGTATAGCCTCTGGGTCATGTGGCCAGCATGACTAAGCCCCTTCTGGCAAACCAGAGCAGCACACGGAAACGCCTTTTACCTTCCTGCTGGTGCGGTACCTATTTATTTACTTGCACTTTGACATGCTTTTGAACTGCTAGGTTGGCAGGAGCAGGGACTGAGCAACAGGAGCTCACTCTGTCGTGAGGAATCGAACCGCCGACCTTCTGATCGGCAAGTCCTAGGCTCTGTGGTTTAACCCACAGTGCCACCCGCATCCCTAGATGCCTTTAGGTTTCTTTTTTTAAAAAAAATAATTGAAACTAATAAGGCCAGGGAGAAGTGGTGGTAGATGGGGGAAGCTAAAACTCTCCTCCTTTCCCCACCCTGAAGCGGGGGGGGGGGTGTCAGTATGGGGCTTCTATGGGTAGGGCCCTCTTTTCATAATTTAGCTTGCTGTTCTGCACCTTAGAGGAGCATTGGATCAGCTGCCGGAATGCATTCCTGCGCAGTGGTTGCACAGCACTTGCAACCTTTTTCTCTCCAGTCCCAAACACAGACACAGAGCAACACATTCAAGCGCTGGACTTCAGTTTATTTGACCTCACGGAAACCAGTACAAACCCAGAGACATCAGGGCACATTCCAGGGGATGTCCCATGTGGCCTATTGTGTTTGACGGATTCATTTTTCCTAGGGACTCCCTGCAGTCTTTTGATGTCCATTATACAACAAGCGAGTATCAATCACCACAGAGGGCTTGCTGTCAGCTATAAAAAAGCAGAGCACAAGCAAGAGCCAGGGCTTGGTGAGACTCTGGGAAGCAGTAAATATTCTGGAGACGGGAGGGTGAGCTCCACCCTACTCTACCTCCTTGAATATGCCAACTCTGTGCTGGATGAGAGAGGGGTGCAGTCATGGGGCTCACAAGAGAATTAATCTTGAATAGTTGGCCTCATGTTCCTGAAGATCTTTTATAGAAATAACTTCATTTCCATTGGAATGTTCCTTCCTTGCACTGGAGCTATGGGCCACATTTCAAATGTTCTCCGGCAAACCACCAGCCGCAAGGAACCCCTATGAGCCAATTCACACATTAGATGATGGTTGTTGAGCATAGCTGTATCCGAAAGCATTAATATTATTATAATTACAGCTGATTTATTAATTGCCTTCTAAACCACCAACTCCAGTCAATTTACGCATAAAGTAACCTATTTTTTCATAGTTTCACATTTAATTCTTTGGTATTCCCTTATCACATCTTCGGTGTATACCTAACATGTAAAATACAATGGAACAGAGATCTGGATATGAGACGAGGTAGCACACATCAGCTCCAGGTTTTGTGGGACTTTGGGACAAATGCCTTGAGCATTCACCTCCTTGCCACTGTCACAAATGCCCATTTGCTTGCAGCAATGCCAAAGAAGAGAAGCAGGGTCTGGGAGGTAGTCCTGGGGCCCCCATGGGTTTTTTGTTGCTGGCAAGTGTCTCATGATGTTGACTCCAAAACAGACCCCAAGCAGCAAGCAAAGAACATGGCTGGTTGGGAGAGAAACAAGCCATGAACCTGGGGTGGGGAGGGCAGACAACACAAACCAAACTCCGGCTTATGTCACCCATGGTACAGTGGCAGAATACCACCTTTGAAACTTTTAAGCAGCATGCGCCAGCCCTTTAAACCATAGGGTTTAATCCTCCCCAGTGGCACAGGTTATCAGCTAACCTTCTGTTAACCAGAAGGTTGGTGGTTCATTGCAGAGGGTTGAACTAGATGGCCCTTGGGGTTCCTTCCAACACTATAATTCTATGTGACATGCGAACTGAGCCAGGATGTTGCCATATTCTGAAGAGAGCAAACTTCTTCCTTTTTACTGTTTCAAAAGAAGATTTTATTACATGGGTTATTGGAAGATAACAACGTTCATTTACTCTTTATATAGAAAAATATTTGCATACCACTATTCATAAAAAAGGAAAATTAAACTGTTTGGAAAACCATGCATATAACAGAGGAGTATATCAGTCAGGCTCTAATAGAATGGTACTCAATACAGAAGCCAGTCTAGAGAAAAAGAGCTCCCAACACAGCAGCTTTGTAGACAGTTTTCAGTGGTACAGTTTTCCTGACTGTTGATCTAAAGGCTTTCTTCATGCCTTCATACATTTTGTGAGTGTTGCGGGTGTCAACAGTGAGCTGAATGTTCTGACACAGCTTTCGTTAGTAGTCATTGGCCATCTGCTGAACATCGCTCCTTGCCTTTCTCAGTGTAGCAAGAGTCCTTTTGCAAGGCGCATGCTTGTAGTTCGCAAGAGCCTTGTGCTTTGCAGCCATAAAAGGCTCTATGTCCTTTATGCCAGTCTCAAACCAGACAGGGATCTGTTACTCTCTTTTGCCAAAGGAGGACGTAGCTGTGTTGCAGGTTGCCTCTTTGATGTAGTTTCTTGCTTGCTTTGTTGCTATCCCTGGGGCAGTTCAGTTGAGATTGTTTGACAGTGTTCAGACTCTGCCTGTCTTGGAAGAGCTGGATGTCCCTCCCTCTCTTGACGAGCTGATGAACATCAACTCTCAGGCATGTGGTAAAGCCCCAGGACAGGACAGAATCCCTCACGACGCAACTCTACGGCCTTCTCTTGCAGTGTTGGGAACAAGGGTCTGTGCCACAAGACATGCGTAACTCCAGCATTGCAACCCTCTACAAGAACAAAGGTGACTGCGATGACTGTAAGAATTTCCATGCAATCTCCCTACTGAATACTGTGGGGCAAGCCTTTGTAATCAACAGATTACAGTGACTCGCTGACAGCATCTATCCTGTGTAACAGTGCAGCTTTAGAACTCAGAGGTCAACAATTGACATGATTTTTCTCATGGCCTCAGCTGCAGGGGAAACGCTGAGCGCAGAGATACTGTATTGCCTTCATAGACCAGATGAAGGCCTTTTTGCTTGTCAAGTGAAAGGGCCTCTTTACCCTGCTCAGCTAGATAGGACGCCCACCTAAGCTTCCCAAGATGATTATGTCCTTCCAAGAGAACGTGCACAGCACCTCCCAGTATGACGCCTTCGCTTCAGATGTCTTGCCCATAAAGAGTGGTGCAAAACAGTGCTGTGTTCTCGCCCCAACTCTCCTAGGCACATTCTTCTTCCTGGTTCTCTCATATGCCTTCAGCTTGACTGAAGACAATGTGTACTTTCATTCAAGGAGCATCAGGGGTCTGTTCAACCTAGCACATCTCCATGCCAAGGCAAAAGTGTGTTGTTTGCAGAACATGCAGCCTTAACAATGCGCACCAAGGAAGCTCTGCAGAGATAAATGCGGTGCCAACAACCGATGAAGGTCTGCCAGGCTTGCGTGATGAGAATGCTGCTTTGTGGTAGGGAGAGGCGGGCAGCTTGCACCTGCAAGGAGTGATGCCTTGATGCCTTCCACATGTGCTGCATGAAGATTGGGGGCATCACATTGCAGGACAGAGTCTCGTGCAAAAGTTGTGCGGCCCCAAGCCCACATTCTCAGCATGTCTGCTCTCCTGTCTCAGTGACACCTGTGCCGGCTTGGTCGTTTCCACTGAATGGAAGATGGCAGGATCCCCAAGGATGTGCTCTAAGGGGAGCTGACTTCAGGCATCAGGCCTGTTGGCAGACTAACTCTGTGTTATAAATATGTCTGCAAATGAGACTTGAAGGCTGGCAGCATCAACCCCGCTGTGTGGGAATCCCTTGTAAATAACCACAGTGCCTGGAGACAGACAGTTAGGTCATGTATCTACAGCAATGACCAGAGGAGGAATGACCACTGGGAGGAACGCAGAGAGAAGAAATGGCTTGGTGAATCTGCAGCAGCACAACCGACGCCTTCATCTGCCCCAGCTGCAACAAAACATGTCTCTCCCATATCGGTCTCTATAGCCACAGCAGGTGCTGTAACTCTCCAATGATTTGACTCCATCCCCAAAGGCGCACTCTTCCATTGTCTCCCAACAACACAGAATTATTTGTTTTCTTGTTTAGTGCTAGACAGAAGTTACAAGCAAATTAGGACTTACTTATTATGTATGCTGTGTTTTGTTGTACTTTGCTCTGTGTAAGTAAGAAAAGCTTCAAATTTGCACTTTTGAGTCTGTGCTCTTAAATCATGAGGAATTTTTATCCTCAGGCTGGTAAGAGAGCCATAGAGTGGCTGGAGGAAAAAGCATCCTTGGGCAAGTTTCACTCACAATGTGTGAGACAGACAGCTAACTTAGGAAGAGTAACAGCTTCTCTCACACAAGGGCTCTATTCTCATCCCTGTGTTAAGCCCTCTCTGAGTATAGTTCTGGGTCTTCCTTAGCACCAAACCTGCCCATGTGACCTCAGTGACTCTGAGCTGTATCATGTGACTGAGGTCAGCTCAGAGAATCCGTACCTTCCCTCCTCGCCATAGCAACATTCAGGGGAGCATCAGCCCCACGATCTCTGTGGTGCCAAAACTCCTCCTAAGGAGGTAGAAGGGCTTATTAATGCGGGTGCCTAATTAATGGCACATGCTGTCTCTGAACTAATTAAAACCTACATGTGCTAATTGGGAGAGAGAAAGATAAATGCAAATTGGTCGGAGAGAGTGCTGGATCTGGGATGCGCCCATCTGGCTTAGCCAGATCCTCTCATGCAAGAGCTGAAGGATTTGCTGGCATTTCACACAAGCGCATCAGGCTCAATTTTTTAAAAGGCGGGGGGGGGGGCAGGGAGAAGAGATTTTGGGTCTGCACGAAAAACTTACCTATGCTGTGTTTCCACAAGCCTGGCTTCATATTTAACCCGGGCCCTCAGTCAGTTTGTTTATGTTAGTATGTCCGCAGGGTGCCCACTACTGCCACAGATTTTTGGCACGCAGGAATGGTATATGCAGGTGAGGCAGTCTCGTTAAATGTGACACTGGGAGCATGGAACGCCATATGGGCATAGTATTTTTTCACACTCAGCTTCATGTTTGTTTTTATTTTTAAGCGTTTATAGAAGTTAATCTCATCAAGACAGGGAAACATACAACTATAAATGACAGAATATGAGCTGAAGAGTACTTTACAATACACTTATTGTCTGTCTAACTTATTGCAACAAAAGAAATGTGTGGCTGCTGTTTTAGAGCCCTACTTGTTCTGTTGCCAGTAAGCAATTAAATTATTCCAGTTTTGAGCAAAGTAATTCCTGAGCTGCCTCCCTTCCTTCACCCAAATATAATTTGTACATTTTGACGTGAGGGCATATCAATGTAACTTATTTTTCTAATTGTACCCGAGAGGTCAGATTCTCCAGTGCTTTGCATTGCATATCCTACCTGCAACTTACTTTATTGTATAAAAATATGCTTACAGAAATGAACGGGTTTCTCTGGTAAAAATTGGTGATCTAATGGTAGCCGTATGTCTTTATTTGTCTAATTCAAAAATTTCCTAGCCACCAAACATGTCCACCATTAATGGAAACAGTTTTCCTCTTTCTTTTTTAGATTTTCAACAAATTAATGCCTATTATCATATAGAGGGTTGTGGGGTTGTTGTTGTTGTTTAGATAATATATTGTATGTTGTGCCAGATTTAAAACCATCTCCTCTCATGTTGGCACATAACAAGAAGTTATTTCCATATTTACAAATATAACCCCATATATCAAACTGTGTAGACTTTCCAAAACCCTGTCCCTAATTGCTTATATAGTTTACCCACTTTGCAGCAGTAGTCTAAAAGGACTTCTTACATTTGGGAAATACAATTCTTTTTATCATTATCTTCAGATGCTGCAGCACTTTCAAATGTAGTTAGATGTCTTACATGTTAGCCTCCTCATTTAATTTCTTAATACATTCCCTATGTTGTAAATATTGAAACCATGGAAGTGATTGATTATTTATGTGATGCTTGATATCATCCTATCTCTGTAACTGAATTTGGCTGAATGAATTATATTTCCTCTGCAGATTAAAAGAGGCCCAAATTTCCATTTCTGATAAAATAAATATAGTATGGTAGGCTGTATGCGAGATCCTTCTAACCCTTGGATCCAGCAAGTGTTAAAACATAAGCCGATATAGCTTCCTGTGCTGAGGTGATTGCCTGGGTGATGGGCCATTAAGGGAAACAAAGGAAAGGGGCTCTGTGTGAGATGGCAAATGGGTGCCCCCAGCAGCTTGTTGTTAGAAGGATGACGTCAGAGTTTAGAGCTGAGTTGCAGTGATGTGAGCTAGAGAGTAAAGCAGCAAGCTGGGGGAAGACAGAGAGACAGAGCAAAGTTGGATGTTTGTTGGACTCCAAGGCTGTGGCTCCGGGAGAAACAAGACCCTTGTTTCTCCTGTAGCCACAGGGGTATTAATGCTGTGAACCCCTCCTTTGTAGGCTCAGGTTGTAAATAAACTGTATAGCATAAAGACACCTCAGTTTCCTCTGTGCCTCATTCCCCAAAGGAAAGACGAACCCTGGGTAAGTGCCTGGAACCCCTGGAATCTCCCAGCTCTCGGAGATCGGGGTGGCGTGCAACAATATAGAATGGTGACTACGGGAAGCCTAGCTGAACTAATTATCTAATTGAATATGTCCTAGTTTCTTAACAAATTAGGAATTGTATGAGACTGTTAACAGCATTTTATCATTATCTATTATTAGTCTGCTACACAACTTGCAAATTGACAGAGCAATGTGTTTGCTCCACTCCACCTTCAGCTTTCCGTGGTTCATACAACCTTTCTGAATATCACGGTAAACCATGTGCATGATGGTGTAATTCAGGTCCACGTACCCCCCAAGCTTTCCTTTCCTTTTATCAACCTTTTATTTTATTTTAGCAAAATGCAATCTCTCTTTTTTTGTTCATAGAAAATATTATAGTAACTGCTGTGAAGCTCTTAAATTGACTTTTCTAACCTAATTTGTTAAACATTTGCAGCAGGAGGTTTAGGGCGCAAACCTAAAATCACCCAAAGGGTGGCTGAGGCATGTGTACCACTCTGCCAGGATGGAGGGAAGCCTGCTTGGTTTAGGCAGCACTGTATAATCTTCTGTAATTTTCTCCCCCCCTCCCCCCATCCTTGCCTAAATGCATGGACATTTCATTCTTGAAAATCACTTACTGTTTTTACAAATAGATTTATTCAGGAGTACCGGTAATCTTTTTGCTATGTTTTCGTTGCTTTGTTTCCTGGAAGTTCTTGCTTTCATTCTAAAACACTAGACTTTCTTGCTCACTACTCATCGTGTGCAATATATTAGGTTAGCCCCAAACAACTAGACTTTCTCATCAAACACGTGCCTAAATCCAATCATACAGTCATTCCAGTTGATAAAAAAAGTATTAATTAGTATACTGGTTGTGCTCCTAAATTCACTGAAATTATCTATTATATAAATTATAACTTGAACTGCGTATGAAGTGCAATTTTTAGAAATTCTACCACGGATCATATGCTGAATTTCATTCAGGATGTCATCTAAAATTGCTGATTACTCAATGATTATTTTTTTCATAAAGTGAAGTCTGTGCACATAAATTAATTCAAATTGACTTGAATAATAAATCCCATGAAACTCAACACTCAAGTTAATTTCAGTAGTTCCATAAATTGTGAATGACTTAAAAAGCTTCGCAAATTATGCTACTGTATATAGTTAATAATAGTGTATAATTATATAACTAATATAGTTAATAATTAATTTGAAATCTACCATAAGCCATGTACTTATCCTCACAGTTCATAAACATAGATGTGTTTTACAAGTCATAGGATTATATCCAACTAAGTTAAATTCTGAGCATGACTAACTGGATCTCGCCCACAAGAACTATTTTATTCACTCTGGGTTGTATCCAGAGTAGCACCAACACAGTTTTTCTGGCACAGCAGCACTTCTGTTTTCTCTCCTCTCTGTGCACACGCCCAAGATCTTCTCCAGATGCTCCCCCAACCCTCCAGAGTTAATTTTGAGGGGGCACAGGGGGCTGCAGAGGAGACAAGGGGAAAGCTCCATTCTGATAGTGCAACATCCCTTGCGCTAGTTGGCTGGGGGTGTTGCATACCACACACTGTGTAATTGTTCCTTTTCTGAACCAACCTTCTTACTCATGTCACTGACTGCCTCAGAAATATGAAGAAAAGGTCTTACTTCTAATGTTGCATTCAACTAATACTTCTAATGTTGCATTCAACTGATAGTTGACCAGCATTCTGCAGCCTTGCCTCTATTCTCATCAAAGAGGCTCACCAAATAGTTGTGTTGATCTAGCAAAGTGGCATTTGTGATGTACTTGCCCAGTGCAGCTCAGCCATTTTTCAAAAATATCTGTGTGGATAGCGTCTTTGCAGCTTAGTCATTAGGCAGCACTGGACTGAATTGTTTTAAAAAACATTTTTATTAGAGATTTTCTCTTCTTTCGGTTCATAGAGATCAGTTCTACAGATCAGTTATATTTGCTGTGAGACACTAATGTTATAGGCAGTATAAGGTTGGGGAAGAAGAGAGGGGAGAGAAAGCAGGGGAGAGTAGTATACTTTCATCCCTTTACATATTTCAAGAAATATTTCAAGAAATAGACTTGAAAGAGAAGTTGCTGAATTACAGCTTATTACTAAACTGAAAACTATGGAGATATATGATCTGAATAGAGATATTGGATTCTTGTCTCATCACATATGCTAAAGCCATTTTTGGTCATCTGCATACTATCCCTTGCTTTTTCCTGTAGGACTGGATAGCACAGTTGGTTAGAGCATGGTGCTGATAACACCAAGGTTGCAGGTTTGATCCCCATATGGGACAGCTGCATATTCCTGCATTGCAGGGAGTTGGACTAGATGATCCTCAGGGTCCCTTCCAGCTCTATGTTCCTATGATCTATACGTTCCTATGATCCTATGACTAATTGCAGTCGTTAACAGTCGTCCACAGGTTTACCATACCCATTGAGCCAATCACCCATCTCCAACTACCCTTCTGAGAAATACCCCACCCTCCCACTATATATAAGGGTCTGGTGACTTCTGTTTCAGTGAAGAAGTGTGCATGCACACAAAAGCTTATACTCAGAACAAACTTAGTTGGTCTCTAAGGTGCTCCTGGACAGTTTTACATTCTTTTACATAGTGTATGTGTGGGGTTTTCATGTCAGCATCACATGGGTAGATTTTCTTTCTATTCATTTATTAGTTTTCATTGGGCATTGGACTTAATTGTACCTGGGTGGAACCAGAAACTCTCCATTGCTATTCTGTACTTTTAAAAGAGAGACAATAAAGTTCTTGTCCAGCTTTCTGACCAACGTGGCCACTAAGGAGTAAAGAATCTGTGGGCCTTCGCATGTGGTTGGTCTCTGTGACCAAGGTCAGGAATAATGGGGGGTCAGGAGCAGCCGGTGCAGTGGGTTGGCAGCATGAACTGGGCCACCCAGTTGTAGCATTGCTTCCTGGGATGGTGTGGAGGGCAGAGCAGGGTAGTGGAGCCAATCTGGTGATCCTGGTAGCGTTCCCATGCTGTGCCAATCTCACCACTGCTCTGCCAGGAGGCTGGTTCTGTGGCGGTGCCGCTCCACGTGGGTCACTCTTGATGGGAGTTGGAAGCCAATAACTTCTGGAGGGTCCCTATCCCGGCTCTTCCATAAAAATGCCAGTGATCCTCCCCTGAAATTGACTAGAGGGAAAATACCTTTGCAAGGCTCCCTGTTTCCCAAGGCCAGGCTATGCCACATTACTGCATGGGGGGCGGGGGGGGGGCAGGATAGGACAGCCACAGAAGGGGTCTGCAAAAGTATTAGTAAGCAGAACCAGCATGACATTTCAATCTCTTGGGAGGGCAAGAAAAGAGGAAATTCACTACACTTGAATTACATTTAAATGGCATGACAAGTATATAGCTCTTGCTAAAGAATACAGGTAGCTTCGAAGCTACCAGCATGAGTTTGACCAAACTGCAGGAGGCAGTGGAAGACAGGAGTGCCAGGCGTGCTCTGGTCCATGGGGTCACGAAGAGTCAGACACGACTAAACGACTAAACAACAACAACAAAGAATACAGGAAGGATGGGTAATTAAAGTATCTGTGAGGCCATGGAAATTCGGGGAGCAGGGAGTGGCAGTCCATAGTGGCCTGGATCACATGGTTGGGACGAGACTTTTCTTTACATGATTCATCACGGTTCATTTATAACCCAGTGGCAGGTGGTGGCTCTGTAGGAGAATGACTCTTGCTGTGTTCTTTTTCAGAATCACTGATGGGGAATCACGCATGGTCACAAATACGATGCACTCCTTGATATTGGGAACATTGGAACAGACGATGCTTTTTAAACTCAACATGTAGCTTATCATCTGATACATCCTTGAGCTTGGGGCATTCCACTTTCAGCACCAAGAATGTCATGACGGAGTCCGTTTGAATTTTGCACATTTGATTCTTTTCAGGTGATCGGCTTGCCTGTAGCAATTCTTCTTGCTTTTGACTTTGATCTTCCTGTCCAGGGTATTCTGGGCTGGGTGAACTTCCTTTGGCTTTCTTCACTGTTGGTCATGGGGGAATTTAGCCCGCCACAACCCTGCCAACTTTGACTGGTCTACCTTGGTTTTCCCTGCACAGATATGCACAGGCTCCACTTGCTTAGATATTTTAGAGGATCATACTGGCAAGGCTTCTTGCAGCTTTGGTGCTCCAGTGGCAAGGACTGGACATCAAAGTAGGCAGGTAGGTTCAGTAGCCCCTAGAAAATGGCTTTGTTCTGAGTCTGTGGGGTCTCAGATGAGCTGTTCCAATCTAAAGTTAAAAGAGGGTACTAGAGTATATTTGCAGATGTGGAGAAAAGGTTGTTTACATCTGCAGTCCTTGAATGTTGACTTTGATCTCAGGTTCAAATCCCAGCCCAGCCTTGAACTCACTGGGGAACTTAGAACAAATCTTGTTCTCTCAGTCTCTCGTCAATATAGTAGAACAGCGCTGTCTTGGCCTACCTTGCGGGATGGTTGTGGGGGCAAACAAGATGAAAGCTGTAAAGAAAATAAATGGATGTTTGAGACACACATATGCTTTTGTTTCTAAAGAACTTTAATTAAAAAAAAGGATGCTATGACATTTCTGTTATAATTTCTGTTCTAATGAAAGGGATGTGTAGGCAGGGCCTATGCCCACCTTCTTTGTGTCTGTATAAATGCTAGTTGTGTGTGTGTGTGAATGTTTAATTGTATAGTACCCCTGCTAGGAGCTTCCCCTCTTTGAGAGAGATGCTCTGTGCAGTCGCTTCCAAGAGCTGTTGCTTAGTTATTTTTAGGCACAGAATGAACTCTAATGGGAGAAATTATTTGGATTTCACACACACACACGCACATACACCCTAATAAATTTCTCTCTTTTTGAACAAATGATTTCAGCTGAAAGGGAGCTTAATCACACAGCAGAAGCCTACATTTCAGCTTCGGCTTGGCCAGGCCACAAAACATGAAAACTAACTATGTGGTCATCAAGACTGGTTAGGAGTACAGGTCCCACCTACTAGCTAGAGCGGGGCTGAAAGCAATGTTCTGCCTGGGAAGTTGTGTGCCAAGAGAGGGGGAAATTGAATTTGGGCAGTCCAGTCTGGACCAGATCCAGAGAAGATCCATCAGAAATCTGCTCATGCAATGGGGGATTTTCTGGCTCCTGCTTCACTTGGCCCAACTTCAGCCCTATGTGCTTTCCCCAAGCTGCTCCTCAGGGTTGGCGACCAACCAGGCCTCCCCATTTTGCCCACAAAGTGGATTTGGCCAAGCCACGCCCACCTCCTCTTTGCCTGACATTAGGTGAGGAGCAGGTGAAGGCAAAGCTTGAGTGAAAAGGGCTTTTGCAGGCACCACTGATCAGCCAAGCCCCCTGCACAGTGCTTCTCAAGTGCCCTGCCACCGGTGGACTCTAACCCCTTAAAAAGCCATCAGGCCCAGCACCATATCTCATTGGAGTGGGCTGAATAAGTCAGTGTGAAACACTCCTTTCTTGTCAGCTGATTTCAAAGGATCCAGCAGAACAGCCCTACCAGCTTCCTTTGGTTTCCCTAGATTGCTGCCGCCATCTTGATTCAAAATGGTGCATGGCATCCCAATGTGTATGAAGACCACTATCCCCCCCTTGGGAAGCCTTGTGCCATTTGGTGGCGAAATAGAGAATGAACGGACAAAGCACTTTCCTAAATACAGAGCAGATTCACTATGCCATTATGATTAATGTATATATTATGAAAACTGATCCTGGAAAATCTTTTGAAAAGCTGTTTGTAATCATACAGACTTTGTTTTATTTGATGATGATAATAGAAAATGGCTTAGAGATTTCTTTGAAATATGGAGAAGTATGGTATATAAATTATGCAAACCAACTAACTAGCTAACTACAGTAAGTAACTAGCACAATGTCCCCTTAAAGACACAATCACACACTTAACTAAATCCAATTCTTGTAATGTAGCTTATCACCTTCTTCCATTTCCAGCACTCAAATCCAATTTTGAAATAATTGAGGAACATGCAGAATATTTCCTTATTTCCCAGCAGCCTGCTGAATATAAGAAACCTGAGTCAAGAAGCTGTGCCAACTGAGCATCAGCTACAGAAACAACACTGCTGGGCTACAAAGGAAGTGGAGACCATTTCTCAAAGCTTCACCGCAACCATTTTTATCTGGCTCTGTCCCATACCCAGGAAAATTTTCTTCTGAGAGTCAGGTGAAAATCTAAAACCTCATGATGAGTCGAGGATGCCCAAGTTGTTTCCCAAAGCTGTTTGCCTGTTAGAAAAGACCCCACAGAAAGGATGGGAAGCGAGTGGGATGGGTGGGTGGAGGAGGTAGTCCTAAGGCATAGGTCAAACAGTGGGGAAGAGCCAATGCCTTCATGTCCTTCTGAGCTTCCTGGAGTATGTGGCTGGTCACAGCTGGAAGCTGGTTTATGGACTATGTTGCTGGACTACAGCTCCCATCATCCCTGACCTGCTGGCTAGGGCTGATAAGAATTGTAGTCCAACAAGATCCAGAGGCACCAAGCTCCTAGCTTTCCTGAGGTAGGAAAGTATGAGCAGAAGTGTCTTCCTGTTTGAGAGTTATTGTTATAGGAGAGCCACCTGCTGCCTAGCGATGTCTGGGAAATAGAATCAGCTACAGCCCTTCTAAAATGGCTGCCTATGGTCTGTGCCCTCTGTATTTAAATGTCCACAATAACAGCAATTCCGGTTCTACATGCCTGGCTAATATAATTATGTTCCCAACTTCCCAGTATACTATAGCCAGGCATGAAGAACTGGAATTGCTGTTGTTGTGGATTCGATGATGATGATGATGGTGGTGATGGGAACATCCCTAAAAGGATAATATAGCACTTGCATTCTTAATGGACCAACAATGATATCATTATTGTGCTTGGTGATTTTTAGCGGAGTGCACATTGTGATTGTCAGATGAATCCTTCATATAAGGAGATATTTTCTTGGCAAACACTCGCTTGATGAGAAGCGTTGAAGTGGATTGTGAAGGACAATCATGATGAACCTGATGTAGTAGGCCCTTACCTATGAAAGCTCGCACAGCAATGGTTAGAATAATTTCTGTACAATAAAAGAAAGCGGTTTACTAAGGCCTGACCTCTTTGGAAGTGAAAGAGAAGTCTTCTGCAGAGGCACTGAAATCAGTGCTATTTTTCTAGAAAAAGAGGTGCCAGAGATGACCACGAACTTGTCCCTTGTTCTCTTAGAATGGCAATGGCGCCCACCCAAGAGGTGCTGGAACTGACCTCTGGCATATATATCTATACAGTGGTGCCCCGCAAGACGAATGCCTCGCAAAACGGAAAACCCGCTAGACGAAAGGGTTTTCCGTTTTTCAATGCGCTTCGCAGGACGAATTTCTCTATGGGCTTGCTTCGCAAGACGAAAATGTCTTGCGATTTCCCCCCCCCCCCGCTCCCCACCCCCTTTTTCTAAGGCACTAAGCTGCTAATATGGGACGCGGGTGGCGCTGTGGGTAAAAGCCTCAGCGCCTAGGGCTTGCCGATCGAAAGGTCGGCGGTTCGAATCCCTTCGGCGGGGTGCGCTCCCATTGCTCGGTCCCAGCGCCTGCCAACCTAGCAGTTCGAAAGCACTCCCGGGTGCAAGTAGATAAATAGGGACCGCTTACTAGCAGGAAGGTAAACGGCGTTTCCGTGTGCAGCTCTGGCTCGCCAGAGCAGCGATGTCATGCTGGCCACATGACCCAGAAGTGTCTCCAGACAGTGCTGGCCCCCGGCCTCTTGACTAAGATGGGCGCACAACCCTAGAGTCTGTGAAGACTGGCCCGTATGGGCAGGGGTACCTTTACTTTACCTAAGCTGCTAATAGCCTTTTAGCAGCTAATCCGCTAATCCCTTAAGCCTTTAATAGCTGCTAATAGCCGCTAAACCGCTAATAGCGCTAATCCGCTAATCCGCTAATAGGGTTGCTTCGCAAGACGAAAAAACCGCTAGACGAAGAGACTCACGGAACGGATTCTTTTCGTCTTGCGAGGCATCACTGTGTGTGTGTGTATATATATATATATATATATATATGCTTTCGTAGATTTTCACGGGTACAGGAATGCAGGTTTTGGTGTCCTCGGGTGTCTTCCCGTGTAAAAGTTGGGGTGTCTAGGCGACGTTTCGACGAGGTCTCACTCGTCATCTTCAGGCTGGTGCTTTCGGCTTCTTGTTACTGGAACAGAGCAGGATCTCAGTGTTTGAGTTCCTATAAATACTGTTGAGGAGGTGTGGTGTATAGCCTCCAATGTTCTGGGCAGAGAGGAGGTTCCCAGGCTGGTGTGCCTTTTCTTCTTTTGTTCCTTAATTACTTGAGGGATATCTTGAGTGATTTCTTGAGTGATTTCCTGAATCCCACTTAGGTGGGTCATTAGGTGTGGATTAGTTGCTAAAGCCTTCGTGTCTTGAACTCTTGAACTTTGTGAAGAGTTTTTCTGAGAAGATGGCTGTACTGCACTTGGTTGTGCTCTGGCTTGGCTTCGTGTATAGGGGCGAGCTGTGGTTTTGTGGCCTGTGCCAGCCAGATCTGTGTAGGGATTGCAGGGGGGTGCAGCATCCGGAGGTGCCACCCTGGTTTGGCTACTGGATGGTGTCTGTAATTTATCTGTGGAGAGGGTCTGGGTTTGGGTCTGGTGTGGTTGATTGGTGATGGCGTTCTGTGTGCCTCTGGATCTGGTGTCAGATTTTGTGGGGAGGGCTAATTTCCAGATGTCTGGCAAGCGGGATGTGTCGTCACGCTTGTTCATGTTGTGAGGGTGTTTCTCTATCTCGATGGCTTCCATGATTATTCTCTTGTGGTGATGTTCCATGTTAAAGAGAACCTCCTCTCTGCCCAGAACATTGGAGGCTATACACCACACCTCCTCAACAGTATTTATAGGAACTCAAACACTGAGATCCTGCTCTGTTCCAGTAACAAGAAGCCGAAAGCACCAGCCTGAAGATGACGAGTGAGACCTCGTCGAAACGTCGCCTAGACACCCCAACTTTTACACGGGAAGACACCCGAGGACACCAAAACCTGCATATATATATATATATATACCTGGAACTTGCTCCCCCTGGAGGCAGTGAAGGTTACCATCTTGGATGGCTTTAAAAGAGGATTGGACAAATTCATGGAGGAGAAAGCTATTGATGACTATGTTCTACCTCCACAGTTGGAGGCAGCAATGCTTTCGAATGCCAGTTGCTGGAAGCCACAGGAGGGAAAAGTGCTGTTGCACTCAAGTCCTTCTTTGGGGATTCTCTGGTTGGCCACTGTGAGAATAGGATGCTGGACTAGATGGGCCATTGGCCTGATCCAGCAGGCTTTTCTTATGTTCTTAGGCATGCATAGACTTGCATAGTAAGTGCTCAAGTGAGAGGTACAAGGGTTCTCAAATGCACTCTTCCGCTGGAGAGATGTTAAGGGTTTCTGGGCTGATTTTGCCAATGGGAAAGGCATGTTTATGACATCCGATATCTATGTGAGGAAAAGAAGAACTGGCTCTGAGATGAAGCTAATTAAGATAAGAGTCTAAATCAAATTACGGTAGCATATGATTCCTGTAGGAAGATATCAAAAGTCTAAGGAAGAAGCATGTAAGATGTTTTTCTGTGTTTAACATCTTCATTTTCTGTAATATCAAGTCAGTAGGTTGCACTGTCCATCTCTGCAAACTGGACTTTATGAAGTGGAGTCATAATTTGTTTCCACAACCTATGCAACTGTAGGACCAGCCCTAAATTTTAGACTCTGCTTTGAATTTTACACACTGGATTTACTGGGTGGGGTGGGGCTTTTAAGATGGAAATGAGCATTAGTCTTATGGGTTATCCCCTCTTTCATTTTATAGGGGATCCCCTTTTGATGGTAATGTGCATCACTTACTCGTCTTGGAGGCTGTATACACACCATATATTTAAAGCACACTTAAAGCACATAATGTAGAATCATAGAATTGTAGCATTGGAAGGGACCCTGAGGATCATCTAGTCCAACCCCCTGCAATGCAGGAATGTGCAGCTGTCCCATATGGGGATCAAACAGCACCATACTCTAACCAATTGAGCCAAAGAATCCTGAGGACTATAATTTCCCACTCACAGAGTTACGATTTCCAGCATACTCAACAAATTATAATTTTCGGGTGGGGGGGTGGAGACACTCATGTCCTTTAAATGTATAATATGTGCACAGCTAAAATGTGACAAGCCAGCTCTTCTGTGTTTGGGAGCCCTGTGGCTCATTCTGCAGAGTGATGCCTTGGACCTCTGCCCCAACATCCTGCCCTCATTGCACCAAGGTATTATGGCATTTGTCTCCTTTCCGGAGGAAGGGGGACTGTTGCTTCACCTGTGCTTCTGACTAGTGATATCTGGAGCAACTATATCAGTAGTTATTATGAGGTATAAAAAGTAGCCAAACAAATGTTCTCTAAATACATTGCTTTTCTTGCACTTTAATCTTAAAGGTAAATGTAAAGGGACCCCTGACCATTAGGTCCAGTCACGGACGACTCTGGGGTTGCGGTGCTCATCTCGCTCTATAGGCTGAGGGAGCCAGTGTTTGTCTGCAGACAGCTTCCGGGTTATGTGGTCAGCATGACTAAGCCGCTTCTGGCAAAACCAGAGCAGCGCACAGAAATGCCGTTTACCTTCCCGCCAGAGAGGTATCTATTTATCTACTTGCACTTTGACGTGCTTTCGAACTGCTAGGTTGGCAGAAGCAGGGACCAAGCAACGGTGGCTCACCCCATCACGGGGATTTGAACCGCCGACCTTCTGATCGGCAAGCCCTAGGCTCTGTGGTTTAACCCACAGCGCCACCCAGGTCTTTAATCTTACATCTATTCAAAAGCAGGCATGATACCGACATCATAATTCTTTCTTATAACTGGGAACTGGATCACTTCTCAGCCTTTTGGCTAAGATCATGTGTAGTATCTTATAAATGGGATCTGGCCCTAAATTCTCATGGTTCCCCCACACTGGGTAGTAACAGGGAGGTTTTATGTATTCTGCTGTCCGGAGCCAAATCTATGCAAATGGAGATGCAGCAGCTGTCTCCCACCTTGCCTTCTGCGTGCCAGAAAGGAAATTAGGTTGTCTAGAATGCAAAGTTCTTCCTGAAAGAACAACCTGCACTATCTGCAATCTCCAATGGTGTGAAGCAGCATGAGAGGTAACTTACCTGACCCCAGAAGTACTGTGACATTTTCTCATCCCTCCGTATTACGAGTGGGTTGCTGGTAAGTTAGCCTAGTGCACTGTGGGTGCTAAGCAAATTGTTAAAAACTGCAGTGTGTAGCAGAGACTGGGAAAGTTATGTACGTGTCCAGAGGCAGGTGTGCCAACAGCAAGGGGCAGCAAGGACAGAGCTGGCCCATTCCAGTTAACTGCTGTTCTGAGTTTTGCATGAGGTTGGATTAAGTGCCTGTGACATGAGAAATAGCGGCATTAAGAAGCAGTTTGGTCTCCTGAAGCAGAAAGGCCAAATAAACAAGAGTAGGCTCCTGTGTTCCTAAAGTCTGGATCACGTTTCCTAGAAAGTTAAACAACCTACCGTAAGTCAACAGGGCAGGTGATGCTGAAGGTGGAAGTCAAAAGCAGTGCCTCAGTTTGCAACTTCCTTGAAAAGAGCAGGAGACTGTCTGTGGTTGGGCTCCCACGACTGTTTTTGTGAGAGGTGGAAACAGTACAACAGAGGCAGTGGTGGCTGGTGCCCCTTCGCGGTGGGTAGGGTGGAAGGCAGGAGGCCAACAGTAGGTGGAGCCAGAGTAAGCGAAAGCCAACTAATTATAGTTTTGTCTCCCTCCTCCTCCCTGCTGAGGTCTAGAAGTGCAACACTGAGGCTACGGAGAAGGGAAATGACAGGCTGTGCCGCCACTTGGACTGTTTGTAAGTAAGAGGCAAGCAAGTGGGGGCTGGCTGAGAGCAGACTGAGGTCAGTGGGACAGTGCTTCATTCACCCTAATAGACCACCTTCCACTGGATAGAGGTGGATATCATTTTGTGCGCTAAAAACAGGAGAGTGTTTGAGGGTGAATGTGCACAGTTAGGGGTATGTGTGTGTTTAAAAGACAGTATTATAGAGAGGTACATTTTTCTCCTAAGTGTACATACATGCTTTTGTCTTATGTGGCTAAAACCTAAACCAGTTCCCACAAGCTTCAAGGAACAGTTGGGTTTTTTTTAGCCTCCTCTCATATGAAGTCTTTAGCAATGGTGCAGCAATGAGCCATGCCTGGCTTGCTTATGTGCCATTTCAATCAGTGGACTTTAAGTCCACATAACTCTGCACCAATCTGAGGTCTTTGCCTTTCTACAATTGTCCTGTTCCAGATAAACCAAGAATTGCTGGTTTACCTCCCGTGATTTGTCTCGGGAGGGACAAACCATGAGCCTGGGTTTGGCCGTAATGCTAAGCCAACCTATTATTGCCTTAATCCAAGTAGCGTGGCAAAGGCAGGACCATTCTCACAGCGTTATGAAATCTCCAATTTTGATTTGACACTGTGGCATCATATGCGCCTACCTATTTTACCACACCTTCACTCCCTTTGCCAGGTCAGGAATGAATATGTTGGAAGGAGTAGAGCCCAATACAGATAACTAGAACACCCAGCTGTTTACCTGCCTCCTCAGAGAGAAATCATCAACACCTTATTTCAGCCATACACCTTAATCCCTTTTGATTTTGCACATTTATTCATATTTATATTGGTGCCTCCGATCCAGTGTTTTTAAATAGCACCAGAGCATTCTTTGCGTTATTAAAGGCTCTAATTCCTGCTTAGTTCCCCGTTCTTTCATTTTGCAGAGGCATTTCTCCCCCCTCCACCAAGTTGTTGAATTTGACAATGTTATGATTGCTGTTTCCTAGCAGCTCAGCTATATTTATTTATTTATTGATCCAATCTCTGTGCTTCACATAAGACTAAATCAAGAACTAATGTTCATTGCATGTGTCCCAGAACTAGGAGTTCTGGGAATCTTTTTTTTTACAAGTTCGGGAAGTTTTCTCTCTCTAGCATCACCTGCCTAATCCATATGAGGACAATTGAACTCATCATTATGGTTGTGTTGGGCGGGGGGCGGGAATTGTGTTTTAGCTTTTACTACCTTGGGACTTATTTGCAATATGATTACAACCCTACTGTGGATCTTTGCTGATTTAAAGTCAGTCTGAAGCCACCTTATAAAGTGATTCAGACCACTGGTCCACTGAGCCTCTCAAGTTCTGGAGCAGGGGTTTTGTGATTTAAGCAGGGCCTCAGCATAGTACAAACTTTTAACATGCACCCCTTCCTACACGCATGCCATGATACCATAAATATAGTCTCATAAATAATGGAAGAAAAAAATCTATTTTAATTCTGAAATTACTTTCTTTACATTTCTGACATGACATCCAAGCCAATACTGGGTCTTATCTACCAAGCCTCTACCCACTTTGGGTGAGACTATTTTTTTTAATCTTTTGATTGTTCCTAAGATAGATATTAAAGGACATGGGTGGTGCTGTGGGTTAAACCACAGAGCCTAGGACTTGCCGATCAGAAGGTCGGCGGTTCGAATCCCCGCGATGGGGTGAGCTCCCCTTGCTTGGTCCCTGCTCCTGCCAACCTAGCAGTTCGAAAGCATGTCAAAGTGCAAGTAGATAAATAGGTACCACTCCGGCGGGAAGGTAAACGGCGTTTCCGTGCGCTGCTCTGGTTCGCCAGAAGCGGCTTAGTCATGCTGGCCACATGACCCAGAAGCTGTATGCTGGATCCCTTGGCCAAAAAAGTGAGATGGGCACTGCAACCCCCAGAGTCGGCCGCGACTGGACCTAATGGTCAGGGGTCCCTTTACCTTAAGATAGATATTATTCCATCAATATTTTTATTTTATATGTTTAATAGACCAATATGGCTGCAAACATTTTATAAACAGAATAATTCTCTTTAAAACAATATTTTTTTCTGGCCTTTTCCATTGCAAAAGCAGCAATTATCTCCCCAAAGTCCATTTCTCTTGCAAGCTCATCATTTGATAAGATACCTAGCAGCTTAAGCGTCCTTGCCCCCCCCCCCACCTGCAGCTTTTTATGAGCCTTAATGCAGCTTTTAATCCTGCCCACAGCAATGGCTCCCTCTGTCGCTGCAGTCATGGTGTGCGAAGTAGAGTGCCATCATTGCACTGCCCTCCTGGGCACAGCTACTTCATTGGACCAGGATGGTTGGCTGCTGTGGCAGCAAGCTGCACAAGCACTGGGTGAGCAGCGGCAGTGGCTAGTATGTTTCTGCTGTCACCACCACCCTGCCCCATCCCATTCCTAGTCAGCGTCACTGGGACAGTGGCGCAGCTGCAGCAGCACACTTCCTCATGCAGCACTACTGGTCTCTCTCTCCCACCAGATGTCCCTCGCTCCTGCCAGTGCAAAAGAATTCTATCACTTGTAGCTCTTTTTTCTATTTAATCCCCCTCCCCAATCCTATTTCATAAAACAAGTACCTTTCAAGGCAAAACACACTTCATTCCTGAGTTCCTGAGAGTGTGTGTCACTCAGGGAACATTCTGTTACAGAAAAGGACCTGCGCCATCAAGTCATTGTGAAGAACGTTGCTTCTTCTGTTCCAGCCCTGCTTCAGCTTGGCTCCAGCAAATCTCATAAGATATGGACGATAGGTACACAGGAAAATAAAGTTTCCATAAATATCCTCAAGTATGAGCTTAAGCTTGTAGTTCAGCCTCAGTTGTTTTGCTCCTGGTAACAGGGTTGTAGCCTGGGCTGGGATCCCTTAGATCATTAGGCTTTGGTGAAGTTTAGCCTTAAGAACATAAGAAAAGTCCTGCTGTATCTGCCCGAAGGTCCATCTAGTGCAGCATCCTCTTCTCACAGTGGCCAACCAGATGCCTAAGGAAAACCTTCAAGTAGGACCCAAACTATGCAGCACCTCCCCGACTTGGGATTCTCAGCAACTGGCGTACAGAGGCTTATTTCCTCTGACAGTTGAGGTAGAACATTGTGACTATCAATAGCCTCTAATAGAGGTCAGACAAGCTTTTTTGTAAGACAATGACTTCAGCTGGCCACTTAAGTGCCCTCTTCAACATCCCAAAAGATCTGAGCTAGGTTGCAAGAGCTACAACTAAGTGATTGTGCCCTCCAGGCTGCTGGGTGGGCCTTTCCTCCACCCCCTTCAGCTAGTTGCTAGGCAGGACAACAATTGTCAGTGTGAGAGCTAAGCTGGAAGCAGGCTGGAAGCTGGAGGCACATAGACATGTTTGCTCTGTGCTGGATTCAAAGCTGTGAGTAATGGAGAAGCAATATCTGTTGGAGTATTAATGATGTGAGCCGCTCCGCCTTATGCTCCGGTTGTAAATATGGGTAAATAAAAACATATATCCTAAAGCACGGAAAGGCAAACCAAAGCCCAGGTGTCAGATCCGGCCCAATCGTCTTCTCAATTCGGCCTGCGGACGGTCCGGGAATTAGCGTGCTTTTACATGAGTAGAATGTGTCCTTTTACTTAAAATGCATCTCTGGATTATTTGTGGGGCATATGAATTTGTTCATTTCCCCCTCCAAAATATAGTCTGGCCCAGCACAAGGTCTGAGGGGCAGTGGACCAGCCCCCTGCTGAAAAAGTTTTCTGACCCCTGTCCTAAAGACACTATAGTTTCTCCATCATTCCAAGGAAGCAGACCCCTGGGAAAGTGCCTGGGACCCCTGGATTTTCTCACCGCTCAGAGATTGGGGTGGCATGTAACAGTTCAAACTTTGGCAAAAGGGCAAATGCCTCGTTAACAGTTATTGTTCTTTTCAAGGTACAAAAGTGTGTGGAAGTGGACTCCATGGTACTTGACCATCAATCTAGCTTTTCATGTGTTGTCAGTCTTCCCTTCTTTTTCTCTTCTGCTGTCTTTGTTTACTCCACCAAGCATACCAGACAAGACTTGTTTCCATCTGGTGGGTGTTTTTGTTGTTCGCTTGGGTTTTTCAGCAGAAGGTGATTTCTGCAATTGCATGTCAGATTTATCCATGTTTTTATTTTGCTTTGGTTTTTTGTAAGTGCGCGCTTCTCCATTAGATTATTTTTTAAAAAAAAAACGTAAAAGTGATGCTCTACAGAGGTGACAACAAGTCAAACCATTGCCGACTGGATGAAGGAAGAAAATTACCCTGCCAAAGCTGGGAACAGCTCTCTTGACGCAGGATAGTCTAATGCTGTCTAAACAGGGTTCAGTTGTAATCCAGATGCAGTTAAAAGAATAGTCAGACATAAAGGTAGCATTCATAAAGTCCCCATCTAATTGTTACGTTGCTTGCTATTTTCTGGTCAAGCACTTTCAATGACCTGACAAGAGACTACAACAGGAGGCGTCACTGTGGCAAAATGGGCACCGCCCTCTCCTCAAGCACCACCTTGGCACCCATCAGGACCCTCTGCTCCTGATTGAATCATAGGAGGGGAAGGGACCCTCTGGAGTCTCTTACAGGAATTGAACCTGGGGCAAAGCATAGGCTCTGTTACTGAGGTGCAGCCCCTCCTCTGATCTTCACTTTGTCCTTTACCGCAAAGATATAATTTCAGTTGTAAACTAATATTTCTGAACCTTGCAATCAGAGCTTTTTTGTGATAGTACTCACTGGTGCATAGTGCTGTCACCTTTCTTTTTGCTTCCCATGGCAACTATTTTGTACTGGCTCCCACTTCACTTTTATCAAGATTTGAGCACTGACACTTCTTTTAAAAAACCACACAAAATAGCACTGGTTCCAGTACTTTGGAACAAATAAAACAAATGCTTAATGATGCCAATACCCAGTTTCAAAAACATGACTAAATCAAATATCGTTCATTACAGCCTATTCTCAGTTTTTGGAAAAACATAGAGCTGCAAAATTTGTTTACCAGAGGCAAAGATAGGATGAGTATACACAATCTCTCTTATAAATTACCTCCCATCCTCTGAAAAAAGCATCCTATCTCCAGCTGGAGGTGCCCACCCTGTATCTTGTCCCCGTCCCAGTCGCACATTTTCTCCATCCGGATGCCTTTTGCTAATGTCTCTCTTAGGATCACCTTCCTTTCTTATAGATTTCAGAAGCCTTCATTTTTGGTCATTCATTGCTGGCTGGTTCTTTCCTTTTCTTCATGGAGAGAATATAAAGTAACCTTTAAAGTGTAACATGACTACAACAATATATTACAATGTTGATAGTATTTCACATACAGTATCTTGGTAATCATTGCAACAGCATATAAAGGAGACCAAATGTTATTTCCCCCCATAATGCAGTTGTTTGCGGAGTGAGGATGTAGCTCATCTGAGGACTAAACAAACCATTAACTTCTGAACTCAGGGTTCATTCAGTCACAAGCCTAAATTGTGGGACATTATTACAGTCAAAGCAACAATTCATGCTTTGCTAGATAGGCACATGAAGGGGCTGAGGCTCACAGACCTTTCCTTTAAAATTTGATAGAGAGAACTCTGTGAGATCACTTCCTTTGTCTGCCTTGTCAGGGAGCTGTAACACTACATACTTCCTGTCTGGGCAGCCTTCACTTTCTTCATTATGCTTCCAAGCTGACTGCAGGTGCATGTCTGAGCTCTGCATCTCAGACACTATTTTTGAATTTACATTGTGTACTTTTGTAACTTAGTTATAAACCTGCTTTCATTTTGCTACTGTTCTTGCTGCTTCAAGACTTAGATTATGTAAGTAAATAATACTTTTATTTATTCACAAAACAATGTATGTTTGATTGTTGTTTCTTAAGAGGGAGAAAAGGTGTAACATCAAGGAAAATCCAGTCTGCCTTAAAACAGCTGGGATTATTGTTTCTAGAAGGTTAAATCAACCTTGTCTTAGCTTCCAAGTTTAAAGCTGCAAAGGATGGTACTCTCAGTCATGAGCAAGGAAGGATAATAACTAAACAATATACAGTGGTACCTCGGGTTACAGGTGCTTCAGGTTACAGACGCTTCAGGCTGCAGACTCTGCTAACCCAGAAATAGTACCTTGGGTTAAGAACTTTGCTTCAGGATGAGAACAGAAATCGTGTGGTGGTGGCGGCGGCAGCAGTGGGAGGCCCCATTAGCTAAAGTGGTAACTCAGGTTAAGAACAGTTTCAGGTTAAGAACAGACCTCCAGAACAAATTAAGTTCTTAACCCAAGGTACCACTGTATCCTTTCCTAGTGTCTATTCTCATATAAATGAGCTCTCACATTTCTGGTTGGTATGCAAGTGTTTGGTTATACAAATCAATGGTGCAACTGCATTTGGAGTATTGTATACAGTTCTGGTCGCTTCACCTCAAAAAGAATATTGTAGTATTGGAAAATGCACCCAAAAGGGTTACCAAAATGACCAAGCAGATGGAACAACTCCCCTATGAAGTTTGCAGCATTTGGGACCTTCTAGTTTAGAGAAAATTTCAGTAAGAGGTGACACGCTGAAAGTTTATAAAATTATGCATGGCAGAGGAAAAGTGGATAGAGATAAGTTTTCTCCCTCTTCCATAACACTAGAACTCATGGACATCCAAGGAAGCTGAATGTTGGAAGATTCAGGACAGATTTTTTTTTAAAAAAAGCACTTCTTGTGTGTAGTTGAACTCCCTCCCACAGGAGGCAGTAATGGGCACCAACTTGGATGGCTTTAAATGAGGACCGGACAAATTTGTGGAGGGTGAGGCTACTAGCCACGATGGCTATGCCCTCCCTCCATGGTAGGAGGCACTAAGGCTTCTGAATACCAGTTGCTGTAAACCGCGGGAGGGGAGAGTGCTCTTGTATGTGGCTCTTGCTTTTGGGTTTCTCACAGGCATCTGGTAGGCCGAGAACAGGATGTTGGACTAGATGGGCCATTGGCCTGACCCAGCAAGCTATTCTTACGTTATTAAGCTGGCAGAGTGACCTTTAGCTGCAAAATGGAACTTCCCTACTTTCTCCAAAAACATGCTCCTGAGGGTTGGGGGACTCCCCAGAAAAGATTTAGGGTTTGAGTGGGGAGAAGAAAGTTCCATTATACACCTGAAAGTCCTTGCACTCGTGAAACGGTTTAGTTGGATACTGGCCACTGATTGTGGGTTTCTCAGTCTTCACAATAGCTGCATTGGCAACCAATGGTACGCTCAGCTTTCTGGATTATTGTGGTTCATCAGGAAAGAACAGTGTTGCCTGATAGGTCCCACCTCAGCAATCTTTGCTTGGGAAACGTTTGTGCAATCATGCTTAGCCATGGTTTCGCTTAACATTATGTGTGAACTGGGTCACAGAGAGACTCATGTCCTCGCAGCTCGTTTTACATCTCATCCGTTCTAATAATTGGCCGGTTATGGTAGAAAGCCACCTCATAACTGTCTTTAATGAGCCAGATCACCCAGCAATAGTGTGGCCAGATAATTCTGCTTCACTATGCATTATCTATATCCTAAGGTATGCATAGCAGCGTGACTCTGTCTAGCTGTGTTTTGCATTTGCTTCTAATTGCAGTGTGTTGGTGGAGCAGCGGGTAATTGCAACTACCATGTGCTTCATTCAGGTGTGAAGTTTTGCACTCCTGCTGAGTGCAAGTCATAGGGATGAGATCTTGGCTGACACCAGTAGCCATCCTTGAAAATGATCTCAGCTAGGGTACTGTTGGCTACCATCAGGCATCCTATACGGATAAGGGTGAACATATATCAAAGTGGCACAGCTCCACACAGACCTGCCATGGCTCTGTTGTGACCAGAACTTGGACAATTAGCCTTAACTTGCATCTCTAAAAATTAAAAATGTTATTAATGCAACAGGCCCTTGACTCAAGGAACTGGAATAACTTCCAGATGTAGTCATGCTATTATCCAATTGCAGCAAAACCAACACAGAGTCAATCACTCGTTTACAAGGCTCTTGTTGAGCTGTTCAAAATGGATACCAGCATCTAGAATTGGTAGGATGACTAGGAAGCACAGAAGAACCTGCCATCTGCTGGGTTAATCAGACATTGGTCCATCTAGCAGTATTGTCTACTGCAATGGAAATAAGGTGGTCCGCACACAACATTAAACCATGGTTTCTTTAAAGCACATTTTGCTCATCCCCCATGGGAGAGGAAACAAACTTGAAAAAAATCAGAGTCTGGCTGGTCATGACAGGTGAACCTGGACTCATGGACAGATGAACCACAAGCAGGAAGCCAAGAACAGGTCTAGACCATGCAAGGCTTCAACCTTTCCCATTCCTACCTGGAGATTGAATCTGAGATTGTCTGCATGCAAAGCATATGCTGAATTCAACCCAGTCCATTGTCTCCTTACAGGGTATCTTGCCAGGTGCTCAGTTCTAATGAACTCTGAGCGGAAAAAGCTCCTGGAAGCAGCTCTGATGCGAAGCCAGTGCAATGAGTCTAAGGTAAGAGCACTTCTCTCTAGCTGCCAATCAATTGGTAATAAAAGCATGGACCTGTTTGGTTAGCTGTTCTGTCATTGTTCTCAAAGCTTGACATAAATTTGGGCTTGTTGCTTTGGGCAGCGCTCAACTAAGTTCTTGCATGCTCTGGTCTTCTTGTGCAGCATGACTTCCTGCCATTCCTCCTCCGTAGGCCTCCTAAATCTGTTCTGGTGGATTTGAAGAACACCCCAGGGCAGGTTTAGGCATAGCTGTCAACGTTTTCCCTTTTTTAAGGGCAATTCCCTTATTCCAAATAGGATTCCTGACAAGAAAAGGGGAAAGTTGACAGCTATGAGTTTAGGGTGTGTGCAGAGAGAGGAGAGGAGGTGAAAATCTTGTTGCACAATCAGACCTCATTCAGTAAGCACATTCCCCACTTGATGCTAAGTCGCATTTCACCTGCGGGATGGGAAACTCCGCTTATAGGCCTCCAGCGGTGAAAAGCCCACTGCCTCCTGAAGCAGACAGTTTCACGCTCAGTAAGGTCTGCACTTAGGATGTTGGTACTGTAATGGTAGAGCGGGCTGCACTAAGGGGAAACAGGGATTGTTAAAAGTGGTCTGTGACACAACTATTTAATCTGCTTTAATACTGCAAGCCAAAATTTTGGAATGCACTGGAACAAAATGGTGACAGTCTGGAAGCAGGCTTAGTCTCAGTCTTGATCCTCAACCTGTGATATCCAAAGTGAACCTCAGTGATAGGCTGACATAGTTTGGAACGGAAGAATCTGTCAATTTTGGTTCTCTCTGTTTCTTGTTTTTCAAAACATAAACTCCAATCTCCACATTACAGCATCAGTTTGTGAAGGTTTTTTTGTTGTTTTAAAGGAAAAACCCTCATGAAAATTCTTCAGCATTCTAGTGTGAATTCTCCTAACAAATACATTTCTATATGCATTTTTGACTGGTGTACACATTTTAACTAGCATTTCCCCCTAATGGAATCTATTTTTGTGTGTTGTTTTTGTATATAGATTCCTTTTTATGTACCCTTTCCCCTAACATATGACTTTTTGTGAACGTTTTTGACCGGAGAACTGCATCACAAAATTCAGATGAGTGTGAAGCTTGAAGGATAGCTATGTTTCAGTCCTCATATTGCTTTGGAAAGCGCAACTTTGATAAATCTGGCTTTAAATGCAAAATGAAAATTGCTCCTCTGTCCCTAGTCATGGGCCACTCTGCCCCACCAACCAATTGGGACAAAAGTCTGCACTCGCATTGGAATTTCCATTGGCAAGGCTATTTTTTCAATGGTGAGGAAAACAAATGAAAGAAAGAAAGAAACGTCTTCTTACAAGATAAGACCTGTGTGAACTCCACAGCTATCTTTTATTTGGAGGTGGGCACTACTGGGGTCTAGTCACAGCAAGGTTAAAATCCCCTCAGGGGACTCTTCTCCCCAGCCCTCAGCTCCAGAGGCTATTTAAAAAAATAGCTTTTCAGTATGAACCATGAAACGGCCTATGCAGACAATTATATGGTCTCCTCTGCCCTTTTTATAACTCTGTGGCCCCACATTCTACTCCCCCCCCCCACCCCCGCTTCCATTCCACTCTCTCGCTTGAGGAATCTTCCAACTGCCTCCTGCTCCAAGCCCTCCTCTCCTTTCTCTCTCTCCTTTCCTCCTCTGCCACCCTCCCTCCCTCCCACTCTGCTTTCTTTCTACTTCACCTCTCCCTCCTGCACCCTGCCTCCTGTGTCAGTTCATGCCTCGCTCGCGCAGCTTCAAAACTGGCCCGCTCACATTCGGCCTCACTCTGCGCCCCACCCTGAGCCGGACTCAACTCCCAGCCCCACATGCTGGCCTGCCTCGCCCCCGCTCTCCCCTCGCGCTTTCCGCCCTTTGCTGACTTGACAGACGAGGGCTTTTTGTGACCGATGACACCATGTCTGACCGAGGCCGAGCCAGTCGGAGAGACAGTGACGATGATCTGTGTTCTAAAGTTTCGTTTCTGCTAAATTCCATGTCAGGTCCCAATCCAGCTTCCGAGGACCGTCATGGGTTTTCCTTAGTGGTAAATTCCTCGCTGAATTCCAGCTCGGCCTCCAACACATTTTTCGCTCTTAATTCTGGACCTAGTTCCTTCGACTCCAGACATAATTCAGGCTTTCCCCCTCTTCCCAAGCGGAACTCTGATGCCAGCGAGTCCTCTTTTTTAGCTGTCACCTTTTCACAATCACGCACATCTACACCTACAGCTTCACCTTCACCACAAAGCTCCAGGGAGATGAATTTTGTTCCCAGGTTAAAGAGAAGTTCATTTGTGGGCACGTCCAGTACTGAGGGCAGGGAAGATCACAAACTGCTTCCCCACCGTGCTCCCTCTAAAAACGCTCCTGTTTCTGACCAGATCCAGAAACACGTACAGGCCTTTCATCTACCCGAGGAGCAGCTTCAACATGTGAGGGACTCTCTGTATTCAGCCATGCAGAGTGGCCTCAAGGAGAAGGTTAAAGATGGCCTCCCTTTACCCATGCTGCCTTCTTACGTTTGTACCTTGACTGATGGCACTGGTAAGTGTGCTTTCTTTTTGGCAGTTTGCCTGAACTGTTGTCTAGACCAGTGTTTCCCAAACTCGGGTCTCCAGTTGTTTTAGGAATACAATTCCCACCATCCAGCTAGCTAAGGATGATGGGAGTTGGAGTCCAAAAACAGCTGGAGACCTAGTCTAGACCCATAGTCTTCAACCTTTTCAGACCTAGGACTTACTTTTAACCCAAGCATGCATTTGAGGAGCCCATTTCTTAATTTCCGCCCAATATATCACCCACTGGTGATAGTGCTGCTGTTGTGGTCCACCTTGGATTAGGGGTTCTGAGTGGGACCTGAGTTGACCCACCAGTTGAAAACCAATGGCTGACTCCAGACTCCTTTACAGCTTGCACTGGGTTGCCAATTTTTTTAAACAGCCCATGTAGCTGTACTTTGAATACCATTCCTTTCCACACTTTTGTTCCTGCTCCACATTATTTTCCACAACACCCTGGCTTCCCGATAGCCACATTTGGCTTCAAAACTTCCAAGTACTGGCTTGTGAATCTCTGAGCGCACACAGGGATGCACATTTTTGGGAGGGGGGGGGACAAAGAGAAAGATGAAATGCTATTAAATCATGCACAAAGCCTTGCGAAGGAGCAATTTACTGGTTTGCCCAGTATGTGCAAGAATGACCCAGAATCTGGTAATCTGCATATGTCCAGAGTTTGCCTGTCTAGCTTGGTGGTAACAATGCTGGTGTTGGCTGAGAGGTGGCCTGCGGAATGAGACAGCAGGCAGTCATCTGAGTGAGGATGATGGGCTTGGGTTCTGTTTAGGGTTGTGAGGCTTGGTAGACTAACACATACAACTGCAGTCTTGTTGAGCACAGATTGCCAAGCAGCACCTGCCACCTTTGTACATTTCTTGGACCATTGAGTCAGACCCATTGGTCCATCTAGCTCAGTATTGTCTACATTTTCTGGCAGCAGCTGTCCAGGGCTTCAGACAAGGAACCTACTCTCCCAACCCTACCTGCAAATACCGGGAATTGAACCTGAGACCCCCTGCATGCAGCACAGGTGCTTTCCCACTAAGCTATGACCCTTCTTGTTCAGGGGCAGAACTGTGTTGTAGTAGAAGCTCAGTAGAATCCTTAAAAACACATAGATACCCTCTAAAGTACAGTGCTACTACCAGCTCTTTGGGAGGAAAGGTGAGATATAAATAGTAATAATAATCGTAATAATAATGTGTTATGCAGTGACAGCTCCTGCCTTTGCATCAACAGCAGAAACAGCTAGGTTGAAATCACTTCCACAGACTAGCCAAGAATTATAGAATCATAATTCAACAGAATTATAGAATCATAGAACTGCAGAGTTGGAAGGGACCCTGAGATTCATCTAGTCCAACCCCCTGCAATGCAGGAATGTGCAGCTGTCCCATACAGGGATCGAACCTGCAACCTTGGTGTTATTAGCACCAGTAACACCGCACTCTAACCAACTGAGCTGGTTTTAGTTTCTAAACCTATGCATGGAGCCTGGTGACTCTGAATTACTATCACCGTTCAGCACCTAGTCACATATGATGATCATGAACCTAAGTGATGATTGACCTACTGCATTTTGTATTTGTTATTGTGTGCCACAGAAACCCTGGACAGTTGCTTCCTCTCCCTCATGGAAAATAATCTATCAGTGTTTATTGACTATATAATAATTCACATTCTAATTTAAGATTGTCCATTGATTAGCAGCAAAGCTGGGCTAAACAAACAAACAAACAAACAAACAAACAGTCCTGGTGACAGACACCCCCCACCTCAGTTCCAGCTCTCCCCCCCCCCTATAGCAATTTAAAAAGAATTTATATGGCAACCATATGAATGAGACATGGGCAGTCTTGATCACTATATATCCTAATGTTCACATCTATTTTTCAGAGACGGGGGATTTTTTGGGTTTAGAAATGAAGAAGGATCAAGTGAAGATCATGCTCTTGCAACTATCAGATCGCAAGGATGAGCCTCCGGTGATGAAGAAAAAGGACTTTCCCCTTACTGAGAATATTGTCAACGGCAGTGGGGAGCAGGTATCATTCCTCTGTCTTGTGTTCTTCAGCTTACTTAATTCATTTTGCTTGTTATTATGGGTTGGGTTGGGTTGCTGATATCTTATGCAGTATGTCTTTGATGGAACAGCAATGCATTAGTGTTGGATTGAAACTGGACAGTCTGCACACCATACCCCTTTGCTAGTCGCTCTGCAGTGCTTCGGCACTGTTACGCCATTATTGCCACCTGGGAGGGCACTTTCTTGAGCTATAACATAACAAAAGCAAGACAAACCAAAACTGAAACATTTGTGGTATGACGAATTACAGGATGACAACGGAAAGCTGTGGGACATGCGCTGATTGGAAATGAAGCAGTATATCCAACCAGTTCCCATCATGAGCACAAATAATCATGAATGCACCTTCTGCTCTCTTCACAAGCTTCTTCGTTTGTCTTGAATTTAAAATTATTGTATTGATTTTCAGATGTTTTCTTTCTCATTCTCCCACTTAGCTGCTCTTTCATCTCACCCTGCCCCTCCTTGATCATTTTACTCTTCTGGCACTCTTCTCTGCCCAATGCCCTGAGAGCACCTTTCCTCCCTGTAGCCTATCAGCTGTTTGGCTCCTTAAAATTTACTTACTCGTCCTGGGGCCCTTCAGCTGCCATCTTACACACACACACAGGAATCAGCCCCACTGAATACAGTGAGGGGCTAACATGTATTCTGGTTCCTCTCCTCTACTTTTCCTCCTGCTCTTATTCTTCCTGCTCTAGATCCTTTACCTTATTAATTTCCCCTACAATTTCCCTAACCTTGGCAGTTAACAGTATCTCCTGCATTTAAATGCGGAAAATAGCTACAAGCCGCCCCCCACCCATCATATTGTGACTGTGATACTGGGTAATGGGCAGATTAACCCTTCTCCCCACAAATATATTTTTTCTGAATTAAATTCCCTACCCAAAACAGATATTTGTCCCCATAGGAAAAAGACAGATTTTGCCACATACATCGGAACCTGCCTTATACCGAGTCGGATTCTGGGTGTATCTAGCAGAACCTGTCTTGATGCTGGTTTCAGTTATACTGCTTAAGCATCGTCAGAGCCATTCCCTTTTAAAAATATTTGTTTCTATCTTGTGTACATTTGTTTTTTAAATAATAATAATATAGTGGTAAGAGGTTGATAAAAAAAACCCTACTGGGTGATTTGGTGAGATCACACTACTGGTGAAATTTCAGGTTCTACACTGCTAGCAAATATTTGATGTCGTCATTTGTTGGCATCGTGCCCTGAGGCGAGTGGAATGTACTCATAATACCGTGCTTTCTTTTCCAGCTTTTTGAATTCCTTGCAAAATGCGTGGCCACGTTTTTGGATGGACTTAGCCTCAACATCAAAAATTTGCCGCTGTGCTTCTGCTTTCCCTTTCCTTGTGAACATATTGCGCTGAACCAGGTGAATACTTTGTTGGCCCAGCAGCAGACAGTACGGGAGACTGGAGAGAGGAAGGAAATCCAAACGGAACTTTAAAGCTATGATCTTGTACCCACTTCCCTGACTCACTTCACTCGGCTGGCCGGCATCGAGAACAAGCTTTGTTTGCCAAGGAATGGTCAGGAGTGCACTTTAAGACTCCCCATTTCCCCTTTGCAGTCATGTCTTTATGTGCCCCACACCTGACATAACATGATGTCAAGGGTGAAGCATATGGGCGTGGTTTGGGCAGGGCCGGATTTAGGTTTGATGTGGCCCTAAGCTACTGAAGGTAATGGGGCCCTTTATATGTGATATTTTAGGGAGCAGGCTAGCAGGCGGGGTCCATTACTTACATGATAGGAGCCAAAATACTGTTGCTGTATGTAGCTTTTATTTTATTTGTTTTTTATCTCATATTTTGGAAATGTATATCTTTTTTCCCCCTTTAATTTTTTTGGGGGCCCTAAGCTATAGCTTATTTAATTTATACTTAATTCCGGCACTGGGTTTGGGGAAAACTGACTCATGGGCCAGATTGAGTTCCTCACTGCTGTTGTACAGTATCTGGGCAATATGCACCTCTGAAGGGTGCACATTCTTAATGCCTAGGGGCTGCCACTGAAAAGGTCCTTCTGCTCACCACTTATTCTCAAACCACATTCCATAACAGCAGCATGGCTAGAGTCTCCCCTGCAAATATTAATGCTCATGCAGATTGACATTGGAAGAAGCACTCCATCAGATATCTGGGACCCAAGTAATTTAGGGTTTTCTGTGTTAACAGAAGCACATTGAATTGAGCCTGGAAGCAAACTGGCTATCACTGCAGATCTTTCAAAACTGATAGAATGTGCATCTGGCCAGTGATACCTGTCAGTAGCAAGGCCGCCACATTCTCCAGCAGTTTCAGCTTCTGGGCCACCTTCAGGGGAAGCCACATGCACAGTACATCGCAGTAGTCTACCTGGGTGGGTGGGTGGAAATTACCAGAACACATGTAACTGTGGCCACATTTTCCTTGTTCAGGAAGGACTAGCTTGCAAACAAGCCAGAGCTGAAAATAGGTGCTTCTTGCCCCTGAAGCCATCTGGTCCTCCTTTGGTGGTGCTGAGTCCAGGAGCACCTCCAGGCAAAGTACCAGCTCCTTTAGGGAGAGTGCATCCCCATCCAGAACAGGCTGTGTTCCCACATCCAGATCTCAATAACCTGGAAGAAACAGCACCTTGGTCTTGTCTGGATTCATTTTCAATTTATTGGCCCACATCCAGTTCGCTGCCAACTCCAAACTGGCCCAGCACCTGTCCTGCCTCTCCAAATTCAAATGGAACAGAGAGATAGAGCTGGGTGTCATCAGCATACTGATTTTGCGCTATTTGTTTTATTCATTTATTTCAGAACTTGCACGCTGCCTCGGAGGGAAAATCCTCCCAAGGCAGCCCACATAAAAAGAATAAAACATAACACAGCTCTTTAGAAAATACACAAACCCATTATCCAAATACAAAACTGGTGGCAGCTGATTAAACCAATATAGAGCTTGTTACTGAATGAATATATAGAGTAAATGAATTGTCAAAGTCATTCTCAGATTTGGATTCTTCTACTTTTCAAAGATCACAGGACATGTTTTCATGCTTGAATACTTTGCTTGTAGGAAGCAGGGCTGGGTATCTCAGTGGTTTGTTGAAGTTTCTCAGTGGCCTTCCTGCTTGGTTTCCCCTTAGTGTAAGCTGATCAGATGGAGCAAGGATTGCCGGTGGCCAGGTGTGGAGGGGCATGATGTGGCACAACTGCTCCAAACAGCTCTTAACCAGACCTGCAAGGTGAGGACAGCGGCTGCGTCAGCTGTGACTGAAGCATGCATGGGGGGGGGGGGTGCTTCTGGTGAAAAAACGAGAGAGTCGCTTTAATCTTTTTCTCTCCAGAACTACCAGATTGAGGTCATTGCTGTAATAAACGACTCCGTGGGAACCTTGTTGAGCTGCCATTCTGAGAAAGAGCCATGTGAGGTTGGGCTGGTGATAGGTAAGCAAAACCTTGCATGGTGCTGGCGACTTGCTAGCAAGCTGTTGAGCTGGAAGGCTTGCGTATGCCTTATAGTAGATGTGGGGGGCAGGGGTGCCAAGAAACTGGCTATTCTTCCTAGATTGGAAGAATCTCAGCATAGTATGTGGCCACATCACAGGGCTAGAAACCAATTCCCTGGTGATTAAGAACTAGGGAGCTGGATTCTAAGCACACATTCTTGGAAGATGTTGCATTTCATCAAAATGGCAGGCCCTAACTATTGTGAGAGTTAGGATACTGGCATATAGATGGACAGTTGCAGGACAGTTGCACTTTCTCATTGCCGTGCGGCCGGAGGCTTTATTAAAATGCTGTTTCTCCTGTTTTGAGCTTCTCTCCCTGTGTCCTGCCTTCCTGCATATGGTAGATGCTGGCACTAACTGCGGTTATGTGGAGGAGTTGCAGCATATAGCAGGCTTGGATCATGGTGCTGGATGCATGTGTATCAACACCGAATGGAGCTCTTTTGGGAAGCTGGGCGAGTTGAATGACATAATGACAGAGTTTGACCTGCAAATGGATAAGCAGTCCATGGACCGAGGCAAAAACAAGTGAGTCACAGTAAAGGAAGTAACAATCTGTTTAAAAAATGAGTCATTGGTTACTGGTGCCGGGATTCACTGGAATAATCAAGGTTAGTCGTGCTCCGTGTCCAAAAACACATTTTCTGCATAATCAAACTCCAAATTTGTGTTTGCAATTGTTCAGTACCCATCTTTCTTCAGTCACCTGATGGATGAGCTTCACGAAGAGCAGGACAAGGGGAGGGTCACCTCGCTCCTGCATCTCAATCTGACTGTGGCTTTCGATACCATTGACCACCGACTCCATGGAATGGGAATTGGGAGCCCTGTGCTACCTTGGTTCCAGTTCTATTTACAGTACTGGGTCCAGAGAGGAGCACTGGGAGAGTGCTTTTCAGCCCCCTGGTGGTTACACCATGGGGTGCTTCAGGACACAGTTATATCCCCAATGCTATTTAACATTGTCATACATTTGTGGGGTGCCTAGACTCCCCTTCTAATTCCTGGGTGTCAGGCGCTGAATTTAGCATGTTACAATATAAGCCAGGCTGGCTTCCTGTTGAAGTAATCGTCTGTAGCAGGCATGTCCAAAGTCCATTTCGGGGGCCTAATCTGGCCTGCTGTGGCAGTTTATACCTTAAAAAAGGTCAACAACTTTGGTTGGCCCTTTGGTCGGCACCCATGGCCCTTCACTTCATCAAATCTGGCCCTCTTTGAAAAAGTTTGGACACCACTGGAGAGATGGGCCATTGAAAGAGCAAAAGGTGAAGGGTGACCCATTAAGAAATCAATCAGCAAAGCTAAGACTGTGCCAGCTGGGAACTGGGTGAAGCCCCCTCCCTCTCAACTCAGAATTAGTTAGAAATACAAAGTCAAGGAAGGCAAGCAGTTGTTGGAGGATTGCAGTTTGTGTGGCTAGAGGAAAAATGGTTGTGTTTGCAAGCTGGAGAAGGTGGGGAGTCAGAGCAATGTGGGTTGACAGATTGAATCTAAGGTGGCAGCCGTGGAAGAAATGGAACCCGCTTGGAGAGTAATGCTCGAAGCCCTTCCATCCCAGGTTCAGGTTGCATATATGTGTAAGCAAGCCATATATCATAAAGAAAACACCATCTCTGCTCTGCCTTGTTGTCTGAAAGGAAACACAGACCCTGATCAGCAAACTTGGTACCTTTGGAATCGTGCTCTGCTCAGAGATTAGGGTGACATGAAGCCACTGGGAATGGTCATTCCTGTATGAGTCCTGAATGAATGCTGACATTGTGTAACCTTATGTGAACTTTGTGCAGTCAGCATGAATACCCTATAGAACAGGTGGTCTACAAACAAGCAACCTATGATATTGTCTGTCTTAGCAGCAAATGTTATAAGAAATGGCCAAGACTTCTCCTATATGACTTGACCAGTTATCTGCCAACCACCCTTTCACTTCAATTCCTTCTTTTTCTGCACTGATTTTCTTCTTTCTTCTCACTGGCAGGTTTGAGAAGTTGGTCAGTAGCATATATCTGTGTGATACTATCCGTGTTACTTTGGCTACTTTGGCTGAGAAAGGTGATATCTTCAGCGGTGTCCTAACTCCCACCCTGCTTACCAAAGGAAAAATGGAGCTCCAAGATGTTGTGGACATCATAGAGTAAGTGAGTTCCTCAAACGCGTCTTGGGAGACCTGGTCAACCTGAAATCCTCAGTAGCAGCAGAGTCTTGGCATGCCATGTTAGCCTAGCCCTAGAAAAACAGCCAAGAGGAATGGACCCACATAAATAATTACATCTGTAGCCCATAAAAAACAACAACACTGAAGCAGGTGAATGAATGAATGATTGAATCAACTTGCACATTTAAATACACCGTAGGATGACCCAGAGATACACTGCCAGAGATATTTGTTCAAGTAAGATGTCTTAAAAGAAGAAGGTTTTAAAGAAAAGTGTCTATAGTGGGCCATTCATTAAGTATATCTCTCATCAGGTAGGAAGAGGGAATAGCAAAGGTGTCACAAGGCTAAGAATCAGAACTGGTAAATGTGACATGTCACTGTTTGTTCCCCCAGTACAATCATTTAATACTCTGCGTTATTCAGCACCAACAGATGCATTCCCATGCTGCCTGCCCCCTTCTGCATACAAAACAAGGGCTAGACTACTGAGCTATGGCCCTTGTGGTATTATTTTATTTGTAAATAATTTTTATAATGCTTTTTGGCTGTAAGAAGGGCCTGTACAGCAGTGCAGATAAAAGAAGAAAATAAAACAAAGCATAATCAAGTAACAGACGTTAAAAACAAAACCTTAAATATCAACGAGATGCTAACAACGTCCACTTTCTGAAATATTTATCTTGTTACAGTTCTTGTGTCTGTCTCTAAAAAGTCAGCATGGGTAGAAACAAAACTAAACACACACACACACACACACACACACACGTGCTAGTTCATTATAGATGGAGAGTTCAGTGATTTCAATTTGGAATCAATATTATTCTTTGCTGAGATCAATTAACAGTTAACCAGAGTCTCCCTCATGCCTCTTGCTGCTGCCACCCTGCTTTAACTCATGTATGCTTTAACTGCAGTGAAAAAGTTGGCCTGGCCAATACCAAGAACTTCCTTGTCCGCCTGGGAATGGTGGCAAGCAACCAAGACTGTTTCAACGTGCAGCAAATATGCCAAGCGGTCTATGTCCGTTCTGCCAAGCTCTGTGCTGCTGGACTGGCTGGCGTTCTTACTCATATCCGGATCAGTCAAGGGCTGCCACACCTGAAAATCATTGTGGCTGTGGACGGGGACTTGTACAAGAGCCGACCACAGTAAGGAGTTGTACCAGGCATATAAATATTTGTTCGTGTCGTGAGTAGCCAGTGCGATGACCTCCAGATATTGTTGGACTATAATGGCCATCAGCATGGTCGATGATCAAGGATGATGGGAACTGTAGCCCAGCTACATCTGTAGAGCATCATATTGGCTGCCCCTCATCTAAATCAAAACCAAGAAACCCACCAATCCCACTTTCCTGTGGACCACTGGGCTAACCATCATATTTTCCCTGACTTCCTTTCATGAGCAGGTTATTGGAGCAAGCTTTCTCCTGGACTGAAATCACTGGCCAAGAAAGCATTTCTTCCAGTGTCTTCTTCCAGATATACAAATATTTTCCTTCAACCCAGAGAACCATTAAGTCAGCTTAGCTATTCATTGTTGCCAGAAACTCAGTAGGCAGCATATTTTATCCTCTCTCTTGCCATAACAGCTCCTTCCAGGACAGTCACCCATCTATACTACTCGGATAAATGGATCCATCCATCCATCTGAATCTCTCAAATTGGTTACTGGGGTTTCCCAGGCTAGGGGGTCTGTTACATGTCCAAAGTTAGGAGGCTGTTAACTTCAGGGAGTTCAGCCATTTTAGAAAATGTGGATAATGTAAACGGACCCAAAGACTCATTCATCCAGCAAATTTTCACATTCCTTTTGGAGCAAAGGCATAGTAAGCTAGGGGACAGGTGCAGATAGGCCAGAAAGGTTACTTCCAGTCACCCTGCTTCAAGGTCTCTGACATTTCCTCTCCCTCCAGGTATGGTCAGATATTGCAAGAAACATTGAAATCACTGGCTCCTGATTGCACTGTCACCTTTGCCACATCAGAACACGGCTGTGTTTTTGGGGCTGCCAGGGTAGCAGCTGCGTCATTGAGGCTCAAACACCAACAGGAAGGAGTAGCCCAGGTCCTGGCGCCTTTCCGGCTTTCTATGTCCGACATGGACACACTGCGGACCATGATGAGACAGGAAATGGAGAAGGGTCTGTCAAAGGAGACACACAGTACAGCCACCGTCCGCATGTTGCCCACTTACGTCCGCCATTTGCCTGACGGCAGCGGTGAGAGCCAGAGAACAACCTCTTGGGAATGGCCTTTATCTTGGGAGGGAAGAGCTTTGAAGAGCTCAAGGGGGCTTTTAAAAAAAAGTCTCAGGGAAGTTGTGTTTGGTCCAGAGAAAACCTTCCGAGTTTTTTTGGGGGGGCAAGTCTTTCAATTGATATGGGGCTGTTGTTATTGTTACTTATGTTCATCTCACTGAGAAGGGTGCAGCTAGTAACAACAGGAGTCTCCAACCTTTTCAGATCCTGCACCCGCCTATAGCACAAACATGCATTTTATTTTATTAGCAAATATTGGTATGGTGCCAGTGGGTCTCGACCCCTCAGTTGACAGCCAATATTCTAGAGGGCTGGTGAGATGCTTTCCCAAGGCTTTATAGTTTAAGTTGCCAGCACTGGTGGGAATGATGTTGGCCTCAGGCAAAGAAGCCAAAGAAGGAGACCCTTGCAGTGACTGTGTTGGGTTGTAGTTGAGAGTCTATGTCACTCAAGCTCTTGTCCCTTATACATTTTGTAGAGAGAGGGGAGTTCCTTGCATTGGATCTGGGCGGAACCAATTTCCGAGTGCTTATGGTGCAGGTGAAAAGCAAAGAAGAGGGTGGTGTACACATGGTCTCTGAGTCTTACACAATTCCACCCGAAGTGGCCCAGAGTAATGCAATAGAGGTAGGTGCAAGAAAGGGGAAGATATGGCTGGGTTGAACTGGCCTCTATTACAGACTGGCTGGGTCTTAAATCTGTGACACTGGCAACTGTGGGGATGGGCGATCCCACTGTTAGGGATGGCGTTTCCTCTCCAAAGTTGTCTTTACCTCATAAGGCCTTATGCTTTCTCCCATTTTCCTGCAGCTCTTTGATCACATTGTTCAATGCATTAATGATTTCCATAGCAAGCATAGCATTGTGGGACGAACACTGCCACTGGGCTTCACTTTTTCGTTTCCCTGCAGTCAGACGAACCTGGACAAGGTATGAAGCACCTATGGAAGTGATCTGCTGCTCATGGGGTGATGCTGGGAATTAGGGCTTTGCTGCCTCCCTTACCTGGGTTAGCCAGTGGAGCCCCCTGCTGGGAATGTATTTTTGTGGTAGATGGGAAGGGAGAGAAATGGGGTTGAACTACCTTGTGTTCCCCAAGACAGAAAGAGAAAAATTTCCAAACGCTATGAGAACAACATAGCTTTCAAACCATTTACAAATAACTTGAAATGAAAGCTCAGCTTGTAGGATTTCTAAATTGTGAAATTTAGCTGTCCATTGCGAAAAAACCCTGTTGAACCCCCTGCCCCCACTAGTTAGGCATCTCTCTCTAATAGATCCAGTCTCTGTCCTAGTGTGTATGCTACAATTCTGTGGAAGCGCAGAAAAGCTGCACAATTTGGCACTGGCAAGTTTCTAGCCCATATTGTTGCAAGGATAAACTTGAGATTGGGTGAGCAATGCCTAAAGAAAACTCAGAAACTAGAGGACCTGCAGGACTTTTGCAGAGGCAGGTCCCTGCATTATCTGCATGTCTCCTACTGCCATCTCTCTGTTGCAGCTTAGCTACAGTAGAATCATCCATGAACATGTGAAGGGCAAGCAGCTCAGAGAAAGCAGTCCAGTTTATCACTACATGTTTATCACAATTCCTTGTTTCTCTTGGTTTCACAGGGCATCTTGCTGAGATGGACCAAGGGGTTCAGTGCCACAGGCTGTGTGGGAGAAGATGTCGTGCAGTTGCTAAGAGATGCTGTAAAGCGTCAAACGGTATGTGTGGGATATGGGGCACGAGCTCTGGATAGATTTGCCAGGGATTATAGTTTAGGCTGGACTATTCAGACTTGTATGGGACGCGGGTGGCGCTGTGGGTAAAACCTCAGCACCTAGGACTTGCTGATCGCATGGTCGGCGGTTCGAATCCCCGCGGCGGGGTGATCTCCCGTCGTTCGGTCCCAGCTCCTGCCCACCTAGCACTTCGAAAGCACCTCTAAGTGCAAGTAGATAAATAGGTACCGCTTTATAGCGGGAAGGTAAACGGCGTTTCCGTGTGCTGCGCTGGTGCCGGTTCGCCAGAGCAGCTTCGTCACGCTGGCCACGTGACCCGGAAGTGTCTCCGGACAGTGCTGGCCCCCAGCCTCTTAAGCGAGATGGGCGCGCAACCCCAGAGTCGGACACGACTGGCCCGTACGGGCATGGGTACCGTTACCTTTACCTTTATTCAGACTTAATCTGATTTATCAAAATGAAAGGTTTTTAAATTATCACAAAACCTGCTGGTTTAAAATCAGAGTTAAGACTATCTCACGTTGGCTCAAGCTCCACAAAGCCAGAAAACTAGAAGCTGAGGCTAATGCTTTAACAGATGTGCCCCATAATCAGCAAAGTTGTTGTTCAAGGACACAAGTTGCACTTGTGTACAACTCACCCCTAAGTACCCACACTTCTCCTTGGTCTTTCAAGCCCAAATCCTGATGGGGAGGAGGGTTTTTAAAATTCTATTTAAAAATCATTTATCAAAAATTATATACCAGTTCAAAGTAGTAAAATCTCTAAGCAATTTACAAGAAAATTGCTGCTACAATAAGGGCATATCCACACTTACCGTTCCTCTGCTCTTTCCAGGCATGGCCCACACTTTAATGCTCTGTGTTCAAGCATCCTCTCCCCCCCCTTTTTTTTTTTTGCTCCAGTGCCTTCCCCATGAAAACCCATCTTTTAGAGTTCAATAAGAGCACATAGCAATCTACAGGAAACCCAAACTGACATTTGCTCTGTTTGAGTGCTATAGAGCGGGTTTTTGTTGGGAAATCTCCAGGGCAAACAACAACAATGCTCAGACACAGAGCTTTTTATGCCTGGACCAGTGCCTGGAAAGGGTTAAGCACCGTCTTCCAACACACCACTTTGCTTCAGATTGCACCCTCCCAACACCAGTTTGTAATAGAAAAGATGTGTGGGCTAAGATTTGTAAGCTCAATTGTCTAATGATGTTCTATATAAGTCCCTGTTGGAGGCTCTTTTATTTTTTTGTGTGAAAGAGGCACTGCCCTACAAATTCACTGAAATAACATGAAATGAATGAAAACAATTCATTCCTACTCAGAATCAGTGCATTCACCTCCTCCACACTGCCAAAATGCAGCTTTTATTGTTGCCTCTTTAAAATCTATGAAACAGGTGGATTATTTTCAAAACTACTTCAGAGAGACTTTGGTTCAGCAGTTGCAGTCCTTCCAACTCAAGTGTCCAATGCTGTCTTTTATTTAATACATGAATAAAGTGTGTGCAGCAATATGCTTGATCATGTGCCACCTTGATCTCTGTTCCTCTTGGTTTATTAAATCTACTATCAGGGACTCTAGGCGGTTTACAGATAAAATAAGAACAGCTTAAAACATAGAAAATAACTGCCTCCATCATTAAACCCTCCCCCAAAACCCCAGTTAATTAAAAGCAGTCAGTTCCTTAAAGCCTCTTGAAATAGGGTCTTCACTTGCTAGTAGGACAGCAAGGAGAGAGCTAATCTAACTTCTCTAGTGAGGGAGCTCCAAAGTCTGGGAGCAGCCACCAAGAAGGCCTTCTCCTGCATCCCCACCACGCATGCCTGTGAAGGTGGTGGGACCAAGAAAAGGGCCTCCCCCAAAGCTCTCATAACCTGGGCAGGTTCATCTGAGGGAATATAGTCTTTCAGATAGCTTGGGCCTAAGTCGTATGCCATAATACTTCATTGCACAATGGGGGGTGGTCCTTGCTACCTTGAACTGCCAGTAGTACTGCCACTCCTAAAAACGCCAGCTCTAGTTCTGTTCCACTGATCTGAAGGGATGAGGCCACAGGGAAAAATAACCTGTGACCTAATCACAATGACATTTAGGCAATTTACTGGCTAATTCACACTCACAAAAACATCCCCAGCTCTCTAACATCTGTCTCCTGGCCCCTAGACCCTGGCAAAAACTAGCCGTTCTGGACCCATGGGAACATCTGGACATCTGAAAAGCTCATAGACAACAGCACAAAATGGCTGCCAGAGCTGGACCTGTCCAGTCACAAAACAATGGACACCCTCTAATCAGTTCCAGCTTAATTAACTCTCAATGCATCCATTTTCCCTCTGCCAGCACTCTGACCACTTCCACCTGCATATAGACAAGTATACCTTTCTGTCCCAGAGATAGCGGCTGTGATGATATATCCCTGTGAAATGCATTCTTTGCTTTCACGCAGTCCAATAGTCCAACCGCCACCCCACATCTCCATTTTGGACAGGAGCCTTGTTAAACACATGGCCACTATTGCTATCTCGACACATAATTTATCTCCCTGGGTCACTGTGAGGTTAAATAATGGAAGCGAACCACTGCCGTCTTCTTCATAATCCTCCTGGGCGGGTTCACTGTGGGGCAGGGTGTGTGGGAGTGGGTTCGGTATAGGGTGGGTTTCAGTGTGAGGTGGTGTGGATGTAACTGGGAGGGGGGTTGAGGGGGGTTCAGTGCAGGGGGTGAGGTGTGTCTTGGGTTTTTGTGTTGGGTGGAGTGTGTGGCAAGCTTAGGGCAGAATGTGTACAAGGGGCCTTGGGTGTGGTTCATTTGGGCATTTGGCGGCTTGCAGCATGGGGTGGGGGCAGAGGTTTTCAGCGCAGGGTATATGTGTGGTTATGGGGTGTAGTCTCTTCTAGTGTTTTGACTGGTTAAACACAAGGCATGCTTCTCAATGGTATGCATTGCTAATCCTCTTCCAGTGTGGTGTAGTGGTTAAGAGAGGTAGTCTCGTAATCTGGGGAACCAGGTTTGCGTCCCCGCTCCTCCACATGCAGCTGCTGGGTGACCTTGGGCTAGTCACACTTCTTTGAAGTCTCTCAGCCCCACTCACCTCACAGAGTGTTTTTTGTGGGGGAAGAAGGGAAAGGAGAATGTTAGCCGCTTTGAGACTCCTGAAGTGGAGTGAAAGGCGGGATATCAAATCCAAAGTCTTCTTCTTCTTCCCCCCCCCCCCCGACCTACTTTATAGGGTCATTGTGGTATTGTATTCTTTCTTAACTGGGGGAAAGGGAGCCAAAGTGTCAGTTTCCAACCCTTTAAACTTGCTGTATGCTGGCAATTTTTATCAGATTGATGTGGAAGTTGGCACTTTTGTATACCTCATCAGGCAAATCGTGTAGGCCAGCTTTGAAGTTATTAGTCAAACAGATACCATTTTTATTAAGCTATAGAATATTGAAACTTATAATGATAGAACCTCTTTTTTTTTATTCACCTTAGCTCTAGGTACCAACCATGCATATACTATACATATACTGTAGGTACTAACCATGCATATCCATGCAAGGCAGGTCTGGCACCTGTTTTTCTTAGGGAAATCCAGCTTCAAAGGGGTGTGATTTTGGAGAGGAGGAATGGGTGCTTAATCTCATTCTTGCCTCTTAATTCTCTGCTCCAAATGCCTCCCTCACCAAATCTGGGTTTGCCTTATGTGGAACCCTGGGAAGGAATGACTTTGCAGGCAACAATTTGAAGCAGAGAGGCAGCAGGCAAATGGGCAAGCATGCCTCCAGACATTTGCTTTCCCCAGTCCCAAGGAAAAGCAGCCATTGCATGTGTATTTCCCTTGCATACGCGTGATGCCTACCTCTAATCTAACAACAGCTTTCCCAGGTGAGCGAGTGAGAGCGTGCATCAGGTAAAAAAGGGCCTCGCCTCTATTCCTTGCAATACCTGGGAAATGGGGTATGTGTCTGGCAGAGTTCACTCAGTTTGGATATGGCGTAAGGAGCCCCTCACAACTCTGAGGCGAACTAACTTGTATGTCAAGCAGGCCCGAGAAGTTTGTGTTGCATGTTCAAGGCATTACAGTGCTCCATATTCTCAGTCCCCGTCCCCACCCCTAGGTCTACTCTGTGATGATGGGTCACTTGCTATGTAGCCCACTGAGAAAGTGGAAGGCGTAACAGCAACCATTCGGTAAGCCAGCCCGATGGCAGTGACAGAGCTTGAGAGCTCCCTTCAGGTTGATGCCCCCAGGGGCCTTCAGAAGGGGGGGGCGGGGAGAGGGGGCCTATTTCCCAAGCGACAGGGCCTATGGGTCTCTGCTGGTTACTGTGGTGATAGGGAATCGTGTTGCCTGGTAACACATCTTGCTGCTCTCTGTCTCTCCCTCCCTTTCTCTTCCCAGGACATTGATATAGATGTGGTTGCCATAGTGAATGACACTGTAGGAACCATGATGGCATGTGCCTATGTGGACCCCAACTGTGAGATTGGCCTCATCGTCGGTAAGATGGTTGCGGCAGCATTATTTTAATTATTATTCTCTAGAAATGTATACTGCTCTGCCCTTTGATAAAATTCCTAGGGTGGTTGGGAATAGGTGAGCAGGATCCATCTTTTAGGGGCAAGGGGATTATATATGTGGTGCTTTCCAAGGGAATATATTTCCAACGGCGGATGCCCTCCTGCACTCTTCTTCTTGAAACTATTACCTTCTTTGGGGGATCTACAACCAGAATCTGGGCTGCTCCCTGACAGGTAAGCCTTTCTCTGTAATTTTGACATTTGGAATGGACCGCCAAGTGGGCTGAAGATTCTTCCTCCAGGCTTGATCCCAAGACTTTCCTTGATAAGAGCAGGGGGAAATATGACAGTCCATTTTCATCAGTGATTCATTTCCATCCCTTTCTCTCAGGTACGGGTACCAATGCCTGCTACATGGAGGAGATGAGGAATGTGGGCACAGTGGAGGGGGACGAGGGCAGAATGTGTATCAATATGGAATGGGGGGCCTTTGGAGACAATGGCTGCCTCGAGCACTACATAACACAGTTTGATGAGAAAGTGGATGCAGAATCCATCAATGCTGGCCAGCAAAGGTGAGTCTGGATACCTGGGAGTGATCTGGGGTGATGGCTGCCTCCAGGGTCTCCTTGTGTGACACTCATTTCCATCTCCCCTAAAGGTATGAAAAGCTCATCAGTGGCATGTACTTGGGCGAGATTGTGCGCTATATTCTGCTGGAGCTAACAACGCGCAAGGTCATCTTCAGGGGTCGCCCATCAGAAGTACTCAAGACCAAAAACATCTTCCCCACCAAATTCCTAACAAATGTTGAGGAGTAAGTGTGTATCCGTAACATTCTCATTTCATGTAGAATTTAGGTTTGGTGCAGAAATCAAATTCCTGAGGCTACCTGTAAAAGACTCAATTGTTCAAGATGTCTCTAAGTCCTACTTGGTTATCTGTCCACCCCTCATTCTTAACTTCACCTTACCTAGTCTTGGATCACCTTCTGACAAGCAAGTACCCCTTGTCCCAGATTATATTGCAAGCATGCATACTTAAATGATTTTATGGAAAGCAAGCCAATTTTTAGATATTGTATTTATTTCAATAATACATTCTGAGCACCAAGCTTTAGTCTTGCTGATGCAGAATTCTCAGTAATTTGGCATTGCCTGGATTCCCCTCCCCCCCCCCTTTTTGGAATGTGAAAACCTTCATGATATGCTGCATGAACCCTTTGGGGAACAATGGGTTCTTTCAGGATGAATGTGGTTGCTTCCAGACCACCTGTTTATACAGCATCCATAATGATTTGTTTGCACAAAGTTTGTGGGGAGGTTAGATCCGTTTTTATTCGTGGAGAAGTTATACAACATTGCACCAGACAATCTCCCACTTTCCATATTGCAAAAACAAAACTGATTTGGGATTGAAGCTGGTTTGTTGTGCAAGAACGCCAAATCAAGTTAAATTGTGCAGCCTGAATTTGCCAGTTTGTGATTGAATCCCACCTGCAAATACTGAGAGACTAGAAATGCTTAGCTTCTAAGAGGGCAACAGCTCTTGTTGAATATAATAGGTGCCTCAAGCAGTTCCACCGCTGATTATAATGTTCTGTAAGCAGCACTCCTGGTCACCATTACGTCTGTAACATTCTGGAAGAATATGGGTTGAGTGTATCTACGGAGGATGCCTTGGTGGTAAAGGATGTGTGCCGTGCCGTGTCGTCACGTGCCGCTAAGATGTGTGCAGTGGGAATATCTGCAGTTGTGGAGAAGATTCGAGAGAACCGTCGTGCGTCAAAGCTGGATATAACAGTTGGTGTGGATGGGACACTCTACAAGATGCATCCTTAGTGAGTCAGTTTTGCTTCATTAAAATGCGGGGCAAGCAAGGCCTCAACCCAACAGAGTGCAAATAGGGGAATGGAAACTTCAGTTGCCCATTGGATGGCAAGACTAGGTTGGGCAGAGATGACAACAATTGTGTTTTGATGCATGGGGAGAAACTCGGCCATTACTGATCCATGCTAGGCTGGAGGACCTTAGTACTTCTTGGGAGACACAGTGCATGGTAAAGGGTGGTTCTTCCTAAGCTGCGGTATGGCTGTTTGGGCAGTTTTCTTTGGAGTATGGGGTTCTGCAGCACCTGCCTAGAAAAGTTGAATGCTGCCCCTGTTTTGGGTTAGGGAAAGAGGGGAAAGGTGCAATAACGTATGTCCAAGAACCATGTAACCAGGGGAGGGTGTGATGCTGGCTGAACATTGCTTTCTCTTGCTCACGGACATGCTCCCTTTTTGTTCTCAGCTTTGCAACAAAGCTTCATAAGACGACGGCTATGATAGCTCCAAACTGCAACGTCAAGTTCTTGCTGTCAGAGGATGGTTCAGGGAAGGGGGCTGCACTGATTGCTGCTGTGGCCCATAAATAACCAAACCATCCACTTGACTTGAATAAAGATGTCCCAGTAACCAGGACACCAAGCCATTCTCTACAATGTCCAGACCTTGACCCACAGCAATGTCCTCCCACCCTCCTCTGTGGCCAAACTGCAGGAAAGGCAAGTTGTGTCAGCAGTGGTGTTCCATCTTTATAGCTCTCTTTACCATCTCTGATTCATGTTCAAGCGAGGAAAACAATAAAACAAATTCCTGCTGCCACTTGGGTTTCCAAGTTATATATATTTTTTCCCAACAATCCAAGCCCAAAGATAACACAGACTGAGAGTGCTAAAATGGAGGGGCTTTCTTAATAACCCTGGACATTTCTACACCTACTAAGCTGTCAGGGAAGCTCTGCTGAGACTTTGGACTCTCTCTGCTTTTCTCCAGATCTGGCAATGCTTCCATTGGCTTAGTGTTGAGTACAGACACAAGAAGTCCCATGTAGCAATATATATATATAATTTATTTACATTCATGCCCGCTAAAACCCTGTGCGGGACGCTTATATGTACATAAGGCCAAGTGTAAATACTTGAATGCACTTGAATACAGAATAAAAAACGATCTTTACACAATACGGCATGGGCCCGCCTGGCCCAGCACACGTTCACTGCACGGATTGGACTGCCACGCACACGCACAATTCCCTTTGCATATACACTGGGCAAGGACTAAGGAGGCACAGATCCTGTCATCCAGCACAGCATGGTCCACCTCCCTGGGCTGCCCTTGACCATCTCCTCTCCTTGTCCCCTCGGGGTCCCCAGTGTCAGCAAACCACCAACCCCTGGGCGGCCCACTATGACCAAGTCATGGGTATCTCTTGGGCTGGAGCAAAAATATACAGAGATGGCTCTGGAAACAACCTGTCGGATCCCCCCTCCTGGCTCTGCTTCATCGCAGCATGGGGGGCTGCAGTGGGAGAGGCATGGCCTTCTCGGCTCCAGGAGCAAGCTTACCTTTTTGTCCTGGACACTCCCCACAAGCACCAAGCCAGCCATCTCCCTTCCCCTTTCTTCCCATGCTGGGGAAGAGGAGGGCCCTGGGTATATGACTAAGCCCAACAGAAGTACATCAGAATCCATTGCCAGCCTACTGCAGTATATGGGGCAAGCCTCCCTCGGCCAGTCCCAGAGCTTCCATGGCAGTGGCAGGGCAGGCATTCAGTAGTTTCCCCCACCACCCCATGGCTACTAGAGACTGAGCCCGGTGTGCTTGCCTTCTAGTTGTATTTGGCACAAGGAACAGAGGGCGTGAGGCTAGGATGCCTCCGACGGAGCAGGCAGGCGTATTCAAAGCAGGACAAGTGTGGGAACACTGCCTCCTTCAAGCGGAGATGCCCTCTGCCATCCCCCAGCAAAGGCCTGTGCTGCCCCTACCAAGTGCCTTAGCACTCAGCCTCCGACACCATGAAGAGGGAGCTGTCCTGCTTGCCCACCTCCGCCACAGCAGCCGCCAGCTGGTTGAGGTTCCCGTTGGGGAAGTGACGGGCTTCCCATAAGTTCAACATCATGGCCGTTGGGCTGGGTTTCGAAGCAAAGAAGCTTAGATGGCTGTGGAAAGAGGAGAGCCATTATTACCCAGGAGAAAGAGCCCCCAAGGCAGCACTTAGTCACACTCACCTTTTGCCCCATGCTTGCTAGGCACAGGCCTGCTCTTTAAAACTCTGTGTCTGAGCGTTTTTGTTTTGCCCCAGCAAAAACCCCGCTCTTTAATGCTGAATTGGAACAAATGGCAATTTGGGATTTCTGCAGATTGCTGTTTGCTCCAATTCAGTAGTAAAGAGTGGGTTTTCACAGGGACACATTTCTAGAAATGCAGCACAAAAAGAAGTCCAGATGAGCCCCCCGTTTCCTTTCCTTCCTTGCCCCCACTATGTCACAGGAAAAAACAATGTGACTGCATCTGTTCCTGCTGGCCCTCCATACAGAAATCCCTCCTCCCAGCTTAGTCACCTGTTCCTGCTAAAGCAAGATTCATCCCCCTGGTAGGGTCTGTGCCAGCTGCAGCTTGTTTCTCCTGGCATAGAGATTTACCTGTCGAGGTGCAGTTTCTGGGCTAATGCTCTCCAGTCAGCCCCACGGGCCCCTGGTGCATCCAGGCTGCTTATGATCTTCTGGCGGATGAGGAAGGGGATCTTGAAGGCACTGGGGCCCACGAGGGCAGGGGAGCCAGCCTCATTGTCTGGGGGCAGCCAGTCTGAGAACCGTGCATCCTGGGAAAAGGAGAGCAGCTATTAGGACCTATAAGGCGAACAAAGTCTTCATGGTGAGAGGAGGCAATGGAGGAGAGAGTGCCCGTGAAGACAAGGCTGTTTCTGCTTTATATTCTCTCTCAGTTTGATGCTGCTTTAAGTAAGGTGGAGAGGCCTCCCTGACACAATATGATTTTCTCCCAGATATTCCCCAGAAGGGTAATTCTGTCTACTTGACAGGTTTAGCGAAGGAGGATACCTAAAGATCACAAAGAATATCTCCCGCTTGACTGGGAAAGGAGGAGTGAAGGGGAACGAAAAGTTAAAGGGTAGGCTCACTGCTGCGGGGGAAAGGAGGCTTTTGTTGACGTAAAGAGCAGCGATGCGCAGGGCCGGGTGTATTTTGCACCAAGAAAAAAATGGGATCCTGTGACTTCTACAGATTATGGAAATTGTGCATAATTGCTAGTTAGCCACGTCTCCGGCTTCTGAGATTCCAGTAATCACCGGCCACACTTTCACAGCCCTAAAGTAACTAAAAAACCTGCTTTTATGAAAGAAGGTTCTTAAGATGTTAAATTTCACACCTCACATAACACTGGGCTGCTTCACATGTAGTCTCATAAGCCATGGCAGAGCAATGGGCCCACATGCTTCTTCCTTGCCACTCTCTCCTCCTCCCATTGCATGTTGGTGTTGATGCACAGATCAGAGTTAAGAGTTCCCTAATAACGTCTCAAATGGGGAGGTGGACCAGTGTTGGTTTGTTAACCAGGATAATTAAAGCAAGCTCTGACCCTAGTTAATATTCTAGTTAGTATTTATTTATTATGAATACCTGTTACCTGCCCTTCACAAAAAGTCCCAGGACAGGGTGCAATAAGAATAAAAAGGACAATTGTAAACCCCAATTTCAAATGGAATGGGCAGCCCTAGTTCTAGAACCCCCGCGCCAAAGCTTGTGTGCAAGGGAAGGAAGGCTGAGTGGGATGGGGACATGCAGAGCCAACACTCCACCTGGCTTCATAAACTATGGTTTGTTACAAAGCTATGTCCGAACTGGCCCATTCTATGCTTTTTCTGAACATGCACACAATTCCAGCCTGCGATAGTTTTCTATGCTCATGCTAGGATGGAAAGACCTATTGACACCGCCCTGCCTTGCATTTCCACTTTTGACTCTGTTCCATGGGAATTCTATGAAATAGTCCTCGACACAATAACCGCAAGTGCGCATAACGTATTAAAAACACGTTCAAAAGCTAGATAGGTTCCCACCCAGAAGGGTACCGCAGAAGTCATTTGGCCAACCCTCCCATGGCCATGTCCTTGCCCTCACCTTGGCAATGTTGAAGTCAATATTGAAGCTCTGCCCATCACCCTCCACCTGCCAGATCCAGATTTTGCAAGCCAACTGGCAAGTGCTGGTGCTAAGTCGCTCCAACGTGAAGGTGCAGTGCAGGTAAGGCTGCAGACCACTCCAAAGGTGATAGAAGGGAATCTCCTGGAGAGAGAGAGAAAGAGAGCAGGCTTGGGTTGGGGGTGTGTGGATTTCCTCAGTGGTAAGGAATAAGGCTCCTAGGAGCATGATGATCAGGCCCATTATGTCAGCAACTGCCAGTAGAATTAGGAACTAGACAAACTATAAAAGCAGACTGATAAATACCTGCCCCCCCCCACAACTACAGCTAGTGGGTGGAGCTTCATAAGAGCTTAGCATCTTTCACATGGGGCATTCCTGGTCCTGAGGATATGGGGCTTTGCACTGAATCCCAGTAAATAAGAGATGAAAAAGGGAGGTGACATAGAGCGATGACAGCAGGCTGGAGAAGAGGGTGCCTACTCTGGATACAGAACACTCCCAGCGCCCATGGGCCACTTGCCTGATAGCTGACAAGAAGCTTGCTCTTCCACAGGGAGCTGGGCACATCATGGATGGAGAGGCGCAGGTTGTGGTAACTGTCCTTGAAGTGCAGGATCCGTGGCACGCCAATCAGCTGCCCCCCCATCTGCTTCTCTACTTGTACCACTTCCTGGAATTGCATGGACAAAGCAGGGGTTGAGTGACTAGAACCATAAACACCCATTTCCTGGTGCCTCCCGCCTTCTGCGGAGGCGCAGTGTGGGGTTGCAAGGGACTGATCTGGGTTGTTGTGACAAAATCACTGGATGGTGGGGAAGGGGAGAGGCCTAGGTGAGGCCAGACACCCTGCAATTATAGAGCAACATACTGGGCATGTGGTCAGTGTCACTGAAGCAACTCATAGGCCTTACTACTAGAGCATTAAGGCTGGTCAGCCTTGATTCTTGAGCAAATAATGGGCTATTGAGACTGGAGCAGGTGGGGAATTTGTGGGAAAGAGGCTCAAGGTGTGTATTTTGGGGGCATTTCCAGGGCAGTATTTTGGCCTTGTGGGGTAATACCTTGAGTGCATCACGGGTGTCGCTGAGGCAATACACGCGGACATCATATTCCAGCCCAGTACAGGTAGTGGGTGCGAAAAGGACCAATTTGAGGCGCTTTGAAGCCGCCATGCTGAGCGATTCCCCCACCAAAGCAAAGCGGCCTAGTTGTTCTGTGAAGATGTAGCAAGCCTGGGGTTCCAGCTGGCAGTGGAAGAGTTCCGAGGGCACGGGCTCACCCAGGTGCAGCACATCCTGAGGAAACGGGAAAGGCAGTGGAGGGATGGGCAGAGATATAAAAACCGCCCTGATCAACAGTTACTGGCACAATGAGTGCAGAAGCAGCACAAGGGAGCCAGTGCAGATTATGGCTTATTTTTAGAAGCATTTCTGTACCGTACAAGGTGGTGTACACTGCAAAAGCATCAATTAAAAAAATTAAATTGCATTTTAAAAGAACAAATAATAATTAAGGTGACCGGCTAATCAAAAATTAAGCAGCTGCAAAGGTCTGTTGGCAAACAAACAGGTGTCAGAAGGAGAAGGCTGACTAATACGCTAGAAGTACAGTGCTTGGGTATTTCCCTGAATCCAGAGCAGTTTATGAATTCTGAAAAAAAATTATGCAAGAATGGCTGGCCAACACACAAGGAGAATGAATCTGTATGGGTGGGGTATCAGCAGGAAACAGCTGGTATATAGGACCAAGGATGCAGTACTGAGCTTGAGAGGGTAGGAGGATTGTTGCTCTTTGGGCACATATAGGAACATTTGCACTACATTCAAGCTGGAATCATAGAATGGTAGAGTTGGAAGGAACCACAAGGGTCATCTAGTCCAACCCCCTGAAATGCAGGAATTGTTTGCCCAAGGTGGGGTTCAAACCCACAACCCTGAGATTGAGAGTCTTATGCTCTACTGACTGAGCTATCTTCAGCTAGTCTGAGGGATCCATCACAGCCTCTACTGTAGAACACAAATCAGAATCAAATGTGCCAGTGCTGGGCAGTAAACAGTCCATCAGATTCTGCTAATGTTGAAAATAGGGCAGTGTATATTCTACAGTTCTGGGGGGAAATGTAAGATTGTAATACTGGAGGCAGAATCCAGCTTTCATATATATATATATTACAAAGCATGTTTCTATAACATTTGGATGCAAAGATATGCTTGAGAGTGTATGGCGAAGCCCTGAGAAAGCTACAGGGATAGCTGAATAAGACTTCCGTTGTTTCCCAAGGATGAGACTTCAGCATCACGCATAGTTCCTCCTCTTTCTCAGAAGTAGCAGAAACAGTATAGAGTTTGCAAAGCAAGCAAAAAAAAACTATGAACAATATGACTGATTTGCATAATTTAAGCAGGTTTCAGAATTTAGGTTACTTTGGCCCGGAAGGTTGTTTGCTTTGTAAAGCAAAAAGTACAATACAGCCTTGTTTAAAGCCTTCGGATTGGTTTGCGACTGCCTGAGGCCAAGCACTCACCTCCCATGTGCCCTCACACGACTGCTTCTTGAGGCGGAGACTCCAGGTCTCCGGGTTTGGCTCCACACAGTGGTCCATAGCTAGGATGACAGGTCTGGTGAGCAGCACCCCGGGGGGCCCACAGCTGACAATGGGACTCAGCAGGGTCTGACAGCCAGCCAGGGGCAGCCTCAAAAAAGAGAGAAAACCATGAGTTGGAAAGAGAAGGGGCATACAAAGCCAAGCACAGACACTTCTGACTATTGCCATGAGCTAGTTTCCCTTGGTTATCATTCCAATGGGCACAGAAAGCAAACAGGATCTGCATTCTCACCGCTGGGCAATGGAAGCAGAGTGGAGAAATTGGGTGGGGTTATAGTCAGCATGTACTACTGGCAATCCAAGCAGGGAATTGGAGCTGGCAGTCTTCAGTAAGTGCATTGGAAATGGATGCTGACATAAGGGAATGGGGAAGGATTATGGCTCAATAGCACAGCGTCTGTTTGCAGAAAGTCCCAGGTTCAATCCCCGGCGTCTCTGGGTAATCCAGAAAGATCCTGGAGAACTGCTGCCCATCAGTGTAGTCAGTGCTGAGCTAGATGGGAGTCTGTGTGAATTGGCATAAGGTTCATGGGGAAAGTGGAAATGCCTCAGTTATGGCAGACAGCTGTTATTGGAGCTATCTGCAAAGTGGGAACTCCAAAAACGTTTCAGAGAATATATCCACGATGAATAAGTTGCATTAGGTATCCTTCTTTGGAAGGGAGCAGAGACAGGGCGGGGGCGGGCATTGTACAAGTGTGCAGCAGTCAAGTTCCTTAGAGGATGACTAGCCAGAGGGTGATGCTCCATTGAGCAGCCTGGCAAGGTCCTTTCTGGCTGGCAGATCTCACCCGCTTAGCTAACATGACTTATCCTTCATGCTCCAGGCCAGGTTGCTTTAGATGTCCTAATCAAATCTCCCACCTCAATCCTCAACCAGCACCAAAGGGATTCTTGACACTAAATGTGCCATGACAGAAGCATGCTTTCTCCATTTGCTGTTGATGCAGCTGTGAGCAGAGGGATGCAGGCAAGAGTGGGCTGTCAAGGGCCAGCACAAAAACATTAAATCAGAAACATGCTTGGTAGCATTTTAGGATGTAGTTAAGATTGCGACAGAGAAATCTGCCTAGAAATGGCGGGTGATCTCTGTTGATTATATAGTTCAATCTTACGAGCATGACGTGGGAAGCGCTGGACTGATATTACTAGAGCTTTGATGTAAAATGCTCAGGATTGGGGTGCTGCTGGCCCTGTAGCCTCTGTACATATAGAACAAGTAGATGAGTCCTATTGCCTATTTCCAATCAGTTTTGTTTCCTTCAGGCAAGTGTGTGCCTGGTAAGAGATTGAAATGCCGAATGGGATAATCTGGAGTTGTGTATCTTGAAGGGATACACTGAGAATTTTCCAGCAAGAGGAGTAATGTGTATGTCAAGACTTTGTTTCCTTTCTGGACGCTGTAGCTGACCTTCCACAGTGACGTTTAATTCATGCTGCTCCCTCCACCTCATGAGTGGAGGCAAATTTCTGCAGCCCATCTGCATGACAAGGTCTACAGGGATGCAGTTGTCCAAGAACTCACTGTGGATTCTACAGGTACCTGTAGGAGAGCCCTTATGTGCCACAAGTGATGGGTGGGCATATGGGGCAGGCATACAGTGGACTGGAGTCAAATTGGTATATGAGAAATTAGGGGTCCCACTGACCACTAACGGGGTAGTTGAAGGATTTCAGGGGTAAGAGGGGTACCTCACATCTTCCTGCTTGTGCAGCGTCAGGTAGATTTCATAGATCTTTCCTCGCGGGATGGCATCAGGTGGGATGAGCAAGCTGACACCTAAAGGACACAGACATTATTGCTCAAGGGGGTGCAATATACAGTGTCCATGGATGGCCCAAGACATTTCTGCACCTTAGACAGACCCCAAAATGATGTCCCGCTCCCCAACAGAGAAGAAGATGTGAGGGAAGAGCCAGCTTAGGAACAAGGGGGGAAGATCAACATCAGGATCTGCTGCCCCTGTGAATCCTGACACCAGGGGCAGTCGCCTTGTGGGTGGACTAGCCCTTGTCAGACCTTCCTATGGGTCCAGGCTTGAAAGAAACATTCCATGTTCTCTTGGGCAAGCTGACCCTTGGGCCTCAATAAGGGGCTGCTCAGTATCGGGACAATTTCCCCGTAAGGTGGGGAAATGGTATATGCGGTTTCTATCTGGAATTTATCCACAAAATAATCACTTATCGTATTCCTATACAGGCCAAACAGGAAGCCTCTGTCTCTTGCATGTGTGTGCTTGAATGCTGGTCCAGAAGGGAACTACGAGCATCATAAAGCATCTACACTTTTCCCTACCTAGCTCAGCCTCCCAAATCCCCAGCCTTCCTTCTCTTCCCATCTCACCTGTGTTGGGGATCATTAAACGTCCACCCAGGAAGTTGAAGGTTCCATAAGCCATGTTGGCACCACCCCTGGGCAAGGAGCGGAAGAAGCTCTGGGTGGAGAACCGAGAGACAAAGTCCACAGGGTCCGCACCGGGTGAGCTGTGGTGCAGGGTGTGGCGCCCACTGCCCAGGGGGCTCAGCAGGTGCCCATTGCCAATCTGGAACTTGCTGGGTCCATCCTGGCGTGGGCAGAGCGAGCCCTGGTAGGTCATGGTGGTGGTGCTCAGGTCAGGCTGGATAGTAAGCAAGTGGGAGTTATCTGCAAAGGAGAGAGATTTATGTCAATAACCCAACAAACTGAGCCGGTCAAAATACATGTGCTGTTTGAACGTATTGAAAGCTCTTCTCTAGGCAGAATGGAAAAGAGAGTTCATTCTTAGCACAATATACAGACCTATATTGCTTACAGATGCAAATGCAGATATTTTCAGTCACCTCAGGTAGATAGCAGCCTAATCACAAAACATCATCTCATCAGACAATGTTGCACAAAATACATTAACCAGCAGGGGTAACAGACTGCTGCAATGACCCGAGAAACAAAGATCCCTGTTCAAACCATCACTTTTTGTATTAATAAGGTTATGCATTTTATTTCCCAGAGACAGCTTCCTAAAGATGCAGTACAGTCTCCCTTGCAGAGCTCAGGAGTCCGGACCAATTCATACAACCTATCCGGGCAGGATATCCAAATGCAGAATGACTAAGGGAGTTGGCCGCATAACACAGTTGTCGTTTTAACGCCCCACCACTTGTCAGGGTGCAAAAAGGTGAGCCTCAAAGGCCAAAGGTTGCATCATGAGGTGATGAGAAAGTTGAGTGGCTGATGGAATGATGGTAGGGTACCTCTTCCGCCCACACCTAGATGCTCATAAATGACCCAGTCCACATGTATGTGAAGCTATTGTTTAAAACAGACCAGCCCTTGCTCTTTGTGCCTGCCTCTCTCCTCCCTGGGCTGCCTTGCAGTAGAAATAAACCAGAGCACTGGCTTAGTCTTACATGCAAATTAACAGTTGTGGTTTGCTTCCCTCCCAGCAAACCACAAACAGTAAGCTAAGAAAAAACATTGGTTACTGCTCATGGTTTGCTTGGAGAAAAACAAAACCACAAGTGCTGGTTTGCATGCAATATGAGGCCAGGGATCTGGTTTCTTTCAGTTCCTAAGCAGCACATGGAAGGAAGGGGGCAAGCAGGAAGAGCAGCACACTCTAGCACTCTGCTCATTCATGATCAGCCATTTTAGACCATGGCTCTGTGTTCAAAATAAACCATGGTCTGTTTTAGGGCCTAAAACCTTTGGGCCATGGCTTTGCCAACCAGGCTAGTGGGTCTTTGTAAACCGGTTCCAAAATGACAGAAATGGATTGGTTAGGATGAAAGATGTGCTTATCCACAAGTGTCATTTTACTATACAACTACCTATGATGACTTCAAGGCCATTTGATTTTACTGACTTCTTCTACATTACATAATAGGTTCCCTACATTTTTAACTTCCTGGGGCTGTGACAGTCATTGTGACAGAGATGTGCCAGCAAGCTCTTGCATCTTCCATTCCAGCAACTACTTTTCCTCTAGAAGTTCATGTTTCTTGATTAGTGGGGAACCAACTTTAATTAGCTAGTTCAGAAATACTTGAAGAATGCCTGGCAGATGAGCTGGGGGTGGGATGATTAGAAAACCCTTCCTGATACAGGCTCCTGTTCTGACCAGTGCTGGGCTGCCCTTACTGGTTGGTGTCCTGTAGTCCAGTGAGGGCTGGCAGGAAGCATTAGGGCCTTGCAACTGGAAAGGGTAATTTAGCAGGTTCTCACAAAATATGCAGATGGCATGTTTCTAACCCTCTGGTGTTGCATCTTTCTTTAGCAAAGGCAATGCTCAGTAATGTAGAGATGCATGGCTAGAGGTGAGTCTCTGGCTATAATTTTTGGTGTGTTTATTGGTTCTGTGGTTTTTCCTACGTAGTCCTCTGCAGATATCCTCTGCTTACGCTGTCTACTGTAGGAAGCCTTCAGGTGTTTAAACAGTTTTAGTCTTCTGTTATCAGAAATTTCCCCATTTGCTCACTTGACTTGAATTGAATTATAGAGTTGGGATGGACCCTGAGGATCATATATAGTCCAACCTCCTGCAATGCAGAAGATGCAGTTGTCTCTTATGGGGACAGAACCTGCAATCTTGGCGTTATTAGCACCATGCTCTAACCAGCTGAGCTTATTCTGAGCTTATTCCAGGAAGCCATTTTTTAAACAACGAAACTCTTTAAACCACTGTTTTTAGTTGTCACCAGGTTCCATTGTGCTTTTAAGATCTGTGGTTTTTGTTCAACGTAGCACTACAATGAATGTTCTCTCAGTGAAATGATGTGTGTGTGTGTGTGTGTGTGTGTGTGTGCGCGTGTGTGCAATGAAACATTCTCCCCCACCCTCTAAATCTGTTCTGGGGTTTCCCCCAACCCTCTGGAATAAATTTGAGAATAGTGCAGATGGAATAGAGGGATGGGAAATCCCCTTGAGCTAGTACGTGTTGAATACTACAATTTCGTATTTATTTTTTGTAGCACTTGTAACAGCAGGAAGGAGAAACAGAGTAGGGGAGGAAACCCGAAGAGCACATTAAGAGTTGGCACAGTAGTCACGGGACTCTTAAAATGGCAGACATCATCCTATTTTGCTACAAGGTAAGACACACTGCAGCTGTATCTTACCTAACCTTTCTGTAGTCGTGGAAGAGACAAACACCATCTCCACATAGAGACCTGGCAGCTGACCGTGACTCCAGGAAGGCTGCTTGCACTCAATGCAAAGGACTCCAAAAATCCCCAGGATGCCCCAAGACTGGCGTGATGCTCACCTGCTTTGGTTGGCTTGATGCTGACCGGCTGGAAGCCAGCAGTGAGAATAGAAGAATCAGCCACGTCAGAATCCAGCCCTTCCTTCTTGCGGCAGTAGACAAGGGTTACCACTAGGAGCAGCAGCACCAGGCAGACAGCGACAGCGATCAGGCCCACATACAGAGCCACATCCTCAGAGCCATTCGTTCCTAAAAGGGGAAGCGGGAGAGAACAGAGAGGTGTGCAATTCTGAGCCAGTTGTTGCCCTGTATAAAATAATGGCATCCCCTTCTGGAGAAGGAGCGCACCGCTCATCTGCATGGTGCGCAATTATCTATGGAAGTCCGCCAATGTCTCTAGGGATGGAAGAGACACTGAATGAAACGTCATTGGCCTTCTTGCAATGAGGGTCATCAAGGAATTGATAACCAAATCCTGTGATCCCTTAAAAAACCCAGCCCCAAACCCCTGCCCTTTCCCTGTCTTTCAGTGCAAAGTCACATTTCCAACCGCCTCCTTTTTGAGCAGAGCATTAAACTCACAGCCTTCTTCAAGTCCTGGTCTTAAAAATGATGCAAAATCCATATTGGAGAGGAATGGGTGGAAAGCATGAGAGATTCCTTTGGGAATCAGGGTCTGAATTAGGCGGGGTGGTGGTGGCAGGATAAGATTCTCAACCCATTTTTAGATAAATGCAAGATGACATTCAAAACATGCAGCGTATTTTATGAGCATCTGTTGTGGTTCCCTTTTATAATAACTACAGCCATGTTACCAGCATGTTATCAAAGAAAAGGGCTGCTCTGGGGAACAGTGGGTGCTGAGGCACAGGCAAAGCTGGGTGAATGGTGAACCCGGGACTGAAACAGAAAAGGGGTCTTGTAAGTGTGAGATCATGCCTGGGACACAAGCCCATTTAATTGTTCATAAGAACAATAACCCTGTCTGTCGAACCACTGTGTTATCTAAAAATATTTATGTTTATAGAAATAATAATTCAGAAGGGGATCTGAAATGTGATTCCGGGAGGACTAGACACAGACTAGACACAAAGGGTGCTTCTGCAGGAAAAGTTTTGTGGCAGAGGTTGGTTTGGGCAGGGTTAGTAAGGCTGCAGCGTGGGTTAAAAGGAGCCCTTCTGCTCCTGTCTCATAATTTCTAAGTAAAGGCAGACAGTCTTTAATTGGGAGAATTGGGATCTTGCTTATGATCTCTGAAGGTTGAGTAAGTAGAAACCTTCAAAGCTCCATGGCCAAAATCCCAGCTGTGCAGAAGAGTGTGTGCGTGTGTTGTCCTTTGTATGAAGCCTCTGTACAGAAGAAGGCAGGTTGGTGGGGGCTGAAGGGGGAAGGGGGGGAAGAAAGAATGCAGGCCTGGTGTGAGTGTGTGAGAGAGAACAAACAAGGCTTCTGTGTTAACAGAAGCAAGCATTAGTCTGGTTTATGAGGCAACATATGTACAGGGAATTGTATGTAAGGGAGGAAGAATGAACCAGTTTTGTGTGTGTGTGTGTGTGTGTGTGTGTGTGTGTGTGTGTTTTGAACCAGCACTTTGCCCTGCTGTCCCTCTGAATCCCTCACGCACCTCCTCCCCACCCCCACTGCCAGCTGGGTCAAACCGTCAGCCTGAGTCCCCCTGGGGAGGGCAGGGGGCCATTGCTTCATTTCAGCTGTGAGAATGGTTAATTTGATGTAAAAGGAAGAGAAAACCCCTAGGAGGCCTAACAAGCTAGGATAGTTAATGAGCCAGGATGGGGCCTGTCACTCACTCTTCCGCCCTGGCAGGGCCAGCGCAGAGCTCTCCTGCCTTGGGGTGGGGGTGGCACGCAGCCTGCTTGCTGGGCCAGTGCGCACCAGTTGTGATCTTTCCGGAGAGAGCTCTGGGGCCTCCTCATTAAGGGACGGAGCCTGTGGCGGGACGCATGGGCCAGGGGGTGCCGCTGACAAGGTGGGCTTCTGCCTTCTAGCCTGTGGCTATGAAGCAACGCTAAAGCAGGCAGCAGAGATTCCATCTGTGCTGGGCAGACGGCTGCTAGCTCCTACGTGGACAGATAGGCAGACCAGAACTGACAGGCCTCAATGCCCTTACATCTCAATCAGCCTGCAACGGAAGGTCGCTCAAAAGAAGCTACGCAACAGGAGGCAGCACCAGTTGCCTATGTCCACGGCCACCCCGGAGAGGCACACCTGTGCCAGAAGATGCTCGTCAAATTCATGCCACCACCTGCACCTCTCCCCTCCATCTCCACCCAGGGCATGAGTCTTATATTTCCCCCAAAGCAGCAGGAACTCACCGTGAGTGCATAACTCGCTGGTGCAGTTGCGGGTCTCCAGTTCAGGCCCCTGGCACTCGTCCCCACCATTCCGGGGCGCTGGATCCGAGCATTCACGGCTTCGCCAGTGTGTACAGTCTGCACCACACACTGACCACATGCTCCAGGTTGACCAACCGCCAGGCACTGCCAGACAGGAGGAGGCAGTACAGAGGCTTAGGGACCAAAATCCCAAATCTCAAACGGTTTCTCATCCTCAGCATAAATTCTACCTCCCCACCCCGCCAAGCCCAAGCAGATATCTCACTAGCCGGATGCTTGCAGCAGCTTGGTGGGTCGAGAGGACACTGTTGGGCGATGTCAGCTACAGAGAGGAGGGATCGGGCTGAAGTAGCTCAGGGCTGACCCATTGCTGGCCACCACAGAAGCCACTTCTAATGGGGCAAGGGGGGCCCTCCCATATTTGTAACATGCCTTGGAAGGGGCTCAGAGATGGGAAGGGACAAACACAGACACATGGATGGGTTGGGGAAGACAGGTAGAGCAAAGAGGGGAAGGCGAGGCAAAGGCCAGCTGCTCTCTTGGGACCAGTAGCTCAAACAGAGCTGAAGGCACTGAAAAAACAAGTCCCAGGAACATGCAGCACCATTCTGGGCTCGAGGTCGCTTTGGGGAAAGGAAGGGGCAACCAAACAGTGATGGGATAGTGCATAGGCAAAGCTGTGTGAGCAGCGAACTCTGGGCTGAAATAGAAAAGGGGGGGCTTGGAGTGGACTGAGAGTGGGAGACGTGTGTGGCTCAGCCTGCTCTGGGCTTCCTATGTGTTAGATTTCGAGTCTTTTCCCGCGGCTGTGGGTGGTGGGGCGGGGGCCGAGGGTGCGAGTGAGCACAGCAAAACAGAGCCGCCGGAGCAGGTGCGCAGCAGTGGCAGGGCAGTACCTGGGCACAGGGTGGCGCAAGAACTTTTCTGCACATTCTGGCCCTCACAGAAGGCCCCCCCGTTGAGTGGTGCTGGGTTGGTGCAGCTCCGGCTCCGCTTCTGCCAGCCCCGTCCACAGCTGGTGCTGCAGGCTGACCAGTCCGTCCACGTCGACCAGCCGCCATTCACTGGGGGGAAGGGACAGCATCAGCTAGAGCTCCCAACGACGGTGCACCCTGGGAGGGCCAGTTGTTGGCAGCAGGGAGGGAGGGGGGGCTCTCTCTCTGGGCCCAGAGAAGGAGCCGAGCGCTCCCAGGGTTCTCCTGGGGCAAAACGGCCGGCTCTGGGGTGCCAGTTTCCCTCTTGCTTTTGGTATGTGTGTACAGCTTGGGGAGAATACACAGGAAAACATGGGGGGATGCAGGAGGAGTCACAAGCAGAGGGGCGGACACTTGGAGGAGGGGGTGGGGTGGGGGGTTCATGCCGCTTTCTCCTGTGAGATTCTGCAGGAGCATCGCTTTCTCGACGTCGCGTTGACACAGCCTGGCTCCCCCGCCCACCCCCTCTCTCCCTCCAGGATGGATATTTCCCCCATTTTGAGGTGCGTGTACTTAGCAAAGTCCCCTCTTCATCACACCCCCAAACAGTTGGGCCAGCCCAAGAAACAGTGCTGCCCAAAGGGAAGGACAAGCTGACATCCACTCAATTCTTCCCGTTTCCTTTTACGAAAGCTGGCTGGCTCCGGCAGTTCAAATCTTCCTTCAGTGCTGGCAGTGGGCTAGCATCCCCCACCCCATCTGAGGGCAGCAAGTGATCTTAGAGGCACACCCAGCTTTGTTCCCTAACATGAGGCTGCCACTCCTCCCCTCTGCACCAGCATCTGCTGCCTGAGACGGCTCCCTCACTCTGCCTAATGGTAGAGCCGGCCCTATCCATCTTCCCCTGCTCCATCTTCCCCTCTGAGCTACAGCCAAGCCTCCAAAGAAACCAGATTCCTGCCCTTGCCCCCAACCCTGAAGACTTATGGAGAGACCTGCTATTCACCCATTGGTCCCCTTTTCTTGGGGACCACCCATCCCATCGCCTGGTGGGGCCCTACCATAGACAGTGACAGCAGCAGGGGAGCTGCGGCGACGGGCCACAATGTTTTTGGCCACGCAGGTATAGTTGCCCGTGTCCGCCAGGCGGGCCTGTTTCACCACCAGGCTGTGCTCCAGCGTGATGTAGAAGTTGGGGTCCAGTGCTGGGTCCACGAGGTCTTCGTTGTGCAGCCACTCGACCTTGAGGAGACACAAGCCACACATAGGGCAGGAGGACTGGGTCAGGCCGCGTAGCCTTTAAGGACACTGCGACTGCAACTTGTCTCAGAAGAAAACACATTCTGGCACTGACCTAGTGAGGGACAGAGATTGACAGGCCACTCAGCACCAGGGCAGCCCAGGGAGGCTCCGAAATGTGCGTTAATGAGCTCTGCAGAGAGACAGGCCGGCGTCAATCAAGTGGCTGCAATGAGGGTGAGGGCGAATGGGCTACCACGAACCCAACCTAGATCGTCTGCAGGAACTGCAGGGTGGCAAAGCCAACGCTGGGGAGATGCAGGTTCCAACATCAGGTGGTCCCCATGAAGTGGTTTGGTTTGGTTTTGTGCTACTGGTGGGCTTCCTCAACCGTTCTCCCCAATGGCCCCCTCAGTACTGCCCAGGATTAAGCATGCAGGGCCAGTACTCACTTCAGCTGGTGGGATCCCCTCTGGAGGGCGGCAAGGCAGCACAATTCCCTGCTCAATGGAGACCTCTTTGGCCAGGGGCTCCTGCTCGAAATTCTTTCGCAGATCTAGAAAGAAGAGAGGCTTAGAGTGGTGTCAAGATGACATCGAAGACCCCCCAGGTCATACTAGGCCACAGCCTTGTCTGCTCCCTGCCAACATGAGCAGTCAATTGATCGTAGTCGATTCAGACATGAAAGAACACGCTCTGATTTTCAGGTGTAGGTGGGGGGAATGACAATGAGGCTCTAGGAGAGGGAAGATGGGTGGTTTGAAGTCCTAGAGGGGTCCCCTGAGCAGAGAGGATGGTAAGCAGGGCGCCACTCACAAGCAATGCGCACGTAGGCCTTTTGACTCTTGGTGGTGCCAGACGTGCTCCAGGCGACACACTGGCACCAGTACTCTTCCAAGCCAAAGATCTTCTCCACCTGTTGCCGCGAGATGTCGATCCGCACTTCCATGAGGGGCAGGCCTGCCAAAACACCAGGGGGCAAAGAGGCAAGGGGGGAAAGCAGGGAAGGGGGGAGAGATCAGTGGGTGGAGGAGCTCTACATGAATGGGCGTCACAATTCTGTGGAAGTGCAGTAGGTGTGCAGAACGCTGCTGTGTTCAGTTTCCAGAGAAGCTCAAGTATCAACCCAAACATGTCTCTGGCTCTGATTGTTGCAAATATATGCTCAGAAGCATGTGAGAAATCTCTAAAAAACTTTAAAATGTAATGGTGAAATCTCAGCAGACCACAGCAGCCAAAGAAGCACAAAAGCTATGCTAACAGTATAAATATGAGGCTTCCTAACTCCAGGTCAGCAGTGCGACAGGAGCTGAGCATCAGCCCTGCAGCCATCGAAACAAGATTCCTCTTCTGCCCTTTGATGCCCCACCCCTTTCAGCACTCACCCGTGGTTTTGTTCATGCTGCGCTGTATGATGTGGTCGCCCTGGTGCACCCACTCGCCATTGCACTTGAAGTAGATCTGGGTGGCAGGCGTGGCCTTGCAGGCCAGTGTCACCGGTTTGTTCTTGACAATGTAAACATCCTCCGGTTCCAGCAGGAAGTGAGGGAGCAGGTCGGAGGAAGAGCCAGGCACAGGGATGGGCACTGTGGCACTCTGCTGGGCACCTGGGCAGAGAGGAGAGGGGCTAGAAACTGGCACACTAGCAACCACAACATTCACAGAGGCCGTGAAGAGTCAGGTTTCCACCATGGGCCTTGCGTAGGTGGATTTCATTCCAAACCTCAAGGTTAAATCAGTACATGCAAAATGCCTTTGCTCTGCTGGCCACCAAACCCCGCAGTCCTCTAAGATCAAACTTCTTCAGTTAAAGGGCAAGGCTTCAACTCTCCTTCACTGTAATCAGAGCAGCAGCAGCTCTTTGGGGATCTCGGCTAATTACACAGTTAATTGGTCTGTAACATTAATGAAAGCAACTGCAGCAAGAGCTCTCAGCCATGCTGCTGTCCCCACAGCCAACTCAGATGGCCATGTTCTCAGTCCTGCTGCATCCAACCAAACACCACTGGGCGTAAGGGCCAACAGAAAGCCCCCCTATGTACTTCCTCTTTAGTAAGTATGCTCCGGCAAGTGTCAAAAACTCACCATCATTTGACATTTACCAGTAACTCTTTTAAGATTTTATGAGGCTGGTGGGAGATGTCAGAAAACACTTTCAGAGGAGTAAGTTAAGAGCATTACAACGCCACATGATACATCATCCCACGCTTGTGTATTAACAGGGATAATCAGAGGCGATAGTTCTAGATACTGCCTTCAACAGGAATGCACACTTACAGATGGTGTGGTAGTCAGAAGCTGCCTTATACTGAGTCTGACCACTGGGTCATCTAGTTAAAAACGGCTTACACTCTCCCAGCCCTAGGTAGAAATGCCCGCGACTGAACCCACGGCCTTCTGCATGCGAAGCAGATGCTCATTGATTGTGTGTAGGTTTGTTTTACTTCCTGACTGTTCACAATATGGAATAACTTTTGGTTATGCCTGATGCTACTAACAATTGTGATACTTGCCTGTGTGTATGTTTCCAAGCAAAATGCTGGCAATGCCCTTTGGCTTTAACCTACAATCACACACACTCCATATCACTGCTTTGTTAATACTGTTCCTGGATGAACTTGGGGTTCCTTCTTCAAACTTAAGTCTAAAAATACCCTTTTAGTTTCTTACTGGGACAAGCGGGCAGCCTGTGATGTATGGATAGGAACAGGGCTCGGGTTTAAATTCCCTCCTCTATGCCTTAAATTCAGCTTCCTACACCTGAGGAGCAGGAAGCCCCATCTGATGATCGGCTCAGATAAAACCAGCTATTAGATGTAACTCACATTGCTCCAGATATGGAGAGCTAGAACCCTCCGCCTTCTGTCTCACTAGAGTCAACCCACATATCCTCCAATATGTGTTAGGTAAAAATCTTTGCAATGTTTGCGCTGCTTCCCATTTGTCACTGGCCTGTGTTGAGCTGGGATAGCACAAATGAGGTTAAAGCGATGCGATTTTGCAGTAAAATAGCACATTGCTGGCTGTCCTGGGAATGGGGTGGGCTAGATGCTGATAGCATTTATGTATTCTTTTTTAAAAAAGTGTTAACATAGAGATTACAATCCACTTCAGTGTGGGGGTCAGCACACAGTTTGTCTGACACTTAAGGATTCTGGAATCTTTCACTTCAAAATGTCAATTGCCCTATCATCTAAAATGTATATGCAAATGCTTAAAGCACCACATTTTCTTCTGCTTCGCCCACGTGCCTGGATGCTACAATTCCAGAATTTCTGAAGCACAAGTGTATGCTGAGGACCGTTCCAGACTCATTCACAAAACAAGAAAGCCAGTAGTGCTCACCAGCCGAACACATACATGGGGAGAGAATGTGCCGGCAACTAGCAGACACAACGAGGAAATGCCAATAGGTACACTTGCCTGTGATATATACAACCAACCTACTCCTTGCCCAGCCTGTCCCACCACATCCGCCACTGTGTCCTCATCCCTGGACCCTAATGCGAGGCCCTGGTTCTTCTCCCTGTCCTTCCTATTTGCGGAGACGTGTGTCACGGTGTCCCCCCCCCCCAACTTCCCCCATGACAGGCGTCCACAGCTGGGGCTGCTGACAGCAGGCTTTCCCCCCCTCCCGCCCTCGTCCCCGCCGCCGCCGCCGCCGCCTCCACCGGGGCTAATCCATCACGGCCGGAAATACCGCACGGCGCGCGCCCAGTGAACCTGCGCCGATCCCTCATGTCTGCATTTAACTGCTAATGAAAAAGAAATGTAGTGTGACCAATAAGGGACATAGCTCACTTCTCCGGGGGCCTCGTCTCGTCATGCCACGCTGAGCTGATCCCGCTCCCTCCCCTCCGCCTCCCAGCCGCGCTTTCGCCGGGCCTCGAGGCGCCTCTCTCCGCAAGGGCAGCGCCACCGCAGGCAACCCCGAGGCCTCCAGCTCCGGCCCCGCGGCCCGTGCGGGGAGGCCGGCCAAGGCCTGCTCGTCGAGGCAAACCGGCCGCGGCGAAAGGGAGGCCCCGCGCTGCTCCTTTGGCGGGAGAAGGATTGCGGCGAGCCTGAGCAAAACACGCGGGGACTTCGCGTGGCCGCTTCTCTCGCCGCAACACGCGCGCCCCTTTCGGACAGGCCTCCTTCCTCGCAGCTGGCCTCCTTTCTCGCCTGCCCCGCCGCTCCCTTCTGCATCCCATTTCAACAGCCCCCTCGGAAGCTCTGCCATTGTTGCTGCTGCTACTGCTGCTCCCTTTCTCAGCAGGAAGGGCCGGTTTTATATACATTATAAAGTGAAATAATTATTTTAAAACTTTGCAAACAAACAAACTATGGTTCCCAGGATTCTCTTGGGGGACTTGTGTGCTTTAAATGCTCATTGAATATGTGTTATGGATCCACCCTTAGATTCACTCTCTCCCCACTTGCTTCTCTACTCCACGGCCCCAGGCCAGTGTGCTGCTTTCCTCCTCCCCTGGTCCAACTCAGGCCTTAAGGATCTGCAGTGGCATGATCAACAACTACCACCACCACTACCTCCTAAGCTTCCTAGTGTCTCTATGCTAGAGATTTATTTCTAATATGTAGGTAGTTCCCACGCTTTAATTGACCTACCCTTTGCTACCTATCATCCACACACCACATGGGATAGGAACAGTGCTCCCACACTGCTCTTTTCGCAGGCATATGATGTGCCAGTTCCTGCGCCGTAATTATTTCAAATCTGAGCTGTTGGTTTTGGGGTGGGGTGGGTGAAATGTTATAATGTTGCTTTATCTTTGTTGTTCTAAAATTTTGCAAGCTTTAGAATTGTTGTGAGTCACCTAAAGACCATTTGGCATTAGTCAACTAGCAAACAAAATAATAAAGCAATAATATTCCCAATTCTGTGCGCATACACCTGATCAGCATATGTTACTTTTCTATGTTTTGCCCCATAAGGAGAGTAGTAATTCCAAGAGAGGATCATCTTTTCAGAATCAGTCCCCCTTAAAGGAGGAGATGGGACCACTAGAAATCTGATTAAAGTCTTTCTGCTATCACATCTTCTTTGACCTTTAGACCAGAGAAGCCCAGGTTCAAATCCCTATGTAGACACTAAGCTTACTGGCTTACCTGGACAAGCTGTTATCTCTTGGCCTAACCTACCTCACAGGGTTGTTGTGAGAACCTGCGTATGACACCCTGAATTCCTGGTTGAAAAGGGTGGAATAAATCCATAATAAGCAAAACTAACAAGAATCTTTTTGGTCAATATGCATCCAAGAACCTTGTGAGGTAGTCATTTTTTAAATTTCCATTGGACATGAACTGAAGCAAACGAGAGAATCTGCAGCTGAGAGGGACCCTAACACACCTCAGGCCTCTCAGTCCAATACACTATCTAGTCCTGCAAGCTTAAATCAATATGATCAATTGATCAATAAACAAAAGCTTTAATTGAAGATTAACATTAATTGGTGGGGCTGAGAGATGCAGCCTCCTTTCCTATTGACACGGAAGCAGGGATCTTTCTGCCCCCCCCCCCCGCCCCAAGCAGAAGAGAGGGAGGTGAAAAGGGAGTAATGGAAGAGGAATGATGCTGGCTCAACTGCTGCATCCCCTCTTGGGGTGTGGATAGTTTCACAGTCTTCATCTCTGAATAAAAACCTGCAAAGTGCACATGCACTACACAGCCACATCAGCATACTAACACCTTTCTCCCTGCAGCAAAGCTGATTAAAAAGAACCTTCAATATGTTTTTTTTTTCTTCTGAAGGACCAACCTCCTTCCATATGGTTCTCCCTGCATGCTCTGGTCATCACCTGACATACTGCTCCAGATTCATTGACTCTGTGAAGCAAACAGCTTAGCTGCTGCACATGCGGCTTTTCCTTCAGTGACACTCACCCTGTAGAACGCCCTGCCAGCTGAGATCAGTCAGGCCCTGGCACTCTTATTTGTTTGTTTTTTTGCAATTATTTACTACCTCTCTGCCAAGGCCCCCAAGGTGCTATAATAATGTTTTCAGCAGTTGGTGAAACTTGGATCTTCATAAATACTATGTGATTTAATTGATATTGCTACTTGCAGTTTGACTGCTGTTCCCAGAATATTTTTTTTATTCTATGTTATTCATCGGTCACATAATGACAGTCATTATTTTTGGCTCATTATATTAACACGGGGTTTATTATTCTTGCTGTTTTGAATGAGGGTGTATATGATATTTGTTTGCTTGATTTCATTAGCTGACTTGATTTCCTATGGTGGGGTATAAGTTTTATAAATAAATTCTTCCAGTCCGAATCCAAAACTAGCATTTCAGGGTAAAACCTCCATAGCTATGCCTTTCCACCTAGTGCAGGCATGTCCATTTCAGGGGCCTAATTTGGCTCGCCGGTCGATTTAATCTGGCCCCTGTGGCAGTATATGTCTTGGGGTAAAATACAAAAAAACTCAACTTTGGGGTAAAATTGTAAAAGAAGCTCAAAACTTCAGTCAGCCCTCACGCATGTTCACTTCATCAAATCTGGCCCTCTTTGAAAAAAGTTTGGGCACCCCTGACCTAGTGCTAATAGTACAGTGGTACCTTGGTTTTCAAATGGTTTAGTTGTCGAAAAAATTGGCTCCCGAACACCGCAAACTTGGAAGTAAGTGTTTCGGTTTGTGAACACTTTTCAGAAACTGAACATCTGTCGCAGCTTCTGCTTGAGTGTAGGAAGCTCCTGCAGCCAATCAGAAGCCGTGCCTCAGTTTTCAAACAGTTTCAGGAGTCAAACGGACTCCCAGAACGGATTAAGTTTGAGTACCAAGGTACCACTGTAATCACAAAAAATGGTAGTGATCAACTAATATCAGTGCCAATGCATTCCTAAAATTTGGGTCTTTAGCATGGATGAGACTTGAATTCCCCCTCCAAAGCCACGTTGGCTGTAGGTTGTTGCTGTCATAGGTATTATTACTTGGCAGACAAGCCAAACTGAAGAGAAATACATTTCCCCCTCTAATTATACATAGCAGTAGTTTTGTTTATTGAACTGAAATTTCCTGCATGTTTAAAAGAAGCGACATCCTTCCTTCACTTGCCCTTAAGAGGCTCCTAGATTGACATTTTGTTCATGTGAGAGTCTATTTAATCACTCTGATCACACGGGCACACACACACACACACATTTCAGTGCTGACCTGGAACAGACATACCATCAAATCATGCACTCGATTTCTACACCACAGTACGATCTCTTTGCACATTTCACCCATCTCTCTGTTCATATCTGGAATGGTTCTTTTCATGCCCAGATGCATAAAACATGTACCGTTATTGCAAAAAGGGAGCCAATTAGTTGCCAGTAGCTGCCTATCTCATCCTCCTGCCTCTTGACTGGGGACAGTCTCCTTGTCCCTGATTGGCTATGGCTACCTGGATGTGGCTGAAATGAGGCAGCGCCCTTCCCCAAGGCAATGCAGCTACAGCACTCAAAGTGAATGTTCAATAACGCCATTGGCTAGACTGGGGGCAGGGGTTGTTGTTTTCTGTCAGGATCCCCGAGGCCCTTTCTTCTGGCTGTATAAAGCAGAGTTTCACATGTGCGTTACTCCAGATCATAGGAATATAGGAAACTGGATTATACCAGGTCAGACTCTTTGTTCATTGACTGGCATCAGCTTTCCAAAGAATGGCTTTCCCCATCACCTGCTACCGGATCTTCACCGCTCGACCAAGACTTTAGCTGAAGCAGATGCCAAAGGATGCCCTAGCCATCACTTTTTTTAAAGTCGTGCTACGCAGACATTAAATTCCTGCCGCATTTATTCCTCCCACTCCCTGCTTGGCCTCCAGAATCAGCTTGCTTCAGTCTGCTGCATGGCGGATTCTTCCACCTGGATTGAAACTGGGTTCTTCTATGTACAAAACATGGACTCTGCCACTAGGTCACTGTCCCCAGTGATGGGTGCATGAACACTTCATTCCCAGTGTCCTGAACCGATGCCTTCATGGAGAGGCACCAAATGGCAGCTGCTGCTTTGGTTTCTACACACTCTGGATGATTGGCCTGCCTATCTGGCGCATCTCAGGAGAAGAGGCATTTGAAACCCCAAGGGAGAGAAGAGTCAAGGCGCATCATGGAAGGCAAGAGAATGTGGGGAGGGGGGAGCCCTGAAGCTCCCTCCCCCCAGCCTCAGGGACTGGGCTCTCCTTCCAACAACAGCTAATAAAGCGGACTTCTAAATAAGCATTTGATTAACAAATGCTAAAGCGGCGATTGTGTCACTGCGCGGAGCTGTAATTGCTGCTGATAATTGGCTGCTTAGAATTTAATAAGCAATTAAACAGAATGGAATGCAGGGGAATTAACGCCGAGCCTGCTCCCCGCCTGCTCCCCGCCCACCTGCACACTTTCCACCTGCTCCCCACATATACCCCTTCCCCACATGCTCCACACCCACCCGTTTGCCTCCCACAAAGCCCCCCACATATCCAGTCCTCATCTGTGGGCTTCCCACATGCACCCCTCATGCCAGAAAGCCCACTTGTGCCAGAAGGGATTGGAAGTCTGACAGTAGAGTGATTTTCCTCACACCCCTGTCAGGCTTCCAAGATGTTCGATCCACCTACATGCTTCCTATAGGTTCTCCTTGCCAGACTTTTCACATGTGCAATGCAAATATCCCTGGACTTGCTTGCCTGTCTCACAGTGGCTCATGACTTCCTGAGCTCCCTTCATGCTCCACCCCAAGCACCTCTCAGACTCCTGGCATTCAGCCTAAAAGCACATGAGGTGAGCACCTTGCTGCAGCTAAGCGGTTCTGGCTTTGATCAGTGCCTGGAAGGGAGACGCCTCTTGGGAACCCAAAGTATGCCACCTTGGTTTCCATCATGGAGCAGAATCAGGTGGGCCATAAATGCTAAATAAACCAGTGCATCTTTCACAGACAGAACTGCTGTGCTTGCATTTCTTTTATGTCCTGTTCTCACCTGCAAATTTCAGAATGTGCACACATTCGCTATATGCCTTCATATGACACCCCCCATGCCCCCCAAGACACCTCCAGCTCTTGCATACCTTGCAGGCATTACTTCTGGCATTTGTTGGACCCCCTTAATGATCATATTCCTTGGGGCTGCCGCACCAAAATATGTGCTAGACTAGATTGACTTCTCAGTTCTTCAGAAGTCCATTTCAAAGTGCCCGTCCCTTCAAAAGCAGCTTCTGGAGACTCAACAATCAGCTGGTTGTCAGATGTCCTGAAGCTCTTTCAAAGTGCAGCTTGAGAGAGCGCTTTGATAAGGACTTCTGAAGACCCCTGTAGGCAAAAAAGGTTACCTGCCATCACTGATAGGTGATTCTTCCCGTCTGTCCAACTTGGCCAGAGAGGGGTTGGGGAGATACCGAGATCTCTTCCAGTACCCCTGGGCTAAAACGTTGTGCTAGGACTGGGAAGACCCTGGCTCACATCCTCATTTGCCAAGAAGCTCGCAGGGTAATCTTAGGCCAGAGACTCTTGCTCAGCTTAGCCTCAGGGGCAGGCGGTGGAGGGGAAGAGAACCAAATATGTCACTTGGAGCTCTTTGGAGGAAAGGTAGGATATAAAAAAATTAATAGGCAGCTAAACTGTTGCTAGAAGCAACTAACTAGATGTAAATGGGAATCTACCCCAAGCATAATGATGAGACTGAAGAGAGCTATAAACAATCTGAAGACAGCTATAAAGAGGGAAGCCGCCACAAAAATATAATATTTGTACTTGTCCTCAGGTTCTTAACCAGCCTGCTATTATCAGACTGAGGTCTATCTAGTCCAGCATTCTTTGTCTAAAAATGCTCAGGGCAGCTTTTACATAGGCAGCTTCTTTTGAAGAAAAGAGCCCTAGAGACTTGTGATGTTGTAATCATTATTTTTTATTTACTAATCCGTAAAGGCTGAATGGGTATTACAGGGCCGCAGAAGCAAGTCCATAGTGCAAGTAGTACCAGTCCCAAAGTGAAAGCAAAGCCAGTCTTAAAACAAAAGATGACCCTGCCAGGTCTTCCTTCACACACACACTGCCAGGTAAAAACTAGTTTCTGCTGATGATCTAACTCCAGGTACATTTCAGGTGCTTGGAACAAAGGGCTTTGAGACAAACTGATGGTTACTTCCCATTTGTCCACCATCAGTGACCAGGCCATACTAAAGCCCCCCCAAAGATGGGCCCTGACTCCATTTTGCATGATAGAACAGCATGGCTCAGATGAACATGATTCATTAGCCCTTGCCTCTGCAACCATGTTGTCTCCATCACCATGGACTTCCCCCATTCCATTCATTGCTTTCAAAACCAAACCTCTACGTAGACTTCAAAAATCCATATCTAAATGGCAAAATGATGTCAAAATTAGCAGATCCACTGACATATGCTAACAGTTCTTCTGGAAGAAGAAGAAGAAGAAGAAGAAGAAGAAGAAGAAGAAGAAGAAGAAGAAGAAGAAGAAGAAGAAGAAATGGCTTTGTGAGACTGAATCCAGAGGATGGTGATTTTGCAAGTAGCACACAGCAAACAGTTATTCCCTTGGAGGGAAAGAAAGAAGCTCATTGTTTAGAAATAAGCTTCTACCACACAGCTGAGCCCCATGGATCCCACTGAGCTGTCACCTCAAACTCACCCTCACCTGGGCTCTGCAAAGGTAAGAGATTTTCCAGAATCTTCTGGCAACCCCTAGAATTCCAGCTAGAGGGAATTAGAGAAAATCTTGCAACCCCCTAGTCTAGTGTGGGCTAGAAAGAAGACAGAGAACCCCGTCCATTGGAGGAAGAGCTAAACATTAGAGCTTTGGAGGGGGAGGGTCTGACTCACAATGGAAATATAACAACAAAACCTTCCGTCAAATGTGCAGATAAGAAGCTCTGGCTTATTTGAGTGATGCATGCCAAGAGGGTAAGAATTGTTTATTAAACCTTTTGACAGCAGAAAAAAAAACATCATGGCTAAGGCAAGGAAGTCTCTTTCGCTGCCACCGAAAGACTGGCTGACTAAACAGTGAGAAATTGCAGAGATGTAGAAACTGGCATTTTATGTTCATCCGAGAGAGGAGAGATTAAATATAGAATCATCATCTGTGAGTAAGTGGAAATTATTTCTGAACTGCTGGAATAATATACAAGGGGCAAATTCCATCTCAAATCAAGCGCTGGCTTTGTTTTCCATGGCAGGGAGCTGCATGCAGCCCCACCACCGCAGCCCCCTGCCGCCACCAGGGCTTCATCAAGCCCAGAACACAATGGAGGACAAGGAGAGGGGCCGGGACATGGGCAGGGCAGGGCCCGGGCCTTCCCCTTCTGACCAGCTCCCACAAAAGCAGAGCTGCCTCAGCTTCCACCCCTGTGGTGCCCTCACACTCTGTTGTAAATAATGCTTTTACAACAGGAGTGGAGAATCATTTTCAGTCTGGGAGCCACATTCCTCATTGAGCAACCTTCTGGGGGCCACATGCTGGCAGTGGATGGGGCCTGCCTGTCTTCCATCCAGTCAGACAGGAGACATTAGCAGAGCAAAACCAGATAGGCAAAAACAGCCCGAGGGGGTGGAAAGCAGGGCTATTGTACAGGGCATGTCTTGGGGAAAGGCTGTTGGCTTCAGAGAGACACCAGAGTCAGTTAAAGAGGCCTGAGGGCCACATTTAACCTGAGATTTCTCATCTGTGTATCAGAACTGCGACACCCAAAATGGAGGGCAAGGCAATGAGGAAACCCTCTTGGCCCACATGGAAGGCAGTCAGAGCAGCAGCTCTGCACTTTCCCCATCAACTTCCCTTGTGGAGTTTGAGGCTAGAGGTGACTTGGCAGTTGGGAATGATCCAGCCTCTGAGATCTGGGGGCAGCAAGCCAGCGAGTTTCAATAGCAACAGTTTTCTGTGGCAAAAAAGTGCCCAAAATTACTTTCTTCCTCCTACCTGGCAGGCATGGAGGCTGGTGGGCAGGGTGGGGGGAACCTGTGTGTGTGAGGCGGAGTGGAGAGAGGATGGATGGATGGATGGATGGATGGATGGATGGATGGATGGAGAATGAATAAGTGAATGAATGGGTGAGAGGCTGGGAGCAAGTGAAAGCTGACGGTCCCAGAAGGAGGGAGCCAAGCTTGCAGGGTGAGGGGAGCCTGTGTCTATCCATGTAAAATGGGTGCAAGTTAATAGTGTGAGTATGAGAGAGAGAGAGAGAGAGAGAGAGAGAGAGAGAGAGAGAGAGAGAATACATAAAATGATACATGAATGGAGGAGACAGATAGATATGGAAAGATAGAAAAGAGCTGTCCCTGCTAGTTTTTGGATTTGGCTCTGCCCACTGCTGGTATGCAGCCCTAGATTACTCCCCACCCAGGAGAATGCAGCTACCAGCCCTGAAAATGATGGTGTACCACCATATTTTTTTACCAAGTCCAGTCTTAGGCCAATTGGGAGCCTCATTCATGCCCCCTGGATCTTGGCTTCCTGCCTTTGGGGTCCCTGGCCTCCTGCCCTGCCTGCAACACTGAGGAGACCTCTTTCCTCCCTTGCCCCTGTTGTTACTGAGCAAAGTGTCCCAAGGCCCTTTCCACCTGCTCCTGCACCAAGCCCTACAAGCCCCATCCCAGGCATAGCAGCCACTGAACAGGCGCTGCCTAAACAGCATTCCTGTCACCCACTTCTTCCATCGGTCAGGCTGGCACAGAGAGCCTGAAGGATGCTCTGTGCCCTGCAGCCTCCCAGCAAGCCAGAAGAGGGCAGCATGGACTGGTGCGGAGAGAATGCCTTTGCTGAGTCAAACACGCAGCCCCCTCCCGCCACAACTGGCCCCATGTCAGCCAGATGTGCGATGGCACAGACCACTTACTGCAGCTGGGAAAGAGGAGCCGGGGGCAGGAGAACTCCCCCCCCCCGCCCTTGGCTCCCAGAGACTCAACCTGCCAGGCATTGCACCCTGCTCACGTCTGGCTGCCGAGAGTAGTAAGGTGCAGCAGCTAATTTACGTGGGGAAGATAAACGGCGCCATAACGCTCCGGTTATTACCCCTCAGCACTTTTACAGCGTTGCTGGCAATTAATTTAATTAAAACCCCTGTCCTGGATATAAAGGCATTTCATAACTCACTGATTTAACAACTCTCAACCCCCCACCCCACTCCCTAGCCTAGCTGCCTGCAGCTCAAGCAGGGGGGCATCTGGGTCCAACAAACACTAGCACAGGTATGTCTGCATGTGCAAGGAACTGTGCACACTTAAGCCTGTCAGGCAGACGTGCCATAAAATGTACACATGCAGCAAGCATGCCGCTGTACCTGCAGGCAAATGCACTTGTAGAGGCACACAGAAAATACATCAAGTACCCATTGCATCCTTCCTTCATACCCATTTAGATGCAGCAAACTCAAAAAATGGTACCCAGAATCTATGCACCGACAAACACAGCACTGTGTATACATGCCTGTGAGAGGCTTGTGAAATAAAATGCAATTGCCATGCAACTGCTCTGCAAGATGCACATGAGATGCTCAAAAATGTGTCTTAAAATATACACATCAGTTTGCCAGACAGCCACTCCACTCACATATCAAATACTCTGGTTGTAATCCTGGATTATGCAGCCTCCTATGGTTTTACACAAACATATCCTGTGCATCTGCCCAATTCATCTATTGCCAGGCAAGCCACCTACGGCCAGAAACATCATCTTATTGGAAACCACTTTATTTATTCCATTTACTCCTCATTAAGCCACATTATGGCAATAAAGTGCAATGTGCCCTTTTCTTCTCCTCTCCGTCCCCAGCCAAAGGCCTCTTGGGCCTGGCACAGGGAAAGAGCACCTGGCAATGCAAGAGGGCTGCTGCTGCTGCTGCTGCAGAGCCCTGCGCTTTTAATCCCACCAGGTGAAGTGAATTTAGCAGCCTCTAAAATTGGGCATTCAGCTTTGTCACAAAAACTAATGCACACAATCTAGCACAGTAGCGCAAGCACCGGTCCCTGTTGAGAGGGAGCTCTAAATGGGAGGTTTAGAGGTGTGGAGGTAGAAGATTGAGGGTGCTAGCAGAAGCTGACGGTGGAAGGGGGGAGAGTGCAGAAGGAGGGAAGCAGGTGAGGCAGAATAAGAGGGAGCCCAGATACAAGCCACCAGTTTGCTGCTGTCTGGTAGTAGGTGCATTGGCAGCACTAAACATTGCCCATATATCCTTATTTGGAAGGATTGCGAGATGGGGGTGAAGGTGGGGAATATCTGCAGTGCTGTGCATATGGGAACACAAACCTGGGATTAGGAAAAGGTGCAGAAAGATCAGGAACGGGTCTGGTGTTAGCAGAGGTGAAGGCGGCAGGGAGAGGAAGTCGGGGTAACAATGCGCCGCAGAAGTTAGGAATGGCGCCGCTCCAGAAAACAGAATTGCTCTAGCCAAACTGCGGAGCATGCATTTTGCCTGTAGGAAAACGGCATTTCCCCTTCAACTAACACATCGATACTGAATTGCACTTGTGATGGAGAAGCACCTGGCGCTCATTGGTTGAGCGGGTGAGATTACTCAGAATGTTTGCTTACCTGCTCGGGGAACTAAACAATTTGCAATCCATTTTCTACGAAGGAAAGGAAAGCCGTCACTTTGGCTGGGAATCAAGAGGTACAAGAAAAGATATTGAAAAGCTAAGGTGCAGGGAGCCCCTAAGCAGTGAAAGCAGAACCAAGGGGCTGACTAGGCCCTTGAAGAGACAAGGAAGGCAAACATAGACATTGGGCGCCACAGGGTGCTGAAGACAAGCAAGGAGAAGAAAAGGAGAAAGCAGGACTGGGACTGAACACTGTGTTAAGGAAGCAGGAAGGAGATATAGGGACTCTGGACCAAGGAGGCCAAGAGAGGGCAACTGATGTGTGGGACTTTTGGCCCTCCAGATCAGCCCCATCAGCCCCAGAAAGCATGGCTGGTGGCCAAGGATTATGAGAGCTGTAGTTCAGCAGCATCTGGAGGTCCACAGGTTCCTCACACCTGAGCTTCAGGGTACTAGATGTGGATTCTAAACCCTAACAGGGTACTCTGACAGTCATGGCTTCAGTGGTCTCTGCAGCACTGTGACCTCCCAAGCAATCTTGAGCAGTCAATGAGGGACAAATAGTAGGGCTGAGCCCACATACAACTATGGGCTTCTCCATTTGAACTAGAAAAGAATAGTCTGCACCCACATGAATTTGTATATTGCATATACTTGATTTGTCTTTGCTGTTCATACCAGTAGGCATTCCATTTTGTGTGTGTCGCTGCCTTCTAATTTCTTGATTCTGTTATGCCAATTAAGTACCAGTAGGGCATGTGTGCAGATAGCTACATGCACCCTGCTTTAAAACAACAACCTCCACCACCAAGAAGTGTGCAAAAACACACAGCCAGGGAATCGCAAAGTTGCTTGTGTATTTTCTGGGTTTGTGCAAATCTGGAGGCTCGGAATAAAATATGCATTAATGAGGCTAGTACCAATTGTCTGTGATGTTTTCTGGTTTTGTGCAAGTATTATGTTCTGAAGTGTGTAAATTATTGCCACACCCACTTTGGCCTTCACCACAGGCAACCAGGTGAGTGGCTACTTACAAACCAGCCTTCTGTCATCCTGTCTCTGCCAGTGCCAGTGCTGAACAATAAATGCCCTACTCCTCTGCCTCGTGATTGGCTCCTTCTGCCAACTTCTATTTTAGGCACTTCTTATTTTAAAAGATAATAATTTATCTTGCTGATGGCTACGTGTTTCCCCAATGCACAAAGTAAGCCCTGATGTAACAGCTCATCCAGCACTCGCTTGGTTGTTTTTAACATCCCAAAAGCTGACATCTGCCCCTACGGCCCCCTCCTTTCACTGCCATTTCAGGAACCTTTGCGTGGAAGCTATTTTTTCCCCATTTTCTTGCTGCCTGTGTGCTCCCCTGCTGTGCAAAGCCAGCCCTGGAGTGATCGCCCAGCCTTCTACTTAGCAAAAACAAATGGCAAAGAGCCGCAAAACGACTGCCCTCCTCTATTATGCGGGGGTGAATGATTGTGCAACTGGCACCGGATCAGGACTATTGCAAAGAGAGCGCTACAGGTAATCCTCCATATTTTTATGATCTGAAAAGGCTCTGAGATTCTTAAGCATAATAGAAGTGTTCCCACCCCATTCCTTTTCATTAACAAGATGATAATATCCTAGATCCAACCTCCTGAGCTGTTACAGAAACAGAGTATCAAATGTTTTCAAACATATTAGTCAATTTCTAGGATGAGTACTTCGGTGACTAATTCGCTAACCATTCCCACATACGACGGGCTACGTCAGGTGTGGCAAACCTTTTCCCAGCCCAAGGGAGCATCCTCTTGTGGTGGACTTGCCAGGCACCCATAGGAGCCAACTCCTAGGGGCCAAGGTCCCTTCAGTCCCCCCAATAAAATATTTGAGGGAGCCGGGGCCCAAAAGTTAATGGGCGTTGCCATTCAAATCCGGTGTTTGTGTGTGCTGCATCTTATGATTAATTATGTGGGGTCGGGATTACCTGCCCCTCAAAATATTGTATTCAAGTTGGCACACCTGCAGGTGCCACATGCCAATGACAAGCAGGGCCAGAGGCCAAAGAGGGCATAGCAAGGGAGGTGATTCTTACAATTATATAGTCTGCACTTCAGTCACACAGTCAACAGCTTGTACAGCCACACCCCCTACACCCCTCTGCACATCCAGGCTAGTAAGAGTCAGGGGAAAGTTCTTAAGGAGAGTGGGGGGCATGGCCTGGAGAGGGACTTGCCCCCCCCCCCAAGACAGAGGTTTCATTGCAGGTGTCCTCTGCAACATGTTATAGACACAATAAGTGCTTTTCCCCCCTCTCATTTTGACTCAAGAAAATCACTGGGAAAGGAAATGAAGCCGCCATTGGAGGTGGTAACAACGAAACTGACGATTCACCATGCTATTCAACAGAACTGAAGATTCACCGTGCTAGAGAAGAAACTTAGCTTCTTCTCCCATTAGATTCACAAAGTGTTTAGGGGCATGCATACCCCTGTGTATCCCCAGGAAGAAAAGCACTGGACACAATAATAATGCATAGCAGTGGATTTATCCCACTTGGGTGGGTTCTGCAGTGCTTCCCCAACGCAACCATGCTATTGCTGTCCAGAGGGGCTATAGCGCACCAAAAGCTGGACAAAAATAAACCAGAACATTTGTGGTATAAAAAGTTATGGGATTTCTGCAAGAAGCTACAGGAAATGCATTGACTGGAAATGAAGCAATGTGGTCACTCCCAAAACTTTGCAGGTACAAATAGTATTGAAAGGGAGACTGTGTGTGACCACCCTGGGTGAGCCAGAGTGCTGGGCTGGGAGATGGGGTGACCTTGGGCCAGAGACGGAGCTCTCTGGGTGACCTTGGGCCAGACACTGTTTTTCTTTTTTTTTATATATGATATTTTTTTTATTTTAACGATCAATAAACAAACAATACAAACAGACAAATACACAAAAAAAGTATGAAAACAACACATACAAACATTATAAAATACGAAATACAAGAAAAAATAAAAAAAAGTTAAAAACATTCATTGTGTCTTTACATTATTTAACATTAACCTGGGTCTGGTTCTCTGCCTAACCTACCTCACAGGGTCGTTGTGAAGATAACATGGGGAAAGGCAGAACCATATAGCTCCTTGCGGGAAAGGTGGTCTATAAATGTAACAAGACAGCAGCAACAGTAATGTTTTAATGTAGGAGGTACGGAGCAGCAAAACAGTGCGGATGGACTTTGAGACCGGGAAATCTTTTCACAGAAACCCTTGGCCAGCTCAACAGATCTTATGGCATACTTCTGCTTGGGTGGAGAGGATGATGCACACTGCATAGTTATAGTTTGTTTGTTTTTAGAGTAGCTCAATGACTAACAGCATGATACTATGCCTGCTCAAAAGTAAGTCCTATTGAATTCAATGGGGCTTACTCCCAGGTAAGTGGGATTAGGACAGCTGCCTAAAATCAGATATGCATATGCATATATGGATCTGGATTCACAGATTTCATTTCAATTGCAGAATTCAGGATTTCAGTACAGAAATTAGGGACAGCCTCCTATAAGTGACAATGCTACCGTACATTGGTTGTTCATAACCCTTCGTTTTAGCAGAGTTGGACCTTAACCACCAGAACTTTTGCACCTGATACTGCAGTATAAACACCTGTCGGAGTCCTGATTTCAGTGACATGCCCCCAAACTATTAATGAATAGAACGGCAGGTTTCCACAAGCACCCTTCACACCTCCTCATGTTAACTGTGAGGATCTTCTTTTGTTCCTCAATCATTTCCTGGTAGGAATCCATGCCAAACCCACAATTCCAACACAGATGTAAGACTGGGATGCTGGCTTGGAACAAGTTGTGTTCTTCTGGGCCCATTCCCAATGCTCTTTAGGCAGGAATCAGGACAATGCTAGGCTACCTGCAGTGTACTAGTTTGAGCGGCCGATTAAGAATGGGGAGGTCTGTGTTCAGATCATTGATAGTCAATGCAGCAGAGTGTGAGCGCCAGACTAGGGCCAGGGAGACCCAGGTTTAAATCTCCACTGAGCCACAAAGCTTACTGGATGGATTTGGGCAGGTCACAGCATTCAACCTGATCTATCCTGCATGGTCGTTGTGAGGATAAAATGGGGAGGGGCGTTGTTGCTGCTACACTGAAGTCTTTAGGGGCAAGGAGGCAGAATGCATATGTAGTAACTTTACATTCATCCTAAAGGTTTGAATTCATAAAGGTTGTGCCTCAAATGTCAATGAATAGCTTGTCCCCAGCATGGAAAGAGAATCCTCAGTGACAACAAATGTGGATCTAGTGCATACACATATACACACACAGAGAGACCTAGGTACACCTGCATAAAGGTAAAGGGACCCCTGACCATTAGGGTCCAGTTGTGACTGACTCTGGGGTTGTGGCGCTCATCTCGCTTTGTTGGCCGAGGGAGCCGGCGTACAGCTTCCGGGTCATGTGGCCAGCATGACTAAGCCGCTTCTGGCAAACCAGAGCAGCGCATGGAAACCCCGTTTACCTTCCCACCAGAGTGATACCTATTTATCTACTTGCACTTTGACATGCTTTCGAACTGCTAGGTTGGCAGGAACAGGGACTGAGCAACGGGAGCTCACCCCATCGCGGGGATTCGAACCGCTGACCTTCTGATCAGCAAGTCCTAGGCTCTGTGGTTTAACCCACAGTGCCACCCGCGTCCCGCCACCCGCGTAGGGTACACCTGCATATAGGAGCTCTAATGACTGGGTCCATACCTACACCCTGATATTAACTTGGCAAAAGATTTGTATGACTCAGTCAGGAGAGCATGAGACTCTTAATCCCAGGGTCATGAGTTCAAGCCCCACGTAGGGCATAATATTCCTGCCATGCAAAGGGTTGGACTACATGACCCTTGTGGCCCTATCCAACTCTACAAATTCAAAGATTCTATGACCTTGGCTTATTCCTGCAGCAATAGGGCTGGGATAGGGACCTCTCTGGGGCTGGCTCTTGAGCACAAGCCGGAGTGCAGCCCCCTGCCTCCCCTCCTGCCCCTAGTAAACTGCCCTGATCACAGTTATCCCTGCAGAGCTGGTGGGGAAAGTCCCTTGTGGCAGGCCTCCACCTGATGGTACTAATTAGCCCTCAACCCACTTAATTGCCCGCTGTCCCTGTAATTACAATCTTGTTTCTTTCTATGAGCACAACGGGAGCTTGGGGGCTGCCTTGATTTTGTGTTTCCCTGTCAGCTCATTATCTTCCCGGCCCCTTTAATAGCTGGGGATGTGGCCGTGTGGCTGTGTGTATGTGTGTGTGTTGTTGGGGGCACAGATTGTGGAGGCAGAGAGTGGGAGCTCAGCGAATCCCTTCCTTATGCCAGGCTGCTGCAACATCAAGGGGCTGCCACCTTTCATTACACTAATGGTTGTAATAGTGAACCCCTCCTTTTGTACCACTTGACACAGCGACGAACACATGGCAGGGAAACATGCAAAATCCAAGCCCTTCTGCTGCAGAGGAGCCTGCCATTTTGGGTGAGCTGGCATTTGCTGGGGCAGCAGGAAAGACTCCTTGCCATGAGGGGAAAGGGCCCCTGAATTAGCTCTGTGGGACAACATGCTGCAAGGAACTGGGTAGCAGGTATACAGTAGCTGTTGTCGCTGGGTAGCATCCAGCCAAGTTCTCCTAAAAACAGACCAGTTGAAATGAATAGGCCCAAGCTAGTCATGCCCATTCATTTCAATGGGTCTACTCTGAGTAGGACTGGCATTGGATATAACCCACTATCCTTAGCATTGTGATCCCCAAACAATGTACCATGGGAAATACAGTCACTTGTGAGCCCAAAGCCTTCATTCATTCGTTACCTGCCGCATCTTGCAACAATTTACTGCTCCAGTCATACCTCATTTCGATCATTCTCCACTGGCAGGGCAGGGGTATAGTCTGGCATCGCATGTGACTGGTTCATCCAATCGCTCCTGATGCAGAGACTCAGCAGAGTTACCTGCTCTCAGAAGAAGCTCTCTGCGTGACTGCCCTCAGCTCCTGTGCTTTCATCCCACCAGGAGTCGCTCTCATCCTAGTGACTCATGCAGAAACAGAGAGGAAGGGGACCACCGTTCCATAGCACTTCCCACGTTTGTGTGCTGGAGGTCCCGGGTTCTTCTCTTACCATTTTCAGTTTGAAAACAACAATCAGGAGCATGCAGTGGGGCAAAAGCCTCTGCCCCGAGACTCTGCAGATCGGCTGGTAATCGGAGGAGACAATACTGAGCTAGATAAGCAAATAGCCAGACCTGGTTGAAGGTACCGTAGTTTCCTACATGAGATGTAGGCTTCAGCAAGTGAGCAATGCTTACACTTCCACACTTTAAAAATAAATATATTTGGCTATAAGATTGAAGGGTACCTCCAGTTTTAATTCGGGGCAGGCAGTGTTTCAGTGATGATAATTTTATGCCCTTGCTTTTGTGCAGCATTTCCTGTGGTGTTTAAGAAAACCTTTGTATTTGTTTATTAGACCCTTCAAGGGGGGATCAGTGCAATTATCCCCATTTTACAGATGATGGGGTTGAGACTGTGCGAGTGGTGTTCAGGGGGGCGTTAAACAGGGAGGGAACCCTGCAACATAAAAGTAGCATTATAACTGACTTGCTCCAGCACTGCAGCCTCTGCCAAGTTGAGACAGTGCCCCAGACTTCCCAGGACAGAGGGTTGGCACCCTCAAGGGAGGCCTGCACCCCTGGGAGCAGTGGGAGGCAGGCTCAGATTGCCCTCTTGCCTTTGCTGCCCTGCTCACCTGCATCAGGATTGTCATGGAAACAGGCTCAATGCTTTTGAAGTCACCTAGGTGATGGATCTGAGCCACATTTCCCAGACAAGGAGCAGGAAAGGGAGGTGAGGCCTTGGGGGAGGGCAAGGGCTGAGCCAGGTGGAAGGGAGGCAAGACTCTGCAGAATGGATGCCAGCAGCTCCTACCATGACCCTGCAAGGAGGTGCCTGCAGCTGTGCTTGGGCAGTATTTATGAGCATCGAGCTGCAGTATATAACCATGGGGATGGGGCTGATTGAGCAGCCTGTTATCTCAGCAGCTAAATGGGTAATTGGGAGCAGGAGACGCTATCGGCAGCGATAAATCCCCCAGCAAAGCCAGTGCATTAACTAGGGCTTTAGTATCAATTATCCCTCCCAGCAGTGTTGAATAGAGAAAGTGATGCCTTTAAGTGTTGCAGGGTGGGGTGTGGGCAGAGAGAGTTCTGGCTGTTCTTGCCCCAAGCCTCAGGTGGAAAGAGGGAGGGAGCAGCCCAAGGGCAAGAACTTTCCCCAGGAACACAAGAACAGGGATATTGCCAGTGAGGAAGGCATTCAAGGGCAGGGGTGGTGGTAAAAGCTGGGGGAGCAACCTTAGTGGCAGACCGGCAACTTGATCGGGCTGTGAGGAGTGGAAGGAGGTGAAAATACACTGGGTTGCTTATTTTAATAGTCCAATATACTGCTTGCTTCTAGAGCCAGGAAGATGGAAACTGCTGAAATGAGAGAGTGCACTTTTGAGCATGTACAGAGAGCCTTCCTCTCACTGAACAAGCCCATAATCAGCCCCCGCACAGAGATGGAGAGGTTTCAAGGTCAGCTGGTGTAACTTCCAGCTGGGCGTCAGCCCTTACATTTTGATATCAGGCTCTGCTCAGCATGCCATAAATGGATAGCATCCAGTCCTCATAGAGGCTGCATATATTGTGCAGATGAGACACTATATGACTGAGGTTACGTTTGCTGGGTTTCTCTGCACTAGGGCCAAGCTTATCCCCAGTAGTCACCAGACACTAATCCATAAAGCAACACCAATTGTTCTTCCTCCTCACCTTCACGGATATTGATGTCCACTGCACTCATTCTGACTCTCTTCCCAGATGGGAGGAAGTGGTTAGCAAAATCCATGCCCCGCTGTCTTGCCTTGCATTAGGGCATCACCCCCATGTCCTCTTGGACTTTCCAATTAATTGTTTAAATCACCATGGTGCATGCAAGCTATTTTCATTTTACATGTGTATCTGTCCTTTCCTCCAAGGAGTTCAGGGCAGGCAATTCTCACCCCACTCCCCATTTTATCCTCAAATGCAATCCTGCATGATAGGATAGGCTGAGGTTCAGTCAATGACCCATGAAGCACCTAACTGAGCTTCATGATTGTGTGGGGAACCCTGGTCTCTCAAGTCCTACTCTACCACTTTAACCACGACACACCGATTCTCAAACATTTCATTTTTGCTTTCCTAGTTCTGAGAGAGACCTATGTTCCAGGGTGAGGGAGAGAGGGAGGCAGAGACAGGACTGGTTATCTGAATCACGCTAGTTTAGACTACAACTCCCATCAGCCCAGCAAGCTGGGAATTCTCAAAGTTAACCCTTCTTATACAAGGAGTCTGTGTAGACCAGGCATGGCCAAACTTGGCCCTCCAGCTGTTTTGGGACTATAATTCCCATCATCCTTGACCACTGGGTCCTGTTAGCTAGGGGTGATGGGAGTTGTAGTCCCAAAACAGCTGGAGGGCCAAGTTTGGCCATGCCTGGTGTAAACTATTACTCTCCTAGGGTATTGACTGTGTAACTCACATATATGGCTCCACTCTTCCAGATGGTTATTTATTGCCACCTGCCAGTCATTGGCTTCCATTATCTCCCAGGATGCTCCAGCATTTGCAACTTGTACATCCTTGTCTGGTGAATGAAGGGAGAAGAGGGGCTGTGCATAACTAGAATCAGTTGTGTGGAGAAATGCTGTCCGACAAACTCACTATCACAACTGGTCATGAAGGCCTTTGTGATAAAACTGGTGGTTCCAGAGGACATCTCCCTTAACAAAAACAACAGTAAGGTATACGGTAGATGTTCTCTCATTTGCGTTGTTCCTACAGCCGTGTTCTGGTAGAAGACCAGCTCTGGAATGGGGATCACTTATTATGAAGGTTTCACAATCGGGAAGAGATATTGGGTTGGATCGAGACTAAGTTAGTTAGATCTCACTGAAGTCCATTGGGCATAAAGAGTCATCATTAACTTTCCAAACAGATTTCAACTGGGCCTCAATTTGGCTACCTTAGTCTGAATCCAACTAATTATCTCCAAAGATAGCAAGCGTACAGATATATTGATATGGAAGACAGGTGTGTTATAATTCAGAAATTATCAGCGAGCAAATCTGTACGAGAGAGAGAAAGATTAAAATCTTTTCAACCCACAGGGAAATTTAAGTCCTGGACTAGACAATACGCTTGGCATGTGATCATTTATTCCAGGCTTGTTTTTCTTTCAGAAATAGCCATGGGCAGGAGGGGGTGGAATGGATTGGAGCTGCAGTAAATGCAGCCCCCCCCCAAAAAAAATAACCCCCCTGAAACTATAATTTGGCTCAAAGGTGCTATTGAAGGAAATGTCACCTTCAGGGGTAAATCCCTTCTCCTGAGGTACTATTTTAGTGATCTGGATCAAGCCCCCACAGCTATTTCTAAAAGAAAAGGAAAAACCCAAGACACACAATCACCTGGGAAATGTATCATTTCGCTTCAGCTTACTAGGCTGCAGAGGAGGCAGGATTCTTACCCATCGCACTCTGGTCCATACCAATGTAAGAACCTGAATAGAGTCCTCTTAGATAAAAAGTCAAGCACCCCACAAATGAGCTCACTCACCTGCCACTGCTGGTGAGCACATTTTCCCTTGCCCCTTCTCTCAAGCTTGGAGAAAGATAAAGGACCTCATGGACCTAGTGCTGGTTTGAGAATGGACAGGAAAGCAGAGAGGGGTCTCAGCCCTTTACGAGCCTTCCCAAACCCAGCATGGGCTTCAATAAACTCTGCTGCCCTCCTCTAGGCTCAGGAGGAGAATGGGGAAGTCTCCCTCATCTGACACAGGGAGCCACTCAGAAAGCAGAGAGGCATTTTACTGCTTTGTGCAACTCTCTCAGTGCAGCAGGAAGGGTCCCTGATGCTCTTACCCAGCTTGGATTTGCAGGGTAGGGAGAATCAGAGCTTGCCCTTGCAATTGCACTAGACTAGGGGTGATGGGAGTTGTAGTTCAAAAACACCTGGGGACCCACCGGTTGAGAAAGGCTGCACTAGACCAACCTTTTCTCTTTTTCCTGTCAATGGCCCCATTCCCTTAGGGGTACCCCGTTGGTGGCTGCGTACTGACTGCGTTCAGGTCCAAAGCCAGCCACCCCTTCCCTCTCTCTCTCTCTCTCTCTCTCTCTGCCCTTTCTCTTCCTGACACCTCCTTCCCTTCTTTCTCTCCCCCTCTCTTTTCCTCTTCCTCTGGTGCAGGTGTGTGGGGGGGAGAACCTTTCTAACCTTCTGGATTTTATGGAACTAAAACTCCCATCAGACTTAGCAAGCATGGCCAATGGCTAGGAGTGATGGGAGTTGTAGCTCAGCAACATCGGGGGGCCAGAGGTTTCCCCCCACGCCTGCTTAGTGGGCTGCCAAGGAAGAAAGAGAATGCTCTTGCCGAAGATTGAAACTGGTGGTTTGCAAAGGGACTTTGAAAGTCGGCCATAAAAGTGGCATAACATTGGGCAAAGGGCCAAAGCTTTGTTGGGTCAGGCCAATGTTCCATCTAGTCCTGCATCCCTTTCACTCAGTGGCTAACCAGATGCCCATGGGAAACACCCCTGCTCTAGGGCCTGGAGGTGATCAGAAATTATGCCACAAGGGTCAGGGTCAGTGGTGAGAAAAAGACTGTGTGCTTACCAGCCTCATATAACCAATACACTTAAGTCTAATTGATACATGAAGGGGTTAATACAGGCATAGGCAAACTTGGCCCTCCAGATGTTTTGGGACTACAACTCCAATCATCCCTAGCTAACAGGACAAGTGGTCAGGGATAATGGGAGTTGTAGTCCCAAAACATCTGGAGGGCCAAGTTTGCCTATGCCTGGGTTAATACTATAGAGTCTATAGTAACCTGTCCTGCCAGGCTTAGCTCACCTTGGGAGTGACTAGGTCATCAAGTCATTATTCCCCTCCAGAAGCTCAGAGTGTGAAGAGACTAAAGCTGGTTGCTTCAGCTTAGCCACATGCCTCCCACAAACCACTCAAGTTCCTGTAACAATAATTTAGGAACGTTTGCCAAACTTTTACTGCCTGTGCAACCTTTCTGTTCAGATAAATGGAAAAGCACATGAACCAGACCTTTGAGGAGTTTGTAAGTAAACCAATTTTTAATTTACCAAATGTGTGGTCTTTTCCTGTGCTGAGGGAAGAGGGAAACTTTCGAGGAAACTCAGAAGGGCATATTTTAAAGGTCTAACAGGCTATATTTCCACACACTACTTTACTGCATGTTTTGTGATTTTAAATCTCCGCTTGGGTTTTCTCACCAAAGAGTACTTGCTCCAAACCTGGATCTTGGTACCCAAGAATTCCTAATTTCATACCTATTCTTCCTCGAACCAACCAAAATTATAGCCAGCTACCATTTGAGGCCCAGTGTCAAAGCTTCATCTAGTCCAGCATTCTGTTTCCCACAGTGGCAAAATCAGGCATGCCATTCCTTCATACTGTATTGTCAGATGGGCATTTTAGGAATTTTGTATTGTACATCATTTTCCTTTTCTTACTAAGTTTTTCATTGATTTTACCTGTTTTGTATTTCTTCTTTCTGTTAAGTTGCTTCAAAGTGGCAAACAAATGCAAATCATAATGATTATAAATAATAAATATTATTGTTGCATCATAATTTTGATTAACGCTTATGGTACAACAGTTTTTATTATTATTACAAATACATTGGCTGGTAAGAGACCTGTAAAAGAGAGCTGGGGTTGTGGGCATATCAAGAGAAGCTCATCTTAGAATTGCAGAGTTGGAAGGGACCCCAAGGGTCATCTAGTCCAACCTCCTGCAATGCAAGAATCTCAACACACCGTTCCCCATCCAATTTGCTTAGCTTTGCAAATGTGCTAGCAGTTTTACTGCTGCACCACTAGCCATAGTCACCAGGGGGTTTGGAGCTTCCTGCCTATCGCAGAAGCCAGAAATTAAATGAGATTTCAGAGAAGGTCAGAATGTTTGAATTTTTCCAGATGCAGGCACAATAGAGAGCAGTTCATTACACATATATACTAGGATGAGAAGAAAACAAGCCAACAAACAAAATATATCTACTGATGATTAAACGTACCCTAGCTAGATTTGGGCTGCTACGCCAAGCGCAGCAGACGTGCTTAGTTGTGTTAGGAACAGGATTAGACAAATACTGTATATATATATATACACGCTCACATAGGTCGAAGATCACTGACAAACTCATACTACAATATTATGAAAACCATTTCTTTTTAAAGGCAGTGCATGCAGACCTTATGGCGGTGGCTCCATAAACTGTGCTTCTCAGTAGTAGAATATGTCTTCTGCATGCAGAAGGGCCCAGGTTCACTCCCCAGAATCTCCAGGTGGGGCTGGGGGGCCTCCAGAGAGCCAGTGGGGACAATGCTGAGCCAGAGGGACCAATTGCCCAACTCACTATAAGGCGTCTTCCTTCGTGAGCTAATCTTGGCACAGGGTCAGGTGGATATTAAAACTAATTACCTCAAGAACCACAACTCAAATTAATATGCAAATTTTACGTAAGCACATCTGCTAACAGGCTGCTTCTTTTGTATAAGTAGATATTAGAGGCAGGGTGTTGAGGAGGGGGCAGGAAGGGTGGAGAGGGGCTAACTTTCCCATTAAGGGTCCTCTCAGACAGCCTTTTGAGTGTAAAGATCCCTCATTAGGGCTTGGAGCACTTGATAGCTCCTTCCTCCATAATTGATGACACTGGTTCTTACAAATCTCGCTGAAGTAAGTCTCAATTAACATGCAAATTTTGGGTAAGCACATCTCCCCATCTCTACTTCCTTGGTACAAGTTCATCACCTCTTGAAGTTGCTCTGGTTACCAGAGAACAGTGTGGTTTGGGAGCAGCTATACCAATATACGGTTCTTTTAGGCAGGAAGAAAACAACAACAGCCAAAAGATGAGAATAAAACACAGAAACGCTTACATAGGCCAAACCATCATTATGCTACCTTATCTTCAGGAGGTCCTTCTGCCAAGAGAGGGGCCACCCTTATTCCCGTCAAGTCCACACCATCTCAAAGCGTCCTAGTAGAGGGCCTTTGTTTTACAGCCAAACCACTAATATATTTTGCAATCTCTCCAAATAGCAAAGTTCAGAACATCTTACCACAATCTAACCACAACTAACTGGGCAAAATTCCCAGCTTAAGCAGGTGTCTGTCCTTCCTTTATGTCTCTCTTGCTTGCGTCACCCTTCAGCATTGCCTCTGATCGAGGTTTCTCTCTCACAGAGCTCCCACAATCAGCCATTTTGAGCAATCTTCCATTTTGACATCTGCTTTGGCCAACTGAGTTTAATCTACATCATCTCAAAAGCAAGCCATGGGGCCTACAATGCAAGCTGGGATGCAATAGCAGCGCCTACCTTCAGCAAGCAGCCAACACAACAGATCCAATACAGCACAAGCCCCTACACCTTTGGCAATAATCTGAGGCACCATAAAGGATTGTGAATTATGAGCTACAGAAAGGTTGGGTCCTTTGAAAGTGCCAAAAATGCTTGGGATGGCCATAAAAAACATATTTTATTTAACTTAAAAGCATTTATAAACCACTTAATATTTCAAAAAAATCTAAGCAGTATACAATATGAAAACAATAAACAGAGCGTGCAGATATGCATCTATTTTGCACTCAGGTATTTGTAAAGGTAAAGGTAAATGTAAAGGGACCCCTGACCATTGGGTCCAGTCGTGACTGACTCTGGGCTTGCGGCGCTCATCTCGCTTTTTGGCCGAGGGTGCTGGCATACAGCTTTGGGGTCATGTGGCCAGCATGACTAAGCCGCATCTGGTGAACCAGAGCAGCGCACAGAAACGCCGTTTACCTTCCCACCAGAGTGGTACCTATTTATCTACTTGCACTTTGACATGCTTTCAAACTGCTAGGTTGGCAGGAGCAGGGACCGAGCAGTGGGAGCTCACCCCGTTGCGGGGATTCGAACCACCAACCTTCTGATCGGCAAGTCCTAGGTTCTGTGGTTTAACCCACAGTGCCACCCATGTATACCACCCAGTATACAATATGAAAACAATAAACAGAGCATGCAGATATGCATCTATTTTGCACACAGGTATTTGTACAAAAACACCTTGCAAATGGCTACCAGCTGCCCTAATTCAGAGGCAGCCAATACGGTTCCACCACCACTGGTTTCTGGACTACAACATCTTTGACGATTTGCTGCTGGCTGGGGCTGATAGGAACTGGAGTTCAATAACATCTCAAGGGCACCTCGTTGACTACCCCTGCTCTTAAAGAACTCATTTCCCCCAAACAAACCTTCCCTAGGAAAGCACATGATTCCACTTATAGCACTTTGATGAGCACCAGGAGTGTGGCGTCAACACTGCTGTTTGCTCTGTATTCAGCCCATTTCATTTATGCATTTTGTAGCGGTGAGCAAGGGGAACAGCATGGCCCAAATGCATTTACTGCTGATGGTTCCAGGGTGCTGAGCCCAGTGAAGTGGGTGGGCGTCTGAGAGTCTCACAGCTGCCTCTTCTGGCAACTTCATGGAGATGCTGACTGGCATTTGTTATTTGTAGGATGCCAGCTCTTGGCATCCCCTGAATGTGCTCATCACTTCCAGCAGAAAAGAGGTTTCTGGCCCTCACTGTTTGGGACAAAACCGGGGGGGGGGAGGGTGTGAATCGCTTAATCATATGTCTCCCCACCAGACTTCAAGTCCAAGGAAACATTAATTTTCATGTTGTTTTTAAATCATAAGTGAAGAGAGTGCTCACTGCAGCTCTGCACCCTCAAAGACTGCTCTCTGCCGCCCACCCTTATGGTACATTGTTTGCCTTGGTACTTGGTACCCTGATTCCCCTCACAGAGCTACAAATATGGTTTAATAGACAATCCCTCTTTATGGGGAGCTCTGCGAATTGTAACTCTGAGGGGGAAAGGCATCTCCTAAGAACTCTCAGCACCCTTAACACAGTTCCCAGCATTCTTGCGGGGGGAAGCCATGACTATTTAAAGTGGTATGATACTTTAAATGCATAGTGCAGATAGAAAGCTTTGTGGTGGTGGTGGTGGGGACTCTTTCTTATATGCAGGTGCTCTGGTGGTAGAGATACAGTGATACCTTGGTTTAAGAACAGCTTAGTCTATGAACAACTTGGATTAAGAACGCTGCAAACCCAGAAGTAGGTGTATTGGTTTGTGAACACTGCCTTGGAAGCAGAACATGTTCCGCTTCCTGCTGAGTGTGTTCCATTTGTAAAGCGAGTCCCCCACTGCTATGGGAAAGCACGCCTTGGTTTAAGAACACTTTGGTTTAAGAACAGACTTCCGGAATGGATTAAGTTCATAAACCAAGGTACCACTGTATTTAGAGACCAGTTGACCTGGTGCCTATTCCTAGGCTAGTAGCCTGGTGACCCATTGATTAACTCCAGAACAAAATCTGGATTGATGCTGGCAGGATCCAATCAGGCATGCACCATTGTCTGCCATCCTTGCCATCCTACTTGCATCATCCGTCACCCCCTCCCCTTTGCACACCATTGCACAATGGGAAAGACAAGGCATCTGCGCCAGCCTCTCTGAGATACTTTGGAAAGTAGGCGGCTGCATTGCAGGGGCATAGAAAGGACCGACTTGTTTGCCTCTCTAATGCTACAGTTAAGACCCAGCTCAGATCTGAACCAGATCATCTCAAGTTTGACAGCCTAATGTCATGGTGGCAATAAAGCTGCTCCAACACACACAAACACACCAATTCTAGGAGGGAAAGAACAAGCCACGTGCATTGTGGCCCTAAGCTGAGGCTATGACCCATCCTTTCAGTTCTGTCCCACATGATGTCAGAATCAAGCCTTTAGTGTGTCCTTCCCATTATAAATCAGACAGGTACCTTCTCAACTGCTAAGGACGTTCCTCTTTCAACCAGCCTTCTGAATGGAGATATTTATCCCAATTGGTATCTGTTTCTGATTTGAATTGATTTTATGTATGTGTTGTCGTTTATATATGTCTTTTTAAATTGTATTTATATATGCAGTCACTTTAACAGATATATCAAATTGCTTCAGGTTGTCTCATGGGAAATGATTCATGAGTGAAAATAATAATAATAGGGTGGTAGTAGTAGTAGTAATGCTCATCTAAGATGCAACTTCAGTCTCAGAATCAGGAGAGACGCTGTCCAAGCACATCTGGGTTCAACAGGCCTCTGCTGTGCCCTCCTGATGGCTCAGGAATTGAACCCCCAGAGACTGCTAGAGATCCTGCCACTTCAGGGGCTGCTTAATGTGGCTATTTCTGGCTATGGTAATGTATGTATCTGAGCAAGGGAAGCAAGCATCAAAAAGCTCACCTCTTCCCAGCCCAGTTAGTTATTATTACAGCCCTGACAGGGGGAGAGAACTGCCATCCAGAGTGTGAGCTCATTTAGGGAAATGGATGCATTGTGAGAGAGGCACAAATATTATCTGCAGCTACACACTGCGGGAGGGTCCTGCCAGGCACACACACACTTAAGCAAACATTTACGTGCACATGTGCACACACAGACATTCTTAATTTGATAGAAGAGTAGAGGCTTTGGCTAGCAAAGCAAAAGAACTGCAGCTATCATGGCAGAAAGAGACTGAGACCCTCTGGAACTAACCCCACCCTTCAGGTGAGTAGCGGCTGCTTTTGTAGGCATGTGTATGTCTCCCCCTGCAGTGGGGCAAATGAAAGGCAGGAGAGGCCAATCGCTTGCTGTCAGTCACAATAATGAGGGATCTGACAGAATCAAGGTAGCGCATAGCAACAGTTCTGACAAGAGGCACAATGCCACAGATCCTCAGAAACATCCCGCTTGCAGCCAGTGCAGCAGCCAATTTTCAAAGAGCTGCTGAGCATTTGGAAGAGACCAGGGGTTGGGGGGGGGGGTGGATAAGGGTGATGAATGTGTGTGCTCCAGACCCAGCGGCTGCTTTGGCTTATTACTCTACACCAGCTGGATCCCACCAAGCTGTACTCATGAGATTTAACAAACCAGAAGCACATTAACCTGACACAGTAGTCACTACAGCCCAGAACAATGTCCTCTGCCCCTTAAAAAAGATGTGCAGCCCATTGATCCCTGGAGAAGGGAAGCCTTTTCAGCATAGGACCTTCTGCTGTCAGCATAGGGCAGAATAGAACCATCTACAACTCACTCTTCATATACCCATTTGTGTCGCAGCTGCCCCTGTGTGGTTGGACCTTTCCAATAGTGGCACCACAAAGTTCCTCTGCACCAACCAGCTTGTGCTTGGGAGAGTCCAAAGCACTTCAGATATATTTGCCTCAGCAACCCTTACATCAACAGAGCCCCATACTTGAGCAAGATCTCACATGGTAGACTTTCACAACCATGGGCAACACTGACCAAGGGAGGGCTAAAAGCACAGCCCCACTCTAGAGTAATCATCGTAATGCATGAAAAGGGCTAGAGTGGTTTGCCATACGTGAGATTTCCTGGTTCACAGGAGCCTGGTTCAGGCTCTTAACCACGATACTACAACTGCTCTATCCCCTTCTCCAGATCCCATGGATTAGACAAATTCATGGTGGATAAGGCTGCTACCCATGATGGCTATACTCTGCTCCTACAGTCAGAGGGAGGATACTTCTGAATACCAATGGATAAAAACTGCAAGAGGGCAGGATATGCGCTTGGGTCCTGCTGGCGCATCCGGTTGGCCACTGAGAAAAGGATGCTGGACTGGATAGATCACTGACCTCATCCAGCAGGGCTATTATGTTCACATGTGCTCCAGAACTGAAAATAATCTTTAGCAACAAGGGTTGAAATACTGCACACATACCGTTACTCCAGAGGCACATCTGAGTGCCTAAGAAGTGGAATTCTGGGAGGGTTTCGTCCCTTACTACTATAAACCCACCATCCATCATCCAGTGTTGTCAACAGATCTCTCCTGATAAAAGTCTGCACTGAAAATCTAGCTGTTGCTCTCTTTACGTTCCAAAGACCACTACGATAGGCACAGCAAGCATGATGATTTGCCCCAAAAGGTATGTCCCACCTGCATAATGCTCACAGGACACTATTCGGCTAGGGGCCCAGCACCACCAAGAGAAAGAAAACAGCCGTGAGGAGTCAAGGCAGCAACTCTCCCACTGATCTGATAAAGAGCAGGAGAGTGTACTGCCCTGTCCTCTCATCTAAGGGGGAGTAGCAGTAGAGAATGAAAAAACTGTCCCAGTTCACCTGCAAGGAACTTGTAACAAACAGAATGTCCCCCTCCCTCTTCCCTCTCCCCATGAGCCCAGAACTCAGGTAGTGTTCATCCAGGGAGAAGCCAGAAATGAAACTCCAAAGAGAGTCAAAAACCCAGCAAAATGTGAACAAACTTGTTACCTCTGGTCTGAGAACACAAAAGGGGTTTTAGTATGTGTGGCCAGAGCTCACCAAGAACAAGCTTCCTGGGATTTCACTTAAGCAATGGTCTAACAAGCTTCCTACTTCTCCAGCAGGGAGGGAGGATCTTGCCATGTGAGGCTTCTGGGAGCAGACAGGCCTTGACACCATGTTGGGCTTTACTCTGATGGGTTAGATCAGCATACGAGCCCAATGTGTCCACTCCAGTGACAATGTTAGCGCACAGAGCTGAGCGACTCTGACACAGACCATTTATCAAGCCCTTTCTGCTGCAAGCAAGACCCTGGTAATATTGCTCAGTATAGGACTATGATGTGGCCGAGACAGCAGAGTGGTGTTTTGTTTCTTCTGCCAGTGCTGTGGAGCTACTGGCATGCATGTGTGTGTGTGGGGGGGGGGGCCTGAACATGTGATGCATCCTTTTATAGCATCATCGGCAGAAGAGATTTATGAAGCCAATCCTATCCACTTCCAAGTCAGTTTGCAGTTACCATGCTTGCTAAGGACTATTTCTCTGTGTGTGTCCATTGAGGAGGAGTCAGAGACATTAAAAGAAAGGCAAAATTACAAATCTGGCGCTTTACCTGTTCCAAAGCAAATTGCCTCTCTAGCCCCTCCAAAGCCTGTCCCTGATGTAGACAGCAGTTGCAGCATCTCTAAATTCTGCTGTCTGAAGGCATGTGGCCATCACTCACTCCACAGTTACTGTCCCCTCAGACTTTGTTAACAAAAGATCAGGCCTGGAACACACTGCTCGCCTCGGCTGCTGAGCCTAATTAAGCACTGCGAGAATGTTCCATTTATGAATGGACAGACAGCTCCTCTTACGCCACTTTTGATGTGCTGGGTAAAAGGAGATGCTAGGAAGCCCTGCCTTGGGAGCCTGTTTTGGGATGGGTTGGAGGAGCTGAATGGAGGGGGTGGAGAAAAGCTTCAACCCTCAAATGGAACCTATTATTCTCTTGTGCCCAAGCTGACATCACTCAAGCCCAGGAAGAAAGGACATTGCCCGTGTCACAAGGCCATCTAAGCACGGCAGCTATTCTTAATTTCCCAGGAGGTTTTCCAAGTAGTAACACACTGCAGCCAAAACGGAGAAAAGGTTCATCATTCTACCATATGGTTCATAGGTAAGGTTATGTATATTAGAAGGGTTCAACATTCAATGCCAAATTGCCCCCAATTCTGTGTCAAGAAAAGCTGACTTCTGCATCCTATATCAGTTTTGCAAGCTGAGCAAATCTGCACCAATTTGCTTACTTTGCATAATTTATTTGTTTCTATCCATCCCAAGGAGCTGTGGAAAGGCCTTGCATTCTGATGACTGGAAATTCCACAAAGCCCTTCTCTGATTTCTGAGGGTTCCGAAATAACTCCCACACTTGCAAATCTCTAGTCTGTTAAGGACTAGAAACACACTTTTAAAATATAAACAGAGATTCTCTGGATGCTGTTTAGTGTACCAAACACCAAATTTCTGTCCATGTAAAGTGGGGTCATGCAGATGCAGAACAGAAAAGAGTCCTGGGCCACTGGACTTCTCTTCCAAAAAACATTTCTGGAATTCTTGCTTGAAGCAGCTCACTCTCACACTTCATTCATGACACATCCTGCAACACTTGGTTCTCTCTCTCAAAACCACCCTTGACTGCTTAAGATTATGATTTCCCCAGTCAGGGGAAAGGGTTTTTGGCACTCTCTTGCCACGGGCAGTGGAGTGTGAAAGTGTTCACAGAGTACAGTTCCTTTCGAAGAGCTCAATAAGGTTTCTAGGGTGCCTTACTGCCAGCCCTCTAGTTTTCAGTGAATTTCAGGCTAGCTACACCAGCTGTGAACTCTGACTGCACTCAGCACTGAGTCCTTGTATTTTCCTAGGAAGCCACCTATTCCACCTAGAAAAAGGGAAGATCTATTTTGCTGTGTTCTTGAAACTAAAGATCCACCAACCAGAGATATATTCACTTAGAAAAAAATCAAATCTGAGCCAAAGTGATTGGTTTTGAATACCAGAATTGAACTGAGCTTATGGTACTTCCACACACACAAATTCCACTCCTGGTAAACCCCTTCCCAGGCTTCCTTAATTTAAGCAGTGTAATAAATTGGGAGTTTGAAAGCCTTGCCAATCTACTTCAGACCATCCAGAGTCTTACCAGTCAGTTTCGATCTACCTTCTGCCTTCCCCTGGCCTAGAGATTTTGCATGCCCAGACACTGGTTCATAGAAAGCTGCTTTAAACTAGGAATTGCATACTGACCTGTCCATGGTGCTGATACAGCTCTCATTACTCTAGCTATGGGTCGCTGGCCCATGGTGCATTTAACTGGGGCTCTTTTGGCCTCTGCCCACACAAGTGAAGTCTCTGCTGGCGGAGAAGCCAGCTGCCACATTCCAAGTGTGCTCTCTTTGGTGCAATCTTTATTTTAGACTCCAGCCCTTTCAGTTATGCCCTGAATTTGTTGATAAAGGGAGAGGAAACATTTTCTCTGAAAGGAGAGGCCCGTCTGGCAGGGATATTAACTGGAGGGCTATTGTCCCCAACAGGCACATATGGTCTGGCAGTGTGCAGGCTGCACACTGTATCTATGTGATTGGGCCATTGTCCTCTAAGTGGCTTGCTGAGACCTCTAGATCCCCAGCACATGACAGCTCCAGTGACAAAGGAAGCAGCCAACTGGACATACACAGTAGCCCAGCCAAGAACACACAGAGGGGATGTCCCTCTAGGTTATGGCTCAGGCATGCTGGCTGAGCACCAGAAAAAGAGGCTTCCAAGCCATGCCTCTATGGAGCTTGGTTCAAGCTGTTTGCAGTTCATCACTAAAACACAGAACCAAGCAAACACCAGTTACTAACAGCCAACAGTGGATGGATGAAGTGAGCTGTCCACAGGTGAGGTTCACCATCTGTGTTGATCTTCCTGAAATGGGTTCCCCTGGTGGACTGCACATTGCCTGGCCAAACCAGAGAGCAGGTGAGGTGGAAGGAAGCAAGACCGTGAACCAATGATGTATGGCATCTAAACTGTCTGAAAAACTCTGAACATTTTTGATGAAACGAGCTGGCTGTTGAAAAAACAGCCATAGCTCAGTGGCAGGACATTTGATTTGTATCTGAAGGTCCCCGAATAAACCCCCAACATCTCCAGGTAGATATTCTCAGCTTGATACCCTGGGGAGCTGCTGCCATTCCGTGTAGGCAATACTGAGCTAGATGGACAATGGTCTGATTCAGCATAACCACTTGCTACGTTCTTGTGTAACCACTCCAATCCAAAGCTGTGCTTCTGTAACAAGAAGGAAACTAATAAATGGGCTGTAGAGTATTCTGTTACAGAGATCTTGATTAGAGTCCCCTCAATACTAGTACACCTAATGCTTGAGAGGGAGAATTGGGAAAGCCACAAGGATGTCTCAGAAGGATGTAGAACAGCATAAAAGACCACCAAGTTAGATATTAATAGGGGAACAGCGAGGACACAAGGAGAGCTAGGGGAAACCAAGAATATATGGGTGTGTGATAAAAAGATTCTGGGAGACAGGGAACAGGTAAACAAATTCCAGCTAACTGCCAAGTGAAGCATGAATTACACACATGGCTGTCGTAACACAAAACATTACCAAGTAGGCAAGTGCATTAGCCACTTAAGTCTTACATAGAGTGGTGGTTACAATCATATTCTTTGTCCTATAGGCACCTCAGGCAAGATAAATCTTGACTCCTGCTCTCTACTTGGAAAGTACTAAAGCATGTACTAGCGTGCCTGAACAAACAAAAACTCTTACTTTTATTCTGTGGAATACAGACAGGATCTTAGCACTAGAGGAAACTTAATGGTTATGCAAGGTTTGAGGTTGGCACCAGTCTTAAGTTTCACCAAGCTGAAATGTTAAAATCTATTCTGTGTACTACTTCATGGAACCACTGGACTCCTTGGGCCCTGATGATGTTCCCACAGCCATACCCACACAGTTGTTTCCTGCAAGAGACTACAGTGGTACCTCGGGTTAAGTACTTAATTCGTTCCGGAGGTCTGTTCTTAACCTGAAACTGTTCTTAACCTGAAGCACCACTTTAGCTAATGGGGGCTCCTGCTGCTGCCGGAGTACAATTTCTGTTCTCATCCTGAAGCAAAGTTCTTAACCTGAAGCATGATTTCTGGGTTAGTGGAGTCTGTAACCTGAAGCGTATGTAACCTGAGGTACCACTGTAGTTTGCTCCTGTTCCCATGTCTTAGTGAGAGGTGCTTGAGGTTTCACTCCCAGATTACTGAATTCCTCCCATCTCATTCTCCTGTCACTGACTTGCCTCTACAGCATTGACCTTTTTTTTTATACTGGGGGGAAATGGGACGGATGTATATAATTTGTGATTAAGTCTACTACCTATTTCCTTACCAAAATTACATTCAGTATTTTCCATCTCATATGGTAAGAATTTGTCATTTTGGTGATGTGGCTCAGGGACTATATATTACAAAACTGTAGTGAGGATAAAATGGGGATATAAATGATAGCTAATCCTTGGTGCCCCTACTCCCCCAAATTTGATTGTTTTCCTGACACATCATCCCTTTCTGTTCCTGTCTGCCAATGTTTCCTCAGCTCCATCTCCCATCAGGCTCTCTCTCAGATTCCTTGCTCCATACTAGTGGGCTGGCAAAGCGCTTTGCACTTGCTCCCCGGCATTGAAAAAGCCGCCCTAGACTTCTACCTAGTCCCCCACAGCCACCCCTACTGGATTTAGAGAAGTGCAAAATACTAAAATAAAAAAGGAATTATTGTGAAAACAAGACATATTTTTGGGAAGGCGTCAATTTTTGTCCTCGCTCAGGGCTCCAAGTTCCCACAGTCCACCCCTGTGGGTCACAAATTTGGGGTTGGAGGGCTCAAGAATGCTGCTTGGCCCTTTCCTGTTCACTCAGCTCTGCCTGGGCCCAACATTCAGCACAGCTTAATTGGGTAACTAAGGTGAGCATACTGACAAGGCCGAAGGTAAGTTCTTTTCTCCCCTCTGAAGTGGAAGCAATTGCCTGGATGCGTCCTCCTGAGGCTCGCCCTGTCTGGCGTCCTTGAATCGCCCCGCTTCCCCTCTCAAGCTCGTCTTGCGTTTAAACGGAGAGTCGTCCTTCACTGGAGGATGAGCCCGAATCTAGTTCAAATGATTTCCACCAGGCGCACTTTTCCTAACTCGCTCTTCCTCCTTCAGTACCACCGATAACAAATGGCCCTCCGTCTAGACGCGCACGTGGCCGCTCAGCGCCATGTTGGCACGTGGCTTTCTCCGGCGAGAGCCACGAGGGAGGCCCCGGAGCCGCCGCGCGCTGCAGCTGCCTGCCTCTTCCCCAGCCCCTGCAGTTCGTAGACTCTAAGCTCCGCCGCCGCTTCGGAGAGAAAAGCCTGCTGCTCAGAAGATGAGGGCGAAGGCGCTTCTGCCCGCCCGCAGTTCACGCTCCTCTTTCCCCTTTGCTTTCCTGCCCAGGCGGGTCCCTTCGGTTCCTCTGGGGCCTCTCGCATGCATCCTGACACCCAGGTCACCCCTAAGACGACCCCTCCTCATGCAGGCCGTGGCCGCTGAACGTGGGGGGGGGGGGGGCGCCACGAACTGAGGAGAAACTCGCTCCGAAGACGCCTCCGGGGCTTCTCTGCCGGCTGCCCCTTTTGCTGAATTACTGAGAGGGTGGCCCCTGCTGGCCAGGTCCATTCCCAAAACATTCGAGACACAGAGTCACGCCGGGAACTGGAGGCTCAGCAAGATCCCGATGCCACCTGCAGGAAGCGAGGGGAGGGGGGAGAGAAGAAAAGCAGCCGCTCCTCCCCTCCCCACCCCCGTGACCTGGGGAGACGGGCTGATGCGATGCGCACAGACAGGTAGAAGGAAGCGGAGACATTGGAGCTGGGAAGCCCATTAGCGCAGCCGCAGCCTCCCGCGGGACCAGAAGCGGGGAGCTGACACGCAGCGCCCACCCCTCCCTCCTCCCGCCCTTCCCCGGTCGCTTTCTTCCTCTCCCGCCAGCGCCCTCGCGGGGACAGCCCCGCGGGCCAGGCGCTTTTAATTAATTGCCCCCTAACAAGCGCGCGGGAATCTCTTAGCGCGCCGGAGTGTCGAGCTGCGGAAGAGTGATGGAGCGGCAGGAAAACGCGGCCCTGCTCCGGGCGGGAAGCGAGCGAGGGCCTGGCCTGCTTCCTGCCGCGCTTCGCTCCGTGGAAACTGGAGCTGGGTTTTGGAAGGCCGTGTGAACTCTTTCAAGTGTACTTCGAGTCATTATGTCCATTGCTGTGGTCTGGTTTTGGAGGCCAGTGCCTCTCTGAATGCTAGGAAGTGTCTCTACACCGAAGCAAAATGTATGAAGAGGATGATGTCCGATGTCCTCCCCATCCCAGTGTCTTCCGGGCCTTCCCTCGCTTTAAATGTGGGTTTATTTTAAAATTATCCTGGGCTCTTATGATGCGGGTGCTTGCTTTTTGGAAAGAAAGTCCCCACCTTGGTCCTCAAGCCTAAGAATGTGAAGACAGATTAGGGTTTGGCGCACTGTACGTGCTCAGAATCAGACTGCTTTCTAATTGTTTTGTGTATTCTTGGATCCTAGGGTTAGAAATAGATTCTGGCCTTGGCACAAATTAAGCCTCGAGGCCAATCTATTATTAGAGTAAGGCATTGTACAGTCCTACCCTGCTGCTACCATTTTAATTTAAAAAAACAACCAGGTATGTGAACTTCTATATCCATTTCTCCAGATAGTAGCTTTCCCCACTCTCATCTGGACATAGAGAATGGGGGAAAGTGGGCATGAGATTTTGTAATGTTCAAGCAGTTAAATGTCAAACTGACATAGAACTAGCAGATCTTTACAAAGCCTGCTACTCCTGTTTTAGTTGGGAGGCTGGTTGTTTGGTTTTTTTTAAAAAAAAGGCAAGCAGCATCTGGCAGGAATTCAAATAATCAAGTAGCTGCTTATTGCTGTGGATCAGGAAATTGTTTATTGGGTGGCATTTGCTGCTACACCTAAAGCAAAGGCACAGTATGTGGAAAATTGTAACTTGATGCCTTTCAGTTTAAATTTTGTTGACTGTATTTGTGGTTATCATTTTTATTGTTTCAGCATTATGATGTATAATAGCTTTAAGGAAGGAACTTCAGTTTTAGTTATTACACATTATGATTGTTTCCTGGAGATTAACTTGTTGCTTTAGATATAATCTGTGGTTCGAACAAATGACCTATGCCACTGCTCCTATTTAAGGACTTCTAGTTTGCACAAGCACTATACTGTCTTTATCCTGCTTGCTTCCACAACGACACTGTAAGGTAGGTCTACGAACAGAAGCACCCCAGATCTGGCTTGCAGCTTAATTGATTTGATTTATTTACTGTATGTATAAGAGACCACCCAATAACATTGTTCCCTGGGTATCTCACAAACATAAAGTGAGAAAATACAATTAAAATACAATGTCATAAAATACCAATATAATAAAAGAACAACTTGCAATAAAAAATTCCAGCAGAGAGAATAAATTCATATGACTAAAAAACAAAAAGAAAACCTGCACATCGCATAAACATCCGTTTTTTCAGATGCGTGCCTTACCACTCTGACATTATGAAGACTTATGTTCTCAGCATCCACCTCCTCCACCTCCATCACAAAGTCCTTTTCTGCTGGCAAAAAATAAGGCTTGAAACAGCCCTGAGGGGTTCAGCTCGTTATTAATTAAAATCTAAAGGTAGACAAATAACATTGCCTCTGACTTTCAAGTACAGTCCAAGATTTCTCAGTAAGTGCAGTTTACAGCTAGAAAGATCTGTGGACACCTGTTTATAAAGAATGGATAAGATAAGATGTCATTGTTCTTTGACAATAGTGATTCACAAGCAATAAATCAATAGTGCCTCCAATGGAATGCACCGAAGAATCCAAGATCCATGGCCGAGATTCCAGATAGGTACTGGGCCAGCGTCCAAATGTGGTGGCAGGAAAGAGAACATAGAGCCTGAACTGTGCAACTCACAACTTGACAGTATGATGGAAAGTGGTTGTTTATGCTACTGGTGACATAATACTATGACTGGTATTGTTGCTGGTTGCTCTGTTAGTCTCAGAGAATAAGATGCAGAATAGATGCCACATAAAATACTCTACAGTATGTTGATGTGGCAATATGCAAGCTGCTGAGCTATACAGTACCTTTCTTCCAGCAGATCCAGTTCATATCAAGTTTCATTAGTGTAAGAATATTCAACCACAAAACTCATATGGGAAAGGAAAGGAAAGGAGCTGCTTGAGGAAGAATTATTTGTCCTTCAAAAAGGATGTGTTGGACTAGATGTTGGACTACTAATATGTATCATTTTATCTGTTTCATGGCTTTGGATCAAGAAAGCATAGAATAAAAAGAGTACCCTGTAGTTGGACACATAGTTTAAACAATGCATTTCAGCTGTTCTCATTTCCAGATTTGCAAAGGTCATTTTCACATGTCCAGCAATGGCCTGAACCACCCCCCCTTAGTTTATTCTACGAAAGGCCATAGGTAGAAAAAAAAATGGTCAGCTGTTTTTGTAGTGCAATTTACCTAGTGATCTTAGGAAGCTATGCCCAATGCCTGACTGTCTTGTGCATTAATATAAAGTGAGACTGATCCACCTGAGTAACAAAACACTGACTTCCCTTGCAGCACACCAAGGCCTTAAGTGGTGGGCAGGCTTATTCACCACCCCTCCAACCTCACATCGCTCAGTAGCCAGATAGGAAACCCTATGGGTGTGGGGAGACACTCTGGGGATGGAAACATGGGCATAGCCAGGGGGGCAGCTGCCCCCTCTAAATCAACAGAAATCCATAGCTAACTGAGGTTCTGCCCCCCCCCCCAACAAAAGGCCTGCCCCCTAGAAAAATCCTGGCTATGCCCAAGGATGGAAAGCAGGGAACATTACAGGTTTCCTTGTTGGGGTGACCCCATGTCCTACTCCACTCACACCCCCAGTTCCTACCACCTCCTAGGAGGAATAAAGGCCTCCTTTTTTGCGTTTCTCAGCACAGAAATAGTAGCTCAGAGTGCCTTTTGAGCCTTCAGTGAGGTATAAACTACATTAGGAGTATAGGTTCTGCCTTTAATGAATCAGTCCATTGGTCCATCTAGCTCTGCCAGCCTTTCTCAACTTGTGGGTCCCCAGATGTTGTTGAACTACAACTCCCATCACCCCTAGCTAGCAAGGCCAGAGCTCAGGGATGATGGGAGTTTTAGTCCAACAACATCTGGGGACCCACAGGTTGACAACCGCTATGATTGGCAGCAGCTCTCCACAAAATATCAGACGGATCTCTCAGCCCCACCTGGAGATGCTTGGGACTGAACCTTGGATGCTATACCCAGGGCTTGCTCACCCATAAGCCAAGATGTGGCAGGATCCTCAGGGGCAGAAGATCTGGCCTCCATGGAAGGCATTGCCTGCTCCTGCTATCCAGGTGGCACTGGCAACTGCAGCAGCACTCCTTGGAGGCCGGATCTGCTTCCTCCTCAGCAGTCCCCCTCATTGCCACCTCTAGTGGCCTCTTGTTTGAATAGGAAGTACTACTGGTTTCCTTGCACCCTTGTTCCCAGTGTAGTTCATTCACCCCTTGATGGGGAGGTGCACCTCCTCACCTCACAGCAACACTTACTTATGGGGCCGGTGCTCCTCTTCCTGGCCAAATACCCCCAAACTTCCTTCTCGCCGGCACCCCTCCTGCTTTGAAGGAAGGGTGTATGACCTTGAGCAGTTCCCTTCCTTTCCATTTCTGGGTATCAGAAACTCCCTGCCGGCTGGCTTCTAGGAATCTGTCTCTGCCTTTTCCACACACTCTTGAATGTGAACATTTTGGGGCCTGCACCTCACCTTCCTACTTTTGACAGCTGGCTGCGCTTGGCATGTTTGGGTGGAGAAGCAGGGCCGGCTATGGGGCTTAACTGAGGCCAAGATTCACAAGCGTTTATCACCCTTTATTTGGATGGATACCGGCGAAAGAATAAATCAGGGGAATCAACTCTGAAAACTTGCGGTGCATTTATTTACCTTACCAATAAATAACCAGGCTGCAGGCTTTTATTAGGGGTTGCGGAGAAAGGCTTTGAAGCAGCCTTCCCTCTAGGTTAGGAAGTTAAAGCATTGGTCAGCGTAATGCAACGGGATTCCCTCCCGCTTTCCCCTCCCCTCCCCAGCCCCAGCTACAGCCTGGCTCTTCTTACTCCAATGCCGCTAACTCCAGCGGCGTAGGTAGTCGCTTCGGCGCTCACAGGACCTGGGGCAAGGTGCCCGCGGGATGGGACGGGGCAGGGCGCGCCAGAATCCCAAAACCCGAGCCGTGCTCCACTCCGGCGCCCTGTCTGCAGGCCCTCGTTGCTTTTTTGGGCAGCGTATAGCCTACAGGCGCCCGAGCCACCGCGTCACTCCCAGGAGACGCGTGGCTGGAGCGCGCTGCAGGCCCCGCGGTGTGGCGCCCAGTGCCCCCTGCCTCTCCCCCCCCCCTGCCCCGAGCTACGCCTCTGGCTAACTCAGCCGGACCCGCCAACTTCCCTCCCTCCTCGCCCCCGGATCGGGCCCGCCCACTCCCGAGGGCCCCTTTAAGAATCTGCGGGTTTTCACGGCGGAGTTAAAGATACCATCTGGAGCCTTATAAATCGAGTTCCCGCCGCGGGGCTGGCACTCCATTACAATGAAAGATTTTAGCGCACTTTACAACCTCCCCGGCCCGCGCCGACAGCAGGTAATTAAAGCAATAATTGCTTCTGATGGCGCTTCCTAAACGAGGAAACTTTGGTGTTAACCCTGCAGAGCGAAAAGGCTGTGGGTGGGGGGAGGGGTCGGCCAAGTCACCCGGGAGGGGAGGAGGTTGGAAATGCGAGGGCTCCGCCCCCACGGTGGCCCCGCGGGATCATAACCTGGCGCGCGAGTCTCTAGGATTGTATTTTTAAAAAGCGCAATGTGTGTGTGTTCTTCCATCTACGCGAAAACCGTTCTATTTTGAATGACAGTGATGTCTGAGCAACGTATGTGTTACAGCATACGTTTTATTTTATATGTGAGACAAACTGCATATCACACCCCCGCCGCCCAAAGCTTGCCTTTGTAAACATTGCGTTTAAAATGAATGTGTAAGATGTGTGCAAGTGACATTATATTTTAAAAATACAGTAAGTGCCTGATTTTGACTATCACAAGAAAGCCCTGCTGCCCCCGCTCCTGACGGGTAATTTGGCTTAACTAAAGTTGCTCTATTCTATTTACTTACGTATTCCATTTTGAGCCATCTCTTCCTCCAAAGTGGCCTGGTGGTTACTCTCTTGGTATCCACATAACAACCTTGTGAGGTAGGCTGGGCTGAGAAGGAATACAGATTGGCCCAAGGAGACCCCGTAACCTTCAGTCACTCAGTGGCTTCACCTAGCAAGCTCATATGCTTTACCCTTTTTCCTGTCATCCCTCAGCACTGAAGCCCCAAGAGGATGCTTAGGAATGTCTTCATCTTACTTTCCTAAAGCAAAAACATAGTTGGACATGAGTTTGTTCAGAAGGGCTTCTTCTGCTCTTGCATCCAACCACTGACTCATTTAACTGCTGCCAAATTAAAGATGCATCCAGTGTTTACGCTGCAGCAGGTTATCCCCTGCCAAAAAAGGCAGCTCTGTGTTTTGCACTTTTCTTCCCCATCCCCAATTGTCTTCTTAGATGTGATTAAAATGCTATATTGAGGCACCATATCTGCACATATTGCAGATTTACATATTTCTGCAGGGATCAAGAAACAAAGCAAACTTCCAAGGCTGGGAAATAGTCTTGTCTGAGATGTGCTCACCTGCTGTGGCAGGTAGAATAGGCAACGATGGGAGAATAAGGTTATCAACTTTTTTACCATCCTGTGTTCCTCTGCCTTTAACATCAGCTTCATCTACAGGCATTAGGGTGATGGTGCTTATTTCTGTACCATCAAAAAGCACCTCCTCGCTATTCCTGATTTCTACAGATCAAGCTGCTCCTGAAGGTACAAGAGCAAACCTTTTTCTAATCAGCTGGTAACCTAGAGGGGTTAAGTATAAGCACCTTGGAAGATGTTTTAGAAAAGATGATGAATATTGGGGCATATGAGGCAGCCTTATTTTGAGGCAGGCCTCGCACAGTCTGTTACAAATAGCACCATCTTTTTGAGGCAATGCACATGGACCAACCTTCTTTTCCTCTTGAATACACAAATTACCTCTTACCAGGTGCCCCTCTGATGTGACCTATGAAGCTGGAGAAGGGGAGGTCCAGCATTTGGTATCTGCTAAACTGCAGCACCACCTTCAATACCAGATGGAAAGTGTTATGCTTCCCCTTCCCTACAAGGAAAGGCGGCCTTGGAGATTCCCTTCTCCCCACCAGCTTCACAAACACTTTTGGGGAGAAGTGGGCTCCTACATACAGCTTCACAGACTCAATGGGCTGCAAAGAACCTCAAGGATCAGCCTACTGTTTGGCTCAGTCTACGCTCCACCTGTCACAACGAAGGAGAGCGTATTTTACACTTGCCAGATGCGAGTCTAAAAAAGGAGGAGGCATGTGGAGTTCTGGGTTTCTTTCCTAAGAGATGCATAGAGGTGTTCTGGAATAACTTAAGGCACATCCATTAAGCTTAATGGAGCTGTGATCTTTCAGAATAAGGGTGTTAGCTGTTATTCTTGGGGGGGAAATCAGCCACATTTGGCAATCTAAATCCAATATATCATATTTGATTGGTGTTTATCTAGCCACTTTCTATAAATCACAAATGAAAGCAGTTCCATGACTTCCCTACATAGGGACTTAATGTTCTGTTATTTCCTCGGGAGTACTCAATTGCCCAACTTAGACATTTCCCCTACTATTTGACTCAAATCTTCCTCCCTGCATCTTAAAGCCATTTTCTGCTGTCCTGCTCTGTCGTGAGGGAAAACAACTGTTTCCCATTTTCTTTGTAGCAGGCTTTTAAATATTTGAAGACTGTTATCATGTTCTTAATCTTCTTTTCTCTAAGCTGAACATCCCCAATTCCTTCAACCTTTCCCCATATGTCTCGCATTCCAAACCATTTATCATCTTAGCTACCCTTCTTTGAACTCCCTCCAGTTTCTTTGCAGCATTCTTAAAATCTGGTGACTGAAACTGGACATACCATCCTCCAGCTGCAACCTATCCGGTGCCAAGTGAAGTGATATTATCTAAGGCTTGGTGCTCTAGTAGTCAGTGCAATCACACATGACACTTTCTGGCACATGCAGTTTGTGATCCACTATAAATATGACTCCATCATCATCAACATCATTAGTTATGCATGGACAGAAGTATGTATGGCATCAGGTGCATAATTTAGCTTTTTTTTTCTAAAACGTGTGTCTAGTTCTCATAGAGAATATCCAGAAATACCCATCCAGACCACAAGAAGCTGCCTTAAACCTAGTCAAATTATTGTCAATCTAGCTCAGTATTGCCTACACTGATTGGCAGTGGCTCTTCTGCAGTATTTCAGGTGGGAAGTCTCTCCCAGTTATACCTGGAGATGCTGGGGATTGAACCTGGGACCTTCTGCATGCAAAGCAGATGCTTTGCCACTGAGCCACAGCCTGGAGATGTGATGCACACAGAGAACTTGAATGAGCACAGGTTGCTCCACTAATTTCAGTAGAGAGAAAAGATCAATGTGCTCAAGAGAACATTCCCACCCATGGGAGTGCCAGGTTTCCTGCACCCATCATAAATTTCTGCGTTGGAGCACTTATCTCCAGAAGGCTCCACTTCTTAGGGGAGCAAGTTCGGGTGGCTCTTCCTAGCCTCCTGGTCCACCTTTGTGCCCTTCATCTTTGTTCTCCTATTGCCACCCTTGCATGCATTTCATCCAGCCATTCCACCACTCTCTGCCAAAAGAACTGTAAATTCTCCTAATACTCAAATATTTGGTTAAGAAGAAAATATGCCAATTGAGCAAGTTATGTTAATTAAAGGTATTTGCATACATATTATTGCATACATATTACTGCTTTGCATAATTTATATTAAGCATAGCATTCTAGGACTGGAAGAGGCAAGAAATACACCCATTTCCTACCTTTAATAGAGGTAGAAATCCGCACTTGATTTCCCACCTCCCAAAGGCTTACCCACAAAATCTAGAGTATGGCATGTAAGAAACAGAGAACAGCACGCAAGGATACCTTGAGCTTTCTTGTGAACAATCTATAAACCTAGAGAATTAAAAGTTTTGCATTTTGAGTGGCCGTTTGTGGCTTGTTACGATTCAGAATCATAGAATAGAATCATAGAATCATAGAGTTGGAAGAGACCACAAGGGCCATCGAGTCCAACCCCCTGCCAAGCAGGAAACACCATCAGAGCACTCCTGACATATGGTTGTCAAGCCTCTGCTTAAAGACCTCCAAAGAAGGAGACTCCACCACACTCCTTGGCAGCAAATTCCACTGTCGAACAGCTCTTACTGCCAGGAAGTTCTTCCTAATGTTTAGGTGGAATTTTCTTTCTTGTAGTTTGGATCCATTGCTCCGTGTCCGCTTCTCTGGAGCAGCAGAAAACAACCTTTCTCCCTCCACATTATATCAACCACATTATATCCCCTTCTAACATAATCAAGGGGATGGTGGGGGACGGGACCTTACTAAAGAACAAATAACCGAATCACTGGAGTGCAGAAAGAAAGAGTAGTGCCATCTGGGTCATAAGAACAGCCCTGCTGAATCAAGAGAAGGACCCACCCAGTAGAGCAGCAACCTGTTCCCACAGTGCCCAACCAGGTGCCTATGAGAAGCTCACAAGCAGGACCCAAGTGCAGCAGGGTTCTCCCCACTAGTGATTCTCAACAATTAGTACTCAGAGACATGCTGCCTCTGACGGTGGAGGTGGAACAGAGCCATTGTGGCTAGTCCTTTTTGATGTCCTCCATGAATTTGTCTAATCCTCTTTTAAAGCCATCCAAGTCTATGGCCATTGCTCTCTTGTGAGTCATAGTACTCTGCGAAGTTGTACTTTCGTTTGTCTGTCCTGAATCTTCCACCACTGAGTTTCATTGGATAGCCCCAAGTCATAGTATTGGGAGCGATGGCGGAAAACTTCTCCTTTCTCCCTGTCCACTTTGTCCACACCATGCATGATTCTACATACCTCTATCATGTCGCTTCTTACTCCAAAGTAAAAAGATCCAAATCTACCTTTCTACAAAGGGGAGTTGCTCCATCCCTTTGATCATTTTGGTTGCTCTCTTCTGAACCTTTTCCAGTTCTAAAATATCCCTTTTTGAGGTTAGGCAAACAGAACTGTTCACAGTATTGCAAGTGCAGTAACACCAGAGATTTGTATACAGTAAAGGCATTATGATATTGGCAAAGTGTGTGTGTGTGTGTGCGCGCGCGTGTGCGTGTGCACGCGCGCAATCCCTTTCCTAATGATCCTTTAGCACAGAATTCACTTTTTCCACAGCTGATGCACACTGGGTCAATATCGCCATTGAGCTATTCACTACAACCTGGTTCTTGTTCCTGTTCAGTCTCTGTGAATGTATATGTGGAATTAGGTTGTTGCTGTTTTTTGCCATGCTGGTCTTTGCCACTTCACCAGCCCAGAGTGAGGGCTTTTCACTGCTACTATACAATTGTAAGTATCCCTTTTCTAAAGGGTGTGTTTAAATGTACTTACAACTAATGTATGGCATGAGGAATGGAGTGGTGTTGCTAATCATTAATGATGACATGGTCACTAGCCAATATATGCCTTTCCACGTTCATGCAGCCAATTCCACACTGCCCCACAATAATATCAACCCCAAGATGGATCATTTGTAGAGCACCTGGAGTGAAATCTGCATGACAGTTGAGAAGATATATCCTGAGATACATACTGTCAGGAAGGAAGTCCGATTCATTATTGCTAATGACACTGGAATGCAATATTGATGGCTATCCAGCTGGGCAAATACTAGAAAATTGGGATATGCCAGCTGGAGTTGTCAAGCACCAATTCTACCTGGGCTGAGCTCCAGTGAGTTAGCAGCCAAAGACAGGCTAGGCCTGGCAAGCTGTGGCTGGTGTCTCTAGACCACTGGGAAGTGAGGTTAGGAAAGGCTAGCTGGGCCAGCCAACAAGGACTGGCAATTTTCACTGCTGAGACATGTTGGCTCTGGACGAATTTATTTGAAATGAGGTGCCTTTGTGGGATCACCTGTGTTCCTTTGGAGAAGGAAACTCAATTTGGGGAGGGAGGTTGAGATGAAAGTAGGTGCCTGCTCATGGGAAGGGGCAGTATCAGAGGACACCAGTTTGCCAGGAGCCACAGGACCCAGAGCCAGTGTGGTCTAGTGGTTAAGAGTGGTAGTCTTGTAATCTGGTGAACCAGGTTCACGTCCCCGCTCCTCCACATGCAGCTGCTGGGTGACCTTGGGCCAGTCACGCTTCTCTGAAGTCTCTCAGCCCCACTCACCTCACAGAGTGTTTGTTGTGGGGGAGGAAGGGAAAGGAGATTGTTAGCCGCTTTGAGACTCCTTAAAGGCGGGATATCAAATCCAAACTCCTCTTCTTCTTCTTCTTCTTCTTCTTCTAAAACTAATGTCTAAATCTCAGCATTTTGTGGCTTAACTGATGAAAATAATGTTAACCTCCCTGTTGACTGAGACAAATCTTAGCCAATCATTGGGCAAGTGATTTTTAGTTGGATACATCAGGGAAATTAAGTGCCCCAAAGCAAGAAGTTCAGCTTTATAAAACTCCAGAAACATGTATGCTCTCCCCACAATGAGTCAGAAGCCACACACAAAATCACACACAGTTAGATCCAGTGCACAACCCGTTCCCAACCTAAGCAAAGAAAGTAAGCCACATAACAGAAAATGGCCAAAGCTAAGAAAGAGACCTTCCCCTCTTTATTTTCATCCATCCATGTCCAGAGAAAGAACCCAGGAGTCCTGACATCTAGTCCCCACTGTGCTGACCTCTAGACTGATTTCTTGTTTGTACATCAATGAGAAAGGCATTAGATGGTTTACGAAGCAAACAAAAGCCAGGTTACTGATCTCTGCAGAACAAACACTCCCAGAACTAGGAGAGAACCCAGGAGGGGACCTGACTCTGCACTGGGCATGATCCTCATGCAAAAGGAGAGAAGCAGTCCACGGGCAACATTTCTGCTATCTCCAAGGCGTTCATTTCACAGAGGATGTTGATGGTAGGTTCTCGGTTCCTTATGTACTGGAGCTAAAGAGACTACACCTGATGACACTATTGGGATATATTGGGGTAGTATTAGGGCAAAGTGGTTTCTGGATATTCCAGTCCCATAAACTGGAAGTGGAATGAGCTTGCACTGGTTGGTAACTGGTAGCCTCTGGGACAGTTGGTTTCTCTAATGCTATTTGCAAATGCTATTATATGCCTTTGCAAAAAGAAAAGAACTTGATAACTCATTTCCTAATTCTTTGTAAACAGTGTTGCAATCATGCTCTATGCAAAAGTGGCTCTTCTCTACATAAGATTTCATCAACCTGATGTCCCCACCCCAATGAGTAGAGGTAGGTTGGGAAGACATAACTGGGTGAGATTGAAAAACAATATCTGGACTATTACTATTTTTTAAAAGACTTGCTTAGGTGATGAACACTGTGCAAAATTGGACATAAAAAACAGAACAGAGAGGTGCAAGACATTGTTTACAGGCCTACCCAGCTGCCCTCGTGAGTACCTCCCAACAAGTTCCTTGCTTCTGTTACACACACACAGACAAACACACAGGTCTTCCTTTGAAAAAATTGAGAAAGATCTAAAATCTTTCTACTTCTGGGGCCTCTTCCTGGTCCTTTGGGTTCCCCCAAGTCCTTTTACGCACTGAGCACTGGGCAGGCTGAACCTCATTCTGCAAGATCCATGTACTGCTTATGTCACTGGCTCTGCATGAGCAGCAAGCTACATCCACCACACCTGGGCCAAGCTGATCTGGCAGGAGGTCCTGGCTGGTGGACCTGGAACTGTGCCCACCAGCCAGACTGAAGCCAGGAGCATCAAAGGGGTGGGAGGACATGTCAGCCATGAAGAGGTTTACAGAAAGCTGCTCTCTCCCTCACCCACCTCCACCTCTTTCCTGCCTGGAGGAATCCCTGAGAATCCCAGTGCCAAACAACTCCAAAACTGACAGTGTCTGAGTTACCCAAGACCCACTGCTGCTGTCACTGTCATCAGGAAGTCCCTGTGAGGTGTGATTGCCACCACAAAGCAGCTTCCTTGTGGCTGGTCCTTGCAATCTTTTAGAAATATGTAAAAGTCCCAGGCACCTGCAGCCCTGATCAGGGGGTGATCCCTGGCATGTGTGGTGCCTAAGGGGCCTGGGCCAGTCCAGCTGAGTGGCACTTTGACATGTGACCCATGCTTCGTAAGAAGCAGCCACAGAGAAAGGGCTTTGCAGCAGCAGCCATGCAGCAGAGGTCGGATGCAAAACAGGCCAGAGTTCCCACTCTTATCAAAATCAAGCCAGAAATATCACTGACAGGATAAGATGTGCCATTTCCAAAATATAGCTTCCCATGAGGGGCTTGTCAAGAGTGAGCATGGCCCACCCAGGATGGAAGCAGGCAAGAGCAGGTGCATCACTTCTGGAAACAGAGGTCGGGGCTGAAGCAGCTCCTTATCTTTTACACCTTGGGGTGGGTGAGAGAGATGGGGAGGAGGCACTCTGCACAAGCTCAAGAAATGCTTATTATTCTACCATGGTGCTGAACATTTATTGAGAGGGAGGGCTAGGTCCTGACATAAATTAACCCCGGCTAGAGCCTATATTTGGGAGTCATATAATAAATCAGCAATGGAGGCTGGTTTGCCCCAGCAACCTCAATCGGCCTTAAACAGCCTCCACTTGCCTGCCTTTTAAGTAATTATTGTTGCTGTTGCTACTAATTTTATGCCCTTAGCTTCCTCCTAAAGCAGGCATGGCCAAATTTGGCCCTCCAGCTGTTTTGGGACTACAATTCCCATCATCCCTGACCACAGGTCCTGTTAGCTAGGGATAATGGGAGTTGTAGTCCCAGAACAGCTAGAGGGCCAAGTTTGGCCATACCTGTTCTAAAGGAACCCAGATTGGGAAAGTCTTATGCGTTTCTTGCATCCAATCCAGGGGGCAGCCTTGGCTGTCAGCTTCCTCTTAGTCTCAGGACTTATCCATACAGTGGTACCTCGGGTTAAGAACTTAATTCATTCTGGAGGTCCGTTCTTAACCTGAAACTGTTCTTAACCTGAAGAACCGCTTTAGCTAATGGGGCCTCCTGCCACGCAATTTCTGTTCTCATCCTGAAGCAAAGTTCTTAACCTGAGGTACTATTTCTGGGTTAGCAGAGTCTGTAACCTGAAGTGTCTGTAACCTGAGGTACCACTGCACTTGCCTTTCCTCTGCTCTTTCCAGATATAGTCCATGGTTTAAAGCTCTGTGTTAAAGCACCCTTTTGTTTGCTCCAGAGCATTCCTTGCCAAAAACCTGCTCTTTAAAGCTCAATCAGAGGAAATATCAATCCGTGGAAAACCTGAACTGACTTTTGCTCCGATTCAGCTTTAAGAGTATGGTTTTGCGGGGAAAGTTTGGGGCAAAAAAGAAAATGCTTCAATGCATGTAGCATTAAAGAGTGGCCCTGTGTCTGGAAAGAGTAGGGCAAGTGTGGGTAAACCATTAGTGTTGCTATTATAGAATTCAGCAGGGAAGAGGAAGTTACTGGAATTTCCGTATTTTTTGCTCTATAAGACTCTCTTTTTCCCTCCTAAAAAGTAAGGGGAAATGTGTGTGCGTCTTATGGAGCGAATACAGGCTGCGCAGCTCTCCCAGAAGCCAGAACAGCAAGAGGGATGCTGCTTTCACTGCACAGCGATCCCTCTTGCTGTTCTGGCTTGTGAGATTCAGATTTTTTTTTGTTTTCCTCCTCCAAAAACTAGGTGCGCCTTATGGTCTGGTGTGTCTTATAGAGCGAAAAATACGGTGGTTGGCTCTCCCTCTCATTGGCTCAGTCTCAGTGGGCACCAGGTGCCCATTTAAATCTACCTCCCCATGCCTAGTGTCCTCCAGATGTTATTAAACACTAGCTTCTATCACACCTATCTATACTAACTGAGGTTGATGTGAGTTAGGAGTCGAAATACATCTGGAGGGCACCAGACTGGGGGAAACTGCCCTAAAACCATAGTTAAAAACCCAGCAGTTCATGGCTTACCCAGCATCATAGAACTGTGTATCTGATTCTGTCTTACCACCACCCTTTTATTATTTTTTTTCAGACCCAACTGTCATAATTTTGGATGCTGCAACTTTGGCTCTGCACATTCTATGCCTCTTGAAGCACATTCAAAGGATGTTCTTTCCCTCAAAGGATTCTGGGCACTGGAGTTTGTTAAGGTTGCCAGGAATTGTGGTTCTGTGCAGGGTAAACTACAGTGCCCAGAATTCTCTGAGGGAAAGGATATGTTTCAAAGGTATAATGTTTGCCATGCCACCTGAGGAGGTTAGGAGCTCCTTCCTCAGCCAGTGCCTCTCTCTCACACACACAGCTTCTAGCACACTCCCTGCCGCCAGGCTCTCGGCTGGAAAGCCAAACGGAGTTGCGCTCATGAGACTGAAGTTGGTTCCCAGTTCCCAGCCTCATGTTGTACTCGCAATAAACGGTAGGGCCAAGTGCTGATTAAGTCAGTGATTGTTATAAATGAATTTGTCAGTGGCGGTTTTGCATCACAATGGAATTTAGCTAATTAAGTATTTCAGCTGATAACACTTCTCCCATTACATGCAATTAGCAAAGCACTAGAGGCTGCAAAGATCTCTGCTGCCGCCCCTCCAGCCAACAAGCACATCCCCAGGGCTAGGGCTGGGCTACAAAGACCACCCAGAATCCCAAAATGGAGGGTGTATTGCTCAGAAATCCTTGACGCTTGTGTTGTAGCATAATCAGATCCCACCCCATTCCCCAATACCAGGGCAAAATAAGAGAACACGCATTGCTGGGGGTATGTATGGCGTAAGAGTAGCAAACCTGTGGCCCCCCCCAAATGTTGTTTTATTAATTTTTTTAATTAAATTTGCTATCTTGACCAAGACAACAACTTCCATCATCCCCAAGCACTGGATATGCTGGTTGATACTAACAAGAGTTAGGGCCCAACAACTTGGGGTGGGCACAATTTCTTCATCCCTGATACAGGAAAATGCATCTGCATCATTATGGAATGTGATGGTGACAATTACTGAGCTCCTGTCTTATAGGAATTACTGAGTTAGTTCTGCATCTTGGGAAGCCAAGTCCCATATGATCATCCCAAGTGGTGTGGGTCTAGTAACTGGATCCTAGAAAAGCTATCAAAGGAAAAAACCAATCACACAGCTGGGGCCAGCCAGCTTGCCAGAGGCAACAGGTCTACTAAGGACAGGAATCTCCCTTACATACTACCATTTTATACACAGGGAGTTTTTGTTTGTGTGGGATAGCATTTCATTGTGGGAGCCCTGGTCTACGCTTTGAAGCAACACAGCTGTGATAGAGGCCGTCATTTCCCATTTTTAACCCATCGTTCCTTCCTATGCTTGTGCCCAAGGAACAGCCATACTCCATTTTCTGTTGCTTTTTTCCTGCTAACCTTTCTTAGGACTAATTCTCACCAAGATGGTGAACATGTGCCTAGACTATACCACTTCCAATTGCAGGGGGGAACTTAAATTGTGGAGTGTTTTCCTAACATTGCCTGCACATTAGAGTGGGGGGCGGGGCTGGAAGCCAGGCAGAAAAGTCTAGGCTAGAACACTTCTCTACTTGACAGCTTGTTTTCTATGTGCAGGGAGTATTTTGTACGGAATAGTGACACTCAGTTGCTCAAGTTCCCGCCTGCGGTTTGAAGTAGACCAGGCTTCCTGAACCTTGGCCCTCCAGATGTTTTTGGCTTACAACTCCCATGATCCTTAGCTAGCAGGACCAGTGATCAGGGATGATGGGAACTGTAGTCTCAAAACATCTGGAGGGCTGAGGTTGAGGAAGCCTGAAGTAAACACAAATTTATCACCTGACCGAGGAAGAGAATCAGGCCCAAGAATTAACACATGTCATGTTAAATTAGGATCAGAAACCTGGCAGTATTTCGGACGTGGACAGCACTTCAATAGTCTGACCAACTCATTGTTGAATCCTGGGGCAGAGCATACGTTGGAGGGAGTGTGCATCAAGAATAGCAGCAGAAAGCAGTGGAGCCTGGACATAAGGAAGGATGAACAGATAAGAGCATCTATAAGCCTGCCAGCCTCGCTCACACACCAGCTCACCTCTCTGCTATTTTGCCAGGGGTGCAAGACAGTGTCTAGGTCAACAAAGATCCAGAGCTTGCGTTCCTGCTCTGACAGCGATATCTTAACACAGCTCCCCGGTTGTCACTGAATACATTAAAGCGGCTTCTTTCAAAGGCCAGACTACAAACCCGACATTGGTAACATCGACTTATAGCGGAAAGGGCACTGGGCTAATTGGGGCAGAGGCAGCTGGGCTCCAACAAGCTCAGCACAGAAGCCGCTAACAGCTCCCTTGCAGCACAGAGGCATTTCATGGGGTGGTGGAGGGGAGGGAAAGGGGCTGCCGGGTACTCTCCTCCTGCTGCCTCTCTCCTGCCTCTCCCCACCCACCCCCTTGTTACCACAATTGCTCATTACAGGGAGGCTGCCCTTGCTAATTGCTGATCTGCACCAAGCATCCTGCCTTGAGAGACCCACTTATTGCCCTGATTAATGGCAGATGCTTCCCCGGTCGTCAGGCATCAGCCGTGCTGCCGTAGCAACCACTCACCTCAGCAACCGCTTGCCACAGCCACTTCCACCTGTCCCAGATTTAGGGGCCGCTGCAGAGTTGGAGATGGGGAGGGGGATGGAGCTCGGAGTCGGAATCACCGTGGTGGCGGAGCGGGAGAGGGCCAGGTTCAGACAGAAGGATGGAAGCAAGACTGGGTGGAAGAAGAGAAGCTATAGGGGTGTGCCTGCTGGGGTCTGTGGGGCATTTGTCGGGCTGGGGGAGGAGAAGAAGCTGAGGTTCTGGGTAGGAAGGGACCACACTACTGAAAATTCCTGTGAACCCCTTCTCTCCCTTCCTCTCAACCCTCCGGGGCAAGACTACATACAGCAGCTGCTCCAGCAGGGAGTGTCACGGTGGCTCCAGGAGGCCAAGCAAATTCTTTGCCTCTCCTTTAATTGCAACTGAGGATCAAACGCTTGGATTCAATAACGTTCCTGCTGGAGCCTCAAGGTCACCCTGAGCCCTGGTCCCTCCAGCTGCAGAGTGGAGGAGGAGACAGAGGCCTTGAGGAGGAAGGGGGGGGGATGCAGCAGGCAGAGGCAGCCACTGTATACTCCCCACATACGCACAGCCAGTGCCCAGCAATGGGATCCCAAGTTTGCCCCACATTAGAAGGAACATGCAATGAGGGAAGAGGGCTTTCGGCTCTTCTTGCCCTGCACAGAGTGCCTCTGCCTATTCCTCCCTGGAGGCAAATTGTGTTTGGTGCAATGCAACTTGCCCTGCCTGGAAGGAGAGATGTAATTTTGAGAGGTGGTGGTGCCTCCACACCACCACCACAAACCCATCCCCCCTGCTGCAATCCCTCTCCCAGTTCAGCCTCTGGTGTGTCCCACAAGATAGGGAGATTTCCAGCTCCTCACACATTTCCTGTCTCCTGGCCTCCTTCACAAAATGCATCCATGTGGAGATGGGGCAATTATTTAGCAAGCAGACTTGTGAAGTAGGGAAATGTTGGCAGGTAAGGCCTTGCACAATTAGCACCTTCCTCAGCTGTTCTGTCTCTGTGGTCTGCTCCAGCCCTGCCGCTTCTGTGAGCCATAGTGATTGTCACAGTAACAAAAACGCAAAACCATACAGATCTATTATGTGTGGCTGGGGCTTGTCAAGCTCTGATAGATCTCTGACACGGGCATGACCAGCCACGGACCTAACATACAATTCCTTTTCCATTCCAGGGCAAAAGCCAGCCAGCCTCTTCTGTGGCCCTTTTCACACATCTGATGTGTGCGTATTTATCTGTTCTGCAATTCAAATGCAATTTCTACTTAGATGTTGTTGGGGGGTGTTAATGCTTCTTTTTCGCTTTCAAGCCTGCATAAACAGTGCCCGCATGGGCACACAAATAGCAGCATAATGGCTTTGAGTGACATTTGGGGGAAACTCCTAAAGGTTGAGTAGAGAGAGCTCCAGGCCAGTTAGTCTAGAGTTGCCCAGTAGGGGGTCTCCTTGCTTCGTTCCACGAAATGGCTGGGTTGGCTCCAGCGCTTGTCTGATGACCCAAGCACATAATTACAGCCGCAGGAAACTTTCTCAAACGTCACTGATCCTTCCTCCCTGGCCCTTGCTTCCACCATGCATGCACACATAGCAGGGATGGGGGGGGGGACGAGCCACCCTGCTGTCAGATGACAGTGCTCATCACCCCTGACCGTTGGGCCCTGATGGCTGACGCAAGCTGGAGTTCAAAAACATGTGCACACAACCAACCACCTTGCCTGGAGAACAGCTATGGATGTGGGAACCCTTAGGTTTACTCTAGAGGCTGTGTGACATCTAGGTTGCTACCATGTGGGTCAGCTACTGAGGGAGGTGTATCTTCTGGAAATTATAGAAGCCCCCCTTCTGAAGCAGTATCCAATTCTCAGTCCCTGCTCCTGGGCTGACGTTCAGCACCGCAAGCTAATCCATAGCCCAGTTCAGAGATATAAGCACAAGCTGCTACAGACCCCCAGGCACCATACCAACACACACACACACACACACACACACACACACACACACACACCTTACTCTGATGCACATCAAAACACACCAACTTGCCTTGTTCAATGCATTTGGGCCAGCACGCACATCTGTGGTTTCTCATACGGAAGCCAGAAATCAGAGGGCAAGCTGCCTAGGAGATCCCTCCTGGGAGCCCAGTCTGACCTGGGGCTAGGCTTGCCACGTCTATATGAGGATCGATGGTCAGGGTGTCTGAGAAGGAAGCTCTGCTGCTCCCAGGGCACCCCTAGGAAGCTTTAGATAACCATTTACCACCTTGCAACCCTGCCTGAAACCCCGGAGAGCTGCTGCCAGTCAGCAGGGGCAATGCTGAGTGAGGTGGACCAATGGTCTGACTTCCTATATTCTCCTATAGAGAACCCCCATAGCCGCCTATTATGCAAAGCCCCACAGCCCATGGGACTAGTTTTGTAATACAGGGACAAATGAAGGAAAATCCAAGACTCAGACAGGATTAGCACTTGAAAGGGCCCTCAGGCAGTAAGATCGATCCAGCCTAAGAAAGACCGGGAAAGACTTCCAAGCTGAACTACACCTCCAGAAATAGCACATGGTGCTGCTGTCCTAGGAGTGTACCACTTTGGAATGCAGGTGAGAGGCTCATAGGAGGGAAAGCTCCACATCAAAACAAAACAAAACACAACACACCATGCATCTCTTGCCGGGGGGGGGGGGGGGAGGGATGCCAGAGAGGATTCTCGCAAGCTTTCCCCTCAATTTCTGAATGGTACAGATCAGAAGCCCCCGAATACTCCTTGTGGGGGATAAAAAATGGGCTGCTGCTTTTACGCTCTGCTTGTGTCTTTCCCAAAGGTTAGAACACCATTTAAATTAGCAGGGTTCTTCTGTATGTGCTTATGTTCCTCATTTTCTATGTGCAAGAAGAGATTGCGTGTTGGGGGGGCACTGAAACACAATATTCTCCTGCATTCTGAAGTAGTGGTTCAGTCCCAAGCGATCAGTACCATTTGTATTTGTGGAATGATTTGCCTCTGTTCCGAAACTTGAGTAGAGAGCAAGTAAGTGAGGGGAGGCATAATAGAGGCACACAAAATTATGCAAGGTGTGGAAGAAGCAGATAGAGAGCAGCTTTTCTCCTTTTCTCATAATAGCAGAACCCTGGCTATCAGTGAAGCTGAATGTTTAGGTTATGGCCCTTGCTCCACCAGGGAGAATCTGCATTGCATACAGAAGGTCGTCATGGTCTTGTTACAAGAAGAGTCTCTGAAGTGTACTTGCCTGGAGGAAGAGGCAGCATCCAAAGTCAGGTCCAGTCCTACGGCTGGATGAACAGTGATCCATGGGGTCAGATGGTTCAGGGACCAGGGAACCTGTTGATCATGGGGTCCAGGGTCACAACAAGCAGGAAACAGCAAGGTAGGGCCAGGAGCTACTAGCATCGCTACCAGCATCCACCTGCTGCTTGAAGCTCTGCTTAAGAAGGCTGAAGCCAGCTGGTTCTCGTCAGCACCTTCTCCTCTTAAGTCCTTGAAGGTTGATCAGCTGCAGGTGGAGTCACTCCCCTTTCTGCCCCTTCAGGCTGCTGCTCAGCAGGTAAAGCTGACTCCTGGCCCATGGCAAAGGCTCCAGATTTAGTCCTGGACATCTTCAGGTAGGGCTGGGACAGTAGGACAAAGTCTCATCTGAAACCCTAGAGAACTGTGGCCAACCTGTGTGGACAACACTGAGCTAAGTGACTGACTCAGTATAAGGCAACCTGTCCCTAATGGAGAACCAGTGTGGTGTAGTGGTTAAGAGGGGTCAGACTAGAATCTTGGAGACCAGAGTTCAAATCCCCACCTGGCCCTAAAGGTCACTGGGTGACCTTGGGCCAGTCACTGCCTACCTCACATGCATGCCGCTTAGATCTCCTTGGAGAAAAAGGTGGGATATAAATGCAATAAACAAATACAAACAATTATGTTAGAAGGTTCAGGACAGGCAAAAGTACTTCTTCATACAGCACAGAGGCAAACTTGGGAATTTTCTCCCACAAGAGGCAGTGACAGCCACCAACCTGGATGGCTTTAAAAGAGGCTTAGACAAATTCATGGCGGATGAGGCTATCAATAGGTAAGAGGTCTTGATTGTGGGCTTCCCATAGACATCAGGTCGGCCACTGTGAAGATAGGATGCTGGACCACATGGCCCTTGGTCTGATCCAGCAGAGCTGCTCTTATGAGGGGGTATGAGGTAGAATTAACTTTGCAGAAAGAGCCTTTCCCCCATTTGAATGCATTGTGTGTCTGTGTATATCAGGGTTTCCCAAACTAGGGTCTCTAGCTTTTTTTGGACTTTAATTCCCATCATCCCTAGCTAGCAGTACCAGGGGTCAGGAATGATGATGGGAACTGTAGTCCAAAAACAGCTGGAGACCCAAGTTTGGGAAACCCCAATGTATCTGAACATACATGTACTGTTGAGTCATGAGTGAAAAAAGTCCTTAATCAATATTTGCTTACAAGGGGGGGCGCATGCCCTAAATTCTGACAGCCTACTTGGTCTAAATAGGGAGGACTTGATGAGGGACATCCTCAGCACAGCTGGAGGAGATGCAGCAAAAGTCAACTGAACAAATCAGGAAGTTGGAGAATCTTCCCTAAAAGGAAATGCTAAAAAGGGAGATGCTTCTTAGTTTAGGAAAAATGATGACTTAGAAAGAACATAATAGAGGTTTATAAAATTTTGAATGGCGTGAATAGGATGAATAGAGAGATTTCTCTCTCAAAATGCTGGACCTCTGGATCATCCAAATAAAAATTGATTGGCAGCAGACTCAGGATACTTAAGAATATAGCCATGCAGTACATCATTAGCATGTGGAATTTATTGCCACAAGATGTGGTGGAGGCCATGAGGATCAGTCAAATTAATGGTGGATAGTTTGATCAATGTGTCTTAGCCATGAGAATGAATAAAGGAATTCTATATTCAGGAACAGTTTACTTCTAATTAACACATGCTGGGGACAAACAAATCTTCATCATGACCTGCCTGTGATGATCCAAAGGTCATTTGAGTTTCCAGCGTTAGGGACAGTGGGTCTTTGCTTATGCTCTTGTGGTCACATTTGAAGCTCAGTTCGGGTACAGCGGAAGTGGGGGAGCTACAACTATGGATAATTAATTAGTAGGCTATTGGGGGGGGTGCAGAATCAGAACAACCCTGGGGGGGGGGGGTCAGACTTGGGGTGGCAGTACAAGAAAGGCCTGAATAGGAGGAATCTTAAATGGAGATACTAGCAGATGCTGGCAGGGACTGAGGGTCACACCACTGGCAAAATTCTCATATTTAGATGCACTTCAGGATCTCTGTTATTCTTATATTGGTGTGATTATATTAACACGAGTGCCTGAAGTTGCTGCAGGGGTTGTTTACTCAGTATTGTTTTCCTCTATCTACCTGGACAAGGAAAACCTGGTGTGCAAAAACAAAGCCCTTGCATAAGTTCAATTTGCAGTCTCTCTAGATATAGCTGCCTGAATCACCGAAGATCTCCTGCCAGTCAGGGTAGACCAAGGGTGGAGACTGTAACACTCCAGATATTTTTGGACTCCCAACTCCCATAAGCCCCAGCCAGCATGACCAGTACTTGAAGATTATAGGAGCAGTAGTCCAACAACAATTTTGGGAAAGCCAATGTGGCCATCCTTGGTGTGGACAATAGTGGTCTGATCTATTGGGGTTCCCATGTTCCTACTGTCGTGGGTCAATCAATCAGCATGCATTCCTTGGAGGCTGGATCTGCTGCCCCTGTGGATCCTGCCACCTGGGGCAGTTGTCTCATTTTGCCTCATGGGTGGACCAGCCATGCCAACAGCAAGAAAAAGCATGCAGGTAGAACTGATTGTTTGGGTCTTTCCCCATTGCTTACGACTCCAGTAGCAGGCCAGTTTCAGTATCATGGGAAAGAGATGCATGATTGGTCCTGTCCACGTAGTTGTGATATTGTTTCTCTCTCTCTCATACACACTTTGACACAAACAGAGGCTCCCTACCATACCATGGAGAACTAATTCCTGCATTTCTCTCTCTCTCCTTTCACCAGGAGCTGAGGACTACATAACAGGCAAAAAAGACTTGAAGCTCCTCATCTGAGCATTCTCAAGGAACTGCAGGTAGGATGAAAGTCGTTCGATCTCAAACCCTGGAACTGTAGAAAACTGTAGGGACATAGGTATAAGCTTAGAAGCTGCCTTATTCCAAGCTACACAATTGCTCCAGCTAACTCAGTATTGTGAAAACCCTGAATGGAAGTGGCATTCCAGAGTCTTTCCTAGTCCTACATGAAGACACCAGGGATTGAACCCAGGGCTTTCTGTATGCAAAGCTTTACCACTGAGCTCTGACCCCAATATCAGAACATTGGAAGTGTCCATTGTGAGTTTCTGCACCTGCTGGGCTGGAGATTCTTACCCAAACATTCAAAGGGACTTTGGCATATAGCTCCTGGAAAGGTTGGGTGGCATTTACCCTCACTTCACACGAACGCCTCTCTAGTTCAAGAAAAGAAAGTGCCCCTTGCATCTCCTTCTCCTGCAATATTGAAGGAAGGAGCTGAATGCACCTGACCCCAGCGTGAGCTGGCAAGAAACAAAATGAAACGGCTCAGTGCAAGTTGCCCAGCTGATGTCATCCCAAAGTCACCAGGAAGCGTTTGGTGCTCACATTGCTTGGAACACAGAGATAATGAAAGATCTTGCACATACCTCGTTCTGCCGTAAGGGGCTATTGTGAAGGAGGGCTCCCCCCCCCCAAAAAAAAGCAGCAGCAAGGCAAGTCTGGCAATTCCCTAGCTAGATTGTTCCAGTGGTTACTTTCTTTCTTCCCCATGCTAAGAGGGTGCAGCTTATCTGCACCTAATTTCTTGTCTGAATTTGTCTGCCTTCAGCTTTCAGCCGGGGGCTCTCATTCTGCCTTTGTCTGCTGCATTAAAGAGCCGCCTGCCGTCAGAAATCTCCTTCCGTACCATGTAGGTACTTAGAGATTGTGATCAAGTCACCCTTTACCCTTCTCTTGGAGAGACTAAACAGATCGAACTGCTTTGGTAAGGCAGGGCTCCCTGCCCTCCAGTTATTCTTACAGCTTCTCCCTACTTCCTCTGATTTATGAACACATTTTTACTGACACGTTTTTTAAAAAAATAAAAAAACTGCAATATAAGCAGGGCTCAGGATGCAGGTTTTAGCAATGTTCGTCTTCACGATTCACACAAAGGTAACGTCACCGTCTTCTCATTCCTGCTGCAATGACCCCTGCTTATTTAAGGGGTTGTTTACAAGATAATATAAGGCTAACCTTCCACACACTTTAAAACGCATGAAAAACCACTCTATAACCAGAATGCTTGAAGACTAGCAAAAAGGTAGACCACCCCTCTTTTCTCTTCCAAAGAGTGTTCCAAGAATGGAAAGGTGATTGTACTACCTGTTGAGGATTATAAAGGAACACTCTGTGTTAATCAGCCCAGAATAAAAAACACAGATCAGCACAGAATTGGGAGTACCCTCCCCAGAAGATGCACTGAAAGAGAAGGAGGTGGGAGTCCATCAACTTACTATGCTTTAGCTTCTGCAATTACGCAAAGCAAAAGGATGATTAAACACACATTAAGTAATCTTGAGAACACACAATAAAACAGAGGTGGGCAACCTCAGGCCCTTCAAACCCCTCTATGTGGCCCTCAGGATTCTCCCCTGCTCCACACCCTCCTTGAATGTTTTTGCCTGGCTGGAATGTGTCCTTGAGCTTTGATCATGCCTCTTGGGTGCCTGGGTGTGTGAGTGTATTTAGAAATTGTCCAGGTCTGCAAAGGCAAAATTTACATCCCTTGCTCCTCCCATTTTTGCCCCTGGCCCCGCCCACCACGGCATGTGGCCCTTTGGAAGGAATGTGGCCATTGGACAGAGGTAGTTTCCTCACGTCTGCATTAAAAGCTAGAGTGGTGATGCTAATCCACACTGGTGACTGTGATTAATCGGGAATAAAAATGTGTTACTTTATGACAGCTCCCCTAAATTATCTTTATATGTATTTCTCAGAGAGACTCATAGAGAACTCTCAACCAAGTTCCATCTCTGGGAAAGGTGACATTCAGCTGTCAGTCTGAGTAGGCTGGCTGGTTTTGATTTGGAGCTGTGGGGGCAGAAAGGTTATATGCTGGTGATCCACCAAGACTGCTGGAAGAAGGGATGGAGGTGACAAAAACCCATAGAGGTTCATCTAGGCAATGGGAGGGAGTCAGCCTAGGAAAGGCTTCTCAAAGCCCACCCTGGTTTTGGACTGCCACCTCCCTCCCTCTCACATTGCAATAGCTGCCCCATCCTACCTAAGCCATACTGACATTCTCAAAACCAAGGCTTCCCAAACTGTGGAAACCACCATAGTGGTTAGAAATGGCTCTGGGCTGCAATCAGCCTTCTGGAGCTTGCCTCTGTTTCTGTGGCATGGAGAAAATGAATATATTGTGCCACACCTGAAGCCCCTGCCTTCCACATAAGAAGAGAGCCCTGCTGGATCAAGCCAAAGGGACCAACTAGTCCAGTATCCTGTTCTCTCAATGGCCAACCAGATGGTGAAGCCTGAAAGCTGGACTTGAGCACAACAGCACTTTGCCCACCTGCAGTTGCCAGCAACTGGTATTCATGGGCACAACAGCTCTGGCATCCACAATCTGGTTCCCTCCAGATGTTTGAGTATCAACTCCCATAATCCTTTGCTGGCACAACCAATGGTCAAGGATAGCAAGAGTCGTGGTCCAACCAAGACCTCCCTGGAGGGCACCAGGTTGGGAAATCCTTCAAACCACTGCAGCTCAGAGGTGCTTATATAAGGCATGTGAAAGACTGTGGAGGGACAGCTGGTGCACTGAGACCAGACCATAGATCAGGAATCTTCTTGGGCTCCCCCTTTCTTTCTACAAAGCATGCCTCTGAGGTTTTCTGGCTGGGCTGGGGTAGCATATGATTGCTGAGGACTTGTACAGCAGGGTCCTTGGTTCATGACTCACCTTCTAAGTATGACCACCCTATGTCCATAAGACTGATCACATGGAGAGATTGACAATAAAATATTGCAGCATAGAGTGCACCTGTTCATGGCTGGCTGGCTGGCTGGCTAGAGCCCTGCTCTCTCCCAGGTTACTCCATTCCATTTCCCTACCCCTGTATTTTGTTGTTGCTCTTTCTCCTTCCCTCCAACAGTCCATCAGCATCCCATGGCCACTGTGTGCTGTTTGTACCAGGGTTGGGATGCTGCTGTGGACCTCAGCTCCCATCAGCCCCAGCCAGCATGAACAGTGATCAGGGATGATGGAAATTGTAGTACAATAACATCTGGAGGTCCACAGGTTCCACATCACTGCATTAGTATTCAATTATGTAATTATGGGAACATAGGGACCTGGCGCCTGCCACCACAGTCTTTTCTTTCATCTCTCCAATCCTTCACCTTTCTAGTTCTGCCAAGAGAATTCCCCCACCTACATCCTTCTCTCTGCCTTTGCAGAGTCCAGACTCAAAGGTCCTTATGAAGACAGCATCTTCTAGTGAGTGAATGAGAGAGCATACCTTCTCACGCCAGACCCAGTAGCGTATGACATTTGCCATGGGATTCTCCCAGAGTTGTCTTTTGTCACTAGCTCACTTGTTCCAAATCTCAGGCTTTATAGAGGGTTGCACCTCACATCCAAGCAAATCAAGAACACCAAGCAGACAGGTCACTCCTTTTATCTAAGAACATTTCACCTCCACATAACTCTGTGGAGCACAAGGCACATCTCCAGGGTGTCTTTTGTTTTTATTTTGATCTGACAACCTTGTCTTTTCCTTTTGCTTATCAAAAGGAAGTGGGGTTGTATGCTTCCTTAACTTGTAGCTTAACTTAGGCAAGGAGCACTCTGGGGGCACCATGAAGTTGTGAAAATAAACAGATGATTGTCTTATCTCACCACTGGCATATAGGCAGGGCAAATCACAGACCTGGCTGCCTAATGGAGAGGCAGTCCAGTAATACACCAACTGAAATTCAGGCTTCAGATCCCTCCCACTTACATCCACTGGCCCCTTATGTCCCACCCCAGGCACAGCTCAGAGGCATCCCTCATCTACAGCTGTTGATTTCTGACATCTTAGTCCACTGTGAGTTTTCCAATCAACCCTCCACTCGAGCACATGCTGGGGTCACAAGATCAATTTCAATAGAGACCAGTTACCCCATACTACTTTTTATTTTAACCAAACCATCAAGCTATCAGGGCAGCCCAAGAGAGTCAATGGGTGGACTATGGGTGTTCTGGAGGAAATGAAATGGAGGAAAAGATTTTAATCCACTTCGGTGCTGTGCAGGGAATGCACCCAACCATCGGCTAGCAGTATAAGATGGGGTGATGTTGTATTACGTGTTGATAGTGATTGGATCACCTCTCCCCATATGATCTCCTTGCTCACTCCCCACAAACAGAACTGTGGAGGGAAATTGGCATCAAGGCAGTGGATGATCATAGAGCTGAACTGAGGGCCATTCGTCTTAAGAAGCCAGTGAGGAAAACCAAGAGACACGACTTTGGGGAAAATGCATGGGAGCAAAAAGAGAGCTAAGGGACAAAGACAATCTGAGATGAAAAGGCAGTTGTGTGATCCTAAGGGAGCAGGCTGAGAAAGTCAGGATTATGGAGCATTGGTAGGGAGGAGAGGCAATTAGTCCAGCAGTTTTTCAATGCTTGTTTCAGCTCTGACACTGTGCCTGGCTACAGCTGATACCGCCGTGGCTCCCTGAGTCCTCAGAACAGCACAATAACTTGGGGCATGTGGGGTGATGCATTTGGCTTGGGCTCTTGTAGATTTGGAAGAGCACAGAACAAACTGACTGCATTCTGGAATTGCCTGCCCACTCTGTGCAGAGGGGTCAAATTGCCCTCATCCATAGGCAAAAGGATTCCTATGCTGCCAGGATGAGCCGCAGCCTCCAGGCAGGTGGAACGCCCACCATCTTCAGCAGGGAAGAGGACCCCCTCTATGTGGGCCCCTTTTGTGACTGTGCCTCTAGACGGGAAGACTTACCCCCTGCTTGGCTTGAAAGTTGGCTGTCTCCCTACAGGCTGGCACTGAGATCAGTGGGAAGAGCGGAGTGAAAAGACAAAACAGTATCCACTCAAGCTCCTCTCTGCTGCCAGGTCCAGGTCCTCATCCTTCAAAGCAGCCTGTGGCATGTGTGGGTTTTCAAAGAATCACTGTGCAGCTCTACAATAGGCAGCTTGTTTGTGCAGTTGGTAGTGGCTGCTCTGTAGAGGGCATGTATTTCTCATTGCCAGGTGTTCTGGCTAGGTGCGTAACTGAAGGGCTCTGTGACATACAAGTGTGCGGCCAGGAGGCGTGTTGCCTAGAGAGGAGTTGTTATGATCAAAGGCAGCATAACATGTGTGCAGTTGTGTGACTGTGTGGTTGTTTGCTGACAATGCAATCACCCTCTGTGTGTGTGTGTGTGTGTGTACACATTATCTTTTGCATTTGTGAATGTGTCTGTTTCTGTGCTTGTCGTGCGTGCACATGAGTGCCTATCATATGTTCAAACCTCTTGCTGTATGGGGTCGGTAGGAGCTGCAAACAATTTGCAAAGGACCCTTCTAATCCTCAAGAGATCCTGAAAAGCGTGCGTCCATGAGTGCATGTGTGTGTGTATCTTTGGTGCATTATGACGGAGTGGCTGGGGTTGTAGCTTGGAAATCCTTCTGCTGATGAGGCGCCAGAAGCAATTCCAGAGACACACCTGTGCATGCCAGGTTAGCTTCCCCGAGACCCTGCTTAGAGAAGGAGGGTGGTAGGAATGAGAATGGCTGTCCTTCTTCGGTTCCACGCTCTGCTACTGACCTGCTGGCTGACCTTGGCAATGTCCCTAAGGCTCTGGGCCTCAGTTCGCCACAGTTTAGTTTGAGAATCAAAGCCCTGCCAGGCCTCATGCACTGTTGTTGTTTCTTGTTCAAGCCTTGGTTGCTGCTCTGATCAGGAAACTAACTGCCTCTGAGCCCAGCCGGACAGTGAACTCTGGGTGAGCAGATGGGTGTCTTTGTTGGAGAGGAATGTGAAACAATTAGCCAACCCTCTGAAGACACCCTCTGTCATCCTAATAGCACACACACACACACACCCCTTCCCACATCAATATTCCTCTCTTTGGCACAGGGCAAACTGAACGCAGATGCACCACTAGGCCTCATGCCTTTCGTCAAATCCTCAGCTTGGGGTTCCCATCACAGACCCAGGGCTTTTCAGGTTAAATATATGTACCATAATCTTCTCCCCTTACCCCAACCACAAACTTCCCCTGCCAACCTCTAGGCACAGCTGCCCCTGTAGTTGTTGGAAGTCCCACTTCCAGTATTCCTCCTGTACAGAGAGGTCCCAGTTATCCTGCTGAGGCCAGAGCAGTCAAGCAGTCTCTGTTTCAAATCCTTCCTACAAAACCCTTTCGGTCACCTTGCAAAAAAAAGAGCTGCCTGCCAGATCTGAGAAGCAAGACAAATAAGACTGTGAGCTCCACTGAAGCCAAGAGGATTGGCAAGAGGTGGGTAGGGAGGGGGTAGAGATGCAGCCAGACACCCCCCATGCTCCCCAGCTCTTGTTTTAACTCAATCAAAGGGCAGGAGCAAAAGGCAGAAACGCAAGCATTGAGAGATCAGGACGGAGCCCCGGAAAAGAGGGTCCTTCTGCTACAGACACAAGACACACTTTGGCAGTGCCAGGGCAGCGGGTGGCGGAGGCAGCGTTGCACATGGCACCGAGCCCAATGGCTGCTTTAGACAGAGCAGGGGGTGCAGTCGGGCTGGAAAGTTTGTGATTACACTTGGTGATGCCGAGTGGCTCCCTGTCGAGTCCAGGGTTCCCGCGCACCTCGACGACCCGCGCCCACTCCCGCTTGCCGAGCCCCTGGCTCGCATAACACACACCTCGTGCCCACTCCTACGACGATGCCACCTGGCGGCTCCAGTGCCGCCTTGGCTGAAGCCACGGCGCCGCATCCTCCGCCAGTGCCCACCGTACTCCCCGTCGAACCGAACTCAGATGCATCTTCCGCTCCAGCCGCCCCCTCACGCCGCCGCCGCCCCCCCCCCGTCCCCGAGGCTGCCACCCGTCAGGGAAGGCACCCGAGCAGAGCGCGAGAGCCGCTCACGCTGCTCCAACCAGACCGACGCCACCGCGCGTAAAGAGCGCTCTGACTCACCGTTGGGATGAATGTGGCTAGTGAGGATCGTGCCAGCCAGCAGGACATGCCATAGCCTTGTGCCCAGGCGGGCACCGGCTCCCAGCTGCTGCCATAAAGCCATCCTTCGGCAGGAGAGAGGGTCGTCGTGTGAGGACGGGCAGGATCCGGCCCAGGGAGAGAGGAGAGGAGAGAGGAGGAGGAGGGGATGGGGACGGCCCAGGGAGCACTGGAGGGGGGGGGGTGTCCCAGCTGGAGTCTGCTCCGCGCTGCCGCCGCCGCCGCAACAACTCCTCAAGGCACCTCGGGGGCACTTAGCACCCCAGCCCGCCGCGGGCTCCCTGCGCGCTCCATCTGCTGCTCATGGCCGGACGGACCCGCCGCCAGGGCTTCGAGGGGCAGCTGGCAGGGGGCGGCGGCAGGAGAAGGGGCTCGATCCGGCAGCCAGCACTGGAGCTCCGTGCCGGGCAGCCGCAGAGACCCCCTCGCCGGCCGGTCGCGGCGGCGCGTCTTGCGTGTGTGTGTGTGCGCGCCTCTCTCTCTCTCTCTCTGCGCGTATGCCAATCTCTCTCTGCCTCTCTCTCTGCCTGTCTCACCCTCGTTGCCACTCACTGCCAGGCAGCGCCGGGCTGGCTGCAAGCACCTTGTCCGCGGCAATGCAGAAGAGAAAGAAGAAAGAGCCAGCGAGGGGCTGCAAAACCCGGACTGGAATCCGCCACGGGAAGGGACGGAGCAACAGCTGGTTCCAGACTGACAAGCTCCGGAGACGCAAACAAGCCCTCCTCTGGGAGGGAGAGGGAGCCGCAGCCGCCAGGCGGAGCCCAGCACACCTACCTCCCGCGCCGGGCTCGCTCGGCAACGCCGGCGAGGGAGGGAGGGAGGGAAAGCCCGCCGCCGGCTCGGAGAGGGAGGTGGGCTCGGGGGCCAACGGCGCCCGGCGCTTGCTAGTCTCTTATTTTCATGTGGCGTGGTAGGGACGGCGGGGGGGGGGGGGGCAGGAGGCTGAATCCTCTCGACTGGCCGGCCTCACAGCACTTTCCCTCCCCGCGGGCCCCAGGCTTCCCTACCCGCCCCCGGAGGAGCAACAGGCGGCAGCAGCAGCAGCAGCGCGAGGCAAGCAGGCTTCCTCGAAGGAAGCCCCCAGTTCCGCCCCCCAGCCGACGGCCAGCCTGCCCCCCTGCCCCCTCTTCACACAGGACGAGGCCAAAGGTCTCTCAGCCCCCCCTCGCAGCGATCCCGCCGCCGCCACCGCCGCCGCCCCCTTAGCCATCTCTGCTGTTTCTGGGAGACATCATCACACCTCCACAGCACTCCTGAGAGGCGAGCGAGCAGCATTCACACATCGCAGAAGAAGGGAAAGAGCGGGAGAAGGGCTGGGGGAGGAGGGGAGGAGGGAGGGAGGGAGGAAGAAGCCCCCCCCCCCAGCTCCAGGAGAGTGGACCCTTCCCCTCATAAAGGGCTCCAGTCCCCCGCTCCCCCCCCCCGCGGCCACAACGTCTCTGAGGGCGCAAGGCGTCATTCCCAAGGGGTCCGGAGAGTCCCGTCCGGCTGCCGCCTCGTCCGGACTCCAGTCCTGGGCTTGTCTGGAGCAGGGACTGCCAATCACCGGCATTTATGTTCTGGACAAACGTCCCCTGAGGAGCTGCCTGGGACCCCCGCGCTCTCCCGGTGCCGTCTCTGCCGCAGCAGGGCGGGGAGCAGAGGCGGGCGGAAGAAGGAAGGGCGCAGGGTGTGAAGGAGCCCGCGGGGCAACCCGGCCCGGCGAGGGGGCGGGGAAGGAGGGCGCCAGGGTCAGGCGAGGGGGCTGGCGAGGAAGGAGCCCGCGCCTCTTGCAACACAAGGAGAGGCACGGGGAGAGAGAGGAGAGAGACGCCGCTCTCGCAGGAAGAGACACAAAAGACGGGACAAAACAGGCTCGGAACAATACGGGCAGACTCCGGCGCACGTACGGAGGGCGGCGGGCACATGGCATCGCGGGGAGAGTTGCACCGCAAGCCACATGCATGCATGCACATCGCATGTCAACACAACGCAGGATATGAACACGGCGAACGGAGACGCGCCGAAGGAGGAGGGGAGCGGGAGGGAGGGAGGGAGGCGGGGAGACAAAGCAACACAAAGAACAACAGACAATTCGCACAGAAAGACCAAACGGAACAGGAGCGGACCCCGGGCACTCTCGCGCGCGCGAGGCAAGGGCGACAACCCTCGCAGACAGCGCTGCCTCTTTGTATAGAGCGGGGCTCGTAGCTCAACACACCAGGTCCCACGCTCACCGCATGGTACTAGAGGGCAGGACGCGGGAGCCTTCCCCTTACACTTTGTTTGTTTATTTAGGGTGCCTCTGCAACGAAGTTTTACTCAGAGTAGTCTCACTGGAATGAATTGGACCGAACTCGCATAGATTCATTATGGGTCTTCTCTGAGTAGGGCGGAGCGGAATATCACCCTTTGGTTACGTCCCACACTTTCTCCAAGCTCAAAGTGTTTCGCACGGTTCTCCCCGTCCCCATTCCGTCCTCACAACAACCCCGCGAGGTAGGGCAGACTGAGGGGCAAGGACTGGCCCAAGGTCACGAGTGAGCTTCGTGCCTGAGTCTCCCATCCCTCATCTGCAAGACACGCACTGCTGTGTGTCTTGTGGGCGCTGGCAAGTGGGGCCAAATCCAGCCTCCGGGAATCTCTTTGGCAGCTGCATAAGGGCGTCCATCTTTTACCCTGACTTTGTGGAGAGGGAAACTGCTGGCCACCGTTTGCTTCTCTGCAGCACCAAGTGCCAGCCAGGCATTGCTGCCAGTAATACAGTCATCCCATCACTCCAAGGAATAAGCAAAACACATGGCTGAGGGTAACCCCTTCCCCACCCCAATTTCTCACCCCTCGACTGCTCCTCAAGCAGGGTGGGCTGCCTAAGAGCAATTTGGAGGTAGGTGCAGGAGCAGATCTAGCCAAAGTTAAGAAGTTCACAACCTTTAAATACACACACACACACCCTTCTTCTGCTTATTTAAAGCTTGCATTTTCTTAACACACACAACTCCCCTGTGGCCCAGAATGCATTGGGCATTTTGAATGGAATTGTCTGTTATAAAACTTGGAATAAATCTGCTCCTGCTGCAGCCTCCTACAGAATGCTCTTGTGCTGCGTGTGTGTGTTTATCTTGAGAGCTTTTTTGCCAGGCCCATGCCCTACCCCCAGAGTCTCGCTGGAGGGTGCTTTCCCCACCACAGATCCCAGCCTGAGCCTGCTCTGTTTTGTCAGTACTGCCTGACCTCTGCCACCACGGGTCTCAGCACCCTACAAAGAGCATGCAGCAGCACAGGAACACTTTAAATGTCAGAGGGGAAAAAGGGGTGATGCTCTCTGAGGGGATGCCCATCCTGGCAGCCACAGCCCCCCCCCCCCTTGCATGAGGCATTGCCTCGGTAGTGACATCACTGCCCAGCACTGGGGTTTCCATAGAAACACCCCCCTCTTTTCAACACAGATTGACCAGAGCTGATGGGAGGCTGAGGGGAAGATCTGGCCATGAGCCAGCAGGTGTTCATCATCCCCTGAATGGTTTTGACGGGGAGAGGAATTTCAGGTACTGAGCAGTATCAAGTAAATGTGAATGCACAACTGATCCCTGCTTGTGGTCATGTTCTGGTTACTTGGCTGCTCTTCTGATGTCAGTGAAAGGTGACAGCAAATGGCCCCAAGAGTGACAGATAACACCCCCCACACAAACACATTCTGATAATGTTAGAGGCAGTTTAGGAAATATAGGATGAGACACACACACACGAGAAAAAGAGAGAAAGAGAGAGAGAGAGAGACTTGGGGAACAGGCATTCACTGTTGTGCTGAGCTGGCAACTGGGCAGAACAGGCCTGGTGTCAGGTGAGAGTGGCCAGGGTTAGGGGAAGCACATCTTTTAGCTTAGGCTGAGGGTTGCTTATAAAAGCTGTTTAGCGGCTGAAAGGAAGTCAGGGCCTCTGAAACTATTCTGCCAGGATAGAGTGTGTGGGCTCAACCCAGGGGTCAGCAAACTTTTTCAGCAGGAGACCGGTCCACTGTCCCTCAGACCTTGTGGGGTGCTGGACTATATTTTGAAGGGAAAAATGAACGAATTCCTATGCCCCACAAATAACCCAGAGATGCATTTTAAATAAAAGGACGCATTCTACTCATGTAAAAACACGCTGATTCCTGATCCGTCCATGGGCTGGATTTCAAAGCCGATTGGGCCAGATCTGGCCCCTCCGGGCCCTAGTTTGCCTACCCATGGCTCAACCATTATGGACTGCAACCAGTGGCGAAGCGTGGGTTGTCAGCACCCAGGGCAAGGCAAGTAATTTGCGCCCCCTAGCCCGTGGATTTGCACCCCCTAACCCGTGGATTTGCACCCCCTAACCCTAACCCCCAGACATTGCGCCCGGTGCCGCCGGCCCCCCCTGCACCTCCCCACACTACGCCACTGACTGCAACACTTTCCCCCACATCACGTATATGTGCACACACCACACTGAGTAGCACAGATATATTATGGAATTTGACTTCTTCCAGAGAACCTTGGTGTGTGTGTCTGAAGGGAGTGTGATAGGAGATGGTAGAGCAAGCCTCCAGCTTCCCTTGGCTCCAAGGGGTGAAAACTGATGTGACTGTGCCTGCAAAACTCTGCCTTAAAAAAAATATACGAAACCTTGGCCAGGGCTCCCACTGGTCAGAATGAAATGGGGATTCTGTGCTCTCAAAAACTTGTTGTGTTGCCCCATCAAACCCTACTCCCTTATCTTTAAGCCCGGTTTACTCTCTCTGGTTAACCCTTCCTCTAGCTTTGTCCTTTCTGCTGTCCCAGTCTTTGCCAAAATATTCCAAATTTTGCAAATCGCTACTGTTGGAATAAGTACAGATGTCACCAGTTGAAAATTGGAACTGTGTGCTGCAAGGGCACAATTGATCAAGAGTGGCTTTCATGAGGTCCGCTGGCAGAGAACGTGGTTGCAGAGACAGGCCTCTCCTGTGCTACTTTGTCTCCATGTAATCCTGGGCACTGAGATGACATCTTTACACCCCATCAGATGGACCCACAGTCCCTCTTCCCCAGAAGGGTTTCCCTAGCCAACAACTGCTGCAGAGTCTTCCCTCTGGGTGTCCATTCACCATGCCCAGAACCCCGTTCCTCTGCCCATTCACTCCTGTCCTCCAACATTATGTACAATTGCCAAGCCTTTCTCAGGGACCTTGCCATATACCTGCCAGGAATCAACTCCTGCAAATAATGTGGCAGGCCTCAGCCATGGCACAGTCCCTGCTGTTCTGGAACACTTTGGTGGCTGGCAAGAGAGCGAGAGAATGAGACAAAGCCATACTTGCTCCCACTTACTAGTCCCGTCCCTTGGATATTTATTTACATCCACTTGGCAGCGTGAAGTTGGAGACTCATTAGCCTCTTCTATTTGCATGAAGCCGATAAATAGTCCTAAAGGAGATGCTCGTGCCACATCTGGGCTTGTCTTTCCCAGCAGCACTTGCTCCTTCTTGGCTCGGCTTATTATCAGTCATGCAGCTGCCTAGGCAAGCTCTTTCCCGGGAGTACAGAGTGGTCCCCGCCAGTTGCTGGACACAGTTAACATTGCAGTCAAGGTGCCCTATTAGCAATGACACTATCCTCTCCCCTACTTGCTGTGTTTTAGGCCTTGGCTGCCAGAACAGAGAGGGAACCAGAAGAACAGATGACCCAGTAGAAATGCTTCTGCAGATGTAAGGGGCAGTTCCATGTTGCCTCCCATTTTCAGCTCTGTTAAGAGGACTTATTCAGTGCAGAATACCATCACAACAACTTGACAGTCAAAGTAATAGAATCACAGAGTTGGAAGGGACCATGAGGGTGATCTAGTCCAACCCCCTGTGAGGCAGGAAGCTTTTTGCCCAATGTGGTACCCAAACCCATGACCTTGAGATTAACAGTCTTAGTCTTGTACCAATTGAGCTATCCCAAGATGTCATATGCAATATAGTGCTTATTAATCACCCCCCCATAAACTTATAGCCTCATTCTCTCTCTCTCTCCCTCCCCTTCTTTCAAAATATCTTTTCTTTTAAAATAGTTATATGCCAACTTTTCCAGGCATGCCCATCCAAAGTAGTTTATAACAATGAAAGCTACAAGTATATCACCCCTCCATCACCATATAGAGTCAATAATGAAACAGAATTACAAAAATAAAAACAGACTCAAAACTCTGATAACGACATAATATTCCAGGGTGGTATAGGTGCAGGCAATTCATCTGACAGCTCACAGTCAAAAACTTTAACGGGTTTTCACAATGCACCGCAGGGGAGGTGTATCAGCCTGGCTCTTTGGAAACTGGAGTTTTTACATTTTCCTTTCTCTGATCAAAATTGATCTTGCTATAGTAGCTCATTTAGTGCCCATGAAAGAAGCTCTGTTATGTTCCTCTTATTACTGAAATTTCCATATATTTAAATCCCACTTATATTCCACCATAGGACCCAGGGCAATGTACAGATGGTCTCCCATCCAGGCACTGACCAGGCTCAGACCTGCTTAGCTTCAAGAAGGGGGGCAATGGTTTGGTTTACTATGCCATCAGACTAGGCTCTGATTGTCAATTTCTTGTGGGGGGAAAGAGGAAGGACTTTGATAGAGGGTCTAAGGTGGGAATCAGCAACAAGTGGCTTTGTGGGCCAACAGTGGTCCCTAAGGGCTTCCATCAGTCGGCAAATGGGAGTGTGTGGGTGCAGCTGCTGTGACCATGGGACTTGCTCATGGTCCTGTGCAGTGAGCATCTCCTCTTCTCAAAGAGCTTCTAAGGTACAACCAGTTTCTCACCACATCTGGCTGATGTGGTTGACCATGGAATGAAGACGTAGCCCGTTTGGGGGGTTTCCTATCCAATTTCAGCAAAGAACAAAGAATTTTATGGAGCATCCTCAAAGGACCAAAAACAAGCTCTGAACTGCATGCAGTATGAGGAGTTGATCTTTCAGCAGGCAACTCAAGAAGGCGCCCAAGGAAATCTTAGAGCATCTCTGAGAAATTAATATTAATTAGGAATCTCTATCTTAGAAATTGTTTGGCACTTTATTTCTGCACAGCCATTTTGTTTCGCACAAACCTCATTTCCACCTCAGATTACCTCATGTCTTCCCTTAATAAACGTATTGATATTGCACTATAAATTCTATTTGAAGTGCAGTGTGGCAGACCAGCCGACTCTGGGTGCAGTGACTCCATGATAGCATTAAGTCTCAAACCTCAAGCAAGAGAACTGAGCCCTAAGAAGCTGGATCCAAAAGGACTCAATATGTAACAGCTTCTCTGATTCCTGGGGAAACAGAACTAAGGCTGAGGTAGCGCACGAGAATCTGCTTGCCGTCTAGAATTGCTGGTGTGTTGGAGGGCAAGTGAAGCTCTCTCTTGCTCATTTGGGGCAGCAAGAGTCTACTTAGGACCACAAGTGCTGGAGAGCAACTCACACTGTGGGTTAGTAGGAGAAAGAGCCACTGTGGCACAGTGGTTAAAGTGTAAAGACCAGGGTTTCCCAAACTTGGGTCTCCAGCTGGTTTTGGACTACAACTCCCATCATCCCTGACCACTGGTCCTGTTAGCTAGGGATGATGGGAGTTGTAGTCCCAGAACAGCTAGAGGGCCAAGTGGTCATACAGCAGGACCAGCGGTCATACTGCTGGTTCAGTATGGGCCAGGCGGAAGCCAAGAAGCCAGCAAAAGGGGAAACAGTGAGTCGAGAGGGTTAAGGAGAAGCAGGTGACAGCGGAGGAGAAAAGGCAGGCCTTGCAGTCTGTGATGGGAGGTGATCTCCTCCTTGCCATGTGCCAGCATGCTCTGCAGAGCTAATTTCATTTGTAGCTCCAGGAAATGAACAATTAACAAGATGCTCCGATGCCTTTAAAAGCTGAAGTGGGCGAGAAAAGGCCTGGGCCAGCTGCTGCCTTCCTTCACCCTATCATAACACATGCTCCATACAGGTCCCCTCCATCGCCAGCAGAGGACCTTAGACCTTCCCACTGAGGATCTGGTGCCATCACAGGTCTGTCTGGTGCTCCATCTCCAGGTCAGCCTAGCTGCTGCTCTTCCAAAACCAGTTTGAAAAAGCCTTTATGCATCCTCTCTTTTAAGTATCAGCATCCTGACCCCAGTTGTTTCAAGCTTCATGCTGGAAACTCTTTTTTAGAACTTCAACCTAGACTTAGCTTGAAGCCACAGACAATTGGATGTTAAAGCTTTGGCACACAGCGAAAATGGCAAAACTAAGGGCCAGGCTAGAGAGGATGTAAATCATGTCGCTGGCCCGTCATGCCTGTTATTGTTCTCTGAAATAGCAGCTGCAAGGGACTGGAGCTGGACTGGAGCTGTAGCATGTGGGGAGGAGAGGACCCCCATCCAGACTGGGTATGTGCATATGTATGTTGCTGCAATTTGCCTTGAGAGGAAAGCTCCCACTGATGCTGATGGGAAGCACAGACTGACCGATTCCAGAACAGTCTTACTGTGGAGTTATTGACAATGTGTTTTTGCTTCTTTGCATATTGAAATTGTTAGTATCTTCAATAGACACTTCTCTGAAAATTTGTTTGCCCGTCATCTGATCTTCATGAATCAGAGAACTATAGAGCTGGAAGGGATTCTGAGGGTCATATAGCTCCACCCCCTGTGATGCAGGAATCTTAATTAAACCATAAATGACAGATGACCATCCAACCTCTGCTTAAAAACCTCCAAGGAAGAAGAGTTCACCTCGTCTCATGGGAGTCTGTCGAACAGGTCACTTTACCATCATAAAGTTCTTCCTGGTGTTTAGTCAGAATCTCCTTTCCTGTAACTTGGAGCCATTGGTTCAGGTCCTACCCTTAAGAAGAGGAGAAAGCAAGCTTGCTCCACCTCCATGTGACAGCCCTTGAGATGTTTGAAGGTGGCTATCATATCTCCTGTCTGTCTGTCTGTCTGTCTGTCTGTCTGTCTGTCTGTAAGTCCAGAGCCCTTCAGGGGGCTTAAGAAGAATTAGAGAACGACTGATATGTCTCCTTAAAGTCAGCTTCTCCTGTATTTACTGGTGTACCTCAGGTCCCACTCAGGGTTTCACACCCAATGACGGTAAGCCAAATGGACAGCTAAACATGCTCAATGTGGTCCAGGGAGGTTCAAATTCCTGCTCAGTTGTAAAGCACTCAGTCAGACTAGTCAGCACTTCTCAGCTTAACCTACCTCACAGGCTTGTTGTGAGGATAAAGCTCCATATTCACCAGCCAGAGCTCCTTGTAAAAAAGGGGAAAAGGAAAAAAGGCAGAGTGCAAGTTGCAATAATAAAAAATTAAATCAATAGGGGAAACAGTTGAATAAGGGAGGGAGGGAATGGCAAGGTTGTAGAGGAAATGAATGTGAATGCCATTTCAGCCAGCACATGATTTTTCCAGGCTTGACAAAGAATATAGTAGTTACCTGAGGGGAGGAGATGGGATTCTTCTTTCATGACAAAGGTGGCAGCCCAGCAACTATTCCAGATGAAAAGACCACACTTCTCTGACTTGCTTTGAAGACCAAACTCCCAAGCTACTCCCCACTGGCTTTGTTCGCGCAGTTATTCCCTCTGCCTGCTTCTTGGAGGGGGAGAAAGCCACTGCCAGCTCTTCCTTCTCCAAAGCGGTTTGTCCCAGAGGCAGCTCCTCTCAAAACACTGCAGGGCGAAACCAGCTGGTTTTGTTGAGGATTAGCTAATGCAGCTGGGGAGGGGAGCTTTTTCAGGCTAAGGGCCAGATTCCACACACACACACACACACACACACACACACACACAACCCCAGTGGAAAGTTGCCAGAGGCATCATGCCAGAATTGGGCCAGTACTGGTAGGGGCTGGACCTGCCCCGCCCCCGACACTCACACACCCTTTGCACACACACAGCTATTTCCCATGAAAACAGAGGGGTATATTTAAATCAGGGTGTATGGGGTGCTAGCTCAGGGGTAGTACCTCTGGTGGGGGAGACAAAATGCTCCTTCTGAAGTAGCTTGTCCACCTTTGGTCCCCACCTGTGGCTCCTTAAAACTGTCAGCATGCGACAGCAGCCACACCCTGGGAATGACTTCAACTGGCTGGCGAGGGTAGCCGATGGGTCTCAAACCCTTTCCCTGCGTGCAAAGGCAGGCTCCAGTGGATTGAGAGGACAAGACCAATAGCGGGTCCAATGGTCAAGAAGGCAGTTTCTGCATGTGCTGTAGAGGGAAGCGAGGGGCAGATGGGGCTCATCCACCTAGGAAGGTAGCTCATCTAGAAGGAAAACTCTGGCCCTAAACCTCCACCGCCTGCAGGACATCTTTGGGAGAAGAAAAAGCAAAGGAGTGGAGTCCGTAAGATAGTGGGAGGCGCCTTGTATGCTTCCTTCCAGCAACTCCTGCAGCCAAGTGGTGCCAAATGTATTGCTCTGCTTTCCTTTGGACCACATCAGCAACACATCTGGGCAGCCCAGGACCTCCCTCCATACAGACTGCCCAGGCTTGCACCCTGTGGTGCCACTGCAGCGGTTTGCCTTCACCCCCAGGCACACTCCATTGTCTCTTGAGACAGACAGAGGCCAACAATTTAAATATTAGTGATTCCATTCAAGTTTCACCTTCTGTTTTCTTCACAGACATTGTTTTAAAAAGGTTTTTTTAATGAAAAAAGAACCCTGTCCAACTGGCTTAGGAGGAAGGCCAATTTAGTCCAGCCACTGTGAGGTCCAGGAGTGAATGGGCAGCCCCTTTATGTTTTGGGAAGAAGCAAGGAGATATTTAGGAGCCTGGGGGACTGCAAAAGCCGTCAACACTTGACCTCCCTGAGTCTGATTCAGCAGACTGAGGATATGGTGAAAAGAAACACCCATGACATTGCCTCTACAGGCTACCCCACCAGTAAGAACACTGTCCACTGATGGCTGAGAAAAATTTCCTGCATGCTATTCACCAGAAAAGGAAGGCAGAAACTCTGTAGTGTCTAGCCTCAGCAAGGCCAATGAGTACAATTTGTCTCTCCCTACTGCTTGAGTTCAGTGGTAGTGGAGGGCAGAGCTGAAATAAATCCACTTGGGATAGAGGGGGTGCTCATTCACATTCCCAAATGTTGAGATTGTAATGATTATCTGTAGCTCACACTTCAAGGCCAAAATCTTGACATTTCTTAAAGGATTTATGTACGTGTGTGTGTGTGTGTAGTGGTATCAGCAGTAGGGGTATTCACTTACTCTGCCATTAAGTACCAAATGTTCCCAGAAAGCCCATCTTTATCATAGTTCTGACCTTCTTTGAGGGTGTCTCTTTTTGCTTGTGATCTGCTTGGCACTTCCATATTATGCAGATCAGAGTTGAAACAAAGGAGCTCCAAAGTCTCTCTTAATTTCCATACAGAAATTACCACTTCAAAATCTCCAGGCCCACCTCTGCAAACTGACACTTCACAGTTGCACAAAGTTCCATTTCCGCTCTAGACAAGGGCACTACAGTCACAGCGATCCTTGCAGCAGCTGGGGGGCTCTCCTCACGCTCTCTGGCCTCACAGGGGGAATCCATCAATCCACAGTTCATCTCCAGCCCCTGCTCACTTGGCCTTTACTAGTAAAGCAACCAGCTTCTCTTGCCATTCTCACAGCTAAGTGGAAACACACAGCGGCTGGCTCACAGACACACTCTCAAAACTATCACCAAGATCCCAGCAACAAGCATCCCGCTTTGAACAAAATGGGAAGGAACCACTAGAAAACCAGGCAAGGTGTTAGCAATTAGGTGAGCGCAGCCAGAAAGCAATGCAGTCTCTGAGAGGACAGGATAGCATCTCTGACACCAGGTCAGCTGCAACAGATTTTGTGTCTGATTTTAATAACCAGGAGTTTCTCCTAAAATTATCTGATCACTAACAACCTATCAGGATGGAATGTCAATGAAGCCTGTGCCATGCTCAGGGAGAAGATGTGTTGTGTGTTGGGGAGGAGTAGGGCAGACAGAAACTCATGTGGCTCTCCCTCCCCCAAGAAAGGATATAATGAAGTGCTCCTAGATTCCAAGGTAAATCTGATTAGCAGGTCACAGTTGTGCCATCTTTCTGCAAGGGAAGGCATGCTAGTCACCACCTGGATGGACTGCCCAGAGAAGAGGAGGAGGAACAATAAGATGCAGGCATCCCTCCAGCTTCAGCACCGACCCACTGGCAACAGGTGCATAGTCACAATACTGCTGGAGGAAGCTGGAATAAGAGATGGCCAACGATGCCAAATCCCCTCTTAGAAGGTGGGAAGTGGGATGGAGGTGGCTGCCAGAGAATGATGTAGATCAAGAAGGGTGCTGATCTGGGTAAGTGATAGGCAGAGAGCATCATGATATGGATGCTGAGATCCAACTACATGGAAGATTTCAAGTATCTGCCTGTGCGGTTTTGGGAATCTGTGACAGGCAGCGTTCCTTTATTCTGCACATGCGTGTGTGCAAGCGTGCATCCACACAGATGCCATGCATACAGGGAAAAACAGCCTCTCCTGGCAAAATCCTTGCTCCATTTTGGGGGGGGAAATTACTAACAGCATTTGCATAAAAACAGGATGTTTTGCAGCTCTCTGCTCCATCTGCTCCTGCTGAAGTCATAGCCCCTGCGCATGAGCTCACGGCAGGTTGCCATGGTGACAATTGTGATCTCACATGTGCAGGAGTGCAGCTTTCGACCAGGAAGGGGGAGTTAGTAGACACACCTGGCCAGAGCCAACTGAGCCAACACCAATGCTCATGTAGACTGGAACACGACAAAATGGCACCCAACAAACCTATGCAGGCTGCTGTATTTCACCACTCTCTGTCCTTCATTATAAATTATAGATCAAAGCTCAAAAAATGTCAACATTGTGGCGATGAGGCACAGGGCCTTCTCAGTGGTAGCACCAGAGTCATGGAACTCTCTCCCCAGTAAAGCTCGCATTGACCTTTCTCTTATGTAACACACACACACACACACATAATGAAAAAGCAAGCACAGGGGGAGTGCAATCTGCTATGTGGGCAGCTTCCAAGTTTCTGTTCAGGCCTCATTGCACACCAGGTCATTCCTTTGCACTTGACCAGAGCGAGAGTGAAAGAGGTGACTGTAGGAGCTGTTCCTGCTTCTGGGACTGCCTGGGTCCAACGGGAGTTGTAATGGAGGGCATAGACAACAGGCAAGCTCCATCCCCATCTTTTTCTTTAAAAAATTCCTCCCTTGCTCTCCTTGCAGAGTGCCATTTCCCTTCCAGCTCATCATGCATGTGAGTCAGAACCCTCAAAATATACTTTGCCCTTTCTTTGTCCATTGCTCACTCTCTTCACCCTCCTCTTTCCCACCTGCAAGCCAGCGTCAGAGCTCTCTCCTTCGAGGTCGCAGACTGCCACAGTTCCCTGCCATTACTCTTCGTTGCCGGGTGGGCACCACCTTCCTCCCAGCTTCACCAGCACCCTGGCTTGCCTATCTCACCAGTCCTAGCGCCAAGCTCTTGCAGCACTAGGGAAGATGGGAGCCGCCTTCGAAGACGCTGCGTAGCACGAAGACTGAGCCCTCGCTATCTTCGAGCACAGAAGGTGCACAGGGGGAGGCAGCTGGCCTCCGGGCTTGGTCCTGCTGAGCGCAGCTGAGCCTGGCCTTTGAAAAAGCACCATCAAAGGCGACGGAGCTGAGGAAGGGCGGGAGGGAGGCAGGCAGCTGTTCAGCATTCCAGCTCCTGCACTCAGCCAACAGGTGGCTGCAGGGACAGAGTCGGGTTGGCCTGCGCTAGGTGCTTTTTAGGGTGCAGCCAGCCCAGAGCCAGTGGGCCACCTCTTCGAGGGAACCCCATGTGTCCTGCGACAGCATTCCGAGCTACACACACACACCCCGGACGCCCTTGGAAGAGGGCAAGCGGAATCCCATTGCTTTCTTTCGCCCACTAGGGGGCGCCAGGGAACACGGCTAGGGATAGATTTCCCCGCAAATGCATACACATCAAATGCAGACATAAAAGGATAAACAGAAACAGGCTTTGCATGTAGATACACTCATCAAAGCTTTTTCACACACACGTGCCCAAAGTCCACACTTTGCATGCAAACATCGGGCACCCAAGCCGACATGCATAATACCCCGCTCCTCACCCAAACGCAGACACGCAAACTGCAGAATGGGGCTATCTTGGGGCAAAGCGCTGTGGTATGTTTCTTCTTTGCCAAAGCGGCCAGCGCTCAAGCACTCCATCTGTTTCCCCCTCTGTTATTATTCTCTCTCTCCCCGCCGCCCCCCCTCCGCACGCCGCCGCCCCCCGTTCAGGATGATCTCCAGCTCTGGCTTCTGGTGCTGCCAATCCGATGCCAAGAAAAACACACCCAGCAAAGTGTAGAGCTGGCCAAACGCCCCCACGCGGGGATGAGGGGAGGGGCGCCGGGAGCAGTGTCTTGCCGACAACTGATAAAGTGTGTGGCTTTTTATATTAGTGCTTGAACAAAACATCGCAAGGAAGGGAAATTGAGCGAATTCCCCTCATTTGCAAGCATATAATTCAATTTTGAGCGCTTGCAAATGATCACAACTTTCACAGAATCCTGGGTCTGGGGTGCAAACCGTTGCTTTCTAGGCAATGAAACTTGAGTTTTCAGACAAGAAATCTGTCTTTGGGCTAAAAAAAACGGGACTTTGAGAGGAAACTCTCCATTCTGTGCAGACGGTTTCTGTAGATCGAGTTCGGAACTTACAAAGAGAGAGATTTTCGGGAACTGGAACTCATGTCTGGTTTGTTTGTTTTTTCTTTAAAAACAAACCAACCATGCTCTATTTCTGCTTTTTAAATTTTTAATATATATTTTTTTACCTTGGAGAGAAGCAACACTCAGAGATCTAATCTCTCTTTCTTTGAATCAAGAATGGCAGGGGTAGAAAAAGCCCAGCCAGCCAAGAAACTAGTCAATTCCGCATAGCCTTTCTTGATTCTGGTCTGACCCCATCCTTGTTACCCTGGCAACTCTGAAAGCCAAGGCTTTCTGTCCCCAACACTGTTGGGCACAGGGCTGGCAAGTGAAGCTTGCTCTCTGAAAGGTGCGCACTGCACCACCGCCGCCAACCTCCTGTGTCCCTCTGGCTTGAGACTTCCCACAGGCCAAGTCAGAATGCCCCTCTGATATGCCTCTGAATGCCCAGCCTCATTCCCCACATATTGAACGGGCAACCCAGGAGACGAGGGCCCAGCATTTTAAGCATTGAAAATGGTGGGCGGAGGGGGGAGAGAGAGAGAGAGAAAGAGAGTGAAAGGAGGACAGAGTGCATGGGCAGCAAAGCGGGCCTTTGTGCTGACAGCACAGTGTCTGATCGAGAAAATTGAACACTTATGCTCCCCTCGTTACCATAATTACCACCGCCTTTAATGGGGCCGCATGCCTGCTCTCCTTCACTACCACACACAACACTGGAGGCTGACAGCTCCATTACCAAACCTTTGTTCTCCGTCTGCTGGAAAGCAGCACAATCTTGCTGGCCATGAACACTTGGGATAAGGAGACGTTCCCCCCAAGAAGTCCTGACTGGCTCAAGGGGCAGAGGGTAGAGAGAAAGGGAGCTGGCGTTGAAGTAGGTGCAAGCTTCATGCAGCACACAATTAACTTGCGGAATCCATTTCTGCAAGATAGGGTGATCGCAACTTGATATCTGGGTTTCAAGGGGGCTAGACAAATCCATGGGCCCCAGCCATGACTTCTATGAGCAATAAAAACAGAACTCCAGGGTTAAGATGCAGTGTGCCTGGTGACCAGTGGTTGGCACTAAATGTGTCCTTCACGCCCTCCTTATAATTTTGCCAGGGCCATCTTGCTACCGCCTAGGGCCTAGTGGCAGCACCAGTGGCCTAGGTGGTCCTTTGGTCTCAATCAGCATGGAAGCTATGATGTTCTCACTCCCAATTTCTGTGGACAAGCACACGCAAGCTTCTCAAGTGGCACAGAATTGTTCCTTAGTGCATGACACAAAAGCTGTAGGAGGATCTGAGCTGAAGACTCCCCTCTCCCATTAGAAAATAGTCTAATAAATGAGATCAGATGACTGACTCAACCCATTTTTTATTTTTAATAAAAGTTGGGGAGGCTCTCAACCCAATTTTTGAGCAGGTTGGTTCTGTTTTAGGTGGCAGGCTTGCATTTGTGGCTTCCCAAATGACTTCCTGCTCTTCTTACCACCAGGGCCAGCCCAAGAATTATTATTTTTCTGCCTGAAGCAGAGCAGCAATCACAGCTGGGCTGCATTGTAAGCAAGGCCAGCAGATGAGCTTGAGGACCCAGAAACAGAAAATCTCACCAACGCCTTCTCCTTTGCTCCTTGCCAGTAAAAATACAGCACTAATAAATTAAATAACTAAGAATTTGCTGCCCTTTTGCAACACCCAAAAGCAGCATCCTGAGGGGCAGCTATCTTACTCTATTCAATGTGAGGTTTAGCCCTGCTGGCTTATTATTGCCTGGAGGTTCCCTGTGGGCAGATTGAATCCCTAACTGCTCTTCCCTAGGCACCACAGAACCTGGAAGGGGCCTGAACCAGGCCTACAGGGAGGCTTCTCCTTTTTTGCCAGCTCCTTGTGAGCAGCTCTCAAGGGCCCTTGTGCCTGGAGGAGGAAGGAGGGCCTGAACTGCTCAGGAGGCCTTGCGTTTTGTACCTTCTGTGAGGCGCTCAGCTCTATGGGGAAGGGCTCTCTCTCTTTACTTGTGGAGGCACTAGGAAGCCACAGGAGAGGAAACAATGGGGGCAGCTTCCTCTCCCACCCTTAGTTTAAAGTGGCTGAGGAGAGGCAAGGAAATAAACCTAGGAAGAGAAGCAAAGAAGTTGGAGGACGGATAACTCTGGCTGTGTCTCAGTTCCTGAAATCCTTCATTTAAAAAATCCAAGGGCTACATAAAACTGGACATGGGCTCTGAATAGCAGTAGCTGGGAATCACAACTGGGAGAGGGTTGCTGTTTTGCTCATGCCCAGCTTACAGGCTTCCCACAGGCATCTTGTTGGCCACTGTGACATTAGGATGCTGGACTAGAGGGGCCATTGGCATGACCCAGCAGTCCTCTACGTATGTGCTTACTTGGTAAAATGCTCGGTGGATTTACACCATAATCTTCTCCTCAAGGCCACACTCACAATCTAGGGCCCCCCGCCCCCAGCTACCTGCTTCATTCTTTTGTCCAAGACATTTCCATTGCATCCACTTCTCTAGGGCCAAATGTGTCCCAGTCCTACCATGTTCTCTCGTGCCTCAGGTATTGCCCTCATCTGGGCAAAACTAGGTGGCATTTGGAGGACCAGCACACCTTGAGGCCATTCCCACCCTACTATTCTTCTGCACATCTCTTTTCTTTTCTCCTGTCTCTCTCTCTCTCACACACACACAGTATATACACACATGCACACACAGATTGCTTTCATCATTCATTTTCCCCACCAGCCAAATGGCAGGAAGTGGACAGCAATAGGGCAATGAAACCTGTCAGGCTCCTCTCCACCCCACTGCAGTCCACCTAGGGGCTTTATGTCCAGGTTGCCTCTAACAGAGAGCAAGGCCCTGTCCTGAACATGACCACGAGCGCTCTCCTTCCAGCTCAGCTCCCCCCTCTGCCAATAGATGGTGGTGGCAGCTCCCTTCATGGGAGAAGCGGCCCGTGCAGCCGCCTGTGTGCGCTCTGATGAGTTAATAGACTCTAATTAATACAGATTGGGGAGATCACTTTCAATTTCCCCAGCTCTCCCTCTTACTGAAGAGCCGCAGAGGATGCTGGCTGGAGTGTCTGCAGAGGCTTCAATGCGTAACTAGGCCGCCCTCTTCACTCAGCCTAGTCTTGCATTCTTGGCTTTCACAAGGCCCACAGAAGAGGTCTGTCTGCCCAAGGTTGTGTGAGAAGGTCAGATGTCCTGCACATCACTGGCATCCGTGTCACTTGCTCTTGCCAAGAGATTGGACATCAAGTGCATGGAAAAAAGTCTGGTTTATGAAATTGTCAGGTGGAATGCCAGGCTATGGGGAAAGAGCAGCATCGAGCCTCTTCTGCATCCAAGACAGGAAGGGGAAATATTTTCCCTCCAGAACCAGGCTAGGGAGCCTGCAGACCTCCTGATGCTGCAGGACTTCAGCTCCCAGCAGCTGTAGCCAGCATGACCAATGGTCAGGGATGATAGGAGCCGTAATTCAAAAATGTCTGGAGGGCCACAGGTTCCCTTGCCATTCTAAAACGAGGCCTTTAGAATCATAGAATCATAGAATCATAGAATCATAGAATCATAGAGTTGGAAGAGACCACAAGGGCCATCGAGTCCAACCCCCTGCCAAGCAGGAAACACCATCAGAGCACTCCTGACATATGGTTGTCAAGCCTCTGCTTAAAGACCTCCAAAGAAGGAGACTCCACCACACTCCTTGGCAGCAAGTTCCTTAGATGTGGTGCATCTCTTCATTCTGTCCTTGCTAAGTTGGAGCTTCTTCCCTCTTTTGGAGCAGTCATCTAGAAATCAGACGCAAACAGAAATTAAGCAAATATTGGAAATGTAGCTCTCATTGATCCAGCAGCTGATCCAGCCCAAGGGTGACTTTTAAAACAATAGGAGTATGGAGTTTTTACATTGGCACCTCATTCGGCGTCGCTCAATGAACTTTCACTTCCAGGAAAGGTAAACAAATATTAACTAAACTGTAAGCTGGCTTTAATGGCTTTTAGCTGGAGAAGCAGAATAAAAGCATCTAAATCAGGGGACAGGGACTTCATAGAATCATAGAACTGCAGAGTTGGAAGGGACTCTGAGGTTCATCTAGTCCAACCCCCTGCAATGCAGGGACATGCAGCTGTCCCATATGGAGATTCAACCTGCAACCTTGGTGTTATCAGCACCACACTTCAACCAAGTGAGCTATCCAGGCCCTCTAGACCTTTCTGAATGCCAACTTCCATCAGCCCCAGTCAGCATGGCCAGTGGTGAGGGAGGATGGGCACTGGAGTCCAATTTGTGGGGTTTGCAGCCAAATCACAAATGCATATTTTGCTAGATAAGCACAGGGCTAGTACACAGAGTTCTAAAACTTCCTAGAGAGGACCCTCTGTGCATGGCCATTTCCTTTGCTTCCTCTGGGTGGCCCTCCAGCTGTTTTGGGACTACAGTTCCCCTCATTCCTGACTACTGGTCCTGTTAGCAAGGGATGATGGGAGTTGCAGTCCAACAACAGCTGGAGGGCCAAGTTTGGCCATCACTGATGTAACAAGTAAGACAATCCTTTATATTTCCTTCCATTTGTGAGGAGATCTCTTTCCACCTTGCTTCCAAGCTGACCAGATGGCCATGGCTAAAGTTTGTGCTTTCAGCCATGTTAGCTAAGACTACCAATTTCTATTTTACTGTAACTTAGAAGCATTTTTCTGCACACTACTTTGTTGTATTTGCTGTCTGCATTGAAATGCAAGTAAACCTTTTGGTTTATCTTACTAAAAAGGTGTGGTTTATTCTGGTTTATTCTGCGCAACGGGGGATGAAGAGGGGAAGGTCAGCAGACCACATATAAAAGGGCCTAATTCCTTAGCTTTTGTAAGCTGCAAAATGCATAACTGTTTTTACTCCGCTAGAAAGGCTTCACATGCTTGTTTACTTTTGTATTTCTCCCACACGCATGGGATGGGAGGTTTAAATTTTCCCACACAATTGACACCTGAAGGGCCACAGCTTCCCCATCCCTGGTCTAAATAAATGGGGTCATTGGTCCATGTAGATCAGTACTTACAGTGTCTGGCAGTGGCACTCCAGAATTTCACTGAGAAGTCTTCCCTAGCCCTATTTAGAAATGCTGGAGACTGAATCTGGGACTTAATGCATGCAAAGCAAATGCTCCACTACTGATTTGCTGAATTTTAATAATAATAATAATAATAATAATAATAATAATAATAATAATACAGCCTTTCCCTTTAAAAACTTGAGCCGAATTGATCTGATGTCTAAGTATTTCATTCTCCCTTAACCTAGAGGGATCTCTGTTGCACCACCCACCCTGTCAAACACTGTTACTGAAGTTAGGGAAAACCAAAGAGTTTACAGCTTATGTGGATTTAGGACAGAGTTTGTGAATTTCCCGGGGGCAAAGTGGATAATCGTGCATGACAAAAGAGGTTTATTTACTGAAAACAGGACACAAATTCAGGAGTGAAAGGAAACAAATATGCATTCTCACTAATAATCTGTCATAGTTAAAACGTTGAAGGCTAAACAATAGGCAGGCATACACAGAGCTATGAAGATTAGAATATTACCGTGATGCAGTTCCTGAAGAATCCCTCCTTCTCCAAAGCTTTCCCTTTGAGGGTTTTTCTAGCTCAGTGGTAGATTATCTACTTTGCATGCAGAAGGTCTGAGGTCCAAATCTCCGGTCTCAAATCGTGGAGCGTCACTGCCACCCAGGGTAGACAATACGGAGCCAGATGAACCAATAGTCTGATTCAGTATAAGGCAGCTCCCACACTTCCTTTATGCTGATTTTTCATCTAGTACAAAAATATTCCAAACGCCTTACATGAGTAAATTATGCAAACTAAAAGTCTGAGAATTTCTTTTTAACATTTTTTACTTCTTCATGAGAATATCACAGTGACAGGCAAATTTCACCAAATAAATCAGTGACAGTTCTTCATAACTGATCTAACACTAAGCATGTTTAGGATGTTTTGAGTGTAAAAACCTTTAAAAAACCTAATTTGTGTGCTGGTACAGAAGCCCATTCTTCCAAAAGAGTAAATTCATATAGAAATTAAAACTCCTGAGATTTTGGGAATGCACAAATTTATTGCACATTTCAATGAAAATCCCTTCAACTTGAGTTCAGAGGGCACATTTTACCACAAATGTGGAGATCCCTCTGGTTTTGCACCTCCTCTGGCATGCCAAGAACAAATGTCAACTTCACATTGTGGTTTATTTGGAGGAGCTCAGCAAAACAAAAAAACAGTCTCTGCACAATAAATACCCTCTTTCCCCACTGCATCCCATTTTTGTAAACCACTTTGAGGTATTTCTTTTTCCTTTGTTTTTACAATCAAGTAGCATATAAGTTTTATGAAACCAACAAACAGATGAATAGTGCTGTCTCCCTAGCCTTCGGTCTCTCTGCACCGCATTATCTCAGCTTTTTTTGGTCCTATTTCTTACCTCTGCCCCTTATCTCTCCTTTTCCTCCTCACTTTCACTTCTCTGGCAGCAACAGCCCACAAGATTTCCATTCCCCCAATACACACACCGACACACACACACAGCCATAGGTTGGATAAACTGGTGCCAATTCTCCATGTGCCTTTGAATCAATGCAGACATAGTGGTGCAGCCACTTTCCCCCTTGGAGAAGCTCCTATTTTCCCAGCCAACAGCTGTAGGAAAGGGCCACAAACAATGAATTCCCATAGTGAGGTGCAATTAGGCAAGGAGGGAGCTATAATTGGCCCATGGGCTTGTGTTAGGTTGTGGGGGGAAAACCTTTAGTGAAAAGGCTGCTTAAATTCTTCTGTTTTCCCGCAGTTCCTAGACAGCACTTTGATGACGAAGAAGGTCATCATTAAACTCCAATTTGTTTCCTTTCTCTGCTCCTGTTCTTAACAACAACATCCTTGCCTAAGATTCGCAGATTGCAGTTGCCTCCCCTGTAGTGAGCAGAAGAAGGGGGGGGGGAGTGGGGAACCATGGAGAGACTCTTCTTTGCATCTAGTGTGCCAGGAACCAGATGGACCTTGCTAGATGGCAGAGCTCCATTGCAGCCATCCATTTTGATCAGATATTGCGCATGACCATGGAAACAGCAGAGTGGCTGATCTACGCAAACGTTTAGCATTAACTACTACTCAGCTACCAACGCCACCCCCTCCTCACATAGCTCAGAAGCAATCAGGGCTGGAGCGTTTCATCCAGCGTCCCAGCATGCAATGTGGGGAAAGTCCTGAGTGGCCACTTCTGGTAGCTCCCTCTGGGTCCACCAATTCAACTCAGACTGATCCACCGAGGCAGAAGGCTTTTATCTTTTCCATTGCAGCTGACTCCCCCAGCCCCACTGCAGCCATAAACTGTAATTGGTGGCTTCTTTGGGAATCCTACCCAAACTCTCGCCATGGTTATTTTATTCTCTTTATTAGCATTATGGCAGTCAATGCCCAGGACTCTTGTCACTTGTTGATCTGTACATTGTGCCAAGCACAGAGAAGCCTGTCTCTCCTCCTCTGGCTTCTTACAAGAGGCAGGCAGGTTTCAGGTTTGTGGGATCTGTTTAGAACGAGAAGCCCTAAGTACACCTATCACAGCCAGGTGCAAAACAGGGGTGGGACAACATAGTCTTAGAATTAAGGAAAAGAGTGCCTCCGCAACATGCGCTCAGACTGGGGTCTCCTGGCCAGGCCAGATGAGTCACAGCTGGCTTCCCCCACATCCCATCTCTCCTGTGGAAGACACAGACGCAAGCAAAAAGGACGGATTAGACAAACTAGAGGATTAGACAAATTCATGGAGGATAAGACTATGGTGGCTCCTAGCCACAACGGCTATATTCTGCCTCTGAATACCTGGGAATCACAGTAGAGGGAGCACTATTGTGCTCAGGTTCTGCTTGGGCACTTACTAGAGCATCTAGTTGGCCACTGAAAAGAGTGTGGGGAATAGATGGACCTTTGGCCTGAACTAGAAAGGCTCTTCTGATGTTCTTATAAGAGGGGAGGACAATGATGCTTAATTTTCTTTCCTCGGCCTCCTGGTGCCAGTCTTACTGCACTCTGAGGGTCTATGGCAGCCTGGCTCAGAGGAGATGGGTGCTCCTTGCCAGCCCCAAACAACTTTAGGAACTTTCAGTCTGGGGCCAAAAGCCCTATGTCCTTATTGCCCATTCTGAGCCTCCCTTTGCTGCTTCCTACCTTCCTTCCCCCTTGGTAGCAAGGCCTGCCTGTTTACAGAGAACATTCAGAGGGCTTATCAGTGGGATGCATGGGAAATCCAGGTAGTTGTTTTGTGCAGCAGCCTGGAGTGGGGATGAAGGGAAGGACATGCTTGCAGTGCCACCCAAGGTGACAGCTTCCTGGCCCTTATCAGCTCTGCTCCTGCATGCACATACCCATAGCAAGTGCAGAGCACGTTTTAATTCAGCAGGAAAAAGTGCTTCCAGCCATAGACCAGTTCCTGGGATTAGTGTTGTTGTGGCCTCTGGGTGTCCATCCTTTGTTAACCTGATTGCTTGTTGCTAGTCAGGGATGATTGGTTAATGTTTCCTCAATGAGAGCTAATGATTGGACATGTTTTCCTTAATGGGCAATTTATCTGCATGGCAAGGAGGTCTGAAATCAGTGCTCAGGCATGGATAGAAGAAGACATATGAGAGATGCAGAGAGCAAAGCTGCAGAGCTGCTTGGTCTATTAGAAAATCCAAAAATCCAACCTACTAGGACAGTACTCTTTTTTTAAAACAGCAACAACCAAAACCTCACAATGCAATGAGCAAGCTCCTGAGTTCTATGAAAGTCTCAGTCAGGTAGGAGAGAGAGTTGTGGGTTTAGTTGGCCTGGAATCAGACTGGTGGGAGTGCAGAGATCCACACTGTTGTTTAGATCAACTGGTGCAGGTACAGCTGTAGCTCTGGTGCTGTAGGAGGCTATTTGTTTCCACAATGTGTGCAGCTTGTATTCCTGTAAATAACAGAAATATTACAAAGACACCACTACTCTCCAGGGCTCTGTCTCTCATCCAAAGGAAAGTAAACCCTGTAACACTGCCGCTGAACTTCTCACCCCTGGGAGAAATGGAGAATGCTGCACAGAGTACTTTCCTGATCTAATTCACCAAAGCCACATTCGGCTACTGGTTATGTTTGCCCCTGTGAGGAAAGTAGCTTTAGGGGAAATTTTGAAATTGGAAAGCTGTGTGGAGAAAGGGTTAAATCTCCTCCCACCATCACAGCCCTGAACTAACCCCCCCCCAGCTTGCTCCGAAGGGAGGGGTGTTGTTGGAAATACTAGTCACAGATGATAGTGATGATTCAATTGATTACCCACCCTTCACTATTATGTCATAGGGCACGTCGGAGGAATTTAAAATTCAGCATTTAAAACTTTGAAAATAAATTGCAGTCACAGGAATAGATTTGTGTCCGCCTCTCATCTTTTACCCTATGTGGGTCTGCTTTTTATCTTTGGCTCTAAGGACTATACCCAAGAGTGTCAAACAGGGCAATGGAGCAGGCAAGGCCAGGTAGGGGAGCAGTGAACAAGCCCCCTTCCTCCCTTAATAAGATACCCTTCACTGTTATTGTCAGCATGCATGGGGATGTGGGATCAAGGCACCGACACATTTTGTATGTGATTTATCTCCCTTGGCAAACAGCCAGGTGGAATCAGGAAAGCATGGGGCAAGACTAATTGAAGAACAGGGTCAGAAGAACTAAACCAACCCCCTGTTTTGGGGCTGGAGACTTCCAGTCTGCACTGATTGGATCATAGTTGAGATGCCTGCAGCAGCCTCGGCAGAAAGTAAAAATGGGCAAAGCTACATCTTCCATACTGGTTGCTGCACTGACACCTTCCGCATTTCCATCTATATTTTAAAAACACCACAGCTGATTGTTTGGGATGCAGATATGGCTGTCAGAACGTGGCCCACAAACAATTAATTTAGGTAAGGGCTGCTTGCCAGAGCGAAGGCCTGCCGGTGTGAACTATAGCAACAAGGTCCAGCTCAGTTTAGACAAGACCTTTCCAAACTGTGTGTTGTGACACGTTAGTGTATAGGCTGCAGTGTGTAGGTGTGTCACGTGAACGCTCCCCATGCTCCTCCCGGGGCTGGAAGGGGGTTGGTTTGGTTTGCTAGTAAAACTGAATTACTGCGTCACGAAATGCTGCGTGCCTAAAAAGTGTGTCACTAACGTGAAAAGTTTGGAAAGTTCTGGTTTAGACCCTAATCATCAGCCTGCATCACATTCACAGCTACCAGCCTGTCTGTGAGCAGAGAACTGGAGGAACCAAAATACGGCATGTCAAAGAAGCAAGAGAGCAGAATGAGAGGGAACCTGGGAGAACATTCACAGAGGTGGTCAGCTGGAGGATCCAAAAACAGAATGGCAAAGGCTGGTGGTCAAGTTTAAAGAGCAATGTAGAGAGATGTGATAGATGAGGAGAGAAATAGTATTGTCCCAATCCTGGTTCCTATTAAAGGGAGAAGGTTTATTTGTCCAAAGCTAAGGCTTGGGTCATCACAGCAAAGGCAGTTTCACAGGGCTGCTTAGTGCCAAAATAATTACTAATTAAATGTGAGCAATGGGGAAGAGGCAGCCGCACAATCCGAAGGGACTAATCGAAGGCTCCAGACTCTCTCAGGGCACCTGGCATAATAATCGCCTCTGATTGATTAGTTCAGCTGGTCAGCTGACAAGGGCATTAGTCACATGACTCCAGCCCTCCGGAGCGATGGAATGCATGTGGCTGACCGCGCTGGTCTGTGTAAATGGATTATTACTCCGAGTAATTAAGATGGAATTAAAAATTAATTCTTTTCTACAGAGCGATTGCATTTCAAGGGATAAGCTGGATGTTACAGCCTTTGTGTGATTTTTCTCTAAATTAAATTGGATTGTGTCGGGTGGGGGAGATTGGACGGGGATTAACCGCCTGTTAAAGGACTTGCATGAGAAATGAGCATGGACTGAGATGTCTTGGTCTGATGAGATACTCAGCGGGGCCTCTCTTTGTTTGGCTGGCAACCATCCTTTCCTTGTCTGGGCTTTGTGGTGTAGTCATGCCTTCTTGGCCCAAGTGGGACGTTATCTACTATAACACATCCTATCAGCCTTTATGAGGCAAAACTAGGGCATCAGGGATCCAAGGTCTGCCTGAGAACAGCAATCAATGGCCAAAGAAACACTTATTCATTCTAACGATTTATAGACCATCCTATAACCAAAGTTCTCTGGGAGGCTTACAGGGGTTGAAACAAACAAAACTACATCAAAACACTGCTAATACAATATCGCTATTTTAAAATTCTTCAAAACTTAGAGCAACACTAAGAGAGAATCTGCAAAATTCAGTTAAAACAAGGGTGAAGCACTAAAACTGCTAGCACATTTGCAAAGCTAAACTGAGTCCGGTATGGTTTCAAATTTGATGGGGAACCATGTGTTGAGATTCCTGCATTGCAGGGGGTTGGACTAGATGACCCTCAGGATCCCTTCCAACTCCATGATAATATGCTTCTAAGGTGGAGAAAAATAAAAATCCAGAGATTTAATTTAAACATAATTTACAAAGCCCTAGAAAATTAAAAGGTCTTTGCATGGCACTTTGAAGGACATTAATAAGGTGTCAGATGGGAGAGCGTTCCACAACTAAGAGGCCACTTAGAGTAGATTGTCGGATGACAGTCTCAAGGAGCTACACGAGAGAAGAGGTGTTCCTTCAGATACACCAGTGGTCCCAAGCTGTGAAGGGCTTTGAAGGCCAAAACCAACACTTTGATCTGGTAATAATAATAATAATAATAATAATAATAATAATAATAATAATAATTTATTATTTATACCCCACCCATCTCTGGGCGGTTCTCAACAGAATATTGAAAACATGATACAGCATTAAACATTAAAAACTTCCCTAAACAGGGCTGCTTTCAGATGTCTTCTAAAGGTAAGATAGGTGCTTCTTTCCTTGACATCTGATAGAAGGACGTTCCACAGGGCCGGTGCCACTACCGAGAAGGCCCTCTGCCTGGTTCCCTTTAACCTCACTTCTTGCAGTGAGGGAACTGCCAGAAGGCCCTCAGCACTGAACCTCAGAGGGGGTAGAGACGCTCCTTCAGGTATACAGGGGATGTTAGCAATTTCACTCCTCCAGTGCTGCAGATGAGATTGTTGTAAATCACATGCCTGTCTGGGACGACTCTGGGAAAGGAATACACTTATCTCTTCCGCTGAGGGTACTATTACACTGTACTTTCGCTTTTATTTGTTTGTTTGTTCTCTCGGAGCTGGAGAGAATGGACGCCATTATGCTTTTGTCTGTACATAGTGTGTAAATAAGTAGATTAGCTCTACAATGTCTCACTCTTCTTCCTGTGTTGTGCCAGAAGATTAGTGTACATGCATCAATATGATGTATGTTGCTAGAAGTGCACTGGAAGAGAAGGGAGATGCCTTTTCCAGAGCTGCACGTACCAGAGGACACTCAGAGATCCAGGGGCTTGCAGGCACCCCCAGAGCGTTTTTCCAACAGGGCCGAGGCCATTTAGGGCTTTAAAGGTCAGAACCAACACTTTGAATTGTGCTCAGAAATGTACTGGGAGCCAATGTAGGTTTTTCAGGACAGGTGTTATATGGTCTTGACGGCCACTCCCAGTCACCAGTCTAGCTGCCGCATTCTGGATTAATTGCAATTTCCAAGTCACCTTCAAAGGTAGCTCCAAGTAGAGCACATTGCAGTAGTCCAAGAGAGAGATAACTAGAGCATGCACCACTCTGTTGAGACAGTCCGTGGGCAGGTAGGGTCTCAGCCTGCGTACCAGATGGAGCTGGTAGACAGCTGCCCTGGACACAGAATTGACCTGCACCTCCAAGGACAGCTGTGAGTCCAAAATGACTCCCAGGCTGCACACCTGCTCCTTCAGGGGAACAGTTACCCAATTCAGGACCAGGGAGTCCCCCACACCAGCCCTCCTACTGTCCCCCAAGAACAGTATTTCTGTCTTGTCAGGATTCAACCTCGATCTGTTAGCTGCCATCCATCCTCCAACCGCCTCCAGACACTCACACAGGACCTTCACTGCCCTCACTGATTCTGATTTAAAGGAGAGGTAGAGCTGGGTATCATCCACATATTGATGAATACCCAGCCCAAACCCCCTGATGATCTCTCCCAGCGGCTTCATATAAATGTTAAAAAGCATGGGGGAGAGGATGGAACCCTGAGGCACCCCACAAGTTCATACCTGGGGGTATGAACACTCATCCCCCAACACCACTTTCTGGATATGGCCCAGGAGAAAATGGACTGGGAGCCAGCAAAGATAGCAAACTACTGGCACAATATGTTTATAACACACAGCCCCAGTGAGGGGAGGACGAGAGCGAGTGAGAGGGGAAGGGGGCGGATGCGGGCTCTGTGGCCGGGTTGGCGCTGCTGGGGCTGCGAGCGGAGGAAGATGAAGCTGCTGGCAGCCGCGGCCTTGCTGGGCCTGGGTGGCTCTCTGCTGCTGCTGCTCTTCCTGGCTACTCACGTGGAAGAAGGTGCCCAAGGTCACGGCTAAGGTGTATTTTGATCTGCGGATCGGGGATGAAGATGTGGGCCAAGTGGTCATTGGCCTTTTTGGAAAGACAGTTCCGAAGACGATTGAGAATTTTGTCGCCTTGTCCACAGGAGAGAAAGGGTTTGGCTACAAAGGCAGCAAGTTTCACCGTGTGATCAAGGACTTCATGATCCAGGGAGGTGACTTCACCCGGGGAGATGGAACAGGAGGTAAAAGCATCTACGGGGACCGTTTCCCCGACGAGAACTTCAAGTTGAAGCACTATGGGCCTGGCTGGGTGAGCATGGCCAACGCCGGCAAGGACACCAACGGCTCTCAGTTCTTCATCACCACCATCAAGACGTCATGGCTGGATGGCAAGCATGTTGTCTTCGGCAAAGTCCTGGAAGGGATGGATGTAGTGAGAAAAGTGGAGAACACAAAGACCGATAGTCGGGACAAGCCTCTCAAAGACATCACCATTGCCAACTGCAACGTCATCGAGGTGGAGAAGCCATTTGCCATTGCCAAAGAATAACTGGGTGGCCTCTGGAGGGTCAGACTCTGGCTTGCAAAGGGCTGCGAGGGGGCTACACACTCACGGAGGCCTCGCATCATCACTGTCCCACAGCAGGTGAACTGCCACCACTGCTGCTCCCTTTCTGCTCGCCCTTCCCCCAGCTACACGCTTCGGGGTGGGGTGGGGTCTCCATTCTTGTAACAACTCATTCCATCAGCCACTGGTCATCCAAGTGGCTTTGAGGGGTGGGGGTGGGGCAATGGGTGTCCCATTCCGTTTTGTAAGAAAGCACATGGACCAATAAACGCGACCATTGTGTTTTTGTAAAAAACACACACACACAGCCCCAGTCAGACCTATTGATACCGACTGAAACTTACCAATCATTTTAAAAAACAGCCAACCTTGTGAACAATGCCTCGTGGTAATTGAAGCTAGAGGTGACCAGGCCATAGATCACTCTCTCTGTTCAGGTAGGGTAGCAGCTGATAGAAGGCGCTGATAGACGGAGCCTTGAGTAACAAAGATGGATCAACGAGCACCTCCAAACTTGGTTGTCCACGATGAGCGCAACCTCCTCCAGAACATGACTTGCCTGAGCAGATGAATCACCTCCTAACAGTTACAACATAAGATGTGTCCTGCTGGATCAGGCCATTGGCACTTCTAGTCCAGCATCCTGTTCTCAGTGGCCAACCCAATGTCCCCAGGAAGCCAACAAGCAGGACCTAGGCAACGCAGCCATCTTCCCACTTGCAATTGCCAGCAGCTGATATTCAGCATACTGCCTCCAAGGGTGAAGGCAGAGCACAGCCATCATGGCCAGTAGCCACGAATATCCTTGTCCTCCATGAATTTGATGAATCCTCTTTTAAAGCCATCCAAGTTGGCTACCACCAATCTACTTTCTTTTGTCTATCCAGAAGAGAAGTGCTTTATTTTGTACGCCCTCAGCTTCATTGCGAAACCCAGAATTGCACCCGAATGCCTTCATCTGTTTTCTGGATTCAGCCTCAGTATGCTCACCCAAGTCCAGCCCATTATTGCAGCCAGGCACTGACTAAGTGCCGTAGCCAGGCACTGTGTGCAGAAAAGAAGCCCTGCGTCATCGTTTCAGCAATCATCTGACAAAATCTGAATAGGATTTTCAGTCATCAGCGAGCACATCTTCAGTGCCCCACATAGCTCTTTTACTCTCTCTATGATGAACAGAAGCCAAATAAATCTTGCCCAAAAGCAAATCCTTGCAATTGTGCTGGATTTGCATAATACATACAGGTTGCAGGATGCAGCTTTCTTGGCCCAGAATTTTGATGGGTTTTTTTTTAATATATGCTGCAATGATTATTCATCTACATAAGAGATGAGCGCCACCACTTGTAGCTCTGCTCTAAAAAGCTTTGCAGGAGTTGGGAATGGATTCATTCTCTGGAGTGGGATGCAATATGGAATCTAGAATGCAATCAGCAATCCACTCCAGTCAGGGACGTGCAGTAGCATCATGTACTTGGGTGACATTTCTCAGTTTGCACATCCCTCTCAGCTCATGCTCTGACACCATGAAGTGAAGATGACAAGGAGTCAGAGACGTTATCAAGCCACCTGGCTTGCAAAGCAAAACCTAGCAACCATGGCCAAAGGCCATCCTCTCCTCCCATGTTCCTCCCTAAACGGACTCGGCCCAGTAAACCTGAAGGAGCGTCTCCACCCCCATCGTTTGGCCCAGCCACTGAGGTCCAGCGCCGAGGGCCTTCTGGCGGTTCCCTCACTGTGAGAAGTGAAGTTACAGGGAACCAGGCAGAGGGCCTTCTTGGTAGTGGCATCCGCCCTATGGAATGCCCTCCCACCAGATGTCAAAGAAATAAACAATTATCTGACTTTTAGAAGACATCTGAAGGCAGCCCTGTTTAGGAAAGTTTTTAATATTTGATGAATTATTGTATTTTAATATTTTGCTGGAAGCCACCAAGAGCGGTTGGGGAAATCCAACCAGATAGGTGGGGTATAAATAAATTATTATTATTATTATTATTATTATTATTATTATTATTATTATTATTGAAACAGAGTTTGCCAAAATGTTGTAGGTTCTGAGTTGGTTCCAGAACCACTGTGCTCCGACTGGAACCTGGATTTCCAGGCTGAATTCACCTCCTAGGTCTGCATGTGTCTACAGGCATATCTTCACAGAGAATGACTTGATCAGATGCAGCCAGCAACTCAAATATAGCTCTACATGTGGTGCTGGGATGCCATGCAGTGCTGCAGATTAGAGTGGCAGATATTTGGGTTGATTTTGTAGCTTTAATAGAGTAGCCAGGCAGTATTAAATGTAAATGTCACACTTATTAATGGGACCAAATTAATGAACATAGGAGGGAGGCCCCAGGTAAATCATATTCTGGGGACATAATATGCAGACATAACGAAAGATAGGCAACAACCACTAATGAAGCCCCCAACCACTAACAGCTCAGTTGGATAGAGTGTGGTGCTGATAACACCAAGGTTGCTTGTTCAATCCCCCATGTGACAAGTTTCACATTCCAGCATTGCAGGGGGTTGGACTAGATGATCCTCAGGGCTCCTTCCAACTCTAGAATTCTTTTTTTTTTTTAAATAATTTTTTATTGGTTTACAACAAAATAAACAAATAAAATATAGTTCACATTTCATGTTACATATTAGTTCTTAGTTTTGACTTCCCTCAGCTTTTCCGCAAATCTTTCGTAGCCATATTTAAATTTTCGCATTTCCTTTTTTACCCATTGCCATTAGATATATTTTTCTTTCACCTTTCTTTGAACAATGTCTCCCAAATATTCACAGTGCTCTTTTAAAGCCTTCTAGCGTTATTTGTCCATCACTTAAGCTCTCCAGATATTTAACAAATTTCCCCCAGTTTTCTGTAAACTTTTGGTCTCTTAGGTACCTAATCTTTCCAGTCATCTTATCCAGTTCAGCATAGTCTAACAACTTAGACCTCCATTCTTCAAGTGTCGGTATCTCTTGTTGTTTCCACTTCTGCGCCAGTAACATTCTTGCTGCAGTCACCGCATATTGAAGAAATTTACTGTCCTTTCTCTTAATTTCATTTCCTAAAATACCGAGCAGAAAGATCTCTGGTTTCTTTGTAAAAGTATACTTCAAAATCTTCTTCAATTCGTTATATATCAGTTCCCAGAATTCTTTCACTCTCTTGCAATCCCACCACATATGATAGAAAGAACCCACATTTTCTTTGCATTTCCAACACTTATTACAAGTCTTATACATTTTTGCCAGTTTTACAGGTGTAATATACCACCTGTAGAACATTTTCATCACATTCTCTTTCAGTGACATGCATGCAGTAAATTTTAAATTTTCTTTCCATAATTTTTCCCACTCTACCAATTGTATGTTATAACCAAAATCCCTGGCCCAATGAATCATAACCGACTTTACCTCTTCATCTTTTAAATTCCATTCTAACAACAGATTATACATTTTTGACAGGATTTTAACCTCCTTATTGATTATTTCGGACTGAAATGTCGAATCTTTATCTGTGTAACCCCATTCTCTTACATCTTTCCTGAACATTTCATTCACCTGATAGTAATGCAACCAATCATAAACATCTTTTTTAACTTGTTCATATGGTTTCATCTTCCATTTTCCTCCTTCTTTCATTAACAATTGGTTATATGTCGCCCAATCACTTCTCATATTGGTTCTTTTGACACTCATAACCTCTAATGGTGATAACCAGTGTGGTACTTTAGGTTCTAATAAGTTTTTATACCTATCCCAGACTTCTATTAATGGGCCTCGGAAGATGTGGTCTCCAAAACCTTTATGTACTTTTTTCTTATCCTTCCACAAATACGCGTGCCAACCAAATCTATTATCATAACCTTCTAGATCTAACAGTTCCTTATTTTCTAGTTTTATCCATTCTTTCAACCAGCAAAGACATGATGCCTCGTAGTATAGTTTCAGATCCGGCAGGGCAAAGCCTCCTCTTTGTCTTGTATCTGTTAGAAGTTTATATTGTATTCTCGGCTTTTTGCCCTGCCATATATACCTTGAAATCATTCTTTGCCATTCTTTAAATAAGCTAATCCCCTTAATTATGGGGATAGTCTGGAACAAAAATAACATTCTTGGCAACACGTTCATTTTAATTATGGAGATTCTTCCCCAGAATGAGAATTTCATTCTTCCCCACACTTCCAGGTCCTTCTTAATTGCATTCCACACTGGTACATAGTTGTTTTGAAATAAGTCAATATTTTTCGAAGTTAGCCATATTCCCAGATATTTCACTTTTTTGACCGCCTCTATTTCCAGTTGTTGTTGCATTGTTTCGATTCCACTTTGGTCCATATTCTTTACAATCATTTTGGTTTTCTTCTTGTTTAATTTGAAACCTGCCACTTCTCCAAACTTATCCATCTCCTCTAACACCTCCTTGGCCGTAGTTGTTGGCTCTTCTATTGTTACCACCAGGTCATCTGCAAATGCTTTGATTTTATATTCATTTTGCCCAATCGTTACCCCTTTTATGTTTTCATTTTGTCTTATCGAATTCAGAAGAACTTCTAACACCGTTATAAATAATAATGGCGAAAGTGGACATCCTTGTCTTGTTCCTTTAGAGATTTTCAATTCTTCCGTGATAACGTTATTTATTATAAGTTTAGCTCTTTGTTCTGTGTAAATTGCTTTTATTCCATTAAAAAAGTCTTCACCAATTTCCATATGTTCCAAATTTCTCAACATAAAGTCCCAAGCTATATTATCAAATGCTTTCTCTGCATCCACAAACATCAACATAGCTTGCTTGTCAATCCTGACAGACAGATATTCCATTAAATTGATTACATTTCTTATATTATCTTTCATCTGTCTGCCTGGGAGAAAACCAGCTTGGTCCTTGTGGATGTAATCTCGTAATATTCTTTTCAATCTTTTCGCAAGTATCCCTGCAAATATCTTATAGTCTGTGTTCAACAATGATATTGGTCTATAATTTTTAACTTGGGTTAAATCCGAGTCTTGTTTTGGTAAAAATGTAATAAATGCTTCTTTCCAGGTTTCCGGGATGTCTCTTTCTTTTAGTATGTTATTCATAACTTCCCTCAACGGCGGTAGTACAATAGATTTCATTTCTTTATAATATCCTGCGGTGAATCCATCTGGCCCTGGAGCTTTTCCCCTTTTCAAATCTTTTATAACTTCCTTTATTTCCTCCTCTTCTATTGGGGTATTTAACCACTGTTTTTTCTCAGTCGGGATCTTTTGCACCTTTTTATCTTTTAGATATCTCTCGATTTTTCTCAAATTATTTTTCTCTTTCTTCTTATATAATCCTCTGTAATAGTCCAAAAACCCTTTTCTAATCTCTTTCGGATTGACTATCTCTTCTCCTTCCACCATAATTTTGTTTATTGTGCTTTGTTCTTTCCTTTTTTTAATTTGCCAAGCCAACCATTTGCCGGATTTATTCGCATGTTCAAAGTTGTTTTGTCTCAGTCTTTTGATGTTCCATTCAACTTCTTTGTTTATTATCATTGCAAATTGGCTTTGTAATATTTTAATGTTTTCTCTTGCCTTTGTGTTGTTCGGGTGCCTAATTAGTTTCTGTTCATTGTCCATTATTTGTTTCAAAATTTCTTTTTTCTTCTTTTCCTTGTTTTTATTCTTAATTGAATTCTGTTGAATAAAGAATCCTCTCATTACTGCTTTACTTGCATCCCAGACAACACTTATTTTTGTCCCTTTATTACAGTTATCCACAAAATATTCCGTCAATTTCTTCTGTGCTTTTTCTATTACTTCTTGGTCGTCTAATAGATAGTCATTCATCCTCCATCTGAAGGATCTTCCTTCATAACCTTTCAATTCAAGTTTTATTGGACTATGGTCAGAAATCACCTTCGGTTGAATCTCAATTTGTTGGGTTCTCGGAGTGAGTTCTGTTGAGATCCAAATTTGATCAATTCTAGACATCGACTGGTTCGGTTCCGAATAGTAAGTAAATTGTTTGTCTAGTGGGTGTTTAAGTCTCCAAACGTCTATCAGATTCAAATTTTTAATCATTGAAAAAAAGGATTTTGGTAGTTTCCCTTCTTTACTTACTCCTTCTCTGTGTCTATCCATTTCTAGTGAAACCACTCCATTCATGTCTCCCATTATTATTATTTTTTGGTCCATATATTCAAATAGTTTTTCCTCCAGAATTTTATAGAACTCAGTCTTGTTTCCGTTAGGTGCGTAGATCCCGACTATAATTAAATTTTCTCCTTGCCATTTGATTCTAACCGCAATTATCCTTCCGTCTTCGTCCTTAAATATTTGTTGGGCTTCAATTTTGTTGTTGATATAGATGACCACTCCTCTTTTCTTTTGTTTGTCTGAAGATATAAATTCATTTCCCAGTCTTTTGTTAATCAATATCTTTTTCTGTCTTCTTGCCACATGTGTTTCTTGTAAGCAAATTATGTCTAAGTGTTTCTTCTTCAAAAATTGTTCAATTCTGTTCCTCTTTTTTTTATCGTTCATTCCGTTGATGTTCCAATTCCATATTTTCAGCGCCATGTCTTCCAAATTTTAGTTTTAATAATTTTTTTTGATTTTACAATTTGGCTTCTTCTTCCTCTTCCTCTTCTTCTTCGTCTGTCTTCTTCTCCTTTTCTCCTTCCTCTTCCTCTTCTGATTCGCCTGTTGCTCCTTCATCCACTCCTTTATCCTCCTCTTTCTCTGGTTTCAACTCTTTATATTTTCTCAGGAATTTTCCCATCTCTTCCGAACTAGTCAATCTGTGTCTCTTGCCTTTATATGCAAATGTTATCCCTTCTGGGAATTCCCATCTGAAGTCAATCTTGTTCTTTTTCAGTGTCTGCGCCAGTGATTTATAAGTATCTCTTCGCTTAAGTAGTCTAATCGGAACATCTTTAAATATAATTATATAATTCCCATTTATGTTCAATCTTTTTTCTCTGTTCTTCTGCAGAATTGTATTCCTCATATCTCTATCTTTAAATGTGATTAAACAATCTCCTACAAATTTTCTTGCTTTTGTTGATTTTACTCTCATTCTAAATGCATTTTGCACCGTTTTTGCCATTTCTTCGGCTGGAATCTCTAACCACTGTGCTAACTCTGAAATCAGTTTTTCTTTTATATTCTCTCCTTGTGTTTCTGGCACCGATCTCAATCTTAAGTTCACTTCTCTCTGCCTGAGTTCATTCATAGCAATTAAATCTTTCATGTCTTCCTGTGCTTTGCTTAGTTCTCTCATTTCCATTTTAATTTTCTCTTCTTCCTTTCTGACATCTTTCATCTCCATCTTTGTCTTCTTCATTCCTTCCTCCAGTGATTGCGTCCTTTTCACAACCTCTTTCAGTTGTCCTTTCAATTCCTTTACTGTCTCATCTATTTTTTTATCCACATTTCCAATTTTATTATCTACATTTTCTAATTTTGTTTCCAAATTATTCTGACTTTGTTTAATATCCGCAAACATTTTTAAAATCTCTGTCTTAAACTCTGTCTCCTGCTTGGACCCCTTTCTATCCGATGGTGTCCCTTCCCCCCCCTTCTTCCCCAGATTAGACATTATATCTCAGTTTATAACCCAAAATATAAATAGTTATTTCCAAACAATAGATTTACATCCGATGATTATAAAACAAAAGTTTTAAATTTTCTGAATTTTAGTTCATCGATAGTTCATCAGTTGTCCATTTTCTTCTTGCCTCCAATCAGGCTAATCCTTTTTAAATAGAGCAGGTTATAAATTAAAATAAATTATCTTCTTGCCTCCACTCAGGCTAATCCATTTTAGATAAAGCTGTCTCTTCTTGCCTCTACTCAGGCTAATCCACTTTTGGGGCCAAAATCCATTTATAAATCCGTCAAGCTCCAGGGGTCCAATTGAAATCAAATCAGCAATTTTAATAAAAGACAAAAACAATCAAATCAAATTAAACCATCGGTGCCGCAAGGCGCTTTGAAATAAGGCCAAAAGACATCAGAGTTCTTCGAAGAAACCAAAGAAATACCAATCGTGGCAAGAAGTCCAAAAAAGTCCATAAAAAAGAAAAGGGAAATAAACAAGCTGTTATTTCTTTGTTCGCCACCAGAGGGTGTAGCACAATGGAGTGACGTAGTTATCGGAGCAGGTAAATTTTCTGTAATTTAATAGTTATTTTAACTTATTCCCCAACAAAGAACGGGTCTATTAAAGACGTAGTCTATTATTTAACAGTCTCAACTTTCCAGTCCTTGGATAGTAGTAACTTTAACCGTTTAATTATGTTGTAGAAAATGCTCCTTAAATAATAATGGCGGCGGGGGCTTCTCTTCCGTTCCGCAGTTTGTTGTTCATCAGAAAATAAAGTCGCGGAAGCACCCCTTCACAAAAACTAAAAGTCCCCCCTCAGTTAAACAGAAAGCCTCTTTTTTAATTAATGTTTATCTTCTGTTCCCCCCTTATTTTTCAATTGCTCAAAGCTTTTTATAAGTTTCCGAATATCTTATGGGGGAAAAGGAACAATGACCGCCAGGGTGACTCACTTTCCTTTGTTGCCGCTCTGCCCGTAACGCTGCGTCCTTTCGATTTCGGCTGCCGGCTGAACTCGGAGGATATTAACTTTTACTCCCCGGGACTTCCTTTTTTGTTCATTACTCCTTATTGTTCTCTTTAGTACCGGTGCCGGGTTTTCAGTAATTTTGAGAGCGAAGCGCTTCCACGGCAAGTTCGGGGCTTCGCTATTTGGAGGTAGTTAATGGCGTCCCTCGACCCGCTGGTCCGCTCCGCCGTTCTCTTCACTTCTTACGAAGCTACCTGACGGCCGGGCGAACCGCTTCTGGTACCGCCGGGAACCTGACCTTCTGGACTCCCACCAGAGGTGTTTTCCGGGGGCTACTGCGCCCTGTAACCCCCCTGTCCCTCCAAAATAGCCTGGGATTTCCCTCCCGGAAAAATCCCCGCTTGCAACGAGATCGCGCTCCACCGGAAGTCCCCCAACTCTAGAATTCTATTATTCTAATGGCCAGTGGGGCACTCCCGGCATCTCAACTCAGTGGGTTGCTAGTGCTTACCAAGAGGAGGAGGAGAGGGGCACAAGGAGCTTGACCCAGTGCAGCATTTGGTTCTGAGACCATCAGAGTGATGCCAACATTACGGTCCACACTGTGCCAAGCTCCCTAGGCCTTTCCCCTCTCTTCTTGGTAAGCACTAGCAACCTGCTGTGTTGAGAAACTGGAACAGGATCTTGTTCCGCACCCAGTCTGACATCTACGTGAAACCACTGAAGAGAGTGAGTGGCTCGTGTTCACCTAGCAAGCTTTGCTGCTCAGCTGGAATTTGAATTGAGCCCATCCCAGTCAAAATCCAACACTCTAACCACTACAGCATGCTGCTTCTCCTAGTGGCTGCTCCCTTGTCACAAGTCAAAGAAGAAGTGGCTGGTTTCCCAGGTGACAGTCTCAGGAAATAAGTCTGAGGACGTGTAACTCTACCAGTTTGCTAAGCTAAGCAGATGTGGGTCTGGTTAGCATCTGGATGGGAGACCACCTGGAACCCCATGTAGCACTAAGTAGGGCTGAGAGAGAAAGATATAATATGCTCCAAATAAATAAATGCAATAAGAGTGAGGAACAGAATACAGTATTGACTGTCCTACAATGTCTGGATGCTGGACTGGACTTGGTGGAGAAGAGGACAATTACACACTCACAGACACGCACAGCCAGACAGGTTGGGAGGATGAAAAGTGGGGGGTAGAGAGCAATGTACATCTGTCAGCCTGAACTCCTTGGAGCAAGGGTAGATTAAAAATATATATCCACAAATATGTGCTGGGATTTTTAAATGAGGATGAATGCCTACCTCATACTGGAGACTCCCAGGCACCCCCACGGCCCTCCCTTCAATTGATCGGGAGCCTTGAGTATTTTGGTGAAATGCCCACTTACCCCCAGAACATAACATCTCCGCTTGAACCGCTGAGCCGGTCCCACTGAACCGGCGCCACTTCCCGCAGAACACCTCTGGGCCTTTTGATTTCGAAACGGCGGCCGAGTATTTGCATATGCCTCCATTTGGGTTTAGTCTATAGACTACAGGCGAGACTTAAATCTAGAGCAATATTTGCCTTTGATTCCTTAACCTGGAAGGTCGCCCCTTCATTAGCGCGTCTTGCGCGGCCCCTTCCTCCTGGCCTTTCCTTTGACTAGTTTAGCCTCTATTAATCATGCATGTGGAACTCCTCATTTGCAAAGTGTGGCGCTCATCCCTGAAGAAGGAGGCCATTATCATTCCCACAGCAGCACGCAGGGAGAGAGAGCGGAAAGAAGGAGGAGCCAGCCCCAGAGACCCCAGAACTGTGTGAGGTGCAGCCTGTGGGGCGGACGAGGCCCCGGGTCCCAAGGCCCAGTCATTGCCCCTTTCGCTTAACTGGAAATGCTGCGACATCCACGACGCCCAGATGGCGCGAAGTCTCCTCTCCCGCTTCCACCTCAGCAAAGCACCGGATTCAAGGGTAGGAGGTTGGCTTTGCAGCGCGCCGCTCGGCGGCCAGCGACAGCCAGGAGAAGTCCCAGGCGCATGTCGGCCTTCAGGGCTTCGCCGGGGCTCAAACTTCAGCATCTTGGGCGCGCATGAAAAGTCCTCAGCCCCCCTGACTTCTCTCCGTTACCTCCCCTCGGGCGGCGGCGGTCAGAAAGGGGCCGCGGAGCGCCGAGGGTTTTCTAAACTCCTATCAAATATTTAACTAGGTATCTGCGCTCATGTATAATGAATAGCTCGGCCCCGCGCCTGCCGGCCGGCCTGCCTGCCTACTCGCTCACTCACTCACTTGTGGTGTTTAAGGAAGTGGAATATTGTTATTAAACGCCATTGTATTAGCCGAGCTGCTGCAGGCGGCCCGACGGAGTTACAGGCGGAGAAGGGCGCGCGGGCTAATAAACAACGCATTATGCGGGCAGACGGGCCGCCGGCTCCTGCTGCCGCTTTGCGAGCTGGCAGGCGAGGCGAGGGAAGAATCTCCTTGATCAAGGAAAGGCAAGGAATGACTATGGCTACCTGCTGAAACGTCTTCCTAGTTAAATTATGCTTAGGCTCATCCGGCCAGGCCAGCAAGGGAGAGTTTCTATTTGCAAATCAAAGCAGTGCTGGAACCAGACACCGTCCATTGCAGGGAGTTACCCGTTGGGTCCTCCCTATTTACCATTCTGTGATTCTATTCCTGGCCCTGGTTGTGGAGGGCGGTCTGCAAACTATCAAGTGCATCTTGCGTTCCTAACAGGGAAAAAGGCAGGATATAAATAAATACTGTTATAATAATGATCTTCCTGGAGTTTCTGAGGTGGGTTTATTCAGCCAAAGGAGGTTAGTGCTTTAGCAGTATGTAAAATGTCCTGTGCTGCAAAGGGCTTAGGTTATGAAAAATGGAACATTGTTAGAGAGAATGAGTTTTAGAAGTTTGAGCAAGCTTTTTAATTCCACAGAGCTTTTTCTTGGACTGGACATTAAGCTGAGGAAGAGTTCTGTGAATCTTAAAACCTCTCTCACTGAGTTATGTATTGATGAGAACCAAAGGTAAATACAAGAAGCTGTCTTACACTATCATATCCCTGGTCCACATAGCCCAGTGTTGTTTTATCTGACAGGCAGAATTCGCTGCAGAAGAGATCCTTCCCAGCCCTGCTAGTTGTGAACCCTTTCTCGTTTTGTGATGGTGAGGATTGAACCCAGTGGTCTAGCAGACCACACACTCCAGCACTGAGCAATGATGATCCTTCACAAATAAAGGTATGCTCTCACTTTTCATTGGAGCAGGAACTTATCAGGAAATTGAAGCCAGAAGCAAAATGGGGGCACAGCAATGGTACAGCACTATGTTAATGAGCTCTGCTGGGGGGTATATCTGTGTTCATGGTGAAGGTGATCACCCCAGAAGGTATGGAATGGAATGGAACAGAATAAAACTTTGGTCTAGAGACTCTGGCTCATGATGAAAATAGGCCTGAATGCCTGTCGTGAGGGTGGAACTGTTTTTCTGTCAGCAGTGTGAGAAGCAGAAATGTGCACAAGGCCTTAGTCGAGCTAAGGCAATGCACCAGTGTGAGGAAGGTACAAGATGTGTTACTCCATGTGACTAGCAGTGCTGAGTGAAGAAGAAGAGTTTGGATTTGATATCCCGCTTTATCACTACCCGAAGGAGTCTCAAAGCGGCTAACATTCTCCTTTCCCTTCCTCCCCCACAACAAACACTCTGTGAGGTGAGTGGGGCTGAGAGACGTCAAAGAAGTGTGACTAGCCCAAGGTCACCCAGCAGCTGCATGTGGAGGAGCGGAGACGCGAACCCGGTTCACCAGATTACGAGACTACCGCTCTTAACCACTACACCACACTGGCTCTCTCAAGAAGTGACCTTCTTGAGTCTCTCTGAACCTCAAAAAGGCTTGGGGTCATGTTAACCCCTAAAACAATGGTGACTGCTTCTGCCAATGTTTGTCCTGTGACCTGTCATTTACCAGTACAAAACCAATTTTAGTTGCAAACAACAGGGGAATTAAAAGGAACCAATCAGCGCACAAGAAAATGTTTTATGTGACACTGAGAAACAGAACGAACAAGTCTCCTTACTGGGCTTCATCTCTTTTCTATACAAGAAGCTTTTTCTGATCTTTTTTGTGTTGAAACTTTTCTCTGGAACACACACACACAGAAAATTTTGCTTTTAGATTCCATTATTGCTGCTTGTAATAATTTACACTGGGTTAAGTGTTTTCTGATAACTTTCCCACATACTTTTTGTACAGCTCTGATAATCCCCCCCCCCCCCGTGCAGTTCAGACTTCACTATTTTATTTTTCTTTAATTTTTACCTGGACACATTTTCTCTTTTGATTTTGCCGGATCCCATATCCTAAACTCCACTGACATCTAGTAACGTGCATCCATGGGAGCCTGTTATCTATAATTTCATTCTGGATTGACAGCTATGTTCTTCTGTTTCTTATTTCTCTCTTCCCCAAGAGTCACTCATGTATACTGTGCTGTTGATTTCTCCTCGATACTATTATGCTTATATCTTTCATAAACTGAACTTCCTTCACTGGTCTTCTGCTATAATGTGTTTAATATAAAAGTTTCTAAACAGTTTTTAGCCTCTCAAATTCTGTCTGGTCACCACCCACTTGCCTGTTGGAGCAATTTAAGAACCTCGTTTTCATTGCTACATTTCAGCTGCAAAAAAATCCCCGAGAGGTTTCTGCACTCCCAGCTGCCTGCATCTGTCTATCTTCCCTCCAGGTAAGCAAGAGTCATTATCGCAGCTCAAGGACACATTCCAACCAGGCGAAAGCGCTCAAGGAGAGCAGAGAGCTGGGCTGGCAAGAGATGTGGCATTGAGAGAGAGAGAGTGGTCTTGGAAAGTTTTGAGGGCCAAATATAAAGGCTTGGAGGGCAACTTGTAGCCCCTGGGCCTGAGGTGTCCGCCCCCCCCCCCCCCCCCGCTAAAGATCAATAACACTTTGACATAGATAATATGAGGGTATTATATGAAAATTATGTAAAAGATGAGTCATCTAAAATTGTGTTGCAATTGAAGGAAGTCATGTGCGACACATAGTAAAAAGTAATAAGTTTTTGTCTTCCAGCATAGGGCAGCCAACTCACTTCAACTCAGGTGCCTTACTCTAGGCAAACTGTCGATGGAGCAATACCTTTCCCCTGCCTTAAGCCCTGATAAATTTATTATGGATCTACCCTTTCCATTCACTTGGGTTTTCCACCTTGAGTTTTCCTAGCTCGCATTCTTACTTTCTGTTACGTTCTAAACAGGGCTGGATCTGCCCTGGCTATAAAGCTGAAATGAGTCTGCGGCAAACTCTGGAAGTGAAACCACACTGCAGATTGATTGAATTTAACAAAACACTCGTGTTTCATAAAAAGGCAGAGGCTGAATTTCTATGCACATTTCACAGGGAGGAAATTCCATTGAATTCAGTTGGATGCCGTGGGCAGGATCAGGCCTGCAGATATCTGATATCACTTGCTGGTGGGATGACAACATGTTTTGACTTGTTGTGGCTGCCAGCATGCGTGACTCGGGGGGAAACTGGATTCCAGTTCACTTGGCTGAGTAAGCTCTGTATGAGTTGACCATTTGGATGAGACATACCTTATTAGTCAGGAAAGAATCTTGTTAATAAGCGGGTGCTCTGAAGTGCATTTTATGGTGCTTTTCCTCCCTTTTCTTTTCTCTGTAACCATCTGTTTCCAATCCTTCTGCTTACTGCTATTTGAATCTTTATCAAAGACCTTGTTAAATAAGCCTCTACGTGGCTTTATTATAGACACATCTAAGAGCTGTGTGTTTTTGTAAGAGAATTGATGGTAGCTGCAAAGAAGGAACACAGCTTTTTTTTTTTTTTTTTTTTTGGAAACAATAATCTGTTTTGTGCTGAAGGCACCAGGAAGGTGAAGAAACAGTCATTCTATTATGTGAGGTTGTTAAAACCCATGTGTAATAATGAAAGACAATACTTTTGAACTGCTTCTGTTTGTTTGTCTGTCTGTGCATTTTGTCAGTAACAAAAGTTTACATAGTACCTGAAGTGGAAATCCAAATGGCAACCCCACCCACAAAACACATACACACAAATCAACAAGTCACAGTACATGGGGAGAGTCCCATTGCACCCTGGTTCTGCTTATGAGTTTCCCAGATTGGCCTCTGTGAGGACAGGATGCTGACTTTTGGTCTGATCCGACAGGTGGTTCTTATATTCTTATGGAAGTTCTCCTGCACAAGCCTAACTGAAACGAATAGCAACTGCACTATGACTATGTATGTAGCATGTGCAGGAGAAAACCCTTTTATATTGTGCCTTTTGGGTCAGATCTGACTCCCAGTCTGCTACTTTTAATGCGACTCCAGATCCACCTCCAGAAAGCCCCTGGCCTCATTGTTAGGCCTACAGCTGAAATTCAAAAAATTATAGCATGGATGGGGGCAGAAAATGCAAGTTAATATTCTGCACTGGAATAATCATTTGTGCTCCTTCCTAAACCACTTGCCTAGCCAGAGTGTTTCTCACACCATTGCTCATTACCAATGGCTTAGCTAGGGAGCTTTGGTAAGGCTTGTGCCTTCTGATCCCTGTTCTCATCATCCTGCTCCCAAAGCAGGCAGTAGCAGCATTTGTTCATTGACTGAAATGCATATTTTAGGATAGGGATCGTGCAAGCAAAAGATAAGGAACAAGGAATGTTTTAGAAGTGTCTCTCTCCCCACCCAACCCCCAGATTCTTGGCTGTTGCTGCTTTGCCTGGTGGTGACTTGACTGACCACTTTGTGATCTGTCTTTGACCGGATTATGTGTTAATATTTCAGAATCCACTCTGCTGCTCAGGGAACTGGCTGATTCTTTCAAGCTGACTGAGAATAGAGCAGGAAACACAAGGTGTACCTTCTCCTTTTTTTTAACCCAAGGCAGGAGTGGAGAGGAAGCTACATGGGGTGAGAGTTAATAAATAATGGGTGCTGCCATTCATTTGAATTCCACAGACAGAATAGCATGGCTCCAGCAAGACAGCGGGGAGAAGAGCCAGGCCTACGATAGACTCTCGCCTCTTACTAAGTATAGCTGCCACTTACCAGTCGAGGACGCTGTGTGTAGTTTTCTTCTCCTTCTTTCAGCAGGAACAATTGAATAGGGGCTAGAGGAACTTCAGCAAGCCAGGTTACTTACCCAGGAAGGAAATACAAGGACTGGAGTAGGTTGCATATGGGTGAATACCTTGTTATAATCACTCAGAACCCAAGACTCAACCAGAATGGACTGAACTGGCTGGGACAGAGGAAACATTCAGAAGACCCCTTTGGGCTGCAGTCTTGTTTGTCAGGTGGTGCAGGGGGTCAGTGCATCTGGCTGTTAACCAGAAGGCAGGTGGTTCGTGCCCACCCAGGGATGGCTGTGGGCAGGATTCCTCTATTTCAGGGGGTTAGACTCGATGACCCTCGGGGTCCCTTCCAACTCTGATTCTAGGACTTCTATGACACATACAGGGGAGTAAATTCCATTCAGTACAGTGGGACTTGCTTCTGCCTAACATGCATAGGATTGTGCCACACTTGTCTACTGCCCCCAACGACAATCAGTATCTTTATCCATGCAGTGGTTAAAGGTAAAGGGACCCCTGACCATTAGGTCCAGTCGTGGCCGACTCTGGGGTTGCGGCGCTCATCTCGCTTTATTGGCCAAGGGAGCCGGCGTACAGCTTCTGGGTCATGTGGCCAGCATGACTAAGCCACTTCTGGCAACCCAGAGCAGCACATGGAAACACCATTTACCTTCCTGCCAGAGCAGTACTTATTTATCTACTTGCACTTTGACGTGCTTTCGAACTGCTAGGTTGGCAGGAGCTGGGACCGAGCAACGAGAGCTCACCCTGTCGCGGGCATTCGAAGCACCAACCTTCTGATCGGCAAGACCTAGGCTCTGTGGTTTAGACCACAGCACCACCTGCATCCTGGTTAAAGAATGGCAAAATGAAGAGTGTTGTTGTGTGATTTAGGTTGACTTGCCTATTGTATTCCATGAAAGCAGCCTTTAGGACTCTCCTGATGAAGTGAACCAAAGTCTGAGAACAGCGCACTTTGTAAGAGTGCTCCCAGAAACATGTGAGGAAACAGCAGTGCTGTACCTTCAAACACCCCAGTTGTCAAAGGATGGTTTAAAAATGGTACTACAGCAAACTTGGTATCAATCCTTGGTCCAGATTAGCTCATTCAAAATAAAGGAACGATTGGGGGTTTTTTAAGCCAGAAGGAAAGAATGTCATTGCCGTGGAGAACTGGCTGAAGGCATTCCACTTTTCTTCCATTGAAGCCATACACTGAAACCCCACTGCTGGAAGAAATGTATAGACTGAAGGCCAGTATGCTTGTCCTTGAATTACATTATATTTCTATAGGAGAAAACTCACAGGGTGGGAGAGTTTAGAATGAATGCACTTGTTCATGAAGAACAACATGTTGCATTTCCACCCTTCCATTTACATAATGCACATTCGTGAGCAGCAACCCAAGTGCATTCAAGGTTGCCATTATTCATTGTATTTCTTGCTTGATCCAGCACAAAAGAAGCCGGTCTCTTCTTTTATGTCCATTGTCCTCTTTTTCTCTGCGTCTCTGGGATGACATCACAGTCCATGACGATGCCTTCCCCCCGCCAGCCCGTCTTCCTCTCCCACCTCTCTCCTCCACCAGGATTCTCCGAAATGGAGCCAGCCATTTGAGTAGAGAACTCAGTCATACAAACGTAGAAGGGAGGGGGGGGGAGATTATGAAAATGAACAGTAAATAAATACCAGTGCTGAGGAGCTAATGCTGATAAGAGGATTTTCAAAATTAGCCATTTGCAAGAGCAGATTAAATACGTTTAATGTTGGGGGTGGAAAGCAGCTATTAAAATATGCAGCAAATGCCGCTGCAGCCCTTCCATGCGGCCCAGTCGTTTTGCCCTCTGCACACACTGTTGGCTCAGTGTTCAATGCTGGTTGAGGACACTAATTTACTGTTGTCTTGCTGGTAAACAAGCCGGCTGCTGGCAAGGGTCCAGAATTGCCCTCAGTTCACCATGTGAGATAGGATGCCAAAGGACTTCCTTAAAGGACGATGAAGCATAGGGCAGCAACTGATCTTTGAGAAACACAGAGTGAGGAAGCTGTAGTGCGGGGTTGGGCTTTGCTAGCTAAGGGGAATGGGAGGCCCCAGTTACGGCCTGCAGGGTTGAAGGACCTGCCCTTTCAGGGATACCAGTCATCTTTGGAAGCTCCTCATCCAGACTGTGTTCAGAGCACCAAGGAACTTTGCATGAAAGCGGCCCCTTCTCCCGTCACGGCCCCTTCTGCTCCAGGCAGCTTAAGGCAGCATAGCAGGGCACATCTTGCAGAAGGGAAGCAGCATAAAGGGAACCGCATGCATTGGTGTCCATGCAGCCCACAAGCAAAAGCTGCAGGCAGGGGAGGCTGGCCCATCTGGGCAAATGGGGGCACTGCCCCACCAAGCTCAGTCTGCCTTCAGCCTGCTGTCCCACCCCACCTTATAAGCAGCTCAGGTGGTGCACTGCCTGTCAGCTTCCTCCACTTAAGCCTCTTGTAGGGGCTCAGCACGGAGGAGGGTGGGGACAAAACTCGAATGGCTCTGCATTTGTTGACCTCCCTGCCTTCTGCCCAGGCAGCCCCAATGGACACCAGCTCCCACTGGCCGCCAATATGGGGGTTGGCATTGCTTGAGGAATTTATGGGAGCCCTGAGGAAAGGACCAGTTTAGGTGTGGAGGTACATTAAATGTTACACGACCTCCATCATGCCAGAAAAAAAGTGTGTGCGCGCACACACGCATGAACATCTGTCTGGATGTTCTGGGTGGGGCTCAAGCTAAGAACTTTTGGATCTGTATGCAGCTGTTCCATGTGGTGAGCCACTGAACGACAGTATTTCCTTTCGCAGCTTTGTATCCTCAGGTCCTGGCCTGATCCCACACACCCATGCTGGTCATAGGACACCCCCCCCCCTGGACACGAAGGGGGATTTCTGTCCCAATAAAGCCTTGTTTGAGCAACAAGAGCCTTCTACAGGTGTTCTCTACTCCGCTGTATTCACAGTGGGGGAGTTCAGGCCCGTCTCTGGCCTGCCTACTTATTTTTAAAAGGTGGGACCGGCCTATCTAGATTACTGCAATGTGTTATATTCAGGGCTGCCTCGGAACACAGTTCAGAAACTTCAGCTGGTGTCATTGTTTATCTTTTTACTTGGCTTAACAGAAAACAACAGTGATATTTAGGAACATAAACTTTCAGATTTTTTACTTTTATTTATAAAAAGATTATATACACACACCATTAAACAGACTTTAGAAGACCGCATCAGACTTTGTTGTGCATTTGCTGGTCTCAGCTCTTGACCTGGGTGCTTCACATTGACTGGTGCCCTGTGAGGTAATATGCTGATGGCCTTATTTCATGCATGTGGGGTGTATGTGTGTTTGTGTTTCGCAGTCTACAGCAGTTTCCTCCTCCAGACATTCCCCCAGCATGCGGATGATCCTGTCATCCCTCAGCATGGGGAGATCCAGCATGGGCACGGGGTGGTGATCCAGTGGGTCCTCCCACTCTTCTCCCCACACACAATTAGAGAATGCCTGAAAGGGATTAAGGTTCCTGTATCCTGTGGTTGGCCTTTGGTTTGTTCCTGGCTGTACCCTGTATTTGACCTTTAGCAGGGGCAAAACTAGGTTTTATTTCCCCCAGGTCAAAGACCCAGTTTGGCACCCCACCCCGCTATGACTTTGCCTTCACTTGTGACCTACTCTTCACCCCATAGCTCCTGGTTCATCTCAGACTGTGGCCTTGGACTCTGATTCCATTCTCTGCCCTGGCATCTCTCTGCACTTTTCTCCCAGCCATTCCAGGACCTGGCGTTTGGCCGAGAAAAACATATATGGAGAAAAGTTTCCACAGTCCAATTTTCACGTGCACACCCCTCTTGCTTTGTTTTTAATTGGAAATATCACTCCTCCTTCTTCCTAAGCAATTGGGACAGTTCTGGGTCGAAGCACACAGAACTGCCCCTGTCATGTCATGCCAAGCTTTGCTTATCTTCAGGTAACACCAGTGTGCTTCCTTCTCTGCTGTGGTTTGTTCCCTTAGCAGCATCCTTCAAGAGGAGAAGGAGGCCTCCTTCTGTCCTCTCCCCCCCCCCCCACTGCCCAGAGTAGGCAGGCAGCTTGGTGATTGATGGCCACTTTCCCTCCATCGCGATCGATGCTGTGTCACTCGGTCAACATGGTAGGGATTTTTTCCTTATTTAAATCAATCAGGCCTGAAATTTCTTGCTGGCTCTGACAGCTGTGGAGCCCATGTGGCCAGTCCAGGCTTTCCAAGAGCTGGGGAGCCATGAAAGGGTAAAAGGGTGGGGGAAGCCGTCTATGAGAAAACTAATGGGCAAGTCAATCTGTGCAAGTGAGGTCCAGGGACTTCCTAAAGACAGGAAGCCATTTTCGAGCACAGCCTGGACGGCTGAATTAACCTCCGGTGATAACTGGGTCTCCAAAACCAACTCTTGCAGGAAATCTTGCTTGGGTACTTCTCTGGCTCCTAGGGGAGGGGAGGGAAAGTGGATTCTTCCTCCCTAGGGCCCCTGGGAAGCTTATCAGGGAATGTGTCATGGACTGGCCGGATGCAAAGGAGTGTGGGAGGGAACCCCCAAGGGGGAAAGACTCAGAGCCAGGGGATTGGTGGTGGGACGAAGATGAGTTGTCAGAGGGTGAAGTGGGAGCAGACTGGGAGGTGTCAGAAGCTGAAAAGGCAACAGGGTTTAGTGAGCAGGAAGAGGCTGTGGCAGGGAGAGGTCCAGAAGCAGAGGCAGAAGCAGAGACTGGGGAGGCAAGAGGTAGAGTGGAGGCAGGCTGCTGAAGAAGCCAGGGAGTCTCCTGCTCCTGCTGTGACCAGCTCCCCTCCCTTCTGGTCTTCTAGAAATCAGGGGAAATGAAGAAGGCAGAGCAAAGAGAAACAAGTCAAAGGAGCCTCAGGTTGCTGGGGAAGGACCTGGGGAAGGAGGAAACTCGGAGAGCTGTGGGAAGGCAGGGTCCTCCAGCCCTTGCAACTGCCTCATTGGGGGAAGACCTACTGGGAAGAGTTGCTGTGATCACTACTTCTGAGCTGTTTTGATTTCTTTGAATAAAGAGTTAACTTCACGGACACCAGGTGTTTTATTACTGACCAGCTCCTGGCTCTGGACTTAACATTCAGTGATGGCAGACAAGCTTCTGGAAAGCTAGTCTTCTGTAACTCATCCTTCCCTGCAATGTGTGTGAGGCAGGTTAGGTGGGCGCATTCCAGGGCGAACTCTTGGTTCATGAAGGCAAACTGACCCAACCAACCAATGTGGGGGAAAGTTCCCAAAGGGAGAAGTGGAAACTCTTCTGATTTTCCTTTGGGTTTCACAGAGTCACAGAATTGTAGAGCTGGGACCATAAGAGTCATCTAGTCCAACCCCTGCAATGCAGGAATCTTTTGCCCAATTTGGGGCTCAAACCCATTGCCCTGAGCTCAAGAGTCTCATGCTCTTTTCACTGATCTCTCCCCCCCCCCTTCAGGTGAAAGGAGCTTCCTGTTTTGTGAAGCATTACCCAGAGAGTGATGCTGACTTGTGTGTGGTGGCATTCTGTGGCACATACTCCCAGGTAAGTGTGTGTTTACAGGATTTCAGCCGCAGTCTCATTTCCTTCCTTACGCCCAGATAGGCAACTGATCATCCTGTTCCTGCCTGCACCTGCCACACAGCGAGGCTCCATTAAGGACGCCTCCTTGGCTTCCAGCAACATGGTCACAGCAGTCTGCCGTGCAACACATCGCTTTGAAGCGCGTGGGTTTTGTACGAGGGCCAAGCAGCTGCAGCAACATTTTCCTCGCGAGCACGCCGAGATGCCCCCAATCCACTGTCTACTGGCACACCTCGCACGCTCACTCCCTTGCCCATCCGACCGCGGTTTCCCCCCGGCCCGTGTCCAGAAATACGCCGATCTGGGAGAAAAGTGGCCGAAGGAAAAGACTTGCCAGGGGCGAAACAGCCTCTCTCTCGCCTCCCTTTACGGCCCTTCGACGGCGGCAACAGGTTGGCCGCCGCCCATCCAGCGTTGGCCGCCCAAACCCTCGCGATTTCTCCATCCATTTCTTCTCCGCTTCCCGCCAAGACACCGTCTAAATCACACAGGCCGCACTGATGCCCAGCAACGCCGTCGCAGGAGTAAGAAAGTGCCAGGAAAGGGAAGAGCTTTGTGGAGGCTCGGTGACACTGTTGGGGGGTGCAAGGCAAGCTGTGTGTGCTTGGTGGGAAACTGGGTGACGAGAAAGCCACCCCCTCCCTTCGCTGCCTGCGGCGACTGATGGTTTGATGAGCATATAATCTGGCCCAGTTTCCACGAGGTATTCAAAAGGAGGTCACCTAGGAGCGCGCGGAGGGCCGGCGCTGGCAGCGGGATGCGCTCCCGCTGCTCTCTTCCTCTTCTACACTCCAGGCCCTAATGAAGCACGTGGCGCTCGCAGGGGGCGCGAGGGAGCCTCTAGTCTAACGCGAAACGCCTGTTCTTGTAGGCCGCAAATAAAAAAGGCAATTTATAGAACCCACAAATAACAGCGTTGTTCATTTAACTGACATGGTGGTTTGCTGAGGTTCCCCCACCGCCTGCTTTGTTCGAAACGTCTGGGGAAAAGACCCCTGATAAACTCTTCCCTTTTAAAACCATAAAATTGTAGAGTTGGAAGGGACCCTGAGGATCATCTGGCTCTACCCTCTGCAAAGCAGGAATATGCGGGATCGAGCAAGCGGGGTTGGGTTTTAATTTGCATTCGTTCTACTGCTGTCGGCCGCCCTGGGGCGTTTGGGTGCAAGGCGAGTTAATAGAAACAATCGTAAGAACGGAAATACACGGCAATTGCGTGACGCCGCCTTGCCGGCCGGGCGTTTCTTCTTCCGCGTTGCCGCCTCTCTTCTTCGGAGAGCGCCCGCTAATTAAAGCGCTCGGCTCGGCTTTGCCCGAGGCGGCTTTGCCCGGCGGCTGCTTCTCCTCCTCCCTGCCTGCCTGCGTCCCTCGCTGCCTCTTCCCCCGACGCGCGAAGAAGGGGACGCGGGCGCAGCTCCAGGTGGCTTCCGAGACGCCGCGGCGAAGTGGGAGCGGAGAGCGAGAGAGACGTCGAGTGCTGAGGTAAACAGATTCAAAGCCAATTATCCCGAGCAGCCTCCCGGCCTCCCCGCGATGGGGGAAGGAAGCGCCGCCAATGACAAGCTCGCACGCTGGCAGGGACTGGCGGGCCGGGGCACGTGAATTTACAGGGATGGAAAAGCCCGCCCGTCTCGCAGAGTTCACTTGGGCTAACTAGGGAGAGCGTCAGCGCAGGACTTTGGGGCCACAGGTCCTCAGCAGTGCCGGATTTACATATAAGCTAAACACGCTATAGCTTAGGGCCCCACTCTCTTGGGGGCCACCCAAAAAAATTTAAAGCAAAAAAACCAACTGGATGTACATGTCCAAAATATAAGATAAAAAAACAAATAAAAGAAAACCTACACACAGCAACAGTGTTTTGTGTTGTGTAGGCTCCTATTCGTTATGTGCAAAATGGCTTTAGATTAGGTCCATAAATTACTATATAGCATATATTAAACACGAAAAACAGCGACAATTTGCTGTTGACAAAGGACAGCTGGACATATAAAGGGCCCCATTATCTTCTGTAGTTTAGGGCCTCATCAAACCTAAATCCGGCCCTGGTCCGCAGCCTCACTCCTGAGGGACCCAAAACGTTGTAGGTCGCGTTCTGAAGTGTCTTGAAGGAACACATCCTTAACATCTGAAAAAGCCCAATTGCGTCCAGAGTTTAAAAGTACCTAACTGCGCCACTGCCGGTACTTCTGCAGAGGATTGGTATACCTTGCTTGGTATGTGTGGTGCTGGGGTCGGCATCATAGAATGTCAGAGCTGGAAGGGACTGCAAGGGTCATCCAGCCCAACCCTCTTGCAATGCAGGGATCTTTTTGCCCAACCCCCACGACCCTGAGATTAAACGTCTCATGCTTTGCTGGCTGAGGCAGTCGCGCAGTGCCCTTGGCTTTGCACAGGGGTGGTACTGGAGGGATAACCTGAGTTCAAATCCCAGCACTGTTGTAAAATCTGCTGGTGACCTTGAACCCGTCACTCTCTGACTCTCTCCCAGAGTTGTGAGGATGAAGGAGGTGGAGTGGGGACCTTGAAAACTATTTTGACCTCTTTGGAGGAAATCCTACATTGGACCTGCCTCAGCTGCATCCGAAATGTGAGCGAGCAATGGAAGGCTGTCCGCTGAGGTCAGAGATTGCGTATAGAGAAATCCAGAGAGCCGTGTAAAGAGCAGCTAGAAGCAACGCCCTTTTATTTGTTATTAGGGGCTCCTTGCAAAGATAGCAGGAAGGTGAATATTGGATGAATGAAGACATAAAATGCAAACTAAGGGCCAGTTAACATAGATATGGTTATTCTTCATTACTGCAGCATCAAATGAGGACTTGGTCATGTGAATGAGCCACATAGAATTTTCACATCAGTTGCTCTGCATTTTTATGGAGTTGGTTCTCACTTTCAGCTGCAAATCATCCTGGTGAGTAATCAAAGGATGTTCATGAATGCTTGAACCACTGACTCAATGCCTGCAGTTCTTTTTGGCTGGGTTGGGATGTGGAGGCATTTCCAGGTGAAGGCTTTTGCTGACACCCAGCCGGCTGGATGTGGGTGTCCAAGCACATACCGTAAATCAACCCCAGTGCTACTGACTTCCTTGTCCCAATGCTACAATTAGCAGGGTCCGTGTTTGTGGCAAAGTCCAGACAAGATTTTTTTGTAACTTTTCTCTAGGCCCTGTTTCCCCACTTCAGATTTTGCACTCAAGTCTGCAGCCAGCACTGCACTCCTATTATTAAGAGTGCTTCCTTCACTTCATTTTAGTTTTGTATCCTTCTACTGAATATACAGAGGTAATGCAGAAATGAGGTAAAATTCACCAAAGATGCCAGTTTAGTAATAAAGAGGGCAATCTGTCCCTATGATCTGCCTCCTTCCTGAATCAAAGATGTTGGATTTTCTCTTTATACTTTGGACTTTAAGGAGGCTGGTTTCAAAAAGCTTAAGGAGTTAGTGGATGAGATCCTATACTCAGAAATACTCAAAAGAGAAGGGAGTCCAAGATGGATGGGAGTTTCTTAAAGGTGAACTATTGAAGGCTCAAATGCAGACAATTCCAACAAGAAACAGAAGTGGAAGGCATCTAAATAAAGTGGTGTGGTTGCTTAAGGAGCTTGCATATGAGCTCAGATGTAAGAGGGGCATGTAGAAGAAATGGGAGAAAGGGAAAATCACGAAGGAAGAGTATACACAAGTAGCCAACAGTTTCAGGAAGGTCAGGTGGGCCACTCAGAATGAGTTCAGGCTTGCAAGAGAGGTTAAAAATAAAGTTAAAAGGATTCTTTGGCTATGTTCAAAAGCAAGAACAAGCGGTCCTCTGCATGGAGATGTTGGGGGACAAAGGGAACTGCTCAACACCTACTTTGCCTCTGTTTTTACCCAAAAGGAAAGCAGCGACCAACCTGGTGATAACAGAATAATGCAAAGAGGGAGCTGCAGCCAAAGTCAGGAAAAGAGGTGGTAAGTGAACACCTAGCTACTTCAAATGAATTCAGATCTCCAGGGCCTGATGAGCTGTATCCAAGGGTACTAAAGGAGCTTGCAGATGTAATCTCAAAGCCTCTGTCTATATTCTTTGAGAATTCTTGGAGAACAGGTGAGGTCCCTGCAGACAGGAGGTGGGCAAAAAGGGGGGGGGGGAGACCTGCTACCGGCAGGTCAGTACCATTCTATGATTCTATGAATTTGTGCAAATGTACCTGTTCACTCCTATGTCTCCTGCCCAACCCCAAAAGAAGAAGGAAGCAGCTGGGGGGGGGGGGAGAATCATGCAGTAGCTGGACTGACAGTTCATAAATAATCCGGTTTAGCTTCTATTGAAGGGAAATTAGTGAAAGGATGAAAATGATAAATGTACGCACAAGTACACAAACACATCTGAGCAGATCCCTAAATTGAAATCGCATGCATGCTCACACACAGTGATGATTACAATCTCTTCCTTGGTATCTGCAAAAATCCATCCTCTTTGCTAATTCTTTTTTAAAAAACAGATGCTATTCACTTCACTTAGTTTAAGCACCCGTAACACAAATACAAAGCATACAATGGCTAGAATGTACATTCATTTTTAAAATGGTTCTCTCCCCCCGTATTCCACATTAATAACATTCACAAATGACATATTCCAGACTGGAAGCCATTTTTAGCATCAGTTGTGAGAACACCCTAAGCCTATTGGGCAGGCATGCAGATGGAAGGGCCTCCCTGGGGGCTGTCAGAAAAGAAATTATATTGTGACAGAGGGAATCCATGTTGCTTATCACTGTACAAAATTCAGCAGAGCACTGTGCAGGGAGAAACAATCTTTACACATATTTGCTCAAGTCTTTGGGGGCTTGTTTTGCAAACTGTGCAGACCACCTTCCCTGCCATCCCAATCCTGCATAAGCTGAATGAATGTGCTTGTGGCAAACTGGTCATGTGCATTGGCCTGGCACAAGCACAAATCGCTGGCGTGCTCACAATGAGCTATGTGGATTTTCTCCCACAGCTTATCGATGGCATGCTGTCAGTTTGTGCTTATGGAGGTCTGATGCACATGACCAGTTTGCCATGTGCATGTTCCATTCGTGCTAGGAGAAAACAGGGGCTGCACAGATTGAATTAAGCCATAACCATGGCCATATAAATTGCCCTTTAGTTTAACAAGCACTGAGTCACAGCAGAATCAAAGCATTGTGAGGCTGCAAGTGATCCCAGGTCATCTGTCCAATCCACTACATGGAGGTGAGATATACTGCTGTCTGTCACATTGACTTAATATATCCCTGACCATTGCTGTCCCTGCTCAGCCTCCAGTGAAGGACAAACTGTGCCAGCGTGGATAGTGTTAAACTTTGAACAGGAAGATCAGAGTTCAGATCCCGATTCTGCCATTAAGTTTGCTGAGTAGTCATAGTAGTCTGCATGTCATGCTTGATTACAGGCAGGAGTTCACCAGGACCTCCCCCCACCCACTCACCCCCATTCTTGCAGCTACATCCGAGCAATGGGAATTTGTGTGTGCATTGCAACAGGCAGGCCCTGACAGAGCATATTGTCAAAATTTGATTAAGGAAGAGCTTTTTCACATAATGCATAGTTAAATCATGGAATTTGCCACCACGAGTTATACTGATGGCATCTATCACTACATCTTTTGGTAATGAATTTCATAGTTTAAAAGGGAATTACACACATTCACAGAGGATAAGGTTGTCAACGGATGCTAGTCACAAAGGCTAGATATATATTGCCTCCAGTATCAGCAGCAATATGCTTCTGAAGGCTAGTTCCTGTGAAGAAATCAGAGGCAAGTTCTTCCATTTTCAGCTAACCACATTGGGTGGAATTCAGGGTCATGCTCAGTGGGATATGGGTGCACAGAATGAAGTCCATTCACAAAGTGAGATTTGCTCCCCCTGTGTACCTCCTAAATCTGTTCTTGGTGTTTCCCCAACCCCACCTCCCCAGAACAGATTTAGGGAGTGAGGGCGGGGAGGGAGGGAAGCGCCATTGCATGACTAGACTTCAATCTGTGCACACAGTAATTGTCATGGACTGGTTGGGCACAGAGGAATGGTGAGAGGAGCCAGCTGGGGAACACCCAAGGGAAGAAGGTTCAGAGCCCTGTGAGTGGTGGTGGGACAGCGATGAATGGTCAGAAGGAGAAAAGGGAGAAGACTGGGAAGAGGAGGGTTCAGAAGCTGAAGAGGTAGCAGGGCTTGGGAGAGTGAGTTGGGAGAGTCGGTGGCAGAGATAAGTCCAGAATCAGAGGCAGATGCTGAAGCAAGAGAGTGGAAGGAGGGAGGCCAAGAGGCAAGAGGAAGAGATGAGTCAGGCTAGTGTCACAGATGTAAGAAGCTCCCTTCCCCCCTGTCTCCCAGAACAAGAAGAGGGCTGAAAAGAGCAGAACAATGATAGGCTGCATGAAGGCGTGGTCTCTGTCTGCTTGGGAAAAGCCCTGGAGAGGAGGAGACACAAGCTGTGGGAAGGCAGGGACTTTCGGCATCGGCAACTGATTTCATGGAGTAAGACCCACAGGGAATGAGCTGTTGTGTTCATTAGGTGTGATGCTCAGCCAAGTCTGCCAAGATCATGGTTTTGCTAATAAAGAGTTAACTCCAACTTTGAACTTTGTGTGATTTACTGACCAGCATGTGCTCTGACAGTAACTTAGATGAATCCCACCCATTGTGCTGTTTGGTGTGAACCAGGACAAGCTAGTTAGTTTTCACTGTGATTGGTTCAAACACGCCACCTTCAAATGTTGGTTTATGGTCCTGGTTTGTTCAATAAACCAGTTTAAACTTAAGGCAGTTTGCAGTGTGGATGCAACAAGAACCTGTGGTTAGTGAAAAATGGAAATGGATGATTCCTCCTCGTGCCTGTGCTGTGCGAGGAAGGAGCAGCTTCATGCAGGTAATGGTAAACTATGGTGTAGCATCACGTCTGAAACATATTAGTGTTCCTGATAGGTTTTTAGGGTAGCCAGCCTCATGGTGCTTGCTCCTGACCCCAGCCTACATCAGTATCAGGAAGGATGGTTTTTCATCTCACAGAAGCTGGGCCAGTGCTTGTGAGGGAGAGTTACAATGGGCAGGCTTGCAGCATGGCTTGGGGAGACAGTGCAAGACGTCTGCTTTGGATCGTCTCTCCACTCAGCCAAGCAGAAATCTCATTACAGTTCAACACAAAGACTCCATCCCTGAAGCAAGTGCACCTGATCTTGCAGGAGGTGGCAGGGAAGAGGTGGAGGGAAACATACAGATGCAGAGCAGCAGAAGGGAAGGATTTCAGGAGTGCAAATGAGGCTAGCGAAAGGGTTGTTCCAGCCCAAACCATACCACCCTCCCCACTTTGTGCTTTCAGCTGGATGCTAGTACCCCTTTCTGCTCCACTCCTCCCCCCTTCTCTTCCTTCCATTTAACAGAGTCCAAAGCTGGCCTGTTTCCATCCAGCTTAACCCCAGTCCCTGTCCCTCACTGCCTACCACAAACACACACTCTTCCCTCCCTCCCAGGCTTTTGTCTCTGGCTGGGATAAGAAGCAGGTCATGCTTGGGATAAAGACCAACTGCAGCTTGTTTCCCAGGGGGACAACTGGCTATGCAACACCTACCCCATAAAGTGCTGCTGTCTGCTCTTGTAACACGATTAAATGCCTGCCTGTGGCTCTATGATAAATACTCATACCTCCTTGCCCCACTTCAAGCAGTAAGCTCTCCTGGCCCAGAAATTAAAAAAAAATCCCAACCTATCTTACAAAAGCCCTTCAGATAACCCAGAGAAGGCAAACCCTGACTCTTGGCGGTAGGAAGAAGGCGGGGGGACAGGACACTCCTACCCCTAAAACTGGCATCTTTAACCCCTTTGGGCCCATGGGTGCATCTGCAACCTGGAGGAGCTGTTGTGGGCACCACAAATGAGTCACAGCTTTCCCCTCCCCACCTGCACCCCATTGCTCCCTGCACCACAATTAGGCTCATGAAAAGCATTCTCTTGGCTAATGAAGTCTTCTTTAAAATTTAATTTCCACACTGGGAAGGCTAGAACTCCAGAGAAAGCCTCTGTAAGCAGATGTTCATCCATGGGGCGGCCACACTGGTGTCCCACATCCAAAGGCATGACAGAACACATCACACTCAGCTGTCGCCCCTGGAAGTGCCCTGCCTACTAGAAGACCTCCGATCCTACAGGATGCCTTCCTCTACTCACTCAGAGGCTGGGGATTCTTTCAATGGCATTGCTTGGGTATTAAGTAGCACAATTAACTACTGGCTGTCATGGTGGGGCTTTGCTACTAGCTCATTACCATTTAACAATGCTAAATAGTCAAGAGTTAGCCAGGTGGTCTCCTAGCATGTGTTGGACCCTTGCTCAGATGTAGCTATCCACATGGAACCTCTGATGGGCTATGGGGCCAGAAAAAGAGAGATGGTGTGCAAAAAGCAGGCTGCGTGGTGTCCATGCCAGCATGCGGTGTGCCCAGTAGAAGCTCTCCCAAGACTGGCTCCTCTCCAGCAGCATTTTGGCCTTTGCGTGCCTTGATGGCTCCAGCTCTCACATGCAGCTCCCTCTCCGTCTCTCTGTATGCGCTGCTGGGCTTTGGCTCCCAGCCATTGCAGGCGCTGTGCAGTGCACAGCTTCTCACCTGTCAGGAGCTACATGCACTCTGGGAGAGCTGGGCTGGTGATAATGGAGTCCCCCCGCCCCCAGCTGTTCAGATAGATCTACATCAAGGAAGGTAATCAGGTTGATTTTCTGCAGCAGGTACAATCAGACAAAATAATTCTGACAGGCTTGGAAAGAAGTCCCTGCCAGGGAAAAGGGGGTGCGGAGGAAACGCCTAGCCTCGGAGCGGGGAAAAACAGGGACCTCTGTCTCAGTGTAACAGCACTTGGTTGGTGGCCCTGTGTCTAGGAGCCTCCACCTGGAAGACCCCACCAAAGAGCTCTGCACTGGGTTTGGGACTTTGCCGCTTGATACTTCTGAGGCCAGACAGCCTCATTTCCATTGCACACCTAGAAGAATACCCCATGTTCAAGCAAAGAGGTCTGTGCATATGGGCTTTGTGATCCTGGAACCAGTCACCCCCTCTGCCCCAGCCCCACTTTGTACCATTGCAGCCATTTGCATCGAGTGCTCACATAGCGTCGTCATTGTTTATTATTTATAAAATGCCTAATATATACTAAGAACTGTACCTGAGCAGAGCTCCTTCCCTGAGGCTCACAATTTAAAATACATGAGACCAAAGGAGAGGGGAGTTGTAAGGAGGGGAAGAAAGAACTTTGCTGGATGAAAGCAAAAGGAAGCAAGACAGAGTTAAAAACTATTCAATTAATAATCGTAACAATAAGAAGAAAACACACAGAAATGCAAGAGAGAGCACGGCGAGTGTTTTAATAATATCCTAAAGCAAGGCAAAGAGGCCAGCTGAGTATCTGAAGTGAGAGAATTCAGTGCACAAGGGGCCAAGAAAAACCCAAGCCACAAAAGTGGGGACGCTTAAAGGAGGGTTAGTAAGATGCGTATTTGATAGACTGAGCAGCTAAGAAGGAGGGGAGGCAGAAAGCAATGAAGATAGATAAAGAAGAAGGAGCAAGACCGCGAGGAGGCTTAAAGGTCAAAAGTTTAAATTTAAAATGGAACAATAGAGGAAGTCAGCGAAGGGAAACAGAGACACGTAACATGTTTAAAGTGCAAGGAATAAAAGATGCACAAGCAAAAATGTTGAGGATAAAGATAATAGGCTGAAACTGTGAGACAGGACAGGAAGAGAAGTACCAGTAAGTAAAACATGACATCTGGGATGGGGAACCTGTGACCCTCCATAGGACTCCATCTCCTACCTTCCCTGGCCACTAGTTGTGCTGGCTAGGACTGATAGGGAGTTGGAGTCCAATATACACTTTTTCGCCAGCCCAGGTGCTGATCTGAGCCTGGGAAAAGCACCTTCAGATGAAAGAGGAAGTGTTGCTCTTCTGACTTCTTTCTTCAGCTCTATGTAGTTTTGGGGCCAGGGCTGGTGGTAATCACCCTTGCCATCTCATGACAAAGGGGGCAGTGTATATGTGGGGAGCAGGAGAGGGGCTCATAGGCTTCATGCACCTGAGGATAGGTCCTCAAGAGTGTCAGAGCACCCACTGGTGACACATTAGCAACCCCAGTGAGAGGGAACGGTCCAAGGGAGAACATAGAATTATACAACCTTTTGGGTTCCCTAGTCCAGCTCCTTGCAAGGCAGGATCTCAGCTTAATCATCTGTGACAGATGGCCATCCAACCTCTGCCCAAAAACCTCCAATGGAGGAGACCACCATCTTGTGAGGGATTCTGTTCCACTTACGTCCAGCAAGACCTGAATCGCCTCTTTGTTTATTCTACAAATGGGTCCTAAGTAGCAAAAAAAATGGTTAGCTGTTTCTGAAGCGGAATTTACTTAGTGATCTTAGGAAGCTATGCTCCATGCCTGACTGTCTTGTTCATTAATATAAAGTGAAAATGACACACCTGAATAACAAACTGCTGACTTAGTAACTAGATAAGAAATCCTTTGGGTGTGAGGAGACTCCTGATTGCTGTCTTTTTTCCTTCAAAAGAAGTTAATAGCAACTAGCTCAGTTGGTAAAGCGTGAGACTCTTAATCTCAGGGTTGTGGGTTTGAGCCCCTCTTGGGCAAAAGGAGTCCTGCATTGCAGGGGGTTGGACTAAATGATCCTCATGGTCCCTTCCAACTCTACAATTCTATGATTCTTTTGACCCCGACTTCATATGACTGGGACAATAGTGCTGGGGGAGGAGGTGTTAGCCATATTCCCCATTCGAAATGCACTGTTCAGGGCCAGTTCTACAATGGAGCAGGATGAAATGACCTGCTTCAGGTGGTACAAAGGTTTGTGTCATAGATAAAGGCTGGGATTGGTGTCTGAATGGTACAGCATATCTGTCTGAAGAGATAACCCTTGTGTGGGCACAGCACCATCTGTGCTCCACTTCAGACACCAACATATCTAGGATCAGTCCTCATCCACACCCCCATGACTTGCTATTTACCCCATGAGAAGGAGGAAACATATCTATTCATTTGGTACCTGTACATTCCCCCTCCAGGCATCTAGCAGGTTAAGAGGCTGGTTTAAATTGAGACAATGATTGGGGAGGAAAGGGCTAAATCTTCCTTTATCCCAGCACCACACCAGAGTCCTGATCCAATTTTCCCCAATTTTTTAGATGCTTTTTAAAAATACACAATCTTTGGTGTCTTGTCTCATTTGGTCCAGACAGTGAACGTTTATCATTGAGTATATATGGAAGGAAATAGAGAGGAGCAGTTCAGCAGAAAAACCAGCGCATGTTCATACTGTCCACATGTAGACTATGTCCATGCAATCTCAGATCAATGAATTGGCAGGGTCATAATTGTGCTGGTGAAGAGATGCATGTTTTGTCTAATCTCTGTTTGCCTCACCACTTAACCCCGGGAAAATCCACGGTTTGCTGCTGAATCGGACCAAACAGCAGTCAGGTTTTCCATGGATTGCTGTTTGTTCCAATTCAGCAGAAAAGAGTATGCTTTCCATGAGAAAGCAGTGGGGAAAATGCAGAACTACTCAGACCCATGCTTTCTAGGCAGGGGACAAGCAGAAGCGTGGACAAACCCTCACTTGGTCCAGCTAGTGAACATGTCACTGAGTATTTGTAGACAGAAATAGAGAGGACCAGTTTGTTGCTTTGGTTAATGTTTGTAGAAATATCTCTGCACCTCATATTGTTGTGTGGGGTTGCTTTCATTAATTTGGGGGAGGTTTCTCCTTACACAGTGTGTGCATGTGTAAAAATAGCTGTTCTGGTCTAGGAACCAGGGTCAAATCTCTGGCCTGATGAGATGACGTGATCTGGAGAGGAGCCTGCTCAGAACTGAATTCTCTTGGGCATGAGCTGCTCGCAGAATGGGTACAGGAATACAGAGATTACACATGATAGGGCATGGCTGTTTGTGTGTGTTTGTGGAGTGTGGGCAGGGAGACATTTGCACACACAGCCACTTGTCACAGGCTCATCTCAGACCATGACAGGCATATGGAATGGGGAAGGAGGACAGGTGCCAGCTGTGCGACATAACCAGGGAGCCAGCAGGAATATGCACAGCTCCAGCACTGAGTGCAGCCAGGCAGAGACACAGCAGGGGACTCGGTTTGGGAGGCAGACGGCTGTGCAGGATGCTGATCAGGCTGGTTCTATGCATCCAGGAAGAACTCTAAAAAGTGAGCAGGCTGTGGTGATGAAGACGGGGGAGGGATGCCAATCAGACTCCTCACTACTGGCCAGAGAAAACCAGCAACGCTGCCCCTAACAAAAAGTCACTGTGACAACATCAGCGCAGAGCAAGTCAGCAGAATAAGCAGCTTACTTGTGAAGCAGAAAAGATGCAAGCCCTGTTTAGGCATTCCTCTTTGCCCTCTAATCCAGTGCCTCCTTTCTCATGTTCAGCAGAGATCCTACACACGTGCATTCTGCCTGTGCAGTCTCAGATCCTTGAATAGCCAGGGTCAGGATTGTGCTGGCAAAGACCAGGGAGGCTTTTTCAAGGCACAGTCACATAAGGGAGAGGCCAGCAACTGAGACCCTACCCCGCCTCCCTCCCAGATGAATATCTGAACAGGGCTGTGGTATATGCCCAAACAAAACCTTTCAGCCTCTAACTGGACGCAAGGCTAAGTGGGAAAGTCAGAGAGAACATATTACACCTATTTTGAAACATCTGCACTGGCTGCCAGTTCATTTTGAGGCGCAATGTAGCATTCTGCTTTTGTCCTTTAGACCCCTGCATAGTCTGATCCTATGCAGCCTTCTCTCAAATGACACTGCAGAGCTCTTAGATTGTCCAAGGAGACCCTCCGACAGATTCTATCCTCTTGGGAGAGGAGATTGTTATCTACAAAGGCAGGGCCTATCTCTATTTTACTTACAATCTTTATATGCTGCACAACAACTAGGTACTCTGGGCAGCTTACAATAAAAATAGCCGGTGGCTCTAGTGCCAGTGCTGGATCAATGAGCACCCCTGAACTGTGAATTTAGGGAGAGTGCAACCACCATCAAAACTGCCTGGCCAGACTGACAATCCCTCACCCTCTGCACAGTAGCCCATCTTGTCCAGTGTATTGGTCCTGATCTAGCACATCCACTGCCTCTCCTGAGTTTGATGAAATTGAGAAATGACGCAGTTAGGTACTATCTGTGTCATTCCCGTGGGGCATTCTGCTCCTGCTTGGTGGCGAGAGAGAGATAGATGACTATTTCAGAGCAGCCACATCATCCCACTGGAGCAGGGAGCAGGTTTAATTTAGCAAGATTTCTGCCATGTTGTTGCTCATTGTTGGTGCAGGGTCCCCAGGATGACTGATCATTATGTGGTGATATTATTGGTCGGAGGACCTTACGTAGAGATACAGGACCAGCTTCTGGCTGTAGGAACTGTGTCCTGGAGCTGGGCTGGGCTATGCTCTGGAACGGAGGGCAGTCTTATAAGCCGCTAACAGAGTGTTCCTCACCCCCCACACAGAAAGGGGAATTCCACCAACACATGAGACTGAATGCTGGTGCAGTGAGGGAATGTCCAGAGACAAAACTCTGCTTGGATGGGATGGGATAAATTCATGAGAGATGCAAGAGGGTCTTCTTTTGGGGTAGGGATGCCCAAGAGCATTACCGTATCCTAGATACTCCCAAAGAGGAAGATGGGAGCAGGGTACTGAACGCCAAGGAGTTTGAGCACATGAGCGATGACAAGGATGGATGACCAAATGTCAAGAGAAATCCCAGTGGGATTATGAATTGTTGGCATGGTGGAGAGTTCCACTTCGCTTCCTTGCAAGCAGGAATGTGGACACAAAAAGCCCTCTTTGGCACACGCTGGAGTGCCACTCAGGACTGTCATTAGGGAAGCGTCAGAGGGCAATGGCTGTTTCCAGAGTGATACCAATTACTCATTTGTGTTTTCACACCACAGAAGCCGGAGGAGCAGCCAGGCGGGTTGTGTCAGAGCCGTGCCAGTGCATTTCCCAGTGCATGGTGTGTGCAATGTTGTGGGGTGGAAAGGGATGGAGATACAGCAGGACCCAGTGCAGAGCTCTCAGTGGAGATTACGGCCTGCTGCTCTGCCAAGTGTGGCCTGGTTGTTCAATTGGATGGCTACACATGTTGAGCAGATGCTGCGTGTGTGGCCACTTTAAATCACTGCGTTTCAAGCCATTCTTCCCAAGTGATCCACAAAGGTATGCATACAGGTGGATTGGGGGTGGGGCAGTGGCAACTGTGGGTCTTTCTGGGAGGTGGACTGTACCAGAAGAAAGGCTCCCCACCACAAGGCAGCTGCTATATTGTACAGTCTTACACAACAGAGTTTAGCACTTGCACTACAGGGCAGCTGTTTGTGTGTAATTGCCCATAGTCAAACTATAAAATGCAAGAAGAGAGACACCTGTGACATCATTAAACAGGAAATGAGGCTGTGGACATTGCTGTAATGTTACTCAGAATCACATACGGGGGGGGGGGGGGGAATAAGTGTTTTTCTTTTTATGGAAAGCTTCCCAAACTGCTCAACCAGTTTCCTTTGAAAGTCCATGGTGGCCAAGCAAAGATTATACAGTTAAATTTAGCAAAAGTTACTCATAAGTCTAGGAATTCTCCCAAGTCCTCCTACGCACCAAGCTGACTGGTATTTGACTGTGCAGATACAATAAAATACATTTGGATTAGGGAATTTAGAGAGAAACTTCATGCAAATGCAAATAAAAAAAGCCCTGTTTTTTGTTTTAATGAAAAGCAACACCAGAAGGCTTTAATTTTAAGGTTAGTAGCAAGAGGGGAAAGGGGCACTTAACCCTTTCCCCACCACCTGTTTTTCTGCTCAAGTCTCCCTCCCCAAGCTGCTTTTTTTTCTGCCATAGGAAGAAAAGCTGTTTAGTGGGGCAATTTGGAAGGAAAAATGGCTAACGGGAAATGGTTAAGCACCCCTCCCTGCTGCTGCTCTTCCACTCAAAATTGTGGCTTCCCAAGAATGCTTTTCATTTTGAAAAATGTCAGGGCTTTGTTAACAATCATCTGAATATAACAGAGAGTATGCCCATTTAAAAAGAATGATTTTGGGCTGTTCTTCCATCTCCTTTTGTGGGACCAACAGAGCATTAACTACTCAGCCTAAAAATACAAAGAAGAATCAATGCTGAGTCCCCAGCTTGGGAAGAACAATGCGACTGCAAGTGACAAAGCAAGAGAGAGGAAATCCATAAGGCTCCTCTCTGTGAATGTGCTACGGGTTGGAGAAAGTAACCTGCAAAGGTGTTTGATTAGCACCAGGGAGGACATGAGCTATTGTGAGGAATCTGAATGCTGATCGATGGTAAGGGAATCTCCAAGGGTTATGCAGATTTGATTTACAAAGCGACTGTGTAACCAATACATTTCCCCTGTCTCTCTGTTCCTTATACGGAGAGCCAGGATGGCATAGTGCTTGGAGTGTAGAGCTAGGGCCTGGGAGACCAGGGTTCAAATCTCCACCTGGCCATGAAGCTCACTGGGTGGCCTTGGGCTAGTCACTGCCTCTTTGCCTAACCTACCTCACAAGGTTGTTGTGGGAATTAAATGAGGAGGGGGAGAACCAAGTTCACCACCTTGAGCTCCCTGGAGGAAAAGGTAGGATATCAATTAGATAGACAGACAGACAGACAGACAGACAGATGATAGATGATAGATAGATAGATAGATAGATAGATAGATAGATGATAGATAGATAGATAGATAGATAGATAGATAGATAGATAGATGATAGACAGATATTCAGTTGACTTACTGCCTGGCACTGTCATGGCTGACCATGAAGAAGAAGAGAAGAAGAAGAGTTTGGATTTGATATCCCGCCTTTCACTCCCCTTCAGGAGTCTCAAAGCGGCTAACATTCTCCTTTCCCTTCCTTCCCCACAACAAACACTCTGTGAGGTGAGTGGGGCTGAGAGACTTCAAGGAAGTGTGACTGGCCCAAGGTCACCCAGCAGCTGCCTGTGGAGGTGCGGAGACGCGAACCCGGTTCCCCAGATTACGAGACTACCGCTCTTAACCACTATACCACACTGGCTCTCCTTTTATAATGGAACATAAAAAACTGCCTCATGCCAAGTCAGACCATATGATTAAAACCAAGAGTACCATGCTTGAGTAGTCTTAAGAATGGTTAGGTTTATGATCCTCCTGTCTTGCTACCAGTTTTTATCCCCATGTTGTCTCAGAAGTGCATGTGACTTAGCTTGACGAGGTGTGTTTAGGACTGCAGCCTTGGTGATCTAAGTCTAAGCAAGGAATGGGCATATTGCATTCTGGAAGCAGTATTTGGCAACCATTTGAACGGGAAGAACTATAGCTCAGTGACAGAAGACGCTTGAGGAACACACTGGTGATCATGAGCGAGGGAATGCCATTGCACTTGTGTCCTGCTTGTGGGAGAAGGGTCCACTCTAACTTCAAACAAGTGTGTGCTTGGAAACGCCTCTTTGGTTTTGCAGACATCTTATTATGGGCTTCAGAGGCAGCTGGCTTAGCTCCCCCTTGTTCTCTTTACCTGAGTCTGGGTGACAGAAAAATGGGCTCCCTGCTCAGATCAGGCAACACTTTGTGCCAAAAGCAATAGGGAAAACATACAAGGCCAACAAATACCCTGTGGCCTTGCTCGCACAGCCACCTTTTCCCCTCCTTTCCTCAAAGTGGCTTCCCACTTGCAACAAGCAGCTTGCGGTTGTGGCAGCATGACAGCAAACCTCAGCATGAGCATCTGATCCATGCAGTGCAACATCACAACTTCTGCTCATGGCAGGTGAGTCACAGAGCTTGTTTGCCAAGAGTAGGCCATTGCTGTTGGCCAAAACTGTGGGATGCAGCCGCTCTGGGGAGGGACTGTGCCCTTAGCGTATTTCAATTCAAGCTGCCCAGAGTGGCTAGGACAACCCAGTCAGATGGGCAGGGTACAAATAATATATTATTATTATTATAAGGACATACCTCTATTCCAGACAGGCAAGAGTGCTTCCAGGGTGTGTGGAGAGCGGGACTAAGAAGCAATATGCCCTGAAGGCCAGAGAAACCTGAAAATTGTGAGTTTCCCCCCATACTTTTGTTTTCTGTAAAAGCTGACAAATTCTTTTTGTTGTTTTAAAGTTTTTCTTCAAATTGCGGTCCACTGAGGCCTGGCTTATGCATGCAGTGGGGCTTATGTGGATGCAAGAAGCATGCAACAGGAAATAATGGAGAGAACCCAAAGAGGCGTTTATCCAAATTCAGATGTGAGATGCTGCAGAAGAAAAAGAACGAACTGGATCATCATAGACGGAAGGTGAGTGGCCCCATTTTTCCAGTCTTCCCTTGAAACAGAAACCAGCACAACAGGCTTGAGCCTTGACTAGCAACTTCCTCCTTTACATGCTAGTTTCCTACTTGCAGCAAAGGCTCTTTTCAAATTGGGGAGCATTCAGATTGGCATTCTGCCCCCTGCAATCTGAAGCGGTACTTAGCATTCCAACGGCATCCTTCCTACGTCACCCCCTGCATGTGTAGTGCTAGCCTCCACAGAAAACTCTACCCTTTGCAACCAAACCTGTGATATTCATTCTTTGTAGGGAGCATATTGGTTTCAGCTCTCTGCTACAATCGAGGCAGCTGCCTCTAGAAGGTCAGGTAGCTCTGCAAATTGGAGGTTTTAAAAGACACCCCAGTTGTCACCAGAACTGGGTATCTCAATACAGGAAAGCCTGTGCAGGGACCACGGAAATACTGGGCTAGCAAGCCACACTTGGCTCCCGTCGGGGGCAAACTCATCCTTTGAAGCAGACACACTCTGCTGTGGTGTGGATGAGTGCCCCCCATGGCGCTTTCTGCTGGGGAAAACAACAGAGGCTGGACACTCTTGCCGCAGTATGGAGTGCCATTAAACACACTTGTCTGCAGCGAGAGCCTTACAAGCCAAGGGAAAGCAGGCACTTGTTTTGCTCTGCAAACAAAAGCAATGGTTGTCATGCACCCCACATGTTTGAGCTCCCCCACCTTGTCTTAGCAGAAAAGAACAGCAGCAATCTCCAGCCCGGAGCCGGGATTAATGGCAGCATTTAATTATGCCACTCTGCAGCAGCAGCTGCTTTCGTTCCACAAGGAGTTGGGGATGGAGTGTGCACAGGGGAAGCGATCGTTAGGAGCCAGACAGAACCATCAGAGTCATGTTTACTCAGGGCTAAGCCCCATGGCGTTTAATGGGACTTCCCTGCTAGTACGTGGGTTGAGGATTTCAGCTTAAGATTTCTCCAGACAGCTGTTCCACGGGCAGTTTTCGGATACGCCCCTTGACCCTTCAGTTCCATTGCCCACTTCTTCAGATCCATACCAAGAGACCAGGCTTGCTCAAAGAAAGTCTCTTTTGTTGGGGTTAGATTACACTGGAGAGCCACTGCTTGTTGAGGTAGACAATACTGAGCAAAATAGACCAATGTACAAGGCAGCTTCCTGTGTTCCTCGTACTTAAGCCCCAGAGGTCCATAAAATCATTCTCTGTGCTTGGAACAGAAGCCTGGGTGAGTCAAAGGTCCATAGCAACCAGGTAATTTCAGATGATAGCTCCATTTCAGCAGGCACAGATCTACTATGAAACTAATGAAGCTAAAACTTCTTGGCCCCTAATCCTGGAGGGGCCCCAGAAGCGACTTAAGTCCACATTATTTAAAAATGTTGGGTCTAGTAGGCCCAATTTGAGTCACATCGCTCAAATTGATTAATTTTTTGTTGTATATATTTCAACAATCCCAAAGTTTGAGAGTCAGTAGCACAGATGTTGTAAAGGTGTGGTGTTCTGTCATGGAACAACCCCATTGAAGAAGATAACAGTGGTTACCCAGACCTCATTGCAAAGGGACCCCCATAAGAGTTCAAGTTTCAGGGCCCAAAATGTAGGTCCACCAGTGCTTTTGAGTCAATTCTAGTCCTGCTTTCATCACACAGTTTCCTTCCCAGTTGGCACCTGGGTCTAAGGCCCACCAGCTGGAGGTATTTAAAGTCTGCATCTCATACTCCTCTTTGGGATTTGGGGAGGTGAGGCTGGTTTTCCCCTAGCTGTGAGTGATGGCACCTGGGTGTCCCTTTCCACCTCAGCCAGAGGCAGGGCAACACTGATCCCAGGGTTTCCTCAGGGAGAGACCCAGCACTGCCTCTCGTTGTTCCCTGGCAGTCCAGGTGTGGCCATGGGAGCACTGGAGGGAATAGACCAGATCCCTCTGGATAGGGAGGGTGCCTGCCTTCAGTCTTCCCTGGGGAGGTCTATGAGGTGAGGGCTAGTCTTGAAGGGCGGCTTTCTCTCCTGGAGGGAGTTCAGCCACTAGTTGTAGGCTATGCTAGACTCAGCTCTCCCCCTTCCTGATTAACTCAGGGCTGCTTAAACCAGCTTCCTCCCCCTTCATCAAGCCCATAATCACCAGCTGAGACTGTACTTGCCCAGCAGGCAGGCATGTGAGAAAGCACCCTACTGCCTGGTGTTTGATTGTGGATGATGTCTCTTGGTGACACCCCAATGTGGCCAACCCCATTGGATCTGGCAGGAGCAATGGATGCTGTCTTAAAGGTACAGGCAGCACTGATGCTGCTTGGGAGGGAGGGAGCCCTTGTAGCTCACCAAAACAGTCATTACTTGTTGGTGAGGGGTGCAGCAAGATCAAGTAATCTTTGAGCCACCACATTCAGGATAGGAGAAACAGCAGACTTGCACCTGCAGTTTGAAGTGGTTCAGAATAGCAATGGGTAAATCACATCTGTCTCCTGATTGGTGTTGTTTGGTTTTTAGTGTACAGTGGTGCCTCGCAAGACGAAAAGAATCCGTTCCGCGAGTCTCTTCGTCTAGCGGTTTTTTCGTCTTGCGAAGCAACCCGATTAGCGGATTAGCGCTATTAGCGGTTTAGCGGCTATTAGCGGCTATTAAAGGCTTAAGGGATTAGCGGATTAGCTGCTAAAAGTGCTTAGTGCCTTAGAAAAAGGGGGTGGGGAGCGAAAAAAATTTGCAAGAATCGCAAGACATTTTCGTCTTGCGAAGCAAGCCCATAGAGAAATTTGTCCTGCGAAGCGCATTGAAAAACGGAAAACCCTTTCGTCTAGCGGGTTTTCCGTCTTGTGAGGCATTCGTCTTGCGGGGCACCACTGTATTATTCCATATTATTTGGTCTTACCTGCATGGGACCAAGATACGAGCTGGCGAAGGGAACAAAAAGTCCAATACAATACACACTTATTTTGCAGGTCTGTAGAGCACCAAGGCCTCACACTACCACCCAACCTGTGCTGTGCATATTTGGTGGAGCAACTCCATCGCTGAACAAGCCTATTCACTTTCAGGCTTGTTGTTTTTTTCCTCCACTGTGGTCATTGGCACTATCCACACCCAGACCCCTCCCTTCATCTATAAAGGTCTTGCTATATCATTGCACTTGCTTTAGGCTGCACCATGCAGACTTGCTGAGGAGTCAGCCCTGCTGACCTCAGTAGGACTTCCTTCTAAATAAAACTGCATAGAGCCAAGCTGTTAATAAAGGAGAGGGCCAGTTGTCTAATAAAATGGAGATTTAATTAAGAATGCCAAGCACTGGATCTTACAGAGGAAATTGATCCAGGTTCTGGAAATGTACTCCTGTGAAATGTGAAACCCAAGCTGTTTTGCTAAGAAGGGAATACAGTAAGAAATATTATTCACACACAATTCACAGAAGAGTTGGGGAACGCTGTGAGTGTGCCACATACCTGAACGTCCTTTAGACAGACATTCTGGAAACACAGGATAAATGATTAACAGACTCGGAATGCAATCCATTGACAGAAGCCAGACGAGCGCAGACACAGAGCATACCCAGAGAGAAGAGGCTGTGCAATCAGCGTGACTGAGAGGAGATTGAAACACAGAGGCATTGTCTGCCACAATGTCCCACGTATGAGGAAGCCAGGAGATGCTATCGGTGATTGTACAAGATTTCACATTGAAAGGGAAGGGGGGAAGGATTGTGTCTGATCCTGAGGGAAGGAAGAGAAACATTGGAGGCAGTCAAAGGCTACACCACACCGTGCAGCTGGATTTGAAGAGTGGATAAAAAGAATGGGACTGCAAAGGTGGGGTCTTGACTTTACTGGACAGGGAGAGAGATCTCTCTCTCTCTCTCTCTCTCTCTCTCTCTCTCTCTCTCTCTCTCTCTCTCTCTCTCTCCTTGAATTCAGGGTAATTCAATGAAATTGACTGGCAGCCATCAATTCAGACATTAGACAAAATAACTTCTTCACACAACATATAACCTATGGAATTCACTGATGCAGGATTTATTGGTGACCATGTGATTTTGAAGAAGCATCAGAAAAACAGGGGAGATGGAAGTTGTCAATGGCAACTCTCCACGTCGAGAGTTAGGAATTTAAATTTGCTTCCCTTGGGTTGCATTCATATAGCTGTCAGGGCAATGAAACTTGGGGGGGGGGGTATTTTTGTTTGTTACTACGGTATGCATGTATTTTTGTGTTTTTACATTGTAAACCACCCTGTGATCCTTGGGTGAAGGGTGGTATAGAAATTTTAATTAATAAATCATCATCATCCTAGCAGCTCAGTATTGTCTACAGTGACTGAGAGTGGCTCTCCAGGATTGTAGATAAGTGTCTCTCCCAAGGTTCGGTAAATATCTCTTCCTTTCTCTCAAGTAAGAGCCTCTGTTGTCATGATCTGAGTGGGAGCCAGGAAAGGCAGGTGGGTGGAACAGTCAGACTCCCTGGTTTCCACACTGCCCAAGGTTTTGCCCCTTCTGCAGGGCAGAGGTAAGACACCTGTGCAGTGCATGAGGTGTCCAACTCTAGGCCTGCACTGTTCTTCAAACAAACAAACAAACAAACAAACAAACAAACAAACACCTCACTTGGGTTTGTGTCAAAGTAAATGGTTTCAGACTCAGCATTCCAAAGGGCTGGTAGCCCCTAGACAGGGGGTATTTGGCCATGTTCCTTATAGGGCTGGGAAAGAGGGGTTGGAGCCTCCCCACTGATATTTGGGACAGGTGGGTAGAACCTGTGGAGAGGGCTAAATGAGGAAGGCCCCAGTTCCATATTTAATCCGGGTCAACCAACCTTCTGTGATTCTGCCCATGGAAAAGTATGTTGTGGGTGCAGTACATTTCCTCAATGCATAAAAACAACTTTGCCCTAGCCACACACAGAGAGATCCCTGTAAATCCCACTTATCATCCTCTTATTTCATCCTTTATCCACCTGTCATGCCACGTCCTTAACTGGGAGTTATGAAAGATTGAGTGGGCCAGCGAAGGCAGCTGATGGATTCACGGTCGCAAGCTGGGAAATGTCCTTTGGATAAATCTCCTACCTTCTTAAGGGAAATGGCGATTTGCCATACCTAATGCTGAGCCAAGGATTGGAGATTTGGGGCCTGCATACAAGGAAGAAAAGTGGAAAAGGAAGACGGGGATATCGTGTATGGATGATGCAGCAATTTGAGAGTTCCACACAGGTGGGATGCTATGGCAGGAGGGCTGCCACTTGGCTTTTGAATGCCAGGCAGGCTGAAGCTGGCATGGAAAAGTGAGCAGAGACCCATGCTCTTGAGAATAGGGAGCATATGCAACTAGTTTTGTGGAAACTGCACTGGCTGCTGGTTAGTTTCCAGGCCCAAATCTGCATGCTATGGTTTTGGTGTCAAAATTCTGCATAGCCCAGAGTTAATTTCTCCCCCTATTTATCCACTCACCACCAATGAAGTTCTAGTTTGGGCGCCCTGCTTTGAGTTACCCCCATTGTTTGAGGTTAGATTGGCCACAGCAAGAGCACAACATGGATGTCTTTTTAGGAAGGTGTTTAGGAACTGAACAGGGTTCTAACAGGAGGTAAATGTTTCTACATTATAATTAAAACAAAAACAATATATGTCTGAAATATTGTGTGTGAGTTGTCTGGCATGTAGATGTGGGAAGGTTAGAAATAAATATGCACATACACACAAAGAGATCCCAGTAATTCAGCTTGATAATATATCCATGCCAGGGGTACTGTCTATGATCCCTGTGGAATTGTTCTCTCTCTCTCCCTCTGTGTGTGTGTGTGTGTGTGTGTGCGCGCGCATGTGCTTTCATGAGGGCTTGCAAAGAGAAAGAATTGACTTGGGAGGGGCTTGTTTACTCTACAAAGATATAGAGCTTGCTATCTTAGATTTACTCTCCCAGGGTTGTTAGCCTTGGATAACAAACCCTGTCAATAGAAAGAAGGAATTTCGGGGGTTCAACCCATAACTCTTGCTAACGCTTTCTGGTCACTCACAAGCCATTGTGTTTCTCCATGGAACTGTACACTGTACTCTCATCAACTGGAGAAAGCAATCTTGCCTCTTTTTTCCCCCATGGGTCAAAATGAAGTGAGCCAGGAAGGGTGTTTGACCACAGGCTTGACTCCCCGAGCTCATTCCAACTTCAGTATCATTGCTCTGCTTAAGTATTTCAGGGAGGGCATCCTTCAAACCTACCACCTCTGCATGGCAAATTGCTTTGAATTTTTCATCTGCCTGCAAACACTGCCCCTAAAACTCACAGCCCTGTAAACTGGCTGAAATCATTCAGTGGAGAGGAGAAACAAGCTAAGGAAGGCATGTTTGACAAACCCTCACCGTGATCAACTCCTGCCTGGAAACCTATGTCCCCACTGTGGAAGGACATGAGGGTCCAGAATTGGCTTCCACAGTCACTTAAAACCATGTTCATGGAAGACATTCTTACTCAGCCAGGAGTGGTCGCCAAAGACTCTTCTCTCTGGGTCATGCAATGCACTGTCCATGGTCCTGATATGGGACCCGCATGTTCTCCTCTGTTACCTACTTTGCCCAGTACTCCACTACTGTTTCAGATTGCAGGCTCTTTCCTCCCTCCCTCTCCATGTAGATGCCAGATGTGAACAGAAGAAACTGAAGTCCCTGCACATTCTGTTCCCAACCTTTGTACAGTGTTATGCTTTTGTCCTGGCCCTCCCTACACTCTCCCTAGACTTGCTTGTTGCAGGCTTGGCATAATTCTCTCTCACACACTCTCAGCAAAACCACTCAGCTCCTCATCTCTCATATGGCTTGGGGAGGTTGCCATGGGAACATGGCATACTACCCCACTTAAACTTGAATGCAAAGTGATTAACAAAGCTGGCTTGAATCACTCAGGAAATCTGAGGAGGACCCAGAGGCTCTGAGTTCAAATGAACATCAGGAAAAGTACACATCCCAGGGCAGAGTGCAGCTTGCTTCACTCCCCTAACAGTGAGGCGAGGCAAGTGCCCATCAAGGGTGATGATCTCGATTTTGAAGTGGTGGGCTGTGCGTACGAAGAGGGGGTGGGCTTAGCAGGGAAACTGCTGTTGCCATGACAGACAGCTCCCAGGCACAATAAGTGGCTCAGTGCCTACTAGGAGAACTTGTTGGGTCTGCTGCCCTCCATCTCTCCCCACTTGGATCTATTCGCTTTGGCTTTCTTGATATGTAGCGCTCACCTGGCACATTTCAGTCCTGCTGGCTTTCCCCTTCCGACATTCTCTCTAATCTTGCTCTTGAGAGAGACTACAAAGTCCAGTCTCACTCTGCCGGCTGATGCGGGAGATCCACTATTATAGCATCCCTGATGATAGGTGGCCGCCCAGCCCCGCTGCTTGAAAACCTAGCAAAAGAGAATCCATCTTCCAAAGCAGGTCTGCTCTGATGTTGAATAGCTTGTACTGTCAGGAAGTTTAGGGCAGCTGCCTACCATCTCCATTTGGTACTCTGGCTGAGACTCTGCCTGCCCACACACCATCTCGCCAGAGTGGTACATGCTCTGCCTATCTGCACTCTCTGTGGGCCTACCTTTGAAGGTGACTACAATTAATCCAGAATGTGGCTGGTGACTGGGAGTGGCTGCCAGGACCATATAACACTGATCCTAAGAGATTTTCGCTGGCTCCCAGTACGTTTCCAAGCACAATTCAAAGTATTGATGCTGACCTTTAAAGCCCTAAATGGCCTCAGCCCAGTATACCTGAAGGAGCGTCTCCATCCCCATCATTCAGCCCAGACACAGGTCTAGCTCTGAGAACCTTCTGGTGGTTCCCTTACTGTGAGTTTCTCATACAAGAGAAAGGAATGAGGCTGGCTGGTTTGTGATTGCCAATGCATTTCCTGACTGGTTCAAAGTGCTGTAAGGCCAATTTACTTACAGGGTCACCTTCACATGTATGAACCTACCTGTGCTTGAAGATCAAGTTCAGAGGTCCTGCTTCTAAGCCTGCCCATCAGATCAATAAGCTTGGCAAGCTCTAGAGACAGGTGCTTTTCAGTGGTGGCCCAGCATTTGTGCAGCCCTCCCTCTCAATCAATGTACATATGGCCTTATCAATACAGACTTTTAAAAAAGTTTTAAAAACCTGTTTCTTTCAAGTTGCTTTCTCTTAAATGTTGCAGAACGCTGCTGCTTTGAAATGGTTTTTAAGCATTTTTAGCTGATCTACAGCAGTATTTTGCAAGCTTGTTGTTGGTTTTTACTGCTGTTTGAAATGGTTGCTTTACTGTAATGCAATATAGCACTTTGTGATTACTTATCTTCTACCACGCATTTTATGTAAACTGCCTTGTGATGGCTCTCCCTTTAAAGGCACCCTTTAAAGAGGCCTAAATAACTTGGTGATTGCATGGGCAGCATGCTTTGAGGAAGGATTCAGGAGTCACTGGCTCAGTCAGTTTTGAGATCGATGGAGGGCAGTATCCTCTACAGCAGGGACAAGGGACCCTCCCACAGGTGTCACGGGACTACGACTCCCATCATCCTCAGCAACTGGCCATGCTGCCTGGCACTAATGGGAGCTGTAGCCCAACAACACCTAGAGCATTTGGTGCCTCCTTCATCAGAAGTAGCTACCTCAACTATCCCCCTCCTGACTCTCCAGAAGCCTTAATTGCTTTCCTCTGCGCTGTGCAGAAGCTTTATTTTTTGACAAACACAAAGTGGCACTTGCTGCCTGGCGCCTTCTGCAGGCAACCCTATTGATAACAGGGTGGTATGCAAAAGAGAAAGGCTAGGAGTGGGGAAGAGATGGAGAAAGATGCCACTTTCGAGCAGGCCCCCAGCTCCAAGCAAAAGTGGCCAGGAGGGCAGGAGGCTGAACATTCCTGAGGGCAGGACCCTGGCAGCTGCAGCCCACACACGGCTCCATCTGCGCCATGACCTGCTGCTACACCTTGTCACACTCCAGCCCCTCCCTAAAGCAGCTTTGCCAATGCACTTCTCAATGCAGCACTTTTTACTATTCCAGTCTTGCCATCTCCAAACATACAGAAACGGCTCTGCTTCAGCACATCAATCCCGGCTTGCTGTGCCTCTTCCAGCACCCCTGCTAGGATCACACGCTTGCACCCCCAGTGACCACCCCCAGCCCTTTCCTGCCCTCTTCTCTTCAGCTGCCCCAGACGTGGCTTCCCCCAGGTGCTCATTTCAGCCAGTGACCAACAGGCAGATTCTGGTGCTATGCTCAATATTCACCCCGTTGGGTCATTTTTCTTCTCCTTTCTGATTCCCTCACTCCTGGGCTTTGCATATTTTGAACTTAAAAAAAAAGGTGCAGGGGAAAAAATGTGAGTTCTGGGACTTCAATAAATGACGCAAGTTAAGCCAATCTGCAGGCGTTTTGTAACATTGATTCTGCTTCTGCACATCACGGGGGAAGGACAAGGGGCTGTAGAGAGACTGAGGTCCTGTTCTCTGGTTTCTGGAAATGTTCCTCTCCCCCTTCTGAAATGTCATTAGGCTTTCCAGCCTAATTTCACAGCCTTCAGTACCAGAAACTGGCTTTTTTAAAAAATAAAAAGCTGAGCTTCTTTGGGTCCTGACTTCTGTGCCCAGTACCAATGGTGTATTTTTCAAATGCAGATGGCAGCCCTGCTCGTAATTTTTTATCTCTTCTAGTGTGAGAGCACCTAGAGCTAAGCTGCTTCATCTTGAGCTCAGTGCCAGCACCCCCCCCCCTTACCCTCAGGCTCTCTCCCCTTGCAGGGCTGCACTGCTGACACCTTCCACTAGTGGCTCAGCACCTATGGGCCATGGCTGTCCTAGTTCTGATGTTCCTCTTGCCACATCAAGGGCTGCCCTTGCTTCTTGAACCCAGTGTGTGTGTGTGTGTGTTTGTGTACGTGTACGCACACACCTTTTCTGTGCTTATTCTGGTGCCAGCAAAGAGCCTACCACTGACTATGATCCTACATCAGGATGCCTTGTGATGTTAAATTCTAGGGGGAAACCCTCTAACAGCCACATTTGAAAACGAAAAAGCAGCAGAGGCCACCAAACTCATCTCACGGGTGACCTAAATCCCAGCTCTTCACCTGTATCTCTGGAGACGAAGGACTGGCTCCGAAGTTAATTAACGTCGCAGACAATTGTGCCGTTTGCAGGGATGTGCCTCTTTTATTGACAGCTCCAGCGGCATCATCTGCAGTGACCGAACAGAGTGCTATCCTGGAGGGAACCGAGAAAATGTGTGTTTGTGGAGTCAGGGGGAGATGTTGTATTTGCATTGTGGGTGGGATGGGGGGGGGAGCAGAGGAAGCGCCTGCAGCAGAGCCACAGGTACACACTCATCCTGGTTCCCAGATCCCCATTTTATAGTGTGTCGTTGTTGCTTTTTTAAAAAAAGACTTGTGGTTAATTTGAGGATTGAGTCACTCGACTCCACAGCAATTTAGATGCTACTGTTCTGGCCACACTCGAGTGCTATGCCTTTGTGGTTATGGGAACCATTTCTATTTATGGGGCCTGAGGATATGGACTGGGTGCTCACAGGGACATGTCCAACTAAATGCCCTCTTGATCCCTGCCCATTATGTCAGGTGAAATTGAGCCAGGAGGGGGGTTGATCAGGTGGGTCCAGGGAGCAGTAAATATGTCTTGCATTAGTGGGGTGGGAGGACTTGCCACTTTAAAGGAGACAGTTGTGCAACCACTACAGGAGAAAACTAGCCCTGGACCCAATGAATTGGTGCAGCTATTGGCCAGTTGAAACACTGTCCCGTTTCTGGGGAAGGTGATTAAGAGGGTTGTGGTGGAACAAGCACAGACGTTCCTGGATGAGACTGTCTATCTGGATCCATTCCAGTCTGGGTTCGGGACTGAATTAGCCTTGGATGCCCTGATGGATGACCTTTATAGATAGAAGGATGGAGGGTACAACCCTGCTTGTTCTGTCACTGACTTTTGATACCTTCTGGATTGACTCTGCAGGATGGGTGTTGATGGCCCCATGCTGCATGGCTCCAGTCCTACCTGCAGGGTTGTGTCCAGAGACTTTCTCAAGGCACCATTTTGTCCCCAGTGGTATTCAACATCTATATGAAGCCCTTGGGAGAGGTCATTAGGAGTTTTGGAGCAAGGTGTCATCTATTTCCTCAGGGCTTGTTTCTTGCAACATGTTTTATGTGGGGCTGCTCTTCAAGCTTCATGTTGCAGCAGCCAGACCACTCATAGGAGCAGATTACTGGCAACATGTTACCTTATTGCTGAAAGAGCTGCATTGTTTGCCAGTTTGCTACCAGGTCAGGTTCAATGTAAAAAGGTAAAGGGACCCCTGACCATTAGGTCCAGTCGTGGCCGACTCTGGGGTTGCGGCGCTCATCTCGCTTTATTGGCCGAGGGAGCCAGCGTACAGCTTCCGGGTCATGTGGCCAGCATGACTAAGCCGCTTCTGGCAAACCAGAGCAGCACACGGAAACGCCGTTTACCTTCCCGCCAGAGCGGTACCTATTTATCTACTTGCACTTTGATGTGCTTTCGAACTGCTAGGTTGGCAGGAGCAGGGACCGAGCAGCGGGAGCTAACCTTGTTGCGGGGATTCAAACCACCGACCTTCTGATCAGCAAGTCCTAGTCTCTGTGGTTTAACCCACAGCGCCACCTGTGTCCCTAGGTTCTAGGTACAAAGCCCTAAACTACTCAGGCTCAAAATTCTTTTTCTCCACCTTGATCACTGAGATGCTCTGATGGGGCACTTCTGGTGGTTCCCAATGCCCCTGAGGTCTGGTTGGCAGGCCCTGCCCTATGGAACTCCCTGCCAGTAGAACTTCAGCAGGAATCATCCCTCCCATCATTCAGATTCTTATTTGGACACGTCTTTGCAACATGAATTTTCTTTTTAGTCTGGCCAGTATCTATTGATGTTTTTAATGACATTTTTATGGATAGAGCTGTTGATTTTGTGTTTATATGTTGTACTCTGCCTTGCTGCTGTTATTATCTTTTATGAAAGTGCAGCTTATAAGTTCATAAATAAATATATTTAGCAGAAGGGAATCAACTACCAAGTTTTGCATATGGTGTACTTAGGATACCCCCAGAACTGTCATTTCTCTCTATGGTGAAAATGAAAAACCTTTCCAGTGCCACATTAAAACTGTCCTGTCTGGGGTTTATTCTTTGCAGCTGGGTTCAGGGAAGGAATTCCTTTTTAAAGGGGGTTGGGGGGGGAAACAACTTTAAAGATCAATAAGTCAGCCAGTGAAGTGTGAGAATGCACAGCATGATGACATCACTGCATGGGTACATGTGGCCAAATGTTTCAGGAAGAGGGCCAAGAACTTGGCACAGGGATGCCGTTTCGGGTGGGAGCCTTGTGTTGCAACATGCACAGTTCTGCCTGGCTAGGCAATGAGCAATTTAAAAATTCAGCACATTAAACCGAATCAGCAATATTGCTCCCTCCCTACATGTAACTGGCATTACTAAAGGATTTGAGAGAAACCTGGGCAGAAGGGAAAACTCATAAATCCTACAGCCAGGAGCAGGGGAAGCTGCCTTATACCGAGTCAGACCATTGCTCCACCCGGCTGAGCATTGTCTGCTCTGACTAGCAGCAGGCAACCCCTCAAGTTGCTGGGGATTGAACTGGGAGCATGCAAAGCCATGCTCTGTCCTTCTCGCCTACATGGAACCTGCTGGCAAGGGCCAGAGAGCCCTCTAAGGCTCCTACTCAACATGCAACTGTGCGGTAGCTCTGGCAATGCCGATAATGCCACCAAAAGGATTCCCTTCAGCTGAAGACTTTCATGGAGCACACAGATAAGCCCAGTCTCCTTATTTCCTTAGAAGCAAATGCAGGAAACAAGAGGCAGGAGGGTAATAAGAGGTTTCAACTCATTGTTCTGCATAGTGGAAAGCCACAGGAGAAGGGGGGGAGAGAGGTGGCTGCGAGCTTTGCTCAGCTCCCCGCTCTCCCCGTTCTCATGGCTGCTTCTCTGTTGCAGCTGCCGTGCTGGGCCAGGTAGCACATGTGGAGTTATATTGCCTATAAATAGCTTGGCTGATGAATGGGTACCACTGCACAGTCGTCAGCGCTGCAGCCCCGTTCCCCTCCCCTCCCCTGCTCTGTGTGTGCCTTGCCACCTGTTCTGTCCCAGATGGGGTGGAGGGGGGAGGGAGGCAGCCTGCTTGCCAGGCAGCCAGCATCATCCATCCAGAGCTATTAAGTACCCAACAAAGTACAATGTTTGCAGAGCAGCCTTCAGCCCCTTCCTTGCTTCCGTTGGCTGTGCCCATCAGTTTGGCAGGGGCGGCAGCTCGTGGCTCGTCATGGGATGATGAGGAAGGATCCAAACTCGGGCAGAGCTAGTGCTTTGCGTGCAAGAGGTCTTGGGTTCAATTCCCTGGCATCTCCAGGAAGGACTGGGGAAGGGCTGCTGCTCAAAATACTGGCGGTGCTGCTGTTAACAATATTGGGCTATATGGGCTTGTGCAAGGCAGCACTACTGGAACCTAGGAAGCTGTCTTATTCTGAGGACATCCAGCTGAGTATTGCAGGGCCTGGACAGTAGGAGCTCTCCAAGGTAGTGCTTTAAGCTACCTTTTTTAGCACAATTCCAGGTGTCGGTGCTGACCTTTAAGGCCCTAAACAGCTTCAGCCCTGTATACCTGAAGGAGCGTCTCCACCTCCATCATCTAACCTGCACACTGAGGTCAAGCTCCAAGGGCCTTGTGGCGGTTCTTTCACGGCGAGAAGTGAAGTTACAGGGGGCCAGACAGAGGGCCTTCTTGGTAGTAGCACCCACTCTGTGGAATGCCCTCCCATCAGATGTCAAGGAGATAAACAACTATCTTTTAGAAGACATCTGAAGGCATGCCTGTTCAGCAGAGTTTTTAATGATTGAAGATTTATTGTGTTTTTATATATGTTGGAAGCTGCCCAGAATGGCTGGGGCATCCCAGTCAGATGGGCAGTGTGCAAATAATAGAATTAGGAGGAGGAGGAGGAGGAGGGAGACATTCCCAGCCCTACCTGGAGATGCCAGGGATTGGACATGGGACTTTCTGCATGCCAAGCAGATGCACTGCCACTGAGCTATGGCCCTTCCCCGTGCAGTGTTCTATGTTCCCATGCCAGGGGGAGTCCTGCATTTCTGTAAGAGGCTGCAGGGTGGCAGGTGTTTTTTGTTTCTGCTGGAGGAAAGAGCTCCAGAGACTTGGATGGTGTTTTGCAATATCAGCCTATGTGCAAAGATGCAGGTCAATCAGGCAGGGAGCAGGAAGGCACAGCGGCATACGAATACGGGAAGTGGCCTTATTCTGAGTCAGACCATTGGCCCATCTAGTATTGATGAGTTACAAACTGGCAGTCTGGTTGGGAAGATGCTATAGCAGCTGCAGCGACTCCCAGTCACTTCCTGTCCAGACTTCTCCTTGCCCCACTCTCCTTGCTGACCACTCTCTCCATTCCAACTATCACTCCAGCTCTATTTTCCCATCCTCTTCCTCCTACACCCTGTTCCTTCCGTCCACTCCACACAAGCACATCTATTTGCCCACTTAGCAGTAGCAATGCTGGTCGTAGTGCTGCCCACCCGAAAAGCTATTGTATGATAGCAGAGCATGCAAGCCCTCCACTCCTCCACCCCCTCCAGTAGCTGTCGCCGGAGCAGACTGCAAAGAGAAGGCATTGTCAGGCACTACCCCTCCCTGATCGCGCGTATAATTACAGATTATCACCCCCACCCGCCCCTTCACCTGCAGCACAAACAATAATGGAGCCCTGCCTACTCCAGCACTTTGGAGCAAGCCCTATTGAAAGAGGGCAACATTCATTTCCCTGAAGAGACCTAGAGTAATATAGCAGCTGCTATCCCCGAAGCAGCCATACAATAACAGAGCAGTGTCTTTCTCTACTCCAGCATGCTAGAATAAACCCTGTAATTACAAGGCAATGCCTGCCTACTTCAGTGGGTCTTAAAGGACATCTTTCAATAACATACCAGAGACGGTGTGTAACATGGCATTCACAAGCAAATCTTAACATTTCAAAATGCCAGAGCAGGTGCCTAGGGCTTAGTGCTATCTCTGTCCCTTTTCCTTTCCGCGGCCAAAGAGGGGTGGGTGGGGAGGGGGACTGGGAACAACGCAGGAGGCAAAAAGGCACCTGAAACCAATGCACTCAGCCAGCCCTTAGCAGATTCAGCGCATCTCTTGATCACAGAAGTCAGATTATTTATATGCCGCATGGTCTGCAAATAGCATTTGTGCGCGCATGGGCTCACAGAAAATGAACAGCCAAATACAATAATCATAGTACACAAATAACTATCATAATATCAGTACCATGAAAGGGAGGCAGTGGAATAAGGAACAGTTCAGTTAATATATACAAGAAAATGTAAGCGAGCATCAAGCTTATCTATGGGCCAGTTCAGAAGATCCACATTCCAAAGCGGAGCCAAAGCTGGTGGCATGAGTGCCTAGCAACCTCCGCCCAACTTTTAGACACAAGAGGTCAGGAAGCCCCCTCACAGTTCCTCCAGCAGCAGCTCCCATATGAAGGTGGGGCAAGGGGCAGGTGGAAACAGCCACCCCCTGAAGGCATACACAGAGGTTTTCCCCCCGCCCCGACCATTCACATGCCCAAACCCAGAGCTTCAGTAATGGCTAACTATGAACTTTTTGTGTTTCTTGGCCTGACAAGAGATGGTCCTGCAAAGGGGCACCCACCACCCTTTTTTCAATTCAGAAGTTCCAGAAACCATTACTGCAACAGGTGGTGTGTGTGCGCACGCGTGCACACACACAAACTAGCTTTTTAGAAGCCTCTGGGTTAACTTTATTTATAGAAGGTGTCATTCATTAATGCTAGTCTTGCATCACGCATCACAGCAGCAATCATCAAGTCGTTCAGGTGGCCAGAAACAAAAAGAGGGAGCACATTGAGATTCACACCGGGTGCTGCGTCTTGTTTGTTTAAGAACATGTTTACTAAGGGAAATGAGCAACATTGCCTCTATGCTCCTGCAGCTGTCAAAAAGGCAGAAGTTTCTGGTTGCCTCTGCCTTGGGGGGTGGGGTGGGGTGGGGTCTCTTCTTTGCTAGAGGTAATTAAGCAGAGGCCGGGCAGCTCTCTCTCAGGGATGCTGGATGTGCAGGATTCTTGCATTGAGCAGGGGGCTGGACTAGATGACTTCCAAAGAGCTTGCTGGCACACCCAAATTCTGCAGCAAGCAGGACCGAACTTCCCACACATCAGCTGGTGCATGGCGAGCTCAGTCCTGCGTTATGGCTATCTCCCTCCACTCCCTCAGGCCAACTTTGATCGGTGGGTGGGGCAACCCACCTGTCAGTCACATGGTCATTACGATGTCAAACGATTGACAGGTGGGTGATCCTGCCCACGCGTCAAAGTTGTTGTTGTTGTTTAAATTGATATACTGCCCTATACCCGCAGATCGCAGGGTGGCTAGAAAGATAAAATTACAATATAAGAACACAAAATACAGAACCTAAATGTAAACAGAAATAGCCAAATAACACCCCCCAAAAAAACATAAAAACATTTAAAAACAATTACTTTAAAAAAAAAATGAAAAACACAATAAAAAGCAGTTTAAAAGAATGTAAACAATACTCTCAGCTGGGCAGCAGCAGTCCTTTTGTAGGCTGTCAGGCCTTGCCCTAGGTGGAAAGAGGCAGGAGCAGGACCCTCAACCAGTCAGCATGGCCCATGCAGTGGGAGGAAGTAAAGATCTGACCCATTGGGCCAAAAAGGTTCCTCAGCCCTGCCATGCTCAATGACACTGACTTACCTTACAACTGTAAGGATTGCAGTGACACTATAAATTAAGCCCTCTGAACAGACTAGGTATTATTTTTCATAAATATTCCAAGTACCAGACTGCCCTCCTGGAAGCCCCCAAATGGGCTGCCACACCTAGGAAGCTGGGTCAGGTCTCCCCAAGGCATGCAGATGGAGAAAAGAGATTAGGTATTTCATTAATTAAAAGAGGCTCTTTCTGCTTGATAACAACCGCTAACGACTACAAATAACCAGTTGATGAGGAGGGGAGGGCAGCAGAGGGGGCAGAGTTCCTTTGCCAGACATGTCTATTTGATAAACATCAACTAATTGCAACAACTAATTATACAGAACTCTTCAATTTGGAACAGAGTCTCCTTCCCACAACGTGACAATAACATCGGTGTAAATCTTTCAACTAGACAATAGGTAACACTAGTTATAGATGGCTTCACAGGTTCTGAAGATTTTATAGAATTTCTCTCCTAGTTCTAGAAAGTATGGGGAAGTTGGGTATTACAGTCGCCAAGCCAGGGATTAGCATGATAATGGCAGTCTCTTTCTCACAGGCACAGCACCTGGGTCAGAAGTAGTCCAAGCATGGTGGCCTCCAAACCGAGGTGGAGCTTTAATTGAACTTTACTGCCCCCATGCACCTTTGATTAGGGCTGTTATGTCCACATGGAGTGCCTCTTTGCAGCACAGGTGAGGGGTGCGCATGCATGCATGCACTCTGATGTATCCATGTGTACAACTGCACCCTGGTTTTATACGCAGGTTTTGGTAGTCAGATTTCGTGCCTCTGGATAAACCGGCCCGCGAGAGGGTTCCTGCTGGCATGTGGCCTTCTTTAGGCCAGTACCAGCTCCCTCGCTGAGTGTGTTGATTGGAGCCATCAGGGGCTGCAGCAAAACTGGGCTTAGCTGTAATGAGGCAGCCTGCAAACGGCAGGATTGATTGTGTCACTCCAGCTTTGGGGAGAAGGGAGGGGAGAATCAAATTATCAGGTGGGCGCTTGTTACAGAGACGCTGCTTTAATGGATTTGCTCATATTTTGTCAATAGATGTTTGTAAACGATTGCCGCAGCTTAGCCATCGATTTGGCACAGGCAAAATCAACCAGCTGCTCATGCATGCCAGCCTAGGTTGGGGAAAGCTGCATGGCCAGAGGCAGGGGCAAGGCAAGCGGGGAGATGTCAGTAACTGGGCAGGCAGGAGAGGCTGGTACTGCCCCCTCCCTCTGGAGGTGGAGCAGATATCCAGAGCGCTTAACTGTACCAAAGCTTTCTACAGCATTGCAGCTGCCAAAGGGTTTAGCATGAAGCATAGCCGCAGGAGCCCTGCACGGCCCTCCCAGACCAGGTGTGTACGCCTCATGCTGCTGAGACCGGGGACTAGGACTGGAGGAGCAGCAGACCTAGCACAGACCTCAGCTCAGAAAGATTAAGCTACATCCAAATGTTTGTCTTTCATCTTTTCACACTAAGCTGGCTGCTTCTCCAGATCATCTCCAGGATCACAGCACACCCGACTGACAATGCCCATGCTGGCTCCAAAAGGAGGACAACTTCTGCAGCGCTCTTCCCTCCTGCAGTATTAAAACCTGCACCTGCGGCTCCTCTTTCGTACCTGACAGGGCACAAGGAATTTCTTTGGCCTGTCTCGGCCAACACCACCTGTAGCAACCTTCTTCAAACTGGTGCCCTCCAGATGCTGTTGGACTGCAACTCTTTTCGCTCCAGGCCACTGGCCATGCTGGGCTGGGGCTGATGGGCCTTGTAGTCCTAAACTTCTTGAAGGCACCAGTTTGGGGAAGGGACTGGCAGCAGCTTTCCAAGGTGTCTGACAGAGGGCTTCTCCAGCCCAGTCTTTTGACTGGATGTGCCAGATTCTGAACTTGGGGCATATTATGTGCGCTGTGTTCATGCACTGTGCCACTGGGCCATGGCACACCAACCTCTTGTTCTAGCTTTGCAAAGTAATATGTCTCACGCAAGAAGTGCTCCACAAGAAGGGCAGGGTCAATCTGAAACCTGGAGCGCAGCACCCTTCCATTTATGCCTGCATGTATGCAGTGCTTTTTTCCTGAGGGGACACAGGGGTATGCATACCCCAAAACATGTTGTGAATCTTTGTACTTTTGTCCATTTACTGTATTTATTTTCCCCAATTTGAACTATAAAATGGTGATTTTCTTGAGTCAAAATGAGAGTACCCCAAACATATTTTTTTAGAAAAAAAGCACTGCACGTATGTATTGTTGGCACCCATTTGTCTCAAGAGACAATGGAGTGTGCCTCTAGGGTGAAGCCAAGCCCAGGCATGTGCATAAGCAGCATAGATATCAGACAGCCCCAATACTGCTCAAATAACAAAGGGCCACACTCCTTTCCACCCTGGTCCTGTGCAGAGGCACTGCTGTTAATAGTCACCAGTTGCTATGGTTTTGCCGCTAAACCCGTTGCTGTGTTCCATATGCCCTTTCCCAACACCCCTGCTATAACATCATGCTCAGCCACCACTGCACCCAGTGGCGTAGCGTGGGTTGTAAGCACCTGGGGCAAGGCAAGTAATTTGCGCCCCCTAACCCATGGATTTGCGCCCCCTAACCTGTGGATTTGCGCCCCCTAACCCTAACCCCCAGATGTTGTGCCCGGTGCGGCCGGCCCCCCCTGCACCCCCCACGCTACGCCACTGACTGCGCCATAAAATCCCCAGCCTGGTCCCATGCACAGAGCATACCATGCCATCAGCTGCATGACCTGGAATGATGCCAGGGTGAAGCCCAGTCCACAAACAGTGTTTCTTTCCTCACTGTGTGTGTGATTCTCACGGAGCTATGCGGGGTGGGGGGTTGAGGGGGTGTCCTCTCTGCAGCTCTTCCACCCATCAATCACAGACAGCAAGAAAGAGCATGCAGCCAGGGATAAGGCTGTGGGAGGGTGCACTGGCAGTGTTCCTAATGAACAGGCAAGCAAGAAGGCAGCAACGGAGGGTGGGGGGAGGCCAGAGAAGCATTCCCAGTCTTGGCCAAGAGCCAGCTTCTCACTGGCTGCCGGCAACCAACCAAGGTGACCCCCATCAGGGCAGGGGCGAGGAGGAGAAGGAAAGGCAATGACTGGAGCGGTCAGCCAAGCACTGGCTACAGACCACCTGGTCAGGATTACTGAGAAAAGAGCCTTCAAATTCTTGTCAGTCTCGCCTGTGCAGTCCTACACCTTAGCTTAATGCTGACGACTGACCAGTCCTTTCAGCGTGGATGCTGACAGCAGCCGCTTGACAGGGCTGGCAAAATGGCCCTGCGCTGACTGCTGCTGTGAGATATCGATAGGCATGCACGCACATTATTGCCAACCCATATTTGCATTCAGGTGGGAATCCGCCGAACCCCCAACTCATTGCAGAGGGTGCTCCGTCCTTAAGGAATAATGTACCAAAAAGCATGCCATCATCACTTCCCTTCCCTCCCCTTTTCTCTTTTCCTTCAAACTCCTCTCGCAAGGCACCTCACTCCCACCCTGTGAACACTGTAAAGCTGGAGTGTGTGTGTGTGTGTGTGTTGTCTGCAGGTACAGCAAACAGCAATAAACATAAATACATATAACTGCACTTCATGACGTCAATTTCTTGTTATCTTTGCCTCCCCACGCTCTCTGATTTCTCTGCTGCAGCCAAACTATCAATTTGTAAGCTTCTTGGGGCAGAGTCTGTCACTTCAGCACCACAGACAGTGGCAGGGCTCTATTCATTGTAGCCACAATCCCAGTCTTACCATTTTTACAGGCTAGCTCTGCCCACACCCCTCAAAGGGCTGCTGTGAGAGGCTGATCCGCCTTTGGGATGGACAGCTCCAAAAGAAGTGGGATCCGGCTCCTGCTATAGCCATGTCTCCAGCCGCTGAGCCCTATTGCTCACTTGTGCTGGGGGCTCCTGTTGCTCGGCCCCCTGCACTGCCCAGCTTCTGTTCAGTGGTACCCATTTCCCATTCACTTTTGCTTGGGGCTAGGGCTGTTGTGCCCACACAATCCTCGTTGGAAGAACTCTGTAAAGCCCAACCAAGTTTGTGTCCTCCGATGCCAGAACGGGGAAGGACAACTCCAGCAAGGGGGGGGGAGATGCCCCCCTCCCCACCATTTGCTGCCTGTTCTTCTTCTTCAAGATGCCAATAACTCCCTTCCCAGTAGGTGCATGCAGCGTGGTCTGGTCTCGGCACATTGCCTGCCGCGCAAAGCGCCCACCCGCACCACTGACTTCCTGTGCCAGGCTAGCCACACGCGACACCATCTGCTTCGCTCTTTCATTAGGAGAAGATCTTCATTATTATTGTTATTGACAAGACTGAATCTCTGCAGCTTGTGCGGCAGCAGGACTTGACCAACTCCAAGCAAGCCTACGGTAACGATGCAGGGCCCCATACCATCTGAGCCTGCAGGGTGGCGTGGGGAAAGGCAGATAGGCGGATTGGGGGTGGGTCCTGCATGCTGCAGGGAAGTCTCAAGGAGTAAATGGTCCCGGCTGCAGCAGAAGCCATTGCAGAACTTTATGGCCAGTGGTCTAGAAATGGCACTAGCGTCCCACTTCTAGTAGCGTCCGGTGTCCAATGGAATGGGTAGGGTGGAAAGCAAGGAGAGAGACAAGAGGTGGAGCCAGAGCCAATGAAAGGGAGAGCCAACCCATTCCAGATTTCTCCCCAGCTGAGTTCTACAATGGCAACACTGAGACAAACAAGAGGATGGAGCTGGCTACCTCCTGGACTGGTTGTAAGTAAGAAGGCAGGCAGGTGGGGGCTGGCTGAGGGAAGGCTGAGGTTGGTGGGACAGTGCCCCATGTGGCCTATTGGACCTGTCTTCACTGTGCCCACCAGCCCTTTAGTCCAAGGACCAAAGAGGTAAGAGTGCCGTGTTCATCCCTTGACTCTCCTTTCTTCAAGGCCTTTGTGCAGGGTCTCTATGCTCAACATACGTAGCAGCCACACCCACAGCCACAGCAGACTGCAGTCTCCCCGAGACAAGCTGCAGGGTGAGGAACTCACAGTGTAAAAAGGGGTGGTTGTGTCCAGTGCCTCAAACTCAAACGACGTTGCATGCAAATCTTCACACAGAAACGAAAATGGAGGAAAATGTTTTGCTGGAGCTTTGTAGCATCCTGTCGCCCCCGCTTTGTGGGCTTCTATTGCATAAAGAGCTCTGCAGGGGGGCCAGTGTCCAGGCCTTGGCATAAACCTGAATGTGGATGCTTTTCCTTGCTCTGCTCTGCTCCCTTCCCTTCATCTCCCTCCCTACAACCCACTTCCCTGTGCCATGCTAGGCAAGGAGTTGGCTCTGAGATGGATGGGCTGCTGCATTCATGCTCAGCACTTTCTATTCCCCAGAAACAGGCTGGGAAATTTATGGGGACGAGCAAGTCAGAAACATTAGTTCGGAGTCTCCCCACCCACCCAAGCGCAGGCCAGCCAGAGACTGTGGCAGATGATGTTCAGTGGCCTGTGGGACCCTGCCTGGCAGCTGCATTTTGATGAACTGCATTGTAATGGGACCATCTAACCCACTGCATCCTGCAGTTCATGGTGGAGCATGTGGGGAACAGGCTGGCGCAAGACACCCTGGCTCTGTTGGCTGAGAACAGGTTGCGGGGGAGAGACTAGAAGAAGCACCATAGCACTGCAGTGGCCAAAACAGATTGAGCCTGGAACTGCAGCTGGATAATCTTGCCTGTTCAGCAACAGCTTTCATGCCCAGGTCTGGAATGCTTCCACGGAGCAGAGCTCATGCATCTCAAATGAATGCCACTGAGCGCCCAGGGCAGGCAAAATAGGACATCTTGCCCTGACCTACTCAGTAGCATCCAGCATCCCTTGGTCCTTCTACGTAAGCAGAGTCCAGCAATATCACTGCAGTTACTGGGTTCCTAAAGAGCTCCATTTTCACGGAGGGAGGTGTGCTGCAAAGGTCACGTTTACACCCCTAGGACCGTGGCACCACTTTAGCCGGTGGTGCCTCAGTGCCAGTAAGTGTTCCCACTTAGTGATTCTATAAAGCACAGATGTAAAAACCATTTACAACGTACTAAAGTCAAACGCTCAATGTGTGGTGGGAATGGCTGAAACGCTTGAAAGCGACTCGCTTGCTGTGCACCCGCGTGCCTTGGGGACAGGCAGGCAAAGATATCGCAACACAATGGGAATAGGCTTGAGTTGTATGGGCCTCCTAGTGTGTGGATTGGAGGGTGTGCATGTACATACTCTTTGCCTTGCTACAGAACAAATGTCGTCCCCCGCGGGAGGAGCTGATGCCTTACAATGCGCACGAGGCCACTGCCTTGCTGAAGCTAAGCAGCCCTGGGTTGGTCAATGCCTGGATGGGAGACCACCTGGAACTGCATACATGCTGCTCTGGGGGCCATGATGGAAGAAAGGTTTATAGTTTTAGGTACATGAACTTGAGGTCTTGTGTGGATGCTCTTGACTGGTGTAATATACTGGAAGTGCAGAAGCTTTGGAGAAGGTGAAGGAATTCAGTATTCAAATGCTGTGCTTCCTAAGGATATCATGGAAGGCTGGGACCACCACAGGTTTCCTCCCTCCCCGCCCCCTGTTGCCCCAGTTCTCACTCATTCCTGCATCAAGGAGCATTACAGACCCCAAGTCCGTAATGGAAAGGGTCTTAGTTCAATGGGCTAGCATGCAGAAGGTCTCAGGTTCAACCCTTGGGATCTCCAGGCAGAACTGACTAGTAGCCATGAGATAGTAAGCCTCCGAATGTCAGTTGCTAGGAACTACTAGTGAGGGGGGTGCTGTTGTGTTCAGGTCCTGTGAGCTTTCTTCAAGCATCCAGTTGGCCACTGTGAGAACAGGATGCTATGCTGGATGGGCCACTGGCCTGATCCAGAGGGCTCTTCTTATGTTCTTATGACTTTGATGGAGTTGCTCAGAGAGCCACTGCCTGAAACTCTAAAATCTGCTGCCACACACTGTCAACAATACTGAGCTCTCTATATTAACCGATCAATGTTCTGCTCTGGTGCAAGACAGCTTCCTTTGCTCCTATTCTTCCTAATGCAAGAAGTTTAATGGAATTATGGAAGTGCCCTCAAATTACAGGGGATATCTCTGCTAGCCAAACTCACGTCTTTCAACCCTAGGGTGTGTGTGGTGGAATTTAATCAGAGTGTCTACTCACCTACACTAGCCTCTTCAAGAAAAAAAAAAGTTGGGTTCTCTGTAGCCATGTGGTCTTCCCTCAAAAACATGGCTATGAAACTGGTGGAGCAGGTAGTGGCTGTTATGTTCCCACTCACTTGAAATCCCTGCCTATGACTTTATATGAATTATAATAAGGCAAAACAAACAAGCACTTAGTGCTCGTGTCAGCACTGGTCCGTGCCTGCATACCAAGGTAACCTTGAGCTGCAGAGCTCATTGCTTTCCCACCGTCTCTGAGTCCCAGCTCAAGACCCCTTCTAAGCCCTTGAAGTGCCAAGTCAGCAGTTCGCCCTCCAGCCTCCCTGTCCCAGTATAATGCAGGCTTGATTGGAACTTACCTTTCCAAGTTTGGTTTCTGTTACAGACCTGTGCCTATGAGGAGTGGTAGGTTGGAGGACATGTGGCAGAATGCCCAAAACCACAAGGCAAATCAGAAAAGGAGGTCTGGCTGCTCTGAGTAGGGCACAACCTCTATCTGATTTCTCCTGACTGGGGGAAAGTCACTCAGTTGGGGCCTTGGGACAACAGAGTGAAAAGGCTACCAGAAGCTCTAAGTTTTATGAACTCTCCCCATCCTCAAAGATACTGCGGACACTTAAGCAATGTAGTTAAGTACAATGACTTAACATCTAACTCAACTTAGCCTTTAATTGAAACATGGTTGGAATAGGCAATGAAAGAGCACCCTGGCCATGCCATCCATTTCTGGTGTTAAGCAAGGTGAGGATAGTATCCCATTATGTTGGAATACGTTAGGAGTAGAGCACGATGAAAGAAACCATTCCTTGGGATCCAGGGGGGGCGGGGATGCCACATTTATATACACACAGATCTCACAAACATTCTTAAGCAAGCATCGTTCCATGCCACCCCAAATCACATACCTAATCATGCTTGCTTTCCATCTCTCTCTCTTATATGACCCACACATACCACTTGGTCTTTCAATCACAACTGTGCGGTATTTAGTTGCACACTATGCTAACTTGCAGGGACACGGGTGGCGCTGTGGGTTAAAGCCTCAGCACCTAGGGCTTGCCGATCGAAAGGTCGGCGGTTCGAATCCCCGCGGCGGGGTGCGCTCCCGTTGTTCGGTCCCAGCGCCTGCCAACCTAGCAGTTCGAAAGCACTCTCGGGTGCAAGTAGATAAATAGGGACCGCTTACTAGCAGGAAGGTAAATGGCGTTTCCGTGTGCGGTTCTGGCTCGCCAGAGCAGCGATGTCACGCTGGCCACGTGACCCGGAAGTGTCTTCAGACAGCACTGGCCCCCGGCCTCTTTGAGTGAGATGGGCGCACAACCCTAGAGTCTGTCAAGACTGGCCCGTACGGGCAGGGGTACCTTTACCTTTTATGCTAACTTGCACACTATGTGCTCTCATCACCACCCATGCCATGCCCTTGCATATTCCATAAATCAAGTCAAGTTTTGAAACTACGAGAGCCACAGCTCATGGGCAGAGGGCATTTGGCTATGCCAACATGCCACAGATTTTAAGTCAGTAATGTATTTTGTGCACATGGACCTTTGCCTCCAGAAGTAGGAATTGTTGAAGAATAACAGTATTTTTAAAAATAAAAAAATAAACACGTTTATGGAATATAGGAATATCAGTAACTATAGGAGAGGGTGCTGGGGTGCCCGTACTAAGCACGAGAACATCCGCCATTAGGCCCATATGGCACAATGGAGCAATGTCTCAGCCTCTCCTCCTCTCCTCTGCTATTTCTCTACAACTTTAGAAGGAAAAAGTGCCAGCATTGCTTTTCTTTAACCAACAAATTCCTTACAGCAGAGTGAACTAAAAAGCAGCAGCTGCACCTGCTGACAGTTAAAAAAAAGTAACCAGACAATGTACTTCAAATTTGTTCAATAAACTCTAATGCACTTTGAAGGAAGCCACAGAAACGGGTGGTGTTAATGAAGTATTAATGGCTTTGGAGGAGGTGTAAATGGTTGCTGCCTTAATGGCTGTTGCACAAGCATTCTAGCACAAAGGGTAAGTGAGAGAAGCCACAGTGGAGTTCCTTGAGCTACATTCTCTTAGTCTCTGATAAAAGAAGAGGAAGAAGCATGTGGGTGTGCATGTTGCTATGTCTTCTGTGGCCACAGGCCTTCGGGCAACTGCTAGGGATGTCAATGTCCCAGTAGGGCCCAACAGCACTGACACCTACTGTGGGGTTCTTCCCACCATTTTAAAAAGTTACCCAAATGCCCTGGAGTGTTATGGGAAATTTGCAATTGCAGTTTCCCAGACATCCATTAATTGCTGCCACCAAGCTTGCAGCTGGTGTGACAGCCCAACAGAGGAAGCAATCCACTAGACTGCACTTAGCCAAGGCCACCCAACCCTGTAAAGACTTCTGCTCAAAACTTTGCTGAACGGCTGGCAGTCAGTGCTGGCGATACTAGATAGAATAGGTAGAAGGCAGATTTCCTATGTTACTGGAGTCAGCCCTGAGTGGTCCTAGTGCCCTTCCCATAAGCCCTAAATTGCCCCATTTCCCACAATACCTTCAGTTGTTAATTTCCCAGACCATGCAGGGTTGAGCACTACTGGGCTGTACAAACAGCATCGCTACTGGGAGGACACTGCCCACAATGCCACACGACACAACATGCCTTACATGGTCATACTTGAACACTGTTCCCCACATCAAATTTGCCTGGAATATCTCCTGTTGCACACTCCTTGCGCAGGAATGAATATTCTCCATGCAATGACTGGAGTTTTTCACATGGAAGGATTTCTAGAGGCCAACAAGGCCGATGGCTCTAGCATTGGAATTGGCCTGAAAAAGGCGCTTCTTCAAGCTACTTTTGTCAAAATGCATTCTTAAGAATGCGTGCAAGGAAGGCCTTGAAGATGTTCCTTTGTCACTTGCAAATAGTCAGATGGTGCACACAGCTGAAACACATGTTCAGCAAATTTCCTGGAAGTTGCTGTGCCAAACACGTATCTGAAAGCGCTCGCCTGACTATTCCCTTCTCTACAGCAATATGCTGCTTTTGGCATATTCCACACACACACACACACACACACACACACACACACACACACACATATTTTGGGAAATGTGGATAGAGAAAAGTTTTTCTCCCTCTCTCTTAACACTAAATGTTGAAAGATTCAGGACAGCTAAAAGAAAAGAATAACAACAATCAGATCTACTTTTGGGCACTCTTTTGACACATTAATTCTTTTCTTTTTTTAAAAAAAGCATTCTTCCTCTCATTAATATCTCACTCCTGGATAAAATAGTCAATTAATTTAAAGGGGAAACCCCATGGATAATTAATATTGTTTCTGTTGCAGCGCTCACTTGATTTTGCTTTTTTAGCATTCAGGAAATTAATTAAGGATTGACCAACCATCAAGTCAGGTCCCTGCCATACAATAAATTTGATTAAATTATTCCAGTCATTGTCAAACAAAGCGTCAGCAGAATGTTTCTGGGATATTTACTGGGACCAGTATAATTGGATTGCAGCCTGAACACTGGCTCCATCGTAAAAACGTAAGCCTAGCCTGCTGGATCAGGCCATCAGCCCATCTCATAGCTGTCAACTTTTCCCTTTTCTTGCGAGGAATCCTATTTGGAATAAGGGGATTTCCCTTTAAAAAAGGGGAAACGTTGACAGCTATGGCCCCTCTAATCCAGCATCCTGTTCTCTCACTGGCCAGCCAGATGCCTTTGGGAAGCCTGAAAGCAGGACCTTAATGCAATATCACTTTTCGCCACTTCGAATTCCCAGCAGCTGGAATCTAGAGGCACACTGCCTCCAGCAATGGAAGCAGAACACAGCCATTATGAACAGCAGCCATTGATAGCCTTAAAGGTAAAGGGACCCCTGACCATTAGGTCCAGTCGTGACCAACTCTGGGGTTGCGGCGCTCATCTCACTTTACTGGCCCAGGGAGCCGGTGTAGCTTCTGGGTCATGTGCCAGCATGACTAAGCCGCTTCTGGTGAACCAGAGCAGTGCATGGAAACGCCATTTACCTTCCCACCAGAGGGGTAACTATTTATCTACTTGCACTTTGACATGCTTTCAAACTGCTAGGTTGGCAGGAGCAGGGACCAAGCAACGGGAGCTCACCCTGGCAAGGGGATTCGAACCGCCGACCTTCTGATTGGCAAGTCCTAGGCTCTGTTTTAACCCACAGTGCCAATCCTTGAATTTGTCCAATCACCTTTTGAAAGCCATCCACATCAATGGTAGCAATTCTATAGTTTAACTAGGGGATTATTTTTTATTATTATTATTATTATTATTATTATTATTTAGTTTAATAAATCCTTCCTTCTTGTAGCAGTGCTCTGCCTATTGTTATAGCTGGATCCACCTATTTTTAACTAGCCTGCCTGCTGCCCCAGCAGCCACAAGGAGCACCAACCACCACATGCAAATTGTCTCCTTAAACAAAACAAGCTAATCCAGGTCACAATACAATTAGTCCACCATTCAACATTTGAGTTATTATTCAACCCACACAATGCAAATAAATAAATAAATAAATAAAAATTAAATACCCCCTCAGTAATCACACATAACAAAACCATGTGAGTTCCAATACACCCATGAGGACATTCCAAGCAATTTCCAAATGCACACATAAGCCAAGGACAATATAGATAATCAAAGACTTGGTTTCTCCAGGCACAAACAAGAGAACCCAAATGGCTCCAGATGGGCCACAGCAGGCAGTGCTTCAGCACGCAGCCTCCACCTGTAGTAATGGAAACAGGTGAAGGTGTTGCCCCAGTAACAATCCAATCAGTCGCACTCACTATAGTTACGGGCAGGGCGGGGGGGGGGGGGAGGCTTGCCAGCCAAGGACAAAGGCTGTCCCCTCACAACGTGCCAGAGGCAGCAAAACAAATTATGGGGCCTCTGAATGAGGGGTGGCCAGGTGAGGAAGGAGGGCAGGGAAAGGGAATTTCAGCTGGTGTTCTTTGCTTACCTGACAACAGCTGAAATCCCCTCTTCTATGCAACTATTACAAGTAGTTTAATAGTAGTCCTGCTATTCCCCCAGCTGCCCACCCCCACTTCAAATGGAGAGATAATTCCTCCCAGTAGAAGTTCATTCAGCCACTATCACAACACACCATTTTTTAATTATTATTACTACAAAGGCTATAAAAGGCCCATTCACAAAAGAAAATATGCTTTGTTTCAGGTTAGCAACAGGGAACTATGGACCTCCAGGTGTTGCTGGGCTACAACTCCCATCAGGCACAGCCAATAGTGAGGGATGATGGCAGCAGCTGGAGGGTCACAGCCCTCCCCCGCCCGATTTTAGGCAGAGAGAGCACGCATGCGCTCCACTGCCATCATTTTGGGTCAGTCATTTAGTTTTTTAAGCTATGATTTGAGTCTATTTTGCATACGCTATAACATGAGTCTATTTCATAAGCGGTTTTATGTGCTTTTGTAGTCATATATTTCGTTCCCTCCAATATGTTGAGGTGAAAAACCAGGCCACACATCTTCCGGGGCTGCACTCCTGAGCGAGTCACATGATCTGTGCAAGATTATGGCTACCCCAAAAGCACTTTTTGGGTGCTGAGACGGCGGCCCCCAAAAACACACGGCCCAATTTTATTGGGACAACTGAGGAGTAGGGTCTATTGCACTGTTCTTTCTATCAGTTATCCTGATTCCCTCTTGTACTGTCTAAGGGTCCCATTGACTTTGTGCAATTTGTGGGGAGGGGGCGGCTTTTCTTTGCATTTCTGCATCCTATTCATGCAGTCGTGTGGGATGGGAACTGCTGCTTGGACTGGTGTGAGGTGGGGTCTGTGAGGAAAGAGTGGCAGTAACCTGAGATGGATGGCGTAGGAAGAACTGTGCGAAGCTTCTCAGCAGATGAATATGTTCTTAGTTTGCTCCAAAGGAGGCCCAGGCATCCTGTGTTTTGAATGTTGTGTTTCAGCCAGCGAGCTTTGCTTTGTGCCTGACAGAACTTCTTATTATTACTTACCCTCACCCTTTTGTCTCCTGTTTTGGCGTGGAGCAGTTGTCCTCCTTCAGGGAACCGATTCCTTTGGCTTCTGCCCTTTCTCCCATGGGAATTCCATCAACAGTCCTTCCCTCTCTGGCCTCCCAAGAGACAGACTGGTTACGGCCAAAGAATTCCTCATGCACAGGCGTTCGCTGAAACAGCCTGAAATGGAGGCTGAGTCTTAAAAGCCTCACTGCTGGGACACAGAAATGACAAGCAAAGCGAAAAGGGCTGGGAGGGAGAGGGGGGGGGGACTCCTTAGCACATCTGAGAGGGGCCAGCAGCAAATTAACTCTGACAGCGCCAGCCTCACTCATCGGGGTCAGTGTGAAGGAGCTGGCATAGCGAATGGGCTGAGGGTGTGTGTGGGAGAAGCCATGGATGACAGAAGACAATCCTGTTTGCCAGCGTTTAGCCTGCCGCCTTCAACTCAGCAAGTCTCCCTCCTCGCTTTGCTCTGCGGACCCGGGCAAAGGTTTTGTAGGCCGTTTGCAGAAAAGGACTGCGCGGCTGCTCTCTCTTTAGGGCAAACCCCTCAGAGCGTACTACTCTGATTCTCCCTCTCCAAAGATGGCGGACATTTCCCCTCAGGCTCCTCTGCGCTGTCTCTGCTTGGGTCCTTCATCTTACACCACGCCTGACTATTGGCTGTGCCGGCTGGACCACAGGCTCACTGCCCCCGCCCTGTACAGTGTAACACAGGAAGCTGCCTTATCATGAGTCAGCCCACTGGTCCATCTCGCTCAATATCGTCTACACTGACTGGCAGCTGCTGTCCAGGGTTCAGGCAGCATTCTCTTCCAGCCTGGGATTGAATCAGGGACCATATTCATGTAAGACTGATGCTCTACCATTGAGCTACGACGTTTCCCTGTGGGCACCTAGGGGTCTTCCGCAGTGTGTAGTAGGGAAATAGAGTCCGGAAGGCAATGTGTTAATTTTGTTGTTGTTCTTATTAATTTATTAGTCGCTTGCTATATGAAGAGTCTCTGAGCGACTTATAAAAATTGTAAAGCACAATATAAAATCAGAAAAGCATTAAAAACTGTAGAAAATCAATATGTTTTGCTGCTGTTTTGCTGGGTCTATTCTATTGATTTTCTATGGTTTTTATTGTCCATGCTCACTCCTAGGAGGGGAGCTGCACCTGTTGAATTTCTACCCTGCCATGCTGCTGTTATGAGGACAGGAGCATTGCAAGGGAGGAAAGAAAGGGGGTATTGTGGGCTGATGTTAGTCTAGGGACATTTTGTTGGGGGCGGGCAGGAAATAATATCTCTTGTCTACCTGAAGGTCTTTAACTTGCCTTGGAGAACCTCTTTGTTTGCCAGCAATCTGGCTTCCAGTGTTCACTTTGTGGGGAGCACTTAATTCCTGACCTCCTGACTCCCTTGTCCCTAATGAAGAGAGGGAGGGTTGTGTGTGTGTTGAGGATAAAGAGTAGGTTTTAACTTGTGTAATCAGGAATCAGTTCTAAAACCTATTTTCAGTGCCTGGTGCATGTAAAGAAATAATAATAATAAAGGACAGTGCCTGTGAGTAGGCCCCAAGTGCATTTCCCTAGCAACCAGAGAGCAGAGCTCACAATTTGATATCTCTGCAATTGAGGACTCAGGCTTCCAAGACAGACAGTGCAGCTTCCAGCCAGCCCTAAGCCTCAACACCTCTCTCTTTCGAAATTAACTAGTGACTGTCCTGCTTAGGCTTGACTGCACGGACCACATTTAAGGCAGACATATTGCTGGAGATTGGGGGGCATGCCCAGGTCGGCTCGTGCAGAATTTGGCAGCCAGGTTGCTCACCAGGGCAAGATGGTTTGAGCATATAATGCCAATCCAAGCCCGACTGCACTGGTGGCCAAATAGTTTATGAGCCCTCTTCAAAGTGCTGGTTTTTACCTATAAAGCTGTAAGCAGCTCAGAACCACAATACGTCATGGGCCACTTCTCCCCATATAAACTGACCCAGACCCTGCGATCATCATCTGATGCCCTTCCTTGTGTCGATGTCCAAAGAGTGGCAACATGGGAATGGGCCTTTGCTGTGGTGCCCCCCCCCACCGCCACTTGTAGAATGCTCTCCCCAAGTAGGCTTGCTTGACACCTTCATTACAGTGGTACCTCAGGTTACATACGCTTCAGGTTACATATGCCTCAGGTTACAGACTCCGCTAACCCAGAAATAGTGCTTCAAGTTAAGAACTTTTCTTCAGGATGAGAACAGAAATCGTGCTCCAGCGGCATGGCAGCAGCAGGAGGCCCCGTTAGCTAAAGTGGTGCTTCAAGTTAAGAACAGTTTCAGGTTAAGAACGGACCTCCGGAACGAATTAAGTACTTAACCCGAGATACCACTGTACATCTCTTTAGGTGTCAGGCAAAAACTTTCCTTTATAACCAAACCTTCGGCATTTAACTACCTATGACCTTTTAGATGTGGGTGGAATGTTTTTAATATAGTTCTTTTTCCTCTTGGCTTTAATGTATCTCGGGGGGGGGGGGCGCTGCAGGGTTATCTGTTATGTTTGGTTGTAAGCTGTTTTGGTTGCCCTGGGCAAAATAAAGCAATTAACAAATTTGAATAATAATAATAATAATAATAATAATAATGCCATAGGGTATGCCAAGTTGAGGCAGTTTGTCCTGCAGGGGCCCATGGAAAACAATTCTATAGGCCAGAGGTAGCCATTGGGGTACCCTCTCAATGTTTGTTTGTTTACCATATTTATACCTCACCTTTCATCCAAGGTATCACACAAGTTTCTCCCCTCTCCATTTTATCCTCACAACAACCCTGTGAGGTAGGTTAGGCAGAGAGAAAGAGACCCATGGCAGAGCTGCAGCTGCAGCAGAGCTAACCAGGTGTGTTTTTTTCTCCCAGGTGAAGCCTCCAGAGGCGTTCCATTGAGACTCCCAGACTGATTCTGAGTCTTTAACCTGGGTGAAATAATGCCTAGTTTCGTCCCTGCCCAAGGGTCTCCCAGGTCCCAGTCCAACACTCTAACCCAGGCATAGGCAAACTCGGCCCTCCAGATGTTTTGGGACTACAACTCCCATCATCCCTGACCACTGGTCCTGTTAGCTAGGGATGTTGGGAGTTGTAGTCCCAAAACATCTGGAGGGCCGAGTTTGCCCATACCTGCTCTAACCACTATGCCACACTGACTCTCATGTTGTTGGACAACATGGCCCAGGGGCTGATGGGAGCTGTAGTCTAGCAGCATCCGGAAGGCAGCAGGTTGGCTGCTCCTGCTGACAGCCATTAATATCCCACATTCTTTCTGGTAATGCTCCTCGGTAATGTCATGTTTTCAGGTGAGACAATAACTCTGAGTTGTGTGACACATCGCAGTAATAATGCGAGAAAGCAGTGTTCATTGATAACAGTGAGAGGGAGAGAGGGAGAGAGAGAAAGCACACAGGCATTTATTTGGGGACGGTGCCAAAAAGGATATTTGCAGGCAAGATGCAAGTGAGGCACCATATATACATATAATGAAAGGGGGTCCTGGCCCTCATGTTTGGTGTGTCTGAGTTCTCTAGCAAATGAACCCTTGTGCCAAAGAACAGGCCTTCTCCCAGCATGGGCCGTACTGGTGCTGGGGGAGCGGGGGTGGGGAGGAGATGGGACACTCAAGGTTAGAGCATGTTTGCCCCCTAGTGGTCACTTTTTCCTTCCATGGAATGAGACGTTTGCGGGAAGAACCAGTCGCTAGGCTTCTCCATGCATGAATCTGAGGCAGCGGCACAAGCTGGGCTTCCTCGCTGACAGCAGCATCCACACATGAAATAGTTAAGCGACGGTAACATAAGTCATGGGCAGGTGACCAGCACTGGAGCAAGCAAGGCTTTTGAAACAAGCTGGTTGTCTCTCTGTTGAGTCTTTGTTACATAACTTCAAGAATCCCTTATTGTTGTGTGGTCAGCTACCGATCACCCTTATGGTGAGGGTCTGGCTTAGTTTTCCGCATGTCACTATGACGAGAGAACTCTAAATATAATTGCTGCTGAGGAACCTTTAGCTTTCTTTCTCAATTTGCTTTTCTCAGCAGCTCATACTTTGCTCTCTCTCTTTTTTAGGTCCATTCACTGGAACATCTTTTATATTTGATTTCTTATTTTCCATTGCTGGTGGGAGGAGGGCGCTTAGCCAAACAGTGATAGTACATGATGTAGGAGGGAATTTATATTAGTTTTTTTCTCTCCCAAAGTTATTATTATGTTTAGTGTCTAAAGTTTAACTAAGCTTTGTGCTTATGTGCCTAGATTTAAGTGTGGCAAGAGCATTAGCAGCTGAAATGTTACTGAAATAACCTGAGTTGCTGGGATGTGGCGAGAGGAGAAAAGAAGTCAGAGTTCCTGTGCTTTTATTAGTTTTGTAGGAGAAGGGATCCTGACAGTGGCAGCTTGTTTTGTGTGTGTGTGTGTGTTTTGGGGTTGGATTGGGCTCAGATCATATATAAGAGGCTGTAGATCCTGGCATCTCAACCCTTGACATCTCCAGTTACCGTATTTTTCGCTCTATAACACGCACCAGACCATAACACGCACGTAGTTTTTAGAGGAGGAAAACAAGAAAAAAAATATTCTAAATGAAACAGTGGATGTATGATTTTTGTGGTTCATGCTGTGGCCACAGACATGTGATCTGACAGTGAGTTTGGAGTAGCCCAGTGCAAAAATCCTGAGGATCCATGTGGATCCATGCTTTGTAACCATGTTTTAAGTGGGGAGGGAAGGGAAAGCACTCAAGGGACAAGGAGCACGCATAGGGTGTGTGGAGAAGGATGCTGCTAATAATGCTATTTAGCGAGCTGAGTGGGGAGGAGAGAGGGACAGAGAGCCTGCTTGCTTTAAAGGAGCCAACTGGACAGGAGCCGCTTACACTCATGTAAGCGGCTCCTCTCCTCTCCCGCTTTGCTCGTTTAAAGCAAGCAGACTCTCTGTCCCTCTCTCCTCCCCACTCAGCGGCTCTTCTCCCGCTTTGCTGTTTCAAAGCGAGCCACGGAGGAGGGAAGGAAGGGGAACCATGGATCCTCTGCTCACAACTGCAGCAGATCCCCTCCGCCACCCGTAGGCATTCGCTCCATAACACGCACAGACATTTCCCCTTACTTTCTAGGAGGAAAAAAGTGAGTGTTATGGTGCAAAAAATACGGTAATTGCTCAGGAAGCAGGTGGTGAAAAGGTTTCCCTGATTGAGGCCCAGGACATTCACAGCCACTCAGAGCAGACAATTCAGGCCTAAAAGGACAAATACTAGGGCCTCCCTGTGTTTCTACTGAAAGCCCCTCTTCTGCATCAATGGTACTATCAGGGCAGGATTTGATGTCCATGGCCCACTCAGGACAATGAGCAGGAGGGTTCCCAAACTCAGCAGGGCTGGCAGAGCACTTTAGAATTAATACACAATTACCCGGTAAGACGCATTACTTTGCTTTTCACTGGAAACTTCCAACCAGAGCCAGGTACAAAAGATGTGCAGTTATAGACCAGGTTGCCTCTGAGCTTAGATACTTGTTTTCAGTGTCTGAACCGAACTGAGCTCTCAATCCTTTTACATAAAGGTCCAACCCTGCTTAGCTCTCTTCACCTCACCAGCTGCGAAAAGTGTCTGTTTTGTTGTTGTTGCTGCTGCTGTTAAACAACCCTTGCTGACCTGCTCCAGATCTCCCAGAGGTCTGCTAGTAGATCCTGAGCTACACTCCTGATCTAAAGAGCCCCCACTCCTGGAAGACCATTAAGTCCAGAATCTAAAATGTCCTAAGCACACCACTGTTCTGCATAACTATTAAAGGTAACAGTAGTTCTGGCCTCGTTTGCCTCTGGCTGTGTGCCCTAGTTCTCTCTGCCAGCAGCACGATCACTGGAGTGCCCTGTATGCCCTTTCCATTGCTTGGAAAATCACAGAGGTAACCATTCTTCTGATTCCAGCTAATGAAGGCCAGGTTTCCGTTCTAAAGGAGATTTTCCCCATTTCAGGTAGTCCAGCACTTGGCAGGGCAAATCAGCTATCAGGAATCTGGAAGTGATTGGCAATTATCCCTCTGCAAAGATGTCTAGCTTTTGGAAGAGACAGAGCAAGATCTTCCAGCAGCCAGAAATGCAGATTGACAGCCCAGTTGTATACATAAGAAGAGCCCTGCTGGATGGGTTCCAAGCCCCATTGAATCCTTCACCCTGGCCTCTCAGTGGCCAACCGGATGCCTATCCTACAAGCAGGAATCATGAGAAGCCCATAAGCAGGACTGTGCTTGCTTGGAAGTAAATTGATTAGAAGTAAATTGCACTAAATTCAGCAGGCCATTTCCTGCATAAGCATGCACGGCACTGTAGCCAAAGATTGGCTTCTCAAAATAGGTTTCGCTCTGTGTATGCTGGGCTAGAGAGAAAACAAGAGTCACAGGATACCTCTGTGCCTTTTAATAGCTGCATAGAAGAAGGAAGTTTTGTAAATATTTGGCAAATACCCTCTTCTACCCAACTGTTAAAGGTACAGGAGGAGGGTGGGCTGGTCTCCAAGGGATAGGATGAATTCCTTTGGGAAAAGAAGCCCTGCTTTATTCTTCCTAGTTTAAATAAACCCTTTGCCCATTTGTTTGCATGCTGCCTTCCATGATCTCTCTGTAGGTGTTCACAGCAATTGCTCTAAGTTGCAGCAATTTAGCATTCAAACCTGGGCATCAGGTGGAAACCAAAAGGCTTTCCCTTTCCGTTTTTTGACAGCGGAACAAGCAGATATGTTTCCCTTCTTTGTTGTTTATTTACTTACATGTTTGCTAATGAGCATGTGTAGTGTGAAGACATGGCTGGTAGTTGGCTTGCCAAAGAGGAAACCAATTTGGCAGTCACAAATTATAACAGCAACAGTTCCTCAGGTGCTGGATTATTATTCTGTTGGAGAAGCTGTAGGGCTGGCTGCTGCGTCCACCGATAACACAGTGTGGCTCTGCAGTTACTTGGCTGCAGGGCACAGGTAGATTGCTGAGTTTGGGATTATCGTCCTATTCAGCCCAGCCAGTCTCAAGGAAGCATCCTTGGAGTGGTTAGGCAACAGAGTCTTATTAGAGGCACATAGGAAGTTGCCGTACATTCAGTCAGACTGTTGGTCCATCTAGCTCAGTATCGTTTACTCTGGCTGGTAGCAGCTGTTCTCTGCCCTAACTGGGGACAAAAGGGATTGGACCTGGGACTTACACAAGGTCGATGCTATACCACTGCATTATCAGTGGGAACATTCAAATATTTGGAGTGGGATGTTGCTTGTGATTTAAGCTGTTCTCCTCCCTTTTATTGGAGCCACCGTGAGCCTCTGTGAGGTTTCAGTACTCTTAAACCCCCCACTTTTCAAGTTTAAATCATTTTACACTCTTGAACAAAATGTCTACCGTAGAGCCATTCTATTCTACAGTATTTATTTTGGTTTTAAATTGAGTGTTGGGATATTTTAGGAGTGGTACAAAATTGACCCACACAATTCCCAACATTCCCCTTTGTGGATTTTGATGGCAAATATTCTCAGAACATTCTTTTGGCTGTGAATTCAGTTGTGAATCCAACAGCAGCCACTCATGTTTGATAGGCCAAAAGTAGTAGCAAAGGTTCAAACTTCTGATGTACCGTGAGGTTCAGAACTGTAGCATCCCCAAGGCTGCAGCCCTATACATACTTACCTGGGAGTAACTCCCTTTGTTTTTGTTTTTTTATATAATATTTTTATTAGGGTTTTTACATAAAAAGAAAAAACAACAGAAAAATACAAAAATACAAAACGACAAAAACAACAACACAAAAGGAAAAAAAACAAATAAAAACAATTCCATTTTCATAGTATTCCTTGCGTTTACTTATTTCCCAGACTTCCCCACACCTCCCCTCACTGTATTCCAGTTCATATATTTAATCAGCAAATCCCTTCCCTCTATCTTAACTTAATCTTTATCTTAATCTTAATTTCTTAATATATCTTGATCTTCTTAATATCTTAATATATTAAGCCTTTTAATTTTACACCTTTTAACCTTCGAATTTTCTATTCTCCTTCACCACTTTGTTGCTAGTAACCTTTTACGTTCAATCCGATGTCATTCTAACATTCATTAATCTTATAATATTTCTGTAGATAGTCTTTAAATTTCTTCCAATCTTCTTCCACCGTCTCTTCTCCCTGGTCTCTGATGCTGCCAGTCATTTCTGCCAATTCCATGCAGTCCATCACCTTCATCTGCCATTCTTCCAGAGTGGGTAGTTCTTGTGTCTTCCAATACTGCCCAATAAGTATTCTTGCTGCTGTTGTGGCATACATAAAGAAAGTTCTATCCTTCTTTCGCACCTGTTGGCCGACCATGCCCAGGAGAAAGGCCTCTGGTAACTCTCTTTGAACTCTATGTGTTGCATCCAATGTTAGACATAGACAGAGTAGACACATTGAAATCAATGGATATTGCAGTGGGTTGAACCAGATGACCCTTGTGGTCCCTTCCAGCTCTATAGTTCTATGACTCGATTACTAACTTAGGTCCTTTAATTTCAATGGGTCTCCTCTGAATAAGGCTTACTTCAGAACAGACACGTATAGAATTGCACTGTAAATATAGAGTGCTCTACCTCCATTACCTTTTAACTATATGCGCATGTAAATTGTGTCTATATTAAACAGAGATGCCCCAGTCCAGTTTTTGTCATGCTTTGTTGCATATTTCTTACTGGGCAATTTCTCCATCTACATCTGATAGAGCTAGGAAGTTCAGTCCAGATGAATCTCTGCCTAAGCAACATATAAATATCTCCCTAGGATGACATTGCCTTTTAAAAAAAACAAAAAAGCATGGGCGTGGCTGATAGTCCCTCCCTTTCAATATACTTTCTGTGGACATTTTAAGCCAGAGAAGTGAAGAGGCTTGTTAGACAGAGAAGATAAAACATTTCAGAATTGCTGCAGGATTCCGGATCCCAGTTCTGAAACCCCTCACTTTTCAGGTTCCAAGACAACAAATGCCGTGTGGCAAACAGAACAGAGATTATGAAAATAATTGCAGTCTTTGAAATGGTAAGGAACGTTAAGTGAAGGTTCAGATCTATAAAAAGGGTGGTTAAAAGCTGTTGCCATGAGACACAGTCACATTGCACGGATCACACTTTAGATTTAGCAGGACACCATAAACCCAGTCATGGCACGAAGTAAAGAGTTCCCCTTCTGAATACACTTGTGGGAATGAACTGCACGGACCAGGACCGGGACTCCAGTTCAGCACCTGACCTCTGTAACTCCATGAGGTCACCAGTCCCTGGAGTCTCTGATCCGAGGGCCAATCCCAGCCAAACCTCTCTGCTCAGCCCCCTGAGGAAGGAGAACCTCCAGGGTTCAGTGGGCAGCTGGAAGCCTCAGAGCAGTCTCTTCACAATAGGGCTGACCTACTGCTGGGTCAGCAGGTGGGTCACGCGGGTGGCGCTGTGGGTTAAAGCCTCAGTGCCTAGGGCTTGCCGATCGAAAGGTCGGCGGTTCGAATCCCCGCAGCGGGGTGCGCTCCCGCTGTTCGCTCCCAGCGCCTGCCAACCTAGCAGTTCGAAAGCACCCCTGGGTGCAAGTAGATAAATAGGGACCGCTTACTAGCGGGAAGGTAAACGGCGTTTCCGTGTGCGGCTCTGGCTCGCCAGAGCAGCGATGTCACGCTGGCCACGTGACCCGGAAGTGTCTTCGGACAGCGCTGGCCCCCGGCCTCTTTGAGTGAGATGGGCGCACAACCCTAGAGTCTGTCAAGACTGGCCCGTACGGGCAGGGGTACCTTTACCTTTACCTTTACTGCTGGGCAGGGCAAGGAAGCCTGAGGATAGACCATTGGGAGTACAATGAAGGAGAGCAAAGTGCCAATTATGTAGTTTGTTTTATTTTTGACTGGGAGGGGGGAACTTCAGGTCCAGGGCCTGAATTTGGACCTTCATGTCTTTCTTCCTGGCCCTCGGGACCAGTGACGGACTTTGGGCTCTCAAACTTTAGCGGCTTGCTGTGTGACACTAAAATCTGGCATGTCCCCCGCCTCTCACAGTGGTGTTGTTGTGCTGCCTCCTGCAGCGCAGTGCCCAGGGCAGCCGAGTCTGTTGCAGTGCCCTAAAGCCACTTCTGCTGGGACTCTTCCCAGGGTGGCCCTGTTCTGCATCCTCCTCAAGCTCATTTCCATGTGTTCTTGAACTGTGAGGATGCCTCTTGCCTGGACGGAGGACAGAGAGATGGGTGTGGAGTGAGGGGGTGTGTAGGGACATTTCCCTTACGTGATTCAAAAGTAAGAGTCATACTTGTTTCTCCGCTCACTTTTGCCTCTGGTCTCACTCACACCTGGCCTTTGGACCCTGGAAGGTTTCCCATGAAGGAACACCGCTCGCCATATCTTTTATTTTAAATTTATTGGACGCCATTTTGGATGTTCAGCTCTGGGCACCAAGACACCTGAGCCTATCTCTGCCTCACAGCCCCTTTAGCGCACACCACACAATTGCCTTTGAACAGCTAGCGGCACCATGCAGCTTCTGCTCCCCGCCATCCGTCTTGTGGGAGGGGGAGAATGGGCTGCTCCTTATCTTAAAAATTCAGTGCTCCAGGTGACACCCAGTTAGTCCCTCCCACGCTGAAAAGATGGGACAGGCAAAGCAGCGTGCTGTTGGAAACACAGAATTACAATAATCATGGTTATTGTTTCTTAACATCCAAAAGATCTAGGCACAGTACCAAACAGAGCTGTAGTCTATGGACCTTGCCTGCAGGCTTACGATCATGGGATTAGGAGGGACCTTGGAGGTCATCCAGTTCAACCCCTGCTCAGTAAAGGATCTGCGGTGCTGACTCCAGCATCCAGTCTCTGCTTAACTGCCTTGAGCAAAGGGGAGCCCACTGTTGAGCAGCCCTTTCCATTAGAGGACATTTCTCCTAGCATTTGTCAAAGTCTGCCCCCTTACCATTTCTGCCCTTTAGTTCTGTTCCTGCCACCCTTGAGTTACAGAGACCAGGGCTGCTCCACCTTCCGTGAGATAGCCCGTCATCTCACCACCATCCAAGCAGACCCGTGAAGTATTATGCTTCAGAAACAGCAGGGCTGGATATATTGACGTTTTTCTGTTTTATTTATTAAAGATTTTGCTCGTTTACAAAACACAAGCATTGTCTTTTTATTCAGGTTGTGTTTTCCACAGATCAGTTATATTTGTTGTGAGATGTTGGTGTTATATGCAATATAGGTTGGGGATAAAGGGGGGGGGGGACGACTGGAGAGAGGGTGGGGTGGCAAAACTTATATTCTGTGTGTGTAGGGTTTTTGTGTCAGCATCACTTGGGTAGGTTCTCTGTCTTGTCACTTGTCATCTTTCCTTGGTGGTGAGAGAGGTTGGGATGGCCTCGGGTGTGGCTGATTCCTTAGTGGGCTGCAGTGGGCTTTGTTGTGCATGTGTGAGGTGGGGTGGGTGGGTGGGTGTTGTTGGGTAGAGTTAGCCATATTGAATTGTATGCTATGTGTGATAAAGGGGAGCCATAGCAGAGTGAAGTCTTCTTTTTCTCCCTGTGTCAGTTTCAGTCTATTGGTTAGCTTTTCTAGCTGTTCTAGGCTGTTTCTTTTTCTTACTATACTTTATATATGCTGTAAGCTGCCCAGAGTGGCTGGAAACCCAGCCAGATGGGTGGGATAATAATACAGTGGCACCTCGGGTTAAGTATTTAATTCATTCCGGAGGTCTGTTCCAGAGGTCTGAAACTGTTCTTAACCTGAAGCACCACTTTAGCTAATGGGGCTTCCCACTGCCGCTGTGCCGCAAGAGCACAATTTCTGTTCTCATCCTGAAGCAAAGTTCTTAACCCGAGGTAATATTTATGGGTTAGCAGAGTCTGTAACCTGAAGTGTATGTAACCTGAAGCGTATGTAACCCCAGGTACCACTGTATTTTATTTATTATTATTATTATTATTTCCTCCAGCATTTCAAATATGAAAATGGGGTACCCACAACACACTGCCTTCCTGATCTCATCCCATTGAGTACTGTAGGGTTGGGGGGGGCTGTGGCCCTCAATGTGCTGTTGGACTCCCAACAACCCATTCCATGACCAAAGGTTAGGAATGATGGGAGCTGTAGACCAACATCTGGAGAGCAATGCTTATATTGCATTCTTTTGTTTTGCAAATAGCCCATCTTGATTTAAACAAACAGTTCTTCTTTTCGTTAAAGGTATATGCAGAGGTAACCTCTCCCATCATGTTATCAGCAGTTCAACATAAATGTTACCTCCTGCTAAGTGCAAAGTGAATATGTGTGTGCATTTGCTTGCATGCGCACTAGAGACAAGATTCATCTGCCCTTCAGATTTTCTGGCAAGCAGGAATCTGGGGGAAAAGCATTCCTATTAGCAAGATTGTAAGAAGCCCTCCCCACCCACTACCCACCCCATAGCTCACCACCATCTTTGCACAGGCAGAACAAGGATTTGCCAGAAACACAAAATCTGGATTTTCCTTGGTAAAAGGGAGTTCCTGGAGCCTAGGAGCTTACGGTCGGGAGTCAGTCACGTGCATTACTTCTTTTAATAAAACACTGCACATCTTTTGAGACATATGAGTGACTCATGGGAGTCCCCAGGCTCTTAAATTGCAGCAGCCCTAAGTTCAGAAGTACCGGCCATGTGAGAAGAGGAAGAAAACAGCTCAGAGCAGTAGCTGAGCAGCAGGAGCCAACATCATTTGCCTCATCACAGAGAGAGCAAAATCATTTGGTGCAGATGAAATCACCTTCTCATATATATATATATATATATATATATATATATCCACAAAACCCAGCTGATCTTCTCTTCTAAATCTGTCTTTAGAAAAATCAGCTTAGACTAAGCAGATGTGTTTGTTTTCAATGCTTTGGTTCTAAACGCTTGGACTTTTGACTCAAGAGATGTGTGGGCCAGAGGACCAGGGGGTACCAGGAGCTGCCATGGACTCAGGCCCAAAGCACTTGGCTTGGGACAGTCAACTACAACTGGCATCAGCTTTCTGGAGGGACAGGCTCAGTTCTTCTGTCTTTCAGCTTAAGATCCATGGAATTGCCAGGGATTGAGCCTGGCACTTCTACAAGGGGTGCATGTGTGCAGAGGACCCGCACTTCCAAAAGCGCCCCCATTCTCCTTTTGCTGCATCACAAGAGACTTTTATACTCTGCAAGTACCATTTACAATGCAGCAAAAGAAGGGGAATTGCAAAGACTTTCTTGTTGCAGTGGGCATTTTAAAGTGGTTTTTGGTTTGATAATGACTTTTTATTGTTTTATTCTCTGTATGGTTTATTTTTACATACACCACTTTGAAATGCTAATGATTAGTGCACGCACGCACACACACACGCATATGGCTGGGAAATCAGGGAGAAAGTATGTGTGCAAAAAAAATCTGTCTTGCAGCCATTGTGTAGAATGAGTCCGCTTGAATTTATTGGAACACAATTATATTGATGTCATCACACTATCTGAAAAGCACTGACTTCCAGAAATGGAAAGGGGCCACCAGTATGCATGATTCTTTCATGGACACACATAGCAACTACCATGCAGTGTTATCCCAAGTTGCAGGTATGCAACAGCTAAGGTTCCTTGCCAGAAGGCATGAAAGTTCAGGCTGGTACAAAACCAAGAGACATTTATAGTGTAGATGGGCCCCAGAATCCTAAAATTGGGAACGGAGTAACCCAAGGTAACCTGCTACATTATTCCAGCATCCCAATTTTGTATCTCACAATCCTGCCTGCATTTCCTCAGCATGTACGTGTCATCATTTAAGCAGATAGGCTTAATTAAGCCTTATCTAAAACAGTGTTTATCTGAAAGCATGTTTACTTGGCGTGATATATTAGTTTAACTCGTCATAGTTTATTCTTCCTACATGTGGTTAGGAATACAAGGAGCTGCCTTATACTGAGTCAGACCATTGATTCATCCATCCCAGTATTGTCAACAAAGAGGCAGTGGATTTCAGGCAGGAGTCCCTCCCAGCCCTACCAAGAAATGTTGGGGCTTGAACCCGGGAGCTTCTGCATGAAAAGCAGAGCTAAGGCCCTTCCCAAGATGGACCAGAAACAGTCCAGATGACTGCTGCCTATGACAGATTGTTACCAACATATAACCAGCTGTACGCACTCCACTATATTGCATTAGTGGAGTGTATTAAACTTTTATTCAATTCCATTCTTCAACTGAATTAACACAAATATTTATTTAAAAGACCATTCCCTCCCCACCTCCCCCAAATCTATCCACAGTTCTGGAGACGCTGAATGAGCTTGAGCTCAGTTTAAATTGCTTGTGGATTTATTCCAGGTTGATTCTTCCTTTGTATCAGGGGACTTCTTCCAAACACCAACTTTCACCTGATGTGCTTATCTTCTTTCTTTCCTGGTACAGGATACGAGTCGTGAAGATGCCGTATTTTGCTGTGGACAATGACTGTATCAGATTTATAAATGAGAGATGCTTCCTTAGTGTGTGGTCTTTATCAAACCATTTTTCATCCTCCCTGCTTTTTTCTCTGCTCCATTTATATTTTGCAACTTGGGTGGCTTCAGATTTTTGGAGGGGTGGAGGAGGTGAAGGTTGCTTTCTGAGCTCAGAATTATCGATAGCAAACTACCCATTACATACTTGACAATGTCCCATCAATTACTGCTGTTGTGAAAGGTGAATGCTTATTTTGCATATTTTAAAGCTTTACGTGAATTATTACTATATATTTTACATTTCATTGTAAGTGTGCTTTTTCTCTTATACACCTGGATGTATAAAAGCATAAGGCATCTGATGAAGTTAATTCCAGCCTACAATAGTAGGCTCTACTCAAAAGCAAGCCCCATTGAGTTCAGCAGCACTTTCCCTTGGGAAACAGGGCAGGATAGCAGCCTTTGTCTTTAAGGTGCCACAAGACTCTGGTCCTGCCACAGACTAACACAGCCATCGCTCTAGAATTTAATTTTCAACTACGCTTTGTATTATTTCTTTAAGTCAGCTGTCCTCCATGCTGGCTGAGGCTGATGGGAGATATAGTCCAAAACATCTGAAAGACACCAGATTAGGGAAGGTTGCCTTAAAATATCCTTGCAGCCTGCTGGGATTTGTAATATTTTATGTACATAAAATAACAGGCCATCTGACAACTAAAAAGATCTCTGAGTGGCTTACAACATTGACTGTAAAAGCAGGAGCATGCAATTGTCATCTGCTATTACTTGGCAGCCCAAATGAGAATATTTTCTCTCTCTCTCTCTCTCTCCACACACACACACACACAGAGAGAGAGAGAGAGAGAGAGAGAGAGAGAGAGAGAGAGAGAGAGAATGAATTAGCTTATCTCATGTCTATGGACAAATATACAAGTTGTCACTGCACACTGTTCTCCTTTAAGCAGAATGAGATGGGGCAGCAGCAGATAGGACAGAGAACAACCAAACCAATCTAGTTTAAAACTTTTCAGATATAAAGAACAACTGCAGATGCCACAGTATAAAGTAAGTGCTGCACAATGTGAGCTACTACAGAAGGCTTTAAAAAAATGGCTGGGTGGTTGATAAAGCTAGGCATGTAGAAAAACATTACTGAGAAGGAAGAGTCTGTACCAAACAAAGATGCACCCCCAAAACAGTTCATCAGCAGAAGTGGGTTTATTAATTTATTTTAATCCCCTGCCTATTTGGGGCCACCAAATAACTGCAGATGACAATCCCGCATTGCAAAACCGAGTACAACTGGCAGCAGGGCTGAAGGAGATAAGGGAATGAGTAAGAGTTCACCTGAAAAGAGCATAAATAACCAAGTGCAGAAAGAATAAACTGGAAAAAGCTGCAAGATGCAAATGAATGGAGTGAGAAATCCTAAGTAGAAAGAGCAGTCGGATGTGATCTGACATGGCAGTCTGTAGTTTGACTAGAAGCATATTTGTATTACTATGCCTTAGAAGTGTTGAAACAGTCAAGCATGCCGTAGACTTTCTGAGTTGAAAGTAAATCTGCTTAGCAAGTTATCCTTTCCCCCTAGATTAAGATGGATAGGTTGTAGCTTTTGCATATGCAGTAGTTAGTTTTCCTTTTCATAAACGCTGACAGCTTCATAATAGCTTTTTCCCTTTTTCAGAGGGCTGGGTGCGGGGGGGGGGCAGAATGCTACTGAGAAGTACATAATCAGGCATAGACTCTCAGAACTGTAGAGTCGGAAGGGACCGGGAGGGTCATCTAGCCCAACCCCCTGCAATGCAGGAAACTCAACACATGGTCCCCCATCCAATTTGAAACCAGTTTAGCTTTGCAAATGTGCTAGCAGTTTTAGTGCTTCACCCTTGTTTTAATTGAGTTCTGCAAATTCTCTCTTAGCGTTGCTAACCTTCTGTTCCACTGTCACTGCCAAAGGTGACAGTAACAAGGAAACCCCTAGCAGGCAGCAACCTGAGCCTGAGCATCAGGCTTCCACCAGCACCTCCCTCTTCCCCCCCAACTTTTGCATAAAGCATACATTGCATAAAGCATACATTTGCCTATGCCGCAAGCAATAAGCACAAGAGCTATGTGGTGTTTGTAACTGTTGGTGGAAAGCTAGCCAAGAGCATCCCCACGTGGAGAGAAGCTGACACTGCAACTGAAAAAGCACCAGGTCTTCTGTAGAGAGGAAGACAAGGAGACACTGCCACCCACTTCACACAGCAGGGAAACCTTGCCAAGAGCACGACAAACCGAGAAGGGCCACAACTCAGTGGCAGGGCACCTGTTTTTGCAGGTTCGATCCCCGGCATCTCCAGATAGGACTGGGAGTGGATCCTGCCTGAAACCCTGGGGATCCACTGCCAGTCAATGTAGGCCAGAGTTTTCCAAACTTGGGCCTTGGGCTGTTTTGGAACTACAACTCCCATCATCCCTAGCTAGCAGGACTCAGTGGTCAGGGATGATGGGAACTGTAATCCAAAAACAGCCAGAGACCCAAGTTTGGGAAAAACTGATGTAGACTATACTGAGCTAGATGGACCAAAGGTCTGGTTCATTATAAGGCAGCTTTATATGCTCCTAAAAACAGCAGAGAAATCACTGCTTAAGTACAAAGACCACCCTGTTTTTTTGGGGTGGGGGTTAGAGTAAAAAGAGCATAACAATCATTTGGTAGGGGTTGCTTTATTATTGGGTACAGCAAAATCCCAGACGGTCGGATCAGTCCTGTTAGCAGCAGAGTCCAGGGGGATTAGGGAAGAATGCCAACCGAAAGAGAGCAAGAAAATGACAACAAATCCAAGCGCAGAACAAAATGCACCTTCCCGACCATGTGCCCTCTCAGAAGTGCCACCAGCCGGCCCCCAAAGAAGCACTGGGAGTGGGGGTCCTGCAGGGCTTGTGGGGTGGACAGAGCACGAGGTGCAGGCAAGGCCAAAACTTTGTTCAGCTTAGCCAGGAGTGCTCCCTGTGGGTCCCACAGACAAATATGTGAAAGGAGATGGAATTGCATACAAAGGTTTGCATATTTCTTACACAAGTGAATCCAGCTAAGCCTGGAGATAAAGAAACATGTAGTTTCCCTCTCTCTCTGATACACAAGGGAGTCTTACTCTTTGTGCCAGAGCAGGTGTTAGCCGTGTTCCAGTGCTTTAAACCCAACACAGCTTTTGTACAGATTGGCTCTCTCTCTCTTGGGTGAAGCATCTGAACCCATGTCCAGCTTTGCCTGTGTGTGCATAGCTGTCAAAACGGGGCCTCTGAAGACCCTTTGGAAAACAAAGCAGGTAGGGCTGAGTTGTGATGGGAAAGGGGATGCGGCAGCGGGTCTTGTCCTATGCTTAATACTTTGGGCTGGATTCTGATCCTAAGAGAGAGAGAGGGCAGAGACCAACAGTGTGACCCACATAAGCCAACAGTCATATTGGTTTGCAAGGGGGGTGGAGAGCAGGGTACATAACCTCGTGTCCTCCTAATCCAACCCCCCAACAGAGAGGAAACCTGAGCAGATGGAGAGAGAGGGGAGCACAGAAAATTCAAGTACAGCAGGGACGAGGATCCCATGGCACTCCTGCTGCTGCAGGACTACAACTCCCATCATCCTTTGCCCACCCCCCTAGGGCTGATGGGAGCTGGAGTCCAACAATGTCAGATGAGCCACAGACTTCCCCTCTCGGAAGTAGAGGCTTAAGGGAGGATACAAATGTCAGGGCTGCACCAGGCAGCAGAAACAAGACGGTGGTTCCAACCAGCTTCCCAACAAGAAGCCGCAGGGGCTGTGCCTTATCCGCCTGGGGTTCCTGTGGCACCAATCAGCCCCAGAGCTCCCTGTATCATTTGGCCTTCAGAGCCTCTGGCCTGCAGGTGCAACAGGCTGCCTGGCTCCACAAATATTGCAGTGAGGGTAGCAGTGGAAAGAGTCCTGTTCAGAATGTCCTATAATAAATACTATTTACATTGGCCACCCGCAGCTCATACGCCATGTGCACTCCAACCAGGAAGAGGACGATATGGAAGGGCGCCGGGGAACCATTAATACTGGTAGCGCTGGCTACCCACACAAAAACAGCTGGTTAATGGCACAGCGGCATCCTGTGGCTGTGGCTAGGATTGCGGCTTCAGTCCTGCGGAGGGCGCTGTGGGCCTGGGGAAGGCGGCACAGGCCTTGCTCTGGTGTCACCAGTTGGCTTTCACGGCATTGATGTCGCTCACGAGGTTCTGTGCCATGCAGATACCAAAGATCTGAAATACAAGGTTGAGAGTGATGCACGTTAAAAAGAATGAGAAGCACTTATGTACATGCACACAAGCACTATACAAAGCTGAGCCATCAGGAAGGATATTGATTCCATCTTTTCACAGCTCTCAACTCAGTATTATTACTGCCACTCACAGGGGAGAGGGGGGAGTCTTGGGCAGTTTTGCCTTTGAAGTACAATGGCAAATAGAATGAGAGGCAGGCGCAGAAGAGAGAAAAGGCAGTTTGAGGTGGAGTGAGTGCAGGATCCCCACTGCAGATGTCTGCCTTCCAATGTGTGGAAGACGAAGGGGCAGGCAATGGGGATGCGACAGAGGGGGCAAGGCTAACAAGCGCACACCTGCCTGCCCTGCCCCCTCGCACAATAGAGAACATGTGAGTTTAAGTATCTGAACAAGGCTTGAATGGGCTTGGGTTTGGGATGCCCTTTTTGCGGGTTATTGCTTTACAATATCGAGTTCAGAGGCACTTTATCCTGCAAAAACAACCACCACCTCAGCTTCACAGCAGCAGCAGCAGCAGCTTATATACCTGGAGCAGCGCAACGCCCACAAAAGTCCCGGCTACCACAATGAGATTGTCCTGGAGCCATTTCTCAAACTGGCCAGCACATCCTTTGGTATGGATGAAGCTCTGCTGCTCCAGCTCCTGCAGAGAAGGCAAAGGCAAGCGGGTGAACAGCTCTGGAAGTAGGGATGCATAGAACCATCTTCTGCCCAGAGACGAGGGAACCGCTTCAGCTGAAATGCTACAATCCTCTGTGCCCAGTGGCAAAAATAATATTTGTTCTGTGGCCACTAGTCCCAGCCCACCCCAACCTAGCCATTTGGTCTCACTTCTACAATCCCCCATTTAGAACATGCACAGGCCCACTCCTTGCTTTATTATTTCTGCACTTAACCCAGAATGCTAACTTGTTCCATTGCCAATTGTGCCTGGTCCCATGATGTGCCTTCCAGGAAGCACATCTGCCTGGCTCTTCCCACCCAGGGCCCAGACATACCAACCCAGCTCTCACCAGTTTAAGGCGGACATCATAGCCACACTGTGTGTTGAGAACATCCTCCTGCGGAAACAACAGACCCAAAGCTAATCAAACCATACTGGGAAGCTCTTTAACCCCTTCCCTGGGAAAGGTCTCACTACTTTGCCCCCTAAATCTCTCCAACACTTGGCTTTGCATGACACACCTTCCCAAATACCTCAGCTGCAGCCCTTGGTTCTGCCATCTACCCCCCAACCTAACCCAATATAGCTCATGAAACAGAAAGCTGTGCCCATCCAATCATAAATATTTTGGTCTAGACTTGGATCATTGTATTTTTAACATGGCCTCCTATGTACACTAGGTGCAAATGTTCTTGGACTCCAGCTCCCATCAGCCCCAGCCGGAATGGCTAAAAGTGGGGGTTGATGGGAGTCCAACAACATCTTAAGGTTCCTCATCTCTGCCATTAGGCAATGATTCATACACTTGAGCAATTGCTCTATTAATGTCTCAGCTTAAGTGTGCTCTCCATAGGTCTGGAGCGAATGAGCAGCAAAGAATTCACCCTATCCTGTAGCCCCTTGTTCCTGAGGTTTAAGGCCTATTCACCACCCCTCTCCTTTTAGCTCCTTACCGCAGGGTCCTTGACACAGCAGGAGAAGGGCACCCCGCAGCGCTCCCTGCTGGGGTTGGAGTCAGTGCAGTTGAAATAAATGTTGAGGTTCCAGTCATTAGGGCCATGAGCCCCACAGCAAGACCACTGTACAGGGAGACAGTTTTAACCAGCGTAAGTGTCCAGCAACCAGTTACACACAGAAACACCAATGCTGCCTTCCTCAAACAGGTGCCCTCCATACGTTTTGGACTACAGCTATTCTTGACCACTTGGCCATGCTGGCTGGGGTTGATGGGAGTTGGGAGCCCATCAACAACTAGATTGGGTAAGGTACAAAAATGGACAAAATGGATAGATGTGGTCACAAGGAAGGACCTGTTGCAGGCAAAATATTACACAGCAAGAGTGGGGAAATGGATCTGACCCATGGGCTGAATCCTTATCTTCTGCATCCCAGCAGCCCAAATTTGAAAGGTGGGTAGGACTGTCCACCTGCCAATCACCTGATAGCCCAATGGTGTCACGTGACCTGCTTTTGCCCATGTTTACGATCAGCTGATCAGCAGGGCTTGCACAGGTCTGTGTACTGCACTTTATAAGCGCAAACAGAGCATTGTGCACAGGGCTTTGCAAACCTCCTTGGGCCCAGTTGCGTCTTTACATGCTCTGTACACAAGGTCAGACGTAGGGAACCTAGGCTTGGCTTGGGCAAAATAGTGTAGCAGGCCAAATTGGGAGACCCAGCTGATCTGATTAGGCCCACGGGCAGGAGGTTTCCAACCCTGGCTATATAGGATGAGGCCTTTCACGGAAGACAGCACAGAGTCCCTGTCACTTTCAGATACAGGCTGCAGGAAGCATTTCTGCAACCCTGCAGCTTCATCAACTGCCACCAGATGGCAGAGTCAGCTCTGGTGCATGCTTGGTAAGCATAACCACTCTAATCCCATGGGGTGCAGAGGATGCTTTTACACTGGGTACCTATTAATCTGGAAACACCATGCGTTGCTCACTCGCTTGTCATAGGTATCTATGTTAACACTGTCATCACATCACGGTTCTCCTTCATTTTCCCTATGAAAATCCAACTTTTGGGAGAAAGAACAGGCCAACCAGCAGCACAATCTCCACAGGGGGCCAGAATGGCTTCCCAAACTATCATGTGCACAAGCAGGGTCTTTCCACAGTACAGCGCCTCACACTCCACCAACCCTAGAACAAACAGATCGCTCAGGGCAATCGTACAACTCACATATTCCTGAGCAAAGTCTATGAGGTTCTGCAGGTCGATGTCATCGCGGTAGGCCTTGACGTTATTGTTGATGAAGAAATTGAGCTGATCTTTGATCCAGTCCTTGAAGATGAAGGCCAGGACACCAGCCGTCAGCTCCAGGAAAAAAATGAGCCCCAGGAACACAGAGAACTGAGGGCAAAGCAGAGACAGGTCAGAGAGTAAGGCTGGAGAATCCTGGGGATGTCCAGGCAGCGCATGACTGCAGGATAAGGATCACCCTCACATTTATCAGGTAGTCACATCTCACAGGGGAAGTAAGCTGCCCTGAGAACTTGTTTGTTAAGGCCGATTATAAATACAGAAGAGTAAGAAAGACAGTAAGTGTCTCTTAAATCACACTAAGATATCAAAATGGACGCGGGTGGCGCTGTGGGTTAAACCACAGAGCCTAGGACTTGCCGATCAGGAGGTTGGCGGTGGGGTGAGCTCCTGTTGCTCGGTCCCTGCTCATGCCCACCTAGCAGTTCGAAAGCACGTCAAAGTGCAAGTAGATAAATAGGTACCGCTCCAGCGGGAAGGTAAACGGCGTTTCCATGTGCTGCTCTGGGTTGCCAGAAGTGGCTTAGTCATGCTGGCCACATGACCCGGAAGCTGTACACCGGCTCCCTCGGCCAATAAAGTGAGATGAGCGCCGCAACCCCAGAGTCGGCCACGACTGGACCTAATGGTCAGGGGTCCCTTTACCTTTAAGATATCAAAAACCTAAAAATGCTAAGCTAATACTCAATAGTAGTGCTTCCCACTTCCTCTGAAACTTCTGAAGTGGAAGGAAATCTAGGTGTTATTACGATATTTCCCCCAAAGGAAGGTAACAGAGGTTAAAATGCAGCAGCAGCACTAGGAACAGAATGCATGTACTCTAGTTTCAATCCCAACTGTACTTCTCATTCTAACCTCCACAGCCCACCCAAAAAATCTTGGCTCCCTTCTCAGTCCTTCCATTCCAAGTAGTACATCTAGTATTCCTTCCTCAGATTGCCCTGATCTTCCTTGTACTATCTAGGGAAACCCCTGATTGCAGTTGGCCCTCCATGTGCAGCAATGCCTGCACTCAGCCTCCCTCCAGGCTCCAGCATTAGCTCCTAAGGCCCAAAGAGGCTGAGACAGAAAAGACCCCGCTCTTAGGTATTGCTGCGCTGCATTCTGCCAAGCTGAGATCTGAGCAAGAGGTGTCCGGTTCATGTTATTCAGCTCCCACCACCCGGAATGGGAAAGCAGGAAGACCCAAAGACTTACAAATTTGAGCAGGAAAGTGTTTTCCCTCAAGGCTCCAATGCAGCCAGCAAAGCCCAGGACGAACATCACCCCTCCGACCACAAGGAAGAGCCAGACAGGGTCAAAGCCACCCAGGTCTGTGATGGACGACAGGTTGGAAAGCACACCCTGGGGGGAGAAGGGATGGATGACTCCCAGGCTCACAGCACTGGTGGTGTAACACTTTTAATGCTACGATCATGTAAATCACAACAGTTATTACAGCAAATGACTCACTGGTTAACTACAAGCAGTAATAACCGTAACAGAGTGAAGGTCAAACTACCTGTTATGTTATCGAGGCTTTAAAAAAATACGAGCTGCGCGCAGTAAACTGCCCCTTTGGGGTCAAACAGTAGGAGTGGGGAGAGAGACTAGTCTCAGGAAGGAACTGGCTGCTTTTTCTTCAAAGCGGAAGTGGCTGATTTAAGCCCACTTTTGTGAATCATGTAACACAGCCTTCCCTAATGCAGTGAGCTCAGGAAGAGAGCCAGTGTGGTGTAGTGGTTAAGAGCGGTAGTCTCGTAATCTGGGGGACCGGGTTCGCGTCTCCGCTCCTCCACATGCAGCTGCTGGGTGACCTTGGGCCAGTCACACTTCTCTGAAGTCTCTCAGCCCCACTCACCTCACAGAGTGTTTGTTGTGGGGGAGGAAGGGAAAGGAGAATGTTAGCCGCTTTGAGACTCCTTCGGGTAGTGATAAAGCGGGATATCAAATCCAAACTCTTCTTCTTCTTCTTCTCCTCAGGATGTTTTCAGACTCCAGCTTCCAGCACCCCCAGCCTTCACGGCTGCAGAGGGCACCAGGTTGGGAAAGGCAGGTGTGGTACCTGCTCTGAAGAGCTAAATGCTCTTTGAGGAGTAGGTAGCAGAAAGGAGACCATCTCTTGTCTTGCCATGTTCCAAGAGCAGAGCAGGGGAAGACAGGAGTCGGTTTCCAAGGGAGCGCATCACCATGGACACACACGGAATAGGAGTTTTGTTGCAATTTAATATTAGTGGTAATGCACCAACACTGCTACTCCTGTGGCTTATATGGAAGCTACCTTGCAGGCCAGGGACAGCAACGGGGTTAGGGTGTGTGGCAACGACTCGCTGAGACAGCATTAAAACAATTAGACAGATTCATGGGAGATAAACCTAGTGTTGGATATTAGTTCTTATAGACAAATGGAGCCTCTGTGGACAGCAGCAGCATACCTCTGAACAGCAGGTGCTAAGGACAACAGCTGAAGGCTGGGGAGCTCCCAGAAGCACCTGGCTGGCCACTGCTGGAAGGAAATAGGATGCTACTGGGCTAGAAGGACCCTTGGGTTTGATGCATCAAAAGAATTCTTACATTCTCATGTCCATTATTTAGATTCAGAGGAGCTGGCGCTTCCCAAAAGCCCCTGGATACAAGAGACATGAGTCCCTGCTTAGATGTAACAACAAACCAGGGTTTACTAATTACGTCTAAACTAGGCTCAAAGGGTGCTGGGTGATTCCAACCTCTTGATGCTTTTGCTTTAACCTCACCCTACATCTTTGGGATACAGGAGAAGCAGCTAACCCCCAGTTCAATGGGCTAATATGGCCAATTTGGGTGGCAGAAGGGGGAAAAAGGGGGGTTGGGAATTGAAGAGGACACAGTAAACCCTCCTCTTCAGCTGCTCTGCCTGGATCAGCTAAGGAGGGACACTGTGTGCCTCTCGGTCTCCCGCATGTGAGTGTGCATGTGAATGTGTGTGTGTGCAAGTGGTCACCTCCACCACTGGATTGGCCAAGGGAAAATGTGCCCATTGAACCAAAAAGAAAAAAAGGTCAGCCACCACTGGGATACAGAATCTGCTACCCACAACCCTTTCCCAGCACTGCAAGGAACAGCAGCATCCTTCTTTGAGCATTAGGACCTGAAATTCACAAGTCACAGGACTCAATATTTCTTCTTTATTGATAGGACACCACACATTCTGTAGGATGATTTACCGGGGTTAGAAGGGGAGGTGGGAAGCAAATGAGGCTTTCAGTATAAATGCACAGTGACTCTAGGGAGAGGAAGGGATTTGCTATAAATCCCAGGGGAGTTATCCTGCAGAGCCAAGTACAATAAAAGTGATGTTTCGGAGTGGGAGCTCTGCTGTACGTGGGTAAAACAGCTTGTAACACAAGGGACCAGGGTTAAGAATGGAAGTAGGCATTACTGCAGTGTACCCTAAATCGATCACCTTCACAAAGGACTAGTAAACACATGCAGGCACATCCCTTGATTTTTCAACAGTGAGCAGCCTGAGCCAATTCAACTGAAAAGCGCTGTATTTGAGGCGATGTCAGGTCATATGAAAGGCCCATCTCTGTGGTCATAAACCCTGGCAGACATCTCATTTCAAAGATGCAACCTGTCACCTGGTATTGAAGTCCTCAGTTTGCACATAGGCCTGTTGTATACCTGATAAGGACTTGAAACTTGGAAATTCAATTTGATGTATAAGCTGGCACCACAAATATACTGGGCAGGATTCAACTAACAAGTCTCGTTAGTGGAAGCCAGCACAAGCGCTCCTTCTAGTGCTTTGGGGCTTCATCCCTACCCCCCTACCCCCCCCAATGGTTCAAGGGGGTGTTGAGAGACCATGCAGAATGATTGCCATAGATCTAGGGTGAATTCCATACATCTATGGTGGTATTCAACTAAGTTTTACTCAGTCAACCTCCTATATAAGCGCAACTTAGTCATGTTCATTAATTTCAGTGGGCCTACTTTTAGTAAAACGGGGCTGAATACCACCCACTTTACCTGGAAAGCAGGAACACTTATTTCAAAAGGATTCAAGCCCCATGTTAGGAGAAAGATTCCTGCGTTGTAGGGAGTTGAACTAGATGATCCTAGAAATACCTTCCAACTCGACAGTTCTATGATCCTATGAAACTTACATCCAGAAGTGTGTTTTAAGATCATTGCACAAGTCTGTATTTTCAGTCCAACACTGAAATAGAGGATCTGGGGCCTGGATCCAACTAGCCTGGCATGCTAGCAGAAGTCAGAGCAAGGGCTTACAAGAGTGCAATGGGGTTTCTCTCCCCCCCCCTTCACCTCCCCCAGATCCACTCTGGAGGGTCAGGGTCCCCAGAACACTGCATGGAAGAGAGGGGAGATAATTCCACCCAGCAAGCACAAATGCTTGTGCTGACAGAAGCATCAGAGAAGTTGCAATGTTGAATCCCTTCCTACGTCGCTCACTGGTGAACTAGAGTATCCTTGCCGGCTGGAAGAAAATGATTGGTTACCTTAGCTCACTTGTCAAGGGCTGGCAGCACAGCTATGTGCCACAAAGTGCTCAGAGGCAGAGGCCTGTCAATCACTTCTCCTTTTCACCTAGTCAGAGGGGATAAGCTACTTACTTGGAGAACCTGGGTTAGTTTACAGGCATGTTCGTTTCAGGAACCTAACGCCACGGCTAAGAGCACTAGAGCCATCTATAATCCGGAACGCCGGTGAGAACATTAAAAAGCACCAGCCAGAAAATTCATCATTACTATGGTCCAAGGCAGCAGCCACACTTACCTTTTCTGCCCAGGCCCACAGACCAATGGCCAGGAAGGCAGCCCCCAGCAACTGAAAAAGAGGAAAGAGAACAGTGTTATGGAGAATACAGCAAGGAGGAGGAGCACACCCTACACACATTACACCAAATCTGTTGCATGGTTGGTATCCATCTGTCTCGAGAGACAATGGAGTGCGCCTCTGGGGGTGAAGATAAACCACTGGAGAATTACAGTGCCTGCTGCGGCTGCAGAGACCAGTAACTCGTAACGGCTGCTTCCTGCTGCATTAGCAGCACTGAAGTGGCCTCCCTTGGGCAGTGTATAGGGAGGTCCTGGACTGCCCAGATGACAAGACCCCCCTCTTGGCCTCGCTGATGCGGTCCAAAGAAAAGCAGAGCAAAACGTTTGGCTCCAGCTTGGCTGCAGGAGTTGCCAGAAAGAGGTGTACAAGGAGCCATCCAACCACTTTAGGGACCCCATTCTGGATTTGTGTAGGGTTTACTCCTTAGCCTTTTCTTCTCCTAAAGGTGTCGCGCAAGGCAGTGGGTAATAAGTCTACCAGGATCCACTTCACCATTTGCCTCCCATGCAAAACACACAGCAATCTCCCATGTGCTGCACAAACTGCTGAGAAATAGCATAAAGAAGTATTCATCTTCTATCATCTTCCACACGGCTTGAAGCTTTTAGAGTCAGTTAAGACCTAACAAGGTATGTTCAAGTTCCCCTAGATGCAGGGGAACCAGGCTAGGTGAAGATGTTCCCAAGGAATTGCACTCCATCCCACCAACGGGATCTCCAGTCTCTCCAGCACCTACTCCCCAATGGATGCCCACTTCTAAGCACTGCAGCCACCTGCAACTCATTAGCAATGCATGGCATTTCCCAGGCATGGCAGCATGATTAAGACTGCGGGAAGAATTCAGCGTTGTGCTCTTCTAATTGTTCCATCAGCGCAAGCATCTCAGCTTGCCCGACAGAACGATTCCCCCTCTCCTCCTGCTTTGTGCTGTTCTGGTGGTTCTCCAGAGCCAATGGCGGGTGGGGTGGAAGTACAAGGAGGAAGTCCCGTTGCACTAGCAGGACTCTGTTGTGCTGGCTCCTACCGGTGCATGAACTTAACTAAATCCATCCCTAGGAATGATAGTGCATTTCACTGATAGTGCGGACTTTGGTTAGAGGACCAGCAGGACCAAAACAGTGTGTATCCTCTTCTGATCTGAGTCCCAGAACCTAGCAATCAGATAGGCCTATATCCTGCCTGGGGGAAAAATTCTAAAAACCTGAATTTTGAAAGTGGAGACATTTCACATTCCCTCTCACACACACTCAGCATTTTTATTTCCATTGCATAATTGGCAACACAACCCTATGCATCTTTATTCTAAAGTAGGCCTCACTTTGTCCATAGGGATTTACTCCCTAGTGGGTGTTTAGGACAGCAGTTGATTTGTGGTTTTGGGTAAGGAATTAGGTTTCATTTCAGCTCACTGCCGCATCTTGAGACAGGGGAAGGGTGAGTCAGGCACAAAGGGGAAGAGGTATGGAGGTCATGACTAGCAGACTGGAACTTTGAGTGAGAGAAGCTCAGCTCAAAACATCCTCCGATTTTGTTTTGTTTTTTAAAGATCCTTTTCGCAAAATGACTTTTTGATTTCCCAAACTTCAGAATGTAACAGAGGAAGACAGGGGCACCACATGCTTCCTTGAGTATTTCCAAACATGGAGCCCAGGATGTACATTTTTACAAATCTAAACTGCGGCCACTGTTATATCCTTGGATCCGGATGTCTGATGGATATATTACAGCATTAGGTACCCATTCAGAACACGCAGCAAGAAAGCAATTGCTGTACCTCTTAAGTAGGAGCAATTGGAGGGCACAAAATTCACACAATTAAGAACAGGCCTTCTGGATGAGATGAAAGGCCATCTGTCCATCATCTTTGTCCTCACATTCACCAATCAAATTCAGGAATCTCATAAGCAGGGCATAAAGGCAACAGCCCTCTTCCCACTACTGTGCTCCAGAAAGTGGTATTTAGAGGCCTACTGCCTCTAACAGAGGGGGCAGAATATAGCCCTTGTGGCTAGTAGCCACTGATAGCCTTCTCCTCCATGAATTTGTTATGGAGCAGCAGCTACTTCCTGTGTACCTCAATCAAAGGCATGGAGCTGTTTAGATCCCAAGACCACCATCTCCCCAGCTAAGAGGAGGCCCACTCTGAATGAGACATCTAGGCCAGGGATGGGGAACCTCAGGGCTCGGGGTTGAATGCGGCCTTCTAGGTCTCTCTATCTGGCTTTCCCTCCCCTCAGCCCACACCCCTCACTGGGCCTACTTCACACCCTGAGGGTTTTTGCCTGGCTGCAATGTGTCCCTGAACTCTGATAAATCCTCTTGCTTGTCCGGATGGAGGATAGAGATGGGGCATGTAGAATGCCTGTAGAAACTAGTCTAGCCAAATAAAGGTCAAATGTACATGAGCTGCTCTGCCAATGTTTGCTTCTGGGACCTCCCACTGATGCTTTGTGCATGAGAGGCTGAGAAGGGTTTCCCACCCCTGATGTAGAATATCTCCCACCCCTGCACCCTTGGAGCCAACACCTAATCAAGACTCTTAATAAAGGGGATCAACTTCTCTTCCCGAGAAAGATCTTACAAGGCCAACTTTACACCACTGCAGGATAGAACGCACTGAATTGCCACACTTTTCCAGTCCCACTGACACTAACAGGCCACCCCCACCCCCGATATGGGTCCTGGCTTGCCAGTCTTGGAAAACAGAAGGCTGGAGACACAGCGTCTGGAGCAATTCAAAGCCTGGCACAGTGCAGACAATGGCTGCTCTGTTCCCATGGTAGGAGTTGGAACGTTCCTGAAACAGCAGCAGCATTGATCAGAGCTCTCCCCTTGCCCACAAATAAGGCCCTGCCCCTTTCCTAGGGCAATTGCTGCATGCTTACCCCACTGTCTGTGGGGAGCTGCATGTAGGTGCCACAAAGGAAATTTATGTGATGGGAGACAAGAGGCTCAGGAGCTCCGGGGATGCTCCAACATGGAGGTGATGATATGCAAAAGAAGCAACATCAGTACACAGAGTACTGTTTAACTTTGTGTCCATTCAGATGGAAAGATTCTGGCTTAATAAAACAAGGTGTATTAAGCCAAGAACAAGCATCATGCCTGAGCCCACCAACCCTGCATGAGGACTTCACCTTTTTATCATGGTTTGTTTAAACTGCAGTTTCCTGTTGCATGTGAACAGGGAAACTGTGGTTTAATCGCAACAACTAGGATCATATTCTGTGGCTCAATGTTTAAATTTTAACAAATCAGGACAGGATAAGTGTAGCCTGTGAACTAAAGGAGGAGGAAGCAGAGAACTCGTTCTTGGCTTAATAAATCATGGTTTATTAAGCTGTGATCATTACATCCGAACCAGCCCTCTGCCTAAAGACAGCCTCACATCTGGCCTGCCAAAGTCTCTCAATGATTTTGCATGCCTCAGACAAAGACAAGCAGAGTTTGGGCAAAGCTAGGGCTATTCAGATCCATCTCGGCTAAGGCCCAATTCCTGACACATTTTTGGCACAGTAAAAGCATTACAAAGTGACTTTCGAAAATCAAGTCACTGTTGTAAAAACTTTGCCCTGGTTTGGTAATGCTAATTTGTCACTACTTTGGGACTCATGCAAATACACTACTGACTACACAAAAGCCAATACAGTTGTACTTTGGTTGTCAAATGCCTTGGAACACGGACATTTTGGCTCCCGAATGCCGCAAACCCGGAAGTAAGTGTTCCAGTTTGCGAATGTTTTTTGGAAGCCAAACGTTCGTTTTGGCTGTTGGCATTTTTCTGGGGCCAATCAGCCAATCGGAAGCTGTCCTTTGGTTTGCGAACATTTTAGAAGTCGAATGGACTTCTGGAATGGATTCTGTTGGACAACCCAAGGTACGACTGTAATGATGACTTTAGCTTGTTAAAAAACAGCATCCTGGCCTGTAGCCACGAGGCCTTCCAGGGTGCTGCTTATGGTTCACCCTACAATCCTGGACAACCTTATCCCTCAATGTCAACCTGGACACTTCAATCTTGCTATTTCTACCACCTTCTGACCTAAGATGATGGATGCTATAGCTGAAAGATCTCCAGAGCAAAGATTGATGCCAGCAACAAATCCTGTTCAGAAGATCAATTTGCCACCCACTAGGACTAGGTAATAATACAATGAAGTATGGCTTCTTTCATCACCATTACATGAGCAAGGGAGGGCAACTCCATCAAGTCCTGCCCTCAATGCAGATTTCAGCTGCCACTGAGTTCCGACAGCTAAACCTGGGTGAACTGCGTGTCACCTGCTTAGCTGCCAGATTTGATGAGTGGTGGGGAAAGAAAAGAGTTTTTTCCAGAGAGCAGTTGCTCTCTTAGACAGCTAAAATCTACACAAGAAGAAGAAGAAGAAGAGTTTGGATTTGATATCCCGCCTTTCACTCCCTTTAAGGAGTCTCAAAGCGGCTAACATTCTCCTTTCCCTTCCTCCCCCACAACAAACACTCTGTGAGGTGAGCGGGGCTGAGAGACTTCAGAGAAGTGTGACTGGCCCAAGGTCACCCAGCAGCTGCATGTGGAGGAGCGGAGACGCGAACCCGGTTCCCCAGATTACGTGACTACTGCTCTTAACCACTACTGGAACACACAGAACTAAGTAACTGTGTTATAATAACAATAACTTTAAGAACTGGTGCCCAAGGCCTCCTCCCTCCCCATCCCTTTTTCTTTGTGTATTTTGCCTTTTAGATTAAAAGTCTGAGGCAAGCAACTGTCTTACCACAGTTTTTTGTAAGCCACTTGGGGAGCCTCTTTGGCTAAAGAGGGGAGCAAAAATGTTTCAAATACACTAGGACTCTGAAAGGATAAGCATTCATCTTTAGTTACCTTTATCTCTCAATTTCCATCAGGCAAGCTAATGCAGACAAAAAGGTCTGAGGAAATACAATTTCCCCAAATCCTGCATTAACTGATGTATGGAGTGAATCTGATTCTCCCATGCCAACCTTCTCTATTGAACCATTTTTGCTGATGCAATACTCATACCCAGGTGATCCTCTTTGTGTCTCATTTATGGTGATTTCCCCTCCCTCTCTGGTTTTTTTTTATGCTTTTTCTTCTGGAGAGAAGAAGGAAAAGGGGTGGGAGACAGATCAAACAAGGTATAGTGATAGACAAGTAAACCCTTCCTAGAGAAAAAGATCAAAGTTCTGGAAGCAACACAAATCAAACTTGCATAATACACAGCTGGGAGGTCCTGTCATACCAATGAAAGCTCTCAGTCCCAACCCACACACCCGCTGCTTACACACACCCCACAATCTCCTAATGCAAAATAAGCACTTCAACTGGGAACTCAAAGAAAAATTCCACTGAAGTATTTGGCTCTCTGTTTCGACCCAGCATGAGTACCCCTTGATCTGACTTCATGAAAAGCCAAGAAAAGTTTTCAGGACCAGGGGCTATTGCATTTGGAACTTTGCCAGGCATTTCGTTGTGTGCCCCCAAAATGCAGCAGCCAGCACCAAAATTCTAGCGGTGTATAATGGAGATAGTTAAGACATCAGCCTACCTAGAGGGGACACTGATTAGGGTTGTGTACACACAGAAGGTAACGTAAAAGTACTGGTAACTAGCAGCTTATGTGCCTTTAGCATGTGTCCATTCAGCTTTACGTGCTTGGCAAAAATAAAAAATAGGAAGGGAGTGGGCATCCAGGAAAAAGTACTTTAGCAATCCCACCTGACATTGAACTCAATTTTGGCTTTACACACTATTTCTGGAAGTAAGTTGAGAGTGTCCTGTGCTGCATTTTCCCCTCTTCAGCTAGTCTCCATGTGTTTTGGAGGTCATTGTGTACCAGGGACAATACAAGCTACCACACTGTCTCTGGAAAAGAACTGTTTGTATACAACAGGGCTAGCCAACATGATGCCATCCAGATGCTTTTAAATTACAACTATCATTACTCCTGGCCATTGGTCATGCTGGCTGGGGCTGATGGAAGTTGCAGTCCAAAACATTTAAAAGCACTCTGTTGGCTAACCTTGTTGTATAGAGGCAGTCATATTCCAGAAACATGGAAATGGCGCGAGAGAGCTGGAATTGGCCGTGGTACACAATGACCTGCAAAACCCACAGTGCAAAATGGAAGGGGCCAAGAGCAGAAAAGTCAATTAACTAAAAGAAATCGAATTAACTGACGTGGCTTCCAAATGGTTACTATTCTATGAAAGGGATTCAGGTGGATACCGGAACTTTGGGTTTGTGCCATTAAAGTGGATTAAAAGGCTGCTGTCCCTTGCAGAGCAAATCCACTTTGGAAATTAAAAAAATGGACTTTGTGGTTGGTTGGCAGGAAAATGCACCGAAACGTAAGGGATGAATGAAGCACAGGAAGACATGTAAGCAACCCACAAGCAAATCAAGATGAATGTTCCTTGTTGTATAACCACCCCGTAAAAACAAGGTATGATCTAACCTCCGCATAAGCGTTGTGCAAGCAAATCAGGATGAATGCTCAATAAACAAGTCATCTGGAGGACACCTGAAAAGAAAGCATAACTCAGTGGCTGAGTGCATGCTTTGTAAACAGTAAGTCAATCCGTGGCTTCTCCAGGTGAAAGGATCTCAGGTACCAAGGCTGGGAAATATTTCACCCTTGGAGAGCCATTGCCAGTCACAGTAGACAGTACTGTACTGGGCTAGATGGAACAGCAGCCCGACTCAGTATCTGGCAAACTTACAGGTTTGTAAACACACCAGGATTTAAGTAAACTCTGGATAAGCAAAGCACTCACAAAACCCAAGGAAACTTATTTCTAAACAACAGCATCTGTACCTTTGCACAGCCCATTTCTGGATCACTCTGTCAGGTTGTCTGCCTTATCAAAATATCAGAGATGACTCACCCTCATCCTTCAGCAGGTTGAAACAAGTCCCGGTTGTTGCATGAACCAGATGTTCTTATCTGAAGGAATGCTTCCTACCACCTTGCACATATAGATCATCCAAGGAGAATCACTTGTGAATGCCCCCAGCCACCTGAGGTAGCTCTAGCCACCTGCAACATCTAGATCAGTAATGCGGAATTTGTGGCCATCCAAATGTTGCTGGACCACAACTCCTATCATCCCTGACCACTGGCTGTGCTTGCTAGGGCTGCTGAGAACTGTAGTTCAGCAATACCTGGAGGCCGAAAGGTTCCCCACCCCTGATCTAGATCTTCTCTGGTGGTACCCAAGTGTAGAACTCCCTGTCCCAAGAGGTTTATCTGTCATCCTTCTTACTGGTTTTCAGAAAACATGTCAAGACAATACAATTTTCCCTTCAGATAAGCTTGAAGGAATTTTTAATCTAGAGAACTCTTGGGTTCACTTCTTTCTCCACCCTATAATCTTGACTTAATAGTTGCTTTTGTGATTTTATTATTTATGCAGGTTTTCATCTTGAATTGCATCGTGTGGCCTTGCCCAGAGAGTACTATTCCAGAGACACTTTAAAAATAAATAAATATTTCGCAAACAGCAACATTCACTGTACAGGAAGTGCAGGAGTCCAATGCCCATCAGGGCAGGCAATATGTTAAGGGAAGTAACTCTAGCTAATCCCAGCTTCCCTGGAAACTGTAGGCATACTTGCTAACACTGTGTTTATTTTCACTCCCAAACGTGACTGGTAGAGGTTGGAACAATCACAGCGGGTCAAAACAAGCCAGCTTCAAATGTGACAACATGGAAAGCTGTCTTGTGGGCAAAACAGAAGGCAATGCAATCTATGGGTAGACCAGGGGTCAGCAAACATTTTCAGTAGGGGACTGGTCCACTGTCCTTCAGACCTTGTGGGGGGGACAGACTATATTTTTTTTGGGGGGGATGAACGAATTCCTATGCCCAACAAATAACCCAGAGATGCATTTTAAATAAAAGCACACATTCTACTCATGTAAAAACACGCTGATTCCCGGACCATCCACGGGCCGGATTGAGAAGGTGATTGGGCCGGATCTGGCCTCCGGGCCTTAGTTTGCCTACCCATGGGGTAGACCATCACATGTGAATATGCACGTATGCAGCTCTTCAGTATGATGCATATGCAGCGTACGCATTCTGGGGATAGTTTCACAATGTCTCCTGTATGGAAGCATTTTCTGTGTAAGAGTTTTGTCACTTTTGAAGCATACCCAAGTCTCATTATAGATTATAGCTGGAAGCAAAGTTCTTTTGCATTTCCAAAGGAGTAACTTGCTTGCACCACCATGATGTGTATCAGGGATTTGGGATAACTTCCCTGTAAAAAACAACAGTCTTGCTGCAAAATGGCTTCCCTTCTGGGCCTATTCCCCCTGTTAAGAACAATTTTACAACAAACATACATAGGTATTGTCATAATCAGACAAACACTACCATAACTAAATCCACAACATCATCTTATATAGAAAAATGCACTTGTTAGCACAATATTGTGGTAAATGAGTCAGAGGGCAAGTCTGGTGTTTAGCATCGCAGGCCACTCCCATCTTTACCACAATGCCTTCTGGAGGTTATGTCAGTCAATGGCAAAAGCCACAAACAAACAGATGCAGGGAGTCTCAGTGCTGCAACTGGTAAACCACAAGCATATGATACAACCAAACAGGCAGATGGGTGCACCTTCCCATACACAACTTCCTTTGCCGAAGGTGGTGAAGCATGCAAGAACACTGGAGGCTGAAAGCAGTGGTGGCTAAGTTCCCCTTGTCTCAAATGGCCACGGTATTTACAAGATTTCTCAGAGAACGCTTAGGAAGAACACTGTTCTTACAGTGGCTGTGCAAATCCTTACGGGAAGCCCATCTGAGCACAACAAAACTCTTCCCCAACTGCGGTTCTGAGTAGTTACTATCAACAGTCTTATTCTCTCTGAACTTGTCTGCTTCTGTTTTAAAGCTATCCATGTTGGCCATCGTGACATAAAGAGCCCTTCTTTGACTGGAAGATGCTTTTCCGCTCATGGAAGAGAACCAAGGCATTACATGCAAGTTCTTTCCTAGTCAAGCTCACAATGGTAGCACGTGTGACCTGATGGCACTGGGTGCACTCAGATCATCCTATTGCTCCCTGGGAACTGTAGTTCTGTTGGATGGCAGCTTGCAAAGGCAACTACCCTTCCCAACAAACACACCTGAGAACAAGAAAGGGGGGGGGTTAAGTTGGATGAGGGGCAACCAACCAATGCAAGAAGCCCTCAGTAGGAGTTTCACCAACAGTAAGTAGTTAAAGAACATTGGTGCACGTGCCTTCAAAGCAGCTGACTTTGGGCACCTGGTTTGCTGCACGCTGTTCACACATGCGCAGAATTTCTTCTAACCTTCTGAGCCAAAGAATAACTTTTTTTGCGTGGGGGGCAAGGGAATGACACTATTGGCAATAAATACAGCTGAGCAGTACCAGCAGGAAGAATATGGGAAGAGCGCATACTCTGCATACAAAAAGCTCAGGTAGTAAGCGGTGGGGGAAACTGTGTGTGCCCGAAGTGTATAATGCTGCCCGTCAGACAATACCGGATTACACGGATCACAATCTAGCTTCGCACATTCATGTACCAAACCAGGTATAATGACCATCCCTAGCTGGAAGTGTCTTCGTCCCAGGGAAAGGGCGCTCCTAAGAAGGAACCTTCCCCACCCCACCCCCATACCAAGCTCAGTTTCCTGCAGACTCTCCACCGGAGCACCCTTAAAATGAGAGACGGCTCTCCATTATTTCCGCCGCAAGGAGGGTGAGGGGAGAGGGAGAGCCCCCTCTGCTTCCCGGCAGGCCAGCGACCCCCGAGCCAGGCCCGGACCTTGCAGCCGAAAATAAGGGGAGACCCGTCCGTCTCTCCCCCCACCCCCACGCCCCACTCCTAGTTCGGCACCCCCGCGGGAAGCGGGCGGCGTAAGCCCCCTCCCCACCGCGCCCCCGACGCCTCGAAGCGGGCCGCGTCCCGCGCGCGCGCGCGCGCCCGCTCGCTCACCCACCCAGAAGAGCACATTGGAGGCGAAGAGCAGGTACTTGGTGCAGCAGCTGACCTGGGGACCTTGGAAGTGCTGGGCTTTGCCTGGCATGGCGGGCGCGGGGCCTGGGCGCTGCCCGGCCGGCTCACAGCCCCATGCCGCCCGCCAGCCAGCGGCCCAGCAGCTCCGCCGCCGCCGCCGCTCCGCCCCGTCTAGCCCGCCCTCTAGAGGAAAGGAGAGGCCGCTGCCGCTTGCAGAGCCAGGCTCCGGGAGCGGCGGGTAGGCTGCTGCTTGTGCGCGCGCATGCAGAACTGGCAGACAGAGACAGAGAAAGAGACAGGCAGGCAGACAAACACACACACACCTGACTTGGAGGGAACAGGAACCCAGACTCGCATGACCTGGGGTGTTTTTTTAAAGTAATAAATACTTAACGTAGCGCGGTATGAGTACTCCACACTTTTCACACACATTACCTCAGTAACAAGGCTGGCTCTGCCCTTGGGCAGAGAGAGCGGCGGCCCCTCACGCAAGCTGATTTGGGGTGTCATGGAAGGAAGGGCAGCAAATTATGAGTTATTAAATTTATTGTTGCTGCCCCTCTAGCGCCAGGGAGGAGGGAAAGGCGCTTGTGGGATTTCCCTCCTCGGGTAAAATAACTTGGCTGGCCTTAAATACTATGCGCCATTTACTGTAAAAGGAAGCTTGACACTGCTGCAGCACATGAGGTAAGAATACAGGCTTGCCCACCCCTGGCTTTAAATTAAAGCCTTTATGTAGCTTTGAATCTACGTGTACGTCAGCTGATTTAGTGTCATCTATATGACATCTAAGTGGGACACGGGTGGCTTGCCGATTGGAAGGTCGGCGGTTCAAATCCCCACGACGGGGTGAGCTCCCATTGCTCGGTCCCTGCTCCTGCCAACCTAGCAGTTCAAAAGCACATCAAGTGCAAGTAGATAAATAGGTACTGCTCCAGCGGGAAGGTAAATGGTTTTCTGTTCACTGCTCTGGCTCGCCATGCTGGCCACATGACCTGGAAAAACTGTCTGTGGACAGACGCCAGCTCCCTCGGCCTATAGAGCAAGATGAGCGCCGCAACTCCAGAGTCTTCCGCAACTGGACCTAATGGTCAGGGGTACCTTTACCTTTATATGACATCTTCCTCGTCCAAGTGGCATTCTGCTCGCTTGGTTCAGTAAAGTTGTTCTTTCCCCAACCAGAAAATGCAATTTTTTAAAAAAAAAAGCCACTATACTATCAACTTCAAATTGGTCCAAACCAAGGTGGCAGGCGCAGCGCAGCACTGTGTTGTCAGTGGTTGGTATGTTCCTTTTCAGCAGCTCCCTTTTCCACATAAGCTATTTCCTTTTTCTTCTTTATTTACTTTCTGGTCACAATTGTGTTATTGAGAACACATGCATTGTCGCATTGGTAAGCCAATTAGCACAAAAATTGTGTTAAGAATCCTTTGTCTTGGTTCAGTCCACAAGTGACAGCATTGAACACTTGCTGTATTGCATTTCAGCAGCTTCATGTTTCATTCTCCTTTTGAAGTTTCTTTGCTCCAGGATGGCCACTCTAAGAATCACTTACAGAGAGTGTCCTGGAATGCTGAAATGTTGGTCCACTATTTATTTATTTTTTAAATGTTGCCATTTGTGATGTTAGATTTCTTCCCATCTGTTCTTTTGCACAGAGACGGACCTGCTTGCCCTCTGTAGAATGCAGAAGAACATTGCTGGCAATGGCAATTGTAACATAAGTACAGGAACAGGTAAATAAACCCCTGATTACATTATTACCTGCTCTAATGGTGTTGCCAGAGTAAACACATGGGGACAGAAATAGCATCTGGGTCTGCTACAAGAGCTGGTCCCTGTGTTCATATGTCATATGGCATGTTGTTGCTGGCAAGTAGCTCTCTTAAATCAGGGGACCTGGGTGCCAACTTGAATAAAATATTGCGGAGGCTCAGGTAAGCCCCACCCTGCATAATCGATCACATGATGCAGTGCGCACACACCATTTGAATGTAAATGTCCATCAACTTTGTGGGGGCCTGGTCCCCTCAAATATTTTATTTTATTGTGGGGGCTGAAGGCCCCACGGCCCCTAGGACTTGGCTCCTCTGCAGGGGTCTGTATATAAGCAGTGATCAAAATTCCTATTGTTCTCGGTGCATTTTGTGACAGGGAATTTCATTAGCACGAGCAGTTTCTGAGCTCTGGGCACAGTACTGATTTCAGATTAACATTGCAGAATGGAAGGAAATAGGACCCTTTTCTACATCCTCACTTCCAGTACTCTCTTAAGAATAGATGAGACCTTCTTAAGACTACTAGGGGGTGGGCAGGGGAAGGACTAGACCATGTGAAAAATGAACATAATATTTTAGCAACAGTTCATTCATTTTCAGCTTTGTATTCTTGTTATTTAAAAAAGTGTGTCTAGACATCCTGTTGTTGTGCCCATAACCTAGGTTTAAGGTGCCATTTAGCTCCTAGCTTTCATATCTTAGTTTCTAACACTGTGTATAAGCAAGTACAGGCTTCCCACCTCAGGCCTGTGAGAGGAGAGTGTCATTTTCTAGAATGGGCTGCAGATCATCAATTATACATTTGAGTGGTTTCAGCTAAGAACTGTCAGAGATATGAACTGGTGTCCTCGAATTTACTCCTCTGGGTTTTATATTAAGTTATTCCTATGTCTGCTCTTGTTGTTCTGATTTACCTCTTCATTGGGTGGGGATCATAGTTAGAGGGACACCTGATTTAAAAAATAGAATCTTGTGCATCTGAACAGATACAATTGTATCATAGGCCTCGACTGTATATAGTGGATTTTGCTCTGGGTGAAAGCTGAAAGCATGTAGGTACGTATCATGATCAATATAAGGTGGTGCTTATATGTCCACTAGGAAATTACACTGCAGTGTCCAAAAAGTCAACCTTTTGCATGGACTGATCAAGGCTCAGATTGATGATAAAGTGAAAGCTATTGAAGTTCTGCTGGAATCACTCAGCATTCTCCTGTCTAGATGATAAAATATGTAATCAATCTTAATAAATGTTAGTTACTTGTTGCATGAAATTCAAACACCTTTAGTCTGGTTAGCACTTCTGTTCCAGTGACAGGATTTTTCAAGCATGCAAAAATGCATAATTTTGTAATGGGGGAGCAGAGGCATAAGCCTTTTCCCTGGGACACACATCCATTGCACATTTACCAATGTGGCCAGACACTATCTGAGAGTGTAGTCGTTTTAAGTACTTCTCTGTATCCACATGCTAAGTTAAGTTTATTTTTTATTTACATTTGCTTCTCTTAAAAAAGGACTGGGAGTAGAAGCCCAGCCTCAGAACTTCACAACTGGACTTACCCAGATCCTTCTCTTCTGACCTTCTCTTCTGTCATTGAATAACACCTGGCACTTTGACATGAAACAAAGCTACCTCCATTTATGTTTTAACAGACATTGTTGAACCTTGCATTTAACTCACAACTGAGGCACAGGGTCTGAATGTGTGCGTAGCTGTTTCATTGCCTACAGTGTTAAAGATGTGCTGACTTAAAAAAAATAATACTAGGGAACAGAATCTCCAAGACCAGGCTCTGTCCTAAACACAAAGTGTTCTGGTATGGAGGCTGCTACCATTTGCACTCACACATTCTCCTATGGCAAATTGCAAGGCTGCTTGAGAAGCTCAAGGCCTCCGCTTCAGAAGCGCCTCATTTAGGGTTTTTGTCTTGGCCCTCAAAACCAACCCCCTCCTGTTTAGTGATTCCCTTGGTTTTGATTTTCTTCTTTTGGTTAGTTATTTGAAGAACTCTCTGTGCTCTTTCTGCAGCTGTCCTTAAAGAGCATACAGTCATATTACAATGTCCTGTTTCAAAATCCAGCAAGTTACACTCCTGTCTTTGAACAAGGAGAGGGGTCAGCAGAAAAAGGATAAGATGCAAGATACAGACCCAGTTCCCTAGCTGAAGCTAAAAACCAGGGGCTGCTATTCTTTCTGTTTTGAGCACTCCCTTTTACATGTTTGTCATCTAACAGCTCTGGCCAGCTTCTTCCTCCTTAACTGAAAGGGTTTTTATTTTGTTACTTTATTACCACCAATTTGGTCTTCCAAATTCTACTTAGCTTGCCTGTTGGCAGATTTCTATTTGATTAGCCTAAGTGTTCAGGCTCTATTATGCTGTTGCTTTGCTGCCTAAAGAATGTGACACTAACTGTATCATTTCATCTCTTATTACATAATCTTCTTATTGGATAAATTCTCTCACAACACTAAATATAAGTGTGCTCTGTTTTCAGAAACACAGCACAGCTTTTATTTTTCTCTCTCTTTGTGTGTGTTAGCACAAATCTTGTGTACCATGTTTTGCCCCCCACAATGTGCAAATCCTATCACACTTACCTGAAAGAGTAAGACCCATTGAACCAAATGGGGCTCGTTTCTGAGTTGACATGCAGGAATCCATTATTAGTTGAATCAAATTCCGTCTCCTTTTGCTGCTTCTATAATTAACTGTGACAAAGCACAATCTCCTTTTGAATCTAGAAATTGTATCCATGTCATGACCTGAATTGACATTTAAGCCTGCTGGTAACTGAAGTTGCCCATAATACATGCTTTTGCTGCCTCTCCCAATTTCTTTATGTACTGTGGTAACATTCAGTTATTGTCAACCTTAGCATGGGCCAACTTAGAGAAGCATTAGTTGATTGGTTGTGTGGGTTTTACTCAATTAAATTTGTGCATAAGCAAAGCCATAATTTTGAAGCAAAAAACATGATTTGTTTGTAGATGCATCTTAGAGACATTCCTTTTTATGAGGAAGAATGCACCTGGAGCCATCACTGAACCTTTTAAGCAAGTTCTTGGGGTTTTTTTATGGGTTGGATTCAGGCTTAGTCATTCTCTGAGTAAACCCACTGAAGTCAACAGGACACAAATAATTACCAACTCAACTTCCATTGGTTTCAATAGATCCGCTCAAAGCATGTCTGCCTAGATCCAACCCAATAAATTCAACAAACTCCTGCTGCCTATGGATCATGGGTGGTGGTGATTTTTTAATTGATCATTTGTACAGAATTTGGATGGCCAACCATTAAGGCAAAAGCAGACTGCACTCAGTTAAAATATATTTTAAAACTTGCTATGATGCCTATTGAGCAATAATAGGTTTGTAACACAGAGTGGCCTTCTATGCACTGACTGCAAATAAGAATAAGAATAAGGAAAAGGAGTTAGATAAAGGTTGGTGGGACGGTGACCTATTCACCCAAATGCACTAGCCTCCACTGTCCTTACTCACACACCTCTATATTCAGAGGATTAACAAAGGCTGCCTCTGCAGAAGATAAAGCTGCTCTTGCATTGACACTCATTGCTCAGCAACAACACCCAACAAGGGGCCTCCTATATCACAGTTACCCAGTGCCCCTCATCAAACACACAAAGGCATCATAGTTTTGTTGAAGTACTTGGGCTCTTGGTATTTTCACTGAAGAGAACCATCCAGAGCTAGTTGTTATGACCAGACATCCTGCTGCTCACTTTGTCAGTTGCCATGAATAGGATAGAGCTGTGGTAGCCGCAGCTCTGAGTTGCAAGAGCAAGCCTGATATCATCTCTTATTACAGAGGCTAATCCCAGGAAGCAACCTCATTGACTTTCAAGTCAGCTCTGCTACCTCCTTAAGAGTCATACAAGCTGCTTCAGAACAGGAAGCAGGCCCTGCAATCCTTTTAAATCAGCAGCTCCTGCTTGCAGCAGAGGCCAGCCCGTTAGCACCAGGCTTCAGGGAGGTCTAAAGGACTGGTGGCTGAAGTCTGGCAGCAGCAGATTAGACTCCATCAAGATCAGTGGTGGTGGTTGTCCATTGGGTCAGGAGGGGAAAGGCTTAGCAAATGGAACCAGAGTCAATGACAGTCAGTCAGCTAATTTTGCCCCCATCTCCTTCCTGCTGAGTTTAATAAAGGACAGCACTGAGTCTAAGGAGGAAGAATTGGCATGCACTGCTACCCCCTAGACTGGTTTGTAAGGGATCAGGCAGGGAAGTGACTCGCTAAGGGCAGACTGAGGCTGGAGGGGCAGTGCTGCATCTGCCTTAACAGACCAGCCTCTACTGCAGACCCTGGGCATAGCGAGGGGGCAGGGGGGCAGTAAAACAATAGAAATCCTTAACTGACCAAACACGTCGGTCCTGCCCCCCCCAACAAAAATCCTGGCTATGCCCATGCTGTGGACTATACCCACCTAAAAACTACCACAATACAAGTATTGTATTGTGACTCTAAGTCTGACTCTAAGTCTTCCTGCATTTAGCAAATGCATAGTTGCTCATATGAAATAACTGAGCATGGGTAGGCCACTCTTTCTACGTTTCTCCTTATGGGGGCAGCAGAAGTCAGCCTTCCTTCCATCAAAACCAGGGTGATCCAAGCAATCCATTTGTTTTATTCAGAAACCTGAAAGGCTAGGAAGGCTCCAACTACTAGGGGTGGGGGGAGAGAATTCGTGATTGGTATTTTTTGGCTCTAAAAATCTTCCGGTTTTCAGACATGCCTCTATCTCAGTGTCAAAAAAGATCCCAACCATGTGTCAGGAGTGCATGTAAGAACAGCAGACTTGTGTGCAAATGGCACACTTAGTAGCGAAGTTCAGTTCCAGGCAAATCCTCTCAGCGCAGAGGAAGGGAAACAAAACTTAAAAGATGGATGTTGACTCTCAAGAGTGGGTGGTTTCTCCCAAAGTTCCAACTCAGGACCAAAAGAATACAACCTGTTTAGCCTCAATACTTTAATGATGTTGAGAGCCAACAAAAGCCATGGAGTATTATGCCATACTATACTCATCCATCCTGCTTCCCCAGAGATCCTGCCAACTTCAAGGGCCTATTGTAGTGGCTTCATACCACAAACTTGTTCTTCATGAGGGAGCCACTCTTGGTGGCAGTGTCTGCATGAGCCTGATAACCAATCACCACTTTGGAAGACAGGCCCAGGCGTTCCTTGTAAACACGCCTGAAAAAGAAAAATAATAATAATTAAGTTGTACTCAAGACAGCTGCCTATCTTAGCTCATCTCTCTTCTGTAGTGTGTACGCGCATATCATCCATTTCCACCAAAGAGTCCTTTCCCTAGGCTGCTATAGACAAACTCATTGCATGGTATAGCTGGCATTCCTCATGCATAAAGGCTTCAAACTCTTGAAACACACACACGCACAAGCACCTTAGTAATCCTGTTGGTGTTTAATTATACAAACACGCTCTGCCTTACATAAGGTGGTTGGCATTAGCCCTCCTGTGTGTTGCTCAGCATTTCACACACACATCTCAACAAAGGGAACTGTCTGTCAGCTACCCGATATGTGTTACGCCATCCCGGTTCTCTGCCTCCTGGGTCCAGATTGCGATCTTGTCCCCCTTAGCACGGATGTTGATGACGGCCCCACAGACATCTTCGCTGTAGTCATCAAACATCTCTCCAATCAGGCACAGCAGCTACACAGAAAAGGAAAACCCATGAAGCGAACAGGAAACCAGATGCAAGCTACTGCTTGATGTACCATAGTTAAATACAGTGGGGAATATTTCTTGCCTCATAAGGGTCTTTAAGCTGTTTTCCTGCCCAAACAAAAGAGCTACACTATTCGGGGAAGATCAGAATAGCTGGCTCAGCTCAGAAATCCAGCAAGGCATCAGAGGGATTGGGGATTGGGGATTGGGGATGTGTATGTGTGTGTGTGTGTGTGTGTGTGTGTGTGTGTAGATAGGAAAGTCCATCTGAGCAGATAAACACCAAGCATCCTTTCCTCTTCCCCTTCACCTTATGCTGCCATGTGGTGCAAGTTGCATGAACACAGTAAGCCAGCCTTCACCAACCTGACATTCTCCATATGCTTTGGACTACCAATCAGTGTTCAAAACTCCCATTGTTCTAGGCGCATTTTGCGACAGGGAATTTCATTAGCACGAGCAGTTTCTGACCTTTGGCCGTAGTACTGTGCCTAAGATTTCAGATTAAAACTGAAGAATGGAAGAAAAGGAAGACCTTTTTCTGCCTCCCCACTTCCAGCTACTCTCTGCAGACTGGAGAAGAGACCCTCTTTAATAGAGGGGTGGACAGGGGGAGGGATAGACCATGTGAAAAATGATATAATATTTTAGCTGCAGTTCATTCATTTTCAACTTTGTATTCTTGTTATTAAACAAAAAACGTGCCTAGATATTCAGTTGTTGTGCCCATAATCTAGGTTTAAGGTGCCATTTAGCTCCTAGATTTCATATCTCAGTTTCTAACAATGCTACCAATCCCATCAGCCCCAGCCAGCAGAACAGGTGATGAGCGTTGGTTGTCTAAAACACCTGGAGAACAGCAGGCGGGCAAAGACCTTGGCTGAGAAGGCGAACTAAGAAAGGAGGGTCACTTTGGAGAGCAGCTTCCACCTGCCCAAGAGAGAATGGGAAGTGCTGTATGCTCAGCCCTGGCGGAGGAAGAGGAGTGTGGGGATAGTGCACCGCCCCCAGCAGCACGATCCCCAGGGTGCCATCGTTGTTGCTGCCCGTGCTGGGCGCCCCGCCCCCACAGGCGGTGCGCCCTGCCCCCAGAATGTGACCACGTCCTTGCAGGCGGCATGCCATGCCCCCAGGACAAGTGCCAGCCCCACCCCCGCCCCCAGTGCTGGAGCATGAAGCTCTGCCACTGATGCCCAGCCCAGAAACATGGCCAGAAAGCAGGGCAAATTCCACATTTCATAAAGGAGAAGCACCCACACAGTGTTCTGCCTACTTACAGTCTCCAGCCAGAAACGGTCAAGCTCTGCATGCCGCTGCTGCTTGGACAATGTGATAAGCCAACGCCCACCACGCTTATTCCTGTTATCTTCCCACATCGGTTCAATACCATCCTGGAGGAAATGCAGGATCTCAGTATATACAGCTCTTACACACACACACACACACACACACACACACACACACACACACACCCCTACATGAAGTTGCAAGGCTTTCTTAGTCCACCACAATGCACTTGGATTCACAGCAAGCCACGGGTAGCCCTATGGTGTGTGGGAAAGCCCATACAACAATAGACCCCAAGACTACCACTTGAAAGCCTGTTTCCCTCCCTATAGGAGGCACGCAGCGTTAACAGACCAGGAATAACCAGCAGGACTTACCTTGAAAAGGGAATAGTCGCAGCCCGAGGTCAACTTGCTGGCCAGTTGGATGTTGCTATACAGCCTGCAGTCTCAAGGAGAGAAGACAGATATGTCAGGAGAACAGAATGGGTGGACTTGTGTAAGGAACTTACTGCTCCTGATGTTGATGCAAGGTATCTTGCGTGAACAGTCCCAAAGCAGGTGGCCCACCCTGGAAACTGCCTTGAGAGAGGTTTCCACTAAATCCAGGCAAATACCACAGGAAACTATGGTTCATTTGGAGCTCCCTGTAGCACACATCTCTCTCAACCACTTTTAACTTTCAAGTGCTGCTTAGGACTTGTTTAGCCTGCAGATACAAGTACATGGTTTTCAAAAGTGAATGGATTGGTATGGAGAACCCAGCTCCCATCATCCCTGACCATGCCAGCTGGGTCTGATGTGAGTCCAGCAACATCCAGAGGACCACAATATTCCCCACTGTTGGTTCAATCCAACAAAGGCCTTCCTTCTTCTGGCAAGGCTGTTCCAGGGACTCTAGCTGTCAGAGGAAGGACTGGAATGCACTCACGCCCAGAAGTCTTCCACGGTGTCAAATTTGGTGATAAGCCGCAAGTTATCCTGCCAGGTCTTACTCTTGTCATTTTTGAAGAACCAAAGGGCCCACCTACGGAGATGAATGGAAGGCAAAATTAAGCCACTAGCTATGAACATCAACACTCCCCTGCACGAGGCTCTGTGTACACACAAAACACCCAGCACATCTTGCCACATGTGTGAATGCTGCCTGTTTGGACTGGAAGGTGCTGTGTCACACTCTTCTCATTTCACATTTGATTAGACCCACTGTAATAAGGCAACCTTAAGGTGGGATGTGGGTTGTGCTGATAAACAATGTGGTTTTGTAAACCACTCTTGATTAATTTTTTTTTGTATGAACAGCAGTATATAAATATTTGTATAAATTAGTAAAACGAATATTTACTTGAACTTCTCCAGAGACACAGATGCAGGTTCTCTCTCCTTCTCCCAGTGAAGGGGCAAGGGAATATAAAATAGGAGTGGTTTCAAGAGATGAATGGTAGGAAATTCAGGACAGAAGAATGGAATAACTTCTTTACACAATACATAGGATTTGCTGCCATAAGAGGTGATGGCTACCAACTTGCACAGCTTTAAAGGGGGATTAGGCAGATCCATGGACAATAAGGTGATTGATGGTGACTACTCATGATGGCTACACATTACCTCCAGTATCAGAAGCAGTATGTGCCCCCTGAAAATCATCTGCTAGGCAACAACAGAAGGAGGATGCTGTTGCCTCCATGCTCAACTTATGGGCTTCTCTATAGGCATCTTAGTTAACTAGTGTGGGAAACAAGATTCTAAGCTAGACAGGCCTTTCATCTGATCCAGGAGGACTCTTTAAGAGCATTCCCAACTCCTCCCTCCTTTGAAAAGGAGGAAGCAAGAACAGGGTGAAAGTAAATGATTTTTCATGTTTAACAGTGATTTATGGAAGCACACAGTAGCATCGGAAGTGTTCCTTGAAACCAAAAATAGCAAGGATTTCTTGGCAATGAGTATCTGCTGTATCATAGCACAGCTCCCTTGGCCACATTTGGATGCACCTTGCCAGGATCTTTTTGGTTAGCAGCCATCAACAAGCAGGGGGAAAGTGAGCATTAACATTACTGCACTGGAGGGGAGATCTGGACACACTGGGAGATCCAGGCATTTTGGCGTTCTGCTAGCATTATGCCTCTGATTACCAATTGCTGGGAATCGCAGGTAGGTCGAGTGCTGTGGTGCTCGTGCCCAGCTTGCAGGCTTCCTACAGGCATCTGGTTGACCACCGTAAGAGCAAGATGCTGAACTAGATGGGCCATTGGCCCGATGTATTTACCTGTTCTGCAGGGGGTGCTTGCTGAAGCATTCCACAGCCCCCTCTTCTCTCTTGGCCTTGTGCATCCACTGCTCCTCCTGAGGACTTGCCTGACGTTTGGATAAGTGGACAATTCATTACAACAGGCACTACAAGCTCCTTGTACACATTCACCCCCAGGCATGGGGTACCCTGTACAGGTTACAACTGGCTGGACAAACAGCAAAGCCAGATAAGTTGGGCGAGCTATGTGTTTTGTTTGAGCTCTTGATCTCTCTCAGGACAGCAATAAAATCTGGGAAATTATTATTTTTTTCATCTGAAACATGCTGCTATAGAGGAAATTCACGTTACATATATTGTCTGTGTTTTGCCAAGAATTCAGAAAGTGTGTGTGTTCTTACACAGCTTTCAGGGGAAAATGCTTCACAGGAGAAAAAAGAGCTGCTCCCAGCTTTATTCTGGCTTCAAGGAGGAACATAGCCAGCTTCCCTAGGGCCCAGTAAATAGTTGACAGTACCTGGGGCAAAGGGATCAAAACCCTACACACAAAAGGACAGGCCACCAGCTGCCTCCTTCAGCCTGCTCTAGGGTACAGGACAGAGCGTTCAAAAGGGCACTTGTTTGCTGCCTGATAAACGGGATCAGAGAGATCAAGTGCTGCTGATGTTATTGTCTGCCCTTTAGATGGCACTGCTCTAGATGGCAGGGATGGTGAAATGGGCACCCCTGCCAGCTCCAAAGCTTCCTGTCCACATTGGTTTCGTACAGCCCTCTCTCAGGGCAAACAAAGAATTCTATACAGCATTACCTTTAGAAGAACTTGAAGGGGAAGACCTTGCCAAGCCAAGTAGCACAACCAAAAAATGCTTTTGGGTCCTTAAGAGAACTAGGCAAATTATTGCCTAGCTTTTTCACAGCCAAGTGCATTAAAGCCAGACCAGTCTTGGCCATACTTGCAGTGCCCTCGAGCAACCGTGTGAAAATTGCATACATAAGCAGACACATTTAGGCACTCCAGGGACTAGAGTCACCAAGATCAATACATGGCAGACCAAGGATTGACAACTCCCCACCTTTTTTTTCTAGCAGGGACTGTGTACCTTTAATAGCTGCATGACAAGCAGAAATTCTGTAGGAGACACTCCCTTTCCCCCCAACATGCAATGCATTATGGGAAGAGCATCTCAGACTACTGTTAAAGGTACAGGAGCCCTGGAAGAAGCAGCCCTGCAAGCCATGGCTGGGCCTCCTACAAGTTTTATAGCAGGGACTCACCACAATACCAAAGTAAAGTGGTCACTCTACTGGGAATAGGCACTCTGGAACACATCCCAGCATAAAGCTCAGTACTGTGCAGACTTGCTCAGAGAAGTCAGGCTCATTGAATTCAATATAACTTGCTGACATAAGCATGCACAGAACAGCAGAATTTGCATCAGACAAGATGGTCAACATACAGACCAAACACTTGGCTACATCCAGCCTAGCTTTTCCTACCCTTCAAGAGCAATAAGGTCCCTGAAAACTAAACAAGGAGCTTTGGAGGTAGAACTATATTTCAGAAACACAACAGCCTCACAATTGCAGGGTTATACCCTAGGGCAGGGGTCTGCAACCTTTAAGACAAAAAGAGCCACTTGGACCCATTTCCGAAGAAAAAAAACTGGGAGCCGCAAAACTCGTCATTATAAAAATAACTTTTTTGTCACTTGTTTATTATTTCTTTGTTTGACCCCTCAGAATTACTCCTCCTCATAGAAATAAACGTTAAATTAACAAGTTACCTTTTTGTGTGTGTGTGTTCTTCACTCCCCTTCAAAACAGTGACCAGCATACATGCCCCCTTTCAATGTAGCGGGCAGGCGGGCATGAAGGTGACGTAGGGATGGTGCGTGACTAACGCACGCACCGCCCCCATGCGACGTCACAGCCAGTACAGCGCCCGCCACAGTGGGGAGTGTCAGGGTGCACAATGCGCCTCCTCCCCTCGCTAGTATCTGCCCCGGAGCCGCGGCAAAGGTGTAAAAGAGCCACATGCGGCTCCAGAGCCGCGGGTTGCAGACCCCTGATCTAGGGAGAAAGAAGAAAAAGATGTCAGCAGAAAGAAAACTCCTACTCACCATCATTAGTGCTACTGCCACTATCTTTCCAAGAAAATAACTGAGCCCACCTCTCCAGGCTTCCTTTTTATATAGAAAACACCTCTGAGCACCGCCTTTAACCTAGAAAATGGTTTTGTTAAAGAGCCAGGCCTTTCTTTTGTCATTCCTTCAAATGCTGCCATTGTAGAAACTGTAACCCCTGTCCCTCTTTTTCGGCTGGAACACAACAGGGACCCATGGTCCTCTAGATGTTGCCTGAGGCCAGTTCCCATCATCCCCAGTCAGCTTGACCAAAGGTTGGGGATAGCAGGAGTTTTAGTCCAGCAACAACTGGAGGACCACAACTTCCCCATCCTTGATTTAGGCCAATGGGGTCACTTAAAAGTCACTGCGTTCAAGACACTAGATTGGAGGAGGGCAGCCTTTTGTTCTCCAGATGTAGCTGGACTATAGCTTCATCATCCTTGTTCATTGGCCATGTTGGACAGGAGGTAGAGCACCACAACTGCTGGCCACAGGTTTCCCATCCCTGTACAAGATCACTGTGTTCATGTCTAAATTAAAAGGCAAACAATATAGGGCCATCAGAGAGATTGTATCCATGGAACTAAGGTATCATGAAAAGCTCAGCCTTCAATAGGTAACCAAGGTTGCTTTGAAACAGGTGGTTCCAAAGCCTGTGTAATGTAAGGGACAACTGTTGCTGAAGATTGCAGCCAGGTGCACTTGGCTTGGCTCTACCTTACTAATCAGGCCTTTAAAATCTTAGCTTGTAGGAGGAGATAATTTTCCAAGTGTGCCATTCTAGGTTCCATTAGTGTTGTCCTCAGGGTTTTTTGGTGTGTGGGTGGAGGGCGGGGGAGAGGTCTTTAACAAATCTATAGTACAACTTAGATTTGTGCAGTAACCTTGGAATTCTGTCTATAGCTCTGATACAACCACACCACAAAAAGGGTACTGTAGAGATGGGAAAGTTGCAGAAAAGGACAACCAAAATAATTAAAGGGCTGGAGCAACTTCCCTATGATGAAGGGTTGCAATGTTTGGGGCTTTTTTAGCTTAGCAGAAAAACAAGTGAGCAGGATATAAGCAATAATGCCTTAGAGAAATTAAATGCATATATATACATTATATAGAGTGGCATCACAGAGTGGGAAGGGAGCCTACACACACACATACATACATACATACATACACATAACGATAAGCATGTTAAAGCTTACATGCACATAAAATTATTTACAATGACAGTTCATAAATCAGTCTTGGTGGTAACACAAAGATCCTGGCACTTGTAGTGGGATTAAAACACCTGTAGTGGGATTATAGTTCAATTCAGGCTAGAGGGGATAGAATTTAACTTCTTGGTAAACTGTTATTCAGTGACCTCCCTTTGAAGTTTTTTTATTCAAGGATGACTACTTAGGTTAGTACCAAGTTTCTAAAGAGACTGAAATCAGGGTAGTGTCCTTCCTGATGTCAGATTTGTGCCCCTTTAATCATTTGCATAGACCTGTTTGTCCTAGGTGGAGTTATTGGCAGGTGATGGCATAAGTCACATTAGATGAGCAGGTGAATGAACCCCTGATGTTGTCATCTGAGAGAAGAAAGTGTCCTTATCCAGGATGGGCTGTAATTCATTGATGATAACTTGAAGCGGCTTTAGCTGGGAATTACAGGTGGTAACAGCCAGGTAACAGGTGGTGAAAGCCTTATCACTTTCTCTTCTCAGTCTGTCCTATGTACTGCATTGTTCCTGAGTCCTCAATCTTGCTTTGTTCTTTTGCTCTTTCACTTGATTGGGCGAGTATTTTAGTCTTTAAGGAATAAATAGATACATAACTAATATGTTTTGTCCAAACACTGCGGGGGGGGGGCAACAGCCCTCCCGCTACCGTTTTCCCCATCACGCTCCCTGTGAACTAGTGTCTACTGCTGCCCTTCCTCCATGTATCAAATCCCTTCCAAAAGCCACGATCTAAGCAAGGGCACATCGCATCTTGTGTGGCAACCCAGAAAAGTGGCACCGTCCGTGGTCTGCGATTCTGCATCCTTCCGCCTTCTTAGCTGTGAGCCACTGACTACGTGCCTCTCTCTCGCTCTCTCTCTGTATGTGCCAGCCCTCGACTCCTCTCTGCTCCCCACCTCCCCAAATCGCCGCCGCCATCAGCCGCGCGGCAGGCTCCACAGCTCCTCCTATGCGTCGGGGCAGGAAGGCTCCTTTGGCGCCTTCTTATCGGATGCCCCGCCCCAGGTCAGCGGGCCGGCGGCCTCTCCGCGCCAGGGCTCCCGCCGCTGCATCCGGGCAGGGCCGAGGGGCGGGGAGCGCGAGTTGCGCGCTATGATGAAATCCCCTCGCCGAGCGGGTATAGGGCGCGCGGCGGCTCATTGCAATATTCAGCGGCGGCGGCGGCAGCAGCAGGGCGAAGGCGCCGGCGTCTCCTCGGCTCTCCTCTTCTCCACCTCCTCCTCCTCCTCCTCTTCCTCCCCGCCGAGCTGCTCCATGGCAGAGCTGCCCTGACTGCCCCGCTGCACCTCGCCGCCTGCTCCACTGACCCTGCCCAGCCGGCTCGCTCGCTCTGGCCCGGAATGATCTGAACCCCCTCAGCGAAGACGCACCCGAGTCCAGCGCTATCGCCGATCGCAGGTGAGCAGCGCCTGGGCGCGCTCCTCTCCCTCGACTCGCTCGCCCCTTTGGAGAGCGCGGGATCGGAGGCATCCTCTGGAGATCGGATTGGGGGAGGCGGGCGGTGGCATAAGGTTTGCCCTGGAGGTGAATTCCCCCCTCCATCAGTGCGCAGGGCGACGGTGCCGTTATCTCTCTTTTCGGGAGGGGGGTGGGATACACACCATCTCCGCAAGCGTGCCCCCCCCCCCGGGAATTGGAATACTGATGGAGAATGAGATGGATTATATTCCTGGATAGGAACACCACACCCCAGAAAATCCCCACCCCAAATAATTGGCAGAAAAGGAGAGCGCAGCAGCGTCTCCTGTCCTCACCCTTCCCTTCCCCTCCCCGGTTTCAAGGACACGGAGTCATCCCTGTTTTGACGGCTTTAATCCTGGCTAAATCCCAGCCTCTCTTCCCTCTTCCTGTCTCTCGGGGGATGCGGGAGCGGATGCTTTTGAGGAACGGGGCTGAAGAGGAGCGGCGCTTTCCACCCCCGCGTTAAAATGCCCAGGAAGGGAGCAGCTGCAGCCATTAGAGCAGGCGAGGTAGGCCGGGAGGATGGGGATGGTCATGGCAGCAGCCGAGGAGGAGGAGGATGGAGGGGACGGCGGCCTTTGCAGCACTAACAGCTGTCAGCAGACTTGTTGAATCTGGGGCAGAAGGTTGCTTTTGCCATGGCACCGAGCTGGGCTCTGCACCTGCTCCCACAGCCTTCCACCTTGGGAGAGCCCGCTGGGCAGTGGAAATCTCCTGCCTGTTTCAACAGCGAGCTGAGATGTTGTGGCTGCAGTAAGATACAGCCTGAGGCTGTTGAGTTAGGGGGCAGCCCTCATGCTTTGCTGTTGGGAACGCTGTGGCTCCAGCCTAGGGAAGCCCCTCCACGGAGCCATACCCGATTTCTTCCATCTCTCTCCAAAGCCCATATCCCTTCAGCTCCTTCTCCCCAGCAGTCTATTTAACCATTCCCCTTCCTTGGAAGCAGCAGAGCCCTGTGCTGAAGCCATCTTGCCTGGTCTCTTGTCTCCTCCACACAGAGCTCAGTGCCGGGATGGATGCGTTTATGAAGGGCTTGTCCAAGGCAAAGGAAGGGGTCGTTGCTGCAGCGGAGAAGACTAAGGAAGGGGTAGCGGTGGCAGCGGAGAAGACCAAGGAAGGCGTGCTCTATGTCGGTAAGGCTGCTGCAGGCACAGCTGCAGAGCTGCCCTGCTAGCTGTGCCCGCCTTTCGCAGGAGGAAACAAATAGAGGGAGGGAGGGAAGGAAGAGAGATGGTTCCCATTGCTTGGGTTTTTGTATCATTCTGGCCAGGCCTTCAAAGCTGGCAAATTGGCATCCCTTCCCCAGTTTGATTCCTTCCTCTTCCCCTCAGTGGTGAAGGGACACCATTTACAGGGTGACAGTGACCTAGAAAACTAGAGTCTGATGCTGTGGGGCAGTATCTGCAAAGCAATGCTCTGCATCCTCCTTCCTGAGCACCACCATCCCCTGGGGTTCTGATGTCATAAGTCCCTCAACGTTCAAAAGGTATCACCATCTTAGGCATACCTGTGGGGTTCTGTTTGTTTTTCAGATATGTGCACAGTCCTTGGGTGATCCAAGAATCTCACGTTTACTGTATTTAAAGCACTGCTATCAGGTAGACCTGAACCATAATCCTCTTCTAACCAAGGCATACAGAATGAATGGCATGCCCATAGTGGCATATGGGGTCTATGACACAACTAAGGAATACCCATAGGATGATGATAATAATAATTAGTTTTATCCAGCTTTTCAGCCAAAAAGCATCCCGGAGTGGTTTATAAATAGTGACAAAACAGTACCTGCCTGCAAGCTCACAATTTTAGAAGACATGGCACAAAAGGAAAAGGAATGCGTAGGGAGAAGGAGGGAAAACCATCTCAGGTACTAGATCTAAGTTTCAGAGTTTTTGTAGTGACTGGCTGGGATGGAAATATTTGGAGAAGAGAAGCCAATGGAGGAAACATTGCTTTCTCTCTTATAGCCTGATGGAACAGCTGCTGATAAGATGACAGTTAAGGGAGTGACCTGTTGAAGCTGGTCTCTTAGAGCCAATGCAGAAGCCCTGCAGTCCCATCTCTCCCTCTCCTGTAGCCTGATGGACTGGCTGCTGATTGGAACTCTACGAAACCCAACACTGCGTGGTTATTCCTTAATTCTGTTACTTCTCAAGTTCCTGGCCTTCTTGGTCTCATGCAAAAAAGCAGGCACAAGGCACAAGCTGGATGTAAAACAAGTGAAATAGTAGTTTTAACTGGGCGTGCGAGCTTTCTAGTTTCCCAGAATGCAAAACAAATGTACCTTAGATGAACATTATGATGTAGCATGGCCTAATGAAGATTGTGAGCTAGGAAGTCTTCCTTATCTTTTTTAACAGGTTGGTCCAATAAAATAAATAAATGTTAATTTATTTCTGCCTGCTCCTGCATGTAGAACGATGAGGCCCAAGCCTTTGGCTCAGGGTTGCCCTAGGCAATTTCTTTTAACACGAAAGCTGCTGCCCATAGATGTAGACACCCCAATGCAGCGATCTGTATTTCAGGGAACAGAGGAGGACAATCTTCTTAGCTTCTCTCCTTCGAATGTAATAGAGGGACCATAATGTGGCTAAAGCAGAAGGACCTCAGAATAGTGAAATGCATTTATGGTCCTCCTTTCCTCTCCCTGCCCCCAATAATTTAAGGCTTGCTTAGGTTCTGGATGAGATGTGTGCAGATGCCAGCCCAACCTTGAGGCTGGTGTTTCTGGGGAACCTTCTGCCAGGGCACAAGTGGGGTGTACCACTGCAGTTTATTGGGCAACATGGTAGGGAAAAGGCATGGGGATGGCTCTCTGTCTGCTGCTTTTGTGTCTGGCTCTGCATGAGAGGCAGATGGATGAATATTCATAAATGCCTGCTCTGCATTCAGGACCTACCTTGCCTCTTACAGATTCATCAGCAAAACGGCCCCAATCAGCATGGGCAAGTCAGATCTTCTTCTGTCATACCACTCCCTCTAGCCAGGACAATGAGATGCATATCCAGAGTGCTTCTCCTTCCAGGACTTCATCTACCATCTTCTCACTGACACTTTTGTCAGCTGTCACTTTTATTTCACTTTGTCCCTCACTGGTCTTCATTGTTGGCGGTCCTCTTGTATATATGAGTTTCTTCCTCCTAGAATTGTAGGTTCAGTTAAAATAAAATGTGAATGTGAATGTATGTACAATTGCAGGCATCCACTGTAATTCATTTGATGCATTCCACCTCCCACCCCCCAAAAAAAATACAAGGTAGCAACAGAAATCCTGGGTGAGATCAGGAAGAGTAGATCAGGAAGGGTAGTCGAAAGAGAGGAAATGGGAAGAAGGAAATATTAAGCCATTGCTGAAATATAGGCAAGAGATTTAAGTGCACAGGTGCAATGGCACAAATTTGCTCTTGGGAGAAAAAGGGAGAGATTCTGATAAGGGACAGAGCAAGAGTGAGAAAGTGAGATGAGGGTAAGACTTCTGTCCACTAGTGAGGTCCAAACTTTTATGGGGGAAATTATATACATTGTGATGGCATTGTCCACATCACATCATGTTATTTATATGTCAGTCTGGACAGGCTCTTCACAGCAGAAGACTTAGGAAGCCACCCTTCCTTGAATATTGTTGTGGGCAGATATTACAGTACAGTGGTACCTCGGGTTAAGTACTTAATTCATTCTGGAGGTCCGTTCTTAACCTGAAACTGTTATTAACCTGAAGCACCACTTTAGCTAATGGGGCTTCCTGCTGCTGCCGCGCTGCTGGAGCACAATTTCTATTCTCATCCAGAAGCAAAGTTCTTAACCCGAGGTAATATTTCTAGGTTAGCAGAGTCTGTAACCTGAAGCGTATGTAACCTGAAGTGTATGTAACCCGCGGTACCACTGTATAGGCCCACCAGATGTCCTCAGACCAGGGCCATCTTAAGCGTATCCAGTGCCATGGTGCAAAGCTCCCTCCGGCGCCCCCCATTTCCCTGAGTTGTCGGCCTTTTTTTTTGGAGGACAGCGGGGCTGGAGGAAGTGGGCAGCAGTTGGAGGGCGGCTCCTCTGGCAGGAAAGAGGCGGAGGCTGGAGACAGTCCCTCCCGGCTCAGCTGGATGCTTCGTGCCAGCAGACGGAGGCTCCGGGCGTGGCCCTGCTTCGGTGTGGCATGGCGGAGGCGGGTGAGGGCGACGAGCTGGTACCGAGAGGTGCCGTGTCCAACCTCCGCCTCTTCCCTGGCGCCCTCCAGAACTTGGTGCCCCGCGTCACTAGCCTCTATGGGTAAGATGCCCCTGCCTCAGACTACAACTCCCATCAACCTTAGATAGCATTTGTTACCTTGTGGTTAATGGGAGTTGTAGTCCAAAAGATCTTCCTGCTTCAGACTTTGCTGCCTGTATCTCCCAGTCTTTCTTTGCCTCATTTTCTGTATCTCTCTGCTTAGGTCTTTAAATACAAATATTCGGGGCTGTGGAATGGCATGCTTAAAAAAAAAAGCACTCTTTTGCAACTACAAAATCAATTCTGCATCTGAAATAGATGATGCAGATTTTGACATGTGCATTCAGTCTAGCACTAAGTGGGGTGTGCATGCATGGAATGAGGTTTACTTGCGCAACAAGCCCCCCCCCCCAATGCTCCTGCCTGCCCCTAAACTTGTTCTGGGGGTTCCCCTAATCCTCCAGACTAGATTAAAGTGGTTCACAGTGACTGGGGACGGGAAGTCCCATTGCTTGAGCAGGCTTCATTTCATGCACATGGTAACTTGATTGAATCCCACCCATAGTTGCATGCATGGATATAAAATTTCTATTTAGTATTTACAGGTCTTTCCTTCCCCTTTTAACAATAGAAGAAAGAACATATAGAAAAGGCCTGGGGAAGAGGATAGGAGTTGTAAGGATGGGGAGATGTTTATTGGAGGTTAAAGGGTGGGGCTGACATGTTAAGTGAACAAGGGATGCCCAAACCTCCTTCATTAGGGAGGGGCCGTGGCTCAGCGCTAGAGCATCTGCTTTGCATGCAGAAGGTCTCGAGTGGGATTCAATCTCATACCGCAAATACAGGATATGCCATTCTAGCTGATTGGGAGGTGTTGTACAAACAAACCCACGTAAAAGAACCCCAGCAACAACTCCATAGCCTTTTTTGGTGAGAAGGAAAGTGACAGGAAAATGCACTGGAAGTGTGGGGGTAAGCCTTGCTTTGATGCAATGTCATCACACCTCCTCACAAGCAAGCAAGAATGAATGCTCATTAAATAGCCACTGTCACTTAACTTCCCTGCAAACAAACCTGGATGAGTGCTCAACAAACAGGTTGCTTGGAAGTACCAAACATTTTGGTGGTGCTAGGAGAGCACTGAATCTGTGGGTGGTATGCAACAGTTACTCAGAGTGGAACTATTGAAATGAATGGACCTAAATTCAGTTATGTTTATTTTAATGGGTCTGCTCTGAGTAAAACCCTTTGTTGGAAGACTGCCGTGTAGTTTATAACATAGAACACAAATATTCATAGATAATATCTATACAGTGTAAAAATTCTATACAATATCAAAAGTGAAAGAGTTATATATAATAATAGTAATTAAAATATATAATAAAATACAGCAACACCATAAAAATAAGGGAAGAGAAAATCGGCAGGAGGGTATCTAAATTACAAAAAATAGTGCACAAATATGGAATCTTATCTCTATTGAAGAACTACATAGAGAGTACCCAAGCAGTCTGCCTCTCCTGCTGCTGTTATAAACTTGTGGATCTTGGGTTCACAGCAGCCAGCTGCAATAATCCAGTTCAGGGATGGGGAACTTGTGGCCCCCCATATGTTGTTTGACTTCAACCCCCACCGACCCTAAGTATACATCCTACAGTTTCCTCACCCCATGTTATCAAATGGTGGGGCAGCCTAATGGTTGCATGGTGACATGGAGAAAAACCTGAAATTAATAGAATCATAGAATTGTAGATTTGGAAGGAACTCTGAGGGTCATCTGGTCCAACTCACTGCAATGAAGAAATCTCAACTGGATCATACATGACAGATGGCCATCCAACCTCTGCTTAAAAACCTCCAAGGAAGGAGAGTCCACCACTTCTTGTAGGAGTCGGTTCCAGTATTCAACAGCTCATACCATCAGAAAGTTCTTCCTGATGTTTAGTCAGAATCTCCTTTCTTGTAACTTGTAGTCATTAGTTTGGGTTCTAGCTTATGGAGCCAGAGAAAACAAGCTTACTCCATTTTCCATGTGACAGCCCTTGATATATTTGAAGATGGCTATCATCTCTTCTCTCAGTTTCCTCTTTACCTGGCTAAACATACTCAGTTCCCTCAACTGTTCCTCATAAGGTTTCCAGATCCTTGATCATCTTGATCGCCCTCTTCTGCACACGTTCCAGCTTGTCAGTATCCTTCTTAAATTGTGATGCCCAGAACTGGACACAGTAATCCAGGTGTGGTCTGACCAAAGCAGAGTAGAGCAGGACTATTACTTCCCTTGACCGGGACGCTATACTTCTGCTGATGCAGCCTAGAAGAGCACCAGCTTTTTTTGCTGCTGCATCACATTGTTGACGCATGTTAAGTTTGTAGTCTACTGAGACACCTAGATCCTTTTCACATGTACTACTGGCAATCCAAGAGAGAGAAAATATTTGAGGCAGGTGGAACTCTCACTCCCTTTTCCGCTAAGATGTGCTGTTGTAGCCACAGCTGCCCTGAAGAAAAGAGGCAGGGCCTTTTGGTGTGAGGCCCCAAGGTGGCAGAAGAAGGCTATAGGTATAGAGAGGAAGAATAGGAGCTACTGCCATTGCTGCACACATGTAATGATGTGCACAGATCTCTGTGGAAAAGATGGTTGTGTGGGAAGGAATAAAATAGGAAAGGCCTGGGTCCAACATTTATTACACTAATCTAAGGGTATTTTGCCCATTACCAACTATTTTGTGCTAATGATTACCTTTTAAAGCCCAAAATGGTCTAGGATACCTTAGGCATCACCTCCCATCTCATTCCTGTCTGTCCCCCATAACCAGAAAGGGTCTGAGTCTCCTGCCTAAGGTGGAGGCACAACTGAGCGGAATAAGGAATAACCTTCTTAGTGGTTGCACCCGTATCATAGAATCATAGAATTGTAGAGTCGGAAGGGACCATGAGGGTCATCTGGTCCAACTCCTTGCAATGCAGGAATCTTTTGCCCAACGTGGGGCTCAAACCCACAACCCTGAGATTAAGAGTCTCATGCTCTGCTGACTGAGCTATGAAGAGTTGTTGGCCACCTCCCCAACTGTTTTTCACCAGTTACTAAAGACTGGCTTTTATGAGGCGCATATATGTTGATCCTGTGTCTTTTTCAATAATTTATTTCATATTGCTTTATGAAATTGTGCTGTGAGATGTTGTAAACCGCACTGACCGATATATTTACACTAGAAGGCCAGGATGTCAATATTTTAATAATCCCTGAATGATTATATGAATGAACTTAGAATGAAGTGGGACCATTTTTGATTGTGAGTGGGCCTGTGGGGCCATATTTCTGAATGCTCCCCCATATTTTTTTAAAAAAACAAACAAACCTCCCTGCATGTACAGAATTAGCACACCAGGTAAAATGGCCAGATATAACCTTCACACTGATATGCTAGTGTGCATATGGAAGAACGTTACCAAAAAAGAATACCCTTATGTATCAGGACTTAGGGCTGGAGTCAACTTAATAGTTGTGCTCACAGGAGCTGGCATGAGTCCTACTAGCACAAGGAGGCTTTCCCCTTTTCTCCTTCCCACGCCCCACATGTCCCCAATCAGATCTGGAGGCTGGGGAGAGCCCCCAGGTCTGCATGCAGGGGGAAGAGAGAAGAGGTCATTCCATCAGGAAAGCTGAAACGCTTTGCACAGACAGAGCAATCTCCATAGCGCATAGGGTTGAATTCTACCCTTAGCCTGGATCCTCACAGGAGTAAGTAATGTGGCAATCCTGTGTTCACCTACCTGAGAGTAAGTCCTGTACATTATAATGCACTAGTATTTATTTCCAGTAAGTACCAATGAGTTTTTTTCCAGGGTGTTTGGTATGTTTAGCCTAGTGAAGAGGTGATAAATGTTTAATTTTTAGCCTGGAGGTAATGTGATAGTCACCTTCAAATATCTGATGAGCAATGGGTTCAAATGACAAGAAAAAAGATTAGGAAGAAGGCAGTGGACTCTCCTTTGTTAGAGGTTTTTAAGCAGAGGCTGGGTACCAAGAGTGTTTCTTGGGAGGGGGTTAGACTAGATGAGTTTTGAGGTCCTATCTAATTTTTTGCATAGGATCAGGCTGTCCATTATTCTGTTTTTTATATCAGGCTGTGACTTCTGTGGCTTATGTAGCCAAATTGTCACCTCCCACATGCAAAAGGGTCATATCAGTACGTTGGGAGAACCTTAAGATTTGGAGAAGTAAAAAAAACCACCAAACCCTTTATAGCACCTAAGCACACTCAGTGGCCACAGAATGCTGACTAACTGGGGGAACAGAATGGAGCAGCATGGGGAAGGACTTAACTAATGGAAGAGTGAACAAGAGCAGTCCATGCTGCAACATTTCGTTGCAGGTTCCACTCATTTCCTTCTATTATCACTGTCTCAAATGCACAGAATTCTATTTGGCTAAAGAATCTGGTTGACAGGAGAATCTAGCCTTGTTGCACAGTAGAAAACCCAACCAGTCCACAAGACAGTAATTAATTATCTTCATTATTGCTGCATGCAAGCAAGGTAATGGAACAGAGAGGTAAAACACCATTTTGCAAGCTTTTGATATCGAAGGTTGTCTGAAGAAAATGTTGGTTAGCAGGCTTAAGGTTTAACTAGGGCAACTATTTGGGATAGGGCTGCAGCTCAGGGGCAGAGCATCCAACTTGCATGGTCAGTCCCTGACATCTCCAAGCAAGGCTGGGGATGTCTCCTGCTCGAAACTCTGGAGATCAGCTACCAGGCAGTGTTAAGACAGTCCTGACCAGGATGGGCCGTTGGGTCTGACTCAGCATAAGGCAGCTTCTTGTAATCCTAACCAACCCATGTAAAGTGTTCTTGACTGGTGGGAGGGTAATTCTCACAAGCAGGGAATGTCAGAGGGAAATGAGGGGCAGATGCCATGTACTGCAGGGTATTGAATAGGGAGAGCTTCTGCTTTCCAGGCAGCCTCCCGTTCCCTAGGTATGCCCTGCATTCATTGTTCCTAGAGGGATGACCTTGCATCTGGCTGCAGCAACATGTTTCTTGGAACAGGCCCAGCATAGCAAGCAATTCAGAGAGCTGGAAGCGCCAGGTCCTTCCCATTAATTACCACTCTAGCCATTTTGTTTCTTGGGCATGCTTTATTGGCAGGGATTTTAAGACCTTTCTCCAGATTGCTGATTAAAAAAGCATATTGAAGACCGCTGGGCCTGCAGGCGATCCCTCTGGGATCTTAATGCAGACATCTCTGGTTTCGGCGCACTTAATCATTGGGTTGTGCACTTTATCGATATGGCGTGGTGCTACTTTCTTAATTGGAATGTCCTAAGGAAGCAAGTCCGAGTCCCTTAAAGCTGTTTTTTTTGTAATGACTCGGTTACCCTTATGAACCAGTGCTTGTAAATAATAAAAAGAGTGATCCCAGAAGATGCTGGGCAGCAACACTGACCATGTGGTCTGGGAATTGGAAGAAGGGAGGGAGGGAGGGAGTGCTTGGAGGCTAGTTGGCTTCTCCAGTTGTGCCAGGAGGGCACAGTAGAACAAGGCAGGAGCGGCATCTGCAGGGAACTCCCAAGTAACTTGCTTTCCACCCTGTGCTAGATGTGCTACAGAAATCAGAGCAAGAGCACAAAGGAGAAGCAGCAAGCCACCACTTCAGTCCCGGGCCCTAAGCAGGGGCAGAATCTACTGTGAAACTAATGAATCTTAAGCTATTACCAGAGGGCCCCAGAAGTGAATTTAGTACACATTGCTTAAAATTTTTGGGTCTAGTAATCCCAATCTGAGCTGCACAACTCAATTTTATTTATTTATTTTTGGCTGTGTATAGTTCAACAATCCCATAGTTTGAGAGTCAGTAGCACAGATGTTGTAAAGGTGTGGTGATCTATCATGGAACAACCCCATTGAAGAAGGTAACACTGGTTACCCAGACATTGTTGCTAGTTGCAAAGGGGTCCCCATAAGAGTTCAAGCTTCAGGGCCCCCAAAATGTAGGTCCACCGCTGGCCCTAAGTGTGAGGAATGGATTTCTGTTTTTTAGGGTTCTATCCAGTGTTCATCATATTCTGATAATGGACATGACTAACTTATGTCTATTAATTCCAGTGGGTTTCCTCTGCAGAGAGCTTAGTTGGATACAACCCTTAGTCTGCAAAGTGCTTCACTGTCTTTCCCCTACAGACTTTGGAAACTGGTGAGTGTTTCAGTTGACCTGGGAGACCATGTCCTAAGAGGGAGGCTACACTGTCAGGTCTTGCCTGCATGCTGCATTGGAATTGCCTCCCAAGGGTCTCATCTCACGAGTATGTGGATGCAGAGGTGCTCAGTGGCAGTGGTCATGCTTTGAAAGTGAAGACCCAAGGCTCAGTCATTTGATGTGCATCAAAAGCCTGTTATCAATTGAGTAGATGGTGTTGGCTTAGAAGATCCAGTGTTCTGCATCGATATAGGCTGCTTTGTATGTTCATAAGCTCCTTGCCTGAAAGCTTTTGTGAAACACTGTTATTCTTCACTGCCCTTGTCTCTTGTCTCAGTGTTCTGGTGGTGGTGAGGTAGGTCATTAATATCCCCATTTTGCAGTGTGAATGGTGACACAATCTCTCACCCAAGGTTTGACGTGCTTTGAGAGAAAATCCTATCCAAAGGGACCCCCAGATTTTGCAGTAAGAAGAGTAGAATTCTGCAACCTGTATAACTCACGCAGATTAGCAGTTTCCCCCCTCCCTTAATTATGCACAATTTATTCAGCTGCCCTGCCCACCATGGGGAGTTGTAAGGAGCTATGAGGGCACTGAAGCCTCACACCCTGAACACTGGGCTTTTTATACAGTAACAACTCTGACTTCTGAGAATTACCCATACAAGTTCAAGCCTATCTTTACAACCATAAGGTCTAGAAACATGCTTACTTATTTAAAAGAAAGTCGGGAGAGAAAACAGAGATTCTTAGGATGCTGAATTTTGCTGTCAATACCTCATTCTGCAGATTATTAGCCATCCAGTAAGTGCATGGTTGGTGAGGGATTTTTAGGTCTTTTATGGGCATGCTTGGAGCCCAAATTACACTTGATGTTAAGTGGGTATTTGCTTCTTACTTTTGCTAATGGGAGATCCCTCCACCATCAAATACAATCTTTAGGGAGATGGGGGAAGAGGTCCTCAGAACTGCAGCAGGAGCAGAAAAGAGCTATACTTGTCCTCCACACTACTCTGATCCCATTTTCTCCCTGCCCCACAATCTGATACTTCCACATTTTTAAAAACCTGCATGTTAAATGCAAAGGAAGATTTAACTTCAGCTCCAATTTAGCCATCAGTTTCTCCTGGCCCACACTTCCAAGGATCAAGGAGAACTGGACAAGAGGGGCTAGAATGCTGTGCTGGTGTTGATGCCTGATCCCTGCTATTCTGAACTGTGTATCTCCCTTCAGGCAGGTTTGCCATAGGGGGGGAAAATTGCTGAAATTGGTGAAGCTCTGGAGGTGTAAATTTGACCTCAAGGGACAGATGCTCACAAAGTATCCATTTTGGAATGGAGGTTGTTTACAAGAGCTCAGGTCACCTCAATTGCTAGGCAGGCAGGGTGTGAAATCTTTGGCTGTGGCCTAACCTCTTTCTTGGCCGTCAGCATGATAATGCTCTTTGCCAAGGAGGGATTTAGCATCTGCAGGACAATTGCTGGAAAGCTTCCAAAGGAGTAAAACAGCCCTTGTGCCAATTATACTGCTGGAAGGAGGTACTGGTAGTGGACGGGAGCCTCCGGCATGCTGGAGCCCTCCCTCCCCAACTGCCCAGGACTGTCTGGGATACTTTAGGTGCTATGCACACCTGACCCCAGCATGTCCCCATTGGACCTGTTAAGGGAGATCAGATCATAGCAGATTACGCTGCCTAAGAGATGACTTACTGTGACTGCTCTGACAGCGGCCTCCAGCCGTCACATACCACACTCTCCAATGCTGTGCACCCCTCTCCCCTGGCCGATTATGGGATTCCCTGCTGGGAGGGCTGGGTGCTGTGGTGTTAGCTGCATTTCCAGGACCTGGAAGGCTATATTTGCCTGCACATATGGGCTTGCAAGGGCAAGGCGCACATCCTTATTTTGAACAAAGCCCCCAGGCATGAGCAGGGAAGCTTGCAGAGGAGGAGATGCAGTGGCCTCATATGTTTAAGCATGGATTCTGCTAGCAAATGCTCCAGAGAGGCAGAGGAACCTCAGGGAGAAATGCTGGATACAGCAGTGCTTGGAAAGGGTTGCTGGCCAGACAAATATGGCCAATGAAAGCACTGCTGGAGGGAGAGGGGCATGATTAATGCCACCCTTCCCCGGAAGAAGGCAATGTGAAAAGCACAGTGTGTCGACCAAAGTCGTTTTTGCTCCCTGGTGGTTCAGCATTTTAAAAGGTTTTATTGCACCTGTTCCTGCCTTCATCCAGCTCCCCTCTTGCCCATTTTGTTGCCTGAAGCAGATAGCTTCACCTGGTGCATGACAGGGCTGGCTCAGGGGGAGCAGAGTTAAGGGCTAGCAAGGTAAGTTGATCCCACCTGCTGCTGCTTCAGGATGCTCCACAAGGGGGTGGTGTAACCAGGAGCACTAAAACAATGTTGGGTATAGGATTGTAGAGTTGGGAGAGCTTCTGTCTGCCGCTGCCTGAAGGTTTTTGGAGAATCCATGAAAAGCAGTGGAGTTGGAGTGGGGGAATATAAGCTCCATGGAGATGAGGTGATATACTTTGGGGGCTCAGCTTTCTTTTAGTACAAGGCCTCAGCCTTGGCATATGTGAAACATTAATAAAGCGCCTTTGAATGTGTACAGATTGAATTCACTTGACTGCTTTTTTATTTTTATCTTGCCTTCTGTTATAGAACTCAACAGTTTGCCTCCATAAATCTAGGTTTTGGAGCAGGCAGAGTTTTCCAGACGTGGCTCAAGCCACAACACACCTCCTGCTACGGTTTCTGCAAATTATCATAGCACGTTCTTTGCATATTCAGTCAAGCCTTGAGAGTTACACTTAAAATGGCCTCCTGCATGAGTCACTGCAGATTCAGGTAGATGTTGATGTGATAGTTGTATTCCAAGAGCAGTTTCCCTTCACAGAGGAAGGCTCACCTACAAATACCACTGTACCCGATACACTGTACTCGATACAGCAAAGCCATTGGATGCCCCGCACAGCACTTAATGGTGAGACCTGCCTGTGTCAAATGGCACTGCAAGTCACATTGTTTCATAGGCATGCATCTTTGCATAAGCTCACCCTCATGACTGTACCGTGCATGCAAGCTGCTAAGTCACAGCACAGCCAGAAGATAGATGTGGAGTCCTTAGGATTTTGGCGAGCTCAGCCACTCACCTCACATGTAGATTGTTTTTTAAAAAAAAGATTTTATTAATTTAGCATAGTTATTACAAATTAAAAGAAAATATTACAATTACATAACATATGTACAAAGTTCTCAATAATGTTATTAATAAAAAAGAAAAATATAGAAGAAAGAAAAAAGGAAAGAAAGAATAAATCTATAAAAAGGAAAAGAAAATTAGAAAAAGAAAAAAGAAGAAAATAGGAAGAGTTTCTTCCAAGTTTATTCTACATCTATTTCAATAAGTAAATAATAATAAAATTTCATTGATTGACTTCCACCGCTTACACTGCACTTCCTATAAACATTTTAAACAAAGTTACAGTATATCTGTTATTCCATATTTTTTTCTCCCGTAGAATCCCACATAGATGATCAATTCAATAAACTATCTAGATCTCTCACAAGTCTACTCTAAATGTAACCAAAACCTTGTATTTGATCCTTGTCTGCATAAATTATCATTTAAACATTTCCATTGTTTCTGTACTATACTTTTCGGTTTTTGTCTTATTAAATAAGTTAACTTTGCTAATTCCAAATATTCGCATAGTTTGTTCAATCATTCCTCTTTGGTTGGAATGTGGGAATGAAGATTTATTATTTTGCAGCTTTTCTTTATCATCTCACAGGACAGAAACTGACGTAACTGTAGCTTTGATTTTGATACTACCTCATGAATTGAAAACTTAGCAGAACCCTGTGATATCTGGACTTTCATCTGGCCTTTGTTAAGATCTGTTAGCTAGGAAGTTCAGGCTTATCTATGTATATGTGATAAACCAGGTTCCATTTTGCTCTTTTGGATAATTGGAATTTAAGAGGTGGCTCGCAACACTGAAGAGCTGGGCTAGTACAGTACAGTGGTACCTCGGGCTACATACGCTTCAGGTTACATACGCTTCAAGTTACAGACTCTGCTAACCCAGAAATATTGCTTCAGGTTAAGAACTTTGCTTCAGGATGAGAACAGAAATCGTGCTCCGGTGGCGCAGCGGCAGCAGCAGGAGGTCCCATTAGCTAAAGTGGTGCTTCAGGTTAAGAACAGTTTCAGGTTAAGTACGGACCTCTGGAACGAATTAAGTACTTAGCCCGAGGTACCACTATATAGTTGTTTCTACCTGTGGAATACCCCACCACAAGAAGTCAGTGGAAGATCATCACCCTTCACAAAAGATTTACACTGCAGAAAGTAATAGGGTCTTCTCTTTCACATTCTCCTCAGCATCAAGCTGCAATTTACAGCTAAAGGCTTATCCAAAAAAAAAAAGCAGAATTGCAGCTTTTCTGTTAGTGCTATACTTAATGCTAGCATTGGCAAGACACTATTCTGCCTTGAGGTGGGATACACAATCTTCCAATAATAAACTTCCGTTTTTAAAAAGGCAGCGGAATCTTGTTGGGTTTGATGATGTTATTTTTTTAAAAAAATTAATGGGTGCATGAGGACCCACACACTTCATTGGTAGAGACTCTGCTTCCAAGGAAGAATTTAAAATCCCATCCAGGCACTGACCAGACAAAGAACAGCTTGGTGTTTCAGCAGGTGGCTGCATCATGCATCCTCCGTTGATTCCTTAGAGTTTCAAAAAGATGTGGGGAGAAAGGGGGAGTTGCATCAATCATTCCTAGTGATGTCACAGTCATTAGCCAATGAATGCCTGTGATATTCGTACACTTACATAGCACCCACATCATTCACAACCATCATTGCTGCTTGCCTACCAGTCGGGCTATTTTCTCAGTGACAAAATGTTGTCGTTTGTAGGTTGGAACTGGGCAATATACATTCAACACAAGTGCTGCCTTGAAGAAAGACACACCTGGGTTACCTGCAACAATTGTGTAACATTTGTGCATTTATTGTGTACAGGCACACTAAAAAAAAAAAGTCCAGAGGGGTAGCAATTTCAGTCATGAAGTCCTGGGAATAAGCCAGATTTCACCACTAGGGGGCCTTTTGCATTATGTCAGATGAGTTTAAGGCCAATAAATTTGGTACACAGGGTTCCTTCTGTCAAGGGATAAGCAGCTCCACCTTTCAGTATCCGTTGCAGACCTCATAATGAGTATGACTCTTGCCAACAACTCCTGCTTTATTCTGCCTGTCACATTTTCCTGCTATTGGCATCTTGCATGGTGAATGATAGGCAGCTGCCACCACCCATGTTCTTTGAGATAACCAGCCTCATTTTTATTTAGATCTTGTCTTGGTGCCTCAGAGTCAGCTGTGATGTCAGATCTGTGCACTTGGCATGGACAGTTCAACTTAAAACCCAATCTCCCCAGTTGTAGCTTCTTGCCTAGAACCTTGTGAGCGATGCAACATTTCGGGAGCTGATCATCTGCCTGCCTTGTGTTTTGTTAATGAGGTTTATCTTCTTTTATTAACACTGCACCATGTGTATGTGGTGTCAGAGTGTGCTAGACAGCTTTTTATAGCTCAGCAAGTTTAGAATCGGGGACCTTTCCCTCCCCACAGCTGCTGCCTACTGTTCTCTCACATCACTCTACTGTAATTTCACAGCCCCCTGCCTCCCTTCTTAGACACTGTCTCTTGGCTAGCTCTCAAGTTTGTCTAACTAGAGGACCAAGCCCTAGGAACAGCAGTCTAAAGGATGGGGGACTTGTGGCCCCGCAGATGTTTATGACCTCCAGTTCCCATCAGCCCCTGCCAGCAAGACCAAAGGTCAAGTATCATTGGAGGCGACTTCAGTGATGTATGGTGTGTGGTGGCGGAGTGTCACCTGGAGGACCTAAGGAACAAATTGCTTGTTGTAACCGTACATGTCCATTCAAACCCTGAGAGCTACTTGTGATTTGGAGTGGGGAAGGCTGGAAGGGAGTGCTTAACCTGGACACCACTTGCCTTGAAATATTCCCAACCCTTCACTTTGGGGTTCCAGAAATGTTTGGAAATGGAGGTGGGCTGGGAGCTGGGAGCAGAAAAGCAAGTTCAAGATGGACACTGACAAACTAGAACGTGTACAGAGGAGGGCAACCAAAATGGTCAAAGGCCTGGAAACAATGCCTTATGAGGATCGGCTAAGGGAGCTGGGCATGTTTAGCCTGGAGAAGAGGAGGTTAAGGGGTGATATGATAGCCATGTTCAAATATATAAAAGGATGTCACATAGAGGAGGGAGAAAGGTTGTTTTCTGCTGCTCCAGAGAAGCGGACACGGAGCAATGGATACAAACTACAAGAAAGAAGATTCCACCTAAACATTAGGAAGAACTTCCTGACAGTAAGAGCTGTTCGACAGTGGAATTTGCTGCCAAGGAGTGTGGTGGAGTCTCCTTCTTTGGAGGTCTTTAAGCAGAGGCTTGACAACCATATGTCAGGAGTGCTCTGATGGTGTTTCCTGCTTGGCAGGGGGTTGGACTCGATGGCCCTTGTGGTCTCTTCCAACTCTATGATTCTATGATTCTATTCTATGGGGGAAGAGTTCAAGCCACACATTCCACACAATGGCCATGATGTCTGCATTGCTTCCAGTCTTAGAGGCAGTATGTCTCTGATTGCTAGCTGCTGGTTATCACCAGTAAAAGTCATGTCTTGCTTGTAGGCATCTAGTTGGCCACCGCAGGGCTGTTCTTATATTAAGTCTCAGTCAATGGGTTCAGGATTGCAACCTGACTTTGTGGTCATAGGTGGTGCAGTAGTTAAGAGTGTTGGACTGAAAGATCCAGATTGCAATCACTGCTAGAGCCATGAAGCTCATTCCATGACTGGGACTGCCCTGCTCCTTCCTTCCTTGCATAGATGCAGGGTGGGGGTCCTGGTGGTCAGTAGGGCTTGCTGGTGGAGAGTAGCTAAGAGGCAAGCTGGCAGTTAGACAAGCTATGCCATTTTTCTGCCTTGCAGTAAGGTCTGATAAGGAACAGCTGGGAGAGACAGAGGTGTGGACAGCGAGGGTTCAGAGTTATTATTGTTGTTTATTGAATTTGTATACTGCCCTTCATCCATAGATCTCAGGGCGGTTCCTTATAACTGAGGAGGAAGGTAAGGGGCATGAGGGTCCAGCCAAGCCCAGCAGGAAGAAGGTGCTGGAGAGGAACTAGAGGAGGAGCAGGCCACAGGGAGAGGCCTCAGATGACAACGAACCAGTTCCCCAACAGGGAACTGCTGAATTGTATTCAGGGGGGAATCGGAGTGTGATGGCACACCTTGCTCCTAATAAATACGTGAATTAAACAATCCAGTGGTTGTGTCTATTTTGTGTGAAGGAAGAGAAGGACCAAGGGCCTAGACACATGGCCTTGCACATAGAAACCCAGCAGTGATGTTGGGCCAGTCACTATTTCTCAGCCTTACCTATCTCACATGTTTACCTTTGCAAACTATAAGGCTATGACAATAAGGGCATAATTGCACAGATACGATTTGCTCACTCTTTCCTTTCTCTTCATTACATACCCCACAGAAGGCTGTGTTTCCTGCCACCATGTTGTGAACCAGCCCAAGAGCAGGAGAGGCGGTATAGAATTATTTTAAATATGGGCATTCACTTCTTTCTGTTTTTTTCTTACATTCTATTACTCTTGGTGCCATAACCTTTCTTCTTTGTGGCATGGAGTCATTTGAGTGACTGTCAGGTCTCAGTATGGTTGGCTTATCGAGTTCTGGGAGATGGGGAGGTGGCTGTCTCTCCAAGAGGGCCAAAAGCAGATGTGGAGTCTCAGAGAGGCAGGGATTAAGTTTCAGAACAGTGAACAAGGATTACAGGGATCCAAATCAAGTGAGCTCCTCTCCTTTTGAGAGTTGGGTTCCTCTAGCCTTCAAAAAGAATTCCAGTATGTGGAACATATTGTGTCCTTATGTGGCAAGTTGTATCAGCCTCATTTCCCCCTCCTCAAATATTAAAGACCCACGATCTGTGTCCTCCTTTGCTTTTGGTCAGCTGAAGTACTAGTGGGGCCTTCCTTTGAGTGAGCACTTAGGTCAGGAGCAGGGACCCTGTGGCCCTCTAGATGTTGCTGGACTACAACTTCCATCAACCCCAGCCAGCATAGCCAATGGCCAGGCATGACGGGAGTTGTAGTCCCAACATATGGAGAGCACTATGTTGGCTACTCCTACCCTAACATAACACTGTAACACCACCAGGAAAAAAGAACAACGGGGGGAAAGGTCAGTATGGAGTTGTAATTCACATCAAATGTGTGTGAGTAATATGTGCACACAGCTGGCTCTTCGGGATTTATCTCAGGTATTTTGACTGGGCAAACAAGCCCGCTGAGGTAAAACATACAGGGATGGAGAAACTGTGTCTCTCTAGATGTTCTTGCACCCAACTGCCATGAACCCCAGCCAGTTGCTTATGGATGATGGGAGTTGAAGACGGCCACATTCCTGGCACAGAACCTGAAGATTGGTCAGAAGTGAATGTTTCTGAGACATAGGCACAAAGTCTGAAATGCTGCCTGCTTCCTAAAGAGTTGATCTCCTAAATTTCCTCCCTTGTTCTGAAGAAGGCAACTTGAATAGGTTTGACAATATCCAATATATGGATGAAAGATTAACTGTATTTGGAAGTGTTCCTTCTCACAATTTTTTTTATTCTGCAGGAAGATTATTTCTCTGAGAAGAGCCTGTGACTGGGATGCTGAGGAACTGTGGGCTGGGTCTGAAGGGCATTGGCTAAGCTTTACTTGCTTCTCCTTATCTTGTGTGGCTATTTATTGCACTGCACATTTTCTCAGGTGACGTTGCTCTTCTCACACATTTTTGAACTATGCATCCTTTCTCTTTCTCTTTTTAGGAAGCAAAACTCGGGAAGGTGTTGCAGGTGTGGCCTCAGGTATTGGCTGCTTGTGTTCTCCTTTCCCATGCTTTGCCTGGTCACTGAGTGGGCGGCTGTGCTAAAGCGATCACAGGCTAACAGGACAAGCGCCGTCATTAAAACCTCTTATGTAACTGGGCCCAGGACAAAGCCTTCCAGCTGCTTCTCACGCGTCTGCAGAGCCAGCTGTGGGGAGTGGCTAAGATACCTGACCCCAGCTTTTCAGAGAAGCAGGCATACAAACCTGGAAGCCTTGGTGAACTTGAACTTGCAAAGTACTAGGGCGGGTAAAGGAATGAGCTTACGCACATTGGTGGAGAAGAAACTGTGATGCCGGGTGAGGGCCCAAACCGGGGGGGGGGGGGGTCCTATGGTAGAAGAAGGATTATTGCTTGGCCTTGTGAAACATGTACATAGATAGCAGAGGAGATAGATACAATTCATATGTTTGCTACAGCAGCCTTCAGTCACCAGACCCCTGCTAGACTCCCTTCCAGATGATAAGATCCTTTGCCCCTCATTCAGGATGCGAAAGGCCACATACTGTTAATCTAGAATAAGGAGCTAACTGAATGGCCTCAATATGTTGGTCGCTCTCTTCTGGCTTTCAGTTGCTGAGAAGACGAAGGAGCAGGCATCTCAGTTGGGTGGAGCCGTCTTCTCGGGGGCTGGCAATATCGCAGCTGCCACAGGCCTGGTCAAGAAGGAAGATTTCCCCACTGACCTGAAGGTGAGCATCCCACACTCTTCAGGTGACCTTGAGAAAAAGCACGTAGCCTGTGGCCATATAAAAGTCTCCCATAGAAAGGCAGCTGATCCTTGGAGCCTACTGGGACTATCAGTAGATACGATGGGCATTTGGGATTGGTGCAAGATTCTACTTGCCTTGCTCCATCCCACAGGGCAGAATCTTGGGTATGGTATGGAGTTTTCTTGTATCCTGCTCTTGACAGAAGCACAATTGGTTGAGCAGCAGAAGATGGAAAGGCAACATGAACATGAACATGTCCAGGATGCCCATTGTCCTGGCACCTCTCAGACTGAGGTACATAAGCAGTGTGGACAGATATAGGCATGCATGGGCAGAAGAACAAATACCCTTGCATGAGAGTATGTGTACTGTGTGCTACATAACAACATGCGATGAATGCCCACATGGGCGCAGTGTAAGTCTCCAGGCCAGTGACAACTGCACATTCCAGAGGGATGTCTGCATACATTTATGTCGGCATCTCACTTCCGTGTGCATCGATGTGCTTCATGTTGTGTGCGAACATGTACGTTTGTGCCGGCATGTGCTTCGAAGCCTGCCTACGTGCACGTTTGAGAATGAGTGTGTTTCTCACAGTAGGTGGGTGGGCGGGCAGGCAGCCTGCACTGAAACGGTCTGGCAGCTGCAGGGCTGGTCGATCTGAGGAAGGGCTCTCGAATCTTGCAGCCGAGCTGCCACAACGAGCTGAGCCGTTTGCTTCCAGCTTAGCTTAAAATAGCAACAGCTGAAGAAGAAATGAGGCCAGCGCAGCCAGGCAGGAGCAGGCACTCTGTTCTACTCAGCATGGGGGAGGGGAGCTGTGCAGCGTCCCCCCTTCTCCCCACTGAACAGCTCCTGTCCCTCAATGAGAAGCACTGTGCAGGGCCAATCACAGCTCAGCCCTTCCTCAAACGGAAGGTTGTAGATCTACCAGCCACTCTCGCAACTGAACTGGGGAAATAGAATAATCAAGCATATATTAAGGCTTCACCCAGACATCTAAACATGTGTAATACAGGCCACCTGACCTGTCATTTTTGGTCAGCCAGACTACATATTTGAAGTTAGGTTCTGGGCATGGAACTAAAATGGAAATTCTATACTTACCAGTGACAATTTCTGTTCTTCATAAGTGTGGGGATTGCCCCCCCCTCTAGGGTCAAGAAGGCAATTCTTCAGTTTTAATGTTTAGGGGAGGAAGGACCCCTCCCCTCACCCCCCAGACACTTCAAACCAAGGCAACCTTTCTAATGACAACTCTAAATTAGAACAAGCAAGCCCACAGAGGCAGCAACAGATTGAATTTGGGCCTCTGAAGGGCAGACTACAGACTTAAGTAAAAATGAATTTATTGATAAAAATATGCAGTAATAACACACCATATTTCCTCTTACGTGTGGGGTGAACCTCCAAATCATTCCATAGGGCAGGAATGGGGATCCTGTGGCACTCCAGAGGTTGTAGACTATAACTCCCTCTGTGCCTGATCATTGGCCGTGCTATATAGGGCTGATGGGAGTTGTAGTCCAAAAAACAGCTGGAGACCCAAGTTTGGGAAACCCCGAAGCTGTTAAATTATGTTAGTTTGTGTTCATATATTTACTTTTTGTATTTACTTCAGATTATTTCTAATTGCTTCTAATGTGTCATTTGAATCGTTATTCTTATTGAGCACTCAATACATTGTGAGCCACTTTTTGTGGGACAATTTTGTGGGAAACCAGCATACAAATAAACAAGGATGCTGAATGAGAGCAGTAGCATCTCCTGGACCGACAGTGTCCCTTTTGTTGGAGTGTGAGGAAGTGAGATGTATTGTGACACCCGTGGCTGTGATAACTTCTGCAGCTGCTATGAATGGGATATCTCCCTCTAGCCCTGTGGGGGATGTATTGCTTGAGGCTCTGTTCTTTGCTCTGGGAATATTACAGCATGCTTGGGCGAGGCCGTGGCCAAAGGTGGCTTTAATCCAAAGAAATTTCAAAGTGAGGATGGATATTATCTCCCTTCACTGCAGTGGGGTAGGGGAGTGTTTTGACTCTTGATGCCCTCTGGTCTTCCTTCGAGAAGACGACACTGATTGCCTGAGTGCTCTCCCACCCTGTCCCATTGGTGCAACACTTGTGGGGGTTTCCCCGCCAAGGCATCCCTGTGCAGATCTGCCATGACCATATTTCGTGCAGCGAGGAGCTGTATGGCATTTTGTTTGAAAGCCTAGGAGGGAAGTGAGCATAGACAGCGGTACTGAGTCTCTTCCTCTTATTTGGCACTCTATGGAAGTGGTCCAGATTTCAAACTCCCACTGACATTAGTCATGCAGGAAAGAGGCAAAGTGTGCTGTAAGGGGACAAATTATCCCTGCCAATGCAGCCAAGCTACGAATCAGAACAAGACAAGCTATGAGGTCTCTCTGTTCCACTCTCCCAATGCTTGACTTGCCATAATGGGTGGCGACTGCTGCTTGGCTCTCATAAAATGCTGGAGTCTGCCTGCGATGAAGACAAGAAGTCACCGGGGGTTGAAAAGAGAGGACCTTCCTCCTCCCCAAATGAAAAGTGGAGATGGTCTTCCCAGCCCCAAAGGGACCTATTCCTGTACTGCCTGTCCTCCTACAGTAGAGAGATTCTAATCCCCAAAGTTCAAGGAGAGAGGAGCCTATAAGAATGGGACTACTTTAATACAGAGCATGAAGGCAGTTATTCCTCCAAAGTGGTGAGTCTTGAAGGCAGCTGGCCAAACCTGCAAGAACAAGACCTGAGAATCCAGAGAGGTATTCCAAGAAAGCTCCTGAGTACTTAATTGTTAGGAAAAAATCATCATGGGGACCGATGCCTATAAACCTTCCTGGGACTTTGCAGAAAATAATGCCTGCCTCCCCACAGCTGTAAAAACACTTGCAACAGAGTCGGAATGAGTGTCAGCAAAGCTAAAGGGTAGGTAGCAACAACTGGCAGCCCTTGGGCTAAACCCTGTCCTCATCTGCACTCTCCCTCCAGGTGCCTATCCAAAGGCAAAAAACTATGTGACCATAGGACAAGTTATTAGGGCCCTTTCACTGCAGAGCTGGACTCCAGCCCTTGACTCCTCTTCAGCTAATATACTAATTATATTGATATTCAACTGGTTAAGTAGGGTTGTTAGGGGCCGCTGGGCTTACTTACTTCTCCTTTCCATAGTGTCAGGAATGATCAGTGCTACCAAGTACTTGCTCTTTTTTGTTAATAAAAGCTTTCTAAAATATTACTGTAAAAGGTGCTCACATCTTACAGTACACCTCCCTCAGCATGTGCAGCCTGCTGATTTTGACTCTGCTGGGCTTTCAGAAGAGACACGTGGGAAGGACACTGTCAGTGCTTAATAAGATGTTATTCTTTCCACAGCCTGAGGAGGTTGGTCAGGAAGCTGTGGAGGAGCCACTGATAGAGCCACTGTTGGAACCTGAGGGTGAGAACTACGAAGAACCCCCGCAGGTGAGTGGAAAAATTAAGGCAACCTGATGAACAAATGGGGGGGGGGGGATGCTGGGAAATAAAGTATCTCGGCCTCCCACCAGCCCCCCTGTGAAACAGACACGTCCTGACAACTGATGCAGGATGGGTGCAGTCTGCATTAAGAGGTCGCAAGCAAGCAGGTGGTGAGGAAAGGGGAAATACTATAGTATACACACAACATTTTGCATGCAAAAAGTCCCAGGTTCAATCCTGGCATCTCTAGGTAGGGTGGGGAGAGACTCCTGCCTGCAACCTTGGAGAGACCTGAAAGCCAATGTAGACAATATTGAGCTTTGAAGGACTACCGGTCTTGTGTACTGGGAGGCTTCATTGGGAATTTGAGGAAGCAAACTGGTTGTATGGTCATGCAGGAGAGAAGAGTAGCTGCATTCACAGCAGCTCTTACTGGTCTAATCTTTGCAGATAAATGTAACTGAACAGAATGGGGGAAAGGCTGTATGTTTGAGCTGGTTAGGGCCCAGCTTGGGGACAGCTATAACGTATGGTGGTTAATGCAATTGGCACAGCCAACCTAACAGGAGCTTAGCAAGGGCAATATAGGAGTAAGCCCAGGGCCTGTATCTCAGGTAAGCTTATCCATGTGGGGTCTACCTGGTCACCTCCAGTGCTGGGTTGTTCTGACTCACATCCTCGTTTCACTTCATGACATTTATTCTTTTCAGGAGGAATATCAGGAATACGAGCCGGAAGCATAATGGCTACCCCTGTTCCCGACACTTCCACCAGCAGCACAATAACAATAATGACCCTCCCCCTCCCATCCCTCTTCCACCTCTCCAAAGGAAGGCCTTGATGCAGATGGCGATGGAGAGGAGCCCCAACACCCCATCCTGTCATGAGTTCTTCCTCCAGTTCTGCTCCAAGGGACCTCATCGGGATCTGTGTTTTATGTATCGTGGTCTTTAGCATTAAGAGAAGAATTCTGAAGGCAAACCCTGGCTGCAGCGGTTTGTGTGTGCGCACATTTGCGAGCCCAGCCTTACTGCCCTGTCTCCCTCCCAGCGCAGTAAGGCCAGGCTTCCTTGTGTCAGTAAGAAGCATGTTGTATCTTCTCCGTTTTTAAGCAGAGCATTCCATCACCTCGGCCAGGACCCTGCATTGGGCCTGCTGTACATTTGCTTGCACGTGAATCACGCCAACTCCGCTTCATTACCATTGGTGGAACTTTTTTTTATATCTCTGAATGGATTGTTTACGCCTTTGTGATCTGTCCCTTTCCTGAGCCCCCGCCCCTGGCCTTGTAACAGAGACTCCCTGATTTTGACGGTTCAGAAGTTGTGTCTGTGTATCCCAAACAAAAGGAATACCCTCCCTCTCCTGCCCCCAGCGCTCTGTGTTGTGACTGTGGCATGGATATATACCTCCCACTGTCGCTGTGTGTGCAATCCTGGGGCAACTGCCAGTGACACAGCTGCCCCTGTGTCCATGAATAAAGCCAACTCTTGTCTGTACCTTCTTGTCTGCCTCCACATTGTTCACAAGTCAAGAGGAAAGCAGTTGCCTTGCTGTGTGCTGCAACCAGGGGTGGCTTTTATAGACCAGGTCCCCTGTAGCTACTCTGAAACAGTGCAATAAATATATCCTAGGAGTAGGGAGAGGCATCGCTTCTAGCAAGGAAAAAGTAAAAACCGATTCAACACCAGTGGAGTCTCAAGTACCCAGATGCAAAGGACAACAAGGTTCCTTTTAATATTTAAAATGAAACAGGCATTTCAGCAAATACAACCTTGGAAAGAGATCAAAAATAAAACTGATAGTATTATAAAGGCTTTTATAGATACCTACGATGTGACCACCCTTAGAAAACTGTGTACACTTTGGGCCAACACATTTCAAAAAAGATATTGTGAAGTGAGAAAACAGGCAGAAAAGCATAACAGAAATAACTGGGGCTGGAACTCCTATAAGGAAAGGCTACATTTGGAGATTGGAGGGGTTTTTATTTTTAAAAAAGCAAGTAAGGGGAGATCAACATTTATCAAATTATGCAAAGTTTGGAGAAAACGGACAAAACTTTCTCCCTCTCCTAACATTAGAACCCAGGATCACCCAACAAAGTTTTAGAATGGGAAAAGGATGTGCTTCTTCAAACAGTGCATAGTTAATTTATGAAATATGCTACTACAGGATGAGATGGCTACTAGCTTTATAGCTTCAAATGGGGATTTGTGGAGGACAAGTCTTATCAATGGCTATAAGCCATGGTGACCTCCAGTTGCAGAAAGTGTACACCTTTGAATTAGCAGTTGTTAGGGAATAACTATAAAAAGGTAAAGAAAACCCTGACCATTAGGTCTATTCACGGACGACTCTGGGGTTGCGGCGCTCATCTCGCTTTACTGGCCGAGGGAGCCGGCGTACAGCTTCCGGGCCATGTGGCCAGCATGACTAAGCCGCTTCTGGCGAACCGGAGCAGCGCACAGAAATGCCATTTACCTTCCCGCCAGAGCAGTACCTATTTATCTACTTGCACTTTGACATGCTTTTGAACTGCTAGGTTGGCAGGAGCAGGGACCGAACAACGGGAGCTCACCCCGTCACAGGGATTCGAACCGCAAACCTTCTGATCAGCAAGCCCTAGGCTCTGTGGTTTAACCCATGGCGCCACCCACTATGGGAGAGGGTTATTGCCTTTGTGTACTACAGTGGTGCCTCGCAAGACGAAAAGAATCCGTTCTGTGAGTCTCTTCGTCTAGCGGTTTTTTCGTCTTGCGAAGCAAGCCCATTAGTGGATTAGCGCTATTAGTGGTTTAGCGGCTATTAGCGGCTATTAAAGGCTTAAGGGATTAGCGGATTAGCTGCTAAAAGGCTATTAGCAGCTTAGTGCCTTAGAAAAAGGGGGTGGGGAGTGAAAAAAACCCCCCAGGAATCGCAAGACATTTTTGTCTTGCGAAGCAAGCCCATAGCAAATTCGTTTTGCGAAGCACCTCCAAAACGGAAAACCCTTTCGTCTAGCGGGTTTTCCGTCTTGCGAGGAATTCATCTTGCGGGGCACCACTGTACTTGTAGGTTCCCACAAGGGGTCTACTTGGCCACTGAAGGTTGCAGGATACTGGATAGATAAACCTTTAGTCTGATGCACCAGGCAGAGCTGTCTCAAGGCCAGGACAACCTTCCCAGGCCTACTGCCTAGACCAGGACTCCCACTTCCCAAGAGCAACATTGGGAGGTAGGAGGTGGAAGATGAACTCGCTGGCACAGCCACCGCTACAGCAGCAGCAAAATGTACGTCTGGAGAGCTCACTGCACCATCACCATGAAGAGGAGGAGTGTCAGAGATACTGGGAAATGAAGGCAGAAGGGGAGCCTACACAGTGTGATTTGCCTCAGGCCCTGCACCTGCAAGGCTCTTAGGTTAAGCTGCACCTGCCATAATTTACTCTCTTACACATCAGTACTTAAAAAGATACAGGAACCTTTTCAATCTTTACATCTAGTGAACCTAACACTAAGGCAGCTGCTGAGAGTGTTTCAGGCACTAATTACTACATGTTCAAGTGCAGTGCTGTCCATGTAGCAGATGAGGGAAGACAGGACGTACAACTCTTGCTGAGTAAGGTATTCAATGTACCTCTCTGTACATTTGGGGAAAGTGAAATGCCCACTCAAAAGCTGTTGTTCAGGCAGGCTGCAACAGAGGGAATAAATTCTGTGCTTCTGAAAATTGAAAGATGTTTAATATAACACAGTTTTATTGGATGCAACCTTTTCAAGTATGGGCTGTCTTCCGTGATGGTTAATCTCTGCTAAACTGCCCAGCCAACACTGGTATCATTGCTACAATAAATATTAGAAAAGGCTTCTGGAGGCAGACAATTTTTGCATTGTTTTGGTTTATTAGAGATTGCACAAATCTCTAGCCATATATATTAAAATCCTTTTATATAACACACCCAAATATTAGAGGCAAGCTAATGCTATGCCCCTTATCAATAGCAAAGGTCTTCTGGATAAACATGTCTAAGTCTCTTCCACCACGGCCCATGTTCCAACCTCCTATTTTGATTTTACCAGCACCTGCAGATATAGCAGTCCACATTTTTTCAGAGCTTTCAAACACTCAAGTCAGCTGATGAGGCCTGGCTTTACTTAGAACATGCTATGTTGATTATTGGCTTCATGTGCTGTGTAACAGTACACAGCTATTAACTGTGGTTTTCAGTAAAGCACCCACTAATTTGTCTGATACATATACACCAGGGTCATAGTGGTGGCATACATGCATACATAAAAGAAATTTAATATCAAGCTACCTGGGTGATGTCCCCAGTAAACATTTCCAAATGTGTAATTTCACACTTAGAACTACTGCATTTTATGCATTTTTTCAAATGAAGTCAGTTCATCTGCATAACTCAACCCCTAACCTAAGATCTTTCTCTAAGACCATCAGATAAATCACTGAATAAAATACTCCTAAGAGACCAGAAATATAATTTCCTTTATTCATTCAGGATCTGTGCTGATAATACCTATATTTTTCCATTTATTAGTGATTTGCTAACAATGGTCATAATATGTAATATGGGAAGAGGAATGAAGCAGAAATACTACATTCTGAGAATTGGAAAAAATTGGCGCCCACAGTGAAGGCCATTGATGTAGATCACAGGGTAGGAAAACTCACAATGTGAAGGGTGGTGATTCATGCTGTGAGTTGTTCTAATTTAAACGATAAGAGTGGGAAAGTTGCTGTGGGAATGCCAATCCTTGTAACAAGCACAGTGTCTAGACAAGCTTACAGCCATTCAGCAAAAAATGTACACTGCAAGTAGTGCCAAAAATGAGCATGTTAACAAAATGTTGCAGTCACTGCCAGATACATTGCTACAGAGGTAAAACCTTCTTGTCCACTCCCGCTCCAAGTCCATTTACGTGATCTGGGGGTTTTTTCTGAGCCCTATAGGTGTTCAGAAAAAACACCCTTGGATAAAAAGCAGCAGAGAAGAGTATCTGTACAATTTCATTGTACCACGAAAGGAGGAAGAGCATTAGCAGAGTTCTTAACTAACAGGCAGTAAGTTCGTGGCCTTGATAGAGTATATTTGTAAATTGCTCTAAGATACAAATACATGTTAATACTGCACACTGCTAGCATGCCAATGGATGACTTCAATCACAGTAAAAATCCACAGTTATTAAGAACTCTTACAGAATGCACAAACTTACATATAAGTCTGGCTCCCTGTGCACTGAACGGCCAGCACACAGAATTGCAGAAATTTAGGCACACATAATGCACAGCCGAGAAGCTACCTCATATCTTGCCTATTCTGACACTAGCAGCTTCCCCTTTTCCATTCTACAGGCAACTGGGATAAGACACTGCTAGAAGGAAGTCTACTTGGAGGGAAGAAAGGGTTTGCTTTCTTCTTCAGCCCAAAGAAAGTTTAGATTCAAGTGGCATTAACTAATTTGACATCAGCAACAACAGCCTGATCTATCAGACTGAAAGTGGCCTGATACTTTGCTTCTATTAGTAGAAAAGCAATCCCTGTTGGAGAGCAACCAGAGCCAAGCTGCCCAGATTGCAAAGCAAGGTCACAAGCAAAGGAGGAAAGTCTGAACCAATGAAGCCGGTATTAGTATATTGTGGGAAGAGGGTTGAGTCTACCAAGTCTGCTTTCCTACTAAGCTTTTGGCTGGAAAAAAGGCACACTGTATAGCCTCACTATGGTTATATGCAGAGTCCATCTCAAAAAGCAATTCTGGATTTTTAAGGCCAGTGTGAAGGTGTTTGAACAAGGAACTATATTAGAGAGAATGCAAACATACATAAAGAGCTAACCAATGTTTTTACAGGGACTAGGTGAATAAAGTGATGGTTTGCAAACATCCCTAAGATTAATAGATTGATTCATATTTCATTTGAAGACTTCAAACAATGGAAATTCCATACATTCATGTCTTGGAATATTATTTCCAGGTCTCTTGTGATCATTACTCTTAAAGCATCCTACTACTTATGCTGCTGTATAAATAAATAAATATCACTTCACTATGCATATCAATATCCAAAACGATTAATACAGCTGCCTGGTAGCTGAGAATAATCCTAGAAAGTATTGTTCCTAAGCAAGATGAAGAGGCTCCAGTCCATGAAAGCTGTTCTTAGTCCAAATCATGCAGGGAACATCTCTGGATTCAGATTCCAGTTCTGGCAAATTTGCCAAAAACTTCTTATCGGCCAGTGTGGTGCATTCCCAGCACACAAACCAGCAGCAGTGAGGCAGTCGACAGTGCCTCCTCCTGCACTAAGCCATTTGCCATGCTGACTGCAATGTCTTTCTGGGGTGATTTCTGCAGCATGACTGAGCAGTTAAGCTCAGGGCGACAGCAAACAACACTTCTTCCCAACACTCCAAGTTGTATGGAGGGTGCATGTCACCAGAAGCACTGGTTGTTTTCCAGTGATGTATTCACTGAATCTGCTGGAAAGGATCCTTCCTCCAGCTTTACCATAAGAAACGCAGCAGACAAGCGCAAACCTTTTCAGCAAGCAGCAGAACCTGGCACACCTGCTACCAATTAAATAGGCCCCAAGCTGCTAAAACGTGACAAGGCTTGTGATCAGCCAGCCAAATCTGCTGAAATTCAGATTAGAACAGAATGCTTCATTTCAGTAAAATCATGAAGTAAACTGATATTAAGGTCTCCACTAGCCACTCAATCTTATGTTCATATTCCAAAGAGATTGCAGATGTATTGGAAAGGGTTCAATAAAGAACTGAGGATAGATGTACAGAAGTAAGGATTCATATGCAAGCATATTCCTCCATAGTGAAGTGAATTCTTGTAGTTATCTCACAATGGAATTTTTATGGGCATCCCAGTGTTTTCAGAATTATTCAATAAATCCAATCACAGCCCAGTCCAACCTAAGTCCATATGGGGGGGAAATCAAGCCTGTCCAAATCATGCTAATCTGCAATCATAACATAGATGCTAAAACACTCACAAGACTAGCTCCATAGTTCAAAAATAACACACCCACCCCGCTCTCTAGTGAGCATATGATATTGCTAATCTGCTACAAACAACAGTTCTTCAATCCAGCGTGTAAGGCTAAAGCTGGATAACTGCAGGTGACAATGTACAGAAAAACTATGTGCCAGCTGGGAGAGAAGAGGAGCTGTCCAGCACAGTAAAGCTCAAAGCGATACGGCCCAAATTTGACATTACCTATGGCATATTTGGCATTCCTCTGAGTCACCATTTACAACTGTGATGATGAGAAGTGCCCATCCAGTATGAAGCAATGTTAAACTTGAACCAACAACCTGGATGAATAGAAACACCATAAGTAATTAGCAAGTAGTGAGTTAAAATTCCAGCCAATACATTTGTTAGAACAGCAATACTGGGACGACAATCTTTCAGAGTAGGTTTTAAAGGCTGAACTGTTCCATAGGGCCAATAATCTTCACATCACTGGTAAACCAAAAGACAATATATCACAGTTACAATGTGAATCTTTTCCAAACGTCCAATCCCCATTGTCTAGGAGCAGCAGGTTCCTCTTTCTTGTCATTCATCCTCCCTGAATCACAGTTACAGGGTGCCATAGCTGCCTCTGGCTTTTGCTGTGTCCTAAGCCTACTGCAATATGAGAAGCAGCCTTCAGCCAACAGGCAAACTGACTGGATAGCATTGTACAAACAATAGTAACTTCAGTAGGCTGACTAGACTACACATGTGTGATGTTGTTTCTGGACAAACACTTCATTGGTACCAATTCACTCAGCCTTGCAAGCATACTTGCAACAAATTAAATCCTTTTGAGTGAGCAGCTTCACCAGTAAAGAATATGCCATTAAAGACCCCACAGCCACACAAGTGTACTGATGCCCATATACCCAAGGCTAAGATCTTGTTTTCTTATCCAGAGCTTTGGGCACCAATACATACAACCTGTACCAAGAACTCTCCAACCCTTCAAATGCCGTTAAGACAAAAAATGCAGTAAGATGTCCTCTGGTCAGCTATCAGGATGGACACAGGCTGAAACCAAAGGTGTGACTGATTCTGGAGCTCTGCTGGAAGTGGGTGAGGAACAGTAACTTGATTTTTCTAATTGAGATTCTGACAACAGGAAGGTAGGCTCAGTATCTTGTATCAAGCAAGAATATGTGGAGATTCACTAACATATTCTGAGAAAATGCTGTGACTCAGGCAACAGCAAGCCTTTAGTATAGCTGTGGAAAAAAGAGATTCAGGTACTAGGAATACAAATGAAGGGCACACCACAACTAGGGTGCAAAACAAGAGAGAACAGAAAACATTAGTGTGCATTTTCTATTGTGGCATTTAAATAGAGTATGTATATGGGGAGTATAGTGCAGATAATGCTTGCTAGGACAAGCCTGCAATAAAATATGTGCACAAACTCAGCATCTCTCCACTATGGCAGGAAGAAATAAAGTAGATTCACTTGCAAAGATGGTTCTCATCTGCAGGAGAAGCCACTGAACAGACGGAAAAGCACCATTACCACAGTCCAAGAAGCAATTAAATGTTTAGGACCAAATATTGAGCTAGCTACAATATGGACATAACCCTGAAACAAGGAGATCAGGGCATTCCAAGCATGCGGTAAAGGCAAGCCACATGAAATAAAAGAATAAGACATTAAACTCTAACAGATGGTTAATTTGAACAGCTACAGTGTATAATTCAGTAAATCAACAGCTTCTCCAAACGGCTGGCACCATCTACAGGTCTAAAAAAGAACAGCTCTCCAAATAAATATCAAGGAAATAGGGAACAGGAAAGGGAGGAGTAAGATGTAAACAGAAGGGAAAGCTTCCAGAAATTCACAGCGACACCTCAGGTCTCTTCGCTCACTGTGACGTTCTAACTTCTCACAGGTAACACACACTTTTTCCTCTTCAGGCAACAGACAGAAGGTCAATAGGATGGTAGTCTCAAGAAGTGAAACTTGACTCACTGTAAACCTTAAAAGACTTTTTCAACGGTGCAGTAACAGGCAACAGTCCAAGTCTACGTTATACCTTGTGGCTGCACCCATGATTTTCTAGAAGATAAAACATCTTGTCCTAAGTCAAAACTTAAAAAATGGTGGGTTACAAGGAATTAATGCCAATGAGCACTATTCTGATGATATTATAATGAATGTTATAGAAGAATAGAGAAGGATATTACAGAGGTATCTGTAGGATAGTGATGGCTTGTCCTGTGAAAATAGTGAAAAGAGAAAAATATTGAGTGAATAGACACCTACCTTGGCTGAACATTCCACGGTGAAAGCTAATCCTGAGTGTACAATTCCTTTCTCTGAGGCACCCTATAAGAAAAAAAAAAACACTGTATGGTTTTTAGTTGTATTTGTATTGCTTTTATTTCTTCAATTGTATTTTATTTTATTGTAATTGCAATACAATATCTAAGTAATAAAATCAGCAGTAAAAATAAAATTGAAAACCATACAGTGTCTAGCACGGCAAATTAAAAATGCTAAAAGAGGTAGAAAAATCATTAAGCCAAGATGCCCAGCAATTTGGAAATGGTTTGGGCAGGGGAGTTTGAGAACCACTGCTCTAAGGACTAGGTGAAATTTATATACAGAAGACTGCACTGAACTACATATTTTAAATGGAGGAGGAATGTCATGGAGAATAGTATGCCCAACACACACATCCACATCAAAACTCCAAGATTGTCTCAAACAGGGGAGACCTTGTAGGGCCCACATACAGTGGTACCTCAGGGTACAGACGCTTCAGGTTACAGACTCCACTAACCCAGAAATAGTACCTCGGGTTAAGAACTTTGCTTCAGGATGAGAACAGAAATCGTGTGGCAGTGGTGCTGCGGCACCGGGAGGCCCCATTAGCTAAAGTGGTACCTCAGGTTAAGAACAGTTTCCAGTTAAGAACGGACCTCCGGAACGAATTAAGTACTTAACCTGAGGTACCACTGTATCTTCTATGATTATGGGGCCACATTTTCATTAGCTGTAACCTGCTGTCACATATGTTCCGCAGCATAGATAAGAACTCAAAGTGTTTAGCAACCCATTTCTCTCCGCACACGGATTGGGCAGAGCCTAATCTTTTACTCACTGTTATTGTCATAATGTTGCAAACAATGCTGAGATGAGGAAAAAAGTAAGTAAAAAAAAAAGCTATTCTACATGTTCCTGCTTGACTCAGTCCCAGAACTGAAGAGTCCCATCATGTTACTTATTGCATCTCTAACAGAAAGATCCATGCATTTCCAGTTCTAGTTCTGGCAGCTCTTGATTAGATTGCTTCAAGAGCCTCCAGAATAAATCACTTGTGATCCGTTGCTAGGGATATTTTTGTACAGGGAAAACTGGTTGCTTACAAACCTGAACACACTACAATTTTTCTCCTTTTGCCAGCTTTGTGCACTGGGAACAGAAGTGGCTTGCTTGGTAAACTAGCTTCCCAGCACATCACTGTTGGTCACAGGAGGGAAAGGGGAGAAATTGCAGAGCTGCATTGTGCAAACATACTAGCGGAGCCAATTCAGTGCTTCTTCTGGCGCATTTGCATCATGCCAACCTCTCTACTACCTCACTGCGTCCTTCCAGGTGAGCAGCAAGGACCTATCTGCCCCAGTGAGCTGCTTCTGTTCGGAAGCTCACCCAATATAAAAAGAGTGGATTTGATCAGTCAGCTACTACCTAGTCAGAATATTGACATACACTTGCTGCATGCTTAATAAATGCATATAAGCACATCAGTCTGGTCAAACGAGGAGCATTCTCCATTGTAAGTTGTTTCTCAATAGTAGCCGAGATGAGGATATTGCAAGGCACTTTGAGGATGCTGCTTTCACGCTTTTAAGCTTTTCGAAATTCAACTATAGTGCCATGATTGTGGAGTGAGAAACACACTTCAGTTTGTCTAGCCTGACATCCAAGGCAGGAGTTTTAGGGATGCCTAACAGAAGGAAAAAAGTGATTAACCTTCCACTGAACCAATGTCTCAAAATGATAAGCTTTGAATTGCTCAGAAAGGCTTGTCCTTTGTCCCACAAGTGGACAGTGTTTCCTTTCTGCTATTAATGTTTACAGAAGGGCCCATATCTAAACCACTTGTATCATCTAACATTTTAACTTTCTCTTCACCAGCACTGGATTTAGGGCAGTGTGGATGCTCCCCCCCCCCCCAGGCATTGAGCCAAGGGGGTGGAAGTTTGAGAAGATTCATTTGGGGGCACTAAATTTTGGCCTCGCACAGGGCACCATATTGCAAAAGATTATCAAAGTCTGCCCCTGCTTTCATCAAAATATCAGTTGTATGAACAAACTTTTCTAAGGAAAAATCCACAGGAGCACCGAAAACCAAACATGACAACTCTGGTAAGAGTGTTCCCTTAGGATGAGAGCTATAGTCAAGACAACAGCCAAATTGACAGCACAACCCGTTCCAGGTTAACTGCCAAGAATAAATAGGAGAAAGATGAATACAGAATGCATACACAGTAGCTGAGTTCTTCCCCCTGGAGCTCAGAGTTCAGCTCCTGCCTCAGCTGATTTCTTCGAGGAAAATTTAAACTTGATTTATTGGGCAAGGAAAAACAATTCACAAAGACAACATTCCCCGAGGACCAGAGGGCTTCCCCTCTTAGTTTAATTTTCTTGGCAAGTTAATTAGAGTAAGCAAAGTATTCCTTGGGGGATTGCTCAGCAAACTTAATTCAATAGAGGTGACTTAGACACGGTTCCTGGTACATGAACAGCTAGCCAAGTTTTTTAACCTGAGGGAAGGATTGCTGAGGGGACAAACGTATTTCTCCAGGATTGAAGGGAAACTGGCAGGCTGCCATCTCCTAAACCTGCACAAACAAATGTGTTAGCAGGATACACATTCTGATGAAAAGCTGGTATCCAAGAGTCCACTGCCCACCAAACAAAATGTTAGTATTATTCACTTAATGATGCCACAAACAACAACAACAAATAATTTTGTGGAGTCCAGAGGGGTAGCTATGTTAGTCTGTTGCAGCATAAACAAGAATGCTATAGCACCCGAGACATAGAATAGCAATCAGGTATTGATCTAGGATTTCAGTGATCAGGTTCAAATCCCCTCTTCAGCCAGCTATAAAGCACACAGGCTGACTCTTGGCTTCCTGCTGTATTTCAGCCTAACCTACCTCACTGAGTTGTTGCGAGTGTAAAACGTGGGTGGGTGGGGGAATAGTGAATCCCGCCCTGAGTTCCTTGGAAGAAAAACACAGTACAAATATAGTTATTGGTTACAAAAGCTTTCATGGGCCACAACTCACTTTGTCAGAGGTCTAATGAAGTTACGAAACCAGGCACACGCCCTGAATAACTTTTATAGTGATTCCCAGCATTTTGCTGACTTCACATTGGATACCAGTTACCATTCTGAACATTCAATTTGTATCCTTTTATCCTCTTGCCTTGAGAACAGACCTGTTTGACTTATGTAGATGGCAAAAAGGCATTGTTGGCAGATGCCAGTGTACATTATGTTAGAACACATGCATGTGAATAAGTCATTGATTGTATGGCTGATATTGTTAGCTCCAGGATGGTATTGCTCAGATAGATATGGGGACAAAGTTGACATGAGTATTTGTTCCTGGGACTTTATTTTCCTTGGGTACAGATGGGAAAGACCTCTGACTGACACCTAGGGAGCTCTGCCAGTTAAGAGCAGATAGTACTCAGTGAACTGGGGAAATAGTCTGACTTGGTATATGGCAGCTTCTTATGCTCATGTGGGCTACAAACTTAATAAAATGTGTAACAGAGAAACGCAAAAGATAGAAGCCAGAGGTAATTTCCTCCAACATTCCAATCTTCTCTCCATTTCATTCTGTCCTGTTTTCATCATCTCCACTCCATCAATTCAAGCAATGCCAACAAAGACACTTCTATCGTGTACTTTAAGTACATAATACAATGCTTCTAAAACTGTTGGTCCCAGCATATTCCAGGGTGTGTCATACAAGAAATAACTTTCTTTCACTGGGCTGATAGCACACTATTACAGTTATATGAACCCTTTTGGAGATAGGCTTCCTCCCTTCCTCCCAAAATATATGTAAATTCTATTCAAATACACATTGCGTATTTATACTGCCATTAAATATGAAATATAATATATATATATATATGTTGTAGAGGGGTCCCAGTTCAAAGTGTCTGAGAAGCACTGCATACTGTTTTTCTGAGATATGCATTAACTCTTCTGCGTACCTCATCCATACGGTATTACAGTAGTGCCACCTCCTAGCCTGTTGAGCCCATCCTAGTATTTTTCACATTTGGTACAAACTTACCCACTACAGCACATTTGTATGTCATCAAAGCAGCCAAGGCCTTTACTTCATCAGTACAGCAGTAACAGCACTGCTGTAACGAATCCCTGGGGAAAGATAAGAGAAACAAACAGGCATGTAGTCAGTGACTGTACAACAGAAACGTATCAATGTATTTGCATTGATAGTCCTCCCCACCTACTTCAGTTCGAAGGGCTCTGAGCAGCACATATAAAAATGGACAATTTTCTGCTCATGGTGGGCACTGAATTTCTAACTATAAAAAAGAGATTGTAGTGTTGGCATAATTAGTTTGGAAGGATGTCATCAGATTAATATAAGGCAGCTCAGGCCATTGTAACTTCTGAGTTAGCTGGAGATACTTTGTTCCAGTCACATGTCATCGCAATACAAAATAAAATAATTAACAGGAGTTAATTTTTCTAAAGTCACCTTGGAATGATGACCTTATTTGATCCTGCTCCCCTTTTCATAGGACACTGAGGATTAATGGGGGGATCTGATTAATTGATGAATAATCTAATGAAAAGGGGGGTGGGAGACAGGGAGATTGGACTTTTTAAAAAGGTGTCAAAGGACACATTCCTCCCTACTATTTTCATACACACACCTGCTATTTGTCAGCATGCAACAAAGGTAAACTCATGTATCTTATGGTGTAGTGGTTTAAAAGCCAATCTCTAACACTGGGTATATTTGTAATCATTTGGTTTGTAGGACTGGTAAGACAGACATTATTACATATATTACAGTTTTATCCAAAATTTCTGTCTCCCCACCCCTGGGGTCCGTTCCCATGGCTTCCCAAAATCAGAAGTGTTTTTATAATGCTAGTTTCAAAGCAGATGTCAGCTTCTGTCAAGTCCTTCTTTCTAAAACAACCCATCACTTTGTGATTGGATTATAAAAGAGCAATTTATAGGATTGATGGGTGTAAAAAAACTAAGACCGTGCTAAGGACCACAGACTAGGAAGCACAGCCCAACTGATAGTAGTGCCTCTATAGTGAGCTAGATGGTAGTATTAACCAAGTAAGAGAAAAGAAGCAGGATGTACACCACAGTTCAAAGGAGTTCTACTCTTGGAACCATACTTATTCACATTCTTGCAGGATAGGAATCTTGTCGAGCTGTTGCCATAAGCGGCAAAAGCAAAGACAAATGCAGTTCACCAGTCCTGTGGCCTGCCAGGTGCTTGATCAATCCTCTCATGTTTTTTGCAGTTCCACCCTTTCGTGGCTGGTTGGCTGTTTTGCCTGATGGTAACATGTCTGTCAGACCTTTTCCTTTGCTTGTAACAAACGCAAGTCAGTTACAGCAAACACAAACGCAGACACAAATAGTCTTGTGACTCCTTAAAGACAAACACATTTGTTGCAGCATAAACTTTTGTGGTCTAAAGTCCTCCTTTATCAGATACAGGATAACTGAAGGGAGCCACTTCACCTATCTGCTGACGTGTGGGGCTAGAACTCATGCCACAGTAACTGTGCAATCTTATGCATCTGCGCTCCGAATTAAGTTGCATGGTGGTCAGTGAGGCTCACTCCTAATAATCGCGTTTGGGATTTCACAAGGGTCTTTTCAAATGCCGCTAGCTTTGTTTGGGAAGGTTTGCTTCTGAAACCCTTGCCAACAGAGGCGCAGCCAGGCTCCCACTGCCTTTGCAGAGTAAGCGGTACTGGCTGTGCTGGGCCCGGCAGGCCTGGATCACTTCCCAGTTGCCGCAATCCCTGCGGAAAGGGAAGACCACCGCCAGGAAGTGGCCGGAGTCCGCAGCTCCGGATGGCCTTGAGGATCCCATGAATCCGCTGCTCCCGCCAATTCTAGTCTTTGGGACTGTGGAGCCGCTTCACCAGCAGAATATCTCGACCATGCCCAAGCTGGGCTCTCTGTCCCGCGCGCCTTAGCGGCGTTCTTCCTTCCACCTGCGCAGCACGAGCGCTTTCCCGCAGGCGGCGGCGGCTTCTCGCGGTCGCCATGGAAACGAGGCCTGGTGCCCCTGGAGCCTTGTCAGAAGCCTCTTGGGGCTGGTACCGCGAGTGGTCTACCCCACGGAGGCCGCTTCCCAAGGCAAAACCTTAACACCCCTTAACAACTACCGCATTCCGAGCAGGGGGAGTCAGAATCCGACGTGGTATCCGCCAGCCGGCGCGAGGGACCAGCGCCCTAAACTGAGGGGAAAGGACGGGCGACCACGGCCTACCCTAGCCATTAGAAAGAGGATTAAAAAGGGCGGGAGTCCAACATATTGGTTTCCCGTTGGATAGGAATTTTGCCCAGTGGGGAAAGAAGGCGGGGAGAGGAAAGCGTGGCCATTGGAGAAGAAAACGAGGGAGCCGTGAAATGAGTGGGTCTTATGGACAGTTTGTGGAAGAAGGTGTTGAAATTCTGTTGAGGGGTGTAATTGAAGTGGGTGGGGAGGCGGTATCGATTAACTAGATTTAAATGCAATTCGGGGTGCAGCGGCAGAGATTGCATTCACCGAGCGGGTGAAGGAGAGTAAGTATGCAAAGTCCTCCCATTTCCATGCTGTTTCCTATATGCCATGAGGGCTAGTAGCTCTACTTATGAAAACAGGCGTTGGGGTGTGAGGCTTCGAAAGATCTGGGACCCTCAACAGTTTCCTTTGCTTATTCCATTCTTAATTCAGCGTTGTACAGACTGGAAAGTGGGAGGGCAGGTTTTAGGATGAATGTTCCTGATTCACTCATGTTCCAGAAGCAGGATTGTTAACTATTTTGTTTATTTGCTTGCTTGTTATTGAAGGTGCAGCATTCTGCATCCACAACTGACAAAAATCAATAAAAATGTTTTCCATTACTTCCTCTGGATCAGCAGTGGAGAGCCTTAGGGCTTGGGGCCAAATGTGGCCCTCTTGGCTTTTTATATTTCCCCAGGCCACAACACTCACTGGCTCTGGTGCCCTTCATGAGTGTCTTTCCTTGGCTGGAATGTGTCCTTGAATTGTCATAATGTTCCTTGCTTACCTGGATGGAGGACTGAGCGGGGTGTGGGAGCTTGTAGAAACTAGCCTGCTTTGCACCTACTGCTCTGCACAGTTTTGCCTTTGACCAAGGCCAAGCCTATTCTTTGTGTGTGGCTCCTGGATGATTGCCCCGAAGTGAATGCGGCTTTGAGTTGGAAAGGGCTCCCTGCCCATGATCAAGATGCTAGATTAACCAAGATTCAGTAATATCCAACTGTCTACGCTAAACTCTCTTAATGAAATTATCCATGGGCATATTTGTTGGTTAAATTATGTTTGACAAGTCAGTCACTCACATAAATTTCTGAGACATCTATCTGATCTACTGAGAACAATTTGTACACAAAAACTGGTTTTCCAGTGTAGAGCCACTGAATCAGTTTCCTTGGGTTCAGAAGGTTGCTCAATGCAAAGTTTCTGTTGCTGGAAGCCTATCTGGAGCACCCAGAGTGTATATGTGGTTTCCTTCTCTTTAGGGAGGCAGGCACAATGCCTATATAAACATACATTCTGTAAAAGCCAGCCATTTTATGATAGGTTTTGGTTAAACGATGAACAGCATTTACTAGTTACAGTATTCTCCTTTATCGTTCTAGAAGACATGGGTGGAGGGTCAATGGATATGAACTGATGCAACTGGCAGTTTCCTAGTCAAATATCTGAGACAGAACACACTACACTCGCTGCTGAGATCAGTATATAGAGCTCCTTTGGGAAGGCATCGTGACATGTAAGTGCTTGCAGTAGTTTGCCCTACTCTGCAGTGATAGCATAATGTGATAATTGGGAAGCTTTCATTCTTCAGAACTGTCAGCTTGCACACCTCTCCTTGATGCTAAGTTGATCATAAAACATTTAAAAATAAATAAAATGACTTCATTTTGTTTTTTAAGATTTGTCAAAAATATTTAAGCTCACTAGTTGAGAGCACATCTTCCCAAAGCAGCTTAATGAGGCATTCACCTGGCAAATCTCAAACACTGTAGGGTAGGTTATGCATATTTTATAGCCCTGAATATTAAACCCAAAGAAATTAATCACACTTGCTGGAGAGGTTTTTTATTTATTTAAATATTCCTATTCTCCTGTTAATACATACTAGCCTTTAGGAGCCTGGGGGGGGGGGGGACCCTCCCTCTTCCTTGAATTTCCACTATTACTGATTGTTGGGTTTTTTTAGGTTATTGAGTTTAATATCTAAGCATTAGATCCTAAGGTTTTGATATTATGTACTCTTACATGGAGAGATAATTCTGTTGACTTAAATAGGATTTATGTCAAGATAAATATTCATAGGATTGGGTTGCACATCATTCTAATGTTTGTTTGGAAGAAAAGGGTGTGATTTGTAGAGAGGCAAATATTGAAAGATTCTAAAGCAAGGATGTAGGAAAGACTTCTGGCCCTTGAGCTGGCTCCAGTCTACACCTTGCTACCCCCACCCACTGCAAATAGGATCTCCCTCTCCTCATAAAACTATGGGTACCATTAGAAGCTCTTATTCTAAGCTGGGGGGTGGGGGCTTGTCTGGGGAAAGAAGGGTTAACCCTCTAGACTCTAGTGTAAAAATAATTATTTCAGGCTGCTTGGTTTTATAATAATAAACAATGGGATGTTAAGAGAAACAAGAAGATGATCTTGTGCATGTTAGACAAACAAACATGGTAAGGTGATATTGTATATTGGCATTAAATGTTCAAGCTTTTTAGTTGCACAGAATTATCCAAAAGTCATAATGGAATGTGTATTAATTCTAAGGTATGCAGGATACAATAATGAAATTTGAAATCCCTTTTCATTGAAGAAATAATTATGCAGCTTTCTGCTTACATATGATGTAATATGTTAACCAGGTGTTAGTTAATATATTTTGCATTGAACAGAGAATGTGGATCTTAGAATTTTCATGTATTTTGATAGTCCACTTTGTAAAGATATTTGCTAAAATATTTGTAAAACTTCTCTCTTTCTCTCTTTCTGTGAGATTGAGTAACTTTTGCATTGTGCCTGGTTAGATTTCTGTGAGATTGAACAACTTTTGCATTGTGCCTGGTTAATTGTTCTGTGTAAATCAAAAGTTGGCATGACAACGGCTGTCTGTACTAAATCCCACATTTGCTCATTTTCCTGGTTCTCACCATCAGTACTCCAAGGGCTTGTCTGCATGGTGCTGTCTGCATAGTGCTTGTTGTAGGTCATGCTGATCCCCAGCTAGATGGAATTGTGGACTGAGCACAGTGTGCATAGTCCACATGACAAGAGCAATGATGTCAGAACAAGAAACTATATGCTTCCTTTCTCTTAGGAATACTAAGTGCTGAACATTGGGCTCAATGCAAAACAATAGGATTTATTTCCTGGACAAAGGAAAAAAAACACCATTCAGTTTTACCTATGGAAATTATTTCCCATGATTCACTTCATTAGCATATTTGCATTTCTCCAAGCCATTGAATCAATTAGTTCATCCTCACAACAACCCTTCAAGGGAGATTAGACTGGGAGATAATGCCTGGTTCAAATCCTCCTAGTTAATTTACTAGAATTTTGATTTACTGGAATTTTAATCCAAGCAGGTAAAGGTAAAGGTAAAGGGACCCCTGACCATTAGGTCCAGTCGTGACCGACTCTGGGGTTGCGGCACTCATCTTGCTTTATTGGTCGAGGGAGCCGGCGTACAGCTTCCGGGTCATGTGGCCAGTATGACTAAGCCACTTCTGGCGAACCAGAGCAGTGCACAGAAACACCATTTACCTTCCCGATGGAGCGGTACCTATTTATCTACTTGCACTTTGACGTGCTTTCAAACTGCTAGGTGGGCAGGAGCAGGGACTGAGCAACGGGAGCTCACCCCGTCGTGGGGATTCGAACCACCGACCTTCTGATCAGCAAGTCCCAGGCTCTGTGGTTTAACCCACAGCGCCACCCACGTCCCTAATCCAGGCAGGTGTTTAGTCATGTCCAACTCTTCATGACCCCATGGACCAGAGCACGCCAGTCACTCCTGTCTTCCACTGCCTCCCGCAGTTTGGTCAAACTCATGCTGGTAGCTTCGAGAACACTGTCCACCATCTTGTCCTCTGTCATCCCCTTCTTGTGCCCTCCATCTTTCCCAACATCAGGGTCTTTTCCAGGGAGTCTTCTCTTCTCATGAGGTGGCCAAAGTATTGGAGCCTCAGCTTCAGGATCTGTCCTTCCAGCGAGCACTCAGGCCTGATTTCCTTAAGAATGGATAGGCTTGAACTTCTTGCAGTCCATGGGACTCTCAAGAGTCTCCTCCAGCACCAGAATTCAAAAGCATCAATTCTTTGGCGATCAGCCTTCTTTATGTTCCAGCTCTCACTTCCATACATCACTACTGGGAAAACCATAGCTTTAACTATACGGACCTTTGTTGGCAAGGTGATGTTTCTGCTTTTTGAGATGCTGTCTAGGGTACCCCACCCCAAATCCAGTGCCGTGTGTGTGTGTGTGTGTGTGTTCTCCTTTTTTTTTTTTTGCTGCTATACTATTTTTATTTTTATTTTACTGTCTTTATTTTTTCCTCTTCCCTCTTTTTTCTTTTGTTTATTTTGTGAATAAAAATTACTTTTAATAAGAGAAATAAGCTCTACACCAACAAGTTTATCACAATAAAGGCCTGATCACCTGCTGATCTAAGCTACAATGATGGAATCCCCAAACACCTGGTGGTATTGGAGCATGCGCTGAGATTCCTGGGGCAGATCTTGATGAAACTCAAAGGGGCTATTTTGTTCAGTTTCTCGCCTTTCCCTCACCCTTCTACCTGTTGTTGTTGGTTTTACAGTATACAGGAAACAGAAGGTATTCACTCAGATCTATTCCCAGAGTTTAAGTCACTGGAAATCTTGAATCAGTCTGTGCCTTTGTCATAGTGAACATATTAATGTTAATCAACTCGCCTTTTTTATTATGATGATTGCAGAGGAATGTGGAGGTTCTCATTTTGCAAGGTGTGAGAATCTTCAATTTTTATAACGTTTCTCACTCTGAAAAAAGCTAGATATTTTTCCCATCAGAAAACATTCTGGAGGAAAATCTAGAAGATACAGCTGCAGTTTCCTCTTTTGAAATTATGGTTTAATGTGAACATTCTTTTACATTCACATAATAGCTTAATTGGCTTAAATTCCATGTACATGATTTCAAAATCAGGCACTCAACCAGTTTCTCATTGTATTTATTCAGCATGCATGCACTATACCAGCTATTGGCAGAGTCTATGTTTTTGAATAGACTCACAAGAACATCTTTTTTTCACATCTGAAAGTAGGGTTTATAGTGTGAGATAATGTCCACAGACTCCATGATGGATGAGCAGCTCTCAGCAGTATTAGTGCAAGCTTTGTCACTTAGACAATGCAGCCATGCTGCAAGGCATTCTATTCTTAACAATGACTTCATCATTGATAGCCTCTTGGTTGCCACCACTTGTCATTCTAGCAGTGTTTTGCAAGCAGCTGTAGCTTGCAATCTGTGGGATAAGGGAACTCAGGAAGTCAAAGAGCAACTGGCTACTATGCAACCCAAGTAGAAACTGAAAAGGCCATTATGAATGTATCCACATCAGATCTGTTGTTAAGGGGCAAGCCATTTTTAGGGCATTTAAATTTTTTAGATCCCCTTGGTAACTTTCAGATCGTTCAAAAATGCTTCACCATTCTCCTGATGAACCTCAAGCAGGTGATTCTCTTTTTTTATGCTGCAGCATTTTATTTTCTGTTGCAGTCACTCAAATGTATAGCAGGATCTGTTCAATAAATACTCATTTTTTATATATTTTAAAAGGTAGTTATAGATATTTAATGTATTATAGTTCCCACATCTTATGAAAGAAGATAGCTAGTGGAGAGGGAGGGCGGGAGGGCGGGAGAGAGAGTTTTGATTGGGTTTATGCATGTTAGTGAATACAATTCTAGGAAGCTTACGAAAATATAGTAGTGGTAATAATAAATGTAGTAGGAGTAGTAAAAGTCGGTTACATTTGTTTGCCTGACTAATGCTAATGCAGAGCATATTAGTACTGGGTGACAACATAGGTCTCGGGTCAGATCTGTTGCCAACGAAGGGGGAAGTATTGCTTTTCTGACCTTTAGTTCCCAATTATTTAGATGGTCAAGCATGACCAACAAGGTAGTCAGAATCTCCTAATTATAACAGTAGTACTTATGCCAAACTAATGATCCATGTAGTCCAAGGTCTTGTATCTATCCATTGCTACTTTGGAGCTTCCCCCGACCCCAGCCCCCAGAACAGCCTGCTATCCGCAAGCCTAGGGAGCCGCGCCGGTCTCCCCAGGCTTGCGGAGAGCTGTGCGAAGCCCGGGGCGCACTCTTCAGCGCACCCCTGGCTTCAGAATGCAGGCAGCTCTGCGCAACCTTTGGGAGCCCAGCACGGCTTCACACCGGGCTCCCTAGGGTCACGCAGAGCTGCGCGTAGCCTGGGAATGCAGGCAGCTCTGCGCGACCCTTGGGAGCCCAGCGCAAAGTCGCGCCGGTCTCCCAAGGGTTGCGCATAGCTTCCTGAAGCCTGGAGAGCGAGAGGGGTCGGTGCGCACCGACCCCTCTCGCTCTCCAGGCTTCAGTGAAAGCCTGCATTCACCCCATAGGATGCACACACATTTCCCCTTCATTTTTGGAGGGGAAAAGTGTGTCCTATAGGGCGAAAAATACGGCACTTCTTTACACAGTACATGGAATTTGCTGCCATGTGATGCAGTGCTGACCACCAATTTAGATGGCTTTAAAAGAGGATTGACAAATTCATGGAGGATAAAGCTAACAATGACTACTAGCCAGAATGAGGTATGCCTTTGAATACCAGGTGTGTTTGTGTTCTGCTTTTGGGTTTCCCACAAACATCTGGATGGCTCCTGTGAGAACAGGGTGCCGGACTAGATGGGCCTTGGATGTGATCTAGCAGGCCTCTTCTTAAGTGGAAATGTTTTCTGTTCAGCCTTCTGAGTAAATAAGTTTTAATTGAGGAAGAATGTGTTTAAAAAGTAAGTGTAAACTACTTCTCAATATAGCTGCATGTTCCAGCCTTAAGATGTGCTGTTAATCCTTTGGGGCAGCTGTTCTCCAAGAAACTGAAGTGAGAGGTGTCTCAAAGGGGATCAGGAGGGAATTAATGATGTGGTCTGGCCGATGTGTTTGCTTACACGTTGCCAGAATATTTTGTATTCCATAGGGATGCAGGAGAGATCTCCAGGCGCTCTGTGTGGTGCTTGCTTTCTGAGAAATGTCACTTCAGGGACTTCGGGAGCTCCTTGTCAGAATGGCTTGAAAGCAGTCACAACTTCACGAGTAGAGAAAATACTTTTCAGAAGTACCTATACATCTGCTTATTATGTTGTATACAAAGCAACCACAACAAATGACCTTAAAATGTACTGCTACCTCTCTCCCCCCACCCCACCCCCTAGCCATCTTGTGTGTGCGTGCGTACCGAATTTTTCGGTCTGTAAGACGCACCAGACCATAAGACGCACCTAGTTTTTGGAGGAGGAAAACAAGAAAAAAAATATTCTGAATTCCAGAAGCCAGAACAGCAAGAGGGATCGCTGCGCAGTGAAAGCAGCAATCCCTCTTGCTGTTCTGGCTTCTGGGATAGCTGTGCAGCCTGCATTTGCTCCATAAGACGCACACACATTTCCCCTTTACTTTTTAGGAGGGAAAAGGTGAGTCTTATAGAGCAAAAAATACGGTAATTTAATCTTGAATATATTCAAGAGCAGACCCCTGTCAGGCCTGGACCTAGCTCTGAGACAGCTACAGTTTGGGGTGTGTCTGTGTCCAGTTGTGCTCTAGCAATCAAGGTTCAAAAGGGCCTGAGGCGGAAGACGTTGTCAAAAACAGGCTTGTGCTCAGCTTCTGGAAGGGGTGGCCGCTGGAAGCAGTGGCTACTCCATGAGATGAGTTCTTCAGACTTGAGGAACTTGCCTTGGATGTGAGGGCTTTATCTGAGCCTGAGGTATGCCCTCCCCACCCCATCAGCTCTGAAGTCAGTTCAGGCTGTGGTCTCGGCTAGTTTAGTCAGGCTGCAACTGCAGCCTAGAGGGTGCACAGAGCTGAACCTACCTTGTTTGCTGAGGGAGCAAAATGCCATTTCCCCACCCCCAGAAGGGCCTTGTTAGCCTATGGACCTTTCAGTGGATCACTTTTCCCAACCCCAACAGCTCAAGGGTATTCCTAGCGGCAAGTGACTTAGAGAGCAGATTTGTTAATAGTCAAATCAATGGAGATGGGGAGAGACAATGGGGTGCGAAATAGAGATAATTATACTCTCAGTAGCAGGGCTTCCTTAATCTTTGCCTCCCCATTTGCATTGGTGCACAAAAAAGATGTGCAGTATTTATGCAGCTGGAGTTGGGTACGGGTATGTGTCTATGTGTGTATAACCCTTCTTCCTTGGTCCAGCCCACCCCTTCTTCCTGAAGTCAAGACTTTGCTTTTCATCTGTCAGCACCACATCTGCTTTGGAGCTTGGCCTTTCTGCTCGGCTGCCTGCAGGAATTGGCAGAGCACTCTTGCAGATAAAGCAGGCAGCCATGTGTGAAAGAAGGGGGTGGAGTGGGGGAGCATAGCTTCAGGCATCTCTGTGCCTTTCTACAGGAGAGAATGCTCAGTGCTAACACCATGCCACGCCAGCCAAGCAAATCAAGTTTCGGATGTGTGTCCCGCAGGTCACTCCAGGCTTGCCAAGTCTATTCTGTTTGCTTCTCACCTTTCCTTTCCAAGGGTTTCCCCCACATCTGTTGTAACTGCAGATTTCTACCTTGTGCCTTTGGTCGTTAAAGGAGGGAGGGGTAGAGCATTTTACTGCAGATTTTGTAGCAAGGTAGTTTGACGTGAACAGTTACTTTCCTTTTGGCCAATCTGAATGAATGTTTGAAATTTGCATGGGTGATATATGCAGTTTTAAGCTTGTCTCTCTCCCCCCACCCCCCGTTTGGTGAGAGCAGTGGGTGTTCCAGTGGGTGGTGTTGTCTTTCCTAACCCTGAGCAGAGAAAACAAGCACCAAGGCCTTGTGGAATACCCTCTTTTTGCCAAGTTTCTGTGAGGGGGGGGCATGGTGGTTGAAAGGGTGGAGTGGGTGGCGTAGTAGGGGGCAGGGTTTGTGGGGACAGGAGGTAGCACATTCCTGTTCCGCCTCAGGAGTTAAAATGGGACCTGGATTTGGTAGAACATCAGGTACACCACCACCGTGATAGATGTTGCTAGAGAACACCTCGGGTGCACTGACAAAATAGCTGAAATGGGAGGGACCTATGGAAGGGACATGGATAGCTGAGGGGGTGAACCACACTTCTGCTCTGTTTTAAACCCCTTAAATCTACAGCCACATGTCCTGTCAATAGCGCAATTTATACCAGCCGCAGACCTGGCACAGGAAATTTCCCACCCATTTATTCATTGGGGTGGGGTGGGGGATTCAAAAATAGCCCCCTCCAACATTGACAAGTGCCCTGCTCACATTGCTAAAACAGGGCATTAGGTATGGGCCTTGGGTACTTTGAATGGTGTGTAAAAGATGGAAGTTATGTTGAATCCAGGCTGTTCTGCTTTTCTGTGGTATGGAAATTAAGCAGCCCATGTGCTCATGGTAGCTGAACTGCATTTGTGGATTTATGGTTTTGAAATATGCTTTTGAAGCCTCCCATTTTGAAATCCTAATACGATATTTTTTAAACAAAGAAACCTAGCAAACTTTGCACAGCATTCGCTGTAGACCCAGAACACGAACACACAAACCCCTCTCAGAAGATATCCTAATAGTTTTTTCATCATTCAATTATTTCAGCTTTTCGGCAGGGGGTCCCCACTCATATGTTTGAATAGTTAGGATTGACAACCCAGCAGTTGTGGGTAAATTGGAGCAAGACATGTGTGCAAAATCTGTGTAACTGTTGCACTATGTGTGATCTCTGGCATATGTCTATAAATGAAGAATGTTGGCGAGTGGGGGGGGGCATATGTTTCCATGCTTCTTCCAGTACAAGGGAGAAGGGAGGCTAGGGGGTGGGGGATGAATACAATTCCTCTTGAGCTGCCAGCCTTCTCTGGCACAGGGACTGGGAGCATGCGTTTCCAAGGCAATCAGTAACATCTTACTCATCCCTTTCTCCTATTGTTATCCTGCCAATCTTACTTCTTTTAGCCGGGAAAGGAGGATGGACCAGCTGTTGGTACAAGGCCCCATGCTGCCTCAGCCGGGGGGGGGGGGGGACCCCACCTTTAGTTAAAGCTGTTTTTCCTCATGTAACTGAGGAATGAAGACCTATGTACAGAAACAACAAGATTACTAACAAGGCTGAAGGGGTTTGCTTCAGCCAAGGCTATTTTACTGTTTGAAAAATGCAAAGTGGGGGTGAATGCATCAAACCCAATAATTCTGCATGCTGTGTTGTTGGAACCTGATGAGACCAGACCAAAAGGAGTAACTAGGGGCATTTCATCATGAATCCTATAGCTGAACTCAACAACAACAACAACAACAAAAACCCCAAAACAGGTGGGATATTCCTCATTAATGCAGGAAAGGACCTTTGCTAAGTGGGATTTTCTTGTGAATAAACATATTGATCACAGGGAAATGCTTTGCACGATAATGTAATGACATAGTAAGTTCTGCGTGGAACCTCTGCTTTCATTTCACATCCAGCTAATTAACCATAAAGCAATGGCTTAGGGATACTAAAGCACTCTAATGTGGAAACAACCTTGGACTGTACTGAACTGCATGTGAGGGGTCATATATAAAACTACCCGTGTGGAGGCAACAGGATATCATGGGAAAGTTATAACATAATTTCATATTTGCTAACTCTTTCACAAGGGATGTATATACCATAGTTTGGTATATGCAGGGAACTTTTTTCATGGGGAAGCATTCATATATGAAGTCCCTTCCCATGTAGTCGGAATTGTTAACAGTCCGGGACCAATTTTACCACTTCATCTGATATTGTGTGACCCAGCTGTCTTTCCTGACCCCAGTGGTCTAGGCAAAGTGACAGGTGCCATTGACATCTGTGTCCTCAGAGTGATTCCCTGTCACCATCTGCCAGGAACCATAAGACGTGGTTGCCATGTCAGGCTGCTAGCCCTTAAGGCAAAAGAGAAGTCAAGAGGATTACACAGGCAGCCTCAAATGGAGGCAGTCAATTTGGGCTTTCTTGCCTTTTTGAGTTTTGCCATTCAAGTGCTCAACCTGGGAGCTGTTTGCCACTTGTGAAAAAGCAAGTAGACAGCTTTGTGCATGTCCTGTATGTGATTCTGTACAGAACTGTATATTTTATTTTATTTTTATTTAACAAAGTTTATAGACTACTTGATTGTAATAAAAATTTTGAGTAGTTTACAAGAAATACTAAAAGTACCAATAAAAACAAGTTAAAAACACATAATTAAAAACATTTAAAAGATAACTAAAATAAATAGTAGACAAAAAAGATTAAAAGACATCAACATCTATGTGTCTGGATAGGCTTGGCTAAGCAAAAACATTTTAAGCTGGTGCTGAAAAGAGTACAGTAAAGGCTCCTGCCTGATGTCAATAGACAACAAGTAACAGCTGCCACACTAACAGACCAATTTTTTTAAAGTGTAGAACAATTATTATGTGGCACCTGTTACAGTGTCAGCTCCATAGATTGAAGCAGTTGAGAGGGTGCATATGGAGTAGAGATTTCCCAAGTAAACTGCCCCCAACTGTTAGGGGCTTTATATACCAATAGCACCTTGAATTTTGACTGTTAATAAATCTACAACCCGTACAGATCTCCGAGCAGAGGTGTTAACATGCTGACAGTGTCTCATTTCTGTCAGTAGCTATGCTGCAACATTCTGCAGTAGCTGCAATTTTTGCATCAAGCATAAGGGAAGCCTCACATAGAATACATTGCTGTAATCCAGTCTTGAAGTCACCATTGCCTAGACTACTGTGGTCAAGTTCTTCTGGTCCAGGAACAGTTGTCGATGTTGTACTAAGCCATGGGTAGGCAAACTAAGGCCCAGGGGCTGGATCCGGCCGGCCCAATAGCCTTCTCAATCCGGCACGTGGATGGTCCGGGAATTAGCATGTTTTTACATGAGTAGAATGTGTCCTTTTATTTAAAATGCATCTCTGGGTTATTTGTGGGGCATAGGAATTTGTTCATTCCTCCCCCCCCCAAATGTCTGAGGGACAGTGGACTGCTGAAAGAGTTTGCTGACCCCTGTATAACTAAGCACAGCTGTCAGAAGGTGCTTTTAGCCAGTGTGGCTACCTGGGCCTCCAGTATCAAAGCAGGATCCAGAAGCACACCAAGGCTGCATACCTGCTCCTTCAGGGGGAGTGCAGTTCTGTATAAGGTAGGCAACTGACCCATTTCCTGGACATGGGGACCACTCATATAGAAAAACATACACTTTGTGTGATTCAAGGCGAACTAATTCTCAAGGGATATATGTTTTTACAAATAAATCAAGGCAGTTTGTTACCTGCTCCAAAAAGAGAAGAATAATGTTACATAGTTTAATTGAGGAGGTTCCCTCCAAATACCAATGTTCTCCTTTGCTACCACCACCGCATGTGCTTGCTTGCACATGCACACATGTGCAAGGGATAGTTAAGGTCATGGACTGGGAGCCCTATCCAGAACCCAGTCTATCTATCTCCTGATGCTATTCGCAGCTCCAGGAGGTATATGGCACTTTATAATTTCACATCCTTCTTGTGTAACACACAGTTGTCATGGTGATTGTGGGCTCAAGGCACCTGTTGCTTTCTTTTGAAAGTATATATGAAGCTCTTTCAGAGCCGTAGAGCTAGATTTAGACAAGGAGGAAAACAAGGTAAAAGGGAAGGGGGGTCAGGAGTGGTGGGAATGGCAGTCTGGGTTTGAGGCGGTTTACGATAGTAAGATACCATCACTGGTCTTGGCTGATAAAATGAGGTGAACGCTATGTGCTCTTCTGTTGCTCTCAACTAAAAAGCAAAATCCAGGGCCAACCCAGGATATTTTGCCACTATAGGCAAAACAGAAAGTGCCGCCCCCACCTCTTCCTCTGTGCACTCACTACTCACCTGTCCGCTCACCTAAGAGTGCCCCTTCATACAGCAATAATGTGGTAACATTGGGGAAGCATCCCGCTTGCATATAAATCCACCACTAATGTCAACAACATGCTACAGAATGCACCCACAATAAAACTGAGCTAGGAAACAGGAAGATGAGAGGTGGTTGAAATAATGTGAGAGATAACTGGGGTTGGAGTGGGACTTCTCAGAGCAAGGGCTAAGCTGGGAGCATGTTTGGCATGGTGGATTAGAAAATCTATGATGTGCCAGAGGAGAGGAAAGTACTTTGGCTAGTGGTGTCGACTGACACAGCCCAGTGGTTTGGAAGATGGTTAGAAACTATTGGAAACTATTGTTTAGTGCAATAAACCACCCTCTTTGGTGAAATACCAATCCAAAGAATATAGCATGCCCACACCCAAAATCCAAACCTTTATGCACACATATGATGAAATCAGCATGCTCATATACACAGAAATCCAGGGTGGTGGCTTCAGTGTCATAGTGTGTTGGATAAAAAATGAAATAGAACACATCCAGTCCTGTGAAAGCTGTTGGGCTGCTTATTATGTTGAGAGATTGAGAGCCCAGCACATTAGTATTCACACACACATTGGTCCTGCAAACTAGGATTCTTTGTCTCCCCCAGCCCACCTTATCCTGTAGATACCCCACTATCCTGGTGCTTTAATCAACTTTATTTTTATTCCTTCCCTATTTTTAGGTCTCTCTCTCTCCCCCTCCCCCTCCCTTGTTCCTACCTCACTGTTTACTGGAAGGAGCATTTTCTTTCTCTGCATCCTCTGTGTTGCCTAGCAACCAGGTGCACCGCAGATGCCAATTGGCTGAGGCCATTCAGCCAGCACTAGAAGCATTGTGCCTCCCCCCCCCCTTCTTCATATAGACCCACCATACAATTCTAGATAGAAAGGGGAGTGTGGGTGGGGAAAGGGGATGATTGTGGAAGACAGGGTGACAGAACATCCAGTCAGGAGATGTTGGTACTTCTCTGGGCTCATGATTCACTCAAGCTAGGCATGTCCTTGGCGGCAATCACCAGCTCTCGGTGAAGTGTACCGTGGCCTGCTGCAGCCTTGCTTTACATCTCCTATTCCTTCTTTTGCGTCCTAGGGATAGCTTATTTTCTTCCTCCATGCTGAGAAAACATTACTCTCAACCTTTGCCCTAGTCTTCCCAACCTGTTATTATTGCAGGATCCCAGACTCACTGGAAATGATGGTGATTGTTTTGCTTCCGTTTTTATCCCACCTTTCAACTCAGAGGGCCCTCGAGGCAACTTGCAAAATGATAAAATGCCAATAGAATATGGAGAGAGGGAGAGAGGGGGGAAAACAGCTGCAGAACAAGGAAACCAAGAGCAGGCTATAATTCAGATGTCTGGTCACTTGCTCCCTTCTCGTTAAAGTAGTAATAAGGGTTTGGCTTTATTTACTTTTAAGACAGAAGGGAACTAGTTGCACAGGCTTCAAAAGGAAAGGATGTACCACTGCAAAGAAGGCTCTGCAGCATGCCTAAGGTAGACCATCTGGAGCAAGATCCTACCTTGATTATACAGTGGTACCTCAGGTTAAGTACTTAATTCGTTCTGGAGGTCCGTTCTTAACCTGAAACTGTTCTTAACCTGAAGCACCACTTTAGCTAATGGGGCCTCCTGCTGCTGCCGCGCCGCCGGAGCCTGATTTCTGTTCTTATCCTGAAGCACTTTCTGGGTTTGCAGAGTGTGTAACCTGAAGTGTATGTAACCTGAAGCTTATGTAACCCGAGGTACCACTGTATAGGGAGTTGTTTGTAAACTTACATCATTTCTTACAAACCTAATACTGTACAGAAACCTAATGCATCTTTGGCATATTTTGTTTGTTTTGCTACCTTCTTCCAATACAATATTTGGTTGCAAGCAACTCACTTTTCCCTGCTGGGTCCATAGGCCGCCAAAGGAAAAAGGAAGAAAAGTGCAGATATTTTAATATATACTAAATATAGTTATATACATCAATGAAACGATTGACATTGTACACTACAAGAGAAACCAAAGAGAAGAGATGTGTTTAAATCAGTTTTAAGCCTGTAATATAATGGTCATTCCCTTTCTCCCCAAAGAACATAGGAATTGTAGTTCTGTTATCAGGGCTAAGCACCTCTAAGAGAAGTCTTCACTTCAGCAAGCTACAAATCCTATGTGTAAGTCTTGTAGTGTGGATATACCATTAGGTGCCCTGGGGAATATTTCTTCCTGACTTGAATCATCTTATTTTTAATCAGCCACCTGTCTCACTTTTTGAACTGATTCAACACACCCATTGCTGAAATTAATGATGTTTGGGGTGGGGGTTGAAGTGTAGGTGGGTTCCCACAAGGCAAGACACAGTGATAACAGCAAGAACCTTTATTGAACTACATAACTGGGAAGCAGAGGCAAAGCAACTACTTATATACATTTCTGAAAGCCTGGGCCACTCCCACTCCCAACGTGATTGGCTGTCTACACTTGCAAACTGCAAATCACGGGCCAGTGGCAGAGGCCAAAATCCTGAAATGTTCTGTGATTGGACAACATGTATCGAATCAGAACAAAGGAGCTCAAAAATCTTAGTCCAGACTCAAGCTTGGGCAAACACAGACCACTGAATACATAACAGGGTTGGAGGAAGAAATACTTGTCTAGGGACAGAACATGATGATACCATGGAATAGGAAGTTTGCTCTTCAAAACAAGCAAGCTCCTGAGAAATAGACAAGCTCTTCCTCCTGAGCAGGCGCATCACTTCCCCCTGGGAATCCTTTTTGCCTTCAGTGAGTGAACCAGACTCATCACTTCCCCCTAGGAATCCTCCTGTATGCCTTCAGTGAGTGAACCAAACTGAGCTCATTGTGATCTTTTTTCCCTGTCTACAAGAGTCACTTGAAAACACAGTGATGTGATAGTGTCCAACAGAGCTATGAATTTATTCATGCTTCATATTTATTTCTAGCAGCACTCACAGTGAACCAGGCACAGTACTGTACCCACTCCAGCAAAGGCAGGAATGTCCTCCAATTGGCTTTGAAAGTAGAAGACCATAAACAAGGTGATTTTTGAACATCATAGATCCAACTGGCCCCAGAAGCTTGGTGCTGACTTACAATAACAACAAAGAGTCCCATGGCACATTTAAGGCTAACAAATTTATGGCATAAGGTTTCTTGGACTGGAGTCAATTTCATCAATGGTTCTCCCAGGTTTCATGGAAAGTTTTTTCCTTCCTGAGGCCACATGTCAGTGGAGGGCGGGGCCAGAACCAAAATCGGATGGAGCAACAGCTGTGACTCTGTATAGTAGGCTTATAGTAGATTGAACAGGACAAGACTTCTAAAATGTGGTCATAGAACACTTGAGTCTCATGAAGCCAGGGCTTGTGCTTCTGGGTCTTGTGCAAAGAAAGAATGTGTGTATCTCCCCTGTACATGTGTCAGGCATGCAAGGCAGCTCTCCAAGGGTGGAATATGCATGTCTCCTTAGAGGAGACTCTAAGATGTGCAACTCATGAACTCTCTATGGTGAAAATCAGAAAGGGTAGAGCAATTGGAGGTGGGGAGCTCCACAGGGTACAGCAATAGATTGTGGAATAATGCTTGTGGGGAGTTATGGGATATTATTCTCCGGACATCATTCTAGTGGATGTTAGTAATGTAAGCAAGCTGATGTAGATTTTATGTTTGCATTACAAACCCAACTGAAGGGGCAAGAGCCATTTTTAAGCTTTAGCCTTGCTTAAAGATAAACCCCAGTGTTGTCATTCTTCACAATAATAGAGGAACAGAAGAGTTATTGGGCAAAGCAGTGCTGTGTGAAGAGGGGTGATGAATTGCCATGCCAGCGTTGTTTTAATTTGTCATAAGGACACAGTGCATGCATCCCTTTCGCTCCTCTTCCCCAGGGAAAGGGCATCCTGGTTAGGCCCCTTCCTACGCACCCTGGCCTCTTCTCTTCCACCCACCCAGCAGAAAGGAACAGTGATTTTGATGTGTGAATTAGCAACTGGAGAGTGATTCATGTGTGAGTCACAGCACAAAGCACAGGTGGCATCAGGCAAATTATAGGGCACCCACCCAACACTAGCCTCTTTCAAATGCCAGGATACAGCCACTAATTTGCTCCCTTTATGTACTGAGGGTCCTGTTCCCTCTCCTTGCATCCTTCCTTTGCTTTCCCTACCCAAAGAGAGTGATAGTAAGCAGAATAATATGGCCGTAAGATCTAGCATTCATGCTATTAGACTAGTACACATTCCAGACTAGCCAAGATGACTCTATTTAGGAACATAGGATGCTGCCTTAAACTGAGTCAGGCTATTGGTCGGCAGTAGCTCTCCAAGGTTTCAAGCAGGAATCTCTCCCAACCCCTGCTGGAGAAGCTGGGAATTGAACTTGGGACCTTCTGCATTCTAGGGAGATGCTCTACCACTGAGCTACAGTCCTCCCCCTAAGGGCTTTTCTGCTATTGCTCATACTGGGCAAATGTAGTGATGGGTTCCTTGGATTCTACAGGGTTTGCATGGGTTTCTATTCACACTGATTAATTGGGGTCCATGGCATTCTTGTGGGATAACCAGTCTCATATAACCAACATGCTTAGGTCTAATTAATGCATGAAAGTGTTAAAACCATAGAGTAAGCTGTTCTGCCAAGCTTAGCTCACCTTGAGAGGGACTAGGTAATCAAGCCTTTGTTCTACTATTATCTACCTGTGAAGCTCAACATGTGAGGAAGTTTGAGCTGGTTGCTGCAGCTCAGACCACATAGCTCTAACAAGACCCTCTTGGGTTCCTATACCAATAGTTATTTGTTATTTATTAAATTTGTCCATCTGTAGATCTCAGGGCAGTTCACAACATAAAAATACAAGATCGAAACACAAAATACATAATAAAAACAAGAACAAAAAAACCCCCAACCACAAAGCAAGAACCCCCCCCCTTCCCCACCATAATTTAGGAACTTTTACCACTGTAACTAAGCAAAGTTTTACTGCCCACCAAACGTTTTCTGAATGTTGTATGGAAAAACACATGAATCTGACCTTTGGAGAGTTTGTAAGCAAACAATTTTTAACTTACCAAATGTGTGGTCTTTTTCTGTGCTAGAGGAAGAGGGAAACTTTAGAAGGAACTCACAAGGGCATATTCAAAAGATCTAACAGGCTATATTTCCACACTTTGCTTTGCTGCATATTCTCTGATTTTAAATCTCTGCTGTTGCCCCCGACAGGGTATTCTCATTTTATACCTGTTTTTTCCTTGCCATCAACACTTTTGTAACACCACAAGTATTCTGTAGCCAATGGTAACAGCTGCTATGAAACTGAGAGAAGTGACCTGCCTCAGGCAGATGTATTAGAGGCTGCAGATAGATGAAACCAGGACTGTAGCTGTGCCATACATTTAAAGCACTATGATGCCACTTTAAACAGCCATGGCTTCCCTCAAAGAATCCTGGGAACTGTAGTTAAGGGTACTGAGAGTTGGTAAAGGTAAAGGGACCCCTGACCATTAGGTCCAGTCGTGGCCAACTCTGGGGTTGCGGCGCTTATCTCGCTTTATTGGCCGAGGGAGCCGGTGTACAGCTTCCGGGTCATGTGGCCAGCATGACTAAGCCACTTCTGCCGAACCAGAGCAGCGCACGGAAATGACGTTTACCTTTCCGCCGGAGCGGTACCTATTTATCTACTTGCACTTTGATGTGCTTTCGAACTGCTAGGTTGGCAGGAGCAGGGACTGAGCAATGGGAGCTCACCCCGTCGTGGGGATTCGAACCGCCGACCTTCTGATCGGCAAGTCCTAGGCTTTGTGGTTTAACCCACAGCGCCACCCGCGTCCCCTGAGAGTTGTTAGGAGACCCATATTCCCACTATAGAACTTCAGTTCCCAGAGGGGTTTAACAGGCAATTCATCTTCCCAGGGAACTCTGGGAATTGTAGCTCTGTGTGGAGAATAAGGATCTGAAGCAGTTTTAAACAGCGTTAAAAACTGTTAAGACGTATCATAATCATAGGAATAGTGTGGGATCTAAAGAACGCACATCACAGATGTCAAAAAACCAGGGCAAAGATGGTTACTGTATTTTTATAAATAACAGCCCAGTGATGACAAGCATATCAGTAGTAGCTGCATGGAGGACTAGGAAGATCAAGGGGGAGACGTTCTGGTATCGCCATTTACATTTCACCATTTACCAGCATAATATGGCTGCGTTGACCGCTCTCCCAAAGTACAGTGCTCTGTACTTGATGCAAGTTACTCTGAAAAGCCTATAATTCATCTACCCTGTTTTGGCACCATCAACAGTCTGGGACATGCTGACTCAAACTCAGATGCTTGACCTGGATTACTGCTACAGTATCTCAGAGAAATAGAGCACCCATGCCATGTCTGTATCACACATGATAATTTAAAAGCATAGTTTTATAAATAATGACACCAGCCCTGCAAACGGACACTCTGAAATGTAAGAATAGCCCTCCTTACTTACATGTACATGATAGACAATGACGTTTATTTGGGCAAGGGCCCTTTTGATAACTATTAACAAGAAATCAAGAAAGGTAAGTGGAAGCAAACCAATCTCTGTGTGTATACAAATAGCGTATTTACTCAAATATAGTGCATACCTTTTTTGGCCAAATTAAGTCGCGAAAATTAGGGTGCGCATTAGATTTGAGGGTACATTTACATTCATCAGCAAATAGTTTTTTGGCATCAAGCTTTTGAAAATTGAGGTGAGGATTGGATTTGATGACGCATTACATTCGCATAAATACAGTATTAACATACTAGATCGCATTCCTTGTCCTGCAGCAAAGTGTTATGTTTCAAGGCAGGGATAACACCACCAAAAAAGGTCATGTCAGGGCTTTTTATTCTTTGTTTTCTAGAAAGAATTGTAGAATAGGAAATAAGAGTAGTGGTTTGGGAACTGTGCTGGTAAAAGATTTTCAGTGATGGTATCATTAAGATTCATGGTACCTGTGTTAACTGTACTGCAAAGGTATTCTTGCATCTTAAATGACCAGGTTTAAAAAGGTTTCAGTCTTTTGTTTTGTTTCAGTCTTTTGTTGCCATTGTCCATTTCAAGCACACTAGGATCTAAGCTCATTTCCTTTCTTTGAAGTATAATATCTCCATTGCATCAAAGGACCTTGTGATAAGAGGGTTTCCATATGCTGTAATAGCTATCCTTGACCAGTAAGTGGACTCTTAACATTCAGAATAACCCCTATTGACTTATTAATCACTCGAGCCCATCTCCAACAGAGAAGCTGCATAATCATCAAGCTATATTGTCTCACTGCATGTTTAAATATGACTTTAAACTATGAGGAAATGGGGTGACCCAGACTGGCCCAAGGCATTTTGGGGCAGAAAATCCAAAAGACAAACCCTCCTTTCCTATAACTAACATGGAGCACAACCCATCTCGTTGAAACAAAACGGAAACAACATAGAGTGTTATCCTCGTCCTCAAAGATATCTCCTGCCCCCAACACCTCTGCTGCCCCCTAAGACTCAAACCAGCAGTTGCCATTGTGTTGCTCACAGAGGCCTTCCCAGATGCCCATGGGGTCCCAACCATCCCCCCACTCCCCCACTGAAGTTTGGCTTGAATGAAGCCTTCTGCAGCAAATGGAATGCTTGTTTCAAGCCTCATTGCTGGCAAGGGGCAGGGGGAATGAGCACATGAGGGGGGAGGCCGAGATGTGTGCATTGTTGCAATGCCTGCATGCTAGCCATCACAGTGTCTCTTGTCAGCAAATGTCCCCATGGGCTCAAGAAGATGGACAGCCCCTTGCTTAATGACTCCTGAAATCCATGGCAGCCACATCGCCAGGCATCATGGTTGGATCACCTCTATGTGCAACAGAAATCTACATGTTTATATTAAATCCCTGTTTATATTTTAAAAGAACAGGGATTAAAAATAACCCATCTAGCGTCTTTTGCTTGTCTGACAACTCACCTCACCATGGAAATCTGTGGTGTGATATTAGAAGCAGGCACAGATTTCCAGAATGAGACAAAATGGGCTGCTAGCTGGTATTTTCACTTTATTCAAGAATTTTGTTTTTGGCCTTTGAAAAATATTTATTACCTTCTTTAGACAATGTAGAGTATGTACAAGAATGTAGTAAGTCCTTTAAGTGTATACCTGTACATTCTGTTTCCTTCAGGGGTAGTCTTAATCATTATGACCTTATTTTAATCATTATTCCTGTATTTTGTCCTGCAAATCCTAAAAGGAATTTGAAAAGACTCCCCTCTGGTCTCCCAGGGGCTTGCCTACCTGTTAGTGGTGATCAGCTATAGATTATTACAGTTGAAATATTTCACTTTAATCTATTTTAAAGGAGCCTAGATTACATTCCAATAGTCTAATTTTGCTTCACAAGCCTCTAATCAGCCTATTTTCTTTAAATTGCTAAGTGAAACCCCTTTCTTTTAGAACCAATAGAAACTAGTGCTGTATACACACTGCCTCTTAGTCTGGCTCCAACACGCACCACTATTGTTTGAGGCTGAGTACACATGATGTTAGCCACAATACATCTGGGTCTTGTAGCTTCTCGTGAAATGCTCCTGTTTGATGTGCTTTCCCTCAAATGAGGTTCCATCTGATTAGAAAACAGAAGCAGTGGTTAAACTGAGGTGTGTATGGCTCAGGCAGCCATTACACATGTGCAGCTTACAGCACATGCACAGTGAAATGTGGTCCAGCATGAGGAAACAAATCAGATAATGGACATCCCCACCCCCCACCCTCTGGTCTGTTCAGAGATGTAAGAGACAACTTGACCTGCAACAAAACGTTGCGATGTGGACTGCTCCTGCTGAAGCAACCTTCTGACACCAGCATCACTGCTGCTTATGTGGAAGGGTTTAGGGTATGATGGCATACCCCATGGGTCTCTTGAGGCCATGCATGTACATCAGGTGGGACTGCCAATCTGGTGCTCCTGCCCAGTGCACGTGCATGGCCCCAACCTTAACCAATGACCCACCCTAGTCACAGTCAGGCAAACCGTGATGCTGGTGTCAGGAGGGCGACTGCAATTCTACACTGCCGCACACACCACTACTCTCAGCCATGCTGTCTGCCATCACCTACCCACCCCACCAGCCCTCCTCTGTGTGTGTGTGTGTGCGCGCGCATGCGCGCGTGCATGCTCGTGCGTGTGTGCACTTTTTCTCTCATACACACTTACCTTTCTATTCCAGATAAACATGCTCAGTCCTGACTAGCTGGGATTTGGGAGGGGGTGTTGATTTTTCTTTCCTCTTTCTCAACTTCTATAAAACATAGTGTTACCCTAATCATGCTGGTACCTCCTCATGTGTGTAAATGGTGCTGCTTTGGTTACATAACATTCCACATTCATCAGTTAACTGCTAGCTTTAGAATTATTCACAACGGCTATATGGAGCCACTAGTGTCAGAGGCAACATAACCCTGAATGCTAGTTGCTGAGCTGCAGCAAAGGGGGTGTGCTGGTGCCCTCTTGTTCTGCTGGTTTGCCCCAGTGGGGGAAGCAGGTTACTGGCCTAGATGGGTCTTTGGACTGAGGTAGCGGAGATGTTCTTACGTTCGTGTGTTTCCCCCAGCATCTGCCTCAGTCTGGTTAAGGAAATCCACATGCTCTAATATTAAGACAGGGAGCTAACTTATACTAGGACACCATTGGTCCTTCTGGCTCAGTATTGTCTATGCTGACTGGTAGTAGCTCTCTAAGGTTTCACACTGAGGTCTTTCCCAGCCCTACCTTGAGGATACAGGAATTGAACCTGGGGCCTGCTCTGCCACTGGGCCATGGCCTCCCAAAACTAAAAAGCAACAGCCAAGAAGCATGATTGAGATTCCACCTCAATGGAAGGAGAAACAGACAGGGGAAAGGAGAGCCTTAAAACTGTTCCACTATCAGTCTTACTCCAAACCAAACTGAGCAGCATGAGCATTGACACCCTGGGTCAGTGACAGTCTCCCTGATTAATCTGAACCATTCCTGGAAATTGAATACCAAAATCCATATGTAGACCTTCAATTCCCATAGTATCCTGGTGCAAGGGGACAGGTGGTGGCCTCTTTTCAATAGGAGGAAATGGCTATTTGCTTGGAATTGGCTTCAGTTCTTTGACAAGTATGTTTACACTACATGCTTTAAATGGTTTTTTAAAACAGGTTTAATGTTCACAGCTGCACTGCCTTTCCACCTCATGCTTTCGCCTCAGGCAAGAAGTCATCTATGAATTATCTGTGATTGCGTAACGGTAGACTCCATGGAGCCCTGTGCCCAAGCCGCTTAGGGATGGGAGTTATCTTTTAGTACAGTTCCGTACACATCAAGACAGTTTCTGCTTCTGGGTAGACCTTGGCTATTGCTTACAGAAGAGAAGGATTAGAACATTCTCTCTCCAATACGGCGAATGGAGAGTCAGGGCTTTAAAGAGAAACAGTGGGCAGGCAGACCCAAATGGGCAGTTTAGGAGAAAGTGGGCAGTTCAAAAAGAACATTTGGGCAGTTAAAAAAATTCAAGTCTTGCCAAAGTTGCATTATCTTTGGTGATTCAAAACAACTGATAACAATGTGAAAAGTAAACTGAGTAGTCCAAGCGCCTCTAGAGCCCCAGGCCATAATCAAGGATATCCATTTCTCTTTCTCCTGCCAAAGACAACCCCTGCAGACGCCACTGCTGTTCCCCACAGAGTATTCACCAGTATTTCTAATATGAAGGAAACGTTGCATTCTTCTGCATTAGTGTAGTCAGATTGCCAGTCCTGGGGATATTCTCCTGCTCTGTGTAAATTTGCTAAATGCCATGCTATTGAGCAAGAAAACACATAGGCACATGCAAGGCAAGTGCATGTGCACCAGTGTGTTGCAACAGAGAGTGCCATGTGTATTATAGTCACATGCCGCTGGACAGTTCTAAACTTTCCTTTTTAAGACGTCCCAATAGGGAGCTGTAGTCTAAAACACCTGGAAGGCACTGGATTGGGTAAGGTGACTCTACACAGTGCATGGTCCTGAATCTTCTGTCTTGTTATTTTGAAGCTGAAGTGACCCTGCTACCAACCAAAGCACTGTGCAATGCTGAGCTGCTGAAGTCTGAGCTAGAACGAGGAGGTGGAGAGAGTCCTTCAGGACCTGGGGGGGAGGGTGTAGCAGGGTGGGAAGAGGAGAAGAACCTGCCGCTGATGAGTATAAGTGGTTTCCTCGTCACTGCCGAGAGTGAGTGCGTAGGATGCTGTTAGACAAAGCCTGAGCTGGGAAGCAGCGGCAACAGAGCTTCTGTGCTCTCTGTGTGGAGTGCTTTCCTTTCCAACCGCTCTGTCTCAGGTAGCATCAATATTCAGCCTTCCACACATTTCTCTTCCCCTCCCATCACCCCATCTACAAATCCTCCAGAAAGATGCCTTTTCGTTTAGTGCAGAAAAGGGGGCATGAAGCAAATGGGAGGGGGCGAACATGCAGTGGGTGCTTCACCTTCCTCCCCCTCTCAGAGAATCTAGGCTCTTGTCTTTTTTTCTGGCTGCAGCACATGTTGGCTTCTCTGATGGAGTTGGCAGAGTGGGTGGCATCAATTGTAGATTCAGGGTGTGGGTGGATTTGCACTTTGTGGGTTTTCATTCTTTCCCCCTCCTTTCCCCAGACAATATTAGTAATCAAGGCAGGGCAGAGGATGGCAGTTTTGTTGCATGTAGGAAGTGGAGAGAGGGAACTGGTCACTGTTGAAAGAGGAGAGTGATGATGATGAAGTTCATTTGTGCCTTTCTTGCAGATGTTAAAGGGTGCTTCTTGGCTTTTCATAATGCTCACTTTCCAGGAGAGGGGTGGGGAATTGAGAGGTCTTGTAAAGAGGATGCTGGAAGGAATGTGTGGTCCATAATCAACTTTACTGACTCCGATGCAAAATCAAACACCATTTCCCCTAGCCATCTATGGTTGACCCAAAACTTTCCAGATGGTTTTTGTGCAATAATTGCACTGTTGTTTGACCCAAATGTTTCTACTGCAAAATATATCGTTGTCATATCACTCAAACTATGACTTTTGTCACTGCGGAAATGCAATCTTTTCCGCTTTCTCATCTAAATGGTGTATTTAGCACTGTATGGTACGTGGTCACACAATGGACAAGTGATAGACTTTATGCCCCCCATACTATTATATGATTTTTTTTTACCAATACTGTTTTTAATCATGTTTAAAAACTTGTCTGCTCTCCTAGTATAACATTCCAGTGTGGAATTATTCCTCTTAACTCAGGGGGGGACTCACCAGTGTGATGCCCTCCAGATTTTCCTGGAACCCAGCTTCCGTTACTTCTAATGAAAGACCATTTTGGCTAGAGCTGATGGGAGTTGGAGTCCAACAACATCTGGAGGGCACCAGTTGTGTGTCCTGTTCTAATTCTTTATCAACAACGGTAAGAACACAAACAAGGTGTGTAACTTTGGCAAGGTTCTGATCCCTTTTAACAATGCCCCACAATTTCATTGACTTCTTCAGCTACTGATTTGGAAGGGTGGAAATTTTATTTTTTACACTTTGACTCGTATGGTCATGCTAACCTGACTCTGTGGGATAGTCAAGATTTGAAAATAGAAAGGCAGTCTTTTTGTGGCAGAATGGGGTTGATAGTGAGATTTATTTGTTAGATTAGTTAGCAGAAACAGGTAGAGATTTTTGTTGTTTTAAGTTTTATGGTTTAGATACCACTTACCCACTTGTACTGAATAGAAATATATTCTACTACAGCACCTTTTAGTGTCTGTTTATGGACCATCAGCAGATTAAAAGAATAATATATATATTTAAAAGTGTGATCTGAGTAGAATTGGGAAGCTGGCACAACTACTCTTAAGTGACTTTGTAGAAGCACACAAGTGACATTTAACTGCTTCCAGTGTCAGCTGCATATATATCTTATTGTTGTGAGGACCAGGCTTTCAGAAATGATTAAATTACAAACAGGAATAGAATTTCCTTGCTACCTGTAGCTGTTGGGTCATTTTTCACATAGTAACAGTCATTCCTGCATTGCAGGGGGTTGGACTAGATGACCCTCGGTGTCCCTTCCAACTTTACAATTCTATTATTCTAAGCGCTATGACACTATATAGAACATAGAAGTGTAAGCTTGGAAGGGTAACAGGTTTAACAGCCAAGGCAAAGAGATATGGATGGAACAGAAGAATGGGGGAATTGCCAAATACGAACCGATTTACAGAAAACCCCGGAAAGAAACCGTGTTGGTATTAAAACCAGAATAGTGAGCAAGTCTTGAGCTCAAGGAACATCAGGATGGATGGTAATCAAAATAGAGAGTAGAGAAGAGAAAACGCTGTCTTGATGTTGGCAGCCACGCTTTTGGCAATCCTGTGCACATCTACTTGGAAGTAAGTGCTACTGCGCCCTGGCACTTGCACCATCTACTGTGTTGCAAGGCAGGGACGAGGAACCTGTTGCTCTCCAGATGTAGTTGAACTCCAACTGCCATCAGCCCCACCCATGGCCAGTGATTAGGGGCGACAAGAGTTGGAGCCCCACAGTATCTGGAGGGCCACAAGGACCCAATCTCTGCTAGAAACACTTTCCTGGGGAGCAAGCTTCGCTGGAAACTGGCACATTTTCGGGTGGACGTGTATCGGAGCTCAGCCGTAGCGTTCTCGAAGGTGCCCGGCCAGTAGACCCTTGTTATTGCAACAAACTAAGGAGACTACCCCTCTCTGTGTAGAAGAAGAGTCATTTTGTGTATTTTCGCGGCGGGACCAAGAGCAAGGGCAATCTGTGGCCAGTCTACCCGCTCTGCTATGGCATTGCCACGAGAATCGCAGCTCAGGCGAGAGATCCACTCTCTCCCACCCCCCGCTCCTGTGCAGGTTCCTGAAGAGCTGCATCCCTGACAGAGCCCAGACTCTCCTCCCCCGTTGCTGGGAGCGCTGCCTCTCTCTCTCTCTCTCTCTCCATCTCCAAGTGCCTAGGCAGGCAGGCAGGCAGCCTTCCTCCCGCTCCCTCCCTCCCCGACATCAGATGCCTGGCTGGCTCCCACACGCATGCTCCGAGCGGCACTTTCTCGTCGCCAGCAGCGCCCGGAGCAGCCGCGCAGGGCGAGCCGCGGCGCCTTTCCCGCACCCCGGGGCAGCGCATGACTCCAGCAGGTAACGGCACGCACCCCTCGCGGCTTGGGGAGTCTCTGGAGCGCGAGGCCGGAGCCCAGGCCCAAGCCAGACTCCAGGAGGAGGGGGAGATCCCCTCCGCTAGGGTCCCAGATGGGGGCGCCTTTCACCCTCGGGAGCGTCTAGAGCGCTCTGCCCGCCGGGGAGGAAGCGGCGCTGGCGGAGCACGTGCCCTGGCGAGCCGGAGCTGGCTTTGTTCGGAGGTTGCTCCGGCGCCACCTCAACCTAACCGGGGGCAGGGGGCGGTGGGCAGAGTCGCTGCTCCAGCCGCTCACTCCTACAGGTGATCAGAGGGTGGGCATCGCCTACTGATCATGGGATGAAGATCCCGGGTGAAGTCGCCTTGCATTTGCGCGCGGTGCGGGAGTCGTGCGCGCTGGGTTCCCTCGTGCGCTGCAAGCGGGAGAGGAGGAGGTGCCCTGCGCGCTCGCCGTCCCCGGCAAAGCTGCTCGAAGGCATCCTCCGAGCAGCCTGCCTTCTCCATGTGTGTGCCGTTATGAAAGATGAAATTTGACCCCAGTGTTTTGCGGGTCTTTCCCCCCACACCCCGCTCTCCTCATTGTGTGCGACCACGCGTACTAGGTGAAGCGTGTTGTTGTCTCGGGTAGGTGCGCGCGCATTTGGCCATGGGGTGTGTGTGTGTGTTTTTTTCCGCGCACGCCGCCGCGGTTAAGCAGGCGTGTGGGCAAGGAGCCGCGTTAGTGTTCTTTGCCTGTTTGTGTGCATGCATGCGCTCGCTCTGTTTATGTGTGTGCTTGTGTATGTGCGCGCGGATGGAGCGTGTGCCCGTGCCCGCCCCCTGCTGGTGGGTTGTGAAGATGTGCATTTTCCCGTGCGATCAGGGCCAGCGTAGTTTTGCCCACCTCCATGGCGCGGGATCCATTCATCAGTTTACAGCCACAGCGCCCGTTCGGTTTCCGAGGCGACTGGTCTCTGCTGACAACCGCCTCCCACCCCCCCGCCCGCTCGCCTTCCCCTTCCCCAGTGAATCATGGTTGCTTTCCTACCGCACACAAGCCATTATGGCAAGATCTTCGCTCTCCAGCCAGCTAGAAAGTCCCTGTCTGCCCTCCTGGGGCTGCAGATTATTAGGGATTCTCTCGCTTCTCAACTCTGGATCCAGCATTCTCTAGGCAGGGATTTCGTTGACTCTCAGCTCTTTCGCTTCACTGAACTCTTCCTTCCATTTGCCTGACTTTGCTTTTACTGGCTGTGCATTTAAGTTGGAGGCCACGGACCTTTGGGTTTGTAGTGGGAGGGATGAGTTGCATATTAAATGTGGATGCAAGGAATCCACTCCCAGTTTAGGCTCATAGTAAACCCTTCACATTTTAAAGGGCTCTTAGAGTGTTTGAAGTGGTGTAGAGATATTAACTAAGCAATCTTCAGAACAACAGGGTGTGTGTGTTTGTTTAATACGTTTATATCCCACCTTTTTCTCCAAGGAGCACACATGATTCACCCCTCCTCATTTAACCCCCACAACAACCCTGTGAGGTAGGTTAGGCTGAGAGGCAGTTACTGGCCCAAGTGAGCTTCATGGCAGAGTGGGGATTTGAACCGTGATCTCCCAGGTTCTCGCCCAACACACTAACCACTACAGCGCATTGCCTTTCCCTTCATAGACGAGGAGGTGGGGGGTAACAATGGGCCATAGCTCACTGGCAGAGCACATGTTTTGCCTGCAAAGGGTCCCACATTCAATCCCACGATCTCTAGGTATGGCTAGAGAACTCCTTTCTGAAACTCCAGAGTGCTGCTGCCAGTAAGTATGTAGACCAGGCATGGGGAATTGCAAGCCCTGGGTCTGAATGTGACCCTCCAGGCCTTTCTCTGGCCCTCAAAACTCTCATTAGATCATTCTTCATTGGCCATGTTCCATGCCCTCCTTGAGTACTCTTGGCTGACTGGAATGTGCCTTTGAACTGTGAAAATGCCTCTTCCTTGCCTGGATGGACGTGTGTGTGTGTGTGTGTGTGTGTGTGTGTGTGTGTAGTACCATCTGGCTTTTGTGTGATTGAAATATAGCCTTTTATACAAAAGTAAGAGTCACATCCATAGACCTGCTCACTTTTGCCTGTGGTCCCGCCCACCACTGGCATGTGACCCTCAGATTATTGGCCCCAAGGAAGTGTGCTCCTCAGAGTCTAAAAGGGTCCCCACCCTAGTGTTGGCAATACTGAGCTAAGTGGACCAAAGGGGCAACAAAGTATAGGATGGCTTCTTCATGGCTTGCCAAAGACTGCCTAGTAAGTTCATGGAAGGAACAAGATTTGAACCAGGGGCTTGAATGTGCTTGCTTCTGGCTGATGTGATTTTCCTCAGACAGATGCTGCTCCATAACAGAGGTGTGAAGAAACTTTGGCCCCTTCATATACCTCAACGTCTGGAGGCCAAAGGTTCCCCACACCTATCATAAAGATTGCTAGCTTGACCACAGTACAGGCAGCTCCCAGGGGCAGCAGCACTTTGGAAGCAGCATTCAAGTTCTGCTGCTGATGTCAGTCCTGGCCTGGGTCCTCAGGCACGTTGACATGCCATGGATTTCCAGGGCCAGCTTTCAGGTTGCTCTTGCACTGCCCAGCTTAGTGCAGTAAGAAAGGCCTTTCTGCCAGCCCTGTTGAATGAGCTGCTTTTTCCTACCCACAGACGAGAGGGAACTAACCTGGAGATTTTGTGAAGCCCTTGCATTGCTGCCTCTAGCTTGGTGGAGAAAGAAATGAAATGAGCCTCAATCATAGGAAATAAAGCCAAGGCAGAAAAAAAGAGCTAGTTAAAAATGAGTTTTTGAATTCACTTCTGCTCCTGGTGCGATCCCAGCCTTACCATGGCGATGCTATGCAGCTCAGATCGCTTTAGGGAAGATATTGCAGATGTGCCATTTAACAGCTGGGATATGGATTGGGGAGTGACTGCAGCTAATGCCTGGAAACAGTTTTACAGACTCTGAACTCTGGAACTAAATAGGTGTTTAGGCAGCTAAGCTCAGCTGCCTTGCTAACTTTTGTACATTCAAAAGCAGCATCTGTTTAGAGGGGAACTTGGCCATAGCAGAACTTGATTTCTCGTATAAGAGACGGTGCAGCTCAAACCGGCCATAATGCCAGATCTTGTACTAGGAGTCCATATGTGTTAGTTCTAGCTACTCACATGTATGTAAGGAAAATGTGCATGTGCTCAGAGACCCTTACTTTTTTATTATTTATTTACACAAGCAGGATTTGCAACAAAAGGTTGCAGCATGGACTATGCCTGTTCAGGACAATCAACCTACAGGATCTATGCCCTGCACGTAGCTTCTGTGTTCATAGATAACACATTTTCCTTATTGAAACTGATATCTGGGTGGATGATATCTGCTCACACAGGTTCTGTGCAGGAAGTGTGTATTTACCTTGTGCATTGGTTAAATGACAGGAGTGTTACTCTTGCATACCTCCGAATGGGAATTCTTTGCAGCTTTCTGTTTGACTGATGCTGAGAGTAGTGGGCGAATATATCTGAGGATGGGGAAATGCTGCAAACTCTTTGGATTGGCTTATTATTTTTATTTATTGGACTGAGTTATAGTACTCAATGAGCAATTTAATTGTAGTTCAGCTTTGAAAATAGATTCACAAAAGCTACAAACCCACTTGCCCATGCATAGCCGGGGTAGTTAGTTGCCACCTAAAAGGAAAGAGAAACAGAAATCACTTTTGTAAAACTTTCTGGTCATCTGGGAGCAATTCTGCATTCATCATAGGTGACCAAGTTGTTCAGAAACCTGCTGTAGATCACTACTGTACAATGCATCTCTGAAAGAAGAAAGACATGTTCAAAACTTAAGTACTGTATCTAAAAGGTTATGGGGCCTAGAAGGCATTTTTGAGCATGTTTGTGAATTTTCTTGAAGGATTTTAAAAGTGACATTTTTTACTATATTTTCTGGAAGCCATGTGATGATTCCCTTCTCTCCATTGTTAAGCGAAAGACTTTTATCACTGATGTCATTGCTCAGATGTTTTGCAAGATGGAAGAAACTAATTTTCAGCCAACCATATCAAAGCCTTTTCTCTATAAGCTGCCTCAGACATTTTATCCTGACAAAGCCAACTATACAAAGACAATGTGAAGCTTCAGCAATTGCTTTCCACAGGACCCGACCAGAATGGCATTCTGCTTAAGGAAGCAGGGACCACAATTGCAGCTCAGGGATGCACAGAGTAAAAATAAGTACTGGCACACAGCTGGGTAGCATTTAGGGCCTATTAAAAATGCAGCTTCCTTGTAAATGCTGCATTGAATGCTTTTCTGTTTGTGCTAAAATGTAAGCAGTAGCTTTGCTTGGCCAGTTGTAGCTTTGCTTGCCCAACACTCTTGAGTGTGAAATGGTACTCTTGCTCCCAGGTTTGTCTGAGCACGAATGTGAGCAACTTGTTTTTGCCCAAATACAGCAGTAGGAACCTGGCAGTGAAACTCGGGGCAAGTGATGATTCTTTGGCTCCAAAGATTAACTGGAATAAATATTGATTGAGACCCAGGCAGTCCTGTAGCTCTCCAGACGATGTGGGACTCCAGATCCCATCTGGCCCAGCCAGCATGGCCTATGATCAGGGATGATGGAAGTTGTTGTTCAGGAACAACTAGAGGACTGTAGGTTCCCCATTCCTGATGTGGCAATTGCATGAAGTGTGTATGTGTAGCAAACATGCCAAGTTAAGCAGGCAAAGCAGGTAAGTCTTGTCTCCTATTTGGTATGGCCTTTCCTTGCATCCCCCTCCATCAGCAACAGACTTGAAAACCCTGCACAGTTACAACAATAACTGTCTCTCTCCATACACTCTCCTATCTGAGAGAGGCAGCAGGCAGGTATGGTGTAGGTATAAGTCCTAGAAGATAGGGCAGGAGCAAAACCTTTCCCCCCACCATGGTGCACTTAATTATACCATAGTTCTAGAAAGGGGAGAATCTTCTGGAATGCCTCTCCTGATATGAACCTACACAAATCCTCTTCTTCTGAGGCCTTTCTTCAGGCTCGGAGGCTGGTGACAAAGGAGAGGGCCTTTTCTGTTGTGGCTCCCCATCACTTCCTAGTGAGGTTCACCTTGCACCTTCGTTGACATCTTTCCAGCATCAGGTAAAGACTTACATTTCCCACCCCCCAGGCATTTGGTAGACCGAGATGATCTTATTTTGTTACTAGTGTACTGCCAAATTTCTTGTAGCTATTATGGGGGTTGTTCATTCTGTTTATATAGTATTATGTTTTTAATGTGTAAGTTGCTTGGAGACCGTTGGTTAACAGGTCATTAGCAATGGTGATGATGATGATCATGATAATAATAATAATAATAATAATAATAATAATAATAATTCATTGCCAGCCCGTATCCTAGAAATGCTTATGATATAAGGAACAGGGAAACATGTGGTTGAGAACTAGAGGTCTGGGGCATGGAAAAAAAAGGGTGCTTTTAGGTAGTTGAATTCATGTTCAAAGCAAAGGGGAGCCAGCAACTGTGCAGCACTGTCAGAAGCAAGGTTGATGTGTTACAGTGAGATTATGCAAAGTGGGGTGTGTGTGTGTGTCTTTCACACCATGAAAGCGTGGGCCACATTTAGAAGCACTGCTGATCCCTTCTGTTCAGAGATAGCAGTGTGCCTCCTCACTTTTTGTCTTTCGTCAGCACAGGCAGAGAAACCTTAAGAAACTCCTATGTGGTACCCTGGCCTTCTAATGCTGTTTGGTCTCTGGGATGTATAAGTTGTTGTTGTTGGCATCTATCTGTCTCAAGAGATAATGGAGTGCACTTCATTAACAGTACCGGGGCAACCTCTCCAGGGTACAAGCCTGGTCAGTGTGTATGGAGGGCCTGGGCTGCCCAGATGACAAGACCCCCTTCTTGGCCTCGCTGATGTGGTCCACAGGAAAGCAGAGCAATATGTTTGGCTCCAGCTTGGCTGCAGGAGTTGCCAGAAGGAGATGTACAAGGCACCATCCAACCATCTTAGGAACTCCACTCCGCATTTGTGTAGGGTTTGCTCCTTAGCCTTTTCTTCTCCCAAAGATATCCCTCAAGGCAATAGAGGTTTAGTGTCAAGAGTTTTCCTTCTCCTAGATCAATGAGTCCCATCTACCCCTCACTTCCCTTTACAGCCCATGCAGAACTACCTTCTTGACCATTGAACCCACTATTGGTCTCTTCTGCACAATCTGCCAGAGCCTGTCTTTGCAGGCAGGGGAAGTCTCTAACCAAACTGGGAGATTGAGACCGTCAACTACCCTCACCTGGTTTAGCCAGCCAGTCAAAGCCATTCCCAGGGTGTGGCCGCTGTCACATTCTGACAGCTTCTAGGAGCCACAGGTGAGAGCTGAGTGCAGGGTAGGGACCAAAGGTGGACAAACTACCCCAGAAGGAGCACAACTTGTCCCCTACCAGAGATGCTGCCCCTCCTCTAACACCCCATACTAATAATCTGCACTCATCAGCCTCTCTTGCAGTAAAGGCTGAGAATCACTGATTAGGCATTCTGGAAGAGCTGAGGGATCTTTGTCATTGTTTTGTAAACACTGCCAAGTGATTAATGTGTTATACACAAAGACACACATACATCCAGGTGTGCAAAAATAATGTACAGCGTGCACAATTGCTTATTCTTTTTGACATTTATACACAGTCTTTTTAAAGAAAATAACCATGGCTGTTGTCGTCACCTATATGGGCATCAAACATTTTTCTCCATCACCACCTGGTTGGCATAGCTCATGGATCTAGACCCTGGAAGATAGCATTTTAGAGATAATGGATATGCCTGAAGACCTCCCCCTCACACATTCACACACACCGTATGATCTGAAGTCTTCCAATGGCATTTCCATGGATTCCTCAAGTAAATATCTTTGAGTCACATTTTGGCTACATTGGAATAGTGTATAAAGTGCCCAGAGACAGCAAGAGAAAAGGACTATACCCAAAACTGGACACAAAGGGTGTTAATGGTTTTGAATGTTGCTGTTGTTTTAGAGTAAGTAGAAGGTTGAGGGCAATCCCTATTTTATTTTATTTTATTTTATATTTTATTTTATTTTATTATTTTATTTTACTTGTATCCTGCCCTTCATCCAAAGATCACTAAGTGATTCACAACATAAAAATACAAATATTAGGACTCAGGTGTGTGGAGATGTGTTAAGTGCTTTAATGCTTTGCCCTGCTGATGACGTCTTGAACCAGATAAACACTGCTGCACTTGCTGTTTACTTAAAATACATATGTGATTGCTTGCACATTTTGTTTGGCTCTAAAGCAGGGGTTGGAAATCCATGGCTATTCAGAGATTTTTGTTGGACTGCAAATCCCATCATCCTTGATAATTGGCCCTGTTGGCTGGGGCTGATGGGAGTTGGAGTCCAGCAACATCCAGAGGTGGTACAGCTTTACCATCCCACTCTAAGGGAATGTACCTGTGTCTTGCCAAGAAGTGCTAGGTAGAATTTTGATGGAACGATTGGCAGCTAGAGTTAGAAGAGCAACATAGTTAACAAGTTGTCTGGTAGACATAGGTCACCAGGAATTCTCTGCAGCAGGCTATTAGTCTCTTTGGGGGTTGGTAGAAAAAAAATCTGTGAGCAAGTGTCCTTTATAGGCTAATTTACAAGGCTATGTTAAAGGCTGAGAGGCCAAAACAAAAGGACTTGGATAACACTTTCAGTGAGCTTTTGGCAGGCCAGCTCAAGACATTTATCTGCTTGAGGCAAAGGAGAAAACAGTGCCCACTGATTCCATCTACAGAAGCCAACGCTGGCAAGGGGATAGCAAGCCCAACCACAACAAAGGGAAATAGACTAGTTTAGAGGGAAGCGAGACAGGCTGTGGGGCACAGATAGCCCTGTCCTCCCAACAGAGGGGTATTGGTGGGCTTGGAAGGGGTGGGGAATGCTGCTCCCCAGAATCTGAAGCCTGAAGCAACTGTCTTCTTCTGGCTAATGATAGGGCCAGCCCTGGCATGTGGGATTCTACTTCCGCTCCTCTGCTTGACTTAGCAAGTTTTCTTTCCTCTTTCTTCATGTCTATTTTTTGAGACAGGTTTCCTTCCCATCAACCACATTTGCTTATGAGCACCAATGAGTTTCAGCCACCCCACCCCATTTCTTTAAAGCACAGCATTCACACAATTCCTCAGGGCATGCACACAAAAACCTTCCCATCAAATTTTGCATCAAATTAAGCAGCTTTGTGAGCAAGCACTCGTGAGGCATGCTTTATTCCTATCCCAGAATTGGGAGGATTTGTTGCTGGGGGGTGTTTTGAGGACAGAATTGCGGGCTCCTTGAAGATGCCAGCTTATTACTATTCAACTGAAAGCTGGCTTCTAAGATCAAGGCAGAGTTATGACTGCTAAGGTGCCAGCCGTTGATACATAACCTGTGTAGCTGAGGGAGGCATAATTAAAAATAATTGAAAAGTGGTATAATTATTCTGGACTCCAGTTTACTGCCCACTTGCCTATATTGCTATCTGGCCATGATCTGAAGTTTTCACAGCTGCCTATTCCAGCTTTGTATTCAACTACTTGCCTGGTAGCCAAGGGAGCAACAAGGGAGAGGGACTTTTCAGTGGTGACTCCACACTCATGCTCTCTCCAGTTAGGTCTGCCTGACACCACCAACATTTATGCTTTTAAAATTTTGTAAATTGCTTGGAGATTCCTTATGTGGCAAGCGACTGATAAGTTGAATAAATAATAATCAAGTAGTAATAATAGAAGCATAGAATTGTAGGATTGGAAGGGATCCTGAGGGTCATCTAGTCCAACCCCCTGCTCTAAGCAACAAGGAAATCCATGCAGGAGAGTAAACAGGCTGGTCTAGCATGAATGGATCTCTCTGCCTTCTCTTTGCCAATCTACTTGGTTTCCATGCAGTCTCTCAGGTCCATCCTTTCTCTTCCATTCCACTTGGTGGAAGACAAACTTTTACCAGCTTACTAAGAGGCCAGTACACTGCATTTCCATACTAGTAGGGAACAACCCCAACCCCACAGGCTAGCAACTTTTGTGGGCTTACCTACAAGGCTGCCCTATTGCAGTTCTCTTTTGTGCTTAGCAATGGTAGGATTTGAATTTCATTGACAATGGGAAACCTGTAACCCCTGTGGTGTTGGAGCCAAAACAATGTAGAAGTTCAAGCAGAATTTGGTGCCATTGTGTGGAATGAGAGAAGGTGATTGAGATGGACAGGCAGCTGCCTGGTTCTTGGAAGAGACAGATTATTCAAACATGGATGGACACTGAGGGGGAACACATGGCAGAACATGTCACTGCTCAGATGTAATAGAAGCTGGCCTGATTTGATGGGAGATCCTGACCTGCCACAATGAGTTACACTCATTTGTGTGAGAGATGTTAGAGCTTCTGCAATTCTGCACTAAAAATCCCATACTGCACTAGTTTTCAACTGGTAGGGTAAGACCCACTAGAGGGTTGCGACCTGATCCAATGTGAGTGGCAACAGAAGCACTACCACCATGGTAAAAGATTAAGATATGGATCCTCAAATGCATGTTTGCGTTAAAAGTGGACCCTGGGTCTGAAAAGGTTGAAGATACCTGCTGTACATCATCTTCTTCCCCCTCCCCCCTCCCAAAATAGATTCTGCCATCTGACTATATAATGCAAACTAGGAACATTCTGCACACACCTGGCATTTTATATATGTATACTCGGAACTAAGCTTGTTTTGCAAACCAGATGCAATAGGTACCTACAAATCCTAATTCCCATTCCTCACTCACCCCTTTGCTACCCAATCCAAACATCTAAATTAATTGTGGAATGGGTTATTAGTACTTCAGAAAAACTGAAAGCGCACCACCTGTGATTTCCCTCCACCTCTTTTTATGTACTATATTAATTTACATTCATGAATTTCAGTTCCAGTGTATTTTGTTACATTTGTTGATGCTGTTGCCTAAATGCACTGATCTTTCTCAGCCACAACCACTGCCAAGAAAAGCCCACAGAATGGACTTTACTGTTATTGCATGTGGGTCCCAGAATGCATTGCCACGATGACTGTGGCACTGCTGCTGATTTTCCCATCCTCTTGTACGCCTTCCTGAGCTACAGCATCTTTCTCATCTAACAGCAAACCTTTTTTTGGTCTAGCAATCAGCACTATTCCTTTGGACAGCTCCCTTGCTGATAGATCTGTCATCTGTGTCTTTGCCCTAGCAATCTCTCTAGATCTGAGGTGGGCAGAAGGCAGATTGGGATTTACTGGGTGATTTTCAGTAGAACCAAGGATTTGTGACTCTCATTTGTTTATCAATTAAAAGCCTAAATTAGGCTGCTGAAGTGAAGAAAGCTAATTAGGAGTGGACTTTGATGTCTTCTTCGGCTATCACTCGTAGCTGAGTAAGATTGTCTTCCATGACCACAGTCTTAACAGTGAGCCTGTAAGTGACTGTGGAGGCCAGTTCTGGATCCACACGTCCTTCAACAATGGGGACATAGGTTTCCGGGAGCTGATCATGGTGAGGGTTTGCCGAATGTGCCTTCCCGTTAGCCCATTTCTCCTTTTCGTCCTGAGTTTGTGCTTCTTCAAAGTCCAGGACTTTGATGCAAAATGCCTTGGATAGCTCAGTAAGTTAGAGCACGGTGCTGATAGTGCCAAGGTTGCAGGTTTGATCCCCATATGGGACAGCTGTGTATTCCTGCATTGCAGGGGGTTGGATGATCCTCAGAGTGCCTTCCAATTCTATGATTCTTTGACTATGAGTTCTGTTCAATTCTGGTTTTCAAAACAAATTCCTATGCTCAGAATGTGCTCAGAGGCACCCAGCTCTTTCATTTTATCTGTGTGCTTTTGGCTCTGGTTGGTAGATCTTGGGATTCTAGTAAAAACGACAGTGTAGATCCAACTAATCTGAAGTCTGCCCACCCCTGCTGCAGATGAGTTGGAGTCTCGGCCTGCTTTTGTAAAAACAGCCACATTGTCTTAGGCAAGGGCACCCGTGGGCCAGATTCTGACTCCTCAATCAAAAGCTTACCAAACGGTGCTTGCAAAGCCAATGACCCTCCCTCGCCTGCCTGAGCATAGATTGCCTGATGGCTCTTCATGGGGGATTTGTGGCAGCATCTAGTTGCTGCAAGATTGCAGACCTGGGAAATATAATGAAATGCAGTGAAAAGCTCCAGCTGAGTTCCTTAGCTACAACCCCTGAGGGTGAAGACATACGCACTGCATGGATTCAGCTTCCACTTACCATGTGACTAGAGGGAGGAGGGGAAATAGTTCTTTTAAGAAGGTGAATGTTTATGTGCAGTGGGTTTTGTTTTTTTAGATCCAGGACTGTCTGAACTCTTTTTACTCCACTATCCATTGGCAAGCCCACCTTTTTGGGGCAGCCTACTTGCTTAGTGGTACCACTGGAGAACAGCATTCCTACAAAGCCATTGGCCAAAAGAGAGTGGGGTGTAATATCTTCAGCTTTCCCCATCCTCACCCCCACCTGCCATGGTGTTTTCTGTGTATTTCTGCTATCTTTAAGTTAACTGATTAATTGTTCCCCACCCCCAAATGTAGTTAAACTTGTATGTGTGCGCACGCATGCACACACACACAGGCACCAACTTTTTTTCTCTCCTTCATGAAGGCCTCTTATCTGTTCTGACTCCCAGATTGTAGCCCTGAAGGCAAAGCCGTTGACCCACACTTACTCACCCTGCGCATGGAAGATCACATTACAGTGAAGTAGTTGTTCTTTTGAGAAGCCACTTAACTGTTTGGGTGTAGCTTAGAAACAGGATTTGTTGTTATTATTCATAGAACTGTGGATTTTTAGAGTTGGAAGGGACCCCAAGGGTGATTTAGTCCAACCCCTGCAACGCAGGACAACTGCTGAAGAAGAGGCTTCTCTTTGTATGACAGGCCCCTTTTGGTCGAGTGGAGGCAGCCAGCAAGCGCAGCTGGCAAACCCCCTCCCCCAAAGAAACACACCCATCCCACAGTGGCTAGTTTACATGGATAGCTACCTTTCCAAGATCCAATGAGAATGACTTCATTGTAAACTTCTACAATGGCTTGCTAACTGGAAGTGAGGCTGAAACCTTTTCCAAAAGTGACTTATTTCCAAACGTCAAGCCTGAGGCACTGCAGATGATCTTTATGAGAGCCTTTGCAAACCATGTATGGAATCTTCCTGGAGCACTCTCATATGGTGCCAGTGTCCTTTGAAACTCCATATCCCCAGATTTTTGAAGGTTTATTGCCAATAGGGAATCTCCTTATTAACAGGGAATGATTTTTCCCACTCTGCCGTGTCAATGACTTCCAGATTGCTGACACACAAAATCCAAATCCATAAAATCACAAGATGCGTCCTTCCACACTTGAGAGACAAGCGGCAGCCAACAGATATAGAATTAATTGCTGAGAAATAAGATGAGCATTGGCACCATCAAAACTGAATAAGAGATGTAGTTTAGCCTCCAAGGTGACCTGTTTGCTAATAATAATAATAATAATAATAATACCAGTCTCCATTACAATCTGATTCCAGAACTTGTATACATAATTACTTCCCACCACATATGCTAGTATGTTCCTCATTCCTTGTACCTCACAGCCCTGCCAGCGTAAAATCCAAAGTTTTAATTATTTTTTCCTGGTGGATCTCTAGGACAGCCTCGTAAATATTGTGTTGTTTGCTACTATGTTATGTTTGTGCTTTTATATTGTAAACTGCCCTGGAATCCTCAGATGAAGGGCGGTATAGAAATTTAATAAATGAAAAGTGTAAATGTAACAGCAGTTCAAATGCTATTTTTGTCATCATCTTGCGATTCCTGCATTTTAGGGGGTTGGACTAGATGGCCTTTAGGGTTCCTTCCAACTCTACAACTCTATGAATCTATTATCATTTCCCATCTTCCAGGGTGGCAGTCCAGCTCCCCCCCCAAAAAAACTTCATTTCTTCAATTAAAAAGGCATAATTCTTCCTATTAATTAATTAATTTTAAAGGTGTTATCTTTTAATTAAAAAGCTGGAAAACTAGTCCAGGAAGGGGATAGAAGAGCTGGGTTTGTTCCGTGACAAGTGTCAGCCTTTTAGCCCTCTGCACAGCTGTCTCCTGCGGCAAACTCCTGGAACCTCTTCCCTCAGAGCTCAATTCAGCAGGGAGGATGGTTTAATTAAACAAAACACAGCAAGGTTGTACCTCAAATTATGCATGTTTGTACACAGCCTTTGTTTCCAAGTCTAGGATTGGTGCCTACATGGCAGAGAAATCCACTTGTGCAAATTAAGCACATCTGCACATACCTGTGCCGTCACTGCTTGTGGAGAGGTGTGCTGTTAGAGAAAGTAAAAGACAACCAGAAGGTAACAAGCAGGTTCTCCTTTTTGCAAGGGGAAGCCAAACTACTGTGTCTCACTCTTGCCAAGTCTGAAGGAAAATCTAAGTGTGTGCTAGAATGTTTTCACTCAGGCCACATTTACACCATACAGTACATTTAAAACACTATGATCCCACTTGTCTCTAAAATATCCTGGGAAGTGTGGCTTGTTAAAGGGGCTGAGCAGTGTTAGGAGAACCCTATTCCTCTCCCAGAGCTACAGTTCGCAGAGTTCCCTGTGAAGAGGGATTGTCCATTAAACCATTCTGAGAATTGTTACTCAGCGGAGAATAGGGGTCTCCTAATAACTCTCAGCACCCTTAAAAACTACAGTTCCTAGAATTATTGAGAGGGAAGCCATGGCTGCTTCAAATGGTATCTGTGGAGAAGCAGCACACAAAGAAATGTATGTATATACCGTGGTTGTGTGTGTGTGTACCATAATGCTTTAAGTGTGTGGTGTAAATGTGGCCTCAGTCTCACAATTTCCCTTCCAGTACTACTATATTCAGGGCTGGCGATCAGAAGGTCGGTGGTTCGAATCTGCACAATGGAGTGATCTCCCATTGTTCTATCCTAGCTTCTGCCAACCTAGCAGTTTGAAAACATACCAGTGCAAGTAGATAAATAGTTACTGCTGTGGCAGGAAGGTAAAAGGTGTTTCCATGGGCTCTGGTTTCTGTCACAGTGTTCTGTTGCACCAGAAGTGGTTTAGTCATGCTGGCCACATGACCCAGAAAGCTGTCTGTGGACAAACACCGGCTCCCTCGGTCTGAAAGTGAGATGAGCGCTGCAACCCCATAGTCACCTTTGACTGGACTTAACCATCCAGGGGTCCTTTACCTTTACCCTTACCTTATTCCATGTGATTGGAATATGGTACTGGTTACAAAATTCCTGAAAATCAATCTTCCTTTCTTCCTTCCTAAAGTAAGTTTATAGTCCTCACTGCTGCAAAGATAGACTTGAAAGTGCATGGGCAACACCTGGTAAAATTGGAAAAGCCAGAAAGTGGATCATTGGTATTCCCAGTGGGTATTCCCAGCGGATCATTGGTATTCGCAGTGGGCTTTCATTATCCCACATAGCTCCTTGTCCTTATGATCAGCAGAAGACATTACTTGACTAAGCAAATATATGCAAGCATCTACAATTTGCAAATGAATATGCAGATGAAGCACACATTTATATTTTGGCAACTCCCCTCCCAACCATATTTTCTAAGTGCAATTGAAAATGTAATTCTGTTCCAGTGTAGCAATATGCCTTTGGAGAGCTTCATTTATTGGCAGACCTTTGCTCTTACTCTGGCAGTCTCTCTAGATGGACTGGAGCCTCTGCCTCTATTTTTCTTAGGCAAGGATGTCCACTTGGGTTGCAATTGCATGTACTTGAGTTGTGTTTGCATGTATTTGGGTTATATCCAACTCTAGAGAGACTACTGGAGCCAAGAAGATAGGTCTGCCAGAAAAGGAGATGTCCAAAGGCTTAGTGCTTATTTCTAGAAAGTGGCACCAAATAATAATATTTTTTTGCAGCGTGCATGCCAGTCCTATCCTTTGCCCATAATAAATGTGGATGGAAGGGAAATAACTAATGCACAGAGAGATGAAGGGAGGGTTCATAACATGTCCACTAGCAGGAGAAGTTTTAGATTAAGTTTGGGGAACCTTTGGTCTTCCAGATGTGGCTGAACTACAACTCCCATCATCCCTGGCCATTGGCCACGATTGCCGGGACTGCTGGAAGTTGTAGCTCAGCAACATCTGGAGGACCAAGGGTTCCCCAAACCTGGTACAAATATTGATAGACTTGCTTATCCTAAAAGCTTTGGCAGAAAAGGTCAACCACTTCGATCAGAGGAATTAGCACTACTATAGGTGCCACATGATTCCCGCTCCGTATTTTTAAGAGCTTGATCATTTAGTGTGGAAGCATCTACACTTTGGGACTCCCTGCCTGTTGAGATCAAGCAGGCGCTTTCGCTGTACTCTTTTCGATGCCTGCTAAAAACATTCTTGTTTAGACAAACCTACCCAGGTGTTTAGAAAGCTGAGGTAACTTTAATCTGTTTTAGTATTTCAGCTTTTGTATGTTGTAAGTAGGGGTATAATTTTTTCTTGATTTTAAGGGGGGGGGGGCTTTGAGGTTTTTTACAGTCAAGCAGTATATAAATTTTATTAAGTAAATAAAATAAAAAAGTAGGAGGAGAAATATGTTTGTATTATATTCACAGGTGTGGGGACATATAAGACTTGAATACTCTCTAGTACTCCGAATACAAGTTTCTGGATACATGGAAGCATAACTTTGAGCATTCGCCACCATTAACTGGAATATAAGGTGGATCATCCTTTCCTAACCTGGTGTCTTCCAGCAGTTTTGGACAACAACTCCCATCAGGCATAGTCTGCACAGCTGATGGAATTGTTGTCCAAAACAGCTGGAGGGCACCAGGTTGACAACAGCGGAGGCAGATCTTGACAGAGTGCTTTTATTGCTTGGAGGAATGCGTGCAGATAAAACATAGGAGAACTTGTTGTGCCAAAGTGCTTAACTCACATGGTTCTGCAACTGGATGTAGTGGTCCCTGTGGATGATATCCTCCCATGGAAAAATGTAAGTAGCCCAAGAATCTCTCCTAGATCTTCTTGGATTCAAATTCAAGTATGTGGCTCCCTTGGAGTGGGGCTGTAGAGAAGGAGCTCATGTGTGACAAAGCAGTGGTGAATGAGGTGCCTCTCCCGACTTACAGACTCCCTACCCTGGGGAATAAGCGCTTGCTGGAGTGTACAGGGAAGGAGTGCCACAGTTAATAAAGTGATAAGAGAGGCAGGCTTACTCACTGAGCTGAAGACGAGCCTTTCAGCTGTGGATAACTGCCGGATCAGCAGGAAAGCAAGAAAGGTTGCCCAGTGGAACTCCTAGGCAAACACTGCTTTAAGTGGAATATGTGTTTGGGGTGGAGAGCTGTGTTGTGTCTCATCAGCACAGGGCTGTGGGTATGAGAGTCTGTCTGCTTTGATTGTCTATCCCAGGGGTCAGCAAACTTTTTCAGCAGGTGGCCGGTCCACTGTCCCTCAGACCTTGTGGTGGGCTGGACTATATTTTGAAGAAGAAGAAAAAAATAACGAATTCCTATGCCCCCCAAATAACCCAGAGATGCATTTTAAATAAAAGCACACATTCTACTCATGTAAAAACACACTGATTCCCGGACCGTCCACGTGCCAGATTTAGAAGGTAATTGGGCCATATCCGGCCCCTGGGCCTTAGTTTGCCTACCCATGGTCTATCCTATGTGTGTAGAAGACACTTGGCTGTAGGTAATGTGCCTGCCAATTGGATTTCTTGAAAACCCTTTCCTCTTCCAAGAACCCATTCCATCTTAAAACCAAACAGCTAGGAAATTGTTTTGCCCAGTGCTATTTTTGTAGAAAAAAAGGTGCTGGAACAAACCATGAACACCTCCTTTGTTCTCTTATAATAGCAGCGACCCCCACCTGAGAGGCGCTGGAACGGAGTTTAGTCAAGTTCTGGCTGAAAAAACAGGCCCTGGTTTTGCCAGTGTTCTCTGATGGGACTAAGCTATATGTTAACTGAGCCAGACGCAGCACTATTTTGAAGACTGAAATCCGCCTTGGGGGGTGGGGAAGAAAAAATGAGAGCAGAGAAGCTGCAGAAAAGGGGAGGTTTTTAATCCTTTCTCCATCAACTGTTTCTCTGCTACATCCCTCCCCTAAGTCTTTCCTGCTTTGCAAGTAATGTGTAGATAGTTATGAAACAGGGAACTTTCCACCGAGAGTCAGGCAGATCTCTTAGGTTTTGCCATTTTTTTGTGAAAAGTATTCTGAATGGCAGCATACAAATATCTCCCCACATGGCGACAAGCTCCATATGGAACCATTTAAAATGGAGTCAGAATGAGAGTGCATGGCCTCTTAGTCTCAGCATGTTATAAGGCAAAACAATAATCAGTTTGGATTCTGTTATAAAGATTTAGCTACTACCAACACAATACATATTCCACCTGCATAGACAAGACTGTGTGTGTTCTGTGATTATGCAATTATGGAATTTGAAGTTGGGCACAGAAACCAATGACCTAAGAATCTCATGCTTCATTTTTTTAAAGCAAGTTTCCAGTCCTTGAGGCTGCAGAGAGAAGCTTGAGGATGTGTTGGAATTTATATAATTTATGCAGTTGCAGAACTGAGTGTCTCTTTGTGGAGAATTGTGCAAAAATGTTTCTGGTGAATTTAGGCTGCCTTGGTGTGGAATTTTGATGTTTATTCTTACTCCATACCTTCTTGATTATAGCCAATGATCATGTGCTTTCCTTTATTATATGAATGTAGCATGATGAAGGGAGAGAATGTGTAGGGCTAGACTTCACAACAATGGCTCAGTAGTTGCTTCAGACTCAGTGTTGTTTGAAGTCTTAATTGCATTTTTGGCATGCACTGTTTTCTTTTTTGCTGGCCGTAGAAAGGCCAGTGGTAGACCTGTGACTAGTGGGTAGTATGAGCTTCTAGGCTGGCAAAAATAAAAGGCAGCTGGCCAACCAAACAGTATCTTCTGCTTAAACCAGGAATGGAGGACCTGTGGCTCTCCAGAAGTTGCTGGGCTCTCAACTCCCATCATCACTAGCCAGCATGGCCAGTGGTCAGGGATGGTGTGTTGGGTGTTGTATATGCACCATGGAAGTTCAGTTGAGCAGTTTGGCTCACCACAGGAGCTATGTAAACACACAGTTGCTACAAGAAGTCTTCACTCTCTGAGCCCAGAGAGAGTTCCAGCTTATGAAGTCCTTCATGAGACCAAAGTCCACACAGCAAGTGCAAAGTCCAGTTGCTAACAAAGTCCTGCAACTGCCCGAATTCTCTGAGTCCAGAAGTCTTGCAGGTTGCCCAACTTTCCTCAGATGGGCTCTTCGCAAAGTCTTTCACATTTTCACAGGATTCTTCCAACAGTCTCCACTTTTCCAGCAGATTTTCCTGTACTCCCCAACAACGGATGATTTAACTTGAGCCCTTATCTACCTGGTGCTACATGCTAGTTTGCCCAGCAACACATACAAGATAGTCACAAGTTACCTTAGCTGCATGGGGTGGGGTACAATTTCTGCTGACGCATGGAGAATTTTTTCATTTTCCTTAACATGATGGGAGTCAAGTCCAGCAACATATTGGGGGCTGCAAGTTCCCCATTCCTGGCTCAAATGAAATTAGGCAGGCTCCATCTCCAGATTCGATTCCACTCCCCGTACTCTAATTCCAGCAGTAGGTAGTTGGGACCCACCCATATATGTCAGGATTCTGTATGGCCACCTATATTCATACCCACCCTGCCCCTCACTTCGCCTTCACATGCTGACATTTTCGCACACCAGCCATGCAGATGGTACATAATGAGCCCAGCTGGCAGATCTTCTTTCAACCTGCCGTGGCACTGCTACTGCTTTGGCATCAGGAACAACCATAGGGATGAGAGTGCACCTGAGAGGGAGAGAAGGTGCCAAAGAAAGTCATCTCAGGTGGCACGTGGTCTTGAGTTGCCTTGCTATTCCCACTGCTGGAGAACTGAGGTTGAACCTTCTGCTACAATTTTTGTATTTTCTGTTTTCTTCCTTTCTGTTCTTTTTGGGGAGGTGTGTAATTGAAGTTATAATATGTCTTTGTTTATATTATATTTTCAGGCTGTTTTACTCCTGCAGTTGCCATGGCCAAGGCTCTAAGCAATCTCAAAAGTATTCCCATAGAGTTTGCAGCATCTTCTAATGGGTGGGTGCCGGCAGTTGATTATATGTGGTTACAATGGGATTTCTACTATTTGCTTGCTGTTAACACACCACCTCCAAACCAAATGTCTCTTCTCCATTGTCGCCATGGAATCTCTGCAGGCTTTGGTGCCAGAATATATGTGCACAAATCATGTGGCCAGCCCGTGTGTGCAAATGTTGCAGGAGATTATCACAGCAGCTGGCAGTTTAGTTAAGAGGCATGCAATTTGCTTGTGTCACTGGAATGACTATAGACCTGATCTTGTTCATTCACTTATAAGGCTATTTTTTTGGCGGGGATGTGGAATCAAGTTTATTGAATTGTGACATGGCTGAGCAGCTTTCAAATCTCTTAACTTCCTCCACCAAATCTCCCACCCAATTAGCTGAATGAATCAGCTGCTACCCTTTGAATATATGATTGTCCATATGTGATGGATACTTTCTGTACCATTCAGGCAAAGGTGGCTACAGTCTAGGGACTAATGTTGTAATGTGGCTACAAGGCTGAATTGTGAATGAGGAAACCACTAGTCAAAATCCTGCCTCTGCCATGTATTTAGTATATGACCTTAGGGGAACTAATGTTCTCTTAGCTTCAGCTTCCGACCTGTAAAATGGGGATAACAGTACTGATCTACCTTAGTGGATGAAATAATGTATGTTAGCTCAGTTGGTTAGGGCATGGTGCTGATAACACCAAGGACGCAGGTTCGATCCCCATATGGGTCACCTGCATATTCCTGCATTGCAGGGGGTTGGACTAAATAAGCCATTGGGGGGCGGGGGCTTCCAACTATGAAGTTCTTAGGGTGGTATTGAACTACATTTTACTCAGAGCAGACTCATGGAAATAAATGAACATGACTACAAAACCCTGAGTTACTCAGGAAGAGAGACTGATTGTTAAACCATTCTGAGAACTGTAGTTCTGTGCGGGGAATGGGAGTTTCCTCTAACAACTCTCACCATACTTAACAAACTATAGTTCCCAGGATTCTTTGGGGGAAGCCACAACTGTTTAAAGTGAAATGACACTGCTTTAAACATTCAGTGCTGATGAGGCCTTACATTCAAGAGGCAACACATTAGAGAACACAGGGCAAAAATGAGCCTTCTCTTTGTTATTTGATGCACCTCCACCCTAAAAATCTCAGAAGTTGTAGAAGTAGTTCAGCTATTATTCAAAGGAGTATATAATGAATTGACCAAGTAAACTGTGCACTACCTGGATTTAGCACAAAGGTGGCATGGAAGGGAGGAAGAGAAATAAGAAGGGATAGAGGGGTAAATGGTTGTGGAGAATTGGAAGTCTGTGGACAAGGAGCAGTAGCCATGGGAGATGGGCCCAGATCCACAATTCTAAGGGTGCTTCCAAGACTATTGTGCTCTCAGGTGGGATTAAATCACTCACCAAAAAAGTCAGGTTGCCCATTTCCAGTTGATTGGGAAGTCTGGCACAACAAATTTGCTTCCCTTAAAAGTTTTGGCAGTAAGAAAAGTGATGGGAATGTACTGGAATGTGGAGGATGGTGCTTGGTAACATCCCCACCCAAAATGGAGAGAATGCTCTAGAAATAGCAGATCACCTCCCTGCAAACAAATCAGAATAGACGCTCAATAAATGGGTTTTCTGAAAGTGCCCTGTTGCTCCATATCCTAATCTGAGGGGGGGGGGGAAATCTTCCTGGTTCCCAAATGCCTGCCTGTTTTCCAAGCTCTTTCTCTGCAGATATGAAGACTAGAAACTTGCTTTTTAAAAAACACCCCCTAACACCCTTCTGAGAATCTTCAGGATGCCAAATTCTTTTTCAGCTACCAGATCCTGTGCTTGTGTCTTAAGCCCACACATGTGCCAGATACACCTAGAGTATACCAGGGCACCTCAGACACAGAAGGCTCCAAACATGAATAGCTTGGAGTTGATGGTGTGTTTGAGTGAGTTTCCAGCATAGGCATAACTTTACTTTGTGTCCCCCACCCCTTTTTATCTCCCCTTTTAGAGTCCTCCAAGAGAGGTGCATGGAATAGCATGGCAGAAGTTTCGTCTCGAGATGGGCAGTGCTAAGCAGCCAGAAGCATTGCAGTTGTTGAAGCAAGATGCAGTTCCAGAAGATGCTCCCCAGCCCAGCAGCAGCTTACCTTGCAGTCAGGAGAAAGACAGCTGTCTCCAACACACCCAATGTGACGGAGGAGATCTCACCATGAGGAACTGCTGTGTGAATGACCTTGGCACCAAAGACGGCAGCCAAGAAGACACCATGGTGGACAACCCAGACCAGAAGGAGAAGGCGCCAGCTGTAGCCACAAAGCCTTCCATGGAACTAGTCACTGATACAGGTACCGTGGTTCTGAAAGATGCAATGACTGGAGGAACCACCTTGGAAGAGGACGGGGAACGAGCAGCCCATCATGACTTGCGGCACAACAGCAAGCAGGGCTCAAGCTGCAGGGATCTTCCCAGTAGCTTATCCAATACCTGCAACCCTCTGGAAAGTAAAGCTGTTCCTGGAGATGTCGGTACGCATCTCTTAGCAGAGCCCTGCCTAAAGGCAACCAACAAGGACCCTTCCAGTGCACCAGCCTCCCTGAAACATGTGGCATTTCTTGAACCAACCAAAAAAACCGCTGAGGCTGAGAGCATCCAAGCAGGAACAGCACATTCCGAGGGGGGTCCTGCACTTCCCACGTGCCTGAAAAACACAAGCCAAGGACAGCCAGGTGCCTCCAAGGGAGATATATCACACTTCAGCAGTGATGTCTGTGAAGCAGCGGACCACTTGAGTGAAGGACACGGAGGTCCCCTCGCACCAGAAGCTCCCAAGGAGTTTACTCAAGACCCCTTGGCAGCTGAAGCCACATCAGGGAAGTCAAGCAGACCAGCGACAGAAACAGACCAGTTGGGGGACCATAGCAGGGAAGTGAGGTTCCCTGCTCCGGAGGCTAACACAGCTGAGAACTCCAGCAGAGTGCCAGGAAACCCTGTGGCTGCCGTTCCTCATGAAGCCAAGGGCACATCAGGTGAGTCACAAACAACCCCAGGTGAAGCCACCAAGGAGGCGGAAGGGCTCAGAGAAGTGACACCCTCTGAGTCCAAGTGTCAAAACCAAGCTCAGGAACAACAAACACCAGAAATGACCAGTGTGGCTGTGAGTGAGGAGCGCACAACAGACGTCGAGAAGAGATCTGTGGAACTTCTCACCCAAACCTGCTCACTTGAGGTCACTCCCCCCCAGCACGATGCTGGGACTCAAGTTGACAATCGTGTGTCTTTGGTGTCGGTGGCCGTCAGCCCCATCAACCCGCCCGACGGCTCCTCGGCTTTCACTTTCCACACAAGGGGCTTGGGGGCCTCCTCTCTGAAGAGCCCTGGCCCGGAGCAGAAGCCAGCCAAGAGAGATGCAGAGATGCAGGTGTCCATCCCGGTGGAGACCAGGTCCGTGGCCACAGGGCCCATGACTCCCGTGACCAAATCTCCCCAAGCGTCCTACCCTGAGGTGCACGTGAAAGGGGCCCAGGAGGAGGCGCCCGAGCCGGTGCGGGAGGTCAGCTGGGACGAGAAGGGCATGACATGGGAAGTGTACGGCGCCTCTATGGAGGTGGAGGTGCTGGGCATGGCCATCCAGAAGCACCTGGAGAAGCAGATTGAAGAGCATGGCCGGCAAATGGTGATGACACCTCAGAGCACCCGTGCCAGCTCCATCAAGGGGGCTCCCCCCAAGGGGGAGGTCAAGAGGCAGCCCAGTGTCTTCAGGGCACTCCTGCAGAATGTGCGGCGGCCCCGCTGTTGCTCCCGAGGAGGACCTACTGTGGAGTGAGGGGGGCCCCGGGCCAACTCTAGGGTTTTCTTATAGCAGTTGGAACGTGCAAATGTTACGTAGTTTCTCAGGCAATGTGTGGGACAGTCCATTTTGAATATCTCGAGTCCCCAGGATTACGGCGCTCAACACCCCTGATGTCTCCTGGAAATGCAGGCCAAACCCTATATATTACAAGCAAATAGCACCTTGCCCAGTTCTGAAGCACTTGACATGTCTCAGCCAGCAGCGCTTACACTGCCACACACGCTTGGCAGTGCCGCTTTGCATCCTGGGACATGTAGTTTTCACAGTGCCAAGCTCAGATGATTATATGCAGGGCTCTCAGCAACTTGTCTGTTTGATACAGACTGGAAACGGCTCTCAGATATTTTGGAGAGCCATGTTTAGGAAAGTTTGGTGTAGCGTTTGTGGAGATCACTGTACTAGCAGTATCCTATCTTGGGTCTAGAATGGATTATTTGTAGGGGCTGCCAGATCACAGCTTTTAGAGAACATATGCATAGTTTGGGATTCCCTCCTCCCAGTGCCAATAGGTTAAGAAACAATCTGAAATCTTCAATTATTTCCAGAAGTACAGTATATATTTTAACTTAGGGGCAGCAGCATGGTAACATTCTGAAGGTGATTTTGGCTGAATGATCATGTGTCAGGTCTTGAGAAAGCCATCCAATTGAACAACATAAGCAAGTTTGCCTAATATTGTTCAGTTGCATAATTTTATGGTGCCCACAGAACTTGAGTGTTCTTGCTGTGGAGATTGATAGTTTACATTGCACAGAATATAATGAGTTTGGGGCATTATAGAATCATAGAATTGTAGAGTTGGAAGGGACCCCTGAGGGGCATCTAGTCCAACCTCCCCCCCAGTTGCAGGAGTCAAAGCTAAATAATCCCTGACAGGAGAGAGTCCACTGCCTTTTGAGTCCAGCACCAGACTGCCTTCCCTATTCTAAAGGACCATTTCAAGAGAAAGCAGGGGCTGGGAGAAAAGTGCAATAAGAGTAACCAGGCTCATCCTAGAGAGAATTTGGATGAAATATTTAATCTCTTCTTAATTACACTCTCGACCTTTGCCTGCAGCCCTGCAAGTCTGTTCAAGGCAGGTCCCTCAGAGCCCTTCATTCCCTTTGCTAGAGGGCCCTGCTGAGTCCCAGTGGAGGCATCTTGCATTACAGGCTGATGCCGCCACCCGACCAACTTGCCTGAGAAACTAATAATTTGGAAGGTCCCGCGTCTTGTGTGCGAGAGTGTGGCTCGATGCGTGCTCTGGCTTGTGTGCATGTGAGCGTGCGTGTCATAGCCTCTTTTCCTGTCAATGCTATTCCCCTGCCCCCCGGGAGCAAAGAGGCCTGTTGCCATCAGAAACGTGGCTAATTTTTATGTTCCTGACTTTTTCAAGAGATCTGGGGTGGGGTGGGGTATTTTATTCATATGTGTTGGAATATGGGGGCTTTTACAAAACACTCTTTACTCTGTTGTGTTTACTCTAAATCAGGTTCTTGTTTCTCTGAAGGTGTCTTGAAGATGCTGATTTCCTTTTCCTGCCTCCCCCATTCCCCGCCCCCTCCCAACAATATTTTATGCATTGGGATTTGGGGGTTTTGTGGCTTTCACCCCTAAGAAATGAAATCTGTGAAGGCATAGATGAGAGATTATTTGACACTGTGTAAAAAGAGAGCAGGGGACACTTACATGGTGGAAACCAAGACTTGTTTTTTGGAGGGGAGCTCCTTCCTCCAGAGTAGCTGCACTAGGTACACCTCCTTCAAGGATGTTTTCAGTTGTGAAATGTAGTGCCAAAAACTGACACCCACACTCACTTTTGATAGAGTTGGAAAGCACCTCTGCTGTTTGTAGTACTACCCTGATTTTGCCAGAAGACTTCGTGTTGATTTCTGTTTACAAGTCTCCTCACCTCTCTGTGAATTATAGTTCCCAAAGTTTTTTTTTATCTGGCTGGGCTTCTGTGTCTTTAACCATTGCCCAGAAGGAGGACATTTGGGTTCAGCTTTTCCCAGTGTGCATCTAAGGCAAGCAGGATGGGAGTTTTCAGCCAAATTTCCTCCTCAAGGAACAACCCCACTTAAAAACAAAACAAAACAAAAAAAAGCAGTCCTACTATAAATGCAGGTGCTAGGAAGTTTGGGGCTTTTTCCCCACAGAGGGGCAGAATTTATGTCCTTTTAGTGGTGACAACATTCAGCATCCTAACTGCAACACTGTGAAGAGAGGATCTAGGCCCGAAGAATCTCACTGCTCCTCAGTGCTCTCTTAGATCTGGGATGAGGGCCCTGCTTCCCTCCAGGTGTTGTTTGACTATGTCCCATCATCCTAGACCATTGGCTTTGATGGATGGGCCTGATGGGAGATGAGGTCCAAAGCCAGCTGGATGCACACAGGTTTAGCATTCTGCTCTTGCAGTGCAGATTGGCCAACATGGTGAAGCTGACCAACATGCTAGAAAGTTCTGATGGAGCTGGTGGCTGTGGGGCTTTTCCTTCTAATGCCATCCCATTCAGCTGGGAAGGGCTTGCCTTAAATCTGGATTGCCCCTAGGCAGCACAAGCCAGCGGTATCATGTGCAGATCTTGGGAGAGAGAACTTTTCTCCACAAACAAAGAACCACACTGTTGGCTCTTTAAAAGGACCTGTGTGTACCAATACAGATGGAGAAGAGACAGAGTGTACTTGTCTGCTGTCTGCAAGAAGAGGTACGACTTCCGGCTGTTCTCTCTCGAGAGTGTACTGTACAATCTCCACCTCAACCAGGTTCCAATGAGTGGTATCAATGTGCTGGTTCACTTGGCCGACACAAGCATTCGTGCCAAATTCAGTTCAAGGCACTTCCACAAATGGAACAGGGGGAAGAACTGGTCCAATACTGTCATTGTATTAGCAAGAGCTCTGCCTGCCCAAACCTAGCTCTGAATTAGTCTATTGCAATTCCCCTTTGGGAGTAAGTAGACATGTACAGGAACTGACCATAGAGGGGTTTCTACAGTGCCCAGTGCTCACAAGTAGCCTTCCAGTTGCAAGACATGGGAGCCAAGCCCTGTAAGAGTTTAGGTGCCTTTTGGATCTGGCATGCTAGTAGGTCTACACACAGAGAAACTTGAGTTTCTGGCACCAGTATTCTTCTTAAGAGGGACTTGGCCAACTCTGCAGCGCTATGCTGCAAGAGGCACATCTAGAACCATGCAAGTGAGGAGCTGGGAAGAGGCATCCCATCTGAGAAATGTCAGGCCACAAGGTGCAGGCATCTGCACCCAAACCTGCATCCAACTGCTGGCAGCATCCCTGGGATGTAGGATGCTGAGCATGTAGACAGTACCACCCCCACCCCCACCCCAGGTTACTGGGGCCATTCACAGAACTGCCGAGGACCCTTCCCATTCCTATGCCCTGCCTTGTGTGCTGTTCTCAGTATGGTGTTCACGTGCCATATGGATCTATAGTACCAAGCAATGATGAGTTGTTGACAGTAACTTTGCCTTTTGGTTCCTATCCCCCTCCCTTTCTTTATTTGTTTAGGGTACAAACTTGTAAAACTGGCTGTTGGATAATAAAAATTTTCTCCAAAAAAAAAAGCAACCACCTCAATATGCCCCCTGCCCAAGAGGGCTTTATTTGTGTTTGTCAAGGGCTTTGGAGGGGAGAAGGATTGTTTTCTTCACAGTCTGTTGCCAGCTCAGAACAGGTTCGCTCTACTGTGGGGTGGGGAACTACACTGCAGTGCTACATGGATGGGCTTTCACAAAGCTATATCTTGGCGGCTTGTAAAAGGGGCTGAGATCTGTGGTCCTCCCCCTATTCAGGCTTGCTGGCTCTTTTATCAGGGACAGTTCAAGACTTTTTGCTGCCTGAGGTGGCGCCCTCTTCCCATCAAGGTGCATAATGACCAAAGCCAGCCAAGTAATTTTGGCACCTGAGGCAGAAAACCCTACAAGTGTCTGTCTGTCTATGGGAGTAAAAGTAAAGTTTTAATAAATAACATTTTGCTGCTCTTTCATAGTAACTAAAATCAGTTCCCTGAATAGCTGCCTCAAAAGCATTGCCTTCAACAGTGTCTTTAAGTGGGTGTAAGTCTGTTGGCACAGCTGAAGAAAATGCTTGTGTCCTGGCAGCTTATGGCGGATGGTGATAAAAGCTCAGAGACCATGGCTTTGTACACCTTTGCATATCTTAGAATGCATTCATTCATTCACCTGTTCATCTGGATGCTGTTTGTTTGTCTGAGCAGCTTCAGCATCTTACTACGGTTTCCCACTATAATAATTCCAGACTGTGAGGGAAACGCTCCCTCATTTGCTGAATATATATTCGGAAGGTACACATGCTTCACACAGCCATGCAAATGGTAAACCAATTCAAAGCCTACTTCAGAAAGCACTGACTATGGGCTGAGGGGTGGGGGAAAGGGTTTATCTGTTAACCAAACAGACTCACAGTGCCCGTCAAGCAAAAAGCAGAGGAGAGGCACACTTCTAGTTTTGCAATCATTAATATGTTTGCCATTTGCCTGGGCAATATACTTTTCTCCTAACCTAGCATCTTCCTTACAGTCGTGAAGAGGTGATACCTTAGGCAGATCCTGGATCTTGCTGCAATGTTTCCCCCCCATTTGCTTCTCCATGAACCCAACCACATATCAAAGGCACTGCAAATAACCTGCAAAGCAGCTGCAAGTTAGCTGGTGATCAGGAAGGACTTTAGCTGTTGCAACTAGGATTATATAGGCCTTATCCTTAGAACCCCACAATACACTTTTCCAGAGGAATACTCAAGCTTGGATTATTATCCCAGTAAAAGAAAAGGTGAGCCCAGGATACAAGGAGCTGAATCAGGACAGTGGCTTGTTGTTTTGTCACTGGTGATACATGGGAAGCTAAATGTCCTACCTGGCCACCAGTCTATCATGATTTCTTGAAAAACAAGGTAAGATACATCACCTTAGCAGGGATAGTGGTAGCACTGCACAGCACAGGTTCTATGCCCAGAGATTAGTAGCTTTGGGTGATATTCAATACATGCATCTCCACTTGTGCAACAAAACTTGCCCCCTTCTCCCATACCCTGCACCCTTCCCAAACCTTATCCAGAGTGTTGAGTGAACATATTTAGGGGATGCACAGGGAGGGGGGACAGCCCAGTGTGCAAGCAGAAATCCTTGTGCTGACAAACCGTCTCTTAGTGCTAGGTTCGGTTGGATACAACCTAATACTCTAAATCCCCATTCCCTCCCTGCCCTGTTTCCAGTGAGAGGTGGAATTTTTATTATGTTATTTATTTCATGAAATTTATACTCTGCTTGATTGTTTTTTTTTTAAAAAACGAACCCACAAGCCATTTTGCATCGTACCTTTTGAACACATGAAAATACTAGTGTTGCCTAGCATGGTAGGCACTTACCACCTCTTCCACTTTCTTGTTGTTCAGTGTGATCTCTCTAGTTTGGGCCAGGCTCATTTCTGCCTAGGATGCAGGCTTGCAGACAATCATAAGTCATGGATTAAAAAGGATTCCCAGTGAGTTTCTTTACAGTTGCTGACGCAATGTCTCCAAGCCAATGTTGCTATACAAGTCCTGCTCATAAGTGTCTGTTCCTCTGCCAGGAGGAAGCAGGGTGTGATCAGAGATCACTGGTGTCCAAAGAGGTGTTCTCGAAGGCAAAAGACTGCTTGGTGTGTCCCGGTTGCTCTGGTTTGTCTTTCTTGTGGCTTTCTAAGGCAGCTTTCAGTGGCTCATTCTGGCCATTTGCCTGGTGTACAGCATCTGCTTTGTCCTGCTGGGATGAAAGAGAGTATGAGATTAGAATATGATCCATCTATGTTGTAAAGTCCTATTTGCCATTGTGTCCTTGGATTATTGGGTGGATTGTCACTCCAAGAACTGCAGCGTTGACCACATAAGGAGTCATTTCCTGTGGTGCAGGAACCTGAACCTCTGCATGTGAAAGCTGAATATCAGGTCTAAGAGAGCAGATCCACTTTGAAGAAGTAGCCTGGGGTGTGTGTCTGCTGACATACCTTTGATCTTAGCTCCGTTGCAGCTAGGCTACTACAGCATAGTAGTGGGTCTTTCCAGGCCTATCATTACACTTGAAGAGAGCCAGGCACATTGCAGTAAACCTTTGAAGTGTAGTGCAGAAGGCACTTTCCGTGGCTGTACACTGAATACCTGCGCAATACCTCTTACTGCCCATCCCAGTGGATTGGAAAGGCCCCTGTGAGGCCTGCTAACAGTGGTGCTGCAAGATGAGACGCCCCATGAGAGCCTCGCTGAACTTGAAGACATACGTATGGCTGGTTCACCAGTAATAGGTTACCTGACTGGAATGTGCCTTGTGACAAAGTCACACTGGGTCATCTACAGGGTGTGTGGCCTGATGGTGGTTATAAAGGGCCACTGCCTGGCATTTGGATTAACAGTCCAGGGCTCTTCAAAAGAGAAGGAAAAATGAAACAAGGGAGGCACTTTTTAGGGGCATGTGTCACATGACTCGCCCGGGAGCGTGCCCCGGAAGATGAGCATCCTGGTTTTGCATCATAAAAAGTTGAAAGGTATGTCATCGTCATCATCAAATGTCAGGAACATGCTTTGGCTGGGAGAATGTCCTGTGGGGAGTGACAGGTTTGAGGGTCCTCACCCTTTTGTAAGCGGCTGGAGCAACCTCTGGAGCAACTTCTGGAGCATCAACCATGTTCTCATCAAGGGAGTTCAGGCTGTAAAGAGAAAGCAGCATGGGCTGATTAGGGAGCTCTTTGTCACCCCTAGCTGCCAGTCTCCATGCCCCCACCAGCGGGAGCCAGGGATGTGAAGTGAGGGGAACGGGCTCGCAAAGTGGTGGCCCTGCCTTACGTGGTTAGTCATTCTAAACATTACAATGGGTGTGTGGTCAACTCAGTTCTTTGACAGCAGCCCCATTGCAAATGTGACCTTTGGGGAAATGCATGAAAGAGGGCCTTTGGAGGGCAAGTCAGTTTCATTCAATCAATCATGACCTGGTTCATGCACAGGAGGTGAGACTGAAAGACAAGATTCATGGGCATACCTGGCCACTTCAGAGCTGGCGTTTTCCTCCAGGTCCAGGGAGGGGTACAAGGAGAAACCAAGCACAGGGTTAGCTCTGAGGAAGAATAGTCCAGTGGTGAGTTTCTTAATCACTACAAATTCAGCCCACCAGAATCTTATCATGCAGCTGACTAGACAGCACAGAATGCCAGACAGGGGAGGGAACCACAAGACCACTCAGTGCAGCAAAATCACATGCAATGCATAATTGATAACAATTGTCAGTGTGATGCACACAGCACAGCAACAGCCTTGTGTTGCACAAAATGTGTATCACCAAAGTCAAGGCTGCTAGCAGCTTCCGCCTTAATTTTGCTTACCCATGTACAGCAGAGTTTGACACTTCAAAGAAGGAAATTCACTAGTAACTGGCTAAAAATATGGATATCCACCTGGGCATCAAATCCCATCCTTTTCACTGTATAGCCACAGATCAATCCTTTTCTGAATTTGTCTGGAGATGCTGGACATACTTCTATCATATTGCAAATTCAGTACAGAACCAGTTCAGCACATGGAGTTTAACAACACAAATTTGAATAACTAAAGGGCATGGGGTCTACTAGGAGGCAGGCACACGCTTACGTTTCTTCCTGATTTTGCCCCTCCACGGGTCAATCCAGGATACACCCCTTTTACTAGGGCAAACCTTGCCCCACCCCAAAAGCATACCCTTCTGTGTTGTATCTGTTGGTCCCAGGGATAGCAGGCCCCTGTACCACATCACCAGGTGAGAACTTTGAAGCCACCTTCAGGGCTTTTAAGGCCCTCAGCTTCCTCACATAACTGCAAAAAGAAATGAGAAAGAAGAGTGAACAACCTGAGAAGAGCCCTGCTGGAGAAGACCAAAGGCCTATTGAGCCCAGCATCCTGTTCCCACCATAGGCAACCAGATGCCCATGGGAAGCCCTCAAGTAGGGCATGGCCAACACTCCCACCACACATGATCTCCAGCAGCTAGTAGCCAGAGGCACTCTCCCTCTGCAAGTAGTACTTAGCCATCATGGCTATTGGTCAGGCCAGGGAACATGCTGCCCTACCACGAGAATGCCACAAAACCAAGCATGTGGAATAGCAGAATGGTGGAACCACGTGAGGGAGGCAGGCTATGCTGGCTTTTGGGAAGGTGCTGATGCAGTGCAGCATGTGTACATACATATAGAATTTCATTTGTATGCCGCCTTTCCACATTTAAAACCATGCTCGAGTGGCTTACAACATGAAAAAATACATAATTACATAACAAACACATCAATCAAACAGCAAACCATTTCCACACAAATCATAACATGAAATAGACAAAAAAAGCAGTAACAGCAACAAACCTGTCCACCCCCCCACAAAAAGCCCTTAATAATACACCAGCCCCTTTTTTGTTGAGTGTGCAGAAACAAATAGAGGCAGCGTTGAACCAGCTGCAGCAAGGACGTTCGTATACCTGCCATAATAAGGGGAAGGGCACTTTTGTACCTTTTCCTCATGCCTATGATTATCAGGATCATGACGATGAGGATAACAAGCGCAGCCACAGCCAGCCCTGCAATGACAGCGAACAGCTCATTCTCCTTGTTGGACTGCGTCACCTCCACTGGGCCCTGGGATACACAAGAGTATCACTACACTGGCTCAGCAAGTGCATGTGTCTACAACATAATGTTTCAGTTATGCCCTGGCTACAGCCTCAGTGCACACAGCCTCTCTCTATGCCAGTCCCAGCTGTGGTGCAAGATTGGTTTCCAGCATGCCATTCTGCCAGGGTGCCCGTTTCTCCACCAGCATTGGCTCCAGCCACACAATCTCTCCCATGGCCGTCTCACTTGCCTTGGCAAGGTAGAGCTTGCTGTCTTGCCAGGGGCACACACCAAGCCACCGATGCACCCATTCCGACAGAGCTCTCCTGTTTGAGCTTTGACAAATCCCACCACTGCCGCCTTACTTCAAAGAGACCCTAGAGCTGCTCCTCAGTGTTTGGGAGTATGAGCAGGAAATGTGCACTCACAATGATGGATAGGCCAAGCTTGAGCAACCGAGAGAGTTCCCCAGGGTTTCTCTGGATGAGTCTGGAAAGAAGACAGAAAGGTGTCCATGAAGTGTTCCTTGGGATATAAGAAGCCCTGCTGAATCAGGCCAAAGGCCCATTTAGTCCAGCATCCTGTTCTCACAGGGGTCAACCAGATGCTCATAAGAAACCCACAAGCAGGAGAATGACAATGAGTTCAACAGGACTCTCCTGCCCACTTGGGATTCCTAGCAACTGGTATAAAGAGGTCTGTTGCATCTGACAGTGGAGATGGAACACAGCCATTGGGGTGGCTAGTAGCCACTGATAGCCTTAACCTCCATGAACTTGGCTAGTGCTTCTTTAAAGCCACCCAAATTGGTGGCCACCACTACACCCCAAGGGGAAACTTTCCCCATGATTCAAATTACTGGGAGTGGGGGGGGGGGGAGAGGGAGCCTGGCCTCTTAACTACTGGTTTTAGAAGACCTGGGGAGGGCTATGATTTCATTCAAACTGGGTTTGAATCAGGGGATCAGCCATCCTTACCTTTCCCCTCATAATTCAAACACTTCCTTGCCATGCAAACTTCTGCCAGAGCAGATGCACATTTCCCCTTTCTGATGCTCCCCTCTTTCCTCCTGCCCATGCTCTTAAGCTCAGCCTCCCCTAACCTGGCACTCTCCAGATATTTTGGACTTCAACTCCCATCAGCCCCAGCTAGCCTGGTCAATGGTCAGGGATGATGGGATATGTTTTAGACTACAATGCTTTAATCTGGAGAGCACCAGGTTGGGGAAGGCCACACTGACCTTTGCCTGGGCTCCTCAACCCAGCCCAGCCCATCTCCACCGTGATGCATCACTTACGTGCGTACTTCTCCGGACATCAGAGCTGTGCCATTGCTATAGACGAAATAGGCCTCCATTGCTGTCTTCACCACAGCCCTAGAGGAGTTGAGATGGTGATGTGTAAGATGGACATGTATGGGGATGGGAAAGGGGTATTGCCAGAAGCCCCTTCCTAGACCTTTTACTGATCAAAGAGCCAACCCCCAGGGAATTATTGGGTAACCTGACTGGCTTTGCAAACACAGCCAACCCCTGATGAATCAGCACTACAGAGTCAACAGCATCATCTGTCACACTGGTTACATGCAACCTCAGTGCTTGGAACCTCAAGGAGGACATGAATCCGCAAATATTCTTTACCCCTCTCCATTTACTCTACAGACATTCAAACATACTTCCTACCAGCATACTTCCTATGCCTGTGGCCAGCCATAGATGTAAGCATCACAAGTACTTCCCCCTTTGTTCATGCTTCTCAGGCACTACTGTCTTCCCTTTAGCTTCACTCATTTCCTTTCATCTTGTTCTGTCCCAGTCACCTGTCAGATCTGGAGCTCCCGGAATCCTCGATGGACCTGATGTTTGCTACATGGACAGTTGCTTGGGTAGCTATAGTCAGAGCCCTGGAAAAAGCACAGAAAATGAGTGTCTCTAAGTGTCTCTTTAACTTCATGTTCAGGGGTCGGCTCCTCTGTGGTGCATGGCTTGCCCTGCACCCTGGGGCATGAGATAGTAATGGTGCCAGTAAGTTTCAGAATCCGGCTTTAGATATGAAACCATTAGCGGAATAGGAATTGTTAGTGCACACAAAGCCCTCAGTTTTTAATTATATTTGCAGTGCTTCTTTCCTTTCTTAAGTTGTATTTTCCATGGAATTCAAATTGCAATACAATAAATATGTCCCTGGATCAAACCACTGAATGGAAGGGAAAGATGCCATACACATTGATTTCATCCGAATTAGACTGCACGTCCTGCAAGGAGGAATCAAACACCAGCCGGACACGGTAGCTCTGGTCGACAGTGTAGATCTAGAGAAAGAGAGAGGCAAATGTTCTCAGAAGAAAGTCATGGTGAATGTCTGCATTGCGAAAGGAATCTGGGTAGATCAGAAAGCTGTCTTACGTCCAGTGATACTGAGGAATACAGTGGAGGGTTCCCATGGTCCTTGGCTTCCACTGTCACCCGATACTGACCCTTCAATGAACTGTCAAGGCTGCTGGCAACTCTGCAGAAACAGAGGAATTGATATCAGAGGGACTGAGTTCCTGATCCCAGAGTCTGTACAGGGACAGACCAGCCCTTAGTTCCACAATGCCCTGTCTGTGCATGTGGCCCTTAGGACACTGCTCCAAGCTTGGGGACAGATCACAGGGAGACCACCAGATAAAACATGTACTAAACTGGAATTTATAGTGAAGTATTAGACCCAGAACAGGAGAAAGTGAGAAGCTAGTGTTAACATTTAAGCTACCTATTTTGCTATCACTGTCTGTGCTGAGAAGCAACACTCTCTTTCTAGATAGGATGCCAGGAGTATAGCTGCATTGGTCATGCTCAAGCTATTATCAGAATTTCCCCAAGATCAAATGACTAGCAATGCTACACTTTCGTCTTGGCTTCCATTCTTCCTGGATTTCCTCTCCCTGTCAATACAGTGGCAACCCTTGTGGTCTCCACAAAGCTCCCAGACAACAAAACCCCATCAATTACTGGATGCTCCCAATGTAGAGGTCCTTCTCTGTTGTTGTCTCCACTTTGAAAAGATTTTCACGGATCTGCTCAGGTCCATTGTCTGGGATGAAAAGTACCCTGGAGATGGCAAATGAAATCACACTGTTCACACCCGAATCAGCGTCTTTAGCCTGGAAGGAGGAGGAGGAGGACACTATTGTTGCTGCTTCTTTGAACTACCCCACATCACATAGCTTGTGGGAACTAGGAGCCAGTTCCCACCACAAGGAAGGAGCTGTGTGAAGTGTAGTTAGGTTCCCACGAGGCAAGACACAGTGATAACAGCGAGAACCTTTATTGAACTACATAACTGGGAAACAGGTGCAAAGCAACTGCTTATATACATTCCTGAAACCTTGGGCCACTCCCACTCCCAACATGACTGGCTGTCTAAACATTCAAGCTGCGAATCACGAGTCAGAGTTCAAGGGCCAATGGCAGAGGCCCAAATCCTGAAATGTTCTGTGATTGGACATAATGTATTGAATCGGAACACAGGAGCTCAGAATCCTTAGTCCAGACTCAAGCTCAGGCAAATACAGACCACAGTATACATAGCACTGTGTACCCAAATGAGTACACACCCATACACACATGTGCCCCAACATTGCATTCTCTCACCTTGACTACAGCCACCTGCAGGTTCACAGAAGAGACTTCTGGGATTATCACTGCAACAAAACACCAGATACAGATCAAAGAATGGGTGCCAAAGAGCAGGGCATGCTGGACAGAGGTCTTTCCTAGGAGCTTGCTCTCACTTCTAGCTCCAGCCTCCTTTGTCCTGGCTAATGTTAGACAGGAAGGCAACCAGCTGCTCCTCCCTTAACAATTGACTGGGGAAGATCGGCTATTTGACACTAATGGAGGAGGAAAGGATACCCTTCTTATGGAAGGAGGAGCTTTCTGAGAGCTACGATTGCTTTTAATTCATTCGGGGGGGGGCTCCAATTATCTCAGCCCGAAAGAGCAGGCAAGAGGAATTTCTATCAAAAGAGGACAAAGCTGGAGGAGAATCTTTGATGCAGTCTCTCATACACCCCCATCTATCCATTAGGGGGCAGTAGCAGCACATTTCTCTTGCATATATTGCTCTCACCAAAGGTGGTGGTGCTTTCTACAAACTCCGGTGGGTTGTCATTCACATCCGTGATTAAGATTCTCAGGGTCTCTGCAGGAAGAAGAAAAGGCACAACAGAGGAGGCACTAGTTACTGACTGAAGTGGCTCTGCAGACTCCACCCTGCTCCCAGTGAGGAACACAATACTGCATCACCTATCAAGGTTTGTCTCTCAAGTCCTTCAACAAACAGCCCATTCACATAGCTTACTAAATTAGTTCACTGTTCTGTTGCCTCCATTCTACAATGCTAAGGAGCCTCCAGCTGTGAAGATGCTGGGACCAGATTAGCAATGACATTCCTCCCACAAAGTAGATCCAAAGTAGATGCAATAGCAGCAGAACCACAGAGATAAGAAAATAAGCTTATGGCAATTAAGTCGTTTCACTGACAGAACCTAGTGTTCAACCACTTTGTCACTAAATCCATCTAAAAGAATGGGGATCAGGGCAGATACTTAAAGAGATAGCTTGCGGGGACAGAAAATGTGAATGGGATCCTTTCACCCATGCTTTCCCCTCTAAAACAGCTTCTCTATAGCCATATTTCTCCCAGTGGGCCTCCCAAACCACAAGTAACCCCTTCTGGGAGAAAAATGGCTGCAGATAAAAGATTATTTGGGGTTGGGAGGAGGAGAAGTGCAGGTGGTGGGAATTCAGCCCCTCCCCCTCCACAATCTCCCCAGTCTAGGACCCTGTGCTTTATTTTAAAAAACCCAGCAGAACACAGGTTGAGTTGTTGTGCCACCATCACACTTAGCTGCTTCCTCATGCAATGACAACATGTTTTTTAAAGTCAACTGTGCAACAAGGTAGATGAGACTCTGGAAAGTTTGCCCAGGTACCAACTTTCTATTCCACTGACTCATTTCCTTCAGCAGCTTTTCTATATACAATGCACACTGCCTCTGAGGGGAGGCTGGGACTGGAGCATATGGTATTTACAATGCCCACCAAGCAGCAGTCCTGCATGGCTCCCTGAAGCATCTCCAGCTAGGACCAAATGCTACATCCTAGCCACAAAGAGAAAGTAGGACCGATGGAGAAAAGGAAGGAAGCTGTAAAGCTCAAGATTCAGAGGGGATGCAGAACCAAGTCTTCACCCTAATGTCTTACCATTTCCACTGAAGGGGTTTCCCTTCTCAGTGAACTCATCCTTAACACGCAATGTGAGCTCCACCAGGTCACAGGCCTCATAGTCTATCTCCGAACTATTTACAAAAATTGAGCCATTGGGCTCCAGAAGGAACCACTCCTGGCACACATTGCCCACATTGACTGAACGATTGAAGCAGGCTACAGCTAACTCCTGGAATACCAGCGAGTGGTTGGTGTCCATGTCGGTGGCATTTAGCGTGACAACTAATTCATGCAGGGTGACGTTCTCCAAAACTTCAATGTCTCGTGGTGGAGATGGCTCAATGGTTGGGGACTCGTCGTTGACATCCAGCACGTTCACCCTCACCACAGCGGTGACAACATCCACGGTCCCCCCAAAGTCTGAATTTTCCGCCTGCACGGTCAGATTGAAGAACTTCTGCTGCAGCCGATCATAGTCAAGAGCAACATCGGAGTCCAGATTCAAGATCCCCTGGTACCAGCCAGAGCCAAGGCGATTCGAACGCACCATAAAGTTATTTGAACCTGCGCTGCTTTCAATGTAGAATGAGATACGGTTGTTTATCACTGTTTGATCAGCATCGGTAGCCTCCACACTCCCCACAAAGACTCCTAGAGATGGAAGGTTAGTTAGAAAGAATAACAACATTTTCATCACATTGCCGCAGCCCCACAGATCTTAAAAAGCAATGCAACCTCTACACTTCTCTACACTTCTAATGCTCATGGAAAGCAACACCTCCTAACTAGGAAATGCCATTATATGCTTCCTGTTTAATGCCTTGTCACATCTTCCTGTTCCCCACTGCTAATCAATGCAATAAATACTACAGATCACTGGTAAAACATCTGTTTTAGCAAGTAGGGATTGGTTGGTTTTCAAATTTCTACAGATAAATGATAATTTATAATTTCCTAAGGAAATCCCACCCTGCCAAAGGAACCAGAAGTTATCATTTATCTGTAAGAACTTGAAAAAGACTGCTTGCCAAAACAGATAATGTTTTCGTATATGGTCGAAAACCTATTAGTACAATGCAGGTATTATTTAGATATAAGTTGGGTCCCCCTATTTGTTGTGCATACTATTTTTGTCAACAGAGGCAGATTCAGGGGAGAGCGACAGGTTTGGGCGCACTGAGTGCAGGGCCTCAGAGTGCCTCAGGGGGCACTATGATGTAGAATGGAAGGGAGGGGACCAAATTTTGGCAATGCATTGGGGGCTACTGAAATTTGAGACCCCAAGGTCCGCCACTGTTGCCAGACTCCCTTGTTGCATCATGTTGTTGTCCCAGGTTAATCCTAGTTCCTTTCCACTCTGGACTAAAGATGACTGGCTCACCGTACCTTTCAAGCCCTCTGGAACGGAAAATTCATAAAAGGAGCTGTTGAATCTGGGTGCGTTGTCATTTATGTCCTAAAGAGAAAAGGGGAAAACTGGTAATGGGGCAATTCCACATCCAAGCATCCACTTAGGGGAATGGCTATAGCTCAATGGTAGATTATTTGCCTTGCATGCAGAAGGTCTCAGGTTCAATTCCCTGGCATCTCCAAGGAGCGTTGAGAGAGAGAACCCTTCTTGAACCCTTGGAGAGCTGCTGCCAGGCAGTGTAGACCACACAGAGCTCAATGGACCAATAATTTGATTCAGTATAAGGCAGCTTCATCTGTACTCAAGATAATATAGGGCATCTTCACAGCAATGACAGAGCAGGGATGACACAGTTTCTGAGACCCCAATACCATGGGTTAGCCATCTGCCACAAAACACACACTCTTAGGGTGCCTGTTTCCATCACCGACAGACACTCTGGAACCTGGCTCAGCTTACCTGAGCAGGGCCTAAGGTGCCTCTTTATGTATGAGTCTCCTTTTTCCAGAGCCCTGACAGGGTGCACCATTACCTCCACGATGAAGGTGACATCCACTGTGTCGTTCAACTGAGGGATGCCCAAGTCATGCACAAGGACTGCCACCACCATCTTGCCCTCCAGCTCTGCAGGGATGGCTTCTCGGTCCAAGGGCCCTTCACTGCTCAGCTCTCCTGTGTTCGGGTCGATAGTGAAGTTGCTGCTGAATTCGCCAGGCACAATCTCAAACTGCAAGCGGCTATTATTGGTCTCTGGATCGTCCTGGTCGGTGGCCTGGGAAGTGAGTTGAGGGAATTTTCAGCCAACAATGAGAAGAAGTAAGATACTGCTTGCTTCGGCCAAATGGGAAGTGTGGGTGAGCCCTAAGTGTGAAGGTGTCTCCTGCCACATAAACTTTCAGGTGCATGTACAGTGGTACCTCAGGTTACATAATCTTCAGGTTATATACGCTTCAGGTTACAGACTCTGTTAACCCAGAAATAGTGCTTCAGGTTAAGCACTTTGCTTCAGGATGAGAACAGAAATCGTGCTCTGGCGGCGCAGCAGCAGCAGGGGGCCCCTTTAGCTAAAGTGGTGCTTCAGGTTAAGAACAGTTTCAGGTTAAGTACAGACCTCCGGAACGAATTAAGTACTTAAACTGAGGTACCACTGTACTAGGAGTAAGTAATTACTTGTTGTCCTATGAGTAAATCACGCCAGGGTACTTCTTTAAAGTGCACAGCAGCCTAATTTGGAAAGAGGCCCAATGCCCAGGTCCAATAAAGGGGGGAATGTTGCCTTGAAATTACCTGGATCTGGACACGGGTTTCTTGGCCCTCCGTGACAAAGACATTGTAGGAGCCCACCACAACTGGAGGGTTGTTGTTGATGTCAACTACTGTGATCTCCAACTGTGTGGATCCAGACAGACCGCCCCCATCCACTGCCTGCAAGGTGGCATAATAGACAGCACGCTTTCCCCAATCCAGATTAGAGCCATTCGCCACTAGCACTGCCCCGCTTGTTGCATTCACTGTAAACGTGGAATGGCTGCGTAACAGAGAAAAGACACATCCTTAGTTTTGAGATATTCTAATTCTCTCCCAGCAAATGGAGGCCTACGCCACAATGCTCTCCTTGTTCCTCCCTCTGTTTCTCTAGCAATCCCATGTACATACATGCTCTGAGGAAGCAGATAGTAGGTGATCTCTCCATACTTTCCACTGTCTGGATCAGTAGCCTGCAGAAAGCAGAAGGATCAAATTGACTGTTATTTTTAATTGATTTCCCCATTGGGGATGTGGAGGAAGCCCAAGATGCCTGCTTCTCAACATAGCCATGAAGCACCTGGCCACATCACAGAGAACAGGTCCTTCTGATCGCACAGACAGAGAGCTCTCTGCCCCCACCTCCTGGTCCCAAGGCAGCTGCGGAACTTGCTTACCGTGATGTTGGAGGAGACAATGGTACCAGGTGGACTCTCCTCCAGTACGTAAAGTTTGTACTCGCTCTGGTTGAACTCAGGTCTGTGGTCATTGATATCCGTGAGATTGATGGTGACCATAGCAAAGGAGCAGCAATCGGTGTCCCTTCCAGTGTCATTTGCTACAATCTGCCAGGATTAGAAGGAGCCAAGTAAACCTCAGCCCAAGCATGGTCATGGTCATGGGGGCAGAAGTGGCTTCAGAGTGACTCTTACTAAACTCCATGCTGCCGCCTTTTGTGGGAAGGAACTACACAGGGTCTACTGGGCTTCAAAGGCTGTCTACATCGTGGGTCTATTTCCTTGGCAGCCAGCCAGGTATAATAGGATGCTCATACTTGATGAGAATCCAAAGCTGGTGGGGATGCTTTGATTCTACAAGAAGATGGTCAGTCACACAGTGCTAACCACACAGTTCCCACACAGCCTGACGGCTTCAGGCTCTGAGCAGACAGCAGAATTAAGTCCTTTTAAAGCTACCTTCTGGGGTGTCTGATCATAATCCTCACTTAGGTCTTCTACATTGAAATGGCCTAGAAGGAGATTCAGTTACTTTTAGTGAACAAATGGCTGAGTTAAGATCCCAGTTCTTGGCAGGAAGGGAATGGGACTCTCCCTGACCCTTGTTTCACTCACCTCCACAGTCATAGTAGGTGTCTTTTCGTAGTCCACAAGACTTGAATTGCTTACGAGGACCTGAACGGTGCCTTCATTCACAATTTTCCGGGGTGAGACTGAAAATGCAAATGCATCTGGACCCCGCAGGGACAGCTGGAAGGTGCCATTGGAGCCCTGTTCAGGGAAGAAGTCAGGGAGCTCAGATAATCAAACAGGAATAGCCAGCCTCCCAGTGCTGGGCATGGCCAAAGCAAAAGTAACCATCCATTGTCCCCCCACCCCCACTCACACTCTCATGCACCCACACAGACCACACACAAATGAACATACTGACTACACGTACGCTACACACATACACACACGGAGGCACATACAATGATATATTACAGTCTTTTGCCCTAGACTAGAAATAGAAGATAGCAGCTACAGAACCGTTGAATTTTCCAGTAGCTAAAATACTACAGTTGTTGACATAGTATATTCTAAATATTAATTTCATATTGAAGAACATTACAAATGATCTTGGACCGACTGTGGCACACTACTGAATATACATTTAACATCTTACAATATGGGATGAGACATTTTAGATTGACCTTTGGCTTATGTTTTGAGTTATACTCTGTCATCACCTGTTTTCCTTCTATAGCGATGCAGATGCTTGCCAAAAATCATAAGGAGCCACCTTCCCACTGCATGGTATGAATGGCCCAACGCTAACATGCTAGTTATAGGCGAAAAGGGGAGCAGCATCCCAGGATAGCACTGGCATCAATCATCCCTGGTATCTCCTTGTCCTTTGAGCTTTGCATCCCACCCACACGAAGCCTCACAGACTCTCCTCCCCTGCTCACCTTGTCAGGATCATAGGCCACAATGTTGAGGCCAGCCACAGGTGTTCTGGAAGAAGCGTGTTCTTCAATCTCACCGAAAAAGTCACCCTCTGGAGGGCCTGTGAAGTCACAGGTTGCGGAGTCCTCACACAGATAGAACTGAGGTTTGTTGTCATTTATGTCAGTGACCTGGATGGTCACAGTAGTGTTCACTTGCGCCACCTGCTGGTAAATGTTGAGGTTTCGTTCCCGAGCCTGAGAAATGAAGCAAGAGAGGGAGAGAGAAACTGAGGCCTTGGACGAGGGGGAGAGAGGGCAGAGAGATCTACCACTTCCCACAACTGCCTGCTACTCACCACAACCTGCAGCTGCACCTCTTCACCTGGAATGCCCTCTCGGTCCAGGTGGCCGCTCACAGTGATGATTCCTGTGGCATTGTTGATTGTGAACAAGCTAGTGGCAGCTAGGGCAGAGGGAAAAGAATGGTGGGGTGGGAGTGGGGACACACGTCATCAACCACACGAGTGGAACCCCAGTCATGCTGTTTTCTACATAGACACAACTTTAAACCACTAGCACAACCTGATGGGTTGTGGTACCATGGATGTAGCTACCAGCCCATGGTAGCTCATTATGACTGCTTATGCTGTCAGTCTCAGTGGGAAGAGCTTGAGTGATCCACTGAAACAGAAAGACCATCTAAACTGATGTGCAGACCTTTCACCATTTGCTATGAGCTGTGAGCCTGTTCGTTCTTTGGCCTTTCCCTCCCTCATTATTGGTACCCTATCAATCACCTCCTCAGCACCACCCGCCATTACATAAACCACCTACACACAAAGAGAGATACAGGATCTCAGGAACTCTAAGTACCGACTGCACACTTCATGGCCCATTATGCCCTGATCCACCCTTCCATCACTCACTGATGATGCTGTAATCGATGATGTCATTCACATTCTTGTCCTGGTCAATGGCCTGCACCTTCACCACTGATGTGCCCTAGGATGAGGAAATGGCCAGTGAGTGCTGGGCCTGCTTTGTACCAGCCCCCAGTGAGGAGGGAAAGGACAGGCCTTGAGGTCCGAAGCTCAGTGGCAGAGCATCTGGCTTGCAAGCAGAAGGCCCCACATTCAGTCCTCAACATCTCAACTACTTGGGTACAGGGTCCCTCAGGGATAGCCTGCACCCTTGTATTCCAGAGCAATCGCTGAGATTATCTGCAGGACCATATTTGGTCATTCAATGGGTTGGGGAGGCTCCTTTGACAAGAAACTGAGCCTTTAATTTCATCAGCCTGGTGAATACCCTGGCAAAAGAGATTCAGCAGGCACCTTCTGTGCCAACTTTTAAACACTTGCTGAAAATTTTTCTGCTCCACCAGGCCTATGCAGGCAATTATGAATACATTCCCCATAATGGTCTATTGATGTTTGTTTCAAATTTATATTTGCTTTTAACTTTTTATTACTTTATTGCTTGATTTTATGTTTTTATATTGCTATAAACTGCTGTGCTATATCTTTATATTACAGCAGCATATAAACATAGTTTTAAAAATATATCCATCATCTATCATCTATCATCATCTATCATCTATCATCTATCATATATCATCTATCTATCATCTATCTATCTCCAGGTAAGGCTGAGAGAGACTCATATGTCTGGAAGCCTGGAGAGTTGCTGTCAGTCAGTGCAGACAATACTGAGCTAGATGGACCAGTGGGTCTGACTCAATATAAGGCAGCTATCTGTGTTCCTAAGTTCCAGACTCCCCAAGTGTTCCTATTTTCCAGGGACATCTCTGATTTAGAGAAGCCATTCTGGTTTCTGATTTGATCTTTGAATGTCCCATATTTCCTTAGGATGTCCTTATTTTCATTGCAGAAATGTTGGAGGGTATGGAGTTATCCAGCCACCGAGTTGTCTGAAGGCAATCCCAAATAGCAAAGTTTTTTTATATATAATGTTGAATTATTTATTATGTTTTTATATGTGTTGGAAGCTGCTCAGAGTGGCTGGGGCAACCCAATAAGATGTGTGGGGTATAAATAGTAAAATGATCATTATGGAATGGGACGTCCCTATTTTCATCGGAGAAATGTTAGATGGGTATGAAGTTCCTGCTTGCCAACTTCAAGTGCTTGGCAACTCACGACCCCAAAAGAACTCAAGGTCCCCTTAAGGAATTTGCCTGAAGCAGGCATAGGCACACTCGGCTCTCCAGATGTTTTGGGATTACAACTCCCTATCCAACAGGACCAGTGGTCAGGGATGATGGGAGTTGTAGTCCCAAAGCATCTGGAGGGCTGAGTTTGCCTATGCCTAGCTAAAGCGAAGGACAAGATGCCACCACCACAACTTCCACCCAGTTCTATGGACAGAAGCCAACTAGACTGGCATTTCAACTCAGCTTCAACAGTGGTCATGCAGCAGCATCCTCCATTGCATCTGAATGTAGCAGGCTGGCTTAAAAGGGTGCAGGGCAGCCTCTGGGACACACACACACACTGCTCTGCCCTCCAAAGGCTGGGAGAGGCGCAGAAGGATCAGCCATTGGGGCTGCCCAGCTGCCTTAGTCTGGTCCCTGAGTGAGTTGCAAAAGTGACCTGTGTTCACTCCACACTTGATGCCATGTTCCTTTCATTCTTGCTCTGGCCAAGTTTAAAAGCTGCTTTGTTGAGAACTGCTGCCATGAAGGACACGGTTTCCCCTTGAAATGCTAAGGTTAAGCACACATATTTACCACACTCATATGCTTCTCCTAGACCAACACAGACAGACAGACAGACAGACAGACAGACAGACAGACAGATGCAACAAGGTACAATTGGCTGGGAAACCCCAAAAGGCTCCAATTTTTTCATGTCAAAAGAGAGCCATGACAGAAGCTGCAGGATTTCATCACTTGAGGGTCAGGAGGACACTAGAGAGCTGAAGACATCACTTACCAGAGGGCAATTCTCTGGTACAGAGCCTGAGTATGGTGCTCCCAAGAATACAGGGTCCAGGTCAGCCACATCAACAACTGTCACAGACAGATAGGCTGTGTTGTTCTGATAGATGAACTGGCCATCCAATAATCCCCCATTATCCTAGAGAAGGAGAGGGAGAGACACACAGATAGAAAGATCACTTAAACTCTGTTCTTTCTACCTACCCAAAATGTATCCCTTCTCTGCAGCAATACATACTGTTTTGTCCCTAGTAAACCCTTCCTGCTCATTGCACAGTAAAGAAACAACACCCTTGTCTGGTAGACACTCTTATTTGCTTCCAACTTCTTTAAATGTAATTGTTGCTACTGCTACCAGTACTACAAATATCCAAGTCTTCTAATGCATCTTAAAAGGAGAGCAACCAAAGGAAGAGGATGGAAAATACTGAGGAAAGCACATGCTGATGCAGAAGTGTTTGTTAGTAATCTTTCTTCATTGCTTGAAAATCTGGTTTTGGATCAACTGGTGCTTAGATTATGAAAGAAATAACAGAAAAGCACCTCCCAATTTTAGCCAAATCATTGGGTGGGTTTCAATTAATTTTTACTCAGAGTAGAACTTCTGGAGTTATGGACCGTGACAAAGATAGACAATGTATATGCAAATATCACCATCTAAAAATATCAAAATACTGCACAATATTACCAAGCATTAAGAAATGGGGAGTACCAGACCAAAAAGATATGTTTCTCACATGCATCTGAAAAGCTGGAACTGCACTAACATACAAAAAATGCCTTGACCCACAGGTAAGCCTTTACTTGGCACTGGAATGACAAAAGAATTGGCTCCAAGTATGCTTTCAAAGGGGGAATCATATCCCCAAAGCCTTGAAAACCAGCAGCTAATGGGGCCTCCACAAATATAAATTGGCCTGTCACTTTTTCTGCCTGAGGCGAAGGACAAGATTCCTGCCACCACCAGCATCCCACCACCTGCCCACTGGACTGCCAGCTGAACCTTCCTTACTTCAGCACTGGTGATGGCTCTGTGTCCTCCACAAACCTCCAACACTTTGCTGCCACTCGTCACCTACTAGAATCTGCCACCTGAGGCAGCCACCTCATTCTGCCTAATGGTAGGGCCTGGCTGCTCTGCCCATGGTAGCTAGCTGCCTTTCTCTTTTTCTGATAAATGCTCCACAGAGAGAAGGTGGTGTTTGCCCTCCCCTCTCCTCCCTTTTTCTTCCCAACATGTCACAATCTCAGCCTCACCCTGGCAAAGATCTTGATTCGGTAGAAAGTGCTCTTGTTATTGTAGCTCAATGAACCATTCAGGAACACCGTGCCATTGTAGTGGATGTAGAAGAGGTCGTGATTCTCTGCATCGTTTGGGTTGACCTGTGTACAGCGAATGCAGTATAAAAATGTGAGGTGTGAGAGAACAAAAAAGGGGGGAGCTTTTCCCAGAGCAAAACAGCAGACCCTCCCCCACAGGACCCTCCCCCTCGTGGCAAATCCCTGCAAGTGTTAAAGATCAGGTGGTGACGGTTTTATTTATATATTTGGTACATTTACACCCCAGCTTCAACACACACACAAATCCTCAGAGTGGTTGGAAGAACACTCAGCAGAAGGCACAAGGAAGACCATCCAAATGGTTCTCTCCGGGGATGGTAAAAATGTAGGAGGAACCTCAATAAATTTTAAACTTGATGCCTTCTAATGGCAGCCTAAATCTGCTGCCTGAGGTGGGATACCTCACCCTGCTCAGAAAGGAGGACTCCTTCCCTGGAATCGACATGTTTAGTTGTCATTTAGCCATTACATAAGGAGAGTCTTGCTGCGTCAGATTATAGGCCTGTACAAATCCAGCATCCTGTTCCCCACAGTTGCCAACCAGATGCTTACCTGAGGACTACAAGCAGGACAGAGAAATGAGGTAAGTGCATCTGCATGTATAAAATCCCAGGTTTCAACTGATCTCAGGCAGCTGGCTGCAAAAAGTATTTCTGTCTGAGCCTCTGGGGAGATGTTGTTAGGCTGACTAGAAAGCACTGGGGCAGCTCATTCTTTGTAAAGCAGTTCCTTTTACCTTACATCTGTATTTACAATGTGACACTCACTTCCACAATTGAATAGGATACCCGTCCAGAGTTTCCACTGTCTATGTCCACAGCTAAGACTGTGTAGATTGAGGAGCCAATTGCTGTATTCTGAAAGAGAGAGCATCAGACCACTCTGTTTAGATAAATTGGTGCTTGTGTACTAGGATTGCGGCTCCTGTTTCCACACAGACACAAATTGCAGCGGTTCCCTGATTCTTAGGTTGTCCTGACCAGAGAGGTGTCTCAGTTGGTCACACAGTACTATTGACACTACTGGCAAGACTGGGTACCTTCAGTAGTTTGTTTGCTTGTAGTCTACTTGATGAAGGAACTAGTGAAAGTACCAAACATTATGCAGGAGCTAGAACACTCTGGCTTTGATTCACAGAGGAATCTGATCAAGCCTAAATATTGGGGAAAGCAAACGCCTCTGCCTTATCCCTTAGTTTAACTCCTTTGCTGTGGACATTTCCATCAGATGAGTTATTGGCACTTCAGTTCCTGGAACCCCACTTGCTTAAAACAGGGATAACCCAAACAAATACAGATCTGTTAGCTTGGTACATGCATGCTGGCCTAGGAAGCGGTAATAGTACGATTGTGGTCAGCTGAAATTAACCACACTGGGTGGGAAGTTGCTCCTCCCAAGTAGTTTCCCAAGTGCCACTAGGTGCATGCAGTTGCAGTGAGCCACTTTGTGAATTGTCCTTATGACCACAGAGAGGGCTGCCCTGCAAATCCACCCAGATAGGACAGGTTCCTTAAATTATAAAACGGATGGGATATTTGAATTGCTTCCACTGTCTTCCGCCAGCTGTGGAATGCCATGGACCACAAAGAAAAGAAGTCTGGGCATGAGCTCAGGTGGCCAAAGGTACCTCTGGGACATCAGTAAAATAGGGTTCATTCTGGAATATTGGCTTATTGTTGTTCCGGTCTTCTACAATGATTGTGATTCCCATTTCGACCTGTTGAAGGAAGAAAAAAGACAGTAATGTGAAGAGACAAGGTAGGGGGGCTTCAGCACTCAAGAACTCCATACAAGGATGGAGGAAACCTGAGCGTTAGGGAAAAGGTTACCAGATGCAAAGAAGGACAGGGACTCCTGAGCCTTCTATAGTAGGGTAGAAGAGGCAGCTTCATCAGGGACCTCTCATCATGGAGACAAGTTCATCTCTTCTACACAACTATTGAAGGTACAAGAGTCCTGTTCCCCTTTGCTTCTGGTCACCTGACACAGGGTTGTGCTGAGCTTTTCCTACATTTGTAAGTAGGAGCATGAGACCTCAGCAGACATTGGTTTAGTGAAAGCTGCTTGGTGAGTCTCAGTTTAGTCCAGTGGTTGCTCCTCCTCCTCACCACCACCACCACCACCACCTGAGAACTGGGACAGCAGCCACCTTCCATATCCCATTCCACATGGATCTCTGCTCCTTGCTTAGAACCAGTGTTATCTTTTCCCCGGCATGTTTCTTCACTTACCGGCACACTTTTCCCATCCGTCACTTGGGCATACAGAAGCATAATTTTTGTGTCCTGGAAGGGAAAATGCAAAGCAGAAGCAGATTGGAAAAGAGGCATGATGACAACACCACCTTTCCTATTAATATACTTTTCCCCACAGTCAGAATGCCTCCTTTCTTACATGCCTGAAAGAGGCAGGGAATTCTTGAAGCAAGGGGTCCACCTGGTGAATAAAATCACTGCCGTTAATTGCAAGCTTGACCTGCCCATCACAGTGGAGTGCTCCCTCTGCTCTCTCTCCATGCTGGAATTTGTTCACCCCATTTAGAGAAGGAGCCAACGTGGTGCCCTTCAGATGTTTTGGACAACAACTCCTATCATTCCTGGATACTGCCCATGCTTGCTGGAGCTGATGGGAGTTCTGACCTGCAACATCTGGAGGGGAACCAAGTTGGCTAATGGTAAGCTTAGAGACTCAGTTTCACTTTTAGCAAATATTGATCAGCTGAATCACCAAGGCATCACAGAGCACTTCAGGGGTCCCTGCTTTGACTTGTGCAACCTTGTACAGATTCCACTTTGCCCATGCAAGACCAAAATCCCTTCTGAAGTGCCTCATTTTATCCCATGGTTGATTCATAACTTATCCAAATCTGACATATACCCCTAATGCACAAATACTCACATAAACACACATATACTATATAATATATGGGTCTTGGCTAGTGTGCCTGAATATTCCATTACAAAATGGATAATGTTAAACCATGGGGAAAAGTTAGTCTGGGGGGAAAGAAGAGAAGATTTTGAAAGTCATAGTTGAAGATTACTTACGCGGATATTAAAATCACTGTTGTATTTTGACAAGATACAATTGGTTCTCAGGGGTCAAAGAAATTATTAAGGCATTTTGTTTATGGGGAGCTGGAGAACAAACCAAGTATCTTTGCTCGCTGAAATCTAAAACCAAGGTAAAACCATAATGTCATTTGTAGGAAGGAAGGTAGCTTCTATTTTGAGATATAGCTGATAAGCTTATGGGCCAGGTGTTCTTGAGAATATCTCACCTTGGTTACATTTCAGATTACAGCAAAGATTTAATTTAATATGTAGGTTTGAGCCCAGGTGGTAGTGATTACTCATCTACAAAATTCTTGCAGAGTCTGGTCTGCAAGGAAGTACCAAAATCAGAATATTTAAATAATTATAATAATTAGTTATATATGCATTGCTTATACCAGAGCAACAAATGCCTGGACACAAGCTTTTGTTCTTGTAGGTCTGCTCTTACAAAAAAAAATGACTTGCATTCAGGAAACATGGCTGCTCTTTGGTCTTGGAAATATCAGTGTAAATGTACTGCATACGTCCATTTATTCCACGTTCACTTGACACAATATCAGCATTCCTCAACAGGATTCTGCTAGCACCAGTCTTCCTGCTACCCTCACCTTTTCCCCCATCTCTTTTTTTGAATATTAGCTTGGTGAACATCTTCAGCAGACGATGTTTAAGGCAATTTAGTTCCATGGACGATATAGGTGCTTTCCTTGACCTAATGGTGAAGCAGCTGAAGAAGCCTTGCCTTATACTCTGGGTATGGTCATATTAAAGACCCATGCATGCATGTCAGTATCTGTCTGTCTTATCCCCACATCCATGCTTGATGGGATACCTTCCCTATTATCTCTTTTTCTGCCCAATCAGACCTGCTGGGAGGTTACAGAACGTGGCATAGCATTCGTACAGGAGGGGAGGGGAAACTGCTGGGACATATAAGTCAGGCATAGGCAAACTCAGCCCTCCAGATGGTTTGAGACTACAATTCCCATCATCCCTGACCACTGGTCCTGTTAGCTAGGGATGATGGGAGTTGTAGTCCCAAAGCACCTGGAGGACCAAGTTTGCCTATGCCTGATAAAAGTAGTAGAAAAACAAGCAGCAGTTGTTGTACAACAAACAGTTTCTGTGGTCTACAGGAAGGTTAAGGTTAAGGTTTATTAAACTGATGAATCACTTCCCATTAAAAGAGTTCCCAATTTCCAACAAACAAATGAACAAACAAAATAAATTCATATAAAAAAAACAAATTTAACAATACAGTATCATAGCATTGGTGCTGCCCAAATGCCCATTAAAAAAAAAAAGTATTTGGCTGGTGTTGAAACACTGTCAAGACAGAGTCATATGGGGAAAGGTGGTCATTTAGGTACTGTATAGTGGTCCTCCTCAGCCATATAAAGCTTTAGGGGTCTAAGCCAGCACTCCGAATTGTGTGAGGAAACAAAATCAGCATCCAGTTTGGTAAGGCCAGAACCAGTGATATATGTTCATGCCCTTCTTCCAGTAAACAACCATTAACTAACACCTATGCAACCTTTACAAGAGCTCATTTGCAAAATGTTCAGATGGGGGGAAATTCACTGGCTTTCCCTGCTTGCTCTGTCTCTCCCTGTTGAATTTCTTCATTTGCTTGGCCCCATTCTTACCTCATAATTCACTCTTTGCTTCAACGTCACATTGCCTGATCTACTGTCAAGATTGAAGTAGTGGGCGTCGCTGCCGCTTATGCTATAGGTCAAAGCATCCCCTTCATCATCCACAGCCACCAGCCTTAAAACAAAGGCATCTGCAATGAGAAAGGAGTACCAGAAGTAGAGAGAGATAGGCAGGGTGAATTTGCTAGACCACCCAGGTCGGAATGACATCATTACAACAAGAACCTCTTTTCTCTGAACCTTCATCCCTGTAAGGACAAACCTTTCAAAGGAGAACCAGTAACAGAATGTTTTCTAGCTTCCTTCACTCCTCTTCCCTTCCTATCCGTTGGCCTGGATATTTGAATTATTTGTTATTATTGAAATTTTGTGTCACCTAACGCAGGACACCTCTAGAAAATTTGCAATCGAAACAAAAACAGACAATGCCATGGGTAATAATAATAATAATAATAATAATAATTTATTTATTTATTTATTTATTTCCCGCCCATCTGGCTTCATGTGATCAGCATCACGAAGCAGACACCAAGAATGAGGTCCCACTTTAGACAGACCAAATAACCACAGGATCCCCATTCAGAGGATAATAATCCCAATGAACCATCTTAAACTACCAGCAAAGAAAAGACAGCAAACACCTATACCCTCCATAGAGGATCTTCAAGCCCAGGTAGATTCATATGGGAAGAAGTGTTCCTTCAGGTACTTAGGTCCCAAAGTAATGCTTTTATTAGTTGAAATCAGCACCACTGAATCAGGCTATGTTAGCAACTTCACTACCATGTTCTGTACTAGCTGGGCTTTCCAGACCATTTCTAAGGGTATATATAACACATTGCTTCAGTCCAAGAGGGAGAGCAGCAGAACATAGATTGGTGATGGTGATGCCAGGTTATCTATATCCACCAAGGGGTGCAGCTAGGTTACCAACCTAAGCTGGTAAAAAGCATTCTTTGCTATGGAGGCCCCATGTGCCTCTAGTGACAGTAGTAGATCCAGGACTACTTCCAAGCACCAAACCTGATAGCTTCCCCAGTAAAAAGGATCCAAGGATCCATCTCTCATCTTCCCATCCAAGCCAAGGAGCAGGTAAGGCAAAGGGAAACCCAAGGACTTCTCTTTCCACCATTCTCACAAGTGTTATCATTTCCCTTTACTTCCTGCATTCCAGATGAGGATTCTTCCCTTTACTCACCTATAGGTGTGTCCTCCGGCAAGTAGAAGGTTCTGTTCATGTCGAAGCGAGGTGCTGTGTTCCCTGATGCTGTAAGGAAAACAGTTGGCTGGACATTAACATTTTTCATAGAGCCAAAGACAGCCTCTGCAGTCTTCTCTTTCCTTGTTCCCATCCCAATCTCTGTGGAGTATCTCCTGCCATTGTTGTTGTTGTTGACTTTCCCCGTACTACATAAAATCTAACCGTTTGGGTTTCCAATGAACTCAGTGTCGGAAAATATTTCCTTTAATAAAGGAAGCCCAAGTAGCGATGCTCCAATCCTAACTAGGAAAACTTAGGAAAAGACTTAGGAAAATGTACCACCTAGCTGAATCTCCACCCCCAAATACTAATGAGCAGTAGACAAAACAGGTGCCGTTCTAGACCTCCACAACCCAGTCCTATGAATTTGTATGCAAATGCCACTGGTTTTAAGCTACAGCACTGAAGAGTGCAGCCCTAGCCTTCTGAGGTAGTCATCCCACCCACCACCAAGTTGGGAGGCCTGATGACTAGGCACAAGACCACACTGTTTCCACACAGAGAGCAGGGAAGCCTTTATAGCAAATGGATAACCCTCAACATGGAAAATCTTACCTACTGCCAGAAACATGGAGAGTATCGCCCATGATAGCCAAAGCATCCTGCTAGGGCAAACAGACCTGTAAACACAGCGTAGAGAAGGATCAATTGTTGGTAACAATATGCTTTCTTTCTCCCCATCACTGAACATAAGAAGAGCCTTCTTGGATCAGGCCAAAGGTCCATCTAGCCCAACTGTGGTTCACCAGATGCCTGTGGGAAGTCTGAAAGCAATGGTGCTCTCCTCACCTGTGATTCCCAGCAACTGGTCTTCAGAAACAGACACCCTCTGTGAGTTGAGGTAGAACAGAGCCATGATGGCCAGTAACCACTGATGTCCTTACACTGCATGAATGTGTCTGACTCTCTTTTAAAGCCATCCAAGTTGGTGGTCATCACTACCTCTTGTGGCAGTGAGTTTCTTAATTGAAGTTCCTAGTGGCCTGCATGGTCCCACAAGCCTGTTGAGCTTGGTTTCCCTTGGAAAACATGGTGCTGTGCATACTGCAAACACTCATCAGGGAGGAAAACATGCCTGGGAGGATACCAATAGAATACTGTTCATACTCTGGACTTCCTCACTGACCACATTTTATAGGCTTATTTAGGCCTCTTGGGTGCCATAAATGACTTGGTTCTGCAGGTGGCATTGATCGAGAAAGTGCAACATATCCAGGAAGTGGCAACAGAAACCTGCTATCTCTTGTTATCTTAGCAACTCATAAACAAGTGAGGAGGTCTATGCTTATCCCAGGAACTCAGTTTCTCCTCTTATCAAATCACATGGCATAACCAAGCCAAACTGACGACAGGCGCTGTGCATCATGCAAGCTGAGGAGAGGGCCCATGTATTGCTGGACTAAGTACAGAGACCCCAGGGTGTGGTGAAGCATAGTGTGCCGGTGCAATATTCAATGACTGTATTTGATACAATGAAATGTTAATAGAATGCTTAAATGTGCCAGATGGCTTTGTACTCACTGGACCAAACAGTGGAAGCTGGAAGTTAAGATATTTCTTAGTGACTGGGAACTCTGTGAGCTGCACATCTCCTTATGACCCCATCTGCACTAGACATTTAAAGCAGTACCATACCACTTTTAAACAGTCATGGCTTCCCACAAAGAACCTTAAGGGTACGGAGTGTTGTTAGGAGACCCCTATTCCCCTCACAGAGCTTAAATTCCCAGAGTTCCCTGTGAAGAGGGATTGATTGTTAAACATTCTGGGAATTGGGGGAAGCCATAACTATTTAAAGCGTTATGATGCTGCTTTACATGTATAGTGCAGATGGGACTATATCTCCATTAAGAATAATAGGTCTATAGAGACCCATTAATTTTGATAGAATTAAATCTGTCTGTCAGTCTATCTATCATCTCTTCCCTTAAACCAGCCCCAGCAAGCATGGCCCATGGTCAGGGATGATGGGAATTGTAGTCCGACAATATATAGATGGCCACAGGTTCCCCATCTTAGACCATACTTTGAGCCACAATATTGCTCTTTGGATTAGGGGCCAGATAAAGGCACTATTTTTATTTCCCAGCTAGGGCTGGACTCTGACCTACCACGAACCTATTACAGGAACTGTATAACTTTGTATAGATGGCCCTTTGACTGTCAAGCATTACATCCTTCCTCCACAGGGATGGGGCTGCCAACCTGTGAGCCTTGCGGGAATCTAGTTCCTTTACTGACTGTGTACTGGGAGATATGCTGAACTTGCTAGAGAGTGGAATTTCTACGCACTCATGTAAATCTACCTCATCTTTCCAAAACCTCCCAAAGATGCACCACATGTCACCAAAATGCTTTGCGCACAATAATTTATGGAGACACACGCTGGTCTCACCATCTCCCATAAAGTTTTAGGCAGAGCTTGGAATGTCCGTTTTAAAAAGTAACTAGTTCTACTTCAAGTTCGCCTTGTCAAAAAAGTAACTTGTTCCAGTTCATCCCTTTACAAAAATGAACCCACATGGTTCACTTCAGTTCAATTTTTAGCTCAAGTTCATCCAAATAATCCTCACAAAATAATAATAGTAATAATAATAATAATAATAATAATAATAATAATTCCAGCATTCATAATGCTACAAGCTGCTATGCTGACATTTAAATGTACTTAAGAAATTATGTTCTTTAAGTTTAAAGACCTGAAGGATCCCAAGTATTAAAAAAAGTACGCAAGTGGACTAAGCAAACCTCACTGTACACACATGGTATGGTAGTGATGCCAAACTTTTGGGGCCTGGTGGTACATTTGGATTTTTGAAGGAGTTCTCACACAATAACCACCACAGGTTATGACCGGGCAGACTATGTTAAAGTTGCATAAATGTATGGCATAGATGTCACCCAAGGAGCTCAGATAGAGCTTTCCAAGGTGCTACATGGCTCCATAATGACACCAAAAGAAGAAAACTCCTCAATCTCTTCCAATTTACAAAATCTCCCCTGCCTGCTCAGCCGCAAGTTCTTCTTGTTGTTATTATTTATTAAATTTCTATACTGCCCATCATCCAAGGATTACAGGGCAGTTTACAATACAAAAACACAAAAATGCATAACCTAGTAACAAACAACAGTACCGACACACAGTTTGAAAGGCCATAAAGGTAAAGGTAATGGGACCCCTGACTCCTGACGTGGCTGACTCTGGGGTTGCGGCGCCCATCTCGCTTTACTGGCCGAGGGATCTGGCGTACAGCTTCCAGGTCATGTAGGCAGCATGACTAAGCCGCTTCTGGTGAACCAGAGCAGTGCACGGAAATGCCGTTTACCTTCCTGCCGGAGCGGTACCTATTTATCTACTTGTACTTTGACGTGCTTTCGAACTGCTAGGTTGGCAGGAGCAGGCACCGAGCAACAGGAGCTTATCCTGTCACGGGGATTCGAACTGTCGACCTTCTGATCGGCAAGCCCTAGGTTCAGTGGTTTAACCCACAGCACCACCTGCGTCCCTTGAAAGGCCACAGAAAGCCTTATTTCAGCACAACTGATGGAAACTGACAGCTTATGAATCTGCTTTAAACAGAAGATGCCATTACAAAATATAGGCTTGGGCAGCCATATACTGTTTGCCATCATTCTAGGGTGGCCTAAATGAACAGCCCTTCGGTCTACACTGGTGCCTGCAGGAAGCCATGATCCAGCCCTTTCACCCTCAGTTCTGGCTTTCATTGTTACCACATCCTGTTAACGCAGAAGGCTTTTCCAGGCTCCACAGCTGCTCGCAGGGCCTGGCACCTGCTGATCTATGCAGAGCACTCATTCTCCAGTGGACCAGGGATGTTTGCACATGGTGCTGCAGAATTCCCTAATGTCATTGTAATTCCCCTGGTCACAGCACTGATGGCCAACTAACGCTACACGTAACAGCCCCCTCCCCTTACCTTGTTTCCTGGAGGACCATGAGAAAGCGGCTCAATTCTGCTGCAGGCGACAGAGATCTGAGTACTTCGCTCAGACTTTGGCTCCTGCTGCAAATTAGCTGATCAATCATTAACTGAAATTAGTGGATCAGGCGTTCAGCCCAACCTTCTGGTATCTCAACGTCACAAATCATCTATCTTGCTTGAGGCTTGGACATCAGTCCCCCCCTCCCCCCAAGAAGGTGTCCATGATGTCATTCTTCCTGGGTGTTCTGGAAAGGAAATATCCCAGCCACAGGCCACATCCAACATGACTGACAGCTTGTCACCCTGAGGGGTCTCATTCCCAACACCTTACTCTAAGGCAGGCATGTCCAAAGTCCGTTTCAAGGGCCTAATCCTGTGGCAGTTTATTTCCTAGGGTAAAATCCCAAAAAACCTCAATAACTTCAATCCTAAAAGAAGCTCAACAACTTTGGTTGGCCCTTTGGTCGGTCCCCACGGCCCTTCACTCCATCAAGTCTGGCCCTCTTTGAAAAAAGTTTGGACACCACTGCTAAGGGGAGTGGAGAAGAAGTGCCTACAGATTATTCTAAACAAACAAATTGTCTCTCAGTGCTTGTAATAACCTTTTATAAACTTACTTTGTGAGATCTGCCTGGAATACTGTTTATAAATACAGTGGTACCTCGGGTTACATACGCTTCAGGTTACAGACTCCGCTAACCCAGAAATAGTGCTTCAGGTTAAGAACTTTGCTTCAGGATGAGAACAGAAATCGTGTGGCGGCAGCGCAGCAGCAGCAGGAGGCCCCATTAGCTAAAGTGGTGTCTCAGGTTAAGAACAGTTTCAGGTTAAGAACAGACCTCCGGAACAAAGTAAGTACGTAACCAGAGGTACCACTGTACATAAAATTAGGGTGAGGACATCTGTGGCCCTCGGGGTGCTGTTGGGACTACAGTTCTTGTAATTCTGGTCCCATTAGCCATGCTGGCTGGTGCTGTTGGGAGTTGGCATCTAACAACCTCTAGAGGGCACCTTATTCCCCACCACTGCCTTTAATAAACAAACACAAGCCTGCTTTTCCATTCTTGCCACTACTGTATGAGGTTTTGGTCCAGACTACTTTATATGGCCCAGCCGCTGCCTATGCATGATGATGACTCATTAGCAGTTGGAGTATCTGTTTCATTGGCTGCTGTGTGACATCCAGGCCACACTGAAGAGTGGACGTAGAAAGATCTACTGGGCGGGGAATCACTTGAGGGAGATGTATTAATCTATCGTGCTGCTGAAATGAAGGGCCAAGTGTGGGATGAACCACAGAGAGGAGGTGAACTGCTTTTCTGAACATCACCTTTTACCATATGGCATCCCAGCAACCCTACATTTATAGGTGACCTATGAAAGCACCAACCTGTGAGATGGGACTTCCTGGAGAGACCCCTCTTTCCCCGAGTCACCAGCCCACCTTTGAGCCCCTCTCCTCCCCTTCACCACATAAGACCTTCCCATGCAGAGGATGTAAGAAAAAGGTGCAGGCTCAGTATGCTCTTTTAAATGCGCACCTGTGGTACTTCTGAAGGATGTGAGTGCTGCTGTCACCATTGCTAAGACTACCATCTTGGTTGGGTTTGATTTCCTGGTTGGGCTCCTCTCCCTTTCCATAGCTGCCTAGCAGGCAGAAATTCAATAGCCCCAGCTTCCCTGATGATTGCTTTTGAATGTAGTGAAACAGCTGGATTTCTACCTGCTGTGGAGCTGTTCAAGGCAGATCAAGACGACAGCTATACCCATGGGACAGGCAAGGGAGAAAGCTACCATCTTACCCCAGGCTCCTGAGCTTGATCCTGCCTCATGGTCCCTTCCACACTCAGGTTTTGCATTTGGGAGCCCTGCATAGGACCAGGGATGCCTGCGCTCTGGCAGGGCAGATGAACCCCCTTTCCTGGTGCTGCTGGTCTATGCCTTTGACTTCAGCCTGAAAGAAACTGACAAGCAAGAGGATTCACCAGACAGGGTCCCGGCATCTGTGTGTTCATAGGCGGGAGAGAGTGGCTGCAGCCTCCCCCATGACCTACTTACAGGAACAAATGAGGATTGTGCGATCTCCATTCAAGCAGAAGATGGGTTAGGGTGGAGGAAGTGAAGGAAAGCGTGTCAGCCTGATGATGTGTTATTTGGGCTAGTGAATGTACTGTCACTCCTGTTGCTGTGACCAGCAAGGACACAGCAGGGGCACCCTTAGCAGTGGTGGGGGAGGGCAAAGAGACAGGCAATGAGGCTCACTGCTGGTGCAAGCGGGCCTTTGGCCTCTCACAGCTTCCTGCTTTCTAGGTGCAGAGAGCATTCCCAGTTCTCAGTCTGCAGGATCCCAGCATATTACTTACTTTTAAAAAATGAAACAAAAAACCAGACCAATCAAGTCAAATTTAGTTATTAGATTTAAAAATTGTACTAAAATTCCAGGCATGAAATATAGTAACAAAAATAGGAATGCAAGATAGAATGATTTATTACAAAAACAAAACCTGATTGATCTTAACTAAACAATAAATAATAAGCTGTTGTTTCATTACCTTGAAAACTAATGCCTCAATTACTTCTACCTCACTTTAGAATTTTTGTATGTCTTTAGAAATATAATTTCTTGTTCTGGAGAATGCGGTGTTTTTTTAACTTAGAAGATGCACCCCCAAACTCAGCCCTCCAGATGTTTTGGGACTACAACTCCCATCATCCCCAGCTAACAGGACCAGTGGTCAAGGATGATAGGAATTGTATTCCTAACACATCTGGAGAGCCGAGTTTGGGGGTGCCTGACTTAGAAAGTCAGCTCATAATAGTAATTCCTGAGTACTGACCCAGAGACCTTTCATGTGCCAAAACTTACACATTTAGAATACAAAGCATTACATTGTCTGAATTCGCAGTCTGATTTTGTTCTGAATCCCCACACTCACCTTACTGCTGTCTCTAGTTCTCTCAAACAATGTACACCTGAAAAGTGAAAAGGTACTGACATTAGACTGATGACCTTCAATCTTCTATTTCTGGCTGACCCTGGGCATGACTTGTATCACAGAGGTCTCCTTTTCGGGTGGAGAAGTTGTAGAAGCCACATGGTGGAATTTTGTGACACCCGTCTTTGAGTGATAGCAGCCCTGTGAGCATAACCAGTGGTGTGGGATGATACGAGTACAGCCTAACAACATCTGCAGGACCAGGGGCTCCCCATCCCTGAACTAAGGTGACAAAGTCATTTATGTGCATGACGGACCTTATTGACAGTTTTCATCCCCCCCCCCAGCAAAGCCAAATGCACCTATTCTAAGGTTGCAGTCCAAGGCATGCTTACCTAGGAATAATCCTCAACTCAATAAAGGGTGATGTACTGTCACCTAGGTGTTGCACTGTCACCTAGAGATTCAGCACAGGATCTGCTGGCTAGACAGAAGGGTCAGTGACTGATTCAGTGGTCTGATATAGAAGAAGGGGCAAGTGAAAGCTGGAGCTTCCAGAGGATGCTCAAATATGCCAGGGGCAAAACTGCAGTCAGATAGATATCGAAGACATTTGGAGGCTTTGTGCTGCAGCACCTTTGGATTACTTGTTAAGCAAAAGATACCACTTTGCTTGTTTCAGTAACTATTCTCCACCCTCCTTAAAGCCATTGTGTATCTGCGGACATCAGTTTTTGTGAGCAGCTTCCCCTACATTCCTTTCCTTACCAAAACTAGACAGGGCATGTACATCCTATGCACATCCCCTTTCTCCTCCTCCACCTATCTCTTGTGCACAGCCTGAGGCAGCAACAACTTTAGGACGAGCAGAGCTGAGCATAAGTGGTTAGTGGTAAGGTGGTAAGCTGAGCATAAGTGGTTAGTGGCAGCATGTCTGTATCACCTGTTTTGCCACCAACGTTTATGCATGTGCATGTGCGTGGCAGAGATACGTTTTATGCTGTTATGTACATTGGCATTGTTATATCTCGACTGTGATACAGCTATGCTTTATGCTCTCATTTGCGAAGGGAAATCTGTCATGGTCACAAGAAATTCTCCACTGGAACCTCAAGAGCTTCCTGCTGAACTCCTGCCATGTGGTCGTTTTCATACTTGAGGGATTTCTGCCCTTTAGTTGCAGAGTATTTTCACTCCCATCTAAAAGGACTAGTATCCTCTGTACATGCTGAAGCTTCTCTGAACTTTTGGACTCCGTGATTTACTACGCAGCAGTAATCATGATCTCTAGCAGAGGTCTTTCTCAGTCTGTCACCTAAATAAAGTCCCTTTAATTGGAGATGGCAGGAAATGAACCTAAGACCACCTGTATGCAAAGCTCTGCCACTCACCCATGTAGCCCTTCCCTGGTGTCTGATTTGAAATACCTGCCCATACATACATACATACATACATACCTTTGCTACATTTAGATACAAGCCTTCAGTCAATTCCCAGAGCAATTTACAAAAAGAGTAAAATAACAATAAAATCAGTATTAAAATCACTCAGGATCAATCAATTCATGTCAAATGTTTGATTTGGCATGCCTCTCTGCAATTGCATCAAATTGTCTTTCAGCAATAAAGGAACAACAGAAACGAACAGCAGGTGTGTCTTGGATAGTTAAGATGTTTGTGATTTTTGTGGGACCACTGCTGTTGTCTGATGTATATTATTTGGTTTGCTTTGAACTGTTTGATTGTATTTTAAGGTGATATGGTAGTAGCACACCCTGTGATCTTATTATGAAGGGTGGGTAAGAAATATTTAAAGTAGTTATTAAATAAATGTATTCTCAAAAGTAAATACCATCTATTTAAGTGGGACTTGCTTCCACATTAATTAAAGTAGTACTGTTTAGGAATGTAACTCTTTAGGTATTTGTAACTGTTTAACTCAATGTAACTTTCCAGAACTAGCCTGTATTATTTTTACCTGGTGCTACTCTGTTGTGACACAAGATATCTGATATGACAGACCACACTGGCCCCATTATTCACACCTTGACCAATGAGAGCCTCTGATCTCATCTTGTTCTGATCTTCCTAGTAGACTCACCCCTGATCAAAGCAACCTCTGCTTGGGGATGGAAAACTGTGCTGCAATGTCCCCTCATGGGCACATGGTGGCAGTGGATAGCATGTGCGCTGGGCAGCTCATTGTATTGGGCAAACTGCTCAGAGTGGCTTCTTTGAGGCATCAGCTGTATCTTTATCCTTTTCAGAAAGCACATGGCTTCTAACTCAAAAGGGGAATATATAATATTAATGCTAATAACCCCACAGTAAACAAGCTCTCTATATTGACTTTTTAACACTCCGGGATAGTTGTGCCAGTAGAGCATGGGACTCTTAATCTCAGTGTTGTGGGTTCAAGCCCCACTTGTGATCTCTTTCAACTCTACAATTCTATGAACCTATGACAATCTCCCTCAACAAAGGTGGCCCAAACATGCAGCTGAATTGTTTAAATAGGCTAGAGACAGCCACTAGGGCATGCAATCAGGGTTTCACCATGAGATACTTGCAAACATTGTTCTCCCCCTCCCCACCATTGCCCTAGCTGAGGGGGACAAACATCAACCTTATGCTAGTAGCCGGCCACTTACAATCCTCATTGGGCAACTCCTTTCGAAAACAGGCAAAAGGGAATGTTGTGCATGCACATTCACACATCACATGTATTGAAGAGAAAGGAATCTTATTCCATTCGCTTATTTGGAGGTTCCAATGTGGAAACGGGGTGGGGGTGGGGGGTTGAAGTCACCATGTCCCAAAGGCCTGGAATTGGGCGGGTGGGCAGCTGCAGAGGAGGTTCTCCTCAGAGGGTTTTCACCATTAGCCAGGAGGAACCCCTTGAATTCTGCCCCGCTGAGGGAAGCGCAGCCAACTTTTCTCTCCACCCCCGCCCCCCGGCTTTTTTGTGCCTTTAATACCCGGCGCACCAGCAAGCAGGCGGTGGTGTGTTTTTAATGGCTGCATTTGAGCCCGATAAATGGCTGCTGGGAACGCTCCCCTTAAACGCCTAGGCGGGACAGTCCGTCCTAGAAGAACCCTAAACGGAGAGGCGAGGGCTGTGGCGCCTTTCTCAGGCCCATTTCTCCGAGAGCAATTGCACTAGGCTGCCCGCGAGAGAGCAGAGCGAAGCGGCCTTGAAAGGCGCTCTCCCCCGCCCGCCGGCGCTTTCGAGACTTCTTCTGCTCTCCACGGCCGTCTCCTTTTCCGGCGCGTTCCATAGCATTCCCGCCGGTGCCCAGCGAGCAATCCCTCCACTCCCGCAGATCGAGAGGCGCGTGCTTTTGGCGCATTACGGGCGCAGCCGTCGGAAGCCCTCCGGAGGCGCCGAGGGACCGAGGCTTTTAGGAGCAATACGGTCTTCTACCCGAGCTTCTCTCTCTCCCTTGCCCGTAGGTGCAGATGGAGACCGCTGCGGACGAGCCCACTTCCTCGGGAGGGGGAGGCTGCTGCTGCTGCTGCTGCTGCCCTCGCTGCCGCTTCTTCTCCTCCTCCTCCTCCTCCTCCTCTTCGACGAGCTGAGCACAGCGGCCGGTTCCATCGGGGGAGCTGTCTGGGGGGAAGGGGCTGGGAAGCCGAGGCGCGCGGTGGCGAGCAGGAGGCGGATCCGAGAGGACGGGCCCGAGCCGGGACCTCCGAGGAGGAGGACTGAGCCCGCGGGGCTCCCAGCGCCCGGCTATGTGAGGTGGCTGAGTCGGCGGCGGGGGAGAGGAGGCTCGGGCGCCGTCAGGTAAGCGGGCGGTCAAGCGGGGCGGGCGCTCTGCACCTGCAAGGCCGGCGGTGATTCGCGGGCTTCTTTCGCAATCCTCGCCGGGAGAGGCAGGCGGCTGGCCGGGGATGAGGCAGCTGGGAGGCGGAGGCTGCGGGAGGAAGCGGAGGTAACTGCAGGAGCCGCTTGCACCGGGGAGCGGCGGAATGGACGGAGCCGGTGTGTGCGTGTGAAAGCGCGCTCTCTCCTCGTAACCGGGGGTGTGGGAGCGGGAGAGCCGAGCCTTAGGCAGAACCGGATCGGGAGCCGCGGGCGCTCTTACCCCGGCGATCGGGGCCTGAAGGGCGGGTCCCGCTTGCAGGGGTGATGTAGGGAGCAGTGCCTTTCCGCGGGGGCTTGTTGGGGGGCGAAGAGAGGAGGGCGTTCCCCCATTCCCGGGGCGGCTTGCCTCTGGCGCTTGGGTATTGTGCAGCGTAGGCTGCTAGGGAGCCGGAGCGGCAGCAGGCTCCTTTGTTCTGGGGGGACGGATTGGGACATACGGCGAGAGAATTATGGGGCTGTGTCGTCGTCTTCCCTCTCCACCTCCACCACCCTCCGAACGCATGCATTGGCCGATTACTTAAGATCCCTGGAGATGTCCTTTGCAGATCCCCTGGCTGCAGGAGAGGCTGTTGCTTGTTGCAGCGTCTAGGCCGGGGGAGCAGCGGGAACGTCGTGGCTGCCTAGCGGAAGGGCTGTTGTGTTTAGGGAGGGCGTAGGGACCGCCTGGAGTTGCGCTGGGGCCTGGAGTGGCGGCGGGGACCTGCCTTGGTCATTTGGGCGACGGAGGAGGGGCGATTAGTCGCGCCTGGATATGGTGTTGGGCGACCCAGTAATGTCAAGCGCACTCAAGGGGCCTGTTGTGTTGGGCGTGGCATGGACCGCCACTGTGAAATTCCCACCACCACCCACTTTACCGATTTAACGCAATGCATTGCTTGGCTCTTGGCTGCAGATCTCATTGGCATCACTTAGAAGGCTTTTCAGTAAGTGTGAACTCTTGGCTTGACTACTGGGGTTGGGCAGGGGGTGGGGATCGGTGCCAGTAAAGTTTTTGTACACCACCACCCTGTATGTGTGTGTAGTAGATTGTAAAACACCGCAGGGAAGGACTCCCTTACAGACACGTCTTTCATTTATTTATACGTTGTTTGAGTGACTTGTGAGGTCAGGGCTGTGCGCATTTGGTACCTTTGTCTATGTTAACACTAATGAACTGATGCAATGAAGTCTCTTCTGGACTTTGAGAAACGTTTAGCTCTGCCTCCCCACCCCCTTTTCCTCTTGGATACTGGCAAACGTGCAAATGCTTTTGCCTTCCTTCTGTGCTGCATCATATAGATGTAGCTTTTCTTCTTAACATGAAGGCACAAGTTAACAGAATCTCATATTCTACTCTTCTGGCAAAGAGGGAGAGCTGTTGCATGATGGGATTTGTAGTTCAAGGTGGTTGCTGTTGTATTTTCTAGTTTCCTGGTTGGCAACTGTTGTTTTTTTTTAATGGGGGCCATATTTTCAACTGAGCAAGGGCTGAAGGGTCAGCAACATTGGCCTTTCTCACAGATTCACTAGCATACCAGGTGCTGGGCTCTTTAACCCTTTATTTCTCCCAGTGAAATCAGCAGTAATGGCTTTGGCAAAGTCCTATCCTTAAATAAGTATCTCAGCTCTTCACTCCTATACTGAAGCCAAGGTAACAGGAAAATGGTACAGAGCAGCTCAGGTGCATAATCAGGAGGCTGTATCAAAATCTCTCATTTGACGTTCTTCTTGTTATTATTTTTCGAATATGTACAGTGGTACCTCGGGTTAAGTACTTAATTCGTTCCGGAGGTCCGTACATAACCTGAAACTGTTCTTAACCTGAAGCAGCACTTTAGCTAATGGGGCCTTCTGCTGCCGCCGGGCCGCCGGAGCACGATTTCTGTTCTTATCCTGAAGCAAAGTTCTTAACCTGAAGCACTATTTCTGGGTTAGTGGAGTCTGTAACCTGAAGCGTATGTAACCCGAGGTACCACTGTATAGCACTGCTCTGTGGGTGGGTGTTTTTTAAATAAACTTTGCATGCATGCATGCAAAAAAAGGAGCAGAATGTGACTAGCAGTTGCAGCCCCCCCCCCCAAATAAATCACCAAGGAGTTGGTAGGCACAGAATCATACGTTGCAGTTACAAAGATGGTATCATTGCTGTGTTTTAGGAAAGAGGATCCCCTCTTGTGCTTACCCACTTCCAATTCTGTACTTTGTTCCCCCCCCCACACCTCATATAGTGACCTGTGTCAGGCTTTGAGAAAATATGGAAGAGATAAAAATGGGAATAGTAGAACTGTGTAAGTTTTGATATGACACAAGAAGACTAGTGGCATGATACTAATGGAGGACTGGGCATCCTAGAATTGGGTGGCTAATCTGTGCCCCTCCAGATGTTGTTGGACTACAGTTCCCACCAGTCCAGCCATCAGGGACCAATGGTCAGGAAACTGTAGTCCAGCAACATCTGGAGGGCTGCAGGTTCCCCATCCCTGTACTAGATAGAAAGTTGAGCATGCTGTGGAAAAGCCAAAGGCATGCTGGTTGAAATTCCCCTCGTGACAGTAAAGTGGTTTGTTCAATATTTCTCTGTTGTTCGGTTGTGCATCATTTGGCAGCAGTGAGGGCTTGTCATATTTTATGAGAATTTGCAGAGGAGTAGCTGGGTTAATCCATTGCAGCAAAATGAACAGACTCCTGAGACATCATAAAGACTAACAAACTTATTGTGACGCAAGTCTTTTGTGGGTCAGAGCTCACTTTGTCTTATTCCACTTCATATATCTCAGTGACAAAGTGAGAACATAGGTAAACCTACAAAAGAGAAGTAAAATGGTTTTGATCTGTGCTTTCCCCCCAAAATGTTAAGGATTGGCTTTTCCTGATGTGCGGCTTTCACCCCCCAAATAAACACCCCCCCCCTTTAGTTTTGGTAGTGTCTTAACCCGTTGTGGCACCTTTGTTGGGCAATGTCTTCTGTAGGGATGGGGAATGTCTGGCTTTTGACATTAGTGAAAACCAGCCTTTTCTATCAAGACTTTTGGGGGGTTTGGCAAATTGGGTTTGTGGGCCATTGTGATGGTTGTTGAGTGCTTTCATTGTTTTATGTTTGCTAGCCATCCTGGTTGTTGCTGTGTTTTCTCTTTGTTTAGAAAAAGAGGCAGGATATATAAACTTTTAAATAAATAAAACAAGCTAAACAGCAACATACTGCTATAGAGCTGGCATAGTACTATGCAAAACATGCAACAACAACAATAATATTTTTTCCAGAGAATGTTTGCCTGGCTGGGTCTCATCCTGAGTTGGTATCAGTTGTTGCACTTCTAAAGGGAAAAAATAATAATCATATCTCTTTTGTTGGATTTTACTCTTTAATGATTGTGGTTTGACATGGTAGCATGTTATCAACAGTTCCAAGAATTTTGGCTAGGAAGTGATCTGTAAATAAAATTCTTTTGATGCTTGAAAAAATATTATTTTGGAAAAAATAATATTAAAAAAATAAGCAACTCTTAGATGAAATGACTGCATAGAGGGCAGCTCTGAATCATGTGTATTAAAAAAATCCTGCCTTGAAAACTAGCTGTGTGATAGAGAGGTCTTGACATAATAATGACTTTGGTCTTACTTGCACATACAAAAGGCCAAGTCTATATTTTGGGGCTTGCTTGATCTTGTAAATTTCCTAAATGACCACACACAGTGCAGAAGATAGGCCAGCAAACACACTTTCCACACAATGAGTACCACACAAACTGTTCTAGATTTAGCTAAGTGCATTGCAAGAAGTTTTGTCAGCATCAAGAAAATGTCAAATGCCTACACTCAGTCCTTTCCTCCCCCTCTTATCCACCCTGTGATACTAAAGATACAGATCATAAGAAAGTGCTAAAAGGTTTCCTATCTTGAGCCTGTTGTTGTTTGTTTAGATCAAGAATGGGGCTTGTAACTCCCACCATCCCTGATTATATAGGTCATGCTGCCTGAGGCTGAGGCAAGTGGTAGTCTAACAATACCTGGTTTATATTAGCAAGTCCTATATCATAACTCTTCAGGGATATACATGATGTAGAATCTGTTGTTTGAAGTACTAATTCTACATTTATTTCCATGAAAATACATGAGCAGTTAAGTTATGGCCTGGAACATGGACCAGGAGTTGCTTGGTGTATCTGTTGGCATCTGCTGATTGATGGCCCTTCTATCTCTACCATAGACCAGCTTATATTTTGTACCTGTCTGTATGGCATTCTACCTCCCTCCCACAACACCCACCATGTTCTGAATTCTTTCCCTCTCACAACATACCAGGCTTAGGTAACGCCCACAAAGTATGGGGATGTTACCTGAGGAATTCATCCCCTTCTAAGGCCAGCCCTATTGCTCTGTTGCATAACACACTGGGAATCTGTTGCCCCACGGCAACTTGGCAATTGCCTTTGCTCAACAGAGATGCTGTTTTTCCCCGACTAGCAATCAAATGACATGAGAGCAATGTGCTGCCACTGTTCATTGGCATGGGGTGATAAACCAGCCGGTTACCCCCATGTTGTGGAGCAAATGATTGGCCATGGCCCTAGATCCATCCCAGAAAGTACTGACCGTTGGTTGGCAAGCAATACCTTCATGACTCTCTAGGTGGAGATAAGGAATAGATTTGTGCTTTGCTCTCAAGTACAGTGGTGCCCCGCAAGACGAATGCCTCGCAAGACGGAAAACCCGCAAGACGAAAGGGTTTTCCGTCTGCAGAGGCGCTTCGCAAGACAAATTTCCCTATGGGCTTGCTTTGCAAGACGAAAAATGACGAAAAAATTTGAATTTTTTTCCCCGTTCCAAAACCCCTTTTTTTGAATCACTAAGCTGCTAAAAGCATTTTAGCAGCAAAACCGCTAATCTCCCAAGCGTTAAAAAGCCGTTTTTAGCCCTTAAAATGTCAATAGCACTAATAGCGCTACTCCGTCAATGGGCTTGCTTCGCAAGACGAAAAAACCGCAAGACGAAAAGACCCGCGGAACGGATTCTTTTCGTCTTGCGAGGCACCACTGTACCTTAGTGCAAGGGACACCAGTGGCGCTGTGGGTTAAACCACATAGCCTAGGACTTGCCGATCAGAAGGTGGGAGGTTTGAATCCCCGTGATGGGGTGAGCTCCCGTTGTTTGGTCTCTGCTCCTGCCAACCTAGCAGTTCGAAAGCACATCAAAGTGCAAGTAGATAAATAGGTAGCGCTCCGGTGGGAAGATAAACGGCGTTTTCAATATGCTGCTCTGGTTCGCCAGAAGCAGCTTAGTCATGCTGGCCACATGACCCGGAAGCTGTATGCCAGCTCCCTCGGCCAGTAAAGCAAGATGAGTGCCGCAACCCCAGAGTCGTCCGCGACTGGACCTAATGGTCAGGGGTCCCTTTACCTTTACCTTACCTTAGTGCAAATGTGCTTTACACTACTCTAACAGAGCACTTAGGAAGAAATGTTTTGTCATCTGATCCCACTGCCAGTCAAGCAAAATAGGGAAAGCAGCTGCCGTTCTGCACTTTGTCAGCTCTACTCAGAGGGTGAGTGTTCTGGGTTCTGGTGGCTTTGTAGTGCTATGTGGGTAATTAGGCACATCACAATTAAAATAATAAGCCTGGGTTCATAGCAGAAGCTAAAATACAAATAGTGCCAACTGCCTGTCCCTGAGCTTTATTATATGTCATCTTTGGCCGTTTGATTTCAGGATGCCGCCCATCAAAGTTGGAATCTAGACCTTCTGTTATGGTTTGCTCCTGGTTTTTAGCTTAAAAAGTAATTCTTATTTTTCTGTCTCCTTAAAAAGAAAACTTTATGCATTGAATGAAGTGGACTGCAGCCCACAAAAGTTTATACCACAATAAAGTTGTTGGTCTTTAAAAGTGTAACAGGCCTCTCTTGGTTTCTTGTGTGTATATGTGTCTACCGGTCTTCCGAAGTTGTGGAAAGCATTTAGGAAGCCTTTGTTGGAAGAAACGGGTATGAAGTTCAATTTTGCCGGAGAGGTTGTGGAATGGACAGGGAAAATCCAGGCATGATTTAGAACAACTGTGGGGCGACTGCTGGCACGGTAACTGAATGGGGAATGATTTGCTTCAGCCTGGTTCAAGATAGTAGGTTACTTACTGTAGTTCCCAGGAGAAACCTGATAGAATTGCCTGCAATTCTCATCTCTGTTGCCAGTCCTGATGGAAGAGGCAGTGAATGGAAAGAGCTGTGAGAACTTTACTGCGCAGCCTAACAGGAGACCTCTTGGAGGAAATGCCAAACAGAGCTGAGCCTCCTGTTGCACTGGCTTGATAGGGATATTTCAGAAATGCTCCTTCTTAACAGCACAGCTGTGGCTTTTGTTGTTTTCATGATAGACTGCATCCTTTCAGTGTTGGCAGCCATATGGGCCCCATGTATGCCACTCTCAACCTCTACCCACAACGCGGGCTGTGGAGAGTGCTTAGTGGTTATTGCACAGGGATGGTCAACCTTTGATTCTCCTGAGGTTGTTGGACTCCAGTTCCATAATCCTTGACCATTGACCATTCGGGCTGGGGCTGATGGGAGTCCAACAATCTCTGGAGAGACCACAGCTTCTTCATCCTCTTCTGTCCCGAGAGAGACCACGTCCCTTCTGAACTTTGTCATGCACAACAAATGTGGCACAATGCTGATATGGAAAGAAGCTAGCACACTTGTCATGTCAGCGCTGTGCAAGGCGCTCAATATTTCAGATAGTCTGTGCAAATGCACTCTGTATTTTCTCTAGACAGGGCCTGCCTGTCTAGAAGGCTGGTTTGAACTAGCAGGTGAGTGTGCATTCATCTTGAGTTTCTCCGCTTCTTTTGGCATGTGCCAGTACAGCATGTACACATCACATCCTGTACAGGATGTGCACCCAGTCCCCATGGGCCTAGCTCTCCTAAGCCTTATTTGCATGACCACAGCAATGCTGCGTCAGTGAGTTTAAGTGCCAGGAAAACTGTCCCCTATGCTGCACTCCCTTCTTCCCCTCCCATCCTCCCATCAAGTGCTAGTTGCTGTGTACCATGATGTCAACTTCATTGTCCCTTCTTTCCCAATAGTCAGGCACAGTTTGTTCCTTAGCTGCATTGGCTATTCCCCTCCAGGTTTGGCTTTCCAGCAGTTTGGCAGCATGTGAAGGTAGCCAACAATAGCCTTTGTGCTCTGGCCTTATTTAAATTACCTGGGGGAAGGTGCGGTATATGCACTTGTCAAAGGAAAGTGCTTTCTCAACAGGAGTGAGGGCTAATAATACAAGTGTTTGGAGAAGCCCCTTGCTGCTAGGTGTGTGACTACAAAGGTTGTGGGAGGAAGAGCCTTAATATATTACGTTATTAGGTAGATCAGTCTTTTCCCACCTGGTGCTCTCTAGTTTTGGACTACAAGTCTCATCAGCCTCAGTCACCTGTGGCCAGTGGTGCAGGATTATGGGAGTTGTAGTACAAAATATCTGGAGGGCACCAGGTCTGGGAAGGCTGGTTAAACTTAATTTAGTTGCTACATTTGTATCCCACTGTTCCTATGAGAAGAGCAGAGTAGTATTGTAGCCTCTGAGCAACTGTATTGATAGTCCATGTTGGCGTTGGGTTGCAGATGGCCTGGCTATGCCGTATTTTTCGCTCTAGAAGACTCACTTTTCCCCTCCTAAAAAGTAAGGGGAAATGTGTGTGCGTCTTATGGAGTGAATGCAGGCTGCACAGCTATCCCAGAAGCCAGAACAGCAAGAGGGATCGCTGCTTTCGCTGCACAGCAATCCCTCTTGTTGTTCTGGCTTCTGAGATTCAGAATATATATTTTTTCTTGTTTTCCTCCTCCAAAAACTAGGTGCGTCTTATACTCTGGTGCGTCTTATAGAGCGAAAAGTATGGTAACTTATACATGGGATGGTGCTTGGAGGGGAGTGAGCCTTTGGCTCATATACCCACCCCACTGTGCACAAACCTTGCCATATGAACTTGAGTTCATGTGAGCAGACCATACTCATATGATCCCTCCGGCCGCCTACAGAAAAGTGATGGGGTGTGGCATATTTAGAGTTCACATTTAAATATTCCAGATGCAATTGGAGGAAGTGTCTGGATTCATGGTTCACCCCCACACACCATTCCATGTATAGCTTATGACCTCATTCATCAATTACAGCATTTGCCAACCTGGTGCTCTCCAAATGTTTTGGGATCCCAACTTGCTTCAGCCCCAGCCAGCACGGCTGTAGTCCATAACATCTGGTGGGCATTAGGTTGTCAGTGGCTGATCTGGGGAGGGGGTACCTGTTCCCTACTTGTTAGAACACAACTTGCTTTAGCCGAGGAGGAATGCTGGAGATGGTGGTGGAGCTTGTTGCTTTGGTATTCCCCACCCCTTTAATGCTGAAGTCTGATAAAAAGATAAATGGCGCAGTCTCCCCTTTCATTGGGCACTAAATCTGGCTTGTAAAAAACGGCGGTAGAAGTGACGCTCCCTTCAGCAGCTGCTGCTGAACGACATGGTTTATGGCTCCCATTTTCAGGCAACGTGTAATAACAAACAAGAGCGGGGGGGGGGGGAGGAGGATCTGAGGCTTGTGCAGGGGCAATGCTTGCTCCTTGAGGCTGCCTTGTACCCTTTGCCTGTGACAGATGCTGCCCCACTGCAGGGAATTGATTGGGCAGTAAAGCCCAAAGCCTTGCTAACGAGAGAGGGGGGTGCAGTGCAGTGCAGGATGAGACGGTGGATTTCTTGGTATTAAGTGGAAGGGAGTTTTTAAGAGAGATTCGATTAGCCCCATTTTATGAACCCGTTGGAAGAGCGATGTGTGTGGGATGGTTAAAGAAGCCTAGGAACGTGGATGCTTGCTGTTGAGATGTGCTGGCTACCGTGAGCCCATGTGCTTGGCAAATAACACCAGCAGATGCCACCCTGTTTGCACTGGGCCTTGACTAATGAAAGGCAGTTTTCTGATTTCCTTAGTTATTCTGACACATCCCACTGCTTTGCTGGAATAAGAACTACTTGGCAGAGGCAGGATCCTCTATTAAACTAGTGAACTGCAAGAGTTCCAGGATAAATGTTTACACTTTTCTCCTTTTTAAATGTGAAGGCTGTGTGCACTTAAAAAATATATAATAATTATGTGGTAAGGTTTCCCAGCTTTCATGTAGAAAAAGCCCAAACCCTGCAACCTGCATAAGGAAAATAATATTGAGCGCATTTACATTATATTTTGTTTAATTTGTCCCATTTCTCCTGTTCATGGGAGACTGAAGGGGCATGCAAAAATGTCAAGTTAGAACTTACCCAAACCTCCAGGAGAATGCTTTGAAACTGCCCAATGCTTATGGGACCCCCTCCCCTCACTTCCTTATTTGTAATTGTCATCTGTAGTCATCACACAATTAATGCAAGTTGTGCAAGAACATTTTTGATTGGAGCAAATCACTGTCAGTCTTGAAGAGCTTAGTCTCCCAGTCATGGGAATACATGGTAATAGGGTTCAGGGGCATATCAACTTTCCTTGCTTGTTACATTTACTGATTAAGATGTGTCTTGAACAGGGAACTAGCAATCAACTTCTCAGTTGTTCTTACACTAGGTTTTCCCACTTCTTCAAATCTATCCTTGCCGTCCCCAAGGTTTGTCTTTTGACTTACCTATTTTTTAAAAAGCTGGAATTTTGTGCTCTGTATCACATAGGTTTCCCTGTGCCCGCACAGAATTTTTGCAGCCCAACTTGGGGTACCTCTTCTGTATTCCTTTAAGGACTCTGCTTGCCACAAAGCATCTAGGTTATCTATTGGAAGGTCCTTCTGATGTAAAACCCGAGGATTGGTTTTCCTTTTATAGTCCCCGCACTATGTAGTGACTTGCTAAGTCTTCAAGCGTTTCCAAGCACAATTCAAAGACCTTTAAAGCCCTAAACGTCCTCGGTCCAGTATACCTGAAGGAGCATCTCCACCCCCATCGTTCTACCCGGACACTGAGGTCCAGCGCCAAGGGCCTTCTGGTGGTTCCCTCACCGCGAGAAGCCAAGTTACAGGGAACCAGGCAGAGGGCCTTCTTGGTAGTGGCACCCACCCTGTGGAATGCCCTCCCACCAGATGTCAAAGAGAACAACAACTACCAGACTTTTAGAAGACATCTGAAGGCAGCCCTGTTTAGGGAAGCTTTTAATGTTTGATGGATTACTGTCTTTTAATATTTTGCATGACACATAGGAACAGGAGGGGAAGACCTCCATGTTTGAGGGCAAAAACAAAGATAATTTCCCACCACCTGCAGTTAATTAGGACCAATTAAATATTTTTGACCATGGAGAGGTTCTGGTATAAATTGTTTTTTTTTGCTGAAGTAAGGGAGAGATTGGGCTGAACATTTCCTCTGTGAACTCAGAGCTTAAATACAATCCACGTTAGATCAGAGAATTCTTAAGAAATGCTGATGAAATCCAAGCAGTCTAATCCTTTAGCTGAACTGGCCTTATACCTGGGTCATGGGAAGTGGCACATGTCTGCAGCAGCAGATGGTCTCCTAAGGAGGTTGTTTTCAGGGAAAGTAGGAACCGAGTGACTTCTATTTCTAGCTTCTGAGGAAACTGAGATGCATATTCTTGCCTTACGGAGTGTTTGTATAATAGCTATGGGAAGAGGGGGGTCTGCTCAGTTAATTAACGGTGGATTCCTGAAAACTGATATATATTAGGATGCTGGATAGCTCAGTTGGTCAGAGAATGGTGCTAACTCCAAGGTTGCAGGTTCAATCCTTGTATGGGACAGTTGCATATTCCTGCATTGCAGGAGGTTGGACTAGATCAGGCATGGCCAACCTTGGCCCTCCAGATGTTCTGGGACTACAGTTCTCATCATCCCTGACCACTGGTCCTGTTAGCTACGGATGATGGGAGTTGTAGTCCCAAAATATCTGGAGGGCCAAGTTTGGCCATGCCTGGACTCAATGATCCTTAGGGTCCCTTCCAACTCTACAATTCTATGATTGGCATGGAAGGTGGATCTGGTTTCCTTTGGTGGATCAGCTAGTGCCTGATTGCCAGGATGCTTGCAAAGAATGCTAGTCTAGGTAGACCTTGATTTGATCTAGCAAGGCACTTCTTATCCTCTTAAGAAAAATCTGCTTGTCTGGCACTGTGGGTTTGGTGGTTTTTTTGAGGGCGTATTGTGCAACAATAGTGCTTTAACTGTAGGTTTATACTAGACTGTCCATACATTGTTCAACTTTATTCTGTGATGTTTCCCTAATGTTACACATTATTGGCATCTGGAAGGGGAACACTTATTGAGCTATAGTGCAACAAATGTGGATAACCTCTCTCCACCCCCAAAAATCCACCCAACCCTGAAACATCTGTGGTATGAAAAATTATAGGAATTCAGCAGGAAGTGTTCCAATTAGAAACTAAGCAGTATGATCACCCCAAAACTTCTGCGGACACAAATAGTACTGAATTTGGGACCAAGTTTAAACCAGCTTTGTAGACTGATTGCTGTATGCAATTTTCTGGGGTTATTTTATTTATTTATGTTGTTATATCCCAACAATTCTCCCAAAGGAATCCAAACTATTCCAGTACAGGTGAAGACTGGGGAAGATCTTGGCTTAAAAGTTTTGTTGCAAGAGGAAGGTCTTCAGTAGGCACTAGAAAAAGACAACAGAGATAGTAATTGTATCATATTCCTCAAGGGGAGGGAAGTCCAAAGGGAAGGTGCCACAAGATGAAAGGCATAATAATTCTATATTATGCAGAATGGACCTCTTGATAAGATGGTATCTGCAGGAGGCTCCTGCTTGCAGAGCACAGTGATCTATTGGGCACATAAGTGGTGAGATGATCTTTCAGGTATCCTGGTCCTAGGCTGTGTAGGGCTTTGTACATCAAAACCAACACCTTGAACTTGACCCAGAAGCTAATTGGCAGCCTGTGCAAATCTTTCAAGAGTTGGGTAATATGGTAACAACCTCTTGCCCAAGTGAACAGTCAAACTGCTGCATTTTGCACTAGCTGCAGCTTCTGGACCAACCTCAAGGGCTGCCCCACACCAGCAGCAATCCAGCCAGGAGGTTATCAGTGCATGGATGACAGTGGTAGGCTGCCATGGTCCAGAAATGGCCGTAGCTGTTTTATCAATCAAAGGTGATAAAAGGCACTCCTACTGAGGTCAGCTTGACCTCTAGAGGAAAAGGTGGATTTGGGAGCACTCAGAAACCTGCTCTTTCAGGAAAGAGCAAGACCCCATCCAAAATGTGCATTTTGCCCAGTTATCACATCACCAGGATCCAGACTGTCTGAAGTTTGCTGTCTGTCTTTTGTTATTTAATGCCTTAGTTGTTAATAGCTGATTTTGTACTTTGGTGTTTTTCAGGCTTTTGTATTTAATCTAGATATATCATAGTCTTTGTTTTGTAAGCTACTTAGAACACACTTTTGTACAATAGCAGGGTTGAAATAATAAGTCTGTTTAACAGTTATGTTTAAGCATATTGGGGTTCAAAAGTGAGTTTGCTTCTTTTTTGTGATAGGTGAAAAGGTGTCTGCAAAAACGAAGGTGTTACAGCTCCTGCACAGATGATAATGACTGAAAGCTTTTCCTATGAATAGCTTCATGAGCTGGCTGTTGGTACTGAAGCATTTTCTTATGTCCTTATATACTGGCTTTTACGTACATATTTAAAATAGTCTCAATATTGTTACTTCTGTAGTTCATACACCATGGTATCACCTCCATCTGTGGCAGGTACTGCCCCTAGCATTGCAATTCTTTCCATACTCTGACTCGCGGTCTCAAACTGGCCAGGTGACAACCTTACTTAGGTCTGACAGTAGTGAACGTCAGGTGGGTCACACCCTTTCTTAAGCGCTAGCTTTTAGGGACAATATTTTCCAAGTTGCTCAGAGGGAACGGGCCATATCTCTGTAATTATTGTTATTTTGGTAAAAATCCATGATATCTACTTTTGCTGCGTGGTGTGCTGTTAACATTGCTGTCCCTAATATTTATTTATATTTTCAAACCTATTTATATACTGCCAACACATACAAAATATCAGAGTGGTGTACGATAAAACACAGTGGAAAATGCTGTAAAATGGGCATTAAAATGACTGGCTACTGGGAAAAAGTAAACAGCTGCATGAGCCTGTTGGCATAAAAAGGTCTTCAGGAGAATCCTCAGCATGCGGTGACACTGAGACTAGGCAAGCTTTGGACTTGCACACTCTTCCTTTTGCCATGAGGATAAGTTCAGAAACTTGTACTTCCATTTAGATTCTCCAGAGCTTGCAGTGTCATCTGAACATGGCAAAGTTGGTTAATCTTACCCAGGGGTCAGCAAAGCTTTTCAGCAGGGGGCCGATCCACTGTCCCTCAGACCATGTGGTGGGCCAGACTATATTGGGGGGGGGGGGAATGAACAAATTCCTATGCCCCACAAATAACCCAGAGATGCATTTTAAATAAAAGCACACATTCTACTCATGTAAAAACACGCTGATTCTTGGACCGTCCATGGACCAGATTTAGAAGGTGATTGGGCTGGATCCGGCCCCCAGGCCTTAGTTTTCCTGTCCATTATCTTACCTATGAAGTAAGCCAACGTCAATCCATAGTTTAAGAAGTGGGCTTTTTCCAACTGACAGCAGTTAAGATTGACCATAGTTCAAGATTTGGACCTAAATCCAAACTCTGGTTTGAAACAGGCTTCTGAACCCTTTGTAACCTTACTGAAGGAAGAGAGAGTTTTAATGTTACATCATGGTTTAGTGCCAAGCCTAAACTAGGCTATATTCATAGTTGAGCCCATTTTATGTGGAATGTGGCCACCTGTTTCCTTGTTATCAGTGTATGTTCTAGGAGAACATTTCTAAAAATAAAACAAAGCAAATCTGTGGGAACTCTCCTCACAAGCCATTCACTGTTGTGGTTATCAAAACATATCAAACAAATGGAAATACTTTCTACAAAACCAACAAACCACATGAGTGGTGTTGGGAGATGAAATGCTCATGATATTAATTAGCTATTATAACCAGGAACTTACTGCATTAATTTTTTTGTTTAAGTATCTCAGCGCATCTTCTTGTGTGTAGGATGCAAGCCACTTTCCTTAGCCAAGGCTTGCATTAGTAAGATATGAGCAGTAAGGCTGGCCTTTTTCACCCAGCTGCTCCAAGTATTAATACAATGATGTGAAACAGTTTAAATTCTTATGAAAAGTGCTATATACATTTTAAGTAGTAGTGGTTGTCTTCTTCCAAAGCTCACAAAGTAGAAGGGTACACGCTGTCTGTATGTTCTAGTGAAATTAGGTTGTTCTTAAGAGGCTGACAGAAGCTGACATCTAATATGTTCCTAAGTCTTCTTTCACTTCCTCTTCTCCAAATCATGCAAAGTAATACATTAATCGCCCTTTTTAAAAGTATATCTTGCATTTTCAGTTATCTTTCCTGTTGGGAGACAACTGCGGCTTCTATGTTTTTATGAATTTTTGAAGTCACTCAATTGCATAACATTTAAATAACTCCCTCCTCTAACAGATCTTGCCTATTCATCCTATGGGGAATGCAGCAAGGATAAAAATAGTGATTGTGGGAGCTCTTTCTTTCCATATTTCTGAATGGTCATGGGGGGAAATTTGCTCATATTGTATGGCAGTTTTAAGGGGGGGCAACACCCCTTTTGGAGATTCCTGGTTGTCTTCAGTGCACACAATGGAAGTAGAGTATGCAGGATATATGCCTAAGATTCTGCTTCAACCCTGCTTGCAATGCTGTTGTATTTCTCACAGAGGTGCTAGACCTGTCTGGTATGTACCATTTCAGACTTCTAGTTGTGAGCTGCCTAGATGAGAGAGACATCTTCCTGATACCAAATTTTCTATATGCAGGGAGCTTCCCAGACCCCAATAGCCAATTTACCCATGTAAACTCCAACCTCCTGTCTGAAGTTGACCACCTCTGTAACAACTAGGTGTAGGTTTCTTAGATTTGACTTCCCTTCTTGTTTTGCTAAGAAGAATCCTTTTTGGTTGAACAAAATGAACGTCTTAGTTGCTAAGACACCTCAACGCCACATTTGTTTTCTCAAAAGCAACCCCCCCTTCCTCCTATTTTTACAGATTCTGATGAGCAGCATTGCTCCTGCAACAAAGAGAGAATTCATATGGATGTGTGTCTAGCTTATTTTAAAGGCAGGCATGGGGAAGCTCAGGCGCAGGGACTGAATGTGGCCCTCCAGGGATCTCCCTCTGCCCCCCACCCCACCCCATACCCTTCTCCAGCCCTGCTCTACATCCTTCTTGAATGCTTTTGCCTGGTTGGAATGTGTCCTTGAACTCTTGATCCCTCTTGCTTGCCTGGATGAAAGACTGAAGTATGTATAGAGACTTCTGGTTCTTGTGTGGCTGCAGTGTCGCCTACTGTACAAAGGCACTGCTTCCACTGTTCTGTCTGCTGTTATCCCTGGCCTTATCCATGCAAGGGAATGCACCCCTTGAGCTGAATATGGTCCCCAAGCCCTGTTGGCTTTAAAAACCAAGACTGTCGCTGCCCTTTGGTACTTGTGGCATAGACTTAGCCTTGCTTTGAAAAAATGAGGAGGCGGTGGCATAGACTCTGGCTCCTGGGCAGCAGAAGGGGATTAGTGAGGGCAAGCTTAAATTGTTTACAGCCTGCTGTTTGAATAGTGGGAGGTTGCTAGACCGTCTGTACTAGAAGCAGCAGTGCTGGTGGCTGCCTGACACAGCTGGAGTCAGCCCAAGGCATTTTGATACCTGAGGCAGAAAATCCCAAACGGCATGCCTCATGGTGATAAAAATGCAGTAAATTAAGAGCTGTAGCCAACCAAGTTCCATTTGCGGATGTCCTTGTGTGAATGGGACAGTTTTGTTGGCTGCGAACCAGAGGAATTGACAATTTGCTCCCCCCTTTTTTTTATTACTCCCAAATCTTCTGCCTGAGTTGGGCTGTCTCACCCTGGCTAATGGTGGCTATGGTCCTTACCACAGGCTTTCTTTTCACCCCTCTCCCCCACATTCCCCCAGTAAATTTGGGGATAAAAGTGGGGAGGGTTCCCAGACAGGCAAGAAACGATGTACACATGAATGGCCCAAGGCATATTTTACCAGATCATACTTGTTTATTTGAAAATGCTAAAAGAACACTGAAAACTCCTCTACGCTTATAAATCTTGCTGCATACCAGCATTCACATTTAATTAAGAGGAAATTAATGAGGGGGAAATTACCACAAACTCTGAAACACATCCATGACCTCTTGTCGTCTGGCTTCTTCCTTCTTGGGCCCCTTCGCACAGTTACATAAAAAGATGTGGTAGGGTTAGGAACTTTTCAAAAACGAGTTCAAACTGCCACTTGTTAAGTAAGTCAGAATGCTCTATTGCTGGGTGGAAAATTTTGAGGGCCAAGCTAGGCATTACACTGGATATGTGGCAGCATTTAATGTGCCTGGTTTTTGTCCTTTTAATATTAGGTAAATGGCTCTGATCAGAGCTGGAAGACTGTGAGGTACAAGGAGGAGAGCTAAACACTTCCTCTCCCAGGGCTGAGACCCTGAAGCTGCTCTTGGCCCTGGGTGTGAGCTTTTTCATGGGTAGCTTCCTCACTGTATAATGGGATGAGTTTCAGTGATACCTCATGGGGGGAGAGTTAAAGACTTTCCCATCCTTGCATTGCAGTCCCAGTCCTGATGGACATCCCCACCCTGTGACCGCTCTACAAATATTTAAAAGCAGGTCTACACACATTTAACATTGTGACTGGTTTGTCCGTGAGATGCACCATTATATACAAGCCATAGAGGTAACTTGGCAGAAGTACTCAATGCGGACCAGCGTGACTTCCAAAATACATGCAGGGATTATTTGTGTGTGTGTGTGTGTGTGTGAGAGAGAGAGAGAGAGAGAGAGAGAGAGAGAGGAGATTGCAGGCCTATTGTGTGTCTAGTATAATATAATGGGTTTTTGTTCAGAGTACACCCATTAAAATGAATGAACATGAATAAGTTAAGTTCATTAATTTCAATAGCTCTACTCCAAGTAAAACATAGTGGAATAGTAGCCAATGTATCACAGTTATGTTTTATCCTGACACTAACCATTTTATACTAACATACTGCTTTTTAAAAGTCTTTTTACCCTGAGCACTTTATAATTTCTTATGTTCTCATATTAACATCTTTGCTCAATGCAAAACATGGTTTTCCATCTTCTGACCATAGGAAAGTGTATAATACATAAAACACATCACGTATTTTTGTTCTTGATTTGGGGAACCCTTACAACAGCAACAAGCTTTCTGCTGTACAAAGTTTTTCAATATATAATTATGTAGGATTTCTCACTGCAGAAAACTTGCACCATTAGATTGGCTTGCAAAGTGAGATCATACCATATTGATTGATGTTTCGTAAGCTGTTCGGCTTGTTCTTAAAAGTAACCAGTAGGGACTAGGCTTGCAATGTTGTGCATAGTTTCTTAGTGTTCAGTCTCCTTGAACACCTTAGTAAATATTCAAGTTGTCCCAGATTGTGATGAATAATGCTAGTGTCAAGAATGCAAGCATCCTATCTTGGAGCTGCTTTGTACAATGTGGCAGCAAATGTGTATTTGCTACCCTGTACGTGCATGTCATGCAGATACAGTGGTACCTCGGGTTACAAACACCTCAGGATACACACTTTGGGTTACAGACTCTGCTAACCCAGAAGTAGTACCTCAGGATAACAACTTTGCACCAGGATGAGAACAGAAATCGTGCAGCGGTGACAGTGGGAGGCCCCATTAGCTAAAGTGGTACCTCAGGTTAAGAACGGTTTCAGATTAAGAACAGACCTCCGGAACGAATTAAGTACGTAACCAGAGGTACCACTGTATGTATATTGTCTCGTATTTGCATTACATTTCTAGAAGTTCCATTGGTTGCCCCCCCCCCCCCGTTTGAAGTAACCTAATGCTGTTTTGCCACCCTACACCAACCTTTTCAACTTTTCTCCTGCCTCATATATGCTACTTCTACTGCCCTAGAGAAGTGGGTGTAATACTAAGAGCAAATGAAAAGGACTGTCAAGTCACCCTTGTAAATCTGATTTCTCAAATAAGAGGGCTTAAAAAAACACACCCTCTGCTCAAATTTTATTAAGCCAAATCCCATGTGTTTACTGCAAAATAAGTGAAGTTAGTGAGCTTACTCTCAAGTATGCAAATATGTGTGCTGCCTACCAAGTATACTTGCAAAGTGGTTGCTTTCCTTTCAGCAGCAAATAAAATCTGGGGTGCTCCTTTCTACTATTTCTCATGCAAAAGAGGAGCATCCTGCTGGGGTGCTTGTATGCAACAATCACTGAGTGATATCTAAGTAGTACTCATCAATCAGCGGACCTACTCTTAGGTGTAACAACTGCTGGATGTCACCCACTGTGTAGTGTACCCATGTAGTATATCAACACTGCCAAGGTGATTTTTTCCACCACATATCACATCTCTTTTAACAGCACTGTGCTTATTTTGCACCAACCCTTGTTCTGATTGAAGTACCACTATCAATATTTCTTGGATTTCATCTCCTCCTGACCCTGCTGCTTAATTCTTCCTCCTTACAAGCATGTGGGCATATACCTGCAGCTGAGGATTACACTTTATGCATACTATGTCAATTTCAGCTCACAAATCATTATGCCATGACATTTTCTTATAAGTCTTTATGGAGCCATAAAAACATTTGCTGCTTTTGCTGCAGCAAACTAACATGACTACCCCTCTGAGAATTGTTTCAGCTCTAATGCTGGAGGGCACCCTCTTGTCCCCAGACATGTATTGTGTTGTTGTGTAGACTGGGGCTGGCTCAGCCCATTAGGTATAAGCAATTGGCTGGGGGTTGGGGACAAAGCCCAAAGGGTACCAACCAAGCCTAGGTAAGAAAGGGTTTTTGCTGCTAACAAAAAAAAGTACCGTACTTGGGCCACTGGGAAATAATGCTTTCTGGCCTGCAAGGATAACTAGCATCTTTATTGTGAGGGAGGCTTACTACACTTGCTCAGAGGAACATTATATCAGAAAGCAATCTGATGGCTGCATGCACTGTTTATGCAACTGATCCCTCCTGGTTCTCCTCCTCTTTCTGAAACTACCCGAGTTGTAACACCTTACCTTGTTGCCACTGTTGCTTTTTTGCTTCAAGGAAGATGAGGTAGCAGAGTGCCAATGCAATGATTCCCTAGAGCTTGCTGCTCTAGTGCGTTGATAGTGGGCACTGTGCCTCTTATGGAAGTATAACAGCCTTGTAGCATCTTAGAAGACTAGGAAATTTATCATGGTGTAAACTTTTGTGGGCCTCAGTTTCTCGCCATATTACCAAAGTCCACCCCTGTCCCACCACCTTTCCTTTCTTTATTATAAAGTTGCACCCTGAATTTCCTTGCTCTGCTCTCCCTGGCCCCCGCCCCCACCTTGGGCACACCGTATCTCAAACGTGTTCCAGGCTCCGTCCCCAGTTGCCATGGCTCCATCCTAACACCTCCTCTTCAAGCTGCAAGTCCCGCTGCTGCCGCGTGCAGCTGATTCCGGCGACAGCAGCGCGGCTGCGCAAAGATGGCCTGTGGCTGGGGAGGGAGGCGCGGCGGCGCGCCTGGTCACGTGTCCATAACCCGGGCCCGCGCTCCCGCCCTCGGCTTGCTGGAGGCCGGCGCGCGTGCGCGCTCTTCTTCCCTCTCTCTTCTTCCCCAGCTCCGAATGTTGTGAATAAAATGCGCCGTTTGTTACACCCTGGCGGCGCGGGCGGTTCTTAAAGGGCCAGAGACCCTGGGGCCAGGGGGACCCTCTTTCTACCTCGCCCGGCTCAGCTGGGAGCTCAGGGAGGGTCGCAGCTCACCCCGAGCTTAGAAGAAAACAAAAGAAGCGACCGGAAACAGCCGCGGCGGCGGGGGAGGGGGCGCGGGCCCAGTGCCCAGAGCAGGCGCCCACGAACAGACAAAAAAGAAGAAGAGGGGTGTGTGTGATTGAGGTGCATTTGCACCCCGAGCAGCCAGCGGAGCAGGTAGGTCCCGGGGGCGGAGGGGTGTGATTGCATGCATTCAGCCGCAAGCTGGCGATGCATGGGGTGGGAGGAGAGAAAGAGAAGAAGGGGGTGGTGGTCGTGCAGCTTGGACAGTTGAGCTGCAAAGCTTCGGGGGATCAAGTCCTCTTAAGCCACACTAAATAAATAAAAATCCAGTCCGGGTGCTGCTCGGCAATTCCGGGGGGTGGGGAGGCATGGGTGGGCCAGTATTGCAAACTGCGGCTTCCCTCCAACACCAACACAGCCCGGGGCATTTCCTCGCCTTTGATGGTGTGTTGCACCTGCAGCGACGGGTGTGTGTGTGTGCAAGTAAGGTCGTCCACTCCCCTTCCTTGCAGAAGGTGAGCGGCACCTTCCTTGTTCCTCATAGCGAAATAGCCCCTAAGCCCGCTCACCCCCTCAAAGGCCCGGTTTCCTCTGTCCTTTTTCCTCCTGGCTAAGGAAGAGGCGATTGTGACTCCGAGGTAAGGGGTGCTGGCTTGCTAGGAGTTCAGCTGAGGCTGGGAGGAGGAGGGGGGCAGCCTCTCTTGCTTCAGTGACACGTGCTGCTCCTTTCCGATGTTGTTGATGCCTTTGTCTGATAGCGGCGAGGAGGTTGAATTCTTTCTGCGGGACTTTCGGGGGGGGGCTCCTTCTTGGGATCTGCTACCAGGGGGTAGGATTGGGGCTTTGTGTGTGCTCCTCTCCCTCGCTCCTCTTGCTTGTCCTTCCCGTTGTTTTTCCGTTTTGGCTGGGGCAGGCCGGAGGACGAGGCTTCCTCCGCTCTCTTTGTTATTGCTTTTGTTTCGCACGGAGCACATGGCCTGTGATCTCGCTGCTCTTAAAGTTACAGATCCCCAACCTTGGCACAAACGGATCGATTCCCAATTTTTAGGTCCTTCAAGCAGGAGGGGAATTGTTCCCTTTGGGGCCTCGATACCAAGAATTACAAAGGCCAAAGCACATTAAAATGATTTTGGGTGGGTAAGTGGGTGTGTTTTTGCAAAAGGCAGAGCAAAGCAAGGGGTGGAGGGTACAGAGGAGAGAGGAAAATGTACAATACCCGCGGATTAAAATAAACTGCATTGCCTCGCCTGTGTTCTGTCCAGCGGTCTGGAGTAAGCCCAGTAATAGCAGTGCGGTAATTAAAGTGCTGAATGTGTTCTGAACAGGAGTTGGCAGCTGTCTGGGGAAATGACAATATTCCAAACGGAAAAGTGGCCCGTTTGTTCTGGATCCCCATTGTGTCTGATAATGATGATCCGGTGTCTGTGTTCTAAGAACAAGTTCCTGAAGGTGAAGTGGAGAATGAAAGTGAGCAGTGGTGCAAAAGAAGCAGGAACTACTATTAATTCTAGGCTTGCCTGAATACGCTTCCTAGTACTTTGAGGGCAGTAGTTAAAACTCGAACTGGCTTTCTGATGCTGTTCCCGTATATTTCATGTGCATAGTAAAGGGTTGGGTTTTCTCCTTTTCTTGTGTTTTTCTTTTTAAGGAGTCCTGTCCCATGGCTTCCTTACTTGTGAGTGCTGCCACAGTCCCCACTGGTGGTGTGTGCAATGATAGGGCAGTTTTGTTAGGCCTTCTTTCAGTGTATTTTTACCTTTCATAATTTTGCTTCTTAGATAAGAAGGGAGCTTAAGGAGCTCTCTTAACTCCCACTCAGAATAGTGCCCCCAAAGCTTGTTGTGTCTGCTGTTGCCCATGAGCACTGAAATGGCATTTCATGCTGTTCCCCAAGAGAGAATTGTATTTGTTGTTATCACAGTTCTTTGCTTTGCTTGCAAGGAGTTCCTGGTTCGGTCTATGCCTCCTCATGATATCCTCTCAACCCCCCTGTGAAGTAGGTTACATGTAGATAAAATGACTGGCCCAAGGTCGCCCATGAGCTTCACTGATAAGTGAGAATTCGAGACCAGCTCTCCTAGACCCACCAAAGAGCTAACCACCGTAGCTCTTTCCACCCCCATCTGTTCTACAAAGAAAAGGAGTGTGCTGAAAGCAGAAGTGGACATAGAAAACATACTCAGGAAGCAAAGACATTTTTGGCTAACTTTTGGAAGCAGATCAGATTAAAGTGGGAGGTTTCTGCAGGTGGCAGAAGCGAAGAGCCTTGGTTCATCATGGAAGAGTCTGTTTGCATTGTGATGTGAGACTGAAGGAGAGAGAGAGCGAGAGAGCGCTGAGAAGCCAAAGTTAGGACTTGGATTTTTTTTGGAGGGGGAGCTTTAAGGCCCAAATTCTGCCTAGCTCAAACCTGTTTGTTAGAAGAAATGATAGAAATGTACAGGATTTTGCATGCATCAACTTACATAATAACTATTTTAAATGCTCTTTTTTTCCTTTCCTTTTCTTTTTGTCTTCTTTTCTTCTTCTTTATTTTTATTATTATTATTTTTTTGCTGCTTTGGATTTTTGTTTTGTTAGGAGTAAGATGTAGGCTGGTGAAGCACAAGTGACATGTGCCAGGGAGGCATTAAATTGTGCAAGGAATAGAGCGGCTGAATTCCTTTGATAAGTTGTTATTAACATTTGTTGAAAATTTATTGGCATATTTAGAAGTGTATCTGCAATCATGAGGTCCAGTAACATTTTTTAAAACAACACATCATACAAAGCAGATTCTCTGTTCTGCGTCATGAATATCCACACCCTTAGGCATAGGGATATTTTAAGTGTTCACTATTGGTGATATAAAAGCATGTGAGGAATGTGCTGCATTCAGAGAGGTTTACAGTGAAGGGAACTGGCTGTCTGGAGCCAGAGAACATCATTGCTAGATGAGTAGTAACCTGGTGGAGAAAGTGCACAGTTAATGTATTAGAAGAGAAGTATTTTAGTTAACTTGGTCCCTTTGGAGTATAGACAAAGCGAGGCAGAATCCTTAGTCATCTTGCTTCCAACTCAGGAAGCCTCCTGAAGTTTCTGTGCTCCACTGCAATATTGTATATAATTGCCCCATGACATTATTGTGAAGAATCTCACTAGTTGACTTAGTGAATTGCCATTTTTGCCCTCTTTTCTGCCCCTCCTCACAGCAAAGGGACTAAAAGCTGAACAGCAACCTGTGTTAGTGTGTCTTGTTGCCACTCTTCACACCCTTGCTGCTCAGTGTGTCATTGAAAGAAGCCTCCTTATGCTGGTAGTGGATTCCAATCCCCAAAGCAGCTACAGGCAGCAATGTCTATAGAATTCCTGTTGCCAACCTTGACTTGCAGCAAACAGAAAAACACTGGTTATCTGCTGCTATTGGACTGCAGGGCCTCACTACGTCTTTTTTTTTGGGGGGGGGAGGGTTGTTTTTTTGCTAGTGGCAGATTTTCCCCAGCATTGAAACAGTTTTATTCCTTGCATTTAGGGACGCATGTGGCGCAGTGGTCTAAAGCACTGAGCCTCCTGGGCTTGCTGATTGTAAGGTTAGCAGTTCGAATCTGCATGACGGGGTGAGCTCCCGTTGCTTTGTCCCAGCTCCTGCCAGCCTAGCAGTTCGAAAACATACCAGTGCAAGTAGATAAATAGGTACTGCTGCAGCAGGAAGGTAAATGGCGTTTCTGTGCACTCTGGCACTCGTCACCCAGAAGTGGTTTAGTCAAAGCTGTCTGCGGATAAACGCCGGCTCCCTCGGCTGGAAAAGCAGAGGTGAGCACCGCTCCCCATGGTCAAATTCGAGTGGACTTAACTGTCCAGGGGTCCTTTATCTATTCCTTGTGAGTACTGAGAGATGTTTATAAAACTAAAGACTTATAATTGTTAAAAGACTTTTGAGTGTGTCTGGGAGATGCACTTGATGGACAGCTTTTTGGTGGAAATAAAAGTGGCATGTCATGGTGGGCAACTTTTCCACCCTACAGAGTTCTCTAAGAATCCCTGTCATAAATAGCCTTTTCTCCTGCTGTCTCCTCACCTGTACATTAGAACTGGAAGGAAGTTTCTGTTTTTTCTCTGTTGTGCTATTTGCAGTTAGGGTTGAGTATGACAATGTCTCATCCTGTTACCCTTTCCTCTGATACTAAATGGAGTTGCCGTTTGATGTATTAAACTGGATAATCCAATAACATTTGCGTGGAATGTATTATTTGGACAATTGATTCTATTTGTTTTGAACTCAGGGAAATTTGGCTTTCCAGGCTCTAGAATTTTAGTTCTTGATTTCCATTAAACAAAGTCTTCATGTCATTCAAGCAAAAATGCAGGCAGCAGTTTCATCATGGGTTGGTAATAGTATTTTTGTTAAAATGGGCATTTAAACTTTTTTCCGAGCCACGATAGTCTGTCTGGATAGCGACCAATATAAACTAAGCTTGCAAATAGCTACTTGTTTGCTTGCCTATGGCAAGTAAGAGCCTCTTAGGTAGGAAGGCTTTTGCAAAATCAAAGATAATTGGTTGTTTTTTGTTTCAGGATGTTGATAGATTGCAAATGCTGTCTGGACACTCAGACTATAAAAAATAGTTGTGGACAAATAACCATTGTTGACTTATTTATAAGATTGCTGTACATGCAACCCCGACTTTGCACATGGAATCAAATATGAACATGGAAGAAATTAATATTTTGATTACATTGAAGACAAATGTGTGTTTGGATGTGTGCAAACCGATATGTTGAGGCTGTAAATGTAATATGTAGAGCCAGTGATATGGTGTAAAAACATTCTAGAACATTTTCCAGTGCTTAATACAGTGGTACCTCGGGTTAAGTACTTAATTCGTTCCGGAGGTCCGTTCTTAACCTGAAACTGTTCTTAACCTGAAGCACCACTTTAGCTAATGGGGCCTCCTGCCTCTGCGCCACCGCTGCACGATTTCTGTTCTCATCCTGAAGCAAAGTTCTTAACCTGAAGCACTATTTCTGGGTTAGCGGAGTCTGTAACCTGAAGCGTATGTAACCCGAGGTACCACTGTATTTTTGCAGAAAATTTTCCATTTCATAAGTTCATTCATAAGCATGAATGGATGTGAGTTGCAAATAAATGTTAGACAAGCATGGCAATTCCAATTTGCTAAATGCGGGTATAATAAGCATGTTACCTTAGAACACAAACTGAAAACTACCCTGAGTAAATTATCCTAATTTCCCAATTCAAAGTTTTCTGGAAAGCACACACAGCACCGTAAAACTGACCCCAGGTTATTGTATTGCACCACTGAAGCAAGTGGAACAGGAAGCCTCAGAAGTGTAAGGCAGAAAATGCAGGGTGTGTGTGATATGTTTCACTTTCAAGAGAGATGCATGAAGCACATCAGATGCATTTTCAAAGGGCCTCCTTTTAAATTTTGAATGGTTTCAACTGGCTTCTCCCAAGCAACAGCAGAAGTTTCTCTTCTGTAAAAATTGCTTTCCGTTCTTGATGTCCAAGCCTGTAATTTAAGACAGAGTGAGAAATAGTGATTGAATCTGGAAAAACTGGAATGAGGAATAAAAGGTGCAAACAGTTACAAGCAAAGGCAAATAATAGACAGGGCAGTTAACAAAGAGATCCATTCTGCACCATTTTTGGTGTTCATGTTAGCCCTGAAATAATGTGATGATCAATCCTACCTCAGATGTACTGGGCCAAGCAAGTTGGTATTTGCTTTCTGCTATGGCTTTTGCACTTAAAGGATTGTGGGAACAGTTGTTTCAATCAGCAAAAGAGCATTTTCAGGCCATTTTCTCCCCCACCATCCACCCCACAAAATGCAAAAATGTCTAAGACCATCTCTGAATTCTGTGAAATGACTCAGTTGTGGGTGTATCTGAGCTCAGAAGAGGAAAATAACTATCAAGCGGAGTTAACCAGCTATTAGAATTGAATGTCGCAGACCCTAGTGGGATATTTCACTTTACAGTACAGCACTTCATACCACAGATTGGCATTGTTGGGGCTGAAGACACAGAGGCGGCGTTAGAAATTGGGATAGAAAATCTAGAATGACTCCTGGGACCTGGGTTGTGGGTGCCAAAACAGAATGTCTAGTCACCACTAGGGGTGTGTGTCAGCAACACTTTTTATTTATTGTTTTGATAAGCTTGAGTAAATACGCAATACACATAAGTGGCACATTGTTAATATCACATTTTTAGCAGAAATTGTTGTTGTTTAGTCATTCAGTCGTGTCCGACTCTTCGTGACCCCATGGACCAGAGAACGCTAGGCACTCCTGTCTTCCACTGCCACCCGCAGTTTGGTCAGATTCATGTTTGTAGCTTCGAGAACACTGTCCAGCCATCTCGTCCTCTGTCGTCCCCTTCTCCTTGTGCCCTCCATCTTTCCCAACATCAGGGTCTTTTCCAGGGAGTCTTCTCTTCTCATGAGGTGGCCAAAGTATAGGAGCCTCAACTTCACGATCTGTCCTTCCAGTGAGCACTCAGGGCTGATTTCCTTAAGAATGGATGCGTTTGATCTTCTTGCAGTCCATGGGACTCTAATACATGTTTAATTTGGTATTTACAATAAAAATATTGGTACCATACTTCTGTTTTAAAAACACTCTACTCTTTATTGTTAAACTCCTTAACATATTGTCTATCCTTAACATATACTTTGAGGCTTCAAAGCACATACATTTCAGTAATCAGTCAGGCACAAAATGTACCCGGCTCCCTGCTAATTTTGAACCCTGCACAGAGGGGAAAGAATTCATTTCCCTGTTGCCACGAGCCTCATTGACCATAGTAGGGAGACGCAAATTGTCTGGGAATCAGCATGTTTTTACATGAGTAGAATATGTCCTTTTATTTAAAATGCATCTCCGGGTTGTTTGTGGGGCATAGGAATTCGTTCATTTTTATTTTATTTTTTCAAAATATAGTCCGGCCCACCACATGGTCTGAGGGACGGTGGACCGGCCCACGGCTGAAAAAGGTTGCTGACCCATGTCCTATAGCACTTATTTGGGAGTAAGTCCAATGTACCTCGGGTGGACTTGGTGCTGAATAGACGGGAGAAGGGTTGGAGCTCAGTGGTACAACATCTGCTTCCCATGCAGAAGGTAGATAACTCTGCATGAAACATTGGAAGACTGTTAAACCTTTTAGTCCAAGGAATGCACAGTCTTCTAAGGGCCACATTCCAGTGTTGGATGGAGCTAGAGACAAAACTGGGCAGAGTATTGGATGCAAATTATTATTGTTGTTGTTGTTGTTATTATTATTATTATTATATTATATAATTTATTATTATTATTTTATATAATATAATAACATTATTATTATTATTTATTATTATTATTTTATATAATATAATAACATTATTATTATTATTATTATTATTATTATTATTATTATTAATTACCTGCCCTTCAGCCTAAGGTCCCAGGGCAGTTCACAGCATTAAAACACAATATTAAAAAATATTTTTAAACCATAAATAAGGTGGGCCCTAGAAATGCACACCTGAAGTGTGAAAAATCAAGAGTAAAAAGGGTTCATCTTCAGCATTTGCAGGAAGCTGTATGATGAAGGTGCCAAATGCACCTTTGTACAGTAGGCTAGCTTCTGAACACATTCACACTTCCTCCCTGTCTCCCATCTAGTCAAGCAAGTGTCATCATCAAAATTCCAGGACTTCAACCAAGCAGAAACACGCAGGGTACAAAGTAGGTTCTGTGAGGCATGTGGCCCAGACCAGGTACTGCATTTGCCTGCCCCCCCCCCCCCCCAGGCCTGAGGTTCCTCATCCGTGGTGTGGACCATACTGAAATTGATGGACCAAAGGTCTGACTTGGTACAGGGTAGTCTCATATGTACAGGATTGTCCAGCACAAGCCAGGAGTGGACATGAGGCATTTTTGTTTAATTTATTTAAATAATTACGAAGAGTCCTTTACAACTTGTGTTCCCAAAGTGGTGTACCAATATACATTTAAGTATTTTCTCTGCAGATACATTACATATATTGTATACAAATATAATGTACAAAGATATATTGAATATAGATATGCCCTCACTGTTGTATTTTAGTAGACTGCCAAAAAATTTCTTTGTTTCAGTAAGCCTGTCCAGACATGTAACTTTATTATGCATGCTTTTTAAAAAACAATTCTGTGACTTTTACCTGCATTTTTAAATAAACATTTAATGTTATTTTATGTAAACCGCTTGGATAGTTTTCTTTGATGAAGCATTCTGTAAATTTTACTTAAATGAATAAAACCAACTGATAAAACTATTAAATTGCCGATTGAAAAGAAACCAGAAATGATACAAAAACTAAAAGAAACGCAGTGCAGCAAGAACAAGGTTAATTCTCTGAGGGGATTGTTTTTGGTTGGGTGTTGAATGCATTTCTAATTTGTAAGTCACCTTGAAATTAATTTTTATTAAGAGGAAGACAAAGAAGTATTAAAGGCATAACAAAGTAGAACTGCATGGACATTGTCAGAGAGGGAGGCATGGACATTGTGATGGAGAGTGCAGAAAAAGACCTTGTTTCCATACAAACTAGTGTTCGTGTATCTGACCCATTGGGTGATCCCAAATTTTGGGAAGGCAAAAAGTAAGAAGAGGCGCTCCCTGTGGTAACCAGGACCCAAACCATTTGGGGCTTGGGAGGCAAAATCAGTGCCTTGAATTGCATCTAGAAACAAGGTAGTAGTGCAGTTGCTTCAAAAGAATTGTAATTCTGACTACTTTTAGACAATAATTGGTCACTGGCATTATTAGACTGAGGTATGAAGAGGTATTTTGCTCAAGCATAAACACTCTACAGGTAAACCAGGAAACCTCTATTTAAACAAAGAGTGACATTCTACTAAGCAATGGGACTCCCCCCCCCCCAAAAAAAAATCAGATCTCAAAGACCAGGGAAACCACCATAACAGGTTTAGGGGTCACAGGAAGGAAGAGAAGGGGGAAGAATCCCACTGTGTGAGTGGACTTCATTCCCCTTAGCACTATGTTGAATTCCACTCAGTTACCCAGACTGGTAAACTGGTTGCCAGCTTCAGAAGAAGCCAAGATATTAAGGCACCTTCAAGCCATGTTTTAATATCCTGGCTTATTTCTTAGTGAACAACCATCATTTCCCAATTTGGAGGAAAGAAGAAAGCATGGTTGATTGAAGACTTCCACTTGGTTTGCTCATGTGGCAAAGTGTATGCGTTGGCAAAAGGCGCAATTATCTCTTGGCTTATTATCTGAACATGGCCAACATGGGCCTCAGTTTCCATTCCAAAAAGCTGGTCTGGAAAGGTACTGTGGTTGATTGGATCCAAAGCCGGAAAATTTGCAGGGTTGTATGAAAACTTTAAGCTGATGCTCAAGTTTTCAAGGTAATGTGGAATTTGCCCTGGAAGGATGAATAGGACACGTAACTGCTGCTGTTGCTGCTCCCATGTTCTTTCTACAACCGTTTGTGAGCTGCACATGGCCATGTATGTTTCAGCTGCTGCACTTCCTAGCTCTGCGCTTTTGACAGTGCAGTGTGACGACTAACTGTATTGTGGTGTTGCAAGGGCATTTATGTGCAGTTCTCTTCACTTTGCAGCTCCCTTGTTAAGAGCAGGATTGTGATCTCAGGGTTTGTTTGTTTTTAACAAATAAATATTTCTTTCTCTGATTGTTCAGGCCTGTGGTTGTTGACTACTGTCCTAGAGGCAGCACAGATCTGTGTAGGATGCCCCCCCCAGCATGTTCTTATTCAATAAGTCAAGAAGACAACAGGTGGCTGCAGACAGATGGCTAGGACAACGCTGATCAGCAAGACAGGCCATCATCTCCATATGCTGCTTGTCTTGCTTGTGTGTTCCAACTGAACCAGAAGGTCTAGGTTGGATAACTGGGCAAGCTTTTATAACCTCTGTCTTTCAGACAAGTGGTCATTTCAAATCACTTTCCCCAAATCTATTATAACTGCATTGGCCTCCTTGAGTTTACTGCGTTGTTATCGAGTATTCATGTGGGACCTTTAACATCACAAACTCTCAGCTATAATACTGTAATCTGTTCCAGGCAGGTACTGAAAAGGTTGGTGGTACCTTTGTTTTTCCACTGGCATGTATGAGATGTTGGCTTGAGCTTGCTGCAACACTTGAGTATTGTCCTGTTTTTGTAATGCTGTGCAGACATAGCAGTTGGTACGAGATAGCTGTCCTAAGCATTAGGGGGATGAAAAAAATGATCCACAAGAGGTGGGCGTTAAGAGGGGTATTCCAAGCTTTCGGCTGCCTGTTAAGAGACCCTGTCCCCAGTTGCCAGCAGCAGAATAATTATAGAAGAGCACCTTCCTCTGAATACTAGTTGCCGGTGGAGAGAGCACTGTTCCACAGTCTCTGCTTGAGGACTTCCATAGACATCTGGTTGGCCACTGGGAGAACAGAATGTTGGACTAGATGGGTGTTTGACCTCATCCAAAAGGGATTGTCTTATGTTCTTAACCAACAGAGGTAAGATCGAGGTCTAATTGATCAGTAATAGAATAACAGATCCATAGTTTTATGAAGCTGGGGCACCTGAGTCAGTGGTAGGTGTGTGTATATGTGTGTGTGTCGATACAAAACAAAATAAATAAAATAAATAAATAACATCCTTCCAGTAGCACCTTAGAAACCAACTAAGAGTTATTGGTATGAGCTTTCGTGTGCATGCACACTTCTTCAGAAGTGTGTGTAAAAGAATGCCTGCCCTGGTTGCCATTTCTGTCTGTGTGTGTTATAGTGGGGGCTGCAATATAACTTCGCTTTGAGAGACCAGTAGTGTTATGAAGGGAGCTCCTTTAGGGAAATCTTCATATCCTGCAGAAGGTAGAGAGCAATGAACATGGATGTTCATATGTGGGAGAAATGGGAGAGAGAGGTGGAAATTCATGGATGTGTTTATGGTAGAGGTGGGGAGCCTCAGGCGGGGGGGGGGGGGCAGGTGCAGCCTCCAAGCCTTTCTCTTTGGCCCTTGAGACTCTCCCAAGGCCTCACCCTCTCCTCTGCCCCATTCTGCACTCTCCTTGAGGGCTTTTGCCTGGCTGGAATGTGTTCCTGAGCAGCTGTGATGAGGCCACTTGCTTGCCTGGACGGAAGATGAAGAGGTGTGGTGTAGACTTTTGCGTGGCTGGATGTGCACAAAAGTTAATAGCTGCCTCCATTGCTCTGCTTGCTTTTGCCTTTGTTTCCCACGCCACAAACATTCTGGCCCCCCAGAAGGTCACAAACAAAGGAATGCAACCTTATGTCTGAAAAAGGTTCCCAGCCCCTGTTCTCTGGTGAAATGTCATATATTTATTTTTCTGAATTTATACACCATGCTTCCTACACTGTAATAACCCCATTTGCTTTTGGAAGGGTGTTGCTTGGCATGTTGTGACTGATTTCAGCAGCAGTCTGTCTACAGTGGGTAGAGGACCTGTGGTGCCAGAAACCTTCAAAACGAATCATGCATGATCCAGGAAGCTATATTATTGTGTACAAGAGATATCCAGAAGGAGGGTTTAAGGAGCTATTTGCTTGCGGGATGGGTTGAAGTGGGTGTCTCTGCTGAGCCAACTGTCTCCTGCATTCCTGTTTTTTCCTTCAACAAATGTCAAGGAGAGGTCCTTCTTTCTGAAGCTAGATGGGCAGTAGCACCTTCAGCTTATTCTAAGGAACATGTGTTCTTCTAGAGACTTGCCATCCTCCTGACTGCGGGGTTGGCCAATATGCTTACCCTCCATATGTTGTTGGATTCCAGCTCCCATCATCCTTGACACAACCATGTTGGTTGGAACTGGTGAGAGCTGCAATTGTTGACTACCTCTTTTTCCAGAGAGTGTGATGGTGATTTCTGTTGCTATCCCTTGAAGAAGGCTTTGAAAATCTTTCTTGAGTGAGATCTGTGTGTGGCTCTGTCCCCTGTGGTGTGAGCCTCTGGGGGTGAATCATGCTTCTCATGTGGGCATTGTTGTTGGGGCAGATGGTGATGCTCACATAGCCTTGCATAATTAGTGGGATGTATGTATGATTAATATATAGGGATGCTATGCTAAAGGCTGTTGGCATGAGATTTTTTAACAAGATGCAGATGATCCTCGTTATTTGAGAGAGGTGGGGACTGTCTTTTCCTTAAAATATGTGCAGATTGCTTTTTTAAAAATCTATAAACCAAGTGCTCTGTAACACATAGGAGGTTTATGCCATTCCACTTTTTACAGATGTAAAATAAAGGAAACAGAATTATTCTTGTGATTATTATTTTTGTTGTTATTTTGGGGCAGTGTCCTTGTCTTAATCCATATATTGCTAACATGGTGCCCTCCAGTGTTGTGCATCCATCATCCATGACCATTGGCTATGTTGGCTGGAGATGCTGGGAGTTTTAGGCCAGCAACATCTGGGTGGCACAACTTTGGCTGCCCTTGCTTTATGCCAGTACTTATGCACTAGGACATACTTCCTCTTGCGCACTCTCAAATCCCTGTGATTGGGGGGGGGGGATCAACTTAGATATTTAATGTCCTCTTCTTCTGGTGCAAACGTTCTGCTCGGCAGTTTACAACATTTGAAATTGCTGTTTAATAAAAGCAATATTAAAAAAGAATAAATCAAGGCGACGGGAACAGCCGTTGTATTATCTGCCACACACAACAAAGACCTGGCAGAGCAAAACTGTCTTACGTAACTGAGGAAAAACAGCAAGGGAACTAATGGGAACCAAGTTTGATTGGCTTAGCTTAGATCCATCCCTGTGCAGAACATTTGTGTCTCTCAAATACACCAATGCACATTCATCTGTCCTTCTGAAATGACTGCTTGGGATTACCCTCACGCCATTTGCATGCCATGCTCAGGCTACTTTCAGTACTTCTGTTGCATTACATGTTATCTGCTCCTCATTATGACTTTTTAAAATTCATCCTTTCATTTTTATATGAATAAATGGCAACATTAAGAAGTTATTTTAAGGAGGGGGAAGCAAGGGAGTGGGCCACCCATGCTTCACAGGGCAAGGTGTTTGTTCCATAATCTTAAGTGCAGCCACAAAGAGGGCCTTCTCATCCCTGTGTCCAGCCTAGGTGGGACACAGAAAAGGGAATGGGCAGAATGATATGGAAAGAGGAGTTCCTAAGACCTAAGCATTTAGAGCTTTAAAGGTAACCACCAATACTTTGAATTATGCCTAGAAGCATATTGCTACGCAGTGCAGCCGTGTAAATGATGCCATGGACATAGAACAGGACAGCTCATAGAATCATAGTGTTGGAAGGGGCCTTGAGGATCATCTGGTCCAACCTCCGGCAAGGCAGGAATATGCAGCTGTCCCTTATGGGGATCAAACCTGCAACCTTGGTGTTGTCAGCACCACACCCAAACCAACTGAGCTATTTGAGCACCCACTGACATCCTTGCAGGTGCATTCTGGACCAGCTAGGGTTTCCAGAGACTTTTCAAAGGTAGCCCCATGTAGGATGTGTTGCAGTAATCCAACCTGGATCTAATGAAGGCATGTGAAGACTTACATTAAAATATGCAGACATTTTAAGTGAGTTTTCTCTGAACTTAGTTAAGTGTGTGATATATGATGTCTCCTGCTGCACACTGCTTAGATGCTACTGCATTAACTAGTATATATAAATTATTTTAATAAATAATCTCTTTCTGTGGCCAGGTCTTCCCTCAGCAATGGGCATGGCTGGCACACCAACCTCAGCTGGCTATAGGTACTCTTTGCCACCTGATCAGCTAGGCAGAAAGCAGAGCCCAGGAGTATGGGGCCATAGTTTGGTGGTAGAGCTCATGCTTTGCATGGAATATCCTTTAGGTGTTCGGTCCCTGGCACCTCTAGCTAAAATGATCAGGTAAACTAGTGATGGGAGACACCTCCCTCTGCTTGGAGACCTTAGAAAACCATGGCCAGTTAGAGTAGACCGTACTGGAGTCAATGGACAAATAGCCTGGATTTTTTGTAAGACAGTTCAGATTTTGCATGTAGAAAGAAACTGGGGATTGGCATCATTGCCTTTTCAGTCATGGAATGCCTGCTGGATAACGTGGTCAAGGCACTTTGCTGCCAACATACCATAATAGTGGCCAAAGTGGAGGTCCACACACAACCTCAAGTGTGTGACAGGTTTGTTATTCAGTCTACAGCATTGCACTGTAAATCTTGCCTATACGACCTTATTTATCTTTTATAAACACTTCCTGTGTTGCTCCTTCAGAATCATGGACTGAAGAGTGGCAGTATTATGCTGCTGCTGCTATTAGTTTGTTATATTTCTTAAAATGTCCTTCACAAGAAGGTCCCAGGACAGGTTGCAGCATATAAAAATACAATACACTTCAATCAGAATTTAATAATAATAATAATAATAATAATAATAATAATACCATGCATAACCCCAAAACAATAATTCCGCAAAACACGTCTCAGAGAGGGACACCGCAGTCAATTCATTATAAAATCAATTCATCAGTTCATTAAAGAAGCAGGAAGATTCTAGCATCAACACTGGTAAGAGTTCCATAAGAAGAAGAAAAAAGAAAATAGCTTTACCACGGCATGTGTTGTGGTCTGAAAAGCAATTTGCAGCTAACTGATTTAGATTGGTGAGGTGGGGAATCTATGACCTAAGGGCCACAGTTTTTTTCACCAGGGTTTTTATTAATATATAGTACAAACACAAACAAACTCAAATACAGAAATTTAAAACAAGTGGTACAAGCTAATGAACATTAATATATTTCTGCTTCCCTTTGCCATCTAAACAAAACCAGAGCATTTGTATCTAGTGGTAGTCCATATGGTATATTGAAAACAGGAACTAGCGCGCTAGGCTCTTTTGTGGCCTCATGTGCCTTTCCCCTTGGCCTAATTCAGTGTGACTGGCAAGGAGGGGGAAAGGGTGCCCCCCACTCACTTGAACCCACTAACGGCAGATGACCCCCTGAGAGAATAATGCCCTCAACAGGGAAAGATTTTCTACCAGTGGGCATATTCTGAAAGCTGCAAGATCAGGGTTAAAGAAGTTGGGCCATAAACTTAGTCACTGCCAAGGTAAATATAGGATTACAGTGTTTGGGAGACATTTTTGAACAAAAAGAGCCAGGGGGAAAATACAAATCCACAATTCACACAAATTCAAATGCACTTTGGGAGCCTGCAATGTGCTGCAGCCCAGCCAACACCCACTTAGCATTAGTTTATTAAACAATAAAACCAGGTGTTTAACAAGTTGTCCGTATTTATCACTGAACAGGGCTGGCTCTCTCTTCTGTCTCCCCCCACCCTCCATCCCAGTGGCGTAGCGTGGGGAGTGCAGGTGGGGCCGGCCGCACCAGGCGCAACATCTGGGGGTTAGGGTTAGGGGGCGCAAATCCACGGGTTAGGGGGCGCAAATCCACAGGTTAGGGGGCGCAAATTACTTGCCTTGCCCCGGGTGCTGACAACCCACGCTACGCCACTGCTCCATCCATGCAGTAGGCAGTAGGAGTTTTTCTGGGTAAGAAAGGGGGTTAATAGTGAAGAAATGTTAAGAAAATGATGAAGATTCCCCCCCCCCTTTTTAATTAGAAAATTTTATTTACAAACACACACATAGACACAAAACAAAATTCATATTACACTACCACCCTAGGTTACAAACATTAAAACACCCTTGTGACTTCCCTCCACCGTCCCTCACCCTCCTATGAAGATTGTTTTTGCTAGGCAAATAAAAACTGTGGCCATGCGAAGCCATGACCAGGAACACTTGAGAAATGTTTTCATTTTCGTCTCACTCTTAGGTGTGTGTTTGCAAATAAAGTTGATTAGCCAGCATCATAGGGAGATGATCAGCAGGGGGTTTTGGGCTGCAGACCCATTGGAAGAGCTTGCTTTTTAGAACATCCATATGCTTGGTAAACCTTGGGCGTGGAGGTTTCTATGGTGATCAGGGGCAGAAGGAAAGTACAGTGCAGTGTGTGCATATATATGTATGTATATATTCAGCAAATGAGTGTGGTGACCCCCGGCATGGGCACGGAGCTCTGAATTTCGTTTGGGACCTGGCTGGGGCCATGCCTGTACTCATTAAGGAGATGATGAGGTTGCCGAGCTCAAATTCCCAAAGATTAGGGGACACTGGAAGATTGAGGGCACTGACAGCAGCACTGAAAGATTGAGGGCACCGACTTGCTCCATATGCTGATCAGAAATGACTCTGAGGGATGCAGGAGCACTAGGTTGCTCAGCTGGGAGAAGGTCTGTGAGGATGTGGCAGGCTTGTGGGGGTGGGGGGGACAAGGCTTTTTACCTTTCGTTCCCTGTGGAAGTAAGGGTTCAGAACGACTGCAACCAGGCTATAGAGTCGAATTAAACTAGATTTTTTTTCTGATAAGACTAATATAACCTGCGTTCCTGGTTAATATGGCGGCTACATTCAGTGTTAGGGAAACAGTCCAGTCCACTGCATCCACAATGCTGGGAGCCAGTGTCTGACATCAATCACTTTGCCATACAGTTTTCTTCACCTTGCCTACCTTGTAGCTGGGTTTGTGTCTATATATGTGTGTGTATTTGGCAAAGGGACTTTCTCCTGAAGCTTAGACTAGGGTAACCCTGTTGCTGTTTTTCAAATAGCTGCCCTGTGTGACTTCCTAATCCTAGTGTTCTGTTGATGCTTATTTTAATTGCATCCAGTCTCTCCAAGGAGCTTAAGGCAGCATGTGTGGTTCTTCCCTTTTATCTCTGCAAACAACCTTGTGAGGTAGGTTAGGTTGAGAGATTGTGGCTGGCTTAAGGACACCCAGTGAGAAGAAGGGGAGGCGGACCTGGATCTCCCCAGTCCTTGTCCAAAACTCTGTGACCACTGTGCCACTCTGGCTCACTTCTCAGGCCTGTTTGCAGTTGTGTGGGTCAGGCAGTGTCACCTGTGGGGGGTTTTCTGGTAAATTTTGTCCTCCCCATGCCTTTGGGGTACTGTTGACCCCTGCTACCATTTGTGGTACTGTTAAGGGAAGGGAGTGATTTGTCTATTACATGAAAATCGACAACATATAGATCTGCTGGTGCAGGCATAGGCAAACTCGGCCCTCCAGATGCTTCGGGACTACAACTCCCATCATCCCTGACCGCTGGTCCTGTTAGCTAGGGATAATGGGAGTTGTAGTCCCAAAACATCTGGAAGGCCGAGTTTGCCTATGCCTGCGCGTGTGCAAGGATTTCCACATGTGCAACAGAACTTCTCCAACCCCTGTGCCCTCTCCAAATCTATCACAGGGTTAGTGGAAGCCCCATAACATATTTAGGGGAATGTGTAGAGAAGAGAGGGAGAAGTTCCGTGGCACAAGTGGAAATACTTGGGCTAGCAGATCTACATACTTAGATGTTGCCCACAGTCTTTTCATCTGTTATTTCCCCCACAAAATGGACAGAATAGGTTCTGAATCAAGTATAAAAAACATTGAACATCATTTTTGAGTTTACTTTTATCCCTAGAGTGAGTGTTTTGGGGTTGTTGTTTTTTGGCCTTCTCAGTCATTCCAGTTAGGGGTAGAATTGATCCCCAAAGCCGTAGAAATAAAAGCATAGATTGCTCCCTAAATTAAGGAGTGAGTGTCCTGCAACACCTACATTTCAGGAATACCTGGAATAAGGAGTTGTGAGAGACTAACTGACTTCCACACACCCCATACTTTTGGAGTATGTTTGTCCCTACCTGATGGCACAGGACTTAATTGCACCAGGCTGTTGGCCTGTACAGCTGGTAGTAATGTGACCGTAAATCCTGATACTTCTCAAAATTCCTTTGGCGGCATTCTGGGCTAATAGAATTTTATTTTATTATTTTTAGAGGTCTTCAAAGGCAGCCCCACGTAAAAGTGTGTGACAGCAATCCAATATCAATGGGTACTACTAGTGTATGCTTGACTTCGGACAGGTCTGGCAACTGCTGAAGCAGAGCAGAATCACTTATGGCCAGGGCCACTACATAGCACAGAATCATAGCAGAATCATACATGGACCATCCAGGATCAAAACTGAGGCCTGGAGCACTCTCAAACAGTGAAGCTGATTTTTAAAGGGGAGTTCAGCCCTGTCCAGATCAAGCCCCAGGACCACTAGGCTTCCTTGTCCCGGCTGTATTTCACCTTGTTTGCCCACATCCAGCCTGCCAGTGGCTTCTGCAAAACAGGCTTGGTTCTGGCTGCTCATGGTTCGTTCTATGGGAATGAATAAAATAACAAGGATACTGTAAGGGAACAGAACTCTGCCCAGCGACATTTCTTTCTCTGAAGAGACTTGGGGCTGCTCACACAGCCCGTGGTGCTCAGTGCTCAAGACACCTTGGTATTACCCTTTCCACCCATGCCAAGGCCTGGACCCTGTAGAAAAGCACCACAGCTGTGTTTTAATTCCGGGGATTTGTTACAAAGTCATCTGTTCACAGAAGCATTGCAGTTGGGGGCATCTCCTTGCTCTGTTTGGGTCATTTGCCAGCTGTGTGCTTAATAGGACGTGCAGCCTTTCCGCTAATGGTGATGAAATTGATGCCGTTGATGAGATGGGGGCAGGAAAGTACAAAGCTTGTGCCGAGGAGCAGTTCCCATGGGGGGGGGGTTGGTCTTTTATCACAGCTACTTTATGCGCACACCGCTCTGTCATCAGAGCCTTTGAGCGCTGCTCTGTCTTGCCCCTTCTTCCCACCTTTGGGAACAGGCTCGGCTGCGAGCAGTCTGGTTTTCTGAGATTGCTTCCGCCATTAGACAGGCAAAGATTGGCACTTGGTTGGCAATAGTGGCCTGTGCTCATGGGGGGGGGGGAGCAACACTTCTCCATATTAACCCTCCCCCCTCAAAACATGCCATACATTTGCATGCCTCTCGGTCAACGTCCGATTCACAAAACATTCTCTCCTGGAAGAGGCGTGTCCCCGTGTGGTGTAGTGGTGAGAGCGTTTGAACTTGGTGCTTCAAAGCCAAAAGGCAAATCCGCCACATACCCACTCAGCCACAAAGCTCACTGGTCAGTGTGTCTCAGCCTAGCCTGCTTCACAGAGCTGTGGTGGGGATTAAGGGAGAGCCTCTGCTGCCCTGGAGGCAGGGGTAGAATACGATACATGGAGAGATACAGGTAGAGGAAGAGAAAGGCTGGTGGAAGGGGTCTGAGCAGAGGAAGTAGACATTCAGGGAGAGCGCCTCATGTGCATTGTGGGAGGAGATATAATTAGGGAAGAGGCCTGGTCTGTGGCTGAATTAATGAAGCATTTTCCCCACCACTTTCTGATGTGCTGTAGCCTCCTAGTGTTGGCACGACTGATCCAGAGACTGTTGTCATGAACTGAAACTGCTTGATGCCTCTCCTTGCCTCCAAACTCTGGCTCACTGGCTGTTTCTCCACTGTCTACAGATCCCAAAGAACCGGGGTGCTGTCGTGTTTGGAGTCTGAGATCCAGCACCCCCTCCTGCCTTGCCAACGTCCCCAATGCGACCATGGGAACTGGCAGTGAATAGGCGGCCTCCTTCTGTCCCCTTTGACCAGCGACGATTCTCAGGGGGAAGCTGTGACAGCCCAGCACACCTCAGGAGAAGGTACGACTCTTCCTCTCTTTCACTGTGCAGATCAACTGCGCTGGAGGTTTCTTAGGGCAAGCGCTGGAAAAGCCAGAGTCTCCCTGTATGTAAGCAGATAGCGAAAGTGGTCCCCTGTAATTTCCAAAAGGTTCCTTATGCAATTCTGAAAGCAAAAGTGCAATCCATATTAATGTAAGCCAACATTTTCTGGAGCATATTTGCTTTACCTGCCAGCTCCCATCTTCCTCTCATATGAAGTTAAATGAGAAGAAAACCTTGCACTGTCCATCTGGTGTTATCCCATTGACACGCACAGCTTGTTTACATGCAAGGTGTTTGTGTAGGTATCTGAACAAAATTAATCCAGATACTGCCTGAGCAAACTTAAAGCTTTGCTCTCATCCAGAGTCCAGGTAGCCATCTGTGTTGCAATGCACATCCAAGATGCAGGTGCAGAAGGAAAGGCTTGGGGTGACCAGGATTACCAGCGGAAAGGTGTTGAACCATCAGTTGAAAGGCCTCCATAGCAAGCCTGTGTTTTAATGATTTTAGGATTAATTTACTTGCCTTATACTAAGCTAGCTTTGCTCCAGATGCTGGGAACCTGCCATGTTTGGGAGGCTCTTTGAGATATGACACTTTAACCTATTCTCATCTCCCCCAATATTTCTGATCTCCAACTCCCATCAGGCTCAGCCACTCTGGACATTATCCGGAAGACCACAGGTTTCCCAGCCCTGCCTGAGACACTGGGAAGAACAGATTCACTTTGTATGTTGAAGGGTTTAGTTAAACCAGAGTCCTGGAAAGAATGCAGCAATGATAATAAAATAATATATATTTAGATTCTATCTTATCTCTTAGCTTTCCGCTCAAAGGAACCCACTCAAAGGCTTTGTTCCATGTTATGTCTCTGTATTCAGTGTTATGACTGAACTTGTGTCCTAGTTTTTTGCTGCACCAACAGTTGCTCCCTTGTGTTGCTGTTCTGGCCTAACCCTGCTGTAAAAAAACAAAACATACAATAAAATGGGTGAATTTGTAGCTGAGAGCTCAGCGCAGATAATTGGCTGGCCCCTGGGGTCACCCCTCTATATTTCTCTCCCCACAACTGGCTCCACAGCCCTTCTTCCCGGCACCACTGGGGCCGACGCGAGCGACCTCTGCAAACTCTCCTAGCCCAGGATGAGAACTACTTGCACCCGGCTTTTTTCCAGCAGCCACACACCCCTGTAGATGAGCACCCGGCGTACGTTCTGGCCAATACGCCACCACGAATGCTTCACCCGGCTGCACACCCACCCCACCAGCATCCATTCATGGTGGATCTCCATGAGCAGGTAAGGACGGTGCCTGGGGAGGGAGGGGGGGTAGATGGCTCAGAACTCTGCGGATTCCAAGGACTGGAATCTTGTTCCACGAATGGAGAAACTGTGGCTGGGATTTGCCTCGATCCCAAGCTGACCAAGACCAGCAGACCTGGTCAGGGCAAGCACATCTGCTTCCCTCACTTCTCCGCCACTGAAGTGGAAGGCTATTCTGTGTTGGATATATACTCCGTTTTTGTCAATGGATATGGGCACATCTGTATCCAGGCCAGTAGAGTGCCTGGCAGTGGGTGGCCACTCCCAACAGTATTCAGCAAAAAGCTGGCACCTTCCTTGCTAGCCTGAGCACAGAGAAACAGCATCTTTCTGTATCAGGGTACCTCACCTGTGGCCTCCCATGGGTTGGTGGCCTACAGCTCCCATCAACCTTGGCCAATGCTGGCTGGGACTGATGAGAGTTTGGAGGGCTACAGCTTAGCTACTCCTGCTCTCCATATTGCTCTCCACCAGAACTTCCATTTCCTGACTGACAAAGCAACCAAACCCAAGGACATGAACGTTCTGTCATATTGAAGTTTGATTTTGTACCATGTGCTGCTTTTGGCTGTAAGATCCAAAATAGGTTGGACTGGTGTGTCTAGCAAATACGGAGTGCAAGTCCCTGCAATGGGGTTCCTGCAGACTTCCACATGCCATTTGCTTGGGCGGGGGGAGACACAATAGCACTGTTCTCCCTTCCATTCTATCTATATCTAACATATATCTGAAAACCACCCATCACAAGCAAAATAGGTGGGCTAAGGATCGAACACCCGAACTTGGGACCCTTTTCAGCTGGTGGAACAACGTGATGACACATCTTCTAGTGAAAGAAGGAAGGAGGCCTTCAGGTGCACAGACTGAACCCAATGCTTTTTCAAATAACAAATCCTTCTCCACATCGCACTGTGCAATATAAAAATAAAATAAAATTACATTGCTAACCATCTGCAAAATAAAATGAAAATAAAACTCAGGATATCATTTTCATCAAAGGCAATAAACTAACTGCAGATCTGTCCCCTGGTGTGAGGGTTATGTCTCAGTTTGGGAGCTCGCACAACCTTTAGGAAACCAGAGGGTCAAAAATGCCAGTTTTCTGTGCATGTTGCATATCCCAAAATGAGGGATTTGGAAACAAGAGAAATAAACCTCTTAGGATAAGTCGTAAACAGAATGTATATATTACACGGCACAAAATAGTAATTGATGAAATACAATTGAAAGTATGTGGACAAGCATTCAAGATCTAACTATTTCTTAAAAGAAGCCCAGGAGGATTCCAGGCGCTTGATGGGTAGTTGGGTCACTAGATTCACCTCAGGAAATTTTCACCGAGAGTCAGTTTGAATTCAGAGCTTTAGAAATTCATATATTGTACAGAGTCCTGCAGCTTCCCAGTAGGAGATGAAATGAGCTAGTCATAGGTTCAAATATTAATTCTGTGACCTACAGAAAGTTTTGCCCTCACGCCCCGAGAGCCATAATGGGAAAGCTTCTTCAAGGGAGAAGCTGCAAGTGTCTGTCAGCTGCAGTGCTGGTTCCTAGAGGAAGCTAAGTACTATGTAACTCATCCTTGATCTCCAGAACTTACACATAGCAGCCTGGGAAGTGTTCTTTCAGAGAGCGTGTCATCCCAACTCTTAAATTCTTGGACTTGCTTGTACAGTAAGCCCACAACTTCTGTGGGGGTTATGTTACAGCGATCACGCCTAAAGCCAAAATTGCATATGGTCAAAATACATTGGGTTAAATGGTGGGTGGGATTGTCAAAGCCATTTTTCTCACAACTCTGCCTCCATTTCAATTTTTATTTTATTTTTTTGCCACGTGTGTGGAGCTGAATGTGCACGAGTTAAATGTGCATAAGTTGTGGGTTTGCTGTAGATTTGGAACACTAATCTTATGAATTGTATTTCATCAATTTCTACTTTGTGGTTATCTGAATCTTGTATCATTCTTTGGCATACTTTAGCCGTGGGCTCTTCTTGGGTGGTGGCAGTGGCAGGCGAGGGGTTATCTAAGGCAGACTGAACATCCCCATGTGAGGAGGTGTGACTTTTGATTCTGCCGCTGCTGCTCTCTTTCCTCCAGGTGCATCAGGGAGCCATCCCTCTCTCCTACACGGTGACCACAGTAACCACACAAGGCTTCCCCATTCACACCGGCCAGCACATCCCAGGTTGCAGTGCGCAGCAGCTCCCAGCATGCTCAGTGATGTTCAGCGGACAGCACTACCCACTCTGCTGCCTCCCACCCCCCGTGAGTCTCTTGGTATGGGGAGAGAGCAGTGAAGGTCAAATGTCTTGTTCTCTGATTTGCCATGAAGGGGGGGGGGGGTATTGCACCACTTCTCTGTTTGGGTTTGATACCTGATCAGCCGGGCTGGTTTTTTTACCTATAAAAAGAGGCTAGGATATATTGACATTCTGCTTAAGGCCCGTAGGTTTCCAACCGATCTTAGAGGAGAGGATATAGCCTGCTGCTCGAGGGATTCTCCCCACCTTGTTCTATAGCCAGACCGTCGTCGGCTGCCTTTGAAGTTGGTTTTAGCCTTCTCATGGTGCCTCTCAATGGTGACTCTCTTCCCTTCCCTCCCTTCTTATAGCTGATCCAGGCCTGTGCCATGCAGCAGCTCCCTGTCTCCTACCAAACGTTCCCGCCGCTCATTTCCAGCGACCATTACATCCTGCACCCTCCACCGCCTGTGCCGCCACACCAGCCTCCACACATGGCTCCCCTCAGCCAGTTTGTCCCACTCCAACCCCAGCACCCTCGCATGGTAAGTTGTTTGGGGTGGCAGGCGGGTGGGCTTGGCGGAGGGAAGGGAGGGATGTCTGGGCCCTATCCCCACTCCATGCTCTCAGCTCTGTTCTTCTGAGGGATATCAAAGCTGGTGCGATCTCAGTTCTCCAGCGTAGCGTACAGTTGAAGGCTTGGGTTTCATTCTTCAAAGGAGGTCTCTTGCTGTTGTAACGAGAGAGAACTGTACCTGGTTTCCAATGGTCATCATTGGAAGGTAGGCAATGCTAGAAACTCATATATATAAGCTAGGTGCCAAATGGCTGCTTACACCAAGGTTTCATTTGCCAAAACAGAACATCTGGTTGCCATTTTGGGGCAAGACAGCTCCAAAGTCTTCTTTCCCCCCCCAAACAATGGGCTGACTGTAATTGATTAGCAGTTAAACATCTGACTAGTTCAGATGACAACCTTGAGTTAGGTTAAGAGCTTTGAGAACTTAAAGAAGAAAAGCCGCTTGATCCAGGGACAGTCCATATACATATGTTGGCCTATGCCGACCTCCTTTTCTTAATGGTGTCTGCTTCTGCTCAGGCTACACAGAAAAAGCATTTTGGTTCCTGAAACTCATGTTGATTGTAAGTGGCTGGAAGCCAGATGCAAAATGTGCCTAGCTAATTTCGAACACTGAAGGTAGGTTGTCTGTATGATGGACGGGTCTCCTTTTCACTGTATCCAATGTACCACAGACAGTTGCCTAGAATCCTGTCTGGCTCAGGCTAGCTGCAAAGCCAAGCCTGGGCTGCACACATCAGCAGGCATGAAGTGACCTTGCTCAGTATGTACCATGTAGGACAGTGTGGAGTGACGCTACTTAGTGCCTCTGTGGCAGCAGTTCCATCCGTACGCCACATCTGTTGTGACTAGGTGGAACAAGAAGGGGGTTCTGCATAAAGAGATTGGGGTAAGGAGCGGTCCCTCGCTGCCACTGATCACCTGGGGCAGATTGGACCTTGGCATTGCAACCAGATGGCTGGATGGTCACCTGCTCTTGATGGGGTTATCCTGCCCCTGAAGGAGCAGGTTCATAGCTTGGGTGTACTCCTAGATCCTTTGCCGTCGCTCGAGGCTCAGGTGGCCTCAGTGGCCCAGAGTGCCTTTCATCAGCTTCGGCTGGTGCCTCAGCTATACCCCTATCTGGACAGGCATAGCCTAACTACTGTTGTCTATGCTCTGGTATCCTCAAGGTTAGATTACTGCAATGTGTTATACGTAAGGCTGCCTCTGAAGATGGTTTGGAAATTTCAGCTAGTGCAGAATTCAGCAGCCAGGTTGCTCACTGGAGCAAGATGGTTTGAGCATATTAAACCGATCTGGGTCCAACTGCATTGGCTACCAATTAGTTTCCAGGTCCAATTCAAAGTGCTGGTTTTGACCTATAAAGTCTTAAATGGCTCAGAAGCGCAGTATCTCAAGGACCGCCTCTTTCTACCTGGACCCTGAGATCATCTTCTGAGGCCCTCCTTGAGAGGTCCTTCTCTGCAGTGGCTCCCCATCTGTGGAATGCTCTCTCCAGGGAAGTTAACCTGGTGCCTTCATTATACACCTTTAGGCACCAAGCAAAATCGTTACGTTTTAACCAGGCCTTAGGTTGATTTGATTGACATTCTATGCGCTTTTTAAATGTGAGGGTTTTTTTTTGTTTTGTTTTTTGAGAAGGAGGTTATTGGGTTGTTTTTATTTTGATTATGTATTTTGTGGTTTTATATTTTGATTTGATTCTGTGAGACCTCCAGTTATAGGGCAGTATATGAATTCAATAAATAAAAATAAAAATATTAACATGCACATTTTTCTTGCAGAATTTATGATTTGCACTTCTATTTTTAATAAGAATGCTCAAGGTGATATATGATTGAAATAATACATTGCTATAAACTGTTCAGTGTCCAGAATGTCTTACATCACAATTCCATCCTCCCAACATGCAACACAATGAATCCTGTGAGGCTGGCTGTTAATCTTCCTATTTTTTAAGTGGGTAACTGAAGTTGAGGCAGCAACCCCCAGAACTAACCAGTGAACCCTGAGCTGAGCAGGGCTGGCCAGAACTTCTTCAGGGCATTGGAAGCTTGAGGTCTGTTAACCTGTCTGGCCTTCTGATATGTTTGGCAGATTTAATGCAGATCAGATGAATCCATACAAATTTATATGAGCCCTACATGTGCCGGGATATATTTTTACAGGCTACACTGTTACGCACACACTCCCGCCCTGGGTGACTTCTGTACCCTTCCTATATTTTCTGCCTGTATAATTTGGGTTCCATCCTTCAGCGTCTTCTCTTTGAAGAGGAAGCAAGGAAAGGAGGGTGACTAAATGAAATGGAGATGACAGATTTGGAGCAACAGTTCCCAGCGATGCTACTAGTTAGGAGGAGTATGGGACTCTGTGCACTATGCACTATGCTTTTTCATGTACTGTAGTCAGCATTAGGAACTTGCTGCCAGAGGGAGCAGTGCCAAGGATTTAGTATTGGTCTAAAAGAGCAGGCATCGTTATGAAAGAGGGTCTGTGGCAGTAATAGTAGGGCTTAGTGGTTTGAGTGTGTCTGGTGTACACTACAAAAGTAGGGATTTGATTTAGGGTTTTGGATGGGGCAGTAGTCATCTTAAAATTACAATAGGATGCTGTCCTCAGTCCTTGTAGTCCAGTGTTGTCTACACGCTCACTGCCAGCAGCTTTCTCAGGTTCCAAAAGGGCCTCTTTCCCCCACACTCCCTGGAGATGCTAGGGGGCCACACTGGGCTCTTGAAGGCATAGCCTGTGTTCTGCTACTGAGCTGTGGACTTTTCTCTCAGTGTCCATTCAATCAATCAGTCATTTTATTTGTATGCTACCTGTCCCAAAGCTTAGCGCCTCGCTTATCCAGCTTTGGGAAGGCAGCACAAGGGCAGGGGAGGGGGTTCCTGTGTTGCTGAGGGCTGCCAGAAAGGCCTTGAGGGCTGCACATTGGACCACCCTGCTCTGTACTATCCTGAGTAAGAACCGCAGCATTTCTAGTTAGCCCTGTATATTGTCTGCTTTCTCCACAGCCACTGCAGAGGATAGACAATGAGGTGGAGCTCCGGGGTGAACAGCACTCTATTGGAGGCTTCTCCTATTCTCCTTCCCACCATACTCCTGCACTGTCTCCCTCCGTGCCACTACATTACCTTCCACACACCCATGACCCACTGCACCAGGAACTGCCCTTCGGCGTGGTGAGTGTTCTGGGATCATAGCAATGAGGCCTCAAGCACTGGACCCCCTGAGGGGGAAAGGGCCTCTTAAAGAGGGTCCTTCGTTTGCTCAGGAATAATGGGCCTCTATGCTTCAGCAGGGTTGACCATCTGAGGACCCTTTGCACACCATGAGGTGCAGAATGAGTGACCAGGGGATCAGGGTCTTTCTCCAGACTTGGCTAGCCCTTTTCAGTAGCCTCTGTGGGTGGGTAGATGCCCTTTCACGAAAGGATGACTCTTCAGAGTTTGGGAGCTCTCCTTTTGCATTTGCGGCTCTTAACTCCCCTACTCGTGTAGGAAATGTGTGTGCCATTGTTCCGTGGGGATACAGACAACCTGTATAAGGTGGCTTTGAAGATCTGCAGCGATTGATAATGTTTCATGCTGCAGAATTCATCCTTTCTTGGTGCAGAATGTTTCTGTTTTCCTAGCTGCAGATTTTTATTTGTGTCCTGTTTGGTGTGGGGGATATACTGCCTAGGGATTAGTCAGCACCATCTCAGTACGCATCAAACTGACTCACCTCCCGGTGTTTCCCACAGCCATATCCACACATGATGCCCCGGCGACTGAACACCCAGCGATACAGATTGCAGCAGCCACTGCCGCCTCCTCCCCCACCGCCGCCTCCATACTACCCAAGCTTCCTGCCATACTTCCTGTGAGTATCCATTGATCAAACAGAGGGAGGAAGAGCTGCATGAGGAAGAAACCTCCCCTTTGCTGCTGGGGCCTTGCCTTTCTTTCAGCGTGGCCCCTCAGTGGGAATATGGACTTGCCTCCTTTTCCTACCCATGTACTCATTCGAAACGCAAGGTTGGTTTCTGCCTTGGTTTGTGTGCCTGCGCGATTTTCTGCTCCTGTTGACTACTCCCCTCTGCCTTTGAACTTTAGATCAATGCTTCCTGTGTCACCGACAGCTGTGGGGCCTACAATAAGTTTGGACTTGGATGTGGATGATGTGGAGATGGAAAACTATGAGGTGGGTTGGCCTCCCTCTCCCTAGGGAGCATCGGAATGGCGGGAAGGCTCTAGAGCAGCTGGTTAGTGGTGCCCTCAATGCACGGTGGAACTTGGCTTAGCCAGCTCTCTCAGGAAGATGGTAGGGTTTGCCGTGTGATGGGGTCAAGTGGCAGCAGTGCCAGGAGAAGGAACTGTCCTGTGGTGAATGTACTGCTGAAAGACCGGGTTTCAGGGTGTAGGAGGAAGCCTGATTGGAGCCCAGAAGAAAGCTGATCAGCTGTGTATTTATGTTCTTTGTTAAAATTTTCCACTAGGCATTACTGAACCTGGCCGAGAGGCTAGGAGAGGCCAAACCCCGGGGACTCACCAAAGCAGACATCGAACACCTTCCGTCCTACCGCTTCAACCCAGAAAGCCATCAGTCGGAGCAAACCTTGTAAGTGTTGGGAGAGAGGTCCTCCAGTGGAGTCCTTGATGGGGAATAGAAGGCAGCACAGCTGAATTTGGAAGGAATTGGGATAGCAGGCATGAGTGTTTCAGTGTGTGTGTGTGTGTGTGTGTGTGTGTGAGAGAGAGAAAAAGAGGGGGGGGACGAGGATGATGGTGTAACTAGCACTAGATATACAGGATTTAGGACACAGGTGGTCATTGCCGCTTTATGTGAGTGGCAGCAGGGAGTTCTGGCTGTCTCCTGCTCATATTGCAGGGACCCAATCTTTACTTGTGCATTTCCTAGCGGTTGGGGAAAGAGTTTCCTTCGGCATCATTTTGCAAACTGTTGTAAGTCTCTCTGAGCAATGCAACTAGAGTGAAAGGGTGGAATATAAACAAATCTAGGGTGATACCCGACTAAGTCATAGTATGAGTGGATCCACTGGAAGAAGTGGACTTCAGCCCATTGATTTCCATTGGGCTGCTCTGAGTATGACTTAGTGGGATGTCACATTAATAAATAAAATAATTCATGTTGACTCTCCTATGGAACATACAGTGAAGCGAGAAATAAATAGCTTGAGTTGTAAGCCTGTTGTTGATCTGTGCTTGCCCCTTTTTATTATTATTTAACCTTTTTCTTTCTTTTCTTTCTTGATATACGTACAGACTTCCAAACCGAATCCAACTCATGAGCAACTGGTTCTTCCTGTTTCTAGGGCAAGCGAGCTGTGCAGAGGGCTGATTGACTGGTCCTTGTGACCTTCCTATCTATTCTTTTTATTTCATTATATCCCACCTTTCTCATAGCGCAGGACCCAGGGCAGCTCACAATATGCATTAAAAAAAGAATTGCAGCTAATAAAACACCTCAGTCAGTTATAAACCATATTTAGAAAGTTACCATATCAAAAACACCGAATCGAAACAACTTAAAACAATTTAAAAACACAAGAGGAGAAGAATATATACAATCCTGATTTGCTAGTATTGCTTTGACCTTCTGCTAATCAAAGGCTCCTTTCATTCAGAGTGGTCTTTGAAGTATGAAAAAATAATAGATTAGTGGTGGTGGGGTAATAAAAAAGGGGACCAATTAAATATTTAAATGAATAACCATGAGAAATGCCTGAGAGTAGGAAAGACTATTCAAAAACCCCAACCCCTGCTCAAAGCATAGGGGTGGGGAGGTCTTGGCCAAAATCTGCACTGATTGTGGTTGCTCATTGGGGCAAGACACTTTGAGCATATTACACCAATCCTGGCCCAACAGCACTGGCTGCCAATTAGTTTCCCAATTCAAAGTGCTGGTTCTGACCTATAAAGCCTTAAATGGCTCAGGACCGCAGTATTTCAAGGACCAACTCTACCCATATGAACTGCTCCAGACTCTGCAATCACAATCTGAGGCCCTTTCTCATGTGCTTCCCCCACAAGAGGCCCAGAGGGTGGCAACACAAGAATAGGCCTTTTCTGCAGTGGCTCCCTGTTTGTGGAATTATCTCCCCAGGAAGGCTCTCTTGGTGCCTTCATTACACATCTTTAGGTGCCGGGTGAAAATCTTTCTCTTCAGCGAAACGTTTGGCTGTTCTATGGCTTTTTACATGTGTTTGTAGAAGGAAGGTTATTGGTTTGTTTTTATTTTATTATGCATTTTGTTTTTTTCTGTTGGGATATTTGGATGAAGGGCGGTATGTTGTTGTTGTTTAGTCGTTTAGTCGTGTCTGACTCTTCATGACCCCATGGACCACAGCAATGCCAGGCACTCCTGTCTTCCACTGCCTCCCGCAGTTTGGTCAGACTCATGCTGGTAGCTTTGAGAACACTATTCAACCATCTTGTCCTCTGTCGTCCCCTTCTCCTTGTGCCCTCCATCTTTCCCAACATCAGGGTCTTTTCCAGGGAGTCTTCTCTTCTCATGAGGTGGCCAAAGTATTGGAGCCTCAGCTTCATGATCTGTCCTTCCAGTGAGCACTCAGGGCTGATTTCCTTAAGAATGGACAGGTTTGATCTTCTTGCAGTCCATGGGACTCTCAAGAGTCTCCTCCAGCACCATAATTCAAAAGCATCAGTTCTTCGGCGATCAGCCTTCTTTATGGTCCAGCTCTCACTTCCATACATCACTACTGGGAAAACCATAGCTTTAACTATACAGACCTTGGTTGGCAAGGTGATGACTCTGCTTTTTAAGATGCTGTCTAGGTTTGTCATTGCTTTTCTCCCAAGAAGAAGGCGTCTTTTAATTTCGTGACCGCTGTCACCATCTGCAGTGATCATAGAATCATAGAAGGGCCATCGAGTCCAACCCCCTGCCAAGCAGGAAACACCATCAGAGCACTCCTTACATATGGTTGTCAAGCCTCTGCTTAAAGACCTCCAAAGAAGGAGACTCCATGGAACCCAAGAAAGTAAAATCTCTCACTGCTTCCATTTCTTCCCCTTCTATTTGCCAGGAGGTGATGGGACCAGTGGCCATGATCTTCGTTTTTTTGATGTTGAGCTTCAGACCATATTTTGCACTCTCCTCTTTCACCCTCATTAAAAGGTTTTTTAATTCCTCCTCAGTTTCTGCCATCAAGGTTGTGTCATCAGCATATCTGAGGTTGTTGATATTTCTTCCAGCAATCTTAATTCCGGCTTGGGATTCATCCAGCCCAGCCTTTCGCATGATGAATTCTGCATATAAGTTAAATAAGCAGGGAGACAATATACAGCCTTGCCGTACTCCTTTCCCAATTTTGAACCAATCAGTTGTTCCATATCCAGTTCTAACTGTAGCTTCTTGTCCCACATAGAGATTTCTCAGGAGACGGATGAGGTGATCAGGCACTCCCATTTCTTTCAGAACTTGCCATAGTTTGCTGTGGTCGACACAGTCAAAGGCTTTTGTATAGTCAATGAAGCAGAAGTAGATGTTTTTCTGGAACTCAAAGGGCGGTATACTACTACTCTTAATAATATGCAGCTGAAGGTGAGGAGGAACTGAACTCTCACCCAGTCATTGTTTTTTGTTGTTGTTTTTAAGTCTGCTTTTGAAGGGGCAGTACATCTGTCCACCTTTAGGAATAGAAGGGCTTCTTGAGGAGTGAGTTCAGATTGTACCCGAGCAGATCTGTGAATTGTCAGGGGAAGACAACAACCCTTACTGATATGTACAATCGAGTTGAGCGGTGAAATCCTTTTCCTAGCATGATCATGCAGTGTCACCTGGAAGTATGTATTGGGCACCTAATTAGGTTCTGCTGGAAACAGTGGGAGACACTACTCCCAAAGCGTGGGAGGTCTGAAGCTCAGTGGCAGAGCCTCTACTTCCTAGGCAGAAAGTCGTGGGTCCTCAGCATCTCCAGGTGGGTCTGGGAGAGAATCCTGCCTGAAACCTTGGACAGCATCTGCCCATCACTGTAGATCTGACTCAGCATGGGGCAACTTCCTATGGGCCTGCAGAGAATCTTGCCCCTGTGGGGAACTGGACCATGCGGTGCTTGAAGACAGTGGATAGCTATTGGTGTGCTGCTCCTTTGTCGTTCTTCTGACACTTCACTGACTGGGTCCTTCTCCCTCCCTTCCCCAGGTGTGTTGTGTGCTTCAGCGACTTCGAAGTCAGGCAGCTGCTGCGAGTTCTGCCCTGCAACCACGAGTTCCACGCTAAGTGCATCGACAAATGGTTAAAGGTAACATCTGCTGCTCTTGCTCTATCACTGGGGAACCATTGCATTAAAAGATTATTCTGTCCGGGATGCTGTGGCTTAATCGGCAAGGAGCATATTCGGAAGTGCATAATCATCAAGTGGGGGGCGGGCATACAGGGGGGAACGGGCCTCTGTGCAAGCGATCTAAGAGACCCAGAGCTTTGGAATCAGCTTTGACAGCGCTCTCTACTGGCTGTTGATTGCAACTGCACCGTGAAGGGGAAGGGGACTCGTGCAGGGCTCTTCCTGGCCATGGAAGTCTCCCCTGCTGTTCTGGGGAAGTTTCACACACCTCTGGAACAGTTTTTCTGGAGGGCATGCAGAGGGAAGAGTGACTTGGAAAAAGTCACCTCCGCCCCCTTCTGTCAGCAGGAGTGAAATCTGGGATTCAACCACTGCTTCTAATCTCCGTTCAACATTCTGGGTAAATTGCAGGCAAATCCTTTAAGTAGAGACTCTGGCTTTTATTATGTGCAAATGCAATGACTGTTCAATGATTTTTGTGCACCTGTAAGGCGACTCAGAATCCTAATTTAAATACAGGAGTGGGGAAAATCCATAATAATAATAATAATAATAATAATAATAATAATAATAATAACCACGCCACGCAACTGGCTGGGTTGCCCCAGCCACTCTGAGCGGCTTCCAAACTCATATAAAAACATAATAAAGCATCAAACACTTAAAACCTCCTGATACAGTGCTGCCTTCAGAAGTCTTCTGAAAGTTGTGTAGTTATCTCCTTGACTTCTGATGGGAGGATGTTCTAGAGGGTGGGTGCCACTTCCAGAAGTCCCTCTGCCTGGTTCTCTGTAACATCACTTCTCATAGTGAGGGAACTGCCAGAAGGCCCTCAGAGCTGGACCTTGGTGTCTAGGCTGAATGATGGGGGTGAAGACGCTCCTTCAGGTATGCAGTGCCTTAAACTTAAGAAAAGGTCTGGTGGATCAGACAGTGGGTCCTTTGAGTTTAGCATTCTGTTTCCAGCAGTGGTCTGCCACTAGAAAGCCCTCAAATGGGTTGCAAAAGAAAGTGCCTTTCCCCCCTTTTCCCTTAGTATTCAGAGGCATGCCTAGAGGCTGTTGAACCATCACACACAATTAGCCATTGATATACTTACTTTCCATTAATTTTGTCCCATGCCCTTTTGAAGTCACCTGGGCCACTGCCACATCTTGTGGCTGCGCAATTCTGTAAATTTCACTTGTTAACTGCTCACCTTTTGCAGCCCTATGAGACCCTTTTTGAGAATGAGTGACCAAAATGGTGTATAGTATTCCAAATGTGGCCATACCACCACCATTACTTGACTTGACTTATATTGAATCTCATTCATAATTTTATTGGGAGTTTGTGGGCTTCCACCATCCTAAATAATCTGTTGTCAACCACAAACTTGGCCACTTTATTTCTCAGCTGAATCCAAATTATTCATGAACAAATTAAGTAACATTGGTCTCAGTGCAAATCCTAGGAGCACTCCATATCTTGTCTCTGTTTTGAAACCTTCCTGTTTATTCCTGCCATCAGCCTCCTGCTTTTTGCCTAGCTTCTGATCCAAAGGAAATTATGTCAGAAGGAAAGGTTTGGACTGGAGGGCTTCTGGAAGAGGAGGTTCGCTCTTAACTACCTTGTTCCCCTAGAACAGGGGTGGAGAACCTTAGATTTGTGGGGCCAAATTCAGCCAACCAGCCCTCATGATTCCCCCTTTGACCACGCCCTCTCTCCCCAAGCCATGCCTCTCGCCAGCCCTGCTTCGCAGGTGCTTTTTGCCTGGTTGGAATGCATCCTTGCATTAGGATAATGCCTCGTCACCCCGGATGGGGAGATCTGTCTAGGAACACCTGAGTTTTGGAAGGCCAGAATGTAGCCTGCTGTACAAAGGTGAGACTTGCATCTGTTGCTCTGGCCACTTTTGACTGGCCCACGGCTGGCATGTGGCCCTTGGAAGCTTGCTCATGAAAGCATGTCCGTGGGGCCCAAAAAGATTCCCCACCTGTGTCCGAGATAGAGCCCAGTTTCTTGTCCTTGTCCAGTGCCGGTTGATGCCTTGAGAAGTCCATTCCTTCATTCATTCGTTTTTCATCCTGTAGTTTAGGAGAGAGTGCCAAACCTACAACGAGCAACAGGTCTCAGATAAATGGATACAGGCTGCTGCTGCTGCTGCTGATTCTTAATCAGAAACGTTTCCTAGTGGGTGTGGTTGACCTTAAAGCCACGTCCCTCTTTCCTGATCCTGCCATTGGTCATTGCAGGCAAACCGCACATGCCCAATCTGCCGGGCAGACGCCTCAGAAGTGCACCGGGAGGCTGAGTGAGGCTCGTCAACGCACTGCTGCACAAATTCACTCCAGGATACGGACCTTGGCCCAGGGGCTTGGCCCAGCCTGTACGCTTAAGCCTCTGGGGACTCTCCTGGGATGTGGTGAGAATATAAGCAATGTATGACACCCCCCTACCCTTACCCCTCCGTGGCATGGACTGGGCCTGGTGGCAGAGCCAGCTCCGCGGTGTCACGCTTCGCTAGGGGGAGGCCTCCCCATGTGCTCCGCACTCCAAAGAGACTCCATCCTTGCGCCATTTTACTCTCCAGGTGTTCTTGCATTCCTTTCGTTTTGGTTCTCCTTTCCTTGTTTTGGTTTTGTTGTGGCTGTCTGACCCAGGTTGTTTTAGTCCCCCTCCCACCCCCACTTCTGGCGCCACCAGATCGGGGCCTTCAAAAGCAGAGCAGCTCAGAGATGGGGGAGGAAGTGCCTGCTTCAATCCCACCCCCCAACCACTTGCCCCCCAAAGCACAGTGTTGTCACGTGGCAGGCAGTGGAAGTGGTTGGTTGCAGCACTGGTGAGGGGCGGCCCAAAGCCTTCCCGGAACCATTTGGGGTTGCCCACACACAAATCATGGCCCAGGGCTGCCTCTTCTGGCTTTTCCTTACACACCCACCCCATCTTGCCCTTCCTACATGCCAGGGATGCTGGGCAGCATTCAGGGCTCCATAGCAGGGTGGTGGTGGTGGTGGTGGAGCGAAACAGGCCTGTGCAAGGCCCAGCAATATCCCATCCCACTCAGCTCCCCTTCTCATTGCAGAGGGGCGTGTGGAGACCCATTTCCCCCTCAAAAGACGTGGAGGAAAGCATGAGTTGAGTGAGTGAGAATCCTCGTGGTGAAGCAGCTGGCTCTGCTTCATACATTTGTAGTAAGGTGGAGGCTCTCTGCGAGGCCTGTCTTCAGAATCATGTTCTCTAGCTAGAGCTGACAATTACTTCTCTTCCCTTCTGCACCTCAGTTGTTTTCCTTGGGGTCCCCTTTCTTTCTCAGCACCCATCTCCATGAAATCCAACCTCCCTTCCCAAAAATAAAAATAAAAATCAGGTTTGTGCCACTGTTCCCCCCATATCTCAGGGGAGGGCACGTGTGTTTCTCTGCCTCCCTCTCTCCCTGTTTTCCTTCTGGGAGATGCTCAGCCGACTGAAGCAGAAGCCTTTAGTCCCACTGTAAATCCTGCCCGCTTTTCTGTGCTGACCCCAGGCTAAGCCCCTGAAAGCTGCCGGGGCTGCTGCGAAGCTCCCTGCAGTAGGATCCTGGGCAGCGAGCAGATGGGGAATTATTTATTAATCTTGCTGTTGTCTACCCTTGCACTAGCTATCATGGAGAAAAGCCCATCTGGCGAAAACCGCTCCTCCCTCCAAGATGCACTGCTGCATCAGCTTTCTTTCCTTTCTGCGTAGGACCAGGCAGACGTTTCCATTCCCTTTTCCACTCGCTCGACCATTTCTCCTCCTCCTCCTCCCCCCCTTCCGGGGGCCCCAAGTGAAGTTTGGCCCTCCTACTGCCACCCCCAACGGAGTGTTGTTTTCCCCCCTGCTGCATGGCCTGATGCTTGTGCTCTGGGGTCAGGCACCGTGGGGTGGGGTGGGGTGGGCTGTTTCGCCATGACGAGCATACATGCGAGTTGTGTGCCTTCCTGTCTCTCTGTGCACGTGCGTGCGTGTGTTGCGTGCGTGCGTGCACACACACACACACTAATCCTACCTAAAAAAAAAAGCACCTGCTGGTTTGAAGCAAGAAAGCAACCGACCTGCCACCCTGTTACAGAAACCTGTGATCGTTTAAAAAAATATATATTAAAAATAAAATAAAAGTTGTTTTGCATGATTATACCATGGAGCCGAGAGAAAGAGAGAGAGAAGCCCTCGCCATGTAGTTGGTTTGTGTTCGGAAGCCTGGCAAGAAGGACTCGGAGAGGACGATGAAACCTAATGTAAATGTTCACAAATTATGCATGCATGTTATGACCAGCTTGGAACTTGGTATTGGCTAACTCTCTAGCCAGCTGTGGGGGTGATGGGGTGGGGGGGTTACAGAGGGAGTTCTTTGTGCTCAGCTGATTACTGCCATGCACTGTACTGCACATGTCCGCAACGCCTCACAAGGACCGTCAACGCTTTTCAGGGCATTTCTCCCTCCCCTTCCCCCCTACCCCACCCCCTCCAGATGTGAGATGGGTTTGAAACCTGGTTGGGCCAGGAGGAGGCAGCTGTGGGAGGGGGGGCACACACAGGACTGAACCTCGAGGTAGGCTTGCAAGGGTCAGTGTTGGCAGGCGGTGGGGGGAGCGGCTAGTAGCGGCCTCAGAAAGGAGAGGGTTTTGTTAGGTGCATCTTCTCTTTCATGGTGCTGCAGAGGTGGGTGAAGTTGCACCCGCTGACATGCTCTGCCATTGCCCCCTTTCCTCTCTGCATCTTTTCCCGGCACATGAACCTTGTCCCTGTATCAGCTAGTGGGATGTGTCTGGCAGTGTGGCTCCGTCAGAATTCAACTTCCTCCACCGTCCAAAAGGTGGAGCTCTCCCCCCCCCCCCCCAATATTCTCCGTCTTCTCCCCAGCTGGGTTCATTGATTCCTGCTGCCTTTAATTGCCAGCTGAGGTCTGGCTTGTACCCAACCCTCTTTTGGAATGGATGGCAGCAGATGAGAGCGGGCCATGCTTTTCCTGCTCATCCAGCATCCCAGGGCCTTTATCCATAAACTGGAGCCTCTTCCCACAAAACTACCACCCCACCCCCCCAAAAAAATCCCATTCTCCCAGCCACACAAATGCCGGAGGGGCACTCATGAGCGGAGCGGGTGGAACAAACCATGGGCCCATTACTCAGATTGGTCTGGGCCAGCCTTGGAGCAGCGTTTGTGAAGGAAAGCTAGATTCTTCCAACCTGGCTCTTTTCTGTGGGGTGCTCCGAGCTCAGATGGTGGCTGGAGAGGGGAAGTAGCCTCTCTTAAAACAGTGGGCAGGAGCAGTCTAGCTGTCTGTGGTGTTGTTTTCCTGAGCCCACTGGCTCTCAGCAATACTTACCTCTGAAGCAGGGGAAAGTCTTTTTAGGTGTAGCTGGGGCCACCAGGCCTTTTGCCATTGGTGCTTACAGCTAATCTCTCCCCCCACCCCAACCCCAGATGCTGGAGTTCTTGAGCCACTTGAATTCGGGAAGTCCTCTGGGGAGCTAGGAGGTTGGGGACCTGAGAACCTGCTTTTGTTTTGTCTCGTGGACCTTTTATTCCGTTACCAGTCCAGGGATGATCTTCAAAGTCCTGCAGAAAGACGCCGAGCCACACAGACAGGATGTAGCAAGGTGCATTTTCTGCTTAACCACAGCTGGGTAGCAATCTCTTGTTTTGGCAGGAGCAACTAGCCTGCAGGTAGATCAGTCCGTTAGGAACCTGTTGAGCTCTGGGCAGGCCGGAGCTTTCTTTTTAATCACCTGAATTTCTGATGAATTGAATGTTTTTTTAAGTCCCCACCTGGCTCAGCCCCTTCTTTGCACTTTGGCTGATAATGCAGGTTAAAACGGCGAAGTCATTTGGATCAGGTCAAATAATTTAAATCTCTTCCTTCTCAGCCCACTTTTCCAGAGGGTTAGAATAGCCACAGTCGGACATCTAAGCCAGGTCTCGGCCCATGCGCCTGCGTGCGCACACACAAAGGAATGGGCCACTTGCCATATAAAACTGCACAGACACCAGCAGCCCCTTTTGAGTACCTGTCCTTCTGTGACCACTCAGTTCTCCCCTCTCCCTCACATGTCAAGCCAGTGCCTTGTGTCAGACCCACCTCCTCCGCTCTCTCCCCCCCCCCCCCCGGCCCCAGCCTTTCTCCTCGTTTCACAGCTTTTTTAAAGAAGGAAAAACAATAACAACTTATTTCACGCGACACAACTAACCAAAGGTCTTTACTGTATATAAAAACCACAGGTGTTTCTATATTTATAGCCAATCAGAATAGTGCCGGTGCCCATCTGTTTTAAAAACGCTCTCTTCTCCTCCCCCCCTGCTATCTCGGGTTTTTTCCCCCCGCGCCCCCCAGAAAGATGACTTGGGGTTGGGGAGGGTAGAAAAGCCTTACGGTTCTTCTGGTGGCGACTCGAAAGCTCACAAGCTCGTGTGCTGCAGAATTTATTCCAATGAGCAGCTAAAAATTATCATTTTAAAACAAAAAACAACAAAAAAAATTACTAAAACATTTATTTAGGATGTTTGTGATTGCTGATTGCGCTGTAGATGCCACTGTTTACCAATGATTTCCTGTGGTGGGATAGTGGACTGTTTACTGTTCTTTTTTACCAGTCCCGTGCCCTCCAGAGGGATAGCTCAGCTTCACCCTACAAGGAGAGGAGCCTCCCTGTAGGGCACCAGGGCATTTGTTCTGTGTTAGAAAGTTTATATATATATATATTATATATATATTATAAATATATATATATAATTTTTTTTTTGCTCTGTTACTTGCACATTTTACAGTTACCTCATTTTTCCCATGTATGTATTTGAAAAAAAGGCTAATATATAGAGAAGAAAAAAAGGTTCTTAAATCTCTAAAAAAGTGTTTGTTTTTTTTCCATTCCATTGGAATCATATTGGTTTGTAGCATTTAACATAACTAGTATGTTGTATTATATATATGTGTATTATACTGATTGAAATTTTTAACAGATTTGTACTTTTTTTAAAATGAAAGTTGCTAGTTCTGCTTGACCAAGTAGTGCAATCATTATTTTTTTTAATGTTGTGGCTGATTTTGAGAGGGATATTCACTAATAAATGTATGATGTATACCAACGAGGGCAGGCCAGTCTCTTCTCTTGGTGGAGGCAGTGCTCTCAGGAAGGTGGTGGTTGGTTGTCTTCTAATAGTAGTATTAGAGGTATCCTGACCCTCCTCCAAGGAGCTACGAATGGCATCCTCACCCCCAGCTTCTGAACTGAGTTAGGATGGGAGACTTCGTAGAATGCAGCAATGGTTTGAAATGCGGTTTCCCACATCCAAAAGAGCCATGGCCTAGACCCCGGCTCACATTCTCATCAAAAAGTCGTCACAATGATAAAATGCTGTAAAGAAAATCTGTGTTAATTTGCTTTATGCTCTAATCAGTGCCACAGTAAAATATAAAAAAGTGAATGTGCTATGAAGGCACATGAATTTTCCCTCGCCGGCTTCAGGGAAGTTACTGTGCCCCTGAAACATTAACTTCAGCGTCCATCTTAATTTTGGTTATGGAATAATGACACAACCTTTTAAAGTTGCAGCATGTTTAGCATTCCCACCAGCTTCTCGGTGATTGATGTGGGTAGTGTCACCCCTTGCTTTCAACTAATACAGCTTCTATGATGTGTGGGTTGTAGTTCCTATCTGCTGCAGCTCTGTGACACAAGGAACCAAGCACAAGCTCAGAAGTGGAATGTTAGCATTTTTAAAATATACTGTCTACTCTGCCACCAGTGATACCTGGAGCAACTTGCTCTCAGCAAACAAAGTAAGAGTTTTCCAATGCCCATGGTAGTTTGCAGATTTGCTTTCAGTGTGTCAGTGGTTTGTTAAATATCATGGTTAGCACTTGTGTTTTTTTGTTTTAAAAAGCATACTGATGTTTGGACAAATTCACAGAAAGGTCTACCAGTGGTTAAGTAGTGATTACTACTATTGGAGACCTCCAGATTCAGAGCAACAGCATATGTCTCCTTGTAGACTTTCTGGAGACGTCCGCTTAGCCATTGTGGGAAACAGAGTGCAACAAGGTGATCTACTATTAAGTTTTGTTTTTAAAGCTAAACATGCTACATTAAGGACTCTCCATGTTTCACTCAAACTCCAAATAACTGGAGGTGGTGGCTAGAGAAAATGTTTTCTTCTCCATTGGTCGTAACACTAGAACTTGTGGACATCCAAAGAAGCTGAATATTGGAAGATTTAGGACAGATAAAAGGAAGGGTTTCTGCACAGTTAAAACTGTGGAACTCACTCGCACAGGAGGCACGGATGGCCCAGCAACTTGGGATGGCTTTAAAGAAAGGTTTAGACAAATTATGGATTAAGCTATCAATGGCTACTTGCAACAATGGCGATGTTCTGCCTCCATGGACAGAGGCATTAATGCTTTTGGCTGGAAACTGCAGGATGGGAGTGTGCTCTTGTCCTGCTCATGGGTTTCTCCACAGGCATCTGATTGGCCACTGTATCTCACCTGAGATGCCCAGCAATTGGTATACCATGGAATACTGCCTCTGACCATGAAGGTAGAATACAGCATAGGTCTGTTTTAGGGAACACAAAAAGCAGCCTTACACCAAGTCATAATTGTCTACACTGACTGGAAGCAACCCTCCGGGCCAGGGTCTTTTCCAACCCTACCTGCTGCACTGTAAATCAGATGCTCTATCAGTGGCAGTTCTTGCATTTGCTGTCCACTGGGTCAATTTTTGATTCAGCCATTCACTCTAACTCCCAAGATCTTTTTTGGTTGGCCAATGCCAGCTCAGTAGGATTTGCATCTCCTGCCCACCTACATTGTGTCACACTTGCTTACGTGATACGATGCTTGTTGGATCACCCCTATTCAAAAAACTCTTGTATCGCAAGAGTCTTTATTGAACTGTGACTTGATTTTCTTCCTTTGCTTAGACTGTGTATGGGCTGGAAACTTTCTATTAGAAAACAGCAAGTGGTCAAACCAAAATGAACCTACCTAACCTTTACATCCTGCATTCACTCCAGCAGTATTAACTCGTTCCAGTTTGGCAAAAAGCAATACTAGTGTAAAAACTGTAAATTTTCAGTGCAAACTACATCTTTTAACACTAGTGCCCACTAGAACATCTGCTCATGCTCTAACTTTGCTAATTAGATAACTAATTAGTATTAAGTTATGCCATGCAGCATGTTTAAAATGAATTGAGCAACTGCAAGATTCACAAATAAAGTAGGGGTTGGGGTGATTTAAGCACATCATTCATTATGGGGTGTGAAAGTATTCTCACGTTTTTGCTTTCTACGGAAATAGCATCAATCTACACTCACTGCTGTGCTTTCTTTTTATGATAAAGGCCCAAAAGGCATTCAGATGCTCTAGAGAAGAGGGCCAGGGCTATGCTTCAGTCTGTTCTATCCAAGAATTTCACATGCTAACCAAAAGGCATAAAGCCAATAGCTGAGAAATTATCTGAATTTTTGAGAGTAGCAAGAATTCTTTAGGCAGGGAATACCATCAGATGAATCAATACCTATGGAAAAATATGTGTAAGAACAGAGCACACACAAGGTTCACCTTGAACCTGTATTCCCACAAAAAGACTGTGTTCATTTCATCTCCCTTTTATAATCCTTACTTAACTCAGTTTTCTAGTAAGGAGGACAGAAAAATTAGTATTCTTCTGCTTCTGATCCAATCAATCAAAAAAGAGAAGGGAAGCTAAGTCTGGCAAATAAGAGTAATACTGTATTTCATGAGTCCAGCTCGGATTCCAAATGATGCTCATTCGCAGGAGGCAATATTTTCTGCAGTATATACAGTAGCAAGTGGAGGCTCCTCCATCACAAGGAAACAGAAAAGAGCCCAGCGAGTTCCATGAGCAAGTCTGTGCTCTCAACTTCCATACGCCTAAGAAAATTAAACAACTGAGAGACTCCTTGTTAGCTGGAAAGACTTCAGAAGGCAGCTTTCCTGACCTCATGAACATCCCATTGCACTAAAGGGCAACAAGACTGAATCTGCCTTAATACAGGCAACAGCTGCAGTTATTAAGAGAGGCCTGCATCTGTAAAATCTGCAGGCTGCCTTTCAGAGCTCTGTGGGCTCTAGCTGCAACACACAGCTCATCGTTTAACACTTGCAGTGTCCTCAAGGCAGGCAGACACCATCCCCATTAACACTGACAAAATGACAACCTTGGCTCAACAAAAATGTCTGCAGTCCTTTAAGTTAGCTCAACTTTTCTGTCTGCCTTCCCGTCACTGCTGCAGTTACCTCATGTGGCTATTGCAAGAGACATGTCCCTCACTGGCACAGTCACAAACACTCCTCCAGAGTGAGCCAAGGCAAGCCTAAGATGCTGTGCGGAAGGCAGTATCGAGTCCTGATTGCTGCTGCAACATGACCCAAGGGAATTTCGCTACTAAAGCTGTGTGCGCACAGGTTAGGTCAGGCCATCATCTGGGCCAGTAAGACACTTGACAGTCAGAGGTGTTAGCACAGGCACACTAGAGGCAGAGTTTATTACACTACGCAGGCTAACAACCCTGGAGAAGAACCCCTGTGGTTAAGAATGTCAACCAGCTCCTTATAAAACAAAAAAATAAACCAAAAACCACTGTTACCCCCGTTCTCCTTTGGTCATTACAAAGCAAAAGAAATATTTAAGAGATTTATACAGAGTGAGAAGCTGGAAGGGGAAAAAAGACCCTCTGCCCGTCCCTCCCCTACCTGGGCAGAAGACAACCTGGCCCACAGGTACGGTGTCCTTTAGCTGTCACAAGCAGCAAAACGTCGGGTGTTCTAATGTCAGAATGTTGGGGTATATTATTTCCAATAAAAGCAATATTTACCAAGAGCTGCCGTTTCTCCCCCTGTCTCAGGAGGGCAAACCGTGGCCCCTCCCATCGGCCCTCTGGATGTAAAAGGGGTTGCGTGTGCGTGAGTGTGCAGTTTCTCCCGCCAGTGCAGACATACGGCGTGGCTGGCCCAGGCCACAGAGTCTCTGATCCCTCATGTGTACGCAGCAGTCTTTTAAAAAAAATATTGTATTATAGTAGGAATTTCTCTTTCCATCTCTGTATTTTGGGGAAATGTCAATCGTCCGTGAGGTCCTGCACAAAGAGAACTTCCGTGTGGCTGAGTCCAGCTTCTTGCAGCGTGGGTGGGTTGGGCCACTCCTCTGTCGGAAGGCAGGGCAGGACACGGCGAGGGAAGTTGGCCTCAATCTGGAACTTCTCCGGGCTCTCTTTCAAAGAGAATAGGAAGTCATGGATCACCTAAGGAGGTAGCAGACAGTTATTCACCAAATGACCGAATGCCTTGCAACTGAGAGCAGAAAGCAGATCCTCACACTGCAACACTCTTCTGTGTTTATGGAAAGAATACCCAGTAAGATGGCCATTTTTTCATGATCATCTTAGAGGGGGGCCTCCATGCAATCACAACGTACCTAATTTGTATAAAATGTACTTGAGCAGTAAGTTTCCTCATATATCCACTGTTCATAAGAGCAGAACTTTTCATGGAACACTCATGCTGAAGGTAATGTGGAGGAAATGAACAGTGTGAGAGGTGCTGGAGCCTATAGGTGGAAGGGGTAACTAGAAATATCTCCACCCTCTTTCCTCCAGCAGGAGCCTCCATTGGATCTGAGTGTCTTGCGTGAATTGAAGGAGTCCTTATATTCATGGAAGGGACACTCTGGGTTCAACCCACTCCTTCCTAAGGGCCTGCATGATGCAACAGAGAGAGAGCCTAGTCTCCATGTAGGAGATCCAGATTAGAATCCCTAATAAATTAGAAAGCAAAGTGAGTCAACCAGGGTGTATTTCTTTAAGGGCAGACCATTGGTTAAGATAAGAGGCTTTGCAAAAATGGTAAGGAAATTACTGCATTGCCCAGCTCCACCATTCCTTCAGTTCTGCATACTGGGTCTCCCCTTTATCTGTATGAATCGTCAGCTGCTAAAGCAGATTCAGAGCTCAATTTCTGCTTCTCAAATAATTCTCAGCCACAAAATTTGGCCCCATTCTTACTGCTAAAGACTGTGTAAAATGGAATCGCCTCTCCACCCTGGAGTCATTGGGCATTTTGAAGACGATCTTGACACTTTCTGGGTCATCAGGATGCGGCTCTGGTGGAAGGCATTCAGATTTCCGTTCCTTCTCCTCCTGCAGAGTCTTCAGGGATAAAATGGAAATATGAATAAATGGCGGCAGCTCCAACAGTATGACAAGATACAAATAAAGCTGTAGCCACTAGATCAGCACAGCAGCAGTCACCTCATTTCAAATGGGCCTCAAAATTAGATTGCCAAGTCATATTCCAATATGTAGAATTCTGGCAAGAGAAGGCTCCTTCGTGCATACCTATAAGGTTTGCATGAAGGTGTGGAGTGTTCATCAGTAGGAATAACCCAGCCAGTTACTGCATTCATTTGGAGTCAAAACGTTCACTCAAGAAATCACCACTCATTGGAACTCTTGCTAAGCTTTCTGTTGGGACTAACTAGGCTATACCCAAAGCTTTATCAGTGTTCCAGCAGAATGTGTAGTATGTACACTTGTTTCTGGTGCCTTGGTCCAAAGGAAGGGAATTGTGAAGAACTGCATCCTGGGATGATGGAAAGCCTATTATGAAAATACGAATTTAGGGCATCCTCCCACCCAATGGTGCCTGTAATGAGCTTCAACTGATAATTCTACACAAAGTTTATTCCTATTAAAACATTTGTTTTTGCACGTATTCTAAAATAATTTCTTTCCAATAGAACAATATGTGTTAATGGGAAACTTCTAGAAGAGGAAGACTTACTTGAAATCTCCTACTCTAATGCAGGCACACGAAAAAGTGATCTGAATTATAACCATCAAGAGAATGGAAACTAGTAAATGGATCTGGCAACTAAACATTGTTGCTTTATTCTGCAAGTAGCCGTGCTACTTGTAAATAAATACAGTGGTACTTCTAGTTACAAACTTAATTCATTCCAGAGGTCCGTTCTTAACCTGAAACTGTTCTTAACTAGAGGCGTGCTTTCGCTAATGGGGCCTCTTGCTGCCGCTGTGCCGCTGGCACACAATTTTTGTTCTCATCCTGGGGCAAAGTTCTCAACTTGAGGCAACTCTTCCAGGTTAGCGGAGTTTGTAACCTGAAGCATTTGTAACTCGAGGTACCAGTGTATAAATAAACTGTATTAGTGGGGGTGGGGAGAGAGAGAGAAACATCATGTGCGACATGATCTGAATTCTCTAAAATAAACTACTGTTCACTGATCAGAATTTTAATGGATTAATTTACAGGGTCTGAATCCTGGCTCATACTGTACTATGAAATGCAGACTAACCAACTAGGAGTGGTCTTCCACAAACTAGTAACTGCTCCTGTTTCCAAAGTGCCAGTACTAAATTTGCAGTAATATAAGGCCATCTACAAGAGCCAGTCATTCCCACCTGCATTTGTAGCTGAGGCATCTATTCTTATTATGAAAATTGCACCTGAGACCTGTGATTCACTGCTATCGACACATTCAATTCTCACCCGTCGCCGTCTCTCCTCTGCTAGCTTCTGCTGCTGCACCTCCTCCTCCTTCCTCTTCATCTTTTCCCGCTCTTCCTTTTTCTTGCGGTCTTTCTCCTGATCAGCCCGTAATGAAGCTAGGTATGCCTCATCTTGTTGTTGTCTAAGGACCTGAGTTTGGTTTCTCTCTTCTCTAAGATAAAAGGGGAAATGCATTAGTGCCAACCTGACAAGAACTGCTACAACAATGCCTGAAGAAATTTCAGATTTTTACTAGGGGAAAGATGTATTTCTAACTAGGAGGGTTGTCCCAGTGGCTCTGCATTACGACTAGGCATAGCAGCATTTTCTTACTCGCATGTGGGAACAGCAGCTGCTGCTGCTCCTTTTCCTTCTTGATACCAAGTAGTAGCAGCAGCTTCTACCAGTTTCCTGCTTGCCCTCTCCCTCAAACAGCTTGTGCTCCTCCTGTTCCATTTGCTTGCTCAGTGGAGTAAATAGGTAGGCAGCAGCAAAGAGCAGCAAGCGCCTCCACTTGTGGACCTCTACTGGGCCCTTGCCCATGCTGACTGAATCTTAAGGTGCTTTGACACGCAAGCAAGAATCTGGAAAAAATACCCCACGGCTAGTATCTCGAAGAAGACAGCCTTCTCTCCCTGTGAACAGCATCAGCAGTCCACTTCTTCTTAGTGACAAAGCAACCTGGTGCCAGAAATCAGCAGTATGCCAACTAGAGTTAAGAACTAGAGGCAATCTCTTCCCATCCAACACTAACACACTATTGTTGAAAGCCTGCAATCTCTCTCAATCTGTTATAGCCTACAGTAGCAATCTGCCAGCAACATATATGAACCCAAGTCATATAATTAAACAGATAGCTGCAATTTACAGGATATATATTTTTCTTCTCTTTTACTCTATGCCCAGATAATTAAGTCAGGTTGAGCAGTTGGTAGTTTTCCCACAGAAAAGGTAATCGTAGATTTAATTAAGTACTGTAAGGTGGAGAGTGGAGATGGCATCTCTTGTTTTTGACCTAGTACCTTTCCAGGCGCTCAGATACCAAGTATGTCTGGTTGGCATCCATGATGAATGTCAGCTGGTTAATGAGGTCATCAGGTTGGATGAGTCCTTCTAACCTCCCAACTACGGTCATTCTACGATCTTTCAGCATGATCATTGCCAGGAATGGGTAGGTGTTCTCACGCAAAGCCTGTGACACTAAGACAAATGCATACAATATGGTCAGCATTTGCAATCTTACCATATAGGGCATTTACAAAGAGATGAAGCTGCATTAAACTCCATCATACTATTTATCTAGCCCACTATTGTCTACTCTGGAAGTGACATTCTATGGTTTTGTGAATTGTCTTTCTAAGCCCTGCTATCATAGATCTTTGTGTATCCAGGCATCAGGGATTCAACTTGGGACCTTCCAGAGAGAAGTCATGTGCTCTGCCACTGAGCTGTAGTCCTCTCCCTAATGCAACATGAAGACCATTCCAACTTTCAGCTTCTACAGTTCTTCTACACTTTTAAGAGGAAGTGGCCTTCAGTTCTCGACATTTGGGGTTCTAGTCCAACAGCAAATTCACACTGGAGATCTGGTATCAAAGGCATATACACAACCTTCCCAGAAAACCTATGTTTTTAATGATCAGCAGCATCAGACAAAAGGAAACTCCTTTTCAAAATTCATGAAGGCGGCACTAGAGAAAATATTAGAGGAAGCGATCATAATTCAGGGCAGCCTTCAGAACCTTAAGGCAATGGTCTCAATAGTTCTGACTTTAGTAAATGAAAACGCATTCACAAGCAGGGAGGAGGGAGTCATCTCAATGAGAAATTGGGGAAATCAGACTGAATAATTAGAATTCAACAGTTTTCTGCCCATGAACCTCCACACACCATGGCATGTTACCTGTCCAGTTTCTCATTAAACTAAGACACAAAGTTAATGTAACAGCAGCAGGGAACCTCCAGCTTACAGGCCCAATCAGGGCTAGCAGGGGTCCTAATTTGGCATATGAGGCCATTTTCTTCAAGGCATGCCCACCTGCCCCATACCCGATTACATATATATGGCACCGGGAAGCAGATGTGGGGTGCAAAGGAAGAATCCTGAGGCTTAAAATGCATTTCTGGTTGCTTGGCATGTGGAGCTTGTATCTGCACCTTTTAAATTTGATGCCAAATGCAAGCCCCACTAGTACTGGTTTCACATGGGTACTGCCAACCAGAGCTCCCTGCAATGCAGGAATATATAATGGAATAATTAAAATCAGTACAAAAATAAACACAACATCAGTGTTTTAGAAGGGAAACAATTCAGTTATAATTCAAAACTTTCTGGTTATTATCAATGTTGTAATATCATCAAAGTGTCATACAAGTCGCCCAATACAGGGATTTCCAGAGTCTGGGTGCCCTGACAAAGGAAGCCCTGTGTCCCTTTCAACCAGCAATACTTCAGTCAGTATAGGTACACAGAGCAAGGCCAACCCAGATTCAAGCGACCAGGAAAGATCCACATGACTTTAAAAAGTAGCAACCAGCACTTTGAAATGGACTTGAAAACAAACTTGCAGCCAACGCAGTGGAGCTCCATGGTTTCAGTCACTTGCCTCGGTTAACACTATGCACTAAAGCATTCTGCTGTTGTTTCTCAGCAAAGGCAGCTCCAAGTGTAGTATGCTGGAGTAATCCAAACGCCCTATGACTAAATCCTGTGTGTGAAGTAGCCAGATCAGCTTTCTCCAAAACAAGCATAGCTGCAACACCAGGCTAATCCACTTAAAGCATTCCTGGCCACAACTGCCACCTGAGCATCCAGCACCACACCCAGGCCACAAATCCAATTCTTCAATGGGAGTGCCTCAGACGGGCTGTACTTCTATTCCATAATCAACACTCATTTCCTAATAAGCAACAGCACTTCCATCTTTTATGACGCAAGGGCTCCTTCTCCACTCTCTGTACAGACATTGAAGATGTTGATAGTCTAGGAATGCAACTTTGGGGGCAGATCCAACAATGTGGGCCTGCTCCTGTTTCAACATGTGAGTGACATGCAACTCACATGTGAGCACTGTAGAGTTGGGTGGCTCCAGCATATCAATGACTGGCATCCGCATATCCCTCCTTGCTGTTTCATGTAATGGTTTGTTTCCCATATAGTAAAAGGGGGCAGAATAAAATACAAAACAGACACAACAGCTTATTTTGACAGCCTGATCCTAAACACATTTGCTTGACTATATCCCACCAGTTCAAAAGCATTTCTTTTCATCATATAAGATTACAGTTCAAGGCTGCAATCCAATGCATACTTACTCTAGAGGAAGCACCACTGAGTAGAGCGGGCTGTAACTCTAAGTAAACATGCTTAGGACTGGGCTGCAAGTGTTTATAAAATGTTACGTTAAGGCAGAGTTGTAATCAAAACACGTACCTCTATATCCTTCTGGTTTATTTGTGGAACAAGCCCAGAAAAGCATCCTTGTATTTATGAGGGCGATCACTTCAGGTGCACAAAGGGTGTTGCTGTTTGGAAAGGATAAAAGATTAATTCACGTGAAACCGCACCCAGAACTCACACCACCATTTATAATAAAAAATATCTGAAGTAACCTACCGACAGAATTCATCAGTGTCTTGATGGTCATCACCATGAAGGTAAACAAGGAGGAAGCGTAGCTCCCTCTTTGCATCATTCAGTGCCTTGAGAGAAGAAACATAAGGATGTTTTAGAGATGAAATCTGGACAATTTGACACTGTGCTCAAGTGAAAAAAGTAGTGTCAGGTCATCAGATCATAGCATGTACACGAAGACTCTAACTGTGCTAATTTTTTTGCCAAATCATGCACAGCAAACCTTCCTCATTGGATAAGGAGCACTGTGGCTGTGCTAGACCAAGTAGTGAGTCTTTGATATGGTCTTCACCCAAGGCAGACTGTTCTATTATTAGCACTACTAGAACCACGCATTGAAAAACTGAAGTTACTGTATTAGCAGAGTGATTCTGTTTCCAATACATTGTAACATAGGCAACAGTTAACAAAACGTAACTTCCAATTAAATATCTCAGGTTACTATTTTATATTACCTACAATATATGTCTACAACATTTTGCCTCAAGGGATAACTGAAGATTACTCTTCCAAGAATCTCCACTTCAAGACAGGACAACTCTTTGACATCTCTTGTACCAACCTGACTGTATGTTCCCTGGTAGAAAACAGGATGTATTCTTCCAAATTTTTCTTCAAACATATGAATAAATGAAACAATATCACCAACAGGGTCAGTGACCCGACTACGAGGATCAGGGCGTATGAAACGCAAAGCAAACCTAGGAAAGAGTATAAAATTGAAATATCAGCTACTGGTTATTCTAGCACCTTCAGAACACGAGTGGGATGATTTCAGTTTTACATTTGTTTAGTTATATATGTTTCTACCACCTGTATTTACAACACAAAAACCCATATTAAAGATTTCTTAACAAAAACCAACCATGCCACAATTGTTGTGATATTCCAAGTAAACACCTTTGTTTAAAAACATTGTTAGACCATACCAAGATTTCCAGAGCCCAGCAAGTTTGCAAGATTTCCAGTGCTAACTTGTCTTTATTTTATATTGCTAAACTTTGTTTTGCAATCATCTAATGTCTAGAAACAAATAAATGACCTAATCAATGCCTGAGAATTACAAAGTGGGCCTTCAGAAATTGGGCACTAATCTACAAGTAAACCAGTTTCTAGCCTCCTGCCCACATCTGCCATAGAGTATTACCTTAACTAAGGAGTAGTGGCAAACTTCAGAATAAAGCAATAAACTCAACATGCAAACTCAATATGCAAACATAAACAAGTGTGCACTTACCTAAATATATCAAGTAATGTGTAATATGTAAATCGGAATGGAAGCATTATCAAATAGTAACCCCAACCTAACAAGCCCTGAAATGACAAAGAGAGAGTTAGGTCCTTACCACGCCATTCCTTTGAAGTACAGTGGTACCTCGGTTTACGAACAGCTCTGTTAATGAACTATTCGATTTATGAACTCCACAAAACCAGAAGTAGTGTTCCGGTTTGCGAACTTTACCTTGGTCTAGGAACAAAAGCCGAACGGTGGAAGGGCACCGGCGGCGGGAGGCCTCATTAGGGAAAGCGCACCTCGATTTAAGAACAGATTTGGTTTAAGAACGGAGTTCAGGAACGGATTAAATTTGTAAACCGAGGTAACACTGTACCAGCTTAAATTTATTTTATCTTGAAGCAGCTATGTTAATGAAATATTTTAGCACACATTTGGAAACTGATGTCTTGCTATTTAACCTCAGAGATACAATTCCTAGATGTTGGTTCTCATCAGCAACAAGTGTTTTTCTATTCCTTTCCCCCACCTCCCACCCCAGCTTGAGGCATATTGAAATAATTACCAAACGTTTGGCTTTTAAGTATCATTTTCCTTTGCTGTTCTGCTTTTCATTTTTACAACAGGACAACAAAAGTAACCACAGTCTCTTATAGAAAATAAGTCCCCATTCAAGGTAACACCTGTGTTCTAAACCTGCAGAAAAGTATTTTCCTTGTACAGTCATACCTCGGGTTAAAGACACTTCTGGTTGAGCGTTTTCAGGTTGTGTTCTGCGGTGACCCGGAAGTAATGGAACGGGTTACTTCTGGGTTTCGCCGCTCGCGCATACGCTCAAAATGACATCACGCTCATGCGCAGAAGCGACGAATCGCAACCCGCGTACGCGCAGATGCGGGTTGTGTTCTGCTCAGGATGTGAACAAGGCTCCGGAACGGATCCCGTTTGCATCCAGAGGTACCACTGTAGGTGCTTTATTGTGTCCTAGAACTGACCACAGAGAACAAATGCTTCCCTAGTTAAGCTACATCTCAGTTATAGAACTTGCCCTTGGTTGCGGCCTTGAAACAACATAGCTGTAGATCCTGTGGTCAGCAGTGTTGACCTGTAGCGGTCTAGAAGGTGGTGGATTGAAGACACTTGGGACACCCTCTTGCTCATTCAATCGGTCCTGAACAGCTGCCTATAGAGGGCGTAACAAGGACTGGTTAGCATATTTTACCTATCACACAGAAAATTCTTTTAGAAAGTATATAGACAAACAATAAAAGGATGACTAAGATATTTAATACTGTAGTCAGGAATACAGCTTTGCTGAGGTCTTTGCGTCATCCCCTGGTCATCAGAATTCCACAGAGCAAAAAATAAAAATACGGATTTATTCAAATTAGGGAAAATGCTAATTTTGTATAATCAATATCACTAGAGGTTGCAGGTTTTTGTGTGTGCAGAATCTGGATCCCCATTGTTCATCCAAGGTCCTTCTTTGTGTGCCCTCTGCAAGGGTGGTGCAGAGGATGGTAACAAAAGAAGGGGTCTTTTCAGGGGTGGCTCTGACTTTGGCCTGACTTCAAAGGCACATAGTCATTGGGCTGAATCCAATGGTGGGGTGTATTCACCCCACCCCAATGACATTAGGCTCTAATGTCTTTGGAAATCTGTACTGGACCAGAGGCTTCCATTAGTTGAATGGGGAAGGAACTTTTGTATATCCACCTTCCCCAACCACCCACACCCCTGCTCCAGTGGGATAGTGGGAGGTGCCACAGAAGCATATTGGATCAAAGAGCCTTTTGTCAGAGGAGAAAAAGCACTGGATACCATCTACTGCTGGTAAGCAACAAGTGCAACAAGCAAGCAAGCCCCAAGTGAGACAGTACCTCTATGTTCCAGTTGTGTTGTTCCAGTGTATGACGGCACTGGTCCATGGACTCTATGCCAGTCAGGTCCTGGGGGCAAGAAATGGGGTGGGAGAACTTAAGTCAAAACAATAAACAATACAGTCCTCAAATCAAATTTTATTTTGTTTCTCATTTAAGCCACTTCCGTTCGGAAATCAGAATTCAACAAGGCATTTGTAAACAAACTGCCTCACAAAAGGAGCAAACATCAAACTTTGTGAGTCTTGAGATTCTCTTTCCACAAGACAGCTGGTCACACTAGAACCTGAGAAACCAGGATTCAAATTCCGACTCGGCCACAAGCTGATTGGGTGACCCTGAGCTAGTCACTGCCTCTCAGCCTAAACTACCTCACCGGGTTGTTGCGGGGATTAAATAATGGAGGGGAGAGCCATGTACACCACCTCGAGCTCATTGGAGATAAAGGTGGGCTATAAGTGCAATCAATCAATAGAATAAAATTATTCTGATTTCGCCTTCACCTCTCTGAACTCTCTTATTTCTAAAGACCTGTCCTACTAGAGTTACAGCCCTGTGATTAAACACTTTACTGCTTTTCATTAGCACTTCTTTTTCCAGTTTATTTTGAGCTTTTAATTTATTAGCATTCTCTGTCCAAATTGTGATTCATCTCCAATCTGCTCTTTACAGACGTGAGTTCCTACATTTATCATCAGAATAACAGTAGGTATGTTTTCAACCAAGGATATATTGCCACTATATGTAATGCCACACTGCACTAACAGAATGCATGCAGGCACACAGAAATAATTCAACAGAAGCCCTCAGGCTGTAGCATTCCACTCAGCTAGTTAGGCTGGTATTCCTGGTCTTGTTTCATCTTTGCTCAACCTTCAATTGTGCTGGACATGTGAGGTAACAAGCTTTGCTCTGCAAAGCAGTGAATTATTGCCTAATTAGTTCTTCAGAGATAATTTCTTATAACATTCCTAGTTAGCAGCATAATACTTAGAAGAGCGTAATTCTTCCTCTCACAACACTGACAGAGCAAGTCTCACAAATAAGCCTCGGAACAGGATTTACAACGCTCATTCCCTAAAAATTCAACTAATTTAGATGCCTTTCTGAAACATATTCCTGAATGGGCATGTGCACCTACTGCTTCTTCACATTTCTAGACTGACAGTTGACCTTTTCAGTGTGCTTAAAATGGTACTGCTGCTTACCAATCTACAAAGTTCAAAAGCTCATTTGCACTCCCATACAGCTAGAACTGCTGCAATATGCAGTAAAATTGGATGCCAGAATTTTCTCTGTTTAAAAGTATGTAAAGGATTGTAGCAGCTTTATGTGACAAAACAAACTCTAAACAACAGTGTTTTCATACAGGTCTCAATAGGGGGGTTGGGCATTTCAAACTATACACAATTTAGCAAGAATCCCTCTTCAAAACCCCCTTTTCTCCCTATAGGTGTAACATAATGCAGTTGTCGTGTCTTGTAAGCTTTCTTCCTCGGAGCCACCATTACAACAGATGGGGACAACAGCCTACATGTTTCCATGTCTACTGGATTGCCATGCAAGTGTCAAACCTGGTATATCTTCTGCCAAATTTGGCATTCTGAGAATCTCAGCTTTTGTACTAATGTGTCTGTGTGTATAACATTTTTCACAGTTATCTGTAACTACTTTACTCAAGGCCAGAATGAAAAACAGGCACAAAATTAACTGCTAATGCTGTTCTCTTCAGTGTTTTTTAAAAATAATATTTTTATTAGTTTTAAATTACAGTCCAGTAATAGCCTCATTATAACAATACCAATTTATAATACAATTATTAATACCAATCATGCAAATACAGAATTATATAATTTATTTAAAGTGCCCCCCGCATGCTAGATCTGATGATTTTCTTTAATTCTGCATTCTAAAGTCTAACTAGTTTCAATTACATTCCAGTCATAATAATAATAATAATCCCTTATACAACAACTGCAATATTAATAACTTCTATTCGTGTTGACACATTAAATGATTTATAAAGCTTCAAGTGAGGAACTCAAACTATATCCTTGTTCTTCCCGTGTGTGGCAATTATTCTGTCTGTAGCATTTCTTCCTGTCCTTGTAAGATGTTATGTCTCCCCCACCCCACCCCATTTGTTGCTGTAATCCATCATGCCTAGGGCGGAGCTGTTGTTCCAGAAATTTCTCCATCGCTCTGTCCCATGCTTCATTGTTTTGCACTGAGAACTTTAACAACAGCTGCAAAAGTTGCTCTGTCCCAGTAAATAAACTATTTTCACCATTTTCCCTCTCAGCCTGGGAAGAAGAGTGGTCTGTCAAACTGCAGATGACTCAATAAAGAAGCTCATCAGTTCCTTGGCTGCTCCCAAACTGCTTTCATCCTTCTTCCAGCTGAAGATATATGGCCAGTTATCCTTCCAATTAAATTAAATTCCAAGTCCTCTTAGCGTTATTCAGTTCACTTCGTAGATAATAAAGGATGGGGAAGAGTCAGCTCTAAGTTTCTATCATAAACTTGTTGCAAAATAGAGCTTCCCTCCTTTTTTCCTTACACGCAGTTCCATTTGATGTTATATACCATATTTATAACCCAATTTCTTCCATCATCACTTGTACAAATATAATTTGAACCAACATTCAGGGGAAGGTTGCTGAATCGTAACTGTAGAGAAGAAAACTTTAAATAAAGAAACCTTAGGCTCCCCACCCACCGTCTTTTGTTATCTCAAATTCAAACCTTAAAGTCCTTGCAATTGGTTTGTTCTGCAGTTTGTGATCTTCTAGCACGCGCCTGTACTTTAGTCCAATTAAGCTCTAATTAACAGGAGAGCCTCTGTTTCTTAATGGCGGCACTGGAGAGTTTTCAGCAGACAAAGCGCTTTTGCACCTCCCACATTCCATGCCAGAGAGAGAGCCAGGTACCAAGACAAATTCTGGGGGGAATTTGCAAGGATGATTTACCCTCAATCATCCTTGTTTTTCCTTTGCCTATGATCTCCCACTGTCATGGGGGCTGCCTCTATTAAGGCAGAGTGGAACCAGAAGCCTTCTTCAGTGTTATAACCATGGAACTGCACAACATTTATGAAGCACTGGTACTTTCCCCACACTACTGTTTGTAAAAATGCAATGCAAAACAATTCAGTATCAGCTAACTCCTGCAAATATATTCCATGGCTTAAAGATGGCTATAAGATCAGATCACTAAATCTGATGGGTGCATTCTCATCTGAGATTCCAGTCGTCAATTTCGCCTATCCGCCGGTGACTTGAAGGGCCTCTTGCATACATACAGCAGGACCCCCTTTACAGCAGCCATGGAAAATAACTGGCATATCACCAGCTATTTTCAAAGGACAGAAAAAAGATATTTTAATTGCTTGAAATAATGCTTTTTGTTCATTTTAGTTTTGCAGTAAATGAAAACGTTCTAACATCGCAGTAGAATATGCCCCTTGTGGTCAACTGTACCATTCATTCTGAAGGGTTTTTCAGGTTAAATGTCCAACAAATGATTTTACTAATAAAGAAGATGAACAAATACTATTGTATGTATATTTCTAACACTAGAGTATTTACTGCTTTGAGGTGCAATTCAGAAGGTGCTTAGAGAGACCCACTGAGCAAAGCAGAAAGGAGGGTGGACCCACAGTAGACACACAAGCAGCTAGTGGCACTGAACTACCTGATCCAACGTGGTTCAGGGCAAAGCGAAGATCAGTCAAGTTATTTTAGCATTAGAGACAGAAAATCCCACAAGTCCGTGTTCCCCTACCTTCCCCATATGCCATGGACCCAAACCTGACCAGGCTTGCAATTGGTGTTTAGTAAAAATTTGCACATGCTAAATGCATTCATACATTTAACATCACGTCTGGTTTTGCTCTATGTCATACAAGTGAAACATTTCCAAGAAGCCTGTAACTAGCTTTGCTGCTAACTCCCAAACCATTGCCAAATTCCAGAGAATTATGTTTCCAAGGTGAGGAGCACCTGACTAACAGAACAAAAGCCTTTGCCAGGCTGAGAATTTGTTCTTGTACAAGTGCAGCAATCAAAGACTGAACATGATATAGATGACAGATACAATTTGGTAAAGTTTCTCAGTTAATTTAAGGAAGTTGTTTTTCTGGATACCAGCTGCAGGTTCACTTTGAGTTATAGATGGGATATACAATGGTATTATCAATAAAGTTCCAAGTTTTAATTCTCAGTTATTAGTAACAGCACTTATTACCATGGGCACCAAATCCTTTAATTTTGTGGTGAACCTACAGACCATACATACATGGCTAGCTGTCAGCCAGTCCAATCAACACCTCCATAGGTAGGAGGCAATCTAGTGCTGGACAGTCTCCTGACTGAAGGATACCTTTGAAGGTACAGATCAGACTAGCCAACAGCTGACCCGGTCTGTACTTTCACTTTGAAAGGCACAGATGTGGGCCTCATTCCCTCCACCCACATTGTGGGACACCGGACTTGACAGAAAATGTTGTCAGCCCTTTAATTCAAACAAAATTCAAGAAAAAATAAACCTCTCAGCGTTCTCCCCAAATTTCTACATTAATAGTAGCTAATTAAGCTAATTGTTTTACATATTTTTCAAGTCACCATCCGACACTTCTTTGGTTCAGAGCTGACCACTTCCATTCTAAACAATGAGGAAAATACACAGAGACAAGAACAGCATCTACATAGGATATACAGAGAAAATGAAATTCCATTTATCTGGAACACTGTACCTATGCATGAAACTGAACCTTATAACAGTGATATGCAGACTCTGTAATACGGGGTGGAGAATCTTCTCAGCCCAAGGGCCACACTCCCTCAGGGGCAGCTTTCCAGAGGTTGCATGCCAGTGACATGCAGGGCCCAGAACAAACGTCTGCAGGGCAGCAGATGTGAATCTTATCTTTGTACAACAGGCTACATTCCAGTCAAGTAAAAAATCTGAAGTTTCTACACACCTCCATCTAGGCAACCAAGAGACATTCTTAGGACACATTCTAGCCAGACAAAAGCACTTGAGGGAGCAGAGCCAGTGTGGAGTGTGGCCTAGGCAGGCCTAGAAGTCAGATAGAGAGGCCACATATATCTCCTGGGCTCAAGGTTCACCACCCCTGTTGTAAAATATTTTTGAAGGTCTGGAAATGCATTACTTTAGACTAAATGCATACAGTATATGGTCACTTTCTTCTCCCCATTATAGCCAATTTATGTTTCTAAAAGAAGTCTTAACAAAACCATATATTTTCGAAATTCCCATAATTTCAAATGTATGTAGATAGTTTCAATATACACCAGATCAGCAGTAGAGTCACCTGCTCAGCATTTGTTCTAGGTGAGCAGCTGAACAACAAATTGCACCTACTTGCCTATTATACATTTCCTATTATAATGTCATAGTATCATTTTTTTTCTGGGCAGAGTGAGTGGTAATATAAAAGCAATATTTTCAGTTCTCCCTCCATCTCTTTATTTCAGACAAGCACGAACAGAGCCACAAGAGCAACTAGCACAGTACTATATCCCTCCACCCCAAACTGCCTCACTTTTTTTGCTCAAAAAAGTGAAGTACAGTGGTGTCTGCCTCACATCAATGGTGAGGTAAAGATAAGGTAAGGTAAAGGACACCTGGACCATTAAGTCCAGTCAAAGGCAACTATGGCTCTAAGTGCCGCCACCTACCAACTGGCATTTCAAAATGCAACAAACACACACTGCAAAGTATGTAGCATTTATCAAATGCCCGAATATGGCTTAAACTGAATAATCTCTTCAAAGTAGTACAACTAAGGTAATTTAGCAGCTTTAGAAGCAAAGAGAAAAGGAGAATTGGAAACTTATGAATGAGGGGTGTTTGAAGAGTACTGCTGTGTGTGGGATAGGTACTTTAGACTTGCAGTTAGTACATTTAAGAAATAGTGAACATTACATTTTGATTTAATTGTTAATATATTGTGATTATTCAAAACAATAAAGGGAGTGCTTTCACCCCAATGTGCTCTCCCAAAAGGCAAAAACAAAAAAACCAACCCTCCTCCAGAAGACAAGAATTGACTAAGACCCCTGACAAAGAAATGTCAAATATAGGTATAACAAGAGAAAATTGGAGCTTTGGGGGAGGGGAGTCAGAGTAGTCGCTGTTCTTCCTCAGCCCAATCTCCATCCAGCTCCCCTACAACAGTGTGTGGATTTTTTATGAAATGCTCAACTCACCGTCAGTAATTCTTACTGGAACCTCCCACTTCTGTCAGCAGTGAGAGAATTAAAAGTTGCAACCATGCTAAAAATGTCAGAGCAGTACTAGCATTCTCCACTACAGTCATGTATGGAAGGTTATAATGTTAATAGAAACTGAAAGGTGCGGGAGGCAGTCTTGTCCATGTCTTAAAAAGAGCAAAATGGCAATTAAAGCATTCAACCCTGGCTAAACAGAAGGCCACTTGTGTGAAGAAATACCACAGTTTAAGTTATAAGCCATCATGGGAATGAATCCCCAACATAGTGCTTTCTACTTTTAGGAATGTCCAAAATATACTCTCTCAATTGTTTATGCCAAGTGGTGCAAGACAGTTTAAGGTTCTCTATGGAATACTAAAGTGCAGGAAGAGGGAGGAAACAATCTCTTTTAAAAACAATTACAAAGAATTGCAAATGTTGCTCAGTGTTCTTAAGACAGGGCAGAATCTTATGCACTCATACTTGGCAGTGGAGACCACTGGACTCGGTGGAATTTATTTCCAAGAAAACATGCTCGACTGGGCGCTATAGGAGCTTGTAATTGGGATTCTCCTCGCCTCTCAGTAGAGAAACCTTTAAAAATAAAAAAGCGGGGGGGGGGGGAGCTCCTTTTTAATAATCAGCTTAGCAACCGGGATGTCCCTCCCCCATACAGGTGTACTGACTCATTTCCTGTTTGTTGCTCTTAACCATCACAACGCATAATATTTGCCGGTGATTATTTATTTAAATGGTACGATGCGGAAGAGCACAAAACAGCGAAGCAAGCTTAACTGCTCACAGGGCGACCCCACGGACTATACGTTGCTGGTTCCCACCCCACGGCCATACCCGCGTTGCAGGGGGGTGGGAGGCAGGTTCAGGCGGCGGCCTCCCTAGGCTGGCAGCCATCAGGCCACCGATGGTCAGGCCGAGGCCGTGGCCGCTTCCGCCGAGCGCCCCCTCCGCGCCCCGCTCTCTGGCCCCGCCGCCGCCGCCCCCCGCCCAGCAGAAACCTCAGGCCGGCCTGCCTGCTCTCCTCCGCCCCCCAACCCCCGGCGCCGCCCGCTCCTCTTGGCCGCCCGGCGCGCCGGGAACCCACGCGAGGGCGGAGAGGGAGCCCAGCCTCCCGCCCAGGCGGCCGGCCTGGCTCAGCCCGCCGCGCCCCCCTCCACCGGCCGCGCCCGCGTCCAGCACCTGGAACTGGAGCAGCTTCTCGGTCTGTTCCGCCGACAGCTCCCGCTCCTCCGGAGCCGCCATTTTGCTGCTGCCTCTGACCCGCAGTTGCGTCACTCCGCGGAAGTGACGTGACAATTCGAAACTTCCGACCGCGTTCCGCGCGCGCCGCCGCCGCAAACAATAAAATAAAAAGAGGGGTCTCGAGTAGCTAGTGGAAGCTCACAGGGATTGTGGGGGCGGGAGTTATAATGCAGAATTTTCCGCTCCTTCTTGGTGCTGCGTGGTTCGTTGGCTTTTTGTTTTGTTTCCTCTTAGACAAAAGTTAATAGTTGCCAAACTTTGGAGAAATCTAACTTTCAGCAGCCTCCTCACCCAGCAATAAAGGCAGCAGCGAGGACAGGAGCTTATTCTCTTTACAATTTCGTCTGAAATGTGTGTGGAGGGGTGTATATTAGTTTCAAAGTATTTTAGAAGTACAGTATGCTCCCTGTTACCCTGCTGCGGCTTGGAGGGATGTGGTTGGGGAACAGCAGCTGGCAACAGTTCTTGCAATGTAGCACGCTGCTGGTACCGCAGTTTATAAAAGTGGGGCTATGAGGCTGGTTTGGATTCGCAGCCCCACACTCCCCACAAAGAAAACCCCATACCTAAACGCCCCTCAGGTTGCAGCAGCAGCAAAAGGTCAATTTTCTTAAATTGCTCCCTCCCAGCCCAAATAATGCAAAGCACGCACGAGCCTTGTGCAATACCGACACGTTGCGCTTGGGCTTTGGAATATTTACGCTAAAGGGGGGGGGGGTTAAAATCACGTGCCAGGTGGAACACAGACACAAAAAAGGATTTCTGACTAAACTCGGAAGCTGGGCGTGCGCGCAAGCTAATTTCTACGAGTCTGTAATCACACCCATGTGTCACATTTGCACGCGCCCGCATCTGGCTTCCGGTTTAATTTGGAATCTCCATTTTACACCCTCGATGCAGAAGAGCCACGTGGTTGTTTGCCAGTGAGCGAAACGCAAGGGGTATTTGCATTTAGTGCGGTGACAGCGCATTCCATCCGTATCAGATACGTTTTGCAAGGGAAATCGTTCAACACTGCCTGCTTTTAACGGAACAGCGTGTTGATTTTGAATAATGTAGGCATGGAAACAGATTTAAAGTTGAGCCAGAACCCATCTCTACAATCTGCAGTGAGGCTTACAATAATATAACAATTTGCATCCACAATAACGCAGCAATGCAGAGTAAAACAGAGAGAAAATGGCACTAAAAAATTAAAACAACTTACAAAAGGATAGAAATGCCATTATAGCAAAGCTTGAAGGAATAAAGGTGCTAGGAGAACTTCCCAAAGGAAGGAGTTTCCAAGCTAGGTGCCACAATAGAAAACACCCTATCTTGGATAGTTATTCACTTCAAAGCTATGTTGGGAAAGGGGAACATGTGGGTCTCCTGATGCTGCTGGACTCACATGAACTTCGGGTATTATGGACAAAGGCCAAAGTCTCAAGGATGGGAGCTGTAGTCCAGCAGCACCTGAAGAGTCACAGGTTGATTCAAATTGTACAAACTGCCAGACTTGGGTGCATGCAATGGAGCTTCTCCTATCCTGTCTCCTTAGCCCCCCACTCCACTCTCAACATTAGCTCTGGAGGGTTGGAATGCCGTCTTGAACAGAATTTTTTTTTGGGGGGGGGGGAGAAGAGCCAATGAAAGTTCTATTGTGCCTGTGGAAACCCACTGGTGCAGCATTGAGGGTGTATGAGCTGCTGTGGGGGAGAAGATGAAGGGAAAATCCTGTTGCATTAGTGGAAGTCTTTTCCCACTAACACAGAGCCACTATTGGATACAGCACTATGCCTATGGTGCACACACACTTATCCATTTCTGCCACTCAGAATGAAAAGACTCACTTTTCAATGATTTGCCTTAGTTCCAAGTTCCTTAATCAAACTTGGACCTAAGTCTTTGCTGTTGCAAGCATATGTTGTGATATGAGCAGTATCATACCCTCCAACATTTCTCCAATGAAAATAGGGATGTCCCATTCCATAATGATAATTTTACTATTTATACCCTACACATCTTAATGGGTTGCCCCAGCCACTCTGGGCGACTTCCAACATATATAAAAAACATCATTAAACATTAAAAAACCCTTCCCTATACAGAATAGCCTTCAGATGGCTCAGGGGTTGGATAACTCCATACCCTCCAACATTTTCTCCAATGAAAATAGGGACGTCCTAAGGAAAAGTGGGACATTCCAGGATTAAATCAGAAACTGGGATGGCTTCTCTAAATCAGGGACAGCCCTGGAAAATAGGGACACTTGGAGTGTCTGCAATATTTTGCCTGTCTGTTTGGGGTAGCTTCTAAAGTTCTGGTTATGAAAGGTGAGCTCGGGAGTTTGAACTGTAGCCCCCACCCCACCCACCCGGGCAGAATTCCAAATGCCCTTTATTTGCAAGTGTTTATCGCTTCTTTGTGGGAATATTAAAGTTTGGCCAAGGGGCACAGATGGCTGCACCACTATATATCTGCATTATTCCTCCTCTCCCTGGACTCAGTGGCACATGTGGGTGAGTTGGCACCAGATTATCAGATGCCTCTTGCAGCCCACTGGCTCCCTTGCCTAGACCACCTGGCCACTCTTGCTGTCAGTTTCTGAGAGAGTGAAAGCTTTGTGTTCTGTTGATGTTGAATTCAGCAGAAAGGGGACAGCAGACAGAAGCTGAACAGCAGCAGCAAACAGAACAACAACAAACTGAACGGAGAAAAGGGAGAGGAGAGAGAGAAGAGATCATGCAGAGGAAAAAAGTTAGAAGGAAATACTAAATTTAAAATGTGACAAAGTACTTAACATGCATTGCATTTCATGTTTGTATTGCTTGCATTGCCTAAAAAATGGTAGGGTTTTTGTAATAACTAAGGTTTATGAATGTTGTACTGAATATATAATTTTTACAACCTTGATTGTGGCTGGCTCGTATTTTCTTTTTCTTTCAAATCACCATTTTCATATGATTAATGTAGCAGTGCGGTTCTCCTGAGTTAAAAAGAAATGTAAAAGTCAGATTAGGAAATTTCAAAGCTATGCACTCCTGGTCTATTAAGGTCAAATGACTTGTGATGTTAAATGCATCTTTGCAAGTAATGTGCACATTTTTAAAAAAGCAGTGGTGTGGGGTAGGGTGATAATGACCTGAATCACAGCAGATACAGAGGGAAGGTTTAACCCATTCCTCCCCTGCCATGTTATTGACAAAACATGCTCCTCTGAAGCTACTATTTGAATTGGGAAGAAAGCTTCCATTGGCATCAGTACCCTTTATTTATCTGAAGCCAGACAGTCATCTTGATAAGCAAGTCAATGTGATCTTGGAGTAGCTCATAAAATCACAGACTTGTAGAGCTGGAAGGGACCCTGGGAGTCATCCAGTGTAACCCCTGCAATGCAAGAATCTAAACTAAATCATAGTTACTTCTGTTGTGCCTGTCACCATTTGGCAGAAGACAATACATAAGTAAATGCACCTATATTAGTGATAGGGAAATCAAAGGCTCATAGTGGGCAAACCAATTGAAAGCCATTTCCATGAAGCCAGGTGGCCAACTAATTTTGGAAATTGTAACTTCTATTTTCTTATAGCTTAGGAAGTATCCTTTCACATTCTAGTATTTTTAATTTAGATCATTATTATCGTCATTATCATGATGATGATGATGCAGTGATTTTTATGGTTTGTGAACTAATGAAAATTTGTCCAGATGTTGATTGCTTGCATTTAAAGCACATCCATCTCCCCTAAAAAAAAAGAAAAAAAAGAATCATGGGAACTATAGTTTACCTTTCACAGAGCTACAGTTCTCAGCACCTTAGCAAACTACAGTTCCCTGGATTCTTGGGGTAGAGGAATTTTCTTTAAATGTATTATGTGTATATAACACATAACATATGGTGGGTTGGCATCAAAGGGTGCCATTCACCAGCTGTCCAGCATGTGAATTGATAATTACATGACTGACTGCATTTTTTAAAAAAACAAGCTAATCTTTAGTAGTAATTAACTACCTAGAGAGTTCCTTGAAAGATGGCAGCACATGAGGCCGGGTGATATTCCAGAGGCCCTGTTATAAACAAAATCCTACAGTATATTGCCACCGATAATATTTGTGTGTCACAAAATAGGCCACCACTAGAGGTCAGTAACATACAACTGTCATTTAATCTTGCCTGTAGCCAGCTATGCCTTTCAGAGCTGTGATGTGGAATGCATACTAAGGCTTGTGAAAGCATATCATTACTGAGCACCAGTGCCTGAGTTGCAATCCAACACTGGGGAGAAATAACACCATGCATGTGGGATTCTCTATAGATGCAATTGTGGAGGGTTTCACTAACTAAGCATAGGGAAATCAATATATGTCCTGCACATCACAATTTATGTACACTGATAAGCTGATCTATATAATTCCAACATTTGCTTACAAAAATAACAAACAAGCTCAGAAAAAGGCCTTTTCAGTTCCCTACTTTGCAGAAAACATGACATTACATGCTAACACGCCAGGTGACTTGTGGAGAGGGATGGCAGGCAAATATCTGAATTTTTCTGCCACTAAACTATTGATGATAAGCAGCAGTGAAGTTCACTGGGCTGGAATGTCCCCACATGGAAACAACTGGCTGAGCCAATTTTTATCCAGTGGCTCCATTCCTCTGCTCTCATCCTTAATGCAACAATCAGAATGGCTACAGAACGGCCACCAACCATTGCTCTCCTCCTTGATTGAGCAGTGAAGTGCAAAGGCAAGGACAGTTTGGAAGAAAAGAGCACCAAGAATGTTTCAAATCAAATTACACCCATGTGGTGTGGTGGTTAGAGGGTTGGACTAGGACCTGGGTGACCAGGGTTCGAAACCCCATGAAGCTTGCTGGGTGACCTTGAGGTTCAAATGGAGAGGGAGAAGAACAATGTGCACTACTTTGAGCTCCTTGGAAGAAAGGTGGGGTATAAATGCATAGGGACTGCAGCTGGTGCAGAATCCAGTTGCTTGGGTTTTGAGTGGTGTTATGAAAGGGGATCCTATTTCACTGATCCTTATTGAGCTTCTGAACCCAATTTAAGGAGTTCATACTGGTGTTTGAAGCCCTGGACATCCTGGGAACCAAGTTCTCAATGTAACGCCTCTCCAAATATCTGCTGGACTGAGGTTTCAGATCACCAAGGGAAGTCCTGGTTGTGGTCCCACCTACAACAGTGGTTCATGATGTGAGGGCATGATTTTATGGCCTTTGATTTTAATGTTTTATGGGATGCATTTTTATTGGATTTTTGTGTACAATGCCCTGGTGGTATAGAAATGAAATGAACAAATAAGATAGACTAGTGCAAAGCTCATTGCGTTGAAATAAGACTGTGAGATGGATTCTTTGAAGGATATTGTCTCTGCCTTATACATTGGCCTCTGCAGGTAAGTAAGAAATAGGCTGCTTCTCATCTAAATGGCCCAGAGACTGGGCTTTCTTTGCAGTGGCTCATCACCCTTGGAATGACCTCCCCCTGAGGTACGGCTTGCCATAACTTCAGTGTTGCTTCATCAGCAGGTGAAGACACATCTATCTCTTTGCCCGGGCTTTCAGGGAGGAGTGGGGTGTATTGCATATTTGATTGTAGGTTGCTGCTGGTGGTATCTAAATTCTGCATTTTGTTTAATGCTGTTTAATTATTGGGTTTGGACCAAATACATTTCTACCCTGAGACCTTTAGGTGAAGGTGGATTATAACTATTTTTAATTAAATTAATTTATACAGTGAAGCCCAATATGGCATTAAAAGCTCACGATTGGGGGTTCGGGTTTGTTTTTTCCTAGCACATCACTAGAATGAATCTCTGGCTTTGTTAATATTGTTGCGTGACACCCCAATATCTGAGCGGTGCGAGATTCCAGGGGTTTCAGGCACTTACCCAGAGTTTGTGTTTTCTTTTGCAAGTGAGGCACAGCAGACACTGTGGTGTCTTTAGGATATATGGTTTATATGTACATATGTACAACCTGAGCCTACAATGGAGGGGCTCACAGTATCAACACCCCAAGAGGATCATGTTGTTCCCATCGCTGCAGTCTTGGATTCAAACAGAAAGCAAACATTGGTCTCTAACATTGCTTTCCTTCTAGGTCACATCTTTCCTAACCTCTCTACTCTAAACTCTAGCTTTGTCTGTTTTGTAATGGGGCCCTATCCATTTGCTGTCTAGCACAAGCCCTTTAATACTTTATTTCCTTAAGGAGATTAACCCGGCTTGATTAACTATTAACACTTGTTGAATCCAGCGATTAGAAGTGCCTCCTACTCACCTTAACACCCCAACCCTTGATTAAATTGTAACATTTACTGGATCTGGAGATTAGAGAGGTCTGGCACCTGCAAACTCTTAACACCACACTGCCAAGTTTTTCTTTATTCCTGGTTTCACCTACCAAGGAATCTGCGTTTTTTGATTTAAGGATGTAGACAGGCCTGAGTGACAGCTGGACTTTATATTCCCATCAGTGTGTGTATGTGTCAACTACTTTTTGTCTCTTCCTCCTCCTAACCAACCTTTGGTGCACACTGAAACCTGCAAGACACCCAACCCAGCTTCACTGGAATGTCTGCTACCTTCCCTAGCTAACATTCCAGCCTGAGCCTGCAGCCCAGCTGCAGAGTCCTTGGCTTTCACCATCAGCCATCTTTTCCTTTTAGTTTCACTTCATAGCCCGATGAAGAGCTCTGGAGAACTTTGCAAGCCCAAAAGCTATTTTGTGCCATTTTGGCCTAATCAAATCAATTTTTGGCCTTATTGTCTGGATTTTGGAATTTCCAGAAGGGCTGCAAAGGGTGACTAGCCAAAAATAAGTTCGGCGGCCTTAAGATGCCATCTTTAGCCGCCGTCACGATTGCTGGCAAAACTCTCCCTGGGCGGAACTGCTCTGATTTTCGACGGCGGCGGTTCCGCCGGGCCAGCCCGATGGCAAGCAGGAGGCGCCGCAGTGCTTCCCCCTCGCGGCTCCGGGGCTCCTCGGCAGCCTGGCTGGTGAGGTCACCTCCCTTCGCCCGTCCTCTCGCGGCGAGGCTCCTCCCGCCGCCGCCCGACGCCGCCGCCGCCGCAGTGACAGCTGAGCCCGGGCTTCCTCGTCGCTCGGCGGTTCTCTGCGCCTACCTTTGCAGCCAAGGAGCGCCGTCGGCGCCGCTCGGGTCGCCTGCCCGTCGTCCTCGAGGAAGGAAAGGGTCGGGAGGCGCAGCTGGCGGGGTGGGGGAGGCAACATGGCTGATGATTTCGGTTTCTTCTCCTCGTCGGAGAGCGGAGCAGCCGAGGCCGCCGAAGAGGACCCGGCCGCCGCTTTCCTGGCTCAGCAAGAGAGCGAGATCGCGGGCATCGAGAACGACGAGGGCTTCAGCACCGCCGACGGGGCCGCGGGAGGCAGCCAGGAGGCAGCCGAGGCGCCGGGTGAGCCGGAGCGGCGAAGGGCAAAGAAGCGGCGCGCGGGCCTGCGCCGAGATGCGGCGGGCGAGCCGGGCTTCTCGGGGGTGCGGGCGGGGGAGGCGCCGCGGGACACCTGCTCGGCATGCAGAAGGTCACGGGTTCCCTCCCAGCCATCTCTGGGTAGGGCTGGGAACGACCCTGCTGCCAGTACCGCCGCTAGATGCACTAGTTGCCGCACTCGGTGCTGGGGCAGCTCCCCGTGTTTCTGTGCATTCCTCCTCGGCCTGGGCATAAAGATGAAGCGGCGGACAGAAGGCTGGCTTGGAGGGAGCCTCTGAGGTTCCTCTGTCTCTCCTTGGGGTGGGAGAAGAGGAAGTGGTACTCCCTGTCCGCCATCCCGAGGCCTTGGCCGTCAGCATCCTGGCAGAGATGTCAAATTATAACTTTGCCTGCTTTTGGTGCAGTTTTTGGTAGAGCACTGTCCTCTTTTTCTAGCTCAGCCCTTTAGGTCAGGAAGCAGGTGTGCTTTGGATTTGGGACTCATAGGAAACCTCTTCAGGACAACCTCTGCAGCCACAGGAAGGGAATCAGAGTTGGGAGAGGTCTCAAAGACCATCTGGGCCAACCAGCTGCTGCTGCAGATGCCCCCTTCTACACCTAGGGGCTTTGAATAGTTAGCATCTTTTGGCCAGGTGTGAACAGTTGGCCCAAGGCAGAACAGCCCCAGTGTGACCCACAGAGAGAGCTCTCACTAGTCTTCCTTGGCTGGGATGAGGCAGGCAAGTATTAGGCCCAAGTGCTAGGCTGGAGAGAGATGATATAGAAAGAAGGGACCATTCTTAGGGGACAGGCCTCCTGAAGCTCAAGGCCGACTTTGGGAGGAGTCCTTACAAATGTTGCCAGACCAGATCCAGGCTTCCTGGGTGTAGCCAAATATTCAGGGTGTGTGCATGGTGCCAAGGAAAAGCAAGGGCATCTATAAGGAAGTGACATAAGGAAAGGAAGGAATAGGTTCTCTTACCATGGGAAAAGCACAAGGAATGCTGCCCCTTTGTCCTTTGACTTACTCTCCTCCTTTCCCTTTGGCTCTGCTGAGGGTTGTCAACTTTTTCAGCTGGCCTGCTCCTGTGCCTTTGCCATCAGCCTGGGTTGTGGGGATTTTCCACTGCTGGATCTCATTGCCAAAAAAGCTTCTTAATTTCTGCATGTCATGCTGCTGTTGAAAACAGAACAAGTGAAAAAGACAAGTCCATTCTTGGCTCTGCTTAGTCAGGAGCCCTGAAACGATCTCCTTCCCAAGCAAGAAAGTTACACTCTTTAGCCATAGTTACTGTTTTCAAAGGTCTTGTGAACTGAAAACACACTGTCCCCATTTGGCCTTTCCAAGCATGCTCCAAGTAAGCAGCCTAGAGTCTCAGAACCTGTTTAAACAGTTGACAAGGGATCTCCCGCTTCTTTGCAGCCCATTAAATATCTGGAGCCAGCCCCCTTCTTCTTATGCACTGGCTGATCTCAAGGACTGTATATATTTCCATTGACCTCTAAGTAAACATGTATGGGATCAGGCTGCTGATTTGTTAACTTAATTTTGTTTCTTCCATTGTACATCCGCCCACTCTTTCCTATATTCCCACTATTTCCTCACACCAGTTCGTGCATCTGATGAATTAAATTCTAGCTTACGGAAATCCATGCCCACAATTTGCACCCTCATCTAACCAGCTTTTCTTAGTAACATCCCACTGTGCCTTACCCTCAATGCAAAAATTACAATGTCCCATTTAACTCAGTGGGGACTTATTTCGAAGTAAATTCCTATCATCTCCTGCTATCAGATTTGCTTGCAGTGCTGAGGAAAGGGGGCTTCTGGCTTCTAATAACTGCAGAACTTCTGATCTCAGCAGTTGCTCACAGGTGCCACAGTTACCAGGTCCTTATCCAAGGGCTTAGAGATTAATGAAAATGAGGCGCAAATTGATGGACTGGCTTTTACTGAGAAGGTTGCACCAAAGACTCTAACAGCAACCACAACCATTGGCTTGGCTACTTAGGACTTATTTTGGGGTGCTGGAATATAGGGGTGAGGATTCCAGATTCCTGCACTTTCTGTCCCCAGATTCTGAGACTCTGGATTTTCTCTCTGTCTTCTAGCTTCCACACATTGCTGTGTTTACCTGTCTGACACAGACCTCCCACTTTTGTAATCCAGTCAAACCATGAGCTGGTCCCATAATATAACCCATTCCACCAGCCTTTCCCCAACCTGCTGCCTCCCAGATGTTTTTGGCTACAGCTTCCATTAGCCTAAGTGGCACAAATGGCTACTAACATGTTTTTATTTTTTTTCTTCTGCAGCTGATTTTGACGGCAATGGGGCCACTGTGAACGGAGACCTCTATCAGGTGAGATCCTCTGAGAGAAACTTGTGGTCTATGGGACCAATGAATGTAGCCTGTGTAGTAGATGCCCAGCAGGAATTGCTAGACCCCCAGAGTTCAGAGCAGGTTCTTTGAGGCATCTCATCTAATACTATTGGCTTCTTTGCAGTTTTCTCAAAGAAAAGGGGACAGGTTTGTGGGTGACCTGGAATACTAGCCACCAGCCCTTCTGTTTCCAGTTGAGATTGGCCATAACATTCTCTTCCCCTAGAATAATTCAACCCTTGCAGCTGCTTATGGGCATCACATATAGCAGGGATGTGGATCTAGATGGGGAAGAGCCACAGCTCAGTGGTAGAGGACCTGGCTTTCTTTGCATGCTAAAGGCCCCTTGCTCAATGTGCAGCTTCTCCAACTAGGGCTGGGAATGTCCCTGGTCCTGCTATCCTGGAGAATTGCTGCCAGTCAGTGTAGACAACACTGAGCTAAATGGACCAAAGTCCTAGAAGTCAGAGGCTTCTGTCTGTGGGTTGGTTGGAATTTGTTTTGTTTTAGTCTTGAAAAGTGAATGGTTATCTGGCGGGTTCCTATGTTGTGCTGCTGTGATTGCTACTGATACGATGGCTGAAAGAATGGTTTTGTGCTGTCTTTTGTGTTGTAGTCAGATGGTGCTCCGTAAGCGCACCTTCTCCCTTCACACGGGCCCTTTAGCCTCCCGTTTCTGCTGACATTAGCCTCCAGTTGCTTAGCGCTCTTACAATGCTGTGTGTGGGCAAGCACTTACAAGCTGCCAAGGAGGAATTCAACACGTGCTGCCCTTTCGGATGCCATCCCACACCATGACGTAGGAACAAGCCCAGTCTGCTCGGGTAGATGGAGAGGCAGCGGCTGTTGTGGAGCGCTTCACTCCCTCCTTGTTGTGGTATCGACTTGCTTTATAGCAGCATAATCCCATTGGAGATGGTTAGACTTAATTAGATTACCGGATTCGGGTGCGGGTGGAGGGTAATCCAATAGCCTTGCTCTACACGACAAGCAGCAATAGTTGTGAAGCTGAGAGAGCTTTGCGCTCAATTGCAGCCACCTTTACTCTCCAACTTGAACCCCCTTGGGGTCTGACTTCTGATTCTGGAAAAGCAATCCACCTATCTTTAGGAACATAGGACATTGCCTTATACAGTGTGACCATTGGCTCACCTAGCTCAGTGTCGTCTACAGGGACTTGCCAGAAGCTATCCAGAGTTTCAGGCAAGGAATTTCCCCCTACCTAGAGAAGTTGGGAATTGAACCTGAGGTCTTTTGTATGCAGAGCAGATGCTCGACTGCTGAACTATGGCATTACCTTCTCTTACTTGCTTCCAGACATAACAAACAAGATAACAGTTTGTGGACCCTAAGCTTTCATATAGCCAGATAGCCAGCCAAAATAGCAAACTCAAGGATGTAGAGAGAGTTTGAGGCATGCTCGGAAATACTTGTGGAATTATATTGGAGTGACAGTGCTAACATCTGAATAGTGCTTGCATGCACATCTGTCAAAGCATGTTTACTCTTTGGAAAATAGTCCAGCCAGACTTTTAAGGCAGTCTTGGCCAGTTTCTTCAGGCTGGAGGTGTGGATGTGTTCATTTGCACATTCCACGAGGGACACCAGTTTTAGGGCTGGAGCCTAGGAATTGAGGGGAAAGTGTGGAGTCCTCTTGTTGTTACTGGAGAAGTAAGAAGAAAGTGGTGCCCCCAATATAGAGCTGATTTGGTGCAAATCAAAACTCTAGAATCATAGAATCATAGAGTTGGAAGAGACCACAAGGGCCATCGAGTCCAACCCCCTGCCAAGCAGGAAATATCATCAGAGCACTCCTGACATATGGTTGTCAAGCCTCTGCTTAAAGACCTCCAAAGAAGGAGACTCCACCACACTCCTTGGCAGCAAATTCCACTGTCGAACAGCTCTTACTGTCAGGAAGTTCTTCCTAATGTTTAGGTGGAATCTTCTTTCTTGTAGTTTGGATCCATTGCTCCGTGTCCGCTTCTCTGGAGCAGCAGAAAACAACCTTTCTTCATCCTCTATGTGACATCCTTTTATATATTTGAACATGGCTATCATATCACCCCTTAACCTCCTCTTCTCCAGGCTACACATGCCCAGCTCCCTTAGCCGTTCCTCATAAGGCATCGTTTCCAGGCCTTTGACCATTTTGGTTGCCCTCCTCTGGACACGTTCCAGTTTGTCAGTGTCCTTCTTGAACTGTGGTGCCCAGAACTGGACACAGTATTCTAGGCAACAACCTGTTGGCCAGGGGTGCCAACTTGAATACAGTAGTACTTCAGGTTAAGTACTTAATTCGTTCTGGAGGTCCGTTCTTAACCTCAAACTGCCCTTAACCTGAAGCACCACTTTAGCTAATGGGGCCTCCTGCTGCTGCTGCGCCGCCGGAGCCCGATTTCTGTTCTTATCCTGAAGCAAAGTTCTTAACCTGAAGCACTATTTCTGGGTTAGTGGAGTGTGTAACCTGAGCTACCACTGTAAAGTATTGGGGCAGGGAGCAGGTAAGCCCTGCCCAGCACCGTCCATCACATGACAAGGTGCACACACACCAGCTGAATGGCAATGCCCATCAACTTGGGTGGCGGCTCAAATATTTAATTGGGGGAGGCACAGACTCCTCGGCCTCTAGGAGTTGGTTTCTATGTTGTAGGCTGCCGGGTGGCAGATAAAAACTTCCTTGAGGACTAGATGCGAGTGCAGCCTTTTTGCCACACCCCACCTCATCTGACTTTAATGTTTCCCTTCCTGTGGCTACTAGCCATGTATCACATTTCTCTCTAGTGACACATTCCTTGTCTTTACCTCAGTGCCTCTCACAAGAGACCAGGTGTGGCCAATTCTGCCCCATTATCAAATTATTCCTGCACTACAGCTTTGTTTCAACAACAGATGTTGCAAGAAGGAATGGCAAACAAACCGGGAGAATTAGATTGGCTAATTCTGTAGTGACCCATGAAACTTAAGGGGAAAGCGCATTTTGTGGGAATTCAGGGGCAGCCCAGTGTAGGAAAGAGCCCCCCATCCCACAGAATGGTAAGGCTGCACAAGTTATTCTGGCACAAGCACTAACAGTAAAAATGCAATCATAATAAAATAGCCAACAGCTTGTTGCCTTTTCATGACACTCAAAATCAGGCAGTTACCTCACATTGCCTAATGGTAAGGTCAGCCGTTCCCTCTTATAGTGGGATTCTTTCAGCTTTCAGCCAGTCCTGTCCCTGCTTGCATAGCTTGACTACTGAATAGCTAACTATCTTCAGGTATCTGTTCCAGAGAGCTAGCTGTGTTAGTCTGTTGGTGCAAAAATGAAGAAGAATCTTGTGGCATCTGTGGGAAAGCCCTCAGCCTTTTCCTGAATTGGCTGTGAGTTCCTATCCCTTCACCCCCTTAGGATTTTGAACTGTTTTGGCCATAGTGGCTGGAGCTGAGGGGAGTTGGAGTTGAAGTACACCCATAAGGCCACAGGTCACCCACATCCCTGATGTAGTGGGGGGAAAGACCTCTGCCTGGGCATAATCTGCAGTCTCACTAGATTCAGCCTCCACCTGCCATCCAGTCCCATTTATCTTTTTATATCATGGAAAAACTCTTTTCAGAGTACAGTTCCTAACCATCGTAATACTGTTCCTGGACTGAACCATTTAGAGAGGTGAGGGGGATGCTAAACTTTTTGCATGGGGCAAGACTCTGTTGTTGCTTTGAGGGAAATCTCATTCTCCTCCCTCCTCACCTTCAGTGGCCCGGTCCAGAAACAAATTTATCACTTGATTTGTGTAAATTTGGTCATAGAAATTTGCTTTCTTTTTGAAATGGAATCTAAAATTCAAATAAATGCTTCAATTGATTCTGATGTTTGGAATGAGATGGAAAGGCTAGGTGGGAGAGCTATTTCACAGAGAGCCAGTAAATAATCAACTGGAAGGAGTCTGACTGTGAACCAATAACATGTTGTCTGTAAATGGAACCGATACTGTGGGCCTTCTCAAATGCTGCAGCTGGCTTATTTAATTACTATGATTACTAGCCTTTAAATAAAGGTGACCACTTCTAGCACTTCCTGCATGATTTCAGCTTGAGGCTGCAGTAATTGCCATGACAATGGCCTTGGGTGGTGTCAAGGTGGTTTTAGAGCCGATTGAAACAATTGCCCGGCTAGGATCAGAGAAAGATCTCCTCAAGAACGCACTAACCTTCTCAAGACCGACTGTGACATCAGAGGGATGACATCACAGAGGAACAGCTTGCAGCCGTTCCTCCTTAGAACTGTAGGTGCTTGCCTGTTGCACAGACATGAAAATCACGTTGGCAGCGAATAGCACGTTGGATAAGGCTGGGCAGGTACATGGCTGATGAAGGGTTTCTATTGGGCAGCATAGGAGTGTAGCTTTCAGAAGGACCTGTTCCTATAAGCTTATACCAGACTAGGTTCAGGGTGCTGGTATGTACTCATGCAGAAAACCCTATGCAGCTTGGGTCTAGGATACCTAAAATGTTGACTCACCCCCTACATACCCAATTGATCACTGCAAAAACCATCCTACCAGGCGGTTCATTCCACATGGTGTTGGAATTGGGCCTTTAGTGTGCAGCACCTACCCTTCGAAAGTCCCTCCCGTTGCATATTGGTCACCTTCTCTATTGTCTTTCTGGTGCCTGCTAAAACATTCCTCTTTCAACAAGCCTTCTGAAATCTTTACCCCAATTGGTATCTCTCTTGGAATTTAACTGATTTTAGGCCTGTTCTGTTGTTCTAAGCTCTTTTTATATGTATGATCATTTTTAAGAATTGCTTTTATATTATATATATATATATATATATGCTTTCGTAGATTTTCACGGGTACAGGAATGCAGGTTTTGGTGTCCTCGGGTGTCTTCCCGTGTAAAAGTTGGGGTGTCTAGGCGACGTTTCGACGAGGTCTCACTCGTCATCTTCAGGCTGGTGCTTTCGGCTTCTTGTTACTGGAACAGAGCAGGATCTCAGTGTTTGAGTTCCTATAAATACTGTTGAGGAGGTGTGGTGTATAGCCTCCAATGTTCTGGGCAGAGAGGAGGTTCCCAGGCTAGTGTGCCTTTTCTTCTTTTGTTCCTTAATTACTTGAGGGATATCTTGAGTGATTTCTTGAGTGATTTCCTGAATCCCACTTAGGTGGGTCATTAGGTGTGGATTAGTTGCTAAAGCCTTCGTGTCTTGAACTCTTGAACTTTGTGAAGAGTTTTTCTGAGAAGATGGCTGTACTGCACTTGGTTGTGCTCTGGCTTGGCTTCGTGTATAGGGGCGAGCTGTGGTTTTGTGGCCTGTGCCAGCCAGATCTGTGTAGGGATTGCAGGGGGGTGCAGCATCCGGAGGTGCCACCCTGGTTTGGCTACTGGATGGTGTCTGTAATTTATCTGTGGAGAGGGTCTGGGTTTGGGTCTGGTGTGGTTGATTGGTGATGGCGTTCTGTGTGCCTCTGGATCTGGTGTCAGATTTTGTGGGGAGGGCTAATTTCCAGATGTCTGGCAAGCGGGATGTGTCGTCACGCTTGTTCATGTTGTGAGGGTGTTTCTCTATCTCGATGGCTTCCATGATTATTCTCTTGTGGTGATGTTCCATGTTAAAGAGCAATTTGGAATCTGCAAAATTAATTTCGTGTCCTGTTTCTTTCATGTGTTGGAAAAGAGAGGAAGTTTTTTCTTCTTTTTTGACGGCATTCTTGTGTTCTGCGATCCGTGCATTTATTCGTCTGTTTGTTTGTCCAATGTACGTGGCTGGGCAGACTTTGCAGGGTATTTCATAGACCCCTTGGTTTTCCAACTGAATTTTATCCTTGGGGTTTCTGAGGATATTGGCTATTTTTTGGTTGGTGCAAAAGGCTGTTTTGATATTGTGTTTATGGAGGATTTTGCTAATTTTATCTGTAGTGCCCTTGATATAAGGAAGGAGGGCTATGCCATTGTTTTCTTCTGTGTCTTGGTTTTTGGGGGGTGTTTCTTTTTGGATTAGCTTCGTAACCCTGTTTTGCTGGTATCCATTGGCAATTAACACATTTGAGAGATTCTGTAACTCAGTTGTCAAGTGGTCTTCGTCAGCCAGGCGTTTGGTTCTGGAGATGAGAGTCTTGGCTACGGAGTTTATTTGTGCAGGGTGGTGGTGTGATTGTGCATGTAAGTAGCGGTTGGTGTGTGTTTTTTTCCGGTAGATAGTGTGTCCTAGGGAGCCATCAGGTTTTTTGTAGATTAGGACGTCAAGGAAGGGAAGTTGGTTGTTGGCTTCTATTTCCATAGTGAATTGTATTTTGGGGTGTAGGCTGTTGAGATGTGTGAGGAAGTTATCCAGTTTTTCCTTCCCGTGTGGCCAAATTACAAAGGTGTCGTCAACATATCTGAGCCAAAGTTTGGGTTTGTGTTCTGACTTGTCTAAAGCATTGGTTTCAAAGTGTTCCATGTACAGGTTAGCGATGACCGGTGAGAGGGGTGATCCCATAGGTGCTCCTTCTATCTGTTTGTATCTTTGTCCATTGTGGATGAAGTACGTGTTGGTTAGGCAGTGGTTGGTCAGGTCCAAGATGTATTCGGGGGGATTGTATTTGTTTTGAATGGCTGTCAAGGCTTCATTAATGGGCACTTGTGTGAAGAGAGATACAACATCGAAGCTCACAAGTAGGTCATTGGGTTGTAGGTTTTGCTTCTTTATTGTTTCTATGAACTGGAAGGAGTTTGGAACGTGTGAAGAGATGGATTCTGCATAGGGCTGAAGTTGCTTGGCGAGAAATTTAGCGAGATTTTGTAGAGGTGAGCCTATGGAGCTGACTATTGGTCTGAGTGGTGTTCCTTCTTTGTGTATCTTGGGGAGGCCGTAGAGTTTGGGGCATCTGGATGATTTTTCTCTGGGGATGATTCTTAGCTGGATTTCTTCACTGATAGGAGAGGCTTTTATTTTGGATTTGGTGGTTTTTTCCAGATAGGTGGTGGGGTCTGTTTTTATAGGTTGGTAGGTAGGGTCTTGGAGTAGATTTGATAGTTTTGCTTGGTAGTCCGATGTGTTCATCACAACAGTGGCATTACCTTTGTCTGCTGGGAGAATGATTATGTTGTTGTCTTTCCTCAGGTTGGTGAGTGCTTTCTGTTCTTCTTTGTGTAAATTGCTTCTGGGTGGTTTGCTGGAGCAGAGGATGTTGGTGACTTCAAGTCTGATTTTATTGGCTTCATCTGGATTGATTTTGGTTAGGCTAGCTTCGACTCCGCATATGATGTTTTCCGTGGGGATGCGTCTCGGGGCGACTGCAAAGTTGAAACCTTTGGAGAGTACTTTGGTTTCAGTTGAGGTGAGGATCCTGTCTGATATGTTATGTACTGTTTGTTTCATGGGTTGTTGTGGAGGGTGGCTGGGCTTCTGGCGTTTCTCTAGTTTGTGGAGTTTGTTGGTGTGTGTGTCTGTCTTGTGTGAGGTCTCCGTTTCAGCTCTCCAGACGGCTAGTTGTTTGCATTTGTCCCAGAGTGCAGGGTGGATTTTGTTACAGAGTTTGAGGTGAAGAGTGAGTAGATCTTTGTTGGTTTGGTTTAGTAGGTATCTTTTCTTGTGTAGTTCGTTTCTGATTAGAGATAGTTCAGTTCGTTTCAGGATCCTTTCGGTAGCTGGGGTTTTAGAGTGGAATTTAAGTTGGAAGCATGTGGGAATTAAGTTGTTGTCTCGGCAGTTGCGTAGGAACAAGAGATCACATAAGATGGTGGCTCTTCGGATTTCTAGTTTCTCGTAGGTTCTTGTCAGCTGGAAGGTTTCCTCCCCGTAGAGGTGAGATATTTGCTTTCGTAGATTTTCACGGGTACAGGAATGCAGGTTTTGGTGTCCTCGGGTGTCTTCCCGTGTAAAAGTTGGGGTGTCTAGGCGACGTTTCGACGAGGTCTCACTCGTCATCTTCAGGCTGGTGCTTTCGGCTTCTTGTTACTGGAACAGAGCAGGATCTCAGTGTTTGAGTTCCTATAAATACTGTTGAGGAGGTGTGGTGTATAGCCTCCAATGTTCTGGGCAGAGAGGAGGTTCCCAGGCTAGTGTGCCTTTTCTTCTTTTGTTCCTTAATTACTTGAGGGATATCTTGAGTGATTTCTTGAGTGATTTCCTGAATCCCACTTAGGTGGGTCATTAGGTGTGGATTAGTTGCTAAAGCCTTCGTGTCTTGAACTCTTGAACTTTGTGAAGAGTTTTTCTGAGAAGATGGCTGTACTGCACTTGGTTGTGCTCTGGCTTGGCTTCGTGTATAGGGGCGAGCTGTGGTTTTGTGGCCTGTGCCAGCCAGATCTGTGTAGGGATTGCAGGGGGGTGCAGCATCCGGAGGTGCCACCCTGGTTTGGCTACTGGATGGTGTCTGTAATTTATCTGTGGAGAGGGTCTGGGTTTGGGTCTGGTGTGGTTGATTGGTGATGGCGTTCTGTGTGCCTCTGGATCTGGTGTCAGATTTTGTGGGGAGGGCTAATTTCCAGATGTCTGGCAAGCGGGATGTGTCGTCACGCTTGTTCATGTTGTGAGGGTGTTTCTCTATCTCGATGGCTTCCATGATTATTCTCTTGTGGTGATGTTCCATGTTAAAGAGCAATTTGGAATCTGCAAAATTAATTTCGTGTCCTGTTTCTTTCATGTGTTGGAAAAGAGAGGAAGTTTTTTCTTCTTTTTTGACGGCATTCTTGTGTTCTGCGATCCGTGCATTTATTCGTCTGTTTGTTTGTCCAATGTACGTGGCTGGGCAGACTTTGCAGGGTATTTCATAGACCCCTTGGTTTTCCAACTGAATTTTATCCAAACCCAGACCCTCTCCACAGATAAATTACAGACACCATCCAGTAGCCAAACCAGGGTGGCACCTCCGGATGCTGCACCCCCCTGCAATCCCTACACAGATCTGGCTGGCACAGGCCACAAAACCACAGCTCGCCCCTATACACGAAGCCAAGCCAGAGCACAACCAAGTGCAGTACAGCCATCTTCTCAGAAAAACTCTTCACAAAGTTCAAGAGTTCAAGACACGAAGGCTTTAGCAACTAATCCACACCTAATGACCCACCTAAGTGGGATTCAGGAAATCACTCAAGAAATCACTCAAGATATCCCTCAAGTAATTAAGGAACAAAAGAAGAAAAGGCACACTAGCCTGGGAACCTCCTCTCTGCCCAGAACATTGGAGGCTATACACCACACCTCCTCAACAGTATTTATAGGAACTCAAACACTGAGATCCTGCTCTGTTCCAGTAACAAGAAGCCGAAAGCACCAGCCTGAAGATGACGAGTGAGACCTCGTCGAAACGTCGCCTAGACACCCCAACTTTTACACGGGAAGACACCCGAGGACACCAAAACCTGCATATATATATATATATATATATGTTTTATATATGTGGCGGTGTGGTCTAAACCACTGAGCCTAGGGCATACCGATCAGAAGGTCGGTGGTTCAAATATCCACTATGGGGTGAGCTCCTGTTGTTCGGTCCCAGCTCCTGCCAACCTACCAGTTCAAAAGCACGTGAAAGTGCAAGTAGATAAATAGGTACCGCTCTGGCTGGAAGGTAAATGGCGTTTCCGTGCACTGCTCTGGTTTCACCAGAAGCGGCTTAGTCATGCTGGCCACATGACTCGGAAAAACTGTCTGTGGACAAACGTCGGCTCCCTTGGCCAGTAAAGTGAGATGAGCACCACAACCCCAGAGTCATTCACGACTGGACTTAACTGTCAGGGGTCCTTTACCTTCTTTTTTATGTTTTGTATATGTGTAAATCACTTTGGGATACCTCATGGGAAGCAATTCGTAAATGAAATAAATGAATAAATAAATAGTACCATAATTTTCAGACAGTTGTGCTAGGACTCTTGAACCTTCTTCACAGTTTCCATTCTTTTCCACCTTGTTCACGGAATGGACCTTGGGAAAAGGTTGTTTATATCTGCTGGAGAACTAGGATTAGGACTTCACCATAATTTGGTGCAAGACTTTTCATGCTGCTTCTTATCCCACGTAGATTTGTGGTTGATTGAGACTATGGGTGGGTATGGGAGAGGAGTTCACTTCCCACCACTGGGAAACTCCTCTCTCTTGGGGGCCTGCATCTGGTGTTGGGTCAAAGAGACAGGTTAGAGATGCCTACCCTACTGCTCCACAGCTTCCCCGACAGAGGTTGTTTTGGCTGTGGGTTGAAGGAACCCGGAACTGTGGTTTTGGGTGAGTTGCCAAAGTTCTCCCAAGTTAGCAAAGCTCATTTGATGTCAGATCCACATCAAAATAGAGCCTTAAGCGCTGGTGGCCCGGTCCTGTGGAATACTCTGCCAATAGAGCAGGCACCTTTTGTTTCAACTTTTAAATGCTTACTGAAAACTTTTATATTCTGCCTAGCTTATGCAGGCAATTCAGAATGCATATTTCCATAACAGTTAGTTGATGGACTCTGACGGCCCAGACGACCTGAAGGAGCGTCTCCACCCCCATCGTGCAGCCTGGACACTAAGGTCCAGTGCTGAGGGACTTCTGGCGGTTCCCTCACTGTGGGAAGTGAGGTTACAGGGAACCAGGCAAAGGGCCTTCTTGGTAGTGGTGCCCGCCCTGTGGAACGCCCTCCCATCAGATGTCAAGGAAATAAACAACTATCTGATTTTTAGAAGACACCTGAAGGCAGCCCTGTTTAGGGAAGTTTTTAATGTTTGATGTTTTGTATTGTTTTTAATATTCTGTTTGGAGCTGCCCAGTGTGGCTGTGAAAACCCAGCCAGATGGGCAGGATATAAGTAAAAAATTATTATTATTTAATATTGTATGTGTTTTCATTTTACATAGATATTATTGTAAACTGCTTTGATATATTTTATGATACAGCGATACATAAATGCTTTTATGAATAAAGAAAGAAAGACAGCCTGGATCTCACAAACTGTTGCTTTTGCTTAAAGGAATCCAATGGGCCCACGGATGCCTATGCAGCTATTGCAAGAGCTGACCGGCTGACGCAGGAGCCCGAGAGCATCCGCAAATGGCGAGAGGAGCAGAAAAAGAGACTGCAGGAATTGGGTAGGAATGAGAAGGAGCAAATATAAACCGTACAAATGTCTGTTTTGTACTTCTAATGCAGATTTTTGAGGGGCAGACAGAGCTGGCCCAAGCTGTTATGACAATCCAGCTCTGTCCAGGGGCTGTGGACTACAACTCCCATCAGCCCCAGCCAGCAAAGATGTCTTTGTACCCAAGGCCAATCAAGTTATTTGGGCACCAGAGGCAGAAAATTGTCCCAAGTGTGCCTCTCTTCCATGGCTATAAAAATACAACAAATTAAAATAAGTAACAGTTTGACACCCCAAACCAGCTTCCTCACTTTGGTTAATGGGAGAGCCAGCTCCCAGGAGCAGAAACCAGTGAATAATGAATTGAGGGGTAGGAGGATTTCATCAGAGAAAAGGCTACAAGGAAGAACTTTAAAGGGTAAAATGAAAAAGTCATTGTAGATCTGTAGAGGGTTGCAGGGGATGAAAAGCCACTAGGACAATAGGGACGTATATGTGGCTGGAGCTGAGGGAGTTGGGAAACATAGAATAATTAAGAAGATGGCAATGGAACCTAAAACATCCAAATATAGTGAGAAGGCAGTAGGAAAAGACATATACATTAGGGGTTCTAGACAGAATTTTAGCCACAAGCTTCACCTCAGGAGAGCTATTTTCATGGGCCTTCAGTTAGATATACAGAACCAGTAGGCCTCCTTCATAACACAGAGCCTGACTAGTTGGGTGTACACTGATTTGTCTCCTAGTGCTTACGCTCCTCCCTCATTTCCACTTAGTCCACTGCCTGTGTGCCCACATCTTTGCCCTTGTTATCTGTGTTCTGAGACTGCTTAGAGCAGCACTTGGGCTATATCTTGTGAAGGGACTCTTCCATATCGTTACAGCCAGCAGCTCCCTGCCTCAGCAGGCTGTGGCAAAAGGACAGCAGCTCACTGGTACGGCATCTGCTTAGCATGGAGAAGGTCCTAGGTTTTATTCTCAGCATCTCCTCAGGGCCAGCTTTGTGAGGTGCTGGGCTGCGGCTGAGACTTGTCTCTGTCGCCATCCTTCTGCCCAGCAGTTATGTGTCGTTCTCCTTTCAGAGGTGACCTCCAAGGTGTTAGAGCAGGAATGGCGTGAAAAGGCCAAGAAGGACTTGGAAGAGTGGAACTTGCGGCAGAACGAGCAGATGGAGAGGAACAGGGCCAACAACAGGTATGACTGGGCGGGACAGCTTTTAGCCCCTGCCAATAATAGCTCACTTCACCCCCGGCACCTGCCAAAGTATCAGAGCTGCCCCTGGGAGCCATAGCGCAGCCTGAGAAAAGGGACCTCGCTTTTTTGGCTCCCACACATCCCTGGGGGCAGGCTGGGTAAGGGAGCTTGGAGATAAAAACCCTGAACCATATTTCTACCAGGCCACACCATCACAGTTGTGCAATAAATTTATATGGGCCAAATACAGTGGTACCTTGGGTTAAGTACTTAATTCATTCCGGAGGTCTGTTCCTAACCTGAAACTGTTCTTAATCTGAAGCACCACTTTAGCTAATAGGGCCTCCTGCTGCCACCGCGCTGCTGGAGCACAATTTCTGTTCTCATCCTGAAGCAAAGTTCTTAACCTGAAGCACTATTTCTGGGTTAGCGAAGTCTGTAACCTGAAGCGTATGTAACCCGAGGTACCACTATAATGGATTCTGGTGAGAGTGCCTCACCAGGCAGCAAGACTGGTCACTCTTGCATTCAGATCTGCAACACGCAGGCGAGCCTTTCCACATTATCTGCTGCATGACTTCAAGGCGTTGCCAGACTAGTTACTGCAAACATCCTGGGTGGGTTTCCCTTGCAGTCAGTCTGTGATTTGGGTTCGCTGCTTCCTAGAAGCTGCTGTCTCTGTTTTTGTGGGGTTATGGACCATGCCAAATATTTCATCTCCGTAAGGGGGCTGCCTTCTGTCACTCCTAAGCATTTGACTAACGAATCTCTAACCAACCCATGGGAGCTTCCCCATGCGTCTCTCCTGCTTTGTCTGATTCTGTCCCTCCTTCAAGGGCACTAACCCACCTTTCTCTCTTTAACTCTTTGCTGCCTCTCTGCTGTGCTGCTTTCTTCTGTCTCTGGGTCACACCGTAGGATTGCTGACAAAGCCTTTTACCAGCAGCCGGATGCCGATGTGATTGGCTACGTGTACGTCTCTCTATTGCTCTTTTCCCCTTTGGGTCCTTTCCTAAGTGGATCTCCTGTATGCGGCTGTCAGGCTCTATTCCCTAAGCTTAAGTTTGCCAGTTACACAAGAGCACAGGTGTGCATTTGAGGGTCTCTTTGTTGCCAGACATTTTACAAGTGAAGAAAGGGCTTCTGCAATTGTTTCAGGATATGCTAAAGCTGCATTGGTTTCCCCCTTTTATACAGAGTTTCCAGGCATATATTCAGAGCATGAGTGCAGCCATTTGACTGAATAGTTTCCCCCAGTTTCCTTTAGAAAGCCTAGTGCTTCTTTGATATTGTTGTACTTAGAGCCATTCTTATCCCAAGAGGGTTTTGGCTGATCTTTATGTGCTGTTTCTTTTCTTTTGAGAACTTTTTATTGCAGAAAAGGAAACAAATAATATTAATTTGTTTGAGTTCAGAAAGGTGAACTGAAAGTGACTTAGAAATACAAACATATTCCGAATAACTTACACATAATTAAAGCAATGAGACATTATAGCAGCTATAGCAAACATGACACGTGAGGAAAGCGTTTCCATTACTAATTGTGCTTTGTGTTTCTCTGCCACTTAAGGCCGTTCCTTTATTGTTGATTGTTCATTCCTGATAAGTAAGTGGCAGTGCCCTTTAATCTTCTTTTGATGTGAAAAGCAATCTATTTTCAATTGCCAGTTAACCAAGCAATTCCTCTTGGCTACCTGACTGGCATAGTACCATAGATAAGGAGGTGCTTGCCTGCTTCTTTTTCTGAGCCTGACCTATGTTCGCTTGCCTCCTTCTCCAGGGCCTCGGAGGAAGCCTTCATGAAGGAGTCCAAGGAAGAGATGCCTGGCACCGAATGGGAGAAAGTGGCCCAACTCTGTGACTTCAACCCCAAGAGCAGCAAGCAGTCCAAGGATGTGTCGCGCATGCGCTCTGTGCTGATCTCTCTCAAACAGACACCCCTGGCCCGCTAGCCAAGCTGGAAAGGGGCTGGGGGCTGGGCCGGGGGCCGGGGTGAGGATGCCGAGTTGCTCTTTGGCCAGCGGATTTCGCTGCTGCACAACAACAGGCTTAGACGGCCACCAGTAGGGGACACCGAAAGCATCCCACCCCTGCCCCTTCCTCTCTCCTCCGTGCGTTTGCGTCACTCGGGCCGAGTGGTTGCCTGTACCCCTCCCCCTTGGTTTTACTTTGCTTAAAGGGTGCATTGGTATCTTTTTCCACATATTTATTAACTGCGTGGTTCCTTGGGCAGCTGCCCTCCTTGGTTCACACACCTGCTGCCTTCGAGAAAGGTCACTCCCTGTTTTAGCGTCTGGGGCATTCACAGGCTTCCCTGGCCCCTGCTTATCCCATGAGACTTGGCCGGTAGAGTAGGCAAAACACAGTTCACTTTCCCAATACTTTGTACCAGACCCAGGAGGCACCACTCAATTGGAGCCCAAGGCTGCATGCAGGATTCCCCAAGTTAGGGGCTCCGCTCTTGTTGCTGCTTACCCCCAGCGAGAGTGAGCGGTGACCCTCAAGAGTAGGTAGAGTGTTGGAGCTTAGTCGTGCTTCCGAGCTGGTGCCTGGCAGGCTTGGCAGAGAAAGAGGAGGGTGTCTGCAAGCCCTGGGGAGGGGGCGGCGGGGAGGGATGTACAAAAGGGAGAGGGCAATGAGGAAAACTGACCTAAAGACTTGGTGTGCTGAAATTGTAATGCAGGGGCTGAACTTAAGATCTGTTTGAAGTCATGAAAGAGCTGCAGGGGGAAACGACAACAAGCCATTGTGCTAAGACTTGCTTCCACTGAGTGGAATGCTGTTTCTCCCCACCACCAGTTAGTTATTCCTGAATCAAAAGCCTGTTTTGGCTTAGGTGATGTAGAAGGGGAAGAATACAAGAAAGAATCCTGAGCACTTCCTTCATATTCTCATTCCCCACCTCTCTCATTTACATGCACACATGTGCCCCTCAAGGCATATTATTCTGTATTTGCAAAGGCAACACTAAGCACAGGGATGTGATATGGGGTTAACTGGATTTTTCTCGGAGAGATTGCTTCTTTCAGTTTGTGTGCTTCAAAGGGAAGGTAGATGAAAGCAGGGCAATTCTGTACTCATCTCCCACTAGGAGCTGTCTATGCCTTTTGGGCTTCTAAGCAAGCCAAGGTCCATTCTCTTACTGCCGCCACCCATAGTAAGTCAACACCCCCAAATCAAATACTGTACTTGAGAACGCATTCCTGTGCAGCTTGGAACAAAGTGCCACAGTATATCCAACAGGGCTTTCTTCCATATATATATATATGCACAGGATTGCAGTTTTAAAACACTTTACCAGCACAATCATGTCTGTTCAGAAGTAAGTTCCATGGAGTTCAATGAGGTTTACTGCTAAGTAAGTGGGTGTAGGATTTCAGCCTACACGTTTGATTTGAAGGCTGATTTCCCTCTATAAAGATTCAGAGATTTGCTGGACACCTTATGCTGCAGCTGATGACCTTGCTGCCATTAGGTTTCCCCAGCCCAGGTAACAAACAAACGTGGAGCTGAAATTACACTGAGACCAGTCCACTCTCCCAGTGCTGTGTGAAGAGTAAGTGATGATTCTGTAGTATTTGTCCCTTTCCATACTGCTGGCCTGTATCTTAGGCTCCTGCCGTCTCTTCCTTTATACCAGGAGAGGAGCCGACAGATTGCTCATTTTCCCATTGGGTGTATGTTCTGCTGTGAGGGGCTGCTTGGCTCCTCTAATGAAGGTTCTTCACCTTGAGTGAATGTGAACCTAATAGCAGAAAAGCACAATGGCCACATGTGGCTGCAAGTGCGTATTTTGGAGTCTCAGGAATATATGGCCATTTGGGGGAGGGGGATCTGGGCTGGTTGTGCATTGTTGGCGAAGTTTTCAAAACCGCAGAAACAGCTGTAAGCACAGAATACGTAGATTATCAGGGTTCACCTCCTTACTTGGGTTGGCTTTGCAGGGAGCTGCTTTTGTGATTTGCTTATGTCCATGTATATTATTTAATGTGTTAAGGTCCTCGTGCGCTAAGCTCACCGTATCATTTTTGAACAGTGAAGCATGTGTATAAAAAAAAAGACCCACAGAGGAAACAGAACTTCCTATCCCAGGAAAGACAGTTTTTTCAAGGAGCTTTTGACAACATTTGAATTTTCCACATGTGGACTGTCGCATCAGCACCTTGCTCTTCAAAAATGATGTGATAAGCGTCGTGCAGGGGAAACGGTTTACAGTGTTAAAAAGTGGGTTGGTCTGGGCCTTGGCAGCTTCCAGAAAAAAGGATGTGTTCCTATGGGGAAAGGCAGCTCTTTTAGGTAAAATGTTTAATAAGGTTCGTGCTTTTCTCTAATCAGGAGCCCAACAGCTTTGGAAACAAACCCTATGCAGTACAACAACCTTGCAGGATCGAGGGAGCCTTGCGGTATATGCAGCTCAAAAAGCCTGCCCAGTCTTTGTCCAACATGCCCCGTTGGCCAAAGATGCTTTGATTTGCAATATAAATTTGTGACAGCTGCATTACAACTCTCTGTTTGGGGGCTGTTGTTGCTAGCTAAGAGAAGCGCAGACAAAACTATATCTCTTCACAAGGGTTTGTTTTAGGGATGTTTCCTTTTGAACAATCCACATTCAAGTTTATCTGAAGAGCTAGAGACGAGTGACAGATTCCAGACTGATGGCAGCTCCCTCTTCCACCATCAGCTACGGAGAACTTCACAGCATAGAGGAGACAGCTGGGAGCATTGGTGGTCTGACCACTCCTCACCGTATCCTCTGGAAACCAAGCTGTTTGCTTTGTACCCCGGGATGGATATCTGCACCGGAGTCCAGTAGCAAGAAACAGCCCCTGCTTGGAATCACCCAGTCAGCCCAGAATTTCACTACTACTATGTCTGGCACCCCAAGTGGCGGCAGCAGAAAGCTGGGGGGGCACTTGGGGGAGGCGGGAGCTTTGCCTGCAGCTGCTCTGTCCCCCAACATTACAATCTGTGACTTTGTTAAACCACCTATTATCAATAAACTGCCACTACTCCATTCACAGTTTAAGGAGTCACAGAATCTTTCTTTCCATGCTTCTTTGAAATAATGGGGGAGAATATTTGGGGCAATTAATATCCTAGGCCAAAGTTGGGGAGCATGTGACCCTCTGAGTTGTTATTGAACTACAAGACCTACCAGACTACCAGAACACCAACCATGCTAGCTGGGGCTAATTATTGGCCAGTTTGAAGGCCACAGGTTCCCCAACTCGGCCCTAGGCTGAAGCCTTGCAATCCTCTGTTATAGGAGGGAGATGACCATTTTGAATGCTTTTCTTTGAAGCAGCACTGGGAGTTTTTAGACACGTAGAGACTGATACTAGGCATGGTTAGTTGGAAGTTCCACTGTCTCCAGTGACAATTACTCTTAGGTAAGCATTCATGGTGTTGCTTCCTTAGACAAGTTCCACATAAGAAGCTTATAAAAGAAATTATGTCAGCAATGTTTGGGAGGCACACTTAATAATAGATCTTTCTTACTCCGTATTATATTAAAAAGTTCTAGCCTTGGTTTATAAGGCATTTATGGGGCAAACTTTTCTTAAGCAGTAAATACAGAGTGTTTTTAAATGAGCCGTAGCTTTCCTATGTTCACAGACGCAGATTTGAATTCCTTTTTTCCTTTTAAACGTTCTCTGAAACAAGAAGCTAAAATCCACTTCTTTAGCACACTCTAATTATCCCCAATCTTATGAAATAGAAGGTGGTTCAAGCTTATTAGCTTTTAACTCATCTTTTCAGGTAGGTACATTCTGTTACCTTGATGAAAAGTTGCTTGCCTGTACATTTGTCTGAGACAGGTAGAATTATATCCACGCACTTCACTAGAAAGAATTGTAATGCACTTTAAGAAAGCAGCTAACTACAAGCAAGTTTGTTGTAGCTAGTCTTAAGTGTTCTTGGAAATGCCTCTTCTTTCCTCACTGGCAAATAAAACTAAACTTATGCACTCTGCATTGACAGTCAGCAAAGCAACAGACTGCATTTAATGTTTGCCTGTCAACATAAGCCAAGCATATTTTGGGCTTAGGCATAAATAAGCTATGTTCTACATTTCCTTCTGTAAGGCACTGAGCATCTCTCTCATAAAGTTGGAGTAATTCTCATTTTTAAACATCACTTAGTTTGTTAAAAAGACAAGAATGAATTACTGCTGGTGGGGCGGATGAATCTGTAAGACAACTCTGCCCAGACATCTTGCTTCTGACCTCTGCACCCTGAAATGTTGTTGGAAAAGCTAACAGTTCTGATACCTCTGCCTTTCTGCTAATTCAGGAGAAGCCCAGTCTCCTGGAGAATCTAAAATTCTTAATGTCCAAGCAGCCATTGTGACGGAGGAGCTAGGAGGAACAGGGCTAAGGCTAAACATGAAAAGCTATCAACTAACACTGCCCCATTGTAGTTGCAATCGTTTATTGCAGAGTTCTTATTTTGTGGCTGCAAATAGTAAAGCCAAAATAAAGATCAGCTTCAGTGAAAGGATTTGGACTTATTAATATACAAACATAACTAGAAGGGCGAGAGGGGCATACAGCGTTGTTACTTGGTGGCAAATTCTTTGACTTTGTGCTGGTTGCTCATGCCTTTAGACTCAGGAACTGCTTTCGCTATGTCAGTATCTGCTTATTTATCTACACAAGACTAGAGTTTACAGCTGGCCATTAACACCTCACAATACAATCTTGTACACCATAACATACCAGTAGATACCATTAGATGTATATATTAGATGAGGAACCTGTGGCCCTTTAGATGTTGATGGACTACAATTCCCATCATTCCTGGCCATGTTGACTGGGGCTAAAGAAGTTGAAAGTCCAACAGCATCAGAGGGGCAACAAGTTCCCCATCTCTGTTGGTAGGGAATTGAAAGATACTCTGTGGACCTTCAGATGTCTGCTCAACTATAACTCCCATCAACCCGCCACGAGGTTGAATTGTAGTCCAATGGCGGGTGGATGACAGGCTCCCTATCCTTGCTGTAGGCCACTGTGTATTTAGCAGGACTTCTGAGGAAACAAACACAGTGCTCTACTGAGAGTCTTAACTTCAATGGCTATTGATAGCTTTAAATTGAATTTTAAAAATTCAATCCAGTGTATTGGAAACAGCTGCCACAGAATCCAGGTCCAATTAAAACCAGTTCTCAAAACAGATTGAGCTGTAAAAGAATCATGCTGGCACTATGACTTTGGGTGATGACAAACTGAGAACAAGTAACAAAATATTGGGTGTAGTTGCAGAAAGAATAATGGAAAGCTTTTCTATGAAGGTCTCTTTGTTGAAAACTTATTTGCTTCCCTAGTATTTCCACAGCACCTATTCAATTTGCTGGGCTTATACAACACAAAATAGAGGTTGCCGCCAATTACGGTACTCCCAAAAATCTGAGAATAGCATTCTGCATATTCTTCTCTGATGTCTCTTCATCCAGTATCAAACTTCCCATCTAATGAAGTGCATCTTCTACATGATTTGGGCCATATAGCTCTTGAATGCAAAGTGCCCCATTTCAATCTATTTTAGTGGCATCTGTTTTTCCTTAGCGACTGGCATGAAGAATTTCTTCATAGAATAATTTGTCCTCAGCAGATCTGGCAACTAGGCTAAACCTCTTCCTTCTGCGTACCAGATTTCCTCAATCTTACATTTAATTACCAGTCGGAAAATGTAAACAAACTTGATTCTACAGTGCAATAAGTGGACAATCAAAGAGGTTTTTCTGAAAAAAATAGTTAATCCTGTAATAGCTTAATAATATATCAACAGCCTTATTCAGCAGAGCAAGCTGCCAAGAATCTGCCTAACATGGCTTGTCTTATAAGTCAGACTGTTCCAGTTTACTAATGGTTATATCAGAGCAAATGAAATGCATTCAGTGGACAGCCATCACTATACTTAACTCATTGTTATGAAATAATGCTTTGGAAATAAAGTTTTCCCACTCACTCCACTTCATGTGTCTTCAAAACTTCATGTGTCCCAAGATGCCCAATTGCTTTATTTACATAACCCATCTTCCAGCAATTTGCATCAGCCATGTTTACATCCTTTTCTTATTCACAAACCGTGCAGCATAAACCATAATCAAGAGTTCTATACAGATCTACCCAAAAATAAGTCCCACTGAATTCAGTGGGGCTTACTCTAGGGTAAGGGGGTAGATGGTTGCAGCCCAAGTCATGTATCCATTTCCATACCCAGGCTTTTCAAGTCATCAGCCTGAATGTTGGGACTGAGTTTTGATTAGCAGGCCCTGATATAGGAGGAAGAAGAAACGGGGGTGGGTGGAAGCTCAGTGGTGGGAACCTGGGTTGGAAAACCTCACCTTTTCACCCCAATGCCAGTTACTTCAGAGCTCCCCCCCAGCTTCCTGCAGAGCAGATAGCCTTAGTGGAGGCAGAATAGGGGGTGGCAGCAACTGAACAGGAAGGTGCAGTCTTGTCGCCTAGAAACAGGTGCCATCTTTGCAGATGGGAGCAGACTCCCGTCTCCTCAACGGAGTACACATTTGGAATCTGGACATGCATCCAAGGCAAGCAAGTCTCACGAGTGAGTGTACCATGCCCTGTCTTTAAAAGCTTGGTGGCCAAGTCATGGAAACTTGTTGGGGGCATTTTCAGCACTTGTGTCCAGTTCTGAACGTCTTGCCTTGTTCCTGAATCATGACTCTTGAGCTCTATGTCTGCTGCTAAGCCTCTGCTATTACCTGGATAAAGATCTTTTTCTTACACATAAGTAAGAACTCGTGTGTGTGTGTGTGTTGGGTGGGAGCAGGACACTGAATGCATGAGGAACTGAGAGCAGTTGGCTAGAAGCTGGCACCAATAATAAAACAACCAGCATGTGCAAGAGGAGCGCATGTAGATACCAACAGCTGGCAAGGAGAAGAGAACAAAGAATAAGCTTACAATTTTGTTTCAGTTCAAAGACGCAAAGAGGTGTAATCTACTCCACCTTCGGATGTGAATATTTCAGATAGAGTAACCACAACTAGAAGTAAATTTCCCTCTTATTCAAAGGTTCTGCTCATCCCTTCCAGCCCTCAGGCCTTGTGATAAATGTGAGCAATTTCCGAAGTGTTTTGAAGCACAGAAGTGCCCCCAAGGTAATAAAGACACTTGTCCCAATTAGCTTTACTAATAACTTTTACTCCAATGTATTGATTGGCCTTGTCAGCCAAACCAGCTTTACGACAAGGCTATATAAGAGAGAACGGACACTTTGTTCTTGGAGGTAGCAGCAGCCAGACCATCAATAGAGGAGGTGAGCTGTTTATCTGGCCCTCCTCCACAGCTGCTAGAATGCTGCCTCCTCTTTTTGCACCTTTAGCGGACAGAGGGAAGCTTGCAACACCCCACTCTCTGCTGGCTGACTGATTAAAAACCCACCTGGGCTCATTCTAGCAGGGGAGTAAGGGCTACATAAAGACGTAGGCCAATGGTGGTGCCGCTTTGTGGGGAGGCAAGGGCAAGGGCCCCCCCCATAACATCTTCTTTGGGGGTGGCCTTGCCCTAATTGTTGGGAGAGAGACAGGGAAAATGTGCCCATGTTAATTCTCCTCAGCCTCTCGGTGGCTTTCAATACAATCAACGATGGTATCCTTCTGGAGCGGTTGTCTGACTTAAGGCTGGGTGGCACCACTTTGCAGTGGTTCTGGTCCTACTTGGATGGTCATTTCCAAGAGTGATGCTTGCGGAGTCAATTGAACATGTGCAAAACGCTCACTGCCTGTCATAATAATATCAGTGCAGAAAAATCCTTATATACCAGTGTCAAGGTTTAATTACTTGAATAAGCGAACACTGCTTTATGTATGCGTGAGTATATATATATTTAACGGAACCATCTGGCACCTGATGGTCACTACAAAATATCACCACACAAGGTGTGGAAAGCACCCTCTCCATTGCAGAAAGATTCAGTATGATATTGGATAGCCACACGTGGCGGCACAACAGTAGCAGGTTCACTTCTTTGGTTTCATTGCCGTAACCACCACACCCACCAATATGGCTGCGACGGTGAAGCCCTGGGCTAGAACACGTGCCCGCATCATCCTCTGGGACTGCAGGGTATTTCCCTTCTTGAAGCAGATGAGTCCATAGGCCAAAACTCCTGCTGTGCCAAGGCATCCTAAAGGGCAGGAGAAGAGAAAGAAGGAAATGTGACCATGTTTCCCCGTGAACTGAAAGTCAGGTTTTCATCAAAGAGGTGTAAGTCTAAACATTTTCTTTCAATCTCACTTCCTCCTTGGTAAAATAGTGAATAACCTCACAGGGGGAAACCCCGGTCTCAAGAAAAAGATAGTAAAGAATTCTACAAATGGACAATATTAGGAAGAGGAAGCCCTTCTTCTCTTGGAGACTGTTTCCCAAAGAGAAAATATCTGACCACATATCCCTGGGCAGGTGTGGGTGGGAATCAATGCTGCACGGAACTTCACTACTCTGCTCACCTGAGTGAAGAATACACCTAACACAGTGGTTTTAATACAATTTCAGTTTGAGAATCACTTGACTAAACACAATTCCTTCCTCTAGGTCAGTAGTTCTCAAAGGATATGGTGCACCACACTGGTGTGGCAGGAGAGGATGGCAAATGCGGTGGGAAGATTCAAGGACAATCAAACATTTAAACATTTCAGTGTAGCATAGTGTAGGATAGTATAAAAATATATTTTTTATTTGTAGAACATGGATAGATATCTTTTCAAAATGAGAGCAAAAGCATATGAAACTGCAGGCTCACACCTCTCATTGAGTTTGTATACATCCTTAAAGCACATATGTAAAAGGCTCATTTATAGTTATATTTTAGGAATGATTCATGTTCTTATGTAGCTGCATTGTTTGTTTTCTCCTCCAACAGCTCCCACCTCAACATAATCCACACAACCCAAAATCTAGATTACTGTTCATAGCTTTGTGGCCTCTTAAAAAGTAACACATTGGAACAATTGTTTGTGTGCTACTGCGGTCTACTTCATTAGACACAGAGAGCAGAGCTTTCCAAACTGTGTGTTGCAACACATTAGTGTGTCAGCTGTAGTGTGTAGATGTGTCGCATGAATGCTCCCCTTGCTCCTCCTGGGGCAGGAAAGGGTTAGTTTAATCTCTGGTTTGCTAGTAAAACTGAATTACTGTGTCACGAAATGAACCAAAACTTAATTACTGTGCTGCAAAATGACGCATGTCCATAAAGTGCGTCACCAATTTGAAAAGTTTGGAAAGCTCTGACAAAAAAGGTGATCCTCCATTGTCAGGTACAAGGATCACACACCATGCATCTGATGAAGTGAGTTCTACTCTGTGAAAGCTTATAACACAATAAAATTGTGCCACAACTCTATTTTTTTTTATTTGTTTATTTACTGCATTCATAGCCCACCTTTTTCCTCCAAGGAGTTCAAGGTGGCGTACAATGTTCTCCCCCTCCTCATTTAACCAAAACAACCCTGTGAGGTAGATTGGGCTGAGAGAAGACAGCGACTGGCCCAAGGTCAGCCAAGGAGCTTCATGACCAAGCAAGAGATCCAAACCCTTTAATCAAGTTCACCATCTTTCCCTCTTCAACTCCCAACTCCTAGGCCTAGTCTCTGGGCCTAGATGAATACCCCCAATACCAGGACATTTTGCTGGTGGAGATTACCCCACCCCTCTCCCTGCCAAGGAAAGTTTCGCAGGAGATATTTCCGTGTGTCAAGTCTGGCTGGTGTCAAAGCCACACTGGGCTGGGGGAGAGAAGCATGGCAGCCTTACTCCTATCAGCTTCCTATCCTCAGGAACGCCTGCTCATCTTTTGTTTTCCCTCTTTCTGGATTTGACCCCCTTTTTTTCTTTGACCGGTGCTGACCCAAGACATAATTGGCGGGGCCTGGGCTACAGCAGACGGCACCCCACCAACCCGTTTGACCTGGAAGGAAAAAGCTCTCCCTGTTGAACTAGGGTCTGCCCTAATTTGCCTCCCTCCCTCCCGGGTCCCTGGCCTCCCTCTCACCGATGGGCACGAGCGGATTCTCGCGGGTCTTGCGCCGGAACTTATCCCCGAACCCCTCCTCCGGGTGGTAGGCGGTTGGTGTGAAGCCCTCGATCAAGGGCGGGTTGTTGGGGTCGAAGGGCGGCGGCGCGCTCTGAGCCATGGTCGAACAGGCGCCGGAGGAGGCCACACCACGGGAAAGGCGGACAGGCTGCTTCGCGCTAAGTTATGCTTTGACCCACTTCGGCTACCGTACAAACGAGGCGGCGCGCGCGGCTTACCGTAGCCCAATAGCGCTCTTGGCTGGGCCGGAACTGCAATACGAGCACGTGTATTTCCCCGCCGCCGCCCGCCGTGCTGCTGGGAGTTGTAGTCCGCCTGACTCTCTCCTACAGGAACGCAACAGAGTCTGCCGAGTCCGCAGAACTACGTTTCCCATCGGGCATCGGGGCTATGCTCCCAGAGGCTCGGGCTTCTTCTACCTGTATTAGAAGCCGCGCGTGGCTGGATTGCTGCGGCCGATATTCCGCTGAGTCGCCGCGATGCCGAAAGCCAAAGGGAAGAACCGGCGGCAAAAGTACAACTATAATGTCGACCGCAAGAAGCAGAACAGGGCTTTCCGCAAGCGCGCGGCGCCCCGCATAAAATGGTGAGTGGCCAGGAATTGGGGTGAAGTGGAGACACCAGGTGGGCTTAGTAGAGAGAGAGAGGAGCGGGGCTGGCCGACCAACCTTCGCGTCTTAGCCGGGTGGGGATGGGGCATGTCGGATCTCAGTCAGGAGGGCTCACTCACCCAGAACCGGCCCAAGGCATGTTGGCACCTGAGGTCAACCACAAAATGTTGTGTCCTCTCTGCAGAGCCGGATGCCAAAGGAAGAAAAATAGAATTGGAGAATTGGAAGGGACTCCAAGGGTTATCTGGTCCAACCCCTTCAGTGCAGGAACTGGCCATCTCTAGAAGCACAGCAGAATCTGCTGGCTTCTGCACTGCCACCTTTCTTTCAGGTTTAGCCAGTCACCGAAGTTACAGTTGATAAAAATACAACCCTCCATTTGTTTCATTTTTGCCATTACTGGTGAGAAAGGCTGTTCTGTAATCCCTTCGCCATGCAGGGCATAGCCTAAGGGTACATGATGCAGCCGTTTGGCTGAAGCTAAGCATCAGGATGGGTGACCACCTGAGAATCCTGTGAATCTTGGAACTCCAAGAGGGAAGAAAGGTGGAATATAAACCAACCAACCAACGAAATACAAATAAGTAAATGCTGTATGGTGTTTTCTACATATCCTGCCCATGGAAGACAGAATGCTTTTCTGTCATTCGTAATGCTTGGGAGCAATTCTGGAGGGTATTGATTACACCAGATCAAGTACAGTACTGAATTGCCACTGGGCAAAGTTAATGGTACCGTAGTTCAAAGACCCTTCCCAAGCTAGACCTATCAGTAAATCAGATTTAAAAGTACTCCTGTGGAACCACGTGGTAGTAGACACCTCATATGTAGTAGCATTCTACCTACTTTCTATGTGTTGAAAGACTGCAGGCATTCAAGGAAACAAACAGGCTTCTAAAATTAATGAAATCAGGCATAACTGTCTAGAGTAGACAAATGTGGCTAATATTTTCTCTAAGTTAGTTGTGTGGCCATTCTTATTAGAGAGGGGAAGAACCCCTTCAAGAATGCTTAATATTAATGTATGATTCTTTTCTCCTCTCAACCCCCATCTCTGTTCAGTACACAAATCCGACACGCCTGGGATAGGACCAAAACTGTAAAGCAGAACCTGGCAGAAATGGGCCTGGCTGTTGATCCAAACAAGGCTATACCTATTCCGAAAACAATGCAACAGGTGAGTAGTGATATGTGAGGTAAAGTTTCCAGGTTGGGAGTTCAGCCAAAACTGGGTTATATACCAGTTTATGGGTGATGGATGCAGTCCCAGCAAGACAATATGTACAAAGTGGCAGCTGCAGAAATAGCTGGGGAAATTTCTGAGTAAGGAAATGCTATATCTAAGACATAAGGTCTCATGTGGTGTTTGGCTAGACACAAGGTATGTATGAAAGCAGTTGCTAAAATGTTATTTCAAACCTGTTTGTGAGAACATAAAAAGGTAGTATTTCAAACTCATTTACACTTTCCCACTTCACCCTTCATACTAGATACAATCGTCAAAATGATAAAAAACTTTGAGTCAGGGAAACCATGGGCAAAAAAGTTTGCTTGCTTGCTGCATTTATATCTTGCCTTCTTCTCCAGTGAGCTCAAGGTGGCACGTATGGTTCTCCTCTACACAATAACCCAGTGAGGAAGTTAGGCGGTGATTGACCCAAGGTTACCCAGTGAGCTTTGTGGCCAGGTGGGGGTTTGAACCCTGGTTTCCCAGGTCCTAGTCCAATACTCTAACCACTACACCACAGAGGTTGTATCATTAGAAGTCCTTTGAAACCACCAATGGGTGCTGCATAGATATTTTATATCTATGTCATTTTAAATTGTTATTGATGTTAATGTTGTATTTTTAGTTTTAGATTTTATAATTTATGTGGAAATTGTTTTCCATTTGGTTTTGCATCTTTTGATGTGTTTTATTTATTGTTTATGACTTTTGTTATGTTGGTAATTATATAAATCTTGGCATGTTGTAAGCCGCCTTGAGCATAGTTTCAACTATGGAAAGGCGGCATACAAATAAAATGATGATGGTGGTGGTGGTGGTGGTGGTCAGAAGCACAAATGGTCAGATGGAGAGTTTGGTGAATTCCAAACCTTGGGATGTTTCCATGGTATTTCTGCTGATCTAGTAAAAATCTGCATCTTTCTGTGGCGCCCTTGATGAGGGATATATTTGACACTCCACGAGAGGTGGTCGACTCTTCTTCCTTGGAGGTTTTTAAGCAGAAATTGGAGGGCCATCTGTCATGGATGCTTTAGCTGAGATTTCTGCATTGCAGGGGGTTGGACGAGATGATCCTCGGGTACCTTCCAACTCTTAAGATTCTATGATCCCAATGTTCCTTGGAACATAAATTGTGTGGGTTTGTGAAAGTACTGCAGAATGACTTTCCTAATGATAACTTATTCTAGGGATGCTACCAAAATTTGAGTTACTTAGTAGTCTGAAATGACTGCATTGGTGAAGTACCATTGCATCATGTTTGCCTTAAGTGTTATCGCATTTGGCCTTTTGTGAAAGACAAATCTAGTGAAACTTTGTTATTCGGGTGCTTTTATCTTCTCCAATTAATATTAATGAGAATGATGAAATTAGAAAAACAAATGGGGTGGTTGGGAATCCTTTTAAGTCCTTAAGGAAAGATGAAAACATGCCAGCTAAGGCATTTATAAAGTTAGGTAGCATTTTAGAGCATCGAAAGCAATGCATAAGAAATGTATTGGTATAAAACATGATCTACCATGTCTTTTAAAATGCAGGTGCTGAAAATGGAAGTGGATGGACAAGAAGCAAATGTGAAAACTGTGCGGAAGCCATATGTACTAAATGGTTGGTAATAGCTTCATATTGGCAATGAATATGTTGGCCTGATGCCTCATACTGAAACCTTTTACCTGAACTGTTGTAACTCTAAATCCGGAGAGCAACCATTTATCCTATTCAAATTAAGTGCAGTATTCTGGAGTGTATCAGCTCTCATTGTCAGGGAAACACTGGTGATATCATGCATAGTCTTTTGTTGTTGTGTGTGGTTTTTGTAACTTGGAGGCCACTTCTGTCTGAACCAACCCCCCCTCCCATCTTCTGTTAGACCCCAAAGGCTGTCCGGCCACAAAAGGATCACGCCGCATGGCGAACTGCTGGTTTGCAAGAGGAAATGTGGGTGACCTCAGTGATCCTACTAGTTGAATCTAGCTGTATTTATTCTGCTCGAAAAAGCCCACACAGGGTGCAAAAACGCTTCCCTCTTCTTCACTGCCTTTTCCTTTTAACACTTAAAGAGTTGGAATCTGAGGCCAGCCTCCCAGAGAAGAAGTCAGAGACGCTCTCCCGAGATCTTATTGACTATGTCCAGCACATGATCCGGAGCCATGGTGAAAACTACAAGGTAGGCACTCTTTGTTATAGAAGCTCCACAGCGAATGGTTGCAGCTGCTAGCATTAGAATGTCCAATTTTCAGTATTTCCTGGTTTCTCTGTTTTTTAAAAAACAAAAACTGCTGAGCTCACTCAATTCCCTGTTTGCTTCCATTTTTCATCCATAGTGCTTTCCTGTACCCTGAGCTGAACTCAGTCTACATTTTCTGACTGCACTCCTGTGGTTGTAATTTTCCATTTGCTTTGTGCACAGCCACTTGTTGACTCTTGGTGTACAGTATACTGCTTGTTTTCTGGGTGTGGGAGGCCTCCTTAAGGCTGAGGTAGCTCATTACAACTTTACTCTTCACCTCCTAGGCTATGGCACGTGATGAGAAGAACTATTACCAGGACACACCAAAGCAAATAAAGAGGAAAATCAATGTATATAAACGCTTCTACCCTGAGGAATACCAGACCTTTGTTGCCTCTCTGCAGCCAGAGAAGATGGAACAGCAATGATTTTACTCACCAAAGAAATGGGCAGAAGCAGCTGCACCTATATTATTTCAGATGCTAGTTTGCCCTCAAGTGACTTCTGGTCAGGGACTGAAATGTTGGATTATCTATAATTGTGCCCTTTGAAGAGAGAAGATGGGAAGGTGTTTATGTAGATGGGATTTTGTCTGACCTCTAATTGTTAGAGAGCCCTTGCTGCATTCTGCTTGCACCATCTTAGCTTTGGGATATATCCTAGATGAAATAAACTTCTTTCCCAAACCCCCAGTCAGTAACAAAGCACAGCCAAAGGATGTTTCCTGTTCTTGCTGTGTGAGTGGCAAGCAGCTTTGCCAAACCATCTGGAGAACAGGTGGGGAAGACTGTCCTAAGGAAATTTTGGTACACCATCCAGCTATGGAAACAAGAAGCCATGGTAAACCAATGTAATCAAAAGTCAGTATGTTTTCAAGCATTCTTTTATGAAGAGTAAAATATTTCCCTTTCTTTTAAAAAAAAAGAAGTTTCTTTAAAAAATTGGTCTCTTACTATGGAAAGGTGTCTGTTTCTTGACTTTTTGCAGCTATAGTATTTTAAGTCCTATTTTTGTGTATCAGCAGGTCCACCAGTGAGATGACATTATACAAGTACAAAGGAAAGCTGACCTTGGGAAGGCTCCTATGAAAATACACATACAGAGAGAGAAAGAGAGAGAGAGACCCCTTAACTGTAATTATGTACATGTATTGGCAGTGGCCTTAACACTCCTTGAGTTCTGCCTTTCTTAACAGCAATAACACATGACACTGCTGGCCTTGTGATATCTCTAGTTGCATAGAAAACACAACCATATCCCTTACAGCTGAGACAAACAACTCAAGGTTTATTTGATACAGTGGGGAGGGGGGCATAGTGTAAACAGTTGGTCACCAATTATCCATTTCATACAGGCAAGAGGAACTTAGGGCTAGGAGCCACAGGCACAAACAAAGCTTCTCATAACCTTTGATGGGACAGGAGAGGTGATCAGGTTTGGCTAAAGGAGTGTAGCCCAAGCTCAGGCAGTACTGCTGTTTTCCTGCTGTGAGGAAAGGGAACAGGAAGTTGGCATGTGTACTGTTTGAGAAAGAGCACACAAGGGTTGGGTTAACTCTGCTTGTAAACACAAGGTCCCTCTGCAGGACTGCCTGGCTGAACATGTAAAACATTTCCTTTCTCTAGAGGTAAGATTGGCATTTTGTCTGAGACCAACTTCTTCCACATCACGGGCAGCCCAAACTCTGAGGCTGGCTCTTGGCATGTCCCAGCCACCACTATCTGACTGTATAGTTTCCAGTTCAGGAGGAATATGGATTATATAGGAATGAGTCCTGAGCCAGGTGACTTGAGATCAAACATAGCACCAAACTGAGAAAGGGATTTGCAGCTTCATTAGCCTGGGCACAGCAATTCATATTAGGTACCTCAAATTCCCCAGTTCCTTCTGCAGCTTTTCACTGAAATTCACAACTCTTGCTTTCTTCAGAAAGAGATTAAGGGTAGTAATTCACTGGGGGCTAACTTGACTTTGGAAGTTGAGCAAGGACACTTGGAGCAAGGAGCTAGTGCCTCAGAAGCACAATTGGTCCAACATGCTTAGGCTAAGGAAATGGCTGTAATTCAAGGGCATGTAGTATGTTGGAGCGGGATCAGCTAAGCCATCAAGTTGCTTATCAGGTATGATAGATTTTATTGCACTAATAAGTAGCATTTAAAGCCCTAACAGCCATCAGGGACACCTCAACAGAATAGCTGCTTGCACATGCTCTGCTGAGATGCTCCTTTAACACCCGCACTCAGACTAGCCCTCATGGCAGTTTGAGATGGTACATCCTGTTCCCCACTAATTTGAGTGAGGATTTAATAGTATTTCATAGGGGCACAGTCAATCCCCAGCTTCTCAAAAGGGCAGTGAGGGATGAGGTATTCCAGCCTGCACAGGGCAGACTTTTCCTATAGACCTGCTGTGTCGAGTCTTGAAGACAAAGCGATAGTTCTTAGTGCAAATATTGACAGTGCCATTCCCTAGGACTTTCAGCAGCCGATGCCAGCAGCCACCCCCAAGACTACTGTATTATCCCCACGGTCAGTATATTTTGCCCCTGTTTTAGCCAAGGTCTCGGTGGTTATATTGGTGGTAAGGCTTCTTTCCAGAAGGGGGTTTAGTAAACACCTAAAAAATTCTTTTGAGGACCTGGAAAGCCTGTTTCTCTGAGGATAAGATCTCAAGAAGCTAAGAGGAAGCTAAGAGTTGGCTCCATGTGGCTTGAATATCCTGGAGATGTTGAAGAACCTTCAGACCTGAGCCAGGAGTTTGAGCAGCAGGTTCTTCAGGTGGAGAACACTGTTTGTGGTGGTCAGGCCAGCATCAGTAGCACTTGTGGGCAGAAGAAAGAATTCCCTTTGATGTTTCAGGGTGTTCAGTGCCAGCTCCTCGTGCAATTCTGCCACACTCAGCGCATCACTCTTGTCCTAGAGTGGATATAGATCACAGGTTGAACAAATGACACCGCTTCCCCACCCGTCCTTAAGAGAACTGTATTTAAGCACACCTTTAAATCTACTTTCACTCGTTCTCAGACAAGAATCCGTGTGAAAAGGAGAGCTGGGAAGGAGACAGTTATACTTGACATTAAATGCTGATGACGACACCATAAGCTATCCAATATACTTAGTCATGTCAGTACAAGCAAATGATATACAGAAGATGTCAAGCATACAGACAAGATCTGCATTGCAGGGGGTTGGACTAGATGGCTCTTGGGGGTCCCTTCCCTCTCTGCACGTTCAGGGTTCCATCTCCAGATCAGGGGTGGGGAACTAGACTGAATGTGGCCCTCCGGGCATCTCCATCTGGCCCTTGGAACTCTTCCCCAGGACACATCTCTCACCAGCCCTGCTCTGCACCTTCCTTGTGTGCATTTGCCTGGCTAGAATGTTATCACTGAACTGTGATAACGCCTCTTGCTTGCCTGGATGGAGGATGGAGAGATGTGTGTGTGTAAACACTGCTAACCTTTGTGTGGCCTACTATACAAAAGATAACTTCTGCATTGCTTACTATATATCCGTTAACATGGCCAGTTTTGCCTCTGGCCCCACTCCACTCAAGCACACAGAGAGACACAAAGACCCAACTTTCCCTTGCAGCAGGCAGGTCTGGACAGATGCAATGACTCCTCCCCTCTAGAGATGATGTTGCAAGTTGAGGATCCTGCTTGTCTCCAGCAGGAGGAGTCATCCCTATCAGGAATGGTGTCCTGCTCCATCTGGTAAAAGGTTCCTCTGCCTTGCTCTAGTCTAGACCCAGTCTTTATCAACTTTGGATCCCCATAAGTTGTTGGACTACAACTCCCATCATTCCTAGCCAGAATGTCCAGTGGTCAGGGATGATGGGAGTTGTAGTTAAAGAACATCTGTGGGCCCTAGGTTGAGAAAGGCTTCTGCAGATAGTCCCAAGTGAAAGAAGAGGCCCACCTGTTTGTTAGCGAGAACTATCAGAGGCAACTGGGGGTCCTCTGCTAGCAGGCCATGGAGCTCCTGTCGGGCAGTGTGGAGGCGCAGGCCATCTGCAGAGTCCACTACAAACACTAGGACATGGGCTTTGCTGAGGTAGTGGTTCCAGTACGAACGTAGATTCTGGCTGCCACCAACTGAGACACAAAAAGGACCAAAAATAAAAACCATACATGTTGAGTATATGGCATGTTTTTGGCACCCATCCACTGCCAAAGAAAAGAGGTGCATGGAACACTCAGTTCTGTTTTAGGCACATAGAACTTCTAGTAAAACCCTCCCTCCCCAAATATTTGTGATGCAATGACTTAGAGAGAATTCCTTGCACATTTCCCTCACAGCAATGATACAAGGCCGCTTCCAAAGTTATCCCACTGTCCCAGACTGCCTTGCTTCCAGGAGGCTGTGGTAGGACTTACCCTCCAGGAGGTCCATCTGGAGCCCATTGGCCTGCAGTTGTGCTGAGTTGAAGCCCTGAGTGGGTGCTATGTGCATCTTGGCTTCTGTGCTGCAGATATAGTGGATAATGCTGCTTTTTCCAGCCCCATCCAAACCAAGGACCAAAATCTGATACTCACAGGAAGGTGGCTGAAAAGAGAAGAAAGGCTTCGAGGCACAGCGGTAGCATAGCTGCAGGAGGGCCTTTCATGACTGGCAGCCTCACCTGTGGCTATTATTTGCCAAGTCTGCAAAACCAGACTTCATGTTTGGGTTGTGTGTAAAGCTGTTATTGTTAGGCTGTCGGGGAAGGTCACTTAGAGATGAAAGAGATGGCTAGCCTTGCACTGTTAGATGCAGTTGCAACAACTGTTCTTAGATTAAGCATCCAAACAAGGAAGATACCAGCCAAATTGAAGATCAAGCTATTTTGTGTACTATACACAAACCTATGTAACCTATGGAGCAAAAGTTCTTAGATTAAGCATCCAAAAACAATATACTTGATCCTGATTCTGTCTTCTGAAGCACTAGCTACCTCTCCCAGTTTGATGTCAACTGCAAATTTGATGAGCATCCCCTCAAATCCTTCATCCAAGTTGTTTAAAAAGACCATTGGCCCAGGACAGATCCCTGCAGTCGGCCCCCCATTTATCACTTTTTTCCAGGATGACAAAGAACCATTACCGAGTACTCTTTGAGTTGAGTCAGCTAACCATCTACAAATCCACCCAACAATTACTCCATCTAGTCCACATTTTACCAGCTTCCTTGCAAGAATAGGGGGAGGGGGGCTTTGTCAAAAGTCTGAAGCACTATGTCCGCAGCATTCCCCTGATCCACCAAGCTTGTACCTCTATCCTCTATGAAAAATGAAATGAAATTCTTCTGGCATGACCTGTTTTTGAGAAACTCATGCGGGGTCTTAGGAATCACGGCATCCTTTTCCAAGTGCTCATGGACAGGACTGTTGAATTATCTGTTCTAGGACCTTTCCTGGAATCACGACCCCATCTGACCAGTCCCCCTAAGGCAAAGGACTGATCTGGATGGATCCAAACATATTCCTTCCTTTTAGCAACTGCGCTGCAGTTGTCCCAGGGGGAGACTGACAGAGTAGCACTGGCCTTGAGTATAGGGCGCTCCCAGCCTCCACCCATCTTACCTCCTCGCCTCCGGGTGCGTTGCGCCCCAGCTCCGCTTCCAGCTGCTGCTCCCAGCGCCCCCTCCAGCCGATGCAGCTGTCGTTGACGTCTCGGAAGTAGATCTTCCAGGCGATGAAAAGGAGGGAGCCCAGGGCGGCCACCGCTGCGCCCAGCGCCAAGCTCAGGTGTCTGATGGCGCCAGCAGGAGCCATTGACGAAGGAACCGGACTGAAACAACTTCCAATCAGGCGGAGAGGCAACTGCAACAACACAAGCAGCGCCTCACTCCGAATGAACCCGCACAGAAAAGTCCCCTACAGCCTCCTGGGCTTGCCTTAAATCCGTGTGCTTCCTTATTTCGCAAGTTAGCAACCTGGGTTGAAGAGGTTTGTGTACTAGCAAGTGCAGCGATCCACAGCAGATGCGCCCAGCTGACCAACAACAGCCTCTGTGCGTGCGCGCGCGCTGCTGACTCAGTCTAACCAGCCAGAGAATTTCCCGGCCGGTGGCAGCATCAGCCCCAGCAAACTGCGGACGGAGTCCGGCTGACGTCACTCTCGGCCTTAAAGGGGACTTGCTCTGTCTCTCCACCTAGTAAGATTCCCCGGGGGCGGGCGATGGGTGACAGAGAAAGAGAAAATGCATTGCTGGGCGTAATATTGCCTTACACCAAGGCGGAATTCGCACTATTGCTGGATTGAGACTGCCTTTATACCTGACCGCTGGTCATGCTGCCTGGGAATACAGTAATGGGAGCTGGGGTCCAATGACATCTGTAGGGCCACAAGTCCCCCTACCCATGTCCAGGGCTGGCCCACCCATGAGGCACGGTGAGGCAATTGCCTCTAGTGGCAGGATCCACAGGGGCAGCAGATCTGGATGTAGATCTTTAATTACACCTTGTTCTTGCGGTATAACTTCACTCACCTTTTCTTCCCTGGTGGGGAGGTGCCATTTTGTGGTTCACTCCAGAGGCCAAAAAGTTTCAGGCCAACCTTGGTCATGTCTCATACCAAGATGACAGGACATTTTGCATGCAGAATGTCCTAGGTTTCATCTCTGGCATCTCCGGGTAGAGCAAAGGGAGAAGAAGCTTGCCTGAAACCCTAAAGAGCTGCCTCTGGTCAGTGTAGACAGTACTAACCTAGATGGACCAAATGGTCTGAGGGTTTGTCCATGCCCAAGCAAAATGCAGATTGGAACTGGTCTGCCTCTGAGGCACAGCCATGAAAATAATGTTGGCGGCATCCTGTTCTCACAGTGGCCAAACAGGTAGACTGATTATTCTTATCTGGAAGCCCCGTGTTCCTGCTATGTATATGAAGCTAGTTAACTTTTCTAAACCACCTTGGGAGGGCTTGATATTGAAAGACAGCACATAACTGGTATTTTAGATACATAAATATTGAAGTGGAGGGAAAACATCTGAAGGGGGGAACTTTCTTTTCTTGTAAATGTTTTATATGATTATTTCATTTTAAAATGTACATAAAACAAAGAGAACAATGATAACAAAAGACAAAAATTAAAAGATGAAAAAGAATTGGGGGGGATTTCTGAGGAACCATATTGTCTTGACGGGAAGAGAGAATAAGAGAGAATAAAAGAGAAACAGCTCCTGCCCACAACAGCCAGGATAGGGACTTGATCTCAGACCCCTCTCTTAATTCCATTGCAACACTGTATTATTATTAGTATTTTTTATTAAACTCTGAGCAGCCTTTGAAAAGTGTGTCATGATTCCTAAAGGTATATTTTATAAAGGTGTAATGGTATTGAATACCCAGCCCATTGCGGAAGAAAAGCACCATTTATGTGGGAGGAATAAATTGCCATTTTCAGAATTATTTCCATCTCCCTTCTCTAACATATTTGCATTAAAAAATAAAAGCAACAGCATTATTTGCTGGAACTGCAGTGTCAAGCAGATACCTTGCCTAACAACAATCCTTTGCTGATTCAGGACACTCAGTAAATTCTAACTTTCCCAAAGGTCACAAAACAATACTGCAATATCTGTGCAGTTTCCTTTGTTTTCTGTATGGGGTTATTGGGATGCAACCCAACCCTGTTTTCAAGGGCTTCTCTGCAGCTATAAGTGCTAAAGCTCAATGGAAAGTGGCTGTTGCCCTCTCCCCTGGCCCATGTACTCTAGACTATGGACCTTCTGAGTTATTTTCTCTCTTTATCCTGAAACCCTTTAAAGAAAATCTAAATGAGAAAGAGTTAAGATTGTTAGTATGCATAGTTACTGAATTGTCTTAAACTTATTATATTAGTACTCACCTTTTGCATCTGTTTTGTTTTACTTTTAATTTGTATTTTCAAAAAAGGTTTGATAGATAGATAGAGGCTACTAACCCTGAACATTGTTCTACCTCCACTGTCAAAGGCAGCATGCTTTGGAATATAGGTTGAATATTAGTACCTTCATAGGAAATCCTTGTGAGCCCTACACAAATGTTTGCAAGGTTCCAGTTTCACTCTTCTTCTAAAAACAACAACGTTACTTCTAAAGTTCCTACTTTTTTCTTTGTGCTGTACAGAGATTAAAAGACAAACCGACCCCTTGCCTTCAAGCTCACAAACTAACAGACATCATACAAAAGGAAAACGTAATGGGGAGGGAAGAGGAAAACAAGAAGGCATAACTTATTGAAGTTATATAATTGTTCTGGACAGTTCCCCCCTCCCCCGCCTTTAAGTACACATGCATACCAGGACTTGGCAAAAGTTGCCCCCTCCACATCTCACCAAACCTTCGTCTGCTGCAAAGAGGTGTGTGGGTGTGCATGTGTCAGGGACTTTGGGGTGGGGGCAAATTACAGCCTTGAAATGTGGCTTCAAGGTCTGTCATTTGATTTGTAACTAAATTGCTTCTGTATTACTGAATACACTGGCAATTCAGCAACGTTACGCAAAACTAGAGCACAAAATCACAATTCCCATCGTTTCATAACAGGCCTTCCAAGCATGACTAGCCTGGTGGAAAGGAGAGAACCAGCAGGACATGATTATATCTAGATATAAATACTATAGGAACAGGGAAGGCATACTGGAGTTGGTGTTGCTCTGGTTGTTAAAGAAAGCATCAAATTAGCAAGCCAGAAATCCCCAAAGGGGCAGATTCCTCAATAGCACTGTGGAAATTACAGGCTGGTTGGCTTAACGTCTGCCTTAGGAAAACTGGTGGGAGGTATTGTTCAAGATAAAACAACCAATCATATAGGTAAAAAAGATAAAGGACCCCTGGATGGTTAAGTCTAGTCAAAGGCGACTATGGGGTTGCGGCACTCATCTCGCTTTCAGGCCGAGGGAGTCGGCATTTGTCCACAGACAGCTTTCCGGATCATGTGGCCAGCATGACTAAACCACGTTTAGTGCAACGGAACACCGTGACCAGTCATCTAGAAGAAGCTGTGCTGAAGCAGAGTCAGCATGAGTTCTGCAAGAGTAAGGCCTGTTTTATTAACCTACAGTGGTACCTTGGGTTACATACGCTTCAGGTTACAGACTCCGCTAACCCAGAAATAGTACTTCGGATTAAGAACTTTACTTCAGGATGAGAACAGAAATCATGCTCTGGCAGCGCAGCAGCAGCAGGAGACCCCATTAGCTAAAGTGGTGCTTCAGGTTAAGAACAGTTTCAGGTTAAGAATGGATGTCCAGAACGAATTAAGTACTTAACCTGAGGTACCACTGTATTAGTTATTTGAGTGTCAACAACCATATAGACAGAGGTGATCCAGTTGACACAGTGTGCTTGGATATTCACAAAGCTTTTGACTGCTTAGTAAGCAGATACAGGACAAGAGGAATACATATTATTGATTAGGAATTGATTACATAACAGAATGCAGAAACTAGGAGTAAATAGATAGTTGTCTTGATGGAGGGATGTAGAAAGTGGAGTCCCCCAAGGATCAGTATTGGGACTTGTGCTTTTTAACTTTTTTTTTTTTTAAAGATCTAGAGTTAGGGGTGAGCAGTGAGGTGGACAAGTTTGCTGATGATACTCAGTTGTTCAGTCATTAAAACAAAGAAGGATTGCAAAAAGCTTCCAAAGGACATCTTCAAACTGTGTGAATGGGTGGTAAAATGGCAAGGGCAATTCAATGTAAATAAGTGTGAACTCATGCATGCTGGGGCCCCAAATCCTATTTAACCTATACACTTATGGAGTCGGAACTGGTGATGACTAACCAGGAAAAAGAGTGAACAACTCAATGAAGAAGCTGACACAGTGTGTGGCAGCGGTGGGAAAAAAAAGAAAAAATCATGCTAGGAATTATTAGGAAAGGGATTGAAAATAAAACTGCCGATACAAGTACAAATCTATGGTGCAACTGCTCCTGGAACACTGTGTACAGCTCTGATTGCCTCACCTTAAAAAGGTTATTTTCGAGCTGGAAAGGTTTCAGAAAGGTGGAACCACAATGATCCGAGGGGTGGAGCAATACCCTTATGAGAAAAGGCTGCTGCATTTGGGGCTTTTTAGAGGTGACATGATAGAAAGATACAGTGCCTTTTTCTGGGGGGACACAGGGGTACACATACCCCAGACATTAAGTTTGGCCTCACTGAGGGGCAGTATTTCAATATGAGTAGGAAAATGAGAGTACCCCCTAAACATTTTCTTTTTAGAAAAAAGCACTAGAAAGATATAAAATTATGCATGGAGAAAACGAACCATTTTTCTCCATCTCTAGTAACACTAGAACTCGTGGACATACAATGTAGCTGAATGTTGGAAGATTCAGAACAAAAGAATGTACTTTTTCTTCACACAGCACAAACTATGGAACTCGCTCCCAAAGGAGGCACTGATGACAACCGACGTGGACGTCTTTAAAAGAGGATTAGACAGATTCATAGAGAACAAGGCCACTGTATATCAATGCCTGCACCATCCTTGCGCTCTGCCCGTCTCCGTTGCCAGAGCCCGTACACTTCTGAATACCAACGGCTAAGTTCCCTCAGAATTAGTCTCTCAAACGCCGCGAGCTTGAACTCTCGCGAGATCGTTAAGCTTATGTATTGCGCTCCCTCCGCCAGCGTCCTTTGAGTTGCATGTCGTCAGCCGCGTTGCTGCTGACCTGGCTTGGTCTGGCTTGAGCTCTTCCTCCCGGCTCGGGCTGCGCCATGGCGCCTCCGGATCTCGTTGACCGGCGTCTGCTCGCGGGCGGCCTCCTCCGCCTCCTGCTCTCGTCCGACTCGTGGGCGCAGCGGGCCTGTTAGTACCGGGGGAACCCAGTCCGGGGGCTGCGGGCGGCCCAGGAAGAGAAGGGAGGTAAGAGAAAGAGGCGGGCGGGAGGGCAGGCAGGCAGGCAAAGCAGCCGAGCGCGGCCTTGTTGTTTACGGCGCATAGTGGGCGGGATAGGCCGGTCGTGGAACCGCCGCAGACCATCAGGAGGAGGCTGGGCTCGGGGATGAAAGGCTCCGGCGGAATTTATTTTGCGCGACACCTTCCCAGACATCTGCTTGGAAGAGCCTGAAGCCTACAGTATTTGGAAAATACCTGAACTCCCCCCCCCCGGGACAGGGCGGGACGTGGACGGAAGATGCTGCTTGTGGTGAAATCTGAGGCAACCGCCTCTTTTTCTTAGGGTGCCATCCTAAAAACACTTACTTGGGAGCAAGGCCTATTGCAGGCTCCGTGAGACTTGCTCTCGAGTAAACATGCAAAAATATATTAAACGCGTTTTTAATCTCGCTGCATGCGTTTTGTAAACTAACGCCTCTCCTTTCCCTGTCGGTGTTCAGCCTAACTATGCATGTCTACTCGGAAGCAAGCCAAATACTAATACTAATTTACTGTTTATACCCCGCCCATCTGGCTGGGTTTCCCCAGCCACCTTGGGCGGCTCCCAACAGAATATTAAAAACACGATAAAACGTCAGACATTAAAAACTTTCCTAAACATTGAGTTCAAAGGGGCTTACTCTCTGGAAAGCGAGTATAGGGTTGTAGCCTACCCTATGAGACGGACCTGTTGCCTACACTTGTCGGTGGTGAGGCTCCCTCCCTTACACACTTGCTTAGGGAATGATTGTTAGTGGACTAAACCTTTTGAGCCTACAGCAAAACTTATTTTCTTTGCATGTTGATGGTTGTTCAAAGTGATTCATAATAATATGTAAAGTGCCTCAACAGTTAGATGTTGTATACAGTTAGTATGTTAAAAGCAGCCCATGCCACTAGCCCATGCATCCTCTCATTATTGGAGGAGGAAGAGAATAGGCTCACTTGGATTTAAACCGCTTGCTTGGCTGCAAGAAGTAGCAGTTGTTGGTCTCTAGGGAGAAATGCTGGACAAGACTTAAGTGGCCATTTGGACTCGGTGCCTCTTGAAGCTGCATTTACAGCATCTGTCTACTGTTACTTGCAACCATATGGGAGAATATGCTGGCATGAGCTAGTGGGTATTTGTATGGCTGCTTTCCAGGTCAGCAGTTTCTGCAGTTGGAAGAATAAAATGCTTAGAACTGGCCAACAGATGATGGTTAGAAAAATTAATGTAAATTACATTGTGGCATCTTATTTATATCTCACCCACTCTGATAACATTACTGCTATGGAGGCTATATCTATGGCAAGTCTGCATTTCCCTCATGGAAATACCTACCTCTCCTGAGTTATTTGATGCTTACCTTTGATTGTCTGGGTAAATCACCAGAATACCTTTTGAGACCATTGTATTTTATTAATTCAAAGGTAAACTACCACTGTTGATTGCTTTATATTGTGCTGGAAAACTTCCCATTGCCTTGAAACCAGGTGCCATTGTAGATTACGTAGATGTTGATTGAGATGTGGAGTGTTCTTTGACCCTGTGTTGTTGCCACTGCAGTAGGAAGGTCCACAGTTTGAATTCCATTGTTTGAAAGCATGCTAGTGCAAGTAGATAAATGGGTACTACTTCAGTGGGAAGGTAAACAGCGTTTCCATCAGGGTATTCTGTTGTTCCAGAAGCAGTTTAGTCATGCTGGTTGCATGACCCGGAAAGCTGTCTGTGGACAAATACCGTCTCCCTCAGCTTGAAGTGAGATGAGTGCAGCACCCCATAGTCAACTTCGACTGGACTTAATTTATTTACTACTGCAGTCCAAGTATGCTAATTTATAACTTCATATTTATATTTTATATTTTTGCAAGTACTTGACAGTCCAACTGAGTGACGGTTTCTTTGGTGTGGTTGATGTACATAGTGTCTAGTTGAGACCACTTCAAATGTTAGAGAATTCCCACATAGAATTGTAGAGTTGGAAGGATCATCTAGTCCAGGAGTGGCCAACTCCCAAGAGACTGCGATCTACTCAGAGTTAAAAATTGGCAGTGATATGCCCCCTTTTTGGGGGTTCAGGTCAAAGTTGTTGAGCTTTTATAAGGAGGAGGAAGGCCCGTTTTTTTAGAGATTAAGGTCAAAGTTGTTAAGTTGTGGGGGTGCGGGGCTAAACTGTTGAGCTTTTTTAAGGGAAGCCAAAGTTGTTGAGCTTCTTTGGGGCAGCCAGTGATCTACCTCAAGACATTCAGTGATCTACCGGTAGATCACAGTCTACCTGTTGGACGTCCCTGATCTAGTTCAACTCCCTGCAATGCAGAAATTTCGCTCACAGCTGTCTCTGGGTGGGCTCAAACCACCAACCTAATGGTTAACAGGTAGATGAGGCATTTGAGCGTTGTGCACTATTTTCTCCTTTATGAAGGTTGAAGTGGCTTTCTGTCAGTATTGAATTAGGTTATTATGAATACAATTTTACTACAATTGTAGACTGTCTTACTTTAGTAAAGATTTATTGCTTCTGAATTTTTGTCAGTCTCTGCATGGAAGCTCGTGAGGATGGTTTGCTAGTTTCAGCATCAGCAACAGAATGGTCCTTTTTTGACATCTTTCTCTCATCATAAGTTGTGGTAAGCTCTATTAGTTTTTTTTCTTATAAAAACTTTGATTACAATGATACGCAGGCTGATTAATTTAAAATGAGGTCATAATACCTTTTCATTGCTTCATTATTGAAATCATCAAACTAAATGTTAGACATCTTGCTAGCTTTATAAGCAAAGTAAAATATGTGGAGCTTCATTGACATACTCTAGTTTTATTATAAACCAGGATCCTTTGCTATGGTGTAACTTTTGCAGATGAAAGTACCCTCTGTTTTTATTAGGTAACAGCAATACTGTTCTGGATTTCCATATAGTGAAACACCTGGACTTGCAATCATGGCTTCAAGACGAACAGATGCTCCTGGTAAAACTAATTATCTAAGTAAATGTGTCGGGTGTAAAAGTGTCTAGTGGTAATTGTAACAAATATAATCAGGCCCTTTATTCAAATCTCCCAAGTCTATTTGTGTTGTCTTTATGAAGGTCTAGCTGTACCACACTAAATGCAGACACACATAAAGATCTGACTCTGCTCTAGAGAGAATTGTAATTGTGCTTCAACAATACATCTGTTGGTGACCTAGCATCTTATGGTTGCAGTTGTCAGTTTTCTTGCCTGCTCATGACCAACAACTGCTAACTAGATAATGATGAATTAATTACTAAATTGATGGAGTTCTCCTCTGAGATGAATTCTTCCATCTGTTCCTGGAAGTAGTTTTTCAGATTGCCTTCAGGATTATGTATTTCATGCTACCATTACTTGACTTTTAATTTGCTATTGAGTGAATTTATTGAAATCCGATGGTTAGTGTGCCTATTTACTTGATTATGAGTGAAAAGGCTGTTTGCCATTAGTTTGGGAAGTCATCTCGGCAGGGATGGAAAATTCTTCAGATCCCTATGAAATCGAATGACCATCCTAAGTACCTAAACATTTTCTAGCCTGGTTTTTTTTTTAGGTTGTGTTTTCTGGGGTTATTCTCTGAACATCTTTTAATGAGAAGTTGATTACCTTCCTGATCCTAGGTGTCTCATGTGGGAAAAGATTCTGAATAAATGCTTTAGTGCCAGGGCTTGGGTTTTAGTAATTCTGGACTAGATAAGTGCCTAAATTAATAGGCAGTAGACTTTTTTGAGTAAGTGTTTCTAGGAGCTTTGACCTAAGAATTTCTAGCTCTAGTAGCACCTTTAGCTCTCTAATTATTGGTTGAAATGGATCAAGTGCATTGTTTTGATCAGTAGTGGTGAACCAGTGGCCAATGGGCTTCATCCAATCCACTAAGTCTTCTCCAGTAGCCCCCAATTCCCTGACCCAGTGTGGTGCTGCCTTGAGATTGAGGGGGGCATAGTACACTAATGGAATTTCATCCTCATAATATTGGGCAGAGAGGTTGAAACTACCCTCACAGCTATTGTCAATTTCATTTTTCACCTTGCTTGCTGTTTGTGTGCGTGTTCCCTGGTATGCATGTGGTGGCTTGTGCACAGGTACTCTTGCTTGCCTACTATAAGGTGGCCATGCCTACCTGTGGCATGTTGCCCTGACGGAGTTGGAATACGGTGATGTGGCCTTGGGCCTGAAAGAAAGTTAGTTACATCACAATGTTCTAAAATCCTGTGATACTGATGCTAGAAGATCATCTTAATGAAATAAGTTCTAATGTGATCTGTACTACTTGCTTGTATAAAGTTGACATTCTAAAAGTGCAGCCTACTGTGAAATTTTCATCTCTGTCCTTAGCTATTGAGCATGGCTCTGGAGGCTTTCTAGGAAAGATGTCCCAACCCATTGGAATGAACCGTCGGACATTCAGTTATGATGATGCCCTTGAGGATACAGCACCAATGACCCCTCCTCCTCCAAATATGTCCACCAATATCCTGTGGAAACAGCCAGTCGTCCCAGAACGCAAATATGAAAATATTTCCAAGGTATGCAGACTATAGAGGTGGTATGAGGTGTCCAGTAAATACCACTTTTAATGTCCCACTGAAGACGTAAATCAACCACTGAAATTAACTGTGCTGAGGGGCATCAAATTTACATTGCTTTGCTCTTCTGGGTGTATGGGGTGTTAGGGGAGGTGTAGTACCTCTGGTGGGACATGTAGTGTGCTACCTCTGGGGTACTTTGTCCACCTTTGGTTGCCACGCTGCACTCAGCTCTCACCTGTGGCTCCTAGAAGTTATCAGCATGTGACAGCCACACCCTGGGAAACAGCTTTGAGTGGCCGGCTAAACCAGATGAGGGTAGCTGAGTGGTCTCAACCCTCAGTGAGTTAGGGACTTCCCCTACATGTGAATACAGGCTCTGGCAGATTGAGCGGACAAGACCCATAGTGGGTCCAAGTGTCAAGAAGGCAGTTTCTGCACGTGCTGTAGAGGGAAGTGAGGGGCAGGTGGGGCTCATCCACCTAGGAGAAGGAAAACCCTGATCCTAAACCTCTGCTGCCTTGCAGGATATCTTCAGGGAAGAAAAAGCTAAGGGGTAAACCCTACACAAAACCAGAATGTAGTCCCTAAGATGGTTGGTTGGCACCTTGTACGCCTCCTTCTGGCAACTCCTGAAGCCAAGCTGGTACCAAACGTATTGCTCTGCTTTCCTTTGGACCACTTCAGCAAGGCTGAGAGTAGGGTCTTGTTGACTGGGCAGCCAAGGACCTCCATACACATTGCCCAGGCTTGCACCCCTGAGAGGTCACTTCAGTGCTACTAACAGCTGCTTGGCTTCGCTGCAGAGGCACACTCCATTTCTCTCGAGTCAAGCAGATGCCAGTAATACAAATGCTCTTCTGATACTTTTTATAGCAACAATTATTGAGGGAGAAACACTTATTTTCATTACAATGGCTGTAACTGGTCAGAACTGGTGAAATGTCTGACAAAAAGAGTGTAAGTGTCACAACGAAGAGCTGGTATGATTTTTAAAAAAACCCCTACAGATTTTGACTAGGCTGTGGGTGGGTGGCAAGTAACAGATTGTGACCCTGGATTTACTTTTCAAAAGCAGGGAATAATCAGAAAGCCATAGTTATCTTATGAGGAGAACTAGACTTGGGGGTTTGGAGTTATCTTCTATGCAGGAGAGAATATTTTCACCTGTTTTCATGGACTACAGCGGATCTGGTTTTGGTGAAAATAGGAGTGATCTCTAGCTTCATATAATGATATTTTGAGATTGATTATCTGCTGGATGCAAGACCAAAGATTTCTAAATACCATACAGAATTAAAATGTTATAGATGAGAGGGTGGGAAAATGGCAAGAGCACCATGTTCAATCTGTACAGTTCAAGTATGATTCCAGGACTCCTTCCCTTGAGGATCAGGAGTACTGTGTGAGATTCTCCTAAGGTAATTTTGCCCCTTTCTCCTCAAACTGTCCCTGGCTTCCTCTGCACAGGATGAGGAAGGGAGACTAGCATGCATCCATCTGCCATTACCCCCTCATCTTCCACTGAGACTGTGAACAAGATTCCTGTAGTGAAGGCCAAGGCCACCCACATCATCATGAATTCTCTCATCACAAGTAAGAGCTCTTGTGTTCCTCTAGTAGGCAAGTTACCCTGGAGATCAAATTTTGCAATATGGTTTATTTCCCATTACCATGTGGGTTATTTTAATTTTCTATGATATAGTTGTCTGTTCAGAAAGGCCTTCAAAGAGATTGGATTCCCTAATGGAAAGGGTCAAGCAAAATGCTGTAAGAATGAATTTGATGCTCTACCTCCATATTCTGATCCTCTTTAGTACCTAAATACTAGCATGTAACCTAAGGGAAACGGCATGGAAATTTAGTTCTTCTTAAGTCCTGCAACACTTCATTATGTGTTTTGTGGTAGTGGGACTGTACTGCCAGCTCTTACTTGTTAGCTTGGCAAACTCATTCCATTTGTCCAGTCAATGTATTAAAATGAATGGCTGTGGAAGATAATTTGTTGGCACCTACGTATGTTTAATTGTAGCTGTTAAATCTTTTGGGAAAACTAAATACACACTTCCATTGAATTTACAGTGAATTAAACAACTTCATTAGGTTGCTAATGGTACATTTCCTCCTACTACTAATGGGCAGATAACTGGCACATAGACAATATGCTTGAATCAGCATGCTTTGGATGTGGCATATATATTTCACCATTTTGAGTCTCTTGTAGTTTTTCTGTTTTGGAAGTCTAGTGATCACAGCAGAATGGAAGTCTAGTTCAGGTATATTACTTTCTTACAGTAAAGCAATGAAGGAAACTTCCTTTTATGTTTAAGAAATAATTCCTGGAAACATATTTTATTAATATTTAAAGATAGCCATTACAATTGCATAATTTTTCTTTTAAAAAGCTACTAAAGGACAGGGTTGAGGTTTCTGCTCTGAATAACAGTAGATTGGAGGAAGGCATTCTGAAGATGTTCCTCCTAAACCCTGGTGGCTTCTTTTTTGGGCCCAGCTTCTGATTATGTATGAATTTATGCTGCATTCATGAGAACATAACAAAAGTTGTCGCAGTAAAGGTTTAGAACAGGGATGAGGAACCTACCTGCGACTCAAGATAATGTGCTACTGCTTCCATCAGCTAGCCAATATGGCCAATAGACAGTAACAATACCTAACAGCACCTGCAGGGCCACATGTCCCCCATCCCTGGTTTAGAAAGTCTGGTTCTGGAACCCCAAAAATACAGTGAGCTCACTTGTAGGAAGAGCTCAGGGCAAAGGAAAACATTTCTATATAACCAGGCCCTTAGCTGATTAGACAATCTATGGCCTTTTAAATGTGTTTGTGGGAAGGGGACTATTTATATTCTCCACCTTGTGATCTTTGGGTGAAGGGCTGTATACAAATTTAATAAACAAACAAAGCAATCCTAGATTATTTTACTATACTGATCTCTCTTTTTAACCTTAGTCCTGTCCTCCCCTTCCAATCTGCTGGAATGATGAAAGTTCCAGAACATTTTTTAACTGTGCTGTGCGTTGCTCTGGCGCTTTATAATAGATGGCTTAAAGAAATCTCTCCCTCCATGCTTTATCATTTCTAATAAAGGCTATAGGATATTGCCTTTTAGAACTTTGTTGCAGGCCGTAGTGTTTGTGGCTTGTATGAATGTGTCATGTTGTCCGTTCTAGAGCAAACTCAGGAGAGCATTCAACGCTTTGAGCAGCAGGCAGGGTTGAGAGATGCCGGATACACTCCCCACAAAGGCCTCACTGCAGAGGAGACTAAATACCATCGTGTGGCTGAGTCACTCCATGTAAGGTGTTGGGTCTCACTGTGCTTTAGTAGTGAATTCCTTAAATTGGTATTGGTTGTAAATTACTACTTTTCAGAACTAAGTGTGGAAAGTTTGCTAATAGGTGCCATTGCCACAATAGAATCAAGGATTTTTCCGGTTTGCATCCTGTTTCAGAGTTTGTGTTAAGAGAGCTTGAATCTAGTGCCAGTTAAATATAATGTATTGAGTTCTTGATCAGTACCAGTGAGGCATTGGCACTGAAAGTAATTGATGTAAATTATTTATTTCCCTGCACTAAAAACCTAACTTTCTGAGACTGAACATATAGAATTTACTATTACTGGGAAATGGGTGCTATGCCTTTGAAGTGGAATACAAAGTTCAGTAATAGAGGGTGATGATTTGAAAGATGGTATGTCTGAGAGGTAGCTGTAATCAAGGCAGAAATGTCTCCATACAATCTTGCATGCAAGTCTCATTAATATGCTGCATCATGCTTTTATTAAGCTTTACCAATGAAAGAAACAAAATTAAACTCTGGCTGCTCGCTGTTCACTTGCTAGAATTGGAAAGCTTCCAACTGTACATCTTTACCCTTTCTAACAGAACCTAAAGATGCAAAGTGGAGAGATGGCAAAAGAAGATAAACAGGCCTCTTCCGCCCAGTCCACTCCAAGCAGCACTCCCCATTCCTCTCCCAAGCGCACATACAGGTACATTTCCCAAGAGGAAAACAAAGGGCACTTAACTATGTGTCTAAATTAATAGGAATCCTAGCTTCCTTTTGGGTTTTGTGAATCCTGTTTGTGGAATCTGTCCAATGCTTTTTTGCTGCGTTTTTAAAGATAACCAGTCTTTCAGTTGTGGGTAGGTAATGTGGCTCACATAATTTTTTCCTGGATTTATCTTTTGGTGTAAACCTATGTGGAGTGAGAATTGTTCAGTTGGGATTAAATGTTTGTGGTAGTCAGATACTACCATGGTCTGCCTATCCGGTTTCAGTTCTTAATTGATTTGTTCTCTTCAGGGGTTGGTTTAGTCAGGGGTCCACCGCATCCATCACGGGTCCTGAGCTTGCTGCCATGGATTCCGGTGGTGGGGATGGCGATAAAGTACCGTCTGAAAAATGGAGCTTCTTTGGACCTAGAGCTCTTCAAAAACACACAGATTCAGGTACAGCAACATTTTAAGAAATCAGTCTTTATGTATTCAAAAATATGCGTTCTTCCAAAAATACAGTCTTCAAAAATATGTGTTCATTTTACAAAAGACCGGAGTAGCAAGCTTTGGCTTTAAAGACTAAAGGAGAAATTAAACATCACACTGTGGTAATTGTTTTGTCAAGGCAAGCATTTTGGCTTGACAGAAAGAACAATCCCCCCTCTCCTCCCCTTGCATACTATTCCAGGGCTTCTCCTGATGCCCCTAGAGACAATTTTGGGATGTATGGGGAGAGGAGGAGGGAACGCCCCATAGCACAAGTGAAAGCCCTTGTGCAGGAATTCTGCTGATGGGAGTTAACTGATGTATTAGTTGAGCCCTGCTCTAACGAAGAGTTAAAATTATGAAGTGATTTAAAAGTAAATGGGAAGAATTCATTGTCATTTGTAATTGGGACTACAGAAGAGAATGCATATATCAAGGTGTAGCATATAGTAAAATGTGTGTCCACAGCTTTCTGCAGTCTATGGCATAGAACTTGAATGCTGCATTCAAAGGTTGGAAAATCAAACTTTGGATTGTCTTGTCCCCCCCCCCCCAACCACATTATTGTGCTTTTGTAACAGCAGCGTTAATCCTAAATTTGTAGTTAATGTGGTTTTACTAAGTGTTAACTACTAGTGTTTTGTTTTGCCTTCAGTCATATTTGATAGATGAATGTCTGTTCCATAGTTTCCCAATAAGCAGAGATGCTCTGCCTACTTACTACTTTTAAGAAAAAATGTAGTGAATATTATTCTGACTCTTTAACCATCTGCATTGCTCCTTTAATGCTGATTTGCCAGAACTATTCCTGAATCTTCCAGTGACAATTAAATTCTGTTCAAGGCAAAGTTGCCATAGATTATGTGCAAAAAGCTTATCATAAGGGATACTTGAGTTGCAGTTTTAGGTATAGCTTCCTCATATGACTGTCACTATAGGAATACACAAATATCTTTTGTTGACAAAGAGAACTGCCACATGCCACATGGTGGTTAGTGCTTGTTGTTGTTTAGTCGTGTCCGACTCTTCGTGACCCCATGGACCAGAGCACGCCAGGTTAGTGCTTAGAATTAGATGAAATGGCAATTGCTTACACAAGTCTTGATTGTGCTGTACATCTGCACAGATGTGCATAATGGTTTGCTGCTTTTGCCTTTCTCTTATCTCTTTTGTATCCTCCTCTTCTCTCAGGGGGCTTTACCGTCCAGGCCTATAAGGGTGCCCAGAAACCAACCCCAATGGAACTAATGCGTGCCCAGGCCACCAGGATGGCAGACGACCCTGCAACTTTCAAGCCTCCCAAGATGGACATTCCAGCTATGGATGAAAAGAAGCGGTCCCCACGTTCTCATAACCTCAGACCCCGGGACATGAATGTGCTTACTCCTACTGGGTTCTAGAAACACCTCCACTTAAAAGGCAGGATGATCTTGAAATCTGATGGACTATATTGTCCTAGGGTGTCTTTCACATTCCACACATACAGTTGACATAGGAAGGTCTCTTCTAGGTCAGAGTTACAGACAGTGGTGAAACAAGATTTGGGCAACTTTCTGAATTTCTTGCTCTTTTTTTTCCTTCCAAAGGTCTCTTATGCAGCACCAAAATAATAACTATCTTGCCAACAGAGTTCTGACATGCAGTTCTGTGCTTCTCTGAATACCTGTTTTATAAAGGGAAACAATCAACTTATTGGACCTTTTTGGCTTGAATATTTGGGCTGCTGTTTGTGTAGACATCTACTTATTCGTGCAAGATTGCTGAAGGACAGTGTATAACTTTCTAGTATCTTCTTTGAACCGTTTGAGGGAATCTAGCATCAACTGAAGTCTAATGTTCTGGTAAGAATATTGGAGAAATTTAGCACCATGCTTGAAAGTTGAAGATTCCCTGCTTGGCTATTTCTACATGCAAGAGATTCATGTCTTAGGGACCTAAATGTTTCAACATGAAAAAAATATCAGTACTAATTCTAGACTTGTACTATGAAATGATACTGTTTGTGAAGCCCTTTGCATCAAATGGGTTCTGCATACCATGAAGCTGGAGCCACAGTAGAATGGAAAAGTTTCTTCATTCCTAGAGGTAACAAAGGGATTTGTAGCTGTTTTCCTGGGGATTCATTTGGGAATTATTAGTAGCACTTTCAGGGGAAAGGATGTGAGATAATAACTATAAAGTTAAAGGGACAGTGGTTATGCTTATTTATATATTTCTTAGGGAGGAAGAGGAAAATAAGTCATTAGAGGATAGGGAAGATTTTAACCTAGCATCTCACCTTAGATGTGAACATAAGCATTTGCATAAATTGTTGCTAATTTCTATTTGAGCAATCAGACAGTGGAAGACTTGATGTGTTCTGTGATTGCTTGAAGACATAGGGGGCAGGTACTGCCCTTAACTCGTAAGTCACCGGTTGGCTTTATAGTGATGATATGGCAATCTTGGAATATCCATTATGCAGATAAAAAGGTCTTTTGTTTAACAGCATGTTTACTGAGAAGTCCTCACTAATCTTTTTTTAATGTCTTAAATGGGATCTGTCCCCTTTCTGAACTGTGTTGTTTCTACAGATTGTTGGCAGTTCTGCAGCTGAGTGACTTGGTGGTGTCTCACTCAGCTTCATCTTATTTCTTTACGTACATTAACGACATTAGGACTTGTGCTTCAATACCACTGTAGCTTTTTCTGCCCTATTAGTCATCACCATTGCTGTGTGTAAACAGTGATCCAGCTTTTTGTTTAGTGTTAACTTATTTTGTGATATTTTGTGTTCATGTCTCTGTGCTTGACATCTCTGCACAATAATAATAAAAAAAACCTTAGAGAATGACTGTTGGGGATGTGGTCATCACTGCAATGGCAGAATCTGTCACACATCACTAAGACTGCAATCTACATATCGGGGAGTAAGCCCTTCGATACTTACTACTGAATAAACAATTTCCAGTGTTCTTGTCCCTGTAAATGTAAAATTCTCACGCCTCTCACTTAATAAAATAATTTATTATAAAAACTATATGAAACTCAAAACAAAAAGACTAACAAATCTGCATGACAACAGAAATCGAAGATCAAGTTGTACAACCTCCTCTTGTCCACCGATGAATACAAAATGGGGGGTTTAATGTTACTGTTAAAGATCGTTTCTGAAAATTCAGTGCTCAGCTGTTCATACTTGAAGTCTATATTTCAGCTCTCCAATATTAGTTCATAGCAGCGAGAAGTAACTCTTGGAGTAGCTCAGTCTTTTCCTTTATGGGTTGGGGAAGTGGCTGCCCCAGAGTCAGAGAGAGAATATTCTGGAAATCTTCAATGTCGCACTCTACAGAATCTCTTTCAACAAGATCACTGATCTGTAGTTTGGGTCTGGCAGCCTTGATAATCAAATTTACTCGTTCACACACAGAGCTTCTTAAGTGCCCTATAAAAAAGAAAAGTAGGAAACACTTTTGACCGTAAGGGTTGTGCTTAACAGTGGGATAGGGACCTGTTACATTTTTACCTGATAAATGCATCTGCAGGCAAAACGAGTCTCCCCATCAAATTCTATCCATTGTTGTGTTTGCAGGAAACACATTGAAAAATGCTAATATTTGGCAATGTTAAGGACCTACCATATATACTCTAATGATACCTACCATATATACTCTAATATAAGCCGAGGCACCTAATTTTACCACAAAAAACTGGGAAAACTTATTGACTCTGGTATAAGCTGGTTCACCACACCACAAACCTCCTGGTGGGCCAGAATGCATGCATGCGCATACGGCAGATGGGGTTCTCTCCCCCCCCCAGCCCCTGCCTACCTAGGGTGCTGCTGAGAGGCAGAGGCTGGTGGCGGCAGCACCGGAGGAAGAACAAGCAGCCCAAAAGGGCTGCTTTCATGCTGCTCATTCCGCTGCCACCGACGGACCCTCACTCGAGTATAAGCTGAGGGGGGCTTTTTCAGCATAAAAAATGTGCTGAAAAAGTCGGCTTATACTCAAGTATATACAGTAATAGATTTCCACCAGACAATTCTATCAACCTGAGGGTTTTGTTTTTGGTTAGACATACCACCCCTCTATGTGTACATGACTTAATGAGTGAGCAAGACTGCGAAATGGCCCAAGTAGTTTGCTAGCTGACACTTACATAACCTGATCAAGATATAGTGCTGCTATGGAGACAAGCTAATGAGCTGTAAACAAGCTGCTCACCTAGGACTACTCGGCGGTAGCTCAGCAACAATAAAGTCAGTTGGTGAAGCATCTCATCCCACCTCTGCCATGTTGCTTCATTGTCCTGTGAAGAGATAGGTTTTAAGTTACTTTGGTTTTTAGAACGTTTCTATACATTAATAACCGTTCTGGATGCAAGAGGTAGATCCATGTCTCTTAAAGAGGTAAACCCAGTTTGGAATGAAACTGGACTAGTATTAAAGAATACATAAAAACAGGAGGGAATGATGAACACTAACTATTTAGTTCTCGGGATAAATGATGGAAAGGAACTCTGCCGTACCTGGTATGTCAGCTTCAGAGAACAGTGTTTCAGAAAATGCAGTATCTTTTTCAAGGACAAGGGGCGCAGATCAGGGGCTTCTCTGCAGCTGTGGTAGAAAACTAGCTCTAACACTTTGCAGCGCAAGAGGTGGCATTCCATACTGCTTAGGAAGGCTTCCCTGTGAGGAGACAACAATGGAACGATAACTTGTCCCTGTTTTACGAAATTTTCTATACCACCTGTTGCCCAATAAGAGGTTCCCGTTTTTACTAATCTAAATAAAACCAAGGAAGAGCAAAATGAATCAACTGTGAAACAGTTGTACACCTGTCAGAAGCATACTGGAACAGAGGTATTATCACCGGCCTGTAGAACATTGGAAGGGGACATACTAAATTTATCTCCCATGGAAGTGCATGCCATAGCTCTGGAGCAGCACAGAGAAAGCCTGTGTGGGCCAACCTGACCACTAGATAAGATGGAACCTGAAATGGAATTTCCTCATCTGCTCTAAAATTGCAGAGAGGCTCAAATGGGAGCAGACATTCCAAAGCTTATGTGTGATACAGATCATTTTGGGCTTCATATGTCAATGCCCTGAACTAGCTCGAGGAACATACTGCCAAGCAGCATAGTTGATTCAACTGAGTAATGAGGCCTCCCTGACCTGGTACCAATTTAACAGGCCAAGCCACACTTGGGAAAATTGGGGGGGGGGGGGGATAGAGTCCAGAACTGTTCCCAAAGCACAACCCCATCTGGAGCAGGCCCCACTCTTTCAAAATAGCAATGACAAGCTAAACCCATTCTTACAATTTGCGTTGGCAGGAAATAGGTAACCATGGCAGGCAAGGATGAAGAGGGCGTTTGTGGCATAGCATCTCTGCATTCTGAGGCTAACAAACTCATCCAAGAAAAATGGAAGTCCCGGGGCCCACAGTTTGCTATAGACACAAGAAACATGGTAGCTGTTTCCATGCACACTGAACCCTATCTGAATGTGTGCACTCAGTGGTCAGCAAGGCCTGCTATCCTGCTGAAGATGTTTACTGCATGAATAGTGGGTAATGAGAAGTGGGTAAATGCTGTGACTGAAGCTTATCTGCTTCATTTCACCCTGCTGTACTGAGTACAAATAGACTAATGATTGATACAGAACTAATTTGTTCAAAGAAAACCTAACCATGCTCTGCAGCAGGCTTCCCCAAAATGGTACAACCATGTTTTCGGACTACAAATTCCCACCAGCCCAAGCCAGTATAGCCAAAGGTCTTTGACGGGTGTTGAAGTCTAGTTTGAAGTCTAGTACATATGGAGGAAACCAGGTTGGGGAAGGATATTTCTATAAATACAGCTGTGGAATTATTTTATAAGATGTTGCTTTAATTAGGCTGTTAATAGGTGATGATAAGCAATCAGCAGAGAGTGAATTCTCTTTGTTTTCTACACTAAAAGTAGAAAACCTAAAACAAGCTTACTTTGAAGTAATACCCTTTTCATTTTAGTGAGATCCAAGAAAACATGCAAAGCATAGCCATTTTTATTTTATTTTTTTGCTATTTAGAATTTGTCATTAACAACACTGGAATAACATTCACAAATTAAGACTGCAATCCTAAACTTCCTTGCTTGGGTGTAAGGCCACCTGAAGTCAATAGCCGACTGGGTGGGATGTCGTCGCTCACAGCTTCTCCCACCAGGTACACCTCTGGCAGTGGACGTACATTTCCTCTGATTCGGTCCTTTTTTGTTTTCTAAACTACACTTGGAGACTACTGAAGGCTTCATGTAGGTTTATGAAGTTAAGCATGGAGCAGAAAAAAGTACATAGTGAAGTTCTTTTACTGCTTACATTATACTAGAACTTGGCATCTCATAAAGAAATAATTGATTGGCAATGGGTTCATGCCAGCCAAAAGAAAAGTATACATTATATGAAAACTTAATTTCATACAGGCAGCCCTTTAATGTTTGGTGCATTACTGTATTTTAATATTTTGTTGGAAGCCGCCCAGAGTGGCTGGGGAAGCCCAGCCAGATGGGTGGGGTATAAATAATATATTTATTATTATTATTATTATTATTATTATTATTATTTTCTGTCAAAATATGTAGTAATGAATGTTAACCAAGATTTATGTTGAAATGATTAAGGTAACTTAATGGAGCAGACAACTACCAGCAACTATCAGTCATAATGACTATATGGAGCTCCCAGATTCAAGAGGCAGTATACTACTGTACCAGCTGCAAGGGAGCAACAGTGGGAGAGGGTTAATGCCTTCAGGAAGGATCTCAGAAGCATCTAGTTGGCTGCTGTTGGAAGAGGCATACTGGACTAGATGGATCTTTGGTATGACCCTGCAGGCATATTTAGTGGCTGTGATGGGGAATGTCCTGCTCACAGGCTAATTAGGCCCACCAGGCCCCCACATCTTGTCTGTGATACTGCTTCACCCAAGCCAAATCCACTTGTCCATCATCTTGTAAGGCCAGTGGGCATATTGGGAATCTTGCAGAAGTTCTGTGGATGCCAGTCACAAAATGCTGCCATATCTAAAGGAACTGAAAGGCAGACCACAAAATGCTGGTGGCATGCTCCCATTCGGCAACCCATCAACAGGAAAAAGACACCCGTGTCTACCACTGCTACATTTGCTGATAGAAAGAAGCTCATTGCCTCTCTGTTCAGAACAGATGGGAAGGCTGGGTGACACATATCAGCGAAATACTTTTGCTGGCTCTCTAGATCTGCATAGGACCTTTAGTCCTCCCAAGATTAGGCACAGTCGCACCAAATACTTGGTCTTTGTCCAGAAACAGTTGAACATCCAGGTATTTAATGAGTAGGTCTTCTGGGGGCATGAGGGCAGTTGGGCAGTGACACAGGGAAGGAGAGAAGGATTTTTTACACCCACACCCCTTACCTGTGGCAGCGCTTGGGAATATTCAGCCATGAATAAAACACATTATCTACAATTTTACTGGTGCTGCAGTTTGGAGACTTGTCCACTTCTATTGCTATAGAAAGCATCCTCTGCAGGAATGCCACCTCCCTAAGTCAGAGAAACAGGAAACAATAGTGTTAATCACCTCAACACTACCCCACTGTAGTGTATCAAACATCTTGCTCCCAAACCAACAGAGAACCATCAGAACATAGCTACCATATCAGGGAAGATGAAAATTCTGATGTACAGCCTCACATGAGATAGAGCTGAAACATTCAGAACTTGTTCATGATACTTAATGGGCATTTGAGTAGCAAGCTAATGAACTTGAGGCCTGTTTCAAGCCATTTTCTCAATGGTGCAGCTTCTTTCCAAATTGCTTCTGTTCTGCTGATAATCCATACAGCCATAGAAATGCTGGAATCTGCTTCTTAAGGGGGTTGCTTAAGTCACATGATGTGCCGCAACATTCCTGGCCTCCATGAAGTATGTTCCCACAACTGCATGGAGTCCCAGCCAAATGAAAAATTCCACAGCAGGTGTGGGGAACCCTTGGCCCTCTAGCAGTTGCTGAACTAGAACTCCCCAGACATCATGACCAATGGCCCAGAATGGTAGAAGTTGTAGTTTAACTACAGCTGGAGGGCCAAAGGTTATGCACATCTTTTCTACAGTGTAAACATTAGTAATGGTAGAGAGGTCCAGTCCAAGAGCGGAATTGTATCTTTTTTCTGCTGATATCTACTGAAGACAGGAAGAGGCTCGTCAGGCTCAGATCCCAGGCTTACTGAGATAGACAGACACCCACCACTATCAGTGCATCATCATCATCATTGAAACCAAATGAAAACCTAGAAGAAAATCTGTCCTTCCCTAGTTCACCAGGGCCAAGGATGGGGTACTTGTGGGCCTCCAAATATTGTTGAACTACATTTCCCATCCTCCTTGGTCACTGGCCAATGGGAGTTGGGAGTCCAACAACATGGAAAGCCACAGGTTCCCTGTTTCTGGGGTAGGTCATCCTAAATTGGGAAAGACACCTAGATAACCACCTGAATAAGTATGATTTTTGCTTTAAAGTATATCTAGGAGGAAACCCCTCTCTACAATGTACAGTGCAAAAGAGAAAAAAATGTACACTCCCCTACTTACGTTTGGGACTGAAATTGTGGAATGACGTCATCGGTTTGTGCAGTCTGGTTTAAGTGCAATTCTGGTACAGAGCTGCTGCTCACGGCTCTGGAGGTTTCTAGTGAAGGAATGGTCTTCTGCACGTGTCTTCTGTACTGCGTAACCCGTATACCCATAACTGCAGCTACTAGCCATTCAATCACTTCCCTGCAACAGAAACAAGAGTATTAGTGAAGGATGTGCTTGTGTGTCCTCTTGCCATGACCTCAGGTGCTTGTCTGTGGCAAGTGGTCTTGCATGTCACCCACATATATTTATGGGCTTTAGCCTAGTGAGTAGTCACTAGTATTTGTAGTGCTTTAGGTTGAGTCTCACACGTGCAGGCTCTTAAAATCAGCAGTGGCCAAAGGGCACATGTAGCAGAGAACATGTGACAAGTGAAATTTCTCAAGCCCTAGTTGCTTGGCACACAGGAAGCCTCTCTAGATTAAAGTGATAATTACTTGACATTGTCGAAGCAATGGTCACAGGAAAGCACTGCTTTGGCAATGGATTTGTGCAGAGTGCCTGTTCTGGCCATCCTCTGGAAGTCATCCTCCAAGGTCTGGATCACATACTGCAAGAAGAGGAGTCGCCCAGGAAACTTTCCTTTCTAAGGGTACCAGAAAAAATCAAACACGGAATTATTTATAATAAGCCCTTGCTCCTCTGTATGATGAGCTTACAAACCTAAAAACCTGGGCTGAAACTGCCAGGCATGTGCTATTATGCAAATTATAGGCAATGTTTACACATGAATAAGACAAGAAACATAGTCATAACCCCCCCCTATGAGAGTCTCGTGACTGGATTGGCCATGCAGCACTCCAGCCAAGTGTGCATGGTAGCTGGGGAAGTTCATTCCTCTCCAGGCTTAACCCTGTAGATCTCTTCTGTTAGTATCTGCTGTGACCTATATAAACTCTGAGGCCCACCCATTTCAAGCAACCGTCACCAGCATACAGGTAAGATGTTTTCATTTTAAAGGAGAAAAACAAAAGTGGAGATTTTCAGTATACTGATTTCTGTTATTTCATGGGATTTTGGAATACAAACAGTCCTGATTGTAGCTAGGCCAAAATGGATATATCCATGAGGGTCAGCTTACACATGATACTGGTCCTGTGTTTGAACAAGCATGCTTAAAACTTGGCTGCTTTTTGGAAAAAGCCAGCTGTGGGGCCCTGGTCTCAAAACACCTACTTGATCAAGATTTATGGGTCCATGTTGGTTTTCTAAAATCACCCTCTTATCTGGAGGCCTCATAGCTGCCACAAGATTAATCACACTTGTTTAAATATCAGAGTAACTGTTAGAATATGTGACTAACATCATGTGGGGTTTGGCCCTGAAAGATGTAGATACTGCTAGATGTTGGCAAGACTGAGGCACAAAGGAATTTGAAGCACTTGCCCCAAAGATATAAAGCAGATCCACGTGTGAGTGAAGACAAAAATAATAGCATTAATGGTCCTTGCTCAGGAAAGGGGAATCTGTGGCCTTCCAGACGTTGCTGGAATTCAACTCCTATCACCTCTGACCATTGGCCATGCCAGGAATGGCAGATGGAGTTGGGAGTCCCACAACATCTGGAGGGCCACAGGTTCCCTGGCCCTGCTCTAAACATGAAGCGCCTCATTCAGTAACAAGCATGTAGAGGAGTGGCCAGTTTTGTGTAAGCACTCGGGATGTAGCCAAAACAACAACAACAGTTCAGTAGTGATAAATCATACATGGCATTGACCACGGAATGCCAGGTTTTGGGAACAGTAAGAACAGCAACCAACCAACCAACCAACCAACCAACCAACCAACCAACCAACAAACAAACACAAACAAACCCAGCCTGGCAGGAAGAGCATATAATCAACAGTAGTTGCATAGCCTGTGGGCTGTGAAGAATGCACAAGTTTCCTCCCTCCTCCCTATGTGTGTCCACCCCCCCCCCTCAGTTAGTTCTGGGGGTGGTTAGAAGAACCTAGCACAGAATGCAGGGGCAGAGAATTGAATCATTCTGCCTCTTCTGGCTGAAACGCATTGGGCATTTACATGTTTTTTAAAGTGCATTACACTTTCTTCGGCCACTTGAGGTTGGTTCTCTTTCCTGTCGTTCCGAAATCAAAGAGACCACAAAATGTCCTTTGGCAAGCCTTGATTTATTGACAGTGACTAAGATGTTCAGCCAGGTAACTTTCCTTCCTCTTTTTCTGCAACAAATGCAAAGCAGTCACTGCCAATCAGGCTTACTTCAAGATCAATTTGTTAGTACAGGGGCTGGCATGGGAACACTTCTCTTAGTTGCAAAGCAAAGGCTGGCAGAATGATAGTTTCTTAAAAACCACCCATCCCACACAGTGAGATGTAATCAACATACCTGCTCTTCTATTACCACTCGCAGTAGCAGCCAGTCCCATACCACAGTGTCAGCCCTTGCTGGATGAAGTCTAAAATTAAGAAGTAGGCCTGTTATACCATCAAATCTTTATCACAAACGTTCTTTGTAATAGCAAATCAAAGACACATTTCAAAGCATCCAGTCTATTGGTTCCTTGGTGGTATTTTGTGAAGAGTGGCAATTGTTAATATGCAGTTTAGTAAAACACATACCACATTAACCATGACCAACTGATGATAGGACTCATTAGTTGTATTCTGCCCTGGAAGTGCCATAAACACCTGCAGGGTATTGCTTGGACCATTACTAGTGATGGCTCCTGTTATAAAAGCTCATGCTATGGTCCAACTGTTTAAGTCACTAACGTTTACAAATACTGTAGAAGAGGGCATTTGGGCTTTTTGAAATAACATTTAAAAAGTATCAGATCTTCCTTTGCAGCAGTACCCTGCTCTTTTGTGAACCTTCTGGTTATTTGTTTATTTTAAAAGGTGCAAACAGATACACTGTATTTCACTAGAGCAAGGCGACCACTCTCCCAGTTGTGAACATTCTTGATATTGCACTTACTGCCTTTGAATGGGGACTTGTAGCAATATTTAACCAATGATAAAATGCAGTTGGGGTGCATGTTCTGGCTGTATGAATAAGCTGCTATTACATACAGTTGTTCCATTGTAATGTAAATTTGATCACATAATCACTTAATTAAATAGCTTTTCCATGCAGCTGCCTATGATCTTATTGTGAATTTTATTGACGTTGTTTTATTTTGTTTAGTCTCTACATGGCTCATTTTTTATTTAAATATGGATACATCTTCTGCCCTGGGACCACCTTTCAGTGAAGGGTGCATGATCAACGTTCATAATTAATAAAGAGTAGGCCTCACAGAAATGAAAAGATCAAACCATTAAAAGAGCAGAGTATGTTTCTGCAAGTGCAGCTATTTATCTGTTTCCTTAAGCAATCACTTACACACAAAACTATGGCAGAATTTACAACACAGTTGTAACACAACCACAAAGCTTAGAAAAAAAGGATCATGGTCCTTTGCAAGGCAACACAAAATAAAAAAATAGTAATTCACGGGATACATACGACTGGATTTTCATCAACAACATATAAGCATCTTTCTGTGTCTCTTGTTGCACATCTTGTTGATCTGAGCTCAAGAGAATCTGCCTGATCACACACGATGTGATCTCCTTTGGCGGGTAGTGCTGGGAGGTTACATAATCCATAAGGAAGTCCAAGGTTCCCTGGAAGAATTTCTCCTCGATAGTGCTGAACACCATGCTTAGTTTCCGGGATGGGATAGGCTGCTTCTTCTGTGGATACAGTGAAACATAAACATTGCATAACGTTCCTGAGCACAAGTGAAGAGGGATTGAAAAAAATTCTGCAGGAAGTTTTCTATTGCTATTTTCTTCTACAGAAAATTTTCCAAAATGCCCCGCTTCATAAAATTGGTAACTTAACATATGAATGCAATGAAAGGCAAACTGGGCAGCTGAAATGGATACAATACTAGTCCAATCTTAGATCAAATTTATAATTAACTTTTCTCAGGTGACTACATAGGAAGCACATGCATGTATTTGCACAGGACTTCAGGCATCCTAAAATGAGTATGTTAAAAGGCAGTGAAAACTGCTTACTTACAATTTAATATTTGGGAAAGTATGATGTTGAGTAGTTACAAATTAAAATACAAGTAATTATTCCAATAAAAATAATTTCTGAATGAAGATTCAAATTTGTTTGAACATAAACGCATAACAAGTCCCCCCCCCCCCCCATAAGGTATTTCTGTTCAACTGTCTTTGCCAACTGAGAGGGAGAACCCTTCTCAGATATTTAAACATGTAAAATAAAAATGGCCTCCTTCTTTTACAGCAAATATCTACTTAAGTAGTAAGCCCCACTGAGTTCAGTGCAGCTTATTCCTGAGTAGGCATGCATAGGATTGCACTTTTAGAGACTCTTTCTCTTTCACACATGCTTATTTGTGAAGCTGTCAAACCTGTGCAGTGCTGCGAGACCCACAATCAAGTTAAACATACTAGAGCCTTGGTTGATGTTGGACATTTCAGCCTGCATGACCTCATTCCTGCTCTTTCTTGTACAGCCTGGTTCTTTCCATCTCTTTTTATTCAGACTACTGAAGCACTGGTCTCTTCCATCAATTACCTGTTCAGCATCTTTTTCCTGCACCACATTTTGGAAAAAGGGGTAATGTACAGGAACTCCCTGGAAGTACTGCAATGTTTTCAACCAGACCTTGATGTCGATCCTCTTCGTTGGCTCCCAAACATCTGATTTTACAGCATTTGGTGCCGGGTTATTTGCCTCTAGAAAATGCTGATTAGCTTCTGCTAGAGATGGAGATGTGCTCATTGGAGAACAGGAGGGGATGGGGCTTGGGGAATGTCTCTGATGTAGTGGGGAATGCTGTGGGCTGGGCTCTTCCACAGACGGACCAGCACCAGGAACCTCTTCCACACAGTCCAAGGGGGCTTGACATTCACTGCTGCTGGGGGTTGAAGAGAAGGAGAAAACATCAGACCCCACCTGGGGGCTTCCTAAGGAGCCCAGATCACTGTTGTAAGTGGTGTGGCTGCTGTTTTCAGAGTCCCCACCATAGCTGGGGATGATGGGGCAGCTGCTACATTGAAATAAGGGCTGCTTCTTTATAGCATCTTCTTGGGGGGAAGGCAGCTCACAGTCTCTGTCCCACATGCTGATTGGCACATCAACTTTGTTCTCAGCGCTTTCAGTGGTGAGGATTTTTGGACAGCACACCGAGTGCATGCTGACTGGAGTAGAGTGCTTCAGGTCCTGAATGCCACTGCAACTGTCATGAAGAGGGCTGATCATGTCATCCTCAGTCCCCGTCAGATCGATTACAGTGATGTCATCCCCAGTGAGATCAATGATCTCCTACAAGGAGAGAAGGGGTTGGGGTGAGAGAAAGAAAAAGATTTACATCACTGCATGACACAGCTTTGACTAAAATTATAAATCCTAAATGGTTGAGGGGCACACCCTGGAAATTGTAGAATCCCCCCCGACCAATCAATAGCATTTATCCTATGCCAATATTAGATGATGGGGTAAATGGAGAAAAGTTATTGGCAACAGTGGCTGCACAACTCCCACAGTTATCATGGAGATTCATCCATGATAAAGCCTGAATATATAATTGTAGAACTGCAGCAAGATCTTCTGGTTTTGGATGGGTGTTGCTGACTTAGGTTATTAGTTGGTAGGACACAACTCTCTCTCCCACCCCACAGATATGGGTCTCAGCTGCTAGTATTTATTTATTGTATTTGTTCCCCAAGGACCATGTACCTCAATTAACCCATGGCAAGAAGTTTAATCGCCTAGTTGCATAATTCATCCCATGGCAGAAACAGCAGCAGTTAGCTCTCTGCAACCCTTCTTGGTCTGTACTGGCCACCTTTTCCCAGTACTAAATCACACAAAGCTCATGCCTCAAATGCATGGGTTTTCTATTTTGATAGTATTAAAGTAAAAATCCTCAGAGGGAATTTATATAGGGGAAAAGAATGCCAGTGGTGTGTAATCTCCTGCTTATCATGCTTCTGTCCTGTAAAGGAATCAAACCTGTGACCTTGGCGTTATCAGCACCATGCTCTAGCCAACTGAACTACCCACAGGTGCTCAAAGCAAAACTTTTTCTCTAATTAATGCATCTAGACACCCATACATTTCCTTATCATGTGGCAAAATCAAATGTTCATATAAACATGACAAACAGGAGTAAAGGGAGCCTTGTGCACTGGGACAGAGAGATGTACTGCTGTCCTGTTTGCCTAATGCTACCACTCTGGATTATGACTACTGTTGGTGATCACTTCAAAACTTAGTCAGCCTGATGATGCGAGAGTTATTACTCTGAATGGTGATGCACTCAATTGCTGGCTGAAGCTGTCCCAGGTGGGACACATTAAGCCAACAAGGACAGGGTAGTACATACCCACTTGAATCTGTTATGAGAAGTCAGGATAGCAGGCCCCAGGAGTGGGGGGTGGAAAGACAGTGGAGATTATGGCACAAGAAATATAAAGTAATAGCAACACAGAGAGGCAAAGGATATGAATTATTGCAAAAAGGCTCTGAAACAGGTTTTTAGCAGGCATACCATACCTGTTCTTTTTAGCTCTGCTATATCGATTGTTTGATTGAGTTTACTTATATGCTACTTTTCCACAAACATTCAAAACATCAAAATGCAAATATACAAAATACAGAGCACATCATTAAATTCAAAAATGACAAAAATCAATAATCTAACAAACACAGAATAAATTCAATATTACTAAAAAAACCCTCCAGACCCAGTCTAGGTTTCAGTACATAAATACAAAACAAGAGTTAACTGACAATAAAGTTGTGGTCTTCCTGCATTCCAAGGAGCCTTACTCAAATGTAGTTCAGAGGGGAGAAGTGCTCTCACCAGCCTAGATGCCATACAGATGGCTCCCATATCCTTGCTTGAGAGAAGGCTGGAAGCAGCAAAGGGCAAATGCTGGGGAGAGGATTGATGGCTAGTCTCTCCCAACCCTACCTGTAGATGACAAGGACTGAACCTGGCATCTTTTGCATGCTGTGTGCACCCTACCACTGAGAAACAGTCCTTCTGCTATGTTCCCATTCAAGATATAGCAAGTAGATTTTATATACTGAAAGCCTATTTGGAGCATTCTTTGACAAACATTCCAGAGGGGACGCAGAGAGGAGAAAAACAGTCCCAGGTGAGGCACCTCAAAAGAAAATTATGCTTAACACATACACACACCCACACCCTGCACTAGACAAATCAGTAAAATGACTTATTGTATGAAATTTATGATTCAGGAAGTGACAATGTGACTCTCATATTGGATCCCTAAATATGGCACTGAGGTTGAACGTTTAAAATTATGGCAGAAGTGAACAAGATATCGCTGCTTAGCATGAGCAAGAAACATCATTTGGAGATGAAACAGTTCTGAATAAAGGGCCCTAGCTCAAATGACCTTCCTACAAACAAGTTTTGAAACCTAAAAGGAAGTGCCTAACTGCCATTCCTTTTACCATTTCAATTCTCCCCGCTGGAACCTCTGGATCTTTGAAAGTAGCATCAGAATTAAATGGCCAACAGAATTCCAGTTTGGCTGGAGGCCTCCCTGCTTGCATAAAAACATGGGGATGTAACCAATTCTGGTCCTGCTCAGAGAAGGCCCATTGAAATTAATAAACCAAACTTATGTCCATTAGCTTCGATGCATCTACTTTTAAGGAGGACTAGCACTGTTTACAACCCATACTCCTCAAGTCAGCTCAGAAGTATTCAAGATTTCTTGAAAAGTTACAAACGAGACGGCTAAAAGCTGCTCCTGCACCCTTGCAAGATACCGTATTTTTCTGTGTATAAGACTAGGCTTTTTTTAACCAAAAAATTAGGTTTAAAATTGGGGCTCGTCTTATACACGGGTAGTGCTGAGGGATGTTTTCTTAATTTGGAATCCCCCAAAACAGGGAGCGTCTTATACGTGGAAAAATATGGCGCTTACCAGGCGGAAACAACAAGGATTCAGGAGAGACTATTTACGGGGCAAGAGGGCCTAGCTTTTCTTTGATCAACTCCTTTATTATTTATTTGACAATATTTATACCCTGCATTAGAGTCCCTCACAGGGCGCAATTTCCTTACCTGGGTTGTCGCTGATACCTCTCAAAGCTTCTAGTAGCTTTTTGTAGGGCACACAAGAGGAAACGTGGCAGAGGGAGATGTTTCAACTGCCGCTCACTCTTCTGCTTAACCACAACACGCCTGAGAGGAAATAACCTCTCTTTCCTTTTATAACCAACAAATTGCAAATTTGTGCAAATCTTATTATCTTTAGCAAGATTCAAACAGTCACAACACACAGCATTTTACATAGGCCTATTTATTTCCATTTTTGCCAACGCCCATTGCCACCCCCCTTAGTGAAGGTTTCAGGCCTCGGCCTACTAGGAGGAAGTGAAGCCCCGCACCAGTGACCAGAGCGCAAGGAACCAATGTGGTCTGAGTGCAATTCTTTTGTTATTTCTGAGTCTGATTCCTGCTCTGATTTCGAAGTTCCCTCAACTCAACAACTTGCCCTTATTCATTTCCCCCATTTTCTAACTGCACCAAAATTAGGAGCATAAAGCAATTCTCAAAGTAGCTCTGGCCTCGATATGCACCGTGTGTTCCAAGGAAAAGGCTGATGCAACTTTCACTGACTGCTTTAAAAACAAATAAAAGTAGCATAATGTCAAGCACAGGCTCTCAGGAACTGGGCTGAGACCACCTCCTGCCATAATACCATAAATAAGCCTTTATTTGTAAACTACACACTTCCAGTCACTACCAGCCTCTGTCACTTGAAAATTACTGAACTAGACATAAAAGCTCCTACAGGCCATTATCCAGAGTTCATAATCCTTTAAAAAAAATCAGTTGGCAGCTAATCATGGCAGCTACGTTCAATTTCCACTGCTAGAGGCCGTATGCTTCCAAATACCTGTTGCGGGGAATAACAACTTGAGAGAGAGCAAGTGCGGTCACATCTCGAGTTTGTGTAGAATCAGCAAATGAAGCAATGAAAGGCAGCACAGAGGGAAAGAAGTAACAGTTGCCTAGTGTAGAAGACAAGGAGTCACAGCAGAAAGCAGACAACTACAGTAGCCTGAAGTGTGCCCTCCACATTGTGGGATGCAGTTATAAGGAACGGGCACAAAATTGTCCTGACCTGCAACCAGTGTGAGGTGAACTCAAACAACTCACGTTTTACATACCGGAGATCCTTAATTTGAATCCAGGATCAGGGAGGAATGTTGTCCATGGTCAGGCACACAGGACCAATCCACAGAAGCACTGCAGGGACCAACCAGTCCTTTTGCTCCACCTTATTTCCCAACCAACGCCTGTGACCAATCCACACCTTCCATCTCACCAGATAGGTGGCGCTGCCAGCTGGCATCCTAGCAGGACTCAGTGCACATGCCTGCACAATTATCTCGCACATCCTGGCAGCAGCACCCATCTCACTTGGCATACCCTAAGAGTAATGCTCTTTTCACAGTTCCGGGTACTTAGCGAACAGGGCAGGAGGATGTGCTGCCCCGGAGTCATCAAGCTCCTTGAACCCTCCCCTGCCTTTGTAGTCCCTTCCTGAACTCACATGGCGCCAGATCCTAGTAGGCTGTGGGAAATGAGATCGCCATCAATAAACAACATATGTGACAAAGATAAAGCCTTTAATCAGCAGCATTCAGAAAGGGAAGAGATCCTGAAAGGGAAAGGCATAAGCATCAGGGGGCCAGCCAGGCACCCTAACAAGGTCATGTGCAGGGTTATGACATGATAGCTGGTTTGGCATATCCAGTGGCTTTAGCTCCATGCTAGGAACAGCGTCACAAGCTGCAAGAGGACTGAGGTGGTTTGCCAATTTGTGACATAAAGCAGGGCAATCCCAGGCTTCTCATAGCTGACACAGATCCAAGTGCCTTGATACCATATGGCAGCTGTGGGGAACGTTTGACACTCCAGATGTTGGTGAGCTACAAGTCCCAGCACGCATCACCAATGCTCAGGGATCATGGGTTACTATAAATCAGGGGTGAGGATCCTCTAGCCTGCAGGCCAACTTTGTGCAGCCAAGTTCCCCGACAACCAGCTAGTTGTCTAGCATTTGGGAAATGTTGCACAAAGCAATTTGATGCATTCCCTTCTAGGCAACCTTCCAAGGGCCATATATCCCACAGCGGTGGGCAAGATCAGAGGCTGAAGTAATCAACAAATGTAAATTTTATTTTTATACCTTGGGCTAGTTTCTACACCCATCCACATACTCTCTTATCCTTAATCCAAACCAGCAAGAGGCACTACTGGAGTTCAAGGACACATTTCTAATCAGACAAAACAAACCAAGTACAAACCGAGTACAGTACAAACCAAGGCCAATGAGTGGCGGCTTAGGCAAAATTCCAAGAGTCATCCAGAGACTCCTGAAGGCCACTTTCAACACCTGGCCCTGAGTTTCCCCAACCCTGTCATAGATGAACACAAACTGCATGCAGGTTAGTGAATGGAGTTCCATGCAGAGGAGAGAGTGAGTTGGCAAGAGAGATGGGAAGCTTGGTCCCTCCTCTGTGCCTAGCATAAAAAGCAAATGGGCTGCTAGAGGAGGGTTCCTCCCTTCTCCACAGAAATACAGCTTTTGCCTCTTCTTCCGGGTCATGTGGCCAGCATGACTAAGCTGCTTCTGGCAAACCAGAACAGCGCACGGAAACGCTGTTTACCTTCCTGCCAGAGTGGTACCTATTTATCTACTTGCACTATGACGTACTTTCGAACTGCTAGGTTGGCAGGAGAAGGGACAGAGCAATGGAAGCTCACCCCGTTGCGGGGATTCGAACCACCGACCTTCTGATCGGCAAGTCCTAGGCTCTGTGGTTTAACCCACAGCGCCACCCGCATCCCAGCGCCACCCACATGCCTAAGCTCTACTAAACCCACATGCACCCAGGGTGGATTTCACCCAGAATCTAAAACACACATCAAATAATGTAATGTGATAGGCTAATAGGTCTGGAAAGGGAGTTTCACAATTTGGGAGCCACCAGCAAAAAGACCCTCTTGCCAGTAGCTATCCTCCTACACTGAGAAGGCAGGGGCTACTAGTTAAGGACCATCACAACAGAACTTGATTGGCAGGCAGGCTCATGTGGGAGAGAATAGCCCTTTCGATACCGAAATTGTTTAGTACTTTGAAGGTCAACACCAGCACCCGAACTGAACCCAGAAGCAAACTGGCAACTAGCGAGAACCTTTTAGTAGTGGGGCGATGTGATAGCAGCCATCAGCCCCATTAATAACCCAGTTGTGGTGCTCAAAACTAATGATGCTTCTTTAATGTTTTTCAAAAGTCACATGCAACACATAATAATAGTTTAGCCCAGAAGTTACTAGAACATGCGCAACTGTCACTTGTAACTGACATTATGATGTCATACTATGTAGTCAGTTATTCAACAAGTGTGGAATTTCATTCTGTTTCACCTCTGCACATCCCATTATTGTTCACAGGAGCTACTGTTCTACTCTGGGGGCTACCATTTCTTCTTTGGACGTTCATCCCCTCCATTAGCCATAGCAAACTTCATTTGATTGCTCCACATCTTCCCAGTTATCCCAATTTCATTCTCCATTCTTTTACTATGCCACATATATCTGCTTTACAGCACTGCCCATGATGTCAGGAGAGACTCATGGCCTTGTTTATAGCTTTCTGCAGTACAGGACCTTTTCCTTCCATTTAGCTGGCCACACACAGATTCCCTTTTTAGCATTCAACTTCCATTTCCATTGTTTTAAATGGCAACTGCTACTCAGTTGGAGTTTGGGAGGCACCACAGTTTAGTGGCAAAGCATTTGATCCCTGGAATCCCGTTCAAAGGATCCGGTTGTCAGAGCTGAGAACAGCTGATCTGCCCTGGTGTGAGGCAGTTTCCTGTGCATCTGTTTTTCCTTATGGGTATCCTCCTGAAACAGATCGGCTCATGGCAAAGTGGGCAGAGCAAGGTCATACCAGCAACATCGTGATCAAGCTCCAGCACCACGGTTCAGGAGCGAGATAAGGAATTTCTGCAATAGGGAGCACTGCAGGATCGCGTGCAGTGAGTTATTTGTCAGGATCCCACAGATAACAAAGCTGGCTTTACCAACTCCTGTTCTCCAAGCCTCACTAAAATGCATTCAGGCACACTTGTTTGCGTTACGTTAAAAGGAAGAGGCGCTCCTCTTTACGGGATTGTTGTTGTTTAGTCGTTTAGTCGTGTCCGACTCTTCGTGACCCCATGGACCAGAGCACGCCAGACACTCCTGTCTTCCACTGCCTCCCGCAGTTTGGTCAGGCTCATGTTTGTAGCTTCGAGCTTGATGGGATAGTTTTTACCAAAAGCATATTTACCCGAAGGCTGCAGCTTCGGACGTCAGTCGTGCCCTCTGGAAACGCCGACTTTATCTGCGCGCCCTACAAATTTAGTTCCCAGCCAGCACAATATTCTCCTGCGTTTGGCGACCCGGGCGCGTATGAACAAGCCTGCGTGTGCCCAGCCGACGGCGCCTGCCTCCCGGCACCCCGCCACTGCCTACGGGAGCGCGTGGGGAGAAGTGAATGGGCAAGGAGAGGAGAAATGACTCGGAGTCCCCAAGGCAGAAAGGAGGAGAGACGCCGGCAGCGGCCGCCAAGTCCAAGCCTCGGGACCAGAAAACAGCACGTTCGCGGCGCAACTCACCGGGGGCTCGGCGGGCGGCCGCCGCCATCTCCGCTTCCTCTTTTCGCCCTGGCGCCGGCGGGGAGACCAATCATAGCCGCTTTCCCCATCGGAGCTCGACTCAGCGACAAGAACCTCGGCCATCGAGCCCCTTCTGCTCAGTCCCGCCCGTCGGGGGGCGTGGCAAAGCGGAAAGGGCGAGGCTGAGCCCAGCTCCGCTGCTTTATAGGGCCAAGCCGGGCTGGCCGCTTCCGTTGGGATCCGACTGACCCCGATATTATTATTTTCCTTTCCGCGACTCGCTGACGTTGAGAACTCCGATTCGGAAGGGCGGGGCTTAACGGAGCCCCAGGGAGTTCCTCACCGCCGCTGTTTGCTTCACAAATATACATCAGGGGGTTAACGACCTTGGTTGTATTTCTCAGCAGGTGGAAAGGGGGGAAGGAGAGTTTGTTGTGGCTGCGGTCCAGAGTCCCCGCCTGGATCACTCCCAAAGGAATCGGGCGCAGACAAAGCAAGCACAAAGCAGCTACGCGCTTGTAGCAAACACACAAACACATGATCCTCTGTGTCACTCATGGCTAGGAAAGTGTGTGATCAAGGCATGCTTGAGTCAGGTTCTTGTATTTGGCTTCAGGACAGTTATTCACCGACGCTTCCCTCCAGTTCATAGAATCATAGAATCATAGAATCATAGAGTTGGAAGAGACCACAAGGGTCATCGAGTCCAACCCCCTGCCAAGCAGGAAACACCATCAGAGCACTCCTGACATATGGTTGTCAAGCCTCTGCTTAAAGACCTCCAAAGAAGGAGACTCCACCACACTCCTTGGCAGCAAATTCCACTGTCGAACAGCTCTTACTGTCAGGAAGTTCTTCCTAATGTTTAGGTGGAATCTTCTTTCTTGTAGTTTGTATCCATTGCTCCGTGTCCGCTTCTCTGGAGCAGCAGAAAACAACCTTTCTCCCTCCTCTATGTGACATCCTTTTATATATTTGAACATGGCTATCATATCACCCCTTAATCTCCTCTTCTCCAGGCTAAACATGCCCAGCTCCCTTAGCCGATCCTCATAAGGCATTGTTTCCAGGCCTTTGACCATTTTGGTTGCCCTCCTCTGTACACGTTCTAGTTTGTCAGTGTCCTTCTTGAACTGTGGTGCCCAGAACTGGACACAGTACTCCAGGTGAGGTCTGACCAGAGCAGAATACAGTGGCACTATAACTTCCCTTGATCTAGATGCTATACTCCTATTGATGCAGCCCAGAATTGCATTGGCAATTCAGGCCAAGCTAGGAATAATTGGCCTTGCAGTTGCAACTGTAGATACATCTTGCGGCCTAAATAATCACGGATACATCTTGCAGTTTAGCTACGGGATGGTGTTTCTGCAGACTCAGCACTTAGCAGGCTGAAGTTAGCTGTGTAGGTGATGTGATCGATTCAGAATCGTGACGCCCCTGAATTAAAACACACAGGTATGGCACTCCTGAGTTATAGCTCTCGGGTATCTGAAAAGTGTTCTGTTTAAGCAGAGTGACAGATGATGTGAGCATAGGTGTGCTGTTGCTGTGCCTTTCACCTTCCAGCTAGCTGGAAGAAACTTGGCAGTTTCTCTGCATTCCTAACCAGGCACAGGCTCTTCTTGCTGTCCTGCTAGGTACTGATAGTGGACTGTAGGTTATTGTTAAGCAGAAATGCTTCTTAGAAGCTGATACCAAGGAAGTGGCCATTGAGTGTACTCCCCCCCCCCCCATGCTATAAGCTGCTTAGACTGTAGGGGCTTACCCCTCCCTGCAATACCAGTCTGTCAAGTATCTGTTAAACTGAGCATACTGTCAATGGAACATTCTCATGAGTAACAACAGGTGCAAATTTGTAAATAGCAGACTGAGGAACCAAGGTATATAACATGTCCAGACTCACCAAAATAAGGCAATCAGCCTTACATTAATCTTGGCAAACAGGATACAAGCCACATACTCTGTTGGAGACCACCTCTTTCTGTCATCATCATCATCATCATTTATTTATACCCACCCACTGGTTTCCCCAGGCACTCTGGACGGCTCCCAACAGAATATTAAAAACATAGTAAGACATCAAACATTAAAAAACTTCCCTAAACAGGGACATATGTGACATATGATAGCTTTGGGTGGTCCTTGGCTAAAGGGCTGTGCAACTATTCAACAGTTTTGACAACTTGTTATGTATGCTTTTAGAATCCAACTTATTTATGTGATTGCAAGTTGTTTCAAACATTGTTTAACAATGTGCTTTTATGTTGTAATCTGCCCTGAGATCTAAGGGTGAATGCTGTGTTATAAGAATAAGGTCGTATATATATAAAATAGATGTTGATAAATGTACCAAGCAAACACATACAAATATGTAAGCCACATGTCTGAAACCCACAGAAAAGTCCTGAAACCATTTTCTCTCTCCCAAAATGACCTCAAATATTTCTCTGCAAGGTCAAAGGAAATGGGAAATCTCCCCGTTATTATTTCTGACTTTTTAAATTACAAGTACAGAAACAAAGAAAACTTCAAAGAAAACAGAAACAAAAGACCTATGCAGCAACAGAGTATTTTCCAAATTTGTTTTCATATTCTGAAATAGATACAACTGATGAAGCCTTATTTCTAAAATTCAATTCAAATTTATTTCTGACAGAGGGCAGCTATCAGACATACGCCCTAGATTGCAAACTTATGGATCTGTGCTTGAAAGCCAAGTCCAAAAGAACTGTACTATACTTCCCCAGTAAACACTCACAGAACCCAGCTGTATATAGTGGTTGTTCAGAGATAAGCTCAGCAAGCAAATCTTTTTCTTTATCTGGCCATGTACCCGCTTCTCTTTTTCCCAGATCCTTCCAACAACTAACCCAATTACGGTCTCACTCTCACCGGAAATCATGCCATCTTGGAGGAGGGGCAGGGAAGCAACGTCTCCTATTCTACCAGTGGGGCAGCATCGCTTGGAGAAGACAAAACTCTTATTTAGAAAACTTAAAAATCAAACTTGCCATTTAAATTCTTGGCTTTTCCCTCTGCACACCCAGCAACTATTTTCTTTCTTCCTATCTATCCAGTGCTTTTTTTCTGGGGGGTACGTAGGGATACGCATATCCCTAAACATTTTGTGACTCTTAAGTTTGGCCTCATTGAAGGGCAGTATTTCAATGAGTGGGAAAATGAGAGTACCGCTAAACATTTTTTGAAGAAAAAAAGCACTCTATCTAATCTATCTATCTATCTATCTATCTATCTATCTATCTATCTATCTTCACCATCCTGTCCCAGCAGTCGGTGAGGGTCGAGTCTTGCCCCGAAAATATTTCCGTCAAAGCGAAAGGGATTTTCTTCCATTTATGTCCGTTTCATTTATTTAAATTTCAGCCCCGCCGCGCCTGCGTACTGAATGCGCGCGCGCCCCCGCGGGCCGAGTTTCCTCCGTGCGCGTCTCTTGCAGAACAGGGCTCGTAACGCAACGGAAGCTCAACCTTTGTTACCCGGAAGGGCAGGCCGCCGCCGCCGAAAGCTCCGCCCGCTTCGGTTGGGCCCGGTTGCCATGGCGCTCTCCCCGTACGTGCAGTCCATGCAGGAGCTGTTCCGGGCCAACACGCGCATCCGCGAGTTCCCCGCGCACGTGGCCAAGGTCCACTCGGTGGCCTGGAGCTGCTGCGGCCGCCGCCTCGCTTCCGGCTCCTTCGACAAGACCGCCAGCGTCTTCGTGCTCGACAAGGACCGGCTGGTCAGTGCTGGCTGCGCCAGGCGGGGAAATAGGAGGAACGGGGGAATATTTCAGGCGGGGAAATAGGAGGAGCAGAGAGACCAGTTGCCGCAGCCGGGGGCTGGCGTGAATCCCGCTCACTTGGGCGCCTAGCAGTGGTGACTTCGCTCCCCGGCATATGGATCTCTGGGATCCGTGAGGAAAAGTCGCCGCATTTAGGGCTTTTCGGTTTAGAGGTGTCAATGAAAGGAGTGTATAAAACACTGCGTGGCGTGGAGAAAGTCGGTACCATCTCTCATAACACCACTGGAAGTCGTGGGGATCCACCGAAACGGAATGGGAGAGGATTTAGGACAGAAGAAAGTGCTCCTTCACATCACATAGTTAAACCGTGGAAACCCCAGTAACCGTGGTAGCTGTAAACACGGATGACTTTAAGAGAGGATTGGATAACTTAACATGCTTCTTCCGTGTTTGGAGACAGTATGTTTCTGAATACTAGTTGCTGGAAACCACAAGGTCCTACATTTGGGCTTCTAATATGGTTGGGCACTTTGAAAGCAGGATGCTGAACTAGATGGGCCATTGGTCTGATCCTGCAGGGCTTTCTGGAGTTCTTATTCCTAAAAGAGGTTTGAACCGAAAACTGAGCACTTAGGCTTGGATGATAGTGTGCTTAGAATGATTATTAAGTCTAGTTAGGCTGCTTGTGAGATGCACAGTAATTCAAAGGGTCATCATAACATTTCCCTTTGGAGGGATGTGTGTGTGTCGATTACTAGTTTAGAAGTTTACTGTTTTCTGTAGGTGAAGGAGAATAATTACCGTGGCCATGGAGACAGTGTGGATCAGTTGTGCTGGCACCCCAGCAACCCGGACTTATTTGTCACTGCGTCTGGAGACAAAACCATCCGTATATGGGATGTCCGCACTACTAAATGTATTGCCTCCGTGAATACCAAGGGTAGGTATCACTAATATTCACTGAAAACAAAGCTGTCCTATGTGCTTTTGTTTTGTATTTTGCAAGGGTTTACTGCGTTTAATGGGGGGCAAGTACAAGAACCTGAGCAAGATGGTCCTGAGAGGCAGTCAATCTCCACTGGCAACCTAGCCCACGTGAACCATTCTTCTTTTTGTATCTTTGTTGCTCAAGAAGGGGCTGAGATTGAAATTAACTTGTATTATGACTGTATTTCAAAAGCATTGCTTGAAGGTATAACTTATAGATACCATTTTATCAGTACCAGTAGAAACCATTTAAAAGGTTGAGCGGGGGATGAGATTCTTAATGGCGTTTATAATGCAACTATCTTGAGCTGTGTGGGACTGGCAGTTGGAGACCAACAGTAATTGGAGGGCCACAGGCACCATATTTCTGGTGAAGAGAGTATAGGTAGATAAGCTGCATTTTATAGGGCTGGGTATAAAAGTTCTTGGCTTAAAAATGCAGGACTTTGTGTGTTGACTGAACTCCTGCCCCAGAAAGGAATTCAGTAGGTTTAATTTACCCTTCCGCACTTTTACAGGGGAGAATATTAACATTTGTTGGAGCCCCGACGGACAGACCATTGCAGTAGGGAACAAGGATGATGTGGTCACCTTCATTGATGCTAAAACATATCGGTCCAAAGCTGAGGAACAGTTCAAGTTTGAGGTGAATGAGATCTCTTGGAACAATGACAACAACATGTTTTTCCTCACCAATGGCAACGGTTGCATCAACATCCTCAGGTACCCTCACCATGGCCTTTACTGGGAAGGGCAGCAAGTGAGTTGGCTGTCTTGACTTTTGTATAGGTGGTGGGTGGGGAAAAATACTTGTGGGAAAAGTGCCTTGTGGACCTACTTAGGCCTAAGGACCAGAGGTTTTCCATCACAGAGGCACAATAAATATGAACTCTTCCCTGATGCCACCCTGTGTCCCAGCTCATACCTTTGTTTGGTTGGTACAGACCTACGGCTTTATCCCCACATTCCAGTCAATGTAACAGAAGTTGTTTTGTGCCTTCCCTCTATATCTGTCATTCCCTCTAAATTGGACATCTAAATCTGTCTTTTGGATACGTCTTAAACGACCTCATATTCCTGCAGGGAACTCTGTAAGTGGAATACAAAAAAATTGTGTTATTCCTGTTGTTATTATTCAGTGAATTACAGCTGCCACAAAGCCTCCCTAGACTGGGCAACCTTTGTTGCCTCTACTATACAAGCAGGTTTTAGCTTCCATTTTGTGACCAGTAAGAAGACATTTCTAGATGTTACATAGCTAGTAAAAGGGCTGTTTTCTCCCAAACCTCACTCCAACTTCATTTCTTTAACTTTCTACAGCTATCCAGAGCTGAAGCTCATCCAGTCAATTAATGCCCATCCTTCAAACTGCATCTGTATCAAATTTGACCCAACGGGCAAGTATTTTGCTACAGGAAGTGCTGATGCATTGGTTAGCCTCTGGGATGTAGATGAGCTTGTATGCGTGCGATGCTTTTCTAGGTGAGTTATCTTGATCTGTGAACTTAATGACCTTTTTTGACCCTAGGGGTTGTCAAAATGTCTATACCATACCTTATTTTGCACTCCTGCAGCTAGGTATGTAGATTGGATAAATAATTCTTAACCACTTGTACACTGAAGTGCTCTGAATGGGCTGTTGCTTTTGTTAGAAATTGAGCGGGAGGAGGTCATGATTGATCTATAACAATGTCAATTCAGATTGCTGCCTTGGCAGGGTAGACTGATTTATATCAAGGTAATTTAAATCACTATGGGACGCGGGTGGCACTGTGGGTAAAACCTTAGCGCCTAGGACTTGCCAATCGTCAGGTCGGCGCTTCGACTCCCCGCGGCGGGGCACGCTCCCGTTGCTCGGTCCCAGCGTCTGCCAACCTAGCAGTTCGAAAGCACCCCAGGTGCAAGTAGATAAATAGGGACCGCTTACTAGCGGGAAGGTAAACGGCGTTTCCGTGTGCTGCGCTGACTTGCCAGATGCAGCTTGTCACGCTGGCCACGTGACCCGGAAGTGTCTCTGGACAGCGCTGGCCCCTGGCCTCTTAAGCGAGATAGGCGTGCAACCCCAGAGTCGGACACGACTGGCCCGTACGGGCAGGGGTACCTTTACCTTTACCTTTTAATTTAAATCACTAAGAAAAAAAGACAAGTTTATAAACTATTGAATTTAAATAAGTTGTTTTTATTTTAAAATTCACATTTTTCCTGATCAAGCAGATATGCTATCCAGTTATTGTAAAACACACTGCTCAAACTAAGCTGAACTTTTATACAACCTATGAGCATAATCAAAAAACTTTGCTTCTGCAGCTCATAACGTCTTTGTGGATATAAGAGACAGATTTTTGTTTAAATCTTTTTCTAGGGCAAGGATACTAAGGAAGCCACATGAATGCAGTCTACTGAAATTTATATAAGCAATGACTTGTAAAGATACTGTCTTTCTCTGTGTTTAGTAATGATAATTTAATAAACAATCTAATAATTTGAGTACTGAACTTACTGCAAAGTTCTAGTAGTTGGGTGGGTACATGGATAGCATTGTCAGTGTGTGATTTCCAATGCTTAACTTTAAAAGTCAGAATTTCACCATGGCTCTCCCTCTTTTTTTTACATAGTAAAGGAGCCTTTAACTCAGTCTTTTTATCTGTTTTTATAAGTGGTGTGGCCTGAGAAAAGAGGAGAAAATGTTATGCCTTTCCTAATACTTTAACTCTGGCTAACACAATCTGTTGGCAGAAAAGTCAGAGAAAATACAATGTGTAGCTATATATGTATATGTATATATGTATGTATGTATGTTAGTGTAGTAATTAATGTACAACATTTGTTATCGCAAGATATTGTGGCCTCTGGCTTAGCATTAAAAGGGGATTAGAGAAATTAATGGAGGATTGCTTTATCAACAGCATGATGGTGACTAAATAGAACTGCGATACCCAATGGCAGTATTTTTCTCCCTGTTGCTAGGAAGAAATAAAGAGGGAGAGTTCTTAGCTTTGGGTGCTATTTTCATGCTTCCAAGAGGCATCTGACTGGTACCTGTCTTCTCGCCCATGGCCCTTATTCCATTTGCTCCTATATTTCAGGCTTGACTGGCCTGTGAGGACATTGAGTTTCAGCCATGATGGGAAGATGCTGGCTTCAGCCTCTGAAGATCACTTCATTGACATTGCTGAGGTAGAAACAGGTCAGTGCTCTTCTTCTCACCGTCTGCCAAGAAAGGCAAAGCAATTCTAAAAACACGTACTAGGGAATGAGCTCGGATGAAGATCATGTTGGTTTTGAAATAAGCATTCACTATCAATGTGTGTTAGGGACGCGGGTGGCGCTGTGGGTAAAACCTCAGCACCTAGGACTTGCCGATCGTCAGGTCGGCGGTTCGAATCCCTGCAGCGGGGTGCGCTCCCGTTGCTCGGTCCCAGCGCCTGCCAACCTAGCAGTTCAAAAGCACTCCCGGGTGCAAGTAGATAAATAGGGACCGCTTACCAGCGGGAAGGTAAACGGCGTTTCCGTGTGCGGCTCTGGCTTGCCAGATGCAGCTTGTCACGCTGGCCACGTGACCCGGAAGTGTCTGCGGACAGCGCTGGCCCCCGGCCTCTTAAGTGAGATGGGCGCACAACCCTAGAGTCGGACACGACTGGCCCATACGGGCAGGGGTACTTTTACCTTTTTATCAATGTGTGTTACACTTTTCCCGTCGTCTACTGGAGGTTCCCTAAATTTCTTTTGGTCCATTCCTAGACCTAAAAACTTGGCAAAGATATGCATATCTGGTGTGGGGGAATTCAGGCAGAACATGCAGAAGTGGGAGGATATTGTCTCAGCCAGAGGTGGGGAACTTGACAGCCCATGGGGCCTTCCTATTTGTTCTCGTCTTCCGACATCCAGTCCCTGCAGCAATTAGATTGAAAATAGTCTCTTATAGGCTCCAAAAATCTTCTTTCAAGTTTACTTGCTGCACAGGGGCATTTGTGGGGGGAGGGTTGAAGGGATAAGCCTTTCCTTCCCATATGCTGTAATGCCCACCCCCACCCAAAATTAACCTTGCTCTGCAATTTGGCTCAAAAGAAACCGACCTTATGAGTCGTAATCACTTAGTCTGGAAAAAAGAATTGCTAGGGTGCTGGGAGAAGAGTGAGTGTGGAAACACGAGTGCTTCATTTTTGCTAACACTTAACCATGCACATTTTTGTTTTTCATCGTGGCCACTGCTAGCATGCGTCCCTTGGAAGAGTGCCCATGCTGTCATGTGTCTATGAAGAAAGTGCCCCATCCTTAGCCTAAGCTCCTCTTGTTCTCAAAGCAATAGTCCCTGTAATTTTATGGACCACCAGTATTTTACAAACCCCTCCTCTGTTCTTGCTGGTTGAGAGCTTTTGGCTTTGAATTGCACTTGTAATTTTACGTAAAAAGATTGCAGTGTGAAATTCTTCTTCAATGGAACTCATTAAACTGCATTCTTGTACAGAGGCGAGCCAAGAACAGGGTGTCCCAGCTGCATTTGTCTTGGTTCCTGGGTTAATTCTGTCTTTATACTTCAGGAGAGAAGCTGTGGGAAGTGCAGTGCGAGTCTTCAACGTTCACTGTGGCTTGGCATCCAAAGCGGCCCCTGTTGGCCTTCGCCTGCGACGACAAAGATGGCAAATATGATAGCAGCAGAGAAGCTGGAACTGTGAAGCTCTTTGGTCTTCCCAATGACTCATAAGAGAAGCCTCCTGGGGACTGTATTTGTAACCTGGTATTCCTAGTCAAGCCCACATATGCATTGCTTCTCTGTTTCCAATTTTTGAGCAGGAGCAGCACCATGGTTTGACATTCCCATGCCTAGAAAGCTTGCTTTTTGAAGTTTTTGTAAAATGCCCAACCATTCTAAAAGGCACAGAGGCTGACTGGCTGACTAAATTCTCCAATTTCTAGGCCATTAATTGTTTTTTATTGCAAAGAGGAAGCTACAGCTGCCAGTGGATTTGAGTGTCTTGTGTGCTGTGCATTCAGTTAGGAAAACAATCCCTGCCCTCTAGTTTCTCAGGATGTAGCAGGCAGTCCCTCTAAATCCATGTGACTGTGCCATTGTCATGACTTGTGTCTCCCTTAAAAATGGAAAGACGGGGGAATACTGTATGCAGGTTTTCTGTTGTCACATTTCGAATCCTCCTTTTCCTTTGGAGGAGTGTGCGTATTGCCTCCTTTGGAGGTTGTGTGTGTGTCTTCCATTCCTTTTGCATTTGGGTAATGAAAGGAGAAGGGATCGGTTTGTTTGAACCTGTTCTTGTATTTTGGATAATTTGTTTCAGTAAATAAAAACATAAAACCTGTCTGTGTTGTAGTTTTTAAAAAGCCAATATATTGAACTACCAGGATGTATAAATAATGCAATTCCAAGAATACCCCTCTGTGCCACTGTTTTCTCTGAAGAACAGCATAATGAAACTGGAAGGCGCAAAGAAAGGCAAACTTTTGCATGGGGCTTCCTGGAAGCATTTGGCTGGCTGCTGTAAATTGGGATGCTGAAGTAGAATGATATTTGGTCTAATCCTTCAGGTTTCCTGCCACAGTCACCCTAGCTGCTGGTGCTTCAACACCGTTCTTCCCGGTTAAGGCTTTCTTCCACCCCTTTAAGGACGTGCTTAGTGATGTTTTTGGGTCACTCCTGTACATTTTTTAATCAGCAAATTTGCAGTCCTTTCTGGAGCCAAGCTTCATGATGCCTGTGTTGGCATATTATTTCCACTGGAGGGCAGTTTGACCCTTTAGTAGTAGAAGTAGTGATTCTGGCAATCCCATCGCTCAGCCAATTAAAGCCCATTCTCCATTTTGCACCAATTGTTCCCTGGCAGGTCAGCTGCTACATTAGTAAGATTTGTTTGGAGCCTCTTCAAAGCTGAGATCAAACGGCTGCAGTCCATGAATTATGTAGATGCTAATGCTGTAGCCTGCAGGAAGCTCCACTGGCACAGTCTGGTACCCAGCCATTTTTCTGAAAGGAAGACAGATCTCTGCAGGGAATGGGGGAATCCACCAGACACCCTGTTCATGGGGGTACTAAAAAACTTAATTAGTTGATTTGCATGGTGTGTAGAGTTTTACACAAGTTAAGCTCTACTAGTGACTCTAAAACTGCCATGGATCAATATTAGTCTTGACAAACCAGGTTGGTAGGCACAGATTGGACAATTCAGAGAGATTCAGAGCTGTGTTGGGGAACCTGTTGTCCTCCTGATGTCATTAGACTCCACCTCCCATTATTCATAGCCAGCGTGCCAAGTGATTGGAAATGATGGGACTTGTAGTTCAGCAACATTTGAAGGACCTCAAATTTTAACAGTGGACTAGAGTCGCACTGATGATACCTATGAGACTGGCACATTTTAGGCAAAGCAAATTGAAAAATTTGGAGGCTAAATGCCAGGAGTGGCTGGTTGTGTAGATGCTAGGCATCTAGTATCATACATAAGCACACATAAAAATTATGAATAATGATAAGCTTGCATAGGATGCGCTTTGCAGTCAATTACTGCAGACATATTTGATTAGACAAGGCTCTTGGCTATTGACTGTCAGTTCTTAGAATGAGCCCAGGGGAAAAGGAGAATTGAGGGTGAGCAGGGCTGCTGGTAATGGCTAATGGATGAACTTCGTCAATTAGCTGGTTTCTCAAGGATTGCTGTAATCAGTGGGGATGTAGCAACAATAATATGAGAAGAGCCCTACTATGGTAAAGGTAAAGGGACTCCTGACCATTCGGTCCAGTCGTGACTGGGGTTGCGGCGCTCATCTCGCTTTATTGGCCGAGGGAGCCGGCGTACAGCTTCCGGGTCGTGTGGCCTGCATGACTAAGCTGTTTCTGATGAACCAGAGCAGCACACGGAAACGCTGTTTACCTTCCCGCCGGAGTGGTACCTATTTATCTACTTGCACTTTGACATGCTTTCGAACTGCTAGGTTGGCAGGAGCAGGGACCGAGCAACGGGAGCTCACCCCGTTGTGGGGATTCGAACTGCCGACCTTCTGATCGGCAACTCCTGGGCTCTGTGGTTTAACTCACAGCGCCACCTGCAAAAGGCTAAACTAGTCCAGTACATTCTGTCCCCAACAGTGGTTAGCCAGATGCTTTGGGAAGTTTACAAACTGAGAGGTACACTGCCCCTGACTCTGGAGGTTCAATTTTATTACTGTAGCTAATTGTTACTAAACTTCCCCTCCATGAATTCCTCTAGTCTTAAAAAAACACCCTGATCTATACTGATGACATTGTTAGGGCACAGGAAAGGCAGCAGGGAGATGCCAAGCTGGAGACAGACCGGGTGGCGATGTAGAGAGAGATGCCCTGGGCTGCTACAGTTCCAGCTCTGTCCAGAAGCCTGCCGGGATTCTCAGCAGGTGACCAGTCTTCCAGTCCTCTCCATGGCACTAATCATAGCGATTACTTAATTCTATTCCAAGCAGGGCTGAGCCCTCCAGACCAAAGAGCTGCTATTATCCTCTCTGGTTCTGCTGCCTTAGTCTTTGCAGCAATCAGCTCCCATTGTCTCCCCCCAGCCCATAGTGCTGCCCCTGGGGAACTTGCAAGTAAACACAATGCTAAGGGAGCTTCCTGCCAAGCTTAGGTGCCCAGTGTTTCTGCCTCTCCTTCTGCGCAGCTTTTCTTCTGCTGTGTTCAGGTGGGTCAAGACAGATGGGATTCCTAGGTATTCCTGTAGGCATTATTCATGAGGGCAAACCTCTGCATTAGTCACAGCTGCCTTAATGCACAAGAGCACCATTCTTCTCAAAGGATATCACTCAGGGAAGAGATTCTGCATTCCCTTATTTGCTTTGTGCTCACCAACAGCAGCACTTTCAGCATGGAAGCCCCTTTAATGAACCTGTGCCACCCCCAGGTGTTGCTGGACTACAGCTCCCATTATCCTTGTCCATTGGCTATGCTAGCTTGGGTTGATGGGAGTTGGGAGTTCAGCAGCATCTGGGGAGGAATTAGACTACAACTGATCATATTGGTCAGGCCAGTTGGGGCTGATTGGAGTTGGAATCAATATCTGGAGGGCCACAGGCTCCCCTCTTTTGACTTACAAACATAGGAAGCACACCTTATGATGAGTGAGACCACAGGTCCATCTAGCCCAGTATTCTCTTCTCTGACTGGCAGCAGCTGTCCAACATTTCACACAGAGGACTTTGCCAGTCCTTTAACTGGCAAAGATGCTTTACCTGGAACCTGAAATCTGCATGCAAGGAGTGTGCTGTTTGGTGGTGTTAATGGAAATAAATGGTTTAGGCCAGAGTAAGCATATTTTGTCCTCTTCAGACAGGAGCCTTATACCCTTTTAAATCTTTCAATTGATGTAGGAGTTCCAGCATGTTGAGTTTTTACTGAACTTAAGAAATTGTTGATATCAACGTAGACCACATTGCCACAACATATTGTTCTGCATGTTGATAGGGATTTGAAGATTCCCCTGTAAGTCACATGGGAACATACTTATAAATGGTTAAGAATCAATATTCTATAACAGATTTTTCAATAGGGAAATTAAGATGGACTCTTAATTTCCAGAGGCTGGTGTGGAAAGCGCCTTGGTATATAGAATGGTAGCTTGCTCACAAAAATCCAGCTTATCTGGACAGCTAGAATTCACAGGCCTTATAAACTGCAAGGGCAGAGCCTGTTTAAAAGTTAAAAAGGGAAAGGAACAGCCTTCAAAGCGGCCTGTGAGATGTTATGACAAGGCCTGTGCATAGTCCTGGAACTATCATTCACATGCTGGACGAATTAGTCAGTGACCGCAGGTTGTTGTGGCAGTGCTTGATAGATACATATATCTGGGACCATGTCCTGATAAGAGTGAACACAACCATGAAGGATTGCGGTAGCACTTACATTTGGTAGGCCTTCATCTTATGAGCTTGCTTTATGTTACTGCATGCACTGAATGATCAACTGTAAACCGACCTCACAAGACCCCAAGTCATCTTAGCCTTATTGTGTGTACTCGCTGGTGGCTGCGATAACTTTTACCCTGCTTTTCAGATGGAGAAGTTTGCAGGGAGGCAGCAACTTGCCCAAGGTCACCCGGCAGCAAACAGCAAGCCTGTATCCAAGCCAGGCAGCTCCTGAGCTCCCCGGGTGTTGGCTCCTTGCTGAAGAAGGGTTGCACTTACTGCCAGTCATTACCATATGGCAAGCACTGTAGTGCCCAGCAGGGATCTGGCCCAAAGAACGAGAGCAGCTTGTTCCTAGCTCTCACTGTCTGGCACAAATATCCTGCAGTCGCCAGTAATGCTGGCTTTAAAAACTCTTTGCTTACTAGTACAGAGAGTGCTTTGTCATTCTGATCCAAGTGCTGGGGGCAGGTCATAGTATTTAAAATAAGAGCATGGCTGCCACTCCCACCTGACGTGCGACCAATGAACAGCAATACCGTTGGGCTAGCTAGCTAGCACCTGGTGGTCCTGTGATATTATTCTCTCTAGCTCTGCCCCTTCCTAAGGGAAGAGAAGAAGAGAGGGAGGCTGTGAATCACTGTCACATTTGTGGAAGGAAGCTGGCACCAGCAATGACTAAAACTCTCCCCCTGCCTCCATCTTTCCTTGGGGCCTGAAGGAGAGATTTAAGAGAGTATGCAGTAGTTCTTCAGCACTGAGATTAATATAAGGAAGGAAGTACAGTGGCACCTCAGGTTCCATACGCTTCAGGTTCCATACGCTTCAGGTTACGCACTCCGCTAACCCAGAAATAGTGCTTCAGGTTAAGAAGAGAAATCAGGCTCCGGCGGCGCGGCGGCAGCAGGAGGCCCCATTAGCTGAAGTGGTGCTTCAGGTTAAGAACAGTTTCAGGTTAAGTACGGACCTCCGGAACGAATGAAGTACTTAACCTGAGGTACCACTGTATCGACACTTTTACTTAACCATCTCTTGAACAGTTTTAGGTCAAACAGGTTCCTCACCACTCCAGAAGTGGGTTATCTCTGTCCTAATGAATGAGCAGAGGCTGGAGTGGGAGGAAGCATGTTAAGTACACTTTCCCAAAACCTGGGAGAGCATTCTGTCAGAGCAAGCATTTTTGCTTGCCAGAAAGAACCAGCCCCTCTCATCTCCCACTGTGCAGTGTTCTGGAGGTGTGTGCAGGGGGAAGGGAGGTAATTGTGAACCCTGTCCATGAATTATTTTTCTGCAGGGACCCTTATTTGAAGCCCCAGCAAAGGTGGCTAACCTGCAGCTCTCCAGAGTGTGAGAGTCTCCAGTTGTGGGAGTCTCCAGTTCCATAACCCTCAGCCAGCATGCCTGCCCAATGGTTAGGAATGATGAGACTTGTAGTCTAGCAACATCGGGTGTGTGTGTGTGTGGGGGGGGGAACTGGCTCTCTAGCCCGGGTCTACAGCAAACTTAGCAAAGTGTTTCATCCTATCTTTCTCCTTTTCTGTAGCTAGTCTCTCTGCAAAGAGGGGCAACACTTGAATTAATGGGGGAATGGGGAGGGAGGGATCCAACCCAATTCCCCAGACCCTCCCTCCCAGTTTTAGACAAAACACGCTCCCACTTTAGCTGTCTAAAAGCTGTAGGGAAGGGAGCTGTTGCAAAAGGGTCTCCAGGGTCTGCCTTGCAATCTGAGCACCAGAGGTAGTCCCACAACTCTTCCACGAAGTGTTGCTCCTGTGTCAACCTCAATTCTCTTCTCTATAACTGCCGCTACTGCTGCAATCCCTCCTCCCAAATGTGCAGCCAGAGAGACGCTTGACACAGGGCAATGTACAAATTTCTTTATTTTATTATTTCTTCAAAGACTAGTAAGAGCAGGATGGTCACCATAGGGTGGCTGGATGGAGCCTCTTTGACTCTTTGCTGTCCCCTTCTACCTGCATCCTCCACCCCACCCGGGCAGGGAAAGGGGTGTCACCAGCTCCCCGCTTGCTCCTCCAGGTTAAATGGAAAGGCTGGCAGGGTGCAAGGGCAATGGCTCAGAAGTGGTGCACTCCGTAGCCTAAGGTGTTCATCTCTCTGGCGGGAGACGGACGTCCCCCAGCAGCTTTAACCTGAAGGGCCCGCAGGGTGCTCGGCTTGCCCCATATCTTTCCATTGGGGAACCCCTTCAGCACACTTAACCCTATCGCTGTGTTCAATGTGTTTCCCAGGTGCAGATGGGACGAGGACTAGCCAGGTAGACACAATGACCCTAGAAAGCAGAGATGGCACAAGCAAGACTGGATGGTTTACACATTCCGGCAGGTTAGTGCACAAGGCAGTAGGGCTGCCTGCCGCCTCCCAATACAGAGCAGTGACAGGCAAGCAGACAAAGGGGAATGCATGCACGGCGGGGTGGGGAGGATGCAGGGCCCCTCCGGCAATGCTCTTAACTGGGTCCTGGAGGCGACTGGGATCAGTTCTTCTGTGCCCATGTGGAGCCCCTGAGGGATATCCTGCTCTGGAAGCAATCTGTAAACAAATGGGTTGCACACTTGGAACACGTTGGCACTGACACACTGGAGACTCCAGCACGCCCCCTGGGTTTGTGCCAACGCACACACATCCGCCCTCGCAACAAGTACTGGCACATTCACATGTACACCACTGGCTTTGCTCACATTCTCATGCATCCATGCGCTCACAGAGATATGCACCACATCATAAAGGAATAGTGAGCATTCCTTCCAACCAACCAACCAACCAACCAACCAACCATCCATCTCTCTCTCTCTCTCTCTCTCTCTCTCTCTCACACACACACACACACAGACTCAGGCATGCACTAATGTAAACAGACACTCATATGTGTGATTCTGAGCCTTAAAACATGTAGGAGAAAAAGGGAGTTAAGTGATCTCGGAAGTGGCCAGATTTATTTGTCTTATACATGGGATGGTGGAGGGAGGCTGGCTTAAACCTACTGGTGTATATGCTACAACTTTTATCCCCCGCCCCCCACTCTTATGTGCAAACACACACACTGAAGTGCACATACACCATCAGATTAGAAGCAGCTTCTTCTCAATTTACTAAAAGTGGTAATGACGAAGCACTAGGCAAGGGGTTTCCTCCAGGCTACCTTGGTGGTGGCCTGGGAACTGCTGCAGTGTAGTGCCTTCCAGTGCCGCAAAGACAACATCAGAAGCCCAAGGTCATGATATAGGAAAAGCCCATACAATGGCTCCTCTCCCAACCAGCGTTGCCTCTGCTTGTTGTGGGGTGTTTGGGAAGGAGCTGAAGCATGAGCATGTCTCCTGTGGTTTCTGATGTTCCTTTGGTGGAGCAGGAAATAGCTGGTGTTCCCGCATTGCAAAGGTAACTGGAGAAGAGTCCCACGGTGGCAGCACTGAGATTCCCACAGGGTGAAGCCAGGTTTAATCCTTCTCTGTTGCTGTGGGTGCTGCCGTCCCAGGTCTCTCTGATACCCCTTGACTCTTATCTTTTTTTACCTTTAGGTCTTGCCCAGAATAGGTCCACAGAGGCCAGCAGAAGCCTCGCGGTCAGTGGGACCCAGGGCTGTCAAAGCCCACTGTGTGGGATCGGGCCACCAATGTGTGGCTGTAGCATTAAAAAAATAAAGTAAACCGAGAGCATCAGCAACACCACCCCAAAGGCAGGAAGCTGGCTTCAGGATCAGCCCTTTGCCCCATGTGAGAAGTGGACTTATTGCAGTTTTCAGCATTCAGCCAGCAGGGTCCAGCAGCAGCCAGCGGACGTGTGAGAGCCCAGGACAAAGCAGTGCCACCTCGCCACAGAGCTCACCTGCCAGCAGCCAGCAGGGAGCATCCTGAATTTCCGCTGGCCAGTCCTTGCACACCACAGTCATGCTCTGTGTCTGGTAAGAGGTGATTGCACACACAATGGTCAGCCATGGCAAAAACGGCTTGTGAGCAAATAAGGTGCTGAATGGGCTGCTTCCCCTTTGCCACCCCCACCCTGGCCCTCTCTACTCTGCCCTCCCCGAAGCTGCTCTGCCCCCCCACCCCCAAGTCCTGAGCTCCATGGAGCCGTACAGTGACCATCTCGTGAGTGACTAGCAGAGACAATAAGACAGATGGCAGGCGTTGGGGTGAATTACCCTGTAACAGAGACACCAATGCAAAAAAGACACGCATGGGCCACATGGTGGGTGGCCGGAGACACAGACAAGCGGGCAAGGGGGGGGAGGCCCCCCCCAGGGACGCTCCTTTGTACAAGATGAGAGAGCGCGGCCCGCAGAGTTTTTAGTGTTGATAGTATTGCAGTCTAACTGATATGGCTTTAACTATTAGGGAAGGAAGGAAGGAAGGAAGGAAGGAAGGACACTCAATGGAGGGAGATTTCTTTCAGATTCAAACTCAACCCCAACCAAAAAGCAAAAGCCCCCCAGGGGCACCGGGGAATCTTGGGGTGGGGGAACAATTGGAACCTCCCTTCCCAAACAAATATACAGAAGAATGAGAACCACAGGACTTCCCCAAGGAAGGCTGGGCCCTTGCCTTTGTTTTCAGCAGTGGCCAAGGTCTGGTGGCGTTTGGCAGGGTGCCAACCAACAGCAGGGCGACGTCTCCCCCCACTCCCAAACCACCCTTCCTTGTCTCCTAGTCACTGCTTTTTGCTTAATCTTGTGGCTCTGGAGAAAGGATGGGGTTAGCAGGCAGGGAGTGAATGCAACAATAGCACAACAAAGGAGAGTCACTGGGTGTTTTTCTTTTGCGGGTTGGGTGATCTGGAGATCGCCACACCCATGGGCAGGATGGGGGCTGCAGAGGTGGGAGAGCAGAAGATTCTCCCAAAGACCATGCATTACCTCGACCCCCGCCCAGAAATCAGTGTGTAAATGGGGGTGGGGGTGGCGGTCCTTGGCATTTCTCAGTTGAGGAGAAAACTGGGGCAGCATGAGAAGGAAAGAGATGTTTAGGTCATGGAAGCAAGAGTAGTGCAGGCAAGATTTGTCTCTGTGCTGCTCTGTGCACCATTTTTGCATCTGCAGGGGCCTGTAGCAGGATCCTGGGGGACCAAGATAGCCACAGCAATCCTAGCCTAAGAGATGAATTGAGGCTCTTCATCCCAAGAGACTGATCTTCCAGCCAGGGGTGAGCCACACACGCTGGCAGTTCTGTCCCAGGGTCCCTGCATCAGCCCCCTTCAAAGAAGGTGACGATGATGACCCTCAGGTTCTCCAGCAACACAAATGCAGCTGGCTATTCGCAGGCTGGAAAAAGGAGCTCTTATTCCACCCTCCATGTGCTGCTGGGTGCATCTGACCCTATTCCCCTTTCTTTGAGTTTGGGTGCTTATTATGGAATGGGTGCTCCTCACGTAGGCAAATGCCTGTCTGTGTTCCCTCCCCTTTATTTATCCCAGATTTACCCTTTCTGGGGAAATCCCTGGGTAAACCTCTTGCCACTGGCCTGTTTGCAACATCTAAATGACCCATTCACAACAATAAGCCCCTGTCTGCAAGCGCCCTTGATCCACTTCAGTCCCCTGCTCCCCAAATCAAGACTCAGTCTAAACCCTCCGCTTTGGAGAGCAAAATGACAGAAAGAGGATGGCCCTGGTCCTCATACTCTGCAGCCTGTAGCTGCCCCAGTTCACCCCCTGCAGCTCAAATGACAAAGGATGAACTGGGTCAGAAAAAGATGGCCGAGACAGGGTGACAGTGCCGCCTCCCAACCTCTTGTCTCCCACACCCATGAGGGGCCAACAGGTCTTGGAACCCAAGATCAAAGGTCATCCTGCAAGGAAGATCTGATGCTTAATCTTGGCCCTTGGCCGGCTGTCGTGGGGCTGTGGAAGGTGTGTCTGAATGTGCGTGCTTGAAATGGAAGTCGTCGTAGCAGGGACAGCTTTCTCCCCTGCCTCCCACACACGTAATTCTTGGTGCAGGTAAGGTCTCTCAGCAGTAGTGTTTGGGGGTGCGAGTTCGATTCCTTCCAGAAACAAGCTCCTCCTTTCCCCCCAAGCATGTGAGAAACAACCCAGCAGCCCTTGGGTGCGAGGATGAGGGCGGGGGTGCTCCTCTTGGTTGCTCTCTTAGTCAAGAGATGGAATGTGCAGGGGCTGGCTTTGCCCCAAGGTGTGAAGGGAAATGGGCACCCAGTCCCTCCCTGGCAGTCAACATGGGGGGGGGGTCAGGAATGTGCATGGGGGGGGGCAGAGCCCAAGCCCCTTCCCCAGGGCCCCCACGAGGTTGCATCAGTGAATTTGGTCCAAGTTCCTCACCCTGTGCCCAGTTTTTTTTTTTTGTGGGGTGGGGGAGAGGGGGGTCGTTTCCCCATGTAGCCAGCTGGCACTTTGGCACAACAGAACTCCAGCTCTGCCACGGGGCAGGGATCGGAAAGGGGGAGGCAGGCTCCCGGCAGTGGCCCAGCCTGCAGCTCCAGGGAGCAGAGCAGGTGAGAGTGGTTTTTGGTCTGATGGGTAGCAAGAGGTGCAGCGAGGGGGGAGCATGCCCTGTGCCTGGTGTGCTTCTTCCTGGGGGGAAAGGGGTGGGGCGGGGCGGTGCGGTGGCTCGGCAGGGGCCCCGTGGCACAAGGACACGTGTGGGGTCTTCCCTTGGAACAAAGAAAAAAAAAAGGAATCAAATGAAGTAAAAAAATAAATAAATGAAAATCCCCCCCTGCCCCACTGGGAGCACCCTCCTTCAACCCAAGCTCTGAGTTGGCAGTGCCAGGGATGGTGGGCAGCGCAGGGCAGGGGGCTGGTGGGGCAGGGCTACTTCTTGAACATGTCCTGCAGTGGGCCCGGCAGGTACTTGAGCACCGTGTCGAGGATGCTCTCCTCGTCCTCGTCTTCGTCGTCCCCGCAGCCTGCTGGGATGGCTTTCTTGGGGCGCGTCAGGCTCCCCTCGCACGGCTGCTCCAGCGCTGCCTTCTCCTCCGCCTCTTTCTCCTCCTTCTTCTTCAAGCCGTACTGCACGGGAGACACCCACAAGAAGTCAGAGACAGGTACGCAGGCGTTTGACACAGTTTGGGTTTACACCATGCAAAGTGTACCTTTAAAAAGAATTATTTTGCCATTATTTTTGCAGGCTGATTTCTGAGTATGCTCAGTAGGGAGTTAAGTCCCTTTGACATCACTGGGACTTACTTCTGAGTGAACCTGCATGCAGCTGCATTGACGGTTCCGTTGCGGCACCCACAAATGTCCCCGTGAGGCTTCCTATGCTGCATTTCAAGCCAGTCTCTTGTTGCTGCCCCGGCTCCATGAGGATATGGCTGAATGACGAGCTTTAGCATCCCCTTGGCAAATACGCTGTTTTAACTGTGCATTTTATATTTGACTTCCATTAGTAATGTGGTTTTTTTTCCCAATCTGTAAGGTAACATTTTAGTTTGCTGTTAATTCTGTTGCTTTGAATTTATACTTTATAGTTGACGTTCTTCAGCAATGTTTGATTCTGGGTTGCTTTATGTGATGTGTTAATGTGTTGCAAACCACTTTGAGATTTTTTCCTTTAAAATATGAAGTGGTATAGAAATTGATGACAACAACAACAACAGGAGAGGCAAGGATGCAAGTGGCTGCTCCTACCAAGAGCAACAGACACTAGCAAGGAATTGGAAACATGTTATGGCAGAGCTGAAGAACCCTTTTCCAGCCCCGGGGCCACACTTCCTTTGAGGTAGCCTTCTGAGGGCCACTTGCCTGTGGTGAGCAGGGCCAGGTGCCAAATGGAAAAATAAGCTGCGGAAAAAGCCTTGCTCTGTGTGTTCATTTGCACAAGGCTGGAATCTTCTGTTCCCATCTGCCCCTGCTAGCAAGATATTATGGGCTGGGCAGAGGCAGCACCGGCTGCTGCGCTATCTGCCTCGGCAGAAGGATATTGAAGATTGCAGATAGTGAGCACCAGCCCCCTAATACATCCACTTACAATGTGGGCGATAAAGGGAGACCCACACCGCCCCCACTAATAATGTGAGGACAGTGAGAGCCAGGAACTGGGCAGTGATTGACAGAGAGAGATAAGGACTGGGGAGAGACATCTTTGGAAAGGTTCCTTTCTGCCAGACGCCCAGAATCCACCCACCTGGCTCCCAGCGCTGATGTTAATCTTGCAGCATGGATCATATGTCTAGAGCCTTTTAGCTCAGAGGAAAAGTGTGCAAGGGGGGCGGGGGGGGGGAGAGGGCATAAGAAAGGTGCATAAAGTTATGCATGCTCTAGAGAAAGTGGATGGAGAGAAGTTTGCCTCCTTTTCTCATTATACTGGTACCTGGGAAAATCCAATTAAACTGAATTAATCCAATTAAACTGGGGGAGTCAGGATAAGAAAAGCCCTCCTGCGGCTGTGACTGGCTCAGTTGGGCCCTCCCATGGCTGGGAGTAGGCCCTGTCATGTCTTTTGGAGGGTGCGCTGGGCCCCATTGGGTCTCCTCCCACCATGTGACATCACACACACCATGGGTGTGACATCACACGCACATGCTGCCCCGCCCCCAATGCTGGGCGGAAGCTGGCGCACCTGGAAGACAACCACTTATTCCTGTTGGTTGTCTAGCCCTAGCAGCTGGTATGCAGAGGTACACTGCCACTGAACAAGGAGGCTCTGGAATGCTCTCCCTCCATCCTTCCCTCCAACCTTGCACGGAATTCCTTCTCTGCCTACTGACTCTATTTTTTCACTCTCCCCCTGGCCTCCTGTCGCTTTGCATTCACAGCAATTTCCCCACATACAATGTTTCTGTCCTCTTGATGCCCCTGTTATCCTCCTCCCACCATTCACATCTCTTTAGCTGCTTTCTTCGGCCTGGCTGATTTGCTCTTGGCGGAATACTGTGTCTGTGCTGAAATTTGACACTTGCTTTCCCAGTGGAATCGCTCAGGGCTCAACAGGAACATTTAAAGCTTCTCAGCAGTGAGGTGCAGGATGCACCCTGGCTGATTAATCCTCCCAATGCTGGTTCTCTCTGAGTGGCACAGAGAGAGGATCTGCCCCAAGAGACTTTTGTTCTCAATGCTTGCGTTCGAAACAGAATTATGGTGGACCATTGCATGCCTTTCCCCACAAATCAAAGTTCAGACTTTCTGCCAATGTAGATGATTGCGTTCCCTTCCAGTTCAGCTTTCTAGTGATGCTCTTCCTGCTTGTGCAGCTCAGGAAAAGAAGGTGGACATACAGACAGACCAGACGTGTAGATAAAAGTCTTGCAGCAAATACATGCTCCTAGGGTCTACTTTACACATGTGTCTGTCCCTATGTGAGCATGCAATGCATCAAATCATAACTGGTATGTCAGCATGATCCAGCACAGGCATATATTTCTATCATCTCACACACAATGCTTTTAAATGGAGTCTGTTCACATTTTCAGTTGTCCAGCTATCCAGTATATAGTAGTAATCAAATGCAGTGTGAGCTAGTCCCTAGAGGACAGGGAAAGGATTTGCCAGGCAGTGATGAGTCACAGACCTGTAGAGTTCGAAGGAACCACAAGGGTTAGCCAGTCCAACCCCTTGCAATGCAGGAATCTTTCTCCCAACGTGGGGCTCAAACCTACGACCCTGAGATTAAGAGTCTCATGCTCTACCTACTGAGCTATCCCTCTGCTCATCCTTTTGGTTTGGGGTCTGGGCTCACGACGAAATTAGGAGTTGAGTCCTTCCAACATGCCAATCATCAAGAACTCCTTTGATGACCTGAATCAGTCCGTTGACACACAGTTGATGTATCCTGGACATCTTTGTGTCCTGGACATCTTCAGTCTATATGCCTGATACATATTGGTCACCAATCAAAGGATAGATGATGGTCCTCCAATGACCCTTTCTCTCCCCCTTGCCACATGTCAAATAAAAAGGTTCCCAGCAACAGCTGATAGGAGGTGGGAAGAGAGGGATGGACAGAAGGGGCAAAGCAGACATGCAGAGTATAGGGCAGGCCACAGTGGTTCTTTGCTGAATTTGAAGGCTGCTCTTCCCCCTGGGACCACACGCCATAGACTCATGAATGATTCTCCTCTGCAGCATAAACAGCGAGAGCAGATGAGAGCATAATCATTCATCAGTGTGCAGGGGTGTGATGTCCCGGAGGGAATGGCAGTCTTTGAGGCCTGTGCCTGAGCTAAAGTGATCTCTGCTTAACAGGCTGTTACTTCTGCAGGCACAGGGTCTTGGGATCACCATAGGGATCAGGAGGGAGAAACCCAAAGCCTTTCTAGAAAATATCAGCAGCACTGTGAAGGCAGGAATGGATGCACATTGAGCTAGTGAGGCAGTGGGTGGGTAGCAGGAGAGGTTGAGGCAGTACTTCAGCTGCTGGGTGAGCACTTGCTGTCAGTCTTAAGGAACCTCTTTCCCCCAAAGCATCCGGGTAATAAATTTGGGGACCAGAGGTGACCAAAGGCCATTTCGCTGAAGGAAGAAGATGGTAACTTTGCAACACCAAAGGCTGCCTCTCCATCTCCAGTGACTGGCTCAGTAAGCAGGAAGGGGAGGATGCCACTGGGGCAAAATTCTTGGGGTTGCATAAATAGCCCTTAGTCATGTTAACCCACTGGAAGCTAGTGTGGTAGTGAGTCACATGGTGAGCCACTTCTACCAGAAGTGTCATGGACATGACTCTTTACTCTTTACTCCTTCCTCCCATGTAATATATTTTTTTAGATCGTTAGAGTTTGTAAGCTGCCCTGAGAGTCTTTTTTTGGCTAAAGGGTGGGGTATGAATGCTGTAAATAAATGAATACATACATACGTAATATGGCCTTTCCCTTCTAGCCAGTGTGTGTGTGTGTTACGCACCTTATCACGGATTTGCTGCCGGACCTTTTCCCGTTCCGCCTCCATGCGGGCATGCTTTGCCTTGCGCTCTTCCTCTTGCTGCCGCAGGGCTTCTTGTCGCTCTTCTTCCTTCTTCTGGGCATCGGGGTCTTTCTCCTCTTCGCCTCCCAGCATTTTACCCATGTCCTTGGTGGCCCCTGCAAGTGATGTTAGGAAACCACAGTGACTCCTGAGCACAGCTTGTTCCTTTTCAGCTATTATTCCTCATACAGCCATGCTCTCACGCAGTGTGGGCTCTGCCCCACTCACCCAAACCTCAAAAACTGAAATTGGAATAAACTATTGCATACTCAGGGTCAGCATGAGTTCATAGGAACTGAGCTGGGTGTGCCATCTCTGGGTGTGGAGTTAACAATTTCAGGTCACCCCACTGCCCTCAATCTCAGATGATGTTCAGGAGAGCCTATCATAGGCAGAATGCACCTGGGAATCCAGACTTCATTCCCTGGTGTCCAATGAGGATTACCGGACTCATTTTTCTGCAGGCACAGGACTTGCTGTGATCAGCTGAGAACAGTTGGGAATAGCAGATCATATGGGAAACTCCTACATAATCCCCACAGTTCTGGGGTGTCTAAAGCAGCTAATGTAGAGACATCCCCCGAGATCCACCTCTTCTGCTCATCCAAATGTTACCAGTGTGGTTCTGGGATTCTGGTAAATATCATGCATTTGTTTCACTCCAGCAATGTAAGTACAGCTCAAGAGCCAATGTAGTGTGAGCACTCAAGCATACCCTTGTCCTAAATCGCTTCCAACTTAACTCTTGATATGCCATAGCCAGAGACACAGACCCCTCCCCACTTTCAGAGAATGGGTAGGCTAGGTTAAAGGACAGAGCCTCTGAAGCAATTGCCCTGTCAAAGACTGTTGTAGGATGGGAGTGAGGATACTTTTCATCTGGCTCATGACTGGGTGGGAAAGGGTTAAACCTACCATCCCCACATGCTACAGTCCTGATGAAAATCCCTCTCACTATTTTTTAAAAACTGGTGTGCTTCCAGGTGATGTGCTTAGTATGCCTCACATGCAGCTTGGTCCTTAAGTTGACATCTGGCTCCAAACAATTGCAGAAACAAAGTGTCCAAGCTGTGGTGTGGTTTGGCTTGACTTGCTACCATCACTGCCATCACCTGCTGCAGTGAGCTGTCCATGGTCCTACTTGCCCCCTCTCTTGGATCCTTGTTGTGCATGGCCAGGTCAACCCAGCTTGGACCAGGACATGATACGCTGTGGTTTTAAAGCATCCCTTTAACTCTTGATGGCCACAAATGTTGTTTGCCCCAATTCTCACCCTACCCTCTAGTCATCAGAGAGAAGGTGTGCAGCACTTTCCAGCGGCTGCAGTCCACTTGTCGCTATGACCCCCCCGCTCCATGTCCAAGTTCAGCCATACATTTCATGGTCAGTTTTGTCTTCGATCCCTCTTTTTAGAAACCAGGAATTTAAATGCAGGAATAGAAGACTGGGAAGAGGCAAAAGGGTTAAGGAAAGATAAGCCATCTCTTCCTGGGAGTTCTGACTACACCTTTTGAAGGGAATGGGAGGATGGATTGATGGATGGAGTTCCTTGGGCAATGCAAAGCAGCCACCAGCCTCTCCATCTGCTTTGCAAAGTAGCTAAAATCTGTTGGATGATCTTAGGGCCAGAAATTTGACAGTTCTCTATCCCAGATGAAATGCCTCAGCATAGCAAGGGCCCCATGCCCAGTATGATTCTCACTGGCTGACAGCAGAAGGTCAAAAATCTAGCTATTTGGGGATGGTGGCCCTACAGGACCAATGACCCACTCCATGCTGGGTTACAGCAAGATTTAGTCTGAATCAGGTGGCAAAGCCTGCAGGGAGCAAGTTCTAAACTGCTCTATGCAGCTCCCAGACAAGACCTTTGCTGATGTCTGATAGTAACAGGGAAGACAGAGTAGCATAGATCCAGCAATTAATAGTTCCCTCTTGTTTAATTTTTGGCTGCTGCCTGTACTACCTCAGGACAATGTGAAATCTGATGATTGAGTGGCAGCTGAAATAAGCTGGGCATTACTTTAACGCAGTATTTAAAGGGCTTTTTTTCAGGGGTGCAACAAGAATGTGGATATAAGACCGATGTTTACATTTATCTTAAGGAGGTGGCCTTCTAAAAGAAAATGTCAGGATCAGGCCTTTCACTCTGCCAGAGACTTGTATGTTAGCTAATTGAACAGCTACTAGCACATTTCCTTGACAGATCTCTAGAGGGAGCTCAAATGTAACTAACTTGTACTATGGGTCCTCTCAGACAGAGGATGAATCCCAGATCTTTGTTCTCCCTTAACTGTAAGTTAGTGCTATGGAGGTGGAATGCAGGAAGGGATCACCCTTGCTGCAGGAATGATTGTAGCAAAGGCCATTATGTGCACCCATTGGCAACTTTGAGTTTTAAAAACGGAAGCTATGCACTCCAGTACTAGAAAGAGGGAGTGAAAATAAAGGGAGTACCAAATATTATGGGTCTGTTAGCTGCTATACAGAGAAGGATACCTTGTTTAATGTTTTCCTTCTCTCTCTCTCACTCACTCTCTCTCCATCCTCCATCCCCAGTTTTCAAAAGCTACATAAACACTCCTCCTGAAGTGACACACTGGGGACATTCAGCTGCTAAGCACTGAATAAACAATAAATTAACTTTCTGTAAAATTACAAAGTGGTACAGGCTAAAGTTTTGGGTGTCTCGGGGGCGGGGCAGTGCTCCCTCCCAATAAACCATGATCCCCAGATTCACAGGTTTCTCTTTTGTGGTATATTTACATATATATACATATATATTTACATATATATTAGTTTTGTAACTCTAATTACATTCTAATGTTATTTAATTATTGTCGTTATCCTCTGTTTTCTTTTGTTTCTTTCCCCCCTCTTTTCCTTTCCTTTCCTTTTCTCTTTTTTTCCCTTTTTCCTTTCATCTACTGTAATAAATTCAATAAAAAGGTTTCTTTTCTGTAAGTACGTTTCTGGCATTTGCATAACCTGTGATATGAGGCAAAATGTAAAAGAAATATTTTCCTCATTTGTGTTGTGAGAAAGTAGCCTTCGTTTGTTTATTTGGAGTATTTGCAGCCCCCCACCCTCCCTGAAAAATTCCTCTCGGTGCCCATGGCTAGAGTGTGTCTCTTGTCACCAGTTATGCCACGGACACTAGCCAACCAATTCTTGTGGTGCATTTTGTGGAGCAGCAGTTCACATGGCAGTCCCAATTTTCAGTTAATAAATTAGTGCTTTTCTCTGTGAGAAAGAGATACATACTGAGAAATGGTGCCGAAAATCCACCACCTAAGGTTGTCCTCCTTTCTCCCTCCTTAATGACAGAACCAGCTATATTTTGGCTCCTAAGGTCAGAGCCAGAAAGCTTTTGATGCAGATTAAGCAGGGCACTTGGACAGCTTTGTGAACCAGTTGTTCCTGAATAGATGTTGGCTGTGGATTTACCAGTCCCAGCTTTCCTTACAAGCCCTTCCTGAAGTAGCAGGTCCATAGCACGCGTCTTCTGAATCAGATGCTGTGAGCATTCTCCACCATGGGGTGGAGCTGCTGCCTCTTCCCCAAGCCTTCGCACATCTGTGCAATGGAGCTGTGAGGCTTGGCATGTGCTGTGCGACGCTGAGCAGCTCAGCTAAGAGCTAGGCAGCAACATTTCCCATTGCTGTTTGTCAGCAATTTAGAGTTACAAACCAGCCTTGGCTTCCCAGGCCCCCAGGAGACTTCAGGGTCTTTCATCTTCCTGAGCTCCATCTCCCTCCTTCTTTACTTCTGTGACTCATTTCCACTTTGCCCAAACCAGCTAAGCCCTTCGCACAGCCAGAAGCAGTAGTAGCTGCTCGGGGAAGGGAGGGAACCTGCACATGGCAATGGCCCTGTTTGAGTGCTCTGGGTAAAAGCAGGTTGTTGTGTCTTGGTCACTTGTAGCCAGGAGGTGAAGGCATGATCTACAACAGGCAGGCATTTTTCCTAACCTTCCTTTAAAATACTAATGGGAAACCAATGGGGCTGGCACTGTGTCCTGTTGGCTGCAGAGGCACGGACAAGAAAAATAAAAGCAGTTCCGTTATCGGACGTGCCTGGAGGAGTGTCAGGCTAGGCTCTCTACTAGATCCAGTTTGTCATTCAGCAGGGCCAGTGCCAGTCTTTCGTGGACCATTGGCATAAGGCTGCTGATGGCTACTGTCCCCATTGGGAATTCCTTGCCTCTTGCTGCTGCAGCAGGTGCCACCACTGCCAG